>NW_025334026.1:9349917-14149917 GCF_019186645.2 Phyllostomus hastatus
GGCCCTTGTGGGCAGCTGGGCGGGTAGATGGGGATGAAGATCACCGTTTTTCCCGGAGTTAGGGAGCTAGTAAATTAGGTCTGTGTTCCAAGAGGCAAGGAAATCTGAAGACAGTCTCTTTTCAAGCAAACAATGTCTGTTTCTGCTTTCAGTTTCCATGAGCCAAAGGAAGGGAGAAAACAGCTTGCTTAGACAAGACCCCTTCAAATGAGCCCACCTGGAGCAAGCTGCTTGTTCTTGTTCACCAAAAAGGGCCGAGTATGCAGTCACTCCCATCAGAAACACTCACTGTTGGGGACTGCCTGCTTTCTGGAGGCCAGTTTGTTGTGCACAGGGCAAAGGAAGGAAGACCAAGCAATATAAAATATGGAAGAAGTGTTCTTCCAAAACATGGCAGGTTGTTGTCATGCTGCTGAAGGCACCGGTTATTAGATGAGATTATACATAATCAGGCTGGACAATAACCAATCTTTTAAATATGTACATCTTCCTCTCTACAGATTTTCTCCTGTAGCATAAATTATGCATTATGTTACTGTGTCTGAAAGAAAATATGAGTAAGAAAAAAAAAGGTAGCACCTCATGACAGCACACACTAACACCCTACAATAACATGTGAAGGAACAAACAGAGGGGAAAATGTGTGCAGGCCCACTCTGATGATGGAGCCATTCTTGAGTGAAAAGGGGTTTCTGCAACACAGAGACAGTCTCAGGGAGAGAGGATTTCAAGTCAAGCTGTAGAGATGTCTGCAGACAGCAGGGAGAACTCGTGGGCACTCTGCCTTGGTTGGTTGTTGCACGTGTCCCCATGTGTGCCTGTGCGCAAAAGCTCCCAGAACTGTAGGACTGGTCCATCCCACATAGAGCTATAGGGTTGAGTCACTTTCTCTGTAACTTTGACACATCCTTAATATGGACATCTCTCCACTCAAAACAGGAGAGGTGACAAAGAGACTTTTGGGTTGCTGTGACTTTAGGACAATCTACCAAGTCAAGGCCTCCTTGGGGAGCAAGTTGGTAGACAAACACTGTAGACATGCAGACCATAAACAATGGATAAACCAAAACATTTTTTTTGTCAGTAGGACAAAGTTATTTAAAATGATGTAATGCAGTTTCTCCTACTTCCGTCAATGACTTCAGATGGTCTAGATTATCTCATGGGGAAAAAGGAAATCTTAAGAAGTCCACTAATATCGCCACTAGACATTTGAATGCTGTTTCAAACTATGCAGTACACTTGCACACATATCACATCATCCCGTGCTCAAAACTATGCTGTTGGCAAGCAGTAGTATTTTACAGCTGAGGTAACTACACATTTGGAAAGGGGGTATGACCTAGCAAGGCTCCACAGCTAGTGGTGGCAGGACCAGGACCAGAGTCTATGTCGCTCTTCGGTTTCACCTTTGTAATGAAGGCATCATCAGGAAGTGCGGCAGACCTACAAAGGCCAGAGAAAAGGCTAAGAGGAGGCCTGAGCTGGTGCTCTTTGAGGACTGGCAGTTTAGGTGAGCAGCCCTTTCTCTAAGGGCATGCATGAGGTCCCTGAGGAAAAACTTACTCGGCAGTTACATGGCAGCTATGACATGACAACAAAAATAACAATACAGTCCCAAACTGCAAGCTCTTTGCTCCCAAAGTGAAATGCTCACCACTTTGGACCCACTGCATTGGGAGACTTGGTAGCACCCACTGCAGACTCTAAAAGAAATCAGACAGGTGAGAAAACTGGTGAACTAAGGGCTACCTATAACCAAGTTTTCCTCCAGGTATCTGTTGGGGCTAAGATATGCCTCTTTTCTCCTAAAAGCATTCTACATTGTTTAAGTCTGAAATGGCAATGAGACCCTGGTCAATAACAGGCCTTTGCATCATGTGTCAGACAACACCCTCCTTCCACGTCATGGTCTTCCTTTCCAGTGCAGTGAGCAGAGTTCTCTGACTCTCACCTCTAAGATCTGCATAATTTCCTCCCCCCATTGAAAAGCCTCCCCCCTGACATTACATTCTGGAAGCCTGTCAGATGAATGAAGGCTTAATAGGTCTGATATCCAGTTTGTGACCAAGCCACAACTGCCTCTTGTCTCCCACTTTTTGGGGACACAGGGCTGACTGGTTATACATGGTCCGATTATTCAAGTGAAAACTCCAATTCTGTCAGGCCCGCTGTTGATTATCCCTCAGAGAAAGAGTCACTAATTTTATGCTCATCTTTACATGAGCTTTGCTGGTGATTTCATTAAAACACCTCTCCTCTTGGGAGGGCATAATGGGGGGAAAGGGGGAAGGGTTTTCAGGAATATGTATAAGGGACACATAGACAAAACCAAAGGGTGGTAGGGATCAAAGGTGGGAAGTGGGGATGGTTGGCATGGGGGGAGTGGTGGGAGGGAAATGGAGACAACTGTACTTGAACAACAGTAAAAAAAAATGTAAAAACAACCCTACCTCTCCTCATTCAGTCTTTTAAAAAGTATCACAAATAATTCACAGCCTCTGGACTCACTGCTACACAATGGGCCAGTGAACTTAGGTATTGGGAGCATCTGGGAAATGGGTTAAAAGCCTATGGGTGCTGTCTATGCTAATCGCTCTATGCTGTCTTATTTAAACTTTACTGTAAGCCTATAAGGGAAATAGTATTCACTTATTAGCAAAGACAGAAAAAAAATCAGAAAGTTTACTCAGCTCCTTTGGATTCAAATCCAGAGAATATGATGAAAGACTCAATGTCCTTTTAAAAAGGACACACCACTGTGTAAGAAAAAATTGTTTAAACAGAAAGTATGCACTATAAATAATTATATACCAACAAATTAGATAACTTAGAAAAAATGGATAAATTCCTACAAACCTAAAACCTGCCAAGACTGAATAATAAAGTAACAGAAAATCTGAACAGACCAATACATAGTAAGAAGATTGAATCAATAATCAAAAATCTCCCAGTAAATAAAAACTCAGGGTTATATTGCTTCACTGGTGAATTTTACAAACATTTAAAGAAGAACTAGTAATAAACCTTCTCAAAAACTCCCAAAAATCGAAGAGGAGGGAACACTTCATAACTCATTTCATGAGGCTAGCATTGCCCTGATCTGAAGCCTAACGTGGACACTGCAAGGAAAGAAGATCACAGGCCAATGTCCTTGACGAGCACAGATGACAAAGTCCTCAATAAAATGCCAGCAAACCAAATCCAACAGCCTATTAAAAGGATCATACACCATGATAAAGTGGAATTTATCCCTGGAGTGCAAGGATGGTTCAATAGAAGCAAATCAATAAATGAGATATTCCGCATCAACAGAATGAAAGATAAGTTACATGGTATTCTCAATATGCAGAAAACGCATTTGACAATATCCTTTCATGATAAAAACTCAACAAATCGGTATGAGAACATAATAAAGGCCATATATGACAGCCCACATTATACTCCATGGTGAAAAGTTTACAAAGTTTTTCCTCTAAAATCAGGAATAAGACAGGAATGCCCACTCTCCTTTTTTTTTTTTTTTTGTTTTTCCTCATTTTATTTTAATCATTGTTCAGGTACAGTTTTCTGTTTTTTACTCCCGTCCCAGCCCACCCACCCCTCCCACCAAACCTCCCTCCCATTTCCATCCCCCCTAGTTTTTGTCCATGTGTCCTTTATACTTGTTCCTGTAAACCCTTCCCATTCTCCCCTGAAATTCCCTTACTTTCACCACTCCTTTTGATCTAATACTAGAAGTTCCAGCCAGAGAAACCAGGTAAGAAAAAGAAAAGGCATCTAAATTTGAAAGGAAGAAGTAAAATTATGTGTTTGCAGATAAAATGATCTGATACATAGAAAACCCTAAACAGTCCACTAAAAAACTGTTAAAACTAATAAATGAATTCAATAAAGTTGCAAGATAAAAAGATCACTTGGTGTTTCTCACTTCAATGTTTCTCTCTCTCCCTCTCTCTCTTCCTCTCTCTCTCACACCCTTCCTCTCTCTAAAAAGCAATGAAAACAAATGTCCCTCGGTGAGGTTTGAAAAACAATTTTAAAAAAGGTGCTCAATATCACTAATCATCAAGGAAATGCAACTCAAAATCACAATGATATCATAGCTCTCAGAATGGTAACCATAAAAAAGACAAAAGAGGACAAGTGCTGGTGATGACGTGGAGAAAAGGGAACACTTATGCACTGTTGGTAGGAATGTGAACTGGAACAGCCACTGTCGGAAACAGTATGGAGGTTCCTCACAGCTTACAATGAAAACTAACGTGATACAGTCATCCCACTCCTGGGTATATGTCTGAAGAAAATAAAATCAGTATCTCAAAGAGATAATCTACACTTCCACGTTCACTTTAGCATTATTCACAAAAGCCAAGAGAGACAAATGACCTAAATGTACTTAAACTATTGAATAAAGAAAATATAATATATGTGAATATTATCCCACCATGGAAAAAAAAATAAAATCCTGCCACTTGTGACAACATGGATGAATGTGGAGGGCATTATGCTGAGTGAAGTAAGTCATACAGAGAAAGATAAATACTGTATTATTATCAGTTATGTTTGGGATATAAATGAAAAGTGCCTATTTCATAGAAACAGAGAAGAGACTATCAGTTGCTAGGAGTTGGGGGTGGGGGTGGATAGAAATGTGAGAGATGTAAGTCAAAGGGCACACACTTTCCATTGTAGGGAGAATAAATTCTGCAAATCCAATGAGCAGCATGGTGACTCTAGTTAATAATAATGTACAGTATTATATTCTTGAAAGTTGCTGAGGGTAGATCTGAAGCATTCCCTCCCCACCCCTCCACCCAGCCACACACACACACACACACACACACACACACACACACGGAGTTAACTATGTGAGGTGATGGTTTGCTAGTTACCTTGACATCTTGATCTTGGCAATCATTCCACAATGGCTATGTATATCAAATCACCAAGTTGCACACTTCACACACACACACACACACACACACACACACACGAATATATTTGTCAATTATTCCTTTATGTGAGAATATTTTAAAAATTATAATGGGTGACACTAAAGATGAATAGAGCAGGGACATGGAGAAGAGAAGAAAACACTAGTAGGTTTATATCAAAGACACTTGCTCTTACATCATCTCTCATGATTATCCTCTAAAGCATATTATGTTTCCTGCAGTAAACACAAGTTCTTTGTAAAAATGGAGAGTAGGAAACATAACATCCTTTTGTTGTCTTTTCTGACTCCCTATATGTGTTTTCATATAGTTGCTGGTTCCCCAGGACTTTTCACAAAGGTCTCTTTATGGACTGGCTTGCTCCAGAGCCATCTCTGGCTCTAATCTATACCTTGTTTATCTCTGTGCTTCAGCCATCATTTACCAAACACCTCCTCAGTTTTAGGATAGGGAAAAGATTAAGACACTGCTATTACCTGCCTAGAATAATTTATTCTAGAATTCTGAATTGGTGGGATGGTTTCAGATACCTGGAACATTCACAACTCATGTAAATGTGCAAGGCTGTTGGAATATGAGCAAAGGTTTGATCTTCAGTTGGGCTTGAAGCTCTCCTAGGAATAGGACTCCTTGGCTGTGGCCACCAATGAAGGCTGAGGAACCGGTAGGCGAGCTTCTCCTGAGCTCCCCATTACTGACAGCAATGCCGGATGGGGAAGAGGTACAGTTTGGGTTGAAATTATGTTATTTTTAATAATTATACACAAAAGTTGTACCTATACAGTAGTCAAGATAGGAAAGAAAACATCTGGTGAGCTGCCAGGATGGTTTCAAACACCCGCTGTTTAATAGCATAAAATACTGTAAGGGGCTCACTTTTCAATGGTCCCCATCCTTAAGGGGTCATGTCTACCAAAACTCTTGGTCAGATTAACCAGCTCCATTACTCTAATAAATGTTATTCTATAGGTGAGCCTTAGATTCCTTGCTCACAAAGACCCTTGAAGAGGACCTACTTGCTCTGTCTGGGTAGCTCAGTTGGTTAGGGCATCATCCTGATACAGTAAGGTTGCAGGTTCAATCTCCAGTTAGGGCACATACAAGAATCAACCAAAGAATGCAACAATGAGTAAAACAACAACTCTCTCTCCCCCTTCCTTTCTCTCTCTAAAATCAATAAATAAAACAAAAAGAAAAGGATTTAGTTAACAAAGGGATTTGAGACCTATAGTTAACATGTTCTCATGTTATATATTACATTAACCCAGGCATCCTTTACTTTCCACAGCTGGGATTTCCTGGAACCTAAAAATAAGAACACAGGGCTATTAGAACTTCTCTTGTCTACTCCCAGACACTCTGGTGTGTTACCAGGGGACAGTTTGTAGAAGGCCCAAAGTATCTTCCTAGCTATAAACATCAAAGGAAGGAGATTAATCTCCTGAATCCATAACCCTTGGCAGTGCTGGCTGTTTTCTATTCTGTGTTGCCCAGCCCCACTGCATTCATGCCTTAGTGTAGTGCTTGCCATGCATATGTAGCTACCTGTTCCTATAGTCTGCTTTCCCCTGTGGACTGTGAGGACTACCAGGTTCCCAATAACTGTTTATTGCTGAGCACTACTGTCAACTTTTGATGCTATGAAAATATTTCTAACTCCAATTATTATAATTACTTGCTATATTATTTTTGATATGATTTTTACAAGTTGACTATGTTATATTAAAAATTCCCTCATTAGTATGGCATGTGTCTCAGTGTGTCCAGCCAGTTTTCACATTCCAGTGTTGCAGGAGCTGCTAAGCAATGTGTGTTTACCAGGCTCTGCCCTTTCACTATCTGCACGAATGCTGTCTTTTTGCCATTTTTCTAGGTGTTTGTTTCCAGACTAAAAATTCACATTCAATAGTAATCCCCATGGATCATTTTAGTTATTTTCCTTGAGACTTGCTCTGTTAGAATTTGCTTGAAGTTTGACAGTAATTTGTGCATAGCATGTACTCACAATGATGAAGTTTGGCCGGCTGCTCCAAAATTTTGAGAGGCCATGGGTATACACTGTCCATTAATGTTCTTTTGTAGGTGCACATTTCCCTTCTTCCTTTCTAAACAGAACCCCATTTTGTTTAGGGTAGCAATATGTTTACCTAACCATTGATGTCCTTAGCTCCTCTGCACACAGGGGTGGCCATTTGATATAGTTCTGACCAATGATGAATATATTAAAATCATCTGAAGATAGCATCCCTTCCTGGATAAAAAGTCAGAGCCCAAGACAGAGCCTGCATTCCTCCCAGATTCAGGATGTCAGACCTCTCGACTGTGCGGCAGCACCAGGAAGGCTGCCTTCTCTGTGGGGAGGCCGGGAGGGCAGGAACGTGGAAGCGTGTAGGTTCCCGCTGGCATCAGAGAGCTGCAGCCCAGCCCCAGGCCTCTTTTTCACAAAAGAAAACCAAGCACCACACTGCTACCTTCACCCAAAAGTAGTCCCAATTGAAAACAAGATAATTAGTAAAAAAAAAAATCAAATATACATAAAACCAACTTATATGGTTCCCTAAAACAAACTTGTAAGAATCAAGGGCAAGAGGTAAAACATTCACCCACATCCCAGTCAAGAGGAAAATAATTGCTTTGTACAGCTTGTAACTTTCCGAAGTGCATCTACCCCACTTCGAATGCGTCAACTCCTCCCACCGCGAACACTGTTGGAGTGCACGCGTCGGACAGAAGGTCCCTGTGTGGCTTGCAGTGGAGTTTGATTTCCCAGTTGGACCAGCTTTTGAATTTCCTTTACGATTAAATGGATAATGTGTGAAAAGTATACTGAATGGAGGGTCTACCAAAGGTCCTAAGCCTCTTCCACAACCAGTAGGACATACCAGTCAGTGTTTTCATTAATATAATGTGTAAAAAATAACACATGTCTCAGCTTTAGAAATCTTAGTAAACCTGATTAGCTTGGAATCAAAGGCTAAGGCTGTTCTGATTCTACAGTTGTCTTTTTCTGAAATTAGCCTTTACTCTCCCATTAAACCCTGATCATGACGAAATGGCTTCTTCTGCAAGGGGTGACCATTCCCCAGAGCAACAACACACTGTGTGTCTGTGGAAGACACTGTGGGATTAATCAGTTACCCACATGTACAGGCCCCCCGCTCCCACACACCAGAGGATAAATCTTGGAAATTACTTACACATGTCCATAAAGTAACACATATTTCTCTAAACTGATAATCTATATTATTATCCACACCCACACATGTACTGTCCAGGTATAAGTCATTTTCACACTTATGAGTTACTGTACATATATAAATACAGATGTAACCATATGCCAAGTGGTAATAGACAAGTGCATATATCAAGTATACATGATACTGCTGGTTTGCACACATATGCACCAACGTACTACACATACCAAGTGCTCAGTCTTCCTCTAGACTTACAACAAGGGTGTACCTGCAGAGTGATACATTGCTATACTTAGGGATAAATCTTTTATCTTTTTCAGAGATGACAGTATACATGTAGATACCACACACACGATAAATCCAGACTACAGACATTTTCTTTGGTACTTTTGTCACAATCCAAAGTAGTGCCATAAGGTGGTTAGAACATTAGCCAAGTTGAGACCTTCAGGGCTAAGCACACCACTGTTTTCAAATCTGTTCTTTCGTGTGGTGTGCCAGTTGAAATTACTTCTACAGCATGGTCAGAACCAACCTGGATGGATTTATAATGCCTCTCACTGCTAAAGGCATATTTTAGAGTCATCTAGAGACAGCAGATAATTCTCTTTAGGTTGCAGGATTGCTAATTCTCGTGCTTGCCATGAAGGTTTTGAGGGCGTGTACCTAAATAGGAAGGCTGCAGAGCAGGAAGCATGCTTGATATAACCTGCACAGTGTGCAGAGGATGCTCACAGCAAGGTGTGTGGAAGAGCTTCCTATCTCAACAGTACATGGCTCTCCTCGATCCCTGGATGTAATAGTACCTGACGATTTCCACTCATTACCTAAGGCAAGCAGCTTCCTGCTGACTGGGGAGGGGAGCAAGTAATTTACAGCTTTACTCTGTTGGCAAAACTGTGATGATTATCAATGATTGTGCCCTGAGCCCCCAGAATGCACCAGGAGCTATAAACACTAGATGGGTGAGAACAGCTACTGTTTTCAAGGGGTTAAGTGGGTCCTTTTCTGTTCCCCATGCCCTGATTAGACCTTCCCATCTTCCTCCATTCTCTATTCGTTTGACCTTGCTCATAGTTTGTCTTCTTACAGGGAAAATAAAGGAATGGCATTCACTCTCCACCATTCTTGAATGTCCCCACTGTGGTTCTGCTAATAGTTTTGCTGTAATCTTCATCTGGTGCTTGCACTGAGCCCACCCTGTGAATCATTTCCTTAGCTGCCACCCTGGTCACCTCCATGCCGGCCCCTTCCTTTCTATGCTATGAATCTGAAAGGTGAAGGGATTTTTTAAGTGCTCTTTTGTTTTCCAGACACTATATTCTTTATATTTTAAAAATTTAAGGAATCTTTATAGGAAAAAAATTCCACAGAATACTGATAAACAATCACATAGAAAAACAAATTGGCATGCAGGCACATATACAATAAAGTACAGACTTAGGATTTCAGTAGAGTGCCTGGCTTTTATTTGGGGGTGATGCTGAGATCTTTATTTTTCAAGGACCTGTATTCCTCCACCTGTCCTTGTTAAGCTATTTATAAAAAGCACCTAGCAGGAATGAAGTGTTCTACTGACCAGAAAGCAAGAGGATATGAAATCACTGCAAAGATAGCTTCAGAAAGGGGCTTGGGAAAGCTCAGGTGGGTAGAACTGTAATTAACGGGAAATTAACACAAGTTCTTCCGCACTGCATGTCCTTTAAGGGGATAGGAAGAAGTACCGACTTTCTGATTAATACTCTAAAGTCCTCAAATGCTGACTAAATGCTGGCTCAATTTGCTCCCAAGCCTACTTGTACCTTATATTACCTCCTCAGCAGCTATTGACTGGGCCTGGCTCACAGTGTCAGCTTTGGTCCACGTAAGCTATTAGGAGCTACACGTTAGGAGCTGTAACAGAGTTTCATCACTCTCTGGATTTCCCATAACTTACTGATATTTGGCCAGCTCAATTTTTGGCATATGCATAAAGTCCTTGATGTCCATAAGGAGAATGACAAGTTAACAAATCAGTAGCTTTTGGGTACTTATGGAAATGTTGAGAACAAGCCAGCTGCTTCCTCTATTGGAGGTGATGCATGGTTAATTTATTTATTTTAGCATACAGTACACAGATGCAGCTGGGTTGTTAATTTTGCTTTGCTACCAAGAGTTACAAGGTATCAGCTATCGGCTGATTTATTTGAAATCCTCCCTGGAACACATCAGAATTTTAATTGTTTCCTGAATTTCTGCAACAGAAGAAGAATTGATGTCACTGTAAAATGCCCTGGGTCCCTCCTGACTGCAACTAACTCCCAGTGACTGATTTCCAATTGATACAGATGAGCCCTGGGAGGCGGTGCACATAGATACAGCCACGTGAGCCCGGCAGCCCAGTAATGACTAACAGAGAGGACGGGGGAGACCAAAGATTTCTTTCCAGCAACTCATCAAGTACGCTGCTCTTCTCAACAGATGTAACCGTCAGGGCCCCACGTAGATGCCGGCAGAAACAGATGGTGCTGTGGGGCAGCTCTGTTCCCTGCTCCCTGGGTTGGGCTCTGCAAGACGGAAAAAGGGCTTGTGTGTGCAGTGTGCAGGGGGGTGGGACAGGGCTGTGTTTTCCAGCAGCAGCAGGTAAAATCCATTTGTCACACCAGCTCCAACCGGGTTTTCAGCACAGAAGTTAATATCTGAAACCAATGAGGCATTTTGCCCCACCGCTGCAGGGCAGCAGGGGAAGCCTCTCACTAACTGCGTCCTCCGAGAGGAGGAAGAGCAGAAGCAAGGAAGGGGGTGGTGGGTCAGAGAGGCAGAGGGAGACCGGGCAAGGGAGGGAGACAGATGAAAACACAGGCCAGGCTTGTGGTGGCCTTAAGGGCTTTGCTTTTTTATATTACTGGGAAAACAAGATGGCAGGTGGAGAAGGGGGAACGGAAAACGTGAAAGGAGTGGTTTCTCTTAAATATCTTCAGGAAAAAATGGCCACTGCCACCACCGCCATCACCACCAAAGTCATCACCCCACCCCCAAAACGAGCTGTAGGAGAAAAACAAGTGTTTTCTGTTCTTAACAGGGTTGCAGCAATCTCACGAAGGCAGCGTCTACATATTCACTCTGTCTGAAATACGAACGCATGCAACAGCAATAAATCCCCATTGCCTCCAACTCCGAGCGCTGCCAGGGAGCATGGCACAGAGAGGATTTTTATGAGCAGGCCTTCAGCTGCCAGGATCCACCTTCATAAAGAAGAGATTTTAGTCCATTCTGTCTATTTATTTTGTGTAGAGAAATCAAGGGCAATAAACCATGAAGAAATTCACTCTACCTTATTCCATTTCACACTTTTGTCAACCACGCTTTATCGAGTATCTGAATGAATTTTTAATATCATGCCACAAAATGCTTTGGTCTTCTATCATATGCTGGGACTCTATCAATCTGATAACACTTGGGAGTTCTGAGAGATACTCAGCACTGAAGAAAACAGCTTTAAAATTTAGTCATTCTGATGGAATATAAAAGCTTATATCAGTGACAGGTTGACAGAAAAAGCTGTTTTCCTTTCCATTTCACAGACTTCCACGTATGAACGCCATGAAACATGTCAGGACTTTCTCTGAGTCTATGAAGACAGAGATGGCATCTGCTCCCAGTGGGGAGCCCTTCTAACCAGTAATACTATAAAATTTCATGATTCTGAATTCTGACTGACATTCAAAAGGGCAGAGAGGAGGTGTTTACTATATTTTATAGAACAACATCAATTGCTTGTCTTAGCACATAAATACAGTTTTACAGTATACAATGCTACCTCAAGCATCTTCCCTCTCTCTCTTGCAAAAAGGAATCGCAATCCACTTGTGTTACCCAAAGAGGTTTCTAATTTCCTGCTGTGGATAGGGGGGAGGTTATATTTGCATTTTCCCTGGACTACACATATTTCCTGACTCCTGGTGGAAGCTGTGGCACAAAGGGAGAGGGTTTCCATTGGTTCCAAGCACAACCTATAGACTTTATATAGCAGCAGAACTATTGCCTCAGTTTCTAACTTGGCTGCTGCCCTCTAATTCTTATTAGATTTGGGGGGAAGCAGCAGTGAGAGAAAAGGTTCATGAGACTCATTTCCAGAGTTTGGTTATGGCAGTGTTTTCCTCTCCCACCCCTACTGCCTTAGGAAGAAAAGATGATGAACCACATTGCCTTCCACCGCATCGACAGGACAAGGAGGCAACACACAGCTGTTGATAAACTCATCAGAGGACCTCCTATTCCTTTGCATGTGGCCAGAGCTGTGCAACGAGGGAGCCAGAGAGGTGCCTCTGTCCTTTACCCTTCCTAAGTAATTTCTTTTGTTAAGGGAGTGAGAGGAGAAAGATTGATGGGAGCCTTGAAACCCCAGAGTGAAGGTGTTCGGGGCTATTTACAGCTGAGGATGCTCACCGGAAGGCAGATCTCTGGTGAGAGAAAGGCCCTGCTGTTTTCCAGTTTGTTTCAACATGGAATGCCAGGGGATGGTATCAGCAACCTCCGCTGGGAGCCACAGTGGGACCCAAGGTGCAGGATGGGTGGGGGACCCTGGCCAAGTCTTCTGCTGTAATTCCAAGTATTGATGTGGCCGATAGAATATGTCTTTGCCTGGGGAAGAGACGGCAAGAAATCGCAGGGTGCTCTCCCTGGTGCTGTGGAAATCTTCAGACCCTGTTGTCTTTTATTTATTTGTGATCATATATGCGGCCCAAGGCCATGTTCTGGCAATTCTGCAACTTCTGAGCAGATGGCTCAATGAACGTTACCAGTAAATAAGGGGTTAAGGCACCTTTCCTGGAAATTTCTGGTGTCCAGATCCACCCCAAAAGTCCCACTTGGCACATAAACACCTTGAAGAAGAGAATTTTTTAACAGTACTATTTCAACCACACCAAAGCTCTGTCTAGCTATAACATTTCTATGGGACAAAATAGTTAAAATCCAAACTAGAAATGCCAACAGAAAAAGTATCCACCTTCAGGTGCATCCAGGGGAGTGCACGCATTCTCTGACTGATGGCAGGGAAACCTGGTCATTATTCCAATAGCCACCAGTTATGTGAGATCGACTACATGCCCAGCACTGTAGTACTCACATCCTATTTCATCCCCAAAACGACTCTCAGAAGGTAAATACGGATTACTCTCCCTTTACAAATGAAACTGAAGCTCAGAAGGTCAAATAAATCACCCAAGGTCATGAAGTTAAGGAATGAGATTACAGTATAGAGCCCACGCCCATCTCTAAGTGACTTTTCAAGGGTTGCTCCTACCTGCACGCCTTTCTCTCACTGATTTACCAGCCTCCATCCAGAAGAGGACCCCCCCAGAAAGTGTGTGGCACTCTACACACCAAAACACTAGGTCTAGTCTCCTTCCCCATAGCCCACGAGCTGTGGAACCCTGGAATCCCTTCTTCATTATTTGATGCTTCAGTTTCCCTACTCAGAAAATGAGACCTTAAAGCCACTCGAAGAGGAAATGTGAAGTTTGACAACTGTAGGCCCTTCTGCAGCGAGTGTGATGCAGCGCCAGCCTCATGGAGTGCCTCCGAGGCAGCTGACCCCCTTGCACCTCGCAGCTGAGTCCTGCCAGAGTCAGGAGTGGCCAGCCTTTATGATGGCCCCATGAAGAAACAGAGCTTCACAGTGCCACAAATAGCATCTCTTCATAATTCTCTACTTCCTGGGCTGATACAAATGTCCTTCCTCTCTATTGTTGTTCATTCGATTTGTTTTCTTTTAGTTAAGATGTGCCAATTCCTGGGCACCCTGGGGGTGCCTACAAACACAACATCCTATTTTCACAGCATGAGATCACAAAATACAGGCAGAATGTCTGGAACTTTGAAGGGTAGCAAGGACCCTAAAGTACTATAATGATATAATACCTCATATTTGGCTGTGCTGGGCCAAAAATGTGTATAGAAGGGTTATGAGTTGATGAAAAATGTAAGGAGGATGATATAATAGTAAAAACCTGTCAGTCTCTTTGTCTGGCACATCAGCTCAAAGCCACTGGATTTTGGAAAGAAAAATTTAAAATGTGTGTTTCTGTGCAGTCCTGACCCCTTTACATGAATGTGCCACATACCCTGGGGAGGCGGGGCTGCTCCATGCAATGAACCATGCTTAGTGAGGTGACCGGCTGCAGGAGCCAGGGCTCTGCCCCCCTGGTGGCAGGAGGTCTTTCCAGGCCTCTGCCTCACACCTTGGCCTTGAGTTCTTCTCTCACCTCTGCAACCAGCTCTCCTTTGACCCTCATCTGCAGATGACTAAATGAAAAGCTTCCTCTCCTTTGACTCCCATCTCCACTGTGACCTCCATGGGGCAGCCTTCCACATTTGTATCCTGGCCTGGCTCTTTCTCCAAGCTCGGCCCATATTTCCACCTACAGATGGACCCCACGTCCGTCCTAGTCTGTCCTGCTGTTAGCTCGAACTCTGTCCTTCCCAACAGAGCCCATCCCCTCCCTTTCTTCCTCGGGATCTCCCCACTCCCTACTCTGTGCTGTCATTCTTGCAGTCAGACTGTAACAGATGGATCACCTGGAGAAGCTTTGGCTTCCCCAGGAGGCAATGACTTGCCCTGCCCCTGCTCATGCCCAGGGAGCCTGGGGGAGAGGAGGAGTGGAAAGTCAGGGAGGAGGGGGAGCAGGTGTGTATAGTCTGAATAAGGTCCCCAGGGGATTCTGTTACCTCTTCCCTCACACCTTGGAGAACTGCTTCTCTAAACCTTGGCATTATTTGTTAAGTCCCATTTCTCTCTCACATTCCTCATCAAATTGGTTACCCAGTCCTTGCTGACTGCCTCTCAAAAATACCTCTCATATCTGATTCTTTCTTTCCATTCCCACAGCCCCCAACCTCATTATCTCCTGCCGGGATTGTTGTTGCAATAGCCTGCGCCTGCTAGCAGGTCTCTGAACCTCCAGACTCTCTGGGCTCCAATCCATCTTGCACACTGCTGCCAGATTAACCTTCTAAACCAGTGGTTTCTAAACTCTGGCATGCATTAGAACCACCTGGGGAGCTTGTTAAAAATACAGATGCCTTGACCCCAACCTACAGATTAGGAATGAGCAGGTCTGGGTGGGGCCCAAGGTATATGTATTTTTTAACAAGCTCCCAGGTGACTCTGCTGCAATCAAGGTTTGAGAATCTCTGGCACAGCTCTCACCATGGTGCTCCCTTAAAAAAAGCTGCAACGGCTGTCCACTGCCCACCCATCTCCTTCCGTGTTCAAGACTCGGCATGCTCATGCGCCAGTTTCCTTATCAGCCTCACCTCCCACTTTTCCCCAGAAGGAACCCAATGCTGAATCCTGACTGCTCGCATCTTTCCATGGCTGCTTTTTACTTCTTTGCTCCTAGCCTATTCAAGCTGTTTCCTGTGCCTTGGGCGTTCTGCCTTCTCCACTTCCACCAAACATTGTGATGAACTGGAGTTGGAGCACTTTGGATCACGTGGTTGGGTACCATGCACCATCCTAGATAGTGCAACCAGTGTGGAACAAGGACCCAAACCATGAGCAAGGGATACCTACACTCGGTGTCAGTCTCAGACAGGCTCGGTCATTTATTCTCGAAGACGACCCTCTGAGGTGCTCATTTATTTACCCAAGGTGGCTGAACAACACAGAGAGTGACTGATATCCAAATGTAGGAACTCTAAATACACGGATCTCCTCAGCTACTCCCAATTTGCTATGGTTGCAGTTACAGCTGGTACAAGGACCCACCCCTTGTCATGGCTGTTTTTCACACTGTGAGGATGAATCAGTGTTGAATAATTTGTGTTCCTCACATAGTAGATCTTGCTACCTAAAGCTTATTTTGCCTACAGGTTGTTGAAGGTTAGGAGTACTATTTATGCAAACGGAAAAGAATTGTAGATGCTCTTTTAATCAACTTCCATTTTCCTGATTCCAGAAAGTAACCAATCCTTTCCATTAAGCTCTCCATATAACTTACTGAATGAAACCACAACACACTCAATGTTCGCATTTGATTGGCTAGTCTCCGGTTTGCCCACACACTCTGCTCTCATCAGCTGAGCTGTAATGGGTCCCAAATCTGTTTTTGCCAGTTGTGCTGGGTATTGCAATGATATGTTTTAATTAAGTATTATCTATACTGATGCAATAGGAATATAAAAAGAAACTTGTTGCTTCTCTAAATCCCAAGAAAAACATTTTAGAAACATTTACTAAAGGCAGAGACTTAAAAACAAACTGCTATTCACTTAGGCTCGGGCAAGACAATGGTGAAAGACTAACAAAGGAAAACAAACTCTTAAATTTAGAAGAACTCCCCATGCCACACATGTTTTATATCTCCTCCACTAACAATGAAACACAGAGTGTAGAAGATGCATTAAGGATGTGAATTATGCAAGAAAGATGGCATAGGACTCTACCAAGCAAACCCATAATCAAATGAAAGGCCTTCACCAGGTACATAGAATGGCATAAAACTGAAAATCAATGAATGTAATTCACCACATTAGCAAACCAAAACCTATGAATATCTATGACAAACCTAAAATAATAATACATTTATGGTGAAAGACTGAAAGCTTCTACCCTAAGGTGTAGAACAAGACAGATACCCACTCTCACCACTTTCATTAAATATTGTTTTAAAGGTGTTAACAGTTAATTCAGAAAGTAAAAGAATAAGGGCATCCAGATTGGAAAAAAAAAAAAGAGGCAAACTCTATTTAGAGACAAAATAAAAATCTAAGGAGAAAACTCAAGTGGAATCTATAAAATAGCTACTAAAACTAGTAAGTGAATTTAGCATAATTGCAGAATATACAATTACATACTGTATTGTAATTGTTACACATAATTGCAAATCAATATACAAAAATCAATTGACTGGTCAATTGTAATAGTAATGACCAGAAGTGGAATTGAATTGAAAACTTAAAAACTGTATCATTTATAATAGCATAAAATACGAAATATCTAGGGATAATTTTGACTAAAGATGTGAGAAATCTATGCGTTGAAAAATATAAAATATTGCTGAGAAATTAAAGAAGACCCAAATAAATGGAAGAATACTTTGTTCACATGCAACACCACAGATAAACCTCAAAATAATTCTGTACAATGAAAGAGAAAAATATATACTATATAACACTCTAAACATGTAAAGTAGTCTGTAGTGACGGAGAGCAGGGGGCAGGGATCACAAAGGCTTTGGCGAGAAAGAGGGACCAAAAAGCCACATGAGGAAACTTCAGAGTGACATATATGTTCGCTGTCATGATCGCAGTGATGGTGTCACGGGTGGATACGTATATCAGAACTGACTGAACTGTGTGCTCTAAATATGTGCAGTTTATTGCATGTCAATTACACCACAATAAAGCTGTTTTTTAAAAATTAAATGTTGCTAGCATGACTCCTTTTTAAGATGACATTTTCCTTTAAATGACTTTCTCAATTAACTAACTACATACTTCATTGGGTAAGAGGGCTCTTCCTGTACGTGTAACAGAAACGGGCCTGAAAGTGAAGAGCAATCACTACTTAGACCTAAAACACACCCTGAAATCATCTAACATGATGTACGGATTAGAAAGCTGAGGCTCAAGGAAGTTAAGTGAGATTCCCAGGTCCATGCAGGGGATTGAAGGGCACAGGTGGGTACAAATCCCCAGCCCCTCTGACTTCTGAAGGCTCCTCCAGCCTGGAGCCTGTGTTCATCTAGAAAGTGGACAAGCACTCACAAATCTGGAAACAATCCTGAGTGAAGCGAAGTGGCCAACTAAAATTCCGCCTATGTCAAGGACATGGCAGCTGCCCTCCACAGCGAGAAGCTCAGCCTTGAGACTAGAGGGCATACGCCTTTGTGTACCCAGCTCAGTCTCACACTTTGGTCCAAAAATATAAGATCCACCTAACTCTTCCCTTTATCAGTAGGATGACCTACTACTAATAAAAATGATTCTGATTAAATCTCAAAGTGGGTAGGGAGGCTGGCAAGGAAGGAGGAATAGAGCACAGGTTTTCAAGACAGACAGACGTGGGATCAAATCTCAGTTTTGTTCATTCAGGTCTGAGCAAATGTGGGCAAAGGCAACCTCTCTGAATCTACTTCTCTACAAAATGAGACAATGCCTATCTTACAGCATTTGGGGGTGATTATTCAATGGAAGTACATGTAAAGTGTCAGGGCAATGCCTGACATATAGCATACATGTTCAGCCATGACAGCTATTATAATTAGGGAATTGCTGTGGTTTTTAGAACACTGATTATCACCACTCTTCTGTCACCCTGGGCTGTATCAGAACTAGGTGTCTACTCTCTCTCCTATGGTCCCTATCACACTTTCCTGACCACACTGGTCAATCTCCTCTACACCCCTGAGAATCACTGATCTGATGGGTCACAAATATTGGTAGGAGTGTCTTAGCCCTTAGAACTTTAGAACATACACTATCTTCCATTCACCTTATTTCTGCTGAGATCTAGTCCTTTTAAGAATAAAGATAGGCACTGGCTGGTGTGGCTCAGTAGACTGAGCACCAGCCTGTGAATCAAAAGGTCACCGATTCCATCACTGGCCAGGGCACATGCCTGAGTTGTGGGCCAGGTCCCCAGTCAGGGGTGTGTGGGAGGCAACTGATTGATGTATCTCTCACACATTGATGTTTCTCTCCCTTTCCTTCTCCCTCCTTTCCCCTCTCTCTAAAAGTAAATAAATAAAATCTTTAATAGAAAAAGCTAGGCTTGAGTTGCCAAGAAAAGGAAAAAAAAAGAATAAAGATAAAACTATGGTCAGTAAAATTCAAGAAAGTGACTGACAGGATATCTGTCCCAGGCCGTTTAGGTTATTTGTGAATAGTGTGGGCACTCAAGTCCGATGCTTGGGTTTATGTCTTAGCTCCACCAAAGTACATGCCTCTCATGCATCAGTTTCCACATCTGTAAAATGGAGTCTACTTCAAAAGATTATTGAAAGGATGACATGAAACCATGCATAGCCCCTGGTACACAGAAAATTCAAAATAAATATCAGTAATTATTAACACTGATTCTGCAGAGGGAAAAAAGCATTAAAGAGGCTAGGTCTGATTTTTCATTATTGATTGACAGCACATTACCACAAATACACACGCGTGCACACACATGCCTATGTAAGTTGAATGAATTCTCAAGGGAACAGAAAATAGCCATCCTTTCAAAGCAACTGGTAAAACCTCCAGGGAGACAGGTATCAAGCAATAACAACCAAGAATCCTATTTCTGAAGCAGCTTTAAAAGAGGTAGCTCTCGTGGAAGCCAAAATGAACAGACACTTTTGCTTTGCTGAAGAGATGTCAAGGTGAATGAAGGAAGTGCTTCATGCTGCTGCTTGCCATGAGGTGTCAAGGGCTCACCCTCTGTCTGTGTTTGATAAAAAAGAGCCTGAGCACAGGGAAAGAGGGGAAAGTGAGGAGGAAAAAAGACAGATCGGATGCTCAGCAAGCTGGTTTCCAACGGAGACAGGTATTAGAGGCTGGAAGGGGGTGGTGGACTCCACGTTAAGGAGCCAGATTATTTCAAAAGCAGAACATGTTAGTTGCCTGCTTTGGCACCAAGGCCTGGTGAAGAGCAAGAAAGTGAAAGAATAGCACACAGTCCTTTTATAATCAGGATGCGCTACCCTCTCCACAAGGACAGAGAACAAGGTCAGTGTAGGGGGACCCGTGAGACACAGCCTGCCCAGGATAACGAGGGACCACAGGGAACAAGGTACACAGGTTCTCTCTCTGGCTCAGACAACCCTCTGGGAAGCCAGAAAAAGTTCAGCGGAACACTGTGTTCGTGCTTCAGGACAAAACAGCCGGTGGGGCAGATGGGCACGAGGGCACTCCTCAAAAGCTGGCACTCGGTTGAGTACTGCCGGTTAACCCAGCACCCTCTCCCTCTCTTCCAAGGCAGCACACATGCACTGGGAATCTCCTGAAAACAAGTTCCTGAAAAAGACATATGGTGCTTACTTGCTAAGAAAGAGTGCTAACAAGACAAACTGAGAAGGAACTAGGGAAAAAGCTGACTGAGGTTCTCAGTCCCAGGAGGAGGTGAGATCCAGGCTGGAGGACGTGAGTGGGGGCTGCTGTGCCAGTGCATGCCCCAGACAGAGGAGCCCCCGGGCGCTCCTCCACGGGCCCAATGCCCCACGCTCAGACCAGCAAATCAATGCAGCCCTCCTGTCAGGACTGGTCACTGGCCCCAGGCACGAGGCGGCTCCCTGCAGCTCATATCCGTGGGGGTAAGCAAGGGCCCCAGTGGAAAACCTCTCTGCACTTAACTCCTTGGAAAACATTCTTCACAGTGCTAAATCGACCAGGAATACAGTTCCTTTCTAATCCCTCTAGAAAACAGAAAACTGAAAACCTCGCATTGCTGAGTGTGTTTTAAGGGAAATTGGCATCTGAAGATTTACGGAAGATGGTGGGACGTCGACGCAAGAGCTATACCGATGGCAAACTGCATCTTATCTTAAGGACCTGCTATAGTTAGCAGGCGGAGGGAGGCAGGCTAAGTATGCATCAGTTGGTTTTCAAAATATGTTATTTACAATACGCAGCAGCTGTTCTTTGAATTCTAATGTGAAAATACAGGCTTTTTATTTTTACTGACAGACTACAAAGTACACTTAATATAATAATCTCGCAAAGTCCAAAGATTACCTCACAGTTTGGAAAATACTATGTTGAGTCATTAGTCCCATTACTCGGTATTTACAAAACTCACCAGATAAATGTGGTATACTGAGACTTCCTGGTAACAACCTTCTATTTTTTTACAAGGAAGAACACAGAAAGGCTTCCCAGAAGCCGCAATTAAATTTGGAAAATGTTTTTTAAATATTCTGAAGCACAAAACACGCACACATGCTAAAGCATTTCAAAAGATCTTTGCTCAGGGATGAGTTTCTCCCATCATTCATTCTTTAAAAAAGCATATTGCCTGGTCGGGTGGCACAGTTGGTTGGAGTGCCCTCCCACGCAGCAAAAGGTTGCAGGTTTGATTCCCAGTCAGGGCACATGCCTAGGTTGTGGGCTCCATCCCCAGTAGGGGTGTATACGGGAGGTACCTGATTGATGTTTCTCTCTCCACCTTCCTTTCTTTCTAAAATCAATAAACATATCCTTGGGTGAGGATTAAAAGAAAAAAAATGTATTGAGTGCCTCCAAAGGGCTGGTCAGTATGTGAGGCGAGCAGACAAAGATGAGCAATAACCAGGTGTTGCCCTCAAGGAGCCTCCTGTCTGTGGGAGGGTGAGCCAGGCAAACAGGCAATTACAAAGCTGTGGGACCAGCTTTGCACGTGGTTGGCACAGGATGCTGGCAGGTGATCTGGCCAGTTTTGATGGTGGTCGGGCAATTAACTGAGTCCTGGGTTCATGGCAATTTCCCAGAGTAAGCTTCACTGGAGAAGCTGAAAGCTTTCTGTGCAGTCTGGCGAGTTGGGGAGGAATGAGTTACCCAGTGATGGGCCCTGCAGGAGCAGACCTGGTCGGGGGCAGGGGTGGCTGGAGAAGACCGAGGCATGGCAAACAAATATAGGAAGGGAGCGTGGACACTGGAGTCAACCGAGCTCCGTCACACTTCCCACATTGACAATCTGATGTTGCCTGTTCCGCCCACAGAAAAACCAAGGAGAAGGCAAGTTTCTTGTGAACTGAGAGTACATGAAAATGCCTGGCACATAGTAGGTGTTCAGAATGTGTTAATTTGCTTCCTTCCTAAACATTCTCAAAGCTCTGCAAGGCAAAAGTTTTCTTGGCTCCTGATGTTATGTGGAAGAATAAATTATGGATGGGGTCAACTAGAGTTCTACAAATTGTTCAGCCCATACCCTGTGATTATGATTCTGCAAATTATTCAATAAATAACCCCTCCCAGAGATGGCCTGAACTCCACAAAAGGCTGTATTTACTAACAATATTTAAAGGTGGGATCTTTTAGGGGTGGGTGTTTTGGCACTTCATTTGCATATAAACAGAGCAGTTCATTCATTCAAAATTCTAACCAACAATCTTAAAGCACCTAAAGCAACGTAACCCATTGGGCTGGTGTCTGGATACCCAGAGCTACCCTCAATATTCTTGCTGTGTGGTGTGGGAAAGAGACAACCAAACAAAGGTAATGCGCTTGCTGCATCACGACAGAGGACTCTTTCTAATTCAGTGGTTCTCAGCCTTGGCTGCAAATTTGAATTGGGCCAGTGGGTGGGGCGGGGACAGTGTAAAACATTACTGATGCTTGGCCCCACCCCCAGAGATTCTGATTCAATTGGACTGGACAGTGGCCTGCGTTATGTGGTTTTTAAAGGCTCCTCATGTGATTCCAATGTGCTGACAAGGTAGAAAACCTCTGTCTGGAGTACATAGTTCCTTTTGAGTTGTCATGAAATGGATTCAGAGTTATCAGCACAGAGACGGTGGTTCTCTAACTGCGGAGTATGTAAGAATCACTTGAAGGCCCGGGCTCCATGAAGTGAGACAAGGCCAAGCTGTTGTACGTTTACAGGTGTCCCAGGGAATTCTGCATCACAGGGAAGTTTGAGAAGCACTGCCATACATGGCCTGGCTACACTGTATGAACCATGAATAAAGCAGGGCATCTGACTTCTTCGGAGACAGGCCACAGAAGGGAAGGATTCCCTAAAAATCTTCTCACCTTTCCATCTCTTCGCTGCCCCACTCTTGGCACGCACAGCCCACAGCCATGGAGTCCTGCCCTCTGCGTGCCCGTGTTAGACAGACTGCATCTTAAAAGTTCTCCAGGTTGTTTTTCCTCCAGGTCTTCTTACCATAATAATTATAGTGCTTCAAGTCCCTCCAGAAATGCTATGTGTTTTCCTACAGATTCTCAGATTTTATTCTCAAAGTAACACTAGGTCACTCAGACCAAGAGTCACTGCTCTTTTTTATGGATAAAAAACCCAAAGCCCAGAGACTAGTCCAGAGACCCAAGGCTGGTGGAGAGAGTAGACTCAGTATACTGGAACCAGGATTTCCTAACTTTGACGTTCTTTCCAAAATATCAGTGTTTCTCAAAGTGCAGCTCTAAGACCAGCAGTATCAGAATACCCTGGGAACTTGTTAAAAAAGTAAATCCTTGAGCCTCACCCCAGATCTACTGAATCAGAAACCCTTGGGATGGGGCCTAGCATGTGTTTTGGTTTAATTGATTTTTTTAGAGAGAGAGAGGGAAGGGGAGAAAGGGAGAGGAGAGGGAGAGAGGGAGAGAGGGAGAGAGAGGAGAGAGAGACACCGATTTGTTGTTCCACTTATTTGTGTGTTCACTGTTGTTTCTGACTGGAGGCCAAACCTGCAACCTTGGCCTATCGGGACGACACTCTAACCCACTAAGCTACCAGGGCCCCTAGTGTGTGTTTTAATAAGTCTTCCAGGGGATTCTGAGGCACCATTGAATTCTATTATGCTGCCTCTTGAAAACACGTTTTGCACAGCTACAAAGCTATTGGTACTTTCATCAAAGCATACTACAATTAAATATTCTTTTCTGTAGTGCACTGGTCAGTTACAGGTACACTGGGCAATTTGGGAGCTGGTGAACTCACGAGTTCATAAAGCATTAAGGAAGCACGCATCCTTTTTTACTCCTAATTCCCCTGAGAAGGATTAGGGGACTATGGCTCCGATGTAGCCACCTTCAAAATATTCACGTTCGTGTCTACATTCTCCCAGATAAGTTTCAGAAAAATTCTCTTCATTTATAGGCAGTGAAGGCTTGATGAATAATTCTAGTCTTTCAACATTGTACCAGTAATTTTTTTTGCACTGAAATGTTTCTGTGAAATAGAATATGAAGTCTTTCACTGGTACCAGCCAAGCCTACAAAGTGGCTCCTTTATGATGAATTCATGAAAAATTTAATGTTATGAGAGAAGAGAAGGGTATTTACAGTATCTGAGCTTAGCAAAGTGGAACAGGGAGGCAAAATATGATTTCTTTTTGGCTCCCAAGGCACATGGCACACAAAATGTTTCTATGAAGAAAAAAAAGGCAGATTTGGTTCTGAGTTCAGCAAAATATCATGATTTCCATTTGGCTGTTTTACAGCAGTTGCCTTTTTAGGTAACTCCCATTTCAAGGAAAAGTTTGGAGCTCACTCAAGTCACCTGCCTCCGTTCGACAGAATGTGCCACGGTGAGAGAAGGCTGGGCTTGCCCACCGCGTCAGGAGGAGCCTGCACCAGAAAGGGCCTGCAGTTGCCAGGCCGGCTGGCTACATGTGCTGGTGACATCTGTGAGCTTTTCTGCTGTCTTCTTTCTTCTCTTCCTGGGCTGGCAACTCCGGGCACTGAAGGATTTGGTAAAAATAGTTTTGTTTGGTTTTGTTTTTAATTTCCATCTGTGGGAGGTTCACTGATACTTACAAAGAATGGCCAGGACAAGGTGGGGTCTCTACTTTGTGGAAAGATTTAGGACCTCAACAGTGGGCCCTCCCACACCTTAGCTAGATTTGATTAAGGTCAAGTTGTAAGCAGAGACAGAAAGCAAAACTTGATCAAGTATAGTACCACAGTGCTAACCCAAAAGGAGTCACAGAACTGCAGGAATCAGAAGGGACCCTCACCAACCTGCACCTTCTGAGTGCCCCTTCTCAACAAAATGCCCTGCCCCGGTCGGCCAGGCAGTTCTGCCTGAGCTCCAACGGAACAACAGAGGCAGTCAGCGCCGCCTTGGAGTGGATCTGACAGTTAAACAGTTTTTCTCCTTAACTGCACTTGAATTGCTTGTATTTTTTATGTTTGAGGAAATAAAGAATAAAAAAATAAGATTTAATCTTCACTCATATGATAATTTTTCAAATATTTAAAGGCAGCCTACGTGTCCCATTGCCCAGGCTCTGCCATCATTACCTAGTAACCTAACATTGGTTCAGTCTTTAAAACTTGTCAGACCCCGTATGAATCAGTAGGTGTTAGAAGAGCTGTCACCTTCTAACCCTACATAGAGAAACAGAGATCAGATTGGATGTGGAAGTACTTGTAAATGGTACAAGGTATTATGCAAATGGAAGACATTCCAATGAACACGATGTTAGGTTTGGTATAATTCTCTCGAGCTCCCTTCATCTAAACCTTGTCCTTGGATTGACTGAAACTAGTAACAGTTTGGAAACTACTGAGAACTCTTTCGAAACTGACACAAAGTTTGTCACCCACAAGTTTAGGTTTTTGCATCTTCCATATTTTATAGAGGTTAAAAAATTCATTCCCTCAAATATTTATTCCAAATATACTGTATTTAAGATACCCTATCAGTTGGTAAAAAAAAAGATACACTATCAGCTGTTATAGTAGTTATAACCAGGAAAATGCAAAGGCTTCTAACCTGGGAGACTGAATAAGAGAACCACATAAATAGCTGAAATACTAGACAAAGTGCCAAAAAGTCCTTTAGTACCCTTACACACACACACACACACACACACGAACTTTTAGAAATCCAAAGGAGAGAAAACTCCTATTCCAAGAAAATTTCATGGAAGAGAAAGGATTTGAAGGATGAGATCATATTGGCAGAAATAAAGAATATCATTTTATTTATTTTTTATTTTTATTTTTTAAGGATTTTATTTATTTATTTTTAGAGAGGGAAGGGAGGGAGAAAGAGAGAGAGAGAGAGAGAAACATCAATGTGCGGTTGCTGGGGGTCATGGCCTGCAACCCAGGCATGTGCCCTGACTGGGAATCGAACCTGCGATGCTTTGGTTCACAGCCCACGCTCAATCTACTGAGCTATGCCATCCGGGGCCTAAAGACTATCATTTTAGATAAATGATACAGGAAAGCAAAGGCCTGAGAATGAGAACTTGTAGAGGAAAAAGAAAGAATGACCTGTATTTTGCATAGGCTAAAACACAGAGAATATGGAGAAGAAGAGTGGAGATTAGTTTGGAAGAGAAGACTAGTTTCCAGTTGCAGAAGGCTTTATAACTTAGGTTACAGAGTACAAAATGAAATCAGTGGGCTTAGAGGTACTTGGAAGATTATTGTTTAGAAAATGATATAATCAGATCTGTGTTGCTGGAAGGCTGACATCTGACAGTAATGCGTAAGATAAATGGAGTGGAGAGAGAATGGGGCTGGTGATAGTCCAGGTAAGAAACCATGAAGGCCTGGCCAATGGCACTGAGGAGAAGAATAACAGATGAAGAAACACAGCCTAGACAGAACCGAAGGACTATTACATAGGAGATGGCTGTCATCTATGGCAACCAAGGAGTTGAAAAAACAAGTCCAATTCCAACCTGGGTCATACCGTGGCCAGAATCAGGGAAGACAGAGAAAGCCTGCCAGGGTATGAGTTTTGTTTTGAGCAATGAGTCTAAGAAGCTCACAGGACATCCAAATGGTGAAAATAGTTTTGGAAGTTATCCATATATTTAGGAGCCAGATGGTGTTATGAAACTGGAAAGGGAGAAAATAGACAGATAAGAGAGGGGCATCCATATTTAGGAAGGCACTGAACATAGAGCCAAAAGAAAAAAAAGAGTGTTTTAAGATGGAAGGATAGCCAACAGGGTTTTGTGTTACCTAATGACGGAAGAATAGTCAGCAGAATTCTGTGTTACCTAAAGTCATGAGGAAGGCAGCTTTGACCAGCGTGGCTCAGTTGGTTGGGTGTCGTCCACAGAGAAATGGGTTGCGGTTTGATTCCCGGCCAGGGCACATGCCTAGGTTCTGTTTTTGTCCCAGGTTGGGGTGCATGCGACAGGCAACTGATCAATGTTTCTCTTCTTCTCTCCCCTTTTGGAAGGAAGGAAGGGAGGGGGGAGGGAGGGAAATGGGAAGGAGGTAGGAAGGGAGGGAGGAAGGAAGGAAGGAAGGAAGGAAGGAAGGGAGGAAGGGAGGGAGGGAGGGAGGGAGGGAGAAGAAAGGGAGGGAGGAAGGAAAGGAAAAGAAAGGAAAGGAAAGGAAGTAAGATAGACATGGAGAAAAGGCTCAGGGGAGGTTACTCGATGTCATTATGAACCAAGAACAGAAATTTCAGTAAAGTAAAGAAAGTAGAATCACAAGTGCAAAAAGTTAGGTGGGAGTGAATGAAAAAGAAGCACCAACAGTGAGAGCAAACTATGCTTTCAAGAGGTTTTGACAGTGAAGGGAATGAGAAAAATAGAATTGGACCTTGAGGGAGCAGCAGGGTGGAAGCAATATTTTCAAAGTGTGAACCTGACTATTTTTGTAGGTTAAAGGAACAGAAATTGAAGATAGTCAAAATAAACTAACAAAATAGAGACAGACCCATGGACACAGAAAACAGACTGACAGCTGTCAGAGGGGAGGGGTTTAGGGGCTGGGTGAGAAGGGTGCAGGAACTAAACAAAACAAAACAAAAAAAGAAAGACTCATAGACACAGACAACAGAATGGTGATTGCCAGAGGGAAGAGGTGGGTAGGAGAGGGTACAGGGCAGACAAACAGTGATGGAAGGAGACTAGATTTTGGATAATAAACACACAATACAATCTACATATGATGTATTATAGAATTGTACTGCTGAAACCTGTATAATTTTATTAACTTATGCTACTGCAATAAATTCAATAAAGAATAAAAATAAAAATAAAGGGACAATTTATCATACATGCACACACAAAAAATAGTCAAAAGTCAGGTTCTGGAGGAGGAGAGAGGAAATGAAATAGAGGGCACAGAGGGAGGCATGCATCTTAGAATAAAGGGGTGATTCTTTATTTTTTAGATGACTGAGAGAGAGAACAGGAGAAAATATTAGGTAACACTGAGTAGGGGCTTAAGAATACTGAGATCATTCATCCTGCAGAAAAGTTGGAGGTGAGTTGGTAATGATGTTTGAATCTATAAGTAATCGGGGGTTGGTGAAACAATGAGAGAGAGGCAGAGAAGACAAACAAGGGAATATGAGTGACATTATAGAAGCCAATACTATAGACCAGCGACTTTCAGCCGGTGTGCCACAACAACTTTTAAAGCATCCAATACCTGACTGTTAGTCAGGGGCACTGACCTCTTTTCCCTTAGACTGTCAAATAAAAATATGACAGCAGCCAACACAACAATAGACGTCTGGTGTGAATGAATCAAAATTACACCTATTTTTGTCAGATGGGCAAGAAATTTAATATATTTTTTTGTGTGCTGCAGAATTATAGTAATTAGTTAATGCATGCCATGGGATGAAAAAGGCTAAAAATCACTACTATGAAAGTCAGTAAAAGTTAGATATGAGTGAAATCTTTCTGACCACAAGACACATCAGAACAAGGAGCTCTCAGTGGAACATTAGAAAATTTTTCTTTGGAGATATTTTAAAACACAACTGAACTCAGGTTCAATCAGCTCAGACTATTTCAGAGGTAAAATATTCAGAAAAGACAAACACACAGACAGAGAGAGTACATGAGTAGTTGTCAGGGCCTGGAGGCAGGAAGGAATAGGTATGGGGTTTCTTTCTGGTGCGATGGAAATGTTCTGGAGTTAAAGAGTGGTAATAGTTGCACATATACTAAATGGCTGTAAATATACTAACATCACTAAATTGTGTATGTTGAACTTTATGTGAAGCATATCTCAATAAAGCCTTTTAATTAAATAATTAAGTCATTTAAAAAAGAGTATTTTAGAGGTAGAACTCGTAACGCACATGGAGATGTACTAAAGGATGTTTCCCTTGCACACCTAAAAGCCTCTTGGTTTTACGTCTTCCAAGGAGCTCCTGAGGCCCCTCAGAGCACCGGTCTAAGACATCATGATTTCTTTTGGAAGAAAACCCAGGAAGCACATATCAGCAGTTGCCCAAGGCAGCAGTAAAACTGAGGCAAATGCTAAAATTCTCAGTGTTGTGTTCTTCTAATCAGTTCTTCCAAAGCCAAAGTCCACAGATTGATTGAATCTAGACTACCTGGGGAACATTTTGAAAGTACAAATTCCTAAGCTCCATCATAGAAGCCTCATAACTTGGAATGTGTGAGGACAGAGAAGCAAAGTCTCTGGTTTTATGAAACTTTCCATGTTGGCAAACTGTGTCATGACCAACCAAACTGCTGAGCAGACGCATAAATAAATAGTGAAACTGGCAGAGTGGTGGTTGGGCCATTGCTAGAGTGTGATGAGGCCATGTCTCTCCCAATTCCCTTCACCTGCCAGGCCATCAGAAACACAGCTTTCCTAAATACTGACTGCTCTTGCTCACCTCCCTGAGCCTTCCCCACTGGTCCTTATAATTTAGAAAGTCCTTAGTCTCATGAGGACATTTTCTAGTTTGCCTTAAGGAAACTGATTCTTTTGTAGCAAGAGAAAATACAGATGCTGTAGCATTTGCTGATACTGGTTTAGGTTTTGGCAGAATGAAAATTAAGTAATACAACATTGCCACCCAGTTTTAATTTAATTGGCAAGTCATACTGAAATACCACAGTTACAATTTCTTGGAAATCAAGAAGGTAAAAGAAAAGCCAAATTCCACAATGACCTAATAATGCTTTTTCTCTTCACAAATGAGCATCGTCTTTTCTTCACTCCTCCTGCACCCACCATGAAACTAGCACTCAGCTAAGCACAGACAGGGCAGGTTCCTGTCATCAAGGAGAATACACTTCGCTGGAGAGGCAGAAAGCAAGTGATGATCAAGTGCAGTGAGGTCAATCTTGAGACCACTTTGTGCAGTGGGAATGTAGGAACAAAGGCTGTGCATCATGGGAAAAGTGTGCTGTGACTCCAAAAGCAGACACACTTTATGACAACCTGTGTGAAATGTTCTTTCACCTACCTAGTTTTTGAAACTTGGGAAGCAGTGCTGTCTGTTACAAGTGCTATGCCAACTGTCACCCACTGTATCTCTGAGGTGCTGGCAAGCAAACGTCCACCTTCCCTGCCAGGAAACAGCCAGACTGTAATACCAAGTCCCTTCTCACTCTGCCCAGGGATTTTATTAATATCTCATTCTCCCACTGGAGTCCACTGGGGAAATGAAAAATAGCTTCTCTTCATGATAAAGATCAGGAATTTCTGCTCAGAAGATTATCTGTCCACTACCTAATACCAAAGCAAACTAGATCACTTTCAAGCTGATATGAGTAGGCCAAGGAGAGAAGCTCTGACATTCTCCATGGACATCCCCAGGAGTATTTTTGCCAGTAGTACTGAGCACCAAGGCATAAAGGAAAGACCTCAAAACTGAAGGCTCTTTTCCCTGCACAGACAATCTCTTGGCACAGTCAGCCCCGTGCACAGCTGCCTGGCACTGAGCTGGAATGGCAATCATCTTCGTGTGGTATGACAGGAGTGGTATTTTGCTGTAGGCCCAGCTTCTGTTCAGATGGCAGAAGGAGTGGCCTGTCACCCAGAATTACTTCCCAGATCCCAATTATATGTTTCAAAAATATCACCTATTAAGACCCAAACACTTTGTTTGCTGGTTGCAGCCATTTGAACAGGTTACCATGGATTTATGCTGGCATAATGGGCCTGCATGATGTATGTTCCTTGTCAGTGCTGAAACAACAGTCAGTGCGTCTGAGCAGGCCCACCTGCCAAGCAATATGTGCACAGCTCAGCTAAGAAAACGTCCCCCCACTGAGCAAGTGGCAGAGCCATGGAACGCGGGCAACGGTGCACGCATGCGCACGGAAGATCACAGCTATGCTACCGGAAGGGCGATGGGGAGGGGGGCAGTGAGGGTGTTCCCGTCAGGCTTCACTTCACAGTGACAAGCAAACGATCTCACAAATGGTCTTCCTTCCTTCCCTCCCTCCTTTCCTTCTTTCCCTCCTTCCTTCCTTCCTCTCTTCCTCCCCCCTTCCCCTTCCCTTCCTTCCCCCTCTCCCTCCCTCCTTCTCTCTCCACCCCCCCCCCCCCCGCCCATCAATGAACTAGCATAGGCTGCTAATTGCAAACATGATTAACACAAGTGGCTGGAAGTTGGCTAGGGGATGACTACTGGACTGGTTTCTGAAGCCAAATATGGGGAATGGGTAGAAATGATACTCAGAATAATGCAGAAGTGGCTTGTCTCATGGTGGTGAGGTATTTTGTTAGCATACAAAGGCACAGTCTGAGGGAGATCCCACTTCACAGAGGCAGGGAGGCAGAAACAGCAAGTCATCTAAAGGCTGCAGCATGTTTCACTGCCTTGGCTGATCTGGGAGCTCACCACCACCCTGCTTTTGCATGTCTTATGGAGGTGCTTCTAGACAGAGAGGCAAGCTTCATCCTTTCCATGGAAAAAACAGACTTTTGTCAAGCCCAGGCAGTGGAGCTTTTGGCTGGGAATGCTCTGGCTAATTAGTGATAGCATGGGGTCTGTGCTGCGAAGAATGCCTCAGAGACGCAGAACAGATTCTGCTTTTAGCTACTTGTAAGAGAGAAACTACCATGAATGTGCTGCTTTCTAAGTGAATAAGCTCTCTGCAGATTATGTAACAAGGAACAATAAATGGCTTTCTTGCAGGCAATAGAGGCACAATGCTGTTTAAAGCAGTAATAAAAAAAAGGCTACAATTTTACTGTGGATTTTAGGTCAACCCTTTCTAACCTCTTTTCAAGATCTCCAAACATTTTTTCAGGTCCCAACCACATGGAGTGATGTGTCACAAACAGTTCTTGTCAAGGTCCATGACAAACTGCTCACTTGCATTTCATACAGCTGGGGTAAGCACATGGCCAGGACACGCAGTAACGACCTCCTCCCTGTGCCTCCTAATGGTGGGGTGAAGGCAAGCTAACAATAAACAAGCATGGGTTGGATTATGGTAAAGCCAAACAATGAGATACCTTGCAGCCACTCACAGAAAATTATAGTTTAGTTTTCTATTGAGTAGCATTAAGAAAACACTAGAATAAATCAACAGAAAAGAAAAACCAAGCAGAACTTGATACTGTTTATGAAAAAACATACAGGCTTCATAAATGTTTGTATATACAAACAGAGGCCTTGAATGATGCTAAAGAATTGATCTCTCTAGGTGAAGAGATTCCAGGTGGGTTTTACTTTCATTACTCTTCTGTACATTTTAATTTTTTCTATAAAAATATGTCATTCTATGAAAATCCATTGAGTATTTATAATAAAAAAGTAGTAGAATACTCATAATGCCATGCAGCAGGAGAAAACTGCATTCAAAGGAGGGAAGAATGTTGATCAGACTGAAAAAGGTCTCTCAGATGAGGCAGTGAGTGAGGTGCACAGGTGCTGATGATGAGTATGGGCTTGGGGGGCACTGCCTAATGAGTCTGGCTGGGGAACAGTGAGCAACTGCAGAGTGGCAGAGAACTGGGGGCCTGCTGAAAGAGCAGCCGTGAATCCACTTGGGCTGGAAAAGTGCAGGTACTTGTAGTGGAGATATAAGATGATTTAAAAGGGAGGCTGGAGCCATGCTTTTAATACTCTGTTGCCAGATAGAAAAGTTTCCATTTAATTTGAAAGGCAAATGTGATCCAAGGAAAAGTGGGGGTGTGTGTGTTGGAGAAGGAGTTGATATAGGAGATGTGTTTTAGGAAAACCAATCAGGCAGGATGTACAGAATAAACGAGAATTAGGGGCAACAGGAGATAGATGGAACATTCCAAGCAAGAAGCAGGGAAACAAGGAGATTATGAACGGGTATATGTAAAAAAATAAATTTGTTAGAATTTAGGGAATTGAAGTTGATTAATCTAAAGGTTCAATAGGAACCCAAAATGTTCTTCACCCATAGGTAAAGCAGGAGATAGAGATGATTTGGAGAGAAGATGGAATTACAGCCAAGTTGAACTTGAGCTGCCGCCTTGAAGGGCAATGGAGACTGAAGGGGATGAGGACATTGGTGTGAAAACCACTGTCTGGGCCCCATGTGCACTGACAGTAGAAAATGAGCTCTGTGAGGTAAGATGCTTAGTCTGTTTGGCTCACTGATGTGTTGTCCACCCATAAAACAGTGCTGGGCACATGGAAGAAACCCAGAAGTATTTACTACTTGAGTAAAGAAACACTGACACTGGAATCAGTAACTCACTGAGAGTGAAACATAAAGAGAAAGCCAAAGGCGGCAGCTAGTAAGCCCGTGGGGATTGTCGGCAGGTGGAAGCAGAAGGGAGGAAATGTGACAATGGAGGAAAGAGGGCCTTTAAGCTTCTTGTCCTGCCATCTGGTAGATTCTGTCTCTAATTTTCTTCGAAGAATTTTCTAAAATTTTTTGAGTCTCAAATTCTTTCTAATATTTAAAAGTAGAGGGATGGTAGTTATAAAGTCTCAATGAATCACTAATTGTTATTTAATCTTCATCACTGAAATTTTTCTTACATTTGTGTCCAGTGTTAACCAATGGTTTCTGAGTTTCCTGAAGACTGGGGAATTTCACTCCTTAAATCACTTAATACAGTAACATTTTCATAAATTGTTGCTCAAGAAATAAGTTAATTTGATTTGGCCGTTTCGTACTAAAGAATAATTTGCACACAGTAATATGTACTGATGTTAAGTGAACAGTTTGTTGAGCTTTGACAAAGGCATGCGCTGTGTTACCTTCCTCCTTGTCAAGACGTAATGGATTTCCATTTTGATTTCATTTTGATATCTTCATTATTGCATCATTGGGAACCTATCTGAGCCATCCTTATTCCTTTCTTCTATCTTATCAATATCCCATTGGTAAAACATTTATATAACTAGTCATTTTCAGATATATAACTCTGATGTTTTTCTAAGTATTATTTCTTCCTCCCACTTTTGTATTTTCCCCACGTAATAGACAATGAATTCAGCTAAGAGCCTTGTACCAGATCAAACATTATTTATGTAGTATCACTGCCAAGTTTTTTACTTAAATGAGAAGTCATCAATCTGACTCTCTGTTAAAGGTATTTATCCTATACTCTTCTATATTAATGAATATGTGGTCATTTCAAGAGAAAAATAATTCCTTTTTAGCCAAAGATAAATGTATTTGATAGTATATATTTTAAAACATGCTGTTATATTTGAGACTAGTTTTGAATGTTTCTTTGGTTGAGTCATGAGACTGTGGCTTTTGAGTCATCTGGACCCAAACACCGTTCAGTTGACTTTGGCTCCTTGGAGTAGGTAAGGAGAGCTCTGCCTCCTCCTGTTTTTAATCAGACACAATTTGATATTTACCCATTTCTGACACCTGGCTCTGACAAAGCCCATTGGTGCCAATTCAGGCTGGGCCGCATCCCTGACCTTGATGGGTCCTTTGGATCTGACAGTTCCCCCAAGCTCGAATTCTGCGGGGTCACTTTGGCTCTGCTTTTCCCACCTTACAAGAGGCAGGCTTCTCAGTCGTAAACCCAAGCCATGGACCAGAGCCCTCCCCTGAGATCACAGCCACGGACGCAGGCCTGGCTCTGCCAGCGGAAAGGGGACTGCTTTTGCGGTTAGTGTCAGACGTCAGTGCTGGAGGCTGGCTTCCAGGCACAGTCTCCAACACTCATTTTCTACCAAAACAAAGTCAGAACCAACACATGCAACTGAAGTGACCAAAGTCTGTCCTCCTGATACTTAAACAAACAATTCTACCTGCACTGAATTTTAAGTACTTTTGGTCTATAGATGAGCAAATATTTCATTATTTAAATTTACTTGAGTTGGTCCTGTAGTCACATTACTCAGAAGAGGAGAGAATGTCATTTGTGCCAAATACCTAAGTTCTTGTTCCAGCCAAATGTTACATGGAAACAGGAAGTCTTCCAGGGCTGGATGCCGAGGAGTTCCAACAAGACTATTCACAGGAGCAGTCAATATGTCAAATGATATGTATTTATTCAACCACTTCAGACACTTTGCTCAGTGTCAGTCCTGTTTTATACAGGGTCTGTCCAGACCCTGGAGAATTCAGATCTAAAAGGTTGACTCTGTTATCTCCTCAGTAATGATTTGGATCCGGTCTAAATATTTTCTACTTATAAGCCACCCCTACACCACACAGCTATCTACCCCTGGCACAGCAAACAACCAGGCAAAACCTCTTAGCTGCTGCCCTGTGTTGAGGAAAACAATACCAATAGTTAAAAACAACAGTTAAAATGAAGTTCTCAGGACACTTGAAGTAAATATAACGATATACCAAGGCTGAAGATTAATAAATTGAGTGTAGGAATCCTCTTTACCTCGTTGTTGAGAAAGGATTTCTAGACTGTGTTGGAATACCTCCACTGACAGGGAGTTTACTACTTTTCAAGGCACCCAGTTCTTCACTGTCCATCTGTGCCTTTTATTCTGAACTGAAATCTGTCCCTCTAGAAACTAAACACGCAAGAAGACCTCCTTTTTTTCCCTCTGGAATGACCCAGTTAAGGCGAGTGGCTTTTCCACATGATCATGATCTAGCTATCTGGCATTTGGACCTAGTCTAATAATTGTGGGATTTCAAAGAAAGTTCAACGTGTGGAGGTAATGATAAGTGACAAACTGCATTATGTGAGAACCTGGTATATGACCAGCAACTTAAGTCAAAAAAGTCATGAAATTCATAACAGTGGTCGAAAAAGCAGTGTTAGTCACAGTGGAATTAAAAGTGATATGAATAAAATGGTATATAAAACAATGTTCTAATAAAATTGCAAAGGCGATTGGTTAGTTTGCATAATGCTTACACCAGTTTAAAATCTAGATGGTCTCTGCTCCATATATTTACAGCTCTTAACATTTGTCTACCTCTAGGTTTAATCTTAACATTTTACATTTGTATAGCACATTAGAGCTTTCAAAGAATTCTTACATAATTTGATTTTGAAATTCAAAAATGATATCAGGCTACAGAAAATGATAAGCCTTCCACTAACAATGCCAAGAATATAATGAGGTATATAAATGGAATTCATTCTTCTGAATGTCTTCATGGTATCTGTAAGTATGGGTTCTGAAGTAGAATTCTGTCTGCCACACACCAGCTGTGTGACCTCTAACAAATTTCTTAACCTCTCTAAGCCATTACTCCCTCTTCTGTAACATGCAGATAACATACTTAAGTATGTGGGCCTTAAGTATATTAATTCACATAAAGAGCTAAGCTTTGTGCCTGGTACACAGGATGAATGTATGTTTATGCCTATTGATGTTTTTTGTTCCTCATAGCTAATAACTGATTTCTTTACTATAAAATTTATCTTATTAAGACAAACAACATAGAAAAGTATGGTAAAAATATTTAAAGGACCACAGAAAGTTTGTGGTCCCACTGGTGGTCTCAAAAACATTGTGACGGTCACTGGGTGTATACACAAAAGAAATAAAAGCGAAGACTCGGATGTGTTCATAGCAGCATTGTTTTCAATGGCCAAAAGGAAGAAGCAACTAGGTGCCCACTGATGGACAACTGGACAAACAGAATGGGGTCTATAAATGTAAGGGGACAGATGTCAGTCTTCAAAAGGAAGGGAATTCTGACACATACTATAACATGGATGAATTTTAAGGACATTATGCTAAGCGAAATAAGCCGCTCACAAAAGACACATACTGCATGATTGCACTCACATGAGTAGTCAGACTCATGGATATGGAGAATAGAATGCTGGCTGTGAGGGGCTTTGGGAGGGGGAATAAGGAGCTACTCTTGAATGGATATTGAGTTGCAGTTTGGGAAGACGAAAAGAGTTCTGAAGATGGATGGCAGTGACGGTTGCATGACAATGTAAATGTACTTAGTTAAAACAGTAACTTTCGTAGCTAAAATGGTGAATTTTCTTATGCATATTTTATTATAATAAAAAATCCTATAAATATTGCAATGATATTCCAACAGACTTTAAGCTTTAAGGAAGTATGAGGCACATTCCCCATACTAGAAGTACTTAACATCTAATTAGGGATACAGAAAACAAACTAAAAAGACAAATAACAACCCAAAGTGCTCTAATGAAGGCAATGAGCAAAGAAATAAACAAACATCCATGAATCTACAATTTGCCCATCACATTATCTGGTTGGTGGACATTAGCCAGTTGGTGGACATCAGTCATACCTTACATATGCCAGATGTCTTGGGTCAGAGTCATGAAAAAAGACTGTGACCTGGGGTCTCCCTCAACAGCTCTCAATAACAGAGTATGTTTATTAAATACTACTATCAAGAGGTTCCCAAAGACACTTAGTGACTGACAGCTTCATCTCCCAGGCTTTTTATACTTCATCATCCAAACACAGACAATGTAAAACAGTTACTCTAATTAAGCACTTTCCTTATCCTTCCCTAGCAGAACTGCGTTGGAGATAAAGGATAATGGCACTAAATGAACAGGTTAATTAGAGACAGTATTTACCCCTGCAGGCCTTCCACTGGAAACACCATTTCACACCATTACATCACACAGGAGAGCAAGCCTCCAGGGACCAGCTCCTGAGACAGCCAGTGACCAGCCCAGAACAAAGCAAGGAAAGGAAAGAGAGAAACCATGCTGGCGTATTGACAATGCACACTCATCCAGCATTTCCCCCACATTTCTCCAGAGTGTGAGTTGGTAAAGTACAGTGTGCAGACCAAATACAACCCATAATCAGTTTCTATACAGCCTGAAAGCTAAGATTAATTTTTGCATATTAAAGTGTTATTTTAATAATAAAAAAAAAGTACATGTAGAGACCTATGTGGTCACAAAGGCTAATTTGTGCTATCTGGCCCTTTTTACAGAAAAAGTTCACCAATCCATAGGACAGGAATTTTTCCTCAGTGTGCTCACTACCAGAGAGCAGGAGGGTAAAAAGAGCAGCAAAGTGCTCACACGGTAGCATTTCAAAATTCCACCCTGTCACCAACTGTCATCCTACAAATGTCCTAATTTGATGCAGAGGTGTCCTTTCAGTTCATCCCTGTTGTGACAATCATGTGTTCTCCCTGTGTCCATCTAGGCGAAAAACAACACAAAACTAAGCAACTTACTCATTCAAGCAAATTTAAATAAATACGAAAACACACACTCTTCTACTCCCTTCTCACCTTACCCTTTCCCTAACCTTGTCATTATTTCAAGTTGGAACAAGTTCTTGTGAAAATATTGTAATTGAAGGTGGTTCCCACTATCATTCCATTGGTTTGGGGGTGTTTAGGACTAAGCTTGAAAATAGATTACAAGTTGAAACTTGGCAGAGAGGAATGGACACTCAGGGTAGGCACCAACTGCATGTAATTTGAACAGCCGGTTTTGAATTTGCTAATTCATAAGCGCTCAGGGGGAAAAAAGCAAACCTCAACAACCTCACCTAACTGAAAATACTTGTGTTCTCAATATAGTTCAGTGCCCATTCAGAATCAACCATTAATTCAGCTCATGTTTTTCTTCCCAAAATAATAAATACTTTCTTCAACTGAACTATGTGATCATTACAAATAAAAATATTGCTATTGACCAACTGTAAGTGGATTACATATTTACTTTGCTTTATTGGAAGGCTCATGAGGGAAATGACCATAACTTATGCCTTCTCTTGAATTCCATACTGTATAGTCGGGCACACAATTGGCACTAAAAGCAAATTCTTGTTTATGAAATAAGCAATGGCAAATACAAAGAATGAAAACCAGTAAAAAGAAAAATTGGTTCACCCTTGCCAGGTGTGCAGATTTTAACGTGTTTATTGGCAAAATATGAAGTTTCTTAGCTTTAGAATAAGGCTCCAAAGTTCAGTAACTGCCAATGGAACTTCAACACAAAGTCAGTCATGTTTCTAATAGCTCTCGTCTGTCAAACCCATGTGATTTTGAGACAGAGGAAAAATCACTATATATACATCATTTATTTCACGAATATTTCAGCAGTTTAATATCAACATATTAAATCAGTATGTTATCTTCTGGATAGACCCTCGCTCTGAAGTAGCTGAGCGTGCGAAGCTCACTGTCCAGAGAATGTGTATTCCCACCCTAGACTGTCAAGGAAGACTTGAACAGAAGTGCAGGGAGCATTAGGGCCCCCTTCCAGGAGGACCAGGGCCCAAGCTGGGGCAGCTGTTCTCGAGGGCTGCCGTGCAGAGTGCTGGGGCCTTCCCACCGGGCCTATCTGTGGACGACAGTTCCCATTTGCAGAGTATAGCAAGTTGTCTAAGGAGTTCCTGCTTCGAATGCTTACAGCCTGTCCATTCGCACACACAAGTACACACATATACACACATCCACACACACTGAATGACCTTGGAGCCAGACCTAATCTTGGGGGGATACAGTGTCTTTTAGGGTGGCATGAGGATAAGAACTGAGTTATTAAACTGACAGCAGACCCTAAGGCCTCATGTCTTTGCCTTCTTTTTCATATATTAACATGTTTTTTAAAAGGAAATCATCATACTAATTGATAGGCCACTCATCTTAACCCAGCAAAATCATTCCCCTTTTTACTATTTCAAATAGCTGAGTCCTAGTCCTTCCTGAACACTGACTTTCTTGCCCTTTAACTACACATCAAACTAAATGTTGCTTACAAGCAATTGACTGCAAGTTTGTTTAACAGCAAGACATCCCTTTAATTAACTGCCCCCTTTTTATTGGAGTTGACAGGCAATACATTTGTATCATCTCAACTGATTACATGAAGTCTTAGGTAGTTATAGACCAATTGGTGAAGAAAACCTAGCCTACATTTAACCCTAACAGGTAGGAAGAAAAAGTTCTCAATAATTTAAAAAAACTCTTAGATTAAATGTCATTAGCATTTTTAATTGAAATAAATTATTAATTTCATTAATGGAAAAATCTGTTTTATCTCATTTTTCAAGATAAAATTATTGCTGATCTTTCACTCAGACTCCTTGTTTCATTGTTGAAATTCTACTGTTAAGAACTATCCTAAATAAATAATCAAGAATGTACACCAAGATTTAACCAAAAATATATTTATTACTTCTCTAACTAAAGTAGTTAGAGACTATAAACAATACTTCAATAGTAGGAGATACGTAGACAAAGCACAGTAGTTCCAAGAAATACATACACAATATGTGGTTATTAGAAATGAAACTGTAGACTAGTATTTTTGAGAAAATATCCATAATGTAATATTTAGTGAAAAATAGATGAATTCTTGATAGTATATATAATTCCAACTATGTTCACTATATGTGAATGAGAAAAGAAGACTAGAAGGATATAAGCAAAACCATATCAATTGTTGTCAAGAGGGGGAGTGGTAAGTAATTTTTATTCTTTTCTTTTAATCTCTATATTTTATATAATTTATTCACTTTATAACAAGAAAACAGTATATTTTAGAATTACTTTTAGGAGGAAGATTTTCCCCCAGGTCTTAATTAGATGATAGTCTAAACTCAGAGCTGTCCAGCAAACCACTCCCAGAAGCAAGTCAAGTTCTTAACTGGGATGACTGCCTACTAACATCAGTTCTGTCTTCTCTAGATTACTGTGAGAGCAGAAAAGAAAAACACAGTTTGGGAAAAATGCCTACTCCTGCATTTATAAACAAGCAAATTCTCAGTAGGAGGAGGAATCATTAAAACCAACCAAAAAAAGAAAACACCCTTGTTATCCAATACTCACATCGAAGAGGTTTTATATCCACACATTTTAAGAAACCAAGAGGGAGTCACAAACCCAATTCAATTTAATTGGGTGCTCTCTTGACAGAATTGTTATTAATAAGACTGTATTGTACAAACCTCCCCGAAATCCCAAACGCTGCTGACTACATGGGCAGAAACATTTAACACCCAGCACACAACATGTGGTTGTGTCTGCTCCTCTGTCCTGGCCCCTCCCGCCAAACCCTCATGCTTCTCCCCCTCCCTCCCCCTCGGATTCTCAAATCAAAGAGAAAGCTTGTCTTGGGCAACCTCCATAAATTATTCACATGATATTACAGTGTATGTCAGCAATCTCTCAGTGTTTAAAAAACTTAACTACAAGCCAATTAAAATGTAAACTGAGAAAGACGGATGGAGCTGGTTGCTCTGGTGTGAACTTGAGCAGCTCATAACAATATGCACTACAACTTCCAGACCTGCTAATTTGACAGCTACTTTCATCAGCAGAGCCTCGCCCTCCCCCATGACTTCTTCCTCTCCTTTTTAATGTAGTGCTTCTCCCAGGACAAATGGTTCCATATCCTTCCGCGTTCAGCAGATTAGTCCCCTGGGCCTTGCAACCAGCCCTAGCGCTCAAAGTGGAAGTTATTAACAAAGGTTCGTTTCTTTTCCTCTTTGTTTTTATGGATATGTAATATACCCCTTCATTTTCTTTACAGGTTGCAGCTTATAAGTAAAATAGTTTTTACAAAAAGAAAGAAAAAAGAGAAAATAAAGAGGAAGAAAATGCAGACAAAGATGATATATTCAACGAGAAAAGGCCAGGAAATCTGAGAGCTAGCCAAACAGAGATAATGACGTTCTAAAATGTTCCCCGAGGTGCACCCATTTCAATCTTTGCTATGCTATGCTTCACCCCAATACGTGCCACATTTCCACTTAATCTAGATAAAACTAAACAACTAAATAAAAGCCTGCTCTGTTTTTCAGAGGACGAGAAGGCCCAGGCTGCTGTGTGGCTTTTGAGCAATTCTAATACGACAAAAATGAGCCCCTTAAAAAATACACGAGCACATCCTTCTCCTCAGCCCTCATCGTGACCTTGCTTTCCATTCCCCCTCTCTGTACACATTACAGTAACAATCTCAATCTGCATGAAACAAAGGACTACGTCCCTGACCAGGCTGACACTAGAGCACCGTCAGATTACTAACATTTCTGCACTGCACACCTCTTATTTATGGGATATGAGTCTTCATTTTTCTGAAAATATGTAACTCAAATTTAAGTCAGGAACATCTGATTCCTCTAAAGGCCTGAAGAAGAAAAATTCATTCTCTTAGCAGTGGAGATCTGGCACCAATCTAATGGGATAATATTCCGCTTCATTTCTCATCCTTTCCAGGTTTGTGACTAGACCTACAGTTTAAACAGAAGACACAAATGGTCCTCAATCCCCACGGAGAATAAAACATACCCTAATCCTAGAGAAATTGGCGACCTCATGGTAATGAAACATCACCCTCATTGATCTCCTCTTTGTCACCTGGATACATCAGATCAATCAGAAAGGTCAAAGTTCACACAGAAATGTTCAAATCAACATCGCCACAGAAATGCTTGCACCTATGAGCAAATGACTAGGATATCTATTAGTGACCCATGACATCAAATTAATGCCTGATAACAGAAAAACTAAACAATGAAATAATCCATTACCTTGAAAAACACCACTGTTTACTGAACTCAAAGACATGCAATTGGAAATAAACAAATGCCTCATGGGCAGTCAATATAAATGGGGAAAAAATGAAGAAATTCAACTCTCTGACCAAACTTTGAAATTGGAGGTTAAATTGTGGAAAATTAGTCAGCTGGTTTTATGAATTCCACACTAAGTTTTCTCTCTGTTATTAGCCAGAGAGTACTGCACACTGCAATTATAGCTCACATTTTTGGGGTCCAATTCAGAAAAGCTTACAAGTCAAAATAAAGGCAGATGGCTATCTGTGCAGTGTGTATAATCAATAAATTCATTCTACTATTTAATCCTGCTGAATTATTTACCATGGCAGCTTTCAACCTTCATTGTGTATCGGAATCAGGTAGGGAGATTTTTTAAAAATACAAAAACCTAGGCTATATCCCAGATATTCTGACTCTAATGGCCAAGGACAAGTATATTCAATTTTTTTTTCAGGTGCCTCTAATTTAGTGCTTCCAAGGACAGAGAACAGCTAATGTGATCGAGAACAGTGGTCTCTGGCGGTTCCTGATGGTGGAGCATGACAACACCATAGACCGGACACAACATAACAGGCGGCCTTCGACTTCCTCTTAGCCTTTTCCTGCAATCTCCCTTCCGTCCAGATCAGTATCTTTCTTGGGCTTCTGTCAAAGTCCCCATAACGTGCTTTCTATTTTATACCTTGGTATTGAAAAAAAGGCTTCTGATCAGAGAAATGCAGATTAAAATCACAATAAAGTACCACTTTCACACACAGCAGGATGGCTCTAATAAAAAAGACAAAGGATAATAAATGTTGGAAAAGGCGTCGAGATACCAGAACCTTCATACACTGCTGGTGGGAATGTTTAATGATGCCTACACTTTAGGGCGTGCTCTGACAGTGACCCAAATGCTGAAGCTGTATGACCCAGCAATGCCACTACTAGGTGTATACCTAAGACAAATGAAAACATAGGTCCACACTAAACTTACACACGAGTGTTCACAGCAGCAATATTGATAATAGTAAAAAATGAAAACAATTCAAATGCCCATCAAATGAATGAATAAACAGATGTGGTATATCCATTCACTGAAATATTATTAGACAATATAAAGAAATAAAGTATTGGTACACACTACAACATGAACATTAAAAAACAAGTAAAAGAAGTCTGCCTCAAAGAGCCACACATTATGTGAAGTGTCCAGAAGAGGCAAATCTAGAGATAGAAAGCAGAGCAGTGGCTGTGTAGGGCTGGAGGTACGAGAGGTAGCAGGGGGCAAGGAAGGAGGCGATGGTTAAGAAATTCAGTGTTTCTTTTTTGGGTAATGAAAATGTCCTAAAATTGATGGTGATGGTGAATGCAAAACTCTGAATGTACTAAAAACCACTTAAGCATATATTTTAGCTGGGTGATTCATGTGGCATGTGAATTATATCTCAACAAAGCTGTAAAAACAATAGAGAAGAGAAAAGAAGCCTTCTGCTTTGATGCCTACGTGTGCAGCCCACCAAGCCTTCAGCCTCCTATTAGGGCTGGGGCCTGCCTGGCTTGTTCACAGCCCCTGCGAGGTGCTGGGCTGCACTCCTGAGCCTAGCCTGCTGACAAGACCTTTTGATTCTAACTTCCCATCCTGGGTCTGGCTCCTGGTCCCAACATATTCTAGTCTTCTGCATCATAATATCCACTGGATATTCAGTTTTCCCCTCAAAATGGCCACGTCGAATGAGACTACAGACTGGAATTTTATCCTTAAGATAATAGGGAGTTGTTAAAGTTTTGTAGGGAGTGGCTGAAAAAAAGACAAATGGATTATTACAAAACCTTTTAACTGATTTCTCTCCCTGTATGCTCTCCCCAGTTGACCAAGTACACCTTGTCTCAATGCCACTCCTCCTGTATAAATAGTTCCTTCTCTCCATCCGCATTGTACCAACTCCTGGTAAGCAAGCTCCAGCCTGTCAGTTCGAAGGCACACCCCACAACAACTTCATCTATTCTCCTCTCCTTCCTGATGGCCATTCTTCCTGTCCCCTGTGCAGACCCTTCCCACCCCCAACCACCGGACTTTAATCACACCACTGCTCTTGTGCCTTGTGTCCTCCCCTCTTCCACACTCTCCAAGTTACACCTGCTCTTCAACGTCCAGATTAACTCTCATGTATTCCATGGAACTCTTTCCCAAAATTATATTAATTAGAGCAATAAGTGATGTGTTAAACAAACCCAAAACTCATGAATGTACTTTGTCCTGCTGACCAAACTGTATTCTCTGAGAGCAAGAATAAAGTCACAAACTTCTCTTGATTCCACACAGTGCCAAGTGCTAGGTCAGCAGCAGATGTACTTACAGATTAACTGATGAAAGGGAACTCATTTTTATTTCCAAAGATTGATGTGCAATCAGTTTTTCTCACATGTTCTCCTTCTGCAGTGGTTTCTCTCCCCATTAAGAAGGCCTGCTCTTTGTGCATTTCCTTTTCTCTAGGCTATATGCTATTACAGTAGGAATCACTCCCTTGGGAAAATTATTGATGGGCAGCTTCTAATTTTAAGCTACAGCTGAACTAAGAAACTGAATCGCAGCTGCATTACCATTTCATTCTGCATGGAGCCCTAATGATAAATATTTAACCAGAACAACTTCCTTTTCTTTTGCTGCTATGTTCTCACTTAATTATTTTAACAAATGACTGTTTCAAACATTTACCACTCTTGTCAAACCCCTAACTACTCCTGCTGTATCATATTTTTGCTGCCTTCTCACTAGGAAGATATGAGGTCTGACCGGAAACAGTCCAGCCATTGTTAATATAATGAGAATGGTTTGAACAACATCATTGTAACCTGGCAACCAAGGAGAGTGGACTGGAATGTACATGTGTGAACAATGATAACTTCACTGTACTAGTCAGAGGGAGTGGTAGATGCCACTGAGTGAGTATGTGTACTGTGTGGCCATCACCTTCAAAAGGACCGAGTGAGTAGAGCAATGAATCTTCATCAAATTTTGTCTTAAGCTTGAACATTCCTCTGCAGAAACTATTCGGATGATTCAGAAGGCCAAAGCTATGAGGCAACTGGTGACTGGCAGCTTCACCACCACAGTGTACCTGCTCATGCCTCATGTCTCATGTAGAGTTTTTTTGGCAAAACATCAAATCACCCAGGAGACTCACCCCCACTATGGCCCAGATTTGGCACCCTGCAACTTCTGACTTTTCCCAAAACTGAAATCACCTTTGAAAGGGAAGAGATTTTAGACTGTCAATGAGATTTAGAAAAATACAATGAAGCAGTTGATGGAGACTGGGAGAACTGTGTGAGGTCCCAAGGTGCCTACTTTAAAGGGTACGGAAGCATCACTGTCCTATGCACAATGTTTCTTGCATTTTTGTATCTTCTTCAATAAATGTATCTAGTTCGCATCGCACAGGGCTGGATACCTTCTGGACAGACCTCATACATACGGTTCCTATCACCTCCATACTTACTGATACCTAAGACCTTATCCATTGTTCTGGTCATTAGCATGGTCCATCAAATACTTCTCATTCTCTTTCAGTTTTGAGCATTTTCTGGGCCCCTTGAGCTTGGGTTTGACTTTCTCTGTGAGAACTGGAGAAGCCAACACTGAGATGAAGCCTCCATCAGCCTGGATCTGTGAGGGGCTAAGATGAACAGAGCCCCCTTTCTGATTCATGGTGGATGTGTGTGAGGTAGGAACTCTGTTGCATCAACATTCTTAGGTCTGGAAGCAATTTTCTACTGCACCAAAATCTAAATTATCCTGGCCAGTGTCTAATTTTATCACTGCCCTTCCCTTTTCCAACCCAGGAAAACATGCCCATCCTCACTTTGAAGCTAACTCTTTCATTCTCTTCCAGATTCCATTCCCACCTGCCTCTTTTCTCTGAAGCCGTATACGTCAACCCCTCCCACTCTTGCATTTGTAATATCTCTTTTCCTTACAGGAAAAATACAATCAAACTAACCCACTACCATTACCACTTACTGAGTACCTACTGAGTACTACATGCTTTTCCTATCATGATTTCACTTAATCCTCACAAAATTCTAAGAAGTGGTGGTATTAATCTCATTTTACACATGAGGCTCATAGAAGAACTAGTTCAAATTTAGTTATCTTGTAAATGGTAAGCCTGAGATTTCATCTTTAGTCTCATTCCAGAGCCCTCACCCTCCCAGTAACATACTGATGCCCTCAGCCTACAAACATAGTCAACTCACCCTCATACACACACCGACTTCTCCACTCTGCACGCCTTCACTCCACAGCCTCCTCTTCATTTCCCATCACCCTACACGTCGCATGCACATTCACTGTCTCCACATCCTCACCTTACATTTCAGTCTCTTCTGAACTATCTAACCTGGCCTTCACTCTCATCATTCCACTGAAACAGTTCTCGCTAAAGGTCAGCGGCCTTTTAGGTGGCAAAAATCTACAAAAGATTTGCTTTCTTCTTCCCTATGGTATCAGATACAACTACTGTGCTTTCAGAAACCTCTCTTCATTTGTAAAACCATTCCATTCAATAAGTATCAAGTAATACCTGTTTCCTTTGATAAATATTCTTTTTAGAGCCATTTTTAGTGAACATACCCTACGTCTATTGTTTTCAATCAGTGATTTCATAAATCAGTTTGCTTTTTTATTATTTAATCTTCATTGAATTTTCTTCAATTACCACTTAGTCCCCTGATGCCCTGTCCCCCACCGTCACCACACCATTGTCCATGTCCATGAGTCCTTTTTCCTGTTTGCTCAGTCCCTCCATCCCCTGATCTCCCCTCCCCCAGCTGTCATCCTGCTCAGTATTTGTAATTCCAATCTTTATCTTCAGCTTTCAGCCAAAGTTCTCTACCTAGATGTCTCAAAGGACATCAAAGTCAGCATCTCCAAGACCGAGCAGATTCCCCATTGCTCTCCTTCCCTCACTCCTCCACCTGTACTGCATGCTGTCACCTGCACAGCCTTCAGAGTTAGGCATACTCCTCCTCCTCATCTCCCAGTTCCCCGCACTTAGTCAGTCACTCAGATCTGTCAGTTACCACTCTTAACCCCCTGTGAAATGTTCCCCCTTCTCAAATATCTCCACTACTGTCATGATCTGAAAGAGTCCCCGTGGCTTTTCCTGAGGTTGTCTGTCTGCATCACCTCACTGAAATCCAAACCTGATTATGTTATTCTTGTGCTAAAAACCCTCTCTGCAGTCTATAGATTAAGAGCTTAACATACTTTCCTGTTTTATTAACTATTCCTTTCTAAATACCTGTATGTCAGACATGTAAGTCTGGTGCCCTAGTTCCCTCAACATACCATAGCCTCTACATTTTTCGCCCACTCTGCTTTCCATTCCCCCCTCTTCCTGGTAAGCTTTTACTCATCCAACAAAATTGTCTTGTTTGAAGTCACTTCCTCCAGGAAGACTTTCCTGCTGCCACAGGCAGTGTTAGCTATATCCTTCATTAAGTTCTCTTGTCAGCTTTGTTCATATTTCTGTTAGATCACTTAGAATGTGTTGTGACATTTGCTTATGGATCTGTCCCTAAGAGAAGTTGGTTTCAAGTTGTGTTTAATGAGCCCAAAGGGCAAGGACTCAGAGATAAAAAGGGCAGGTTTTAAACTAACCTTTTCTTGCTTTTTATAAATGAAGGGCTCATATAAGCTTTGGTTTAGAGACTTAATTGATAAAATCAAGTTAGAAAACCATTTACTGGAGCAAAATTTCCTCCATGTGAAATATCGCAATGCTCTGGAATCCTATAGCATGATCATTGATTGGTACACAACAGGTACCCAAAAGGTGTTTTCTAAATGAATTAATGACTCGCTGGGCAGTGCTGCTTACCACTGTCTCCTTTCATCTGAGCTTTTGGCCTAAGTACAGCGTGAAAGTTAGCAGCCCTTTTCCAAGTTGCCTGGGAAGGCCAGTGGCTCTCAGGAACAATCTGGCCATTAAAACTATGATAGCTGTCATCAAAACAGCACTGCTTTAGAAGCAACTAAAGTATAAAGTTTCTTAGCAGCTTTGGTTCATTACCAAAGTAGGCATTATCTTAAAATCGATCTTATCTGAAGGTTAAACACACTTAGTTCCTTGTCAGAACACTTAACTCTCCAATATGGTCAATTACCAGATAATAGTGTCCACTTTCTCATGTCTTACTACTTAAATGGCCTGATCAATAAATAAGTACACACTGCATTATTAAGAGCTTGCTGATATCAGGCACAAATGGAAAGACTTTATGAACTTCTCGTCTTTAGAAAAAAAATTTATGTTCCCTGTCAATTGCAGGCACTTGATAAGTCTCTACTAAGCTAATGGCACTGAGACATAATTTCCTTGGAACATTTGATCTGTATTATGTGTGTCACATGCAAATGTATGGACTGTTTTTACAGTTTGTTCTGAGTTTGAGTGTCATTTTACTTATTTTACTAATACAGGGATACTGACCAAATGAATTGGTTCCTCATCAAACCACAAAATAGTTAAAGGTATCAAAACATCAAAATAAATATAATTCTAAGCCCTTTATTCTAACAGGAAGTAAGGATATTTGTATTCTGCTTGGTGATGAAATAAACCCTCTCTTCTGCAGAGAAAAAGGGGGAACTTCAGGGTAAAATAAGAAGATTTTAAGGGGAAAAAACTGATCCAATTATTCCTTCACCAAATGTTCTCTCTTTGTAGATGATGTCTTAGGAAAGAAATAATTTTAGTTACTGTTAGTTTTAAAATTCCTATTGATCCTTTTGGTAATAGATTTTTCCAGCACCTTTCGACTTTTACACAGGAGGTCCAAACTGAACTACAGGCCCTGCAGAACAAAGAAGTAACGGTCTAACTATCTACAACAGTATCACTGCTAGAGAGAGATGAGCACAAATCAAGCTAAATAATTCTTTTTTAGCATTTTATCATTAAGAATTATCCACATGAATCCAGGAATATTTTATTTCCTTATAACTAGATTGAATACTTTAGCCAGTATTTATACAAACAGTTCTACTTCTGCCTACAGTACTTGAGTGTCTAAGACCAAAGTGAGGAAGACAATGAGCAACATAACATTTGAAGGCATACGATTACCATGAACTTGGCCATGCTCTTTCATGGGCCCTGCCCAATTTTTAAAAAAAACCCAGATATATTAATGATTAAAATATAATGCATTTCTATGATGTGTAAGATGTTCTGCCAGCTATGTATAAAAAACAGTCCTCTGCCTCTGAGTAGCTTATAATTTACTGAAAGAAGTAAGATCCTAACCATAAAAAGATAATCTATAACGTAATTAGTTAATTGAGAAATGAAATGAACAGGCTATAGGAGACCTACTAGAGGCCAAAGAAAGAAGAGCTCGAAATGTTAGGGAGCCCTGGAAGGTTTTCAGGAAATGGTGTTACTTGACCTGCTTTCTTGTTTCTTTATTTTTTTGGTATGGAATTCAAAGAAGTATAAAAGTACAGGGTACAGAGTAGAGGGGTACCAATATATGTGGAAACAGAGTGAAAATTTTGAAAAGTGTAATTTTTATATACATATCTGATGAGTTAGAGGAGACTAATAAGCAGCAAACTATAACACTTGGTTATTTCATTTGTAGAAATATCACCATTTAAATAATTATTGAGACTTCCAGTCAAGATGGCAGAGTAAAATGCAGTGCTCACCTCCTCCCGAGACATCAAAATTCCAACTAAATTGCAGAACCATCCTCCCTGAGAGCCAGTTGAAGACTAGCTGAACAGAACTCCCATCGGATACAAAGAAGAAGCCATGCTGAGACTGTTATTAGCAAAATAATACATTAAAATGTAAAATAAAGAATTCCCTACAAGAATTCTTATTAAAATAATACTTATTTTAGAGTAGTTAAAAAAACAACACTATGGATGTCTTCAAAATTTTCCTTTTTTTTTGATACAGTAATTCCATTTCCAAGAATGTGTTCTAGATAAATCCAAAACTCAATGAGGATGAAGATGAAAAAATGGACAAAACCTACATGTCCAGGAATTAGGGATTAGTTATCTAACATGACTGTGTATCCATGGATCAAAACAGACATAGAACAACTGTTAATAGAATGAAAGCATACACTGTTCATGAAAATATCAGGAAGAAAAACACTATTTTTCATTAATTCTTTCCATTAATAATTATTTTTCATTATTACCACCTGTGTATTACCAAAAAAAGTTACATACACACATGGGAAAGGATTGAGACAATATGTATCCAAAAATTTGTTTCTTTAGTTCCAAATAAGGCAAATGTCATCTCAGAGTTACTGAAATAACTGTCTTTCTTACAGTACCTCTGGCACTTAGAGCTGAGTGCTTGCCTCTCTCCCACCTGACAGTAGCCACCTACATATTCCCATTGTGGCTCTGAATGTACATGACTTACTACCACCTTACACAGTTCTTGAAAAATGTTCTTGAAGTATCTGTTGAATAAATATTTGAGTGAATTAATCAGGAACTATGTAAAGCATTTAGTGTAGCTGTTAAAGGATAGTCCATAAATCTGAGGACTTAGGATCCACCTGTTTTGGAATATACACTGTTGATCTTTCTCTTCAGGTTAAAAAAAAAAAGAAAAAGGAAAAACAAAGAAAGAAGGAACTATTATCCTGTCACATGTAAAGATAAATATTCCAACTTCTTAAAATGAATTTTTCTGGCTTGGAATATCAGAGTATAATACTTTTTTAAGACTGTAAGGAATATTTTACTTTTCCTGAAAAGAAACATTTTAAAACTAGGTTCTACTATGGTTATTTCAGGGTTTGAATGTGTTTTCTGACGCAGGATCACAATGAACTGGGTTGTTCAGTCTCTCCTCAGCTTTCCCAGACAAGGCCAGGAAGTCTGGAAAGGGAATGAAGGAAAAAACAGAGTGAAGAAAGGAAGGGAACAGGAGGAAGGCGAGGGGGGGAGGTTGGATATTTGGGAACTGACTAGTCTTACTCCCCATGCTGGTCTGGTTCTTGTTTTACTGAACTATTTCCCCATCCTTAATTGTCATCAGTATAAACACCTAATCTGATGTTAAAAGGAACCATTCCTGCTGATGGAAGTAATAAATGACAGTGCCCTAGGAATGGAATCCTGAGGTCTGCATAAATCAGCATTTGTCATCTTTTCAAATGCTAAGAAATTTTTGTGGTTCTGGCATTTCCAGGAAAAGCTCAGTTGGGTTTCCATAATAATCACTTCATAGACTCTAGCTTTTCCCTTTGAGTTGTCAAAAGGGTAAAATCAACCCTAAATCAGAATTCTTTAAGTGTTGTGTGTATGAGTGTATGCATATATAAACACACACACACACACACACACACACACACACAGGTATGTATGTAAAAATATTCATGTATGTAAAACTTGTCTTCTTGAAATTCTCCAATTTCAGAAAGTTTTATTCCAGAGTTGAAAGTTCTCAGGCAGAACCCTATTGCCTAAATGCAGGGGCAATTAGTGTAACCAGGGGACCACGTGTGTGAGGCTGCACTGGCCCCCTTGGGCATCTTTTGCCCTTCCTATTGTACTATCCTTGCTTGCTTGGTGGATGCCTGACTTCCTTAAACTCTAAGATTTACCACTTTGGGGTACTGCTAAAGAATTCAAAGGGTGTCAGAATCTTCCAGGGGGAATGATGACATCTTAGAAACCTAGCCATAAGTTAGATGGGAGCTTTAAAGCTCAAGCAGCTCTGGAAAACAGCCATGGATATACGCACAGGCCCATAGATCCAATTGAGGGCTCAAAGGAAAGGAGGCTGTGGCCTAATGAAAAATAAATACTGGGTCAAAAACAAAAGCTAAATATTTAGGTCTATCATCATTATCTGGCTTAACTTTCAAGGATCTATACTTGTGAGGGGCTGTCTATATGAGGGGCTGGGTATAGTTGATGACCCCTTTAAACAAATTTGCCACACACACACTTTTTCCCCAAGTGGAGATGAGAAGGAGCAGGATGGTGCTGGGACACGCAGGTAAGGCCAAGGCCACTGTCATCCCAGCACATGACTTGGGAGTGGGGAAGATAATTTTGGAGAGCAAATGCACTGCACATCTTCAGAACTAGGCTGACACTCTAGAAAAGAGCAGCTCAGAGGCTCTGGGTAGAATGGTGACAGTGAAGCCTTCACAAACACAGCTTAGGATCAGCCTTTAGGGAGAAGAAACTTTCCAAGTAGCAACTCACTTGTCCTGATTCAGTTCCCTCTCTTATCTCACTGACGAGAGCACCAGGAAAGCAAAGTCAGTGATGGAAGAGAGAGAAAGAATAGTTTCTAAGACTTAAAATTATGCAAAATTAGTCCCTACACCCAATTTTCTTTGAGTAAGTTGAGTGGGGAAGGCAGCTAACACTGAGACCAGCGCGGGCCTAGTGTTTTACAATATCCGTGTACAATTATTATATCCTAACAACTTGATGCAGGTGTTATTGCCATTTTCTAGATGAGAAAAGGGAGACTGAAACGTGTTCTAATACTTCCATCTCTTGAAACAATGGGAAAAACAGATTGATAAGGACTCATTCCAAGACACTTGCTTAATTTTCCTTTTTCCCTGTCAAAGCCAAAATTAGCATCCTTTCCCAAGAGTTTTCTTTTGGAGGGTAAGGTGGCTTATTTACACAATAAAAATATTAACTGCTGTTTATCATATAAAAATGACAGACTAACTGAACACTTATTTTTTAAGATCAAAATCAAGGTCATTAAAAGCATGAGTTCCACCCCCACTACCAAAACAATCAAACAAACAAAAAAAACAACTAATAACATAAGTACCTACAAAGAACTTCAAATACTTTAAGAACTATTACTTATGCACTAAAGTAAGAATTCCCACAATTAAAACTATAGGTAATTGAACACAACAGAGAAATCGTACTACATTGACTTCTTAGTGGAATTTGGGCATTAACCTCATTTGAGAAGCCCATATACCATATTTACATTTGAAGGAAGGATGGGTTTCAAGAACCCCCTGTGTATCAGAAATATTATCAGTAACAGTGAAATTACGGCATTCTATTTTGTTAAAGAGGTTGATAGATAAGTGTTTAAAAATGCTAGCATACTTCAAATTTCGTTACTTTTTTTGAACTCTGTGGATACAATTCTTTATTTCTTCTTTGGATTCTTGAAAGTGGAAATATTCCTAACTTGGTCCCTCAGCTGTAATTTTCCTTAACATGGTCCTTGTATTGTAAGGCTTTTCTTGCATCTGGATAGCAGTATGTTATACTTTAAACACTAGTGAAAAAAAACATATTTCTTATACAAACATGTCTCATAACTTCTTTTGCACAAGAGCCCAGCTGACTTTCCAGTATGGAATCTGAAAACTAAGCATTCACATCTTGTGCCCATAAACACTGATGAGTTAACAATAATTCATCCATTAACTTTTTTGGACAAGACTTGGATCCATTTTATTTCTTTTACTTCATTTTATTTTTGCAGGGCAGGCAGAGTGAGGTTATTGAGATTAAAATGGAAGGGCAGAGGCAAAACTGTCCACAGCCAGGCAACTGAGACCTTGCCTTGAGAACCATGCATAAGGGGCTCTTTTCAGGCCCTTTTCCAGCTGTGCTCCTCTCTGTGGGGCAAGAGCTCATCCCATCATGAGGATGGGACCACCTGGCTCACACATCGCCCCTTTTGGACCATGTTCTGCATACGAGAGATCCAGGTCTCCCCTGCCCAGATGGCCCCAAGTCCCTTGTAGGGCCTGTATGAGCAAGCTCCTTGCCTGGGCACTGTCCTCCTGACAGCAAGCCATGATGCTGGTATGCATACCTGCAGGCCTGACAACAGCCAAGGGGTAGCTGTTTGCTGGGGTGGAGAAGGCATAAAGTGTGGGTGGAGCTTGGATGTACTGGGTGGCCACCTACTTGAGTGTGTGCAAAGCTCCTTGCGGGAAGAACCAGAATTGGCAAGAGAGAAGTAAGGGGCTTCCATGTGTACTCTGTCCCAAAAATGTCAGGCATAAGCCTGGCAGAAGAAGACCCAGAGATGTAAGTGATTTCAATGGTTTCATTTAAAAAATACTGTTAAATATCTTCCTCTTTTTGGACTTCCCATCTAGATCAATAAATGTTGGCAGGGTAAGATTTTATCAGGGAATCGTATTGGCTGAGTTACTTATAAATAAACCCCAGATGAGTCAACTGCAGAAGAGAAAGCAATCAACAGATATAACCTAGTCCTGGACACACACACACACACACCATCCAGAGAGGACTGTGGGCCATAACCACCAAGGTTAAAGACATTCCAGGTAATTTCCAAGTTCCATGCTATCATTATTCTAAAAAATTTATACCTCCCAAGTCAACCCCCAAGCCGATTTATGGTTGCATGTTCCGGGTCCAATACACACCTTTAAACTTGGCCTTAGCTTACCTGTAGCTCTTGCTGAAAGAGATTTTAATGACAATGTATAACATACCCTTCATGTGATACACAAAACCTCAAAACTGGCTTTCTCCCCTTTTAAAGAGCATATGTAATAAGTGTTGAATTGCAGTGATTCCCAAGCGCATCCCATACGAAACTGAGCTATCTATGTCAAGCTTCATACTACTTTTCTAAAATATCAAGCCAAGATACTTCCTTCTACAACTAGAGAGACCAAACATTTACTGGTAAAATGCAGAGGTCTTCAGTGGGGGTTTGGAACCTCAAACAGAAAGGCTGAGGCCGTGCAGGTCTTCAAAGAGAAGAGAAATGCAGTTTCCATGGGAGAGACCAGACAGATGGGAGACATGTTCTGGTTGGCGCAGTAAGAAATGGAAACATGGGGTACAGAAAACATACAAAGATGGACATCACTGTAGCTTCTAAATGACCCTTTTGGGTCAGAACACAAGACAGACTTTGAACTGAGGGTGGTGGTCTCCAGCGACCTTGAGCAGTGTCTGAGTAGGAAGACCAGAACCTTGGGAAGGAAAAGGAGGAGTGTGCCGTGGGGCTGAAACTGCTGGGCAATGAGTCTCGAAGCTTGGGCATGTGAGCTGTTCCCCCCCCACCCCCGCACAGACTCGTTCCCCCCACTTCAATGCCGCTAAATGTTCCTCACCGAAGTGCATGCCAAATCTACCTCCTGCCATAAGTCTTGGCCAACACTTCCCACTTAGAGCCAAAATACTTGGGCCCCCCTGTCTTCTACCCAGTGAATTAATCCTGCTACCAAAGCATCCCACACACAATGTGCCCCCTCACTTTTTTAATGTACTCTAAGAAACACCGTGGGCAATTTTCTGGAATTTATGCAACATTCCTTAAGGGGTCATTTTCAAGCAACAGGAAAACCTTCATGAAATTCTACTGAGGAACTGGGACTGGTCCAATTTTCCTACACAAGTTTTTACTAGATGGAAATCCAGAAGTTTTGGCCTCTTCTATCCATCATAAAAACACTCTTTGTTTAAACAAAGTCTCCACTGATGCATTTTCCAGCACATAAGGTAATTTCCAGTGTGGTACAAAACCCACTAGGGTCCTTTAAAACCTGGGGCGGAGGGGGGAAGAAGGAGGAGGAAAAAAGTACCTACACAGCAGAAGCCTTTATGATCTATAACTGAGTACATACTGCATTTGCAATAACACCGCATTTAACCGCCTGGGTTGTAACACAGTAACCCCCTCACAACACTGACCAGCCCGCAAACAGAACCAAGAAACCTGGCGAGGAACTCGATCTGCAATAACAAACCTGACTTGCAGTAACAGCCATCTGTACAAGTGCCAATTACCCTTCTCCTCAAATGATTAGGTTCCATCTAGTTTTGCTGACAAGCAAGTTATGCCACATTTTAATAGGCTATAAAATGTATTATTAAATAATTAGTAGGTAAGAAACAGAAATTAGAGGCTACTTCCCTGCACACGCATCCCCTAGTACTTCAGACTATTGATGTAAAAGCAACTTGATCCTCCAAAGAGGACGGCCTGAAACCTGATACAGCAGTTTACTATGAGACAATTATGAGGCTAATAAGTGTTCGCAGAGTCTGAGGCAGGAAAGAAATCTAGAAAATTCCACCTAACCCCAGTTATGTCTGATCTGTAGCAGGGTCCCAGAGGAGCACAAATTTCTTCAAACTGCTCCTTGTTCTGAGCACATTAATTAAACTGTTAAAGGTAAAGGAGTATTGATGTCTTTCCCATCTCCCCACTTCTCCCCGTAGGTAGTGTCTGGTACTTGTTCAGCCCTAAAGGTACAGTTGCACTAACTGAAAAAAGCCCCACTAAGACCAATTAAGGTCTTTACTAAGAGGCTGAAAAGAAGACAAATGAAGGCAGAAAGCCCGATTACAAGGAACCTTTGTACAGATGTAAAGCAATTAGAGTGGTCCCGGGGGTAAGGCAGCATGGTTCCAGAAGCACACGATTTTACAGCCTGTCTAAACTTGGAACAATCTATCTTTTTTTAGGTTGAGAATAAAAGTGAACCCTATATTAGTGTCATATATCAGCTGCTAGTGCTTGCGATTGGTTCCCCCATGCCTGCTAGAGCCATAAAGCTTCTCAAAGATCCCCGGTGGAGGGCAACACCATTATACACTCTGCTCTCACAGGCAGGGAAAAAGACCTGCTTCATGTCAGAGCTGCTTAACAGAAGGGCTGCCACAGCTGCGCAGATACCCAGAGAGAGGGCTGGACCGGACAGTGGTGGGCAGGATTGGAAGGGAGGGCAAAGGAGGGGTGCAGAAAAGAGAATGGAGAGATGGTCTCTGGGAGACATTTAAGGGGGTCGCCTTGAGGAGAACAAAAAGGCCGCCCAGCTTATCCTCTCAGGACATTTTAACAGCAGCCACATTTCTGTCATTAGCCCTCCTTTTGATCTCCTTAATGTATAACATGTCAGTGTTTTATCTTTCTATACTTGATAAGAGCCAACAGATGGGTGCTTGGGAGAGATCCAGATGTAAGAATTTATACTTCGTGCTGGATTTCTGGAAGTGAAAGGGCCAGAAAGGAGGGGAAAGGTCAGAAATTTGTGCATATTCCCTCAATCATTTAGAATCAGAAACTCCTAAGGCAAGAAAAGAAGCCAGAAACCCTGGAACTCTGGGTATATCTCTACAGCAACCCTGTCCAGTGGAAATAAAATGCAGGCAGCACAGAAAATTTAAAATATTCTAATAGCCACAATAAAGAAGCAAAATTGATTTTAATAATTTATTTAACCCAGTATATCCAAAATATTATCATTTTGAAAAGTAACAGATATAAACACATTATGAATGTGTGATTTCACACAATTTTTTGACACCAAGTCTCAGGAGTTTGGTGTGTGTTTCACACTTAAAGCACACCTCAGTGCGGACTCGCCCCATGTAAGTGCTTAGTAGTCATGTGTGACTCATCGCCACCATCCTGGATGCACAGCTCTGTGCTGCAGGGAGTAAAAGCAAGACTCCTGGTCCAGCACTAACCAACCACGCAATGGTTTATCAATTAAGTTTGTAGTGCTTCAAACTGCTCAGTCTGAAGTTGGGAATAGTAATAATAATACTTTATTTACCTCACAGAGTTGTTGAGATAACTGGTGTGAAAAGCTAGTAGCAAAGCCTGACACTGAGGAAGCACTCAATAACTATTAGCTATGATTTTTCCTATTATTTTTACAAATAATCTCAAGTAAAGAAAGTTGCAATTTCCTCCCAAAACATATGTTTTATAAAAGCTTTCAGGGCATCAGTGTACTGGAGGTTCCTCACTTCTGTCTGCATTTCCTGGAGTTGTCTAATGAGGTTTAACAGTGATGTGAGTTCACACAAAAGGAGCCTGGAAGACTGGGCCCCATCAGAACTGCTTCCGTCAGATGATGTACTAGCACTCTGTATCTGCTCCCCACGTGAAGGCTGGACAGGTAGGAACGCGGTGAAATCAACATCTGCTAGAGAGATGCATGCTGCCAGACATCCGCAACTGCTATCACACTTCAGAGGAAGGACTGGCATGTACACTGGCTTTAGGTCAAGAGTTGATAATTGTACAGATTACTTTGATTTTTGATCACTGGAATTCACGCTGAGGAACAGCATTTTAAAAAGGTGGCATTTAGCATTCAACAGAGTAATAATTAACTTTAAAAATTAGCCAGTAGAAGAAAATGCCAAGGCAGGATGGTGAGGCAGAGTTGACAACAAGAGGGGATACGACAGGACATTAATTAGGTACAAGCAAACATCTTCCCTAATAGCGCGTGTTCTCATTCCCAAAATGTCAACAATGGATATTAACACCAGATGCTGGCGTTACATCTCCCCTGACAGTGCGTCTGGGCCGTGTGTGTGCTCAGAGAAAAGGCTCGTGTGATGGAGGGGAAAATCCAATGGGATAAAGGCTGTGTTTCCTGCTCTTAAATAATTTATGGGCCCTTTATGAATGGGGGGGAAATGGGAGCTTTCAAGAGATCTCAGCTGAAACATGGGGGAGGAGAAAGAGGATATCAAGTGAGCCCCTGTCCATGCGTACACCTCTCCAGTATGTATTCCACGTTCCATTCACCTGCATGCAGCTGGACCCCGAAGCGCTCAGCCACCCTCCTGCAGGAGGCTGTGAATGCACCTCTCATAAGTAGTGTTTGTGTGCAATCTTCTCCTGAGTACAGGGTAGTGAAACCACCAGCCTTAGGGTAAGGGACAAAACTCCAATACTACGCAAATTTTAGAAAAAAATAATTACTGATGATCTAAAAAATCATCCCCCTTTCATTAATTTCAATTTTTCCTGCTTTGAGTCAGTCATAAAAGATATATAACAAATATAAGGAATTTGAGGTATTTCTATTTCTGAGCCCTATGCAAGCAAGGCTGATGACACAGATAAAGATATCATGAATTGCCCTGGCTGGTGTGGCTCAGTTGGTTGGAGCATCATCCAGTAACCAAAAGGTTGCGGGTTCTATTCCCGGTCAGGGCACATACCTAGGTTGCAGGTTCGATCTCTGGTCCAGGCGTGTACGATCCCCAGTCGGGGCACGTACGGGAGGCAACCAATCGATGCTCTTCTCTCGCATCGATGTTTCTCTCTCTCCCTTCCTCTCTAAAAACAATGAAAAAAAGTGTCCTCAGATGAGGATTAAAAAAAAAGATATCATGGACTAAGTTAACTTATGCTCCACACCCTATCAGCTAGGTGGAACAGCCTGTGCCTCTGGTTGCTCTGTTTGCAGAGCAAGTGATCAAAAAAATTCTCTGAGTATTGGTGCTGCTTTGGTAAGTGGACTCGGACCCACTAACAAAAGAGAATAGGCTGTAAATTGGGGAGACAAATGTTTGGCAGGAATGCATAAGAGGTAACAGCCCAATCAAAATGATTTATTTGAATTACACTATTAAACAAGTTAAACAAACTCCTTTCGAACCTCAGGGCCTTTGCATTTGCTATTTTCATTCCCTAGAAGGTGCTTCCCTTCTAGTTTTCTCATTCTCACGTAAGTCTTCCTCTTCTTTAAGTCTCAGCTTGCTCAAGGACACATGATCACTTTGGCCTGTAATTCACATAAACGCATCATTCATGTCTCCCCTACCCAGAGTAGGTTCTACTCTCCTCACCCTCCGCCCCATCCCCATCATCCTCCATCTTAGCCTCTTAGCCCTCTTCCTTTTAAAATGGCACCATCACACTTATGCTTCCTTCATGTTTCCCTTGCTATAGTGTCATCCCTGAGACAGTACAGGCAATGTCTGTCCCATCTACTATGCTCAGACTGAGAACACAGTAGGTGCTCTACATATTTGATGAGCACTATTGGGGGCTCTGCTGCCTCCTGTTGTTGTTGATGGAATCCTTGGGCCAAGAAATACCTACGAAGATCCCAGGGGCCAATGGAATGAGTTAGATCTAGGGGTATCTAGGAAAAAAAAACAACAGTGGCTTCCTTTAGGCAAAAGTTGAAAGAGCACAAGTGAGTGAGATAGACTCTCTATTCTCAAGAATTTACAACCTCAGAAAAGAGGAGTGTGTGCAAGTAGCCAAAGATTCAGATAAGAAGTTACAGGACTTATAAGGACTGGTCAGGCCAGGTGTCTGAGGCAGGCCCTGGACAGACACTGTCGGAGGCAGGTTCTGAGAGCCTGTGAAAGAAACCTGCCATCCAAGACAAATCACCCGGGACCGGCGGCCGCTGCAGGGTGAAGAGCATGATCTCTAGAGCCAGACAGTCTGGCTTCATGACTTACAGGAGAATGACATTTGAGGTAAATTCCTTAAACTCGGTACATCTGTTTTCTATCTATAAAATGGGAATAACAATAGATTTATGTCACAATTGTTATGAGAATTGAATATTGTAAAGTGCTTGGAATCATTTATGCCTGACACATAATAAACACAATAAAGGTGAACTGTTAAAAACAACTGGTATCTTAAAGGACGCACAATTTGTTTACAAGCTAACTCCACCCAACTGTCATCTAGTTGGCCCGTTGTTTGGGGCATTTGGGCACATTTTATGGGTGCCAGTCCACCCATATGTGTCATCTCTTACAAGATTACAAGAGACAGAATCCCAAGCTTGCCTCAGATGCCTGCTTCCATCCACATGAGCTGGTCCAGCCTCCCACGTTGCCTGACCTTTTGTAGCGGCCAGAAGACATCCTGTAGCATCTGTCTAAATGCTGGCTATTATTTCATATTTGGTCTCTCTTCCAGAAAATATTAGCTTTATAGAGGCACAGTGACACTGAGACTAGGACCTGGACACCAATATCCAGATGATTAAGAGGAGAAGTGATATTTCTGTGTTTAAGCAATCTTTGCTAATACACGTCATTCAGAAATAAACTCTTCCTTGAATTCACAGCCCCTGAAGCAACAGAAAATAATTTCTGTCCATCCATTTTAAAGTATCTATTACGTATAAGGCAAGATGCTAGGCACCACTGGAGGGGGAGAAACCCCCAAAGAACAAGATCTATCTTCAAAGGGTGATTATGTTACAATGCAACAAAGCTCAGAAGTAGCTTGCCAAAGAAGGCCCTAACCTCTGATTTTCCAAGGATCAATTACATTCTGGTTTTGAGCAGAGATTTTAGGCATTAGAGTGCCAATGATTTAAGACATGCACACACACAAGCCCTTAAAGTACCACTGGTAAATAATCATCTTTGTGATGGTTTTTGAATTTCACTTTAATCAAATCCAGTAAGACGCTCCAAATATCATTTATCCTTTAACAATCAACTCTCGATCTCTAAATCCTGGCTTTTACTTTAATCACTCATGAAAATTCTATTATTCAAGTGCTGATTATGGCCTGTCTCGCTGGGCACCAAGCAGCACAGTCGCTAAGCCCGCAGGCTGCACACCGCCCTGGAACTGGAGTCAAAATAGTGTCTGCAGGTAAAGGGCTCGGAGTCAGAATGCCTGGAGTCAAGAGTGGGCACTGCTTCAGCAAGTATTTTAGCCTCTTCAAGCCTCAGTTTGTTCATTTGGAAACGGGAAGATGATGGTAGTAGTGTCTCTCTCACATGGGGTTTGGAGGAACTGAATGAGATGAGTACAAAATGCTTAAATAGATCTTGGCCCTTAGCAACTTGGCCATTTTTGTTAGAAAAATGTTCTCTATTAAGAACTAGTTTTGTTCTCTATACATCCCCCTTTTTCTTTGGGCCTCTGTGAGAGGTGCAGCACGCACACGCTGATCCTAGAAGAGGGTTCATCAGGTCCCAAGATGGAATCCTGTTAGTTCACTGCTACTTACCTAGGATTCTTAGGTAGCAACTGCCTGATGAGCACTGAATTATGAGACCTTGGTGGTGGCAGTGGGGTGGGTGGGTAGAAACATCATACAAAGAGTTTATTTAAATGAGATTAAAAGGTACTTAAGGAGCCTTAGAAATAATCTTTTCAGAGGTTTCATTTAGATGGGGAAGCAACCTGACAGATCTGAATGTATAATCTTGTTTAGTCAATAACTAGCTATAAGTGATCTTATAAAGGTACTTTTGACTTTCTGGGCCTTGTTTCCCCCATGCTAAAGCCCGGGGTCAATCCTGCTGACGTCCCGTGGTGGTGACTGACGGAGGTGGAGCACAAGCACCTTAGTCTGACTTTGCAGCACAGGCTGTACGGGAAGGGAGTGTGCACCTGTCTTTAAAATCCCCCAAGAACTTTCATTTCCTTTCCCTTTGACTGGATGGTTTATAACTCCTGACTACTCAGGAAGCTTGGGTACTTCTTTGTTGATAAGCTTCTAGAACTTCCACCGCAAGCTGCAGGAAAAGATGACATGAACCCGCACAGAAGTGGTGCTCAGAGTGCCAGGGAGTCTTCAGAGTCACAGACTAAAGATGATACCACCAAGGGTGGAAGGAAAGGGATTGTGTCTCTGGAGCCTCCCTGAGGCAGGGGCATGGGAGCTGAGGGGCCCGTGCAAAGCCCTGCAGAAAACATCCCATTGGAGCTTTTCTGCTAGAGGCCAGTCCTCACTCTGGGGGCCACGCAGGCCAGCTAGCTGCACACTGTGGACAGGTCTCTATGCTCCTGGGCATCTAAGATGGGGAGGGGTGGTGGGGTGGCTGGGATTCTCTTCAGCTTCCTAGTTTCCTGTTTGCATGCTTTTATCCCTTCTCACTGAAGTTGAAGAGAGAAGAAAGAGGAGAAAGAGAAAGACATCCTGAAACACTGTGGGAACGCTCATTCACACATGCCTGCATTTATTAAATAGTACCTACTCTGTGGCTTGGCATTGCGGTCACATGGCTATGAGTGAGGCACAGTGCCAGTCCCCAAGAAAATGACAGTCCAGTGGAAGAAACACACACACACATGGATTGTTTTACAGTAGTATATGGACTGTGGCAGAGATATGCTGAGGTGTTATGGGACGACTTCATGAAGGCACATCTCAAACCCAGGATTGGGCAGGGCAGGTAGGGAGGCATCAGGGAAGTAAAGCTGTCCATGGGCAGTAGTACCTCAACACATCTGATGTGACTGCAAGGGACAGGGAAGCCATCAGGAAGAAGTGGCAGTGTGGACCAAGACACAGGGCAAAGTGGTGTGAGGAATTTCCAGCACTGTGTGGCCGGCAAGAGAGAGGCTCCCCATGCACAGAGCTGGACAACAGCCAGGAAGTAAACGCACATGGGGTGGGGTGCACCCCTGGCTACACAGATGGTGACGCTTCTCGGAGTTCTCAAGGCCAGGAGCGGGGGGTGTGGTCCTCCTGGGGTCTCTGTCTTTTCAGAGTCACCAAGCCATACATTGCTACCTACTCATCTTGTTCCATGGTTCTTAGGGAAACATGTAGTCTACGCTTCATAGTAAATGATTTGGGAAGGGACAATGACCCACAGGGGCTGAGAAGCTTCAAATCTGTGAGACTGCCACCAGTTCTCCCAAGGAGAAAAGGCATAGTGTGAGGAGCTCCAAAGTGATCTGAAGAGGCCATGCATAGAAGCTGGAAAGCCTGACACACTTTCAAAGACATTACCGCTCCAGGGAAGAGTAGTGAGGAAATGGAAGTGAACTCACACATGTCCCTTAGGTCTGGCGTGTGCTGACTAAAGGAGCAGCGAGCACTCTGTCCTAGGAGGTTATGGCCTTATAAGCATTTTGGAAAAAAGTGGTCTGGGAGATTTTCCGGATGGAGGGTGGACTAGATGACCTTCAATTACTCATCCAACCCTGTGATGCTATGGTTCTAATCTCAGCAAGTGCTGGACACGTGTACTACAGCGACCCTCTGTTCTATACCGGACACCTCCACAAATGCTTTCGGACTAGAGGTGAGAGGGAGTCAGCAAGACCAGGCGACTTCAGAAAACAGGAAGAGGCTTTGTCTCCGAAGTTCTCTGAGTTCAGGCACCTTGGACTCTGCTATACACACAGCCACCTGCCTTCTTATCTGAGACAAGTAACAGCATATGCTGGGAGAGTACGGCAGGCAGCCCGGGGAGCCGAGATGTCTTTTCTTGCATGTTTTCTCAATTAACTACATTCTTGGATGACTTTAAAGAAAAGAGTCCCTTCTGAAAACATCCCAGAGGTTGGAGAAAGGAGGGAGTTTTAAGCAGTATTGGTAATTCTAAACTTGTCAAATGGAAAAGCTTCGTTCCAAAACTAATGGTTTTGGGGGTGGAACTCCGGCCAGCCAAATGTCATCTTTGCTTATTCTTGATAAACTTGCTAAAATGTCTCCTAATCCTCAAAAGGTTCTAAGCCATGTTGATCATCTTTTAAAATAAGGTCACTGAATTTAGAAAGCCAAGAAGGCTCCGATTCTCTGAGTGTGTTAACACCTCTGGTACAGCAGATCTGTCTAAAGTCAGACACTGAAAATATTCCATCCCTTGTGGCCTGTTCTCCAAACATGCTCAAGTGCATGGGACCCAGTAGGTAGGGAAGGGCTGCACTTGAATTGGGCATGACCTTAGGACAGAGCAGGAAAGGAAGAATGTGAGAAATATGGGAAAACCCAAGGTCAGGCCATAGAAAAAGCCCTCAGAATTCCTGACAGGACAACTAGGCTGCTCTTTCTCATGCCTCATATTTTTTCTGTTGCTAGGTTTTTTTGCCTTTTCCTTTACAGCGTGTCTCACTAATTTCTACTCTGCCATGTCTACCTTACTTCCTTGGTTCAGATTCCTATCCACCTCCCTTTCAGGCCCATTTGCTGCATAAAAACCAGAGCTGTACCAGAATGGTCGGGGGATAACTTTGTAAATCATATAACTGTCCAACCACTATGCTGTACACTTGAAACAAACAAACAACAACAACCCCCGCCCCCCCCCAAAAAAAAGAGAGTCGTGTTCCAGGGCCTGGATTAGGGTAAGGCAAGTGAGGTGCCCAGGGCATGAAATTTAAGGAGGTGCTCAGTCTCAGAGTTGTGAGTACTGACCCTGAAGCAGCATGACCCTCAGAGTGAGAGCTTCCTTAAATTCTGTGCAGTAGGTGCCTCACTTGCCTCACCTGGGTCCTGGCCCTGTTACGTTATGAAACTTGGCACGTGACTTTCATATTCCATGGGGGGCTGCCTTTCCATACTCACCTCTCAGCGCTCTCACCATCTCACACCAAATCCCACTATTCCTGTCCTCACAGCAATTCTCCAAACACACACTTCTGTTCAACACACCTGGTCTGCACTTCACCATAGCCCCCTTCCTGAAAGCCCTACTTTCTCTCTATCCCTGGCAAACCCCTACAACTGACTGGAGTCTCCTTCATCCATATAAAACTTCCCTTACGTGTTTCCATCTTAGAAGCCTTCCCTAAAAACACCACTTAGTTTTTTCCCTCTCTATCCTACCGCACACCTTGGATATGTTTCTATTATGACATGTATTACCTAGGATTATCTTTTAACTGTTTAACTGCATCAGTTGCTTGAGGTCACAATCCAGGGGGGTACACAATGTCTCTCCATCTATGCATCCCCTGAGACCGCCACATTTCCTAGCACAGAGCTGGCCTTCAATAAAAGTTTGCTGAGTAAATGTAAATGCTTTCTGTTGAATATGCGACTTATTGTTCTTCCCTTTCTCCTTTAAACAGGATCAATTTCAAGGTTCAGAGCAACTAAATGAGACTTTCAACCTTGGGAGAAGGAACCAGACCAGACTATCCTGACTGACACAGACAGGCCTATTTGTGCCGGTTGCTAACTGTACCCTGACAGTGTGACCTGAGAGGTTACTGTAGTGCAACTGGCTACCATGGGCAAAGTTAACACATTTGTTAAACATCATTGATAATGATGATTAAATATTCCATTTTGTTTACTTTAATTAAGTATAATTAAAACATCACAGGTTGTTTGTAAAAGTCATTTGCATATACTTAATCTAGCTGTTTGGAGAGGAGTGTTTGACATGTCCTATCTGGGAGATTTGGAAGGTTCCATAAATGAACATAATTGGACTGATTCCTTCCCACCTCTCAGAAACAAGCTTGTATTTTTGGCTATTAAAAAAACAACAAATATCTTTTCCAACTTTAGAACAAAAACCTGGCTTGTTGGAATACAGAATAATTTACAGACAGCACAAGCCAAGAGAACGCCTCGTGCCGAACTGCAAGCAGACTGAGAAGAGTCGGACTGGGTTAAGGCAAGGCTGAGGAGCATGGACAGCAAGAGGGAGCGGGGAGAAAACATTTTCTCTCAGTAAGTGTACAGCTGTGTAAACATGGGAACAGGGCGGTTAGGAGGTGTACGGGGTTCAGACCTGCACTGACCAATAAGGCAGTCACTAGTCCCATGGGGCTATTTAAATTCAAACTAACTAAAATTAATAAGGTCAAAAATTTGGCTCCTCAGTCTCACATTTCAAGTGCTCGAGAGCCCCATGTCGCTAGTGTCTACTGCACTGGGCAGTTCTGGTATGAAACACTTCCACCATCACAGGAAGTTCTATTGGGTAGTGACAGTACGCACAATGGGAACACACCTCCTTAGCTTCTACAGCCGGAGGAGCAAGAGAGCCCATTTCTTTCCCTAGTTCATGACAAATATGCGCATACACAGCATTTTCTTATCCATCTTCTTACAGGTGGCTTTCCTAAAAGTGGCAATACTATGGGACCAGATGCCGTCATTATAGTTTCTTTTCCAGGTGAAAACAAATATTACCAACAGAGATAACCAGGGCTGGCTCACTTAAAAACTGTGGATTGATGGATGGGCACTAGAAATTTGAGAACAGTTCAAAAATGAATGTGGCACTTATGGATGACTCCAAGGCAAAGAGCAGGAGAAGAAACAGAGGACTGAACGCACAAACTGGCAGAGCTGAAGGGGATTGCTGGCACTGCGGAGGCTGAGAAAACATGCCCCACAGCTCCAGGCCTCCAAGTGTATTTCGATTCCAACTTGCAGTGTGTTTCATGCCCTCAGGAGGGGCAGCCATGCTGCACTATAGTTGTTCCAGGCCCATGCCTCCAATTTCAAAAATGGAAGAAATGAGGGAAACAGATTTTTTTAGTTGAATTAATACACTAAAAACTGCCAATTAATGACTATTTCTAAGCACTTTCTCCAGCTATACTGGCACTGACAAATCAACAGGTTGTCCATTTCTTGCCCTCTCTACAGATCTGTGCTCATGTTTTATATAAACACTCACAAATAGACTCCATTCTTCAAGGAGGTGTAGGGAAAATCCTAAAATCCAATCTGAAAGAGAAGCCAAGGGCATTCTTTTCCAAGCATTAGATTGGTTTCACATGAGGTGATTAGACTCTTTCGTGCTAATTGCAGTAGAAAGAGCTAATTAGAAAAATCTACCATTCAGCTAATGAGAGCTGGGCCCTAACTATCTCAGTGCTTAACTTCTCAGGTTGTAAAATATCACATTTTTTTACATGCCCCCTCTGCAAAAGTTGTCATTGTGTTCAGTTTCAGGAGTTAGGCTAGGCAAGAAAAGACTAAGCCGACATTTACAACATGCCTACACACACGCTGTAGTTCACTGCTACTCAGCCCGGGACTTGCGACTGTTTCAGAAGGGTAAAGATGAGAGATCAAGGTCTGCTAACTAACAGTATACTGAACTGGCAATGAATTCTGCCTCATTTCTCAGCACAACCTTCTCAGTGCCTTTTATTCTGGGGCCCTTATTAATGCAGAATAAGGACTTCCACATGTAACGTTACTCTGAGAAGAAGAGCTCATTAAAAAGCAATGATACCACCTGACTGAGACTCATGTCCCTGCCAAGGGTTATAGCATTTACCAGGAAGCTGACAGGATGAGAATGATAAAGAGCTAATAAATCAGAGTCCATTATTACACAATAAACTCATTGAGAATAGTAAACATAGGAAAAGAGGAAATAAGCCATATTTTTAGAAGAGTGCTGCAGTAAAGCTTTCTTAGAAGACTAAGTTCAGAGGAGGGCTTTGAGTTTCGTATGATTTACATCAGAAATCCACTTGGACGTTTCAGGAACACTATTTAAAAAGTCTCTGCAGCTCAGTACCCTTCCCACACCTCCAAAAAAGCACTCTTTCAAAAAAAGTTTACAGTCCTCTTGGCAGGGGCCCAGGTCCTACATGCTACAAGAGGCTGTGTGAAATTAGCAGAATGGAAATGTCAGAAATTTTGCCTTTGGAATTAAGCGCTAGAGATTCTCTCTGTATCTAGGGTCCCCATACCCTGACCCAAGGGAGAGGGTTTTGAGAAGACAAATGTTCCTATGTTTGAGTACACTGAGAATGCTGACCCCATTCTTGAGCTTCCAAGAATGACACCTAGACTCATCTTCTCGAGCAACCTGTGGGAAGGAGTGATGCTGACTGCCATGCAGGTATGTTTCGTACCGTCTATTTTTATTTACCCCTGACTTGACGGGGTTTGAATTGAGTGATTCTGGGGTTTATTTTGCTGCTCGTAACCCTTCTAAGTACACAGCATGAAAACGGTACTGAGATTCAGGTCCTCAAATTGTGTCCTTTGTTGGAAATCCCAGAAAAGACTTGTCAGGGAAAGAGACTGAAACAAGTGGTTACAGTACAGATTGGGAAAACTCTGGAGATTTCAGTCTTCAGGTGTACCTCATCCCCTATGCACAGTTTTCCTGACAGTTGTGCTGCATTGTTAAAAAAAAGAAAAAAAGAAAAGAAAAAAAAAAGTTTGGCCCTGGCCGGATTGCCTAGTTGGTTGCAGCATTGCCCCAAACACCAAAAGGCTGCAATTTTGATCCCTGACTGGGGCATGTACGGGAGGCAACCAATCGATGTTTCTCTCTCAATGTTTCTCTCTCTCCCTTCCTCTCTCTCTCTAAAATCAAGAATCATATCCTCAGGTGAGGATTAAAAAATAGTAAAATAAATAAATAATAATACTTGTACTAATATTGTGTCCAAAGGCTAAGCTTTTATAGTGTGTGTGTGTTCTTGTACATGGACACGCATTATAGGCAAGGAAGGAGAAAAGCTAACAGTACAGTACCCACACGTGTATTATTATTTCCATCTTACAGATGAGACGTCAGAGGCTCAGGGAGAGTAGGTAGTTTGTTTGGGATGAGATAGTGAAGTAACAGTTGAAATTTAAACCCTGGCAGGCCATGTCTTCCACTTCAAATTACTTCTCTTTTGCTCTCCAAGTAAGTGTCTCCAGCACCCTCGAAACTGCTTCATGCAATTATCAGCACTATGTTTGTTTTGAATTTCACTATAAGACTTAATTCTGCCCACTGTATTTTTAAAATCTCACTAATATTACACAGATTTAGTACTGGATTTGAACTAAATGATTGTTCCTGTGACAGTCTAAAGTCTAATTTATTTTTTTGTCAAGATTTTTCATCCTAATGTTTTCATGAACCAAAAATTCCAAGCCCTATTCTCTATCCTAATCCTGATAATATGAAACCTAAAGAAGTAAAATATTTTGCTCAATATCATAGCAAGTTACTCACTGAACCATAAAGAAAACCTCAGGTCCTCACTCCCAGGTGTAATTTTTAAAAACTCAGAAACTTGATCTTTTCACATGGCCAAGAAACAAGGTTGCACTCTGGTATTCAACAGGAGTGCTAGACTGTCTTTTCATTTTCAGTAATGCATAATCCTTATTAATACCATAGGTGGCCCAGAAGTGAGGACAGATCCAAGTTCTAGGAAATACTGTTAATATCAGATAACTAGAAAAAAGCTATTGGAAGAAACAATATTACTTCAAATTCTATGTTGAGTAAATTGACATTGTTTTGAAAAACAGATTTAATAGCGATATCCAATATCCAGTCAAATGTATACCAGGAAAGAAACAAACGGTTATACTGGTGTTCCTAGATAATAATAATGACAAGCAGCATTTAAAAATACTTTAAAGGTGACTAAGAGGTTACTTCTTTGAATTTAATCAATATTCACAAAATGTATTATTTCTGTTTTCAAATGAGGAAACCAAGAATCAGAGATGAGGCTGAGGAGACAGGTGGAATGGCTTGGTAAAAAAGGTAGGAGAAGGCCCTGATATCTACTGAAGGACCTTTCAAGAAACCACATTTATGCCCTGGCCAGGAAGCTCAGTTGATTAGAGCATCGTCTCAGTACACCAAGGCTGTGGATTTGATCCCTTGTCAGGGCACATACAAGAATCAGCCAATGAATGCTTAAAGAAGCAGAACAACAAATTGATGTCTCTCTCCCCATTCCACTTTCTCTCTCCAAAATCAACAAACAACACTAAAAAATAAACCACATGTCTTCCTGGAGCCAACCCAAACATAACATAAGAGACAAGAATGAGAAGGGACTCACTTCTGAGCTGGTATCGTCGTGGACATTTCCCAGCATTACCACTGAATTTCTTCTGGACTTTGACTGGGAGGGCTGAAGGGTATCGTGGCTACACTTTATGTTTAGACACAGCCAACAACCAACACATGCAGTACGGCAGGCTCTGGGGTCCCAGGTAGGAGACACAACAGCAGCTACGCCATTCAGGCAACATTGCCACTAAATTTTCCAGTATCTCCCAACCTTTATGGAGAAAACTTTGCTCCTTTGTCAAATTTTCCTAAAAGACAGTCTCTGCTATCTGTAATATTGGCTGTGTCTAAACATCAAGTGCAACTATGATACCCTTTAATAGTTAATCCTCGAACATATAATTAGGCATTCACATGACAATCAAAACCATGACTATATTTCATGTTTGCCTTCCCTTTCAAGCCCTCTACTAGAGGGGCACTTACTCTGTCAAATCTGCTATAGTAATCAAAACATTGAAATTACTTCTTTCCACACTAAATATACTGGAACTGGTTGTTTGATTAAATGTAGAGCAGAGAGTGCAATTTGCTAAATTACAAGTATTCTGAACATGTAAATATAGTTTAATTACTGCAATTAAAGAAGATTACTGGAGATTGGCAGATGGGAATGTAATGCTGTTTTAATTAGAGTTTTTAATGCACTGTAACATAAGCATAATATTAACCCTTTATACTGGAAGATGTGGCTGGTCTTTGAAAAATTAGTATTTAAAAATGTATTAGAGCTAGTGTCTCATAACAAAGCTGTACTGAATCACACCACCCTGAAGCCCATCAGGAAGGAGAATCGTGGTTTCTAAGAAAAGTGAGCTGAGGTAGAGAACAACGACAGACAACATATCTGCTAGGGTCCCAACTGTGGACACGTGTGCCATTATGCATGGATGCACACGTGTGCACACAGAGAACATGTACCACATGGCTGCTTCTCATAAAAGAAGAATACTGCCACCATGTCAAAGACCGAAGGGGCCTCCACACCATGAAAGCTTTCATGGAACCATGTTTAGCAAACAGGAGAAGGTGAAGCATTTCCAAAATGCATTTACATCTTAAAAAAGCATTTATTCATTTATTCATCTTTGAGAAAACTATAGCACAGATGCAGCTGATACTCTACAGAGGGAGGTCTATTATTATTATCATCATCATTCACCTTCCAGAACAGTCTATGCTACATGGGGTAATATTCCAGAATGTGAGAAGCAATCTTTGTCATCTTGAAAGCGATCACTGGCAACATTTTATCCATTTAAGTCAATAGCCTATTAGAAATTCTAATTGAAAGTTCAATAGTCGGCTTGGAGCCTTACAATGGAGGTTGCCTTTTGGAAAGCCATTTAAAGTCTTAATCTCTTTATCATTTGGTATTTTGAAGTCTAACTTTGTTCTTGTTAGGCAGATCAATGGCATTAATTTACAAAATGGGGGAAAATGTCATCCTTCATCCTTTAAGTCTCAGCTCACTGAAGAGCAGCATAAGCGAATCTGATCGCTGCTTTCCCATATTAGCAGCAAACGGTGCCATGGGAGGCTTGACCTACAAATTTTAATTACTGCATGAAAAATTCAGTTCCTGGAGATGAAGAGAGACTTGAGCAAGAGCAGGGGCCCACCCTGTGCATGTCTGCTGAGTGTTCAGTCTTCAAGGACTGGATTTTGGAATCAGTAACGAACACCACAGTCAGCAAAAGAGGTTATATGTCCAAGAACAAGCCACAGACTTCAAAACAAAGCAAGACCAAGACAGGAGATGCCGTGTCAGATGAATCAGCTTCTAAGGGAAAATCCATGGAAGGGAATATATTTATATTTTACTAAGTAGAGAGTGTCTTGTGGGTCATACACACACCTATGAATTGAAAAAAAATGCTAACATGAGGCTAATCAATTAGGAATCACAGCCTCAGAGGCCAGCCTCCCTGCAAAAACCAGACAGGCGGGCATGGTGCTTGGCCACTCTTAGCAAAGTGGGTACTCAGGGGAAGCAACTATTATCACCCAAAGTAAAAGGAACAGATTCTGAATATGTTGACATGATGGCTAATTGGTGGTGGCAGAGAAAATGAAAAATTAAGTCATCTAAAAAGTAAAGCCAAAAGTAGTAAGCAATAAATTCACTACTGCTGCAGTAAGCAGAATTAAGGGGCAGCTGTCAGCTTTTGTATTCCAGAAGCTAAGGGAGCAGACCTGAAGACCAATCACCTTTCATGTAGACAAAGCCAGTTCCAGAAAACATATGCATTTATCAGTCAATGTGAAACAAGCATTGAACACACACACACACATCTGTACTTTAAAAAGGGATGGGAAGGCTACAGGGAAATGTTAACAGTGGGTCACCCTGTGGGACTCAGGCATGTTTCAGGGGGACTGGGGTAGGTCAGTGGCTTTTACTTTTTAGTTTGTATACTTTTAAAGAATTTTTTATGTTTTAAAAAATCATAACTAACCTGTATGGCTTTCTTAATTATTAATAAACCAACTTTTTTTAAAAGAAGAAAAATTAAGTCTATATTTGATATTCAGCATAAAAGTTTGTGAATCTTTATAGAAAGATTCCTTTTTCTAATGTGAAAGCACTATTTGCTTCCAAAATTTAGACTTTTAAAAAATTAGGCTCACTTTCCTATGTGACATACTTGGTACAATTAAAGAGTTACGTCACCCGTCAAGTCTTAGTTCATCATTTTACATATCCAGCTCAATCCCACTGGGGGAGCCTTTCTGCATACTGCACACAGGACCCAGCACTGGGTCATGCACCGTTCGCCTCTTCATTGATACTGCTTGACGATGGTGATGCAGAAACAATGGCCGTACAACAATGGATGCAGCCGTACCTGCTGTTGGCTAAAACTTAAAAGTCAAATAGCTTTCTGATTACTGATTCACATCCATCTTTTCATTTCTGATCGCCATGGATCTCTGCATCCTTCTCATCCAAGAGATACCTCACTGGCACCTCCTGACACTGACAGCTGGAATTCTGTGATGAAGTGTCCTGATGAAAAAGCCATTAACATTTGTACCAAGTGCTCCTGGGCTTTTGTCCCTGAACTTAGGTTAATAGTATGCTGGAAGGTCTCTGGAAAGGACAGAGCCTCCTGGTTAAAGAGCTAAATAGTCACATCCTTAATATGCCTTGGCCATTGACACAGATGGGCTGGTCCTTGGGTCACAGCCCACTACATGGAGGGAGCAGAGTCCCGTGGTGAAATGGCTGCTTTTTGGAGGACAACACTAACTAGAACAAGTTCAGGGAGGCAAACAGGCTGGCCTGAGAACTGGGCAGGAGAGTGCACACAATAAGGCAAACTTCAAGTACTCTTAATGAGCACAGCCTCCAGCCCGGCCAGAACCCATCTTCTGTTGACATTCCAAGAAAAGGCTTGAGGGCACAACAACAAAAATTAATGTCATGAGGATGGAAAAGAACACATGCTCAATTTAAGAAAGCCTGAGATGCAGAAACTCTGCTTCTCTGAAGTGTGGCATTTCCAAAGCCCACACATCATAACAACTTTGGATTCTGAGATGTCTAAACAGGAAGCCCCTGAGGTTCCATCTGCCTTCCTGACTAGAAGGACGGCTGAGGAACCATCCTGCTGTCTGGAAGAGAGCTGGCAGAAACTTCAGGGACCTTGGCCCAGGAGCTAGGAATGTGCCATTCATTCTCCCCTCCAGTCTGATTGATAGCCCTGACACACGCTGCTGGCTTGTTACCAGGTCTGTCTCTGTACATAACTAGAAATGAACTACCAAACAGACTTGGCTCACTTCTTAAATTTGTTTTTAATTCCCAAATTTTAAAAAATCACAGAATTCATCATATGGCATTAAAGCAATCTGATACTTTCTTTGTTCTACATGTCACTTTACTAACAAAATTAAGAAGGAAAGATTGCTAGATGAACGTGAAAGTCAGTAGAAAAGATGAGGTGGAGACACCAGAGTATAGAATAATGAACTGAGACCATGATTCCTAGTTCCACTGGGTTCATAAACCCCAAGGAGCTCCAGATGCTGGCTAGATGAAAGCATTCTAGCATTCAAGGGCCTCCCAACTATTCTCCGAATCTGCCCTTTCCCAGCTTCTTATCTTGTCCTCTGCTCTGCAATATTCTCTTCCAGTGACTTTAGGTTGCACAATGACTTCTGCAGATACTAGTCATGTCCTATTACTGTATTTTAGCTACTTACTTCTCCAGACTTCACATTTCTCTGTATATCAATCCTACTCTTTCTTTAAGGTTCTATATACCACATGATCAGCTCAAAGAAGGTAGGAAAAGCATTTGATAAAACCCAACACCATTTCACAATAAAAACTATGAATGTAATGAAGTTTCTTAGCACAATAAATAAAAACCTACAGCTAACATCATAGTGGTGAAATACTACAAGCTTTCTCCCCAAGATCGTGAACAAGACAAGGATGCCTGCATTCATGACTGTTATTGAACACTTTACCAGAAGATCTAACTGTAGCAATTAGGCAAGAAAAAGAAATAAATAGCATCTCTGTTCACAGATAAAATGATTCCATATATAGAAAATCCCAAAGCTAATAAGACCAATTCAGTCAAGTATCAAGGTACAAGCCCAACACCCTAAAGTCAGCTGTGTTTCTATACAACAGCAATGTGCTCTCCAAAAGGGAAATTGAGAAAACTGTTCATTTACAATGAAATCCAAAAGGATAAAATACCTACAAAATAATTTAACCAAAGAGGTGAAAGATTTGTACACTGAAAACTATTGGACCTAAATAAATGGAAAGGCAACCGATGTTCATTGTTAAGATGTCAGCACTACCCAAAGTGCTCTACAGATTCAGTGCAACCCCTATCAAAAACCTAAGGGCCTTTTGGCAGAAATGGAAAAGCCAATCCTCAAACTTACATGGAATTATAAGGGGCTCTAAATAGCCAAACCAATCTTGGAAAAGAACAAAGACAGCTCCCACTTCCCAATTTCAATGCTCCCTATATAACTACAGTAATCAAAACAGTGTGGAAATGGCATAAGGATGACATACAATGAATAGAATCGAAAGTCTAGAAATAAACATTTATGGCCAACTGATTTAGACCAGGGTGCCCAGACCATCCAAAGAGGAAACACTTCAACAAATGGTGCTAGGAGAACTGGAAAGCCACATGCTAAAGAATAAATTGGACACATGACCTCATACCACATGCAAAAATCACCCCAAAATGGATCAACAGTCTAAATATAAGAGATCAAATCATAAAACTCTTAAGAGAAAACACAGGGATAAATCCTAATGACCCAGGACTTGACAATGGATTCATTGATATAATATCAAAAATGAGCAATAAAAGAAAGATAGATGAATTGGACTTTGAAAAATTAAAAACTTTGTGCAAAAAGAGCATTATCAGGAAAGCAAAAATGCAACCCGTAAAATGGGAAAATTTGCAAACTGTATATCTGATATAGGTCTAGTATCCAGAATATATAAAGAATTCTTAAGACTTCAACAGTACAGAATAAATAATCCAATTTAAAAATAGTTAAAGGACTTGCGTAGACATTTCTTCAAAAAAGATATATAAACACATGAAAATACACTAAAAGAATGTTCAATATCATTAGTCAAATAGGAAAATGCCAATCAAAACCACAATGAGGGACTACTTTGCACCCATTAGGGTGGCTATAAAAAAAAAAGCAAATAAACAAAAAATGGAAAATAACAAGTGTTGGAGAGGATGTGGAAAAATCACAACCCTCATATATTGCTGGTTGGAATTCTAAATGGTTCAGTCATTATGGATTTGGCCATTCTTCAAAAAGTTAAGCATAAAATTGGCATATGACCCTGCCATCCCACTCCCAGGCATATACTCAGAAAACATTAAAACAGGTACTCATACAAGTACATGTACACACATTTGTAACAGCACTATTCACAATAGCCAAAGGTGGAAACAGCTCAAATGTCCATCAGCGGATATGTGGATAAACAAACTGCGGTACATATGTACATTAAAATATTATTCAGCTTGGATGAACCTACAAAACACTGTGCTAAGTAAAGAAAGCCTGACAAATAGATTACATGCAATGTGATTTCATTTATAGAAAAGATTCAGGACAGAGGAACCTTTAGAGACAGAACAGAGAGGAGGCTGGCAGTAGCTAGCTGGGGGTGGGGGAGGGATGCTACTGACTGCTTAGTGGGCAAATGGTATTGCTGTGGAGAGGTGGAGATGCTTTGGAACTAGATAGAGATGGTGGCTGTATGACTTTATGGATGTACTGAGCACCTTTACATTGTTTACTAATTTTATGTTATGTGAATTTCATCTCAATAAACTATTTTTTAAAGAAATAAATTTCTCTCACCTTTTCTAAAATCTTACATATTTTAGTTTCCTTACCTAAAAGGCATCCAGTTTCTGAAGTAGAAAGCACAAGCCTATTTTTTAAAAATCTAGTATTATCAGAAAGTCTTTTTGTCCTGTTTGTCAAATAAGAATCCTTAAACGGAGCTTCTCTCTATCGTCATGGTATTGAGACACAAACATGAGGCACAGCTGAATTCAGTGGCTAGAAGCAGGGATCCACATTGCTGATTGTGGGCACTGGGGAACTCTTCTCAGTATTTAGAAAGGCCGTAAAGAAACCACATTTACTTCCACCAAGGCTGCAGAGGCTGACTAAATACCAAGTGTCTTTAGGCAGCAAAGATGTCATCACAGGCATCCAATGACTACGGGATGTGAGTAATGAAATGAAAGTTAAATGATAAACTGTACATAACAAATGCAGGCCAGTGGAAAAAACAATAGAGAACAGGGAGTCTAAGGAACAGATTGGGAATGGAAGAGATTCTTACAGGAAGATGGTCTGGACCAACCACACCTTTGGAGAATTTTAAAGGACATAGCATGATGCCAGGACCTATAAATCTATGAGTTACAGGTGCTGAACTAGCTATACATCTTATTCAGAAAGAAGAATATTAAAGGAAGAATCAGAGGCTGCAGAAATTCTGAGGAAGTGTCACAAGTTACCTTCTACTACCCCTTAAATACCCCAACTCTCCCCCCCTTCCACATTAGAAATACTATTTCCAAGGCAACTGTCTTTGGAAGAACAAATCTGTATAGTGCCTTGTCTGAGGAATGTTCTCCATTTCCCCCTCCATCATAACCAGCTCCCAAAAACTCAGGCAGAAGGCAAACAGGTAGCATAGCTTCTGAGGTCATTCCAGAACCCAGTGTCCTTTAGACATCTTGAGTCCTTTCACAAGTCAGAAAGACAGGCCTAGAAACACAAAGGACTCCATGTAGAAACCCATGAATGCCCCTAATATCTTAAGGACTAAACATGGAGCCATGCATTTCATGCCCATCACCGCCTGCAATTTTGTTTTTATAGCTATTACCAAGCACTTTGATGATGAGAAGGTTTAGAGGCCTCAACAAGCCTGCTAATGTGACTTGAAGACTCAATGTATTTTCTCTCCTGCCACCCCAGTGAGCACACTCATTTACTTTATGCCAAGGGAGGAAAAAGTCCAACCTGGCTCAAAGAAACCACTTACAGTAAAATTGATCTGTTTTCTCCTAAGTGACTGTGGTCCTTATGTTCAAGTAAATTAGAGCGGTAATGCATGAGGCACACAGCTCCTGGCCTTCAGCCTCTTCTAGCTCACTAGAGGTAAGCTACAGAAGGAGGCATGGCTGAGTCAGAGGTCACTGGGAAGTTAAACTGAGGAGAATGCAGAATCGTATAAAGCAGCACTGAAAGATCAGAGGACTTTTCATAGTGGTGCTGCATGTGTGTGTATGCCCGTGCACATGTGTAAAGGGACACCAATGGAGTAAGGGAAAAACAGAAACTAGTGGGGCAAATATTAGGGGGCTGAGGCAGTGGAAGAGGAACTGTAGAATAATGCTGGTGCCCTGGGAGATGTGGAGATAGGCTGGAAATGGGTAAAAAGACCAGGAAAGGCCTGGGGACAGCAGAGCTGCAATCAGATTCCTCTGGGGATGGGTGGAGAGGCAATCATGAAGACTTGGAGAGCAGACCAGCAGCCCCTGAGGATTCTCAGAGGAAGGCCCCTTTCAGGGATGAAGGAGTTCATTCTATGGGCTGTAATTGCCTCTCCAGACTCAGCCTGCTGTGCTGACCTTCAGGCTGGCCCCCACCCGCAGGGCAGAAATCAGAGAAGGTAGCTGAAGACTTGTTGACTGAATGAATCAAACACAGAACATGTGCAAAATGAGCCGTTCAATTTCTGAGTCACCAGAGCAGATGCTTCAGAGTGGAGGCCCAAGGTGAAGGTAGATGCAGGCAGACAGCTGGTGCTGATGGGCTCAGAGGTGGAGTGCCTTCCTGCTCCTGGTGGACTCACTCCTGCAGCAGTGAAGACTGCCATCCTTTCCTACTTCCTTTCTCAGGTGGGCCTGAACTGGTTCTCTGAACTGGTCTACATGTAACATGCAAGGTCAAATAACAACTCCTTTCCAGAGCTGGGCCTAACACCCAGGACCTCTGAGTCCTAAGTCTAATTTTTCAGAATCGAACTGGAATGAGGGTGAGGTAACAAAGTTCTACACTAACATTCAACCACTCTAAAATAGTTTCTCATTCTACCATCGGAATATACCCTCCATAATAGGATTTGGTTCAGCTTTACTTTTTGTCAGCTGAGTGAGGACAATACTAGACATGGCGAAGCCCACATCTGAGACCTCAGGGCAGGAGCGGAGACAAGGAGGCACAACACACTCCCCCGCCATTCTTAACAATCCCTGTGTGGTCGAGCAGAGTAGGCTTCCCCTGAGACCTTTTAACATGAGAAAGATATTTTAAATACAGCCTTATATAGGACTCAACATAGAAAACAGATGAAAGTGAAGCTGCTCTAGGTGAGAACAGGAAACCCTCAGGTGTTCATGCTCTACCTTCCTTCTCCTCTCCCCGCATCGGCCCTTTAACACTTGCATGGGACAGAATTCAGTAATGGCAGAAGAGACAGCTGGGCCCTGGGATCATCTCTCTTGAGCTATGCGGGTTTTGCTCTTTTGCATGCCCCCATTTCCTCGTGGGTAAAACGAGAAGCTGAGCTGGAGTGAATTTTAGGGTGTTTGTTACTCTATAGTTCTTGACTCTCCATCTTGAGCAAGAAGAGAGAAAATGATGACAAGTTTTCACTCATACAATGTGAAATAACTAAGAAAATATACATACTTAGCAACTGTGTCATTTAAGTCCCTGGACATGACAAGGTGCCATTTTCCAACTTTTCATCAATGAGAGTTTCTCACTTATTATCATTTCTAGTGATCATTACCATTATCATCATCTCTAGAGATCTTGCTGAAAAGTTCCAATGCCAGAATATGACTCTTTTCTTTTCACCAAAGCTGTAAATCCCATAGTCACACAGGCAGGATCAGGGAGACCTGAGGAGACCGGAGTTAATCTTTTTTCAATAAATACAAAAATATTTTCAGTGACAGTTTCACCAGATGTTTGTTTACAAATATTAACTTGGCCAGCATATTTTGTAGTACTGATTAAAAACATTCATAAAACCCAACCCCCGCCTCTGCCCAGAATCATACACCCCGCCACACTTCATGTCATTCAGAAGCCAACACTTCACATAATTATTCCAAGTGCACTGGCTAGTTTTCATAATGTTCATGTCCGCTCTCATCACCACTTTCAGACAGGTCATAACTGAGGGAGCCAAGGCCTCTCCCCTTGGTCACTGGCCAAATCTAGATATCAGGAAATAGTCCCTTATTTGTTTGGGAGGGAGTGTTAGAAAAGGCCTGCCCTCATTCCTGTCCCTCCCATGGCATTCACCATAATGGTGCAATTTTCCCACTTACTAGCACATTTCCTCCCTTATGCTTTGAGCTAGGAATGGTGGCAGAGTAACAGACTCTGTATTCATTTGATTGAATCACCTATATTTAATTGGGAAAATGGGTAGTTGTAACTCTGTCAACAGGACATGTTCAATTACATCGTGTAACCATTTTTCTTCAGAAGGCATTACCATCTGGTCTAAGCAGTTAAATAAGCACAGATACGTGATATTATTGCTAATGAAATTAAATGTGGCACAAATATATACAGGGCACACAGAATTCACGTCCATCTCTTTGGAAGGGTTTTCCTCATTGAAACCTAAGATGTGTGTGGGCTGTGAGATCAGGATGGTGGTGCGGTTGGCTGGCTTTGCTGCTTTCCAAACAGAAAAAGTGATTATTCACTCCACACCTCAGTCACACAGAAGAATTTCCTGTTTAGAACGTCAAAAGTCCTGTTTCCAACCTGCCTATGTAACCCCTGCCTTTCGGAACCCCTTTCCCCTCTGAGGGGCCTGCTTCCTTCATTTACCCTGGGGTCCCCCAAAGCTCTGGCTATCATATCTCACCACCACTTCAGACTGGTCTGTATTCTCTCTCCAACCTCTCTAAACTTCCCAATTCCACTCAATGGTATGGCAAAGCTTCAGTTGGTTCACAAACGTAAAGACCCTGGCAACACAACAAATAACGTTTCTTTCCAATGTCTATTTCCTCTCCACTATTTTGCCTGCCCCAGCCTCTGAGTGGGGCTGTGGACTGGCCACACTGGCAAACGTAGGTCTGCTCATTTCTGAGCCAGTGCTAACTGGAGAGCCAAGCTATCCCAGGCCTACCGTCACATATGTTCAGACATCTGTTGTTTATACCACCTCATCTTTTCCATTTTCTTGGTAAAAGAGCACCCAAACTTTCCTCTGGAAAATATCCTCACTCCTACTTTCAATTTCTGTGGGGTTAACTCCAACTCCAGTTCCAGACTGGGCTCTGATTGGTTTAAGCCAAGAAGAGGAAAGGGTGATTGATGTTGCTGGGACGTGTCTACTTGGGGCCCAAGTTTGAAACCAAAGGAAGAAAGTGCATGTAAAGCACTGAGGCAGGAAGGATTTGTGTGACACAGTGTGAACTCTGGACAAAAGAGGAACCAGCATTGAGCATTAGTTTCCTCTTTACTGTCTCCCGTGCTTACTGTCATGAAGCAGCCCTAAAATCATGTTCAAGTGCCTGGCTGAGACTGCTATATCCTGTGAGAATGGTGCTTCCAAAAGGCCTGGATGTGTGAGCCAGGCCAGTGTCCACAGTGCACGTCTTGCTTGGGTATGGAGTAGTCTGTCTGCATGGGCTCATCCAATAATCACTTACCCTGGCCTGAACCATGGGATCTACAAGGCAGCACACTGCACTGGGGTATAACCTGTGCCTCACAGATGTGCCTAGAAGCTTCCAGTTTGGGATTGTAGAAATATTAATGATGTCTAACATTTTCTGTGCATTCAGCATGGAGAAGGCACTATTCTAAGTGTTTTAAATATATCCACCATCCTAGTTAGTCCTTTTAATGATCCTATGAATTAGATTCTATTACACCCGTTTCAGGGATAAAGAAACAGAGGCACTGAGAGGGTAAGCAACCTAGCCAATGTTTTCCAACACATAACTAGCAGTAGTGGAATTCAAACCCAGCCAGCCTTACTCTACACATATACCCTTGAACCACTATGCTAGACTGCCTCTCTCAATAATATGGCCTCATCCCTTTGGTTTGGCTTTCTTACAAAAATTTTGATACTTTTTCACTTGCTTGATTCTCATTTATTTTAAATAGACACTCACTAGCAGAGGCCACAACACTGAAACCACAACAAATCATTTGACTCTTAATAGGTGTTCAATTAATACCACCAAAATCTGTTTCTGTGACCACTCTACGTGGGTGTAAGGCTAACAGGTAAACAGTTGCTTTTTCTTGGTGTTTCAAATGAAGGAAGCAGGAACTTAAGCTGCAGAATGCAGGGGATAAAATGGAACAGCTTTGCACAAAGATTAGCCTTGTTTTCCCACTTCACCCATGGAAATAGCATTACCAATACACTTGGAAAGCGTGTAATAGTTGGCCAATTCAGGGTATTTTCTCTTCTGTTCATTTTATCAAGAATTTGGTAAATCTGTATTACATGAATACACTATAATGCATATAAAAGAAACCACTCTAAACTCAAGTACAGTTTATACAGTGAGGGGCAGTTTTGTTGGTCTGATAAATCTTGTGAAGCCAAAATGTTAAAACGAGACAATCAGGTTAGATCTAAAGATTAATTCAGTTTCCAAGTAACCCTTGAATTTACTAGAGTTGTTGAATGTCCCTCCTAATTTGGGGATTAATGCTAAGTATAAAATTCATTTTTTTCCTAATTGGATTGACCAAATAAGTTTTCCAGAGTTTATGGGAACATTTTCATTTTCATAAAGAGTATCTGAAACTAATAGCTTCATTATGGAGATGCTTCCTAAGCTATAAGGCAATATTCTTGGAGAGTAACCACAATGTAATAAATTCTCTTGAGCATAATCTCTTTTCGTGACATGGTTGTACACTTACTGAATATGTTTCAAGAAACCAGGGTTTCATTTTAGACATATCCTAACTGCCTGGATATTTATTTGGCCACATATATCTTTTTCTGTTCTAGAAACTTTTCAAACTTGTAAGTGCCTGATTTAGTCACTGTGGCTAGAAATTCTGTTTGTTTGGTGTCTGAGAGAACACCCAGATGTGCTCCAAACTATTTAGTGGCTTGTAACCAGCATTTAAGAAAAATAATGACATAGACTAAAAGTGATCAGAGTGCCTATGCTCCCTAACACTATTCACAAGTATTTAAAACAATACTCAATCATTTACAATGACGCGTAAGTGAAGCCAGCAAGATTCTGCCAAACATATGAAGAAATGATCAGGGAAAAAGTTACCTAACACAAAATTACTCTAATATGAAAACATGTGGAATCTTGGTGTTGGGATGTTTGGAGGGGCATTCTATTAATATGTTAAAGGAGGCACTATTGCCTGTCTGCAGTCAAGCAATCGTGGACTTGTATCCTCCCTGCACCATCTCTACCTTTCACTAGCAGCGTGACTTCCTCATTCTTCAGTTTTCTCACAAAGTGGAGAGGATAAAACGTGATAATGCACTGAAGTCCTTAGACTGGTGTGTGGTAGCTAGTCATTCACATGGTAAATTCTGTCATGTTATTAAAATACACTACCAGGGATCCAAATGAAGGCAGCTATTGTAAGGTGTTCACTGCCTGTCTTTACTCAGTTGGTGTCACAATGATTATTGGGGTTCCTTTTATCCCATCCCCAGGGAAGGATATGGTGGACAGGATAGAAATTGGTCCAACCGCACTAACTCTTCCTCCTCTAGCCATCCACTAGACCTACCAACTGACAGTCCCTGGCTGATCCTGAAATGAGATTTCAAAATGGCCTATCCTCCTCTAACACTAGCATGCCCAGAGAAAGCTGGGGCCTCCCTGCTACACACTCACCATTTCTTCTCCCCCTTTTTTTCCAAGGCCCTGTACCTCTGCCTGCTTCACTCTGTAATTCTCGTAGCTATTTAATGGTGGGTTTATACACTAGACTACTTACTCCTTGAGGACAGGGACTGTTTTAATTTTATTGCCCTGTGGTGTTCAGTACACAGCAGTAGTTCAACATGTTTGCTAAACGAATAAGCATGTTGGATCTCAGTTCAAATAAGCTGCTTATAGTGATCCCCGTGAGTGTCATGATCCAAAACAAAGACAGATGTAATATATGAAGGCCTGTCCAAAAAGTATCCAGCCACATAATATAAAAAGTGGAGACATTTATTGACAAAGATACAAAATATAAGACACATTGTAGAAAGGACAATGATGCCTCAGTCCCCTTCAGAGTAGGCACCTTGGGCCCTCACACAGTTTTCCCAATTGCCATCAGCTACCCCATCATATTTTCCTGAATCTCACTGATGGTCGAAATCTTTTCCCTTTCAATGGTGATTTTAGTTTTGGGAAAAGCCAGAAGTCACACGGCAACAAATCTGGGCTGGAGGGGCACTGAGTCACCTGGGTGGTTTGGTGTTTCACCAAAAAATTCTGCACAAGACGTGATGCATAAGTGGATGTGTTGTTGTGGTGAAGCTGCCAATCACCAGTTGTCCATAGCTGTGGCCTTCTGAATCATCTGAATAGTTCCTGTGGAGGAATATTCAAGCTTAAGGCAAAATTTGATGCAGATTCATTGCTCTGCTTGCTCAGTCAGTCTGAATGCAATAAATGCATTCAACAGTACACATGCTCACTCAATGGCATCTACTACCCCCAATGAGTAGTACAGTGAAGTCATCATTGTTCATGCACGTGCATTCCAGTCCACTCTCCTTGGCTGCTACGTTGCATCTATGTCACATGAAGCATTCTCGTTATATTAACAATGGTTGGACTTTTATTTTTGGATAGACCTTGTATACTGGAAAATCTGGCTTTTTTTTCTTTTTCAAAAATTATATTTAATTGATGCTATTATAACTGTCCTGATTTTTCTCCCTTTACCCCCTCTACCCAGCACCCCTTATTCCCTCAGGCAACCTCCACACCATCGTTCATGTGCACGGGTCATATGTAGGTTCTTTGGTTGTTCCATTTCCTATACTGTACTCTACATTCCCATGGCTATTCTATAATTACCTATTTGTACTTCTTAATCTCCTCCCCTCTTCACCCATTCCCCCAAACACTTTTCCCATTTGTCAACCATTAAAATGCTTTCCATATCCATAATTCTGTCTCTTCTTGTTTGTTTGCTTAGTTTGTTTTTTACATTCAATTGTTGATAGATATGCATTTATTGCCATTTTATTGTTCATAGTTTTGATTTTCTTTTTCTTAAATAAGTCCCTTTCACATTCCATATAATAATGGTTTGATGGTGCTGAACTCCTTTAGTTTATTTATTATTGTCTGGGAAGCTCTTTATCTGCCCTTCAATTCTAAAGGATAGCTTTACTGGGTAGATAAATCTTGGCTGTAGGTCCCTGCTTTTCATGACTTTGAACATTTCTTGCTAGTCTCTGCTGGCCTGCAAAGTTTCTTTTGAGAATTCAGCTGGAAGTCTTATGGGAATTACCTTGTAGGTAACTAACTGCTTTTCTCTTGCTGCTTTTAAGATTCTCTCTTTATATCTAACCTTTAGCATTTTAATTATGATGTATCTTGGAATGGGCCTCTTTGCATCCATCTTGTTTGGGACAATCTGCTTCTTGGACTTGCATGCCTATTTCCTTCAACAAATTAGGGAAGTTTTCTTTCATTATTTTTGCAAATAGATTTCCGTATTTCTTGCTCTTTCTCTTCTTCTTCTAGCACCCTATTATGTGAATGTTGGATTGCTTGAAGTTGTCCCGGATGCTGCTTACACTATCCTAGTTTTGGGGGGTTCTTTTTTCTTCTTGTTGTTCTGATTGCTGTTTATTTGCTTCCTTATGTTCCATATCATTGGTTTGATTAGCAGCTTCATCCACTCTAGTGCTGTTTCCCTGTAAATTGTTCTTTATTTCAATTAGTGTATCCTTCGTTTCTGACTGGGTCTTTTCTATGCTGTTGAGGTCGTCACTAAGTTCCATGAGCATCCTAATAACCAGTGTTTTGAGCACTGCATCTAATAGTGTGCTTATCTCCATTTTGTTTAGTTCTTTTCTTGGAGGTTTGATGTGTTCTTTCATTTGGGCCATGTTCCTTTGCCTCCCCATTTGGGTAGCCTCTCTGTGTTTCATTCTATGTATTAGGTAAAGCTGCTATGGTTCCCTGTCTTAGTGGTGTGGCCTAGATTAGCAGGTGTCCTATAGATTCCAGTGGAACAGCCTCCCCTACCACCCAAGCTGGGTACTCAAGGTGCACCCTTTGTGTGGGCTGAGCATACCCTCCTCTTGTAGTTGAGCCTTAATTGCTATTAGCAGGTCAATGGGAGGGATTTACCCAGGCCAATCAGCTGTAAGGGCTGGCTTAGACCACAGACCAACCTCTGCCCTTCATGGAAGATAAACTATGTGGAGGCAGGGTGGTGGTGTGCTGACATGCTCTGTAGCTGTCCACTGGGTGCACAGGCGCTGGGGTTTCCTGGGTGGTGCATGCCAAAATCAGCCCCCACCTGCGTCTTTCCCAGTGCCACCCTGCCTGACCTATAAAGCAATTTGAGATAGCTGCTATTTGTGTTGGGCTTGGAGATTCCCAGGTGAAGCCAAGTTGTGAATCTAGGCTGGTTGCAGCTAGTGCTGGGCCTGGGCCCCCTTAGCAAGAGATATGGGGGCTGGGTGGTCAATTAAGGTTGGCTGTTGCTTGTTTGAGAGGATTAGGAAGTTTTGAAGCATGAGCCAAGACCAGCCATTCATATGGACAAGCAGCTTGGGTTGGTCAATAACTTGGGTGGGAGAGAGTCTCTGGTGATCTTCACTGTAGGGGAAACCATGTTAGCCAGGCTGAAGGAGTCTCAGATATGGCACCAACTTGCCAGCTCTGCAGCTGTCTTGGGAGGGAGGGTTCAGAAAAGGGACAATGGCCTTTGCCCACCTTTCTGCCTGGCAGAACTCTGTCCCCCAGCTCTTGCCTTCACGTCAGACACTTCAGTTTCTCCCTGTATACCAGTGGTGCCTTTCAGACTGCTACCCTGGTGCTGGAGCTAAGAGGGAGTGAGTCTGATTAAGCCCAGGTGTGGGTTCTTCAAGAGGGACTGCTTGGGACTCTAGAAGTTTCTTCCACTGACTCAAAAACCTATGGGTTTTTGCAGCTAGAAGTTATTCTGGCACTGTAACCCTGGGTTGGAGGGCCTGGTGTGGGTCTGGGACTCCTCACTCTCAAGATATCCTTCCTGAATTTTTATTCACCAAACCTTAATGTGGGACTAGCCCATTCCACATCTCCACCCCTTCTACTAGTCTAGATGGATGTGGTTTCTTTAATCCAGCAGTTGTCAGACTTCCATTGAACTCAGTTTCTGATGGTTCTGAGTAATGGTTTGTTGGGAACTGCCCTGCCTAGTATCAGAAGCTATAACCCCCCCGCCAAGGCTAAGGCTGAGGGGGTGGCCTTGGACTGTAAGCCAGCAGGGAGACAAAAGCTTATCTCCCTGGCAGGAGCGCTGCTTCTGCTGCTTCATTCATAACTGAACCCCAATGCTTGGTCGGTTAGCCAATGACGGGTAAGATTCCCCAAAGGGGAACAACCTAAGACAGGCACGATCATGTGGGAGGCCCCCAAGAAAGGACTTTGGGGGCTACAGCAAAAGGGGGTAATGGACCCTTGCTCCTCAGCTTTGACAGAGCCTGAGTCCTCACTGTCTTGGAGAAAATCTCCTTATCTCTTGGTTGCTTTAGTTCCCTTGCTCCACCTAAGCCTGAAACAATGACAGGGTGGTGCAGCTCTGTGCTGAAAAGGGCTGGTTCCCCGGGTGATCAGGCCTAAGAAAGACTATGTAAGATCCTGTGAAACCTGCTTTGTTTAGAATGCTCTCAGTCGAATGATCAGGGCCCAAGGAAGAAGTAAGTTTGTTCTTTAAAGTTTTACAGCTCTTTGATCCTGACTCAAAATAGGCCCTCAGACTTCCTTGCTATCTATTGTTTGATCCTTACTTCCCAGCATTGTTTAATGAGCTTTACCTGAATTCCTATGCAAATGAAACCAATAAAAAGCCTCTCCGGAGGGGGAACGAGGCGCTCTCCCCACCTGGGAGGGTGGCCAAGCAGCACCCTCCAGGAGAGAGGGTGGCCAAGGCGCTCCCCACGTGAGGAGTGGTCCTGCTGTTCCTATTTCCCCACAGGACCTGGTTGTCTCTGTGTATGTTTTTAGCATGTTTCGACGAATATCCGCAGCCAAGAACTAAAGGGTTGCCGGTTCAATACTGCTAGCTGCTATCCTCCACAGAGGATGTTCTATATTTTAGTTGTAATTTTGACATGGTTGTATAAGGAGGAGAGCCATGGTTACCTATGTCACCACCTTGACTGAAAATCTAGTAATATGGGCTTTTTTGTTTTGTTTTTTTAAGATTTTATTTATTTTTAGAGAGAGTGGAAGGGAGGGAGAAAGAGAGAGAGAGAAATATTGATGTGAGAGAGACATCCATCAGTTGCCTCTCATGACCAAACCCACAACCCTGGCATGTGCCCTGACCAGGAAGTGGCAACCTTTTGCTTTGCAGGACAAAGCCCAACCCACTTAGTCACACTGGTCAGGGCGGGAAGTCTAAATTTTGTATAAATTCTGTGATGGATAGTGAACTTTACTCTTGGAAAATATGTCTATTACAAATGTGAAGGTGGCTTTCACAGTAATAACCAGGTTTTATTAATGGCATGCTTCCCTTCTCTACACAAATGTATAGGCACACAGATGATACTGAGGTTGAATGAAGAATGTTCTTTTCTGACAGTAGTGGCTTCCCAAAGATAGTGCTATCATGATCTCCATGACTTTATTTATAGTTTAGACTGAGGTTCACTGAAAGAAAATTATCAACAGGACAAAGTTTCTAACTGATTGTATATAAATGTTGAGGAAAATAAAAAAGAAACTGATTGCATTTCAAACCTGTGTCAAGTCTCCATTTCACCTAAATCAATATGGAGGTTTAATAATTAATAAATAATTAAAGTGCTTTCAGACAGTGATACAAAATGCATAGCTAAGCAAACCTTAATATGCAAGAAAGGATATGGATTGACTGAGAGATCATTTTATTTTATTCATTCATTCATTTTACTTATTCTTTTGTTTGGCTTCCCCAGTAAAATAAAAGTTCCTTCAGGGCAATTTTCAAAAAGACCAGTTACTTGGGCCAGATGAAAAAATGGGATAAAGGTATTACAATGTAATTTATTAAGATTGTTTTGTAGTGTTTTCTAGAGCCTCTTTCCAAAACCATTCATTCAATAGACATTTGCTACTAAGGTGTTGGGTCCCCAGGACCTGCAGAGACCAAGAAGAAAAAAGAAAGAAAATACACTTTCTGAGCTTGGTGGAGACCCTATTTTGTTTTTAGTAAAATTCCCACAACAGCAAACACAGGAGGGACTTAGCAAAAACTTTTTAAAAAGATTTTATTTATTTATTTTAAAGAAGGGAAGGGAGGAAGAGAGGGAGAAAAACATCAATGTGTGGTTATCTCTCATGTGCCCCCTACTAGGGACCTGACCCGCACCTAGCATGGCCCTAGACTGGGTATCGAACCGGCAACCCTTTAGTTCACATGCCAGCACTCAATCCACTGAGCCACATCAGCTAGGGCAGCAAACACTTTTAATGTCCACAGGCTTTCTTGACTTCTATTACTACTGCCTGTCTCACCACAATAAATCCTACCTGTTTTAAAAATCTCATCAATTTAGCTGGGTTGAGACACTCTTATGGAAAGAAGAAGGGCCAGATGCTATTAACGTTTCTATTTTGTACCCTTACCTGTCTTTTTTCATTAAAAGGAGTGCATATCTGAAATGGGATCATTATCTTTGGTGGACACACTTCCCAATACCCCCAATTCACCAACCCCTCAGCTTGCTTAAATAACACAGAGCCTGAAGATTAAAGCTGTCTTCTGTCCGGGAGATACCAGTAAGGGGATCACTCAGGCTCCAACATTCCTTTCAGTAGTAACTTGATGCATCATACTTTTTTCCACTTTTTTTATATCCCACCAGGTTTTATTTATTTAAATCTCAGAATCTTTTGCTGACATGGCAAGACAGAAGCAGAAGTGTTTCATAAAACTTAAATAAACCTGTAAGTGGACATTTGTTCTATAAATCTTTTAAAATGCTAGGTTATTCCTTGGAAACCAGTTTTACAAGGCCCTTCCATCTTGCTTGAAAAAGAGAAAGCACATAAAATACCCATTTTCTGTCCCAGCAGCACCAGAGTGACATCTAGAAGCGTAGTGCATTTTCATGCAGAATAAACACAAAGTTCATATCAAACACTAGGCACTTAATGCAGCAGTTTTGCTGAGAGGATGATGGCAGTAAAAATGTGTTAATGAAAAGTAGGGGCTGTGTCTCACCTCTCTACACTTCCTGGCAAAGCTACACTATCTGCTGACATTCCCAGAACCCTTTTCAAACTCCTGTATAGCAAGCAGCCCTCCAGCCACCAGAATCCCTTTCCCTTGATTCATATGATCGCGATACCCAGAATGTTATACACAACTCATGGTCCAAAGGCTTTGACAATTAAGGACGAGAGGGTTGGGGGAGGTGCTAAAAATCCTTTCCCAATCTAAACCCAGTCAACCTGAAAGGATGGCTTACAAGCCACAGGCTCATACTTTTAAGGTCTTTAAGGTCATCGATGGGCCGGCATATTTTGATGCTTTTCTAAGCAGTATTTCATCCTCTGCCTCAGTCTCCTGTCTTGTCGGTAGTTCCTGCTCATTCTCCCTCCACACCCTTTCTCCTACTGGGCTCCTCTTCTCCCACACCTCTAGCTCATGTCTCTGGAGCGTCCTTTCACTGGCTTCCAGTCCCCACCCATTCGGCCCTATGTCCTGCTTACGAATTAATCATTTTCTGCTTCTGTCTGCCTCAACATTACATTATGTGAAAGAGTTAATCAGATGTTCTCCAGAATGAAAATCACTACTGATATGTATAACAGATTTATAAATCATAGAGGAGCCAGGAAGTGCCCCCCCCCCCAATAACTCCTGAAAAATCTTTAAAAACACCATAGTGGGTAAGAACAGTGACCCCAACAGCCCCAGATTTTTCCCCACTGATTTTTCTAAAGGTAGCAATACACAATCACTACACTGTAGAAGTCTTTAATTCCCATTTATTGTTAACTGATCAGGGCTCAACCTTGACAACTCACAAGCTTCATCTTTTGGAAACACTGATTCAGCAAAACCCAAGAGCACCTCCTGCATGCCTGACGCTGTCCTCAGCAATGGAAATATGCCAATAAACCAGACTCAGAGCTCACCTCCAAGCACTAGACAGTACGGTCTTGAAGGCAAGGGCCATGTCTTGGGCATCTTCAAGTCAGGCAGTGCACCAGGCAGCGAGAAAACTTAGGAAGCCCTCAGTGCTCCCAGTCTGGGCCTATTAATCATTTTCAGGAGGATAAACAGTGCTGGCACTAAAACCTCTGCCTGACCTGGGTCTCTCATTACTAAATGCATGACCTCAGCTGAAGTATTTCCCTCTGTTTTAGTTTCCTCAAATGTCAGTGGGGAAACAAACAATAAGGGACTTTTCTGAGGATTAAGTGGGGTAATTCATGAAGTGTTTGAAACAATAACCAACATGTAGTAGATGCTCAAAATATTATTTCTAATATGATGTTCCTATAATATTGTCAGAAAAAGAAAATGTTCTCCACTGTTTGAACAAACATTTCCTTCCCATGACAAGCGATGCTTCATTAAGGTTCACAGTCTACATCAAAAGGTTACAGCCTTGCCCTGCAGTGACAAGACATGAAATAGAAATATACAAATGCTCTTGAAGAAACATGTACACACATAACTCATGAAAAAGTACCCATTTATTAAAAAAAAGACTTCAGGAGGGTTTTAAGAAAAGATGATAAACAAAGATGAAAGTTGTGCCTGGCAGCAACCACTTCCAGTGTGACCTGGCGAGTTTTCAGCTTCCAACTGCTCAGCTCAAGTGCTCCCCAGCGGCACTACCTGGGGATCTGTCACTCACACATCAGCCTCACTTCCTCTGGCCTCTTCTCATACAGAACATGATGCCAGATGCAGAAACATCACTGTTTTCTTGTCTGAGCGCTGAGGGGGAGGGTTAGGGGAGAAGGTGTGAGGTGCAGCACATGCAGGGGGGCGGGGAGGATGGGACACCAGCAGGTGTGCTTTCCTGTGTCCACAAAAGACCTGTATTACAAAGTTTCACATGGGTTCTCCAGCGACCCAGTTTTAGTCTTGCACAAAGCTTGGAACTAGGAAAGAACTAGGAACAAACTCCTTTCCAGTTTGCTGAAGATGGTCTCCTTACAATGAAAACACCCTTATCAAGAATGGAGCCTGGTCCCTTCAGCACTGGCTGAAAGGAGAAATGTACACAGGATTACCTCACACTGACAGGGTAGGAGCTGAAGGCTGATGCCCAGCTGTCCATTTTATGCTCCTCTTTCACTAAGCCTCGAGTGAAAAATGGGGATCAAGTTATAGATTTTATTCTACAACTAATTCAGTAGGATGTATCAGTTGAGAGCTAGCTTTTGTTTAATTAACTACTTAGCACTAAAGCAGTTCTTAACACCATCATCTCATTACAGAACCGATTTTGCCTTATTTTCTGCTAAATGTATTCAGCATTTAATGAGCACTAACTCTGTGCAGAGCATCAGCCATTTTTCCTGTTCTACTCCTGAGCCACAGATTGGCTGTGGAACCATTGTTTAAAGGTTAATAGGGAGCAGAAAAGTACAACAAAGAACAATCTGAGCTGCAAGGACACAAGCAGGTGTGTACAGCTGTAGGAAGAATGGTTACAGTGGAACAGAGGGGTGGACCACCACCGAAGCCAGTACAGGAATCTCAGCTGGAGTGAAAGAAGCCTTAACCACAATGGCAGCATTAAGAATGAAAGGGGAAATCCGGACCCAAGAAACTGAGGCTAGAACGGACCTGGCTCGTTTCCTGACTGGATATGAGGGTCAGAGAGAGCGAGGATCATTCTTGTCCGTTCCTGTGAAACGGACCTCTGTGCTTCCAACCCGAGACACTGTCAAGGAGAGTTGGGAAGGTGAAATTTACTTTGGGAGACAAGAATGATGATTTCTGTTTGAGAAAGGCATCCAGCAGGTGGCTGGTGATGCAGCTGTGGGCTACAGGGGAAGGCCAGGACCAGAAGGATAAAGATGGGAAGTGAGGACATGGGCAGTGGGAGGAAAGTGAGAAACAGGTAGTTAGGCCTTGTGCTGAGCACCTGTCATGTGTTTGCTAATTTTACCCTCATGACCCTCTAAAGAATGAGAAAACACACTCAGAAAAATTAAGTAACATACTCAAGTCTCCACAGCTGAATAAATGGTGGAGCCAGGATTTGAATTCAGGTCTGACTCTCATATTGAAGCTATGAAGTAACATTCTCTACTAACGACAGATTTTTGGACATTTGAGGGGAGAGCCAGACAAAGAAATGTAAAGAACAAGAACAAGAACTGGCAGAGCCAGAAAAAACATGGGATGAGAGAGCTCCCTGGAAGAACAGGTAATCTGCCCGGCAGAATGCTGCCTTGGTCTACTGGACTTTGTGATTAGAAAATCATTGGCGGGTATTAAGAAATGATTTTATTAGCACAATAGGGTATAATTACTCATTCAGGGATTAGGAAGAAAGGATGACAGCAAATATAACATCACTTGACTTTGAAGGGAAGGAGAGACTCAGATGGAGGTATGGTTTTTGTTTTTAAGTTTAGAAAAAACTTAAGTTCTTAAGCTGAGACAGAAGGAAATGATGGAGGAGACAGTGGATATAAGACAAAGGGAAAGAAATGATTGATATGACAAAGCCATGAAGGAGACAGTAAGGATTGGCTGAAGAACTTAGTTTTGACCGTGAGAATGAAAAAGGACACATTTTGCTTTGACAGCAGAGGGAGTGATATAAACAGAAATAACAATTCTGACAAAAAATGCTGAATGCAGGAGAAAGAAGTCAGGGTGATCACACTGGACATCCTGTCCTCGGTGCTCTTGGTTGGGCTATCTGAAGATAATGAGGTGTGATGGAAAGTTTGGACTAGACGGTTTAAGATGAGAGAAACAACTGGAGTAACTACTGTGAAATCTGAAAATGAGTAAATACTTAGCACCAGGGCCCAGCCGGAGTATTGGAAATTTGTACCAGTTACGAAGGACATAGAAAGTTGATTTTATCCAGCAATTTAACCTATGCCTTCATCAATCTGGGCTGCCAGGAAAGTATTATACATGTAAGAATGTCTATATGCACAAATATACCATGGATGAAGACAGCCATCTGTGAAACAGGGCTGCATTTTAATTCCACCAGCTTTGTGTCCAGGTGGATATTATTACTCTGAAGAAAAGAATATGTAGGAGAAAGATCAAATGCCAGTGTGTAAAGTGGGGGCTGCCTACTGTGCCTCACTGTAGCTTTTATTAGAGTATAACAGTCTATCAAAAGGTAAATGTATGCATGTCTATTCAAAATGTGGGAATGCGATGACATGAAAAGTAAGAAAATAGAACAGGAAGGAAAGAAGAGCTCCTCATGTCCTTGGGAGCTGAGGGGCTACATCCTAATGAGAGTCCTCTGCACTTACCATTTTAACAAGAGAAAGGACAAGGAAATGTCCTCCTGCTTAAAAAGAAAGCAGGGTCTATCAATAATAACCTAAGAGCCATCATTATCTTTCTGAACCATCACTCCTGGGATGTAAGAGGTGCAGGCTCCAAGTGCTAAACCGCAGCTAATGAATTCTGTGGGAGTTCTTTATGAGGGCATTAGCCCCACTGCTGGGTGGCTGAGCTCCACATTCAGTTCTGCTATTCCCAAGTCTCTCCGGGAGGATAAGCAGGGCCAATGAATTCCGTGCCATGCCCGGTTCATGAAGCTGGTAGAAATTCTTTGTGATTTAAGACCACTGCTGTGACGTAACCTACAAGGCTCCTTCCCCACAAATCCGTTACATCCAACAGGAGGAGCCAGCAGGCCCCACTGCTGAACGATGCAACAAGTCCTCAGGTGTTGATGCTATGAGAGCATCTACCACAGCCAAACTACTGTGAGTTCATCCATTTGCCTATCATCAGGAGTTTTCTGGGTATCTGGAAAGGTAATAGTGCCACTCTTAGCATCCTCTCCAGGTGAAATAATCAACACCAACATCTGAATGACCAATGCCATTTATCATATTCATGGGGCCATGTTTACTGTCAAAACTATAGGGATTCGGTTCAGAATCCCAAAGGGAACTTTTTTGCTTACTGTACAAACAAGTAGTCTGAAGGTGACTCCAAGTACATAAAAATTCTTTCATCACCATCTTTAACCTAATAGTAGTCATGTTTAATATAATGTCTTAGTAATATCAGAGCACTTATAAAAACAGTATTTCAGGTAATCCTTATTGCAACTAGTGACACGTGTGAGAAAGGTAAGACAAGTCTTACCATCGTTTTATTGACGAAGAAGCTCTGAATTCCCACCATACTGTCACCAAACATAACTCTGAGCATCCTCATAACTGAGGGTGTTCTTACACTGTGAGGCATCTGATTAAAGCAGTTTTATATGAATGACTATAAGGAAGTTTTCTATGCTGAGCCAGAATGTGTCAACCTACAACTACTCCCAACTGTCCTAATGTTTTTCTTTGAAACAACAAAGTAGAATATAATTCTCTTACACAGGAGAGTTCTTTAGACATTTTTTTAGTTCCAACCAACCATCCACAGCTGTAGCAATGTGATGCTCTGGCAGTTTTTTGATATGTGAGGTTGTGTGCCAAAATCTTTTTTTCCCGAGTCCTGCACTGTTCAAGCCATTAGCCACATGCATTTATTTAAATTAAAAGTATTTAAAATTAAGTAAAATTTAAAAGTCAGATCCCAGTCACACTAGCCACATCCAGCTCCATGTGACCTGTAGTTACCATACTGAATGGTGCAGGGAATTTCCATCTTTACAGAAAGTTCTGGCAGATAGCACTGTTCTAGACCCTTGAACTACTTTGTCGGAATTTCTGGCCTATAGCCTGGTTTCACTAAGTAACACCTTTTCAAAGACAGTATCTATTTTATCATTGTTTTTTTTTTAATTGTGAGGGGCATTGGTGGAGTAAAGAAGAGGAACTCCACCTCATGTTGTGTCAGCTTAAAAAAATACTTAATTGGTTGGTGGGTTGGCTGACAAGCTTTAATATTCTCGTCTTCTCAAATCTAAATTCAGCTTGAGGCCAAATCATTGCCTATATTTAATACACAAATTTTTTTTATTAAAATGGAAGTGAGTGTTCTTTTTATGTAAACTTCGTATCTTTCCTTTTTACCTCTGGGGAGCCTAGGTACAGGAGAAAGGGAAAATAACACTCATTACTGACACTTGGAAATTCTTAAGTCCCTCACTGACCCTGAATAAACTTTACTTCGGCATCTTGCCTAGTTGGTTTTTGAACTTGCACAACTTGAAAACTGTGGTATACCAGCACTGATGATACAGTTGCAAAAATCACAACATATTAAGGCACAAAGCGACCTTTGAAATAATCTAATAAAAATCCTCATTTGGTAAGTAAACAGAGACTCAGAGGATGTCATTCTGGTCGAGAAGCTGGCCTCTCATTTCTGGCTTCAGCGTCCTCCTGTCCACGGTGGTGCACTGGCCCAGCAAAACATCTACTTGACTTTCAACAGGTCATTTGTTTATACTCCATCCTCCTCTCCAACCATCCCCTCCTTTAATGGCACACAGTGCTTCCAATTCAGGTAAGCTGCAATGGGTACTTGTAGTGAGGTGTCCCCAAGGTAAAATTTCCATAAGTCACATGCAGACAAGTGTAAGATTCGATGACATTTTTCTTTCTTATTCTCAATCTCTTAAGGGATTTCCTACAGGCCTAGGAACAGAATTCAGGGCTCATTTTCAAAGCATTTGTATCACACTGGGGTAAGCCACAACAGAAGGTCCAACAAAGGGAACTTTAAAAATGTTCTTTGGCAACAACGAGTAGGAAATCTCTGGGAAATGAGACTGTAGAAAGGGGACACAGAATTGAGATTAAGTTAATAATGACGACGACGAAGCTACATCAATGGTGACAGCCAACATCTGCACACTTGTCCTGATCCAAGCAGTGGTCTTGGGTCTCCCCTGGATTATCTTACTGTAGCCTCACCCCTAGGACACAGGCACGGTTGCTACTCCCATGATGTAGATGAGGACAAGAATTGGTAAGCTTAGGCCCCAGCCTCGGCACTAACCCATCAAACTGTTTCAGAAAAGCTGGTGGGTTGAAGCATAACTTACAGAAACAGAATACGCAGCTCACAACAGGCCTTTGGAGAGGGAGAAATTATAGAAACAGCTTTTGAATGTAACTTTTTTTTAACTGGTTAAGACAAAATCTAGTTGTAATGATCCTCAATTTTAAATAAAAAATCAAGACAGCCAAGCTAAGAAAATCTTGTCATTTTATTTTTAAATGCATTTTATTTTATTTGTATAACATTTTAAAACTGGTATTACAATAAAATCAAGCTGGCATGATAAGTACTGTAAACAGAGAGCAAGTTTCTCTTTTGTTGGTTGTGTCAGGAGCCGGTATCATCAGAAGGGAGCTGTGTTTGGTGCCGAACTTTCCTGTGACTGTTCATGCAATTTGTCTTCTGAACAGACTGAGGAACAGGGAGAAGTTGGAAGAGAGCGAAGATCTGTTATTCTGCCTACACTGGGCTTACTTACTGAGGGTGTATGAAATTCATTCCTTCTGCCCTCCACCTCCTTCCTGCACCCCACACTGCCCTCCCTGCCAAGTAGCTTCTAATCCCAGAAACATTTTCTCTCCACCCACAAGCAAAGGCTTTACAGCATCCAAACACAAAATACAAAGATCTGGCGCTAAAGATGGAGTTTTGTTTTCACCTTCCTTTCCTACATTTCAATTGGCTATTTTTCCAGTTAGTAAACCCCCAAGGGCAGATCACATCAACTTTCTACTCATTCTCCAACAGAAAGAAAGCCATTACTCTGGTCAAAATAAAAAGAATTTTGATTTGGTCTTGGAGTACTTAGAATTCTTTTTTTTTTTTAAGATTTTATTTATTTATTTTGAGAGAGAGAGAGAGAGAGAGAGAGAAACATCAATGTGCGGTTGGTTGCTGGGGGTTATGGCCTGCAACCCAGGCATGTACCCTGGCTGGGAATCGAACCTGGGACACTTTGGTTCCCAGCCCGAGCTCAATCCACTAAGCTACGCCAGCCAGGGAGGAGTACTTAGAATTCTTAAAGTAAAATATGAACTCGATTTGCCTTAGAGCTTTAATTCCTCTATCACTACCTCCTCCCCTCTCAGATCCGTGGGCAGAATAGGGGTAACATGCTGCATAGATGAGCCAATGATTTTTCCTGTGTCCACTACAGAATCTGCAATCCCTTTAAGTGACTGTGCTTTCAGTGGTATGTGAAGTACCTGAGTAACAATCGGATATCTGGTGCCTGCTGGTACAAAAAAGACATCGGAGACATAGGGTATAACACACACAAATAAAAAAGCAAGCTTCTATTTGAGTAACTGATAGGATTTGGGCCTGTAAGGGACAGAATCTCGTTTTTAGTGCCTAACCTTCTCATTTTCACATTCTTTCATGACTTGAGAAGTCTTTCTTTCTCTGATCTCCACACCATCAACACTTGGTCCTATAAAATGTCATCTATATATTTAGGCTCTGGTGTAAAAGTCTGAGAAAGAGCTTTTCTGAGGCTCTATATGTAGATCAATATAGTATAAAACTGTAAGAAAAGAAATAAATCACTTTTTAACCACAGACAGAAACTTAACCCACTAGTTATTAACTGATGGTTCTGAACCAACTTGTACTCCCAAGGGCTTCAAGAAGTCACAGTAAGCACAGTGCAGTTATTACTGCAGTACAGACATGTGCTTTCAGTGTCTACAAAATTCACTGGCAATCAACACCCTGCTTACTTGGTGTGCTTCTCTGAACATAAACCTTTTTGATCAGCAGTGTGCAGTGCGTTCTTCTACAGATCTAAGAGGCAAGCTCCCTATCTGCCAAGTGAAGACTTGGCATTACCCTCTGTCTGTCTGTCAACTCTTACTGTAGTCAGCTCTTATTGTAGCCAGCTAAAATACCAATTTGTTCCACCTATTAAATTAAAAAATAAAATATATAAATATATTTCAGGGCATGTCCAAGAAGGGATAACAAAGTATAGTTGTGCTTTAGTAAGACAGTTGAGAACTACTGCTGCAAAAAACAGGTTGTATCTATGGGGCACTTAATACATGTTAAGCACTGTTCTAAACAGTTGGCAGGTTTTAATTAATTGAAGGATAAATTCTGCTTTTCACTTTATTGCCATAGAGACAATATTTAGTAAAATGTATTTATGATCACAGCTCAGTACTTACAGGTAATTCATGGGTTAACTGTAAGGAGAATTTTAGTCACATTTTAAACAACTAGCTTTATTATTTAAAAATAAGCCTTTCCCAGGCTATCTCCAACTGAGAATGGGTAATGTAGGAGTAGAAGTAATCAATTTGTACTTATTTGTATTCTAAACTTTACTATGGATACTCTTGAGGTTAGGTACATCCCCAGAAATGTCGATGACAGAGACTAAGATGGACTAAGTAGGGTATGACCTGAGAAACCTTTTAAAACTTTGGGGGCTCATAGAGTTCACATAACAACAATTCTTTCACCTATTTCCTCTTACTTCAGAATGGACACAGCCTGATCGCTGCCTCTTACCAGACAGCCAGGCTCCTAGTCAGGCACCATCCGTGTCTGAAAATGTCGAAGTCAGTGGGCGCTCGGCAAGTTCAGCACGGCAGCAATGTGACCTGAACTAAGTTTCACTCACTGTCAGTATATTCACTGAGCTGTAATGCACACAAATACATACATTTTAGGTCCTTTTAAAAATAAATAATTTTTTAAATAGCTACTATATACTAGGGACAAAAATCAACACAGAACATAGATCTTCATGGTTTAAAAGTGGGGGACTGTGGAAGTAAAATAATCTCATCTGCTGGGTCAACTGTTACTCCCTCTTCGACAGATAAGACTTTCAGCTCATGGGTTAGGGGACACCAGAATACACAGCATGTTGCTAAACTAGGGGACTTAGACATAGTATCTCATTTAGGACCCTTAACAACTCTGTGCCAAAGCAAAAGAGTTAGTTTCAGCAGCACACAGATGATACTACACTGCTTACTCAACAGGTTACATTTCACTTATCCAGGAAACTTTCTGTGAGTAACTCGGTGACTTTCTGGGATGACGTTATACTCAAAGGTAAACATCTATTTTTTTTTTTGGTTGGCAACTCTAAAAATATTTCAAGGCTAATGCTGTATCATATATTTTACAGTGTTTCAGTAAAGTCCCTGTTCAAGCATTTATTATACAGATCAAGCTGCTCTTAGAAATCTTGAATACTATAAGGCTGTGACTGCAAGAGAAGGAGCACAGGGGAGGAGACTGGCGTTGCTCTGCTGCAGTGTTCTTACTTCTGTGGTCTTGGCCAAGTCATGCAGCCTCCCTGTGCCTCAGTCTGCACCCCCAGTGATACGTGAATGATCATGCCCTCCGCCTTGCAAGGTTGTACTAAGCTTTAAAGAGAGTGTATGTAAAGCTCAGGGCATATATGTCTGGTACACAAGAAAGACTAATGGACAGACAAGCTATAATTTTAACTGCCTGCATGAATGAATTGCTATAGGCCCTTCATGAAAACAGTAACTAATGCATTTGAGGTCTTTAATTTTTAGAAGAAAGTGTCAGACTTGCTGACCCCATTCCTAAAGTCAGGAGCCAATAGAAAGCTTTGCTATTAGCAAAAAAAATCATGAGCCTAGTCTGTACTAATGGTTATGTAACACGATTAAATACTGATGTTTGTTATATGCAATAGGAATAATTTTCTCAAAAATATATATTTGTTATATCTTTAAAAACAAATAAAATATGGTATCCCCTTAAAAAAGATGTTGAACTAAGCATTATCCATAGTTTAATAGCTTTAACTATTCATAATTATTATTTGACTATATAATAAATCAAGACTTACCAAAAATATGCATTAGAAAAACATATAAGACACTTTAACCATTTACTTGGTTGGTTTTTTTTAAGTCTTTCAGTGGAAAAAAGATGGCTTTCAGTTCATTACAGATAGTGAAGTGGTTCAATGTAGCTCACAGGAAATCTGTTCAATGGAGGTAAGTCTGAGAACCACCAGTGTCAGGATCACACACGTTTTTCTAAGTTCAGTCTCATCTACTCAAACCTCCACAGACTTGTACACCTGGTGTCCAGCTACTAAGAGTCACAATTTAACCTTATTCCTTAAGTTTATATTGACAAAAATATGGGTGGCACAAATCGCCTGCCTTTCTGTCACACAAACTGCACTGAAAGACCTGAGCCTCACACTGTCCACTGCTGTTTCAAGCTCCTTGACAACTTCTCAACATTTAGCAACAGGAAAGCATTTCTCTGTTCCAGTGAACTTTAATGTTTCATTTCAGTATGTGATACAAACTTTAAAGGAAAGAATGAAGAGTAACTTCCATTTTTTTTAGGCTATAGAAAATAGTCTGAGTTTTGCACCTTTTTTTTTTTTCCTGGTGGGTTGGGGGGCCACAGTAGGGGCTAAGTTGTCTGATATAATTATCTTCTCTTTTCTGAACTTCTTGTTACTTGGTTTGTGCTCTGTTGCTTACAGGTTTTACACTTTATATGTGAATCCTTTATTAAAAATACCCTCAAATCTAAGGGCCTATATTCTATAAACTTATACATATTTTCTAAGGGATTTGTGTCCATATAATTGAACGGCATCTTAAAAAGGTAGGTAATAAAAAACTTGCTCTATGTTGACATATGCTGGTTAAGTCCATCTTTCCTGCTGATGATCATCTCCAAAAAGACCAGCATAAGTCTGTCTTGTTCGAATTTCAAATTCCACTGCCTGACTAAATCTCTGCATTATTCAAAGCTTTAACAGATATTTTAATTAATTGATTAATTAATTAATTAATGTGTGTGTTACTTGAAATGAATTTAAGAAATCAATAAAATGCCAAGTAGAATTTCTTACTGAAGTTGATACTTTCTATTAAATGGTAAATTGGAGAGAACCCAAATTTAGCATTTTTGTGAACTCAAAGATGTGAACCTACATTATTATGACTCAAACATCAGGACTGATTTTTATATGGTGAAAGGTCTTCCTAACAAAAGGGAAGCCACAGAGATCCAGCTTCTCAGTGGGCAACACAAACGGGGACGCTCTTTCTGAAGGGAAACGTGACTGTCTACAGCACATTCCAAACAGGCTTCATTTCCTTTTACTGAATAACTTCACAAGGAGATATGTGCTCCAGAGAAAATCACTGAGACACATTATGCATAATAATGATGAATTCGAAAAAATCCAAGTATCCAAAAATAGGTTAGACAAATAATGGCATTATCAATGTAATAGGATACTGTGCAGTCATTGAAAACCAGGCTTTGGGAAGATATTTAATGACCTTGAAGAAAATCTATGTGAGACACAGAAAGTAGACAGACCGAAATGTTTACATCAAAAAACTATTAAAGTAGATGCCTTTCAATTTCGTTATAAGCACACGGTTTTTTCTTTGAAATATTCTGCATTTCCTGAAATCTCTAGAATGCAACTATGTTACAACTATAATCAGTAAACCAAAAAATTCTATTAAAAAAGAACCTGTGGGTATTACCTTTTCAAAAGGGAACCCGCCTCGACCTCACAGCAGATTTTCCTCCTCTGCGTTTCTCTTGTCTGCAGGGGATGCTCAGAGACATTCAACCCAGAAACAAGCATCACCTTCAACCTCCCCCAACTTCAGACACTGTAGTGCACCCAAAATAAAAGTTCATGAGTAATCCCTACAGACTGCTAACACTGCCCTCACTTCCAACGAAAAAATCAGCAATTCTGATACAGGATTACTGCCCCATGGCGGGGCACTCTGAATCACATTAAGAGACACACCCACTGAGTGAAATGTTGACGTATAGTTCACAGCTGGCTAAATCTGCAGTAGCAATCAAGTAAATACTATCATCTACAGCTCTCTGGCCTCAGTTTCATCACTTATAAATTGGGGTCTTTAGACAACAGGCATTTTAAGCCTCCATCCTGTCATGAGGTTCCAGGGTTTGGTGATAATGGTCTAAGGAATGAGACAAATCGGTATGATGCCAAGTGAGAAGAGGATCCTCTGCTTCCTCAGACAGTGTGACGTGCAGGGATTCCCTGGCTTTGGCAAGAAAGTGTCTGTAGTGTTGGTGGTGGGTGCCAAGCTGCAGGGAGGAACTAAAATGCCATGCCCTGAGCTCTGAGGAGGGTGCCATGCTGGGGCAGGGGGTATGCCGGCTGGGCCCTCTACACTGGAGCAGTAAGAGTTGTAAAACGGGGCCCAAAGCACAGGGTCAGAGCAGAAAAAAGTCAGCCAATGCGTCCTTTTCCTACGTCACACCACAGTCACCAGAGAAAAAAATGGCAGCATGTGTGTCTGATAGGAAAAAAATAGATTTTTTGTAACTCTTGACCTGGGGCAGGGGAAGAAAACAGAAGAAGGACACAGGACCCCAATAAAGCCTCCTGGCAATAAGGGAACATGTGCAATGCAGATGGGGAGGCTCATCTCTTAGAGAGGAAATGGGGGCCCTGACATGACCTTTATAAATGTCTGAATTATATAGCAGTCCCTCTGGTGTTTTCTATCTGCAGCTAGTGTAACCCACAAGGGGATTAAAATGGATGGAGTCTCTGTCTCTCCTCTGAGTTACTGTGCTAGAAAACTAAAAAAGGGCAGAGTATGGCCCAAGGAAAACCACCAAAGCAAGAGCAGTGACTATGAGATGCTGTGAGAGATGCAGCAGGATGGCATGTGCCTGTGTGTGTGTGTGTGCACGTGTGCCTGTACAAGGGCCACGCCTCCCAACTGCCAGACCAACCTCAGCTCCCTTCTCCTACCCAGTGTTCTCAGCAGTCTGCTTTCCGGGAACTGCTTCTGTCCTTCAACAGGTCCCTGGGGCCCCTGGGAAGGGGAGGAGGGCAAAGGGCTGCAAAAAGCATCAACTGGAAGTTAAGAGTCCTCATGAGGACAGGAAAGACACTAGGCTTAAAGGAGAGTGGAAAGTTGCAGCATAGTCACAGGGGAGCTCAAAGAAAACTCTCCTTCAAGGCCTGGGCTAACTGCTTGTTTTTAAAGAGAAAGGATGTGCCTAGACAGGATGAAAATGATGGCCAAAGGAATCATCTTCAGAAACGAGACAGCATGCGTGGACAGGTAGATCCACACACACTCTTTCACTCATGTATGCTCTCACTCTCTCCTGGAACCTCAGGAGAAGAGCTTGGAGAAGCAGGGAGTGACAGGCGGCAGGCAGAAGGGTGAGCCCAGACAGACAGCCTCATTGGTACTACCTCATTGGTAAGACTTTGTTGTTCTTAACTGAAACCCCTAGTTTAGCCATCTTTAAAGTAACACATACTCTAACACAACTTGGTGGTTTTACCAGTGAAAACTAGATAGTGGAGAATGGATGGCCAGGAGGATATAAGCAAGAGAATAGGAACTCAAGAGCAGGTTTAGAGGAATGGATGTATTAAATTAAGTCAACAACATAGGCAGTAGTAGGTATAGCCATTTGAAGATAATGGTGTGTTGTTGTTGTTGTTTTTTGATGGCTAAAATAAGTTACACTATTCAATCCAATTTCTTCTAATTGACTTATTGGGGGTTCTATAAACTTAACTGATGCCTTTGGTTTTCTGGGCATTGTGCTAACATTGGAGCTTGATAAATAAGTATCAGAAGTGTCTGTCAATCTCTCCTTTTGGGGTTTGGTGTAGTAGGTTTTAAAAAATGTACGTTTGTATCCAAACATTAGCATTCATTATGGATTTTTAAAAATTTAATCCTTAACATTATCTACATTGACTGATTTAAAAGTTATTAGTTGCAATATTAAAGCAGGTTGGTGAGAGAGGCAGGGGGAGAGCACAGCACACATTCTTCTGTTCAGAAGCTCACAGATGCTTCATGTCTTAAAAGGCCCAACTTTACAGGTTCAAGAAAGACTACTATTTAAGGGTTTATTTTTACATTTTAAGTCAAAAAATCTTTTTAAAAGCTCTTGTGTCCACTTTTTTATTATTATTAAATATTTTATTTATTTTTAGAAAGAGGGGAAAGGAGGGAGGAAGAGAGGAAGAAAGTATGGTGTGTGAGAGAAACAGCCATCAGTTGGCTTTCTCATGCCCTCAACTGGGGACCTGGCCCACAGCCCAAGAATGTGCCCTGACTGGGAATTGAACAGGTAACCTTTCGGTTTGCAGGCTGGTACTCAATCTACTATGCCACAATAGACAGGGGTCAAAAACTCTTGAACTATGAAAACCCAGTAACAAAGATTAACACATACTTAATACTGAAATACTTTATGCCTCCAAGAATTATAAAAATTAAATGGAAGAGGTACTGACTGAAATTTTAAAACTACTAATTAAATTTAAAAAATGCATGTACTAATGACCAACAATAGCCTTTAATATATATGATTACCTCATTTAAGCAAACATTCATTGTGAAATTACTGTGAACAAAAATGCAGTTCACTGCTGACTCCTCTCTTCATGCTTATGTACATGGTATGAATATAACTATGCACACAAATAAAATGTGATTTAGACCAATTTATGGGAAAGTTCAGTTTGAATTAGGGCCTAACTGCTCATACAAAAAAGTAAATACAGAATCATTATCCTAAAGTCTAAAATGTAATTCTAACAACTAAAACATCTTAGAGAACACATTTAAGGAAGGAAGGAAGACCAACCATCAGAATCTTAAGAACTTTAAAACTTGGTGCTTTTACAGCTAGTTAAATATAACACTATTAAACCTCCTCTTATAATCTTTGCAATATCCTTGCAATCTCACTTATTTGTTTAGTAAACTGATGAGGCTTTACAGTATTGCTGAGGACATCACATGTCTACTTCCTCTAAGTCCACTCGTTAGAAGCCTTTCTAAATTGAGAAAAAGTAAGTTTGTGTGTACAGTAACAAATAGGTAAGAAGTATTTCCAGAAATGCTGGTCTCAACTGCTTCTCAAAACATTGTTCTTTCCTGTGACATTGGAGGTACCACCAGTTTGATGGCTCTAAAGGAGTAACTGATCAGTATCCAAAAAAAGCTCAAAAAGATGTCTTCTCTTACCCAACACATATTGGCTAATGAGTAAGTAATATTCAAGGCTCTTTTGTTCTGAAAAAGCACTGGTGACATTCCTGAGAAGCATTCACAGTTTTTTCCATTCATGTTTACATTAACAGTCTCCAAAGTCTGCAGGCAGGCACACTAAGGCCGCGTGTCCTGCTGGGTAAAAGTTCACTGCAATACAAGAACACCTCGTTTTATTACACTTCACTTGTTGTGTTTCACAGATGCTGTGTTTTTTATAAATTAAAGGCAAGACCCTCCACAAACAGAAAGACCATGAGTTGCTGTATTGTGATACTTGCTTTACTGCAGTGGTCTGGAACAGAACCCGCATTATTCCAAGGGCTGCCTGAACTTTATTCATGGAAGAGGAGGAGATGCACTAAATATAATGTCCTAGGGCACCATGTTATTAGACAGCTGCCTTTTATGCTTGACTTGCCTCCAACAATATTTAAATATATATACACATATGCACAATATAGCACACTAGTACCTGGGTGTGTTTATGAAACAACCTGCAATATAAAGTGCTTATTTTTCTTTATATGAAAGACAATCATAACACTTTTTTGACCCAAGTGATTTCTGTATCATTGACAAATCATACTCATACTATTCGTTATGGTCTCTAATTTAGGTGGCAAAAAACCAATGTGGTAACTAGTTTTAATTCTTATAAACACTGGTTGATTACTAAGTCAAATAGGGAGATTAAAAAACAAACAAAATTTTTTTAAATCGTTAAGCCAAACTTTGGAGATACTGATTTAGGAGGTCTGAACTGAAACCTTGGCTTATAAATGTTTTCAAAACTCCCTAGCTTACAGACCCCTGCTTCTCCTGGATTTGGAAACCCCGAGCTAGAGCAGAAAAGGTGCTGCGATGGGATGGCGGGAACACACAGGCTGTGACTGGCTCAGCATCTTGTCTTTGAGGGTTTAGTGTGCAGCAGCAGAGAACAGAGTGTCCAGAGTTGGAAACGAGAAGACCGTACATTCATTTCAAGGACCTATTTGGGAGGCGCACTGTCTTCCCTGTGAGCTTGTGAGAGAGTAGAGATCTTATGTGTGGGGAATAAAGAAGCAGGTGAAGCAGTCAAGTACTGTATCTACAGCAAATGAATAACCTGCCACAATCTTTCCAGGACACTCTAAGGACAGGTCTGAACTCAAGGTCTAAGTCATCACATGACAGAGAAAATGAACAGAGTTTGCCTTGAGGCACAAAGAGGAAGCTATAGGTAAGATTACCTAAATGTGCCAGAAGTGTCTGGAGGCAGAAAAACATGGTGTGTTATAAAAGGATGAACAGAGTGGAGAAAAAAACATTCCATTCCATCTGTGCAGATCTACGCCTAAAACATGGCAATCTTTATTTGGAAAAAAAGTTAATGAAGATTATGGAATGTGAAATGACTTTTCATCAACTTATTTCTCCAAAAGAAGCATGGATTTGCATTTTCACTGAACTGATCAAATGTTATCTAAGAACTGCTTAATTGCCTTAATGGTTTAATTCTATTTGCTGCCAATCTGATTAGCAAAGTGTGTGTCTGTGTGTGCACCCGTGTGGGCTGGCACTGAATGAGAGGGTGAATCCTATTACTGAAAGAACAGCAATGTGGAGCTGGCTGGCTTTGGTTAATTGAGAAGCCAAGAGTGGTGTGAGGAGGTCACCCTATCATTTAATTTTCTTCTCTCCTGTCTTCCCAGTCACTTGTTCATCTCAAAAACTTGCCTTAGATTTGAGAGTGCTAAGAGCATGTGTTAATTTGGGTTAAGCAGAAGGTGAGGCCAAGTATTACTGCCAGTGTAGTGATTTAATAGGAACCTGGATATAATTTAATACATCCTTCGAGTCTCAGTCAGACATGGTTAATATGGATTGGGGCAACATCTGATAAAAGTTAATACATACATTAATCTCTTGGGACCTTGCAACAATACATAACAGAGTAAAAATAATTCCTTTGGACCTGCATGGGAATTTGTAATGGTAAAAACTCTGGAATAGTTGCTCTGGGGCAGGGTAAAAGCCCTGGACTGCGTTTTTGGAAGTAGTTCTAACCTTGGGGGAAGTCACATTCCATATCTCTGTTTCAGTGTCCTCACACTTCAAACTGGAATGACTGGTTTTAAATTTGCTTTTTTAGAGAGCCCTGGGTTTCATAGGTACATCTCAGGACCTGCACAGGTGAGCAAAGGAGATTTGCTATACCTGATTCTGAGCTCTCCCTGCCTTTGATTCTGAGCTCTCCCCGCAGTATTGATCGCTGGACAAGATTTGATTTGAAAGAAATATTTCATCAGTTAAAAATATTTGGTAACCACGGGAAGAGATGAACAGTACAATCTATATAGTTTTAACAAAGTTTTCTCTCTGAAGATACTGTTTCTTCTGCCAGAAAAATTTATCTTCCTCTTCACAACTGTTTGAATTCCAACTTTCTCAAGAGTTAGATCAAATGCCATCTTTCCTCTGAAACCTCCCTCAACAGAAAGCTTAGCTGTGTTGGGGAATTCTTTAGTGGAAAGCAGTTCGGTGGCTACATTTGGCCAAAGAATATTCTTTTCTAAACTTAAGATATTACATACTCTGGTAATTGCATGCTTTGGATTCTGGGTGATAGAAGGGAAGGTTACAAGTACATCCAGGGCAACACATAATTCATAGACTTCATACCTCTGATGTAGCAATAGTACTCACAGAAATTTATCCTACGGAAATAATGACAGATATGTACAATGATTTATTACAAGAAGTTCATCTCAGCACGGTTGATAAGGTGTTAAGAGTGAAAAATTATAAAAATAACCTAAATGTAAAAGAAAAAGTTAAATACAGGTACTATAATAGTTAAACCTCATACTTTGAAATGACATGTCATTAATTAGCATGTGTTGTGGAAATGTCTCATGGTGTGGGAAGATGCTGATTATATGATGTTAAGCAAAAGAGGCAGGACACAAAACTATATATAGAACATGCCAACAATGCTGTTATTCGTTAAATCTACTCAAAGGAAACATTAAAAGAGTTATAGAATAATTGTTTCTTTAACTTTTTTTATTGCACCTCATGTGTTCCTCAAATTTTAAACAGTAGATCTCTTTCACATTCACTATGATAGACAAGTGATTATGACTATCTGGCAAAGCAACAGACATGTTATCTACTGAAGTAAACTTGAAGTAAATGTTTCCATCAGCTTTCTTCTATTCTTCAACCACAAAATACAAATGATTGGTGAGTCTAATCTACTGCTCTAAGAATTTTGAAGACAGGAGGGCTCAAGGGAGCTGACCTTAAGTAGTGTCAGGAAAGACTCCTCTGGAGCTAGGTTCTAGTCTCCACTGTGCCACACATTAGCTGAATAGCTTAGCAAATAGCTTCATATCTTGGGGCATTACTTCCGTTCATTGCAAAGGACAGGTATATGTCCTATTCTTTTTTTCTATGCCCAGTGTTTACAACACTGGTAGTTATCAATGATGTATATTAACCATCATGTGAACTAGTGGATATAAGAAAGAGTAGAAGGATGGAGTGTATGAAATATAATGAAAGAAAATGAACAAAGATGAACTAAAATTCTAGGTTTATTGATTCAACTCTCTTCAAATTCATATTATGAATAGTCAGGCCACATAATGAAACTTGTAATATAAACAGGGAAGCCTGGTTTGTTTTCTTTTTGACCCTTCCAAACTTAAAGCATGCACCTTTGCCAATTCATCAGCACCTACAACTAGTTCCTTAAGGAAAACTCAGATTTCACAAGGAAGATGGAACCAGAGTCAGTGCTTGCAAGCAGGTAATGAAAGCCAGACCTGAAGTGGGGCCAGCTGAGTTGGAGACAAACATTTTGATGGTTAAAGCCAGAAGTTTTAAGACTTAACAGAATGAAATATGCACCACAGAACAGTATTCGGGTTGCAAATTGGAGCTCCAAACCCAAAACATAACAACAAAGCAAAATCTATAGAGAGCATCTGGCCTGAGATAGAACTGAGGTTTGAAAAAAGAAGAGTAGGAGTCATTATTTTAGAACAAATAGGAAACAAAACAATGTCTCTTAAATGACACTTAAAGATGTGGCCTCCACAGGCTCTAAGGTTGAACAGACTGATACAGCCCACCTTGGTCACCCCCTGGACCAGAGTAAGATAGATGGGTATATGCTACAGGGAAGCACACAGATCAGTGAATAAGGCCCCTCTAAAAGACTCCTCACTTGCAACTAGAGCATAAAAAATAAAATAAGGCCGCCTGCTATTCACATAAATTCCAATTCTATTTTATGAGCAGGGAGCAGAAAAATAGAGAATACAGTTTGCCCTTCATCTTTCTGACTATCAAAGCTTTTTTAGGTTATGCCACCAGCTATGACTGCTTTCTTTTCACAGTGAAATCATTTCTAAGTGAGTAGCCTAGTAAATTTATAGGACTAAACTATTCTTGCATATGTCTTCAAGATCTATAATGGAAGATAAATCCTGTTAGCCTGGCCATGGCAAAATAATTATTTTTCAACTGTTACATTTCTGTGGAACAAACAAAACCATTCCAAGCTTATGCATTTCCTATTTAATGGAGAAAGTAGGAAACTCTATGCTCACCATGCCCTGAACACTGGCTGTCATAGACCAGTGGCAACCAGAATGGAAGACAGGCATCATCCATTATCATCACTGGATATCAAAGTCCTCTGGGCCATATGTGCTCATATCCACCTGTCCAAACCAGCCTGTAGCCGAATGGTGCTGAGCAAGAAGCAAAGGGAAACTATCATGGCAGAAACATCAGGGCATTTTGGATGCAAAGCAGAGGCTTATCTTTTTTTACTGTTGCAGCTCCAGAGAAAATCAATTTTGACACAGAACTGCCACTTTACAAGCAAATAACTATACTTTCCAATAACCTAATCTGTGCAAAGCCTACTGAAAATTCCCTAAAGAACCAGTAGTTAAAACCTCCATTAAATCAAAGGGTTTAATACGGAAGGGAAGAGAGAATGCAGTTTGACTTGGGAATGTAATGGACTCAGTGGGGAAATAAATATGTTGTTTTATGTGTACAGTTACAGAATATGAAAACACAGCATTCATTTCAAAGGGAATTCTCTTGCTGTGCAACTTATTCCTAAACAGATGTGATTTTTGCTTATTCAAAAACATTTAGGTAACAATTACAGCATAATAAATTATAATTGCCATCATCTTCCAGCTACGTAATGCCTTCTATGCAAACACAAAGAAAAGGCAATTACACAGAACTGTAAAACCCATTTTCATGTAGTTCCTGAAGCCTAGCTCCAAATAATCTATATCATTCTCACATAAAACTGCACTATGCCTCATATATATGAGGTTTGTCAGAAAAAAGTCCTACCATTGTTAATATAATGAGAATGGTTAGCACGGCATTGATGTAAACTGGCAGCCAAGGACAGAGGACTGGAATGCACATGTATGAACAATGGTGACTTCACTGTACTAGTCAGTGGGGTCAGTAAATGGTAGATTCTGTTGAGTGAGCATGTGTACTGTGTGGCCATCGCATTCAAAGTGACTGAGCAAGAAGAGTGACAAGTATGCAACAAATTTTGCTTTAAGCTTGAACATCCCTGCAGAGAAACTGTTTGGATGATTCAGAAGGCCACAGCTGTGGGCAACTGGTGAAAGGCAGCTTCATCACATCAATGTGCCCACCCATACATCACATCTCATGCAAAGTGTTTTGGTGAAACATCAAATCACCCAGGTGACTCAGCTCCACTAGAGCCCAGATTTGGCACCCTGTGACTTCCGGCTTTTGCCAAAACTAAAATCACCTTTGAAAGGGAAGAGATTTCAGACCATTGATGAGATTCAGGAAAATACAACAGGGCAGCTGATGGCAATTGGGGGAACCTGTGTGAGGTCTCAAGGTGTCTACTTTGAAGGGGACTGAGGTGTCACTGTCTGATGTACAATGTTTCTGGTATCTTCTTCAATAAGTCTCTATTTTTCATGTTACATGGCTGAAAACCTTCTGAACAGACTTTATATATCCTACTATGGTGTGTGGAAACTATCTAGCAAATAATGAATGTTTGTTAATCACAGGCTAGGATGGTCCCCTTTTAGGCATGCCAGGAATGCCTGCTGGCCCTCAGATATCTTCTTTTGCAGTCTACCATCTACCACTACACAGATTTTCCAACCACTGGTCACTCAAATGCAAATTCTCCACAAGAGGTAAAATGTTACACAGGCAGCAATGTTTCTAAGCCCTAGCATAATTAAAGTAGAAGATTTTCAATAGGACAATGCACTGAGGGCAGAGAGAAGCAGGAGGGCACTGTCAACATACTCTGATGGCAAGAAGGAAGTAAAAGGAATGGTGATCCTGAGACGGTGACATCGGTGTACACTTTCAAAGGGTGACAGGGAATTTACCAAGTATGAGTGGGGAGAACAGATATTCATGGCAAAAGGAATGGCTCTAACATTCACATATTTTTCCATTTCCCTTTTATACCATATTGTATTAATAATTTCATGTGGCTAAAGAGTTCAGGCATAATGATGGACCTGGAACATCCTCATTCTGGCAAGGATCATCCTATAGCCATCATATTTACCAAGAAACCTCTCTAATGGGTAGAATAATCAGAAGAAGATGGTGGACAGATTATATTCAGATGACCAAGCTTTTCCCTAAATCAAATAAGCTGACAAAACCTGGGAATTAGGAGACTCAGACTATTTATGCAGCACCCTTACTTAAGAAGTGACTTAAACTCTGCTAACCTCCACACTACACAATATTCATTCCACCATTATTCACTTGTTGTGGAGGCACTCAGAAGTACAATGAAGAACACAAAGACACGGCTTCCCAGTGCACAGGGGGAGACACTGACGTGAACAGGTAGTGATGAGATCACTGCTATAAGGAGGTAAGCACAAAGGGTTGGGTAAGAACAGGGAAGAGACCATCTACCTGCTCAGAGAGCTTGCAAGAGGGCTTTGAAGAGTTGCTGTTATATTCTGAAGGATAAGAAGGTGCTTGCTAAGCAGACAAAGTAGAAAGAGAATAACATGTACAATGGCATCTGCAAAATGAAGATACTGTGTCTGCGGCAGTGCTTTATGGCAATAACATACGTGTGTTTACACCTTTAATAGAAAGCTGCACAAGGGGCTGACAAGTATCTGTGTGGCTTGCACACTCACAGGAACACCATTTTGATGTCAGCTACAGCAGAACACTAAGTGACCATCATCTACTCACTTTTTTTTAGTTTGTTTCTTGTTTTATTTCTTTTTAACATTTTCAAATTCCTTCTCTAAGTAGAAGGTAACTGTCTCACAACCATGATTTAAAATCTGAAGAAACTGGAAGATACTTATGTATTTCTTTAATGTTCCATTTGATTCTGCTCTTTCTCAAAGTCCACTCTGGTCTCCATCTCAAATACTGCATGTTATCCTTCACTGGGAGTTCACACTTGCACCCCGTTACGCTTTATGCAATGCATAACTAACAGAAAGAAAAAAAAACTTGCCTGCTGAATTGGTGACATCTAGGACATTGGGGCTGATGGTATGCTTCCTGAAACATTTTAATCACTTCTGACTCTTGAAACATATGCATGCTTTCACATAATTGTAAGGAACCCTATGATCTAAAGTCCCACTGGTGAGTGCTGTTGAGTGGCAACAATCCTACTTTCACATAAACATTTTGGATGGGGATATGTAACAGGTGATAAACTATAGTCTGTAACTAAAGTCTGTGCAGGTAATATAACCATTGTATGTCTCAGGACTTAAAAAAGAGACTTAAGAACCAAGTACTTGAATCCACAAATACAAAGGCAATCTGACTATTGTATTCCCCCAAATCTAGCACAATGCCTGCCATAAAGGAAACAATCAATAAATATTTGTTAAAGTAGTAAAGATTATCTCTGGGGGTATCCAAAGACTACTAGTACGTCCACAAATAATCAATAGTATGAGTCAGGAGGAAAGAACAAAAAACATAAAAGATTTAAATATGTAAAGGAGGAGAAGAATAATTCTGTACTAAGTCCTGACCATGTTGAAAAGTTTGACATCACAAAAAAAGTGGCAACATCGTGAAGCAGCATCTTCAAAATGTGCACAGCCGTTTTATTTATACTGCTTGCTCTGGGAGAGTATGGTGGCCTTCCACCTGGACCAGAAGGTTCGCCAGGCTCTTTAATATTTATAAAAGAATCCTTTACCAGTTTATCTTCTTTTTCAAGCTCACTAATCTATTCTTGGTCACTGGGATGGAATGAACTATGTCACCTGAGGAATGCCTTTGCTTACCTAAGCTTCATGTAATGCCTTGATCTTTCATCAAAGGTCAGAACCAAAGAGAGTAACATGAATTCCATGTCTGGATTTTTTAGGAATCTGTAACTGAGGACAATGTCAGTTATATCCTCCAATTGGGCCCTAAAACCCATGTGATACTTTGGTCTAAAATTTTTGAACTAGGCAAAAATATATTGAATTTCCCTACCCTACTGCTGATACCAAAATAAGGAGCTAGTTATCTTTTCTGAAAACAAGAATTATCATATTTTTTGTCTTGTCCACCAGGAACCTCAGAGTCAATTTTTATAAACAATCTCAGCAATAATTAAAAGGACACATGGACAAAGCCAAAGGTGGTAGGCTCCAGGTGGGAGGAGGGCATGGGTGGGGTGGGAAGGAGTGGTGAGGTAAAGATGGAGAAAACTGTACTTGAACAACAATAAAAAAAACCGTGAATCATTGCCAAAGTTGTTCTTACACCTGCCATCTAACACTCACCCTTATTCCTCTTTTATTAGACTTTTTTCATCGCTTTCAAATGCCTTCCTGAAAGCTATGGGGTAAAAATAACTATAATAATAAATACAAATATATTTGCATATTTATATAATTATCCAATTTGTTTACATAATATTCCTCTGTTCAGCTAAAACACAGGAATTACAAAAGGTCATGCCAAGTACATTTTTGTTCTTTATGGCAAATAAGAGTGCTGACAAAGATGATGGAATGTTCAACCACTGTAAAAGTAATTTCCGTCTTAAAAGAAAATAATTTTTATAATATTCCATTGAACAAATGCATACTTAGGCATATATATGACCTATATACTTTTGTAATTCATATATATGTATTATATATATTCTATGTGTATTATATATTCTATACGTATACACACATATATAGTATATATGTATATATGTATTGTGTGTGTGTGTATATAATATATAATACATATATAATATATGTGAATTACAAAAGTATACTTAGGTCATATATATGTCTAGTAGCATATATGTATATATATTAATATATATATAAAGTCAGCTATAGACATAAGATATATGATTTCATGTAAGAAGTATCATACCATGTGAAAAAGAAAAATGGAAATAGAGCAAAATTAGACCACCTATCTTTAGCTTAATGCTTTTAAAAATTAGAGGTGACACAGTTATTTCAAATTTATTTTAATTGCCTATTATGTTTGGTTAAGGAAATTTTTATAGCAATACACTGAAAACATAAACACTATGTAATGACTTTGCTTCTTGGCAGGCAGCATTCTTTTAAAAACTTAATTTATTAGAGGAAATGCAACAGCCATAGCTTAATGCCAAACACTCCCAGAAGGGCTGGCTAACAATTGTCAAAGAAGCTGATACCTGACATGGGATGTGAGGGTAGAGAACAGAGGGACAAAGGAAGGTTAAACCAAATCACACTGACAATGAGAAGAGGGAAATACTCAATTTCTCATTGGAGCTACACTAATGGTGGTCAGTAGAATCTGTATCATACAAAGTAATTACTAGAAGGCAAATATGAATGACCAAACCAAAATGAACATAGAAAGGAAAAGAATTAGAATCCCCTAAGGGATTTGAGAACAAAGAAGAAACTCTTCTTATTACTGACAAGAGGTAAGTTTTGCTGACATCCCTCTTCATATCATTTCCTGATTTAAGACATGTTTTCTCTCCAAGGCCTGTCTTCCCTGATCACTGGAATAGAAACATGAAAACCTGACTGTTGAGTGCCTTCTGATATAAAACTATCTGTACGAAATGTTTTTACTTAAGAACAATGGCAATTTGTTTTATGGACTTGGAAAATTACTTTTTCCTTTACTCAAAACATAAACCTATGATAATTTTTAACAGAGAATTTTAAAATTAGTGCCTCCTCATCTCTAAGACATGTTTTGAAAAACCTCTGTGATCAACTTGTTTGGCTGTTCTACATCATAACTATTTATTTGTAAGGTTTGCCATAAATTGCTGGTTTCTTCAGATCCTTGAAATTTTGACTTATTTAGCTCCTTTGTAATATGGAGCATATATTAAATGAATAATGTCATTTTCCTTACCAGTGATAGAAATTTATGAGCATAGTGTGATGCTACATATAAAAATGCAGCCCCTCTTATTAAATTAGGTCTGTTTTCCTATTTTCTTGCCCAACATTCATTAGAGAATAGAGTGCATTTGTTTGCTTTCCCTGTAGTAGAAGTGTTTACATATTAATACCTAATTGTGACTAGTTTCACCTATTCCTTCATCAAGACAAAAACTGGGAATAAATTCTAGCAGTAATCTAGAAAGGAAGTCCTCAATCACCCAATTTTCAACATTCCAACGAGTTCTGGACCTTTCTGAACTCCCATTTGCTGAATCAAAAAGAACAGTAGTCTTGAAGAACTAAAAGTTCTATAAACTAAGACTTCTCTCCATTTCCAGTGTTCAGTTCTTTCTCTTTGCTAGCACATACTCCTAAGAATACTGACTGGTAAGAGGGCTCAAGGAATGGAACTCTCAAGTTTCTGTTTCAGGTAGAAGCAGCAGCCTGGCAGTACCTCCTACAAAGCAGGTTGTCAAGAAGCATCTACTGAGTGAATGAATGAATGCATGAATGCATAAAAGGGAGCTCACAGCCCATAATTTTCTTCCCTGGTCTCAAAATACTCTGTTGAAGTGCTGGATTCTTATGTGATTACACCCACTTAACACTCAGATGTTCTTTGATCATATGTGCAGTGACTCATTTTACTTTCACCTCAATTAATGACAATTTCACTTATTAACCCATTCAAACGAGGATTTTAAAATACTTCTTAAAGAAATATTTTAGGTTTGTGGAGAAAGTCTGAAATACATGAATCTCCTTTCTAATCTATATATCAAAAACAGCTCCTGAGTCTGGTTAATTTTCAGGTTGCTCAGAATCTGTCTTATTAACATTTCTGAAATGAAGAGACGCATCCAATGTTCTGATCCTCTGCATTTTTACCCTTGAAGTGACAGCATTCTCTACTGGGTCCTGGGTAGATTAAAAGGTATGCCCTATGGGTTGCTTTATCTCTAAATCATCCATGATGTATTCCGCTCAGTTTAAATGAGAGAGTCCCATTTGCACAACTGCCCTATTAATTTACTCATCATTGATTTACACCATTTTTTGCTGGAGATCTCTTGCCAGACCCCTATTTTACATGTATTCTCACTAGCTCAGTTTCGGTATTTTACTCCCCTTCAGTCTTATCTCATTGCTCTTCATTTGTCTTCATTTATCCATTTTTTATCTCCATCCTCCCTTGTTCCTCCCGCTGCTGCCTCCTTTCAGTTTCATTCTGCTTCTCCTCCATTTTCCTTCTCCTTTGGCCTTCCCTCCCCTCTTACTTAACAGCACCTAATAAATCTCCAATTAGAGCTTAGCAATCCAGAGGAAAAGGTCTGAAGGCTTAAGAAATAAAGGCAGCCCAAAGCACTTGATAAAAGTCAGGAAGAAGGGAAAAAATGCTCAGACCACATGAAAACAGCCTGAAATCTAATCTGAGGATTTCGAGTATTAAATTGTTAACAAAGAAGGCACTCTTCCTAAGGATCTTATAATAAAGATAGCAAAAATTGTGCTCTTCTGCCACATTAAAGAAGCTTAAAGTAATTTTTTTCCTATATCACACCGTTAGAGGCTTATTTTACTCTTCAGCTAACAAGCAGAAACTCCCCTTCTTCAGCTGTAGCCTGAACCAAATCAGCATCTTTGGGATCATCTGACATCGAAATGCCACTGGGAAGTACCAAGGGCTGAAATATGGCCATTGTCACTATGATTTCTTTTAAGAAGCGGTTTAAAATCCTCATTACATAAAATCCCCCAAAAAGTCTTTTTTTTTTCAGATGACATATTAAAGTTATTGCTTGTGAGTTTCCTATTCTTCTCTATCTCAAAGACTCATTTGATTCACTTGCCCCCCCCAAAAAAACTAGCAGTGATTTTATGAAAAAATATACACACTAAATGCACAATTGGAAATAACATTAAATACAGATGTTACTGTCCTCCTTCTTCTCTCTTATGGGTGAGAATGTCAATTTAATTTTACTTCAGGACTTTTAATTCTAATATCTGTGTAGACAAAAAGAAAAATGTGGTCACCAGAACACTAAACTGACAGGAAGAAAGAGCTACATCCTTATTTCATTTCATTAGTTCCAATAATTTGCTAATCAATTCACTAATTTCTGACTTACCTGGCTTTGTCTCAATTGGCACTTTACCAGGAAATACTCTACTACTAACATTCCTAAAGCAGGTGAAGATATGAAAGTACAGTGCAAATAATAAGTTATCCTGATTTCGAGCCTCTGTGGCCAAGGACCACACTCACGCATACCTGTAACCCCCATGTGTATACAATATAAGAAGAATGACGTACGGGGTACGATCACAGGCCTACTCCTTACTGCCAACGTTTCCATAACTTCTCAATCTCTCTGTGAAAACTGCCACAGTGTAAGAGGTCCAAAGAGATTCTGCCAATCTCATAAGAAGCAAAAACAGAAAGGCAACAATATACAGAGCTGGGAACAACAGAAAAAATCAAGGCACACAACATTAACAGTAATCAAGGTTAAGTGTCTGCCTGGTAAAAGGAATAGTTTATCTTATATTTTGATTCTGAAGATTAATGTAAAAATCTTGATTCTTATTGAGAAATAAAGTGATGCTGGGAGTTTCTACCATATTGTATTAGAGAGAGGCCCCCATGGTCAAAACTCTGTTAGTAAAACAGCAATTAGACACCTGCGTCCAACTCTGACCCTTACCTTCTTGTAAGACACTGGGGCCTGACCCATGGTGTACCTCCACTAAAATTTTAAGGACACTCTGATTTTACCTCAGTGCTATGAAAGTGGTATCCTGTGGTAAAATAAACGAGCTAGGTACATGAGCCTCATGTATATGGCCCTGGAGTTATGAGACCAGGGTTCTAGCCTTTATTCAAACACTAAGAAGATGACCCAATTTGGCCTCAGGCTCACAGAATTACAGGACTAACAAAGACTTTGGAAATAATCTCTACTCTCTGAAGGGACAGTATTTTTGGACACGCCAGTCTCTGTTTACATTCAGGAGCATATTTTAAGCATTTTAATATATTTTAAAGTGTCATTTTCTCTTTAAACAGAGTATTTTAAAAGATCCTAAAAACTTCACTATGATTCCCTGTTACCTTAGGCTAAGAATATTTTTCCTCAGAAATCATCTTTAAGTTGAGATTGCTTGGAAAATAAAGTTCCTCATACTCTACCCATCATCATAGTGTTCTGGAGTTGAAGGAATACCTGAAAATATCAATTCCAGTGTTTTGTTTTTGTTTTTCAGACTTTATGGCCAAAGGTAGACAGTAGGGTAGCACATAGTCAGAACCCTGGACTCAAAGCCTCAACTTAGGCTAGACCTACCTCAAATTTACCCCTTTATGTACTTGTCTTCTGTAGGTAGGACTTCGACCCTGCAGTATCTGCCTATTGCTGTTGGGCCAAAGACCAGAATTCTACACTTGGCCTGCAAAGCCCTGAATAAGGTTTCCATCCTTAGCCCCCTTCATTCTGCCAATGCCCTCTCTGAAGACCTGTTCTGTGCTCCACTCTCCCAGGACTTCTTGCTCATCCTCTAATCCTCCACTTAAACAGATTCTTTCCTGTTTTAGAGCCGTTGAACATGCTGTTTCTTCTGCCTAAGGGCTTAATCATCCCTACCTTCTCCTGGCTAACTCCTATGCATCCAAGAGATATCAGCTTAAATGGCATCCCTGAGCTGGTCCACACTTATAGCCCCTTAGAGCATCATTCATAGCAATTGTCACAGTTCTAATTTAGTCATCCAAGGCTGTTTCATATAGGTCTTCCCTGCTGGGATGTAAGCTCGATGAGGGTAGTAACCACATCAAGTGTTCACCAACATATTCCAGTATATTACTCTGGGCCTAACACACAAAAGGGGCTCCATAAATATTTGATGTATGGAAAAATATGCCAATGGAGGATACTACGTATACAAAGAAGTACACAAAAGTCAAGAGGTCAATATTAAATATCAAATAAATTATAATGTGTGACCTAGATAAGGACTCTTAAGGAATTCCAAAGAACATCCCTACACAGAGGCAGTAGACTTCAAAGCTAGATGAGGAAGGCAGCACAAGTGCCAAGACTGATGCATAATGCAAAACCATTTCTGCATGATTTACCTCATGAAATAAATTGTCTCAATAATTTCGTTGCTCCTGATTTCCAAAGGCAAGAGGACTGCAGTAAATGGCAGAGTTAAGAGTCCACTTTATGTCTGGTTTGACTAACAACAAAATGGTTTCCACTGTACCATGCTGTCCCTCCTCCTATGAAATACACACGGCCAACAGAGGCGGCAACACTAGGGCTGGGCCTCCAAGGACAGACACTGAAAGGGTTCTCTGTGCCAGTGTCTTTTGCAGGAGACATACTGTGTAAATACCCAGCCATTATGGTTCCTAAAGATAACATAGTATAGGCAATCGGAGTGGGAACTTACTAATTTATTCCAAACATAATTCCCATGTTGACTAAAATGCTAAGAGCTTCTAACAGTATAGAGGTTCACAAAGAAATCACCCTATTAGTCCACATAAAGAAATCAGCATGGCTTATTCTATGCAGTTTTATTGTTAACTCCTGCCAAATCACAGTATATGGTTACTTGTACCCATCATGACAAGCAATGAAGATGACATTTTGACTTAACTAAAAGGAAACAATAATAAAGAAAAATGTAGGACACTCAGAGGAAAGGAGTCCTCTTTTGCCCAAATCCTTCAAATCCCTGCATTTCAGAAGGGACAGGAGTCACCACTTTTTCTGTACAGTGTCTCAGGTTTCAGAACAAGCCTGGCTTTCAGACACAAGGCTCATCCAGTTTCCACATCAGTTGATTTTGGTTAGTTTTTTTGTTTTGTTTTGTTTTGATTTTTTATCAGTTTCAACTACTTTATGGAACTTGGAGAGTGTTTTCTTAAAAACTTATAGGATTCTGTGAGGCACCCTTATGCCTCTGTTCTTCTCCTGACCTTCTATGCTTTCTATGATCAAGAATCACCCTGAAAAGGCCAAAAAATATGTAAAAAGGTGTTAACCTTAACTATGACTAAGCTAAATGAGTGACTGTTTTTTAACCAATCAGGTTGGAAAAGATGAGGCGGCAGAAACTGTTACTATACTGTATTGGCCAGTACATGAGAAGAGTCTCTTCCCAAGACATGTAATGACACCAAAACATGCATAGCCTTTCATCCAGAAATTCAGCTCCTAGGAAGTGATCCTGAAATGATCTCTGGGAAAATGTGACAAAAAGAAAGTAAAAAGGTGTTCATGACAGGCATGTTATTAAATGAAAACTTCAAGCAATCTACATGTCCATAAATAGGAAAATGGTTAAGAACTGTGTTATTTTGCAATGGTATTCTATGAAATCATCAAAAATTATTATGTAGAGATATACTAATGTGGAAAAATGCTCATGATTTATTGAATACTTAATATACAGCATACATAATTACTATATATATTGCTATTTGTTTCCTAATGAGTATATAGTATATTTTATTGACTTCAGCTTTTAAAAATTGTACGCATTTCAGGTGTACACTTGACTTGTATATAGAGAGTGAAATGATTACTACTACAGTCAAGCTAGTTGACATATCCATCTTCTCAGGTATCACTTTGTGTGTTTGTATGTGCGTGTATGTGTGCATGTATATATAGTGAGAACACCTGAAATCTATTCTTTGAGTAAATTTTCAGTACACAATACTGGAAATTAACTACAGTCATTTGTGTAGGGAGCACTAACTCTGGAGAGACACCATTCTGTACCTATGTAGTATGTAATCAAATGAACTAAAGGACTTTGATATGCCACTAACTACATGCCTTTCTCTTAGAAAAGTAAGAGAGTCTGCTGACTCCTAATTAAAAGCACTCACCTCTACCTTCCTTTCTTTTTCTTCTATTTTGTTTTTCTGAAAATAAACACTCATGCCTTAATGTCAATCTGCCTCCTTGAACCTGAACTTTTTCCTGTTGAAAGCCTAAGAAACTACAGCTTCCAACTGATTCTTTTAAGTTGGAGACTCCAAATACATGCTGCGTTAAATTAATTGTATCAAATGAATTTCAAACTGAAAATGTAAAGAATGAAACTTAACTCAGTAAAAATAATTAAAAATACTACAGAATATAACCAAATGCAAGTATATTTATATAAATAGGAATATCTAAAGAGAATTATACATGACATTTTATCGATTCCAATATACTCACTTTTACACATTTCAGCATCTCTGAAACCAGAATGCATCTTAAAATCAATGGCATGTCAGTTTAATTATTAGTGCATATACTTAGTGGTACATAATGTTACAATTGCAATTGATGGTACTGTCAACTGGATGAAATATGGTTTTATCACCACAACAGTTAATTCTTTTGATAGTGAAGGGAAGGGTATATTAATCAAATATTAAATGTTAACAAGTCTTCCTTTCATAACACAAAATAGAAACCAAAGAAGACCATTATTGTTTTCTTCAGGTAGAGTAATTTCTCCCATCCCACCCATAGATAAGCCAGTTTACAAAGAAACACACATATTGACAATACAGCCATCTAAATATCTGGACTCAAAGCACAGCTAATAATCTGAATGGTGCCAACAGCGCTTTTTCAGGATTCAAAATCCATCTTCTACCCTTACTACAGTACATAAATGATATAAATTTCTCATCAATAGCATAAAAAATTCATATTTTGTCTATATAGCAGCTGCTATGTTAGGTTTATGTCAACTATAGGCCTGATTTTTTTAATAGCATAAATGTTTAAAGAGGTAGCAATTCCTATAAAATATCTATGGGGACATTGAAAGCTGCTATCTGTCAGAATGGAGGTGTTTCGTGAGGATGGAGCAATTCTGTTTCATCCTTCTTCATCCCCCTTTCCTTCTTTCCACAAAACCCCTCCTTATTATGCTTCACTCCTTCCACTAGTTCAATATGACAAATGCGGTAGTCTTGCTCCTGCACCCCAAGAATACTTCTGCTGCCCCTTCTTCACCAATGCACAAACACATAGTCCCAGCCCAAACTCTAGGAGGAATTAGACACTTTTTGTGAAACTAGAATTATTTCTAACTCCTCCCCATCCCCCGCCTCACGTCTAAAATTCTATGATTCTACTATGTTCTTTTCCTACTAGGACCCACTTTCTGAAACAAGGCAAGCCCCACAAATGGCCATGAGTACCTTAAAATAAATCAGTCCCTCACAAACACACCCACACAGCCATCAATGAGCACTGTCCACACTCTCAGAATTAGCATTTAAGCTTAACTGAATTCTCTGTGTGCATATCTGAAATCCCAACAATTTATGTTATGCTCTTTTATGTACCGATGTTGCCCATTCCATTGTTTGTCTTTTTTCTGGTCATTATTTGGGGAGGGAAGTGGCTGGTGTACAGACCATAATGCTGGCTTCCTCAGTGAAACCCAAACCTTAAGTTGCATAGTCTTTACCCTTTAATCTTTCCTCCGCACCCATTTTAGAATATAACAATAGCCTTTCTTAATGTATATTATGTGTTTATTGATATGGTATGTTGTTCTGATAATGCTACTCTGAATCTTCAAATCACTAAATAAATTTTAATTTGCTTAAGCAAAATAACCACATTTGGTAACTGTATAGTGAATGCACAGTAGATTTTAATACTGTGCATTCACTATACACTGTAGTGAATGCACAGTATTGTGCATAGACTGTACCATTTTAGACTGTACCCAAATAGACTGTAACATTTTTTTTTTGCATGTTAATAAATGTCTGAACCCAAGCCTCCACAAATATCCTATTACTTGTATTTTTCAGGTTTTCAAATTGTTGGCCACTGTTTATTCTGTGAAATATCTGTTCTATGTTCCTCTCTTCATGGTCTTTCTCTCACTTTAACCCAGAGAAGAAACCTTTCTCCAGCAGTTACTCTTTTATTCTTTACCAAGGGATTGTCAGAGGAGGAGACCTTCACTGGGTCATCCCACAGAATAGGTGTGACCCCTCTACTGTATGAGTCCTTTCTCTGCCCATGTCTCTCACTGTTCTGTAGGTAGAGCACAGACAAGTCTGGTCTGTACTCCTGATCCACAGAGCTAGCTAGTAAGAGGCCTGCAGGCCCAGAGACACATAGGGTTCCAATGTATAAATTATGGGCATAAGGTTGGGAGGCACCACTTCAAGAGGATCTCAGCAACTCTCTCCAATCCTGTTTTTGCCAGAGTGCCTCACATTTCAGGAATTATTGGGCATTTATCTAAATATCAATAAAGCTAATAGTTTGGCTCTCATTCTCATTCATTCACTCACCGTCTCTTTACACATGCATGCACCTACACACACCCCACATACACACATGGCGACAGATGGATATAAAGATATAGATATGAACTCAGACACACAGGCACATTTTGACAAACCCCTGAAGGAGAGGAGAGGTAAACTCCTAATAAATGTGTTATATTCTTTTCAAATTTCATCAGTCAAACAAGAATACCTATATGTTATTGAGGAAACTTAATGGCTGATGAGTAACAGAGAAGAAAAGCTAACAGACTCTTCTCGTTACATGTATAAAACTATAACATGGCTCTCAAAGTGTTTCTTGGCTAATGACTTGTCAATCTAATACACTCCCACAGCATGGGGGGTTGTGGGGTAAGGGGAGGATGTGTTGTGTTTGGGCTTCTGACAACCAATCACTTGTCCAAACTTCTAGATGTTTATGGTTTGTTTTCTTTCTCCATTTTTGAATCTGTAGATCCTCTGTAAAGTTTTACCTCACGTATTCCTAAGACAGAGAAAGTCATGCTCATGAAGAGAACACATAAGAAGGCAAATGAGGGACAGATGAGACGATGAGAGTCTTAAAGCTTTAAGTAACTACTGTTTATAGAACACTTACGTGCAGACATGGTCATAAGCATTAGTATGTATTACACTTCGTTTAATTTACTTATCACCACAATCCTGTGAAATGGAAATTATTTTCGTGTCATAGGTGAAGAAACTATGGGTCTGACATTTGAAGTAACTTGCTCAAGACCACACAACTTGCAGGTGGAAGAGCTGGGACTCCAACCCAGGTCTGTCTCATTCTAAAGCTCATGTTTTTCACTGGTAGGCTGTACAGGCAGACCTAGGAGTTACCGTGGGTTTGGTTCCTGACCACAACAAAGTCATCATCTTTTCACTGGTAGAGAGTCTTACCTTCAATTTGTAAAAGAACATAGCATCTGTGAAGTGCAATGAAACAAAGTGCAACAAAATGAGATGTGCCTGTATAGTTCTCATCAATGATACACAAACATGTAAAAACGATTTCACAACAGGTGGGGCAACAGCTGTTTCCTGCCAAAGGTGGCCCCTCGCCTTCTTAATCTGTGAAAAATGTTAAAGCTGGAACTTTTGAGATGGCATATACCTTGTGGACAAAATCATGACTTGAATATATCTCCAGATTTCATTTTCTGAATCAAGGTAGCCAAAGCGTCATCATCTATCAAATGTAGCAGTTCTCTCATTTCAGTGTAATACCTGGGAAGCCCCACCACACAGAATTACCAGAGACAAAGACTCTTTTAAGTAAACTTTATTTCCTGTCACACAGAAGGCTGATTCTTTTCTGGGCAACGCTCATTTGAGCCTGATTAAATTGCTGTGATGAACTTCAGAGCTGAGACTGCCCTTGAGCTGAACATCTATCTGATCTTTAATTCTACTACCCACTCATTTCTTGCAGAGCTCACAATTCTTAGTCCCACTGGAGCAGCCTGGTTCAGGTTCTGCATCAATATGCTCACTGCTGAATTCATTTCTGCAGGGAGTCCAGTACATCTGAACTTTCCAAAATCATTTGGCCCCCATTACTGGTAAGCACTGCTCTTAAACAGGTTGTAACTCCAGCTAATAGGCTCCATAATCATAGTCGAGTCGAACAAAAGGGTTCAGGAGAGAGAGCCATCAGTCATTTTTATTCCCATCAAATAACCTGCAAAAGGCAGAAATGTTCCGATTTCAGAATCTCAGGGTCTCAATTTGATCTTCAGGCTTTTAAGAGAGACAGGAGGACAGGAGGAAGAGTCCTATTCAAAGGAGTGCAAAATCCCAAGCCCTAAAATAAAAGGCTTTATTGTAAATGTAACTCAAGAAGACAGAAATAAGGCTTATTCCAGTGAAAAGAATTAGAGTTTTAACAGGCTTTGTGTGAACTGCTAGAGGCCAGAGCACTTATGAACCTCCCTTCCACAGATGTACCTGTTGACAGGTTCACATTCTTCTAACTGATAAATACTCAGAGTAGTCCATAAACTCCTAAAACAACAAAATGACAACAAAAAACACCTCTGGGATGAATTTCAGTACCTGCTTGGGAATTCCTGAGGTTTTCTTTAATGGCAATCTTACTTTCAACTTGAATTATGAGCACAAACAGGTACAGCTGGTATTTAAATGTCAATGCTTTTAAAATAAAATCCTCGTTTAAAAAAACATTTGCCACAAGATGCACACTACCACTGGGATGTACAAACATTCACTGAGAGGTTCCTCTGCTGTGCTTGATAAGATCAGGTTGGTTTGATGTCAAATATAACAATCTTGGCTTCCTGCTTGAAGACAATGGGGGGAAAGTACCCACGAACGTGTGCAATGTGCAAAGATCCACCTGGGGCCCGAGAGTAAGTCCAGATGCACCGTATTAAGAAGAGTTGTTAACAGTGACAATCACCTGCAACTTCTCCAAATACCCATTAAGAACTTCTGATATATTACTGTTTAAGAAAAAAAAGGAGACAAGGGAAATCTAAATCTTTTCAACAACATGAATAGCATTTTAACTTTGATGCTGACTTTTTATTTCTTTAGTAGATATTTAGTGTTTTAATAAGACTACACTGCTACTTACATTTTTGCTCCATCATCTACATAGTGTGCTCTGGCTTAAAAAAAAAAGTCGAGAATCTATCCTGCATGTGTCTCCTTTGCCAAAACCTTTTTTCTTCTTTACCCAATTCATTTAAGAGAAAGCATTGCAAATGGGTCTGTATCTCTCTCTCTATATATGTAAATAAAAGCTCCCCCTATAATAACACCTTCATTAAAATATTCAGGCTTCAATCACTGAGGTGACCATGGTATCTATCACGAGGGGCATAGAACAGCAGAGTGCAAGGGAATGTTTTAATACTTCACTTGACACATCTCTGAATGCACTTTGACTCTTTACTAAGAGTCAAGGGTTTGCCTTCATTTCTAATTGTCTTTAATGACTCTTTTGCAGCATTTAACAGTCCCTCATCTGATTTCCTTTGGAAAGTTTCTCCTTTATCTACCATTCTTGTTCTCTTCTCTGAAAGCACCTTCTCAGCACCATCACCTTCCTCCCACTAAGGAAGAAATGCTTAGGAAATTCTACCCTACTTTGCTTTTATGATCTTACTCATCCAAAAGTTTCAATTCATACCTCTATGGAGGTAATCTTTAAAGTTACGATTAGCTTTGCTCTCTTACATCTGGCACCCACTGGACAGATCCATCCTGGAAGCCCTTCAAACCCTGTATAAAACATGAACTCCTTAAAACGGCTCTCAAGGATCTAAAACCACTGGCCCCAACACATCTCTCCAGCCTTAATTGCAATTACAAACCCAAGCATATTTCATGCCGCAAACAAACTGATGACTGACTATTCCAAGAACACTCTCTTGCCCTCCCGTCTTGCAATCCATTTCGTGTCCTTTCCCCTGCATCTTTGCCTGATGTAATCTTATCTTTCAAGGGCCAATTGCCAAAGTCCTTACTCTGTCTGATAAACTCTCTTTGCTTTGAAATTCTAGCCTATTATTAACCTTTGCTCACACCACTTACATTACTGTATCTTTTATCATAATTATTTGTGGAGTTTTCTTAGTCAACCCACAGAACAAGAAGGGCCTGCCATGGACAAACCTATAGCCTACAAGTTGCTTTAGTCAGGAAACATATTAAAAGTAGATAAGATGGTCACAAAATGCATTTTAGATAAAAAAAAATTGAAGACTGCTTAAATGAGATCAAAGCCATTTTATGAATTTGTACAAATATGGGATGGTCTTATTTTTGTTTCTTTTACAATTAATGCTTTCTGGGGATTCTTTTGAATGTTTTGTATGCATATTCTTTAAATTACTTCATGTAAAATTCCCTTTAGGCTCTAAGCTATTTGTATCTCCAGTGACGACAAGAGAGCAGTTAGAAGGAAGAAGAATGAAATGAGAAGGGAAAGAGGTAACATTTTAAAACACCAGGGGAGCAAGTCTGAAACTGCCTTCAGATGGAGGTAAAGGACAGAAAGATTTGAATAGCTCGAAATTTTCTCAGATGATAAAATGGGTGTGTGTGTGTGTGTTGCTGTGACAAAATACACAACACAAAATTTACCATTCTCACGAGTTTTAAATGTGCAGTCGGTGGCATTCAGTCCAGTTACACTGCTGTGCAACTATCACCACCATCGCTTCATAGAACGCTTTCATCTCCCACGACGGGACTGTGTGCCTTGTGCACGAAAACTCCCTGTCCCCCCCTTCCCTGAGTCCCTGGCAACTCTGTCTCTATGAATTTGACTCTCTAGCTACCTCATTTAAGAGGAATCACACAATACTTGTCCCTGTACATCTGGTGTTTTTCAGTCAACATAATGTCTTCGAGGGTCATCCATGTTGTGGCACGGGTCAGAATCCTCTTTGATTTTAAGACTGAGCACTATTCTGTTACGCAGACACACCACATGTTCCTCATCTATTCATCTGATGATGCACTTGGGAATTGCTTCCACCTTTTGACTGGTGCATAATGCTGCTATGAACATTGGTGTTCAAGTATCTGTTTGAGTCCCAGCTTCCAATTCTTTTGAGAAAATACCCAGAAATAAAATTAGTAGATCATATGTTAATAGTCTTTAATTTTTTTGAGGAAGCACCATACTGTTTTCCAAAAAATGTATTTTTGTTCTTTAGGAGACAACCTCTTCAGGTCTCTCCAGCAAATCTATGAAATGTGAGGTCCCCTACTTGATTATAAAATATTATAAATATTTGATTATAAAACTTAGAGCTATAAACCCATTATTGCCCTAAAACCTGAACATATCAACCTGCCCTCTTCCCCCACAACAAAAAAGAAAAATTCAAAGCAGTAACCCTTCTAAAGCACAGAATAAGCAGCCCTTTTATTAAGGGAAGAAAAGTAGGAAAAGAAAGAGGAAAGAAAGTGAGGGTATAAAAAAGGGAGTGGAAGATAATGTAGAACTTAAGGCAAGGAGGCGCTGAGCAGAAGTTTGAAAAAAGGATCCGTTATTTGGGACTCATCAAGCACCCTGCTGTATAAAACATAACAGCTTAAAGACACTGAGAGGCTACTAAGAAGCAAAACAACTCAGGTTCACGGAAAAAGGTGCCCCTACTCTTATTCATTTCTTTATTTTCCAGTATATATAGTAATTTCACCATTTTTACTCGTTTACCTGGTTCTAAAATCCCAAAGATTTTCTAAATCTTGTTCTAGTAGAGATATGGAATAACATTTAAAATATTTTCCCTTCCAAATAAACAGCCTACCAAAATGATGCAATTTTAAAACCTGCCATGTGTCACTAAGTCATTTAGCACTATACCTGATTCTTGTACTTGGGTTTTCTTTTTTCTGTAACCCTATTGTCACTAAAATACACAGAGTTTATGAGGTACTAGAATTCTGAGCTATAGAGTATAATCTGAAGTAAAATAATAATAATATCAGCATCATCTGTGGGTGGAATAACACTAATCCTACTTTGGAAATTTCACATTGGGCCTAAATTACAATGAATCACAAAGAGTTCTAGGCTCCTTCACATGTTGCATTACACATTAGACACAAAGTGTAAACACTCAGAACTCCTTTCTGAGGTGATCTGAAGTGAGTGAAAGTAGCGCTCAACTCATGGAATAAAAGAAAACCAGGACATTTGCCTCATCTGGTTCCTTTCCTGCCCTTTACAACTGTCTTCTTAGAAACATTATCTCTACCTGTGAAAAGGGTTTCATGGTTCCTGGAGCTCAAGTCTCACCCAAGACAATCAGTCACCCAGAAGCACTTCAGCCACAACCAGACTGCTTGGAACTTGTCTGTCACGCCTTCTCCACGGATGCTAAAAGTTTGTAAAAAGCATTAAGAAATGAAAACCGGAGAACCCAATACTGCTCTGCATTTAGCTTAACCATTTTTAAACCTTAAAAGACTAAACAGTAGGTTAGTGGTACATAAAAGAAAAATGAAAATTTAAAAGATATCCCTGAAAAGAAGTGATGGGATTTGAGCAGCTCCATATGACATATCCCTCCCATCAGGAATTGCATGTTTCCTCTGATATTTTCATCTAAGTGTTTATTGAACAAGCTCCTGCCTTCATCCACATTATTTTGATTAATGCATGAAAAGGTTCAAGAATTATAGAAGAGAATCTTAGGTGACTGTGCATTAAAATAAATGAAAGGATGACTCCTGGTTTACAGTCACTATATTTTATGCCTAAAATGCTTCCTTTTTTTTTTTTTAATTTAACGGCAACATTCTTCCTTTAGCTTTGGTTTGGAAGTAATGATATAAAATTCATTTTATCTCTTTTTCAAGCCTGGCTCTTTCATACATAACATCAGACTTGTCATATCTGAGGAATTATTAAAATAAGATGGAGCCTGCTATTTCTGAGCAGAAAAGCCTCTTTGAGCCGGCATCCTCAGGAGAGACACAGGCTCAATCTCATTAGTTGGTGCTGAGACGCGTCCTAGTCTCTAGGTTCAAGGTGATGAAAGATTAGGGCGTTGGGCCTTGTTTCATTTTGTATGCAGCACACATCCCTCCCTGCCCGTGAACACGAAATTACATTGAACCTGGGGAGTCTAACTCCATTAATTTTAAATGGAAGATTAATTTAACAATATGCGGCAGATATTTGTTACAGACCTATCATGTAAAAGTGACGGTTAGCAATAAATTGTGGTGACTCATACTGGCCAGTGGCCCTGGCTCAAATAAATCAGAAGGCATTTACACATAATTGCTGTTTTTAAAGACAGGGATATGGGTGATATGTTTCTTTGATGAAAGATTGGGCAACCCCATTCAAAGAAACAGCAGCTGATATTAAAGCCATAGTGCTATTCTGGAGAAAGACTTTTTTGATTAGTATTTCTAGAATAATCATTTAGGAATAACAAATACTGCACTGATACATAGTAATCTTTTTTTAAAACCTGTGTAATACTGAGGCATGAAATTGTTGTGGTATTTTTGTCAATTTCCTCAAAGTAATTACAATAATAATACCCTCAGAAATAACAATTTGCAAGAGATGAGGAAAGGATGAAAAGGGAGAGGCAAAAAGCTGTATCACTGCCCACAAGGACAAGCAATTCTACTGATTCCCCACAAATAATTACAATATACATAAATAATAATTTGCAAGGCTCTGGGAGGGACAAAAAGGGACAATGGTAACTGGAGAGAAGCATTCTTAAGGAGAAAGTATAGGATTTTTTAAAATGCCATTTTATAGAGCTTTCTTGATACATTTTCAAAAACAAACTCTCATCTTCTTGAAGCAACTGAGGAGATAGAAAGAAAAGACACCAAGTGCCCTGAATGCTTATCTGCTACAGGGTAAGCAATGCAAACGAGAAGCCAAGGACATCGGGCACTTGCAGCACTTGCCAGGAGAGGCTCTGGAACGGAACCATTCTGTGTGTGGGTCTGCCTGCCCTCTCACTGTGGAATGAGGGTGTTGTTATTCTAATCTCCTCTCTTCTGCAAGCACCAGCCTTGGCAGCACTTAGGGGAAGGATGCTCAAGGACTTCTGTCTTTAGTCAAGTCCAATGTGATTGGAGCTTTGCTCTTGTCTCTTTTAAAAGATTAAGGTGGGAAGAGGGCAGGGTAAGGATTATGCGTCTTCCCCATAAGCACCCTCTCAAAGTACTCAAGAGACTGCTTGGAAGTCAGCACAAACACCCATCTCTCAGAAGTGCACATCATTCTGCTCTACTCTATTCAGCAATACGGAAAGCATGAGGGGATAGTTAGCACTGGAAACATTTCTTGACATGTCCCCTGGCTCCAGTCTTGAACCCCTCTCCAAAATGTCCTTCCACAGAGCCATTATAATGAGCTGGCAAATTAGATCAGGTCACTTCACTTTAACAAATCTTTCAGATAGGAGCAAAGCTCCTGGCTGCCCACAGGGTTAAGACCAAACTCCTTAGCATAGTATACAAGGATATTCATGCCAGTCCCTTGCATTCCTCTTTGCTCTCATTCCCTCCTTCTAAAACACAAACCTCACATTTCTAAATGCTCCATTTATACATTTCATGTCTGGCATGTGCTGCCATGACACCTTTTCCACATGCTGTTCTCTACCTTGAATGCTCTTCCTAATTTTCCTCACCTGGTAAACTCCCACTCATCCTTCAAAAACCCCAACTCTAACATCACACCCTCTGTGAAACAGTCATGGATATATACAGGGTCCAGCCAAGGAAGGCCTGCGTGAGTGTGGTTGGCAGGGTACTAATATGGGTGCAATAATTTATAGCTTTAATTTGAACATTTCACCTCAAATGTCATATGGTGTGCTTGAGTGTGATGTTGTTATGTTACAGAATTACATACTTATGATTTTGTAATAAAAAGGGTGTGTTATTTGTGCCAGACCATGTATATATGTTTGATACTTGAAAGCAGGGTCCTGCCCTATTTACCTTTCTATCCTCAGCATCAACTCAAAGAATACAACACTACATAATTATAATTGTTAAATACATAATGAATGGCTTATCTTAAAGAGATACTTCTCTAGACTGGACAGGATGGTTAGGATACAGGAGATAAGGAGGGAAAGGATATGCCAATATATTTCAGGGCTCCTTTATATCATGCCGATCAATTCTCTCTGATTTACAATTACACACATTACTGTATAGGAGTTAAAAAATGAAATAGCAAGTAGTAGGGCTTACATACTAAAATAATAAGTCCATCAAGAGCACAAGGGTTGCCTTGCTGTTATGAAAGAGGTTACAAAAGAGCTAAGATGGTTAAAATGACAATGGCAACAGAAGCAAGAGCACTAACAACTAACATTTATTAATGCTTGCTATGTGACTTGCACTTTCTAAGTTTTTCATATGTGTTAACTCATGTAATTTTCTCTAAGAACCTTGATGAAATAGGTACCGTTATCAACTCCATTTTATGAACAGGAACCTGATGCACAGAGAAGTTAAATGACTTGCTGTTTAAGGTCATTCAGATAGCAAGGGACAGAACTAGAATTTCAGTGCAGGCAGTTAAGCTTCAGACTCCCTCAAAGATTGTATTAGGAGCCAGCGAGTCCTTCACCACCCACCTGTGGCAGGATCCAGGCCCCACTTCCTGGAAGGGACATCCTGAGCAAAATAATATGGATTGATGAAAGCATCTACTAAGCAACTGGGAAATCACATGGTGAATACAAGAAGAGCCCCAGGGAAGGGCCAGACCTGCAGGAAGATGCCATGGCAAAGGGCAGAATATTCTTTAAGACTGGGTGAGGACTGGAGTGCTAAGAAGGCCCTACCTGCTGTGAGAAGAAGAGAGTTTATAAAAACCTGCACATCAGGCAGGGACTATTACTGCTGTTGTAGGTAGTACTCAAGACTGCAGATGTTTAGTGCAAATCTGGGTAAAGATGGAAACTTGTTCAGAATGGTGTAATATTATTGAAGAATAACTTCAGACTTAATGCTCATATGTACATGCATGAGTGGGTTTCTTCAATGACCATTTGAGAGGAGATAATTAAAGTTTGTATTTTGACATTTCCTAATTGGGAGTGAATCTTCTTGCAGGTGACAAAGTTAACGCTCCTATCATTAGCAGGAGCAGAGATTTTCAAGAAATTACCATTTTATATTTTTTTATATTCAGTACACCTCTCTTATTTGAACACTGTCCCATTAAAGGTCAATTTCACTTCATGAGATCTGAGACACATTTTCAAGTAGCCAATTTAAAAGAATAACTAGCCTATGGAGTGATAATGATGGTGATAATAATAGCAATAATAATAAACTAATCCCAAAGGTAATTTCTTATGCTCTTATTGTAACTTTAAGGATTTGAAAGTTATTAGAAAACACTTATTAAACTATATAGTTTCCACAAAGAGGAATCTACAATCATTTTGTTGTTGTTGTTCAAATAGATGATTCAGAAGAAGAGTTAAGACACCTACCTAATGTCCTCCCACAGTAGCCTAAACTCAAGAAACCTCATCTCCCTTCTCTAGAAATGCAACTGAAAATTTATTACTGAAATAGCATCACTACTTAACAAACAAATACTGGTCCCTCTATTGCAATAGCATCACTACTTAGTAAACAAATAATGGTCCTTTTATCTTAAAAAAAAAAGTTGTGCTAAGCTACTAAAGGAAAGGAAATTTATTGGAATCACATGAGAAAGAATAACAAGTTACTGTAACTATAATGAAGAGTAACACATCACGGGATGAACCCTGAGAAATGAAGCTGTGTGGACACTTAGAGCACTTAAATATAAAATATTCACCTCCTCCCTTCCCTGGGCTCCTGGTCAATTCAGCGCAAGGCAAGAACACAGTCTACTATTAAGAGGCACTCAATGTCATAAAAGGTACTGGAGGTGCTATATAAAGACCAAACACTTAAGGAAAAAGAGAATATTTCCCATGCTATAGTCTTCAAGGAGATTCAGAGCTAGGGTGTAAAAGAGTTGATAAAGTAATACAGTATCTTAAATTTACCACTGATACTGAGGTTGCCAGCACTGTATGCTTCTAACTAGTTCAGTTTTGTGCTTTAATGTTAAATTTCTTATGGGAGTACATCACCTAATTAGAGGAATTGATAACTGCACTGTTCCATAATGAGGCCAATACATTTCAAAGTCATTAAAGATAACCAAGGCAATAAGTCTGGGTTTAAGCGGCGTTTCCTCAGATTTCACAGTCTGTATGTTGCAAGTGTAAGGCGGGGGTGAGGTGGGGGGAGAAGCAATCCCTGCCTAGTCAACTGTAAATGCAGGGTTATTGGAATCTTTAAAACAGGCAGCAAGGAGAAAATTACATGGCCAAATCTCCTTTTTCCAGTTAATGAAGAATTAAGACTCCCATTTACCATATTAGAAGGTTCATCAGAGGTCTCAGTTCTCCATAGCTGGTGTTTGACAGCAGTGTCAGTTTATCTGAATCTGAACGCGTAAATGCATGACAGAGGATCATTCATAACTGTCACATCTACTTATCACTCTCATTGTCACACAACTAACGAAATTCAGGCCATGAAGCTGTCTGCCTCTGTCCATCTCTTAACCCAGCTCAAGGAAAAAGGCATTCCAAAGCCCATTCATGTCCTATTATCATGTCAGCACATTGTGAAGCTACAAGAAGAGTCAGCACTGCTTCATGTTATTTCCATGTCCGAGGGAAAAGACAAGATGTCCCTGAGACTGATGTCCATGTAGACTGCATTTGGTGCTAGCATTCAGAAAAAAACAGCTCAGAAAAAATAATGCCATAGAGAGAAGATTTTTGTATACGTTATTCCACAGCTTGGGAAAAAAAACACATGTAGAATTTATATTTGATTGGTAATGAGGAAACATCACTTCCATGCACTAAAACTGCAGTAAGTGTGAGAGGATTTCATAATGCAATTTGCTATGGTATACAGATATTTATACCAAAAGAGGGCAGAAAAAACTGAGGTAGGGATGTCTATAATCAAACCACTCAGAAGATTTTGAGGACAATGTAGCCCAAACAGAAAATACAATTTGATTTGCAAGCATTACCACTGAAGCAGCTTATCTGCACAGAAGAAAGTGGCCCAGTTATTAATGTGTCACCAACAATCGAAATCAGAGTTGGTGTGGTGAAATGTGCCTGTGTTCAGACAGGCAGCCCATCTGCAAAACAGCAAATGGGCCCTAAGTCAAAGCAAGTGATTCAACATAGAAGTTCTGATGTGGGTTTGCATCTCAGGCTCGTGTGAGGAAACCAAAGGAAACAAAACACCACCAAAAGTTATTTATGGTAAGTTCACATTTGGAAAATTCTCCTTTAAAATTCAGACAATGACAATGATTTCATTACTGTTTCATACAGTCAAAAAAAAAAAGCTTTATTGTATACCACTAAATTCACCCACAGTTTAAGTGAAGACTTTAGTGAATTTTAATAAATTTGTAGTTGTACAATCAAGACTACATTCTAGGTTTACAACATTTCCATCACCCAAAATGTTCCCATCTATTCATTAACAGTCAAAATTCCTTCTTGTACCTATTTTTAATTGAGATAAACCACACATAACATAAAATTAATCACTTTTATGATTATAAGTGATTATAAAGTGATTAATCATTTAATCACTTTGAATAGTACATTTTACTGGGTTTTTCGTATCCTCTAATGTTGTACGATATCATTACTATCTAACTCCAGAACATGTTCATCACTCTTAAAAGAAATCCTGTACTTACTAGGCAGCCATTCCTTTTCCCCTTCTCCTCCTGGCGACCATGAATCTACATTCAGTCTCTATGGATTTACCCATTCTGGACATTTTTGATAAATGAAATCATACAGTATGTGCCCTTTTGTGCCCAGCTTCTTTCACTTCACAAAAGGTAAGGTTCAGTACATTGCTCCGTTTTATGACCGAGAATATTCCATTATATGGATATACCACAATTTGTCCACCCATTTCTCGGCTGATAGACATTTGTGTTTTTTCCATTTTTTGGCTATTATAAATAATGCTGCATGGACATTCTGTAAGTTCTTATCAAAATATATCTTTTCAATTCTCTGGGTTGTGTATCTAGGAATAGAATTCCTAGGTTGCCTCATACAGTTTTGCAAGTTGTACACTGCACAATGCAGAGATGCCATTTGTACTGTAGATGCAAACTATATAACTTACAGCACAGCTTTATTTGATGTGGACCATGCTGAGAAAGAAATTGATTTATTCTTCTTATTTCAGAAGTTATGAGTTGTTGTAACAGATCTGAATGGCCTTTGATGGCAGTTTGTCCTAAATGAGCTAACTATAAGCTAAGAATAGCTATGCTTCTTAAGGGATTACTGGTTGTCAGGCTTAAATACAAGCAATATAATACATCCAGTCACAGTCAGTCTTGACTATCCCAATCATTCAGGAATTAATATTTCTGCTTATGGACCACCTCCATACACTCTCCTCCTTCATCCTGCTAATACCTGCATCATATATAACTATTTATTAGCTGTCCTACTATAGATCCAAAGAACTAATGAGAGAAGAAAATGACATCTACCAATCTAAAAAGTTCAGGAGAAGGGACTGAAGAAAGGACAGAACATTTATATTCTCCTCAGTGATTGTTTCATTCTAGTCCTAATTCCTTACTATCCTACTCATTTTCCTTAAGCAAATGGCCACCTAGTTAATTAAGCTAAACAATAAAAGGAAAAGTGTGTACTCAACTCACAAGAAACTAGCCAGAAACAGTTGTTCTCATGCAGGTACTGAATTTACAACATGAACGCTCTCACAGCCAAGTTTTACCGATGGTGGTTGTAAACCTGTCAGGTAGCTTATTCACCCCATTCTTCTTATTAATTGTTTCAGCTATAAGAATTATCAATAAGGAAGATTGTAAAATTATTTTCAATTCTTGAGTTTTTAGATATAAGGACTACAAATCTTTACTGTTCTCAGATTAAAACAATAAATACTATCTTTAAAAAACAAACACATTGATCCTAAGGAATACATGTTTGGGGAACATGAATTAAACTGAAAGAGAATGCCCCAAATTAAAATGTTTAGTGTAATTTCAGAGGCCACATCCTGTTTGGATATTAAGACAAACTGACCTTCAACCCATTGCTACATCTTAAAAGTATGGGATCAAACTTAAAAACTGAAGCGTCTAGTAATCCCTTACACTTTCTAGAAAATGTTTTCTGGTTTCCCATATCCCTGTTCCTGATACCTGCAATGTGGAGACCATGTTATTCCCTCTGATGCTTGATGTGTCTGTTATCTTTAGTTTCTAGCATGGACACACATTCTTCCTAAAACTACAAATTCTTCAACGGAAATAAAAAGTCCTCTCACTTTGCTCACAATACTCATTTGTAGACCCCTCTCTTCTGTGGCAGGGCTTTGAAATTAGTCTCACAGCCAAAAACTTTACTACAAAAAAATGGTTTGGGGAAACTAGGGAATCTTAGTGAAAAGAACAAATGACAGTTTAAGAAAAGACCCATGCCCCAGCCAGGTACACCCGCTGGTTAGAGTATCACTTGATACACCAAGCTTGTGGGTCCAATCTCCAGTCAGGGCATGTACGAGAAGCAACCAATGAATGCATAAATAAGTGCAATAGCACATTGATGTCTCTCTCTCTCTCTCTCCCTCTCCTACCCCCTCTCTCAAATCAATTAAAATTTTTTTAAAAGTCCCCTAACAGCAATAACAATAAAATACAAGTCCCTTTTGGCCAGCCACTTGCTAAATAAAGTATGAAAACATTGACAATTGAACCAGAGGTTTAAACACAAAGAGGAAACATCTTTAGGAAGAATTTTTGTCACAGTATTTTAGGAATACTTCTACTCATCCAATATAACAGAACTGGGGAGAAGAGAAAGCCGTATTGCCAATAGGGTCAAATTACCAGTGGAACAATGCATGTGATTGTCTTAAGTTCTACACAGTTTCGAAAACTTCAAGACAAAAATAAATTGCATGACCCCCTGGTAACATCCACAAGAACTTAGAGGAACAAATTGTTTGCCTCAAGCTGGGTGGAATATACATTCAAATCAAGGCTCTTGAAAGAAATTATTAAGTAGAGTCATATTAGCTTTCTCTGAAGCATACTCGTTTTCAGTATTGCCACTGTATAGACCAATTATGATACCTTTCCATGCTGAGAAATGATTGTTCTGCTAACACAGTTCTGGTAAGAATCAAAAGCACTACATTTTAACCTTGGGGGATTTTTGTTATTGTTGCTCCCTTGCCAGTTCCTTCAAATGGAAAACATCTCCCATTAATCTAAATGCAAAATTTGTTTCGGCTTTCCAAAGTTACTTGAAAAATGTTAAGCGCAAAGCAATAAAGTTTTTATGCTCTTAAGACCACTAATGCTTTGAGCTTCGTATTCATTTTGAAGAAATGTACATTTTATGGTTCACAGAGGAATAGCTACATGAATAATATCTGAGATTATAATGCATGTAGCAGAAAAAGATTAGGTTTATGTAAACTATTTAATCAGACACGAAATTTTCTCCAGAGGATAAAAATTCTGACCTATTGAAGTTTACTTTAAAAATATCTATTATCATGTTTCTACCAAGAGAACCCACAATTTTCCCATTTATGTAATATAAATATTTAGTGGAGACAAAACTTAACCTAAAATGGACTACACGGACGCAATCAGGCTATAATGCATAGCCCTATGTAAGACAGTGATTAGATGAGAAGAACTCTAGGTCTCTAGTTTTCCACATGATCCAGTTGTTAACTTCTAACTAATGGACAACTATTTTAGATGACTGTAGCTGCTAAAGAACATATGGTTGAGTGTGTCACGCTAACATCCATATATTTTTATTAAACCTATTTCCTAAAAGGTAACATTTATGCAAATACACAGCACTAAAACTGAATTAATAATATTTAATGCAATTCATCTATATTTGTCAAGTTAATTTCTACGGAAAATTCCAAACTGGGTAAGTACAATAAATGGCCTACTGTTACTTTCATGTCCACAGATATACCACAGTAGGGCCCAGGGACCCCATATCCAACCCTCAATGACCCAAAATTGTCATCATTATAAATTCAGGGGCTAACATTATAACTCCACTACGATCAGTTTTGAGAAGCCTATTTGGAGTCATCTTAAAATGCATTATAATATGAAAATTTTTGTTTTCAATTCAACATATCACTCGTCAGAAAGTTTTTCTGCAACTTATGTCTAAGATATTTCCCATATGACAAATACAAATGTTATTGCTTCATTCATAAAATATAAACTTATAAAATTAGTTTCTATTTATTTTATCTTTTTGAAAACATAGCCATACTTCAAACACATTTAAAGCCTTTCCTTTTCTTTAATTTTATATACAAAACAAGGTTAATATAAGGGGAAAAAACCCTCAATTTCAGATATCAACTAAATTATCAGATCTTTAAATAAAACATGCAAAATATTTAAACCAACAAATAAGAAATTTATTATTAAAGGTACTAACCACAGACGAATTCTAACACTTGTTTTCAAAGGGCATGAACTATTAATAAAATAATTTTTCAAAATATATTACCCAGTGAAATATTTTTAATTAAATATACTATATCCTATGTGCTTTAGCTATCTATGCCTGCGGTACTCTCACATGTACAAAAAAAAATTAACAGTATGAAAATCAAATTGTGTCTTTTATTGGAAAAAGACTTGAAAACCAAAGTGGTAACAGGAAAAAAAAACTATCAGCCAGATAGACAACATAAATAATTGAACCCTATCAGACATTTTTCATGAACAAAGGGTTGCTCCTGAGCCGGGATTCTGATTTCCTACTAAGCTCTCACAATCCCAAATTCACCTGTTGAAGCCCTTCAAATAATAATAATGATAACAATAATAACAAATAATTTTGGGGAGTCTCTTAACTTTGTATCCAGCTGAGCCCATTGGAAGAAGTGCTACTTAAATCAATGGTTTCAATATGTTCATATAAGTTCTTTTGTCAGGATAGGTATATGAGAAAATGAAGAAGGAATAGCTAATATTTTCACTGGCCCCTATATATGGGGGTGAACAAAAGTTGGTTTATAGTTGTAAGTACATAAAACAATTTATTCCTTTTTTGTTTATTATTATATTATTTATCATTATTATTAATCTACTTTTGTCATCCCCTGTATATAGCAGAAGTGGGATTAGCACCAATTAATTTTTTTCCATAAAAATAAATTTTAATGCTTCAACAATATGATTCAGTGAAACTGGTTTTTCCTTTTTTTTTCTGTGAATGCATGGTTAGTGAAGATGACAATGAACTCCAATAAATGTATTTTTTACAATCAACTTCATTGTACTTGAAAAGTATAACACACGTAAAACAAAAATGCACTCACTAGAGGTGCACATTTTGATGAGTGCCGACAACTCAGCACACACACACATAGCCGCTGCCACAATCAAGCAACAGAACGTTTCCACCCCCCACGTTCCCCCGGGCTGCTGTGTAGCCAGTGTCCTCACCCATGGTCCCAGGTAAATGCTGATCTACTTTCTGTCACTATCGATTGCTCTGTTTTGTGCCAGAATTTCATACAAGTGGAATTATAATTTTTTATGTCTGACACCTTTCACTTAAGATAATAATAATTTTGAGATCCATCCGTGTTGTTGTGCTGTCAGTAGCTGGTTTCTTTTTAAGTGCTTAATAATAACATGATTTGGAAATGCCATAATCTTCACCTAATAATGGACATAGATTGGCTACTATGAAAAAAGCTACTTTGAACATTAGAGTGTAAGACTTTGTATAGGCCTATGCTTTCATCCTTTCTGAGTAAATATCTACATGGGGATGTGGGGTAGAGTCTCCTTCTGCGCATGCCTCTTCAAACCAGAGGGCTAACTTCACAGATTGCTGGGAAAAGAAATAGTAACCAATGTAGAATGTACTAAAAAGTTCCAAGGGGTTCATCAAGCTTGTTAGATCACTCTGTCCTACACTCTACAGGGCTTCCTAGTTACTTTAAATTTATCTTAATCTGCTGTAATCACATTTGTGTTCTCCTGTTGAATATGTCCCAAAGAATTTCTTAGAGCCAAGATCACAAGTGCCATTTTCACAGCATCCTCACAGAGATTAAGATGGGCTACAGCCTGGTCCATCAGGGTAGTAAGATACTCATTGGAAAAATAGTCTAAAAATGTGAAGGTGCTCTGGTAAATTCCTTGTCTCATACATGCAGAGGGATCTAGTGCATTCCTCAGCAGGCTTCAGAACTTTTGAAAACTGTTTAAAGAAAAAAAAATGATCGAGTCACTGTCAACAAAATTCATTTCTAACTCAGAAATGTGTTTCCACTCCCTAGCAGTCACTGAATCAACACTGTTCACGGAAAACAAACCAGATTATGAAAACTGCGTGAAAATGAAGCTCTTTCATGACATTTGCTACTGTCCTACTTAGCATTCCTTCTCCATCTTTCCCTTATGAACACAGTTCCCCTTAAAGATGCCCTTTCTTAACCTTTATAGTTGTTATTGCTCAACATAACTACAGTCTCAACAATGTCAAACCATTTCGCAGTGACACTGCGTCTCAGGCAATGTTAGGCCATTGCCAACAAGTAGCGAGTAACCTGTGCTGACAACACATTACAGCCCTGCCATAAACAATCATCGTCTCACTGAAGCAAAATGGCAGTCAAATTAGAGCAGAATATGTAACAACATGCATAGTAAATTGGCCTAGCAGCTTGCTAAACAAAAACGGGGCAGCAGTCACACACAAGATGCAGAACAACAACTGTGCCACATTGTCCAAGCTCATTTCGGCCAGGCGGCCAGGAGTTGGACCTGGCGTACTTCTGCCAAGAAAAAAACTCCTGTGGGGAATGAAGGGAAACCTCTGCACCTTTCTGTGTTTTCAGCCTACTTCAATTCCTATGCTCTCACTCTGATGAGAATACAGGAAAATGATGCCAGATCTTAGTATCCAAAGATGACAAGTAGTGACACACTTCACATAAATAAAGTAGGATAGTTGGGTAGAAGGATGGTGTAGCCACGCAGCTATAGCAGGAAGGAAGGTCTGACCCATTATGCAAGGCCTGTGCTCAAGAAAAAGAATGACCTCTAAAGTAAGTCAGAACTAAGGGAGCAAGATGAGTGGTCATCAAAGGTGGAGAACTGCAATAGGGAACACAGAGAAATATGACTTCTCAGAAGTGCAGCCAACATTGTACCTGGAAGGCCTCCCTTTAAAAGAGCAAGGCCCAAATTATAGGCCTGGGGGCTGGTAGGGCCATGGCTGAAAGTAAGACTGAGGTCTTGAAAGGTCACTGGAAAACAATGGAGACCAGAGCAGAGGCAAGACACCTACTTTTATTATAAGGTGGGGAGAGGGTTACCCATCATAGCCAGGATACAAATATGAGATATGGTTGTGATTCACTGAACAAAATCAAAGCTCAGAGGCCTGGTAGGTTGACTAGAAAGGTATTTCTCCTTCCTTAGCTCTCCTCCAGATTAAGAGCCAGGATCAATTAAGAGATGCTTCAGTACTTACCATCTATCTGCAGGATGAACCTGAAAGCTATGATAGGGAAAACAACAGCTAAACACACAGGAAGGAAGATAAATAGACCCAACCAGGAGGAAAACAGCCGGAATCTGAAAGGGGACAGGTAAAAGCCAGGTTGTCCTTGTAAATCCCAGTAAAATAGTGTGCTCAACAAAGGTAGTCTATTCTCTCTTTTTTTTAAAATTGAATAGCATACTTTATTTTTTTAATTGAATAGCATATTCTATTTTTTTAACTTTGCTTTTATTGTTGACACTATTACAAATGTACCCATTTTCCCCACCTTTGCCCACCTCCACCCAGCCCCTGCCCCATTTTCCCTCTGGCCATCACCACACTGTTGTCTGTGTCTATGTGCTATGTATATGTGTGTTTTGGCTAATCCCTTTGTAATGAGGTGCAGAGTGGAGTCCCCCCAAATAGCATATTCCCCACAAACCTTGATGGGGGGAAGGAGGAGTGGATGATGTGGCTTTTAAGATATTTTGCATAACAATATCAAGTTAATGGCTGTGCTGTCCTAGGTAAAAGGTGTATGTGACTTTAAGAGCAAATAGTGACTTGTGACATAGCCAGGGGAGGCGAATGCCCCTGTGTCATGGGGAACTCTGGCCCTGACTAAAGATGGTAGCCAAAAGAAGGTAAGAGATATGGGGGAACTGGAAAAAGTGGCACATCATAGGAGGGGCTGGATATGAGGTCACATAGGAAGTTCTGGGCCCAGCATTTAAAATGAGGGCAGGCTGAGAGAGAGTAACACAGGAAGCCATGCGGAGGAAAGAGTATGGAGAAGGGTCTGGTTGGCCATGAGGTCTGGTGTGTAGGGAAGCAGTCATGCAGTCTGAAAGGGTGTAAGGAGAGAGCTGATAGAGCTGTGTGGGGACCTGGCAGCTGAGGGAGTTGTGTGGGGACCTGCCTAACCAAGCACAGATTTGTGGGAGATGCTTGGAGCTGAACTGTGACTGGGAGAGGAGCTGCAGACTTCTGCTTCTCTGAAGGAGGTACAGAGAAGCCACTCTCTTGGAACTGTGCACCTTGGACTCTACTATGACCCAGTGCAGCATGGCACATGCTTTTCTGAACCATCACATGGAGGCTGAGGACAGTGTACCCCAGATCCTGAAGGAGAGAGCTGCTGCAAGAGGATGGTGACTCTGAAACCCACAAGTGCACATTCCAGAGGGGATAGAGACCTGTTTGCACAGCAGGCTTAAGAACATATGTGAATAGGGGGAACTTCTGGGCATGGTGTTTGCTTTATAGCCATTTAGGGAGCAAGGGAAGTGCTGGGTCTCATGAGAGCAGAGGGCTCTGAGCAGGAGTGCTCTCAGCCCCTCTGAGGTTGGAAGGCTGTTAATAAAAACCTGTTTTCTTCAACACTAACTGCTGGGTCATCTATCAAGGCACCACCTGGCTGAGCCCCAGTTTGCTCGGTTACACCTTCAAAAAGGTGATCTATTTTCTGAGTGCCAACAGACAGCAGGAAGACCCAGGACCTTGATGCAGCCCAGACAGGCATCTTTTATTCTGAGACTGCCTTGTGCACAGAGCAGACAGAGTAGTTTGGCAGGCCCTTGGCAGGCTGGAAGCCATTTCTGGATTATGGACCATGGAGTGAAGTCAACCCTAAACCATTACAATCCTGCCCTTCACGACTGGGGTATGAAGGGAGGGGCACCATCATTGCCACCTGTATGGTCCTAACTTCTCCCCTCAGCCCACCCTGCCACATACAACCTTTCAGAAAAGCTGAAGAACAGAGTCCTGGATTATTAACCCAACACACTGCAAATCTAATTAAAAGTCAAATACGCATACTCTCTTCAAAATCCAAATGTTCTTTACAGAAACATCAAGGAGGAAGGGAGCAGAGCGGAATGGCCCCACGAAGGTAATCAGAATTCATCTTCAGGGACTCATACCCGATTACTCGCAGCTCATTATCAGTGCTCTGTGTGGTGGGAGAACACCTCGAGACCACATCATTAGCATCCTACATATTCATTATGCCACAAATGGAAACACCATAATAAAGCAGCTCTGGTATTCAGGGACACATAAGACTTCAGTCCCTAATTCCAGTACACTTAAGTCTATTCAACTTTTTAGCACAGATGCTATTAAAACTTGGGGGAGCTTGCAGGCTGATTCCTTCCACATATAACCATAGCTTAATAAAATTTAGTATTACTCTTTTTTAGCATATGCAATTAAGAGTCTTAAAATCCTTGGAAAATGGTTTATGCTCACCTTTTTAGTTTTGACAACACAAGGTAAATGGTGCTTTTTACAAATATGATTTAACATGTAAGAAAACAATAATCAAATTAGCCATATAAAAGTTCTCTCTCTTTCCATAAGCCAGGTGAAATGAAGAATAAAACCTCCCAAAGCAAAATTAATGAAACAATAAAGAGTTGGAAGTTAATTTGTACAATGTGAGCTTCTAAAGAATAATACCATGAAACCAGCTCTAGACAAAAAAGTTCTTCCCATATCAGCTGAAGTTATAAAAAACACATCTGAGAGAAAGCCTTGCTTGCCAAAGGAGTATAGGCATTTAGCTCATTTATTTGAGGGCTTTGGTTTGGAATGCAAATGTCAATAGAAACACCACATGAAAAAAAGTGGAAAAGGGAAAGATGATTTATTTTGTCATTTAAATTATTGTTTATGGTTAGTCTCTAACCATTTTTTTAAAAGCCAGTAAAATGGTTTCTGATCCAGAATACCTACTGTATTCAATAGCTGGATTCCTGAAGGCACGCAAAGTGGGTCAGGTTCCACTGAACCCTGCTCAGCCACTCTCTTTCTGAGAGTTATGACCAGGATTGCTATGCTATGCTAAGAGGAAAAGGGCCAAGACCCTTTCAACTGAAAATACCACAAGCCAATTTTAGGGTTTAAAGCCCACTTAGGCAGAGACTGTCCTGAAGGCAAAAAGTACAATTATCCCACTATGTTGCTATCCACCTATTTCATTCAACAGAGAACCATTTACTCTTATTTGTGAGAACACTCTGCTGCATTAGATATAACAAAGACAATATATTTGTTGAACTTGTTCTTAAGAAGCTTAAAAACTAGTAAAAAAGCTCATACAAGGCAAAGAAGAAGAAAGGAAAGCTTTATGAAAGCAGTAACTTTCATCAGCCGAAAAAAATGGTGACACTGGAACATGTAAAAATGTAAGGTGCTTGAAATATAGGGAGCAGCAAGAGGAAGTCATAGAAGCTGGGAGGCACCGGATGCTTACTTAGGAAGAAGATTAAGTGATTAAATTTGGTTGTATCAGCAGTTCTTGAACTTGGTCAGGTTACAAAGCACCTGGAATTCATGATGCTCTCTGCAAAACAAGAAGCAATTTGTAGAGCTTTATGGAATAATGAAATATTAATCCCTCTTAAGAAGGAAGAATAATCTAATCTATATTTGAAAGCATATGAGCAAAGACTGGAATGAAAGAAATAATTTAAATTACATTAATGTTTACACTTTTTATCTTTTTGGGAAAACAGCACAATTGGTTGAGTTTTATAGAGGGATATTTTGGTTCAAATTGCACAGTGACAATATTTAGCAGGAGCATGGCTATTTCCAGACTCATGTCATGGGAAATTAGGTATCAAAACTTAATCTTCCACTGAAATAATTTAAAAACTAAATAAAATGAATGTTAAAATATCCTTCTAACTATCCATAGCCAAGTAATAAGCAATATTCAAGCTAAAAAGAAAGCAAAGAGAGAAAAACTAGAATTTGTAGTTTTTGCCTTAGGAATATTTGCCAAACTGGGATGGACTTTAGCTTTGGTTTCAAGTCCTCACAAATCCAGAGATCAAGAGCACATTTAAGGTGAGAAATCTAATAGGAGACTTCCCAGCAGAGACAGCCATGCAAAACATACACATTCAGTACCAGCTGAACTAGAAACAAGCTACCGTCCCTCACAAGTAAATTCAATGAAAATTTACCATTTCAAATATTACTACTGAGAAAAAATCACTCTTCAGATAATTCACAATGACAAGCTAACCATCATATAGATTTAACATCTTAATATAGAGTGGTCTCAAGCTGAGAATATAAAAAGGTCCCACACTGGCATTAGTTTTGCTAGAGAAATGAAATAAAATGCCTGATAAAAGCTACCTCCATGCCAGGAGTCAAAGAATTCTTATAGATAAAGTTCCCAGGAAAATGAGCAATTCAGAATCAAAAATCACTGAACAAGTAAGGGAACACAATACCACTGGTGAAAGCTAGCGGACAGAAGGAACAGATAAGTGAATCAAGGCTGTTTCAGATACTGAAATTTCACTCAGAATATAAAATAAGCATGTATAAAGTCTCAAAACGAAGAATCTTTAAAAAAGTCAATCATTTTGAAAAAGAAAAAAACATTATTTCTTTTATGGATTCCAAGGATAAGACAAGATAGATTTAAAAATGTCATCTTGTTATGCCAGGAATTAAGAAAGTGCTCAAAACAATGACACAGAAGCACATCATAAGGAATGGGAGTCAGTTAAAATCCATCTACCACTGGCCAAATCCAGAACAACTGTATTCAAATAATTAACTACTAAAATAATTGAGTACTAAATGTATTAAGTATAGTAATGAATTCAAGATGACTGGGAAAAATAAAGTCATATATTTTTATATTGAGTAAATAAATCTAAAAAGGGTAAAGTACAGCTCTTGCTTGCATTAGAATACTGAGGACTGGTAAATCTGAAGGGAGTGAGAGAGTTAAAAAATATCATCATTTTATAAGTACCCTGGTAACTCAGTCTGGGCCAGGCAAGAGTCATCAATAAATGATAAACACTGGGGAAAATGTTAATGATAAATAGATAGCTTTATCTGCTTGGTTTTGGAAGGGCCTCCCAGAGACTGTTTACTAGTCCGAGGGTTTTGAAAAATAGTAGCCCTGGCCAGGTGGCTTAGCTGGTTAGAATGGCATCCCATATACCTAAAGGTTGCAGATTCAATTCTCTGTCAGGACACATACCTAACTTGCAGGTTTGATCCCTGATTGGGGTACTTACAGGAGGCAACTGATTGATGTTTCTCTCTCTCTCTTGTTCTCCCCCCCCACCCTCCCTCACTCTTTAAAATCATAAAACCTAGCCCTGGCTGGCGTAGCTCAGTGGATTGAGCGTGGGCTGCAAACCAAAGTGTTGCAGGTTCAATTCCTAGTCAGGGTACATGACTGGGTTGCAAGCCATGACCCCCAGCAACCGCACATTGATATTTCTCTCTCCCTCTCTCTCTTCTTCCCTTCCCTCTCTAAAAATAAATAAATAAAATCTTTAAAAAAAATCGCAAAACCTATCTTTGGGTAACAAATAAAAACATAGTAATATACAGTGGAATAACTTAACTGGATGATCAAAATTAGTATTAGCAGTAAGGGACAGATGGATATTGTGGATCTGTGGATATGATAACCTGAGAAAGAAGCATCACTTATGTAATACTCTAGTATTCCAGCCAGGAATTTATAACCTCAATATAAATATTAGATAAGCCCCAAAAGAAAAACATTCTATTTCAGAAAAAGGTATGGGGGAGAATAGGATGAATATATTATTTAAAAATACCAATGTTAAAAAAAAAGAACATGGGAATATTTGAGATTAGAGGAGGCTAAAGAGATGTGATAACTAAATGTAACACCTGACCCTAGACTGTACTTTGTGTTGGGGGGGAATACTACAAAAGAAACTGTTAACTCTACTGGAATACAGATAGTAAGTAAACAAAATTACTGTCATATGTACTGAAGTTGTTAATTATGCTGAGATTATGTAAGAGAATATTCCTATTCTTAATAATTATAAACTATTTAGGGTAAAATGTTATGATGTACACAGGGTACAATGTCATAAGGTACAAAATGCAATGTACCCTAAGATGGTTCAGGATGCTAATATATATAACGGAAAATGCAAACCATAAAGCAAATAGGATAAAATGTCAACTGTAAATCTGAATAAAAATCATACAGCTGTATGTAAGATCACAAAGCTCTTACAATATTTCTTACAATATCAGTTCTTACAATATTTTTAAGTTTAAAATTATTTCCAAATAAAAAGCTAAATTTTACAATTTTAGAGAAGTAATCAAAATTTTAAATTTCAGCAATCAAGTTAAACAACAGGTCAGATACAAGTGAAGGACCAATCAACAAAATGGAAAATAAATAAAGGGAATTTTCTAGATGCCATGAAAATAAAATAAGAATCATGAGAGAGAGAAAGAAAGTCTAACAAACATCTATCCTTAGTTTCAAGAAAGGAAAGAAGAGAGAGAACGGGGAGTAGGCAATATTTGAATAAAATTCAAATGAACAGTTTTCCAAAACTGTTGAAAAATACCAATCCAAAAACACAAGACCAAAAAATTCTGAGTAGGACATGCAAAAAGAAGTGTAAACCTGGATGCACCCCAATTAAGCTTCAGAACACTAAAAACAGAAGAAACTTAAAAGCCGCCAGAGAAAGAACAAATTACATTTGATGGATTAGCAGCTAGGGTTTCAACCATAATGACAATGCAGAATTTGAAGACACTAGAATGATGCCCTCTAGAACTAAAAGAAAATTATAAACCAAAACCTTAATGAGTAAAAAACATCTTTCAAGGTACAAAAATCTCTAAAAGGATGCACAGGATTACATAGGATGAAAATGATCCAAGATGAAAGGTGTGAGGTACAAGAAAAACTAAAGAATAAAGGATGGAAAAATGCATGGTTAAATCTAAACAAATTATAGCTATGTGAAATAATGATGATAACAAACAATGAGGATGATAAATGCTGGCATTAAAAAATAGAGACAAGATATAACATAAAAAATAGGAAAAAGGGTGGTGAAATTTCAAGTGTTCAAGTTTCCTATATTAATCAGCATTTTTCTTCTCCTGAATAACTTTAGAATTTAGTATGTTCCTATAAAATTTTTGGAGTAACCATCAAAAGAACTGAAATAATGTACATAATTTCTAAAATAATTGAGAGAAAACTAAAATGAGAAAAAATAATTCAAAGCAGAGTAAGAAAATAGAAGAAAATAAATCCAAATGTGTCCATAATTACAATGAATGTAAACAGACTAAAACCACCATTTATAAGATAAAGTTTATCTGATCGAATTGGCTTAAAAAAATCAACCTGTGTAGTACTTGTAGAGATTTGCCTACAATGTAAGAAAGTCACAAGTATGTGTGGAATCTAATGAACAAACTGAACTAACAAGAAAAACTGGGACAGACTCATAAAAGGAGAGCAGATGACAGCTGGGTTGGGGAGGTTATGGGGTAGAGTGATTGAGCAAAAAGGAAAAAGACCTCAGGGACATGGACAACAATGTGGTGATTGCTGGGGGTGGGGTATAAGGGGACTAAGTAGTAATGGAAAGGAGCTCCTACCCCTCTCAACAGCATGGATGGAACTGGAAAGCATTAGGCTAAGTGAAATAATCCAGGCGGTGAAAGACAAATACCATATAATCTCACCTATAAGTGGAATAAAATCAAACAAAACAAACCGGCAAGTAAAATATAATCAGAAACATTGAAATAAAAAACACACTGACAGTCATCAGAGGGGAGGGTGATAACAGAGGAAAAGGGGGGGGAAGGGTTGTCAAGGAACATGTATAAAGGACACATAGACAAAGCCAAATGGGGGCAGGAATGAGGGTGGGAGGTGAGGATGGCTGAGGTAGGGGGAGAGGGGAGGGGAAAATGAAAACAACGGTACTTGGACAACAACAAAATGTTTTAAAACATACAATAAAGATTGAATTTTTAAAAAAGAAAAAACATCTAAACCTTTACTTCATATATGATTAGGTTTTAACAGGAATACTGTCATTAGATTTTTAGATAAATGACATCATTTTAAATATTATAAAAAACATACTTTTAAACTATCAGGGAACGAGCAACTACAAGTATGCTGCTGTAGCTATAATAAAATCAGGATAAATAAACTTTAAACCAAAAAAAACCCTATAGGTTAAAAAGGTCTCTAGAATAACAAATTAATTATTCAATTCCAATTCCTCAGGAGGACCTAACAATTCTAAAAATATATGCAGTGTCACATAACCTTGAGAACAGAAATACACATCTATGGCAAGAATTTAGAATACTACAATCCACAATCATACTGGGATATTTTAATATACCTCTCTCAATACTTAACATATGAATCAAAGAACAAGTAATAATATACAAGTATATGATTTCAACAACAAAATTAAAATGCTTGATATACTGTACAAATAAGTAACACTAAATTCAACAACTGCAGTTTTCAAAGTCTCATAGATCACTTTGCACAACTAACAACATAATGGGCCATCTAGTAAGTCTCAACAAATCATAAAAATAAATAGTTAAATCTAAAGAAGTTGGGAAAAAGAAATAATAAAGTCATGAGTAAAAACTAAAATTAAAAAACACACAGAGGAGCATATAAACATTGAAAAAATAAATAAGGCTATAAAAAGTTGGTTCTTTGAGGAAGCAGAAAAACCAATGAAGTTTCAGCAAGAAAGACCAAGAAAAAAGAAACAACAAAAAACCCAGCACAAATAAACAACTGACAGGAAACAGAGGGCAATTAACTACAAAGCTTCAATGAAATAGAAATGTTACTGGAAATATGAACCAAAATTTTGATGCAAGAAGGAATAAAATACATGAGTGCTATTCCAGCAAAGAAATGGAAAGAGGAAAAAAATTATGTCTTTCCACAAAGAAATTCCAGTCTCAAATGGTTTAAACCAGGAGTTGACCATAGGTCAAATCTGGCCTGCTGTCAGTTTTGTAAATAAAGTTTTATTGGAACACAACATCATATGCATTGTCTATAGGTACTGTCACAATACAATAGGAGAATCGAGGACCTGCACAGAGACCATGTGCTTCACGAAGCCTAAAATGTTTACTCTCTAATACTGTACAGAAAAAGTATGACAATTCTTGGTTTAAATAGTAAATTTTACCCAATATCAAAGGCAGAAATAATTCCACTATACAACTAATTTAATAGGTTAATGTAAGCTTGTTGCCAATCCTCACAAAGACAATTTGAGAAAAGAAAAAGACAATTGTATTCATGAACTTAAATAAAAAAATCCCAAATAGAAGTCAGAAAACAGAATTGAGCATTGAGTGAAAAATATAACACATCATTAATTTTAGTTTCACTGAGGAATTACAGATTGATTTAACAATAGAAAATCAATTACTGTATTTTATCACACTAACATATTAGAGGAAAATCATATCATTTCAATAGATGCAGAAAGTGTATAATAAAATTCAACAGTCATTCATGACTAAAATTAAATCTTAACAAATCAGACATAAAAGGGAACTTCCTTAATCTGATTATGATGACCTAAAAACAAAACAAAACACAACACAACACAACTGACATCTAAATTCATGGGAAACATTAAAAGCACTTCTTTTAAGAATGAGGTGGGGGGTCCTGCAATTATCATTTCTATTTGTCATTTTACTTAATGCCCTAGATAATTGGGTAAATTAAGAGACATGTAAATAAAGAGTCATGTAGCTTTATTTGTCTGAGTTCAAAATTGAAATCAGTCTATCTTGTCCCTTGTCCATCAACAGAAAGACTATGTAAACTGTGGTATAGTGATACACTGGAACACTATATAGCCATGAAAAGGAATGCATAAGGCATTGCAGCTCCAAACAAGAACATAGTTGATTCCCAGGAAAACAAAACTGTAGAACTGATTCTATGTACATAAAGTTCAAAACCAGCAAAACAAAAATCATTGTTTAATGATACAAAGATGAAATCTGAAGAAATGTTTACTGCTAGTAATTTATTGTAAGTATTTAAACAGCAAAGTATGTACACTGTCAAACAAGGAGACTGGTGGCTCTAAAATTATTGTGAGTTTCCATCATGACTCCTTAATGACAGGCTGGTATATTATATTATTAGCACTGACTTAATATATTCTTCAAAAGAGGATTAAATACTACCTCGATAAAGTTACTGTGTCAGGTGATTTCAAAACTGATCTTTCTAGGCTGTCTTGTATTTATTTTTAACAGCTAAGTTTAAAATTTCTAAGCAGTTCAAGGACAAATAAAAGGATCAAAACACTACTCCTTTTCATTAAAAACTGACCACTCTATGATCCAACAGATCATGAATGCAGGTGCCAACTATGCAAAATCACATCAGAATGAAAAAGCCGGAATGCACGTCAGCTGAGTCAAGTGTTGCCAGTGTCCACTGACACCAGTTCTTCCCTCTCTTAGCTAGTCACAGAATTGTTAAAAATTTGTGCTTCTAGAGAGATGAGATACTCGAGAGCCTAAGTAACCGAGCATTTTGACCAGTGAATCCTTCAGATTCCTGTGAGATGCTGTAACACAGAAAAACATTTTCTTTGTTACAAAAGAACATGGATTGGCTGCTAGATTTCACTTAAGGGTTGGATTCATTTTTAAAGGTAGCTTATATGTCCTGGATGACATTACCCTTCTCCACAAGGGCCTCTCTTAACTTTTAAAACAACTTAAGTTTAACAAAGACTTCTTAATAAAGGCTTATGTTATTAGGTTAGGTGAAAAAAGGCAGACATAGCATGTAGAATAATATTTACAGTATAATTTTTCTGCAGCATGAGCACTACTGTGTAAGGAAATATAGAAAGATCAGGAGATAATAATGAAAATGTTACTTGTGGGAAATTAAAGAAAAATAGATAACTTTCTCTTTTTTCTACTCTTCTGTACTTCCCAACTTTTCTATACTGAATCCATAGGATGATGAGCCCATTATAATAATGTTAAATAATGATACATAATTTATATAAAAATAACTCACACAGTACATGACACATAGTAGGAGAACAGCTGTACATGGTAGTACTCCTACTATTATTGTCTACGTAAAGTATAAGGGCAGGCCCAGTCTAATGACTTCTAAGTCATTGGAAGCCCATAACCTTATCATAAGTTTCATTACAAATCAAATCTATTAAATGAGTCAATGCTGTTAAAAATAGACAAGTTGAAGCCCTGGCTGGCATAGCTCAGTGGATTGAGTGCGGGCTGGGAACCAAAGTGTCCCAGGTTCGATTCCCAGCCAGGGTACATTTCTGGGTTGCAGGCCATAACCCCCAGCAACTGCACATTGATGTTTCTCTCTCTCTCTCTCTCTCCCCCTCCCTTCTCTCCCTAAAAATAAATAAATAAAAATCTTTATAAAAAAAAAAGACATGTTGAGTAGAAAAAATCTGTAGCATTACATTTTTTGTTGATGATGTGTTAACCAAAAGGGAGGCAACAACTCTAGAAGATCATACTCACTGTTTTCGAGTTATCTTAAAAATGCAATGTGCCATGTGTCACTGCTTTGGGGACAAGTTATAACACAGTTGGGAGAAACAGTATATTTACCTTTTAGTGCTGACTCACTACTTTCGCCAAGGAAGTTTAGTCTAGATAAGACTCTGTGATGTAGTACTTAATAAAGAGGTCTTAGGAGGGGCTTCCCGTGAGATTAAATGTCTTAACAGTTATCATGTACTGAACTAGTGAAGAAACCCAGAAATCCTATCCCCTAAATAAGATTTCTAAACCAGTTTTTTCAAGCTGAGTCACCACTAGTGTCTGATCAATCTTCAGACAAACACAGAAGAGCATAAAAGCCATCTAATCACTGATCAGATTCACTTTTGAGTTTTATGGATCTACTCACACACACACACACACACACACTCTCTCTCTCTCCCTCTCTCTCCCTCCTCCCCCTTTTTAAGGAGAACTGATTATGGAAATGTGGCTTGAGGTTTTAATTTTGTAAAAGATGCGAACATAGTTGTTTTCAAGTTATAAAAAAAGTTGCACTTTAGTACTCAGAGACCTCTTGCTTTAATTTATGCAAAGCTTAAGACATTTTGTTAGGCCTGAGTGAGACCATCTGTGCAAGAAATAAAGGATGCCTGAGGGTAAAATAGGCAAGAATAGTAATGCTGAATGTGTGGAAGGAGGTAGGCAGCCTATGAGTTTTGCAACTACTGCTGTGACCTTTACTACTTTAGAGAAGAAACAAGGGTAATTTCCATATATTAGCTCCTCTAGAAAAAGCTGGCATTCCTCTCCTCTTGCTCTTTCTTTTTTCCCCATTCCTTAATAATAACAAGCTGGGAAGGCAGACTACATACATAGAGAACTACAGCCGGTTTTGAAAATCACGCTTTAACACACACATACAGTAGAATGTGGTTTGAGGGGAGGGACAGAAAGCACATGAGGGGATGAAAAACTGGATGAATGAGATTAATTCAGAAGGGACGTGGCAACTGTCTCAGTGTTGTCATGTAGAAACAAGGAATGAAGAAATTAACTGAGCCGAGTACTGGGCATCAAACACTTTGCAAAAAATATTCATACTTAATTTTATTTAATTGTTTAATGATATTTAATGTGAAATGTTATCTAATTTGTATAACTGAAAAAGATAAAGACTAGTAGGTTTAAAGGGAGAAAAGGGGAAGTAGGTAAAAAATAAAGTGGAGGACAGAGAGAACCAAAGATGGAATGACTGACTGCTGAAGATAAGAGACTGGCAGTCTGTGGCAAGTTCTAGTATCGAGTGGATGACCACTTGCCTTGGACCCTGTTTGGGAGAGAGGGTCAGATGTTTCACATTCTTTCTAACCACAAATCTCCTCTATGAAGTATGGAGGTTCACAGGTTGGTTGGGAGACATCAATGCTACCTGTGGTGGAGATCAGGGTGTTGGTGTTTGCTCACTATAGCAGATACCTTTAGCCATCCTACTTACACTGTGTCTGTCAAGACTTCCCTCTTCAATGCCAACTTTGGAAAAGGAGTGGGGCGCCTGGATTAACGTTCCTGAAGAATAAGGAGTGTACCGAACCTAAACTGAACCGCTAGTTCTGACCACAAGAAAACAGGATTAGCTTCAACTGGCTTCCTTCAGCTTCAGCTAAATGTCCTGAGTATCATGAAGGAATATTTCCTTCACCCAGGAGGCTCTGGCAGCTGAAGGCTGTGGGCTCTGGTTTAATGCAGGTGGGTTAGAACAGCCTTTTTCTGTAAATCAAAGCTTTTTTCAGAGAGAGCATTACTTTTTAAAATGATGGCTTTCTTTCTACATCTCTAAAATTAACATTACAAAGGCCTGACCTTATGTGCATTAAGTATTCCCCGAAGAAGCACAAAAATATTTTGTGAGTTTGTTCATATTGCATTTCTTGCTTTTGATTACCTTTGGGACTTATTAAGGAGTCCATGCTTTCCGTCCCCCCTCCCATTTTTCTTATAGGGGTCCCCACAGGGGTTGGGGATGAAGGAATGGAGAAAGAACCCAAACCAAGGGTGTAATAGTCACATCAAAGCCAAAAAGACTTTCGTTTATCAAAAGAAAGGTTTAAAAAAAACTTCAAAAAAAGTAATAAGCACTTTTATCTAAGGGGTGTATTTTACAAAACATTTGTATATAGCTACAGTGTACGGCTGAAAAGATCTTTTATATTGAACCTCTTAGGGCATAGAATTAACTTTAAAACAAAAGCAGGTATATAGTATTAAGGCACTAAATGTTCTCAAATACCAAAATTATGTTATTTTTTCTATTACACATCCATATACCATTCCTGTTGTCTAGAATTTTCTGTACAAATCAAAATGGATAGGGCAGATGTGTACCAGGAGGATCAAAGCTGATAAACACATCATTTGGGATAGGAAAACCCACTTCTCTCTCATTCAGGATTCAGGACCATGTATTTGCATGGTAATCGAGGTCTAAACAAGGCCACAAACCCTGGCTGGAAAGGCTTCCCCTAATTACCTACACTTCATATATACACAATGCCACTGACATTATGAATTCTCCAATAAGATGGGGATTGGGGTCATTGTTAAATATTTCCAGATAGCAAGGACTTAACCTTGGATTCAGATCACCTCACTACTGTTCTTCAAAGCCCCAAGTGGATACAGTCCTCAAGTTTCTTTCTCCTAAGGATACGCTTTGACTTATTTCAGAGTCCTGAGTGAAAGGTAATTTAAATAGGAGACCACTTTATTGAAACTTTTGGTTTTTTAATATAAACATTATGTAGACATACCCAAAAAGAAGAAAATGAATCACCCATAACCTCATTTATTAAAGGTAGCCACTATGAATGTTTTGATATCTTTCCAGTGTTTTTGATATTTATTTTCTCAAATTAAGTCACCATGTTGTGAATACGATAGATATAAAACCAGGGGGTCATATGCGCAGTGCCCAAAATGAAAGGAGATCTTGAGTAGATAAATCAGGCAAAGGCTAGTGATAAAGACACAAAGGGCCAGAAGTAACATCAAGAAGGACTGCTGCTGGGATGATATAGTCATACCGAAAGGAGGGGGCACAGCACAGCAAGAGTATCGAGGTCTTGTTCCGTATTTAATTCACTCCTTCTGCTCCCAAGTTTGTAAGTGCACTGTCATCGTTTATCTAGTGCCTTCTAAGCGCCAACCACATTACAAAATTCTCATGAAAACCACATGACATAAATATTATTAAACATTATTTTACAGTCAAGGAAACTCAGACTCATAAAGTTAAAAAAATTTCCCAGAGTTGAAGGGTGGTTCAGGGGATATTCACAACCAGATGTGTCTGACATCAAAGCTATTGCTACTAGTTAACAGGTTATGTCAATTGCACCCAGGGCTCTGGAAGATGCGCCTAGTGAACCCAGCTGTGTTGCATTAAATCTCCTCCTTGGTCGAGTACCTATTCTCCTTGCTACTGTGAGGAGATCCTGGCTTCTAGGAATATCAAAGTCACTTCAGGTAGCTCAGGCAGCCTCTATGAACCACCACACCAATTCCCAGTCACCTCTCTTTATTCTGCACTCACAGCTCTGATTCTACTATTCAGTGATTCACAAATCCCATCCACCCAGTGATCCCTGTCTTAGCACTATCTAAACCATGGCACCACTCGTACATTCATGTGTCTATGCTGTACCATGTGTAGAGGCGGACAGGAGAGGTAGAGCTGTAAACTTCTCAGTATCTCCAACACTCTTGGGTACACTGCTTTACAGTAGCAGATGTTCAATAAATACAATTAGTTTTTCAGGAAGCCCAGACTGGTATGGTTCATGGAATGAACCTTTCCATCCTCTTCTAAAATTTAGCTCCCAGACCAGGTTCTACATAAACTTATAGGACAGGGAAGGAGAAAAAAGATAGAAGAGGTTAAAAATTATTAGTCTTGGTTTTCTAAACTACAGAAGAGAAATGAACAATCATCTTCTCAAAAGACAAATATATGAACCAGAGTAGGTACTGGGGCCTGGTAAGAAAGAGCAGTTAGGGAGACCTGGGGGATCAGTTCCTGAACGTGGGCTGCCCAGATCCATGGGGGCTGGAGAGGGCATGGGGGAGGGAGGGAGGCAGAGAGTGTGTGAAAAATTGAGGGGAGGCTAATCACTAAACAGATTCCAAAAATTCGGACAAAGGACACCAAATAGTATCTGGATAAGGAAACATCAGGAATCTTTATCATATGGGTAACTGCCTCCCTTCTGCCAAGCTACCTCAATGCCAACAAAAGCTCTATTCCTGAAAGCAAATACTTAATTAGGAGTTTATATTAACTGATACACTGACAGCTGTGACATGTTAGTATCTGATCAGGCCTACAACCACACAAATGTACACACACACACAGAAACCCATATTGCTCTGATGACATATGCATGCACACTTTGTTTCTCCGTAGCTTAGAAAGTGGTCTAAATAAGGAAGGAGAACTGTGAGAAAAAAAGGTGGCAAGAGGAGGAAGATGACAATTTGTGTTTAGCAGTGACACACAACAAATCTTAGCCCTCTCAAACAGCAACAAAACCCAAGGCAGGAGGGCCTGTCTACTGACAAGGAGAAAACAGAACACAACACAGATTCTGTGGTGCTGGAAGAAACCTGCTGAAAGCATCTGGCTGACTGGATGGGAAAGAGGCTGGTGAGATCTAGCAGTACCTTAAAGTTAGACAGAGGACCTGAGAGGCTGAGAGAGGAACAGAAGGAAGATGGGAGGAGGGAGGAGTCCAAGACCTAAGACGGGCAGCCACACTGAAGGCGTGCAGGGCACCACAGGAGATGGCAGCATTGGTGTAAGCCCCTTCCAAAGGCCTTGCCAACACAGCCAAGGTGGACGGCGCTAGCGTTCCTCTGCTCACTGGGCCTGTTGGAGACATAATGAAACGCAGTGCTGTCAGGGGTGGCCCCTGGGTAACGTTTTCACTTCTACATTCCATTTTCAGTTTAGGTCGAGATTTTTAAGAAGACAGCAAGCAGCACTTGAGTCCCAGGTGACAAGATTTGCTCAGATTTAGTCTTTGAATGTTGCAAATTAAATTCCCTCATCAGGCCTCTAATCACTCTTACCAGATGGGGCTTGCGCTCAATTTTGGATCCACAGGAAATTTAATGGTTATTGTTTCTGTTTAAATAGGAGATTATTGCATTTTAATAAGTTCTCTTTGGGACTTGCAGCAACAATAGAGCACTATGAATTACTGTAGATAGCTGTTACTGCATGCTGGGGAAAAATCAAGTTACTAAGTGTGACAAGTTGCTTTTTCTTCCCTTCCAGCAATCGCTCCGAGTGTATTTACCACCAAATTAAGTATGTGCCGAGGGGATAATATTTTTATCCTGCCGAGGGGGAGAAGGAGCTTGTCTGTGGATTTTCATTAAAATGACACATCTGTTCAGCAATTTCACAAAGTAATTCTGCTGAAAGTTTTATCAGCTAATTTTAATTATTCACTCCAGTGGGTTGAATACAGGATTCATCATGTCGAATTAATACATTTGACGGGAATTTCACAAAGAGGGGGAGAAAAAGCAATCAACAAATTGAATTGTCATGCAATATGGATTAAATTGAGATTCTTTAATTAGGATAAGCCTGAGATTTGGTATTTTGAAGGTATTAGAAAGCTTAGCAATACAGTGGTAAAGATTAAGAAAATGCAATTAAATATTACACTTTGGACACAGCCCTGGTATCATGTGAGTAGAAGAGTCCTCCTTGGAGCAGACTGGTTAACGGTGCTGGTTTCTAGACTTGCTCAGTGCTGGAAATACAGCCATGCCAACGAGGGACAGCTGCTGTGTGTTTACCAGAGATGAATCGAAGGGTCATTGTGTTTTAAAAGACTGAAAGCTGACTCCCTAATTTAAACTACAATGAGATAATTGTGCAACTGACAAGGAATAAATAACTAGGAGACATAGGTTCAAGTTCTAGTTCACAAGTGTAATCACAGAACCAGCTCAGAATGGTTCTGTCTTATTTAATGAGATACTGAGTTGTTTTTCAGACAACAGACCAAAACAGAAAGTCCTGCAGCCGAAGCACGCGCAAAGGAGGGGACTTTGACCTACTCCTGCACCCCAGGGAACAAAAGGACCAGTACATAACCAGAATTTGAACATCAGAACCCTTTCAGAAGCAAAGCGTCCATTGTCCAGGAAGATCCTGTGATGATGCCTCTTTACCACAAACGACCAAGGCTCCAGTGTCCTCCAATTAAAACTTGCCCCACCAGCACTCCCCCTGTTCCCCCTAACTCCTTAAAAGCCCTCCTCGAAATCTGGATTGGGGAGTTCAGGCTTTTGAGCATTAGCTTCCCATTCTCCTGGGTTGGGCCATTCATAATAAAAAGCCAGTATTCTTTACTGCAATTCTGGGTATCTCATGTTTGGCTCTGCTAGCACCAGGTGGACAAACTCTGCTCTGTAACACAACGATTACTTGTATGACCCTGAAAAAATGCGAACATTCTTTTAAGCACCTATTATAGACATTATATCAGACATGGACACCATAATAGTGAACAAGAGTCCTACAGTCTAGCGCAACAACGCTCCATGGGTCTCCAACTCTTCCTAAATAATGAACGGGGGGGGGGGGAGACCTAATGAGCTAAGCATTTTCTATTTCTCAATTCTGCAATGGTAACAAGAAACCAATTGTACTGGGCTTACTTTATGAAGGAAGTATATGGTTACACTGAGGATCAAATAGAACACTGCAGAGAACATGGAGCAAAAATCATTATTCCATAGGCCCCCTTTCCCACATATACTGGCTTGGGTGGTGCATCTGCATGCACAGCTGCCCATTACAGCCTCTGCCAATGTTAAGGTGGCATGGGAGAAAAGCAGCATTGTGTATACTGGACCAGGAAAATAAAAGGGTAAGTGGACTTACTGCCAGTGAACGCATTAAAAAGTATATTTGTATATATAGATCAGGTAATGAGATAAGGAAGTGAACTCCCAAGGTTTGCCAAAACTCGCTGATACTTATAAAAACAAACAGAAACTGGAAGTGGGAGGAGAGAAAAAACAATTTTCATGGAGGGTACAAAATTCTTGCTGAGGTGGAAGATACAGTTCCTATGCTGAAATGGTCTAAGCCTCATCTCTGCTTTAGTTCCTAAAACTAAAACACATATATATCAGGGTCGTGAGCATTATAATAAGCATGAGAAAGACAAGAAAGAAAAAAAAAACATTAATGAGAAAACTTACTGGGAAGACAGTGTTAATCTATCTAAAGAGGGTGAAAATTGCTTTTCAGTTCCAAACAAAATGTTCACTCACTCCATTTCCAGAAGGTACAGCAGGCCACACACACCGACCAATGAAACAGCATAGGCTGCCACACTGTGACAATAACAAATGCTATACGATCTTGTTAGAGGTAAGAACAATGGATCACCAAAAAAAGAGGAAAAAACCCAAAAGTATAAATTCAATTTCTAGCTATATGCTCATCTTTAAAATTTTTCTGGGAATTTCTATAATCATTTATGTTCATTCATTCAGCAATTATTTATTGAGCTTCACTATATACCACGGAAGAATGCTCTTCTGGATAGTGGGAACACAGAGGCTCCACAGACCTTACACTTTAGTCTGGGTTGGTGGCACAGGATATAAAATGTAATGTCAAACAGTGGCAAGGGCTTCGGAAAAAAGAGAGCAAAGTTCAGGAAACAGAAAATGTGGAGAGTATGATTTTATAGAGGGTGGTCAGAGAAAACCCCTCTGAAGATATTACACCTGAGGAGAAGCCTGCATCAAGTATTAGTCATCTAACTCTCAACATATTTTTCCATTTTCCATTTTTGTTTTCTCTCCTGTATTCTGGATTGGCTTACTGGGCATCATCATGGTACAGACACAAAGAGCAACTGCTCTGTTATCTCAAGAAAGTAGTGATCTTTCCAAGTCTCAGGTTCCCCACCTAAGAAGTGGTTTGTTCCTGAAAACTCTTCCCCCTTCTCACCATTATCCCCTCCCACCTCCCCTCTGGTCACTCTAAGTTTGTTCTTAATTTCAATGTCTTTGGTTATATTTTGCTTGCTTGTTTGTTTTGTTGAAAACAACAATAAAAAAGAAAAAAGAAATAAAGGAATATGAACTAAAAAAGATATTAAGTCAGAAGCAAAAATTGGGAAATTTGGGGGATTGGTGCCATCCTCAAAGAATTACATGAGCAGTTGTTCTTAAAATATTAATGGACAAGTCACCTATGTCACCCTGGAAGACATCAGACAGATATGAAATATGATAATAGATTATCCTAAACTTAATAAAGTGTCAGCACCAATAAAAAAAAAGAAGTGGTGTGTTAGGAGGATTAAATGAGATAATGTATATAAAGTGCCAGAACATCAGGTGAACAGATACTTGAATTATCTACTTTGTTTTTTCAGTTATTGCAGATAATCCTTGCGACAGCAAGAAAGATTCTTAGTGATTATTTAATTCCAATATCTTCAATTTATCAACGGTGAAAAGACCCTTCAGAAATGAAGCAAAAAACTCATGAGTAGTCATCCCATCAGACAGAATTTCTACCAAGAGCTCCTTCTGTTACAGTAGTGTATCCCAAATTTTTCTTTTAGCTGTGAAACCTTTTTTAAGTGTAGCTTACCAAGGAGTCCAACATGAAAAACAAACAAATAAGGAGGAGCTGAGCTTTCCCACCCCCTTGAAGAATGAGGCAGAGAACGAACAAATGGCCTTAGTGGTGATGAAAGGCAGAAACACCATGAGAGAAGAGTCATGGAGGTTCCTGAAGGAAAACAAAATCAGTAACATTCTTAAGCAGGTCCAAAAAGAACTGCTAGAGTGATTTCCTTTATCACCTGAATTATAAAAAAATAATAAAGACAATTTAGGGAACATTATTAATCCTTTTCTTTTTTTGTGGTCACACATGTTCAGTTTTTTGGTTTTTCTTTTTCCCTTAATTCTGGCCCTTGTCTATCTCATGTTCTTTTCCTTCACTTGTTTCCAAAGTCCCAGCTGTTTCCTTTTTTGCTTTTCTCTCTAGCACCAATGTTAGCTCATCCACCCTCCCTACTTACCTCTGATTGTTCTCAATGCAGGAAGATCACTAATCTGTTAAAACATGGAGAGTAGGAGAGCAGGAGTCTGTATTTTACTCTTAGCAGTAAGTATCTACAATCAAAAAAGAACCAATGGGCTCAGCCATCTGCTTCTAATCAAACTCCTGAGAATGAAGGGCCAAGACAAAGAAACAGCTGCCCTCACGATGATCAGCAGAATGTCAATGCATCTACCATTAGGCACCATGCTTAACATCTATTATTCATTCAACAAACATTTACTGGATCTTGCTATAAGTCAGTACCTTGCCATATGTACATCCAATAGGCATAAAACAGTTTTAAATGTCAACACACCCAATACAGAGGCTGTTTTGCTACAAATCATTGGCCTATTAAACCTTTATAATTGGTGGATGTTGAGAAAAGTCCTTCAATCAGTAATGTTAGCTAATGAATCTTTAATGTGAATATTTTCTGTAGCCTTGAGGAGAGAAAAGCATACTTTCACCTTCCCACACAGCTCCACCAGTACAGGTCCATCACTGAGGACATGAGCTGCCCTTCCATGGGGTCCTGCAGAGATTCACAACCTCTTCCCTTTGTTTCTTCCAAACTTCCTCTGTGAACATCGACTTTCTAGGGAACTCATGTTTTAGAATTTTAACAAAACAACATTCAAAGAACCACCACGTACAAGGTGTAGCAGTAAATGTAATTCTAAGTGAGCCTGAGTTGTTTAATGGGAGCATACGGTTACCAGCTCAGTCTGAAGAGAAGGGCTGACTTTAGACTCAGATGAGAGCAACATAGGCTCAGTTTTCTCAGTTTTCTGTATATTGTGGGCAAAAATACCACAGGACTGTTAACATCAGCAACTGAAAAAAATGCATATGAAAGCAACTGGCACAGCACCTAGTATATATGTAAGCATGCAGTAAACATAATTATTATTACTATCATTATGACAGGTAGAGGGGAGAGGAATTGTAAAAGAAAACAGATCTCATACATACACTATATCTTAATTAATATATATTAGTTACCCTATAATAATGACCAAAGTATCAGGAAAAAACACAGCCTACTAAGAGCATAAATATCTATGACTGCTGATCCACATTCTGCCTAGAATTTCTAACAACAAAACGATGCACCACACGATGGAATTCAGTCGTGATGACTACAGACCAGTAATTTTCAACCATTGTGCAAAAAGAATTTTTGTTTAAGATTTTATTTATTTTTTAAAATAATTTTTAAAAGATTTTTTAAATATTTTATTTATTTATTTTTAGAGAGGGAAGGGAGGGAGAAAGAGGGAGAGAGAGAGAAACATCAATGTATGGTTGCTGGGGGCTGTGGCCTGCAACCCAGGCATGTGCCCTGACTGGGAATCGAACCTGTGATGCTTTGGTTCGCAGCCCGCGCTCAATCCACTGAGCTATGCCAGCCAGGCCTTTGTTTATTTTTTAGAGAGGAGAGGGGAGAGAGAAAGAGAGGGAGAGAAACATCACTGTGTGGTCGCCTTGCTTCTCAAGCACCCCTGACTAGGGACCCGGGCATGTACCCTGACTGGGAATTGAAAAAGGCAACCCTTTGATTCACAGGCCAGCACTCAACCACTGAGCCACACCAGCCAGGGTATAGTCAGGGGCACTGACCTCTTTTCCCTTCGACTGTCAAATAAAAAAAATGACAGCAGCCAACACAACAATAGTCATCCAGTGTGAATGAATCAGAATTGTATCTATTTTTTGTCAGATCAGCCACAAATACATTTTTTGGTGTGCCACAGAATTTTAGTAATTAGTTTGTGAGCCATGAGATGAAAAAGGTTAAAAATCACTGTTATAGAAAATGACTTTGGTTTTCTCTTGTTATTTGGACACTACAAAATCACAAGTATCACCCATGCTTTCAAGATCAACCTTTTGAACAATGGTGACATTCTGACAACCAGATAGTATGTTAAAGGAGTAGGAACTAAGCAAATTTCCCCCCTGTGGTAAAGCTGGTATAGGGTTATAATGCCACTTATTTTATGACTGATTTGTTAGTTCAAGCCTAATGCATACTGAGCATCCCTTTATTGGCGATGGGAAATTCAGCCTTGGTGACTCTTATGGTCTTCTCTTCACAGCCTGAAGCTTGGTTAGAACCGTAGGGGAACTATTTTAGCATCAAAAAAAAAAAAAAGAAATTCCACCAAAAATTAGACCCTTGTTTGTGTGAAAGGAGAGATAAGAGGTATACTGCTGTTAATGGAAAAATATAGATCAGATAAAAGCCAGGGGATTAGGTAAAACTTACAAATTTACCTTCCTGTTATTCCATCATTCAACTCAGCAGACCTAGAGTCGTAATCACAATTATGCAAGGTCTATTAAGCAATTCCTTTCCTCTCTTATTTTATTGTGTCCTTCACAGCTTATATTATCCATCAGAAGTCTCAAAAGTTTTTTTTGAAAAGAAAAGCCACCATTCATTTAAGAAAAAAACATACCAATCCTATACTTGCACAATTCTAATACTCACTTTGAGAGTCAAAAATATTTCTAAGTGTAGTGTGCAGTCTGGGTCCCAGGATACAAAGAGACCATGGTGTGTACTTGCACAAATATAAGCGCACAGGCATTAGCTGATGTGGGAGGGAGGGCAGGAAAGAGGCGAAAAAGTGGTAACACCAAAAGCCTTACAAAAGGGGTCAATTCTTCAAGCTAAACGGGGTAGGTGACCTTAGCTGAATTTCCCACTACTAGTAAAAGATACTCAGAATCCTGAAGGCTTGAACTAACAAATCAAGTGTCAAATAAGTGACATTATAGCTGTGGTAGAAGGGGCTCAGGAGCTCAGTAGGATTTCTTTCATAGGAGCATTAATCCCATCCATGAGGGCTCCATCCTCCTGACCTACCTACCTCCCCGAAGGTACCATCACATTGTGTATTAGAACTCCAACATATGAATATGCAAGGAAGAAAACATTCAGACAGTAGCAATCAGTATACTTTGTAAGTATGTATGTTTTTGAACAACAACAATAAAATGCCAAGAGAGCAGAACTTCTGGAATGGCTGAGTACAGAGCTTCTCAAACCCTTATCACAAAAATAAACAACAAAACTGGACAAAATTGTCAAAAACAACTTTTAAGGACACTGAAAACTGACCAAGGCATACAACAAAATGAGAAATATTTATTCAAGAAAAGTTATTAAACAAATGGAGTCTGTAGATTTAAACCTTGTGCTCCTCTCATGTCTAACCCTCTCCCTAGCTCCATGGGGTAGAAGTACTGTCAGGGCAGGCTAGCTGGGAGGATCAAGGCTCTGCTGCTTCAGGACTGATTTTATCTGGAGCAGAACATGGAAAACTCTTTGTACAGGGGTATTAAAAGCAATAGTGATCTCAATGGCAAACAATCAGGAAAGGGCAACATTTCAGCTGGCCTGAAATCTCATTACTGATTAAAGCAGGCAATAAACCAGCAGACAAGTCAAAATTAATACAGAGATCTCAGGAACAAAGAGGGCCTTGATAAGATCCAGTTTATCTTTCTTGGTATAGAAGGCTGTAGATATCCTCAAAGCTGTGCACAAGCTGTGCACACAAACCTTAGCAAAGGACTGATTACTGCTAAGCATGAGACCTTACAAACACAGAGGGTAAAATTTAAGGCAGACATAAGTTGGCTGAACTGTGATTCATTCTCCAAACCATACAATAATCCAGCAGACAAAAGTGAAAGACTTCATGATTTAGTGGATTAAAGTATTGAGCTCAAAGTGCTCAAACAACCACAGAAGAGTCTCTGGATAAGCACTAGGCTATTCTGATCCAGAAGTGATTCCTAGGATGCTAGACTAAAATATATAAAAGGAAGGTGGTATGGGGGCAGTGTAAGGGCGGGGGGAGTGCAGGAGGATAACAAAGCAAAGGCATTGGTGGACATACATTATGGAAGAAACATACTACAAAGAATTAAAATAACAGGAACAACCCCCAACTTAGATGTGTGTGAAGAGGAAGGAGATCAGAAAAGAGTTGCTACAATATATTATCTAAAATGTCCAGTTTCCAGTGAAAATTATGACATACAAAAATGAAAATTAACTCATACACAAGAAAAAAATCAGTTAATAAAAACTGTCTCTGAGGGGATCCAGATGTTGGAAGAAGTAGAAAAGGACTTCAAAGCAGCTATTATAAAGATATTGAAAGACTTGAAGGAAAACAAGTATTTGAATAAAGTATGACATCATGATTCATAAAACAAAGAAATTTTCATTTCTTCTTTTAACTAATTTAAAAACAACTGCATAAATCAGTAATTATAAGATTGTATTGCACGTCATACAACAAATAAACATATACTATATATAATAATAATTATTAATAGCACTAAGGAAGGAGGATGGTAATGGAGCTACAGTAGACCAGAAAAAAAACAAAAAAAAAAAGAATACCAGGCAATAATTCACACCCATGGGAAGAAAAAAAGAGTAATAGAAATAGTAAACATATAAATTTATATCTGTTTATATATGTTTATATAAATTTATATCTGTTTATATAAATATATAAATGTATTTACATTTGTAAATATATACATTTGTGAATATATTTTCCTTTTTTGTCCTAACTCCACTAAAAATATGTTTCATAAAGTAATAACTATAACAATGTATTATTAGATTTATGAGATATATAATGTATGTGATAATGAAAGCACAAAGGAGGATGATATAAAACGATACTGAAGAAAATTTGTGCATGTTACTGGAATTAAATTAGTGTTAAACTAAAAAAGATTGTGATAGGTATGATGCATATGTTAAACACATAGTGTAACCACTCAGAAAATAACTCTAAAATTATAGTAAAAATCAATAAAGTAACCTGAAAGATACACTAAAAATCACCTAGTTATGCCAAATAGTACAAAGAAGGGACAATCAGACAATAACAAAAAAATAAGACAAATGAAAACAATTGAAAGGGAGACAGAAAGCCAACCAATGATGACATTAAATATGAATGGGTTAAAACCTCAATGAAAGGAAGGGATTTTAGGCTGGATTTTTTAAAAAATCCGCATATATGCTGACTAAGAGAAGTACACTTTAGACTCAAATACAAATTAAAAGAAAAAAGATTATAAAGGCAATTAACACACAGAAAAGAGCTAGAGAGAGTAAACTATCACATAAAATAGAGTTTAAATGAAAATTGTTGCTAGAGACAAAGAGGAACATTTTATTATAATAATAATAATAGAGTCCATAATCAAGAAAATACAATTATACACCACCCACCCCAACCACCGAGTCCCCAATTACATGGAACAAAAACTGACAGAACTCAAGGGAGAAATAAATAACCAAGCAATAATAGTGGGTAATAATGTCCCATTCTAAATATGGCTAGGACAAATGAAGAGAAAACTCACCAAGGATATAGTTGCTTTAAACATTTTCAACCAAAGTGACCACTGTGTCCCAAAACAGCATAGTACACATTCTTTGCAAGCATATGTGGTACATTATCCAAGACAGAGAATATACTAGGTCATAAAATTAGTATCAATACATTTAAAAGGACTGAAATAATAAAAAGTATATTTTTATATTTCTAATTAAATTAGAAATCAAAACAAAAGAATATTTGGGATTTGGGAAATCCACAAAATACTTAAACAAATCAAGATATGTATAACATTCCATGGGTCAGAGAGAGAATCATGAGAAATTTAAAATTATATTTAACTTAATGAAAATAAACACATAATACAATATCAAAATTTGTGGGCTTCAGCAAAAGAGGTGCTATAAATACCTATAATAGAAAGATCAGAGACTCCTAGACAAGATGGAGGCATAGGTAGATACACTGTGCCTCCTTGCACAACCAAAAGAAAGATAACAACAAATTTTAAAACAAAAAACCACCAGAACTGCCAGAAAATCCAACTGTATGGAAGTCCGATAACTAAGGAGTTAAAGAAGTAATATTCATCCAGACTGGTAGGAGGGGTGGAGATGGGCAGCTGGGGCTGAGAGGACACATGGCAAGGTGGTGGCTGGAGGACTGGGTGGTCCTACATTTGCATGACGATAAACTGGGATGAAAAACTGGGGAGCGAGACAGACCATACAACCTAGGGTTCCAGCACAGGGAAATAAAGCCTCAAAGCCTCTGACTATAAACATCTGTGGGGGTTGTGGTGATAGAAGAAACTCCCAGCTCTACTGGAGAGTCTGCTGGAGAGACCCACAGGGTCCTAAAACATACACAAACCCACCCACCTGGAAACTAGCACCAGAAGGGCCCAATTAGCTTGTGGGTAGCAGGGGAAGTGACTGAAAGCTGGCCCAGAGTCAAGCAAGTGGTATTGTTCCCTCTCAGACCCCTCCCCCACATACAGGGCCACAATGCAGCAATGTGTGTAGCCGGTCCTGGCAAATACCTCAGGCTCTGCCCCTTACTAGGTAAAAGGTGTGGGAGACAAAAAAATATGGCCCAAATGAAAGAACAGATCAAAGCTCTGGAAAAATACAACTAAGTGATCAAGGGATAGCCAACCTATCAGAGGCAGAGTTCAAAACATTGGTAGTCAGGATGCTCACAGAAATGGTTGAGTATGGTAACAAAATAGGAAAAGGTGAAGGCTATGCAAAATGAAATAAAGAAAAATGTACAGGGAACCAACAGTGACAGGAAGGAAACAGGGACTCACATCAACAGTTTGGAATAGAAGGAAGAAATAAACATTCAACCAGAGCAGAATGAAGAAACAAGAATTCAAAAAAATGAGGAGAGGCTTAGGAACTTCTGGGACAACTTTTAAACATTCCAACATCCAGATCATAGGGGTGACAGAGGGAGAAGAGGAAGAGCAAGAAATGGAAAACTTATTTGAAAACATAATGAAAGAGAACTTCCCTAATCTGGCAAAGGAAATAAGACTTCCAGGAAGCCCAGGAAGCTCAGAGAGTCCTAAAGAAGTTGGACCCAAAGAAGCACACACCAAGGCACATCATAATTACATTATCCAAGATCAAAGATAAGGATAGAATCTTAAAAGCATAAAGAGAAAAGGAGACAGTTATCTACAAAGGAGTTCCCATAAGACTATCAACTGATTTCTCAAAAGAAACCTTGCAGGCAAGAAGGGGCTGGAAAGAAGTATTCAGAGTAGTCATGAAAAGCAAGGACCTACATTAAAGAATACTCTACCCAGCAGAGCTATACTTTAAAATGGGAGGGCAGATAAAGTGCTTCCCAAATAAAGTGAAGTTAAAGGAGTTCATCATCACCAAGCCCTTATTATATAAAATATTAAAGGGACTTATCTAAGAAAAAGAAGATGATCAAAAATATGAACAGTAAAATGACAACAAACTCACAACTATCAACCACTGAACCTAAAAAACAGAAACAAAAGTAAACTAAGCAAATGACTAGAACAGGAACAGAATCACAGAAATAGAGATCACACAAAGGGTTATCAGTGGGGATGGGGGAGGATAGGAGAAAAGGTACAGGGAGTAAGAAGCATAAATGGTAGGTACAAAATAGACAGGGGGAGGTTAAGAACAGTACAGGCAATGGAGAAGCCAAAGCATTTACATGTATGACCCATGGACATGAGCTAAAGGGAGGGGGATGTATGTGGGAAGGGGCTGCAGGGCGGAGGGGAATAAAGGGGGGGTGGGACAACTGTGATAGCACAATCAATAAAATATATTTTGAAAAAGAAAGATCAAACTGTTTCCATCTTGAGAAACTAAAGAATGAGGATGCAGAGCAGAGTGATGTAAATGGTCTTATACTGGATTTTGGTGATGGTTACAAGACTGTAAACTTATTATAACTCATTTAATTATACACCTAACATGGGTGAATTTTATGGCATATGCATTATAAATTCAATAAATACGTTGTTTTCAGTTTAAAAGCACATGGGAAAAAATGACTAGAAAGAAATAGGCCAAAAGTGTCATTATGTTAGATTTGCAGGAATATAAGTTCTTTTTTGTACTTTTATCGTGAAAATAAGTATTTAAAATTAAAAAGAATCATTAAATTTACACTTTTATACACACTGAAAACTGCATTAGGTATATTAAAAGGAGTCTTCAGACAGCCATCTAGTTAAACTTCCTGCCTCAAGACAAGAATACACCTAATTCACAAAGAAATTAGATTTTTATCAAGACTGTTTTTAGATAGCTTAATGGGGATTAAAAAAAATCCCAGAGAACCACCATTACCCCTTTTAGTCTGTACTCATTTAAGAATCTCTTTTAAGCATCTATTCAGGAATTCTTCCTGGTATCTAATGTTAAACATCTTCAGCACAATTTAAATTCACTACAACACAATGAACATTCTGAGATTTGTGTTCACATCAAAGTTCTACCACTTATAATACTGTGCAATATTTTGTCTCCATGTCTTCATCTGTACAATGGAACACACAATGATATTGTTGTAAGAACTAAACAATATAATGCTTAAAAATAGTACCCAGTGTATAGTGAGCACTTACTAAGCCTTATTATAAAGAAATGAAAAAGGTAAAATTTCTTCGAAAGAAAAAGGTGACGGCAGAGGGACTGAACCAAGTTATCCATGTCTGCATTCATTCCTTCATGAAAGAAGATGGATTATATGAAGTTAATTGAATGCAGGAAAAAATGTTAAGAAAATAATCTACGACATGTAATTTTTTAAGGGGCGGGGAAGCCTCTAAGGAATTTAGTTCCATGTTGAACAATAGCTTATACTCATACAAGTAACAGAATAGCTTTTAAAAGATGACATAAATGTTAAACCATGTCATGGATGAATACATATTTACATGTTCAATTCAGTAAAGTGGTCATTTTGCTTTGATTAGCCCTACTTGAGTTAATTAAAATATTTCCATTTCTTCTAGCATTCATAGTTCTCTGTACAGTTTACAGAAGCTGGAGATGGATTTTTCATACTGTTTACCAGCTGTTAAGATTTTGATGGACACTTTAATCATGTACTACAACTGCAAAATCTACCACTGGGAGCAAACACAAGTCTTGAGTCAAATTGAGAAAAGGAATTACATGAACAGAACCATTTTTTGTTCACATTAACTTGAAAAAAGGAGCAGGAAAAGTTCATAGTACAAGCAATTTTTTCTCAGTCAAGCACTAATCTTTTTAAAATTAATGATAATTAATGTTTTGTACTTTGCTGTTTGTGTTTTGCTAGAAAAAATATTGCTAATTAGTAAACTAAAAAGTACATCTTAACCTTTCTACAAATGTTAAAGGATCAACAACTCAACTGGCATCCGCCTTGTAGAATTTCACAGGATCAACATCTCAAGTACCGATATAGATTACGAGCTTTTACATGAGAAAGCTCCAGGGATGTAGGATGGATTCAGTTCTCCTTTGTGCTGGATGACCACTCATCTGGAATGCCAGAGAAGAGATTCAAGCATTGAAACTTACAGCTCTCCATTATGCTAGTTTTGTATTTTAGAGGTTCCCTAAGCTGATTTTTAAAAACTGTTTTGAGGAAAATGAGGAAGAGAGACAGATTCAGATACTGAAAAAAAAAAGCTAAGTAATTTTATTTCTTTCTTTTGCATGTGGACATATTAAACCCAAAGGAAAAACTGACTGGATGTAATAGTGCTTTGGTATTTTATTAGTACTTTATTATTTGCTACATAAATTTATTTTCAGAAGAGGGAAAATCCTCACTTGTAAATCCTCGCTTACATTCAAAAGTTAATACAGCAGTTTTTTTTTTAATAAGGGGGGGTGTAAGTCCTTAAATAAGCTTTTTAAGCTAATGAAAAGAAGCACATTTTCAACTGAGAGTGAAGACCAAGCCTATGTGAAAGACAAAGTACGAGTAATATAAACTGCTCAAAATGACATTGACTGTTGCCTATTCTTTTTATATGTCAAAAACACATATGCAGTTCAATATTAAAAAAGAATGATATATTCACCATGAAAAACAATAATAATGCAAATTTCTAGGGGAAGGAATATTCTCATAACCACAGCAAAGAACATTCAGATACTCCACAAGCTGGTCTGAAGATAGAACAATGGGAACATTCCAACTGAACAATAGAGCCTGTTCTCCTGAAGCACACTGTGCTTGGCTTTCTCCAATCTTTGGGGGGGCTTTTAAATGCAGAATCTTAAATTGCAAAATTCATGGAGTAATTTGCCAACATTGCAGTGGAATTAAGTGGCTTAATGATTTGATGGTCATAAAGTATCTTGAGATCCTTAAATAATTATAACTCCACCAGTTAAAGCCTTGTATTAGAGAAGATAGGCATCCTTTAGTCTCAAACCTGAACATTCTATGCTATATTACTGTAAAAAATAATCCAGGTTTTAATTATAAGTTTTAAACATAGTCCTTGAATTCTCTTGTCCTTGAATTCCCTTCTTTACAACAGAATAACAAATTTTGCATGCTCCTATTGACTAGGCCCACTTCTACATTCTACCCATTTCTTGGTAATAAAAACTGTCACACAGCAGCACCATGATCCTTCACCTCTTCAACACTCACTCCTGCCTCTGCTACCTCCCAGTGCCCAATGGAAATCCAAAGTGGCAACAGAAAGAAGTAAGAAATTATGTGTTTAAGCTACTTCACCTCCCTGCTACAGTTTCCTTTTCTGCAAAACAAGATAATACCTATCAGAAAGACTAATGAAATATTATGAAATATGCAAAATGCTAGACATTATAGACATTCAAGAAATGTTAATGTGAAAAATTTAATCCACAGGTCATTCAATTTCACAGTAAGTAAATATAACTGACCACAATTGTTGTTTTTGTTAATAGAACACAGACAACTTACACTCAAGAGCATACTTTCCTCTTGGGGAAATAACAGAATTTAGATGCTTCTGCTTCCAAGAATTCTACAACCAAACAAGACAAAATATGTGATGACAAATGGCCAAAACCAAATTAGAGGTTTTGTATGATGCCATTTATACGAAATACTAGAATAGGCAAAAGTCAGCTACAACAGAAAACATCAGAACAGTTGTTCCTCTAAGGGTAGAACAGGGGCAAGGACTGATTAGGAGGGAAATATCTAGGGAGATGAGAACATTGTGTATCTTGATAGAGATTTAAGTTACCTAGGGATGAACCTTGTTAAATCTCGGAGAATGTACATTTAATGTTGATATACTTCACTGTATGCAAATTTGACAACAAAAGAAAAAACTGTAACCATTATTAAATTCAAATTAATGATATGCATTAAGAATTTATGAGAAAGTACCCTGATATCTGAAATTTACTTTGGAATAAACCAAATATATAATGCATAGATAGAAGAGTAGATAAGTGATGAAAAAGTATACCAAATATTAACAGTAAAATTAGATGGTATTTGGTATTAACTGTAAATTTTTTTTTTAAACTTTGCTGTACATCTAAAATTTTCCATAAGGAGATGAAATGAAGAAATGAATGAGGAGAGAAATGATAAGAATAACTGATTTGTGGCTGCTGCTTTAAACATCTCTGGGTATTAACACCCTCATCCTCCCTCCCCCCAAAAAAGGCATTATGCCTCGATATCTTTCTAAGGGTCAACAGCCTATTCTTCAGTGACTGGCTAAGATCCCACCATTTCCATGTGTCTTTACCCAATCAGCTCAGGTCTCAGCAGAGCATCTAGCTGAAATGATCTCCCTCTTCAAAACTTGTAAAGCAATGGTGGCACTTGTTACAGAGTGACCTTTACCATGTAACAGGTGATACTGTGTCTCTCAGTCCTATTGATATGTCCTTTCCAGCTCAATTGTAAGCTTCTTCAGGTCAGAAACTCCCTTCATCTCTGCAGATCCCTCAGTGCACACAGCAGATTCTAAAGAAAGAACCAGTGACTCTACCTGACATGCAGCAGCCACAAGAGCAAGGGCTAGAAACTACAGCCCGTTGGCCAAATTCAGCTCACTGCTAGTTGGTACAGTGCATGAACTAAATGGCTGAACAAAGTTCAAAAGAATGATATATTGTGACGAATGAAAATATCAGATTCAAATTTTTGTGTACATAATAAAGTTTAACAGGAATAGTTAAATCATGACAGTTCATTAATTCATGTATTGTCTAAGGCTGCTGTTGCATTACAAGATCAGAACTAAGTAGCTGTGACAAAGACTGTATGGCCCACAAAGCCAAAAATACTAACTATCCCTTTACAGAAAACATTTGCCAACCCTCAAACTAGAGGAGTAAGTATTGATTGACTGGCAGTCTTGTAAATAACTCAACTATGTGAAACAATTATATTTAAGAAAATGATTACTATTTTGATGCACAATTTGGTCTTATAAAAGAAAGAAAATATACACTTGTTCTTGATTCCTAATCACATCCCAAAACAAATGTTACATACACAAATACTATTCCATGGCGGGGGTGGGAGCTTTTCTCGTGTAAAGTCTGTACAATAAGATTTCTGAAATGATTTTTCTTTTGGCTATCTCTTAAAGGAGAACGTTTCCACATCATATATCTCACTTTTATTGGAGAAGGCATTAGCGACAGTTTTGTGGGTTCTACAACATGTTGTTCTGGCTAATTAGTTTACTAGCAATTAAAAATAAAATCATGGCAGAGGGCCACTTGTCAATTTCACCTTGTCATAAATGCATCTGATGCTCACTGTGCCTTAAATAAAAACGATAAAAATGTATCACTAGCAAGGAAAGAGATGTTTTCCATTGGATTTTATTCCATCATTTGGTATAATTATTCCTGACAATTTGCCTGTCATACAGGATGTCTCTCTCCAGAAGGAGAAAAATACTACTTTGTGTTCTCATGATCACAAGTCTAATTGAGTGAAAAACAAATCTGTTTTTTAAATATGAGAAAAAGAGATAAGCTACTATTTTACTCTGTTAAAATAATATGAAGAACAAAATGACAAGAAAATATGGCAGCAAATAGTGCTCTAAAACTTAACACTAATGTTTTTCTTTAATATCAATACTTTTTCAAAATCATTAAGATCATGATTTGCAGATATACATTCCTAGGTCTCCCACATTGCTTTTCCATTTTTGGCAAAAAGTAGGGTCCTGATGATGGTCAGCTAGCTACCTACCAGAGGGTAAGCGAAACTGTGTAGGAGAGGAGAAAACTCCACGTCCGCATCTACTGAGAATGAAGAAAGTAGGTGCCATGTTGCAATTTCAGCTGACAAGAAGCATTAGCATTATCACACACTTTGTGAATTAAGTAATGATTTAATTAGTGCCAGTCTGAATGGTCATATAATGTTGTAATTAGGAGGTTGAGAAAAAAATAATTGGCAGAGGTGGGGCTGGAGCTTAGTGGGAAATCAGAATAATGAATGGAACACGAGAAGTGGGACTGTGTGCCTCAGTGGCCAATCACAGACCTTTGAGAGCAGGGGCTATGGCTTACTCTAGTGTACATACCTTCAGCTGGCTCACAGCACCAAAGCACATTAGGAACTCGATTTTTAATTTTTACAGCATTACAAAAAAGTCTGAACCACAGGGCTCTACATCTTTTTTCTCTAGTAAAGATGAGGCAAATTATTTTACTTTTCTATGGCTCACCTTATTTCTAAGGTGCAGAAAAGAAGTAAAATTGTGCCTGCTTCAAGGCACTAAGGAATGATGTGGTACTCCACAGAGAACTGCCACTCTCGGCGGGTGAGTGTACAGAGGAGCGAGGAGAAGTCTACAAAACAGGACCCCAAGAGCTAAAGCATTAGCTGTTGTGTAGCATAACTGGCAGGGACCTTGTTCTCCCATAGATACTGGACTGTGGAGTTGTGGGTGCATCCACAGGCCTGCGAATGTCCTGCTGCTTCTTTCTAGTCTCTCTTGTTTTCCTCAGGGTCTAGTCTAGACCTTTAAAGGACAAAGTTTGCTTCAATCCATCTATATCAGGGTACAGGTCAGAAAACAGAAATCACTTGAGAAATTTTAGACAAGAAGGTGTTTAATGTACAGAAGCAGCTACTCACACAAATCACCGGACACAGTTGAAGGATGGCCTTTCCTCTGCCACAAATAGGAAACCATCATGGGAAGAGCAGAGCTTAAAATACACTGACAAAGCTGTGATCCAGGATCAAGAAGTCACACTACAACTGACTTTTAACACCCAGGAAGCTGGTAACTGAATGGGACACCACTGGAGAAAAACCTTACTTCTTCATACCCTGGCTTACCAGACAAAAGCACCTAAAGCTGATCATAAGTGGTCTCTGCTTCATTTCTACCTTCCAAATATTGAACAAGTCCAGTGGCCCCTTGAACAACATCGGTTTGAACTACGTGGGTCCACTTACGTGACTTTTTTTTCAATAAATAAAACAAATGTATTTTCTCTTATGATTTTCTTAGTAACGTTTTCTATTCTCTAGCTTTATTTACTGTAAGAATATAGGCTATAATACACATAACATATAATATCAAATATGGGTTAATTGACTGTTTATGTTATCAGTGAGGCCTCCAGTCAATAGCAGGCCATTTAGTACTTAAGTTTTAGAGGAATCAAAAATTTTACGTGTATTTCAATTGTGTGGAGGTTTGGCACCCCTAAACCCTGTGTTGTTCAAGGGTCAACTATATACCGAGTTTGCATTCAGAATCCTAGCTGCATGGGAGTCTAGGAATTAAAGTTTTCAGGTTTCTAGTCTTCGTAGTTAAGGAAATAATAGGTAGGAATGAACAGTGTGGCCAGTCAGCCTTATCTACCATCTGATAGCTGCCTGAGAAACTTCTCAGTCAATTGTTCCTCTCCTCTCTTCGGCAGCACCCACCTAGGCCCTATATATGAATCTGAAACTTCTTCTAACCAGTCCGTCACAGCCACATTCTTTTTCTAGCACACAACCTGAGAGTGACTGCATAGAATGAAAAGCCTATGTTATGTGAAGGCCCGTGAAAGGAATGATGGGGATATCTATGAAAGCTGAAATATGGAAACAGAGCTAGAAGAGAGCAAACTAATATCCCAGGCTAAGCTGTTTTCTCTGTGGGATTCTATTAGGTGCAGATAACATTTTTCCTCACTAACAAACATCTGAAGCATGACAAGTAAAACTTCAAAGTAATTATTCCAGATACTGGCAGTAGCCAGAAAAAGAAACAAACAAAAAATAAATTAAATAAAACTTATCAAGTATCAAAGATTTTAACAGAAACATAATTGAAGACACATGGCTAAAATGTCCTATCAACACCAGTAAAACATTTTTCTTTTTTTGTTCCAGTAAACTGTACCTTAAAGAGCAAGGGGGATAAGAAAGGAGGGTCTCAAGGCTAGCACAGTTTTATGGTAGAGTGTGCCATGAAAGAATGTACAAGGAAATTTTAAATGCTTAGAAAAAAACTGATGCTAGGCTTCCTTCTTCAGGAAACAGAAGGTGATCCTCTTCACAGATGCACACCTTGTCCCGCTGGCCTGTTTGAGAAGCACAGGTCCTGGGTGCATCTGATCCAAAGTTACCTCTGTACTTCAGAGCTTTCCCCCACCACCCCGGGCTCTGACAGATCAGAGTCTCAGCCAACAGACTAATCTGAACAAAAGAACAAGAATTTATTTTAACCGACAGGTGCAAGTAGCAAGTGACATACAACTGGGAAGATTAACAGAGATGGCACCCAGTGGAAAGTGACCAACTAGTCAAACATAATCTTTCTAAAAATGAGAGCCCTGGGCATTGTGGCTGGAATGCAGTCCCATACACCAGAAAAGGATGCAGGCTCAATTCCCAGTCAGGGCACATACCTAGGTTGCAGGTTCAATCCCCTGTCTGGGTGCATACGAGGGGCAACCAGTTGATGTTTCTCTCTCACATCAACGTGTGTGTGTGTGTGTGTGTGTCCCCCTTCCTCTTTCTCTAAAAGCAATGAAAAAATCTTGGATGAGGATTAAAAATGTTTTTAAAATAAAAATGAGGAAACCAGAGCTTACAGTTGTCATAGTGCAGGTTTCCCAAAAGCATACACTGTGAGACAAGTGTGGGAAGTTTATTTCAGAGGTAAAGTGAACAACAGTAGGGGAGTGAGGAAGTGACGAAAGGAGAACAGGTAGGAAATACAAGGTGTGTAACTGGGCCAACTATCATTGTGGGCAACTACAAGTTAATGCCACTGGGCAGACTCCAAAAAACCAGTGTGGAACTCACACCTCAGCATTATCCCACTTAGAGGGCAAGGGAGCTGGGGTATTTATACAACTCTCATTAGTCGCTGACTGAAGGCTGCGTGGGTAATTAATTCCCTCTTACTTCTTACCTGTGGGCAAAGCAGAATTCAATGACGAGTGAGAACTCATGGATCAAAGAATGCAGTGGCCGGCAGGTGGAAATAAAGTAGAAATAAGACCAGTGGCACTAAAGTAGAAGGGCAAGGAGGATATGGGTGGGGCACTGGAAACATCAGCTAGGATTGAGTTATCTAAAGTCAAATAAGGCAAATATTAACCAAGTAGTAGGTCTCAGGCTTTAAGCCAGTCCTACAACCCTTCAGGATCCACATTTTTTTCCCAACACTCTGTCCAGCTTAAACATAAGATGAAATTTGTGTATATCAGAAATTTGGGACTGGAAAGGGAGTATCCCCAGTTGTAGGTATAGGGAGGGCTGAAGAGTTGCAATTAATCAGAAGTGTATCTATTAAAATGTTGCAGAGTAGGAAGATCCACAAATAACTTCCTAGGATGCAACATAGCTCTAACAATTAATGATACAAGGGCTATAGACAACTGGGCTAGGACATAGGGATTCTAAAATTACTTTTTAATCTGTTAAATTCTTTGTGGGCCACCTTGTGAGCTGCTATGTTTAGCTCTCAGCAGATGGCAGTCAAAAGGGAGAAAGTCTATGACTTAAGCCAAACTTTATTGTTCGAGTGTAACAGAGATATCCTGCAGAGACAGATTCTAATGCCACCACATTTTATGAGCTTCTGACTTCTGACTTTGATGCTCAGATGGCAATAATTAGATGGGTATGGAAAGTATTTTACCATTTCAACATGAAAAATTACTACCATCTATATACAGCTGCTCCATCTAAAATCCAGGTGTCATCCTTGATGCTCCCCTTTTCTCAAGCTCAAGTAATCGCAAGCCCTGTCCATGTTATCCCCAAAGAACTCTGCAATTAATCCACTTCTCACTATCTCTGCTGCCAACACCACTGTTCGGCAGGCAGAGAAGGCACTCTGCCACGTGCCTTCTCCCAAACTCAAACAAGTCACCTCCACTGCCACAGGGACTTCGTATTCAATGTCCCTCCACATCCCTCTCTGCGCCTAACTCAATCCCAGCCATGCTTCACATCTCAGCTTAATTAATACTGCCTAGAAAGGGAGCTTTCCAAACTCTAAGATATGGTGAGATATCCCAGTTATGCTCTTTCAGACATCCCAGAACCTCTCACCCAATTCTGCTCTTGTGTGGTTAATGTTGGTAAAATCCCTGCCTTCCCATGCTAGGTCATCTCCATAAGGGGAAAGACCATATTGGTTTTGTTTGTCATCTCCTCCCAGCACCTCCCAACGGTGCCTAATGCATACTGCATGTCCAATACACTCTGCTGACTCACTGGCCAGTTCTGAGAGAAACATGACCACGAGTACCTCCATTAGCTAATGACAAATGGTGGGCAAAGTTACCACATGAGAACTCTATGTTAACTGTAATAGCAAAAACTTTTCTAACTGCAAGAGTTCACATGATAATACACAGTAGCAAACTGTAAATAAATGGACCCTAAGGATTTGGATAGCTACACTGACAACACAGGTAACCATCATTTAGAAGTGATCCATAAACCTCAGAGTTTGTAGCCTTCAAAACTTTTGGATATCTTAAAGGAGGCAGTTTGAATACCACATTAGAGCTTTTTTCCTCAAAAACTATCACATGGCTACAAATCCATAAAGCAGTCATTCTAGAAAGCCATTGCCACTTGTATATATTAAGCTGAAGCTACAGATCCAAGGTATCAAAGTGACTACTCCAGAAACCTTCTATAGAACCATGTCTGGGAAAACCATGAATTTTCAAAAAGGTACTAGTGACATGCTACACATAATTTTTGCACATTAACCTACTGCTGGTTGTCAGAGAGTATGTATTATTCAAACAGGGTGCACATTCAGTAATGGAAAGGGTGAGGGGAGATGCTGCCTTTAATTTTAATGTGCCTGACATACTGGAAAAAAAATACTGGCATCTGTATGTGTGTGACTGAGTGTTTTGTGGAGCATGTGTTGTATGCAACACTGTTTATTATCAGTAAATGAAGCCAAAAGCTAAGTTGAAAATGAATGCTAAATTAAAAATTATATAAAATGAAGTGAAATGATTTAATTAACAGATTATAAGTGAAATGTTGCAGTGCAAGAATGAGCTTGAGAGAAAAAGAAGGAAAATTGTGGAAGGGTGGAAAACTGTCTTTTCCTTTTATTTCCTCAGAAATACTAATATATGCATAATGTTTGCCAGTCTTTAACCACAGCCTCTGCGACAGTCAATAAACTTAATTAAGTCACCAGTTTAGAGCACGGAGTTCAAAATAAATCACCATCTTTTTTAAGTAAAAGGGAAGAAATAACAAAATACGATACACAATTTCCAAGGCCCTAGATGTGTAATTAGTGCCACCCCTTTCTGGAAGTGTAACAGCTACTCTCTAGAATGAAATGATATACTGTATTTCTAGGACCATAAGCCGCACCTAGGTTTTAGAGGAGGGAAATAGGAAAAAAAAATTTGAAGCAAAAAATGTGGTAAAATATTTAATAACTTGTGACCCCCTGCTCCACTGCCACCCCACCCCACCAGAGTGAGCCAGGCAAGCTACATTTGGACTACAAGATGCACCCCCATATCCCCCCCAAATTTGGGGGAAGTGCGTCTTATAGTCTGAAAAATACGGTTAATATGTATTAGCTACCAAGTGTCAAACAATGCAACAGGTTCTTGGCATCCACCATCTTACCTTTTTCTTGCAATGATATTGTGAGTATGTATTACTACTATGATGACTCTAACTTTGAGGAGGTTACATTATTTGCTCAGGGCATCCCAGAAGGAGAAGTTACAGAGCCAGAATTCAAACTCAGACCTGTTGACTCTAATGTCCATGCTATTTCCCTTCTACCTTATTGCCTATTCCCAGGAACCTTTAGAAAAGAAACTGTGAATACCCAAAGAAAATTATTTACCCATTTTAAGAGACATCTCTTAAGAACTCACTATATAGTATATAATATCTATCCCTAATTAAGGCTATAAAGTATTTTCCTAAAAAAGAAAATAATAATTTTTTTCTTTTTTTTGTTTTGTTTTTAAATATATTTTATTGATTATGCTATTACAGTTGTCCTATTCCTCCTCCCTTCACTCCCCTCCACCCTGCACACCCCCTCCCACCCACCTTCCCCTGTTTAGTTCATGTCCATGTGTCATACATACAAGCTCTTTGGCTTCTACGTTTCCTATACTATTCTTACCCTCCCCCTTTCTATTTTCTACCTACCATCTATGCTACTTATTCTATATGAATATAGAAAATCATTATTTTCATAGATTAGTATTGCTCAAAGCTGAAGAGCATTTAAAACAGTCAACTTTTGATACCAATTTACATTAATCCAGTTATTCTTTATATGATTGTATCTACTTTTATACATGGACGATCCTATGAAAAGTCCTAAGTCTGAGGCTGGGGCTTTTACACAGTTGAATTTAAGAAAAAGAAATACGGAAAGAAAATAGATATAAAATCACTGAATTACAAAAACAAAAATGACTTGAAGACAGTTTCTATTCAGTGTGCCTAAATGGACATTTTGCATGCTGCAGTGCCACAAGATCCAACATATATTTTTTTCCTGAGAGGGGATATACAAGAAAAAGGGAAGCAAATCAATGTTCTTTTTAAAGTAACTGATCCAGAGACTTTATGCCAAAATTGTGTTGTTTCTGCCTACCAAAAAAGGAACTAAGAATTTCTGTAACACAAAGCAAGTAGTGGAGTTGTCCAATTTTTTACAAATTTGAGTGAAAAGAAATAAATCCAAGTGTTCCACAGTGCCATATGCTGTCTGAGCTGGCTAGGTAGCACAGAAGTATGCAAATCAGTTCAGGAGCTTGGTCCCAGCCTCCCTACTAAGGGAGCAGAGGTAAAAGGAAAGAAATTCTGACAGAAGGATTTGTACCAGCTAAGCAGATGCCAGTTCACACAGCCAGACAACCGACTGCTCTCTCAAAAGCGCAATGCAGCAACTGGGGAAAACTACAAAACAGTTCAAGCAGGTGAAAAATAATGGTATTTTTGGTCTCTAAATTTAGCATCCATTCATTCCTTTTTGTCAATACTAAGCAGTATTCAGGTTGTGTCACCACAAGGCTAGCCTGGGAATATGAGGTCTTTCCAGGTCCATTGATAGGCTAGGAATGTGAAACATTTGAAGCCTTTATCTCACAGGTCTGAGTTGTTACTGACACTGTATTGTTCTCCAAAAGTCTGTTTGACTTCCTCTCTTTACAACGCTTTCAATATGGAGTACCTCATTAAAAAAAAAAAAAGCCCAGGGGAAAGTTTCAGGAAGGATAAAAAGACTAGTAAGAGGAAAGGAAGACAGAAAAAACTGAAGAGTTAAAAAGATACACTTTTGATATGTCTGTTTATAAGGGGAAATACATAGGATTTTCTCCCTTTAGTAATGCTAAAATGGTCTGGCATGCCTGAGAGTAAATCAATACTAAGCATGGTCCAGGCGAGACTGCCATCTTACATGAAGTGCTGACTGTAAAATAGACACAAAAGACACATGATAGTCTCAGAGGTCCCCAGCAGCCATAATATCCATCCTTGGCAGTTCATTTGACAGTGAATTTCCCTGCTTCCCAATATTTTTTTCCTTCCTTACTCCCCCTCACAATGTCTCCTCCTATCACTGTCCACACAGCAATGCTCTAGCTTTCTGAGACTTGCCAAGAAGGTGAGGATATAACAAACCTCTAGAAGGTTTTAACTTGGGAATATATCCTACGTTTGCCAGGAAATGATGTGCACAATAGAAAAACATAAAGATGAGCTTCTACAGACATGAACTTGGTTCTCAAGCAGCCTGACCAGAAGAGTCTTAAAATATTACTAAATATGTTAAATGGACACTGGGTTTCCTGATTAGATCTTATCACAGTTGTTTCAAATGGCTTCTTTCTTATACCACTTGCTACCCTTTACATCTACCAGGGTGCACTGACAATAAAAAAAACGCAAAAAAACAAAGGGCCTTCTCCACTTTATCTTGGCCTCTTCCAGAAGTATTCTTTAGAGCCACGAATCCACAGGGGCTTTTGAATTTAGATCATTTTTATGGTTAAAGCTAAAGCCTTTGCTGGTAATAGGAAATGTCATATGGAATCCACTGGGTAGTTATAATTTCCATTTATAAATAGAAAATATAAAGAGGGTGCCTTATCTAGGTGATTTAATACATGTCTCTGCTTATTACTGCTTTTGAAGTGCCTTTTGCACAAATCTGATTTCAACTGTGCAATAAAGATTCATTATCCTTTTATATAGCAGCCTTTGCATTTCTATGCAGGATCTAATTAGGAAAATAGGAACTATTCTATAAACAGATGCTAATCGTGAAGGAAAAATGCTTTCCTCTTAGAAAAAACGTATTGCTAAACTTTATTCAGAAAGCACTGCATCTGCATGTCGAATGAGGGGTGGGAGGGACAAGGGTGAGAGGACGGGAGACAGTACTTTCTCCTCGGCAGAAGCAACGTGAGGATCACCAGGGCACAGGTTCCCAGCAGACTGCTGTAAAACTGAGGTGCGAGACAGAATGCACATAATTTAATTCCTACTTTAGGCTTTGTTCCTAAGAATTACTTTATAAAAATGCTGTTCCTTATTTTCTTATATTTTCTGTTTTCTTACAAAGAGCCCTATAGCTTTTATAACTGGGGTAGGGGGAATTCCAATAAACAACATCAGGAAAAAATCCTTCTCTATTTCGGAGAAAGGAAGCAAACATCCAGTTTTGGGGAATAGCTAAAAAAAATAGGCTGAAGAGCTACATTTGCTTCCATATTGATTTTTGTTTATTTCATTAATGTGTTATATTAAAGGAGCAATATAAAGGTAAATTTTTAATTAATGAAAAATTCTCTGTCCTGACTCTGTTTAACCTCTCCACAGCACATCCTGTTGGAGTCAACCATACCATGTATTCTCACATACTCTTATTTTCCCTCTATTTCAGTGACCCCTGTTTGCCTTATATTATCTTCTACTCCTTTTCTTCTCTACGTGTGACTCTGTTCTGAGTCCTCTTCTTTATTTACACTTTTTTCTAGAGGACTCAGCCAGGCCCATGGCTTTATATGCTGATCACTCCCAAATTTTGTTCTTCACCTTGAACATCCTCTAACTGCTCAGCTAACATCTTCTTTTGGCTGTCAACTGGGATTCCTTTCATGTCAAACAAGATTACTGATTCCCTGGCCTCTCACACTACAAATTTATCCCCAAACAATCTTCCCCTCTACTTACATATGGCATCAGTCATCCCATTGCTCAAAATAAAAATCCTGGAAGTTATCTTTCACCCCTCTTTTTTCTTTGCATCCCATATCCATTCCACCTTAAGCCCTGTCAAATCTATATCCAAAATAAAGCTGAAATGTAACCACTTAATACTCACTGCTACCATCCTGCCTTAAGTTACAACTCTCTCCTGGCCCATGCAAAGTGATCTTCCAGCTCCCATACCTGTAAGCACACAGTTTATTCTCTACACAACAGAGTTTCTCTGGAGTAAAAAATCGGCATCATTCCCCAGGTTAAAACAGTCCAAGGACTACTTACTCACTGCAACCAGAATTAAAGACAAATTTCTACCCATAGACTTCAAAGGCTTTGCATGAGTCATCTTTCTCTTTACTTCTCCCCCGACCCCCAGTGCTAAAAACCCAGCCACACCAGCCTTCTTCCTGTCCCTACAACACAACAAATTTTCAGTGTCTCAGGGGCTTTGTGCTTGCTCATTCTTTTGCTTGGAACACTTGTATCCCCTCTGACTATTCTTCAAAAGGCTTCCCATTCACTCAGCCCTTAACTCAGATCCTCATCACTGACACTCTGTCACGTTACCCTAAGTCACCCTGTCCATAGTCTCACAGGCGTCTGAACTAATCACCTGCTTCTTTACATGTTTACTGTCCATCTTTCCCCTAAAATGTAAGCTCCTTGACAACAGAGCTTCCTTTTTATTCAGCATTAAAGTCCCAGAACAAAGAATAATGCCTGTCTCAGAATAGATACTTAGTAGAAATACTTTTTTAACTGACTGAACCTGAATTTTGCCCTAAGAACAGGATGGCATGCAATTAGTTATTTTGCCAACCTAAAAAAAGTCCCTGGAAAGTTGCAATGCTAAAAAAACTCAAAAGCAACAAACACACACACAAACCACCCTTGGAATACTGCAATGTTACAGTTTATTCTAGTTATTTAATTAATAATCTAGTAATTTAATAGGGTAATCAATGTACATTTCCCGACTTGCTCCTTCAAGTTGCTGGTCACCGTACATAGTGGAAATAATGTTAAAATGTAAGTGAATTTACTTTCAATGCACCACATAAGTGACTTTTTAAAAAAAGTTGTTTTAGACACTCAATGATATTAATAACCACTCCTTAAATATTTACTTACTTATTTTGGAATTCCATGTTAAGATTTCTTAAATGAGGTGGAAGATGCATAACAAAATAGGAACCCAAACAAATATACACATACTTTTTATTATAAAAGGATATATTAATAAACCATATATTCAATGCAGTAGTACAACATACTTTATATTGAATTCTCAAACATTCCTATGAGGTGAGTACCGCTGATATTCTCATATTACACTTGAGACAACCGAGGTTTATAAAGCTGAACCATAATCATGGTCAAAGTTACACTAGTAAGTGGTGAAGCTAGGATTTGAAACTATGATGATCTGATTTTAGAGCCTATAACCTCATCCCTGTACACTACTCATATGGTTATAGTAGAAAATCAAGTTACTTTCTTTGTATTCTTTATTTAGTTTTTAAATCACCCACAAGCTTACTAAGCTACAAAGGGGGAAACACTTTAGTGCAGATGAGCACAGTCTTATTCTTTCAAATAAGCCTACATCTAGTATGTGCCCAAACACCTACAGAAGTAGGCAACACCAGCAGACAGTGTGAGGAAGGGCTGGCACTCGTACTGGTAACACACAGGGCAGGCCCCCACCCACTTTAAACATAAAGATTTATCTATGACAGTCCAAAGCAATCCTTGATTCTATACACCTATATAAGACATCTGGCTCCCAGTGAGCTATTAATGATAGAATGCAATGCAATAAACCTTATTTGGAAGATCTCAAAAGAACAAAGCCTTCACTAATGACTTTTTAATGAGAAAATGCAAAGTCTAATTACACCCAAGTGATGTAAATATGTGCTGATGCAGACTGTACTGAAAAGGTTTTGTTTTATATTTTAAATTGCTGAGGAAAATAAAGAAAAAAATAGGAAAGAAAAACCCCACCTCAATCCCCAACTACAGAATGCCACACAAGGAGAACAGGATTAACAGGGAGCACTCAGAGCAAGATAAATGTTTGTCAGTGAGTATTTACACAAGTCCCAAATTGACTGTTTAGCAGTGCGTAAATTTGGCCCAATAATTTGGGTAATGAAACAGACAGACTAAGCAACATCAACACCACATGATGGTAATACATTTTGAGGTAAGGAACAGTTGAGGGCTGGGGAAGAGACAAGCCAAGCTGGCCAGTATCTTGCATTTCTATCATATATGTATACTCACAAAGGTTATCTCATTTTATTCTCATGATGTCCTTGTGAGTCGGTAAGTAGCTGATAGAACACTGGCTAGTAGTAAGCATTAGTGTAAACTAGAAATATTCCTAACTAAACTACGTAAGGTTACTTATTTAGCAGGCTGAGAAATCATTGTGGGATGTTATCATAAACCACACGGAATTTTAAACCAGTTTTTAAAAAAATTACGGTTTCATTTGTATTTTTTGCTCAACTCCCAATTATCTCTACTTACAGAAGCAAACAGTGGCAAGATTAAAATATTAGAAAAAATCCTATAGATACAACAGATAGACATGTACACATCTCTGTAATTCCCCATCCCCCACATCTCTATCTTTCTCTTCTATACCTGCCCCGGCCCTTTCCTGGCTTGATTTATCATCATACACAGATATGTTAGGAAGTCTCCATTTCCAAGCAGCAAAATATGTTACAAAAACATTAGATTGAGGTCATGAAAAGCCAGACATAACGTAAGCTGGTGTGCATAATGGGGAGAAAATAACATGGGTAGAGAAGTTAGGAGAATAGCTCTAATACCAATTAATTAGCCATATGTCCTACAGCAAGTCGCTTAACCTCACAGATCCCAGTTTTCTCCCCTGCAAATTAGGGTCTGAGAACAGATGGTCTTTACATTTTATTGTTCTGAATCTAATATTTTAGAAATCTGTGATGCTAGCACATATCCAGCTCAATATATGACTTACTCCTTATTGCCCATGTCTTCCAAAAAGTTTTCTCTGATATAACTAGCAGGAACTAACATTTCCTTCTTTTTAAAGCTTATTCTACTGTGACTGTCCCTCTCTGTAGTGATCAAGAGCTCTAGGTAAAGGCCTAAGTTCAAATCCTAACCAATTTCCTAAATTGTCAGATGGAGATAACAATAGTACCTACCTGATGGGATTATTAAGAGGATTAAATGACATAATGTATGTGATATGGCTAGAATGGTGGTTATCACATAGTAAGTGCTAAATGATTGTTAGTATTAGTGGTTGTAGCTGTTATTTATGGTTGAGTTCACTCAGCTTCAGATGTGCTACTATCCTGCCTAACTTTTCTATATTGCACCTCTTTTGAGATTTACAAAGCTTTTAAAGATGGCTACTTCCTTGATCTACCAGTTCAAAATTTTATGAGCCAGAGAAACATGAACCAAAGTGCTCTTGGTTCAAGGGTATACTCATTTTTTGTATATGCCTTTCTCGCCCAATCATGAGTCCCAGTCAGGACTGGAGGGTTACTTACCGATCTCTTCTCTCCCACTTGGCACCCAAAAGATATTCCACAAGTTGGCTGAATGCCAATGCTAAGGGTGCACATCGGACACTACCTGGTTTTACCAGTAGATGGTGGTTGTCAATGTCAAAACACTAGAAAGTTGGGTTTTGCTACTTACATAATGGTCTGGTTCATTCTCTAGGCTCAACAGATATTGCTGATTCTCTACTGTATATCAAGCCCCCTCTAGCCCAGGCAATTCTAGAGCATACCACACTGGCTTTGTGCCTGACCTCCTGGAGCTTACAAAGTAGTGGTGACAACAGACACTATACCATTGCAAAGATAATGAATCACAAACATGATTGGCATTATAGAGGAGATCTGGGGTTTGATATGATAAAAGTAAAACTAAAACACGCACAGACAATGAAGATATTTATTAGGTTATCTACTATGAATTCAGTGGTGAAACCAAGGTGATGGGCACAGCCATCAAACTCAAATAATCTGTTTTATTTGCTATATAGTCAAATTAAAATTAAAAATTTAAAGAGCTGGTCTTGATTTCTGTAAATTTAGAATATCTAAAATAAAAATTAAACCCATTGGTGGCAGGTTATAGAAACATAATTACTCTGGTGTACATGTGGATGTTTTATTCCCCTGGACCATGAGGATAATACGTAATCCCTGAGACTGGGGAAATCTCATATATCAATTCAACATTTATGGGTTACCAGAGGCTTATGATAAGCTCTGGTGATACAATAATAAATAGAGGGTTCCTCCCTTTCAAGAGTATACATTACAGTGGGAGTGCGTGAGAGGGGGTGAGAAATTAACCAAAAGGAATCCTAAGGGGACTAAAACCTTTAAACCTAGTTTTTCTTATCTAGCTGCACATCTATCCTGTTATTGGGTCCCTTACTGAGCCACAGAGCACCCTGTTACTTCTGAGGAAACACATGAGCATATACACCTACACTGTCTCTCTCTCTGTGTCTATTTCTCTTCACCAAAGTTGAATAAGACAAAAGGTGAATTATTATATGGTAAATGCTAACTCTATTACTTAATCAATTTTTCTATGACGTTTAAAGAAAATGAGCTCCTGGAGTGAACAGACCATGTCTTCTAGTCCCGTAGTTCCACCACAAAATCTGGGCAAGGGACCTGGTGTTAATGTAGAAATAGAGTAGTGAGGACTGGTTCAAAATACCTAACATATTAGTGTTCCCCTACAGATATCCAACCATATACATTTATAATTCTATAACTATAAATCAGGAGAAAACATTTTCATTTATTCAAATTGTAACATATTCTTCCTTGGGATCTGGATGCCACCATCTTGAATCAATCTGGGTAAAGTGTAAGAAAAATAAAAAACTAAGATGAAAAATTGGTGTTATTTAAAAATGTGTAGATGTTTAGACATACATGTATATACATATATAGATGTTCAAACTAGCATTATATGAGGTCCATCTGGAAAAAGTCCAGCCATTGTTAATATAATGAGAATGGTTTTTGCATGAAATCCATGTAACCTAGCAGCCAAGGAGAGTGGACTGGAATGTGCATGTGTGAACAATGATGACTTCATTGTACTAGTCAGTGGGGGTGGTAGATGCTTTTGAGTGATCACGTGTACTGTGTGGCTGTCACATTCAAAATGACTGAGCAAGTAGAGCAACAAAATCTGCATCAAATTTTGCCTTAAGCTTTAACATTCCTCCACAGAAACTAGTTGGATGATTCAGAAGGACGCAGCTATGAGCAACTGGTGATTGGCAGCTTCATCATGACCATGCCCACTAATGCATCACATCTTGTGCAGAATATTTTGGCAAAGCGTCAAATCACCCAGGTGACTTGGCCCCCTCACATCCCAGATTTGGTGCCCTATAACTTCTGGCTTTTACCAAAACTAAAATCACTTTTGAAAGGGAAGAGATTTCAGCCATCAATGAAATTCAGGAAAATGTGATGGGGCAGCTGAGGGCAACTGGGAAAATTGTGTGAGGTCCCAAGGTGCCTACTTTGAAGGGGACTGAGGCATCATTGTCCTAAGTGCAATATTTCCTGTATCTTCTTCAATGAATGTCTCTAGTTTTTATATTACATGGCTGGATACCTTCTGGACACACCTCATACAGTGACTTTAGAAGTGGAAAGAATTAATTTGCGCGTGTGTGTGTAGGAAGAGAAGGAATTAGGAGTAGCAAGAATTTCAGCAATTAATTAGTTTAGTTCCCTCATTTTTCAGAGAAAACATGTTAAAAGAAGTTTATTCATTGCTCAAGAGCAAATAACTAATAGGTAGCAGAGGTGGAAGTAAGAACCATTTCTGACTCTAAAAGGAGGGCTTTTTTCACACACAGCAAATACATATAAGAGAGTGTGTGTATGTATACACACAAAGTACCTAGTTAAGATTCTGGCACAAGGAAAAAGTATTTAATTAGCTGTAATAATGTTACATATTTCTATTTATTCTTGATATTAGCCATAACTATCATCATATATGCTGAATGTAAAGAAGACAGTTTCTTAAATATTTTTCTTAAAAGCACAATAATGACTATCTCAGGCTTGCATTTAACTATTACTATAAATTTTCTGACCTCAAAAGATAGACAGGAGAGTGAACACTAACAGTACCTGAACTCTGGAGCCTACGCACAACTAAGGTCCACGAAAAGTCTCCCTATCAGTATGTCTTGAGGGGAAAAGTCAGTCTATTCTCACTGTTCGCTGATTTCAACTTTTTCCTTCAAAATGAAAATAAATATAAGGGGATGATATTTTACTTAAGAACCTAATTCCAGAGACATCAAGGCCTTAATATATGTCCCTGTAGATGGTGCCATTACTGATCCAATCTGGATTATTTTTATTCAGCTGCTGCAACCAAATATCCAGATGCCTAGAGAATAATATAGCACGTGATGGTTCCAAGGTGACAAGCTCTGAATCCTCCCTGTGCCACATGAAATTTAATTATATACACTGTTTTTATTATTCAAAATATATTGGTGGTTCATCTACAAGAAATTCTCATCTACTTGATTCAGTATACCTTTTATACTAGAAGAAAAAAGGGAGGAGTGTTGGGGAGAGGGATAAAAATGTATCTCTCTTCCCGATTTCCCACAAGGAGATATGAGGCCACTGAAGCCCAGTTGTTTTCCCAAGCCCAATTATTTCATTGTGCTTCTCCTCCTCAACAGCACACTTTACCTAGGGACACAGTCTGCCTAAAACACCACAACACTTAATGGAGTCCCTGAAGCTGTCTGTTTCATCGCTTCTAACTAATAGGCTGTGATACTTTTTCCCCAAACAGATCAGAGCTCTTCTCTCCACATCTTCCCCCTACAGAAAGGAAAGAAAAAAAAAAAGGAGGGGCTACTCTGATGAAAGAGAGTATTCATTCTTGCTGCCACTCCTTCTTTACTGCCTCATACCTGCATTTCTTAAGGGCACAGCACTCTCACTTAATCCAATCTAGGAGCTTCTTTCCTTCCAGATAATGACAATAGGTGTTTCCTTATTACTGTTAGCAGTAACACTGAACAGCAGGAATCGACACACTTTTCAGTAGTAACAGGCAGACAAGTTTTACTTTCCTTGAAAGACCTCAAAAATTGATTGCCCAGAGAGTATTTTAGGATTGAGAGAAAAAATAAGGAAGAGGAAACTGCACCTCTCCTGAAACTCATTAAGGTCTTTGGGAAATGCTGCCAGAGGTCAAAAACAAGGATTACAAAAATACTCCCATTTTCTTCCACCATTCCAGTGTGGATTTAATATTCATATGACAAGGGTCACTGGGTCCTTATTTGGGTTTATGTCTTTAAAGTAAGTCTGATCTCCTGAGGGAGTTTTCACTATCTAAGGACTCACTTTGTCTCCCCACGAGGATATGGAATTTATGTTTTTCTTAATCTTTAGTACTAATGTTAATAACTGTATCTTGTTTAAATTTTCCCATTCAATGATTTAAACATTTTTAGGAAGGACTTCTTAAAAGAATCTATGTACTATTTTCAAAGCTGCACATACTTTTAGATGGCATTCCTGCCATCTTACAGGGTTCCCACCCATGTGGAGAATTCAAGAAAATGTATTGAAAAATCCAGGTCCAAAGTCAGGCTGTAGAAATACTATAGCTATTTCCTGAAATGTAACACGTCCCTATTCCCCAGGGACAAATTCTGTGCTGCCTGAGATAATGCCTCTTACATAATATGGGAAAGAATCAAAACAGTTAATTCAAATAGCTCTTAACACACTGCTAGAACTCAGCAGCTCTCCTCTTAAGGCAAGATACCACGGTAACATTTAATTACATTTGACATTTAGCTTCAGGTTCCATACGTCTTACTAAATTATCTTTTGAGTCAAAACATACCTGGATTTTCTGACCTAAGACAGTTACTATTACCTTCAAAGTTAAAACCCCTGACTGGCTTGGGATGAAAGAGATACCAGTTATGTAGTAATAAACATTACAGTCCCTCAAGGAAATAAAGTTCCCTTCCTGATTGTGGCTCTTGTCTGGAAGGTATGTGAGCATTCTAACAGTGTTCAATATTCCTTAACTAGTACATGGGGCATGGTTAGTCCAAAAGGTAGCTGAAGTGGATTGTAATAAAGATCAATGAAGGTGGGCTTCTGATCAAGCTATTATGCTTATATGCACCAACCTACATATATATGGACACTTTCCAGGTTTAAAGATGGTCCCCTCTGTCATCTTTTCATAGTACGATGGCAGAGTTTGGTAAATCGAGGACCAAGGAGATGAAAGTGTTCTAAATATTAAATGGAGACATGAAGAAGCCTAGAACTGACTGAATTCATTATGATGAGCAATATTCTTTTTTAAAAAAGATTTTATTTATTTATTTTTAGAGAGAGGAAGGAAGAGAGAAAGAGAGAGAGAAACATCAATGTGTGGTTGCCTCTCACGTGGGTCCCCACTGGGGACCTGGACTGAAACCCAGGCAGGTGCCCTGACTGGGAATTGGACTGGTGATCCTTTGGTTTGCAAGCCAGCACTCAATCCACTGAGCTACACCAGCCAGGGCTTGAGTAATATTCTTTACAGAGAAGGAAGAAATCATAAGAATACACAAAAAATAATAAAAGATTATTAAAGTGAATTCTAGGTTGGACCTGAGATTTAAATAACCCTAACAGTAGGTTATATAAGTCACTACAGTTTCTTCCCCAGAGGCAAACCTGACTGAAACAGTCCGTGGTTGGCAAAGGCCTGCTTTGTCATGTGAGGAAATTATGATGAGCAAGCTTAATCTGAATAGTACCTTCTATAGGGATTAGTGTTTTCTTTTTTATCTTCTTCCCAGTGCTTGTTATTTTGTTTTGTTGCAAAAGTCAATGATTTTTTTTAAAGGCTCTTCATTTAGGTTCTGCTATGTGACTGTGAGCAAGTTACTTTACCTCTCTAAATCTCAAAATTTCTACCCATATAATGAGGTACCATTTAGAAGTCAATGATGTGGTTTAAACAGAATTCTGCATGTAAAATATTAGCACCGTGCCTAGTACAGAGTGAAGGGCTCACTAGGTGTTAGTTTCTATTAATATTTGTGTTCAAGATACACATCTGTCTGCATGTTTACTACATTGCCATAATCATTTCTAATAGTGTCTTCAAGAGCAATTCTTTTTCCTATGTGTGATAAGGTGAGAAGACATATTTTAGATTATGTCAAGCAACCAAGAAGGGCTCAGTGTTCTGTAGGCTTTGGATTCTGTCAGGGGAGGATGCCATTGGAGTTTAAGGAACACAGATCTGGCATACAACAGCAGTTCTGCATGTAGTCAGGCTTGGTCCCGACTGACAACAAAGGTAGCAGGATGCCATTTATGATAACTATGGACTGAAAGTATCCCACTGGGTGTTCACCATCCAAAGTCAATTCTTTTTCATTACCATTTATCTCCTCTTTACCTTCTTCTACCTGCCCCATGTCTCCTCTTTCCCTCTTATAACCACCACAGTGTTGTCTGTGTCTATTAATTTGGTTTTTTGCTTAATCCCTTCACCTTTTTCACCCAGCCCCTCAACCACCCCCCCGACAACTGTTAGTCTGTTTTCTGTATCTGTGAGTCAGTTTCTATTTGTTTATTTTGTTCATTAGATTACGCATATAAGTGAAATCATATGGTACTTGTCTTTCTGACTGCCTTATACAATATACAGATGATTTACTATAAAATTGTACACTTGAAACCTATAATCTTATTAACCAATGTCATCCCAATAAATTCAGTAATTTTTAAAAAATACACTGTCCAAAAAGCAATGGTGGCAGTAGAAGTGTTTGTAAATGCTGGAATGGCAGTAGGAATACAAAATGAATGTGTACCAGGGCTTGCCTAGGAGAACCAGAGCCTGTGGAGATATGGAATAAGACAGACACTTCATTTTTCTTTATATGCTTTGTTGAATACTCTCTGAATTAATTTGATGTATGCATCACTGTTTCAATTTTTTTTCGAAGGAGAGTTACGTGGTTTTTTAAAGAAAAAAAATCCACTGGGTTAACCCCACTGGGTTAATTACATTCTCATCATTTGGCTTTCTTCCTCTCTTCTCTGGGTACATACGGGCTTTCTCAGATTGTTTCTAACATCTATCTAACGGTGGTTTTGCTAGGGTTCAAGTCTTGCTTGCTTTTTGCCGGTGCGTCAGAACTCTCACATTCACACAGAAGAAGTAAGATGATAACAAATGCAAGAAGCCTCTCTTTAACACCCTGATTCCCCCTCCATGTCATTTTGCTCCCTAAACTAGATTTCTATCTGTCCATCCATATTCCATTTGGAACTTCAGCAATCTCGGTGGAAATCAGCCTTCAGAGTTTCTTCATGCCTTCAGCTTTCAGTTTGCTGCACTGTGACATGTTCAGAGCAATAAGGATTTTCCTGTCTTTACACTGACAAGTGAGAAGTGAGAGTATAAACATGCTAAAGGTAATTAGCACTAAGGCCTTGTATAGTCTTAAGTTCATCTTAGTGAGCATGATGAAGTGACAGCTTTTATCCTGCTCTCTTATTTAGTTCCAAGATCTCCTCTCGGCTTCTCACTTTCTACATCTGTGTTGAGTTAGTAGCACTTTCCAATTATCCGACTACTATTAAATACAGACTTAGCTTTTTTTTTTAAATACAGATTTTGTTTGCTGAAGATACATCATAAGTGACTTGAAAAGAGTAGTATAAAACTTTCCTTTCATCTAGCAATTTTACAGCAAAAACTCCAAATCAATATTCTAATTTGTCAGAATTAGAAGGCCCACACTAAATCTATGCATTAACTAAGAAATTTTATATGAGACAGGAATTCTTCCCCTTGATGCAAAAATATAATCAATGAGAAACACTTTTCTTAACAGAAAGGAACACAATATTTTTAAGTGCCTACTATAAAATTTATATTAACCTATAGAGTTCATGATAAATTCTACAGGTTACTATGACCTACTATAGGTTACTGTCACCATGATTTCATTTAATCTTCTCAAGGTCACTTTGAGTAAGGTATTACTGGTCCCATTTTTATAGTGAGGGTAACTGAGATGGGGTAAAGTTAAATGATTTGCCTAAAACCACAGTTATTTAGAGCAAGTATCTGAAACCAATGAGCACTTCCTTTATCTCCCCTTATATGAAAATGAAATTGTTCATTTAAAGTTAAATTAGGATAATTAAAATGGTTGCATATTATCTGTTGCATTTATTCACATGGGGTACAAGAACTTAGATCTGTGAATTGTCTTATGATTGTACTTTAAATCAAGAAAAAATGACAAAGTTGCTCTAAACTACAATACAAAATACACATTCCTACAATGCATGACTATGAAATAAGACATGAAGGGTGACAATATGATATATAAACATAAACTTGGCCTTGTATTACCAGCTTTCACATCATTAGGAAAGTAGTGGATCGTGTTATGGAAAATTCATATATAATGTGACATACCGTTATACCACCAAAATGTACAATATCTGAAAGCCAGTTCAATAAGCTTAAATAATATATTGTACTTAAACTTAATGCTTGAAGAATATGCTGTGTTGATGCTTCTGGAAAAAACAGACCATCTAATTTCAAGGGTATATATTACCTACAGGTAAATTTTACAGGATTTTAACAGAAAATGATACACTGAACAAAGTGGGAAATGGTTAAACACAGTGGAATGAAAATCCTATGGTTGAGGTTCCGGCCAAGATGGAGGCATAGGTAGAAACCCTTCACTTCTTTGTACAACCAAAAGGAGAAAAACAACCAATATAAAATCAATAGACAGCCAGAAGTGCCAGAAAATCAAACTGCAAGGAACTCCAACAGCCACAGAATTAAAGAAACAGTCCAAGAGAACAACCAGACTAGTAAGGCCAAGAAGGGAGAAAAACTGCAGTGTGCGAGTGACCATGGGGGCAGGGCTGGCTGCAGGGCAGTGGTAGGCTGTGCAGGAGGGGCTGACTTAAGGGGAACTGAGACTCAAAAGTGGTTGTGGACTACAACTGTTGCCCAGGTGGGAGAAACTCTGTCTCACACAAGTTCTGTGAAAAGTGCGCTAGAGACAGGCCCAACAGCTGTATTGTTCCCTCTCTGGCCCCTCCCCTCCAGCACAGCAAGGAGGTTTGCCCTGCCTGGGTGAATACCGAAGGCTCTGCCCCCTTACAATTTCATCAGGAGCCCTGAGCAAAATGAAAGAATAGTGCAAAACCTCAGAAAGAGAGCTAAGCAAGGAGGATGTAGCCAACTTATCTGATGGAGAATTGAGACAAAATGCTCCCAAAACTGACTGAGCTTGGTCGAAAAATGAAAGAACAAATAAAAGATACCCAAAATGAAATAAAGCAAAATATTCAGGGAACCAACAGTGACAGGAAGGAAATCGGGACTCAGAGCAATGATTTGGAACAAAAGGAAGAAATAAACATCCAACTGGATCAGAATGAAGAAACAAGAATCCAAAAAAATGAAGAGGGACTGAGGAATCTCTGGGACAATCTGAAACGTTTCAATATCCGAATCATAGAAGTGCTAGAAAGAGAAGAACAACAGCAAGAAGTTGAAAACATAATAAAGGAAAACTTCCCCAATCTGGCAAAGGAAATGAACTTTCAGGAAGTCCAGGAAGCCCAGAGAGTCCCAAAGAAGTTGAAACCAAAGAGGAACACACCAAGGCACATCATCATTAAGTTACCCAAGATTAAAGGCAGAGACAATCTTAAAAGCAGCAAGAGGGAAGGAAAGAGTTACCTACAAAGAAATTCCCATAAGGCTATCAGCTGATTTCTCAAAAGAAACCTTACAGGCAAGAAGGGGCTGGAAAGATGTATTCCAAGTCATGAAAGGCAAGGACCTACATCCAAGAATATTCTATTCAGCAAAGCTATCATTTAGAATGGAAGGGCAGATAAAGTGTTTCCCAGATAAGGTCAAGTTAAAGGAGTTCATCATCACCAAGCCATTATTATATGAAATGTTAAAGGGATTTACCTAAGAAAAGGAAGATAAAAAAAAATATGAGCAGTAAAATGACAACAAACTCACAAGTATCAACAAATGAACCTAAAAAAATAAAAGAAAGAAAAACTATGAAAACAAAAACTAAGCAAACGACTAGAACAGGAACAGAATCAGAAAAATGGACATCACATGAAGGGTTTTCAGTGGGGAGGGCGAGAGGAGGAATGGAGGGAAAAGGTACAGGGAAGAAGAAGCATAATTGGTAGGCATAAAATAGATGGGGAGAGGTAAAAAATGGTATAGGAAATAGAGAACTCAAAGAACTTATATGTACAAGTCTTGGACATGAACTAAAGGGGGGATGCTGGAGGGCTGGAGGGTATAGGGTGGAAGGGGGATAAGGAGGGGAAATTGGGAAAACTTTAATAGTATAATCAATAAAATATCATTAAAAAAGAAAAAGACAAAATAATAAAATTCCTGATAAACAAATAGAAATATGTTACTTGTACTTTTCAATAATATTAAAACTTATTAATAAAAAAAGAAAATCTTATGGTCGAAATGTTCATTTTCTTCATTCTGGACAAAATTATAAGCGGTGGGATTACACAAGAGCATGTACACTGTAAATCTTACAGTAAACTCCTATTGCTTTATAAGCATAAAAAAGACTATGTTAGGTTAAATAGAATTCCAACAATATCAGTAAAAAAGAAGAGTAACACATTGGCCACCAAACGCCCATTTCTACAATAATCCACTCCAAGGAGATTTAGGGAAGTATTACCTCATGATAATATACTAATGACAGCTAATCTTGTTATTGAAATAGAGCAACTAGAACTCATTCCAGCCCAGCCTGTGAGATGAACAGCTCCTCAGTCAGAATTTGATCCTGCAAAAAAAAATGTAGCAGTGCAGAAATTTGTGAAATGATAGCTGAGTAAGCAAAAAACAATTAAGAAATTTCCAACAGCTGCTAGGAGTTGAGATGAGCCAATTGGCAAGAAAGGGAGAGTTCTAATACTAATTCTCATATTTAAAAGAAAACAAAAGTACTCCATTTACCCTTTAATGTATAGTATTTCTTATTTCATTCAAACATCCATTTTAGCAAAATAAAATCTAAGAAGCACTACCTAGCAAAGGTTTTACTCTGATTAAATACCATCAACAGGTATTACCATATCTTTGGCTGAAGTCTCAGGTATGCCAGAAAGTGTAAAAGGAAATGATAACAAACAGGGTGGCAAGCTACTGAGCAATGTTCCTTCTAATTGTGATTTTGTTAGGTACATAACAAACACGTTGTTCTGTAGTCTCTGGTGCTCAGAAGCAATCTAGATATCATCACGTAAACAATTTGAAGATATTAATCACATATCAGCCATTCAGCTATTATTCATCCTTAACATGCTCCACTCCAAACCACAATGAGCACTGCACCAGGAACAAATAACCCCTTCAGGCTGATACACACTGGTCTATAGAATGTGGCTTCACTAGATCGATAAAAAATAGATAACAGCAAACTCAATGTGGCTAGGCGGTCAACGCCTCCAAAAAAGTTGAGAGCTCAGGTGATCTGTATGTCATAATTTCTCCTCCCTCCCTCAGTATCAAGAAATAAATAATCTCTGAGGGTGCTCAAGACAGAAAACCAGCAACTGTTAAGTGTCAGGGAATTTGCATATATCATCTCATTTAATAGCTCACAGCTATGTTTATACCTATTTTACAGACATAGAAACTGAGGCTCAAGAAGGCAAAATAACCTTTTTACACAGATGGGATGATTACCCCCCAAATGGTATTAATCTGGCTCCAAGCCTTATGTACCTAAGAATCTTTCCTTCTTGAGGAAACCAGTAATCAAATATTGCCTGGCCAAAAATTCAGTGTCATGGTAGGGAACCTGGCTTACATAAAGCAAAATACTATAGCCCCAGCTTTCCCCCTCTGGCATTTCCTGTCTTCTTTCTCAAGTCCCATATAAATTAAATTTTGGCCATAGGATGTCCCTCTTTGGTTTTTTATTGACATCATTTTGCTTCATTATCATCTAGTTAAAATTGGTAGGGGCACTTACAGGCACACTCTCCTGAGGAATGAGGGTGGACCTGTGCAGTCAGCTCTCCAGTTGCAGCACTGACACCATCTTCAGAACATAGGACTCACAGTCCTTTCATCAGGTTACGCTGGGTAATCACTAGAGCTGAGCAATCCGGGCAGTTCTTGCTATAATTCTTATAATTTTTGGAAATCTTTGGCTTACATGAAGTTTCACTTAGGTGTCTTTTCTTTTCGAGAGATATAGAAAAAATACATACCTAGACGTTTAGACAAATAGCTAGACAATAAAAGAGAACAGAACACCCATTTATGTTCACAGGCTAGGAAATGGTGGAATTCCCCAACAGGGCACATGGCTCATATTTAAAGGATGCTGAGAGTCAACCCCATACAAAGTTCTTAAGAAAGTTCTGAAGAAAATATAGGGCTCAGTCCTTTCATTTTTCAAACTTCTGGTGTAATCACCAAATCCTACAGTTCTTTTTCTCAAGTTCACACCTGATGGGCTTCTTATTTCAGACAGAATCACATGTAACCCAACTAATTTCCACTCTACTGATGGAGATTATCTCTCCTCCTCTTGTCCCTCAGAATACGTTTTCCTAAATCTCTTTCTAAATGATTATTCCCACACCAGGCATAACTTGTCTTCCTTTTTCCACTCTCCCCAACCTCAAAGCCCTGCCCACCTCTGCAGCCTTCTGGTCCTTTTCAGAGCAGCTGCCCTCCTTTCTCTCCTGGAAGACCTTCTCTAAAACACCTGGCCTTCCCTTAGGCCTGTAGCTTCATTCACAAAGGTTAATCTTTACTTCAAGTGGGCCTGTCTATTGTCTTTGTGCATCTAAGATAACATACCTTTGAATGTTAACTGATTTTTCTTTCCCTCTCAAAGTCACAACAGTGGGCACTAGAGCACTAGACTTCATTGTTATCTTGTTGCCCATATACCATCTATATGTGCTGTGAATGTTAACTGTCCTGTACCCACCAAGGTAAAAGAAGTATGTGTCTCTCCATTTCATTTTTTTTATCAACTCCCAGAGATTCTCCTCCACACCCTTAACCTACCACCAAAGGATTTCATGTAAACCCCACTTGGCCTCTTCCTTTCATTCAATGTATAAAATAAGCTGTACAAATGCCATTTTCTGGAGCATTTTCTCAACCTGTTGCTTCCTGGTAATTGCCATCAGTTTGTCTCAAATAAACTCATAAAAATTCTCGAAACAAAACATAACAACAAAGCAACTTGGCCTTTGAAGGCTGGCCCTTACTCTAGCAGCAACTGTGGAATCGTAACCCTAGCCTCAATAAAAAGTGTGTATGTCTACATAGAAATACTTAGCAAGTCCCTGGTACATAATGGCACTCAACAGTTGTCAGTGTATAACCAATATTAATGAATGCAACAAGATAAGGAAGTAAATGTGAGATTTATGACTAATTTTGGGGCGAAGAGTTAATATGACCTGTTTATCAAAAACCTGGATTTTATCAGGTGATTTATTACATGCTCAAGGCTTCAGACCCTTCTCTTTAGTAGAGAAAGAGTCAAGTCATTCTGGGAGGAGTAATGATTGCCCAAGAGTGCTGTTTGCCATCAATGACAAAACTATCTTTTAGCCACTTGACACAAACACTAGCAATTTCCCTTTATTTTTGCTCTTATTCCAAAACAAGTCCAGTTGAGCATGTCTGATAATCTATATTCTTCCTCTTAGTCTTATTCCTACGCATGTCGATTCTTAGGTATCTGATATCAACAGAACAGTCCTTTGAAATGTATGCAGTCTTAGAATCTTTTAACTTGAATAAGTTCAGATGCTTTTAATGTAAGAATTAGTAGTAGCTGTGACAAAGCTTCCCCCATGGAAAATCGAGGCTGAATGACTGCTTTATTGCAGTCTAATTTTTCACCAGATGGCCTCTTAATCAAAGAGGAAAGCCTTGGCCAGATGAATATTTAAGCATAATCTAGTCTATATGCACCTGACAGACAAGGGAAAAATATTTATGCAAACATCTCAAACAGAAGCCATCAAATATAATTTAATGGTTAATTATCTTAATTTATTTCCATATATCCATATGAACTAAGATATCTTAGTCAAGGATAAGGTGGTCATTTTCTTAAACTTAGCTTGAACACCACCAGAAACACTTTAAACACTATTCTTAAACTTGAAACTATAACTATTCTTAAACTATAAACTTATCCTAAACACTACATAAACACTACCCTTGCTTATATGGCAATCATGTAAAATTAGAATGTTATGAATAAAAGTGGAGTGGAAACTCTTCACTGTCACAAGTTATATTCTCAAGTCCATATTTTTCTTTTAAATGTGGACTTCTTCATGAATTTGTGTGTCATTCTTGTGCAGGGGCTGTGCTAATCTTTTTTTGTATCATTCTAATGTTAGCATATGTTCTACTGAAGTGAGCCCATGTTCATATAATCTTTAAAATTCTTTGGTATAGCTTCCTTACTAATCTCCTACTCCTCCGTTAAATTTATTGTCAGGTCACAATCAAGACCTGCAAGGTCAGTATATAGAAAGGTGGTGAAGAACATGGATTACAGAACCAGAATACCTGAGTTAACTATAAGACTTTTACCATGTTATTTAACCTCTGGTGCTTCAGTTTCCTTATCTGAAAAACAGGGACAATAAAAGTACCTACCTCATAAAATTGCTGTATTACAATTATGCATTTTAAATGTGCCAAAAGTGTCAAAAATCATTATCATTACATCTGTCTTTGTAATAGCTGGGCAAATTATATGTCTTGTTTCAAGAGTGGTTTGTTTGTTGCTTGTTTCAATCAACAAATATAAACAAAAAATCAAAATATATTGACAAGTAACACACTACTCACACACAAAAACAATTTGACAAGGGTATAAATACCTCATTTTTTAATCTTCACCTAAGAATATATTTGTTGATTTTAAAGAGAAGGAGGGAGGGAGAGACAAAAGAGAGAGAAACATCGATCATTTGCCTCCTGTACACACCCTGACCAGAGATTGAACCCACAACCTAGCTATGTGCCCTGACCATGAATCAAATCTGCAACCTTTTTGGTGTACTGGATAATGATGCTCAAACCAACTGAGTAACCCGGCCAGGGCTAAAGACTTCATCTTAAGCAGAAAAGAGACCTAATTAAACCCTCCTTAAGTTTCTCACTTAGGTCAATAAACAGGCAAACAACAGTTGGTCTTCAGGCTCAATCATCAGCCAGTGATGAATGCTTCCTGTATGGCTTCTAAGGGAAAATTGTAGAAAACAGATTCCTACAAACAGATTGGTGTAGTTTTTCTTGGCTTTCAAACATAAAGACAACATCAGATTTCTTAGACATCATCCCAAAATTTCCATAAAATGCAAACTCATTGTATATAGCTGTATTGATAATGTACTTCAACTCTGGTAAGGCCCAAGCAACTAAGAAATTACCTCTTGCCACCATAAATGCTAAAATTTCATTCTGAGAGGTAGAACCAATCCATACGGAAATATTTCCTGTAATTATCTCCTTCAAAGTGGACCATATTTCTTTTGGAAATCCTCATTTTCCAAAACAACATATATGTGGGGACAGAAAAGTCGTGCTGTAATAAATCATAAATTTCTAACTGGGAAAGTCATGGTGGTAAGTCATGCCCCAGACACATAAATTTTTAGGTAAAAGCCATATCTTTGCCTTAAACAAGCCCTGTCCATTCATTCTATGTCTGGGATAACACATCTTTGAAATGCCTCTTTCAGATCCCTCCTTCTAAGACAGTAAATAATATTAACTATTCTGTAATCTAGTCCTGGCCTTGCTTTCTCCCACCTTCGGGTAATCTTCCTTATGTTCTCTCCTTAATTTGAAGTGCATAAAAGAAACTGCAAAACTGATATTCGGTGGAGCATTTGAGATCTTGCTCCCTGGCATATGCTATCAGTTCGGCTCAAATAAACTCTTACAAAAATTCTCTACAGATTTAGATATTTCTTAAGGCAACATATATTTTTTAATGTAAAATTTCAATATTTAATACAACAGTTTTTCTGCAATAAACTCTAAGTCTAGATCTCTCATTCTCATACCAATCCCAATGGCCTGCAGGGCAAAGCACTACCATGCCACCAGTGATGACATATTTCAAGAATAATTTAAAACTCTTATTATATATTGATCAATTCTTATTCTTTGTTTGCATATATGGAAAGATTTGAAGGTCTAAATTATAACAATATAGGCCCGAGTCTAGGTTATTAATGCTTCTGAAAAGCACATGATCTCCAAAAGTAGAAAGAAAAGTAATGGCTTCATGATTGACTGATTTTTCAAACTAAATAGCATATAACATGGCCTCACTTTAGCTCTTTCTTTACAAGCTACAATGAAATAATTTGTTCAACCTTCAGATGAATGTGATACATATCCATCTGCCATCATAAATAGTGAAATGGTGGCCTCACCCACAAGAAAAGACCTCGAAAATGCATTAATTTCATGATTAAGGTAAAAAAAAAAGTAGTTTAATGTCATCTAGGCCTAAACCAAAACCTTTATTGTTTATATCTCAAATTATTTGCTGTCTCTGGTGGATAAGAACAATGCCATGGGTATTGAAATGAATTGCCACAGAACACTAGTAAGTATCAATTCTGGAAGGGTCTCCTTTGTGCCATCCTTTGCTAAGCCATGGGAATAAAAATAAGTAAATAAAACATTACTTCAAGAAGTTTAAAATCTAATGGAGGAGACAGACATGCATAAATAACTATATGAGGTACTAAACTGTATTTCAAAAGCATCTAGCAGTCACATTTGATGGCAGGCACATTTATCTCACTTTCATCTATAAATTATAATAAGGATGAACAGTTCTGGGGTATGTACAGCTTATGCCAAAATGTAGCTTGAAAGAAAGGAAACACCCAAAGAAATCTGTATAAGCCTCTAGCTCAGTCACAAAATAGAATTTAATATTGTAAGAACAGGACCTTCCCTGGGATTGCTTTCCTCAGAGGCACATTTCTAACTTCTGAAAGCTTCTGATCTGTAGCCACAGATCAATACAAGGGATTTTTTTCTTCTTTGGTTTCAGACATCCTTTTGACCAAAAAACGCAGGGTTGAAGAAGCTTCAAACCCTGCAACAGTCAAAAACCTGTCTAGTCGAGAAGAAGAGGGTTATATTGAAGAGTTTTTGCTTCATTACTTCATTTAAAAAGTATATATTGACCATAAATGAGGTCAAGTGTGGTCCTAAAACTTGGGAATACTAACAAGAATGACAACTAGATTATACCACAGTGGGAGAGGCACACAACCAGCAAAGACACAGAGGCAAAAAGAGGTAACATTTTAATCCCAGAAGAACTGTAGGGTCATCTCAAGAAATTCTTATGTCCAGGAGATGGAACTCCTGGGAAGCCTTCCCTAGCTTCTGCACCAAGGCTTTCCCTCCAGCCTTGGTGCTTGTCTTCTCTGTGGATAGTCTGGGAATTACTTTCTGTGTTCTGTGGCTACTCACCTTTTTATTGGCATATAACCAGTTGGTTTTCTTCTTGAGGTCAGGCATGGTAATTGCACCTATTTGAATATGCTCTCCAGCAAAAGAACAAAGTAAAAAAAATAAGATGAGTTGTCGATTGAAGAATTGACAAATCACCATTATACTGAAGTAATGGGACAAAATGATAAGATTTTATTTATTTATTTTTTGAGAGAGGGGAAGTGAAGGAGAAAGAGAGGGCGAGAAACATCAATGTGTGAGAGAAACATCTGTTGGTAGCCTCTCACACACCTCCAACTGGGGAACGCCTGTGCTCGATCCACTGAGCCACGCCAGCCAAGACATGCTGACTCTTCTTAAAGAAAACCTTACTCTTAGGAATTTCTCTCAAAAACTGACCCTCACTGGCCAAACTGGAATAGATACTTCTGCTTCCTCCTTTAAATTTCAGTTCTTTCAGCTGTAACTAAATAATATAACAAAATTATAGGAGTGTCTGTGAAGCTTTCTTTGGCCCTAAACTAATCTGGCCAGAGAACAGTTAAAGGAAAACTCCCTTATTCCATGGTTAATTAGTGAGAGTGCTTCATGCATACTTGTGAGGGTTTTTCCAGCTGTGCAAGTCTGTAGGTTGTAGTAGGAGCAGATAATGACTCTAGAACATTGTTCTATGGGATTTTTCTTGCCATGTAAAGTCCTAAGAATGGCTTGAGTATAAATAAACACAAAGATGGCTCCCACAAAGAAAGCAAATGAGAAAATGATTCACCAAATTGAAGACTTTTACAGTATTACTCCTACAGTAGTAAGCTAAATACAATATAAGTTAATTGGCAGTTGGTACAAAAACAGTACTTACATTTTCATTACTGCCACCATACCATCATTCCTGGTGAGGAAATTAAGGCATAAAGTGGTTAAATTATGTGAATAAAATCTAATACCCCAAACTAGGTATCCAGATTAAATGAGAGTGAACCTTTAGTTTAAAAAAACAAAACTAGTTTATTTCTACACATACACCTCTTTTTAAAAAAAGAAAGTTTGTAAGACAGAACTTTTGGACCTGATTTGTTTTGAGCATTATTCCTCCTAAATGTCTAATATTATCTTATCTGATCACACTCTTCACCACAATGTTCTGATTCTACTCCACAGGAATCATTAAGAAAGGAGGCTGCCACAGTACGGTGGATCTCACTTGAAGCAGACAGGAAATACATAAGGGGAAGGCACTCTCAACAGTCCCAATGAAAGGGAATTAATAGACTGCTGCAGGGCTGGAAAAAATCTCTTTTCCTATTTTCCTTCTAAATTCTCAGCTGGAGCCCCTGTAACAAGAGGTAGATTAACAAGAAAAAAGCTTATAAGTGTATTTATTACAAAGGTTTTTCTCCTGATAATCTGAATTTAGAAAGGATGGGACTAGGAGAAATGTTTACTTTCCTCTCTTGACAGAGCACCACAGATAGATTTAGGAAACTGAGCTGGTAAGGATTCTTGCCTTCTGCAGGCTTTTGTCACTTGTCCCAGCCCTCTGGAGCAAGTGAAGTGACCAGCATTTTACTGTCTCTTTAAGATTGTTAGAAGTATAAGGGAGGAAAATTATCTTTCCCTTTTACCCTTATACATTCTCTGCTGAGACCCCTGTAACAAAAACCATTAAAAAGGGATATGCATACAAATCTATATAATTTTAAAGTTTTATACAACGCAAAAACCTTCATAAGGAAATAAAGACCCAAACAGGTGGTTAAACCTAGGCATTTTTTTAATGCTTGGTTTGATGAAGAGTGGAAAGTCCTGGAAAAATGCTGTAGGACAAAAGGTTTGAGCTAAGTGTGGTAAAGTGGGGGAAATGTAGCAAGGCCTCTTCATTCAGATTCCTTTTTGAATTCCTCCATCTTCAGAGATAATGACGCTCCTTTCCTCTGGATATAGGGAGGGCATTGCTCACAGGAGGGTTTTACAACCTGTTTTAGGGGAAGGTCAGAAAGTCTTTCCTGTACCTGCCATTCTCAAATTCCTTCATCTTGAAATACTCAATATGCCAAGGAACCATATTTTGGGGTAGTATGTCCTAAATCCCATTACTGTCACAAATCACACTCTAAGATGTCTTTAAAATTTCTAAATCACTAGGAGAACCTGGAACCTACTTACACAATGAAATCTTTTTTCCTGAAACCACCACTGTGGTACCTGTAAAAAGATTTATAGCAGACTTGAAAGAAATGAATGCATAGTTTGAGACCAGAAAAAAGATCTGGGCAGATGGGCAGCCATAATCTCAGGGGAACATCCATTTGGCTGACTCTGTGCACTTGGAGAAAATGGTCACTTTACAAAGCATGAACTGAGACTCTCTGGAAAGCCTTCTTTTCTCACAAAACCTCTATACATTCATGAAAGTTATCCTTTGGTTGGGGGCTTAATACAGAGTCTCCAGAAGTTTTATTAAAATGGAAACAGTTCATTTTATAAAGGTCAGTCTTAAACTTTCAGTATCCACTATCATAATCACAAAATACAATTCGCAAATATATTAATCGCATTCTTGGGAAATTAGGGCAGGTGACCTATGATGAGAAGAAGGGCTCCAGCCCAGGAAAGCTGTAAAGAGAAGTCCTATTATGAGTAATGGTCAGTAATGGAAGGGGTACCAAAAAAAAACAGGATGGAAAAAAGAGAAAGCACATTTACCTGCTAAATCAAGTTGCTTAAGACAACCTCTGTTTCCAACTTCCTCCAGGGGGCTATTTAGAGTGAAATGACCCAGGCCAGGGGTGCCATTTTCAGTTATTAAAGAAGCAGGTGGAGCTTCTGGCTCTGAGCAGCACTTGACCCAAAGGATGACAGACAGAAGGAAGAAGAAAGGGAATTAGCCAGATCCCCTGTGGTTAGAGTCTACACACAGCAGGCCTGAAAACCATGTCCCTCTCAGCATGGCTTCCAAGGAACAGTTTGATTGCAGAAGTTATGCTGTCCAGGGCTGAGCTGCAGGGAAGGACTAAAGGCCAAAACCACAAGGGAAGGGGACAGCAAGAGAAGTCCCAGATAAGAAATGTAATAACTGACACATCTGTCATCCAGTGGCATAGAGCCCTAAAATTGTGATGACAAAACAGAGGCAATGCTGGCCTAATTACCCTCTTCCAGCCAACTGCCAAAGGTCTGGTGATTTGTCAAAGTCTCTCTAGGAATTTCTCTAAACAAGCCCAGCCTCCGATCCCAGTGTAAAATCCACAAGCCAGCTTCTGGGAGTGAGAAACAGGCAGTTGACTTTAGGATTTTTTTCTTCATCTGGAGAAACACGAATAAATCACACATCATCAAGTTTATCATTTTTCTCCTCAGAGAAATATGAAATATTATAGATCATCTCCAGTACATCAGCTTCTTCACACCCCATTAGCATGAAGGGACTATTTTTGATATAATTTATCAAACCACTGGCCTCATCTCTCCCATTTCCTTCAAAATGGAAATGCGGACACAGTGGACTCAGGCTTTCCTTATTCACAAGCTGCCACAATCTGCCTTCTACCCTGGGAGCAGGAGCTAATTTGAAGGGCATAGTTGGTGACAGGTCATCAACCTGTGCTAGCTCACTCAAAAGGCTGGAAGGACGTAGTCAAGAGACTGGAATGGGGCTGCTTCAAATACGCTTTAGGTCAATGCTGCTGAGGTGAGAATATGGTCTTTTTTTTTTTTTTAATGAAGGACTTCTTTTACCCAAGTCTGTTTTATCCTCAACCTGCCTCACCTTGAACTGGAAAAGCATCCCAATAAGGATGGCTGTCTGGTTAGTAAGCTACATACACTTACTGGAAGCCAGAAATGTTTGAAAATTGCAATAGAGAATTAAAACATTTTCTGACTATCTATTTCCTCCTCCCATTAACAGTACTCAAGCATTTCAACAGCAAGGCTGAGAATCAAATATCTATTCAATTTAACATGGTTATTATTTTAATTAAGGATGTCCTACTGTGTTTGAGTCATTTACCATGTGGTCCCTGCTCATAGTCAGTTAAGCAAATGTATACCTAACTAGCTGTAATATGTTAGAATCAGATGTACTGGTACATACATAAGAAAGTGTTTCATCAGGATCCTGAAAACTGAGTAGAATTTCAACATCCTGAATAAAATTTAAAACAGGAAAGACAGCTAAGGATAAAGAAACATCACCAGGAGGCATGGAAGAGAAATGACACTGGGGCATAAGGATTCAGATGTAAACACTACAAGAATGAAAATAAGGCCAGGCTAGGATGGTTCAGGAACAGCAAGCTAAGGAGTATTAGCTTCATCACATAAGTAACAGGAAGCCATGGGATGTTTGTGAGCATAACAGCAAAGGTTAGGACTGTGTTTAAGAAGTTAACTTTAATAGACCTGTGAAAGATGACCAAGGAGAGGTGAGATGAGTGTTGTTAAGACTGGTGAGAGGACTCCTATGACCAAATTTCCTTTCAAGTCCTCTCTAGAGCACATAGTTGGAAGATAAGAACCTGGTTCGGCAGTCATACATCAGTCATGCCAAGTGCTGGTAAGTACTCAATACAATTTGGTGAAATAACAAATGGACATGTATGTGGTCAAGAAGATTTGTACAAGAATGTTCACAGCAGCATTATTTGTAGTAGCAAATAACTGAAAATAATTTAAATATTCATAAATAGAATAGATGAATTGTGGCACAGTCTTAATCTAGCATAAAACACAGCAGTGGAAGAACAAAATAGAGCAACTGAAAAAGTTGCTAAAGTCCATACATTTATAGATAGTAAGATGGAAGTTTTCAAAATATAAGCATACTAAATAATATTTGCTGATTTCTGTATGTAGAATATATATAAAAATTCATAATGTAAGTAACAAATTCAGAATTCTGAGAGGAGTATTTGATCAGATTTGTAATGGGAGCTTCAACTATACTGAAATGTCTTACTTTTCAAGCTGGTGATGGGTACATGGATGTTCATTGTATTATTTTTCCTGCCTTTATTTAATAAAATAAGGATAAAGCAAAAATAACAACAGTCAGGGGAATCTTAGGGGACTAGCCATATTGAAGGATATGGATGACAAGACAATCATCAGTGAAGTAGACTGAGAAAGGGCAGTGAAAAATGGGGAGAAGTCAGACCACTGACATACCCTAGGCCTGGAGAGCGACAGGCATGTGCAGCTAAAGGGCTGGCAGAAAATGTAGGCTGCAGTTCATACACTTGGTTAGACTGCACAGGGAGGCAGGAAGCCAAGGGCTGGTGAGAGAACTGGAGATGAGGAGGGACCACGGGACTTGACACAAGGCAAAGGAAAGGGCAGGGAGAGCTAGCAGGAGGACCAGGTGGACCATGACCAAAGACAAAAACAAAAGAATGGAAGACTAAATTCAAGTTTTCCTGGGCAAGAAATACAAGGACATATTTATTAACCTCCAGGGGGGAAAGTGTGTGTGTGTGTGTGTGTTAAGAAAATTCCAAAGTTGGCATTAAAATTTACTCCCTTCTGAAAGACTGAATTTTGTACTATCATTCTTTTTCAAATGATAAAGTATGTATTTTCTTCCATTTTAAAACTGAACTGGACAGGACAGCATGGGAAGTGAATCAAGACAGAATAAGAGAACACCAAACTCTTATATCTTTCTTCTTACAGAAATGCAATTGGATAACTTATTTTTTAAAATCTGAAGTTTATTAGGCTGGTATTTATTTTGGTTTCCCTGGAGGGCACAATTATGCCTTAGAAAGACCTGTGACTTAACGACTTTCACAATAAACTATTTCTATGCTTACCACATGTACCAGGAGTAGCAAAGAAAGTCTCCTTTGTGAGGTAGTTTTCAGAATGATGACCCCTATCCTTTTCTGTTAACAGCATCTTATGTTCTGGCATTAGAACTTCTTTGACCACTACCCAAGCTACAAAATTACCTCACAGGAGTTATGTAAAAAAAGATTATGTTGAGTATCCCAGCTGGATCTGAAAGAGTCTGAGGAGATAAAATACCACCGTGAAACACTCTCTTTGCACAACCAAAGAATTGATCCCAGCATTTGCAATGAAGGTTATACTAAGGCTGGTGACAAGCTAGGAAAAGTTGGTCTCAAGAGTCCTATAATTCCTTCTAGGTTAGAAAATGTATGGTAAGTTTAGTGACCACATTTATAAAAAGAAGGAGCCTTTATTCTTAGGTTTCTGCCTCCCACTCCTTTTTATGGGGAAATCTCACTTTACAAGTTGAGTATGTAGGTCCAGTTCATCATTCTTTAGCAGAGCTGTGAAAAGGTGAGCAGATTTTCAGAGAATGTCTGCCAAATCACCATGTGATAAAAATAGGTAGGTACAAAACAGAGAGGGGGAGGTTAAGAATAGTATGGGAAATGGAGAAGTCAAAGAACTTACATGTATGAACCATGAACATGAATTAAGTGGGGTGGAATACGGGTGGGAGGGCGTACAGGGTTAAGGGGAATAAAAGGAGGAAAATGAGACAATGTAATAGCATATCAATAAAATATATTAAAAAATAATAATCCACATGGACACAGGAAGTAAGAAATGGGTTTGAGAGTCTCTCTAGTCTGCCAAGTAGCAAGTGACACTACTGAAGGCGCCCAAGAAAGTGATGATGGGCAGGTGTTAAAAATACATGAAGAGAAAAGCACCAAGTAACATTTCTGGATAATCACAGTTGTTCCTGAACAACCCCATTTCTTGCCCTGGTGTAACTAAAACTCATTCTTGAGGGCCTGCATCATTAACTTCTAAAATGGAAAAGGAAGACAGAGGTTTATTTGGACTCAAAGACATATCCATGAGAATGTGAAATACATGCACACTCACACACGCATGCATTTTCTGCACTTGTAAAGGTGTGGCTGGGGACAACCACTCAGAGTTTAGTTCTGATTCTCACTGAGCCATACACTGCCAAGGGGGGATGGGATTCCTCCTGTGATGGGCTTGCATTTCAAATGACTCAGGTGAAGCCCATGGTGTCCAGCTGAGCCAAAGGTAGAGCCATGGTAAACAGAAGAGAGGACAAGACAGGAAAATGAGGTGGCAGGAGGCCGAGCCCATTGAAACACAGTCATAAACAACATGAAGCATGACTTGCCTGTGAATCACAGGGGGCTGTTCAGCGGTTGACCACTTGCTGCTCAGGATTTCCAAAAGACATCCCCAACTTTGTCATACAACAGAAGATTCACCAGGGCTTTGCAGGACCTGCTCGAAGTCCATTCTAGATCTTTAGTAATGTGTAACTAGGTGAAAATGGGCTATTCTCATATTGCAACAGGAAAAAAACCCCAACTTTCCATTAAAATACCTCTTTAATTACACGGGAAGTTCTACATGATGTCAGTAATGGCAAATGAAACTGAGACAACCAACCCTCTGTGTCTTGGCAGGCTTAAAGAGGGCTCAGTCAAAAAGAGATTTATTTTTAATTGTTATCCAAGTGGTGCTGCCATTCAGATTTCTCTTAAAATGTTCTTGGGACATTGTACAAGCAGCTAATGGCACCACAGGGACACTCACACTTCAAGGGGCTAACAGACATAACACTAGGGATCCAAAACTCAAAGGAAAAGTGTATTTTGCAAAAATGACCAATAACAAAATGATGTTAACTGTAATGATGAAACAATCAAACACAAACCACTAACAGGAAGAGGAATCAGTATACATCAACAATGACTTGAAGTCCGTGAACAGAGAAAGATGAGATCATTCCAATGTAATACACATAGATTTAACTCAAAAACAACAACCCCCCCCCCCCAAATCCTTGCTGGAGGGGGGTTGGTATACAGGAAACTTACATCCCTTAAACATGATGAAAATGACCTAAGAGAGAAAGTTCATTTTTTAAATGATATCCCAGGCAAGAACCTGAATTTGTGTTATAAGGTATCAAATCTCTGCTCCCTCAGTTACCAGCAGCCTCACACCTTGGTTAAAAGCTTCACCTTTTTTGAGTCTCAATTTCTTCATTTATAAAGTATTGATAATAAAATCTGCCAGACAGAATTGTTTTGAAACTACACAATATAAACAGTATTTAAGCAAACACCATGAAAAGCCCATAGCAAAAGTCAGCAAGTTTGGATGTACTCTTCTACACCCTGACACCTTGGAGGCATCATGGTGCAGTGGTTATGCACACGAGTTCTTCTATCAGGCTATTCAAATCCTGGCTTAGCCAGCTACTAGCTATATGACCTTAACTTTCTGAAACCTTCTAAGTCTCAGGTTCCTTACTAGATAAATGGAGATAGCAATAGTACCTCCTTGAAGAAGTGGTTCTGAGAAATAATTGAGTTATTACCTGAAACATGCTTAGAACAGTGCCTGGCACACAGTTAAAGCTCAATAACTGTTACCTTGGATCATAATTATTATTATATGTAAAATTTGGAAACTTGACAGAGGAAATACCTTCTTTGAAATTTTGGAAAACTATAGGCAAAGCATTTAATCAGGTCAGATCATCTAAGCATTTCATGAGTCCTGTGAATACCCTGATATAATAATGTGTTTTGCATTGGTATTATACTTTTCTTTTTTTCAAGTGTGATTAATGTACTTTTTATTTCATTTTAAGAAAAAAAATAGGTAAAACACTGAGAGAACAGTTCATATAAATAATTTACTTATTAAAAAGCAACTCCAAGGTATGATTTGAGAACAGAGCAAATCCAGCCAACTTCCCATAAGACTCTCCTTTTATATCCACTTCTTGGTACAGAAAGAACTGCACTCCAATTCAAGGCCCCAAGGCTATGCAAGACGATCCATCATCAGAGAGAGATTTATTTGTAGTTGCTAGACCATGCTCTTTAAGGCAAAAATACACTGAATACACTATAGAAAGACATTCAAGTACAAATACATTGAAACAATATGTGTTTTGAAGAATGATTCAAATTTAAATGAATACCACTTCATTCCATTTAACAGTTTTACTGGGTTATCTTCTTAATCAAGAAGATAAGTATTATGAAAAGGTATGGGAAAGCAAGATGGGTCAACTATCTGTAGGAGTTCAAATTCTGTAATAACATTTCCTTCACATAAGCATTGCTGAGAATAATAGTAATAGTGGTGTGGACAGGCAAAATCATTGCCAGTTCACAAAAGAAGAAACCAAAACTCAACACCAGAATGTTGAACAATTTCTCTAGAGTTAGCTGCTCTTGAGCAAGTGTCAAGAATGTAGATCTAAGACATCCTATCCCTGGCTCCAGATGGTGGACAGTGAGACTCTGAGGCCATGGCCAATGAGCAATTTTCAGAAACTGCTTGGACTCCACAGAATAAGAAAAAATGCCAACACTCTGGCCAGTTCAAGGAATCCTTCACCACAACACACATGAGGAAATCAAAATATGTCACTGGGTGTGTAAACTAGACATTCCTTCTCATCCTAACGTCCCATTTCCTTCTAGAAGCTTTGGAGGTTTGGGGGGGAAAGTTTATAAATTGTGATCAATTTCATGGTCCAAATCCAATGAACTAAGTTAAAGTCATCAATTCTCATTTATTAATCAACTATACTCACAATGATTATATTGTAGACATAATAATAATGAAAGCAAATGTGATTTGCTTTCGGTCAACTCTGGCAGGCAATAACATTTCCTAATAAAAATGCAGCCAGGAAAATAGTTTATGGTGTTGAGAGAGATATTAAAATATGCAAAAATGCAGAGGTGGGAAGACATTAGATATATGTATTTTCAAGTTATTAAAAATTGAAAATATAAAGGTGAGATTAATGTTACAGAACCTCTCTGCATCTCTAGAAATGAAAGGTTTAGGGTATATGAAATATCTTCTGCTTTTAAGGATGTACTACACCTAGCAGGAGAACCTCTGCATAGAGTTTGAATGAGTAATGGGCTGAGAAGCATCAGATGAAACTGAGTAGGAAAGTGAAATTTCCCATGAAAGAACATTCTTTAATTATGAAGAAGGTTGTCTGGGATTACCCTACAGAAATCTTGCAAATCCTTGCTCGTTATACCTGGGTAAAATGAGAGCTACCTGGAAAGCCGTATTTCCTGCTTTACTCTCTCAGGTCCACAGACAAAAAAATCTGAGAACAGAGAAGCAGCAGCATCACAAGACACCCTGCAGATGCTGGGAACAGAGGCAGAGTCCCAGGATTCAGCACTAGTAATCCTTGTCACTTGCAATACCTTTGCATTGTGCATGCTGACAGAGGAAGTTAGGAGAGGCAAGGGGAGAGTAGGGAAGCTTGGTACAAAAAAAAAGTTTCCATCACATAGCAACAGCAGTGAGGAGAAACTCATGGCAGATGGGGAAATTTTGTAGTCATCTGACTCCCAAAAGGTAAAAAAAAAAAAAATGTAGTCTGTCTTAAAATCTCTGAGCAAGAAATGAAGGGGGCAAAACTACCAGGAAAAAAAAAAACTTGTTTATAATAAAGACTACATTCTGTAGCAATTTCCTAGATTCCTGGGGTTAGAAATCTAGATTGCCAATGGATAAGTGAGCCTTAAAATCACATCCCTGCTGACAAAAATTCATTTCTTATAACTGTCTCCATTTACCGGAATGCTGAATCTTTCCCATGGGGAAGGAACAAATGAAAATGTTATTTCTCTGCTCATGAACTCATACCTTTCTGTCTGCTTTTCACTGTTGGCAATTTCATTCTCCTCCAAATTTGACTAAAGCCCGTGACCTGAGGGAAATAATGTCTATATAATAATCTTCTGAAACTCTAATTCTGAGTCATGTTTTTTTGGATGTTGCCTCGCAGTTTATGAAAATTGCACTGAGCTATGAAATGTAAGTGATGTGATGTCTCTGCCTAACTTAATCATTTTGCTGGTGAACATGTTGCAAATACTAATGAAAAGGAGGCTCCCACAAAAGCCATGAAAGCTGCTTAATGGCAACAATCCAGCAGCGGTGGTCCCATCTTCAGTGCTGTTCCTCATATTCCTCTCAGAATAGAGCTGCCAAGGGTAAAGACAGGTGGTCAAAACACAGTCAGGGAAAAGGGGAAAGAATTCACTTCTATTGTGATCCTTCCCTTGTCCCCACATGCCAGAAATCTCTGACATCAGTTCCTGTGAGCTTGGGAACAATGGCATGGAATCTGACAGAGAATAATGATGTACTGACTTTCTATTTTAAAGAAAACCTCAAATCTGAGACAAGCTCAGTTATCTCTTTCAATGAGTGTAGCCATTCAGTGTAATTAATGAATTTCTACGAGTGCAGATAACTGTTGTACCTGGCAGTGGACCCTACAAGGCTGAAATTTCCATCTATCATTTGGTGAATTTAACACAACCAAATAGAATTCAGATCACTATTTTAATTTCTCTATAACCCTTTCAATCTATTCAATGTACAAGTGAGGAAATTAAATAAGTAATGTTATAAAAATAACTTGTCCCTAGTAAATCAGAGCTCAAATAAAAAGACCTCTGAACACACAATTCTGTGATCTGTGATGCCCTGTGCATGCACCAGTACTACCAAAAAAAAAAAAGGACATGGAAATGATATATTAAAATTAATATTTAATTATAAAACTGCCTTTTCAGAGATGGTAAAGGGAAAAAAAACTTTAAACAAGAAGGTTTGTTCTTTGGAATCCCCTCTCCTCTTCTGAATCTCAGCAAAAAGAAGGGTTTTAAAGTTTCTAATTTTCAACAAATATTACTGCAACTATATTTGATTCTTGAGACTACTTAGGAAATGAGACAATGTTAGAAAATTAAGCAGCAAATAAAATTTTGTAAGAAACCCATACATATGACATTACTACCTGTGACATGCCAACCCCCATTTAACTAGTAATACAATGGGAAAATAATTAGCAAGTATTATAATCAAATGCAAAATCATATTCTTTAACATTACTGTAAAAAGTATTTATATATGTTAAAATAATAGATATTTAAGTGAATCCTAAGCATCATAAATTACTTCAGACTTACACTAAACATGTCTCACATAATCCTCTGCATTCTAAAACCATATAGTACTCGTAATTTTAAAAATTAAAATCAAAACATTAAATTCACGACTGTAAAGTCTTCCTATGGACAAAAGGAATAAGACTTTGGGTGGTAGGACAGTGGCAATATAATTGTTTTCAGGAAGGATTAACAGTCGTTTGTTATAAGCTTTGTAACAGTTCTCCAAAATAACTCACTTGAAGTACTTGATCCAGAAATGATCTCTTTTCCTTAAATTAAAAAAAAAAAAACTATTTTATTTGAAGAAAATTTACAAATAGGCTGGCTTATGTTTGCTATGCACAATAACTTATCAAAACAAATCCTAAGTCCTGGGCCTCAGTTTTACATCCTCCTCATGTCATTAACCTAAATCTGCCAAGAGCATCTACACGCGTTTCAACAAGACTCTTCTACTGGGATTATGAGTGTAACACTCTTTTGAAATCTCCATCAGCTTAGAAGAGCTGTAAATTACAAATTCAATTATTCTTACCCTTAATTTGAGGAATTGTTCATAATTCACCTAAGAAGGGGAGCAATTATAGTAAAGTCAATTAGGAACATGAAAACAAAAATATTCTTTTCTAAAAGACAACACCATTTATTTGGGGTAAATTCACAATAAAGTTAATGATGAAAAATGATAGTCTAATACTTAGGGAGAAAACATGATGACCTCAACAACTGCTGATTCAAAAAAATATATTTCCAAGAGTAAAATTTAAGGTTCACTCATTCACCAGCCCACAAAGACCTTTTTTATTATTCATTATTAAAGAGTTATATCTGTCACATTAAACATAATAAAAATTTCTAAGTACTCCAAGGATTTTTCCAGAGCCAGATTTAGACACATATTGAGAATTCATTATCTTTTCGCTATTCTATTATATTCTGGTCTTTCAAAATACATGCCCAAATTCTGCTTTTTTAAAAGCAGAGTAGAAGTTTTGACCTTTGATTTTCAGAAGTTTACTGGGTTGTGTCCATTGATGACATCTAAGTCTTAATGACTCCTATTCAGGGAGCCAGAAATACTGGGAGTGCATACAAACACAATGAGGAAGGGCCCCCTGCTCAGCCAATGCACAGTAAATGCTTCTTGACAGACTGATGGGTCATACTGCTGAAGCACCAATTCACACTTCAAACCCAACAAGTTCAGTCACAAAATGTCTAATAGTGCCACTGCAGTATAAAGCTAAAAGTAGATTCACAGCAACTGTGACATTTTTACTAATATTTCTGAAGGCTTCAAGTGTTATTTTTTTAAGCGTGATCACTTGTGCAGTTTCAGGTATTTAACTTTATTTTAAGAAATTACATTCCACAAACAAGTCATATGACAGGCTAGGTGCTACTTAAGCCAACTGCACTTAAAATATTTTGTGTACTACACTACTACATCTCAAGTGAATATAATTATCATTAATTACATATATGTATGTGGCACACACTATATTTCTGCATACTTTCAAATGCCTAAAAAAATAACAATTTAAAAAGTAAAATCAATTCAGATCTTTTAGTTCTCCTTTGATCTATAAGTTACTTAGAAGTATGTCATGTAACTTCCAAATATTTGGGGGTTATTCTAGGTATCATTCTATTACTGAGTTCTAGTTTAAATCGGCTTTGGTAGGGGAACATAATTCACATTATGTAAATACCTTTATTGTTACTGAGATTTATTTTATACCTCAAAGTGTGGTTTATTTTAATGAACATTCCATGTGCATTTGAAAAAATACTCTAGGGACTTCTGGTCAAGATGGAGGCATAGATAAACATGGCTTGCCTCCTTGCATAACAACAGCAAAAATTACAACTAGACTACAAAACAAATATCACCCAGAATCATCAGAAAATTGAGCTGTATGGAAGTCCAACAGCAAAGGATTTGAAGAAGTCACATTCGCCCAGACAGATATGAGGTGCAGAGATCTGGAGACTTGGAATGGGTGGTTTCACACCCACGTGTGGTAGATAAAAATCAGGAGGGATATCTCACGTGCAAGGGTTCCCAGTCCCACACCAGACCACCCAGCCTGAGGTTCCACTGCCAAGAAGATAAGTCCCCATAACTTCTGGCTGTAAAAATCAGTGGGGGTTGGGGCGGCAAAATAAACTACAGGATTCTTGGGAGTATCCTCTTAATGGACCCACAACAAACTTAGGACATATGCAGACTTGCTCCCTCTGGGCTTCAGCACTAGGGAGGCGGCTGTAGGGTTCCAGTGGCATACAGGGAAAAACTGAAGTGTTTGGCATCAGACTGAGTGACAAGGGACAGTGTGCTTCTGGATAAAACTCCAGAGGCTAGGAAGTGGCACTGTCTCCTTTCTGAGCCCATACCCACACACAGCTACAGAGCAGTGACACCATATCGGAGACTCCATCAACTTGGTTCACAAAGGTTGCCCTATCCTAGTGATTATGTAAGGCTCCACCCCATCTAATATACTGATGTACTTTTCAACAACAGGCCATGTCACTAAGACAGGATGTCAAAGCAGCTCTACTGAATACATAGAAACAAACACAGGGGAGCTGCCAAATAGAGGAGGCAAAGAAATACGGCCCAAATTAAAGAACAGAACAAAACTCCAGAAAAAGAACTGGAGTTAGCCAACCTATCAATTCAAAACACTGGTGATCAGTATGCTCAGAGAACTCCCTGAGTATGACAAAAAAATAAAGGAAGAAATGAAGGTTATACTAAGTGAAATAAAGAAAACTACAGGGAACCAACAGTAGAGTAGATGAAGTCGAGAATCAGATCAATGACTTGGAATATAAGGAAGCTGAAAACAACCAATCAGAACAGCAAGAAGAGAAAAGAATCCAAAAATACAAGGATAGGCTAAGGAGCCTCTGGGACAACTTCAAACATACCAACATTCAAATCATAGGGTGCCAGAAGGAGAAGAGAAGGAGCACGAAACTGAATACTTATTTGAAAAAATAATGAAAGAAAACATCCCTAATCTGGTGAAGGAAATACTAAGTCTGGACAGAGAAGCACAGGAGGGATATTAGGGAGATTAGGGGAAGCGCAGAGAAACCCAAACAAGATGGACCCAAAGAGGATTACACCAGGACACAACATAATTAAAGTGCCAATGGTTAAAAATACAGAGAGAATCTTAAAAGCAGCAAGAAAAGCAAAGGGTTACCTATAAAGAAATTCCCATAAGACTGTCAGCTGGTTTCTCAAAAGAAATTTTGCAGGCAAGAAGGGACTGGCAAGAAGTATTCAAAGTGATAAAAAGCAAGGACCTACAACCTAGATTACCCTATCCAGCAAAGCTAGCATTTAGAACTGAAGGGAAGATAAAGTGCTTCCCAGATAAGGTAAAGCTAAAGGAGCTCATCATCACCAAGCAATTATTATATGAAATGTTCAAGGGACTTCTTTCAGAAAAGTTCAAAACTATGAACATTAAAGTGGTAACAAATTCACAACTATCAACAATTGAATCTAAAAACCAAACTAAGCAAACAGAACAGACAGAATCACAGATATGGAGATCATTTGCAGGTATATCAGTTGAAAGGGGAAGGGAGAGATTACAGGAAAAGGTGCAGGGATTAAGAAGTACAAACTGGTAGGTATAGAATAAACAGAGGGATGTTAAGAACAGTATAGGAAAAGGAGTAGCCAGAGAGAACTTATATGCATGATCCATGGACATGAACTAAGTGGGGGGTGGGCGGATTACTGGAGGGAATGGGTGGTTTTGGGTGGTGGGGGGGCAAAGGGGAAAAATTGGGACAGCTGTAATAGCATAATAAAAATATTACAAAAAAGAAAAAACGTATTCTTTTCTGAGGGGAGAATTCAAGTCAATGTTGTTGAAAGTGTTATTTAAGTCGTGTATGTCTTTCCTACATTATGATTACCAGTACTATCAATTACTGAGAAAAGAGTATTGAAATCTCCAACTAAATTGGTGGATTTGTCTAATTCTCCTTGCAGTTATCTTAGTTTTTGCTTTAGGTATTCTTAGGCAATATTACTAAGTGCATATGACTTTAGCTTTATTGATGAATTCTGCATTTCTTTATCATTATGTAGTTCTGGTAACACTGCTTGTTCTGATGTATATTTTCTCTGATATTAAATATAACCACCTCTCTTTTGTGTGGACTTTGAATGATATATTGGGTTCAATCCATTAAGTTTTAAAATAGTTATGTCTTCATATTTAAAATGATTTTCTTGTAGACAAAAGATAATTGGGTTTTGTTTTCTATACAATTTTATAAACTATTTTTAAATGGACTATTTATATTTAATGTAATTTTTGCTAAGGAAGGGTACATATCTATTGTTATATTTTTAACAAACTTGCCCCATCTGGGTTGTTTTTTTTTTGTTCTATTTTTGTTTTTGTTCTTTACCTTTGGCTTCTTTTGTTTTAGTTGAGCATGTTTTATGATTCCATGTTGTTGCTTCTACATTTTTGCTTCATTTTTCTCCAGTAGCTACTCTACGGTTCATAACATACACCTTTAAAGTATCATAGCCTATTTTAAAATTTTTATTATATTACTTCAAATATAGTGTAAGAAACTTATAACAGTATATTGCCATTTCTTCCCTCCTGTCTTTTGTGTTATTATTAAAATTATGCTTTGAGTTGTCACAAACTCCACAATGCAGTCATTATTTTTACTTTAGACCAAATCAGACAGTAAATAATTTAGTCTTTGAAAGCCAGAGTCTCTGATTCATATTCCTCTATCGTTTTCTAATTTTTTACAACCCTTTAAAAATAAACATTCTTAGCTATCAGACTGCACCAAAAAAAAAAAAAAAATCAGAGGTAGCATTTAGCTCATGGGCTGCTTTTTGGGAACCCGTGATCTAATTTCTTTTCAAAGGACTAAAAGAAGAAAATGTCTCCTATATTTATGTATACTTACATTTCTAGTGCTTTTCACTGCACTGTGTAATACCAAATATTCCATCCAGCATAGTATGCCCACCTGAAGAGTTTTCTATATATCTTTTTGTAGTGTGGGTCTGCTAGCAAAGAATTTTCTGGACATCTGTTCATTGACAAAGTCTTAATTTTGCCTTCCTTTTTGAAAGATATTTTTCCTGGATATAAAGTTCTAGATTGAGGGTTGTTATTTCAGTTCTTAAAAGATGCCACTCAATTGTCTTCTGGCTTTCATAATTTCTGACTAAAAGTCTGCTATACTTTTATCTATCTACAATATTATGTAATATTTCTTTTTCTTTAATTTCAGAATTTTATCGTATTTTTTATTTCTTTGAGTTTTAGTAGTTTGACTACAATGTATGCAGGTATGTTTTTATTCATATTTATCCTGACTAGATCTGTGGTTTATTCTCTTTCACTTTGGAAAATTCTCAGCCATATTATCTCATAAAATATTTCTTCTGCTTTATTTTCTTCCTCTTCATATGTTAGATTATTTGATATGTACCACAGTAATATATTCTGGTCTTGGATGCTCTGTTTTTTATTTCCAATTTTTATGCTCTATTTCAGTATGGAAGACTTCTACTAGTTTATCCTCAAGTTCACTGATTATGCTTCTACTGTGTCCCGTTTGTTAATAAATCCACAAAAATTCATATATGAGAGTGTTTCTTATTTCAGTCATTTCCACTTGACTCTTATGTATAGATTCTCTCTACTGATATTCCTCATAATGTATGTATATTACCCACCTTATCCATTAGAACTTTTAACATAATAATCATTGTTATTTCAAATTATCTGTTTAAAGTCTGAATATCTAAACCATCTCTTGGTTTGGTCCTGTTGACTGTTAAACCTCTTGACAACAAGTGTGGTTATATTTTTCTTTCTTAGTCTCATAATTCCTTTAATTGAATTCCAGACTTTGTGTGTGGAATAAACTAAATTAAATAATATTTTCCAAAAAATGGGTAAATTCTTTCATACTTTCAGTATGAGGAATGAGAAAATCTAATAAGTGGTTGAACTGGGTTTGTGTTTGTTAATATAATTACTTTCAGTGCAACACAGAATGAAAATTCCTCCTTTGATAGACTGCTGTGACCTAGTTCTTTGTAAGAGTCTAAAAGTTCCAAAGTTGAAGACAATTGAGAGTGTGTTCATGAGAAAAACATAAGAAAAACATTTCTTAAACCCAGCAATCAAGGAACATTCTACAAAACACCTGGCCAGAACTCCCCAAACCTTTCAAAGTCATTAATAAGAAAAAAAAAGTCTAAGCAAGTGTCTTAGTCTAGAGGAATCTAAGGAAACATACGGCTAAACATATAATGTTATATCTTGGAAGGAATGCTGGAAGAGAAAAAGGGCATGAGGTGAAAACTAAGAAAATCTGAATATAGTTTGAACTTCAATTAATAAAAATGTAGTGATATTGGTTACTAAGTTGTAAAAATGTATCATACTAATGTATGATGCTTACAATAGGAACATTAGGTAGTGTGTATATGGGAAATCTCTGTACTATTACACATTTTTTAAGTATAAAACTATTCCAAAATGTTTATTTTAATAAAAGTATTAATGAGTTTTTCTCAGTGTTTGTGATCTACTCTATACTTACATTAGTCCTTGCATATAAGTATTATTGGGTTTGTGTGTTGGTGAGTGGAGAAAAACCTCTCTCCATGCTCTTGCTGTTCCTCCAGCACTATACTACTCTGTATTTCTTGGTGCAAGACCTGTGGTTGGGGAGGGAAGTTTCTCAGCCTTCATGCTCCAGCCTCAGTTTTAACCTGACCTTGTACAACTGAACTTCAAGAGTGGGGCTTTCTCAGCATTTCAGTCTCTCCTCCAATGGTAGGAAACCAGTGTTTCCCACTCAGTCCAGAGTAGGGAATGAAGTTGGGTTCCCTGCTTTTCCCCACAACCCTCCCATGGGGAAGTTCTTGTGTTGGTGGATTATGTCAGGCATGAAGAAGTTTCTTACACCTCTGCCTTGGGCAACTGACTGCTGCTTTGTATTAGTGAAGAATCCTGGGCATCATGATCTCTTCCAGTAGCAGATAGCTTTAGAATAGTATCATTCAAGGTGAGCAAGAAGCATGTATGCAGAGCCATCCTCCTCCCTCAGTAACTGATCTTTGTGTAGAACTAGAAGGGCATATGAGTTTATTGCCCCTCCCCCAAAGGCATATGGCTTTTTCTTTGTTTGGAATGGGCATGACAGAATAAAAATCTAAATATCAAATTTCTGTTTCAATATCAATGGAAAAATCTAATGATTCCTCTCTCTTTGAATCTAGCATTCATTTTTGATATCAATGTACCTAGCACCAGTTTGGCACATAATACTTGCTTAGTTTCTGTATGCTAGATTTAATTCTATTAACTCTCAGAGCTCTGGAAAAATGTCACACTGGATGTTTAAACACATACACTATGCTGACCCATTCTAGTCTCAGTTAACTTAGTTGGACCAGGCCATAAGGTGGCTGTCTACGACTCCTCTGTATAAATCCTCTCCCTAATCTCATTTATCTTCACTAGCCAGTTTTGTCTGACCATCACACCAAAGGCAGAGTCACTTCTAAAAACCACAAGCTTGTACACTAGTCCCCGTTCTACATAGTGAAACACTGTGGTAATGAGAAACCGAGTAAACTTAGGGGCTGTATATGAGACTGACAAAATGTAAATATAAATACTGCAAGTTTCTGCAGAAAGAGTAAAATTTAGGCTGATGAGTTACATCTTTTTGTGCCTTTTTCTACTATGTAAATTATTTATGATAATGCTGTATTATTTTTTATAAAAATATTTTCTTTAATAATACAATTCAAGAACAGTATTCGGGTTGAGAGTCACATGCCACTGTGTACAGTAACCATTATAGAAAGTTTGAGAAAATCCAGGACAACACAGTGTAAGACTCAAAAAAGAAAAACAAAACAAAACAAAACAGCACAAGAACCAAGTAGCACCGACAACACAGGACATTTAACTTCATACTCGGGGAAATCTAATGGTTCTCTTTTAGTTCTTAAACCTTCTCTAAGAGATATACAGGATATGAAATGACATTGCAGATTTCTTTTTAATAAAATGATCCCCTTAAAAGTTGTCTTCAATTGTATATTTTTCTCAGACTTGAAATACTTGGAATTGACATTAACATAGGCTGTCTTTCTTCCATTCAAAAACCAAGAAAGGAATAACTGTTCTCTTGATAATCCTATGACAGGGTATGCCAGTAATTGTTTGGAAGGTAATATAGTTACAGAACCCCCTTCAATAACTCCAGCTAGTTTTTATTTTCTCTTTGACAGGCAATACTGTCCCTGTAATTCTGTTTGGAAAATTTTGTAAAAAAATTACACCATGGAGCCACTGGATGTCACTGCAGGTTTATGGAGTGTTGCCCACTAGGGTTTAAGCTGGGCTATAAGTAAATGACTTCTTAAAGCACTCTAAAGGGGTGGGGAAGTAAGTTGCCAGGCTCTGAGATTTACAACTATAACACTAATGCACTGGTGATACATAACTTGCCAATGTAATCCCTTGTACCTGCAAATTCTTGAACTGGAAGCTTGAAGAAAAGGTGAGAAACAAATAACAAATAATGAAATGGGATGAAAAGTAAAGGGACCCCAATATAGAGCATGTTCTTCCACAGCCCATGGTTGGGGGAGTGGGGGGGAAGTGGATGATATGGCTTAAGATACTTTTCACAACAATGGCAAGGTGATAGTCATGTCTTTTCCTGAAGGGAAGCTGTGTTTCCACCTGGGTATGAGGTCTACATGATTTTCAGAACAGATAGTGCCGAGTATGATATCATGTAGTATGCTCTGGGTCAGCATTTAAAAATTACAGTGGCCAGCCATGAAGGAGGCTGCCATGAGGGAGGAAGACATGTGGTTTGAAAGGATGTAGAAGGCCCCCCACCCTCCCATTGCCTGCCATGAGGTCTGGTGTGAAAGGTGCCACGAGGTTTGGAATAAGGAGGTGCCACGTGATTTTGGATTAAGAGCTAGAGTAAAAAAGAGGGGACCTGCTAGAAAATCTGCCTGGAGAACACAGCAGCAGAGCTGATAGAGCCTGGAATTGTGGGGACCTGCCTAACCAAGCACAGGTTAGTGGGATATGCCTAGAATGCTGAACTGTCACTGGGAATGCTGAGTCACCGACTTTTGCTTTTCTGAAAGATGGTACTTCTGACTGGAGTATTCTGAAACTGGCCTGGGTTGGCAAAGGAGGGCAGGATTATGTGTTTTTGGGTGTTTTAAAGGGGAGTGGGGCTTAACGGCAGAAATCTGCCATTATTCTGAATCTGTATAACCTTTAAATAACCCCCCTTTTCTTTTTCGCCAAACTTTTGCACTGTGAGTCAAGCTGCTTGGTGGCAGGCAATTGGACCCTTCAGTTGTTCCAGAAAAGCATAGGCTGGGGTTCTGTAACTATAAGGCTAGCAAATCTAGTGGCAAACTATAAGAATACAAGGCAACAAGTCTAATTCTAATAATCAAAGAAAATGAAATATTGTGAGTGCAAGCAGACATTAAAAAGTCAAAGAGGGTGATCTGTTCTCCATTAAGTGAAATTTTATAGCAATGATAAAAAACAAACCTTGAAAAAGAATCCAAGCACATACATGAAAGATGAACACACACATATAACATTAATCAAAAAGAAGTCAGGATCCCCCTAGAAAATTGATATAAATGAGAGAATATGCCATTTAGATCATCTGCACACCTAACATAAAATAAAGACTGTATTACCTGCTGTATCATAAGCCTTGGAATTTTCTGGGGAAAAAATGAACAAGAGGAACGGGAGATATGATTCATTAAATAGGCATAGCACATTAAATAGGAACTGCCAGATGTCCTGACAGGAGAAGTAAGATGGTTAGTTTTCCTCCTGTTTTCTTTATAGCATCTCTCTATCCCCACCCCCAAAGTTATTAAAGGACTCAAAAACAGGACTTTGTTCTCAAGGAATAAAAAGATTTAAATAAAAATAAATGCCTAATTCCCATGGAAATAGAGCTTCATGGCATTAGTTTCATCATCTTTATATCAGAAATATACAAGTTCTGTTTGTACTGATTAATTCCAGCAGAGTTGAAATTTACATGCTATTTACAATCATTTCCATCCACAAAAGTCTTCATTTTGCAGTATTCTGAGCTTAGAATGACAAGAGTATTTCAAATCATAGCTTCACCAAACAAGAATCTGCTAAAAAAAAATCACAATTTCATCAGAAACACTGCAAAAAACAGTGATTGGTTCAGAAGGAACAGTTTTACATACCTAGCACATTATTCTTCAATTCACCAGTGTCAGACATCAATGAAGGGCCTCTCACAAAATGTCTTCATGCTGATATATAAAGCACAGCTCCTGACACTGACAGCCACACATACAAAAATCAACTATAATGTGATGTATTGGGGTGATAAAATGTTGTTAGAAAGTTTACAGCTGTGTGAAGAGAAAAACTTGTTTCTAAAGACATCTTTTCTGAGTGTCAAATTTAATCACCTTTGCCAGCAAACAAGTCATCAAAGATGATCTATGAGGCAAATTATGGTTAATTTGGGAATTGTTTAATGAATTAGTATTTATTCTTCCAGTTGTTTAGCTAGGACAAGGGCCTCAAGGTCTGAGTAACTCTTACTAACTGCTATTCTTCCTAAATATAAAAATGTGGCATAGTATTTTGCAGATGTAGCTGTAAATGGGAGGACTTGACAAAACCCAACTGGGTAACGGTAGCCAACTGCAAAGAAATCAATGTGTAATTAACCAACAGTGTATGTAAGCACTGGCTAAACATGCATTTTGGGAGACAGAGCCTTGGAGAGCATTCCATCTCCTTTACTTGCTGCAAACAAACAAAATTACCTAACCACATGCAAATCTCATTCTTGAAAGAAACGCCCCAAACAGGAACTCTTTGAGTTTGGTCTAACACAATAGACCTTGAAGAAAGTAAACTCTGATACAAAGTCCTCAAGTCAAGAGTTCATACACATAGAATTAAGGTGGCCAAAGAGGATTTTGTAGGAGAGAAATCTAACATCACTGGGTAAACAGGAGGGTCATCAGAATCCAGACCAAGTTTCTTCATATGAAAAGGTGGGCTACTTTTCTCAGGTATTTCAGCAGCAACATCATGGTATCTAAATATATTTGTCCATCAAACATTTCACTAATATAACATACCCCATTAAATTAATAAATCCTCTCCTATAAAGGTAAGAGTATAAACAATATTTGGGCAAGATCACTTAAATGATGGGTGTTGCTAAAAGGTCACACATAAAAAAGAATTTTGGGGGGTTATTACTGGGTTGGCCAAAAATTTCATTTGTTTTTTTTCTGTAAGATCGCTCTAATAGTGCCTAGCTATCTGTAACCTCATTTGAAACAATTTTGTTAGAGTGTATTGTGACAGCTGCCATATCAGCATGCATTTAAAAAAAGACCTATCAAAACTGGTGAAATTTTTGTACAGTCATTCTAATATTGAAGATGGGAGAAAATAAGCAACATTTTCGGTGGATTATGCTTTATTATTTCAAAAAAGGTAAAAATGCAACTTGAAACACCAGTAAACATTTATACAGTGTATGGAGAAAGTGCTGAGTGAGTGAACATGTCAAAAGTGTTTTGTAAAGTTTTGTGCTGGAGATTTCACTTGCTGTACCATGTTCCATGGTCAGGTAGAACAGTTGAAGTTGATAGTGATCAAACCGAGACATTAGTTGAGAACAATCAACATTATACCATGCAGGAGATAGCTGACATGCTCAAAATATCCAAATAAAGCTATTGGTCAAAATGAGAAATGTGTTTTTCATTTAATGGAAAATCTACACAGACTTTTTGGCCAACCCAATAAATACAGAAAAGATCAAAGTAATGAACCTTTGATTAAATTGAAGTTCTAAGGGTAATGGGTAAGCCACAAGGAATGTTCTATAGACACTCATTTGAGACTGCAAAATAGCAGTGGATTTAACATTAAAACTAAAGGAGATAAGGAACCATGCTGACATCATTGTATATCGCTCTTCCCAGTGAACAAAATAAACAAAAGAAATCTATGTTTGAGATATAATAATAAATTCTATGCTCTTCATTTGTTGGTCATCCATATTAGGAATTAGTAAAGCTGGCTCAGACCAGTGTAGCTCAGTTGGTAGGGCATTGTCCAGCAAAGTGAAGGGTCAACAGTTTGATTCCTGGTCAGGGCACAGGCCTGGGTGGTGGCCCCGCCCCCAATCAGGGCTTCTGTGAGAGTCAACTGTTTGAAGTTTCTCTCACACATCTATGCTTTTCTCCCTCTTTTTCTCACTCCTTTTCCCTGTTCTCTAAGAATAAGTAAAAATCTGAAAAAAAGGAATTCGTGAAACTAAATGAAAATTACAAAATATTTAAGTGTTACACAGATTACAATATTCATTGTTTGGCATTTCATAAAATATTCTTTCTGATGAATAACATAGCTTTTGTATACTTTACATTATTTGGTTTCTCCCTGGAATTTTGCACAAATTTAGTATCCAAACATCCCCTGCAGTCCGTGGCACTGTGTTTTGGAGACATATATAATAAAAATTATTATCCATTTGTAATATTATCAAATATAACCCTAACTAATCAGCATTTTACTGCACTACACATTCTCCCATGTACTAGTTCCATGAAATATAAAGAAACTCAATGTAAAAATTGACCTAAAAAGTTCTGCACTACAATCCTCAAGTTTCTTTTGAAATTTATACACTTTGTTTTGTTCGACACACCAATTATGAGACACTTAACCACACGAATTCCTCACTGTGAACACTGGGATCCTGCCAGCACTTTGTAACACCCACATATAACAATCCAACAAGTTGCATGTGCTAGCAGAGAGGATAGTAACTGCTTCAAACATGTGTGTGGAATAGAAATCATGGTATCCTCCAAAGATGCTGTATCATTATCTAATGCCAGATGTCCTCGAAATAGCCTTAAAGAAATGGAATCTCCCAAGATGTATTCATTCTAACAGGCCTGTGGAATCATCAGTGTTTTGAGAGGAGATGATTAAAATATGATGCAGGTTGACATTATAGCAAAAGCAATCAAAGGAGAACAGGGCAATAAATAATTAAGAGTGCTGTTTATCCAGAGTTTTCTAACATTATGCTCTGGTCCACAGAAATATATAATATACTTTAATAATAATAATAATAAGGGGAATGTATCATGGGACAGATCATTATTTATATATTTCTTGCATTTGATCCAGTCAGCTCTACAGTCCCTTAGGTAAATCACACAGAAACAAGAATCTCACAAGTTCAACACACAAATCAGAACAGTTTACCACTTTTTTTTTCCTGAAAGGGTAACTCCATTCATGGACTTGTATGGAACACCAAACCACATGTACAGTGTAGGCTGCTTCCCAAGGCTCGAACTCAAACTCCCACAGTGTATTTTTCTTTGATATCCCATAAGCCTCTAAAATCAACACATCCAAAATTTAACCCAGTATACAAATGGACACAAGTACATGCTTTTTAACCACTGCTCTATACTGCCTTTCTTGTGAATCGCACCAGCAATCACTTGGGTGAAGAAAACAGATACTCTGCAGTCATCATGGAGGCCCCTCTAAGCTCACGGCCACATTTACTCTGTGACTTAGTCTTATTCTTTTTTCTCTTTTTTGATTTAATATTTATTTTATTTTTTCTATTACCATTTAGTCCCCTTATACAAACCTCCCTCAGCAATCACCACACTGTTGTCCATGTCCATGAGTCTTTTCATTTTTGCTCAATCCCTCCTCTCCCTAACCTCCCCCACCCAGCCGTCATCCCACTCTCCATCTATGAGTCTCTGTTTTCCTTGTTAGTTCAGTTTGTTCACTAGGTTCCACATATGAGTGAAATCATATGGTATTTGTCTTTCTCTGATTGGCTTATTTCACTTAGCATAATGTTTTACAGGCCCATCCATATTGTCTCAAAGGGTAAGATTTTCTTCTTTTTTCACTGTTAAGTGTTATTTCATAGTGTAAATGTTGTATAGTTGTTTTATCCACACAAATACTAATGGACAGTTGGGCTGCCTCCATATCTTGGCAATTGTAAATAATCTGCAACGAACATAGGGGTGCTTAAGTTCTTTCAAATTAGTGTTTTGGGTTCCTTCAGATATATTCCAGAAGTGAGATTACTGGGTCAAAAATCAGATCCATTTTTAATTTTTGAGTTACCTTCAAACTGCTTTCCCCAGTGGCTACACCAATCTGCAATCCCACCAACAGTGCAAAGGGTTCCTCTTTCTCCACATCCTCATCAACACTTGTTGTTTGCTGATTTATTGATGATAGCCATCTGACAGGTGTGAGATATTTAATTTTTATTTCTCGGATGATTAGTGACTCTGAGCACAACGGACATCTTTTCATATGTCTATTGGCCATCTATATGTCCTCTTTGGTGAAGTGTCTATTCAGGTCCTTTGCCCATTTTTTAATTGGGTTGTTTGGATTTTTGGGTATTGAGTTTAAGTTCTTTACAAACTTTAGATATTAACCCCTTATCAGAACAGAGAATGTTTTCCCATTCTGTGTGTTTTTAAAAAATTTTGTCAATGATTTCCTTTGCTGTGCAGAAACATTTTAGTTTGACTAGTCCCATTTATTTATTTTTCTCTTGTTTCCCTTGCCTGGGGAGATATATCCAAAAAAATACTGCTAAAAGCAATGTCCAATATTTTGCTGCCTATGCTGTCTTCCAGGATTGTTATGGTTTCGGGTCTGACATTTGAGTCATTAATTCATTTTGAGTTTATTCTTGTGTGTGGTGTAAGCAGGTGGTGTATTTTAATTTTTCTGCATGTATCTGTCCAATTTTCCCAACACCATTTATTTCATAAATTATCTTTAGCCCAATGTATGTGCTTGCTTCCTCTATTGAATATTATTTGACTATAACAGTGTGGGTTTACTGCTGGGCTATTCTGTTCCATTGATCTATGTGTCTGTTTTTATGCCAGTACCATGCTGTTTTGATTATTATAGCCTTATAGTATAGTTTGCTATTAGATAGTGTGATTCCTCCAACTCTGTTCTTTCTCAGGATCACTGTTGCTATGTGGGGCCTTTTGTGGTTCCATAGATATTTTTGAAACATTTCTTCTAGTTCTGTGGAATACATCATTGGAATCTTGATAGGAATTGGGTAGTATGGGCATTTTAATGATGTTAATTCTTCCCATCCATGAACACAGTAAGTGCTTCCACTTATTTGTACCTTCTTCAGTTTATTTCTTTGGCATCATATAATTTTCCAAGTACAGGTCTTTTACATCCTTATTTAGGTTTATTCCTAGGTATTTTATTCTTTTTGTAGCAATTGTGAGTGAGATTGTTTTTGTAATTTCCCTCTCTGTTAGTTTGTTATTGGCATATATCCTGAGTATCTCTAGAAATGTTCCCATTTTCTCCCAGCAGCAATACCATAAAATTATTTTTCCTTTCATCTTTTTTGCCTCCAATTCATCCTTATAAACCCTTCTCCCACAATACTGAGTGATCTTTGTCACACACATAATCTAATTAATTCCCTCTGCTATTTAAAAATCTGTTAGTGGTTCCATATCACCTTCATTATGAAAAGAAAACTTTTTTTTTAAGATTTTATTTATTTATTTTTAGAGAGGGAAGGAAGGGAGAAAGAGAGAGAGAGGGAAACATCAATGTGCGGTTGCTGGGGGCCTGCAAACCAGGCATGTGCCCTGACTGGGAATCGAACCTGCGATGCTTTAGTTTGCAGCCCCACGCTCAATCCACTGAGCTATGCCAGCCAAGGCGAAAAGCAAACTCTTTAATGAGACTAGCCAAGACTATTTGTGACCTGGCACTTTTCTAACCTCATTTTTTTTTCAGTTTCCATTCATTTCAGAAAACATTTATGTCCTTTAAAGAATCATTCCCTGCAGCCTTTGTGTTTTTACACATGATGTTCCATGGTATGCAACCTCTCCCCAACCCTTAAGTCACCTGACTAACTCCCACTACCATTCCAAGGACCAGTTCAGGCATCTCACCCGAAATCACCTTGTTTGTGCAGCTATATTTCTGAGAGAGGTATCACACTCAAAATTGTTTGCTTCAGTATCCTCCCTCCCCCTATACTCATCACAAAGACATGGACTCATTTAGTGAAGCTATTCTTAAATTAGGTGGGTTCCACCACCTGTAATTTTCCAAGTCCCAGTAAGCATTCCAGTGTAAGATTCTAGTCCTTAAAGAACAGAAACTGTATCTTTTCATCCATCTACACCCAGTGCCCAACCTTTTGGCATCTCCGGGCCACACTGGAAGAAGAAGAGTTGCCTTGGGCTACACATTAAATACATTGTGACACAAATCATGAAAATATCTCATACTGTTTTAAGTGAATTTACAATTTTGTGTTGGGCCGCATTCATAGCGATCCTGAGCCACAAGTGGCCATCAGGCCACAGGCTGGACACTCCTGTGACCTTTCCAAGGGCTTGAATCATTACAGGCTCTAAAGGAGGGTGAAATGAATCAACTAGCAAAGCATACAAAGAAAAATGCCAGAGGAGGAGCACAATAAAAGTGATGAATGCTGATTAAAAATAAGGAATGATTTAACAGAGAATATTAGGAAGTGGCAAGTACTTAGAAAATTGTAGAATAATGCAGTTGGATTAAATAAAATTATTAATTAAATTTATTGTAATTATTTTTTCCCAGAATTACATGCAGTACCTTTTATGAAGCAGGGGTACAAAACTGAGAAATTGTTCTTCAAGAGTACAAACAATAAAACAAAGCAAAACAGACATAATGGAAGCAGAGATATTATAAAGTTATAAGAAATCCTAAGAGTCCTCAACTATACAACCACAGCACAGTATGGAGCTCCACAAGAGGTCTGCTTATAAAAGATCATTTCATCTTAGCCTACCTGAAGGCCAAAGAACTAACTGATAAGTCTCTTCACTGTCTCTGAGCCCAATGAATCCTTGGAGAGGCAGAAAGAGGGAACTGGACCATCTGAAACCCTACTTCAAAATTCTGCCCTCACAGGAAGAGCCCAGTGAAAAGTTCTCTCTTCTATCCAGCCCACAGCTGCCCCAACTGTGATTCACTTTCCAATTCCCCATAGCAGGGCACTCTGGGAAAGCAACTGCTTTGGCTGCAATTTGATAGGCGCAGGTGGCACCACCAGCTGCAAGTAATTTAGCTCTGACTGGCATTCCTCTATGTCTTGGACTTTACATTCTGTGTCAACAGAGAGGACTATGAGTGAACAAGAGCCAAAAGGGAAAGGCAGCATGAGAGGCTCAAAGGTGATGTGTGAGGGAGAGAATGGCATCCTCAAGGAACAGGTTTACTGAGGTTTTCACTTGTGCTCATTCTTCTGCAAAAATGACTAGAAATGGAATTGTACACAGAGACAATCAGGTCAGACATTAAGACAGCAGTATTGACATGTCAGCAGGCAAAATCAGCTTCAGATGCCCCTACCAGACCAGAAACTGATATCACTCCCTGCCTGGCACATAGCAATATTCTGGGTTAATGTTCCATTCCAGGTGCAAATGATTCTTGTAACAATGAACCCACATTTACATCTCTCTTTCCTCCAAACAGGTGCAGTGTCCAGACACTAACTTTCTGAGCTCTGAATACTACATCACCCTAGTAAAGTGTAATCCCAGGCTTCACTTTGGAGAATTCAAGCCCAAGAGAAAATATAGGAGTTGAGTATTTGGAGAGCTATGAATTTATTATTTAATTTCCTGGAGTCCTGCTCCAATGTTTTGATTCGTAATGAATATGAGGACAGCCAAGGATGTGCACCAAGTTAGGAACACAGGGCAGGCAGCCACCAATGAATGCTTCATTATGAATGGAGGCATAGGTAGATATGCTTTGGTTCTTTGAACAACAAAAGGACAACAACCAATTTAAACACAACCAGAACTGCCAGAAAAATGAAACTGTATGGAATTCCAACAACCAAGGAGTTAAAAAAATATTCATCTAGACTGGTAGGAGGGGCTGAGAAGGGGAGCTGGGTCAGAGAGGATGTGCAGCAAGGGGGCATCTGGTGGACCAAGTGGTCCCATGTTTGAATGTGGATAAAAAAGGGGGGAATGTGGAGTAACAGCTGGGGAAAGAGGAAGAATTCAAAACCCAGGGTTCCAGTGCAGGGAAATAAAGCCTCAAAACCTCTGGCTGTAAAATCCTGTGGGAGTTGCAATTGCAAGACAAACTCTCATTTTCACAGGAGAGTCCACTGGAGGGACCCACAGGGTCCTGGAATGTACACAGACCTCCCACTCCAGAATCAGTACCAAAGGGCCCAATTCACTTATGGGTAGTGGGGGAAGTAATAGAAAGAGAGGCAAGAGCCCAGCAAGTGGCACTGTTCCCTCCCTGACCCCTCCCACACATACACTGCCACAATGCAGCAAAGTGGGTAGCCCTGCCCTAGTGAATACCTAAGCCTCTGCCACTCACAATGTAACAGGTGCACTGAGACAAAGAAATATGGCCAAAATGAACAAATAGATCAAAATCCCATAAACAGAACTAAGTGACAAGGACATAGCCAAACTATTAGATGCAGAGTTCAAAACACTGGTAATCAGGATGCTCACAGAAATTATTGAGTACAGACACAAAACAAAGAAGTGAAGGCTATATATAGAAAGTGAAATAAAGATAATTATACAGGGAACCAACAGTGAAGAGAAGGGAACCAGGACTCAAATCAACCATTGGGAACAGAAGGAATAAATAAACATTCCACCAGAACAAAATAAAGAAACAAGAATTCAAAAAAAATGAGGAGAGGCTGAGTAACCCTCTGGAACAACTTTAAATGTTCCAACATCCAAATCATAGGGCTGCCAGAAGAAGAGGAAGAGCAAGACAGTAAAAATTATTTGAAAAAAAAATGATGAAGGAAAACTTTCCCAATCTGGTGAAGGAAATAGACATGCAAGTCCAGGATGCTCAGAGAGTCCCAAAGAAGTTGGAACCAAGGAGAAATACACCAAGATACATCATAATTAAATTACTCAAGGTTAAAGATAAGGAGAGAATCTTAAAAGCAGCAAGAGAAAAGGAAACAGTCACCTACGAAGGTGTTCCTGTAAGACTATCAGCTAATTTCTCAAAAGAAATCTTATAGGCAAGAAGGGGCTGGAAAGAAGTACTCCAAGTCATGAAGGGCAAGGCCCTCCATCCGAGATTACTCTGTCTAGCAAAACTATCATTGAGAATGGAAGGGCAGATAAAGTGCTTCCCAGATAAAGTCAAGTTAAAGGAGTTCATCATCATCAAGCCCTTATTACATGAGATGTTACAGGGACTTATCTAAGAAAAAAAGATCAAAACTATGAACAGTAAAAGGACAACAAAGACACATCTATCACCAACTGAACCTAAAATAAAAAAAACAACAAACTAAGCAAACAACTAGACCAGGAAAAGAATCACAGAAATGGAGATCACATGGAGGGTTATCAGCGGGGAGCGGGGAGAATGGGAAAAAAGGTACAGGAAATAAGAAACATAATTGGTAGGTACAAATTAGACAGGTGGAGACTAATAATAGTATAGGAAATGGAGAAGCCAAAGAACTTACATGTATGACCCACAGACATGAACTAAGGGCTGGGGAATACTGGTGGAAGGGGGACTGTAGGGCCGAGGGGGATAAAAGGGAATAAAAAAATGGGACAAGTGTAGTGGGATAATCAATAAAATGTACTTAAAAATTTTAAGAAAAAGGAAAGGCAAGGGTTGCTCTAGGGTTAACTGCTCCTAAATGTATGAGACAAGCAGGATTCAATGTCCCATGCAGATTTTCTCTTTAAACCTCCCTTCTTACTACCTCCTGGTCCCACCTCTCAGGCACCTTTCACTGTTTCTTTAAAGTAGTAATTTGACTTTGAGATTCTAAGACATGCTTTATTCCCCAAATCAAATTTTTGTGTGTTCAACCCATGGTTTTGCTTACTTTTCTCTCAAAAACTGAACAGGCAGCCTTGCTACATGAATGACATCTCATCATACCAAGGCCACTATCAAGAAATATTCTCAGGCAACCATGATTCCAAGGATCATTTCTGTAATGAGACTTCCATTTAAAAAGAGGCAAATAAGACTGACAGCAGGGAGTGTGCTTATGCTATCAGCTATTGTCTCACCAAATCTGGAAATCAGGTCCCTGAAAGGGCTCCCACAGCTCATAAAGCTAACCCATCCATCAAACCCAGGGTGCTACAATTGGATCCAAGAAGTAATTATCAAATGTACCCTTCCAATACTGTAAGGGAAAAAGAAGTGCAAATCTACCACAGCCAGAAATACAAGCAGTGAGTTTCACTCTGAGTCCAATCCAATGGATCTCATGCCATGTTTGCCCTCTTTCCTGTTATCATATTCTACACTTTAGCCACCATGCTATCATCAACCAAAGTTGACCTCAGTGAAGTGACAGCATTTTTTTTAGAACTTTTATAGAATAAGATGTAGTCTGCTCAGTTCAGGGCAGAAGGTACACCAGAAAAGAAGTCAAGGCACTGAGAAAAAAATGCTAATATTTTTATATTCAAGTACCCTATCAGATAAAGTTAAGAATAAAAATAAATGAATCTTGTTGCACTGTCTTTAACAGTAATAGCTTTTAGAAATCATTTTAATTACTCCTATATTGAAAATAAGAAACATCTAAGCAAGTTTCTGCTTCATAAAATGTATCTTCAAAATACAGATTTGCTTATTAGATCAGGTCAACCACTCACTTGAATTCCTTCCACTAGAGTCAAAGGAAGAAATTTTTTCCTCTTTCTTCGTCCATTTTTGCTGGCATACCAACATTTCAGTCACCAAAGCCTATAGAAATGCTTGTCTGACGGACACATTTTCTTCAGGAAATGACATAGTGACATAGGTAAAAGGTGATTTGGATAGACTGCTGTGTCACAAATTGTCAGGATCTGATTTAGAGACCTTGCTTTTGTCAAGAAAGACAGTTGGATGTCTGCTTTAAAGAAGTACTGGGAATATTTTCATCAAAAGTTTGAATTGAAAACAGTAGGAGGTAAATATCTGAGATGTTGCCAAGAAAGACTGCTATATCCGTGCAATTACCATTAACAGAGGACAGCAGTAGTTCAATGAAGTAATTCAATCTGGTGGCCTACATTTTATCAGACAGCAATTTTGAGCTCTGACATAAAAGGCTGCCACAAAAAGGACTAGGCATTTTTGTATGCATTTTCTCTCCCCTAATTCTATAAAAACAGGATATATTTGCTTAGTAAGGCCCAAACATGTATCTCTGAATATTTAACAAAGGACCATGAGATAGTTTCTGATGGAAATACACATTTAGATATCCTTCGGAGTTATTTTTTGTGTTTAGTTGTCTAAGATAGCTATCAGGGTGCAAAACAGCAAGATAGGAAAAGATGGAGACAGATCCCAAGGCATTATAAACAGTAGGGAAAGAGTTTTAATAAGTCCTTTTAAAACAGCTTTATTGGAGTATGATTGATATATAATGAACTTCACATATTTAAAGTGAACAATTTGATAAATTTTGACATACAAATATATCTGTAAAACTTATCCAGAATTAAAATAAGAAACATTTCCATTATCGGCAAAATTTTACTCACGATGCTTTGTAGTCCCTCTATCCCAACACTCCTTTTCTATTCTTGTCTCTCCAGACAACCACAGATCTTTCTGTCACTGCAGATTCAATGGCACTTTTTTAAGCATTTCCTATAAATTAAAACATATAATATGTACCTTTTATTGTGCAGCTTCCTCTCTAAGCATAATTATTTTGAGATTCATCCAAGTTGTTACATGTATGAAGTTTTTTTCTTTTTATTGCTGAGCAGTATAGTCTATTGTATTTGTGAATGTATGAATGAATGTGTATGAATATCTCACAAATGCTCGTTTATTCAATTGATAATGAACATTTCCAACTTTTGGAAATTACAAATAAAGCTACCATGAACTCTCATGCAAAGTCTTTGTGTGGACATGTGCTTCCACTTCTCTTGGGTGAAAACCTAGAGTTGTATGACTACATCATCATATGACAGCTGTGTCTTCAACTTTTTAAGAAACTATCAAAATGTTTTCCAATATGGTTGTACCATTTTATATTCCCACCAGCAGTACTGGAAAAAAATTTTTAAGACAGAGAAGGAAGGAGAAAGGAAAGGAGGAAGGGAGAGAAGGAGAAAAAGAGGGAGGGATGGAGGGAGGGTGAGGGGAGGAGAGAGAGAGAAACATCAGTGCATCAATGTGATGTTTCTCTTTATTTATGCATTCACTGGTTGATTCTTCTGTGTGCCCTGAACAACCTAGATTGTTAGAACAATCTAACTCACAATCTTGGTATATCAGAGTAATGTTCCAACCGAGTTACCTGGTGAGGGCTGGAGAATGTCAATTATTGGGTTGGCCAAGGTGTGTGTTTGGTGTTTTCCATGAGACAGATCTACTATAGCACTTAGTGTTGTCTTTAAGTTCATTGGAAACAAGTCTGTTAGATTGTATTGTGACACCTGTCATATCAGCATATATTAAAAATACTTATCAAAATTGTGAATTCTTGTGTAGCCACTTGAATACTGAAGGTGGAAGAATATAAGCAACATTTTTGGCATACTCTTCTGTATTATTTCAAGAAAGGTAAAAATGCAACTGGATCACAATAAAAGATATGTATTTCATCACAATAAAAATAAGATACAAAAGCAATGTATGGAGAAGGTACTGTGACTGATCAAATATATCGAAAGTGGTTTGTGAAATTTCGTGCTAGAGGTTTCTCTTGCTGGACGAAGCTCCACAGTTGCGTAGAACAGTTGAAGTTGATAGTGATCAAATGGAGACATGGAGAACAATCAACATTATACCATGTGGGAGAGAGCCAATATGCTCAAAATATCCAAATCCAGTACTGAAAATCAGTAGCACCAGTTTGGTTATATTATTCGCTGTGAATATTTGGGTTCCACATAAGTTAAACAAACAAAAACCAACCAAACAAAAAAACCCTCTACTGTATTTCCACATGATTCTCTACTTAAACATAATAAAAATGTTCTATTTTTAAAATAAGTTGTGATTGGGGATGAAAAGTGGATACGATCCAATAATATGGAATGAAACAGATAGTGGGACAAGAGAAATGAATCACCACCAACCACACCAAAGTCTGGTCTTCATCCAAAGGCGATGTTGTATATATGGTGTGATTAGAGGGGAGTCCTCTATTGTGAGCTCCTTCTGGAATACCACATGATTAATGCCAACAAGTACTGCTCCCAGTAAGATCAACTGATAGCAGAACTCAATGAAAAGCATCCAGAATAAGTCAATGGGAGACACATAATCTTCCATCAGGATGACCCAAGACAGCATGATTCTTTGGTTACCAGGAAAGAACTGTTACAGCTTGGCTCTGATTCATCTGCCATATTTACCAGATACTGCACCTTGGATTTCCATTTATTTCAGTCATTACGAAATTTTCTTAACGGAAAAATTTTCAATCCCCTGGAAGATTACAAAAGGCACCTGGGACAGTTCTTTACTCAAAAAGATGAAAAGTTCTGGGAAGATGGAATTATGAAGTTGCCTGAAAGATGGCAGAAGGTAGTGGAACAAAATGCTGAATACATTGTTTAATAAACTTATTGCTGAAAATGAAAAACGTCTTTAGTCTGACTTTAAAATTGAGCAAACTTTTTGGCCAACCTAATACTTCATATCCTCACCAACCAGCTTGTGTCATGGCCATTCACTTTCAGTTAGGCCATTGTTTTTAAAGAGTTTATTTATTTTTAGAGAGAGAGGAAAGGAAAGAGAGGGAAAGAAACATCAATGTGTGGTTGCCTCTCACGTGGGTCCCCACTGGGGACCTGGACCTCAACCCAGGCATGTGCCCTGGCTGGGAATTGGACTGGCGACCCTTTGGTTCGCAGGCCCGAGCTCAATCCACTGAGCTACACCAGCCAGGACTCAGTAAGGCCATCTTAATGAGTGTGTAGTGGTAATTGTTTTCTGTAATGGCTAATGATGTGGGAAAATCTTTTCATGTGCTTATTTACTATTTGTGTATCTTGTTTAGTAAGGTACTTACTGAAAATTTTGCCCATTTTTGAATTAGGTGCTGGTTTTCTTTTACTTGGTATTGAAAATTCTTTATATAGTCTGAATATCTTTAACCACATTTACACTTTGCAAAAATTTTTTTTGTAGACTGCAGACCATCTTTTCATCCTCTTAATTATCATCTTTTGAAAGATATTCACTGGGTAAAAATTCGATATTGGCATTTTTTTCAATCAGTACTTTAAAGATATTGACCCAGGTATTTTTCCCCTGGCAATATATTTTTATCAAAAGAAATCTGTTGTCATCCATACCTATGCTCCCCTACACTTAAATATTTTTGTTTGTTTGTTTTTATGGCTACTTGTAAGGCTTTCTTTCTCATTGGTTTTTAAAAATATGATTCATTTTCATTATGTCTACAATGTGTCTTTTGTTTTCCTGTTTGTTTTCTTCATGTTTCTTGGGTTTAGATCTGTGTGTTTATAGTTTTATCCTAAAACTGAAATTTTTCAGACATTATTTCTCCACACATTTTTGCCTCCTTTCCATTCTCTCCTCTGGGAACTCCATGGACTTGTATGCTAGGCTGTATGAAGTTAATACACAGCACACTGATGCTCTGTTAATTTTTAAAATTTGTCTATTCTCTTCATGTTTCCTTTTACATTCATCTCTATCCCTATGATTTTAAGTTCATTATTCTTTTATTCTACAATACTAATCTGCTGTTAATACCATCTAGTATATTTTTCACCTCACAACTTGCAGTTATTTCTGTAAGTTTAATTGTTTTCATATTAACTTTCTGAACACATGAAATACAATTATAATAATTTTGAAAATATCCTTATCTGTTAATTCTAATCTGTATCAGTTCTGGGTTAGTTTTGATTAACTGATTTTCTCAAATACTCTCTTTAATTCCTTGCATATGTGCATTATTTACAAAAGCCAAGGTTTTGGAAACAGCCCAGCAGAGGAGTTAATAAAAAAGCTGAGGCACATTTACACAACAGAATACCACTTGGCCATAAAAAGAAGAAAATCTTGCCCTTGGAAACAGCATGTACAGACCTGGAGAGTATTATGCTAAGTGAAATAAGCTCGTAAGAGCCAGACAAATACCATATAACTTCACTCATGTGTGGAACCTAATGAACAACATAAACTAACAAAACAGAAACAGAGAGAAGGGGTGTTGTGGGGCTGGGTGAAAAAGGTGAAGAATTCAAGCAAAAAGAAAAACCTCATACACAGACAAACAGCATGGTGATTACTAGTGAGGAAGGGGGTGGGGGAAGGTACAAGAGAGTACAGAGGGAGAAATGGTGATGGAAGAAGACTTGACTTGGGGTGGTGAACACACAATATCATATACAGATGATGTATTACAGAATTGTATACATGAAACTTATATATATAATTTCATTAATGAATGTCACCCAATAAATTTAGTTAAAAAAAAAGTTTGCAAGGCACTGTAGATACAGCAATGAAGGACAGTGGTCCTTGAGGGACAATAAATGAATGTGATGATTCCTGTGATTGCCCCAGACTACTGTCTTGAGAGAGTTCAGGCCTCCATGAGAGTGGAAGGAGCTTAGTGTTAACCAGAGTAAGATTTCCTTCTTTTTATGGCCGAATGGTATGCCATTGTGTATATGTACCATGGCTTTTTTTATCCACTCATCTACTGATGTACACTTGGGCTGCCTCCAAATCTTGGCTATTGTAAATAATGCTGCAATGAACATAGGGGTGAATACATCCTTTCAAATTAGTGTTGCAGGTGTCTTAGGATATATTTCCTGAAGTGAAATAGCTGGGTCATAAGACAGCTCCATTTTTAATTTTTTGAATTTATTAACTCCATATTAGTTTCCACAGTGGCAGCACCAATCTGCATTCCCACAAACAGTGCCCCAGAGTTTCCTTTTCTCCACATCATCACCAACACTTGTTTTTTGTTTACTTATGGACAACAGCCATCCTGGCAGGTGTGAGGTGATTCTCACTGTGGTTTTAATTTGCATTTTTCTGATGATTAGTAACACTGAGAATCTTTCCATATGTCTACTGGCCATCTTCTGTCCTCTTTGGAGAAGTATCTACCCAGATCCTTTCCCATTTTTTAATTGCATTGTTTGTTTTCTTTGGTGTTAGGTTATAAAATTCTTTTAAAATTTTGGAAATTAACCCCTTTCTTGCAAACTCTTATTTGTATATTATTTTTTGTTTACTGTTTCTAATAGGGTAGTAAATTTAATCTCTGTTACTCTATATTGGCTAAAAGACGAACTCTCTTCAAAACTATTTTTATTTAGATATGTTATTATCTGGCATAGTTTGTATGAATTAATTTGATTGACTCTAAGAATCATGAGAAGAGAGATCTTTTGTTCCAGTCATTGCTGCTTTAAATGAAACACAGGCACAAATTTGTTGAATTATCAATGAGAATGACAATGCTAACTACAAATTCACACTGTAATACAGAAAATATCCTCTAAGAAATGTGGCAAAAATTAAGTGTGAATTTTATCACTTTGAGCAATAAAAATTATGATGTTAGTCTTTTTCATTTGTCTATTATTCTCTTTTAAGCTCAAATAACTAATAATTTTATGTCCATTGGGAAGAAGAACATCTCTTTGCAGTTTGGACATGTGAGGTTTTTGTATGTGTATTTTTGTGCTGACTTTTGGCCTATGTCTAAAATTTTAGAACTGAAGTTGTGATCTCTATCTGTATATCTTTATGTCTGTTATTCAGAAAGGACTTTACCTTTGAATGTGTGAATGTGTAAATGTCTTCTACATCCTGATGATACTAGTAAGATTATTAAGACCCTAAAATTAAAATAATTCTGTTCTAATAGGCTATTAGGTATAAATAAGCTAATATAAACTAAATATTTGTAAACTTCCCTGAAAACAAGGAAATTAGATTTCCAATATTCTAAATGTGGTAGATTTAAAAATAAATTCTTACATAAATCAACCCAAAAGTATTTTACAAATCCAAGTTTGTATATTATAGGTAAATTTCTGCCAAAGAATATTTTAATAGAATTTGGTTTAATAAAATAAAAATAGCTATGTATTCTCTGACTTAAAAGTGGTAAGTATAATATAAGTATATATTTTAATTCTACTGCAAATGTTTTTCCTAATATATAGTTTTACTGATCAAATAAACTAGCATTTCCACTTCATGTTTAAGATTATGAGAAAAGTAAATTTGACAAAATTTAATCATTATTCTGATAAATTGTATTTTAACAGTAAGCATGTTTTGTATTATGTCAGCTTAAATAATTTTCAAGATCTTTAAGTAACTTAAAACCTTGAACTAATATTGAGTTATTTAATGGATTAGTTACCTAAGCCATATTTAATTACTTAATTACTAATCCTAATTTTAAAAGTATATGCTTTTGGTTTTTATTTTGATAAGCTACAGAGAAACTATATTTCAGTCAGGTTAATGAATGTATTTATTTTTACTTTATGAGGTTGTAGGAGAGATGTGTATGGCTGTAGAAAGTTGGTTATATTTACTCATGACTTCTGCTAAAATGCTGATCTTTCACAGACAGTTCAGTTACCCACCCTAACAGTTTTTTTCTGGAAATATAAGTTAGTTACTTTGACTAAACATTACAATGTAGGGAGCTGACACTGTATTTAAGAACAATTATTTCTAAGAAATATAACTTTGCATTTTATAACTCTATGTGCTTGCTTTGCAAATAAAAGATCATTTTTTTCCTAAAACAGTGGTTCTCAAGATTTCTGGTCTCTACTAACTTTTGCATTCTTAAAACTTATTGAGAACCACAATGAGCTTATGTTTTGTGTTTATTTGTGTGAATGATATCACTATTGATATGTACCACACTGGAAACTGAAACTAAAGAAAATTTAAATGCCCATTTACTCATTCATTTCTCACTAGTATATGGACATGTTGCATATTAATAACATGTTGGTATTATCAAATCAGCTCTAACCTTATGAGCCCTTTTCCTGAAGTACAGTGTCAGTTTGTTCCAGAATATGAAAAAGCATAATGAGAACAAAACTTGAAAAGTGAATTTTATTTGCATTAGTTTGTAATATTTGAGTCTGAAAAGCAATGAAGTATATTAAAATCTTACCAAAATTTGTTTAGTTTTCATGGGCTTGTTTCTTTGTGATTTTGTCTAAGACTTCTTTTATTACTTTGTTTGCATACCACAGAAACACCAAATTTCCTTCTTGGTTACATTATTCTTGTTAAAATATCTCGTTAGATTTTTCCACTTTAAAAAAATTATAAGTGATTGATTAACCACAGCCATTTTAATTCTGAAATATACACACAGCTTTTTTACTAACTTTGATGTTTCCCTGAAAGCTCTGCATTCAGGACCTGGCTAAGCCAAAGTTCTAGATTTCAACATGGGAGACGGTCTCACAGCCCCATGTAAAAGGATGTATGAGGTACTTCAAATAACTAAGACTTTAAAGAAAAGGCTTGTGTGTACAGGGTCCTGATGTCATTGTTTAAACAACTTTAAGACAAGACCAGTGAGCTAAGTCAGGATTTTCCAGAACTCTTTTTAGTTGAGAAGAAAATGAGTTCATGAGATTGCTAACCCAAAATCCAGTGGCTCAAGAATGAATTATAAAAAGCTGAATGAACAGATAAGGGCTCATCATTGGTTGGTTTGTTTGGAATATCACTGATTTTTTTAAGTACTATTTTATATATACACACAAACACACACACATATAGAAGCAATTTCTCCTTTTAGGTTAGATTTTGTTTTATAAACTCAAATATTTTCAAGTGATGTCTTAGTCTCATTGACCCCATTGCCCCCCCAAGTTCAGAAACTCTCAATCTTCTTACTTTTCAGATGTTTATATTTAATTATATAGGTTCAATAAGAATTGGTCTTCCTGTTTACCAGAATATGCCTGAAAAAATTACAAGGCATTGTCTGAAATGCTGTATTTAAGAGTGATGCCTTTTTAGTCAGCTATAATTAGACACTTTTAAGGAATTAAGGTGGATTTTATGGACTTTTGCTACTTACAAAACCTTCCTAGAAAAACTCACCTGGAACCTGAGGCTTATGGGATCCAGCAATATGTGTAGGAAGAAAGATCACTTCCTGGCAGGCCACCTTGGGATATCTGGGGCACTTGAAGAACAAAGAAACCATACAAATATACAAATACTGGAGGCAGTGAAGTGAATTTCTTGGGTTTGGCTTTCAAGCCTCAACAAATACCAGAGACTCCATAAGTGCAGCATAGGATTCCTGCAAAACCTTCCCAAAAAAGTGAACTTTAAAAGGATGTACTCATGTAAATAATTTAATGGAACCAATCTTCCTTTGAGGCTATTTATGATCAAATATAGGAATTTTTTCACTTCATGGGAACACGGTGCATTTTCCATGGCATAATCTTCAGCATTATGTTTTTATGAGTACATGGGAGCTAATTTTCAACTCTGTAAGTTGCAGATATGATAGCAATGCAACATAATTATTGTCTATTATCAAACAAATTGTCTTGCCAGGTATAAGATCAATCAACTTCCCTCAAAGCCAATTCTGTGTCTATAAATTAATTTCAATATTCCTCATCTATAATTGTGTCTGTTCTTTGGGTTCTCCTTTGAATTGGTTACAGCATCTGCCAAATTCCATCTTATTAAATAATATCTTTAAAACATGTAATTTTATCATGTATGGGAGTCATGATTTTACCTTCACTTTGTAAACCTTTTGAAAAACTCATCAACTCTACAAAACCTTAATAACCTGGGATTTTATTTTTTATCTATAAACACTCCTGGAATATTTCTTTATGTTGAGGGTATTAACATTAGAACCTCTTGTTTGTTTTAATTCTGTGAAAGCCTTCCTTCCATTCTCACAGACAAAATATTAGTCAACAATGATGTTTAGATTCCAAAATTTTAATTTTTTGCAAATGTAGATTATATCCAAAAATGAAAATAAAAAGTTGGTTTTGATAGTCACCTTTCATACATGTACACCTGCACACTTTAAAAATTTTAAATAAAATTGTGCCACTGCTCCAATATTGCACACTAGCTTCATCCAGGCTCAGAAACTGTGGGTGATCTTTATAAGAGGCACAAGTTTCTCCCAAAACACTAAAAGTGAGTTGTGTACATAAAGAAGTACAGAGCACTCAGTTTCATGATTATTACTGAAATTCTAAGAAGCAGAAGGCTGTATATGTGACAGCTTAAATGCTTGTAATCAAATTAATTGGAAGTACAATGACCTGAAATGAGCTTAAAAGCACTATAATACATGATCACAATCACTGAAGATATTCTTTATTTTTCAGGCTCACACTTTGCAATTTTATCATGTTAAAAGAGTAAATGGGGGTGAGGGTGGAAAGTAGAAAATAGAAGAAAAGGAAAAATATATAACTACACAAATAATTCTGTTGTTTCAAAAGAGTAAATGAACCAAGAATGAGACTATTGCTGAGCGATGGAAAACAATAAAATGAATTAAAATGTAATCAAGTTAGTTGATGAATGGAATCAGGAGTAAAAACATTAAATGACCTATCTGTTGATAAAAGAAATTTTGTACACATAGAAACTGACAGGTTTAAAAATACAAATCCATAAAAATAACAATATAAATAAAATTCGCAGGGTAATTTTCTCAGATAAAAAAGTAGTTGGACCCCAAAAAAGTACTTGTAGCAACAATAAATGCAATCTCCTTTCTGATCTCCCTAATTATGAAAGCATCTCACCCATGGCAGAGAATTGTAAATTAAAACAATAGTGCAATATCATTACATACTTATTAAAATTATCAAAGTCCAAAACCCTGATAATACCAAATACTGATGAGGACTAGGAGCAAATGGAAATTTCATTCATGAAATTTCATTTCATTCATGTTGATGGAAATGCAAAATTCTACAGCTGTTTTGGAAGAAAGTTGGGCATTTTTTCTAACTACAAGGTCCAACAATTATGTTCCTTGCTTTTTACCTTGATGGGCTGGAAACTTATTTCCACAGCAAAAACTGTATACAGATGTCAATAGCAGCTTTATTCATAGTCGCCAAAATTTGGAGGCAACCAAGATGTCCTTCAGTAGGTTAATGGACATACAAATTGCAGGGCATCCAACCAAAGGAATATTATTCAGCACTAAAAAAAAAAAATGAGCAATCAAGCCATAAAAAGACATGGAGGAGTCTTAAATGGGTATCACTAACTAGTAAGAGGTTTCAATCAGAAAAGGCTGTGTGCTGTATGATTCCAACTATATGATTTTCTGGAAAAGACAAAACAATGGAGAGAGTAAAAAGATCCGTGGTTGCCATGGGTTGGAGGGCTCAGATTGAATAGGCAGAGCAAAGTTGATTTTAAGAGCAAGAAACTAGTCTGCATGATATTGTAATGGTAGATGCATGTCCTTATACATGGGTCAAAACCCATCAAATGTGCATCATCAAGAAGGAACCCTAATGTAAACTATGGCTTTTGGATGATAATAACAAGTTGATGTAGGTGCAAAAAATGTACCACTGTGGTGTGTGTGATGTCATTAGAGAGGGAGATTGTATATGTAAGGGGGAAAAAGATATATGGCAACTCTCTGTACTTTAACTTCAATTTTCCTGCAAACCTAATATTCTGCTTAAAACTAAAGTTTATTAATTTAAAAACAAAGCTACCCAGGCCCATTCACACAAAGAAAGAGATCTGGGAAACTCAGAGCCCACTCCCTTGCATCAGTCAGGCTTTATTTGGACTGACCTACATATATTTATGAGGCACAAATATTTATTAAAACATAAATAAAACCTTTTGTTTGGGGGAGGGGCTAAGGTTCTATGCTTGACTGAAAAGGTGGAAAATAGAAGATAAGGACCCAATGCTCTCCTGTCCAGTTAGTGAGGTAAAACAAGCAAAGACAGATTCATCATGAGCAGTTTCTACTTTCCTATTGCTCAATGTGAATTACATTAGTCTCTTGGCAGGATAATTTTATATTATCAGGTTGGATTCTAAACTTTAAACCCTTCTAAGTAGTACATCTTTGGGAAAGTTACTTACTGTCTCTGATCTTCAGTTTTCTCATCCATAAAATGTGAGTAATAATATTTCAAGCCTTATAAAGTTTTTTACTGACTAAGTAATTAAGATATGTAAATTCCTCAGAACAATGTCTAGCAATGTCTAGCAATGTCTTAGACAATGTCTAACAATTGATGAGAACAATGTCTAGCAAAGCCTAGTTTGCAATGTAGACAATGGTCAATATTCCAAACATTATTCCTAATCAAACCTCATATTCAATTCATGTATGTAATGAGTAATATGTCACACACATATATTATACAGAACTAACATAGTTATAAAGATCTGTGGTAAGTAAAATGAGTAAAATTATGACCAATAAAGCTCAAATGCATAATATAAAAGGAAAAGTCACACCAAGTAGAATATAACATAAGATACATATCACAACAAGAAAAAAAGCAAGGCAGATTTTTTTCTCCTGCTGTAAGATGACTAAACTCTAATACTCTAAACACTGAAAGGGTGTCTCAAAGCTTCAGAATCAACCACTGAGATCTAGCTTAGACCTTAACACATGAAAACAGGTAAATACAACAATATGAAAACCCAACTCCAAACACTCCACCAGCTGAGGAGGACTGAGAGATGCTTTTAGTTATAGATGATAAAGACCAAGCTTTTTATAGGATTTACATAAAGAGCTAACTTTGCATTGTTTTTATCACTACTTGGTAACATTATGAGTTAAAGCACTTAAATGACTGTAGACTGAATCAACTTTACTGAAACAGTGTTCAGGCAGGGAATGACAGGCACTATGGTTTATATTCATTACCTCTGAACATGTATAGTCTCTTAATTGCTTGTACAACAGTTACCAACACATCCACAGATGTGCTTACACTGAAACACCCCCTTTAAAGAGCATCTTTATCCAATCCTTCACTTAAAAGATGAAGCAAATAGAATGCAATAATGGTCATCACACAGAGAAGAATATTAAAAACTTCATTGATTTCATGGCCCTACCAATTTTCAATTTGCAATAACAAAAATGAACTTATTACATCTTCTATAGTCAAACTTTAAATGTGTCAAAACTCAACAATTTTATATTTAAAATGCTACTGTATACTATATAGACGTATTGTAAATACTAGCATGTTTTTATCTCCTTTTCTAATTATTTCACATGCATATCTATTATGACATGAACACTACAGCAAATTGCACCTCTTCTACAGTGTGTCATTTCATTTATTTTATATAACACTGCTTATTCACATACATTAGAATAATTTAAAGTTGCTTAGTTATGAATACATCCACATCACAACTAAATGCATGTTTTAGTGGTCAATTACTTTTCCATTCTGCAGGAAAACATAAGCATCCACACAAGAATGTCCAGTTAATTGTTAAAAATCAATAGTATAAATACAAAGGAAAAATACAATATACTAAGCATGTCCACATACTAGCTCAAAGCCCTTTCCAAATGTGTGTATGAATAAACAAAACAAAGAATGTTAGATTTCTTTTGTGGCTCCAGATAAAATCACCAGTGGAAATAAATGGCCAGACCTATAATAGCCAGCCAGCATATACCAAATCCTATCAAGAAGAGACATCGCAAAGATGACAATGGCGAAAACCTAGCAGCACTGCTACTTTATTGTCCAAGACTTAGATGAAGATCAAGAAATTACACATATAGGATTGGGTAATTTGCACCAGGATGGAGCTAAGAGAGACAATGACATATTAGATGGCAATCTAAATAGATTAGAATAATAGGCCAAGTGCACTAAGTGCACCATGATGAACTTCAGTGAAGGTAAAATACATATACGTGTGTGTATATATATATTTAATATATATGTATACACATAAAATGAGAAAAGAGATTTAACAGTATCAGCTATGAAAAAGACTAGGAGTTAGTTAAGCATTGCTGTCATCAAGAAAATAGAACAATGAGGTATAGATGTTAAGAAAATTTATGTGATCTTCAACTCTGCCAACTGCAGGACAGTACCCAGGATCAGACAGGTCAGAGTCCTGTCAGCCTACAGAGACAATACTTCGTTTCTGTGCTAGGTTTCAGATTGTTAGTCAGATGAGATGACTTAAAATTTTTTTTCAATAATTTTTGAGGTATAATGACATAAAACACTGTGTAAAGTTTAAATTGTACATATTGGTTTGAAACATTATATATCACATATGATTACTATAGTAGCTTTAACTAACACCTTTTTCAAGCCACATATTTATTATTTCTGTTTTGTGTTAACAACAATTAAGATTTCATCTACTAGTAACTTTGAAGTTTATAATACAGTATCATTGACTATAATCATTATATTGTGTTTGATATCTCTAGAACTTACTTATCCACTAGTTTTAAGTTTGTACCCTTAAAAAGAAATTTCCCAATTCCCCACTCCCCAGCCCCTGGTAACCACCATTTTACACTTTATTGTTAATGGTTCAGTTTTTTAAAAATTCCACCTATAAGTAATATTCTACAACCCAATTAAAAATGAGCAAAGGACCTGCATAGATGTTTTTCCAGAGAAGACATACAAATGGCCAACAGATAATATAAAAAAGTGCTCAACTTCACTAATCATGAGGGAAATACAAATCAAAACCACAAAGAGATAACACCTCATACCTGTTAGGATGGCTTTTATCAAAAGACAAGAGATAAATGTTGGCAATGACATGGAAAAAGGGGAACCTTTATACAGTGTCAGTGGGAATGTAAATTGTGTGAAACAGTATGGTGGTTCCTCAAATACTTTAAAATTGAACTACCATATGAACCAGCAATCCTACTGCTGGGTACATAAACAAAAGAACTAAAATCAGTATCTCAAAGGGATATCTGCACACCCATGTTGATTGTGGTATTATTCACAATAGTCAAGATTTGGAAAAAAAACTCTAAATGAAAATCAAAGGATGAATGGATAAAGAAGATATGTGTGTGTGTGTGTACAGATATATATGTGTATATTCACACACATATATATATATATCTGTCTATATATGTCCCATCTTTTATATATATAAATAAATATTATTCAGCAATGACAAGAAAGAAGTCCTGCCATTTGCAACAACAAAGATGGAATTTGAAAGCATTATGCTAATCAATGTAAGTCAGAGAAAGCAAATAATGTATGATGTCACAAGGTGATTTCTGAAGTCCCTCCTTACCCAGAGGTTCTGTAATTCTAAGCCTATGCAAAGCCCAAATCATAGTCTATTTTAATTAACAAGTTGAAAGCTGTCAATTTAACAACATATAGATAAAAATAACCTGTAAATGTATCATGCCCCTGTACAAAATGTGGTTTAAGGCTTTCATTTTGGTCATATGCTTAGCTGTTTAATATCTGATTAAAAAGATACGTTAAAATTCCCTAGTTAATTCTCATTCTCAGAATATTCTAGTATTTATTATGTTATGGTAGTCAAGTATTTCATTCAGGGAAATCAGGTTTTCATCACAGAGCTAGTTCTGCTACAAAGTTATTTTAGAAATGCATTTTATTCTGAAGGAACCCGATTTCTTGTGTCCTTTGGGTTTAAGGTCAAGATGCTAACTTCCCATGGTTTTCTCTGGACAGAACACAGCCCTACCTTCCCATGGCAAAGTCAGGACTATTTCCAAAAAAGGTAGGAAACATTGGTCATTGATAGGATCCTTTTGCAAAATGTAAAATGTAAATGCTGTCTTTAGGAACTAAAATGGAAATAGAGGACTCCTGGGAGTAATTACAAACACAAGGCACACACTATGGGTCTGGATGAGTTTTCTGTGGGTCTCTGTAAGCCTACCTACATACATGATTGAAATTCTTCCCAATTTCCTTCTTGGGAAATCCAGCTGCACATATAATCATTTGTTGGCCTGGACAAGATTTTATGAGAAGTGATGAACATGAAATATTAGAAATACACTAGGAACTACAGCTGTTATAACTTTCTGTATTTTTAATGGCTCCTTAAAATCAGAGGCCACCATATGCAGCAGCACATTTAGACAGGAAACACTGCAATTATCTGGCTTTACCACTCCTTTGCAAATTTGCTAATACATTACAGTTCATAAGCCCTAATAGACAGTCATCACCTCTGGCCATGCTTCTACTCAAGAATGGCCACAATCTGGGTCTATTGCCAGGAAGTTATCAATAGAGATTGATAATTCTTGTCACTTTTTTTTTCATTTTGTTTTGTTTTCACCCTGCAAACTATACCCCAAAGGTGTCAGAGCAGAAATTAAGTGTAGTATAAGGCAGGTTCCTTTAACATCACTGTTAGTCAGGCTAATTACTACAAGAAAATTGGAGATCATTCATTAGCCTTGTAAGCAAATTAAGGTCTGTTAACAGTGATTTATAATGCCAATCTTTGGGTAACTGTGCTGGTCTTTTCAACTACATGTGTATGGGACCTGACAGTTTATTAACTGTGCTATATCTTGTCACTAGGGTGCTTGTCACCAGGGTGCTTTTGTTAAAACTACATTGTATTTTAAATGGATAAACATTAATACAAAAGCAAAATACACTTTAAATGTTTGGCTTTTGAAGTCAAGTACTGGGAGATAAGTGAAGTCTCTCAAACTATCTAAGCCTCCAATAACTCTTGTTTACTGCTAAAGCTGACTATAGGAAAATGTGACACTTGGAGTTAAAATAGCACTTTTCCTTTTTAACAAGCCCCAGTTGTGTTTTTTAACCTCTTTTCAAATAATACTCTTGGTGTTTCACCAAGCTATGTTTCCTATTCAATGCATTGGGAGGTACCTAATTTACAATTTCAGAAAAACAATATCTTTTTTTAAAGCAGTTAAGCAAAGGACTGAGTCCTTTGATTTGAAAGAAGCTGATTGATAGCCCATAAAACTCCAGGTAAGATAAATCTATCAAAGGTTGTATGGGTAGTTAGAAAAAACCCTGGGGGCTGACAATGCCCATGGCTCAAAGTACTGATATATGGCTCATACCAGCTAATCCAACATTTCTGCAATTTGACAATCTCCAGCCTTCCTTAAAACCAACGTCAGAGGAGAAAAAAGAAAGAAAATAAAAATGGAAATAAAGTTACTTTCTGATTTCCATGACATGACCTGCTTGTTCTCTCTGGGATTGCCAATGTACTCTGCTAAAGCCTTTATTGCATCACCTCTATGATCAATTGGATATACTAACTATGAGACAGAGTAAGCCTACCGCCTCAACATTTCTAAATGTTAACCCTAGCTGAATAATGCAAACACAACCCTTTATTCATTATTATTACATTCAAAGACAGGCAGACTTGGGCACTCAATTGCAATCTGAACTTCCTTCAATGCTGACATTGGAGAGCGGTGTTTGTTAAGCAGGAAGGGGATGATGGTCTTGCATTTCTATAGTACAAAGAACAGCTAACAGAGGCAGCAACGACATCGAAGGCATTGGTTCCAAGTGGGAGACATTTTTAGGTGAAAGGCGGCTAAAATAAAAGATCTTGGAATATTTGAACGAAAGGTCCCTTTAGCAATTATCTGCTCCAGGAGCTGGTAAAATCTTTTTTTCTCCAAACTGATTTATTTCCTCCAAATGTGAGGGATGAAGAATGGGAACTGAAAGGGAGACAGGCCCTAAGGTTCTTTCACTATGTCCTTTAGGAGCACCCAGGTTTTCATGAGATCTCCTTAATTAAAGTTTATAATAGCCACTAACAAAGATTTTTGTAGGCAGCAAATATTTAAAAATATTTAGCTTATCCTCTGACACAAATGCTGAGAAAATGAAAGCAGACTTAAGAGAATGGTAGCAACTGTAGACATCAATTGTTCCTTTCCCATCTGATTACCCTATTCACCAAATTCTCAATTCCTTTGTACTGAAGGAGAAAGTTCAGGTTAAGAGTGGTATAGAGACAGAAGACAATACTCATAACTCACTGATCTTATTCCCCAAGTTAGAGGCTAATAACCAGTCAAAAACATGGAAAAAAAAACAATAAAAATGGTCAATACAATTATATTTTTAGTCTAAGGCCTTGAAGTTATTAGAGAGTTTATCTGTGACTAGGTGGAGGAGTTTCTCATAATGTAGATATTTGGTTGTGGTAAAAATCAACTCTCCAGTTTAACTAAGATTAATTCTGTGGTTATTAATCTGCACAAAATACTTACTTGAGTGTTCTCGTTCTGTTACTTTATGGGGTACAAATGTATAATACCTAGTTTAAAATAACATTAAAGATTACAGTTAAAAATGTGGCAACTGTTTACCATTAGGAAATGCAAATGATTTCAGATGTTTCTGCATAGTAAGCAGATAGCTTCTAAATCAGTAGTAATGTACTAGATTTAGTTGAGTGATGGTTTACAAGATTTTTGTTTCATTATAATCAAAATAATATTCATAATGACTATTTTGTATATTAAATATTACATAATAAAACATTTATATGACATTGTGCTTACTTTGGAGGCAGGGAATATCTGAGACTAAAGTTTTAATGTACTTTCATGGCTCACTGGGTAATTGTTAGGGGTCACTCAGAAAAATTACACATATAACCACATCTCAAAGATATTTTGTGATAGGCATTGGCTGAATTTTAAAGATTTACTCAAGTTCTTACTAAGTATTACTTTTTATAAACTTTACTATAAATTTAAATTTGGGCAGAAATATTTGGTTCTTCCTGTTATTCTGGCTACCTCTTTAAAATATCATTGAAGATACATACACAAACAACTATCTATCTACCTTCCAAAATCATTATTGTCCCAAAATCTACCTTCTTCCTCCTGGAATTCCTATTCCAAGAAAAAGAAAGCACCATATTTGTCAATTCTTGGTTTGCCATCTTCTTCATTTTCAGCAGGTCACTAAGTCACATTTAGGTCTACCTATAAACCATTCTTCTTACTCCCCCAACTTCATCCTTGTTTTTTCCACCTCCCCTGTAATTAACCAACCTAGGCCTGGCTTTTTTCCAGAAACATGGTGCAGTCAAACCATTTGCAGTCTATCATGCTGTTTCTCTGTGATCTTGTCTTTGTTGTTCCTATCTCAAATTCTGTTGGAAATCTAAAAATCTAGCAATTTCGACACAACTTAAGCCTCCTACAATTAACTGACCCTAATAGGTACTTCCCAAGTACTCTACTTATGCTTCTCATAGGACTGACCAGTTGACTTTGTACCAAGACAACTATGTACCCTGGACTTGAGGGCAAAGCTTACATCTTATTTACCTTAAAAACTAAGAAGAGATATTTTATACATTCTTGAAAATTAAAATGAGCTGAACTCTCTATCTGGTGAGCTATTATTAGCTCAGTCTTTACCAATGAGTCCAAATAAAAACTAGAGATCCCTGATGGGATTCCAAATGGAATTTGCAATCTCACTTCTGAGAATATATCCACAGGAACCCAAAACACTAATTCAAAAGACCATAAGTACCTCTAATGTTCACTGTCATGTTGTTTATGATTGCCAAGATATGGAAGCAGCCCAACGGTCCATCAATAGATGAGTGGATAAAACAACTATAAGACATTTAAACAGCGAAATTCTACTCGGCCATGAACAAGAAGAAAATTTTACCCTTTAGGACAGTATGGATGGACCTGTAAAATATTATGCTAAGTGAAATAAGACAGAGAAAGACAAATACCATATGACCGTAAAAACTCATATATGGACTCTAATGAACAAATGGAACTAATAAGCAGAAAGAAACAGGTTCATAGATAGACAGCAGGATGGGTAGGGGAGAGGAGGGCATGGAAGGAATGAGCAAAAAAGGAAAAAGGATTCATGGACAACAGTGTGGTGACTGCTAGGTAAATGGGGACTAAATAGTAATTAAAAAACACAATAAAGATTACAATTTAAAAAATTTCCATTACAGCGAAAACTTGTCAGTAAAGACCGATAATTTGTTTGGAACTGTTCATTCAGAGTTAATGTCTAATAAATATAAAAGTTAGAGTCTTGTTTGAGGGGCACATTACTCAGCATTCCTCATCTTAAATATAAGTACTTAGCTGGTTATGAATAAATTCTCTCTCAGCATCACCAGCAAGTACTGGCAGGTAGAAAGAAGACACTTCTGCTTTGGATGGGGTTGTAGTCAAGTCCAGGTTGATGCATCTGAACTTTTATACTTAAAATCACAAAAATATTATAAAAAATGTTAGGTTTTCTGAAGAGCCCAAATCCTCTTACTTAAATACAATGTGTCAAAAATATTTAAAAATATCACAAAGAAAAAGATCTGGAATTAGGAGAGACTGAATTCCTTGAGAGAGGGATCATGGATAATCCATCATGAGAACAGTACCAGACAGAGAAGGTGCCCAATACTTATTTAAAGAAAAAAAGTCAGAAGTGGCCATTTAAAAGCCCAGTCTATGAAATGAACAATTGTGCAAAAACAAACAAACAAAAAAAACCCCTGATCTTTTTAAAGAAACTCAACTTGGCTCCACTCTCATCTAATAAAACCCACTCTGATTTGGTGGCGGGGAGCAATTATGGTTTTACAAAATACCACAAATTAGTTTTGAGAGTTATACACATTACAGTAAAGAAAAACAGAAAATACAGACTTCTGGCCAAGATAAAGGCATAGGTAGATACACTTTGCCTCCTCCCACAAGCAAAAGAAGGACAACAACAAATTTAAAAATAAAAAAACACCAGAATGGCCAGAAAATCAAACTGTATGGAAGTCCGACAATCAAGGAATTAAAGAAGAAATATTCATCCAGACTGGTAGGAACAGCAGAAACAGGCAGCTGAGCTGAGAGGACATGCAGCAAGGCAGCAGTTGGAGGACCGGGCAGGCAAGGCAGTGGTTGGCAGTCCCACATTTGAGTGAGGATAAAACAGGAGGAACAACTGGGGAGCAAGACAGACCAAGCAACCCAGGGTTCCAGTACAGGGAAATAAAGTCTCAGAACCTCTAATTGTAAAACCATATGGGGGTTGTGGCAGTGGGAGAAACTCCCAGCCTCACAGGACAGTTTACTGGAGAGGACCACAAGATTCTAGAACCCACCAACCTGAGAATCAGGACCAGAAGGGCCCAATTTGTTTGTGGGTAGTGGGGGAAGTGACTAAAAGCTGTCTCAGACCTGACCAAGTGGCATTGTTCCCTCTCTGACCCTGACCCCCCCACACACTGCCACAAAGCAGCAACATGGTTATGCCACCCTGGTGAATACCTAAGGCTTTGCCCCTTACTAGGTAACAGGCATTCAGAGACAAAAAAAATATGGCCTAAATGAAAGAACAGATCAAAGATCCAGAAAAAATACAACTAAGTGATGAAGAGATAGCCAACCTATCAGACATAGAGTTCAAAACACTGGTAATCAGATGGCCTACAGAAATGGCTGAGTATGGTTACAAAATAGAGGAAAAGGTGAATGCTATGAAAAGTGAAATAAATAAAATGTACAGGAAACCAACAGTGACGGGAAGGAAACCAGGACTCAGATCAATAATTTGGACCAGAAGGAAGAAATAAACATTCAACCAGAACAGAATGAAAAAACAAGAATTCAAAAAAATGAGGAGAGGCTTAGGAATCTCCAGGACAACTTTAAATGTTCCAGCATCTGAATCATAGGGGTGCCAGAAGGAGAAGAGGAAGAGCGAGAAATGGAAAACTTATTTGAAAATATAATGAAGGAGAACTTCCTTCAATCTGGTGAAGGAAACAGAATTCCAGGAAGTCCAGGATGCTCAGAGAGTCCCAAAGAAGTTGGACCCAAAGAAGCACACAGCAAGGCATATCATAATTACATTACCCAAGATTAAAGATAACGAGAGAATCTTAAAAGCAGCAAGAGAAAAGGAGACAGTTACCTACAAAGGAGTTCCCATCAGACTATCAGCTGATTTCTCAAAAGAAACCTTACAAGCAAGAAGGGGCTGGAAAGAAGTATCCAAATTCATGAGAGGGAAGGACCTGCACCCAAGATTACTCTATCCAGCAAAGCTATCATTTAGAATGGGTGGAGGAGATAAAGTGCTTTCCAGATAAGGTCAAGTTAAAGGAATTCATTATCACCAAGCTCTTATTGTATGAAATGTTAAAGGGACTTATCTCAAAAAAAGAAGGTATTGAAAACTATGAACAGTAAAATGACAACAAAGTCACAACTATCAACAACTGAACCTTAAAATAACAAAAGCAAAAATAAACTAAGCAAACAACTAGAACAGGACAGAATCACAGAAATGGAGATCACAGGGATGGTTACTTGCAGAGAGGGGGTAGGGGAAGAATGTGGAAAAGGTACAGGGAATAAGAAGTATAAATGGTAGGTATAAAATAGACAGGGAGAGGTTCAGAACAGTTTAGGAAATGGAGAAGCCAAGGAACTTGTATGTATAACCCATGGACATGAACTAAGAGGTGTGTGTGGGGGGGAGGGGGGAAATGATGTTGGAGGCAGGGTGCAGAACAGAGGGCAATAAAAGGGAGAAAAATGTGACAATTGTAATAGCATAACCAATGAAATATACTTCAGAAAAAAAAAGAGAAAAACAGGAGATACTTAAAGGGTCTGTAGTCTAAAACTTAGATCAGGGCAAAGAATTGTACCCCTTTAGAACCTTTTAACTCTGGATGGAAAGCCACAGGTCAGTATTTGGTACCTACAACATACTAACAGTGCTATCATTAAAACTTCTTAAGTTATTCAACTGCAAATGAAAACAGTAATTATACAAGTCCCATTTAAATAGTGTGCCACTACACAATGCCCTTTTATTATATAATGTGGTAATTTTAATCACTAGGTAGAAGTAGGTCAGTTTTGTCAATAATTTTAAAATATGTACATTACTATATGTGATCCAATTAAGGATGAAAATTATTAGTTGAGAACCATTAAGAAAAAACTCTGGATCATGGGAGTTGACATAAGCAGGATCCAAGCTATTTGAGACTTTGGGCCTTATTTAATATTCACAACTCTATTAGGTAGGTACAGATGATGATATAGTGTCAGAGATATTAAATACTGTGCCCAAAGTCACACCACTAGTCTTCAGATCATTTTGTCTCTAAGTTGACCAATGAAATTATGCATAATAAAATTTCAAATACATATATAAGAAGAGAATATAGCCATAAATATTTAATTAAAAAATATGTATTCACTGTATTAACATTTTAAAGAAAGAAAAAGCCTAAACACTCCAACAACTTATGGTATTCTTGCCAAAAAAAAAAAGAAAAGCAAATAGATTCCAACTAGTCTACGTTTACATTTATATTGAGAATATGAACTAGGCATAAGTACGTAATGAATATGTGCATGTGTGTGTGGTGTGTGTCTGTATGTATAACAGCCACATTATTCAAAAGCTCTCGAAAATGTGAAAAATTTCTTCCAACCCTTCTCTATTTTGTCTACTTTAAGAATTCTTTGCAATGTGCTTATGTAAATACTGCTTTTAGCGGCTGTTCTCATTTCTCAAATCTTCAGCTTATAAATGGATTGAGAAAGCGACAGACCTAAGCAGACATCTTTGGAACACAAAACCAAGGAAATATAAACAAATATTACTATGTCAAAAACAAAGGATTCTTCCGTAAACCCTTCAACTTACCACTACTGATAAATGAAATGAACTAAAAGAAAGTAGACTATACTGTCTGTGAATTAGGAATGTGCATGTGTGTGTATAAACACACTCATGTAAGTGTGTATATTAAGGTGGGTGTCTATTTTATTAGCACACACACAATAATCAACATTTTACCTCAGTTCAGTAAAAGTTCTATAGAAGTACAACAATCTAAATAAAAGATGATTGTGAAGTTAAGAGTTATGCTGGGGCATGAGAGAGTGTTTCAGAAAACAGCTCTGGGTTGTCAAAAACCCAACAGGTGAGTGCCTTCAGTTTTCTCATAGCAGAATGCACATTAAGGTTCAATTGCAATAATAGCTCATTGACTCTGCAGATGATTTGTCTCCGTCCACAGTTCAAAGAGATGCTGAAGAGGATTAAGGGCAAAGTAAAAATATCACCATTTTTACTTACCTGATGCTGAGCCTTCATTAAAGACATAGTAAATGCTATTATGGCATTACAGATCATAAACCACTGTGCAAAGAATACATCAGAACTAAAGTACTTAAAGTTGTGAATATTTTATTTCCAATTACAAAGGTGAAACTCACCAATGTTGAAGTTAGTACCTGAAATTAAGTATTACATGTGATGTTGTTGGAAACAAAACTGAAACAGATGACACTTTTTGATGAGGACTTGGCAATAATATCAATGGATTTTGCACTTTGATAATATAATGATCCCATTACTGAAAACACAGTCTAAGTAGAGCATTTTTGCTAGAGTTGAGAGCTGAACATACACCTGGTATGGATCTTATCCATACAAGTTAATATTACTACAAATATTTTAATAAAAGCAAAGTAATGCTAAGAACAATTTTAACAGTAAGAAAAAAACTTTTATACTCATCCAGTATTGTGTAAAACTATGTTAGATTTATAATTTCAGACTCTTTAATCATAATAATGTATTGTTAGCAAATAAAAATAAACATTCCTAGAATTAGAGAAGAAAAGTGACAAAAGCATAAAAAAATTCTGATGTTTCTAAAGATGACTTTCTTCTTTCAGGGTGATCATACTAACAATAAAAATACAATAGAGTATTCAGTCTAGAAGTGATCAAGGGCTAAGTGGCTTTGGCCTTATTCTGCTGAAGAAAGCACCGAAGAAGAATCTAGCTTTTGGAAAGAGAACAGATATTGGCAGTCTCCTGATTTTACTTGGAGCATCTCAACCCACATGCAGACTGGTGTGAAGACATAGCAGATGGAATTACTTCTGTTATTTCGACTGCTGAAGCATCCTGCTTGCCTCTGCAAGCATGAATATTCAGCCACAATAAGGAACAATGGTAAGTGTGCTGACTGTATTAAGCAGGTACCAAAAAATCTTTATCCTTTTTCTCCTATCATAGAGTAATTTAAAAAAACATTTAGAAAATACTACTTCTGCCAAGCTTGAAAAAGACTTATTTGATGATATGATGTTGGTTTTCATATGTTTTATGTAAATGTATGGAGAAAAACATGTGGACAAAGAAAACCAGAGTAATTAGCATTTTACAGAAAGAAATATAAAAGCAACTAAACTGAATCAGTAATTATTTTCCACTTTATTTTATTTTCATGATTCCATTATTATCTCAAAAATGCTGAGCTGGCATTAAAGTATCAGAGTACATCATTCAGAACACAAATCAGATTCCTTTAAATTCCACAAGAAGCCTCTATACTAGCATGCTATGCCATTGTGTAAATAATACCTATTGGTAAGTCTTCTGTTTACATCTTAAAAAGGATTCTTGAATTCAAAAAGGGTAATTTTGCTATAAATAAATGAAATGAGGTGGCTATTTCTCTATTAAAAATATTGTGACAATACCTGTGGTATGCCACCATCCCCACCTCTCCCAAAGAACAGAGAAAAATCTAGAAAAAATAAAATTATATATCTATTTGCTAAAGGAAGGAGTTTAATGTTTACTGAAAGGAAATCTGAAGGCTGCCTACTTAGACTGTGAAGGAAAATATCCATCAAAACACCATCTTTCTCCAAACGTTTTTAAAAAGATGATTCATTATATGTGTGGGGAAGTTCTTCAAGAGATTTTAAAATTGAATAAATACCTCGATATATAATACAAACTCCATCCTCCACATGATACTTCTCACTAAAAAACAATTATGTAGGAAAGATGGCATGAGCCAATCAGGTTTACCTGTAGCCCCTTTTGTGGCCAAGTAAGGGACATTTGCCCCTACATGCTGGGAACCAGACAGACATCTCAGACTGACTGATGATCCCTAGGGCATAGCAAGTTACTTATTTTAAAAATAAAACAATCTTCAATACAAGGATGGATATCAGTCTGCTCTTTAGGACTGAGAGGGGATTTCTTTGATTGTTTTTTCCATCCTAATGAGCATATATTACAGAAGTGAATCAATGACAAGGCAAGGCACACATGTGGAAGTTGAGATAAACTTACGAAGTAGCCTGTTCCCAAGCTGGAAGGAGCTGAACTCTGCAATAAAGCATAAAGACAAAGTGGAAAATCAGCAATGGTTTTTAACACGTTCCAATCCACACAGGTCATTACCAGCCCTTTGCAGGCTTTTCATCACTACATCACATCACCAGTGTATGCTGCCCCTTGTCATCTGCTCCTGATACAAACACTGTGTTGCTTAATTTTCCCCTTTACATCTCTCAACAACTCAGAGATGCTAACGTGCTATTTACTGAATTCCAAGCTTCTGCGGTGGACGTAATTGCCAATTTATTTGACAGGCAGCTGGGTAATGAATTAATGATGGCATTTCGCCCTGCGCTGAGACTAAACAGACACACATCAGCCTGACTCCCTGACTTGCTGACATTCAATGCCCTGGTCTCAAGCTACTCAGTTTTGTGGCCGCAAAGGGGCAGGCAAGAGGAAAAAACCCAGACTGACTTGAAAATAAAAAGCCCAGTGGGTTTGGATGACTTTTGCAGTGTATGACCTATTTGCCAGTTTATTCCCTAAAGGCACTAGTTAGTACACACAGAGTGCTTTTCAAAACTGAGACATTTTGTAAACATAATTAGTAGACTAAAATGCAAAGAATGTGTGGGTAAAGGAAAGCAGTAAAAAGCACCAATTTTCACATGGAGACAAAAAAAAAATTCTGAAAGCTATGCAGAACATCACTTCTTTGGGAATGGAGGCCAAAAAAAGGAAATTGGTTTGTGTTTTATATTTGTCTGTGATTTTTTTTCCCTGTGTTGTTTCTCTTTTTTCCTAAAACATCTCAGTACATATTCTTTAATTTTTAGTGTCCTCTTTGTGAACAATAGTGGTCCCAAGTAAGCTTGAAACAAAAATACTGCTAATGCTCAGGCAGCCTTCTGATCTCAGCTAAGGGTCCTCGCACAAGCAAGGCCTATCCTTGACTAGCTTGGGTGGGGTGTCATGCCTTCCCTGGAGTGGCCTGACTTCCACTCTGATGCAACAGTCGTTCAGTTTACCGGTAGTTCCTCCACCTAAATGTCCTGTCCTTGTTCTACACACCATAGGTAGTAGGAGCCATCTGGTTTACTCATAATTGCTTCCCAAGAGCTTAGCACAATGCCTTACTCAGAATGTATTTTTTAAAAATACTTGTGTGTGTGTGTGTATACATATATATATATATGAATAAATTTATTCTATGGGGGAAATGGTAAATTTAATATCTGAAAAAAATACAGTAGATGTGTTTCTTCTTAATTTTAAACTGTTTCTAAAAAGCAAATACAATGCTGTAAGTACAGACCACATTAGTATCTAACAAGTACAGACCACATTAGTATCTAACAATAGATACTAGTATCTATTAGTATCTAATAGTGTGCTGTAGGGCATTCCTAAATGCAGTTCCTAAAGTCAAACTTTCTTCACCTCTTTGTTCCAAACAAGCTCAGGGGAATAAAGGACAGCAGACTGTGATGTTGCACAATGGCCTTGGTTTAAAAAAATCCTGCTGCATTCTTGATCCCATAAATGGTACATAGGGAGATCCAGTAGTCATGGAGACAGTTTCTCACAGCAGTGATTAGCCATGTGACAGCATCACCTGTTTTCAACACCCACAGCCTTCCACGGAGCAGAGGAAAGCAAAAACTAGGTTAGGTCTCCACCAGCCTGGAGTCATGCCCCTGGGAGGTAAAATAATTTTAGGAAGAATTACTCAGAGAAACACGGAATTTGTGTTTTTTTCAGGATTTTTTTTCATCTTGCAAATGATTTTCCTCCCAGAAGTAGAAGTACCCCTCCAAACCTACCTTCCCACCTCCACACACGTATCATCTTATTGTATACCAAAGAAAATTACATACTTCAGGTCCCGGAAAGCTCTGTTATACTCATCTTGCATATATATTGTACATTACTCAGGGAGCGGGGTGGAGAAGAGGGCTTTGTTGTGCATATTTGTTCTGGCTATTGTTTATGCAGGTCTGACTGAATGAGAGAACAGTGGGTATCATTTCAATTTCTGATGTCAACATCAAATTACTTATTTAATTTCATGCCTGGCGAAGCATTGTATAGCTACACGCAGAATCATTTCACTTCATTTGTTATGCTGTGTTTTTGTGGCGATTGGCTTGCCTTCCAACTGACAGCTTTAATTACGACATGAATTTGATTGCACTGCCGAGGAATTAACATAATGCAACAAAGCATTTAAGGACCCTGCCTTATAACACCCCCCCGACACACACACACAAAAACACATCATACACAGAAAGAAACACAGACGCTAGTCCCTCTCATATATTACAGGTCCACTGGGGTTTTGGTATTTGCTAGAAAACATACAGAACCACAGAGTCAGAGGCTACCCACATTTTCCAACCTACTGTTCTCACTTTAAATAGGAAAAATTTGTGGCATTAAGTTGTGATTTCTGGACCTGGCAGAAAAATGTGTAGGAAAAACCTTCTCCTCTACTTTGCCAAGTATCTATGCCATTGATAGTTCCTCTCCTCTTATGCCCTCTGAACCACCTTCTTCTTGGTCAATTTCCAGCTCCCTTCAATCACAGCTGGTGAATTTGAACAAAAACATCTCTAAAATAAAGAGATTTCTCTTTGTCCTGTTGTTTCCAAGAATTTGACTATGGCTTTGTATTCAGTGGGATACTACTCCTCACAGCTAAAAGGATCCCCACTCTCAGATACAGGTAAGAAGTTCTGAGATGAGCAGCAGGGCGAGAGTCAGTTTCACAGACAGGCCACGGCATACATCACATCCCTGAGACCTTGCTATTCAAAAGGCCCAGAAGTGCCTCAGACATGTATGCCTAATCTAAATCTGTATCCAAATATAGATGCAAATATTTGATAGCAGTAACATTTTCCAAATCAGAAATCCCATGAATACCCCAAACCATGGGCAACAAAAGATTATGCTACAAGAATTCAATGTTTAGAAACATCTGTTTATTTGAAAGATGTTACATTAGTTATACATTTATAGATGTGCATTTAGGGATTGCTGCTGCTTTTTTATGTTATACAAGAGGAATCATACAACCAAGAGATAAAGCCCTACCCCTGACCACTGAACCATTTGATGAAATAAAGATGATTTCAATAATTTCTACTAAGAAAATGGATCTCCCATTTTTCTTGCTTAAAGAGAGAAGGCAAGACGTCCAAACTATATAACAGAAGTATCCAAAGAATCCAAAAAAGCTTATGAGTCAAAATGTGGCTGGAAAAGATTTTTTTAAAGGAGATTTTTTTAAATGCTACAAACGAAGGCATACAACAGCATTTGAAATAATACCATACACCCATGTTTAGACAAATACTTCCTTTGAATAACAAAAAAGCCTTTGTTCTTATTTCTTCAAGTGGCAGAGTTGCCAATTCATCAATATTTTCAATGTACAAGGTTGAAATTAGAGGTATAGAGAGACTGAGAAACTAGAGTAGGAAAAAGTATTTGGCACTTTGCTTGAGAAGACAAAAAAATATCAGAAAATGCCAGCCAGCTGACTGTGATATGTGATTTCTGGGCTCATTATAGGAGTCATTTCCTGTTTAACATGCTCTTTTCATTCTGCTATGTTTTTTTGCAGACTTGACCACTGCTCTAGCAATCTCTGCAAATTACGCACCTCGATCTCATTATGTTGCAAAGGAGAGGTTTCTTACAAACACACTCGGCCTCAATCTCCAAACTACCATGGGCTGTAGGAATTGTAATAAGATGCACAGTTGAAAGACATTTTCCAGGAGGGAGAATGTTGCTGCTGACATTCTAATCTACAAGTGGATATTCATTAAATGCCCATTCTACTCTTTCTCACTAGCTCCCCACCTGACTTTCTTTCCATCTTTGTCACTAAGCTATCGTTGAAGCTACTCATTAAACTCACGAAGTTAACATTTCTGTGTTAACAGCTTACCCACAACAAGGGATTTCAAAATTGATTATCCATCTAAAATAGATGTGCTCCATTCATTAGAGATCTACAGAGAGTCCACAGCTATTATTACAGCTCCCTGGGTATGAAACGGATGTGTGCTCCACCCCTGGATGAGATGTGTGCTCTGACCCTAGGGCTAATTTAAATAGAATATTTAAAATTGTTCCAGATCACCAATTGTGTCTGACATCCCTGTCTATCCACCTCCATGTTAATACTTTTTTCTCTTGGAAGTAAGAGCATAAGGATCTTGGCCAAGTACATTTCTTGCAAAGGTCATTAAACAGGCCCATTAATGGATTTTCTGTAGTGTTTTAGGAAACGGTGACAATTTAAAGAATTTGAAATCTTAATCCTAATAAAGTTGTCTTGGGAATATGATTACTAATAGCTGACAAAGACACCAAATAGAATATCTGAATGGGAAAATGAGCTACTGGGAATATTCAAGTAAAAATGGAGGGAGAGTAACAATTTGAAAAAAGCTTCAGGTATGATAAGTACAGTCACTTCCAACTTCACTTTTCCAACCCTCTGTTATAACCACTTCTAGGTGTCACCAGCTCTCATCTACACTGAACAGCCTTTTTAGGTTTTCTCACTGATTTCATGCTTTACCTGCAGTTTTTCATTATAAAGTGAAAATTATAACAAGATTCCTTTCAAGATCTTCCAGAGGCTTTTAAAATAATACATTATAGTGGGTTGAAAAGTATCCCCCTAAAATCCAGCACATGATTGTGAAGGTTAATTTTAGTCAACTTGACTAGGCCACTGAGTACCAAGATATTTGATCAAACATTATTTTGGGTGTTACTGTGAGAATGTTTTTGGATGAGTTACATTTAAATAGACAGACTGGATTTCCCATCAAGATGAGGGCATAGGTAAATATGGCTTGCCTACATGCACAACCACAGCAAAAATTACAACTAGACTACAAAACAAATATCACTCAGAATCATCAGAAAAACAAACTGTATGGAAGTCTGACAACCAAGGAATTAAGGAAGTCACATTTATCTAAACAGGTATGAGGGGTGGAGACATGGAGACACATGGAGAAGTGCAGAAGCATGGAGACATAGAACAGATGGTTCCCCATCTATGTGTGGTGGATAAAAATTGAGAGGGATACCTGGGGAGCAAGGGATCCCATCCCCATACCATACCACCCAGCCCAGGGTTCCACAGTCAGAAATATAAGTCCCCATAATTCCCAGCTGTAAAAAGCAGTGGGGGTTAAGGAGGTTAAAGAAACTGCAGGATTCAAAGGAGTCTCCTTTTAAGTACCTACAATATACTTACTTACGCAGACTTGCTCCCTTTGGCCTTCACCACTAGGGAGGCAGCTGGAAGGTTACCAGTGGTATGCGGGGAGAAATTGAAGTGTTTGGAATCAGGGTGAGTGCCAGGTTCCTCCCAGAAAAAACTCCAGAGATCAGGCACAGCATTGCCCCCTTTCTAAGCCCACCCTCACACACAGCCACAGAGCAGTGACACCATATAGGAGACTCCATCAACCTGGTTCACACAGGTTGCCTCACCCTGGCAATTACCTAAGGCTCTGCCTCATCCAACTCAATGGTGTGCTTTTCCATAATACGCCATGCTACTAAAGATAGGGAGTCAGAGCAACTCTACCTATTACATGGAAACAACACAAGGCGGCTGCCAAAATGAGGAGACAAAGAAATATGGCTCAAATAAAAGAACAGAACAAAACTCCAGAAAAAGAGCTAAACAAAATGGAGATAAGCATGCTGTCAGATGCAGAGTTCAGAACATTGGTTATTAGGATACTCAAGGAAAAATCACTGGCTACTTCAACAGTATAGAAAAGACCCAGGCAGAAATGAAAGTTATACTAAACAAAATAAAGAAAACTTTACAGGGAACCAATAGTAGAGTAGATGAAGTCGAGAATCAGATCAATGACTTGGAATATAAGGAAGCCAAAAAAACACCTATCGGAACAGCAAGAAGAAAAAAGAATCCAAAAACACAAGGATAGGCTAAGGAGCCTCTGGGACAACTTCAAACATACCAACATTCAAATCATAGGGTGCCAGAAGGAGAAAAGAAAGAGCAAGAATTTGAATACTTATTTGAAAAAAATAATGAAAGAAAACATCCCTAATCTGGTGAAGGAATAGACAAGTCCAGAAAGCACCGAGAATCCCAAACAAGATGGACCCAGAGAGGACTATACAAAGATATGACATAATTAAAATGCCAAAGGTTAAAGATAAAGAAAGAATCTTAAAAGCAGCAAGAGAAACGCAGAGGGTTAACTACAAAGGAGTTCTCATCAGACTGTCAGCTGGTTTCTCAAAAGAAACTTTGCAGGCAAGAAGAAACTGGCAAGCAGTATTCAAAGTGATAAAAAGCAAGGACCTATGACCTAGATTACCCAATCCAGCAAAGCTAGCATTTAGAATTGAAGGGAAGATAAAGTGTTTCCCAGATAAAGAAAGCTAAAGGAGTTCATCCTCATCAAGCAATTATTGTATGAAATGTTCAAGGGGCTTCTTTCAGAAAAAGAAGATCAAAACTATGAACATTAAAGTGGTACAAATTCACAACTACCAACAATTGAATCTGAAAAACAAACTAAGCAAACAAATAGAACAGAAACAGAATAAGAGATATGGAGATTATTTGGAGGGTTATCAGCTGGGAGGGGAAGGGAGTGAATGAAGGAAAGGTACAGGGATTAAGAAGTATAAACTGGTAGATACAGATAGACAGGGGAATGTTAAGAACAGTATAGGAAATGGAGTAGCCAAAGGACTTAGATGCATGATCCATGGACATGAACTAAGGAGGGGGGGATTGCTAGAGGGAATGAACAGTACTGGGTGGAGGGGAGTAGAGGGGAGAAAATTGGGATAATTATAATACTATAAGTAATAAAATATATTTAAAATTAACACAAAATAAACAAATAAACTGAGTAAAGTATACTGCCCCCTCCCTAATGAGTGTAGTCCTCATAGAACCAGTTTAATAAAACAAAACAAAAGTACCATCCTCTTAGAGTAAGAGGGAATTCCTCTGACTGGCTCCCAAGTTGGGACGCCATTTTTTTCTGCTTTCAGACTTTAACTGAAAGAAACATTGATTCTTCTGGTTCTCGAACATTTCAGTCTTTGGACTGGAACTAACCATCAGCTCTCTTGGGTCTCCACCTTATTGACTGCATATCTTGAGACTTGTCAGCCTCCATAATTGTATATGTCTATAGATTCCACTAGCTCCATTTCCCTTGAGAACCCTAACTGAAATAGTGACCTTGTTTAGAAATAGTCTTTAAGTTGAAATCACACTGGATTAAGGCAGGTCCTAAAACAGTATGACTGTATGACTCTTGCTCCTATAAAAGAGGTAACGACACACAAAGCTACAAATACAGTAGAAGGCCATGTGAAGATATAGGCAGACACTGGATCAATATAGTGAAAAGCCAAGTGAAATACCAAGGACTGCCAGAAGCCATGAGAAGCTGGGAGAGGAAACAAAGGATTCTTCTGTAGAGGGTTCAGAGGGATCACAGACCTCGTGACACCTCACTGTTAGGCTCTTGACTTGAAAGCTATGAGATAATATATTTCTGTTGTTTTAAACTATGTACTTTGTGGTCACTCATTATAGCACCCCAGGAAACTAATAAAATACCTAGCCTCCTTGCCATAGGCTAGGGAAAGAAACATAATGTCAAGAGTTCTTCACAGGTCTGGATTAGATTTTCTTCTTAAATACAGAGAAGCTCACTGATGGTGTAGACTCTACCTGTTTCTCCCTTAAGAGTAGCTGATAAGTACGTGGTCATCCCATGATAATTCACCATTCTATAGCCATACTGGCCTTTTCTCTCTGCCTCAAACATGTTATGCTCGCTCTGACTTAGGGCCTGAGCTTGTCGTTCTTATTGCCTGGAATGTTCTTCTTATAGATCTTCACAAGGCTACCTCCTTTTCTTTATTCAGGATTCAGCTCAAATGTCACCTACACAGAAAGAACCAATCCAATCACCCTAGTTAAAACAGCAACATAAACTCTTCCACCCCTCACTACTGTTTTGTTTACTTCATAAAATGTGTTACTTCAGAAATAATTTTATTGTTGCCCACAGGTTTGTTGTTTGTCTCCTCCAACAAAATGGAAGTTTCATGAAGGCAGTGAGTTCGTCTAGTTCACCACTCAACCATAAATGCCCAAAACTATATTGGACACATGAAGGGTACTGATAAATATTTCTGGACAATCAAAACACTGACATTTCCATGAAAACACATACATATATGATAAGTGAAAAGAAAAGGGCATACACAAACTGACAGGGGAAACGTCTGGCACAGATAAAAATAAAAGAAGAAAGGAGAAATGGAACATCCATAATCCTTCATAAGTCTGGATTAGATTTGTTTCTAAACTACAGAGAAGCTTATTGATTGTGTTGCCTGTTATGTTTCTTCCTTAATATGAGCTAGTAAACATGACACAAAGTAAAACCTCAATAAAAATTAGGGGGAGGATAGGGAGAAAGGAGGAGAGAGTAGATGCTTGCATGGATGGATGGAGAGTAGATGGCATGGTGGAATAAATACATTGATAAAGCCCTCAAAAGCTGGTAGAAAAGAAAAAAGCAGAAGAAATGCATTAATTGCGACTACATAGAATGAGCTAAAAAGCAACAGAACAGTAAGATTAGAGAACTGGTTAGCCCAAGATTTATGGAATTTAATCCCTTTTCACTATTCTCCAAAATGCTTCAATTCCTTCAAAGTCTTGAACACTTAGAAAGTATTAAGTATATTTCTGCCTTCTTTTAACTAAAAGCCTGACCTGAAATTCTTTCAGAGACAAAACAGAGTTATATACATACATTAATTTGAATAAAGTATTAAATGAGTTTATTTCCAAGAAGTAACACTGGGGCTGGCAGAAGAAAAAAAGGAAAGAAAGAGAAAAAGAAAAAAACAACAGGAAATAGAAGTAACAAAGGCAGAATGATTTGAAAATGCATATTATTTTACAAAAGTGGTTCAGAGGGATTACATATAAGGTATAAAGATGAGGAAATAGAAGGGGAGAGGAAGGATGCAGTGATAACTGATAACTTCATACTTCCCCTTCAAGAGCAGTGCAGATAATCCTCAACAATGTCGACCTTGTCCAAAAGACCTTAAACAAAAACGTTTAATTGTGAGGTCTGACTCTTAGGAAAACAATTCTGCAGAGCACAGTGAAATGGAAACAATGCCTGGGCAGATAAAATCACTGAGAAATCACAGGACTCACTGGTGTAAGAAATGGTGAGAGCATCTGAAACATCATTAGTGTCAAAGAGAGGATAATCATACCCAAACACCTCTCCAGAAACAAAGTCTTCAGAGAAAGGAGAGTAACTGAGTGAATAGGGTAAGAGAAAGGAACGGAGCCTGACTTTGAGAATACCAGCTCTGGGATCCAACACTAGGACAGGGAAAGAAAGAGGAACAGTTCAGGGGTGAGAAAAAGTAAGTAAGGAGACATAAGTTAATGGGGATTTTGTTTAGAGTAGCTTCATGTTTGCCATGATTAAAATAAGCAGATCTTGTCAAGTCTACAGTTACAAGGGAATTTAAGTTAAAAGGGGTAGAGAAGGTTGCTAAGGTAAGTTCTAAATCTGATGAAAAAATGAAGACGATGAATATTTTTTAGCACAGATGATGTGCTCTGAGCACCAAGAACTATGCTATGTGATTCAAATACAAAGTACCAGGTAATCTTTAAAGGAGACCTATAAGGTACATCCATTTCATCCATTTTAAAGGTAAAGAAACCAAGCCTTAGAAAGAGCAAGTTCTTTTCCTTAAGGTAACACAGATAATAAACAGCTAAATTGTTACTAAAACTTGATGTGCTTGTTACAAATGCCCATGATCATTTCATAATTTGAGACTTTGCTGTATTTACCAAGGGCATAAATTTAGCTCCCAAATTCTGACTGTTTCTTCAGTTGCAAAATTCTATATAAATCAGAAGCTGTATTTTCCCTCTTGAACAATTTATTGTGAACACTGAGATATTCTATTATTCCTCTTAACTTTTCCCTTTGTGACTAATCTAAATAAGTTACTATGTATCCTTGATGTGGACAATCCAATAGTCCTTATAGATAAATAATCCCTCTGGCAATATGGCTTGGCAATTCGTAATTCAGAAAAACCAAACACATTTGGTTTTTAAGCTTTGCCCATAGATAAAATCTTTCAGCTATAATGAAATTCTTTATTCTTACTCCTTTGGCCTGTTCAATTAAAAAAATGCATAACTAATACAGTATCTTGATTAGCTACACTTAAGAGAAAGTCTCAACTGCCAAAGCTTCTAAAAATATCATTAAATGTAGTAGAAGACTTCTGGGAATTTTTATCTCAGCTGAAAAAAAAAGAATGTACAAGATGGACTAACAGGGGCCAAATATACTCTCCCACTTTCAGTAGCTTAAGTTTAAGCTACTAAAGAAACAGACAAAGGTATTTTAAAAACGGTTTGCAGAAACCGGCAATAGGCAGCACAAGACAGTGACATCAGAGAGAAGGGAAACAAGTGAGATGATCCCACCTTTGCCCCAGTTTACTGCTTAGAGAGAGTTTTCATGTCAGGGTAGGGTGGGTGGGATGGGGCGAGATGGGGTAGGAGATGATCCTTGTGGAGCACACAGCATTCCTGAATTGTGAAAATAAGAGTTGATGATCAAAGAAAGCAAAGGCAGCTTGAAGAGGCAAAACAGAAGATGGGAGAGATGAGAGTGCCATAGAGAATCATGAAACCTGAAGAAGATTCCCCTCTAGTCTTCACCTGAAACACACTGGCATATTTGTGGGAGCAAAGAACCTAAAGTAAAGGGAAAAGTCACTGAAAGGAACAGCAAGAATGACTCCAGAGCTCACACATGGCAAGGAATAGCATTCCCACAACCTACAATGGAAAAAACCCTTATAAAATCATCAATAATTAGGTGGAGTATTCAGTACTGGGGAAAAATTAGCTATAGACTAAAGGCTGATTGTACTTTTCCCTCTTATCTTTAATAATGTTTTTGCAAAAATATGAATTTTGCAAAAGTATGAATAAGCAACACAAACTCAAATTATTTTGTATGCTGGCAGGATTGTTACAACCCTAACATATATGTTTAACATTATTTCTACTGTGGTAAAATACACATGTGCCATAAGTTTGACACTTGAACCATTTTTAAGTGCACAATTTGGTCACAATTTGTGTAAAACTATTTCATCACCACACACAGACACTCCATAACTATGAAGCAGTAACTCCCCACCCAAACCACAGATCTCTGGTAACTTCTGTTCTACCTTCTGTCTCTAGAAATGTTCATATTCTAGATAACTCATAGAAATGGAATCATACAATATAGTCTTTTTTACATGTAGCTTCTTTCACTTAACATTATGTATTCAAAGTTCACTGGTGTAACATGTACGAGAACTGTATTCTTTTCTTATGGCTGAATAACATTCCATTCTCCATATATGTCACTTTCTGTTTATCCATTCAATTGTTGATAGACATTTGTGTTGTTTCCACTTTTTGGTTTTTGTAAATGATGCTGCAATGAACTGGCTTATAAGAAGCTATTTTCAATTTGTTTCTGTCATACCTAAAAGTGGAATTGGTGGGGGTGTGGTAATTCTGTGTTTAGCTTTTTGAGGAACTGCTTAGCTATTTTCCACAGTGGCTACACCATTTTACGTTCCCATCAGTATGTACAAAGGTTCCAATTTCTCCATATCCTTGCCAACACTTGTTATTGTCCTTTTTGAAAAAAAATACAGCTATCTTAGTAGATATGAAATGGTATTTCATTATGATTTATATTTACATTTCCCTAATGACTAATGCTGAAGAGCATTTTCCATATGCTTTTTGGCCCATTGTTTATTTACTTTTTGCACAGATGTCTACTCAAGTCCTTTGCCCATGTTTGAATTGGGTTGTTGGTTACTGTTGAGTTGTTTGAGTCCTTTTACATACCTAGATTTGCACTGAATCTGAAAATTGCTTTGTGTAGTACTGACATCTTCACAATATTAAATCTTTGTATATAATGGGATATCTTTAGCCATTTTTTTTTGTCTAATGGAAAATAAATTCAGCGCAACTAGTCAAAAGATCTCTATGACTATAATACTATGCTCTTGCCCCTAACCTAACGTGGCTTTCATTTATCCACTCTATGATGAAATTATGACTAATTCTAGGAAAATTTCCAGGTCAGTAAGATCTCACGTTAAAAGCTGTTGGGAACCTACCTGCCTGGTTTCAGAAGCTGTAACCCCCACCAAGGCTAAGGCTGAGGGAGCGACCTTGGACCGTAAGCCACTAAGGAGACAAAAGCTTATCTCCCTGGCAAAGAGCACTGCTTTTGCTCCTTTTACTTCATCCATAACTGGCCCCCAATGCTTGGTTGGTTAACCAATGAGAGGTAAGATTCCCCAAGGGGGGGACCATCTAAGACAGGCATGATCACATGGGAGGTCCCCAAGGAAGGACCTAGGGGGCTACAGCAAAAGGGGGTGATGGACCCTTGCTCCTTGGCTTTGACAAAGCCTAGGTCCTCACTCTGTCTGCGAGAAGTCTCCTAATCTCTTGGCTGCCTTACTTCCTCTGCCTGACTTAAGCCTGAAACAATGACAGAGGGTAGTACAGCCCTGTGCTGGAAAGGGCAGGTTCTTTAAGGTGATCAGGCCTAAGAAAGAATATGTAAAATCCTGTGAAACCTGCTTTGTTTAGAATGCTCTCAATGAAATGTTAAGGGTCCAAGCAAGAAGTAAGTTTGTTCCTCAAAGTTTCACAGCTCTTTAACTATCTGACCCTGACTCAGAATAGGCCCTCAGAGTTCTTTGATATCTATTGTTTGATCCTTACTGCCTGACAATGATTAATGAGCTTTATCTGTATTCCTGTACAAATGAACCCAATAAAAGCCCACTGAGGAACAGGCTCCTGGCCCTTCTCCTTTGAGAGATCAGCCACCTTTCCTCCCCAAGCAGATAATGTCTGGGTAGACTTATTCTCATCCGAGGCAGCTGGGAGCCCCTGCGGGCAGAGTGCCCCCACAAAAAGCAAACCAAAATTTCAGAAAAACAGCTATTTAAGTATTAAGTATTGTTGTTAGCAATACAGGTAACAAATACTGTTATACTTTTATCATTATAATTTACAGTTCTATCACAAAATTAATGAAATATAAACACACAAAGAAATATTCTTATATATACATATTAATACTAATAGCAAGATTGAGTTGATATTATTAATATTAAAATAAGGGGAGGTGATTGTCTATAAATAAGATATTAAGAGTACTATAGAAATAATTACCCTTCATTTACAGAACTTAATTCTTATAAGAATTCAATGCTATATATATCAAATATCACCCTACATTGCACACACTTTCCTGAGAGGTGTAGGAAGGTAGCTGATTCTTGGGGTTGTCTACCTTGGCTGACGGAGAAATGACTCAATGTGCTGCAATGGTCTCCAACCGTTTATGCTTAAGGACACTTCTTAGTTAAAAAAAAAAAGTTATGAGCACATTCTTAAGATAAGAGTGTTTATAAATTATAGACATGAATTACTCCTTGCTTATTAAATTGGATAGTAGTAAAGTTACTTTACTTAATTTTTAGGTAAAAAGTAAGTAATAATACTTAAAATACTAGATCACCTTATGCACCATAATGAAGACAACTGCTTCAGAGCCTTATAAAAAAGGAAGATAAGAGACAAGGGGTTTTGTTTCTATTATACATGCAAACACTGCTTCCTCTTCTTGAAACTCAGAGACAGGATTGCTATCTTCTTTCTTAAGAGTATTATCTCACTTAATCTGATAATGTTTCTGTATTGATATTATTAATAAAACTTTCTACCTACTTGATCTATTTTACAAGAAAGTTTCCAAGTGCTGCTCTCAGGGGCAAGGATTAGTCAAGAATCCTGTCATATGATAGGTTAGAGAAGCAAGTTTCTAAAGAGGGCCAGGTGGCTCTTGGAAGTGATAACAGGGAATCAGGTCTGTTAGTGGACAGAAAGGCTGACAGATTCCTCAAGAGGCATGGTGTATTCTGACAAGGGTTTCTCCCCTAGAAAAAGGCAGTGGTACAATGGGGAGACAATGTCATTTAACTATGCACTATTTGTAATTTCTTCACTCATGAAATTGGTAATAATCCCTTTTTGCTATTTTATTTCGGTTGGAAGAGGTGACTAACTAATGAGCCACTTATTTGGCAAGAGACAAAACTGAATTTCCTGACAGTTTCCAAGGTGACAAATACTCCCACCTACCTTATAATTTGTTAAAACACATTTTAGGTCAGACTAGAAAATGGAATGACACTATAACACAAGGCTCAACCACGTGTACATCAAGAATGGGTAAACTATAATACTTGGATATACCAAGTGATATGAAGGGATAGAGTGATGGGAAATTGAGACTTTACTCAAGGGATGTATGGGTCTGGTAGTTTTGTTTGAAATGTTTTTTAATACTTACATCACTGAGCCTTTCTCGAGAGCTGCTTCTGTGGAAGCCCTTGGATTCTCCACTGGCGCTTTCACTGTCACTGTCCCTGCAGCTGTTCTGCCCTGGTTTGAGCTACAGACAAAAGAAAAGAGAAATGAGAAGAGTCAGTGGTCTCTTCACACAACTGTTTTTTTGGCTCTGTTCTTTAAGCTTCATTAAAAATGAATAACTTAAGGTCTTGATATTTTGCATTCTTCTCAGTTTCTGAATAGTGCCAGGCAAGTTGCCATAAAAAGAAACACAGAGGGTAGCATAAGCAAAACATTTACCATGAAATGTTAATGTAGATAAAAGGGTGAGCAAGCCTCAAATAAATACCTGGGAAGTCTAACAAAGGTTCATAAGTCTTGGAAAATACTCTTTCCTCAGATTTTTCCTTTGTTCTATTGTGATATCTGGTCAATAATAATAATAAAAAAAACCCAGAACATGCAATAAGCTAAAACCAGATTATACCAACTATAATTTGCCACCTTATTTTTTTCTGTCCTCTTCTGAAAAGAAACAACAAAACAGAACAAAAAACAAGGTTTCCTTATCCTAGGACAAAATGATGAGATGCTGGATGCTATCCTTTAACCATTGGGAAGACATTTAATAATTCTGTTTGTTGAGACAACATTCCAGAAGTCTCCTGCCAGATATTTAAAAGTACCAGATTAAGACTTATGGTTCAAGTAAATTAAGACAGCATTCATTCAACAAATAGGTATTAAATCCACAACTGGGCCTGGCAGTAAGCTGTAGATATACGGTGCTAAACCAAGAAAAAAAAAAAAGAAAAAAAAAAGCCTCTGATCTTACAAAGCTTACATTTTAGAAGTTTCTATGCATTTATGCAGCTCTGGTTTTTCATTAAAAATGGACAAACACACAGAATTGCAAACATTAAGTCTATGTGAGACTGAGTCACACACATATGGAAGAACATTCTATGATATCATCACCAACCACATTTGCAAAGATCCTGAACAATTTGATCAAGTTACAAGACAGCCCGTTTGCAATATTCTCAATCTAGCAAAAGAAAGAAAGTGCAAGACATTCAAGTAAAACAACACAAGGAAATACTTGCTAGTGAGTGAAAAGCAAAAAGTAGCCAGTGACATTCCAAGAAAAAGCAACTGAACTCATATGGTTGAGAGGAGAAAAGGCGCACCTGACGGGAGAAAGAGAAGAAAAGCAACTTTCTAGGAAATGATCAGGGTCTTTTTGGAAACACAGTTCCTTTGGGGAGAAAGAGGAAGAAATCTTAGAGAGGGGTACATGGACCAAAACATGGATAGTCTCAAACAAAACACAACTCCCCTTTTTCTAGGCAGAAGGGAACTTAAGAAAGCATAACAGGTAATAGGCAGCAAAATGTTTGCCTGCAGGTTTCCATATGGCTCTGGGGCCAAGGGGCAAGACAACCACGATGAATGGAGGAGGAATCTGCATTAGCATTTCTTTGTACCTTTAATGTGTTTCTTTAAAGAATGCAATTCAAACTGCACTTTTGACCATACCATCTAATTAGCTATCCCCAGATCCCTACTTTTGGCTTTCCACCTTTCTACAAATTTACCTCTATTTTATTACCGAGGGAGAGAAACATGGATATGAGAAACACAGATAGGTTGCTTCCTGTATGTACCCCAACCAGGGATCAATCCCACAACCCAGATATGACTCCTGACCCAGGATCAAACCCACAACTTTAAGTGTACCAGACAACACTCCAACCAACTGAACCATCTGACTAGGGCTCTACAAATCCACTTTTATCACTTCCTTCTAAAATCCCATTCTATAGAAGTCTTCTCTAATGGAACCCCTCAAAATGACGCTAATTTTACTTTGTATCCTCCTGAGCCCTTAAGTACTTAGTTTCCTCCTAAATTAATGCAAAACCTGTTGATTCTCAGTTAATTCAGATGAAAGTGCTATGAGCCTTTTCTTATTACTATGGAACAAAAGTTCAGACTATTGTCATTCTCTTCAAGTTTTCATTTTTATACTTGCAATAAAAGGGGATTTAATCTAAAATGGACATCACTTTCTCTCAACTTCTTGAACATGTCATGTCCATTTCTGCCCTCCACTGTTTCACACTAAATTTCCTCTCTCTGACCTGCTCATCCTCCCCTTCTCTGTGCTTTTTGGGTGAAGATCTTTTTTAAAGCCCAGACAGTATATCCTCCACTATACAGGGTCTTTGAAGAACTAACTTTTTTTTTTTTTAGAACTCTTTCTTTCTGTATTTAGTTTTTAATATATGTTCTCATTGTTAGCTAGTATATCATTCTATAACATACTGTCAAGTTTAAAACAGACTGTTGTCAAGTATATGTGTACTAAAAATAAAATCTGTATAATGAGGGGCCCCTAATTGATAAGCAATGTCAGAAATCTTATCCCACCAGATTTCTGAGTTAAGCAAAAGTAGGTGAAGCTACCTCCAATGTATAGATGAAGGAACAAGTAAAACCAATGATGTATTAAGAAGCAGGCATGAGATCTAGGACTAAACTCGTGCCTTATAGCCTACTGCTCACATCATTTTAATTCTTAGTGCCTGTTTAGATATTTATGTTTGACACAGCACTGCTTCTCCAGTATGTTAGTATCTCCACAGAATATATATTTAATATATCTGTGGTGCCTGACTGCATTCACAAAGAAAGGAGTCTTGTAAGGTGATATTTGATCAAGAGATATTTATAAAAACTCAGTCCCCCAACTACGATGAAAAATAAACATGCAGGGAATAAAGGGTATAAGGGTGTGAAGACTTTTTGTAATATCCAACTGGCTTAGCAAAGTGTGAACTTTGCATTTGGATCTTTTCCATGTTTTTTTTTCATGGAAGGAAAATGATACAAGGTCCAACAAGAGATTCCAGTGTCCTTGACGTCAATTATCTGACTAAATGTTGATCTAGGCTAAGGGAAAAACCCACGAAAGATTGAGATGAAGCAGTTTGCTAGTCTTCCCTGTGCCCTGCCAGCAAAAGCACTTCAGCGACTTTTCTTCTGAGAGACTTACATAAAATCCACCCCAACACTACCCCTTTTTCCTCCAAAGCCAGGCTCAAGTTTAAAGGAAACTTAGGATTTTAAGCTGTCAGACAGCTCAATATTTCAAAGAAATGGATTGACTACAGTAAGTACTAAAGCTAAACCACACGATTTCAAGCAAAAGAAGTATTCATTCCTAATCCCATGAATACATTTAAAGCTGGCATTTTCAGCCACATCCAATGGATCATTTGAGGTAGCATAACTAACTCAGAAACTGTAATCCTTCATCTGAAATTCCTGGCTATTACCTACAACCAAGATCTATTACAAAGGCCAGGTGCTGGCTTAAACATTTAAAGACCTAAGAAAAATCAATTTGCTTACATTGATTTGTCCTAGCACCCATAGCAACTCTGTTATAAGAAAGCTTTTGCTCTAACTGATGCAATGAGATTTCTTACCATCAGCCTGTAAATACTTCAGTATGTTGTTTCTTTAAAAATTACTGTAACTCACTCTCTTAGTTTCAGAAGTTTCTTCCCATCAGACTATTATATATTTTAGTAATAAGGATTAAACAGAAGAAATGAAAGGATACTAGTGTCTGGCATGATGGCAGTAATTCTATCAATAGCTATAAATTTTTTTTTAAATATAAGGAGCCATTTTGTTTTTCATTAGATTTCATTGTCAACAGTATATTCTCCAAATTCTGAAACTGTGATCCTGTTACAGACTTAACTGGTATTAATGGCTAATTAGGAAAAATAACGATGCATGGTTTTATCACTGCTAATGAAAATATAACAAAGTCTCATCACCCTGGCCTGAGTGAAGGGAGAGCAATTCTGTACACATCTGCCAAGATTTGTGAGCCAAACTATGCCATTCGGTCATTCTTGTTGAGTTCCAACAAGATGTTAGCTGCTCAGCAGGTGTCATTAACCCTTCAAACAAAATTTATAAGAGGATTAAGTACTTAGAGAAGATATCTATGCCTGGAACTCTAGAGGAATGATGTGAATTATGCAGTACAATGCATAAGAATATCCAAATTATGCAGTGTAATTCAGAAGAGCACACCATAGTTTTGGTTCCTTAAAGCGGCATAAATCCTATCTTAGACTGCTGAGTTCTCCTGTAGGGACCTAACTGAACTCTATACAAGGTTTTTAAAATGTGTCAATAAGCACAAAATCTTCTTTCAGTCAAAGAAATTTTGTGATAAATGTTCACTAACATTAAAGCAGCAAGTGTTTAATCTTGTAAAACTTTCTTTCAAAAAATAACTCTCCACAGATGGGGAAAGTTTAATAGATTGGATGGCATCTGTGCTGTTTTATTCCTTAGGCTTTAAAAGGTATTTCAGATGAGAGACACAGAATCAAACTCAAGAACTTAATGAAAAAGCTGACATGTCAAAATGAGCTAACAGGAAATAAACACTACAAACAAAACGATAAGGTTGAATAGAAAAAGCTTTTTCGTAAGAAAAGAATAATATATTGTACTTCCAAATACAGTAACAAGTTATACCCAAAAGCTAAAAATTAAATTCTGGAAACTAAGGAGGGCAAGAAATTTGTGCAAACTTTCTCTGGGATCATAGAATATGAAGTTATCCTGTTACGTCCTCAACAGTTAAAGAAAGAATTTTAAGAATTTGATAATCATGAAGTTAACCATTACTAAATTTTAGATAATACAAATGTCTTACAAATTACTATGAAGTATAAAAGGATAAAAATCATAATCAATTGAGAAATAAAGAAAAGGTAAAGGAACTAAAATAAAGGAAAAGCATATGACTAAGTATAATGGTTATAATAATACAAGTTGATTAAGCTCCCATTTCTAAAAAAAAAGGCAAGGACATCCATTTTGTATTGAGAAAAATAAATATTCAACTATTTGTTAGTTATAAAGAACTCAAATTTAAAAAAAAGAGGAGAAAAGACAAAATATTACAAGTCATTAGATTAAGTCATGTTAAAGATAGCTACTTTATAGTTATAAAAAGTACAATCTTTATGTTTTATACCTTTGTACTTCATATTAAAGAAATGTTATAAAATTTGATATAGAATATATAAAGTAAAAAATATTTTCAGTAATAAAGGGAATCAACAGAAGATAGGAGACTTTAGCATCCTACTAGTTATCAGTGAGTGATATCACAAAAAATTACAAAAGGACTTAGAGGTCAAAAAGCTCAATTTGACTTAGGCAAAATGTACGGTAAATTTGGTACTTGCAGAGATCACACCTTCTAAATGACCCACGTGACATTACCACCAACCAAAGATGTATTAAGTCACAAAGAATATAAGAATAAAATTTAAAACATACAAATTACATAAACTGCCTTCACTCTGATGAAAATTAATGATGACATTTAAATTAACTAGCCATATCACCTAGAGATTTTTAAAAAACCTTTAATTCAAAAGCTATATTTTAAAATTCCCTCCACAATTATAATTAAGACAAAAAGAAAAATCACACACTATCTCTATTCAAAAAATTAAAATTATAAAAATGTAAGTTAAAAAATTTATAGGACCCATAAAATCTATGCTAGAAGTTAACTCATGTCTTTTCCATTAAATGAAAAATAACAGAAATAACCTAATTATAAAGATTAAAAACAAAAAGAAATAAAGCAAAAAAATCAACTTCAGCAAAAAGTAGATTATAAAACCACATAATAAAGTGAAAATTAAAATACTGTACAATTAACAAATTAAAGTAAAATTGGGAGCAAAACCTACAAAGAGATAAACCACTTACAAATCTAAGTTTAAAAAAGAGATAAGAAACAAAACCAAAAATGAAAATAATATATTATATAATAATGTAATAATATAACAATATATAATGTGAAAATAATATAGTAATGTGATTATCATCACAAAATAAGCAGATTTAGAAATTATAATTATAAAATAAGACACATTTATATGTAAAATATAATAGGCACATTTCTAATTATAGTAGTAAATATTATTTAGTACTGTCAAAATTATAATTAAATACTTTAAAATTTCAAAGAAAATTTAACAAAATTTTACTCAGAGCATTTAAAAAATATGCAAAGCTAATCTGTGCCCAAATCTGATAATAACAAAAAGGGAAATACAGAATGATATTCTTCATTGAAAGAGCTCCTAAAATATGATAATATAATAAAGAGAATTTAATAGTAAAATCTAACATAATTTTTCACAAGAATGAGTCCATCAATTAGCAATTTGACACAAGATAAAATTTTTCTCATTTATATTTATATATACATATATGAGATGCATTATATATATAAATGTTTATTTATTTTGAAATAATGATTGGCCCACAGGAGATTGAAAATAGTATAGAGAGGGAGGGAGGGAGTAAGGAGGCACCCTGTATCCTGTTTCCCCTAGTGGTTGCATCTTAAATGGCTACGGTACAATACTAAAACCAGGAATCTGACATTAGTACGTGATAGGCACTTGTTTTACAAGAAACAGAGTAGTGAATGAAACACAAAAATCCTTCCTCTGCCCCTAATGGGGTTTAAATTCCCTATGTTATGTATGGGTTAGGCAATAAATACAACCAATATTAGATGTTAGTGCAGTGAGAAAGCAAGAAAAAGGGAATTGATTGGTATGTGTGTTTCAACATTTTATTATGAAAAATTTCAAATCTTAGAAAAATTTGAAAGAATTACAGAGAGAACACCCATACATCTACCCTGTGACCACATTTGTTTGTGTTTTCATTCAATTTTAAGTAGAATGGTCAGGGAAAGTGTGTCTGAGAAGGTGGCAGTGAATACAGACCCAAAGGAGTTTAGGGAGAGCAGTGCGAACTTCTGGGGGAAGGTTTTCCCAGGCAGAGGGCACAGCGAAGAAAAGGTACTGAAGCAGGAACATTTCCAGGTGTTGAAGGAAAGTAGAAAAGGCAGTGAGGTTGAAAAAGAAGAGAGATATAATGGGAGTAGGAATGGGGAGAGAGTGACATAGGGCTTATGGCTTCTATTTTGAGTGAGGTAGGAAACCACTGGAAGGTTTTAAGCACAGACTTTGCATATGATTTATCTTTTTTAAAATTGTTGACACAATTACAGGTGACTCACATTTTCCCCCCTCCACCCCACCCCGCCCTTCACCACATTGTTGTCTGTATCCAAGGGGTAAGCATATGCTCATATGCATATATGTTCTTTGGCTAATTTCTTGGCACAAAGCAAATATCTGAGGTGACAGCAAAGTTCAAAAACTGGAGTATAATGATAATTGCACAACACTGTAAATTTACTGAAAGTCATTAAATTGTACATTTTATACTGAGTGGATTTTATGAGCCACAACATATTTCAATAAAGCAATTTATTTTAAAAAGAATAAAAGATTCCATCATTTTAATCTCTTACTCCAGAAAGGGATAAGGCTCAGGCTCACAAAAGATAACTCACTTTCTTCAAGTCAACTGTGCATGTAAAAATCTAATCATGGGAGTAAATAAGGGCAAGTATTTTGAGGGCCATCCTGGGATCCTGCCTACTACAGTGGGTTTACAAAGATACAAAAGGAGAAATTGCCTTTACATCCATGCATCATAAAATGACTCCAGTAAAATTAGGAAAGTTTTATTACTGTAAAATAAGATGGAATGACAGATATGCCTTGACTTTGGAGTGTCCTTTACCTGTGTCAGTAATGTTCCCAAATAAACACTTAAGAAATTGCACAGATAATGTATTGAAGACTGTCATAAGCTTGAGCAATGGAAACTAATAAAGCACTCCAACTTGCCAATCACCAACATTATTCGCGATTTTTAAATGGGTTCAGTAGACTTCACAGTAGTAGGAAAAACTAAAAATTAATAAAGAAGGGGGAATACGCCAAAATCAATCTAACTACAGTTTCAAACATAAACAAGAAGCAAGTAGACACTCAAGAACAATCTGACAAACTTTGATGTGCTTCCAGTAAACAACCCAGATCACAGAACTTACCGTTCTACAGCTTATCAAGAGAATCAAAATCATAGAAGACTATGATTTGGTCAAGAGGCTCTATGATACTATTTCTTCATGAATTAATAATGTGAAGGGAAGACAATGCAAGTGTAAAAACAGTTCTTAGTATATAACTTAAATCTCTATCCATAACTTGGGTACTATTTCTAGGTTAAATTACATTGACAAAGGGGGTAATAACATACATGACTATTTATTTTCTACCAAAAAAAAACATTCTAAGCTGTGGGGGTGAAAAGGATGCGCAAGAATGGGATTAAAGAGAAAAGCCTAAATGAATTGGAGGTGCTTGGCATTCCTTGAGTCTGATTGTGGACTACTAAGATAAATCTGTTTTCAAATAGGTTCATAAATTCACAAATAATACACAATATGCAATGCAAAAATAATTCGAAGAAGGAATGTTTGAATGCTCTGGTATAGTTTCTAGCCTTTTGGTAATAAGATTTTGATTATTAAAAGGAAATTCTGAGACAGTATTATTTGATTGGAGAAGATAAATATTCAAACATTACAAATAAACAGTTTTATATTTCCCTATAAAAACACATTTTCCAATAACTTTTTTAAATGGCTTGGCATTCCAAAAAATAAGCATCATTTTCAAACATAAAATGTTTTATACCTTTTGTTTTTCCCATTCTACCATGAAAAAATAGCCAACTGAAGTGTAAAGAAGGAAATGACCTCATTTAACCTTAATTACTTCCTTACTCCAAATACATATGACTTTTAATTGGGGGACACAATTCAGTCCATAGCATTTAACCTGTATATCAAGAAACGTTATTATCAATTAGTGACTATTTCATACTAGGCAACATTACTTCTATAACAACATAAACAGGTTGCACAAGCACTATATTCAACACTTTTGAAAAGCCACATACATTTCATAGGTGGGATGAGTCCCACAAATGCATGTTCTAGAATATTTGAGACCCCTATTATAGACTGAATTACATTCACCCAAAATTCTTATGTTGAAATCCTAACTTCCATTACTTGAGAATAATGAGACTGTACTTGGACACAGGGACTTTAAAAAGGTAATAAAGTTGAAATGACTCCTAAGGGTGAGCCCTAATCAAGGTAACTGTTGTCTTTATTAGAAGAGGAGATTGAGACATAGGGAGAGACACTAGAAATACACATACACAGAGAAAAGGCCAGATGAGGACGCAGTGAGAAGGCAGCCAACTATAAGGCAAGGAGAGAGACCATAGGAGAAACAAAACCTGCCAATACCTTAATCTTAGATTTCTAGTCTCCAGAACTATTAGAAAACAAACTTCTGTTTCCTAAGCCACCAACTCCATGGTATTTTGTTATGGCAACCCTAGAAAACTAATATAATCCTTTTCTTTAAGGTACAAACATCCTGGCTATTTTTGTTCCCATCTTAGAAGAGAACACAATGAATTAAGACAAAACAAAGAAACCTAGCTATTTCTCCATTTCCTTTAAAAAAAACTGGGTCTAAATAGTTAAAACTTGTAAATCAAGCTAATATAGTGCTAAATAAAATGTCTTATCCTCTGACTTTACTTAAATAAATGTTGATAATGGAAATGAAGACCAGTTTTTAATTTAGAATTCTGTATTCCTTGAAGTATCTTGATGGAACATAACAGTGGAAAAGATCCAGGCCTTGGCCTTCTATACTCCTCTTCCCATCTATAGTTCTGTCCCACGTCTCAAAAAACTTCATCCGCACATGTGATAGTATCCCAGTTCAACCTCCAGGCTCCATCCAAAACACCCACTTTACCCAATTCCAACTAGTACTGCCCCCAATTCAGGCTGAGGCATACCCATGGCTGGGGTGCAGACCTTTCTCAGGCAGACGGACTTAGGAAGCAGAACCTGAATGCCAGATTGAGGATATTTGGGCTGGGAATTCTGAAGTCCCTGATAACCAGCAGCATGGTAGAGAAGGGGAGTAGAGACCTCCAAGTGGGCACATGTCCTTGTTCCTTGAACTCTTCCATTCTGCAAAAGGGTAGGGCTTACAGAGGGCCACAGCAGGGCTCAGGGGAAGGTACCTGCTGCCTGACTTTAAAGATAGTACCAATCATTAACAACCGACAAATGGTGGACATAGTGGTCAATGTCAGTCTCCATGTTATTGATCTAACAGTACCATTTGACACAACAGATCACTCCCTCATCCTTGAAGCACTTGCTTCCCTCCTACTTTCCCTCCAACTTCTAGCCACTCCTTATTAGTCTCCTGGTGAGTCCTCCACATCCTCCAAACTCTAAAATTAGGTTCTCCAGGGCTCTCTCTGTGTATCTCTTCTTTTTCCTATCTATACTCACTACCTTTGATAATTGCATCTAGTTTCATGCTTTTAAATACAAACTATGTGCTGATGATGCCTAACATATATTTAGCCTCAATCTTCTCCCAAAATCCTGGTCTTTTACATCCAGTTGCATCTTCCAATTTCATTTAGATGTCTAATACGCATCATAAAACTAAACTGACTAAAGAAATATTCTCAATATTTCCAATTCTTAATAGTAACTGTACTTTTCCAATTGCTAAGGCAAAAATCTTTTTTCCCTCTACAGTTACCATTCTCCTCAAAGCCACCAGCGTCTCTTGCCTGGATTAAGACAATACCTTCCTATCTGATTTCCCTGCTTGTGCTCTAGCCCTCTACATCCGAGTATCTCTCCCGAGAGATAGAGTGTTCCTATAAACAGCAAGCCAACTTCTGGCCAAGCTGAAGGCATAGGTAGATGTGTTTTGCTTGCTCGCACAACTAAAAGGACAACAAAGGAGTTAAAGAAGAAACATTCATTCAGAAAGGTAGGAGAGGCAGAGATGGGCATCTGGGGTGAAAAGGACACATAGCAAAGTGGTGGATGGCAGACTGGGTGGGTGAGATGGTGGCTGGTGCACCAGGCAGTCCCAAATTACAATGCAGATAAAAGGGAAAGAACAACTGGGGAGCAAGACAGACAACACAACCCAGGGTTCCAGGGCAGGGAAATAAAGCCTCAAAATCTCTGACTGTAGAAACCTGTGGGGGTTGAAGTAGCAGGGGAAACTCTGAGCCTCTCAGGAGAGTTCACTGGAGAGACGCACAGGGTCCTAAAACATACACAAAACCACACACCCAGGAATCAGCACCAGTAGGACCCAATTAATTTGTGAATAGTGAGGAAAGTGACAGAAAGTGGGGTGAGGCTGAGCAAGAGACACTGTTCCTTCTCTGACCCCTCTTCCACATATAATGCCACAAAGCAGCCATGATATGGGTTGAACCACCCTGGCAAATACCTAAGGCTCCATCCCCTAAAAGTGTAACAGGTGCTCTGAGACAATGAAATATGGCACAAATGAAAGAATAGATCAAAGCTCCAGAAAAGAAATAAGCAATGAGCAGACAGTCAACCTATGAGATGCAGAGTTCAAAATACTGGTAATCAGGATGCTCACAGAAATGACTGAGTACAAACACAAAATAAAGGGAGAAGTGAAAGCCACACAAAATAAAATACAGAAAAATATACAGGGAATCAACAGTGAAGGGAAGGAAACTGAGACTCAAATCAATGATTTGGAACAGAAGGAAGAAATACACACCCAACTGGAACAGAATGAAGAAACAAGAATTCAAACAAATGAGGAGAGGCTTAGGAACCTCTGGGACAACTTCAAATATTTCAACATCTGAATCATAGGGGTGCCAGAAGGAGAAGAGGAAGAGCAAGAAACTGAAAACTTATTTGAACAAATAATGAAGGAGAACTTTCCCAATCTGGAGAGCGAAATAGACATGCAAGGTCAGGACACTCAGAGAGTCCAAAAGAAGTTGGATCCAAAAAGAAACACACCAAGACACAACATAATTAAGTTACTCAAGATTAAACATAAGGAAAGAATCCTAAAAGCAGCAAGAGAAAAGGAAAGTTACCTACAAAGGAATGCCCATAAGACTATCAGCTGATTTTCCAAAAGAAACCTTGCAGGCAAGAAGGGGCTGCAAAGAAGTATTCAAAGTCATGAAAGGCAAGAACCTCCATCCAAGATTACTCTGTCCAGCAAAGCTATCATTAAGAATGGAAGGTCAGATAAAGTGCTTCTCAGACAATGTCAAGTTAAAGGAGTCCATCATCACCAAACCCTTATTACAAGAAATGTTAAAGGGACTTATCTGAGAAATAAAGAGGAAGATCAAAACTATAAATAGTAAAATGACAACGAGCTTATCCCTATCAATGACTGAACCTAAAAAAACAAAAAACAAAAACAAACTAAGCAAACAATGAAAACAGGAACAGATTCGCAGAAATAGAGATCATAGAGGGGTATCTACAGGGAAGGGGCAAGAAAGAATGGGGGAAACAATACAGGGAATATGAAGCATAAATGGTAGGTAAAAAATAGAGAAGAGGAGGTTAAGAATACTATGAAAAATGGAGAAGCCAAAGAAGTCATATGTACAACCCAAGGGAGTGGGGCAGGGTGGAGGGGAATATAGGGGAGAAAAAAATGAGACAACTGTAATAGTATAATCAATAAAATATACTTTATAAAGTAAGTCAATGAATGCTTTACTTTTCTCAAAATCATCCAGAGTCTTTCTATTGGCCTAAGAGTAAAGTCCAAGGTCTTTAGAATGCTCTAACAAGCTAGCCCGCACTCTTTCTGCTTCTCCCATTATTTCTTGGACCTCATTTTCTACTCCTCTTAACCTTGCTCATTCTGTAACATATCTGTTGGCCTCCTCAATGTTTCTCAAAAAAGCAAGACATGCTCTTACCTCAGAGCCCTTGTACTTGCTGAAAAGTCTTTGTCTAAAATGTTCAGGCATAAGACTCACCATCTCCATTCTTTAGATCGTATTTAAATGTCACTTTATCAGTGAGAACTTCCTTGGTCATCCTATTTAAAATTGTAATCCTGCCTCTACTTAACATTTTACTTATTTTACTTGTTCCTTGTCTCCTCCAAACTCCTGACTCCTCAATCACATCACAACTAGATTATAAACTACATAATAACCAGAATTTTTACCTGGTTTTCTCATTGTTCTCTCTCCAGAATCTAAAACAGTGCCTAGAAGTTATTAGATGCTCAATAAATATTTGTTTGATTAATCCCAGCACATACTAACTTTGAAGGTCTACAACATGCCAGTCTTTAAAGTCTCCCACAGAATGGTCCTTGGAGCTATTAGCAAAGTGCAACTATATCATAAAAAGACAGTCTTCTAGGTTTGGCCATATGCAGAGCTCAAAAACTGAGTGGCAACATGAAGAGTATCATGTACTAGTGAACATGTGAGCTTTGTGATCATACAAAATCTGCCACTAGATTCCTTATTCTTCAAAAAGAGTCACTGCTTATTTTGTTCTTAAAACAGTGATCACATGTAACTTAAGAAATTTTACATAGTCAGGTATAGGATTACAAAATGAAAAGTGGTATATAATTAGTTTAATAAACTTTCATCCTGGCATTTGAGAACTTTAAAAGTACTTGTTCAGCAAAAGGTCAAAAACCACTAGCAAGAGAAGTTAATAGCTCTCTTCATATTATACATGCATATTGATGAGATTGCCACTTTTAAGTAATTTGGATAATATGGAGCATTTAAAAATCCTATGTATTTTACCTTCTAACAAGTGCTTTTAAAAATACTTTTTAAAAAAAATCACTCCAGTAAAAACCTTCCTCTAACACACTGCACACAAAGGCTGAAATGTTTAAACACATTGTACTACCAAACACTGATTTATTATTAATTACAACATTTACAAAAGAAACCCAATTGGTTATGGAAATAAATACAAGGTCTGGCAGAAGTAAAGCCTATTTCAGTGTGGTTGGTAGGGTAATAACATGGGTGTAATAATTTATAGTTTTAATTTGAATATTTTACCTAAAATGTCATATGGTATGCTTGAGTATGATATTGTATATTACAGAATTACATGCTTATGATTTTGTAATAAAAAGGGGGCATTATTTGTGCTAGACCCTGTATATTCCCCCAAGTGCATTTTTTAAAAATATATTTTATTGATTATGCTATTACAGTTGTCCCATTTCCCCCCTTCACTCCCCTCCACCCTGCACACCCTCTCCTACCCACTTCCCCTCTTTAGTTCATGTCCATGTGTCATACTTATAAGTTCTTCAGCTTCTACATTTCCCATACTATTCTTACCCTCCCCATCTATTTTCTACCTACAATCTATGCTACTTATTCTCTGCACCTTTTCCCCCCTCTCTCCTCCTCCCACTCCCCTGTTGCTAACCCTCCATGTGATCTCCATTTCTGTGGTTCTGTTCCTGTTCTAGTTGTTTGCTTAGTTTCTTTTGGTTTTACTTTAGGTGTGTTTGTTAATAATTGTGAGTTTGCTGTCTTTTTACTATACATGTTTTCTTATCTTCTTTTCTTAGATAAGTCCCTTTAACATTTCATAAAATAAGGGGTTGGTGATGATGAACTCCTTTAACTTCACCTTCTCTGAGAAGCACTTTATCTGCCCTTCCATTCTAAATAAAAGCTTTGCTGGATAGAGTAGTCTGGGATATAGGTCCTTGTCTTTCATGACTTGGAATACTTCTTTTCAGCCCCTTCTTGCCTGCAAGGTCTCTTTTGAGAAATAAGCTGACAGTCTGATGGGAACTCCTTTGTAGGTTACTGTCCCCTTATCTCTTGCTGCTTCTAGGATTCTCTCCTTCATTTTTACCTTGGCTAATGTAATTATGATGTGCCTTGGTGTGTTTCTTCTTGGGTCCAACTTCTTTGGGACTCTCTGAGCTTCCTGGACTTCCTGGAAGTTATTTCCTTTGCCAGAATGGGGAAGTTCTCCTTTATTATTTGTTCAAATACATTTTCAATCTGTTGCTCTACCTCTTCCCCTTCTGGTACCCCCATAATTTGGATGTTGGAACGTTGAAAGATGTCCTGGAGTTCCTAAGCTTCTCCTTGTTTTTTTGATTTCTTATTTTTCCATTCTTTCCTGTTTGGTTGTTTCTTTCTTCCTTCTGCTCCACTCTACTGTTTTGATTCCCAGTTTCCTTCCCATCACTATTGGTTCCCTATGCATTTTCCTTCATTTCTTTTATGGTAACCTGCATTTGTTCATCTAATTTGCGAACAAAATCAACCAATTCTGTGAGCTTCCTGATCACCAGTGTTTTCAACTGTGCATCTGATAGGTTAGCTATCTCTTGGTTGCTCAAAAGGATGAGTTTTGGGGCACTGATTTGTTCTTCTGTATGAGCCATGTCTTTCTCTTTTTTTGGGGGGGGGGGGTCTGGTCACTCCTGTTACAGTGAGGGGAGGAGCCTTAGGTGTTCACCAGGGCTGGGCACCCCAGTCGCTAGATTGTGACTTTGTATGTGAGGGCGGGGTCGAGAGGAAACAATGGCGGTAGCTCCGTTCTCTGTGGGACCTCAGTCCCTTCCCTGGGATCTTGGGTTGCGCACCCTGCCCTGCTCCACAATTGCCACCTCACTGGGTCTGCCAGCTGCCGCTTGTGTACTCAGGGTCCACCCGATCTTGCGCACCCCAGATGCCTTACGTGCTCCCAGTTGCATTATGCGCCGAATTCTCCCTGTTCTCCACACAGCGACCTGCACCCAGCTGCTTGTCTCAGCCTCTCCTACCAGTCTGGATGAATGGGTCTATTTCAACTTCTTGGCTGTCCGACTTCCATTCAGATAAATTTTCCGGCAGTTCTGGGTGTTATTCTGCCTCTAAATTGTTGTTGCTCCAATCTTGGTTGTGCATGGAGGTACGGTGTGCCCACCTATGCCTCCATCTTGCCAGAAGTCTCCCCAAGTGCATTTTCAATTGAGAAGTTATTTCTTAGAAGATGGTATAAGTTTGTTTTTGTCACATGGCCAAGTAATGGTTTGTATGACACCCAGTACTAGCTAGCTCACTCCACTGAAAAGAGAACACTGGCTAAATTAACCCTGTAGTTACACAGGGTGATTTTAGTATCATGCCAACTTGTTCCCCACATCCTACATTGTCCTGCATCCATTACTGCATCATCTGTCTGACCTTTGGGGAACCTGAATCAGAAACTCTGGCTTTACAGCAAACTTAACTCGTTTGTTACAGCAGGTGATTTTCATTTGGCTCCAGAAGATTTAAAGTTATGAAGCCTCTCACATTTTTAACCTGGGAAAAACAGACATAGGGAGTGGGATAATCCAATTTTGAATGAAATATAGGTAGGGTAAAGATAGATTACACAGAGAACCATGAATTTCACAACTAAGAAATTCTTAGTGTAAATACATGGCATCTCCCCAAATGCAGAAAGACCCAAATATACAGTTTCCAATTCTTGGCATGATTTTGATTTGCAAAAATTTTAAAACAAAACAAACCTAGACAAAATTTCCTAACCAAACTCAGAGATGAGAAGGCCTCTTGGAAACATAAACAGGGATCCCATGCAAAGGTATATTAGTTCTCTCCATTGCAGATCTACACATTTAGCAATTAACTAAAGATGACAGCTTCATTTTAAAAAACTTAAACACGGCAATATCTGGCTGTTAACACAGGGGCAAGGGCTAGTAAATGGGTGGTTTGTTCCTGGTTCTTGCAGCTCCAGTGCTAATATATCTTCTCAGTGGCACCCAAAATACCTCACTGGCTCCATGTAACCAAGAAGAAACCAATGAATAGGCCTACTATACAGAACAAATAAGCAATCATCATATTATATCTAAGAATCAGAAACACTTTGTAAATTAAAGTGAATTCCCTAATTTACAGATGGAGAAGCCAAAGTTGCAAACACGAAATAATCTGATCAAAGTCACAAAAGACAGAAAGCAGAGGCAGATGAGAACAAATGCCAGTCTGACTCTACAAGGATGACAGCCCTTCCAGGGGTATCCAACCTGCAGTCCAGGATGGCTGTGAATGTGGGTTACTTAAAAAGGTGTGTTGGGCCCAACACCAAGTTGTAAATTAGCCTGCAACATTATGAGATATCTTTGTGATTATAGGTTGTAATGTATTTAATGAATAGCCCAAGACAGCTCTTCTTCTTCCAGTGTGGACCAGAGATGCCAAGAGGTTGGACACTCCTGCTAGTTGTTACACAGAGCCAGCGGGGTATGGTAGGAAGAACATGTCTAGACTTTTTTGGTTTCCCTTCATCAGTCCAAATGTTTATATCCTGTCTTGATCTTGAATGTAAGATAATCAGTATGTCATAAGGGTATATTTACAGTTTAAATCAGCTGTTAAACCTACTCTCTGATCATTCATATCTTGAAAATGAGTTAACTCATCCTACTTTTTAAAAATATGAAAAACAATATACACAAAATATGCACAGCAGGTAAGGAAAAAACTACAGTTATTTGGGACATTGGTATGTTTTAAAATTATTTTTCACTTCCACATTCCAAATTCCCTAAACTCCAAACAGATCAAAGTTTTACAGATTATCCCACACATACACAAAAAAAGACAAGAAACACAAATTAATAACTATTTAAGCATTCTGTTTCATCATGATAACAAACAGATGGTTTTAATATTCTGGAGGCTAATTCCTGAACAATTAAAAACACAGCAAGACATTAACATCTAATGAAACATTTTAACTACCAGTATATGCATCTGCCATTAATTCCCACACAGTAAGGTCTTGGATCTCCTCAATCTGTTCTTTATTAAGGAAAGTTTTTCCACTCTGAAATTTAGTGAAGTAGAGAATTAACAACTGTTTTCAATCAGCAATCAGCAGGATATTTCGCCAGTGTATACTGAAAACATGTACACTACCAGACTTAAATGTATTCGTATGATGGCTTTGAGGTACACACATTTGTAGTTTAAGAACAGATCCAATTTTCTAATTACATGTTTTTCCCCTAAAATGCATGCCATATTAGCCCTTCGGTGTACAACAGAAACTCTCATTGGGCAGTTACTTAAAAAGGTGGGTTTGCTTGTTTAATAATGCCCCTAACTTCTGACTGAGATTGCCAAAACTATCCTGGGCTACAGCTTCCACCATTGCAGCAGCACGTAAAAACAACAATCACAAGAATTGTGAAGGATAACTGGCTATATGACATTCTTATAGCTGGCAGGTTAAGACAGGATGACCAGTTACTATGGAGCTGCTTTCATTTTACTGATGATAACAATGCTGTACACATTTGTTTGCTGTTCTACAATTTTCTAATAATTGTACACGATTTATCTGATTTACTCATCAGATAAATCTTCTGAGGTAAGCAAAGTAAATTATAATACGCTTTCTTGACAGGCAAGCCCTCTACCCCCTAAAATTCAGAGGAATGACCCAACCCAAGACACCCAGAGCAGGAGGCGAGCTGAACTACAATATGATCCCTGGTCCCTAGGCAAATCCCTAGCTGAATGCTCTGTTTACTGCTCACAGTTTGCTACAATAAGCTACAGGCTGTTACCACAACCTGTGAGGTACACATAATTATTACCATTTTAAGGCTAAGTGCAGGCTCCTGTTAACCCAAGGATAAACAGAAGAGGTGGACCCAGGATTCACAGCCAGGCCTTTAGCCGCAGAGCCTGTGGTATTCCACAATTTTATTCTACCCTCCAGAGTATCATCACCATTCGTGGGCAACACAGACACAGCAGAACCAACTGCAGTGTCTGTTCCTCTAGGTAAATATCAATTCTAACATTTCGTGATTTAGTGATAAAATATTTTGGGGGTAAGCAATTAGGAAATTAGCAAAAAATAATTATCTTTGTAATGAAAAGAAATAAGTAAATATCACATATCTTGGTTATTTTAACAAATAGGTCTCTCAATTATGAATGACTAATACATAATCTAATGTGACTGAATCTTACTATGTTAAATGCATTAATTTAGGAACATAATGCTATAAAACTATCTCAATTTTCTTTAAAGAATGACTAAATAATTAAAATACTCATTAATACAGTTTTTTGGGGGTCACATTAGATCCAGACAAATAATTGAGAGTAAAATATCATTTACTTTAACCATCTGAAGAAATTTAGATTAATTTTGAAGGGGTTAAAAATCAGTCTCATCAACTGAAGTTATTTTTACTTCTTATTCAAAATCTATAGGTGCCAAGCAATTCTTGGCTGGTTTATAACTTAACTATAACTCTTAGCTCTGGGTATTTAGTCTAAGACTACTAGAGGAGAAAAAAAGCAGAAGAGCTGGTAGACTAACCAACTTATCAAGAAAAGCTCTGTAAAATCCCGGTAATGATGTGTATAATACATATTCATTTGTATGTATGCTATAGACTGTTGGCATCCCTCTCGAATTCGTATGTTGAAACCTAGTCCCAAATGTGATATTAGGAAGTGGTACCTCTGGGAAATAATTAGGTGATGAGGATAGAGCTCTCATGGGTGGCACTGTGGGCCCTTATAAAAGAAACCCCATGAAGCTCCCTCATGCCTTCCATCATGTGAGACAAAGGGAAGATTCAGCCGTCTTTGATGAACCAGGAAGCAGGCCCTCAACAAACACAGAATTTGCCTTGAGTCCTGAGCTTGGACTTCCAGCCTCCAAGACTATGAGAAATAAATCTATGCTGTTTATAAGCCACCCAAGTCTATTGTTATAACAGCCGAAGAGACTAAGACAATGTGCATGTACATATACATACACATACATGTTATGTAAGCAAACAAAGAAACTATAATACCAAAACTTGCTACACAGAGAAGCCCAGAAATGGTAGCTAGTTGTAAAAAAAAATCATCAAAAATATTACACATTTCAAAATAAAAAAGATTATATGGGTGAAAAAAATCCCATATGATCTCACTTATAAGTGGAACCTAAGAAACAAAACCCAGAAATGAGCAAAATAGAACAAGAGACTTGAAAATAAAGAACAAACTGACAGTGACCAGAGGGGAGGTAAAGAAGGAGAAGGAGCAAGCAAGGGAACATGAAAAGAGGCCTCATGGGCACGAACAATGAGGGGGACTGACAATTGGAGTGGGGGGGATGGGGTAGGGGTGAGCAATGGGAAAAAGGCTGGACAACTGTAACTGAACAATAAATTTTTAAAAAGATTATATAGGGTACCTACTTTATACCTCTTTGTTGTACAACAACTTTAATGAAGTCTTTAAACCACCAAAAGTTATGAGTAAATAAATATATAAACTTATTTTTAAAAATACAAAATAAGTGGATTATTACCTCCCAATTGAGAAAAACATATTATAGTAAATGTAGTACATGCTCAATACTCACCCAGAGCCATAATATAAAGAAAATTTTTTAGAAGAATAAGATGGCATACTGTCACTGCAATAACCAGTGATGATATTGGAAGAGAATTCAAGTTGGGAGACAAAAGAAATATTTTTAGTGGAATGATATTTTTTTTCTTATAGAAAAAATAGAAATCCCTAAAGACACATTGAAAAGTCATTATGAATATACAGTCACTACCTATTTATACAAAATATAAGGGGAGGGATCTGTACCTCTTTTTTTTTTTGGCAGTTCTTATGAAAATTCATAAGCCAGATGGCAGTCAATAAATGTAAAGAGCTAAAAAATTTAGTTTTATAGAAAAACATCAATTAGCATAGGAAAATTAGCAATTAAGCAATCATTATACAACATATATCAATATTACTAACTGGTAAACATTTACTCAAAATTTCTAACATGAACTCTATTAGAAACAAAAATTTCTGAAACACTGCTATTTTCCTATGAAAGATTTATCAGTATATCATTACAGCTGTTCTTAGGTACCATATCACTCTACTGTCCTACTGTACTGGATTTTCTAATAAACTAAACTTGCTCCTCAGTACCTGATCTGTGGCCCAATGTCATTTGCTTTTTCTATTCAAAATACCAGTACTTAAAATTTATAAACATTTTCTGTACATGAATTCAGTTTGGTGCTCCTGAACTAAAGAATCTTTGTTCAGCCATTAGAGCTCTCTTTACTTGCCAACAACATGCTTTTCAAACATAGTTTCATATGAAATCCAAATCAAAGTTACAGATATACAGGATCTATCACAAATAACACCCCTTTTTTATTACATAAAAATCTTTTATTACAAAATCATAAGCATGCAATTCTGTAACATAATACTATCACACTCAAGCACACCATATGACATTTTAGGTGAAATGTTCAAATTGCTGTCCATCTTGAGCAAGACATTCATGTACCCAACCAACCACACTCAGTGGTGGTACTTCTGCCGGACCCTGTATATATCAGTAAGTGAAGGGCAAATATTGCAAAAGAAGAAACACTTGCACCAATTACACCATTTTATCATTTATGTTCTTAAAGCTAAAGAAACGATGTATCTTTCCACTGCAGTGACTGGACACATTGCCAGAAGAAAGCATTTGCAGGTCTATTCCAAAGACTTCCAGCCAAAATGGAGTCATAAGTAGATACACCCTGCTTCCTCACATAACTAAAAGAAGGATAACTACAAATTTAAAAACAAAAAATAACCAGAACTACCAGAAAGTCAAACTATATGCAAGTCCGACAACCAAGGAGTTAAAGAAGAAACTTTCATCCAGACAGGTAGGAGGGGGGAGATGGGTAGCTGAGGCAGAGAGGACTCATGTCAAGGCAGCGGCTGGCAGAGCTGGCAGTCCCACATTCGTGTGAGGATAAACTTGCAGGAATATCTGCGGAGCAAGACAGACCCACAACCCATGGTTCCAGAATGGGGGAATAAAGCCTCAAAACCTCTGATTGTAAAATCCTGTGGGGGTCGAGGCAGAAGGACAAACTCCCAGCCTCATAGGAGAGTTCATTAGAGAGACCCACAGGGTCCTAAAAGATACACAAAACCACACACCCAGGAATCAGCACCAGTAAGGCCCGATTAGCTTGTGGGTAGTGGAGGAAGTGTCAGAAAGCCTGCCAAGAGCTGAGCAAATGCAATTGTTCCCTCTCTGACCCCTCTTCCACATATACTGGCACAATGCAGCAGTGATGTGGGTTGCCCTGCCCTGGCAAATACCTAAGGCTCCACCCCTTACTAGGTAACAGGTGTGCGGAGACAAAGAAATATGGCACAAATGAAAGAATAGATCAAAGCTCCAGAAAAAACACAACTAAGTGATAAAGAGACAGCCAACCTATGAGATGCAGAGTTCAAAATACTGGTAATCAGGATGCTCACAGAAATGACTGAGTACGAACACAAAATAAAGGGAGAAGTGAAAGCCACACAAAATAAAATACAGAAAAATATACAGGGAATCAACAGTGAAGGGAAGGAAACTGAGACTCAAATCAATGATTTGGAACAGAAGGAAGAAATACACACCCAACTGGAACAGAATGAAGAGACAAGAATTCAAACAAATGAGGAGAGGCTTAGGAACCTCTGGGACAACTTCAAATATTTCAACATCTGAATCATAGGGGTGCCAGAAGGAGAAGAGGAAGAGCAAGAAACTGAAAACTTATTTGAACAAATAATGAAGGAGAACTTTCCCAATCTGGAGAGCGAAATAGACATGCAAGGTCAGGACACTCAGAGAGTCCAAAAGAAGTTGGATCCAAAAAGAAACACACCAAGACACAACATAATTAAGTTACTCAAGATTAAACATAAGGAAAGAATCCTAAAAGCAGCAAGAGAAAAGGAAAGTTACCTACAAAGGAATGCCCATAAGACTATCAGCTGATTTTCCAAAAGAAACCTTGCAGGCAAGAAGGGGCTGCAAAGAAGTATTCAAAGTCATGAAAGGCAAGGACCTCCATCCAAGATTACTCTGTCCAACAAGGCTATCATTTAGAATGGAAGGTCAGATAAAGTGCTTCTCAGACAATGTCAAGTTAAAGGAGTCCATCATCACCAAACCCTTATTACAAGAGATATTAAAGGGACTTATCTAAGAAAAAGATAACAAACATGAACAGTAAAATGACAACAAGCTCACAACAATCAACAATAGAACTTAAACCAAAAACAAAAACAAACTAAGCAAACAAATAGACCAGGAACAGAATCACATAAATGGAGATCACAGGGAGGGTTATCAGCAGGAAGGGGGTGGGGTGAGAATGGGGGAAAAAGTATAGGGAATATGAATAATAAATGGTAGGGACAAAATAGACAGGGAGAGGTTAAGAATAGTATGAGAAATGGAAAAGCCAAAGAACTTATATGTATGATCCATGGACATGAACTAAGGTGGGGGAATGCTGGTGGGAGGAGGCTACCGGGAGGAGAAGAATAAAGGGGAGAAAAAACTGGGGCAATTGTAATAGCATAATCAATAAAATATATTTTTTAAAAAGAAAGCATTTGAAAAGCCTGATTTTTCTAAAAAGGTTTTGTAATTTAAATATAATTGTGAAACACCTATCTTTTTTATTTACTGTTAAATAGGGTCTGTAATTAGGTAGACCATATTTTTCTTGCCCTACAAATGCAAAAGGTCATCCTAACTCAAAATTTCTGAACACAGTGAAAGACTTAGCTCCTTCCTGTTTCCCAGAATCCTTGCTATCACTAGGGAAGGTAGCAGACTGCTCTTTGTGAAGCAGGTCCAACACAGGCAAGGACAAGAAAACCCCTACCAACCAAAGTCACAATTCAGAAATCTGTTACTCTAGAGTTACTTATGGAAGAAATCCATCAGGTGAATATTAGAAAAAAAGTGAAGAAAAATGTTTATATCCACGAATTTTAACCTAAGTTGATTTTTCATCCAAAGGAGAGTACACAGAAATTTACCTTTACACCTTTAAACTTTGGATCCCACCAAAAATATTGATTATACACAACTTTTGGAGTACAATACATGAGATCATGTACCAGATTCACTTTCCTACTTCCTTTTCCTAATTTTTAAACTAGATAAGAGAAAGGGAAAGAGAGAGATGTTTAGTTTTTTGATATAGACTACAGAAACATTCTAAGGCCTGGATGTTCATCCATGGACTAAATGACTAAAAGGCAAAATGATGGGTAGGAATTTACAAACATCAACAACCTATGAAATTAAATAAAAACACATCTGGGAATAAGGAAAAATAGTTTAAAACCTCTGGGTTCATGAGGTCAAGGAAAAATAAAAGACATGGTTCACAACACCAACTACTGGAGTGTTGCAAAGGTTAAAAAAAAATCATCCCTTTCCTTTTTTTTTTTCCTTTCAATGAGACAGAAAACCTCGTGAAACCCCTGGCTATCAACCAGTGGTACCCTACAGCTAGCCATGGCAACAGCTGCATAGCTCTGTTGTAATAAACTGGAACAATTTTAATAGCTTTTATTGTTCTGCAGTGGTGTCTGAGCATAGCCACTCTCCTCTCCTAGGACTCCAGGGCCCCGCAAGGGCAGCAATGAGAGAAGATCTCATTTACCTAAAAGCACTTATAAATTTTTAATTTGCTTTAACAAGTAAATTAACAAGTCCCTCATTCAGGCAAGTTTTATGGCTTCTTGCCACTTGGGGAAGGCTGTAAAAGTTTTATAGATAATCCAGAGCTACTGAGACTGCTCATAATAAATTGTCTGTTTCCTGTTATTTTATCAAACCACTGGGCTTCTAATGACTTAAAGTCACAGTTCTCTTATATTCATGCTTTTTATGAGGCCATATTTATAAACTCCAAAGAATACCTTAAATTATACAGGGCCCTTGCTAATCATTACAAAGATTTTTTTTTTTTAAGTGGGAGCTTACCTTAGCTCATGCCCTGCTAATAAATGCTGCAACATGTTTTGGAGACAGCATGCTGATTCTTACTATTATATAAGATGCTGCCTTTGCCAGAGATCCCATTAGTAAATACTTTAAGGTAGCTGCAACTCGATCTGTTCTGTATAGACTCACAAATCTTTTTGCCCACTGGAGTGTGGTGCTTTCTAGACTGTTGCACTTTTCTTAGAAGGAAGCAGACTGATGATGACTACATGCACCTTGCAATAGTGAAAAAAGCTATGCCTCAAATGTGTGGACCAGAGCCTGACCCTGAGCTTAAATTAAATTTAGCTCCTGGTTACCAGCAAGCTACTGGGTTAGCCAAAAAGTCCATTTAGGCTTTTCCATAAAAGACACATTTTTCATTTTCACCAATAACTTTATTGATTTGGATCAATATGGCAGCTATCTCCTGCTACTGGCTTCTAGTAGGTAGAGTCCAGTGGTGCTGCTAAACATCTTCCATTGCATAGGACAGCCCCACAACAAAAAATTATTTGGCCAAAATGTCAATAATACCAAGAAACTTCACAAACCACTTTTGACACATTCAATCTGTCACAGCACCGTCTCCATTTACTTCACTAATCTTTTTCTGAGTTTCAGTTGCATTTTTACCTTTCTTGAAATAATAAAGCATAACTCACCAAAAATACTGCATACTTTCTTCCATCTACAATATTAAAAAGGCTACACAAAAAATCACCAATTTTGGTAATTTTTTTAAATGCATGCTGATAAGACAGCTGTCACAATACAATCTAACAAAATTGTTTCAAATGAAGTTAAAGACAAGTAAGCACTACTAGAGCCATTGTAGAGAGAAAAAAACTGAAACTTTTTGGCCAACCTAATATTTAGACTTAAATGAACTAGAAGAGAGAGTGGTACACAGAAACAAAAGCAAAGGCATGACTCATTCAAATTTTCCTCTGTCAAGTGCCTATTACCAGCCTGAATGGGACTGGCGATGTGTAGAACAGAGAGAGGAGTAAATGTTCAATTGATTTTAAGCTATAATGCCTTTATTAACTGCACAGATATACTCAATATTAGAAATCAATGCTGAAGCAAAGAGAATAAAAATTTCTCTCAAATTCAATCTCTGATCATGTGAAGTTAGTGAAAGGGCTAAGTGACCCAGTCTGCTTTGTGATGACCTTTCTATCTTATATGCATACATATACAAAAGCACACAGTAAAGATAAAAAGGTATGCCTGTGTTTTCTCCATGCAGTCTATCTATACAAATTTAGGAAAAAGTCACCCACCACCCTGGACAGAGTGATCTGTGTAAGGCCTTTAAACAAAATGATTCAAAAGGCCAAGAGATCACATCTCAGTTCATGCAGACAACATGCACTGCAGGATGCACAGTGAGTTCTCATTTCATTCATATTAATTTCCTCTAAGAAATTACAACTTCACAGATTAGTATCACCCAGTGTGGTCTCGCATGAAGGTTCATCATTTAAAAAAATGACTGTTCTTGTGCAGCTTCATATTTCTGATTCTTATTTTAATTATAGTACTTTGTTCAATGATGCAGAGAACCTCTTGGCCAAGGTGTCAGAACCCTGTCACTTAGAATGCATTCATAATGATTTGTTTTCAATTTCATTCCTCTGTAGGGGAAAAGTAATAGAAGACAGCAGTCATAAAAAAGAGAATGCATGATAGCAAAGCTTAGTGTCAATGCTGCCACAGATCACATTCCAAGGATGATGGATATACATGATGCACCAGTTGATGCGCCTTTCGAAAAACTTCGATGCCACCCTAACTTCAATGTTACAGTATAACTCCTCTGGAACACTCTTAGAGGAAAAGATATGGTAATTTCAAATCTGTACATGAACTTCAAAACTGTCTTCCAGTTTTCTTTGGTTGGCCTCAATAAACATTATTCCCTCTAGAAAATCTGAAGTAATAACAGTGAAAATAAAAGTCTTAAGAGTATAGTTCTTTACAGAGAATTTTCATATATATGACTTCATTCAATCTTCACAATCTCAAGAACCAGTACAATTACTTCCATCTTGCAGCTGTGAAACACTGTTCGAAGAGGTTGACTAGCCATCTCCATTCACATGGCTAGGGAGAAGCAAGCCAGCTCTAGAATCCACAGTTGTAGAGAAACCAGTGAAGAAAATGACATAGCAAGATCTTCAGTAAAAAAGGTATATATGGGTATAACAGAATGTTTTGGTAGAATGCTGCCTTGCTGCCCTCAGAACTGTGTGCTAAATTAATATCTAGAACTGTATGAATCAGATGGCTTTGCTCACTTCCATAATCAACATAGCCACTTTATTCCTTGGAAGTGGCAAACCATTGACTTCAACTAATATTGGCAAAGTGCTTTTTCTTTTAAGGGCCAAACACAGAATTTAGAGCATATGGAAGTGCTTAATAAATTTTTATTGAGTAAAAAGCCAGTATAAAAACTGTGAGTATATAACTGTATGATTATTTTAGTCTGTCTCTACAGCAGCTTATAAACTATAGTAGAGCAAGAATATATGTCTTTTTTTCCCCACCATTATATCTCTAGTACCTAGCATTGTATCTGGCATATAGTAGGTGTTAAATAAATGTTTGTTAAATGAATGCATACAAGGTGGGGCAAAAGTAGGTTTAAAGTTTTTTTATGGAAAATAATATAATTAATAAATAATACAAGAATAAACTTCGTGATTTCCATACTAACACTTGTAAATCTACTTTTGCCCCACCCTGTACATTTTTGAATGACAGAACTAGCTTAATGTCCATTCATTAACACTTCTAAAAACATCTCCAAAATAAGAAGTATTGAGTTTTCTAATAAGCATTATAGAGCACTATCTCTGAATATGAAGAAAAGCATTACTCAATAGGCTCCAAGATGTACACATGGTTTATAAGACTTTGATATGCATATGAGTGTGCACATGTCTACAGAGAAAACCTTAACCACATAAACCATAAACACACACACACACACACAACCTTAATCTGTAATCTAATCCTCTCAAATTTACTGATGACCACCTTTCATTAATCAAAATCATTAAAAAAATATTTGCCCAGCCCTCTGCTTGTCTCTAACAGGCAGCTTGCCAAATGTTTCCACAGGAGTAAATGAGAGCATTCCTTAGTTGTACCTTAAGTCCTTTAGAATTCAGGAGTTTCTCAGTTCACGTTTCAGGTTAATCTTTTCCTTTTTTAAAGAACAGAACATCCTCTTTGCAGATCTCCCTAAGGGCCTGGTATTTGCAACATCAAAAGGAGCACACAAACCACTGCACCCACTTCCGAAAGAACATTATACTGCCAACTGACTTCCTAAATGCAACCAAGGGAGAAGGCTTACAAATTCCTAAGCCTTTTTCCCCCCCTGGCTGCTGGAAAGTATTCATAATTTCTCCAAGTTACCACTGCATTTTGTTTCACTGAAGAACTCCTAATAAGATGGGCAACATTCCGAGGAGGAAAAAGCAACTTGAACTCACTAACTATAAATCTCAACCCCCCTTTTATTTCTTACTCTTTCAAAACTTTCAATTGCTGGCAGGCTTTGAAGATGGGGAACTGTCATGCATGGCTACCAATGGGTCTTTTCTATAATTCTTAATGAATCATAATAAAATACAGATCCAAAAAACACCAAGTTCAGAACAGGGCAGGAGTTGGGGCAGCGCCGTACTGGACATTCTCGGTGAGTACATACTCCATGAGTTATGTTTTACTGTTCACTTTGGAAGCCCAGGAAAGGCTAGGGTGAAAAAGGAGAGGAAAGTAGGCCCACACAGGTTTCTACAATAACTTTCAAATCAAACAATTATGTTCTGCATGTTTCCTTTGCTTCTTTAGAATCAATCCAAAGTAACACATGCCCAAGGGGAATCTGCAGCTGCCAGCCTGTACCAGCAGGGATTCACCTCCTTAAGTGTTAACTAAGTTCATGAAAACATGTTCCAAAAGGCCCCAAGTAAGACAAGGCTTGCAAAGTATTCAGCAACATACAAAACAAGCACTTATGGCGCGCGCGCGCACACACACACACACATACACACACAAATACAAATACAAACATAAATATAAATCCTCCTAGGTGAAACATTAAACCATTTATCTCCTCTAGATGTACACGTGTTCTGTTTTCCTTTCTGTAAATTGTTCAAAGTTGGTTACTATGGGGAAACTAGAAATATTCTCAAAGGGCTGCATGTCAAGAAATGGAAAGGATGGAAGGACAATGAAATGGGAGAGCAGGAAGAGAGGGAATACATGCTATACCAACAGCTGCACATCTGTGTCCCTAAAGTGAGTCAAATCACAAAATTCTGTGATTTCCTTCATCTGGCTCCAAATTACCTCTTCCAGGATGGGCTGACCTGTCTTCATGTAGCTGTGAAGTTTTCAACATACACAGAATACTAAAGTTTTACAAACATTAAGTCAATTCTGGATGAAGTCTGCAAAGGCTGTTGATTTTAGATAGTTGGCAGAGGTTCTATGTTCCTGCACTGACATAATCTATAAACAGCTTACATGTTCTCTGCCACCTGTGTGTTAGCAAGGGTCACTTTTTGGATACAGAATCTCTGGGTCTTAAGCCTAGGTAGCCTTGCAACTGCGAAGGGGTGACTCACTCTGTGTAAAATGCATTAGATACAGCTTACCTATACACACCCTTTGTGTCTCCTTATAACCTCCTTTCTCTCTATTTTGAGTTAATCTTTCAACTTATAAATTGATAAGAAATACACCCACTGTGGATAACTGCTTCCCTCTAGAGCAGGCTGTTCTCTCAGGCAAAGCATGTCCATAAAAGTTAAGAAAGTAAGACAACTGAATCATCCATCTTGTTTCAAACAGAAAAATCCACCTGAAAATGTTGCCTAGATGCACAGGTGTTACTGAACCAAGCACCGACTACCATCCACAATTCTTGACTTTTGATTTCTTATTTAGAAATTCATTTGTATAAACTTGCTGAATGGAGGCAGCAGACCTAAAGAGATGCAGCTGAAGTTCTATCAAGTTGGAAGGTTATGTCAGCTGCCAAGCCTGGAAATGGAGCCCTGCACAGCAAGAAAATGGTGAGAGATTGGTTACAGCCATAAGTAATTGATCTGTCTGAAAATATGAGCTAGGAATCATGGGATTAATGGTAGTGCTCCAGCTGGGCTGCATTGCTCATTTCCCTCTAGCTGTCTGACAACAAAGACATGACTCTTTCTCCAGAGACAAAAAATTTTTATTAAAATCTTTATACAACTTAGCAGCAAAGACTCTACAAGCATCCTAGAGACTTGGGGAGGAGGGGAGGAAGTACAGCCATCATAAGGAAACCATCCCACAATTTTCACTTGATCTTGTCTTTATTTCAAAGGAGTCACCAGTCTGCTTCCTATGGCCAAATGCGTATCCCTCAGCTTAGGAGACACAGAGAGGGAGCCCTGCTAGTAGAGAGAAGTGGATGCGGAAAGCAGTGGAGAGCTTGCAGGGAAAAAACAAAGTGGGAAGACATCCAAAACTGCAGCTGTGCTGGCCCATTAAAAAGCTGAAACTCATTCTGCTGTTCGACCTCATGCTTATCACCACATAACTATTCATCAAAGAAATTTCAGTGCAATTAATTAAATTATTCCCATGTCTGTGCCACAGAGTCGTTATTCCAATATCAGCTTTCACTCATACTCTCTTAAGCTCGTGTCTGCATGCCAAGTCACTACTCTGGGGTTGTCCAGCCTCAATAAAGCTGTGCTCCTCTCCACTCACACAGGCTATCATTTCTCTTTTTTATTGCCATTTATTTTCCACTAGGATTTTGCTGCCAGTATATTGGCAGGACTTCCAGTATATGGATGTAATGAAATCTACCGCAGACACTTAACACGGGGTCAGGATGGAGCTCAGCTCATGTGAAGCTGTAATATAATAAACAAATGCTTTCAGAAGGAGGATTTTATCAGCTCAAAAATAGAACTTGGTATCCTCTGGTACCAAGTGCAAAAAAGTTGGAGTCATTTGAAAATTCTTGTGATAATTAAGTTTATGGCTCAAATATGCCTACCATAGGAAATCTGAGCTATACTACAGATTTATTTTCAGCTGTCAAAGCTGGTTTATTAAAAAGGAAAAGAATAAAAATGTACTGCTGAAATTATGGTCTGTATACCACCATCTCCATACTCATAGACCTGTAAGAGAACACTCATACGATTTAGGGGATTGAGCTGTTGCCTGTGAAACTTTGCTCTGCTAAAGTTATAGAAAAATGTAAATATGATTAAAAGAACAATCCCCTCTAGTTGATGAGGAGCAGGTGAATATTTAAAGCTGCTCTCCTTCCCTTGTGCATCACCACAGCAAAGTACAGGACTGGGACAAAGTACATGCCTACAGATCTTTGCACTAAATGTATTCTTAAAAACATAGAAACCTTCATATAAATTCAACATTGGAAAGGAGTAGACGTCCAGATATTTAGTGCTGATACTGACTCTGAAGTGCGAAGTCGATGAACATACAATCACCACAGGACCCAGATCTGCTGTCGTGTCAGGCTTGAAGGCCATTTATTTATTCCTCACCTAACTGCCAAGAATCTCAGGTGGTGAGAAAGCCAAAAAGGACAATAAAGGCAAAAGTTCTAGTACCTAAGCTTCCTTAAAATCCTCAGCAATTTAAAACTGAAAACAGACAGTGTTTTGGTGGACATGCAAGCCTTGAGACTAGATTCTGTCATTCTAAACATCAGATGCTTGATAGTAACTTCTACATGAACTATTAAAAAATGTCTTGGTTATTAGCACCTGAAGAGTATGTTTAAATTGAGTCATTAGGTAATAAAATGATAAGCTGTGGAAAATCAAAACAGGCTAATTTTTCTAAATTTTAAAAAAAACCTATAAAGCCCCAAATCTAAGAGGCTCAAAGAAACCTAACCATAAGAAACAAAGAAAACAATAGCCATGCAGATCACAATCATATTGCTCCTTAACTAGTAATAGGGAAATTCTTAAAGCATCCAGAGGAAAAAAAAGACAGGAAAAGATAAAGACAATAGCTGGTTTTCACCTAAAAAACAATGCAATAGAGAAGGCAGTGGAACACTTTAAATTATTGAGAGAATACAACTATCAGCATAGAAATCTATGCACAATTAAAACATCTTTCAAAAGCAAAAGCAAAATGAAGATATTTTCAGAACTACACGATCTGACAGAACAAATCACCAGCAGACTTGCACTATAAGAAATGTTAAAGGGTGTCCTACATGCAGAAGGCAAGTGACAACAGACAAAAATGCAATCAGTACAGAAGAATGAAGAGCACCACAAAGAGTAACAACACACCTAAAATTTAAGAAAAGTGTTTTATTATTTAAAAGATAATTTACTAATTAAAATAAAAATAATGTAGTATACAGTTTATAGCATATAATGAAGTAAAAACGTGTGACAGCAAAAGCACAAAGAGAACACAGAAATGGAAGTATAGTACTTTAAGGTTCTTATGCTATATATGAATTGATATAGTATCACTTGAAGGTAAACTGTGGTGACTTAAAGATATTCTATAAACCCTAAAGCAACAACTAAAATATCAGCTACACCCATTAAGTTAAAAAATGAGATAAAATGTCATGATAAAAACTATTCCATTGATTTAAAAAGGCAGAAAAAAAAGAAAAAGTGAAGAGGGGATAAAAACGCAAAAAAATATAGAAGATAAAATGTTTAAAACTAACCATAGAAACAATCATAAAGTCTAAATATCCAAAATTAAAAAGGTAAAGATTGTTAGACGCAATAACACAAACAAAAAGACTTAAATATATGCTAAGAGAAAACACACTCTAAATATAAAGACAAAAATAAGTTAAAAGCAAAAAGATAAAAAGACTCACCATGCTAATACTGATTTTAAAAAAAGATAAGGAATGTGTATTAATATGACAAGATACAATTCAGAGGAAAGAATATTTTATAATAATCAATTCATCAAGAGGCCATAATAATCTTAAATGTTTATGCATCTAATAACAAAGCTTCAAATAAATGATACAAACACAGATGGAACTCACAGAAGAAATAGACAATTATATAAATACAGTCATTGATTTCAATATACCTTTCTTCATAATTGATAAAACAAGTAAACGGATCATCAGAAAGGCTAAGCAAATTTGAAGAACAAACATGATCAACAATAAGTGTCATTTATAAAACACTCCAACAAAGGCAGAATGCTTATTTTATCCGAACACACACAGAATATTTTCCTAAGATCACTCTCTGGGACATAAAACAAGTCTTGATAAATATAAAAATATGCAAATGATACAAAGTATATTATTCTCTGACAATAATGGTATTAAAGGGGAAAATTAAAAACTGCCTTGAACCTTGGCTGGTATGGCTCAGTGGATTGAGCACAGGCCTGTAAACCAAAGGGTTGCTGGTTCAATTCCTAGTCAGGGCACATGCCTGGGTTGAGGGCCAGGTCCTGAGTAGAGGACATATGAGAAGCAACCACACATTGGTGTTTTTCTTCCTCTCTTTCACCCTCCCTTCCCCCCTAAAAATAAAAAAATAAGGTCTTTTAAAAAAAGTATTTTGAGTTAAATGGATAGTAAAATAGAACATATCAAAATTTGTGAAATTAACCTATAATAGTACTTAAGGGAAAATTTATAGCACCATATTTCTTTGAAAAGAAAGGTTTCAGTTCAATGCCTTCAGCTTCTACCAGAAGAAATTAGAAAAATAAAAATACAAAATTAAGTAAAATAAAAGAAATATGACTAGAGATCAATGAAAGAGAAAACTTAAAGTCAATAAAGAATATCTGTAAAGCCAACACCCAGTGTATTGAGAAAAATCAATGAAATTAATAAAATTCTAGCCAGACTAATTAGGGAGGGAAAAAGAAACATAAATTACTTAATATAAAAAATTATAAAGGTCATTATCAGAGCAGATCTTAGAAATATTAAGCAAATATATAAAATATATAAAGGAAATTAAATAATTTCATGCCAATAAATTTGAAATGGATGAGTCCTTTGAAAGATACAAACTACTAATGATCACCAAAAACAAGCAGAAAGTCTGAATAGTCCTTTATTTATTTAAAAAAAATGAATTTGTGGTAAAAAATCTTTCCACAAAGAAAATTATTGGCCCAGGCAACATCACTAATCGATCCTACAAAACATTTAAGGAAGAAATACCAATACTATACAAACTCTTTCAGAAAACTGGCTTTCTATCATGCCAAAATTACCCTGACAGTAAAACAAAAGTAACTGGAAGAAAATAAAATTGCATCATCATCATCATCATCATCATCATCATCATCATCACCATCAACAATATACCAAAAAAATCATGATGGAATGGTGCTTATACCAGGACAAAAGGTTGATTTAACATGTGAAAATCATTCAGTAAAATTCAGCATATTAACAAACAAAAAAAGAAAAACTATCATATGATTATTTTAATAGATTCATACATAGCATTTGACAAAAGTCTAGATCCATTGCTGAAAAGATACCTCAACCAACATGAAATATTTCAGAAAGGAGCTTTCTTAACTTGATAACAGCATCCATGGAAAACCTATGCATAACCTCTTAAATAATGGTGACAAACTAATTTTTTTTAACTAAGATCAGTAAAATGATAAGGCTATCCATTCTCACCACTTCTATTCTATACTGTCCTAGGGATTTTATTTGTTTTTCTAATTTATTTATTTGTTTGTTTGTTTTAGAGAGGCAGACAGATAGACATCTATTTGTTGTTCCACTTATTTATGCATTCATTGGTTGATTCCTGTATGTGCCCTGATAAGGCCTTGTATGAACTCACTACCTTGGTATATCAGGATGATGCTCTAACCAACTGAGCTAACTGTGCAGGGCCCTGTACTAGAGACTTCAAACAGGGAAATAAGATAAGAAAAAGAAATTATAGGTATCCAGTTAATCAGAAAGAGGTAAAACCATGTATATTCACAGATGACATGGTTGATTGATTATATACTTAATACAAGTAAGTCACAAAACAGTCATTAGAACCTATGAGTGAATTTATCAAGGTTAAAGGATACACGACAAACTTATAAAAATCATTTTTATGTGTATATACTAGTAAGAAATGATCATTTTTATGTGCATATACTAATAAGAAACCATTAGAAGTTAAACTTAAACAATAAAATACCATTTACATCAGCATCAAAAATACATAGGTATGAAGCTGACAAAAGATGTGGAGTCTGTACACTGAAAACTACAAATCATTTCTGAGAAAAATGAAAGAAAACATAAAAAAATAAATAAATATGCTATACCATAGGTCAAAATACTCATATTGCTTAGATGTCAATTTTTCCTAAAGTGAACTACACATTCTACAATCTAAATTAAAATCCCAGTGGACTTTTTGAAAAAAAAAAAGACCAAATAATTCTAAAATTCATATAAAAATTCAAAGCCCAAGAATTGCCAAAAAATTTTGAAAAAATTTGAAAAGTTAACATTATCTGATTTTGAGATACTAAAAAACTACCATAATCAAGGCATGCAGTATTGGCATGAAGACAGACCAGGTTTAGTAAACTTTTTTTCAGAGAAGGAACAGCTAGTAAATATTTTAGCTTTTGGAGGCCATGTATGGTCTATATTACATTTTCTCCTTTTCTTCCTCTTCTCTTTTCTCCCCACCCCCAAACTTTCAGAAATGTAAAACCATGCTTAACTCACAGGTTATATGAAAGCAGGCTGCTAGTTGTATTTGGCCCATGGGCCTGAGTTTGACCACCCTAAAATAGAAAAATTGATCACTGGAACATCACTAAGACTCCAATATTAGATCCACACATTTATGGAAAACAGACTTTGACAAAACACAAATGTAATCCAGTGGAGAAAGGACAGATTTCTAACAAGTGGTGCTGGAACAATTCAACATATGTATGTGCAAAAAAGAAAATGAATTCAATACTTTTCATAATATACAAAAATAATTCAAAATGGATGGCAGACCTTAACGTAAAACCTAAAACCATAACTCTTTCAGAAGAGAATATAGAAAAAAACTTGCATGCTTGGTTTACAAATGATCTCTTACATATAATACCACAAGAACAATTCATTAAAATCAATAAATTAGAATTCATCAAAATTTAAAACACTGCTCTTAAAAAACACTGTTAAGAAAATAAGAAGACCTCTGGCTAAGGTGGAGGCATAGGCAGATACTCTTTGCTTCCTCATACAACCAAAAGTAGATGATAACTAATTTAAAAACAAAAAATCACCAGAACTGATAGCAAATCAAACTGTCCGGAAGTCCAACAGCAAAGGTGTTAAGGAAGAAACCTTCATTCAAACAGGTAGGAGGGGTGGAGATGGGAAGCCTGGGCAGAGCGGACATGTGGCAAGGTGGCAGCTACCAGACCTGATGGCTCCACATTTGCATGTGGATAAGCTGGGAGGAACAAATGGGGAGTGAGACAGGCTGTGCAACCCAGGGTTCCAGCACAAGTACATACAGCCTTAAAACCTCTGGCTATAAAAACCTGTGAGGGTTGCTGCAGCAGGAGAAACCCCCAGTATCACAGAAGAGTCTATTGAAGGGACATCCATGTGGTCCCAGAGCATACACAAACCCACATACCCACGAATCAGCACTAGAAGGGCCCAGTTCACTTGTGGGTAGCAGGGGAAAGTGACTGAAAGCAGGGCAAGAACTGAGCAAGTGGCACTGTTCCCTCTCTGACCCCTTCCCCACATACAACAAGGCAGCCAAGTGGGTTGCCCTGCCTTGGCAAACACCTAAGGCTCTATCCTTTAAATGCAACAGGTGTGCCAAGAAGAAGAAATATAACCCAAATGAAGGAACAGATCAAAGCTCCAGAAAAAGAACTAAGTGGGAGGAGACAGTCAACCTATGAGATGCAGAGTTCAAAACACTGGTAATCAGGATGCTCACAGAAATGACTGAGTATGAACACAAAATAAAGAAGTGAAAGCTATACAAAGTAAAATAAAGAAAAATATACAGGGAACCAACAGTAAAAAGAAAGAAATCGGGACTCAAATCAATGATTTGCAATAGAATGAAGAAATACATATCCAACTGGAACAGAATGAAGAAACAAGATTTCAAACAAATGAGGAGAGGTTTAGGAACCTTGGAGAAAACTTTAAATGTTCCAATATCTGAATCATAGGGGTGCCAGAAGGAGAAGAGAAGAGCAGGAAACTGAAAACTTATTTGAACAAATAATGAAGGAGGACTTCCCCAATGAGGTGAAGGAAATGGACACGCAAGTCTAGGAATCTGAGTCCCACAGAAGTTGAATCCAAGGAGGAACACACCAAGACACGTCATAATCAAATTACCCAAGGTTAAAGATAAGAAGAGAATCTTAAAAGCAGCAAGAGAAAATAAGACACCTACAAAGGAGTTGCCGTAAGACTATCAGCTGATTTCTTGAAAGAAACCTTGCAGTAAAGAAGGGGCTAGAAATAAGTATTCAAAATCTTGAAAGGCAAGGACCTCTATCCAAGATTACTCTGTCTAGCAAAGCTATCATTTAGAATGGAAGGTGAGATAAAGTGCTTCCCAGACAAGGTCAAGTTAAAGGAGTTCATCATCACCAAACCCTTATTACATGAAATGTTAAAGGGACTTATCTAAGAAAAAGAGGAAGGTCAAAACTATGAATAGAAAAATAACAAGTGCACAACTCTCAACAACTGAACCTAAAAACAAAAACAAACTAAGCAAACAACTGGAACAGAAACAGAATCACAGAAATGGAGATCACATAGATGATTATCTGCAGGAAGCAGGAGGGGAGAGAATGGGGTAAAAAGTACAGGGGATAAGCATAATTGGTAGGTACAAAATAGACAGGTGGAGGTTAAGACTAGTATAGGAAATGAAGAAGCCAAATAACTTACATGTACAACCCATGTACATGAATGAAGGGTGGGGAATGCCAGATGGAGAGGGGTGCAGGTCAGAGGGGAATAAAGGGGAGAGAAAAATGGGACAACTGTAATAGCATAATCAATAAAATATACTTAAAAAAACCAAAATCAGAAGACAAGCCACAGAGAAAATATTTGGTGATCATGTGTGATAAAGGTAAAAAGAACTCTCAACACTCAAGAATTCAAAAAAGAACCCAATTCTTTAAAATGAGCAAGAGATTTGGACAGTTCACCAAAGATAATACACTGATTACAAGTAAACACATAAAAAGATGCTTAACCTTCTTAGATATTGGGGAAATGCAGTTCAAAACCACAATTAGATACTACTGTACAACTGTCAGAGTTACTAAAATGAAAAAGACTAAACCATATCAAGTATTAGAGAGATATGGAGACAATGGAATTCTCACACAATGCTGGTGCACATGTATAGTGGTATAACCACTTCGGTGTTTTCTTAAAACATTTAACATGCACTTACCACGTTATTCAGTCATTTCAGTCCTATATATTTACCCCAAAAATGCGTATTTCACCATACTCAAATATTCATAATGACAAAAGACAGAAATCAACCCAAGTGACTACTAATAGGTGAATGTATAAACAAACTGTGGTATAGTCACAGAATGAAATAATATAAGGAATAACAAAAAATAACCTATTAATATACATCATGATGTAGATAAATCTTTAAAAAATTATGCTGAGTAAAGCAAACCGTCCCTCCTCACCCTCCAAAAAAACAAAACAAGACATTGTATACTGAATGATTACATTTTGATAAAACGTTAGAAAGCACATACTACTCTATAGTAACAAAAAACAATTTAGTGATTGCCTAAGAACAGGCAAAGGTTGAGTTGGGAAGTAATGGAGGAAGGAATTTTTAAAGAAACTTTTGAGGGTGGGAGATATGTTCATTATCTTGATACTGGTAATATAGTCTTATGGGTGTATATCTATGTCAAAACTTATTATATTGGGTACTTTAAATATGAGCAATTCCTTATATGTCAGTTATAGCTCAACGAAGCTGTTAAAAACTAAAGCAAAATACGATAGCCTACAATTACATACTATATCACTGTATATAAAGAAGTTAATTTGAATGTATGTGTATGTGTGTATACATATCATATGTGTATGGGCAGTGATAACCTGAAAGCCATGGCCATAGGAAATCACTCAAAGTATCAAGAAAACAAATAATCATGCAAAGAGGGGTCAGGAGTAGAATCTGGGGTAGAGGTAGAAGTGGAAATCAGCATTAAAAGAAGAACTGATAATGAATGATTTCACCAGCCAGAGATTAATGATTTCACACAGTTTAAGGGAGGAAAGTTAACAGTGTTGGAAGACTGAAAGGTCTACAATATAAAGGAATATGTCTGCTTTGTTTACTAATGCATCCTTAGCACCAAGTTACGTAGTAGGCACTGAATACAATAAGAAATAAAATGACTAGATTTTACAACTTTGTAATTTACTAAGGTTATCACCTTATATAGAAAAAGAAAATATTTTAATAGAAAACCAAAGTCAGTCAGTTAATGGCTGAATAGGAGGCAAAGAGGTGTTCTGTTAACAGGAAGTTGAAGAAACACAGGACTCAAGGGTCAGCTTTCCCATTTAAAGTTTCCAAGAAGGATTAAAGTTTTTAGACCCACTATATACTGTTCTTGAACTTCATACACATTTCAGACTGATTGGAACAATTTTAGTCCCTTGGGGACTGTATCATTAGAACCAGAAGTACTAAAAGTCCAGCTGTATCTTTAAATATTTTTAAAACATATGCAACAAGTAAAACCTCCCCTTTTCTCTATGAAGACCTGTGGTCTTAGCCTCACTCCTGCTTTGAATTAGAAATGTTCTCCCATCCCCGACATTGAATGATTTCTTAAAAGTTTTAAAGAGGAATTTCCTTATAGGAGAGATTACAATAAATCATCCATATACCATAAAATTTAATTTGGAAGTTCCAGGCATTAGCAAGTCAACATTGTAGGCACATAGTCAACACAAAACTCAAAAGCCATTTTATTTCCTTAGTTACATTCTTAGGATAATAAAATTATTTTTGAAATAGATATGGAGGTAGAAATTCACAATGTTATTTATAATTCAAACCTTTCACACACAAACACAAAGCAAATAACATAACACCAGACAAATCAACATTTTAACACACACACACATACACACACCCTTCAAAGGAAAAGCCACCAAACATTTTTTCTTTCCTAAAAGTTAACATTAACTGGCATTAACTTGATTTTCATTTCTTTACATTTATCATTCCATTAACAAAATACTGATTGCCATGTACTAAAGGGACTTCTACCTACAAACTTTAGCAAGCACATTTTGTTGCTAAAGTGGATTAAACGAAACATTCCTTAACACTGAATTTAACAGATTAATAAAATTCTCTATAACCAAAATTCTCTCACCCAAATATATTTTTATTTGAGCTGTCTTAGCTTGTTAAGTAGAAAGAGAAGACCATTTTGCTTCAATTTCTAATCCTAATTTTTTTAAAACCTGTCTTCATATTCCAAGAGTTTTCATTTACAATAATGTTTCTAGAACAGTAAATTTACTTTATTATTGCATTACTTCTCAGAGCAAGGTGAAATAAAGGCTAGCTTCCACTCTACCTTCACTCCCAATTTCTCATGGAATAGGTTGCAAGAGAAAACCACAAACAGATAAATCCTCAAGCATTTGCTACTTGACATTAATATTGGATAATTAAACTGCATGCTTTGTTTCCAAAGCTCCTCCTCTCTCTATTATCTTTCAATCCTTGGGATTCCAAAGCCTTGACCAGATTCTAATGATATTTAACACATCCCTCATTACCCTCTGTAATTTTGAATATGGTAGGCATGGAAAAGACCCAATAAATACTTTGTCCTTCAAGTGTTCTATAATAGCCAGCGTTCAAAATCCCAATTTCATATTCCATAGCCAGGATGGTTCTGATACTACATTTGACCATTTTGCTATGTTGAAAGCAAAAATCTCACCATTTACAGTGATCCTGATTCCCATTTGGATTTTAAGACTATGAGGTTTTACCAACTCAGCTAGCCAGGTGCTCCCCACTTGGATTTTAAATGGTAATGTTTAGCAACCAGCCCCTTAGGAAAAAATTAATGTATAAGTATATATACATACATTTATTACAAATTTTACTGGTATAAGGATATGAAGCAAATAATTTGTTATAACTAAGTATTTAATATTTTTATTATTTCTTATTCTTTATTGTAAATTCCAACCAAACAGCTGATTGATTTTCACAGAAGGCTTCTGTTGAAATATGTGGAACTCTTATATGTATAGCAAATCTACAGGTACAATTGAAGATGAGTATAATTCTGATGTGAAACTTGATATTTTCAATCGTTTTGGAAAGTGGAACAACTAAGACATATGTCAGAAATTCATTTGTTAGTGATGTCAATAACTTCTTTGTTGAACTGGATAATAGTTTTAATATGGGGAACTATTTCCTTATTTTTGTACTACCCATAATGTAACACATGCAAATATAATACACTTTTAATCTGTATTAATAACATTTTCTTCATTTTAAAAAAGTCTTGACAATCGACAACATGAGATGTCTGGATCTGTACTGTTCACCAACTTCTGTGTATAAATAGTCCAAATGTGGCTAATTTAAAGCTATGAAAATGCTGTCACTAAATGCAGAGCTGGGGAGAGATGTTCAATAACAGCACCTCATTATGTAGTATTTCCTTGACAAAGTAACCTCTAGGTTGCAGACTGTAGTAAAATGCAGCAAAAATAATTAGTAAGTGATGAGTTCTGAACATCTATTATAATTAAGAATATTAAAAAACAAAGAAAAATTTATACAATCTAATGCTTTAAAAGGGTGTTTAAAAAGCCGACGACTGTTTTACAAACTTCCTAAAACTTTAACAATTGGTTCTTATTAGTTGCTAACAAACTAGTTCCAGCAAAAGTGAGGCTTTTGCTTCCCTACCATTGGGTAAATGGAATTTGGGTTCTTCCCATGGGTGCATAAGGGGTGCATAAGGTTACGAACTCCACAAGTTCATTCACAACAAGGCTGTTCTCCTTGATGGTTATGAATCTGTAAAAGCACTGGCACAGAGACTGTTTTATCCAGGCAAAGCCAACCCTGTAACCAGGTTTTCTACCAACTGAGTCAACTGGTTGAGGGAGGGAAAAGCAAAGAAATAGTCCTGGTGTTAACAGTTATTTTATTTTCTAATACAGATATAGGTAAAGGTTCTCTAACTCCTACTCACAAAATGCAATGAAAACACAGTAACAGACCAGAGTTTACACAAAGGGACAGACAAGTTGTACAACAATAATGAAATCAAAATCCTTCGATACTGAGGTCTTTTCTGTGTAAAATAAGATGCTTCTCTCTCTCTACTCCCTCTCTCACTTCCTTTCTTTTTTCCCTTTTCCTACTACGTTTCTTCTTTCCCAAGTTGTCCTTCCCTCCCTCTCTCCCTTCTTCCCCCTCTCCTTCCTTTGCTCTCTCTCCCCCTCCTTCTCTTCCAGAAAGAGTTGGGGTAAGTTGACAGTGGAAGAGATTCAACCACTGTACCTTTGTCCAGTTTCCTCCCTATTGTAAAAGGTTTTACTTACACAGCTAGAAAATGGTACTGAAAATGAAGATATGTGGTAGGTAGAAAATGGCAGGCACAAAAAAAGAGAACACTGCCTTGATGCACAAATTTTACTTCATTAGGTTGAAACAGGAGAAAGATCTGAATTCTATTGAAGTAAACAAATAAACATTCGCTGATCACCTAACATATGCCTGGCCCCGAGTAAGGGCCATGGGAAATGCAGTGACAGATGGGCTATGATCCCTGACCACTTGCCTAAGTATAAAACATCAAAGAATGAGACGTTGGAAAATCCACTGTCAATCCCAGCATTAAATCTTCCAGAATTATAATGACAACAGATGACTACTTTTGGAAAATGTATTCCAGACATCCAAGGGTCTGGAATACAATTTAGCAGAGAGACCTGCACAGGAAGCAGTAAAGCAGAAAGGGGGCAGCACATACCCATCCACAGGAGGTAAAACAATCCTGGTGAAATAATTCAACCTGATGACTTCCATTCCTGGGAAAGTACTGGCATTTGTGTATGTGTGTCACAGAGAGAAACAAAAGCATAGAGTCTGAATGCCAACCTATTACCAACCCACAGGTATTGTTTCTGATCATCACCCAGGGGCTTTTATTACGACACCATGATAGCAAAAAAAAAAGACATAGATATGTCTCAGTTGTTATTCACTTTAGCTCAACAAGCACCTATTTTGTTCCTACTATGTACAGAGAATGTGATAGGCTTTGTGGGATGACAAAGGTAAATGTGACGGGATGTCTGACCAATCACATGAAGATGACAGGTATAAATATACATATGGAATAGGTACATTCAGCATTTGAGAATCATAAGTCAAAGTTCATATTCCCTCCCGATATTCCTAACAAGGTCAGCAACAGATATCTATAATATTCCCAGTAACCTGAGCCCTCCAAATAAAGCCCATCCCTCTTCTGGACAACTCAAATTATTACACAGTTCTACCTTATATATTGGATTTACCTGTATCTTCTACCACCTGCTCTTATTGGTGTCCATTGGGACCGCTAGAATAAACCCAATCCGTCTTCTACATGACAGCCATTTAAATAATTGAGGGTAGTTACTATATATCCCTCCAGGTTAAACATCTCCAGTTCTTTCAACCATTTCTAATAGGACATGACTCTGAGTGTCTTCAACCACCTAGCTCACCCCTTCTCCTCATTCGCTCTAATACCAACACTTTTCTATCTTTGTTCAAACAGGCTGCTATCAAACTGTTTTCACAATCTTTATTTGTACTATCAGGATACATTTTTAGCTCTAGACACAGGATTTCACATCTATCTCTATTCAATAATTCAATCTGCTAGATTTAAACTATTGTTCCCACCTAAAACCTTTGGAATCCTGTCGTTGTCACCCAGTGCAAGTGACCTCTCTCTCTACCAGGTTATCTGCATTTGTGACCCACAAGCCAACCTGATCTCAATCAACTCACAAATAAAAATGTTGACAAACTGAAACAAACGCACAGCTTTATGAACCTTGTGGCATGCAACCACAGGCCATCTTTCACATTCACATAGTTATTCAACATGCTATAATGTTGCCTAACTGTACTATTAGTACCTTCAGACTTCTCCATGTCTATAATAATGACTTTTTGAAAGGCTTTGTAAAATTACTGAAGGCATCCTGGTACACATTATCTAAGGCATTTTTCTAAAGCAGGGGTCAGTAAACTATGTCCCCCATAGGCCGAATCAGTTTACCATCTGTTTTTCTTTTACTGGAATACAGCCATGTCCATATAATTACATATTGTCTACGTAGGTTTTTGGGCTTCAGTGCCAGGTAAGTAGTTGCAACTGAGACTATATGACCTCAAAAGCCTAAAATATTTACCATCTGATGCTTTATAAATAACTTTTACCAGTCCCTGTTCTGAAGGAAACAATCTCATGTAGTACAATGTAACATTTTATGTGAACCCACACTCTGTTTCTTAGTGATGACTATATCTTTAACTAAGCCCACCGAAAGCATACATTAGTAATACCTTCCAAAATCTTTTCTGGGTTGATTTACTGGTTTATGGTTTCTAAAGTTCACTTTCTTTCCCTTAGGAAAATCAGAAATATTCAAGTCTTTATTCCTACAATAAAAAGTGAGAATAGATACTGTCTTTTGACAATAAATTATATGACAAATATTGACATATTAGTTTATTTTTCCATTTAATATGCATGGTTTACATATTCATACAGTATACCCAATATTGAAAGCCTTTAGCTCCAAGGCATGTTGGGGCATCAACAGCAAGTCCACAGAAAAATTGGAAAAAGCTGAAAGGAAATATAATTGTGGCTAGAGAAGCCAGCTCTACAGTGGGTCATTCCTCCCAAAAAGGCTACCATACAAAGTTTAAATCTCTAATGAACTAAATTCAAGGGGGACACTGACTAATTCACTCTCCCAAGGATCCAAACTTATTATAGGGATATAAAAACAGTGAATAGTAGTCTCTGGGCTGTGTTCATGCTCATTACCGATGGGACAGCAATTCTTTGATATCTGGTGCAGGAGACGGAATAGCAATTCTTTGATATCTGGGTGGGGATGAAATTCTTCTGGACAAATCCAGCTCTTACACATATATTGAAGGTAAAATACAGGTTTATTCCCTTGGGAGAGACACTAGCAAAGGTCAAGCGTGTCAGCATCCCAAGGCATTCAAGGAAGAAATCTCAACTTCCTGATGACCAGATATAAATAGGAATGATTTGAAGGAAAACTCAGAGATATCTTTATAGTACACCAGATGAGTACTGGGCTCATCCAGATTAGCTGAGCTCAAAATGGATTAATTCCAGATACCACCAAATGAGTAAATTCCTAATATCTGCCAATATTAGTTCTAATTTGGGAATTGGCTGAGCCAGAATTCCCAGAACAGGTTGCATGCCAAAATATTTACCTCTCCAATTTAGGGCTGGGCATGGCCTTTGGGCCAGCTGCCTCCTGCACTAAGTAGTCTTGTCTATTGACCTCAACGTGCTGTACAAAGGGTATCATTTTCTACTTGTACGTGACAAGACAGGAGCTGAGAAGCACTGGATTAAGCTAAACCTATAGATGACAGGATTTTAGTATTAGCAGCTAGAAGACCAGACCAGGTGAGGAATGATCCAGTAGAGAGACGATTTTAGAGTAAATGGGATAGCTAGAGCAAGCTGGAAATAAACAGCAAGGACACTAATCTTAGACAGCATTTTCAAAGAGGAAGACACAGAGGCTCTCCAAATAAACAGAATGGCACAAGATAAATAGAGTTAGGATGAAACAGAGAAATGATTTATATAGGGCCAGTATTAACTAAAAGTAGCATGGCATTAATGAGGAATATAACAAACACCAAAACAATTACATAGGATCAGTGTTACCCAGCATAAAAATTAACTTACAAAGAAAAAGATGCTGTATGTATAATGAAAGGAGAAGGGAGAACTTCCAGATATCAACGAGTTTCTAACCAGGTGGGGAGAGATGACATAATAGTTTCTCTAACCACTGACAAAGATTTCTTTCCAGGAAAGCAAGACACTGCAAAAGTCAGCTAAACCATAGTCATTCCACATATTTTGTAAGGACCCATAATATATTCAGTTGACAAACAATTCTGCCAAGTAGCTCTTCTACATGTTGATCATGTCAACAAAATTAATTTGACATTTACAGCTATTTTGAGAATAAAATGCAATTGCTTAAATTATTCTGTGGAAGCAACATGAGACAGAATTATTCAGTTGACAAAATCTAATTAAGTGTAAATTATTTCAGGTCATATGAATTATAAAACCTTTCAGAGATAAGTATTTTAATTCAAAGTGGCTCCAAGTGCTATAGAATATTAATAGGCCCACAGCCTCTTGCAATACTTTCACATTTCTGCCTCCAATAATCCCACCTAGTCCCCAAATATTGGTCTACATGTTAGTTCTTGTTCTGCTTTCTTGAGCCTGTAGTTGTATAAGGGAGTAGGAAGGAAAGAAATAAGTTTCTATGCCAGAAATTTTATAAAAGTTAATTCATTTTTATTGAGATATAATTCACATACTATAACATTTATTTTCAACAAGTAATATTATCCTACAGTTGACAGATAAAGAAACAGGATCAGAAGGATTAAGTAACCCTCCCAAAAATACAGAGTACAGCAAAGTAGGTTTACAGTAGTTTGTGGAAAAATAATACAATAATTAATAAATAATAATACAAGATAAACTATTTTGTGTACTCGCAACTGTAAACCTACTTTTGTTTCATTCTGCATGTGTCTCATTTGTGGCAAAATGCTGGAGTATAAATGTAAAGCCAATAAAATCTTCAATTTTCCAGGTCTGCCTGTCCTTCTTGAGAACCTTGAAAACAAAATTCCTGTAGTTAATTCCAGACATTACATGCAGGTATTTAGAGAACTGAGGCAAAGATCAGGAACCTCTTTGCCACCAAAGATTATGCATGACTTTAAAAAAAAGGAAGAATACTAGGGAGCCCAAGCACTGCAAAGGAAGAGAAAGTAAAAGGATGGCCCAGAAGACATTATGTAACAGAAATGCGGGAGGAAGGAAAGAATGAAGAAAACACCAGAGGTTCACATGATCTTTGTCTGCTTATAACTGATTTCCTACAGAACTTGAAATATTAATGAGAATATTGGATTAAGATTTGAAATCACTTGTGACTGGGGTAACAATTATATATCAACTTACTTTTCTTAGAAATGGGGGTAGTGATGTTTGTCTTTCCCTCCCTGGGAGAAATAAAGGAGATAAACAAGATCTGTTTGGAGAAAGGTATGCACAAAAACAAAACACAAAACCCTGAACTTTGCTTTATAAAGCAAATGGCAACAAAACAGAAAAGCACATTATAGAACAGTGTTCCCATTGGAGGTCAACTGGTGATGGGGATAAAAATGTCATTAATGGTGAGGATTTGAATCCTTGAATAAATCAGACAGTGTCTATAAAAGACAGAATTATTTATACTGCTTTTTATAATCCTTCTTATAAATTACTGCCACTGCCTTTCTGATGTCAGAACATTACTGTCAGCTGGAACCCTGGACTACGTACCATAGAATGCTTGAACCAAGCCCAACTACCAGGGAATGGAGATGGGGAAAATCACCTCTAATATGAAATGGCATTCTTCAGACAGCAGTTGTAAATAGTCTAAATATCAAATTCATGTATATATACCCACGTACATTCTACCACCTGAATCAATATGGTGAGACACAAGCTGTCCTAAGGGAAGAAAACAACTCAGGCCTCACACTAGGCCTGCTAAACTTTCTCTACTTCACAATGTCATTTTTATTCTAGAAAACCAACACTGCCATGATCCTCTGTTAACAAGAGAGGAGGGGCTAGTGAGGATCAGGGAGAAAGGGTAGCAAAGGTAGACAAAAAAGAACAGAAAAAAAGTGAAATTAAAAAGGGGGAGAAGAAAACAAACAAGAAAACCTATTTGTAACCATAAAATCACATCTTCTCTTTAGTCAGTGTTCTCTCCCAATTCTGTAAGAGTTAAAGGCTGCCAAGTAATAGGGCCTGCAGAGTTTTTCCCTTGAGTCTCAGCCAAGGCCAGTAACCCTGCTATTAGAGACCTGCCAAGCTTTGTCAATGCAATCTGCTGAATGCCTTGAGTGACAAGCGATCAATATTCTCCACTCTCATGGGTCATCACAGGTGACACAGGCCTAAGTAATAAAACAGCCCTGGCTGCCTTCTCTAACTTAAATGCTTCCCCAGCCACAATATTTCTTTTTTGTCTAAACGCCTCTAGCTAAATTTCTCGTAGATCGAACCATCTGATGGGGATAGAGATTCTGAGGAACTGCAATGTGTCTGAATTGATGCTAGCCAGTGAAAGCTCAGTAGACTGGAGAAATAGGTTCAAATAAATCGAAAATGACTAGCTACAGAGTTGTAATCTGCCAGCAACAGACCCTGTAGCAACAAGCCAATATGAAAAAAAGCATGCTGACAGCCAATCACCACCAAGTCACCTGCTGAAATGAGAACCCATTTTTTCCCCACTACTGTGCTGATGATAAGCACTTTCTCTGTGACATCTCTGGTGGCAGAAGGGATGGGAGGTGGCAGGAGTCATATTGTAGAGAACATTCAGTATCTTTTGCCATCAATAACTACCACTGTTCTCCCAGAAATGAGGAAGAATCCTCAAAGGTGGGATTTCAGAGGAGATATGAGGGTGTGCAGTCTTCAGGAACCACAGATCAGGTATCAACATCTTTTTCCATCCCACTGTCAAGACTGCACAGAAGGGTCCCTTCTGCCCTGCAAACCCACAGAGAAGCAGCTGCAGACAAACAGGAGAGCCATGAAGTGATACACTCCTTTATATGAAAACTCTAGAAATTCTAGTCAGGATTCCCAAATAGCATTAGATTCCTCAAGCAGTATTTTCCGAGCAGATGATAGAAAGCTTAAGTTGCTTGATCACTGAACCAAAACAGTGAATTTACCATAGACTGGTACCATCATAATCTGAAGAGACTAAGAAAGGTCTTAAAAGTCCCCCTAGCTGCCTCAGAGAAACACTGTATTTTAAGCAGTCCACATTATTTTTTGTAAATTTTTCTAAACTTCACATTTTCAAAGTAAGGTGTTTTATTGTAAATAGTGAATTCCTGTGCCATTTAAATACTTTGTTCAAATTTAAATAAACACATATGTCATTGGCACTCATCAGTACTCAAGGAGTGATACCAGGCTGACTATGCAGGTATCCCAGAAGTCCTCATGCTCATCTCTTCCCCTTAAAGGCACACATGACTACAGGAAGGCACAGGGCATCAGAGGAAACAAAATCTTACTGAAGTTGCTGCTGAAAACCAAAGCCTCCAGCATCAAGCACCCCTTTAAAAATAAGAGTTTGGGTAGTTACCCTGCTTGAAGGAAATAAAAAATAGAGAGTCTCATGACTTATATTCTTGGTCAGACTGACCTGCTGCTGTCATTTATTTTCTAATGATGTTTAAATTATTCTTTATTCTGTATTTTTACCTCCTATAGTAATTACAAAAAGTGTCTACATTTCAAAAGATATACCAAATAAATGTTTTCCTACTATAACAGAATGGTCCCCAATGATATTCAAAACGCTGATACTGAGCCAGCATATTTACTATTGTTTATCCCGATATTCCCATATTATAATTTTTAAACATAAAATAGTCACTAATAAGGTTTCTTAACTTAAAAAAAAAAAGGTCTTAGCCCTGGCTGGTGTGGTTCAGTGGATTGAGTGCCAGCCTGCAAACCAAAGGGTCATCAGTTCAGTTCCCAGTCAGGGCACATGCCTGGGTTGCTTGCCAGCGTCCCAGTAAGGGGCATGCAAGAGGCAACTACACAGTGATGTTTCTTTCCCTCTCTTTCTCCCTCCCTGCCTCTCTCTCCAAAAATAAATAAATAAAATCTTTATAAAATAAAACCTCCAGTTTAAAAAAAATGGTCTTAGAAGTTGACAGAGGGATCTCAAGGGAAAACAATAATTGTGGTTTCAACTCAAGATTATTGTCCACTACTGATAAGAATAATGAACTTATTACATAGAAAGTAGCTAATCTATAATAAGGGATATCATTTGACCAAATAGCCTGGAATAAAAATGCTTAATATGTAGGGCAGGATTACTGGGATAGACAGTTATTGGTAACATTAAAGCCTGGAGAATTAGAATTAATTTCAAAAGAAGAATCTGACCTAATTGATCCTACATTACACAACTAGAAATTAATGGTGAAGCTGTGGTCCTAAAAGACCAGTGATCAATGAATGTGTAGATGCATCTGTGAGAGTCTAGAACCTTGTGGGACTCAGTAATCCTCACCAACAGTGATTCCAAGGTAAGGGTTCTCTGGCTAACACACACCACACAGGACACAGGTTTTGCTAGCCTAGCTCTGCCCAAACAGAATGAGAAATTTGTTCTGATTAGACTCTTCGGACCTCTAACTGAGGTTAACTTCTGCCTCTCTGACCTCCACAGAGGTCAGGATTCTTGTCAATCCCCTCCCTAATCACTTGTAGGCCTTGGTAGGCCTTGGGATTAGTTGTCCACATACTTAAAAGGGCAAAATGACTTTACTTAGTTCCCCAATGCTTCAGAAAAATGCATGAAAGCATTAAGATGCAAGTGACAGTGAAATGTCTTAGTGGTAAAAAGAAAACTCTAGTCCAGGATGACTATGCATCAATCCTTCTGGATTACCACTACTTATCAAAAGGTCTCAGATTCAAAAACCATACTTCTGCAAAAGTGCCAGCGCCCAAGGCAAAACAAGAAATCACTTGGATTTCATTCTGACACGTTTTTCATTCTGAGCATTTTTCTGTGGTGAGTTAAGAACTTCTGCTTTGGTAAAACCGCATGTCAGCCAAAGAACTGACAGGAAGCCAAAGAGGTTGTATTAATTCCCTTGTTGATATGATTACCTTTCTTTTGTTAAGCGACATTCATTTTTAAAAAAATACTGTCAATTCACTCTGAAGATACAGAATAGTGTCCTGGCAAGTTGCTGCCACTATGGATATAATGTCAGAGGAATAAAAAAGAGCTTTGAAACATCCTTGGAAACACAATCATTTATGATTATAAAAAGCAGTACATACTTTTTGTAGAAAATAAATCTACTTATGTTCAGCCATTCTAAAGATAATCACTGTACATATGTAGGTGCATTTTCTTTTAATTTTTGATTTATTATTGTTTTCATTCTCTTTCTATACATAGTTCAAACAGTATTGTTTGTGTGTAAATATACTTTTGAATAAAATTAACATATTGTCAATATTGTCCCTTGAGTAAATATTCTTTGAAACTATCACTTAACCTGATGCATTATCATGATACGGAGTTGACTGTACAAAGTTTTTCCTCATGTCTGATTACTATCTCAGGATAATGTCCTAGACAAATAATTAATAGGTCAAAAAGCATTAACATTTTGAAGAATCACAGAACATTATAAAAAGACTAATAAAAAAATAACTGAACCACTTTATTTTTCCCAGAAATGACTAGGCTTATTTCTACAAATTATATTAATTTTATAAGTGAAAAAAATGGTACTTCCTTGTTACTTTTAATTGCATTTCTTTAACAATTATGTAAGTACATTCTTACATATTTAATTCCCATCCTTATTCCAAACCAGATTTTATTCACTGGTGGTACACTGAACTAATTGGATTGAAAGAAGGTAAATACCACACGTCTTTAGAGGAACTACTGTTTCGATGATGATTCTCCTGGTTAAAAGAAAGCAAGTGAAAATCAGAAGTTAATCAAACTGTACTTTTCATCTCTTTTTCCCCAAAGTAGTTTTACTTGAAGACATAAGAAATGATTATCATTAAGTGCCTAAGTGGGAGAGATGTGTATTAAACCTGATGTCATCACAAGCTAACAAGTCTCTTGATTCACTTTGCATTGACTTGGATACCTCCACACTCTAGGGTGCTAAACAAATTTGTAAATACCTCTCAGAAGAAAAGAAAAAGGTGCATTTCAAAAAGTTTAGTCCTATAAAGCCTCAGGAAAAAATAAGTGACTTTGAGATTCTTAAAATTATTCCCTGGGTTAAGATCTAGAAGGTACAATTTTTAAAATAAAACTTCACATGGGTCATAAAGGTGATTGTTACACAGAGAAAAGAGACATTCAGTTTTTGTTTATTTCCTCCATCAAGGATAACCTCAAATATTTATCTTCCCTGGAGAAAAATGATAAAGCAGGACCCTTTTTTTACTAGGCAGGACGAATGAATCATTCATCTCCAAAATAAAACAGAAAATATTTTTAAATGATCTCTTTTTAAACATACCTTAGTCAATGAAAAGTTTACCATTTGTGATCAATCACTATTGAGAAGCTAATCAAAAGTAACTTCAACTGTCTTATAGGGATATACTTTTGCAGTAAAAATTGGTGAGATATTGCACATGTGATTTTGAACCATGATGACACTAAAATGATTTAAATTATGGCAAAATTATCTACACTGATTCATTTCCTCTCATTATAAAACCAACTCTTCCTACAGAACGCAAAGATCTGTGAGCAGCATCATTGCTAATACTCGAAGTGAGTTTATAAGATTTAATTCCTTCCTACTCAAAATACAGAAAAAGTCCTGTCTAACAAAGTTGTCGGCCCAATCAACATTTTTTCCCTTTGGGTTTTGGTAGACAAAAGGTAAATTAGAACCCCCTTTTCCTTTTATGTCAATTTAATGCACTGGTTTGGCCATTTAATGCAACATGAAATGTAATACTTCACTACAATGTGTTTTGGGGAGAGCTGGGGTAGATAGAAATGGCTGGTAAAAGTGACAAACAAAACAAGTTTCCAAATCTGATTTGCTCAGATGCTATGTTAGGGGGCTCTTTACAAAGACACAAACATAAAGAAATGACCCCACTCACATCTGTGTTCATTCAGCCACTCATTCATGTCTTCAATCATTTGTTTGTTCACTCATGCTTTAACAATTAATAATACTTACTACCAGCTCTAGTGTTGAAAACATGAATAGAATAATCTCCAGGTTAAATATTGGAAGAGAAAGACATGTAACCCACAGCTTTCTGGAGAAATAGGAACAGAGGATACAGTAACTCACAAGACCACCAACTAAACTTCACATAGGTTTAGAGGTATAATAGCACCCTAGATGAAATTCTAGGCTTCAAGATAAAATTGCACAAGGGGACATCCTCCTCCAATGTTATGACCTTAAAAAGATATTTGTAATTCATTTTGAAAGGTGTCTCTTCGATCCAGAGTCCATCAGATATCATATTTACCCTTGGGTCTATATGAACAAATTACTCCAAATTACAATTCTGGGCAGAAATAATTACTGGTGCACCAAGCTGTCCTCACTTGGATGGTATCTGAGTAAAGAAAACCCATAGGCCTTGGCTTTCAGGAATAATAAACTTTCTGGTAAATGACAGGGAATAGTATTAGTAGTGGTGTGTGGAAAAAATAAACCACTTTCTTTTGTTCCAAGGCCTAAATGCAGCCATTGTATACTATCTGCTTGCTGAATTTGTGTTGCTTTTATTGCTGTGTTAAAGGAGGTATTTCTATAGCTGACCTCTGTATAAAAGCTAGGGTGAGCTGAGCTTTTCTGCCTATTAGAGTGAGCAGCAGAGCAAAGGGTGAACTTCTCTGAGTAGACGGGTCAGAGTACACAGACATTGATTCAGGTTTAGCTGACAGCACCAGGCAAGGCATTTCTAATCTCCCCAGTTAGCGCTAAATCAGCATGGTGTACATGAGTCCTTGACAGAGGACAGACAAATGGGACTCACTAAAAGGATAAAGAGTGGCCTGGTGAAGCACAGACACTGAATACAATCCAAAGCCTTCATTCCTTAGGCTAAACATGCTTTGCCAAACCCATATCCATTCAGGAAAATTCTTGGCTCTGCTCTTCTGTACTAAGTAAAATGAGGTCTTCTAGTCTGATTCTACAGCTGCTGCCCATTCCAAGAGTTAAGAACTCAGACACTAAAAAGCATACTTTTGCCTCCTCCTCTATTTTCTGTTGCCTGGAGAAAAGAAAAGTCAGAGCAAAAATTAGGAAGATGCCATCTAATCCATTGTTGTTACCCAGTGGAAGGGTAATTCACGGTTTGCTTTTCTTTAGGCCCTCCTGACAATCAGTCATGCCAGGACACAGACCAGAAGAAATGTGACTGAGCAGGAGCTCTTTTCTGTGGCATCCTTTTCAAGTTTATGAACACATCCCAAAAAGGGAAGAGAGGAATGACAAACAAAAGCTCAGACACAATGACCCTCAAAAGGAACACTGCTAGTGGTGACCTGTTATATAGCTAGGATTTTCCTAACACAATGTATGTGTTGTTCTTACATAGCACTTTTTGTTTGTGTCATCTTAAACACTGTACAAAGTGTTATCTTTATCTAAGGGACACTGTGATCCTTGGCTTGCCAATATGGAACTGGAGGTTGAGAGATGATAAATAACTTGCCCATGACAACACTGCCAAGATCACGATGCCAGTGAGCTATGAAACTGGGGTCCTAACCTAGTTTGAGGTCAAGACTCCAGAGTCTTGCTCTTAATCACTCTGCCATACAAAGATAACATCCCATTAAGCATGTAAATGGAATTTTTAAGTAATAAGCCCCATTTAAATCCAGCAGAGTAACTTGCTATTTAAAGGACCCCTTGGGTGAACACTTTTAATAGAAAAAAATCATCAGCAATGACAGCAATAAGAATAACCACCTTCTGATTTATTTCTGTTATAAATTCAAAATTTTGATGATCCTATTTGATGAAAATGAGACCAATCTGCAAATGCTAAACATGCCATGACTGCCAGCATCCCTCAAGCTGCCTGTGGTGATGGTAGGAAAGGGGGTAATGGGCAGGCTACCTGACACTCTAAAGAGAAGTCTTTAACTGTGTGGACTCTCACACACAAACAAGTCTCAAAGTGCTCATTTAGCAGTTCACAACTCATGCAATCATAACTTGCCTTCACATTAGAAGCCATGAATCACAGATCTCCTTAACAGAGGGAAACTAGGACAGCCTCTTACCCTCAGGAAAAGAAGATATTATGCCCACTTTATAAATGACCTAATAAAAAAGACTGAAAGGGTAGTTTAGAAAGTGGTATTGGCAGAAAGAGTATAGGCTGCGTTTTCTGCTACCCCACAACCCAGTTCCTCTCCACATTCTACCCCGGTATCCTTCAACTGACCTCTTATCCCAAACAACAGAGAACTTGTCACTAACACAGTCCTGGGGGAATGAGTCTAAACTTTCTTAAATATTACAACTGCCAGCTACTTTATAGATACCAAGACATTAGAAACATATTTAATATAAGAGAAATGGGCTATAATTTTAAAATGACATAATGAGGATAAATGTCACTGTGGAGTGGTCAAACCAGCTTAGGAAATGAAACTGGAACTTATTTTTTAAAAAAACAATGTGTGTTGGAATAAATGTCTCATTTCTACTGAAGAGTAACTGAATTTGCAGGAAAAAAAGACAATAAGAATATTTCAAATGACAAGTAAAAGTATTTTCTGAATATAAACAGAAAGACTATGAAAGAAATTGGGAAATAAATATCTCTTGAAATTCTACCCAAGGGTGGCCTCAAGTTAAATTCATAAGATAAATAGTTAATCCACTAGGAAGTTTCTTTTGCCAAACTATGATATTAAAGGTATTAAGTATTCCATATTTGTATAATACTTAGCAGAATATTACCTTAAGTATATTTTATTATTTGTTATATCTTTATAATATGTTATGTACCTTTCACGCTACAATTATTACAAAACCTACCAATAATCAGGGATAATAAATTTTTTTATAAATATAATGGCCTATTTGCTTATTTATTGGGTCATATTGCTCCATTCTTTATTTCTTTCTTAAAATGTTAATAGGAAGCTTTAACTTAATATTTTAATTCAAATCGAACACCTTTTACTCCTCTCAAGAAAATGCAAATATTACTGTTAAATTCATGAAAATGCCAGAATCAGGATTGAGTTTATTTTTATTCTTGGGATTGAGCAACTGTCCTTTATTAAGTATCTTCCATGTATGTCAAGCACTCATCTATGGTTTCATTTTCACATGACACCACTACCAGAAATTACTGTTGCCATTTTAAAAACAAGCAAAAAACTAGTATTTCCAATAATATACTCCTCTCAACATGGAACCAGAATGGACCCTCAAGAGCTCAAGAGGTCACCTAGTTTGAGCATCTGCCCCTAATTAAGCATTAGCTCCAGATAAAATTCAAGAAGAACCTAGAAATCCAGATAACTCATCATTTTACAGATGATAAAAGTGAGATACCAAGGTGTCAAAGAGCTGGCTTAGAGTCATTAAGATTTGTTCACAGAAGTCAAGGGAATGGAAACACCAGGTTCCTATCACTCATCCTCTGCTCTTCAACAAAACACATGGCTTCCTCCAAATACAAACTAGAGAGGCTGGGAAAGCAGCAGAGGGAGTTCAGACAAAGCAGTACAGAAGGGGATACTACTTGAGCCCCACCGTTGCCTTCTGGGAGACGATCTATACACCTTAATGCCTGACAAAGTTCACAGAGGTTAGAAAAGGTCTGCACTTTACCATGCTAAGTCTTAAACATCTTAAACTACTCTTTGTTCTCATCTGTAAAATAAGATAGTGTAATATTGTACTTGCTAGGGTTGTGATTGAATGAGCTATGTTTGTAAAATTCACTTTACACAGTAAGTCAGTGGTCCCGAACCTTTTTGGCACGAGGGACTGGGTTCATGGAAGACGATTTTTTCACAGAACTGGGTGGGGGAGTGGGGGCACAGTTTTAGGGTGATTCAAGTGTATTTATTACATTCAAGATCACCTCCTGCTGTGAGGCCTGGTTCCTAATAGGCCTAGACCTGTACTGGTCCGTGGCCCAGAGGCTGGGGACCCCTGCAGTAAGTGGTCAATAAACAGTAACTTAGTACAACTTGTCTCTTCTCTTTTATAGCAAAAGCCTTAACTTCTTCCTCCCTCAATGCCTTCCTATCAGTGATTCTCACTTGTGACAGATTGCTGGGTCCCACCCACAGAGTTTCTGGCGTGAAGTCTGAGAACTTGCATTACTAACAAGTTCCCAAGTAAAGCTGATGCTGCCATACTTTTGCTCTGATAGTTTTCTCCTTGATTTTAAAAATCTCTCAACTTTGAGAAGCACCATTTCCTGTCCACTTAATTGACCTTATACAATGTTTTCCTTTCCAGGTGGCATTTCTTTGCCTAAGTTAAATTTAAGGTTGTTTGCTCAAATGAAAGAGATGAAGCACAGCAAATGGAGACTGCATAAAAATGTTTCTTATTTTAAATTTAATCCCTAGTTCACTGTGACTACAACCAGCAGACCCTCAATGTCAAAAAGTATGCTTTTATATTCTGTGGAACTCTACTTTTATATAGAAAATTATCTTGAATATCAGAACAGATGATACTGCTTATCTTTCCCATTTTAGTAAAATCTCATTCACTTGAACCAACTATAGGGAAGGTTAGTCTAAACTGGTAAACAATTATACTTTTAAGCAATACAATAAAATAAATTACTGCTTAATAACGTCATTTTATCACTTTTAAGTCAATCATCTTGACCCAAGCAAGGTCAAGTAAAGACTTAACTCACTGCTTAACTGAGTGACAGTACTCGTCACTGCCAACTTCAGAACTCTACCATGGCTCTCAGGGCCTCACTAAGGAAATCCATCTTTTTTAACCCAATATTAAAGGCATCAAAAGTGTATCATCCACAATGTCCCTATATTTACTATGCACTGCAAATACAGACTCTCATACTTCTCACATCACTACAGAATATACCTGCTCCAATATGTGTGTCCAACCCAAGCCACCTTTTAAGGTCCTACTCAGACATCACTTCTTTCATGCAGCATTTCCAGACCCCTGATTCCTGTTATTCCTCTTGCAATAACTCTATTATATTGAGAAACCTGAACATGTAAAGTAACACATGTAAGTATTAAGATCTCTACACAGAAACCTGTACACAGATGTTCATAACAGCTTTATTTATAACTGCCAAAATATAAAAGCCACCAATATGTACTTCAGTAGGTAAATGGACAAATAAAAGTGTGTACATCCAGGCAATGGAATATTATTCAGTGCTAAAAAGATATGAGCTCTCAAGCCATGAAAAAACATGGTGCAAACTTAAATGCATATTTCTAAGTGAAAGAAGCCAATCTGAAAGATTACATACTGTATACTACCAACTATATGACTTTCTGGAAAAGGGTAAATTATGTAGACAGTAAAAAGATGAGGATTTGCCAGAGACTGGGGATAAACAGGCAGAGTATAGAAAACTTTCACAACAATGAAACTATTCTGTATGACACTATAATGGTCAACACATGTTGTTAAACAGTTTCTGAAAGCCATAAATTTACAATATGAAGAATGAACCCTAAAGCAAGCAATGGACTTTGGGTGATGATAAAGTACATGCAATGACTGTAACAAATGTATCACTCTGGTGGGGATGTTGATAGTCCTGGAAGCTGTGCGTAAGTGGAAACAAGGAGTGCATGGGAACTGCCTGGACTTTAACTTTCATTTTGCTTTGAACTTAAAACTGCTCTAAAAATATAGTGTGTGCATATATATATACACATGGAAACACATGGAAACCTATTTACCTTTTAATACTTTACAGGAAAATTTACCTCAGAATCAAGTTACTATTTTTTTTTAATGAGACTTCAATGCTATTCTATTGGTAGAACAAGGTCCTGAACAGCTTTGTAAAATTCCAGACATGGCAGTTTGTAGGAGAAAACCGGACTGACCCCTGCATACAGCTGGTACCATCAGACACTTAAGTGAATGTCTATTTGGTTGCATTACTGGGTTTTTAGAACATGCCTCTCAAATCACAAAGTAAAAAAGAAATCATGCTGTACACATTAATGCCTAAATTTCAACAAAATCTTTCATCTGGCAATTACTCAAAAATATAGGCGGTTCTCTCACTAAAAGAAGCTATTTCAATGAACCATGTATCTCCTTAGCTTTATTCCCATGACTAAATGTGTTTTCAACGTCCCTTTATATATTATGGTAGACACAGATCACACCCTTAACATCAGAACCCTTAAAGTTTTATTAACGCTTCAAATGGTGGAAAGAGTTGAGAGGGGAAGGCTAACATTAACAGTATAGTGGTGATGTTTTGGGCACTAAGTAAAAGAAGCAAATTTGAAAGATTACATCCTGTATAATACCAACTATATGACTTTCTGAAAAAGACTAACGAACTGTGTGAGCTCTTTACATGTACTGCCTCCCAAGGACATGTTCCCTCTTAGACTGGCACATGCATTTCACTAAAGGGCACAGGAGAACAATGGATTTGGAGACACCGGAGAACTTTTAAAGAGAAGCAGAAAACAGAGCCTACCTCTTAAAAGGTGGATTTTTGTGCTTCAGCTTTCTACCTTTACAGTTAGAATGAAAATACATATCCCACATAAAATATTTTTTAAGGAATAGTTTCGAGATAATGTAGGTAGAGTACCAGAAATAGTGACTATCCCACTGCAGACCCTTCCTCTGGTATTTTAAAGACGCTTCTAAGGACAGATTCTAAAACTTCTAGATACCTCACAGAGTCACCAATTCTACCTTTAAAATGACTTCTTTAACACTACTCCTCATACTCAGGGTCTTAATGCAGAGTGGGAATCCTTTGCCCTGATCTAGTAATAGCGAACTAATATAGTCCCCATTTGGAAAATCCACACCCTACATAGATATTTTCCTAAACACATACATTCACCAACTATTCATGGAGCCCTACACCTCCTGGGCACTGAAGATATGGCACAGGAGAAATGAGAGAAAAGCCTTATGTTCCAGTGCGCGAGAAAAACAGACAGAGAAAGAACCAAGTGTTGAAGTATAGTGCTATGAAGGGAGTGCATAGTTGAAGGTGAGGGAGGAACATGGGAAACACCTTCTGAGTGATATTTAAACTAAAGTAGTAAAGTTGAAATGTATCCAGGCACGTATCAGACTATCAGAGTAACAACTGCAAAGACCCTAGGATGGAAGAGGTCTTGGCATATCTGACTAACAGATCTTGTCAATGCCCAACTTAAAAACCTCCTTGACCAGTGGTTGTGAAAACCCATTTAATGTTTGGAGGTAAAAAATTGCTTTTGGGTCTAGAGCAGTTAGATGAGTGACCACAACTACTGTCTGGAAATTGGAAAAAGCTTAAAGGTCTCCAGCACATTGATAACCTGTGACTTAGGGCATTCTCAGTATAACACACTGCAACAATATAGTAAAACAAGAGCTCTAAAAATGGATATTCATTATCACTGAAGTTTTTTGAGGCTTACATAGAATCTAGAACTTAAAAATGATAAAAATCAAGATTCTCAATAGAGAAAAACACTTAACTGAATAGGGAAAATGTTGAGCAGGTATTTACATAAACTTTGTGGTACTTTATGTGAATTCAGTGGAAGAAATGAGGCAGAGAAAAGTACCTAAAGCTAGAAAAAGGCAATTGCATCCCAATTTAAAAAGAAAAGAAATAAGTTATATTAGGAGAAGGAAGAGGAGGAAGATGACCAAACTAGTGGGATTAGAGTTAGGGTGTTCAAACTAGATGAAAACTAGAAGAGGCTATTTAATCCCATCCCCAACTTAAAGGCAAGGCCAGAGAAATGTACAGTCTTCAAGTATTTTGATTACAATTAGTCAGTAGTTCTGCAAACCAGAACTATAGAACCCACTAGGCCGATGATATTTTAATACCGCTGACTTTGATAACCCTTGTAAAAGATTCTAGCATGAACTACCAAAGTAATCTTTTTATGTATTTAAAAAGAAACAGTGATCTCAGGGGTCAGCGTGAAGTCACCAAAAATATCTTGTCAGGAAAATATTTTGCACTTATTTATTTATTTATTCCATTTACTTAAAAAAAAAATAAGTAGTGCCTGAGGAGCTTGTGGTAAACACTGCTTATCTGGCAAATGCCCTTCTTGGATCACATTTTTGCAGAGGGAAGGAGAACACAGGTAGGTAAGTGGAACTAGGTGAAAGATCATAAGAAATTTCTCAAACTGTCAGTATAACAGTAGAAAAGACCAGAGGAGAAGTGAAGGGAAAAGAAAAGCAGGAGAAAATGAAATAGGACAGAGTGGAAAAGAGAATATGAAAGGAGCAAGGTAAACAAGATGGGAATCTTTAAACAAAAGTTAAAAATGCCAACTTAAAAAAAGAGAGAGAAACAACATGGGAAGGACCTGTGCTACCCAATATGGTAGACAACTAGCCACATGTGGCTATGTGAACTTAGTAAAAATAAAACTCAAAAGTCAGTTCCTCAGTCGCACTAGCCACATACCAGTGCACGCATATGTGGCTGGTGGCTACTGAAGTGAATAGCACAGATCATCACAGAAAGTTCTATTTTATAACACTGAGTGGGTAAAGAAGACTTTTCTTCTGGTTTTCCTAAGTATCACAGTTAATTGAATACCATGTAAGATCATTCCTACTTCCTTTCACTGGATGTTGGAAGCATAAATATAATTGTATCACAAAAACATATATGATTTCTATTTGGTAACTTCTGCCTGGTTGCTAATATCTTATATTCAAAGGCACCCAAAGTGGTGGCTGACAAAACAAAGGTCAGTTGTGGCTACAAAATAAAAATCTCACTAAAACTGCAAATGCCAAAGAAGATGCACCTTTGGTTTAGATTTTATAGCTCATTATTATTCCATCTGGTACCTGGCCTGGGGGGTAGGGGAGGACAGGATGGCTATAGGGGAAAGCTTTTAATTTAGACAGAAAATTATTTTAATTACTGCTAACAGAAGGGTCTCTTATGAACTTCAGGCCAGCAGTTAGACTCTCTGGAGCAGAGGCTCTTTAGAAAGGACAGGCTCTCCCACTTCGACCTGGGGGCTGGAGTGTGACCTCTAAGAGCACTAAAACAAGGTAAAGAAATGCAGACATGCCCAGTTAAAAAACACATCTTGGTGTTACTGTTACTTGCAATTTATACTGTTTTATATAATGAAATATGTATTGAATTTGTTTTCCTGATTGAATTACAGTTTTCTAGAAAGCAAACATTTCTATATCCTTTCAAACAAATAGCACATTGCTGAATGCAGAACCAGTGAACAATTAATATAAAGTATGCTAGAAAAATCTCAGTCTAGCTATTCTATTTATCTCAAATTAACTTTTTGACTATCTTTTCATGTATCACCTGACAAAGAAAGCATGCAAGGCTTAGAACAAGCCTTGTAAACTCTAATCCTGTCTGTGAGTCTCAGAATGTTCATATATCTGCCACAGGTCATTGGATTTACAATATGGATGCCACTGAGAGATTTTGGAGGAAACAATTTAGATAAAAAGGTGATGATAGAAACCAGTCTGCAGAAAGACTTTAGACCATGACTTTAGTACAAGCCCTTCAGAGTCCATCAGCATAACTCCACAATTGTTTAATCCTTAACTGAAGGCTTCCCCTGTACTCCTGTTTGCCTCCACAGGCTGAAGCTCAGACTGAGGGAACTAAGACGCCGCAAGGCATCAATGAAAAAAGTAAAACCAGGCACACACATTAAAAAAAATTTTTTGTGACTTCCAGTCAAGATGGAGGTGTAGGTAAACATGGCTCACTTCCTCCCACAACCACAGCAAAAAATACAACTAAATTACAAAACAACTATCACCCAGAACCATCAGAAAATCAAGCTGTATGGAAGTCTGACAACCAAGGATTTTAAAAAGTCACATTTTCCCAAATGAGTTGGAGAGGTGGAGTCACAGAGATGCAGACATGGAGACACAGAGACATGGAATGGGCAGTCCCACACCCATGTGTAGTGGATAAAAATCAGAAGGGATACCTTGGGAGAGAGGGATTCCAGTTCTACACCACACCACACAGCCCAGGGTTCCACTGCCAGGAAAATAGTTCCCATAACTTCTGGCTGTAAAAACCAGTGGTGAATGGGGAGGTGGAACACACTACAGATTTCTCAGAAGTCTCCTCTTAAAGGGTCTCACAACAGACTTAGGACTTACACAAAGTCACTCTCTCTGGGCTCTAGCACTGGGGCAGCAGGTGGAAGGGCAGCAGTGGTATATGGGGAAAAACTGAAGTGTCTGTCATTAAGGTGAGTGCCATGGGACAGCTTCCTCCCAGACAAAATTCCTGAGTCCAGGCACCAGCCATTGTCTCTCTTCTGAGCCCAACCCTACACAGAGTCACAGAGTGGTGACACCATATCAAAGACTCCATCAACCTGGTTCACACCAGTTGCCTGCTCATGCAATTACCTAAGGCTCTACCCCATCCAAACTACAAGTGTGCTTTTCTACAATGGGTCATGTCACTAAGATAGGGATTCAGAGCACCTCTACCTAATACACAGAAAATACACAGTGTTTACAAGGAGGCTGCCAGAATGGGGAGACAAAGAAATATGGCCCAAATGAAAGAACAGAACAAAACTCCAGAAAAAGAACAAATCAAAATGGAGATAAGCAAGCTATCAGATGCAGAGTTCGAAACACTGGTTATTGAGATGTTCAAGGAATACCCATTGGGTACTTACTTCAGCATAAAAAAAGACCCAGGCAGACATAAAGGTTACACTAAGTGAAATAAAGAAAAATTTACAGGAAATGAACAGTGCAGTGGATGAAGCCAAGAATCAAATTAATGATTTGGAACATAAGGAAGTAAAAAAAAACATTCAATCAGAACAGTAAGAAGCAAAACGAATTTAAAAAACTAAGGATAGTGTAAACAGTGTCTGGGACAACTTGAAGTGTTCCAATAGTTGAAACATAGGGGTGCCAGAAGGAAAGGAGAAAGAGTAGGAAATTGAAAACTTATTTGAAAAAATGATGAAGGAAATCTTCCCTAATGGTGAAGGAAATAGACAAGTCCAGAAAGCACAGAGAGCCCCAAATAAGTTGAACCCAAAGAGGGGCACACCAAGACACATCATAATTAAAATGCTAAAGGTTAAAGAGAAAGAGAGAATCTTAAAAGCATCAAGAGAAAAGCAGAGGGTCACTTACAAAGGAGTTTCCATAAGGCTGTCAGCTGATTTGTTAAAAGAAACTGTGTAGGCTACAAAGCACCAACAAGAGGTATTCAAAGTAATGACAAGCAAGAACCTACAACCTAGATTACCCTATCCAGAAGTTATCATTTAGAATCAAAGGGCAGATAAAGTTGTTCCCTAGACAAGGCAAAACTAAAGGAGTTCATCATCACTAGGTCATTATTGAATGAAATGTTAAGGAGACTTATTTAAGAAAAAGATCAAAACTACAAACATTAAATTGACAATAAATTCCAACTATCGACAATTGAATCTAAAAATCAAACTAAGAAAAGAAGCGGAACAGAAAAAGAATCATAGATATGGAGATCATTTGTATGGTTACCACTTGGGAGTGGGAAAGGGCAGAATGGGAAAAATGGTAAGGGATTAAGAAGTACAAATTGGTAGGTACAGAGTAGGCAGGGGAATGTTAAGAACAGTATAGGAAAATCGAGTAGCCAAATAACTTATATGCATGACCCATGGACATGAACCCAGAGGTAATGGGGCATGCTGGGTGGAGGGGAGAGGAGGAGGAAACATTGGGACAACTGTAATAGCATAATCAATAAACTATATTAGAAAATAGTACTAAGTTTTTTTAAAATTTTGCTTTATGGATAGATAATCTGAGTTACCTTGAGTAAGTTAACTCATATTTGATCAGGTAATGACCCTGTGTTTGGGTCAAAATGTGAAGTTCTAAATGTATGTTAAATAATAATCTGATGCTATTACAAATTCTGTTTTAATTGAAAAGAGTTTCCTACCTACCCTGCAGGTATTTCAAGTCCTTATAGTAGAGACAATTCTTCACTCTATTTTTATATCAAAAATTAATCTCTAGATGACCTTTTTACATTGAATGTAACACCCATATTTATTCCTATACATAAATAGGAAACAGGAAAAATGACAAAGTTTATCAAACAAGGTAAAGTACTTTGTATGCCCTCCACCATCCCCAGGTTAACAAACAAATCTTTTTCCAAAGAAGTAAAACCTCAACTTTTGTTTTCAAACAATTTTAGATCACTCAAGTGTTACTTATGCATTTTATAGAATAAATTCATTTTATATAAGTGGGAACAATAAGGGACTGAAAGATAAATTATATGGTATACTGTATCTCTTCTAAGAGGCAGCATCATTTAATATAAACGATAAAACCTTCAGAGCTACACAGGGTTCAGTTAAAATGCCACCTCAGGCACTAACCTGCCTCATAAGTAGGACTACAGCTGGCCTATATAGGACTTAGTATAAATTAGAAAAAAAAAAGTGACTCATCTAAACAAATGCAGTCCTTACCTGCTACCTCAGCCAACCACTTTCCTCATGCAGTGAACAACCTGTATCCTGTGTATAAGTGTGAGTGTGTGTATAACTTTGGAAAAATCTAAGCTTTAGTCACCTCATCTCTAAAGTGAATGCAATTCTATCTGTACCTCATTGGGTTGAAGGAAGAATTAAACAGGTAAAGAAATAAAGCTCCCAGAGCTAAAGAATGGAGTCTAAAGAATTAGGGCTAGCTACCTAGGAAATATTAGTTCTCACCTTCATACTTCCCCTTGGCCAGTCACCTATATGGTCAATATCCTGGAAACTTCCTATTAAGAATAGATACTACTCTGTTATTCCAAGTAGTTAATGTGTTCCAGGATTTAGCCATGGCCTAGAACAGGGATGTCAAACTCATTTTCACCGGGGAACGCATCAGCCTTGAGGTTGCCTTTGAAGGGCCAAATGCAATTTTAGGACTGTACAAATGTAACTTACTCCTTAACAGTTAAGCGAGAGCTTGGCACTGTCACCAGGTAGGAACAAGGTGCCAGGCCTGAGAAAACAAGGTGGAGGGCTGAATTCAGTCCATGGGCCTTGTCTCTGCCACCTGTGGACTAGAAGCTTTACTACAGAAATTGGACAAAGCATTTGAGAGTTAAAGCTTGCTCTCTGTATGTCCCACTGCATTGCACAATACTAATCATTTAACCTGTATTTTCTCCAATCCATTTCTTTCTAAATTGATTGCCTGTTGTAACCATACATTGTCGTACACAGGACACTAGTTTTAAATTTCACTCCATAAATTCCATCTGGGAAAGCTTTTAAATCCACCCAATGACTATAATGGGTAAATAGAAATCTTACCCACATAAACCTCAAGCCCTAACCACTCCCATGATGTTCAGTCATTTCTACTCTGAGAAGAAAACTGAATTCTTTTTTCCTAAATTAAAAACTCACTTGAAAGAAGTAGTATTAAACTACTCCATAAACATAATAAACCACACTTAAATCATGACTGCAGTACATATCTCTTGCCTACAGCTATTAGATTCCACAAGTAAATTTTTAAGTTTGTCAGCAAAACAGTTCTTTATTCTGACCATGATTTACTTTCTGTGGCTTGATGTTGTCTTGTGTTTCTTTCTGATGTTGGGGGTGGGAGGTGGGAGGGGTAGTAGTCTGTCCAGAAACTCATAATAGATTTATTCAGGAGACAACAGTGGTATAAAAGATTCCCTATTTCCTCACTGCAAGGTCAGTTTAGGCTTTAAGGCATGAATAGCAATGGTGACAACTTTGCCTCTCTCTTGTTTCCTTGATGATTGATTAAGACTGTGCAAATTAGTTTGAAAAATGAGCAAATTACCTAGTGAGAGTTAAAGATTCTGGGAAGGCATTTCACTCAAAAGGCCTGGCCAGCTGTTCAAAATGAGCTCACATACATTTGCTCTGCAAAAGAACCTGTCAGGGCTTGGGGGAGGTGCTTATTATTTTATCAATAATCACTTAAAATTGTTATTTGCTGTAAACAGTACAGATAAAAAGTATCTGGAGTAGCAAAGGGAAGTTAGAAGTATGCAGACGTTATCCCAAACTCCAAAATCAGCCACTGACTTTTAATATCCATGGGTTTGGATGCAAGATTTCATTGTAACAAAACTCTGGACTGGAACTAGGAGGCAGACACACAAGGGGCCCAACAAGGCCAGGTAATGACAGAGCAGGACCAAGAGGGTTTATTTTTACACCACCACCCACACTACGTACCCAAGAGGTAAGCCCCACTCCTATCATTTAAAACCTCTTGCTCAGACTATGAAACACATTTCTCATACTTAAAAACCCTGACAATTATTCATAAAAGCCTATGTTTAAATTCTATTAAAATACTTGGATCTACAAAAATCTTTGGTTTCATATTTCTTTAGTTCTAAGTTTGTCATTCCTATGTTAGCAAGCTGAAGTATCTTCATGTATTTTTAAGTTTTAGGCAATTTGAAATCTTAAAACATGATGAAAAGAATTCAACCAGTGGTAATGTAAATTGACACAGCTTTTCAAAGAGGCAATTTGATAACATAGGGGTTTAAAAATTATATACATTCTCTTTCACCAAAAATATTCTAAAAAAGAAAACATGATAAAATGACAAGACTGCTACATTTCATCAAAGTGTGAATATTTCCATGAAATATCTGGAACAACCTAAAAGTACAACATTGTGGAGTTCGTTAGATAAACTATATGATGAAATGTTAGTATATTTATTATCTAGCCATTTAACAAATAACTGTGTATTGAATATTTAAAGATGTACAACATATTAACTTATAAAAACTATCAAGAACAACATGCATAGATTAAGACTATCTTTTTATTGCATGTATACACTCTTAAAATGACTTGAAAGATTTAAACCAAGATATCACTTGGTGGGATATGGATATTTCAAATTTTTTTTAAAAATTATTTCCATTAACCAACTTTTCTACAAGGACTATATATTGATTCCACAATAAGAAAAATAGTTTTGATAATGTCCCTAGGCCTCATCTTATTGCTTCTTAAAATTAACAGATTAAAATTTTGTAGGTCATTACCTTCTTAAGTTATCAAAATACATCCAAAATCATTAATGTAACACCTGTGGCTCACATACAAATGAATTGATGTAATAACAAATATTCACTGAGCACCTATTTGCTATGTACTCTCCTATAACTGGGGATATAAAGCTAAGTAAAGGTACTCCTTTGTCTTTTAGGAGTTTACAGCCTATAGAAAATGAGATAAAGACAAGCAATACTTATTATACAGAGAAAGAACATTCCAATGAAAAGAAGCTGGGCTATGGAGGGTCAGGGACTGGGAATTAATGAAAAATACAAAGTTTTTTGGAAGGACAAAGAGAGGCAGAGCCTTGACATAGGAAACAGGGTGTATGACGTGATGAAGGTGCAGAACGACACAGAAAGTGAGGGGGCCAGTAAGCTGCTGGGGATAAGAGAATGTATGTTACATGGGAGAGAACAGCAGGAATTCTTATTAAATAGACTGAAAAAGTAGAGAAAGCCTTAAGGAGCATACTTACGTGTTTGGAAATCTTCCAAAAGTACAGTGGAAAAGCATGTGGTTTTACACTACCAAGGAGGGGAGAATGATCATATCTACCTCTCACGGCTTCAGTTATCTCCTGTGGACCATGACTGTGCAAAGTATGCCTCTAGCCCAAACATTTCCCCCTGTACACCAGACTCATGGTTCCTACTGAATATGCAATAACTTATTTACCATATGCTCCATAAAGTCTTAATATCTCCTTCAAATTTAAGATGTCCCACAACAAACTTTCCCTCAAATCTTTAAACTACTAGACTCTAAAAAATCAAGCCAGAATCATCATCTTCACTTCTTCTTCTCACAAGTCCACACTACAAAAGCTGGAGAATTTGCGTGAAACTTTTCCAATCTCTCACCCCATTACTGAGCAACAACTCTTTAGTTCAAGAATCTGACCACATACTGGTTATATACTAGAGTCTCTTTAATGATATCTCTACTCATCTACCATCCACACCACATTACTATTCCTAGGAGTGACCTCTCCAAATAACAAAACCAACATTCTACTCCTGGTTTCAAAGGCTCTGAGAGCTCCCTGTTGCGTACCATATAACATGTGAAATCAAACTCTGCCTGCCGATGAGGTTTTCTTCAGCTTTTTAAATTTGGTAACGTTTTATCTGAAGGAGTTTCTTAATATACTATCACTTGGTTTGATCTATGTTAAAGCTAACTCATAAGGCCAAAGCTGTAGGGTACTAATAAGTAAAATACACTAGGCAGTGAATGTCTCTGCAACAACACCATGCTACACTAAAATAGTATCCCACAGTATTGAGTCCCCTCAGAGCTCTTCAAGGGTTAGCATTCTACCTGGAATACTGTGGGTCTTCAATAAAATTGTGTGACAAAATGAATGACTTAAAAAGGCAAGTAAAAGAGTTCCTGATTAATTCACATGACATGTACAATTAAAAATATAACTTTTATATAATGGCAATACTGGCCTGTTTAAGATTTTTGATAAATTTCTTCTTAACAACCACCCTCTACCCTAAAAAGGTATTTCAATGGGTGAATCTCATTATATATTCCATCACCAACAGAAATTTCACATGACAAATTTACTAGTATCACAGATTGTCCATACACTGCCCATTAGTGTAAGAGACTTGTCCTAGAGTGCTGTCTAGGACCTTAGCTAGACCACATGGGTTTTGTTTTTTGTTTTTATTTTATTTATTTTATTGTTGTTCAAGTATGGTTGTCTCCATTTCCCCCCCTTCACCACCACCTCCCCAGCCATCTCTACTTTCCACCTTTGATCCTAACCCCCCTTTGGTTTTGTTCGTGTAGACCACAAGTTTTAATCAGCAAAATAAAAACCAATTGAGGTCATTTAGTCCTACTAAAAAACACACTATAGCGACATATTAAACTTGTTTTTATATACATGCACACACATTGCCCTAAAATTCAAATAGTTCTAGGACATTAAAGAACAGTTTCTAGTACAGGGTTATGAGGTTATCAATCTCTTTACAGAATAAAATAAATATAAAGATAACTTTTAAATCCTCTAAATTGTTGACCAAATACTTTGTGGCAGGGAAGTAAGATAAAAGATAAGTACTACTGAATTTATATCAAGAAAACAATTGGACTTCTGGCCAAGATGGAGGCATAGGTAGGCACACTGTGCCTCCTCACACAACCAAAAGAAAAATAACAACAATTAAAAAAAAACACAACTAGAACTGACAGAAAATCAAACTGGATGTAAGTCCAATAACCAAGGAGTTAAAGACACATTCATCCAGACCAGTAGGAGGGGTGGAGTCGGGCAGCCAGGCAGAGAGGACTCATGGCAAGGCGGCGGCTGGAGGACCCAGTAAGGAGGTGGATTGTGGAGCAGGGCACATAAGGCTGCAGCTGGCCGGCAAGGTAACAGTGGGAGACCTGGAGAAGCAGCAGTTTGCACACTGGGTGGTCCCACATTCGCACACAGATAAACCGGGACAAACAACTGGGGAGAGGGACGGACTGTGCAACCTAGGGCCCCAGCTCAGGGAAATAAAGCCTCAAACCACTACTTGAAAACACCTGTGGGGGTTGAGGCAGCAGGCCAAACTCCCAGCCTCACAGGAGAACCCATTGGAGAGACCCACAGTGTTCTAGAACGTACACAAACCCACCCACATGGGAATCAGCACCAGAAGGGTCCACTTTGCTTGTGGGTAGTGGGGGAAGTGACTGAAAACGGGCACAGAGTGAAGCAAGTCCCATTGTTCCCTTTCGGACCCCGTCCCCACACATAATGTCACAATGCAGCAAGGTGGATTACTCCACCTGGGTAAAAACCTAAGGCTCCGTCCCTCACTACATAAGAGGTGGGTCAAGATGAAAAAAAAAAAAGGCCCAAATGAAAGAGCAGATTAAAGCTCTAGAAAAAATACAACTGAGTGATAAAGAGATAGCCAACCTATCAGATGCACAGTTCAAAATACTGGTAATCAGGATGCTCACATGATTGGTTGAATTTGGTGGCAAATTAGATGAAAAAATGAAGGCTACGCTAAGTGAAACAAAGGCAAATGTACAGGGAACCAATAGTGATGAGAAGGAAACAGGGACTCAAATCAATGGAGTGGACCAAAAGGAAAAAAGAAACATCCAACCAGAAAAGAATGAAGAAGCAAGAATCCAAGATAATGAAGGGAGGCTTAGGAACCTCCAGGACATCTTTAAACATTCCGACATCCGAATTATAGGGGTACCGGAAGAGGAAGAGCAACAGTGGAAAAGTTATTTGAACAAATAATAAAGGAGAATTTCCCCAATGTGGCAAAGGAAATAGACTTCCAGGAAATCCAGGAAGCTCAGAGAGTCCCAAAGAAGTTGGGCCCAAGGAAGAACACACCAAGGCACATTATAATTACATTACCCAAGATTAAAATGAAGGAGAGAATCCTAGAAGCAGCAAGAGGTAAGGAGACAGTTACCTACAAAGGAGTTCCCATAAGACTGCCAGCTGATTTCTCAAAAGAGACCTTAAAGGCAAAAAAGGGCTGGAAAGAAGTACTCCAAGTCATAAAAGGCAAGGACCTACATCCCAGATTGCTCTATCCAGCAAAGCTTTCATTTAGCATGGAAGGGCAGATAAAGTGCTTTTCAGATAAGGTCAAGTTCAAGGAGTTCATCATCACCATGCCCTTATTTTATGAAATGTTAAAGGGACTTATCTAAGAAAAAGAAAATAAAAAACATGTACAGTAAAAAGACAGCAAACACAATTATTAACAACCACACCTAAAACAAAAAGAAAAACAAACTAAGCAAACAACTAGAACAGGAAGAGAAACACAGAAATGGAGATCACATGGAGGGTTATCAACAGGGGAGTGGGAGGAGGAGAGAGAGGTACAGAGAATAAACAGCATAGATGGGTGGTAGGAAACAGAAAGCACGAGGGTAAGAAGTGTATAGGAAATGTAGAACTGAAGAAATTATATGTATGACCCATGGACATGAACTAAAGGGGGGAACGTGGGTGGGAGGGGGTGTGCAGGGCAGAGGGGAGTGAAGGGGGGAAAATGGGACAACTGTAATAGCATAAACAAAATATATTTAAAAAATAAACAGTAAAAAAAGAAAACAACTGGTTTCATCTATGATAACCACAAATTTCATTTTGTAGAGTGTTCTGATTACATGTCCCAATAAATGAGCTTCTCTTTTTGTTCCTTTATTTTCCCATTTTTAATTATTGCTGCCTCAGGTTTCAAAAAATATGTAAGACTGATTGTTGAAAGTCAAAGGCTTCCATTTACTTCAGAACAGTTCAAGCTTGAACAATCTATCCAAGTTGTACATTCTTTAACAAGATAATGTTTACCACTATAATATCTAACACTTAAATAGTACTTATGTAATATGTGCAAGTTCCAGTGCAGGCTTAATATTTTGTATTATTTAATATACAGAGTCCTTTAAGGTAGATCATGTATTATTTCTATCTTACAGATGGAGAAACTGAGTAATAGGGAGGCTAAATAACTTGCTTCGGATCATATACAGTGTAAGTTGCTGAGCTGGGGATCCAACCTAGAGTCTGTTCTCTTAACCTAGACACCTTATCAAAGGAGATCTCTCCATTAAGATACTGAAAAGGAAAACACACATACACACCCTTATATATAAGCTCTTTTAATAAATTCTATCTCCTTGATTTAAAAAAAAAAGTGATACTGAGAAGGAAGTTTGACAGATGTAGAAGAATATTCCATCTAGGGCATTCTAGTCAGTATTGTCTCTGTCTAATTTCACCCATATTTTGTCACCAATTCTGAGTATTAACATATTATCAGGAAGTACAGCATATTCTTTCAAAACTATAATTCTGAAAGTTTTACTAAATATACTGGTCTGTTATTCCCAAAACTGAACAACATGACTTTAAAAAAACACCAACCAATAATAACGGAAGCCACAAATGGAAGTCACATTTGCAATTTTAAGAATTTTTTTAGTAGCCATATTTAGAAATTTAAAAGAGATAAAATTCATTTAATGATATATTTTCTTTAACCTCATGTGTCAAAAATACTATTTCATCATGCAGTCTACATAAATTATTAGAGATATTTTACATTCTTGCTTTCATCCTAAAGCTCCAAAATCCAGTGTGTGCTTTACACTTACAGCACGTCTCAATTAAAGATCAGTCATTGTTCACATGTTCAACAGCAAACTGTGGCTAGTGGCTGCAGCAGTGAATAGCCCAGTTCTACATCATATAGCCAATTGAGTAGTTAAAATAAATATAATAAGGCGCCTCTGTTCACATATTCCCTTCATGAACTTTTCCCCAGGTCTGACTATCTTCTTCATTTTTTTCAAGATTTTATTTATTTATTATTAGAGGTGAAGGGAGTGAGAAAGAGAAGGAGAAAAACATCAATGCGTGGTTGCCTCTTGCACGCCCCCTACTGGGAACCTAGCCTGCAACCCAGGCTGTGTCCTGTCTACTCATAGAAAATGAGTGTATCTATGAAATACAGTCAAGTTGCAGTGATGATAAAACAATAATTGCTAACTGAAGTGTGCCCCTAGAGAGAGTATGTAATTCTAATGTGTCCAAAAGAGTGGGCTCAGTAAACTTTCCTTATTTCCAGACTCATTGCTCCATGGGGCCAAAGAGGAAAGAAGGGGCAGAAACTAGACAAAGAATATGTATGAATAACCCACAGACATGGACAACAGTGTGGGAATTACCTGGGGGAGTCAGAGGGTGGGATGGGTGGAGGAGGGCAAAGAGGGGAAAATAAAGACAACTGTCATAGAGTAACAATAAAAAAATGATTTAAGAAAACCGGAAAGTAAAAATATGTAGCCACTTCTTGAAAAACATGTTTTGAGTAAGCCAAATTGTCTTTTTTTTTTTCCAGAGGACAACATTTTTCTATGTACTTAACCTATGTACATAGGTTAAACCTGGTCATCTTACAGTGACATTTCCTTCAGCTAAGAGTTGATTTACCCTAAATTCCAAATCTGGATTTTCTCTCAGCAGTCAATTTGACTCTATCAACATTAGATCAGTTGGGGGTATGTGGGGAGCTGGGGCTCCTATGGATGTTTTTAATTACTTATGTTTCATTTATTCAACAATTAAGTACACATTAACCCTACCACCCTATAATCATGAAAATGTGAAAAGCTAATTTGAGCTAAAGATATTTTCCCCCATGTAAGAGTCAGGATATCATTTAGTAAAAACAGAATCTAACTTTTGTTGGATTACTCAATATACTCAGTAAAAAGTAATCAACTGCTGGTGACACACCCCAAGCCCAAAAAGGTGGAGGGTAGAAAACGGTAGAGAGAATGTCAAAACAAAAACCTATGCTAGAAAATTTACAAGGAAAAAGAACAAACATCCTCTTTGGGAATTACTCTAGGCTACAGAGCAAAGAATTATAGCACATAAACTGAGGTTACATAAACACTCTAATAAAACCCAGGGCTTGATTTATAGAAGCGAGTTATTTCGTGCTTACTTTCACAGAAGACCTAAGCCTGACGACCAGCAAGGCCGCCCTCCACCACTCTAGCAGCAGGAAGAGAGATGGTTTGCGGGGAGCTCCTGTGTCTTCCTGTCGGTGTGAGTATGTGTGTGTCCCTACACATGGGGAAGGGTCAGCTGAAACACCACAGATATCACTCCTTTTGTTTTTAAAGACAGAACATAATGGCATTTTATTTGCATGTTCAATGCCCCAGTCCACTCAGGCTTTCCATCTCCCCTGCCAAGGTCCAATCCACATTACCACCAGGAGCAATAAAATGCCACGGTGAAAGCAGTTAATACCAAAAGCAAAAGTATTCAGAAAATAGGAGGTTTGAAAGGAGCTTTGAAATTTCAAGTAAAACAATAAGACAGAACTTATCTACATTCCAAAACAACATGTTGGGTGAGAATAAAATGATTATGCCTCACACATTCTCAGACACAGAGAACGAACTATTGAAATAAAGTCAGCTTGATAAATGGAGGCTAAAGTGTATGAAGCCCCAAAAACTGAGACGAGGCTCTGTTTGGTAGGCTGGCTTTAATAGGCTAATTTACAGAATTAGTGAACAAATAGATAATTCATTCTTCCAAACCCTCTTCTAACTCCCCCACTCCCACTCCCACAAAAGACCTAACTTCAGCCTTGACTATGCCTAGGGAACTGCATTACCTTCTTAATGTTTAAGATCCTTAATCTTTTCTGATAGCTGCTTTAATGAAGCATCTTATCAACATTCATTTATTACCACTTTCCTACACATTGTTCTTCATACAAGACAATGGTAAATGAAGAAACAGCCTTGATGAAATGTGCACCATAATTATGTTCAATGTTTCTGAAGGAGAAAGGAAGAAAGCAAGCTTCAGAGAGAGATAAGCCTTACAATGTATGATTCTGGCATTTGTATTAGATAAAGTTAATTCTACTCTTCAAAAAAACAAGTTTTATTTTTTCAGCAGCAAACAGGGGGCCTGGCAACAAATCTGCCTCACTCATACCTAATGACATCAGAGGTCCTTGATAATTTCTTTCTAAATCAGCCTTGAGAATAAAAAGAAAAGTCAATGAAAAGTTCTCTAAATTTCATTTTCTTAAATTAATTTAATGATCTAAAGTTTAGACAATAATGAAACATTTTTAAGCTCTGCAAGATTGTTTAAACAAGTGTGTCCATGTGATTGTAGCTCCTCTTCAACATATAAAAATTTTAAAATGTGTCAGGTAATTAGACTGGCCTGTGAAAATGTGGAAAATCACATCTCTGCAACATATATCTCTGTGTGAGAAGCGCTAGGTTTCTGTCAGCTGATTTATTAGGCTTGCTTCACAGCGAACATGCAACTAGAAAGAACCACAAGACCTCAAATAAACAGCTTCATTTTTGAGTCAATGGCCTTTTACAGGTAATCATAAAGCCTTCATGCATAATACAGAGGTGTCACTGGTGAGCCTGGGTTAAAACAGATTCTCCCAAAGAAACTTCCAGAACAAGACTGTGAAATAGAACTAAACAGTGCCATCTGGTGCGAGAAAAACAAGGAAAAATATTAGCTGGAACTGCAAGGCAGCATCTCATTCTCAGTTTCTACTTGCATTAGAATTAGCACTTTACTTTTTTTCAGAGAAAGGCCCTGGTGTTTCATGCACAATTGTTTTTTTACACATTGAAAAGAATGAGATTTTTTTTAATGGAAATATTACAAAGTTTCCCATCAACCTATACCAGAGCAACTGAGCAACACAAACTTAAAAACCATTATCACAGAGCCAGTTTCCATGGGCTCTGCCCCATCAGTTTCAATAAATACCTGAAGAATGTTATAATCAATTTTTTATCCTTTGAATTTCTCTTCAGTTTAGCATGCTCTCTATTCAGTATGTATTTCCTCTATTCCTCTTTTTTCTACAAGAAATAACACTGTCCAAGTAAAATTCTTCTAATCCCTATAACTTATGTTCAATCTAATATTTGTTTTTTGAGGGTGTGATGACTTGCAGTTTTTATGCTTTATCGAACAGTATTCTCTGTGCATTCCAGAAAACTCCCAACCACTTGCCCATAACAAACACAGTATAATGAAACTGCAATTTCACCAACAATTTACAAGGAGGCCAATTATTAAGTTAATTTTAAAAGACTATTTCTAACAGAAAATTGCAACTCTTAATACTTTTAATAACACAGTCATTGAAAGAATCCTATAAAATGTCTTAGGTTGTCAAAAATGATGACATCAGTTTACCAATGGGAAAAAAAAAACTAAGATAAAGAAACTGGGGGATCTGGGCCCTTGCTGGGCAGCAGTTGCTTAAAGGGTCTTTCTCATATTCCAAGGTTGCGGATTCCACCCCGGTCAGGGCACATACAAGAATCAAACAATAAATGCTTAAAGTAAGTGGAACAACAAATTTATCTTTCCCCCTCTCTCTCTCTTCCTTCCTCTCTCTTGCAAATCAGTAAATTTTAAAAAGGGGGGGAGGGGCATGACTAGGAGATCTGGGAAAGAAAATACTATACCTATTATTATCATTAAAAACAAATTTTCTAGATTATCTTATAATAAAATATTAATTTATGTTCCAATCTATTTTGATGATAAAGTCATAGAGTCTTAGAGACAGAAAAAGCTCAGAGACCATTTTGAACCAAAAATGTAATGGACTGACTTCATCTTTAAAACAAAATAAAAAGGTAAACACAGACATCACACATACATAGAAACAACCTGAAAATGCCTGTATTCATTTTTCTCCTCTGAATGGAAGCAAATGATGCAATAAATCCTTTGAATATACAGAAAGGCTAAAATAAAATGTCCCTGGCTGGCAGGCTTTATGTTTCAGATTTTATAATGTGAATCATTATAAATGAACCTGCTAGAATCCATATGAATTTCATAGTCAGAGCATTACCCTTATCATTACTATAAAGAGATAAATTTGTAAGCATGGGGATGAAACAGGGATTCTAATAAAAACACAAAGCTAATCATGTCAATATTCTCCAGGCTTACCTGGAGACATCCTGAGAAATGAATGTAGAAGTAATAGAGAAGAACAAAAATACTGAAATCAGTAAGTTTTGCAAGTAACACATTTAAAAGAGTGTGAGGCTTTTTAAAATTTCCTTTTCCACAAATCCTTTTAAGAACATTTAAGAGCTACACAGAAAGTTTTCCTCTTTAGTAGCCTGTAGATGGTGCTACTAACCTGTTTTTCTTTTGCCTGAAAATTGTTGCAGTTTATCACTAGAGGAAGCTAATTCATATTATTTCACTCCTTGTAAAGCTGGAGGGGAGGGAGGAGTGTGAGAAATTACCTTACCTTCTCAACAGTCACTCTACAGTTATACAGGGATTGCTTTCTTTAGAAAACAGAAACACTAATAAAAATGTTATATAAGCAATGTTATATAAATCAAATTATTATAGGTGCCTACTGAATGAAATAATTGCAGAGGTGAAAAAAGCCATAGAGACCATCTCATCTTGTGTACCTCTACTTCCAGACACACACAATTAAACAGCTGTGAAAGCAAATGGCCCAGAGCATAGAAATGGCGCCAACAGGACCAGGCATTGCTTTCTGTCCTACAACCTCTATTAGTGGCTGTCCACCCACCAACCTAACTGGCTCAAAGAAGCAAATTATGTAAAAATAGCATGCTATATTGTTACCCCAAGACTTTCTATACAAAATTTAGTCATGGAGGTTCTAGGATGGTCCCAAGATCACAAAACTCCTTGGTGACAGAAGGAATTAGAGCCCAAATCTGTCTTCAAACCAAGCACCTAACAGTCCAGTGAAACCTCCTTGTAAAACACATGCTTCCTTTGTAATGTGCCTGTTACTTAAACATACATGTTTTGAACATCATTATGTTATACTTCAATATAGCAAACTACACCCATATAGTAAAAGTATATCAATTAACCAACCATCTTCTTGACGTGGTGCATTTTAGTTCCAAAGAAGACCATGTTTTCAAGTTAATAAATGTTATTTCTTCAGAGCAGTTTTAACTTCACAGCAGAATTGAGCTGAAAGTACACATACACGCACACACACACACACACACACACACACACACACACACAGAATCTCTTTCACAATCAACACTCTGCACTACAGTGGTACATTTGTTACAAAAGATGAACTTACACTGATACTTCATTATCACCCAAAATCCATAATTTACATTATCACCCCAAATCCATAATTTCCTTGGTATTGTATATTCTTTGAGTTTTGACAAATATATATAATGACATGTATCACCACCATGTATTGTACAGAATACTTTAACTGCCCTAAAAATCCTCTCTGCTCAGCCTATTCATCCCTCTCTCCCTCCAGACCTTAGCAGCCACTGATTTTTTACTGTCTCCACAGTTAGCCTTTTCTAGAATGCCATGTACCTGGAATCACATAGAATATGTCTTCTTTCAGACTGGCTTCCAGCATCTAAGATTCTTCCAGGTGTTTTCATGTCTTGACAGCTCATTTCTTTTCAGCACTGAATAACATTATACTGTTTGCATGTACAATTTATTTATCCATTCACCTGCTGAATGATATCTTGGTTGCTTCCAAGTTTTAGCACTTATAAAACTGCCATAAACATCTGTGTGAAGGGTTATTGCATGAACATAAGTTTTCAATCATGTAGATAAAATAAGATTACCTTTAACACAGAAAGTCTGAGGCTGCTCCAAATATATAATATTCAAAGCTGATTCGAATATACATGTTTCCTCCTAAAGTCTCTTGTTTCAATAAGAAATTTGTTAAAAGGTCATACTTGAGAGTACCAATATTTAATATGCATAAGAAATTTAAGTGGGAGAAAACTGTACTTGAACAATGAATAAAATAAAATTAGAAAAAAGAAATTTAAAATGCTAAGAAGTTAAAAAATTTCTCTCCAACTCTTGCTTTGCATTTTCCCTATTTTATATTTTATATTTTGTAAGGCCTTCATAAAGGTAAAAAAAAAAGAAACTGAAAAAACACTACAATGCAAACCACATTCCCTCTGCCAAAGAAACATTTCAAATAAGTTATATAATAAGTTCAAGAGAAGAAATGCTGTGCCTCTGCAAACTTACATCCTCCCCCATAACAAATTCCTATACGTTCCGTTGTGAGTTCCTTGAGAAAATGGATGACGCTGGGGTGTTTGTGTCCAACAAGACTTAGTAAACCATTGTACTGAATTAGTCATATCAATATTTCAAATAATAAATTATTCCTTACATCCTGCACATGCATAATCCAAAAAAATTTGAAGATTGTGAAACTATAGGAAATACGGGAAATGTCCGAGATTTTGCTGCCTATGTTTTCCTCCTTGATTTTTGTGGTTTCGTGTCTAACATTTAAGTCTTTAATCCATTTTGAATTTATTCATATGTGTGGTGTAAGAAGGTGGACTACTTTCATTTTTCTGTGCATATCTGTCCAATTCTCCCAACACCATTTATTAAATAAACTATCTTTAGCCCACTGTTATGTGTTTGCTTCCTCTGTCGAATATTAAATGACTAAAAAGCTATGGGTTTATTTCTGGGCTCTCTATTTTGTTCCATTGATCTCTGTGTTTGTTTTTATGTCCGTATCATGCTGTTTTGATTATTATGGCTTTATTGCATAGTTTCACATTAGGTAGTGTGATTCCTCCAACTTTTGTTCTTTTTTTCTCAGGATTGCTATTGCTATGGGGGGCCTTTTGTAGTTCCATATAAATTTTTTGAAATATTTGTTCTAGTTCTGTGAAATATGTCATTGGAATCTTGATAAGAATTACACTGAATCTATAGATTGCTTTGGGAAGTATTTTAATGATGTTAATTCTTCCTATCCATGACCATGGGCTCATAGAAATATTTTATTGAATATATCTCCCCAGTCAAAAAAAAAACAAAGGAAAAATAAACAAATGGGATTACATCAAACTAAAACTTTTTTTAGCAGACTAAAAAATTTTGCACAGCAAAGGGACATATCAACTAAATAAAAAGACAACTCACAGAATGAAGGAACACATTCATAAATACATCTGATAAAGGGTTAATATCCAAAATTTATAAAGAACTGACAAAACTCAACACCAAGAAGAAACCAAACCACCTAATTAAAAAATGTTCAAAGGATCTGAATAGACGCTTCTCCAAAGTCTCTACTGGATATACAGGTGGCAAACAGACATATGTAAAGATGTTCAATGTCACTAATCATCAGAGAAATGCAAATTAAAACCACAATGAGATTCATCTTATACCTGCCAGAACGGCTATCATCAATAAATCAACAAACAACAAGTGCTGGCCAGGATGTGGAGAAAGGGGAACCCTCCCGCATAGTTGGTGGGAATGCAAATTGGTGCAGCCACTGTGGAAAGCAGTATGGAGATACCTCCCAAAATTAAAACTGGATCTGTGTTTTGACCCAGCTATCCTACTTCTGGGATATATCTGAAGGAACACAAAACACTAATTCAAAAGAACATAAACACCTCTATGTTCACTGCAGCGTTATTTATAATCATCAAGATATGGAAGCAGTCCAAGTGTCCATCAGTAGATGAGTGGATAAAACTACTATGGGATATTTACATAATGGAATACTACTCAGCCATAAAAAAGAAGAAGGTTTTACCCTTTGCAACAATATGGATGGATATGGAGAACATGCTAAGTGAAATAAGTCAGTCAGAGAAAGAAAAATACTATATGTTTTCACTCATATGTGGACTCTAATGAACAAACTGAACAAGCAAAAAGAGAAAGATTCATAGATAGAGAGCAGGATGAGTAGGGGAGGGGAGGGGGTGGAGGGATTCAGCAAAAAGGAAAAAGGACTCATAGACACAGACAACAGTGTGGTGATTGCTGTGGGGAGGAGAGTAAAGGGGGACTAAATGGAAATGGGACAAAATACAATAAAAATAAATAAAAATGAAAAAATGTGAGGAAAAATGTAAGGACTAAGTAAAATCTCTTTTAAATAAATTTACTATTAAAAATTAATCATTAAAAATGAGCCCAGATCAAAAGCTCTTAATCTGAATAATTTTTACTCTAGTGAATTTTGAAAGGATTTATTTATTTTTAGACAGAAGGGAAGGGAGGAAGAAAGAGAGGAAAAGAAACATCAGTGTGTGGTTGCCTCCTGTGCGCCCCCAACTGGGGACCTGGCCTGCAACCCAGGCATGTGCCCTGACTGGGAATTGAACTGGCAATCCTTTGGTTCACAGGCTGGTGCTCAATCGACTGAGCCACATCAGCCAGGGTTTCACTCTAGTGAATTTTTAAAAAATCATTGCAGTACTATTTCTGGACTATGGATTCCCTTTGTAATTAATCCCCATTATAACTATACTGAGTAAAGGTAATCTAAATTATGTTGACAACAGATAAGATTGGTAGAGTGCCTACTCAGCCAAGCACAGTACTGGGGCACTTTTCATATATTATTACTAATTATTATAATAATGGTGTGTAAGGTATATCAGTATCATAACTCCACATTACAAATAAAGAATGTAGGACTCAGAGAAGTGCTACTTTTCCAATCCATACAGCTATTTAGAGATAGAGCTTGAATTGAGTTTACTTGACAGCAAAGCCTGTGGTTTCAGCACTACACCCCATGTTCTCCTACACCATTCATAGACAAGTAACTAGTGGCAGAATTTTTACTATAAATATGTATCCATGAAACTTCCCCACAAACCTGAGATGTTGTGTTCTTCAACATTTAATCAATATACTAAAAAAAGAGGGAATCAACTAAAAGTAAAAGCCTGACTAATTTGCACAATTAGGTAAGAGTGTCTGGTAAAAGAAGGCATAAGATATAAGTCATGGGTCATATTTTTCTATGCATAGATCAGTTATGCCTGACTTACGAGGTCCACTTTTGGAATTGTGTGAATGTGTTTATTAAAGTTTTATGGTTCTCTCCTTATACAGCAAAAAAAAAATACTCTAGTAACTCCATCATTTGTAAACAGTGAAAATGCTGGACAGGTGGGCTTAAGAGATAAACTGAATGATTGGTAACACCTGGTTTCCAAGCTGAAGGGAGGCTATGCCCAGATTACTTCAAGAGCCTTCTGGTCTATCAACACTGTCTCTACATTTTCTGCACCACAACCCAGTCCACACCCACAAGTCAGAATCATTTCTGTCAACTGGCATTGTTCAGGACACATCATTTCTAAAGGAGGCTCTCTATTCTCAGCCTACTTTCTCAGTTTCATCTCTCATTACTCTTCAAAACTTGACTCTAGTTTAAGTGAAGTCAAAGTAAAAAAAGTATTAAAGTATGTCTATTGGTCAAGTTCTTGAAAGAAAAAGTCTCACACTATATATTTTTAATAGCTAATATTTATTAGGTGCTTAATATCTGCTAGGCTTTCCACTCAGGTTTTATAAGCAATGTATTATTATTTCTTCATTTTTATTTTCCTGTTTTTATTTTTTTACATAAAGTACTTTATTGTTGTTCAATTACAGTTGTCTACATTTTCTCCCCACCACTGCCCTCTAACCCATCCAAACCCAACTCCCTGCCATGCTTCCACCCTCCCCACTGGTTTTGTCTATGTGTCCTTTATAGTAGCTCCTGAAAACCCTTTCCCCACAGTCCCCTTCCCCATCCCCTTCCCCTGTGGCTATTGTTAGTTTGTTCTTAATTTCAATGTCTCTGGTTATATTTTATTTGCTTTTTTTCTTTTGTTGATTATGTACTACTTAAAGGTGAGATCATATGCTATTTGTCCCTTACCTCCTGGCTTATTTTGCTTAGCATGAAGGAGCTTATACACTTTGTGACAGCATGGATAGAACTGGAAAGCACTATGCTAAGCAATGTATTATTTAATCATATAATAACACCAAGAGGTGAATACTATCATCTTCATTTCACAGATGAGAAAACAAGAAACAAGAACCCATGAGCAGAGTTCATACCCACTTAGTGCCAGTGTTTGTAGCCATTATATTAAAATGCCTATCTCCATATGTTCACAACTTGGGTTAAAAAAACTCTAAGTTTCCAATTGGTCATTTATAAAGGAAGTGTTGCCAAAGAAAGGTGCCAATGGCAGTATGCTAGTAGCTCAAGGTTGTGGCAAGCCTGGGAGGTGCTCCTGTCAGCTTTGAGAGGTAAACTAATGATGCCCTCACTCTGCAGGTGGATCCAAGACCACAGTGCAAAGGAGAAGACCCTAGCTTCCCAGGGGCTCTCCTTGTTTCTTCTCAAACAGTCACTTTCTTTCATATCCCTTGGTCTCACTACCACTCAGAATGGGGGGTATAGGACAGAGTATCCATGAGTCCTCTATGTCCATTACCTTAAGAATGCTCAGCTTAGTGTATTTGAGGGCTCATTTGGTACAAGGGTTATGGCAGGAAAACTTACTGGGTAGACCTCAGAACCTTCTCCAAAAGATTGTATGGTAGTTTATCCTAGCTCCTGATTTTTAACTAAGGGTGCCATTCTCCCAGAGCAATCTTGGGGCCTAGCACCAAGGGATTAACTAGGCTTCTTCTCCACCTTCTTTTCATTGCCTTTGGTCAATGAAAAGTCAAAAAGCCTGGATACAGCCTCCCTTCTCTGAGCCCAAACCCCTATAACAGCACAGTGCTTCCATCATCAACTCAACCATGCCAAATAAATGGAAAGATAGACAATTAGACAGTAAAATAAGGAACCAGTAATAAGAGTTCATGGGCCATACTCTGAAAAACAATTTTCTATGGTATTTTATTCTGGATGTGACCTCAGTTATCCTCATTTTAAAATTTATTTAAATACAATATTTAAAAAGAATACATTGTTACATATTTACCAGGACTACATCCAATATAACCTTCTAGTGGCACACAGCTTGTTTACCAAACCAGATTAAGATTTTACATGGAAAAAAAACTATGTGCTTTCAACATGCTTTGCCCCTCTGCATCCCCACAAATGTAAGTGTTACCTACAAGAAAAATGCTTGGTAAGTGCAATGAACTGATCTGCACAGGGACTGAAAGGAATGTTCCCAACTTGGTCAGTTCAGTGAAGTTCTCAATGCCGGCACCTGTTGCACTAATGACATCAGCTTTTCTGACTGGCTTTGAAATTCTTGCTAGAAAAGGCATTCCTCTTAAAAACTGTAGTAGCCTCTCTCTTCTAACTCATCCATAATCTCTAGCCCTCAAGAGCCACAGATCCATAGGTCAAAGGCATGTCTGCTATCTATAGGTCTACCAATGGCAATAACTTGCTTTTACAGCAAGCTCTTGAAGGGCCAAAGGGCTGCTGAGAAGAGTAAGAGGTGATCAAATGCAGAGATAAGAGGTGGCTGGAATCAGAGTGAGACAAAAGGATAAGGAAAATGAGTCAGAAAACTCCAGAAAACCAAGGCTTCTTCTCTGTTAGAAGCATAATATCAATGTGCAAACTTTGTCCACAAGATAGACTCTGCCCACCCATTGTATTCAGTTTAGGCATGATATACTATTCTGCATTAATATTAATGTGAAATTAAAAAATATTTTTCAGCCCTGGCTGGTATAGCTCAGTGGATTGAGCAAGAGCCTGTGAACCAAAGGGTTTTCAGTTCAATTCCCAGTCAGGGCACATGGCTGGGTTGGGGCCCAGGTCCCCAGTATGGAGGCATGCAAGAGGCAACCACACATTGATGTTTCTCTCCCTCTTTTTCCCTCCCTTCCTCTCTCTCCAAAATAAATAAATAAAATCTTAAAAAAACATTTTTTCAGTAGCTTTTTAATAAAGATTTTATTTATTTATTTTAGAGAAGGGAAAGAGAAAGAGAGGGAGAGAAACATCAGTGTGTGGTTGCCTTTCATGTGGGTCCCACTGGGGACCTGGCCTGTAACCCAGGCATGTGCCCTGACTGGGAATCAAACTGGCGACCCTTTGGTTTGCAGCCCACGCTCAATTCACTGAGCTACACCAGCCAGGGTTTCAGTAGTTTTTAATAGTTCAAGTTAAGCAAGATTCTCACCTTGTCGTCAATCATAGGCTTCCCGTTGCACTTAAAATGAAATGTATAATCTTCAACTTGGTCTCAATTTTGGCATGCTGTTCTAGTCTCACCCTGAGTTCCCTCCAGTTCACCACACTTCTAGCCACACTGGACTTCTGCTCCAGGAAAGCATCTCATCTCAATCTTGTCCTCAATCTTTGTCATGCCATTCTACCTCCCAAAATGCCCCTGGCCAGGTTCTCTAGCTACTGGAGATTCACTTTGAGAAAAATTATTTAAACTGGGTCAGCTCCTGTTCTGTAATAGCACTTAACCGTATTTTGTAATTGTTATTTATTTGTGTTATCTGTGTTTCCCCCATTAAACTGCAAATTCCATTAGTTCAGGGACCATGCTTATATCTTTCAACACTGTATACCCAGCTCCTAACACACTGCTTGCCTTATATTAGGTACACTATGATGAATTTTAGGATGGTTATAAAAAGGAGATGGATAGAAAAATGGTCAGAGATTAAAAACAAAGAATGTGATTAAAATGAGGAAGAACAAGAACTTAACTATGAAATGAGAAGAACATCAACACTTCAGGGCCCCCATATCTCTCTTTCAAGCACCACTGACCCAAAAGGAGTACATTTTGTGTGGCAGGTATTGTATTTTACATAATCCCCCAATGCCACAAGGCCAATCTCATCATTTTCCCCATTTACAGATGAGAAAATGGAAGCTTAGAGAGGGTATTTCACTTGTTTCATCTGACACAACTCACAAGTAATAAAACTGAGTAACAAAAGGGATTTAAAAGCCAAACAAGAACTTAACATGCAGAATTCCTCATAGAGGGCCTCCAACTCACATTATCAAAAGCATTCTACATGTGTTTGAAATTTTTTAGTGGGTGGCATAAAATAAGAATTGCTAGTATTTTATTTTCATATTTTCCACTGGGGAGAGGACTGCTGGGTGCCACAGATATTATCAAATTGTTACATTGAAATGATACCTCAAACCTAATGCCAATACATCCAAAACTTCATCAAAAATAAAATTCTTCTGAGTATGGCACTTCGACTCGGGACATGCATTACTACCAATGTCTGTTCTGGCTTAATCTCAGCAGAGAGTTTAATCACGACAAGGAGACTAATCCACCCATTTATGAGCTCAATTTCTATTTGCAGTCCCACCAGTTGTTGACAACTGGCCAGACGATCACCAGGTGCAAGGCTAAACAATATAATGACACTACAGACAACTGCAAATGTACCACAGAATGACCAAATACAGCAATCGCATTCATGAGCAGCAACAGTATCAATGTAGTAATTATTGCTCTCATAACATTCACAAACTCAGCCAGAAGAATAAGGCAGTATGTCTAATATCCTGCATTATATATCACTCTACAGTTTATTAAGGACTTACTTTCCTTTCTCTCTTCTCCATTCCTCAAATATGTTACATCCCCATTAAGTGCAATACACTGAGTGTGTTATATCTCACTTGATCCCTATGTCGTCATCTCAGGGTAAGCAGGACAAGGTAAAGGAAGAAGAAAGGCTCACATAAAAGTTTCTTATTTAGTGTAACACAGAAAGATACAGAGGTGAAATCACAAACCAGCTCTCCCAATTCCTCATCTAATGTTCTCTGGGAAAGTTACATCTCACATGGCACTAATTTTTCAGAAAGGCACTACTAGGTAAGCACCAAACAGTTGAAAGAAAATCTACACCTACCTTTTGTAATTTGCTGTTTTCTATCATAACAGCACTACAATACCAATAACCTCCTCTACATAAAAGCTAAAGGATTCTTTTTTTTTTTCATTTTTCCACTTTGTAGATATCTAGATTGATAACTACAATTAAAAGGATTCATACTGCCTCCATAATAGTCTCTGATTCCTTAAACTCTCTCACCTTGGACTGTATTTCTTTCTCTAGCATGAAATACTGACACTTGACAATCTTTCCAGGGACTCACAAGCTCCAACCAAATTTGCCACACTAGAGCACATACTCCTTGGTCCACACTGCTTCCCAATGTCTGAAATGTCCTCATTCAAAACATTCTTCCTCTTTCTTTTCAATTTATATACACATCACAGCCAGCACAGTGTTGCACACACTTGGATCACACAACGTTACAGTCACACAGACATATACAGATTCCCATTATAAGGGATGCTCACTGCTTAAAATCTTTTCCCTTTTGGTCATACTGTTTAACTTGATGAAATTTAGTACCTATTTTTTAAATAATAGCTTTACTGAGAAATAATTTTCATACCATACAATTCACCCATCTAAAGAATATAATTCAATGGATTTTAGTATATTCAGGTAATTGTGCAATGATCACTACAATATAATTTTGAAACATCTTCATCACACCAAGAAGAAAACTCTGTATCCATTAGCAGTCATTCCCCATCCCCTTCATGCCCCTCAGCCCCAGGCAACCACCAATCTACTCTCTACCTCTATAAACTTGCCTATTCTTGACATTTCATATAAATGGAATTATACAGTATGTGGTCTTTTGTGACTGACTTCTTTCCCTTAGCCTAATATCTTTCATCTTTTAATTTTTTTAAGCTGCCTTAGTCTGCTCATTCAGCAGGGTCTTCCTGATGACTTTTGAAGTGACCGGGCAATAAAGTAAAACCACATAACAATTACAGGGATGGCTAGAGGAGAATCTTTTCAGGGATGCCCAACCTTTTAGTGTCTCTTGACCACACAGGAAAAAGAAGAGTTGTCTTGGGCCAGACATTAAACACACAAACACTAATGAAAACTGATGAGCAAAAAAAAAAGGGTATAAGCAAATTTATGATTTTGTGTTGGACTGCATTCATAGCCATCCTGGGCCACATGAAGCCCATGGACTGGACACCCCTACCATGGTTCTTTAAAGGACCTGAAGCCTACAGCCCTACAGCCCTACAGCCCATCCACAAGCAACACTAGAACAGTGTCCATCAAAAGCACCCCTTGAATTTAGTTTAAGGGAATTTCAAGAATATACATGATGTGTGTGTACATAGTGGCCAAAAGAGTCAACAAGAAGCTTTAATAAAGTCATCACATATTTAACTGTATTAACAGTTTTGTTTTTTCCTTTAAAGGATGATCACAGTTTTGGGTACAAAATTCAAATTTCAGGTTCATCAGTCTAATCAAACTAAGTATCTCTGTGGAAACATTTTCTAAGAGAAAAAGGTATCAGTTTTCATGCAAAGGTTTTATTCTTTTGTTTTGTAAAAACCTCTGGCACAAGAATAGTCCCCAGGAAGCCCTTCTCAACACTAAAAAGACAAGTAGAGGGACTGTTAATTAAATGTTCATTAGTGTTTGCTACATAGTGAGTCTATTCATTTTAGTGAGGTCAAATTTATGACACAGAGGAGTTAGGATTTTATGTGTTCTATGTATACTTTATAGTACGTTGGGGCACCTCATAAAAATCAATTGTACAATACATTTATGCCCCCCCTTTTTTAATGACCTGGGTCATAATGTAAGATTCTAAATGACTAGAAAGATTTATAATTTTTGCCTCTCTGCTTTTATGTTCACTATGAGCTGATGCCAAACCCTGATCAAAAATATTACCCCCCAACTACTCTCTTGTTTCTTTGGGAAAATATGCTTCACTTTAAAAGATGATCTCTATACAAAATGTAGCAGCTGTCATTAAACAGTTTCTTCTCTTCAGTTACCTTTGTTGGTAGAGGGAGTGGTATTTTTCAAGTTTTAGTTCTTCTCTCAGTCAAATCACAGATTCTTTGATCCTCTTTATTTTTTAAGTGATACACAGTGCATAGTAGGTACTAAAGAATGGATTTTCAGTTTCAGTGAATAAACACACAAAAACAGATGCAGACGTGGTGCACTCTTATTAGAAGGCAAAAATTAGGGTATCATTCTTCTGCAGGGAATCCAGGGTCTCTGATCAATCTTCTGGGAAAATCTGTTCAATTACTCAATATCCTGAAAGTGCCTTCCTCAAATGAACACATTCAGGGGCTCAATCCATCTTCACTGTGCTATGCCAGATGAACTGTTCTAACATCTAATTCTTCTTATAAAGCAGAAAATGTTTCTCAAGCTCTTTATAGCTGATTGAACTAATTTACAGTGGAACAGGCAGCAGCCTATCTTTAGATAAATGCTAATCAGGATGTTAGTGCTCTCCTCGGTTGGACTGCCACTATTATGCTGAAAGGGAAGGTCAACAGCTAATAAACCCAGTTAACAAGCCATTCTGAACTTCGCTTTGGCTTAACACTCTTCAAAGTTGCAGTCATTAAATCCATAGATTATTAGAGGCTGCCCTACTGTTTTTACTGCACACTAAGACAAACTTTCAGTGCACTCATTAATTGAATTAACATTGTCTAATCCAATGTTATAGAGTGTAAACTGAGATACAACCAAGGGAAAGGCCTTCTCAAATACTCTCTCAATAAACCACAGGGAATACAGTCCTCAAAGATTAGACTTGGCTGGACAGGGCAGGAAACTTGTCATGTTAACGGCTTCTTTTCCCTCACAGATCTTTTTCCCTCCCTCCCTTAAAATCTCCCAGCAAGTGAAAGAAAGGTATTTTGTAGTTGCTAGAGGATAGTTTTACAGTGCAGAAAAACCAGGCAAAAAAGTAGTAAGGCCATTTGTACCATGGTCCCATACAATCCAGAACAACAACGCAGTCTCAGGCAAGCAGTAGGGTGATAACTTTCTACCAGACATGGCTAACACGATTAGTTCCATCTAAGACCCCAAAGAGACTAGGTCCTGTATGACAAGCAAAGGGTTGTCAAAACATTCTGAAGGTCAAAGGGCTGTAAATGTAGTTTAGAAACTGAAAACATTCCACTATTATACACTAGTGCTCTCAGCATGATATGGGCAGCAAACTCAATTAATCCATAGTTTTTGACAAATACTAAGAGGCTCAATGCCTTGTCCTAATCCAGTATGAGAGGTGGCTAGTCCTTGTTTATATCTCAGGGATCAATATCCCCTTTTCAAGCAGAAGGAGAAAGGTATATAGTGGACTACTTCCTTCAAGTAGGAAGGTAGCTGTTTTCTCTATTTTGCCTATTTTGGTTACCAAATTAAAAAACCCAAAGAGGCAAAATGAAAACCTTAAGCTTCACAACAGAAATCAGGTTGTTCATCCAAAGTCACTATATTCATTAATGTAAAAGATCTATTCATGTTACAAAAGTAATTTAAAACAAGTCTTAAGGATTTACAAAGAAACCTTACATCTGTTAAGTCTTTACTATGACAACATAAGAAGTGACATTCAATGATTCTCACCTCACAACGAGCCGTCTTCATTAACATGGCCACATAATGCAACTAGGCAGGCCTCATCTCCAACACTATGCTTCCAGATGTGTCTGGGCCAGTCATGGTGATCCCATTCAATTGCCAGTGACCAGTTTACATGTAAGAATGTGGTACAACTGGCTCCATAAGACATGTGGGGAAACTGATGAGGTCTTCTGGAAAAGGTACCCTCATACCTAATGAGGAGACAGAAGATGAAGAGAGGCTCTTCCCCCTTTGGGTGTGGCACATGGAACTTTTGTAGTCAAAAGCATTTCAAAATGATGAGTGATCTGCACAGTAAGGACATAGGCCAGGTACTGGCAAATTACAGTCCATTTGTTTTTAAAAATTAAGTTTTACTGAAAAACAGCCATGGCCTTTCATTTACATATCATCTGTAGCTATAACATCCAAGGTGAACCATTTCAAAAAAGACAGTATGATCACCAAAGCCAAATACACTATATTTGGTCCTATAAAGAAAAAGTGTGTCAATCTCCAATTCAGATTCATAGCTGGTTATTTTTATTTTTATTCTTAATAGGTAACCAATATATTATATTGGAGTATAAGTGTGCCTGTATGACAGATAAAAATTGTTTTATTTTATTTTGAATGCCTAAAACACAGTTTTAAGAATTATACGACTTTTCAAGAATATTGGCATTCATAGGACAGTTGAAGGTAACTATAGTATGTCAGGTGCAGCATCTTTTAGATATAATCCAATTGAACAAATGTTTATTGAGCTCCTACAAAGTGCCACAATACAAGTCCAAATAAGATACCACCTCTATTCTTAAGGAAATCAAAGAATAATAGGCAGGCCACTCAAATCCACAAATGATCTGAAAGAGGGTATAAGGTTATGACAGATGCAATTTTTAAAAGAAGAAAAACCACTTTTCAGAGAAAGAAACACATCTATTTGTGATTGTGAAAAAAATACTCATTGAGTACTTACTATGCTGCCAGGCACTGCTTAAGTGTTTTATATTTGTTAACTTTTAATGTAACAACCTATGAGGTAGATACCATTGCTATCTTAATTTTGCAGATAAGGGAAATGAGGCTCAGAAAGAGTAACACTCATTATATGGCAGGTTTGAGATTCCAAATCAGCTCAGGGTGTGCAATCCTATCAGCACCCTCTACTATTATAGTTGAAAGGCATTCTAAAAGGGCCCAAGAAAGGCCAAGGGCTAAGAAAAAAACTGTGAGGGAAATACTCATTAGTCCTATTTAGCTAGACAGCAGTGCTGGGAGTAGCACTGAAAAAGGGCGCCATCGGCATATAACTGCAGATCTTGAAAGTCAAGCAAAAGAAATCTGTAGTCAACCCAGAGGCAATGGGGACCCTGAGGAATTTTCTTCAGGGTTGGTAGGTATGTTGAATGAAAACAGAAGTAGATTATTCTGCCTGAGGTGCAGAATACAAGTTAAAATTAGATAAATTTTAAAATCTAGGTAAGATCTAATATGGCAACAGCATAGCATTAAATAATGGAAAAAAGAGGAGTAAATATTAAAGATGTGGGGGGACTCAGGAAGAAAGATACAGAAAAGCATAGAGATGGTGAGCTCAGATAAATAGCAGATGGGGTGCATTCACATAAATGATGACAGAAAAAGGAACTGTTGTGGGGAGTAAAGATGAACAAGATACTGGACATAGTAATTTAATGTGAAGTGAGTAAGCATGTCAGAAATGTGGTGGTAGAGCTGTAGTTTCATTTAATAATAAGACATGGAATGACTTAAGAAAAGGTAAAGGTCTTCTGCTTCACAGACTAATACAATGGCCTTCTCCATGCGCAGCGCTTTCTAAGGAAATCTGGCAGGTCAGCAAATCTACCATACAGTAGCCAGGTACCATTCCACCAGGACTTTCTCCAAGAAATCTTGAATTGTGAAACTGCTATGGTAACACTGTTAGTAAAAGGATAAATGATAGAAAAATACATAAGGTTTAAGAGGTTCATAGAAAGATACTGCTATATGAACTAAAGTTAAGAGGGAGTCAAAAAGACACAAAGTAGAGGGAGAAGAAGCTGCTGAAAAAAATAATAAAGATGAATGAATACAGCTGTGTGTGTGTGTGTGTGTGTGTGTGAGAGAGAGAGAGAGAGAGAGAGAGAGAGACAGTGAGAGAGAGAGAGAGAGAGACAGAGACAGAGACAGAGAGATGAGAGTAAGAATGAAACCTAACAACTGATCAAGACCAAGTCGTAAGAGAATGACAACTATCTTGGTTCTATTCCATATGAGGTCCTGCTGAAATAAGGTTCCCTACCCTAAATGTTTTCTTACTATTAAAAAAATCTTAAGACAATTAGAATGGGCCTTGGGTCCTTATATCGAAACAAGACAGAAGAAAAAGACCAGTTGACCATATTTCCCTAAGGCCTACCTAGGATTACAGTACAAGGCTCAAATAAAGAACACCATTTGGAATCTTTCTCATTCACCTGACTAATAATAATCCTATTTCTATTATATGACATTCCATTTCCTAAAGGCAATAAAAATGTATCCATTATAAATGGTGCTTTGACCTACTTTAACTATGCCTTATAGCATTATTACCTTGAAATTAGTATCATCTCTCTGACAATGTATATCAAAATGTAAAATCACATTCTTTTTTTACCTAATATCTTAGTTGGTTCAAGCATTTTAGGCAAGTTCCTAGCTCATGCTATGCTGTTGATCCAGGGACCACACTTTGAGAATTACTACCATAGGAGCTGGATGAAGACTGAGCAGTGGAGTCAAGCCCCCCAAAAAACATGAGAAGTGAGGAGGGAGTCAAAGAAGAGGCATAAAAACATGTGAACATTTCAAGGATATCCAAGGAAGAGAGGCCAATAAAACTACCCCAAATAGTTTGAGTAGGGCAAGAAAAACTAGGCAAGACTAAAATGATGAAAACCAAGAGCAGAGAGTTTCAAGAAAGAAGATGTCACAAGAAGTGTTAATTTAGTGATGAAGACATATTATCCCAGGAGAACTAACCAGTTAGTAGCCCCAGCAAGCCAGCATCTTGGCATCTGCAAGGGCTTTGTCTACTGCCCTAGCCCACCTCTGTCTACTTCTGTCTCTCATTCCTTCCCTCAGCCCTGCCCATTTACAAAATAAAAAAGAACCACATAGATATATCCATTCAAATATATTCAAGAAGAAAATATTGATGTTTATTTCCTTTAAAATGACAGCTCTCACCTGCTAGCTATAAAGCTCCTCAAAGATCCATCCATACAACTATCTGAAGTTGGGCAATGTTTCCAACTTGTCAAGACAAAATGCACTGAAGCTAATTTACTAGAACTTAAGTTGGTATGGTGTGAGTCAAGCACCATTTACAAACATTCAAACTGTTTCTTGCCAAGCTGTAGGAAATTGCCAACCTAGATCTCTAATTAGGCTTTGGAACAACAAGTAAGTCCTTTCACTGTATGCATTTTTTACATCCATCAGCAGTGCCTCCAATGTGTGGTGTAAGGAACCAACCTCCCCAGAGGGAACTTACAGGCTGCTCTCACCCTTGTCTAATTCCATTTCAAAGTGCTGGCAGCCTAGAAAAAGCTGCTGGCAGTAACTAACACTAGGCAAGGGAAGATGGAAGACAATGACTATGAGCCACCAAGAAAGGCAAGAATATTATTAGAACTATTTATTGTAGAGGAGGCCAGCTCCTCCAGTGAAACAAGAGCTATCTTTCATTCCTTCTAGTGAAAATCTGACTGCAGATTGAGTAGCAGACACCAACAAAGCCTTGTGTGCCAGACCTGCAGCTGCAATGCCCATTCACTGTGACTAATATGTCTGTGGTTGAGCCAGAACATTAAAGGTTTGGCAGCAGATAAAGAAGCAATCCATCAGTGAGAAAAACAGAGTAGAGGGCACTGAAGGTGTCCCTCCCTACAACTGTTCATGCCTAGTTCAGAAACAATAGTTTCCTCTTGGCACAGTGATGACCAACCACTCTATCTTTATCTAATCTGGAGACCCAGGTTTCTCAGTCACCATCCTGATCTGCCTATTTAAAAAATAAGCGTTAGTGGAAAAGTATGAAGATGTCATATTTTATAGCAAAATAACCAATTATGACAATATGGAAGGAAATATTAGGGAGACAAATAGGATACCAAAAATAAGATATGAATAAGATAAGGAAGAAAAACAAATCAGGGATTGAATCTTGAGCTCAACCACTAAATAGCTAACAACTCTGAGCCTGGTTTTTTTTTTTAACCCATAAAATAAAAATAATTCTATGCAATCTTTGGAATTGTCAAGAGCATTACTTGAGATCATAAAGTATCCAAGAGAACACCCAACACATAATAGTCACTCAGTCACTGCTAGCTATCACTACTATTTATTAACCTGTTACCTTAAGTTCATCATAAATGTGTGTGTGTGTGTGTGTGTGTGTGTGTGAGAGAGAGAGAGAGAGAGAGAGAGAGAGAGAGAGAGAGAGAGAGAGAGAGAGAACACACAGTGATAAAAAAAACCTCTGATGGTTAATTTGGTTTGTGTTGACTTTGTAAGGCTATAGAAGCCAGTTATTAAACATGAATTTTGGTGTTACTGTGAAAGTATTCTGTAGATGGCGTTAACATCCACAATTACTTGGCTTAAAATAAAAGAGATTACCCTCAATAATGTGGGTGGGGCTCCTCTACTCAGTTGAGCAAAACTAACGTTTCCCAGAAAAGAAAGAAATTCTGCCTCAAGACTAGAGCATTAACTCCTGCAAAGTTTCAGCTTGCAGGTTGCCCTACAGATCTTGAATTTGGCAACTCCACCAATCAAATGACCCAATTTCTTAAAATGTATCTCTTCTTCTCTTCTCTTCTCTTCTCTTCTCTTCTCTTCTCTTCTTTTCTCTTCTCTTCTCTTTTCTATTTTCTCTCTCCACCCCTACAGACCTTCTATTGGTTCTATTTCTCTGGAGAACCCCAACTGATACAGAGATGAAAATAAAGGTATGCAGACCAACTAAGATAAAGACAAAGAGAAACAAACATATAAAAAGAGAGGAGAGAAAAATATGAATTAAGTGGCACTATTTAAAGAGCTTGAGATTCCCTCTATAATTACTCCATGATTAATGGAAATGCTCACAGCACTGTCCAATGAAGTCAACAAACATCCAGAGGCCTCTAAAAGCAATACTCCATTCCATTGGTTATAGCCTGATTATAATTTCATGGAATACATGTTGATCTCAATTCACTATACATTTGCTTCACTTTGCCACCTACTACCTGCTTCTTCTTTAAAGACATATTACTAAATCAAAATTATATTGAGACACAATTAGCACTGACTGTATTTTTAGTAACTTACCAGACCTGCCTTTTCAGCCAAGCCTTGGTCTTAAAGCCAAGCAAAAATGTCCTTCATTAAAATAAAACTTACAAGAATTTAGAATTGTAAAGGGCCCTGAGAGGAAGCCTGGCAGTAGTGGAAGAGCTCTCCTTCCTAAAAGTATTCTCGTCTGTTTCCATGAGCCCTATCTACCCATTAAATTAGTTTTTGGATGATTTGTGCACACTTTCTTACCTAAATACAGATTATAACCCTTCCTTCCATTCTAACAGAGAAAATGAAGCATCTCTTGAAGTATTATATAAAGACATCAGAGATTACAGGGCATGGAGAGAAACTTCCAAGGATCTCTTACTTATATATATTTCTTTTTCTTTATGGGTCAACATCCTTTTAATTGTATGGAAATTACATTTTGTTGGCCTGATTTTGCAGCATAATGGGCATGCAGATAGATTCAATCCAGAGTTATTCCCTAGTTAAGATTCTCCTTTACTATATTCGTTATTTCACCTGGAAACCATTTTTGTGAATTAGAGTTTTTAGTTTAGTTTATGTTGTTTCCAATTCTCCAACTAAATCCAGGAAAAATAAGTAAAACACCATAATTAAGGCCTTACTATGGACTTACTATGGACCTTACTATGGATCTTCTTCATGCTTCCCATTTACTAACTCATTATCCCCACTTTACAGATGAGGTAATCAAGGCACAGCAAAGTTGGGAAAGTTAACCATAGTCATATGGTTAACAAGCCCCAAGCCTGGACCCTTCTGCTGCCTCCCACCAGTATACCACCTACTCAGCTCACAGAAGAATACAGAGTGACACAGACCAAATCCAATGTCTACAAAGAATTTAAGAAAATGACACTGACCAGGAAGAGCAGCTTGGAATGCTGACAACTGGGAAACCTATCATTTGGCTCTTAAAGTGCTAAAGAACATTGCTAATGATATCAACTCAGGTTTCCCTGTTTCTCCAACAGGATAGGAATTAAGATGCATTTATTTCTGGTGATAATTTATAAAACACATAATTACTTAAGTGCATCAAAAATCACCAGTTATAGGGTTACCTATACAAATGCTTTCTTAGGAGTTATATGAGAAGACAAAAGGCAAAGAATCCAGCACTGGTCCACAATGAATACTACTTCCCAGGCCTTTCACTCCAATAATTGAATGCCTGGCTTATTTAACTGCCCCTTTGATGTGATTAAGAAAATCAAAAAGGTGTTAAAATCTATTAACCTAACACCCACAAAAGGCCAGTGAATAGCCTCTGTGGCAATAAACAATAACAAGAGCCTTTTCCCAGATACTACTGATTTGCTCATTAGTCTTGGAGTCTGGGCAGCTATGAGGCTGTCATTCAGTTTCAGTTACCAGACACTCCCCCACCTTTTTTTTTCCAGTTATGGCTGACTAGGAAATATGTTGTCTTGTAGCCTCTTCCTACATCAATATTTTATTGCTTTCCATGTAAACCAAGCTCTTAAGCTAAACAGAAATTGATTTTTACCACAATCACCTTTTAAATAGGTCAGATTAAGATAAAAGTCCATGCTCTTTGCCTCTATGGAACTGGGACACTAAGCCAAACAGTCATGTCATCATGCAGACTAAATGTCATTAGAGGCAATTTGTTACCTACACATATTTATCTCAACTTAATAATTAGCTAAAGGTCAGAGAGATAAACCTGTGTATTTGAGTCTACATTTCCTTAATAAAATGTAGGAAATGTAGATTCAAAGCAAGGCTAAAGGCTGTATGCAAATTTGGATAATCTTAAAATAAATAAGCCAATTTGGAAGAATTCAACAGAATTAAATACTAGCAGGAAGCAGTGACCCAAGAAAATCACACTGAGTGGCAGGGGGAAGGAAATGCTGTAAGACCTTATGTTCTGGACGTCACGACTTCATGACATCAATTTTCTTATCAATCCTTAAAGCTAACTTACCAGATAATTCTACCCTTCTCACATTATTGTACTACAGTCAACATGTAAAGTGTTTGTTCTATCTGGATGATGCAGCCTAAAAAATACATACAGGGATGTTGTGAGTGATAAATATGGATTGCCAACTCTAGAATAGTGGGTGGGACCTCTTCAGTCCAGCTGGAAATAACCTCTTCTCATTTGCTCTTCCCCATTCCCTCCTACTCAGCTTCACACTCCTCAGAACATATTCTTCTAGTTAAGAATAAATATGAAAAATAGATTAGTTCTGATAAAAGTTAAAACCCAGAGAGTCAGAAACAAGTTCCAGTGGAAGAGTTTAAGATAAGTTAGGTGTGGGCTTCTTTACATCCATTTAGTTTGGGACTCTGTGCTTCCTGGACTTCACCAAATCAGGTAAGTTTTCTTTCATTAATTTTTCAAACAGATTTCCAATTTCTTGCTCTTTCTCTTCTCCTTCGGGCATCCTCTTATGATGCAAATGTTGGAATACTTGAAGGTCCCAGAGGCTGCTTACACTATCCTCATTTCTGGGGATTCTTTTTTCTTCTTCTTGTTCTGATTGGTTGTTTTTGCTCCCTTATGTTCCAAATGACTGATTTGATTCTTTGCATATCCACTCTACTATTGTTTCCCTGTAAATTGTTTTTTACTTCAATTAATGTACCATCTTTTCTGAAACAAATTAAGCAAACAAGAAGAACAAAGGTAGAATCATGGATATGGAGAGAATTTTGATGGTTGCCAGATGGAAAGGGGGTGCAGGAGAATGGGTGAAGAGGTGAGGGGATTAAGAAGTACAAATAGGTAGTTACGGACATAAAGTACATTATAGGAAATGAAGTAGTCAAAGGACTTTTACACAGGACCCATGGACAGCAACAATGGTGTGAGGACTGCCTCAGAGAGTGAAGGGTGATGGGTGGAGAGGGGCAAAGGGGGAAAAACTGGGACAACTGTAATAACATAATCAATAAAATATAATTAAAATTTTAAAAAGTAAGAAGTTAGGGAAAGGTTCAAAAGCATCTTCTCCTGGGAAGAAATTCTCAGGGAGTGAAAGCAGTAAGTGCAGGAAAGAAGAAAGAGAAGGAACCCATGTGAATTCTGGATCAGAGAAGATCCTTTGGATTCTACCCTTCTTGAGGCACTCAAGATTTGTTTAAAAATGTATCTATAAATACCTATCCCCTTGTAAAACATATTAAGAATATAATGATGAACCAAACATAGTCACTGCCCTCACGAACTGACAGCCTCTCTTCTAGGAGTCTGACAAAAAAAAAAGTAACTGTAATAGAATATTTTAACATTCAACTTTTAAAGAACTCAAGGTAGCAGATCTTAAAAGATGTTCTTGACCTCTGTGAAGATGTTAAGTGAAGGTGGAGTTTCTTTAAGAGTCAACTCCACAATTCTTATATGTTGATATCACATTCTATTAAATGCCTTTCTAAAACAATGTATGGTGTCAGTTTGGGAAAGGGATAAGTGGGCAGCAGGAAGCTGGCAAAGGTCCTACTTAAAGGAATGGAATCTCAAGTAGACACCATGTCCTGTACATCAACAAGTCTCTATGTTTGGCAAATTGTAAACATTCAACAAACATTTGCAGAGAAAAAAAAACAAGTTGCATTAATATTCTCTTTTGCCTTTCTCCCCTATCTATCCTGGACATACACAGACTGTGTGTGCCCTGGTCCAAATGTGATCGCAAAGCAGAGGAAAAGCCAGCATTAAAACTAAGTAATGGGATACTTTAGTGACTAGATCAAATTCATAAGGCGAGGAGCTATAACAGAACCAATGGCTTAAGAGATCTAAAGTATGTTGATACATCCCCTACAAACTACAAATAATCTGGTGATTGTTTTTTTTTAAATCAACAAATCACTAATAACAACCTCAATGAGATTAGCTAACATCTAATGAGCATGCCTATTTCTCCAGCACCATTCTAAGAACTTGAAGGTTGTGAACTCATTTAACTGTCTCGACAACTGTAGGACGTAGGTAGAAAGTTTACTTCATAAATGTTAATCAAATTCACCAAGGTAACAGAGATGGTTGGCAGAGCCAAGCCTGAACCCAGAAGCTCCAGCTTCACAGCCTGTGTTCAAACCACTACATTCCACTACCAATTTCTTTGTAATGAATGTTATTGACTTATCAATGGAAATAAATGTTAAATGTTAAATAAGTGGACTTAGACAAAACAACATACACGAGAAAAGGGAAGAACACCCACAAAACTGTAACTTTTTAAGGTATTTTCTCTCCTACTGTAAGCAACTAAGACAGAAAAAAGATCTCATTTCACATTAGAAAGTACAAGTTAGGCCAGATTTATTCAGTATCACTTGCTATTTATAAGGATCTTGACTGTAAAAAATGTAGGAAGCCAGGATTGCTTTTGCAGAGAAAAAAGTCAACTGCATAGAGACACAAATCAGGTAACAAACAAACAGTAAGTTTTAGCCTAGGCCTGGTTAAAAGAAGTTATCTTGAACAAATCACTTCACTTTTATGACTCTTCAGTTTCCTCATTTATAAAATCAAATGGTTGAAGTAGATCCCTGATATACTTTTTAGTCCTAATAAGGTGTGATTGTGAAATCCAGATGTTCATTGATTTTAAAGATGGTTAGTCCAGCTGCACTTTACTATATTGAATATGCTTTAATTCTTTCAATTGTGAATGCAGAAGTCAGAACATAAAAAAAAACAAAACACATATATATTCATATATTATATATTTAAGGGATGGTCATTATAACATTTTTAAAAAGTATACCAATAAAGTTTATGTACAGCCCCAAAAGAGGTTAAAAACCAGAAATCTATTTTTAGATATGCCAACTATACAGGGAAAGTAATTTGCATTTCCATGGGAGGCTTAATGATGGTTTGATTTGAGGAGGCTTCATGAGACAGAGACATCAAAGTGGAGAAAAAACAGGCTGTCAGGATGAGTTCTGTCCACTTCACCCTTCCCAACAGTTCAAAATGTGATTAAAAATGTATTAAAAAAACACTATCAAAATACAATTGAGCGTTTCCAATTCTAATTCTAAAGTATGCCTTCCTGTGGGCATTTTGGCATTGATGGCCACTTTGACTTTATCTGGAGGGGAAAAAACTGCAAATACTTGTATGTGAGCAGAAAGTCGCCTTTGGTTGAAGAGGTCATAGCAGCCTGTTGGCCCCATGGGAGATGTTCCAGCTAACCCTCTGCAGGGCAGGCAACCGGCTCTGAGGTTTGTACATGGGAATCCTTGTTTGCACAAGTCATGGGCATTCAGCCTTTCAAGAAATGACAGCAAAGCTCAGAGGAACACCACTCTGCCCTGCAGCTGTGGCCAAGGCTGTAACGTTTAAAGGTTACAGTGATTAAGCACTGTGATTAATTTAGTCTCAACAAAATCAGTTCCACTCAACCACAGATCTCTAATTTACATACCAGATCAAGCTAAACTTGGTTCTGGTCAATATAATCTAAAATTTACAACAATCTCCTATGCACCCATTCCCAACTTCCTCCTCCCCCCAACTGAAAATGGTATATTTTATGAGAAAAATCACATAAAAAATCATATACATTTTGGTAGAGTTAACATAATATTTTATTTGACTAAATATTATTTCATTTGTTTGACGGGAATATTACAAATAAAAAATACTGAAATTTAATCTAGACTGCTGCCATTACCTGATCAGTCTTTATCACATATACCAAGTTTAAACACATCAAAGTATGCTACATTTACTTGTGTACTATATATTCATTCATACAATAATTCAAAAAATTTTGTCAAGGAAACGCATTGTATAGTTTACCTTCCTTTCTCTCTATGGTGAACTGCACAATGTGTGAAGTTAGAGGAATGAACTAAGTGACAGAAGCAAATGAAACAAAATGAACTGTTCACAACTCCTCCCTGACCAATCATTCAAAAATCCCTTGTTTCCCCGGTGCATTCTCCAGACCAACTTTAATCTTCAGAAGCAGCGAAGATGGTTCATCTTCATAATCACCCCTCCAATCCCCAAATCTCCTCCTAAACCACTGCATAATTTTAATGGTAAAACAGAAAAAAATATTAAAGGGGGATGAAGTGCTACAGAAGGAAATATGGAGAATCCAGCCCTTAGCCAACAGTAACGATGTCAACCATATGACCTCAGCTTAACACAGAATATTTAGATTCGTCTAACTGATCCTGTTAAAATGACCTTATTCCCTCCTGCTTTCATTCCAACTCAGGTCACCCCTATCATCCAGAAAACATTTGTTTGACCATTGAAACTACTATTTCTCCTTTCTCCTTTCTCTTACTCAATAACTCCATTGAGAGTGAGTTCTGCTTTTATTTATAATCATTGTGTAGGTTTTTAAAAATAAATTAGGATCTGCCTTCTACTGAAATGTTATTCCTCATAGGAAGCAATAGCCTTATTCTGAAAATACACAGTCCTGTTTCAGTTCCCCAGATGCAGTATCTGAATTTAAAATTTGAATTTTGAACAACTACAGACAAGAAGATTGAGAATTCTCTGTAAGCAGAAATACAGCCCTGCATGTATAAGCATGAGGCAAAAAAAAAGAAAAAAAAAGATGGCCAGTGGATACTGAAAAATATCCTGTTTACAATAAAATTCAGACAGGATCAGAAAAGAGACATTTCCCTCAGCCATGACCAGTTAAATGCTTTACCATTTTATAAAAAGGAGATACAAATAATTCATTCAAGAATAAAATTTCATTTAGCTTGGTGTATTATTCACAGTCTGCTGTGTTTCTTTGCATGAACTGTGAGTCAAGAAGACAATCCTCTCACATCATGGGTTGTGTCATCTCAACTAATTCTTTTTTTATTGTCCTTGTAAAGCTTCTGAGTAAAGAGCTGTCTATTACTGAAGAAGTTATTACACTGTGTTATGTACAGTAGTTACAAATGTGAATGAGCTCAGAATTCACATGTACCTGTCTTTAATTCCAGCTTAGCCCCATATAACATAACAGCTATGAGATTTGGTGCAATTATTTAACCTCAACTATTTGTACCTGCATGTGTAAAAATGGGGATAATGGCACTACCTACTTCACTGAGTTTCTGTGAGAACAGGAAGACCATGCTGTTAAAAGCACAATGTCTGGCTCATGGTAAACACTGAACAAAATGTTTGATGCTTATTGTTGATATTACTCCTTATCAGGCAGGCATTGTCATGAGTACACCAGGTATAACAACAAGTAAGACTCTGCCTTCTCCAGCTGAGATGGGCAAATTAGCAATTGATTAGTAAAGGAAAAAAGTGGATCTAAGGGAACTTTTCCAGGGGAGTGTGCAGAGGGGAGAAGTCACCAAATTTCATCCCTTTACACTTGAGGTAGTGTTGTTGGGTTAGCATAAAATCCTTGACAACTCTACCACCACAACAGCTGGGTATTAGGATTTCACAGAGATGTAAAAGAAACATAATGTTCATAATTTTCTAGTTCCAAGAAAATGACAACAGTTCAGTGCTACATATAGTGTGGTTGCCTAAAGAGAAAGACACCACATATAACAGCAGCTTGTTTGAAAATGCTCTTTTGAAGCTACTTGCAGGTATGAGCCCTAGAAACGTAGTCCATGCCAATTCCACTGCACCAGGTAGACTATGCTGGGCAAAGTACTCAAACACTTTGTTCCAACACGAAGAAAAAAACCCCTTAATTAAGCAGACAACACAGCCTGTTACTTGCCTACAACCATGCATCATTTGAAGAGGTGTGCATGTCTGTATATTCACACAAAACAAGCAAAGGATCATGTGTAAGCGAGCACATAAGACAGAGCTACTGAAAAATCATAAAGAAAAACAAAACAGTATTTAGGAGAAGGGCAAATGAAACTAAATGTCAATATTCCAATCCTGATTTACTGAACAATTACCTATTGAGCAATGAACAAAAAACTACAATAAGCACAAGGAGTGAAAACAATGAGTAAGAAGTCTGAAATTACTCCTGAGTAGGCAGGTTTTAATATTTTTAAGTGTTATCTGTATTTTTCACCTTCAAAACCATCCCAGAAAAATAAGAACTAAGAGGAATAGTTTGCATTGTATATAGGCCTTTCCTTTCTAATCTTTATGATTATTGAAAAACAATGTCTCATTTAGTGCATAACCTAATTTAAAATGTTTGTCTCTCTAAACTCCCTTTGAACCTGAGAGGAAAGTAGTCTTCAGGTTCAAAGCCTTCCATAAGAAACAGTATCTAACTAGAATTTTATAATATATTAATTGTTATATACATTTTAGGGTCTTTTTACTTTTTAAAATTTTATTGTTTATGCTATCAATAAAAGTTGTTCCACTTTTTCCCTTTGCCCCCTTCCACCCAGTCCACCCCCTACTTCCATAATTAGTCCTCCAATGTTGTCCATGTACTTGGGTCCTTCATATATGTTCTTTGACTAATCCCTTCACCTTCTTTCAATCAGTTCCCACCTCTACCCTCCACATACATAGTTGTCAGTCTGTCCCATGAATCCATGTCTCTGGTTCTATCCTGCTCATTAGTTTATTTTGTTCATTAGATTCCTCTTATAAGTGAGATCATGTAGTATTTGTCCTTCACCAACTGGCTTATTTTACTTAGCATAACAGTTGCAAAAGGTAGGAATTCATTCTTTCCACTGTGTAGCATTCCATTGTGTAGGTATACCACAGTTTCTTTAATCCACTCATCTACTGATGGGCACACTTGGTCTGTTTCCAAACCTTGGCTATTGCAAATAGCACTGCTATGAACATGGGGGTGCATAAATTCTTTAGAATTGGTGTTTTCAGATTCCTAGGGTATATTCTCAGCAGTGGAATCCCTCGGTCAAAAGGCAGTTCCATGTTTAATCTTTTGAGGAAATTCCATACTGCTTTCCACAGTGGCTGCACTAGTCTGTATTCCCACCAACAGTGCACTAGGGTTCCCTTTTTTCCACATCCTTACCAACACTTGTTTGTTGATTTACTAATATGGCCATTTTGGCAGGTGTAAGGTATATCTTATTGTGGTTTTAATTTGTATCTCTCTAATGGCTAGCAATGTTGAGCCATTTTTTCATATGTCTATGGCCATCTATATATCTTTCTTGGAAACGTGTCTATTCAGGTCCTTTGCTCATTTTTTAACTGGATTGTCTTCCTGGTGTTGAGTCATGTAAATTGGTTATAATTTTGGAGATTAAACCCTTGTCCGATGTATCATTGGCAAATATGTTCTCCCATATAGTGGGTCCCCTTTTTACTTTCATGATGGTTTCTTTAGCTGTGCAGAAGCTTTTTTAATTTGATGTAGTCCCATTTGTTTATTTTTTCCTTTTATTTCCCTTGTCCTAGGAGATATATTGGCAAAAATAATTGCTATGTAAGATGTCTAAAATTTTACTGCCTATGTTTTCCTCCAGAATTTTTAGGGTATCATGACTTATATTTAAGTCTTGTTATCCATTTTGAGTTTATTCAGCTGTGTGATGTAAGATGGTGGTCTAGTTTCATTTTTTTGCAGGTACCAGTCCAGTTCTCCCAACACCACTGATTGAAGAGATTGTCTTTACTCCATTGTATGCCTGCCTCCTTTGTCAAATATTAATTGACCATAAAGACATGAGCTAATTTTTGGGCTTTCTATTATGCTCCATTGATCAATGTCTATTCTTTTGCCAGTACCAGGATGTTCTGATTACAGTAGCCTCAAAATACAGTTTTATTTCAGATATTGTGATTCTTCCAACCTTGTTCTTCTTTCTCAAGATTGCTAAGGCTATTCAGGGTCTTTTTTGGTTCCATATAAATTTTCTGGAATACTTATTCTAGATGTGTAAAATACACCATTGGTTTCTTAACAGGAATTGTGTTGAATCTATAGATTGCTTTGGGTAGTGTGGACATTTTAATGATGTTAATTCATCCAATCCAGGAACATGATATATGCTTCCACTTATCTGTATCTTCCTTAATTTCCTCATTCAGTGTTCTATAGTTTTCCAAGTACAGGTCTTTTACCACCTTGGTTAAATTTATTTCTAGGTTTTGTTTTTGTGCTTTTTTTTTGGTGCAAGAGTAAACGGGAATTGTTTTTTTAGTTTTTCTTTCTGACAATTCATACTGAACTACAGTTATTTTCTTATGGCAAGTAGTACTCGCCTTCTGTTTATTATAGTGGCATGATATTTCCTTTTAAGGGAATATGTTGAAGAAAAACAAAAACAAAACTATAGTCAACTTTGTAAAATGTGCTGAATAAATAATGATGAGATGAGTCTTCAAAATGGCAAATTGAGAAGGATAGTAGGTGATCATTGGCTATTACAAATATCATGAAGTTAGGAAGCTGAGAAATTGAAAACTATCCCCAGTTCATCCTCTCAGTTCTGTCCACTTCCCATTCTACTTTCCATGGGTCAAGACTAGATCTCACTAACAGTCAAATATGGATGGGAGAGCAAGGGATGAGGGTAATTAAATGAAGTCGTGCCAGTTTTTCTGCCATCATTCAATCCAATGGTTCTTCCTCTGCACAAGGGGATGCACTTCTTCTAAAAGTGATAGTGAGTGGCTTAGGCAGAATTCCTATCTTCCAGCATCCACATTAGATCCTCCTCTGCTGGTTGCTCTGAGTTTAACAAAATGTGAATTTCAAGAGACAAGATTTATTTTTTAACACAAGTTAGTCCTCAAGGTTTAGACAGTAAATTATTGCCAATAGCTTTAGGAAAGGAAGCAAGTTTTCAGTCACAGAGGATTAATAATCAAATTGTATTCATTGCATCACAGGTAGGTACAGCTGCAAGCCCATGGCATAAATGATCTTTCAGTTTCCAGATGCATCTCCACATTTTTACCCCTTCCTGCACCACACTTTAAAGAGAACTGAATTCTTCTGGCAATTTGCTTTCACTGAACTGTGCTGGTTCCTATAAAAAGCAACCATACGGAAATTTTCTTTATAAAATATTCTTTCTCCTCCTTCTCCTGTATCTACGATGGCAAAGCATACCACAGACACATAACTGTCCTATTCACTAGTACTGTTTCTCTATAACCCAAACTCTAGAAAATCCTCTAGCTAAACTATCATTTGTTTTAACTTTTACACCCACAGCAGAAATATCTTAAATTATAAATACAATTCAGCTATCTTATCTGAAAAGTCATCATCACATAGAGATTACATTACAGAGTTTTTCTTTCAGCCAAAGTATACAATCAAGATGTTTCCTCAGTGTCAGCAGGGTGGACTTTCAAATATAAAGATAATCTGATCTTCCCGATTGTGAATACGAAGTTAGAGTCTTCTAACACCACCAGATGAACAACTACCTGTAAAGGATAATGACAGTGTCCCTCCCTCCTGCTTCGCATAAGAAAGAGGGGAAAATAAAGTAGGGAAAAATAAAGTAGGGGAAACTAAAGCAATTGAGAGGATGAAAGGAAGTAAAGACAAAAGAAAGTATGAAAAATTCCTGACTTTAGAACACTCAACATCATAAAGACCCATATTTTTACATAATGTGTTCCAGAAAATGGATGTTAACTTATGTGTGACTTGAATAAACTGACATGTTTATAAAGAAGGCCTCTTCACTGAGAGGTAAATATATGAACCATGCAGGAAGAAAAGAACTGCCCTAGATGCCAGGGCCTAGGGGAGGGAAAAGTGGGAGGGGGTTACCACATTCCCTCTACCCAATCCTGCTTGTTTGCCCTAAGCATCCAAGGAGGTTGTCATACAGTGACTACTAGTGAGTGCCTCTCTCTGCCCGCTCCCCTCACACAAGATACTTCATCTGATATATGTCAGAATCCAGCAACACAAGAGAGCAAGGGATGGCAAAGATGAAGACAGGGCAAGAAGCAGAATATAGCTTAGGAGGAGATACCCTCCCTGAATGATAGCCCTGAGACACAAAGCCTAAGACCTTTCTGCCTCACAGTAAAGGGGCTTAATGAGTTCTCAGTCTCACACTCTCCATTGTTTAAGAGACTGATGAGACAGAGGATGATGGTACAAAGGCAAGAGAACCTTTTATACCCTCAACACAGGAAGGCATGGTAGAGGCTCCATCTTCCAGGGAAGACTGAGAGTGTGCATGGCCAGTCTGGAGCTCAAAGTTCATAGATGGCCTAGCGAGGTGGAACAGAAGCAACCCGGAGTATACAAAGAACTGCTCTGAAGTATGAATTGGTGATAGAAATATACTGCTTGTTCAGACAACCAGTACCAAATACCCATGTTACCCACCTCCCATCTATACTTCCTCTAAGCAGCTATGGTTTCCATGGAACTTAGGATTTTCTTAATAATTTTTAATGCATGTCATGATACAATTGATTAAGTCAAGTTTTCCAGTTTTGGACATGATATTCCTGTCTCTATTACATGGGAATTGGTTTCCAAGTTCCAAGTAAGTGACTTACAAACCACATTCTACAACAAAGGCCTTAATGAGCTAAATTAGAGAGAGGGTAAGCAAGGATATGCATGTGGAAATGAGGGCATAAAAAAGAAAAGGGGGAAAGCACTAGATGAATGAGAAGACACAAGAGGCCAACGCTAACTTTGTTAAGATTCAAGTCTTCAAGCATAGAGCTGAATGTAAATTCTAGCTCTAAGCAAATCAGTATAATACAATTCTTTCTTCATTCTTTCATCAACCAAATAACTATGTGACCTTTTCCATCCTCAGTGCCCCACACCATCCTGCTTTATTTAGTCTTGGTTGAAAATAGAGCTCTTGAGAGAAAGTTTGCCCTTTTCATAATTTCAAATCAAACACATAAGTAGCCTTTGCTCCTATTTTAAAGGCATATCTGCAGTAAGAGTTACTAGTAATCTGGCAGTCCTTTATGGCTAAATACCAAATCAAGTATGTGTTAAACCTCCCTGAAGTAACTAAAGAAAATCACTCCCTTCGATGTCCAACAGTGGCTTTGATCCCCAGTACTAAGCTCTCCATATAAGCTTTTCCTCTCAATTTCAAAATCCTGTTTTATGAGCACTGTGAAATGGATAGATCCTGTGTGGAGATATTGAAGAGTATCTAGTTTGGGTATAATTTAAGATCTTTAGATGGAAGCAACCAAAAAATATGAATGATACATAAGAAATATATTCTTATGATCTGCCTCAGTTAGGATATGTTAAGTAATAAAAAAATATCAGTGCCTGAAAATAACAAAGGTTTACTTCTCATCACACTATATGTCTATTATAAATCAGCAGAAGTTCTTCTCATCAGAGTCATTCAGGAATCCAGGCTTATGGAGTGGTCACCATCTTGAACATTGCTAATCCTCATGTAGAGGAAAAGAAAACATGGCAAAGTGCATGGCAAAAAAATCACACTCACATTTCATTGGCAAAACCAAGTCATATGGTCACCCAAAGTTAAAATGGTCAGAGTAGGCCACGTGTTCAGAGAGAGGAGTTACAATATTTGCAAACAGCTGTAACGACTGACACAGTATGTTGTACTACTTCACATACACCTGAGAATTAAACTATCAAAATATTAACTATAAATTGAAATGCACATTTTTTACCCCATTCCTTAAGATTATGGGGAAAAAATCATGGTTAGCAGTCAGAAAGAAGACAAATTTGACAACCCTGACTAAAGAATCATTTACTTCACACTAGGACAGAAGAAGCTTGCTTCTCCCTTTAGTTGAAAATGTCCTTCATGACAGTTGAGACTATTTTTTAAAAAATTAAGCTCAATATAACATAACTTTGTTAATTATCATCTTATAATACTGAACAAGGTAGACAGGTGAGTCCCCAAGGAATAACAAAGAAAATGTCTTACATTTGAATAATAGTTTAGAGTTTTAAATATATATATATATATTTTGACATATGTCACTCTGGGCAAGTTCCTAAAATAGATTCTTTAACATTTTAAAGGTGAGCAGGTAGATATGCTAATCTCTCAAAAAGCATGGGGAGGCGGCGCTTAAAATTCACAAAGTCAAAATAATACCAATTTAGGTCTTATAAGAGCTAAGCTAGAGACCGGTCCCATCATTTACAAGTCATGTGACCTTGAACAAAATTTTATTTTGTATGAATCCCATTTTCCTCATAAGTTAAGTAGAGATAATATTTTAGGCCACGCTACTATGTAAAGTTATTATGATTGAATGAAGAAAATACACATCAACACTTTTCAAATTATAAAACAGGACTTAAAAATAAGGGGCATAAATTTTATTACAGAAGTTCTTTGTCATTGGTAGCTGCACTGTATATGTGCATAAAACCATACAGGCGCTCACTTCTTTAACTAAAACAAAAGTAACAGTTTGGGATTACCTAGGTTACTATTAAGGTTTGCTGAAATTTGGAAGGAAGAATTTGAACAAATGTTATTTCCAGGCTTCTCAGTGCTGCAAGCTAAACAATTCCTTTTGACGCTAACTTTAAATAAAGATCACACTTTCATCGTAAACTTCATCTAATTTGCAAAATTTATCTATCTTGTTTTATTTCTTTTCTCCAGTGAAATCTTTGAGTATCTCAAAAGAAGCAAAGGATAAAAACCATGTCTATATGGGCCATATATATTTAATTATTTTCCACAAGTTTATTACTTTATATAATATTGTCTTTGTCCTCTATTTTTAAATGTCTTGGGATTTCCCAAGTGACAAGAATGTCTTTTGTTCTCAAAGGACTCTTTGCAGATAGCTTTAGGATGGGAGCTGGTTGCCAGAAAGACCAAAGCATGATTGGAGGTTTGGAACTTTCTGCCCTACTCCCAGCCTCCAATTTAGGAGAGTGGAGACAGGCTGTAGATATTCAATCACCAATGGCAAATGATGTGCTGAGAGGATGGTATGCCCAGAGAGGGTATGGAAACTCTGTACCCTTCCCCCGTACCTGCCCCATGCTTCTTTTCCATTCGGCTATTCTTCAGTTGTATTCTTTATAATAAAACAGTAAGAGTAACTGAAGTGCTTTCCTGAATTCTATGGCCATTCTAGAAAACAACTGAACTTAAAGAGTTCATTTAAGGATGGTGGAAATTCCAGAATTAACAGCTGGTCAGTGGAACTTGTAACTAGCATCTGAAATGGAGGGCAGTTTGAGACTACAGAGCCATTAACCTGTGGAATCTGTGCTAACTCCAGGTAGATAGTATCAGAATAGGATTGAATTGTACAATACTCAGCTGGTGTCCACAGAAATAAAAAATTGGTTGGTGTAGGGGAAAAACCACCTTCCACCAGTGTACGCATAACTGGTGTCAAAGGTATGAGTAAAAACAGTTAAAATATGAAATAAAAAGCTACTGACAGTATCTAAGTACTGTAAATCATGTTTATATAGAATTAACACATTCAAAAAACTGCAGAAATTTTAGCAACATAGCTGTTGCTATGTTGCAACCACATAGCTGAATCAACCACAAAATCTCAATTTTTAAAATCTTAAAATTCAAAATCTTCTGAATTCATATTACTTCCTTTTATTTTGCTGATGAGATTTGAATTAGAGATGTAGTCAACTCACAAAGCAAAGATGAGACCATACTGGTGTTTTGGATATGGGCCTTCTAATGCAGAGATCTGGGTGCTTCCAATAAAAAAAAAGATGTCTGACTTTCATAAACTTATACTAATTAAAATGTACTGTAGGGATTAGAATAGACAGATCACAGAGACAAAAAAGATAGCTTAAACAGATGCTATTGAATAAAAAAATAAGTATAAGCACACCACGAGAAAAGTAAAATATATAAGAATAAATAAAGCATAATGATTTTTAAAAAACAGATTAGCAAAACAAATACAAAATAGGGTTAGCTACCAATAAATAACAAAATCAGAGTCTTACTTCATGCCATACATTAAAACATATTCTAGATTTGAATTAAAAAGTTGGCTATAAGTAATAAAACCATGAAGTAAAGGAAAGACAAGCTAAGTCACTGATTTGTGGGAGAGGCACATAAATATATGGATATTAACATACTTAAAACATTCATAGAAGATATGTACTTTTTTCAAAAGTAAGCAAGTGATACAAGGGAACATGGTTTAAAAGAACGTAACAAGGGTCAATGTAGCTAACATATGATGAGTTGGTACAAAAAAATGACAAGTCAATAAAAGCAGCAGCACAAGGCATGAACAATTTACAAATGAAATATAATTGGTCAGTATCAAATGGAAAATGTCCAATCTCTCTAGTAACCACAAAAGGACTAAGGTAAAAGTTAGCAATCATTTACTACAAACACCTGTAAAGCTAAAATACCTGTGAGTATATTTGAACGTGGCAAAGGTGCAGTAAGTATTCTTACGAACTGTGGAAAGTAATAATAGACAAAACTTTAGGCAATACATATCAAGACTCTTAAAATATTCAGAAATTTTAAAGAATGGACAAATGGTAAACAACCTGAACTTTGAAAACAGATTGTCTGAATTCAAATCCCACCTTCGCCTCACCGGCACTGTGTGACCTTAGACAAATTAATTAATGTTTCTCAGCCTCACTTTTCTCATATATAAGATAAATTAATCCTTATTTCATAGGATTGGTATGGGAATGAAGATGTGTAGTGTATGTAAAGCATTTATATAGTGTCTGCCACATAATAAGTGTTCAGTACATCTTAGCTCTTATTATCATCATCATTACCACCACCACCAAATCCATTTTAGAAGATGACCAGAGTATTAATCTAAGTTTATAAGTATATGAGAGAAATATATACACCCAGAACTCCAAAGAAAAAGTTCTACAGACATATACCAAATGTAAGAGTAGTTAGTATACAATTAGGAATGACTTGACTTTATCTGGAAATAGACTTTGTAAGCTTTCTGCAAAGAATATGTTACTTCTTTGAGAAAACTATTATTCTAAGGGGGGAAAAAGGAAAACTCCCTTGAGGTTATTATTTTCATTTAATAATAAATATAATAAAATTAAATAAAACCAAAGTTGTTGCCATCAAATATCTTCTCATTGTGTACAGAATTTTTGCATTAATTTCTGAGTTCCCATTTCCACTCAGGTACCCCCCAAAACATTTAAAGCAATAAGTGTAAAAGAGCAATTAAATATAAATATTTAGCCCTGTGTAAAGACAGTGTATCACCTATGCTACTTAGCTAAAACCTAGGGAGACAAATGACAATATCAGAACTCCTATCTTTAGTTCAGAATACAAAGAAATCATATCAGAAATTCTGGATTCTTGTGGAAGCAAAGGTACTAAATTTACTCTCCCCACATCTTCCCCTTTTGGGAGTAAAAAGTCCAACAAAATGGATGCTGCAGCAGAAATCAGTTTCTGTACAGCATTTCCACAATACATTACACACCAAAAAGTCTCTCCTGGATCCCCTCTGTTCCCTTCCCAACTCTGGTAACAGGATAAAGAGAGTGACAGGGCATAGGATCATTTTATAAAGGTACCACAAAAGCAAACCTCTTTAAAACTGGGTTGGGGAGTGGGGAGTTGATTATCAAAAGCTCTTGTACCATCTGTCTATAAAGGGAAAAGAAACAACAGCTGGTGCAAGAAGAAGCAAGATGTTGGTCCTGGAAGTGACAAGATGGGAAATGACAGGAAACAGCTTTTCACTCTTCCAACAGCAAAAGAAGCGTGCAGCCTCTGTTCTAGTGTTTGAAAACCTCCAGCTGCTGCTCTCATCTCACATTTCCATATCTTTGTTCAGACAACGTCTGAAAGCTTGCCTTTCTTTTTTCAAGCACTTTCTTTGAAAGAACATACAAAGCTATCAAGTGCAGGCTTCTCCCCCTCCTCCATTCTCTTATAGGAAATGTGGGATGAATTTTAAGTATCACCATGGAATAAAAAAAAAAAAAAGGATATATAGTACCATGTGAGCCTCTGTGAAACTTTTTCCAGTTGTCTTTTCCAAGAAAAATTTGTCATGTGCTCTGGTTTCAGTCATTTGTTAGTTAAGCTAATACTAGATCTGGAGTAGAACTTTCAGGGAGCTGAAGGATTAAAACCTACAATGAGCAGTGTTCCAGCGGTGGGGCACCCAATGCATGAACGGACTACTTGGAAACAGTGGGCTGTGCCACTCTACCCATCGCACTAAATGCTACCACATGCACACATTTCTCTCTACTTTAAGTGCGGGGTCTAGAAAGTCAGAAAACAACACACATAGTCTAATGTCAGAATTTCAAACCAGCATACAACACTAATCAAATATTCTGATTTAAAGTTGTCCCATATGCTAAACATGTAAGCCAATTTTCTAAGACATTTGAATATACATGTACAATATACTAAAATTACACTAAGTACAATTTAAAATTATATTTGATGCCACAAATCACATTTGGGAATCTCACTGTTTCAGACTCCAATAATCTCTCTCTTGTCCTATGTGATTTTGTACAACTGGTACACCGCTCCAAGTGACCCTCTCTTTTCCTTTATCCAGCCAGCTCTGTCTTTTTGGCCAAGGTTGGGTTCCATCTCCAGTGCACTTCCCCAAGTACCCTCTTTAAGAGAGTGACTCTCTCCCCTCAGCTCAAATAATATATGTGTTTTATAACAATGCTCTAGATGAATTTCTGTTGAAAGGCAGGTCTATTACAACTGATAGTAAACTCCTCAAAAGAAGTCCTATCTTATTGAGCTTTGTACACCAGTCCTACCTAGCATAATGTTTGACAATTATTTTTTAAAAGCTATTCATCACTATTATATCAGATGTCAGAGGTTCAAAGTTTCTATGGAATACAGTTCTTGTTCTCCCTAGAGCACAGCACAATGTGAATCTAAACATAAAAGTAATATTATATCAATGTGTTCAGTGTTATATGAACAAGGCTTCCTGGGAATACAGACCAAGATACCCAGGGAAAATACTTAAACATTCCCTAGATATAAAAATTTTCACAATATGCTCAACAGTTGGATGTGCTGAGTAGAGAACTCCATTTACCTTTGTAATCTTGGGAAAGCTACTTAATTTCTCTGTGCCTCAGTCTGCTAATCTATAAAGCAGAATAGCAATATCATAAGGTTAATATGAGAATTAACTGAAATTATATTTTAAATGTTTAGGACAATATTATAGCATGTGATACTCAATAGAAGTTGGATATTATTTTCTAATGGCTCTTCCAATTTCTACTATAACAAAATGGTAAATGTTGCATTAATTACTTTATTAATCTTTTGAGAGATAGTACATTTTAAGATTAATAGTCTATTTCTCTGACATCGCATACCTAACCTGTAGGCAAATTCTGTCAGTTTTAACAGCCAAATGTAGAATCCCCTCACTCTTCCCACTCCCCACCCCAGTCTAAACTCCATTATTTCTCCACTAGAGGTGCACTGCTTCAGCTAGCTGCCTAACCAATATCCCTGCTTCTACCCTGTTCTCTACAGTTACCAATGACCATAATGTAAACAGAGCATAGGATTTCTTGACCCTCCCATAGCTTTTCAGTCTGCAGTCTTTATAGTGGTCTACAATGCTCTGCATGATCTGACATTACTTTATTTACCCCTTCATTCACTGATCTCTAGCCATCCCTCTCTCCCCTTTAAAGCTTGCTTCTGCCTCAGAGACTTTGCATTTGCTGTTCCCTTTGTCTACAATGTCCTGCTCTTGATATTCTAATGGGCCTTTCAATCTCAAATGCTAACTCAATGTTCCAGCATAACCTGATCAGTGAAGCCTTTCCTGAACACCTTATTTGCAACAGTAGTACTGTACCCCAGCACTCAATATTCCCTGTCTGCTTTGCTGTTCTCCATTGCTCATAAATGCATCCGATGTGACTTGTATTTTATTTGTTTAGTTGTGTATTATCTCTCTACTCCCAAGAGAGTCTAAATTCTACAGGGCAGAACTTTTAAGCTGATATATTCTATTATTATGCTTAGTACCTAGAATGGAGTTGAAATCACAACAGATACTGGATAAATTTTGAAGAAAGAGTAAATGAGCAAATGAATAGCAATTTGAAATTACAAAAAAAATGGAGGTACAAGAGAATTCATTTTACATTATTCTTAACAACACAGCCATGTGTTGCTTAATGACAAGTATATGTTCTAAGTCTTTTGTTTCAACACTGTAAACAAACTTTTTGCTTTGGCCATAATAACCATAGTCCTAGAAGGGACAGGCTTCTGTGTCTGGTCTTCAAACCAGATCATTAGAACCATGTCTGATACTGGCTTTTTTCAAAGTTTCATTAGTCTCACTACCTTCAAAGAAGCAAATCCTCCAACGTTTTCTGTCACATTATTCTTGTTCTTCAAGATCATGGCTGTGGTGAAATGGAACATGCCCGACTGGTGAGCAATAACCATTACGGATTTTCCACCTTCAAACTCTTAACCACTTTTAATTTTGTTTTCAGGTCAATCACTTGACACAATATCTTACTGACACTGTTAGAAGTGGACTTTGTATTCTCAGAGGCTATGATGAGGAAAACAACACAAGGTTGTATCAAGCACAAGAAAAAAAATGATACAATCAAGAGACAGAAAACACTAGGCACGTGAGGCTGCTGACAACATAACACCACATACTGTTTTTCAACAAACTGACCAGCTGCCTCCCATATGCACCCTAACCGGGAACTGAGCCTGCAAACCTTTGGTGTACATGACAATGTTCCAACCAAATGAGCCATCCAGCCAGGGCTCAGTAAATTTTTTTTAAAAGATTTTATTTATTTCAGAGAGAGGGTAAGGGAGGAAAAAAGAGAGGGAGAGAAACATCAATGAGTGGTTGCCTCTCACCCGTACCCAACTGGGGACCTGGACTGAAACCCATGTGCCTTGACTGGGAATCAAACCGGCAACCCTTAGGTTTGAAGGCCAGCACTCAAACCACTGAGCCATACCAACCAGGGCTAAACTTTTTTTTGTAAGTAAAAAGAGTACACTTTAAAATAACAATAAAAGGACTTCCAGCCAAGATTAAGGAATAGGTAGAAACACTTCACTTCTTTGCACAACCAAAAAAAAAAAGACAACAAAAAATTTAAAACCAAGACATAACCAGATCTTCCAGAAAGTCAAACTATTTGGAAGTCTGACAGCCAAAGAGTTAAAGAAGAAACATTCTTCCAGATGGGTAGGAGATGGCAGAAATGTGCAGCCAAGGCAAGAGAACTTGTGGCAACGCTGTTGCTGGAGGACCAGGTTGTCCCACATCTGTGTGCAGTTAAACCAGGAGGAATAACTGGGGAGCAAGACAGACAACACAACCCAGGGGTCCAGTGTGGAGAAATAAAGCCTCAAAATCTCTGACTGTAAAAACCTTTGGAGACTGGGAAAAGTCCCAGCCTCACAGGAGAGTTCACTGGAGAGACCCATTAGGTCCTAGAATGTACATAAAACCACCCACCTAGAAATCAGCACCAGAAGGGCCCAGTTTGTTTGTGGGTAGAGGAGGAAGTGACTGCAAGTCAGCGAAGAGCCGAAAGCTAAGCAAGTGGCATTGTTCCCTCTCAGACCCCTCTCCCACATACAGGGCCACAATGTAGCGAAGTAAGTCACCCCACCATGGCAAATAGGTACACCCGGATTTTCATACAGTTCGATTTTCTGGCATACCTGGTTATGTTTTGTTTTCAAATATGTCCCTTATTAGGTAACAGGCACATCAAGACAAAAAAAAAATATGGTCCAAATGAAAGTACAAATCAAAGCTCTAAAAATAGAATTAAATGATGAAGAGATAACCAACCTATCAGATGCACAGTTCAAAACACTAGTAATCAGAATGCTCACAGAAATGGTTGAGTAGGTCGCAAAATAGAGGAAGAAGTATAGGCTATGCAAAGTGAAATAAAGGAAAATGTACAGGGAACCAACAGTGACAGGAAGGAAACCAGGACTCAAATCAACAATTTGGAACAGAAGGAAAAAATAAACATTCAACCAGAATGGAATGAAGAAACAAGAATTCAAAAAAATGAGGAGAGGCTTAGGAACCTCCAGGACAACTTTAAACTTTCCAATATATGAATCATAGGGATGCCAGAAGGAGGAGGAGAAGAAGAGCAAGAAACTGAAAACTTATTTGAAAACATAATGAAGGAGAACTTTCCTAATCTGGCAAAGGAAATAGACTTCCAGGAAATCCAGGAAGCTCAGAGAGTCCCAAAGAAGTTGGACCCAAGGTGGAACATACCAAGGTACATCATAATTACACTAATCAAGATTAAAATGAAGGAGAGAATCCTAGAAGAAACAAGAAGTAAGGAGACAGTTACCTACAAAGGAGTTCTCAATAGACTGTCAGCTGATTTCTCAAAAGAGACCTTAAAGGCAAGAAGAGACCGGAAAGAAATATTCCAAGTCATGAAAGGCAAGGGCCTACATCCACGATCGCTCTATCCAGCAAAGCTTTCATTTAGCATGGAAGGGCAGATAAAGTGCTTTCCAGATAAGGTCAAGTTAAAGGAGTTCATCCTTGCCAAGCCCTTATTATATGAAATGTTAAAGGGACTTATCTAAGAAAAAGAAGATGATCAAAACTATGAACAGTAAAATGACAACAAACTCACAACTATCAGCAACCGAATCTAAAAGAAAACAAAAACCAAAACTAAGCAAACAACTAGAAAAGGAACAGAATCAAAGAAATGGAGATCATATGGAAGGTTATCAGTGGGGAGTGGGAAGAGACAGGATGGGGTAAAAGGTACTGGGAGTAAGAAGCATAAGTAGTAGGTATAGAATAGACAGGGGGAGGTTAAGAATAGTATGGGAAATGGAGAAGCCTAAGAAATTATATGCATGACCCCTAGACATGAACAAAAGTGGTGGAATGCTGGTTGGGCATGAGTATAGGGCAGAGGCAAATAAAGGGGAGAAAAAATTGGGACAACTGTAATAGTATAATCAGTAAAATGTATTAAAACACAAAAAATATTAAAAATTATAAAGCTAAAAATTAAATGAAAAGAATAAAAAGTATACTATAATAAATACATAAATCAGTAGCACAGTCATTTATTATTATCACCAAGTATTGTGTACTGTACATAACAGAATGTGCTGTACTTTTATACCACTGGCAGTGTGGTAGGTTTGTTTACACTAGCATCTCCACAAATATGTAATGCATCACAGGATGATTTTAGGATGGTTATAACATTACAAGGAGATAGGAATTTTTCAGTTTCATTATAACTATATGGAACCATTGTCATATATGTGGTTTGTTACTGACTGAAATGTTATGTGGCCCATGACACTATATAAAGACATCATACAACACAATATCAAAAAAACAGCCCAATTAAAAACGGACAGGGGATGTGAATTGACATAGAAGACATATAGATAGCCAACGGATATATGAGAAAATGTTCAACATCATCAGGGAATGCAAATCAAAACTACAATAAATTATTACCTCATACCTGTCAGACTTGCTAAATCTGTGGTATAGGACTATATGTATGCAGGTGTTTACAATCCTTTATGATCTACAACATTGCCACAATACATGTTCCCTGACTTCAGTCTCATAAAAGTTATGCTTGATGGGCAGGGACAAACCACCACCACCAATTTATAAAGAATAAAACCGAGGGTGAGAGAAGTAAATGGTGTGTATGGTCAACGCAGCCAGTAAATACCAAGCAACAAATAAAATGAGTACAGAACCAGGTCCACTGTTCTTTCCAGCTACCTAGTTGGCCTGTCAAGTATGTAAAAACCATGATGTAAATAATCTTAGTAATTAACTGGATCATGGAATATTATGCCCATTCCTCCCACTAAAAATATAGCAGATAAATCTGATAATTCCATTTATGTGCAGAAGGGAACAAGAAGTGTGGAGGGTTGCTCTATAGTCTATCATTCTTTTTATGTTAACACTACACTTTTGATTTTTAACAGTGATTTTTTTCAAATACAACAGGCAGCGAAGTACATCAATTACGACGTTACCATGTATGTGAATTCTACGGTGTGCTACTAGGACATACAGGTGGGGACCAAGCAAATGAACAATGCTTATTCAGTGTCTAGTTTACAAGAAATAAAGTAAAATAAATGTAGGCTATTTTTCAGTGCACTATTTAGATGAAGTCCCATATTCCTGTTTTTTGTTTTTGAATGGCTTTCTATTGCCTACCAAATTGTCCATACATTTTATCCTGGGCTTGGCAGGCTGTGACCCCAACCAGCGCTATCAGACACCTAAATCCTTCCACTTCCTGTGCCCGTACATCTACCAAAGTGCTGCTGCAAGTTCACATTCCATATTTTACAATATTGAGGTCTTACACAACTACTGTCTGTTTTTGGAACACATTGATTTTGACTTTTCATCTATTTTCCCTTTAAGATAATGCATTCATTTGCTTCACAATAACTTTTGCCATGCATTGAACTCAGATTTGTCCCTCTAGGTTTTCACATCTCCATGCCTTATATATACTCAACTGCATCCTTCTAAGCACTCGGAAGTCTCCTTTCTCCCTCAAACACACCCCACCTCTCTCTAACTTTGAAACTACTTTAAGGATCAAGATTGAATCCTAGCTAGCTCAGAATTTTGATGAATTTTTTCAATTAATAATAATATTATTTTAACAGATTAATGTTGTATTAAGTTGTCATTAAATGCTGCCACTTACTGCAGGGCAGACAAAAAAGTAGTCATTTCAGTGGTGCTGGGGCACATCAGAGAGGCTCTATGCTCTCCACAAACCCAGCTTTGAACTTCTACAGGTGAGTATTCCAAAACTGCACACCTACCTATCAGCCTTATTTGGCAATTATTTATTTTCTGCTTTGTCCATCAGATCCCAAGTTCACTTGACAGGAGGATCTTGTAACCAACCACCCCATATTACTTCTTTCATAAATGCACCTATTGCAATAGAAATAAATATAATCAACAGTTAGAAAAGAGGAACTGAGTCCACCTCCAGGCCTGGTTAAGCCCACCAGAGTCCTTTTATTCTCCTTGGCAGCAATTGATCAAGAACTCATGCCCATGCCAATCCAAGGTGAAAGATTTTATGCCCATACCCTAAACTGGTCCAGAGAAGCAAAGGAAAAGACTTTTTTTTCTCTCTCTTTGGGGGAAAAAATCAGCTTGCTTTCTCAGTCTCTCTCAATCTCCCCCCATACTCTCCCACACTTCTGCAATTAGATTTAAGCAAAGCAAGTGGCCCCAACTGTTACTGGTAGCCATTCACAACTCAGGGATGACACTGATATTATGAATGCAAAGACTGTAGAAAGAAATTAACTGGATGTCCAAGGACAGGCAGACCATTAAATCACTAAGTAAACAAACAAACCTGAGGCCCTCCCCACCTCTGGACTTCCCACATGCCAGCTAGTAAATTTCCTTTTTGGTTAAGCAAGTTCAAATCAAGTTTTCTGATACTTGTGATTGAAAGCATCTTAACTTACACATTGTCCATTGGAATTCTCTACAAGTTGGGGGAAAAAATCTTGGTACCCATTTCAACACCATATAACAAAACTTAATTTTAATGTGAGATTGACCTTATCATGTTTTATTTCAGTAAACAAAATAAGATAGAAATTGTTAATATAAAACAGCACCATATAAAGTAACTCAATGAAAAGTTAGTCAAAACACCCAGAAATTTGACTGGCATCACATTAATGTATAATCACCAAAGCATGTATGACTCAGAGACTGGATGCAAAACTGTTTCTTTAAAGCATAGTGCTGACATCCTCACCTAATGATAAAAGCAAAAATTTGGATTTCTGCTCACATGTGAATAAGAGATGAAATTACTAAAGAGGGATGTGCTCTAGATGCTAAGGGAATGCTAGACTAAGGAAAAAATAGACAGACTCTGAAGACCCTGTTTCAACTGTATCCACTACACTACCTCCTTCAATTAATAAAGCAATGTATCCTGAGTGACAGACAATGTGTCAATTTCCAGGCTGAAACATCAGCTCCCCTATTAAATTCCAGACAACCTTTCTAGGAGATCTCAACTTCTTTGTAAAATGAACGAGTTGAGTGTGTTCTTTTCTACTCTGGAATGCTAGGTCATGTAACCAATCAAAGACTCTCTTTTCTGTTGTGTCCAATGAGGATTTTGATCTAAATACCCAGACTACTTATCTCAATATTTATTCATAAATATTTACTAGGTGCCTACCATGTGCAGACCATGAAGAAATGAAGAGATAAAATATAATCCTTACCTCCAGAGAATTACAGATCTATGGGAGGGCTGTTTAAAGCATAAAAATCTTAGTGAACTAAATGAAATCCTACAACTTTAGAGAAAGGGTCTCAGTTTTTTAAGAGGAAATTAACAAATTAGAATGATGATCTCCAAGTACCAGATGGATTTTAGGACTAGAAGGAAATGATGCCTCAAATCAGAGTAAGATGTTCTAAGTGGGTAATGAGGAGCAGTTTCCAAAAATGAATTTTGCAAGATTGTGCATATGAGTCTGCCCAAACTTGACTCATGACTCTCATCCTACTCTTTTCTTCCTTCCTACTTCCACCAATGAAGCCTGAGCTAGTCAGAAATCCTTCTTGATCTGCCTTGAGGATTAATGTAATATATCCTTAACCTCTTTATTACCCTAAAATGAACAGGAAACTAGGAAACATAACAGATAACTAGGAAACATGCCATTTATAAGCTCTGAATCTCTGATGGTATACAAGGTCTGTCCAGAAAAAGTCCAGCCATTGTTAATAAAACAAGAATTGTTTGCATGACAACAATGTAACCTGGCAGCCAAGGAGAGGGGACTGGAATGCACATGTATGAACAATGATGACTTCACTGTACTTGTCAGAGGGGGTGGTAGACACCACTGAGTGAGCATGTGTACTGTGTGGCCACCTCATTCAAAATGACTGAGAGCAGAGCAATAAACTTGCATCAAATTTTATGCTAAGCTTGAATGTTCCTCTGCAGAAACTATTCAGATGATTCAGAAGACCACAGCTATGGGCAAGTAGTGATTGGTAGCTTCATCATGACAACATGCCTGCTCATGCATCATGTCTTGTGCAGAGTTTGTTTGGAAAAACATCAAATCACCTAGGTGACTCAGCCCCCTACAGCCCAGATTTGGCATCCTGAGACTTTTGGCTATTCTCAAAACTACAATCACCTTTGAAAGGGCAGAGATTTCAGACCGTTGACAAGATTCAGGAAAGTATGACAGGGCAGCTGATGGCCATTGGGAGAACTGTGTGAGGATCCAAAGTGCCTACTTTAAAGGGGACTGAGGTGTCATTATCCCATGCACAATGTTTCTTGTTTCTTTTTTTATTATTGTTCAAGTACGGTTGTCTCCATTTTTACGCCACCAGTTCCTCCACTCTACATACCCCCACCTCCCACCCACAATCCAACTACCCTTTGGCTTTGCCCATGGGTCCTTTATACATGTTCCTTGATGATCCTTCCCATTCTTTCCCTCGTCATCACCCTCCCCCTTCCCCCCGGTTACTGTCAGTTTGTTCTTTATTTCAATATCTCTAGTTACATTTTGCTTGCTTGTTTGTTTTGTTGATTAGGTTTCACTTGTTAGGTGAGATTATATGGTGTTTGTCTTTTACCACCTAGCTTATTTAACTTAGCATAATGATCTTCAGTTCTACACATGTTGTCACGAAGGGTAAGGGCTCCTTCTTTCTGCTGTGTAGAATTTCATTGTGCAAAGGTACCACAGTTTTTGGTTTTTTTTAAAGATTTTATTTATTTATTTTTAGAGAGGGAAGGGAGGGGGAGAGAGAGAGAGAGAGAAACATCAATGTGCGGTTGCTGGGGATTATGGCCTGCAACCCAGGCATGTACCCTGGCTGGGAATCGAACCTGGGACACTTTGGTTCCCAGCCCGCGCTCCATCCACTGAGCTACGCCAGCCAGGGCTGTACCACAGTTTTTTGATCCATTCATTTACTCATGGGCACTTAGGTTGTTTCTAGCACTTGGCAATTGTAAATTGTGCTACTATGAACATTCGGGAGCATAGGTTCTTTTGAATTGGTATTTCAGGATTCTTAGGGTATAATCCTAGGAGTGAAATTGCTGGGTCAAAAGGCAGTTCCATTTTTAGTTTTTTGAGAAAATTCCACACTGTTTTCCACAGTGGCTGCACCAGTCTGCATTCCCACCAACAATGTACTAGGGTTCCCTTTTCTCCACAACCTCACCAAGACTTAACTGTTTGTTGCTTTGTTTATGATGGCCATTCTGACTGGTATGTGAAGTGGTATATTATTGTGGTTTTAATTTGCATCTCTCTGAAGGCTAGTGATGCTGAGCATACTTTCACATGTTTCTAGGCATCTGTATGTCCTCCTTGGAAAAGTGTCTCCTCAAAGTCCTTTGCCTGTTTTTTTAATTGGATTGTTTGTCTTCCTAGAGTGGAGTCATGCGAGTTCTTTATATATTCTGAAGATCAAACTGTCATCTGAGATATCATTAGCAAATATATTTTTCTATACAGTTGGTTTCCTTTTCATTTTGCTGATGTTTTCTTTAGCCATGCAGGAGCTTTTTATTTTGATGAAGTCTCATTTCTTTATTCTTTCCTTTATGTCCCTTGCTCTAGGGGACATATCTGTGAAAATATTGCTATGTGGAATATCTGAGATTTCCCTGCCTGTGTTCTCCTCTAGGACCTGTTAGTCTCTATGTCATTTAATTCTGCTCTGATCTTAATTATTCCCTTCCTTCTATCGTTCTGGGCCTCATGTGTTATTGTTTCTCCAGTTCTTCTTGATGTAAGATTAGGTTGTTTTTGTGAAATGTTTCTATCTTTTTTAGGTAGGCCTGTATTGCTATGAACTTCCCTCTCAGGACTGCCTTCACTGAGTCCCAAATGTTTTAGTTTGTTGTGTGTTCATTTTCATTTGTTACCAGAAATTTTTTGATTTCTTCTTTGGTCTCAGTATTAATCCATTCATTGTTTATTAGCATACTATTCAGTCTCCATGTGCTTGAATGTTTTTGAGTTTTCTCCTTGAGGATGGATTCTAGTTTCAAGCCTTTGTGGGCCAAGAAAATGATTTCAATGTGTCTGAATTTGTTAAAGCTTGTTTTGTGTCCTATCATGTGTTCTATTTTTGAAAATGTTCCATGTGTATTTGAAAAGAATGTGTATTTTGCTTCTTTGGGATGAAATGTTCTATTAATCAGTTAAATCCATTTGATCTAATGTGTCATTCAGTTCCACAATATCCTTACAGATATTGTGGTTTGGAAGATCTACCCATTGTTGACAGTGGGGTGTTAAATCCCCTACTATAAATGTGTTGCTATCTATATCTTTAATAAAGTACTCCAAGATTTTTTTCTTTCTTTCTTTTTAAATATTTTATTTATTTATTTATTTATTTATTTATTTATTTATTTATTTAGAGAGGGAAAAGGAGGGAGAAAGAGAGGGAAAGAAACATCAATGTGTGATAGTCTCTCACTCAACCCCTAGTGGGGACCTGGCCTGCACCCCAGGCATTTGCCCTATACTGAGAACCAATGATCCTTTGATTAGCAGACTGGCACTCAACCACTGAGCCACACCACGCAGGGCAAATTTTTCTTCTATATTTGGGTGCTCCTTTGTTGGGTGCATATATGTTTACAATAATTGTGTTTTCTTGGTGGATTCTTCCCTTGAGTATTATGATGCGTCCTTCTGTGTCTATTTTTATGGTCTTTGTTCTGAAGTCTATTTTGTCTGATATCAGTATTTCTATCCCAGCTTTTCTTTCCCTGTCCAGTTACTTGAAATACTATTTTCCAACCCTTCACTTTCAATCTTTGTAGATCTTTTTTTCTGAAGTGGTTTTCTTGTAGGGAGCATATCTGCTGGTCATGTTTTCTTATCCATTCAGCTATCCTATGTCTTTTTATTGGAGCATTTAATCCATTTACATTTAAGCTTATTAATAGGTACTTATTCATTGCCACTTTACCCCATCTGTATCTGTGCTCCTCTCTCTCTCCCTCTTTTTCTTCATCTTCTTAAAGTAATCCCTTTAGCATATCTTGCAGTGCTGGTTTGGTGGAGGTGTATTCTTTTAGCTCTCTATTGTCTGGAAAACTCCTTATCCTGCCTTCCATTTTAATTGGGAGCCTTCCTGGGGAGTATTTTTGGTTGCAGGTCTTTGCTTGTCACTATTTGGAATATTTCTTGCCACTCTCTTTTGGCTTGTAGTGTTTCTGCTGAGAAGTCAGCTATTAGCTTTATCAGGGCTCCCTTATATGTTACTTCCTGTATGTCCCTTGCTGCCTTTAAGATTCTCTCTTTGTCTTTGAATTTTTCCTATTTTAATTATGACGTGCCTTGCAGTGGGCCTCTTTGGGTTCCTCTTGATTGGGGCTTTCTCTGCTTCTTGGATTTGTGTGACTTTTTCATCAAATTAGGGAAGTTTTCCATTATTACTTTTTCAAACAGGTTTTCTATCCATTGCTCTTCTTCCCCTTCTGGTATCCCTATTACATGAATATTATTACATTTCATGTTGTCCTACAGTTCCCTTAATCCCTCTTTATTCTTTTTGGGTCTTTTTTTCCCTTTTTTTCCTTTCTCTGGGAGTTTTTTTCTTCCTTCCCCTGAAGTTCACTGATTTATCCTCTGTTTCATCTACCCTGCTTTTCATTCCTCCTGCTTCCTTTTTCTCTTGGCTGTTGTTGAAAGTTTCTATGTCCTTTTTACATGCTGATATAGTTTGCAGTAAGTTCCTGTAGCTTCCCTGTATTTTTGGTAATTCTCACTGAGCTCATTGAGCTTCCTTATAACCATTGTTTTGAACTCAATATCTGATAGCTGACTTGCCTCTATTTCATTTAGTACTCTTTCTGAGGATTCCTCCTTTGTTTTGATTGAGGGTTGTTTCTTTGTCTTGCCATTTGTGAGACTCTTTCTTGTTTGCTTTTGCTTCTTAAATTGATCTGTTAAGACTCTCTGAGTTTGTGGTATGAAATTCTATGGTAGGAGACCTGTGGGATTCAGTGGTGCAGTCTTCTTAATTTCCTGAACTTGATGCTCTAGGGATGCTCTCTATGCCGTTTATGTTGGCTCTCTGGATGTAAATGGGTTTTGATTGTTGTTGGTTTGTTCTTTCGTGGGTCCTTCCCTACAGCTGGTTGACTGAGGGTCACTCCATCCACCACATCTTATATGCTGTTGTACAGGTGCTGCCAGAACAAAACCACAAAGCCTAGGAAAGGAACTCACACTTGCAAAAATAACTACCCACCCCCAAAATCCCAGTTGTCAACAGCAAATGAACAAGTATTAAAAAGGGTGTTAAGAGATTGACTATTATTAAAAAGAAGAGTGAATATGAGATGACCTAATGAAAGAAAAAATTATTTTGAGAAGGTAGAAGGAGGAGCACTAATAAGAGTTGGGAGTCAGAGCAATGGAAAAAGTGAAACTAAAATTTACATCGTGAATACCATTTGCTTTATTGCCAGCCAAATACACACTGGTAACTCATTGGTGACTCAATGAATGTGTCTATTAAAAATCATGTCTCATGACCTTCAATGCTTTACTTTCACAGTTGAGTTTTTTAACACAAGTTAACCACTGCCCAGATAGTGAAAATCCAGGTGTGCCCTATTTGTCTCACTCACTATATTTATGATTCCTCCTACTTCTATATCATTTGAAACCATATCTTTATCTCACTCAATGATAAACTGCAAATAAGATACAACTAAAAACATACATTTATGAAATGACCATGGACAGTTATATCCAGAGTATTAACACATTTTCTTAATCAGTGACCTTGGAAATAGTTACAAAAATTATAAATGCTTAATTATTATAATGCCACCTAAAAATCATAGAAGACCAAGCCAAAAATCTTGTTTGAAGTCCAATGAATTGTGTCTTTAACATGCCTCTCTCCCTGTAATTTTGCACCCCTCCCCATAAAGAAGGTGGGGTATGGGGATTCATGCTGGTTTTTTCTTTTTTCTTTTTTTTTAAAGATTTTATTTATTTATTTCCAGAGAGGGAAGGGAGGGAGAAAGAGAGAGAGAAACATCAATGTGCAGTTGCTGGGGGCCGTGGCCTGCAACCTAGGCATGTACCCTGACTGGGAATTGAACCTGCGACACTTTAGTTCGCAGCCCACACTCAATCCACTGAGCTACACCAGCCAGGGAGCATGCTGTTTTTTTCTAAGCACTTTCTTCTTTTCTCAATGCTTATGATATCACTTGTTCTAAAATACTTTCCAGGACCCAAATGAAAATCTACAAAATTTACTTACATTGTTTTTATTATTAAAGCCAAAACAGAATATCTCAAAGATAAGTCCATTCTCTGCAGGCAGGTAGGTGTTCTCCTACAAGCTATTCTTTCTCCTTGAACTTCTACCCCATCTGTCAAGTCTCAATGTCCCTAGTTTCCTAAAAGCTCATTTTGCTATACAGAGAGGTCAAATGCAAAATTGGAACTAATTTGCATTACAAATTTGGAATTCTGCATTCTGTGTCACTCAGCACTACTACCCACCACTGGCAGTAATCACCATTCTCAGAACAAAACTTACAAGTGCTTCTGCTGCTGCTTCTTCTTCTTAATTTTAAGGTTTTTGAGATTTGTTAGAACTCTTTGCCAAACCACCACTAAACAAACTCTCCAGTATCTAAAAGCTAACGCTTAAATCAACCCAGCCTTCTGTTGTCAGGCAGACCATCCTAATGCAATAAAGAGGGCTGGAGCAATGCTCAGCTTCTGGCTAGTTCCCAGGAATTGGTGCCCTGACCAATGGGTATACAATCAGCCATTACCAGTTTTTTGGTGGTTATTTTAAAGGAGGCGGGCAAAAGAACAATCCCTTGTAACAGATAACGAGAGACACTGGCCAAGAACTGGCACCATCTGCTAATATATGTAGGAATGATGTTGAAGAAAGGTTAGAGATGGGGCAGATGGGATGCTCTTTAATCATCTGCTTTATTATTTGCTCCTGTTTATGTTCAATAATTGGAGAAAATGATAGAAAGACCATTTTTTATGTTCAAATAAAAAGATGAAGGGAGAACACAGAGTTGAATTATTTATCCCTCCTGTCTTTTCATTCCAAACAATGCTCACACCATCCTTCTGGCTGAAGAAGGCAAACATTCCACTCTGCTATAAGAGACCACAAAGGTATTTTCTAATGTTCATTGGAATTAAACGTCTTTCTGCTGTTCTTTCTGTTTTGTGAGACTAAATTTAATTTCCACAAATGCACCCCACTAATATTTTATCCATAATGTCCTGACTTAGCTCTTTACAAGAACATTTAAATACGAGAATAGAGGACAGGTAAAATATACATGATTACAGCAAAACCCAAGGGTCTAGTGACACAGGATACAAAGCTCATTTTGATCCCATTTTTGTCTTCCTTTCTGGCAAACTCTTGCTATTCCATCCTTTACAAATTATACTTCAGTCATCCTATTCTGATAGTTACCTGATTGTACCAAAATGATTCTCATTTCTTTGTACAAACGGTGTTGATATAAAGCTTATTCTGAAAAAAAATAAATGTGTTCCAATGTAATTGATATAGTAGGAACAATCTGAACATAACATGAATTTTGCATTTTCTTGTGTATAATTTCATATGCAAGAAATGCTAGGTGAACTGAGAAAACTGTACCCAGTTGAACTAACCTGTGTAAAAGTGCACAAAACACACACATGCATATACTTCAAATATTTACCAGCTACCTCAGTTCACTGGCTGGATCATTGAGCACTCACATCCACATCTGATGTTACAAATTTCCACTCATTTCACATACCTGAAGTGCCCTCCTGTCAGATATCTGCACTATGTACTCTTCTGCCTCCAGCAACTAATTGCTTCAAAGTCCATCTACCTTTGCCACATTATTAAAAATGTCACATTTCCCCAACTATGGTAACAAGGTTTCCTTTCTTACATGCTCTTTTTCTAAATTTCACCTCCCACAATACTTGAAGATTAATGTATTTATGGCTTCCTATCAAGGTGATGGGATAGGTAAATGTGGTACTGGCATGCTCTTATGACCACATCAAAATAACATCACTGAAAACTGCCTGAAATCTAGCTGAACAAAACTCCTATAACTAAGAATATAAATAAGCAGCCACATGGAGACTAGTAGGAGGGGCAAAGAGATGCAGAACAGGCTGGTCCCACACCCACCTGTGATGGTTAGGAATCAGGAGGGATATCTCAGCTGTGGAGGTGTCCCCTGAGGAGGAGACAAAGACAGACCCAGCAATTTCACGTCTGGGTAATTATTCAAAGAAAACCCAATATACTTAATCAAAAAGGCATATGCATCCGTATGTTCACTACAGCATTACCTCAAATAGCTAAGATATGGAAGCAACCTAAGTGCCCGTCAACAGACAAATGGATGAAGAAAAAGTGGTGTATATATACAATGGAATATGGCTCAGCCATAAAAAAGAAAGAAATCTTGCCATCTACAAAAACATGGATGAGCCTAGAGGATATGGTGTTGAGTGAAGTAAGTCAGAAAGAGAAAGACAAATGCCATATGATTTCATTTATATGTGGAATTTAAAAAACAAAATAAATAAACCAGCAGAATAGAAGCAGACTCATTTTCACTGATGCCAGATGAGAGGGAGGCTGGGCTGGGAGGATGCATAAAAAAGTTGAAGGGATTAAGAAGTACAAATTGGTAGTTACAGAATAGTCATGGGTATATAAAATACAGCATTGGGAATATAGTCAGTAATATTGTAATAACTATATATGGTGTCAGATGAGTACTAGTTCTATTGGGGTGATCACTTCATAAGTTGTATAAATGTCTAATTACTGAGTTGTACATCTGAAATTAATATAATATTGTACATCAAATATAATTGAAGAATAAAAATTATTTTTATAAAAGATTTATGTATTTACTTTTCCTTATATTCTCCAACATAATTAAAGTTCCATGAGAGCAAAGGCGCTTTTTTTCTCTTTTGATTTGGATACTGTTGCCTGGCAGATTGTAGAAGTTCAGTAAACATCTCCTGGACAAATGAGTAAATACATTTATGCAGAGACATGGTTCTCTAAGCCATTATAAGAATGAATTAATAATCTCAAGTGCAAAGAACCAAGTACTAGTTAGCAACTTGTCTAAACACATGAAACTAAGAAAAACATCTGAGTTCCTTTTGAAGGGCATGGAAGCTTTCCCATGGGTGTGGTCCATTTAAAAGACTAGATACAGGCTCCTACTTGGGGAGTCTTAGAATTTTAAGGTGTGTTTTTTTACTGAGTTCATATTTATAGTTTGAGGTAGATTTGCTCCACATGGTCATCATTTCTACAGGGAAAGAACCAAACCACTCTTCTGCAATGACAGCACCTGCAACCAAGACCCTTGACAACAAGCAGAGGAAAGGAGGTAAAATTCAGTGCATTCAAAAAGAATCCATGAATGAGAAGGCACAGTTCATAAAATAACACCAAAGTGTTTTACCACAAAACCTCTAAAAACAGTAGATATTAAATTCTTTTGCCCTCGAATGCACTCAAAGCCCACCCAGGTTTATAGGTCAGTAATAAACCACAAGTGTAAAGCTCATTCTCTTTTCCAATGAGCTTAACAAAATGAACTAATAATGTCTATCTGCAGGTATGTATATTCAAAAGGACTTAGCACACAAATACTTGGTTCCAAAGCATATTGAAATGGTCGACCTAATTTCCTGTCAAAACAAACATTTCATACATGTATTGTGCCATCAAATAAAAAGGTATATGCATCCACAAAGAGTTGGTAATACTATGCATACTGTTTGAATATAAGATTCAAAAGAACAAGTGACTCTCTTTCTTGATATTAGCACTCATACCTCTCCAAACCTCTAATTTCTCATCTGAAAAAAGGGATAATGCCAGCTGTGCCTCACAAGGTTATTGTATGCATTAAATAAACAAAGCCAGTTCACTTTCTAGTTTCATTTTCAGGTTATAAGAAGCTCCTAGAGAGATTTTTATATCTCAACCATTGCTGCACATTTAGAATCACCAGAGGGGCTTAAAGAAATGATGACCCGAGCCACATCACAAATATGATGGTTTAAATAGTCTAATGTTGAGCTTCAGGATATTTTTCCAGGAATTTTTTTAAGTGTTCCAGTTCTGAGTTATTTCAACATGGAGCCAGGTTTGAAAACTCAAAGTTTATATTCTAATAACCAGATTTAGTAGAACCGGGGTGAATTAGGGGATATGTATTTTTCACAAGACTCCCTACATAATTCTCTAAAGTACTATGAGAAACACTGACCTAATGTATATAACAAAGCATTTATCACAGTACCTCGCATATAAGTAAAAGCACTCAAACTATGGCAAAATAACAAATAATTAAATGTATATAAAACTATGTATCACATACCAGATGTATTGATCCAGGCTACATTTGAAAGAAACCCACAATCATAAACTATATGACATATAGTTAATGAGTAAACAGGCTTTATCTTTGATACCCATGCTTCTAATGACAGAAAACTATTTATTTAAAATATATATTAGATTAAATACACATACACATATATACACACACATACACTAGAGTACAAGTTTTAATATTTTTACAATTTTCTCTAAAGGAAAACTCAATCCTGAGTAAGTCTGGCAAAGAAAATTAATTCCTGTAAATATTATCACTAGGCAGTGGGGACAGAAGTATTTCTAGGAGATTCCCAGACCAATAAACAAAAACTTAACTTAAACACTCCTGTTCTCTTTGTTTCTACATGAGGGCAAGGAACTAATATTTATTGACTCTGGCTAAGTGTCAGGACTTCTACAACCATGACCCCAGTCAACACTCCCGAAAACCCTACAAGGGAGGCCCCGCTACTTGAAAGCAACACAAGCATAGTCTACACAGAACACAATCATGCTTTTCTCTCAGAGACTCAAAGGGCCTTGGCCAGTTGGCCCTGACAGAGTGAGTGCACAGAGAATCAAGGCTCCCTGTGGCCTACCTCACCATGGGGCAGTGACTATCACTGAGGAAACTCACAGACTCCTGCAGAGGGAGCTCAAGAAATGAATTATTTATACTTTATTATTATTAGGACAAAACTGGACTTGTATTGGAAAATGGTTTGCTTCCAAGAACAGCAAGGTGGACTTCCAACTCAAATTACTGGACTTACGTTACAACAAAAATTGAGGAGACAAATGCAGAAGAGCTCAGAAGAGCAGTCATTACCTAGAGTGCTCCTGGCTTGAATGCATCTGTCAACTTTCAGGTATATTTTTGTGTGTCAAGCATAATCATATAGACCAATTGACTCACCAACTGAAATTCTATGAGATAAGAAGGAAAAGAATGTGAGTTCTGGTCAAGATGGAGGTATGTGCAGAAACGCATTGCTTCCTTGCACAACCAAATGAAGGATAATGACCAATTTAAAAACAGAAACAACCAGAACTTCCAGAAAATCAACAGCATAGAAGCCTGACAACCAAGAAGTTAAAGAAGAAACATCCATCCCTGACCAGTAGGAGGGTAGAGATGGGCAGCAGGAGCAGAGAGGACTCATGGCAAGGTGGCAGTGGACTGGGGTAGGGCGAGGCCATGGCTGACAGATGGGATTTCCCACATTAGTTCATGGATAAGCCAGGAGGAACAAGTGCAGAGTGAGACAAACTGCGCAACCCAGGGTTCCAGCACAGGGAAATACAGCCTCAAAACCCCTGGCTGTAAAAACCTGTGGAGATTGTGCTAGTAGGAGAAACTCCCAATCTCACAAGCCCCATGTCCCTAGAACATCCACAAGCCCACCCACCTGTGAATCAGTACCTGAAAAGGCACAATCTACTCATGGGAAGTGAGGGAAGTGATGGAAAGTGGGGCAAGAGACAAGCAAGCTAACAAACTGCATTGTTCCCTCTCTGACCCCTTCCACACATACAGCACCACAATGCAGCAATGTGGGTTGTCCTGCCCTGACGGATATCTAAGGTTTTGCCCTTTACAATGTAACATCTGCACGGAGACAAAGAAATATAGCCCAAATGAATGAATAGATCAAAATTCCAGAAAAATGCCTAAGTGATGAGGAAGTAGACAACCTATCAGATGCAGAATTCAAAACACTGCTAATCAGGATGCTCACAGAAATGATTGAGTTCGGCTTCAAAATGAAGGAAAAACTGAAGGCTATGCAAAGTGAAATATACAGGAAACCAACAGTGAAGGGAAGGAAATCAGGACTCAAATGAACAATCTGGAGCAATAGGAAGAAATAAATATCCAACTGGAACAGAGTGAAGAAACAAGAATTCAAAGACATGAGGAGAAGCTGAGGAACCTCTGGGACAACTTTAAATGTTCCAATATCTGAATCATAGGAGTGCCAGAAAGAGAAGAATTAAGAGAAAGAAATTGAAAACTTACTTGAAGAAATAGAGAAGGAAAACTTCCCCAATCTGGTGAAGGAACTAGACATGCAAGTCCAGGAAGCTCAGAGAGTCTCAAACAATTTGGATCCAAGGAGGAAAACACCAAGACACATCATAATTAAGTTACTCAAGATTAAAGAGAAGGAGAGAATCTTAAAAGAGAAAAGGAAACAGTTACCTACAAAAGAGTTCCCATAAGACTATTAGCTGATTTCTCAAAAGAAATCTTGCAGGCAAGAAGGGACTGAAAAGAAGTATTCAAAGTCATGAAAGTCAAGGACCTATATCCAAGATTACTCTATCCATCAAAGCTTTCATTTAGAATGGAAGGGCAGATAAAGTGCTTCCCAAATAAGGTCAAGTTAAAAAAGTTCATCATCACTTAGCCCTTATTACATGAAATGTTAGAGACTTATCTAAGAAAAAGAAGATCAATACTATGAACAGTAAAATGACAACAAACTCACAGCTATCAACAACTGAACCTGAAAACACAAACAAACTAAGCAAACAAGTAGAACAGGAACAGAATCACAGAAATGGAGATCAGAAGAAGGGTTATCAGTAGGGATGGGGAGTGGGGGAAATGGAGGAAAAGGTACAGGGAATAAAAAGCATAATTGGTAGGGACAAAATAGACAGTGGTAGGTTAATCATAATACAGGAAATGGGGAAGCCAAAGAACTTATACATACAATGCGTGGACATGAACTAAGGTTGGGGGGGAGGTGGAATACTGGAGAGCAGGGGGTGCAGGGCAGAGAGGGATAAAGGGGAGAAAAAATCGGGACAACTATAATAGCATAATAAAATATAATTTAAAAGATGAAAGAATGTAAAAAATAACCAGAGAGAATTCTAAAGTTTCAGAAGACCAGCAACAGCAATTCGGATGATAACAGCAGAAAAGGTCCTTGGCCTTCTATCTGTGGGGCAGGGAGGCCTTGACCCTGGGTGCCTTGCTGGGCACACAAACTGAAGAATGATCTGTAAAACAATTCTTAAGTATTAAGTGTCCCAGAAAGCAGAGGGCAAACATGAGATGAGAAATAGGAGGAGGAAGAACCCTTCTGAAAAATGCCCTCCTTAATAGTCTCAGTAGGTATTTAATTTCTATTTTTCCCTCTTTGAATTCACAAAAGCCACATCTTCCAGTCAAATTAGAGTGCAGTAAAGCATGAAGTCAGCATTCAACAGGTTTAATTACTGCGTACATGAAAGAAATTATTATTCATTCATGACATTTATTTCAGATCCAATGCTAGCTGCTTTTATACAAAGTTGGGAGTAGGGAAAGTAAAACTTAGATGGGGAGAAAGGAACAAGAACTAGGATATATAATTACAGCTATATTTCTTTGCCAAGCATTACTGAGCCTAACAAAAAGTGCTTGTTTGCCCTCTTGAGAAAAATCATGTGATCCATCAGTGGTGGCTCAAAGAAAGCCTCCCCTCTCTTGACACATGGCCAGACTTGGTAGGTATACTAATACTTAAAAACTGCCAATAACAGGGAGCTCATTTAGGCCACAAAGCCTGGTACAGCCCATTGTAGTTCAGAAGTCCTAACCCCTGGGAACAATTCTAGCAGTCCGGCCCTACAAAATAATGGGCAGCTCCACTGCCCCATGAGAGAAAGGGGCTTTTAAACCTCTCCCACAGGCAGAAAAGAGAAACATACATTCTCACACACACACAAACTAAACTGAACTAAACTAAATCACATGTGATTATTAATTTTTAACTCACACATGTCTGCCCGGTGGAAGGGACAGCAAAAGAGGGTGCCTAGGCAGTTAGTTCAAAACAGACAGAATTATCTGTCCACAAATCAACACACCACTAAATGGGATATAATCTGTCACCTGAGTTGCTAAGTCATGATTTTATCAGAATATGTTCATTACAAACTATAATCCTACTGGAATGCTCTAGGTTTTCCAAAGAGCACTCTGGACTAAGTAAAATGCTTAGCTAATCAAAACATATCCTGTTCCTATTCAAATACTCACACAAACACTTGAGAACACACAAATACACATACAGATATTTGTGGAAGCATGTATTCTTAAATCTTCCCTAAACCCCCAATCACTAGATTTTAATTACTACAAATACTATAGCAGTTAGGAAACAGCAGAAACAACTTCAGTTGTTTTAAAACCTGAGACCACACAAGTTGTAGACAAGAAATCATTGCTGAGCAATTTAGATAAATTTAAGGACCAAGAGCAATTTTGAGACGTAATGATAATGAAGCTGTGATTGTTAAAGATTTACTTGCTCACTTAACCAACCAATTTAATCTACTGAGTTGATCAGAAAAAAACAATTTTTGTAGTTACCTTAAATATTCGCTGAGACTAGTATTTTAACTCAAACTCAGACATCAAAATGAGCTCTATATTTCACAATGTAACTTTGGAAAAATAACTGCCTATTAATCAACCTCAGTTTCTGAGTTTTTAAAGTAAAGGGTTGAGATTGGATGAGTTTCAAGGTCATTCTTAGCTCTAAGATAACATTTTCCTAAAGGCTTATTTTTTTTACAGCATATTTAGTTCTTCAATAAAGCTAAGAGGAAGGAACAAAGATTTCCCATATACCCCAACCCCGACATGAACAGCCTTCCCCATTGTCAACATCACTCACCAGAATGGTACCACTTTTTTACCAACATTGGCACATCATAAACACCTGAAGTTCTATGATCACTTCCTAATGACTGAGATTATCGTATCATATGGTGTTAATAATTTCCTTATTATATTTCAATTGAGCTAAGCTCTCTGAAATAAGTCTGAAGTTTCACTTCTTCTACTATCATATACTAAACAATACATACTTGTTCTCCAAATGTATTAACAATGGTCTAGTTCCTTTAATATTTTAAGGAATTTCTCACCCATGGGCTAACTCCTGGTGAAGTGAGTCCATTTGGGATATAATAACAACCAGCTAACTCCTGTTTTTATCAGATTGGTGTCTTATAGTGGGCTGCTCCCATCATGATTCTGACAGAAAATCTGGGTAAACTAGGGATCATAGTTCATTCATTCTAGGAAGGCCCACAGGAAAATCAAATTATTTAATTCACACTGTGTGGCCCAGCTGTGCTCTATCTTACCCTTCTGAAATGCCTTCCTATAATCTATCAGCTCAGTATGTCTCCCTGAGCCTAAAATCATTTCACTAATAGTGCAAATAAAATTAAACTCTGCAGTACATGCTCGTTTCTAGGTTCCCCTTCATTTTCACTTATTAATGACTTTCACATGAATTAAACACAAGATTTCTCCTCTCTTCACAATATCCCATATCCTTACTAAAAGACAAGTCTCCTCTTCCCAGACTACAGTATTTTCTCTACCGAGTTCAGATTAGCTCTCCTCTTTCAGCCTTAATCTATTCAATATGACCACCAACATTAAAAACTAACAATCCAGTGGACACTGATAATTTAATTTGCCAGGTGCTACTTTATCTAAACATATTTCACAGACTATCTCTTTTAATCCTCACCAACCAACACTGTGAAATACATACTACTAGCTTTATTTTATAGGTGAGGAAATTGAGGCACAGGGAGGTGAGGCAGCATGTGCAAATTCTCATTGTGGCTCTGTACTGCTATTTTTGTTTTTAAACTACTTTTCTGTATGGGGAAAACTTTTATTATTTTTTTCCTAGTCTACTTGGTATCCACTTCCACATATCTTAAAGGTAGAAGCAACTATTAAGGATACCATCTAAAACCTCAACATAGAAACAATCTATGGAAACATGTGCCTGGTTGCATTCACAACATAAATTGATGAGCCAGCTACAAAAATTCCTTCCTCTCTCTTCTTCCTCTCATCCCAGACACCAGATTTTTATGAAATAACTATGATGTGTAAGATACTATGTTAGAAGCTGTCTGTTCAATAGCTATTCCAAGGAGTTCAATTTTTCATTTAAGATCATGATTTCAACAATTTTCTACCTAAACACAAATTTCACACATAATAAATGAATCTGATCCTCAAAATTTCCCCAAAATACTTAAAGAGTGTCAGCATTTTTTCAAAAAGATCTCCTGAGGCATAACTGTCACAGGATGATAATAGACACACACAACACGCTGCACATAAGGCGGCAGCACGTTGAAGCAGGAGGCCAGCACCATCCCCAGAGAGTAACAGCTCACTCTCCTGAAGCATTACATTTGAGTGCCCACACACAGTGTTGAGAATTAGCAGCAATTCACCAAATTCTAGCCCTGATCATCTTGAACTGCAGATGATTACATGGTACAAATTTCTGGGTCCATAGTTCTGTGAATGAACTTGACCAACTATACCATGCAATTTATTACAAAGTATTTCTCAACCTACATACCAGCAAAACTGTCTTGCCAAAAATCATGATACACTAAATATTTGTCTTCACATCTCATCTGCCTCTTTTCTTCTCCTTTTTCCATCTTTAGTCTCTTCTGCTTATTCATGTTCTACCTCTCTTTTCATCTAAAGGTCCTCCTAGAGGAAGGGTTGTTGAGATCACTGACACTGAGTTAGCAAACCCCTGAACTAAGTGACCTTGATGTATTAACACTCCCAGGAGTACTAGAAATTAAACAGGAAACAAATGTCTAATTTTTCAGTTTACACCATTTGCTACTTTGATGGGGATGTGGTGTTCTAGAGACTGATTATTCCCCGAATTCTTGCTACATGGACAGCTATAAATCTATTCCTAGGTCATTTTGGTTCTGGTTCACTCATTCATTTAATAAATATAGAGTGGGTGCCTGTTACCTCTGAGCCAGTGTTCTAGTTCTAGGTACCTGAAAAACAGCACTATACAAAACAGATAAAAATCCTATCCTGGAGGAGTTTACAATTTGTAAGGGGAGGTACAATAAACAATGTGACAAATGACATATGGCAGTTCAAATTAAATGTTATCCATTCTTGTAGATACATATACAAAAGATCTGAGAAGCTTCTTGTCTCATTTAAAGGAACGCATGGTACATTGCAAAGGTCAGAAAACTAGCACTGAATTCCAGAGCTAGCTCTGCCATCTTGACTGAGTCTCACAATCTCCTGAAAGATGCAAAGTCTCTCTTATACAGAAAGAAGGCTGGGCTAGGAGAAATCTAAATGCAGTTTTTTTAGATTGTCTAACTGTCTCATGGAAAAATATAGGTCAAAAAGAGAAAACTAAGAGTGGCAAATATCATTCTTCACATTATTAAGAGTCATCAGCCTTTCAAAAGGCACTTACTACCTCCCTAAAGACAGCAATAGTGTAAAGGCAGCTTTAGTAAAGCTTTGGATGCATTATCAAAGTTATACTCAGGTAATCATTCATATTCATGTTCTCCCTTTCCCTTCTCCTCAGAACTCTTTTTGCTTTAAAGAACAATGACTATTTTACCATTCAAATACCACTGAAATAAGGTATCAGCTGGCACAATATGAAAATGAACTATATATTTTAAAACAAATCTAATACTCAAAATTCCGTAACAATGAACAAAATCAGTAAATACACTTCTGCTCTCTCTGAGCATATTACAATGAATTTAAGATAAAATGCTGTAATGGAGGGCAGCCCAGTAGATGCTTGGGATTACAGGACCCTCCCTTCTACTTCACCTTTCTAATCTTGATTCCTGATAAATTAAAAAGTATTAATTGTCTGTATGAAGTTATTTTATAAGCAGATTCCATTAATAAAACCTAAATGTACCAACTAAAAACTATTTCATCATCAATTTCAGTATTTAAATAAAGAGGAAAACTGGACTTAATTTCTAAATAGCAAGTAGTCTTTCACAGAGTTAGTGGTGAAATATCACTTTAAATACCATTACTTTTTCATACTTAGCTTCTGTTTATGATTATTTTCCCCAATATTTTATTGTGAAAAATCAAATTCACAGAGAGCTCGAAAGAGTACAATAAATGCTCATAAACCCTTTATTCCTGTGTCTACCCTGTTCTTCCCTCCTTCCCCATCTTTTATTCTCTTCTCTACCCACTCCATGTCTTCTGCCCCAACCCTCACCCCCACATTTTATTGAACCATCTGAAAATACTTACAATCTTTATGGTACTTCATCCCTTCACTTCAACCCCTTACTTTAGCATGAGCCTAAAAACAAGGAGATTCTTCTTCAAAACTACAATATCATTAATACATTCAAGAGTTAAAATTTATTCAATGTTATCATTTAATAAAGTCCAATTTTTAAGTTTCCCTAGTTGTCCCCAAATGACCATTGTATAGGGTTTCCCTCAACGAAGGAGTCAATCAAGGCTCACAATCTTCTTTAATGATGGTCATACCTCTGTGGCCTCCTTTAATCCAGAGAGTCCCCCCTTTCACCTTATCACTTAATAGAGTTCAACACAGATCCAATACTCTATGATTGTCATGTGAACTGAATGGCTTTACATTTGGGGGGATTTCTTGTGTGTGCGTGTGTGTGTGTGTGTGTGTGTGTGTGTGTGTTGGCTACTGTCATTTTTTAAGTTGTGCTCAATTACAGTTGTCCGCACTTAAAATTTTCAATATTTTATCTCAGCAATGCCTTTGTAAAAACTCACAGGCACACAGTACAAATGTAGGTTAGCAAAAATTATCTCTAGACATTATGGACCCAGTCCTGAACTTAAATCTACTGCTTTTGCAACTCCAAAATATAACACATTAAATCTAAAAGAATTTTTATAAAATATTTGGAAGGGTTAACACAGTATTTATGTCAGAGGTAACCCCCAAATTAACCAAATAACTGCTTATTAATTTGTTTCCCACTTTAAAACCAGAATCTCAGACAAGGCAGTACACAGAAAAATTAGACTAACAACTGAAGGTAATACTATTTGATCTGGTAATAACCAGATTCTCATAGTAAATTCAAGTAACTGTTCAGAAAGCATATAAAATAATGGTGTTAATGTGTGTGATTTCTATTATACCTTTCAACTGTCAGAAACTTTAGTTCTTCAAGCAAGGAGAACTGTCCTAGTCAGGAAGGGAAGCCAGGAGACCCTTAATAATAATGGAGAGTTTGCAATGAGTTTGCACTGGCCTTTGGACAAAATCATTGAAGTTCTGACCTGGAAACTGGCTTTGCTGCCAAGAAAAGACAAAATGTTAGGAAAGGGAGGCAGAAAATGGTCAGCAAAATTATTTTCAAAAGCAAGCCTGATTCTGGATTTCTGTAAAGAATTCCAACTAATAATTTCATATTATGAGAAACACTGCAGGGCCTGAATCTAACATTTTTTTTATTGCTCACACTGTACCCAACATGCAACATAAACTTGTTTTGTTCTTCCATTTATTCAACAAATATTTATTTAGTATACTCACTGTGTGCCAGGCACTATACCAGGTGCTGAGAATGTAATAGCAAATAACATCCTAAAGGTCCTTCCTACCACTCAACTCACTTTCCATGAAAAATGATACACACACAAAAATACTAAATACATAAGTAAATACATTTAGAGAAAAAATAATGTCAGATGGAAGTATTAGTAAAAACTGAAAAAGGAAAGAATGGAAGAGTCCATAAAAATAAAGGGGGCAAACACACATGGATAGTCAAAGACAATGACACTGAAGAGGCAATGTCTCAACTAAGACCCAAGAGGCAGGAAGGGACCCACCGTGTGGGAGTATGTGGCAGAGAAACCTAGGCAGAGGGAACAAGTCAAAGGACTACAAGAAGGCCCATGAGAGACTCCTAGAGGCCTAGAGGGGTAGGCGAAACAGAAGCAGGCGGGGATCACATAGGATGTTAAAACACTATCCGTGTTCTTAAAAGATCATCTTGGCTGATACATACAGAATGAAAAGACCATTACCACGGTGAAAATCAGTGAATCCTGTGTCTCCACTTCATTGTTTATGACTTCACTTCTTTTTCCAGGGGAAATAAGAGGCAAAGAAATCACAGCAATGTGAAGGCTGGTTTGGCATAGTGATGGAGTCACAGAGCAACTGGACCTGGTTCCCTGCTTTGATTCAAGGACCTAGACAAGGCTGAACTTTGGGGAAATGGCAGCACATTCCTTTTACATGATGCAAATGTGTTTAGGGAAGTGACGTAAGCATATTTAAGCAAGATGGAGAAGTAGGAGGTGCTAGATTGCATCCCTACCCCCCACATGCAAAAAAAATGAATAAATAAAAGAATTGCAAAGCTATCCATGAACAACAACAACAACAACAACAACAAAATGGCCCGTGGAGGGCTCAAAGAGTCCAATTAAGAACCTACAGCAACATAGTGGAGCAAAAAACAGAAAATAACTGCAAAGAAAAGATGACTAGAGAGATGACCTTGGCTGAGACTCAGGAGATGGGGAAGAACAAAGAAGTGGGAGCTGTCAGTATCAGCCACACAAGAGATACCAATAGGGTCCCAAGTGGCCTGCTCTGCAAAAGACACTGGCAGCTTTTGCTGCTGAAGCGCTGGACCCCTAGAGAGGGAGGTACCATTATGCAACCCCTAAGAAAAACTTGCCACTGTACCAATCTAGAACCACAGCCACCCCAACCAACACAACACGATTGCCACATCCCACAGTTGCATCTACTCCACATGCACCCACACTTCAGACCCCAGCTCCACGCTGGTCCATATGCACCTGCATCGCAGGCACCAGAACTACCACTGCTGTAGGCCAGCCAGCCTCCCAGATCCCGGAACTACTATTGCTCAAAAAGTGTTCATGCTCCTTCTCCTGGCTCTGTGTGTGCTCCATGGGTACTTCCACATGAGCCACCAGTGCCACCACTGCCACAGATGCACAAAAAGGATCAACTTAGTCAAAACATCCCTGTGGAATAAATCCACATATAAAGTGGAGCCACGCAGTTCAATTATATGTTCAAGGGTCAACTGTATATGCACATACACACACAGGTACTCACCAATGTGTGCACAATGGAATATTCAACCATAAAAAAGAAGGAAATCCTGCCATTGCTATGATGTAGATGAACCTGGAGGGCACTGTGCCATGTGAAATGAGCCAAAAAGAGAAAGATAAGTACTGCATGGTATCATTCATATCTAGAATTTTTTTAAAGTAATACTCACAGAAGCAGAGTGGAATAGTGGGTGCCAAGGACTAGGAGACAGGGAAAGTGGAAAGACATTGGTCAAATGGTACAAACTTTCATTTGCAAGATGAACAAGTTTTCAGGATCTAAAAAACAGTGTGGTGACTACTGCAATTAACAATGTTGTGCCATCAACTGACAAATAAAATTGTCATACTTAAAAGCATACAACATGCCCTGGCTAGCGTAGCTCAGTGGATTGAGCGCGGGCTGCGAACCAAAGTGTTGCAGGTTCAATTCCCAGTCAGGGTACATGCCTGGGTTGCAGGCCACAGCCGCCAGCAACTGCACATTGATGTTCGTTCTCTCTCTCTCTCTCTCCCCCCGCCCCTCCCTTCCCTCTCTAAAAATAAATAAAATCTTTAAAAAAAAGCATACATGATTTATGTATACATTGCAAAATAATTACCACAGTCAGGGTAATTAACACATATATCACCTCACATAGTTACCTTTTATGTGTATACACATTCAAAAAAGCTAAAAAATATACTTGGAGACCTTCTCAAAGGTTCAGACAATGAATGAAAACTAGCTTTACTTTTAATTTATCATCAGTTTTTCTTCTTCATAAAATGTCAGCAAAATCCTTTCCCAAATCTTGTATCCTGACCAGCCATATTCCCAATTATCTCCAGGTTTTGATGCAGTAAAGATCTCATAATGGCAGGTGACAGAGGTTGCCCAGCTCCTCCCACCCACAGTTCCCAGATTACTCATCTGCTAAGTCCCACAGTTAGAAAGCATGTTAAAACAGTAGAGTATCTGGATTTTCAGAAAGCATTATTTGATATAATGGAGAATGGAAAGAAGTCTGCTGCTATCAACTCTAGCAATTTCAGACAAATTAGCCCAGGAAAGGGAAAAACGTTTTCTACAGACCAGTCACCTGACAGACAGCATACACCACAGTCAGCAAAGAGTAAAGTACCCAACCTCATTTGTTTATAAAGATTAAGTCAAACTTTTCCGGAAAATAATAGAATACAATCAAGAACCATGCATGCTCATTGGTTCTGATAACTCTACCATCAGAAAATCATTTGCTGAAGACATTTATTTATTAAAGAATCTATCAAAATTTTCATAACTATTTTAGAATTCCAGTTTGTGAATATAAAGCTTCCCTTTTTGACTCACACCTATTTGAAAAGAAAATATATTAAAACAACACAATTGAAATCATTAGGTCAAAGTTCCTACATTTTTGACCATATAATTATTCTTAAATGTTCCTACATGATAAAAAGAGTAATAGTTTAAATCATAGTTTATCAATAGATAAACTCCATAAAATGAAAACTGTGCTATGTGATGCATCATAGCAATTTGTAGTTAAATATTTCTGTTCTTTGTTATATTCCTAGAACCCTGGAGGAAGAAAGAATATCTTTGAAGATACACTTAATATAAACAATAAATTTTAACACATATATCCCTTCAAAAATTCCTTCACAAAAGTGTATAGATAGGTCACCTATGTTTAATTTTATAATGAAAAAAACTATAGTTTCATTTTCATAACATTGATTTTGTCCAACATCAACAAAGCTAATCAACTACATAAAGGAAATGCTTTTATCTTTCCCAGTAGAAGCAGCAGTTTGACAGGTTGCACAAAACCCTACATTAAGACTCATCAGTTGTTTGACCTGCAAAGAGTAGGAGATATTTTTTCTGTGAGGCACATTCACACCCACACATACAGTGTGGGGCACACTTCTTCAGATTCCAGAAGGCTACACAGAATGCTTGCCATTGCTGCAAATGATGAGAATACACAACTTAAGAGAAGGAAAAATTACATCCACTACATTGTGTGTATGGCTGTCACCTTCATGACATAAAATTTTGAATATGTAAGTGCTTAACATCAAGGGAATAATTTAGTAAATTCTAATGAAAATCCTAAGGAATTGTGACAAATACAACATTAGAATAATGTACGTACCCAAGGATAATATTAAAATATATAGAATTTGTTATAAAAGGTAAGAGCAAACACTGGAAAGAAACATAAAAATTAAAAATGTGCCAATGTTAGGATTATAGTAGCTGTTCTCTAATAAAAGGGAAGAAGTAGTACTGACTAAGAGAAAAGCTTCAAGTCTGGTTATACCACTGGTTTCCAGTAGAATCAATGTACTTTATTTCTACATCTACACTTCTAGCTACTAATGCTAAATGTGACTCTGGGCTTCCTGCCCTCATGTGCAGACTGAAGGGATTAGAATAAATAGTTTTCAGCTCTAAAACTCAAAAAGTCTTTCTTTGTCACTAGAAATCTAGCTGAATATTAACGTCTTCCCTTGTTTCTTGCTGAATGACAGTCACTGTAGTGAAGCTCTCAAAGGTTATACCAAAAAAGAGTATGAGGAAAGTTGCCAAATTACACCTCTTCTTAAGGCTTTCATCTCTGTCAGGAATACAGCACAACTGAGTCCTACACTCATAAAGTAAATGGCCAGGCCAGAGGGTTATCACATGCCAAAACCCATTCTTTGTCTCTGACAACTTATTTAGTTCACTGAGTAGTAAAGTGGCTGTACAGAAGCAAACTCATTCATGTAATTTTTGTTCACTTCACCTGTGGACAATCACTCCCACTGGTAAGTAGTGCCTTGTTTTTGCCAATTTTTTTTTCTCTCAGACTCACATACATATGACATGCACAGTCCAGAGGCCCAAAGAAAATATCCCATGTTTTTAAGATAGCCTGAAGCAAGAGTGGGAGAAGGAAAAGATGAAGAAAAAAAGCCCACAAAGCTTTCCTTGTTCTTGTAATCTTTCTTAAACAAATTCTGCATTAGAGAAAGCAACAGCTGAGGATTTTACAGTGGTGTTAAACACTACCTAAGTCCCCTGAGAGAGGAATGGAATGCATTCCCTTTAGTATTCACTGTGCTAAGCTACTCAACTTTCCTGAAAGATAATCTAACAGGGCAGTTAGAATGAAAAAGCAGAATTTGGTACTTGCACTTAGCTGCATATACACACATTTTTTCCTTCCTAGGAAAGAAAGCAAACAAAAATGATCTTGGGATCAGCTCTCAAGGTTTGGTATTCTCTCCTGCACCAAGTAGAGAGCTAATATCCACTAATTCAATAAATATAATTCAAACAGTATATTCCTAAAATTGTGTTCTGTGTTGTACACACTATGCCACAGGAAGACTAGATTCCTTGCCCTCAAGAAATACACAATCTAAAAATAAGACAAAACAAACAGATAAACCAGATCAATGAGAGCAAAAAAAAAAAAGACAAAACTTTGTGATTAGCTATTTAAATGAAAGTAAAAGTGCAAACACAATTACCATAAGCAACTGAGAACTTTAGATGTGCACATGTCAAGTGATAAGAACTGGAGATTACTAGTTTGATGCGGCTGACTAATCTCACACAGTCTAGTAAGGAACTCCTACCACTCTAATGTCTTTCTACTAGCACATCTTATTAGGAGGAAATACAATTATTAATTCCTGAAATTCAGCCTTAAGATTTTCTACAATTTATTCACAAATCTAATGAGAAGTATTTCAAGACATGTGATACTCAAAGACCAGACTGAATTCAAGACTCTTAAACTCAATGGTATGTAATGAAGGCCTAGAACGAGTATCATTTAGATGATTAGGATGCAATATAAAAACCACAGGCAAAAATTAGTTCTAACTCTTGATATAACAGTGATTATATTTGTTCTATCTATACCTATCAAGTACTTACATTAGATACCAATTAACCTGAAGACCTGAATAAGAAATCAAATATGAAATAGAAAAAGAAAATCCATAGTTATATATTCACTTATGGAATAAAAATGAAACATACCCCACCTTATAGTAGGTGAATATTGATTGACCTAAAAATCAGGCCAACCACATAACTTTGACAATAAATTATCTTTTGCTGACTTCCTTTTAACTGATGACCTAGATCAATGGATGGTCTTCATTCCTTTTGTAAAAAATACTGAACAATTAAGAGTCAATGAATGTTCCTCTATGAGATACCAGGAAATCATACATTTGCTCATAGTAGACCATCCCAAACCTGTTTATACTAGTTTTATTTATTATTTAATTAACTACCATATAAACCAGTGATGATTACAAAATGAAAGTAAGATAATGCTTCCATAAATATTAAGCTGAGCACTATAAAGGGGGATCCTAAAAATAACCTGCTATTGAATTAATATGAGACAACTATGAAAAACTAGAAAATGGAACCTAAAAAGATTCATTTGATTCACTCACCTACATCTAAGTTGTTTAAGCAATTTTAGTAAATACTGATAGACAACTGTGATCAGTGCATTATGGATGTGGCTCATTCAAGAAAGAACAATTGGAACAAAAATCTGTGGAATCATTCTCAAACCAACCCTCAATGCACATTTTAAACACCTGGGGATCTGTTTTGAAAAAACCCAATGCCAAGTCTGCACTTCAGACCACTTTACTCAGAATCTCCAGGGTTGACACCTGGATATCACTATTTTTTTTAAAGCTCCAACTGGTTCATATGTGCAGGCAAGGCAAACCATTGATCTACATCAAAAGATTGGTGAGAAGATGTATAATCACTTATCTTCAAATAAAGTACTTAAGTATATGCTTTTTTTCCTCCTAATGATTTCAAGCTTTAGTGACTGTTTCTAATTTGTAAATGCACTACGGATCTGATGATGTCAGATAAGAAGTATTCTACAAAACAACAGAAAGTGTGGAAACAGATCTATTTTACCCTAAAAAGTAAAGTGAGATCTGAATGCCTTTCTTCTAACAAATATCTACAGATAAGATCTATCAGTTAAAGTGAGGTTGAAACATCACTTCTACAATTTCAATGAAGTTCTTGTGCCCTTCCTCTGAAAGACTGATCTACTCTGTACTTCCTACAATATCATGAGATCCTCCACTATTTTAAGTGTACACAGTCACATTCTAGAAAGGTAGAGGGGACAGTTAGTTTGAAAAGGTGGAAGGGGGGTGTGGTGGTACCTTGTTGAGGGGATAGAAACTTCATTTCAATATGGGCATGGCAAAACCGCCAATTGAGGAAACCAAACTGATAAATTCACTCTCATTTATTCATGCAAAAAAGCATATAATATATAACTATCCTATACTTAAACCAATTTTAAGTGCTCTAAAACAATGAAACATGCAAAATATCACCTGATAAACAAGGTCCATATATGAGTCCATATCCCTTGTTATACCTCATCTGCTGCAACTTTATAGCAGACGTTCTAACAAGAAGCTATCATAGACTGCTGAAAGAGATGTCTACTGCACACAACACACAAGGGTAACACTGATTAATAAAAGTCACATCTGATGTACTGTGTACTCTTCAATACCAAGTGACTCGATTACCAGCTCTAGTTTTCCTCATATTCTTAAAAGGTATTCTGGAATCACACCTTTAATTTATATTAGCTATATTTTTTATTTCTGAAGTGCAGTGGTAATAATATAGTCTTTCATATTTTTTATAAATCTGTATCTGCATGGAATAGCAATTAAAGAGTATCAAAATACAAATGTATTATTGAATTAGTGTTGTGGTTTCTTTTGGATATATTTCCAGAAGTGGGATAGCTGGGTCAAAAAATAATCAATTTTTAATTTTTTGAGTTATCTCCATACTATTTTTCACAGTAGCTGCACCAGTCTACATTCCCACCAACAATGCAAAAGGGTTCCCCTTTCTTTACATCCTGGTCAGCACCTGTTGTTTGTTGACTGATTGATGATAGCCATTCTGAAAGGTGTGAGATGAATCTCACTGTGGTTTTATAGTTTGCATTTTTCTGATGATTAGTGACACTCAGCATTGATCCTCTTTTTGTATGTCTGTATGTCCTCTTTGGAGAAGTGTTTATTCAAGTCCATTACCTGTTTTTCAGTTGGGGTGTTTGATTTTTGGTGTTGAGTTTTGTAAGTTCTTTATAAATTTTGGATATTAACCCCTTATCAGATGTATTGGTGAATATGTTCTCTCATTCTGTGGGTTGTCTTTTTATTTTGTGGATGATTTCCTTTGTTGTGCAAAAACTTTTTAATTTGATATAAACCCATTTTTTCTTTTTTGGTTTCTCTTGTTTCCCTTGGGGAGATATGTCCAATAAAATATCACAACGATCAATGTCCTAGATTTTGCTGCCTTATGTTTTCTTCTATGATTGTGATGTTTTTGGGTGTAACATTTAAGTCTTCAATCAATTTTAAATTTATTCTTGTGTGTGGTGTAAGAAGGTAGTCTAGTTTCTGTCCAGTTTCCTCAAAGCCATTTAGTGAATAAACTATCTTTAGCCCATTGCATGTGCTTGCTTCCTCTGTCAAATATTAATTGACTATAAAAGTGTGGGTTTATTTCTAGGCTCTCTATTCTGTCCCATTGATTTATATGTTTGTTCTTATGCCAGTACCATGCTGTTTTGGTTACTATGGCATTATTTTATAGGTTGATATTAGGTAGTGGGATTCCTCCAACTTTGTCCTTCTTTCTTAGGATCTCTGTTGCTGTGCAGGGCATTTTGTGATGCCATATAAATAGAACATAAGCATCCCTATGGTCACTGCAGCATTATTTACAATTGCCACGATATGGAAGCAGCCCAAGTATCTGTCAGTGGATGAGTGAATATAACAACTATGGGATATTTACATAATGGAATGCTATTTAGAAATAAAAAAGAAGAAGATTTTACCCTTTGTGATAGTACAGATGAACCTGGAGAACATTATGCTAAGTGAAATAAGCCAGTCAGAGAAAGACAAATATCATATGATTTCACTCATATGTGGAATCTAATGAACAAACTGAATTAACAAGGAAAGTGGGGAGAGACTTATAGATGGAGGGCAGGATGACAGATGGTTTTGGGGGAGTTTGGGTAGTAGACGGACTGAGCAAAAAGGAAAAAGGACTCATGGACATGGACGACAGTGTGGTGATTGCTGGGGAGAAGTGGGTATAAGGGGACTAAATGGTAATAGAAAAAAATACAATAAAGATTAAATTAAAAAACAAATGTAGGTATTATCAATAATGCAACTTAAAACAATATAAACTTTTATATTGTAGGGACTACCTCTAGCAAATGTTGGCAAAGTATGGTGACATTTCAAGCACAGATAGGAGAAACATAAAAAAAGATGATGGAAGATACTTATCACTCTCTACTTAGCATTTACTATCAGGCCCTATGCAATGCAAACATTTAAAAATATTATCATTTAATCAGTTTTTAAAAAGCATGTTAGGAGACTTCTGCTTCCAAGATGATGTTTTTCCCTGTTCCACAAAGTACAAATAAAAACCTTGGATATTATAAATAAAACAAACATAAATGGGCTCTGAAAAGTGGGGAGAAGTAGACAAACCAGTTAGAAACCTGGGGACCCAAAACAAAGAAATGGTGGTGAGTTCCTTAGGCTTTTGTTTTCATTAGTGTTTTTTGTTTGTTTGTTTGTTTGTTTGTTTGTTTGTTTGCCTCATATATCCGGCACTACGAATTAAAGAAGCCAGAAGCTCAGGAATGCCAATAGTACATGCCAAAAATGCCCCAAGAAAAATTGGCTCTCTTTACTTTAGATAAAGTATCAGAAAAGAATCCAACTAGCAAGATAACTTACAGACAAATGCCAGAGAAAACACTGGGAACACCCATTCAACCTTCAGCAGGGTGAGTGGAGAGATTTCTACCCTCAGCAGGCTTTAACAAAGTACTGCACCTCCACACCTAGTTGGTGCTACAGAAACCTGAGCCGAGACTGTGGACCTTCACCTCTTCTGGGCAAGAAAGATACCCTCTCCCACAATGTGTCAGTGGAGACCATGTGGAAAACCTATCCTTCTACCCTCACAGGGCAGTAACAGGTGCCTCCTACCTCTCCCCTTTAAGATAGTATAATAAAATGTTCTGGGGAGTCATTGCATGGTGGTAACAAGGCCACACCACTCCCCTGTGGTGTCAGTGAAGGCAATGAAAGAAGCAGTACTGAGACCCTATATACCTTTCCCAGCCAGTACGGTATCAAATGAGGCCTAGAGGAGTCAGGACTCCTACTCAACACTAACAAGGAGGCCCTCTACTTCAGGTGACAACTGAGGTTGAGGTCAAAAGCAGGACTTCTACCCCAACATGACAGCCACCTTTTCTTGCCAGAGAACTGTCAGAAGAATCCAGCTAAAAACAGAAGGTTCAGATAGGATCCAGGGTCACAAAACATAATGCCTAAAATATCTGTTTTAATCAACTATCACTCTTTATACCATGAACCAGAAAACTCTTGAATGAAAAAAGGCAATCAATAGGCACCAATGTTATATCTATTAGAAATATTAAAATTATGTGATAAAGATTTTAGAGCACCCACCAGAAAAATGCTCTCATAACAATTAAAACATGCTTGAATCCAAAGAAAAACAGGAACCCGCAACAAAGACATGTCTTGGCAAAGTAACAGATTTCTTCTTTCTTTAAAGAAGAAATAAGAGAACAGTTTAGAATATAATAAAAAGAGAAAAACTCAGAAAAACTACCAAAAAACTGAGAGGCATTAGAGAAGACACTAATAAATAGAAAGACACTCCATGTTCATAAAATGGATGATTGGTATTAAGATTTCCATAGTATAAAGAAATCTACAGACTCAATGAAATCATTATCAAACTTATAATGGTATGTTTTGCATAACTAAAAAAATTCATCCTAAAATTTATGGAATCTCAAGAGACTCCAAAGAGCCAAAACAATTTTTGAAAAAAAAAAATAGAACAAAGTTGGAAGACTGACATCTGCTGACTTCAAAATTTATTACAAAGGTATAAAGATCAACACTGTGGTACTGGCATAAAAAACAACAAAGAGACCAGTGAAATAGAATAATGAGCCCAGAAATAAACCTTTGTGTATATGGTAAAATAAACAAATACTGATTAACTGGACATATACAGACCAGAAAAAATCCTTGACCTAAGTTTCATATATTATGTAAAATTTATTTCTAAATGCATCATGGATTTAAATGTAAAATATAAAACTTTTATAACAAGCCCTGGCTGGTGTAGCTCAGTGGATTGAGAGCGGGCTGCGAACCAAAGTGTCACAGGTTCGAGTCCCAGCCAGGGTACATGCCTGGGTTGCAAGCCATAACCCCCAGCAACCACACATTGATGTTTCTCTCTCTCTCTATCTCCCTCCCTTCCCTCTGTAAAAATAAATAAATAAAATCTTTAAAAAATTTTATAACAAAAAAAGTCATATGAAATCTTTAGGGTCAAGAAATAAGCAAGAGTTCTTAGATTTAACAATAAAAGCAAGGCAAATAAAAATCAACGAATTGACTTACTAAATTAAAATGTTTGCTCTGTGAGAGAAGAGAATGAAAGGACAAACTACAAAATGTAAGAAAATATTTGCAAAATACATGTTCAAATAAAAATTAATATCTAGAATATATTGAGAACTTTTAAAAATTCAACAGTAAAAATAAAAATTCAATTAGGGAAATGGAAAAAAGACATTTAACGAGCAAGAGTTATTTCACAAAAAAAGATGACAAACAAGCACTTGAAAAGGTACCTACCATCATTAGCTATTAGGAAAGTGCAAACAAAACCACACTGTGACATATACCCACAGAATGGCTAAGATAAAAGTAAAAAACAGTAACACCACCAAATGCTGGTGAAAATGAGAAACTGGATAACTCATTCATTGCACTAAACAGAATGTACTATGATAGAGTCACTATGAAAAACAGATTGGTGGCTTCTTAAAAATTAAAGATGCTTACCAGAAATTGCACTCTGGGCATTTATCCCAGAGAAAAGAAAACTTATGTCTACACCAAGACCTGTAAACAAATGTTCACAGCACTTTTACTTGTAAGAGAAAAAACTGGAAACAATTCATTTTTGTTGATGGGGTAGAAGGGGAGTAGTGATTATACAAACTATGGTGTCTCCATACTATGGATACTACTCAGAAACAAAAGGAACAACACACAACTTGGAGGAACTCCAGAAAATTACTTTGAGTGAAAAAAGACAATCCCCAAAACTTATATAGCATAGGATTCCATTTATATAATATTCTTGAGATGACTAAATTTAAAAGTTGGAGAAAAAAGTATTGGTTGCTGGTGGGGGTATAGGGATGGGAGGAAAGTGATATAGCTATAGAAGGTCAACAGGAGAGAAAAAATAAAATTCTTTTGGTGATAAAATTGTTGTGTATGTTGTCTGTAGAGACATCAGCATCCTGGTTGTGATCTTGTACTATACTAAAGATGTTACCATGATGTTATAAGATGTTACCATGAGGAAAACTAAATAAAATGCACATCATATCTCTCTGTATTATTTCTTGTAACTGTGTAGCAATCTACTACTATCTCAAAATAAAAAGCTTGATTTTTAAAAAGTATATTAGTTGATAATCCTCCCAATATAATAAATGAGAAAACAATTTTACCAAGTTTTTATACATTGCCAAAGTCATATACTACCAGTAAATGACAGAAGCAGAATTCAAGATTAGGTCTGCCAGACTCTCCCAAAAAGATTTACTCAAGAGCCTTAATAGAATAATTGAGCATCTGTTATGTGCTAGTATTAGGGATATAAAAAAGAGACAACATAATTTTGTGTAACTAGGGTCTCATAGTGTTATACAGAAAATATATTAGTGAATAAACAATTATAATAAAATGGTGGTATAATTAAATGTAGGTAATAAGATGTATATCCAAGGCCAAGTACTAACACAGCTGAGGGATATCAACTGATGATTAGACAGAAGAGGACAGCCATTAACAAGCAGAAGACTAAAATATCCCAGATCGACCTTTTAACAAGATCACCCTACTTGTGTTTTGGAGCACTAGAATGTGTCATAAACGGCAGCATGGAAACATTGGGTTGGACAAAAAGTTCATTTAGTTTTTTTTGTACCATAGCTCTCATGGTACTTAATTGTCTTGAACTGCTTTTGAAACAATTTTTTTAAGATTATACTGTGACAGCTGTCCTATCAGCATGTATTTTTTTTTAAACTTACCAAAACTGGTGAATTTTGTGCAGCCATTTTAATTTTGAAGAAGATACACAACATTTTCAGTGTACTATGCTTTATTATTTCAAGGAAGGCAAAAATGCAACTGAAATGCAAAAAGAAAAGATTTGTGCAGTGTATGCAGAAGGTGCTGTGACTGATGAAACATGTCAAAAGTGGTTTGCAAAATTTCGTGGTACTATTGACATTTGGTCAGTAATTCTTTGCTGTGGGGCTGTCTTATACATTAGAAGATGTTTAGCAGCACCCCTGGCCTCTACCCACTAGAAGCCAATAGTGGAAGATAGCCGAAATACTCAAAATACCCAAATCAATAAAGTTACTGGTAAAAATGAGAAATGTGTCTTATTTCATGGAAAAAACTAAATGGACTTTTTGGCCAATGCACTAAATTAGGAGGCTCCTGTAGTAAGAGAAAGATGGTAAGAAGAGAACTAAAATGGGTCCTTTGGGAATGCACATGGCCAGCTAGATAGTGTAGCCTTACCAATGGTAGAAAATACAAGAGAGAGGATATATTTGAGTAAGGAAGAAGAAATTAACTGCAATTTAGAAAGTTGCATTTGAGGTATCAGTTGAATTTCAATTAAATGTAAGCATATACAACTCAATAAAGGGATTAAGAGTAGTGACAAGAGTTTTAGGAATAATCAGTTATAGGACATAACTAAAACATATGAAAATAGGAAATTGGTCAGAGAGAATACGTAAAATGAGGAGGGGAAAGGGGATAAAATGAACTTAATTAAGCAGTATTTTAGAAGAAATGATGGCGAGGTACTGACCTAATTCAAGAAAAACATAACCCACAAAAATTTAAATGGAAATACAGAGAGTGTGTATATGTGTATGGTGGGAGTAAAAGAGATGTTTGTTGATCTCAAATATATATATATATATATATATATATATATTTTTTTTTAACTTCGGAAAGGAATCAGAATCCTGATGATCTACAAGGAAGCAGCACTCTCCTGTGTCAATGTTTCTGGTACTGCATTACTCAGTTTAATTTATCTTGCTCATTATATTCTCATTAAATTATATTCTTAAATGTAAAACTAGGAAACTGCTGGCTATTTAAAATGCCATGTAATATATTTTCTTACAACTGTAGACAAATATCACAGAAAAAGTATTTTTCCAAAAAATACAAGTTCATATCAAGTCATTTGGTCATTGTTTGAAAATGGAGAAATGTTCTTTTTGCCTTTTTCTAAGATACTGGAGAAAATTCCAAATTAACAATCTTTTAAAAGAATGGTTTTTTAAAAAAATATATAGAAAAGAATGATTTAAATGATTTTTTAAAGCACTGTCCCTGGGTATATACTAAAGCTTCTTTATCTCCCCAAATGAAACTAAACTCATTTTGATAAATTTGGGCGGGGAGGGGGACTCCAATATAAGTTTCAAAAACAAATCCTGAAAAAACAAAAGAAAAAAGTCCTGCTAAGAATAATGGAAATCTGGAACACCATAAGCATATCTCCTGAAAACACTGAGATTTTTGTTTCTCATTTTTCCCCATCCCAATAAAAGAAGGATATTCTTTAATTAGTGATGGAGCCTTGCATTATTTAGCTTTGTTATTATGCCCATGTCTCACTATATGAATACATGCTCTCTTTGTTAGGTTGCTAAAAAAACATACAATATGATCATTCAAATGAAGTGGTTAATTTAATGTCCCCCTTCTTTTCCTTTTATGAAAATCATTTCTTAAAATGCTTTCCCCATTTTAACATTAGTTTACTCTAATTCCTTAGCTTAGAATTTCAGGTTTCTAGGTCAGGGCACAGAAGATGAAAGGAAAAGGTTAAGGAGGTGAAGTACAGTTCAATTTACCAAAATTTATAACAGCAAAAAATGGATAGGCTGCTCAAAGAAGGTAATCCGCTGAGGAGAAAAGTAAATTCCAAACCATAATGATAACCTTTCCTAACACTGTAAACAAAGAGAAACTATTATAGTTATAATAGCTTTAATAGTTAACAATGCAAATGGGATTAAATCCTATACTTTCATTATGTGTAAAAAACAAGTAATTTTGCTGACATAAAAACACAGTAGACAAATTCATAGAGAAAAAACAACACAGGAAAAATAAGCCTGAAGTCTACTGACTTCTTTTTTAAACGAGGAATGGCAAGGGATTTTTTAATGTGCTTATACATACAACCACAAGAAGTATGGAGGCAATCATCACAAATTATATCTTGCCACATCATGATCCCATTCTCTAGGGCTGCTCAGCTTAACTCTACAGTCAATGTGCCAATATTTTCAATGAACAAATCAGGGAAGAAAGAATTTCAAAAACAGGAGCATTTCAGAATACTACTGTAAAACTCATTACTAACCCTATACAGTTCCAACAAAGTGACATATATGGATCCAGAACCAAAAAGGTGGTCAACAGCCTCAGCTAAGAGACAATGTGTTAGGAAGTACACACTTCTTTCCCCAAAGCCCAGTAACTGTATATTAAAACATAACTGTAACATCAAAATTTCAGATGCAACCAAATTCACTGCTTCCCTATAATATAACCCCCTCCCCCAACAGACAGTGAAGGGACAGTGTCATATTGTGGGCAGCCAAAATGATGGGAATTCTTTCTACATGCAAATAACTTTGCAGAGCTCTCCAGAAATGAATGAGCTGGTCAGTCAACTGAAAGAAAAAATTAAAGTCTTTTGACTAAGTAAACTACAGATAATGGGAAAGTGATTACCAATTTGTTTCAACCTAAAATACATCAAGTTTCGTAACATCTATTCCTCTTGAAAATTCTTTACTCAATCTAAAACAGCATAAACTGTCTTTCCTGTCAGTGCAGTTTCATTATTTTTCTTCTTTAAACTCTAAACAATGCCTTGGAAAAGGCTTCAAGATTCCTTCTTTTTGGTTAGTGGCAATGTCAGAATGTAAGCACAAAGCCTATGTTTCATCCAAGAATCATTAAGCCAGAGGAAACACATTCACAAATGAAATTTCCAGGCTCCTTCCTTTCCCCCAATAGCCAGAGGAGCCAGTCAAATGAGAGGACTCTAAAGGAGGTGGAAGGTTTCCCTTGGGGGGGGTGGGGGGGTGTAGAAAAACACATATTGACTTACCTTCTCTGCATACTTGAACTTAACATAGAACCAGCTTGACTTGATCATTGTCTCACCTCCTGCCCTCAAAGGAAAAGAAGATGGAAAAAATAAAAAAGAAAAAGAGGAAAAAAAAACAGTATAGCGCTGAAGAAAAAGCAGTATTTCAGCAAAGGCTTCTTTTAGATGCTGAGTTTTCCAAAAGATGGTATGTATTCAGAGACAGGAGGGAGAAAGGGGAACCAAACAGGAAAAAGCACTATTTCCAACCTGGCCTCCTTCCCCTTTATGTTCCTGTACACCTTCGTTAGCGCCTAAAACTCTTGTGTGTGATCTTGCTCCGGAAACTGCACTCCAGAACCGCCTTGCTGAGCTGTCTGCCTCTCCCTCCCTCTGGCTCGCTCTGTGTTGTTCTCTTGGCTGGCTGACAAGAGAATTCCTCAAATGGACTTCAGCTGCCTTCATCACAAATGGCACATGTCAGTAAAGGCAGGAGGCAGGCCCTGGCCCTACAACCACCCAGAAGGACAATCTTCTCCTCCCACCACTACCCTGTGGAATGAATAAAGAATTTCAGCACTCCCCCTCAGGACACAGATTAACACCTGGCCAAACATTATTCTGACAAGAGCCAGTATCTGGAAAAAAGACTCTGCCACAGCTTTAACCCCATTATCCCCAAAACAAGATTAGGAGGTGACCTTTCTCCAAGCCTACAGAAAATGACAACATTAAAATTAGTCCAGTCTCTTTAGCAAAAAGTGAGTAAGAATGCATTTTAAACTCTCCAGCTGTAACAACATCTTTCAACCTCTTGTAGCCAGAGAAGGAGAAACGGGGACAGCTTTCTTTTACTATTTCCCTTTTACTTCCACTAGCTGCCAAAAGAGCTCCTAGTATTCAGCCTCAAGAGATAACAGCTTAGAAAAATGATTGACACTTTATACATACATTTATTTTCAGAAATGTAAAGACAGTTCTTATTTTTGTTTTACTACTATTAATTCACTCAACTTGCACAATATCAAGAAAAATTGTGAAACAGCATCAGCATCCACTTTACAAGATGCAAGAAATGGATGAAATGGAGAAAAGAGGGTGAAACCTAGGAGAACGGCTTTAGGATACATGAATGTGCACTACTGCTCTAAAGATGAATGAAATGCTAGAGATAATCAGGAACACACAAAAAACAATAATTTTCAAAATATTTCATATGATGGCATATCTTCTGTCTCTAATTTCCTACACTCCTACCCCCAAGTAATAAATATTTATCAATACAATATAAATTAAGATTAATCTGGATTTCCACATGAAAATATGCTCAACGCCACTAATTATCAGGGAAATGCTAATTAAAACTACAATGAGTATCACCTCACATATATCAGAATGGCTATTATCAAAAAGTCAACAAAAATCAAATGTTGGCAAATATGTAGAGAGAAGGAAACCCTCTTGTACTAACGATGGGAGTACAAACTGGCGCAGCCACTAAGGAAAACTGCCTAAGAAAATTAAAAATAGAACCAGCATACAACTGAACAAGTCCACTTCTGGGAATTTATTTAAAGAAAACAAAAATAACAATTTGAAAAGATATATGCACTTCTATGTTCACTGAAGCATTATTTACAATAGCTAAGATATGGAAGCAACCTAGGGTTCCACTGATAGACGAATGATTAAATGTGGTAATATATACAACAGAATATATTAGACTCAGCTATAGAAGAGAACAAAATCTTATCATTTGTACTCTGGCTGGTGTGGCTCACTGGATTGAGCACCAGCCTATGAACCAAAGGTTGCTGGTTCCATTCCCAGTCAGGGCACATACCTGGGTCTCGGCCAGGTCCACAGTTGGGGGCATGCTAGAGGCACCTGAACAATGTTTCTCTCCCACACTGATGTTTCTCTTCCTCTCTTAAAAAAAATCTTATCATTTGTGACAACAAGGATGGACCTAGAAACCATATTATGTTAAGTAAAATAAGTTGGTCAGAGAAAGACAAATACCATATGATTTCACTTAATGTATTTTTTGGACCATAAGATGCACCTAGGTTTTAGAGGAGGAAAATAGGAGGAAAGACTTTGAAGCAAAAAATGTGGTAAAATATTTAATAACATAAATAACAATATTTCACCAATGTAAATGTAAACAGAACTCAACAGCAGCATTAACAACCATTATTCCTCCCAAATTTGGGGGGGGGGAGGGGTGCGGCTTGCGTCTTATAGTCCAAAAAATGCAGTATATGTAGAATCTAAAACATAAAACGAACAAATGAACAAAACAAAACAGATACAGAGAACTGATGGTTGCCAGAGGGAGAGGGGTGAGGCAAGGGAAGAAAGGGGGAAGGAGACTAAGTATAAACTTCCAGTCATAAAATAAGTCATGGGGATGTAATGTACAGCACAGGAAACAGTCAATAATATACCAATAACTATGTATAGTAACAAACTATGTTGAGACTTATTACAGTGATCACATTATAAGGTACAGAAATGCTGAGTCACTATGTTGCATGCCTAAAACTAATATAATACTGTATGTCAATTATAAATAAATATAAATTTTTTAAATTTAAAGTAAAATAAAATAGTTCATCTAAATTTAAAAGTAAATTCTATAAGATGCTATAAACTACCCTCATCTGCAAAAAAAAAGAGAAACAGATGAGTATGAATGTCTGATGTTATAGCCTCTATCTTTTAAAATGATTTGAATAGTTTAAAACATTTTACCACTCAGCTTTACCACTTACCATTTCAGTTTTGTGTTCACTCAGTCCTAATAATGAAGTCACTATGCTGTTTAAATGAGCAAATTTGATTACCTATTAGAAAGGCTGAAGTCTACATGGGGGCTCATATCCCTTTCACACCTGCAAATGACCAGGAGCATGTGTGGACCATTATTTCATTTCTCTACCTTCATGTTACAGAAGCACCAACCTTTCCTTCCTATAGCCCCTTCAGCTGAGGATTAGTCAAAGTGTTTGAGGACATACCATTTGCCGAGGCCTAAATGTCATTTAATTAATGTCTTTATGGAAAAGGGATATGCTTCCATTTTTAACCTGCTATTTCATACCACCAGGCTAAGCAGTAGCTTCATTTTAGCCTTCAAAATTTTAGGCTGATAATCACTGAGAAGCTCTCTTGAAAAACTCTACCCCCACATCACAATAATTATAAACATTCCCATAATATTTTTGAAAAAGCATTTTCCCTACACTCATGCTAACATTCTAAAATCATTTCAGCAAACAGCTATACAAGTACATAGTGAGGATATATATCACTTAGGAGGCAGGAAAGAGAGTCAATGGAGTTCATATCTGAAGAGTTCTAATTTCTCTGAAAACTATGGCTCTGTTTTTACTGGCCCCTCTCAATTCTCCGATTTCTTTCCAGCATCCAGTTCTTTCTAGAATACCTTGTCACTTCCTCCAAGAAGCCTTCCTTATCCTCATCCCCAAGTCTGGGTTGGTTATATCTGTAGCATACTGAATTTCTCCCCTTCTTAGCACTTATACAATGTTCATGTGACCTATTTACCTCTCTGCATCTCCCTCTGAATTGAAGACCTGTTGACAGAAAGTCACCAATTTGCCTCAGTCACAGTTATAGCCTGTAGCTAGACATTATGCCTGGATACAGTTGATGCTCAGTGAGTAATGGATGGATGGGTGGAAGGAAGGAAGGAAGGAAGGAAGGAAGGAAGGAAGGAAGGAAGGAAGGAAGGAAGGGGTGAAGGAAGGAGGGAGGGAAAGTTAGGTCATAAAGCAAGAACAGGGATGAGACAGTACATGTAAAGTCCTTAGCACATTTTATTTAACATAGTAAATTCCTGATAAATGCTTGCTACCATTATATTCTTGAGTGGGGAAGAGTTTGAAACTGCCATCAGGGGATAAAGAAAGCAACTTAGTAAATGCATTAATGGGCAACACTGAAAAAGCCATCAAATGTTGATCCCTACTGAGCTATAATAACAGTCCAGACAGAGTTTTAATTCTCTCAAATGGAACATAAAACTCAAGAGAGGGCAGACAGCTGAGATACTCTTGGGAGGAAATAGGCAGGAGGACAAGAGCTTCAAGGAATCCCTGTGAGTGCTGGTGGGAGAGGTAGTAAGGGGATTACATACATAATACAGTCCCAGTAAGTAAAGAAGTGAGGCCAAAGGGGCTTGTGGTCTGAGAGAAGAGAGAAGTGTACAGGGTTTCATAGGAAACATGGAATGGGGAGAGTTAAACGACAACATGACTACTGACCAATGGTACTTACAGACATGATATCAAAACATCCTGTCTTTGGGACAGATTATGAAACACTGTTTTTTTTTTTAATTTCAATTTATTTCCTTGTGATTTTTTCCTTTATCATAAATCCAAATGATCATGAAAAGGAGGAAAAGTAAGATAATAAAAAATATAAAAAGCTTCAATTTGGGTAACCAAATAGGTAGACCCATTCACAGGCTCAGTGAATATTCTAACCAGGGGAGGACTCTGAAAGTTCATGAAAACCAACAGTGTCTAGCTTTTAACCTAAGGCTCCCTTTTAAGTAAAAAGAAGAACTGAACCCCCTATTTGATAATACATTGAAATATAGCAGGTATTATTGATTAAAGAAAAAAATGTAAGAATTTAATAATGTTTTTTAATAAAGTTCTATTTTATTAACCATCCCTTCTAGAAACACCTAAAAATCAAGTGCACACAGGAGGGTAGCACATGTGTGTCATGAGTGCTATGAAACGGCTGTGCTCCCATCCTGGGAAAAGACCTGGTCCAAAAACCACAATGATGAAAAGAAGTGAGGCCCTAAGATGTGAAGTGATTTCATCAGGGTCTTACAGCTGGTCTGTGGCTGAGCAGGGCCCACAGGACTATCTTGGCTCCTTGGTCTATCATCATGCTAATGCACATAACAGTATCCTGAGAATACTGGTAAGACTACAGCAGAGTTATTCATCTCAGGTAACATAATATGATCATGGAACAGTGAGAATTAATGATAGAATACAAATTCTTTTAAGAGTCAAGGGGAAATGAAATAAAATTGCTATTTATCTTTCCCCATTAAATATCTAATATTTGCATGAATATATTCTTGATGAGAGATAAGGAAGGAAGTTACCCTCAATTCAGGAGGCAGAGTTTTCATTGTGTTATGTTTAAAACATCTGAAAAGAGGGGAATGACAAGAGTTGGTAGAGGTAGGAAGGAAACGCTACTTATGGGAGAGAATATAATGCAACAGGCTTCGCTACATGCAGAAGCTTTGGAAATCGGAGGACCTAAGTCCCAACATGAGAAATACTGGGTATAATTGCAAACTAGTCACTTATCTATCTCTTACCCTCCACTTCCCTTTCTGTAAACTAAGGATAATGAAACCTACCTTAACATGCGGATTCCCCATGAAAATGAATTAGGCTCATAGCTCTAAATTAGTCAATGCAGCTCCAGCCTCACAATAGGAGATTGTTAAAAGGTAGAGACAGTGTCACCTTCCACTACATCACAACCTAACTTCTGTTTAGTAGCTACGGTCAGCTGGAAATGCAATAGAAACATCACATTTTAGACTTCAAGTCAGAAACCCCAACTGCTGTGTCTGAGCCTTATTCATGCTCTAATTACATTCAAACCCTGACTTGCCAGAAAGAAGGGATGAATGGAAGGGAGGAAGAATGGGAGGCCGGAGAGGACACCATGAGTTACCCAGTTCCTTGGTGAACATAAGTGGTGAAAGTAAATATTTCACTCATGAGCTGCAAGGCAGTCATTTCCAACACAACGAGTGTGTTCTCTAATAAAAATACAACTTCTGTTTTTCCTTAATGTTTACTAGAGAAATAAAGGTTCACAAAAACATATAAAGAGATAACACAAACTAGCAATTGAACCTTCTTAATAACTGAAACCACAACCAAGACAGGCTTCTGCAGTAACTCATTTTCATTTCCTGGTGTAAACTCCTTCCTCCAACTCCCACCCCCCTTTTTTGTTTTGTTTTGTTTTAAACAGTTTACTGTTAAAATGGGGCGATCTATGTGGAAGAATCGCCTCAGCTGCACTCAAAGAACTCATCTCCATTGCCACTGCACTTGGAACACGCCACTTCCTCTGGCAGAGCATCTGAAAGCCTGTTAAGAGAGGCTGAAGAGGTATGATGGGCGCTCAAGGACTTTTCCTTTTCACAGCAAACAAGTCTGGTCACAGCTCTTATAAAGCCTTCAGAAAGTTTTATTTATCTGTCAAGTACTGTGGGAGTCTTCCAGCCTTCCTAAGTTGTGCTTCCTCTGCTGGGAATGACTTTTCCTCTCTTCTTTAACCCCAGTTGCTGCCCAACCAAGCACATACATTTATGCACATGCTTTTGCATGCAAACAACACACACACACACACACACACCCCTTTACTTAACTCCTACTTTCCTTCTGGGACTTCAACTCTTTACAAAAGCTTCCCTTTACCCTCCAAGGAAAAGTTTGAAAATTAAACTGCTCGGAAGTTTAGCTTAACAGTAAAACTTAAAATGACTTGAAGGCCAACTACAAAGAGATACAGCTGAACTGTAAACAAAAAGATTTTTATTCTACAGTCTGCTATTCAGCAGAAAAGAAAGCCCTATGTTCTTTCCTCCCCCTTATACTCCAGGATAAATGTGTTCTTCTCTAAACCCTTGGGGGGGCAGGGAGAAGTGCACATCAGCTGAGCATTTCAGAAGGAAGAAATCATGCCTGTGTTATCTGCATCTAACCTCTACTCTCTTCCTAAAAGGCACAGGGCCTAGTAGGACAAGAGCCAGGGCCCACTGCCAAGAACAGACTCAAAAGGCACCATTCCAAGCTAAGTAATTTCCAAAGTCCTTGAGGGAACCAGTCCAAAGTCCCATCTAGGATTCTCAAGGTGGAAGAAAGGTCTCAACAATACACCAAGGCATCCTGTACGGAGACTAGTAGATGAGAACAGCCTTTGCAGGGGTCAGCTTCAGGGCTCCTTGCCCCTCAAAAAAACTTACTCCTGGATAATGTTCCTCTCATGTCACAACTATCATCTGGGCAAGTAAGCTCAAGCTATCACAGAGTTAGATACATGAACTGTGCGTTACCATGCTCTATGATACAGCAAACAATGCTTAAATTTTGAACCAACTGCCTTTATTGGGGTGATATTTGATACTTAGAATTCCTTGAGGTTGTATGATTTTTTTTCCCCTCAGAACTTTCCCAAAAGCACTCAGAAACGTCAAACTGTTTAATACTGGGTAAAAGGCAAAAAACCAATAATCCTCTTTTGAGAGGAAGAACTATTTAGCCTTACAACAGGGGTTCTATCTATACAAGTGATATATTAAGAAACATTCTATTTAATAATTTTTATGTAAATGTGTCCATTTGGTTGAACTAGCTGAATATATTGATTCTGTCTAACATTAAGGGTCAGGGAAATCTGAGCTAAAAAAGCATATCAGCAACTACCCACATTTTCACTGCTATAAAAGATGACAGATACCCTTGCCCTGGCTGGTGTGGCTCAGTGAATTGAGCACCAACCTGAGAACCAAAGGGTTGCCAGTTCAATTCCCAGGCAGGGCACATGCCTGGGTTGCGGGCCAAGTCCCCAGTAGGGGGCACATGAGAGGCAACCACACAATGATGTTTCTCTCCCTCTCTTTCTCCCCCCCTTCCCTTCTGTCTAAAAATAAATAAATAAAACCTTTAAAAAAACATGATGTGAGATACCCATATAGAAGGAACACGTAAATACAGGGTGGGGCAAAACAAGGTCTAAAATTGTGAGTACAGGAAATATAGAGTTTATTCTTGCATTATTACTTATTAATTACTGCATTATTTTCTATGCGAACAACTGTAAGCCTACTTTTGCCCACATGATACTGAAAGGAAATTATCAGAATATATTGAGATTACAACTAAGAACAGGATCAATGTTGGTGAGATTTTCTAAAAGGTTCCTAAGGATAGATATACTATGACTAACTTTAAAATATAAAAATATCAAAACTCTGACCTAATCAACTGTCTCCATCTAAAATGTATGGATCAAAAACATTCACTACTGAGAGACAAAAGTAGCAACTTTCCCGTTCATTTCAGAACTTCACAAAAGATGAAGAAAACTCAGACAGAAACCTCTCACAAGTTATATTAGAGCGCTTTTTAGAGACACTGGAAAAAAAGCACAAAAACTTTACAACTTTACAAAAATAAGGCAGCATCTGACATACAAAAAGAAATAAGCAGCAGCAACTACCAAGGAATTAGATGTGCATGAAGAGCACTAACCATGATTCATGAGAAATACATGGAGAAACCACACATACATACACAAAACAGAACAATCCCATCCTGAAATGATGTGGCAGTCTGGTTGGGGAGACTAATGATACACCTAAGAATGACTTATGACCTCCTTTTACAAACAAATCCCCAAAATGCATATCAATACACCACACACACAGTTAATGAGCATCTAGAAAGCAATAAGAGAGGAATTAGAGGTATATGAGAAAGACCCATTAATAAAAAGGAGCTTTGAAAAAAATACAGAAGCTGATTTGGTCAAGGAAAGAAACAAGACATTCCAAGTAGACTTAAAATACCAACAAAAGCAAAACATAGGAAAACTGCAGTTGTGCAGTTCTTCCCCATCAATATAATTTTCATTGATTAACTTTGCTCATGTTCACTGCATCTTTCACCAAATGTTTTTGGAAAATGACTCAATACTAAAGTTGGCCTTGTGTCTTTTAATACAACTGTGTGTATGTTTATACATATTTCTAAACAATTTACTCATACACCTACTTCCTTAACAGGTAGAATTATAAAGATAAATGTCAGCCAAGTTATTTCAACTGGTTTTGCAGTATGAATTCAGAATGATTATAATTACTGTTTCTCTTTTAAAATAAGGTTTTGTTCTTTAATATTCACTGACTACTAGCTTGCTTCCCAGACACAACACATTATTTACCATACAGTGGCTTGGTGCATCAATTATGGTAATAGTTTGTGAATAACATTTCACATTATGGAAAAATCAGCCTGGTTACTTAGCTCTCCCTCTGGAAAAGTGTCATAAACATATGTATCATCTGTCTCTACTTAGACTGCAACAATTAATAATTATAGCTGTATATACTTCTTTAAAGGGGGAAAATAGACTTCAAATGTCATGTTGCCAAATGTTCTTAGGATATTGTCTAAAATTATTTAGTTTGACCTCTAGTTGAAAAAGAGAAAATGCATTTTGACAAAATGAAAAGTCATCACTAATAGCATAGTGGATGTGGAAACACAAAGCATCTCAAATAACATCACCTATGTAACAATTCCTTCTTCTTCGTCCAGAGCAGACTAGAAATCAATAGGCCATGGTTGACAGGAAGTTTGAATACAACACTAAGAGGCAAAACAGACCTGGATTCAAACCCCTGTCGTACCATTCCCTACCTCAGTTAAATAGCTATTTACCGAGTGCCTGCTATATATACCAGACAGAGTACTTGGTTCTATAAAAACCTGAATTAACAATACAAAATAATTTTTCTCAAGAAGGTTACCTCACAGGAAGGAAACTAGAAACATAAAATCAATACATTTAGAACAAAATGTACAGATTTTTTAATAAATATTTTGTAAATCTAGAAATAGTTCCCAGAAGAAAAGTATTTCTGTTGGCACAGAAAAAAGGTTAAGAGACAACTTTACCAAGACCAAAACTGCTGAGCTATAGTGACAGAATGACACTGGACTTCATTATTCTCAACAAAGAGTAACCCTACCTGACAACAAAGTCCAAGATCCAAACATGAGAAGGGACAGTTAGGAGGAAGTGAAACAAAGGGCCATAGGGGAAGGAAGCCAAACATTTTGGAGGGGTGGCTTCTGATGGTCATCTGCATAGGCACTGACATTTTCCAGGTCACACATTACTGAGCTTCTCTGACTCCAAATTTGTAATTATTACTCATTTGTAAAGTAAGGAAAATAGAGTATTACCAAGAATTTTTGAGAATGATCAAATTACTTTTCAAGCAACTTGCATAGTTTCTGACATCAATAGACTCTCAATAGCTCTTGAAACATTAGCAGTTTATTGGAACCACGAAAATGATTACTTAGAAAAAAGGTAACAGGAATAATTTAAGAATTTTCATGAGGTAAAAAGTAAAGAACAGCAGTCATAACAGGAGGGACATAAAGAGACCATGAATAGTAACCTACCATAATGGGTTTTGTTCCCACACACTGTTGTAAAAAACCGATCACTTGAGGATCTAGAATTTCAGACACGACAGGCAAAATGTGGGATGACTGATTATTAAAAGGAGACCTGTAGTTTCCTTTATATATTACAATTTAGTCCAGCATAGCTTTGGTTACAAATCATAGAGTCATCTAGAATCTAGGTCCTTTCCAAATGCCATTTTTCAGAGTATCCCCCAACCAATCCCTTCCCAGTGCCAAAGAGAAGCAGGATACCAAAAAGCAATCAGTCACACTGTCTAATTGTAGAAGACAAATTACTCTTCCAAGAACTCCTTAAACATGATCTAAACATGATCTAAACATGATCTAAACATGACCAACAATTCTCAAAGTATAAGAGCCAGACAGACCTTACCTGTCTGTCCGGTGAGCATCAGACAGCATCAGCATCACCTAAAAATTTGTTAAAAGTATAAATTTTCAGGCCTTTCCCAGATCTTCTGAATCAGGAACCTTGGGTGCCTCGGGTGGATCCCAACAATATGTTCAATGAGCCTTTTAGGTGATTCTGATGCTGGTTAAAGTTTAAGAATTACTGACCTAGTGTGATCTCCTAGTTATACAGTGAGGGAAATTGAGACCAGGAAAGGTCACACAGTAACTTGATTTTAGGGCCAAAGTGTCCAGACTCCTAGCCCTTCATTCTCTTCTCTGCATTATACTGCCTGTGTAGACACCCAAGCAAGGGATATGCCCTGGCTGAATGCTTTTATCTATGCCCTCTACCTGAATATGCCTTAACTTGGCTCTAATGGAGGTGGTTCTTCTGGAAAACAGGGCACAGGAGAGAGAAACCATACAGCCCATGGCTCAGTTACCATGGGGCAGTACCAAAGCAAGTACTGAATCATATTCCCAACTGGAGATCCACATTTATCAGAAGACCAAATAGTAAATATTTACAGATTTTCAGGCCATACTATCTCTGATGCAATTATTTAACTCTGCCATTATAGTTCAAAAGCATCCACAGAAAACATGTAAACAAAGGAATGTAGCTTTGTTCCAAATAAAACTTTATTTACAAATCAGACACCATGTTGAGTTTGGCTGGTAGGCTGTAGTTTGCTCGCTGCTGTAGAAGATGGCTAGGCAGAAAAGGGGTTCAATAAATACCTACTTGAATGAATAAATTAAAGAATGGGAACTACTTGCTGCTGCTTTCTACATTTATCAGCTTCTCCTGTCCATCACTCTTCTTTCTTTTTTCAGCACCTCATTAGAGCACTTTACATGCACTCACTTCTGTAGGCTACATCTGCAGAAGGGTGAAGGGCTGAAGGGGGCTAAAACCCAGCACATGCCCACTAGCCAGGCCATGTGTTATAACAAGGGCTGGCTTGCCAGGAAAAGGGGAGACTTTTGAGATATTCACAGAGGCACAGGCTGCTTATCAAGCCATGTGCCCTTGGGAATGAACCCACCCAGAGAGGAAAATTCTCTAGTTTGTACACAACATCCTCTGTCTCCCACTTATATTTTCACTCTTCTTTTCATCTAGACCTCATAATACCCATTAACAATTGCTGAACACTTCTACAGGTAGTTCTTCAGACCAGAAACAGTCTTCCACATGATTTTGATTAGGAACCCTCTCATCATAATAAAAAAAATGTTGAGCACATTCCCATGGCATTTCTATAGCTATTTATATGGCAATGATGGATTGTGCATATTATAAAATATGCAAAATGAAATGGTGAAAGGTGATAAAGATAAAATGAATAAAATGTTTAATGTTTTACCCAACATAATGGCTTTAGCTAATATCTCAATGTAACTTCCACTTAGGGCAAGGTAAATCATTGATGGTCATGAATATAAACCTAAGCTCCAAATTTTTTATAATTTCAACTTTTTGGCCAACTTCTTATTACATATAAATAAATAGTTGTTGTTTGTAACTAGTAACATGGTTGATAAAGAGCTCATAGAAATAATGAAAGTATCAGCTTTGCCATTTTCCTGCTATTCTCTTGTGTTTTCTCATTCTACTATTTTATTAGAGGAATTTTTATGAATCACTCAATATCACTAATCCCCAGAGATGCAAATTAAAACCACAATGAGATATCATCTCAAGCCTGCCAGAATGGATATCATCAATAAATCAATAAACAATAATTGCTAGTGAGGATGTGGAGAAAAGGGAACTCTTGTGCACTGTCGGTGGGAATGCAGACTGGGTCAGCCACTGTGGAAAACACTATAAACTTTCCTCAAAAAATTAAAAATGAAACTGCTTTTTTACTTAGTGATCCCTTTTCTGGGAATATATCCTAAGAATCCCAAAACAATAATTCAAAAGAACATAGGCACTCATATGTTCACTGCAGTGTTTTTTATAATAGCCAAGATCTGGAAACAGCCTAAGTGCCTATCAGTAGATGAGTAGATAAAAGCAGTGGTACATTTACACAATGGAATACTATGGGGATATAAAAAAGACAGAAATCTTACATTTTACAATAGCATAAATGAACCTGGAGATTATTATGCTAACTGAAATAAGCCTGCCAGAGAAAGACAAATACCATATCATCTCACTTATATGTGGAATCTAATGAACAATATAACCTGATGAACAGAAACAGAGGTAGGGATACATGGAAAAGACTGACACCTGTCAGAGGAGAAGGGGGAAGGAAAACTGGATGAAAGAAGGCAAAGTGATTAGCAAAAAAATATGTATATACATAACACACAGACACAGACAACAGTGTTGTGAAAGCCAGAGGAGAAGGGGGTTGGGGGATAGGTGAAGGAAGGCCACAGGGAGAAAATAGGGACAGGAAGAGATTTTGTTTGGGTGATGAGTACATGATGCAGTGTCCAGATGATGTTTTATTGAGTTGAACACTTGGATCCTGCATGGTTTTGCAAATCAAGGTCACCACAATAAAGAAATAATAATAGCCTGGCCAGGAGGCAACCGATCAATGTTCTTTCTCACTCTCTCCCCCTTCCTCTCTTTCTAAAATAAAAAAATATAACTTCAGGTGAGGATTAAAATAGTAACAAGTAAAAATAAAATTTAAAAAAATCACTTGTCCTTTTTATGAGGATTAGTTTAGTTAAAAGTAAATAATATAGCCCAGTGACATGCTTTATGAGCAACACAAATTGGAACATGTCCCAGAACACAGTGCACAAAAAATCAGAGGAATATGCCATTCTGTGATACTTTCATTCTGGAAAACTGCACACTTTACATGATGCAGGACTGACTGTCCCACAGACTGAGTGATAGTGTACTGTCAGCTGAGATATTACAATCAGTAACTTCCAATATGTCTTCTTTAAAGATAACAGTAAATCTAAACATAGTTCCTACTATTTTGACCTGTGCTCTAACAGATTATTCTAAAATTCCTGTGGGTTGATTGGGAGGCACATACCCCACCTTAGAAAGCTCCCCTCGAGGTGGCCCAGGGCAGAACACAGGTGGGGACTGACCTTGACCTGCACCACCGGGAAACCCCAGAGGCTGGGTACCCAGTGGACAGCCACAGACTAGGTCAGAGCACCACCATCCTGCCCCTGCACTGCTGATCATCCATGGAGAGCAGAGTTTGGCAGTCAGTGGTCACAGCCAGTTCTTGAAGCTGACTGGTCAAGGTACATCCCTCCCACTGGCCTGCCAACAGCAATCAAAGCTGAACTACAAAAGGATGGTGCACTCAGTCCACATGAAGGGTGCACCTAGAGTATCCAGCTTGGGTGATAGGGGAGGCTGTACCACTGGACCCTACAACACCTAGTACATTAGAGCATACTACACCAAGATACAGAATCATAGCAGCTCTACCAAATACATAAAAACAAACATGGGGAGGCTGCCTAAATGAGGAGACAAAGAAACATGGCCCAAATGAAAGAACAGATCAAAACTCCAGAAAAAGAACTAAACAAAATGGAGATAAGCAATCTATCAGATGCAGAATTCAAAACACTGGTTATAAGGGTGCTCAAGGACTCAGTGAGTACTCCAACAGTGTAAAAAAGAGCCAAGCAGAAATGAGGGATATACTAATGGAAATGAGCAATTTACAGAAAATCAACAGTAGAGTAGATGAGGCTGAGAATCAAATGAACTATATAGAACATATGAAAAACAAAAACCAACCAATCCAAGCAATGAGAAGAAAGAATACAAAAAACCAAGGGTAGTGTAAAGAGCCTCTGGAACAATTACAAGCACAACAACATTCACATCATCGGGGTGCCAGAAGGAGAAGAGAAAGAGCAAGAAATGGGAAATCTATTTGAGAAAATAATAATAAAAAAAACTTCCTTAATCTGGTGTAGGAAACAGACATGCAAGACCAGGAAGTACAGAGCATCCCAAACAAGATGGACCCAAAGAGGCCCACTCAAAGACACATCATATTTAAAATGCCAAAGGTTAAAGACAAAGACAATCTTATAAGCAGCAAGAGAAAAGCAGTTAGTTACCCTCAGGTTTTCCATAAGACTGTCAGTTGATTTCTCAAAATAAACTTTGCAGGCTAGAAGGGATTACCAAGAAATATTCAAAGTCATGAAAAGAAAGGACCTACAGACAAGACTGTTCTACTCAGCAAAGCTATTATTTAAAATTGAAGGTCAGATAAAGAGCTTCCCAGACAAAAAAAACTAAAGGAGTTCATCATCACTAAACCATTATTATATAAAATATTAAAGAGACTTATTTATGAAAAAGAAGATCATCAAAACTATGAACAACAGAATGGCAATAAATATATACATATTAACAATTGAATCTAAAAACAAACTAAGCAAACAGTAAAAACAGAGACAGAATCATGGATATGGAGAGAGTTCTGGTAGTTGCCAGATGGAAAGGGGGTGTAGGAAAATGGGTATTAAGGTGAGGGGATTAAGAAGTACAAATAGGTAGTTACAGAATAGCCATGAGGATGTAAAATACAGTACAGGAAATGGAGTAGCCAAAGAACCTATATGCATGGCCCATGGACATGAACAATGGTGTGGAGATTTGCCTGAGGGACTGGGGGATGCTGGGTAGAGTGGGACAAAGAGGGGAAAATTGGGACAACTGTAATAGCATAATTAATAAAATATAATTTAAAAAAAGGAAGTTCCCCTCTAGATCAGTGTTTCTCAACTACAAGTGGACCTTGGTCATAAATCAATTTAGTTGGTAATCACCATTATATTTGTATGAATTTGTGTTGTCTGTACATGCTGATGGAAGAGAACTGAAAAGGAAATGGTAGAGTGTATTGCATGTAAGAGTGAGTTGAATGTAGTAAGGTATGACTTAATGACTTTGCCTCAATTTTATATGTGTACATGTAAGCACAAATGTGTATGTACATTACTACATGTGCATAATATGAGTACATACATTCAATCATGATATAAATGGTATTTTTAACTGTGTGGATTAGGACAAAAAAATTTGAAAGCCATATTCTAGTCAAAAGAATGCAGAAACTCCTTTGGATGAGATGCCAGTCAAAAACCAAGATGAAGGAAAGATGGCAAAGAAGCATCGTGGCTTTGTGAAATGGCCTCGCGGCTTTCAGGTGTATAATTAGGAAAGACACAATCTCAAGTCTCTGCTTTCTTTACTTAAACAGTGGACATAATCATACCTATCTTACCAATTTATCAGGAAAGCTACTGGAAATCAATGAGATACCTAGAATGCCTGGCACAGAGTAGCTACTGACGGCAAAAGGTGACTTCCCCTTAAAGTATAGTAGCATAGCACCTTGTTTAGAAAGTTCAGTTAAACATGAAACAAAACATATAGCAAACATCAATATAATAGAAAGTAGTGTCTAGAGTGTGTACTGTATTCCAACAGGTTATCCCTTCAGTAGCATAAGAGATGATGTTCTATATAGGAACACATATGTTGAGAAAACAACTTAAGCAATATGCAAAATGTATTTACTTGGAAATCTAGAAAAATTCATATGGTGTTACAGAACAATTGCAAATCAATCTGTCTGAGAATTCTACTTAAGAGCTGTTCCAGCCGTCACAATGGGTTCTTGCTGATAATTTCCAAAATCCATGTGGCTTATCCAAAAGCTACATTAAGCTTTAATAATCCTAAAATATTAAGAATCCAAAAACATGAAACCCTGTTCAGTGAACACCTAGGACCACAAGTGACACGAATGATGGAACTTAGAGCACTTAATTGTCTCAAACAGCCCAATAGGAACACATTTTACACCTGGTTGGACCACTGATCAGATCTGCGACCTTAAGTAAAGCAAAATTCCTCTCAGTTTCACTTTTCTGATTTATAAAATAATGAAGTTTCCCAAAAGTAGATAGCAATTAAACTATGCCTGTTTTATTTGGCCAGCACATTATACTGTTTAATGATTTTTAAAAATATTTTATTTAGCCTGGCTGATGTAGCTCAGTGGATTGAGCGCAGGCTGCAAACCAAAAAATCACTGGTTTGATTTCCAGTCAGGGCACATTCCTAGGTTGCAGGTCCCCAGTGGAGGCCCTGTGAGAGGCAACCATACATTGATATTTCTCTTCCTGTCTTTCTCCCTCCCTCCTTCCCTTTCTAAAAATATGTTTTTTAAACACTTTATTTATTTATTTTTAGAGAGAGGGGAAGGAAGGGAGAAAGACAGGGAAATATCAATGTGTGAGAGATATATCAATTAATTGCCTCTCAAATGCCCCCGACTGGGGACCTGGCCCACAATCTAGGCATGTGCCCTGACTGGGAATCAAACTGGTGAACTTTCAGTTTGCAGGCCAGCACTTAATCCACTGAGCCACACTAGCCAAGGCCTTATTATTATTATTTTTAATGGTTTTGATTGTCTTAAAAAGAAATAAGCACTCTGCAGTTTGCCATAGTCCCTACCTGTCTGTTATATCATAAGGGAGCAGACACAAAATTATGTTATCTGCTCAGTGCCCAGAGCCTGGAGGAATGGCCAGGCTCCTGCTCTAGCTCGAAAACTTTAACTGCAATGGGAAAAATTAAGGTGAATGAAAGGAAAAACATATAATAAAAAACAGGTCTAACTTTAAAAACTGATTTTATTAAGAGCATTGCCTAATTGTGCTTAGGGATCCATCAACAAATCACCGTGTGTTTTTGATTTCCTCAGTCAGACTCACTCTATGAACCAGCTACCAGAATGAAAAAGCAGCAAATGTGTAACAGAAGCTGACCTCATCATGCATTATTGAGACTGGGCCCCCTGGGCTCTAGCAGCCACAGACTAAATCCTCAAGTATGAGAGCCTGTGAGATATATGCAGAGATAGAGAGGCAGGCCAGCTCTTGACTCCAAGGCAGGAATTCACTGAGTCCAAACAATTCCCATTTCAGGGGGCAAATCTTTGGGAGGTCCTTATATAATTTCGTTAAGGCCCCTCTTCAGTGAAGGACCTAAGGTGGAGAGCTCCCTAAAAAGCTAGGGAAGAAGGACGACAAGTAGGCATTTCTATGAAAAAAAATGTCTATAAACAAGAAATTCTAATATCCCTGCCTACAGTTTCCACCTCAGGCCTGCTACCCTTCAAATGAATGGGAAATGAACAGAAGGCTGGGCCTCCCCAGATGCTGAAGAGCATTCCAGCTGCTGAACACAACCTGTTTGTAATTTTCTACTCAACCACCAGAATGAAAACTCAAACCTTCAGAAAAACAGGCCCTTAAACTTCCTCCTCACTGTTGTTAGTGGTTTCTTTAATCTTTTAAGCTCTTGGGCTTAATACAGCAGCTGCCATCAAGAGTACTTACGATGTTACTGAAGATAGGAGGAAAGGGGGCGGGGGGAGAGGGGGGGTACCCAGCACACTAAACTCAGAAACATGAATTTCCATTCTGCTAGAATGCAGACTAAAATAAAAGACAAAAACAAGGAACAAAATTATAGTGAGCATTAGAAATAGAGAATCACACTGCAGAAGCAGAGGGGCTTGAAAGGGTCATTACTCCTCCACTTTCAACACTTAAAGCACCTTCCTTTCATATCTTAACAGATTTGCTTTCAAACAACATTGAGATAGGTTTCATGTAAATAAAATGCATGAACACTACTTTACAAACTGTCCCTCATTTAGAAGGAGGAAATTTAAAATGGAAACGTTTTCACAGTTGTATAGATCTGGAAGACACATCACTGCGTTTTTGTGCTGTGACTTTACACAGCTCCCAGCACACTGCCACAATTCCCAAGAAAACACACAATAGGGAACCATGATATAGTCCAAGGTTACAATTTTAATTATTGGAAACTATGACCTAGAGAGGTAAAAACTGATACTCAGAGTCATATGTGTTAGATATTCAAGCCAGCATTCTAAATCCTAGTTAAGTGCAGTGTACTTGTCACTAATTCACAGTGCTTCTCTGGATTTAAGTTTTAAATAGTACACAGAGGTAAATGAAAAAGCTGACTACTCAAAAATGTATCCACTCCCTCCAAACTGTCAAAACTTGCTTATATTTGAGGGGGAGTCCTAGTACAAGTACACCTGCCGCTGCCCATGAACAACCTGCATTTGAATTCACATTAGCATCTTGATAATTTAGTGTATGTTCAGCATTTACTGCTGTCATTTTTAAAATTTAGTACCATTATCTTTGTATCAAGAAACATAGATAACACAAAAATATTTAAAAGATAAATACCACAAGTATAAATTTATACTTTTATACTTTGTTTTGAAAGAGGAAAAATATCAATGCTATCCCATGAGAAGAAAAAGTACATTAAAAGCTTCAATCCTTAGAAACAAGAAGATGCCACAAAAATGAAGGAAAAACTATTTCCAAGTAAGGTCTTAAAAATTAAAATGTGAGCACTCTCTTCAAATAAATACAGCAGAAATCCAAAACTTAAAGTAACTAAAATAATCTGATTTTCTTTCTAAATAAAATCTAAGGTCCTTAATATCAATTTTCCAGACTGGGGTCAGGGGATATTTTTTACATACACCCAGCATATAAATGCTAAGAGTTAAAGTCCTATTTTTTTCTCTCTAAAACAACTCAACTCCCCCCCCCCCTTTTTTAATCCTCACCTAAGATTTATTTCTCATTGGTCTTTAGAGAAACAGAGAATCATCAATGTAAGACAGAAGTATCGATTGATTGCACCTGGACTAGGGATCCACACCACTGGCCTGGGGAACACCCATGTCCATAGGGAGACCAGGACAGAACCCACAACCTAGGTATGTGCACTGACCAGGAACTGAATGGCAACCTTTCAGTTAGGGACAATGCTCCAACCAACTGAGCCTAACTGGCCAAGGCCCCCCTTTTCTTATAGTTTATAGATAACAGATGCCCCTAATAAATTCCTGTTAAAGGGGGAAATCAGTTCAAAGCATACTTCTGGATGCAAGTCTCAAAGGCACAATGAAAGCCCAGCTGCCATTTTGAAAGCACATCTTCTGATCAGATTCCTGCAGTCATTTTCTGAAAACAACAGTATTTATTATCCCACTGGCTGCTTCTCAAACATCTTTAGTTAATTCACTGTGTGGATTTACTGAGACCTCAAAGAGACCAAAGGCTAAACGGATGGCTACTGTCCATCTATAGTATCAGAGAGGCTCATCGTACCCACTCTCAGCTTTCAATGGTTCCACATACTGTATCAGGTAGCATCAGCCCTACATATTTCTGCAATTTCATAGCACAAATTGATGAAATAAAAATGCAATACTGATCAGAGTTTAGAGAACTCAAACTATAATCCTTCATATTTTCTAAAGACTGAAAAATTACAATGTTACTCTAAAACCAAAAAAGGCCTAAAGATGTAAGAAAAACAATCAGGTAACATTCCTAACTGCTAACTTAGCTCAATCAAGAGAAATATGAAGTTAATATCAATCAAGGCTCTCAAAATCAAGATGTTCTAGGATAAGCCTCAAATTCACACCAGATACAAAGAAGCTCTTGGAAGTCTGGCTCTATGATAGGGGCTCAAAGAACCTAACAAGGAACTTAAAACCAGGACTCTGGGTAATCCAAATAAGCAGTCCAGTGGTTGGAGGAGGTCAAGATAATCAGAACTTATCATTAATGGCAATAAGCAAATTTAGAATGTCATTTTAATGGGGTTTCCTTGGCAATCTGATAAAAATGTTTTGCTGAGTTAAAGCAAGCTTGCAACAATTTCGAAATCTGTGTTAAAATAGGTATCTAAAGCAATTACTACTGGAACTGAGAAAAAGTATTCCCTGCAAATTTACTAAGATCCTCTTCCATAATCTTCTCCAAATTTGCCCATTCTAAGCTGAGATTTGTGTTAAATATGTAGATATGGTACTTGGTGCCATGGCATGACCTTGCCACATACAGGCAAGAGTGATTCTTTCCCCCTTCTTTATTCAAACTCCTAAAAAATCTATATAGAGTACATATTGATATTATTTGATCTTTACTTGGAACACTGGTCCAGCAGTCATATAGCAGTGCTTGATTATGAGGTGATCAAAAAGATGATTCTCAATGTGCTTACACTATTCTGAAGAATGAACTCAGAGTAACAGTTTATTCAACTAAAATGAAAATATACTAAAAATTACCACAGAATTCATCGAATCTATACATCTCTTTTTGATTAACACATTTTCCTCCCAACATATTTCATCTGAAAATCTGCCAATGTGTGTCTTTCCCATTTTAAGAATAAAAAAAACTATGTTGAAAAAATTAACTATTTTGAACAAAGTTGAAAGCTAGGAAGTGGCTGAACCAGAATCATAAAAATCCATGTTCTTTCCGCTTGCTCAGGCTACTTTCAATAGCATATAAATCAATAAAGTGTAGCTTTGAAAATCTAATTTCTTAACACTGGGATGCTCATAAAGTATGCTGTAGTAACTGTGTGATGCATTTTTTTTAAGTTTTTATTTTGTTCAGTATAGCAATGTCATTCACACTCTTTAAAGAGAAAAAAAATACCATGTGCTCTGAGCCATATTTAAAAAAATTCAGCCTCAATGATGAACTCAACTGATCTGTTTTAGGAATGACAAGTCATCAATTCTCAGCCTGAAAAATTGAGGCTCTTCATAGGCACCCAAGGCTGCATGCAATGATCTTTACCAGAAAGTAAATATTGTAATTAAATTTAAACATTTATTAAACATCCAATTCAATTCAACAAATATCTATTAACCATCTATTATTCTCCAAGCACCAACAAGGTGCTAGCAATGTGACTAAAGGCTAGACAACTTAATTCTAAAAAAGTCCAGAGGACAGGCAGCGAAGATCGTATGGGCTAGGCCAGGGGTGTCCAACTTTTTGGAGTCTCGGCCACAATGGGAGAAGAAGAGTTGTCTTGGGCCATGCACTAAATACACAAACACTAAGGAAAACTGATGAGCCAAAAAAAGGTCCATGCATAAATTTCATGATATCCACCACCACACATAAGCAGAAAAAGTTCTCACATAATAACCCTAATTATCCAGTGGCCCTTTAGATAATCTTTTAAGCAGGTCCCAAGTTTGTGATAACTAATACAGAAAATGTACATATCTAAGTAATAAAACATCATTGATTTTTTAAAAATATTTTTTATTACAGAGTTAAAGAAAAGAGGGAAACAAAAAACTAGTGGGATGTTTGGCATTGTATTTGGGAAACCAGTGCGTCGTTATCTGGTTTGATAGAAGTAGTTGCAATTCTCAGGAGTTTGGTTCTAATTTTACCCTTAATGTGTTTCATTCTTGAAAATAGTTGCTCACAAATGTAGATGCTGCTACACAGTGGTGACATTAATAAGGCATGATCGTGAAGCCAGGGGTATTTGTCTCTGGGAAGATGGGACCTATAAAGTACAGTAAAGAGACATGATCAAATTTTTCTTAAAGTTGAATGTCAGCTTGCAGCTCTGTGCATTCCATTTGAAAATTGGCAGGTAACGTATTTATGTCAACTGGAAATGGAGTCACAAATATAGCAGAACACTGATTTTTTCCCTAGAAATCTTGAAATTTGTTTTCAAATTCTTGTATCAAATCAAAAAGCAAGGCTACATGTTTTCTGCTGTTTGTTCACAGGACTGTGTTTAGCCAATGTGTTGAAAAGCATAAAATTGTTTGCTTTACTTTGGGTTTGCCATAATTTCAGTTTCATTTGGAATTCTGTTAAAGTTTGAAACACGGTATTGATAAGTTGGTTTTCACCTTGAAGATGCATGTTTAACTCTTTTAAATCAGTGATTAAATCCACTAAAAATTTTAAATCTTTAAGCAAGTTTTCACTATCAAGTTCTAGCACAAATTTGTATTTTGATACCATAAACAACTTGATAACGTGTCACAAATCATAAAATCTTTTAAACATTTGGCCTCCACCTAGCCATCTTACTTCCAAAAAGTAAATGTTGTCTCCATAGTCAGCATCAATGCTTCTAAGGAATTCCTGGAATTGGTGATGATTCAATCCCTTGGCCTCTATGAAATTCACAGTCTTCATGATGATTTGCATGATGTTATCCATTTTTAAAGCATTCGTGAATAAATTTTCTTCATGTACTATGCAACGATACTTCATCAAACACGAGTTTTGGGCAGCAATTGCACAGTCTTCTGTTACTTTTACAAGTCCCTCTCTTTCATCTCCAATCGCCAGGGTACTATCAGTAACTATACCAGATATGTGGACAATAGACAAAGAAAATCACTTTCACATGTTTTACTGTTTTGTATAAATCTCTTGATTTGTGTCTTTTAATGGCACCAAAGAAGCCATTTCTGCAGTGACATTAATCATCAAAACCTCTAATAAAAACGACAAGTTGAGCCATATCTGTAGTATCAGTGCTATCACCCATCACCAAAGCACAAAATTTAAAATTAGCAGCTTTGCTCTCCAAACTTCTTGTGATCAATTTTCCAGTTTCTGCAATTCAACTGGCTATAGTCTAGTGAGAAACTGATTTTAGTAATATCCCCCTTTTTTTTCAGGGCAAACTCTATCTGCCATGCTTTCTATACATTGCTTAATAAACTCACCATGAGTAAATTGTTTTGATTTTTTGTTATTAAATGTGCTACCACATAATTATCTTTTACAATGGAATCTACCCCAGGTGCAACTTTTTGAACAAATTTTTGTCAAGACGACAGACTTGTTTCAGTTCCGCTATTTTGTCCTTATGACACAATCTGTCACACACACTGAATTTGGCAGCATGCTTTTGCATATAATGCCTTTTCAAATTATAGTCTTTGAAAACTTGCACAAATTCCCTACAAATTAAGCAGAGTGCCTTACTATTTGCCTCAACAAAAATGTAGTCATCTGTCTGCTTTTCAATCTTCCTTCTTCCATAATTTTTCTTTTTCAGGGCTCTTTTTTCTTTTGAGATGTTGTAGAAGCCATGCTGGGATTAGTAAGAGACTTTATTTGCATGTATTATGAAACATAATTGACAGGAAAGTAGAAAGCAAGGTTTGGGCACTTCCACAGCCCTCTCGGCTGCCGATGCAGGGCGAGGCGGAAGGCTGACAGAAAAGCATGGCCAGCGATGTGTGAGGCACTGCCAAGTTGGCGAAGCATATTTAATAATCAAATAAGAAAGCTTACCTGACTTCTAAATAACATTAAACGCCTAACGTAATGGCAGGTTGAAATATTATTGATAACTGCTGCCTGACTACGTCACCACGAGCACATGTAACATTTGATGGTGTCAATTCTGCTGCCTGGGCTTGGAAGATAACACACTGGAAGCCACACACTGCCATAAAACTGAAGCAACACATGTGGACAAATAGCCAGAGCATACATACGTTTACTTTATTTGACACTGTGACACATAATAACAAAAAAATCTCACAATGTTTTAAGGAAACTTACAATTTTGTGTTGGACCCCATCACATTCATAGCCATCCTGGGCTGCATGTGGCCCATGGCTAGACACCTTGGGCCAGGCTATAAGGTGCTACAAAAATGCACAGATAAACAGTAGCAGGGGAGGTTCATATAGAAAATAACATCCAACTCAGGTCCTGAAAAATGAATAGCAACTTCTCTGATAACATAAAGAAAAATTAAATATTCTAAACAGAATCACATATGAATTTAGAATGTATATCTGGTGGTGGCTTAAAATCAAGAGGTAACTAGAGTAAACCTTTTAAAAAACTTTAGAGGGCAAGGAAAATTGCACAGTGGTTAAAAGCAATGGCTTTGCTAATTGCTACTAGCTTCGTAGCCACAGGCAACTGATTTTTAACTTCCTAAGTCTCATCCAGAAATATTTGGGTAAAAATAGCACCCATCTGATAGGATGGTTGTGGGAATTAGAGATGAAACATGAAAAATATCTGACACATTCACTGAACCACAATAGGGACTGAGCATATTTTATTACTACTAAGACATGAGACAACAGGGAAACAATTTTTCAGGGATTTTTCATTCATTTTTATATATACTGTGTTATATATATTACATACATATAGTACAGATTACATCCATCATCCATTCTGTTTTTCACTTGGTTTGTGGTATTCTAATGGTAAATAAGTCCAAATTACAATAAGGCTAGGTGATGAGTAAAACAATAATATCAACCAATAATATCAAATGTTGACTTTTCCTTTTCAAATAATATCACCACCATTTAATGTGGTGATTGATGTAAAGGATTTCATGTCACTGAGTCTCAATTTCCTTGTTTTTAAATGAAAATAATAGCACATAAGTATTGAAGAGATGTTAGGGTGAGGGACAGCACAGGTTTAAAAGACCTAGTCCTTCATAAGAGATGGAAAATAACTCTCTCCTATCTCCTTCCTGTTTATCAAATGTCTGTATGACTGAGATTTCTTAGCAAAACTTAAAAAAATAATAATACTGCAGCTGGAGTGTTTTAAACTAGTTTGCTGACATTCTAGAAGTATATTTTCTATTCACCTAATTGCAATTGGCAGTAAAGTTCCTGATCTTTGGGAAAATAACTTTCATCCACAAGCCACAGGTATAAGTTCTCTTTGGAATGCTTGCCAGCAAGGTGTATACCCTGAGAAAGAAGATACCTACTAAGAAGGACCCCAAGTGGCAACTGGGCTCAAATTTAAAAACGGAGCCCAGCAGCATGGGTTTCTTACATGAACTACACTTCGAGGAGAAGCCTGCACTAAACTACCTGCCTCTGCACTGTGTTTCTGCCATCTGAGCCAGCCCTTCTAGAGGACTTCCTGGAATCCTGTTTTCAACCCAAAGGACTGAGGCTTTCCTGTTCAATCAGAGCTATGCAGATGTATCTCCATCGGCATCTTCAGCAACCAATCAGAGAGGCTACATTCTGACCAATCAGGACAGTGCCTTTTTGATCAAAGAAAACTGTGAGGATTTGGAGTGCTTATCTGCATGAGGACAAACCAATCAAGAACCAGAAGCAGGGGTTTCTATTTAAGTCAGCTCCCCTCAGGTTCTGCAAGTGCACTTTCCCTTTCTATGGAAGACTGAAAACTGTTTCCACCCCACCCCCACAGCTGCAGCTGAAACATGGAAGACGTATCACTTGCGCAGACCAGCACAGGGCAGAATGGAGTGGAGTGGACCAAACTAGACCAGAGCAGAGTTGACTAGGCAGAGGGTCCTAGCCCCAGGGCTGGCCGCACAGCCATGCTATGTTGCTTTATAATTGAGCTGTAACACTACTGAGCTGTTCCACAGCCATGCTGTATCACAACTGAGCTGTCTGCACTAAATAAAGTTTCTTTCCTCACTAAATCCCAAACCAGGGATTCCTGTTGTCATTGAATTGGCACTAATACCTATCAGCTGATAATGATAGGTAAAGAAGTGTAAGAATATCTTGTGTACAAAGTTATCTGGTGCAGTGTGATTGAATGGGTTGCAATTCACTCTAAAAAGTTACCTGGAATTATTCAGGTAGAGGTTTGCTTTAGTGGCCACCACTTTACTTACCTAATTTTTACCTACTTGACTACTCAAGCGATAAAGATTAGCAGTTGAGCTTACTGGTGGTCACTATTAAAAGACAATGTTCTTAATATTCCTACAATATAGGACTATTTTATGTATATATAATTTCCTAAGAAATAAACCACATCTGTTTTGATTTGTACACAGACAGGACAAGAGGAAAGAGTATCAGAGTAAAACCTGAATTTCTAAAGCACTTTTCCTAACATGAAATTTTACAAAATGAGAAACCTATGACAAAAAGTACTACTCACAAGCTGTGTAATCTTGGGACAGTTACTTAATCTCTCTGTGCCTAAGTTTTCTCATTATGAAAACGAAATACTAACTGTACGATCTTTGATCAACAAAATAATCCAAATAAAGTGTTCAATATATGTAAGTTATTGTTAATGTTTTGGCTTTGCAGAACAAGGCAAACAAGCACAGAAAGCCTATATGACAAATTTATCTTAAAACAGCAATCAGCCCTGGCTGGTGTGGTTCAGTGGACTGAGTGCCAACCTGCAAACTAAAGGGTTGTTGGTTTGATTCCCAGTCTAGGGCACATGCCTGGGCTGCAGGGCAGGTCCCCAGTAGGGGGCACACAAGAAGCAACCACACAATGATGTTTCTGTCCCTTTCTTTCTCCCTCCCTTATCCCCTCTAAAAATAAATAAATCTTTAAAATAAAAACTGTCATCAGAATTTTCAATTGTAACAACTTGTTTCATGACCTTAAATGGAAACTTAGACATAAGAGTACTTACTAGTCAAAGAACATTTATTCTGTTTTTCTGCATGACCAACAGTGATAAGCCAATAGTACAATAGATATTAAAAAAATAGTCATCATTGGTATCTGCTGGAGTTGGTTCCAGGACCTCCGTGGACAACAAAATACACAGGTGCTCAAATCCCTCATATAAAAAGGCACAGTATTTGCACTGAACCAAGGGACATCTTCCCATATACTTTAAATCATCTCTAGATTCCTTATAACACCTAGTATAATGTAAATACCATGTAAATAGATCTTATACTTTATTGTTTAGGAAATAATAACAAAAAAGTCTGTACAAGTTCAGCATAGATGCAACCATCATAGGCCTAGCTACATAGTACATGTCCACAATGATGCAACATTTTTAAAAAATATTTTTGAACCAAAGTTGGTTGAATATGTGGATGTGGAATCTGCAGATAGAAAGGGCTAACGGTGTTTTCTTTGGGCCTTGTTTAGAATTTTCTTTTTATATTATAGCATCCTAAGTAGAGTTTCATGGGATAATTATTAAAGCAGTATTTCTGAAACTCTACTTAAGATATTATAATTGAGTCCCATAATATTTCCACAGCCAACAAAACACAAATCAATGTTTTCAAATAATCTCTTTGGCCTTTGGTAATAATCTACTTCAATTTGAATTTTATTTGTCATTTAGTAATTATCTAGACTTTCACAATCCCAAATCCTTAAACAGAGACAGAGTTTTTTTGTTTCTTTCTTTGTTTTTGCCAAGAGTCCCACATGTGTAACATGAACTTCCTTTCTGATGTCATGTAAGCCCTCAGCAATTTTCTATGTTTTGGAGAATCAGCAAAGCTTGGAACTGCCAAAGCCCTATTTCCCTTCAAACCTGGTACACAGCACAGCCAATCATCAGCTTGATATTGATATCAATGCTCAGGTTCAGAACAAGGATCAGCACTAGATTATCTGACATCTGTGTAAGCCTCAGTGATCTTTTCTTTCAATCCCTTCAAATCCCTCTTTACAGAGCATCTATAATGACAACAAGCACTGGTGGTAACACTTAAACAATTCTGGCTGCTGAGAAAAGCAGTGTGAATTCTAGTTTCAAACTTGAGTGCCCACCAGGATCTTCAATGAATTAAGAACCAATGTGAGACAACTGGCAGACAGATGGTTTAATCAATGAGACTGTTTCCCTTGCCTAATAAGACCAGAGGAGCTGCTCTAATTCACACAAGAACCCTGTCCAAACCAGATGAAAAGAAACAACAAAAATAAATATTGCTTCTATGTGCAAACTATCATTATGTACTTCACCTGCTCTCTTACTCGGTTTTCACAAAAATCACTGTGTCCATCAACTGATGAATGGATAAACAAAATATGGTATATCCATACAATGGAGTATAATTTGGCAATAAAAAAGAATGAACTACTATATTTACCACAACATGGATGAACCTTGAAGACATTAAGCTAAGTAAAAGAAGGTGATCATAAAGTTTGACATTATATGATTCCATTTATATGTAATGGTTTAAGGTCTCTTTCTGGAGTGACATAACACCCTAAAATTGATTGTGGTAATTGCTGGCTGTAAAACTATAAATATACTAGAAGCACTAAACTGTACATTTTCAATTGGTGGATTTTATAGTATATAAAATATACAAAGCTGTTAAAAGTTGTGAAGCACATATCACAAGCTTTATTTTGCAGACAAAGGAAGCAAACCTTAGAGTCCAACTCACAGTTAACATCATAGACAATGATGAATAGCTTTCAGCTCCTCCTCTAAGATCAGGAACAAGAGAAGGAAGCCCACTCTCACCACTTTTATTAAACATAATACTGCAAGTTCTGGCTGGAGCAATTGGGCAAGAAAAACAAATAAAGGGCATCCAAATTGTAAAGAAGAAGTAGAACTGTCACTATTTGCAGATGACATGGTATTATGTATAGAAAACCTTAAAGACCCCACCAAAAAACAAATTAAAAAATAATGACTAAATCATGGGGTTGTAATCTACAACATGGTGACTGTAGTTAACATGGCAGTGCATATTTGAAAGTAGTTGGGAGAGTGGATCCTGAAAGTTCTTAATGAAAGAAAAATAGTTTTAACTATGCATAATGATGGACTGTTAACTAGACTTATTGTGGAGATCATTTCACAATATATACAAATATCAAATCATTATGTTATACAGTTGAAACTAATGGTATGCCAATTACACTTAAAATTTTTAAAAAATCATAAAGCAAGTATCATTGGCTTTATTTTGCAGACAAAGATGCAACCCTCAGAGTCATATAGCTAGTAGAGAAGATAGATACTCAGAAAACCAAGTTGGTTGACCCTGAATACTAATGTATGCTTTACTTTTTCCTAATGCTTCTCAGAATATTTAGGATACTAAAAAAAGGGGGGGAGGGTTATAGATCTAAAATCCATCTGACCCTTTCATCAAAGTAGGTTGCTTTCCTGTCTGCAAACTTCCCCATTACTACCAATATCTATTTGGTTTAATATATATTTCTGCTTATATACCATGAAATCTAACCTCTAAGGATTAAAACAGAGCATACTCATAAACCTTAAAGAAAGCACGACTTCATTTAAAAAAAAAAGTCTTAGCCAACAAAAGACTACTTCTCTCAATCTTAAAGTTGAAGTCTAAGAAGCCTACTAAAAGATTATCTTTTCCCCAAATGACAGAAAAAGAAAAATGCAGCATGAACAAAGTGGGTGGCCATCAAGTTCAGTGGTTCTTAGCCCAGCAGCCCCTGTGACTATATTCTGTAACTGTCCCAAAACTCAAAGATAATATATCCTATCCATATGTTTTTTAGATCAATATCCTAAATACAAATACCTTCTACAGCTGTCTCCATAGATAAAATACTTTATTGAAATGCACATGAGTCAAATCACAAAAGCACCTTCCTGAAAGGGTCTAGAGTACAGTCCAGTGGTCTATATATAATAACATGCTACCTTTTTTAACATGCCCAAACAAACCTAACCCAAAATGAGTATGATCATGTTTTGTGAGGGCCCTCTTCCAGGTCTCAAACTTCTTGCTGCAACTTCACATGGTAGAAAACACTACAGATCTCTCAAGAGTCCCATCCTCATTACTTATGTACCTTTCAATGTCCCCAACTACTAGTGCCATCACCTTTGGGGGTGAGGATTTTAATGCATGAGTTTGGCAGGGGGGGTGGTACACAAACATTCAGACCTTAGCAAATACCTTATGTATTTTTTTCTTGATGAATAAACAGTTTGTTCTCTCTTAAACCTGTAAATACAATTCTCAGTGAAGCTGGTCTTAGTTTGATAATGAAGATTACACATGTGCTGAAGATGCTGACAGACTCTAGGGAATGATGATGACTTAGAGAATTATTATAACTAAAATAGGAATGAGTAATACTAAGGTAGTTAATAAATGGCTTTGAATTAAAAATACAAATATTAATATTCCCTGTATGGCAGAAAAAATTGTTACAGGTATTTTAGATTAACAATAAATTCATTAAATGTATCTCCCACTTACACAATTTTGAGACTATGCCAGCCTGCCTTTGAAGCTAAATTGTTATAGGTGATAGAGACACCAACATAGCTAGGCTGAAGCTGAAAGATGAAGATATACTCAAATCAGGGTGTCGAACCTTTTGGTGTCTCTGGGCCCCAGTGGAAAAAGAAGAATTCTCTTGGGCTACACATTAAATACACTGCAACACGTAATCACAAAAAAATCTCATAATGTTTTAAGTAAATTTACAATTTTGTGTTGAGCCACATTCATAGCCATTCTGAGCTGCCAGTGGCCTGTGGGCCACAGGTTGGACACCCTTGATAAAAGCTAATATTTATGGAGGACTTACTATATATTAGGCACTGTTCTAAGCAGCCTAATACTACTAGGAGACATGAATGTCGGTAATTATATTATCTCAGTTAACAGAAAACTTCCCCAACAACCTTGCATTTCAATCTATCAGCACATTAAAAGCTCATGCATAGTCATGTGTGCTCTGTGTGAACACATACACAGGTAACACAAACACACATCATTGTATTATAACTGTATGCTGTGTCTATGTATACACATGTGTGGGTAATGTATATATACACATATGTGGGTAATATACTTAATATAAATAGATTTAGCTAGGGAAAAAATGCATATGGTTCCAATTTAAAGACCAGCTTTTAAAGGTTTTTCAATCAGGATACTTGATAACCACATCTTTCTAGTCAGTAAATACAGAAAAATAATTCTAGTGGCAGTTTTCCATGGGCAGGTATATTAGAAGATTTAATTGTTGACATATGCAAACTGATTTTCACAGTTCCAACTGACAGCTTCAGACACAAGTCACAATGGTTTTGTCACGACTCCTGTAACACAGAAATTCATACAAATCATGCTGAAATCACCAGTTGACATTTGTTTCACGTGCCACTGCCAAGATGACTTGCTACCACAATTCAGACTATCCCACTGCGAGGATCCCAGCCTGGCAAGGTAAAGCACTTCCCTTAGCAGGGTCCCAACATCCCAACCAAACCCTCACAGGTGCTGAAAAGTCTCTATGCAACATGGGAATAATACTTATTACTAGTGGGCTTTCTAATAGAAAAAAATCATCACAGATACAGTACATGTATATGAGGATCCCTACAGTTGCAATATGGTAATATTCACTGTCTTTAAAAAGAAGCATAGCTCATAAACTTCTCCCGGGACAACCAACTACTGTAAAACCTGGGTGGAAACCTGGCAGAGTGATGTACATAACTGTTAGTGTGCCAAGCCTGTTTTATAGAGTTAGGACTGATGTTTAGAATATAATTTTTTTGTTTATTTATTTAACTAAAATTGATTGCTTACTATGTGCCAGCTGTTGCTCTAGGTGCTGGGGATACAGCAGAGAACAAGTATCTGTTCTCATGACTGTATATTCCAGTGGAAGGGGCATACTAGTACTATAGTGGGTAAAGAAAACAACCACAAACCCTGACCTGAGGACACTAGGATAAAGAAATGTACCAGGGTTATGGAGGCACTCTGCAAAGTAGGAAGCACAATATGATCATGTATAAATTTTCTATATATTCTCAATAACAACCAGGTTTTTAGGACCATAATGAAAGCTGTTTCACGCTTTCTGTTTCTTTTTGGTCTTTTCCTAAACACTGTCCTGAGCAAAGTTTGGTACATTAAACAAAATACTTTAACAATAAAAATAAAATAAGCAAACACAAATAACAACTCAGAGTCACAAGTAAAACATAGAATTTAAACCAGTTCATCCATTTTCGCCCAACTGCTTTTCCTTCAGGAACTACAGTGTAATAGAAGACGTTCACGTCCCAAGTTTTCAAACACTGCATTTAACTCCTCCTGAAATAATCCACATACCACTCAGGTTAACCCCATGCCCCTGGCAAGTACGTACCCTCATGCATGACCACTAAAAATGGCTGCCATCAACTGAGGTTTGAAGTCTGATGAAACATCAAAACATAAATTCCTCATGAATCTACCATGCAGCAGAGAAACTTCCTGGAAGGTATATAGGGCAGATTGGAGCTGCTGCTATCATATAGATTACAATATACAAATTTCCCATCTGCTTAGAATTTATCTCAGCCTACCCAGCTCCAAATGTTCAGCAGAAAAAAAACCTAGTCAGAAATAGCAACAATCAGAATGAAGCTTTTGAAGGTTCTTTAGACAGAGACAAGAAAATGTTTTAAGGTGAACAGCATTAGCTTGAGGGAGAGAGAAAACTGGAATTGATACCCATGTGGATCCAGCCAGGAGATGTGTGGAGATGTGGCATTCATCTTTCTCTCCCCACTGTTTTACCACGTTGTCAGACACTTGTAGATCAGCCCCAATGTTGACTCAAAGGGAAATGCAGTGTAAGTGGCTGAACCATGGGACTGGTGCTTACAGATAATACCACACCCAGAAGGCTGTAGACACCGAGGAGGCAACCTTGGTTCTGATATCACCTTAACTTGGGAGGCCTAACCTCCATAACAACAAATCTTGGTATGTTATATATGTGTGTGTGTCTATACATATACACAAATATAAACATAAATATATAAATATGTGCACATGTGTGTATGTGTATGTGTCTCCATGCCCTTGGCAGAGTCACTCTCTTCACTGGTCTATGACACAAGCTATCTATTTTCTCTTGCACAATCCTTCTCTTAACCAAAGAAGGTCTGTTGTACATAGTTTCCTCAAGTTCCAGTCAAGCTTGCAAATTTCTTCTCACTTTTAACTCGGGCATTGTTATTGTTTCCACCTTTATTGTCATCTTCCACATCAAAACCACCAATTCTCTGCTTCCTGACAAGCTCCTGAGCTTCTCTCCATTCTTACTGATAGCACCCTGGTCTAGCCCACTATCATTACCAACTGGGACCAGAAGAACTGCCTCTGGATTGCACTATGTCCACTCTTACCCCTGTGATTCATCAGACAAACCAGTGGTCAAACACACATTTTCAAAACTCTCCTCTCAACCTGTCACCCCCATGCTTCCATCTCTTGAATGCTTGCCATCCCCTTAATTCTTAACATCTAATGTTCCTTTGATGTGTTTTTTCCCAATATCACCAAGCAATTAACTCATTTCTAACACTGTCTACCTGGAGAAAGCATCAGATCATCCAGGACTGTCCCCTACTTTACAGCCAATCTAAAGTCAGGCTGTTACTGTGCTTCTGAATGATTGGCTATAAATCAGAAGTTCCCACAACCCCCTCCTCAGTTTTGATTAATTTGCTAGAGAGGCCCACAGAAACACATACTTGCATTTATCAGCTTATTTAAAGGGTATTAAAAGAATACAGATGATTAGCCAGATGAAGAGGTAACATAGGGCAATGTATGTGGGAAGAGGCACAGAGTTCCCATGCTCTCTCCGAGCATGTTACTCTCTCTGGCATCTCCAAGTCTTCACCAACTCAGAAGTTCTCTGAATCTGGTCCTTTTGGGTTTCTATGGAGTCTTCATTACACAGGCATGATGGATTAAATCACTGGCCATTGGTGCTAACCCCCTCCCCTGAGGTCCCAGGGTAAAACTGAAAGTTTCCACCCTCTAATCACAGGACAGGTTCCCCTGGCAAGGAGCCTCATCCTCATTACCTAGGGAATTTCCAAGTCACTCATTAACATAAAAGACACCTTGACTGCTCTCACCACTTGGGAAATTTCAAGTGTTCTAGGAGCTCTATCCTAGGAATGGGACAAAAATCAAATATGTATTTCTTATTATAAATCACAATTACAAATCTTATTATAAACACAATCATTCTTAATCCTTTACATTTTCATGCCTCATATCCTTAAAGTAGGACCTGAAGAATCCTTCTTGATCTGGCCCCTGCCAGCCTCACTCTTAATGTAGGAGGGTACAGCTAGGGGGCCCCCAAAAGAAGGATTTGTAATGGGGTCCAGAACTCAAGGTGTCCAAGAAATATTAGAAATATATATAGGATGTCCTCACCCTCCACCACAGGTGTGAGTTGGGGGAAGGGACACATGGACTAGGGCCATTGAGAGCTGTTTTGCATAGCAACAGCTTTGTAGCTAACCTCTGGCATGGTCATTTAACACATCTATAACCTTTAACTGATTGCATAGATACGTTAAATAGCTGTGGCCATGCTCTAAACCAGGGGGATGGAAGGAACTTCCCCTCAAGATGTAACTGGGAGGCAATTCCCCTTGCCTGTGTAAGAGCTTGGAGATGATTGGCTCCATGACATGGGGCCACCCCTGCTTAGACTCATGATGGCTGCCCAGTAAAGCTGGAAGGACATGGGAGTGCTGGCAAGCGTAGCCAATTGTGGGAGGAGTCAGAAATGGGGCTGCAAAGGAAGATTGGCACAGGGATTTAAACCCAGGCTCAGCAGCCATTGAAGGGAGGACCATGCAGCTGTGGCAGTGAGGAGAACCATGTGCTTTTAGCAGAGTGGGGATCCCTGCAGCCATGAGAAGAATCATCATGAGGCTTTAGCTGAGAACCACCACTCGGCTTTAGCTGGAGATCCTGGTGACACAGCTGATGGTGCTGGTAACCGAGGGAGGCCTCCCAGCTGAGCACGGATTACTGGGAAGAAGCAAGGGCTGCCTAAGCCATGGACTTCTATTTCTTTCCCTGAGATACGAAACCCCAGACTGGGCAAAGAGGGGAAGGAAGGATTGTGTGTGTTTGTGGGTGATTAAGGGAGTTTGGGATTTTGATGAAGACATTAAGTCATTACTCTTAAGTCTGTGTAACTTGAATAAATAATTCCTTTCCTTTTCACCAATCTCTAACATGAAGAGCTATAATTCTCTGGCAATGGGAAAGGTGAACCCAGTACAGGGGACCCCAGGAGAAAGGGGGGTCAATTCAGTAGCATTGTGGGACCCTCTTTCCTGGTGACCAATCTGGGAAAATCATGGGAGACCACCTGTGCAGTAACTTTAAAGTAATACAACTACTTGTACATGCACAGTAAAGCCCACCAAAGCTAGCCAGGAAGGATTTGCCCTATAAGAATAGAATCCCTCCAGCCCATGAGGTCAATCTCTGCTTGGAGTTGGCCTGCTCCCATGTTCTCTGCTATACACTCTGGGTGTTTGGTTCAATTCTTTGTCCCGATCACCAAGAACCTGGTTACCTGTGCCCATCTGTGACATTAAGACACTCTTACTGTCTCCTCCACCTGTAAATGGGTTTAAGTTCCTCAGAATCATAATATTCTCTCCATCCCTGTGGCTACCACATGTGCTGTCCACTACATTCTTGTCCACTACTTCTCACCTGTACAGCACCTATTCATGTTTTATGTTGCATCCTAGAGGGCATTTTCTCTGGGTAGCTTAGGTTTATTCTATTACAGAACCTCACAGAATTCACCACACTTAAAAGGATTTATTAACTGTCTGCCTTTCTCACCATGATGAATTCAGCACAGATATTCGAACCCTGGTGACTGCTTGCTGCCCAGGCTCAAGTCCTGTCTCTACTATTTGTAAGCTGTGAGACCTTAGCCAAGTTACCTAACCTGTCTGTGCCTTGGTTTCCTTATCTCTAAAATGGGGGTAAAAATATACCTACCTTATCTGTTTATTATGAGAAAGTGGATGAAAAGAACCTTTAGAATAGAACCTTACACATAGGAAGCATTCAAGAAAGGTTAGCTTATGATGTCATTACTACTACTACATTATGTACAACAACTGGAATATTAGCCTTGTTCATCATCAAAACCCCACTGCCTAATTTACAGATACTAATTCCATTTCAGCATATTTCATTCAATATATAGACATTAACTCTCTTTATGAAGTTATAAGAAAGTCCTGCCATACATAAACGAGACAGAAGCCCAGAGAAGCCACAGCACCTTATGTCTAAGTGGGAACCATGACTGTACAAGTTTCTTCTGTCTCTCCATTGAGTGAAAGGGTTAACAGGAATGTTAGTTTAAATTATATAAACTTCATCCAATATTCATCTACTAAAAGGTGTTCTTAATCTTCCCTCAGCTTCTGCAGTGAAGACTATGGATCAAAGAGCTCACTTCACACAGATAGTGTTTCATGAAAGGAAAAGGTATCGGGTTTATCCCTTGGCAGGATGTTGAGTGGGCTGAGCCTGGCCCAGCAGCTGCAACAAGACTGGAGAGACTCAGGCAAAGATAGGACAGAGTGTCTGGCACAGGAGTATTTACTAACTAGGTAGGAAAGGTTTCTGAAGTATGTTCTCACATTGATTAAAAAAAACAAAAACAAAACAAAACTAGTTTAAGCTTAACAGAGCTTGACATTTAAGGGAGCTTTTAAAATACAGGGTCCAGCAGAAGTAATGCCTGCTTTGAGTGTGGTTGGTAAGGTAATAATATGGATGTAATATTTTATAGTCTTTATTTGACAATTTTACCTAAAGTGTCATATGCTTGAGTGTGATACTGTTATGTTACAGAATTACATGCTTATGATTTTGTAATAAAAGATTTTGTAATAGAAAAGGGCATTATTTGTGCTGGACCCTGTATTTCTGTAAAGTAAATTTCTGTCTTTCGAAAAGACTGGGTTTAGTTCTTAAATTGTCAACCAAATTCTCTGCACACAGACTGAGCCTTCAACAAATTAAGCTTGAAGAGATGGAACATGTCACCTCCATATTTATAGGTGAGAAAGCTGATACAATGTCAAAGAAAAAAATGTGACAGTTATACAAGTGTGTTTAAAAGTTCCTTTTGTTATGCAAAAATATTGTATCAATATAAAATCTAAATCTTTACAAATTGGACTTACTTATATCACACATACCTGTGACATTTTAACATTTCAGTTTAAAACATGAACTGCAGTTCCCACAGGCCTGCACTGATCTGTCAGTGAGTCCTGTCATTTCTTCCTTTGATACATCTTCCCAAGTCACCATTCCCCATCCTTTCCACTGTGAGCAAGACTAGCTTATCTCAGCAGTCTCTTTTGGCTGGTCCTTGTAACTCTTTCTAACCATCCCACACATTACTACCTTATTCACCTGCTCAACTATCTCTAATTGATCCCCATTTCTCAGCCTAAACTCCTTTCCTTGGCTTCCATACCCTACTTGCTTCCTTCCCATCTAAGACATACCTCCACCTACATACTCCCTCCAATCTGGTGAGCCTTCCTATTTCCCACACCACCCTCTTCTGTGCCCCACATTCCATGCTCACTGAACTTCCCTAGGTTAGCTTGCACAGTTTCTCTCTCTGTAACACCATCTCCACCCTGTCACAGAAGTTATTCAGTTATTTTCAGTTTCCATCATGTTTAGTTTTGGGTTTGTCACTGTACTGTAAACATTTTCAGGGCAAGGCCATGTATTAAGATTTATTTGTTATCCCACAATGTTAAGTCCAACCATGTACCCAATGTATGACTCACTAACCCATACTCTCCCAAAGTACAAAGGGTCAGTGCCTTTTAAAAAATCATAATTTCCTCATGCAACATCAGAAACAAAAACAAGAGATCTATATGGCCCATAGAGGCAAGAAAGCTTCCTGGAGTATGGTAAAGTATAAGCACTGAATTTGTAGCTCTACAGAGGGCAGCAAAACCAGTGGGAAGATGCATGTAAGAAGATGGGGAAGGAGGTAGTACCTAGGGAGAAAAATGTTGGGGAGAAAGAGTCTTATTTGATGAGACTAGAAGGTCTTTCATAATTACTGTATTTTTTGGACCATAAGATGCAACTAGGTTTTAAAGGAAAATAGGGAAAAAAATTTTGAAGCAAAAAAAATGTGGTAAAATATTTAATAACATAAATAACATAATATTTCACCAATGTAAGATAAGTGTAAACAGAACTCAACAGCAGCATTAACAACCATTATTCCTCCCAGATTGGGCCGGGGTGCCTCTTAGAGTCTGAAAAATACCGTATAGCAATTAGGCCTTGCATTCAAGATATATAATCTGTAACAAGCAGTCATTATAGTTCAGGAGTTCAAGGAAGCACTTTAAGATTATTCCTAAAGCAGTAAAAAATATATTCACTGAGCAAGAAAATCTTAAAGGTATCAATTTCATGACAGAAGTTTAAGTATTTGAAATGTGTAGCATGGACTTCTCACCCCAAAACATGTCCTCATCATACCCCTACCAGCATATTATGGTACCATATTTCCTCTAGCACACACTGCCTCTGCTTGCCACATTCCAAACTCAGTTCCTGAAGGCAGGAACAAGTCCCCATGGCTGAGGAGGTGGGGGCTTCACCGTGACACATGGAAAGGACACAGAAGCATTATGCAAACTGACAGAAAGCATCACAGCATTCTCTTTAAGGATGTAAAGCTACTTCCTGGCAAAAACACTCAGAAAAGAACAAAAAGAATGTGGAGGGGGAGGAAAAGGAGGGGAAGGAAGAGGACAGGGAGAAGAAGACTAAAATTGTATTCAGGGACATGTACAGTGATGATTGAGCCCTCTCTTCTCAGTGGGGAAGAAACCCATACTCCTGGATCCCCCAGGGAAACTACTTCCAGAGTTCTCTCATCCAAGTGGCCTCAAGAGTTTCTTCAAGATATAAGATTATATCAACTATGATCTAGTTTAAAGTACCCAGACTTAATGTGTATTCTCTTTCCCTTTTCCTCTAGAGAGACCCTGCCATGAAGGCAGCTGAGCCACACAATTCCATGTAGCAGCACAATGAGGACAAGGAAATCTTCGATCCCCAACAGCATGAAAAAGCCTGGGAAAACAGCATCCTGACTCCCAAACCAAACCTCTCCTGCAGATACATCCACTTTTTAATCTCTATTTATGGGCACAGCAGGTTTATGAGCTGCCTTCAATTTTCCACTTCCAGACTTCTTCCCAGTTTTATAGCAGCCCAAGATTAGAAATAATTTTCTCTCCAGAGTCAGGAACAACCTTTAGGGAGACTGGCCTGTTGACTCTCCATATGCTCTCTCATGTCTTCTCACATAAAGTCATCTAGTTACTCTGCATCACATGCAGCTCCTAAAGGCCCTCATAAGTAGGGCTCAACTCTACCAGTTATGTCTAATCAGCATAAAGGAAAAGAATGAAAGCAGGGGAAAGGAAAAGGGTAAAGTACAAAGAGAAAAAAGAAGGGAAGGGAATGAATGAATAAGAAAAGAGAAAAGGAAAAGAAAGGATAGAAGAGAAGGAATAAGAGTAGAAGGGAGAAAAAAAGAAGAAAAAATAATAATTCTCAAGTTTGCTAAAATAATGTGCATTTACATCTTTTAAATGGAATTTAGATTCACCTGTTAGACTCATATTAGTGTTTTTACCAGTGATGCCCACTTTGTAGATTGCTAATTCACTGCTAGATATAATCATACTTAAATTGACCCAGAAATCTGATAGGAAAACAAAAATTGTAAGTAGTCTGTTGGGAAAATTTCCCAAGGTGTACTGGAACCAACCTCCGAAGGAGAATGGGGCCTAGAGACCAAAGAAAGAGGGTGACCTATCCAAAATTGAAGGGAGTAATTAAGGGAACTCACAGAAGTGGAGTCTTTGGTGGCAGCAAGACAACTGAACTCCACACCCAAACAAGGACGGAGGCTTGCGGGGGTGGGGGGGTACCGGGGTACGTCTGTGTGTATCCTACAGGAACACGGGGCTTGTAGCAAAGTGGCATGTACTTGGTAAGAGCAATATATTCTAATTCAGTAAATAACTTATGGGCCTACTTATCAACATAGGAACATGTTTAGGTGATACAAGTTTACCCCTCCTGGGGTGAACTGGCAGTCACTGAGAGCAACTTGCTTGTGAAGATGCCATCAGTCATGTCAAAGCACCAAAAACCATTTTGCCTAACATAATAAAAAAATATCTGTGGGTCCCAGAGGACAGATGTTACAGATGGTGCAAGTTCAGTGGAAAAAGCTGACAGACTTACCAAGATGTGCCAACGGCCTACAGAGAGGAGAAAGTTTTGTTGCTTTCTACAAAAGTTACTCTGTTAGCTGAATATGTAGAACAAATACTACTTCATCTACTGAAATGAAGAAAATACAAGGGAAGTTCTCCAGAAAAGACAAGTCTCAGGAGAGGACAAGATTTCCAATCTGTGATCCTGTGGAATGGTTCCCAAACAGTAAACACAGGGAACTCCCTATTATTATTCCCTGCAAACTCAAATGGGCTCTTGGTAAATGGTTATCTAAACACAAGAGCTAAAAAATACAGTGTCTTTTTAGTAGGTATCAGCTGGTCTAAGTTGGTCTGATCTGCAACAATGCTACCATGGGACACCAAATTCCTCAATCTTGAATTACAGGGTCTCCTGGCTCTAATGATCAAGTCAGACTAAAAGTCATAATATTCAAATGATCCAGGACATCCAGCCCTTTGTCTTGTAAACTGTAAGTCCAAATTTTACACTGAAATTTACTTGATATTTACAGATCCCACAGGTACTTTAAACTCAGCTTTCCCAACCTGAAGCACCATGCATCCTTCCAACCTCCTCTGCCCTCCCTATTTCCTAGGTAAGTGTATTTATGAAAACTATCACGAGTCTTAGCTGAAAATCTTAGCAATTCCTTCCTCACTCTCTTTTATCTTCTCTTTCTACTCCCTTAATATATGGTTATTAGCCAAGTCCTATCTTTAAGATTCCTAAATATCTCTGTCTCTTTCTGCCCTTACTAGTCTCTCTACCTGCACTCAGGATACCTCATGTTGTTTTTTTTTGGGGGGGTGGGGGGGGCTTTGGTCCAAAAATCCTCTGTGTCTCCAATCTCCCAACTTCATACCCCAGCACTCCCGCAACTCTCACCACTTTTTGCATAACCCCAGTTTCCAGACTTCCACCAGAGTAATGCTTATCCAAAAAAAAGTCAGTAATTTTAAAAGCCTATACCTCTATCTTCAAACTCTATGATGATTCCTCATTGCCTACAACCTTCAAAACCAGGCCCCAGCCCAGGTTCATCAAGCTTAGTTCAAAACACTTCTCCTCTTGTATTTTAGACCCCAGCAACATATAAGTCACATGCTCTAAGCTCTACTTAACGTCATAGCCCACAAAACAGGACTCTCCCTGACGCACATCCTCAGAGATCCCCTCCTTGATCTTTTTGTCAGAGTCCTTTAGGCACAAAACTATTCAGGTCATGATTGTATAATTCTTTGCATATTTTTCTACCTACAGAGACTGTGGAGTCAGGGCAGGAACCTTCATGGGCACCTTTATGGGTGCTTAACAAACATCTGTTGTTCAAAAAAACAAGAAGTTCAGGGCTCACACATTTATCTGACCAAAGATAGCTAAAACTTCTTCAGAAATGGCAAAAACTCAGAAGGTAATGCACAAAATGGCAGGAGGTAACAGGCCCACAGGCTGTTTACCTTTCCACAGGTACACAATCGTATCAGTTTAGAGCACTGGCAAGCACAGCTGAGCAAAAGCCAACCCCCTTAGAGTGGCTGCATTTGTCTTGCTAAGGGTGGCAATGACAGCATCTGTCAGGACGAGACTGAACAGAGGAGCTCGGAACCAAGCAGAGCTGTAACATGATGCACCAGTATCTGGTTGGAGTGCAAACAAGGTACGCTTTCTTTCTCTAGTATACAGCTGGCACCATGCCAAACACACACACTGTTTGCTATTTTTGCAAGTCTAATAGGGTCTGCTGAGGGGAGGGGTAAGAGATCAGCAGTTCATAATGACTCTCATTATGTCTGGTGCATTTTGAGCCAAGATTAAACACTAGACAATCCTCTGTCCAGTGTCAAGGGCTTTCAACTGCCCTTTCATCAAGATAATTCCACTTCAAACTAATTTAGGTTTCTCATAACCCAAGCTACCAAAACTGATACACTTCACTGTTTTCAGTCCAGAAAAAGAGGTCAATGTTTGCTCCAAATAGAAATATAGTCCTTAGGTTCAGGGTCTATGAATGCTACACAAAATCTATGACACAAACATGCCACCAGGAAATCTCGTAATCTCAGAACTAGCTCTAAGTCAGGCACTCCTCTGAGAATCTATTACCCTTCCGTCCACTTCTGTATATCACAGTCCTTTCAACATAAACCAGCGAAACAGTTTTGGGAAACCTCTAGAGAAAAGGTTGAGCTTTCAAATTTCCACTGAAGTCAACAAGGATATAAGAGTTTTGTATCAGAGTAAAAACTGGATTCTGCAGCTAATTGTTTTTCAAGTCTAAACAGCAAAAATAACAAATCTCTAAACTAGACCTTTACAGTCAAATTATACAGTAATATAAACCAATACTGATTTTTAACAATTTTTGACTACACAGTCATATAAGAATATCTAGCTTTATTCTTCCACATATGGGAAACATTTAATGACAATACAGGGGGGAAGGTATAAAGGTTTCTAGAAAAGAAATTGAGATGTATAGAAGTCAAATACAGAAAATGCAAAGTCAAAGTGAGATGTAGATAATAAAATTGCCCATAATACTTTCCTACTTTTATATTCTAAAAAAGTATCATATTTAATTTCAAACAGAACCAACCTCGCCATGACCTTTCAAAAAGTTAATGCATGTTATTTGGTTTCAGAAAGAATACACTTAAGCAATTCCTAGAGACCCATAGTCCTAGAAAGAATTATATAAAGAAAAAAAACAAAAACATGATGCTAACCTACTAAATAAAAAAGGCCATGTCTCAAAGGCGCAAAACTTTTCATATTTTGAATATAAAATACTCTAAAAGCATGAATTTATTATATAAACATTCTAATTATTTATTAAATAAAAGTCATCTTACATATATATAGGCACATACATGTACTTACCCCTTTAAGAAGATAAGATGTAATGTGGTGTAACTTCATACAAGGACTATGTCACAGAGCAGGCATCTCTGCACTCATATATAACATTACTTATATAAATAGGCCTTTGATACATGCTCTTAAAAAGTATTTAATGTATGAGAATTTTTAAATATGCTTTATATTGATATATAACATACAAACAAAATAATATCACATGGCAGTGTGTCTACCAGCACCCAGATGAACAAACATCGTACTAGCACCCCAAAGCCACCCTTAAATGTACACAGTTTTACTTCACTAGGGTAAGATGTGTCTAGAAATTTCACCCTTACTTATGGAATCTTTATAAGCCAACTTGGGTGACCACTGCTTAAAAAGCTTCTATTCTGGAACCTGGGGACCATTTTGTTGCATTTAACAGGTGCTCGAGAGTTGGGGGAGAATCAAATTTCTCCAGGGCATCATAAAAATAAATAATTTGAAGATTCCAAGCCCTACCTAAAGTCACTCTGAATGGTGGACACCCAAGCCAACAGTGGAGGCCAAATCACATTACTTACCAACGTGAGATATGCATTAAAGTCCTAGGTGTGTAATCCAATAAAACAGCCTAAAAATTCTATAATTGCTCTAGGCTTCTATTCTGCAACTCTCTGATTTCTTAGTAAAAAAGTTTATAGTAAATAACTGTAAGTAAATTAACCTTCTACTTACCAATTAATTTTGCAGTTGTGCTTGTCCCTTCTGTCTTTTCTCTCTTCTCTCCTCACCCTCCTCATCATTTTCTCGTCTACTGAAGTTCTCCTGAATGTGACTTTACTCTTCAATAAGCCTTGCCCCACTACCAGAAAAGTGTTCCTAAATATGAAATCTCAATCTACACTTGCATACCAGCTGGAATGCTGTATTAAAAAAAAGAAGGCGGAGAGCTATATTGTTCAGCAACAAAATACAACAAAAGCACTTTGCCATTTGGTGCTGCAGAGGGAGCCAGAACCATGCACAGGAAGCAGGCTGTAAGTCTCTCATGAACAGGATGAATCCAATGATACAGAAAATATAAACTACACACACATTACAGACACCACACACCGGGCACACACACATCCAAACTCTAGACCTAGAGAGATCGTGAAAGAATGCTTTGTGTGTTTGGAGAGGAAACATCATATAATTTATGTTGTGAGAAGATGAGCAATGAAAGAAAAATAAAGCTATTTTGTTCTATCAAGTGAAAAGAGAATGCATTTTAAAGGGAGTCATTGATTCCAGGATTTTTGAGCCAAGGTAAGTAGTCAACACTTTCAAACTGACAGGACATCTGACAGGGAGGGGTGGGGGTCTTTATCCCTCAAGAACTCTTTATGCAAGTTTTCTGGGATACAGTTTAAAAGAAGCTGAAAAAAATATATATATAATCCCCCCCAAAATACAGTAATGGGTCAGAGTGCAGACAGGGAGGAGCAGGAGCTAGAGCACAGAAGGGGGCAAATGTTTACAAAAAGACTGGCAAGACAAAAGTAGAAGGAAGGAACCCCTGATCGATCCCCACCAAGTACATGACATCGCCACAAGGTCACAAAGTGAGATCTGGTGAGTCTTGCAGCTCAAAACTACTGCTGATTATAATAAAGTACCACAATGAACACAGCAAACCAAAAAAGGACATTCTGATCAATGGCAAAACACAGTTAACTAGTAATTCCAGGTAATAAAGAGCTCATGTTCTGACAGCTCATTCAAAATATACCAAAGACATATAATAACGAGCTACAATGATGACAATGTGGTGTATGTTATAATATAAAGACAGTTAAGAATCTTTATAATGTAGAGATATTAGGTAAATCCTTAACAATACACTAAATGCCTAAAATGGTAGCCTACTCAGTTCAGATTACCAAACAATAGCTGAGAAGCCCCTATGTCAGGAATTGTATGCAATTCTAGATATCCAAGAATGATGTCCATTTTCAAGCAGCATATTAAGTGATGGGGGAAACAAAAAAGCAAATACACACACACACACATGAACACACACATAAATAAAATGTGAGGAATGTGGTAGGACAGATTTAGAACCAAAATCCAAAATGCAACACAGGCGTTAAGGCTCAATCTGGAAAAGCACAAACTTGCCCAAATGTATTATTTAAGCAAATATACTCACCATGAAATAAATCTGCTCTATCAACATACAAGAAAAATTTTACACTGAATTAAAATGTATTAGGAAATATTCCCTGAGTACAATACTAGAGTAACAGAACTTTAGACTACTCTGGTGATATTCCCTCCATTCCAGTGACTGTTAGTATCAGCTACACAAGGAATATTAAACATATTAAGAAACAAGAAAGGACTTTTAACAGAGTCACTGGACCAAAAGAAAAGGCAGGGAAGAATGAGTTGTCATCTCGAGCTCAGCTGAACAGAAAAGAATGGTGATGCCATTAAAAGAAATAAGGGATTGGCCATTTTCTGGTCAAGATGTTATAACAGAGACCAGATACACTCTCTTGCCTGACACAACCAAAAACATCTATCAAAATATACGAAACAATAGTTTTCAAGACACTGGTCATGAGGCAACTAAGAACAAGAATCTCTCAGACACAGGAAACAAACGAGAGCCCTATGCTTACCCCAACCTAATCCCTAGAGTTTCTAAAGTACAATGAAAGGAGGGGAAACTGAGGCAGAACCAGGCAGACTCCTTAAGTTTAGACAGAGTTTAGAGTCTGAGGAGACCAGTGGCTATAGGTCATAAGAGAGAAATCTACACAGAGCAAATACCCCAGAGATCTTGAGAGATTTACCCCAGAGTATGCAAGAGATAAATGCTTAGGTAGGAGGAAACTTCACAAGGCTAAGGGGGAAGACACACACAAATGGATTAGAAGAAACATTTCCTGGCATTTGCACAGACTGTGACCAGTGCCAGCTCTCACCAGTTCATATTTCAGAGTATTAAAAAGGATATTCTGGAAGGTCTTACAAGAGTAATGGGGGATAATCACCTCCGAGACTGAGCTCTTTTCCAGCTCCTTCTTAACAAATCATAATAGAAAAACTCAAAAGGGTCAAACTGTTTCCAAGTAATGTTACTGCATCCCAAAATAAAGTTTAAGAACACACACAGAAATGCAAAAATACCTAGCATTCAACAAGGTAAAATTTATAATGTCTACCATCCAATCAAAAATTGCCAGGCACACAGATAGAAAAATATGATCTACAATGAGAAGAGTCAATTAATTAAAATTGACCCAGTACTGACACAGGGGGTATTGCAAACAAGGTGATTAAAACAATTATTATATCTATATTCCATGTAGAGACATGAGAAATATTCAAATCGAACTTCTAAAAAAGAAACCACAGAACTGCAAGATGTCAGTGGTGTAGGAGGATCTTTCTTTCACCTCCTCCCATAACCAAACTGGAAATAAAAGTAGAGAGAGGAATAGTCACCCAAAATAAATAACCAAAGACTACCTGAAAAGGAGACTTTTAGTCAAGAATAACCAAAAACCAACTAGAGACCAGTAGGAGGATGGGGACATGAAAGGGGAAAGCCTGTTTCCACGGGCTGCAGGCTGTGGGAGCTTCCTCCTGAGACAAGAGAAGCCTGAACCCCAGCTGGGGCTTCCAAGCGCTGGAGTCACATGAGGAAAATCTGGAGAGTGAGGCATTCAGGAGAGATGTGGGGAAATTAACTGTGGAGATTCCTGTGCCAGGACATACATGGATATTACAGCAGTCACCTTTCTTGTAAAGGGCAAACCTCTCCCAGGGAAAAGCAATTAACCCACCCTGTGGATTTCCTACTTGCTCCATCCTCTGGATTCCTGCTCACCCCATCTTGCATCTTTTTGTTTTGTTTTGTTTTGTTGTTCTGTTTTGTCTTTCCTTTTCTTCTTTCATCTCTCTCATCCTGCATCCTAACCCCTGCTGAGGAGACAACAACATACACAGACTCACGGGGTGTCAAAGACTGGTTACAGGGTGCAGCCATTCCATATACTTTCCTGGGAAACAGACCAGTGCTTCCCCCTCACAGGAGAGCCATAGAAACACCCTCCTGGTTTCCCAGCAGACCCAAAATCTGAGCTTTGGAGTCCCAGCCCACTAGCCTACTAGGGGCTATGCCCTACTGAGTTCAGGGAAATAATCCAAACATACTGAGAGAAGTGGCTCTGGGAAAGGGAAAACACACCCACCATATTCCCTGAAGTCTGAAAGGCAACTGCCACAAGAGACCCAGGAGTCCCAACTACCCCCTCCAATTCCATAGGAAGCCCACCCAGAAACAGCCAGATCAGCGACTAGTCTAAGACTGAGAGTGGGCTAGCAGGCAGACCCAGGCAGAGCCTACCATGGCTTGGGAAATTTGCTGACCCACCCCTGGCCCCGGGGCTGATAAAAGCCAGCTATGCAGTGCAGCATTGCCCATCCTGTGCACAGCCAAGCCCAGAGGAAACAGCAACAAACTTAGGATTGCCTGTAGCTTTGAACAGGCTGCCAGGGCTAGACATGGGCAGCACCAGATGCTGGCTTACTCCAGCTTCAGAAAACATCAGAGCTGTGTCCAAAGAAAGAACCCAGAAGGCAAGTGCTAACTAAACTCTGATGAGGCAAATTCCACTGTGTTCTTTTTCATTATTTTGATTTTTCTTTTTCATAGCCTTTTTATTACTTTTAAAACTTTTTCTTCTATTTCTATTGCTCTATTTTTTCATATCTCTTATTTTACTCTTACATTTGAGATACTCCATTTTTTCCTTCTCTGTTCTTATTTTGTTATTTTCTCCTTCTTTGTCCCTTTTCTCATTTTCTTTTTTCTATTTATCACTCATATAAGTTTTCTCCTCTCATAATCAACTCTCTTTCCTTTGGTCTTCCCTTATCCTTTTTCTTTTTTTCCCTTTCTCTCCTATTCTAATTCTTTTTCCACTTATATTATTCTTTGTCATTTTGTCATTGATTCTGCTGTTGTTGTTGGAAGTATTGCTTGTTTTGACTTTGTTGTTTGTGTTGTTTTACTTTGTTCTGCCAGCACCTGCACAACAGCATATGAGACATGGTATGGTGGGGGTCAAGCCTCTCATTCAGCCAGCCGGAGGGGAGATGCCAACAACAAACAGGACAAAAATAATCAGGACCTAAATACAACGGGAGAGACCACATTACCCACACAAGGGCATTTCTATAGTGTCCAGCTCAGGAGATCAAGGAGAATGTACCACTGGGATCCACAGAACTCCTACCATGTAAGGCCATCCCACAAACATAGGGAGTCAAAGCAGATCTTTCTAAACAAACAAAAAGAGACAGCTAAAATGGGGACACACAACGAAACAATCTAAAAATGAAACAAAAGAAGGAATTCCCAGAAAAAGGGCTAAATGAAATTGAGGCAAGCAAATTATCAGGCACAGAGTTCAATGTAATAGTTATAAGGATTCTCAAGGAACTTAGAATTACAACAGCACCAAAAAGACATACAAACTTTAAATGAGAAGCAGTTGGAAATGAAGAATGCAATATCTGATATGAAGAATACACTAGAAGGAATTAAAAGTAGGCTGGACAAAGCAGAGGATCGAATCAGCAATTTGGAAGACAAGGACAAGAAAAATACCCAGTCAGCTTAACAAAGTGTACGTGATCATTTTTTAAATAAACCACATGAGAAGACACAAAATAAGTCATAACAAATTCAAGAAAATTGAAATTATATCAAGCATTTTCTCAGATCACAATTGCTTAAAACTAGAGATCAACTTCAATTTAAAAAATATATAAAATATTCAAATACATGGAGGTGAAATGACATCATTAAACAATGAATGGGTCAACAATGAGCTCAAACAAGAAATCAAAAAGCACCTGGAAAAAAATTAAAATGAACACACAGCAACCCAAAACCTATGAGACACAGTAAAAGCAGTCCTGAGAGGGAAGTCCATAGTATTAAAGGCTTACCTAAAGAATATAGAAACATTTCAAATAAACAACCCAAACCTGAACCTGAAAGAACTAGAAGCACAACAACAAAAAAGCCCAGAGTGATTAGAAAGAAGGAAATAAGATCAGAGCAAAAGTAAAATGACAGACTTAAAAAAATTTAAAAGATCAATGAATCCAGAAGCAGGTTCATTGAAAAATAAACAAAATTAACAAAATTTTAACCAGATTCATCAAGGAAAAGATAGAGAGGACCCAAATAAATAAAATCAAAAAATGAAAGAAGTAACTGATACCACAGAAATACAAAGTATTGCAAGAAAATACTATGAACAACACTATGTCAAGAGGGTAGACAACCTGGGCAAAATGGGTAAATTTCCAGAAACATACAATCTACATAAAACTAAATAAGGAAGAATCAGAGAATCTGAATAGACCAATAACAACTAATGGAAGTGAAGCAGTAGTCAAAAAACTCCCAGCAAACAAAAGTCCTGGACCAGATGGCTTCAAAGGCAAATTTTGCCAATCATTCAAGAAGAACTAACACCTATCCTTCTCAAGCTATTCAAAAAATTTAAGAAGAGGGAAGACTTCAACACTCTTTTTATGAGGCCATTATTATACTAATTGCAAAACAAAGTAAAGACACAACAAAGAGAAAAAATTACAGGTCAATATCCCTGATGAACATAGATGCTAAAATCATAAAAAAAATATTAGTAAACCAAATCTAGCAATACATTAAAAAGACCATACACCATGGCCAAGTGGAATTCATCACAGGGATGCAAGGTTGATACATTACTCACAGACCAATAAATGTGATGCATCACATAAACAACATGAAAGACAAAAATCACACGATCATTTCAACAGATGAAGAAAAAACATTTTATAAAATCCAATATCCATTTATAATAAAAACACTCAGCAAAGTGGGAATAGAGAGAGCATACCCCAACATGATAAAGGCCATATTTGAAAAATCCACTGCCAACATCATGCTCAATGAGCAAAAACTAACAGAGGGGTGTTTGCTTTCACCACTCTTATTCAGCATAGCACTAGAAGTCCTAGCCACAGTGATCAGACAAGAAAAAGAAATAAAAGGCATCCAAATTAGAAATGAGGAAGTAAATCTGTCATTATTCATAGATGACATGATACTGTACAAAGAAAACCTTATAGCCTCCACCAAAAAACTACTTGACCTAATAAATGAATTTGACAAAGTAGCAGAATACAAAATCAACACTGAGAAACTGATGACATTTTTATACACTAATAAAGAAGTGTCAGAAAGAGCAACTAGGAAAACAATACAACTTACTATTGCAACAAACAAAAATAAAGTATCTAGTAATAAATTTAACCAAGGAGGTAAAAACCTATACTCAGAAAACTATAGGACACTGAATAAAGAAATTAAGGGAGATAGATACAAATAAGCAGAAGCATATACCATGTTCATGAATTGGAAGAATTAACATCATTAAAATGGCCATACTATCCAAAGAAATCTACAGATTCAATGAAATTCCTATTAAAACACCAATGGCATATTTCACAGATCTAGGATAAATACCCCGAAAATTTATATAGAATCAAAAAGACCCTGAATAGCCTCAGCAATCTGGAAAAAGAACAAAATTGAAGGGATTACAACATCTGATATCAAAATATACTAAAGGTCACTGTAATCAAAGCAGTCTGGTACTAGCATAAGAACAGACGCACTGATCAATGGAACATAATAGAGGGCTCAGGAATGAACTCACATCTTTATGGCCAATTAATATTTGATAAAGGAGGCAAGAGCATACAATGGAGTAAAGACAACCTCTTCAATAAATGGTGTTGGGAGAAGTGGACTGATACATGTAAAAAATGAAATTAGACTACCATCTTATAGCACACACCAGAATAAACTCAAAATGGATTTAAAAAATTAAATATAAAGCATAATACCATAAAATCCAAGAGAAAAACAGAAAGAGTAAAATTTCAGATATCTCACATAGCAGTATTTTTGTCACTATATCTCCTAGGAAAGGGAAATAAAGGAAAAAACAGACAAATGGGACAACATTAAACTAAAAAGCTGCTGCAGAGCTAAAGAAACCATTGTCAAAACAAAAAGATAATCAATTGTATAGAAGAACATATTTGCCAATAATAAATTGGGTATGGATTTAATCTCCAAAATATATAAAGAACTTATATGACTAAACACCAAGAAGATAAATAATCCAATTTAAAATGGACAACTGATCTGAATAGACACTTCTGTATGGAGGACATACAGAAGGCCCCTAGATATATAAAAATATGCTCAGCATCACTGGCCATCAGAGAAATGAAAATTAAAACCAAACTGAGATATTACCTCACAACTACCAAAATGGCTATCATTAATAAATCAATAAACAACAAGTACTGATGAGGATGTAGAAAAAAGGGAACACTAGTGCACTATTGGTGGGAATCCAAACTGATGGAGCCATTGTGGAGAACAGTATAGAATTTCCCTTAAAAAATAAAAAATGGAACTGCCTTTTGACCTAGCAATTCCACTGCTGGGACTATATCCTAAGAATCCTGAAATGATTAAAAAGAATTTATGCAACCCTATGTTCATTGCAGCACTATTTACAATATACACTGATTTAGAAACTGCCTGAGTGCCCTTCAGTAGATGAGGGGATATAAAAACGGGTACATGTATACAATGGAATACTATGAAGCAGTAAACAAAAAGGAGGGATACTTACCTTTTGCAAAAGCATGGATGGAAATGGAGACTCTTATGCTAAGTGAAATAAACTGGTCGATGAAAGACAAATATTATATGATTTCACATACAAGTGGGATCTAATGAACAAAATCAACTAACAAGCAAACTGGAACCAGAGGCATAGAATCATGGAACAGACTAACAGCTGTATGTGGGAAGGGGAGGTAGGTACTGATTGAAAGAAGATGAATGGATCAGTCCAAGAACATATATGAAGTACCCATAGACAAGAACAATAGTGTGGGGAATGACTGTGGGAGTGGGAGGTGGGTTTGTGGGTGGCAGCAAAGGGGGAAAATTGGAACAACTGTAAGCGCATAAACAATAAAATATTTAAATTTAAAATAATAATAATAATAACAATGAAAGCACAATGTCTGAGATGAAATATACACTAGATAGAATTAATAACATATTAGACATTGTGTAAGATAGGTAAACTTGAAGACACTGCATTAGCAACCAGCAACCACCCAAAATAAAACACAAAGACAAAAAGAAATGAAGGAAAATAAAGAATATCAATGCACTGTGGGAAGGCTCAAACAACCCAGTATCTAGGTAATTAGAATCCCTGAAAATGAGGGAAAAGGGAACCACCCAAAAGAACCATGAGTAAATAATGACCAAAAATTTTAAAACTTAACAAAACTATATCAATGATCAAAGAAACCCAACAAATTTAAAACAAAAGAAACATGAATATACCTATACCACGGCACAAGCAAACCAAATGCTCAAAAGCAGTGCTAAAGAGAGAATCTTAAGTGTGCTCAAAGTAAAGACATACCACATTAACAAAAACTAAGAACTACATTATGTTTCTAAGGGCAAGCAATAAGAGAATGTAGTAGTGTGACACCTTTAAAGTCCTGGAGGTGGGGGAAGACTAAAATTTTGAATAGCTTTCAAAAACACATGCAAAATGAAGATGTTTTCAGGCAGAAAAGCAGAAACATTTCAATACAAGAATTCCTTCAGCAAGAAATGTTAAGGGAAGTCCTTCAGGCAAAAGGAAAATGTTTAAATGTAAATTGCATCTACACAAAGGAATAAAGGGCACCAGAAATGGTAATCACCAGAATATATAAAATCTATTCTTTTTATTTAAATCTCTTTAAAATATAATTAATTCACTGTTGTAACAAATAATAGTAATATATTTTAGCATTTTTAACATATATGACAGTAAAATTTATACCATCCGCAGTGTAAAGGCTGAAAAGGGGAAATGAAGTAAATGAAATTGTATTTATAACATTCTTACAGTAAACGTGAAATGATATAATATCACCAAAAGCATTATCTAGTAAGTTGAAGATACTTAGTATTAACTCTAAACAACCACTAGAGAGACAGAACTCATGGACAGGGACAACAATGTAGTGACTGCTTGAGGGAGTGGGGTAGTGGGAGGATAAATGGTAACAGTGGAGACTTGAGCTGGGTGGTGAACACACAGTGCAATGTATACATTATGTGATGTGGAGGTGTGCACCTGAAACCTGTGTAATTTTATTAACCAGCATCATCCCAACAAATTCAATAAAAAGAAAAAAAAAGTTAGACCTATTGACATGTGGCATACGAGAAATGCCCTTTAAAGGTACAGATAGTAGATGTAATCAGATGAAAAAGCCCTGGATAGCATGGTGCAGTTGGTTGAGCACCAAAGCATCGGTTTGATTCCCAGCCTGGGCATATGCCTGGGTTGCAGGTTTGGACCCCCAGGGGGGGCAAGTGGGAGAGGAAACTAATGTTTCTCTTCCTCCCTTCCCCTCTCTCTAAAAATAAAATAAAACAAATAGAGATTGTAAAAAATCAGAAGGAGATAGAATCTCTGGAGGTGGTAGGAAAAGCGGTAAAGAGGTTGAGAAAAAAAGAAAAGAGCTCACAGACACAAACAACAGTGTGGTGATTCCAGCAGGGAGAGGGTGGGTAGAGATGGAAGAGGGCTTAAGAGGGGATAAATGGTAATGGAAAATACAATTAAAAGATAGAAAATCTGAAAAATAAAATAAAATAGTGACAAAAAACCACAATTGTCCTAAGAAAGAACAAAACCACAATTATAGTAAGAGATCTCAACATACCTCTCTAGGTAGAAGAAGTAGGCAAAAAATCATCTGTATAATAATAAAACTTAAAAAAAACATTATAAACCAACTTGACATGACTTACAGAACATTCCAATCAACTACAGAAGAAACTTACAACCTTCTGAAGTACACAGGGAACATTCTATAAAGATAGATCATATTCTAATCAATAAAATAAGTGTCCAAAAATTTTAGAGGATTTAAGTCATACAAAAAAATTTTTATCACAATGAAGTTAAATTGGAAATCAATGGCAGAAAGACCTTTGAAAAATCCCCAAATATTTGAAAAGTATGTAATATATTTCAAAATAAACCATGAATCAAAGAAAGAAGTCACAAGGAAAATTAGGACATATTTTTTTAAGATTTTATTTATTTTTAGAGAGGGAAGGGAGGGAGAAAGAGAGAGGGAGAGAAACATCAATGTGGGGTTGCTGGGGGGTCATGGCCCGCAACTCACGCATGTACCCTGACTGGGAATCGAACCTGCAACACTTTGGTTTGCAGCCTGAGCTCAATCCACTGAGCTATGCCAGCCAGGGCAAATTAGGACATTTCTTTTTCTTTTTAAGATTTTATTTATTTATTTTTAGGGAGGGAAGGGGGAGAGAGGGAGAGGGAGAGGGAGAGAGAGAGAGGGAGAGAGAGGGAGAGAGAGGGAGAGGGGAGAGGGAGAGAGAGAGAGAGAGAGAGAGAGAGAGAGAGAGAGAGAGAGAGAGAGAGAGAAACATCAATGTGCGGTTGCCGGGGGTTATGGCCTGCAACCCAGGAATGTACTCTAGCTGGGAATCGAATCGAACCTGGGACACTTTGGTTCCCAGCCCGAGCTCAATCCACTGAGCTACGCCAGCCAGGGCTGCAAATTAGGACATTATTTTAACTAAATAAAAATGAAAACAAAATATGAGGATAATGAGGAACTGCTAATGTAGTACTTATAGGTAAATGAATAGCATTAAATACCTATGTTATAAAAAGATCTTAAATAAATGACCTCAGTTTCCACCTTACAAAAAAAATCAAAACAAAACAATAAAAGGCAAAGCAGAAAGGAGGAAATAAGTAAAATCAATGCAACCAAAGCTAGTTCTTTAAGGTCAATAAAATAGATGAATCCCCAGTAAAACTGAGATGAAAACAGATTTAAAAAGGGTGAGAAAGGGAGAGCACTATGGAACTAAAGTCACCACAGATTCCACAGATATTAAAGGGATAATAAGAGAGTATTATATAAATATCATAATGCATTCAATAAATGCAACAACTCACATGAAATTTTAAAATTCCTTAAAAAAAAACATAAAGTACCAAAGCTGACCAAAGAAGAAACAGATAACAGGAATTATCTGATATCAAGTAAAGAGATGAAATAATTAAAAATCGTCCCACAAAAAGAAAACTTCAGGCCTATATGACTTCAATGATAAAGTCTACCTAACATTTACAGAAGAAATAATAACAATTCAACATAAACTCTTTCAAGAAAGTTAAGAGAGGGAACATTTCCCTATCTATCCTATAATACCACTATCACCTAATACCAAAACCAGATAAAAATATCACAAGGAAATAAAACTACAGATCAATTTTTTATGAACATTAGATATAAAAATTCATTTATAAATTTTTAGCAAATGGAATCTGACAATACATTTCAAAAGTAATTCATCATGTCTGTGTGGGGTTTTACCCAGGAATATAATGTTTAACATTAAAAAATAAATCAATATAAAAATCCCCACATTAAAAACTAAGAGAAAAATCACATGATCAGCTTGATTAAACATATTATAAGCATTTGACAAAATCTAAAAACCATTCATTATAAAACCTCTTAGAAACTAAGAATAGAATGAAACATTTTCAAGCATCTTTGAAAATCTACAGTTAACATCCTACTTAATGGTGAAAAACTAGATACCAACCCCCCCTAATCTGTCTACTGTTACTACTTCTATCACGTGATGCTGGAGTTTTAAGCCAGTACAAAGAAAAAGTAAAAGAAGACATCCAGATTAGGATGAAGAAACAAACTGTCTCTATGAGACAAACTGAAACAAACTGTTTCATAAAAATATGATCATCTATGGGAAATCAAACAGAATTTACCAAAATACTGCTAGAACTAATACATGAGTTTAGTCAAGTTGCAGGATACAAGATAAATATACAAAAGTCAACATATATTATATATTAACAATGAACAAATGAGAACTGAAATGTAAAAATACCATTTATTACTGCATCAAAAATATTACTCAGGCATAAATCTGACAAAAACGTCAACAACTGTATATTGAAAACTACAAATATTGCTGAAATAACACCTAAACTTAACAGAGATATATTCATTATGAAACAGTTGGAAACTCAACAGTTTTAAACTGTTAATTCTCTGTGATTTGATTTATAGCAACAACATAATCTCAGCCAATATCCCCACAGGACACTGTGTAGAAACTGAAAAGCTGTCTCTACAATTCATAAGCAAATACAAATGACCTGGGAAAAGCCAAAACAACTATGAAAAAGAAAAAGTTGGACAACTAACACTACCTGATTTCAGGACTTACTATAAAACTACAACACTGGTAATAGATAGACAAATAAAAAAAAGGAATGCAACAGACAATACATAAATAAATCCAGACATATATGTAGACAACTGCTTTTTTACACAAAGGTGCAAAGGCAATGCAATAGAGAATAGGTAGTTTTTTCAAAAATGATTTTGCAAAACTTTGATGTCCATATACAAGAGAAATTTATTTTAATACACCACCTGCTCTGGCTGATGTGACTCAGTGGTTGCATGCCAGTGTGGGAATCAAAGGGTCTCTGGTTCAATTCCTGGGCTAGTGCACATACCTGGGTTGCAGGCCCGGTCCCCAGTACGGTGTATATGAGAGGCAACTACACACTGATGTTTCTCTCCTCTCTTTTCTCCCTCCCTTTCCCTCTCTAAAAAATAAATTTGTCTTCCCATCATATACATAAATTTCAATCAGAATGAAACATCTGCCATATACTTTATGTCAATTATACCTCTTTAAAAAAGAAAAAGAAGGAAAGCCAGGAAGAAAAGATGCTTGGCCAACAAACTGTTGAGCAGGCTGGTTGAGGCAAACATTTAGTGTGAGACCAGTGCACATCAACACTCGACAACTGATAATTGAGTAACTGGTTAAGCACTTTCAAACATATTAACTTATTCTTCTTTAAGAAAATAAAAATTCACTTCTTGTTTCTTTTTTGTTTGTTGTATTAATCCTCTGGGAAACTATCAACATTGCTTTACTTTTACTACAAAAAATAAAAAACCAGTCCTGGCTGGCGTAGCTCAGTGGATTGAGCGCAGGCTGCGAACCAAAGTGTTGCAGGTTCGATTCCCAGTCAGGGTACATGCCTGGGTTGCAGGCATGACCCCCAGCAACCCCACATTGATATTTCTCTCTCCCTCCCTTTCTCCCTCCCTTCCCTCTCTAAAAATAAATAAAATAAAATCTTTAAAAAATCTACTTTAAAAAATAATAAAAAAATAAAAAACCAACTCCTAAGGAAAGAGTATATATAGAAAATATTACAGCATTTGCTATATAAAAATCAACTGAGAGATAATATAATGCCAGACTACACTATCAATATCCTTTCCTACAAGCCTGGGGTTATCCAACTCATATTCTAATATAATGTATCTGCTCTATAAGTAAATGGTCTTCATTAAGAAGTGGGGAAATTTGTAAGGGGAAAAGCACATTTTCTGGAATACAGTGTTACAATCTTAATTAAATCCGGAGTTTCTGAGCTGACCACAACCAAAAATCACCCTGAGAAGTGAAACATTTATGGTTCATGTCAGAGCATGAAATGTGGTTTCTCTTTCTACCTTTAATGCTTATTGTACACATCAATACTGCATACCAGGGTCTTAATACAAAAAAAGTGCTAAGAAAGAGGCAAAGCTTACATAAGTCAATTCAAAAATCTTAGAGGAAGGTGAGTTAATACTTAGGTCAATCTTGTAGTACTTTTGTTTATCTGATACAGAAACAACTTTCTTAAGAACAGCCAAGACCCTAGCCAGTGAGTCTCACTTGGTTGGAGTGCCATCCTGTAGGCCTAAGGGTCACAGGTTCGATAATAGTCCAGGGCACAGGTCTGTGTTGCAGGTTTGGTCCCCTGATAGGGGCACATGCAGGAGGCCACAAAGTGATGTTTCTGTCTCACATCAACATTTGTCTCCCTCTCTCTAAACCAAGGAGCATGTTTTCAGGAGAGGATAAAATAATAACAACATTAATAATAAAAATAAACAGTCAATGGTCAGCATAAGCTAGGTGAGTAATAATGCAAACAGTTTTGAACTGCCCCACTGAATCACTCTAGGGGTAGAAATAGGACAAAACTGGTTGGTAATATTTTATACTTAACCCAAGGCTATCTTAGCCAGAGATCCAAGCCTCTCACAGACTGAATACGTAAGGTCAATAAGCCAAAGATGATGCAGTTTGATGTGTGTGGATTCTTTAATTGCCTGTAGAGAGTCAATCAAACATCCTTGGGATCATTTGACATTTACTAATCACATTAACATCATCAGTAAGATACAGAATGGTTTTCTTACATGTCCTGAGTTTTTTCTTTCTACTTCCCACTACAATGTTTTTTGTTTTGCTTAGCTTTCCACTTCCCCTAGCTGTAAGAGTAAATTTAAAAAAAAATCCAAGTCTAATGCTGAAACCAGAAATATACATATTTCTGCATACAACTTCATACAACTGCATATTGCTTTGGAAATTTTGTCTTAACTTTCAGGGAGAAATTTTCACAATTCACACATTTCTCTTAATAAATCAATGTAAAAAGACAGTCAAAAACACACATTTATTTTGGCTTGGAAATATTCTCACATATTAACAATAAGAAAGCAAACCACAAATACCCTCCATCTCTGAGGACAAAGCCACAGGGAGACCTTAATGGTGACAGCTCATAAATCCTAGCCGAAGATCACAAATACAGCTGTAAGAAAGCTCTCCCAAGGAAAATATATGGCATTAGAAAAATCACAAGGGAGATTAGTGAGAAACTAACAGTGTATCTATCATTCAACAACTTTTCAAAGAGTATTTTTCACAGTTTATTTACTTTAAACTGTTACATAGTAATTAAGTAACTCAAGAATGAAACAGAAGAAAACAGAAACCCATCTCTTAGATTCCCCTTATGCCTCTATAACAGTGTTTTGGACATATGAAATAAACATAAAACAGCATTCATCTGGAAGAGGGCAGGAAACCAGTGTACTGACCACTTTATCCAAATGACTAATGAATAGTTATAGTGACACTGTTTCTTATAAATTTCATTCATGGTACATAAATGAGGTACAGGGAAGGATTTTACAAAACCAGAAGAATCAATACCTTTTCCCCAAAATTTACTTTTTGCAAAATTAAAAAAAATGAACTAAAAACTGGCATGTCCAAAAATATGTTAGTGGTTAAAAAATAAAATTTAGAAATAATTTTGTTACATTCCTTTGCCATGAATTATACATAAGAAGCAGACATCCATGCTTTCAAGTTGAAAGATGTAAAATTACAATTCTCAGATAGCTGCCAACAGTTATGGCCCCCAGACAATGAGAGCTTACCAGTTCACATTGATCTCTTCTCAGAGAGAAGGCTTTTACCACCTGTTAAAAACAGTCTGCATGAGACCACTTCTAATGTACAGGGGATCTACTGTAGCCTAAAAACCATAAGCACATTGTAATTTTACCACTGTGGGTCATTACTGAAAAGCAGAAACTCTTGGGGTGCTGTTCTTTGCACTAATTATATATTTAAGTGTAGGTTATCTAAACTATTAATACTACCATAGTCCAGGTAATTCATGTGTTATTTAATCTTTTTAATGAGGAAAGGGGAATTTTAAGCATTCTAACACCTATAACTTCTTCATACATATCACTGCTTTCCAGTGTTAGAAGCATAAACCATTTGTATTCCAGTTCAACTACAGAAACTGAGGGTCAACTTCAGTGAAGGGCACTTTTTTAACTGAGGAATTGTACAAGAAAATGAAAATGTTTAGAGAACCATGAGAACTATTTCTTTTTTGGGGGGAGGTAGTCCAAAAGAGTTAAAAAACAAGATTTAAAAAAAAAAACAACCAAAAACTCAGTGAAGGCCAGACATGCCAGTAGCAAGACAGAACCTGCAACCCAAGACTCCTGATTCCCAAGCACTTTCTCCAATAAAGTATTCATATAGCCTCAACAACATTAACAGCAAACACTCACTTCCTATTCTTCACTGAATATATTCACAACAAAACTGCCAGCTTGCCCTCTAATGAGTTGTAGTGCTTAAAATCTTTATCAGTTCACAGTTACAGCCATAAAACAATGTAAAGAGAGCTTCCTCTTCTTCCAGCTGCCAACACGTATTACATCTAGGGGGAATCATTTTACGGCCCTGAATGAAGATCTCCTTAATTTTGAAAGAGGACCCTAAAGAGCATTTCTCTTATCAGTAGACAAAGTTTGTCCTTAGTTTCCCATACATATAAACACAATATTTCACAGAGCTTAAACAAAGAAAAAATGTAGAGGGTGCCTGATTCATGTAAAGTGTTCCGATATACTTTCTGGTTGTTTCTCATTCTCTGAATCAGAGCCCAACCATTTTTATACTTTGTCCCTTATCTGGCTGTCAAGGAAGGAAAATGAGCTGGGTTGACAGGTATGAGAACAGTTAAAGACCACACCTCAAGAGCATAAGAGGGAAATATCGCTTATCTCAGTCTCTTCAACAATAGTTCTATTTCTACCTCCAAGAGCAAGTGACCTTTCAGAGAAAATGGAGAAATGGGCAGGAAAATAAAGCTGTCTCTTAAATTACTGCTTTAACCTGCTACACAAAAATTCATCTGTGCCATAAAGTGTACCTTAAAAACTATTCTGACATGGAATATTGGAACTTTGGTAAGAAATAATAAAGATAATAGCTTGCTAAAAATTAGCATTTCTACCAAAGCTTTACAAAGAAGAATGTGGAAACTGGAACAAGTAAAAAAAACCCCAAAATTAAAATCCCAGCTCTAAGTGCTCCTTTGTACAAACATTATGGTTATCTTACTTTGTGCCTTTACTCGACAAGATAAAATATGGAATAACTGTGGCAGAGGAGCTATAATACTGTGTTTACTTCAAACAAACTGATAGTACATTCTGGCCACTTTTTCAGGCACTTTATTTAAAAATAAAAGCCAATATACATCACATTTTAAAATACCCTCAAAGTTTAAACAACTGATTGGTAACAGCAATGTCCTTATATCAGTAAGTCTTCACTTCAGTATTAACTGAGCAGAATAAAAAGACTCAGATCATGTCTAGTGTCTCTGGGTTTGAACTCCTAAAGAATTCATTCACAGAAGCACCTCTTCTAGAGATGAAAAGGCCCACAAAGCTCATTATAGCCAGTCCTTGACTTATAATTCCTAGGCCTGAGAAACATGTCCATTAACAAAAACCTCTGTCACTTCCAACTTCCAAAAGAACTACCATAGTAAAAAAAAAAATCTTGTTTTTTAACTCTTTTGGACTACCTCCCCAATACTAGTTCCCATGGTTCTCTAACCATTTTCATTTTCCTATACCACAATTTTCTCAGTTAAAAAAGTATCCTTTTCCAAATGTCAGTTAGTTGCCCACTTTTAAAATAAATTTATTTATTTTAAAGATTTTATTTATTTTTAGAGAGAGGGGAAGGGAAGGAGAAAGAGAGAGAGAAACATCAATGTGTGGTTGCCTGCCATGTGCCCCCTACTGGGGACCTGACCTGCAAACCAGGCATGTGCCCTGACTGGGAATTGAACCAGTGACCCTTGGATTCACAGCCCATACTCAGTCCACTGAGCTATGCCAGCCAGGGCTATTTGCCCAGTTTTTAATTGAATTGTTTGTCTTCCTGGAATGGAGTTGTGTGACTTCGAGATCAAACCCTTGCCCAAGGTATCATTGGCAAATATATTTTCCCATACAGTGGGTTCTCTTTTCATTTTGCTGATGTTTTCTTTAGTCGTGTAGAAGCTTTTTATTTTAACGAAGTCCCATGTGTTTATTCCTTCCTTTATGTCACTTATTCTAGGGGACATTTTGGTAAAAATATAAATCAACAAACAAGTGCTAGAAAGGTTGTAGAGAAAAGGGAACCCTAGTGCACTGTTGGTGGGAATGCAAACTGGTACAGCCACTGTGGGAAACAATGTGGAATTTCCACAGAAAACTAGAAATGGAACTGCCTTTTGACACAGCAATTCCACTGCTGGGATTATACCCTAAGAATATTGAAACACCAATTCAAAAGAACCTATGCACCCCAATGTTCATAGCAGCACAATTCACAATAGCCAAGTGCTGGAAGCAACCTAAGTGCCCATCAGTAAATGAATGGATCAAAAACCTATGGTACGTTTACACAATGGAATACTACACAGCAGAAAGAAAGAACGAAATCCTACCCTTTGCGACAGCATGGCTGGAACTGGAAAGTATTACATGCCAGGGGTGAAAGACAAATACCATATGATCTCACCTATAAGTGGAACCTAATCAACAAAACAAACAAGCAAGCAAAATATAACCAGAAAAAACAAACAAGCAGGCAAAATATAACCAAAATTAAAGAACAAACTGACAGTGACTAGAGGAGAGTAGGGAGAAGGAAAGGAGGAGAAGGGTCATCAAGGAACATGTATAAAAGACCCATAAACAAAACCAAAGGGGAGGTAGGATTGAGGGTGGGAAGTAGGAGTGTGTGGGGTGGGGGAAAGTGGTGGTGGGAAAATGAAAACAACTGTACTTGAACAAAAATTTTAAAAAGTAAGTTATTTGAATAAGCAGAACTTTCCATTTCTAACTTAGTAGGACTGTGCTTCTCACATGTAACTAAGGTCTATCTCACAAAAGCAAAGGGAACTTAGATTTGTGGGGGAAAGTGGAGAATGACATTTTAGAAAATAAATAAGACTGATGTGATAGGGATGCTAGGATCAAAAAGCAACAAGAGGAACATGGGGGAGCTCCTAAAGGCATAAAACTAGGTGCATTTCTATATCATATAAGGAAGTTGTAGTGTAGCCTGTAGCAAGTAAAAGGAAGTCAATGAAAACTCCTAAAGCAAGTGACATGACTCAACTTGCATGTTCTCAAATTTACATTAGAAGGAATTTGGAGAATGGACTGAAGAACACTGAGGTTAGAGGCAGAGAAGCCAGCTAAGAAACTACATATAGCCATTGATTCAGGTCCTCCTGAATCAATACAGTGGAAAGTGGTAAATGGAAAGGGACAAATGAGAATACACAGGACATGATTTTATAGGACGTGCGAGTATAAGGAGAGGAAGAGGAGTATAACTTCCAGGTTTCTAGTACGACCTAACAGATTTATGGCTTGGAGGTTTATCTGATGGTATGCACATTAACTAACAGAGGAAACTGAAGAGGAAGAGCAAATTTAGGACAACCAGTATAGAGTTCAATGTGAGACATGTTTGAAATGCTTATGGATGACCCAGGTTAATAACCCTCATCATAAACACCTATGAATCTGGAAGCTAAGAGAAATGTCTGAGTTGGACATTCAAATTGAAATTGCCTGTAGCTGTAAGGACTAAATCCATCAAGGCACAGATCTTTGTCCTTTTGTTTGTTACATGCACCTAAAACTGTCTGCCCATGGTAGTACACGGTCAATAAATATTTAATGAGTCGATACCAAGAACAACTGAATAGTGTAAAAGGAGGAACAAACCTTAAAATATAATTTAAAAAAAAAAAAGTTGCTAGGAAACTGCCATTTTAAACAGTTTCTAAGAAAGTTAGAATTTCCAGAAACAAAAAAGCAATTACCAATTATCTTTTGGAAAACAAAAGAACTTGTTATCAAGTCAGGAACTGCTTTAAAATCTACTCCTGGGATCATTAAACTGTTCAATCTTCCATAAGTATTCCCATTACAAATTTGGGGCCTAACTTTCCATTCAAATACTCCTTTTGAATATTTTAGAATATTTAAAGTTCTACTTGCCTTGAAAATAATCATCTACTTCTAAGTAAATATAAATGACTGAAAGTGATAGATATTTTTGGTTTCTGCTTTGTGAAGATTAGCATAAAAACCTCTAATTCTGGACAGAAATCTGACTTTCTGATACCAAGAGTTCCAACAGTGGAGCAAAGTCATTTCAAGAAAATACACCTATTTTTATGGTCTATGTCAAAAAATGGCAATTTCTGGAAACACTGAAGAGTCATTAAGATTTTAATAAAATTACTTGTTAGGTAATTCCCAGTAAATTGCATCTGAGGCAAAAATGTGAGAATGCCAAAGCCCTTATTTTTAAAAGTAAGAACCCAAGAAAACATAAACAACACAGCACTGATTCTAACAGTTACTGACACGTTCAGTGGTATAGAGCATTATTCTCAAAAGTTTTTTGAAAAGGCAAATGGGAGGTCAAGAAAAATAGCATGATGGGAAAGACACAATTTTAAATAACTTTAATACATGTATCTGAAGGTATTCATTCTCTGAGAGATGCTCAGCAGTGTCTCCTTTTGAATTACACTTAGTCCATCTTCTCAGCCTCACTTGGTATAGCCAGGACAGGCTGGTTGTAGCAAGGTACCAAGCTGTAAATATATCAATCAATGGCAGAGTTTTCATAATATACATCTTTCTATTATATTAGTGTCTTTTGTATAAGGTTTGCACACAAAGGGTGCTCAGTAAATATTTGCTGAACCAGGAAATATGGGGAGAATGAATTAATTGGCCCATTTTAAAACGAAATAAACTGTTCTCTATAGTCAAATATTTTAGGCAGAAGGCATGTGGGACAATAATTCTACACTGCAAAGACATGCTATTCATGCTCTGATACCAAAAAGAGTTTGTACTTTCATGATAAAAAAGTAGAACCTACATAAATACTTGCATGTAAAAGAGTGCTCAGTAAATTCCACCCCACTCCCACCCACTTTCCTCTCTCTCTCTGTTCTGCTGCTTGTCTGGTGTCTTTTGGATCACCTCTGAAAATGGAAGACTGCAGTTTCCCTGGGCCAGCTTTTCCTGGCAGCACTAGCAATTAGACTACCCTGATGGGCTAGGACACTGGGAAAACAGTCTGTGTGGCATTCCACAGAGAAGAGCAGACACCATATTCTTGGAACAAATTTCTGCCTGGTGTGTATATGCTGATCAGTATCTCATTTCTCTGGAGAGAAAAACCAAAGGTCATATTGTACTGGATTGTTTTTTGTAAGCAATTAACATTGGAATGCAACAACAGTGTGATTAGCAATGCTGTCCATGGGAAAAATAATTATTCCAACCTTCAATCATGTAACTTTAATTATTAAGCACATTCTCCTTTGTGCTACAAACACTATGTTGGAGAAAATGGATATGATACTTTCCTTCAGGAGGACCTGGAGTCCAGCAGAAGGGGCAGACATTAAAAGATACCAGAAAGAAAAAACCTAAAATTATATATTGTGTTACGTGTTCGAAAATAAAAAAAGGTGAGTGCAAAGGAGAAAAGGACTAAAGGCAGACTCTGGGGTGAACAATATGGCGAAAAGAAGCCTTGCTAAGAAGATGACATTTCAGCTTAGGCCTAAAGGACTGGAAGAAGCCCAACAGGCAAAGAGCAGAGAGAGGACCACTTCAGGAGGAGAGAACAGCCCATGTAAAGTACCTGAGATGGTAAAAAAAAATAATTGACATATTGGAGCAAATGAAGGAAGGTCAAATAGGCAGGAGCCCATGAACAAGAGAAAGTACCATGAGGTGAAGCTGAAAACACAAGGAATTAGATAACTGAGCCCAACAGCTCACAGGAGTCTGAATGCTAACGTGAATACACTGAGAAGCCACTGAGGACCTACATGTGGGAATAATATGATTAAATATGTATTTTTAAAAGATCACACTGGTTGTGATATGAGAATAGATTGAAAGGGCTCAAGAATAGAAACATGAAAAATGAGAAAGGTATCTGAGTTTTTCAGGCAGGGATAGCTGATGGTTTCAAAGGCTTAGTTCACTCTGTGGGACACACGCCTGGGCCCTTGTTGTGTCACACAGTAGCGTGCTCAGGAAGCATGCTTACTGCAGCTGGGGAGAAGGACATGTATACAACCAACTCTACAACAGGGTATGAAATGAAAAGGTCTAAAGTGAATTATAAATAGAGTGACTATATACCCCAGTTTTCCAGAAAGCCCTGAATTTATGCTTATTGTTCCAAAGTAATTATTTATAGTGCCCCCTTTCACTATCAGAAATGTCATATATTGGGTGATAGACATTGGGGTCACCCTAGGTAAAAACAAGGGGTCATAGGAATTCTGAAGAAAATGCAATTAATTCTGAGGGAAAATATGTGACTGTTGATGGCCATTCCAAAGCAAGGCAACAGCATAAGCAAAGGCATTGCAGCGTGGAGAAAGCAAATGACTTGTGCAAATAACAACAAACAGCAACAGCTTGATGTTCATGGAATGTGGGGATGAGGAGAGGCAGCTGGAAAGGTATATTGGATGGAGCAAACTCAGACCTAAATGTTCTGCACTAAGGGGCTTCAATTTTATTTAGGTGGTTATGGAGTCACTGATTTTTTTTAACAAGATTACAATAGCAATGAGTAAACTAATGCTGAACTATAGTAAGAATCCAGATAAGGTAGTATTATACTGATAAGAATTAGTAAGATGTTGAGTAAAAAGGACCATCATGGTGAAGGAGCAAGGAACCAGGTGGCAAAGGCATTTTGTATCTTTGAGAGCTAATCTAAGAGGTTTTCCATGCAATTCTGACTAGGTCAAGAAGCAAGCAAGAGCCACTGGATGGAAGAAGAAACAAGAGAGAGCCAAAGAGCTGAACGTGTAGCTGAAAGCAGACTTGAAGATAAAGATAAAGATAGAGATAGAGATAGAGATAGAGATAGAGATAGAGATAGAGAAAGAGAAAGAGAGAGAAAGAGAAAGAGAAAGAGAAAGAGAAAGAGAAAGAGAAAGAGAAAGAGAAAGAGAAAGAGAAAGAGAAAGAGAAAGAGAAAGAGAAAGAGAAAGAGAAAGAGAAAGAGAAAGAGAAAGAGAAAGAGAAAGATGGCTGACAGGTCTGAAGAGGGGGCAGAGAGGAGGGAGGTCAGAATCATCAGGGTAACAGTTTTTTTTAAACCCATATTGTTCCTTTTCAATATCTAGGTATGTCAATTTATCTCCTCCACTCTACCTGGAGAATGAAGGCAGCAGTCAGCACATACTAAGTGATTCAAGTGCATCCCCCCCTCACATACAACTCCACAGTTGCACCCCATCAATGCCTCTTTCTAGCCTCCCTGCTGCCATATTCATTTGAGAAACACAGATTTATAGTTTAATTATGGGGAGGTAGGAAGCAGGTGATAATCACACAAATGGGTTAAGTTTCAAGAAGTATCCTTCAACCTTCCAACAGTGAATGCTGGGTCTATTACCCAGCTTTATATTTCACCTGAAAGGCAGAGACATTTACCATCATTCTGAGTACTTCTTAGGGAAATCTGATGATACTATTTTTTAATCGAAAATCATTATTAATTATCTACTCATACAGGGTTGATAATTTCACTGGTAACTCTTTAGTAGATCATTTTATACTCATCTCCGAGGGAAGAGAATTTCTGGTCTCACAGCAATACAGTAAAAATGAATGCTACCTGTTGTTGACACACCTCAGGCAGTAGTTAAATCTAAGTGTAGGTTATGCTACTTAAACAAAAATTCTTCTGAGGATTTTTATTCTGTTTTGTCTTAGAAAGAAAAATATTTCTTTTTAAATTTGTGGAACCCAAACCAAAAATTCAAGGATAATATTTTATTAATTTGAAGTGTTCTTCGTAATGGAAAAAAATTTTCATTATAAATGTCCCATTATGAGGAACATTTAGTCCCTACTCATACACAGGTAATATTTTCCGATTTTATTCACACCTGCTCCCCAGTACTGCCACCAAATAACACCAATTTTTGTAATATGGAGGACTCATAAAACTTATATACATAAGAATTCAACACCATCGTGATGCTAAAGAAAAAAATAGAACATAAAAGAAAGAATAATGAAAAAAATCCACTTACCATATGTATAAAAGCTGTGTTTAAGGAGAAAAAACAACACAATTATTCTACTAAAGCTATATTCTAGTAAATTCCTACTAAAAAGTAGCCATTTTGAAAATTTTATTTTCTGTAACATACCATCTATAGCATTTGGGAGAAACATTTTTTTTTGCCAATAATATTTTTGAAAAGAACTCAACTAGTAAATATATAGAACAAGAACATAGTCCAAGTATTCATAAAATTATGCTCACACAAAATATGTTTTAAAAATTTTAAGATTTGTTATAGGTTTTGCAAATAACATAGCAATTAATATTCCCTTTTCCTTTTCTGAAAATAAAAATGAGTACAATTCAGTTTCCTTATATGTATGATTCTTGTAGTACCTGAGCTGGAGTCACCTAAGGAACTTGGTGACACGTGATGAGTCCCACCCAAGGGGCTCTGTCTGACTCCACAAGTCAGGAGTAGTGCTTGGGAATTTGCATGTTCACAAAAGCCCCAGAGTTGTTCTGAAATAAGTGGTCCAAAGACTGCCCCTTGTGAAACATTTTTCTGTTTGTTCCCTATCCAGAAAATGCAGTTTATTGCTTTTCAATCTGACTATAGCTAATGTCAGCCATTCAGAACTATCACCAGCAATTAGAATCTGTCCAGCTTTGTACTACATGATTTCAAGACATGACACACAAGAGTTTCCTGAGCAAATGCAGGTGCAAGCAGTGATAAAAAAAATAACCTGTTACAACAGCATCACTACAGGCAGACACGTGGGAGTAGTGGCAGCTTCTTGCAGAGCTGTGATCAATGATTGCGGGAACAGGATTTGCCTGCGTTTGTGAGTCACTTAGTTTCTGCTTCTGTGTGTGTTTGTGAGCACTAGGGTGAGAATGCACACCCCTCAATGTGAAAAGATTCAAAGCTCCTGTAAGAACTTTGTTATATTTGCTTGGTACAAAATAGCCAATGCTTGCATCAATATGCAATGCTCCAGAACTCATTTAGGATGCCAAAGTAGGTTCTTTCAGATATCATTAGCACCCAGCAGTAGCTCAAGTGCATTAAAACAGTTGGGTTCCTGTGACAAAACAGGTCTAATGGGACTGAGGGTTAAGTACAGCAAGGAATATATTATTAAGGTCCCCTCAACCAGAGCCTGAGGGACTCTCCCAAACCAAATATCGGTACTACTCAAACCAAGCATATCAATCAGTATAATTTTTGTCTCAGATACTATTCACTGAAATGTTCAAGGAAAAGCTAGAAAGAATGCAGTAATACTGCATCTATCTTCATATTTAATTAAAAAGAGAGCAAACAGCACTTCCAAGAGGGAGGTCATTCCTTGTTGAGCATAAGATTTCCCTGTACAAAGCTATTTTGAGAATGGGCAATAAAACAATTCAACATATAAACACTTATGAAAGCTACCATTCCAGAAATGCTACTGATACGTTAGCTAACAACTCTGAAGATGAAATACAAATGACAATCCTGCAGCTGAAGGCAGCCATAAGAGAATCAAGAACATTATCCAACTGTCAAATTTCAATCAAATCCACCATATTCCTCTTCCCTCATAGTGCTTGGAGGCCCCAGTTGCCTTCAACAGTAATGTATCATAGAAAAAGGTTTACCAGACAAATAGTTTATAGAAAAACTTAAATATAATCTCTCAAAGTTCAAAAGATCTGAAAATCATTTTGTCCTGCATACTAACTGTATGAACAACAGACAAAGAAGGATGATATCCTACCAAAAACTAAGGGAGAATATAACAAGATGATAGCAGATTTAAAATAACAACCTTGCACAGTTGTAAGCACTTAAAGAGAACCACACAAAGGTGAGCTGTGGGCAGATGGTTAGGTTTCCAGCCCAATGAGTGCACAGTTGGCTCTCTGGCCAGGATGAGACATTCAGTTCTGCCTATATATGCATACTGAATCTTCAAATGCACCTTTGGCTCTTCCTCCTTGGAAAAATAATTACACGTTGGGCATGAAGACATACAACAGTTCTCAAGTACCATTTACCACATAGAGTTGCCTGTGCCTGCCTTAAAGCCCACCCACAATTTCATTTTCAATTAGCAGCTCCTCGAAAGGCAGTAATCAAAGCAGTTGCTAAAGAGCATTCAGATGTCACTAAAAGACTGCAAACCCAAACTGTAAATAGCACATTGTAAGTCGCCTGTCACCACCATGGATTCCCATGAGAATCTCCCAACACATGGCTATCACTACCATCTGCTCAGCTCCCACCAACACCACTGCAAACCACACAGCCACTCACCCACTTTACCTGTCAGGTACAGATTTCTGTGGAGATGGGATTGCTGTAAGCAGAGATTAGAATGAAGAACACAGAGGCTTATTTCATGTTCTGCAACTAAAATCTGACCACATGCACATAACACTGTATCATCAGAAAAGGGAAAAAGGAAAGTTAACACAAAAAAATGAGTGTTTATTAAAGAAAGGGAGCTCTGTCTACCCTCATCAACTAGCAGAGGTGTAGTAGCTAAATCTTGTTAAGAGAAATACATGTTCCTTCACCACTGAATCACTAATATTACGAGAATTCATGCCAGGCGGACTTGAGAATCGTAACTGTCACTTTGTCCTTCTTACTCCTGTACCATATATGGGATTTAAATGGCCCTTGATAATAAAGTTTTGCACACACATACATACATATAATACATCCTCACTTTAGGATTTAATGATTATCACTGTTTTATAGAACAATTTCTTTAGGTCTCAGGATCACTCAAACTGAGTTACTGTCCATTCTTTTAATTGTTGTTCCTTTTCCAATTCCAGCCTATTTTCTCTGTAGGTTTTATTTTATGAGACAGTAATCAATGAGCTATGTTCATTTTTTAGTCAAATTTACTATATTTTAGTTAAGAATTACATAAGTCACCAGCACATCTCCAAACATGTCTGTCTCTCCGAAGTCAAGTGATGTTTATGCTCACTCTTTTTCTAAATTTAATCTTTATTATATTTTTTTCCATTACCATTTAGTCTGATTAATGGTAATGGGACCATACCTCCTCCCCCCAGCAATCTCCACAATGTTCTTACCAACATTCAGGGCTGACAGAACCTATCCCAGACAACGATGTAAAGAGTCAGGAGACATACAATCAAAAACTCTAGAACTCAAAAAGCAACTATCGCTGCTTCCAAATGCCCAAGATAAAATGAAATAGAACAAAACACCCTTCATATAATTTATTGTATTAGTCTCAGGTTTCCAAACAAACACCTCCAATGTAATACACAACTAATTTTGAACAGAGATAAGCCTGACTTGGGGTTTCCTCAATAACCTATGTTAAAAACTGGCATCTTATACTTATTTGAGTAAATCAAGATTCCAAAAGTGATTATAAGCCAATCTTTCTTCCCCTAATCTTTCTCTACATGTTTTTATTATTACTTCTGTAGTTGGGCAAAGGGAAAAAAGTAAAGTGCAACTTAATTAAATCCATAACACAAAAAATAACTTTATTTGATATCTCAGTCATTTTCATGTGACTATACAATTTTTAAAAAACAAATGAAATCTCAAATAACACATGATACATGACAATGTGAATTGTGAAATAAAAATGATTTACCCGCAGCCCATATTTCTTAATACCAGCTCAAGGTATCTTCAGTCATTTAACCATCATAACAAATGAAAGAGGCACAGAGCACAGCTTGGGTGTCTTTTTATTACTAAAGTATAACCCCTAATTACATCATTGTTTCAAATATTCTGATTTTAAGACACCTGTAGGCTCCTAGAGTCAAGGTAGATAAATACCTGTGTGGTTTCAGCCTGCATTTCTTCCCCAAACTAATTGGCAGTTTTTAAAAAATGTGACTTGAACTTGGTCTGTTTAATCAAAGTTTTCCTTTATAAATTCTCCTTTGCGAGTTAATTTCTACTAGTAACAAATGTCACAGAGAAATCTTCAGACAATCTGAGTCAGTCCAACTGAAATAAAGGATCAGCCTCTGGTAGTAAATGCTCTCAAAGGAAAAGAGCATGTGTGAGATATACTGCCCCATCAGGAGGACTGGAAGCACAGATGGTGGCTACTCACCTGGACCCTTTGACACAACATAACAACTTACTTCAAATAAGGCCATAAAAACAGACACAACCACCAGGCATAACTTTAACAAAAGCTCTAATTTTAAAGACTTGTCACTGGGATCAATTCCTTTTTTTCCTAGAAATCAGTATGTATTTTTGGTATCCATGATTTATAATTTTGCATACAATTTTGTTATTTTCATTGTCAGCTCCAAATGCTCCACCAACTTTGATTCCACTGTACTATAATCTTCAGAGAGAAAAATGAATTTCCATTCCACAAGCAACACCTACCCAGCTCAATTTGTATAAAGATTTTTAAACCACATAAGGCATTCCCACATAAGCCATTCTCACCAGCAAGATTAGAGTCTACCTGGCTAGACTCCTGAAATAATCCCAAATTCCTTTATTTCCCCCTCAAATGGTATTCTGCAATGCCTAGAAGCAATTTCAATAGGAGGACTCTTTCTCTGCAAAATTCTGCCCTCCAATAAATACATTTTTGTCACCTAAGATTCAGTTAGAAAGGAGACTCTAGGATTTATTTTGATGATCCATTCTATTGTGTGTTGAAGAGTTCATATAATCTCAAAATTCCTCCTAGTTCACTTAAGCCTATTTCCTCTGGTTCAATCATACTAGAGACACAAATGACAGACAAATGAACTAAACGGAGATTTAGCAATCTCCATCCAGAACCAAACAGAGAGTTTTCTAAACTCTCATCAACTTTTCTTCATTGTCTCTATATTTTTTAAAACTGTTTTGTTCACTCAGTGTTTTAAACTATGAAGTACTAAATTTTTAAAGCATCCCTTATGGTCTAGAATTAGACATAAGGAAAGGAAACTCAAGATGCTAGGAAGAATTAAGTTTTCTCAAAATGCTTCTGACAAAGTCATAATTTGGCTAAAAGTTTTGGCAACACGTCACTTCACTGTGTTCTCAGTCATTACATTGTGGCTTAAGTCTCCCAATTGGAAAATAAAGCTCCTTACAGAGAGGACTTGTACAACTTCTGTTTTGATTTTTCCAGTTCTAAGTCTAAGTAGGAAAAAAAAACTGCCACATCCTTATTAGTAAAAACTAAAACTTTGCTACATAATGGCTGAGTGTTCACATAATGAGCAAATAGTTCTGTATAGGGCAAATAGAAGCCTCAGGGGTCAGAAAGACATGTACTCTTTTGTGTAACAGTTAACTTGTTCCTTTCTTTATCTTTTTAAACCCCTTTGGAAATTAAAGAGTGTCCAAATTTGTCATGTAAAACATGCAACCATTTTATAAGACAGTTGCCAGCTCAGCATCTTCTAAGTCAGTATGTATGTGAACTTAAAAATACAATCCAGCAAATACTTTCCATTAAGTGCTGGTAAAAGTATACATTTAATAATAAGGAAAAACATCATGAGAACTGAGGTTTTCTAATTAGGCCAGAGGAAAAAAAAGGTGGTTTGGTTTTAGAACTACACATCTCTCTTACAAAACTATTTAATTGCACTCTCACAGTAAAAAGATTAGTTGCCTTCAATGGCTTCTCAGAAAAAAAAAAATCCTATTACTTCCTCTCCACTAAGGAGTAACATCTCCCAATAATTACAGGAAAGCTGTGAATTAAGTTGCCTGGTCAGGAAGTACTATTTCCTAATAAAATGCAAACCTAATCCACTTGCATCAAATCAAAAATAAAGACTGAATTCTCAGCTCCTACTGCCCTCTTTCATCTGTAGTTCTTGTGATTATAACTCCCTCGGTAAGAAGCACTAACCAACAATCCATTAATTTAGAAATTGTCCTCAAGGTCCACTCTCATCTCAAGGTCTCCTCCCAGATAAGATGGTCAGATTCAGTAACTTTATCCGGTAAGAGACAAAGACATGGAAAAAAGTAATGGCAATGTGTGCAGGCCTCTATCACGATAGAAAAGCAAGTGCAAATATCCTCAGCACAAGTTTCTGAACATAAACTGTGGCCATTCAACACTCATGTGTCACCTTCTACCAATGATCACACAGCAGATGGCACTTGTCTGGGGTGACACACAACCAGTCATGCCTCTCTCTCCCACTAGGAATGCATCTCACTCCCCTCCTTTAAATGTCTGCACAGAACCAATCAGACTGCAACACTAAATTACCTTCAGACCAAGTTGGGTTTTCCTTTTCAGACCTCAACAGCACTCTGTGTGTGTATGTGTATATCCATGTTAGTCATAATTTTAAAGAACCATGAAACACAGAGGAAGGGGGCCCAAGAAAACCTCTCATTTTATAGATGGTTTGCAAAAGACTGTGATTTGTTCAGGGTTTCACAGAAGCATATACAATTCTAGGAATATTACAAATGAAATGCATTACAGCTTTATCTCAATTATCAACTTCTGCTTCCCTTCCTATTAGAAAAACAGCATGATCTGGATAGTATATTTTAGCATGAACATTGAAGATAAGAAAACACCACTTGGTTTTAAAGCCCTTACATAGTCCAAAATACAATTCAATATAATTGCTTTTCAAGTATTTTACCTCAAACAAGAATAGATTTGATTTCAAATACCACTAGTACCAGAAGGCTGATCATTAGGACCAAAAGCGTCTCAAATTTGAGACATACAGCCCTAGCCTTCTTTTATGATCATGAAGTCTTTTACCAGAGGGCAAACTAAAAAGAAGAATTTTGAGGACAGAGAATAGAAAAGTCCGGGTCTAGGAATAAGAACATCAAGGATGAGGAACCACAGCTGAGTGTAGGCTCAGAATTAAATTGGTTTCTTGCCTGAAAGGGTAAGAAGCTTTGGCTTACCTGTTGGGAGGGAGAGCCCAGGAAAGAGATGGTAGTTACACTGCAACCTCTCTCCACTGGGAAATAATGACTTTCCTCACATATCTCACACAGAGAGGCAGGAGTTGGGAGTCAAAATACCACGGGAACACTGCTGTTTATGGAACTCAGCCCTTCTTCCCCGACCCCACTCTTTGTCCAAAAATAAATTAATAAAAATATAAACCTTCATCCAAATGTGCTTGCTTTCAAACTTTCCAGCTTTCCCTGCTCTCTGAACTTGGTATTTAATCCAGTTTCTTCTGATGCCTTCATAGCCATTTCTATAACCAGTATCATGGTTCTGACCAAACTAATCAAGTGTTGTAGTTTATAGAAATACATAGATCCCCTACATCCTATGACATGGAGTTCTCTTTCTCTTCATGACCAATCCTCTTCTCACTCAAGAAAGGCAGGACATCCAGAGATAATGAGCAAGCCAAAGGAAGACGAGTTTAAACCTTAGCTCTGTCCCTCACTGCTAAGTGGCCAAAGACAAGTCACTTTATCTCTTTGAGCCTCAGCTTCCCCATCTGTAAAGTAATCATACTACCTACTAGCTATGATTCTTGTGAGAATCACAGATTACAATACACAATCTCTCTCACTGAACGACTATTAACATGGCATGCATTAGATAAATGTCAGTAACTAATACTATAACTGCAATTTAACATTTCATTTAAGAACACATGTATCTTTAGATAAACTGCCCTGTGTACAACATCTGGGGATACTTCCCTGAAATCTTTCTGAGTTGATGCTGAAATCTGTCTCTCTAGATGTCTTTTCAGGAGTATACCCCTTAATACCCATCAGGTCAAACTCTGATCCCAAAATGTCCACTAGATCTTACTGAAGCTTTTGGTCCATCCAATCTTTGAACTAAAAATCATCACCAAAAATATATTTTTGATGCTTTACAAGAATTATTTCCAAAATGGCCTGATCATTACCAAATAGAAACTTTCTAAAAGGACTACAAGTACCTGTACCTTACCCGGTACATTCTAATTCATTAGGTCCTAGTTAGGGGCCATGCATTTGTTTTTAAAAAGGCTTACAATATGATTATAATGACCTGTGAGGTTTTGGAACCACTGTTTTATATAATCCTAGATATTCTCCCTTTGCAGAGAAACATATGCAAACTATAAATTACCTGTTCAGCTTCTAATTAGAGCACTTGCTCTGTGAAATACACTCCCTTCTTCTTTTTCATTTAAGTAATAGTAATCCCCACCCAGAGGTCCCACCAAAAACAAACAAAACATGCCCAGGACACAGGTAACTCAGCCGGAAAACCTGCTATAAGCAGCTTCATTTGTCATTATTAATCTATCTCATGTGGGGACTTCCACCGGCAGAAAGGCTCTCCAAATGCCAAGAGCTTTATTTTCTGGTGGACCACTGAAACCTAATTATTAACAGATCAGTAAGCCCCACCACCAGACTTTCATACAGTCAAAAGATCAGAAAGATAGTCTTCAATCATGGGCTGCAGATGGCAACTACGGAACCGAAAGGCAAATTCATTTCTTTGCCACTGTTCTCCCACATGCCACAATATCTAAGCTTCCCATGAAGATCTAAACCTCTGCAAGGCACTGCTTGCATGTAGATGACCATTTTTAGAAACTCAGAACCTTTAGATACACAGTGTTATGTGCTCAAATCTGCCTGGTCTGTTTGTCCTAATTATAAGGATCTCTCCCCTACCAGCCGCTCTACCTTGACTACCATCAAGACTTCAGTCAGTCTGCCCTACGTGCCAACAGCAGCAGCAGCAGCTTTATCACACAAAGCACATCTGACTAAAAGGGTACCACACTGAAGTTTCAAATCGTAATACAAAACACGGAGCTTGGTTTGGCATATTCTCTTAGAAGCAACCATAAAGCTCTGCAGGAAAGCCTTGCAGTATCCCACAAGGACATCTTCTCCATCTGTTAGGAAGAACCACAGAGGAACAGGTACCTAAGGTGGGGGGTGGGGGATGTTCAGCCATGAAAAGAACAAAGCTTCTGTACCTGTCTGAGTCCCTTTGGCATTTTCTTTCTCTTCCCAAGGTGCTGGCAGAGATTGCGATCATTTTCTCGATCTGAGCTGTAGTGATGTGGGTGGCTAAGTCGGCTCTTCTTGGAATGAAAGGACAAGCCGTTGGTAAGTGCTTCTCGTTTCTTCTTCGTCAGAGGGGTCTGGCGTTTCTCCACACGTTCCTGAGGCTTAAGTGCTACATCTTTCTGTAGAAAAGAAGGAAAGGAAAGTGGTGTTTATATAGATACCTGAGGACACATGCAAAATATAGGCTAATTGGAGTTACTAAAAGGGAAGGTGGGAAGGACAGGAAAGTGGGATATGAAAATACCTAAAACTAAGAAACAGGGCACTTAATTGCTCTGAATCCCTAATGCCACCACAAATATATCCTTTCTAATGCTGTTGAGCAAAACACTCAACTAAGCACAAAGTACCTATCCATAAATGTGATTACAATGCTCCCTGGGACAGTGGCTTTCCGTCAGATTCTGTGCTGGGTCCATAATATCCCCTGGGGAGGCTGAATACACTCACTTCCCAAGATGGTACATCAATTATGTTTCAAAAAAGGAGTACTAAGTGTGCATACTATTCAAAAGCAGCAGCACAAGACTGAACATACCAGGGCCAGGTGGATATGAGCCAGCAAGAAAGAAACTGTCAATTCATATCATTAAAATGCTCCCTTAAGGCATTATACTTTTACCACAAGTTCCTCTGAGTATCCTTAATTCCCATCCTCTTTGCAAAATGTAACAGTGTTATCACCAAGATCAAAAGCAACTTTTCATTTACTCGTGTGTGTGGCTGAGGTGGGGGAAAGGGTAGGAGGAGGGTAATGGATGTTCTGGAACAGCAAGCAGCATCTATAGAAACTACAGACAAGAATTTCAGGCCATACAACCAGTGGAGTTATGTACCTGCAGGCAGCTCAGGACATACTGGGATGCAAAAAGACATGGGTTCAAGCCCTGATGCTGACGTTACTCATTACGAGGCTTGGAATAAGTCACTGCAAATCTGAGCCCACGTGAAAAACAGGCTCAGATATGACCACATTCTATACATGTGAATGTCCTTTGATTCTTTAGAAATCACATTAAGCACTAAAATTGAAAGGATTTGGTAATTCTATCATTTGTAGAGTAGATATGATCTCCTTACACTGAAAGTGCTCCTTCATGGGGCCTCATCCCCACATAATTTCTCAGTGTCTATGGTCCTCAGTGCACATTTAAAAAATAATATAAAACCAAAACAAAAAGTTCCCTTTACTCAGTTCTCCTCAAAATACTGCTCTTTCCTCTCCTTCATAGTCAATATTCTTGAGGCAGTTACCTATTCTGTTGCTTCTGCTACTTTATCCCAACACTCCCCAATTGGCAGACACGGAGCTCCTGGATATCTTTTCCCCAGAAAAGCCACAGCCATTAATTTGGGACTTTGGACCTTTATGTCTGCTTTCCCTTGGTCTCAAAAGCCCTCCCTTCCACAGCTCTCCCTTTTCTAGCCCAAGGACTTTTTGCAGTGCTGCCTACTTAGGAGACCTTTATATAAGGCAATAGCAGTGTTCTCAGGCTTGCACTCATTCAACAAATTTTTTTGTGCACCTAGTATATACTAAGTACAAACTTAGCACTTTCCTACAGTGCTGAGAAAACAATTGTGCAAGGTGAAAAAAATCCCTGCCTCAGGAAGCTTAGGTTGTAGGAGACAAATACTAATCAAATCACATAATGATACAATTACAAACTGAACTAACTGCTCTAAAGGAAAGGTAAAGGGTACTAAAACTGAAATAAATGGTCTAGTCCAGAGGAAGGGGGTGTGACTGAAGACATGAATGCCATTTGGCCAAGATTTGAAGGTCTGAGCAGAGAGAACATCTTGTGCAAAAGTCCTGAGGCAGCTGGTAGCATGATCCCTTGAGAGAATGAGGGCAGGGACTAAGTTTCATTCATCTCAGTAACCCCAGAGCTTCACATACAGACTCAGGCAAATAATAGGTAGTATGTATATTTATGTTTGCTAGGTAAATACATTAATGAGACAACTAATTAAAGTACCTGAACCTACAAACTGTAATAATTACTTTATAATATCCCAAGCTGCTTCTAACACTTAGTGTTAGAAAAGCTGGCTGAAGCAGGAAATCAAGAAGCCTAGCAAGCACTGATGGCACACAAGAAGGATCAGCAAAAACAGCAAGAAGCCCCTAAAAAGGGATAAAAGCCTTTCCTTGTAGCAAAAAGATGTAAGAGATAACAATCTTATATGGCAAATGAGCTCCTCTGGTTTGATTTTTAGCTGCTATCACTGCAGATGATTTACATCCTGCCACTGACAAAGCAGCTCCCCTGAGGCAATGACGATGTGGTAAGAATTGTTTAGGGGACAAGTTGAGATCAAAGCAAGTGCACATGGCCACTGTCTGAGAACCTTGTACATCATGCCTAGCACACGGTAAATGTTCAATAAGGTCTGCTATATTTATTCCTTTGCCCAGTCTCTACTACCAGTCAGCTATGTCAGACATCTGCTCAGCACAAACTATGCAATACTTAGTCTCACATGTAATTACGATAGCTAGCTATCATGAAAAGACACTCAGGTATAATGGTAACACTAGCAGAAGCAACCAGGTGAGTTCTATCATGGACTGCTTCTATATAATATCATTAAACTGCACCACTTCTAACAATAATATATAAATTCCACACAGGAGAGAGAAAAAAACAATCCTTTCTTTGTCATAAAACCCACCTACTGCTCTGTGTCATATGCATGTAGAGCATCAGATTACTAAACAAATGATATTTAATGATGTATCAACTGTGCTTTTTTAAAAATTATATCATTCTTTTAGAGACAAAAATCTTTCATACAGAGGTGCTCCAAAATATACTAAAAATTATGTACAATTCCACACAAATGTGAATTAATATTTATGAGTATGGTATAATTTTTCCAAATTCATTTTATTTTCATGTAGCATTTTAATCAAGGAATCTCACTGCACTGCAGAATAGCTACAAAGAGCAAACAGACCCCATGCCGTGACATTAGCTTGTAAGAGACCCGCTGAAGTCTAAGCAGCAGCAGTACAATCATCCTAGCTCCAATTAATATTGAGATTTTCAACACTGGAGGGTGTGAAGGGGGAAGAGTGAAAGAGAAACCAGAACAAAGTGTGCGAAGAGGCAATAGCTTAAGGGATGTCCCACCTTTTGGCATCTCTGGACCACAATGGAAGAGAAAGAGCTATCTGGGGCCACACATTAACTACATTGATATACATAATAAAAAAAAAACCCTCATAATGTTTTAAGTAAATTTACAGTTTTGTGTTGGGCCACATTCATAGCCATCCTGGACCATGTGTGGTTTGGACACCCCTGGAAGAGGTAAAGAAGAAAGGAAGTGTTTTAAAAGTTTCTGTTATGTAAAAAGTTCATATTTTTAAAGACAAGAGATTATCTTTATTCTTTCAAAGATACAGTTTATTTATATATTACTATATAGGTCCTTTTGTACAATTCCTGAATAAACCAGGTCACTGTTTCTTTAGTCCCTCTATAAATATTTACTGACTGTTATGTATATACTGAAATAATTGTTTAACTTTTTATTGATTGTGTTGGGGCAAAAAAATGACAAAAACTGTTTACTATAAACAATGAGAATTAAAGACAAGCTGATTATAAAACTATCAGCCTTTAATATTCTAAAGAGCTATGCACACAATTACATACATGTGTATATGTTTATATATAAATCCACAAACCCACCACCAACAAACTATTAGCAACTAATTTAAGAGTCTCATTAAAGAAACATGGGCAGTCTATAAAATAATGCTATAACCCGGGTAGTAAAACTGTCTAGTTTGTAAAATAACTTTTTAGGATCAATAACTGACAATTTTCTAAAGCATGATAATTTATTAGCCTGCCATGATCTAGGCTAGTGATTCTCTATGAAAATTAATGCCCATCAGAATTATCTACAGTGCTCTTTGAAAATAAGAGGATTCAGGAAGGGAACTATTTATCAAACAAGCATTCGGAGTAAAGGGAAGAAGGGCAGAAGGGTAAGAAAGAGATCAGGAAAAATGCTGTATGGCATTCGTCTGACAATCACAGTAGAAGCAAGAAAACAAGAAAGCCAGGCAGCCAACAACAGAAGGCTGGCTGTGAGGTAAAAAGATTTAGACATATTTGCTGGCAATAGAGGGGGTAAGTGCACAAGCCATGCACAACAGATGGGAATAGGTTTCATGAATAGTTGAAATTCTGTGATTTTTAGGTCACTGGTGATGGAGGGCAGGGTCCTGGCACCACATGTGCTGAGAGGCTCTGAGATCAACTAATCGAATAATTTCCTTCAATACTCAGTCTTCCTCAAAATACGTGATCTTGCTGTAGACTTTCCCTTCTCCCAAATTACAATCTTCCACCAAAGCTTTCCTCTGACACTCCAGAGTTTCAAAATGAGATGGTTCAGTGTTGTGAAAACTGGGGGAGAGCAACAAATTGCAGATGAAGCACTATATGGGCTGCAGGGCTCCATTTGCTGATTACAGATGAAGCCAGAGACAATAGAAAATGAAGGCATGATTTGCCTGCTTTGCATGAAATAGGTTTTAGAAAGAAAATCTCCAACTGATTTCCCAAACTAATCTGAGAGCAGCCCATCACTTACAAAGCATCTGTGGTATGTGTTCCTGCATGTACCTATGTGTATGTATACTGTTAATGAGATGTGCAATTTAAACAGAACCTCTTCTGTTAGTTACCTGATCTTAGGGACTCGCATTGAAAATAACAAAGAAGCCAGGAGCGGAGGAAAAAGTGCTTTGCCTGTCACCATCAAAAGACATTAATGGCTGTGTGCTGTCCTTTTAGTCTGTCAAGTCCTTTGCTGGTTTATTGTATTACATTTGTACTTGCTTTTGAATGTTTCTACAAACATTGATTCCATAGCTTTTCTCAAATGCAAAAGAAGTGAAAGGGTTTACAGTGATCATTAGTAGTAAAAAAAATTAGCAAAGAAACAAATATACAGCTCTTTTTTAATTGAATTTATCGAAGTGACACTGGTTAACAAAATTATACAGGTTTCAGGTACATAATACAGCTGTTTTAAAACTTACAACTTATATGGATGTATTCACATTGGTCCTGAACATTGAACTTTTAAACAAATGGACTTATTAACAGGCTTTCGGGACCTAAACTTTTTTAGTAAATAGAGGAGACTGTAAGAAGTTACAAGCAAAATAACCAATGTGGCATTCAAAAGATAATCCCTTATGTTCACATTTTTTAAAAACAATAATCAAATTACCTACTATGTGCCATATACTTTATCACCTGTTAGAACTATCTAAGAAAGGATCCCTGGACTCAGGCTGCTTGATGAAGGTAACAGGCAAATCAGTGTGCTATTATACTAAAGTGGGTTAGGTGTGGAGCAATGAATGTGCTCTCTACTATTACCCTCATAGAATTGCAGCCCTATATTGGCATAAAGATAAAAAAAAAAGTTGATCAGCCCTGGGTGGTGTGGCTCAGTGGTTCAAGACCTAGTCTACATACTGAAGGATCACTGGTTCAATTCCCAGGCAGGGCCCGTGCCTGAGTTTCAGGCCAGGTCCCCAGCAGTGGGTACATGAGAGGCAACCACACAATAATGTTTCTTTCCCTCCTTTTTTCCCTCCCTTCCCCTCTCTCTAAAAATAAATAAAACCTTTTTTAAAAAATTGATCAATGCAACAAAAGAGAGTCCAGAAACACACACACACACACACACACACACACAACTGGTTTTCAGCAAAAGTACAAAAGCAATTCTGGGAAGAAATAATCATCTTTTTAACAAGTGTTGAGGGAACAAGTAGATATCCATATGCAAAAAAGAATCATTTTATCTATGTCCCAATGTTATAAAAATTAACTCAAAATATAATCATAAACCTAAATGTAAAACCTCAGGGAGAAAGGTAGGACAACTGTAACTGAACAACAACAACAAAAAAACCTAAATATAAAACCTAAGACTATAAAACTTACAGAAGAGAATACAGAAGAAAACTTTTGTAACCTTGTGTTAGGCAAAGATATTTTAGCTATAATACCAAAAGCACAATCCATAAAAAAAATGATAAATTATACTTTATCAAAAATTAAAACTTCTCTTTAAAAGACATTGTTGAGAAAATGAAGAGATAAGCCACAGAATTGAAAAAATCTTATAAAATGCATATCTGAAAAAAACTATCTAGAATATATTTTCAAATTATCAGCACTACATAAAAATAAAACAAACTCATTTTAAAAATTATTTTATTTTTGTTCAATTACAGTTGTCTGCATTTACTCCCCCACAACTCCCCCCGCATCCCAGCCATACCCACCTCTCTCCCCTTGCTTTTGTCCATGTGTCCTTTATAGTTGTTCCTGAAAACCCTTCCACTCATTATCCCCTCCTATCTCCCCTCTGGTTACTGTCAGATTGTTCTTAATTTCAATGTCTCTGGTTATATTTTGCTTGCTTCTTTATTTTGTTTATTAGGTTCCTGTTAAAGGTGAGATCATATGGTATTTGTCCCTCACTGCCTGGCTTATTTCACTTAGCATAATGCTCTCCAGTTCTATCCATGCCATCACAAAGGGTAGGAGTGCCTTCTTTCTCTCTGCTGCATAGTATTCCATTATGTAAATATATCCTAGTTTTTTTATCCACTCATTTACTGATGGGCACTTAGGTTGCTTCCAGCACTTGGCTATTGTAAATTGTGCTGCTGTGAACACTGGGGTGCATAGGTTCTTTTAGATTGGTGTTTCAGGGTTCTTAAGGTATAATCCCAGCAGTGGAATTGCTGGGTCAAAAGACAGTTCCATTTTTAGTTTTCTGAGGAAATTCCAAACTGTTTTCCATAGTGGCTGCACCAGTTTGAATTCCCCCCAACAGAGCACTACAGTTCCCTTTTCTCCACAACCTCTCCAACACTTGTTTGTTGATTTGTTCATGATGCCCATTCTCACTAGTGTGAAGTGGTATCTCATTGTGGTTTTAGTTTGCATCACTCTGATAGCTAGTGATGCTGAGCATCTTTTCATATGCCTCTGGGCCCTCTGTATGCCCTTCTCGGAGAAGTGTCTGTTCAAGTCTTTTGCCCATTTTTGAATTGGGTTGTTTGTCTTCCTGGAGTGGAGTTGTGTGAGCTCTTTATATATTTTGGCGATCAAACCCTTGTCCAAGGTATCATTGGCAAACATGTTTTCCCACATAGTTGATTTTCTTTTCATTGTAATGCTGTTTTCTTTAGCCACGCAGAAGCTTTTTAATTTGATGAGGTCCCAGTTGTTTATTCTTTTCTTTATGCCCGTTGCTTTTTAAAGGGGACATATCAGTGAAGATATTGCTGCATGGAATGTCCGAGATTTTCCTGCTGATGACAAACCCATTTTTTAAGTGGACAAAAGATGTGAACAGATATTTTAACCAGAGGGTCATATGATGGCAAATAAATACATAAAAAGATGCTTAGCATCAGTAGTCATTAGGGAAATGCAAATTAAAACCACTATGAGATAATACTACATGCATGGCTAAAGTTGAAAAAGCATGACCATACCAAGTGTGGGCAAGGATATGGAGGAAATTTCACACACTACTGGCAGGAATGTAAAACAGAACCACCACTTTGAAAAACAGTTTGATCGTTGTTTTAAAAAGTTCTAAGTGTACCTACTATATGATCCAACCATTCTCCTGCTATGTAGTTCCCCAAACAAATATAAGAACATGTCCACATAAAGATCTACACATGAATGTTTATGTCAGCTGTATTTATTATAGCCTAAAACTGGGAAAAACTCAAATGTACATCAACAAATGAACAGATGCACTGTCATGTAACTCAGTGCAATATACTCAACAATAAAAAAGAATAACCAACTGATACACACTGTAATGTGAATCAATCTCAAAACAATTATTCTGAGTAAAAGAAATCAGACAGAAATAAATACAGTCTGGATGATACAACTTATATAAGATTCTAGGAAATGTAAAATAATCAATAGTAACAAAAAGCAGGTTAGTGGTCCCCTGAGAGAGCCAGCAAGATTACAGAGGGACAAGAGAAAATTCGCGGAGTGATGGACATACCCACTGTCCTGATTGTGGCAATAGTATCATGGGTGTATACACATGGGAAAACTTAGCAAATTTTACACTTTTAATTTGTGCAGTTTTCTAATATGACAATTATGCATCGACAGGGCTATTTTAAAAATGATAACCCTTGCCATCATGCACAATGAATACATTATCATTACCAATAATAAGATTACATTTAGCATCTATCAAAAGAAACTCATTTTTCAGAGTTCTGACACAAAGGGTGACCACACTCTGGCTTGAGCCCACAAGTGGCCATGAAGTTTCCACTGTCAACATTAACATCACGGTCAGACTGAGGAGCAGTACACATGGTCTATACATCATTTTCAGCTATGAGTTTACACTGGTGCCTTATTTTCTTCACTTCTAACAGTCATTTCTCAGTTATTCAGATGCTAGCCTTCTGTAAAAGTTTCCTATCTTTCTTTCAAGATAGAAAATCTGTTTTATCACAGGTGCCCTGGTTCCTGTTTTATCACAACCTTGAAACAAAAGAATTTTTTACTCTACTCAATGTAAAAAAATATTGAGGCAACTTAATCAAACATACTTATGACATAAGGGAATCCAAATGGAGAGAAAAAAATGTTAGAGAAAGAGAGAGATTGAGTTGAGGTCAAGTAGAGACAAATTCTGTATATAAAAACTGTCAGAAGTATGGTGCCACTGTTAGAGGAAAGGAGCAAAAAAGGGAAAAAAAAACCCACAAAACCAGCTGCTGAGAAGCTCTCTTCAATTCAGCTACGGGATGAGATCACAACTATCAGCTTAAGTGAGATTTTTGCACACTGTGAATTGAAAACGTCCCAGCAGTCTTCCATTCCCATAGATAATTGAGAGCTGGCTGCTGTTAGACTTTAACACGCTCAGAGTGGTTGAGTCCCTGGCAACCAGATGCTATTGCTTAAAACAGTTTAGGCTCTTAGCCCTGAAGGATTCCTAAAATTGGATTACAGTCCCTCCAGATAATCTGAGAAATACAGCATGACGAAAAGGAAACCTTAAAAAAAAATTAACTCCATAACAGCAACATTCTGAATGCTGAGCAAAGCATGACTGAGGCAGAAAATCTCATCAGCAAGGGCTTAAGGGCAGGAACATACACAAAGGGTGAGTCAAAAAGTGAAAGGAACCCACACAAGAGAGGAGGACACAATGGAAGCCAGAAGAGAAAGTGAGCACCAAGCAATTCTCAGGCCTTTCAAAGGTCGGGCAGTCTGGTTTGCTATCTTAAGAGAGGGGAGCAGAGCACCCATGTTTCTATCACTTTTTCAACCATTAAAATCTAATCCACTAAGGTCACACACATATTTGAGAGGATGAGTAATTCCAATATCCCCTTCTAATTAGCCATTATTTATTTTTGACTAGGCATTCCATGCAAAAGATGGGAAAATAGTTAATTAATGCACTTATTACATACACTGTAGCAAAATAATTAGTAATTGAATCTTCCCGTAATATTTGGTTTAGCTCCACAGTGATGGTGGCTATGACTTCATCATCATCATCATCCTTGAATTCCTAGCAGAGAACACTGTATGAGGTACACACTAAGCTGGTTTTGAACAAATGAATTAGAGAAATGAGAATGCAATGAACATTTCTGCCACTCTAGAGCTTTTTGTTCCACCATGCTATGAATCTGATTGCTCCACCTCTCTTCCTTTCTTGGAAGAGCTTTCAAACTTATCTATCCCTCACTCATCCTTACAAAACCACTATTAATCCCCTAAATACAAAAGAAGGGGAAAACATATGCTTTAGGCAGTATCATAAATCATTTTATTAAGTCCAAGAGAAGACAAAACAATAAAGGAGCCTGGGAAAATGTCAGGTATTGCTGTCATTATTGTGACTTGATATCAATGCCAACCTACCATTTACCAGTTCTCAATACCTCCTTATTAATAGAAAAATAAAAAAAATGTTAGCATTATTATCCAGACATTCTAGACAAGGATCCTGGTTGACCATTAAAACCTCCTCATAGCCAGATACGTGATGTAGATTAGTAACAAGGTACAAACTTTGTTTTTCTTCCCTTAAAATGTTCCCAACTTCTTCTCTTCCCCCAGTACCCATATACTACCACATCTTCATTTTAAATGACTAATGTCTGGACAAGTATTCCACAATTAGCTTACAAATACTATTGTACTTACTATAAGTGCTGTGTGCTGAATGGTTACTTCCCTGTTCTGGAGGAGATTTCTGGAAGAGACAGGTATTCTAGCTTTCATTTGGGAATGGTGGCCTTCTCTGGGCTTGCATTGTGATTATAGAGGAAAACTAAAGAAAATGATGTATGCACCTAGAATCCAACCTAAAATATGGATATTGGCCGTAAGTGAATCTTTAATTTACTTGAGAAAAGATACAGTATATCCATATATTTTACTTTTCTAACAGTGAAATTAAATTTACCACAGGAAATAAAGATTGAGATTCCAAGCTGTAGAAGAGTCCTCAATTCCTCTCTGCCATGCTAGACCAATTCCGATCCTCATTCTTTCCCTTAATCTTCCTCCAAAGAAAGAGGGGAGGCGGATCCTGATATAATTTCAGACTCTTACAAAGGGGAGCAAAAAGAAAGACCACTAATAAGTCCTTCTAGCTCTGGCTCTTCCTCACACTATACGAATAATTGTTACATCCTTTCTCAAATTAATTTTAATTGGTTTCTCAAGGACAGAGACCAATCTATTTCGATCACTATAAGTGAGGGTCCTCCATGGGTTGATCTCTTTGGTTCCTTCAACCTCTCTAGTATTATTGTTCTGGAAAGCTATTGAGCACATACAGAACACTCAACAAATGTAGCTTAGAGTTCATTAATTCAGTAGAAGTTTTTCTTCCAGATCATAATTTCCAGACCTTTAAATATGTCTGTAAAATTCCTCTTCTATATAAGCATCTTTCAAGTTCATTGTTACAACTTGGTTTTAATTAGAGAAATAGACATAATTTGCTATAAGGTTAAGATCATTTCTGAATATAAAGCAAAGACTAATTTATGATTTTTCATAAATATTAGTATTTGTATAGTCACTTAGAATTGAGAGTTTACAATACCTTTTTCAATCTGCACCTCATTTGATTTCCTAATAACCCTATACTGCAGGCACCATGCTTTTCATTTTCTAAGTGAGGAAACTGAGGCTTTTAAACAAGTGACTTCCCAAAGCCAGACAATCAGCAGTTAGCAACATACTATGGCTCTAATTCTGTTGTCGTTCCCTAACACCAGGTCATTATAGCCTTATTTGTAAGTGCTGGGATTATGACCTTTTCCTGGAAGAAAACTTTAAATTATAGTTTATAGTCATAGTTTAGTATTCTCATTATAAAATCCTTCTATTCACTTCCATTTCCCCTCCAAAGCATAATTAGGGAAAGGAGATACTGCCTCTTACGTCAAATATCTGAAATCCTTATGAAGGATTTAAAGTGGAAATAAAAATCTAGACACAAATAAAAGTTTTGGCTTTTCTCTAAAATTGACAATTTTCACCATTTTATTTAAGGGGTAAAAAGTGGCAGAGAATGACACCTTTCGGACATTAAAAAATTAAGCTATATAAATGCTGCAGACCCTGAATTTCACGTTCTGCTTATGTAGCTCAACAAATATTAACAAATAACAACAACAGCTATAAATACCCACAGGTACAATAAGTGGAAATTCCTGTTCAGTACATATTGCAAATGCTCTATCACTAAGCGAGGAACTCACATGGGTTTCAAGGAAAGTTTTCCAACTCTTGGAGCTTTTTCACACAGTTCTATCCTTGACTCTGCATACTCCCTTTCTTTCTTTCCCATCACCCCCATTTTCTATTTCAGGGTTTATCCAGGATTTTCTTTCCTTTAGCATCATATGGGTGAAAATAAAATAAACTATCCTGCAGGTTTACCCAAAACATAGAAAAGTGCTTCACATGTACTCAATGACCTGAGAAACCAACCAAATAAACTCCTCAAGCTATTTTGGCAATGAGTGTAAATTATAATTGAGGAAGGAAAAGATACTGTCCTTTCCATTGGCTACTACATTGCTTTAAGAGATGAATGGCACTGTCAGTTTTGCATAAGGAATCAGGTGCTAATTCTGAGGTAATTATGGCATGCACAGATTTCCAGATTTTTACCCAGTTTCTTGAACAAGCCACAGGCTTGTCTATATATCAAAGCTGCCTATAGATGGATGTAGTGATGTTTAGGTACTTATTGGGTCTATCAGATTTGACAATGAAATCAATCTCTCCCTTTAGAAACTCTGGGTTAATGACAAAGTTTATTAAACTGCAGGCAGTCATTCAGAAAAGATCAATACAGACATGATTACAAAGTAACCTAAGGATTAAACACAAGATTTATCACAAAATTAAACTGAATTAAATGTTCCCTGATAACACTTGAAATGCTGTCAATACTTTTAACTCATAATCTATGCTTTCTGTGTTTACCTAATAGGTAATAGGGATGTCTGATTTCAGAAAATAACTGCCATATAAAACCATAAGCTGTAGAGATTTGCTGACAGAAATGAGAGTTCCCTTCTGAAAATGTTCTCTCATTTTTAAGAAGCAGCACCTTAATTTACCTATCAGAGCTGTCCACTTAACTCAGTGTTTTGCATTTCTAAATACATACCCCATTCTGCCCATCCCTAACACAGGTCTCTACATCCTTACAGGTATACAAGTATCTCAGAAGCTAGTCTGCAAATTACATACTTGAAATAATTTCCTTCTGTCCTCTTACACAGAAGCATGAGGTGTGACACTGGCTTTTGGTCTTATGAGGAAAGGAGCTGGAAAATGTTGTCTGATTTTCCCCTCATCCTGGTAGGATTTACTGATGCCACCGCAAGCTCAGCAAATTATATTCATGACAGTGAACTTGCCATCACAGCCTATGAAAGCTAACCACTGGCTAAACAAACTGGCAACAACATATACACTCAAAATCAGTAGAGGAGTCGATATACATGACAGCTGTTGGAACTGACATCAATACCACAGCGAGAGAGAAAGCTCTGCAGGACCTGAAATGATAAAGGCCAGGCCTGCTGTGTGAGGTTGGAAGGGTATGTGCACGAGCAGATGGATTGGAAGAGAAATGTTACGGGGCAAAAATTGAGTCTGTGGTTTAAACTATACCTTGGATGACAGACAGCATGTGTGAGGGAGGCTTTCTTTTTTCCCTTGTCCATTTGCTATCATATTGCTGTTAGTACACTTCATTCCACAAATGGCATCAGCCCTGTTGTGATGGCCAGCAGGCTCCAGTGATTTCAATAGTAAGGCAGCTGTTCTTTCAAGAGGGACAAGCACTGGGTTGGAAATAAGATGTGAGGCTGATACCATCCTGAAATTCTATCATTCTCTCATCAGCATACTGATTTACACCAGATAATCCACTTTTTTTCTCAGCAGTTACCTAACCTTATAAAACTGTTTAGAGCTATAGGTAGCCCCAAATATTTCTCAATTCCTCAAGGAACAAGAATGCCATCTGGCCTGCTGAAGAAAGGGAATCTGCACCCCACCCAAAAAGCTGGGGCTGCTTCAAAGTACACTGAGCTAAACTGTCTTGTGTTTACACTCCTTTATTAATAGAGATCCTATCAGTTTGCTAGATTATAGCCCACAATAGAAACTTCATTCCAAGAAAATGACAGCACTTCACTACTGTACAGTTCTTTCATTTCCTATTTCCTCATCTGTCTTGGCTCAACCTAATCCTGACACAAGCAGGTGCTCTGGTGGCAATTAGGTCTGGGTTTAAGGACTGGTGTTGCCACTTTGTGGCTTTGTAGCCTTAAGCAAATCTCCCAGCCTATTTAAACTCCCATTTTTACTCCTGGAATACAGGGACAGAGTTATGAAGTTTAATGACATCTATGGAAAGTGCCCAGGATATTTCCTAGCACAAAGTAAACAATAAATAAATGATAGGTGAGGAATTTATCTTCCTGACTAATACAATTACGGCTTTAGTCATTACAAAGGGAAACCGTTCATCATTATAAAAGGTAATATTTGGCACTGGAGGATTAATGATGAGATCTGTTCTCCATATATCCTCATGACTGTGTTTACTAAATGTCTTTCAGTGTACCATGTGATGTACTGTATATATATAACACCTACTTTAATTAGCACAGCACCTTGTGAGGCCTCAGTTTTCTCTTTTCTATAAAATGGAGGTTAATTACGGCACCTAAATTACAAAGCATCAATTAGGATTAAATAAGCTAATACAATATCTGGAATATATTAGAGCTTGTTATTTTATTACTACAAATTAAGTGGACCAAGGTCACATAGCTTGAAGACAGCACCAGGACTCAATGCAGATCTGCATGGCTATAGAGCTCATGCCATTGCAACACTTTCAAACTGAATGCAGAAGCCTAGGATACACTCTGAGCACTAAGATTTAAACTGTGGTCTGGGACTCAATATTTCCACAATTCTCAATAAGCACATCACTTGGTCTATCTAATGCAAAGAAAGTACAATTTGGTCTTTAGAATAATAACACCATATAAATTTCCATAATTTCCCCTTAAATTTGTCTTCTGTAATTTACAAGAAGTACAAACAAGAAAAAGTTATGAAAAAATGCATTTCTTATCACCACCTGAAATGGAAAGATGGAAAACTTCAGGCAAGTTTAGCCCTCTGTATTCATGACACATCCACATTAAAAGACCACCATGTACTCCATTCTTAGAGAGCGGCAATGAGAAATCCTTAAAAAATCATTTGCTACTGATTCTATCACAAACCTCTTTCAACTGCTTTACCCTTGCTGGTTTTCCAAATGAGATCTGTCCATCTGATAGACAGATTAGATAGATAGATAGATAGATAGATAGATAGATAGACAGACAGACAGACAGACAGACAGATGCATATGGAATCATTACTAGATACAGTTCAACATGAAAAGATTACCTATAAAGCTTCCTGCCAGAGCCTAACCTTGAAAGAAATGGGTTTCTTGAACTCTGTTAGGGAATCTCTCAATGTACCATCCCAAGCCTTCCTGCATAAGGCTCAGTAGAACAGGGGGAGATAGGAAAAAGCAGGAGGAGGGAAAAAAGCTCTCCTTCCCAGCTGAGCACTGACACATACAGTACCGTTTGGGAGGCAATTTTATGTGCTCTTAGTAGTAGATTAATGAATGTAATTACCTACCATTGTGGCTGTGAATGCTGCAAAAACTATAATTTATAGAGTGCTGTAAAGTTCTAATGTGTTTTTATGTCCATAAGCTGCTTAACCATAATCTAATGCATTTGTACAAGAACAGCCTAAGTGGCTCTCAGCTGAAGAGTGAACACAAGTGTCTGAACCTCAGCAATTCTACTCATATGTCTTTATAACCCAACCCCGTGTGGTAAGCATCTGAAGGAAACAGCTGCTGAATTATACAAATAATTCTAGAGACAGTGACAAGGCTCTCTGCCTTGCTCACCAAGAGTTTCTGGCTGACAAAGGGCTGCAGGCCTTAATTAAATGCTAGAGTGGTATTTAACACATGTTTGGTGGTTACTTTTTCTTTTACCACCATCATCACCACCCTCTCCTTCACTCCATCTGCCCTCACCTCTTCCCCTAGAGCACAGGTGGCAAATACAAGGCCTGTGGGACGAATCCACCTTGTTTTATCCAGCCTGGCACCTTGTTTCTACCTGGCAGCAGCACTAAGCTCCTTGCCCCTAGTTAAGGAGTAGTTACATTTATACAGTCCTAAAATAACATTCGGCCCTTTGAAGGCAACCGCAAGGCTGATGTGGCCCCCAGTAAAAATAAGTTTGACACCCCTGCCCTAGAGAACGTGAGGGGTGGTAAGAAAAGCCCAAGGAGAAATATTGCCTTTCTCTCTGAAAATATCCTGACTTTTAGCTTTAAAAATGACTCACCATTTCCAATATTTCCTCTTTTCCTGACGTTATATTTTCAAAGAAAGGGAAATACTTGGCTCACAATTCTTTCGACATCTAAAGCAAATTATCCTTTGAGACTGCCTTAGTCAGGGGTTTGAAGCATCTTGTACGATTCTACAGATAGATGATTATGAGATGAAGATGAGGTTGGTGGGTGGTGACAGAAGTCACGGTCACAGTGATTATGGTCATGGCTGGTGCTCATTACGTTTACTACGGGCCGTTATCACATATCTACCACAGTCCTGTGAGCAGGTACTCTGACAATCCATTTCCAGATGATGAGACTGAGGGTCATGATTGCTAGGTGGCAAGGCAGGTGATTCAGTTCAGCTTTTCACTCCAGAGCCTGTACTAAACTCACCAGGCAAGTTACTTATTTAAGATTTTCCTTGCCTGTAACATAGAGATAATAACAGTATTTACCTCATAGGAATGTTGTGAGAGTTAACTAAGTTAATGCATATAAAGTGCTTAGAATATCTGTGTCAGGACCTAAGCAATGGTTAGTCCACATAGGCCATCATTACAATTACTCCTCCGGAAACAGGCAGAATATGAATATACTGTGGATGCAGGGGGCAAGGGCAGGAGGACACTGTACAGGACACCAAAACCTGTCTATATTTTCTAGAGGCAAAATGGAAGCTCCGGAGAATTACCCCAAAACACAATGGTAGCTAATAACAGATAAAGCAGCAGCATCAAAGTGCAACAGGACAAGTCCCACTCTATTTCCCAAAGCACAATATTGAACAAACAGTACTCCCAGAAGGTATATGCCAAAGGGTCCTAAGTTAAAACAGCAAAAAAGAATCCCTCTGGAATAGGAATCCCCCTTTTTTTCTGCTTTTGGTAGCAATGCAATAGGATATCTGTAAGTAAATGTTTCAGTACACATTAAGAAATTAAATAGCTTCAGGAAAACTCAAGGCTAGAAAATATTCAGAACTCTTGGTTGAGTACAGAGACAGGACAGCATTACGTCAGTGGCCACACAAGGATGAACAGCCAGCTCTAAGACACACAATCAGGGTAAATTAGTATCATGGTTTATAAATAATTAATACCCTTCCTAGTTAAAAAGGTACTACTCTCCAGCATTCATAGGATGAGATGTGATTTGGATTCAATTAAAGCTCTATCCTGTCCAAAGGAAGAAATTCTGCCTCTCACAGTCAGCCATGTGGCTGCTGCTTTACTTCATATTCCAGACTGATCTGTGGAAGCCTCAAGATCTATAATCTCACAGGGCTGCTTATGTAGTAGCTAGACTTCTCTCTTCCCCAACAGGAGAGTGAAAGGGAAGATAGTTTGAACATTACAGAACAGGAAAAGTATTTCCTACCTCCTGAAAAATTAGCTTTGACCTTGATATGAGAACACTGGTTCCTGTTCTTGAGTCTGAAACAAGAGGGAGGGGAAAAGAGGGTGGAGATAAACCATTTCCTTGAAAAGCTAAAGTGCAATTGCACAGAATAAGGCTTTGGGATGTGGCCAGCCCCCTGCCCAAGCCTTGCCCATCTTGAGTTTCCCTACTACGAACCAGTGTTCTCCACTTCCTCTACTAAAAGAAAGTTGCTAATCACATGGAAGTCCCCAAATATCCACTGGTTCCTCACCCTACATGCCATCACCTTGCTGTTTGCCTTTCTCACCTCAGTTTCTCTGTTGGAATAGGATCCTAAACAGTCTCCTCACAGTCTCTACACACACACACGCACACACACACGCACGCACGCACGCACCCATTCTCTAACTCAGTTCACAATGCTGTTCCATCATCTTTGGCAAGTCTCATGACTCCTTTCAGAAGCCCATGGCTTCCTACTGTTTGCACCAAACTGATAGGATCAACTCTATCTTCCCATGTGCCCTGACATTACTTACTGGTTATGTCTCACACACTACTTCCTATCTATCAATGTTTCTTAAGAATTATTTCTCTCTCCCAAGCATGCTTAGCACTTTCTGTCTACACCAATGTCTGAAAGAGGCCCCACTGGGATAAGGTGAAATTACATTAAAGTATTTATTTATATGTGCTTTTCATGTCATTCTTCAATAGTTTCTAATTTTGTATGTTTTATGTAATACATACATAAAACTAAAATGACCATTAAATGCACAAATAAATTTATCATGGAGCACATTGAAAGAAAAACTAAAATGAATGAAATTATATGAGATCTCTCTGGGAAAAGTCCAGCAATGTTAATATAACAAGAATGGTTTGCATGACATCAGTATAACCTGGCAGCCAAGGAGAGTGGAATGGAATGTGCATATGTGAACAATGATGACTTCACTGTACTGGTCAGTGGGGATGTGGTAAACGCTGTTGAGTAAGCATGTGTACTGCGTGGCCATTGCATTCAAAGTGGTTGAGTGAGTAGAGTAATGAACCTAAACCAAATTTTGTGTTAAGCTTAAACATTCCTCCAAGGAAACTATTCAGAAGATTCAGAAGGCTGTGACTATGGGCAACTGGTGATTGGCAGCTTCATTAAAACAATGCGCCCACTCATGCATCATGTCTCCTGCAGAGTTTGTTGGCAAAACATCAAATCACCCAAGTGACTCCGTCCCCCTAGAGCCCAGATTTGGTGCCTTGCGTCTTCTGGCTTTTCCAAAACTAAAATTCTCTTTGAGAGGGAAGAGATTTCAGACCAGCGATGAGATTCAGGAAAATGTGACGGGGCAGTTGATGGTGATTGGGAGAACTGTGTGAGGTCCCAAGGTGCCTACTTTGAATGGGACTGAGGCATCATTGTCCTATGTATGATGTTTCTTGTATCTTGTATCTTCTTCAATAAATGTCTCTATTTTTTATATTACATGGCTGGATACCTTCTGGACAGACCTCATATATAACAAGAGTATGCTTATTCTAAGTGTTTTTGCCAACGAAGTGGGTATACAATAGAAAAAACTTGAAGACTTCTGGTTTAGACTACACATAAGGAAGCAAACACCTTAGTAGTAAAAACCTTTTCCAATGCTCCTTTGAACATTTAAAGCTCTTATCACTCAAAATGTCACTAAGTGATTTATTGATACAGTAACTAGACGTTACAAATCACAGGGCACCCAGGGAAGATTTAGAAAAGGTGCTCTGTGAAACCAAATCCCAGCAGCAGGCAAATAAATGAACCATTAGATTGCAAGAAATAACCACATTTAGAACAAGTGTCAGGGTATCATCTTTTGGTTTTAAAAATGTAATGACAACTTCAGAGAAGTACAAGACCTCCAGCTAATTAGAGGGCAGCCATCAAACACACCAAGTATTATGTGACTGACCCAAAGATTTCTTTTAACAAAACACATCAGGGATTTGCCTATTTGAATAGGATACTGTATGAAACTGTATGAAATCAAGGAAACAGGTGATAATACTCACCAACACATGTTTTTCTCAGGAGATAAAATACATAAATCCAACTTCCTCCCATCACTGCAACACCTATAGTCAGATAGGTCCGTGTGACCTATCATTTCATTAGGGAAGCTCAAGGCTGCATCACCTTTATAGATACTAGATAGATGCTTACTGGGAAAGATACTAAACTGTTATTTCAATCCCTGCAGTAAAAGCCTCATGCAATTCCTGATCAATCAGGTGGCTTTTGCAGTTAATATCACTGATACTTCTAGACTATGAATCTCTTGCAGAAGACTGCCACATCGTATTTAATTTCCCATAACACCATCCCTTGGTAGGCATTCAATAGAAATCTGTTGCATAAATACTGCAAAAAAACTTTTAAAACTTAAAATTCAATATGTAATAAGTCTAAAAATTCAATATTTAATAAAATAATCCTAAAGTCTCTAAATATTTTCTACACATAAATGATAGGGCATTTTTCAAGCTATCTGTGTCACACAGAGAACTGTGAATCATTTTTATATCCCAAGCTCTACACAAAAATGAAACCAGGAGTGGGCATAATAAATCTTATTAGTCCCTTGGGTCTCATGTTGACAATTTGATGAGGGCAATGATAGCTGATTTAGCAAGAAAAATAATGATCATATTCATGTCATAGACCTTAGCACTAACTTTCCAATCTAGCTGGGATGGGGGCAAGAGATAATTTCTATTCCAAACCACAGAACCAAAAATGACTGAAGTGACTATTCTGTTCCATGAAGTACCAAACCAGCACCATTTAGATGAGGAGGGAAGAAGTTAATCCCTTACACACAGAGATACCTTAGATGAGCATTAAGATTCTTTCCAGTGGTTTGAAAAAGGCTGACCTAGACTTCCAAAAGCATATATTTATTTGATATACTTCCAAATGCCCAGATATTCAACTGCAATAGTTTAGAGTAAGGAGAGTAAATCATTCACCCAAGGACTTGGGGGAGGGAGAAGAGAAGCAGGGAAAGCTGGAGAAATAAACATGCAAAATCATGGATTCAAGAATCTAGTGAAAGATTTAAAAAAAGTTTTAAATGGTTTGGAGAAGATAATACTCAACAGAGAGCCACTGAAGATTTTTAGGGGACGGGTCAGCACTGCATGAGAGTGAACTGCAGTATATGTCCATCCTGTATACCCTCCATCAAACAGATGCAAGGCTTGGGGGTGACTCCTACTGATTCAACTTTCTTAATCTCCGCCACCTGTCTGTTACCCAACCTGTCACTACATTAAACTAGACCTTCTCATCTGGACTTCTATTATCAATATACTAATTGGTGTCCATGTTTCCAGGTTTTCACTCAGTTGCTAGGTGAAAGTCTAAGCATGTCACTCCCTTATTTGAAACCTTCAATGGCTATCCATTAATCAATTCTAATCTTTTTGGCCTGGGTCCATAAGGCCTTCCATGATACAAACCCTGCTGCTTATGACTCTCACCTCATTCATTTCCTGTCATCATTTCCTGTACCTACTCCCCCACTACACACTTATACTCCACACATACTAACATACTATAAGTTCCCCAATTATGCCAAGTGTCACTTAAGTCTCTTTAAAACTGTAATATCCTCTGCTACTAATATTATTCCTCCTTGGTCCATTGAACCCCCTCAGCTCGGCTATCTCCCACTTAGCTTTAAGGTCTCCATTTTCCTTAACAAAAACACCCATTCCTTTTGAATTATAATCTCCATGTACTTCTCCATCCCTTTACCAGTATACAGGCCTTTCCAGGCCAGGGTCAGAGCCTTGTTTGCTATCACATTTCCAGCAAGCAGCAGAGGGACTGATAGGTTTTAAGTGTCAATAAACATTAGATGAATAAATAAACGTTTTCCTCTACTATAGGGACAATCCTAGTACATAAAGTAGGTGATTCTAGCCACTCTCTCACACATACTCCCTAAGAGGCAGGATGAAAGAAGTTATTCATAGTAGAATATTCTACTCAGATCAAATCATTCCCTCAGGATAAGCACCATCTCTATTCCCCTTAGTATTTCTAACAAATCAACAGATGATTTAAACTGAAGAAATATATGCCAATTTAGCTTCCAATCTCAGCAAAGAATCAGTAAGGGTGGTAATGATAATGGCTGTTCACATTTACTATGTCCTTAGCAGTGGCCAGGTGCTATGCTCATTTACCTAGTCCTCACTATCCTATATATTAGGAACTCTGCTTCTCCTACCATATGAATGAGAAAATTGAGATTTGGAGATGCCAGGGTTCTCAACCCTGGTTGCTTACTGAATTTCCTAGGAAGTTTAAAAAAACAATGCCTGAACTTCACCCAAAAGCAACTAAAACCCAAATGTTGGGGCATTTTAAAAAATATTTTATTTATTTATTTTTAGAGAGAGGGAAAGAGAGGGAGAAAGAAAGGGAAGCATCAATACATGAGAGAAACATTGATCGGTTGCCTCTCTTGCACAAGCCCCAGCTAGTGACCAGGCCCTCAACCCAGGCACGTGCCCTGACCAGGAATAAAACTGGTGACCTTCCACTTTGTGGGCAACTCTCACCCAACTGAGCTATGCTGGTTGGGGCTGGGATGTTTTTTTAGAAGTTCCTGAAATGTATCATCAGAGTTGAGAACCACAAGGTGATGTGTCTAAAATTCTCCAGTTTCTATGCTGCAGACAACCGGAAGTCAGTCTGATTCCAGAGCCTGACAAATCTCTTAAACCACTACACTCCTGTTAAGCTACTCCTCTGAACTTAAAAGTCCTGGAACCTTTATTGTCTTCGAAGTATATGCAGGCAATAGTCTCCAGATTAGTAAAACAGGGGTCTGTTTAGAATATAGATTATAACAAGTGCCACTCTGAATGTGTAAGTCAACTTCATGGTTTTCAGTGAGACAGCAAAGAGGGTTCTGTTAATTTAATAGTAATGCTCCTGGCTGTATCTTCTACTTCTACTTCCTACCAGACAATTTGGATGCTGCAATACACCACGGATGTTAATATTCCACCATTTAATAAAAAAAAAGAGAGAGAGTGAACCACTAGAAGCCCAGAATTTTCACTGGAAATAATAGGTAAGAAGAAGAAAATGAGCTTTTAATTGAGGTGGGAGGGGCTAAAATTTTAAAAGCCTATCTTAAAACAACGCTTTAGATACTCCAGTACTTCAAATGCATTAGAACCAAACACAGAAGCACTTTGTTTTAATTTCAGCGCTTAGAAAAGAATTCAGGTTCACATTACATAATACTTGACACTGATTTATTACGGACATACCCAACATGACAAGGAATGAAGGAGACAGAAGAAAACATTTAAGCAATTTATAGATAAAGGGGCAAAAGGCACAACAGATTGATGTTCTAATCTTTTCTACCTCTGAAGCCTGAGCTTCAAACAAAGAAAGAAAATAAGAAATTATCCATTATTTCCTCAATGTGAAAAAAAGAAGAGAACCATGAACACTGGTATATGTCTCTGCCAGGCTTTCTCCTACCTATTAAATTCAGGGTCAACTTCCTCAGTGCAACTTGCACAATCACCCAGAGCTCTGTACTCAGAAGGGCCCGGCACTTGGTTTAATGCTCTATAATTTTATCATTGAGTTTGTACTTTCTACATGATGTCTGATGAGAGAATGAAGGATATGTATGGATAGAGTAAATTTATGTAGTAGGCACGTCTGCCATTCTGTGCTGCCCCACTTGCCCATAGCATTCACGATGGCCCATGAATGTAGAATTCTGATTATGTGAGAGTTCAGTAAGACTCAGAGTACAAGGTAAGCATATTACATCTATGATACAATAAGAGGAGACACCAACAGTCCTGGAGCCTATATTTTCTCTTCTAACCAGAATTTGACTTATAATGAAAAGGAGGCAATGATGTTCTAAGAACTCTGACCTCAAAGAGTTCATACATTTGTTTTGGAGGAAAATATATAAAAATGGGATATTTTACAAAATAGAGCAATGTTTAAAGTCAGAAGTAATATATATCCAAGAATGAGACAGCAATTAAAATTGCTTATAGGTGGGAGGGAGACTGAAAATAAAATATTAAGGTGGAAAGGGTTCCTGAATGACTCAACAGACCTTTGACATCCACATTGTTTAGTACACCCAAAAACACACATTCGGATTCCTTTGCTTGCATAATTCAGAGGTTAAACCACATTTTCCAACAACACCTGCACAAGCATTAACAGCAAACTACTTCTAACTCACACGTCAACAGTGGTTGATCTGCTTCATCCAGACGTAGATGTGCAGGGGCACTGACTGTCGCTCACAAGAAGAACTGAGATATAGTACAGGCATGCACTGAACCAAAGGCAAATACTTCTTCCAGCACGATGCACGGGTATGAGGACAGCTCTTCATTTTCCAAGCTAGCAGAGGGGAACACTGGTGCAATTACTCCTAAACTGCCTAATCCCCATATCACTTAATATTTAAAAGTCAATACAGGTAGTAGAAAGAGCAATGGCCCAGAAGGCTAAGATCAAGATTTAAGTCCTGCTTTATCTTATACAAGCATTTCACCTACCAAAAATTCAAATTTCTCATTTATAAAATAGGGAGACAAACTATCACTGCTCCCTCATAGGTTATCATGAGAATCAAATCAGAATGTGAAAAAAAGCAAAGTGAGGAACAAATGTGGCAGTATTATTAAGTTTTGGAATAGTCTTAATGTGATTTAAGGACTTAGCTTCGAAATTAACTCGTATTCCTGCATATAAGCTGGGTGGTAGAGGGAACAAACCTAGCCTCAGTCAATCAAGACTGTGTTATAGATTTTCATGAAAGAGGAAATGGTTACTAAATGAATATGAGCAATGTTTACAATTTTTATTGAATTTATTGAGGTGGTATTGGTTAATAAAATTATACATATTTCAGGTGTACAATTCGATTAATACATCATCTACACATGGTGCTATTTGTTCACCACCCCAAGCTTCCACCATCATTTATCTTCCCTTTATCCTCTTCTACCTCCCCCACCCCCTTCCCCCTTGTAGTCACCATACTGTTGTCTATGTGTAAGTTTTTTTCCCTGCTTAATCCCTTCACCTTTTTCACCCAGCCCTCAACTCCCTCCCCTCTAAGAGTTGCCAGTCTGTTCTCTGTATCTATGAGCCTGTTTATATTTTGTTTTAGTTTATTTTGTTCATTAGATTCCACACTGGTTACAATTTAAAGGAAGAAAAAATCTGCTGGAGAACTTTAATATTCATCTTTGACACATGCTTTATGATCTATCAGGTGCAACAAGTAGACATATGTGGTATGGCTACTGCTTGGGTCAAATATTCTCATCCCAGAATGAGTAGCATCTTCTTGGGTAGTAAAATAATACAGCTGAATCCTAGGGTAAATGAATGATTCCAATAGCCAGTAGAGCTTATAGTTAAACAGCATAATACACATCTACCTAACTTATGGACTTTACAAATAAACTGTTATACAATTTGTCCATACAACAAGGAAAACTTTGGGGGTATTTAACATATGGTAAATTTAGATGTACTACTTTATAACATTTTAGTAAGTATGACATATTTCAAATATGTGCCTATGTAGGGTTGCTAAATTAAATACAGAATACCCAACTAAATTTGAATTTCAGATACATATTTCTAGTATAAGTATTTCCAAATACTGCATGAGATATACTTTTACTAAAATAAAAATTCTGTTTATATAAATTCAAATTTAACTGATATCCTGTATTTTTCACTTGCTAATGCTGGCGGTGCTGCCTATTTCATATCATTCCTGTTAGTTTCAGTGAGCAAAAAATATGTTGGGTAGGGGAAGAGGGTGAAACAAGAAAAACAGATGGTTTTAAAGAAATTAGCTGAGAACAAGAACAAAAAAAAGTCTTCTGCCATGCAGTCTTAAGTGAGATGAACAACACCTGCACCTGTCTTAAGTGAGATGAACAAAGGTAAGAAAAATGTTTATCTGGTTTTAGAACCACAGTCCCAGGTCAGTGAACTGGAAGGGATTTTACACAAGGGCAAGAGGCCAACGAGGAAATGGTATACCAAAATTCAGAACCAGAACATCACTGACCTGGAGAAACCAAAAAGGGAAAAATATTTACAACCACATACACAAAGTAACAAAATAGATAGTTCTGCAGTGTTAGAACATAGGCAGTCCTTTTTAAAATAAAACAATCCCCTCCTATTAGTCATTGGGACTTCTCATATTAAATGGTATTCAAATATGATCTACTTATTAAAGCATCTACATGTAGACTGCTCAGGCTTAATTTAAGTATATGAGCAAAAAAGCCCATTCAAAATTCGACCTCCTCATTAATCCTGATAGGTACTCCAGGAGCAATGGCCCCAGATTACACCCTCCCACCAAATTCTTAGGTCTACCTGCTTCCCTGATGCCAGTTCAATAATCAGCTCAAGGGGTCAGGATTCTCCTTTAATAACAGAGAAATGTGTCCTGACCTTCAAACCACCTAAGGTGGCCCACAACAAAGCAGATGAAAAGATGCTGGCTGTCAACACAGCTCGCACTGCTTCTTTATTGTCTTTTAAAGGCAGACCAGGAGAATATGCTGAAATCTAAACCTGGCAGAAGATCCCTGTATCTCCTGGACTTCTTTTTCTGGATCATATCTGCTGAAGCACCACTGAGTACCCTTTTTCAGACTGACAGTCACTCTGCCATGTGAAACATCAAAAGTCTGGAAGAAAGGCTGTGGTCTTGACCCCCAGTCTGCTAACTCAGGATCTAATTGCTCATTAGACACTGCTGAGAAAATCATAATCCTAGGCAACAAGAGGAAACCCCTGGGCAGACAGAAATAAACCCTCCTATCTCAGTTCTCAGTCACAGCTGACACCAACCCAGACCCTATGCTAGTACCTAACAAATCTTCTCTTACCATAAGGTGAAGACATATATTATGATAGGAAGACTGAAAAAGGCCTAAGAAGAAGGTACCAAAACCTCAATCTCACCTAGTCTTATCAAACTAAAGATGTTCTAGCACTTGTTATGGGAAAGGGCTTGCTCTACAATTTATTCTTTCTTCAAGTGCTTCTAATAACACATTGAATTCCAAGTTATCAGACCAAGCCCTACTGAAAATACAAAAAGAATAAGATAGTCCCTGCTATCACAGCTATTATAATTCAGCAGGGAGATAGGATCCTTAAATAAATACCTAGTATGTGGCACATGGCCAAATAGAAGTGCAATGGCCATTTGCTCTTGGAGCAAGGAGAGTACACTCCAGTGGGTAATCAGGGAAGGTTTCCTGGAAGATGCAGCTGAGCTAAGCTTTAGCAAGGGAAGGATTTTGAAAGGCAGATAAAAGAGAATTAAGAATATAGGTAAGTACCTATAAGGGAAAGTTAGTAAAAGGTAGGGATAGGTTGTTGAGACAGAGAAAAGGCTGCTTAATCACCAGGCCCAAAAAGTTTGGACTTCATTGTCAGGCAATAGGGAGCCATGAAAGGCTTTTGAATAGTATATTGAAATAAGTAGACAAACAGAGGACTACAGGAAGGTTTGGAGGAAAGAGATACCAAACACACGACCAATTAGAGGGTACTGAAACTGTGCAGATGACATACAATAGAATCTGAGCAAAGCAGGTAGCAAAAAAAAAAAGTAAAAAGGAAAGGGATCTCACAAACAAGAAACAGAACTCATAAGAGGTGAAGAAAGGGAGAAGACTACAAATACCAATAAAATGTTTAGCTGAAAAGACACCAAAAGTGTAGGGGCCATTACTGAAAAGCGAAGATGAATAAAAGTTTAAAAGAAGGTACATTTTTTCCTTAGGCACACTGATATTCTAATAAAATATCAGATATATATGCAGTTGGGAAGGAAAATTGTGACTAGAAATAAGAATTGGGGCATTATGGCATTTTGATAATAAATCTTCTGCACTGATGAGGTCTGCAAATAAGAAGAGTCAGCAAAATTGAACTCTGGGCAGTGTACACAGTTAGGGATTAGAAAAGGAAATGAGACCAGAAGAAAAATGGTCTTAGCACAAGACATGGATAAAAAAAAAGTAAAAACGTGATGTCACAGAAGCCACAGCAAAGAAAACATTTCAAGGAGAGAACCATTAACCTCTGTCAAACATTTCAGAGACTTTTTGTAATAGGGGAAGAGAAATGAGAAAGGGTCCTTGAACGAGGAGATTAGAAGGTCTCAAGTGAGACTTCATCCCTATTGACATCAATGACAGGGGTGGATGTCACCTGATACTGAGAGCCCAACCTAACATTGACTCAGGACACACTGGACTCAAGTCTGGGCATCAGCTGAAAATATGCACATTAACTGTGAGTGCCAAGAAGCATGTGCATGGCCTAGGCCCAAAGACCATTCTAACCAGTGGTATCTTACAGATACCCTTTTCCATCTCCCCAAATTCTCACTCCCCACTTGCTGCTTTCTCCTCCCTAGAAGTCACAATCATCAAGTGAAGCAGTGCAGAAAATACCACAATCTAAACATAAAGTCCCCTTTAAAAAGGAAAAAAAAAAGCCTAGCATCCTATAATGTTCCACATACGAGACATAAATCTTTCTGTTCATTCACATTTGACTGTGAGTAAAAAAGCAGTCGAAGCAGATATATGAACTTCCTATCTACCCTGCGGGATATTTGTCATACAGAGAGTAAAACTTACATAATGTGTGTACAGAAGAGCAGATGGGTCTTCCAATAAATGAAATATGATCCTACACATTTTTCCCTCTCCCACTACACTTTTAATTCACTAGTTGCCTTGTCTCTTTCCAGGAATATTCTCTTTTTATACTAAACTACTATCTATTTGGGAAGCACATTACCATCATGACAAATCATGGCTTCAGTGCCAACCCAAAAGGATTATGCAATTTACTCCATGACACCTTTCATTAATGCTTCTGCTACCTGATTTTAGCACTCATTATTCCAAATATTTTAGATAAAGTATGGTTTCCCTCTCAGTATAGAGAATGATAAATGGTTTGCAAATAAATGTGAGAGTCTCCACTTAGTATGCCAGAGAGTAAACAGTGTTCCTGCTGCTGTGGCCCCTTTTATTATTTGAATCCTGAAGAAACTGTTCTGCAAACAGCAGGGCTGCAAGATGACATCTGTGTGTTCATTAATGCATCATTTCCTTTGCACAGAAGCCCTATAACTGAAATTTAATTCTAATCTTTAATTGAACAAAATTGCTTTCAGATGACAAATTAAGGCGAGGGAGCCACACCCAAGCAGAGGGCTGCAGCAAGGGAAAGCTGCATCAACTCTGCTCCAGCAAGGAGGAAAACAGCAACAAACTGTGAACTGATTTGCTCTCACTTGGCTGCACTGTGGAAGGAAAAAAAAGGAAACAATTTACTTTATTATGGTTATTTCCTAAATAAAGTAAATGTGGGAGTATTTGAATTTAAAGTCCCCCAGTCTACCCAATGTTGGAACAAAGTACAGAATATTAGAGACATGGCATCCAGTTGACATGCTCTAAATCTTGGTTTTAAAGGCAGAAAGACATATTTGGGTGTAAAAATTATAATGCATACTAGCAGCAGTAATTTGTTTTGCTTGGGACTTAGGAGTCCTGCCTTCCCAACTACTTCTGGGCATCAGAACAACAGCCAAAGTCAAAGACCACAGATTGCAAGGCTCAGTAGTGACCCACAGGTTCCTGAGCACCAAACACAATGCAAGAAGGCCTTCTGGTCAGCCTCTCCCAAGGAGGCTGCTGGACTTAATGGCAGTATAGAGCTCTTTCTTTTTCTGTGACTCCATTTCAGTGTACCCACAATGCACTCAGGCTTGCTGAGGGGCATGCACACAGCCTCCCAGCTCTGCAACACTACTCCATCCAGCTGTGGCTACCACAACTGACTCTACAATTAGGAAAAATCTTAATCTACACTTTTTCAAGTCATGCACATAAAAACACATAGGTTCAGAATAATTGCTGAGGACACAATTTCTGTCAGTGGCTCGTAAACTTTTGCAGAATCATAAAACTCTTTGAGAATATGAGAAATCTGATAGATACAACAGAACCTTAGAAAAATGAACATAGTTACTGAACTTTACAGACCCCCAAAAGTCAACCTCTGGCTTATATAGCATATGAATACATACATTTGTTTATATACATATATGTGCATACATATGTACATATACCACCAGAAGCACTCCACCACCACACTTCTAGAACTCCAATATTTTTGGAACACTCAGGTGAATATGTGTTGTAGGACTGGGTAGTCCCTGAACAGACTGTCTCAAAAGTTCCTTCACTAATCAATTAGACAGCTTTCTGACTCAGGAGGCATTTTTTCCAAGCATCCTTTTAAACAGTTCAGCTTGGCAACACCAGAAGAAAACAGAACTACCCATCTACTACCAGGCTGTAGACTTTGCCCTCCAGACAATCTTAGACAGAATCTTGCTTCCTTTTCACATCTTTATGAAAGAGTGCTCATAACATAAGTGCCCATCAGGAGTGGAGACAGTGCAAAGTAACTGGTCACGTGCAACTAGAGCTCACCTCCAGTGGCCTGGATCTACCACCAGCCCTTTTCCCCAGTGATCTCTAAATGCTCTTCTAAAAAGAACAATAGGTCACATAATTTACCTATAATCTACTTTGAAGAGACAGTATCATTCTAAAGAACTGGACCAAAATCTCACACAAACTGTGTAAAGGTAAACTTCTGACCCTGAAATAAGCAAAAGGGATTACTGGACTTTCAGGAGCCACTGGGGAGCATCTCATCCTACATGGACAAGTACCTCTGTCTTTGACTAAACTATTTTACAGCTCTATAAACTGTTTAAAGATAAGAATTCTATACTGAAGGAGAGCAGCCCTTCTCCTCCTCCTGAAAAAGTCCGTTTATATCCATTCTTTTCAACAGTCTTTTATTCCACATAAATTTGTGAATCTTTCATTTCTCCTTTGAACGTGAAGTAACATATGCCTGGTTCCTTCATTTAATAAGTTAAATACATTCTTTGACATGGGTGCATTTGACATCTGTGACATAGTCATGATTTTATCTTTTTTTGAATATCATTCCTTTAACTCCTAGGAGTGACATAACTTAGGCCCAACAAGAACTAAGAAACTGTCTCCAGGACTCTGAATTCTAAAGAACACTTTTTTCTCAATAGTCAACATGAGGAGGTAACATGTTTTGAAAACGAAAGTGAGTTAAGAAAACTGAAGTCTCCTTTTCAAAAGACACCATCTTTAATGTTCACTACAAGAGCCCCAAAATGAGTTTTCCCAAAGGTCTTCTTAAAATGTGTCCACTGTTAAATTCAGAACCACATGAAAGACTAAGTAAAAACTTGGTCATAAGGCAAATAATTCAAGGAAGCCAATTCATACTTCACTAAATAGCACAAAGCAAACCAATTCTGTTACCAGAAGTCTAAACGAGTTATCCACCCATCTTCCAAAACAGGCAAAGTATAGGAGAGTAGCCATGTTGGCCTCTTATCCCACACTTTCCCTCAAAATGTGAGGAAGCCATACTTCAGGACTAGCAATTCTAGGAGACTCCAAGGAAAGCTTCAGAGGTGTTAAGAAATAATCATTTATCTGAATTAACATTCCACTCCAGATGAGGTAATTAATTAGGCAAAAGAAAACAACCCTTAGTACTTTGCTCTGATAATTAACAAACGTTAAATCTGCCATTGGTAATTTACTACACTGGGAATAGAAAATTTCAATTGTTCGACCTCAACCTGCAAGCCTTTTATCTCCTTGCAAGCTTTTTTCAATAATCCTTTATTGGCTGACATTAAGGAAAGTACAAAAGCAGTAGAGCACTGTTCAAGATGCTTACTTAACCTTTATAACTGCGAGATGGTACAGTGTGTGCATTTTTCAAAGTGACAGGCTGCTTTATAGGGGAACATCCACAGACAAGGGAAAGGAGAACCATGTCTATCCAAAAAAGAGAACAGCACCCTCCCTATTTTCCCAACCAACATAGAGCACACTCCTGTAATTCTATGTTAATCCCTGCACTAGGAGACAGCCAAAATCCACTTATAGGTCCTTCAAGCACTGCTTTCAGAATATGGTAAAACCCTGAAGGGGGGGTTGGAAGCAGCAGTCCCCCCTTCCATTCCCTCCTACAAATCAAAGGAAAGAACATATTGAATCCTGCTTTTTTAGTAACTTGAAGCCATGCATAAAAATCTGCTTAACAGCTTCAGCCTGGGAACATTTTTTTAAAGAAACTGCATTGCCCGTGAGGTGGGTTTTGTTTTGGGCGTCGCCTTAGTCATATTATCAGTGAGTCAATCACCAGGGTTTTGAGGGCTATGCCCATTACAATGAAATATAGGCCTTTGAGTTAATAAAATCATGAAATAAAAAACTTCTGAAGTTCTTTCAGAGGAAAAGTGGCATCCGAATAATGCGTTTCATGGCAAGTGTCATGTGACAAATATGCTTATGAATAAAGCAGTTGACATTGCAAGAAGCAGCACCATCCAAACCCTCTGAAAAGGGACATCCTGTGGGAATTGGCACCTATCCCCTGGTGAGGCAACTGCACAAAAGCGTTTACTTGAAAAAAAAAACACAAATTCTGTTGGGTTTATGTGAGAAAAATTTAAGCAACATATACCCTTGTGTTTGCTGTATCTCTCTACAATGGAATCTAAAGCAGGAAACAGTGAGGAGGCGAAGGGCAGTGTGGGGAGGAATAGAGCCAGTGACAGATGGACGAGCTCTGCAAGTAGCAGTGCTTTGGTTCCATGGGCAATTGTGATTATACTCAAAATGTTGCAGGGGAGGGACAGGTGGAAAGGGCATGAGGAACACCTGAGTCATTTGGGTGGTAGCGACATGAAGGTATATGTGCATAAAATTTTAGCTACCCCTTAAGAATAGTGCATTGTATTATATGGTACCTCTCTAAAAAGATAAATGGGCCAGGAAGAGATTTTTTTTAAATCCCTAATTTAAATCAGGGTGCTCCTGCCTTACCATTTAGATATCATCATGGTGTAGCTAGAAGGCCAGAGCCAAGATCGGGTTCTGAACCTCACTAGTTGTCTGTCCTTGGGTAAGTACCTTTTCCTATGTGTAATCAAGTCATCATACTAAAAAAGATAGATAATGTAAAATGTAGGGTCCTGGATCCCCCAAAAGGCAGTCAAATCAGCCCTTATAATTGTATGTTAGGCAAAAATCATGTCCTCTGAGATTTCTGAATTTGAACATCTCTGCAGTCTCCCAGAGACCCCCCATTGTTCCCTGTTGCTAATACTTGTCCAATTCATTCACTTAAGGTACCTGTCTTACCCCAGCAAATATGTGAATTTGGGAGTCCCTGCCTTAGGCCCCCAAAATCATTTCCAGCCCTAAAACTCTAGATTTAAAGTGCAGATACTCTACTGGGATTTTTTTTTCACTCTGGCTCTGAGAGGCTTAACAGAGTTGGGAAATTAATAGAGTAACATTAGAGCATGTATTGACGTGGAATTATCTATTAACAACTATCCTGCATAATCCAGCTGGCTGAATCTTAAAGTCAACTAGCTGGCAAGAAACTCTTTAGCTGCCATATCTACAGGTTCCTGTTCTCCTCAATCTACCAAGCAGGCATCCATACAAGATGAAGATTTAATGCCCTACTTCTGGATGAAGATGAGGATGCAGGTATCTAGAATCAACAACCACAAATAGATGAGTATGGGTCTAAGTATAAGGATCTTTGTCAGTTACTAAAACACAAGTCTGTCATCGTGTCTGACATTTCATCAAATTCTCAGGTCAGTTTTCAGGGTATATTAAAAAAGAATTAACATGCAAAACATGACAGATGGAAGGTAACAATTTCTGTTTTAATTTCACAATGAACCTTAATATGATGATGACATAAAGCTCTCATACCCACTCTCTTTTCACCTCTACTAACTTCTGTATATCTATTTCTGTTTTAAAAAATGTTTAGGTAAGTCTTAAAAGACATCCACTGTAAAGATTCCCCACTGAAATATTTTTAAATCCCCCCTTTGATTCTTTTAAAAGCACAAAATCTTCAACTTTTATCCAGCAGCTAATGGTTCATGCTTTCATTTTGTAAATGTTGGTAATGACTGTCTTGACAAGGTTCTCTGCTTCAATGAGCACAATATTTGTAATGATGAAGATGCTTGGATCCTTTCTATATAATATTTAATGTAATAGTTCTATTGACTTGACAACTGCAATGATTTCTAGGAAGTTAAGCAAAGCAGAAATAATTAGTACCTACATAATGTCCAATCCTATACAAGGCACTGTCAGGGCAAAAATAATAAATCTAAGATTCAGTCTCTGGTCACAGAGGGATTAAAACAGGCACCAAGACCAATTCCTCTTGACCTCAAAGTGTAAGACAGAACTAGTAACTACTCTGTGAAGTCCTATTTTTATTCAAGGGCTGCACCCAGTCTTTCACTTTCTTTAGTACCTTCACTTCTTTTACTTCTTCCCAAGGCTGCATTGCCTTCTGGCCACCATCCCTCCTATTAGCACTTAATCAGAGCACCACATAGGAATGGAGGAGAAAGAAGGCGCAACTCCATCCATTTTATTCTCAGCCTAAAGGGGCTTTACAGAGGACACATTAGGAATTAATGACAGAAACAAGATTTAGGACTTACCTTGGAGTTAAACAGAAAGACAGAGAGAAAAGACCTTAAAAGCCACCAAGTCAACCTCTTCATTTCACAGTTGAGGAAAACCAACCAGGACAGAGGAGTTTCAGCTCTGACTTAAATTGAAAAGCAATGCATGGCCAACAAAGTCAACTTTTTAGCTCCAATACAAAGTGAAGCAAAAGTAGTTTCACAGTTGTTCATACAAAAATACAATAATTAATAAACAATAATATAAGAATAAACTCTGAGTTTTGAATACTCACAACAGTAAACCTACTTTTGCCCCAACCTGTGTGTGTGTGTGTGTGTGTGTGTGTGTGTGTGTGTGTGTGTGTGTTTACCATTAATGTTAAACCCACCCCAATGCACTGACAACATCCAGGTGACTGTCCTTACAGCAAGAACACTCATTGCTATTTCCCCAGAAGTAGCGATAAATTCATATTGAACTATCCACACCCTAGATCCTTGTTTTGGCCATATCTATGAGAAGGTTAAGCTGGGCATCTGGGGAGGAGATGACGAATGAAGAACCGGGCATGGCTCAGTAGACTTCTAATACCTGTGCTCATGGCATCAAGTAAATGCCCATGGTGCCATCAGACTGTCTATAAGGTCCTGGGGTTGGCCAAAAATTCACTACTGAGCTTTCGACACTTAACAGCTTGAAGTCCCCTTAATCAGAGATAAAGACAACAATCCCTTAGCATATCAATACCATTCATCACCCAAAAGAAATGTTTTATCAATTTAAGTAGTCTGAAACTACAAATTTAATTCCAACTATTAGGAAACAACATCTATTTGCATTATTGGTACAGTATAGACCACTTCTATGGCTATCTTAAAAATCAAATAAATGTCAGCTATTACATCCTTCAATTCAGAGACTGCTAGGTGAACTTTTCTATAATAAACTAATGATCTATATCTCCAGGACAATAAATCAACAAAATTTCAAGCACTCATTAAGACCTTAATTTCTTCTAAATACTAAGTAAAAGCAATTATAGCCTGTCCTATTATCAGCAAGAGACAGTGTTCTGTCTTTTTGTTGGCTCAAAGAAGGTTTGGCAGGCAGGTCTAGCACCAGACCTGTGAGGCTTAAGTTAGACAACAAAGACAGTTCACCGTGTTTCAGCTGTATAAGCAGGGAACTCATTTGCACAATACTGTCAAAATGGGCAAATAAAAGCCAACATATAGTAATAATACCTCTTAGAGCTCATTTCCAGGGCTGTCTGCTTTGTTTTAATGCAGTGTGCAACTGCATGGATTTCATTAGACATTCCAAAAGGAGAGGAGAGGAAGATGTCTAAATAGATGGCACGTGTCTGACTCTCAACAAATCCATCACTCCAAATTGCCTACGGCCAAAGGAACATAGCAAAAATCTTAAGGATTATAATGCATAGACTCTCGCTAAATTAATTTCACAGAGAAAGGGGGGAGGGGAGGGGGGAGGGGAGGGGGAGGGGAGGGGAATTTCATGCATCCCTTCCTCTAGAGCTGTGTTAAGTCCTAGCTTTTTTTTTTAAGATTTTATTTATTTATTTTTAGAGAAGGAAGGGAGGGAGAAAGAGAGAGAGAGAGAAACATCAATGTGCTGTTGCTGGGGGTCATGGCCTGTAACCCAGGCATTTGCCCTGACTGGGAATTGAACCTGCAACACTTTGGTTCGCAGCCTGTGCTCAATCCACTGAGCTACGCCAGCCAGGGCAAGTCCTAGCTTTTTAAAGGAAAATTGCAGTTCCTTGAAGAACAAAAATGTGAGCATTTCAAATGCTTGTTAGTCCATGCCCACTCTGTTTAAATGTCCCAATATGGAATACACCATCAGTCACTTGAAGGCAACAACCTCCAAAGGAACCTATGGAAGATTCCAGGCTAGCATTCAATGAGCTGATCCAATTTGTATGTTTAGTAGAAACATGGGTTACAGCAAACACTGATATATTTAAAGGGCATTTTATGTTCACAAAGCATTCCCATTAACACTATTTCATTGATTTCTTACATGAGTAGGTTTGATGCAACTCATATTCAATTGAGAGCACAGGCTGAGAATAGTTGAGTGACTTTTCCAAGGTCATACAACTATAGTTAGTGCATCCAGGTCCAGTCTGTAATGAGATGAGGGAACTAGAAGATGAAGGCCAATCAAAACTGGAAACCCAAAGGGTATAGAGGGGACCTCCTACACAATACAAAAAGAAGTGACCATTGCAGAGGTGAAATACAGGGAGAGAGACTACAGAAATAAAGATTAGCAGTTATGGCATTAATCTTTAATAATAAGGATGAAAGAGACCAGCTAAAAACTGAGAAGACACAAGAAATGTATTGATGCAGTGTGCTTCTCAAAGCCCAGCTCCTAAGCCCCAAGCCTTGGAGATCACTTTCCTACTTGTGGGGTCCAGGCTGAGGGAAGGAGTCCCAGGAATGAGTGCTAGACAAGAGAGTCCAGCTTGCCCCTTAAGACTTGGACTATTTCTGATGTGTCCATTTAAGTGTTGAGGTTTACATCAGGAGAAACATCAAGAAAATGAAGCATGTAGCCCTGACTGGTGTGCCTCAGTTATCTGGGCATCATCCCACAAACCAAAAGGTGCCAGTTCAATTCCCCGCCAGGGCACATGTCTGGGTTGCAGGCCAGGTCCACAGACGGGGAGCATGCAAGAGGCAACTATCAATGTCTCTCCCTTTTTCTCTCCCTTCTTTCCTCTCTCACTAAAAATAAATAAATGAAATCTTTTTAAAAAAGAAAATGAAGCATATAAATAGAAAATTATCTAAAATCAGAAAGTGAGGAATGACTCAAACAACCTAGAACATCTAGGCAGAAAACAGAGAAACTTGATTTATGCCAACTTGATTCTCCACTCTGAAGAATCACTATGGGGAAAGAAGCCATAAGCAAGCTAACTGTGTCTCAATCCAAGGGAATATATATATATTTTTCAGTGAGAACCATCCTACACTGAAATGGGCCAAACAATGATCCCCAGGACTCTCTACCCCTGAAGACCTAAAGCAGAAGCTCATTGACAAGTTCCTTGGAGTGAAAAAGCAGAAGGTGGGAAGTCTGGATGAGGGGCCCTCATAGCAAGAATCCTTCATTCTCAGCCTTCAGTTTCCTTTAAATGAAAAACAAAACCAAAAATTATCTATCTAAATGAAAGTAGTCATTGTAAGTTAAAGCGGAAGTAAGTTATAGCCCATGATCAACGTTTGAAGTCCAGCAAGCTAAGAAAGAAACAAAGTGATATGCATTAATGAAACAATTCATAAACTATTACCAGAGTTCAACTAGGAATAACATGTAAAGCGTCTTATCTACAATCTTGAGTTCAGAAAATTGAAACCCTGTGAAGAAAGCATGTTGAGTACATATGAGATTAGAATGGATCGATAAAGAAAATCAATACTGCTACTATTTATCACACCAGATAGCAACAAAAGATATGAATAATATGTGTTCTAGTTGATATAATAAAAAGACCTCAGGACTTCCCTGACTAGTGTGGCTCAGTTGGCTGGGCACTGTCCTACAAAGCGAAAGGTTGCTAGTTCGATTCCTGGTCAGGGCAAATGCCTGAGGTGTGGGTTCAGTCCCCAATTGGGGTGCGTACAAGAGGCAACAGATCAATGTTTTTCCTCATATTGACGTTTCTCTCCCTCTCTTTCTCCCTCCCTTCTCCTCTCTCTAAAAATAAATAAAATCTTTATTAAAAAAACAACAACGCACAACTTAAAATTAGGAGGCTCAGTGCTAGTCCTGCCTATATTACAAATAGACAGTAGAAATCACTTCACCTTTACAGGTTTCAGATTCCTTGTCTGTAAAATGAGTGGGTTGGACAAATACTCTCTAATAGCCTATTCAATAATAAAATTCTGCAATTCCACAGTGACAAAACAAAATAAATTCAAAACAGCAAAATTAGTACTGAGTTTACCCATAAACTTTAGGCTTTGATTTGTTTTTGAAGCCATTTTCTTCTAGCTTTAGAAGCTTTATTTTATTCAGACTATGTATATCAGGCACATTGTTAAGTAATGTTCCTAACAAAAACTTTTCTCAGCATTCAACCTTAGTGGCTAAGTATTTTGTTTCTACAGATCTTCTATCTCAAAACAGTCATGGACTGGGGAAGAAATGTGCTCATCTGTAGAGTCTCTATTTGCGTTGAAAAATAAACAGTAGGCACCTGTGTGCCTAACTTGAAGAGAATCAGTATCTTGCTAAAAATGAAACCAAACTCCTTCTCACAAATACATATGCTTTCTAGAGGACTACTCATTTGAAATTAAAAGTAAAAATTAATAATAAGATCTTACTGATGATTTCTGAATGAAAAGCTTCCTGAGAAAGATATAACTAAGGTCACAGAACAATCACAACAATAAAGAAATACAGAGTTACTGAAAATTCCCAGCACCAAAAATAGTGATTATTACACAGCAGTCGTTCAATAAATAATTGCTAAGTAAATTACTCTCCAACAGACAAGTGAGAAAAGTAACTACTTAATCCTTCAGAAATAAATGTAAAGCAACACTAAACTTTAATCAATTGGGAAAATATGGTCACTTGGTCACATTAAATTTTGCCAGAAACATCAAGAAACACACATACTTGCAGAAAAAAAACACTATGGCACTATAAGAAAGTAACACTGAACAAACTCTAGATAATATCTTTTACCTTTTACTGACACAAACAAATAAATACAACAACAATGCTTAAGAATTCTGATTAGGCCCTGCCCAACAGGACAGAAAGCTCTAAAGGGTTCAACTTGATGACATACAAGTGAGGATATAGAGAAGAAGTGGAATATAGAGGTTAAGAGCATGAGCTTTACACTCTAAGACCTGCATTCAAATTCCAGCAATCCCACTTACTGCCTAAGTGACCTTAGCAAATTACTTCTCTAAGCGTCTATTTCCTTGGGTGCAAAATAGAGTAAAAGCATCTGATAGAGTGAATTTAGAAAACCACTGATAGGCACTTAACACAGTGCCTGGCAATTGCAAGATGCTTAATAAATAGTTCAGTGCTTACAAAATATTTAAGGTATTACAACTGCAAACCACAAGTTTGAGTAAACCCTCTTTATGGAATATGCTAGAGAGAGAGTGTGAGTTGGGTATGGTGGTATCAGGGAGAAAAAGTGAGTAGGTGTGAATTTTCACACCTTTATGGAAACTTCATAAAACATGTAACTCTTTCTCTGGAGCAAGATGACTTCCACATTCCACTTCAGAAAACTGATGTCCAAACAGAAGTGCCTAACCTTCCTTTACTTTTATCTCACTTAAATATCAAAGCAACATTGTGATGTAAGTATATCAATAATTACCGTTAACATTTAAAAACAAAGATTTAGTTCTAAAGAGATGGGATGAACATAATCTCATGGAACGAATGTAAAGATGGGATTCTTTCATCACGGGGTTTCAGTTTTCTCAACTCAGGATTATAGATTAGACACTTTACATAGTTTATCCCTAGCTGAACTCTGGTAATGGTGTATGAACTGTTTTGTTAATGCACATCACTTTGTTTCTTCTTAGCTAGCTGGACTTCAAATGTTGATCATGGTCTATATAACTGCCACGTTTAACTTATGATTATTTTCCCTATTGCATCTGATAAGTATAGTAGAAAAACTGGATGTTATATATTAAACAAGCATTAAGACGACTCTGGAAGGCAGAAAGAATAAGAACGGCTAGAAAACTTGGGACACAAGGAACATCAAAGTAATGGGTTTCCTGGGTTTTCTCATAAACCCCCAACTGAGCACCAAAAAAATCATACAGAATATATTCTCTGACCACAATGAAATCAAAGTAGAAATAAATAACAGGAGGACAACTGGAAAAACCTCAAGAACTTATAAATTGAAAAATGTACTTGGTAAATAATACATAGGTAAAATAGGAAGAAGGCTCAAAAGAAATTAAATGCCCTGAATAAAACTGAAATTCCAACAGTATCAAATCTGTGGGAGCTAAAGTCATGCTAAGTGAAAATTTATAACAATAAACGCTTACATTACAATAGAAGGAAAGCAAAGACCTTCCTTTTCATTGCCTTTTGTGGAGTGACTATTACCCTGACACCAAATCTAGACAATGGCAGTGCGATATAAAAAAAAGGAAAATCACTGAATTCTATCCTTTAAGAATATACACACAAAAGTCCTTAACAAAATATTGGCAAATAAAATTCGCCAAAATGTGTAAAAGAAAAAGTTATACATAATGAGCAACTGGGGTTTATTACCAAGATTCAAGGCTGGTTCAATATTAAAAAATAAATCAATGCAAGCTATTATACTAACAAAATAAAGGAAATAAATCACATTATCATATCAGTCGACACAAAAAAGTATTTGGCATAATTCAGTACCCATTTATGGAAACCAAGAATAGATGGAAATTTCCTCAACTTGATAAAGAACATCTACCAAAAAACCAGCAGCTAACATCATACTTAGTGGGGAAAAACTGAATGCTAACCATCTAAGTTGGGGAAAAAGCAAAGATGTCTATTTTCACTACTGCTTTTCAACACAGTATAAGTTCTAGCCAGCACAATAAGGCAGGATATGGAAATAACCAGCAACAGATCAGAAAGGTATATAACTGTTCCTATTTGTCAATGACATGATTGCATTCAAAGTCCTAAGGAATCTACCAAAAAATGCCTAGAACTAATAAGGGAGTTCAGAAAAGCTAAAAGTGAAAGAGCAACTGACAAACATCAACTATATTTCTACATACTAACAATAAAAACTTGGAAACCAAAATTGAAATTACAATGTTATTTATGATCTCTCAGAAAAATGAAATATTTAGGTATAAATGTAATAAACCTTGTACATGCTGGATGCTGAAAACTACAAAATGCTGACTGAAAGATATCAAAGATGCTCTAAATAAATGAAAAGGTGTATGCTGTTCATGGATTGGCAGGCTCAATACAACAAAGGTGTCAGTTCTCTCATAATTAGTGTACAGGTTTAACGTACTTCCTATCAAAATCCCAGCAAGATTTTTGTATGGACAAGATTGTTCAAAATATATGTAGCAAGTAGCCCTGGCCAGGTAGCTCAGCTGGTTGGAGCATCATCCCACACAACAAAAGATTGCAGGTTTGATACCGGGTCGGGGCACATACCTAAGTTGCAGGTTTGATCCCCACTTGGGGCGCATACAGGAAACAACTAATTGATGTTTCTCTCTCATATCTCTCTTTCTCTCCCCCCACCTCTTCCTCTCTTTCTAAAGATTAACAAACATACCCTTGGGTGATAATTACATATATATATGTTAAGTAAAGCAACTAGAATAGCTAAACTTTTGAAAGAGCATACAGTAGGAGAAATCACTCTATGCAATTATTTATTATAAAGCTATAGTAATCAATAATGTAAGGTATTGGTGAAAGACATGCAGATCAATGGAAGAGAATAGGGAACTGAAAAGTGCCCAACACAAGTATGGGCAACTAATTTGTTTAACTGAAGTTTAACTGGCATGCAATATCCTGTTAGTTTCAGGTGTACATCATTGTGATTCAGTCTTTACATACATTATGAAATGATCACCACAATAAGCCCAGCTACCATCTATCATCATACAAAATTATTATAATATTATTGGTTATATTCCCTATGCTGTACATTATATCCACACCACTTATTTTATAACTGGAAGTTTGTAACTCTTAATCCATTTCACCTATTTTGCTTGCCCTCCCATAATTCTCCCCCCTCTGGTGACAATGTGCTTCACGTATCTGTGAGTCTGTTTATGTTTTGTTTTGTTTTGTTTTTTAGATTCTACATATAAGTGAAATCATGAGGTATTGGGTTTCCTCTGTTTGACTTATTTTACTAAGTATAATGCCCTCTACATCCATGTTGTTGTAGATGGCAAGATTTCATAATTTTTTATAGCTGGGTAATATTCCATTGTGTGTTTATATGGATGGATGGATGGATGGATGGATGGATGGATGGATGGATGGACGGACGGACAGATGGATGGACAGACAGGAGATCTTCATCTATTTTTCTATCAGTGGACACAGGTTGCTTCCATATCTTGGCTATTATAATGAACACAGGGTAGATAATCTCTTTGAATAGTGTTTTTGTTTTCTTAGGGTAAATATCCAAAAGTGTAATTGCTAGGTTATGTGGCAGTTATATTTTTATTTATTTTTTGTTAAATTTTCATACTGTTCTCCATAGTGGCTGCACAATGTACATTCCTTTCCACAGTGTATGATGATTCCCTTTTTTTCACATCCATGGTTATTTTTTGTCTTTTTGATAATAGCCGTTCTGACAGCTATGAGGTGAAACCTCATTGTGGTTTTGTGCCTGTTGACCATCTATATGTGTTCTGTGGAAAAATGTCTATTCAAGTCCTCTGCCATTTTTTAACTGGATAATATTGATATTAAGTTGTTTAAGTTATTTAGAAACTTTGGATATTAATCCCTAATCAGATGTATGATATGACAAAGTTGCAAAAATAATTCAATAAATTAAGAAAAGCCTTTTAAACAAATAGTACTGGAGTAGCTAAACGTTCACAGGGAAAAAAAATAAACTCATCCTAAACCTTATACCATATACAAAAATGAACTCAAAATGGATTATATATTTAAACATAAAATGTAAAACCATAAATGTTCAAGAACACATGAAAGCATATCTTTAGGTCTTTGGATTTGCTGAAGAGTTCTTAGACATGACATCAAAAGCCTAACCCATAAGGAAAGGCAATAAATTTGACTTTTTCCAAATTAAAAACTTTTGCTCTGCAAAAGACCTTGTTAAGAGAATGAAAAGACAAATTCCAGACTAAAAAAAAATATTTGTGAACCACAAATAAGACAAAGTACTCATATCTAGAATACACAAAGAATACGCAAAGCCCTAACAGTAAAAAAAATAATCCAAAAACACAAGCAAAAGGCATAAACAAACATTTCACTAAAGAGGGTATACTAATGGCAAATAAGCATATAAAAAGATGCTTAACATCACTAGCCATTAGGAAGATACAAATTAATCATGATGAAATTATCACTGTATACCTATCAAAACAGTTAAATAAAAAACAGTAACAATATCAAATCCTGGAAAGGATGCTGATAAACAGGTTCTTTCATTGCTGGTGGAAATGTACAAGGGTATAATAACTCTGGAAAAGTTGGGCATTTCTTAAAAACTAAACATACCATATTACCCAGCAATTGCAATCCGGGGCAGTTATCACAGAGAAACAAAAACTTATCTCCACACAAAGATCTGTAAATGACTGTTGTTAGCAGCTTTACTTATAACAGCCTCAAACTGGAAACAATAAAAATAACTTTTACAAGTGTATCATTAAACAAATTGTGGTATATACATACCATGAAATACTATTAAGCAATATAAAGGAATGACAACTGGTACAAAGAACAACTTTGATAGACTTCAAGGGCATTATAATGAGTGAAAAGGATCCTAAAAGGTCATAACTGATTTAAGTTATGATTTCATTTAGATAACACTTGAAATAACAAAATTGTGAACATGGAAAGCAAATTTGTAGAAGCCAGGAGACTGGCAGAGGCCTGAGGGATAACGATGGGTTTTACTTTCAAAGGATACAACTAGTAAGATCTTTGAAATGATGGGATAGTTCTGCATCTTGACTGCAGTGGTAGTTATACAAATCTACACATGTGTAAAAGGACATAAAGCTATACATACACATTGTACTGGGTGAAAGGTAACCTGGATCTCTATCATTTTTTCACCTTCCTGTAAATCTATAATTACTTCAAAATTTAAAAAAATTTAAAAATAAGGGAGCATTCAAATAGCCTACACAACTTGTCAAAGATCACAAAATAAGTGGTCAACAGCTCTTGAATCTGGTTACCTGGCTCCCATATTCTTATCTCTACCAGAAGCACTAGCTTTTGGTACCTTCCCTGATACCTTCCCTCTCTAAATGATTCAATAGATAAAGCCAATAATGTTGAAGGGGTGGGAAGTGTACTTCAAATGTAAACATAAAAGTCAAATAAAATAGGCTAACTCAATTTTGCAGACAACTGAACATCAGTCCTGCTGGATATATGGTTTATTTAATGCTCCTTCCCTAGACAGTCTTAAGGAAAAAGGAAGGAGGGAGGAATGAGACTTGTATTTCACTGAATTCTTTGAGGTGGAAGAAAAATGTAATTCAATAAATAATGCTTTCGAGATGCACATGGAGTAGTAACCAGTAAAGACAGGGTTTTCCTGAGGGCAGTGAATTTCAAATGGCTCTGGTTACAGGTGTTTCCCCTAGGTACCTACAATTGGGAGGGCGTGGGCATCAGGCAAACCACTACACCTCCACCTCCACCACCCCCCACCCTTGTTTAGTCACAAGCGCTTAAAAGAGAACAAACATTTAATTCCCTTGTAAAACAGATGAATGCTTTATAATTTACTGGCAGCTGCTGGCAGCAACACGCTCTGCTCTCATATTCCTATTAAGCAAGCTGTGGCTGATTTATTAAAAGCTCAGATACATCAAAACAAATGACTGAGACCATCATTATAGTACTATTTACAACCCCTTAATGGGGTTATGGGTAGAGGTAATGCAGTATAGACTGCAAACTGCTTCCCTTCTGTTAGAAGGAGCTGTTTCCCATGGATGGGAGCTGCCATTCTCAGGTAAAAAGATGTAACCATGCACAGTGAGGAAGGGGGCAAGAGCCCATGCCCGTAAGGGAATGAGGGCCAGCTGTGGCTTACAGCAAACCACTATGACATGACTGACAATCTCTAAAGGTTTCTAGGACAAGGTACAGATGGCTGGCTCTCTACCCTGTGTCTGAAGTTTCTCTCTCTGTAGTTTCAAGAACCTCCTCATCCTTCTCCACTTCTACAAAATAAACCCAGTAGGTAGAGGCAGGTCCTTGGAGGAAATTGAGGGATAGAACTGGGAAGAGGATCACATGATATTGAGTGGAAAAAAGCAGTGCACAGCTGTTTTCAGGTGTGAGAGATGAAGCACTCGTAAGGCCTCTGTTAAGTTCAGAGCTGCCAGTTTCCCCTTCGCCTCATCCTTCATCTGTGGCTCCAACCTTGCACACATGCTCATGTGTCATTTGCGCAGCTATCTACCCTTGACTCCTCACAAAGCATGATCTGAGCAAAGGTCTGATTCTAGTCTTTTATTTTCTTCTATCCAAGTAAGCTCACAGGTCCCTATTTATAGGGGCACCAGCATTTTGAAAACCAAATCTGAAGGAGAGAAAAGGGTCACTAAGTGATAAAGGATGAGGAAGGCCAAGTGGATCCCCACAGATGCACTGGTGCTGAGGCCCAAGATGAGTACTGGTTTAGAGGATATGGTGGAGCCAAGTAAATGCTATACTCTGAAATCATCACATTTAGAATGAAATGCAGTCTTCACTATAAGCTACAAGGAATGATGAAACTTGATAGGGTACAGCTTTGACCACATGGCTTTGTGAACTCCTCAAAGGCAGAATACTAGGTCTTGTTCCTTTCTGAACCCCCAACTCAGTCTGATAGCTCATGGACTCAATCGGTCATGAATTACAGAATGAATGAATGAACACTCTAGGCATGAACAAATAAACCCTAATTTAAGGACCTAGTACTTTATAACTTTTTCATCTCTCTACAGTACATTCTAATAAACCAATCTGACTGATAAGACAAGTAATAATATTATAAAGCAACTATACAACTACTAGATGGAAGAGAAGAGAGAAATTAGGAGGAACAAGAGAAATACAAAATGCCTAAGTTTCACTGGAAGGCTAAGAACTTGAGCTCTGCCACCTAACTGCCTGGAGCCTCAACCACTAACTATAAGCTGTTGCTCAAATTACTCAGCCTTTCTCCCTATTGTTTCCTCCTCTGTAAAATGGAAATTTATAAGGCCTAGATCAGAAAGCCACTATGGTGATAGAATGAAATAGTACCTGTAAAGCCCTTACATTAAGAGCAAAATGTTAATATTTATTATTAATATCATGGATTCTGGATCCACTGCCAAGTACAAAATCAAGAAAAGAGCTGACAAAAGGAAAAAAATGATGAGAGGTCCAGTGCCCCAAGTCTCTACAAAGTCACCTTCCAAGTACTGTTCTTAGATATTTCAGCTGACTTCAAAGTTTGTAGCTAGCTGACTGAAAACCCAATAAAAGCCACAGAGCAATGAGATTGCCAAAAAGACTAATGTGATCTTGGCTTGCATTAAGAGAATTGCATGGTCCAGAATGATCATAGAATGGTCAACTGTTTTTCTCTCTGTACTCTCAGACCACACCTGACATTGGAAAGCTTTGTGAATAACAATATGCCTGAGAGCAAAACATGCAGAACATACTCACAAATGCCAATGACAAAAAAAAATCCCAAAAAACCTTGAAAGAAATCGTAGAACTAGAGTGAAGGGTGCTTTAAACCGTCAATTTGTCAAAAGACCACAGAGACCTTAGAACAGTGAAGTTCCTAACCATGGACCTCTTAAAAACAGGAATTGTGAGTCATTTATTTTTATCTCAAATGGCTGCCCAGAACTGAACTGTCCACAGTTAGTGCTAGAATAGAACCACAACATCGATTCTATCAGGGCTGCCTCTGACTGGACTGGTGGAAATGGAAAAAAAGAGGGCACACAGAAGGGAGAACCTGGGAGCTCTGGATGAGCTCAGCTCACCTCTACTTTTGTCCAAGGTCAGCTCTGGTCCACCCTAGGTGGAGCTAGTTCATCAGCACAACTTTACAGAACTGGACCCTCCTTTCATTTGCAAACATTCCAACCTGCCATGGTTTCTCTAAGAGTAAGCCAAAATTACCAACTTTCCTTTTCCAGATTGTTTCTCATTCATGGCAGTAAAGCCACCTACCAAGGAAACACTGAACACCCGGAAAACAGGCTTGTGTGCACCTTTACTTCACACTCAGAAGCCCCATTCCTCCTTCTACTTTGCTAATAATAACAGAACTCTGAGTTTAAGATGAAACAATGTGACCAGCCTCAAGAATAAAAAATGAGTGCTCTTAGCCAATCATGGTCATCTTGATATTCTCCTTAACTGGAGACTGGGGGTGGGTGAGGGCTGGTAATGTGGCTCAAGTCTGATCAGTAAGATGTAAAAACATGTCTTTGTACAGGCTTTTGAGAAAAATCTTCCTCCTTGTAAAAAGACAGGTATATGTACCAACAAGATTCTTTTGCTCCTGCATCATTCCTTCTTATTTTGAATGCTATGTATACAGTATTCTTGGAATTAGTGTATACATATAATCATAAGGTCACAAGCTTATGGATGAAATCCAACACACAATGAATAGCAAGAGGAATGAAGGATGACCAGAGCTTGCCTTGACTCTTTGAGTTCCTGGCTCAACCCTAAGATTTCTTGTTCCCGACTCTTTGTTAAGACACTTTGTTAATTGGGGTTCCCATTACTTACAACTGAAAGCATCCTACTTGTATGTATTTCCACAGTCCTAATATATTCATTTCACATGATGAACAAAATGATTGTATCTGAGATTTAAGTAACTTTACAAGCCTGAATGAGGCCACATGCACAGACATGATGTTAGGTAATGTGTAACGTAATGCAGGGTCAAATGGATGAGGAGTAGGGAACCTAGGATTCCCAAATGTCAGGGCTAAGATCTACTCACAAGACTAAAGCAATTTAAACTTTCCAGCATGCTCTAACAAACAACAGATCTAGAGGGCTGAGGTCCCAGGGGTACAGCCTGTGTTCTTGAAAAACCCTCTGAGTGTTTCACTTAGTCAAATATTATGCTTCTGCTTTTTAAATATTTCCATTTAAATGTAGATTTTGACCTTCTCTCCAATGAAATATTAATATGAGTATAAAATATATATAACTCATCATCTCAGAGAGGGTCTCTTTCAAGCGTCTGTCATGTTTCCTCTCTGCTGTCTTGGGATAGCTTCTGAAAGCCTTGACAGTTTTATCTGCAGAACCCATCTCTGCCAAATGCCTCACTGAATGACTGAAAAGCAGATGACCACATCCATCTCAGATGCATTTTGGGTTTGTTTGTTTGTTTGTTGTGCCCATTTAATTTCTTGCATTCACTTTGATCAATAAGACTGGTTTTCTTATAGCAACTATCATTTATGGGTTAGGTAGACAAATGAAAACTGTCTCCAGCAATACAATGCAAAGGAAAAACTAATCTAATGTGAAATATCTCCTTTCCTAAATAAGTAGCTTATATTAAGATTAACTGGGTTTTCTATTTTGTTCTAATAACTGCAACCTGTTAAGTAGAATGAAGGGTTGTTTTGTTTTGTTTTTAATCACAAAATGTTCCATTCATTCAGCTTTATCATTATCATTATTCAATCAGCCAAGCGACCAGCAGAACAAGTAGAGCAAGGAGGATTGACCAATATGTGAATTGTTCCCCAATTACTTCTTCATGCTTAATAACTAATCATGCTAACGTAATGCAAAGATCCTATTTAATAAACCACTTCCAAAGCAAAAATATCTCTAGCACTGACTGCTGAGGTAGAAAGATTGTATTCGAGAGTTGAAATGCATAGATCCAAATCTTTTGACCTTAGTTGTTAGACCTATCTGTAAAGTACTTCAAATCTTTGATTCTCAGTTTCCTTATCTTTAAAATGGACACAAGTGCTTACTTTGCCATTCTATTGCCCTGATTATCATTTGAACTAAACTGACAAAATGTTCCCTCACTAAGAAATTGAAAGCTTTGGAACTAGCCTCTGAGGAAATCCAACATAGTAACATTCTACCTGTTCCTATGCAATTAGGTCAGCCACAAACACCACAGACTGCTGCTTTGTCCTGTGTATCACCTTCCCCATTCATTCTTTTAGTTATCTACTCAACATTCTCACTCATTCTACAAATATTGGGTTGGGCAAAAAGTTTGTTCAGTTTCCCCATAAGATGGCTCTTAGTGGCACTTAATTGTCTTTATTTGAAACAATTTTGTTAAGACTGTATTATGACAGCTATCATATTAGTATACATTTAAAAAATATACCAAAATTGGTGAATATTTGTGTAGCCACTTTAATACTGAAGATGGATGAAAATAAACACTATTTTTCAGCATATTGCTTTATTATTTCAAGAAGGGCAAAAGCACAACTGAAATGGAAAAAAAGATTTGTGCAGTGGATGGAGAAGGTGCTATGACTGATCAAATGTGTCACAAGTGGTTTGCAAAGTATCATGCTGGAGATTTCTCACTGGACAATGCTCCATGATCAGGTAGGCCAGCTGAAGTCGATAATGTTGAAATCAAGACATGGAGAACAATCAACGTTATACCGCATGGGAGGCAGCCAACATACTCAAAATATCCAAATCAATAAAGTTATTGGTAAAAATGAAAAAATATGCCTTTTATTTTACAGAATAAACTAAATGGATTTTTTAGCCAACCCAATATTAAAAATAAGAAACAAACATCCATATGCATACTATTTAGATTTAGATGATAATATTTTGCCAAAGTCTCTTAATCTATATACTTATTTGTCTCTTATGGAAATGTGAAAATTATTTCCAGATATCATTATGACAATTTCATGCTGAAAACTTAACATCTCCTACTTCTTCTACTACAACCCAAATACCATTATCACACCTGATACTTTACCAATAAGTTCCTAATGTGATCTGATATCCTGTCTATATTCAAATTTCCACAACTGCCCCAAAATATTTTTTATAGCAGTTATTTTCAAGACAGATCCAACCCATATTTATGTATTACATTTGGTTGTTTCTTCCATTTCTTGTAATGCAAAATAATGTCTACCAGCAATTTTTTTCATGACACTGACTTTTTGAAGAGATCAAACAAATCAGTTATCTTGAGAATGTGCCACATTTTTTGTCTGCTTGTTTCCCCTAGTGTGTATTAATATGTCTTTCTATCCCCTGTGTTTTCTATAAACCAGCATCATTCAGGTTAAACATTTTTGGGAAAACCGATGCTTGATGATGCAGTGTACTTCATGTTACATGACACCAGGGGGCTCGTAGTGTCAGGGTATCTACCCTATCATTTATGACCTAAGTTTTTGACCACTTAGTTAAGGTGGTGACCACTACTGTAAAAACAAACTTCCCCCCTCCCCTCTTCATGTAATCTGTGGAGTATTCTTTGATACTGTTAAGATTATTCTTTCCCCAACATCCTTACACCTACTTTTCTTGCCTTCCATTAATGGCCCTTGCCTGAATCAGGTGTTTCACTGCCTGTTGCAAATGCTAACATTCTGTTTCCTTTCAGATTTTACCTGCCAGCATCCTCTTGTAAAGCAGAGATTTCCTTTATCAATGCTAAAAGAACTGCAGTATCTTACTAAAAGGAAAAGTAAATGCTTAATTATTTTTCTTTAATTTACCATTTTTAGAACGTGGAGTCCACATAATAGTCATTTCCAATGGTGCCAAGAGTTTCTCTCTCTCTCTCATCACTATGGATTTCATGGATTTTATTTGTTCAGTGTTTTAAATTAAATTCCAGTTGGTCTTTTTAATGTCCAAACTGTCTGGAATCTGACCAGTGGAAGCTCCATCAAGCTGTGGAGTCAGTATGTTAACCACCACACTCACTACACTAAGGAGAGCTCAACAAAACTACATGTGTTTGCTTAACCTTAGCATCCTGTGGGCTTCACAACGCTTCTTCTATTGGAGCACTTAAAGTGTGTGTTTTTATGATGCACTTCCTCTATAGATATCAGACATTTTACATTAGTCCTAAACAAATTACATGGCTGTTACTAAATTCAAGGCTTGATGAGAATCTTAATTTTGTTTCAGAGCTTAATCTGAACAAAAGCAATAGACACTAATAACACATGTAACTTAACTCTAGGAAATGCCTTTGAAATACCAGGTAATTCCTTTTATGTTTTCTCACCAGTTCTCCTTTAATGTCAACTTACTCACTGACACATAATCAAAGTATACCATATGGATCAACTAAAAACTAGGAAAAATTGGGAATACTCAAGTTAGAGAGGGAAGGAGGTAGGAAATTAGTGATTTTCAAAAACACAAATACTGGGCCCCCACGTGCAGAGTTCAAGAGGTTTTGTACCCCATATTCAAGATGTCTTGGGGTACAATCTAAATATTTGTATTTCTAACAAGCCCAGGTAATGCTGAAGCTATTGGTCCAGGGACCACAGTCTGAGAACCACTGGCCTAGACTGAGTCCTATTTTGTATCTCCCTGTATTTATCTCCTCATCCTCCTCCAATCCTCACCAAATTTATAGGATCCATAATACTTCACTTTCCTGCTTCACTTCCTTCACCGACAAAAAAAGGGACCTGTATGAGTGGCTACTAGACTATTTGTGAGCCAATAAGAAGCAAGTCTGAGATGTAATTCTTCTGTAACTCTGTGGAAGTAATTCTTCTGGCTTGAGGCCTGCTTACCCCCTGAATACCCCCATACTACTTTTCTCCCCCAACTATCTTTACAAAGAAAAAAACTATTTAATGTGGGAGGGGTCTAAAAAAATCTTTGGTTTTTTTCATAACTTTCAAAAAGGATATGAGCTTTCCCTTTTGTCAAACTATAATCCCAATAAACCAGTTTTACTGAATTACTTGGAGACAGACAAAAATGAGGTCATGTTATAGAGTCATACTCAACCTGTTTGAGCTCTAAATCTATGTCTATAGTCTAGAACACTAAAATGTGATTCAAAATTCAACCAAGCCCTGGTTGGTGTAGCTCAGTGGATTGAGTGTGGGCCTGCAAACCAAAGGGCCACCAGTTTGATTCCCAGTCAGGGCACATGCCTAGGTTTCAGACCAGGTCCCCAGGTGGGGGCACATGAGGGGTAACCACACACTGATGTTTCTTTCCCTCTCTCCTTCCCTTCCCCTCTCTCTAATAAACAAAATCTTTTAAAAAATTCAGCCAACATTTATTGAGCAACTGCTAAACAGTGCTCAGCATTGCAGACAAGGAGAGGAATCTAGGTCACAGGGAAAAGAAGCCAAAATTGGGTAATTACAACACAAGTAATGTTCATAATAATAATCCTGGGGCATTGTATGATGTCTAAGCAAAATTATAGGCAGTGAAGGTCAGCAACTCAATGCCCACCAGATATGCTGATCAGAATGCCAACCATAGCCCAGAGATCTTCAGCAGATGAGGAGGATGATGGCCCATTCAGACTCAGGAAGATCTTTCTCCAGCACACAACTGATTCTGATTATCCTCAGGGATGCTGAAAACCTAAAATAATGCAACTACAAAAGCTTCAGAGCTTGCTAGAGAATGGGACAGATCTGACCAACATGCCCATAGATCCCTGTTTTGATTTTAATTGTGCCCCCCCCCCAAAAAAAAACATCTATCGAAACTAAAGCCCAGGTTTTAAAATCATGCCATGGAACAGCATGAAGAAATGGACTGAATGGTTAATGCACCTCCCACCCCACTTCAACTACAGCAGCTGGATTTTTACTGTATTTGATTACACTACCTAGTAATATTTCTATTTACGGTAGGATTCCTCAGCTGAAAGAATTTTATAAACCACTGATGTCATTCAGTCATCAAAAGAATGGGAATCTGACACTAGACTATTTCTCCCAGCTTTGTGATGCAGGCACAAGTTTCATATAAACTACAGTGCTGTGACAGAGATCAAAGGTTCTGATGGTACCAACAGCCCAGGTACAAATCCCAGCTCTACCACTTCCCAGCTGTGTGGCATGGGCAAACAATTAATCCTCTCTGTGCCTCAGGTTCCTCTGTAAAGTAGAGGTAATAATAATGCTAGCCTCAAAAAGTCACTGTAAAAATCAAATAAGGTAATATATAAAGCACCTTGGGCAGTGCCTGACTTAAAAAGTACTAGTGCTTTCACTGCTATCATCAGACTCCTCATCATCACCATCATCATCTTTTTAGGCCTACTGCTTCACTGGTAAAATAAATACATGATCTCTAAGAATCATCCTGAATTACTCAAACTTCATGCAAACTCCAAATACTGGCTACCCAGTTTTGTCAAATGTACAAATTACAAAAGCTTCAATAAGAATGATACTGCATATATATCTTCTCTGTTGTCACACACCAGCTCCCACTTCAATATTTATCCATGTCCACAAGCTTCAAAAAACAAGGCAATCCATGCCATCAGACAGAGAAGGAAAAGAGAAAATCTAGCCCAGGACCCTAGTTGCAGTCAGAGACCATCTGAGCCCCCTGTTAAATAAAGTTCTTCATCTAAATAGCATTAAGAGAAGCTACACATCCCAGGGAGGCTAGTTTGCAAGTTTCCATTTTATGTCAGATTTAAGCAGTCAAAGTTAAATGGAAAACATGTGTAATATTAATAAAAGGTTCAGTGTCACTTTATTTCTTATGCTAAAGCACAATCGGTGATTCCAGAGAGAGCTAAGAGCTTTTAAAATACACCATGTAGGTCCCTTAACAAACATTATTCCTCTCGATGAATACTTTCCCACCGGTGTCCATGGCAAATAAGCAAGAACACATAGCAAGTCGCTACATGCAATAGGCAGGCCTCCACTTCCCTCTCTAACACAAATGGCTTGGCAGTGACTCGTGGCACAACCAGGAGGCAGAGCAGAGGGTTAGGCAATTGCAGCCTCCTCTCAATGGGGCACTTAGGGGGGATAATGAAGCAGGAAGCAGATGGAATCGTCTTGGGCCTCCAGAGTAGCAAAAGAGAACAAAAGGTAACCAGGAAAGAGATTTCTAGATTCAAAGCCTAGTTCTAAGAAGTGCTAGCTAGATAAGCTTGAATAAATTAAACTCTATGAACATCTGCAAAATACAAGAAAGTGCTATTATCTTCAAAGAATTGTACAAAGGAACAAAGAACAAATGAAATGTACAGCTATCATTACTGATGGTTTCTCAATTACCAGGACTGCCACACTACCTACACACATTAGTTTCATAACCCTCATAACAACTTGTGGACCTAGATGATGATGATGATGATGATGATGATGATGATGATGATCCTCATTTTCAGATTTTTTTAAAAAACGGATCCCTGTTAATCCTCTTCGTCATCAACCCAGGCCAGGTACTGACCTTGTACTGTCTCTAGTTCATGAAATCTTCCTTAAAAACCCCAAGCACAGTCAAGGTCTCATGGGTACACCTCAGCATCTCTTATTAGGTATCAACACAAGAGCAACAAACACCTAACACTGACTATGCACTAATCACTGTGGGTTTGTTTTTTTGTTTTGTTTTGTTTTGTTTTGGCCTGGTCCCCCAACTGTAGTGACTTCAAAGTAGGAACTGTAGCTATCATCCTAAAATTATTGCTCACCTTCACCATCAAGCACACTTTATAGTGTTTAATACTCCTTTTGAGCAATGAGTGAATGTTAGTATCATTGTAATTGCTAAAGTTTTTATTTTTTCCTAGGATTCCAAGTATTGGGACTAATTGAAACAGAGCTCATGTGTGCAGAAAGCGAATGCGAGTTTCCTGAGCACCTGTGGCGAAGCTGTTTGTCGTTGCCCCTAAGGAGCTTAGTCTGCTGATTTACTCCTCAATAGGTATGAACTGGAATGATTTAACCATAGAAGAATCCACTTTATTCAAACAGATTAAATTACAGGCTTTCAAATGGGGATACAAAGAGGGGGAAACAAATTACCACAAAAGGAATTATCACAGATTACCTGTACAATGAGTGTTCCTAAATCCAGTTTAAATCATTCAATTTGAATCAATTCTTTAAAATGTAGTATTTTTATAACTGCATAAATATAAAACTATTCCACATTTTGTCACGTGTCCATGTACTACTTTCCGTGAGTGTAGCCATAGCCAATTATTTCAGAGATGTGGTCAAGGGACTCCCGAAACACACCAGGTAGAAGATGATTACTATTTGACAGTGATGTCACCCCTGCCACTCATCCATAAAACTGTAACATGGTGCATGCCTTCTCAGCCAGTTTGAGTATGAATCTGCTTATACTACATACAAGAAAAGAGTAGTTTTGTCTGAACCTTTCAAATCAAAGAAAGGTAAGAGACAGATTTATAAAAATGTACACTCCTTTGGACCCAAGTTGGTCACATTTCTTACACACACACAATTACTTAAGGCTTTCTGATGGTCAACTGAACAAACAGATATATAGTGGCTTGTGTTGACTCTTTCCATATGGAATGTCAATAAATCTTGGCCAGGAGGTGATTTCTTCTAGGACAATGAGCAGCTGCTGCTCAAATGTGCCTATGCTCTGAAATCTCTTCACCCTCTTTCTAATAATGAGACTGCTACATGTGAACCTGAACTGAAAAACATCTTCGCCTCTGGGGTGTTGTCTACAGCATTCAACATTGTAAGTGCCCTACATGAGTCTAGAAAATGCATCTTCCCAACCACTGACCTTCCAATAAAAGAAGCAACCTGCACTGAAGCACTGGAAGAACATACACTATTCACCCCAAGCCACCCCAAGACAGTCTTCAAGCTTTCCCAAACTCACTGAAATTATTCTTCCTTTAGAGATATCTCTAGAAATACTGCTCCTGTCACATGCCTGGGTTGACAGGCAGTAAAGGGAAAGGCTACAATATCTGTGATGGTTTGGGGGTCTCTTGGCACAAATCTTCAACAATGACTCAAAAGAGCTATATCAAAAGATGGGATTTCATTCTGTAGCATTTTCCCCTCGCCAAAAATCCCTCTCGGCTCCCACTAACAAAGATCGAGATTCAGCATGCCCAGAGGCCAATACTCCCTGGAGCACTGAGTTAAGAAAAATCAGAGGATCAGAGTTCTGAGCTCTATTTATGATATTTGCCATTAGCAGAAATTCCTCCTGTGTATTATTTCAGAGCCAGGATCAACTGATTCAACAACATTCACTCTTTTGGCAATGAGGGAGCGCAACAGGTTCTTCTCATAAACTTCCCTCAGAAAGCTTTGTGCTCTTTATCACCAGACTGTTCCTTTATTCAGGTGAGGAATGGAGAGTGGGCAGCTGCACCTGAAACAGAAGTTCAAACTGGAGTATAGAAGAGGTAACTGGCTAGACCCCAAACTAAACAACCTTATTTTAAGATAATTTTGAACCGTAAGAATAAAGCCCTTTCATTATTCACACTTGAGTGAATAGTTTGCTGGACTGTTTTCCTAAAGTCTCGAGAAAATGACCTAAAATTCCATGAGGCTAGCCAGACTGAAAAAAAGGGTAAAATATAGGTATATGGGTCACTATGATAGGAGAACTGGTTTAACAGTGGAGGAAAGGCAGAGCAGCAGGTAGAAGGGTAAAGGGCTTATCAAAGTTCTCTTTCTCCCCTCTCTCTCCAAGGACCTAGAGCAGTGGTCCCCAACCTTTTTGGCACCAAGAACCGGTTTCATGGAAGACACTTTTTCCATGGACAGGGGAAAGAGGCTGAGGGGGAAGGGGGCCCACTCACCTCCTGCGGTGGACAAGGGGGACAGGCAGAGACAGGAGGCCAGGTGGAGCTCAGGTGAGCTTCTCTCAGGGCCTGGTTCTGGGTTGGGGACGCCTGGCCTAGAGCATTGTTTTTCAACCCAGCTGACATTTAGAATCCCTTGAGAAGCTTTCAAAACTGTGTTTTGTTGTGCTTATTCCTTGAGATTGATTCAATCAGTCTGGGATGGAACCCAAGCATGACTTTTTTTCCAAGGGTTCCAGATGAATCAATTGTGAGTGTGGATATACATTTTTTTTTAGTATAATTACTGTGAAATTAATACACTTACCAGGATCTGAATTTCTCAAAGATATTCTATGACAAATTCAAGTTCAACCAAGATTTTTCAGGGTCAGGAATCTAAATTTAAAATTAATTTGAAGTTCAAATTGATCAACATTTTATAAGGTCAAAATCCAATTATATAATAATACAGTAATCACATCAACAGTGAAGGTAAATGCTCTGGGGGAGGGAGTGGCAATTTCATACCAGCTGCATGCATGTCAGATGAGCAGAAACAGAGGATCAGACAGAACAGTGGTTCTCAGTAAGTGGTTTCCTGACCCACAGTAATAACTGATTACCAACTTTTTAATAAAGCATACTAGGAGCTGCTTATGGACATCCAGGAGGGAAATTATATATTCTCTGAAGCTTAGTTACATTCAGGCAAAATCTCACAACATGGCCAACTAATTAGTATTTATTTTCACTAAGATGTTCTCCTCAAAACCCCTTTTGATCTCTACTGCTTACTTTATCCTCAGGCAACAGGGGGCAGTGTACAGTTAATAACTTTTTTGTTGGGGGGTAGCAGGTGCTTCTTGTATCTCTCTTACAAGGCAAAACTCTGGGAAAGATCTCAGAGTAAAACCAAGGACTATATTTCCTAAGTAGCTCTCTATAATTTTCCTCTTAACTTGTTAATTTATCGAGTTACAGCACCAAAAATTCATTAGGCTTCTGTAGGAGCAACATGAGAGGCAACCTGAGTAGGTGAAAAAGCCCATAACATTAAAGTGTCCCTGCCATCCAACACCAGGTGACCCAAGTGAGAGAAAGGCAAGGGAGTCTATAACACACAGCCTTTGAATACTGGGTCAACATTATTTTCTGATGTTATCAGATGCTTGGAACATGCTGCTAAAATCAGGATCTTCCATGCGACAGATCACATATACCAGTGACCAAAACTCCATTCTAGAACTACCAACCACATTCCAGTCCCAACAGCTACATACATGGCTCCAGAGAACCCATTCCCCTACCCAAAACTACCAATCAATTGGTGCTTGCTTTTTACCCACACTTCTCACTAAATGACCGGAAGAAAACACTGTTATTAAAAATAGAGGGAATGAAAGATTTGAAACACTATAAAAGTTAAATGCAGATCCAGGATCTCATAAATTCAATTCATGACTTCCTTTGAGGGGGGAAAAAAGTTATGTAGTTCAAGTACCTGAAAGTACTTCTCAGAATTTTAGCATAATGGCTACCTTAGACCCAAACAATCTTTTGAAAAATGTCACACAAAATACTAATGCTGCTTAGAACTGCTGAGCCACTTAACAAACAGGTTAAAACCCTGAAAATTAAGTCAGTTACAAAGCATCACTTAAAATCTTTGGCCATTTAAATCATTTCAATGGCCAAAGTCAAGTACCTTTCAATTATGGAGTAAAGTGGTATAAGGAACTGTACTTTTGATCTCTACATCTCACTCTCTCAACATCAATATGCATTATTCTATTTTCTCCCTGTCACTTAGTTCAGGTTCTCTTTAAAGCTGAGCCACCTAGAATCCAATGGATACCCAAAGACAAAGGCACAACACTGCCATATGACTCAAAAAAAAAAAAAAAACCCAAACAGGTCTTTTGGGTTCTGGTTTAGAAAAGGTAAGCCATGGCTTCTTAGCAAGGCTTACAGTAAGAAAAGACAAAAGGAACTGAGTCTTTCCAGACTCTCTGTACCCCTGGGAAGATCACTTAATCCAGTCCAGAAAGAGTAGGTGCTTCCTCACCATGACTGACAGCAAGAATAAGCCAATCAAAAAGCTGCTCAGACTGGTTTTTTTGTCTTTGTTTGGATTTTGGAGTCCTCAGGATGAAGTAATCCTGGAATTCTACACCTCATTCCCAGTGATGATGCCCCGAGTCTCTATCCGGGCAAAAAACTTACAGAACAAACACTGTTCCCCAACTGTGACTGTACAACTCAAGAAGATTGTTTTATTCCTTCCTTAAAAAGAAAAAATAACTTTCAAAGTAGAAAATTGCAAAAACATGAAAAAAATTGATTTCAACCTTTTTCTTTTTCTGATTTTGGTTAGGAGAATTGAGATCAGAATCATGGTATATAAATAAACTACTTACTTGACCCCAGAATTTCTCTGTTGTATATGGATTTCAGTACTGTGATGTCTAGAAAAGTCTTCCTTTCCTGGCCTTTCACTATAATAAAGGTTTTCCGACTCTTGGCCTCTGAAGGGATTACATTTTATTCAGAGATGGGAAAAGGAGATGAAAATCATTGGCTTCCCTCAAATCAATACTTCTAAGTCAGCTTCAAAATTCTCCTCAGGATCAGCAAAGAAAAGTGATTTTCCCTTAACTTAATGCTCTGTTACCCACAATTTTGAGTTCCTTATGCTTTCTATTTTTATGTCCTATAACCAAACCAGAGAAAAAAAATTCAAGTGCTTGGATGGCTTTCAGTAAGAGCTTGTCAATGAATGTGTAATGAATGGACAAAATAAGTGAATAAATAAATGTGTTCCATTATAAGATATTTGGGACACACATTTAAATAAATCAAAAATGTTTCCTCAGTGATAATTAAATCGATGGTAGTTAGCTACTTCTAGTGAGGATCTGATACAGATTATTACTTGTTAAAATAACTAAAATAAATAAAACCAATAGGGAAAACTAGAGGCTACACTTGGAATTTTGGGTGAAGTATGAACATTAAACACTAAAATTAGACTGGCACTTCTTAGCAAAGTAAGAAAAGGAAAAATATATTAGGTTATTTTATCACTGTCTAACAATCAGAAACACAAATTTGTTAAGATTTTTTGCCTCATATAAAGTTTTAGGATTTATCTGGGGGTAGAGAGTGTCTATACATGAATTACTATAAAATACCATTGTCTACAAAAGAGATAAGACAAAATGGAGTAACAGAAGAGGAAAGAAAACATGCATGGGCTTCCTCAGTGAGGACACACAAATACGATGGCCACAATGCAGCAGACAACTTGGAGTGAGCAATCTTAGAGACATTCCACCGAGGATTTCAGTTTCATAGCTCAAGTATGATAAATAAATGACAAAACAACACTCCTCTCCTCCTATGAAATTTTAAAAGCCCCTTCTGATGCCAACCAAAAAGCTTTATTTCACCAAGGTGAAGTCAAATGTTACTTCCCTTAAAATGTAGGAAGTGCTTTTTATCACCCCCACTTTTTAAGTCTTCATGTTTTAAGTAAGAAGAGCTTCATGTGATGTTCTAACACAGACTTTATGTTTCAAATTTCTACTGAAGCTTCCACTGCAGTTATCTTTAGAATCGAGGGATTTTTTTTTTCCTCTTCAAGGGTTACAATTCATCTCCATAGGATAAATTCATTCCGGATGAAAATAAACATGCTACACTAATGCACAAGGGAAGCAGCTCTTGAGTACCAAAAAAAAAAAAAACCAAAACAAAACAAAACAAAAAAATAAACAAAACAAACACCCTTTTTCTGCATTTCAAATCTTCAACCCTGACTGCTTTCCTTATATTCACACATAATTAACAATCTCTCTGCCCCGGCTGGCGTAGCTCAGTGGATTGAGTGCGGGCTGAGAACACAAGTGTCGCTGGTTCGATTCCCAGTCAGGGTACATACCTGGGTTGCAGGCCATGACCCCCAGCAACCGCACATTGATGTTTCTCTCTCTCTGTCTCCCTCCCTTCCCTCTCTAAAAATAAATAAATGAAATCTTAAAAAAAAATCTCTCAGGAATATAGGAACCAAGAATCAAAAAGAGGTTATGCTTGTAAGAGGTGGGGGCCAAAAAAGAAGAGAGAAGTCAGCAGAATGGAATGATAGCACACAATCCAGGGAGCTCCAGTGTGGCTCTTTTCAAAACACCCACCAACCACAACCACCTCTCCATGATATATTTCTGGAGATCAAGGAAAGCAATTCCCACCCTGGGCCTATCAGGTGACTTAGGAAAGAAAGTATCTACTAAAAGTCAAGGTCAATATAGCTCAATAGCCAAAGTGGCCTGATAAAGACAAAGCTGAAGCTAAGTGTGTTGGTCTACTTTTTCTCCCTTAACCTATGTACAGTTTAATTTTTATTCTAGGATTCTTTAAAATGAAAGGAAAAGTAAACAGCAAATGGCATACAGTAGGCACTCAATAATTTATTAGATGAATGAAAACCACCCACAAACGACCCAGAAAATTTTCATCTTTTAAAACTGAAAATATTAATCTTTCAACATGATTATACTAAACTAACAACATAGACATGAAAAAATACTCTGCTCAGAAATAAAATATTATACATGAATACTCACACTCACAATAGACTAAAAGCAAAAACAGGCTTCTTGGCAAGACAAAATCACAGCTGTTGATAAAAGTCGACATTCTCTTGACTATGTAAAATGTGCATTTTCATCTATCAATTGCATTCAGCAGAGGCAAAAGGCAAGATGGTTAATATTGATGGGCAGAAACACACACACACACACAAGCACACACGCATGCAAACAAAGAATTCCAAACTACAATAGCTAGAACAAGCAGAACCTTGAGATGCCATTACTCACATTTACAGGGCGTTTTAATCCAAGCCCAAGTTCTACCTAAAGCTCAGTGTACTGACGTGATGTGTAGTCAAAAGCCATGGGTTGAAAGCCCAGCTCCATCACCTAAGGTAGGTCACTCAACCTCACTGAGTCTGAAAATTTTTTATTCATAAACTGGAGACTATAAGTACTTGCCCTTCCAATCCACAGCCTTATGGAAGATTAAAACCACCTTCTACATAGAAAATTAACACTAAACTATATAAAGAGCTATTTGACTGCAAAGGGCTACTTCCACTTAATATATTCTTGGTACTGGTCAATCTACAAACCAAATAATGACAGTTTATCAAACTCCCAGGCCATGATTCCTTGTGTTCACAGAATTCTCCCTTTATGAGTAACTATAGCTGCAAGTCCCGATGCAATCTGCTATCTAAAAAGGAAAATGAAAAAGAAAAAGACAGAGAAAAAAGGAAAAAGAGAGAGAAGAAAAGAGAAGAAACAGAGTTCCTAATTCCCCTGTACAAAAATGTAATTTGTGTTTAAGAGCAAAACAACAACAACAACAACAAAGAGCCCATTTTCATTTGATGTGCAGAACCCATAACACCAAAAAGGACAAGTTGCCTAAAGATGTAATACATGGTATTACATTTATTACCCCCTTACCCAACAATTTATATTGTACACAGCAAGCCTTTATTGATCTTAACCAAAGATCAGCTTTATGCCTCGAGCTTTTCAAAGCTGAGTATCCTACTCCTCCTGGAGCAATGTAAGTATCTGCTTGTGGACCAGCTCCCTCATTGACCATAGAAGGGAAAAGATTCTGGGATTAACTAAAATGACCAGCTGGTAAATATGGACTCAATTCCATTATTTTAGTCATCCAAAACAAGTGAAGTAGGGGGATGGTATTAAGCATCTAGCATATGCCAGGTGCTAGGTGGACTGTGGAAGATTCAGAGACCCAGAAGACACAATTGCTACCCTCTCAACTGCAATCCACTCCAGTGCCAACATGGGCACTGAAATAAAAAAAAATAAGAAAATTACTGCTAATCAAAACTAGAATTGCTCTCATTCCACTGCTTCTTCCATTAAAAAGGACTTGTTTCAGATCAGTGGTTCTCAGCCTGGTTATATTCTGGAATCACCATGGAAATTTTTTTTTAAAACAATGTCTGGACTCCATGCTTGAGAACTAGGAACATCTGGAATTGTGGCCCAGGCAATTGAAATTTTATAAAAGCTCCCAAAGTGATCCTAATGTGACCCCAAGGTTGAGAACCACTTCCTTCTGTCTCAGGAAGGTTTCAGTTATATGACAGATGACAGTAATCTATTTAACAGAAGAGATCTAAAACTGTTTAAAAGACATGTGGCCTCATTCATATGGATCACAAAAATTAATATTAAAAAAATAAATGCCTGAAGCCTAAAGAAAGTTCTATTTACTGGATAAAGAGAGAAATTTCTCTCTGGAGTGGCCCAGGAAATATGTGTCAGTAAACATATGTCCTAAACTTAAATTACTATCCACACAAAGTCACTAAGGAAAAGGAGTCTTAGAAAGTAACAAGTCTTTTTTTCTGCTTAAGGCTCAATCTCACTAGCCTTTTTTAAAAAAACTAGTCACTAAAACTGTAATTTCACATACTCCAAAGCATATGTAGGTAGCCTTCAATTGTTCTCCAAAGCAGATCAGGAAATAAACAAATACAGAAGGAGTTGCAAAGCTCAATTTCACCAATAACTACCCCAAACTTCTAAAGTCAAGTCAGTGTGAGAACTATGGTCACTGAAAGTGCCAAATGCTTAGGTCCTTATCTGACTGCTCCCTTTCAATAGCCTCACCAAAATTAAGGAAAAGGTGACAATATCCATAGAAAAGAGATACTCAAGTGGCTTGTTCAGCAAGGTGGGTTCTCTGAATACAGATGTGGAACTAATGAAAAGAGTAGACAGTGCACCTCAACCAAGATTAAGAAGAAAAAAATCTAATGCTATTTTCTGCTCCTAGAGAATTTACATTTCTGCCACAACAACTGACCACAAAGTACCCGTTCCCACAAAAAATAATAATGATTATTTATGATGTAGTTATGTGTCATAAGTATTAGTGACTAATTTATTGAGTATTTACATTCAGTGACTAAGGTTAAGTATTCAATACTAAACATGTACTATGTCATCAAATCCTCACAATATCTCTATGAGGTAGGTATTATTATTCCTATTTTATAGATGGAAAAGCTGAGGCAAAGAGAAGTAAGGTCTTGGGCAAAATCACATAGCTAGGACTTGAAGTCAGGCTATCTCTTATACATCGTTCTCAATTCCTCTAAAACTACCTAACAAAAATCACCTCAATCCTCATTACATCCATTTCTCTTAGTCTGTTCATGTAAAATATTTGTATTTTTCCCTGTGAAACTGAGAACTTCCAGTCTTTTTTCACCTAGCAATCAAAAACTTCTCCAGTATTTAACAAGTATTTCCTTCCATATGCACATAAGTCAAGGAGATGATATGGTGTCGCATAAGCTGAGGATGGGCTGAAGTGATCTCCAATGTAATCAAAACTTGTTGATCAACCACCTGGCACTGCATTACTAGTTTGATGTGTTAGTTTTCCCTAATAAACACAGCAGTCAACAGTTAAGTGCACAAACCAGTAAACTGAGAAGACTTGCATTAATAAGCAGGGATAAATCTAATTTGCTGATAGACTGTGCTGATGGACTTCAGCTGCCATGGGACATGTGTTTAGGCACCTTTTCATCACTGCTGCTTAAGTACAGTTCAACAAGCAGGCTCCTTTCAAAGGCTCCTTACCTAAATAAATCCCCCATGCCTCCATGACAGTCTACACAGAGTAGAGTTCAAACATAATAAGGCATATTGCCTTATCCCATCGCTAGCCAGCTACTGTTCTGCACATCTTATTTCCAGGTGTAACCTGACACATAAATATGTCTCTCCATGGCTATTCGGGGTTGTTTATGGTTCCATATAAATGTCTGAAATGTTTGTTCTATATCTGTGAAATACGTCATTGGTATTTTAATAGGGATTGTGTTGAATCTATAAATTACTTTGGGTAGTATGGACATTTTGAGGATGTTAATTCTTTCAATCCATAAGCATGGTATATGCTTCCATTTATTTGTGTATTCCTTAATTTCTATCTTCAGAGTTGTGCAGTTTTCTGAGTACAGGTCTTTTAATCCCTTGGTTAGTCTTATTCCTAGGTACTTTATTTTTCTTATTACTATAGCAAATGAGAATTTTCCCCTGATTTCTGTTTCTGACATTCCATTGCTGGTGTAAAAAAAATCCCTTCGATTTCTGAATATTGAGTTTGTATCCCACTGCTTTGCCAAATTCACTTAATAGGTCAAATAGTTTTTTAGTGGAGTCTATAGGGTTTTCTATGTATACTATCATGTCATCTACAAACAATGACAGTTCTAATTCCTCCTTTCCAACTTGGATGCCTTGTATTTCTTTTTCTTTCCTTTTCTTTTCTTTCTTTCTTTCTTTTTTTTTTTTTTGTCTTGTCTGATCACTGTGGCTAGGACTTCCAATACTATGTTGAACAGAAGTGGTGAAAGTGGACATCCTTGTCTTGTTCCTGATCTTAGTGGTAAAGCTTTTAGTTTTTGCCTGTTGAGTATGATGTTGGCTGTAGGTTTTTCATACATGGCCTTTACTATGTTGAGGTATGCTCCCTTAACTCCCACTTTGCTGAGTGTTTTTATCACAAACAGGTGCTGTACTTTATCAAATGCTTTTTCTACTACTGATATGATCATGTAATTTTTGTCTTTCCTTTTGCTTATGTGAGATATTATGTTCATTGATTGGGGATATTGTACCATCCTTGCATCCTTGGGATAAAAACTCCACTACTGGATTTATACCCTAAGAATCCTAAAACACCAATTCAAAAGTACTTATGCACCCCAATGTTCACAGCAGCACACTTTACAATAGCCAAGTGCTGGAAGCAACCTAAGTGCCCATCAGCAAATGAGTGGATCAAAAAACTGTGGTACATTTACACAATGGGATACTACAAAGCAGAAAGAAAGGAGCTCCTACCCTTCACAACAGCATGGATGGAACTGAAGAGCATTATGCTAAGTGAAATAAGCTAGGAGGTGAAAAACAAATACCGTGTGATCTCACCTATAAGTGGAACCTAATCAACAAAACAAGCAAGTAAGCAAAATATAACTACAGACACTGAAATAAAGAACAAACTGACAGTAAGCTGAGGGGAGGAAGGAGAGAGATAATGGGAAAAGAAAGGGAAGGGTTGTCAAAGAATTTGTATAAAGGATCCATGGACAAAGCCAAAGGTAGGGGAAGACTGAGGGTGGGAGGTGGAGGTGGGTGGGGTGGGAGAAGTGGTAGTTGGAAAATGGAGACAACTGTACTTGAACGATAATAAAAATATGTCAAAGCCTAAAGGAAAACAAAAAATGTACATCTGCAGTTTCTACTCAGGAGAGGGGAACAAGGCAGATGTAGCACATCATACCTGTGTGAGAAAAAGCAGAGAAGGATGTAGTAAAGTTCCTGAAAAAGAGATTCAGGTATCAGGAGATACAATGATGGCATAGTTTTATGGCTCTGCCCATCTCCTAACCTGCTGAGTACCAATATGCTTGCTAGGAAGTGGAGATTAAAAAGCAAATAAATAGCTTAAACTAAACAACTCAAGGTCCCTAGTTTAGCTGTAATTGTTCCCATACCCTTCTCCCTGGTATTCCATTTTGGACTTATTTTTGTCTTTTGCAGAATGTGGGGACCTTGGCAGTAGGAGAGCTAAAGTAATAAACGGAATATTGAAAAGCTCCATGTTCTAAAATTGCAACCTTCAGCCAAAGCACAACTGTAGGAACCATATGTATGTTCTTATGGGACCAAGATCAAGGGATTCCCTAAGTGGATGTTATATCAAGGACTCTGTTCTCAATTCTGATTGCTGGAGAAAACAGCATAGTCCTTGCATCTACCTTTGGGTGGGGCAAGATCATATATGTCCTGTGCTAAAACTTTTAAGCTCTTCCAAATATAGTTCCACCAAACGAACTTTGCCCTATGCTATATTTCCCTTTCTCTTAACACCCCCTCCCAGCAGCCAAGACTTCTGCCAAGATCAACAATTACACAATTCTAAAAAAAAGTTATCATTCCATTTGCCAAAGTTTAGCATCTAGAGCAGAAAGGGTACAAGATTTGCAAGCAGATTTGAGTCATATCTTGAATGTGCCACTTCCAGTTACACAGCCCTTGGGTCCTTCTGAAAAAAAATCTCCATATCATTAAAATGGTGATGGTAAAGATCTACCAATGACAGTGGTAAGGATTTTATCAAACTGCATATGGAAGACACCAACAGAGTGTCTGGTCCCTTGATTCTTCTCTTTCACTTCAACCACCATGAATCTACTGAAGCTCACAATACCATTTTCCTAGAACTGTACTAGTTCAAACCCTTCTCATCTGTCACTATTACAATCAGGACAGCCTCTTAACCCATCTACTTCCCCCCAGTCACTGGTTCCCCTCTGATCAGATTCATGATATATAATTCTGATCTTTCCTCCCTGTGCAAAAACCTTCAGTGGCTCCTTTCTGCCTTTAAAGGAAAACAAAAACTGATTAGACTTAAATCTGTATTTCCTCACATCCCCATTCTTCTGGATCTATCCCCAACCCCAAGTTAGATCCCAGCTCCCTCTATCCAGCACTTTACTTATACTAGGCACTTTATCTACAGAGGGCCACTCATCCCCTTTTCCATAAAGTTACCCCTAATTTTCATGAGTGCCTCAGGCCTCCCACTTTTAAAGTGGTAGTCTTAGGTAAATAAAATCCTGCTCTTGAGAGCTTTACTTTATTAAGCCTCTCCAGGTGCAAGATCTCTGACCCCAATTAACTGCACCCCTGCCAGGGGTGATAAAAGAGATGAACTCACACTAGAATTCAACTTGTGAGGAACATATTTTTCTTCTTCAAAAAACTGCCTAAGTTTTGTACTTGATTTTACATTTATTTTTCTTGGCTAGAGGCTGAGTTCATATTCTCTCTGTATTTAACTAAGCTCTTCGAAGAAACAGAATGCTTACCATCACATTTGCACTCATGTAGGCTGCTACTCTCCTTCTTTCTCTCCTATTCATTCCTCAAAACCTGGCTCGGTACTCACTCTTGCAGGAAATACCACCATGATGATGCGCTGCTCCCTTGTTCCTCTGACCCCATTCACACATAACTGACAGCTCAGTTTAGTATCCTGCTGTAGAGTACCCTATTCTCTCCTTTTCTGTCAGCAGCCCTTAATTCCATGTGCTCTGTTCATTGATTTATTCCCTTCGAATAAATCAACCTAAAGCAGAGGTTCTTAAATTTGAGCATAAATCTGAATCACCTGCAGAGTTTGTGAACCAGACTGCTGGCCCCAACCTCCAGGGTTTCTAATTCTTTTGTTCTGGGACAATGCCTGAGAATCTGCAGTTCTAACAAGTTCCAGGGGATGATGATGCTACTCATCTGGGGTCCACACTCGCAGAACCACTGACCCCAACTGGATACAATGCACCTTTGGAACCTGGTACTCATACTACTTTTGTTTTTCAAAGCTGGGCACAGAGTATGTGTCTGATAAATCTCTATTGACTGTCTGACTGTCTTCCTATTTTATTCCCTCATGGCACTGTGTCAGAGTTTCTCGAGAAGTGCCATTACAGAAACAGCTCTGTATCAATCCTGTGCTTTTGTATTATCTCCAAGCAGTACCATCTGATTGAAGCAAGGCAGAGGAAAACACACCTCATAAACTCCATGAAATACAGCAGCAATTAACCTCATGGGACAAGAATCTAAGTCTTAGGTAGAACAGAACTCTTTGACAAATATGGGTCCATACTCCTCAAGACTTGCTCACATACAGTTAAATAATGCTCTCTAAAGATGCCTGTTTCTTGGCAACTTTCCCCATATGCCTGCTACCACTGTGTGCATTATGAACCAGGCAACTAATAGTTTCCACAGGCAGCCCAGCATACCTGTCAGTTCACAGGGATCTGACTGTTTCCTCTAGGAACAGTTATAATGGCACCAGGGATAGATACCGGCTGACAGAGTGCCTAGAACTTCCTGAAGAAATGTTTAAAGAATCTCTGAAGATGGAAGGCAACTAAATGTGTTTTTGCAGCACTTAATCATACTACCTTATTAAAGTCAGTGAAACTAAACTTGGAAACTATTTCTCTGGCTCATTTCCTCAGTCCTGTTTTGGAAATGGGCAGAAAGGGTGAGGAGGTAGCCACAAAGGCAAGAAACATTCCTTGATTTGGACCAAAAATTTCATTTATCCTTAAAAAGGAAAACCCATCACCACAACTTGGGTTTATTGGATGTGTTGCCCCACTCACTTCTATTTGAAAATCATTTCCATTAAAAGCCACTTAAAAACAAAAGATGCACTTGCTGGGTCCCACTATACCATTTCCATAGAACTCAAGCACAGCCAAGTTCTATGCTTCTACCTGTCGCAAGAACTGGCCTTGCTGATAGATCGGTTGTTCCCAAGGAAATTTAAAAAGGGCTATTTTTTCACTACTCAGCAAAAACTCAAAGTCTACCTACTAAACATAATCAAATTTTACAAGGCACTGAAGTGATAACCCCCAGGCAGACAGCCCATGAGGCAATAAATATCTTATAAACACAAAGGTCACAGGCCCAGGTGTTTATGAGCACAGAAGATGTTTACAGCTATCCACTCAGCTAAAAATTTGCTTTCAACCTTACACTCTTCTTTATCACTAGCTGCATTATTATTCTCCAATTATTTTGAGAAAATCCAAAGCAAAGAGAACTATAAAAGAGCTTTATGAGACTGTCGAGCCAAATCAGTATGCCAGAAACAAATCAATGCTTCAAAGAATTCTGAATACAATTAGAGGCAAACAATAGTCTGATGTGTCTGGTAACCTCCCTCCAAACCATTATTGCATAGATTAAAAGATTACAGATATTCCTCTCTGCTCCTCAATATTAATAGTGATATAAAGCACATTTAATAAATCCAAACTGCCATTGCCCTAAGTTGGATTATGGGTCTGGTTCTTCATAAACTGACATGTACATGCAGACTCAGTTTAATAATATACAATCTTGGGTCAATCAAAATCTACCCTCACCAGCTCTCTATTTATTATCGCTTTTGCCACAACCTGCACCCAATCAGTTGCCATCCTAAAATTCTCTTGGCTGGCAGCTGCACAAAAATCTGTGCAGCATCAGCATAACAAGTGACAGGTCTCCCCATCAATTACAACTCAGAGAGAAGGATGGCTTCAGCAGGGACATAACCCCATAGTCACATACCACCTTAGTTTCTGACAGACCATCAGATCAGAAAGGAAGCTGTCATCAATGGAGAAAAGAAGCCCAGCTCCTCATTAGCCAGGGTTTTCTTTTCTCTTTTTCCCCCCAACATACATCAAGGAATAATCATGGGCCAACTCAACTCTGACAGCTCCGTATGTAAATGGCATTTAAATGCAGGCAAACAGCTCACAAACAAAGAAGCTGCAGTTTGGTTGCTTCTCACAGACCCACTCAGATCTAGTGTCCATGTTGTGGGTCCCTCTCTAGGTTTTATCTCCTGCCATATGACCAGAAAAATCACAAGGAACACAAAGATGTTATGGCAGGGCTTTGCTGAAGATGGGGATGAGTTATGTGCATCCTGTTAGGGTACAGAGGCAGGTTCTGCTTCAGGAATGGAGTAGCACCACCTTGTAGACCACCCACATCCCCAGGCACGACTCTCCCTCCAGCTTTATTTTTACTTTTAGACAGAGGGGAAGGGGAGGGAGAAGGAGAGACAAAAAAATATCAATGTGTGGTTGCTTCTCACACATCCTGTACTGGGGACCCAGCCACAACCTAGGCACGTACCCTGACTGGGAATCTATCCAGTGACCCTCTGGTTCACAGGCTGGCACTCAATTCATTAGCCACACCAGCCAGGGCAGGATTTGGTTTAAGTATCATAATTCTACTTCTGCTCAGGCTCTCCACTCTTTTGTGGCTCTTAATACAAATTCTAAAATCCTTTCAAGTCCAACTCAAGGCCCACCTCCCCCGCAAAATCTACCCCACTCACCAACCCACAGGAAACCACTCACATCTTAATTTCTGCGGAGCTCGCATAAAACACTGACACCAGAGCACTGCCATCTATTTTATCCTGGACGGTACTTCAATTGTTAAATACAGGCCTTACTCCCCAAAATGGGCACTAGCTTCCCTCAGCAAGACATATTCTGTTTCTCCTTACTCACTCATACAGGGTATACACAAAGTGTTCATAAGACCTGGTACATGAAATAATACTGCCTTCAGCAAAAAATGAATTAGATAGGTGCTCTTGGTAATTAAAAGCATAAATGTTTCTTCCTCTAAGCATCCTCATCATCTTGTTCATACTTAGTTATCAGCTTAACATACAAATGTTGGTTTTGTATTTTCATATTGGCTTCTCATATCAGAACTAGTGATTCTCAATAGCATAGCTGCATCCTAGTTTGTCTCCCTAGTGACACAAATCAGAGTGAGCCCATGATGATGATGATGATGATGGTGGTGGTGATGGTGGTGGCAGTTGGTGATGATGAAAAAGAAGAATGACTAACATTTACTGAATATTTACAAAGTATGAAGCACTTCCCAACAGGTACTATTATCATTTAACTGATAAAGGAACTGAGGCTGTGGAAGGCTACCTGAGGTCACAAAGCTGTCTGGCTCCAAAGTCAACCAAATATCTCCTGAACAAATGAGTTAATGACCTACTTTGAACAGCAGAATAAAGAAACAGTCAGTTTGTAATTGGATGTCCCAGGCTAGAATCTTGTCTCTGTCACTTACTGAATAGGAAACCATAGCTGATTCATAACCTCTCTGGCCCTCATTTCTTTATCTACAAAAAGAATGGGGATAATAAAACCTATTTTATAATTCTAATGTGAACAGCAAATACTAATAAAACCTCTTGGTAAATTGTAAAGCACTCCACACTTATCAGTCAACTGGGTCAAAAGTAAGCCCTTTTTAAAGATCCTTAGACTAGTACCATGGGACTTCTGACACTAGACAGAGATGGAATGATAAGGCGCCATTGACAGCAGCTGGGAATGCCACGTACAGAACATAAGAACAACATGAAAAAGCTGCTTATGTGAAGTGGACCTTCATTTCAAGCTACCTGAAAACCTACCCAAAATCTCATGTTAGCCAGAATAACTGAGTTTAAGACACATAGTGCTACATGTCCAGGGAAGGCAGAATGTGAGTACATATTTTTAATTTCCAGGGGCTGATGAAATGACCTGAATTTAACTAGAATGAGTAGAATTGAAACAAATTAATATATGTTAAAGCACACAGCATCATGCCTAAAACACAAATTAATGAAAAAAATGTTTCTTTGCCCCTTCTTAACGATCATTAGGAAACAAAACTTTGAGCTGTCAGAAATATTTGGATTCAGATTATCTGTCTCCCAGGGCAAAAACTTGACCCATACTTGTGAGCTTTACTCAGAGACTGATGTCTTTCCATACTCCCAAACTAGGCATCATTTCTAGCCTCTGTAGTACTTGGATTTCAAAGGCAAAGGTTCAGCCTGTCTTCCCAGAAGGGAAACTGTGCAGCACCTAGCATGACCTCTCTTGGTTAGCTTCAGATTGACAGATGCCCAAATCCAAACACAAATTATTAATTCCAACAGGAAGACATTTACTGATGGGGACCTCGTAAGAGTAAACAGTATGAAAAATAGGGATGGTTCTGTTGTTTTGTACCATATATGTAGAACATATACACAGCTGAAATGTGTAGGTCAGTATCCTAAGTTTCATTTAAGCATTAAAAGAAATTGGAAAGAGGTCTGGAGAAGATGTGAAACAGAGCAGAGTATTTCCCTCCAAGTACTAAAAACTACTTGCCCTCATGTTGTTTCTTGACCACAAAAAAGATCTGTCATCCAAGCATGACTTTTTGATCCTGTTCAAATACCTTGATCCTTTCAACCTGACAACTTTCTCCTTTATCAAACTCTCTCTTAAGGTGGTCTCTCCTAGGGAAGTATTAACAAGTCCATAGAGAAAACTCCCTAATTTCAATAAAATGTGTTATGTTACACTGTGTGTAACATGCATGATAAAGGGAAACAGGCCCATTCCCTTCCAGAAACACTCATTTTCTAGCTACAGAGGAAGGCAAACCATATATACAGATGGAATATGAAAGTCTTTGATGCTTTATCACATTTTGGCATATTATTTGATTATTATACAAGATGGCAGCTTAAAACCATGTCAGAAGACTAGCTGTAAATGTATTTATGGTGAAGCCAGTATAATTTGCAACTGAGTTATCACAATTTAAAAAAATAAAATTTAACTAAAAGACAATTGGCTTCTCTATCTCTAAAAGGGGACCTAGCTCAAGAAAAGAATGCCTTTTATTAAGATGCCATGAATGCTTTTCCTGTTGGCCATAACACTGTGAAGGGTATGCATTCTTGGCAAACCCTGGAGCATAAAGAGGACAGCCCCTCCTCTGCAAGCACTGGCCCCCAGACATCTCCAGAGTGCAGGATCCACTCCCTAAGCTGCTGAACACACACTGTGCATACACAAAGTTCCTACAGATTCTTCTAAATGCCAATTGAGCTCCCAAGTGCACATTCACTGTGCAGGCTGAAAGCAGAATTGTAGGTGACAAAGCGAACATGGCTCCTATTCTTCAGAGCCCTATTCAGTACACTGAGTTAGAGACCTCAGACTGTGCAGGGCTCTCTGCTTCAGAGGCCATCACCCAGGTGGTCTGGCTGGGAGTGGTCTGGCTGGGAGTGGCTGCTGCTGCAGCAGGAGGAGTCCACACAAATGGGTCCATCTCACGCAGACCTCTGCCAGCCACAAACTTTTCTCTTCTGCCTAGCTCAATTCTGCCCACAAAGTGCTCTTGTGAATACAACTACCATCTTTTGCTGAAAATCTGTCTTGTTCTCACTTGTCTCTCTCACTCCAAACTGCCTGAGTAGAAACCCAGGGGAAGTAGCAAATGGGGGCAGAAGCATCACCATTTCCTGTAAGGATCATAGGAAAACAAATGACGTGGTTCAGCTTTTCACAACATTTGTATTTACAAGGTACTCCAGTGGGTCTTAAAATGTATGGTGCCAAGAAATGTTAAAGTAACAGAAAGTATGACTCCCTAAAACTGCAGAATCTTTAAACCAGAAATTTACAATGGGTTTTTCTTGGCAAGGAGAACCTCAATGGAATAATGGTTAAATTGTACTTACTCTGAGGATGTAAATGGAAATACCACACTTACTGGCACAGTCCAAAGTCTCAATTGCCCTGGACTCAATTGCCATTTCATAAATGCAGTCCCTGTTGAACCACAAGCATGATTTTGAACACCCCCGGCTCAGCTGCTGACTTCCCCGTTTTTCTTTTTACTAAAAATCCTTATGTGCCCACAGAGCTATGCCAGCTAATGCTCAGAGTTTGGGAAGTGTCTAAGTCTGACAATTAAACACAGGAAGACCTGGACATTCATTAAGGACTACCATATGTCAAGCACAGGGTTAGGTGCTTTAAATATATTTGCAACTACTTCTAGGTACTTGAGAATTACATACCGGAAGTAAATCATTATTAGCCACTCCCCATATCCCATATGACATGACTGACTCCACAACTAGAAAGTAGAATGTGTGAGAATAATTAAGAAGCCTCCAATACATGTACCAGACACATGCCAAACACCGTACAGACATTATCTGACTTACTCTTCACAATGAACTCACTTATCTAATAGAGAAACATATGTTTACAGGGGTGAAATAACTTTCCAAAGGATATCAGAGGGAGGTTGGCAAATCTACTAGTGTCTGACCTGACATCTAACTCCAGAGTCATCATCACTCTAGATCAAACTCTTTCTCCAAGTCTGCTAGAATCTCAAGCCAATGCTCATGCTTCCAATAAAGACTTCCTAAGTTCTTGCCATATTCCAGACACTGTTCTAGCATTGGACATGGGTGGACAGGACTTCCCATCCCCAACAATATGACATGTAAGCAGAAGTTGAATATTGTGAGGACATAAGCCATGTGCGTGGCTGGGGACACAATGTTCCAGGCTAAAAGAACAATAATGCAAAGGTCCTGAGACTGGGACTTCTTAGCTTGGTTTAAAGCACAGCAAGAAAGCTCAAGGGTCAGAGAGGATTAATGGAGGGGACAGCAGGAGATGAGGTGGAAGATAACAAGCTCCAGACCATGCAGTATCTTGTAACCCAGGGTAAGTACAGTCTTTAAATTGCCTTCTTAGTGAAATGGAATTCTCAACTGAGGATTGATATGATCAACTGAGGATTGATATGATCTAAAGTACATTTTAAATGGGCCACTCTGGTTGCTGAGTGAAGAACACTCTGCAAGGAGCCAGAGGCAGAAACAGAGACAGCTGGGAGGCAACTGAAGCTATCCAAGTGAAAGATGATGGCAGCTCAGCCCAGGGTGGAAGCAATGGATGTGGGGAGAAGTGGCCAGGTTACATTCAGTCTGGTTTTAGTCCTCAGAGACTGACAAAACCATTCCTACTTTACACTAAAAAGAATCTGGATCCAGACCCCTGGAGTTAAAAAGAGCCAGGCAACCCTGACCAGTGTGGTTCAGTTGGTTGGATCATCATCCAGTAAACTGAAAGGTCACAGGTCAGATTCCCAGTCAGGGCACATGCCTAGGTTGCAGGTTCCATGCCCTGTTGGGGCATGTTCAGGAACATTTCTCTCATACGATGTTTCTCTCTCTCTCTCTCTCTCTCTCTCTCTCTCTCTCTCTCTCTCTCTCTCCCCCCCCACCCCTTCCTCTCTCTCTAGAATCAATGGATATATCCTCCAAGCAGGTGGCACGGAAGAGGGGGAAAGCTAAGGCTGTGATTAACTGGAAATCACCTGAAAAACAAAAAAGGCCAGGCAGACATTCAAGTGGGCATCAGTAGACAAATTCCAGTAGAAAGTTTTAGCCCCCAGCAATGGACTCACTTGCTGAGGGTGTCCTGAATTACAAGAATATGACATGTTTAGGTAAGTTAGGCAGATAGAGAAATTTTACAGTGCCACCTCCTGAGTGACATTTTCTCTGCCCCTCCAGGTAGGGCTAACCATCTTTGGCAACCCTAGTGCCCAAATTTATCATATAATGCAATCCATACAGCATCAGGTCTGGCAAAAGCTGGATGGAAAATGTAGTCCCCTACTTCCACCTTGCCAATTCAAGGAAGTGTTTCTTTGTGTGCATTTTTTTCCCTCCCAGAAATACCCTAATTATGCCAGAGTGGAGGAAAGATGGCTTTTATGTGGTTTTATCTCCCAAACACAGTATTGTCATGGGTTTATTTATTTGTGTTTTTACAGTAACATGATGCTCTCCTGTAATTGAGACTATTGTGGAGAGAGTTGGCATGTGTTTTCCACAAGATTAAAGGCAATTTCTGTTTTCAAAGCCACTATTGCTTCTTAGAAAACTCCTTTCCTATGCTAAACTAAACCCACTAAGCCAAAATTCTACATTCACCTGGTCTGCATTACAACATTGCAAACAGGACTAGAAGAAACAATTTCATTCATGCATTGATTCAAGCAGTGTTTACTAAACCTCTAACACACCAGGCTCTGTGGGGGTAGGAAAATACAGCACAAAATAAAACAACAATCTTTGCCCTCCAGGGGCTCAGACTCCAGAGGGGAACACACACAGAAGTGACTATGCTACAAGGCAGACTGCAACAAGAGCTATAATAAACAACATGCACTGGGAGAACAGGGAATGAGGAATTGTTTCCACCTGGTAGAAAGGGGTGGTTTGCAGAAAAGCTATGATGTGAACAGGACCTTCAAGTCCCAAGCGCCTAAGAAAGTCATCACAGATAGCAGGTTCAGCAAGGCAAGAGGCACAGGAGAGGGGGAAAGCTAAGGCTGTGATTAACTGAAAATCACCTGAAAAGGCTTTGCATCTGGAGGATAATTTTTACTGAAGGAGAATGGAGGGTTGGAGGTAATGGGGTACAAACAAGATCAGAAAGTAGGGCTTAAAGCTAGTATGTAGGGGCACCCTTCTTGACTGAAAAATTCAGATTCAGATATTCAGGGGACACCATTTCAGGTGTCCAAGTAAGAAAAGAATGTCTGTCATGTGTTGATTACATGCCAGACACATGCTACATATCCACATGTGCCTCATAAACCTCACACAGTGATGCAGCTCGGTGGCATTAGGAAACCCAGGTCACAGATAGAAAAACTGAATGTTGGGTCAAGTTTTAATCTGTTCTGGATTTCAAACAATTCTTCCCAACTCCATATGTCCATGTAAGTATTCTTCCCTTGAGGCTCTTCAGAAGTATCTTTTATGAAGGCAACTCACTCAGTCAACAGTATGGAGAGTGGTGCAGAGTCAAAGCACTTTGGCCAAAGTACCACTCCAAAAGTGGTGCTCTTCTCAAACAACAGATAGAAAAGAAATGAGGGGAAAGAATAGAGACACTTTCAGGATGTGACTTACTCTAACCTCTTAGCAAACTTCACCTCTCAAGATTATATGCTTCAGTATCAACATTGTAAACATTAAAATGTTGCTTTCAAAAAATTTAAACACACTTTTGAATTGTATGATTGGGAATATAATTTATCACTTTATTTCACAGTATGCCTTCTAGTCCTCAAAAAGCTTTTAAACACAGTATCTGAGTTAACTCTAACAACAACAACAACAAACATGCAAACAAAAACATTTTACAGATGAACTTAAAGGCCAGAAAGCAGTGACCTTCCCAAGGTCAGGTTGTCCTTCTGAACCCCTGCCCACCACAATTTTTCCCTGCCCAACAAAGAATGATGTCATTAATCATAGTCTAATGGAGTAAAGATCACAAGGACACACTTAATCCCTTTAAAATCTATTCTCCCCTGGCTGGTGTGGTTCAGTGGATTGAGTGCCAGCCTTTGAACCACAGGGTCACTGGATCAATTCTCAGTCAGGGCACGTGCCTGGGTTGCAGGCCAGAGTTACTCTCCTCTAATCCCCTGCCCTTTTTCTCTGTCTCTTAAAACTCTACTTACTTTTTTACCTTACCCAATGCTACTCCTATGCCAAGTCAGATTCTGAGCTAGGGCTTCTCAGGATCTGTCCTCTCAGAAGACCCTAAGTCCTCTCCAGTAGGAGAGGATCTCTCCTTTATTATTAAATAGCTACTGTGTGCCAGGGGCTTCCCACACATCATTAATACAATAATAGCAACAGCAATATTTACTCAGTCTTAATTATGGACCAGGCACTGTGCTAAGCAGTTTAAATATTATCACAGTTAATCTTCACAAGAATCATGTGAGTCTGGCAGTTTATTTTTGTACACAAGGAATCTGTGTCTCAGAAATGCCCAGTAATTTGACGAAGATGACAAAATCAGTAAGTTACAGGACTGAGCCTTGAATCAAAGCCCACAGAGCTCAGAGGCCAGTGCCATTAACCACTCTTACGCAGTACCAGCGAGGTGGGCATGTTAGGACCAAAGCAGAGTAGGAAGTGTCTGGATGTGGGAGGCTGGAATGCATGTGAAGCAGCAGTGGAGAAACAGTTAGGTGGAGGTCAGATTATGACTTACCTTTAAGTCAGGCTAGGGAATGCAGGCTTTCTCCAGATGCTAATCATCAGACAAAATACTTTAAGTAGGTGCATGACCTGGTCAAGTATGTATATTTTAGGAAAATCAATTCTGGTTTCAGTGTGCAGAATTGATTTTATTGGGAAAGGGACAAATCTGAAGGCAGGCAGAGGGGTTAGGAGGTTTTGTATTACTCTAACAAATAGATGATGAAGGCAGTGTTAACCAGGGCACTTCCTAGGTGTCCAATAAATATTTGTTAATTGTGGTATTGATTGGTTACAAGCAGAACAATCTGTTGCACCTATTGAAGCATGTCAGCTCTATCATATGGCTGTTTCAGTGTGTGATCACAGATTTTGGCTGCAATGCTCTCCTATGCCAAAAAGGCATCTCTTCACAATCAGCATTGTGTTACTTCCACTCTGGGGTTTTTATCCTCTAATTGTGTGCTTCTACTAATGGAAGAATTTCAGATGAAATGTGAGGCCTAGGTTCTGAGCATCTGTATTTATCTGCCTTCTTTCACTTGGGGACAGGAAGAAAAGTGGATGTCCGGTTGGTACAGATTTGAAGAGCAGTTGTGTTTTTTCAGGATATGCATCCTGTCCTCTGAAATAAACATTTGCATATCTTACAGTCAAGGAGTCAGAGAACTAAGAGGTAAGGCAAGGTAATAAAATGATGGCTGTGACAGAGGAGGCCTAACTGCCCACCAAAAGTTTTTAACAGCCAAAAGGGAGTGGAATCCAGATTAGAGGGGCTCAAGAAGCTACCTATTACTTGCAAACTCATAGTTTTGTACCCCTCACCTCTCTTGACAGAAACCATGCAGCTGTTGAAGCCAGTGAGCCAGAGGACCATCAGACATTTGCCCTGTTCACCGTGGATCTTGAGACAAAAACCTCAGGATATACTTTTGCCTTGCTCAGCCCAGCCATATATTTAATTTCTTTCTGTGAGGTAAAGTTCCTACTTTGGCTATATACACCGAGGGCAGCTGATCAAGACACCTCAGGCTAAATGAGAGGATGGCTCATCTGGATGGCTGAGTGACAGAAGAAAAACTAAAGGCCTATCCAGATAAAGTGAAATCTAGGAAAATAATTTACTATATTATCTAGTTAGCACCGTATTTAATGCCTCACATAAACCTTAAATATTTAGAACACTAAAGACCTGAAAAACAGTCCTAGCTTCTTAAATAAACCAAGATAGTGTCATTATAGTATTAATTGACTTCCACACTAAATCACTCAGCAAGTACCACCTGAACACCTACCTGGTGGTTCTCTGATGTAAGTGTGCATAAAAATCATTCAGCATGAGGATGGGCAGGGGAGATGTTAAAAATGCAAATGAGTGCACCCAGAGAGTCTGACTTAGTAGGAGTGGAGTCGGGGCTGGGGTGGTGGTTAAAGTATGCCCCAAAATTCTTTAATACTCCTACCTTCAAAACATGGAGCCTAATTCTCCTCCCCTGGAGTGTAGGCTGTACTTAATGGTTTCTTCTAATAGAATGTAGCAGAAATGACAGTTATGGCTTGCAAGACTGGGTTTTGTCTCTCTCCTGAATCATTCACTCTGGAGTAACCAGCTGCCATGTCAAAAGGTCACTGTGGAGAGGTCCATGTGATGAGAAACTGAGGACTCCTGCCAAAAGTCATGTGAGTGTACCATCTTGAAAGTGGATCGTCCAGCCCCAGCCACCTACTCAGCAGCCAGTATCTTGACTGTGATCTCATGAAAGAACCTGAGCAATAACCACCCAGAAATCTCTGACTTACAGAAATTATGAGATAGTATTTGCTGTTTTAAGCTGGTAAATTTAAGGTTCATTTGTTAAATAATCATACATAACTAATATACCTAGAAATATGCATTTTAAATCCCAATCTTGATGATTTACAACAAAAAATAATTCAGCACCCATAGTGACAAAGTCCAAGTTTCCAATTTATTGTGAGCTTCTTTGTTAAAAGAAGGAAAACTAAAAATAAAATTAGATTGTGTTCATCTTATATGAGCTCATTAGATTTAAGAATCATTACGTTTTCATGATATCCCATCATTTAAGCTTTAGAGAGGCAACATGAGGTCCAGGAAATTAACTATAAAGAAGCAAGTTGGCCATCACTTGCTATAAATATTTTTAATTTCCATCTAAAATTTACACTGAGTGGTGTAACAATATTACACAATAAATATTTCCTGATCAGATTTTAAATGCTGAAAAATAGCTCTCTAAGGAAGAGCAGATAGATACTTCTTTTCCTGAGACCAAAATACTATGAAGGATCTGACAAACACACACTTTTATTGTAGTGAAAAGCTAACCTATGGCAATTCTTTAACTTGGAATCACAGGAAGTAGGGAGTTCACGAGTGAGTCCAGCTGCGTCTGAGGGTTAAAGGCAAGGGCTCTAGAAAAAATTTCCTTGGATTTAAATCCCATTTAGTAGCTGTGTGCTCTTGGGAAGACTGTTCAACCTCTATCTCTGTACCTCAGTTCCCTCCACTATAAAATGAAGATAAGAAACCTAGCTCTTAAGATTGTGTAAGCAGTAATGGTTCAACACATGTAAATCCTTTAAAACAATACCTCATATATAGAAGCACTCAATAAATATACACTATCTATCCCAATTCAACACTGTCTCCTACTAAGCCTTTAAAAAGATATCCTAAGATACTAAATCTTGAATTTTGTCCTTGTATTCTTATTCTGTCTTTCTTCTGTGGCTTTGAAGCTGGTGAAAGAAGACCTTGGTGGGATTCACTCAGCAGAAAAAAAGACTATCCATCCTAGCTTTATAAATACTATCATCCAATATTAATTTAGCACTCACTGGGGGCATCACACCCATACTTCCTAAGGGAAGTAAAAGTTGGCTCTGCTTCCTACACTTGGGTCAGGAAAAAATAGTTCATTTCCATTGAAATTTTTAGAATGACTGCCAACCTGAAGTGAAATGATCTATGTTGCTTTGTTTCTCCTTTACATAGATTTGCAATAACCTTCCAGAAAATTTGAATTTTATCTCTTTTCCATACCCTTTTTGTTCCCACATATTTTCTTGTACTCACACTGGTATTTTCTCACTGTCACACTCAATCTCTAAACACCCTACCATGATCATTTGCCTCACTCAAGATACAAAGTATCTTTCACTCTTCACTGGAATTTTTTTCTTCTGAGCAAGAAATGCTATGAAAGTCTGCCTTTTTATATTATTTGTCTCTTCATTCTAACCCCCACCACGGCAATCTCTCTAAAGTAGATAATGTTTTCACAAGGAAATTTCTGCACAGAGGTCAGAGATACAGGATAATTTCAAAAAATGCCAATGGTTGAGCAAAGCACTTGCCAAACATGTAAAGTTGGTGTGTTTTGAAAGCTTTACCATGTTATCTCACAGTATCTTTGTAGAATCCCCTACTTGTTACCAAGGCTTCTACTTAAGTTTTACAAGGCACTAGGCTGAGGCTGCAAATACTACCATACCACATTCTTACATTGGCATTCTGCATCTGACAATCAATGGCACTGAGGAAGAGTTTAAAGAAGATATAAATGTTCTCCAACATAAAAAAGTTAAAATTTCAACTGCTGCAAGCTCAAGAGGCCAAAAAGAAAGCAACTCTAGTTTGTGCAGTGATTCTTAAACATGAGCGTACATCAGAACTGGGGAGATCTTGTTAAGGCACAAATTGCTGGCTTCCTCTCACCCCCAAAGGTGATTCAGGAAGTCAAAATGGGACCTTGAAAGTTTGCACTTCAAACAAGTTTTCAGGTGAAGCTGCCACTGCTGGTCTGAGAACCACAGTCTGTGGTAAAGGGTTGAAACCCAGAGATGCTACCACTGGAGAAATGAAAAATGTGATGACAAAATCTAAACGATTCTTAACAACCCAGGTCTGTTACCATCCCTGTAACTGTGAGCCCATGACTCTCCATTCTGGTTCTCACAACAGGAATAAAACTAACAGATCAGGAGAATGATAAAACAAAGTCTGGGCTATGAGGTACATAAGGACCTCTCCACAGTGACCTCTTAACATAATGCTTCATTAAAGGCATTACAGGACTAATTTTCATGGCAATTCTTTATTGACTTTTGGAAAGTAGGGACAAAATGACATTTCAAATCCAGCCTCAGAAACTGAGTATTCCAGAGCCCCATCAGGGACTAACTTAGGTAGTTCTCTGACACACTACAAAAGCCAATAATGAGTTCTAATTCAAAAGCAAAGGTATGGGAAGTTTCACACAATGAAGACTGAAAGCTCTGGCTTCCCATGGTGACACCTGCAATACCACTGTGATTTGTGAAATCCAAATAGAGTCAACCTACAGGTGTGTGTGCACCTGCATTTTGTGTTATGGTATCTGCCTCTATCCATCAGCAGCACTTCCATCTCCTTTCCTTCTGTTTCCCTGTATAGTATCGTGTCACCGGAAAATGAAATTTAAAGGAGCTCTGAAAAATGTTAAACCCCAAAGAGAAGAACATGTGCCACTGTGTTAAAGTCCTCCCCAGGAACACCTGTGAACTGTTGCATTTAATTAGCTTACAGCTGGTACTAACTGTGCATGGGAAGACATAGATTTATTTTTTGACTGTAAGTCCTAAGGTTGAATTTTCCATAACTATCCACAACTATAGGGACTTTTATTTGGTGGGCAGAGGAAACAGAGAAAGACCAGGATGGGGAAAGTGTCCAGAAGAGCAATCAAAGTCATTACAAGGAAGCAAACCAATGAGTGGTAGTATATTGTTGGGTATCAGAGACTCCTAGATGGCCCTCTCACAGTCACATGCACAGTCCCCAGGGGGAGGCCGTATGTAACAAGTGGCAGCATTTATTCAAAGAGTTATCTCCAATTGGTGCCATTCAGAGTAGACTGCCAAAGAGCAAACAGTGCACAGTACATCAACAGTTTCAACAGTATTCCAAGCAAAGCAATTCCTAAGGAGAGCCATGAAATGCAGCCATTTACAATTCTTCTGAGACACAGATCTGATTATTGCCTATTGTGGGAAGAGCTAGAAACTGTCCAGTCCAGCACCCACAGCTGAACCTGGCTTTGTCATTCTCTTTTATTAGGTATATAGTAATTGTCTTGGAGTGAACAACTATTTCTAAGGAAATGACCACTGTGCAAGAAAGAAAAGGTCAATGAAATCTGTAAGGGCAATTAATTTCTAATGTTTATGTAATGAACAGTCAACAGATGACTCTCTGAAGAACTATCACTCTGAAGAAAACCAGTATTCTGAACAAAAATCCATATATTCTGAGATTTAAGAATTCACAAAGGGCCCATGGCTGGTGTGGCTCAAGTGGATTTAGCACCAGCCTGTGAACCAAAGGGTAACTGGTTCAATTCCCAGTCAGAGTACATGCCTGGGTTCTGGGCCAGGTCCCCAGTAGGGGGCGTACAAGAGGCAACCACACATTGATGTTTACCTCTCTTTCTCCCTCCATTTCCCTCTCTCTAAAAACAAATAAATAAAACATTCTTTTAAAAAAAGATTTCACAAAGGCTTTATCCCTTACATATTACACTGTTCCACTGGACCTTCTAACAGCATATAGAAGCCAAGTCCTAAGTAGAGTTGAACCCAAGATACAAACTGTAATCCAGAAAAACAGAACACCAGAAAATACGATTTTGGCTCATTCACCCAAAAGAAACAAGCACTCTGACCAACAGCAATCAGTGATGTATAGCACAACAAATATGAGCCAGCACTCTAAGGTTCATTGAAAAAATACAAGTTCCTCTCTAGTTGAACAGATAAAACAGATGCAAAAAATAAGCAATAATGTGAGATAAAATTTTATTAAGTATTGAAATGAGTTCACAGTCAATGCTACAGAAGAACAGATAAGGAAGACATCAAGTGGGACAGAAGTAGACAGAAGAGCCCTTCCATTATCAGCCAGAATACATTATCAGGCCCCCTTGTAGGGCAAAGGGTGATTAAGACTTGTATAAACTAGTTAAGCAAGAAATATATCCTGCCTTTAAGAAATATAAGGTTTGAGAGAGGTGGTTTCATTGAAGACTAGAGATTAGAGGGTAGGTAAGCAAAGATAACAAAGCACAAATTCTGACAAAAAAAAAGTTTTCTTGGGGTTTTTTCCATCAAACTCTGTAAGAAGAAATAAATGCATAACCCCTAACATACATATTCAGGCTAAGGATTTAGTTAGGGTAGCTTTCCAAAGACAGAAAACATTTACAGGTACTGATAAACAGAATACTTTGATCCCAATCTGCTGGTTGGATTAACGTAGCAAACATAAAGGATCTTGAGCACATGCTAAAGAGCTAAGCAAATCATCCTGCCTCATGGCCTCTGCACCTCTCCTTTTCATATTTCCACTCTGATGGTCACTCACGAATTTTCTTCTTCTCAGTGACAACTTTTATGGCCACTGAATCTAAAATTGCATCCCCACTGCCACCAATATACACAACATAGCATTTCCAATGCATGTACCTTTCCTCCTTCATTTTTCTTCATGGCATTTAACTTCTGAGTATTCTAGAAATTTTACTTACTTATCTTCCTGGCTGACTGTCTTTACCACTAGAAGTATGTTCTTTTGGATCAGCCATTGTATATTTTGTTCCCTTTTGGCTCCTGAGCATCTACAACAGTGCCTGACACATACACAAATAATGAAAACTGTTAAATGAATTCATGAATAAATACATGTTTGTATTGACACCTATGAGTTTTTTTCTTTCTTAAAGACTGTATGTAATATAGTAAGCACTTTATCACACAGCACTGTCTTTAATTTTATACATTTTCTAGTAGATGAATAAATTCATCAAGGTAGTTTGCATTTTCTGCAGAAAGTTTTGCCTAGCACTAGGCATCAACAGGTAAATAAAAGCTTTTGGTCATAAGTTCCACTTGTTTTTTTTTTAACAAGGTATCTAGGTGTTACTTTATTTTTTATTTTATTTATTTGCTTTTAGAGAGGGGGGAAAGGAGGAAGAAAGAGACAGAGAGAGACAGATCAATGTGTAGTTGCCTCTCATGCACCCACTACTGGGGACCTGGCCTGAAACCCAGGCATGTGCCCTGACTGGGAATCAAACTGATGACCCTTTGGTTTGCAGACCAGCACTCAATCCACTGAGCCACACCAGGCAGGGCCATGTCTATTTATTTTTTATCATTCTTTCTAACAGAACCTAGCAGTTAACCCCATCAATGTTAATAACCATCACTGGAACTGGCAAGTATATCCTTACCATTAACTGACATGTATTGTTTTACTGTGGACTTATTTTTTTTCAGTCAAGAAATGTCCTAAAACGTGTGCTTAACAATGAGGAAAGACAATGATGAGCTACACAACTAGAATCCTCATCCTGGTAGAGCAAATTTTCTGGTATGATAACAATTAATAATCAAGGACCAAACATTATGATAAGGTTTATTCTAGGATAAGTAAGGGAACCATGGAAGTCTGCAGCAGGGATACCTGTCCTAGTTTAGAAAGAGTGAAAGAACTGTTGTTTTTATATATTTATCTAATGATGAGTAGGTATGAGTCAAGTATCCTAATAAAAAGGAGAAGAGGTATAAAGTATTCCAAACAGATAGAATATAAATAAATGGGAAGGGTCAGAAACAAAAACAGAGCTCTTTCCAAAAACAGTGCAGGTAGAAGCCAGGGAGAGCTACAAGATCTGCTTGTGGCTGGAGAAGTAGGCAGGGACCCTATCACATGGGGCCTTCAGAATCAGGATACTTGAATCACTTCAGGTCAACAGAGCCTCTATGCCCCAAGGCCTGTGCTAGCTGCTATCAAGAGAGCAGAACTGAATCACACTGCCAGAATTCCTGACCTTTGGCACACTCACTGCCAGAGTGACTAAAACACTGTGAACTAAGGCTGCTGGGGAATTGAGCATACTTTTAAAAGACCAAATCAGAGTAAGTACTGTACGTGGCAAGGGTAGCTTCACAAATCTCCACAGAGGAGTGCTTGATGGTTGGGAGACCTAGCCAAATCTAAGGGCAGGAGAAGACACCAAAAGGAAAGGCTGCTCTGAAATCCTACAACAGGGACATACATCTGATCATCCCAGATATATTTATGGCTTACCCATTCCCACCAGCTCTACTGCTTCCCCCACTTTCCCTGCTGCTCTGATTGCCAAATCTTTCATTATCACGTTTTCCAAAAGGCCTGCCTTCCTGATACATAAAGCTTTTGAGTAGGAGCTTTTCTAAAGCTGATACAGGAATAGATAACCCTGACATCCACAAGGCTGGGAGCACACTGACCTGAAATGAATAGTTAGAAACAAATTTCCTGTTACATGTTTATTTGGCTTACACTTATTTTATTTAAATGTTTCAGAGGGTACATGCCCAATAGCCAGAATACTAAAATATTCTTTCAAACACAAGGTTATAGTACATAAATTAAAAACAATAGTCCTTATATCCCTTTTGGTAAATGTCAATGTCTAATCTTTCATTAGCTTTAGGTTTTCAATAATATTTAGATTTCCAATTAGAAAAAAGGCTGAGGCACAGCAGAAAGTAATCTGGAGTTACAAATCAAAAAACACCTACACACTCTTCAGAGTTTTAAGAAATTCCATGTCTGATTATACAGTTTATATTCCCTCCTATGTAACTGGCATAAAAATTGCCAATCTGATTTTTTCAAATATTAACTGGATCTCTGTAAACTTAGTGGTGGCCCTTAAGCAAACTCTGATATGTCAGTGTAAGAAGTCCCATGCTCAGGTACCTACAAATGGGCCTCAGAAGCACCAGGAGAAATGGTTCAAAATGCAGACTCCCTGGACCCACCAGAACACATTTCATTCAGTGGATCTGGAGTGAGGTTCCTGAATTAGGATTTCTAACAAGCGCTACAGGAAATCCTAAGGCTGGCAGTCTAAACTCCAAACCCACATGATCTAAGATCACTACTCCTCAAAACACTGACACTCCAATGAAGGTATAAATTGATCCAGTAGTGTATAGGAGAAAAAAATATCTTTTATTTACAGTTACTTCTCATACCATCCTTACATTAATTTCTAATTTACAATACATATTTAGTATCAATGTATCAGTACCTTTTCATGAAAAGGAAATATTTGGGAGCCAAAAGAGCACTTTTGCCCAGCACTGCCAATGAACATCCCAGTGTCCCATGAGAAAGCATAGAAGGAAGGCATAAGAAACTAAAAGGAACATGGTGAAGGAGCAATGCTTAAAAAATACACTGAAGGAAAAGCTAATAGCAATGTGAAAAGATGAAATTATGCCCCAACCTTAGGGAAAGTCCATTGGGGTGTCATTGGCTTCATGTATAAAATGAAGGAAGGAAGGGGTGAACCACATGTTTTCTTAAGGTTCCTCCAGCACTAAAACACTACAGTTTCCTGAAACACTGGTGAAGTGATACCCCAAGTGCAGCAAAGAAGGATGCTATACTTCATATTTGAAATAGGGTGACAGAATCTAGAAAATGCCTATCATGAGCCCACAGCAAGAATCAACATTGAGCCCACAGCAAGAATCAACATTAACCTGCAATAGCTTTAGGGATCCCACATTTTGCAGATGGGGAAAATGGCTGAAAGTGGAGACTGGTTCTGACCAAGGAGTCCGAGGCAAAGTCAAGTGTCAAAGTCACTTGTGACACTTTGTCACTGGTGACAAAGTCAAGTATCCTGATCCCCAGAGCATAGCCCTTCCACTATTTCCTTCCTTTCCAAAATAAAGAAGCTTTTTTAAGATGCCCAAGGCCCAGCTTTCTGAAGATAAAAAATAAGTTCCATTCATTGTTCTCAAATATGATTTATATTTGTAACCTTTAGAAAGAGGAAAAAAAGTGTTCTGGGATTGTTTTGCCTCCATCTCTTCCTTTTTTTAAAATCTAAGGAGCTGGTAAAGACATAACCTTACACTGTTAGAAAAGAAAATTTAAGAGCATCTTAAATGAGGAAGGCCAGTAGTGATCACACTGTGATTATCAGTGAGGCTGCAAAGAGCCTGTTAGAGAGCTGAGATCTTCTGGAACACCACAAATCCCCAGCTGCCGCCGAAGGCAGGCACTTCCTTTTATCTCTGTGAGACTCTGGAGACAGGCAAGGTCAGTCTTCCTTCCTGCTTTATGGCATATCTAAAATGCTGTTTAATGTGAATTTAAAAGAACACAAAAAAAGGAGAAAGGAGCTTCACATCTTCGCTAAGGGAACCACTGCCTTCCTACAAGCCTAGGGACGCTGAGTGGGTACAGCAGTCCAGGGTTGGATTTGGGATCTGCACCTAATATCTGCCAGAGAGCACCTCCTCAGATCTATAAAGTCTGACACCATCCCTTGGGGGTAGTTGTGAGCAGAGGAGGGACCTGAACCTGTAAAAGTTCCCCAGGTGATTCTCAAAAACATGGCACTTTGAGAAGTAGAGTGTGACTGATTTCTTGATTTTGAGACAAGAAGACCCCGTGGCACAGGTGGACTCTGTGGGGAATACTCCCTACCCCTAACCACCGGTAGGGTCCCAGAATACTTTCCCTAAGAGGTTGTGTTTTAGGGGTAGAAGTGGGAGAGCAGAATCCCCAAACTAGAAACTTAGCCACTCCCTCATTCAAAGATGAAAGAGGGAGGAAAACGAATTTGCACTAGGCACTTTGTACATGGGATTCCACTGGATCCCCTCAGCAAACATTCCCCCACGTACACATGAACCCTAGTTAATTCAAAACTTCTAGGGCAATCTGGACTCAAGCTGGGCAGAAGCAAGCTTTATCTCAAACATAAAGAATCTGATATCAGGTCAAATGAGAGCACAAATGGGCTCATACAGACCTAATCACATCATCCAAAAGTGTTTTAAAAATTAAATATATTTAATATTAATGACTGATATTCCAAATTATACAGGAAGGCCAAATTTCCCCAAAAGTTCTGCTAGGCAATACTTCAGTATCCTTGCTCAATTTACCACTCTAAAACTAAAAATAATGTAACTACATGCATTTCTTTGCAACTATCCCACAAATCTGTCTGCACCATCCCCACAATTGTTCAATTTAGTGAGGTTTTGCCATAAATGTTTTTCTTGTTCCGGATCATACCACAAAAATGTCTGATTCTGGGAAAGACTATGGGACTATGTGGTCTCCCTATTTTCAACATCTGGTCACCCCATCTATCTTCAGTTACGTTTATATCTTTTCATTCCATGTTGAAGAAGAGGAGATATGAATAGGAATAGAAAACTTAAGGTATCACACCTCAGAATCTGGAAAACATTCACAGTGGCTGTTCCCAGCCCACCCACAGAAGCCTTGAATGTTAACATCTGAAGGGCCCTCTCAAAGTAGCATTCAAACATTTATAGCTCCATAAACTTACTGTGTAATCAAGGTAACTCTGTGCACGGTAACTCTGTTCATGAATTCAAACTCCACAAAGTAATTAGGTGGAGGGGAGAACAGGCACACACACTTCAAGAGCTAATTGGGTCCTGTTTATACTGAGCCATGTAAAAAGCACAGAACAGGAAAACCTAGCTTAGTGCTCTGGCACTGGCCCCTCTGCTCCTAGAACCAGTAATGATATGTACATAACAAGCTCCTCTCTCCTCAAGGATAAAGATGGAGAGCACTAAGTCACCAGTATTTTTAGTTCCAAATTTCCCCTCTTCCCATCTCAAGCCAAGGGGAATCTACCCACAGAAAGAACCTTTTTTAGCCAACTGCTAAGTGCCTGTTTCTGTTGTCACCACTCTCACTCATTTCCTTGACTTACTGTGCCTTGAAACTTTAAAATGGCCTAACTGTTCTAATTCTGATTTATTCCGTAGAAAGCCATCTCTTACCATGACCAAACACTGTCTATAGATCCTACATCTGGGTTTGAGGGCCCTCTATGATCCAGGCCAACCTCCCTTTCAAACTTTTTCCCTCTGTACAAATTCCAAGGTCACAAAACTAGAAGCCAATGGGCTACATTTATCTGTTGATATATTTTCTCTGCAGTAGTTGAAAATAGCAACCACAATAATAAGAGCAGCAGAAAAATTTAGAATTTCCTATGTCCAGGCACTCTTCTAAGCACTTTATATACATTAATCCTGTAATCATTACAACTCTGTGAAGTTATTACTATTATCTCCATTTTAAAGATCAAAGAAAATGCGATCAAACAGAGGAGCAAATTGGCTCCAGAGTCTGTACTCTTACTAAACTGTACTCCCTTCTCTAAAGCGATAGGCAACTGGCTGGGTAAATGAACAGGTAAGTGGATGGATATATGGATGAATGGATGGATGGGTGAATAGATGAGTGGACAGGTGGGTCCAGGGTGGCACTATTTATAAACTGTTTTAAGGTTTGTGTTGGGAAAACACAGTCTATGCTAGTAATGAAGAAAATGAGCTCTCTCCTGAATTCTCCTGGTTTTCCTACCTGAAACAACAGAAACAAAACTGATACATGGACTTCCCCCCAGGCGACACAGCCCACCTGTATAACTGTGTGGCTTTATCTTTACTCTTACTATTAAAATAGTGACATAAAAAAATTTAAGCACCAAACAGATAAATGAAAAGTGCCTAATAAAGAGAAGAGGCTTTGAGGGAAAAAGAATAAATGAAGTATATGAACTGTGCATATTTATAGCACCTGCAAATTAATTTCCTGGAAAGAGCAATAATCAGATAAAGTATCAGTCCTTATAGGAACCAGTAACAAAATGGATGCATCTGCAAGAACACAGAAACACACACATTTACTTGCAAACATCCACCCTCAGAATGTCCAGCAGTTCTCCAACATCATAGAGCAAAAGGATGATAAATACTGCCATATTTTTGCATAACATCAATACTTTCCTGTCACTCTATTACCTTCAGTTTGCTTTTACAAAAGAAAAATGCCAAAGAACAGAAGCCAAGAGAAAGTGTTAAGAATGACACAGCTTGAAATGGAAAAATGTAAGGCTAGTAACCTTGCAAAAAAAGAGCTTGCCTTCTGTGACCTTCTCTAATTGATTGATTGGATCTTGGGCAACAAGTTCTCAGGGCTTCCTTGCCCATCTTTAGAGGAGGGATCTAAAGACACTGCAAAATAATGATGTCTCCCAATTCTTTGGCATAACATTTTAATCCAATTCTACCTACTCAGCATAATTCCCCCCCCCACCCCCGCCCCGCACTCACTCCAGGAGTCCTATGCTCCAATCACACCCCAATAAGTGGTATTCTCCAACTACAGCTCTCACTTTGCTGCCTCTAGGCCTTTGTTTACGCTTGAAATACCTCTTCTTCCTTTGCCTATCCCTCCAAAGCAATGACAGCCTATTTATCGTATTGTATCAGTGGCTCTCAGCTTTGTTGTTCCCCTTGACAAAACACTTGAGCCTCAGCAGCTACTCAATAAATGTTTTATGAATTTCATTCAACTGCTATATTTATATACTTTGCCAAAAACATGAAAAGTGCTAGAATTTTCAATGAGTTTCCAATGGAAATAGAAATGACCATAGGCCCTAGATAGTTTTAAGTTTCCTGCTAGAGGTAGGTCACCTCTTCCCTAGCAGGCCTTGAGTGAAAACAGCAGATTCAGACCTTCCTCCTCTATATCTGCTATCTGTAACGATAGGTAAAGCTACAAAAAAGCCCAGCCTTCCTTACATCCAGAGCAAATGGAATCAATCAAAGCAGGCATTTTTCACCCAAGATATTGATGCCAAGGGGTTTAAGCAAGGGAGTGAACAACAGGTCTGTTTTTCCACAAAGCAAATTTCAACATTAACACATCACCAGAACTACCCTGCTCCTGGGAGAGAGCTAAGGCAGTGACTCTCAGAATTTATCATACATAAGAATCCCTGGGATAGTTGTCCAAAATGCACTTTTCTAGACCACACACCTACTGAACCAGAATATCTCTGGGTAAGGTATGTGAATGAAGCCTGGAAATGCAGGTGATTCCAATGCTGGTAACAGTAGACTACTCTTTCATCAACAAACAGTGGCTCAAAGGAGTTCAGATACTCCAGATACTTGGGCTTTTAGATTCAGACATCATCTGGGAAGAAAGCTTTTGGGGGGTAAAGAAGATTTGTAGTACCTTTATGAAGAAAAATTATTTGGGGATTTGAGGTAGTATAAGAACAGTATTCCTCTATATCAGTGTCTACTCTGAAGTTTAACAATGGTACCAAAGATCCAAGCTTATCTCATAGTAGAGACTCAGTAATGACTGACAATAATTATCCCTTTCACTAACTCCTGTTATGGCTATTTTATACTTGATGTTTCCTTAAAATCAAGTGAACGTAGATATCATTAGTCCTAAACCACCTTCCCCTCTAACTTCCTATTAAGGAATAGCTCTGAGTCTGATTCCCCACTTCTCACTCACCAACAATGCCTGCTAGCTGCTACCACCTACACCTTCCCACTTCCCCAGGACTCAGCCGAACTAACAGGAACATTCAAGCTCTCAGGAAGTGAATGGACCAGGCACAGCGAATGTATTACTCACCTGTGGAAAATAAACTGGAGGTAAGTCACCTATACCAGAAACCTGGCCGTAAGTAAGGTAAAGACTCACACCCCTGTGACTATACTGCTTGCTGAACACCTGGAGGATTTCCCAGGCCAATGTAGGTCCATTATTTTCAAATGAGAAAGCCTGTAGTCATGTCTAAGTATCTGGGAATTAAACCATGAAAAGACCCAAATTATTTCTTTACCTTGGCAGCTGTTCTACAACCTCCTTTCCTGACACTAGTCAATGAAACAAACCAGCTCCTTCAAATTCAATACCATTCTTGTCACCTTCCCCTTAAGAGAAAGCACTTCCCACATTTTTGCCATAAATTAGAAGCCTTCCATTCTGCAGATATATGGAAACAACCTGACGGTACTCCACAAAGAAGGGCCATATCTCAAACACCTAACTAAATACAGGGAGATGATTTGTGATACGTAAATATAATTACTGTGCTATATTCAGAGTTTTAATCTCATGTTTTTCAATTTCATTATGAAATTATAGCCCAAAACCTCTGGACACAATAGCAGCATTGTCACTGTAATCATTACCTATGTTGTTCAGAGGAAACACACAGATCTATTTGGAGGTCACTTGCCAAGAGCAGTAAATTCAGGACTGCACAAAGACATCTTGCTCCAGCTGATCCCATTCAGTCTAGGGAGCACAGAAACATGTAGAAGTCTGAGCAGATGACAAGGTGTCAGCAATTTAGGGCTATGGTTTTTAAAAAGCATGCTTAAGGCTGAGTTATATAAATTGGAAGATGGCATCAAAAAATATGAGGTCATCGTCCCATCACAATCAGCCCCAAGCAGATCTCTGCTCAACAGCATGGAAAAACAGGCGTGTTCAGATTAGTGGGGCCAAAAGGTCAACTGGAGAGTAAGAGTACAAGAATTCACGCTAAAGAGAAAATAACTGGCTTTATGCTATATGAGGACAGAACCCAGTTTAGGTCTCAAGGTACAAGCAATCCCAGCATAGCATGATGAATTTAGGTTAAAAAGATGAACTTCCTAAGCAAACGAAAGGAAAGGTAATTTAGGGATGTTGAAGTATCGCCATTAATGGCTTTTAAAGAATAAAGCATCATCTGGGTCTTACAATTTTAGAATATTCTTAGTGGGACAAGTTGATATTATGCTTTAATGAACACTTAAACATTAACGGCTATGTACTAAGCACCATTCTAAATGCTTTATGAACAATCTCATTTAATCTCTGAGACAATCCTAAGAGGGAGGTGTTACAATTTTTCAGGTGAGAAAACTGAGGAGCAGAGCAGAGGTTATGCTTGTCCAAGGCCTTAACCAGAATACTATTACCATATGGTTATGGTTCCTAGTATATGCTTTCACCATGATTCAGTTCAAGATAATTCTCTCATTCATTTCCTCTCTCCCTCTCTCTCTCTCTCATACACACACACACACACACACACACACACTCCATTATCCCACATAATGTATATTCAAAGAGGCATAATATGAACTGTGAAAAAAATCCACATTACAATGATTCTCTGATGTTTCAACCCCTAGAGAGATATTCAGTTTTCCAAGTTCAAAAATAAAAGAAAACTTGATTCTTTTAAACAAATACTTGCCCCCTGTCTTCATATAAATTCTGTAAGGGTCAGAGACTTCAGATATTAAATCTAACAGTAGCATCTGTTCTTAACTTCCAAAAGTAACTAGGGAACACATAAAGATCTCCTTGTCTCACTGGAGAGACAGCTGGCACTGTCCCAAGAAAACAGCCTATCCAGGGCCAGAAAAAATTCTGAGCTCCAAGAGTAATCTTAATGCATCCTTACACATTACCTATGGCTACGAAAAAGTTTACCCCCTACCTTCATACAAGGTCTTAGACACTTCTACAGCTACAATCAGATAAGGCTAATCCTAAATTGCTCCTCAATGAGTACTTTGGTTCTGGTTCAAACACTCTTACAGGACAGCCTAAATTAAGTTCTAGTGCTCCTAAAAGAATGTTACTACAAACCACATGGACATCTTTTAACCAATATGAGATGATTGTGTTCTGGGACTTAACTACCCCTTTGAGAAATTCAACTGAGGAAATTGACATTGAATAAAGATAATCTAATACACTGGTTCTCAAAGTAGACTAACCTTTGGGATCAGTTTTACAAAATTTTGATGCCTGGGGTCAACCATCAAAGATTCTGATTTAATTGGTCTGGGATGCAGCCTGGGCACAGATACACATTTTAAGTGCCTCAAGTATTCTGATGTGCATCAAAAATTTGAAAACTACTGCTTTAATGGAAATTTCCACCTATTCTATTTTTCAAGTACAAGGCTATACCACAGGCAAACTTGAAGTGCTTAACTACACTTTGTGAAAGTGGCATTAATGCAGCACCCTTACTGCTTGTGGAATAGACACCAAAAAGGTGCTCACAGGAAGAGTTCTGTATCTTCTTGATAACCTTTGTTAATGATATACATTCATCTGTTCAATTTTTTTTTCTAAAGACTTATATAAACTCCTTTTATAATTCAGTTTTAGGAAATAGTTTGCAAATCCTTGGAAACTTGGGTGCATTTTCTGTCTTTGGAAAATAAAAATCAAGTACCCTATACTGTTTCCTTTATAACTTTGAATACTAGAAGATTAGAGCTGAATAGAACAGCTAGTTAGAGTATTTCTCCCCTGCCTGTATTTAATTACCCTTCTGTCTATGCAAGCTTTAACTATCCCCCCTCCCTTTTTAAGAAGATGGCATAGAAGTATCTTTTTTCGAACTTGAAGCAAGTTGTGGGAACAAACAAAAGCAGAAGTTACAAATAATGGTCAAGTCCATGAAGGCTGTTTAGGGAACCTCTTGGGAATCTTTCCTCTTAGTTTCTCAGATTTCCCAGTTTAACTTGCCTGCTTCTGTTCTTGAAGAGGTACACAAAAACCAACTATCCTACAGGCTAAATTATATTCAGACAATACTGGAGGTTCTCTACTGTGAAAACTTAAGAAATGCCACAATCACTTCTTGGATTCCCTGTATTGGGAATTTAATGTATGAAGTTCCATTGGATTGCAGTCTGCCCAGACCTCACACGCTCCAACATGGCAGTGCTGCCCTCACCCTAAGTGTCTATTTTGTTTCCCCCAACCTGCTACCCCTGGCAAAGTGACTTCCACCTTCTTCCTTTGCACCCTCCTCCAAATGGCTGGAATTAATGAGCCTGCAAGCTAGAGGCAATGTCTCTCCACAGCTGTCTTTTCAAGCAATTATTTAGAGACAGAGAAGGAAGTCATTAACAATCCTGGGAATCAGCCACAGACAGCTCTGCCACACAAAACACTCAAGATAGGGCACTGGGCCAAAAAGTCACTTTTTTATTGGGGGTTAGAGTGCAGTGGGGCAACAAAGTGGTACAGAGAGGAAGATAAAGGAGCATAGCAGGTTATCACTGTATTTTTCCAGCATCTTCAGCAAGAGCAATTTCTTCTGTGCAAAAAAAGGACAGTGTAGCTGAACCAATCGAGAATTCATTCAAGAGTGACCACAGGCAAGAGTGAAGGAATGTCAGGGAAAATAATGCCTCTCTGAAAAGTCTGTCTGTAATGCCAAAATAGCTGCCTAAAACAGTGGTGAAAGTTCTACCTCTGTCCCAGGAGGCTGGGGAAGTAGGTAGGACTGGTGTCAAGTGTTGTAACACTCATTACTATAATGGATGTTGGTGAAGTCTATTCAAAAGTATCCTGACTGGTAAAAACTGAAACAGTTTACACCAAGTGGCAGATTCTTCTTGCTATATCTAACTACTCACCATACCAACACTGGTCTCGCAAACTCAAAGTTTTCTTGAATGCTTTAGAAAGCTTGCTACTGAGTCCAGTTAGTTTCTTCTCTTCACTAAAACTAAGCTGTCTTTCTGTGAAAGAAAAAGAACTTCTAGATTTTCCATTTGTTAATAAAGACAATTAGACTCATCTCCCCACCCCCCCCCTTTTCTGGAAATAGACCATGTTCTGGGAAAAGAGTCAAACTTTGGGTTTGGTAATCTGATTTTAAAACAACATTCAGGGCCAAGTCTGTGTCTCTACGAATTCCAAAATCTTGGAAAATCATCAGTGATGGAAAGTCCTATGGCAAACTTAACTGCCATGCTCTATAACAAATACAAAAGCCAGTAAGAGCTGAGTTCAAATTTTACTATGATTATAACCAGTGCCCTTAACTTCAGAGTCTTAGTTTCCTTATCTACAAAATGATACCAAACCTCTGATAGGCTTATGCTTTTCAAACCTCTTAAAGCACAGCACAATAAAAACACATTATTGTCAGGATCTGGTGCACACATCCACCTCTATACACATACATCTGAAACAAAAGTTTCTGAAACAATATGCACTCTTACTGAATGTGATATATTCTGGTATCACCTGATTTCACCTTTTAAAAAAATGATGGTTGTCACCCATCAACAGGTTATGAAATGCTATTGTATTTTATTTTTATTTTTTAAATCCTTACCTGAGAACTTTTTTTCATTGCTTTTAGAGAGGGAGAGACGGGGGGGGGGTGGGGGGAAGGACAGATATGTGAGAGAGAAGCATCAATTGACTGCCTCCTACACATACCCAGACTGGCAATCAGTGCTAGACCAGGGACTGAACCCACAACTCAGGTATGCTCCCTGACCAGGAATCAAACCTTCAAACTTTTGGTTACAGGATGACACTCCAACCAAGCCAGCCATACTGGCCAGGACAAGAAATGCTACTTTAAAAACCACTGTGATTGGATGTCTTGAGGAATAAATGTATTTAGATGAGATCCAATCACAAAGAGCCCAGCACATAATAGGGCTGTAACAAATGTGGTTCTCTGTTCATACAGTACTCTCAGAGGAAGTGACAGAAAAGATGATTCCTGTTCACCTGGGCAGTCCAAAGAATACGCCACACCACTCCATCCTCTGACACTGAAACGCCACTGCACTGGGTTAGACTTTCAAACAGCCAGTTATACCTACGGCTGCTGGCACTCCACGCCACAGAAGGTATTCTTTATGTACTCTTTATCATTCATTTCAGTTTTGTGGAGGGGACTTTAATATTTCAGATTCCCAAAAGTTACTTATCACCATTTGAATAAAAACAACAACAAACCCTGCAGAACGTCAGTTTGGAGTGAGGAGCCTCTCAACTACACAGAACAGTCTTAAGCAAAAGCACACCCGTAAAACCTAACACTGACTTAACACAATCTACACTAAAAGCAACTGCAACAGTGACCTCTAACCCAGCTACCAAAGGCTGCAAAAGTCTTTAAAAAAAGGGAAGATCGGACCTTGGAAAACTCTTCAGACAAACATCTCAGAAGGGAGGGGTGCCAGGAAGGGGGGGACTGGAAAAAACTAGCTGAAAAATACATACACATATTTGCATTTGTATTTGTAGCCCATGGACACAAACAACAATATGGTGAAGGGGATGGGGGTGGTGCAACTGGCTGGAGGGGAGCAAAGTTGGAGGGAAATGGGGGATATCTGTAATAGTGTCAAAAATAAATGAATGAATAAATAAGAAAAAATGGGGAGAACAATAAAAAAATCTTCAGAGAAAAAAATAATTTAGGTTTCTATGCATGCTAGCATTCCATAATAACTTTAACAACTGAAGTGTTTAAAATGTTTTAGGTAATAAAACCACTATTTTATTTAATGATCATGTATGTATTTATTTATTTATTTAGTGCTCATTTTTAAAGAGGCCTTCCATGACCACACTTACTAAACAAGCTTCTTGTTCCATTTTCTTTCCTGGGTTTTTACTTCCTTCTTATTATTTATCACTACAACCCCCTCACTAGAATTTAAGCATCAGGAGCACAAGGACCTTTTACGTTTCTTCATTTACCACTGCAATCCTAGCATCTAAAACAGTGCCTAGCACAAAATAGGAACCTAAGAGACATACGTGAAATGAGTGAATTAGTGAATTACATGAGAAAATGTTGACTTCTTCACTACAGTTTTAACCCCAACAAGCCACGGGCCTCTTCCCTCTCCCTTCTCCACAGTTATAAGAGAACCACAGAAAGACAAGCTGCTATTCCCTGAGGGCATCAGCTGCAATCATACACCGCCTCCCCGTAGATCTGTTCCTTCCTTCTGCTGCACAGACAACTAACAACTCCCCAGTGCTCCTTCGCATTGTTCTGGGTCAACCAGTAGCTCATTTCCCCTTGACTCAAGGAGAGACAGGTGAATCAAAACATGTCTCCCTGATGCCACTCCTTCAGAGCCTATACAAAGTTGAAGCCCTTCAATCAAGGTTAGAAGAAGCCTCTCACAAACCCCCCAAAATAGCAGCTAACCTCATATAGGAAAAAACAAAAGGCAAAAGGGACAAAGCAAAGCAAATCCCTCTGAACTGATATACTCCAGCGTAAAGAAAGACAGCTTTATTTATAGCCTTCTCCTCTCCAAAAAAAAATAGCTGCACCTTGAGAAAGAGGCTCTCTTTTTGGCTGGGTATTCCAAGTTGTGGGAGGAAAGATCATGACAAAATTTCAGATTTTTCCAACAGGCAGGTGAGTACTGACTTCCCACTGGGACTTCATTCATCCACCTAACTGAGTCTCTCCAAAACTAATATTAAAGGGCCAGGTAATCTTTTCTGCTATAGCTTGATCAAGCAAGCAGAGAAATATTACTGGAATTCAGGTTCTCCTTGTTTCCAAACTTGTGTGGATGGTACTTGATGGCATTTTGGGTAGTTCAATACACCTACTCACAATGGAAAACACTCTCAAGTGTCTGGGTAAATAGTTAAAGGTGTGAAGGGGCTGTCATAGCAGTGTAACAAAAGTAAAGGAAATAAACACATACATCCGGGCAGAGAATTTGAAGCAGAAAGGCATTACTGACTCAAGCAATCACTTCAAATGACTTATATACTACAAACTGGCTTAAAGAGATATCTCAGTCTACATGGTATTCCCTGTAGAATGGTGATACCTATTCAAATGATCAAAAGCAGTCCACTCTTAAATTCAGGTGAAGACCTCAGAAACAGGCAAAGGAAAAAAATGGTTCAAAATCAGAAAGGCAGTAAATGTTACTCTCAGGACAAATATCTCTAATATGCCTCAAGCTTGCTAACAGCATTTTTTTGCCACAGGCATGCTACTTTCCTTTGCCCTCTTTTTATTTCATACAAAGTCCTTCGCTAATAGCCATGGAATATCCAAATGGGGAAAAAAAAGGAAAGGGCAAAGCATTCTGCTCTCTCTTGCTTGGAAAAGACTCAAGAGCCTTCAAAGATGCTGCAAAAATCAGTGTGAGTACAACAGCCATTGGCAAGAAAACTGAATCCCAATGATAAATCTGCCAGCTGTGAACCACTTCATAACTAGAGGACAAGCATCTACTTAAATAAATGGCTAGCATCCGGGTTAGCACAAACCATGTAGTTACAAAGACCAAAGTGGAAACCCATCCCAAAATCACCAAGGGTCTGATCCCTCCTGAACTAACTTCCAGCAGTCCCAGTGTAACATCATTCCTCTCTAAGGTTAATGTTCTAATCTCCAAAGAATGGCATGTATCTCAGACAGATTCTCAGTGAGGCAAAAGAGAGAGGCAATGGAGCAGTGGTCTTCGAATCATAGCAGGTTCAGTGATGTCAAGTGGAATAAGTAAAGCAAAAAATATGGGTGGCACCTTCTTGAGAGGGTCAAAGTGATTGCCTAGCACACGTGGCAGAGCTGGGCACACCAAGGGAGCACATTATTACATGTACAGTAGATTTGGATACAGGTAGGAGGTAAGATCCAAAGGAAGGCAGACAACTTCAAGCCCATAGTGGTACACAATAAAACCATACAGCTGAAACCTTATTACTAAATATTGGAATAATTCTTAGTAATTCAAGAAAGCCTTTCAGAAAAGGAAATTTCTCTTGTAGGGCACAAAGAGTGAAAATTAAAATATAGGTGACCCTAACCAACTGTCCAAAGACAAGGCAACATAACACCGTGTTCCTTCTCAACAGAGGATGCTCTCAAAGAGATACTTAGATTTGGTTGCAACATAATGTGTAAATTTTTTGTCTTATTCTTTTTTTCTTTTAATGGTAAATTTCCCTCCTTGATTTGTTTTTCCTAAAATCAAGAGGAAAATTATCTTTCAGTCCATAGGAGCATACCATCCAGACAGCCTGGAAATATAACCTGGGAACTCACTGAGGTAAAGGCCTCTGGGATTGAAAACATTTATAAGGCAAATAATTGAGAATTGACTGTAGCTACAAATAAAGTCCCTATGGCCTGAAAATCATCTTCCTCTGGTAGGGATCATGTAAAACTACCAGGATTAGAAGAGACCCTACCAGGAAACTAACAACAATTCAAGGTTCTAAAGCCTGGCCTCCATTTCAGACTTCCTGTACCTGACCCACAGAAATAGCATCCAGGAGCTGGTATTTTTAACAGGCTCCTACAGATTATTTTCAAGGTTTAGAAACACTGAGTTAATCTCCCTGCCTCCATTTACAGATGGGGAATTAACAAGTCTTTCTGCTGGAAAGCCCATGGTCAGTGTCCAACATAGAGTGCAGGTCTTCATGCCAGGGTTTTGTAACCTGAGAACGACTGACCCAAAGGCACTTTTTTCCAGCAGTCACACATGGCTAGCCAGAGTAAGGCAGCCAGTTCTCAAGCCACAGGCAGCTCCCTCTCCTGAGCTTAGTGTGTGGCCTTTGAAAGAAGTGGGAAGGGAGGCAGAGAAAAACAAACACACACATCAACCATTACAGTCTCCACTGAGGTTAGATTACAAGTAATGTGGTAAAGTACCTTCAAGAGACTGGAAATACTCTAACTGAGATGTCTGTCAATTCTGGGCAGTATAATTAGCTAGTAAAACTAAACAATTATTCTAGTCCTCTGCCAAAAGGCCACTGAGGGTGGGGCAGAAGAAGAGTGTTCTCCTTAGGAATACTGGTCTCCAGGGTTGATACCAAGGCCAAGCTGTGTGATTCACAGTACCCACTGCCTCCAGCCATTTGATACCTGCGAGTGCATCCAGCCCATTTATAACAGCTAACCAAGGCTGCTGCTGTTTCTGCTTTGTGCTCCTGGCTAAAACAGTACCCATGCAGGCCCCCATCTCTCCCCAAAAAAGGCATTGTCGTTATTCCTAAAGCTGGTGGTATTAGGCAGACACATTAGCTATAAAAAGAATTGGTTTTAATACTAGTTTTAGTTTTAAGAAATAAATAAATAATAATAATAATAATAATAATAATAATAATGCCCTGGCTGGTGTGGTTCAGTAGACTGAGTGCCAGCCTGCTAACCAAAAGGTGAATTCCTGGTTAGGGCACATGCCTGGGGTGCAGGCCAGGTCCCCAGTTGGGTGTATGTAAGAGGCAACCTTGATATATCTCTTGCACATCAATGTTTCTCTCATCTCTTTCTCCCTCCCTTCCCCTCTCTTTAAAACCTCTGCAAGTAATTCTGAGAAAATACCATAACAAAGGATAACCTTCATCTGGGCTGTGAAGACAAAGTCTAGAATTTAAAGAATAAATAGGCACTTTAATAGCAGAAATGATATAATGGAAACACAAAAGAGAAACTGGGGAATTAGGGATCTAGATTCCAATCTCAGCTTCACCATTACCTGTAAAATTAAGCTGGTTATGTTTACATCCCAGCTTCCCAGTCTGTAAGATGGGGAACAGGAGACAGAGTAGGGGGAAATGATCAAGTACTTTTAGCTTTAGAAATATAATTCTAATTAATGGATAGCTTTGTGGATTGATCTTTAAATGCAGTTGAAGTCATTATTTGAGTCAACCTGATTAAAATCCTACTAACCCCAATTAAAACTAAGGGAGAGGCTATCCATGGTTGTTTTGGTCCAATTTGTTCCTTATTTTCAAAAGAATTCAAGAAAAGCAATGAAATAAGGATGGAAATTGTGATAGCCACTAATGATACCATTTAATTCATCAACGACACTCATCAATAATCATTTTTCCTGAGATTCTATTTCCCTGCTTTTATCAGACATCCTGATGCAAACCTTCCTTTCAGGCACTTGGGTATAGCTACATTCACGTGCAGCTCTATAAATAACAACAGCCAGGCACACAGTGACCAGCCACCTGTGAAATTAGCATGAAATGGTCTGATCAGGTTCCTTTACCCATTCCCTCCTCCTCTGCCATAGGCAAAAAATCCAGACAATTCTCATGCTTCCCATAACCTGTGGATGGAGAATAGCCCTATCACCAACATAGGACAGCCATTTCACTGTACATCACTCCAGTGGGCTTTAATGGAAGTAGTATGAATTATAACAAGCACCAAATCTCCAATATTAATGTTATTACTTCTGAGCCCAATGAAATTTATTACAACAAAGGCTCTAGAAGCTCTAAGAAATTAAACACAGCCTTATTCTTACAGAGCAACTTACATTATACTTAAACTTAATAAAATTAAAAATAAAATTTAGTAATAACAGCTAAAATTTGATGTGACTGAATATCAATTAAAGCTGAAAACAAAATACTCTTTTAGATCATAGTTAGCTGTGACTAGTACCCATTAAAACAATGCACTTCCAGCTTTATTTGTTGCATTTATACTCCTTTATTTTAAATGTGAAAGATTCTTACCCAAGTTGGGAAATACAAGACAGTAGCATTTTTTTTTGTGAAACTTCTCAGAAACAAGCTCCTCCTACCCTTCCTAATGCACAAGCACTTGATATAAACAACCATCTTTCTGATTCATTCAACAAAAATGAATGTATTGAGCAGACTTTATGTGTCGGCCCCACTGCTAAATTCTGGGAGTCAGGGGAGTTGGTGGTCTCACAACAAATAGAAAATGTTCCTAAAAACCTTACCAGTATTCACATACATTGAATACTGACAATTACGTGTAGTATTACATTATTTTATTTTTATTGTTGTTCAAGTACAATTGCCTCAATTTTCCCACCACCACTTTCGCCCACCCCTCCCACCCTTAATGCTTCCCCCGCTTTGGCTTTGTCCACAGATTCTTTATACATATTTCTTTCCCTTCTTTCCCTTGTTATTCTCCTCTCCCTCTCCTCTGGTCACTGTAACTTTGTTCTTTATTTCAATGTCTCTGGTTATATTTTGCTTGCTTGTGTGTTTTGTTGATTAGGTTCCACTTATAGGTGAGATCATATGGCATTTCTCTTTCACTTTCTGGCCTACTTCACTTAGCATAATGCTCTCCAGCTCCATTCATGCGGCTGAGAAGGGCAGGAGCTCCTTCTTTCTTTCTGCTGCATAGTATTCTATTGTGTAAATGTACCACACTTTTTCATCCACTCATTTCCTGATGGGCACTTAGGTTGCTTCTAGCACTTAGCTATTGTAAAGTGTGCTACTATGAACATTGGGGTACACAGGTTCTTTATCATTGGTGTTTCAGGATTCTTAGGGTATAATCCCAAAAGTGAAATTGCTGGGTCAAAAGGCAGTTCCATAGGAAATTCCAGACTGTTTTCCATGGTGTCTGCACCAGTCTACATTCCCACAAACAATGTACTAGGGTTCCCTTTTCTCCACAACCTCGCCATCACTTATTATTTGTTGATTTGGTTATGATGACCATTCTGACAAGTGTGAAGTAGTATCTTGTTGTGGTTTTTAATTTTCATCTCTCTGATGGCTAGTAATGCTAAGCATCCTTTCATATGTCTCTGAGCCCTCTCTATGTCCTTCTTTGAGAAATGCCTGTTCAAGTCCTTTGTCCAATTTTTAATTGGATTGTCTGTCTTCTTGGATTGGAGTCATGTGAGTTCTTTATATACTGTGGAAATCAAAGTCTTCTCCGAGATGCCACTGGCAAATACATTTTCCCATACAGTTTCTCTTTTCATTTTGCTGATGTTTTCTTTAGCCATGCAGAAGCTTTTTACAAGGATGAAATCCCATTTGTTTATTCTTTCCTTTATGCCCCTTGCTTTAGGGAACATATCAGTGAAAATATTGCTGCATGGAATACCTGAGATTTTCCTTCCTATATTCTCCTCTAGGACTTTTATAGTATTACAACTTATAATTAAGTCTTTTATCCACCTTGAGTTTATTTTTATGAATAAAACATGGTATAAGTTGGTGGTTGAGTTCACAAGAAATAACTAAAGAGGTCATCCAAAATCCTCTCCCTTTCATTAAGTGTTACAAGAAGGGGTTTGGAAGCAATTCCTAAAAGTGGAAAAGTTTTCTCCAAAGTCTACTATTTAAGATAAGGAAACAAAAAGTATTTGAAAAAAGCAATTTGTATTTTAAAAAATTCAACACTTCTGGTCACCTGTTGAATGCAAAGCACTCTGCTGAGAATCATTAAGGATACAAATATGTCTTAGGCATCAAACCTCAAAAGCTTTATAGTAGTACCTACAGGGCTTTATTTTAAATCCCACTTTTCCCAGGAAAATGTTATGTTAAGACCTACATAAAAAGGAAGCATTTATAGGAATTGCTCAAGAAATGTTAGCTGCTTCTATTAGGACAGGGGAGCAACATCTTTAATCAAGCCAAAGTATTTTCACTGAACCATAAAGTGCACAAAAATCTTTTAGAAAGGCATGTAATAAAATTTGAAATAAACACTACTATTCCAAAAGGTGATTATTAGCACCAGATACACACATACCAAAACACAACCAGAAAACATATATATGGACAATCTTCCAAAACTAAATCAGAAAGAATCAGGGAATCTGAACAGACAGATTACACCTAATGAAATTGAAACAGTAAACAAAGAACTCCCATCCAACAAAATACCTGCACCAGAATGCTTCACACGTGACTTTTAGCCAAACATCCTGAGAAAAACTAACACCCCTCCTTCTCAAACTATTTCATAAAATTCCAGAGAAGGGAAGGCCCCTCCTCATTTTACGAGGCCAGCATTATCCTAATACCAAAAACAGATGAAGGCACAACAAAGAAAGAAAATCACAGGCCAATAACCCTGATGAACATAGATACTAAAATCCTCAATAAAACATTAACAAACCAAATACAGCAATGTATCAAAAAGACAATATACCATGATGAAGCCGGATTTATTCTAGAAATAAATGAAAGGTTAGTACAACATTTGCAAACCAATAAATGTGATAATCCACATAAGTAAAATGAAGGATTGAAAACCAAATGATCACGTCCTATCAATAGATGCAGGAAAACCACCAGATAAAATCCAGCACCCATTTATGATAAAAACTCTCAGCAAAGTGAGAACAGAGGAAAAATACCTAAAGATAATAAAGGCCATCATATGGCAAGCCCAATGCCAGCATCATACTCAGCAAGTAAAATCTACACATGTTCCCTTTAAGGTTAGGAATAAAACAAGGGATGTCCACTTTCGCCTCTCTCATTCAACATAGCACTGGAAGTCCTTGTCACAGCAATCAGACAAAAATAATAAATAAAAGACATCCAAATTGGAAACAATGAAGTGAAACTATCATCATTTGCAGATAATATGATACTTTACATAGAGAACCCCAAAAACTCAACCAAGAAACTACTAGAACTGAAAAATGAATTCAGCAAAGTAGCAGGAAACAAAATTAATATCCAGAAATCAGTTACATTTTTACACACCAATAACAAACTAACAGAAAGAGAAATTGAGAAGTCAATCACATTCACAATTATTATAATACCTAGGAATAAAACTAAACAAAAATGTAAAAGACCCATACTCAGAAAATTATGAGATGCTGAAGAAAGAAACAGAAGATACAAATGGGTGGAGGTACATACCATGTGCACTGATTGGAAGAATGACCATTAAAATGTCCTTATTACCCAAAGCAACCTACAGATTCAACACAACTACCAAGATTCCAACAACGTCTTTCAAAGAACTAGAACAAATGTTTCAAACATTTATATGGAACCACAAAAGGCCCCACATACCAAGAGTCTTCCTGAGAAGGAATAACAAAGTTGGAGGAATCATATTACCTAATATCAAACCATACTATAAGGTCATAGTAATCAAAACAGCATGGTACTGGCATAAAAACAGATGCATAGATTAATGGAAAAGAATAGAGAACCCAGAAATAAACCCACAACTTTACAGTCAATTAATATTTAACAGAGGAAGCAAGCACATACAATGGACTAAAGATTGTCTATTCAATAAATGGTGTTGGAAAACTTGGACAGACTGGTGCAGAAAAATGAAACTAGACCGCCTTTTTACACCACACACAAGAATAAATTCAAAATGGATCAAAGATTTAAGTTAGACCCAAAGCCATAAAAATCGTAGAAGAAAACATAGGCAGCTGAATCACAGACAATGCTTGTTGCAATATTTTACTAGATATATCTCCCTAGGCAACAGAAACAAAAGAAAAAATAAACAAATGGGACCACATCAAACTAAAAAGGTTTTGCACAGCAAAGGAGAACATCAACAAAATAAAAAGACAACACACAGAATGGGAGAACATATTCACCAATACATCTGATAAGGGGTTAATAATCCAAAATTTATAAAGAACTTATAAAACTCAACAACAAAAAAACAAACAACCCAATTAAAAAATGGGCAAAGGACCTGAATAAACACTTCACCAAAGAAGACATACAGATATGGCCTGGACAGTAAACATATGAAAAGATGTTCAACGTCACTAATCATTCAGAGAAATACAAATGAAAACCACAATGAACTACCATCATCATCTCACACCTGTCAGAATGGTTGTCATCAATAAATCAACAAACAAGTGCTGGCCAGGATGTGAAGAAAGGGGAGTCCTTTTGCACAGTTGGTGGGAATGCAGACTGGTGTAGACACTGTGGAAAGCAGCAGGAGATAACTTAAGAAATTAAAAATGAATTTTCCTTTTAACCCAGCAATCCCACTTCGGAGAATATATTTGCAGGAACTGAAAACACTAATTTGAAGGAACATGAGCACTCCTATGTTCATTGCAGCATTATTTATAGACATGGAGATATGGAAGCAGCCCAAGTGTCCATCAGTGGATGAATGGATAAAGCAACTATAGGACATTTACACAATGGAATACTACTCGGATATAAAAAAGAATAAAGTTTTACCCTTTGCAACAGTATAGATGGACCTGGGGAAATTTATGGTAAGTGAAATAAGCCCGTCAGAGAAAGACAAATACCATATGCTTTCACTCATATATGAAGTCTAATGAAAAAATTGAATTAAGAAGGAAAATGGGGGCAGACTCATAGATGGAGAGCAGGATGGCAGCTAATTGGGGAGGGAGGTGAGGGAGTAGAGAGACTGAGCAAAGAGGGAAAAAAAGACTCATGGACAAGAGTGTGGTGATTGTTGGAGGGAGTGGGGTATAAGGAAACTAAATAGTTATGGAAAAGAAATACAATAAAGATTGAATCAGAAAAAAAGAAAATATATTTATTTATTTTTTTAGAGAGAGGCGAAGGGAGGGAGAAGGAAAGGAAGAGAAACATCAATGAGAGAGAAACAGCCATTGTTTACCTCTTGTATGTGCCCCAACCAGGAACCAAACCTGAAACCCAGACATACACCTTGACCAGCAATCAAACCAGTAACCTTTTGCTTTGCAGAATGACACCCAACCAACTGAGCTACACCAGTCAGGGCATGTTCTTCTTTTAAAGATTGCTTAGGCTATTCTGTGTGCCTTATACTTTCATATGAATTTTAGGACCAGCCTGTAAATTTTGGCAAGAAAAAAAAAAGCAACTGGAATTATGTTGAATCTTAATTGTGTTAAATCTTCTTACCTATGAACATGATATTTTTCATTTTACTTAAATCTTTTTTAATTCTTTCAATAATGTTTTACAGTTTCCAATTTATAAGTCATATATTTTTGTTGCTATTCTGAATGAAATTATTTCCTTATTTTCATATTTGGATTGTTCTGTTCCAGTGCGTAAAAATACAATTGATTTTTGTATACTAGAAAGAGAGGGAGGGAGGTGGGGAGGGGAGGGGAGGGGGGGAGGAGGAGGAAGAGGGGGAGGGAGAGCAGAGGAAAAAGAGATAAAGAAATAAAGAAAACAAACTTAAGTATTTGGGACTAGAAAGCCCTGAGTAACCAATTAGAAAATGACACAGGGTGGGAGGAAGATTCTCCACTTATTAAAATGCTAACAATGCTGTAACTTTACTGGCTTCACTTATGGCCACACTGCTGGAGTCACTTAGAAATGCCTGGGAGCTAAAATAAGACATGCACCTCTAAAGTTGCCTTTAGAGATTATGCCTTTGTTATTCCTCCAACCTGCTGGGTTGCTTTAACCACAAAAGGGAGGTTAAGGCATGGCAGTGAAGGCAAAAGGTTATAATGCTTACTCAACCACTTTCCCAGTTTACTTTTGGCCTCAGTGAAAGAGGCTTCATTATGAATATAAATCTGGGATTCACTCCTGAAGAAGCTGCTTGCCTCAGTTCCAGTAAGGATTAATGGTCAGTTACCTGGCTGTTTTCTTCCATAGGTCATACAACACAGATACTGGAAAAGGCTGTGCACACTACACCTGGTAAAGAACAGAGAGCAGTGGGGAAGGGTACTACCAATGTACACAATTCAAAGGACAGTCAGGAGACACAAATATAGCCTGGGCATCTCACAGCATCCAGGAGAAACTGCCTTAGGAAACAGACTCCTAGCTACTAACTCCCAGGTTTACTGAACAAACAAGCAAGTTAGACCTTAAGCCCATAAGCATTCCATAGTTGCATTCATGGCTTACATATTTTTTAAAGAACAACAGAGGATGAAATTTGAAAATACTTGTAGAAGTCCCTGATATCCATACTTTCTACCACACCCAGACTTTGCTGGAATACCTTCAGTGACATGAGACTTCCTCTTCACATTTTGGAAAGCCTTGTCAGAATGCTTTTTCTCAGATGGGGCCGTATTTTTCTCTGCTCCCTCTTAGAAACCACAATCCACATAAATATTTCAAGACAACTATCATGTGCACATTTTCAAGTGTTATCTCCCCAATGCAGACTAAAGATTCCTAATGTACATTTTCCCCCCACAAATAATTCTCTTACCAAAAGATTAACAAGACTGGAAGCTATAACTGGATCTGACTCCTCTGACATTAGGCATCTGATGACTGTTATCAAAACATACAATAGCATCAAATAGCAGTTAGCTAAGTAAGCACTGAGAACTTAAGAAGGTTGGAGACCATGTGACCCAAGGACCAGACCCAGCTCTGGCTAGACCATAAGAATCCCACAGTGAACTCAGAGAGACAAGGTGTCCTACCTAGGGCCAGTCTCAGACCACTATTATTTAAAGGTAAAGAAACTTGGGGTATTTGCAAAGGTGCAGTGTCAAAAAAGTAAAGTTACCAAACACTATGACATCCAGTTTAAATCTGATACCAGATTAAAAAATTACTTTCTTCCAGCACTCAGAGCAATAAGAGCTAAGAAATAGATGGGAGAAATAGACAGCCAGCTTCCAATGCAGATTTAACTAGATCTGCTCAAGGACAAACAATCCAGTTGCTCTGAAAGTTGTACCCTGAGATAATAGCATCCTGAAAGACAATTACCTCACCCCCTCACTTCCAACCTTAGCCTTTTTGCTACACTCATCTACGTGGACCAGTCAGACCAAGGTAATGTCAGGGGGGAGAGCAAGAAATGTAAGGAAGCCTGACTCACCCAGGCCCTGTGTTGGAAGTGGCCCATCAGTGGGAGGGAACCCATAAGTCTCCTTGGAGAGATTAAAACCCCAACCTAGAAGTCAATATAATGGCCATTAGGCTAAAGTGGGGCCAACAGAAGAGACCTAAGAGCTGTGATGGCTGGATTAGAAATCATTTCCTAGCCTCTGTTGAGAGCAGGATAATGACAGAAAGCACCACCCCAGGGAAGTACTGATGAAAACCATGGCTGTCAAGGCAGCAGCCTCTGGCACAGGCAGATGTGGAATCCATCCTGTCATAGCCAACAAGAAGATAATGCCCTGAGGAGGAATGGAGAGAAAGGTGTAGCAGAGTGGGAGAAAAAGCAAACACACACCACAGTGCTGTTTTTTAATAATGTAGCATCACAAATTTACAGCTTCTAAGGACACCATGTAATATTCTTTACAACATTACCCAACAAAAAAACATACACATAATTATTTTCGTGTGGGGATAATATGCTTAATGGTTTCTAATTACGTATTCTGTTTATTCTGCAAGTAGTTATCTGGTAATTCATAATTTACCAGAACAACTTTCTATTTACATAGATTGCTAACAGATTTATATTCTGAAAAATTCACAACTAGCCCAGACTCCTCTGTAGAGCTCAGTTCCCAAGAGCCACCAACTGCACTGGAACCACCTGGGGCATTAATTAAAAATAAAATTCTTGGACTTCATCTTAGACCTACTGAACTAAAATCTCCAGGGATGATTGGCCTTACACACCATTATCAATCAACTTTACTTAAGTGTAATTTATTTAGAATAAAATGAAGTATACAGATGGATGGATCTAACAAATATGTACATGACAATCATTATACATATTTCCATAATCCCAAAAAGTTCCCTTATGTTGGGACCATGAATTTTTGCCAACATTTCCCATATGTTTATTTGTTTCAAAAATAATAATAATAATTGCTTGTTGAAGCACTTTTAGGATCACAGCTTTAAAATTCTTGCCAGAATTCTAACATTTGGTTCATCTCAGTATTGGTGTCTGTTATTGGCTGTTCTCATTCATGTCTTGATTTCTTTGGTTCTTATGACTTCTGGTTGTATCCTGGACATATTTATTTAGCAGGCAATCCCCCTGTTGAAATGTAGCATGAGGACTGAGTGAGTATGTAGATTCTGTATCCTCCTGGGCCTGCCAAAACTACCCTGGCCAAAGTAGAGAACTGAATCACCAAGCCTGTTGCAGGTGGTGTGATGGCCTGCTTGGCCAGCTGACATGTTCCCAGGGAAAATGGGGCACTGCCTTATTATCCCCAAGTGAAGGTGTAAGATCAGATTCACCTAAGCCCCAATGTGACTAGGAAGGGAGAAGCAGAGGTCTGACTCATAAAGCTTTGTTGCTCCAGGATGGGGGTGTGAAGTTCATCTTAAAGGTTGACCCCATTGACAATCCCCTGGTACTGCCCAGGACAAATGCCATATTCTGCTTGGAGGAGAATGGAAGATCAGTACCCTGCTCTGCTGACACCACTCAACAGGGGAACTGAAGTGTACTGCCTGATTCCCAGGGGCAGGGTGGGAGATCAACTTCCTGCTTGGCCCAGTTGAAACAGCAAGGGTATGAGGTTGTTGGGAATGGCTGTGAGAGTACTGCCATACACTTTTCTATAATTAGTCCAACTTTCTCTCAAGCCTTTGGCCAGAGGAAACAGACTTTTCTTAGAGCTTTTTTGGTCTGTGCTTCCTAGTGATGCTGGGTTGAAGGGTTTTGCAGCACCCTATCCAAGATATATAGGAGTTAATAAGTAAACCTAGGGGACTCATGACATGTCATTCCTCCAGTCCCCAAGTTGTAGGCATCCTGCCCTCTTTCTACCTTTCAGAGGTTTCCTGTGTTTCTTTGTTGTATTATGTCTAAGGTTTTTGGTATACAGGGTAGTACCTAGGAGGAATAGGGCTATTCCATCTTGGCAAAACTGAAAATCTTTATAGGCTCTGTTAAAATGCTCACAGGATGACTCTAATGCACCAACAGGTTCAGGAATGCCACACTATTAGAATACAGAACTAGGGCATCACAGAGAAATCAGACCAACGAAAGAGTTCAGTCAAACAACCCCCCAATTATAGCTAATACCTACTAAGTGCTTGCTATGTACAGGCATCTTACTAAACACTTTATTTGTATTATCTCCTTTTATTCTTATAACAACTTTTAGGTAGGTATTAGTTTAATCACCATTTCCCATACAAGGGAAGATACACTGAGTTGAAGTAAATTGCTCAAGGTCACACAGCTCATATAGTAAGCTAGGAATCAAAATCAGGCTGTTGGGCTCTCAAGAGCCCATAACCTCACATACTCTACTCTCTTACAATGCAAGCCTTGTAAAGCCTATTTTTACGTGTGTATTTGTAAAATTTATTCAACCACACCACAGCATTACCCTACAGTAATAAATAAAGTCAGGGAACACAGAAATCAAAAAGGACTTTCCTTCAGCTATAAATTCATAAGCTTACTGGCATCTTCTCTGGATTTGGTGGTATAAATCATTCAGTCCTAACCCCTTAGTCTGGCTTTTCATAATCTAATTTCAGCCTGTATTTTCAAAGTTAATTCTCACTTCAAGATTATAAATTCCCTGAAAGAAAGGCCCTTATAAACTTCTGTCAGACCATACAGTTGTTTATAACAAACTCAGTAAACATTTATTGAATTAGCAAGAGAAGGAACGAGTCCAACAGCAGAGAAACCACAGGATAACAACTCAGACCAAAGGCAGTCAAAACAGCACTGGACCAAGTGAATGTCTAAGTTATACCTGGATGTGACTTAGCTAACTGTGTATACCTCAGGCTCTGTAAGTCTCACTTATCCTCAGTTGTGAACAAGATCACAAACTTAGATGCAGTCCAGCTTACTATGCCAAAAAAGAGGGGGCATGAGGGTCCCTAATTCTGTTTTTTTTCAGTAAAGAATTATGTTATGTGGCAGACAGGTATGAGGTATAACTAAAACCAAAATTTTCAACCTCTGGATTGGACTCCCTGATACCATTGTTCCTCTCCCCTGGTGATCTGTCTTCTTGTCTATTTGGGAAACTCCCCACTGCCCTCCAAAACCACCCTAACTAAAGAGTCCCCCTATACACCTTCACTCCTGCCCAGTTTCTGTGCTTCCACCATGCCTGGCACCTCTTCTACATAAGGCTATCCATACCACACAGTGAACTCCTTGGAAGAAGCAGAAACAATGCTTATTCACTTGCACATCCCCAGTGCTCAACAAAGTGCCTAGGTCCTAGCAGCACTTGATGTAAAGTATCTTACAGCCAAGTACTTTTCCCTTTGGAACTTCAAATTGACTCTCACCACTCTCCTTTCCAGGTAGCTGTTAATGCTATAGGAAAAATTACTCTTGGAAAAAAGTCATGGAACAGAAAGGCAAATTATTAAATGAAACCCTATTAGAAAGATCTTTGGGTGCTTCAGCATATTTCAGATGATAGAGAGAATTTACATATTAATCTCCTAAAGACATGAGTGTACTATGATCCAAGTGACTGTCTCCCCCAGTCACTTTGGGGGGAGTTCTGAGCCTTCCCCCACAGTTTTCCAACACAGAACACATATCTCTTTAAAATGAAGAGTCAGCAAATGAAGCATCATTTCCTTTTGTGATCTACTTTATTTTGTTAATATATTTCACTGATTATGCTATTACAGTTGTCCCCCCTCCACCTGGTACCTCCCATTCCCACTAGCAATCCATCCCTTAGTTCATGTCCATGGGTCATGCATATAACTTATTTGGCTACTCCTTTTCCTATACTGTTCTTAACATCCCCCCCGTCTATTCTGTACCCACCAATTTGTACTTCTTAATCCCTGCATCGTTTCCCCTATTCTCTCCTTTCCCCCTCCAAACTGACAACCCTCCAAATGCTCTCCATATCTATGATCCTGCTTCTGTTATGCTTGTTTGCTTAGTTTTTTAGATTCAGTTGTTGATAGTTGTTACTTTATTGTCATTTTAATGTTCATAGTTTTGACCTTCTCTTTTTTCTTAAATAAGTCCCTTTAACATTTCATATAATAACAGTTTGGTGATGATGAACTCCTTCAGCTTTACCTGGTCTAAAAAGCACTTTATCTGCCCTTCAATTCTAAATGATGACTTTACTGGACAGAGTAATCTAGGTTGTAGGTCCTTGCTTTTCATCACTTTGAATATTTCTTGCTAAACCCTTCTAGCCTGCAAAATTTCTTTTGAGAAATCAGCTGACAGTCTTATGGGAACTCCTTTGTAGGTAACTATCTGCTTTTCTCTTGCTACCTTTAAGATTCTCTATTTTGAACCTTTGGCATTTTAATTATGTGTCTTGGTGTGGTCCTCTTTGGGTCCATCTTGTTTGGAACTCTGTGCTTCCTGGACTTGTCTATTTCCTTCATCATATTAGGGAAGTTTTCTTTCATTATTTATTCAAATAAGTTTTCAATTTCTTACTCTTTCTCTTCTTCTAGCACCCATATGATTTGAATGTTGGTACATATGAAGATATATCAGAGGCTCCTCAGGGTTTTGTTGTTGTTTTGATTCTTTTTTCTTCTTGCTATTCTGACTGAATGTTTCTTACTTCCATATGTTCCAAAATATTGATTTGATTCTCAGCTTCATCCACTCCACTGTTGGTTCCCTGTAAAGTTTTTTTTTATTTCACTTAGTGTAACCTTAATTTCTGCCTGTGTCTTTTTTTATGCTGTTGAAGTACCCAGTGAGTTCCTTGAGCATCCTGATAACCAGTGTTTTGAACTCTGCAACTGATAGATTACTTAGCTCCATTGTGTTTAGTTGTTTTTCTGGAGTTTTGTTCTGTTCTTTCATCTGGGCCATATTTCTTTGTCTCTTCATTTTGGCAGTCTTCCTGCGTTTGATTCTGTGTAATAGGTAGAGCTACTTTGACACCCTATCCCAGTAGTGTGGCCTATTGCAGAAAAGCACACCTGTAAGTTGAATGGGGTGGAGCCTTAAATAATCACCAGGGTGAGGCAACCCATGTAGCCACTCTGTGGCTCTATGTGGGGGACGGGTTAGAGAGAGGACATTGTCCTGGAGGGGGACAATGCCACTGTCTGGCCTCTGGAGTTTCATCTGAGTAGAAGCTGTTTCCCAGTACTTGCCCTGATGCCAGACACTTCCATTTCTCGCCATATGTCATTGGTGCCCTTCCAGCTGTTGCCCTGGTGCTGAAGCCCAGAGGGAGTGAATCTGCGTAAGTCTAAGTCCGTCGCAGGGCCTTTAAGACGAGATTCCTAAGAATCCTGCAGTTTCTTCCACTGCCCTATTCCCAACTGGTTTTTATAGCCAGAAGTTATGGAGACTTAACCTTCCTGGCACTAGAAACCTGGGTTGGGTGGTCTGGTGTGCGGCTGGGATCCCTCACTCCCAAGGCACCCCTCCTGATTTTTATCTATCACACAAGAGTGTGGGACTGCCTGTTCCACATCTCCATGCCTCTCGGCATCCCTCTGCACCTTCCCGCACCTCTCAGCATGTCTCCATATCTCCGCCCCTCCTTCCAGTCTGGAAGAATGTGGCTTCTTCAATTCCTTAGTTGTCAGACCTCCACACAGCTCAATTTTCTGAAGATTCAGGGTAATATTTGTTTTGTAGTCTAGTTGTAATTTTTGCTGCGGTTGTGCATAGAGGCAAGCTGTGTTTACCCTGCCTTTTGTGATCCACTTTAAAACTAACTGGCCATTAGCTACTTCAAGTATCAATCTCTATTTCTGCCTTATGTGAAATCATTTTTTGTTAAGTACAACTAATTGATATTCTTGAACAGATTGGTTTTACATTTATCCTCTAACTTTAAATGGTGTCATTAAGTCCTTCTAAGTGCAACTGAGCTCAATAAAAAGGAAGAAAATATAAAGAGAGTGTTAGAAAGTTATTATGCAAAGTAATCAGAGACAAGCAATTGGCCTGGAGGGGAAAATGTCAGCCTTCTGTTGTTCTCCTGTAGGTATTTTAAAATCCTTACTTTATAAAGCATACCCTCTCTGAAATTCACAACCAACCTGTATGTAGCATTCTGCAAAGCCTAAGGTAGGGGAAGCAGGATAATTGCCTCATGAAGCTCAACCTAAATCCCCCTTGCCATATGGCTTGGGTTCAACAGTCTATTTGGCTCAAGACAGAACTACTGGCTCCAATGATGTTGGAGCCAAGAGATTGGTACCTCAAAACGTGTCTCAGACAGCAAAGAATGAACCCCCTGGACTCCTCCACTTGCCTTTCTGGAAATCCCTGTGAACTTAAGGCTGAGGATATCATCACTTGTGTTGAAAATTTTCATACAAAAATATTCACACACATATATCTAGTACATCACAGGTCTTTGCTTAATGTCTGCTGAATGATTACAATACCCACACAAAGTCCCAAGATCTTCAACTTATAAAAGTACAAAAGATGCTTGGCTACAGTAACAGAGTCACCTGAAACAGATCAAACTAGTATCTAAAAATCCAACCAAAAAAAAAAAGACAAAAACAAAACAAAAAAAACAAGGGCCTCTCAATAAAAGAAAACCAGTATTATACCCTGGCTGGTGTGGCTCAGTGGACTGACCAGCAACCTATAGACCAAAAGGTTGCCAGTTTGATTCTAGGTCAGAGCACATGCCTAGGTTGCTGGCTAGGATCCCAGTTGTGGGTGTTTTAACAGCAGTTGATAAATGTTTTCCCCCTCTCTTTCCCCCATTCCCTCTCTCTTAAAATGAGTGAATGATATATTTTTTTAAAGAAAGATTACCAGTATAGCCCTGGCCAGGTGGTTCAGCTGGTTGGAGCAATGTCCCATACACCAAAAGGTTGTGGATTTGATTCCCAGTCAGGGCACATAACTAGGTCATGGGTTCAATCCCCGGTTGGAACACATATAGGAGTTACCTAATTGATGTTTCTCTCTCACATCTCTCTCACATCTCTCTCCCTCTCCCTCTCCCTCTCTCTCTCTCTCTCTCTCTCTCTCTCTCTCTCTCTCTCGCACGCACACACACACACACCTCTCCCCAACCCAACCCCCTAAAAGCAAGAAATATATCCTCAGGGGAGGATTAGAAAAAAAGATAACCAGTATATACTGCTTATAACATGCTCTGCATGTTAACAGCCCCAAATGAGAACTCACCTGTTTCACTAAACTGACCATTTGGAAGGAGGCTCAACCATTCCAGTCAGATACCTGTTTATGCTCTTGAATTTCACATTTATATGACACTGGTTAACCATCCACCAAAAACACCAACTGTTTTTTTGTAATAATGAAAGCAACCAATAAATACTGAAAAACAGTTGCTGTGTGGCAGCACTGTCCTGAAAGATTAACTTGTGTTGTATCCCTCACCACAACCCTGTAAAGGAATAACTAAAATTATCTCCATTTCATAGCTATAGTTCAATTCATTTGGACCCTCTTAAAATAATGTCTTTATATTTTTTGCCTTGGTTTATATCTCTCCTTTATTCTCAATTATCAACTTTACTCTGTGAGCTAGGAAAGGGGAGCACAAAGGACTGAGCAGTGCACTGCCCTGTTCACCCACAAGTTCTGGTCTGCATCATTAATTCCCAGACAATAAAAGCAGCAGCCAGCTCCCAAGAAAGGAGTGGAGGGAAAGCAGATATAAAGCCAAACATATCATAACCTGAGGAACAATTAGGTCTCCAAGTCAGAGAGCCAGTTATTTCCAGCTAATTGTAGAATGGTGCATTTCCATTGCCATTAACTTCAGGAAGATTGCAGCTAATCTCATTGAATTTATAAATGAAATCCACTCTATGAACATTACATAGTCACCTCTCAACCTCCCACTTCCTGGACAGCAGTCAATACTTGGAAAGCAGTCAACTTACTTTTCCCCATGGAGCAAAAAAAGAAATTCCAGTGATGCTGTGTACACACTAAGGAATATTCACTAAACTGTCTATTTGTGATTTTATCTCCTACCTAATTACAGCTGAAATAATATAATATGATTTATGCTCCTTATTCAAGTGTGACATATTTAATAGATTATTCAATATTGGTTTATCCAGCTATGTCAGACTGACAGCAGCACTTAATGTTAATCAGGGGGATGCCTATGTATCAATTTTAAGCTTTATACAGTTCAATGAAATTATCAGAGTTGCAAGACACCATCAATATGTTTGTGTCAAGAGCCTCGGGATGTCTGTTAATTTGTCCTTCATGTTCTGCTTCACTGCACAGGATTGACGAAGGAGTGTAAGTGAACATGTGTGCCCAAACTCTGCCTCACTTGTTTCATGGTCTGGACAGCCCAAGGCCCAGTCCACACAGAAGGTCTATCCTTTATCTGGGGATAATCCCATCAGACCATACTTCCCTATCCTCTTTTGAAGGCTGTCTAAAACCTAAATTCCTCCTTACAGGAATCTATCTTTTCCAGCTCCCTCATTCACCTCATCCTCAGATTTCTTCCTTGGGACCCATTCTCCCACATCTCCCCTCCTTCCTAATCAAAGCAACCCTGCTTCAAGTCCCTGTCTTGAGCACACAATCTTCTCTATGGTCCAACTCACAATGATCACTCACTCCATCCACTACTAATTGAAACCCGGTTCTTTTGCACAAGGACTCAGTTTCTCCCCAGGTCTTCCTATTCACTCTATGTCTCACAGCTTGCAAGTGCAGAGCTGGTGGTGCTGAGTGTCCTGGTTCTGCAACTAGACTGTTAGTTATCTCACTAATTTCATGCAATAAGAAATATAACCTCAGAGGCTGGAGTAACACAGGTTTGAACTGAGTAAATAACCCCCTTCTCTTTGTTTCATTACCTGGGAAATGGAAATGCACTCTACTAGGTTACTAGAAGATTAAATGAAGTAATGTAAGTAAAGTGTTTAGCAAAATGCTTAGCACATGGTAAATGCTAAATATTTTAAAACTATGTTTACTTTTTTTCTTTCAGTTTACACAATCTGACATGAGAGGGAGACTGGGTGAGTAGCTTAGATGTGGTCACAGCTACTTAGAACCATGGACATAAGTTTCACATAAGTGAAACTACAAAATCTCTTCAGTTCCACTGCATCAGTCACTTGTAGACAAACCAAATATTCACCAGGTAATAGCCAAAGATAGCAATATACCAAATACTACACAAGGTCCTGGAGGAGAAAGGACGAGAATATGACACTTGCACAGAGAAGGATAAGGTCTGGTGGGAAAGACTCACTGGTAATCACAATGTGATTGGTCAAGCACAATGATGACAATAGCCTCAAAGTGAGACACAGAAGAAGCAGTGACTAATATGCCCTAGGGGAGGGTCTAAGAAAGTTCCACAAAGTCACATAGAAATTAGTCTTGGAAGTTGTGAACAGAATAATAATATTAGGCAGTAGACCCAATGTGTGCCTCAAAGTAGGGAGAGCCCTCCATGATCTGAAATGTAGCCCTTGTTAAACAGCTTACTAGCTAAGGCCTTGGAAAGAATGCACCAGCTGGAATCAGCTAATGATCATGTCCATAAGCCAGAGACAGAAACATTGAGCAGGTTACTACACATACAATGGAATGATCATTACTTCCTAGCCCCTATCAATTCTGTACTGACAGAAAAAAATCATCAATGACCCTTATGTTGGTCCTTGATAGTGTTGCATGCCTGAGGCCACAGTATGGAAGGACCCACATGGAGGAAAGATGACTGAACCATCCAGTCCAACTACTGTTAATAGGTGGAGTATAGACATATCTCTGGATTCTCTCTTCCACTCCATTTCCCACACTCCACTGCCTACATACACAGACGACTGTTTAGCACTGTGACACACAGACAACTTCCTGATGAAAGCTTCGGTTCTTCCTCAAATATAGCACTAAGGGCTATAGCAGATTACTCTCCTTCATGTACTTTTCCAGCAATGCCACTCCAATGGCAGAGGAGAGGTTCAGAGGAAACACACCTGGAGCTATTAACATTAGATTTTGTGGGAAACTATCATGTCACTCCACACTTATCTGAGCACAAGAAGCATAACAGCAGGTGAGCATTTGCACTCAAGCTTTCTAAGATTCAGCTGGTTTCTCCACATTTAGCCCTAGATCCTGAGAAGGTTCTTGTCTGGGTCTAATCTAATGAGAGGCACTAACCTACAAGAACTAAAGGCAGGTCAGAGCCCAGAGGTATGATTAAGAAAATCATCTATCCAGGAGAGAGATAAAAACCCAAGAAAACTAACTTGAATTAATTTCTTAAAAATTCAGCTGCTTATAGAAAAGAGTGTCTGGTGGTTCCTCAAAACAAAATTAAAAATAGATTTATCATACAATCTGACCATCCCACTTCTGAGTACATATCCAAAAGAATTAAAAAAGGGTTATTAAAAAGGTATTTGTATACCCATGTTCAAAGCAACATTATTCACAATAGCTAAAAGGTGAAAGCAACCCAAGTGACCATCAACAGACAAATGGGTAAGCAAAATGTGGTATACATGTACAATGGAATATTATCAGCCTTAAAATGGAAGGAAATCCTACATGCTACAACATGGGTAAACTTTGAGGGCATTCTGGTAGTGAAATAAGTCAGTCACAAAAAGAGAAATACTGTATGATTCCACTTACATGAGGTACCTACAGCAGTAAAATTCACAGACAGCAGAATGGTGGGTGCCAGAGGCTACTAAAGGAGGGGGGAATAGGCAGTTGGTGTTTAATGAGTATAATTTCAGTTTTGCAAGAGAAAGTTCTAAAGCCTGGTTGTACAGTAATGCAAATGTACTTAACACTAATAAACTGTACATTTAAAAATAATGTAAGACAGTAGAATATTATGTGTATTATATCACAATTAAGGAAAAAGCAAGCCGTGTGGATTGTATACATACAGCTCAAAACTTTCTGAAACCAAATTAAAGTGTTTCCCATGTAGTGAAGACTCTGTGGGTGGGGTGAGAGTGAGGGGTGAGGGAAAGGTGTAGAGGAAAGACAACATAATCATCAACAAGATTCTGGCCTAAGCAGAAGCCTAAACAATATACAGCCAATCAAGAGATAAGATTAACATTCCTAAACTATCAAGAAGGCCCTTATATCCTCTCCAGATTCCTCCAAGGAATTCTTAAAATCTCTCAGAGGCATTGTTAATACTCTAACATGGGCAGCCTGGAAAGAGGAGCAGGAAGACCTCTGTGAGTTTGGGCTTCTGACAAATGAATCCATCATTTTTCCTGGGCCTGGTCCTACAGGCTCAATTGTAACTAGGCACCCTTAAAGTTACAGCCTTAGAGCCAAAGCTGCTTCTTTATCCTTAAACTCAAGAGGCTGTTTGTTCATCCAGAGCCTAAAGTCAGAAACTCATCTGCTCCCTAACATTTGGCTTCCCACAACCATATACTTCTCATGCTTAGCAACACTGTCACTAGTGTGAATGGAATTTGGTTGATAAGTGAAGTGCAATTTTCTGCATGCTGAAGTCATGCAAGTTTTACTTGTGTCAAAGTACATACCTTAGAAAAGACAGATCTAACATAGCTAGAATGCCAAGTACCACTTCTTTTTATATGCCCCTCCCCACACATTTATCACTTTCATATTTTAATTCAGTACTTTCACCCAGATGTCAGCCAGTCAAAATGTCCTCAATCTCTGTTGTCTCTAAGAATTTCTGGGGAAAAATCCACAACCAACCAGTTCAGCCCTGTACCTCTCCCTCCATTCAACACAATAGAGATCTTCAAGGTTAAAAAAATGCTCTCTGGAATAAAAGCAGTTCTTCTGAAAGGCATTTGTAATTCCAGAAGCACAGTTAGGCCTCCAGTCTCATCCCCACTAGCAAGGGGCCCACGTCACATAAATCATGTTCCTGCCACTTTGTGGCACTTTAGGAAATTACTAGCCAGTATTAGCCAAGCCTAAATTGCTCAGAAAAATTATCAAAAACCATCTTTTATGCTAGCAATATCAGTAAGAATAGAATGAAATCCACAGCCTTGAGTGGCCAGCCTTCTTATCAGGCCACCAAGTGGGGCTCCATGAGCAAGCAAGTGCTACAGCTTCAGCAGCTAAACAAATAAGACCAACCAGTCCCTCATCCAAATTCAAAGATTTTAAAAGTCAGAATGAGAATGCACCTGCTTTGAATCTTAACAATATTCTGTATGAATTTAATGCAGAATGCTCACTGGGTATCTACCATATCCAAGGTACCACACCAGGCTTTAAAAAAATCTCAGACTTGGAGGAACCCATCACAATTTAAGGCAGATATGATAAATATATAAGAATAGCAATGGAAAACATGAACTATGCACTAAAGGGGAAGTAAAATAATAACATTGACAAAGAAGTAGCACAGTGTCAGGTACTATTCTAAGTGCATCATACACACTAACTGATTCAGGAATCACCATGACCCATGGAGACAGTATTCCTATTATCTCTACAGATAAGAAAATAATGACACAGAAAAGCAAAGTAATGTGCTCAAAATCAAACAGCCTCTAAGTGGCATAAAAACTCAGAGTCTCAGTCAAATACATACTGTAGGAACACATATGTAATGCATAATAATATAAAGGTCTGATGTACAATGGAGAGAGATAATGGCCAGTTGGGGATGTAATAGAGACAGAGGAATCTGAAATGGACCCAGAAGGATGAGTAGATATTATTATACTGTTATATATGATAGATATGAGGAGACCTAATCAAGATTGCTTTACGTAGCCCTGGCTGGTGTAGCTCAGTGGACTGAGCACGGACTGGGAACCAAAGTGTCCCAGGTTCAATTCCCAGCCAGGGTACATGCCTGGGTTGCAGGCCATAACTCCCAGCAACCGCACATTGATGTCTCTCTCTCTCTCTCTCTCTCTCTCTCTCTCTCTCTCTCTCTCTCTCTCTCTCTATCTCTATATCTCTATCTCCCTCCCTTCCCTCTCTAAAAATAAATAAATAAAATCTAAAAAAAAAAAGATTGCTTTACGTACCTGCTCTTCTTACGAGAGCAGTCACAAGCAAATGTAAATTATACTAACACTGGCCATTGCTGTCCTGGCTTCTACTCCCACAGCATACATTTGAGAAGAAAATGAGATCCCAAGACCTGAAGAGGTCAGGTCATCCTCAGTGTATCCCTGAGTGACAGATCCACCCAATCATCTTCGGTGTATCCCTGAGTGACACTGCCTTTCAGCCCCCTAGGAATCTTCCTCCAGACTCTTCAGCACAGTGGAGGCATCTCCCTGATGAACTACTCAATAGTGCTGAATCAATTAAAGCACTCTGGTAAAGAGTCACCCTAAATATTTTTAAACCGCCTTATTAAAAGGTGTGAGCCAAGTACAATATAAGATTGCACTATTATTTTTAATTCCATCCTTTGCAGTCATTCACTTAGGGGTGTGAAAATAAAACTTGTATTTCATTTCTCACTTCCCAAATTTCCACTTGATTCAAGAGGCTTGTACCCCTGAGCTTTAAGATGGAGATGCATGGCAGAATGGGTTCTGTATCATGATTGCACACAAACAGGAAAGTATTTCATTTCAAGAACAGAAGTAAGAGCAGGAAAAAGGACAAGAGCAGAGCGGTATGTCCAGGGAAAAATTTAACCACAACTCCTGCTTCCAGTTATTAGATCACCCAGCCAAATTCCCTACTGTGAGAGCAAAAAGGGAACTCTCCATAGCTAATTAAAGGTTTAAAGAACTTCCTCAGTATTCAGGGAAAGCCTGCACTCCCCAGCCTCCTATTTGATCTCAAATCCACATCCCACCCCCATATTTTCTGTAAACAATTATCCCATCCTCTCAGTCCCTGACCCTGGAAATACACACAAGTCAAATATGAAGACAATCGTACAAAATGGCAAACAGGACCGAGCTATTTAACGCTAGCACCAAAGGAAAGGCATTCTCACTCATTAAATCAATAAGCAATGAAAAAACCACAGACATCCATGTCCCCCATAGCTGGTGTGTTTCAATTCCAATCACAGCCACAGCAGCTAGGCTAGACATATTATCTGACAGTTGGTAAGATATTACATTGATACAGCAACACATCACCCCAGGATGGCACAGAGAATCCCAGCACATACAAGCTAAAAGACCAGAGATCTAGGGACCATTTATTCTCAGGGCAGAACAAACAACCATCAGTCCAAGAGCATTTCCAGACAGCAAATGAATGCATTTTATGGTATTGTAAGCTATAGATTGTATGGTCCACAAACTCCAGTAGCCAAACAGACCCAAGCCAGCAGAAGGGAGAGTGGAAAGCATCTCTTGGCATTATATCAATGGTTGGCCAAGACTGAGTAAGTTAGCAGACAACTAGGAAATTTCACCTGTTTTCAAGCCTATTTGCAATCACTGTATTGACACATGCTTTACATATTAAGTCAAATAACTACAGCCATAGAGATTTGTAAATTGAGGTTTTTAATCTCAAAACATACTTTCCTACTGATATATAAGATTACTTTGGAGATGCTACTGACATCTGTAATCATTTTAAGTAAGTAGCAGCTCTTTACATAAAGACTTTACATTTTCCTACCTTGTATTCAGTGTCTCTAGAAAGCAGTGATTTATAAGTAAATAGTTACATATATTAATGGAGCCCCTCTCTATGGTGTGGGATTGTGATTACCTTGTTCTCACTATGAAACAAATCTTCATTGAAAAATATTATCCCCAACGAAATTAGATCATAACAACAAAAGTAGGTAAGTTTTGATGTTAAAAATCACGTTTTTTTAATAGTACATGACACTTGAATTTTGACCAAGTCAAATCACTGCTTGATTTCATATCATTATGATAAAAAAAAAGAGCTGGCAAGTTCATGAAAGAGTGGTTTTCATTTTCAATTACTATTCAACAATTTCTCTTTATTAGACAAGAAATCAAAATAAAACATGCAAAATGGAAGCAAAAAATAAAGCCTCTATTTGTATGTGATCTCTTCTATGATAAAAATACAAAATGAATCCTTTAAGGACAAAAAAGTAAAGACTAAAAAGTCAGGTTCACCTTCTAGGAGATTTTCCAATCTTTGAAATGTATCCCTTGTATTTGGGAGAGGGTAATACAAACCTATTAAATGGGACCCTTAAAAGCCTCAATGTGTAACAGAGTCACACACAAAAAGGGGGGACTCATAAGTATACCTGCTGACAGGCAACTGAGGAGATCTGAGTCCCCATGGCATGGCTGGTAGTCATCAGGGGTGACATCAGATGTTTGAGAGCAAGTCACAGACTACCAAGGTATTTTGTTCAATCGTCTCAATCAGAAGTATAGTACAGCAATTAAGTATATGAGTCCCCAAGGCAGATAGGTGTATGACATGGAACAAATCATCTATCTTATTTTTCCCTAACATGAAGAGAAAGCAGGCCCTACCTCCCAGCATTAGTAATAAAGAGGGTAGGCCGTGGGGCTGAAACCATGTAGCAAGCCCTTTTCCTACATTAGGATATAATGCTGCCAATGATCGTGTCTTCCCCAGGGCACACAAAGCAGCAAGTCCACTGTCTCACCAGGTGTCTCTCCCTGGAGAGAGCTCAGATGGGGGTGTAAAGAAAAAACTCCCAACCTTAACAACTGGAAGGCAATTCCTAGAACAGCAAGGAGATTGATTAGAAAATTCATTGGAGCTTTCAGCAACTTACATGTCAATGAGCTTTTTAAACTGGAAGGCATCCTCCTGGCTATTCCACTGGTTATGAGTTGGGAACCAGGGGTGGTAACAGATTTAGTTTTTATGTTTACTGCAGATTATCTGAAGGGAAGGAGAGTGGGGGCATGACCTACAGCTAGTCCCTGATTACTTAGTAATTATGCCTGTCAGAAAGTTAATGATGCAATGAAGTAACCTATCCAAAATTTTGGAATGCAGCACTATGAACATTGAAGGCCTAACTGACATCTAATTCCATTGATGAACAACAGCAGCAACAAAATAAAGAAGCAGTTCTGGTGTCAATATGGTTTCTATGCTAACTGCTTCAGAGACAAACAAAACCCAGGCTGTATCTGCAATATGACCATCATCCCCAAATCAAGTACAGGGAGAGAAAGCCACCCTCAGGATCAGCACCTGAGGGATTACAGGAAGACCAATTAAACCTAGCTTTCTCTCAGCTGTCCCCAGGAGGCAAATACATCCTCACCCTTCAACAACCAAATCAAAGATCACCTCCTCTGTGAAGCCTTCTCTGACAAGGCAGACTGACCTAGTTACCTGTGTCTTGAATGCTCAATGCTGTTTATTCAGAATTCTGTTGGCATATTTACCCCAAAGAATTGTAACGTGTTTCTGTACTTCACTGCCCTATTACATTATAAAATTTGTAGAGAAGAAGCAAACATCCTTTGCTTTCTACACTGACTGAATGACTGAATGAGTGAATAAATGAATGTGACATCACAGCTTGAGCTTTAGTCAATTCATAAGGTTAATATGTGTACCTTGTGTGAAAATTGTTGAAGTCTATACTGCAGAAAGAGGTTTGGGACCATTAAGAATATTAATAGATTGTTCTTAATAAACTGGAAGTAAACAGTCTGGAAGAAAAGGTAAGGGGAAAAAAACCACCAATGTCTGAATAACGGGACGTTAAATAAAACACACTGGAACAAAAATAAAAGCACACTCTGCTGTGTCAACATCATAACAAAATAGATTGAGTAAAAGCATTGTGTATTACCCATTTCTCTCTCCAAATAAATCAAAGGGATTTAATCCAATATCAAGAAAGGATATATAATGATAACTGACAAAACCCTGTCCAAATGGAATCTTACATGTCAGATAAAATGATATATAGGGACTAGATGATTATGCAGATAGAAAAGAAAGTGAAAATACAGCCTACCTTGCTACCAAGTCTCTTACAAAAAAGCAACGATTACCTGTTATCACCTGCACCACCACCAACTTCACTTCTCTGAGAGCACAGGGATTTACTTCTTCTGGTCAACCAGGGCCCTTAATCCCCTCAAGTATAAACTTCATGAAAGCAGGAACTTCATTTTGTTCATACCAATAGCCCTAGAACTTACAATAATGCCCAGCTCATAGCAAAGGCTGAGGAAGTGAGAGAAAGGGAGGGAGGCACAGAAGAAGGGAAGAAAGAAGCAAAGGGGGGAGTGAGGGACTAATTAAGAGGAGAAGGAGGATTTTTCACCTTTGGGCAATCCTTATATGTCTTTGTACAAGCTGCAGAGTGCTGTGACAATTCAAGTCGATTTTTCCTACGATTTTGGTGTTTAAAATGAAAAAAAAAGCAAAGGTGTGGGGTTTTTTAACTAGCAAAAAATGTATTTTAAAGAGTAAGGTACATCTGCATTCACTCATTCAGCAGATGTTTATTTTATATGCTCACCATGTTCTAAGCACCAACACCATGCACAGGTAAAGAAGCAACAAAATCAAACTAGGCATATAAAAAGATTTCATCACCCTCACCATCAACATAGGCATCTACCATTTCCTGACCAAAACTAGCAGTCACTAACAAGTCAGCCCTGCATTAGGACACAAAGTTCAGTTGTGACTGGTATCATTCAAGACAAAGAAGTAGAGGAGGTGACAAAAGCATAAAAGAGACAAGAAAAGATACAATGTAGAAAGGTAAGAGCTGGAGTTGTCTGGCCTAGAGAACAAGGCTGATTTCATTAGAGGCTTCAAATACACAAAGGACTTTTATGAGATAATCCTGAGCATTTCCAGGGTTCTTTCTCTCAGAATAAGGCCTGTGTTTAGGCATTTCCTTCTACTGACTTCAGAAATGTCTTCCTCAAGTCAGAAGTGAGTGCCAATATTTTGCTTGTTGATATGTAAGCAAGGACTTAGCATTCCTAAAACACACAAATACTAGTTTCCTCCTTCCTAGGCTTTAGCAGACTGTCTGTAGGCATTTCTTTTCCACCCTATAATTTCTTCTCTCCCTTTGTTAAAACTGTAAGCACATCTGCAAAAGACTAAACATGATACTGTAAATGACTGTCACTTCCTTCTCCGCCATACTCAGCACTCTGACTAAAGAAACCAGATCACTTCACAAGCACTTTACACAGGGTTTCAAGAGGGCACGTGGCCACTTCATTACCTACAGCTACCAGCCACATGCGCACAAGCCAAAGTTACTTAGCCTTACTCTTGACTTCTGGGAAGAAAGCCGTAGACAGATTGGAGTTAGCCAAAGTGTGGTGTCTGTCTACAGGGCTGGGTGAAATAATGAAGGTGCACAGCATCCAGGGACAACCATTAGCAAAATATGAAATCATTCAGGTTTGTAGTTCAGCATCTTTCCAATCCCTGGCCTTTACTCCCCCTTCTCACATGTAGTTCCTTCAACTCCCATCACAAGGTATCGCATGCCCATCTCATGCCCAAAGTGTCCAGCCAAGTAAAAGACAAAGTTCTAGACTCATTCTCAGGACCCACTGTACCCAATGCATTATCATCTCTCAAAAATAAGTAATAATCAAGAAAACCTGAATGACAGACAGGGGACGGAGGCACAGTATAACTAACAAAGGCTTCCTGCTGCTCTCGTCATGTTAATTTTTGTGTCACCCCAAGTATCCCCATGGCTACCCATAGTAACATCAAACTCATAATATCAAACAGAAAAAAGGAAAAGCTGAGTTAAGTGAGAACTCATTAAGCTCAGCAACGCAATTCTTACGTCAAAGGAAGTAATTTATTATTGAAATCTTCTTAAAAGACAAGTTTCCCCACCCTTTCTAATGTCCATGCTTAATAAAGATGACTAGTTTTTGATGGGGGGGCTGTTGTTTTAATTAAAGACTATGTAACAGGAGAGAGTTTAACTATAAAGTAACAGCAAGATACCATTATGCTTTGTGCCATCTCAGCCTCAGGCACTCTTCGTGCATACCATCTCCACTATAGTTTTCCTAATCTACAAACTAAAGGAAAGACTGGGTTTAGAAAACGGGGCTGGCAAATTCTTGTTTTCTGTAAGACTACAGACTCAAAGTGGTCTGCTCCAAACCTTACCCCTGCCTGCCCTCCCCCAAACTACTTGATGAGTGACCCTGTCAAGTCACTTAACCTCCCCATGTCTCTAATCCCTCAGCTGAATAATTAGTTGTGTTCCCTAATCTTATGGGAACATTGAAAGAGATCACCATTAATAGACTAGTCCTGGCAAAGTTATTTGCTAATGAAAAATGACTATATAAGGGCTATGTACTGAGGGCCACAGTGTGGTGTAGGGGCAAAAGAAAAGACTTGGAGCTTGATGGCATCAGGTTTAAAGCTGGACCTTAAAACATAGTAGCTGCCAGAGAACTCAGGGAAGTTACATATTCTGTAAACCTGTTTCTTTACTTGCAAAATGGCCCAAATTTACCACCTTCCACTCATTGCTGTTATGAGAATCAGAGGAGCAAATACATGTAGATACAAGTGTCTGGCGGGCACTCAAATGTCATTTTCCTTTGCACCTACAAAACCTGTTGCAACTTCTCCTTGACACTAGCACTGGCAAATGCCCTAGATAAGCTCCCCACGGTCTCCCACCTAAAATAATACAGCAGTCTTCTATGCTCCTATTTCTAGTCATCACCATCCATCCTTTATCATCCATCTTGCCGTGACCAAGTGTGATATTCGAAAATGCATCTCTCATACTATTCCCTGCTACTTAACATCCTCCAGCAAAGCCCAATATCCTACAAAGTCAAAAGCCTCAGAGAGATAGATATGACCTTTCACCAACTGGCACTAGCTGACTTTAACCCCCCAGTTCTGAAATTGTCCTTTGCTGCTCCTCCTACCACTCTTTGTTCATCATAATCTCTTGCATCCTCTGCATGGTCCAGATTCTGTCCCATAATATCAAACAGAAAAAAGGAAAAGGGTCCCACACCCAGTCTGCCAGATGACCACCTCTTCCCACATAGTGCGGGGGTGTGCAGGAGAGGCATGATGGGAAGTGCTTTGGCAATCTGAATTTCCAGCCTCCTCTTCTGGTTTAAGTTTCCTGTGACATCACCAAAGGAAGAAGAGAAAAACAAGGCATTCTGAACACAACAGCATAATAGGCAGCAAGAAGCAAGAGATCGAGCTCTGTCTCCCTAAAGGTCACACTGAAAGAGAATGTCAAAGCTGATGCAAAGAACAGGCCACTGTTAAACTGCAGGTGAACAGCAAAAACCAACCAGTGGCATGCAAAGGCCTATGATGTAACAGTGTTCATCACCAGCTTAATTACAAACTCCTATGCCTGGCCTGCAGCTCTGACAGCCTGAGCTCAGGGAGGACTGCCAGCTCTCCCAGAAATCCCCAGTGCCCAGCTGTCTTGCCTTCTGGATACAAGCTCCTCCAGCTACAGACTGAAGACAGATCTTCCTTGAGTTAGAGGACATTTCCTGAGCCTTTCAAATTTTGCAAAACATCCAGAACTGGCTTCTGGATAAGTCTGTTTCCAACTCATGATGATGAGGATACCACACAGTTCTGGAGTTCCCTGCCACTTGCAAAGGTCTTTCATAGACACCACCCATAATGAAGCCTCACAGCATCCCAAGTTGGGATTCCCGTATCATTAGCACTCCCATATTATGAATGAGGAAACAACTTTACAAAGACTAAGTAACCTCTCTACATGCCAAGGAGCAGAGCCTAGTGCTTCTCCAGATCCACCAGCCTTGCATATATGCAGAACTGTCCAGCCAGGGAGCCCCTAAGGAAGAGAATATACACTGAGATACTCCAGAATTTGCTGGCTTCCTGGATGACTCCTCTCTTACCCCTTTCACACACAGAGCATAAAAACCATGTCAACAGGGACAATTTCCAACACACTGGCACAAAGTAAAAAAACTTCCACCTTACATGTATCCAGATGCACCCCATACAAAATATGTGATAGGAAGCTGCCTGGCATTGCCTATCCTTGCAAAGAAGTGGAAGAAAACCCTACTATCAGCACTTCCGAAATGCCAGGCACTGCATTTTGCATTCTCAACATTATGTGATCACACAGAAATTTTCCAAATATGAGATAGCTATTTACATCCTTATTTTCTAAGGGTCCAAAAGCCTAACTTCCCCTAGGTCATTAAATGAAGCCAGTATCTAAACCCCAGATATTTCTAACCCTCATGCTTTATTCTAGGCAATACACAATCTTTAGTCAGGAAACATGGCCTCCTTTGAGAAAAGTATGCTGGAGACACACAATTTCAAGTGACTACTTCCTAAAATACAAACAGCAGCCCTGCAGCTCACTGCAGATCCAAAGTACTCAGCTTCATTTCTAATTTCTCTCCTGCTCCTCCATCAGTGACTCCTAAGAACTTCATATTATCCTCTTATCTCTAACCATTCATAAAGTATGTGTTTCTCCTAAAATTCACATTCTTCCATAGGTGACCTTAAGGACTAGAGAGCAAGAGAATCAAAACTGACAATCTCCCATCTGTTGGACAATTAATCCACTATAGCCAAACAAAGAGTGTCACAATCCCCAAAAAACGGTCACTTTTTTTTACCCAGTAATTATCCTCAGCAAAATGAGTCTCACGGGATTCTAACCTTAAATAGTGAGTGTTAGCAGGCAGCACTGATTAAAAAGTCTTAAACATATTCTTTTACTGGTAAACACATTCAGGGGCATCTGGTTTAGAAATGAGATAGTTAGCTGTGGATTGATTAGTGCTTAGTACAAAGAAGAAAAAGACTAATTCCTGTATTATTCTTGGATCAGTAAGCGACAATCTTGGCTCAGATCCATGACATGGAGCCCAGAGAGACTCCAGGCCCCATCTGTATGACAGGAAACCTGGGCAAGCCAAAGCTGTGTTCTGACAAGTTGTGTTTCCTCCCACCAGGAGGCTGAACACTTCTGCACAGAGCCAAGGCCCATTCCATCCTGCTCACTCTCCCAGTGGTCTGAATATCCCGCCCTTGCTCAAAATGGCACTCCAAGGAGGCAGTTCCAGACCCATGAAACTCAGGGGAAGAGATCCTTAGCCAGCACCGGTGCACTGTCTATGCATTTGAATAGGAGCACACAATGAAGAAAGGGACACAGAGTTGATGAGGTAAATCAGCACCTGTGGTGCTCACAGTCACAAAAATATTTAACTTTAAGGGAGCAGTACGTGCTAGACACTATCACAAAAACTTTACCTGGGCAAGTTAACATTTAATCCTTGTAATTCTGTAAAAGAAATATTACTGTAATTGCCATTTTAAAGACAATACACACCCTGGCTGGCGTAGCTCAGTGGATTGAGCACGGGCTGGGAACCAAAGTGTCCCAGGTTCGATTCCCAGCCAGGGTACATTCCTGGGTTGCAGGCCATAACCCCCAGCAACCGCACACTGATGTTTCTCCCTCCCTCCCCTCCCTAAAAATAAATAAATAAAATAAAAAAAGACAATACACAGAAAAGAAAATAGGGTCCCAGATCACATCCAGTGGTAGAGACAGGGCTCAAACCTAGGAAGTCTGGGTTAGATATGTGCAATCCTAAGCACTATACCTTAGTTCCTCATGATGGTTCCTGGAGGTACATTTGCAGATGCAAGAAAGTGAGCAAGTACCTATTTTGTATCTATTTCTGTGTGGCTGAATAAGTTTAGATGTTGAGAAATAATCCTGCAGATTCAAACACTAATGAGTGGCCTCAAATTCAGACGAATAATCCATCCTTTCACCTACCCTTCTTTCCTTCTGCCTGTTTTCCTTCTTAACTTTTCCTCTCCCCTTCCATTATACATAATACAAGGGAAAAAATCAAAAGTCACACAGAATATAAGGAAAAACACATCACTATTGTTTTTCTACCTCTCCTCCCCAAAGGCAGCCATTGTTATAAATTTATAAACTTTAAACAACATAGGAGATAAACAACATTGAAAGTCTCTCAATAAATGGGCAGGAATCAATCTGCAAGACTAAGAATAAAAGCCAACCTATACCTGAACAAACCTCTCATAACTTGAGGGTAGCTAATTAGGCTACTATTTATCAGCCACTGCTTCACCCACATGCTTAGGAAAATAATAATTGGTCAAGTGATCATGTTTAACTCACCCACTCTCTCCCCCAAAAAAGCTTCATGTGCACTTGAAAGTTAGTTTAGTTTTTCTGGTGAATTTTAGCTAATACAAAAACTCAAAAAGACATGCAATTCATTTTTCTGAACAAAATGATCTGGTTTGTAATGCCTGCTATTACACCTGCTTCTTATCTTCCATTGCTCTTCCCATTTTTTTCTTCCACACCTTCTATTGCTTATTATTATCATGGAACAGGAAGAGGTATGAAGATGCAAAGCATGGGTTTCCATTTTATTACTCCACTCCCTGATTCTGGTTGACCTTTGACAAATAAGTACCATAACTCCTCAAAACTGAATTCTTCCTAATCTGCAAAATGGAGATAAGACTACCAGCCTTTGTGGACTATTCAATGAAATGATGCTTAAGGAAACACCTGGCTCATAATAGGCACTCAATATTTATTAGCATCCCTTCTGCCTCTCACTTAGGTCAGACCTTCAGTCTGCACACTGACAACTCCAACAGCCTTACATCTTTGATTTTCTCAGTTCCCCACATGCTCTACACCAAAGTATCACACATAAACCAAATGCAGTCATTTACTACTATGTCAGCAAGTCTTAAATCTGAGCCTCATCATAAACAGAATGAGAAAACAAGTGAATGCATCAAATGTCTACTGAAGGCTACACAAATGGGGGTTATTGTAAAATTTTGAATATATTCAAGATATTCAGATTTTTTGTAAACTCCTCCTCATCCTCAAGCCCTACATTCCAGATACTTTCCACTTGCTTGTTCCACCAGCCCCTTCAGCCCAATTCTAAGAATCAGATGTGACCTACTCTTTCCCTGTAATTCCTTTGCCCTCCTCCTTTCCTGCCTGTAATGCCAGGGTGGCTTTTAAAACAAATGAGAATGGCACTCAAAAAGCAAAATGAATTCACTTAGCTCTGTGCTCCCTTCTCCCTTGCTGTTATTTATTTTTGTGTATTTCACTAGAAGCAACATTTGTCAACATGGCAGCAGAGAAGCCTCAAGCCAGAGAGAACTGTTTTTGTATAAAACAAATAATATAAGCAGTGCAGGAACGATTTTGAGTAAAGCTGCCATATGAACGGCCACAAAGTACAAAATGGTGAGCCCTTGCCTTGGCTACAGCAGCTGCCTCACCACCCAAGGAAACAAATACTTTAGAAAGGGAATAGCTAAACTGGCTATTTACACAGAAATTCAAAGAATTTCAATCACATGATCCAGCAACAGGCAAACTGGCATAGCCCACAGCTGAAAAGAAGGTAAGAAGAGGGAAGAAGGTGGGGCCTGCAAGAACTAAGGGGCAAGAAGATGGAGAAATAGAACAGTGATAGCTAAAAGGTATGGGATTCTTTTTGAGATGTTCTAAAATTGTGGTGATAGCTACACACACCTATCAATACTCCAGAACCCACCGAACCACATGCTTTAAATCTGTGGATTGTGCTGTATGTGAATTTCATCTTATAAAGCTGTTTAAAAAGGGAGATGGGCAGTGGCTTCACAGAAATATGAGCTGGTAAATAGGAAATGCATCCTCTTTACCCTCACTGACCTTTAGATGCCTGAAGTCTACCAGGCTCGCCCCTATGTACTAAGCACTGCATGTGTCACCTCATTTAATCTTGCCAACCAACTCTTCAGATAACACTCCCAATACACATGGAATCTGGGGCTCAGAGACAACTATGGTAAGTCAGGAAGTTCTCACCAAGGCCTCCACTCTTTCCATATCACCCTACAGCTTCCCTGGTCAGGTAATCTCACCACTGGAAAACAGGGTATTTATGGCTAGTAGTGTATTTTTTTCCAAAGAACTAAACTTACTCCTATGCAAATTATTCTACTGAAACTAAATTTGTCACAAGAACTTTATAATATATTCATTATTTCCCTCTAGTACTAAAATGATACCAAAAACAAGCTTGTTCTTTTTGCAGGCACAATTTTCTCTAAGAACCTGACTCACTCTACATATACGGTGAGGCAAAAGTAGATTCACAGTCATTCATATGGAAAATAATACAATCATTAATAAATAATAATACAAGAATAAACTTTATCTTCTGTGCACTCACAAGTGTAAACCTACTTTTGCCCCACTCTCTGTAGTGTCACCCTCAGGGACATCCAGGATTGTTGCAGCTGCCTATTTGCCCCAAGTGCCATTCTTTTATTTTAATAGCTATTATGTCTTTTCCCCCTGCAGTCAATGAGAGTTTTTTGTAACTGTCTATGTGTATCAGAATATAAAACTTTTATTTCAGCTCCTACATATGGAGATTAAATAAGGAAGTGACCAAGGGGAGCTTCACCAGTCACCGTTACTATGGAAATAAAATTCCATAGTTTGACACCAGCTATTAGTCAATCATTTTTTTTTTCAATTTTATAACCAGGTTTTCAAAAGATGGGGTTGCCATGTATTTGACAACTAAGACTTTAAAACAATAATGATGATTACTATTATATCTGACTTTTATGTAATACTTTTAATTTTTGCAAACCACCAGACTACACTAGTTCCTTTAAAAATCAGAGATGTGGTCTCCCCATACAACTACTTTTCCATCTACTTCATTCCTTTGCAAAGATGCCTTACCTAAAAAAGCTTTAACCTAACAGTGTGAGAGGTAAGGAGTATCTAAAATCCCAAGCAGAGAAGGCTGTTTTTAAAGGGAATATGATTTCCACTTCCCAAGCTGGATCTAGATGACAAGAATCTTGTCCACATAACATTCAGTAATTCAAATGTTATATAGAAAATGCCATTCTTATAAAGAACTCAAGCTTCATATTAGCATATTAGAAAAATCCATTCTTATGAGGAACTATAAAGAAAAATTCCACAAATACATTCTATATAGATTGAACTTAGCTTTCAAATCTTTTTAATTTGGAAAGAAAACTAATAATACTAAGTCTGGAAAGAAAACTAATAATACTAAGTCATCAATATTCTACTTGGTGCAGAAACCCTATAAAGCTGCATGCTTCATCCCAATTTTACAGATGGAAAAGTGGCCTAATAGTGATTTAGAAACTTAAGCAAACTTATATTCTCTCTCGTATATGTGTGTGTGCACAGACACACATGTATGAATGAGGGGTGGCCCTAAAAAAAAAGGAATTACCTGGAGAGCAGGCCCCTTGTCCCTTTGTAGTACAGGCTTCCCCCACTAAGTGAGTGTTCTAGGAACCCATCTGTATCAGTGTACCAGCTGACATTATTGTGAGAGGCTGTGTTCAGCTTCAGTGAATTCTTTTTGAAGATTCTTTCAAAAAAAGAATGAGCACACGGTTGTTCATTTCATGATGGGTGGTTTACCAGCACACCTGCCCACACTGCATTGAGTGTGCAACAGTTTTTGACCAAAATCAGAATGACCCCTATGCCCCACCCTCCCTATTCACCAGATCTCACCCCAAGTGACTTTTTGTTTCCCCAGATTAAAAAAGTCCTCAAAGGGAAACATTTTGCAAAGGTGGAAGAGGTGAAACAAACAAACAAACAAACAAACAAACAAAAAACAGCAGAAGTACTAAAAGGCATCAAAATAGATGATTTCAAAAACTATTTTGAGCAGTGGAAAAAAACGTTTAGATAGGTGTATTGAATCAGGTAGAGAGTTCTTTGAAGGTGAGTAAAGTTTAAAACGTAAAAATAAATACACAATTTTTAAAAAACAAATTCCAGGTTTTGGGGGTCTCCCCTTGCGTGTGTGTATATATATGTATACTCATATATATTTCTTAATGGCAGGGGTCACATTTCAACCTGAGTCTGTGTGAAAGCCAATCTAGTACTCCAAGGCAGCACACGTAAGTGATAAACCTCAGACACTGAAGCCAGAGAGACCTGAAATTGAAATCCATCTTTGCTACCTGCTAGCTACATGATCATGAGTTAGCCACTTCCCTGTGTATAAAATAGGACTAACAATATCTTGCAGGTCATCCTGAAAACAAAACGACCATATTTATAATGCCTACAATCCAGAACTTACATTCAACAAATTATTCATGTTTTGTTTCTATCACATCACTGTATACTTAAAGGCCATATAATAAAAACCAGCCTTTACTGAGCACTCACCTTGTATAGGCACCATTTTAAATGCCTTCTCCAAGGTCACAACACAACTGCAGCGTTGCGATTCAAACCCAGGCATTTTGACAGGCAGAGCCATGGCTCCTACCCACTATTTTGTCAGGCAGAAATACAGAAACCTAACTGTGCAGGTAACAGTATATAAGTTCCCCCTGTGTAGAGCAATGATTCTCAAATTCTGGTCCTTGGACTAGCTTTATGAACATCACCTAGGAACAGGAAGGTACAAAAGAGAAAGAATACAAATTCTTGGGCCCTGCCACTAACCTTCTGAATCAGAAGGGGTGGTCCAGCATCCTGTGTTTTAATAAGTGCATTACAGTCACCTGGAGGACTTGTTAAAATACAAATTGCTGGGACCCAGCAATATCAGGCATATGCTTAGGCTTCTGCCACAGGCAAAGAAATGTAAGCATGCTTGAACATAAAAATGCCAACAATATCTGCCTCTTCTATTCAACTCCAGTCCCTAAGGTACAGATTTGAAATGGCTGAAGTTGGTGTTGCATATCTACCATCTGAAGATTTTTATTTGCCTCATAAACTCCATTCTAAACCAAGCAGTCAATTTAATAGTCCCCCCTATATGGTACCCCAACTCACTCAGCAAAAGCCAAAGTCCTCACAGTACCTAAAAGGCCCTATATGATCCATGACATCTTACCACCCATCCTGCTACCAACCTCTCCCTGAATTCTTTTTCTATCTCTCTCTGCTCCACTTCTACCTCCCACTCTGCATCTTTGCTGCTCCTCAAATATGTCAAAAAGGGTCCACTCAGGACATTTGTGCTCAGCAGTCTCTCTTCTTGGACTGATATTCTTCTAAGAAATACTGCACAACTCATATCCTTTCCTTGTGAAGTCTTTGCATAAATGTCAATGTAGAGAGGTCTTTCCTGACCCCAGACTCCATCCCAGCACATACTTATTCCCAAACCCTAAATTATTTTTCTTCACAGAATGTATCTCCACCAGATATACCAAGCATTTACTTGTTTATCTGCTTGTGGCTTGTTCATCTCAAGTAGAAGGAAAGTTTTGTGAGGGCAGAGACAGTTTTTGTTTGCTGCTATGTCACCACAGCTAAGAGGAGAGCCAGGTACCTATTAAGCATCTCTAACCATATGTTCAAGGAATTAATAAATGAAAACCCAGTTAATCCCAATGACTATTCCAAACAGCCAAATGCCTTTTATTAAAATGTTGATGCATGGACTGGCACTGTTTTTATCTTTTTATTACCATTAACACAATTGGGCAAAATGACTGCCAAACATACACAGAATACTCAAAATCCAATTTCTTTGAAGAAATGACATGTACCATGGAAAGAGCAAGATTACTTTTTCTAAGGCCACACAAATATTACTTCCCCCGAATATAATTTCTAATGTACAGACGGCTCCAAAATATAATCTATATTGGAATTTGCATAAAACTCAACAGACCTGCAGCAAGATATTAAATTTTAAATTTGCATGCAAGAATGACCAAGTAATATTAGTTTAGCCAAGGAGAGCATGTCTGTAAATTTGAGAGTTTGCAGGTGTAATGAGAAGAAAAATTGTACACTTCAATGAAAGCAAGTTGATTAAAATGATCTGATGTAGTCGTAACAGTGCAAGAAAAGCAAAGTACATTTAAAATTTTATAACCTGGGCTCTGATTACATAGGATGAGATTCACTCTTCCAGAATAAGGCAATGGAACATAATGGACTCAGCTACAACTATAAATAGTACCAGGTGACAAAGGTAAACAGCCTAAGAGTTTCAATGTACCTATCTGGCCCTACATTTCCTGAATAGCCCTTTGAATCAAGGAGATACATAACCAGCAGTGACTGCTAGCAAAATGGTAATATTACTAATCTCACTAGGTGTACAGCCCAATCCATGCACTGTGCATGCATGTGCAGGTGTGTGAATAGTAACAGTTTCTTGCTCCCTAAAACACTGAAATGCAAAAGTTAATTGATCAGTGACCTGTTTTGAAATAACTAAGGTGATGAGACTAAGAAGAGAAGCTGTTTAAGGACTCGACATTAGAGGGTCCAAGACTCTACTCTCAAGAAGTAGCCAAATGCAATTGCAGCACTTTGCAAAAAGCCTTCCATAAGAAGAGTGTGGGTACTCCTCAAAGATCAACAGCCAAAAAGGGACTGTTTGAACTTTTTGAGGAGCCTGTTTACATTGTTTTCGTCAGTCTTTTATGGGGATTCTAAGTAGTATTTTATTTGAAAAAGTGTACTAGTGTTCTCTTTTTCTGGGCGGTTGGGGAGAGGTGTTTTATTTTATAAAAAGATCCTGGTATTCTCAAAGTGTTAAAGTCACTAGTCTAATGAAATGGATTCTATTAAGAAGTCAGGAGATGAACAAGCAAATGCTAATCGAAGTATGTTGACCTTGGGGTCATGTGACTTTGGCCTACTCCACCTCTCTAAACCTTTCATCATCAGTAATCTCTATTCCTAAACAGCTACTCAGGAAAAAATTATACACAAATGTTCAGTGCAGTTTTATTCATAATAGTCCCAAATGTGAAACAATCCAAAATCCATCAACAGGAAAATGATTAAACACATTTCAGTACGTCCATACAATGGGACACCATGCAGCAATAAAAAGGACCAGACTCTTGATAAACACTAACAATGTGAATCAGCCTCAATATAATTATGCTGAGTGAAAGAAGCCAGACATAAAAAAGTACATATATAATTCCATTTACATAAAACTCTAAAAACACTACCTATGTGTGCTATAGTATAAAAATAGGGGCACTACCTTCTGGGGTGAAAGAAATGTTCTGTATTTTGATTACAGTAATGATTACAGTTCTGAGCTCACAGAATTACATACTTAAAATTAACACATTTTATTGTATGTAAAAATAAAGTTGAAAAATGCACATACTACCTAACTCATGACAGTGTTATTAAAAGAGATAAGAGATATGTGGAAGCTTAATACACATGCACTGGGGATTAAATAGGTGAAGGGCAAAGCCAGAGCAAACAACACATTTTTAATTCCAAAATCCAATAATAAAGCACAGAAGACAATCCCAGCTATTAACAACAATAATGATAAATGCTGAAGTATTGGCATCTCCTTTGTGACAGAAATTTAAGATCTTTACATGTATCAACTCATCAACTCAACTAGTCCTCACAACAATCCTATGAGGAAGGTATTATTATTATTTCCATATTATTTCCATTTCCATTTCCATATTACAGATGAAGAAACAGGGAGGTGAGGTGAGGTAATTTGCTCAAAGCTGAAAGAAAAGCTAGAGCATACATATTTTGGATGAGTGGAAGAGAGCCTTACAGATAGCAAAGTACTGGCCTGGAAAGATTTTCCCATCTAATGACAAGCAAATATAAAACTACTGCCTCCAAGGCAGAGCCGCCAGTGTGCAGAAGACCTGCCTAGTCAGCAGAGTAGAGAGTGGGACAAAAGACACACCTTCTTTTCATGGATTTGAAGAACAGCAAATAAAAACAAAGGCAGGTAGAATAGAAAAAAGTTGCTAACATCTGTACCTTAAAGTAATAACAATGGTACAGAGGCAACAACTCACAATTAACCACTTAATATGTGAGGCTTTTTAGAGTCTTAACTATATTCTCATGCAATTTTCACAGCATCCCTGAGAAACAGGAAATAAGATGATGACCATTTATACATGAAGAAACTGAGTCTTTTGTGTACACCAGCACACAAATTCACAACCATCAATAAATGAACCTAAAAGAAAAGAAAAACAATGAAAACAAAAACTAAGCAAACCACCAGAACAGGAACAGAATCAGAGAAATAGACATCACACAGATGAAGTTCAATGGAGAGGGGGGAAGGGAGGAATAGGGGGGAAAAGGTACAGGGAAGAAGAAGCATACTTAGTAGGCATAAGATAGATGGGAAAGATAAAAAATGGCATAGGAAACAGAGGACTCAAAGAATTATATGTACAATCCATGGTCATGAACTAAGGCAGGGGGAATGCTGGAGGGTTGGGGGGGCAAGGTGGAGGGGGGATAAAAAGGGAAAAATTGGGAAAACTGTAATAGTATAATCAATCAAAAATACTTTAAAAAAGAAAAAATTATAGCTTTTATTAAATCAAATTAAAAATAATATTTTTTAAAAAAAGAAACATGCCTATGTTCCTGCTTATCATCTTTTCCCAAAGATTCAAGTGCTCACTGGATCCATCTGATGAGAAATTACCACCACAGGCTACACTCCATCTACTGTATTCATTTTTGGCCTGTGCCTAGAAACCTTTTCAAGCAGGAGGGCAACTCAAAGAAATGCTAACTAAAATGGGCATTTTTTAATAGCTAGAACTATCCAAGCCCATCACTGTGTTCCTCACACCAAAGGAGCAATAACTTCACACATAGACTCTATGCAACCCTCTCCTGTTGAAGACAGTTTTGACTAAAATATGTTTATGTCAAGAAACTTTAATTATGTTTCACAATTGTGTCTTCCTTTCTTTCAGTTACCCAAAATTTCAACTGAAGTGCCTCAGAAGTAGATTAAATAAAGATAAGTTCTTGTCAATCAGAGCTGGCTTTTCTCCCCCCATCCCCGCCTACCCCCCCCCACCTCATATGGTTACTAGTTGCAAATGCTGCCAATCAAGAAAAAGCCTGCACATCAGCTGTCATTCATTCCTGTCTAAATGATGCTGGTCAAACTTCATTACAAACAGTGTCCTGATCAAAAGCTACAGCCAATCATGTACACAGAACATCGAAAAAGCATCTGGTCTTGTCTAGCTAGTATCTGGCACAATTCCCATTCCTGGAAGATGCAAGCAGGGCCAGCCACACCTCTCCAGGGCCAAAAAAGCAGCTAGTCATGTCTCTGGCACATTTCAGGTTGCTGTCAACTACATGTCTTCTGTTGATTTTTCTCCCACTTCATTAGCCCACTGAAGGTAGTCTCACACATTATTAAGTCTTCGTAGCCATGAAGACAACTGGGAGTTTAGCAGTCTTCTCGTTCATTAGCTGGTTATGCCACGAAGGGACTAAAGCCAAGCTGCTTAGCTGTTTCTGATCCTCCAAACAGCAGGTTCAATCCTCCCCCTAAACATACACACACACACACACACACACACACACACACACCAGTCACCTTTCTACACACCACCACAGTATCCACACGTTCTCAAAACAGACCACATATACTGCATCAATACTAAAGAAATTAGTATAAATCTGATAGTAAAAGCATCAGAGATCCAATTCTTTCAACTCAAATGCTTATTTTCAACTGTGTCTGCATTATGTTTTTGTTAATAACATTTATTTAAATGAAAGAGAAGGAAAGGGTTAAAAATATAGCCCTTTAAACACTTAACAAAACAGTAATATAGAAACTGGGCAGAATCTGATTGAGGTGGTTTGGATGGTTGTTTTGTTTTGAACCTGCAAACTATTTATTCCCTGGTTGGACTATCCTGTCTGTTCTCACAGTCGAATGCAAAAAGCTATACACCCAAGATACTTCATGCCAGTTATGCTCTGAAATTCCAGATGTGTGTACCCACGTCAGGAACATGGTTGTGTCAACATGCAGGTGTGGAATGACTCAGAGGTGGGCCATTCATACCAGAAGAGGTATTTGCCTGGGTTCATAGAGAATCAGAAGTTCAGTTATTAGTAATAGAAGTGGTTATTTAAATGTATGATTTCATCCTAATTAAAACTAATGGGGGAAAGAATTTGCATTTAGCTGCCTAGTAAATAGTTCTCAGTTGTTTCACTTTTAATATCTGAAGGGAAATAACAAGGTAAGGTTTTCAGGGCAAGAGAAGAGGGAGGTGAAGTTGGTGGGGTGCTATCCCCACCCACCCACTTACCACCTCCCAAGATCATAAGCTTGGTTTTATACCATATTCCTTTCACTTAGTGGTTTTTAACAACCTCCATCCATCCAACCCCCTAGGCCAGAACCTAATGAAACATTCCATCTTAGAAAGCTTAACAGTCCAGTACACCTAACAAAACCACCCAGAGACACCAGAGAGCATCTTGTATGCACATTAATAATTGCAGTATATCTGATTAGAAGAATGCAAAATAAGAAGTCATTAATAGCAGCCCTCATCTCCCTCCTCCACACTGATTATCAAAAGAACAGCAGCAGCTGAATCACAGCTAAATCCTATTCACAAGGGACCTGGGGCAACAAAGAGGAAAAAAACTGTTATAGTGCTTCTCTGGGGAAGCTGCTTTAAGTCACTTTGATTCTTCTGTCAGTCACGCCTGGCACAAACCAATAAGCATGCATAACGCAAGGAAAGGCTAGATTCCATTCTTTCCCTCCCTCTGCTTAGCATAGTGTACCCAGCATACTTAATTGCCCTGCCAACCAAATTGCTATTTGCAAGGCCTCCAGAGGAACTCGCAGCATCCAGAGACACAGAAGCTTAAATGTTTACCCTAAGGGCACAAGCCATGTGAGCAAGAAGACTGAAATGCTGGCCTCAGGATGGCCACTGTGTGTTCTCAAAAGAGTAAACTAACCAACCAGGTGACTTTAAACAAATGTTTTCTTCTGTGCCTCAGTTTCTTTATCTGTAGCACAACTGTTCCCTGGGGTTACTGTGGGAATCAAAAGAATTAATTCACATAAAGCACTAGGAAGAATGCCTATGGAGCAAATGTGCTAGCTTGCTTGCTGGATTCCTCCCCCTTTCTTCTCCTCTCTTTCTCTAGGCTTCCTCTCCATGGACCCCTCTCCCCCTTCAATCTCCTTCTAACCTCCTCCCCTCCCTCCCTCTCCCCCCGCCCTTCTCCAAGTGAAGAAAAGAAGGCAGGAGGAGAGAGAAGAGATGAAAACAGGGAAGGGGAGGAAGGAGAGCGAAAAGAAGAAAAAAATAGCTGAATCAAAGTATGTGGTTTAGATATACTGATAAAGAACCTAACAGCCAATCCCACCCCTGCCTCCTGCATTGAACTTTTTTACCCCATCTCAAATCTGTAGAGGATAATAACCTCTCCCTTTCACAGGCACTGCTTTCCCCTCCTGGCTGAGCAGTGTAGAAACCAGATTTGCCCTTTGCTGCAAGGAACCTCAGAAAAAAAAAACACTAAAAGTTGCCAACAGACACAAAAAGATGTTCCACATCACTGATCATCAGAGAAATGCAAATTAAAACTACAATGAGATATCACCTCACACCTGTCAGAGTGGCTATCATCAATAAATCAACAAACAAGAAGTAATGGCAAGAATGTGGAGAAAAGGAAACTCTTATACGCTGCTGGGGGGAGTGCAGACTGGTGTAGCCACTGCAGAAAGCAGTATGAAGTTTCCTCAAAAAATTAAAAATGGAACTGCCTTATGGCCCAGCAATTCTAGGAATCTATCCAATGAAACCTGAAACACTAATTTGAAAGAATATATGCACCCCGATGTTCATCGCCACGTTATTTACAATAGCCAAGATCTGGAAGCAGCCCAAGTCTCCATCAGTAAGCCAATGGATAAAAAAGCTGTAGTACATTTACACAATGGAATACTAACAGACATTAAAAAAAAAAGAATGTCTTACCTTTTATAACAGCATGGATGGACCTGGAGAGTATTAGGCTAAGTGAAATAAGCCAGTCAGAGAAAGGAAAAAAAAACATATAATTTCACTGATGGAATCTAATGAACAAAATAAACTAACAAAATAGAAACAGACTTAGATACAAAGAACAGGCTGACAGCTGTCAGAGGGGAGGAGAGTTGGGACCTGGTGAAAAAAGTGCAGGGATTAAGCAAAGAAAAAAAACTCACAGATACAGATAATAGCATAGTGATTACCAGAGGCAAAGGGGATTCGGGGGCATAGAAGAGGGTATGGAGAGTGGTAAATGGTGATGAAAGAAGACTTGACTTTGGGTGGTGAACATGTAATACAATATACAGATGATGTATTATAGAATTGTACACCTGAAACCTATATAATTTTTATTAACCAAAGTCACCCCAATAAATTCAATAAATTTTTTTAAGTTTTCTATAAACCCAGTATTTTGAGATTGGTGAGGGATCTGTGGATTCCCAAACTTTTGCAATCAAAATGAATTTGCTGGTAGAGAGCCAATGTTTCGGATTTGACTTGGCAGAATATACCCAGTTAGGATGTTCTCTCAATGTAATTAGTGATGTAATGTCAATGAGCAGTTTAGCTATCGACAGTACCTGTTGCAATTCAATTTTAAATGTCAATGACTTGTTTGGGTTCACTATAACAAGGCTTTTTATATATGACAAGTAAGCATCTTAGAACAGGATGGATGATGAAAATAAGAGGGTGAAGAAAATCAATAGGCACTGTATAAGTAGCTGCCTTTCAAATATCCCTGCTCTGACCGTGCCTTGGGCAAGGCAAGCTGTTTATCCCCTAAGCAGGCTGGGGATTCAGAGAGCGCATCACTGTCACCCACCTTCTTAACTGATCCCCACTGTTCTTAATGAAGTATGGGTCAAAGGAGCAGGCAAGGGTTAAGAGATAGGTAAGCTTGAACAAGTTAGGTGACCTTAAGCAAGTTATTTAACCGCTCCTCACCTTAATTTCTTCATCCATCAAATTAGGATAACTGTGAGGACTACATAAATAAACACAACATTTAGCACAGAACCTGGTACCTTAATAACAGCTCAATAAATGTTAGCTTCCTGGTAATATTCAACCAAATGAAATGGTTAGTATTACTTAAAAACAGTAAAAAGAAAAACTTAACTCATTATAAAAGGGTGCTGCAAATTCAAATATCTATGCAGGACATTGAGTAAAGTTGCTCACCCCAGAAAACTCTGAGAAGGGACAGCAATCTGTAGCAAAGAAGAAACCCCAGCCCTTCCTAGCACATGCAGCTCTCAGCACCAATCAATGGGAGCTCTACATGGGGCATGCTGCTGCCAGACCTTTGATTTTCCAAGAACAATGCCAAATCTGCATTTTTATGTGAAATCTCCTGCCTTTTAATGTTTTTTTAAATACCAGATAGGCCAAATAAACCCTACCTGTGGCTGGAGTGGGCTCATGAACTGAAGTCTGAGGACCTCTCCTATCCAAAATAACCAACAGGACCTTCCTGGGAAAAATCCACCAAAAAAGTTCCATATAGGTGAAGACTTACTAGAGATCAAACCACAGAAGGGCCCAAACAAAGTCTAGAGTGTTCTCTAAATGACAGGACAAGAAGCGGCTGGGTCTGCAGCAGGAGCTTCCTTCCTAACTTACAGCCTGCTCACTAAGAGAGGAAGTATATGATCTATGAGTTGCAGAGGTGATACAAAATGCAGCAGCTTTAAGATGACACTGGATAATACAAGCAAATTTACATCTCTAAAATAATTCAGATGCTTTTCATGGAAAATAGCAGGCAAGGATAAAGATAAAGATAAAGTGATAATATTTCAGAGGCATAGAAAATATCCCAATTGATCTAGGCCATAAATCTACAACAAATTCTTACTTCCCTCTGAGAACACAAACATACCACAACTGAAAATTGCAGGCAATATCCAAGAGAATATCAGCTTTCCCAATTCATGTGCCTAGGAAATTTCACTCTGTTTCTCATATGACTTTGGTCTACCACAACATCCTTGGTGTCTTCATTCCTCTTTGCCAAATATGGATTGGGAAGGAGAAGATGCGAGCCAAGAAGTGAGGATGAATGGATCAGTGGGAGGAAGGGGCCTGGATTACTAAAGAGATGGGTGGTTAAATGAGAATTCACCAGAACAAAAGGAAAAATAGGGTTCACAAAGTACCATTTTAGACAATTTTCACCTTTGTCTACAAATGCACATTTTTTTTCTGTTTATAAATGTTTTTTTTTAATTTTAATCATTGTTCAAGTACAGTTTTCTCCCTTTTACTCCCAATCCAGCCCACCCACCCAACCCCAAATGCACGTATTTAACAAATATTCACTAAGTACCCACTAATGCCAAGTGCTGTTCTAAGGGCTGAAAATGCAGCACTAAAGAAAATAAAGTCCCTGCACTCACAGAGCTTGCTTACATCCTTTAGTCATCCATGCTGCGGGCTTAGATTTAATCTTCAAAGATGATACAGACATTCTAGGTCATAAAGGATCTTAGAAATCTTCCCATTCAGCCCTGAATGTGGGATACAAATTTCTTTTAGGACTTTCATTTAACCATTTCACTAAGCCCTGCCCTCTGAGCCAGACTCCTATACTAGCTATCCATAGCAGTGAACCATGTAAGGCCCTAATCTTATGAAGCTCACAAACTCCATGCTGGGAGTCTGAACTGCCACCTCCACAAGAACTCACCACACTGCTGTGGTGTTTGCTGCCACTTCTGGGGATCCCCAGGCTTCTAGTTAAGGGTCCTACTAGACTCAGGAAGAAAAGAGGCTAAATTTGCTCATGACCCTCAGGCCACTTCCACCTGAGAAGCTCTGTTCTTCTCTTATTAACTGGTAGTCTAAATCATATTTCTCTAGGGAAAAAAATAGGTCCATGGGCTACAAATAATTAGAAGGTAAAGCAATATCTCGTGAAGGTTGTTTGTCCATTGGTATCCTCCATTACACTGTGTTCATCCCCTACAATGTCCACTGATAGTCCCAGGTCGGCTCTGTCGAAACATCAGAAATGTGATCCTTCCTTCATAGGACAACTGTGCAAGCCTTTGAAGAGAGCACGTGGGTTACCTCTTTTCATCCCCAGGCCTGACATCCTAGTTACTTCATCACAATAACAGATTTGGGTCACCTGCCCATCCAGTTGCCTGATCATCCTTTTGCACTTACTGAGGCAAAATTATTTACTAGAGTATCTGTTTCAGCACTGGTATTTTCCTACAAAGACATTTTTGCAAAATGTTCCATTTAGGACATCTCCTCACAAAATCACACCAGGTCAAAAACTTGACAAAGAAGAGGGAAAAAGTATCCTACAAATTGTCCATGGAAACCTGGAAGTTTTGAAGAATACAGTGGGGTTGCCAGAGTATCAGATGTGCATGTGATCATAAGAAACAGACTCCTGGGACCTATCCCAAAGCTACTGAATCAGACTTTCTAGGAGGAAATGCTTAAAAATCTGTATTGTTAATAAATGCCCCCATATGGTTCTGATTTATTACATGAATATTTTATCACAAATATATCTATAAAACCAATAGACTGAAATACCACAGGAAAACAATACTTAACACCTGTAGCTTTCATAAAATAAAAGGAAGATTTTTACGGTTGCTCCCTCTCATTTTATTATATTAGTGTCTACTTCTCCTTCTTAAGCCTGTCCCTGCCCTGACCTGTGTGGCTCAGTTGCTTGGGCATCACCCCACCAAAGCAAAAGGTTGCTTGTTGGACTCCCAGTTAGGGCACACACCTGGGTTGCAGGTTTGGTCCCCAGTTGGGATGTGTGGGAGAGGCAACTGATCAATGTTCCTCTCTCAGAGTGACACTTCCCTCCCTCCCTTTCTCCCTCCTTCCCTTTACTCTAAAAATAAACAAACAAACCTGTTCCTAATTCCCTCTGTCCCTAGTTCCACTGATCCATGTACAATCTGGCTAATATAACACATTGGATACTCTTGTATTGAAGCTAGGTTAGAAAAATTACTATGACAGACAGACTCTCCACTGAGAAGACCCCAATTTATATAAAAAAAATCTTTTCAGAGCCCTTACAATCTCACTGGCCATCTGTAACACAAAAAAGAATCCTGGAATTAGTAGAGCTAAGTGGTTATATAGCAGTAGATGTTGTGGAGATTAAAAAAAAAAGGAAAAGAAAGTTTCTACTTTGCACTCAAGAAAATCAGTTTAACCCTACCCCCTCAATATGTAAGTGCTTAGACATTACAGGATAAAAAAAATACTAAAATGTGTATCTTAGTAGCAATCATATATGTGAAAGCCAGACTTCTCCAGTCATGGCTTATAACAGGAGTCCCACTAACTACCCCTTCATCCTGTCCCTCATCCCTAGTGATTCAAACTCCAATCATGAAGTTCTGAGAAAAAAGAACTTCATTTATTTACTCTGATGCATCTTTATAAATAAATAAATAAACAAACAAACAAACAAATAAATAAAACAAGTCCCCAAGCACCAGAAGAGACTCTTTTTTTCTTTACCTAAGACATTAAAAAAAAGAGGAACAGAGAGTTATTATTGGCACTTGAATCTACAGAAAAATGGCAGTCCTTCAACCCCCACACATGGAAGAGCTCTTCAATTCAAGCTGAAAATGGGAAATTAATTTTAAAGTCTCTGTCTAAGACACAGCTTTTAAAAAGGCATTAACCTACATTTGGAGATTAATGCAAATACAGCCATCTTGTTTTAGTGGGTACAATCCAACTTTTATTAAGACAAAGACAGATTCAGAGTAATTAAGAGCTTGTCCAATATCCAGAATTTTATGACTCTAAATATTAGCGGAGCTGGCATTCTTACCAGCTTCGCCTCAGAGCTATTGCATTATAAATCCTCGGTGGTAATGAAACACCAGCTACAAAGAGGTTGAATAAGTTTCATTTAAAAACCAGCCTTCCCATGGAGAACTACCCTGACTTTAATATAATGTATAGCCCCTCTTAGAACATTAATATTACTGGGAAAAAAGGTGAGTGGTTTGGGGTTTTCTACTAAGGAACACGAAAGAAGATAAACAAACTGAGGAAGTGTGTTTTAACAATGTTGAATGTTGAGGGACTCCCTGGTGCCAAAGTCTAGGAATACCTTGGTGATTAGAGCAGGAGACAATATACCGACCCTGGGAAGCCCACCCTGGAGATGTTAGTGCTAGTTTATCTGTGGGGTACATTCTTAACACTTTGTACTGTTTTTACAATGTAGCAGGGTCACAAATACGCAAGTTCTAAAAGGCAACATCTCATTTTTTAAAAATACCTCAATGGGGTACTGACCTAAAACTTTTAAATGGTGCCCCTGACTATTCCCTTCTCACAGGAAGGTTTCACCCAAGTCACCATGTCAAACCTCTTTCACCAAGCAGACTGAAGGGGCATTTAAGGAATATGACCAAAACACTAACAACTGGTCATCTTTTCAGACTGGACAAAATCAAAGACTCTTGAATACTAAACTCCTAATGCAAATTTATTCTGTACTTAAAACACCTCCAAAGAGTTAATCACATAGGGACTATAACACAGCTTAATAAAGTTCCCTTGTTGTGCTCTCCTCAAATTTGCCACCCACTGACTAAAAAGGGGAATGCCAAAGATTCCTCTGCCCCAGCCCTCAAATAGTGATAATGTGAAGGAAGCCTGTCTTCTCTACCCTGAAGGAGGGAAATGACATGTGACCTGTGTGCTGCACTTGAGCCAAAGCCAATTCCCCATATCTCTAAAGCATAAAAAAAAAAAACCCTGATGGAATGGGTTAGATGAAATCACACCACGCACTCCAAAATTAGCAAAAAGCTAGCGACTAAACAAATCTCTATGTTCTCAGAGACATCCTTAACTGGAAGTTAAATACCAATCTATATTCAAAGAAGTAACAGTCTGTCTTTCTCTGTCCACTAAGCATTCACCTTTCTCGCTAGAAATAACATCCTTTTCCTAAAGGGATGAAGTCTACAGAATAAAAACTGTGCCAGGGAAAAAAATTTTAATGGAGACATCATGCATTCTTTGACAATTCAAAGATACTGTCAGAATATAATAAACTGTATTTTAGAGGATTAACAAAGGTACCATTTTCCAAAATGAACAAAGGAATTTTTTACTAAATACTTGTGATTTTTTTCTCCCTAACCTGACTTTATTCTTTATTCAAAAGAGAAATGGATTCCTAGTATTTGGGTCTTTTCTACTGAAAATGACCAAAGCCAACATTTCATCATTGTCACCTCTGAAAATCAAATTGGAAAGAAAAAATATACACTGAAAATACACAAGACACAAGGAAATAACACCAATGGTTTATCACACAGGAACTCCATGGGAAACAAGGCTGATTCAGACAAGAGTTTCCCACAGAAGCAGCACTCCCTTGTTTGCCAATTACTGAGTCTCCTCATGGGCACCTCTGAAGACTGACCACAGAGATCACACACACCCAAATCCATAATAAATTATTAAAGATAAATTAACAGTTCTAGATTAAATGTTTACTTCCTCAAGGTGGATGAAATCAATGAACCTGCTTTGAGCACCTACATGTAACTATGCCTAAGTAAGGTACAATCAATACCTGGCATAGCAGCCTGCATGCCAATGGGCCCCCAAAGAACAATTTTCACTTTTTAAATGAATGTATCTTGATACTAGAGTTAAGAACTGGGGACACAATCTTCCCATAAGCTTCCAACCCCAGAAAATATATACTTTCTAAATACCAATAATTGTGCTAGGCACAGTGATACATGGAAAAAATATCGATACCTGTAATTTGCTATACAAAGGACTTCTTAATACATTGCTTAAAGTAATCTTCACATGAAATTTGTTACTCATTTTACCTATGAGAAAAGGGTGGCTTTGGAAAGCCAGAAATTGACTTGCCTAAGGTCACTTAAAGAATAAACTGTAGTTAGAGTTCCAATACCAATGGATCTAGACTCTGTGGCCCAGTTCTGGGGACAGGGACAGCACAGCTGTATAAGATACAAACAACCTTTGTACTCATGAAGAGTTTTAGAATTAAATTTTGATAAGAAGACACTGGCATGAAGCTACATGACAAATGCTAACTGAGTGCACACAGCTGCACTGCAAGTGGCTGAAAAGAAATAACCTCCTGAGGCAATGAATACGAAGCCCATGGAACATTTAAAAATCCATTCTGTACAAATCACTCTGATTCACAAATGAGAAACAGCATGTTAAAGTGCTCTGTAGGTCATAAATTTCCACAAATGCTAGCTGTCAATAAAGGCAGTAATGCCAGCTATGCTTTACTTAGTATTTGCTATGGGTCAGGTACCATGCTGAACATTTCACATGCATTTTCTTATTTGATTAAAGGATTCATCAATATTATCCGCAGTTTATAACTGAGGAAACTAAGTTTAGAGAGGTTAAATTACTTATCTAAGGTCACATAAGGGTTACATAAGTGGCAAGTTTGTTAAACAAGTCTTTCTGCCAAAGCCTGTGCTTTTAAACTGTTATCTGTATTGCCTCCAAAGTCCTTACCAACTACTCATATATGGTTCTCATGCTGCAAGTTTCTGATGAACATCCTCAACTTGCAGGTTTTTGTATACCGAGATCCCCAATGTCCTCAAGCAGAAGGGCTGTGGTTAATTTCAGGGTGTGGGGAGGACCCCATGTGGTCTCTAACTATTGAGAAAAATCCAAGGTACAATGGTGCACAAACATTAATCAAAGGTTACAGCTATTTAGTATGTTAAACATTTCTAACTGAGGTTCTTAACAGTGCTTAAGAGAAGGCTTAGTGTATTAAAAAATATTCTCTATACATTTGTTATTTTTATCCCAGCTTTATAAATGAGTAAACATACTTACAGACATTACAGAAAACTAATACAGTAATTCTCACTATTTCTACTCCTTTCCCAAGACTTGTAAATAACACAAGCTCATGGTTTAACCTATCTTTCCTCACTGCACATAGAAAAGGTAAGAAAAGGGCACATAAATCAGGAAGAACTCAGATGGATCCAAGAAAATTAAATCGTAAGAAATTTTAAAGGGTGAAAAACAGAATCCGTGTAAGAGCTCCCAAAGGATGACAAGTTTGTTTATCTTAAGGCAGCAGAGGAAGTAAAAAAAGAAAACACAATATTCAATCTCATCAACTCCTTTGTGATGAAAAACCAAAATAAAAAGAGAACAAATTGGAAAAAGTATCCACGACAAATATTGCAAAGGATTACTACATATATAACACAAAAACTTCACATTAGCTAGGAAAAAATTCCAATCCACAAACCAGCAAAAGGCAAACATAAATGGGGTTCAAACTTGCACAAAAGTAAAGTGAAAGTATAGCTTTTTTAGTGATACAGTTATAAAAAGAATCCTACAGCTTTTTAACCCTAAAAATGTAAATAATGATAATGTTTAAGTTCACCTTATACTGCTGATAATAGCATATAGGCAAATTATACACTGATAAAACCCTTAAAACAAAAAGGCACCCTGTTACTATTCTACAACAGAGAATGTATTAAAAAAAGAAGGATGAAATCCTATATATAAGGAAGTTCTTTGTGCTGTAACAGCACAAAATTGAAAATATCTAACATTAGAAAAATATAAATTATAACACAATTTGATGTACTATTAGGGAGTAATTAAATTATTGATTTTGAAGATAATATAGCAACACAGAAAATGACTTTTTAAATGTTAAACAAATTACAAAATTATTTCTTACTATCACACCACCATAAAAGTAATGTCTGCATTACAGATAAATCCTAGAAATAAAGGTATAAAAATAAAAAGGGGGGGGAGGTAGTGATTTCCTAAAAGGGGTCTGTAGTCTATAAAATCTTTATCAAATCATTATTAAAAGAAATGTGTGTGTTATTAAATATTGGGTTGGCCAAAAAGTTTGTTTAGTTTTTTCCATAAGATGGCTCTAGTGGCATTAGTTGTCTTTAACTTCATTCAAAACAATTTTGTTAGATTGTATGTGACAGCTGTCATATTAGCGTGCATTTAATAAAAAAATTATCAAAATTGGTAAATGTATGTAACTATTTTAATATTGAAGATGAAAATAAATAAGCAATATTTTTGCTATATTATGCTTTATTATTTCAAGAAAGGTAATGTGACTGGAGAAGGAGCCGTGACTGATCAAACATATCAAAAGTGGTTTGGGAAGTTTCATGCTGAAGATTTCTCCTGCTGGACAATGCTCCAGAGTCGGGGAGACCAGCTGAAGTTGATAGTTATCAAATCACAACATTAATTGAGAGAAATCAACATGGTACCATGGAGGAGATGGCTGACATACTCAAAATATCCAAGTCAATAAAGTTATTGGTGAAAATGAAGTATGTGTCTTTTATTTTACGGAAAAAAATGAAATGAACTTTTTGGCCAACACAAAACAACAGTAAATGAGAAAGAAAAGTGACTCTCCTCTCACCCTCTGCCCAGCTGTTCCCCTGCCTTAAAGGGGTGTGTGTGTGTGTGTGTGTGTGTGTGTGTGTGTGTGTGTGTGTTAAAAGTTGCTAATACCAAAGCTTTCTTGTGTAAAGTGTCTCACCTCTCACAGAAAAATGAGGTTTGAAGTTGGATGTGGTATATATAAATTCTATTTGAAATAAAAGAGTATAACCAACATGTCACTCACACTCACACACACACACCTCCCCCCCTTAATACTTGCTTTTTCTGTGCACTGTAAAGAACTTCCCCATGCTGTTTTTACTAGAAAAATACTCAAAAATCCAATGTTCACCTGAATGTTTTAACAACCCAAAGTAGGTAGATACTATTTTCTGGAGAAGATTTTCCATAGTGCTGAGCAGAAAGTTGAGATTAGAGCTGCTAGCTCTGACTAAAATTAATTCTCTACAGCTGTTTAGGGAATTTGTACCTTGGAAAGAGGGACTCAGCTGACTAGAGTAGTCTCCCCAATCCACATGGAATATGTTCAAGGACCCCCACTGGATGTCTAAAATCACAGACAATACCAAACCCTACCTAATACTATATTTTTCTTGTACATACTTATCTATGATAAAGTGTTATGTAAAAATTAGGCACAAATTATGAATAAAGAATTAACAAGGACTATAACAGAACAACTATAATAATATACTATAATAACAATTATGTGACTGTGGTCTCTCAAAATACCTTATTGCACTGTATGAGTACAGTTTAGGTACACTGGACAAAGGGTGATTCACATCCTAGATGGAATAGCACAGGTTTCACTACACTAACCAAACACACCATTTAAAACTTATGAACTGTTTATATCTGAAATTTTCCATTTAATATTTTCAGACTACAGTTGACCATGGGTAACAAACTATGGAAAATGAAACTGCAGATGCATGATGACTACTGTAGTTCCAACCTCTCTCTTCAAGAAGTAAAAGTGGTTTGTTTTGTTTTGTTTTGCTTTGTTTTGTTTTTAAAATGCACAATCCAGCACATACCAGCCCACACAGTTTGTGTTCCAAATGAACAGCATCATTTTGGTTGAAACTTTTTGGAAGCAGCAGTTCTGACAGAACTACCTGCCCAAGGGAAGAATGGATGAATCAATGCTGGCATAAAGACATTAAAATTTTTAAAAAGACATAAAACCCTCAAAAAATTTTAAAAAAACACATAATTATGTTAGAATGTGCCTACCCAGTTCATTATTATACAGATTTCACCAGCATTTCCCTAATCCAGAGGAAAGCTATTATCTATAATAATGCATTTACATGTATGCCTTACCAACCAAAGCATTTCTTGGATTTTAAATTACTTGTTTTTAGGTTATCCTGAATAATTTGAGATCATAGGCACAGAAAGCAACACTTGAACAACTGGACTCCATGTCCGCTGGGAGAGAGAACTTTCCATCACCACACAGATTCTCACTACCCCCATCGTCCTCTTTCAACTCTCCCTCTACATAAGCAGCAACAATTTCTTCCATCTGAAGGCCTACTTCAACTCCCACACATACGTGTGTAATGTAATCCCCCATAATCCACTACTGAATTTCTTTTTGAGTGTACCACATTACAACTCCATTAGCACATTAGCTCTCAACCTTTTCTGTACTTGGAATAACCTAGGGAGTTTTAATAGATAAGATTCTGATTTGACTGCCATGGAGTATGGCCTGGGTATCACAGGATTTTGTAAAGTATTATTCCAGGTGTGTGTGTGTGTATGTGGGGTGTGTGTGTGTGTGTGTGTGTGTGTTTTAACAACTTGACAATTTGATTAGAAAATTTACATGGAAAAGAAAAGGACCCAGAACAGTTAAAACATCTTAAAAAAGAACAAAGTGGGAGGATTCACACTAATGAATTTCAATATTCACAATAAAGTCCGAGTAATCAAGACACTGTGGTATTGGGATAAGTACAGACAAATACATCAATGGAGCAGAACAGAGAGTCCAGAAACAGACATAAGCAGAAGTACATTTAAACAAGGCAAATGACTTTCAACAAAGGCACCAAGGATATTCAACTGGAAAAGGAGTCTTTCAAACAAATAATGCTACAACAACTGCATAAACATGAAGGGGAAAAAATGAACATCCACTCTTACCTCACACCACACACAAAATCTGAGATAGTTCATAAACCAAAATGTAAGTAAAACTTCTAGAAGAAAACAAGGGAGGATATTTCTGTAACCTAGCTAAATAAAGATTTCTTAGAACACAAAAGACATGAAACATGTAAGAAAAAAAACAGGGTAAAGGAGACTTCATCAAAATTTAAAACTTACAGCTCACCAAAAGGTAGCATTAGGAAGTTAAAAAGGCAAACCAAAGACTGGGAGAAGCATCCATACTACGTATCTTTGACATGAGATGTATATCCAGAATACATTCTTTAAAAACTCCTATAAATCCGTAACAAAAAGTCAAACAATCCAGTTTTTAAAATGGTCAAAACACTGGAACAAACATCTCTCATAAAAAAAGATAGTGCTCAACATCATTAAGCATCAGGAAAATGCACATTAAAGCCATAGTGAGATATTTTATACCCAACGAAATAGAGAATTAAAAAGAGACAAATACCACCAAATATTTCTGTAGATATGGGACAATCAGATTCTCATGCAATGCTGGTGGAAGTATAAATTGGTACAACCACTTTGGAAAATTGTCTTGAAGTTTCTTATAAAGGTAAGCAGACACCTATATGCCTTATGACCCAACAATTCCACTCCTAGGTATCTATGCAAAAGAAATGAAGACCTATGTCCACTAAAAAAAAATACCACCACACACCAGGTACAATATTGACCACTACAGATGTATGTATAATAGTCAAACATGTAAAACAATTCAAATGTCCATCAACAGGGAAATGGTTAAATTGTGGCAAATCTACACAATGAACTACTAAAAAAATTGATACACACAACATCAAACAATCTCAAAAATATTATGCTTAACAAAAGAAGCCAAACATAAAAAAGGTACAACCTGTATGATTCCATTTTTATGAAGTTCAAAAACACAGAAAAAATAAGCTATGATGACAGAAGCAGAACAGTGGTTGCATACGGGAGGAATGAAAGGAGACTGATTAGAAAGGAGGACTAAAGAACTTTTTCGGGTGATAATTTGTTCTCTAAGTTGATGGGAATGTGGGTTACATGAGTGTGTGTTTTTTGTCAAAATTCACTGATTTTTACACTTAAGATTTGTTTGTTTCACTACATGTAAATGCACCTTAAAAATTGTTAATGTATAGCTAAATTAAGAACCACTGTTTCTGGAATGGGTGTTACCCTAATCCTTCATCATCTGAGCTTCCCATCAGCCAGCATCACAATGAATTTTTATGCAAAATAAGGCTATAACTGTGCATAGCCAATATTTTCACACACATCCTACATACTACACCTTTCTGCCCAAATCCTGCACACACGTTACCCGGATATTGATGAATTGATCTAATCCTGGTTCTTCTATATCACAGTGTACACCTATTTCAGGAGTCATTAAAATCTGGGGGCACTAGCAACTATTCTACACAACTTCCCAGGCACATCTTCCCCTCCAAATGGTCCTCAATGAGCCTGCCCTCTGACTCTGATTTGCCACTTCCCCTTGAAGACAAACAAACCCAGCCATCCCACAACACTATTCAACTTCAGGACCCCCAAAAAGGCCAGACCTCATGCCTCAGTCCAAGCTAGTCTTTCTCCCTGGAATGTCAACCCTGCTTATCTACATGCATACTCCTTCCTGTCCTTTGAAACATCATCATTGTGTCACCTCCTTCATAAAGTTTTCTTTGATCTCTCTCCAAGCTACAAATGCCCTCTCTTCCCCAAAGTACGCAATGCATATCTCTAGCACACATAGGCTATGTGGTAAGCAATCTGCTGGAAACAATAGCACGTTGATCAATACCTTCTTGAAGTTACCTATTTGCATGATAATCATACTTACTTTTCAAGCTTTTTTACTTTAGTCAAGTGGACTCCACAAGGTAAGGGACTATTTATCTCTTTTTTAAAAATATATTTTCTTGATTATGACATTACAGTTTTCCCCATTTTTCCCCGTTATACCCCCTCTGCCCTGCACCCCCCAATGCTCCAGCATCCCCCCATCCCAGTTCATATCCATGGGTTTGTACATACAAGTTCTTTCCGTTTCCTACACCATTCTTAACCTCTCCCAGTCTACTTTATGCCTACCAACTATGCTTCTTATTCCCTGTACATTTTCTCTCATCATTCTTCCCCACCCCTCCCCACTGAAAACCCTTGATGTGATATCCACTTCTCTGATTCTGTACCTGTTCTAGTTGTTTGCTTAGTTTTTGTTTTCATTTTTTTTTAGGTTCAGTTGTTGTCAGTTGTGAGTTTGTTGTCATTTTACTGTTCATAGAATGGAAGGGCAAATAAAGTACTTCCCAGATAAAGTTAAAGGAGTTCATCATTACCTAGCCCTTATTATATGAAATGTTAAAGGGACTAATCTAAGAGATAGAAGATCATCTATCTCTTATTTATTATGGTAAATCCTGGGATACAGTAAGCACTTGATATATTTCTACTGATTTTACAAATAAATTAATACTAATACTATACCACTTCCTTACCCTAAAGTGAAGTCAGCTGGGACAGAGGACAAAACCAAAATGACTAATACAAGTATATTTTACATCTGTGGTGAGTATCTTCTTGGGAATGTCTGGAAGCTCACAGACCTAACATAACAAATTAGTCTCTGTGGAATACTGAAGTTTAAAAACACTTCAGTTCTTACATCAAAAAAAATTCTACTATTGATGACTTTTTCTAACTATTCTTATTAGCAAATGCTCTAAAGGTCTACAGCATTTGCTAGATGTGTACATATCTGAAATGTATGGATTAATGAAAATTAAGCCATAAACATCAATAATCCAGAACAGATTTCCTCTCTGGACATGCATACCCAAACAGTTGCTCTTCTCCAGCAAAGTCCTCTATCCAATCACTCCACATTTCTCACATTCATATTCAGTTGGCAATAGTAATTCAAGTCTTATAACATAATTCAAAATTCTTTGCAAAGAAGGAAAAAAATTACCACTGGGGGATTTTTGTGTTATTAATATTTATCCTTAAGCAGTAACATTCAATCAAATCTTTTTCATTCAGCTCAGCAAAACAAAGCAGAAAGTTAACCAATTCTGTAACCTTGAATCCTAATACTACAGTTTTGCTTTCTGTGCCTTTAGAAGTGCAATGTTTTCATTTCCCTGCAAAAGTGCTGATCCAGAGGGCATAAGACAATAGCAGTCCTGTGGATATCATTTGTAGGGAAAAAAGGAAACATGAGAGATTAAAGAGACAACTCCCTCACAAGTCTACTGATGAAATGCTTTATGGTCTTTTGAACAGAACTTATTTGAAATAACAAAAAAAAAAGAAAACTAAAGATTCACATAGGCCAAGGTCTACAGCAAATTGTTCTGCAACACTCCACGCCTCACAGAGTTCTTAAAAGACAATGAAATTGTGACATCACAAAGTCTGGAGTAGAAAAGAAGACAAAAAAGATCATCTAACCATTTTACAAACAAGGAAACTGAGGGACAGAGAGGAAATATAACTCACCCCTGGATATGTGGCATACAATGTTAGTGGCAGGTCAGGAGTCCCAGGTAGTCTGACTCCTCCAAGTGAGTGATTTCTTTTCACCAGCTTAACAAGATCCCTTGTTTACACTCAGGAATACCCTGGAGGCCCCTCTATTTGCTAAAATCAACACAAGTCACTCTGAAGTTTACTCCTGAGTCCTTTCACCCATCTTATACCACTGTGCTACAGATTCTATTCTCTCCAGGTGATTGCCAAACATTCCGGGATGCCTGGCTTGACTTTTGCCTCTGCCTGAGGTTGACTGAGAGTAGTCATCCATTTCATTAAACTACTATTACAGAGTAATGAGTACTTTTTATACAATGCCAGTGGACTGGGGTGAGAAGCTCGACAGTCCATTACTTACCCACTGAATCATTTCTAGCACTCTGCCACCAAGTCACTTTCTCACAGAGTAGCAGAAAAAGCCTGGCTTTGTCCAGGCTTTCTTTCAAGGCCTCAGAAACACCAATGGCTGTGAGAAGGCCAAAAATAATACCAGCTAACATTTAGAGGACATGTGTTATATGCCAGTCCTGGTCTCAGTGACTGGCACGTGTTTCTCATGTAGTCTTCACAATCACCCTTTGACCAGGTACTATTAAATCTATCCCCCATTTACAGATGGGAAAATTAACTTCTCCATGGTCACATAACTAGTAAGTGGTAAAACTAGAACTGGGACCAAGATGGTTATACTCCCTCCAAGAAATTTACTTAATATTAACCACTAAGCTGTATGTCCTTGGTCTGAGTTACCCCTACAAAATAGACCAATTTCAAAGTGATCCTTATAAAACATTCCTTTTCTTCTCCCTTCTCAAAGAGAGTAAAGCATTCCAAAATGTAAGGTTTCCCAAATTTCCTTAAAAGGTCTCAGAAAGTCGCACAGCTTATATAACATTCCATACAATGAGGTCTGTCCAGAAAAATTCCAGCCATTGCTAATATAATGAGACAGTTTGCATGACATCCATGTAACCTGGCAGCCAAGGAGAGTGGACTGGAATGCACACACGTGAACAATGACAACTTCACTGTACTCGTCAGTGGGGGTGGTAGACACCATTGAGTGAGCATGTGTACTTTGTGGCAATTATATTCAAAATGACTGAGTGAGTACAACAATGAATGAATCTGCTTCAAATTTTGTGTTAAGCTTCAACATTCCTCTGCAGAAACTCTTTAGATGATTCAGAAGGCCACAGCTATGGCCCACTGCTGACTAGCAGCTTCCTCACAACAACACACCTGTTCATGCATCACATCTTGAGCAGAGTTTTTTGGCAAAACATCAAATCACCCAGGTGACTCAGCCTCCCTACAGCCCAGACTTGGCATCCTGCAAATCTGGGCTTTTCCCAAAAATAAAATCACCTTTGAAAGGGAAGAGATTTCAGACCTTTGATGAAATTGAGGAAAATATGACAGGGCAGTTGATGGTCACTAGGAGAACTGTGTGAGGTCCCAAGGTGCCTACTTTGAAGGGGACTGAGGTATCATTGTCCCATGTATGATGTTTCTTGTATCTTGTATCTTCAATAAATGTCTCTATTTTTCATATCACATGGCTGGATACCTTCTGGACAGACCTCGTATACACAAGATCATAATTTGACTACACGTGAACAAGGCAGAAGTGATGGGAGGACCCTACACAAGCTGCTGTAAATGACAAAGGCTGTAAAACCAGGATCAAGTGTCCAACTGTCTACCACAGCCCTCTGAAACAGGTACTGCTGTGGCCTGCAGGTTAATATGCAGTATAGCACATCTAACATGATCCAGTCCTCCTCCTTGCTTCTGCAGTGCTCCACAGTAGCTCTCACCAACTGCTAAAACAGAATGTGTTTTGACATGTAGAATATAAGCAGCAAAAAGTTGCTCCTCTAATGTCTGCTTTAAAAACTGCACAGGCACTTCTTGCAAATGGTCGTGTTTGGTGGTATGTGAGGTGTCTTGACACTTTGGTGATACCATATTTCAAAATAAATAAGTAACAAGTCCAGATCGTGTGCACACGCTCGCTCGCTCGCTCTCTCTCTCTCTCTCTCTCTGCCCCCTACCCCCACACAAGATTTAAGTTGTATTCTCTTCAGATAGATTTCTATTAAAGCAAAAGGTTGCTAATGTTACCCAATACTTCTACAGGGAATTTTAATAGAAAATTTCCCACATACCATATTCTGTTCTGCACATCAACAATATAAGCCTATCAACAAAGTCCATCCTTAAAGGGGAAACAGAAGTACAGGTAAATGAATTGTCTAAGGTCACAGAGCCACTAAACATGAGTAGAAGTTAAAATAAGAATTTCTATCTTTTTGCCAAGGCATTTTTTATTTAAACTATTTTATTCTGTCTATAAACCAAAATAGCACTCTTCTCTCCTTGTGTCCCAATGACAAAAGTTTGCCTCTACTGAAAACAAAACAAAACAAAACAAAACTGAACAGTTCCAAGAATGAGTAGTCTTTAATCTTTAGCCACTAGCTACAGAAACAATATCACTACACATCCATAAACAAACAGAATTGCTTTTCATTCTCTTCTCATTCAATGTGAGGATCTGAAACTTTCTCATGTACTGAATATTTCAGGTTAACATCATATCCATATGCTTTACATCCTACCTCTACCAATCCATCCTTCAGTACTATCTTTTGGGTGTCTGTACTTATCTATTTAAAGACTTTGGGGCTCACCGCTTCCCAAAAGAGAGGTCCAAACTCCTTTCAAGAACTTCCCCAGTGAGATCTGAACACATACATTCAATGTCCTTCCCAACCCAGTCCTCTTCATGCTCTAGCAGCCACACTGAACTCATTCAAGAACTTCCAAACAAAATTCATTTCTACATCTCTCCAATTATATTCACCTTCTTTTGGCAGCCTATAATATCCTTCCTTGTCTTGACCACTGAACCAAAAGTCCTTCTTATCACTCCAGATCTAGTTCTGTGATGACTATATCCAGCTTACTTCTCAAAGTTCACAGACTCTGTGCTCATACTATTCCAACTACTATAATTATATAACTTATTAAATAATATTAGATGGTGACTGAATCCTACATTCCCCTCCCCATTCCCAGGTCTTACTTATCACAGTGAGAGGCACAGAGACTCCCTAAAAATCCATTCCACAAGTTTTTATGGATTAAGTCCTTGGGAATACAATGATGAGCAAAATAAACTGAGCCTCAACTCTCAAGTGGCTTAGTTCTAATGGTGAAAAAAGGGAAAAACATTTAACAAATAAGCATAAGCCTGAGGTAGAAGTGAGTGTTATGAAGAAAAATAAAACAAAATAAGGGAAGAGAAAGTTCTTGTTTAAGATAATCAGGAAAGATCTCAGAGCTTCTAGCAGTAACTTGAATCAAGTAAGCCTTAGGGGTAAGAACATTCTAGACAGAATTACAAGTGCAGTAGTCCACTCTTATCCACAGGGGGTACGTTCCAAGACCAACACTAGGTGTCTGAAACTGTGAACAGAGCTGAACCATGTATGGATAGAACTGAACCCTATATATACTATATTTTCCTATATGTACATACCTGTGATAAAGTATAATTTATAAATTAAGCATAGTAAGAGACTGACAACAGGAACAATTATAACAATACAGTGTAATAAAAGTTATGGGAATGCAGTCTTTCTTTCTCTGATAACCAAACTGATAACCGAGACAGCTAGTAAGTGACTCATGGGTAGGGGGCATGTACAGTGTGGATACACTAGACAAAGGGATGGTATAATGGAACTAGGCTTCATTACACTACTCAGAACAATAGGTAATTTAAAACTTATGAATTGTTTATTTATGGAATTTTCCATTTAATATTTCAAACTGCGGTTGACCTCAGGTAACTAAAACCACGAAAAGTGAAACCTTGGATAAGGGGGAACTACTGTAAATTGACAACCTTGGGAACAAAGTACATGGCTCCCGAAGTACCTGAGCACAGTAGCAGCAGAAGGTAAAATCGCATGGGGCTTACACTACAGGCAGCACACTACTTACACCTGGGCCAACAAAAATTGACCCTGGTCATTCTGAATCCCCTGTGGTAATAATGTTCCTTGCTGCTGATGAATATGACAACTGGATGCTATTGTGATGAGTGAAAACTGCCCACAACACTCTGGTTTTTTCTTGTTGCTGCTGCTAAGTCCTTTCCTAGCCTCTCGATCTTCTACAACTTTCTCAGGGTGAACTCCATTTCACCTTCTTTGGCTTTCTACTAAAAAAAATGCCTAGTAAATACTGTGGTCCCATTTCCTCCTACTTTAAAACATTTCATACCCATTTCTGCTGCAGTCCCAAAAAGATTCTAATAAATCTCCTTGCAATACACTAGGCAACCTTCTCTCTCTCCTTCTCCCATAATAACAGTAGAAGCTATCTAACTTCTTAAGCAGAATTTTGCTCCCTGAAAAGCAATAAACTGACTTCTTACAAAATTCTGCCCATTTTTTCTCTGTTATTCTAACACTTAACTTTTTACATGTCACTACAATAATTTCATTTCAAAGAAAAATACCTTTGTTTAAGCAAACCTAATATATGGACTTACGCATTTACTCAAAAGATAAATTGGGCACGACTCTGGTTATAAAAGGATTTTTTACTTTAGAAAATGATTCATAATAACATTACTAAAAATGGCAAGCTCTCCTATTTCATACTAAATTTAGGAGTCAATTCTCACACAAATCTTTGAGGACACATCATTAGGTCAGGTGAAGTATATCTGAACAATGAGATCTGCTTTCCAAGAGCCAGGCTTAGACTCTTATTACATATTCTTGGGAATATTATATTTAACCTCCACCAATTTAGAAACCTATGACCCTCAAGGGTCCATTTATAATCATCCTATTGTGAAAGGCTATAATTCATAAAACATATGCCTCAACTCCAAAATGTCTAAAAGTATAGTAACTATAAACCCACCAGACCAACCAGTTTCCTGCCTCTCTCCTAGCTGAGATTCCATACTTATTAACTGTTCAGGTAGCCAACCTGTATGTTTCCATTTTTCTTATGCACACACATTACCACGCCAAATTACCTACACTGTTCTCTGCCACTTCTCACAGAACTCTTCTTGGACTTTTTCTGTGCTCACACTGTCTGATCATCAATTTGCATGTCAGTTCCTGTTAATTGGATTTCATCCAACCAGAATTACAGCTGCCTCTCTCTATAAAAGAATAAAGTGATTTTTTTCCCTTCAACAATGCCAGGGTCCCTAGTAGGGAATCAAACTGTCACTCCACTTGCTATTAATTATCCTGAGCTACGCCACTGTTTCCCTTCCTTTATAAAGCCATGAACCATGTTCCTTCCCCCTGTGATTAACAGCAGTCATGATGACGCCTTATATCCACTGAACCAACACAAGAGGGAAATCCATGCTTCAGTCATAGATGACAAGCAATGACAAGAATACACGAACAGAACATTTAAATGAAAGCAAAGTCTCTTATACAGAATGAACTCTAAGGTTAAAGGCTTTTCTTACATATTTCTAAGGCAAAAGACCCTCAATTTCTATGGCAGTCCATTCCTGTATCTCAATCCATGAGGTTAAGACATGTTTCCTGATACCTAAATCTCTTTAGCAACAAAAATAAGCCTGTGATTTCTTGTTTCTGTGGTGATGCAAAGATCTTATCAGTCTCATCCATATGACAATTCTCCCTGGCATTTAAGGCTCCTTTAAGTTACCCTTCAGTCTCCCCTTTTTTGTGTTGTATCACACTCAAGAGAGGGACCAGGATGGAAAGAAGTCTCAAAACAGTGTCATGTGAGACCCAGTTGAAGAAATTAAGATTCTGTTTTAGTCTGAATACTTAGGGAATATGATAGCTGCTCTTAAAAAAAAATCTCAAGGGTTTCAAGTGTGAAAGAGGAAATTAGATTTATTCAATATGACCCCAGAGAGTAAAATGAGAAAGAACCAATAGGTTCCACGACCTGCAAAGAAAGAGACTTCCTCTCAATATAAAGTAGGAACTCTCAATTTCCGGGGGAAAAAAAGACCATCTGTCAAGGCAGGCCATTCCATGTCAGCAAAGGTAAGATCGCCATTTGGAAGACATAATGGAGGACAAGCTGGCTAAGAGGATCTCTAGCTTCCTTCCAATTGTACAAAAGTAATCACTAAATGTTTAGGTGACTTGGGTTTTATCACAATGAAAGGGGTGAGGCCAAGGCAACAAATGATAAGCCTCCCACCCTCACATATACAGCACACATTCATAGATAACAATATGTTATGCAAAGGATTGTGGGGAGGGGCCTATTACTACACTTTAGTGGGGAATGAGCAAAGGTTGAAAAAAGTCACTCCTATCATGGAAGGTAGAATAATGGCTTCCCAAAGATGTCAAATATCCTAATTCCTGTAAAGTATAAATATAATCCATGGAAAAAGGGAACTAAGACTGTAGATGGAACAAAGGAAGCAGATCAGCTAATCTTAAAATGTGGGGAAGTAGCATGGATTGTCCAGGTGGGCCTGGACAATCTAATATCTCAAAGGTCCTTAAGCCCAAGACGAAGATGTGAGTAAAAAGAGGGAAACAAGAGAGATGGAATCATGAGAAGGACTCAACCTGCTATTGTTGGCTTTAAAGATGAAAGAAAGGACCATAGGCTAAGAAGATGAGAAGTCTTTACAAGCTACTAAAGATATAGTAACAGAACCTCCCCTAGAGCCTCTAAGCAGGAACAGGGTCCTGCTGAGACCTTTATTTTAGCCCAGAGAGACTCATGTTGGACTTCTGACCTTATAAAACTATAAGATAATAAATTTGTGTTGTTTTAAGACACTAAAATTTGTGGTAATTTGTTACAACAGCAAACAGAAAATAAATACAGCTACCAAAGAGCCTGATATGCCCATACATTCTCAGAAAAAAATGGGTAATACTTGCTAAATAATTTAAAATGATACCTTTTAATTATCTTTGATAATCTTTGTCTTATATAAGAAGCATGGGTTAGGGGAAGTATATCCAGACCAATACAAGTAGCCTCTAAGCCATATCCTATGTTCACGTGACATACTTGACACATAACAGATTCCCAATAATTTTTAGTAATTTAAAATTGAAGAGTCAAAGCTGAAATGCCATCTTTGGCTTCCTTTACTGGCAGAGACAAAAAGACTCCCATGCTAACCAGTACATGGCTCTACCACTCAACAATCTCACCCAAGGATTAAAATAGTAGATGAACTCTGCCCAACTGCCCTCTGTTGAGGAAAAACAAGAATAGTGTATGTATGTGGGAATGCGTGAAAGAAAGACTGAGATAGAGAGTGCCTTTCCAATCACCTATGCTTCCCCCTTCCTCAAGAAACAATCACTCCCGATTATATACCAGACAATCTACCTCCACCCCCTTCCCAAAGCAACAAATGTTACTAGTATAGATATAGTCCCCTCAATGGTAGAAAACCTAAAGCAAGATACATAAAAAATCATCACTTTCTCCTTTAATTCTGCTCCCCTCCATTCCTTCCTTCTGGTGTCCATCCTCCACACAATCCACAATTCCGTCCAACTTCTCTCTCCTCATTCCTAAGAATTATGGTCATTCATGGCTCTGTGCCAGTCCAGGAGTGAGCATCTGAAATGCTAAAGTTTCCACATAGGGCCACAAACACAGAGCCCATCAACCTGACTACCATACTCTCTAATAACTAGAGTACTCTGTCAGCTAGAGCTGACCACAGCAGCTCCATAGCATGGGTAAGTGGAAATATACCCAGACCAACATAAACTACATATTTTAGTGGCCAGGATTCTTTAAAAGTGTTTATATCTAGCCACATATAAGTATACAGTGCCATACAGTCTCTTATTGTCACATTCTAAATCAAAAGCACATTGCACTCTACTGATATAAGCCTGAATATGTCTTCTTCAGAGACGACAGGAATTTAAAAAAAAAAAAAAAACCTGGGGGAACAGACATTTAAAGCTGATAATATGTAGGTGTGGAAGAGGAGGGATGTATAAAGGAGGGAAACTTTTACAAATGCACACAAAAACATATACTAGCACACACAAATAATATTTGAAAGGCTTTATGTTCCCCAGAGCTTTAAATTTAGAATTTCAGAAATGAAAAATGCCAATCTTACCATTGACAAGAGTCTCTCTTATTTTAAAACTAAAGAAAACTGAAACTAAAGAAAAAGTCCCCAAGAATAGCAGAGAGGGACTTAGGGATCGTTTTCTTAATGGTTCTCCTAATAGATATGCTCTTTGGCCATCTACCTGACAGTGCAGTGGTTAAGAGTATATGTTCCAGAGAGATTGCCTGGATTCCTCTCCCACCTCCATCACTTACTAGAAAAATTGATGATTTTTCTAGTGCCTTGTTTTGCTTAGTCACAAAATAAAATAATTACAGCATCTGTACTACACAAGACTCTTAAGAAGGTTAAATAAGTTCATACACATAAATCACTTAAGAGTAGTGCCATAGAATAGCAGAATGTAACTTCACTTGATTATGTAAGCAATCATGACCCACATCTGTCCCTCATAATGACACTACTGGTCACATTGTCACTCTGACCAATAACCACCCTGGCTTTAATAATCCAACACTGATTCTTTATCTCTTCATTTTGACTGCCTAACCTAACTGTTCATAATCTGCTGAATGGGAAGGGTATGTCTCCATGATTTTTGATGAAAACAGACTGGTTTTCAGGAAGAGTTCAGCGAGAATATGAACCTCCAAGAGACAAAGTAACCCAGTCTCTATAGGGTCTATTTCCCTTTCTGTGAACTGATGATCTCTAAGGAATCCTTCTACTAGATTACCCCACTGGCCCATGAATTATCTGTTCCCAACCTAAAAGTGCCCTTGATTGCTTTCTGAATAAAAAACACTGATAATGCTTCAAGAGCCATCAATGTCTTTCCAGCTGCTGTCTACCCAGCATAAAAAGTGATCAGCTCTTGAGCTATTTGAAAATCGTCTTTCAACCACAGTTGGGATTACAATTGCTTGAAACATTTCTGAAACCACTTTTTTTGCCATATGCCTCAAAAAAATATATATATATATAAGCCAAAGAAGGAGCCATACCAATTGCTTTAAAGGCATTTACTGATGATAAATCTAAGCAGGGTTACATAGATCAAGGACCTTCTACGGCACTTCTGACTTCAAATAAGATTTGGCTTCCTGAGGAAAACTTAGGCAACACTAAAGACTAACACAACTCAAGCTATTAACAGAAAGAATATAAACATATCTCAAGAACAGCAAGCACCAAAGCAGAGTCTCTGAACCTTTTAAATTAAAGTTATGTCAAAAAGAGTGTGTATAAAACATATATGTGACAAATATGCTGATTACTACAAGGTGCTGATGGAAAGAAAAAAGATAAAAATAAATGAAGAGACATATTATGATCATGTATTAAAAGACTCAACATACTGGACTTCCAGCAAGATGGAGGCATAGGTGGACGCACCGTACCTCCACACACAACCAAGATTAGAACAACAACAATTTAGACCCAGAATAACACCCAGAACTGACAAAGAATTTATCTGAATGGAAGTCGGACAGCCAAGAAGTTGAAGTAGACCCGTTCATCCAGACTGGTAGGAGAGGCGGAGAGGAGGAGCCAGGCAGGCGCGGGTCGGTGGCTCTCGAAGGTCGGGGAGAACTTGGCGCAAACTCGGCGCGTAAGCCATCCGGGACACGCAAGATCGCAGCGGTGGACCCTGAGTACGCAAGCAGTGGCTGGCGGACCCAGTGAGGCAGGGATTGTGGACCAGGGCAGAGCTCACAACCCAGGATCCGAGAGAAGGGACTGAGATCCCAGGAGAACGGAAATACGGCCATTGGTCCCTCCCGCTCCTGCCCCCGCCCCGCATATAACGTCACAATCTAGCAACTGGGGTGCCCAGCCCAGGTGAACACCTAAGGCTCCGCCCCTCACTGTAATGAGAGCGACCAGACCAGAAAAAAAAAAATGAAAAAAAAAAGAGAGACAGAAAGAGACATGTCTCCAACAGAAGAACAGGTCAGTCCCCCAGGACTCAACCTTTTGAGCGACCAAGAAATAGCCAATTTATCAGATGCACAGGTCAAAACACTGGTGATCAGAAAGCTCATGAAATTGGTTGATTTTGGGTGCAAATTAGATGAAAAAATGCAGGTTACCATAAAAGAGATGAAGGAAGATGCACGGAGAGCCAATAGTGAAGGGAAGGAAACTGGGTCTCAAAACAATAGAGTGGACCATAAGGAAGAAAGAAACAACCAAGCAGGAAAGCATGAAGAAATAAGAATTCAAAAAAACGAGAGAAGCTTAGGAGCCTCCAGGACATCTTTAAACGTCCCAACATCCCAATTTATAGGGGTACCAGAAGGGGAAGAGGAAAAGCAACAGATTGAGCACGTATTTGAACAAATAATAAAGGAGAACTTCCCCATTCTGGCAAAGGAAATAGTCTTCCAAGAAATCCAGGAAGCTCAGAGAGCCCCAAAGAAGTTGGACCCAAGACGAAACACACCAAGGCACATCATAATTACATTAGCCAAGGTAAAAATGAAGGAGAGAACCCTAGAATCAGCAAGAGATAAGGAGACAGTCACCTACAAAGGAGTTCCCATCAGACTGTCAGCTGATTTCTCAAAAGAGACCCTACAGGCAAAAAAGGGCTGGAAAGAAATATCCCAAGTCATGAAAGACAAGGACCTACATCCCAGATTGCTCTATCCAGCAAAGCTCTCATTTAGAATGGAAGGGCAGATAAAGTGCTTCTCAGATAAGGTCAAGTTAAAGGAGTTCATCATCACCAAGCCCTTGTTTTATGAAATGTTAAAGGGACTTATCTAAGAAAAGAAGATAAAGAAAAAAACATGTATAGTAAAAGGACAGCAAACTCACAATTATTAACAACCACACCTGAAGCAAAACCAAAAGAAACTAAGCAAACAACTAGAACAGGAACAGAACCACAGAAATGGAGATCACATGGAGGGTTAGCAACAGGGCAGTGGGAGGAGGAGAGAGGGGGAAAAGGTACAGAGAATAAGTAGCATAGAATGTAGGTTGAAAATAGATAGGGGGAGGGTAAGAATAGTATGGGAAATGTAGAAGCTAAAGAACTTATACGTATGACACATGGACATGACTAAAGGGGGGGATATGGGTGGGAGAAGGTGTACAGGGTGGAGGGGAGTGAAGGGGGGAAAATGGGACAACTGTAATAGCATATTCAATAAAATATATTTTTAAAAAAGACTCAACATACTAAGCAATTCTCCCCAAATTGATCTACAGATTTGATGAAATTTTAATCAAAATCCCAGGAGGATATTTTTGTAGATATAGGTAAGATAATTCTAAAATGTATATGGAAATGCAAAGGAACTAAATAGTCAAAATAATGTGAAAAAGAATAAAGCTGGAAGACTCATAGCACTTAATTTTAAGCAATACAAAGGTACAGTAATTGAGACAGTGTTTGAGACTGAAGATGGGATAGAGTAAGATCTAATGAGACAGAACAGGGAATCTTTAAGTAGATCCACACACATACATAGATACTCAATTCTTGACAAAGGCGTAAAGGCAATTCAATGTTGAAATAAGTGTATATCCATATGAAAAAAATTAATTTCCACCCCTATTTCACAAGATACATTAAAATTACCTCAAAATTAATCCTAGACCTAAATCTCAAATCTAATACTACAACAAAACTTGTAGAAGAAAACTTTTGTGATCTTTGGTTAGGCAAAGATTTTTTAGCTGTGATACTAAAAGTTTAATCCATAAAAGAACTATGTATTTTACCAAAATTTAAAATTGCTTTTCAAAACACATTGTTAATGGAAATGAAAAGACAAGCCATAGGATGGAAGAAACATGTCTGTAAATCATCGATTTGAGTAAAGACCTGAATTCAGAATACATAAAGAACTCTTAAAATTTAAGAAGAAAACAAGCAACCCAGTTTTTGTTTTGGGGTGGTTTTTTTTTTTTTGGATAAAGACTTTGAACATTTGTTTCACAAAGAAAGATGGCAAACAAATGAAAAGACATTCAATATCACTAGTCATTTGGAAAATGCAAACTAAATCACAATAAGATTTATCTACATGCCTATTAGAATAGCTAAAAATTTAAAAATATTGGCCATCTCAAGTGTTGGCAAGAATATGGAGGGAAATGTAACTCTTACACACTGCTGGTGGTACTGTAAAACAATACAAACACTTTAGAAAACTGTCTGGTAGCTTCTTACAAAGTTAAACGCATACCTGTCATATGACCCCAACATTCCAAACCCTAGATATTTACCTAGGAGAAATGAAGGTATATGTCTATACAAAGACTTATATTCCAGTATTTACAGCTGTATTTATAATGATACAAAACTGGAAAAAACTCAAATGCCCCAAAAGAGATGAATGGGATAAACAAACTTTGGTAAACCCAAAACACAGAATAATATTCAGCAAAAAGGAAACTACTAATACAACTACATGGATAAATCTCAATATAACTATGCTTAATGAAAGAAGTCAGACAAAAGAGGACAGTACATGGTATATAAGATTCTATTTATATAAAATTATTAGAAATGCCAATTAATCTATAGTGATAGAAAACAGATCAATGGTTGCTTCAGAAAGGGAACACAGAGAGGAGGAAAATATTTTAATGAGATATTAGTAAACTTTTGGGTACAATGAATATACGTTCACTATCCTAACTGTGGGATATATTTCACTGGTATAAATAACTATGTCAAAACTTAACATACTATATCCTTTAAACATATGAAATTTATTGTATGTCAATTACAATTTCAATTTTTAAAAAAATTCAGATGGGAAAAAGTTGAATAAAACAAGCATAATAGTGGCTTATGTCATAACAGTCAAATGGAGGAATCAGACAAATAAACGAGTATTTCTGAGAAGTTCTATGATGAAGGAAGTATGGAGTACTATGGAGCACAAAGGAGGAGCATTATTGGAAGCCTAAATATGACTTTATGCAAGCAAGGATATTAAAGCTGACATCTGAACAATCAGTAAGCCTAATTAAACTAATTGGCCAGGGGTATCCAACCTGCAGCCTGCCAGACACATGAGTCTCAGGATGGCTGTGAACATGGCCCAACACAAAATTATAGATTTACTTAAAACATTGTGAGATTTTTTTGTGATGACACATCACAATGTATTTAATGTGTCGCCCAAGACAACTCTTCTTCCAGTGTGGCCCAGAAATACCAAAAAGTTGAACACCCCCAGATTAGACCCATGAGTAAGGTTACTTAGAAATGATGCTATATTTATTTTGAGTATTGGTATAAGTCAACTTATCTTATGATCACACTCATTTCATGTGTATTAGTCCATGATGATTATGTTGTACTTTGCTATAAAACACCACACATTATACATACCACGTATTACATACAAATACACACTTTGAAGGTAATCATTTTCTCAGAAACAATAACCATCTGTTATAGGACTGCAGCCAAGACTAGTTTTAATTTTGTTCTGTACATGGAGAAAAACTGCAGAACTCAAAGCAAAGGAACCAAGCTAATAATTTGGTTGGGGTTATTTCCTCTCTATTTTTATAAAGGTAGAAATAGATCACAGAAAAATTGTTTCAAAGGAAGCACAGGAAGTGCCTGTATAAATGGATTTAAAGTGAATGTCCTCTGACTTACAAGCCTTTAAATGTATTCAGCATTAATATATTATATACTTAATATAGATATGTTCAAAGAACTACTGATAAACTGCTTTTTCCCAAGAAAAAAAATGTAGCTCTAATAATCCTAATCTCTCTACAGTATAAATAAAATAGTTTCTATCATTAACAATAACCTCAGAGGAACTCTGAAAAGAAGGACATTAAGATGAGACTGAAGACTTCCATTATTCCTCAAACTAAATAGTAATTACAAAACACCTGACCTTTTCTCCTTCTCTCTGATCTTAAGATCCTGTGAAGCCTTCTCCTGGCCAGCTCTAAATGCTACACTCATTCTTTAACCATCATTTTCATGTTAACTGCATGGGTTGAGGGAATATGGGGGAGGGAAGTGCGGCGGGGGTGGGGGGGCACTCACAGACAAGACAATTTAATGGAACCACATAAACTAAGTGGTCATTTTCTTCCACGTGTGCTAAATGGATTTCAAAATAAAATACACAAGAAAACCTCAATCTCCCTTTACATACTGATTTCTACCTGTCCATTAAATGAATTGTTTGTCCCATGGTCTCAGCCACCATGCCATTCTAGGGTTAAGGAGCAAAGAAACAGTCCAAAATGGTCAATAGGAGCAAAGAAAGAATAGAAGGCATGCCACATGCAAAGGAAACCACTAAGAACTATGGTTCAACATCAAGACCAGCCCTGACAAGAACTGCCTCTTCCACAAGCCTGTCCAGACAAATCTCACTGTGAGGTAGTTGGACACACAGCTTCACAACTTCTATATGCTATGCAGTTTAGAAACAGTCATTGGCTACATCTTATGCCTGAAACAGTTCCCCCAAACCTCCCTTTGAACAATCAGACAAGAAATCTTACCAAAACAATGGAGATGCTAGTTGAATAGATTAAATGTTCACTTTCAGAGTCATGCTACTTTCTTAAAGATAAGACATGCTTCTTTAAAAAAAAAACTTCTTAGCTAAAAGACTGTATTTGGAAAGATTAGAGTTTTGTTTTTTATATATACAGTAGGACATAATCAGGAACTCACTTTCCCCAACTTTAGCCTTCATATAAAGACCTATGGCTGCTCCCACTTTCAGATAAAAATAAATACTCAAGAACCTGATATATGACCCACCATCTAAGTAGCCACACCAGTGATTCTCCTAATAGAATATTAAAGTGAAAGCCAGTCTAATGCATCCCAGAGAGCCCAGCCAAAAGCCCAAATTTGAATTTAATTGCCAAATACATTTTATAACCAGAATATACAACCAATAACAAGCTTAATTATAAAGTAGACATTTTAATTGCTTTTGGAAAACTAGCCAACAACCTGTGGTATACAGCTTCAAAAGGATGCAACTGCATGAGCTAATTAAGATCCAAACCCTGACAAACTCCAGCTCTCACAGTGATATTCACTTACAAGCTGCATATAAGTAAGGTATATAAAAGGATAACTTAGAAATTACTTATAAAAATTAGGAGACTTTAATTTGATTTTGCTTTGGACTTTCTTCCCACAATTGAGAGGGATGGCCTTCAGGAGCAGAACGTCTCCCAAGTAGGAAAGTTAGGATCATTTGCTTTAAGTCATTTCAGATCATTTTATACTTGGATTGATTTATTTAGCTGATTTGGTTAGGTTCTGGCATTTTGTTAAATTATATTTTATTGATTATGCTATTATAGTTGTCCCAATTTTTCTCCCTCCCCCCCCCACCCAACACCCCCTACTTCCTCAGGCAATCCCACACCATTGTTCATGTCCATGGGTCATGTGTATAAGTTCTTTGGCTACTCCATTTCCTATACTGTACCTTACATCCCCATGGATATTCTGTAACTACCTATATGTACTTCTTAAGAACCTTACCCCTTCCTTCACATACCCCTCCCAACTGGCAACCATTAAAACCCTCTCTGTGTCCATGATTCTGTGTTCTTGTTTGCTTAGTTTTTTACATTCAATTGTTCATAAATTTGTATTTATTGCCATTTTATTGTTCATAGTTTTGATCTTCTTTTTCTTAAGTCCCTTTAACATTTCATATGATAATGGTTTGGTGATGATGAACTCCTTTAGTTTTTTCTTGTCTGCGAAGCTCTTTATCTGCCCTTCAATTCTAAATGATAGCTTTGCTGGGGAGAGCAACTTTGACCATAGGTCCCTGCTTTTCATGACTGAATATTTCTTGTCAATCCCTTGTAGCCTGCAGTTTCTTTTCAGAAATCAGCTGACAAGTCTTGTGGGAACTCCTTAATTGTCTGCTTTTCTCTTGATGCTTTTAAGAGTCTCTCTTTAATTTTTAACCTTTGACATTATAATTATGACATGTCTTGGAATGGGCCTCTTTGCATCCATCTTGTTTGGGACTCTCCGTGCTTCCAGGAGTTGCATGTCTATTTCCTTCACCAAATTAGGGAAGTTCCTTTCATTATTTATTCAAATATATGTTCAATTTTTGCTCTTTTCTCTTCTCCTTCTGGCACCCCTATAATGTGAATGCTGGAATGCTTAAAGATGCCCCAGAGGCTGCTTACACTATGCCTGTATTTTTTTATTCTTTTTTCTGTTGTTATTATTCTTATTTTTTGCTTCCTTACATTCCATATCATTGATTTGATTCTCAGCTTCATCCATTCTACTGTTGTTTCCCTATAAATCATTCATTTCAATTAGTTCTACCCTGTGTTTCTTACTGGATCCATTTGTTTTGTTTTGTTTTTGCTGTTGAGGTCCTTACTAAGTTCCTTGGGCATCCTTATAGTCAGTGCTTTTAACTCTGCCTCTGATAGATTGCATATTTCCATTTTGTTTAGTTCTTTTTCTGGAGTTTTGATCTGTTCTTTCATTTGGGCCATGTTTCTTTGTCTCCTCATTTTACTAACCTCTCTGTGTTTGTTTTTATGTATTGAGTAGAGCTCATACAGCTCCATGTCTTGATAGTATGGCCTAATGTAGTAGGTGTCCTGTAGGGAGCAGTGGCACAGCCTCCCCTATCACCCAAGCTGGATACTAAAGGTCTGCCCTTCATGAGAGCTGAATATACCTTCCTCTTGTAGTTAAGCCTCAGATGCTGTTGGCAAGTCAATGGGAGGGATTTACCCAGGTCAGTGAGCTGCAAGGACTGACTGTGACCACTAACTACCAACCTCTGACCTCTATGGAGTATCAGCTGTACAAGGGCAGGGTGGTGGTGCTCTGACATGGTCTGTAGCTTTCCAGTGGGTGCACAGGCTCTGTGGGTCCAGGGTGGTACAGGCCAAGGTCAACCTCCACCTGTGTTTTGCCCAGGGCCATCCTGCCTAAGCTATAAAGCAATATGAGATGGTTGCTATTTGTGCTGGGTTTGAACATTCCCAAGAAAGCCAAACTGTGAATCTAGGCTGGCTGCTGCTAGTGCTGTGGCTGGGGCCACTTAGGAAGAGATACAGGGGCTGGGGACACACTGAGGTCAGCTGTCACTTCTTTGAGAGGATTTAGGAAGTTGTGAAGCATGAGCCAAGACCAGCCATTCATATGAAACAGTCTGTGTTAACATCTTGTGTGGCCTGCAAGTTGGGTAGAAGGGAGTCTCAGGGGATCTCCATGGGGGGCGGTCACACAGTGTTAGCCAGGTTGAAGAACTCTCATGTATGGCTCAGTCTGGGTGGATGTGATACCTTTAATTCTGTAGTTGTCAGACTTCTGATTTCTCAGAATTCTGAGTGGTAGTTGTTTTAAAATTTATTTGTAATTCTGATGTGGTTGTGTGAGAAGGTGAGCCGTGTTTACCTATGCCACCATCTCAACCAGAAGGTGGTTCTGTCATTTTTAAAAAAAAGTTTTAGAGGGGGGAAACTAAAACAAGAGTTAATGTTTTGTGTGATGTTATTGAAGCAATTAATTAAATTTGGTCCATGGACACAGATCAAAAGGCATCCAGAGAGTTTATAAGAAATAAGAACAATATTTTGCCTCATTTGTACCTCCACCACACTCCTCACTTAATAAAGTCTGGAGTTCTCTGGTTTATACTGTTCAAGGAACAAATCCTCATGGTGAAAAGGGTCAACAGAAGAAAGAAAATCTCTGGTTTTGCCCTTTCCACTTTGAGTCAGCATATGCTGGCAACTAATTCACAGAACAAAAGTACCTCATCATCCACGCTGCTAAATACTAGGATGGATGGTTTCAGAAATATGCTTATATTTAAGGAGCCATGAATGACTGATTCACCATCTCTAAGGAGAGCACTCTCATGAGTGAAAAACTTTCTCAACTATCAGAATGGCCAGATGGGCCTTACTCAACACTGAGAGAGAGAAGTTACAGTAAAAAGGATTATGGTGTGAAAATTTCTGACTGTACTGCAGAATTCCTCAACACATTGTTACCTCCTGCTGGGCCTAACTCATTCTTCTGGTATCAAATTTAATTCCACCTAGACAGCACAATGATTTACACATGGCACCCACACATAGCCCCTTCCTTTGATTCACACCAACTTAGTTTAAGTCCAGATGAGCTATAATGGGCTTCGGTGACAGATTCAGTCCTCAGCAAGGAAGCAAGCCCTTTGTACACAAACACCCAAGCAGGCAGCAAGGGCATCAGCTGAGTCATCAGGGATGTCTACGCTATTTTCAGCAGCTCAGATAAACAAGCACATAACACCACCCTCCCTCCACTTCAACAAAAATGCAGCAATAAGTGGAAGGAATTCAATGTGGGACTGGTTATGTGTCAGAGATCCAATTTTCTCAACAGGTTCTCAATAAGGAACCATATTCCACATCCTTCAAAAAAGTCCACAACAAAGTATCCTAAACCAAAATTCAATTTAAAAAATAACAAAAACTGGCCTTTGTTCATTATCCCATATTACTTATTGAATATTCCCTCCCTAAGAGAAAATATAGGAAATAAAAAACGCAAACTGCCACTACACAGTGGGGCATAACTCAGACCTGATATATCTCTTACAATAACACAGGCTACATGTTAAGCCTGGTTTAAATACTCCAAATACTACAGACCCACCATTCAGCATAGCATGAGGTAGGTGCTTGACATCCATCTCTGTGTCCCTGCAGAATCCACTGACCATTCCTCTCAAGAAGGGGCTCCAGACTCACTGAGGACAACCATGTCTGCCTCCAAGTAAGTGCTGTGTGGTCACTATTACCCTCACGTGTCTAACTCCAGAATCCCACAGAATGCTATCACAATGCTTCTGAAATATTGCCAACATCTTGCTGTTTCTATTAGTCATCCTCAAAAAACAAAAGAAAGTATCAGAAAGGTTTTTTCTTTCTGTCACCCATGAAAAAGAGTTTAGGAAAGCTGGTCAATCTGATGCCCTGGGATATTTTTTCTGCTTGTGTCTCTGCAGATATTAACAAACCAGCGATATCAGACAGGGCTAGGTAAGCTAAACATCACAGCACCTTCTGAACCATTCAGACTTTACTTGAACACACTAGGCTTTCATGAACAAATTCGTCACTCAGGGCTCATTCTGAATCCCCTTCTGGAACCTTAAAGAAAACCTATAAAGCAAAGAATCACTGTAAAGGAGACTGTAAAGTCAGCATCCCAAGACCAATAGTCCCAAAAGCCTAGATGCAAAGAATAACCAATTCTTCAGCAGTCTAAACCATAAGTATAATATGAGCAAGTGAGAAGAAGGGTTCTCTCTAAGACCTAGTTCACAAGGCATTTACTAAACTAGATAGAAACAGGGTCTAAATGTACAACAAACAAAGCCAGTGTTATTAGGTACATATTTCGGTTAAATTTTTTTTCATAAATGGTAACTATCATGTTCTCCCACCAAACAGACTCTGTCTAGTTGATAGTCAAAATTATATTCAGATATTAATCCCACCAGGAGGGTAGGGATTGGTCTGCTTTGTTCACAACTGTAGCCAACATCCAGAATAGTGCCCAGCACACTGTGTGCATGAAAATACTGTGTGCATGCAAATTTTTCTAATCTTCACAACTATCTAGGTTAAAAAAAAAGATTAAGATATGTAAGTGGCATGCCCAAGGTCACACAGCTGGCAAGTGGCAGCATGACATTTCTTAAACATGTATGTCTTTAGAGTAGATCTATGAACTAGTATATTGGTTATGCAACCATTAGGCTGACTGCATAGTATAATCAAGCAATCCTTTATTAAAAGCATACTATAAATTCTGCAGTGAACTAGGTGCTATAAAACTTGGTGTCTATCTCTAGCAATTGTTATAAATTATGAAACCAGCCAAAGGAAAAAAACACTGGTGGCACTACAACCTGACCCATGACTAAAATTTACATTTATAACAGCTACAACTCTTACAGATGGAGTGTATCTGTATAAAAAGCATGTCGAGAAAGTCTGATAATTAAAGCATAGAAGGAGTTAACCTGTTGTATACACTGATGATCTCTTAAGAGGAAGGGAAAATCGTGCTTTCACAGTTAAGATGACCAAAAGAAACATTTAAAATGTGATTAACTGGACACATTTGAGAGCTTGAGAGTCAAGAAGCAATTCAGGTGTGCTCTATCAGGAAAAAAGCAAAGAAAATGAATAAATTCTAAGAAAACAGAAGTATCAGAGATTGCGCAGTCTCCAGACCTGACCTCCCAGTACCTTTTATGTTGGTTTCCTGAGAACATACCAATCTTTGTGTACTGCTCAGAGTAGAAGCTTCAACATTCTTTGCCTCACAATATGCATGATATCATGTAGCCAAATGAGGTGAAGTGTAATCTCATCACACAATACAACACAAACAGCTGTGAGTTCATAGTTAAAGGACAGCAGCTCAATTCAGCTGCACACCTGCAATTATTTAATGTCTAGTTAAGCTTGTCTCCATTTAATAAATTACTTGATAATTACAAAGAGAATAAGAAGAAAAGACATAAGCTGCAACTGAGAGCTGGAGACAAGGGTAGAATTAACAAACAAGGGTAGAGAAAAACTTGCAAAAGGTATGGGAAAGAACAAGGTATTTGAACCAAACAAATTCAGTAATTCAATTTGACAGATATTTCATAAGCCATCTGTGAGGTGCCAGGCAGGGTATCAGCCATAGTAAAGGGCCCAAGGCTAACCTGTCCAAGCCATCACCTTCAGTGTACTCACCCAGTCCCTGAGCTACTTCTAGAAGGAAGGACTGACAGAACAATAGAGTTCTCACTTTTCCAGACAGGTAAAAAAGTTTCAGGATTATCAATTAACCTTTTCACTTAGTGAAAGAATAGATACTTCCCCAGACTTCTAACACACAGTCACCTTTTATCTGTCCAGAAAACCAGAGCAGAATGTGTCAGGACAATACAAAACTATAGATAATATCAAAGTCTCATTTTCACCAATAGTTTCAGACTCTCCCCACCAGCTATTTCCTGAAATTTGCCTAAAATAAATTTATTTTTCTTGTCCTCTTAGAAGCCTTCTGGTGAAACAATTTCAAGAAAGAAGGCAGAGAGGAGAGGGGTTGAGTGGAAAAACTTCCATATCACACTGTTTGGGGTGAATGGTATTCCCCCCAAATACTACAGGTTGGAGTCCTAACTCCTAATACTTTAGGATAATGACCTTTTATAGAGATAAGGTCTTTAAAGAGGTAACTGAGTTACAATAAATTCTTTGGGGTAGGCCCTCATTAAAAATAACTGATGTCCATATAAGAAGAGGATATTTGGGCACAAGGCACACACAGAAAAGACCACATGAGGATACACTGAGAAAGCACTCATCTGTAAGCCAAGGATGTCAGCCTCAGAAGAAACCAACTCTTGATCTGGGTCTTCTAGCCTCCAGAACTTGAGAAAATAAACTTCTATTGTTTATGCCACCCAGTCTCTGGTACTTTGTTATGGCAGCCCTAGCAAACTAATACCACCACCAATCAAACAATCAACTCTTTAAAAATAAGTAATTTCTGGCCCTGGTCAGGTAGCTCAATTGGTTAGAGTGTCCACCCAATATGCTACGGTTGTGGGTTCAATCTCCCATCTGGGAACATACAAAAAGCAACCAATGAATGCATAAATAAGTTGAAAAACAAATCAATGTTTTTTTCTCTCTTTCCTCTCTCTCTCTCCTCTCTCTCTCTCTCTCTCAAATCAACAAAGAAAAAAATAAGTAATTTCTCATGAATAGACCTATTCCAAATTCCTTGGCTTAATTTCTACTTGGATCCAAATAAAAGACCAATAACATGTTGGTATTTAATCCTTGCCTGTTGGGCCACCCCTGGCTACAATGTTACAGCTGAAATGATGTGAATTCTTTCCACATAGTAATTCTGCTTTGGACTTGACCAAGCGAAGCTCTACTCAAATCATAAAAGGACCCAACACCCCACCATCCATCTATCCAGTCATACTTTCATCTATCCATGCATACATTCTACAATACTTATTGGACTTCTGTTATTTGTAGAGAAAACTTAGAAAAATTAAGATTTGGGACCAGCCCCTACTACTAATACTAAGTAGTATGAGTACTAGTACTAATTACATGGTCAGGCTGAATTGAAATAGGCACAAAAACCTATGGAAAAAATCTTTTTAGGCATGTCTAACACACATATGTTTCCAAGTATGAGAAGAAGGAAAAAAGGAAAGAGGAGGACATCTTAGGCACAGAATCATAAAAGTAGGAACTAGAAGCTAGAATATGAAAATATCTGAATGTGATGCTCTAACCCAAGGTGTATGACCTTGGGCAAATGACAAAGCTCTTTGATGACTAATTTAACAGTGTAATAAAATCATGCTTATCAAGTACCTAGAGTTGTACCTACCAATGTAGGGCTGCTAAGTGGTTATATTTTGTTTGTCCTGGAAATGGTAGATAGTTCTATGGGCTGCGCAATAGGGAAGAGTAAGTCTAGAAATGAGGCTGGAAAAGTATGCTGGAGTCAGACTGTGAAGAGCCTCACATGGCATACATACTAAGACTCTGGAAAACACTATATCCTATGGAAAACAGGAAGCCTATGAAGGTTTTTTAGACCTCAACTGCAACGTGCTGAGTTTGGGATTTCTGAAAGAAATCTTCAGTGGGGATGGCACAGTGAATACTTGAGGAGAAAATGATATCATGGTGAGGAGTCAGTGAAAACTGCTGGACCAGAGAAAAAGGGGTCAGAAAGGACAGGATAGAGTCAAGGTACATTTCAGAAGTACAACAGCCAGGACAAAGTGACCTTCCGAGATGAAACTAATTTCAAAAAGAAAATGACAAAAACTTTAATTGAGATGACTAGTCAGGTTACAGTTTCACTCTCTAGAAACTGCCCTTAGTTACCTAATTTACATTCTAATGTATTTACATACATGAATACAAAAAAAAGCTGGCAAAACAGACCAATGCTTTTGACCAATAAACACTCTCTTTAAGAAGCCAAACTGCAGAGAGCTTTTTACCTTTAGCATTTAACATCTCTGATATTTACTAAAATTTATAGATCCACTTGCCTGGGAGTTATTTTATTATTTAAGTGGACTGTATTAATACCCATCCTTCCACCCTGACCAAACCAACAGATGAGAGCAAACAACTTCCTCTGACTCTTCAACCTGCTGCTATCTTCCTACCTAACCTACTCTAAAAGTATGATGATCAGCTCTAAATCTAGAATTGAAGGCAGAGTACTAAAGGCTAGTACATTTACATTTCTCCCAGGCTGAAGCATGGAAATTTAGTGACAAATCAATTTTTTTCTTTTACAGAGCAGCGGATATACAGGTTTTTGAGAAGAGGCAATGCAGGGGAGAGGAGATCCAAAATCAGTTTTTGGGAATGTCCTTCCATGAGTCACCTTCATAATCCTGGCCATTTTTTAAAGGATCTATCAGGCCCATAAAGCAGACCCAGTCAAGTGATGAGGGAGGCTGAACAGGTTTCAGAAAGGCCATGCACTGGTGTGGTCATACACTGGTCAAAGTCAGGCCACCCATCAGGCTTACAGGGAAACAGCAGACCACAGACTGGAATCACTCAGGAATTCTGCACCAATGTCACGGTCCCCACCTTTGCATGGACTTCAAATACCTGTCCCATAGACACTAATGATGTGCCTTTCACAAAGTTCTCTCACTGATCTTTCTTCCAATTGCTCACTTTCCTTCCTTTTCTCTCTGCCCTTGCCTCTTTCTCCTTGTATTTACACAACTGGAACCACATCTGAATACTCAACTACAGCCCTTTTATTTGTGGCCCTCAGAAAAATGTCCCAAGAAAATTGCTTGTTTCTCAAGTTAAAGGTCCTCCCCTCTGAATTTACCTACTTTTCCCATAATAAAGCCTCTCCATGCCAGCAATTAATCAAACCCTGAACACCATCCAGAAACAGCCAAAGGGAACTCTCTGACCTCTTCATAAAGCTCCCTGCCAGCAATGTATAGGTCCCTCAAAGTCTCTCGCAAGCACACCAATGTATACACTGGTCACATCAAGAGGCTAGCTCATCTCAGGCTTCCTTCCACCTCCGATGCCCTAGAAGGGTATAATCAAAACCCAGGGACATTCAGGAACTATTCTAGGTTCCTACTTTGCTGACACTCTCTTCTTGGAGAGAGTCCCTTGCTGATACCAGTCCTCTCAAGAGACCACGGGGAAACATATAGAGATTCAGAGTCAGGAGACCTAGAGTCAAAGCCCAACTCCTCCACTGAGGAACTGTGTGACCTTGGACAAATCTGATAACCTAATTGACCTTCCCTTTCCTAAACTGTAAACAGAGGATAACAATACCTAAAAGCTAGTTTAAGAGACTTAACTGAAATAAAATGAAATATGGTAAACTGTGAAACACTACAGAAATGTTGTCATCAATGCCTAGAATTTCCCTAGTATCCCTATTTCACCTACTAATGGTTCCGTCCTTCAGGATGTATATCCTAGTCACCTGTATTCTTAACCATATGCCTGCAATTCTCAACTTTTTCATCTCATAGTACACATAAACTACTAAAATTCTGTGACACACCAGAAACTATTACATTTTTTGCTGATCTGACAAAAAATAGGTATAATTTTGATTCATTCACAGTAAATAGCTACTGTTGTGTTGTCCATTGTCATTTTTTATTTGACTATTTAAGGAAAAGAGGTCAGTGCCCTTGACTAAATAGTCAGGTACTGTATGTTTTAAAAACTCTTGCAGCACACCAGGTTGAAAATCACTGCTGTATGTTATGCCAGGGGTGGCAATAACGACAGTCAGGTTTGCAATTAACAGGCACCTGTGTTCAGGTTTCTATCAGATTATAAGCTCCTGAAGGGCTTCTGGCAGCATCTCACACATCATCTTGTTTCAAGTTGGGCACTCACTAAGTACTCAAATACTGCCTAAGTAAATGACATCTGTTAGTAGGTTAAATCCCTCACAAGCTTAAAGAATACAGGCAAAAGAAAGGTTGATCAACAGAAGTCCAATGCTACACAACCACTATTATATCCCATAGTGTCTGAAATCACTGCCTTTTACTACTTTTAAGCCACTATTGATTAGCAGTTCATAGCATTCCCTCCCAGCCTATGCTAAGAACTTCACATGTACCATCACATTGAATCTTCGCAACCACTCAAGGAGGCAGGTACTATTATTATCCAATTTTATAAATGGGGAGAGTAATACTGAACAAAGACGCAAAGTAACATGTCTGAGGAGACACAGCTAGCAGTGGCAAAGCAGGAGTTTGAATCCAGGAGGTCTTATTCTAGAGCCAGTGCTCTTAACATCAAGGGTAGCCAAATCCTTGCGAAACATAAAGCTTCAAGGCATGTCTCCATTTGAAAAAAGCACCTCTGCCTCCATGTGTTAGCTCCTTATGACAAAAGGACAACATGATGCTCCAGAAAAATTATAGCTACTCACTGTCTCAACTAGCATGTGATATAGACAGAAAGAAAACAACCAAATATTTAATGTGCTTGAATCCTGGTCTATGACAGTTGCTTGAAAACCACATTTATAATTGGAAGTAAATCTCAAGAAATGTGAACTCAAACTCGAGACAAGGTGTTTACTTCAATAACCTTTCTAGTTAATAATTGATAGTAGTGAAAGAAGAATAATGGAAGAGAGGCTCTAAATTTTTTGCTCCACAATGGAAGCTAGTCAGAGGCTCAGCAGTGTCTCCCAAATCTGTCACTCAATATGGAAAATCCCCAGAGGCTGCCAAGAATCATGAATTACATTTGTGTCCTTCTTTGGGCTGACATAGGTATATATGTCAAGCCCCAGAATTCCAGGAGAACCAAACTTCCTTAAATCAGCCAACATATTTAACAGAGCTAATAACAACACAAGAAAAAAAAAACCAAAATCCTGGCAATCTTTGCAACTTTTCTGTGAGTCTCAAAGTATTCCAAAATAGATGGTTTATTTTAAAACTTAGAAAAATAACAACAATAAAGAACCAACAGAAAAGTAAGGAAGAAATATGACCTGACTGTTTACAGAAAGAGAAATACTACTTGATCTTGGATATAGTAAGAAATGCTCAGTGTTACTCATACTAAGAAATGCAAATTGAACTTTGAGATACTAATTTTCTCTGAGCAGACTGGCAAAAATTCAAAATTTTAACAACACACCCTGTTGCCAAGGCTGTGAGGAAACCTCTACCCTTAAACAGGTGGGAATTTAAACTGATACAACCTCTACAATGTGATTTGGCAATAATTATCAAACAATTTCAAAGAGAGTTCTGCTTCTGGGAATTTATCCTAGAGCTGTACAAATACCTATTGCTAGGATGCCATATGATCAAAATTATTTACTACACCATAAGTTGTAATAGCAAAAGACTGGAAATAATGTGTCAGGAAAGGTTAAAATTATTATGGTACAACCATACCATGGAATATTATGCAGCTATAAAAAATAAATTAGGAAGCTGCCTCTGTACTGAGATGAAGTGATCACCAAGATATATAGGTAATAACAAAAAAGCAAGATGAAGAACCATATTTATAGTATCTAACTATTGTGTAATATATACTCAACTGTACTTCTATTTGCTTTGAGAAATTATGGAGGAAATATGGGAAATTGAGGAATACTACATATGGTTCTAGGGATGGGAATGAGACATTTCTCTATATGTTTTTTTGAATCATATAAATCTATTATCTACTCAGAAACAATAAACAACAGATAAAGAAACCACCAAAAACACCCTTCAATTTCACAAATAACAGGGTGAATCTCTGGTTTCACCTCTGTGTGGATTATATTATTCAGAGATTATCAGATACCATTCTCCAAGTTCTATTTCTATCGCTCCCTACAACATACCTTACCTTACATGATGTTAGGAGACATAAACCAATTTAATATTAACCCAAAGAGTGTAATCGAATGCAGAAAAATGTAAATGTAAAAATGTAAACATTAAAAAATCTGTATGTTGAATGTCACCTATGATGCTCAGGACTGCATCTCACCTCCTATGTGCACTCTGTACACTCTGTTTCCTAACTACATATACCCATCCAAAATCCTACCCTCTCTCCCCCAAGCACGGAGAGTGGAGAATTAAGCATTTTTAATGAAAAACTCAGAACTTATTTGAAAGCAAATTTGAGCCCAAAAGCAGGAGTTAAAAATCTCAAAATACAATGCATAACAAGAGTAGTGCTGATTATCTTTAGTGTGAAATTTCACATGTTCAAAGGTACTGACCAGAATGGACTCGGAAACACATTATCTCTCATAGGATCGTGCATGCAGTTCTTGTTTTGACTTCAAGGCTGTGAGCACTATGGGGCCATTACAGCAGCCCACAGGCCATGTGTGGTATGTTACAGGAAAGTAGCCAAAATGACAAGGCCAGCCTGTGACATCAATGATCCCACCAAGAAAGGGCCTCAAACTCACAGATTATAACATTAGATGGTAGACAGGCTGCCACTTAGCAGGTAAGTACTTATCCAAAAACCCGTTGGGAGACAAAGTCATCAAAGCCCAGCTCACCTAAGTACTATCTAGCGATAATTATTTGCTTTTCTACTAGATCAATAAGTAGTAAATAAGGTCTAGAAATGAACAGTCAATAAAATGGGGAAAACCTGTCACTGGTTTTCGCTACATCCTTTGTTCTTGTCCAGAGAAGGTTTTCACAGAAAGAAGGGAAATAACTACTAACTATGCTGATTGATTTCTTACACACACACACACACACACACACACACACACACACACACACACACCTCATTTCACTGTGCATTACAGGAACATTATTAATGAACTGAGATACTCCTCAATAATAAAACCAAGATCACTCAGGTAGAAAAACTTGCCCTAAACAGTTCCATGTGTAAGTGGAACAACCAGGTTTTTATCACTTTACCCAAAGTCACTGCTCAAAGTTGGGGAAAGTCAGGGCTTCTGAAAGTAACAACCTGCTCCTCCCTCCTTTATCCTCAAGTCTGCCTTAATGTCTTAATCAGCAGAGCCATGATCTAGAAAGCTCCACTTTACACTGCCACACTATCACAAAATGTCTAATCTACTTAAAGAGGTGAAGAGAAACCCTGGGTGATGATCCAGCTACAGAATAGTTCCTCTGGTGCCTCATGAATTTTGGAAGCTGTCTCATAAATCAGTTCAACCAAGATCAGTTCACTTGGTCTTGTTACAAATCCTGCTGCCACAGTGGACAGTGTCTCAAATTTTAAGTTAAAAATGTAAAAGAAAAAGGGGGAGAAGGAGGGGCCCACCCACAAAAGCTGGGGTTGAGAGATGAGAAGGCCAACTACACAGGTTCTAAAACACATAATTTTGAATTGCCCAGGAAGTCAAAGAAGAGAGGTAACCTATCTGAGAGTTAACAAAACACTTTTTTGCAGAACATTTATGTTTCCTTCACTTACACCTATGGGTACAAAGCTGAGGTCATCTGAGAGGATCTTAGACTACCCCTGACATCTCCACAGTACTTACAGTGGATCATGGCTGCTGACTTTCTTATGTTTATTCTTTCTCTAAACTGTGAGCTTCCCAAGGGCAGAGACCATTTTATTTATCATCAATGCACCTAGCTCAGAGCATGACACTATGGATGCCGCATGAAAGTATTTGTTTAATGTTTGTTTAGAAGAGACAATGCCTCTGAGGAAAGAAAAGGGAGCCTCTGAAATCAGTTCCCCTTCCCTTGGCAAAAAGAACATGAGAGCTACACCATAAAACAGCAAATCTCAGAGTGGGGTCCCAAGAACAACAGTATCAGCATCACCTAAGAACTTGTTAGAAAAGCAAATTTTGGGGTCCCACCCAGACCCAATGAAGCAAAAACTGGGTGAGGTCTAGCAATCTATGGTTTAATAAACCCTCCAGGTGATTTTAATACAAAGTAAAATTTAAGAACAGCTGTCAAACAGTTTCAACTCATATATATACTAATGTTTCATAAACTACCCCTCATAACTCAAACAATTGAGTAAGATAACTTTAACCAGTTTTAGGTGTTTAGAAATAAAAGTTTACACATACCTGTGAGGCAGCTTTTCTGGTAGTGTTAACTGCATATGCCATGCTGGTTCAGTGTTTTTGATTAATTTATTCCTCTCCACTCACAGCACAGACATACATATTTTACCAATGAAATTACAAAAGTCAGGCCAACAGCTAAGACACTAGGAAAAAAATCCTTTTTACAAATTGACTGGAACACATTAGGAAATTAATGTTATACAAAGTAACAAGAAGGTCAGGCTCCTTGGGCAGAATGGGGGTCACTGTGCATTCATCTCCAACTGAAACAACTAAAAGACATTCAGAAAAGACCTCATTCCTTCTGTTCATGGTTATAATGGCCTTCTTGAGAATTCCGGGTTATCTGCTAGTGTTTTTAAAAAGCACATCTACATATGTGGGTAAGGACATTCAGAATGTTCAAGGGGGAGAGGAGGATTTTTTTTCCATGTGGAGACATCAATGACATGTCAACAATGAGCCTAATTACCCTATTGCTACTAAAAAACACCTATACCTTGTGTCTGAAAAAATGCTATACCCCAAACAGGGTCTGTTCTGGATGGAAAGCAGTCCCACTCAGATACCTTAGGCAGGCATTATTAAGAAAGGATGGTGTAAGGAAACTCACCTAAGGAGGGAGGCTCTCAGTTGCTTGCCTTTCTCTAAGCAGGCGGGGGTGCCAGAGGTGCATGCAGTTCAGCTCAGGCTTCCAGAGGCATCAAGTCTCTGGGTCTTAAGAGCAAAAGTAAACTTGACCTTGGGACTGGAAAAAATGCCTAAGAAAAACTGAAATCTCACCATTGATCTGATAGATGCACATGCTTCACTAGCAAGAAAATCTGTTCAGATAGATTAAAGAGGAGCAACTTCTAAAAGTGTTATTGTTTGGTAATAATACACTTTTATCTAGGGACAACATGGAAAAATGCCAGAAAATGTCTCCTCTTATTTGTAGACTAAAAGTAAGCAAATCTTGACAGTGAAGAAGGACCCTTCTTTGTGATCACTCTCATTATGCAGAAGCTGCTGGCAGGAAAACCACACTTCAACATTATGGTGTTTAAGTCCTGTTCTAATCTCCATGTCCAACTGCAAGAAATTCAAAATTAAGAATAATTTTCATCAAAACAGGTTTATTGTACCAATGGCAGAAAAATTAACTTCTTAATGTTCATTTTCAAAAAGCAGGTTTTTAGGGTATAGCAAAATATTATAAAAATAACATCATGCCTATTAATCTCTATTGTCAATCTAGTTTTACAAGAAAATATTTTTAATTTCATGTTAATATTTTCCCAATTAAATATATTAATATGTTTGTTTTTAAAATGAGTCTTAAAAAGTACAATGTTTGGTTGGATCTGACTCAAATGCCATCAAATTCACCCAAATCAGGACCTAACAACCTAACCCCAATCAAATATCAGACTAAAATTTTTCAAACTGTTCATGTGTATTTTGTCTTATACATTCTCCAGCTGAAAAGTAATTTAATATAGCAGTACCTCATCTGTACTGTCAACTCAAAAATATATTTCTTATTCCTTTGATAATGTATTCTAAGTGAATAAATGAATGATTATGTGTCTATGGCAAAACACAGGGTACTACTTTCTCTCCCAGAAAATGCCCATTTCTGGAAGTACCCAAAATGTACCAGAAGGATATTCCTGCTTTACAAAAACAGTACCCTATTTACTATTTTTTCAAAGACATTCATCTTTTTGCAAAGCAAAAAAAAGTAAGCTTACCTCTCACTGCTATACCTATACTGAAATTATAAATAGTAAGGACACATTATTAAATAACAAATTTCAATCCACTTTCAAATTTAAGGGTTAGCATTCCTACTGCAATCACTTCTTTAGATAACTCTTATCCACTGAACACCCAAATACAAATCAACAAAGGTCAACTACATCACGTTTGAAAACCTAAAGAGTTTGATTATCACTTATTTTTTGTTCCTGTAATGCAGCTTTCCCTAAACATAACTGGGCATCAAAATCACCTGGGAACTTCCAAAAATTAAAGATTCCCCATCCTCATCTCATTTAACCAGAAACTCCAGGAGTGAGACCCAGAAATCTGTATTTGTTTTTAATGAAGGCAAATTCCAGAACCACTGCTTGGTAGCAGGAAGTAAAAGATCAACAAACATCAGTTTCACAAAAGTGCCCCAACAATTCAAGGGAAGCCTTCAGCAAAGGTGTACTTGTTTTAAGAGGAGACATCTGAAAAGCAAAATGAAGACCTAGTGTTGCCTGTGAAGCTCAGCAAATCTCCCTGCCAATTAGTGTAAAGACCAAAGTAGTGGTTCCCAAGCTTTGGGACATACCAGAATCACCTGGGGCTTATTAAAGTTTCTGATTCAGTAAGCACAAGAATTTGCATTTTCAACAAGTTCCCAGGTGATGTTGAAACCCTTTTGAGAACCACAGGGCTAGAGCAATGATGTGGAATTCAGACTGCTGTAATTTGTCACTAACTAGCTGCAGAACTTGGAGCAAGTCTCAAATTCTCTAAGTTTTGCCTTTTTCTTCTTCTAAGAGATCACATCAGTGCATCTCCTCTAACTCCAACACTCTCTAGTTCTATAAAATAACAGCACATGAAATTGCAGGAATCTAGGGGGTGAGAGGAAAGGTTCCAGTCCCTGTGACAAGCAACATATTACCTGAACAGACAAAAAGTCACACACATCCAGAAGCAACAAATTAGTCTTTTTTTGTTGTCAAAAATCAAGAAGTATTTTTATGGCTGATGGAAAAAAAAAAGCACACAGTTTTTACTTCCAGAAACCCATGCTTGTACAGAAAAACAAACAAAAAAAATCATGGCATGAATTTAATATCCCTTTAGTACCAAGTAAGTTCCTCATTTGCCAAAAACTTCCTGTGGCTTTACCCACAAAAGGGAGAGATGAGATGCCCAAATTTACTCAATGTCAAAAACACACCAGATAGTGACAGATGTTCTGACATCCTGTTCATCAAGTCTTCACAATTATATAAAATAAATATCCTAATTTTACAGACAAAGAAACTGAGGCTCACGAAGCTTAAGTTACTTATGGCAGCACAGATAATCGATGGCAGAGTCAAGGTTTATATTAAGGTTTTTACAGCTCCAAACCTCTCACGCTTTTTATGGTACAATGATTTCCCCATCATTTCCATCCACCATGACCCTTTAAAATGCCACTAGAAAAAGAGCAGGGTTCTAATTTTTTTTAATTAATTTTGACAGAGATTACCTTCACAAAAAAGTCTTTCAGGCAGTGCATTCCCCACCAAGCTCCTGAATGGCAGAACTTCCATGGTTTTATAAGACTGTTCTATTTAAATTTTCACCCAAGCCTGGAAAATAGGACTAATATTATGACCTTGATCATCTTGCACAACATAAAACCCCCTTAACAAGTGGATTGTTGGAGGTTATGGGACAGAAGAGGACAAATAAATTTTCCCCTGTCCCTCATCTGTAACACAACCCAAACTGATATCTACCATGACCCGTTTAAATCGTTAAATTCAAAATAATATCAGCTGATCCCAGAAAACATTTCCCCATCTATCCTTTTAGGAAAAGTTAGAGCACAAATCCACATCAACTGCAAAGATCACAAATAACCAAGTTGAAAGACATAAGAAATTTTTAATGTCATTTTTAATGCTTGCAAGCTACTTACCTGCATACCTAATGGTTCATCTATGTAAGAACTCCCCAATCTATATTCATTCACTTCTATTAAATCACAACACAAATACGTTCCTAGAACATCACTGTAAAACACTTCATAAGCCTTTATTGCACAGCCCTATCAGAAGTGTGGCCTTAAAAATGATGGGCCTTAGAGATGACAGGTGTTTCTATAACAATTCATCATTTCAAAGAGCAGCCAAGAAAAGGGTCTTCCCTCTACTCACTGTCAACCATGCAATAAACTATATTTTGTCTTCTCTATAGACCTGAAATACAGGTACAGAACGCTGCAGTAGTCTACCTTACCCCTAGGAGCAAGCAGTTTTGTGGAGCTCAGAAGGTGTTTCCTGGTGGACCAGCAATGCCACTGCCCTCCCTGAGGCACATCCACTGGGCACCTGTCACCACAGGCCCCACTGAAGTTCTCAGATGGATAGCATGATGGGCCATGTCAGGGAGCTAATGGGGCGAAGGTGAGGCATCAGAACCACACAAGGGTCGGTTCACTTGACTCAGGTCCAGGGCTATAGACTTCATGTCTAAACTCAGCTTGGTAAACACTGGCAGTAATAAAGAAAAAAAATCCATCCTCCTCCAGGAAATTACCTCCTACCTTGGATCCCACTAAAAGCAAATCATACTTAGAAATTATTTATTCTATCTAGAGCATCAAGTATGTACAGGGTGCTCAGTGAAAGAAATAATGGCGTCTATTTATTAACCAACTTACTAAGTGATCAATATTCAACTCTCAATGAATATTTATTGATTACATACTGTGTATCATGCACTGCTCTAGGAGCTATGGATACAGTGAATGCAAAAAATGTCTCTCCCCTCACAAAACTTCCAATCCAGTGGAAACAAGCAATATTAATTAATATATGGTAAAAATATTTTAATGGAAATAAAGCAGAGTAAGCATCACAGAGTGACTGAAGAGGGGGAGGAACTATTTTAGACAGAGTCAGGGAAAGCCTCTTGGAAGAAGTAACTTCCTGGCAAGGGCTGAAGTGAACACCTGACATTTGTTATCAGTAATTTTTATGACAATCCCTCAAGCAGGTAGCTGTATTTTACAAATGAGGAAACCGGGGCTCAAGCTAGTTAAAAGACCTGCCCAAGTTTATGAGTATCATGCCAAAAAAAAAAATAGCTTACAACCCCTGGTGCCATTTCCGCTACACAAATGCCAGCCCTAGATTCGATACAAGATGTGTATATCCCAGGGGGTGCACAGTAAGATTCATTCAGGTCCAAAAAGAAAGTAAGATCATCTATGTATACTTATTTTTAATCTCAATACTTTAAATTTCTGTTTTTATGTGAGATTTATATGTCTAAAATATGTATACAATTTAGAGGTGATTTAAAAATGTTTTATTGATAGACGTGATCATTGCGCAGACAATTCCAAGATCACCACACAAGAGAAAAGATGCCAAAGAAATAAACATGGTCCCTCTCCCCCACACAGAATGTTCTGTTATACACAGCCTATATTCTGTGAACATAATTTTAAATTTCAAAATACAAAGTGAAATAAAATAAACCACACATGTGAATATACAGTGCAGCTCACTGTGGAGACATTTTATCCTAATACCTCATCCAGGGCTGGGTCCCCACATACTGATGATTATAGCCTGCCCCCCTGGCAGGAAACCTGCTTATTCCACACTGAAGGGAATCCACAAATCATTTCAAATTGGTCATCAGACAGCAGCTGTCAACTGGTGATAACTTTTGGTCACTCCCTACCCAGGCTATTTAATATACATGGAAACATAAGTTTCATAAATTGTTCAAATGTATGTTTATTCAAAATACCATTATGAGTCCATCATACTGTTACAGGCTATCAGCTAAATAATATGCATTTTTTAAAAGGCTTGGCAGCTTAATACATATTTTTACTGCTCATATAACTCAAAAACAGCCTCAGAGTAAAACGTTTAATTTGACACATAATAGTCCATTATATAGCCTAATCCTCTTTTGTGTTTTCAAAGAGGTAAGAAAGTGCCGGGGTATTTCAATTTAATAGGAGGAGCACAGCAAGGGAAAGGGGCAAAATTATTCACACACAGTTGCTGGTCTAACTTCAGGGCCAGGTTTATGAGTATTGGTAAATAAAGGGGCATGTGGGGGGGGGGGAAGGTTATCTGGTTATAAGAAGCATTAAGGCTGATCTTTAAAAAAAAAAAAGGAAAGAAGGCCATTATTTGGATAGTCTCCTGTATATTAATGCTCCCTGAAAATGTCTAGTATCATTTACTATCACTATAAATCGATCTGATTGACTATTGTTTTTTAAACAGGGTCCTAGACCTGAACTACTGTTGACCATAGGAGAATTCCTGTTAAGATATATAACTGATCTATAAATCTTTCTCCAGTTCTCAAAGGCAAATGTGCAATTACACAGATATTCATCTTCTTTTAAATGACCAAGAGCTACTTACTAGTTACCTAATAAGTAAGTTAAGAAGTTCCTAAAATCTATATAGGTAAGTTAAAATCAGCAAGTTACAGTATACAAAAAACTTGAAATTGGTCTACCAAGAACCTGGACAGTTCTCCAACACTGCAAATCATCTACTAGGCACTCTCACACACTAACATTGGGACTCTCAGAATTCTCACAATACTCTGGAAAGATGAGATGTAACATCAGTGTTGTCTGAGTCAGTTATAGTTTTACAACAGTCCTATTCCTGCTTTTTAATTATAAATTACTATTAGTTCAATGTTATCACTACAAATTTGATTCGTTGAATATTATGTGGTTAATTTCACAATGTGTAGTTGCTATTTACAACATTTATATTTTTTCCTGTAATTTTCAATAATGAGACCTTAAGATATATATGTGCTGTGGTGAAAATAAGAATACAGACCCCTACAGCTAAAGCAGATATATACAAGCCCAGCTCCCCCCAAAATTGCTTGTACAGTAAACCTGTGATTTCATGTTCTTTAAAAAACCTGCCATCTACAACCAAAGCAAGTACAACAGAATTACATTTTTTAAGCTTATGGAATACACTACTTTATAAAATAAAATCGTACATAAGTGGCTCACACTAATATTTGCTTATCTTGACGCTGCACAGTAAAGGGGAGATAAAGAGCCTCTGCCTCACCTGAGTTAAGTCCAAAAAATTCGAGAACTACTCCAGATCAGTAACTATTAACTTTTCCCGAGTCACAGCCTCTTCTGAGAATCTGACAAAAACTATAATCATCTCCATAGAAAGATACACACATGCATTAAAATTTGCATCCAGGGGCATATTTCTTAATTCGTAAAGCCCTTACAAATCCAAAGTACTTGTCCTGAGACAATTTTGCTCTCACTTTTCCAAAGTTTCCCAAATACATAAAGGCTAATATTGAATATCTTTTTGAAACTACTTATGACTCTCTGAAAATTCTGCAAATATTGGGTTGGCCAAAAAGTTTGTTTAGTTTTTTCTATATGATGGCTCTAATAGTGCTAACCCATATTTTTCTGACTATAAGACACACCTCCTCCCCCCCAAATTTGGTAAGAATAATGGTTGTTAATACTGCTGTTGAGTTCTGTTTACATTTACATTGGTGAAATATTATGTTATTTATGCTATTAAATATTTTACCACATTTTTTGCTTCAAAATTTTTTTCCCTATTTTCCTCCTCTAAAACCTAGGTGCATCTTCCTCCTCTAAAACCTAGGTGCATCTTATGGTCTGAAAAAAAAATATGATAGTTGTCTTTAACTTTATCCAAAACAATGTTGTTAGATTATATTGTGACAGCTGTCATATCAGCATGCATATGTTTAAAAACGTGCCAAACTGCTGATTTTTCATGCAGCTATTTAATATTGAAGATGGAAGATGATATACAACATTTTAGGTGTATTATGCTTTATTATTTCAAGAAAGGTAAAAGCACAACTGAGATGCAGAAAAAGATGTGCACAGTGTGTGGAGAGCATGCTGTGACTGACAGAATGTACAAGCCAGAGGGGATGGCAAGAAATACTTCAAGTAATGAAAAGCAAAGGCCTGCAACCAAGACTACTATACCCAGCAAGGCTGTCACTTAAAATGGAAGGTGAAATAAGGAGTTTCTCAGACAAAAGGTGGTTAAAAGAGTATACCTCCACCAAACCAGCAATTCAAGACATGCTAAAGGAACTGCTTCAAGAAGATGAAGAAAAAGAGTGAGAGAGAGAAGAATACAGGCACAAAGGGGGAGAATGACAATGAATAGGTACCTATCAATAATAACCTTAAATGTAAATGGTTAAATGCTCCAATCAAAAGACATAGGGTAGCTGAGTGGGTAAGAAAATGTGATCCACATATATGCTCTCTACAACAGACCCACCTCAGAACAAAAGATCTACACAGACTGAAAGTGAAATAATGGGAAAAATATTCCAAACAAACAGAACTGTAAAAGACAAGCTGGGATAGCAATACTTACATCAGACAAAATAGATTTCAAAACAAAGGCCACAAAAAGAGACAAAGAAAAACACTTCATAATTCTTGAGACAAGAATTCATCAAGAAGCTATAAACACTGTAAACATATATGCACCCAACATAGAAACACCCAAATATATAAGGAAATTTTTGGAGGACTTCAAGAAAGATATAGACAACAACACAGTAGGGGATTTTATAGTAGGGGATTTTAACACTCCCCAGTCAACAATGGACAGACCTTCCAAACAAACAATCAACAAGGACACTGTGGCACTGAAGGACACGCTAGATCAAATGGACTTGACTGATATACACAGGACCTTTCACCACAAAGACATACAATATACATTCTTTTCACATGCACATGGAACATTTTCAAAGATAGACCACATGATAGGACACAAAACAAGCCTCCACAAATTGAAGAAAAGTAAAATTGTATCACATTTTTTCAGAACACAATGCCTTCAAATTAGAAACCAACCTCAACGAAAAAACTCAAAAGCAATCAAATCCATGGAGACTCAATAACATATTATTAAACAATGAATGGGTAAACAATGAGATCCAGGAAGAAATCAAAAAGTTTCTGGAAACAAATGAAAATGAACACACAATGACCCAAAACCTATGGGACACAGCAAAGGCAGTCCTGAGAGATAAGTTCATAGCAATACAGGCCTACCCATAAAAAGAAACTTTTCAAAAAACGAAGACTTAACCCTCCATCTACAAAAACTAGAGGAATGACAACAAAGCCCAGAGTGAGCATAAAGACGGAAATAAGACCAGACCAGAGCAGAAGTAAATGACATAAGACTAAAAGAACAATTCATAGGATCAATAAATCCAGGAGTTGGTTCTTTGAAAAGATAAGTAAAACTGACAAGCCTTTAACCAGATTCATCAAGAAAAAAATAGAGGACCCAAATGAATAATACCAGAAAGTAAGAGAGGAAAAATTACAACTGATACCACAGAAACACAAAAGCTCTTAAGAAATTACTATGAACTATATGCCAAGAAATGTAAAATCCTGGGCAAAATGGACAAATTTCTAGAAACATATAATCCTCCCAAACTGAGTCAAGAAGAAGCAGAAAGCGTGACTAGGCCAATAACAGCTAGTGAAATTGAAGCAGTAATCAAAAAACTCCAGGCATGCAAAAGCCCTGGGCTAGACGACTTCAGAAAAGAATTTTAGCAAACATTTAGAGAAGAGCTACACCTGATTCTTCTCAAACTATTCCAAAAACCCAAAAAGAGGAAAGACTCCCAAATTCTTTTTACGAGGTCATTATCAGCCTAATTCCAAAACCAGATAAAGACACAACAAACAAAGAAAACTACAGGCCAATATTGCTGATGAACATAGATGTTAATATCCTCAGCAAAATATTGCAAACCGCATTCAGCAATACGTTAATAAGATCATACACCATGATCAAGTGGGATTCAACCCAGGGATACAAGGATCATACAATATAGGCAAATCAATAAGTATAACACATCACATAAACAATATGAAAGACAAAAACCACATGATCATATCTATAGACACTGAAAAAGCATTTGATAGAGTACAGCACCCATTTATGATAAAAACACTCAGCTAAGTGGGAGTAGAGGAGGCATACCCTCAACATAATAAAGGCTAGCCCTAGCTAAAATGGCTCAGTCGACTGAGTGCTGGCCTGCAAACCAAAGGGTCACTGGTTCGATTCTCAGTCAGAGCACATGCCTTGGGGTGCAGGCCAGATCCCCAGCAGGGAGTGTGCAAGAGGCAACCACACATTGAAGTTTCTCTCCCTCCTCTTTCTTCCTCCATTCCCCTCACTCTAAAAATAAATAAATAAAAATCTTTTAAAAATAAATAAATAAAAGCCATACACAAGACACCTATAGCCAACATCATATTCAATGGGTAAAAACTAAAAGCTTTCCCCCTAAAAGGAGGCACAAGACAAGGGTGTCTGCTTTCATCACTTCTATTTAACAAAGTATTACAAGCTCTAGCCACCATGACCACACAAGAAAAAGAAATAAAAGGCATCCAGATTGGAAAGGAGAAACTAAAACTGTCACTCTATGCAGATGACATGATAGTGTACATAATAAACCCTATGACTCCACCAAAAAACTACTCAAACTAATAAATGAATTTCGCAAAATGGCAGGATACAAAGTCAATATTCAGAAATTGAAAGCATTTTTGCACATTAATAATGAAATATCAGGAACAAAAATTAAAAAGAAAATCCCACTTACTAAAGCAACAAGAAAAATAAAATACTTAGGAATAAACTTAACCAAGGAGGTAAAAAACCTGTATTTAGAAAATTACAAAAACACTGAAGAAAGAAATTAAGGAAGACACAAATAAATGTAAGCATAAACTATTGTGTTCAGAGACTGGAAGAATTAACATCATCAAAATGTCCATACTACTCAAAGCAATCTACAGACTCAACACAATCCCTATCAAAATACCAAGGACATATTTCACAGATACAAAACAAATATTTCAAAAATTTATATGGAACAATAAATGACCCCAAACAGCCTCAGCAATCTTGAGCAAGAAGAATGAAGTAGGAGGGATCACCATACTAGATATCAAACTCTATTATAAGGCCACTGTAATAAAAACAGTCTGGTACTAGCATAAGAACAGACACATAGACCAATGGAACAGAATAGAGAGCCCAGAAATAAACCATGTCAATATGATCAGTGAATATTTAACAAAGGGGGCAGGAAAATAAATGAAGTAAAAATAGCCTCTTCAATAAATGGTGTTGGGAGATCTCGACAAAGACATGCAAAAAAATGAACCTTGCCCACCAACTTACACCATACACCCAAATAAACTCAAGATGGATAAAAGACTTAAATACAAGTTATGATACCATAAAAGTCCTAGAGGAGAACATAGGCAAGAAAATTTCAGATATCCCACAGAGCGATATTTTCACTGATACATTCCCTAAGGCAAGGGATATAAAGGAAATAATAAACAAATGGGACTACATCAAATGAAAAAGCTTCTGCACAGCTAAAGAAACCATCAACATAATTAAAGGGAATCAACCATATGGTTAAACATAACTGTCAATGATACCCTGGACAAGGGTTTGATCTCCAAAATATATAAAGAACTCACAAGACTCCAAATCCAGGAAGACAAACAATCTAATTAAAAAATGGGCAAAGGACCTGAACAGACTCTTCTCCATGGAGGACAAACAGAGGGCCCATACACACATGAAAATATGCTCAATATCACTCACCATCAGAGAAATGCAACTTAAAACCACAATGAGATACCACCTCACACTGGTCAGAATGGCCATCATTAACAAATTAACAAACAAGGGCTCACAAGGTTGTGGAGAAAAGGGAATCCTAGTACACTGTTGGTGGGAATGCAGACTAGTGCAGCCACTGTGGAAAACTATATGGAATTTCCTCAAAAAACTAAAAATGGAACTTCCTTTTGATCCAGCAATACCACTGCTGGAATTATACCCTAAGAATCCTGAATCACTAATTCAAAAGAACCTATGCACCCCCATGTTCACAGCAGCACAATTCACAATAGCCAAGTGCTGGAAGCAACCTAAGTGCCCATCAGTAAATGAGTGGATAAAGAAAAAAAAAACTGTGGTACATTTACACAATGGAATACTACACAGCAGAAAGAAAGGAGTTCCTACCCTTTGAGGCTGCATGGATAGAACTGGAGAGTACCAAGCCAAATGAAATAAGCCAGGCGGTGAAAGACAAATACTATATGATCTCACCTATAAGTGGAACCTAATCAACAAAACAAACAAATGAGCAAAATAAAACCAAAGACATTAAAGAACAAACTGACAGTGACCAGAGGGGAAAAGGGTGGGAGATAACAGGGGAAAGAAGGGGGAGGGGTAAGTCAGGGAACATGAATAGAGAACTTACGGGCATGGACAATGGAGGAGATTGACTGTGGGAGTCGGGGGAGGCAGAACAGAGTAGGGGCGAGCAATGGGGAAAAAGGTGGGACAATTGCAACTGAACAACAAAAAAGAAGTGGTTTGCAAAGTGTCTTAGTACTTTTGAAATTTTGGCCAAACAATTCTTTGCCGTGGGGCTGTCTTATGCATTGGAAGATGTTTAGCAGCACCCCTGGCCTCTACTCACTAGAAGCCAATAGCAGGAGATAGCCCACATACTCAAAATATCCAAATCAATAAAGTTACTGGTGAAAATGAAAAATGTGTATTTTATTTTACAGAAAAAAACATAACAGACATTTTGGCCAACCCAATATATTCTCATTCTTATACCCTACTCTCTAACGTCTTTGAACCTAATGTTAACAATTCCTTGTTCTAGATTTCATGCTTTTCACCATCATTTCAGTATCAATTCAGTAAATGTATCTCTTGTTTCTTTATCGTTGTCAGGATTTGTTACTATTTTTTCATACAGTGAGGCTTATTACTTTCTACTGAATCCTTCTCAAAAACCTAAGGTAAAGATTTTGCCCTTAAGGAGAAAATGACCTATTCTAAAGGTCTTCCATTCCAGCATCTGTGGTCCTTTCACTATAAAGCCATATATCTTTAAGATTAGAATATTGTCTTGTGTATGCATATCCCTTTACACTTGGGAAAATTACTAACTCCTGAGGAATTTCACTTTGAGCAAGTATTTCTTATACTGGTCTGATGCCCGTCTTCCTATATCCTACCTCCAGCAATCTTTCTTTTCACTCTATAGTTCCAAACGTGAAATCTAATATACCTTTCTTCCTGAAGACAGCCTCTTGAATACTTACTTAAACACAGAGGACACAGCCTCCCTTGCTCTCTTCTGCCCACACAGCCTTCAGGTTTGCAGGTCCACCTCACCATCCTGATCATTTTCTCTGAATTTTATAATTTTACCTGGGTCTGAACTCAACACTCCAAGACAATTTCAACAACAGAGTAAAAAGACCTAGAGTCTTTTTTACTCCAGTCTAAATACCTTACTTCTACCACTGCAGCCTCAGACTGAAACAAGACTTTTTATGAATGTTATCAGTTTTTGAAGTCAATATCCTGCTAAAAAAACTTCTGTGTCAAAACCCTTTGATCTCAGAAAACATAGCACCATTTCTTAAGCCCAGTTTCCCTGATGAACTCAACTCTAATCCTCAGAAATTTCTGTAGTCAACAACAACTTGCCCACCTGAACAAACATCTTAGTTTGTCTGGAATAGTAAGATGGCCAAGCAGGAAGTGGGGAAAAGTAGTGCTCATTCTGAATTCCCTAAGGTAGAAAGGTGGCAATAGAGAGAACAGAAAATTGTGACCCACTTTAGTTTTCTCTATATTTCAAAAGGAGTTTTCCTATGCAGTCAGAGAAACATCCAAAACTGGGCTTTGGAGAAAAGGTAGGCTTTAGATAGGCAAAGAAAAAGACAAGGTAATTTCATGCCACAGAATGATGTGAGCAGAGATGCAGAGGTGAGAAATCCTCCAGTATACTACAGCGATATGGAGTCAACCACACTGGAGTAAGGACACGGTCCACATGGAGTTGCCTGAGGGAGCAGGACTGGAAAGCAGGCTGGGGTCACATCACTGAGGCCCTTAAAAACCAGGCTGTTGAAGTTGAGCTTTCATCCTAGAAACATCGAGGAGTCACTGAAGTTTCAAAGCAGGAAAGTAGTATGATGAAAGCTATAACTTTAGAGACAATGCAGGCCTCATCAGGCATTTAATCAATGATGCTGACTGGACATATAGATTCAAACTGCCAGGAAAGAAGCATCCTGTGACCTAAAACTTACAGAAAAATCACTTCCCTAGTGAAATCCACCTCAGCAAGAACTCACTTTATCTTTCTAATTCAATTAAGGACAAAGAAAGGAAAGGAAACAAAGAATTTAACTCAAACAAGCTAACACTCCCTAGAATGTCCAAGATTCCCTCAATTCACTCCTAAATCAAAATGCAAATTTTGCAGAAAGCTAAAAATGATATAGAGGCATTAAATATTTAGTCTTTCCATTTGCTATTATTGTTCAGTAGTTACTCGGCTGTAACAGTTATTAACATGCTGAAAAGAAACTTCATGTAAATTCATCTCCGGTCTGGGAATACTGCTGCTCTGATGTACTGGCTGCAAGCTACATCCAGCTCAGAGGCACCATTTCCCCACAGGCAGGGCCAAATGTCTGGTTCACTCATAATTTACAAATGATTACTTTTCTAATTAATCATTCATCAAAACATAAACAGCAACAGGGTGTGAAGTCAATGCTAGCAAAAAAAACAGAGGGGTACATAGATCTGTCAATTTCTCTATCAAAGCTATGAACCAGGGCAGCAAGCCTTGGTCCTACTGAGGGACCACAATAGAGTCACCAGAGAAGGCATCTTTGGACTAATGGAGCTGCCACTTCAGAGCAGAGCTTGCCCTTGTCCCAAGGTACAACTGCCTCTCAAGCACTCTAGAAGGGATAACTTATCTATAAATGAGATCCTCACTGGTCTCTCCTGTCTCCAGATGCTCCTCCAATGCCTACCTCATCTCCTCATGCCTCCTTCTCCTCAAGACACACAGTTAAAATACTTCCCCTCAAGGAAGGTCTCCATTACATCATCAGAACCTATGACGCTATCTCCAGTCTCAAGATGTCTGACTCTTAGAACTTGAAAGGCCCTTGAATATCCCCTGGTACAGGCCCTTCATTTTATAGTTGGGAAAACAACTAGGAAGGTTCCAGCATGTCCACCATTATCTGTTGAGCATAACTTGAAGATTCTTCAAGGAGAGGCTTCGTTTTTTCTGGATGGGCTGTCCCCTCTCCACCTCTGTAATGATTAACAGAAACTGCAATGGCTGAATAGTCACAACACTGCTGCAACCTGAAGCAGACATATGCAAGATCTACCCACCTATAAAGACTGGCTAAGTTAAATATGTAAATGTGATTTCTAAAGTGGCTGGGCTAAATCAGTACTAAAAAAGCTAGTATCGGTACTATGTTAGATCTCTAAAAGGATATAAATATCCAGTGTTTTCCCAACCACCAGGATTGAGCAGCTAGACCTTGGTCTGCAGAGAAACCAAAATGATCCTAGCTCATGTCAGCTTGGAAAGTTGACTGCTAACAAAAGAGCAAAGAAGATAGAAAGAGTCCTCACCAGATCCTAACACTAAATCTCATTCGCATGAGGCCTTACAGTCATTAAGTTTGGGACAACATGACAGACAAGGAAGAAATGAGCTGCAATGATGAGAATGGAGTTTTACTACCAGAGATATAAAGTATAATCTCTGCTGTTCAGGTTTTCCACCTGTACAATAAGTGTATCCTCCCCACCTACAGAGGTACATTGTAAAGAAACAATATCCTCAGGAAGTATAAAGTTATCCAGATGTGGAGTTCTAATGGAAGATGACATCATTCATTTACTCCTATCACAACTAGGATATTATAATTAGTTAGAATTTAAGCTTATTGGGTGCTTATGACATGCGAGGCACCATGCAAAGAACCTTACATGCATTAACTCATCTAAACCTCACAAAAACCAGAATACCATTATCTCCATTTCACAGATGGAGAAACTGAGTCATGGTGGTTCATTAAATTGTCCAAAGATACATATCTAGTAAATGGGAAGAGCAAGGATTTGAGCTCAGGCTTCTGCATCAGTGGCAGGATTGTTTTTTTTTGTTTTTTGGTTTTTTTTTTTATTTTTAGAGAAAGGGGAAGGGAAGAAGAAAGAGAGGAAGAGAAATATCATGTGTGGTTGCCTCTCACATGGCCCCCACTAGGGACCTGGCCTGCAACGCACGCATGTGCCCTGACTGGGAATCGAACCCGCAGCCCTTTGGTTCACAGCCCGTGCTCAATCCACTGAGCTACACCAGCCAGGGCAGCGACAGAATTCTTAACCGCAAGTCTCCCTCCTCATCACTTAGTTGTCTGTGACAGAAAAAGAGTAAGAAAAACAGGAGATGTTTAACAAAGAACAGAACCTACACTGGTGCTAAGAGAAATCTGATCTATCAGATAATTACACCAAAGTATACACAATATCTTTTCTAGATGCTTGGAATGGACAACAGGATTCTGGAATAGGTAAGATAAGGGAAAAGTACAACCTCCACGTTTTACAGATGACAAGGGTGGGGAGCAGAGCATTGAGGTGATTTGACTAAGTTCATTCACAGCAACTGCAGTCTAAGTCTCCAAACACCCAGGCCAACATTCTGTGCACAATTCAGTATCAATTTATAGGCCTTGGTCTAGCAGTATGACCTTAACAAATGATTAACCAATACTGATGAGGCTGATTTCCAGGGCCTGATCAAACTTGAAACAGGACATCCTAACCTCTTCACAGATACCCTGTTCTCCACAGAACCACTGTGTCAGTTCTGAATAAGTGTCTAAAAAACAGGCCTGGGGAATATTTGTGCACGCTTGGTGGGACTGTGAAATGGTGGAACAACCACAGAATGGAGGTTCCTCAAAAAATTAAAAATAAGTGTGCTATATGATCCAGCAATGCCACTTCTGGGTAGATATCCGAAAGAACTCAACACATGGACTTGAAGAGTTATTTGCACACCTGTATTCATTAGCAGCACTACTCACAACAGCCATAAGGTAAAAACAATCCAAACAACCATCAAAGGATGAATGGGTAAACAAAATGTAGCATACACATACAATGGAAGAACAGCCTTAAAAAGGAAGAAAATCCTGTTACATGCTATAACATGGATGAACATAGATATTATGCTAAGTGAAATAAACCAATCACAAAAAGACAAAGACTATATGTCAAAGTCATTGAAAAAGAAAGTAGAAGAGGGCTAATGTGGGCAAAGGGGAGGGCAAAAGAGGGAGTTGTTGTTTAACAGGTACAGAGCAGCGACTTTCAACCTTTTTCATTGCATGCCACACACCCAAACTAATTACAAAAATTCTGCAGCACAGCAAAAAATATACTTGTGGCCAATCTTACAAAAAAATGGGTATAATATTGATCCACTCACACCAGAAGGCTATTGTTATATTGGCTGTTGTCACTGTTTTATTTGACAATCTAAGGGAAATTAAGTTAGGGCCCCTGACTAAAGAGTCAGGTATTACAGGTTTAAAAAATGCTTGTGGCACACTGGTTAGAAATCGCTAATATAGAGTTTCAGAATGGCAAGATGAAAAAGTTCTAGAAATTTATTTCACAGCAATATGACTACACTTTACAGTACTGAAACTGAAATATAAATTTAAAAATGGTTAAAATGAAAATGCAATGTGCTTTTCACCACAATAAAATTTTTTTTCACTAAAATATAGGCAAAGGACTTAAACAGACACTTCTCCAAGGAGGACATACAGAGGGTCCAGAAACGTATGAAAAGATGCTCAACAAAACTAGCCATAAGAGAGATGCAAACTAAAACCACAGTAAGATACCACATCACACCAGCCAGAATGGCCATGATAAACAAATCAACAAACAACAAATGTTGGAGAGGTCATGGAGAAAAGAGAACCCTAGTGCACTGTTGGTGGAATACAGCCTGGTGAAACCACTATGGGAAACAATATGGAATTTCCTCAAAAAAACTAAAAATGGAACTGCCTTTTGACCCAGCAATCCCACTGCTGGGATTATACCCTAAGGATCTTAAAACACCAATTCAAAAGAACCTATGCAGCCCAATGTTCACAGCAGCACAATTCACAATAGGCAAGTGCAGGAAGCAACCTAAGTGCCCATTAGGAAGTGAGTGGATCAAAAAACTGTGGTACATTTACACAATGGAACACTATACAGCAGAAAGAAAGAAGGAGCTCCTACCCTTTGAGGCAGCATGGATGGATCTGGAGAGCATTATGCTAAGTGAAACAAGCCAAAGGGGTAAAGACAAATACCATATGATCTCACCTTTAACAGGAACCTAATCAACAAAACAAACAAGTAAGCAAAATACAACCAGAGACACTAAAATAAAGAACAATCTGACAGTAATCAGAGAGGAAGAGGGAGAGGGATAATAGGGAATAATGGGGGTGGAGGTCTCAAGGAACATGTATAAAGGACACAGGGACAAAGCAAAAGGGGCCAGGTGGGTTCAAGGGTGGGAGGTGGGGAGGGCTGGGAAGGGGTGGCGTGGTGGGGTGAAAATGGAGACAATTGTATTTGAACAATAAAAAAAGGTGTTAAACAATATTAATTCAGTTAAACAATGCAAAACTTCTTTATTAAATGTTGCAATTTGCACCAGTATGTTTTTATGTGTGAACAGTGACTACTATATTATCAGAAAAGCAAATACATCTCAGATAAAATTAACTACCTCTGCTCTGGAAAAGAACACGTGTTTTGTGAAAATTCTGCAGTAAATGAAATAGATCTGTTCAACTGAAAATGTCACTGAAGTGTTTGGAAAACAGAGTATAACTTTAATGAGGAAATATAAGAGTATTTATTATATTTCTGAATGTAGTAAAATGATTAGAGAATTCAATAAATCTTCAAAATGAGGGGGGAAGCTTTTATTTAAAAAGTATGACAAAAAAATAGGCCTGGGATTAGTCATATTAAGTAGCTGTTTAAAGTAAATTCATACCAGACTTTATTGGAACTCATATTGAATCAGTGTATTTGTCAAAATACTATGACAAAATACTATGACAATTCTGAAGATTCCCCTACCTATACAACAATACTTAAATATTTACAAATGATCCAATGAATGACTTGAACCAAAGAGTTTCTTCTGAAGAACTACTAAGGGATTTCTACTTAGTGTAAGGCAGCATGCCTAAACCTATTTCACTCAGAGAATAACACACACATGCAATTATTTTTTCCTATATAACAGAAAAAAGTCTATGACATTCAAAAACACAACCGACAAAAAAACTGTAATGTCTACATTAAAAAATACACAATGTTAAAAGATAAAACTGAAACTAGTTTAATCAAGGAAAGGTAACTGATTTCATTCAGGAGTACTTGAGTGTTAAAAAAATTTCTCATGTCTATAAATTCACTCAACTAAGGTAACACGTAACCATTTCATCCAGTTAAAATAAATAAAATGAAATGAAATGAAAATACCTCACAGGAGAGAATGTATATAACTAAGATTTGCTTCTCCTCCCTGGAATAAATGATTATTGACAATAGATATACAATTACATATTTTACAAGTCTACCTTGGAGAAGTGCAAAACTTCATACACACAGTCCTCTCTTTTCTTGATTTCTTCCAAGTTTGGAACATTCCCAAAAATATTTTTTCGTTCCTTAAAACTACCAAAACTACCAAGTACATTTTAATGCAAGAAGAGTTTTCCGTTTTTACATTTGAAATGCTTGCAGGACACTCTACCACACACACCCCACTCATGTTCCATGAAATCAAAATACATTTCAAAAATGTAATAGCTAAGATTACTGAACACTTATATCTAAGTGCCTTATACATGTGTTAACTAAATTTAACTCTTAAAACCACTGTATAAGGTAAGTTACCATTTTGCTGGTAACGTTACTGAGGCACAAAGGTCATGTAGTTATGACACATTTGAGCTTGGATGTGAACACTGTTGGACAGGTTCTAGAACTCTTGCTATTTACCACTATGCAATTCTGTTTCACATGTGCTATCAATGAAAGAAACACACATGTGTAGATTCTGTCACACCTCCAGGAAACAGGCCTATGGGGAAAACCAAAAAAAAAAACTATGAATGTCCCAACACAATGGCCTTGGGTCAATTACAATCTCTCTAGCTTTGTTTTTCTTGTGAAATAGGTGCAATACCTTCAATGCCTAATACAGGCTTTACTGCAACAAAAACCAGCAGAATTTGGAGGCATGCACTTCACTAAGGTGACAGCATGGCCAAACACTCTCCCTGATAGCTCCCTTCTTCCACTTCTCTAGAGACAGGCATTTCTTTGTCAAACCAACTTTCCCATCCACAGAAACAACTGACTACAGAAAATGTGCAGCCTCATTGGCAAAAGCTAAACCAGAAGGAGTCAGCATGCATCTCTCTTCTAAGCTGTATCTCCATCTGAAATATAAGACAGTGGGCAGGTTGTTTCTTTGAAATAGATGGATCTATGGTTTGAGGGCAGCACAAAGCATAAATCTGTCTCTGAATGGCTCATGCCATGTCTTTCTCGTTTTGTGTGCTATTGTGTGCTATCTGGCAATATATCTGTCACAGCTCCACTTCCTCCCTTCCACAGGAACAAAAGTTGAGAGAGACTGGAAATACAACCCCAGGCACAGCCTTATAAAGGCAGCAACTGAGCTTCTGAAAACTTCAGGCCAACTCCAGGCAAAGCACCAGTTCAGCTTCTCTGTACAAGAGGCAATTTGGTTAGGTAATAACCACATTTCGTCATCTTTTTTGTTAAACTTGCAATGGAAATCTTATCAGAGAAACCACCACCTCCCATAAAAATTACTTGAAAAAGGACAACTTGATGCTGAGACCCAAACTAAATATAAATTATGCTCTTGCACACAGTGGTCCCATCCACAACACTGTAAACTATGAACAGCCTATAGATAATTCTAGGTTGCCCTTGAAACTATCTGTGTAGCCTCAGGGGAAAACTAAAAATGCAAGCTGTACTGCTCTCTGTCTCCTTTCTGACCTATAGGCCTGGCTTCCTCCAAGAAACGCATGCATGAGGATCAAGGAGGGGACAAGCTTTTCCTGTGCTTGCCCCAAAGAATATTGGCCTTTCAGATTAGCTCTCCCACCAGATTTCACAGGGAAGCCTGGGAACTTGGAAGGGTATTACAAAAGCCCTGTCTGTTGGCTCCAAGTATCTTAAGAGTAATTTATCAATATCACTGCAGGCCTCACCCCAAGAGCTTGCTTTGGAATAACAACTGCCCAGGATCTCAGAAAGGGCTTTCCCAGAGAACTGGCAAAGATCCCCAAGTTTAAATTACTGATCCCAAACACAGCATAGAATCTCAGCCCATTTGAAAAGTACACTTATAAAAACCACCCTTCAGGCTCAAAGCTACATGACTTGCAAATGATCCTGCTTCTGTCTAAGCTTGCTTTTGATGCTCACAACCCAGGCAATGAATGGAATTTAATACAACTACAAAATTAACAATAAATGGCCTAGTACATTTCATATAGAGGAGTCAACAATGTAAGCAATGTCTCAAAAAAAAAAATCTCCCCAGGAAGACTATAAGAATATCTGAAAAGCACCAAAATAAAAATTCGTGGTTTTGAAAAAAAACTCAAAATTAGATTAGATCAGCAACTGCAAATTATTATTTCCCTAACCATGATAAGCCTCTTGGTGAGGAGAGAATACCACCTTTTTTCTTGACTCTTCAAATAGACAACTTTTTCTTTCTATATCTTGATAAAGCAATATTTTCACTATTACTTGGCAAAGTCTGGGTTAATGGTAGGTTTTCTAGTTAAGCACTCTGGTTTTACAATAGTACACAACCAATTTGCAAACAATCATAATATAACAAAAGATACTCAGTATGAACTTTAATAATGCAATCTAGACTTCTGGACAAGATGGAGGCACATAGGTAGACACACTTTGCCTCCTACCACAACCAAAAGAAGGACAAGAACAAATTTAAAAACAAAAAACAACCAGAAGTGCTAGAAAATTGAACTATATGGAAGTCCAAAAGCCAAGAAGTTAAAGAAGAAACATTCAGGCCCTGGCTGGCGTAGCTCAGTGGATTGAGCACAGGGCTGAGAACCAAAGTGTCACAGGTTCGATTCCCAGTTAGGGTACATGCCTGGATTGCAGGCCATGACCCCCAGCAACTGCACATTGATGTTTCTCTCTCTCTCTCTCTTTCTCTCTCCCTTTCCTCTCTAAAATAAATAAATAAATAAATAAATAAATAAGAAACATCCATCCAAACTTGTAGAAGGGGTGGAGATGGGCGGGTGGAGAGGACTCCAGCAAGGAGGCTGACAGACCAAGCGAAGCCACAGCTGGTGGACCTGGTGGTCCCACATTTGCGTGCAGATAAACCAGGAGGAAAAAGTGGGGAGTGAGACAGACCACACAACCCAGGGTTCCAGTGTGGGGAAATAAACCCTCAAAACATCTGACTGAAAAAACCTGTGAGGGTTGAGATAGCAGCGAAAGAAACTCTCAGCCTCACAGGAGAGGTCGTTGAAGAGACCCACAGGTCCTGGAATGTACATAAACCCACCCACCCAGAAATCAGCACCAGAATGGCCCAATTTGCTTGTGGTAGTAGCAGAAGTGACTGAAAGCCAGCAGAGAACAGAGCAAGTGGCACTGTTCCCTCTCAGACCTCTCCCCCATATACAGAATCACAACACAGCAAAGTGGGTTGTCCCACCCTGGCGAACACCTAAGGTTCCGCCCCTCACTACATAAAGGTGCTCCTGGGGAGGGGGCAGGGGGAGGCCCAAATGAAAGAACAGAGCAAAGCTCCAGAAAAAATACAACTAAGTGATGAACAGATAGCCAACCTATCAGATGCATAGTTCAAAGCACTAGTAATCAGGATGCTCACAGAAATGGTTGAGTATAGTTGCAAAAACAGAGGAAAAGGTAAAGGCTATGAAAAGTGAAACAAAGCAAAATGTACAGGGAACCGACAGTGACGGGAAGGAAACTGGAACTCAAATCAACGGTTTAGACCAGAATGAAGAAATAAACATTCAACCAGAACAGAATAAAGAAACAAGAATTCAAAAATATGAGAAGAGGCTTAGGAACCTCCAGGACAATTTTAAACATTCCAACATCTGAATCACAAGGGTGCCAGAAGGAGAAGAGGAAGAGCAAGAAATGGAAAATTTATTTGAACAAATAATGAAGGAGAACTTCCCTAATCTGGTAAAGGAAATAGACTTCCAAGAAGTCCAGAAAGCTCAGAGTCCCAAAAAAGTTGGACCCAAAGAAGCACACACCAAGGCACATCATAATTACATTAGCCAACATACAGTTACCTACAAAGGAGTTCCCATAAGACTATCAGCTGATTTCTCAAAAGAAACCTTACAGTCAAGAAGGGGCTGGCAAGAGCTATTCAAAGTCATGAAAGGCAAGGACCTACATCCAAGATTACTCTATCCACCAAAGCTATCATTTATAACAGAAGGGTAGTTAAAGTGCTTCCCAGATAAGGTCAAGTTAAAGGAGTTCATCAACACCAAGCCCTTATTATATAAAATGTTAAAGGGACTTATCTAAGAAAAACATCAAAAATATGAACACTAAAATGAAAACAAACTCACAGCTATTAACAACTAAACCAAAAAAAAAAAAAAAACTAAGCGAACAACCAGAACAGGAACAGAAACACAGAAATGGAGATCACATGGAGGGTGATCAACAGGGGATTGAGGCAGGGAGAGAGGGGGGAAAGGTACAGAGAATAAGTAGCATAGTGGTAGGTAGAAAATAGACAGTGGAAGGTTAAGAACAGTGTAGGAAGTATAGAAACCAAAGAACTTATATGTACAACCCATGGACATGAACTAAAGGGGGGGAATGTGGGAGGGAGGGGGTATGCAGGGTGGAGAGGAATAAAGGGGGTAAATGAGACAACTGTAATAGCATAATCAATAAAATATAATTTTTTAAAGAATAGTATTAAGAAATGTAGAAGCCAAAGAGCTTATATGCACAATCCATGGACATGAATTAATGGGGCGGTGGGGGTGCAATGCAGGTGGGGGGGATGTGGGTGGTTGGGGAGGTACAGGGCAGAGGGGAATAAAGGGAGGAATAATGGGACAACTGTAATAGCATAATCAATAAAATATATTAAAAATTATTAGATTCCCAGCCTTTATTCCCTATCTACCTGCCTGTCTCATACTGCAATGAATTCTCAGGCAAGACACACTTCCAATAATAAGTAAAGTTAAAATAAAAACAGTCAACCTATTTTAAGTGTATACAGTGTGCCAGGCACTGCTCTAAATAACACAGATATGTTGCTTCATTAATATGGTGGGAATTCAAATCATCCCATTTCACAAAGTCACTGAGCACACAGAAGGTTATACAGCACAGATGTCATGTCAGACCCATACTCAGAGTGAGGCAGTAAGTCTTCAGAACCTATACTCTTAACTGCCATGTCACTCTACCTCCAGACAGAGGCAGCCAGAACAGAAGACATATCAACTCCACAGAAGATATTTGGAAAACATCTGGTGTATTTGCCCATTCCAGGGATCACTCACGAAATTGCTTTTCATCTATTATATGCTGAAGTTTCCTAAATAATAAGTATAGGATTAGAAAGTCAGGGTAATAAAAATGTACTCTCCTCAGCTATGTCCCAGACAGAATATGTGACCTCTGTCACTCTCTAATATGACTTTGATTTTCTACTTAAAATATAGGAGTAAGACTTCCTCGTCCAATTTTGCTGATGGCAAATGTTTGTAGTATGTTGAAAACATTTCATATTTAGGAAAAGTATCAACTGACTCTGGTATTGTCCTTAAAGCACCTAGGAAGAAAAGTATACTCTAACAACAAAACCACTAAACCCTTCTGATTTCAGGCTTCTAGATTTTTGACTGACATCAAATTATCATTTGTGGCATAATAGTCCATATTCCTTTTTTCCTGAGGAGCACATGCTACAAAATAAAACTGACATCAAATAGTTGATGTGACTTCTGGAGTAACTAACCCACATCAAACCCTAGTACAAATTAACTGCTGCAGTTAACTGTAATTATATAGTAAGACCTTTCCACCGATAAGAAATGCAGGCTATGCACAGAAACACAAATATAGCCTTATTCTGACCCATTTCTAGTGCCAAATTCGTAATGAGAATCTTGTCACAAGTAACTTATGTGGACACAAACTGGGCCATGGACACTGGTGGAGCTGGTTCTGGGTAAGTGCAGAAAGCAATCTGCCAGAACAACCATGATTGTTGCTTAACAGTCTTCTGTCTCTCCACTGGGCTCCCAAATACACATAGCTGCCAAAGTTACCCCAAATGACTGCCACAATAGGCCTATCATCTCTCTAGGTTTAGGAGACACAAAGTCAGGTGAGGAGGAGCGCCTCCTTTAATACAAAGGAGGCCCAAAAACTCAGAATTATCTTTTGGATAGCTGGGCCTCTTGTAGTGCAGGCTTCCTTAAGTGAGTGTTCTAGGAACCCATCTGTATCAGTGTGCCAGCTGGCATTGTTGTGAGAGGCTGCATTAAGCTTCAGTGAATTTTTTTGAACTCTTTCAATGCATTTGCCCATTTCATGATGGTCTACAGCACACCTGCCCACACCATGCTGAGTGTTCAAAAAGAGTATGACCCCCAATTCACCCAATCTTGTCCAAGCTACTTTTTTTTGTTTCCCCAGATGAAAAAAAAATTCCTCAAAGGAAAAAGTTTTGCTGAGGTGGAAGAGATGAAACAAAAAATGACAGAAGCACAAGGCATCAAAATCAACCATTTCAAAAACTATTTTGAGCAGTGGGAATAAAAAAAGTCTCAATAGGTGTAGTGCACCAAATAGACAGTACTTTGAAGGTGACTGAAGTTTAAACATGTAAAAATAAATACATAATATTTTATAAATAAAATAAATACCAGGTTTTGGGGGGGTCTCACCTCATATAATCCACAGCCAGCCTATCATTCCCTTTCTTTTCTTACTGAAAGTGCCAGAGATGGCACTGCCATTTCTCTTTCAGTGCCACAATCTCTTGCCTTAACCAGTCTCCTTCTGTGTTCCACTAAAGCACAGAATATAATCCCCACTTCTAAAAACACACAGTCCTTATCAAAATTTTTTAATAGTATCAAGAGTTAGTAACAACAGGAAAACAGAAAAGTAGGCAAAGGGTTCAAGTCAAATTCTCTAATGAAACTATTTAGCAACAATTTCATGCTAGGAACAAATTCTAGAAACATGATATGGACACCAGGAGCTATAAAATGAAGCAACCGCCACTCAGTGGTCACACAATAGCCAACACAAACTGAGTTACTAGCTGTTCACAATTTCCTAGTGGTTCTCAGCATAGTGAAAGCCTAAAAATCACAACTGGCTTTTGTGACCACAAAAAGCTCATTTTAGCTGCCCTCTCCAACAAAAAACTACTTCAATTCACATGCCTGATCCTTGCAACAGACATGCTAGAACCAAGAAAGAGAAGGAAATGCTAACCACTTATGAAGATACTTAACTCTCATGATAGGACAGTCATCTTCATTCCCAGGTCTCTTGGACACTGAATTATGCCACAACACCACTGGAAACCAGTCAGGGAGAGATGCCAGCTCCCAGCTGGAATAAAGAATATTTATAGAGGACTGCCTGAGGAGAGGCAGCTTATCCACTCCTGGACATGTTCTAAATGTTGTCCTTGGCTTAAGGCAGCCCTTCAGAGCTGCCTGCATGGAACACATGTCACTGGGTTATCAATATTCACTAAAAGACAGCATAAAAACAATTATTTCATAAATCACTGTTGTGTAGGTATACTTCATGGCTTCACCTGCTACACTGACAAAATTTCTCAGGACAAGTTACAAATGTTTCTCTCTCCATTCTGTCCCCATGGGGAGCTAAATAAGTAACCTACCTCTACCTATCGCAGAAGCCCCTATCATCTGTGTTTTTGCTCATTAGCCTCAACATGGCTTTATTGTATTTTCTCTACATGTGTTTTCTCTGTCCCAATCTCCTCATTTCATTTCTTTAATTTTTTATTATTGTTATTTTTTATCATCACTCAAGGATATCTTTTCATTGCTTTTCTTGGAGAGAGAAGGAGAGAGAGAAACATTAACGCAAGACAGAAGCACTGACTGTCTTCTGTAAGTATGCACCCAGACTGGGGAATGGAACGAAACTGCAACCTAGGTATGTGCCCTGACCAGGAATCCAACCTTCAACCTTTCAGTTATGGGATGATGCTCCAACCAACTGAACCGCCCTGGCTAGGACCTCCTTATTTTATTATAAATCTGTTGCATCGTACATGTTCTTGTAAGCCAGCTCAAAGTTTTTTCTGAATGACATTGAAAATAAAATAAAGTAGAACAAAATACCTTAATAAAGTAGAAAATAGCAGTCTACACAAATGGCTGCTTCACCCAAATGAACCTTAAAGAGAACAGAGTTGTCCTAAAGGACCAGTAGCATTCTTCATAACTTTATTCATCACCATATCATTCATCATCATCAATCAAAATCCTGAGATCCATCTCAAACTTAGAGTTGTATACCAGGTTGCCAAATTCAAGGCGGCAGGCATACATGCACGCACATTCATGGGTGACCAAAGAGATAATCCCTCTTCATTACTTTTTTAATACCAAATTATCACCTTATAGTGACTGTTTTCATATATGCTTTCCTACTGAATCATTAATAGCCTTGTTGTCAAATAGGTGAGACAAGAATTAGTACCCCATTCTACAGTGGGAAAAAAGAAACAGATTTCTTGAGTGATCTGTCCAAAGCTAATGAGTGCTAGAATGCATGCAGAAGATGCTAAAACTGAAATACAAGTAAAACAAATAAGAAACACCCACCCACTCTGCTTAATTAATTATGCTCTAGAGTTTAACGGAGGAAGGGCACACCTGTCCACAAACTTTTCCTTTTGATAGTCTCCTAGCTAAAGAACTTATGGCCACCATATTTGATTGGGAATGATGCCAGATGCTTCTGGAGCCCTACAGGTTTTTATATGTCAAAATATTCCTAACTTGAAGCCTCAGGCCACATATACAACTCTCCAAAGAGTAATCCTGAAACTACTGGAATGAGCAAATGTACACTTCTTCTCTGTTCTTTCATTCTTAAATCTGTATTTATTCTCTGAAATTCAGCTGGTATCTCAAAAAAAGGAATCTTATTTTTTCTTTCTACTGTAACTGCAATGTTTCAGAAAAGATTCAGTATGGGGATCTCCAGAAGCCAAACATCAGATTATCACAGAATTTCAGAGCTGAAAAGAAGCTCAGTAATACCAAAGAGGAGTTAAGGCAGGTAGTGCATCTTCAGTCATGCTCACTCTGTGCCTGAAAGGTCATTTCCACTTTCTGCACTCTTTGGATCTTGCCCATCAAGCTCTGAATTCCAGGATTCAACCGTAAATTCAACCTTAAAAACATAGAGTTTGGGCCCTGGACACATGGCAGAGTTGGTTGGAGAATCATCCCATACACCCGAAAGTTGCAGTTTTGATCCCCAGTCAGGGCACACATCTAGATTACAGGTTCAATCCCCTGTCAGGGTATGAATGGAAGGCAATCGATCAATGTTTCTCTCTCACATCAATATTTGCCTCTCTCTCCTCCCCTTCCTCTCTCTCTTAAATCAATAAAAACATATCCTTGGTTAAGGATTAAAATAAAAAAATAGAGTTTGGGGATGGGACATTTATGGAAAGAGGATAAAGTAGTAGCCACTCTGATATATAAGCTCCTAAATCACCTATTTAATAATATAAATCATAGCAAAGTCATCCAAGTGGAAATGTTGGATCCATAAAGTCTGAAGTCTAAAATCTAACAGTCATAAAGTCTAAAGTTTGGATCAAAAGTCTATGGAATAACAACACTCAAGCCCCACTGTTCACTATGTAAACCAACTGTAAAAGCAGAAACCAGGCCTTCATCTCAGTATCTTCAGATCTAGGACAAAGCACCTGACATACAAATGGCAGTCAATCAATACTCAATAAGTGAATGAATAAAATAACTTCATAGCCAGCAAGAGTATAAAGATGGTAGAGCCATTTCCTACCTACCTGAAACACACTACACATACCTATATTTTGTAAAAGGACAAAAAGGAAAATTTTTTAAATTTTCTTTAAAGGGGAAAGAAATCAGCTTTCAAGTAGCTTTTGAAGCCAGAGTTACCTTGTCCAACAAAATTTGCATTTTATGGTATGGTGTCCAGATGGGTACTTAATGGGGTAAATATTTCATAATGTATACAAATGTCTAATCACTATGTTGTACACCTGAAACTAATATAATATTGTATGTTAATTGTAATTTTTAAAAAGGGAAGGAAATTCTGTCCCATGCTGCAACATGGATGAACCTTAAGGGCTTTAAGGCCAGAGAAAATGAGCCAAATAGTGTATATTTCCACTTACATGAAATACCTATAGTCAAACCCATACAGACAGAAAGGAGAATTTGGTTGCCAGGAGCAGGGGGCAAAGGGTGAACAGGGAGCTATTGTTAATGGAAACAGGGTTTCTGTGTTACGACATGAAAAGAGACCTAGGGATGGATGGGGGTAATGGTTGCAGAACAATGTGAATGTACTTAGTACCACTGAACTGTGTACTTTAAAAAAAGGTTAAGATATTAAATTTTATGTTATGTGTATTTTATCACAATAAATTTTTTAATTTACCTTTTATGAAATGTTTATACACTAGAGAGTCCAACTGATCCTATTTAATTTAAATAGCATAAAGTAAATATTTTATAATATTTAAATATTAGGAAAAATTTAAATGTCAAATGATAAAGGGTTAGGTGAACAATAATATATCCAAATAATGGCACTCTACATAGCTATTAAAATTAACTACACAGAATCTTGAAACCTTATGCTAAAATATTACAATATAATAAATCAGAACATTAGGTTTAGATATACTTATATACATACATATGTGTATATTTTTATTGAAATCTGAAGCCATAGGAGTAGACAGAATACTGTATGTGTCTCCCAAAACACTGAGAAGATACATGTCAAAAAAGAAGTGATTTCCAAGAAGTGGCAGGAATACAAGTAATATTTTTGCTTTGTGCTTTTTAGGTATTTTCCACATTTTTATGCACTAAACATACATATATGGTGAGACACATTACACATACAGAAAACTCTATAAAACATATCTATGTTCCAGAAAAAGAATAACATGAATACTATCGTAACCACAGTTATGATTTAATAAATAAAACATTATAATACCTCAAGGTCCCCTTGTGTGTCCCTCAGTGATCAAATCCCCTTTCCCCCTCCCACAATTTCTCATTATTACCACATACTATTATTATTTATATGATATGATCTGGAAAAAATGATACATTCTTGCTATAGGTATAAAAATGCAATCCATAATGGGACAGAGAATAAATTATTTCTATTTTTAACAGAACATGATTTTGGTATCTTTTCCAGGAATGTACTTGTATCCAATTATACATCCTACCTCATCTGGTATAAACTCATGGTTAACCATAACTTCGGAAAGATGGGCAGCATAGGGCTAAATCTGACCCAATTCCAGTACCATTGTTCTAGCTAAGAGACATAGCCAGCTACAAAGTAATTTAACAACAGTTTTGCAAGGAACTACAAGCAAACTGATTGCTAGGTTCATGGAAAAGATATTTAGTTATCATAATTGATAGAGTATATTCACAAAGATTGTCCCGTGCTAAGATGTATTGGTCTGTGTATTTTAAATACTGTACAGTAATAGTGGATAGGTAGTTTCCTTCCTTCCTTGAGTAATCTCTAAAGTGGGACAGCCATGATGGTCATGTTTTGATAGAGGGTGTGGTATACTGTATGTGCACTTAAGAATATGAGATTTATACAACTGGGACTCCCAAAAACATTATTTGGTGATGATCACTGGGAATTACTAAAACTGCACTATAATCTTCATGTCTTGGAAATTTAAACATCCCTAAATGGAAGCTACATTGCTCACATGTATCAAAATAAAGTAGCAAAATAGAGCCACAAAACCTGAATAGAGGCAAAATAAGTCAAACTAACTAAAATCACCAAGAATGACCTAGCCAAAAATCAGATAACATCTGGAACAACCCCGTATACACTCAGTTATTGGTTCTCCCTCTATCTACTGAGTGGCAGCTATCAAGAGAATCACCCGGATGAGCACATCTGCTGAATTACACACTATTTAAACATTCATTTATTGCTTGCCATCAGCAGTCATGCTATCAACTGCAACAGTAACTAAGCCTCAGACAAAAGATGTATTAAACAGAGAAATAGTTTTAGGCTTGGTGGTATTTTTGGAACACCAATGCTTCACCAGAAAAACAAACAACTGTAAGCATGTAGCTGATGAAGAGCAACACAAGCCCTGTTATGGAGGGATAGAGGTGGAAGCCAGGCTGCAGAGATGATCAAGAATAGCTGGCCTCATAGCTGGGAGGTTTATCCCAACAGTAATTACTGCTACCGGATGGGAAATGGGACCCAGGGGCACAGAGAGTACATTCATAAATGTAATGAAATAAAGAAGAAAGGTAGAACAAAAGTAGGAAGTCCCAATCTATCTCCCTATACCTACAGATATGCTGTTAGAAATACTGCTTTTGGCACTTTTCTTTCTTGCTGGATATATACTGTCTTAACAGCAAGACTCCGGGCTTACAGGGCAGGAACCATATGCTTCAGTTCTTATATTGTTCCCCTTAGGATAGGAAACACTGTAAAGTGCCTACACATGTTGGCCAGTACAGATGTCTTAGAATTCAGTTAACTTAGAACTATGGCTTAGAATTTTGTTTTTAACCAAATAAGAATCTACTAAAAATAGATGAAAAGGGATATCCAGTCAAGATGGCAGCAAAGGCAGACATGGCTCACCTCTTTGCACAACCACATCAAAATCAGAACTAAAATATAGAACAACCATCACTCAGAACTATCAGAAATCAAGTGAATGGAAGTCTGACAACTACAGAATTAAAGAAACCTCATCCATCCAGACTGGTAGGAGGGGCACAGACAGGGATCACAGACATGGTCCTTCCCCCAGGTGTGGTGAATAAAAATTCAGGAGGAATATCTTGGGAGCAAGGAGTCCCAGCCCCACACCAGATCCCGCAGCCCAGGGTTCCAGTGCCATGAAGATAAGTCCCCACAACTTGTGGCTGCAAAAACCAGAGGGGATTGAGTCCGTGGAACAAACTGCTGGAGCCCTAGGAAGTTACTCTTAAAGAACCCACACACAGACTCACCTATTCAGACTCACTCCCTCTGAGCTCCAGCACCAGGGCAGCAACTTAAAAGGCACCAGTGGCATAAAGGGAGGAACTGAAGTGTCTGGCATCAAGGCAAGCAGAGGCCACTGTCCCTTTTCTAAACCCTCCCCACCCAGAGTTGGCAAGCTTGTCTCTATCTTGTGTCTATCTGAGTCTCTATCAACCTGGCCAACATTGTTTGACCCACCTTGGAGACCCCAAAGACTGCCCCACCCAAATTATGGGCCCACCCAAGCTGCTTTTCCACATGAGTAACTGGTCTTGGCTCAAGCTTTACAATTTCCTAAATCCTCTCAAACGAGCAACAACTGGCTTTAGTGAGCCCCAGGCCCAGCCAGCCTAGATTCACAGTTTGGCTTCCCCTGGGAATCTCCAAGCCCAGCACAAGTAGCAGCCATCTCAGGCTGCTTTATAGCTCAGGCAAGGTGGCGCCAGGAAACACACAGGTGGAGGTTGACCTTGGCTGCACCACCCGGGAAACACCAAGGCCAAGCACATCCAGTGGACAGTTACATTCCATGTTGGAGCACCACCACCCTGCCCCTGCACAGCTGATCCTCCATGGAGGGCAGAGGTTGGTCAGTGGTCACAGTCAGTCCTTGTAGCTCCCTGGCCTGGGTAAATCCCTCCCATTAACCTGCAAACAGCAGTTAAGGCTCAACTACAAAAGGAGAGTGTATTCAGCCCACACAAAGGGGGCACCTCAAGTACCCAACTTGGGTGTTAGGGGAGGCTGTGCCACTGTACTCTACAGGAAACCTACTACATTAGGCCACACTACTAAGACATGGAGTCACAGCAGCTCTACCTAATACACAGAAACAAACACAGGGGAGGCTACCAAAATGAGGAGACAAAGGAACATGGCCCAAATGAAAGAACACATCAAACCTCCAGAAAAACAACTAAACGAAATGGAGATAAGCAATTTGTCAGATGCAGAGTTCAAAACACTGGTTATTAGGATGCTCAAGGAACTTAGTGAGGATGTCAACATAACAAAGATCCAGTCAGAAATGAAGGGTACACTAGTTGAAATAAAGAACAATTTACAGGGAAACAACAGTAGAGTGGATGAAGCTGATAATCAAATCAGTAATTCAGTACAAGAAGAAGAAAACAGAATCCAAAAAAAACCAGGACAGTGTAAGCAGCCTCCAGGACAACTTCAAGTAATCCAACATTCGATCATAGGGTGCCAGAAGGAGAAGAGAAAGAGCAAGAAATATGGAAATCTATTTTAAAAAATAATGAAAGAAAACTTGCCTAATTTGGTGAAGAAAATAGACATGCAAGTCCAGGAAGCACAGAGAGTCCCAAATAAGATGGATACAAAGAGGCCCACTCCAAGATACATCATAATTAAAATGCCAAAGGTTAAAGATAAAGAGAGAATCATAAAAGCAGCAAGAGAAAAGCAGACAATTAAGGAGTTCCCATAAAACTGTCAGCTGATTTCTCAAAATAAACTTTGTAGGCTAGAATGGATTAGCAAGAAACATTCAAAGTCATGAAAAGCAGGGACCTACATCAAACATTGCTCTACCCAGCAAAGCTATCATTTAGAATTGAAGGGCAGATAAAGAGCTTCCCAGACAAGAAAAAACTGAAGGAGTTCGTCATCACCAAACCATTATTATATGGAATGTTAAAGGGACTTATTTAAGAAAAAGGATCAAAATCATGAACAATAAAATGGCAAAAAATACAAATCTATCAATATTTGAATATAAACAATAAACAAAGCAAACAAGAACAGAGACAGACTCATGGATACAGAATAGTGTTTTGATGGTTGCCAGATGGGAGGAGGTGTGGGCGAATGGGTGAAGAGGTGAGGGGATTAAAAAGTACAAACAGGTAGTTACAGAAAAGCCATGAGGATACAATGGAAATACACAGGAAATGCAGTGGCCAAAGAACTTATACACATGACCCATGGACATGAACAATGGTTAGGGATTTCCTGTGGGAGTAGGGAGTGCTGGGTAGAGAGGGCAAAGGGGGAAAATCCAGACAACTGTAATAGCATAATCAATGAAATACAGTTTTAAAAAGTAGATTAAAGTACTCACCAAACAAAAACAGTATTTGATGACCAAGGACTGAGGGTATGTAAAATTGGTTACTGAATGAAGTTGGCAATTTCCTGGAAAATGTAAAAGGATCCTTACCTAGTTATGTAGTATTCATTCATTCAACAAACATTTGAGAGTTACTAGAATGCATACATGTTGGGTCCTGGCACTACATTCTCAAAGAATCTCTGTCTATATATATGTATACAGAAACATTAAGGTATCAGATTATTTTTAATGTTTTGCAAGAGACAGAAATATTTTTAATATAGAATATTGAGTTCTTAAATTGAATGTTCTTCCTCTCCATTTACCAAAAACACAACACTCCAAATCCATGATGGCAATTCTCTAAAGAACCAAAGTTATATGGTCCAGGCATGTGCATTTCTAATGATCTAACTTCATGCAATGATAGACATCATGAGAGCCTAAAGAACAAGTAACATCATGCCTGATAAGCCATTTATCTCAAAAATCACTTGTGTAAAGCAGCTTCTGCCAAATAGGGCAACTTGCACAACAAATGTTATGATCATAAAATGTATTATTATACTATGCTTATTAATTACTTTAAGAATAATGAATTTACAAATAATTTAATCAGAAGCTGGTACTTAAAAAGCTGAATAGAAGGAATCTAGGAAGGAGAATAATTACCGTATCTTATAGTCTGAATGTAGCTTACATGGCTAGCAGGGGGCGGGGCAGGCAGCAGTAGAGCAGGGTCACAGGTTATTAAAAACTTTGCCACATTTTTTGCTTCAAAAAATTTTTTTCCTATCATCCTTCTCTAAAACCTAGGTGCGTCTTATGGTCCTAAATACACGGTATATAGAATAGACAGAAAGGTGAACCTTATGGTACTAAAAAGAAACAGCAGGACAAAGTAACAATGAGAGAAATCAGGCTGCAGCTAAAACTCCGGATAGATTACAATGTCCTATGTTCCTGACTATGTAAGTGCAAGGCTGGTATAATTCTGTTGTTCATACTCTGCATCCCAGACTCCCACAGGTCTAAAACTGAAAAACAGATCTTTTATCAAGTGTCATACAATCTAATAGGTAAGTTCAACCTAGTACCTTAGTATCCCTGGACAGTTAAAACAGCTTGAGTTGTTTAACTATCACTTCCACTGATCTGTATAAATCTTACCTTTTAAAATGCCCTTCTATGGGGTTCAAATACCACTGCTACCTTGAATTTATATAGTACCATGACCTGAACCAACAGAGTGAAGTAAGAGTGAAAGGTTTATGGTAAGGAAAAGATATTCAGTTTTCCAATGAAGTGAAGAACTTTAAGATGGGGGGCAAAGGTAGAAAGTGGGGAGAGGAATGAATGAGAGAAATGCAAAGCTGCATATTTAAGGAGCCTCATTTCACACAGTGAAATTTTACTGGGCCTTAGTTTTACCATTTGCAAAATGGAATGCGTTTTACCAAAGTCAGGCTGGTGCCAAGTTAAAGAACAGCAACCAAATACATGTAAATGGGTCATCCAAACTTTTCCTATCTTTGCTGTGATTCCAAACTAACATTTGTACCTATCTCTTAAATCAAAACCACATAAATCACTGTCAGTTTCACAGGCCCTACTAGCCAACCCCTTTAAATCCAAGGATTTCATGTCATACACTAACACTATAAGAAACTGAATGGAAGGAAAAGGCATACATTGATTCTTGCATGTTACACTGTTAACTTTCTTAACATGACAATTATGACAGAGGCTCAGCTGTAAATTAGTTGGGTGGGGGGTGACTACATAAATGCTCATCTGTGGAACTTGCAGTATAATACACAACCCTGTCACACTGGTCCTTTTACAAAGTTATTTTCAATTTGCAGGTTCTCCTGAGACATACTTAAGACCTACCACTTAACTATAGTTTACTTGAACAAATACCCACTCTGAAAAACACAGCAATATCACCATGATTAATGTAAAATATTAATGTTTCATTTGTTCAACAGTTCTGTGGAAATTAAAACTTTTAGGTTAATCATATACTGAACAATTTTAATTAAAACAGTTATAAAACAATTAGTTCACAAGAGCTAGCCTGGAACTTTGCCAGCCCTATTGATTTAACGCATGTAGGCAAAACTCATTTTTTTCTCTTTTGACTTAATGAATGCTAATATATGACACAAAATATGCATGTGAAGCTCCTAATACAGTTAGTTAGTCCATCTGGTTTTTCTTGCATTCTCTATTTGTCATTTTTCTTTGATAGCATAATTGAAAATGAGTTCTCTGTGTTAGAAATGATAATGATGCCATGTGCCGTGCCTCATCAAAAACTGTTCCTTAAAAAAATCTTCCAGGGTGAAATAAACACGTTATAGTCTATTTTGGCTGTTACATGGCTAGCAATAAAAGGAAAGATAGGCCCAAAAACTGGGTCCAGAACCACAATTGCAGTCTGAAACAATATTGCCCTTTCACTGACATTTCCAATGGTTCTTTTTTTTTCTGAGGGCACTATAAAGACATAAGGATAAAATATTATTTTTTCTATATACTTTCTTTTTTATTGAATGTATTGGGGTGGCACTGGTTAATAAAATTATATAGGCTTCAGGTATACAATTCTATAATATGTCATCTCTATATTGTATTATGTGTTCACCACCCAAAGCCTCCTTCCATCACCATTTATGCCCCTATACCCTCTTCAACCTCCTCCATTCCCCCTTTCCCCCTGGTAATCACCATACTGTTGTCTGTTCTTGTGAGGATTTGTGTTTTGGGGTTTTTTGTTTTTCTTAATCCCTTTACCTTTTCACCCAGCCCCACAAACCTCTCTCCCCTCTAACAGCTGTCAGTTTGTTAAAAAAAATATATATATATGATTTTAAATATCTAAGATAAATCCTCAAGTATTTCAATTTGTTCCACACTATATACAATTTGTTTGATTCATTTTGGGATCCATTTGTTTGCCAAAGTAAGCACAGTTCAGGCCCTTTGTTGAATATTTACTGCAAGCAAAATTACCTTTTTAGCACAAGCTAAGAGACCTGTTATTTCCAATAAGGCTTAGGAACAGCACTGTGTCTGACCACAATACCTTCAGATTGGTTTTCCAGACAAGCACCTAAAGAAAGCATACTCAGCTGTTAGCATCCACTAGAATACACCTCCCTATCCATCTCAGTCCTGCAGTGAATCTGAATATTCCAGGACTTGTAGTTTATCGAGTTCCAGAAACACAAAAGAAACACACCACCCAATCTTTACAGTGAAATCACAAGCATAGGTACTTCATCTCAGCTTCAAATTTCAGTAACTCTACCAAACAGTTCAGTGTAATTCCAGTGGTAGAAATGATCTCCAGCATAGTAAGACTAGCTGATACCTTCACATCTGGTATGTATCTTCTTATTTCTAGATGGACACATCACATGTGAAGCATATAAACCTATAAAAGGTATTGGATTTTCCTCTTAACCACTTCATTCATGTCAAATTTTTACATACACACACACACACACACACACACACACACACACGAGTCTACTCTCATAAAGCTTTAAAAGCAGTTAGAATAAAAAAACTTACGAATTTAATTCCAATATATCAGCCAAGGCACTCTGGGAAATCATTTTACCTCATCAAAGTAGCAGAACATGAAGTTGTTTAGCAATAAAGAGTATCAATCTAGGCACAGGACTACTAAAACAAACACCAACATCTAAAAGCCTGATTCCAAACAAAAGACATTATTTCAAGTCCAGGCAGTCAATTGCCTGAATTCTGATCAGTCACAGTAGCAATAGTTATCACTTTTTATAAAAGTCTGTTGTGATAAACTCTCTAAAACTGAGCATTTAATAATTTCTACTGATGAAAAGCAACTATTTTTTCTGGCATAATCTATTGGCAGAAATCACACTGGTTAGAACTAACAGGAGTACACTAAATGATCACAAATAAATTTTCAACTCCAAAGTTCTATAACTGCATGTCTTTTTTATAACTAAAATCATAATATGCAAGAGCTCTAAGAGACCTCAGAGATTACTACATTTTACTACAAACCCCCCTCATTTTGAAAATAAGAAAAAAATAACATGCTCTAGCCCTAGGAAGTTGAAGCCAAGAACTAAAATGATATTTATAAATTACACAGGAATCTCAACTAAGTATGCCCTTATCACTGGTATTTGAGAAGTGCTTTTAATAAATCAAAGCATTTAAATAAAGGTTCCAGCCCTAAGTGGTTCATGGCTACCCTCTGCCTACCCAGCATCCATTTTCTTCTACAGCAATGATTCTCAACCAGGGCGATCCTGCCCAAAAACATCAGGCAATATATGAAGACACTTTTGGTTGTCACACTTGGAGGGGTATCTAGTGGACAGAGGTAACGGATGCTGGAAAATACCCTACGATGCACAGGATACTTCCCAACACACCATAAAGAATTACCCAGTCCAAAATGTCAACAGTACTAAGTACCCTGCTCTAAGGGGTCACTACCCCTGCTAGCACCACTCAGAACACACCTAGAACCTAAAAATGATGCCCAAAAAGTAATTACTACCAATTGCCCTAACAATAAAAAAACAAGATGCCCCAAATACCTTTGATTCTTACTAGAAAAGGTTTCCTTTAAAGGAAAAAAAAAGAGAGAAATAGAAAGGAATAACAAGTATATATGGGAGGTGGGAGGTAAGGTAATACTGGCTTTCGAACAAGATAGAAGGAGGAAATAAAGAAGAAAAATTACCCTCTCTTACAAACCTGTGAAAGCATTTCAAATCATTGCAATTACAGGCACCCAGGAGAATCCCCATTCACATTCACAAGGTTATTTTCTCCTAACACTCGTGCTATTTCAAGTTAAAATAACGCTGTCACAGAGTGGTTGTGCAACACCATTGTAGACGATAAGTAAAAGGCATGGACAGAGCCCAGAACACATGGCATGCAATGCACACACACGCAACACTGCAGCACGGTCTTTATCATTCCCAAGGACAGCTTTGTTCATAATTCTAAAACACACAATCCTTACTTATCTTATACCGTGGAACTCAACCTTAGTGAAATTATGAGAACAAAACAAGCTGCCAGGTTTTTTAAAGAGAGCAGCTCTTCTTTCCCTTGGTCAGGGACCTTAGGCCCTAGAGATTTTATAAAGTATCACAACAGTTGCTGTCCTCATTTAGTTTATTCACAATTTATTTGTAGAGGTAGGTCATATGATGTTTGAAAAAAAAAACAAAACCCTACCAACACCAGACGGCAAGATCCTAATCAGTATGGGCATTTACAGGAGTAAGAGAAAGAACTGATCATCCCAAAGCAGCAATAGTAGGAAAGGTTTCAACCATTTTGCTCCACCTCCCCAAGCACCTTAGTTTATAGAATAGGAAGCACTGTGGAAAGCACAAACCTTGTAGTGTTCAAACTAAACCTTTAAGATTTTTCCCTTCCAACATTCCTTGCTAGCTTGATTAAACTTACTTTTCTTTAGAATTTTCATAATATTTCCAAAAGGCAAATTCACCCTTAAGAAAAGTTCTCTCTTTTTTTTAATTGTTGTTCACAACAATTATCAGTTTTCTGCCTTTTACTCCCAACCCAGCCCACCATCCCCCTGCCCACCAGCCCTCAGAAAAGTTCTTTTATTAATCTTTGTAATTCATAAATCAATCCTTCTAAGCTTGGAGTCTTCACTCCTCTCTAGTCCCAATTTTTTTTAATCAGAAAGACTGCCTACATGCACAGAATTCTCTAGGACCAGAGTTATCTGTGGCAGGGGCAACAGAGTTTCCACCAATTTCATCCATGTAGGACACAGGACATTCCTAGCCAGCTGCTTTGATGTGCAGGCTTCCCACTTCCCAGTGTTATGGGCTTTTTATATTCCCTCCACAACTGAGGTTAAAAAGTGAAGATGCACTATTCCTTTGCATCAGCTCATCACTGTTTTTACATAATCCACATCCAAGTCAGCATCTTTTCCAAAATCAACTTCTCACAGACATTACAGAACCATCCCCCAAAATAAATAAATTCTAAATTTATTAACAGCTAGGACTGCATCCTAAGATACCAATAATAGCTGGTTTCCTTCAACCTTAAACCCTCTGCCCCTTGCTCCCTGGCTCTACCTAGAGTTTGCCTGGTTTTTTTTTTCTTTCCTATAGGCCGTTGCCATAAAGTCCAAAAAGGTTCAGAAGTTTCATAGATACACTTGTGTGTGTGTGTGTGTGTGTGTGTGTGTGTGTGTGTGTGTGTGTATCTGTGTCAAGTATCAAAATTTGAAAAGAAAAACTCCTGCAAAACTCAGTGGTATAAATGACTGAAAGCTGCTGTAAATCCCTTAGAACACCAGCCACATAGGAACAAAAGGAAAACAGCAGGAAAAGGGAAGCAGGTTAGCCCAAGATGAAAAAGTAGTAGGATAACACAGGCTTCTTTGAAAGCTGCCAAGAAGTCCTCCAAGAGAACCCAAGGAATGTAGAGGGCCCAAGCCTAGAATGTTGTTTCTCACTCTTCCTTTTAGAATCCCCTGGAGTTCCTGGACAGAAAGATGGGGTACATAGCACCAAAGACAAACCATGCTTAATTTTTCAATTGAGTGGAGGTTATTGGTTTTGTAAGAATTTTGTTATAGTTTTTATCCCCTTCCTAAAGTCCCTCTACATTAAGCAGCAAAATCAATTTTATATTGATAAAAACTGCTAACATCTAAGGGAACAGAGCAAGCTCACAAATCAAAGATGTACGAAGTCATTGGAAAGAAAGAGAAAGCATATGAAATGGGAAGGCAATTCATTCACACGAAATGGTGAGTTAAGGCTTCAGGCTGGACTTACACATCTTTTTAATATATCATTTCAATGATGAAATCTCTGGGCAACAAGCACTGAAAAATTGGGACAGTAGAAACAAGGGCTGGATTCAGATTTGGGTTTGAAACTTGGCTCTGTGAGTTACTACCTATAAAACCTCAGGCAAGCCAATTAACGAAGTTTCAGTTTTCCCATCCATAAGACAGGGATTTTATTCTTACTATGCAGGGCTGTCGTAAAGCTGGCCAAAATGTACAAAAACTACCTGTCCCGTAATGGATAATAAGTGAGCAGAGTGGTGTTATTTTGAGAAAAAATGATGCTTCCTAAAGAACTGAATCTGATCCTTTTAAGTAAATTTAATAAGATAAAGAGAGGAGGCAGAAATCTCACTCCCCTATAGGATTCCATGGGAAACAATGTAAATGTGGACACAATTTAACAAGTGTCTTGCCTCCAATTCCTAGGAAATCTTAGACCCATATTTCTCTATGTATCTCCTAACATTTCTTTTTTTCTTCCTGCCAAATTCCTCACTTTCTCAAATCCCAGCAACCAGGAATTTTCTATAAATTACTGGTTTCTCACCTTACTCCTGAATAAGCCAATGCCCTCCAACTCCCCTGCATATGAATGAACTTGTATTTCTGGCATTGGTCATTTTAAAGGTACTTTCCTAAAACAAAAGCCAAATTTTCAGTTCACTGTATATCTGCAGGTTGGTGTTTTGTTTTGTTTTGCTTTGTTTTGTTTTGTTTTGTTTACCTAAGAACATTAGTGTCTTAAAAATAAACTTTGCCTATACCTCATCTCTCCTCCTTGAAGCATATTCCTTAACAGTCAATGGGAATGTAGATACATGACTATCAAAAGCATAGTAATTTAATTCACTAAACAATTTCACAGTGGTTCTCAAAGGCCACACTGTTTACATTTGGTAATTGCTATCACTGTCTGCAATGTTTACTTTTTAAACCATGGATTTACTTCCTTTTTTAAAGAACTTCCCTGGTAATGAACTGAAGAGCCTACAAACAAAGATAGTTATGCCTGTAAGAACTAATGCATTATATAGTACTATACAGTAATTTGCTCATAAATATCCCCAAGTTTGTATGAATTCCTTTTCATCACAAAAAGCCTCTGCAACTAGATAAAAAGATGAATAGATAAAGAGTCATTCAATTTCTTTACTGTGTGATTTGGTCAGCTGAACTTCCATGTGCCTCATGGTGTCTCTGCGTTCCATACAGCAGGTTCAGAATCTGGACAGTTACTAAAGATCAGCAGAACTCTCTAAGTTACTCACGAGAGAAATACTCCTGTGTAATTAGCAGCTCTCAGAAATGAACCAGCAACACTAACACTTAAATCAAACAAAAGGAGAGTAAGAGAAATAGGTCCATCAGTCATCCATTCATTTTATATTCACTGAACACTTTTTAGGAGCAGAATAACTCTATCTGGAAATCCAGATTTATATTTCAAATAATTCAAGCAATAAGCACTTCCAATATACCTACTACATAATGGAAAAGGGTCAACAAACATCTGTAACATACCAGATAGTAAATATTTTAGGCTTTTGAGGCCATGTGCTCTCTGTTGCAACTTCTTAATTCTGCTGTTGTCGCACAAAGCAACCAAAGACAATAAAACAAATGAGTGAGCATGGCTGTATTCCAATAAAACTATATTTATGAAAACTGAAATTTGAATTTTATGTAATTTTCATGTGTCATGAAATGTTCTTCAATTTATTTTCAAACACTTAAAAATGTTAAAATCATTCTAAGTGCATGGCTATACAAAAACAGATAGTGGCCTGGTTCAGCCTATAGGCCATAGTTTGCCAACACCTCCACCTCAGCCCAATGTGATAGGCATTTGGACAGGCATCACGAAGAATGAGACAATTTCCCTGCTTTCTAAAGCAGAACAAGAGAAATAAACCAACAATTGATAAACGCTAATAAGAGAAAGTGTGTCCAGTGTTACAAAGAGCCAGAAGACAGCCCTGGCTGGCGTAGCTCAGTGGATTGAGTGCAGGCTGCGAACCAAAGTGTCGCAGGTTCGATTCCCAGTCAGGGTACATGCCTAGGTTGCAGGCCATGACCCCCAGCAACCGCACATTGATGTTTCTCTTTCTCTCTCTTTCTCCCTCCCTTCCCTCTCTAAAAATAAATAAATAAAAAATCTTTAAAAAAGTGCATTAAATTTCTAATCTTCTGGAAAATATTTATTAAAAAAAAAAAACAAAGAGCCAGAAGACAAAGCAATTAGGAAAATATCTCCTAAATTGGCAATGAGGTCTTGATACAAACACTAAAGCAGTTCTAGTTTGTTTTTGTATATACCTTAATAAACAAAGAAACTGTGACTTTAAAAACTACCTTCGCCATCCACATTTGCTAAGACTTTATCAGAACATGCCTGGGTGAGTTTTAGAGTGCCCATTCAAATTAGCATTCCAGGCCAGGACCTCCTGTAAAATCCATTCTCCATTGATCTGCCAGGAAGCAAGCATGTCCCAGGTGGTGGCTGACTGAGACTCTTAAAAGAGCAAGTCCACAGGTCCTGCCTGTTTATTTCACTTAAGTCCTTTAGTTATCCCAGGTAATAGTTTTCAAGTACTCTATGATATAAAGAATCAAACAGGTTTTTCCCCCAAGTGAAAAGGCAAAGAAATAATCAGGTTAGCCAGAATCTCATGTATTTGCTTGCACCCCACTGGTTCTGCCTAATCAAATCAGGTCTATTAGCACTGATCGACTAGGGTCACCTCTAATTAGCACTAGATTTTATCTGCATTTGGAGATGTTTAGGCAGATTTATTTTAATTACATCAGAACGAACTAAGCTTGAGTCTTGAGACTTTAATTGTCACAACTGTCTGCCCGGATGTTTTGTTCCAAGAGGGAAGTTGATGGAGCCAGGAGCCAGGCTGACATCATCAGCTGTGTATTTAATTAAAGCAAGATGAAGCGCAGGCAGTCTGAAAAGGACGGTGTTGGGTCACAGCCTTCCCATCCAGACACAGAAAGGCTACACCACTCATGAAAACTAAGGAGCTAAAGACTAAGACCTCCCCACTCATCTGGCAGAAGGACCCCCTTTCCTGTTGTCCAGGAAGGCAAACACTCCTGTATGAACCTCTAGTTTCTCCATGAGCCTTAAGACTCACATGGAAGGAGAATCAACAACTACCACCTCCTAAGAGCCAACAGGCTACAGATCCCTTAGAATAAAATAAAACACTACATAAGCCTTCACAATGATGAACAGCCCACACATTCACAGTTTCCACCAGATGTACTGGCAACTAGCTTCCTCCCATGGATGTCCATGTGACCCGAGATTTCATGTAATAGCCAAAAGCTTGCTTTAATGTGACAGTAGGTTTCTGTGCTCTGGTATCAACATCAGATTGCATCAAGTTTTGATGGTTCCTTTATTTGAAGTACTTCTGACAATAAAAATTTTTCTCCCTAGGAAAAAGGAAGGGAGGGAGGGAGGGAGCGAGCCTGATGGTGGGTTTGTGATGTAACATATATTCAAGCAAGTTCTCCCACTTGAGACCACAAAGGGAATAAAGTGGACCCAGAATCTGGGTGGTTCTTTCCTTAGTTTCTTCTCCCCAAAAATCAGTCTTCTCCTGGTCAGGGAGGACAGGGGCTATGTCTCATTTACCTCTATCCCTGAGGCTTTCCCCTGCTATATTAGGTGATTAAACCAAAGAACAGGATGCAATAGATCTTGTGCCTTATTTTTAAGAAATGAGAAAACTTCATGATCTAAAAAGCAGGAAAAATGTGAACAAAATAAGCAAATTTTAAAATGTGAGCAACATTAATAAGCCCGGATAAAAACCAAGAAAGCACAGAATAGGAGTTTTCTTTCATATCAGGATTTGCCCTCAATAGACTGTCAATCAACCTATTCAAGGAGTGTCAGGAACCTAAGCCTTTGTGGCAACATTAGTCGGGAACTCATTTCACTCTGGCAGGAAGTTCTTATTTCCCAACTAGGTCTTTCCAAGAGATCTAGTAGTCAACTGTGTGTGGACTTCTAATGGCTCTGAAATGAATCTGTGTCACTGCTGAGGTCACCACACAGTGGGGAAAAGACAGAGGAGCCATTTGTCAGATCCCAAGAAAATTATTAAACAAATCCCATCAGTCAAGATAGCTGGAGGCAGAGAAATGAAATACAGGGGGCATACAGAGAAAAGAGGAATCTATCCTGCTACCATCCCAACACCATCTTAACTTTCAGTTTTTAATGACAGTTCTTGACAACGATAAGCATACTGCATCAGCAGCACTGCTGAAGTTCCACTTGAGAAATCAGGTGGTGTTTGCTTTTGTCTCCTCTTCAAGTCTCTTCTTCTCTGTCTAGTACTACCTTGGTCTGTTAAATTGACTGATCCAGTTGTTACTATAAGCCACTGTACAAGCCCCTGTCCCAACCAGTCCCCACAAAGTCACAGTTCCTTCCTGAGAAACCACCCCCTGATAGTAGAGGGCCTTCATATATTATCAATATCACACCTCAAGACAGCCATCCCATCTCTGGTTAGGGAAGCCCAATGCTCACCTTTGGGTAAGGGCCAAAAGGGGCACTGCTCATCGCCTGAATTCCTCTACCCATTCCACAGTGTTTCTCAAAGTTTAGAATACATCAGAATCACCTGGAGGACATGTTAAAACATAAACTACTGAATCCTACCCCAAAATTTCTGATTCAGTAGGTCTGAGGTGGGGCACAAAAAAGCCTGCACCAAATTCCCAGATGATGCTAATACTTCTGATCTAGAATAATTTGAGAACCACTGCAATAAATTAATGAAAAACAAGAAAGTCAAGCAACTGCTGCTTCCAGTTTTTTAAAAATATGACAGCCCCCAAATTAATGTAGAGCCTAGAGCTTTTTATATGTATAAAACAGCTGCCAAAATCCTGAAGTGTTTGTTTTGTTGTATAAGCAACCAGTTGTGATTTTGCACTCAGCCACAAAGCAGGAGTGTAGTGTTTTGTTTTGTTTTGTTTTTCATTAACTTGAGGATTTGTTTCACGTCTGTATTACCGTTTTACAGTTTCTAATTACTAGGCTGTGAAGTGCCAAATGGTCAACAAGCTTCCCTATTGTTATTCAGGTGCACCAACTGGTGCAGGCTCTCAACAGCGCCTTGTTTTATGAGACTACTGGACAACACAGTCGATGCCTGTGGATACGGATACTCACATATTACTCTAACAGGAACACAAATTAACCACAGAAACACAACCTATACCAATTAACTAATCTTTCCAAAGCATGAGCACTTCTGGCCGTATTTCCTTGTCAAGAGTCCTGTTATCTGACTGCACAGTTCATAAAGCTCACCTCTAACACTTTTCTTTCTGGTTCTTTAAAACACACAGCCGGCATCATCAAATACCAAACCAGAACACCTCAGTTAATGAGTGAACTGAAAATATAAAGACCATAGAATTTAGGTCAGTTTGAAAGGAGAGACATCACAGATAAGAAAAGATACCATAAGTATAGCTATGCTGACTGTTAACTCCCAACCTTTTCCCCCAAGGAGTTGGACATGAACCCTGGAAATGGACTGCTTGGTTTGAATCTTACTCCCATCACTTGATTTCAGTATTGTATATAGTCATAAATTATGGAACCTCTCTGGGCATCAACTTTCCATATGTACATTGAAGGCAGTGATAGCACAGATACTTTATCAGGCTCCCTGGAATATTAAAAGACATAATCCATGTAAAGTGCTTGTTACACAGTGCTGAGCACATTTTAAATAGCTTACTATTTAGTAAGCTTTAGGTATCATTATTGCTTCCTGCGAAACTCTAGAACAGAATATGAAAGGGTCTGCGTCCTCCTTTCCCCCAGGGCATGCCAACAAACTATGGAGAGGAGGACAGCTATCCTTAATCCCAAAGCGACCAAGCAAGACTGGGAGAAGCTTGTGTGGAAAGCAAATCAAGGACACTTTAAAAGAGAGAAGGTGTGAGCGGGTTTATAAAAAATAGGCTCGCCAGGCAAAATGGGTGGGAAGAGCAGAGATGCTATGGAGAGAAAAAACAATCAGGGCTGTCTGACAGCTAGTAAGAGCATCTCTCAAAGTCCACCAGACCAAGGTCCCAAAGCATCTGAGAACTATTAGCACAGAATACAGAAGTTTTACAAATTTCTCCTAACCAGGTCCAATTTTCTCCTTCTTGAAATTCTTCCCCCAACCTCTTCCAATTTGGAACTGTCTCAAAAGAAATAGATACTAAGTTGAAGCAAGAAGGTCTCCTTCATAGAGTGGGAAGAAGAGGCCCAAAGGAACTAAATTGGGCTGTTGCGAAGGACAAGGCAGACTAGGTGAGCCTCAGGTCAGAGGGCCGCAAGAGTAAAGTTCATGAGGACAAAATGAACACACATTCCTCTAGTAGCTATTTCTTAGAAAGACAAGTGGGCAATCAAGAATCAATAAAAGTAAAAAGCGTCCTATTCCTCCTCAAAGAGCATGGGCAAAAAAAAATTTTTGTGAGCATATGCATGCACGTACAGAGAATTAAATTCTTAGTACGCTTAGAGAAAATTATGTTTCTTGCTTCAGATGTGTGTACTCTGCTGTGCTCTAAAACTCAAGAGTGAGAAGTGTTCTGTCAATGACCCTAGCTCTTGAAAATACAAGTGCTATACAGGAAGAGAACAGTGCACACTTGATACAGAGTAGGGTTGAAGAGAGATATTATCTTCATCCAAAGGGCTAGCTGTGCTTTTCTTCCCAAAAGCAAATCAAAACCATTCATCTATCGTCACCATTCTTCAGATTGCATGTCTGTCTACACCTGAAATTCTCTTTAGTCTTTGGGGAAAGGACACAAATGAAGGTTTGCCCATCAGAAAGGTTAAATAAAGAACTAACAACTCATTTCTTGGCCAAAGAATGAGCAGAGCCTACATGGGGGAATATTATTGGTAACAAGGCTCTATCAAGAAAAAAGGCCCTACTCCACAGCAGCACTGAAAGTACCTAGGCCAGAGTCACCTCAGACCCTCAGATGCAGAAATCTTCTCTTGGTTATTCACCCAGTAGCCAGATGAAACATCAGATACCTTACTTTTTGCTTGTGAACCAGTTAACTTACAGAATCTGGTTCTGTAAGTTACTACAGAATGGATGGACACTCAGCTCCTAGCTGAGGCAGTATGCACCTGATTTTCAAAAATGGGAAAAAAAAAAACCCATTTCCCACCTCACTGGAGGCCAATCCAGTACATAATGATCACTTACCCGTCTTGAAGTTGCCTGTATCTAACTAAACTACCTTTAGTAAAGGTCTTTATCAAATTTACTATTTTGTCCCATAGTTCCTTCAGTCTTCACTATGGATGCAGTAAGCATATAGTCAGAACTGGATGGTGCCAGTTTCTTCTATTTCTTCCTTTTTTCCAAAAGGCATTAAATCTATAATAAAATTTGATGTAATTTATATGCCTTTGTAAAACTTAGCCTGCCCATAAATTCACATATTTAAAAAAAAATCACATGACAAAAAGGATGTTTACTTCAGAAAAATATGGTCACTGTAGACATAGTCAACAGCCAACTCACACTTATAATAAAACTAGAAACATGCCCAGGAATTCACAGATAAAGATGTCTCCAGCTCCCAAGTTCCAAGATTCTTTATTTTACTCTCAACATCTAGCTGAGTGTTTCAACTATACCATATACTCAGCATATGATTCTTAATGTCAGCCTCTAAAATGGATACAGGCTGTTAAGAGATGATTTCATAAAGCCTAAAAAATAAAGTTCCCACCCATCTATCCACCCCCACATCTGCCACAATGATAGAGCAGCTGATTTTACAACTATTAACACACATCACTCCTGACTCTCCCCAAATCGTGGCAGGGGGCAGAATCCCTGACACAGATACTAACAGCCACGAGGCCAAAGGGCAGCCAAGAGACAAACCATTTTTCTATGTGGAATGCTCCCTAGGTATCTACTTTCAAATTATTTAGAATAACTTGCCCCAAACCAAAATAACCAACCTATTTTAAGAAAGTTCACCTTAAGGGCCAGAGACCACCACAGAGTGTATAAGGCAATGTTGCTTTATGCAGATCTGAATTCTTCAATAAGATTAACTTACCTAATAGGATTTAGGGATGCAATAAAGGCCATTATGGGTCTCCTACAAGCTAGAGGCTCCAAAGGCTTTAACCATTTGATTTAATCCAATCTGGCCTAATCTAATCAAGGCTGTCTCCCAGTATTCTGTCAGTGGACTTTGAGTAGTGATCTTAAAAATGAAGGAAAAACATCCATTCAAATTACACCCCAAAGACCAATTATATATTAGCCTTTACCTAGAAATTGGTACAGACCTGACAACAATGTGTGTGTGGGTCTTTTGCCTTAATTTGCTAGTTTATATGATCTACCTAAGCTAAGAAATGATTGCACTATCTACATTTTGCTTAAATTTTAATTAAACTGCCCAAGAAAATTTCACAGGTTGATTAGTAACCTTACTCAAAAACCCACACCTCCCTTATTAATTCTCTGGAAGAGGAGCAAAGTTCCAATTCACCAGCAAACTCTCTGTGCAGATAGGGGTTGAAAGCCAAGACATAGTGGAGAGATTCTCCTTGACTGACAGTCCACGTTTTTGTGCATGGTGATTTCTGTCCCCTAAGAGGCTGCACTACCTCCAGATACCTAGCACAAAGACAGAGGTCTACAGTAAACCCATGTCGGAGTATTACAGGTTCACCTGACCCCTTCAATTAACACACTAAAACAAGTAAGTCAGCTTATACCCCAAATCTGTATCGTCACACCAATCACCAAGCTTCTATGGGTTTAAGAAACCTAGAAAAGTTTCTTAGCTACACACACACAAAAAAGGAAATATCTCAGTAATATTTCTATATTAATATGGTGAAATGGTTAAAATGGTTTGATATATAGTGTTAAATAAATAATTAAACTTAATTTAACTTTTATTTGCTTTTTCAAAGTGGCTATTTTAATGCAGCATGTGTGGCTCAACATATTTCAATTGAACAGCACAGTTTTAGACAATCTGCCCACTTAGCTCCTCATAACAATGTCAAAGGGGAAGTACATATTTCATTTCATTAACTGTACAGGTCAAAGCCAGATGATAACCTTCAAAGTAAGAATAGAACAATCTTTGAACAAATATTTACTGAGGCCTCAGAAGGAATCGCAATAATGGATTGCAGTGCCCACTCAGGTACTAAATATCTAAACCTTAAATATGCTGTTTAACTTCTCTAAACTTAATAAAGGCTCATCCATCTGTAAAATGGAGAGGTTTCACAGATATCTTGTCCAAATTCATAGCTATCTCTGATTACCTCAAGACAGGAATATTCAGTTCTTCAAAGTGTACAGCCTGATTCTCAGCCCACAGAACTATGACTGCAATTACCAAATGCACACGACTTTGGGGAATTCTCCAGAACACACTAGCTCCAACAATCCAAAATATCTGGTTTCAAATATTAACCACTAAGCAAAATTGTCACCTTCCTACCACAAGAAATATGTCATCAGATTATGCTAATAGCACATTCGAACTCACCTGGCTAAGATAAAGCTGCTGTTCCCAAGAAATCAAGAGGTCAATTAGAGAGCCACAAAGGAAACACTGGTTATCAGAGGAAGGGTAGCTACCAAAGGTGTTAACCACAGAGGATGCACAACTTGTCAGAAATGTCCTTAGTATGTTTCAAGCCTTGTTCCCCACCAGTCACACCCAGGCAGCACTGTCCCTTTCACATAATACTGTCAGGGACAACACTGCCTCCAACACCTCCCTCTGAACCAAATCTGTATTCCCAGTGACCCATAACCTAATTAAATTTTAAGAAAAGCATTCAGGTTACAATATGTTACCCAGCAAACTTATGAGGAGACGGTGGCAGAGCCTCAGTTAAGGGCAGAAGATAAAAGAATAAGAAGAGTGGGCCCTCAAAGAACACAGCTTTGCACAGGATTCTAATACAGTACATTAAAAAAAAAACAAGGTAAGGCAAGGTAAGATAGAAGAAGTGAAAACCAGCATTTCACACAGTGAAACCCAAGAAACAAAAGCAAAGGACAGTGTAGGGCACAAGGAGCAATAAGCAACTCACTTTTAAAAGGCAAACAAAGAGGGTGAGTAGAGTCTCAAGGACTCTTCCAGGGCCCAGCACTCAGAACCCATACTTGATTAAATGCTCTGCTGTCACCCTCTTGAAGTTCTTAATTTTTTTAATAAGGGGTTCTGCATATTCTTTCTGCCCTAGGCCCTACAAATTATATAGCTTGTACTAGTGGTGAAAGATAGTGAGAAATCAAGCAGGGGCCTGATGGGGCTAAAATGGTGCAAGTCCTCATCTTTAAGCTCTGAGTGACTCAATGGCAATCCATGTTACCATGGTAGTGGCTCTCAACAGAGTACTTGACAATAGCCAGGGATCCTTATGGTAAGATTCTAAGTCAGTAGGCTGGGATAAGAAGTGCACTTTCAACATCAACAGGCTCCTGGGGATTTGAATGTAAGAAGTTTGAGCAATTGTACCTAAAAATTAAGATATATTAACGCTTTGTTATCTCTTACCGACAGAGAGTGCAGAGAAAGGCTCCCTTTAGCAAATGTGTCTTTCCCAAGCTCCTAACTGACTCCAGAAACTCAAGTGTCTGTAGATAGCTCTACACTTCTAAAAAGATTATCAGAGCACAATTTAGAGAAACAATATGTGTCAATAGCCCAATTTAATGAGTTAATCATCCCAGTGAAACAAAACTATGGTTTCTTTGCCATCTAACTTATATTCGGCTTCATCTCCCACCCCTTTCCCATTGCCTCCAACCTCCAATCACCCAAGTATAGTAAACTGGCCCACTTTGAATGGCTGAAATTGTGCCTCTATACAAGATCATGTGGGGAAAGGAAAAGGGCAGAGAAAGAAACTGAAAAAAATAACTTTATGGTATACTTCTTAGAACGTAATGTTCCTTTACTATTCTTATACCTACCTTGCTAATTCCCAGTGATCCTCCCAGATGTTGCTAAGGGTTGCCCTTCAAAACAGCTAGGACAGGGTTAGTTTCCCCTTACTATATACTCTCAAAGAGCCTATGATTATCCTGTCCATCCCTCATCTAATTATAACTATTCAGCTCTTGGGTCTGACTTATTTCTTTAATAATTGTGTCTTCTGCAGACAGCTACAAAGCATCAAGAACTCTGTGTAATTCACAAATTCCTACTCCTCAGCACCAAATAGTGCTTAATAGATATGTGAATGAATGAGAAAGGTTACAACTTTGGGGTCAGCCATAGGAAGGGAATATAGCGACTCTTTGTTTATGGAGCAAAAGGGAAAAAAACAAGTATATTGATGAGACTCTGACAACATAGCAAACCAAAGAGGCACAACTAGACCAAGCGGTTTCGTCCCCTATCTCCACTCTTTAATGGTCCTGGGATGGTGTACACCTGATATTCTGAAACACAAAGCTCTGTCTAAGAGGCAAAAAAAAATTTAAAGCAGGTAGTTTGAAACCTAACTCTTTGGTCTGTAGAAGCCTCCTTGCTCCCCACATACCTAGAGAGGAAGACAAACTCCTTTAAGGAAAAAAAAAATGTTTCCCACTTACTCAGGAAAACCAGAGAGGTCCAAAGCACCTAAAAGTCTGAGACAAACTGTAAACACGTTAAAAAAATAAAAAGGCTTATTCTCTAATAGCACCATGTAAACACAATAAGAGGAGACATTAAAAGAGCTCAGTGCAGTGAGTGCCATGGAAAATGACCAATTTCACTCTTCTGCCACCATTTTAAATCCAGTCCCATACGAAGCTCCTCCCCACATGCTGCCAAGACTCCAACCACACCTACCACCCCAAGCAGATAACACTGCCCCCATGGAGGAGGACATGAAGGAGAATAGCAACACAGAGCAATTCGCAGAGGGATCCAAGATCAATATGAGCAAAAATCAACAGGATTACAGTAAAATGTTTACTGGAGGCCTGAACTGGGATATAAGCAAGAAAGATCTGACTTACTATTTGTCTCTATTTGGGACCATTAAAACAGATGCAGTCACTGGAAGATGAGGAGGATTTGGATTTGTGTTTTTCAAAGATGCCACTCGTGTGTTGATAAGATTTTGGAACTGAAAGAACACAAACTCGATCTCAAATTGACAGACCCCAAAAGGACCAATGCTTTCAAAGGGAAGGAACCCATCAAAAAAGGTTTTTGTGGGTGGATTGAGCCCAGTTACTTCTGTTGAAAACATTTAAAATTATTTTGGAGACTTTGGAGAGATTGAAAATAACTGAACCTCCCATGGATACAAAAACAAATGCAAAAAGTAGTTTTTGTGTTATTACATCTACAGATGAAGAGCCACTAAAGAAATTGTTAGAAAGTAGGTACCATCAAATTGGTTCTGGGAAGTGTTAGATCAAAGTTACACAACCCAGAGATGTATACAGGCAACAAAAGCAACAAAAAGAAGAAGAGGTGCTGCAGGTGAAGGGTAAGGTGGTACTAGGGGTGGTGGCCAAGGTCATGGCCAAAACTGAAACCAAAGATTTAATAACTATTTATGATCAAGGATATGGATATTACAGTAGTGCCTATGGTGGTGATGCAAACTATAGTGGCTATAATTATATTGGGTATAACTATGGGAACTATGGGTATGGACAGAGATATGCAGACTACAGTGGCCAGAGAGAACTGACAGCAAGTTGTCTCAAGGGAATGGCAATCACCAAAACAATTATCAGCCATACTAATAAAGGACACTGGAGAAAGGAGGAGATTGCTAAAGTAATCCATCCTGCAGGACAACACTGAAGATTAGTCTTCTGTTGATCTAAGATAATTATTTTGTAAAAAGACTTTCCACCGCACAAGTATATAGACGCCAATTAGTTTTGTTTTCACTTTGTCTTTTGCTGTGTTATCATTCAATGTGAATTTGTGTTTATACAAAATTTTTTTAAAGATTTTATTTAGTTATTTTTAGAGAGAGGGAAGGGAGGGAGAAAGAGAGGGAGAGAAACATCAATGTGTGATTGCCTCTTGCATGCCCTCTACTGGGGACCTGGCCCACAACCCAGGCATGTGCCCTGACTGGGAATCGAGCTAGCAACCCTTTGCTTCTTCACAGGCCAGCACTCAATCCACTGAGCCACACCAGCCAGAGCTATACACATTATATTTGTATGATTTAATGTTAAACCTCAAATAAATGATTCCTTATATGAAAACAAGTGACCAATTTCCATAAGTCCCTTCCCTTTATTCCTTCATGGGTGCCAGCCTAAAAACTGTTCCTGCCTACTTATTTAACTTCCTTTGAGTGATTAAGGCCTTTCCCTAGCCATTCAACATAAATAGTGCTAAGTTCTTAATTAAAACCCACTATAAAAAAATGATGAACAACAAAATCCAGGTGCTGCATAATTTATTTACATTTATATAATACTTCCCCCAAGGAACTCAAGGCATTTTGCAAACTTAAAATCATCTAGCAGATATTAATCTTCACAAAACTCCCAGGGGAAAAATAATGTAAGGAGCATAATCAATAATAGGTCACTTACCATCATACTTGCATACCTATGGCATGAAAATCCAACAGTATACCACTAAAAATCTCTCTATGCCACAGATATGAACTAATTCAGAATATTATAGGTGATATTTTTGAGGACACCAACCCAGAAAGATGACTGCTCCACCACATTAAGAAAAATATGTCATTAAACCTTTCCTCACATCTTTTTACTCTATAACAGGAAAAAAATCCCATTCCACTCCAAAGTTAAATGGTCTAGAGCATCTTAAAAATACACCTTGTGGGGTGGCATGGGAAAGGGGGGTAGGAACTTACCAAATTCTAATACTCACTGTTGTCCTGAATCTCCTTAACCTAACCTCTCAGAGGAGAATCTGCATTTTAAATAAACACCTCAGGCTTTCCAAGGCCTTGAAAGGTATTGGTAATGTTTTGTTTCTTAAGCTAAGTAGGGAGTACATGAATTGGGGTTTATTTTTTTTCTTTTAACCGTTTTTATAATGTATATAATTTCTTTAGTGCCCTCCCTGAATTCTGTTCATGTAGACCAGGAACCATGCTTTGGGAACCTGTACAGACTACATCAGAATTTCCCTGGGTACTTTATAAAATACAATCCTGTTTTGGGTTGACTAGTGTCCCCACCAAAAAGAAAAAAAAAAAGACATGCTGAAAATTCATGAATGTGACTACATCAACCTAAAAAGCTTCTGCACAGCAAAAGAAGCCATCACTAAAACAAAAAGGCAACCAAACAAACAGCAGAAGATATCTGCAAATGATCCCTCCAAAAGGGGACTAATATCAAAAATATATAAACAACTCATACAACTCAACAAAATAACCCCAATTTAAAAATAGGCCTAAGATCCAAACAGGCACTTTTCCCAAGAAGACACACAAATGGCCAAGAGATATAGAAAAAGATGCTCAACTTCACCAGCTATAAGGAAAATGCAAATCGAAACCACAATGAGATACCACCTCAGACCTGTTAGAATGGCTATAGTCAACAAGAAATAAGAAGTGTTGGAGCAGATGTGGAGAAAAGGGAACCCGCATACACTGCTGGTAGAAAAGTAAATTGAAAAAGCCTCTACAGAAAACAGTACAGAAGGTCCTCAAAAAAATTAAGAACAGAGCTACCAAATGATCCAGCAATACCTCTTCTGGGTATCTACCTGAAAAATGTGAAAATACTTATCCATTAAGATATATGCACGCCTGTGTTCACTGTAGCATTATTCATAGTAGCCAAGACATGAAAACAATGGAAGCGTCCTGCAACTAAAGACTGAACAAAGAAAATTTGGTACATACATATAATGGAATACTACTCAGCCATAAAAAAAATGATGAAATATTGCCATCTGTGACAACATGGATGGATCTCAAGTGTATCATGCTAAGTGAAATAAGTCAGACAAAAAAAAAGGACAAGAACCATATGAATTCACTCATGTGGTATATAAAACAGAAAGCAACAAATAAAACAAACAAACAAGCTCACAGACACAGGAAACAGTATGGTGGTTACTAGTGAGGAAGTGAGTGAGGGGAGGATGAAAAGAGTAAAGGGGCTCAAATATATGGTGACAGAGCAAGACTAGCCTTTGGATGATGAACACACAAAGCAATAACACAGATAATGTATTATATAATTTTAAATCTGAACATATAGATTATTAACCAATGTTATTCCAATAAATTTAATTTTAAAAGATACATTGAAATCCTAATTCTCAGTACCTCAGAACCTTATTTGAAAACAGGGTTTGCTACAGATGTAACTCCTTAAGATGAGGTCATACTGGAATAGGATGGGCCCCTGATCCAATGTGCCTCATGTCATAAAACAACAGCCATGTGACCACTGAGACACACGGGGGGGAACACCATGTGATGATGAAGGCAGAGATTAGAGCCAAGCAGCCACAAACCAAGGAAAACCAAAGACTGCCAACAAACCAACAAACCTCCAGAAGCCAGAAACAGGCAAATAAGGATTACCCTACTAGGTTTCAGAGGGAGCATGGCACTGCTCACATGCTGATTTTCAGACTTCTAGCCTCTAGTACCATGAGAGAACATATTTCTGTTGCTTTAAACAACCCTCTCTGTGGTGATTTGTTAGAGCAATCCCTGTCCTAAGAAACTAATACAAACCCCTACCACCAATGGTATTGGAAGTGCCAAACGATCTGATATAATTTTGAGAAATCTACTGTAGGATCTAAAACCCTAAGAACATTTGTGCAGGAAAATACCTCTAAATAACCTCATTGTTTTTGAAGACGAAAAAATTGACAGAAAAAGACAAACACCTTATGATTTCACTCATACGTGGAATCTAATGAACAAAGTCAACTAGCAAGCAAAATAGAGACAGACTCACAGATGGAGAGCAGGATGACAGCAATGGGTGGGAGAGTTAGGGGGTGGAGGGATCAAGCAAAAAAGGAAAAAGGGCTCATGGACATGGACAAGAGTGTGGTGACTGTGGGGGGAGGAAGGTGTAAGGGAAATAAATGGTAATGAAAAAAATACCAAAAAAACCCAGTTTCACAATGAATCTCAAATTCTCATCACTGAAAAAGTAAACTATTAATCTGGTAGTGACAGTAGTTTAGGAACACAATAAAATATCTGAAAAAAGGTGAGACACAAGACAGGTCCGTTTCTCAGTGAACAGAGAAGAGGTCAGGGACTAAAAACAAATATAAACAAAGAAAGATAGCCTGGCCTTCTGGCTCTGTAAAAGGAGATAGGAAATACCCTCAGACACATGATGCTGCCCAAGAAAGTTTTAAAGAAACTATCTGTGAAACTTTTCCCACTAGCCTCAGTTATTGGCTTCTGTTCTGATTATTTAATTAAAAGGTTCAAGAGAAACCTGATCTGTGCCTGGTTTGGTATAACCATATTTGCAAAGAGCTAAAGCTATCTGGTTCCACTATCCATCCATCCATCCTTTTAAGTGACTGACTATAATCCACAGCAGACATACTTAGCAAACTTTAAAATACAGACTCTCAACATTGTTACAATTAAGTCACTCTAAAATGTCATGAAAAGCAATCTAGTCCCATTAAAATCTTCACACTCTCATTAAAAAAGCACTTAACAGACTTGAAAATGTTCCTAATACATTATTTAAAGACACAAGATGTACAGTGACTAAAATCCTTGTATAAGGAAGAACAGTAGCAGCCTACTTTTTTTTAAATGGGCAAATTTGTGTCATAATTGGGTAATTGGCAAGCTGCAGGTAGCCGTCAGGTTGTAATATACTGGTTTTAAAAAGGCTTGGGGGCCTCCCACTCCTCTGAAATGCCAGTCCACCCAGGAACTCTCAGCATGAAATCTTAGCTAATGGTCCCTCCTGCTTCTTTCCATGACTTCCAAGCCCAGGAAGGAGGGAAGAGGAAGAATGGAGAAGGGCAAAAATCCAGACCATTTCAGCAGACACCATCAGACCACTACTCATCACTATAAAGTCCCGACCTCTAATCCATTTGGTCTCCTCCCATTCAATTAAGGGCCAGTGCTATTCATGTGTTGCCATTCAGGGAACTAAATGTGTTTTCGCAGGTCCTAAGTGCCCTAGAAGAACAGCAAGAGCCCCAAGCTGGAAGTCTTTTTTCCACTCCTCTCTTTCCTTAGCCCTGCCAAAATTCCCCAGAATCCACCTCTAACTAGGAAGCTCAGATTTGAAAAAAAAAAAAAAGATTTTATTTATTTATTTTTAGAGAGGGGAAGGGAGGTAGAGAGAGAAAGAAACATCAATGTGTGGTTGCCTTTCACGTGGCCCCCACTGGGGACCTGGCCCACAACCCAGGCATGTGCCCTGACTGGGAATAGAACCTGCAATGCTTTGATTCACAGTCCGCGCTCAATCCACTGAGCTACGCCAGCCAGCGGAAGCTGAGCTTTGAACAATAAGGGAGTTGGACACTTGACTCCTAAAGCAACTATACAGTCATTTCAATAGAGAAACGGCACATGCAGGCACAGGTATTTCAGGCTGAACCCAGTGGGTTTCATGGGTCAAAATTTGTTTAGTGTTTCTTCCAATGAAATTTCTGAAAATGTTGAGTTTGTATAAAAGATAAGATTTATGACTCCTGTTTCCTCTCCTCCACATGATTTGATATCAGTGCACAAAGCCCTCAGCCACTGAATCTAAAAAATGAAAGGAAGGGACTTCTTAAATTCTAATATCCGCCCTCTAAACCACTATTGAGTCCTTAAGTTCCAAAAAATAAAAATAAAAATAAAAATAAAAAAGAAACCCTTCAATGCTTGGTAATTTTGACTGTAATTATTAAAAACAAATAAATTTTATATGGCTTAGAAATATTTTTAAAACCCCTGTTCAAGAATTCAAGATGTTTTCTATCAGAAGGAAGACAATGAGATTCCTTGGATCCTTCTCCATCCCTATCACCTTACTTCAAATATATCATGATACTATTGCTGGTATGATAAATGAAACTGAATAAATATATGTAACAAGTTAATCATTCCTCCATAATTAGTCAAATTGTCATTCAGTGAGTACCTATATTACGTACTTAAAGCTTTATGTAATTATTTCATTCTTTTTAGAAAGAGGTGACTATCTCAATTTAGTGAAAAGAAGCAAGTTTACCAAAGTCAGAAAAGTAGAAAACTGGGGGAAGGGTACTAAGCTCTCTACATCTTGATCTATGAATGCATAAATTAACAAACAAATGAACAAACAACTGAATTTCAAAGATTAAAAAAAAGGGGAGACTCAGGAATAAGAAATTAAGAATTCACTATATAAGTTCCTACCACTGAGGCTTTTCAGGAGCAACATTTTGTTTTCATTAAGTGTTCCTGTTTGGCAGTCTAACAACTGTGCTTAAAAACCAAGGGCATTATGGCTTAGATATCACTTTCCTCAGAAAAAGAAAAAGTCTGGACGCCTTCCACAAATAGTTTTCAGTAAAGCTCAACAAAGAATGGGAATGGTTGCAATTAAACACCCTTCTCCCTGGCTCACTGGCTGCCAGGGGGGTCACTGCCATCCTACAACCTTTGCACTTAGTTATTATCTCTTGCTCTTGAAAGAGGATGGTGAGAAAAGGGGATTGTCTTGGCTCAGACATAACGGTACTGCCATAATGGAATACCACAGACTGGGTAAGTTTAAACAACAAACATTTACTTTCTCAGTTTTGGAGGCTACAAATCTAAGATCAAGGAGCCAGCATGGTCAATTTCTGATGAGAGTCCACTTCCTGGCTTGTGGATAGCAACCTTCACTCTGTACCTTCACATGGCAAAGGCAAAGTCACAGGGAGAGAGAGAGAAAGAAAGAGAAAGAAGAGAGGAAAGATGAGAGGGAAAGGGCTCTCACTCTGGTGCCTCTTCTTTAAGAGCACCAATCTCATCATGAGGACACAGCCCTTGTGTCTCATCTAAATCTAATAACCTCCCAAAGACCCCATCTCCAAATATCATCACACTGGAGGTTAGGGCTTCAACATATGAATGAGGGTATATAATTCAGTCTATGGCAGGGGACTTCTTCAAATTAACCTAATGCTGCTATTGGAACAATAGTTACAATCCTTCAACGAATACTTAATGAGCACCTAACATCTGTAGGTGTGGTGCTGGGTAGAGAGGCAGAAGAATGAAAAGATGTCAAATCTTACCTTCACTAATATCTGATAAGAGCATGGTACAAAAACACCAAAAGGCTGGAAGCTTTAAATGAACAAAAGTATTTTCAGTCGGTCAGTCAGTCAATGGTTATTGAGGCTCTAACATAAAGTAATATGTTGAAGCACAGATCCAAAAGAAGAAACAAACAAAAATTTTAAATATGGTTTCTGTCCTTCATATGTGTGGCTATGATCCTCACCTCCTGGTGTCCATGTCCTTCCCTTACATGATCCTCTCTCCTTGAGTGAGGGAGGTATCTGTGACTTGCTTCAAACCCATAGGATCCAGCAAAGATGACAGATATTCATGATTATGTGATTATATTACCAGACTGTAGAATCTACCTTGTCTCTTTCTTGTTGGCTATGAGAAAGTGAGCAGCCATGTGACAAGTAACTATAGGCAGCCTCTAGGAGCAAAGAGAAACCCTAGCCAACAAGAAAATAAGCCCTCAGAGCTCTACATCTTCAAGGAAATGAATTCCACCAACAACCTGAGAGAGCTGGGTAGCAGACCCTTTCCAGACAAGCATTCAGATGAGACTCCATCCCTGGGCAACATTTTAACTGCAGCCTTGCAAAGAACCCAACTAAGCTGTGCCCAGACTCCTGGCCCACAGAAACTATGAGACAATAAATGTTATTTTAAGTCACAAAAACTTTCGGTTTGTGGGAATGTGGTTCTATAGCAACAGATAACTAACACAACATAATTTTCTTGAATGTACCATTTAAAGTTTTAAAATTCTCCTCTCCCTCAGAAATCAACAATGTCTGAGGTTGTATAAGGGAGGAGGTGGGGATATTATTAATCTTTCAAGGAAAAGAACAGGAAGGAGCCAAAAATAAATGCCTGGAATTGTCTAATCACAGAGCTATTCATAATCAGAGTAATATCAAATCTAACCATTGAGGACACTCAGATTCACAAAGCCTCGGGGACACATACAAGGATATGCTGTACATTCATCATAAAGCCAGAAGCCATATTCCTATAAACAAGGCCTTTCCACCCAAGGCAATTTCTTCCCTCAACTGTAGATGAAAATACTCAAAATGTGTCTAAAAAGTACAATTCTCCCTAGATTTAGGATGGCAAACACAACCAAATATTTCTTTTGCAGCACCTCATTGAATATGGTTATATATACTGTCTATATAGAAAAACGGGATGAACTTGTCCTGATTCATGGATATGAACAAGCTTGTTTTGCTCTTTTTTTTTCTTTTTTTTGGTCTTCCCTTCAAAATAAAACACAGGACAAGAACTACAGCCTTTTGAGAGTGCAGGGTAATTTGGTTTTACTCCACGACAAGCACTTTTACTGCTCCAAAATGGGTTGGTCAGGGCAAGGGGAGATATTAAATGAACAAAACCATTCAACCTAAAAGTACATCCACTTTTATAAGTGCATCCATCCTCCCCAGAGAATCATGGAGTGTCAGCTTTCGAAGAGACTGGGCTAACTCTGGTCCAACTTCCTCAATTATTGGAAGGTTAAATAATTTGCCCAAGGTCACAAAGAAAATTAACTAGGAAACCAAGCTACCTTCCAGTTCAGTTATTTCCATTGAACCATACTGGGAATCAACTCTGCACCACCCCCAAAAGGCATATGGCTACAAATACTTTAAAAGAAAATGTTATCAGTCAACACCTTGGTGACCTTGGGCATCAAACACAACCCACTAATAGGGAACAGAATACCACACTCAATTTATCTTAGGATATTCCAGATGAGATACAGGGCAGAAGACAAAGGACCTGTAAAAACTGCTAACTACAAAACGTTTATGTGAAATAAAAACACTTCATGATATGAAATTGTTGAACTCTTACAAAAAATTAATTGAATTCTTTCAACTTAAGTCATATTTAGGCATTTGGGGAGGAGAGGAAGCTATCACAAGGAAACATACTCTTGATAATATACCATCTTTTCAATCTATGTTTTGCATAAAACCTATTTTTACTTACTTAAAGTGAGTTAACTGTCACAGACCCAGTGCTCTATCTAAACAAAACAGTCAGTGTGTACTGTGGGTACTAGTACATGCTGTACCTTTCGGCCCTGTACCTTTAGGCCCTGTACCTCCAGGGACATAAGGCCAGTGGCAGGGATGTAAACAAGGCTCTGACTACAGATGATATGATTAATTCCAGAGCAGGGAAAGCATACAGAAGCCTAATCAGCTTAGTCTTGATGTATTAGTAGGACTTTGTCTGGCGAACCTAGAGGGGATCCAACTAATATGGTTTTGGCTTACTGTATTAACAGCAACCCTGTTCTAAACTGGGGGAAAAACACCATTCCTTCCTCTGTCCTATCGTTGTTCGTTATACATTTAAGCTCATTGTTGCTATAATCTGTTTTTACATGTCTGGTTCCTCCAATGGACAGCCAGCCCCTGAAGTAGCACAGACTCCTTTCATCATTATTTTTGCACAGTACTTGGCAGGACAGCCCTTGACACAAATTAAAACTCTATCATTCAACTTCCATAGTGATAAAATAACTTTTAGATCACTTGCCACTTTCTTTCATCTCTGTACCACCTAGCCTTAAATCTCCAAAAATCAGTCTGTGACTAATTTTTTAAAGGGAAAAAAAAGAAACCTTGAAACCTACCATCTACCATTTCACACATAGCTGACAGAAGCAGCACTTAACATGCATGTTCTGTCAGTAGGAATTAATTATTCTTAACTAATGTTGCTGCATTGATTTATTCCATGTTACTACTCTCCCTACCAACCTTTTTCCTCATAGGTCAAACTTCTGCAGGATATTAACTACTATTCCATGAGGGAGTAGAATGAATAGGATTCTGGTTCAAGTAAGTTTGGGAAATGTTGAGTTAAAGAGTTATTTTTAGGCAGACATCTCAGTGCTTTCAATATGCTATTATTAAAGTAAATTTCCAAGAAAGAAATGTACTGGGTTGGCCAAAAAGTCCATTACACTTTTTCAATACAATGGCTATAGTAGTGCTTAGTTGTCTTTTAACTTCATTCTAAACAGTTTTTGTTATACTGTATTATGACAGCTGTCATATCAGTGTGCATTTAAAAAAAATCAAAATTGGTGAACTTTTGTGCAGCTACTTTAATAGTGAAGATAGAAGATATGCAACAGTTTTAGCATATTATGCTTTATTACATCAAGAAAGGTAAAAACACAACTGAAACATAAAGAAAAGATTTGTGCAGTGTATGGAGAAGGTGCTGTGACTGATCAAACATGTCAAAAGTGGTTTTGCAAAGTTTCTTGGTACTACTGACATTTTGGCCAAATAATTCTTTGCTGTGGGCTTGTCTTATGCATTGGAAGATGGTTACCAGAACCCTTGGCCTCTACCCACTAGAAGACAATAGCAGGAGATAGCTGACATACTCAAAATATCCAAGTCAATAAAGCTATTGGTAAAAATGAAAAATGTGTTTTTTATTTTACAGAAAAAAAATAGTGGACTTTTTGGCCAACCTAGTAGTATTTATGGGTTTTTCATTTAGCCCCAGAGCACCTTGGTCTCATTCTTTTACAGAAGGTGAGGAATACTTTCTGGGAAATTTATTCAAGTTAACAGCATTTACCAACTGGAGAAAACAATAAATCTCAGTGGGAAATCCTCAGTAAGTATAAGCTAGGCAGACAAGTAGATTCATTGTTCCATTCACGAAACCAGTATTTTCTGAGCCCTGCCCTATAAAAGAGAGACAAAGGCTCTGCACTCACAGAGCTGAAATCCAGTGGAGGGAAGAATGCCCTCCATCCCCAGTGTGAGAGATAAAGAAGTCTTTCTAGTCTCCTTGAGCTGGACACTATTTCTTTTATAGCCCCCAAGCACCTGGTGGATATTCTGTAAATAAGTCTTAGCAACCTGATCATAGTCAAGTCTGTAGACATTTTCCAAATTCCCATGAAAACCAATCAAAACAGTAATAAGATGGACTGTAAGAAATCCATGTTTGATTATTTGACCATATGGATAAACTTCTATAGAGATACTAATTTTGAAGAATAATTATTAAAGACCTAGAAGGTGCCTTAGAAATCATCCACTTTACCCCCCTGGATTTCCTAAGAGGAAACTAAAGCTAAAGAGGTTAAGTGCTTGACCAAGATCATTCATACAGGCTACAAGAGATAGCAATGATAACAATGCAGCTGCAGAAGACTGTGACCATCTGCCACCTGGGGCTTCTCTCCATCCAGAGTTGATGGCTTTACCAACTTACAGTCTCCTTACTGTCATTTCACTGCTTTCTTTAAAAGGTAAGTCATTTCATTCATAACAATTCTCTAAGTACTGTCACAATATAGCTTTCACTTTGGTCATGTCCAAACCCATCCCTGAGAATCATGGCATGACCCCTGCAACCAGAAAAATGACTAGCATGGTAGTCTTTGGGTGCCTTTGGGCACAGGTTTCAAGCCAACAAAACATCAAAGAATATGCTCTTCTAAGCAGAAATCAGACTAAATGCCTCAACTATGATCAGAAATTTAAAAGCCCAGCAGAGTGGACAGTCAGTCAGTCCTAGGTTCAGCCCGCAGCTCACGCGCATGCTCACGTGCTCTTCCTCTCTCTCTCTCTCTCACTTGCTGAATGACCCAGGACCAGAGGCTAATTCTTTCCCCATTTATAAAGATTTGGACTAGGGGTTATGAAGTCCCCTTTGGGTCACAAACTCTATGATTTTTGCTGAATTTATGCCTGCAACAAAGTACTTGTCATCCTCCTCTTGGGCCACAACCAGTTTTGTTCTTTTTTGACTCAGGATCTGCTACATTAGCATCAAGTACTAAATGTTACAGGACATAAAACAGATAAGTACTCTCTAGGTACATTTTATTATACTTCCCTATCATTTAACATACAATAAAAAGATGTACTATGAAATATTATGGAACCTAAGAGTGCAGTATCCCAGGCTGGTGTAACTACCATGGTGTCTAATTTCCAGAACTCACTATTTTAATAAAACTCTGCAATAATTTACTAAGAAAGTGAAAAGGAAAAAATCACAGGAAAAAATTAAAACACAGACATGTTAAAACTTCTCTTTAATTCCCTTTTTCCCCTGGTTTACCCTAATCCCACCTTTTGCTGTAGACAGTATTTTGGAATGGCAAACTGTGAAGTTTCAAAGAAAAACTGTATTCAGAAGCTTCTTTCTACTGGAAAACAAGGCACATATGTACCCCACCATGAACTAAACCACAGGTGGGTAGACAGGCAGCACCTGGACCTTGGGAGAAGCCTTTACTCTGCCTGCCTCAATTCCTGGCTAAATCCCTAGATTCTGGGGCAGGTGAGACCTTCACTTGGATCTCCAGATAAGAGGTCAACTCCATGCATTTTGACAGCCAGATGGCAGTACTGCTGGGAGTACGTTAAAACGTCTATTGAGAACAAAATTAGAAAGGTGAAAATATTAGAGAAAGGAAAAAAGAAATGTTAAGAGTATGTTGAATTTTAACAAAAACTGAAACTGGTATCACCAGAGAAGAAAAAGGAATTAGGGAAGCTGCACTGCATATGAAATGAGAAGCTTACTATTTATTTTAAATGTAATCATACCAAATACCATCCTGGGAAAAATCCTAGTACTGTAACAATCTGGGAACTACAATGATATGAGAACTCCAACTTCTCCTTGATCATTAATTTGTTCTTGAGCAAGATGTCACTTAATCTATCTGAGCCTCGGTCTCCTCAGCTATAAAACTTTGGGGGTGGGGGCGTGTCCCAGATAATCTGAAAGATATTTTTCTTTAATCCTAACTCTCCTGCAAATCTGTAGTACTCATTCCATGAACAACGAGCACCTGCAATGTGTGCGACTGCATGTCCAACTTTCACACATTGCAAATACATAAAACAAGATTCAATTCCAACTCTTAAGAATTCCAACCAGTGGTTTAAACAAGTAAGGGAAATATAGAATGATGCCTTAGGTACCAAAACAGAAATTCAGACAAGGTGCTGTGAAGCTTCTCCGAGGATACCCTACATGAAGATGCCAGAGTTTATTTTGCTCCTCTAGTCACGATTAGACAGTCAACAAATTCATGGGCTTTGCCACCTTAAGAAGGTACAATATTTTTTCATAAATTGAGCAAAGCTATCCACCTCTTGTTTTGATTTTATATCCATATTCCTTAGGGTTGGTCCTTATTCCTATGAAAGACAATGTTTCAGAATCTTCTCTGCAGGAAAAAAATAAAACTTCTTTCTTAATGAAACAGCTACTTGTTTTTTTAATTCCACACCCTTACCAAAAAATATCATTATTAAAATAATCAATACTCTATTGTACTATATGAGGTAAACTGGCTTCTTTCACCTGATACTGGAACAGAGTATTTATTTACATAGTTGACATAAATTTTAGGAGCAACAACAAAATCACTGATCATGACATAGCCCATCTTTGAGTCAATACTTTCTAAACTGTGCTCTTGAATACCAAGAATAAATACAAGGCTCTCATATACTGCTAGTGAACATGATAACTGATACAACCTCTGAGAAATGTAATTTGGCAACATGCATTAAAATTTTAAAAACATGCATGCCCCTGTCAAAGTAATCTTGAAATTTATCTGTTACAATAACTAAAGAACTAAACAAAAAAATCTGTAACAAAAAATATATCACAATGCTGGTTGTCATATGAAAAACCTGTAATGAACTTAAGTATCCAATAATAACATTTTTTAAATATGCTTAGTATACCCACACAATGAATTATTCTATAAACCATCTAAAATGCTATAGAACGCTATGAAATGACAAAAGTGTTTCCAACTTATTAAGTAGGAAAAAAGCAGATTACAAGTCAGTTTGTCTGATGTGATCCATTTTTGTAAAAACAAAACATACATAAGCATTTATATATACAGATTCATGCATTCCCTTATACTGAAGAAAAGTATAGAAAGACAAATGCCAGGTTGTGAATGGTTGGGCGTATTTAGATTACCTATGATTTTTATTTTCTTTCTTGTTTACCTATCTAACTCTTCCAATTTATAATAATATATGTGGCTTTTGTCATTTTCTAAGCTTTCTGAATTAGAAAATTAAAATAAGCATACAACATTTTAGTAGCAGACTTAGTAGAAGAAAAAGAAAATGCAGCTGTCCATATGAAGGAACAGTCCTTGTGTCCTGCCAAAGATAAATGCAAACTGTTTGCCTATCCCTACTACAACCAGTTCAATTAGCGTCAAATCAAAGACTCTTTAAAAGGCCACGCACACACTGTATGGGCTAGAGTCTAATTGAGCCAGTTGTAAATTAATTACTTAATGTTGTCAAAATGAGCACAAAAAAAATAAAAATAAAAAAACCCTCATTCCCTCCACAGAGCGACCTGAAGCTGATCCTAAAGGTAAGCAAGAAACAAGCATTCTTAGTGGCAAATGTTTAGTTTTGTCAAATAGACAGCGACAGAGGCTTTACAAAAGCCATTGCTGATTCATGACAGATTTCCTTGCCAAGGCTTGATTTGTTAACGTCCCCTCCTCTGTTCCCAGTTTTTAAGTACCTCTCTTGGCAGAGAAAATGATGCATTTCCATTCTCTCTCCTCTTAATTCTTAAGACTTCAGTTCTGAGATGAACGAATCAGTGCCAAGTATCTGAAGAGACGGGATGCTGAATTAGAGCCAGAACATTAATCCACAGTGCCCTCTGGTTCTTTGAAGCTGAAGAATTCATTTCAGCTTTCCTCATAAGGCTGACTCCATGTGCACACCTCCACTCCCTACTTTCTCTCCCCTGCACCCCCCAAAAAAAACCTCTTTTACAAAATACCCATTTACTGTAAAGATGCATCTCCAGTCTGTTTAAATGGAAACCATATTCTCTCAGGCATATTTGAGCCATCACAAAAACCTTTTCAGTCTCAAAACTGACAGGTTAAAAAAAGAGAGAGAAAGGTGGAGGGGATGCCCTATGGTAAGTAAAGCACAAACATCTTCCTTAAGGATGTCTCTTAAGTGACTTGAAATGAAAAGCTGTATATCCCAAACAACTGAATTCAATTCCCATTTTGATTACCAAACATGCAGGCAAACTGCAGTAAGGAAAATGTCAAGATACTGCTCTTAAGTGACCTTACCTTTAAGAATTCAGACTACAAGGAAAAACCTAGACACCTGGAGAACTAAACTAGCTTATTTGCGTTCCAGTTCAACATACGTAATGACCATGCGATTAAATACTAAGTAAACAGCACCCAAGACTGAGGTCTTTAAAAAGAAAAAGAATTTACAAGGAGCAAATCTGGCCTTAGAACCATGACTAGATTTACTCAGAACACTTTGCCTTGAAATTCATATTCAATATAATCATAGTGCCTTTGGGATGGAGAAAATTCAAGTTTAAACCTCCATTACAATAATTCAGAAGAGTGGTAAGTGAGCCCGTTTAAACATCTTCAACAACTGGAACTCAAGACCCTAAGACAGCACTCTTAGAAATCTACTTTATTAATACAGAATGCCAAATTGTACCTCCAGTGGGAGTAGGAATGACTACCTGGATCTAAATCCATCTTCCTGAAATCAACCCTGTAAATGCTTTAAAACAGGCACCATGTATCTCCTGAACAGCCTCTTCTACACAAGAAACATTCATAGATCCACTTCTCCAATGGTGTGATGATGAATCCTTCACAGTTCTGATCCCTCTCCCTTAGGCCAAAAAAAGCCTAATTTTTCAAGGTAACTGATGACACTCATCCATTCATTAAACGCCTCCAATATTCTCTCCACCCAAATGTAGCTGGTAAGAATGTATTTGATTAAGACAGATTAAGGGTGGCATGTATTTGATTAGCAGATATCTTTCAGTGATTACATTTGTGGTGAGACCGCCTTCCTTTGTTTTAAATTATATTTTATTGATTATGCTATTACAGTTGTCCTGATTTTTCCCCCTTGGCCCTTTACCCAGTACTCCATACTCCTTCAAGGCAATCCCCACACCATTGTTGATGTTCACGGGTCATGCATGCAAATTCTCTGGCTACTCCATTGCTTATACATTACCTTTGCATCCCCATAGCTATTCTGTAACTATACCTATTTGTACTTCTCAATCCCCTCACCTCTTCACCCATTCCCCCACACCAGCCTCCCATCTGGAAAACATTAAAACCCTATCTGTATCCATAGTTCTGTCTCTGTTCTTCTTGTTTGCTTAGTTTGCTTTTTTAGATTCAATTCTTGATAGTTGTTACTTTATTGCCATTTTATTGTTCACCATTTTGATGATTTTTTTCTTAAACAAGTCCCTTTAATATTTCATATAATAACAGTTTGGTAATGATGAACTACTTCAGTTTTTCTTGTCTAGGAAGCTCTTTATCTGCCCTTCTAAATGATAACTTTCTAAATGATAACTTTGCTGGGTAGAGCAATGTTGGCTGTAGGTCCCAATGTTTCTTGCTAATCCATTCTAGCCTGCAAAGTTTCTTTTGAGAAATCAGCTGACAGTCTTATGGGAACTCCTTGTCTGTTTTTCTCTTGCTCCTTTTAAGGTTCTCTCTTTATTTTTAACCTCTGGAATTTTAATTATGATGTATCTTGGAGTGGGCCTCTTTGTATCCATCTTATTTGGGACTCTCTGTGCTTCCTGGACTTGCCTATCTATTTCTTTCACCAAATTAGAGAAGTTTCCTTTCAAAACAGATTTCCAAGTTCTTGCTCTTTCTCTTCTCTTTCTGGCACCCCCCTATGATGTGAATGTTAGACTTCTTGAAGTTGTCCCACAGGCTACTTATACTACCCTCTTTCTTTTGGATTCTTTTTTCTTCTTGTTGTTGTAATAGGTTGTTTGCTTCCTTATGTTCCAAATCACTGATTAGATTATGAGCTTCATCCACTCTACTGTTGTTTCCCTGTAAATTGTTCTTTATTTCAATTAATGTATCCCTCATTTCTGACCGAATCTTCTGTATACTGCTGAGGTCCCCACTAAGTTCCTTGAGCAACAGTATAACCAGTGTTTTGAACTCTGCAGCTGATAGGTTGTTTATCTCCATTTCATTTAGTTCTTTTTCTGGAGGTCTGATGTGTTCTTTCACTTGGGCCATGTTTCTCTTCGTTTTGGCAACCTCCCTGTATTTGTTTCTGTGTATTAGACAGAGTTGCTTTGACTCCGTGTCTTGGTAGAATGGTCTAATGTCATAGGTGTCTTGTAGAGTCCAGGGGCACAGCCTCCCTCATCAACCAAGCTGAATACTGGAGGTGCACTCTTTGTGTGGGCTGAGTACACCCTCCTCTTGTAATTGAGCCTTGACTGCTGTTGGCAGGTCAATGGGAGGGATTTACCCAGGCCAGTCAGCTACAAGGATTGGCTGTCTCTGCCCTCTGAGGAGGATAAACTGTGCAGGGGCAGAGTGATGGTTCTCTGACATGGTCTGTAGCCGTCCACTGAGTGTGCTGGCCCTGGGGTTTCCTGGGTGGTATAGGCCAAAAGTCAGCCCCCACCTATGTTTTGCCCAGGGCCACCCTTCCTGAGCTATAAAGCAATCTGAGGTGGCCGCTACCTGTTCTGGGATTCCTTGAGATTCCCAGGCAAAGACAGGTCATGAATCTAGGTTGGCAGCTGCTAGTGCTGGGCCTGGGGCTCACTGAGGACAGCTGTTGCTTGTCTGACAGGATTAGGAAGTTGTGAAGCATGAGCCAAGACCAGTTACTCATGTGGAAAAGCAGTTTGGGTGGGCCCATAATTTGGGTGGGACAGAGTCTATGGTGATCTCCAAGGTGGGTCAAACAGTTGGCCTCTGCTTGCCTTGATGCCAGACACTTCAGTTCCTCCCTTTATGCCACTGGTGCCTTTCAAGCTAATACCTTGGTGCTAGAGCTCAGAGGGGGTGAGTCAGAGTAGATGAATTTGCATGTGGGTTCTTCAGGAGGGAACTGCCTGAGGCTCCAGCAGTTTTTTCTACTGACGCAATTCCCTCTGGTTTTTGCAGTCACAAGCGGAGAAGACTTACCTCCTAGCACCAGAAAACTCGGCTGGGAGGCCTAGTATGGGGCTGGGACTCCTTGCTCCCAAGATATTCCTCCTGAATTTTTAATCACCACACATGGGTGAGGGACCATCCTGATCCCTGTCTACACCTCTCCTACCAGTCTGGATGGATATGGTTTCTTTAATTCCATAGTTGTCAGACTTCCATTCAACTCGATTTCTGATGGTTTTGAGTGATGGTTGTTCTATATTTTAGTTCTGATTTTGATGTGGTTGTGCAAAGAGGCAAGCCATGTCTGCCTATACCACCATTTTGACTGGAAGTCCAGACCTCCTTCCTTTTTAAAAGCAATAACTAATAAACGCCTCTCTCAAGTTTCAATCCATTTAACATTTTCCAAATGCAAATTAAGTGCTGTACTCTACCTTAAAATTCTCTTTTAACTGTGGAATTCTAAATACTTATGACTTTAAGGAACTAGCTCAGCTGTGTGTGAACATAAATTTGACAGAAAGAGAGAAAGAATAAGAATATAAAGGACAAGCCTAAAGAGAAAATCTGACAATCCATTTTTACAGTCCTACCTTTCCAAGCATGAACTGAGTTCTGACTCCAGACTTATTCTATCTTCTGGTCCCTTGGGGATCCAAGACTCAAAATTAATCAACATATCCAATTAACCAAATATTTCGTAAGTGTCTAGTATGTGTTCAGTATGCTAAATAATGACAAGACTACAAAGACCTTGAACACATAATCACTAAGTTAAAATCTACTTAGAGAGATAAAATATTTACTTTTTCTAAGACAGAATAATGAATAATACAAAGAAGTATATATAAAATTTCAAAATAAGTGATACAGACATTTGAACAGCTTCATATGACTTAACAAGAATTCAGTGACAATGATGTCCTCTAATTCCCTTCTATCCACAAAAGAATAATGTCCAATTAAACAAAGAATTTCCCCATTAATAACATTTATTCCACTGACTGCCCACTTCTTCCCAAATCTATCCAACCCTAAAATGTAGCATTACTAAAGCTACAGTATTTGATAAATTTCTGTTCCCCAAAGAAACATATGAAGTCAGAGAACAGAAAAACTTTAATTAAAACTGAATTATAAAGCTATCCTGATAGATAAAAATATTACACATAATAGGTTCTAGTGTTTTGCTCAGTAAACCTGGAGCAGTTCAAGATGGACCTCTCATACCTAATTCTGTTGTGATGAACAGTGTTACTGAAGGATTTTAGGAACTAAGGAAGGATAAGCCAGCAGTACAACTGGTAAAGTTATTTTGGAATTAAGCAATTCAACAAACATGCTGGGACAGAATGCAAAAAAATAAGACAATTAGTCTGTATTGTATATTCATGGGGTGAAAACTGTTATCTATAATTGGACTAATTATATACTGTAAGAAAATTGGAGTGGACCTTGCCTGTGTTATCCTGGCTAAGAAGTTCTTTCATTTAACTAACCACTGGGCTGTTTTACTGTCAGCAGCTCTTTAACATTAAATATGATACAATTCACCAAATAGCTCTTTTCTGTAACACCTAAAACCCAGGTGTTAGACTATTTTTTTTCTTCTCTTAAAATATTTAAATAGGGCAGAAAACAGGTGCAATTCTCAAACTGCTATTGCTTCTCAAAAGGTCAAAAACACTGTAGGTGGCAACAGAAACAAGCACCAGTCCTTGGTTCTTAACCTTTTATGGGTCACTGACCCCTTTGAGAATGTGATGAAGGCTAGAAAATGTGTGTACACAAAATTTTCTGCCTATGACTTTTGGCAAGTTGGTGAATTCTTTAAAGTTTGACCAAAAATTAAAAACCTGTAAGCTGGACTGTGAACCTTGTAGGGCATGAATTATGTTCTAATTCTGATTTTTATGCCCAGTTCTTAAGATAGCCATTGCCCCATGAGTAAACAATTCTCACCTACTCATGACATGGACAAACGGATAAGAATAAAATGGAAGGGTGAAAAATACAATGCTGTAATTTTCTTAGTGGCTTCAGAATATGATTAATCAAAGAATCACTTGGGGTGCTCTTCAGAAGAGATTCCTGGGCCCTGCCCTCAAAGAGATTCAGGTCCAACAGATCTTAAGTGGTCCTCAGGAACCTGTATTTGTAAGAAGTTCCACAATGATTATGAAACAACCAGTGTACTTTAACTCAGTGGAAGGAAGGTCTTCACTGTTTCCTAATAATGTATTGTTAAAGAAGGATATACATATCCATGCACTGCACAAACAGAAAAAGAAAGTTGTCTCAACTGCTCCAAGTGGGCCTGACAAACTCTTAGTGCCAGAGTTTACAATCCTGATACAAAAAGAGAAAAAATCTGACTAGTGTGTTTGGTGGTTTGTATGTTTTGTTTTCCCTGAAGGGTCATGCTGTGATTCACAACCAGACACTTACTCAAACCTAGTTTACAGCAAGAGCTGCCAGTGAGATCTCCTCATCATTAGAAGCACAGCTTTGGTAAACCTTCCTGACAAGTTTTGATTTTACAGGCTCAAAACATAAAAGAGGAATGAATATGCTCTAATTTACAAGAAATTCTTGACAACCTGGATAAAATGTTGTTTCACAATAAAAAATATGTTCTTAACAGAACATACTGCCATGCAACACCTTCAAGGGAACAAAATGGGCCCAATATATAAGATCTTGTGATTAAGAGACTGGGCTTAACCTACCTGATCAGGGGCCTCAATTTCATCTTGCCTACAAAACTAAAAATTTTTAAATCCTATTCCCCTTCTCATGCGTATTTTCTACAGCTCAGTGAGATGACCCATTCCTTCCTTACTTCACACAATAAATGATGCTAGACCCCACAGTGTGTGGCAGGTATGCCAGCCCCCAGAACACTGCAAGGTGAAAACTGCAGACAGCAGGTCTCCTGGCCTCCTGTTGCTCACAGTCTACTTACTGTCTATGGTTATTTCAGGAAATTATGTCAAGAAAACAACAAATTCTTTACTGGAACCACTACATACAGATGACAACCTGAGTCTAGAGAAAGAATAAGGACTGTATTGAGAAGTCAGGGCACATCTCTTTATGATACTATCTTCCTCATCCTACACCTGGCACCTGTGCTGGAGAAGGCCAAGGCCCAAGGGAGTCAAGAGACTGAAGTTCCAGGCGAAGCCCAGCTTCCTGTGTGACCCTCAGTTTGAACCAATTAATAAGAATACCACTTACCTTTGATTGAGAACTGGGTACTTTACAGACTTATCTGTAGATACTTTACATGCATTATCTTCAAAACAACCCTGAGAGACAGAACTAGAGTGCCATGTTGCAAAGCACAAAACATGCTCAGACAAGTTAGGCAAAGTGACACATCTTGTAAGTAGTAGAACCAAGATTCACATATAAGTCTCTCTGAGTCTAAACTACACAAGATATATGTAAACTGAAAGAACTGTAAAGAGTCAACATCTTCTCCAAACTCTAACACTGTGAGGAAACAAACATCATCTCTCATTTTATAGATCTCAAGGCCCAGAAGTAAAATGCCTTGCTTGAAGTAATAAAAAAGCATAAAATAGCCACTTCCAAATTTTCAGTCCAAACTAAGCTCACCATGATGCCTCATTAGCTTCTCATACAGTATTTCCCTCTCTCCTTATAAAATAGAGATAACTGACCTTTCTCAAAGGGTTGCTGTGAAACATACAAATCAAAATGAATGGTTTATATAAATGTAGAGCAAATGGGATTAAGAGCTTAAGTCCCAGATCTACACAGCCACAAGGCTTCAGGCAGGTTACTGAACATGTCACGCCTCAGCTTCCTCATCGGTGAAACTGGGATAAGGGTCACAACAATCTTAGAATTATGACAATTAACAAAGCCAAAAACACAGTAAGTGCTCAACAAATGTTAGTATTATCATTATTATAAGCTTTTCATAAATTCAACTGTCTGCGACCTGGTAAATAAGTTTCACTATAAAGACTGCAGAAAACATTATTTATAATTTATTAACTACAACACAGTGGTTCGCAAACACAAATTTTTAACTAAAAATTCAAAATAAAAAAATTTTGAACTCCCCCTCTCTCCATTGGTCTGATTTACCCACAACAAACCCAAGCTCCAAACACACCTCAATTAAAGAACAATCACTGGTAGTGCAGAGCTCTCTGCAGCCTTTCACACCTACAGAGAATGTGCATAAACAGTCTTCTTGCTTCGAAGGCTGTTCTGAGAATAAACGGTTATAAATGCCCTTTGTAATCTTTGACAATGGTGCTACATAAGCACACATTACTATAGGCATTATAAATTAAGTATGTGGTTACACATGACAATACAAGAAATGCCTGAAACATTGTTCCTTTCTTCAGCATCCAATTAAATTACCATTTCCCCTAAGAAGGAATTCTGTTGCATTATCCCACAAAAATGACACCACCACAGACACCTTAGATGTTCATTATGTTCCAGACACTGCCATAAGCAAATTAATAACTCGTTTAATCCTCACAACAACTCTACATTACTATTTTTCCATCTTACAATTGGGAAACTGGGTTAAAAGGACACAAAGCTAATAAATGGCAAAGCTGGGGTGTGAACCCGAGTCATGGGGCTCCAGAGAACCTGCTGTTCATCCACAGGGCCCCATGACCTCCACAAGCAACATTTCTGTTGAAACCACCCTCTCCCCACTCTTACTCCACAGGATAGTGTGGCCTCCAAAAATAAATCCTCTCTTCATAAACACCACCCCTGCCGCACAGAAATGTACCTCCACCTATTGACACTGCTGCTTTGGACATTTCAATACCAGTTACAAAATGCATCAGTTTTAACTGCTCTGCTAACCCAGAGTCTCCATGAGGACAAGGCCCCTTGCCTCCTCTGTATTTACATAACCCCATTCCTTCTAAATGATGCTGCTGGTGCTTGAGAAAGTAATGAATGAATTTATTAAATGAGTGTTACCATTAAGAAGCTGATCATTTTAAGAGATACAACTCTTTCTATACTTTTTATATTGCACTTGAATATTAAGCTACACTTAGGGGTTAATGTTTTGCTTTTGTTTTCTTTCTAAGCAAACCTAATCTTATTTTCTCTGCTCAGGCAATACACTTCATTAATTACTAATTCAACAGACCAAAGAAAAACAGACTGTTCAGCTGTCAGATCACACAAGACCTTTTTAATACTTCATTCTCGTGGAAATTTTTGAAGCAGAATTTTTCAAAATCCTATTTCTATTTTAATGACTTAAAAAAGAAACTGCCCTTATGAGGGAAAGGAGCATATAAAAGGTAATAAACATTTAATGATCCAATAATTGGTTATATCAGAGCAATCGCTGTTAAGTAATTAACTTCTCTTTCCACTTGTTCACTTGATATTTTGAGCACCTTTGATAGGCCTGGAATTGTTCTTATTATTTATATATATTATAACCTAAAGCCTTTTGGAGGAGTCCAAAACACAACAAGGTTGCCAATAACTCATGTGTATCTTGGTACGTTTCCAGTGTGGCCTTTAAAAAGCCAACTGATTAGCAAAACCAAGGGCATCCCAAGCCTTCAGCACAGAGTGGGCACCAAAGCCACAGAAATGGCATTACTGCTAAACTGTGGAGTCTGTACACATGGAAGCAAATAGGGGTTAAAGGAAAACACAAGAGAAAATTAGAACTTAAAAGATAGCAAAAAAAAATTAAATTGCACCACCAGAAAAGAATACAGTGAACAGCTGGTATGTTGTTACTATGCAAAATTACAATTAAGCTCAGGTTAATGTCATTTCCAACTAATTACCTACAGTCAGTTGGAAGAGAGGCACACTACAAGATTTCACTTTACCCCACCGCAACAGTTTTCCCTGCTTCTGTATCTGTCATCCACACAGCTACAAGGCTCCTCGTAATTTTTTTTTAATGTCGCAGCTACACAAGGGCATCCATCCCATTTCTGTCAAAGGGGTTCAGAAGTTGCTCACATTTCAACATCTCCTTTAGTCACACTTCTTATAACACTTCCTTCACACCAAAATAATGCTCATAGTATCTTCTCAACAGCCTAATGACCTTCATTCCATTCTCATTCTTCCTTCTCCTTCCCTCTAGTCACCCTGTCCCAGACCCTTTTTGTAATGCCTTATATTAAAGGAAAGTACTGGTCACTTCACATTTGCTGTACAAATCATTCCTTACTACTAACATGCTTAACAGCTTACACATAAAGGATTACATAGAACACTTTCTAAATCAGTCATGTTTTTTATCTACACGCATTCACCTTAACCAGTCCCACCTCCATCCCCCAAAAGAAAGGAAACCCAACACCACCACCAGGGCTAGAATTCCTGCCATTCCACTGCCCACTGTGGCTATCTGGCCAAATAGTGAGAGGGTCTCTCCTGCCACTGGCATTTGAAGGGAACTGGTACATAAGTAGACATAACAGAACCAAGTCTCACAGAGGCTCTGTAGCTTCCACGTTACACCGGACACACACAGAACTACTTCAATGCCAGCAGCGTTTCCTATGAAAAGAGGCAAGTTAATTTGAAAGACCTGTCTGAATCCACTTCTTCTAAGAGTTGGAGAGGAGAGACAAAGGTCCAACAACCTCAAAGCAAAAAGAATCTTCTAATCTAAATCACTCTTCCATCATCCATACACCTTGGGCACTGCCCCAACAGCATGATGCACCAAAGTGCATGACACTATCCCTCCTGCTTCACAGGCACCCAAAAGTGGAAGTCAGGTAACTTACCTGTTACTTGCACCCCTGAGAATCTGTGTGGCGGAGAGGATAAAAGCGGGGAGGGCGGGAGGGAAAAAAACAGCAGTACCTCCCTTGCTAGTAACGGACAGATAACTGCATAATGCCGTAACAGATTTCAGTTCCTTTGTGCACACAGGAATATTTATTTAATCAATGTACTGTAACAAAACAAGCCTCTGGTGTACTTTTTGGAAAGATGGAAAGCCCTTCAGAGCGGGGTGATTGGAGTCTTGTCACCACTTCAGTTGATATCTGAGATAACGGAGAAGGGGGGCTGTGAGGCAGGGTGGGGGAGGGGCAGCTATTCCATCCACAGAGCCCATGTGCCTGCCAGGGAAGTACAGATGTGCAGCTGCTGGCACATAATTACTAGTCACTATGGCCTGCAGCCACAGACAGCTCTCTCCCTTCACCAGAACACAGCTGAGAGCAGAGACTCTCTACCCTTTCCAAGAAAACAAGCAAGCTTGTTGTTTTTAATACACCTAGAACTTCTCCCCATAAGAATCTAAAGTTTCTTCAGTGTTGAAAGAAAAAGAAAACAGAAAAAAAAAACCCTCAGAGAAACTTCATTACCTTTCGTTTTAAATGCTCTGGATGCAATGGAGGGGAGGAGAGATTATTCTGGGGTGGACAGAGAGGAGGGCAAAACTTTTTAAATTTTTGTTTACCAAAATACCACCCCCTTTCCTCAGGTACCAAGATAAAGACATCCGGCTACTGAGGCATGTTTAACTGGGCTACCCAGGGAGTAATGACAAGACTCATTTGTTTACCAGAGTCATAACTGCCAGGGCTGCTAATCTGTCCTTACACATTTTTCAAAACTGTCATGAGAATATTTCAGTGAATTAGATTTCAGAAAAGATAGATTTTAGAGCTTAATCTTGATATATGCTGTGAGTGTTAATAGACAGTCACTGTCAAGAACTGATTTAAGGCTGACTCAAAACATAAAAAACACTAACTTAGCATCACTAAAAACTTATAAAAGTGAGAATGATTAAGCAACAACTAGCACAGAAAAGCAGAATACTTTTTACACTCGTACCTAACTATACTGTTTTATCAACTTTTACTTATTGTCCCCAATATCTTGGGATTTGAGGAGGGAGATGGAAGAAGAATTTTAAGGAATGTAATAAAAATCAAATATTTTTTGCAGGGTTCTATGTCTTCAGCTTGGTCCTGGTTACTTAGGTGTTCACTTTGTGATATTTCATTGAGCTGTACACTACATTTATTTCAGGATGTGGTCTATGTCACAATATGTAAGGTTTGGAAACCATGTATGCATGAATGTTTTATTTCCAAAAACGGTTAGGTAGAAGAAAAATTAATTATATTAAACCACCACCATTACCACTATTCAAAAAAAAACATTCAAAAATATTTTCTAAAAAGGTGACTCTAAAACTTCTGCACAGGGGCTTGCTGAAAAAAACAAACAAACAAACAAACAAACAAACAAACGAAACCCTCCTGGGAAGCCTATTAAAAAAGCAAATGTATCAGAGCCACACAGCAGGGGTTAACTTTTAGTAGATGGGCACAGGGTCCAGGAATCTGCATGTTTAACAAACTGGCCTGGAGGTACAGATGTGCAACTGGGTTTGGAAACCACTGCACAAGAATGTGTGTCTCACAACAACCTGAAACCATCCAATCCAGATTCTCCATACCCAACACGTGTGACAAAGTATAATTACTGGAAAACAGTTTACAGGAGCTTTAACAACAAAAAGGGCACACTCTCACCAAATCCAAAAAAAAAGAAAAAAACATTTGTTTAAGTATTTCATAAGTATTTTTTACACACTTACAATTTGTAATATAATCATTAAGCTACTTCTACTGGGAACTTCCATCCTGCAAATTTAAGACTACAAACTGTGAAATCAAATTACTCGTTTGTGGCCATATCACTGACATTCAGGGTCATTGGCAAAATCCGAACATGTGCTTTTCTCCAGCACAGTCTGGAAGCCTGTCCCTATTCTCATTATCATTATTGTGTCATTGAGAGTTTAAATTTTTAGAGGTTGATGACACAAACAAAATCATTTAAGGTAAAAACACAAAGACAAACGGGAGCCCACAGTTTCTAACCCCAGACGAAACTCCACTACCCATTACAGATCAACTTCCCATTAGGGACCTTTGAGGGTTAAATCCAATCCACATTTTCCCCTTTCAAATTTATACTCCATAGTTTTAGATAACCACATTAAGCTGGGTTGGAAGCTCTGCAGTAAACTGAATTCTGCTCTGGGGCGTGCACAGGCAACATCAATTCAAAGACAGAAAGAGCACTACCCTGGGGTCTTTTATCTGAGAGCACAATCAGGGAGCCTGCTGGATAATTTGTTTTAGAATACCAAAGCACTTGTTTTTAAACAAAGCATTAGCCAAGGAAAGAGGTTACAACAAAAGGCATCACAGGACCAAAAGAAAAACAAACAAAAACAAAAAGCCAAACATCAAATATCAAGGTGATTCTTTCCACCCTCTTTTAAAATCTTATTTGTGGAACAAGGAAATGTCACTAAAGGTTTGTGTTTAGGTCTGGTTTTCTTTCCCCCCTCTTTTGGGTCTTTTAAACTTTAACCTTGAGTGGGACACAATCAAAAAAGGGAGGGGAACCCTGGCTGGCATAGCTCAGTGGATTGAGTGCGCGCTGCGACCCACAGCATCGCAGGTTCGATTTTCAGTTAGGGCACATGCCTGGGTTGCAGGCCACCTCCCCAGTGGGGGCCACGTGAGAGGCAACCACACACTGATGTCTCTCTTTCTCCCTCCCTTCCCCTCTCTAAAAATAAATAAATACAATCTTAAAAAGAGAATTAAGTATTTTTAAAAAGGGGGGGGAGGGGAAAAAGGAAGGAGGTAGAAGGAAGGCACATTTGCCCTTTTATGAACCTTCAGATCATGCAAAAGTCAAGTCTGTGGACCACTCTTGAATTTCCTCTAAATACTTTCCACTTTTAAATAAGCCTACTGAAGACTAGAAAGACATCTTCAAGAATAGGTCAGATAACTTCATAGACAAGCAAATGTTAGTTTCTTAAATGTCTACCACCTCCTCCCTAGGGCAAAATTACTCAGAACCTAGCTCTTTTAATTTAGTTCATCCACAGGAGTGACACAAATTAATTTATAAATTTTTAGTTCAGTTAAAAAAATTTAATGGAAGCAATACAGTGCAGTGGGAAAAGCAGTGACCTATATATCAGGAAACCTGAGTTGTATATTCCTGTCCTGCCACTAACTCACTAGGTCGCAAGAACAGTTATATAACACAATTTTCTAGATCTGTTTTCTCAGATATAATAAGGTAGCATCTAATGGGTATGTTCTCACCTCTGAAAACATTCATAGGAGGGAGGGGTTAAGAAAGGTCTGAGACCCCATCAAAGCAATAACACCATAAAATTCTTAAGCATTAATTTAGTTTTATGATGCAGTGGTTCAAGTAAGGCTGTCAGGTCAGAATGTGTGGGCTCCACCACTTACATGCTCATGTGTGACCTTGGGTGTAAACTCTGCAGCTGTTTCCTCTCCTACAAAATGGGGATCAGTTCCTACCTCATAGGACCACTGTCTGAGGATTACTTGATTGATTTAAGCAACTGCTGGTATAACAGTACCTGGCATCACAGAAGTGCTAGTTATCATTATCAAACACTTCCAACACTGAGCTGATGGTGGAGACAAAGTTGACAAACAATTTAATTGTTTTCATGTCTTTTCTAATCAAAGGAGAAACAAAAAGATATTGTATCTCTACAGGAGTTTTGGTGCCATCTTCACTTCTATGAACCCTCAAAAGTCCCTGCCCTTATTCCTAAACCTGTTGATGTGCACAGCTCCGCAAGTACTGTACACTCTACTCACCTGCACACACAGTCCCCAAGTACCCACAGATTTCAAAACTCTCCAAGAAAACTTATGCTGGAAAAAGAAAGTGCTCTCATCCTTTGAAAAACAATACCAAAAAAATGTTATTTCCCATCTACCCTTTGACACTGATGTCAAAATCTGATGTTAGAACAAACACTGGTGTTAAAAATTCAAAGCTGATAAAAGCAATATATAAAATACTTGCTTAAATATTTTAGATGATTCTTTTCAAAGAGCTCATAGGTATAAAGAATTTTTTTACATGATGGAATTTATTTTTCCTCTTTGGTGAACCACTCTGATGATCACCCAGCAAGGAAACCCTATTAACCACTGTTTTCTTCCTCCACTTAGCCTAAAAGCTTTAAGACTTCTTTTTCAGTATTTTCCCCCTCAAACTTTCCATTTTCTCTCCACAATCCATTTTATTGACTGACTCCAAACATTTTCTCTAATGCATTCCTTCTATTCGAGGATTCAATGGTATTCATCAGTGCCCAATTCCCTGACTGCTGTGGAAGACTGTGACAGATTTAAGCTTCACTTCTGATTAAGTCTTCCCAGTGAAAGTAACCTGACAGCCTGGCCCAGTGGAGAGCCCTAGAAATAAACTTCCCCCTCTGCCTTCCTTTCCCTCAAATTTATGAGCACACGGGTAGATTAGAGGATTCCACTAGAAACAGAAAGAGAATCAAGTATCATTATTGCCTCAGCATCTTCCCTAAACTTGAACCTTAAGCTGTACATCTATTTCATTCTCATGTTAAGCTGATAACTAATAAAATAAAATTTAACTGATTCCAAAAATCCCTGCAAACTGTGATGTCCCAGCATTTAGCCTCTCTTGACTATATTCATGAAAGCATTTGTAATTAAATTAATTTAAATCAAATTAGGAAAAAAAAAAAAGCTTCCTACCTGCCAAATGGTTCCCCTAGAGCTTTTCTAGGGTAGGATTACAGTTTCACCCCCTTTTCTCATCAAAGAACAATGTGACACCAGAATGTAACAACCCTCCTGCCCCACCAATGTCCTTGAAGCCAGGAGTTCTGTTTACACCCATGCCCAGAACAGTGCCTGGCACACAGAAGAAACTCAGGAACCATTTACAGAATGGACAACTAGGTAGAAAGAGTGTGGGTGCCCCAGGGAGGTAAGACCCACAGGAGATAATTAATCTCTGAATAATTGAGAGTTGGTAATACCTCTGAAAGATGTCATGTCCTCAGATATACCCACAGAGAACTGGCCATTCTGGTGATCAGGGCACATCTTACTATACATCTCAACCCACATCCTACTGATAAAGCTGTGGCTCTAGCAAAAAGGCCATCAACTGCCATTTAACAGTTCAGAACTTTCCAGTAAAGGTACATCCAACTCCAGATTTTCAAAATAAGACCCCATGTCCCCACTGACTTCTAAAACAATTTTATAATAACTTTCAGCTCATCCCAAACACCATCCCGAGAATAGCTCCCAACACTTCTGAATTTCTAAGTTCCCTTTCTAACGTCTCATTTCTAGTCTCCAAGATGCCTTATACAAAAAACAGGGTAAAAGTATTCCCAGTTTTTCTTGGTCATGGTGGAGGAAGACATGGCATCAGGAGAGGAGCGCCCCAGGAAATGAAAAATAATGGCTAGGAGTACAGCTCACTAAATTATATATATGGCTTCGTACTGGGCATCTAAAGAAAAACTGACACACCTTCCTCCAGGCAGAAGGTCTCTGTACCCTGGCTGCATAACAGAATCCCCTGGGGAGCTTTGAAAATGATGGGTAGGGGCTTCCTCTCATGGGTGGGGGACTTCTTTAAAGCTCCCCAGGGGATTCTGTTGTGCAGTTTGAGAATCCCCCCACTCTAAAGCTTACAGTTGACTGGCTTCCTCTTCAGACAGTACATACTAAAAGTAACTCACAGCTTTAAAAAAAAGTATAGTTAAAGCTGATGGTGGGCCCATGGGTGTTGGTAATGTTATGTTTTATATTATTCCATATTTACAAAACATTTCATAGTACTACATACACATATACACAAATTTTTTACACACATATACTTTAAAGCAAGCTCATCATATACTGGCCCTTAAAAGCACAAGTATTAAAAAGATGACTCCATGTTCCTAAGGAGTATAGGCACTGGTGGTGTCTGGGGCTTTTAATTCATGGGGGAGAGGGTAATCAAGATCAACTAAATTAGGGCTACTGACTTGAAAACAATGGCCCGAATTCTGTAATAACACTTAGCAGCGAAGTTCATGAAAAATGCTCCAAAATTAGTTAGGAAAGACCAAAAGGTATCTGCTTAACCAGCAATCCACCTAAAATCAGCAGAGTTACCAGGGCTTAGCCAGACTATATGTGAAAACCTTTATATAATCAAACATTTGCAGACACAAAACTGGGTTATCACAATATTACTCCCAAGGCTCAGTTCTAGAACCATCTTAAAATGGGGGTGGGGAGAGTATATCCCAATGAAAGTTTATCCAGACACCAGCTCATCCCCTTTCTCTTCATAAAGGAGGCAGTGCAGGCCCTGAAATCAGACAGTCTGGGTTCAAATCCTGGCTCAACAACTTCCCAGCTACATGGCCACAAGAAAATTATTTAATTTCCCTACACATCAGTTTCCTCATCTCTAAAATGAGAATAATAATGTTACCTACTTCACAAGGTTGTTGTGAAGGCAAAATGTGATAATGCTCTGGGGTACAATGACTATTGCATGCAATGAGTCCTTGATAACCATTATTACCATTGTTGTGTTTGTCATTAAAATTATTATCCAAATGGTGGTGGACTATGGCACTGAGGAACAGAGCTAGTTCCCAATTTGTAGTTACTGAGCACTGGGATTTTGTATATTCTTGAAGCATGTCTTTTGGGAGAATCATACCCATAAACAAGAGAGGAGACACAAAGCTGCTGTCTCCTAAAGCCTGGGATGGTGGTAGTGAGATGCAATGGGAAGCTCTCATAAAAGAATATAAGATGTAAGTCCTACATCAAGTCTTGTTTTAATACCAGCTGGGTGATCTTGGAGAAATTCACACACTTTTGCAGTTTGGAAGTCAGGGTTTTGGGCAATTGAGTTCAGCTGTTTTTTAATTTCTCAAATCACTGGAGCTTCAAAGTCAAAATTTTATAGGCTCTTCCTCATCTCTTCCCCTCTCCTCCTCACTGGATTGCTCTGTTCTATTCACCATGGCCTCCTAGTTACACACCACACCACTCCTTCCTCAAAACCTTCACACTCTCTTCCCTTCCTTGAAGGCTCTGCCCCTGGCTAACTACATTTCTTCATGCCCCCTCTTTTTTCTCCTTTTTACTGAATTTATTGGGGTGACACTGGGTAACAAAATTATACAGGTTTCAGGAGCACAATTCCACAACTAACCACTTTTCTTGATTCCTCACTTCCTTCAGGTTTGTGCTCAAACATCACCTCCTCAGAGAGGCCTCACCTAAAAGAACCACTATAAAACGGCACATATGCTAAAGAAGAGAGCGACATCTCACAATGCTGTCAGGATTTTATATCAAGATGATCTAATAAACTTGCAAAACAGAAAACAAAAATAAAATAAAATTGCACATATACATATATATTAGATTCCCACTACCATATATCTGTAGCCTGCTTTCGAAAACCCGTCACCACCCAACATATTATGCATTTGTTTATGATTTGCACTATGCCCCCCACCGCTGTTAGAATATAAACTCCATTAGAGCAGATATGTATTTCTCTTATCCACTACTGCATACCCTCTGCCTAGAACAGCACCTGTCTGGCACATAAAAGCAATTCATAAATATTTCTTCAATGCAAAAAAAAAAAAAAAGAATCCAGATACCTTTTTCTTCCCAAAGAGAATCTTACCCTAATATATAAAACAGGTAAAGGTGGTGATCTGGTTGAATGAGGCCACGGTCTCACCTCAGCTGACTCAGTGTCCCTGAGGTGTCCCCAAATCACTGCCCAAATGACTTCCAAAGTCATTTCATGCTCAGAAAGTCTTCAACTCCCTGTTATTTCTGTTAGACTCCAAAGAGAAACATTAAATTTGATGAATGACTTTCTATTCTGTAATTCCACTTACTATTCACTGGCAGCTGCATGAAGTTCCCTGAAAATTCAAAGCATACAATGTCCCAGAACTGCTGTATCCCTACAACCAAACAGTAGGCATGTCTGAATAAGGAAAAAAAAAATCCAACTCAATGAGGCAGATGGAAGGGTGTTTCTTTCCATATTCTGTCACATGCATGGTCCCTGGGCCTCTGGGACCTACCACAGAGGCTCTAGGCTGAAAAAAATTTCACCACATGTAAGAGGGTAAGGAAGAAGGATGGTGGATTCAGGACCCATGTGGAGACATAGCTTATACAATAAAGTATATAAATTTAGGCAATATGGTAGTCAACTGGTGGCTTCCTGACTTCAATACTTACTCTCTCTTTTTACATCTAAATGACCTGGCTTAGCTTGCTTTGGGCTTACATTTAGGAAAACAGAGTGAGGGAAAACCCTAGAGAAGAACTCAGCACAAGGCACACAGAGTTAAAAGAAACATCCCTGAGTAGCCTACTGGCTACAATATTGTGAAGAGGTCTTATACACAGCTAAAAGTTCCTCGGAACTGCAGGGAAAATATGAAACATACTCAGCAAACAATAGGACTTTTGCAAATCTTTATCATCCAGTCTAGCAGTGCTGAACTAAGCAAAAGTTATCGATTGAAAGCACGGTGACCCATCTTCTAACACTATAATCAAATCCTTAAACTATAGACAATTTAATGCTTTTTCATGTCCATATGTTTTCTAACGATGCTTTGCTGTCAGCATCCTACAGGAGTGCCTCTTGGAAGATGGAAGTAATGACAAAGCACATCATCGGGAAGGCAATTATATGTAGTACTAACCATTTTACAATGACCATATGGGCTATGTTTCAACAATGCAATTTCCTAATCAGCCTGAGCATACATATTTCTCTGTCCTTAATCCCAGCACACCATACTAAATTGGTAAGAGTACTGATGAAATATGGGCAGCAGATGTAGAAATATACAATCTACAACAAGAATGTTAAAGAAACTTTCATCTGTAAACAGTAAACAGAGGGCAGCCACTGCCCTGAAGTGAAAGTGACACCCATCTCTACCAGTCGTCTTCACACTGTTTCCTTAATCAAAAACATCACAGCAGGGTTATTACAAACCTCTGAGGGGTAAGGAATAACATAAAGAAACTTAAAAATATGCAATTCCTACCTAAGTATTTACAATCTGAGACAGGCCCTGGAGGTAATACAGAACTCACATTTTACAAATATATAAAATTCAGGTATAAGAGCTCCCTTTAAAACCCTGGACTTAAAGGTGTGGTTCTTATTACATTAGATTTTTTTAGTAATAGTTAAATTTCAAAGGACATGCTTTGACTAGGGTCTGCTCTACGATCACAAACTCGGGTAAAAACTGAAATCTACTATATTCCCCTTTTGGATAAGTAAAAGGATAACCGTGCTCCTTGAAGTAATTGGCGGGAGAGGAGCAAGACAGGTCTCAGAGCATGATGATTCTAAGAAAAATTGCTTTGTCTCTTCAAAACGAAAAAGACTTTTCAGAGAAGTATTTAATTAGACTGGTCTTCATATTCACCCAGAAACCTTTTGAAATTTCAGGCCCAGTGAGGTACTCATATTCATTCATTCTGTGTGTGTGTGTGTGTAAGATACTACTCCTCAAGGGATGGTCATCAGCCAGCTGTGAACCCTGAAGTACTAGAGGATGAACTCCATGGAGGCCCACCTTGGCCCAGAAGAGATGAGGAAGGGGCTTCTCAAGATGTATAGTACTCTAATCACACCTGGATTTCCATAAGAAACAAATCTAACAGTCACATTTATTAGCATACTCTTTGTAGCATAAACAAACCTCTACAGGGGGAGTGGAGAAAGGGGTGGGGGGGGGGGACACGACAACTTGCAAATGTGCTTAGAATAATAAAAGGAAACAATAACAGAGAAAAAATGCACCATTTGTCAAAAGGTACCTTCAAAACATAAATATCAAGGACGGCAAACAACTATTTAGTATGGTCTTTCCCTAGGAAGAATAATGAATCTATTAGTTAAAAAACAAAACCAAAAACTAGCAAAAAGGTCTGTTTTATGTGGAGTAGATTGCTATGAGAAATGCCACTTGCTAGAATAATTCAAAAGGAGACAAGACAATTCAAACAGAGGAATCGATATTAGAAAATAAGACTGTACCCACAGTGACCTGTTGAGAGGGTGCCAGTCCCTTCTCCATTTTACACTTCTGTTCCAAAAATATCATTGAGATTACTATATATGTGAAAGGGTTTAGTACAGGAACTGGCAAACAGTAACCCTCAGTATTAGGAGCCTGAACCCTTGTCTTTGACAAAGGCTTAAAATCTACCTGAGCAATGTGACCTGAGAAAAGGTCAGATTTTTATACAGGGAAAAGCAGTGACAGAAACAGAGAAAAAGAAAAACTAACAATAAAGAAGTTACAGATGTGCTGTAGGAGTGGCAGCCACCTACTCTAAACTCCAACTTTTAAAAAGAAAATAAAGAACTTCCCAAAAGATGATGAGGTACTTTTCCCTCCCTAAAGCCTATCATTATACCTAAAAAATCCTTTGTAACCAAGAGAATTTTCAGCAGCAACAAGAACACATGTGGTCTACCAGAGACCCACATGGGACTCTCACAAAATGAATCTATATTAAAAAGGAGAGTGGAAAGGGGTAACCAGCACAAGCTTTCAGGTCAGGCAGAAACTGCTGCACTTCCTGCCTCTCTAGTACTAGCTGACCTTGGGCAAGTTGACCTGAGTTTCAGTGTCTTAAACTGTAAAACAGGGATATCATTTGTTTGTTTTTTTCCATGGGATAGCTCTAATGAATACAAAATTCCAAGGACAATGCCTGGCACAGAGTAAGTACTCAGTAAACAGTAGCTCCCTTTTCAAAAATGTCTTTTCCTGGAATTTTTTTGGAAATAGGTCAACTCTAAATAAGCACTGATTGAGTACCTACTATGCATGGATTACTGAGCAAAGGAAGCAACAATTCTGAGAGCCTCAAATATCCTACAAAAAATATATACACAAGGAGAACACAGAGTCTAAAGGTAGAGAAGAGAGGAAAATAAAACAATACATTAGAAATACTGGCGGGGGCGGGAAACCTCCAGCTTTCCTAAGGTTCCAGTCATTCTCTCAAGTCACACAAAATGCCAGTACAGAGCATACAGCAGACCAAGAGCATATAACAGACACACAATAAACCATCACAGAACATATAACAGTACCTAAACTTCCCACCAGATCCCAAATAAAACAGAGTACACAGTGTTATGGTCAACACTTTAAAAACTCCGCTAGGCTGGCCCCCAAGACCTCAATCTATGGGAAAAGGCATTTTATAAAAATAAAATACTCTGAAAGCTAAGAAATAAAGCATTTCTCTGACCCACTCCATACCCCAGCATAAAAACTATCAATGAATTTTATCATCATCATCATCTGTGATTCTGGAAACAGAGTTTCAGCAGAAAAAGTTAATTCTGGGTTTAAAATATAGGTAAAAGGATGGCTTTGCTGGATAGGTTTTGAAGCCTGAATGATTCAAAGTAGAAAGCCACACTGCCAAAATATTAAATTTTATAAAGTGATCAAGGGAGCTAGAAGCTGTGTAGATATGCTGAGTTAAACACAGTTTTTGATACTTTCAGGTATCTTATGCAACTACTTTTTTTAAAACACAGGGAATATTTCTGTAATCACATTATACTTCAATTTTTTAAACAGTTACAGTCCTTCAACTGAAGGTGACCTGAAACAATCTGGTCCATTTCTATATTTGACTAGCAAAACTAATTTTAAAACAACACAACTGTCTAACTAACACAGCAGGTTCCAACATTCACGTGTGAAATCACACCTCCCAGCACACAGGCAGAATTATCCCCCTGCCTCTCACCTGTAATTATCATTTGCTCTCTCCCCAGGTGGCTCTTAGCCACCATACATCCTCCTAGGCTCACATCTGGAAACACAAACTCCCTCTGGGGCTCATATGCTGTCGGGGGAGAGGGAGGACGCAAACAAAAACTTTATGCTGGTTTAGACAACTTCTGAAAATATCTATTTCCATATACAGCTTAAGAGCAATCTGACAAAATTACAACATCCTTATGTCACCACAGTTATCAGTATTTTTCAAATAAAAAGAGTAAATTTACTTCACAGCTCCTATAGAGGCCAGCTTCTTCCATTAAAGCCAATTCCAAAAATTTAGCAAAGGATCTTTCATCAGTTGAGAGGACATAATTAGATGTTTTGATTAAAGCATTTTCCTCCCCTGGTTAACAAGATATAACAGATGTCACCAACTTCCCTAATAACAATACAGCCCTGCATTTGGCACCTTTACAATTTTAAAACTGAACTGTCATATAGAAAAATTATAGTTAGGGTGCCTCTTTACAATCATGACTCTGAAGTGGTTATGACATGCCTGAACTCCCCCATGGAACAGATATGGAAATCATGTTCCATATTCATAGCCGAAAGTCCACCTTAGCACACACTTGAAAACCAACCTCTGAAATCTGAATGATGCAAACTTATTCAAATCACCACCAATTATTCCTAGAAGCACAGACAAGTGAGGTAGGAAACCTGAACAGAAAATGCAAATCTCACACTCACTGTCTTCCAGGAGCACATGAAATACGTGCAGAAAGTGTTTCAGGAAAAGCAATGTCCATCTAAATAGATCCACTCCACCAAAATCCCAACTCCCCTGCAGAGGGGAAGAGTACTATACCTCATGGGGGGTAGGGGGAGGCCCATTTTTCACAGTTAAGAGTCTCCTTGTGCATTTGGTCCAGTTTACAAAAATTCAATTTACACCAATTTTGTCAACATACCAGTCCAGGGTGTAACTAGAAATAAGCCTGCATTTTAAATGGAAGACAGCCTCTCTGATTGAAGTTCAACTTAAACATCCTGGTTTAACAACTCCATTAAAGGCATCAAGCACAGATCTAAAGATTACTCAGCCCTTTTGTCAGTCGCATGTGTTATTTATAGGAGAGTATATCAATCATGTCTTCCCTTTATTATTTCCTCCTCTCTAGTCCTAAGCTATCTGGTCTGCCAAATTAATACATCCCATTGCTACTGCAAATCTAAACAATGCTTGATAAAAGATTAATAAAATAGTTGGGTTCTCTGTAACCACATACACACCCAGGGAAATTCATCAATGTCTGTATTTGCATATTTGGCTGACTGCCCCCTGCAGCAAATATGTAAAGCACAATGCTCAGGTACCATGTTTTATGGTTTGCATTTAACTCAGGGTGTCAATCTGCTTCTATTTTAATTATATCCATCTTGATATGTTATTACAATCTCATGAAAACTTCTTTTCATTATATGATTGACTATAAATATATACACATGACAAACAGTTGTTATAAATTTCCTGGTTCGGCAATAAGGAGGGCTAGATGGCTTAGCCAACACATCATGTGGATTTAATGGTTTTGAGTCTTTCTTCAGAAGAAAAGTTTAGTTGAGTCTTCAATTCCACCATACTCCAAAGTTCACTTGTTTCAAATGTTCTGCTACCAAACTTGTTAAGTTGCTCGAAGTTTCTCTGAATTGCCAGGCTAAAGAATATACTTTATTCAAAAAAATTATGTTAAAATTTTAAATAAACCACATTAAGGTCACTTTATATCCAAATCGTTATTTTATCTTTCCAAGGTACATTCAAAGATGAGAAATCCTCATAGCATCACCCCACATCCTCATTCTGGAAAGTGAGATGGGATTGGGTTGTTAAAATCCTTAGAAAAATTAGAATTTTACAATTATGGGTGCTCATTCTCATTTCCAGTATTATTTTTCTTAAAAAAAAAAAAAAAAAAAAAACTCCTTCCAACATTTCCAGTCCTTGGAAATCCTAGTACTAAGGACAAGCAGACAGTCTCCTAGTTTCATTGGCTAACAGTGAGAGTTTCTTACTCCCAGGGTCAATTAACCCTTCTGAGCTGTGTTTTTATCTGTAAAATAAGAGGTATTGTGGAACTACATCATTAAAGCCAACAATAGCTGAAGTAAAATGGATCAAAGGACTGCTCTGAAAGTTGAGGTCCTAAGTTTAAGAAACACCTCCTAAAGATGTTCTGCAGTTAAGCTCAAAACTGTAATTTTTGCAAGTGATCAGACTGATTACCTGGTAAGAAATGGGAAAGGAGAAAACGGCACTACACAGCAATGCAGTAACAATAACAAATAACAGCAAAACAGTAACAAATGCTTGTTTCCCCTTTTGTCCCAGTGGCAGTATAATTTCACTTGAATCACATAAAATCATTTTAGAACAGCACAATCCAGTACCTTCGTTATTTCTGCCAACTGAACATGTACAGAGAGAATGGGGTGGAACACTGGAATTTCTAGTATGTGGCTGAAAAACAAGTGATACAATAATGTTCAACTATTGTTTCATCTACATACTCATTCTTCCATAAGTTTTTCTTACTTAGTTTTTAACTATGGAAAACTATTCACTGAATAACCCTTAGCCACTAAGTATAGCTAAACAGAGACTCTAGCAAACAACAACAACAAAAATCTACTTCAGTATAACCTTTAAGGGATCATTGCAAATAATGGACTCTTTTAATGCCTCTTTTCAAGTTCTAAAATATCAGTGCCATCAGAAACTTTGCAGAAACCTTAAATGAGGTTGGTAGGCTGGTGTGCCGCAGCGCTGAGTAGGTGTGGGGACAAGGAAAACAACATCCCTCAGGAACCATCACGACTTGACCTTGGCATTGACTTAAATCCTGTCCCAGATTCAGAATGTTGCTAGTCTGGAAGTATCAAATATCAGCCACAGTAACCAAGAGTCACATTTGTCTTCACAGGCTGTGCTTCTGAATTGAGACCAGGTCATTTCAAAATGCCTCAGTTAATAGCAATCACACAGTACCTGCAATTTGAAGGCTTTCTGCCAAAATTGAATCCCAACCTACATTAGCCATTTTCCATTACTTAAAAACTGGAGGCTTGCCCCTCTCCTCTTATGACTCCATTTTACCACACTTGGCTTTTCCATGTCTCTGAAGGTACCAAGGAGGTATGGCACCTTGAGGTATAACAGCAAGCCAAAATGACAATAAAATAAAAAATATTTGTATGTAATTTGGTAATTTGTGGCATTTGTCAGGCAAACCCTAACTAGAGGTTCAGATAAAAATGAGAAATCAGAATGGTGCATTTTAACAGCCCAGAAAACTGCAGCAAGTAATGCTCTAACATCAGAGTTCCTCCCTCCCTCAGACTATCAAAGTTCAAACAATGGAAGTTTGAAATTTGTAAGTTTCCACATTTCATTCACAATTTCCTAAATCCATTACCTTTTAGTAACTTCATTAATCATTTTGATAGCTGTATCTCAATAAAGGAAGAGTGGGAAAGAAGGGAGGACAGTTGGGAGGGAGGGAAGGAAGGAGGCAGGCAGTAGGTGAGTAGGGAATCTTCTGGATTCTGTGATGAGACTGCCACTGACACTAATACATGAAATAAACACCTGCAAAGACAGCAACAGTACACAGCATTTCAAGACACAGGTCGGTCCCCTTGCAAAAGATGGAATCAGAGACCTGAAGAGGACTGAGACACAGAAACATGTACTTGGCCTAGTGTCTTCCTAAGCAAGCAAAGGAAGCCAGACTATGTGAAACCCACTCCTCCGCTCCTCAGTTACAAAAAGCATAAGGAGGACCTATTCTTTGGACCTTACAATGATACCTAGTGACTACATACCCTCCAGGTACTCTCCAGGCTTGTGAGAAGAAATGAAGGAAGATCACAGCTAAGATTGTTAGGAGGAAGACAAACTTAGGGTCTCACCAGCCTTAAATTCTATGCCCCTCTTCTACAGGAGAAAAAAACTCAGTATTCATCTAGGAACAGGTACAGATTTTAAGAAAACAGTTCTGACTCAGCTAACAGTGTCCCTAAATTGTTTTTGATCTTCTCCTATCTTGGGTTCCACCAAACTAATTCCTATCTTGCTCTTCCTACTCAGTTTTTAAATCTCCCTGATTTTTTCCAGAACTTTATCAAATGAACAGCAGTTATCTCATTACCAATCTTTTCCCTGTATCTATAGAATATTGGGTTTAATCCTGAAAGTGAAAAATGGGTGTTTCTTGAAGAGAAAAAAAAAATAGCATGAGGCACTTTCACTAAGTTAGGCTACATTTAGTGTACCAGACTCTATAAACAGCATTGGGTAAAATAAAATATAATGTAAAGCCACCTAACCCACCAACCTCCACCCTCCCTGAACACGGACACACACACAACACCCTTCCTTCAAGAGGTACTCCAGACCTTCTGTCCAAAAGACTCCCAAATCTTGTAGCCATTGAGACCTAAATTATTCCTTAACTGCTGCCCTCAACTATTATTTTTTCAGCTTAGGGACCTTATTTCTAATTCTAACATTCTCTCAAACTAATCACTACTTATTTCTGACAGTATATAGAACTGGTGTATAGAGTCTCAGGATCTTTTTATATCACCCTCAATGTTCCTTGAATTGTGTTGAATGCTCTATTTTTAACCCTTTTTCAACTGTGAAAGCTAGAGAACAACACTCTCCAAAAGGATGAAAAGCTCATCACTAACTCTGTGATTCATTTTTTCAGTTTACTGCTTCATTTATATGCTACTTCCAAAAAAAGAGCTGAAGTACTTAATCTCAACAGCTAACACAAGCTGCATGGAATCATCACATCACAATCTTCCACCTCATCTCACATAAATAATCCTGATGTGATCTCTGTCTTATACAGCAAAATACTGAAATTCAGTACACACAGTAAAATATGTAAATTCATAACCAACCCATTATTCACACTCTTCCTTTTCTGTAAACTTTCTTACCACTTCACAGATCCTAAAGCTATGCACACTTTCAGAAGTGAAATGCTGGAACTGACCCATTTACCCTGCAGTCCCATCCCAAACTTCCCAAAATAAAAAGTGAAGAATGCAAAAATAAAACATATCTCCACAGCTCTCTCTGGCTGACTGATAGCAGAAAGATTGACCTTTCTTGAACTAGCACTTCATACATAAGTAAGCAAAAGGTAGATACTTTGAAAGCTTTATTCTAACATTAGTGTCAACCTCCTTTCTCATCCAACCTTCTTCCCTAGCTTGCTAAAAAGCAGCAATACAGGAAACTAGAAGGGACCAAGAATACAAGATATTTATTGGCTAGAGGCAGCTCGGTGGCATGAGAATTGGGTGTTATCACACTGAAAGAGTTATTAATGAAAATCACTGACCAATTATTACCTCATGGTGGGGTTGCTAACAATCAATGAAAGGGCTGACACCAGGCAGGAAAAGAGAACAGGAAGAGAAACGAACTAATCATCATTATTTACACCTTGTACTACCCTTGCCACTCCCACTTAAGCAGCAGCTTCCACTCCAACTTCAGACTTCTGTGCCTGGTTTTCCAAGTCATCTATCCTGGACCCACTAACCCTAAATTCAGGGATCACCAAGCTCCTGGAAGGGACCTTTGAGATCTTTCCTGGCATCTCTCATACTGGATTATGGATTCCAATGCCAAGAATAAAAGTACCCTGTGGTCAAATAAATTTAGGAAATAAGACACATCGCATGGCTTTCTCTGATATTCAAAACTCACATTCATATAAAAAAAGACTTAATTCTGGCAGAACAAGTCACCCTTTAATTTTGCTTAGCCTGTCGAGTTCCGAAACTATTTGAGGGCAGATCACATTTTTTTCGGTCTGGAACACACAACCCATAAACATCTGGCAGAGCTATGCTCCCACCTAGCGTGAGCACCTTTGCTCTGAAACTAATCTAAACCTCTCAACTAATGGATTAAGAAAATGATACTTTTAGAGTAACTTCCCAAGGTCACTAAAATAGTCAGGACAGCCAAGCCTGGACCATGTTTCTCCACTGTTCTCCTGACTCCCTAACAAGACCTTTTTACCTAATTTTGTACTCATTTCTACCAGCCCTTCCCTGCCCCAAGCCTTAATCAAATAGCGTTTTCTCCTTTTTTTCTGTGCCTCCTTCACTATTCCCTCTTCTTAGAATGTTCTTTCCACTCTGCATTCTTTATCTATTCAAATCACTTCAACCTTTTAGGCCCCATCTTCTCCAGGAAGCCTTCTCAAATACTTCAGGCAATGACACTCATTACCCCATTCTCTGAAAGCCCAGTACACTTACCTGGTATTAGGCATTCCAGCACCTATTTCAAAATTATTTGTAGGTGCAGGACTTAATTTATCAAATAAACTGCACACTTCTTCAAGATGCTACATATACTTTAGGTTTCTCTGTACTCTTTCTAGTGCCTTACACATATCAAGCACTCCATAAATATTTGCTGACTGATACAAGGAACATGATTAATGCTGCTTTTTTAAACAACTGAATAAGAGAGATTTGACCATAATAAATTATTAGAGCCTATTAACATGGCATACCATAAGTACAAATTCTGAACAGCCTATTTATGCTAGCAAGGAGTAGTGTTTCAGTGTAAGCCCTGAAACCAAACTAGGAAATAAAGACCACATGAAAGTCTTGGTTTGATCCTGTACCCACCAGAAATGAGTCTTCCTTAATTTTCACATGCCTGCAAAACTCCAATTGGCCTCCTGTCTGCTAATTCCCCCAATTTCATCTTTGCTTCCCTTGGTCAGAGGTACAAAAGGAGGCTGTTCTAAAAACAGTGCACAATAGAGGAGTGAGGGGAAAAATAATAGATGTATGTGCAAAGTCAAATTTTCAGCTGCAGTACTCACAGGGCTTACTAATCAAGACTACAAATAAAGAAGCCCAAATAACAGAAAGGCAGTATTATCTGGCACATCAGGGTACACTGACAGTACTAGTACCCCAACACTTCCATTCAATTTGCTAGAAGCCACTTTTTTTTAAATGAGACATGCCATCTGGGAATATTCACTCTCCTATTATTCAAAGAATACCCACATAAACAATATCATATCCAAATGGTAACTCTTTCTCAAATGCCTAATGAAAATAACACCACGTTCAACTTTAGCCTCCTCACCTACCCTATTATCTTCTATCATGAGACTCTTCACAATCACATACTTGAACTGCAGGGCACAATTACTCAAGACAAGTGTCCCTGCAGAATATGAAACTACCTCAGCCAGTTTCACTGCCTATAAAGTGTGGGCTTTTAAACTACTACCAAAGCTTTCCTCATCTTAAATAAATATCCAACAGTGAAAAAACAATCAACATAAAAAGGCTGGCTTTCATTAGGCAAGGTTCTTTCTTTTGCTCCAGCATTTACCAAATCATAGTTGGACCGGAACACTTTATATCAGCACTTTTCATTATTAGTTAGCAGCCTCTTTTTTAGAAGTCAAAATCGATGTGTCCGTTAACATCCGAAGTATGTAACATCCCAAGTATGCTTCTCCACGGTTTGCCCGCTACTGCTCTGAACTGGCATAAGGAACAAGCTTAGCTTACAAGCCAACATGTCTGGTTTCTTATCACATCATCAGAGTAGCACAGCAGCCACAATGTTATGTGGTGACAATTGTTTTCATTTCTAAACCTAAGGCACAAAAATAGTATGTATTTAGGGCACTCTTACTATCTATAATAATTTTTAACATTTCAAAGCATTCCTGTCGCATACATTTCTATTCAAGTTCACCGTTCAGTTGCCTGTTTCCTAATAAGCCCTCACATTGTATGGTGACAGTTGAGTAAATCTCCCAAAATGAGTAATACATAAGTTTTATCTTCATGACCACTACACACATATGTTTGACCATCCAGCATGGACACAAATCTGCAGCAAACAGATCTACCTTTGTTCACAGAACCAGACATACATGAGGGTTTTTATTCCCCACTGTGTTTTCAGTCTGTAAAGTTTATTTACAGCTTTCCTACAAAAGCTGGGTCTTTTAAAGATAAACACTGATAGGATATTTGATAGTATTAGGGAACTGTTGTTTATCTGGGTGTGATAATGGTACTATGGGGCTTAGGGGTTTTTTTAAGTCATTACCATTTAGAGATACATACAGAAATATTTCTCATATCACATCTGGGAGGGGGAGTAGATAAGTGGGACACACATGAAACAAGATGAGACATGAGCTGGTAGTTGCTGACCTTGGTGTTAGGTCCACTGGGGTTTATCAAACTGTTCTCTCTACTTTTGTGTATGTTTAAATTTTTCTATGAAGTTTTATGAAAACTTTTTTAAAGTTAGACTTTTTAGACCCACACACAGATATGTAAATGATATTTAGATATAAAGGTTGTTAGTATTCAACTAACCAAAATAACCTGGGTTTTGCATCTAGAAAAGTAGGAGAAAAAAATCACAGCAAGAACAGAAATGGTGTTAACAGTACACTTCAACTTGGTTTTCTTTAAAAATTAAGTTTTTTAAGCCTAAAAGAAACTAGAAGGGTGTATTTTCTCTCAAATGCCAAACAGATAGATATACATATCATAAGCCCAGATAAATATTTATTTATGAAAAGTAAAAATGATCAAAAACAACTGCGTAAGTTATATCTATCTCCACTTGGCCTTCAGAAATGTTCATGGGAATCTGCAGGCCCCTCTTGCTTACTGAGAGAGGGGCCACGGGGCAGCTCAGGGTAACCATACAAAAAGCAGAACCACTTGTAACCAGATTTTGCAAGCACCATCCTAATCTACTACAGATAGCAATGGCGAACCAAATTCTAGGCAGCATTTTCTATTAGTATGCATGCTGCTATTTCAATTCCTATTTTAAATTAAGAGAGAGACAGAAAGAGGTTACACAGTACAGTACCCTCCCCACCTTGGCAAAGTTGAAGCCACAGAATTATCCTAATAAGTGGTGAGCTTCAACTCAAAATGATTGTGTAAGATCCATTTTAACCAGTAAGTACCAATTCTAGAACCAAAGGGTAATTGATTCAATCACTAACATCAAAATCTATAGTCACCAATACCACCAACCACCCTCCCTTCCTCCCCAACTACTAGCAACCACCCACTACCACCATCACCACCAGCAGCCCAACCAAAAAGCAGTTCAAATGGGAAATTGGCTCCCTTTTTTAAAAAATATTTAAACCTGACACTCAAACACACACACAGAACCAACAATCTAAACCTGTACCATTACTGCATGTGAGATTTAAGCTGTTATTAACAAAGCTTTTATTTGATCATCTCAAACAATACCAAAAGAGCAGAAAATCACAGGGAGAGGGAAAAGTTTCCTTCAGGTACCCCTAACCACCATATCAGGTGCATGAAAGGCTAGAAACCAACTATCTTGGTTTTGTGCTTAAGAAACGACGGACCAACTCTGCAGAATCGCAAATTCTGTGTGTGTGTGTGTGTGTGTGTGTGTGTGTGTGTGTGTGTGTTGGGAGTGTGAAAGGAAGGTGGGGGGAGAAAAAAAGGGGTTATATTTATAAAAACCAATGACCCATGCCAACACCAAATTTGATCTTTCCAGGTAGACACTTTCCCCGCATCCCCTGGACCTACCCACCCCCCTTCCTCAGGAGCTGGTTAGAGGGCAGGAAAACGTGCATTTGTAAAACAACACTGCAGGTGCCCAAGGAATAAAGACTTATATATACACACACAAAGATAATCAGAAAGAAAAAGAGAAAAGAAAACACAAAAAAAGGAAAGGAAGGGGTACAATTGGGTGACAAGCCCTTCAGATACCAGCCAGGATTTTATTCTTTCCTCCCACCAGTCCTCCCTGGTGCACCTTTTCTCTATCCTTTAACCAAATTGCTCATGTACACACACACATGTGCACACACACACACACACACATATACACAAAGATATTATAATTAACCCTTTCTGTAATACAGCCTCTTACGGAATACAGAAAGATATTCCATCCTTTCCTCTCTGCTCTCCCCTCCTCCCTCCTTTCTCCCAACCAGGAGAAAACGCCCCCTTCCCAGCTTCACCAGGAAAAAAAAAAAAAGGCAGGGAGGGGGTCAGAAAACCACAAAACCCCATTAGTCTCCAGTCCCGAGGACACCAGGAAAGGTATATACTATACAGAAACACACACACGGACATATGGCTCTGTAGAAAAACCGTCCACAGGCGCCCCAAACCTAGCAAAGAGACTTCCACCAGCCAAGAAGCCATGATTGGGAGGGAGAGGAGGAAGAGTAGGGACAGAGCTATCCGTGGAGGGGGGCGCATTGTTGTAATGCCTGAACCCCTTTCTATATGCCCATCTGCTGTGAAGGGGGCGCAGGGAGGGGGAGCAGGGGAAAGGCGAGCGAGAACGAGGAAACCAGGAGACCAGGCATGGCTTTGCGATTCCCTCCTGCTGACCGTCTTGCCCGCGCCCCCAGCTCCCCCCACCCCCCCCAACAATAAGACCTCAGCCAAGACAGACAGACAGACCGGCCAGAGCGCAGTGGGGGAAGCAGCAGAGCTGGGTGCAACCGAGTGGGGTCGTGCATAAAGAAAACCAGGGGGAGGGGGTCCCCCTTACCTCCAGCGCTTCAAAAGTGACAAAGCTGGTCATGGCAAATCCATCAATGATGTCCTCTTCGGCCGAGGTGGACTCTCTCCGCTTCCTCCGCGGGGGTCTGGGCCGGGACGGGGCGGAGGACGGGGGCTTCCCATTGTCTTCCTTGTCGGAGCCCGACGAGGAGGCGAGCGAGGGCGCCCGGGTCCGGCCGGCGCCGCCGCCGCCGGCCGCGCTAGCCCCCAGCCCGCCCCGGGAGCGCCTCTCCCGGTCTCGCTGCGACCGCGACCGCCGCTTTTTGCGGAGTCCATGGCCCCGCGTCGGGCCATCCATGGCTCTGCCGCGCCGGGGTCTCCCCGCTCGCCGCCTGCCCGCCACCGGCTCCAGCCGCGGCCACACAAAAAAATTGACACCAACCCCTCCCTCCCCCGTTCTCGGCTTCCCTCCGCCCCGAGGAGGGCGCGGGGGAGACGGCGGCCGAAAGAAGGGAGAGAGGGGAAGAAAGAGAGGAGAAAGAAAAGGGGGAAGGGGCGGAGAGAGGGAGGAGGGACGGGAGCTAGGGCGAGAGGCGAGAAGCCCAAGTGCTGGGCTGCCCACGGCACCGAGGGTCGGAGATTCCTGTGAGCGGCGCCGAGCAAAGTAATGGCTGAACACACAGGTCTCCTTTAGAGGAAAGAAAAAAAAAAAAATAACTCACCAAGCAGGCAATAAATCAGAATAGCGGAATGCTTTGATCAAGAGACTGGGAGGCTCCGGGGAGCCCTCCCCGCGGCCATTCTCTGCCGCGCCCCTGGCCCCCGAAAACGCCTACCCCCCGAGTCAAAATCGGGTCGAAAAGGTCGCGGGAAAGTGGGGGCAATGAACTTCACCCGCCCCTCACACAGGAAAACACCCCCGCCGCCTCTCACACACGCCTCGGAGGAAACTCACTCCCAGGCTCCCAAATTTTTAAGAAATGCATCCAGGGGAGGCTTCCGAGCGACCTGAGAGGGATGAGACCCCCCAGAGTGGGAAGCATAATAATGAAATAATTAGGAAAGGAGAGGGCGAAACTGGGAGAGGTGGAGAAGGGAGGTGGAGGAAGGGAAGGAGGATGCTGGAGCAGTTGTGGGGTTTGCTTTTTGGTCTTGGAGGGGGGAAGAGGGGGGGCTTAAAAAAAAGAAGAAGCAGATCCTGATGCTGCCACCCACCCCCCTCCTCAAAAGAATATTTTTTCCAGTCCCAGAGAAGAGGTCACCCTTCCTCAAAAAAGAGGGTGTGAGTCCGTCGACGAGAAAAGCTGAAAGAAATCTCCAGCGGGAGAGACACTGGTGTGCCGCCGCCACCGCCTCCTGCCGCCGCCGCTGCCTCTTTGCTTCGCCCAGCCCGAGGAAGAAGCACGGCCAGGAAGCGTTGGGAACGCCGGTCTCACCGTCACCGCCGCTAACGCTGCCGCCGCTGCCGAGAAAGCCCCGAGCCGGAGGGTGCACGGCGTACCTCCGGGCGGCTGCAGCGGGAGCCCGGGCACGGCCCCATCCTCCGCCCGTCCGCCTCACTCAGCTCCCGCTCCTCCCCCTCCGCGGCCGGCCCACTGCCGCCGCCCGCCTCAGCCCAAGCCCGCGCACGCGCACCCGCCCTCCCCGCGCCTCGCTCGGCGCGCGCTCCCGCCCCCGCGGTCCCGACTGGCTGGTCACGTGGCGGACCGGGCTCCCTCCTCCCCCGCCCCCTCCCCAGTTGTAGAGTGTGTAGAAAGCAAAAGGCTGGGGGCTGGCCGCGTTCGCGAGCCCAGGGCATGCGCGCTGGGGCGGCCGGGCCTGCGCAATGTTGGGAGGGGGGTGTTGGGAGTGGGCAGCGAGGGTGTGGTGGGGGTTGAGGAAGGGACCACCCGTGCGGAATCGGCTGTGGTCCCGCAGAGTTGGTGCGCGAGGGTGTGTAAGCCGTGAAACGATCCTGCCAGTCGCACTGGGGAAATGTGGGGACTACTGTCCCCTGTCTACTCCGAGCTCCGCGCCCCCCCCTCACCCTCTTCGGGACACTTGTCTCTCGACCCAGCTCCCTACCCTAGGCCCTCCGGAGGCGCCCCCCGCTGCCGTGTCGGGAGAGCCTGCAAAGTACTCTTCTTGGGTGACCTGCGCAGCAGAGGAAGGAGGGACACAAGAGGGTTTCCCAGGGAGGGGGTCGCGATTGGAGGCGACCCACAAGGGAACGGATGCCAACGCGCAGGCCTCTATTCCACTGGGGGGCACTGGGAGACCCCACGGACAGAGTTGGAAACTTTTTCCCACGCGGTAACACCACGTGTGATCGAGTGGCTCCGCACCCTAATGACCTCTGGACCCTCCTCGCCTTCATTCGGGTGGCTGATGGACGTGCAGGCGGCTTGGGAGCAGGCGGCTTGAAGCTCCGAGTCGAACTTGAACGTCTGCAGCCTCCGCGGGCAGGGGGCGGGGCTGGGGGAGCCCGGACCTGCAAAAGGCAGTCCCCACCGCAGCGGGCTACCTATAACTTGGGTGAGGAGAGAGTCTTTCTGGCTTTTCCTGTCACTGCCCCTCCTCTAGTCGCAACGTTGCTGATGCTTACATAAACTTTTTAAGTTGTACTTAAAAGTTTACTGCTGTCCAGAATCGAACAAGAAAAGCGACTAGCCTTTCTGGGTAAAATATTTGTGTCTCTTTCGGGGCACTGAAATGTATTTATTAAGATCAGAGAGATGCCAACAGCCCCTTCTCACCAGCCGGTTAGATACCAGTCTCACTTTCTATCCAAGGACTTGAATAACTTGACACATCACCTCTTACCTCAGTAATATACACTTGGGGAGGAAGAAAGGGAGAATGATCTGACATTTGTTAATTGCTCGCAATGGGCTAGGCACATACCAGACCTTGTATATATTGACTTGGCATACCCAAGACTCATTCATTCATTCATTCATTCATCTTTTCGTTTAACACTTAGGGCCTACTATGTACCAATCACAGTTCAGGGTACTGGGAAGACAATAATACATAAAACGAAAAAGGTCCTTCTTCTTGGATCTTATATTCTACCAGGCAAGCCTCGCTCACCTTGCACTTACTGGCAACAATTTAATGGTTGTTCATGCCCTAAAGTCACACTCTTCAGCATCCCCATTCTAGATCCCAGATCTGGATCTTTATGAAAACGTGGTAGGGGAGGGAGGGGAGGGTGGTGAGAGCCATGGTAGAAGGACAAAGAGGAGCAACCACTGAACTATGAAGAAGACTTAAGCATTCTGCCTGTCCAGGGAACAAACCATTGACCTTAGATAAGACTCAAATGACTAGTTTTCTCATCTGTAAATGTAAGAGTTTAAATTAAATATTCAAAAAGTGCCCTCCCAGGTCTACCTACCACTGGCCTCAAAAGATGAGATCTTTTCTAGTAGACTGTGTGATTTATTGAGAAATGGTGACTGATACATGGGATCTGATTCAATTTATTAGGAACACAGTGCACCTTCCAAAAGTGCCTTCTAAGATAATTGTCTGCAGCAGGCCCCACCACCAGCAATTAGCTAAAACAGTATCTCTTCACTAAGTGTAACATTTGTGTTAACTTCTAGGATGCTGTCCCATCAGCTGCTGAAATCCATGCTGAAGTTATCAAGTTTGTGTCTATAAAAAAGGCAAGTTCTTTGTTTGCAGTTGGAAGCAAGGATCTGGGCTTATTAGGGTTTTAGGATTGTGGAAGATGCTGTAGACACTGATAAGTTTCAAGGAAAACTAAAAACTAATTTTGCAATTACAGTCACTTCTCAATAAATTTAGGGGTTGGTCTGAGGAAGGTGTGAAATTGGCAAATATAATAAAAAGTATAATAATATTAGTGACTTTCCAGAGTAGCCCTTGGCAGTCTTGTCTTTAAAGAGTAATGTCTGGTAGGGGTAAAAAAAAAAAAATGGATGGTAATGCTCTGCATTCAAGAACCTTGCCTCTGGCAAGAGTAATTTGCAAATGCATTTTGGGATCATGTTTAAATGTATTTTTTCAGGGTCCAAGTATAATGCTCACTAGAATTGATAATGCCTTTTGGGTCAGAGTTTCAATTTCCTTCCATCAGGAAATGAAAATTGTGAATGATTTGCGCATATTTGTTTCTAATTTTCCATGTAGTCCAGGTTGTAAAAGGTAGTGGTTAACAACCACCATAGCTAAGCACTGACTGTGTGCCAGGCACTGTTCTATGTTGCGTTAAAATAATACCTAGCCCTGGCTGGTGTGGATTGAGCACTGGACTGCAAACCAAAGGGTCAACAGTTCGATTTCCTGTCAGGGCCCGTGCCTGGGTTCCCAGCCAGCTTCCCAGTATGGGGTGCGGTGCATGAGAGGCAACCACACATTGATGTTTCTCTCCCTCTCCTCCTTCCCTTCCCCTCTCTTTAAAATAAATAAATAAAATCTTTTAAAAAATAAAATAATATCTAATTTTATTATACCTATTTTATAGTGGAGTAAACTGAGGCTTGACAGTTATGCATAGATGGCATAGCTAGGTGTTTAGTGGTAAGCTGAATTTGGCCTGAATGGCTCTAAAATTTGTTCTCCTAATGGTTATGCTGAAATTCTTTACTTAGAATGATTCCTCAAGTAATCAAATGCTATGTATATAGTACAACTACTTTGGAAAACTGGCAATATCCACTAAATTTAAGCATATGAAAACCCTATGGCCTAACAATTCATTTCCTAGAAATATACCACTGTCAAACACATACCAAAAGACATCTACTAAACAGCTCAGAGCAACGCTATTTATGATAACCCCCAAACTGGAAGCTACCTGAATGTTTATTTACAGTAAAATGGATAATTGGAGACATATAACAGAACACTATACAACACTATGAGTGAACGATCTGCTTCTAAGTGCAGTAACACATACAAATCTCATAAACATATTGCTAAGCAAAAGAAGCGAGACACAAACAGGCAAAACTCACTTATGCTTTCAGAAATCACAACAGTGATTACCCTGATGGGAGCTAATCACTGGGAGGGGACATAAGTTGGGCTTCTGGAGAGTTGGTCATTTTCTTTTTCTTGGTTTTTGGTGCTGATTGCCCATGTATGGGCAGTTTGTGAAAATTCAACAAGCTATATACTATTATAATATGTGCACTTCTCTGAATGAATATCATACTTCAACAAATTGTGTACATATGAGTACCTATATAATACCTTATTTTTTCATGTATTCACAACATTATCTAAGTGCTAATCAACAGTAAAATTGATAAACTATGGTTTATTTACACAATATTGCACAGCATGATTATACAATGGAATACTGCATAGTAAACCAAAATAAAGTATAGCATATCTCCAGATTTCTTATTGAGCAGAATGAAAGATAAAGCTTAAACTTGAAATGGGCAGTTTGAATTCAAGAGTTCTAATTTACATCAGCAAAAGCTTAGGTGACTTCTTTGCCAAAAGATTGTAGTTGATAAAGAGTAAAGCATAAGAAATAACTCCAAAAGAAGCTTCTTTTTCAGTAGGGAAAACACTTGAGTGGTTCTGCAATACACAAAGGGAAAAACTTACATCTATGTTCAGGAATAAACCACTTAACCCAGAAGGGTCTCTCCAGTTGTGAAATCTTTTATTTGAATTGATGATTAATACTCAAACTACCATACATCTTGAACATTAAACCTTGACTAGTCAGAGAGCACTATTACAGCACAACAACTGAACTGAACTTGGAGGCTTTCACTACCCATAGCTATTTTTGGTATTAAATTTTCTAAATTACTAAACTTTTATGTCCTTATAAGTGCTCTTTCACTTTGTACTCTGCCAACATGGCAATTATTAACACATCCTTCTTGATATTACATACTGGTGTATAATATTTGAATTTAATTTATTAAGGAAATTGATTTCTAACTCAAGGCAGCTAAGGTTTATGTTTTGGTCATTTATAACTTTCAGTTATTTTGTGTGTGTCTGCCCTGAGACCAAGGTAAACTGAGGTAGTTAATGAACCTATCTCCATGCCATTTCCAAATGAGCAAATAAGGAGACTAAAACACTCAATGTCCCTTCTTTAACCCTCATAAGTTGTTTTTAATAATGACTATTCCTGGGGAGAAGTGATAGCTTGCACTAACTGACAGGTAGCCCATTAGCAATAACATTGTTGTAACTTTGCCCTAATTATCACCTGCTGTTTTAATATTTTTTTTCTGCAATGGAAGTTGTTTTTCAAACTGCAGTTATAATGTTCAGAAGTGGAGTGGGAATGTGTGGTTCAATTTTTTAAATGTTGTGCTGTTTTCCTTAATATTGTAACATAAACTTTCACCATCTCTGCAGGTGCCACTGATAAATGACGCATTGACCCACCAGTATTCTTCAGACTCTGCCATATGAAACCAAGGAAAGATACACACTGGTGACCAAGTGATGATCATGTAAAAAAAAAAAAGTAGTTCTGGAAAAAGTTAATAAGCTTTAGATTTTCACAAATCTAACTAGTCTTCCAGTCTCTTCTCAGAGCAATGCTTTCTACTTGAACATTCATTTGACACAATCAGGTGAGAAAATTGATAGAGAATTATAAGATAAAATGTAAGTGATTCTTGAAAGCTACTACTGGGAGATCTCCATATTTATTACTGATTATAACTCTGAAGATCAATTTCTCTATTGGATTTGGTAGATGATGTGATGAAGCTTGATTTTATTTTTATTTGTATTTGAAGAGTAGTGGAGATCTAAAAGGATCAGATTCAGATAAGATAACATCCTCATTGAGACATTATCAATCATATGGAACTATATGAATATAATAAATTATAGTCCCAATTTAATTGCAAGCTCCTATTTAAAAAACCTAGTGATTATTTTACATTTCTGCTGTGTTCAAGGCTGCTTGCAGACTGATCTCTGTTACGTGATCAACTAACTGCCTTTATTCCAGCATAAATATTTCTATGCATCCTAAGCTAGCTCTGGCCCAGAACACTTCTATGTCTTTGTCCATCCAGCTCCATTACCCCAGAATCTCCTTTTTCGTCATCTGGACTTAGTGAATGTCTGTTCATCCATCACAACTAATTTATCCAACATGGATAACTCATTTGAAAAGCTTATTCAGATTGCTACTTCCACTCAGGTTAACAGCCTCTTTTCTGCTTATGTGGCACTTTAACTTGTGTATATTTTGTTCTATTATTATATATTTCAAAATAATATAATGAACAATCATCTACTCTCCAAATACATTAAGATATAAAACATTCCCAAAATACTTGAACATACCTCCACTGGAACTGTGTCCTCCTTCACCCCAAAGGGATCATTATCCTGAATTCATACTTACCATTGTACATATTTCTCTTTATTTTTACTTCATTGGAAATATCCCCAGACAATATACAGTTTTACTTTTGCATGTTTTAAAATGTATATAAATGATATCAATCTATACGTATTCTTCTAAAACTCATCTTTTTATATGAGTTTTCTTTGCTTTCTTTTGCAAAATGCTTTTGCACAAAGCATTCACACAATGCTTTCTTTGTCCGAATGGTTGGCGTTGATACATACAGCAGTTCTTGTGTATTCATTTTCATAGTTGCTTAATATTCCAGTGTATGACTATTCCATAGCATACTTATTTATGTCTTGTCGATAGCCATTTAAGTTCTTTACAATTTTTTTGTTATTATAAGTAATGCAGGTGCATAAGGAAACATGTCCTCCCATTTTTACACTGCTGTAATGAAACTTAACCACACTCTTGTATTACTTTATTATATACATATTCTGTGACTTTTTCCTATAACTTGGTAAACTCTAGATGATAGCAACTGGGTAGGCAATGGCAGATACTCAATAAACTTTAACTGATTCAATGTCTTATCCTTTCCTGTTTGAGTTCAAATTTTATAGACTCAGGCTATTGTGTTTTAATTGGGGTTTTTATATTCACACTCCAGAAATCCTAAAAGCAAACCTGAAGGGACAGTCAATTTGGTCAGACTTAGTGTTAAAATGAGCTGCTACCAAGCATTTGTCCTTAAAAATGAATTGGCAGTACCTCTGAGTTCCTCAGTGACCCTGAGAATTTGGAACACAGTAGATGTTTGTCTACAAAATTAAGTGATTTCATTTTTCTGCAAGTGCCATTATTATTTTGAAAAAGCCTAAAAAAAGGAAACAACATCATCTGTGATGAAAATTCCTTGACATTCAAAACAAACAAACACATTGTTGTTTCAACTATGCAAATGAAAATAATGTCCAGTTTCTTGAATGGGCTCATATTACCAAGAATTTTCATAAACCAGTTATTTAAATAGCAGGGCAATTGATGAAAAAACTAGCTAACAGGAGAAAATATTGACAATTTAAACTGTTTCCATGTTATCAATACAATTTTACCCTATGTTGTTTCCCCCAAAGTTTTATTTCTTAAATTTAAAAGAGGAGTATCACACATACAAAGATATTTGCAGTATTATCATTTATAATAGAGAAAACTAAAAACAACATATATACCCTACATTGGAGGATAATTAAGTAACTTAAAATGTGGACATGATAGAATTTTATAGAGTCATTAAAATTACACACATGATTTTATGAGGATATGTATTCATTAACTAAGAAACAGAATTGTACATACCTTGTGACCGTAACTGCTTTAATAACTGTTAAATTATATAAAGTTCAGAAGAAACAAAACTATATAACATATAGTTGCTTTATTTTAATGGAAATTTATTTTTAAATTCTCTTAAATTTATTTGATAATAAACAAAGCTTTGTAAGTATAACATTGCTTTTCCAGTGGGATGCATGTTTTAGGGTGACCAACTGTCCTGGCTTGCTTGGAACAGAAGGGTGTCCCAAGGTAGAGGACATTCATTGCTAAAAAGGACCATCCTGGGTAAAGTTGGACAGTCAGTCACACTATATAATATGTCTTTGATTGGTAGGAGAAGGTGGGAAGAAATTATAATTTTATTCCAATTGTCAGGAAATAAACTAGACACCAGTTTGGTCACTAATCAGAAATTATTTATATTTAAAAGTCTATTTTTGCCCTGGTTAGTGTGACTCGGTTGGAATGTTGTCCCACAACTAAAAGGTTGTGGGTTCGATTCCCAGTCAGGGGATATACCTAGGTTGCAGATTTGATCCCCAGTCCAGGCACATGTAGGAGGCAACCAAAAAGTATTTTTCTATGTTGTGGCTAATCTCAGAAAACTGCACACAGTCTTAAAGAGACAAGCTTCTGCTAACTGCCTATTCACCTGGTGCTATTTCAACAAATTACTCTCAGTACACATTAATTGACAAAATTACTAAAACCCCCAAAATCAGACTAGCCACTGTAGCTCAAAGAAAAAGAGAAAAGAAATTATTGCTCCAGCAAATTGGAAAAGTGTTAAAAGGGGTTTTGAAAGGTTGTTCAACTTAGGTTTTAGAGAAAACAAAATGTGGCTATTTATTTTTCATTCATGAGACAATTTTGGATTCCTAACAGTATATTTTGGCCATATCACACTTAAAAGTAGGTCTTTATAATACCCTGCACTTTGTTGATTGTTCTTGTAATCTCCATTGTGCATTGTACACTCCTGTTGGAAGACAAATTGTATCCACTACTATTATCTCTTTTCATAATTAACAATCATACAGTTATTCTAGAAGCACAACAGCAGCAACAATGACATCTTTGTATTTTCAAAAAGCTTACTTTTCAAATTCCTGGCTCTTTTTCCTAAAACACTGACATCATAGTAAAACAGTGTTCTGCTATGGCTTCAACTCATCTGATAAATTAGCATAACATGAAGATAACAAAAAAAAGACATATGTTAGGATAATTCCACAAGGCAAACAAGTCTTTGCTAGGACATCTTTACTTCTATTGCTTGAATACATGGAATCTATTGTTTCATGGTCTTTCATACTTCATTTCCTATGCCAGATTGTTCTTGCCACTTAAAATGTAATCTCTTGCACAGTTTACCTTCCATGCTGTCTGTTCCAACTACTGCACCATTATTAGAATGCCTTTGCTTTCCAGAATATTTTATCAAAGGTCATTAGCATTGTTCATCATCATCATGAATATTGCTATTATTATTTACTTTTGCTCTTTGGTACAGAATGTTTTCTTTTTATTGCAACATTTGTTTTCCCTATCATTAATAACTAATCCCACACATTAGTATAGAATTCTGCTTTTGTTGAAAATTAACTCTGATAAGTCAGAGAAACATCAAGAAAACAAATGTAGACATTGTGGTTCAATTCTTCAAGATAAAAAGGGGTGTGTCCAGATTATTTGTTACTCTCACTTCATCACATGGAATCAAGCACTTCATGACCCGTAAAATCTATGGCAAATTTCCCTCACATTATTAATTTCTAATTGTGTTTCCTATTAATAATTCCTTAATTTTGTATGACAGAAATATAGTAATATTATCACCAAAAATATAGTGAGAGAGAGAAGAAATGAAGAAGGGAAGCTGTAACTCATGACAAAAACAAAATGAAGATTTTCATGCATTATTTGTATTATATGTTTCTATTATTCTTAACCTTGAGGTCTTGTCTCATACTATGGAGAAGTTGTAAGCACAGAAACAGCAAAGTGTACCTGTTTTGTTCAACGTCTAACAAAGGTTTACTTAGATTTCACACAGTAGGCATCCTAACCTTAGCCTTCACTTGATAGCGCTTAAAATGCTAACGGCATGTCAAAGCTTCTCACTGTACTTCAGCACTTTCATCTCACATGCACACACACACAAGCAACCATACACACACACACACCACCAGCATGTATCTCTGGTCAAGTCCACATTGGCCAATTCTTTCCTCCATCTGCCAGAGATGTGTTGATTGTCCCAGTTCACTTTTGTAGGGGACAACAAAAACATAGTAACCTTACAGCCATCATTGTCAATGGAAGTCAAAACACTGGGGAAGCAGGATATTCACAAAGGCTCAGTGTCACTTCCAGGATTGCTTATTGATTAGAGGGGAAATGGAATTTTAGTATTACAGATATTTGGTAACTATCACCTTACCCAAATGATCAAACCCTGTATCACCAATTATGACATCATGTACCTCTGATATGTACACAATACCTATATAATATTCCTTGCAAAAATCTGTAATCTAAATCTAATCATTAGGGCACAACTCAGCAAATGTAAAGTGAGGGACATTCTGCAAAACAACTGGCCTGAACTCTTCAAGTAGGTCAATACTACAAAAAGCAAACAAACAGACAAAATCTGGAACAAAGCAGGGTAAAGAGAGAGGACAATTGAATGCAACAGATATTGTTTTATCAGATCCTACTAAATAAATAAATAAATAAATAAATAAATAAATAAATAAATAAATAAAACTACGTGGGACATTATTGGGACAACAGGGAAATTTGAGCACAGAGTATACTTTTAGGTAATAATACTGTACTGATGTTAAATTTCTCAAGGAATTTCTTGTGGTTATGTAGAAAAATATTCTTTTTCTTAGGAGATAAATGCTAAATAAAGTATTTAGGAATGAAGCATCATGATGTCTGCAATGAATTCTCAAATGGTTCAACAATGCCTATATATCCAGAAAAGGGGTAGAGAATGAGAAAGAGAAAGGAAGCCGAAGAGGCAAAATGTTAAGTATTAGTAAATCTTAGGGAAGGTTTTATGGTCTTCATTGTATAGTCCTACAGCTCTTCTAAGGCTTCAAATGTTCCAAAATAAAAAGCTGGAGAAAATATATTAAAAACCTTGCATTTCTCAGGAAAAGCAGTCCAGAAGTGAATGTATTAAAGCAAAAATGCATTTCTTTAAACCTACAAGAAAGTGCAATAGACTCCAAATGTATGGACCCCAAACATTATTGTAAAATAAGGCAGGATCAGAATCAGCAGCCATTGCTCTGTAGACAACATTGCTATGTACACTTGTTTGGGAAATATGTATATACATATAGATTCATGTTTATATCTATTCAATAACATATATGTACATATACTTTATATATCATTTTATGTATCACTAGAGATACTGTGGTCAAAGATATCATTTTACCAGGAAGTAAACAGAGGCCCAAAGAGGTTTGGTGCCTTGCCCGATATTACACAGCTACAAAGAAATAGAGCTGGACTGAGAATCCAGGAGTCCCACATTTTATTAACTATTTTAAGCTTCCTCATTTAGTTATTTCAACAAAAAAACCCCAGCAAAACAATAGTCAATTCAGAATTTTCCAAACTATTTCATTTTAATAAAGTTTTGTCGGGGGAGGTGTTGTGTGCAAATGAGTGCCACCCAATCCTTTTCTCTTTTTCTACCAATCCTCTGTGAAAACCAGACTACAGAGCATGAAAAAGGACAGTAACAACATTATAGCCCAAATGACCTTAAAAGCAAGTAAACCCTGTTATTTGAATGGAGTAATGGATAGTCCTGAGCATCATCAGTCACTCTAGATGTGACAGAAGTACACTTCTTGTTCGAGCATCAGAGTAAAAACCTCTTTAGCATTGCATTTGTCTCCAGGAAGCAAAAGAGAGGAGATGACAATAATGAGAATGTTGTCTTCTATACAACTTTTTTCAGAAATATCTCATATTGGAAAATAGGATCTGACATAAAATTAAGCTCCTTAGTTAAACAGTCTCATTCTTCCTATTCCTTCAGGTCACTTCTACCTGCAAACAATGCGTGGAGTGCATTAGAAACCTTTTCTTGTCTTTGGTAATGAAGATCCTTACTTTTCCCCCTTGAGGAATTATGACCGTATTCTTCTCTGTAAAATGTGGACATGGTTGATATCCGAACACCATATGTATTTCTTTGTTCCCTCCCTTAATTACTATCCTAGCATAACTTAATTGTTCCTAGCTGAAATGATAAACTACATTCAAGCATAAAGTGCTATGTATGGAAATGCCTTCCACCTGGTACTAACCTACAAATTCTTACTTTTTTTAGGAAAAAAATGTCATTTAGGCACATGTATGGTACCAGAATCCCAAGGCAATGCAAAAAGACCTTCTTGGCTATATTAAAAATAATTTTATTTGCCCTCAGCTAGGCAAACCTAGAGGAAGATTAGGAGATAAGTTGCCCACATTTATCATCATACATTCAATCAATACATTCACTAGACATTTCCCCTGACACGCTATTAAACCAACCCCCTCTACTAGGAAGATAAAACTCTTTAAATAGAAAATAAGTAGACAGTGATGAACAGCAATATTATCCCTGCCTACAATTTAAGTTCCCAGGACTTTGGTCAACTTCAGAATCCTTTCTGATCTGAACACAAGATTGTATTACCCTCCTCTCAGGGGAAGATAATTTCAATGCTTGCTCTCCTATTAGATGTTACAGGGCAGAGAATGACTCCTGTACTTACAGAATGAGTAGTAATGGCCTAGGATTGCCATACATATGAACAATATGACCCTGCTGCATAAGGAACCACATTGCTGCTGCAGTTCAGTTTCTAGATTCCAGGGCATCCGCCTGGACATACAATAGTAACTCTGAAGGATCCTTACTTTAAGTGTAGTATATTAGTCAGGGTTCTCCAGAGAAACAGAATAATAGGAGAACTGACACATTCAGATGGCCTCTGACATTGATGGTTCTACTTATAATTTTTCAACTTTACAATGGTGCAAAAGAGAGACATATTCAGTAAAAATTGCATTTTGCATTTTGAATTTTGATCTTTTCCGGGGCTAGTGATATTATGCAGTACAATACTCTCTCTTGATGCTGGGCAGAGGCAGCAAGCCACAGCCCCCAGTCAGCCAGGCGACCAGGAGGGTAAACCTCCCATACTTTACAGTGTGCTGTGTTGTCAGTGTTTTTTTGGATATTGTATTATAGGCCCATTTAAGGTAGGCTGGGCTAAGCTATGCTTGGTAGGTTAGGTGTATTAAATGCATTTTTAACTTAGGATATTTGAAACCAACTATGGCATTATTAGGTTGTAACCCCATAGTAGGTTGATGAGCATCTCTTCCATTTACTTAATTTTTCAAATACTGCAACATTTCTGCTACATGCCTATTAGTTCCATATTTTCCTGGAACTTCTTTTTCCAGAGTCCTGTAATCCATCCTAGGTGTTCCTTCAGCTTGCTGCATCATTGTCATTCTTGGATTTTCCTTAACTATCATCTTGAAACTTACCTAAGCCACCCTTCTGAATTATGCCCCATGTTTCCTGCATCCCAAATTCCCTTCTTTCTTAGCTTTTCCTTTGTCTTGTGCAATATACTTTCCAGTAGGGAACATGGGTGAAAGTATTTAAAATTCTTGAAAGGCTAAAAATGTTTTTATCCTATCCTCACATTTGATTGGTAGATTGTGTGGGAACAACATTCTACATTGAAAATCATTTCCCTTCAGGATATTGAGATATTGCTTCATTTACTCTAAGCTTCCAGTTTCGCTGTGGAGAAGTCTGATCTTCACTGGGATTTCTAAACCATTATATGAGATCTCTTTTTCTCTCTGTAAGACTTTTTTTTTTAAAAAAAAAGAACAGTTTTAGGTTGAGAGAAAAATTGAGGGGGAGGGGAAGGTAGAGATATTTCTCATGTAACCCTGCTCTTACACAGGCACAGCTTCCCCCATTGTCAACATCCTCCACCAGAGAGATACATTTATTACAACTAATGGACACACCATATTTACTTCAAGTCCGTAGTATACACTAGGGTTCACTTTTGGTGTTGTACATTCTATGGCTTTGGACAAATGTATAATGACATATATCCACCATTATGGTATCTTACAGAGTATTTTCACTATTCCCAAATCCTCTATACTTTGCTTATATAGCCCTCCTTGCCCCTCCCCCACCACCAACCCATGGCAAACACTGAACCACTGATGTTTACTGTCTCCATAGTTTTGCCTTTTCCAAAATGTTATATAGGAATTATACAGTATGTAATCTTTTTGGTTTGGCTTCTCTCACTTAGTAGTATGCATTTAAGTTTCCCCCTGTCCCTTCATGACTTGATAGCTCACTTCCTTTTATCACTGAATTATATTCCTCTGTCTTACTATACCCCAGTTTATTTATCCATTCACTTACTGAAGGACATCTTGATTGCTTCCACATTTTAGCAGTCATAAATAAAGCTGCTATAAACATCCACATGCATGTTTTGTGTGGACATAAGTTTTCAAATTATTTAGGTAAATACCCAGAAACATGATTGCTGGATTGTATTATAAGAGTATGTTTAGTTTTGTTAGAAACCACCAAACTGTCTCCCAAAGTGGCTGTACCACTTTGCATTGTTTCTTGTCATGAGTGAGAGTTTCTGTTGCTTCACACCATTGTCAGCATTTGGTGCTGCCAGTGTTCTGGATTTGGGCTGTTATAATAGGTATGTAATGGTGTCTCATTGTCATTTTACTATCTGTAAGCCTTTAGGATATTTCCTTTATACCTTCTGAAATGTCATGATGATACAACTTGGTATGGAATGTATTTTCATTTGTTATATTAGGCACTCAGAGAGTAGGACATTCTAAGCTGTGATGTTTTTGTTTTTGCTTTTTATAATTTCATCCTCTTCAGTTTCTGGCACTTCTCTTATTCATATGTTGACCCTCTTGAACTGATCCTCTTATTAGCTTTTCTCTCATATCTTCCATCACTTTGTCTTTTTTGTTTTATTTTCTGGGAGATTTCTTCAACAGTGTCTTCAAACCCTTCCACTGAATTTGCTTGCCAACTTTCAATTTCAAAGAACTGTTTCTCTTTATTTGTTCTCTGTCTCATTTTTAAGGCACCCCATTCTTGCTTTGTGTATGTATTCTGTTTGTACCTCTCTCTATTGCTATTCTTGGTTGCTTTGAGATTTCTGTCTACTCTCTGAATGTTTAAATTTCCCTTTTCTTATCCCCATCCCCACCCTCCCACATGCATTGTTCACTTTGGTCTCTGAGTTTCATGTTGGAAACCTTCCTCCAATGTCTGGTACCTTGGCTTGGTGGTCTGTTCCTATTAAAGGATATGAGAATAACAAGCTAATTGGAAATACTGGGTTCCAGAGGAAACTGGGGCCTGAAGAGTTTCATCACAGGGTGATGAAGCTTCAAGCTGGCTTTGTCACTGATAGGACCTATAAATGCTGGCATCCGTAGGTCATTTTTCCTGGGGCTTTTTAGTATCTACAGAGAAGAATCCTATGATTTTGAGGAGATGGGAGGTGTAAGCTTGGCTACTGGCATCCAAAGCATTAATCTAGGTGAAGGTTGCCAAGGTTCCAGACCAGTATCATAGGCTGCAAAGCACCACACAATTGCTAAGCTTAGGAGAATGGATGGGAGTCTTTTTTTTTTTTGTCTTTTTCTCAATATAGATTCAGACTTAAACTAGGAAATTTCAGAAGCTAAAATTACTCCACTGCATATTTTAAATAGAGGAACAGGTTGGCCTTTTGTCACAATGAAGCAAAGTATTTGTGAAAAAAAAAAGTCTGCTCTTTCTTAAAGTTTGCCAGTTTGGATGTTTTTCATGCCCCAGTAACCGCTGGTAACAGCCCAGCATAGTAAGGAGAAAAAGAGTCTGCATCTGTCCGTGTATGTTGAAATTCTGAAGCTCAGCCAAGACATGAAGTCATTTAAGGGTCTAAGAGATGGAAGTAAAAGCTTAGAACATCACTAAATTGTAACAGATGAACTGGACTCCAATCAAAAATACAGACATATTACAATATTTTGTTCACAAACAAATGGCTACACTATTGTACTAAGAAATTAGAGAAATGCAAAAGAAGGCTGAGGTTTGAGTTGCTGCTGCCAACCAAAACATATATTCTAGAAAACAAAAGGGCCCTGGTAGGATACTCAGTTGGCTAGAGCGTTGTCCTGATACATGAAGGCTGTGGGTTTGATCACCAGTTAGGGCACATACAAGAATCAACCCATGAATACATAAATAAGTGGAACAACAAACTGATCTCTCTGCCTCTCTCTCTCTTCCCCCTTCCTCTCTCTCTAAAATCAATAAACATTTTAAAAATTAGAAAACAAAAGGAAGGGGTGTTTGAAGGACAGAAAGAAAGCAGTTCTGTCTAATGTTAAACAAAGCACACATGCAATCAACTAATTAGTCAACAATATAAAAATACTGCCTGTGTAATATAGTCTAAATCACAAAAAGTTTGGATCTTGATTTATATATCATAATTTATCTGATAACAAGAGGTGCATTTTTTAAAAGATTTTATTTATTTATTTTTAAAGAGGGAAGGGAAGGAGAGAGAGAGAGAAACATCAATATGCGGTTGCTGGGGGTTATGGCCTGCAACCCAGGCATGTACCCTGACTGGAAATCGAACCTGCGATGCTTTGGTTCACAGCCTGCACTCAATCCACTGAGCTACACCAGCCAGGGCTAAGAGGTGCATTTTTTATCAGAAGTTAGATCAATATTTTTTAAGTATCTAAGACTTTGGAAAAGTCCCCAAATCTGATATTTTGTCCCTTAAAATTTAGAGACTGACATTACATTTTTAGAGAGAGAAATTTGACCTGGGTATACTTAGGAAAGCAGAATATCTGGATGTTCACTATTCTATTTTGGGTTACTCAAAACTCCAATATTTTTAAAAGATGAGATAATACTACTAAAAGATGAGATAATGCTACATTCCGAGCCTTTTATGTTAAGGTGGTCCAAGTGGCCTAAACAGTGTTTTGTTGAAGTCTTATTTTTCAAGACACATCATACCCCATTTAACTTCTAGATAACTGCTGGCACAAAATTTGCACGTCATCTTCTTCTCTTCAGACGACTGAGAGGCAGCTTCCTGGAAAGCTATCTTTAGTTAATAATTAAAGAGACACACAAAAATTTATGTACAATGAGTCATAATAGCAAGAAATTGGAAGTTACCTATATGTCCAACTTTTAGGAATTGAAAATGGGAAAATCTCCCAAACTTTAAGAACATTCTGCCTGCTTGCCAAAGTTTGACTTGCTGTGTTTGTGCATTTAATATCTAAATATGTAATAAGTTTAAATGATAACAAAAGCATATAAAGGCCCTGGCCAGGTACCTTAGTTAGAGCACCATCCTGATATACCAAGCTTGCAGGTTCAATCCCCAGTCAGGGAACATACAAGTACCAACCGATGAGTGCATAAATAAATGGAACAAAAATGTGATGTTTCTCTCTCTCTCTCTCTCTCTCAAATCAGTAAATTTTCAGAAAAAAAGCATTTAAAAATATCTGGGAGTAAAATGAAAAACCAGTTGACCTAGATGAAATATTGCCTTTGAAGCCAAATCCATTTATTCTCTTTCTTCTCACTGTATCTATAAATTTTGAGGTTGTCAATAAAAGTTAGTGAAAAATCATGCATTATAAAACCATCCTGATAACAAGATTACAACAATAACTTATAATATACAAATTAAGCTACACATTAATTTATCTTGTAGAAAATAATAAACATACCTAGAAGAGAGTTAAGAATTCTTAAAATTTCTTTTTGTTCAAGACCTTAATTTTATGAAGAGATGAAGGAACTGAAGTTCAATCACTTTGTTTAATATTACTTGTGGTGATAGAGCTGGGGCTTGAACCAGTTTTCTTGACTCTACATCCTCAGCTCTGTTTTTCAGAGCAGGCATCCAGCAATTACATGTGATATAGTATTCATTTATTAAATAAATTAAATTAATGTTAATTAAATGTTGATAAATAAAAAAAATAGCTGACCTTCTTAAACATAAGGTGAATAAAAATAACTTCTGGATGGCTAGAAATAAGCACCATTACCTGGCAAAATTTTTCACCTGGAGCTATTTTCTTGAGTAATTTAGAAGCATAATGACCCTATATAGGAAGTGTATTTTAAAAAATTAACTAAAATGCACCATTGTAGTTCATTGTCCTTTTGGAGATTTCACCTCCTGAAATGTCACCAATAATAAGGCTCTTTACTGTGAAATTACATTTTTTTAAAATCTCCTGTTCTATTCCTCTCACAGGAGGAATTACTTATTCCACAAATGTAATACATACCTTTACAACTTGGACACTTTTTGTATCCTTTTGAAGGTTTTCTTCTGTCCCAGTCCTCTTGTTTTTTTAACTGCAGGTTTTTACAATTGTCTGTCAAATTATCTAGTCAGTGGAAGTTTTGTACACTCCTTTCATTTTCTTTCTCTGTGCTTTCTAAGAATAATTCTTCATAGCTTGACTAATCTTGTTTTCTTGTGTATGCAAGTGTCATATTTAATTCTGGCTATTTTTGCTTTGTACACATTTTTAATTACCTCTTTCCATACCATATTTTCCAAGTTGACTCTTTATGTTTTTTTTCTAAATACCTATCATTCATCTAGCATGCCTAAATTTTAAGTCCCTTGTAGATCTCTGAGTGATCAATCACAAAATTTTTTGCCCTTTGAGGTTGTGGTTTGTAATGCATTACATTTTAATCAATTCCCTGTGTTTAAATTGTCTTTACTTATACTTCATTTATATAATATCAGTTCTATATATGTAGTTGAAGAAACTGTTTTCTTCTGTATAGATGGTTTCCATTTCATAGATTTTTAAATTTACAAACAAGTATCCTTCCTTTGTACACCAAGACCCATCAGAAACCTTAAGTCAAAACACCAGATCCTTTAGAGAAGCAAAAAGAAAATGATGAGACTGGGAGAGGTAAGAATGGTTAGGAGACCTGTTCTACAAGAAACTCACTACTAAATATCTTCTTTCACACTTTTTAAAACTCCAGAGATCTCTCCCTGGGAAAGTTAAGGAGCATTAATCGTAGATGCCTTAGAGTTGAACAAGAGTTTGACAGCTTCCCAACACCTAGCAGAGACCATGGTACTGGAGTCAGGGTTTGAAACTGTGTGTCTACAAGAAAAAGAGAAACATCTTTTCATCTTTCTTTCCCTTCCTCTTCTCTCTTGCATTTGCCACTTCTTTCTTTGAAGACTCAGGCTGATTTTAGAAGAATCGTTGTGAAGGTAGAGTTCTAATAGCTAAACAGACTTTGGTGGGCCACTTTTGGAACTTAGCCACCGGCTTATCACATCACTGCTATGGGAAAGTATTTCCCAGTTACACAGCCAAACAAAGAAAACAGTGACTGAAAAGAAACAATATCAGCTTATTTGTAAATTGCAAACAGGCTTTTTGTTTTCAGGCTTAGAACTTGAGTTCTATTTTCAAATTCTTCCTCATCCCAACTAAATAATTATGCTTTACATTTTTTCAAAATCGTACAAACCTTTCAGTAAATGCTTTGGAATTTCACTTAAATCTGCTTCTGTTCAGGGTACATCTTAGTTGCACTTCTCTTTTTTACAGTTGTCATTGAATCTGATTTTACTTTGTCTTTCTGGACTGTTTTCCTTTAGCCAAACTCATTGAGCAGTCAATTTTGGACTCAGGTTTTACTGTGTGGTTCACTTTTGTCCTTCTGTTCCCAGTGCTGCACATCAGTCCTTATCATGGCTTTCTTCTGGGCACACAGGTCCAATCTCCTCATATCCTTATATGAGGAGATCCTTTATATTTATATCAATATAAATAATTGTATGTCCACTCATGATCTCCTTAGTTCTTTGAAGTGCCATCTTTGTTCTCTGCTAACCATCTTATTTTTCCTTAACATACATTAATTATTAAGGTATTTCAGTTTCTCTTGGCACCATTTCATTTTATGAAAGGATATACCTGAAAGAGGTCCTTTTCTCTTTGATGGTTAAACTTAACATTGCTCTTTCTGGTGATTTTTAAATGTAATAACAGAATCCATTGTATTCTTTCTCCACCTCTTCCTTTCTTACCTCTAACCTCAACTCTTTTTTGTTGTTGGGTCTCCTTCAGTCAGTGGTTTTTCCCTATTTCTCTTATTGTTTTTAAGAAAATGTTTCCTGTACCCACATAGGATTTCTATCCAGAGTTTTGATCCTTACAACATGAGCTCTTCCCTCAGAGAGACACATTTTAGATGTATGAAACATTCCACAGAACTGTCTTTGCTTGTGTGAATGTGCTACCCCAGGATGCTCTGTTTGTAATGTCAAGCTTAGACAAGAAGGCTAAGATCTGTGATAGGTGTTAGTATCTTTCCCCAGGCTGTTCACCCCTTACTTCAGCAGGATATGGACAGTGAGTTTTTCCACAGAATCCATGCTTATCAACAATTCTGAGGGTTGCATTAGCTTTTAGGTTATAAAATGATAACCTCCTGTGGCTAACAAGAGAATGGGAAAAGTCAAGGACTAGGGAAGTATGCATTGTTTGTTTTTTTAATGACAGGATAGGGAAAGGCAAGGCTTCTGTTTTCTTGTATTAAGGATGACTGTGTGCTGGAGGTGAAGATGTAACACAGGGGAATCATGTACTATGTTCAAAATATAACAGCCAAGACAGGAAAGAGATAGTGGCATATTTCCTTTTCAGATCTCTTTACTTCTTTGTCTTTAGTTTATAATGCCCTTCACTTTCTGTTTAAATAACACTGTGACTCAATAGCATATTACCAGAGATTATTGCCACTAATGGCTTTGCCTTACTGTACACTCAAGTACAGTTTAATGATATCCCAGTACAATACTACATGCTGATATGCCTTAGTTATGGTTATTTTATTCCTAATTAGCTCATTAATTTAGGCTTTTATATTTCACATGCACTTGTATTCCTTTCAAAAGTTTTTTGCCCCTTTATTGAAAGTAAATGAGGCATTTTGTATTTGCATTGTATTTATTAAGCACATACCATGTGCATTCACATTTATTATATATTGAGTGCCTAGCAAATTGCCTGGCACATATTTTTAAATAGCCTTTATTGAGATATAATTTACATACCATACAGTTTGCCCTTTTAAAGTATATAATTCAATGACTTTTCCTATAATCATAGACTTGTACAACCACCACCACAGTCTGTTTTAAGACATTTTTATTACCCTAAAAGAAATCCCAATATCCCTTATCTGTCACCTCCCATACTCCCTCCCCCACCTCTTTTCATCCTCAGGCAACCACTAATCTAGTTTCTGTCTCTATTGACTTACCTGTTTTGGGCATTTCATAAAAATGGAATCACACAATATGTGACCTTTTGTAAATGGTTTCTTTCACTTAATATAGTGTTTTCAAGGTCCATCCATACTGTAGCATATATCATTACTTTATTCCTTTCTATTGCCAAATAATATTTCACTATAGGGATATACCACATTTAATTTATCCATTCATGAGGTGATGGATATTTGGGTTGATTTTACTTTTTAGCTATTATGAATAATGCTGCTAGGAACATTCATGTACAAGTTTTTGTGTGGGCATATATTTTCATTTGGGGACAGTGGGTATATGCCTAGGACTAGAATTGCTGGGTCTTATGAAAACTCTGTTTAACTTTTTGAGGAACTATCAGACTATTTTCCAAAGTGGCAGCATCATTTTACATTCTCACAAGCAGTGTATGAGGGTTCCCATTTCTTTACATTCTCACCAATACTTTTTATTACTATATGTCTTTTTATTATAGCCAGTCTAGTGGATGTGAGTGGTATCTGATTGTGATTTTGATTTACATTTCCCTGATGGCTGATGCTATTGAATATCTTTTCAAGTGCTTATTGGACATTTGTATGTCTTTGGAGAAATGTCTACTTAGATCCTTTGTGCCTGGTACATTTTAAACATGCACTAAAATTTGCAAATAACTAGATTAACTATAAAATTTAATCACCATAGTAACCAAGTTAAATAGATTTCTCTAGCTCAATTTTGTAGACAAAGATTAGAAAGTTAAATGATTTATTCAAGACCACATTGAAGGTCAGTTGGTTATTAGGCCTTTGGATCCCATCTCTCTACTATTAGGGCCAAATGGTTTGGGTGATAACCCTACCACACATCGATAAACAGCACAGTGAGTAAGTGCCTCTGATAATGGCTACTTTATGTGCTGCCAACAGAGTCCCACAAAAGCCCGCAAATCAGAATAAATACTTATACTTGACCTCAACTTAATCTATTTGTTCAGTACATTTCATTCTTCTAGAGTTAATTTGTTACCTGTCTTTTATTTAGTTCATTTTTCAAGACACATTTTAGGTGATTACAAACTAACTCATTTAGCTACACTCAGAGATAAGATTCAAAGAGAATGATTGCCTTGTTTTTCTTAACTTTCAACATCTGTAGGCAGACCATTCCTAGAGGTGTCAAAGGTCACTTAACAAGATATATTCATTTTATGATGGAAGAGGAAGATAATTGCCCTTCATATCAGTCATTGTTTTAAAACTACATACATTATGAATTTCTAGTGTAAAGGAAAAGAGTACTTTTGAAAGGTTATCTCTTTGAAGCTAATTTCTTTGGCAAACCCAGTCTAATGCTCCCAAATACTGCAGAATCTTTTCTAGCTCACCCCTTCATCTTCCTGTGCCACTTCCTGCTCAGTTGCACTGTGAAGTATACCTCTGAAGTTCCGGAAGGGTGATTTTTCTCCTTTGAGTTGCGAAGATTGCTGCAAGCAGCTCTCGGTTCGGTGAGCAGCAATCCTGATTGTTCACCCCGGAAAGGTCAACACAACATTGTGGAGAGCATTGCATGTTTTGCGTCTTTTTTTTTTTTCTTTTTTGCCAGCAGAGGCTTCACAGCACAGACATGGAGCAGCCTTGGAAATCCGCCAACGTAAATGAACGGAAACGCTCATCATTTGCCCACATTGCACCATTGACCGGAGTGTTGAACAGAATCCAGGTTTGATTTTACTTCCCCTGGCCTTGCACTAAATATTAAATGACTGAGATAGAATTTTTATTACATGTGCCAATGTGCTTCCCTTTCACTATGGACTGCTGTAAAGCAATGTGGTCTTTTCATAGACCTGAGGTGTGTTATTAGAGCTTTTCGTTTCTCCCAAATGAATTAAAATTGCTTTAGTCAAAAATAAAGCTCAGCTTCATTCTGGGCCGAGCAGCAAGAAAGCAATTTAACATCAGCACACACAGGACACTTAGATCAGTGGCGTTCTGTGGGAAGATGTTAGTGTGTCAAGTACATTGCTCCATGGAACAGTGTGAGATGACATTTTAGATACTGATTCAGAGTCAGAGTCCTCTAAGCTTTAGGATCACAAAACTGGTGAGTCTTAGAACTGGCTGGTACCACAGAGGACACCTCATGTAGCCTCTCATTCAATGAAAAATTGTCTCCATTGTGATCCTCAGGGATGGCCACCCAGTACCCACTGAAATTCTTTTTGGTGCTAGGATTCTCTCCTTACAGGTAGGTCTATTTCAGCGCTGGAAACTTCTGGTCCTTGGACTGTCCTTCCTTATACTGAGATTTTCAGAATGTTCCCAGACTTTTAAAAAAAAATGTTCTTTAATTTCAGCAATAATATTGTCAGAAAAGCAATTTGTACAGAAAATTAATCATTAAACTTCCTATGTTAAAATGTTCAGTGGGTACCCTGACCAGTGTGGCTCAGTTGATTGTTCCCCTAAAAAGCAAAAGGCTGGTTCGATTCCCAGTCAGGGCACATGCCTGGGTTATGGGTTTGGTCCCCTGGTCAGGGCATATGTGAGAGGCAACTGATTGATGTTTCTCTCCCTCTCTTTCTTCCTCTCTTCCCCTCTCTCTAAAAATAAATAAATGAAATCTTTAAAATAAAATATTCAGTTGGTGGTGAAACTGCAAAACCACCAAAGCTAACTCCCAAACCAATCATAGACCAATGACTACACCATGTTAGATCCCTGGACACTAAAAATGCTGACGACCCACATTACTATGAGCACCCATGTTATGGAAGTGCTGTGTGTGTTTACCCTCTCAGTCTAGGCAAAGTGTTACATTAAAGTTTTAAAAACTTACGTTGGAATTTACATTGTAGGCTAAGAATTTAATAGAAAACATTTTTGGAAAATTGGCTTAAAATGCCTAATTCACTGCAATTTTGGCTAATTAGTCTTGCTTTGTTCTTTGACAACATTTTGGTTTATTTTGCTTATTATAAAAAGTTGACTTTTATTTCAAATAAATTTATATACAAGTTAGGTAAGGTATGGTGATAAGTGACAGAATATATCTTTCTCTTTGTTTACATATATTTAAAAATCTCAAAGGATTCTAGGAAATAATTCAATACCCTTTCCTAAAACATTTCTAGTGATTCTTAATTTCTAACATGAGGTTGCTTCTGCTTCTCACGTTTATAAGAGTAAAATTCCATTTAAAATATATTTTCCAAAGTAGTTTTTATGTTACTTTGTATGTTTTCCCTTTAAATTTGAAAGTGTCATTGAAAGTTTTGGGGTTTCTCTTAGAAGAAGGGTCTTGGGAATCACAAGCTGCTATGTATAAGGGGACTTTGAGATGGCATGCCCATGCATTCTGGCTTGCTATGAAGACATCCTGTCAATTTCAATGTTTGTCCTGGCAAGAGTGTCCTGGCTTTCACAGTAAATTATGTGGTCTCCCTTTTTAAAGCTCATTAAGTCCAATAGTCTCATCCTAGAGACGTGAGAATTGAAGACTAGAGAATGACTTTCACAAGATCTCCCACACTACGTTGGTGACTGAGCAGGCCTACAGTCCACCACTCCTGAATGCAATAGCAACCGTTCTTTGACCATAGCAGGTTACTGCTTTCTCAAATGGGCATTTGATTTCTGGAGGACAGCTTATGAGGACCTAAGAGCCAGATTGCATCAGCAAGTTATAAAAGCAATCCTAGCAGCCATTACTGTGATGAGAGCTAACAGCCACCTCTGCCCTAGGTGCTCCTTCCCCCTGAAGCAAAGAGTGTGAGGTTACACCAGTTTTTCCCCTCCAGTCTTCCTAGGTCAGTTTTTTTTTTTTTCACATGAAAGAGCTTTTTTATTTTGCAAACTTTTAACTACTTTATGGTCCCCATTTGAATCACTCTCAAGCCCTTCACGTCTCTCTTTATTTACTCAGGCTACTCATATCAGAAAATACATTCTTCCAAAGGTGTGCCTAAATACTTTTTAATGTATAAGTTAAAAAAAAGAAAACTGGCCAATAGTATTAGGTTGTAGAGATAAAGAAAAGTGACCAGAATGCAGGGTATGAAAGATGAAATAAAGATAACTGAATCCATGGCAGGTTTAGGCTTGGAGACTGGGTGTTAATGGCTCACTTGCTATAGAACCCCTGGTGTGAAGTGAAAACATCTTCGTGCCAGTAATGGGGCAGAAGGTCTTATTTAATTAAACAAATTTTAGCCTTCAGAGCAAAAGCCAAAAAGGAAATCAGTTTTCTTTGCTTATAGTTTCTTCCTGTTTGCCCTGACTTGAATTAATAACCAGGGTTTGATCTTTGCTGTAACATTTACACTTGCGCACACAAGCACACGGCTGCACAACGGTTGGCAACTCTTGCAGCTAATAGGGAGAGCAGGAAACCTCCTTCAACACATCCTTACTTTATGTTTAGCCAGCAATTTGAGGCTGTTTCCCAAGGCTGCAGGGAGGTTGTCTTAGTGGAGTAGGAAAAGAGCAAGGGCGGAGAGAGTGCTTTCCCTGCTCGGAGGAGCTGTAAGGAAACCTAAAGTGCCCTACAATATTGCAAGCATTGCTTAGAGACTTAAAAGGAAAGAGTGTTGTATGCATTTCACAGGCTGCTTTATTTTTCCAAATCCATTCAAATACGAGATTTGTATATATTTAGGGGGCTCAGTTGTTTAAATGATCACTAAGGATTAAAAGAATTCTGGAGCCTCTAAACCCCTGCTGGGCCACTAAGTTACTGGCTGTTGTGAGAGCAAATTTTTTCAGCTTACCAATGCTTCCATTGCCAATGGAAATAAGCACAAAATTGGCTTCTTTTCTGGGAGCTAATTAGGATTAAATTTCCAAACTGGTGGCAGAATAAATAATAAATTACATGTGCCTTTGTGCATGCCATTTCCTCTGTCTGCAAAGCCTTTCATCCCCTCCACTTCCCATGGGTCAAGACAAAGCTCTTGACATCGCAGCTTGATTTCCCCAGGTGGAAGTTATCAGTCAGTCCCTCTCCTGAAATCCAACAGTATTTTGTCTCTACCACCTACTGTTTGTATTCTTATGGCCTTATTTCTCTAATTAAAAAGAAAACTCTTGGAGAGAAGACCTATGTTTTATGCATCTTTTTGGGGGACAGGGAGTCATTTTTTTGTTATTATAATTATGTTTTTCTGCAGCTTTTTGTCCCTTAAAAAACCCAATGCTTTGCTTGGCATATAGTAGGTGGCTGGTTAGTATGTACTGAATACATGGACGATAAATAGAAAACTCTTAATATTAAGAGAGATTAGGGTTTTTTTTTCTTTTAAAATCTAGTTCTTACATAAGCTGAAGGGGAAGTCAAAGGAATTCTCCCTTAGGTGCCTTTACGGGCCTGAGATGATGGTGATTGTCATATGAAAATTACAAATAGGCCCTAGCTGAGTAGCACAGTTGGTTAAAGAGTCAACCCCATGCACCAAGGTTGCAGGTTCAATCCCCAGTTAGGGCACACACAAAAATCAACCAACAAATGCACAAATAAGTGGAACAACAAATTGATGTTTCTCTCTCTGATCAAGAAATAAAAAATAAATAAATAAGAAAACTACAAACAATTCGGTTATTTGAATTTATGTAGACAGCTCCCCATTCACCCTGAAAACATAACACATCCACAATTATTGCTTGTTTGTTCTTCTCTTGACTGTAGTTAAACCAGTGTGCATAACTTAGATATGTAAGATCTGGAAGATGCTTTCAGTCCCTCTTAAGTACTTAGAAAAATTGCATTATTATAGATACTCTAATCTTTTCCATGATACCTTTTACCTGTTCCTTCCTGTTTTGCTATGTTGTCAGTCTTTTAGGTAAGACTAACATTTTTATCCTAATTAGACAATTACACATCATGATGAACTAATTTGTTAACCTATGTTCACAAATCATTTAATTACCACTGCCAGCTTTGATGTGATGTTATTATTCAGTTATGGGAGTAAACAATTCGACAGCTAACAGGAAGAAACTCATTATCTTCTGGGAGATATTGTTGTTATTTTCCCTGTCTTAAAAACACTTTAATCAAAACTTACAAAAAACACTTTAATCAAAACTTTTAAGAATTCTGACATTGTTCTTATTACTGTAGTAAATAAACAGAGAATTCATTTCTTTAATGTGCACAATTATTTGGGGCCGAATAATAGCTTCTGGGTTTCACAATGAATAGATTTCTTAAAGAAAAAAAAATGAACTTTCCTTTTTTTTCCTTCATGCCAATTCACAGTCTCCCATAATGGTGTAATTTATAAAATGCAGCTCCTAATATTGATTTGTGAAGCACTTTGATGGCTGGAGATAAAAGGAGCAATCTCCTGCCTATTTGATGCTGCTATATACTGTCTTTCAAAGTCTCTTGATCTTGTAGTAGCTTTAATTCCATTCAGTAAGCACTCTAAGTCACGGCCACAACCTGGGTTCTTTCTGTGCTTCTTGATGAATAGGGAAACCTGGCTGCCAGGTGCAAACTCCCATCAGGTTTTACAACTGCTGCTGATAGTTTGCATCCAGGATCAATAATATCATTATGCATTTACGTGCAAACATCAAAATTACTCTAAGCAATTAAGTTCCTATCTTCCCTGTACTCCCCCAGTAATAACATATCCTAAGGAAGGGGATGCGGGTTATATTATTAGGAGCTATCTATCTGAACCTTGTAATAATATTATTGACCCATACTGTTGCCATTTATCACATAGCATATGCATGCTCAGATTGTTATTTATCTTTTAGGTTCTTGTCATTTCTCTTTGACTACACTGTGAATTTCTCCAGGACAGAGACTGTGCCTGCTGCCTCTTGGAATCTCTGTATTACCAGAAAAACACCTGGCACATAGTAAGTAGTAGGCTCTCAAAGATATATTTGTGGTTGATGAGTAATCTTTACCCTTATAACTCAAGGGATAGGTAAAATTGTTCCTTATTTTCCTATTATGACAAAATAACCTCTTCTTCAGCTTCTGAGAATTTTGGATGGCAGCACTACATACTTCCTCCAAGTGAACACCCACTTTCCAATTACAGGAAAGCACACCAAGTGAATGCTAATCCAAGCAGTAGAGATGCAGACCTTCCTTACATCCCTTCTGTTACGATTAAAGAAAAGCTGGTCCCGTGGTATTTTTGCATTCTTCTTTTATCTTCTATCAGTCAGCAGCTATACCCATAACCCACACTCTGACAGCTTGCATCTTCATTTCCCCCAGAACAGCAAGGGAAATGGTATTAGTGGAAGGGTTGAAGAGAACTGTCTAACTCTTAAAGATTTTAATGGGAGGGCTCCCTAACATTCTGTTGTTAGTGGCATTAGGTATAACCACTTATAACAATAACAGAGTATGATGCTGTGATTCTGCCTTACTGGGCCACAGAAACCAGGCCACCTGACTGAACACAGTGTGGGGCGATGTGGAGGTGCAGGGAAGTGTGTGCTGCTCACCATCACTAGTGAGCTGTTAGGGTTTCAGGCAAGTCAGAAAGCCTTTGTTGGGAATAATTGAGCCTCTGGAAATGCAGTTGGAAACATCTTTAAATGAGGATTTCTAAAATTCACGAGCCATGGCTTACAAACAGGGAACATTCTCTTTCCTGTTTTGGTCACCTTACCTGGGCTTTTTAAGAAGAGGGCCAGATGCTTGTGACCCATGATTCGGCCTCATCAGAGGGACCCAACAACCCAATCTGGTCCCTCTTGTGCTCACTTCTTCCCTACCACCTCCTCCTCCCAGGATCCCAATTTGAGGGCAAGTGATGGTATAAACACACTTGACTAGTCTCTTCTCCCAGTAAGGTAATGTTAAAGCAACAGGGGATATCTTTTACCTGGCTTCTAAATGCAGTTAAAATTATTGCTTCGGTTGGTAAGATCTAGTTTTCCCTTCTTTTTTAGTAAGTGATAATTTCTCATTTGAAACCAACTACATGAATGGATACTAAATATTAATAAGTTTAGACATGAAATTATTCTGGGAATTATGAGGTAAGAAACATTTAGGATATTTTATCTATTCTTATTTATTTATGTAGTGGGGTTTTGACAATCTCCTGGTTATTGCTTTCAACATTATAAGCTGTTTTGGGGCAATTGTAATTAGGTCTTACTTTGAAAATGCTTATGTTTGGAAACGTTTACAGATTAATGGAATTAGCTAGAGAATTTGCTAAATTTCTTGGTCTCAAGGCAACTGAAAAATCTGCTTGCCACTGAAAAATTTCACACTTATCTACCAATTTGTTTTGGTTATCTACCAATTTGGTTAAAATGCAGGTTTCTGGGCCCTGCCTCAGGTTTCTGAACCAGTGACTTAGTTTGGGCTCTTTCAAAAGTAGAGCCTTAGATAAGGATTTGTGTGCCAGGAGTTGTTGTTGTTGTTGTTGTTGTTGTTTCTTTGTTTTTAAAGATTTGACTTATTTTTTAAAAAGAGGGAAAAGGAGTGGCGAGAGAAATATCTGTATGAGAGAGAAACATTGATGGACTGCCTCTCCCAACCAGGGACTGGGCTCACAACCCAGGCATGTGCTCTGACTGGGGATCAAACCAGTGACCTTTCACTTTGCAGAAAGACACCCAACCAATTGAGCTACACCTGTCAGGGCAGTGTGTGCCATGAGTTTGGCTGGTGATCTCAGTAGCGCACTGGCAGTGGTCTAAGGAAGGGAGACATGGAAGAAAGAAAAGACAATACAAGATATATTAATGAGAAGGTTATCTCTGTGGGCAAGTGGGACTCAACCCCAAAGGGATCTGAGAGACTTCTGAATTCTCGCACTGGTAAGTGAGGAAACTGGAGTATTTATCCTCAGCTCCTGTTGCTCATTGGTCCAAGGTTGGTCTCAGGAGTGCTAATTCCCTCTTACTTCTGGTCTCTCTCCTGAGTGCACACAACCTGCTTCTGTGACCAGAGAAAGCCATCAGACAGAGAATCACAGAGGCACTGAGACAGGAAGCTGTCTGTGTGCATGGAACTGGTCATAGAAGCTGAAGATAAAAGAGAGAATATTGGTAAGGCAAGAATAGCATCTCCTAGAATCAGAATCTGTGGACATGCGACTTGGAAGTCTGTATTTTTAACCCCAGATGATTCTAATCTTCATGGAAGTTTGAGAACCACTGCTCTCAAAGATAATGTGATCAGGTTATCTCCATGTTTTACTACCTTCAGAAAATATAGAGCCCTTAGTATGGCATAAAGAGACTTCCAGAGTCTGGCTTCCTTTTTGCATGGCTACATCTCCTCTTTCATATTTTCCTCCCTAAACTCTGGATTTAGCCATCAAATTGCCTGCAATTACTGGAAAACCAGGCTCTTTTACACTTGTGCCTTGTGCTCAGAATGTTTTGGCTGCAAGTAGCAGAAACCTTGACCAGCAGTGGCTAAAACAAATAAGGATTTGTTTTTCTAACACAGCAAGAAGTCTTAAGATGGGTGGCTGCTGCCACTGGTTGGTTCCTGACACTGGTTGGTTCCTTAGCTCAATATACTCAGGGCAGGAGCCTGATTTTTTTAGATTTGCCTTCATGGTTGCAAGGGGTTGCTACAGTTCCATTTGGACCACATCTGAATTCTAGTTAGAAAGGGACTGCACCAGCTCAGCAAAAACCCTCCCAGAAGAACTAGCAGAGTTCCCTTAATGCTTCATTGGCCAGACTATGTCACATGGCTACCCTGGGCAGCAAGGAGGTAAGGTAAATATTTGACTATTTCAGTCATTATAGAGGAGGTGGGAAGGGTAAACGAGGGTTGGAAAGTTGAAAATGGTGTTAGGTTGGCCTTTTCTCATCCTGTTTGCCTGGGGAATTCCTATTTAACTTTTGAGACTCATTTTCCCAGCTAATGTTTTATTTTGAAAAATTACAAACTTCCAGAAAAGTTAAAAAGCATTGTACACCTATATAGCCACTACCTAGATTCTACAATTGACATTTTACTAGATGTACTTTAACACATCTCTTTTCATCCATGCATTTTTCTATGTATCCATCTATCTATCCTAATTTTGGGAAGCAATTCAAAATAAGTTACAGATACAAGGATGCCTTCTCCAAATACTTCATCATGTATATCTTTATCTAGAGTTCAACATTTGTTTAGAGTTCTTTTTTAGGTAAAATTTTCAAACAATAAAATACACATATCCTAAGTGAGTTTTGGCCATTAATGAGTTTTGACCTTAATAGCCAAACCCTTATCAAGACATAAAATATTACCATCACCCAGGAAGTTTTCTTGTGTTCTTTCCTAGTCAAAAGAACTGCCACCACAGCCCTCCCCCACAAATGCAATCACTGTTCTGATTTCTTTCATAGTAGATTAGTTCTGCTTATTCTAGAACTTCATATTAATGGGCTCCTACAGTATGTACTCTTTTATCTGAAATTCAAGACATTTTGAAATGCTTAAGAATTGACTCCTTTGAATATCTTCCTTGCATGCACTGCCTTCTGAAATAGTAATTGTAATTCTTTTTTTACTTACTGTTTACCCATTTATCTTTCCCTTGTAGCATGTGATTCCTTCAAGGGAAAAGATTTTTTCTATTCATCTTTGTATTCTTAGCACAGCTCCTGAAGACATTTAATAAATGTCTTTTGAATGAGTTAATGAAGGAATAGATTAAAGTTCCTGGATCATAGTAGGTTAGTAGAAAATTTTAGTTCGTTTTCCCTCCTTTTGTATAGTCTCCATCCCACTTCATTACAGTTAGCTGAGTGGGCATCTGTCTTCCCGGCTAGATGTGCCCAGTTCAGATAGGACTCTGCCTTAGTCACCCTTGTAGCTTAGTGCTTAGCATAGTACTTGGCACATTCTGTACACTGTTTTGAAGGTACAGATGAGTAATGGGACTGTTCATTGTATGACTAGTATCCTGATGATTCTCTTTAGTGGGTCCTTTCCTATTAACGATGGGATCCAAGAGTCCTTGTTGAAAATGGGAAGATGAGCTAATTCTTTATTTTCCATGGACCACAGCTCTGTGGTCTGGGCTATGTAAATCAGGCATAGTGGGCCTTTGTCTAACCTTGACCAGGAAGGGTTCTTCCTCTAGCCAATTTCTTGTAGGTCAGGAACCCTGTAGTAATACTTCATGCCAAGTGTTAACTGATCACTGAGATGGGGCTGGTAGGGGATCCTGGGTATTTTGTATTTGCATTGGGGAATCTGGACCTCTCATATTCTGTGGGACCCCTCTTGCTATGCTTCCAGGCAATTTGTGTTTCTCTTCAATCCAGGTCCCATTCCTGGATTGCCTTTAAGAGATGGTGTTAGCCCCTATTACCTTTGAGTGCCCCAGACCACTAGGTTGAGTTTCATTCCATCCTCATATTCTTCACTTCATGGAGAAATAAATCCCAGAGTGAAATGCTTCTTAGGAAAGAAAGATCTCTCCAAAAGGAGACTATGCATTTGAGGTACCGTCTAGTACCTTTCCCCAACCTCATGTATATAAGAATGAGAGAAGCAGCTTCTTGGCTGCTTCTTAAAAGATTGGTTCCCCCTTCCCCAAACACCATGTCCTCTCCTATACATTTTCTTCCTACCACCACTTTTGGAGCCAAGATCCAGATTAGATTAGTGTGGCCTGACAACATTAGCTCATTGACAGGATCTGGGTCCAACAGAAGGAAATGGTCCTGCAGCCTGGGGTTGTGACCTAAGCATTAGATCTGAGTCCTAGACCTGGCTTTGTTATTGATCCTCTGTGTTACATTGGATAAGTCGTTTCCATGCTTTGAGCCTCAGTTTCCCCTTCTAGGTAATGTCCTAGATTCCATCTAAAATCACTGCCAGGTCTAAAGTTGCATGAGCTATTCAAGAGTCAGATTCCATTTGAAATGTCAAATTTAGGTTCCACATGAAAAAGACCTCAGCTGGCAGATCAATAAGGAATCCAAAGAAGTAATTTTTCACCTGCAAGTCCTTCATTCATCATTATCTTCCTTAATCATCTTGTCTTCGGTGCCGGCCCTGAGCCAAAAGATCTGTCCAGCTGCACAGCTCTTGCTCTTCTGAGTGGGCAGCAAATGCAGGAGGAAGCAAACCCAGCTTGGTTTGGCCTGGCACAGAGTGAGATGGAAGTATTAATCAACACAGAAGTGGCTGCTGGCAGAAGATCACAAGGCTTTGTCCAGGTTCGTTGAGTGAGGAGGGCGGCCATGTATACTAGGAAAGGTGCATAGCATGAAAAGATTTGTTTGGGAGCAGCCACCACAGAATGCTCTATGCAGGGACACGGTGATTAGAACACCTTGTCCATCTTAATGAAGCATAGAGCACCATGTGTTTTATGTTGATACAGAAGGTTAACTACTATATTAACTTGGACACCTTGTCTTCTCCAAGTGAAGGAAGTGGTGACTATAAATGGAGGCCAGAGTGCTCACCAGCCTTGGCGGGGGAAGCCAATCGGGACAGAAACACTGAGGACTCACATAGCTTACTGGAAAGACTTTCTGCAAACTAGAGCTCAGACACAGAGGTTCTTATCTGTTACATACCATCCATCCATTTCCAGACTCTGTTTCTTAATTAGAAGAGGTATTTTGGATGTGTGTCATACCCTGTTCCTTGTTGACAGCACATCTTCTCCACTGTCTACTGCATAAAGTGACTTTCTAAGGAATATTTCTAAAGCTGGAGTGCAAAGGAAAAAGTTCTTTTCAAAGGCAAGTGTAGTATAAGAAATAATCGAAAGAAGTCAAGCATTAATCTTTACCAGGGAATCTCAACCATTTCTTTACTATACATTGTTATTGGCACAAATGTACCTAGTACCTTATGGAAACCTGGTAGATGTACTTTTAGGCAATTAAAAAGGGATAAATCCAGGGGCATTTATGCGTTCTCACTTCACTGAAGATTGCCATCAGGAGTTTTCTTTTTTTGTTTTTTGTTTGTTTGTTTTACAAAACAGCAGCTTCTCTGAGTGCTTTAAAATATGATCTGGTTTATATACCTCAGTTGATCCTATTCTAGCCCAGTCTAACTTTAAACAGTGCTCCTCAATGCAGGAGAAATGTCTGTTTCTCTCTCTCTGTGGCTCTCTCTGGTTCTCTCTCTCTCCTTCTCTCCTTCCTTCCCTTCCTCAAGGAGCCATACCACCAACAGGGCTGAGGTTTGCTAGAGAGACCTACAATGCTATGGCTGGAAGAGCCTGGAGACATAATCCCAGATTTGACAAATGGGGTTCTAGAGATATGACATGACTTCTTTGAGATTATCTAGCACATTAGCGCTATTTTCACTCCACAATATTATCCCCTTACTATAGTCCCTTCTTCTACACCTGCCTATCTTAAGTGGTATCCCTAACCCCTCAGATTTAAGGAATTGTCCATAGTGGAAAAGCAAACCCCTAGCCCTGAGGGTTAACACACTCAGCTATCATTCACTTTCAATTTAGTGAGAATTGGTTTACCAGGTCCTTTCTCAATATGACAGCTCTGTTAAAGAGGTTAGGGGTGCTAAGTAGTGGAGGAGGGAACCGATGGGCCAGAGAACATGGGACCAGACTGGAGTGGAAGGCCTGAGAGCAGCCTGAGTGGTTAGGGAAGAGGTGGCAGAAGAAGGTGAGGTAAACTGCAAAGCAAAGTATGCTTGGCCTCGACATATTTTCACATTCAAACTAAAAGCTAGCTCTTATTATCTAGTATATTTATGCTTATATTCTTTGATTACACATGTCTTAGAGCCTAAGTATGCTTCAAAACCCAACACTGAACTCGGTATGTCACTGTCACCATGTCTTTGTCTCCCATTCTCCAATCCACTGCAATCAGGTTTCTGGCTCCCACACTTAAGGTCACCAACAACCTCCATGTCCCTAAGTTTGGTGTATGTAATTTTCAATTCTTATATCATTTAACCTCTCAGCACCACTTAACAATTTCCTCATTCTTAAAAATCTGTCTCTCTACCATTAAACCAGTCCTCCTTGTTCCTCCAGGCTTTCTTTCTCTCTTTTATATAGACTCATTTTTAAGTTTCTTTTCTGAACCCTCTTTTCTTCTCACTTTATAATCTTTCTTTTTTCATCCACATCTACAGCTCTAATCATCACCTACACAAGAATGACTCATACATTTGTATCTGCATCCTAGACCTCTGTGTTCAACCTCCATGAAATCAACTCTACTTGGCCCTCTTGTTGGATGTCTTAGGATTTAAAACTCAAGAAAACCCAAATGAAACTTAAGATCTTTGTCCTACAAATCTGGACTTCTTACAGTGTTCTGCATGGTATAACCACGAGTCCAGTTACACAAGCCTGGAATGTTGAGTGACTCTTAACTTTTTCATACTCACCCCATATTCAATCTATCATCCAGCTCCACCAAGTTTACCTACTAAAAATGTCTCACATCCATCTGCTCTCCATCCACACCCACAGTCCATCCTCTTTCACTCAGACATCTGCAATAGTCATATAACTATTCAACTGACATTCATGTCGGCCTCCTTTAATGTGTTCTCTACATTTTATCTGGAATAATCTTTCCAAAACACTTACCAAATTGTGTCCTGCTTTCTCCATGCTTAAAGATATTTTATGGCTTCTCATTGTTATTAGAATAAAAGTTTAAAGTCTTTCACATAGAAGTTTCATGCTGAGCTCCATTCTTTCATGCTCTGCCATCCAATCACATCGACCTCCCATTGTCAGGTTGAGCTCCTTCCCACCACAAGGCCTTTCTTGTGTTCTCCCCTCTGCCTGGAACATTGATCTCTTCTTCCCTTTCCATTTACTTGCCTGCTGTCTCCTCAGATCACTGTATTTCCCCAGCAAAGCTGTGCTGGTTTTCCTCAACAAGGCCACATCCCCGTATTCTAGGTTCCCAGAGAGATATATTCTTCTTTTCATAAAAAACCTAGCATGTTTTTTAAAAACCTGATGTGTTTGTAAAACACATGACTTGTACAATGTTTTGATGAAATATGTGGATGAAAGCAATATCAAATTCAGTTGAAAATTTACATTTTTTGGTATGATTATTTGCTTGTCTAATCCTCACACTAGACAGTAAACAGTAAGCAGCAGGATTGCACTTGCTTTTTCTTTCTTCTTTTTTAAAATATATTTTATTGATTATGTTATTACAGTTGTCCCAATTTTTTCCCCTTTGCCTCTCATCCACCGGGTACCCCATTCCCTCCAACAATCACTCCCCTTAGTTCATGTCCATGGGTCATGCATGTAAGTTCTTTGGCTACTCCATTTCCTATAGTGTTCTTAACATCTCATTTATTTTGTACCTACTAATTCATGCTTCTTATAATCCCTGCACCTTTCTCCCCATTTTCCTCCTTCTCCCTCCCAAATGATAACCCTCCAAATTATCTCCATATCTATTATTTTGTTTCTGTTCTGATTATTTGATTAGTTTGTTATTTGGATTCAATTTTTGATGGTTGTGAATTTATTGCCATTTTAATGTTTATTGTTTTGATCTTCTTTTTCTTATATAATTCCCTTTGGCATTTCACATAATAATGGCTTGGTGAAGGTGAACTCCTTTAGTTTTACCTTGTCTGGGAAGCAACTTTATCTGCCTTTTGATTCTAAATGATAGCTTTGCTGGATAGAGTAATCTAAGTTGAAGGTCCTTGCTTTTCATCACTTTGAATACTTCTTGCCAGTCCCTTCTAGCCTGCAAAGTATCTTTTGAGAAATCAGCTGACAGTCTTTTGGGAACTCCTTTGTAGGTAATTGTTTGCTCTTCTCTTGCCCCCTTTAAGGTTCTCTCTTTATCTTTAACCTTTGGCATTTTAATTATGATTTACCTTGGTGTGGTCTTCTTTACATCCATCTTGTTTGGGATTCTGTGCTTCCTGGACTTGTATATCTATTTCTTTCACCAAATTAGGGAAGTTTTCTTTAATGATTTTTTAAAATAAGTTTTCAGTTTCTTGTTCTCCCTCTACTCCTTCTGACACCCTTGTGATTCAGAAGTTAGTATGTTTAAAGATGTCCCAGAGGTTCCTAAGCTTCTCCTCGTTTTTTTTTTAAATTCTTTTTTCTTTCTGCTGTTCTGATTCAATGTTTTTTCCTTCCTTGTGTTCCAAATAACTGATTTGATTCTCAGCTTCATCCCCTCCACTGTTGATTCCCTGTAGATTTTTCTTTATTTCACTCGATGTAACCTTCATTTCTGCCTGGGTCTTTTTTTTACAGTGTTTAAGAACTCAATGGGTTCTTTGAGCATCCTGATAACCAGTGTTTTGAACTGTGCATTTGATAGGTTGTTTATCTCCATTTCACTTAGTTCCTTTTGTGGAGTTTTGTTTTGTCCTTTTATTTGGGCCATATTTCTTTGTCTTCTCAATTTGGCAGCCTCCCTGTATTTGTTTCTGTATATTAGATAGAGCTGCTTTGATTCACTATCTTAGCGCACCTGTTAAGTTGCATGGGGTGGAGCCTTAGGTAATCGCAAGAGCGAGGCAACCCTTGTCACCACTCTGTTGCTCTTTGTGGGGGAGGGTTTGCAGAGGTGACAGTGCTGCTGCCTGGCTTCTGGAGTTTTGCCCTGGAGGTAGCTGTCTCCCCACTCACACTTCACCTTCTCCCCATATGCCACTAGTGCCCTTCCAGCTGTTGCCCTGATGCCGAATCTCAGAGGGGGTGGGTCTGCATGAGTCCTAAGTGCATTGAAGGCCTTCTAAGAGGACAGAGTTTTTCCTGCCATCCCAACTCCCACTGGGTTTTACATCCAGAGCTTATGGGGACTTATCTTCCTGGCACTGGGACTCTGGGCTGTGTGGTCTGGCCTGGGGCTGGGATCTGTTGCGCTGAGATTTCCCTCCCATTAGTTATCCACCACATGTAGACGTGGCATCACCCATTCCTGTCTCCATGCTTCTTTGTGCCTCTTTGCACCTCTCCATGTCTCCTCCCCTCCTACCCATCTAGATGAATGTGGCTTCTTTAAATTCTTGATTGTCAGACTTCCACACTGCTAGATTTCTGAAAATTCTGGGTGATACTTTCTTTGTAGTATAGCTGTATTTCTTGCTATAGTTGTGCTCAGAGGTGAGGTGTGTTTATCTACACCTCCATCTTGACCAAAAGTGTCTGCTTTTTCTTATCATTTCACCCCTAGCATGCAGTGCAGTACCTGCCACATAGTAGACATGTCATAAGTACTTAAATATCTTCTTATTTACTGTACCTTTTCATGTCCAGAAACTGGGAATATTATTATAAACCAAAGCTGGATCATAGGGTCTATGACAGAATCAAATATTATAAGTGAATATGCTGTCACAAACTAAGATGTTATCTAAATGTTAATGTGAATTATTGACACTAATAAAAAAATGGGTCATCCACATTTATCACAGAAAGAATACACTAAAACCATTTTACCCCATTACCTAAATGAGGCAAAAATGGTCTTATATCCTGTTCTGAAAGTTTGAGGACTTTTGTCCTCAAAACTGAAACTTATCAGACAAGTACATGTCTTCGATTGGAACTCTTCAGGTAGCAGATGCAATGGACAGTTTCTCAGCTGATTTAATCTACAGGGTAGGAAACAGCTGGGTCTTGAGATTGTTCACTACAGAGATACTCACTATCTATATATAGATAGTTCAAATAGTTAAATTCTGTAGATGAATCTTAATTCTTCAGATTATAGTCCTGCCAATCTATAAGCAAATGTGGTCTGCAAGACTTTATCCCTTCAATTGCATGTTATTTGGAAGCTTACATCATCTCTTGCTATGTCCTTATCTATAAAATGAAATACTAAAACCTACCTCACCACCTCAGGGTCATTGGGAGAGTCTAAAATAAAGTTAAATAAGTGAAATTACTTGTGAATCATAAAGCTCAATATATCATGAATTCATCCTTATTAATAGTAATTGTTGGTATGCTTGTTATTAACATTCTACATATAAGTCATACATATAAATAGCCACAATGACTAATTAGGTTATGATGTTCATGCCCAGACACCTGCTATGGAACAAGAAATGTCTCTCAGATGAGAGGGCAAAAAAGAACAATAATTAGGAAATCAGAATGTTTCTAGATTTAGCCCTTTATTGTCCCCAAATGGCCTTTTTCTGTCTTTCCCAAGAACTGTGCTCTGTCCCTAACAAGAATGGAGTTTTCTTGGTCAAAAATAAATATGATAACTTGATCATGGCAATGTAGGACTTCAAACATGACGGCCAGATGCTCTGAGCATTGTTTCTGCTGGTGATCCTGAGTAGGGCTCTGGCCCTTTAGCCACATATCCATTAAAACACTAAGCAAATCATGTGTTTTAACCACACACACCAGGTTTTAGGGAATGGAAATCTCTTTAATTATGAAACAGTTTGCACATTTGCTGGGTGCATACAAGGTTCTATTTTATAAATGCAGAATTATGACGAAAGAAACAAAAACAACACAGAGAGATGAATCTGGAGCAAATAGGAGAGGAAACAAACTTGTTTGAAGAGAAAGGCGTAGAGTCCCTTTGGCTAAATTCTGGTGGTTCAGAATTTTGCACCTGCCAGTGTCTTTTATTTGCTTCAGTATAAGATATTTCTTCAGGCTTATAGACAGCTCTGAAATTGCAAAATATGCATGGAAGCACATTCATGGAAATGTAATCTTGTTTTCCCCTAGACCTGCAGGGACTGTGAGTGTCAGAGGCTTCCATGAGATATACTGGGCTTCCATGTGCCAGAGAGATGTAGAAATCTGAGCTGCCCAAGAAAAGAGTGACAGTGAAAGAGAACCTTGGACTCAAAGGCCAGAAGTGCATGAAAAGTGAAAGAAGTTTGTACATTTAAGTAATTGAAACAACTGCTAATAAATATACTTGCTCTAGGGATGTGAGATAATAAAGACAGGCAGCTGATCCAAACTCCCTAGGCAGCAGAATAGAGAGAGAGAAGGCGGCATCCTTTATTAAAATGTAACCAGGATGTTCGAGGCTAGGCACCAGGAGGAACTTACCGATGGCAAAGACCTGTTCAGTTCTGAAGACATAAGCACCATAGCTTGAGGAATCTTAAACAATAGAACAGAAAGCACTGGGTTAATTTATTTGGAGACTGGGGGATAAAAAGGAGCTCAGATTGTCTCCTCTTCAGCTGGCTCCTCTTTTTTCTAAGCACAATAACTGGGTTGAACTGGTGTCAGTGTGCCTAGGTTTGAAATCAGATCTATTACTTACTAGTGTGACTTTAGACAAGTTACTTATCTCTCTGTGTCCCAATTCCTTCTTTGATTAAACAGGGATAATATTGAAAGAATATTCCTTTTAGGGTTGTTGTGAGGATCAAATGAGATAAGCTATGTAAAACCCTTTAGCACAACACTTTGCAGGTAGTAAGCACTTCATACTTGTTTGCTATTATTGTTATTTTGTTACTGAGTTTTCATCCTTGCCTTTCTTCCCTCTTCTCCATGCACATTCACATTATAGCTCTATCCTCACTTGCTTTGGGCTCCAGTCTCATATTTCTACCTTCTGGGCATGTCATATCCACTTGAATATGCTGCTGTCCTCTCAGACTCAGAGTGGCCTTCATCATTTCCCACTCCAACTGACTCTTTTTTCCAAATACTTGTCATCAGTACTTCCTCACTTTAATCTCCTGAACAAAACCTTTGGAGTCTTTGATTCTTCTCTCTTGTTCATCACTGCTATTCTGCCATTCCTTTAAATTTTTTTTTTTTAACTTTCCAGACCTAATGGAGCATGACAGGAGTTGACATCTGCCACAAAAAGACTTAAAGGTTTGGCTCAAGGATCCCAGGTCATCTGCCTAAGGCTGTTGGTCAAGGTGTACCAGTTTTTGGCCAGATGAACCAACTCCATCTTCAAGTTGTGTTAAAGAGGTTGTCATGAGTCACATTAACCAGCTCCCTTGTCCTCTTCCCAGCTGATCTGGAAGATGAAGCTTCCTGGTCAGCAGAGCAAAACTGCTGTGGCTATAGGAACTACAGCCAATTAAATGTGTGTACAATAGGTACACAAACTGAAGGATTGTGCATTGTGTGTGAGCAGCTGTGCCTGGTGCTTCATCCTCAAGGCTGGGAGCAAGATCCTCACCTTTGACCAGCTGGCCTTGGACTCCCCCAAGGGCTGTAGCACTGCTCTGCTCTCTAGTCCTTGCATGGGCTGAGAGTGTACAGGCATCTTGGCAAGGCCTGAAGAACCCTGCCCAGCCACAGCAAACCCTAAATATGCTCCAAGGCCCAGAAGTATGAGTGGTCCAGATGCCACTGGCTGGGCTGTGGCTACCAAAAGATTTTTGGGTGCTGATTTTAAAAAGTCTCCTTTTAGTTCTCTTTACCACTACCCTCTCAGTGATTCTCTTACTTTAGCAAGAGATTCTGAACCCTGCCCCGCCTCTTTTTCCTCCCCCATTCATTCTGACTGCCCTTACTGCCAATTCATCCCATTCTACTCACTCTGATCACCTTCCTAATCTTCCTGAAGTTCCATTTTTGCCTTGGTGAATCTTGTGCTTAGGACCAAAAATGACTTCCAATCATCCCTGCAGTCAAATTCAAACTTTTTTTCAGAGTGCCAGAAGTGTTTTGTATCTGGACCTGGATGGTGCTTCAACTGTGTGTAAATTAGTCTGCTTGGACTATTGTAACAAATACCACAGATGAGGGGACTTAAACAACAGAAATGTATGTTGTCACTGTCCTGGAGGCCAGAAGTTGGAGATCAAGGTGTCCCACAAGTTTGAGGCTTGTGTCACCGGCTTATAGATGGTGACCTTCTTTCTGTGTCCTCACATGGTCTTTCCTCCATATCTGTGTGTCTGTGCCCTAATTTCCTCTGCTTATAAGGACACCAGTCAGACTGAATGAAGGCCCACCCTAATGATCTCATTTTTAACCCAATTACCTCTTTAAAGACCCCCTCTCTCCATGTACAGTCATAATCAGAGGCAATGGGAATTTAGGACTTCTGGGGAAGGGGGACACATTCATGCAGAAGCGTCTTACAAAGGTCTAGGGATGAACAAACAGATGGCAGACTAGGGAACTGGAAACAGCCCAGGGTTTCTGGGGGGCAAGGATGTGAGAAGGGGTGATGCAGAAAGAGGATGCTGAGATTGAAGAGGGACTCCACTGATTAGTCAGAGGACTTTGGATTTTACCCTGCGGGTGGGGGAGGGAGGAATCACTGAAGGATGAGAATTGGTCAAAATTGTAGTTTAGAAACTTCCCACTGAAAACAGCGAGGGGAATGAATTAGGGGTGCCCCGCTGGAAGTTTTTCCTAAACTCTTTACATCCCAGTTTAGAATTTAATGTCTCTATTTTTTTCTCCAGGACTCTAGATTTCTCTTTCCCCCTGATTATAAGCTTGTTCAGTGTAGGGGCCCTGTTTTTCCAAGGGCACAGCATAATAAGTTCTCCATAAAAACTCCAGAGGAATTATCTTCTGATCTTTTTTCCTAACTGCTTGTCAGATGTCACCGTAACACTTCCTTTGAGTACAGAATGTGGTTTCCACATGATTATCATACTTATTTTATTAAACTTTCTTGGGCATGTCCAGGCAATCATCTGATGTCAAGGGCAGATGTAGAGCAGTGGGCGGAGGCAGTGAGCTGCAGAGCAGAGTTTCTCAGGCTTTCACGTGTACACAGACACTGCAGGCTTGTGTTGGAATGCAGATTTTGATTTTCTGGATCTGAGGTGGGGCCTGAGAATCTGCTTTCTGACAAGCCCCTTGGTGATGCTGATGCTGCAAGTCTGCAGATTGTACTGTGAATAACAGGGGTGGGGGGAAAGCACCCAGAAAATCTGAGGGCCTGGCTGAGAGTTCTGCTTTGTCAGTAAGTGGATGTGAGACCTGGAGTAAATCAGAGAACTTTCCTGGGCCTCAAACTTTATCTTTACATAAAGACTTTAGTTGATCTCTAAGGCTCTTTACAGCTTTAAAAATTAATCTGTGATTTGGTAAGTTACATTTGATGAAAACATTTTGAGAACCTTGGAGAAAATAGGTATGTGTATTCAGTCCATTATAATTATTAAAGTTACTGATAGAGAGGCCATGGTTTGAGTTCCAGTGGATTAAAAAAAATAATCCTTTAATCCTCCTAGCGTAGTCACTCACCACTTGGCTTGGCACAATGTAGATTATTGCTTTGAAAGTGCTAAGCTAAAAGGAAAATCTCAAGTTGGGATCCTGTTGCATTTATACTCCATTTGTGGCTGTGCTGTCTAGGCTGCATGTTGAAATCACTTTTCAATCTCAAAACAAACCTTCATTTACTTTAAAACAAAATTTTAAGGAGTTGTATACAAACCCCACATTTACCACGGTAGCCTGGAAAGAACAGGTGCAACTGAGTGTGGAGTTTTGAATTTAAACATCTCTAACTGGGGATTTGGTTGATGTGATCCCTGAAGGTCTCAGCACTGCTACTGTACATGGATGAAAAAGGTGGATAATGAAGAGAGGTATAATCTCATTTGTTACGGAATGCTATTTGTGACAGCTCATTGGAGCCTCCACGATGAAGGCTGATAAAGAGGTTAAGAATTTATTTCTTTCTCCCCACCCCCCCCCCGCAAATACTTATTATTCAAAGCAGTGGCAGGAAAATCAGAGAACAGCATCACAATAAGATAAAGGTAATACTTGCTTTCAAACACAATTCTCTTCTTCAGAATTAACAAGCTGCCAGGTGGTAGAAAAGCAGAGGAACATCCTTAGGACTGGTTGGTTTCATTTAATTCCGACAAGGCTGGTTGAAGGAAGATGAGAAAATGCAACTCCAGGAGCTGGAGTGACAGCTGTATGGATGTGCATGTCAGTGCTGTGGTGGGGCTGGGGGAAGGAAGGACAGGATGGGAGGCCGCAAGGGAGTAGGCTCCAAAAATGCACCAATAAGCCTCAAACAATTACTCATCTCAAAAACACTTACAGACCCTCAATTCAAATCCAGATTTTAAGATGTTGGCTTTTTTAAGTGAGTGAGTTTGAGGCAGTATATGCAATTATTAAAAAGTATAGTAAGTACAGTCATACGCCACTTAATGGTAGGAACCCACTTGGAGAAATTCATTCTTAGGTAATTTTGTCATGTGCAAGCATCATGGAATGCACTTACACAAACCTAGATGGTGCAATCTACTACATGCCTAGGCTCCTGGTACAGTCTCTTGCTCCTAGGCTACAAACCTGTGTAGCATGTTATTATACTGAATACTGAGGCAATTGTGGAATGATGGTAAGTATTTGTGTATCTAAATATGTCTAAGTATAGAAAAGATACAGTAAAAATTTGTACAAAAGACTGTGTGTGTGAATGTTGGAGGAGCTGGGGCAGGGCAGTGGAGGAAGGTGCAAGAGGAGGTTAGAGTAGACATCAGGAGGAGGGAGGAAGGAAAGAATGGACAGGGAAGGAAGGAATGGACAGAGGGAGGGAAGAGAAGGAGAGAGAAAGAGAGAGCAGAGATAGAAAGAGACCTAGAGATAAAGCTTGAAAGAAATAATGAAATGGAGGGGGAAGAGAGAAAGAGAGAGAGAGAGGGAGGGAGGGAGGGAGGGAGAGTGGAAGAAGAGACAGATAAAGAGAAATGAAGAAAAAGGAGGTGAGTTTATGCACATGAGTAATGAGTATGAGTGCATGTTTGGGTGAGCAGAGGCAGGCAGGGTGGGATGGTAGGGGGCTCAGGGCTCCTTTTACCATAGCACATTTCCCCAGATCCCTTGCCAACTCTGGACCCTAACCAGGGACACTTGGCAGGTGGACAGCATGCTAAGCCTCTTTGCCCATTTAAACCACCCAGAGCTGGCATAAAAATGCAATATTGTAGTTGGGTCCAGCCTTTACTTTCAACATTGCAAAAGAACTTTTTGCTTATAATTCACTGTAATCTTATGGAACCACAGCCATATGTGGTTCCTCATTGACCAAAACATTGTTACATGGTGAGTATCTGTAGTGTACTTTTGCTCTTTGCCAGCCTTCCCACCTTGCAGCTATCACTGGGTATAAGTTGATGTGACAGTAATAAAACTATTGTTGTCTAGCATGTCTCAGGAGAGGCTGCCTTTCTGAAAGCTTCAGTGCAGAAACTCCTAACTGTGCAGACTTTCAGGAGGCTGCTTGTCCCAGAGATCCCACCTGCATTGCTAGAAAGCCTTCATCTCTCAATCCATGCTGCTGGCCTTGCCTGTATGTAATGCTGCTCCTGTTAGACCTACATCAGTTCCTCTGGGGGGTACAGCTTTTAGGCCCTGCCTATAATTCCACTTTTAAGAAGATCCTTCTTCCCAAGAAATCTGGGGCCATTTAGATGTTATTTTTGTCTTTCCCCTCAGCATCCTGCCTGCGAGGATGAAAATTTAGTTAACTCCATTTTTCCTCTAAGTCATAAAGCTCTTCTCTATCCTTATTCTTCCTAGAAGGTGGCTTCCCACCACTGCTCCACTTGTATTCAGCCAGCCCCTTCTTTCTCCCTGAATTTCAGTTAGCCAACTTGTCTTATGTTTTTTTCCCAAAGCTTTTGATACCAAAAAACAAAACCAAAAAACCAAACAGACTTGCTCTTAGGGGCATTTTTTTGGTAATATCATAGTGGGAAAACAACTCATGTATGCATCTTTAATTTCTTCTTATGCTGTCTTAGCTTCTAGGTATTAACATCTAAAAAGGCAGTGGCTGGAGTTAACAGCAGTGCAAATGGCCCCAGTACATCTCTGTGAGCTCACAAACCACAACCTTGAGCTTTTAGGTGAAACTAGAAGGCATTTCACAGATGAACGACTGTGAGAAAGCCTGGACTGGCAGACAGACCATGTGGGCTCAGGCCCTTGGAGCTGTTTTCAGTCATTGAACTTCTTGAGCCACAGTGCCTTCATATGAAAAATCAGCCGAACATTCAGGAAGTACACTTAGGTACTGCTAGGAAATGTGCCTGGGTATACATGGGTGTCCAGACCATATTCATCCCCTAATTTTTTATTTTGTTCTCCTCCACCAGGAAGACAGAAGATCTGACCCTTGGCCAGTCTCCAGAAAGCTTTGCTATTTGTCTTCCTTTGTTAGGCAATCTGGACACCAAGAGTCATTTTCATGGGGACATTAGATGGAATAAAACTTTGGGCAATACCCTGGGGAAGGAATTCTCAAGGGAGAGTTACCAAGGTCAACTTACCAAGTCTGGTAGACACCCCCACAACCACCACAAGTCTGGAAAGGCTCAGAAGGGAGTGCTTTGTTGATTCCCATAGGCTAAAGGGAAGCCCTGATGTGCCAAACTCTGTACCCTCTCCTGACTGCCACTTCCTCAAGATAGCTAAGGATAGGCACACCTGGGTTCAAATCCTACTCCACCACTTGTGTCCACAAGGACCTATGCAACCATAGCTTCCTGTCTATGTATCAAGCTCAACTGCATGCCAGCCAGTGTTGGGTGCTGGGGATACTATGGAAAACAAAAAATCAGGGGTACTTCCCTCACAGACATCGTGGTCCAATGGCAAGCTGGTTAACTGCTCTGGGCCTCAGTCTTCTCATTTGTAAAATGGGAACAATAATACCCAGCTTGTAGGTTTGCTATAAGATATGAATAAGGTGACCACTAAGGAGCTGAGGAGTGCCTGTCACACAGTAGATAACATGTTTTGACATGATAACCTGGTTGTTCATTACAGCCCTGAACACAGGCATGAGCTGGTTTTCCTGGTACAAGAGAGGCACTTATCAGTATCTAACAAGTAGAACTGCTTCATGGGGGAAAAAAAAAACCCTGTATATATGAATAGGTTTAGATGTATTTAAGTAAATGTAGAAAAAATGGCAAACTCAAAATGGTGGGATTACAGAGAAAAAGGGAGAGACTATTATTTACCTCTAATTTACTGGTTTGCTTAAACTATTATGCATTACTTTTCAAGCAAAAAAAATATTTAATGAAATTATTAGAAGCAAAAAAAAATTTAATACATAAAACACATTAACCAGTACCACCATGGGAATTGGTCAGTCTTGTTAGGATGAAATTTTCTTGTCCTGGGAATGTGGACAAGTTTCTTCCAAACAGCCCCTCCACAATTATCCCTGCCTTGCCCCCAACACCCCCAGCCTCAGCCACAAGCTATGCTCTCTAAACCCCGAGTGAAGGGCTAATGTTATTGTTAGGTTGTTTCCTTCTGCAGTCTTCTGCTAGGTCAGAGCTCCCAGAGTGAACAATAATCATTATCATCTCTGACAATCTGCAAAGATTAGCTCTAAGGGAAAAAAATTGGAAAATTACATGTGCAAGTTATAGTATGTGTCTTAATTTTAAAGCCACGGTGAAACCACAGAACACTGTAACATACTGCTATTTATCAGAGGCAATTATTAGGAATGACAGTTTGTATAGTACATATTTGTGTCCATAAAAATGCAGTACATAGTGACCCGTCTGGTCTCTGAACTCCAGATTGCTCTGTTGTTTGGACATCTTAATTTCTCCCAGTTCCCGGACCAAACAAGACAAGTGACAAAAGAGCTATCTGCTCCTTCCTCTTGGTAGAGTAACAGTGTGTCCCACATCAGTTTTCTTGTGGGCGGCCAGAGCAGCCTGCCAGAGCTGTTGGCCCAAGCGAAGGCTGAGGTCACACTTTGGAGCAGGGCTCAGGCGGTGGGCCAGGCTCCCTGAGGAGCACCTGGAAGACTTTCTGAGCACTCCATAATGGGGAGGGGAATGCCAATGGGGTCAGTAGTCTGCCAATTATGCAGTGGGATTTGGCACGAGATACATTTGGGATTACTTGCTATTGTAACACTATTTGTACCCCACATTGGTAAGATCTGGGAAGCATTTGAAATTACAATAAGAAATGCAGGTGCTTTTTTCTCTTTTTTTTGTGGTAGTTCTTAATAATGATTAAGTTCTGGAGCAGGAGTGGGAGCTACACCTTTTAGACCTAATTTTTCCACTTTGCCCACCCAGGAGTAGGTTCCTATACTTGAGCTCTTCTGGAGACCAACATTCTTCCCTCCTCACCCCCCAGTCATAAATCAGATAGTGAGCTCTATTTTGATTCAGAGAGTGGACTAAACTCCTCTCTGGCCCTGGCTGAGTTTGTTTTCCTCTAGGTGATAAGATCCCCTTTTGTCTCCAGTTTCCTACCTTTAGACCTGGGCATGGTTAATTCTGTTTCTCTCCCCTTCCCCCTTCTCTGCCCCAACCTCCAGCACTCAGGCTCAGAGTGGGACTTGGGACCATTCCATGGGTTGGTTTACCTCCACCTCATAAGCCTGCCTCATAGCCACTCACCAGTCCCAACTCTAAAAGGGATAAGGTAAGGGAGAAGTCAGAACTCATGAACTCTCAGGAACTCCCTCAGTTGCTGGGGTTTGGCTTTGTCCTTTATGCTCTGAAGCATTTATAACCCCCAACTATTTAATAGATTTTTAAGCAAACACAGAGCATACAAACTACACCCTGGTTTTGATAGTATTACACTTGCACTCTCACCACCACCAGGGTGGGTAAGGGAAAGCATATTGGTGCAACTTTTCTGTAGAGTTTCAAAGACGTTCAAGACTTCTGTTAGGATGACTTCCCTAGGTCTTGTGACCACAGCTCCCTGCTGCCCTGGTGTCACTAAAAAAAGGCCACTGGCCACTGGCCAGTCAGGTGCTATAGTAGTCTCTGTAGTCTGCAAATTTAAAAAATGAGTCTCAGGAGACTTCTAACTTATCCAGTGTCTACATCATGTGGGCTATGTGTGTCAGCTGATGAATAAACAGTACCAAATCCTTGCTCTCAAATCCCAGTTCAGGGAGTACATTGAGCTTGCTGGCCATGTGCTCTGAGCCCTAGTCAGCCTGGCCTGAATACCAAAATATGGTTTTATAACATTAGTGATATATTACTTCTTTTTTCTATATCAGATCACTCTGAAATGGTTATCATGAAGTTAATCTGATATCCTTCCTTCATCCTTTACCTTATCAATTTGAGAAAGGTAAAATATTTGCAGCAGACACATGTAAGCACTTGGGGTTGGATGTGAGGCTAAGCATGCCAGATTTTAAGGCTGAGGGTTTTGACCCCTACACCTTAATGTTAGTGTCAACTTGTGCTATCTGACCTCCCTAGGCCAGTGATCCTGCTGGTCTAGAAATGACCCTTTGAGAACCACTGGTCTAGACCAACATCTAGACCACAATGAGTGATTTTTAAGTAACTTTTGTTTGATTCTCTATCTTGTGGTCAATTGAAAGGGTGAATTGCTACGTTTATGTATTTAATCCTGATTAGACTGATCAGTGAGTGTGGCTGGCACAGTTAGGCTTAAACAAGTCTGCCCAGGGCTGTCAAGATCATCCTGTACCTAGGACCTCAGTCAATTCTTGCAAGTTACTTAGCTTCATATCATCTTTCTTTTGCTAGTGCTATGCTTAAGAGGCATACCTTGAATAAACCTAGAACTCATAATTACTGCCCTGATGCCAAGCAGAATTTTAATAATAAACCCAAGTTAAAAATTTGATTTTAGAGAGTTAAGTATGTTCTGTAATCCTTTGACCAGAAAATAATACCTCTGAAAAAAATCTACCTCAAGTAAATAATCCAAAATACAAGAGAATATTTATGCATGAAATGTTTCACATGGCATTACTTAAAACAGTGAAAATTTAGAAGCAAACCAAATGTAAATTGTAGACTAAATGTAAGATGTTAATGATAGATTAAATGGGTGTAGCATATATTGAAAACCTGTACTATCTTCCCAATTTTTCTGTAAATCTAAAACTGTTGTATAGTGTGGAAATGTAAGGGACTTATAGTGGTCAATGAATCCCTAAAAAAATACATTTGGAGGACTCACACTTCCTTATTAAAAAATTTACTAAATAACTACAGTAACCAAGACAGTGCAGTACTGGTGTGAGAATAGACCTATAGATCAATGGAATAAAACAGTGATTAGTCAAAGAACATATATGCATGGACACAGAAAATAATGTGGTAAAGGTGTTCGGGCGTAGGGGCTGGGGGGAGGAGGGCAAGGTGGGGGAAAATGGGGGACATCTGTAATAATGTCAACAATTTAAATAGAACTGAGTTCAGAAGTAAGCTCTTATATTTATAATCAAAAGATTTTTGACAAGGTGCTAAAATAGTTCAGTGGGGAAAGAACAGTATTTTCAACATTGGTGATGGGATAGCTGAATATCTACATGTAAAAATGAAGGTGGACCCCTTCTTCACACACATGCCAAAATTAACTCACAAAGGATCATAGGAAACCCTTAAAAATCCTAGAAGAAAAAAAGAAGTAAATCTTTGTGACCTTGGGTTAGGCAAAAATTCTTAGATATGACACCAAAAGCACAAACAATGATGACAATGACAAAATAGATATATTGGACTTCAAAGTTTAAAACTTTGTGCTTCAAAGGACAATAACAAGAAAGTAAAAAGACAACCCCCAAAATAGGAGCAAATGTTTGCAAACCATGTATCTTATAAGTGACTTGTATCTAGAATAGATACAGAAATCACACAATTCAATAATAAAATGACAAAAAAACCCAAGGACCTGAAAAAATATTTATGCAAAAATATATACAAATGACCAGTAAGCACATAAAAAGATGCCCAACATCAGTAGCCACCAGGGAACTGCAAGTCAAAACCCCAGTGAAAGACTATTTCATGTCCACTAGAATGGTTATAATAAAAAAGACAGATAATCATGGATTTTGGTGAGGATGTCAAGAAATTGAAACCCTCATATATTGTTAGTGGCAACATAAAATGATGCAGACACTTTGACAACAGCCTGGCAGCTCATCAAAAACTTAAACAGAGTTGCCATAAAATCCAGCTGTTCTATTCATAGGTATATACCCAAGAGAATCAAAAGCTTATGTTCATACAAACACTTGTCCATGGACATTCACAGCAGCATTATTCATAATGACCCAAATGTGAAAACAACCCAAATGTTCATCACCTGATAATAAAATGTGGCATATCTGCAGTTTCTAGCACAACTGATGATGTTATTGCTATGGAGTAAGCCCTTCTATAATATGGTAATGAATAGTTCAAAGCTTTCTGTTTCTCATTCGATAAAAAAATAATTAACTTTCTAGAGTATTTCTAACACAAGTTATGTGAGTTTTGAAAAGTTCCTTAAGCTTTCAGTGCCTCAGTTTCTTTATCTAAAAAGCAAGAAGATTAATACTATCTATTGCTGGGATGTAAGAGAGTTAAAATGATACACAGTGTAAAATCACCAAGCTCATAATGGACACGTATTAGACCCTCAATAATATAAAAAAGAAACCTGTTAGTTTCTTTTCCCAGAAGAACTGGCATTCGAGGTCTTTACTGGGCACTGTATTTATCAGAACACTCTTGGTTGCAAGCAAGTGAGATAGTACAAATAGATGCAGCCGGAAGAGGATTTGTTGGCTCACGAAGACAGCTGGAAAAAGGTAGTGGAGGTGGTGTGGAGGACTGTGGGACTGGTCTCAGTGATGCCTGGAGACAGGCCTCTAGAGCCTCCAGGGTACTCTCCATTCTTGCTTCCCTGTCTCCTTACATGTTGGTTCATTATCTGTTGCTATGCTGCAGCTTCTTCCACATGGTGGGAAACACAGTTCCTGGTGCTTCTGGTCTCACATTCTTCCACCTCGGCCTCCACCGAGAAAAGACTATTTTTCCTTACCTGAAAACGTTTGGGAAGAAGAACTCTAATTGTCCCAGCTTGTGCCATGCACCCACCCCTGAGGTCAGATATTTGAGTACTAAGGGTACTAAGATTGGTAGCTCCCACTAAAACTATAAAGTTGGAATTGAGAGAGTAACCACTTTTCAAAAAAAAAAAAAAGGGAGAAGTGTGCTGCTCTAAGCAGGTGAAACAAAATATGTCAAACACTGGCACTTGTACCCATTAGGTGCTGATGAAATGGATATAGTATAAGTCTACAGCACTTGTTAATGGTATTTCAGCCCCCATTTATTATCCTGGCAGGAAGGTTTTGTGCAGTGAACAAGTTGTACAACTGTACATAGTGGCCTGGCACTCCCAGACCCTCACCTCCAACCCAACAGATGTCTGATGAGCAGGATTGCTGAGCAGGCTCCATGGGCAACACACTTTTATGTTTAGGGACATATGTTTAGGACAACACACTTATCCAAAATGGGAATTCCATCCAACTAGGGAGACTATCTGAAGGGCATTTGCCAGAGAGCATGAAGTTACAATGTGGAAACTGGACTAGAGGTACAGAGCTCAAAACACAAGATGGCTGGTGGATTCCAGATGGGAGAGCCCAGTTCTAGCTGCATTTGAGGGGAATCTGTGACCCAGTGTGTGCAGGGACAGAACTCTCTATCCTGCAGCCCATGTTGGTCACAACTGGGCCCCCATGGGACTGTAATAATAACTCAGTACTTTGACCTGAGAGCAGCACAAACAGGCCTGGTAAGCCCAGCCCTTGTGCCCCAGCCCATAGCCATGATCAGCCCTCCCAAGGAGGGTGATCTAGAGTGAGTAGCAGTACCAGCAGCTAGACATGGCTCTGGCAGCAGCAGCAGCAGCAGCAGCAGCAGCAGCAGCAGCAGCAGCAGCAGCAGCAGTAGCAGCACAGAAGCCCCTAAAAATGGTGACAAATTCCCTTAAGTATCACCTGCTTTCTAAGTAGGACTGCCCCAGGAAAATAAATGGCAAACTCCCACTGGTTAATAGAACCTCTGGTGCCCATTTGTACATGTGATTTTGGAACCTCCTCAGTGGCTTGCAAAGGCTCTCCCTATATTTTCTTTCAACAGTACACTTTTCCTTTCTCTTAGATGTGCACAAAATGAACTGGGCTTCCTGAGAATGCTTTCCAGGTCAGATGGTTGGCCGCTTCTTCCCTTCAGCTAAATAAAGGACACCATCTTCAAAGGACAAGGAGGCAAATCCATCTGGTCTCTCTGATTGCACCGGTCAGGGAAGTTCCAGCCAAGTCCCAAGCTTTAGCTATGTGGACAGTTAGCTCATACCACCCAGAATCTACATCTGGCAACCAAATGCACCTTGCTCTGGCCACCCACATACACAAGATCCAATGAGCAACAGCCTCAGCATTCTCCTGGCTGAACAAAGAGGGTGATTGCCACAAGCAGAGCTATTGTTCAATTGGCATTGGCATCAAAGGCCCAGGCCAGATCCTCTTTGTCTGTCAGCTGCTATTTAGAAGGAAAAAAAAGAAGAAAAGCCAACCAATAGGTTTCTTGGAAAGAATCATCTGTGGATGTGGGACATTTGCTGTGGTGCTGCGCTAACGTGATTCTAATAACAACTTGCAAAGCTACTTAACATGGAGAACCTTACCAACATGTATTCTGAAATGTCATAGTGCCTGGTTATAATGGGCACTCTGTTTCCCAGATTTTGAGCTATTGAGAGTTGAGTCATGCCTACCTGCCTATGTGGAACCAGGTCTGTGCACAGTGTTTGGGGCAGGTCAACAGCCTTCAACAGTGTTAAGAACTTGTCATTTGGTCTTCAGATAACATACTGCAAGAGTCTCTTTCCCAGGAAGTCAGATTTTTTCTTTTACCTGGCCCTCTGCCTCCTCCTTGCCAGAGAGGAAAATTTTGTGTGTGTGTGTCAAAATTTTAATTGTATTATAGAATATTTCTGCCTTGGCTGGTATAGCTCAGTGGATTGAGTGCAGGCCTGCGAACAAAAGGGTCACTGATTCTATTCCCAGTCAGGGCACACGCCTGGGTTGTGGGCCATGTCCCCAGTAGGGGGCATGCGAGAGACAACCACACATTAATGTTTCTCTCCCTCTTGTTCTCCTTCCCTTCTCCTCACTCTAAAAATAAATAAAATCTTTAAAATATTTCTGACATATAAAAAAAGAACAGATAATAAAAGTATTGAACTTGTGGTTTCCACCTCTGGGCTTTAAAAAAATTGCAAATAATGATGTAATTGCTTTCCTTTCTCCCTTCTTCCAGGGGTCACCACTCTCCCTAGGGTTGATCATGTCCATGCACTATTGTACTGTTATAACATGGTTCCACATATAACCCTTGTTTTTTTTATGTGTTTTAAAACTTTGTATAGGGACTTCGGCCAAGATGCAGGTGTAGGTAGACACACTGTGCCTCCTCACACAACCAAAATATAGACAACAACAATTTAGAAACAAAAGACAACCAGTAATGACAGAAAATTGAACTGTATGAAAGTCTGACAACCAAGGAATTAAAGTAGTCATATTTATCCAGACCAGTAGGAGGGGTGGCCAGGTAAGGAGGGATTACAGCAAAGCAATGGCTGGTGGGTCCAGCAAGCTGGCAGATTGTGGAGGGGTGCAGCGCACAAAGCGGCAGATGGACCAGGCAGTCTCACATTTGTGCCCAGATAAACCAGGTGAAACTGGGAAGCGAGATAGACCCCATAACCCAGGGTCCCAGCACCCAGAAATAAAGCCTTAAAGCACCAATTGAAAACACCTGTGGGAGTTGAGGTGCAGGGAGAGACTCCCAGCCTCACAGGAGAGTTCGTTGGAGAGATCCACAGGGCCCTAGAAGGCACACAAACCCACCCACCTCGAAATCAGCACCAGAAGGTCACAGTTTGCTTCGGGGAAGTGGGGGAAGAGACTGAAATCCGACAGAGAGCAGACTAAGCACCATTGTTCCCTCTTGGACTCCTTCCCCACATACAGCATCACAACCCAGCAACTGGGTTGACCTGCCCTGGTGAACACCTAAGGCTCCGCCACTCATACATAACAGGCACGACAAGATGAGGAAAAACAAAAGGCCCAAACGAAAGAACAGATCAAAACTCCACAGCAAATACAACTAAGCGACAAAGAAATAGCCAACCTATCAGATGCACAGTTCAAAACACTGGTGATCAGGATGCTCACAGAATTGGTTGAATTTGGTTACAAATTAGATGAAAAAATGAAGGTTACACTAAGTGAAATGAAGGAAAATGCACAGGGAACCAATAGCGATGGGAAGGAGACTGGGACTCAAATCAGTGGAGTGGACCAGAAGGAGTAAAGAAACAACCAAACAGAAAAGAATGAAGAAACAAGAATTCAAAAAAATGAGGAGAGGCTTAGGAACCTCCAGGAAATCTTTAAACGTCCCAGCATCTGAACTGTTGGGGTACCAGAAGGGGAAGAGGAAGAGCAACAAGTGGAAAACTTATTTGAACAAATAATAAGGGAGAACTTCCCCAATCTGGCAAAGGAAATAGACTTCCAGGAAGTCCAGGAAGCTCAAAGAGTCCCAAAGACATTGGACCCAAGAAGGAACACACCAAGGCACATCATAATTACATTACCCAAGATGAAAGATAAGGAGAGAATCTTAAAATCAGCAAGAGAAAAGGAGACAGTTACCTACAAAGGAGTTCCCATCAGACTGTCAGCTGATTTCTCAAAAGAAAAGAGACCTTGCAGGCAAGAAGGGGCTGGAAAGAAGTATTCCAAGTCATGAAAGGCAAAGACCTACATCCAAGATTGTTCTATCCAGCAAAGCTTTCATTTAGCATGGAAGGGCAGATAAAGTGCTTTTCAGATAAGGTCAAGTTCAAGGAGTTCATCATCACCAAGCCCTTATTTTATGAAATGTTAAAGGGACTTATCTAAGAAAAAGAAAATAAAAAACATGTACAGTAAAAAGACAGCAAACACAATTATTAACAACCACACCTAAAACAAAAAAGGAAAAACAAACTAAGCAAACAACTAGAACAGGAACAGAACCACAGAAATGGAGATCACATGGAGGGTTTTCAACAGGGCAATGGGAGGAGGAGAGAGGGGGAGAAGGTACAGAGAATAAGTAGCATAGATGGTAGGTAGAAAGTAGACAGGGGGGAGGCAAGAATAGTATTGGAAATGTAGAAGCTAAAGAACTTATAAGTATGACACATGGACATAAACTAAAGGAGGAGAATGTGGGTGGGAGAGGGTGTGCAGGGTGGAGGGGAGTGAAGGGGGAAAATGGGACAACTGTAATAGCATAATCAATAAAATATATTAAAAAGAAGACTGGGGGCCATGTTCCAATCACCCAGGGCACTATTTGCAAGTTTCTCTCCACCCTCTGTCCCCAAGGGGCAACAGGAGCCACCCAATGTATGTGATGGGTTTTTATTTCCCAAGGACACATCCAAGTGGCTGTTTGCCCTCACCTAGGCCCTGTGGAGCAGGCAAGAGAACATTCCCCTGTTTTCCCATGCCTGATACCAGCAAGGCATCCTTAGTTCATACCTGCAGCTGAATTGGAGATGCACCCCCCTCAACTCCTCTGACTTAGAGTCCAAAGGACAGTCCATGAGCATTTGTCTAACCCCCTCAGCATAGGGGTGGCAGCTGCAGCTCACAGGCTCTGCTTTAAGAGACCATTGTACTGTTCAGTCATTCCAGCAGCTTGGGGATGATAGGCCCCCATGGAACTTCCAGTCAATCTGCAAGTCCAGAGCCCACTATTGTACCAAGGCCCCAGAAAAATGCATCCCCTGATCATTTTTAATGATTAAGGGTGGCCTATAAGCAGCACATTTAAATCAATCAATCAATCAATCAATCAATCAATAAGTCTTTGTATAAAAAGCCTTAGATGATATTGACCTCTGCAACTAGTAACCTGATGCTTTGAAGCCCCCAGGTTGATATATACAGTGCTGGTTCATCTGTTTTCACTGCTGTAGAGTGTTCCCTATATAAATATAGCACAACACATTCATCTATTCTTTAGGTGACAGACGTTCAGACTCCTTCCAGTTTTCCATTGTTACAAACACTAAGAATGGCAAGCATTCTTAGGCAAGTGTATTTAATTAACCTTTCTTAGGATTCTGGTGTGTGGCAAGAACAGAAAGCAGCCAAACTATTAGTCAGTCTCATATTGTTTTTAAATTTTTAGAGACAATATATTCCTTATTGATGTGCCCAGTGTGGGTCTGGCCCACTGCCACTCTCCATTCTCCACTGTTCTCTTGGGCCATCTTTGCATCTTTTTCCTGACCTGTGTCTGGTCTCTTCCATGTCTGTTTCCTGAGGTTAGCTCACCTGCCATCTCAGATTCCTTGCATAATGTCTCTTTCCCAATGGACTCTGGCTTCCCTCACCCCTTTGGTTATGCAATTTCTAGCAATTTTAGGTGAAAACATCACATGTTCCCTATATCCTGTTCCTATGGCTTAGATGCTCTTGGCAAGCATCCTTGCTGAAAATTTTAGGGCCTTAGAAATAAGAAGGGAGATGCATAGAGTTTTCTCTGATACCCCACCATTCCTTACAAGGTTAGCTGCCAAGAAAATGCTCAGTGATTAAATGATTTACTGAATAAGATAAGAGGGTAAAATGGAATTTGATAGATGTGGTATAAGGTTGGGGTTACATAAGATTGTTCTAACAATACAAGTAGATTGACTCTCATTGAATAGGAGTCTTTTATAAAATACTATGGCACATAAGCCAAGTTATTTCAGAGAGCATAAAAAATTTGATGTTTCCTTTTACCTAGCTGTATTCCTGAAGAATCTTTAATGTTCAACACCCACATATACATACACACTCGGAGGTATATACAAAAATGCTTTCATTTCCTGAAAAGATTCAGTGATAACCTATTTTAAGCACTGCTAAGCAATTTAAATAAAAGACTACTAAGTTGCCTTTTTAAGTAAACTTTTATTGAAGTATAACAAACCTAGAATGCATAAATCATGAGTGTACAGTTCAATGAATATCCACAAACTAAACTCACCTTGTAATCATAACACAGATCAAGCAACTGAACCCAACAAGCTCTCCAAATTCCCATGTGTGCTGCAACTCAGTCACTATCTATTTCCCTGCAAAGGAAACCACTACTCTGAGTTCTAACACTATAATTTTGCCTGATTTTGAACTTAAAAAAAGAATCATACAATGTACACTCTTTCATGTCTGACTATTTTTGTACAGTACTTAGTTTGTGAGATGTATTCAAGTCATTGTATGTAGTGTAATTCATTTTCATTGCTATATGGTATTCCATTGCACGGATATATTATTTGTTTACTTCATTGTCAATGGTCATTTATCTTGTTCTAGTTTTTGAACTATAATAAATAGTCCTACAGTAAAAATTCTTGTACATGTTTTTGTGGGTGCGCTTGTGTATAATTTCTTTTGGGTATAAACCTACAAGAGAATTGCTGGTGCAATAGGTATGCATACATTCAGCTTTCATAATGCCAACAGTGCATTTGCTGTTTTATACTTGTGTCAGCAGTGTGTCAAATCTCCAGCTGTTCCTCACCCATACTTGGTGTTTTCTGTCTGGGGTATATAGGCACTCTGTGCCTAGCCTTCCAGGTTATAGCTCCTTCAAAAAATCACAATTTTTTTCTTCTGATTCTTCTTTCCTGATCCTTCCATTTCTTTTCTTGGCTCCTCTTCCTTTGCCTACTCTTTACATGTTATGTTTTTTCCTAAAGTTCTATCTTCTTCCTTCTTTCTTTATTATTCTACTCATACAAGACAATACATTCAGTTTTTTAGTCAGCAAACAGTGAGTTCCTACTGTGTGCTAGGGACTGTGTTAGCTGATGAGCAAAACAGAGCTGATCTCTGCCCTTGGTCTAGTTGGGGTGCAAGCATTTAACAAGTAAATCTCATAAATGACTTTTCAATCTCACATAACAATGACAGCCATGAAGGAAACAAGATGAGTCCATGAGCATAACTTGTGCATTTAATTTAAATTGAAAAGTTCAGGAAAAGCCTCTTTGAGGAGTCTGAGGTAGAAAGTTGAGTAGAAGGCAAAGGGGATGAGTGTTGGGAATCAGCATATGTGATAGTTTAGAGGGAGAAAAGTGCTTGGAACATTCAGAGACCATGGGAAGGCGGGCTTTGGAATCTGGGGAGTGAAGTAGCTTGCTCTAAGTCTAGAGGGGTAGGCAGCAGACACAACATGTGGAGCCTTGTCAGCCATGTTAAGCATTTTGTATTTTATTGCAAGTGCAATGGGGAATAGTAGAAAGGACATAGAGTAGGATGTCCATGTGTCCTGGTGGGTGTTAAGGCTTAGTCTTGCTTTCAAAATAGATCACTTTAAAAAAAAGCATAGGAAAAACAAACCCATTCCATTTGCATGAGAGATTTTGAGGAGAAATGGAAGAATTTATTATTTCCAAAGAGGTAAAATTTGGAGAACTGAGCAGACAGCTTTGTTGTTGTTGTTTGTATATTTGAAAAGCATACTTTTTTATTGCCATTAACAGGAAATATTTTATTTGTCAGTCTCTTGCTATATACTACTACTATGCCAAGTGCTTTAAAATATATAATTTACATTAAGTGGTAGAACTGATATTGTAACTTAGATCAGTGTTATTCCAAGGTCTATATTATTATAAGCCCCAGAGAACAGAGGATGAAAGACATGATGTAGAGGCATCTCTCCACCACACAGCAGGGCAATGGGCTCTGCCAGGCTGAAGGAGGTGAGGCAGAGGTTTAGAAGGAGTATGGCACCAGCAGGGAATATAATAAGAGAGGTAGAAACAAAATAATGTGAATGTGACATCACAGAAATCAGTGAAGAGAAAGTACTTTAAGGAGTAAATAATCAACCTCATCAAATGTTGCTGAGAGATCAGGTAAGAAGAAAATTTCAGAGACTCTATTGGATTTAGTCAAATGGAGATCACTGGTGGTCTTAACAGGAGAAACCTCAGTACTGTGGGAGGAGCAGCAGAGGGAGTGGAGTGGATTAAAGACTAAATGGAGAAAGTAGAAGCACCTTTGGTGGAACAATTTTCGTAGGAACTTGGATGTGTTTGGGAATAAGAAAGAACATTATTTGGAGGAGGATTTGAGAGCAAGAGAAGGTTTTCTAAAGGCACAACTTCCTAAGGAGATGGACAGGTTGAAGATGTAGGAGCTAAGTCCTACCTCTGCCTGAGAAGGAAGGAGGGGATAGACCCATCCACATTCTTGGCTGCTATGGTGGCCATGAAAACCAGCTGCCTAAGATCTCTTGCTGTGGGAACTAATTGATGGCTGGCCCCAGCCGCTGGCCTTCTTGGTCCACTCCCACATCCCTTCTGAGGCCATGGTTCCCACAGGCTGTTCCCAATAAATGACTAAGCATGGCAAAACCATTCCTGTGGTCATTTTGGCATGAGGACCCTCTGGCCCCTGCATTCCTGCCTTGGTCTTGGCCAAACCTGTTTGGAAGTGTGCTGCACTCTGAGCTACTTCATGTCCAATCTTCCTTCCCCCTTCCTTCACAGGTGCCACTCCTGCCCTCTGTTCCTCCTCTTTTTTATTCACAGGCATTTCCCCCAATAAATCTCTTGTATGTTTAATTCTGTCTTCGAATCTGCCTCTAGGAGGACCTTACATAGCTGCTGACTCCTGAATCAGCCTATGCCTATGGATTTCTTCTGTCCACTTCTAAACTACAATTGGACAACCACAACTGGAATATTGCAGTAAGTGACCCCGGCTTATTTCCTCACTGTTATTCTCAATCCTTCTGCTGAGTACATTGTTCACACTATTATCAGAGTGATATTCCAAAATAAACATTTGGTCATGTGATGTTTTAAAACTTCATTACTTAACTGCTTTAGATTCTACAGTGGCTTCCCATTATGGCTAGAATAAAACAGAATCTCCTCCCCGTGGTCTCTCTGACATCTAGTATATTCCCTGCACTATTTCTCAATCATATACAGCTTTTTCCTTCTCAAAAGCCTTTCCTCTTCTTGTTCTTTGGAACACATTTTCTCTAGAGCTTCAGATGGCATACCTTTCACTTCATTCACATTTCTTCTCCAATGCCATCTCCTTTCATGAGAACTTACATGATCCCCTTGTCTAAAACTGCTTGTCCCATTCCCACCCACTATCATACTTTTTTAAAAAATATGTCTTATTGATTATGCTATTACAGTTGTCCCATTTCCCCCCTTCACTCCCCTCCACCCTGCACACCCCCTCCCCATCCACATCCCCCACTTTAGTTCATGTCCATGTGTCATAAATTCTTCAGCTTCTACATTTCCCATACTATTCTTGCCTCCCCCCTGTCTACTTTCTACCTACCATCTATGCTACTTATTCTCTGTACCTTCTCCCCCTCTCTCCTCCTCCCATTGCCCTGTTGAAAACCCTCCATGTGATCTCCATTTCTGTGGTTCTGTTCCTGTTCTAGTTGTTTGCTTAGTTTGTTTTTCTTTTTGTTTTAGGTGTGGTTGTTAATAATTGTGTTTGCTGTCTTTTTACTGTACATGTTTTTTATTTTCTTTTTCTTAGATAAGTCCCTTTAACATTTCATAAAATAAGGGCTTGGTGATGATGAACTCCTTGAACTTGACCTTATCTGAAAAGCACTTTATCTGCCCTTCCATGCTAAATGAAAGCTTTGCTGGATAGAACAATCTTGGATGTAGGTCTTTGCCTTTCATGACTTGGAATACTTCTTTCCAGCCCCTTCTTGCCTGCAAGGTCTCTTTTTCTTTTGAGAAATCAGCTGACAGTCTGATGGGAACTCCTTTGTAGGTAACTGTCTCCTTTCCTCTTGCTGATTTTAAGATTCTCTCCTTATCTTTCATCTTGGGTAATGTAATTATGATGTGCCTTGGTGTGTTCCTTCTTGGGTCCAATGTCTTTGGGACTCTTTGAGCTTCCTGGACTTCCTGGAAGTCTATTTCCTTTGCCAGATTGGGGAAGTTCTCCCTTATTATTTGTTCAAATAAGTTTTCCACTTGTTGCTCTTCCTCTTCCCCTTCTGGTACCCCAACAGTTCAGATGCTGGGAATGTTTAAAGATTTCCTGGAGGTTCCTAAGCCTCTCCTCATTTTTTTGAATTCTTGTTTCTTCATTCTTTTCTGTTTGGTTGTTTCTTTACTCCTTCTGGTCCACTCCACTGATTTGAGTCCCAGTCTCCTTCCCATCGCTATTGGTTCCCTGTGCATTTCTTTCATTTCACTTAGTGTAACCTTCATTTTTTTCATCTAATTTGTAACCAAATTCAACCAATTCTGTGAGCATCCTGATCACCAGTGTTTTGAACTGTGCATCTGATAGGTTGGCTATTTCTTTGTCGCTTAGTTGTATTTGCTGTGGAGTTTTGATCTGTTCTTTCGTTTGGGCCTTTTGTTTTTCCTCATCTTGTCATGCCTGTTATGTATGAGTGGTGGAGCCTTAGGTGTTCACCAGGGCAGGTCAACCCAGTTGCTGGGTTGTGATGCTGTATGTGGGGAAGGAGTCCAAGAGGGAACAATGGTGCTTAGTCTGCTCTCTGTCGGATTTCAGTCTCTTCCCCCACTTCCCCGAAGCAAACTGTGACCTTCTGGTGCTGATTTCGAGGTGGGTGGGTTTGTGTGCCTTCTAGGGCCCTGTGGGTCTCTCCAACGAACTCTCCTGTGAGGCTGGGAGTCTCTCCCTGCACCTCAACTCCCACAGGTGTTTTCAATTGGTGCTTTAAGGCTTTATTTCTGGGTGCTGGGACCCTGGGTTGCAGGGTCAGTTTCTCTCCCCAGTTTCGACTGGTTTATCTGCACGTGAATGTGGGACACCTGATCAACCAGCTGCCTTGGGCACAGTGCCTTGCTTCACAATCACCACCTCGCTGGGTCTGCCTGTTGCCACCCAGTGGCCAGGGTCTGCCAGCCACCGCCTATGTGCCCAGGGTGCACCTGGTGCCACCACTTTTTGTGCCGTGACCCCTCTCCTCCCAGTCGTGTGACTCTGCCCCACCTACAGGTCAGGATTAATGTCTCTATTTTAACTCCTTCGTTGTTGGACTTCCATACAGTTCAATTTTCTTTCAGTTCTAGTTGTTATTTTGTTTCTAAATTGTTGTTGTCTATATTTTGGTTGTGTGAGGAGGCACAGTGTGTCTACCTACACCTGCATCTTGGCTGGAAGTCCCACTATCATTCTTTATCCTCTCTACTCTGTTCATCTTTCTTTTTTGGGAGGAGTATTATCATTCTGAAATTGTATTACTTATATGATTACCTACTTGGGCTCAATAAATATTTAAAACATAACACAACATAATAAGTACTCTTTAATCTAAAGATTCTGACAACTATATATTATCTAAAACAGTAAACTCTGATAGAAACATGATTTGAACCACTTATGTAATTTCAAAATTTCTAGGAGCTCTCTGTTAAGTCTTAAGCTTCTTGGATAGTAAGTGTGAATGGGGGTTGGCAGTTGTATGTAGAGAGGCAATAATTTCCTAGGTGGCCATGGCTGGTGGCAAGGGTAAACTCACTTTATAGAGATTAAAGTCTTTTGGTTCATAAAGGAAGCACTGAAAGAAAAGATCTGTAACCTGGCTTTATCATGAATTAGTCCTATGACCTTGGAGAGATCACTTGGGTCTGGGATGGCAAACAGGTTTTATCTTTTGTGTCATCTTCTGTCAATTGGTAATGGCTGCCTGGAGACCTGCTGAGGGAAGGTTTCTGAGGGTTAGTCTGAGCTTCTGGGGAAACAGTTCCTTGCTCAGTTAGTGATATCTGCCCTGAGCATCCTACAATTGCACTGGATGTTCTGACTTTCTCAAAGTCTTGGTTTTCACCTCAATCAACAAGGCATAAAAATAACAGTTCTCTCAGCCCAACTTGGATTCTATGAAGCTCAAACAGAGTAGGCTGAGAAAATGCCATGAAAGTCTAACACAACACTAAACTATTATTAGAAATATGTCTTAGTGAGGCCAGGGACAATATAATGTATATGTGTCTCTACATGAATGCCTTCCTATGTGTCTCTATATTCCCCCAGGGGAAAAAATAGAAATATATGTCAATGTTTTCCAAAAAAACTGGGTCTAGAAAAAAATGCTCAATTGTTCCAGGCTTAGGATGTGGAAAAGTTGTCCTGATGAAGATTAAACCAATTGATAAGCTTAAAAATCTACCCTTTACAACAGCATGGGTGGAACTGGAGAGCATTATGCTAAGTGAAATAAAACAGGTGGTGAAAGACAAATACCATATGATCTCACCTATAAGTGGAACTTTATGAAGCAAATGAGCAAAATAGAGCCAGAGACTTAGAAATAAAGAATAAATGGACAGTGACCAAAGGGGAGAAGGGAGAGGGGGTAAAGGGGAAAAGAAGGGGAAGGGGCAAGCAAAGGAACATGAATAGAGGGCTCATGGACAAAGACGATGGAGGATGGGGGATTGACTGTGGCAGTGAGGGGAGCTTGGTGAGGGTAAGCAATGGGGAAATAGGTGAGACAACTGTAACTCAACAGTAATAAATAAATAAATTTATAAATAAATAATCTTCAGTTTAGCTTTCCCCCACCCCCATAGAGTCAATTTATTACATTTATATGTGCACATATATAATCTATAATTTTTTAAAAAATATGGTCTCTTTGTAAGTCATTTTAAATTTTTAAAAGGCTCAAGTTCTGCTGCTTTGGGAAGCAGAGTGCCATTTTTCCTCTTTTATAGACCACTTACGGTCTGACGAAATTTACTTCTCTCTACCCGGGTGTCTTTCTTGGCTTCTCCTCTCTCTGCAGATGCTCAGGCCACCTCAGTGAATCTGCTATTATTGATTCAGGAAAAGGCTTTGATTCTGCAAACTGCAAGCTGTTGCTCATGAAACTATGACAACTTAGTATTAGCTACAAATCAATGAACTTTTTAAATGCAATTGAAGCAACAAAACTCTCTTACTGCTAAACCTTGATAAGCTCACCCTGGAACTGCCAAACCTTTATCTTAACAGCCATGTGATCTTTGTTGCTTTGATAGCCCCTTTGCTGCATTGATAAGGATTACATGTCTTGTAGAAACTGTTGTCCTCTCTAGAAACATTTTGAAGTCGGTTGGAGGAAAAAGTGAGTCCCTTCCTATGGGTGGACTGTGATAGGTCAGTATTCTCAAATAAACCATTCTCAGGCCTCTTCCTTTTCACCCAAGCTGATCTTTAAAGAAAAAATACCAAATGGGAACATGTCCAGGGAAGGTTCAAGCTGTGATGGAGGACTCCTGGCATGGTTCACTGGTGAGGGTGTTTAGATCTTCACTCTTGTGAGCCATTCTATAGATATAACCCCCCTGCCCCTTGCTTCATAGCAGTAGTCTCTTTCTTCATTTCTCTCCCTTAGTCTTCAAGCAATAAAATGTACATAACTAGGTCACTTAGACATCTACTATTTGCTCTTACCATTATGAAATGCCTCATCAAATGCCCTTTACTTACGTGGGTCACTTTCACTTGGAGTTTGGCTGCAGATGAGTTTGGTATAATTTAGGAAAGCAAGGGGAATAGCTATCATAGGGAGACCTTCAGAGTGTGTGTGAAGACCAGTACCAACCCCCTATATGTCATCAGCCTATAGCTGGAATGGCCAGATGGTGGATGAAAACTGCTTGTAAAATTGACCCTCTTCCTACCATGTTCCTGATTTCCACCTGGTCAAATGTTATCCCAGGAAATGCAACTTTTGCTTATTTCTGTTTCCTCCTTGCATCCTTTTGGTTCACAAGTTGGTACTCAATCCACTGAGCCACACCAGCCAGGGCTCCTCCCTGTATCCTCTTCCTTTCCCTTCTGCTGTCCTCCTTGTCACGGCTCTGCACCTTTCACTTTGGCCATTGTTGCAGCCACCAGCTCTGTACAGGTGAAACCTGATTCCCTGGCTTGGCTGTGCTGCCTGACTTGCAGTTTTCTCCTGGGGTTCTACGGGGTCCCGATGTTGGGATGCCTGCAGAACCCCATGGCATGCACGCACTTGCCTCCTGAAAGAGACAGTTAACACCCTAGAGTTCAAATTTTGTCCAACACATATTAGGAGAAGGTAGATAAATGCTCCATTTATCTGTAAATAATCTCTTTATCTCTCCTATGAATGGTTCTGATGTGCATTTTATTGGGCTTCTCAGAGATCCTGGCAGGGTCGAGCCCCAGTTTTCCACAGCAGTGAGGACTTCAAGGATCACCCTCATTTTGGCTTTTCTTCTCCCCTGTTGCCAACTCCTGTCCCTGGGATCACCTCCTAAATTAGCTGCCTGCATACAAGCCCCTGTCTGAGGTTCTCCTTTCCAGGGCAAATCCAGGCCAAAATGACCTAGAAAGCAGTTTCAAGATGGATTCTGGAAGTGGGATCACTGGTCAGTGGACATCCGGGATTCCACTGCTTATGGTAAGAGGGGTGGACTCCTGACATCCAGTAATACCACAGTTACTAGGTTCTCATTGAGAGGACAGTGGCCTGAGAGGCTTATGCAGCATCTGTGACACTTAAATAATATGGAGACAATGACATTTGTAAGGATTGTAAGGTTGGTTGACTTTAGTTAACTTCTTTAGGAGCTGTGGTGAACATGCTGTTACCTGAGCTAAAGTGAAACTACATTTCACAGAATTCCTCTATTACATGGTCTGATTTAGTTTGGGCTATGTGAACTTGTGTGAGATTTGGAAAGTAGCTGTATTTATTTTATAATCAGAAGTTGTCTTAGTTTGTTCAGGCTGCTATAACAAAATATCAAAGACTAGGCAGCATATAAATAACAGAAATTATTTCTCACAGTTCTGAAAGCCAGAAGTCAAGGAACAGTATGCCAGCATGGTCTGGCCAGGGCCTTATTACAGGTTAAAGACTTCTTGCTGTGTCTTCACATGATGTAAGGGGCTAGGGAGCTCGGTAAGTCTCTCTTTTAAAAGACCCATTTATTCTTTCATAAGAGGTCTAATCCCATTTATTAGGGCTTCAGCCTCATGACCTTAGCACCTCCCAAAGGCCCCACCTCTTAATACCATTGCATTGATTATTAGGATTTCAACATATACATTTTAGGGGAGTCACAGATATTCAGATCATAGCAGAAGGTAAACAGGGGTATCAGGCACTATTGCAGCTCACAGATACTATTTCACATGCTCACCTTGGGCATGTGAAGCAGATGCTGACCCACAGCTCTTCCAGTTCCTATCAGATCTCCATCACCTTCTCAGACTGGCTGCGTGACCTACTTCAGTCTTAGCACTGGATGCAGAGGCAACAGCTGAACATAAACTGCATAACCAGCTTCTACAATTGTGTGAGGTTGAATCCCTATAATAAAACCCACATTCTAGATCATTTCTAGTGGTTCTACTTTTCTGATCAAACCCTGACTGTTACAGAAGCCCTGAAAATGGAAAATGTAGGCTCAATCCAGCTGTCAACTCAGGCACACTGTGAATGTTGGAGGGCCCCCAAGGCGGTTTTTAAAGAGATTCATCTCCTGCAGCTGCAGGGCAGACAGTGTTGAAATCCCGACTGAGGAACCAATTGCAAGGACATTAATTTCCAAGATGTAAGAATAGTAATGTTACAAAGGAGACTGAAAGCACAGCCCCACCAGGTCTCCTATACCAAAGGATAGAAGACTGTGACTTCTGGCATTAGGACATTTGAATAGACAGGCGTGAGAATTTTGGGTCCCCATGTTTTTGTGTAACTCTGGGCTGGCAGAAGCAGAATTTCTTCTTCGCTTGGGAAGGGCATTCTTCTTTTACTTGGAAACCTGCAAAACCTCACAAGCTGATGCTTGTGTTCCTGATGATTTTGCCATTCATTGCCTCCTGATCAACAGAGTCACATAGCAGCCCAGGTAAAGAAATACAGTCACCGCTCTGGGAGGAAATCACACCACACTCCCCCAAGTTGCAGGACCTGACTGATATAAAGCGATGGGAACTGGGGGGAAACCCCACTGGTGATGAGATATCAGCATCTCTGAAAAGCTCAAAGATACTCTGAATGATTTTCTAAGATTTATCTTCCAAGTCACTAAATTTCTTTCCCCCCATGTTTAGTCTGCTTTCCAACCTACTCTTTGATTATTTTTATTTCATGTACTATATATATTTCTTTTATTTTCAAATGTCTATTTGGTTAGTTTTTTTCTAAGTGTTCCTGTTTTCTTTAAATATCTTGTCCAGTCTTCTTTAACAAATTACATTTCTTTCCCTGGCCAGTGTGGCTCAACAGGTTGGGCATTGTCCCTCAAACCAAAGAGTTGTGGGTTTGATTTCCAGTCAGGGCATGTGCAAGAGACAATCAATTGATGTTTCTCTGGCACATCAATGTTTCTATCTCTCTCTCCTCTCTCCCTTCCCCTCTCTCTGGAATCAATAAAAAAAATTTTTAAATAAAAAATAAATTCTATTACTTTATATTTAAAAATTAAAACAGTTATTTTAAGGATTTTTTTAAAAAAGTAATATACCATCTAAATTTATTAAAGGTGTACATTTCTATAAATTGTTGCTTTTGTTGTCTCTTCTTTCAGGAATTGGTTTTCTCATGTGAATTGTAAAAATAACCAGTACTTTAAACAACTATGTAGTCAGTAAGTAATTTTATTTTTATTTCTGCCACCTTTTAAAATGTTCTCAGTTGGACTAATTTTTTCATGCCTTTGGATGCAAACTTGTACAAGCTCAGTGCCATTTTTATACTTTAAGAATTTAAAACTTTGTAGTCACTTTACATTGAAAGCAGCCTCAAATTTATATACATATAAATTGTATATGTATACAATTCCCATGTATACAATTCTCCAGTCCCATGTAATAATCAGCACTTCAATTTTTATTAAAAAACAAAAATCTTGTCCCTGTCCTGCAGCAGGTATTTTTGGAAAGTGGGGTATGATTGGGTTCTTTATTTCCCTAGTCCTTTTCTGCTAGTTCACTGAGAATTATTTTTGTTCTCCCTGGGCTGGAAGAAAAATAAGAAGAGGTGAACATCCCTAACTGACTGGTACTGCCATTAGATGGCTCTGTGTTTAAAACTGACTTGTTTTCCTTGGGTGTGTTTGTGGATTCTTCCAAAACTTCTGTTTCCATCCGCCTAACATTTGCTTCATCTGGATGATGAATGTGACTTCAGCTATCTCCTTTAGTTTTCACAGGTTCTAGGATCTGATGATATCTTTAGTTTGTATCTGCTGAGACCTTTTTACACCTCTTGGTGAACCTTATATTTTACACCCCTTGGTGAACTCCCTCCTCCAAGGCCCACATCCAATACATGGGAAACACACATCTTTTGCCCCAACGCATTCTAGATGGCAGACCAATCCCAGAACACCTGTCCACAACCTACTAGGCTGTTTCTTGTACATTAGCTTTGTCAGGTGAGAGTTGGACCCTAGTCCCTGATGTCTGCCCTTACCTTTCTCTATCTTTTTCTCCCCATTGTGTAAAGTGGGTCTTGGCACATTTCTCCAAAGAAATTGTTCACCAATACCGATGTGTAGGAGAGTTTAAGACTCATCTAACTAGTTCCTGACCACTTCCTTTGAAATTTCTGTATGGAAATCTACCTCACAACTTACTTTGAATCCTCTATCTATTAACATTGAATCTCAACTTGTTAAACAATTTTCTACTGAGAGTTCATCTTGAATAGGAATGGATTCTCTTTGTGTGCCCCATGACCTTGGGTTTCAGAAGTGTTCCAACCAGGTGGTTCCATGTTTGTTCTTCAAAATTCATGAGTTCCAAGGTAGTGTGTATATTACATTTTCAGTATGTGGTTTCTGCAATCTATAAGTGGTTGTAAACTTGGACTGCATTCCTAAAAACGGTGTCAGCTTGGGATTTTGATTTCTCTCAGGTCACCACCTGAAACTCTAAATAGATGATCCATTCTTCTAATCAGCTGATGATATTTATAGGGATTTCAATCCTTTTATCCAATTTCTCCACTAACCTTGATTCTCTTGAAAAAGTTTAAGGGCAGTAGAGAGGATGATTTCTGATGCAAACAACAAAACATTCAACTGAAACTAGCTTAATCAAAAAACAAAAATGGGGATTTATAAGCTCATGTTGAGATTTAGGCCATGGGATTTGGGCTCTGCCAATTGGTTTTATCCATGTCACTCGAACTTTGGACCCACAGGTATAAGGAGGCAGGGATGTAGATCTTTCTCAGGACAGGTGGCAGCAGCAGTTGTGGCAAAGTGGCTTTCCTCATCCACTCAGTTCTATGGTGCCATTTTGGGGATTGTTCCTGGAAGTTGAAACTCAAACCTGATTCCCCACCTCATGGTGATTCTATGAGCTATTTAATATCCATCAAATAACAGACAAGTATACAAACAAACAGGGAATCTTTCTTTCCTGATTGGTCATGCAGATTCAGTTTCAGTGTATGAGCTTTCAAACATAGGTCTATTGTGTTGTTATCCGAGGAAGTAATAGATAAGTATTTTAGATCCCAGTTAACAAAGATGCCTTTTTATTCAGGAGAGAGCTGGAAAAAGCCTGTGTTTTCTCCCTGATGCAAGAGTTTTCTCAAGTTTGCATGGTAGTAAGCCACAAGGGATCCTATAAACGAGAAAATATTTTCCTAAAAAGTATAGGAATATACTTTGAATGTCTGGAGAAGTTTTCATAAAACCAGAAAGAAAGCATGTTGGTAAGGAAAATTAGAAGGCAGTGGTTCTAGTTGGCTTCTGGGATATGAGGTGGCCAGCAGGAAGTCCCTGCTGAAGCCTTTTTGGAGGCACAGTCACCTGACAGGCCCATCAGAATGAATTACCTAAAAATCATACTCTCAAATTATGGCACATAATAATTTGATGAGTTGAGCTCTGTTGTATTACTCATTTGAACATTGACAGATTCCTACTCAAATCAATCATTTCTTTTTGGCATAGTTGAATTTGAACTGCTCTTTTTGACAATGATTAACCAACAGTTGAGCTGGGTCGTAAGGCTCTTCCTGTTGTAAACCTTCACCCCAGTTCTCCATCTCCCATTTTCCGTCTCTCTTTTAACTATAGTGGGAGGGCAAGCATCCTATGCATCTGAAATGGGTATCGAGTTGTCATATATAGAAGTTAATGTGAAGTAGGATGCAGAAAGCCCTGTTTTATTCTGTTTAAAATGGAATTTTGTTTGGCCTAAGATCATTCCTAGCCAATCTGATTCTGGAAATAGTATTGCAATGCAGGTTTTAGGCCATGATAGTCATCTTGGATTTTTGCCAAGATCATCAAGTTTAGTGCAAAGACAGTCCCTGTTCACAGAACCAAAGGCTGGTGATAGACTAATAAAAAGTCTTCATTATTGATATGTAACTCCTCAGAAGATTTATCATATGCAAGAAGTAGAGTATAGATTTGTACCTGTGTGTAAGTTATACCTAAAACTTATCGGCTCTTCATGCAAGATTGTTGGTTAGGAGGCTTGCTGAGAAGAAAGACAATATGGAAATCTGAGAATAAGCCCAGCAAATTAATGAGTCTGTAATCATTGGCAGATGACAGAAAGCTCTTTTCGAAGGTGGAGTAAACTCCACTTTATGTTCAGTGTGAGGGATCTATAATCTGAAGAGTCATTTTGTGTCAAATTTTCAGTAAGAATTGAGGTAAACATCTACACTTTGTCTTAAAGATAATGAAATGTGTGGTTGTGGAGGAGTTTTCTACACCCAGCTGCAGAGAATTCTGGAATCAATGAAATATGGAGAGGTCATGTTTGGACTGTTTGCTCCAAAAGACTTTCTCAGTTGTCAGTAGTTTTTTGTTTTTGTACATTTCCTGTCATGTTATGGACAGCTATGGCACCAAATCTGTTAAAGATAAATCCAAATTTTATTAAAAGTAAATTTTTGGCAAGTAAAATTGTTTATAAGAGGCTTTGAACTTGAAGAATATCTGTATGCTTCCTATGTATTCCCACTGTGATGTCCATTCCCTAATTTTGTTGTTTGTAGTTTTTCTTCCCAGGCATTCAAACTAAGTAACCGGATCACCATTCTGATGGCTCAGGTGTGTTGGATGACAATCAGGAATATGTTTAATCTGTTTCTAATGAGTGATTAGGTGGTGTTTTTAATCCTTTGGATGTGAGAATGTTATTTATGGAAACTTCAAACCTAGAACTTATTTGAAAGAGGTAAGTGTTTATTGACAGTATGATAGAGTAGCCCATAGGTTGGGGGCAGTACTTGGTGGTTGGCCAGGGCAAGAGCCAACAGTCTCGGTCTTAGCAATCTGTCTCCCCCAAAGGTGCAAAAAGTGATGCAGTTCTGATTCAAATCCAGTTCTATATGGTTTTGGGGTTCATATTCTTCACATTCTTAATTTTTAGGTTATCCATTTATTTGCTCTTCCAGAATATATTAGAAGTTAACTAGAAATACGAGTAATGGTACTGAATAGAAGCCTAGCTCAACTCGAGGTCAACTTGAAGTACAATTAATTATTTAAACAGCTTTATTGAGATATGATATACATAGCATTTAATTAATTCACTTAAAGGATACAATTCAATGTTCTCTAGTATATTCACAAAGTTGTGCAACCATCACCATAATCTAATTTTAGAACATTTCCATCTCCTCCAAAGAAACCCCATGCCCTTTAGCAGTCATTCCCCACCTCCCCTGCCCCCTAGCCCAGGCAACTGTTAATCTACTTTCTGTATCCATTGGTTGCCTATTCCGGACATCTCATCTATATGGAATCATATAATATGTGGTCTTTTGTGAGTGTTTTCTTTTACCTAGCATCATATTTTTTAAGGTTCATCCATGTTGTAGTGTGTATCAGTACAGTACTTCATTTCTTTTTACTGTTAAATAATATTCTGTTGTCTGGATATCCTATTTTGGTACATACATTGTTACATAAATCCTTTCACTAGTTGATGAATATTTAGGTTTTTTTCTACTTTGTAGCTATTATGGATCTTGGGAGAAAAAACTTCTACTCTTGTAGGGTCTTTGGCTGGCCTAATAAATTAAACCATCGTAAGACAGATAAACAGGAGAAAAACACACAAAGGTTTAAATAATGTGTGTACATGGGAGAGACCCAGGAAACTGAATACTCTCTGAAATGATGGAAGCCCTTGCCTTAAATAACTTCTTCAGCTAAAGATAGAAGATTTGGGGGTGGGCAGTCAGTTATGGGAGGTTATCAGGAAAAGCCTCACAAACAAGGGTAAGGTTGTTACCTAAATATTTAAGTCTTTGCCTTTTGTACTGATAAGACTTTCTAGAGATAAGGTTGATCCCATCCTCCTAAGTACAGTGAGGGAAACACCCTGCAAATGGAGATTTCCCTTACATTTACATTTGCAAATGTAAATGCAAATACAAAAGGATAACTTTGTTTTAGAAGATTTCTATGTTTGCAGTTTCTTAAAATTAATAAGCCTAAAATAGTCCTTACACCAAAGAGTCCTTACACCAAAGATATTTAAGGGTGGCAAATTCCACCCCTCTCTAATTACTATGAACATTCATGTAGAAGCTTTTGTGTGGACATATGTTTTCAATTCTCCTGGGTATGTTTAGGAATGGAATTGTGGGGTCCTTTTGAGGAACTGCCAGACTGTTTTCCACAATGGCTATATCACTTTGTATTCCCACTCGTGATGCATGAAGATTTCAATTTCTCCACATACTCAGCATTGCTTGTTACTATGTTTTTATTACACTTTTTTTTTTATGAAGCATTTTTATTTCCCATTCTGTAACCTCCCATGATTTCCTGACATTCCTGTTCACTGGTGTCCACTATTCTGGGCTATTTCCTCACTGTGTCTGAACCTCCATTGCTCTGTGATACCTGAGATTATTGCATGCAGAGTTAATGTTTTCTACTTTAACTTTTCTCCATCAAAATATGACTATCCCATATGCAATTGCAGTATGTCTCTGCTGTGTTTTTATATCAATTTGGTAAGCTCATTTTATTAAAAAGTAATGAATGATAATAGTTTGCTATGTTAGTTCTCCCAGAAATTCTGGATTTTAACAGGGGACTCTTAAAGATATATACCTTAATCTATGGGATAAATTACTCATGGCAAAATTTAAGCAGGATGCAAGGACATGGTTGAGAAATATATTTCAATTGGGCCCAAATGACTAATCTGACTTCATTTGGCCCCTTTCTTGTACAGTTCCACAAAGGTGCCTAGAATAAGGAGCTCTCAGGACTGGAAAACTCAGTTCTCTTTCTCTCATAGGAAACTGCCCTTCTAGTAACAAAGTATCTCATTGATCTGGTCTATTTCTAGGTAAAATCCTATCTAGTCCATTACTTAGCAAACTTTCAGAAAATTGGAAATAGTTACATAATTCCCTAGCAGATTATAGTGGAATTATGAAGTTGGTCAAATCAATAAATGCACCAGGCTAAATAAATATATTTTTGAAGAATATCTGAAGTGTTCTGGTCTTCCCCAAATGCTATCACCTTGATCGTGGGTTTCCATTCCAGGGATTTATTTGAAGACTACTTAGAAATAGAAGATCTTAAAGGACATTTCACCCCTTTTTCAATCATGGGAAAATTAGGCTTTCTAGCAATTCTTAGTCAAATAAATCACTTTATTGAGTTGTAAATGCTGTTATTTATGTTGTTGTTTCTCTCCTGGCACACACTTGGCCATCATCGTGTTGTGGGACTTGGCGCTTATGGTTCTGCTCCTCATGAGAAAGGGAGCTGCCGAAAACAAGGTTCCACACTGTATAATTTCCATGGCTTGTATTAATGCAGACAGTATAGTCACCATAAAGAAGAAAAATTACCAGTGGAAGATAAAACTAAAATACTAGTTGCATTACAATCGCATTCTAGTGCTGCAATAAATTGCATGAAGCCAATAAAGCAAAACTAACTGAAGATATTTGGCACAAACCAAAAATGAAATGAGAGTCATTATGCTGTCTGCTACAGGGCCGTGCCTCAATGTAGTTAAAGCAATAAACTACCTGGGAGTAATCTTTACTTATTTTAAATTGCATATTCCAATTACAAAGCTGTTTCTGGCATTTTTGCCATACAACTTTACTGAGCTAAGGAAAAAATTACATATCTGAATAAGTCATGTTCTACTAAATGTGCTTTCCCTCTCCAGTAACTCATAACTCACTTGAGTCATAATGTTGTTTATTCTGAAATTAATCATGGTTTTCTGCCATAAATTAGCTTTTCTCCAACAGACTGGAACTGAATTGATCATGAACTCCAATAACTACTTACTTTATCAGTAGCTTCCAATCTTTCCTTATTATAATCCCTGGCTTTTAGGTTTTCAGGATCAATGAGCCTTTCTTATGATGAAAAGAACCTAAATAAGTCAACCCTATTGGGATTTGAGGAGTAAACTTTTATATAGTGTTAAGTAGTTTTTCAGAAAGGTAGATTATCTGAGTTGATAGGTGATTTGCCTGTGTACTGTCATTTTACATGTTATTAGATCTTTTTACTTCAAAAGAATGTTCCCTTGGGTCAGCAGCCCAGAAAGCAATCACTTCTTTAAAATTATAAGAATTTACAAAGTTAGATAAAATCTAGCCAGCAGTATCCAGGGATGCATGTAGGGAGTGGGCACCATTGTTTCCTGGATAAACCAGTGATAGAGTTTAGGGCTGTCCTTGTCTTTTTAAATCAAAATAATGCTTTTATTTTTGTTTTTCAAATATACTTTGTAGATTATGTTATTACAGTTGTCCTAATTTTTCCTCCTTTGTCCCCCTCTACCCATTACCCCCATTCTTTCCAGCAATCTGCCCCCCTTAGTTCATGTCCATGGGTCATGCATATAAATTCTTTGGCTTCTACATTTTTTATACTGTTCTTAACATCCCCCTGTCTGTTCAGTACCTACAAATTTGTACTTCTTAATCCTTGCACCTTTTCCCCATTCTCCTCTTCCTCCTCCCAAGTGATAACCCTCCAAATAATCTCCATATCTATGACTCTGTTCCTGTTCATGTTTGCTTAGTTTGTTTTTTAGATTTAGTTGTTGATAGTAGTGAATTTTTTTTGCCATTTTAATGTTCATAGTTTTATCTTCTGTTTTTTTCTTATATAATTCCCTTTAACATTCATGTAATAATGACTTGGTGATGAGGGTAAAGGGATGAAGTCAAGAATCGAGTCAATAATTTGGAACATAAGGAAGAAAAAAGCATTCGATCATAACAGAAAGAAGAAAAAATAATTTTAAAAAATGAGGATAGTATTTGGGATATCTTCAAACATTCCAATATCCAAATCATAGGGGTGCCAGAAGAACAGAAAGAGCAAAAATTGAAAACTTATTTGAAAAAATAAAGAAAGAAAACTTCCCTAATTTGGTGAAGGAAATAAATGTACAAGTCCAGGAAGCACAGAGAGTCCCAAACAAGATGCATGCAAAGAGGACCATACCAAGACACATCATAAAATGCCAAAGATTAAAAATAAAGAGAGAATCTTAAAAGCAGCAAGAGAAAAGCAAACAGTTACTTACAAAGGAGTTACCATAAGACTGTCAGCTGATTTCTCAAAAGAAACTTTGCAGACTAGAAGAGACTGGCAAGAAGTATTCAAAGTTGATGATAAGCTAGGACTTACAACCTATATTACCCTATCTAGCTGAGATATCATTTAGAATGGAAGCACAGATAAAGCTCTTCCCAGATAAGGTAAAACTATAAAGCTGTCTTCTTGAGAAGATGATGTCAGGAGGAGGATGGAGAGATGGCTGTAGAGAGGACAGGTTAAACTTATTCTTGCTTTAATCTAGTTGCATTTTGATTGTTAAACTTCATTAACAGAACTGTTTGCATTCAGTAATTCAGTAGCTTTTTGTATCTTGTTTTTAAAGACAGCATTTTCATACATTGTGGGATTATATCAGTGCATTGTTTGTGCAGATTATTTTGGCAGTATTCATTGAAAGCCTTAAAAATTAGAAAAACAAGCATGTAATTTAGCCTAGCAGTTACTTCTGGGAATTTATCTTTGGGAAATTATCATGATTAGGACAAATACGTTTGCACTGGAAGACTTGTTTATAGTAATAAAAAGCTAGAAACCACCTTGACATCTCAGAATTGGAAACTGAATAAGTCTTAATGCATGCACAAAAGGGAGTACAGTGCTTATAGACATTAAGTGAGCTCTCATGGAACTGGAAAGTGAACACTTAGGTTTTGGGAAAATGTGAACAAAATATTACCTGAAAACCAGGTTCAAAATGGAAAGAAGAGCATACTGTCAATTTTTGCTTTTAAAATATATGTATTTACATAAAACAAAACAAATTAATGCATCAGACTGTTAAATGTGGTTGTGTTTGGTAGTTTTCTTATGTGAGTTATTTTCTTCTTTTTACTTGTATATTTAAGTCTATTATAATGTATCAGTATTACTTTTGTAACCAGATAAAAATATGGTTTGAGAAAAAAAATCTCAATGAAGTTCATGTATTGCAATGATTATTCCAATGTGAAATACTATTCTTTTCTCCATCTTGGGCTAGGAGTAGGCTCAGTCGCAGCCAGCTCTGCTTTTTCTTCATAGTCCTCCCTACTCCTCCCCAGGATTCACCAGCTATACATCTTTGGGGATGAAGGTCATTTGATCATTTGATCTTTGGGGGTGGTGATCTTTGATCCCGTGAGGATCGTGTCAGCTGCCATTGTGGTGAAGTCGTTTGTGGAGAGGGTTTTGAATATCTTCTGATAGCTCACTCCTTACTCAAATCCGCTCCTTCTTCACTACCCTGGATATTTTGTGGGCACTGAGGTGTGTATCTTCTGATGACCCTCATGCCCCTTCTAAAAGAGGTAGTCATTGATTATTGTGACGAACTGCTCTAAAGTCAAAGGAAGTTTGGATCAGATTCTGGTTCTGTTTCCTGGGGCAAGTAAAGCTCTATATATCTCAGCTTCCTCATCAGTAAGATAGATGTAATAAAAGTTCTTATTTTATTGCCTTTGACCTGGGTTCTGCCTCAAGCATGTGAAGGCAGTATAGGATGTTATAACATGCTACCCCAAAACATGCCCTTTTGGCATATTGATTATTTTAAGTTAAAGACACTTGAAGAACAGCAGATGTAAGAAGGGCCTGCCTTCTTACATCTTCTTGAAAGCAGGACTTACAACTTTCCTGTAAAAGGTGTCCTCTCTGTATTAGGAGGAAAAAAAATTATCACCAGAGGTGGGGAACTGAGGCTGAGAGAAATCAGTGCAAACAGACTTTGTTAAACTAACTAGTTAGTTTCCGTAGTTATTTTTTCATGATTAACTGCCCTAGCCCAAACCCCTTTGTCTTGTCATGTTTTCACAATTTAAATACTCTTTGGACCCTAAATGTTTCTTTTGGTCTTCAATTTTTTGTGAAGTCTTCCATGTATACATAAAAGTTATTAAATAAAATTTTTATGCTATTCTCCTGTTAATCTGTTTTACGTCAGTTTAATTCTCAGGCCCAGCCAAAGATCCTACAATGTAGAGGATAAATTTTACTTCTCCTCTAGCAGCCACTGAGGAGTATTTGCTAATTATTTGCAAAGAGGGCTAATATTACAAAGAGAGCTATTTGTTCATATCTTATATCTTTTCAGGTCCTGTGCTAAGAGTATGATAGATGTGATCTCATTTAACCCTAAGAATGTGTTTACTGGGCAAGCCCCACCATTATATTTTCACTTTGCAGAAAATGAATCTGAAACTAAGATGCCCACACTTCACAGTTATTGAGTGGCTTTTAATTCTAGCTCTATTTTGATCTCAGTCTCTGAAATCAATTATATATTTAGAATTATTTGTTGACACTCAAGATTTATAATTAATTTCTCTTTCAATTACTCATCTCAAGGTCAAAATTATCAACAGTTTTAGCTTCCCAACAGCTAAGACACCAAGCTGTATGTGAAAGAAACTAGAAGAAAATGTTCTTTGCTCTTTTCAAGGTTCCTGGTTTCAATTTATCACCTAACTAATAACCTAAAATAAAATGGGTGTATTTGCATGAGAAGTGTCTTTGAAATGAAATGCAAATGTGGTGAATGGCACATTTGCATGTGCCAAATGTGGTGAATGGCTGCTGCACATTGTGTCTCTTTCATTATGGACAACAATCACTGGCATTAATTAATTACATTTTCTTTCTTTTCTTGCAAGGTAACTGCCCCTGAATTTTTTGTTACAAAGAAAGCTAATTTCATTGTGCTTCCATCAAATGTCATCTTTTAAATAGTTAGGATTTGTTTTTGCTGATGTTTTACAAACCTTGTAATCTTGTCTACAGCATTCCTTTCTGATTGGCCTGGAAGATTCATTTAAATTTTTGCAGGAAGTCTGTGACATCACAATGGGTATCACCTTAGCTTCCTTTTGGAATCCTATCAGATATTATTAGGAAAGTCATGTTTTCCTACAAAGATGGGAAAAATCAATGCTGTAAAAATGACTATTTCTCTCAAAACAAGGGTTTAAAAATTCCAGCCATCTGAAAAACCAATAAATAAAAATAAATAAATGACTTGCTTTTTTAAGTTTTTATATATTATTTATTTATTTATTTATTTATTTATTTATTTATTTTTATTTGTTTTTTCCTAAAGTTGTAAACTGGTGACAAAATAAACTGACTCAATGTTTTATTACTCATTGACTATAAAATACAGTCTTGGCAAGTTGATGAGCAACTATAAAACTAAAAACACTACTACAATAATTCAAGAAACAGTATGGTATAGAATTATGATACACATGAAGCTAAGTAGGCAAACATTAATACTAATATTACTTTCCTGCTAATACTATGAGTTAGTATTTTTTTCAAGGACCTACTATGTGATAAATATTATCTCTTATTTAATTCTCACAGAGGCTGTGAGAGGTTTGGTAAACTTCCCAAGATCAACACTGTTAGTCACGATTGAAACTGAGAGCCCTACCTAGTTCTGCCTCTCGTCTGTCAATGCCTGTTTTATTAACCACCATGTTATACTGTCTTCCAAAATGATTTTGAATTAGTCTTCATGTTTACACTAACTTATGCTACATGGCTTTGCTCAAGCATCATTTAAGAGCAATTATAAGATCATTATATTCATAACTTATGATGTCAATTTGACTTTGGACATGTAGAGTTCATTGTTTCCCAGAGAGAGCAAATTCTAACTTATTTCAAGGCTGAAATTAGAGAAGGAAGCCTTTTCTTTCTTATATGTCACATAATAATTTTTAAAAAGGTATTTATGTTGAAGAAATCTACCATCATGTTTGAAATAGTTTGGAACTGAATATAGAAGAGAATCCACCAATTCAGAACATTTTGAAGATGACTGTGTTGGTGGGCATTTGGTATGTGCTGATTGCCACTGCTTCCTCTACAGCCCAGCCCCACCTCTCTATGGAGGGCAGGCCTGCAATTCATTTTGCTTGCTGTATATTTGAACCTGCATCTACTACAGGTATTATACAAACTCCTGATCTGTCCCATTAACTTTTTCTCATAGCCCCTGTTTCATTGCTAGCAATAACCATCCTTTAAGTTATTTAAGACAAAAATGCTCAGTAATAGCAGATCCAAGATAATGGAGGAGTAAGTGGAAGCTACACTAACCTCCCAGGACCAATCTGGAGTCACAACTAAACCGTAGAGAAATCATTCACAGTAACCAACTGAACACTAGCTGGAGAGAAGCATCATAACAAAGGACAGACAGAAGAAACCACTTCATCACAACAAGACTGGTAGGCAGTGCAGAGAAGGTGCAAGAGGGCTGGCTGGGCTCCCATGGGTGGCATCTGAAGTTCTGGATCGATATTATCAGTAGCTCTGAGAAGTGTGGGATCTAAACCCCAAGTGGGCTCTCCAGCCTGCAGCACCAGAGCCAGAAAGGAACCCAGAAAACATCCAGCTGTGAAAAGCAGCAGGGTTTCTCTTTGCCAAGAAGAGATGGCAGAAGAAGCATAGAGCCTTTTAAAGGGCCAAAGCATAGAATTTCCTTTGCAGCCACTTAACCTGGGCTCAAGCAGAAGGAGGGCAGAGCAGACTAGAGACCCTTGAGGAGAGTCCGGGGTTGGCAGCTCTGGGAGGGGCCTGAAGGAACTGTCTCTAGGATCCCAGTGCTGAGTCATTCCCCATACAGCGTAAGCCACCTCTCTCTGGCAGAGCACTCCTCTCCAAGTGGCATCAGCCTGAGGGGTAGCAATAGCCCCACCAGCAAGAATTTTTCTGCTCCACCCTGTGAAGCTTAAGCCTGGCTGCTGAGGACTGCTTGATTAGCTTAACAACTGATCAGTTTAACTGCTGATTAGCTCAATCACTAAGGCGGAAAATACAAAGAAGCAGCCGAACTTCCAGCTAAGATAGAGGTGTAGGTAGAAATACTTTGCCGCCTCACACAACAAAAAGAAGGACAACAACAAATTTAAAAACAAAAATCAACCAGAACTTCCAGAAAATCAAACTCTACGGAAGTCTGACAACCAAGGAATTAAGAAGAAATATTCATCCAGACTGGCAGGAGGGGCGGAGATGGGCAGCTAGGGTAAAGAGGACACACAACAAGGTTGCAGCTGGCTGAAGGACTGGGCAGGTGAGGCAGCAGCTGGCAGTCCCACATTTTTATGTGGATAAACTGGGAGGAACAACTGTGAAGTGAGACAGGCCATGCAACCCAGGGTTCCAGTGCAGGAAAAGGAAGCCTCAAAACCTCTGGCTGTAAAAATATGTGGGGGTTGCGGTGGTGGGAGAAACTCACAGCCTCACAGGAGAGCTCATTGGAGAGACCCATGGGGTCTTACAACATACAAAAGCCTACCCACCTGGGAACCAGCACCAGAAGGGCTCAACTTGCTTATAGGTAGCGGGGGAAGTGACTGGAAGCTGGCTGAGAGATGAACAAGAGAGACAAAGTACTCATGGATATGGACAACAATGTGGTGATTGCTGAGGGGAGGGGAATATAAGGGGATGAAATGGTAATGGAAAAACTACAATAAAGATTAAGTTAAAACAAATGAGTAGTAGACTTTGACTTCTCTGGTTCTCTCAAACCAGTTTGATTAGTCAATCAAATTAAGCACCAAGTGCTGTTTCTAGCTCAGATTATCTGTCTAATCCATTTTCCTGGTTTCTATGACTACCTGCCTGGTTGAGCCCATATTATCTCTCTCCTCAGACAACATCAGAAGCTTTCTGATCTATCCTTCTGCCCTCTGCATCTGCATCTTTGCCACAAGTTTTTTTTTTTCTGCTGTCTGTGAACTTTAGAAAGTTCAAATTCCACCCTATAATTACTTAGAAAATTTTGTGCATATGTATAATTTTTTCCCCTAGGAGAGAATCTATAGTGATCATGTGATGCTCAGAGAACTTTTTGACCCAAAAAGGATTAAGTAGTGCTCTTCTACTTTACGGCTAATGTGGCCAGAGTAATCTTTTAAAATCATACACATGATCATGTTAGCTCTTTGCTTAAAAATGTATGAAACTCATAGTGCCCACAGAACCAAATAGAAGTGATTTCTCTCAGCCTATGTAAATATACCACTACTTAAGTTTTCTATATTCATCTTTTATTCTTTACAAGTAGCATACTTATTTTATTTGGGGAGGCACTGTGCCCAGTAAAAAATACTAACCTTCCCAGACCCTCCTGTAGCTAGAAATGTCCATGTGAACTATTCTGGCCAATGAGAAAAGGTGGAAGTTCACTGGGTGCTTCTGGGAAAGCTCTTTAAAAGGGACAGATTCAACTATCCAGCTCCTTTGGCCCTTTGCTTCTCACCCTTTACTTTTTCCTGCAAGGATGGTGTTGCAATGTGGCATTTTTCTCTTATGAAAATGAAAGACAAAAACTATGTGCTAATGTTGGTGAAAGTAAGAACTTTTCTACCTGCTTAGTACAGCCTATGCCTAGACCACTTTTTTTTGTGAGATGAAATAAAACTTATTTAAGCTCCTGTTGGCCTAGGGTTTATAATTTATGCAGTTTACAAAGCTCCTAGAATCTGACCCCAAATACTTTCAAGCCTCATTTACTTCTATTGTTTTTATTATTTGATACTCTAACCATGCCAGATTTCTTACTATTTCTCCAACTTGTCCTATACTTAAAAAACCTTTTTGTTTTAGAATAGTTTTAGATTTACAGAAAAGGTACTATGATGATTTAGATAATTGCCACATACTCCCACCCAGTTTCTACTATAGTTAACATCTGATACTACCATAGAACTTTTGTAACAACCAAGAAACCAACATTGGTATATTACTGTTAACTAAATTTTAGTCTTTCTCCCCCTTCTTTTACCATATTTCATCTTTTTTATGGATGAGTAGTATTCCATTGTATGTGTGTGTATCACTTCTTATTTATCCAATCATCTGTCAATGGATACTTAGGTTGTTTCCATGTCTTGGCTATTGTAAATAATGCTGCAATGAACATAGGGATGCATCTATCTTTATGAAGTATTTTCATGTTTTTCAAGTAAATACTCAGAAGAATAGTTGGATCATATGTTAGTTCTATTCTTAACATTTTTGAAGAAACTCCACACTGTTTTCCGTAGTGACTGCACCAATTTATATTCCCACCAGCAGTGTACAAAAGCTCCTTTTTACCTTATCCTCTCCAGCACTTGTCATTTCTTCTGTTTTTCATAATCGCCTTGTTAACTGGTATGAGGTGGTATTGAGTTGCATTTCCCTAATAACTAGTGATGCTAAACTTCAGTCTTTATTTGTATTTCAGTATATTGTTCACTAATGTCCTCTTTATTTTCTAGAATTACATCCAGGATACCACATTATATCAGTTGTCATCTCTCCTTAGTTTCCTCTGGTCTGTGGCAATTTTTCAAGTCTATCCTTGTTTTTGATAACCTTGACAGTTTTAAAGAATACTGCTGGGCATTTTATAGTCTTCTCACAGTTTGAGTTTGTCTGATTTTTGCATGGTTAGGTTGGAGTTATAGGATTTTGGAAGGAAGACTTCAGAGGTGAAGTGCCATTTTTATTACCTCATACCAAAGGCATATACAATTGACATGTCTTATGACTGATGTTCATCTTGATCATCTGGTTCAGGAAATATTTGCCAGCTTTTTTTTTTTTTTGCTGTAAATTTCCTTCTATTTTTTATCCTTTGTAGGAGATTAAGTTCCATCTCCTGGAGGTGGGAATATCTATATAAATTATTTATAATTCTTCTGTAGGGAAAATTTGCCTCTAAGGCTATAATTATCTATTTTTTGTTCATTTATTTGTATCATTATACACTCATGAAATATATTATATATTTTGGGTTGTCATCCAATACTACACTATTGAGTTGACGCTACTACACTACTACACTATTTTATTGCCTATTTATTATAGTTTGGCCTCTGTATTCTTTTGACATGCTCTTATCCTTTTGTTTTTTTAGTACTTCCTTACTTTTTGTCACTATAAGATGTTCTGGGATCATCTTGTATCTTCCTTGACCCAACCCTAGAATTATCTGAGTTTATCTCCAAGGACCCCTGGTTCCTTTTGGAGAATAGTATTAGAAATGAAGATCTGGGCACTTGGGGTACTCATTGCTGCTGAGATGTCATTGCTTTTAGGCCCTCCCAGCTGACAGAGCTAGGGAAAGTATGTTTTGACTGCACACATATCCATAATTATTTCTGTATCTATCCATGTCTATATTATACAAATATGAGTTCATGCTAATGTTTCTGACTCAAATCCAGCATCCTGTAGCTTACGCTAGCATTTACTTCCTGTTTATCTGTCACCTTTCTGCCCACATAGTGATAAACCTGGCTCCTACCACCCACCTTCTATTCTTAGTATATATATCCATATATACAATCCCAATATATATGTAAAACAGCTTAAGAACTTTAACCTGTAACCTTGTGAGAAACAACTTTACCAACTAGAGTACAGTCTTTATGTAGAATTACATTTGTCTGTAGATTTACTTTTCCCAACGTTAACTGAGATCAGTGCTTCTTTTCCCAACCCCCTCTATAAATTTGTAAAACATTTAGGGGTTTTTTTGGTCATAGTCTGTGTTTCATCCTGGGACACCCTCTCCCCCATCTCCTGGTTAATTAAAAAAAAATCTTCATACATTGAAGCTCACTCTTTGTGATGTAAACTTCTAAGGGTCTTGACAAATACATGGGAATGTATTTACCACCAGGTTCCACAAAGAAGGATCCAATCATTCTATTATTCCTGTTTGTCCCCTTTGTAGTTCCTTCTTTTCCTTCCCACATTTTTATTTTGCCTAAAACTTACTTATGCTCCTCTGCTGCTGCCTACTCCCCTAATTAAGGATATCTTAAACACCTTTTCTTTTGTGAGTTCCATTCTTTGCATTCCTACCTCTTAATCCCACAACATACACATTACTACTCAAATATAATCATTACTAAGGTTTCTGTAGTACTTCAGTATTATTTCTATTATAGAATTACAATTTATAATGTAATTATTATTTTAGTTTTTGTCTTCCTGATTCCATAGTCAGCTCCTTTGGACCAGAGACTGTACTTTATTTGTTATTTCTCAAGAATGAACCTTACAGTTTATGCTTATTAAATGTTTGTGTTTTTCTGCATTGAATATGTAATAGTGATAGGGGAACTCAAGAATTAAAGATTTTTAGATTCAGTCATAGTTGATAGGCTTAAGTAATGAATACAGATGGAAAGCTGTTATTCCAGGAACTGGAATGCATGACCAAGTGACTCTAGGAGGCTGACAAATAATTCAGTTTTGTGCCCCAGGGGGTATGCAAGTGATGGAGATGGTATTTGAGCCATTGTGTTCCAGGGAGGGACATAGATAAAGACTTATAATCATCAGATAAAGAAGTACTAGGAAAATTACCACTGGACTGCAATTCTTATCCAATTAAACTTTTCTCCAAACCTCTTACCTACCCTTTCTTCTGTTTATAAAAAGGTTGGCTTGAGATGAGATGATTTTTGAGGGCCATAACCTCTCCGTTTTCTTACATGCTGGCATGTGAATAAAGTGTCCATGAATATTCAATCCTTGTCTCTACTCATTGGTTCTGGTATTGACAGGCAGTATGAACCCAGACTTTTCCAGTTTCAATAGCTAATAGTCAGACTAACCTGCTAATTAAACTAAATAAGTATTTTTGGGGCATCAAGTAAATTCTTGGCAGCATAATAGCAGATGGCTGTGAAGATTATACAATGAAGATCCTATTTTAAAATATCTGTGGTTTATAATGTCATTGAAACAATAGTAGTTGATGCTGACATGTGACTGTGGTCTGGTGGTTGGAGTTGGGGATGAGGAGAGGTCCTCGTTTGATATTTTGGGCAGGCAAACTTTCAGTGATCCACTATTTGAATTATGACATTTTAAGAAATATTGACTCAGATAAAGAAAAAGAAAAAAGAAAAAACAAAAATAAAAAACAAAAGTAACTAGCTTTTTCAATGTCTTTTCTCAAAAGGAGAAAGAACAGATTTAGGGGTCCTGTGGTTTACCTACCCAGCTCTATTTATGCCAGCCAAGGCAGCACATTAATTTGTCTGGTCTGTGTCCTGGGTTCCTGGCACAGAGCTTCCAAAACCCTTGGAATTTTCCAAGAGGAGTGTTTTTGTTATTCATTAACCCTCAGATCACACCTAAGTTTATACTAATGAAATAACTTATGGTACCCTAGGTAGCTTCTGGGTAGGTAGAGGAGGTGGTCACTAGAAAGACCAATCTTGGAATTAGAGGGTTGGAACTTTGAGCCAGGTGGATCAATATGCAGCAGAGTGATTGGAGATTGAGTCAAATCACATGACCAATGATTTAGTCAATCATGTTTATATAATGAAACCCTAATAAAAAGTCTGGACTCCAAGACTTAAGAAGCTTCTTGGTTGATGAACACAATGATGTACTGCTAAGGTGAAGTGTGCCCTGATTCCAGAGTGAGGAGGATATAGAAGCTCTGTATTTGGGACCTTCCTTGTCCTTGCCCTATGAGTCTTTTCACTTGACTGGTCTGAATTTGTATCCTTTACAGTAAAACTGTAATCTTATGTATAAAGCTTTCTTGAGTTCTGTGAGTCCTAACAAATTATGAAACACAAAAGCATCATAGGAACACCCAAGTCTGTAGTTAGTCACACGTAAGTACAGATGGCTTGAGAACCCCTGATGTGCAGGTGGCATCTGATATGAGGACAGTCATGGAGGACTCAAACCTTAATTGTGGGGTCTGTAACTAACTGCAGGTGGTTAGTCCAAAAACTGAATTGCAATAAATCTGTGCACCACCAATGAGTGAATAAAACATCAATTCAGAATTCCAGGCTTGACTTGAGATCAGAGTGATGTTTGGGGGACTGGTCTTTTAAGTTTCTTCAAATCATATTTTGTAGATTTCTTGCTATCCCTCATATAATGATGAAGGCAGATGGGTGGGTGCTATAAATTGAATGTTTGTGTCCCCCCAAATTCGTTTGTTGTAACCTTATCCCCAAAGTGATGACATTAGGTGGTGGGGGGGACTTTGGAAGGTGATTAGGTCATGAGGGTGGAGCTCTCTTGTGTGAGATTTGTGCTCTTACAAAGAGACCCCAGAAAGCTCCCTTGCTCCTTCCAACTTGTAAGGACACGGTGAAAAGAAAGCTATCTACGAACAAGAAAGTGGGCTTTTATCAGACATCGACTCTGTCAGGGCCATGACCTTGGACTTTTTAGCCTCCAGAACTATGAGAAATAAATTTCTGTTGTTTATAAACCACGTAGTATATGGTGTCCTGTTATAACAGCTTGAATGGACTAAGGCAATGGGAGAATACAGTTCGTAAACATGGTGAAATGTAGGCCTGGAGCTGGGCCATTTGGAGACCATGTCAGTAGTAACACTATAGCATCAAGTCTGTATTTCCTCCAGGGATGGACGCTCCTCGCTCCAGGGGCCATAGACCTGTAGGAGCCTCCCCCCTAATGCCTTATATTGGGAGGTTCAAAATCCCTATGGTCATGGTAGTTAGTGTTTATTTTTTTCTTCTCTGAAGGTAAATGTTGTTGATACTGGTATCCAAATGCTGTCTGTGTTGCTGAAACTAATTGTATTGCCAAAATCCAGCCTTACACTGCTGACAGACCTAATTCTGACTGAACACAGTTCACAAATCAATAAACTGTTATTATCTAAAGTTCCATGCCAGGACCTGAATACTGCCCTAATTTAATATGACTTAACACATTACATTTCTGTCCTTTTTCTGTCAGCTCAAAAAAAACCCCAAATATTTTTGAGGTACTGACACACTGGGTTACACACCTGAGTCCTTTGAACTTGATTTTTGGAAACAAAATTGCAAAGTAGGAAAATATACCTGTGGAACCTCTCAGCCCATCACTTACTCTCCCCCTCCCACCACACGCCCCCCGCCCCCCCGCCCCGCCACCAGGCCTTCAGTTCCCCTAATACCTTCCTTTGTCAGGAGAACAACCATCTTCCCCAGGAACTGGCTCATAATGCTGCTACCTTTCCAGAGGCACCTGCATTTTAGTAAGAAATCCTTCAACTTCTATAAGTCAGCATGGCTCATAGGAAAGTGTTGGAATGTGCTGGTTGGAAAATACCCAGGAGCAGAGAGGTAGCATAGACCCAGCACCAGAAAGGCCTGGGGTTGGGTTTCAGTTCTGCTACCCTCTGACTTTGGGACTTTAAGGAAGTTTTTCTTTCTTTTGGGGCTCAGTTTCTTCAACTGTAATACCATGGAAAGAGAGAACTAACATTTACTGAGGGTTCTATAGAATGATCTCATTTAGTTCTCTCTATAATCTTACACAGTAAGCACAGTAATTCTCATTTTCTAGAAGAAAATGTGAGACTCAGAGTAAATATAGAAATTGCCAAGAACATGAATCCAGTGGTAAATGAGAGAGCTTCTCCAGGTTTCTGGAACTGATGACCTAAGACCTTCACTTTGAGTTGTCCTCACGGAATGATCAACTGTTCTTACTCCCCACACAGTAAGTACCCTTTTCAAGGGGGCTTTGGGCAGCAATGAGCAGTGAGTTCTGATAGGTGATGGAAAGGTAGGCTTCCATCAGCTCCTCAGAAGGGGCATCCCTTTAGGACAGGAAGGATAGATAATCAAAGGCCATTTGCCCAATGGCCATTCCTACTTTCTCCTTGATAACAGGATCCACCTTTGTCCAGTTCACAATAAGGCAGCCATGGTCACTCCATTCCCTTAGAGCAGATTTACACTTGCCTAGCAGCTGGCTCTGGCTTTTGGTCCTAGTTCCAGACAATGAGACCCAAAGGACAGTCTGCTGAGGAGACTTCTAGAAAAGATACTCCCCTCTAATAAAAATAGAGAGATATGGGAAGACACGCCCTTTCTTTTCTTTCTTCTCTGGGTGGTGGTGTGGGAAGACCTCTGTCTAGAAGGGCTGAAGCCATGTTGTGACCATGAGGTCAAGGCAAAGAATGCCACAGAGATGCTGAATCATCCTGGTCAAACTGCTTTCCAGGTTTCTAGTTGAGTAACATAATTATATGTCTCTATCATCTAAGTTACTCTTTGCCCCATATTCTGATACTTGCAGCTGAAGGCACCCTCTTGCTCATCCCAGTCTGTAAGAATCATCCTTTACCTCTGTGTATCTTGTCCTAAAAATTTTTATGTGGTAGTAATGGCTCTAGAATTTCCCAGTTAGCTGGGCCCTGTGAGATATACTCATCTTTTAGCACACAGGAGCTCTTGGGAAAAAGCTATCTTGTCCTTTGCCTGCAGTGACAGAAGAACAGTGGAGCAGGAAGAGCTTCTTAATTGCAGGGCCCAGTGCAAAATCCAAATCCAGTGCCCCTTGTTCAAAAATCATAAAGAATTTCAAGACAGTCACAGCAGAGCATTAAGCCAAACATGAGGTCCTTCTAAACCCAGGACCCTGAATGACTGCTCAGATCGTCTGGTCCTGAAGCCATTGTTGCAAGAAAAAGATGCTTGAGAGTCACCGCCTCGCAGACAGAATCCAGCCACAGGACTCTCTGTCGGTGAGAAGGAGGTTTCTAGTGTCCTCCAACTCCCACTGAGTAGTTTCCTACTCAGTTTTCAGGTAAAACTATCTCTTTGGAGCCTTTTTTTTTCTTGGGCTGGGTTCCTTAATTCTGGCCTGGGTCCCTTAATATTCATTTTGATATGTTGCTACTCTACATTTCTGTAGGAAGAAAGGGAACTAAAATTACTGAGCTCTTTTGTACCAGGCATTTTTATGTGTATTATCTCTTGTCATAACAACCTTAGGAGGAGAAGTGTTTTATATCTCCGTTTTACAGATGAGCAGCCCAAGATACAGAGGCATGAAGTGACAGGAGGTGTGGTTGGGATTTCAATGCGAGCTGGTCTATTTCCACTGTTTGAACTCTTTCTTCCGCATCTTTCCTTCCTCCCTTGGTTACCTCTTTCTACCCTGTAAGTCTCCAATAACACACTTAGTTTCCATGAGTGAGTCCTTTCCCTCCCCAGTGAAGTGGGAGCATTATGTCTTGTTCAGCCTTCTCTGTCCACGGCAGGGGAGGTTTTAGCAATTACTTTCCACTCTGTTTAATCCCATGGGAGTCATTACGTTGGAGGGTAACAATAAAACAGGCTCATTGGAATTTCCTGAAGGTAAGGCTCTCCTTTAAACAGTTTCATTGTGCTAAACAGTAATGGCAGAGGCTGTTCCTCTCCATGACAACTTTGATTGGCAGGGAAACCCAGACTGCAGGCTGGAGCCAGCAGTCTCTTCTTTTGTCACAAGGATTGGGCCATGTTCCAGGCACCATTTCAGCGTGAGTGCCAAAGCTGATAAATGCCCTTGATAATCACCTTCCCCCGGGCTTCCAGTCCATCCCTTTGCATTCCATAAATATTTCCCCAGTGTCCACTCTTAACTGCCGTTCTGCCTTGGGGCCAGAGAGTTGAGGCAAAGTCTCCGTCCTTAAGAAGTTCACTCACTAGTAAAAGAGGAAGACAACTTAATACACATAATACAGTACAGTGGAAGAGGGTGTCAAAGAGGAGGGACCGATTACTTTTCTTCAGAGAGCCCAAGAAGGGTTTCTAGAAAAGGAGATCTCTGGGTCTGATTTTTAAAGATTGGAAACAGTTTTTCTTGATGGAGGGGAGGGTGAGTGGGTGGGCTTTCTAAGCAGAGAGAATAGCACATATAAAGGCATAAAGCAGCATTGTGTGTGTCATAGTCAGCTGTCACTACATCAGAAATCACCCCAAAACTCAGTGGCTTAAAATAATAACCATTATTTCTCATGGGTTGGCTGGCAGGCTGGTGGATGTAGCCTGGGCTCAGCTGGGGACTGACTCTGTTCCACGTGTCTCTCATTCTCCTCCTGGTGCCAGATCAACTACCATGTCTCTTTGTCATGGCCTCAGCGGAGGTGCAAGAGAATGAGCAGAAATGTGTTCACTGTCATTTCTGCCACATTCTACTGGACAAAGCAAATCATATGACTAAATCCGGATTCAAGGAGTAAGGATGAAGCCCTACTCACAGAGGGAGAACACTGCAACATTAAAGGGCTCAGGGTATGGATACAGGGACAGATAAAGATGGAGGGCCATTAATGCAATTTACCAAGGAATTGCTTCTCAGCACTGCACTATTGAGACCTTGGGATGGATTACTCTCTTCTGTGGAAGATCGTCCTGCACTCTGTAGGGTGTTTAGCAGCATCTCTGACATTTACCTGTTAGATGCTTGTACATCTCTAGTTGTGCCAATCAAAAATGTCTTCAGAGTGTCTAATGTCCCTGGGGGGTGTTGGCAAAATTGTTTCCATTTGAGAACCACTGTACCAAAGTAGGTTTGGAAAACAAAATATGTATTCCAGGTTGTTGGAGTGTAAGATGCAAAGCAAGGAAGTAGAGACAGGGAAAGGGAGTAGAAATGGCTAAGAAAGCAGCTGTAGAAGTAGATAGGGGCTGTTTTTGGAGGATCTCACTTGCCAACATTAGGGGTTTAGATTTTATCAGAGGATATCAGATTTGGGTTTGGAGCAGTTGACTCTGATGTGTAGTGATCTGTTCGCACGCAGCAGCTGACCTCTTGTTCCCAGCCCAGATGATGGCCAACCTCAGTGCTGGGCTTTTCTGGGGCACAGATGCGTAGCAGTGGCAGCTCTCTTAGCCACCGGGGGTGGAAGGAGTGACGCTACTCACACAGAAGCACAGATTTCTGTGTGCTTCACTGGGCATGGAACAGTGGCTTATCTCCGCAACTGCATTAAGATTAATGATAGCCTTTTTCTGAAACATTTTGCTCTTGGGCCTCAAGGAATACATTGTTCCAATAATTCCTTTGATTTTTCTCATCAGGGGATGATGCAGCTGAGTAATAACATTCATATAAATACTTCTTTGCCTTTCAGAGAGCATACACCCTTCTGAATTATATGCTGCAATTTAGAAATTACACTCACATGTGGAATAATACAGCTTGGCAGACTTCTTAGGGAAGCAGGCATCAGTCCTTCAATTGTTAGAGATCCCTGGGTATTTCTATTACAGTATAAATTAGCTAGTATTTCTCCAAGTTGATTATTGGTATTTTTATGTCCATTATAAATTTATGAGGCAGTAGAGGTACACACAGGTTCACAGCCTTAGGAGAGAAATGTCTTCTGGTTAACTTGGCATTGCAGGTCTTAGCACAGAGGCACACTTTCTTTGAAATCAGAATTTTTTCAAATTCAACTTGATGGTTACGGTTTATAGCACAAGATGTAGAGGGTGTGTCTTCCTTCTTACTGGATTTTTGCTGAAGGGGACAGAATCCTGTGAGAACAGAGTGCTTCCCAAGTGGTGGCTTTTGATGATCTAAACTAGTTTCATTTTGTGATGAGGGTGAACCATAACGTCTGTGGGTCTGTTTCTGTGTAAAGTGATTAGGGCTTCAGAGATAAGATTTGGGCTGTGTGTAGTGTTTAAGCCTTCCAGGACACTGTTTCCCAAACTTGCTGGATTTTAGAAGTTATCTGATGTACTTGTTAAACATTCCTATTCTCATGCCTGGGAATCTATATGTTTGCCAAGTACTATAGGTGCCTAATGAATGGGGTAAGTTTGGGAAGGAATAGGCCAGGTTCTCAGATTTGGCTTTTCCTTCCAATCACTGAGAAAGCTTTTCAAAATCCAGATTCCTAGGCTTCACTTAAAGTCTCCGGGGACAGGGCCCTGGAATCTATACTTCAACAAAAGCTCTCTAGGTGATCACTCTGGTTTAGATTACAAATTCCATGAGGTCAGAAGTCAAGTACCCATCCTGTCTACCACTGAATCCTGTCTGCCTTAGAACCATGCTTGCAGTAGGTGCTCGACAAATATTAGTTTAATGAAAGAAGTCTTAATACATCATGCTCCCATGAGTTTTCTGTCTATTGCCTTTTTCTCTTCTGTTCTTTTTCAGATGATAAAAGCATCAGATTAAACATATTTCCTCTCTTGGACTTTCTTAGTGGAGAAACATGCATTTAGCTGAGCTAATGTACAGTAATTCAGTTGGGGACTCAGGGGGCTCAGCATTTCCATATCTGATGGGAAAATGTTTCGCTAGCAATTCCAGGTTTACAAAAACAAAGCAAACCCCAAACAAAAACCTTTTCTTTTTTTTTTTTTTTCACAACCTTGATCTGGAAATTTCTCACAGGACCTACCCTATTTCTGTTTGTAATCTAATTACTCTGCATGGGAGCTGCTCTGAGGGGAAGAAGAGGACAGACTCTCGGGACCGGACCAGTTACTTTGGGCAAAACACATTACTGGAGATAACACCTCCTCCACAGGGTTCTTATGAGAAAAAAAGCAAAGAGTTTAAAAGCCTTTAGTGAAGTGTAAGAAGTATAGAAAGTATATGTATGTTTGTACAAAATTAATATCTTTGCTCTTGGGAGACAGAGTATTAAAATAGAAAGAGCTCAGGTTTTGATCTCAGACTGACCTGGATTCAAACCTGGCTATGTTCCTTATAGTCTCTGAGGTGGTCTGAGCCTCAGTTTCTTTCACAGCAGTTTAGAAGGTTAAAAGAATGAATGCAGTCAGGCACCTGCAGGTGGGGAATCTGATGACAGAGGGAGGTATCCTCATAAGCAGACAAATAATCAGTCAGGTTCTAAGATGCTTATCAGGTGAAGACATAGCAGCTCCAGCCTGTCTGGCCAGGTGTCCCTCCTGTGGCCCCTGTTGGGTCCTGACTGCCATGCTGCCAGATGGGGAGAGGGTGTGGAGGCAAGTTACTGTCAATTGCATTTTAAAAATTGCAGTAAAATACATAACACAGAACTCATCACTTTAACCATTTTAAAGTGTACAATTCAGTGGCATTTAGTACAATGACAATGTTGTGCAACCATCGTGACTATTTAGTTCTAGAACATTTTCATCACCCCAGGAGGAAATCCCATTTTCAATGAAGAAGCTACTCCCCACCCCTTCCAGCTTCTGTCTCTATGGATTTACCTATTCTGGACTCTTCATGTAAATGGAATCATATAATATGTGGCCTTTTATGTCTGGCTTCTTATAGTAAGCATAATGTTTTCAAGGTTTATACATGTTGGAATATTAACTTTATTTTACAGATGAGGAAATGGAGGCTCAAGTCACTTGTCTGAGGTCACCTGAAGCCCAGGCAGTATGGCTTGGGCCATTTTTCGTCTTTATGCCCTTCTGACTAGTCTTGGGGCTGGGCTGGGGGATGAGGGCTCTGTGCCCTGGGGGAAAAAGTCATCTCATTGACAGTCCTAATTAGGTGACTATGTGACTATTCATTCAAGTTTTTTAGTTGAATTCATTCTATGTACTATGGAGATAAGCAATCCATCAAGCTCTGGGTTTGTCCAAACTTCTAAAAATAAACTATTTCTGGGTCAGCAGCTGTGAGGACCACATTGAACAACAACAAGGCCTCAGACACATTTAGCTCCCAAGCTTTTGTCCTGCCCTTTATTCCATCCTTAGTTCAAACAGCATTTCCTATCAGTGGGCCCTGATCCTGGACCCACTCTACTGCTGTGACGGAGGGGCATGGGGATCCAGGTGTTTAAAAAGTGTCCCAGCTGGTTCTTAGGAAAAAAGACGTGGAATTCTTAAGTGTAGATGGGGAAACTGAGGCCCAGCAAAGGGGTGACCTCCCCATGACTTTGAATTTGTTTCATTTGACTTTTTCTAATGAAGAATGGAGACTTGAGGTACCAGAGTATTACTTTTGCTAAGTGCTTATGTTTTATTACCTATTTAGCTCTTTAAGAATGGTTACATCAAAGGCCTGTTCATCTATGAGCTGCTGGAGGACGAGGACAAATTGTTGGAGCTCCCTCCTCACTGGTTAAAAAGGAGTGACAAGAGATAAGGACGACTGACTCCTAACACTGATGACAATGATGATTAAACCCAGTGCCAGGGCCTGGCTCCGGTCCCTTAACTTTGCTGGATGAACTGTCTTCCTTTGTTAAATCAGGATAATGACACTCTCCTGCTGTTGTTTGTGAGGCCAATTAACTACTGTCTTGGAAGATCTCAGACCTATAAACACTCCGTAATCTATTCAAATGTAAAGAGCTTGTTGACTAGGACTTTAGTTTGTGAACTAAAGCATACAAAAGCCAGAAGATGCAAATGCTCAGGTCTGCCTTGTGAAGCCAAGCTGCCAACTCCATCCCTACCTGCTGGTAATAGCTTTCCTAGTAATTCAAACCCTATAAAATAAGTAACTAATGGTTCTGTATTGTAAACAAACAAAACCCTGTGTGGAATGAGTATGAACTGGTCTTCAAGAGACTTTTCCAGTTATAAATAATGGCTTAAGGGCTGTGTGTGTGTGTGTTTGTGTATCTGTTATGGTTGTCATCTTGGAGTTCTTTTTTCATGGAGGTGTCAAGGCCAAAATTATTACATGGCAAATCTGTTTTTGGAAATCATGCCAACTTAAAATAATTTGTAATAAAAGTCCTGCCTTGGTCTGTTTGGGCTGCTGTAATAAACTACCATTGATGGGGTGGCTTATAAACAACAGAAATTTATTTCTCATGGTTCTGGAGTCTGGGAAGCCCAAGGTCAAGGCACTGGCAGATGTGATGTCTGTTGACAGCCTGCTTTCTGGTTCCTATGTCTGTCATCTCTCTCTAACGTCACATGGCAGAAGGACAAGAGAGCTAGCTCTCTGGGGCCTTTTTTTTTATAAGGGCACTAATCCCATTCATGAGACCTCTACCTTCATGACCTAATCACCATCAATGGCCCTACCTCTAAATACTGTCACACTGGGGGCTAGGATTTAACATATGAATTTTGAGGGGACACAGCTTTTAGTCTATAGCAATTCCTGGCACAGAAATCCCAAGTGATACCTAGCAGCAGACTACAGGCTGTTCTTCTGCCCCTGTTCAAGCTGAATGAGGGGAGGAGAAGGAAGAGGGATGTGGGGAGGAGTCTCCCTGTCTGAATAACTCCTCAATAACTCCCACCCACATCTGAACCTTCACTGTACCCTCTTGGCCTTCCCTTGTGAACTGATATCTTTTATAGCTTCCATAATTTACAAAACACTTTAACATTTCTTACCTCATTTAAGCTTGAGAACAACCCTCTAAGTTAGTCAATGCCTTTATTTCCACTCCATTTTACAGATGAAGAAATTACACTCTAGCGATGTGAAGTCTGCCTTGACCTGGCTCTTAGTTTGGGGTCATTTTTATGACAACCCACATGCTTCCCTTGTGTGAAGGGAATCCCCCCAGTCAAGTTGGTGCTGGGACCCACATGGCACAAATGTTAGAAGATTTTGTCTTGGGCGATCAGGCAGGGTGCTCTTCTAGATATGGGACACTGATGTGAGTTTTGGGGCTCCTCACCTTGCGGTCTAGGGGAGGCTCACATTTTTTTAGTACTTTTAGCATGCCTGGCCTTGTGCCAGACTACTGGTGTGCAGTACAGCCTAGTGGTTAAGTGAGAGGTTTCAATTCATGATGTTTCCATTTATCATGTTATTTAAATTCTCTGTGCCTTGGCTTTCTCTTGTTAAAAAAATAATAGTAATAACCACAACCAGTCTATTTCTCATAGGGTGATTGTGAAGATTCATACTTAGAGAATTATTATAAGCACTCATGTTAGGGATGATCCCATGGCTGAACCATGAATGAGTGGCATAGCTGGAATAGTTATTCAAGCCCCTCCAGAGTGCATGTTCTTAAACTTTGACCTCTTCTCCTTTGAGGCTACCTACTAGTAAGTGCCAACACACCCAAGCTGTGGTGTCATCCATCTACTCATTCAAGCATTGACTGAGTGGTTACCATGTGCCAGGCCAAACTAAAGACTAAATGCTGGGAATAAGACCTCATCATGAATAAGGTGCTGATCTGGTTGTGGGGCATGAGGCAAGGGGCTTGGTGATTGCAACAAGAGAGGCCAATGTGGCAGTACCAGGTGGTAAGTACCACAATGCTGGGAAGCCTACAAGGCTGGGGGCCCAGAAGAGAAGCACCCAATACAATCTTAGGGAAGGAGATGACCCCTGAACTGAGTCCTAAAGATGGGCTAAAAGGTCAGGAGTGGATATGGAGTGGGTAGAGTCTTCATGGAGAGAGCAATCTCCTGGTAGTAGGGCCTGGGGAGCCAGGGGACAGCACTCTTGGAAAGAGTGAGGGGAGCAGGGGAGACTGCTGAGAGGGGAGCCTAGAGAGGGCATGGAGACTATATCTGGAGGTCCTGGTGCACCAGCCACTGAATGTGAGCTGAAGTCAGTAGACTGTGATCATATGCACATCCTGGAAGGATTGGTGTCTCCAGTGTGGAGAACAGATGGGACAGGGAGAGGAACACTAAACCAGAAAGCTGGAAAATTAGCTAGCCATTTCCTCAGAAACTGGGGGCAGCAGGGAAGATAAGAAGGCCTGAATGAAAGTGGTAGTAGTGGGGGTGCTGGAGGGAGGGGCTTGAATTCCAGACGCTTCTTGCAAGGCTGGACCACTCCATCTAGATTTTAAAATGCCCATCCATCAGTAGATACATAGATAAAAAATATGTGGTACATTTATAAAATGGAATGCTATGCAGCCATAAGAAAGAAATGAAATCTTACCTTTTTGACAGCGTGGATGACCTGGAGATTATATGCTAAGTGAAATAAGCCAGTCAGAGAAAGATAAATATCACATGATCTTACTTATGTGCAAAATCTAATAAACAAAATAAACTGAGAAACAAAATAGAAACAGGAGCATGAATATATGGAAAAGACTGACACCTGTCAAATGGGAAAGGGGGTGGGAGGCTGGATGTAAGAAGGTGCAGGGATTAAATATATATACACACACACACACACATAATATACATATACCATACCATATATATATATGGTGTATATATATATATACACACACACACCATATATATACACACACACCCCCACACACACAGGCACAAACAAGTGTGGTGATAGCAAGAGGGAAAGGGGTTGGGGTAGGTGGAGGTGGGCAAAGAGGGGATCAATGGGGACATGAAGAAACTTTGCTTTGGGCAATGAGCACACAATACAGTGTGCTAATGATGTCTTGTTGTGGTATATACCTGAAACCTGTATGGTTTTGTGAACAAATGTCTCCCCAGTAATTCTAAGAAAAGACACCATAATTAAAGACTGAACAGGTAATGAATGAATGAACGAATGAATAAATAAATAAATAAGGCCCATTAAGCTGCCCTTAGTTGACCTTATCCTTCAACTTTGTCCTTCAAATACAGTTAACCAGATTTCTTAAGAAACCATTGGCATGAACTGACAAGGTATAGAGGTGGGGGAGTGTCCTGCCCATTTCTTGGCAGGCCCTGACAACCAATCTCTGGGAACTTAATTTAACTCAGGGTTTAAGTCTTTGCAGGTGCCTGGTTAGTAGCAGGAGATGTACTGCTGTCCTAAGGAAGGCTCTCTAAACTATGAATGAGAGACTTATATAGACTTTAGAGATCCTGAAGACACTAAATGCTTTAGTGCCAGCTGTTTAAGGTTACAGTTGTCTGGCACCCCAAAGCCAGAGATTGCAAGGCAAATAGATGGAAGAGGCTCCCAAGGGTTGAACATTGCTTAGAGAAGGAAGGTATTACAAAGGGCTGTGCTCAGTGTGAGTAAGAAACACCCTGCCTTTGACCAGCTTTCCCCCCAAGCAGGAGGCTGCATCCCAGAGCCCTGACCTGGAAGAAAATTTGCCAGTTTCCATGGTATAAACATTTCACTAAATCTGATTGCAAACTACTAATGTGATGTCACCAAATCCAGCATTGGGAAGAGAAGCGCACAGCATTCTATAGTATTCACAACACTGATACAATACACATGAATGACCTTGAGAGCACAGATAGTAGTAATAGTAAGAAGTAGTAAAATAATTAGGAAGTAATACATTTTAAATATTTATCACCTTTGTTTTAAATATAGTTTATTTAATTGTAAGATTATATAGTTTAATCTTTGAGAAAGGCTGTGCAAAATGCCTGGTAAGAGCTGGCTGTAGGACCCCCCTGACTTTAAGGCAAGTCTCGGCTATGCTTACCCACTTTTGTTTCAACACCTTGTGGGCTGTTGTTATTATATCTGGGGTTGGGATAGACACGCTTCCCTGAACTTACAGGCAGAATATTTTCTCATTAGCTTAAGTTCAGAGAGCTTCTCTGCTCATTTTCTCAAATGTCAGGCTTTGTCCCTTTTTATTCAATTGTTTTCTGAGGGCCAGATTCTGGTCCCATCAAACTCTTTGTTCCTCAGAGGAGACACCTGGCAGTTCTAACTCCGATTCCTATGACTTCCATACCCCATATTCCCCATATTCAGACGGTCATCAAACCCTGGTCCTTTTCCTACAATTTCTCCTCTGGAGACTCCCAGCAGCATCTCTTCCAGCTGTCACCCAACTTAGGTCAGAATCCACCCCCTTCCAGCTGACTGCTGTGGTGTCTTCCCTGGCTCTCTTTTCTTGTACTCCTCTCCTCCAGTCTCCCAGCCTGTGATGGAGTCCCGATCACCATTCCAATCATGCCCCCTCTCTGTTTAAGATTCTGCAGTGGGACCTGCTCCCGCTGTGCTGGGCAGACCCAGTTCGCTCAGGCTGCAGTTTCTCTGTTCTTATTACACTGAGGCCACCCTCATGCGTTTGCTGGTGCGTAGCATTCTTTGTTGGTCAGACCTACTGGCAAAACTCTCCCAAATCATTTCTGTAATATGTTTCCTCCTACTGATTTAACTCACCTCTCTGGGGAATTTTAAAATTAATCAGCAGCACAGAGGGAGAGAGTGAAAGGCATGAAAGTCACAGTTTTAGCAAAAATGAGTCTGGGCGGATTCCAAGGTCTTTTTTGGGACATCCAGGCTGAGTCCTTGTTCTGAGAGGCAGGGGTGGGGAGGACATCAAGATCACTGGCTGACAGTGAAACACTGAGGCCAGCTGATGGTTTTGGCATTTCTTGGGCAACCAAGTGAGCAGACTTAGTACCACTGATGAATTGTGGCAGTTAAACTAGAAGCGGGTGTGTGGATGGGGAGCCTGGGGAGGTAAGAAAAGTTCTCTAAAAAAACAAAACAAAAACATAAGCAAACCCCAAACTGTGACTATTTATAAAACTAAAGCAAAATGGGTAAGTCTTAAATCAATTCTTAATTTTTAAAAATTGTTCTTCCCCTATGTGTAGACAACGGCCAAGCTAGAACAGAAAGCTTCCCAGAAATAAGCTAGAATCCCAGGGAAAACAGAGCTCTGGAGCCAGGATGCCAAGCTGGCCACACCACCCACTTAGGGCCTCCCTACCACCTGGCAGAATCCCCACCAGCCAGTGGTCTCTTTGAGCTTCTAGTAAATCTTCTCCCTCAGTGCAGAGGAGGCAGATGTCTCAGACTGGGGATAAATTCCCTGAAGCTGAGCTGATTTAAACAGTGTCTGGAGAGAATGTTTTTCCAAGAAGTACTGTTAAGTTCTTTCCAAGTGACTTATAGTGCATGTTTTCTAAGTGTTCTATAATAATTTTAATTTAATTAGAGTGAAAATTTATTATTTACTAGGTGCCAGGCACTATGCTAAGTACTTTATAGGTATTATCTCAATTAATTATCACAACAGTTTTATGATAGAAGAAAGGTGGATATTAAAAATATTTAACAACTAGTCTTACATTAACCTTTTGATGAGAAGTTCTAAGGGTATGGGGGCAGGTTCACTAGGGGGCCTGGACTAGCTTCAATTCACTGATTGGTATGGGAATATTTTAACAATTGGTATGACCACACAGCTAAATACTGTCTAATTAGCAGGTATATTAATATACTAATATGAGATATAGTAATAAAGATTAGGTTTGACTGACTAATCAAGAATGCAGAATGTCAGTAGCTTAAACAAATAGATGTTTATTTCTCACAGAAACATGAATAGATTAAAAAAGATTACTGAAGGCTAGAATGTTCTGGTCATCAAGATAAAAAGCATTATTTTGGGGGCCTTAAAAATAGGTAGGACTTACCTGGCTGGCATAGCTCAGTGGATTAAGCGTGGGCTGCAAACCAAAGTGTCGCAGGTTCGATTCCCAGTCAGGGCACATGCCTGGGTTGCAGGCCATGACCCCCAGCAACTGCACATTGATGTTTCTCTCTCTCTCTCTTTCTCCCTCCCTTCCCTCTCTAAAAATAAATAAATAAAATCTTTAAAAAAATAGACAGGACTTGCTGTCTACCAATGAATGAATGGATAAACACAATATGGTATATACATACAAGGGAATATTATTCACCCTTACAAATGAAGGAAATTCTGACATATGCTACAACATGGGCATTATGCTAAGTGGAATAAACCAGATGCAAAGACACTGCTTGCTTTCACTGTGAGAGCCGAAAAACCCTGACTTTCTTGTGTTCTCTGACAGCCTGGGATAGCCATGTAGCAAGGTCTGGCCAGGAAGTAAGCAGAAACGTATTGGAGTGATTTAGGGGGAAAGATTTTCTTTGAAAAGAAAAGACAACATTGAGGCTATACTTCTCTCTTCTTTTGTGCTTTGGTGGTAGATATGACACCAGGAGCTAGGGGAACAATCTTATGACCATGAGGAAAAGATCAAGAGAATCACTAAGATATCATTTCTGACATTACTGAGATGCTGGACCAATACCAACTGCATGTGCCTCTGGATTTCTTATATATGCGAAAAATAATACCTAGCTGTTTAAGCTACTTGATGTAAGCAAAAGCATACCTATCTGATACAAATAGCCTAGCTAATTATTATATGGGAGTCAATGCCAAGATACTTCTAGTCAATGTAGGAGACACTTCATTTAATTCAAACATATTTGTTTTGTGCCTATACCATACCAGGCTCTGTGCTAGGTTCTGAGTGTTTGATGGGTTTTAGGATATCTGTCTTCCTGGACACCCTCAGACTGAGTGAGATTTGCCCTCTCTGTGCTCATGTAGCTCCTACGTGCCACATGTGTAAATTCTTCATCTGATGCTAAGTTCCTTGAAGACAGAGATCATGTGTCTGAGTCATCTCTGTGTTGCCAGTGCCCGAGGTAGAGTCTGACACACAAACTGGCACTCAGTTAAATAAATCACTAGGTGACGAGAGCACCACTTCAGGTGTTCAGGATCTGAAAATCATGAGAGCCTTGTTTGCTAGCTTCTCGGTGTGCTGAGGCCTTTTCTGTCTGTGTACCTCACCCACACCCCCGTCCCCCCATCCTCCTGCACCACCATGCAGTGTGCACGTATCAGTGAGCACTTACTCCACTGGACAGAGCTTTGGCAACAGTGATTACTGTCATGATCTCACTTGAGTCAGGCACATGGAATGGGGCTGGGGAGCCAAGGCCCTTTATAAAATTAATTATGAACAGGCTCTGAGAAGCTGCTGCAGAGATGCTGGCAGTCAGGTTCTTAGCCTTTTGGCTGCAGGGATTGGACACTGCTGGGAGCAGCATAGGTAAAAATAAGCTAATTAGGCCTGGTATATGACTGTGCCTTGAGAGTGTCCCACGCTACCTGGGTACATTCGCTGTCACTTCACACTGGAGAGAGATCAGAGGTCATGCCTCTGGACTAGGGAGCCTTGGCACTTTGCTGGGGCTGCCACATGGGGAGGGGGTTTCACTGGATATGGCAGGACTTTGGGTTGTTCTGTTGGAACGTGGTTGTCAGCATAGACCGGCAGCTCAAATAAGGAGAAATTCACCTCTTTCTGAACCAAAGCTCATGTTTATGTATTTTTTTACATTACACTTTTTTTTGCATTTATGTTTCCCATTAGCATGTTATGTATTTTCCATAATGCATCTGGGAAAGAGGAGGCCAGGCTGGACGGACATTTCCTACTTGGGCTTAGTGGCTTTTCCTCCCTAAGTCAAAGGCTGTGCACCAGTGATGAGAACCTGGATGTTGGCATCAGCCCAGAAGTTCATCTCTTGGATCTGCCACTAGCTGCTGTGTACACAGAGGTAACTCTCTGAGTTTCAGGTGCCCCATGGCTGAAATGGGACCCTAGTCATTTCCTCAGAGGCTGTTGTGAAGATGAAAGGAGTGTGGATAAAGTGCCTTGTGCAGCTTGGCATGTGGTAGGTGCTCAATTAGTGGTGGCCATAGTACCATTATTATGGTAATAATTGTTTATTCCAAGGAATACAAAGGAAGACATGCTGACTCTGTGTGTGTGTGTGTGTGTGTAGAGAAACATATGCATATCCATCCCTTTTCGAACTTTCAGATTTGGAAAATCTGCAGATGGAAGCTTCCTTTGGATGGATAATGTTCAGGTCTCCCCTTAGCAGTGTCTTTGGTTACTAATCAGAGTTCACATTTACTGAGCCAAGCACATGCCTCATTTCATTTCATCTTCACAAACAACCCTATCAAGTTGGCACAAATCTGTCCATGTTTGAGGATATCAAGACCTAGGGAGGTTCAAATTTGCCCAGGGCCTTGCAGGATTAATTTCCTGAGTCCTCATTCTGAGTCCTGACCCCAGGCCACCCTGTCTCTCATAAAGATGCACCCTAGCTCCTGCCCTGCTGTGCTGTGTTGTGGAGTGTGTCTTGTTGAATAGGCAGCCTTCTGCCTTTGTAACTTCATTTGAACTGTTGACTCTGCTGGCTTGCTGTGTTGATCCCTTTAGTTGAGATCAGCTTGTTCTTTTCTCAAAGCCAACCTATTTGCACAAAAGCACTAAGGAGGCCGAAGATTGCTGAATATTTAACATTCACAGGCAACATGCCACAGTAACCAAAAACACTTGAAACAGGCCCAGACAAGGGGGTGGGGGAAGGAGAGGACTGGAAGAGGAGGCCCAGCAGATTGCTGGCCAGCGGCAGTGTCATTCAGACACTTCTCAGAAGCTGGAGGAACTGCAGCTTGGTTAAGTCAGAGAAACACTTGCCAGCATTGCTATTGTTCACATCTGCCAGTGGTAACTGCCTTTGGCAGTAGTGTTTGCAAAACCCCAAACAAAAGAGCTATTGATAGAGATGAGCCTCTGGGTAAGTACTCTGATAGTAGAAACTATTTAGGTAGGTAGGATCTTGGAGTTAGGTCCCAAGGTTACAGCTAAATCACACCAGTTGCTTACTTCTGACCTTTGAATTTCCCCTGCGTATAGCTGGGAAGCTTCCCTACTGAAGGGCAGGGAAAAGGAACACTTGGCTGGTGCAGAAACCACTTAGAGAAGGGCAAGTCTACATGTGATTAGAATTTTGGGTCTTAGCTTGCTGTGCATTTTCAGTTAAGCCAGCTATAAACATTTTTCTTCCTGCTGTAATACATAGGGGTTACATGGACCATATTTCCTTCTTAATTGTGGACAAGAGGTACAAATTTACTGAATGGAAATATAAAGCTTGTGGATTGAATTGAATTGGGTTGTCAAGTTACATTCAAGAAAGTGTTCTTTAGTGGGGAGCAGGTACGTAAGGCCAGAGTTCTTGGCTAGGAAGGTGAAAACACAGAGGAGTTAGAAATGCCAGGTGTGTGATACTGCTGTGGCTGGCAATTGTATAAGCCAGGCAAATAAAATAGCTCATGTGCTCAGGGAGAAGAAATGCAGTTTAGAAATACAGCACCAATTTGATGACAGCTCAAACCTATGAGGGAATGAAAAGAATAAAGAGCTATGTTGGTGTAATTGGTTTAATTTTGCATATTTTACATAGGAAATGAGGGTACCTTGATTGACACTAAGAAACACTTCCAGGAGTTGTTTTGTCTAACTGAGTATACTCTAGTTCTTTTTTACTTCCGAGTGGGAGGGAAGTAGAACATCTAAAATTAAGGTCACAAAATACCAGAATCAGAAGTTCAGAGCCCTGGAATGTTCGTTTTTGACAGGCACCCCAAGAACTGCTCTAAAGTTAAGGCCAAATATCTACAACTGGCAAACAACCAGCTCATGGGGGAAGGGGGCAGTGTCTCCTTCCATCTGATGGAAGGTGTGGGCAGACAGGGCATCCTGGTGAACAGCTGACTGGGGGGACCCCTTGTCCCATTTTGCAGTGGCTCTTTGGGATCTAGGCCAATGCTTGCAGCTTCGGAAGGAATCTCTCAGAACTAGACACTGACAGAGTTGAGAAACTACAGCCAGCTGGAGACTAGCTTTACATTAGGTAACACATTACACACACCTCTTTCAGCCAGGGTAAACTGAGTGAATTGAGTGGTGGGGAGACATGCCAGGCAGAGAGGACTGGTAAAGAATCTCTTGGTCAGTGGAAGAGGTGGATATGGGGTTCTGGTCTGACTAAGAACTCCTGGACAGGCTGCTTTGCCTTTGTCATAGCTGGACTTTACATTCTAGCGATACAGATAGACACTGAGCGAGGAAACACATGGGTGAGAGTAATTCCAGAGGGTGATAAGGGGAAGGAGAAACTAAATTGTGTGCCATGATAGAGAGAGGGTTATGGGGGATGGGTGAGAGCAACACGAGATAGGAGCAAAAGACTTAGCCGGCATAGCTGGCATTTCCAACAGATGCTCCAACAAGGGGCGCTTCTAGTGCTCCACTTGCCTTGGGCCCGCAGAGACAGTGCTGTCCGTCATCCCCATCCACTACTAATCTTTAGCTCTGACCTTGCGAAAAGCACAGGAATACGTGGAGTAAATTCCCCTGATGACAAGAAGCCACAGTGGGTATGGACCTGCTTCATCAAGCAGAAAGTGGGGAGAGTGACTGGATGTCAAGCAAAGGTTGGTCCTGCTGGAGATTTAGGAAAGTGCAGAGAAAGCGAGCGAGGCAGGCAGCAGTGCTGTGGAGAGCACATTAGAATCACAGTCAGACATCTCAGCTCACAATTCAGCTCTGCCACTTGCTAGCCCTTTATCCTGGGGAAAATTAAGGGACTTCCCTGAGCCTCAGTTCTCCCTGTTTTAAAAAACCAAGCTCAGAGGGCTGTTTTCACGGTTCGGAGAGAGAACACGTGCAAAGCGCTTGGCAGAGTGCTTAGGCTGTAGTAGCTGTTTTGTCCTCTCCTTCTTTCCTTCCTCCTTCCCTCCCTCCCTCCTTTCCTCCTTTCCTCCTTTTCTCCTTTTTTTTCCTCCCTCCCTTCCTCCTTCCCCCCTACCTCTCTTCCTCCCTAGCCTGCCCAGGAAGCACTAATAGCAGAAGAGATTTAGGTGCTCCTGGCTTCAAATTGGAGATGGATTAGCCCATACCCACCCTCCGCCTGTGTTCTGAGGTCTATTAAGAGAAATCTGCTGAAGGTGGAAAAGCAGGGTAACTTTGCTTGTGCTTGTCTCTGAAAGAGAAATGACATTCTTTTGGTTATTTTTTCTCTTTCCTTAAACACACACACACACACACACACACACACACACACCACCACCACCACCACCACATAGTTGTAATAAGAGCCTTTTTTGATCCCCTCCTTTATCTTCCTCTAGCTGGCTTTGGGCTTCCTTATTTGGGATTTCCACAGAGGGCAGGAGGAAAAGCTCTGAAAGGAAGGAGGAGGGGGGCTGGTGAAGTGCTCCTCCTTTACAAGGCAGAACTGGAGTAAGTGGTCCTTGGCTCACCAGCTGCGTGGATGAGCGTGCTTAGTTGTTTTTGGCAGCTAGTTTCTGGTTTACTTGGCCCCAGCTGTATCTCTTGATTTCAGCTAAGAAGGGCTATTATGTCCTCATTTTAGGAGGGCGGATGCATATATATTAGCCTTAGAAATTGTATTTATTGAACATCTACTATGTACTTAGCTTTATACAAAGTAAACCTTAGGGAGGAACTGGATATGAAAAAGTCTAGAATTGTGAGTATGAGAGGAGTTGGAAAGCTTTAAGCAGGCAGGTCTCTTCTGAACTGCTAGGAGGTCTCCTTCATCAAACACTTCCTGAGCATCTGTGATGTGGATCAGATGTGGTTCCAGCTCCCAAAGAACTCTTGGGTGAGTGGGAGAGAGATGAATAAGAAATTGCACTATAACAAGACATGCTATATGATAGAAGCACAAAGAAGTTTCTATGGGAGCACAGCGAGGTGGGGCAGTGACTGAGTGAGGCTGGAGGAGGGTAGTGCAGAGGGTGCCCTGCCTAGGCTCTCAGGCAGGGGTGAGAGAGTCAAGGTATTGAAAACTTGGCTTCTTGCTGAGTCAGACATTCACCCTTGACTGCTGGAGGGGGGCTGTGAAAGGTCTGGGGTAGCAGCAGGCACTAGAGGCTTGGGCCAGTGGCTATTGACCAACTTGTTCAAAGTCCTTTTCTTATTTAACAACTGATTCTGTCCTAGTGTCTGTGTTGGTAGAATGACAGTGTACTTTCAAGTGAAAAAGAAATAGCTCCATGGAAAAGTGGCAATGGTTTTTGATGGAGGAACTGTGGGCTGAGCCTAGGGGAGTGGTAGGAGATGAGGTGGGAAACACAGGGAGTGGGCCAGAGGATGAATAGCCTTTTATACTCAGGTTGGAGTATGGACCTTAAGACAAAGCCAGTGGGAGCTGTGGAAAGGTTCTAGGGGAATGCAGTTGGATGGATGGCCCTGCAGCTCGGGACAAGGTATATTGGCAAGGTAAGAGACCCATGAGCAAGCTTTTCCAAGAATCCTTGAGAGAGTTAAGAGAGTCTATATTAAGGCAGTGAGGAGGGAGAGGGATACAGCTTTAAGGTACATTCACAATGTCAAATCCTAATACTGGTGATTGACTGGAACAGAGTGATGGAGATGAAAATTTAGGGTGACTCTCTGGGTGCCTGGTGCAACAGAATTGGGAAGAAGCTGAGGGCAGTGGTGAGGTGGGGTTGATAATGGGCCACTTGAAGAGGGGGAGGGCAGGGTAAGAGGGGTGCTGGGCCTAAGCATCCCAGACTCAGGAAGTCCCATGAGTGAAAGCAGTGTGGCGTGTATAGAAGATCCTGTTGAAGCCAAAGCGATGTGAGTAGAGGAAAGAAGTGGGGCATAGGTTGAATGTGTGGCTGGTTTCATCTGTGTCTTGGAGCCAGCAGGAAGGGTTTGAACTTGATGGAGTCGCGGGGGACAGCTTAAAAAGGGTGTTAAGATTAGAGTGAGGGCTTGACTGGCAGAAAGAACACTGAAGAAAAAGGAGCACACAGGTGGCTGGTGTGAGGTTTACCGAGCTCTAGATCTTCGGGGGCCCTGGTGGTTCAGTGGGGGTGGGTGAAGGGCTGCTGAAGGGGGCAACAGGGAGTGTAAGCAGAACACCTTCACTTCACTACTTTTTGCTGTTTTATCTTTGGGGTTTGGTGAGATATTTCATTTGATTCAAGATTTTTGCTGCCAAAGTGAAATTGGAAAATCATTGCACTAGGCAGTAGTAGATGTATCTAGAAAATTGTGTGGGAACTTCAGCGGCATGGATGCAGGTCGCACTCCATAGAAGAAAGGAAGTGAAATGCATTTTCTGTCAGAATTTAAAAATTGTGCTTTGAGTTTGAAGCTCCGAAATACAAAAGAGCAATATAAGACTTAATTACATGCTCTTGTTTTCTCAGTTCACACATGTACTCTGTTCCCCATGCTATGCACAGTGTAGCATACAAAAACCCAGCCTCTTCTCTGAAGGACATTATTTATAAATACAGAAACAGCTACAACTCAAACACCAGTTAAGTGGGGTAAGTACTAATCTAGGCAAGGGCACAGGGGCCCAAGTTAATGAGATGAGGTGTGTCACCTCAACCACCTGCCACCCTGAGAATGGTTCTCAAGTAGAGTAGGTTGCAAGTTCCAGAAACAGAACTCCCTGTGAGGGCCCCCGAAGCAGGTGGAGCACTGTAAGACCCTGACTATCCAGCCTGTTACTGAAGGAGAAAGAAAGACCCAGAAGGGAGTATTTATTAGGAATGTTGCCCTTTGGTTTTCTTTTCTTATAGTGTCCTTCTCTGGCTTGGGTATCAGGATAATGCTGAGCTTGTAAAATGAGTTTGGAAATGTTCTCTCCTCTTCAATTTTTTGGAGACCTTTGAGAAGGGTTAGTATTAATTGTTTAAATGTTTGGTAGCATTCACTACAGAAACCCTCTGGTTTTGGGCCTTTCATTTTTGGGAGATTTTTGATTACTGATTCAATCTCCTTACTCATTATTGGTCTGTTCAGATTTCCTATTTCTTCATGATTCAGTCTTGGTGGGTTGTATGTTTTTAGGAATTTGTCCACTTCTTCTGGGTTATCCAATCTGTTGGTATAGTATTGTTCATAGTAGTCTCTTGTGATAATTTGTATTTTTGTGCTATTAGTTGTCATTGTTCCTCTTTAACTTCTGATTTCATTTATTTGAGTCTTCTTTTGTATTCTTTGTTAGACTAGCTATAGGCCTGTCAATCTTGTTATCTTTTCTAAAAGTCAGCGCTTAGTTTTGTTGATTTTTTTCTATTGTTTTTCTGGTCTCAATTTCATTTATTTCTGCTCTGATCTTTGTTATTTCCTTCCTTTGCTCATTTTTGGCTTATGTTTGTTCTTATCTGAAATTTCTAACCCTTGATTTACAGAGGAGAAAAGATGGTCTTACACAAGGCAAAGGAACTGGGTTTCTTCATTCTTCTTTTATTAGGCTATAAGGTATGAGCAGCATGTACCACAGTAACTCTGGGAAGGAGGCTCAGTATACTGCAACTGGAAGAGAGCTAAGGGATCCTGGAAGGGCTAGCAGTAGTACTTACCACTTGGTGCTGGAAAAAAATGACCTTATAGGGTGCTCTTCTGATTTGGCCACCGTAAGCGAGAGAAAGTATATGGACATATAGGAGGAGTTGGTTGATTCCAAACATGGTGAGACTGGCATGGCACTTCCTTCCATTTGGTCTTGTCCAGCAGTCCGTGGTGCAGTGAGCAGAGCAGTGGCTGATACAGTGTGTTTTGTATGTTTCTCATGGAGCCATATGTAGTCAATTTAAATGAATGTCCCTTCATCTGAGAATTTGTTCTCTCTAAATTTGTGTGTGGGGGGGTGTTAAATATCCATTATTTCATGAAATGCTGCTAATATGTTTTTGTACTTTTGTTCTTGTTTTGGCAAAGGAAAAAAAGTGGGCAATACTATTTTAGTCCCCAAAATCCTTTTACGAAAATGTTCCAGAGCATGAAATTCAAATTCTTGGGACCCACAGTTTACTCTCTAGGTATTCAGTGAAAAGTTCAGTGACTATGACTTAGGCCCTAGGGACACTCTTGAGACTGTCCCTCCTCTCCAGCTCCCCCGCCCCCCCCCCCCCCCCCCATAATAGACCCTTTCCCTCTTGCCTGGTTCACCTACTTGTTGTTGTTTCTCCTGCTCTGTCTGGCCCTTTTGGCTAATGTGACCTTTGGACCACCTGCTTGGTTCTTGTTTCTGGTGCCATCCCTGTGTGTGACCTTCAGAGCAACCTTATTTTGTGTGCTGACTCCCAGCCTATTTTCAGGCACCAGAATCTCAGCCCTGGACCTATGGCCAAACTCCTCATGAAAGCCCAGAAGATAGTTTGCATGTGCATTTCCTGATTTGATATTTTTAGATATTATTGACTAAATTTCCATTCAGATAACAGTATCTGGCATGCCTTTCTTAGATATCAGGCATTCCAAGGAGTACTGATGATGGGAAGACTATGCCAGTCTTGGACAGTATTATACAAAATGTGTTTGCTGAGGGTCTAAGGAAAGGGTAGGCTGTCCTGGGGGCACATTCATTTATAAATGTAAAAGCCCCATGGGCAGTGGAGAGTACACTGAGCTGAGAGGGGACCTGTATTCGAGTTTCTGCTTCATTGTTAATAGTCACAAGGCTTTACTTAATTCACTCAAATGAATCCCTCATTTTATGGGTGAATAAAATGGGGTTTGGTCTGGATTCTTTCTGTGAGATTGTAAGTCAGCAGTTCTCTCATAGCACACTAGTTTTGGGATCACCTGTCACCTCTGAGACCTATGGTTGGAGATTTCTAGTCATGACAGCTAACAGCAGATGGCACTTAACTGGTTAAGCCCCAGCTTGGGTGAGAGTGGCAGAGTCCGAGATGAGGAGAACCTGCTGTTGCTCTCAGGGGCCTTTTACTTCTTTTTTTTTACTCCCTCTCCCTGAATCCCCATCCCACCCCACCTCACCCTATCCCACCCCATGACTCCTTCTGTAGTGGGTGCTAAATTCTAAGCTGAATTGTTCTTGCACCATTTCATATGTATCAGTTTATTCTTTTTAAGTAGATATTGCTCTTATGAAGGTCTGGGCCTGGGTCTTTTCATGTGGTGTGCTGGTAAAATTTTTAATAAATTTTTCTCTGGAAAAGAAAGAATTCCTGGTTTTTAGCATTTACAGGTTTCTTAGATGTAAAAAGCTCCCACCAAGGCTGATTTCAAACTGCTAATGACATGTCACTGAAGCCAAAAAGAGATAACCATAATCAGCTTTCATGAGCCAGCATGAATCAGTGTAAACCAGTATGAGCCAGGATGATCCAGTATGAGCCAGTCTGAGCTAGCTTCAGCACACTGTTGACTCTGAGAACAGATAACTTGGTGCTGGCACACATAGCAGGTTCTCAGGAATTGCTTGCTTGGCAGCATCCCCACTGTGAGGATAAGAAGAAAAAGGCAGGACAGAGAGAAGGTGCTGCTTCGACCTGCCACATGGGGCATGTATTGTTAGCACCTTTGAAAAGTGATCCTTCTCCATTGTCTTTTCCATCTTCCATCTATGGCTAAGTAATCTTTCTCAAATAAATATATCTTAAATCATGTCACCTTTCAAAATCTTTAACAGCCCTTTGTTGCCCAAAGATGAATCCTAAATGCTTTAGCATGGTATTCAAGGTCCTTTGGGGTGGCATGTCCAGCTGCCTTATCAGTCTCTGAAGCTTCAGCAGGAATGCATGGAGTTTCCTGCTGAAAGGTGGGGCATAGATTCTATGTCCCACCCTCTCTGCCCTTTCAAACTACTCAAAATGTCATGGTTTCAAGCCTTATGACCTTTGTATGTGTTGTAGCTTCTGCCGTGCTTGCCTCTCTTGCACTCACCAACTGGAGAATTCTTACTCTTATGGGCTTGCTCATGTGCTGCTTCCTTTAATGGAGCCAGACTTGAAACTGTTTGGGCCATTAGACTCCCCCTGAAGTGCTCCTTGCAATCTTTAGACATCTCTATTAGAGAATCGATCACACTGTGTGATATTATTGCACAAGTGTTTATCAATCTGAGCTCACTGAAAGCAGGGCACATTTATTTGTTTTATGCCTTGCATCCAGCGCTACACCTGGTACATATGAGTAGTAGCTGTGCAACAATCCTGCGTTAAGTGGCTAGCCAGAGAGACCATTGGGCTTGGCCTTTCCTCACCGTTCTTGCCTCTGATTCAGCTTCATAATTTGCAACAGGCAGCAGCTTCAATTCTTCCATCTCCACCTGGGCTTAAACCAATACTAAAAAGTTTTATTTGGTTGACTATTGTCCTTCTAGGCAGATGAAAGTGGCAATTCAACACTCTTTTTCTTATCAACCCCTGCATGTGTCAGAGCATTTGAAGATGGTGTATGTGGGAACTGTGGCTCTCTGGTGACTTCTTTCGATTTAATTAGTCTGACCTTCTGTGATAATCCCCCTTGGATGTCCCCGACTCCCCCCTCCACTTCTGTATCATATTCAGGCTTCTGCTTTCATCAGCAAAAGACCAACTGCTCAGCTCAGCCTGTAGCATAATTCACAGCTTCGCTCTCAAAAATGAACTTTTACTCCGATGGAGCTGTCCTTAGCATTAAAATTGGCCTGAGAGAGCTAGGAAAGTTTATCTTGGAGCCAGCATGGGGTCTGTCTCTCCAAGTCAAATATTTCTCTTTAAAACTAGAATGAGCTTTAATGTGGCACTACCAATAGCTTCCTGAAATATTGGCATATCTCTAAACATTAACATTTAGTTACAGTGCTGAAGGCTTTCTGGAGAGTTTTTAAGTCTGCCCTGCTCCTTTGAATAACCAGGGCTTTCACACATGCTTTTTTCCCCCATTTCAGACCGTGTAATCTCTCTGGTCAGGAGGGGGAATACACTGAAACATCTCAATACTGGCTTAATTGAACAGCTATTTATTTTAGCCCACCCTCATAGCATTTTGTGAATGATGTAGAGAGGCCACTTTACAATGATCCACAAAGTCAAAGAGGTACCTTGGCGCTTCTGGTCTTCAGGATGCCGGGACATTCCAGGGAGTTTAATGTTCTCCTTTTAACCCTCCACCTCAGCCCAGGCTGAGGTGTATAACTGTTATGTTCTCCAATCCTGCTTCTCTCACTATTTTGGAATAAATATAGCAATGTATGAAAAATGACTTATTTTTCAGCAGTATAAGATGGGAGGAGGCAATTTGTAGCATGAACTTATTCAATGCTTATTGGTACATACCCTGGGGCAGGAATTATTCTATGCACTGGAGATACACAGGTGATGAGGTATGGTCACCACCCATGAGAAATCCACTGAGGGAAAGAGATGGACATGTTCCAAGAGATGTACAATTGAGGCACATTAACAGGGTATCTGGAAACCAGAGCAAGGGGCAGCTAGCTCTGTTAGGAAGAATTGGAGAAATTGTCATAGATAACTCTATCAGAGCATCAATAATAAACCAGACACTGAGCTGGATACTGTAGGTTCAGTAGAGTTTCTACAGCTGCTGCAGATTGAAAGAAGCCCTCTGGGCAGTGCCCTGGCACCTTGAGGAGTAGGCATGTGTTTGGGTGGCTTGGGCACAGGGAACACGAGACTGGGGCATTGAATGATGAGGCTACAGGGGTTTGGGGACCAGATTACAAAAGGGTTTTCATGCAGGGTTAAGGAAATTGGGTCTATCCTATTGGCACTGTGGCATGGTACAATTAGAAGCAGATTAAGGGAATACGAAGATTAGAATTTGTAAAAGATAATGGACAGTGGCATGGCAGAGAGTGGAATGGAAATAAGAACACCATGATAATAAATGCAGAAATGAAATGATGAGAGCCTCAGTGAAGTCAATGGCAGCAGAGAGAGATGGGAGAGAGCTGTCTGCAGCTGCCAGTTAAAACCACTGTGCAGGGGCTCAGAGAGTGGCATTGTGTGGGGGCAGCCATCAAATACCAGGGGTGAAGCGATCACAGGCTATGTGGAATGTCACTGTGCCCACTCAAAAAGTGACTATATCTTAAAGTATACACATGCATATATAAAGCTCGGTATCACAATTATTCACCTAGATGTATGGGGAGGTGTTTCAGGGTTAAAATGCCACTGAGACTGTGTGGCAGAACATTTACTGCTCTCTGAATATCCATATGCTCACCCAAATTTCCCAGCCCTCTTGAAGTTAGATGGGGCCCTGTGACTAGTTTTGGCCAACAGGCTATAAGAAGAAGTGATCTATGTTATTTTAGGTTGAAGCAATTAAGAGCTATCTCTTCCCTGGCCACAGTGTCTTGGAAGCCGTGTCTCTCATATGTGCAAGTCCCCTGGACCCATGAGTCACCACTTGAAAGGAAACATCCTTGGGGAATTTTCAGATACACAGAGAACTTTGCATGAATAAGAAGTGAATTTTTATTGCTGAGCCACAGAAATTTGAGGGCTCTTTGTTACCAAGGCATAACTTAGCCTATCCTGACAAAAATATTCCCTTCTTCTTTAAGGCTAGTGAGGCCTAGAGGAACTGGAATGAGGCCAGTATCTATGAGTGCAGGTTATTTGAGCTCCTTTATCACAAGCTGATGCTTGTCAGGAAAGTGTTCGAAAGGAACCACATCACAGAGGTACGCTTATCTGCCTCAGAGCACTTGGGCTCCCCTTGGCTGGAGAATATGACAGCTTCCTCAAACAGGCAGCTTTCTTTGGGCGGGGGAAAGGATTATATGGTGAAATGCCAGAGTCCTTTATGATGCCAGAGAGATTGACAGCTATTTTTAGTACTCCTGGAGTATGTGTCATCCTGAGAAAGCATAAATGTATTACAAGCCTCTGGGGGCAGGATGAAAGCTTCTCTAGTCATCAATAGTGTAAGCCTCTTGTCAAGCCTGAGGCAGAAAAGGGAGCTGAGGTGGGAAGAGGATTCAGAATCATGTGCTAGAGGATGAATGGCTAAAGGACCTGGGGATGTTGGGTCTGGAGGGAAGAGGACTTGGTGGTGGTTGCAGGATTGGGTTTTTAAAAGTTCAAGGGCTATTATATGAAAGAGAGAGTGGGTTTGTACCTGGTAGCACCTGTGGGGCCGAGGTACACCAGTGGATGGATGGTATACGGAGACAGATTCCAGGTCAATAGAAGAGTAGGTATACATGTTACAGACGGAGCTGTTGGAAGATAGATTGTTAGGACTGCCTCTGTGGAGGCGAGTTCCCCATCACTGAAAGAGCTTACTCAAAGGGTGGAAAACTACTTGGCAGAGAGGTTGCTGCAGTAACAAGGAGCATGAATTTGAAGACAGTGCTGGGTTTAAATACCTGTTTTTCTATTTCCATTTCTTCCACCCCAAGGCTATGTAATCTTGGGCAAGTCATGTGACCATTCTGAACTGGTTTCTTTAATTGTGAATAATATTTTAATAATAATATTTCACCTCTCAGGATTAGAGCAGATACATGATGTGAAATAAATTCATAGGCTGGCTTTGAGATATATTGATAATAACACCACTATTAACCACTACAATGATGAGATCTCACATTTGGTGGACACCTAGTTTGGGCTAGGTACCATGCTTTGCACACATCATCTCATTTGACACTTATAACAACCTTATGCGACAGGTACTGTTATTATCTCCATTTTACACATGAGAAAATGGAGGACTGGAGTGACTTGCCTAAGGTCACACAGCCAGAAATTTTCAAAGTCGGGGACTCCAGTCCTGGTCTGTTGGCTCTGGAGTCTAAACTCTTAATTATTAAGCTTGTTACAGCTTTTCATGATCAAGATAGAAGATGTTACTCTGAATACTGCAAAAGGACCAAAATTTTATTTAAAGAGACCTATCATTGTATGGACAACTGCTCTTAATGAAATTAAGTTTTCTTCTAATATCTCCTTTCATGATTGTACGCATACTATTCAACTGTGTTTTATGGCTGCGATGTTTAACAATGGTGCGTTACAGTTATCTATTGCTACCTATTAAACTACCCCAAAACTTAGTGACTTAAAATGACAATAATTATTTTATCATTCACTCTCGTGGTTCTGGAGGCTGTCCAGGCTTAGCTTGGTGCTTCTTGCTCAGGGTCTCGCATGTGGCTGCAGTCAGATCATGGCTTCCTCCTTACATGTCTGTATGCTGGCTGTTGCTGTTGGCTGGGACACCCACATGCGCCCTTTCCAGGTGGCCTGGGTTTCCCTATAGCATGGCAACTCACTTTCAAGTGTGAGCATCCTAAGAGAGCCAGGTGTTTTTTTTTGTTTTTTTTTTTGACTTGGCTTTTGAAGTCACAAGGCATCACTTCCTCCATAGCTACAAGCCCTCCCAGATTCAAGAGGAGGGAGCGAAGACCTCTCACCTCCCAATCACATTGTAGGAAGTATATGTGAAATAGGAGGTATTATTGAGGCAACTTTTAGAAAATTTCTAAATGTTCTGCCACAGGCTGATAGGATGCATTAATTCAAGGTATCGTTTTGGGAGAATAGTGAAAAAAGAGCTAGAGAAGAAAGGGCTGAGAATTTCTACACTATTTCCATTTTGTGGTCATTCATTTTAAAGAAAACCATCCCAGCAGGTATATTTCTATAATTTGTGTTAACAGAAACATTGGTCAACACCTCATCTGACTTTTGTCAACTTCAACATTGGCTTTCAACCAAGTCAGTGTTTGGCACCTACCCTTCATGGGCTATATTTTGCTACATATTTAAATGCAAAAATTAACATCCTGTAGCTTACAACTTAAACATTTGCAGTTATGTCTTTTTCTGCCTCAAGATTTTCTAAAGAGTATTCAATGGAAATTTTTTGACTGATTTTAAAAAGCTCCTTATTCTTTTAATGCCAAAAAGGCGAAGCAAAGAGGGTGATACTAGTCATGACATATCTGATGGTAAAAAGAAATTTGAAAAAGGACTAAAAGACTATGGCAGGTTCATACTGTACAGCTAGCTCCCTTCTTTTGGAAATTGTTCTTAACAATTTCTCCCTTATATGGTACTATAAGGAGCTGAAGAGGCCTAGATTCTCTTTGATTAAAGCATATTCTGAGGAAATAGGATTAGAGAATAAAGATAAAGCATCGCCTTTGGGTCTTGATGGAAAGAATTTTGTCAAGGGAACCTAGGTAAGGAGTTGAGAGATTATGTCATCTACTATTGAATTTTGATGACTGGACTTTAAGTGCTTCCCAGGCTATGTGTGGCAGGGAGAAAGAAGAAAGGAAAAATTTAACTGCAGGAGTGAGATACCATCTTGGCTCTTCCAGACATTCTTGATGGCTTCCCAAGACACTCCTTTGCCCTTGCTTCTGACATTGCACACGCTCCTTCTTCTGTGCTGCACTGACGCAATGGCATTTGGGCTCTTCTTGCCTTCTCCTCCATGTCTTTCTACTCCTATGGAATTCACGTAGTGAGTACCTCATAAGCACTTGGATCTGCAAAACACTGCCTTTCATAATTTATGTCAGTCAATATATATATATTTTATATATATATATAATATATTATATATTATACATATACAGATATATTATATATATATAATATATAATATATATGATGGCTTTTTGCAAACCAAGATGGATGTGAGACTCTCACTTGTTCAGTAGTGAGACCTAAATAGGGAGAGGGAGTGAGAGATAAGGAGTGATAGAGACAAATCCTTTATAAAAATAATTATTATAGATTTTTAGAACCCCCCACACATATAATGTATATATATATATATATAAAATATAACTTGAAAACACACACAGAAATAATAAATGCAGGGGTTTTTTCTTTTGAGGAGAGTATTTTTGCATTACTTTACATAAAGACTTTTTACTTTACCATAGAATCCCTGAGGCTGATCAGCCCTTCTCTCTCTTCCTCCCTCCCCCTCCCTCCCCTCCCTCCCTTCCTTTGTCTCTTTTTTTTTAATCCTATGGAAATTTTCAAACATACACAAAAGTAGAGAGAAGAGTATAATGAACCTTGGCGAAGAGTTCCTCTTTGGTACATTTACAGTAAGGTTGTTTCCAAAAAATTGGAAAATTTAGGAAGACTCCTTTTTGTGCAAATTGAAGAATAAATATATTTTACAAAATTATTCTCAAGAGATGTGTACATGTAATAAAACGATAAAGATCTCCTGACCTAATATAGATCAGTAATCCAGTAGAACAACAGCAATATCAGAAGGGCCCCTTCTCCACTTGCACATTTTTAAAAATTTAGCCTTGTGAGACTCTAAATCTAAGGAGAAACACTGAAAATATTTGTTTAGGCCAATGCTTTTGGCTAGTTTGTTATAGTAAGTGACATGTAGTATAACTGACCAATTATTTCAGTGAAATAATCAAGTTACATATATATATATATATACTTTATATATATACATACTTACATATACACATATACATATATATGTAAATTTATTTATTTTTTCCAAACTGATCAATGGTTTCACAAAATCAACCACTTGAGGCATGATCTAGATAGTACTTTTACCCCAGTGTGCTATGGGCCACTGAGAAGAAGGAAGGGGCATGATTTGCCTGGGGTTAGTGGTCATCCAGTGGGACTGAGGTGGATTGAGCAGGAGAACCTGGCCTTTGGACTTCTACCTGTGAGGGATCCCAAGGGCAGAAGTGAATTTCTGGAACTGGCAGATGATAGCTGAGAAGTGGACTTGCCTCAGAGTTGAGGAGTTGAATGTTCATGTATTGCTTGTGAGGGGCACCTGGGAGTTGAGTTGCAGTGGAGCTGAGAAGGAGAGCTGAGAACATCAGAAGTATATGAAGAAGGAGAACGACAAGTAGCTTAGGATGAAGTCTGTGAACCAGGTGAGGTGTCAGAAATCTGTTCTTAGTGGAAAGGTCCCCATGGCAGGCTAGGACCACTGCAAATGCTGAGCCAGGGTGAAACAGTGGTGGGTGTCACCTGCATGGAGCCATCTTGAGATATTGCTAGAGCATGGTTCTCCCACTATTGCACCTTACAGTCCCTGGAGAGCTTTTACAAATCCCCATACCTAGGCTGCACTCCAAACAAATCAAAATCTCTCCATGTGGGACCCAAGCACCAGAATTAAAAAAACAATTCTTCAGGTTAGTCCAAAAGGCAACCAAGTGATAAGCAGTGGCACAGGGTATGAGACAGGGTAAGAAGGCATTTGGTTCTGTCCTGCCACTAACACAAGTTATGTGATCTTGGACATATCAGTATCTCTGAGCTTCAGTTGTTCATCCAGAACTTGAAGGGGTTGGACTAAATAATTTTATTGGTGTTTTGAAATATGACCCCCAATTTTTTAAGAGGTAGAGTCGGCTTCCTTTCTCATTGAATCAGTACTTTGTGATTCCCTGACCAATAGAATATGGAAGAAATGATGCAGTTTCTGGGTCTTTATCCTAGGACGCTGACAGCTCCTACTTTCTGTCTTTTGGGATACTTGCTTTTGGAGCCCAACCACCATGTTAACAGGAAGCCCAGGCCACATGGAGAGGCCATATGCAGTTGTTCCAGGAGACAGACCCATCTGAGGTCCCTATGGATCTCTAGCATCAACTGCCGTGTGTGTGTGTGTGTGTGTGTGTGTGTGTGTGTGTGATGATATCAATCCTTATCTGTTGAGTCACTCTCAGCTTTGAATCTTCTTAGCTGATACCCTAGATAGACTTTCCCCAGTGTGGGCAGAGATAAACTGTCCCCACTGTGTCCTGTCCAAATTCCTGATCCACACTGTCCATGAGCATAATAAAATGGGTGTTTTATGTTATGAAATTTTGGGGTGCTTTGTTACACAGTGATGATAACTAGCACACTCTCACAGCTTTAGCATTTAAAGAATATTAGAGAATGATAGTATATATATATGGAGTGTTTAAGGGAAGGACTCTGCAGGCAGACTGTCTAGTTCAAATCCTAGCTCTACCTTTCTCTAGCTGTATCAGTGAGGGTAGATTATACTTTCTATGTCTCTATTTCATTTGACATGAGATATTAATAATACCTACTTCACAGAATTATCAAGAAGATCAAATAACTTAGTATATTTAAAGAATGAGTCCCATACGAGTGTTTGTTTGCAATGGTTTGAAATAGTGATAAAGAACATGACTTAGTCTGTGTTACCTATAGTTTGCAAGATGCTGGAGAGGGGTGAGGTAGGTGGGGCTGTTACATAAACTGGGCATGACCTGCGTTTGCCCAGCACACATCCCATGTTGCTAAGAACATCCACATTGTTCTTACCTATTCAGCAGGTATTCAAAGGCACCTTGGAATTGTGTATCATGTCTCTGGACCTGTCACTGTCATGTTGCTCAGAAACATGATTGGATTCTGCAGAGTGGAAACATGTGGCTTGTTGGCAAGGCAACTAGTTCAGAGCAGGGACATTTCCAGGCTGAGAGAACTCGCCTTTGTCAATTGGGTTACAGCCCTCATAAAAACCTGTTTGTTTGTGTTCTTTTCTGGGTGCTCAGGCACATCAGGCCACCTTGAGTGCTGAGGGGCGAGTGCTCTCAACACAAGAGTGGCTCCAGCTGCACTCCTCTCTCTGTGTGCCCTGGCTGTGAAACCAAGCTCAGACTCCTCAGTGTGGGAATACCTGGGCCAGTCGATGCTGGGATAATCTATACCCCCCACCTCCCATCCCCCGTTCCGTGCTGGAGCAGGGAGGGCCTGCAGCCTTGAGTGCTTCTGACTTTTCTATTTTTGCCTCCAGGTAGTTGGAGAGATTGGGGAGAGGGTTTGCAGCTACTGTGCTCCTTCATGAGATGTCATCAATTTTCATTTAAAAATCAGAAGGGTAGGCTTCTAAAATACCAAATTTTGGGTATGACAAATAGAAATTTATGGCACAAGGGTTAACTGCTACACTATTAAAATCTGTCAGCAGGGCCATTATGAGGATATGAAAGTTGAAAAATTTAGAGGCTCAGGGTGGCATCATGGGAAGTGGTGGCTGGTGACAAATTCTTGGTTTCAATGCTGGCTCTGTCATTTGCACAGATTAGATCTAGGAAAAATTAACCTTTCTGAGCCTCCACTTCTATATAGAAAGGGAATGATGATGGCATTTTATCAGAGCACTGTTGTGAGGGTTGAAAAGGATCGAGTCTATAAAAAGAGCTTTTTAAACCATAAAGCTTGACAGATATTCGGCTATATATGCTGGTTTGGGGTGACTCCATAAAAGATCCTTACACTTGGTTGTCAAGATCAGATAATATTCTTTTTTTCTTCATTTATTTATTTACTCACTTATTCATTTATTCAACAAATTTTTACCAAGCACCTCCTGTTTTCCAGGCACCATACCAGTTGCTGGACATAGAATTAATGAACAAAACAATAAAAGACCCCTGTCTTTCTGAGCTTAATTCTAGTGGGTAAAAACACAGATAAATAAGTAAAATGTGGTATATTAGACAGTGATAACAACTGTACAGGAAAATAAAGCAGGTGGGGGATTGGGGACTTACAGGGTGAGGAAGTGTTTCAGTTTTAAATACCATGTTAGGGAAGGCCCCACTGAGAGGGTGACATTTGAGTAAAGACTTGAAGGCAGTGAGGAAGTGAGCCATGAAGTTCCCTGAGCGAAAAGCTTTCCAGGCAAAGCAGACAGGATGGATGTATAAATGCCCAGGGAGTGGATCTGGTGTGTCTGAGAAACAGCGAGGAGGCCAGGGAGGTGCAGTGGGGGTGAGAAGGAGAGAAAAGGGAATTTCAGGGCCACATCATAGAGAGCCTTATAGGTCATCCCAAGAACTTTGTTTTTTTCTCTGAATGAGATGGGAATCCCCTGGGAGGTTTGGAGAAGCTGAGGGATATGATCCCACTTAGTTTTAAGAAAAATAATTAAAAACAGTTTTACTGGGATAGAAGTGACATATAGTAAATGAGACATTTAAGGTGTGCAGTTTGATAATTAAAAACTTTTAAATTATGGTAAATATATATAACATAAAATTTACCATCTTAACCATTTTTCCATGTATGGTTTATCAGTGTTTAGACCATCACATTGTTATGTGACCAATATCATCTGTCAAAACTAAAACTCCATCGCATTAAACAACTTCCTATTCTCCCCTTCCTCAGCCCTGGCAACCACCATTCTACTTTATGACTGTGAATCTGACTGCTCTAGGCATCTCATATAGATGGGATCATACAGTATTTGCTTTTTTGTGACTGGCAGACTGGCTTATTTAAGTCAAGTTTCATTTGTGTTGTAGTATATGTCAGACTTTCCTTCCTGTTAGATGAATTGTATCCCATTGTTTGTATGTACTGTATTTTGTTTATCTGTTCATCTGTTAATGGACACTTGAGTTGCTTTCATGATTTAGCTGGTGTGAATAATGCTGCTGTGAATATGGGTGTACAAATATCTCTTGGAGACCCTGCTTTCAAGCTTTTGGATATAAACCCTGAAGTGCACTTGCTGGATCACATGGTAATTCTATTTTTAATTTTGTAAGGAACCACCATGTTGTTTCCCACTGTGGCTGTCCCATTTTAGATTCATACCAAGAGAGCACAAGGCTTTCAATTTCTCCACATCCTTGCCAACACTTGCTATTTTCTCTCTCTCTCTCTCTCTCTCTCTCTCTCTCTCTTGATAGTCACTATCTTAATGGGTGTGAGGTGGTATCTCATTGTGGTTTTGATTTGTATTTCCCTAATCATTGTGATGCACAGCATCCTTTCAAGTGTTTGCTGGCCATTTGTGTATCTTCTTTAGAGAAATGTCTATTCAAATCCTTTATCCAGATTTTAATCTTTTTGTAGTTGAGTTGTAGGAGTTCCTTACATGTTCTGGATGTTAATCCCTTATCAGTGATATGATTAACATTTTTTTTTCATTCTGTAGGTTGCCTTTTCACTGTGTTAATTGTGTACTTTGATGCACAGATGTCTTTTTATTTTTCATGTAGTCTCATTTCTTTATTTTTACTTTTTTGCTAATAGCAATTTGATAAATTTTGACATGCCTATGTGTCTGTTTATCTGTCTATCTATCTATCTATCTATCTATCTATCTATCTATCATCTGTCTATCCATCTACCTACCTACCTACTTACCTACCTACCTATGAAACCATCACCACAATCAAGGTAGGAAACAGATCCAACACTCGATGAAATTTCTTTATGCCTTTGTGATCTCTCCCTGCAGCTCCTCACCTCCCCCACCCCTGTCACTTATCCCCATGTAGTCAGTGATCTGCTTTCTGTCATTAAAAATTAGTTTGTTTTTTTCTAGTATTTTATATAAATGGAATCATATGATATACATTCTTTTTTTCTGGTCTCTTTTCCACAGCATTATAATTTTGACACTGATCCATGTTATATCAACACTTCATTCCTGTATACTGCTAAGTAGCATTCTGTTGTGTGGGTGCACCACAATTTGTTTATCTAGTTTCTCTAGATGTTTGGTTGTTTTTAGTTTTTGACTATTTTGACTAGTGAAGCTGTTGTGGCCCTGAAGAGTGTGGCTCAGATGGTTTGTAGAGTAGTCCCATAAACTGAAATGTGGTTTGATTTTCAGTCAGGGCACATACCTAGGTTGCAGGTTTGATCCTCGCTAGGGGCATGTATGAGAAGGCAACCAATCAATGTTTCTCTCTCTCTCTCCCTCTTTCCCCCTTCCTCTTTCTCTAAAAGCAATGAAAACATGTCCTTGGGTGAGGATTTAAAAAAAATGAAGCTGCTATGAACATTCTTATACAAGTCTTTGTGTGGACATATGCTTTCTGTTCTCTAGGGTAAATGCCTAGGAGTGTAATGGTAATATTATACAGTGTATGTAGGCTTAATTTTTAAAAAAATTGCCAAACTCTTTTCCAATGTGGTTGTACCACTTTACATTTGTATCACCAGTTTGAGAGATCCAGTTGCGCCACCTCTTTGCCAACAAATGGTGTTATCAGTTGCTTTAATTTTAGTATTTCTAATAATAGGGTAGTGATATCTTATTGTGGTTTTAATTTGCATTTCTCTAATGACTTCATTTGGAGCATCTTTTCATGTTCTTATTTGCCATCCATATATTTTTTTTGTAAAGTGTTCAAATAATTTCCTAGTTTTTACATTAGATTGTTAATTTTCTTATTTTTGAATTTTGAGAGTTCTTTACATATTCTGAGTACAAATCCTTTGACAGATATATGCTCTGCAAACATTTTCTTCTGGTCTGTGGCTTATTGTTTTATTATTATTATTATTTCTGAAGGGTAGATTTTTAATTTTGGTGAAATTCAATTCATTAGTTCTTTCATGGATTTGTTCTTTTAAGGTGTCATCTCACTTTTGTTTTAGGAGGATCCCCCTGGCTGCTTCGTTGAAAAGAGTGAATGGTGGGCCAAGGTGGAAGCAGGGAGACCACCTAGGAGGTTATAACAAGAAGGCAGGTAAGAGATGGTGATGTGTTGGACTGGGGTGATGATAGTGGAGGTGATGAGAAGAAATTTGGGTGTATCTTGAAGACATAGCTCGTTTTCTGAGGGATTAGATGGGAGATGGGAGAGAAAGAGAGGAGTTGAAGAGACTGTAGCTGAGGGCCTGGAAGATAGGCGTTGCTGTTATCTGAGATGGCAGGGCTATCAGCCATGAGAGCAGGTGAGGGCCAAGACCTGGAGCTTCGTGTGTGATGCATAACATTTGAGATGCCTACTTGACATCCCAAGTGGAGTGGTATTTAGATATATGAGTCTGAGCTCAGTGTGGGTCCGCCTCTGCTCATGCTAGGTTCTGTGTCATCCTCTGGCATTTTTCTCCTGGATTTGTATCCTTTGCTAAATCTGTCACTTCTTTTATTGAAGCTCACAGACTAATCACGTAAGTTCTGACTCATCGAGGCAGTTGTTCACAATTTAAGCCTATGACAATCCAGGAACTGCAAGTGGAGTAACTTGCAGTTTCATCAATTCCCTTGTAGTGGGTGGAGATTTTTCTGGCCTGGCTGACTTATGGGAGGAAAGCCAAGGGAAGCTTGTAGCTCTTTCCCTCGTTACTCTGAAGCCTGTCTCTGGTGGTTGGAATTGTTTCCCATTTGTTAATTTAAAGCCTGGAGCTGTCACTGCTAAGTTTTTCCTGCCCATTGATGGCAGATTCTAGTTACATGAGCAAAGGGAGAGGTAACCACACTCTCCTTGGTCCTGAAGATGATGGTGTTCACTGCAGAGTAGCTCCCTTGGGATGTTGCTGTTCTTCAGTAGTGAACTTGGATCCATTTCCCAACTACCTAGAGATTTGCTTGAAATCCACCTGAGTCTTAGTTTTAAGAAGAAAAAGAATTCATCTTTAAGGAAGACTGAAAAACTAGCACTAGTATATTATTGAGGCCAATAAATGCCTCCTTTCTTCCCTTGGGCAAGTGAAACAGCACCATCCACTGGTTTGTCCCACCCACGACACAGCATCTCCAGGGCCCATATGTGCTGAATTTCTTGTTTCTTGTGCAAGTCACTTAATTTTTCTGAACTTTAGCAATTCCTACATGTCTCTTGGACTGTTAAGTACATAAGGGTATTTGATAAATTGTAAGTTTTATTATAATTATAAACAATAATTTATAACCCTTCCTTAATAGTTCCCCAGTTACTAGATTCAGAGAATCTTTTAGGTATTTATTTAGGTTGTTAGATGGACATCGTAATGAAAATTTCATGTAGTTTTATTTTTTGTTATTTATAAAGTCCTTAGGATAAAAGTGTATTTAAGAACTTAAAGATGGCTCCTGATATGAATTGCCAAGAGGTGGTACCAATTTATATGCCCCCCCCTACAGTGTATATGTGGACTAGTTTCACGGCTGTGTTGTGACTGGATAATTTCTAATGTTTCTTTAATGTAGTGGGTATAAGGTGTTGTAACATTATTTAAGTGGGCATTTCTTAGATTACCAGTACAGTTGAACATTTTCCCACATGCTTGTTTACTAGCAGCACCTCTGTTTTCATGAATTATCTGCTTAAGTTCTCTGCCAGTTTACAAATTGAGGACTTTAATTTTTTTCATCAATATGTATAAACTTCATATAACATGGAAATGAACCCTTTTTATATTTGCTATGAAAGCTTCCTCCAGGTGATATTCTCCCTTTGATACTGCTTTGGTCAAATGGTTACTTACTTCTATAATGTCCAAACTTTCCATCCTTTGGAATTCCTTTCAACTTCTCAAGTTATCATCCTTGGGTTCACTTTAGCTGCACATATACTAAAACTGGAACGATACAGAGAAGATTAGCCTGGCCTCTGTGCAAGGATGACACACACATTTGTAAAGTGTTCCACATTTTTTATGGTGTAAGAATTATATCTCAGTAAAGCTGTTATAAAAAAGTATCTTCCCTTTAAAGATTTGAAGCAGTACAGTAAAACAAGTTCTCTTTTAGAGTCGAGGATTTTACTTAAGCTTTTTCTATCCATATTCATTTGTGATATGTGCCTATATTTTTATTTTTGTGTATTTTACCTTTATCAGTCTTTAGGAAGAAGATCGTGCTTACCTAGTGGACATAAAGGTGCTCCTACCTCTTTCTGCACTCTGGATGTTTTATACAATATCAAAATAATCTGTTTCCTAAAAGTATGAAAATTGTTCTGCTGCAAACATTGGGGCCAGCTGCATTTTTTAGGTTGTTATCAGAAATTTCTTTAATTTCTTCCTTGGTTCTTATTCTGTTTAGATTTATACTTCTTGAGTCAGTTTTAGTAAACTATATCATTCTAGAAATTATTCATTTCATTGAAGATTTTGGTTTATTAGCCTACAAGTGTGTAGCACATTCTCTTTGGATTTGGGGAGAAAATCTATTTTCTTTATTTTGCCCTATCTCCATTCTCATTTTTAATTAAAAATCTTCCCTTAATTATATTTGTCAGAAGTTCATTTATTTTAGTAGTCTTATCAAAAAAACAGTATTTGAACTAATTTATCATTGTACTATTTTATGTTTCACAATTTATTTATTTCAGCTTTTATCTTTATTTACTGCCTCTTTTAAAATTACTTTCCCCTTAAGTTCTAAATGGAAGGTTTTGTTAACATCAACTTGGAAAATCCCAGTCTGAATAGGATTTTGAAGCCTGAAACAAGTTTTGGGGATAGAAACTGATATCTTACCATTATATGTTTATCAATCAGGGACCAACCAGGACAACAGAGCCTGCACCAGCCAGTTTAATAGAGAAAAGTCATGGGGGAACTAGCTGTGAGGTGTTAGAAGAGCTGAAAAGCCAAATGGGCTGATGAGTCAATGCAGAATGAGCAGCAGCAGCAAGCTGCCCCCTCCCCACCCAATCAAGCTGGAGGGAGAAGAAGAGCAATGTTCCCAGACCCCAAGAGCTGGGTACCTGGTGGGAACCTGAAGCACAGATTTGACAGAAGCCACAGAAAGCAGCAATGGGGTGGAGGATGGAGAGGAAAGGGGGGAGGAATAATCTGGCTTTTACTACCCTCCTCTTTCCAGTCTCCTGCTAGAGCTTCTCTTTGACAGAAGCCAGTTAGCAAAGGAGCCTGAGAAATGTAATTTGTGGAGGTTCAGGCTTGACAAGGAAGGGCTCTCAATGGACCTGAGAACAGATGATGACCAGCACAGACACCTTTCCTTCAAGGCAGGTGAGGCTGGAAGAGTTCCTGATGCTGGAAAGATGACGGCGCTCCACCAGGCTGTCTCCACCAGGATGGCTCCTTCTGGTTCTCAGCTTCTGCAACCTTTTCCCATTTTCCCTGTCTCTCTGCTAGTTTTTAATCATTGAGCCCATTTAAAAAAGGTCCATTAAGTTTGTGTCCCGACTCTTCCTTCAGCCATCTTACTCGTAGCTTGATTCTAACCTGGCCCTGCACACAGGTATGCCCAGCTCGTTACCTCCTCTGACTTCTTTGCTCAACTCCAGACCTGGATTTCTAGCTTCCTAGTGGTCATCTTGGATGCCTCAGAATTCTTGTAAATGGAATTTGTGATGTTATCTTCTCTCCACATCTCTTCTACCCTCTGCATTCCTTTCTCAGTTGATAGGACCTCCTCCCTCCCACCATCAGAGCTGGTCAGCCTGCATAACCTTTAGCCCTTCCTTCTCCCTCCGTCCCCGGTAGGCCTCCAAACATCTGCTCAACTGAGTGCCCTAAGCTTTCTCTGTTCCTTTCTTCTCCCCTCACTTCAGCTGCGCCAGCTCTGGCCTCATTATATCTGCTCTGGCCTCTTTTTCCTTTGTAATTTTGGTTAATTTTAGCAGTACATGAAATAGAGAAATTCATAAGAGTCACTATTATTATTGTAGGCAGTATCTTTTCAGTGTTTTGCTATGCATATTTTAAGTTAACTTATGCTTTTCGAAAATAGGTCCTTTTGGTGTTGACCACCTGTGTTGGTTGTAGAAGCAGTGCTAGGTATTAACTCTTATTTCGGAGGAGTAGCAGTCTCTTTGGAGACCTTCTTGCCTATCGCTTAGAAAAGCTGTACTATTTGTTAAGCTAAAGCAGCAGTGTTCTAAATGTAGTGGGTACATTTTGGACTGACTGAATAAATGTTCAATACATAAAAGGATTAATATTATATTGTGACCCATGATGCTTTCCCAATATGCAGTCATCTTCTGGTTATTATCAGCTGGTACAGCATGTTTTTCAATGACCAAAAGACGGTTACGATGGGTTCAGAAAGTACCAATGAGCCATTCAAAGATAGCAAGATCCCCAGAAGGGCCAATTAATATTAAGTCTTCACTAAAATGTCTCAAGGAGATAGGCTGATAACCAAGCACTTGTATTTATTTCAGGACATAATATACATTTTTAGATCCATGTGTGATACTAAGTTATAACCCTGTAGGGTGTCTTATTTTTGCAAAGATAGGTTCTAAACATCATAAAACCAGATAGGTTAATAATAATACACATATTAAAATTAGATTAAAAATGTAGGTCATGGGTCTCATTCATTGCCCTGGTGTTAACGACATTACAAAGATACATACTTAGAATAGCAACAAGCATCCCAACATTTACAGACACAGGTGTTGTCAGAAAGGCATTTCTCTAGCTTTAGCAAAGCAAAACTGTTTTCCCCTCCTCTAGTCTCCCTCTGTCCATTCCCCAAGGTGATGCCAAAGTGATAGTTTTGGAAACAGAAACTGATTATGTTCCTTAAGGCTGTGAATTCTCCGAGTATACAGGATTAGCTTCAAATTCCTCTGTTTTGGGCACATTTCCCACCTCATCTTTTGCCATTTTCCACTGGTGCTCTCTGAGCTAATCATGCCAGACTACTTTCTCTGCCCCGAGAAGGCCAGGCTGTTTGATATTCCTGCATCTATGCACATACTCCTCTCTGATTCTGATAGGCAGTGGTTCTGAGAGTGGGTGTTCGGACCAGCAGCAGCAGCAGCACCTGGGAATTTATTAAAAATGTAGATTTCTGGGTCCCACTCTGACCTACTGAATTAAAAACTCTAGAGGTGGGGTTAGGAATCTGGGTTTTCATACTCCAGGTGATTCAAATGCAAGGTCAGGTTGAAAACCACTACTGTAAAGGACCTCCCTGTACACCTTGAATCCTGCTTAATTACAGATGCCAGCTTTGTGCAGCTTTCCCTGTTACTGTGGGTGGAGTTAATCATTCGTCCTTTAAGATCTCCCAGCATTTTTGCCAAAACCACTGCTAGAGCTGTTAAAGCCAGTCTATCTATTAAATAACCATAAGCTTCTCAGAAGAAAGGACTGGGTCTTGTTCATCTTTATTTTCTCAGTCTTTAGAAATTTCCTGGAAATGCTCAAAATACACACATGCAACACACACAAATAGCTATGATTAAAAGTTATTTTAAAAACACTTATATAATGCTTATAGCCAGGCATTTTTCTGAGTATTACAATAACTTAAAACCTTTTTTAAAAATATATTTTTATTTATTTATTTTTTTAGAGAGAGAGAGGGAGGGAGAGAGCAAGGGAGAGGAAAATCAAAGTGTGGCTGCCTCTTGCACACCCTCTACCAGAGACTTGGCCTGCAACCCAGACATGTGCCTTAACTGGGGATCAAACTGGCAACCCTTAGGTTTGCAGGCCAGCACTCAATCCATTGAGCTACACCAGCTAGAGCTAAAACCTTTTAATCCTCATAAAAACTGTAAGCTTTGGGAGCTGTTATAGCTACTATTTTTCAGCTGAAGAAACTAAGGCACAGAGAGGTTAGAGTGGAGGAGCTGTGGTTTGAATTTTGGTGGCCTGGCTGCAGATTCTGACTCCTGCGTAACCCTGCTCATCAGCAGTATTAGCTGTATTAAAATAATGTGTAGAGAGGCTTTCTGACTGGCAAACTGGACTGCTCTGCATTGCAGAAGTTCTTGGTAGTGCTGCCTATAGCTCTTTCTTCAGCTTTGGCAGCTCCCAAAGCCATGGAGCAGTGCAGGGCCCCTTCTTAGCAGGCTCACGAGTTCTGCTTAGTTTCTTTCCTAATGGTGGGAGAGGATCTGAGTGAATGGTCTGAAACAGCTTATTTGTTCTGATGGCCAGTTATCCCAGCTGACCAAGGAGGTCTGAGGATCTGGCTAAAGTCATAGTGGTTCTTTTTTAACTTTATTTATTTTTAGAGAGAGGGGAAGAAGGGGGAAAAAAGAGGGAGAGAAACATGGATTTGAGAGAGAAACATTGATGGGTTGCCTTTTGTGCTCACCCCCACAGGGGACTGAGCCTACAACCCAGACAAGTGCCCTGACTGGGAATCGAACCAGGGACTTCTCACTTTGCAGCACGATGCCCAACCAACTGAGCCATAATGGTCAGAGCTAAAGTTGAAGTTTTTAATCTTGAATAAGTCAGACTAGTTTTTGAAGTACTTTGGAAAGCTTTAAGAAGAGAACATATGACATTCTTCCCAAGATAGCACAGGCCCTACCCAGAGAACTGTTGGCTTAACTAGAGATTCATATTGGTCAGTTTCAGTTCTGAAGCACTTTCCCACCTACACATAGAGTTTCTGGACTGCTCTAGATGAAAGGCCTTCTCTCAGTACCCAAGAACTCAGCACATCTACATCATGTATCTCACACTGAATGACTATGTGAAGATGTGAGAAAAGTATACGACTGGGAGTCTTCTAGTACAGTTGGTTAGAAAAGCTAAGGCATAGACACGAAAAATTAGGACAAGGCGTGATTTTACATATCAGCATACAGTCATTAGTGTGGATTCAAGTGCCAAATTGAGTGACACCAACAGTTAGAGAACAGGTCAGCATGCTGTAAGATGCTGATTATGTGTTATGAATAGTAAGTATAAAACAAATTGGAGAAAATAGATAAATGAAGGCTAGGGGAAGGGGAGGTGTTAGGAGTGAGTGAGATTTGATCTAAGTAATGCAGGAAGGTGATACACAGCAACATTGGATCAGTCTAGTGGAGAGCTTTTCTGTGTGCTACATACTCTTCTGAGTGCTTCTCATGCATCCATTTGATTTTCACAATAGCCCTGTGAGGCAGGTCTCAGTCACAGCCTCATTTTACAGATAAAGTTGAGGCACCAAAAGTTAAGTAATTGTTTAGAGTGACACAGCTGGAAGATGAAGGAGCTTGACTTGAACTTGCAGCCTACCTCTAGCCCTTATACTTAACCACTGGCCTATACAAGTAGAGTTTCTTCTTTCCTCTGAGATGCTTGGGAGCCCAACACTTGGGATGCATGAGGGTAGAACAGGACCAAGAAGTGAGTGGCAGAGTATGTGGCAAGGGTGATTTGACAGATGCGGCCCATGTGGTGCTTGCTGCCAGGTCCCAGGCAGATAATCCAACCACGTGTCCATCTGTACAAGCTGGACAGATAGGCAGAAGCCAAGCATTGGCTACAGGTGGGAAACAAAAAGTCACTGACTCTGGGAAGGAGCTTCAGCCTCTCAGCCTTTGCCTCCCACCACTTCCCTCTCCATTCTGCTTAGAGACCATTGCCTCTTATTTCAGTGACTTGTGTCTGACTTCCCAGCCTCCTCTTGGCTCCAATCAGTCAAACTCTCCCAGTGAAACTTCAATTCTGAAAACAAACAAACAAACAAACAAACAAACAAGCAACTTTCTCCAAGCTTTCTTCAGGGCTGTAGATGAGCAGCCAAACTCTCATAGAAGGAGTTACCCATCAAGGCCAATGGGGTTTACCCAAAATTCATGATTGCTGGTCATGGCTGCTTTTTAGCACTGCCCATCCAGCCTACTAGAGGTCCAGAGCCATGATCTCTGTCTGGAGGTCTCAATCAAACTCCTAACTGGTCACCATTCTTATCCCCCTACAAGCCCGTTCCCAGAAGCATCCAAAATGACAAAATTAATGATTAATCACATGATGTCACTCTCTGCTTACCCCTCAGTTCCCCACTTGTGTCCCAGCACCCTGGAAATGAAGTCCACAAGGTCCTCCATGACCTGGTGTCTCCATTTCTCTGCCCTCATCTCCCATCACTTGCCCCCTCACTCACTCCAATCCACTCACGGGGGTCCTTCAGTGCCTTGGAACTTCAGGCCTCGGCACTTACTCTGCCTGGGCCTCCCTTCCTCAGATAACCCCATGGGGGACTCTTTCTCATCATTCCAATGCCACCTGTTTGGAAAGGCCTTTCCTCCCTGTCCTGGGTACAGTTACTGCCTTTCTATTTTTTTAACTACATTTTCTTGAAGTACATTTTTTTTCCTTCAAAATACTACTGGCTGAAATCCTTATTTGTTTATCCATTATGACAGAGACTATTAAATAGATACTCAATACTTATTCTCCTCTTTTCTTATATATATTTTTAAAAACAGAATCCTATTTTCTTTGTGGCAAAAATATATCCAGCTGGGCTTATATTTTCCTCCTAGCTTTCCTTGAAGGTAGAAATGGCTGTTAAAATGTATGTATTACCAATGGGCTAGGACTTCAGGATAAACTCTTTGAGGGGGGCTGACTTAGTTGGGAGACACCCTCTCTTGCCTTTCTCCATTTTTCTTTCTTTCTACTAGAACGTGGATAAAGCGAAAGGAGCTGCAGCAGCCGTTTTGGAACATAGAGGTGCTCTGGAAGACAGAAACCATGGTCTGAGGAAGGCGGGTCAGAAAAGTAGGAGGTGTCGGGGTCCCTGATGACATTATAGAGCCACCATATGAGTCTTGGATTGCCAGCCTACAGACTTATTTTATGTGAGAGAAACTAGACCTGTAATTTGCTAAAACTGATATTATTTAGGTGTTCTGCTATGTTCAACCAAGCTTATTACTAACAGGTAAACTTATTTATAATCTTTTTTCCTTGACTAGAATGTAACCTCCATGAGTCCAAGGACCTTGTCTTTACTGTTTCAGTCCTACTAAATCTCTGGTACCTATAATATCATCTGGTACATTATGGATGCTCAGTAAATATTTGCTGAATGATGAACGTATAGTAACAGAGAGGGCCCAAAGTGCTATCTATGGGGTATGGGTCAGTAGGGGAGATGAGGTTATGCTAGAGCAATAACACCAAAATATCAGTGGCCTAATACAACAGAAGTTTATTTCTGCTCAATCACAGTCATCTGCAAGTCTAAGCAGTTTTCTAGTTAGCTGTTCTCTGTGTCCACCATGCTTGGCAGCTTTGACCTTGTAGTACCTTTATTCAAGTTCACCTTGCTTCAGAGTTCACCATAGCAGAAGAGGGCAGTTCTTCTGTTTTGACTTACATTTCATTGGCCAAAGTCAGTCTTATAGCCATGACTAATTTCAAGGGGTTGGGAGGGCAAGAGAAATGGAAATATGGAGCTTATTGGTAGTGTTTACCATGGGTTCTATTCAGCCTCTGAAATTTCTGGGGAGGGAGTGGATAAGAGTCCTGAGCACACTCAGGCAGGAAAGAAATGGTAAGTAATTCATTGAGGATGCTGATTTAAGTGGGCAGAAAAGAAGCCATATGCACAGAGTTGCTTCCTTGAGTTTATCTTTGAAGTGTGAGGATGACAAGCTCTTCATCATATGGACCAGCCTGTTGCTTAGCCAGGATTGTTGAGAGTATCTGCCTGTGTGTGCTAGCTCTGGACCTCACTTTAGGTACCATCAGACTATATTCTGTTCTCCCACTTTGTCCTGCTACTTGGACCTGCTCTTTAGGCAACACATTTTAAAACCTAAACCTTGTATCATCTTTGCTTATGGCCCCGTGTCCCATCATTTCAGGATTTTGAATTAAGCTATAAACTAATTCAAGCTAAGATGTGATGGTTTGATAAAATAACTCACCTAACATATTTGCATTTTAATGGAGGCTTTCAATGCCTTAAAGCAGAAAGGTTGTAATTTCAGGCACCCTGGTAAGCAGGTTGAAAAAATATTTTTCTCCAGAGGAGCCTTTTAGTACTTCTTAAATCTTATCACATTGCTCTGCAGACAGAACAGGACTGACTCTCCTGGCTGATTTCTGTCATGTTCTAAGCCAGCTACCTCCTGGGGAGAGGGTGAAGTGATAACAACATGGGCCCTATTTTATTAAGTATATTGGCAAGAGAAGAAAGGAAGCTTATTCAGAGGAAATGGACTCAGGTGTGCAGAGCAAAACAAATAAGCCACCCTACTCCTCTGTGCTCTGATAAAACATGTTGGTGTTCATGGCAGAATTATTCTGCTTTTCCATGAAAGACAACTCAGGCTTTTTGTGCAGTTGTGGAAATAGATAGGTCTCTTCCCCACTGTTTGACATTTTCCATGCTTGTTGCTAAATCTTTGACAGAAGCATTAGCTGGGCTGGGGAATAATAGTGTTGTAAGAAAGCTGATAATGGCCTAGAAAAAAAAGTATGTATAATACATACCTTGACATCGAATCACTGACTACTTTAATACGCAATGCACACAAACAGAGGCCTTTTGTGTTGACATAAAATGTAAGCTCTATCTTTCTTCTCATTGAGAAGCATAAAGAACAGGAGAGGAAAATGGATGGAAGAAATTCAAATATTTTCCTTTGGGGACTTTGATATGTCAATGTGCTATATACACCAATATGTTCTTTTTCATTTTCTTAAGTATTGTATTAGAGAATGAGAGCGTGTGAGAGAGGAGATAGTGTGTTTTCCGGAAACCAGTTCCAGATGTGAGAATCTTGCTCTAACATGGCTTCGGAATTCTAGGGGGCCTGACACACTTGAAGTGAGCACCACTGAAGGGTGCTAAAGGGGCCCAGGAAGACCCAGGGCTCCAGTGACCAAGAACCAACTTCAGCCAGAAGGAGTTCATATCAATTTAAATGACATCCCCTGGGGTAGAGCCAGTGGGCACAACACAGGAGCACAGGTAGGGCTTTCAAGGTGGAGAGTGAAAAAGAGCAATAAAAGTAGTGGAATGTGTAAGCAGGTTTTATTGACTCCTGAAATTTTTTGACTTAGGTTTTTTGGGGAAGAAATTCCTCATATGTTTCCATCGTAAAGTCTTCCCTCCTGGAGTGCCAGATGATAAACTTCAAGCCTTTTATTTCTTTCTCTCATTTTCAAGCTCTCTCCACAAAAGCTATTACTGCCTCCACCCCCTCTTCTCATCTTTCGCCCATCCTTCAAGCAGTTACTGAAATGTTGCTTCCGCGCTGACAGCTCTTTTCCTACTTTATGGCCTAGAACTCTGACCCCAAATATGCCTAGTTACCTCCTGCAGATTACACTTAACCCTGACCAGACTTTGATGTGGTTAGGATGTATTTTTAACTGCAAGTAATAGAAAACAAGGCTCACAGTGACTTGGAACAATGACGACACTTAATTGTTTCACCTAACAAGAAGTCTGCTGTTAGTTCATTTGTTTGCTTAGAGTTCCTTTTAGATTTTTAAAAATGTGGCTAGTATGATTAAAACAATCAATTTTTAATTTAATAACTGGAGGTCTGCTATTAGGAGCAGTGGCTTCCCAATGCCATCAAGGACCAGGCTTTTCTGCAGTTTTAACTCTGTCTTCTCTGGGTATGGACATTGAGGCCTCACACTTAAGCCTTAAGCCTCATGGTCACCACATGTCTGCCATAGCCCTTTGCATTCAGGGAAGGAATCAGGGATCTGGGTGATAAAACGGATCCTCCTCTTATCAAGGAGGAAAAAAACCACTCCTCGGAGGTCCATCAATAGACTAGCCCTCAAATCTCATTGTCCAGTGCCAGACCTCATGGTTATCCCTAGCTGCAAGAGGGGCTGCAAAAATTAGTATCTTGCCAAGTATCTTGTCATAATTAACTCAGACTCATTGTGATCCTTTGCCTGGAAATGGACAGGTCTTGCTAGTAAGGAAGACATGGAGGGTGGGTAGGCAACTACAGTGTCGATCTATTTGTAGATGGTACATTTTTAACCTGCTGCCAGTTCATCCACAGACGCATATCTCACTCTGCAGTGTATGAATATCCCTGGGTGATGGCTGTAAATATTTATACATGAAATAATTTTTTTACTGATTTTCATTAAAAAAATGAATATGGGTTTATATAGAAAGTATTTTGCCCAAGATTATACCAAATCACATGCTGAAAATGGTAATAATACAGATATTGAAATACAAAACCCTATGGGTAATTTCCATATTTGAGCAATCGATGTGTTCCAGTAAAGTGCCCCTAAGGTGGCTTTATGTAAAGTGAATCCTGTATTTCCTTTAACCATCATTATGAAATTGGAGACATATTCTCTTTGAAAAACATTATTCTGCAGGTGGTAGATGTAGGTGAAAATGGTAGCAGATGAAGTTTCTAGATGGTGGCTCAGCTCCCAAATGGGGCTTTGCATCAAAATCACCTGTTGGGGTTTTCTAAAACTACAAAATTCCCAGGCTTCTTCTCATGTTGCCAGAGTCACAGTCTCTGAGAAGGAAATCTGGGGAACTGTAGATTTATAAAGCTTCCCAAGGGATGTTGATACACAGGCAGGTTTAGGAATCATTGTCATAAAGCCCTAAGATTATGGAGGATTTAATTAACTAATAGGATTTTGAAATAATTTGGTCCAACTGCCTCATTTTACAGATGAGGAAAGAGAAGTTGTGAGACTTGCTAGTGGACATAGAGTTCTGCAGGAACTGAGACTTGAATTCATCCTCTTGTCTCTGGTGCTTGTGCTCTTGCCAGAATGTCACCCTACTGGGAAGGGAGTTAGGATACTTCCTATGGTGCTTCTATGTTTTGTAGTATCCTCTGAACTGGGACTCCACTGCTTTCTTCATATCTCTTACTCTTTTATTCATCAACACTTCCTCAATATATGTAATTTTCTGTGGGAGTCATCAAACTCCTTATTCTTAGGAATTTTTCCTTTGGGTCAAAGAGGTACATTGCCATACTGAGCCAGACCACATGATTACAACCCACCAGGGGTGACTAATATTGAAAAAAAATATACTCCAAACAGAAATATTAAATCTGAAGATCTTATAACATTTTTGTTCAAAATTCTATAAAATGAGCTTAGTTGTATCAAGTTGTTAATGATGGACTCATGAAACTAGCTTATTGTAAGGGAAAAGGGAAGAACACTAAGATTTCATTTATTATGCAAACTTTTTTGAATGCTTATTATATATGAGCTACTGTTCCAGATGCTGCAGTAAGGAAGGTGCTAGGAAGGGTTTGAGATAGTAAGACAGGGAAAACTTGTAACAGACCAGTACAGTACAGTGTGATAATTGTAACATTTACAAGTGTGCAAAGCACAGTGATGGCACGAAGGAAGAAATGGACTTCTTCTGGGGTTCAGGAGGGAGGGTGCTTTTTATATGGACTGTGACTTCTGAGTTGAGTCTTACTGAGAACAGAAATACAAAAAGAGAAACAAAGAGGATAGATATCCATGTCTTTTTAAGAGGTTGAATTGACAGGACCTGGTGGCTGATTGGATATAGATGAGAAGGAGGGAGACATCTAGAACAATCTTCATATTTCACTTCTTGGAAATAGAATAACAAGATGAAAATTTTTGGGTTTTTTTGTGGGAAATATAATGAGTTTCATATGAGCCCTTGACTTGAGTCACCTAAAAGCCATGTGATGAAGTTGCTATAGACAACAGAGAACTTTCTGGGGGTATGGCTTTGATAGTCATAATTTCGGTGTTAATGTATTGCTCTCTCATGTTGAGTAAGGAGAGACCTGAGGCTAGAAACCAGGAAGCTTCTAACATTTACGGAGTGTATTTGTCAGCTTTTGCTGCATAACAAAGTAACTCCAAATTTTGACTTTAAAGAGCAAGCCTTTGTTATTTCTCGTGATTAGTGGTTTGACTGGGTGATTCTTCTGGAGTGAGTTGGCCCAGCCAAAGCCAGATAATCTATGGTGGTAACTATGATGTCTGGTGGTTGGCTTGATGTCAGATGGGACAATAAGATGATTTACCCACATGTCTCATTATCCAGCAGATTATTAGCTCAGACATCTTCACATGGTGGTGGTTAAAGATCCCCATGAGTTACAAAAGAGGGGAAAACTCCAACGCACAAACATTCTCCAAGTTTCTGATTTTGTCACATTTGCTTAGTGCCTTTTGTCAAAATAGGTCACCTGGCCAGCCCACGGTCAGAATGGGAGGCAGGGTAGGTACAGAACAGGGAGTCATTGTGACTGCTCTTGTACTCCTATAGGGGCAAGGCAGGTGGAAGGGGAGCCCACGACTCTGGGCAGTGTGCCAGGCAGTTTAGAGAAGCTTAGAGAGGTAAGCTCTTAGCTCAGAGTCCTGCCAAGTGAGTGAGGTGCTCAAACCTTGCTCCATCTAGATGTAAATTTCGTGCTTGATTACACTCCCACTGTATCTAATTAGGATAAGCTTCTTGTCTCTGGGGACCCTCACACTGTGCTAAGAACCCCTTTTGCTGCCCCTGAAACAAACACACAAACAAAAAAAGTATAAAGTGACTCTTCCATATTTTGAGAATAGAGATTATGTGCTTGTATTTAACTATTTGTTTTTGGTTATGATTAAGGCTAACTGTCTGTCTTATGCCTGGTTAGAAATATTAGCACTGAAAGTGCTGCTAACACATTCTGGGTTTGGCACCATTGGTTTGGGATGACTCACAGGGAGTAGGTTTTGCCTTTGAAAGGTGTTTATTCTTTCTCAGTGTCCGTGCAATTTATTCTTTCTGCAAATGATGATTTCTTCTTTCACGCTTGCTTTCAAGAAGAGTGCCCTGGAGCAGGTACTTTGTTGTCTTCACTACTCTCATGTCATAGAGTCTATTCTACATGGTGAGCTCTTAGCAGCAACTCTGTGTGTGGGATATTTGTTGAATGAGAAGGTGTAATATACAAGGATCATCAGAAGGCCTCAGGCAAGTTGCTTCCTCTCCCTGTGTTTCCTTTCCTGACTGATGAAATGAGAGGACTGGACTAGAAAATATGGAAGTTCACCTCCACTTCTAAGGGCTAATTAGGATTTGTAACCCTTGCTTGTCGGGTAACAGGAGAAGGTCAAGGGTGTGGATTAGCTTGCTGTACAAAGTTTTGTGTGATCCTGGACCTGATCGCCTCTTTAGTGGTCATTTTCTGCCATGGCCCTTCACAGCTATGCTGTAATGCTAGCCAGTTCCTAGAACCCATGCGCACTCACGCCCTCACTCTGCACAAGTGGCTCCTCTTCCTGGAAGGTCCTTCTCCTCTAAAGCACTCTTTCCTTATCCTTTAAAATTCTGCTCAAAACTTAGAGATAACAGCTTCTATGAAGTCTTCCACAATCTCTACTATGTCACTCATGTTCCCAGAAGTATTGGGAACCCTTCACCCTGCCCTTCGCTCTCCTGTGTATATTTTTACTGAAGATATACCCTCTTTACCCTCTATTATAACTTCACCCTCTATTATAATTTTGTGTTGCTTCTTTGGTCTGGGAATTCCTTGAAGGATATGGCTTGGTTCTCTGTGTCTCTAGTTCACCAGTACAGTGCTTGGTGCATAACTGATACTCAATATATGATGAAAGATTGAATAGCTGCCTCCATCCTACTTGGCAGAGTTTCCAACTCCAGCTTTTTCTGGTGGTGGTGCTGACCTCCATCTTACAATGCTAGGGGGATGTATTATAGGTGGCACTGCCCCTTTAAGTAATACGGGTAATATCTATAGGTTCAGCAGAGATGTGGGGCATTTCTAACTTCCAGATGCTCATTAATGAATTCCAGGCAAGTTCCAGCTTCCTATATCTGTGCTTTAACTGATCTCTGGTTTCTGGGGATTTGAGGTCCTTAGAACATTCCAGTGTTTGCAGAGAATGATCAACTATTTCTCTGGTTTCTGACACTTCATATGGGCAGGGAACATGCCAGATGGGAGGAAAAGCAGAAGGCAGAGAATAACATAGAAGGATGTATCAGATGTTGGGGAGGTTCCATGCTTGAGTGACTGGAAGGACGGTGGTGGTGCCGTTCGCAGAAACATGTGACACAGGAAGAGGACCGGATGATAAATGTTTGATCATGCCAAGCTTGAAGTGTTTGTGGTCCATCACTGTGGAGTTATCTAAAAGGCAGTCAAAATGGAGACTGGCGCTGGGGAGAAAAAGGTCAGAATCTGAATGAGAAAGACTAGACTCACTAAAGTGGAGAATGTAGATGGGATTGCCAAGAGAGAACATATAGGGAAAGGAGAAGCTGGTGAATGGTTACTTGGAGAACACTGATTCTAACAATGAGCCAGAGGGATAGAGAAAGATATGAGTCCCAGAAGAATATAAAACCATAGAAATTTATGGAGAAGGGTTTGTCAAGAGCTTGCTTGGAGACCCTTAAATGGAACTCTTACTCATAAGTCTTAAAAATAGAGTGTGTCTTTATGGAATGATAGCCTCCTCAGCTGTGTGTTTGCAGGTTTGCTCACGAAGACTGACTGTCTCGCCCTGCCAGTTTGATTAGATGAGTCAGTTCAGACAATGGGCAGGAGACAGATTTTACAAGAGAGTGGGGAACATTTCACTAAGATGGCATGATTAGGAATTGTCAAATGACACAGAATCACTGAGGTTTTAATACTGATAGAATTCTTGACTGCTTTTTAAAATAATATTTTTTAACTCCCCAGACTTTCCCTATGAGCAAAAGGTATATTTCTGGTTTTATAAAACACAACAACTACATCCAGATGGGATGACCCCTATGCTTTCATTAATTAACTTATTTTTGGTGTTCATCCAGGCAGAAAAAGGCTGCTTTATTGGAAGCTATTCTGTTTTTTTTTTAAATAAACAGTTAATACTTGGAAATTCTTACTTATTGGGAATTCTTATTTATTCACTGTGGTAAAATACACATAACATTTACCATTTTAACCGTTTTTAGTGTACAGGTCAGAGGCATTAAGTTGCATTTACAGTGTTCTTCAAACATCACCACTGTCCATTTTCAGAAAATTTTTATCATCCCAAACAAACTCTGTACTCCTTAAACATTAAATCCCAATTTCCTTCTCCCCCAAGGCCCTGGGAACCTCTATTCTACTTTTGGTTTCTATGAATTTACCTAGTTTATGTACCTTATATAAGTGAAATGAAACATGTTTGTCCTTTGTGTCTGGCTTATTTTACTTAGCACATCCTCAGAAATTCTTCATAGCACTCTGGAATTTGGCTGTCTCAATGTCTTGGATACAGATTTCTGGAGTATGTGACATAATTTCTCAATTATTTTCTCAGAGGCTTTTGTTCTGTTACATCTAACAATGGTGAATAAAAGTTTCTACCCAGAGAAGCCATTCTGCACATTTTTAATACAACTTCCAACTGCAACAGTTGTGTGATCATAATCCCGGCAGCGGTTTCACCTTTTGCCAAAGGCCTTCAAAGGCGGAAGTGCTCCACCACCAACGCGCCTGCCTCACACACTTCTGGCCATGCAGCGGCCTCTGGAAACCCTCTATTATGGGATAGAACACCAGGGTGTCTTTATCCTGACTAATTGCGACCTTGTCATATAAGCACTTGTCACCTATCAAAACACTTCTTCATTTTGATGGCTTTAAGAAATTTTTTTACAAGCCCCAGTTTTTTAATTATTAGATTCAACAGACATAAAATCACTCTGCCAAATTGCTATGAAAGTTTCTAAATGCTTATTTCCAATGTCTGTAATTATCTCACTGTGGCCTAGAGTACCACTGTCCCCAGTCCCTTACTCTGAGTAGCCCCCCAGGATGTGTCGTATGGGAGGGTACCTTGCTTGCAAGTACCTTTTGATAGATTTTTAAAAAGATTTTATTTATTTATTTTTAGAGAGGGAAGGGAGGGAGAAAGGAGAAAAAGAGAAACATCAATGTGTGGTTGCTAGGGGCCATGGCCTACAACCCAGGCATGTGCCCTGGCTGGGAATCGAACCTGTGATGCTTTGGTTCGCAGCCCATGCTCAATCCACTGTGCTACGCCAGCCAGGGCTTGATAGATTTTTTTTTAAAGATACTTTTTCTCAAGATGACTCTCCCTCTTATGATTATTTACCTCCTCATACCATTTGTTTGCCTGATCTAATCTCTGATACTCACCTTCTGGGGAAGAGGCTGTCTTCCCATTGTTGGGCCTCATATTTGTGTTAGGATGTCTGATGTGAAGTAATGAAACATTGTTGGCTACATTTCTTATTTGGAGCTTTGCAGTTGTCAGATCTGGTTCTCTCAAGCCTTCATTCTGGGGTTCTACCATATGCATTCACAATGTGAGCCATCAACATGCCACCTCAGAAACCCTCTGGGCTACCTTGCTGAGCTAAATGGCACAGCTCTGCAACCTATATGTGTATACCAAACTCTCAGCCAATTTCTTGGTCTTAATAATAATATTTAAATCTCTGGGCAACTCCTGGTGCTGATAATTGGTTATCTTCAATAATTCTATGAGTTAATTCAGTGCTGAGTGTTAAGTGGCAGGTAAGGCTTACAGGAAGCTGGGATCATGAGAAATCTTGTTAAGGCCTATATTTAAGCTCTATAGGTAAGCAATACTACAGTATCCTTCTGCTTAGAAGGTCATGATTCAAGTAAAAAGATGGCTTCTTAGCATATGAATTCCAGTATTTCTGGAGGCTTTAAACACCTCAGCATAACAGGAGCACAGAAAATATGGGCGTTGGCCTTTAGAACTAGGTTTAGTTCTTCCTTTGCCATTCATAATCTCTGTGAGTTTGGGCATATACTTAACCTCTCAGAGCCTCATGGATTAAAATGTTAGGAGGATTAAATGAGAGTGTATGTAGAGCTTGCAGCCTGTTGTATAGCAAGTACTCTCATGTTGGTTTCTGTCTCCTCTGTGATTTCTTTGCCATGTGGAAAGCAACTTATAAATGCTCAGGTTATAGGTGAAAAGCAGTCAATTGCTTCACAGAAGTAGCTGAGAACAGATTTATATTGCCTGCTGTTGCACTTTTTTTTTCCTGGAGATTCTGCCGTCCTTGTCTCTTAAAAAGATTGTATTTGATAGCAGTAAACAGGCTTTTAGCAAAATGGCTCTTTAATCCTGCTCAAGCATACTCTGCACTCACAATAGAAATATAGATAAAAACTGAAATAAGATATTACTTTTTACCTATTGGCTGGGCAAAGATTAAGAGTTTGATACTGTGCTGGGTTAGGGAGGGTACTACTGGACAGCCGGGCTGGCAAGAGGGAGTAAATTGGAACAATGCTTATGGAGAGGAATTGAGTAACTTCTGTCAAAATCCCAAATGTATATTTTACTTCTAGAAGTGCATTCATGCTTCATCATATGCCAAAGACAGTGTTTACTTATATAATATCATCTTCAAGGTATATTTTAAGTAAAAGATTCAAGTGTGGGAGAACGTGTATAGTTTGCATTGTATATATAGTATTTATGTTAAAGAAAAAGAAAAATTCAATCATCTATCTAAAAAAGAATATTTTTGGCTGACCCAGACATATGTAACTGTGGGAACACAAAGGAAATGGAACAGGACCACAGTTACTGCAGGATTGTGTAATAACACTTAGCCTTCTCTGCAGGTGTGCGGCGTGGGTCTTCCATAGTTCTCTTCTCCAGTAAGTCACATGAGCTCAGGTGGGGACTGTGTTGCTTTTCTACTCTGAGCACCTAGGACAGGGCCTGTCCCTGGAAACACTGTAGAATGAATAAACGAATTAATGAATGAGGAAACTTGACTTCTCTCCTGAACTTACAACCGAATGAGTCTTCACCCAGTGTTCACTGCAAATATTTCAGAAGAGCACAGCTGTGGTGGGAGAGAACAGCTAGGGCCCATAGAACCTGGGGCTATGTGACCTGATTATTCATCGCTGGAAAGAGCCAGTAATATTGTATAAGAGAACCTAACGCTTGGCACCACTTGACAGGATAATTTATATAGCAAATCTCTTATGACCAGGTCAGTTTTATTAGTCATTTTATTAAAAATTATAAATATTTATGATAGAAATGAGAGATAAGCAAAAATTAATAATTAGCAATCCCATTAGCCAGATATAGCCACTGTTAATATTTTGGGGATGCAGCCTTCCCTTCTCCATTTATAACACACACATGTACTTGCTTTCTTAAATAATTCTTATTTTGTTTTACATGTTTTATAGCTTACATAAAACAAAAATTAAACTTACCAAGTCTGTTTACAAATGTATCTGCTAGGTGATTAAATGGTAATGAAAAAAAACTAAAAAAAAAAGATTAAATTAAAAAATGTATCTTCTTGTTTGGTCTTATTTCTCCTTTGTGCTTTGCCAACTTTAAGCAGTGATGTAGCCTTCACCTTTTCTAGGACACGCCCATACTCTTAGTACTTTTACTCTTACACTCTGCCATACCATTTTAGATGTAATGCTCTTTTCTGATTATTCTCTGTAACACTAAGACAATTGCTCCTATAACCATATAGAAGGACTTTCAGTTCCCTGAAATGTCCCATCCTTTTCTTTTGTGCCTTCTTCTGGACTTCTCTCTGACTTGAAAGTCACCCCCAATCCCAGTTTCTCACTAAGTTCCTTTGTGTTCTTCAGACTGCAGCTCTCAAATGTCATTTCCACAAAGAAGGCTTACCTGGTCATCCATTCAATTGTATAGATGCCCCTTCTCTGCACCTCCTTCAGACTTTAGTATCTTAGTGCACTCACTGCATAGTGCAATTTTTGGCTTCCTCCTGGCCAATGTGGTCCAGTTGATTAGAGCATTGTCCTATAAACCAAAAGGTTGTGTGTTTGATTCCTGGTCAGGGCACATGCCTGGAATGTGGGCTCAGTCCCTAGTCTGAGCATGTGTGAGAGGCAATCGATCGATGTTTCTCTCTTACATTGATGTTTCTCTCCTGCTCTCTGTCCCTCCCTTCCCCTCTCTCTAAAAGTCAATGAGCGTATCCTCAGATGAGGATAAAAATAAATAAATAATTTTTGGCTTCTTGTCTGTTTCTCTTACTAGATTATAATCTAAAGTAAAGGAACAATGTCTTATTCAACCTTAATTTCCTGGAAGCTGGTGACAAGACTGAGTAAATAGTACATGTTCAATAGCTGTAGATGGATTGAGCAAAAACATAAAATGCAACAGATATTTACAGTTTACATGAGGGCTTTCACACGTCTTATCTTGCTTAGATGGCTTCTCTTGGCTTCATTCAGGTAGAGAGAACACATCTTATGAGACACCTTCGGCTGTTCTTTGCCCATTCAGCACTCCTCTTTGTGGCAGCAGAGGGATCTATCTGATTGGTCCCTCAGAAAAATCTGAACATGCTCAACTCAGTATAGCCCTCCTGTTTGTTTTTGGGAGTGAGCCATGCACCAAGAATCTGAGATTTCCTCTACCTTTCAAGCCCTAAACCTTAATCCTCAACCCCCACCCCCACCCTTGACAAGAGGAAGCCTGCCCCAGTCCAGGGTGGCCTGGGACTGAGGGAGTCCTCTGCCTCATGCAGGGGTTCAGGTGGCAGGCCCATTAATCTCTCATTCTATTCTGTCTTCTAACCTGGCTTCTCTCAGGATTAAAGATGAAAATTCTGGCCTCTATCTTCCTCGTTGTTTTGTTTTTCTACTTATTTAGTGCTTGGGAAGGGAAAAGACATGGTATTTTTTGATAAGCCCTTGGCAGCCTCCGTAGGTGATTTGACTGATTCGTCCCATTGAATTGCTGAGGAAACTGAGACTCTGAGTGGTCAAACAACAGATCTACAGTCACAGTGTTGCAGGGGCCTGATACCAGGTCCTCTGATTCTCTAAACTGTGATTTTTCCACTTGAAATATTGTTTGAGTTGTCCTCCCACTGTCTGCACTGCAAGCTGTAGCTGGAATTCCCACACAGGGTGGAAAAGGGAACTCTGAATCTTTAAGTTCCCCCTCAGCCTGAGTCTATAATTCACCTCCTAGGCTAGCATCTGATTGTCTATTTGTTTGTTATCCTTCCCCATGGGGCACATGCTAAGTGTTCAGTAAATGTATGCTTACCACCGCCTGATGGTTTAGCATGAGAGGCCTTCAAGAAGAGAAATAGGCTGTACAAACATTCACTACAGATGGTTGCAAAGGAGCTATGAAGTCATGTCTTCAGTATGGGAAGCACCGAGCAATGGTTTTCTCAGTCACACCCATGGACACAGGTCAAGGAGCCATCAATCACATACACCATCCTCAGAAATGAGGACTGTTAACGGAAGCACAAGGGTAGGAGCTGGTGGGCTGCCTGACCACTGGCTCCATCCCCTGCTTTAGGGGAGCTGAGCCAGGCTCTCTGTTACAGCATGCAGTTCCTCAAATAAGCTCAGCTTTGGAAAACAGTTTCCTTTTACTTTTTATGTGTTTTTGGGCTTTCAGACCCATGGGTATTTTGAAGGAAACATGGTCCATATGTTTCTGATTTACTTACGTTAAACTTGCCAGAAGTGTCTTTTGTAAAATCTATTTCACGTCTGGGAAACCTTTTCAGCCTGTTTTTAAAGGCTTTTACCCTGGATCTTCACACTGAAAAGAAAGCAGAGAATTGAAACAATTATTAGGACATAACCGAGCATGGAAAACCCTTTGTGCTTTTGATACCTGAGCATTTCTGGGAAAAGGTGAAGCTAGAAGTCCTCTGGTACAGAGGTAATTGCCCCAGTTACCCCTTCTCATTTCATGTGTGGACACGATCTGCACAGACCAACATCTTTCTTCAAAGCATTGTATGCAAAAAGTTTGGTTTTCTAGTTAAATTAATCTTGGCTAAGTGTCCCTGGTCTGTTTCCTATTCAGAAATCTCTGAATTTCAGTAGGTTATAAATATGATAAAGTGCTTTTATTTATTTATTCTTTGCTTGGTGGATAGAGTGACATAAATCCAAGGAAAAATAAATGTATAATACATAAAACTTTCAAACTATACTACTAACTTTCAAATGATAAGTATTATTATTTTTATTAGCAATAAATGTCAAAGCACTGAGTAGTGGCTAGGAGAGTTGAAGTGGTGGGAGAAAGAATATATTGGGGAGAAATAGGGACAACCCATGTAGGAAGCAGGGAAAGCAAATTATAGCTAACTCACCCAAAGTACACATTAATTTAAGAAGCTGAACTGTTTTTATAGTCATCCAAACTCTCAACCTAGAAGAATGGATGCAAGTCAAATGCTGATATGAAGATGTGGGACCTCCAGAAAGCAGAAGACAGTCCTCCCAAACCCCAACCACCAGCAAGGCTGTAGGAATCACATAGTGGCTATTACCTATTGTCAATTCTCAGTTTTCCTCTTAAACTGTATAGCATGTTCATGAAGAGAAGTTTTGGTTTGGGAAAATCATTTTCCACTTTAGCTCCCTTTGCAAAATTGAATGTGTGTTTTCACAGAGAGGTGTTTATGCTGAGATGTTCCAGAAATTATGACTAGTGGAAGTAGAGAGACAGTGTGACAGGTAGGTGAAATGAAAGGTCTTTGAGAGAGGGCACAGAATTTTAAAATGAGAGCACAGCTTTCAAATCAGGCACTGGTTTTAACCTCTGAGATGCATAAAATTCCCCAAAGGGGTGGAGGTGATTGGAAAGATGAGAGAAGGAGAATGACAAAGGAGATGATTCCAAGATGCCTTTTGTTCTCAGTAGGACATCTTGCCCTTGGCTTCTTTCTTTGAGCACAGACTGCCAGCAACCCTTAGGGCTGTAGTCATATCCATCACTGGCTCTCTCTTCTTCTTCTCTGTCTTTTGGGAAAACACCGAGTCATGCAGTTTTGACTGAAAAAGGGTCATCATGGTAATATTATCAAACATTTTTATTTTACAGTTGAAGAAACGGAGACCCAGAAATATTAAATGACTCTCCCATGGCCACATGGCTGGTTCGTGGCTAACCTAGGACTCAAACCAAAGTCTGTTAACCTTATTCCAGAGAGCTTTTTCCATCACAACAAATGCCAAGATTTAATTTGACCTCAGAATATACATGACATTCAAAATTGTATAATATTAATACTTTGTAATTTGTAATTAGGCATTTAGAATGTTACTAATGTGAACTTTCAAGTAATTATATATTACTAGATATTCCATCATATTATTTCAATCTGAAATTTCATATGCTGAGCTGGTATAAAATTAGAGATTCCTGTCCTATCCCCAAGAACAGACTACTTTTCTTGACTACTTAAAAAGGTTTATTTTTAAATATGAGAAACTGTGTTTTTTTCCACCCAAATTCAACCAGATGAAACCTTAACTTTCATTTTCTACCTTCAGAATTATATCCTTGCTCACCTACATACTCGTGTCAGCAAAATGTGTCTGTAAGTCAGGGTGTTCTAAGCTTGATTATGTCACTTTCTATCTAGGTGAATTTGTACACACTCTCCAGGCTCCATTATTTAAAGAAGCGGTACTTGGATTAGAGAGGCAAGTTTCTGGCATTTATGATCATACCCAAAGCAGATATTTTTCTCTTATTTCTTTGGAAAAAATGTGAGAAGAAAAAAAAAGTTTTAGTAGCAAATCCAGAATGCTAGTGGCTCCAATCTTTCACATAGCAATAGAAAAACAATTATAACAGGTAAACTGATCACAACATTTTGTGAAAATTTTATCAGGTGGCACATGTAATGCTATTGTTCTCTGTCAGTGCAATGTGAAGTGTTTTACTAGAACATTTGTTTTGACATAGTGTACTAACATGTTATTGAATTCTTGACACAGGCATTTCCCATGCAATGCTCAACTCAAATCCTTTTAAAAGAATCCTTCCAAATTGATTCCATACACGGGCTTGCATGAGGAGTGTGCATAAACATTGTCATCACGTGTCTTAGGTACAAGGGACCAAATGTTCAGCTGCATTCTGTCAGACAGACCACAGTTCTAAATGCAATATAGAACAATGCCATTTTCTTGAAACAGAAAATCGCCACCGGCTTCTCAGCATGGCAGTAAAGACAAGTTTTTAGGCCACTTCTACATCATTCCTATGACCTAGTTTTCATTATTCAGTGAGTTATATTACTGTATATTTTCTTGTGTGCCAGTTAAGATCTGGAAGAGAAATATGTAGTTGGGTTTTCATTTGTCAAAATCTCTTGCAGAGTTGCCAGCCTTCTTTCTTAATTGACCAGGGTCTTTGTTTTGGGTGTTGCCAGTATAATGCTCTCGTACAAGAACAAACTGCCTAAGTTAAGGTCAAATGCTTCTTAATGTACTTGAATGGAAGTCAAAAAATTAAGACTACAGAGGAAGTAAATCCCAAAGGATAGGAAAGTACAGACTCAAAGTCAAGCCCTAATGTTTCTGCTTCCCTAGCAAGAAGTAACAGCTAGAATCAGAGAATAGGGAAAAAAATGAGAATAATATTTCAGTCATGGCTAAGACCTTTTGGACAACTCCCCTATGCTCCCTCACTTGAGAGGAGTCAGCCATCCCTCAAAGCCCGACCCATGCTGGTCTTCTAGGAGACTTCTTTGGAAGACATAGTGAAAAGAACACAAGTTTCAGAGTTAGGTGGGTTTTAACTTCCAGCTCGCCCACATTCTAACTCCATGACCCTAAGTATATTAACTTCTTTGAGCTTGTTTCTTTATGAAATACAGGGATAAGGATTCCAATTCTCCAGCATAATGTGAGAAACCAATGATATAATTTGTATAGAAATGACTTAGTATACATTGCATATAGTAGATGCTCAATGAATGTTATCTCTTCTTAATTTCTGAAACTTCCTTTGGTAAAGACATTATATATTGCTTGACTTTAGAAGTCTCTCTGTTTGTAGATGTTGGGGTGTCCAATATTTGAGAACATTGTTTGAGAGACAAAACCTAGTACTAGAGAACTTTGCTTATGTTTGACTCTTGACTCTTTAATCCTCCAAATACCAGATGCTGCATGCTTCTCTGCATCTTCTTTCCCATAGTTGATCTCCTGGGTTTTAACTCCTTGCCTGCCTAAAACTGCTGTATCTATGAGTTCTCTCTGAGTCCTGACTAGCCCCCTTTTCTTCCATTCTGGGCTTCAGCATTACCTCAAAATTCTCTAATTACTTCTAGGGGTAATAATAACAGCTGATATTTATTTAATGCTGTTAGGCATTGTGCTAAGTACATGGTGTCTCATTTAGCATAGCTTACAACAACCCAAAAGAGGAAGATGCTTTTATTATCTATATTTGATAGTCAGATCCCTGAGGCTTGAAAAGGTTGAGAAACTTGTGCTGAGTAAGTGGCAGAATGAGGGTTTGAGTCCAGAACTGTAAGACTTCAAAACTGGTGCCTAGCCTGTGCCTGAGCACTCTTTCAGTACCATCTGGTCCTCATTGGACTTGCCAGTGGAAACTGTTAGGGTGCTAGAGGGCTTGCTTCATCCTCAGGGGAAAACAATTGACAACAGTTGCCACTCAGCTGAAACATTCAGTGGCTACGAACAGGATGCAATTAAGTCTATAATCTGTTATGATCACCTGAAGGATCATTTGGAAATGAGAACTGTTTCCAATGAATAGTTCAGATGATGTAAGTGTTCATGTTTGATACTCATAATGTCTGTGCCTTATTGCAAATAGATGAGCAGGAAATATCTCTGAATGTCTTCAAAATGAACAACTGGGGGAGTCTGAGTGACCCTTCAACCTCTTGAAGTATAGAATTCTTGAACATACAAGAGCTTCACATGTAACAGCTGTGTCCATCCTTTTATGGTAAGAGAACAGTATAGCTTCAGCCTTTGGGAAGATGCTATTTGCTGATATAGTGGAGACAAGTTGGAAATCTCCCTTCTGTTCCAGCCCTCAGTGTGGTTACTTTACCTCTTTATGTCTTAAGTTCTGCAGCCCTGGGATCAGGGGGCAACATAGAGGTGAGGGCGTTTGAATTTGGCCGGTAATTTAGAAATAATTTAGGGAGGCAGGTAATCCAGGTGGTCAGTTGATACAAAAAAATAAAAGGAAAAAATAAAGGAAGGAAGAAGTAAAGGAAGGAAGGAAGAAGGAAAGAAAGAAAAGAGGAAGAAAGAAAAAAGAAAGAGAAAGGAGGCCTAAAGTTTCTATAGGTAGAAGACACGTATAGTTCCTCACCCCTTTATTTATCAAGGCACAGAGAGCGGGACAGCCCAGCATATTAGGCACTTGTAACCTAGCCAAAGGGGTGATTGGCTAGGAAGCAGACAAGGCTGGGTTTGAATTCCTATTCCCTTAACTTTTAGAAATGTGATTTTTTAAGAAAATGTATTTTATTGATTATGTTATTACAGTTATCAGAATTTTTCCTCCTTTGTCTCCCTCCACCCAGTACTCCCATTCCCTCCAGCAATCCCCCCAACCTTAGTTCATGTCCATGGGTCATACATATAAGTTCTTTGGCTTCTCCATTTCCTATACTATTCTTAACATCCCCCTGTGTGTTTAGTATCTACAAATTTATGCTTCTTAATCCTTGGACCTTTCCCCCAAATCCTCTTTCTCCCTCCCAGCTGATAATCCTCCTAATGATCTCCATATCTATGATTCTGTTTTTGTTCTGCTTGTTTACTTAGTTTGTTTTTTTTTATTTTTTAGATTCAGTTGTTCTAGTTGTGAATCTGTTGCCATTTTAATATTTGTAGTTTTGATCTTCTTTTTCTTAAGTAAGTCTCTTTAGCATTTCATGTAATAATGGTTTGGTGATGATCTCCTTTAGCTTTGCCTTGACTGGGAAGCTCTTTATCTGCCCTTCCATTCTAAATGAAAGCTTTGCTGGATAGAGTAATCTAGGTTGTGGGTCCTTGCTTTTCACCACTTTGAATACTTCTTGCCAGTCCCCTCTTGCCTGCAAAATTTCTTTTGAGAAATCAGCTGACAGTCTTAGGGGAACTCCTTTGCAGGTAATTGTCTGCTTTCTCTTGCTGCTTTTAAGATTCTCTCTTTATTTTTAACTTTTTGCATTTTAATTATGATGTGTCTTGGTGTGGTCCTTTTTGGGTCCAACTTGTTTGGTACTCTCTGTGTTCCTGGACTTGTATCTCTATTTCCTTCAACAAATTAAGGAAGTTTTCTTTAATTATTTTTTCAAATAAGTTTTCAACTTCTTATTCTTCATCTTCTCCTTCTGGCATCCCTATGATTCAGATGTTGGTACATTTGGAGATGTCCCAGAGGTTCCTTATTCTATCCTCATTTTTTCGGATACTTTTTTCTTCTTGCTATTCTGATTGAATGTCTTTTTCCTTCCTTATGTTCCAAATTGTTGATTTGAATCTTGGCTTCATGCCCTCCACTGTTAGTTCCCTGTTGATTTTTCTTTATTTCACTTAATGTAACCTTCATTTCTGCCAGGGTCTTTTTTATGCTGTTGTACTCACTGAGTTTTTTAAGCATCCTGATAACCAGTGTTTTGAACTCTGCATCTGATATGTTGGTTATTTTGTTTTGTTGGTTGTTTTCTGGAGTTTTGATCCATTCTTTCACTTGGGCCATATTTCTTTCCTCAATTTGGCAGCCTCCCTATATTTGTTCCTGTGTATTAGGTAGAGCTGCTTTGACTCCCTGTCTTAGTAGCATGGCCTATTGTAGAAAAGGCACCTGTAAATTGTGTGGGGTAGAACCTTAAGTAATTGCCAGGGTGGGGCAACTTGCTTCACCACTTTGTGGCTCTGTGTGTGGGGAGGGTTCAGAGATGAGACAATGCTGCTGCCTGGCTTCTTGAGGTTTGCCTGGGAGGAAGCTGTCTTCCAGCACTTGTCTTGTTTCCTATTACTTCACTTTCTCCCTGTATGCCACTGGTGCCCTTCCAGCTGTTGCCCTGGTGCTGCATTCTGGAGGGGGTAGGTCTGTGTAGGTTCTAAGTACATGTGGCTCCTTTAAGAGGAATCTCCTGTAAATCCAGTAGTTTCTTCTGCTATTCCAACCTCCATTGGTTTTTACAGCAAGAAATTATGAGAATTTATCTTCCTGGTGCTGGAACCCTGTGCTGTGTGCTCTGGTCTGGGGCTGGGATCCCTCACTCCTGAGGTATTCCTCCTGATTTTTATCTACTACACATGCATGTGGGATGTGCCACTCTGCCTGTTTCCACATCTCTGTCCCTCTTACCCATCTGAATGAATGTGGCTTCTTTAAATCCTTCGTAGTTGGACTTCTATACAACTCAATTTTCTGATGGTTCTGAGTGTGGTCTAGTCGTAATTTTTTTTATAGTCATGTAAGTAGGCAAAGTGTATTTATCTACATCTTCATCTTGACCAGATGTCTGTCAACTTTCAGGAATGTGATTTTTGGCAATTCAGTAATTCTCTTTGAATTGCTTCAATTTCACATTGGGGACAATCATATATGAACAGTTAAAAACCACCTTCAAATTCTTTGATACTTCTCCCACTGAGAGGTAGGAGTCTATGTCTCCTCCTCTCAAATCTTGGTCGATCTTGTGACTGTTTCAGTTAATAGAATGTGGCAGAAGTGATGCTGAGTGGCTTCTGAGGCTAGGTTATAAAAGCCATTCAGTCTTTCCCTGTTGTTTTGGGACACTTAATCTGGGGGCAGAAAACCACCACATAAGAGGCCCAGCTCCCCTGGAGAGGCCACATCTTATAGACACTATTAAGCAACCAACTGAAAGCAGCATGAAGTGGCAGCCACTGTGTAAGCCAGTGGGGAAATACAGTCTAGTCGAGCTCTCAGATGACCACAGCACAGCTGACATCTGACCACAATTGTGTGTGAAAGGCCACAAATGAGAACTGCCCAGCCAAGCCCTTTCCCGATTTCCAACTCACAAAATTATGAACTAAATCTAATTGCTGTTGTTTTACATTGCTAAGTTTTGGAGTGATGTAAAGTAGTAGAGCATCATTAACCAGAGCACATACCAACATTGGAGAGTTGATGAGCAAGTGTTTATTCCACTCTGGTCCTCTTCCCATTTAAGGTTGTTATTATTGTCAAGGATGACCTCATGTCCTCAGGATAATGTTTATTTTGCAAAGGCAGTAAGCACAAAGTGAGGTCTTCTCCCTGGTGACAGTCTTCTCTGTGGTTGTGTGCCTTGGGACCAGCTGTGTAAAATGGAGGTCATATAGATAGGTTTGTGAACTGGGGCAGAACCTGGGAAGGTGGATACCATCACTGAAGGCTTCCTGCCACTCTCAGAGGTCCATATTCTTTGACACTTCTCCTGCTGAAAGGTGTGTGTCTGTGGGATAGGGGGGTCTTTCAATAAAAATGGAATATGAGTCGAGAGGAAACATTGAGCATCTTTAGCAAACTAAATATTGAGAAGGGGTCAGAGCACAGAGCAGAAAGGTCCCTGTGCCTCTTCTGCCCAGGTTTTAGCCTCTACCCAGAGATGGAAGTGGCACAAGGCTTCCCCAGCAGAGGAGGCCAGTCTGATGTGTCATGAACGTCTGGATGCTGGGTGCCAGTAAGTTGTTCTTCCTTCTCTCTCTGGTTAAGTCTGCTCCTAGCCAGCCTTCTGCCTTTCCCAGGTAGAGTGTCCTGTCTTGTCTCTTGTCTTGTCAAACTTCAGCAAAGACTTATGATTTAGACATTAAAAAAATACAATATTCAATGTTAAGATAGAAACTACAGCAACCTTTGAAGTAAGATTTATTCCTGCTTTTATGACCTCAAGGCCAGCCCCTTCTCCCCAGTAACCCAGATGCATGAATGTATTAGCATTTGCATGAATGCCAAGTTGTTTTCTGCTCTCCTCCCCTTCATACAGTGTAACTTCTGAAAGGAGTTACCATTCTCCTTGGTTGTCTTGACCTCAGCCAGGCCACAGGTGGTGAGGGGTCTACAGTTGGGTTCCTGGTAATTGGTGCCTCTGGAAAGTGCAGAGGACTTTGATAAAACGCTATGCTGGATTCAACTCCTCTACAGAGGGATTTTTGATGAGATGCCCAATAAAACCAGACATTTGGGTGTCAGTGTTTGTGTTTGTGAGAGAAGGAGTTTATTTGGAGATTTGAGAAAGAGGCTCTGCTCTTTAAAAAACCACAGAGAGAAGTTTAGCCTTCACGTGGGCAGCTTCTATCAGGGAGCAGATGGGGCTTTCCAGGCACAGGAATGTTTCCAGATGCCACATGTGCCTTTGGAAGGCAAGGGCCAAGTTCTGTAAGCATATATAAGCAATGCTGTTGCCCATAGGCCTTGGGGCCATGATCATTCCTAAGAAGGCATAAAGCTCCTCTCTGTCCCCCTCTACCCAGGACTACTCCTTGCCAACACTGCAAGTAAAAGCCAATCAGGCAGTACTGATGTCTCAAGAGGACAGGTGGCAGGGAACACAGGGAAGGAGGTTAATCAGACTCATGGTCCTATTTGTCCTGGTGCCAGGGTGGAAGGGCATGGGCTGGGGGCAAGAGCCTTGACATGGTCTGAGAGTATCACCTTTCTCTTCATGTCAGGACCCTGTTGTGTATTTGCCAAGCACAGACCTGATCTTTAGTCCCTGGAACTAGCTCTGTGAGGGCTGCTGGTGGCTGATAAGTAATTTGTGGGCTCAGATGGACACTTTTGGCCACTTTGGTGCTATATGAGGTCTGTCCATTTTGTGCAATGACTTTCAGGATCCTAAGGCACTAAGGACTCCCAGGTGATGTTACCTGCCTACTGTTGGGCAACAACAAGCTTGCAATCCTCCTCCAATGGTTTGGTGTATAGCAAGAATTCTGGAAGAGGCTATACCTGAGAGCTTGAGTTAATCTGCTTATCTTGAATGGTATGCAGAGAGAGAGGGGCAGGGGGAGATAGAAAGTGAGAGAGAATGAATTAAGGGCATTCTCTGTATTCTCTTTAGTCATCCTCCTTGGTTAGATGCGTGTGAAGTGTGCGTACACATGTGCACACGCTTATAGGCATGCATGTGTATATGAGCATGCATATACTTACTCTGTTTCTCATTATGGTATTAAGGGGGAGTTTGTGGAGAATATGGTAATGGGAATTTTCCTCTATACAATGAATCTCAAAAGTTTAAGAATGCTAAAGAAAAAGAAGGAGTTAGGCATGTGGCTATGATATGATTTGGGCTCTGGAATCCCAACTCTACTTCACAAACCAGCTGTGTGTGTTTTTTTTTTTTTTATTTAACTTCCCTGAGGCTGAGTACTATGTTCCTCATTTCAAAGACCAAGTTAATCATTGCATTTACATTGTGAAGCTTAAATGAGATAATCCATGGAAAGTATTTGGCACAGTGCCTGTGCCATTGTACAGGCTTTGTAAATGTGAGCTACTACTATGATTAATCAATATCTCTAACAACCTCTTGATATTGCATTATAGATGGGCACCATATCATCATGTCTTTATCAAAATCTTTGTTGAGCTCCCATATACTTGTAGTTTTGCCACCTTCTGGAGAAAATGCACCCCTCTGCCCCCACCCTGTGGGTTTTCCTGGGCAGCTGGAAGACCCTGTGTTCAACAGCCCCTCTTCCATATCACTGTCCCACATGTCAAGCTGAGTGTCTTCTGACTCGGTATTTTGGGTGCCTGTCTTGCTTTCCTGACCTCACTCCAGGTGGGGATTACTGGGCAAGGTTACTAGAGCTCTTCTGTTCTAAACTAAAGGATTACAGCAACTTCCCTGCAAGACAAATACATTTTACTCCATGATTTTAATAAGCTCATCACCTAATTGAAAAAGCGATACAAATGGCAAGAGAAGCTGGGAGAGAACATGTGTGGGGTGTGGTGTGCAACTGTGCGCATGTGTGACTGTGGGTGCTTGTGGCTGTGCGCACCTTGAAGGAGCGAGGTGAAGGAAAATGAAAGCCATAAATCCCACACTGCTGTTCATGGAACATCTTCGGAGTTTGAGTCTGAAGATTATAGTTGAACTCTGCCAGTTCATTCATTATTTAATCCTTTAATTGATGACAATGGCAGAAGGATGACAGCAGCACATCCTTGGCAGGGAGGCAAATTCCATTTGTTTGTTTATTACAATTGCACAATTTATCTAGTGGAGAGCGAGTGATGGGAGGTCACCCATGCTTCATGGTTCAAAATATTGTTGTAAATAACAATTAATCCACTTAGCTATCTGGCTCTATTCAACCTGAAGAATCCCACTGGGTATAAAAGATACTGGGGGAGAATGTTGAGGAGAAAGCAGTGTTTTCCATCTCCTTGGCTCACTCTTACTATCCGGTCTTCCAATAGTGCCTGAGGTTTTCCAAGATGATGAATATTCAGGAGCACTGGTACCATCTCTTACAAGTCCCGTTGTTTTGCTGCCAACGGCCCCTCTATGGCAGTTAACTACAGATTACCTTGGGATGTTCCCTGGATCCTGTGTTAAACTACTAAAATTTCCATTATTTATTTGAATTCTATATATTGTCTTCTTAAAAAGATTACAAACGCCTTGAAGGTGGGGATTATCCCTCAGCATCAGTACAGGATAAAGCTTAGTAGCACAGGAAGTGAACATTGATTATGCTTCTATTGTGTGCCAGAACCTGTGCTTGGAGACTTCATATACACTCTGTAAGATTTGATTGTGGAGAAAACAGAGATAGAGATATATCTGAATTAAAAAAATAACAACATAAAACATAACATTGCAACATAGCATAATGGAACATAATGAAAGAAAAAAGTCAAAAGTATAAAATAGTTAAAATATGCAGTCATAAATTTGGGGAGAATGTAGTAATAACTTTAACAAGATTTTCCTCATAAGAGATTTAAGCTTCATGTTTATATTTGCAATCTGGTTTCCACCTTGACCTTGGTCTTCAAATGGCTCTTTCTAAGGTTTCTGATACATTTCAGTGAGCAAATTCATGGGTTTATCAGGTTTATTGAGGAAAACAGAAGCTATTCCTTGCATTCTGGGTACAAAAACATTTTTAAAAAACACTGGGGTTTTTTTAGAACATTACCGATTCATAGCAAAATTGAGCAGAAAGTACAGTGAGTTTTCATATACCCACCCTGTGTTCCCACAGGCTCCCCGACTATCCACATCCACATCAGACTGAGACATTTGTTAAAACAGATGAACATACACCGACACATCATTGTCACCCATAGTCCACCGTTTACATTAGCATTCACTCTTGATACTAAACATTCTGTAAGTTTTGACAAATGTACAATGATCTGTACTCATCATTATAATATCATGTAGAATAGTTTCACTGGCCTAAAAATTCTCTGTGCCCCATGTACAAAGAATTATAATGTAAGATTTGGAGGTAATTTAGCCTTTAGGGCACATAGGAGACTGCTGTGAAATTTGTGGTAATCCACCATCAGCCATTTTAGCTTTATATAACAAAATGACATTGTAAAAAACAATGGCCTACACACTGAAAACATTCAATATACACGCTGATTTTCAGAAAAAGAGATGCAATGGAGTGCAAAACAATAGGACCATTGCTCAAATTTCCCACGCAAGTAAAGTGAGGGTCAAGGTAAAGCAATAAATGCTGCTTCTTTATGTGGAACAAAAAAATGCTGGACATTGAAACTGGATTCAGAAAAGGAAGAGGCATGCAAGATATAACTGTGAACATTCACTGGATACTGGAGTGCTCCAAAGAATTTCAGAAGTTCAGTCTATGTTTTATGGACTATAGTAAAGCCTTTGTACAGATTATGCAAAATTATCAGCTGCTCTGAAAGAAGTGGGCGTGCCTCAGCATTTGATCATCCTTATATATAACCTGTACTGGGGACAAGAAGCCACTGTCATGACAGAGCATGGAGAGACAGAATACCTTCCTTTGGTCAAAGGTGCATTTTATCTCCCTATTTGCTTAGTCTGTATGCAGAACCTATCATACAAAAACCTGGGCTAGACTCAGAAGAAGAAGGAATGAAAAATTGCTAGAAGAAATATCAATAATTTAAGATATACAGGGGACACCATCTGACTGGCATAAAGTAGCAATGATTTGAAATGACTTCTGATGAAAGTGAAAGAAGATAGTGTCAAAGCAGGACTACGTTTGAACACCAAGGAGACAAATATGACTACAGAAAAACAATACAACTTCAATACAGACAATGAAGACATTAAAAGTGTTAAGCATTTCCTTACCTTTGTTCAGTACATTCAAATGGAGACTTCGGCCAGGAAATTAAGAGAAGACTGAGACTTGGTAGGGCAGCAGTGAGAGAATTAGGAAAGATCACCAAAATCAATAATGTATTATTAGAGACCAAGGCTAAGATCATCCACACCTTTGTATTCTCAATTCCTATGTATGGACGTGAAAGTTGGACAGTGAAGAAGTCTGATAGGAAATAAAAATTAGTTCATTTGGAATATGGTGTTGGAAGAAGAGTGGCTCTATGGATAGCCTGGACTGCCAGAAAGATAAACAAGTGGGTCCTAGAGCAAATTATGTGGGAAACATCACTGGAAGCAATAATGCAAAACTGAAGCTATCTTACTTCAGGCACATCATAAGAAAGCAAGGTTCTTTGGAAAAGACAACCATTCTTGGGAAAATGGAAGGCAGCAGGAAAAGAGGAAGACCAAATATGAGATGGATTGACTCCATAAAAGAAGCCATAGGCATTGGTGTACAGGAGCAGAGCAGGGCTGTTGAAGACAGGGCACTATAGATAACACTCATTCATAAGTTCTCCAGGATTTGGAGCCAACTAAATGGTACATAACACATACATACACATCACACACACACCCAAAATGGAGGGATTTGAAAGAGGAATTTGTGACTTGGAAGCCACCGTGAATTTCCTCTCTGATGCTATGTTTTTCTTCATCTGCTTTTGGAGACTAATGGGATTTTCTTCCATTTTCTTAATCTCCAATGGTTAACTCTCATTGGGAAACTCAGCCTAATGTGAAGGGGATTCTGGGAAATGCATTCCTTGGCTTTTCTTAAGTGATGCTGAGGAGTCAAAGGGGCTACTAGTGCTGAGTTGGCAACAACCTTTTTATAGTTGACCTTTACGTAGCAAGTTGACCCTTCTATAGCATTAGATCCTTATCCCCATCTACAACCTCCAGATAGTTTAGTTTCCAGAGAAATTCAATGCACTAATTTCATTTCTGTGCTGAGCATCTATCCTGAATCCTTCCTTGTCTTCGGTTCCTGGCAGGACAACCTAGAAGAACCTCCAAAGACACTCATATCCTTTCCCCGTTGTGCTTAGAACATGTCTAATGCAGCCAGAAACTAGATTCAAACCTAGATGTCTACGATCTGTTGTGTTTCACAACTTCAAGATCTTTATTCTTACTACATGGGTTCTATCATAGTGTAGTCTTAGACCAGAAGTGTTATTCCTGGCCTTATTTCATTTCTTTTCTCAATATAAAAATTACAGTATACCTTCAAACTCAGTGTCATTATTGTATGATAACATATCGTATATGCCTTAGTCACAGCGCCTTGTAAATGGAAAGAGTAACTTGTTGAAACCAGCATCTTCTAGAGATTGCTGAGATTCCCAGGGGCTCATTTATGGAGTGACACCAGATCCAGCAGCAATCATGCCATTAGCCTGGGCTCTCTAGGACTTTCCAGCCTTTTTTGCTCCAGTTGTTACTGATAAGTGGCTGCTTTGTCATGTGAACAGTAAGATAAAGCTGGCACTCAGCTCTGCACTGCATGTAAAATAAGAATCTCTTGAATGTCATGGTCATTGGGAGTCCATCCTGTGGAAAGCCTTTCCATTACTAAAGCAAAAGAAGGAGAGCAATGAGCTTTCCAGAATTTACTTAAGAAGGCTTGAAGTACAGGTGGCAGCATTCATAGCACCAAAGACAGTCTCTCCCTGCTGAATGATTTCCTTGTTTGTGGTCACACTTTGCAGTGAATGGGGGAACAAGTGAAGATATGAAATATGTATGTAAACCTCCTCAGAAAATTATTTTCAGTTGTGTGTCACCTACTTCCAGGTTCAACTGTCTTTATATTTTGCTCCTTGTGTCTCTAAAGCTACAAATAAGGGTGACTCGTTCCTGCTTTTCTAATGGTTTTTGTGTCATAAACTGAGGCTCTCTCAAATTTGTGGCCACTTAAATTCACAGCCCTTTTCTCATCTAATCAAATTTGGATTGTCACTTGAAGCATGAAAAGACTGGCTTGTCCCCTAAAACACCTAAAGGGTAACAAAAACAAAACTAAAACCTTTTCCTTTTTATTATAAAAACAGTGTAGTTACATTTTAGAAAATCTGGAGATTGCTGACAAGCAAACATAAGTTAAAAGCCCTTATAGTGCAGTGCCCAGAGACTATCACTGTTAATATTTTAGTAAATAAACTATTTAGTAATAGTTTTTATTTCTATCCCATTCCTTTTGCAGACCCATCTGTATCCATAGTCCCCTACACACAATGTATCTTATTGGTGATTATTGGTATGTACACTGTGTACTTTGCTTTGTAATCTCTATTTACTTAAGTATTTATGTATACATCATTAATTATCTGTAGAATCATTTCAATGGTTGCCTCCTGCCTTTTAATGTTATTTATGTAATAATATTTAGTTACAGGCATGCCTTGGCTATACTGCAGCTCGGTTCCAGACCACCACAATAAAGCAGATATCAGATAAAGCAAGTCATATGAACTTTTTGATTTTCCAGTGCATATAAAAGTTATATATACATTGCAGTCTATTAAATGTGCGATCACATTATGTCTAAAAAACAAAGTACATACTTTAATTTAAAAAATCTTTTTGTTGGTGGAGGGTCTTACCTTTAATTCATTAAAAAATACACAAAATTGGCAAAGGGCAATAAAGCAAAGCATAAAAAAGCGAGGTATGCCTTTATGTTGCTTTGTAACAAAGTTTTCTTAACACATTTATCGTAAAACCATGTCCAGTCAAACCAGAGAAGTGCAGATATCAGATAATATGGCCCAGTCTGGGCTGATGATTGTCATACATACTAGCCTGTGAAGAAAGGTTTTGCTGAGCAAAGGTGAATGTTGGTGTTGGTGATAAGACATGGGCCCAAAAATGACTGTGGTTTCAGAAAGTAATTTAACAGCCATCACTTTGTCTCTTTAACTTGAAGACACACATAATTTCCTTTACTCCTTGTTCTTTCCAATAGACCTAACACAGGCTGGAAAATACTTATTGACCGTGGAGCTATTTGTAGGTAGTCATAAAATGGTAATATAACTAACTAGGTTTTATGTAGTAAATACCAAGCATGTGAAAAAACTTTTGGTAGATGTTTGAAGAGAAACAAAGGTAAGAATCCTCCCATCCCAAATGAAAGTCAGGTACTTGTGTCTACACTTGTTGCCCACCCAATATCAACTGCCTTCTTATGCTTTGCTAACAGTGTCCCAGTTTTGTTCAGGGTGTTGTTGTTCCTCGTTTAGATGCTTTGAAATATTCAATTTTCCAGCCTCCCTTGCAGATAAAGGTGGCCATGTGATAGTATTCTAGCTGATTAGTTGTAAATAGAAGTCTGTTCAGGGTTCTGGAAATATTTAGACTTTTTTTTTACAGTAGAAGGGGCTAACTTCATACACTGAACACTGACTTGGTGTCTGGAGCTGTGACAGCCATATTTTAATCTTGAGACAGAGCAAAGAAAAAGAAGCCCTGATTTCTGGTGACATTACTGAACAACTAAACTGACAGCAGTAACTTCCTATGTCTGAATTTGTTATATGAGAGTAATACATTCCTAACTGTTTACATCACTGTTAGTCAGTTACTCTGTTCCCTTGCAGCTGAGTACATTCCTGAAGAACATATTATTTGAGTGCAGAGATGAGTATAAAATGCAAATGATTAAATGTTTCTCAGGAGTGGTAAAAAGTTTCATTTGGCTAGATTGGAGGATATCCTCTTTCTCATCAAGAATGGAGGATACAAGTTTCCAGGGATAGATTGGGCTGCTATAAAAAAAATACCACAGACCAGGGAGCTTAAACAGCAGAAATTTATTTCTTAGAGTTCTGGAGGCTGGGATCCAAGGTCAAGGTGCCGGCTGATGTGGTTCCTAGAGAGGGCTCTCTTCCAGGCTTATAAATAACCATCTTCTCATTGCATCCTCACATGGTACAGAGACAGTTTTGGTGACTCTTCCTTTTCTTGTAAGGGTGCCAGTCCTATTGTATTAGGGCCCCACTTTATGACCCCATTTATCCTTTGTCATCTTCTCACAGACCTCATGGTCAAAAACAGTCACATTGGGGACTAAGGCTTTGACATATATATTTTAAGGGGACACAAGCATTTAGTCCATGACAGTGGCCAGGGGACGGAAATAAAGGGCTGATGTTTGAGGGATTGCAGGAATAACATCTACTATACTTAACACTAATGTGGGGTGAAGGCAAGTGATGAATCGAACATATCTTTGGGTGCCAAGCCTGAGTGACTGCAAGAATACTGGCATCATTTGTAGAATTAGGAAACATCAAAAAATGCAGATTTTAGAATTATGTTTTTAGGTCAACTGAACTGGCGGTACATTCAGTAGGAAATGTAGTGATGTGGTGGCTTCTTATAAATTTGGAGGGTGACATTTCCTATGTGTTAGACATTGGTCTTTTAGGAGCATTATGCTATTTAATTATCAACCCCCCTTCTATTTTATAGATGATGAAACAGACATTTGTGGTATTCTAGGCTGGAAAATTATTTCCCATGTTACTGAAAGAAACCTGTCACAGTAGATCACCCAACAGCTATGGGTGGTCTTTGTGGACTCTGGAGAATGTAAGTGGTTTGGAAAATTGGAGACAAGCTCATGGAATTTGGATTTCCAATCAAGAAAGAAGATGGAATATACAACTCAGTAGGTTTCAAGAGTGCTTAATGTTAGACTAACAGGCTGGCACGTGAGCACCTAGAAAAGGAAGCTGCAGGCATGAGCACCAACATGGGCTCGCTAGGACTGAGTTTTATGTGACTAACTTCATCTGGAATGCTGAATGTCAGCATGATGTTTGGCAAGAAAAAGTACAAGTGAGTGGAACAGTTACTGATTAAAGAGCTCTATTTTAAAAGGGACTGATTTAAAAGTAAATGTTAATTCAGTGGGAAGTGTGTCGTGACAAGCTTGGAGATGCGCCCTTGATTTCTGTTTTTTTTCTTTTAGTCTGTGATTTGCATCAAAAAGTTTACTGATGTGTAACATGAATCTGAGAGCCTTGTAAGCATGTTGGAGATAAAAATCAATATTGTGAAGTGTGTAAACAAGAGGTTGAGGGGGCCAAATTAAACCAAATCAATGCATTGGGATTTGTGGAAGGTCCAAAACCCAGGTCCAACTGCTCATGGCTGGAAAGACATGGCGTAACTCCATTACATGTGAAAAGAAGTGGTAGTTGAGAATAAACTATGTGATATGACTGAAAAGGAGTAAATATAACTTTGGCGGTCAAGTGTAGGGGTTCTATAAGTGTTACCTTTATTCTAGAATTCATAAGAAAGTCACCAGAGATCTTTGTAAAATATAGATCAGTTTCTATTACATAAATACTCTTGATGGCTCCATACTAAGTCCAAATGTCAAGACTGATATATCTGTCTTGCCCTAGAAGCTTATTTTCAGCTTCGTATTCTATCCTACCTTCCATCTAGTATATTTTATACATTGGTGTTATCAGAAAATTCTGTGTCCTGGATGACACTAAGCCACTTTATGACAGTGGCTTTGCTCATTCTAGAATGAGCCTGGAGTGCCCCCTTCCCCCTACCCCAACCCTTAACCTTTTTGTTAAAAATGATTGTTCCTTAAGTGAGGGCTGAATGGTACTCTCCTCTGTAGAGCCTCCTCTGACTTCCACTCCCATGTTCCAGCACCCAGCAGGGCTGTGTCTGCTCTCTGTCATGGGCACGGGCTTCTTCACACAGAGGTCTTCTCTCACGTCTCATGATTACTTTTTTACCTATTTATTTCCCTCAATGTGATAACCATTTTTGTGATCATTTTTGTATTCCTTGTGCCTAGTTCAGTGCTCTGAACTAGGGAGAATTCAACCTTTTGCTGGGCAGAATAAAAGGTGATTGAACAGTTCAAGTGATTTTGTTCTACTTCTGTGGGACACAACTGGGTCATTATAAATACCTATTTTATAGTTCAACAAGTCCCTTACCTACCAATAATTTTATGCTGGAAGGAAACAATAATAACTGAGACAGATATGCCAAGACAAGTGTGAATATGCTTTTAGAGGAGGAAACAAAATTCTGATGGACAAACCTACAGATATACAAATGGAACTTTAACTGTATTAGAGCAATGAGGATAGAGAGCCATTGACATGATCTTTGGAGTCAGTCAACCATGGACCAAGTTCATACTCTGTCATACTTGCTGAGTAATTCCGGGCACACTACTTAACCTCTTTGAGCCTCAGTTTTCCCATCTATTAAATGGGCATCAAATTCTCATTAGATGGTTATGAGGATTAAATGAAGTAATAGAAGTAATGCATCTTGCAATTGCAATATCACACAGTAAACTTGTTATATGATGAAGAGATCAAAGAACTGCTGGTCTTTGGCCAGGAGGAGAGAGGACTGAGGACATATATTTAGTATCTTGAGGAAGAGGGATTGGATTTGTTCTGTGTGGCTCCAAATGGTAAAACCCAATGCATGAAAGATGTAGGAAGGCAGAGCTAAGCTTGGCTCAAGTTCTGAGGGCCACAAGTAGTTTGAGAAGGACTTCTAGTAAGGTAGTGAGTTCTATGTCACTGGAAGCATTTAAGCACAGATTGCCATTGCTTTGCTGGGGATGTTGTAAAGAGAATTCAACCGTCAGGTGAATAGATGAATTCCTGTGATGGCCTGTAGTTTTAGCTGTAGAGGTGGTTCTAGAACAGGAAAGAACCAACTTATATACTTTTTACAATAACTTTATTGTTACTTATGGTCTCTTGACCACAAGAAGAATGGGATTCCTTTGACTGAACAGTTAGAAGGGCTGGGTGGGGGAGGGGAAGCAGTTTGTATGTACCTGGAACTCTCAGAAGGCCAGTCATATCTGTGGAAGCACCTATGTGCTCTGAGGAGGGTCCCTGACACAGCCAGATTAACCTCACCCTATCCTTAGATCCTGGCTTAGGTCTAGCCCAGAAAACCTGTTGAATGAATGCATGAATACACAAGTCTGTGAAGACAAAGAACCAACATTTTCATAACCCAATCTCCCAGCGTTGCTTATTAATGTCATGGCCCAACTACGGAATTTCACTGTTAAAAATTCTTCTTGTTCTCATGGGACATTATAAATCTTTCAGAATGCGTTATAATCACATCAGAGTACTGTTAGTTCTTATAATAAGCCAAGAGGAAGAATTCATTTTTGGTGCATATGAGTTAAAAATTCTTTCAGTTTAAGCCCACAGCTCTTTGAAGGCCCTGGCATATGTTGCAACTAACCAAAACTACTACTAACTGTGCTGGAAACAGAACCCTCACTCCCCCTGCTTCCCCAAGAACAACAAGACTCAACAAATCTGGAAGCCTTGCCTCTGTCCTCTTTTAAACAGTTGTTACTGAGAAGCCGAGTCAGCCCACAGTGCATATGGCTTGATTCAAGTGGCTGCACTGGGAGAACACAGCTCCAGGAATACACGGGCATGTTCTCCGCAGACTCTGTTCTTTTGCTGTACTTATCGCAAACATCAGCAAACAGCACATGTCACCACCAGCACCAGTAATCAGCCAGACAGAGTCTAGTGGCTGTAATCTCATCTCTATTTCCTTTGAACTCCTGAGAGGGGATGACTGTCACAGGTCTTATTCCATCATTTTTGCTGTTAGATGCTTAAAGTGAGAACTGTGATAAGTTGGCCACAGTCTCGTTTCCAGAGTGGTTTGGGACTCCGGGGAGGAGGAGATCTGCTGCGTGTAGAAGACAATGTGGAGATCTCAAGGACACAAGGGGAGGAGGAAAGAAGGTTCAAGCCCTCCTCCTCCCTGGGGCTGTTTTGGTGTGGCTCCCTTCTTGTCTGCTTGAAGCAGGTAGGGCAGTAAATTAGTCTGTGAGAGCGCTCAGCTAGGAATAAACTCTTCCCTTAAAAAAGCCAAGTGAGTCCAGGGAGGGGCCCCTGGGAAGGGGATGTGGAGCAGCTAATCAGGAGCTCCAAGGGGGCTCTTAAGGTAAAGAGTCCAGAGGAGCTTTTAAATCCTGTGTGGAGCTCAGTTTACATCATCAGGCTTTTGACCAAAGAGGGATTTATAGCCAAATCCTCAGCCCCAGAATCCATTAGGAAGGCAACAGAGGTGGGGATTACAGCAGCCATGGTTACTGCTGGTCAAGGGTTGGAGATCTCGTGCATTTACCCTTTCCAATAACAAACAACTGTTGTCCCCTAGCAGACAGAGGTGCGTACATGCACAAGAGTTGAAGGTTTTGGTTTAGCTGCCTGAAGAAACTTGCATTGTCAAGAGAAGCTCTGGTTTTCATTAGCAAAATGTGAGAGAGAGAGGGGGGTGGGGAGAGAAAGAGAGAGAGAGAGAGTTTGTGCCTTGATTTTGATTAGTAGGAATTTGGGTTTGGCAGAAGTAGAAACTTCTGGGCTCTCGAAAAAGCTCACTTCCAAATAAACAGACTTCTGATGTAAAAGCCTTTAGTATCTGGATTGTGGACTGAGTTGGTATTAATGGACTCAAATTTCATTTTATTTTCTTGTTTTTGTTTGTTTTTTTTCTTACTGAGAGAGGGAGTTCTTAGAAATACATATAAGATGGGCTCAAACATTAGGAGTTGTTGGTGCAGTTCATGCAAGAAGAGGTTAAGTAGAACGAGGATGTGGGCGCTCCCTGCAGGTGGTGTGTCATCTTAGATTGAGTCAGGGGAACAACTTAATGGAATTAGGTGAGCGGTTAAGAAGGAAGCAAGCAGCAACAACAAAACAACAATTTCCTCTTGCTAGGAATCAAGTTTGCTCACTGGAGGTGGACAGGTATATAGTAAGTGAGGGAGAGATTTAGGAATTGGTATGTGAACAGAAAATGTAGAGATCTGGGAGGTAACAAGAGATGAAATCAGCTTAAAAATTAGCTTCAATCTTCTAGGTCTGGAGAGACCTCTGGGAAGAGGAACAGAAGGTACAAAAGATGCTGGATGGTTGCAGAAGGCTTAGCTCCTAGGAGAGGGTGGGAAGAACAGGATCACTCCTAAGGGCAAGTTGAAGGTTTAAAAAGCCATCTAAACTTGTGTTTTGGAAAAGTAGAGTTTGAGCTGTCAGGAGATAGGAGTTCAAACCTTGGAAGAAGACAAGACTTATGAGATTTTGAACCTCATGTTATGGTTGAGAGCAGGTTTCGGAAATTCTCCAGAAGCAGCTGAAATTGAGAAATCTTTCAAACGGGTTTCTCCAGGTGGGGCAAATATGGAAATAAAAGGGGGAGGGCTGTTCTCCTTTAAGGCAGACATTATGGGACAAACCTAAGTTCCAGAATGGAAGGAAGATAACAGTAGCCACCGAAAGTGAAATGTTAACACGAAATAAGTAAGCCTCCAGAACCTTCAGATTTGGAGAAATACAGAGAGAAGGGCACACTTCTGGGATCAGGAGAGGTACAAGCCTGTGGACTGGGATGGAGATTAGGGTGCAGGTATGTGGAGTTGGAGAGGGAATGGGAGGAATCAGGCACAAATTATGGAAAGAGAAAACATCTTGAGGAGGATATGGGGTATTTTCTTAGAATATGGGAAACAGTGTCTTGATGTGATTCTCCTTTCCAATGGGTATTTACTTAGTAGGCAGTGAACTTTGAATAACACCTGGCCTGGCTGACTGACATGCTGAAAAGTTGAAGTCAGGTGGGCTTCATGTTCCTCCTTTATTACGTTTTGGTTAATCTTTTCACTAGGCTAATACAACTCATTATCTGCAGTAGATGGTAACAGCATGAATCTAGGTTATATAATATGTTGGATTTAGGAAACATTCTATCAGCTTGGGAATTGATGTTAAGATTGTAAACAACTATAATGGTCATATTTGGTTTGGGGATTACATGATTTTTTTTTCTTGACATTGAGGAAATAGGCCTCATGCTATTGTATTGTATTTCCTTGTAAATCCCTGAAATTCTGGGAAGGTTAGATACTCAACAGTTGGGATAATCATATTTTGAAGGTGTAGTGTTCCTGTGGGAAATGCCCCAGTCTGTGAGAATGCTGAAAAAGAAACCCAGGCCTGGAATGTATTACATTTGGCCAGGGTTGAATGGATCTGGAAAGAAAGGAGAGAGTTGAAGGCTGTGTGAGATGACAGTGAGTCTTTAATTGCTCTGAATCGATCCGAGTGAATGAGGGAGAGAAGATGGACATACATTTTTAAGTGTTGAATCAGTTTTCCTTTCTGTCATAATGCCAAATGAGTCATTATAAATTACTATTTTTAGACATTGCTGGATTAAGTTTGCTAATATGTTGTTTTTAATTTTTGTACCTGCATTCATGAAAGAAATTGATCTATAAGTTTAATATTTCCATATCATTGTCTGATATTTGTATGAAATTACACTAATCTAATAAACTACATATCTATCCTATGAAAGAGTTTAAATAATATTGGAATTATATTTTTCTTAACTATTTTGTTGAACTCTGCTACAAATCTGTTTGGGCCTGGGTTCACCTTTATGGAAAATTTAATTACAGAGTCAATTTCTTTCATGAGTATAAGACCATTCAAATTTTCTACTTCTTTTTGGGTGCAGATTGGTAATTCATGTTATTCTAGATTTTAAAAATTTTACCTACATTTTCAAATTTATTAACATATAGGTGTTTTAAGGAGGAATTTCAGAGAAAGTAAGAATATCAAGGTGGTCATGATAATACACTCAGAGGAAAGTGGAGGGAGAGTTCAGGAAGGAGACGAAAGGAATGGGAAAATGAGATAAATAGATCTTGATTTAGACATGGTATAAGTGAGAGACTGTTAATCCCTAAATATTCAGGAACAGTCTCCTTCATAATTTATTTGTAGTAACATAAACCGATAAAATAACAAAGGATTGACCTCTTACTGTGTTTATTCTCTGATTTGGGGCATTAGGGCTTAAAAACATAAGAACCATCCTTTCCATTAAGTGCTTACAAGTTAGTTGTTTGGACAAGATATAAGCAGCAATAAGAACAATTCACACCAATGAATAATCTCTGCCGATATGGAGTATTAAAGTGATATCAGGGTTCATTTAGGATGTTTTCACCATTGGATGATGGAGCCGAATAAGTCTTCAGAGAGAAAGAAAGACAGGAATTGGCCTTGCAGGGTGCATTGATTTTAGAGGGGCAGGAGAAAGATAGCGACCAACAGCACAGAGGAAATGCCTCCTTTTCCCACTCCCGATGTAGGCCTGCTCGTGGGGGCTGGTTGCACACATGACATAGCATAGTCACCTAATATTGCTGACTGAAGAGATTAATAACTTCCTTATTTTACAGAAAAGACGGAAGACTCCACAAACCAGCAGAGAAAGATCTCTTGATTTTCATCTTGTTTCTGACGCTAGTTTTACCAATGTCTACAAAGGTAAATATGGTATTTGAAGGCACTTGTGTGTGTGGGTGACAGGCCCTGTCTGTCACCCTGTTCATACACTGCAGGGATGGATACTAGTGCCAAGTCCTGGTAGGTAAAACCTCAAGACAGGTAATTTGCCTTTTGGAAAAAATGGAAGCCAGTTGATGACAGCCTGAGAGATTGCAAAAATCAGGCATACATTGAAAAAGAAGAATTTTTTTCCCATAGGGGAACTGGAAACTCCAAGAAATAATGTATGTAACTAACTAAAGTCTCTTCCATTACTCTGGAACCATCTGCCTTGGGTAAATACTATTTATTAGCCCTTGGTTAATAAATAGAGCCTTGTGGAAAGGCCCAGTCATGGTTCTGGGACTGAGCCTGGGCCTACAACTCTCTGGAAGCTGATTTCTTACTGTTGGGCTTGATTTTCTAACTGGCGCATCTCCTGCAATTCCACCCACTGCTCTTAGGCTCCACTTCACCACAAACCTGCTTCCTCCAGCCGAATACCAATTTTTTGTCCAATTATTCTACCTCTACTGGAAATTCTGACAAATTTTTCAGATTAAAGTTTTGAAAACATCATCTTAGAGAAAATTCTTTTTTCTGTTTTTAAATAGATCTCCTTTTCTGTCCAAGTGGCGAGCTGTGAAGCCCTGTTCTGAGAGGTGGCTGCATTAATGCTGGTACTTATTCCTGGAACTCTCAAGGAACACTGGAAGGGGCCTCAGAGAGATTGCCCTTGTCCCCATTTTTCAGAGGAAGCAAAAGAGGCCCAGAGAACTTGTCACTCATGTCAAAGTCATATTAATGTAAAACAATTAGGAGAGTGCCTGGCACACAGTAAACAAATGGTAGCATTATCTATAATTATTTAAATCACCAAGAGACAAAGCAGTAGCTCAGCAGGTCTAAGATAGACCAGGTTCAAAGGGGACACATGGGGACATGTGTCACACATGTGGTACACAAATGTGGTACATGGGGACAAAGAAAACCTAATAGGATGGTTCAAAGTCGGTGAGCCCCAACTTTTGCATTCACAGAATGGTAATGTTTATGGGGCACATTTGGCTTGCCAGGGGCCAGAGAGAAAGAGTCCAAGGTCCACCTGTTACCCTGGCAGCTGAGAGATCAGTATCTCAGTATTTTGCTGCTGTGCAAAGCCTGGGTTAAGTAAGTATTTGGGACCAGAGTGTGACAGAAAACAGGAAGTTGGGTGAAAGGCCATGGTGAATGATTACAAAGATGGCTCAGACCGTCAGGTTGTCAGTGTCATGAAGCTCAGGAAGGTGTGGCTGGTTGTGCTACAGAGTGCAGCCCAGCAGAGCTAGTTCTAGCCTGAGCACAGATACTTTCACCAGGCCAGGTCGGCTTGTTCAGTCCCTGGCCGTCTCCAGGAGGTCTGTGGGAAAGTAGGGCCCCATTCTTGGGGAACTGAGGTCTTAAAAACATTGGCAATTTTGCAGTGGTCAGTGCCCCGACTTGGGATTGAGTCAGCCTCAAAGCAGAGGGGAGGACTGAGCTGTGGTAGGGCCCATGGGGTGGGGGACAGGCAGTCAGACAGGCCCTCATAGGACATGGTGGGTGTCCTTGTCTCTGACTGTGATCAGTGTTCCTTCCTCCCACACGCACAGTAATTCCTTTTAAGCTCCTCAGTGGATCGAATGGGCAGTGTCCATGTCAGCAGCACTTACAGAATGTGCCAGACCGTCCTAGCCAGCTGGAGCCTTCCCTCGAGCCGTGACTCGGCCAGACACATTGCCTCCCTTTTTCTCCACAAAGCTTCCATTAGCCTCAAGCAGCACAGGGATCTCCAATCTCTAACCTGAACTTCCTGCAACAGTTAGCTTTCTTTTCTCTGATTATAAAAGCAAGCACTTTAATTCAGAAGATGTAAAAGTATAGAAAAACACAAAGACTTGAATAAAAACATCCACAATCTTAGCACATTTTAATTTTTCTAGATGGCTTTTCTACCTGTTGTAATAGAGTGGAGTGGTTAGAAACTTGTGCCTGGAGTCAGAAAGACCTGGGTTTGAGTTCTGCCTCTGCTACTAATTAGAAGTTTCCTCTCAGCAAGTTGCTTAACTTCTGTCTTATTTAATTACCTGTAATTGTATGTATGGATGCCTTTCTCTTGGGTCATTATAGGAATTAAATAATGTAATGCATATAAAATGCAAAGTATAGTTTGTGGTGCATAATAAATATTTAATAAAAGATAGTGTTTTAAAAATGGATTGCATGCTATATGGGTTTTTAAAAACTGTTTTGTTAATTTAACCATGTAATCTGAGTATATTATATGTTAAATATTCTTAAAAAACAGTCACTACACATCTGTATAATGTTTCTAATTCCAAATACTTATCTTAGATGAAACTTGCTCAGATTGTTATTCCTAAAAGTCAGACTAGAAAATGTTGATAGTTGGATATATGCTTCAGCAATCATTTTCATGTTTGTTATGGTAGTTTTTTTTTTTAAAAGATTTTATTTATTTATTTTTAGTGAGAGGGGAAGGGAGGGAGAAAGAGAGGGAGAGAAACATCAGTGTGTGGTTGCCTCTCACACATCCCCTATTGGGGACCTGATCTCCAGCCCAGGCATGTGCCCTGACTGGGAATCTAACCTGAGACCCTTTGGATTGCAGGCCGGTGCTCAGTCCACTAAGTCACACTAGCCAGGGCTGTGTGACTTAGTGGAATACAAACCAACATTCTGGTTTGTATCTAGATAAGTCTAGAGTCCTTATGCTTGAGCTTTCATTATCAGAGTACCCGTAGTTAAAGTTTACATAGAGAATTAAGAGTTGTTAAATGTTCACTAGAAGACTTAAAAAATTTAACTCGACTCAAACATAGCTGTTTAACATGATCTTGTATGGTACTGATATTTGGACAGTTTGCAGGTTATTTTCAGATGTTTTGGCAGTACACTGTAAATCAAAAGGAAATGAAAATGGAGAATTTTGTCAAAACACAGGATTTCATAAAATTGATGAAAGTGATATAATAGGATGGCTCATGCTGCTCTCAACTCTGTTGACAAATAAGGACCTCACAATCAGATAATGGGAAGTCAACTGACTGGATAAGAGAAAAATAGGAATCAAGATACTAAAACAGAAAAAATTATAATATGAAAGGATTTAGAGGTAACCTTATCTTAGGCCTTCTGAATATTTTGTAAAAGTTATGCTTTTTTGTGATTATTGTACCTCGACTTCCCAGTCAACCCTTAACTCCTTTTTATATTTTAAGAATATACTTAGAATTTAACCTATACTTTATTAAATATGAAACAGAATTATCTCTTTTTAATTTTCATTTTATTTTTTAAGACAAGCTGTAGTTAAAAATCTCTTCATTTTTCATGTTGAGATTTTGGTCCTTGTTTTTTATATGCATTCCTTTAAGTGGCTCTTTTCTGGTGCCAATCATCCTGGGAGATAGAGAACATTCTGGGTTTGTTCTGTGTTGCTAACCACCAGTGCAGTATAAGTTTCAGTGGGTGAGGAGCTGCCCCTAGGCTCAGCATGCTTTCCAGTTACTTCTTGACCATCACCTTCAGTAGACTAGGCCTGAAAGCCCGCTTGAATTAGTATGCTTTAAATTTTTATGATTCTATTCATCTTGACTGTCAAGATATGCTTATTATTGTGTGTTAATAACAGTTAAACTAGAAAGAGTCATTTGGGGAGGTTGGGGAATTTTACTTCGTGGAGAGCTTCAAAAAAGAATTGGATGAGCATCAGTTCTACTAGACTCCTGAGACATGGATCTGCCTGTAGGTAGAGGGTTGAATATAGTATCTTAAGTGTATCCTCTGGTTACTGCAAATTATATTTAAAATGCCCTGGCAGCTCTGGACTGGGACCTTTCAACCCCACCACCACTCTTTGCCATTTACATTGACAAGGCAGAAACAGAAATGGTACAGTTTACACCCTTTGGAGTTTGCACCAATTTCCTACCCACCTTTGGTTTCTGACGAGGAGCTACTTTACCTCTAGCAGTTGAACTAACTGTTGTGCTGTGGGTGGAGAGGACCCCCTTAGCCTTCTTCTGTTCACCTATTCTTGCTCTAGTCACCATGCTGTTTGGAACTTTCATTTCTTCCTCAATTGTGTGTTTTCCAAATTAGTAGTTTGCTCTTGTGTGTTGACCTTTTTAATATTCTGTATTTTGATTGGTTGGTCTTACCATTCTCTCTCATTTTTAGCCTGGCTAACCCTCCAGGGAAGAGGTGAAACAGCTATCCAATAAAAATACAAAATACTGAAAAGGTCAAAATACACTATTATAATAAATTACCATAACTCAAACAGGGAAGCAGGCATTAAAATTCTGATACATACAAGGATAGAGATTGGCATGAGAGTTGAAAATGGCACCGCATTAATGCATTTGGATGTCAGAGTTCACCCAGAAGAGAGTAAACATTCTAAAACCAGGGTCTGAACATTATCTTGTGGGTCTCCTTGCTGTCACATCCTGGCATTGTTGGATAATAGAAATGCTGCATTGAACTGACTGCTTTCACCATTTCTTTTTCTTCTCTAGAAGTGGGGACAAGAAGGGGAAAAAAAGAAAGAACAAACACAGTCTCTGCAAGATGAAACTCTTAAATCAGGCTTGCTGAGGATCAGGTACAATTTATGGCTGGTCAAGACACAGAGCATTCATTTTATTTATTTTATTATCTGACTTCTATGGGCTGTCACTTGGCAGGAATGGCATACGTGCAAAACAGAAGTGCAGTTTTCAAAGCTGTTTTATCCCCTCCTCAGTTAGAATAGTTATTCTAGGGACATTCCATAAGACATTGCTGAGAGCACAGAATTGGGAATTAGGAGTTCTAACTCTAACCCATCTCTGGCATGGATTTGCTGTGGCTTACGCAAGTGCTTACATCCTTAGTCTAGTCTGCCCCATAACAACGACAAAGTCTTAGTGAATATTACACAAGACGTTGGGGAGAAAAGTGCCTAAAAGAGTGTCTGTCACTTTGTGAGTCTCAAGTAATATGAAATATCCCTCCTCTTCCCAAGCTCTGATCCTGGGCAAGTCCCCTCACTTCTCCCCTGAGCTCTGATTGCCATTTTTTTTTTCTAGAGCTAGAGAAAACCTAGCAGTAGAGTGCATGATTCAGTGACTTGCCAGAAGTAACCCCCAACCCTGCCCTCCATCCCATGGGAGAAGCAGAAGCTAAATAAATCAAATTTCCAACCTGGAAAGCCATTTCATATTGGTTGGATCAATAGGAACTCCATTTTTCCCCAGACGTTACCAACACCAGCAGGCAGCCTGCAGCTGTGGCCTGTTCACCTCTGCTGCCTGTCACCCATAATGATGGCAGACCCCCACAGGGGGCAGGGTGTGCCATCAAATGCCTGACAGAACTTTGCGGGGAGGCCTCCTGCTCCTGGGCAGCCACAATCTAATCGGCTCCTGCTCGAACAAATTATCTCTTAAGTGGTAGCGTGAAGAGAGCTGTGTTAATCTACTAAATCATAAACCTCTGCGCAGTGTGACGCTGAGATCCAGACAGATACTAATCTGTAGCCGCACTGTCAGTTATGGTTTTGACACCAACACTTTGAATTGCCAACAGAAAATCGTATTTGACATTTAATTCCAATCATGCAGAGCCTTTCATTGAAAGCGCTGTCAGTTTACCTTTATTTGGGAGAAGGGGAGACAATATGCTCATGTCTTCTGGTAATTTTTTTTTTCTTGAAGGAGGTGGGGGTGGAGAGGAGAGAGGAAGAAAATCCAACTTCAAATGATGTACCAGTTGAAGAAGTTCTTTAATCCTCATGTCAGCCCAATGTTGAATCCACTCCCACATGCCTTTGGTTTTATAGCCTCAAATTTGCTGCGTTCCAGCAATCTCCATCATTTTACACAGATGAGGCATTAATTCAGGTCAAACAAGGATTAATTAGTCGGTATGAACCAGCCAGTGGCATCAATGTGCCAGCAAGCGTTTTAAAATAATCTGTTCTTATTTTGAATTGGTATTTTCTAACGGTGAAGCCTCTGGAGTATTATAAAATTGCAATCAGGAATCCGATAGAAGTGGAAATGAGGAAAATGTCAGTTTGAGCAGTGTTTAAATGCCACCTTTCTCAAATTAGGTCTGTGGGAAATAAATGGATGGATGAAGGGCTAGAAAGAGGGCAAGAGAACTAGCCTTTAAAATCAGAGCTTCTTAAACTTGAGGATGCTTTGGAATCACCTGGAGGGCTTGTTATGAGACATTGCTGGTGGGTGCCACTCTCAGATTTCTGATTCAATGGGCATGGTGAGGCCTGAGAATTTTCATTTTTAACTAGTTCTCTGGTGAAGCTGATGTTCCTGATTTGGGATCATGTTTTTAAGAATCACTGCTTCAAAATCAGTATAGCCTTCAGCCAGGGCAGAATGGAAACACGAACTTGGAAATAAGAAAATGGGGCTGGGGAAACATTAACCCCAAATAGTACAGAAAGCACATCAAAACTTTCACACATGGCAGGTAGGTCAGAACCATCACTTCAAACCAGCCAATATTTGAAGAACAAGGGACCAATAACTCAGTGTGGCTAATCTTTTCCCCTCTCACCTGTAGCCTTCCCAACCCTTTGACTCTTTTGGCAATAAGAGGGAAGGAAGGAGTGGGGCCAAAGGTCAAACGGAAGGTAACCTATTTGAATACTGAAGATGGACTGGAAGGAGAAATTCCATTGCTTCCTGCCTGCCTGCCGAGCTGGGTGGGACTTGGTCTTCTCCTGCCCTTGAACTGATACTGACACCATCAGTTCCTGCTTCTCAGGCCTTTGGATTCAGACTAGAACTACTCATACACTGCTGGCTTTCCTGGGTCTTCACTTTGCAGGCTAAGTCACGGGACTTAGTCTCCATGATCATGTGGGCCAACTCCTCATAATAAATCTCTTAATGCGTGTGTGTTTCCTGTTGGTTCTGTTTCTCTGGAGAACACTGACTAATACAAGTGTCGGGGGAAGAAGCTCAGTTTTGAGAATGAGGTCACATAATCAGAGCAGGACTGCCTGAAGTCTGAATGCTGAGTATGGCAGCTGAGCTCCTTAATTCTCCCTAATTAAAGGCAAGTGGGGCCCAGATGTGTGGGAAGGGCTGAGCCTGCACTTGAAACCAGGAGGCTCCAGGTTGGCTGGCTGGGCAGGGATCAGGGCAGGGCCTTATTCTCATTGGCTGCTTTCTTCCTGCAGTTACCATGTGCACCAGCCAAGGCCTTGAAGGCCTTCGTACCACTCCATTACAAAGTAGGTCAGTCTACAGTGAAGGGAGAGGCTTGAGGAGCAAGTTGGCATGGGGTCTATCGCCCGTCACCTTGTGGCACAGGAGAACTCCAGTGCTCTTCTGAAGGCTTCTAGCAGTGATAGGGGAGCCCTTCCTCCAGTGCTTGCTGCCTCTTTCCCTTTTTTCCATACTCCCTGACATTTCTTGTGAGTGGAGAAAGGGGTGTAGAGAGTGCTGTGTGTGTGCATGCACACACTTGTTTGCATGAGCTTCCCTGCTGGTCCAGGTCTAGTACTCTGCTTGGTGCGAGAAGACTGAGGCAGCAGTGGCCACGGCAGCCATGGCAACAGCAGACACCGACGTTGCTGAGAAATGTGGGAGATGTGCGAATTGTCCATTTCACACTGCTCCTTTAATGCTGACGCTGTCCCTGGAGATAATGAAACAGGCGGAGGATGGGAATGTTGTGTTTTCTCTTCCTGCTACATTCTGGGGCAGCCAGCTGCTGTGCAATCCTGTGAAAACTGTAGTCACCAAGTGAGAGCCACCTGACCAGGGTACCCGTGCTTCCCACCCACAGTGGTGTTTATTTCATCTTTCACCACACCGAGGCCTAATTAGAGTAAGTCTCTTTCTTCAGTCTTGATTGAGGCAAGGGCACCTACCTAGCACAATGTCTTCCCTGAGCTAGACATCCAGCCACATTTATTAATGCTGGTGATGGTGTTAAAATGCAAGGAGAACTCTTGGAAATATAGTGGTGATCTGATTCAGTTGATTTGAATAGGAAGAGTTAAACTGATGACTCTCAGTATTTGGAGATTTTTTTTTCTTTATAAAGCATGAATTTTGCTGCCATTAAGGTCTCTGTATAACTTTGAGTTACTTTGAATCTCCAAGACTCAGGTCCCCCTACTTCCTAGATTTATTATGAGAATAATAAGTTAAATAAGATTGAACATGCTTAGTTTAAATTAACTCAACAAATATTAATTGTTGTAATTGCATAGCATAGTGGTTAAGGACATGGACTCCCAGGCCAACGTTACCTGGGTTGAATTCTGACTCTGCTGCTTACCTGCTGTGTGATCTTGACCTCTCTCTGTCTCAGTTCCATTTCTTCTGTGAAATGGGGGTTATAAGGGAACCTGTCTGAGAGGCTTTTATGATGATGGAGTAAATTAATTTTTATAAAGTTCTTGGAATAGTTCTTGGCATATAGCAACTGCTATATAAATGTTCATGAAATACATAAATGAAATTAGGTATTATACTACAAAGTATCCTGTGGAGAAAATGTGATAGTGTGATAGAGAGTAAAAATTTAACCTTTCCTAAAGTTGTCGCTTTTATATTGGCCCGCTTTTCCCACACCACAAAAACCTCTAATCTCAGTGGTTCACAGTAACACATGGTAGTCTCTTGCTCACGTTTTAGGTGGGCTACTGTGAGTCTGTTTGTCTCTGCTCCATGCTTCTCAAGCTGAAGGAGTAGCCCCAATGTGGGACATGCCCACACTTTTGACAGAGGGGAAGAGCAAGTGGTGCTTGCTCTCCATGCAATCTCATTTAAAACTTCTGTTTGGATGAGACATGGTCAAGCTAGGCAAATTACATGGCTGTGAACTTGAATGCACAATTTCCTTTCTGGGCGGGGAATAGTGTATAATGATGAACAATACAGCTATCTCCTACAAGAACCAGGTAGGGAGGAGGATACAGCACCATTTTACATGAAGAATGTCTTCTTTACATGAAGAGTGGTAAATGTCTTCACATATTTGAAAGCTTTTTGGTAAAAGATTGATGACATATATACTGTGCAGCTCTTAATTAAAGCACAAAGAGATAATTAACTCAATATAAACTCTTATAAAAACTGGTTGTTGCAGATGGGTGTCCTTATGGCGACCTGGACAACCCAATTACTGGAGGAGCAGCAGGACCACTAAGATGGCCTAGTGGGGTTCATTCAGTTGTGTGTTCCCTGAATCATTTTCCTTCTGACTGCAAGTGAACTCTACATAAATTCAAAGGATAGTTAATTTCACGTCATTTGGAGTAGATATATGTGGCTGTTTACACACCATCTTAAGCCTTGTATAGGACATCAAGTGAGATGTCGTGGTTACTTGCAGTTCATTCAGGATTTGTCTTCTCCTTCCAGGCATGTAGGAGGATAGCCCCTCCCTGCCCACCTGTAAAACTAGGCATTGCCATGGGATATGCTTTCACCAATGAAACGTGAGCACAGGTGATGTGTGTTACTTCCAAGAGGAAACGTCAGGGCAGATGCGTGGTTCACTGTGTTCCCTTCCATGGCAGCAGTGACTGAGAGCACGCTCTTGGGGAGGTCTCAGCAGCCTGGGACTTGAGTGACTGCAGAAACAGCTTTCCCTGCCAGCCCCTGCTGCTCACACGTTATGACTGAGACATAAACGTTGTGATTAGTCAGTGAGGTTGTTAGGGTTGCTTGTTACTCCAGCAAAATCTCATCTAGCCTGTCTGCTTATGTTTCTACCACCTGGAGTAGTGAAGTCCAGGAGAAATATAATGCGAACCATATATGTAATTTTAAATATTCCAGTAACCTTGTTAAGAATGTGAAAAGGAACAGGTCAAATTTATTTGAATAGCATACTTTATTTACTCCAATATCAGTATGAAGTCAATATTAAAAATGAATATTTTACACTCTTTTTTCCATACTTTGGTGTGTAGATCACATAGCACCTTGCATCTTGAGCTAGCCACAGTTCAAGCTATAGCCACATCAGACAGCTCAGGTCTGGCGTCTTTGAGTAAAAGACCTTTCTAGTGACTTGCCAGGGACAGAGGTTAAAAGGAGGCAATGTGTTTTTTTGTTTTTTTGGGTTTTTTTTGCTATTGGTTGTTTAATTGGGCTCATATTCATTGTATGAGGAGGGGATGATTTATAAGCAAAACAAGGTCTGTTATGTCAATTTTCAGGTAAACTGAAGGACAATGGAAGCAGATTTTACCAAATAATATTCTGCTAGGAGACAAAGGCAAGGGGTGTTTATGAGAATGGGAAGGGGAACACACATCAATGGAAGGGAGAGATTTCATTGGTGCAGATAACATAACACAGTGATATTAAATGTTTTAAATTTTCAGTCCAGTAGCCATCATTCCACTAGTCATGATAACTGCTTTCTTACTATCTTTGCAAACAGTTCTTTGGGAGACAAGGTTGCAGAGGCCCTGTCCAGAGGTTATTTGCCCTATTTTAATATTTCAGAGATTTGAGGCATAGGCTGTCCTTCTGGGGTGGCAGCTCCAGCTGCATTTTAAAGTGGCTCCATATGTATTATTGTTTACTGGGAAATTCAGGCATGTGACCCCAGTTACTAAAATTCCCCTTCAGCTATTGTTTTACTGAATGCCTTCCCATTAGTGCCCTCACTTCCAGTAGAGGATGAGCTAGAGAGCTGATGTAGCAGACACATGTTACATAACTCATTTATCCCTCACAGTCCATCCTCAAAGTCTGGTCCATGGGTCAGCAACACCAGCACCACCTGAGAACCTGTTCTGTGGAACACTGCTTGTCCTAGATGGGAACTATGACTTAGGGGCTTTTGTACATTAGATTCTGTGTGTTTTAGATAAATGGGCAGTTCAGTCACACTCAGACACGTACAACTGTGTGTGTGTGTGTGTGTGTGTGTGTGTGTGTAGTTTGCAGGGAAAGTCCGCCCTTCCTCCTTCCCACTGGCTCACTTCCCACCCATCCCCCACCTCCACCACATGTAAGTTATCACTATTGTTAGTTTCTTGTGTTACCTTTCAGAGTCTTTTCCTGCATATATAAACAAATGTGAATTTCTACTCTCAGTTCTCTTTTACATGGAAGGTAGTATAATGCCCACACTGTTTAGCACTGCTGATTTTTCTTTTTATCTTAAAATGAATATATAGGGCCTGGCACAAATAATGCCCCTTTTTATTACATAAAAATATGTTATTACAAAATCATAAGCATGTGATTCTGTAACATAACAATATCATCATACTCAAGCACACCATATGACATTTTAGGTGAAATGCTCAAATTGCCGTCCATCTCATGCGAGACGTTCACATACCCTACGAGCTACACTCAATGGTGTTACTTCTGTGGGATACTGTATTCAAGTTCTTTACATAAGCACATAGAAATCCTCATCCTTTCTTTTCTTTATGGTGCAGTTTGCTGAATTGTTGTACCATATTTATTTAACTAGTCATCTATTGATGAACAGGAAAGTCATGCTTTTATAAACAATGCTAAAATAAATAACTGTGCTCATCATTTTGTAGGTGTGTAAGTGTATCTGAAGGATACATCCCAGAGGTGGCTTTGCTGGGAGGGAAGGACCAAAGATTTACATTATGTTTTGTCAACTTGCACTAACATGAACTGAGAATTGAACTGAAGTCTTCTGCAACTATTGGGTATTTGTCAATTTTCTTATATGTCTAGATAATTTCTGCTTTAGAAATATTGCTGATATGTAATTGAATATATAAATATTCATACCTTTTGTATCTTAAGTATGAATTGTACCCTGTAGCATCATAAAGTGTCCTTGTTTGTATCATGTGATGCTTTTTGGCATCAATTTCCCCCTTGTCTAATATTAATGTCATAAACAAAACTTTCGTTTTGTCTGCATCTTTCTGGTATACCTTTTCAGTCTTATTTTTCTAAATAATTTGTTTTCCATATTTTTTCTCTATAGCACAGAGTTTGGATTTTCTTTGTGATATGATTTGGAAAATATTTACTTTTATCATTGATTGAGGATTATTTACATACTAATATACAGGCTTGAGCTTAGTTTTTCATATTATTATTTTTAAATTTATTTTTATTTTAAAATATTTTTTAAAAATTGAGATATAATTGACATATAACATTATATTAGTTTTAATGTACATGTAATGATTTGCCATTTGTATAGATTATGAAATAATCACCATAATATCCAGTTAATGTCTATCATCACACAATTTTCATATTATGTGTACCCTTTCTTAAGTCTTTTTTTGTATTTTTAAAATTTTTTTTATTGTTGTTCAAGTATAGTTGTCTCCATTTCCCCCCGCACTATTCCCCCCACCCCAGCCATACTCATTTTCCACCCTTGATCCTACCCCCTTTGGTTTTGTCCATGTGTCCTTTATACAAGTTCCTGAAAACCCTTCCCCTTTTTTCTTAAAAAAATTATTAAGTATATTTTATTGATTATGCTATTACAGTTGTTTCAATTTTTCGTCTTTTGCCCCACTCTGCCCAGTATCCCCCTTCCCTCCAGCAACCCACCCAACCTTGGTTCATGACCATGGGTCGTACAAAAAGTTCTTTGGCTTCTCCATTTCCTGTACTATTCTGAACATTCCCTGTCTATTTTGTACCTACCATTTATGCTTTTTATTCCCTGTACCTTTCTCCCCATTCTCCCCTTTCTCCCTTCTAGCTGATAACCCTCCAGATGATCTCTGTATCTATGATTCTCTTTCTATTCTGCTTGTTTGCTTAGTTTGTTTAGGTTTTTGGTTTTTTTTAGATTCAGTTGTTTATAGTTGTGAATTTGTTGCCATTTTAATGTTCATAGTTTTGATCTTCTTTTTCTTAAATAAGTCCCTTTGATATGTCATATAATAATGGCTTGGTGATGATGAACTCCTTTAGCTTTGCCTTGTCTGGGAAGCACTTTTTCTGCCCTTCCATTCTATATGATAGCTTTGCTGGATAGAGCAATCTTGGTTGTGGATCCTTGCTTTTCATCACTTTGAATACTTCTTGCCAGTCCCCTCTTGCCTGCAAAGTTTCTTTTGAGAAATCAGCTGACAGTCTTATGGGAACTCCTTTTAGGTTACTCTCTGCTTTCCTCTTGCTGTTTTTAAGATTCTCTCTTTATATTTAAACTTTGGCATTTTAATTATGATGTGTCTTGGTGTGGTCCTCTTTGAGTCCAACTTGTTTGGGACTCTCTGTGCTTCCTGGACTTATATGTCTATTTCCTTCACCAAATTAGGGAAGTATTCTTTCATTTTTTTTCAAATAAGTTTTCAATTTCTTGCTCTTCATCTTCTCCTTCTGGCATTACCCTTGTTTTTGTTCTTGTTTTTTTTTTTAATTATTTTTTTCTCCTTGCTGTTCTGGTTAAGTGTTTACTTCTTCCATATGTTCCAAATCATTGATTTGAATCCCAGCTTTCTTTCCTTCACTGTTGGTTTCCTGTGGATTTTTCTTTATTTCACTTAGTGTAGCCTTTATTGCTTCCCTTATGCTTTTGCCATACTCAGTGAGATCTCTAAACATCTTTATCACCAGTGTTTTAAACTCTGCCTCTGATAGGTTGGCTACCTGCGTTTAGCTTAGTTTTTTTTTTTTTTGTTTTAAACTGGGGTTTTGTTTTGTTCTTTCATTTGAGCCATATTTCTTTGTCTCCTCAATTTGGCAGCCTCCCTGTGTTTGTTTCTGTGTATTAGATAGAGCTGCTTTGGCTCCCTGTCTCTGTGCATCTGCTACACTGTATGCGATAGAGCCTTAGGTAATCACCAGGGCGTGGCAGCCTGCTTTAGCACTTTGTGGCTTTGTATTTGGGAGAGGGGTCAGAAAGGGGCAACGCTGCTGCCTGACTGCTGGAGACTTGTTCAGCACTTGCCCTGCTTCCAGTCACTTACTTGACTGGCACCCCTTTAGCTGTTGCCCTGGTGGTGATTCCCAGAGTGGGTAGGTTTGTGAGTATTCTAGAACCCTGTGGGCCCTTTAAATGGACTCTCCTGAGAGACCCGCAGTTTATTCTGCAGTCCCAACCCCCACTGGTTTTTATAGCCAGGAATTATGAGATTTTATTTCCTGGCAGGCCTGGGCTGCGGGTCTGGCCTGGGGTTCATTCCTTAATGTGGGACAGCCTGTTCTGCTGGCTGCTGCTGCTGCCGCCTCATCATCGCCACCTTGCCACGGTCACACCACATTCTCTCTGCCCCAGTTCTCAACTCCACCCTTCCTGCCCACCTGGATGAACATGTCTTCTTTAAATCCTTGGTTGTCGGACTTCCATACAGTTCAATTTTCTGGCACTTCTGGGTGTTTTTTGTTTTGAGGTAGTTGTAATACTTCTTATGATTGTACAAGGAGGCAAAGCATGTCTGCCTATGCCTTTGTCTTGGCTGAAAGCCCTCTATGTGAACTCTTTCACTCATTGTTTCTTTTTAAGTATTCCACTCTGTGATCTTTGTTCTGTGTGTGTGTGTGTGTGTGTAGTTCTCATATTTACGAGGGTTGGTATTTTTGTTCTAGTTGTTACCTTCATAAAATTAATTATATCTTTATATAATTCTCTTAGTTTCTATTTTTTTCACACAGTATCTAATGGTTTTTCAGTATGGCAGTCATAAACTTAATGTGTTTCTTGATCTTTTGTCCTTCCTTCTCTTCAGTTTTCCAAATTGAGTCAATAATGGTATCTTTCTTGCAGTTTATATTTGAATGGTCAATAGGCTTTTATTATTTTTCATGCACTTCGATTACTTGATTTGTCAGCTTTAAATAATATTCTCTGACTATTACCTATCACAGTGAGGCAAATGGCAGAATTACTACATTTCCTGCCTTCTTTGTCTTCACTTGTGTACTATTTCTGTTACCTGAGGCAATTCTAGATTGTCAGGGCATATGAGGCATTCTCTTCAGTCATCAAAATCTGAGTATACATGTCATTTTTTTGCTGTAAGTTGCATGTATTTAAGACTCACAGCCAGTTCTTTTGCTCTAGAACCCCAGACATTTCTCTCACAGCTACAGTTTATCCTCTAGACATTTTCCACACAAAAGACTGTGGGACAACAATCCTTGAGTTTTTGCAGGTTCCAAACTGTTTGTCTGTAGTCATTATACTTGGAGGCTAATTTGGATAACTAGAAAATTCTTGGCTGAGACGTTGAATCCTTGGGGATTTTTAGGCATTTCTCCAGTGTCTTCAAGTGTTGAATGTTGCTGTGGAAATCTGAAGTCAATCTGATCTTTTTCTCTTTTAATTCAACTTTTAATGCCAGATTAAAGGATTCTTTATCTTTAAAGTCCAGCAATTTTGCCAGGAGATATCTCAGTGTTGGCTACTCTGGGTCACCTTCCCTGACCACAGAATTCTTTTTGACACATAGGGTCAAACACTTTGTTTTGGAAGAGTTTTCTTGAATTTTATTGTTAAATATTTGTTTTCCTTTATTGTTCTGGTTAATTTTATTTTTTTTATATTTAAGGGAGTCTAGTACTGGGTCCTTTGTCTGTCTTTGCATCTGTAATTTTCTCTCTCATATTCCAGAACTCCTTTCATTTTTGCGTCCTTTCATTCTGGTTTTACACATCTGTTTCTGTATTGCCTCTTTCCGTTTTCTGTAGTGTCTCTTCTCCCTTCATATTTTGTTTTCATTTCTGTGATGTCTGTTCCATTTTTTCCTGCTTCTTTCCTAAACTTAGCAAGGTACATTTCACTGGGAATTTTTGGAAATTGATAAATTTTCTGCCTTTTGCCTATATTTTATCCTATAGGGTCTCTGTGATGGTGCCAAACCAGTTATCTATATTATGATTGTTGTTGTTTTTATTTATCTATAATGTATGTAATATTATATATTCTATTACTACTGTTATTATTCTTATTCCAGCAATTAATAATAGTAATTATAATTACAGTAATGATGATAATAGTAATAATAATAATAATAATAATAATAATAATAATGCTTTGTTGTTATTTGACATGGATTGGGTTGAGTTTTTTGAACCAGCTCATTAACAGAGATGGACAGCTGCCAGAGTGTGGCTCAACCTGTTGTTCCTGTGTGTCTATGTCCCAAGACATGGGACATAGGTTTTTGCTCTTTAGGACCAGGCCTCCCCTTCAGGTCATGTCACTTGGGTAGTGCTTTCAGAAATTTGCCCCTGCTGGGCTGTCCTGTCAACCTCGTTGCTTCTACTCTTTGCTTCTCACAAGGGAAGTCCAATCTCAGCCAGTTTAAGAGTTCTTACATGCTCTTTGGCATCTGGATTATATCCATGTACAATTCTATGGAGACTACAGTGTATGCAGTTTGTAATTGTCTCTTTGCTTATATGTTTACTTTCTAAGGGGGGAAGGGAGATAATGAGGAAAAGCAGACAGCTGCTACTTATTTATGCAGCCATGTTCACACCAGAGTCTTGCTTCTCAAACCCACTTGAAATCCATGTACTGTTGATGTTCTTTTGGGTCACAGTTGTGTGGCTCCTTTTAAAGCTGGGGGTGCTTAGCTGTCAGTAGAGTTGCTTTATGAGATATGGTTTTCTCTCAGCAGGGACAGAGAATACTTGGAGCATTTTATTCTTCATGATAATGGTGCTTTTAGTATCCACCAATTCTAGACGCCTTTTCAAAAATCCAGAAAGGATGCTTTTATAAAGCAATCAGCAAACTTATATAATTTATGCTGCAGGATCCCAGAGTGGCTATCCTGTTTATTGGCGTCTGCTACAAAGCCAGGGAGTAACTAGAGCTCTGGTACCCACCCAATAGTGACATCAAAGCAGCTCCAGGTTAAAGTGCAAGGGGTATCCTCATACACAGCTGACAGGAACACAAATTGGTACACAATTTCTAGAGGGACTCCAGCAATCTGAATCAAGAAACAAACAAACAAACAAACCAAAAAATCATATCCTTTCTCCTAGTAAGTCTGTTTTTAGGAATTCAGTTTATGGATAGAATCAGAGACACAGAGATCAATGTCCAAAAATAATTACAAAATATTGAAAACTGATTAAATTTTCAAAAGCACTAGTTAAACTGTGGTACATTTGTATAATGGAATAGTAACATGGGAAAAGGCTTATGGTATTATGTTAGGGTAGGATATAAAAATCCATAGGCCATTAGATCTTACTTATGTAAAATGTGAAAGAAAAACAACTGGAAAGAAGTATATCAGGCATTAATAATGATCATTTCTGCCTATGAGACTATGAAGTAATACTTGTTTTCTTTTTATACTTTGCTGTATTTTGAAGTTTTTCTTCAGTGAGCATGTTTAATGCATTTTATATTATCCTTTTATTTTTAATTTAGTTTTTGGGAAGTACATTCATGTGGGACAAAATTCAAATGATATACAGTGAACTGTCTATTGCCCATTTCTATCTTTTATTCATTCATTCACTCATTCACTCATCAATTGCCTAGTTCTTCTCTCTGGAGGCAACAATATTATTAGTTTCATAGGTACACTTTCAGAGATATCCTATTCAATCCAAGTAAAAATTCCACACATATATCTTCTTTTTCACTCCCTTTTTAATATAAACAGTAGCATAGCTATATATACACCATTCTGTTTCTTTTTTAAAAACTTAATATATCTTAGCAGTGATGTCACATCAGAATATGAAAAAAACTTCTTAGAGTTTAGGAATTGTTGAATACAATTCCATTTTTGGAGGTATCTTAATTTGTTTAAATTAATACTTAAAGTATTATCAATCTTTTCTTTGTTATACAAAATGCTTTGATGAATGAGAAACATGTAATTTCAAACATGTATGACTTCTATAATCAGTAACAGCTGAGTATAACTGCCAACAGGGTCCTAAATAGTGGCTTGTCAAAGAGGCAAGTTCTTATTGTTCGTGTCCAGCTTGATGGGGCAATGTTGATTGTAACAAGATTGAGATGGGCGGGAGAGACAGGAAGGAAGAAAGCTCTTTCGTGGCTGAGGGATGCCAACTGTGTCGTGGGTACTGCATTAATGAAGTTAGGTTTGCTTCTCAAGTGTAGTTAATCCATTAGGGGAACTCTTGTCCCCTAATATACATCCATGTGACATCTCATGTAAAAATCCTTTCCTTACAGATTGTCCAGTTTGTTGGCATATACTTGTCCTAGTATTTTCTTATAATCCTTTGTATTTCTGTGGTGTCAGTTGTTACTTCTCTTTCATTTCTGATTTTGTTTGAGTGCTCTCTCTTTTTTCCTTGATGAATCTGGTTAATGGTTTATCAATCTTATTTATTTTTTCAAAGAACCAGCTCTTGGTTTCATTGACTTTTTTTGTATTTTTTTAGGCTCCATTTTGTTTATTTCTGCTCTGACCCACATTATTTCCTTTATTCCACTCACATTAGCTTTTGTTTGTAGTTGTTTTTCTAGTTTCTTTAAATATAAGATTAGACTGTTTATTTGAGATTTTTTCTTATTTCTTTAGGGAGACCTGTAATGCTATGAATCTCCCTCTTAGAACTACTTTCTCTGTGTCCCATGGATGGACCTAGAGGGCATTATGCTAAATAAAATAAGTCAGTCAGAGAAAGACAGATACCATATGATTTCACTTATATATGAATCTAAAGAACAATATAAACAAACAAACAAAAGAGAAACAGACTCATAGATACAGAGAACAGGCTGATGATTGCCAGAGGTGAGGGGGAATGGTGGACTGGGTGGAAAAGATGAGGGGATGAAGAAGTACAGATTGGTAGTGACAAAATAGTCATGGGGATGTAATGTACAACATAGGAATATAGTCAATAATATTGTAATAACTATGTATGGTGCCAGCTGGGTACTAAAAATATCAGGGGAACACTTTGTAAAGTACATAATTACCTAACCACTATGTTGTACACCTGAAACTAATACTAAATAATACTGAATGTAGATTATAATTGAAAAAAAATTAAAAAATTAAAAACAAAAAAAAATTTGTTGCTATTAGTCTGTTATTATTTCAAACTTATATGGGGCTTACAATTCTCTAGGTCACCTCCTGCACACTACCTCCTTTGACTCTTATGGTTACCCTGTGGAATAAGGCATGGAAGTTAATAACCCATTTCACTGGTGAGGGCAATCAGCAAGTACTGGGTCTCCGTTTGGTTACTGTTCTAGCACAGATCAGAGCCAGCTTGCCCCAGTTCCACTCTCTGGTCTCTCTGGTCTCTTTCTTCCTGACCATGATGTATATTATAACTTTGGCCTTCTTAAGTTCTTTCTTCTGACAGCCATTTATTGCAAGACAACTCATTTACTTACTAGGGGCAATATTTCACCACCCATTTCTCTTGGGGATGTTATTAGGTTGTCACATTGCTTAAAACTAGACTTTCTATGCTTGATTTCTTCATTGAGATTTTATGGCTGTGGTGGGCTATTTTCAACTAAATATATTGCAGCTATTCTCATTGGCATTGAACTTTAGGGCCTCTGTCTCCAATCCATCTCAGTGTTGGAGCAGGCCCAGGGCTGTTTTCTGTGGAAAATCTTTGCCCTGCATGGGCTTCTCACTCAGCTCACCTCAAGCTTATATCCTGGTTGGGCTTCTTGATTTATAGGAAAGGATGTCAAGCATTCTGTCTGCTCCACTGGCTGTTAAAGTATAAAGATCAGTTCTTCATCAGCAGTATGGAGCATCTAGGTCCTTTTTGGAGGGCAAGACCCTGAATTTTGTGCTGCCCAGTTCTTAACTCACACTCAGCAAAACCCTAGTCTTTTCCAATTGTCTCTATATCCTTTACTGCCACTTATCTATACTATCTTTCTCTTTTTCTAAAATCAAACTTAAACTTTTAACAAACAAATAGACAAAGAGCACTATTAGGAACTAGTCCTAGGTACTAGTCTAGGTGTTGGAAATACAGAAGTAAACAAGAAAAGTTCCAACTCTCAAGTAATTTATATTCTAATTGGAAGAGACAGATAAATAGGAATTAAACAAACAAACAAGGAAACATATGGTATGTCAGGTGATGATAAATGCTATAAAAGTAAAAACAATTTAAGGGAAATAAAATGAAAATTGTGTGTATACACTATTTCACGTAAATAAGTTTAGGAAGGCGTCATAGTCATGTAACATTTGGATAGAGACCTGGACGAAGCAAATGGGTGAGGCTTTTGGACACTAGAGGGAAGAGCATTCTAGGTCGAAGGCATGGGGTGAGGGCACTGAGGTTTGTAAGCTTAACTGGGCTCATATTTGGGGAACAAGAAGGAGACCAACCTGACTGGAATAAAGAGAGGGAAGGGAAAGTAGAAAGAATTGAAATTAAAGAAGCAATGGTATTGCATGGGAGGGCCCTGGGGTTGGGGCAGGGGGAAGATCACTGAAGGCCAATAGGTATATTATTGTATTAGGGAGGTTCTCCAGAAAAGAAAAGAAGCAATAGGATTTCTCTCTCTCTCTCTCTCTCTCTCTCTCTCTCTCTCTCTCTCTCTCTCTATCTCTATCTCTATCTCTATCTCTCTACCTCTATCTCTATCTCTCTATCTCTATCTCTGCCTCTACCTCTATCTCTCTACCTCTATCTCTATCTCTCTATCTCTATCTCTGCCTCTACCTCTATCTCCATCTCCATCTCCCTCTCCATTTTTACCATCTCCAGTCCAGGAGCTGGCAGGCCTGAGACCAAAAAAGACCAATGTTTCAGTTTGAGTTGGAAGGCAGGAAAAGGCTGATGTCCAAGCTCAAATCAGTCAGGCAGGAAGTGTTTCCTGTTACTCAGCCTCTTTGTTCTATTGGGGTCTTCACCTGATTAGATGAGACCCACTCAAATTAGAGACAGCAATCTGCTCTGCTCAGCCTAGAAACACCCTCACAGTCACACCCAGAATAATGTTTGACCAGATATTTGTGCACGCTATGGCCCAGTTAAGTTGGCACATAAAATTAACCATCTCAGTGGGCAATAGTAACTCTGGCTTTTATTTGGAGAGAGGTGGAGAGTCATTGGACAGTTTTGAACAGGGGTGTGACCTAAGCTGACAAGTTCTATCAGGGAATCCAAGTGCTGTGTTGAGAATAGACTGGTGGGGGAGGGGTGGACAGGGCAAAAGTGAGGGCAGAGAGGAAAGTGTAGAAGCAACTGAAGTAATCTATGTGGGAAGAGAGTGTGCTTGGATTGGATCAGTACCTGGTGAAGGCGGCGTGAAAAGGTTCTCATTCTAGGTAAGTGTCTAAGATAGAGCCTCTGGGGTCACACAGGTCTTTGTGCATGTTTTTGTGACAGAAGGTCTCATTTGGGACTGTAATTGTTTTTTTTAAATATTTTATTTATTTATTTTTTAGAGAAGGAAGGGAGGGAGAAAGAGAGAGAGAGAAACATCAATGTGCGGTTGCTGGGGGCCGTGGCCTGCAACCCAGGAATATGCCCTGACTGGGAATCGAACCTACGACGCCCATGCTCAATCCACTGTGCTACGCCAGCCAGGGCTTGTAATTGTTTACTTGTTTTCTTCCTTATTATTATTTTATTAATCTTGTAATAGTAGAAACAGTAATAATGGCTAACAGTTACTGAGCTGTACTCTGTGTCAGTGACTGAGGTAAATGCTTTTATACATATTATCTCATTTGATTTTCACATCAACCCAACTTTAAGAGTGTTCTTAAAGTCTGGAAATATGGATATTATTATTCTGTATTTTGATAGGTTGAAGATGTTCTTGATGATGTTTTGGTTTTCCGACATCCTACAAATTAGGTTCAGACACAAGGAGTTTTAGAAATGTGGCTCAGTTCTCACGTCAGTGAAATGCTTACACTGTGTTTAGTACCTAACAGTCACTGAATGAGCAGTATTCATTCCTTTGCAGATGTTTCTGTGGCCCACCATGTGCCAGGCACATGGGTACTGGGGACACAGCACTGACAAGATGGTTGAAGTGGCTTCTCTCATGCAGCTTGTGTCCTAAGGAATGGCGTATTTGGGGCCAATGAGGAACCTGTTTTGGCATGAGTGGGAGTGTAGAAAGAAGCCTTGGAGTGGGGAGCAGGGACGGGACCACTGAGAAACTTGAATGCCCAGGCAAGGAGCTGTGTTTAGAAAAGAGGAAATGCCTCTAGTTAGGTAAAGACAGTGAGAGCTCTGGGAGTGGATTGAGGAAGGGATGCGTGTTCTTGGCTAATCTGCTGTTTCTCTCCCCTTCATTCTCCTACAGTTCAGCAACAAAAGTACTGGCTAGACTGAAAATCCTACTCCTTCTATTTGATGTTTAGCCAACAGGGCACCTCCTCAGTGGGACATCAGAGCAAGTGACTGAGCAACAAAGGAAGTCGTCCACCCCCCCCACCCCACCCCCACCCCCCCCTTGTTCAGAGGCAAGATTCGTAGGCAAGCAGCCGTGGTTCACATTTGAGCATATGGCTCGGCCTGGTGTGGCCCAGATTTCACCTGAGTGCCCTTAATGAGCCAACAGCTGCTTCCACTGCTGCCTTATCATCCCTGCCCCATTGCCCTGGCCTGCCCCACCCCACCATCCCCCTGACAATCTGGTCTGCAGGCAGAGCCGTCCTGTGCAGTGGAGGAGGGGGCCAGAGGCAGCTATCCTTTACTGATAGGAGACCACTCCTTGGCACTGTAGCCCACCAAAGTAATGGGCTATACAGGGAGCTCCCAGTGTGGTCAGCTCTCCCCAGAACTTGGCAATGGCTCTGCAAACAAAAGACATAAAATAAACACAGCCCTTTTGCAGCAGGTTTAAGTTTAACAAAAGGCACAGTCAGCTGCTAGCATTTACTATTTGGGGGCAGATCCAGGGTGTGGGTTGCAGTAGACCCTGAGATTATAAAACCTTGGTTCTAATACAGGTTCTGCTGCTAGGAACTGGATATCATTGGACAGGTCACTCAGCTGCACTGAGTTGTCATTTGTCATCAGTAAAACGAAGAAACCAGAGCAGATAAGGAAATACCACTACCACTGTGACTGCATTTACATTCACTACGAGCAGGCGCTGATCCAAGAGCTTTCTATGTAGATACACATCTGCCAGCTACCTCTATTTCAGGCTGTTCTCTTCCCCCATTTCAGAAGAATCCTTTTTTTAATTGTAATCTTACATGGAGCCCCCATTTTTAAAAAATCTGCTTTGTTTGAAACAGACACAGGGGGCAGGACTTCCACCCACTCCAGCCATTCGGTTCCCCTCCTGTCCTGACGTGGCTGCACCAAGGACTGCAGTTAGAAGTCGGACACTGAGGATTACAGCTGCTGAGAGTGGATTAGTTTCCTGTGGCTGCTGTAAAAAATTACCACAAACGTATTCTCTCACAGTTCTGGAGGTCAGAAGTCCATACTCAGTGTCTCTGGTCTAAAGTCAAGGTGTTGGCAGAGCTAGTTCCTTCTGGAGGCGCTAGGGGAGAATCCATTTTCTTGCCCTTTCTAGCTTCTGGAGTCGGCCTCATTGGCTGCCTCCTGGCTCCTCCTCATATCACAGTGATCTTTTCCTTTCTCACATCTGCCCACGCCTGTGCTGTAGTCAAATGTCTCCCTGTTGTCTCCAAGAAGGGTGCTGGTGATTACATCAGAGCTGCCCACATAGTCTGGAATCATCCCCCTATTTCAGGACCCTTAATTTAGATGACACCTTCGAAGTCCCTTTTGCTGTGTAAAGTAACAGTCACAGGTTCCAGGGACGAGAAGCCATTATTGACCCTCCCACTGGGAATAGTTCCTCAGCACTGTTCGCTCTTCCAGGCAGTCAGAACTAGATAATAATAAAGTCGCTTATGTATTGATCGGTCCTTTCCCCACTCCCAACCTGCCCTCCACTTGGATCTCCCTCCTAAGGCAGTGCAGTGTGCTGGACAGGGTTTGTCCTCGGAACCTGGGTGGTGCGGAGCATGAAGCTGGTGACATGCAGTGGGTACCAGTGCTCCTGGGTAGCCTGTGTGCACTGTGCCTTTGATCAGCGCAGCAATGTCAATAACAATTATTTTCCCCTTCATGATTAGCTCCACTCAAGCTGAGTCTAAATGATATCAAAACAGCCAGTCAATCTGTTCAATTTACTCAGTCTGTCAATTTAGTAGAAAATAAAAAATCAATTAAATTAGTGGTTTGAGTGAATTGACAGGTAGTCTCATGACTCAGTTGAGTCGGGAAACCATGTATACAAAGCTCTGGAGAGTCCTTCTGTCCTAATATGGTTAATCCTCTTAATGGGCCACTCTGTAATCACAGTGATAAAAATAATACCCTTTCTCTGCATTTTCAGAGATTTTAGCTATTTCGAGAAATTTCACATAAATGACCTGATTTTGTTGTGCCAACATTCTGAGGCATTCAAGACAGCTGGGGAAACTGAGACAGAGAGGCTCAATAAGAAATCTGAAGATTCACAGCAACAATAACAACAACATATACTGCTTAAAAAGTGCTAAGAGCTGATTTAAGCAACTCGAATATATTAGCTCATTTAATCATTTCCAAAATCTGAGGTAGGTTATCATCCAGATATTATCCTGATATTTTATCCAGATATTGCATAGATTTCACAAGGAGTAAATTAAGGGCAGAGGCTGGAATTCAAACTTAGGTCTCTTTCTGCTTTTTTCTTTAGATCAGAACTTCTCGACCCTAGCTCCATGTAAGGAGCCTGAAAATACGAGAAGTCATCAGGTTCTACACTGCAGCTCGATTTGTAATGGCAACATGCTGGAAATAGCCTAGAAAGAGCTACGGCATATCTCCGTGATGGGGTGGTGTGCAGCTCTGAGGAGGAGTGAGGAAAGCCTCCACCTGCACAAGCGAGCAGTCTCCAGGAGTCAGTGGAAAATCAAGCTAGGTGTGTGGTCTGCTACATTTATTTAAGAATGGAGGGGATGATGTATTTCCTGGTGAGAACCTCTACATCATACTTGTCCTCACTCTTTCTTACAACTTTTTTGCATAGTGAAAAAGAAAGTGATAGAGCAAGTACCAATAACTTACTAGAAATTTAGTTTATCAGCAAATTGTAATTCACAGAAAAGAACTAGGAAATTTTACTGTTTTTAGTAAATCATGTTGTTGATAACAGTTGGCTTTGTCATTTGGAGACTGTTGTGTCTAATAAGGGATAAAACTAATTAATAATTTTAAACCAGATGTTTTTTTTTAAATGCAAGGAAGATGTTACACATGTCAGACCACTGAGGTAAGTAAAAACCCTGTAGTCCAGAATTTGAATCGGAAGGATGATATAAATTTATATTTTTTTCTTAAAATGTAAAACATTTTCCAGCTCTGTCCACTAAAAAGGCCTAGAAACCATCACCAACTCAGCAGCAACAAGCACCCTTAGTACTTGCATTGTAGCCTCTGAATACTACTCTGCATACAATCAAACCGGGGCCTACTAGGGAAGTGGGTAATTTTAGTGTGGGGGGCAGGAACGCACACATGAGCTTTGGGTGCTGTGTCACACAGGAGTGCAGCGATGGCCGGGACCGTCTCAGGAGGACTCATGAGTGAAACCGAACAGGCTCACACTGGCCAAAATTAGGATACTCTGAGCAGAATAAAAGTCATAATGGCAGTGGGTTAAGACACAGAAAGTATGTTTATAGTATTGAGTTCTTGCTGATACTCTTAATAGCAACAATTACAAAACTTTGGTCATGTTTGGAGGATGCTAGTGAACCGGCTCCTTGTTTTAGAAAACTGGCAAATGAAGAGAAGATCTCAAGCATTTATGTTGCCTTTCCTTTTTGAACTGTGTCTCAGGTAGCCACATAGTCAGTAAAAAGAAGTTTCTTTTAATAGAAGTATTCTAGCTAACATAAGTAGGAATCATGGAGTTGGAATATTATTGTTTTGAAACCCCAAATAAATTAATGAATGTAGGCAATGATTATTAATGACTAATATGGTAAAAAATGAGGCAGCCAGACATTAAATATCTTTGATGGGAGTATATAATACCACTTATGAAGTAGTCTTATCAAATAATTCAAATGTGAATTTTATTAGGCCTCCATATCTACTGACTAATTTATAGGAAATACAGGGACAGAGTAACATTAAACCATGCCATGGGGATTCAATCAGCTATATCCAGACAGTGAGAAACTCTACAGGACACTTGTCCTCATTTCTTCATAAAAGAAAAATAAATTGCATAATAAAAAGAAAGAGAAAGAGAAGGAGTTTACAGATTAAAAAATTGGGGGGAGATACATGAACAAATTTTAACACATGGAACTTACTTGCACTCCAATGGAAACAAATGGTTAAAAATATATTGAACAACAGAGGAAATTAGATTTTGTCAGATTATTTGAGGAATAATTTTAATAAAGAGAACTTTTCTTTTTTAGAGTCTTTATCATTCAGAGATTCATCCTAAAGTTTGACATCTGGGAGTTGCTTCAAAATAATTATATTTGGGTGCCTGGGAAGTGGGTAGGGGCAGAGGTAAAATAAGATCAGTTCTGAGTTGCTCATTACTAAAACTGAGTGATGTAGGATGGTGTTTTATGTTGCATATTGTTGAAATCTTCTATATAGAGAGTTACAAAATTTATGGAGAAAGAATTCCTGTCAAATTGCCTGTAGCAATGCCTGGGATGTTTTGCTTTTGTTTCGGTTTGAAAGCTCCCTGCATGATTTTAATGTGCAGCCCAAATTCTTGAACCTCCTTTAATTTTCCTTAACCTTTCCCCAGGGGGTTTGGAATTCAGTCGTGCTAGAGATACCTTGTGCTGGGGAAACAACCCTTCTTCTGTGATTCATCTCATCTTACATTTTTTCAGTTACCTCAGTTCCAGGGTTGCAAGATCTATTTTTCTATTAGTTTTTTTAATTTCCCCAGCTGGTTTGAAACTTCAGGAAGTTAATAGCTATTTTGTATTTGACTTATTTTGCCCTTGAGGCCTCTGTGAATGACTGCCAATAATGAGCTGACCCAGTTTTAGAATCTGGGTGTGGTTCCTAAGAATTCACTGCCTCCTTGCTCAAAGAGGCAATGCCCATGTTCACAGGCATCTGTGGGCAACTCCTTCGGAGTCAATTTCAGGATGCTGGTTGCTCTGCAAGGAGAATCACAGTCTCCCCAAGGCATTAGTGTGCAATGTGAAGGAGGAAGGGGGTGTGAGCAGTTCCCTAAGGCTTCTACCCACCTGTTTGAGTGTTCTGTCAGGTCAGGAGAACCATTTGGGAAGCTACTTCCCTGCCTTGGGTTGGGGAATTTTTAGGGTAATGAGCGATGGTATTTCAGAGGTTTCCTGCTCAGGCCTCTGAGCCTGAGTAACACACCTGATCTGCACAGGGGAGCTGGGCTGAGTCCACTCTCCTGCCCATTTGTTACAGGGCAACCTATCCCTTCACTGGTTCACTCACCAGACACAAACACACATATACATTTTTACATATTTGTTTATGTGTATGTATACATGCACATATAGACACACAGACACACAAGCACATCCAGAATTTCAGATATAGTTTCAGGTCTTGAAGTTTTAATGTCAAATAAGACAGACAAGGTCTTTGTTTTCATTGTGCAGGATGAGGAGGCATATGGGTAGGTTTATGGTTAGGAGAAAAGAGAGTTCCAGATAATGTCAGGAAATGTGGGTGGAGTGTTCAGTGGATCATTTAAAGTTCAGTTATCATCTGAAATCTTTTGTTTTTAAATCCTGACCCAAGGATATTTTTTTCATTGCTTTTAGAGAGAGAGGAAGGGGGAGGGAGAAACATTGATGTGAGAGAGAAGCATCAATCAGTTGTCTCCTGTATGCACCCTGACTGGGGATCGAACCTACAACCTAGGGATGTGTCCTAACTGGAAATCGAACCCACAACCTTTCCATCACAGGATGATGCTCCAACCAAATGAGCCACACCAGCCAGGGTAGAATTAAAACCTTGACCCAAACTTGAAAACAATCAAATCACTGATGTTTCCTTCATTTTCAAATATGCCAGATAGTATGACTTAATTAAAAGTGACATGATTGACCATCATTGTAAGTTATAGCAGTGGTTATCCAGGTGAGGTCCCTGGATCAGTAGCATCAACACCATCTGGGAACTTGTTGGAAAAGTGAATTCTTAGGCCCCACTCAGACTTACTGAATCAGAAAATCCTGAGGGTGGAGTTCAACAATTTGGATTATAGGAAGTCCTCTGGGAGATTCAAATGCACAACCAGATGGAGAACCACTGTGGTAAGCTACCTCCCCTCAGAACTTGACCTCTTTTCCACTATGGGTGATTCCAATACCCTCTTACCTTTGAGAACTTTAATGTTTATCAAAAAAGATACTTTACACCACTACCTCATATATCCTGATTCACACCTCGGAACCACAGGGTCTCTTCCTTCTTGTTATTTCTAACCTTTAAAATCTGTCTCAGCCCTGGCTGGCGTAGCTCAGTGGATTGAACATGGGCTGCAAACCAAAGCATCGCAGGTTTGATTCCCAGACAGGGAACATGCCTGGGTTGTAGGCCACGGCCCCCAGCAACTGCCCATTGATGTTTCTCTCTCTCTCTCTCTCTCCCTCCTTTCCCTCTCTAAAAATAAATAAATAAAATCTTAAAAAGAAAAATTTAAAAAAGCTATCTCAAGGCCTTTTTGTTGAGCTACCATTCCACCTAGGATTAAAAGTGAAGAGAGAAATGCAGCTGAGAAAAGGGACAAAAAGCTAGAATGAAATATTTGGTTGATTTTTGCCTGCTGTGGCAGTCCTGCCTCCTCCCCGTCTGCCTGTCTGTCTGTCTGTCTATCTATCTATCTATGAGCTGTATGTGTGTCTCTCTGCCTGTCTTTTTTCTATCTGTCTGTCCTAGTGTCTTTCCTTCTGTCTGTCCATCTGTGTAATCTGTACATGTGTATATCTGTACATGTCTGTCTGTCTATATGTCTATTATCTGTATATCTGTGCATGTATGTATCATCTATCTATCTATATCTGGTAAAGGGGAATGTAAAAGTAGAGAAAATAAAGGGGAAAAAGGGTCTGAGTAAATTTTTTAACCTTTAGAAGCTTCAGATTCTTCAAATGTCAAAGATGTGTGTGTGCGTGCACATATATGGTTGTGTAACATTATTGTTTCACACAAATAGTATAAGGCTTTAAGGTGAGTATGTATGTATATTGTAACAGTTTCCGATGCATGTAGAAGGTGGTCAGTCAGTGGTAATAGAAGGAAGGAAGGAAGAGGAGTGGGCTGAGCAAGAAGAAAGAGGAGCAGTGGAGAGACTGCAGGAAAGGCCCACGTACATCCAAGGGGGACGGACTTGAACTGTAGAACAAATGGGTGGGGCTGAGGTCACATGGCATAGTGTAATGACTGAGGATTCTGTAGGGGATCTCGAGGGTGGGAGAGCCAAGTGGCATTATAATAAGGTGCCTCAGAAATAAGAGGGGAAAGCACTTTTTATGGCAGTAATGAAAGAACCTAAATGAATGTTTCTTCAAATGAATTGCATGTTTATATTTCAGAAATGGATATGTGCCAAGACTGCCTGGGGACCTTCTCCCACAACTTACCCACCCACTCCTGACCAAGTTGTGAAAATATATACCTGTTTCTCTCTCCAAGTCATTCTACCAGCTAATTATCTGTGAAGATTAAAATCATGAACTGAAACTCCAAAGCTTTTTATGGGCATTAGGGGAGTATTAAATAGGAAGATTGGAAGCAAAATTACAGTTCCCCAATAGATTTTGGGGGGATTGATAAAAATCTGCTTTTAATTAAAAATATAAAGCAACAAGGCCCCCTATGAACAAACAAGGAAGTCTTCAGGGCTTAATCCCATGTGAAAATGTCTACAGATGTCTGCTGGGATCTCAGCCTCTGCTGCCTGGTCTGTGGGCCTCTGGGACGAGTGATTGATGGGCTGGCTGGATTTTCGGCTGAGAGGCCTTGCTAAGAGATACACGAAAACAGAGGCTGTAATGCAGCTCATAAGATGAAGTAATGGGCTTGTCTCTGTCTAGGTCAGGAATTCTGCCAAGCACTGTGTTTTAAATAAAATGAGGCTTTTGTGGTTCTTGGCATGGGCCTGCCAGTGCAGGCTAACTTTGGCATCCGTGTACTGGGCTTTCTCTAGAATGTGGCTGAGGGTTGATACAGGCTTAGGGGCTACCCAAGGGTGAGGATACCCTCTGGGCTTGGGGAACCCTCTCTACCAAGCCCGTTCCCCTCTCAGTAAAGGCATCACTCACTCACTCAAGCGCAAAACCTAAGAACCACCCTTGATTCCTCCCCTGCCACACACAGAATGAACTTTTTTGTGTGAAGTCCTCAGCAGAAAAGGCAGTCCAGTCCAATGCTTAAAACAAGGCCTGGGAAACCAGATGGCATGGCTTTGGATTCTGGTTTCTACCACCTGTTAGCTTTGTGGGCTTGGCAAGTAACTTAACCTCCCAGTGGCTCAGTTTTCTCAGCTGTAAAATGGGAATAATGGTACCTACTTATGCAAATTTTTGAGAATTAAATTGATATAAATAGAGTACTAACACAGTACTGATACTATACATGTAAGTCTTTGTGTACATATATATGTTACTATGCTTATAATAGTTAGCTACTGTTGTTATTTGTGATTATTATTCTCATCAACCTACCTTTGCTCTCAAAGAAACCCAAACTTCTCCCATGTCCTCCAAGGTCATGCACAATGCTAGTCTCTCTGTTTCTCAAACTTGTCAAGTTCTCTTTCATAAAGCCTTTGTGCTTTTTTTTTTACATCATAAGACACCCATTTATTTAATCACTATACTCATCCTACTACTACATTGTATTCTAAATTTTTTCTTTATTCTTCAGATTCTCTAGGCTTATAGATATCACTAATCTTCAAAATCATTCTAACCGTTTGTATTGCAAGATATCTATTGCTTTTTTCCAGTCAGGATTTCTATGACATGTTGTTGCTTCATATCCTTTGTACCCTTGTGCGAAGAGTCAATCCCAAGAGCAGGGCTCATCTCCTTCACTTGTCTGGCTCTGGGTTGCATTCATGCCACTGTTCTCAGAAAGAGCCTTGGGTATGACCTCCACAGCACCTGTGAACACTCACGTGGCGTAGTGCTCCAAGGTCACGCCTTTTGCTGCTTAGCTAGCTGCGAGAGAAGAAGGGATTTCAGCAGCACCTCTGCCATATACCACACCATTAACACGGATGAAGTTCCAGAAGATGCACAAAGCATTGTGAAGGAATTGCTTTCCTTCCTCGATGATCATATTTTTTTCTCCTCTGATGTAATGATTACAGCTCTAGAGTTCTTACATTGCTTGATGACCAGCGCCCAGCAAAGCCCAGCTTCTCAGCTTTGGGTTTTGAAAAGTGCAGGATGATCTGTCTGCCCTCCGTTGCAATGGCTGAATTTCTCAAGTTGTTCTGAAGAGGTGAATGATTTGTTAATAGTCTCCAATGGCAAGTAGTTAAACATCTTTAATTTGCTGAATCATCCCTTCCAACTTCTCCCTTTTTATTTCTAAAGGGCTTGAAGGTCTTCCACAGAGGTCATGTCCAATATATGCTTTGTCTTTGGTTTTGGTGGTTTATTTTTATTTCATTTATTTTCTTTTTTTAGGTACTTTTATTTTATTTTAAAAAATATTTTATTTATTTATTTTTAGAGAGAGGGAAAGGGAAGGAGCAAAAGAGGGAGAGAAACACCAACCAGTTGCTTCTCACATGCCCCTAACTGGGGACCTGGCCCATGACCCAGGTGTGTGCCCTGACTGGGAATCAAGCCTGTGACCTTTTGGTTTGCAGGCTATTGCTCCATTCACTGAGCCATACCAGCCAGACCTTGCTTTGGTGGTTTAAATGGACATTGAGAGATGCAATCTTAGCATCTACTACTTGTTTTGGCATTTGTGTGTAACTGAAATCCTTGTCCATGATCATGACCTTAATAGATTTAGTGTCCTCCAACCTCCTGGCCACTTTGACTTCTACTATGATGAGCTCTAAGTCAATGTCTCTGTGCTGTGTACTGGCCATAGTGAGGACATTGCTCACAGAAGTCTTGGCCATTTGTCGGGGATACCCATTGGCCACTTTGGAGCCCAGTATGGTTTATTCATTGTGAATCAGGATCTCAGTGTCCTCTGCATCAACAAGGACATGATCACTGTTCTTGTCCAGGTGCTCTATAGCAATGTGGGTGGCCTGCTCATAGCCCTTGGTGATCCTGAGCTGGTCATTGCCATGATCCAGCAACTACTTAGCTTCTTCCAACAAGGTGCCAGCCAGGACAACTACTCCTGTGGTTCCATTTCCAACTCCATCATCCTATGACTTGGGCAGTTCAGTATGAGCTTGGCAATCTGATAATCAACATTCATCATGGTCAAAATGGTGACACTGTCATTATAGTCACATTGCGTTTATCCACTACTATTTGATCCAACTGATGTTCTCATTGTATTTCCTACAGCCTTTGCTGCCATCATATGAGACTTGGCCACAAGTCCCATAAGATGAGACTTGCAGTCCTGATCCTTGGTGATGAGGTAAGGGCTCCTGTATCATTCAAATGTGAGTGTCTCTATAGATCCCATGGTACAGTAGCAGGAGTTACTTTCCCACAACCAGCAGGGGCCACTGAGTCTTTGTGCTTTTATTTCTTCAGTACAAAGTGCTCCATCCTATTCCTTCTAATAGCTATTTTGCTGTCTTTTTTTTGAGGGGGGTGCATTTCTTCAAATATCACTTCCTCAGAGAGACCTTCCATTTGCAGGCTGTTCTTCAGCCTCCCATATCCCACATGGGGTCAAGGTGCATTTTATCTTATAGCTGGGACCACTCATCCCTCCCTAAGTTTATGTAGGAAATTCCTGTCTGAGTGAACCTCCAGGTTGGAAAGTAAGTGGGGTTCCCAGAGAGGGTATGGCTGGTTGGTTTCCTCTTCCATCAAGATGACATGGCAGCCATTGCAGAGCATGGACTGGAGAGAAAGTCCATCCAGACAAGGCTTGCTGAAGCAAGAGGGGAAAATGAACATGTAAGGTTTACCTAAACTTGAGCAGGAGGTCTGGGCTTGCTTCTTCTCCCTCTAACAGGTTCCTTAGTTGATAGGTTCTCTGGGGAAGATCTCTCTGCTATGTGGGGGAAGAGCATTTAGGTAGATTCAACAGCCAGTGCAAAGTCCCTGTGGATGAGGTGTGCTTGGTATGCTTGAAGTCTAGCAAGAAGGCCATGTGTCTGGAGTGGAGGGAGCAAGAGGTAGAGTTGTACGAGGGTAGGCCACAAAGGTAAAGGGGGTCAAACCACACAAAGCCTTTTAGAGCATCACCAGAACTTTGGCTTTTATTCCCAGTGGCATGGGGAGTCACTTGAGGGTATTGAATAGAAGAGTGACATACTGAGTCTTAGATTTTTTAAGGATTACTTTGGCTGCTGTGCTCAGAATATCTAGTCAGCTGATTAAGAGAGAGCTCTTTAAGATGTTTGCAATCTAATAATGGCAATAAGATTGGCACATACATAACAATAATACAAGATAGAAAGTAGCAAATGCAGTGAAAGACACTGAGATCCTTGGAGGGAACTCCTGAAGAGGATTCAGAGATTGATCCTAAAGAGGAGGGAGAGATTGGTGTCAGCTGGGCTGAGAGGAAGGTAGCATTGTAGTAGGTATTACAGAGGAAGGACCACTGAGATGGGTCTTAAGATGGGTAGGATCTGAACAGATATCTGGTGGTAGGATTGGCATTGTGGGTCATGATGGTGGGACAGAGTGAACCCAGTAGTCCAGTAGCTATTACCTAGGCCAGTGGGTATCAGACTGTGGAGTGCATGCCTATCAACAAGGAGCTGGTTCATGTATAGTGACTCCATCCACCTTGTTCACCTACTGTGTGCTTGGCATATAGGAAGTGCTCTTTAAATATTTCTGAAGTAAAAGAATCCAGAGGACTTGGCTACTGACTCGATGGGCAGGGTAGAAGAGAGAGAAAGAAGAGGAAGTAAGGATATACCCATGGATTATATTAAATACTCAACTAATGAGTGATACTCAGGGGACACAGGAAGTAAGGGGAAGATACAAAGCAAACAAAATATAACTAAGCAAAGCAAAACCCAGAAAATAAATAACAACTCAACTGGATGACAAAAGACTAATCATCCACAACAGAATGCCTGGGTTCTGACCCCCAGAGCTTTCAGACCTATGGGGCTAGGAGAGCTTAGTTTTTTATAGTAGTTAAGAATCTCTACCCTAGAGCCAGATTTCTAAGGTTCATATCTTGGTTCTACCCCCTACTAGTTGTATGATCTTGGACATATTACTTCACCTCTGTGCATCAGTTTCCTAGGTGGCTGTGAGAATAAAACAAAATGATATAGTCATGTACCTCTTAATGATAGAGATATGTTCTGAGAAATGCATCGTTGTCTGAATATTACAAAGCACACTTCTACAAACCTGGATGGTACAGCCTATTACCCACGTAGGCTCTATGGTATAGCCTGTGGCTCCCAGGCTACAAACCTGCACACTGTGTTTCTGTACAAAACAACACGAGATTAAATAAAGCACAGGAGAAAATGATGCAATCAAGAGATGCAATAACACAAGACATGAAGCCTCTGCCAGTGTAACATGGCATGCTGTTTTACAGCAAACTTGCTTTTTAATAAGTAGAGAGAGTACACTGGAAAACAACAACAAAAATATAATATAGCAAATACATAAGCAGTAACATAATCATCTGTTGTCATTATTAAGTATTGTGTATTGTACATAATTGTATGTGCTATGCTATTATACAATTGGCAGTGCAGTAGCTTTGTTTACACCAGCATCTCCACAAACATGTGAGTAAGGCATTGCACCATGATGTAACAATGGCTATGAGGTCACTGAGCTATAGAAATGTTCACCTCCATTATAATATTATGGCACCACCATAGTATATGCTGTCCATCATTAACCAGAATGTCACCATGTGGCACATGACTGTACTTGCATAGGCTTATAACAATACCTAGCACAGAACATGTGTCTGATATGTTTAGCTGTTACTTTTATTTTTATTAAAAAAAAGGAGTCCCCAGTTCAAGGAGGGGAAGAATGAGACAGCTGCATGGGGGTTGGGGGGGGTGGCTGGTGGACACCATGGGCTGTGGCCACAGGTTGCACCCACTGGCTTTGTCTGCCTTCAAACCTTTTGTCCTAGGATGGAATAATGGAGCAAGGCAGTCTGTGGGGCTGGGAGGATAGAGGCAGCTTTTTGGGGTGCCAGGGGAGAGAAGAGGAAAATAAGTGATAGTGGGGAGAAACAGCTAGAATTTGAGCTCTGAGGACACCAAGAAAATAAACACTCAGTAGTGAGGATTCTTCTTGAAGGAAACAAGACAAACCTGCCCCGGCAGGGCAGGGGCTAAACTTCCTGATGCCCTAGGGTTGCTTGGTGTAAAGCACTGCAGAATTGTGATTTCAGCCATAGTCCAAGCAGATGGATTCAATAAGCCCATGGTTATTTACATCAATGCAAAGACTGTGTGTGTGTATTTCTGGCTCCTGGGGTCTGGAAAGGAAAAGGAATGATTGAAATGAGAAATGTGCTGAAAGGAAAAAATGGGTAATCTAACAAATTATGCTTAACATAATCCTTTTCATACCAGAGCCTCTGTGTGCTCAGTGGGGGGACTTGTAAGGCCTCTGAAGACCTGCCCCATACCAGCTGGGAGCCAAGGGGAGGGCCCTGGGAATCACTTTCTTGCAGTCAGGGGGCAGAGGACTGAGTGGTGATGGAAGAAGGGCAGAGGGATGCCTACTGGAACGCGTGCTGGTGTTGAATCTGTCCCACTCTCCCCTAGCTGTGTGACATTGGGCAAGACCAGAACCAATCAGTGCTTCAGTGCCCGCATCTGTGAAGGGAGCAGGGTAATCCAACATCCCTCATGGGTGGTTGGGAGAACTAAATGAGTTATGATATGACATGCTTAGAACACTGTCAGGCATTATCAGCATAGTTGCTGTTAGAGTTGAAGAAGCTCCATGTAGTTCTTTGATGGAGGAGCCTTCTCTGCATCCTTGACATTATTGCCATAGCAGCATCTTCAAGGGAGGGTAGCATTCACAGACCAGGTTTGTGTTGGGCTCTTTAGGCAAATGTGGCCTGATATTGTTCCTGGCTGGGGCAGCAGAGGGGATATCTAGTACCTTAAGAAACACACAGAGCCAGTTCAAGGCCCCAGAAGCAGGGACTGGCCTAAGCTGGTTTAACAAAGGAATGGAGGCTGGCTGAATTGCACATTTGAGGCACACAGGGCATTCTGGTTATTGTTGTGGCTTTAGAAACCACAATAAATTTCTAGCTAACACCTGCCTGCATGTTCAGGGGAAATGCCCTCTTTCTTTCCAGGCAAGGGAGCCTGACAGCTGGCTGCCTTCCCCTAGTAAGCCTTGCACTTTTTGCTGCTTGGCTGTGGCTGGGGACAAGGGCTGCGTCAGAACCAGTGGGAATGCCCACCGGAGTGGCCATCGGGGAGGTGGCCTGGGTGAGGCTCCATAAATCTCTTAGCTCCTACTTTTCTCAGGGGAGAAGAAAAACATTAAAAAAGCGTGTAGGGTTTTCTAGGTCTGTAAGCGCCCTGTCCAGGGCTCTCAAGTGTTCCTTATGAATCAGCCTCCCCAGACTTAGTGCCAAGCACATGGCTCTTGAGATAAGGCCTGGCACCTCCTCAAACGGAGCATTTTAACAGCTCTTGGATGCTGCAAATGCTTCACCAGAGCCTCACCATGGGAAAGCTGCCTCCTGCCAGTGTGCTGTCCTCAGATCCCAGGCGCGCGGAAGCTGGACCCTGCTGTCATGCCACGTTGTGTCACTTGGAACCATTAATGAGCTAGGGATCATTAAGCCAAGGTCTGGTTTTTTGCCTCATTTGTCCTCACAATCCTGGGTGGTAGAAAGGCTTTTACTTGTTATTTTTTTGCTGGGTAAGGATGCTGGCTCAATTGCTCAGCTCCAGCTGCACAGTCAGCGGTGAACCTCCATGCAAGTAGTTTTCCATTAAGAAAGCTCTGTTTTGTGTACACACCTGCCTTTTCCAGGTGACAGGTTTCTAGTTTGAGGGGAACCTACAAGGTGTGCTCTCTCACTCAGTCTTGATCCCCAGCAGTGCCTGGCATGTGACAGGTGATGAGTAAGTACACAAAAACTGGCTCTTTGGTAGAATAGAACCAAGTGGAGAAGGATGCAGAGGTGACTTGGAGGGACAGGGATGGGATGAATGAACACAACTTTAGGGCTGGTCCCTCAAGGGTATGGAGACAGGGGAAAGGAGAGCCTGCTGTTCAAATGACAGAGCCCAAAGGACAGGAGTAAACTCTGACTCCATCCAGCTGTTGTCAAAAAAGATTTCTAAATGCAGGGCTATGGGCTGTAGCGTGAATCTCTGGAGAGTGACATTTCTCAAAGTTGGGTGAGTGGCAAGGCTTTGGTTCTAAATTATTTATCCCACCAGGCAGGAGTCTAGGCAGCACCAAGGCTTTCAGGGCAGAGTCCTCACCTCAGAAATATGGGTCTGGCAAGAGTTTGGCAAGGATGACAGACCCCAGACAAGGTGGTTGGAGTTCAAGGAGAGGTCTTGTTATGGACTGAATGTGTGTGTCTTCCCCCCATTCACTTGTTGAAACCCTAATCTCCAGTGTGATGATATTTGGAAGCAGGGCCTTTGGAAGGTAAGATTAGGGTTAAAGGAGGTCTTGAGGGTGAGGCTTCATGACGGGATTAGTACCTTTTAAGAAGAGAAAGAGACAAGAGCTCTGTCTCTCTCTGCCTTGTGAGAATAGAGAAAAGATAGCCTTTTGCAAATAAGAAACTGTATCCTCACTAGACACTGGATCTGTGGACACCTTGACCTTGGACTTCTCAGCCTCTAGAGCAGTGAGAAATATATATCTGTTGTTGTAGCCACTCACTCTATGGTATTGTGTTATAGCAGCTTGAACTGATGAAAGCAGGTCTGGTCCTAATGCATTGTTGATCAGCAAGTCAGCAATGAGAAGCTGTCCTGTGGATGGGGCAAGGACTGTGGGGATTGGGGAAAATGCAAGCACGTGCATATTGGACTTAGGGCACTGACTCAGCTGTAGACTTTACACCTAGCATGTGCACACATTGTGTGTGCATGTGTGCCTAACATACTCCTGAGGGTTTTACAGCTGCCCAACTCTCTAGTTCCTAGGCTCATGTGGATGTACAAACTCCTCAAATGGATTTGAGTTTCACTATTCTCCTTGGGACCACACATCTATGTTTTCCAGAGTCTCTTCCTCCTCTTTGCTCTGCTGCCCTGTCCAAACCCTGGTTCTCATTTAGCTGATAGAAGAGACATATTTGGTCTATTGTCCATATCCCTTTGGCCCATGGCATTACTGGGCACTTCAGCTCCAACTACCAGCACCCCAGCTGGTTGTCTGAGAGTTTCCTCATGATACTCAAGGCCTTTGTAATTTGCTTTTCCAGCATCATTTCCACCCACACATTCCAGAAATACCAGCCTTATTTCCATTTTCTGAAAGTTCTCCTCACTTTCCTTTTGGATAGCATACTTTCCTCCACGTTAGTGACTGCCAGAGAATTCAGAATCCTCCGTAGCTGAGCTCAGCCATCTCCTCCCTGTGTTAGCGTCTGGTTTCTCATGTTTCTGTATCTATATAACACTTTGTCTACTGGTCATTGAGCAAACACTCATTCAATCAAGTTTCACATGTGCTGGGTGGTGGGGTTATGTGTGTATTGTCTGTTTTCTTTATTAGTTTGCATGCTTGTTTGTTTTTCTTTAACCATGAAATTGTGAACTCTGCAGTAAATAGAACATGCCTCCCAGTGTTGTACCAGGGTTGGGATGTGTGGCAGATGTTTAGCAAACCTTTGTAATTCAAATGGAAATAAAAAGATTGTCTTCTGGGCAAGAAGAGAGTCACCTTGTGCCTCATATGAATAATCAGATTCTGTTGATGTGGAATACAGTATAAAATGCACTTACCACTAAAACATTACTGAACGTAATTTAATCTCTCTTGGATGATTCAAAAGCTCTCTAGAATCTTGTAGGGTTACATGATCATCAATGCAAGCATCAGTTCTTACCGTGTGGCACTGCCAGTAAGATTGACAGCGTTCTGAAGAAATCAGAATTCTTTTTTAAACTGACAATTTGCTGGAGTGTTTTTTAAAAGTGCATATTATAATCAAATCTTGATTAAAAATTTTTTTTTGGACAGAGCAGGTTAAGACTAGTGAGCTGTTTGGTGGATGAGAGTATAATGAATACGGATTATCTGGGAGAGGAGCTTATATGCTCCAGTCCTTGCTTACAGTAAGTAGTTGAGGTTCCTGAACCAAAAAGCAGCAAACACTTCTTGGAACAATTGCACCGGTGTCGCTAAGACTATAAGCTAGCACAGGGCAGAGACACAACTATTCTTGCTTCGCATAAGCAACACTCTGCACAATGGGGTCCTCGGGTCAGATTGGACAATTGAGTGGTCTCTCTGCCTTCTGTGTTGGGAACCGCACTCTCTTTAGTCCAGAACTGGTCAGCTGGATAGAGCATGACCGAGCTACGGGGCTGGATACTTTAGCAAATCAGCAAACACGAATATAATCTCCATGATGTAAAATAATCTGCTGGACCTCTTTTGGTCTCAGCTCTGACATGGGAAGGGCATGGAAATCATCACTCCCATCCTTAGCAGCAACAACAACAGAAGTGGAACAAAATGAAAATGAATTACTTTCCCTAGACCCAACCCCCTGCCTCCCCCGCAACTCTCCCCAGAGAACTTGTTATCAGGCAAACTGCCACCTTCAAATCTGGACAGAGAGGCAAATCCCAAGAGTACAGCCCAGGTCTGTTTATCTGAACCTGAAGTTAAGCCACTGGGGCCATAAACTAGTAGACACGCTTAAAATAGCTGAGTGTGGACTTGCCTGAGAGTGGAACTCCTGTACTGGGTGATCACAGCATATACAGAAGTGAAATGAACACTAGCAGTGTCAAAAGGGGAGGCAGAAATTGAGTCTACTTTGTTACAGGCTACCTGTACTACACATGAGATGGTGTAATGTAATTTGAAAGTGCACTTAGATTAGCTAAAAATGTATATTGGAAACTCTAAAGCAACCAGTAAAAGTTTTAAAAAAGAAGTTTGATTGATATGCTAGGAGATGAGATAAGATGGAATCATACAAAATGCATAGTTAAAACCACAGAAGGCAGAATGAGAGAGGGGGAAAAAACCCCAAAGAACAAAAGTAACAAACAGTAAAATGGTTACAGACATGGTAGAAATTAATCCAATATATTAAGATCACTCTAAATGTGAATGGTCTACCTTAACTTAATGAAATCTGCAAAGAACCTTCTAAATAGAGGTTCTGGGAGTTAGGTCATGGACATATTTTTGGGGAGGTCATCATTCAACCAACCAAGAAGGGGTTTAGATCAAATAAACTCCAGATCTCACTCAGCTCCCGAAGTATCTGACACATAAATGACAAAGGGCAACTATCTATTCTGTATAAAGAATGAATCCAAGTAGGTGAGGTAAATATTTACACCTCAAGAGATAGATGATTCATGCACACAATAGAGAGATGCTCCAGTTGGTAAGCAGACAAGCATGGAAATTCTGCCTTCCTGATGTCAGAGAGATACAAACTAAGATGACTATTAGATTTATGAGTCTAAAGAAAAACTAAAATCCAGTGCTGGCAAGGATGTGATGAAACTGAGATTTACATGTGGACCCACCATTTATTCCCATGGATGGGCTCACAGTAAGCATTTATTATATTGAATTGCTGATGGGTGCCTTGATAGTCAAACTTTTTGGGAGAAAAATGTGGCAACATATTCCAAGAACCTTAAACATAAAGGTATTCACTGGCTTAAAAAATGTGAAAGTTCTAAATATACCAATTTCAAAAAATGTCAGAGTGGATTAAAATATAAAGCAAAACCCAGTTATTCTTTGTTTATGAGAAATCCACTTCAAATATAAAGACTCATATTAAAAGAAAAGACACCGAGAAAGATATACTATGCTAACACTAGCATAGTATGGAGAAGTTATGTTAATTTCAGACAAAAGCAGACTTCAAAACAAGGAGAATTGTCAGAGATAAAGAGGGACATTGCATAATGATGCTGTCAATTCTCCAAGAAGATATAACAGCCCTAAAGGTGTTTGTACCTAATAGCCTATCAGAATTGTGAGGCAAAAACTGATAGATCTGCAAGGAGAGGCAGACAAATCCTCTATTACAGCTGGAGCTTCAGCATCCCTCTCCCAGTAATTGGTAGATCAAGCAGGAAGAAAATCAGTAAGGATGTATTTGACCTAAAATAACCTGCTGGGTTACATGGAAAACATTCTTTCTTCTTGTCTTTTATTTCCTTAACCTGTTTGAAAAGTCTGAAGAGATAGTCATAGGGTAAGAGTCTAGCAACACTACTGGAATTTAATTTGGTTTAAAAAAAACTACTGGTTCTATTACAGCAAACAATTATTGCCCCTTTGGTTTACGAGATAAATAATGGTATTATATGAATTTTCACTTGTATAATCACTGCTTTATTTCAAATTACTTTCATGTCAGGGATAGGAGTGAGAGAAATGGGTGAAGTGGGTGAAAAGGTACAAACTTCCAGTTCTGAAGTAATTAAGTCCTGAGGATGTCATGGGCAGTCTGATGGTTACAGTTTACACTGTATTGCATGTTTTAAAGTTGCTAAGACAGTAGGTCTTAAAAGTTCTCAGGAGAAAAATAAAACGTAGCCATGTCTGGTGACAGGGGTTAACTAGACTTTATGGTGGCGATCATTATGCAACACACAGATATTGGATCGTTATGCCGTATACCTGTAACTAATACAATGCTATGTGTCTATTGCACTTCAATAAAAAAGTACTTTTGTGTGCCTCAGTTTGTTTGATCCTCATAACCAGTATCTGTGAAATGGGTATGAAACTGTGCACCAGGCAGGCAGAGCAGGCGTTTCCAATTCCGCTTTATAGGTCACATAATTCAAGATTCAAAGAGATGAAGTGATTTGGCTGCAATTACCCAGATAGGAAGTAACAGATCTGGATACGAAACCCAATTCTTTCAATTTTTATCCCACTATTCCTTCCACTCCACTAGGTTTTCTCTCAAAATAACTGAGTTTGAGAGCGATTTCTTTGCATATTGCTATTTTAGACTTTGTAGACACAGCATTATGGGCAACACCCCCCACCAACACACTCCAACATCTGTACAATATTCCCTTCCAAAGATGTTCTTTTGAAAACAGCAACTAGTGTTTATGAAGTCATTCTGGATTTGACGGGATGCTGCCAAGCAGTCAATGCCCCCCGCCCTCCCTGGCTCTGTCTTCTCCTCTGAGCCACTCCCTCCACCCCCACCTCCTACAGACCACACTGTGTTTGAGGCTCCCATTGCTTCAAGAACTGCGTCAGAGAAAAAAGGCTTCAGATGCTTGGCTTTTAAGATGCAGTCCTGTTGTAAGTCAGAAGATGTTGGAGAATACATAGTGTACCAGTATTTGTTTTTTCTGTTCAAGATGAGATTTTGAAAGAGGGGACTCTCACTGGGGTGGGGGAGAAGATGGTTTGCGAGACAGCGAAAGGGTGCTGGCACTATAGCCTCTTCTCATTCCCCATTGCCAAAGGAAGGTGGCTGCCAGGACTCATGTGAGCACCTGGACCTAGAGGCAGCGGCGTGTCCTTTGTAGGAGCATATCCATGGTGTGGGACAGGATTAGCTGCATGAAGAGCCTAGGCTCGGGGATAGGACACCATGTTCCTGGTGGCCTTGAATTAGCAAGGCGAGAGCAACAGATGCTTCAGGGCTCCTAAGTCAGGGAGGCAGGTGGCTGAGGGAGGGCTGTGATGGACCCGATGGCTCACCGTCTTGCGGAGGGATACGGCCTTGCAGAGCGCAGCAGATCTGGGGCAGAAACTGATGGCTGGCTGACCCTGCAGCCATCGCCATCCCTGCTTCCCCTGTTACTGTGCACTTTAACGGTGTTTCCTTAGCTTTCACTGCAGCTGGGAGGTCACACTAACCGCCAGACTTCATGTTTGGGGATGAAAAGAAGCTGCCTTGGAGGGTTCTCAAACTCGAGCATGCTTCAGCATCCCTTGGCAGGCTTGTTAGAGCACAGATTGCTGATTCTGATTCCTCAGTCTGGAGCTGGGCCGGAGGATTTGCATTTCTAACCAGCACACTGGTGCTGCTGGTGCTGCTGGTGCGGGGACCAGGCTTGGAGAAGCACTGATTTAACTCACTGGGAGTCAGAACAACAATTTTCAGCTTTCAGTGCAACGTGATTCCAATACCAGGCCACGTGTGAGAGAAACACCGGGGTTGGGGGTGGAAATTAAGTTCAGTTTAGAAACACAAAGTTAGAATTTCTTGTCCTCTTCTGAGTAAATGGCTTGCGAATTCATAGTTAGATATTCAGTAGGGTCTCCTTAATATGGAGAGGGAAAAATGAAAAGTCCACAGGGAAGTATTAAATGGGTAATGTTCAACTTAATTTACTGTTTATAATTTTTAGATGAGTGAAACTTGATCATAATTGGCAGCCTGAAGGAGGATAGCTTAAAAATTCATTAAAGTATACACAGGTCAAATGCACAGAAAGATTTGCAACAGAATGCCTTCATCACTAGGATCTCCAAGTCCTGTGGCTACTGTCTCCCTGGCTCACTCCATTTGGTGCGGCAGAGTACGCTATTGACGCATCTTCTTCCGGTGAGATTTCATCTGTATTATATGACACATGGAGTGTAAACACTCTTCCCTAATTGGAAAACAAGACTTAGTGAAACATAAGAAAATGTCAAGTGCATGTTACCCATTTACTTTTAGGGCTTGGGTGTGTGCCAAGCACTTGTAGTTTGGGGTGTGCTGGGAGGGGTGCAAAGGTGAATATGGCATCTCCCCAGATGGATTCTAAATTCCTCCAGCAGAGAAATTAAAACGACTGCTCAAATGCTTTTACAATTAGGTAGGATATGGCAAGTGCAATAAAAGTTATTTAGAAAAGGGGCAGAGGACTCATAGGAGGCCCCTCGATAAATAGGAGAGGCTAACGTTTGAGGGCTCTTTAATGACAAGGGGAGTTTTGACAGTGGAGATAAGACATTTTGGTATTAAAAAGACCTTAAAGTACATTTATTCCAACGACTCACCTGAGATTTTTAATTTCTTCCCAGCATCTGTCCAAATAGTCATCTCAACTGTTCATCCCTTCATTCATTTGCTCATGCATCTCATATTTAACTAAACTCTTGTGTGTTCAGTGCTGAGGAGGTGGTGAGATGGTGAGCAAACTCAGATGCAGTCCCTGCCCTTTTGGTGCTTACAGTCTGGTGGGGGAGACAAGCGAACAAGTGGAAAATTCTGTGATTGCCAAGACAAGGAATAAGGGCAATGATCTGCTCTCTGAAGGGGTAGAAACTGAATCTAACAAGATTGAAAAGATGTGAAGCACACATGAGGTGAAAGAAGAGGGAGGAGAGCATTCCAGGTGAAGGGCACTACCTGGGCAAAAGTGTTGAGTGAGGTAAGAGATCCTGGTAAGAAGTTCTGAAGGGAGCAGAAGAAGCAAGGGGACAGGCGAGAGAGGAGGACAGGGAGGAGGGGAGGCCAGCATGAGCAGAGCCTGAGAGCCTGCACAGAGTTGTGCTTTGGTGTCCTAAGAACACTGGGAATCCTTACAAGGGTTTAAAGCAGGGGTTTGGGTAGGGGCTGAGCAGCAGGGGAGATGTGTGTAGGACAAAACTGTGTGTGTGTGTGTATATCTGTGAATGACACACAGATCTGTGTTTTGAAAAGATGATTCTGTTGCATTTTGAAATGGATCCATTGAGAGCGAACCTGTCCATTTTGGATAGCTCTGTTGGCTGGAAAGTAATTTCTTATAATAAACCATGCATCTTTGGATGTTCAAAGATAACTACCATGAGCCTACATACTTTCTGAAGGCTAAGCAGCCCCTAATCCTATACCTGTTTCTCATTTGATTTCACCTGAAGTTCCCTCATCACCCTGGGCTTTTTACTTGGAATCTGCTAGAGTCTGGTCCTTAAAGTGTGAAGCTCAGAATGAATCTAGAGCTACAGTATGTTTGACTGGAATGTGCACATCATCTCTCATTGTAGAAGCTATACTTCTTTTTATTTTATTTTATTTTATTAATTTAATAATTTTATTTTAATTATTGTTCAAGTACAATTTTCTCTTTTACTCCCATCCCAGCCCACCCACCCAGCCCTCCCCACCTCCCTCCCACTTCCACCCGTCCCTAGTTTTTGTCCATGTGTCCTTTATACTTGTTCCTGTAAAACCTTCCCATTCTCCCCTGAAATTCCCTCCCATCTCCCCTCTGAACACTGTTAATACTTCTAATGCAGGCTAATGGTGTGTTCATTTTTGGGCAGTCAGGTCACACTATTGACCTGTGCTGAGCTTCCTGACAATTCTAGCTCCCCAGGCTTTTCATATAAACTGCAACTACACATGGCTCCCTCTTCCTTCACATATGCCTCTTGGACTTAAGGGCAGAACCTTACATTTGTTCCAATTAAATCTTATCTTGTTAAACCCAGTTCATCACTATTCTGTCAAAAATGCCTGGAGTCTTTATTAGGCTTTCCAAAATATATGCTGCACTCCCACAAGTTTCCACCCATCAATCTAAACATACTTGAATGCCTTTTCTATGTCAGCTCTGTTCTCGGTATTGAAGATTTAGAGATGTTTAAGGCTCTGTCACTGACTTCAGAGAGCACAGAGACACATAAAAAGGCAAATATAACACAGTGCATGGGATGTAATAAGAGAGGCATTGAGTTTATGGTAGCAGGTGGAAGTCCCTAGTCTAGACCTGGATGATGGCATGCACCATAAGGGAAGATGCTTTCAGTAAATCCTGCATAACAAGCAGGAGAGCAGAAGATGTAGGATATGTGGCATTTTGGGCAAAGGGTAAAGGCTCAGAAGAGAAAGGTATTGCACTTTGCAGAACCTGCAAGCACTTCAGTGGTGATGAAAATCGAGGGCCCTGAGAGGAGGATACAGATGGGTAGGAAGGTGGTTGGCTTCAGGGTTGTCATTTGACAGAGCCCTAGTAGTTGATTTAGGGTTCAGAGTCAGTGCTCCCGGATTTGGGGAGGAAGCAGGACAAAGCAAAGCAAAGCAAGGTGAGATCTGAGTCAAGGGGCCCAGGGTACCAGGCAGCTTGCTGTAACAGGTGTTCAGGTCAAGGCCTGAGGTCCTTTGCCCTGAACCAAAGCACAAGGGCTATGGTAATTTTCTGCACTTGGGCATGAGGTCAGGAGCAGATTATTAGTAACAATGCCCCAATGCTGAGCTCTGGGAGGCAAGGCCCTGGCTTCTGGGCAGTTCAGGCCCTGAGTACTGGGTGAGAGAGGGGAGCAGGGGGAAGGAAGTGGATTTAGACGTGAGAAGGAGCAAGGCAGTGACATCAAAAACCATGTATGCCCTGACCTCAAGGTGAGGGCACCTTGTATCCAATTTCCATTGTATCCAATGGAAAAACCAGATGTGAGGCTAATCTGGCCCAGTGAGTTCTTAATGAATCCTTGTTGCTTCCTTTTTTAAGTTCTCACAAAACCATTTCTTCTAAAATCTTTCCTGGATCAACATAAGCACACTTGTTTGTACTCCTCTTAGGTTTGTAGGCAGGATTCCAATATTTTTTTCTGTCTTAGAAAATTGGCAAAAGCAAGGCATGTTCTCCATTCTAGGAGTGGGAGTGAAGGGAGCTTTCAAAAAGAGGCACTAGGTAGTCCCTGGAGGGCCCTTGTCTTCCCTACCATGCTGGCTCCCATTGCCTTTCCCCCACAGTCCCATAGACCTCCCAAAATTCCTGCAACCAAAGGCTTAGCCCATTAGGGAGCCTCCAGAACTCTGGGCCATTGCTGCCTTCTGGTTGGCTAGTGCCTTTTCCCTGCAGCAGAGGTCCCTAACCACCAGGGGCCACTGATTGGTACTGGTCTTGTGCCTTGTTAGGAACTGGGCCACACAGCAGGAGGTGAGAAGTAGGCCAGTGAGCAAAGCTGAAGCTTCATCTTGCATTACTGTCTGAGCCCCATTGTCCACCCCCCACATCTGTAGGAAAATTGTCTTCCATGAAACCAGTCCCTGGCGCTAAAAAGGTTGGAGACTGCTGCCTTACAGCTTATTGAATAGAGTTGAATATTGCCCTTGCATTTTTGGTAAGAGGAACTCCACATATCTATCTTCAGGTCTTTCTCAGCCTTCCCTGCTCCTCTTTGAACAGTCTTGTTAAGAAGTTCTGAGACTCCCTGTGAAATTTAGTCAGTTCAGGACACTTGCATGTTCAGTGTCTGAGTGCAGGGTCACAGAGTCCACCTCTCTAGAACTCTGGTCCCTGCTTCTCAGTGCTCATTCTGTCTCTTTTGGAACAAAGATTCCTGTCTCTGACAGGTACAAAAGAACAAAATAGGACATGGAAGGACAGAGGGTGCTTCAGTGGAGGAAACTGAATAAACTAATGACTAGAGACATTTGGGAAATGGCAAGAGGCCAGTCTGGATTCAAGGCTTGTCCCAGATGTCCAGAGAAGGGAGGGAGATTTTGGGAATATGGGGGAATCATTTGGGATCAGTGCACACAGTGTTCTGAGTGTCAGGCTAAGGGGCTTAGGGGTCATTCTGGGGCCGTGAAGAATTAGGGGAGACCCTGGATTAGAGCAGGAGATGGTGAGCACTGAGCATGTGCAAAGTCAGTTGTGGACTGTGGAGGGGGACTGGAGGTGGGAGAGGCATTGGGGGATATTTGTACAAGTCCAGGAAGGAGGGAGCTGCAGGCATGAGAGGATGGGTTGGAGACACAGGAGGTGGGCATGGAGGTGACATTCAACTTTTCTTTGGGGTCATGAAACACGAGGAACAACAGCACTGATGGTTGAGTTTTGGCAGCTCCATGCTCTGCATAGTTCCCAGTGGAGCTGCTGTGAAATCCATACCGATTTTGTGTCTAAAATTCATCACACATTAGCCAATTGCAAATTATGTTTGGGTTGAAACTTCTGGTTTCCAACTAACGGTTTATCTCTTTAGGGATTTTAAAACATTCTTTTAACTTTTTTGTAAGCTTCATGAAGATCTTGAAGGCAAATACAAGCATAATATTAACCTTTGCACAGTTTGACCCCAGTAGAAGCCCTTCTCTCTCTTTCATATTTACATTTTTTTGTGGGGGTAGGGAGAGGCTGGCTGAGATGACGCTCATGCAGACAACCCATTCCACAGCCCACCAAACACACAATTGCTGCACATCTGGCCCACCCTTTCCACATTCCAGGCATTTAATATTTATGGAACATTTATGATTTGGAACTGGAAGGACAGGGAGGAGAGAGAAGAAAAGGAATAACTTGGTATGTTTCCTGTTCTGTCTGTCCCTTTACTGGGTTTGGGGCCTTTGGTGGAGGTTCTGAGACTAGAGGCTAAGAGACCATTCTCCACATGCTTGCAAAGCACAGTCTGGGGCATCAGCACTGTCCTGTAGTTTGTATGAATGAAGAATCTCAGGCCCCACCACAGAACTAATAGAATCAAAATCTGTCTATTAATTGGGACCCCCTGTGATTCCTCAGCACTTTAAAGCTTAAGAAGCAGGCTAAAGGTATCCCATAGCTCTTAAATAAGAATGTCTGAGGGTATGGCGGGGCACTTTTTACAAGATCCCAGGCGATGCTCCAGGTCCTGGGCTACACCTTCAGAAGCAGACATCTGGAGAGTGTACCGGTCTCCAGGCACAAGCATGGCCATGACTGATGTGGAGATGGAAGGAGTCTGCACAACACCCAGCACTCCTGGCCAGGCCAAGGAATGGCAACTTAGGAGCATCTGAAGAAACTCCTGGGAATCCACATTATGTTACCACACAGGGACTGTTGACATTTCATGGAATCTCCTTAGATGGCTGCCAGAAATAACTAGAGGACCCTTTGACAAGGGTTAGTTTTGTTATTGAATAAGCTGCGGTGTGCGGGGGGCCTGGATTCATTATAATGTGACTCCATTTCACCCTTTCTAACTGGTCAGGACTGACATATTAGAGATTTCTATCTACTGATTGATTGATTGATTGATCAAGTAATCTATCTACAATATCTATTTACCTATCATTCACTTACCCACACTTATATATGCACATATACTTTATCACTCCTCATTGTTAATGAATATTGGCTTGCTGATTTCTGCTGCTTGGAATAATATGGGATTGGCCACACATTATTAAACTTTCCCATGAGGATGGAAGAAAACAGTGCTCTAGGGAAACCGTATCGCAGGAGTGTTTATTATCCATGCGGGATGGCAATTGCTAAGGGCAAAACCCTGATACCATTAAGAAATACCCAAAACAGCCACTCATGGGAGGCCACAAAGCCCAGCCCTTCACTGCCAGTTCCCTGGTTGCTTTGAGATTTCTTGATGTGGTTAGAAGCTATGTCTTGAAATAAAGTGTCCTATGTCTTTAGGCTTTGTGGAAATTCACTTAGAATTCCATGCAGACATAATGTTTGGCTATTAAAATCAGGGTTGCCTTCAATGACAACCGATCCTCATTAGCGAGCACAAACGACCCACACAAGGGCTCAGATCAAGCAGCTCCTGGGCTTTGTGCAGCAGCAAATTGGCCCCATTGGAAAGGGCGTGCTAGAATGAGCACTGCTGTGTAGCAGCTCTTGAGTCATCCCCACCCCCAAGCAGATGCAAGCCCTGCGTGAGTCCCTGGCATTGTGTGATGCAGATGGTTTGATAGGCGCAGCTGCCTGCACAGGAGTGGTGATGTCGTGGATCTCACCCACCCAGAAGAAAGGGAACAAAACAGCCCCACCCCCTTCAGTGACTCTGCTTCTGCCTGTGTTATTACTCCTTCTCTCAGGCTAGAAACATTGCTGCTAACTCTGCCTCTGCTGTCACTGTCCTCCTTCCTGTAGCTGTCATTCAGCATAGCTTTCTTCATCCAGAGGCCCAATGTCCTTTACCAACATTGGGTCAGCAGGATGGGGCAGGAGGCAGACAGGGCAGCCACTAGGATAGAGCAGGCATGGCTGAGAGCTGACCTAGCTCTAGGCACAGTGTCTGAGAGCATCCATCAGTCTCATTATCAATTTGAGAAGGGGCAAGCTCCTGAGAACATATTAATCAGGGTTGTGCATTAGCAGGCATCTGGGGGCAGCTAGCTGCGGCAGTGGGGTGCAGCAGAATAGTGTGAGGTCTGTGGGGCAGAGGCAGGCCCTGGAGTAATGCTGGGGCATGTAATTGGAGCCAAGGATGGAACTTGCAAGATGCTCTGCAGAAGGGGGACTGGGAAGGGGAAAGAAAGAAAGGCTGCTCCTTGGGGCCTCCAGGTGGGATTGGATCAATGGGGAACCCTGGACAGAAGCTGGGATACAAGGCCCTAGGACTGGGAGAGTGACTTCGGGTTGAGTTCTCAGGGTGGTGGCTCTGAGCTTACTGATGGCTTCCCTAACTTGCTCAGAACTGACTGGAGGCACAACAAGAGCTCCAGCTGTTACATGGAAGCTTTGGGACCATTAGCCCTGAAAGTTGAGAAGCTGAGGCTGCAGAAAGAAGCAGAGTCTGGCAGCCTCTTAGACTGACTCAGTTCCTTAGCTCTGTTTCTTCCTTTAAAGGCTCTTTGAGTCACCCTCTTCTCCTCATTTCTGTTGGCCCCACTCTGGCCCTAGGCCTGTCACTTCATATTTGGATGGCTACCCTCTGCACCCTCTTCCCAGAGTCAGTCCCCAGAGGGGCAGTGCTGGGTAATCATGAAGAGCTGGATTTGTTATCCCAGCTTTGTGATAAAAGCAGGCAAGAGACTCAACCTCACTATGCCTCAATTTGTTCATCCGTAAAAGTGAGATAATAATACTGAATGTGAGGATTAAATGATTTAATATAGTAAATTCCTTAAAATAATAATGCCTGGCACATAGTAATGGCATACAAGTGTTTGCTTCTGCTGGCATTACTGTTGTTATTATACTCCTACATGATACAGTCCAATCCTTTTAATCTCCTTTTAGCCTCCAGGTGCAAGCACTCACCCAATGTCGTGGTTTTTATTCCCTAAGTACTTTCTCTTCTCTATTCCAATTGTCCCCACACCATTTTTAGCCCTCATCACTTCTTGCCTAGAAATAGCCTTCAGATTAGCCTCCTTGGACTGGCAGTTAAATCCTCCTTTGAGCTCTTTTCCACTCTGCCTCCAAGAGCGTTATTTTAGAAAATGCAAATGAAACTATGTCATTTTTGTTCTACTTGCAATAACTCCACATTGTGCAAGGAGTAAGTTGACACTTTGTCTGACCCCAAGCCATCTTGTGAATTCTGGGTACCTTTTGCTCCCAATACAGTGTGGGGCAAACATAGGTTTACAGCTTCATATGGAAGACAATACAATAATTAATAAATAATAATACAAGAATAAACTCTTTGTTTCATATACTCACAACTGTAAACCTCCTAGTTTTGCCCTACCTCGTATATCCAAATTTTGGCCAGTTGCCAAATCTGCCTCCATTCACATTTTTCCTTCTGCCTAGGATTAGTCTCCCTCCCTCCCTCCCTCCCTCCCTCCCTCCCTCCCTCCCTCCCTCCTTCCTTCCTTCCTTCCTTCCTTCCTTCCTTCCTTCCTTTCTTCCTTTCTCCCTCTCTCCCTCCCTCCCCATCCCCCCATTTCTTTCTCTATTTTCTCTATCTTTTTGCCAAGTAAACTCATATCCAAACTTTAACATCCAGATGGAGAGAAGTCTTCTGTCATTTCTTCAGCGCATACCCCCAGCAGACTGCAGTCTTTGCAGGGGAGGGTAGAATCTCATTCACTGTGTGTCTTTCAGACCTCGTGTAGCCATACATGGGCAGAAATGAAATGCCTCGTTGGAAAGTCCTGTCCTGCTACCACAAGGGTGTTTGTCTGAGAGTGAGCTATAGAGTAGAGTGAGGTAGAGTCAGTAATTATGACAGATAAGGAGACTCTTCTGGTAGAACTAAGTAGGGATGTTTTCTAATTCTGTCCAAAGTATCAGGTGCCTGGCAACACCCAGAGACAAGGCATTCCAGATGATAGCTGTGGGTACAGAAAAGTGAAACTCCCTAAGTTTCAGCTTTGCAGGCAGCATGTACTTTCACATTTGGAATAGCCAGAGCAAGAGATCCAGGAAAGCAGACTCAGACTAGCCCCAGCTCAGGCTGCTGTGAGCTGAACTGTGAGCAGCTAGGGACAGAAATTCTAGAATCCTCTTAGGGGAGGATATCAGCCCCCATATACAGAGAAATAGCCAAGTCTGTCTAAGTTAGGGTAGGATGTAAAACACTGTTGGAACCAGCAAAAAAGGGTGTTATTGGTTAACCAAAGGGAAAAGAACCCATGCAGGCAGGGCAGAGCTATGCCACACCAAGCTACCCACAACTGTCTGGTCACTACTCCTGCTGAACAAGCCAAATCTTAATAGGTGCCCATGCATTTGCAATTTTGTGCACGAATCTGCAATGAGGCAGGATTCACTGGGAAAGGCTTATTTTTGCTCCACATGGTGTCATCTGGAGGGACATGACTGGAGGCTAGAGAGTCTACTCTCAGATGGCTCATATGGCTGGCAAGTGGGTGCCGACTGTTAGCTGGGATCTCAGAGAGGGCTGAGGGCCAGGGGCCTTGGTTTCCCTCCATGGGAGCCTCTCCACCAGCTGTTCAGGCTCCTCTGAGCATGGAGACTGGCTTGGAAGAGTGAGCATCACAAGGGAACCAGGTGAAAAAGCAGTGTGTTGGGAGAAGTTTAACAATTGGCTCCCTAGGTGGAAGTGCCTTGATCTGTACTCAATACTGTTTGCTGATTTCCACGCTGTCAATACTCCCACCATGGTCAATTGCAAGCCACTGAACACAGAGTTGGTAAGAAATGTGCACAGTTGGCTCTCAGGAGCTGGTATGAACCAGCTCCATCACCCACAGGTGGAAACTGCCCTGGCCTTTGAGGTCACATAGTGTCACTTCTGTTGTACCCCACAGATATACCCAAATTCAAGAGGAAGGAACTTAGACTCCAACTCTTCATGGGAAAGGTATTGAAGTCACATTGTAAGAAAAACTTGTGGGTTAGGAGGCCTTTTGGCTGTCATTAAAGAAAGTCATCTGAGATAAGTAGACTCAAGTGACATTTACACTCAAGATTCTGGTAAGTGGTGGTCCCATGAAATGGGGACCTATATCTTTTTGGGTTTATCTATTTCTCATTTTAAAGGCACAGTAATTGCTTTGTATATATGAATTATATGTGTGCATACAATATATACTCCACACATACCTGCATATGTATAACTGGCATATGTTATAGTGTGTGGTCACTAATATTTGCTAATTGAATGGTGCTGTGTGGTATGATTCTTGTGCTATTTGCTCTGTGAGTCTCCATTCCAGCTTCTCAGAATCAGGAGTTAGCTCCGTGTTGGTGAATTTAGCCAAAGGTCACACATGACTGGTGACCATGAGGCTCAGGGTGTTGTTATGATTAGAATTTAGGGGGAAGTCCTATAATTCCACTTTGTCCTTTGCTGATGGAGGCACCAGGCTGTGGCTCCTGTGAAGCAGAGACAGGCTTCTTTATTTGGAGGCTAATTAGCCAGCCCATGGAACCTCTAGACCCTGGATTTCTCCTCTCCCTGCTGAAGATGCCTCTTGGCAATATCTGTCCCTGCCAGAGAGAAAGGAGGGGGCAAAAGGAACAGTGACATTCACAATGGGAAATTTTCATACTGGCTGGAAGCAACTCCTAAAATTAAGTGTATGGATTATTTGTGGGTTTCATTACTCAGGCTATTCCTGTTCCCATTGACACAGATAATTGGAAATTGACTGTACTATCTGTTTGAAAAGGTTGCAGGAACACAATGAATGATTTATGTGACTGAATGAATGAGAATGTGGGTCTTCTGATTTTGTGTGTGTTAATAAAAGTTTTCAGGACATAGCTTTCAATTAGTCAATTAACATTTACTGGGAACTTTCTATGTATAATGCTAAGTTTGGGGATTTGAAGAAGTTGGTCATGGTCTCTGGTCCCTGGGGAAACATGATCTACCCATGAGAAGTTATATAACATTATAATGAACCAGTGGCTACTCAATACAGTTGTTGAAAACAAGAATTAATTACTGTGTATTTTAGGTCTACAGACCACACAGTGCCTCTTCTTTCACCTATGTTGCCTCCATTACTCTTGTCAACAGTCTTTTGAGGTAGAGATTATTACTTTTATTGATAAAGAAACTGAGGCTCAGAAGGTTAATGGACTTGGCCATGAATGCTCAACCAGTAGAGCAAGGATTCATTGTCTGGACCTTTTCAATGGTACCCCAGCCATCTCATTTGTTCTCCATGAATCTTCAGATCCCACCCACATTTATTGAACATGAGGTGCTATCACAACTGTGTTATTTCCTTTTGGCTTCACCCCTGTGGTAGCTTGGGAAGGCTCAGGTCTGGGGCATGTGGAGATCACAACAGCACAAGGAGCAAGAGGAAGTATAGGCTGGGGCTTCCTAGGTTGGGCTGGGGATGTAGAAAAGTGAACAAATTGAAGAGGCATAAAAACCTGATGAGTGGCCTGAACATACTATAGAAGTGGAGGGAAAAGTGACTGGATTAACCTTGGAGTGCTGTAGGAATAAAACATCTACCCTTGCACTGGGCCTGAAGAGCAGGTGGGTAACCCAGGGCAGGGGGTGGTGGAGGGGGCATGAAGAGGTGCATGAAGAAGAAAAACCCCAAAACAGAAAAAATAGAAGACTACTTTTTCTTTTTGGAATGTATGTTTGATTTAAAATATATATATATTTATTTATTGACCCCAAATTTCTTTATTACATTGATATATCTATAAAATTACTACTATTATTGCAAAAGTAATTAAAAGGAAAGTTTTTTACTAGGAGACCAGAGTTGCTGGAATGGAGGGTTCTGGAAGGTGGGTAGTTGACATCAGAATTAGACAGGTTGGTTTGAACCAGACTGTGGTAGATCTAGTGGCCGGGTTAAGTAACAAAATGTTTTTCCAGAGCAATGTATTGTTTTCAGGAAAACATAGTAATGCTCCCTGATTTGTTTATGCCAGAATGTTCTGCCTGTGAAAAATATATTTCTTACTTTTTCAATATCTATATATTACAAATATACAAAAAGTACAAAAAGTATGTAGCACAAATTGTCTTCTGCCCCACCCTTGGCTTCCAGCTATCCAGTTCTTCTTCCTGGAGAGAGCCACTCCTAACAGTTCTTGTCGAGAGTTTTTATTCTATGGGATTTGCTAAGATCAGAGGGTCTGTGCCCAGAAGGAGCCAGTTTTATATGCATCATTCTAAGTCATGTCCAAGTTCTTTATTTTATTCTTAGATTATAGCTCAACACCATCTCTGTCAGATGAACACTGGTTGCATGAGTTGTCAACATTACTCATGTGGCATTTAGTACATAAGGACATGAAGTTCTTTTGGGCCTGTGGCACCCAAGGTACAGAACATAGTCAAATCAGCTCAAACATAATAGGTGGTTATTCTATTGTAAAGAGAGTCCACCAAATCCAAGAAAAAAATTCCAAATAGAACCAGCCTCTTGGGAACTCTGCTGGGAACCAGAAAGATTAATGAGGTTTTTTTCTCTTTCTATCTTTGTCTTTCTTTGTGGTCACATGCTTCTGGTTTGTCCAATCTTCTTTCTGTAGACTGGCCTTTTCTGAAAAAATGCCTGCCCCAGTCCCTAAATCTATGTGACCTTTCAGGTCTGATGCTTATCACTCCTGTTGCAAAAGCTTCTAAACCTTTTGGTGAAAATTCTAGTGACAATTGGAGTGGATCAGTTTATCTCCCTGAGTGAGGCCGCACTGCCATAAGCTGCATTGGCTGTTTTGGGGTCACATGGTCATCCCTAGGCCTTGAGAGGATGGGAGGTGAGGTGAAATGGCAGGATGGAGGTCCTTTCCAGACAGCAGAGAGTTACCCTCAGTGTGGCTTTGTACGGTCTCCATTGCTTTGAAGAAGCTTCCGAGGACAGAGAACTGAGGGCACCTGGCTTGGTGCTCAACACACAGTTTTATGCTCTGTAAATATTTGTTGGTTTTATTGATGTTTTTTTCCCTGTTGGAAGATACTGTTCTTCAGGAAGGACTGAGAAGTCTGCAACAGATATTTATTCAAGTGCCATTAAGGAGTGTGGTGAAGCAGAGAGGACTCAAAAATTAGTTACTGCCAGGAAGTAATGATTTGGAGCTGTGTGCTCCTCTTAGGAACAGGATCAATAGATTATTTTCATTAGAAAAACAAGACAAAAAATATCCTACAGAAGCAGAGCAGCTGTATCCTGGGATATGTCCTCTAGACAGAACTTAACTATAAGTGTATGCAGCCCTCTGAAATTGTGACAGAGTAATAAACTCTTAATTGGAATATCTTGGAGGGTGGCCAGCCCTAGTGAGTGAAAATTGTGAAATTATGGCAAGTGCTTAGCCAAGTACAAGGCCTATTTTAATGACCGGATAAGAATCATTGATAAGCACAGTGTTTACATGCAAATGATGCTGATAAAGTGATTGCCAAATATTCAGAGCTAATTTGCTTAAGTAGATTAAACATTCCCCTTCCAATTTTGTTAGGATTGATAATTCGATTTGCGAACATATTTAAAAAATCACTACAAATCCCAAATGAGCTAAGTCTGAATATATACTTTATTTTTTTAAAAAGTTACTATTAACTTGTGAATTTATAATTGCCAAAAACGACATTCAATTCTACTTATTTTCTTAGGAAAAAATGTCATACAAGGGATGCATAAAGCACTGATGCTTTGCCAAAGTGAGTATATGTACATCATTTGCATTTGGTCCATATCAAGAAATGTGGTCTATTGGTAACACAGGGGAATAGGATTCTGGAAACCAAAGTTCTGGTCTTTTGCAAAGGTGGCCAGAATAATTGCTCATCCCACCTACTCTTTCTGCAATGTGGCTTTGCCCTGTTCAATCAAGGAGTGGGGAGTGTCCACCCCCTTGACTGTAACCACTGGACTCTGTAAACACTGGGCCCTGTAACCACTTTAACAAATAGAATACAGTGGAAGTGGCTCTATAGAAATATGTCTACCATGAAGCCACCATGCTGTGAAAAGCCTAAGCCATGTGGAAAGGCCCTGGAGGATGTGATACCTTGCAGAGTGAGAGAGGCCAAGGAGCACCAGTGCACCACCTAAGTGTGTAGAGAAGCCATCTGGGAAGTGGGTTTTCCAGTCCCTGCCTCCTGGCTGGTGCCATGCAGAGCAGAGGAGCATTTCAGCCAAGATTTCCTGACCCACAAAGTTGTGAACAACATAAATGGTTGTTTAGGTGTTGGGGTAGTAAGTCACTGGTTCCTTCTTTGCCTCAGTTGGTTCATCAGAAAAATGACCATGGTGACCCTTTCTCTGTTTCACAGGGTTAGTTTCTGAGATGTTGTGAGGTCACATTGAGATAATGTCTGTGAAAGTCCTTTTATAGGTTAAGAATGCTTAGAAATGTAGGCCAGTTGGTGGGCTCAAGGCTGTGATGTACCCCAGAGTACTCGATAAATATGAGGGCTGCTGATTGTTCTCATCACAGCTCCAGAATTCCCTGCATCTACCGTCTCTGTCCTTCAGGTTTCCTTGCTTAATCTTCTTCTTTAATCCTATCATATGTCAGAGGGTCTCAGGGAAAGATAGATGAGATCCTGATTCCAGAATTTTGCTTTATGATTCTTCCCTGAGAGAGCCACTCCTAACAGTTCTTGTCGGGAGTTTTTATTCTATGGGATTTGCTAAGATCAGAGGGTCTGTGCCCAGAAGGAGCCAGTTTTATATGCATCATTCCAAGTCGTGCCTAAGTTCTTTATTCTATTCTTAGATTACAGCTCAATGCCATCTCCGTCAGATGAACACTGGCTGCATGAGTTGTCAACATTACTCATGTGGCATTTAGTACATAAAGACATGAAGTTCTTTTGGGCCTGTGGCACCCAAGGTACAGAACATAGTCAGATCAGCTCAGACGTAATAGGTGGTTACACTATTGTAAAGAGGGTCCACCAAATCCAAGTTGATATCAACTTGTCAACAACTCCAAAACACAAGCCTCAAACCCATGTTTTACAATTTCTTTATAGTCAGTTTGTGTAAGTGTCTATACATGCAAACTTTTGGAGGTGTGGTAAGATGGGCAAGAAACTGCTTGATGTTTATTACTAATTGGAAAGAAAACAGTCAATTATAAATGCATTTCCTTTTAAAGAATTTGAATGAATTGCTTCTTCTCCATGACCCCCCAATTTACCCATGAGTGCCAAAATATCCCTCTTGTGGATGTGTGGGAGTGTGGGAGAACAGATGCTTGACCTAATGATTTGTGACCAGGTTTACATTCTGCAAGCCATCTGTACTGGCAAGAACCACAGATATGAATCAGACTCAAAGGGTAATAGGGAAACCAATGGTCAAATGTCAGCGAGGCCAAGTATAGTTACCAGGTCCAGAGAACTAGAAGCAGTATTGAAATCAAACCTGAGACAGGGTTATAATGAGAAAGTCCTCTGGATTGGAGAGGGCTCAGGAAGGGTGTGGTGAGAACCTTAGAGCAGCCTACATTTGTCCCTCTGAGCTACCTTCCTGTAGGGAGACCAACTGTTCCGATTTACCCAGGACATCCCCAGTTTCAGCACTGAAAGACCCATCTCCTGGGAAATCCCTCATTCCTGGACAAACTGGGACTGCTAGTCACACTATATACCTGATTTTTTGTCCTAACTTAAAGGGTGGAGCTTAACAGAGAGTGTTCAGTCAGACATACCCCAGATCGGCAGTGTGGCAGTCAGAATAAAGAGTTGAATCAGTTTGTGTTCTGCTCTGTGACATTGCTTATCACAGAACAGGGTTCCAGCACAATCAAATCAGGCAGGGATGACTCAGCCACTTCCACATGTCCCTGGATGATGATGCCATTGCACATGACCATTCTCAATGTCTTCCCAAGTAAGAACTGCCAGTTTGGACCCTTATGATAGGTTGTCTTAACAGAAGCCTCAAATTTTTGAGGGTCCTGTGTTCCCAGTGGTGGAGAGTACCAATTCACTGCTGATGGTACAGTGACCAAGTGGGCAATTCAGCGTTTCATCTACACACTAAATGATTACTGACCAACTATTAGGTCAGGGTCTCAAGTTTCATCATGCAACAGAATCACCTGGAGGGCTTACTGAAACAGGTTCCTGGGCCCCTTCTCCAGAGTTTCTGATTCAGTAGGACTAGAAAAACACCCAAGAATTTGTATTACTAACCAGTTCCAGGGTGATGCCAATCTGTTGGCCCAGGCACCACACTTTGAGAACCATTAGATTAGGTGCCAGGCAGCCTGAGACTTCATGCAAAGCCCACCAAGGTAGGATTTATTATTGAAGGGTAGTTGCAGAACCAAAAGACTTAATGGTTTGCCTAAGTGGCCACTGCTAAGCAACAGAGCTGGGATTTAAATTCCTGTAGGTTTGTTTTTTTTCTCCTCCATTTGGCTTTCTCCCATTTAAAGGAGAAGCAAGCTGGGGATGGTTATGTTCTTTTTATTTATTTATTTTTTTCATATACCTATTGAAGTTTGGTTATACTTTGAAATTTTTTTTATTTTATTGTGGTAAGAATGCTGAACATGAGATCTACCCTCTTAACAAATTTTTAAGTGGGAAACACATCACTGTTGACTATAGGTTCAGTGTTGCACTGCAGAGCTCTAGAGCTCATTCATCTCCCTTAACTGAAACTTTGTGCCTGTTGACTGAATAACTCCCCATTTCCCTCTCATCCTAGCCCCTGGCACTACCATTGCACTCTTTGAGTCTATAAATTTGACTATTTTAGATACCTCATATAACTGGAATCATGCAGAGTTTTTGTCTTTCTCTGGCTTGTTTCACTTAGCATGATGTACTCCAGGTCTATTCATGTTATTGCATATTGCAGAATTTCTTTTTAAGGCTGAAGAGTATTCTATTGTATATATATAAAACTTTCTTTATCTATACATATGTTGATGGTCATTTAGGTTGTTTCTACATCTTGGCTTTTGTGAATAACTGCAATGAACATGGGAGTGCCAATATCTCTTTGAGATCCTGATTTCAACTCTTTTGGATAATTATCTAGAAGTGGGATTGCTAGATCATATGGTAGTTCTATTTTTATTTTTGAGGAACATGGAATGGTTATCTTCTTAACTCCTGAAGAAACACATGCTTTCCAGATCTTTGCTTTGTTCCCATTGATTTTTCTCCACTCTTCTCATCATATACATTTTATTTCAGGCAGTGAGTAAGAGGTCAAATTCAAGTCTGGAGTTTGAGAGGTTTTGCTCGTAATATAAGCCATGCCACTTGTCCACATTCTGAACTCAGTTTCCTTGTCATTAATTAACATCTCATCCTATCTCCCATATGATAAGGTTGTTTGGAAGGTAGTCAGAGTGTTAGACTCTAGGAAAGAACTGTTTAGACACATCCTAAGTCATAAGAGGCCTGTTGTTGGGGATTAATGCTTTGCAGAACTTTCCCCTGGCTCTAAGAATTACTGTAATGTGGAAGTGACAGCTTTTAGCAGCCTGGTATCATGTGACTTGGATTTTGGAATGCTCAAATGAGAAGTACAATCTTTCTGGCTTTTCAGAGTCAAATATCCTGGGGCTGAATGAGACCTTAATGATTAGAGTTCATTAGTCTTTCTCATAAAGCAGAATTCTACCTTTTACCTAGTGTTTTTTTTAACGAGATTGTAGAAGAGATTGTTGTAAACAGTACAGCCCCATATCAAGTACAATGTATTCTGACATGAATAATTGCATACACATACATTCTAGAATCACTGACCTCAATCAACACTGAAACATGTATTTTTACCTATTACAGACTCTTGCTGTCTAGAGAGCTGGGAGTCAGATGAGCTATGGTGGTGCTGTGTAAGTATAGGATTTTAAGCCAGTGTCATGAGATTATAGAAAAAAGAAATGATGGTCTACATGGAAATAAGTTTCACTATGAAAAAAGGCATCTGATAACCAACTTCATCTTTTTTTTAATGGATCCCTGAAGTGTTGGATTGTGGAAGTATGGAAGATCTGTGAATTCTTCCAGGGCATTTGATACCCCTGTGGGCTTGAAATTTGGGTGGTATGACATTACAATCAGACAAATTCAACGAAGATTGAACATCTGGACTCCAAAGATGTTGATTAATACATAAAGGTCAGGCCAGAGAGGTGGGTTCAGGTGGATGAGCTGCAGAGCTCCACTCAGGATCACATCCCATTCTGTTTCAGAATCAGTGGCTTGGATATTATAGGAAAGAGAGTGACAATCAGTATGCTAGATGACACCAGGAGAGTCAGATCCACCTTATGAGGCCAGAGTGTCGACTAAACATAAACATATAAAATTTAATTGGAATCATTGTGGAGTTATGCATTTGGACTGTATTAGTCAAGGCTCTCCAGAGGAGAGTAATTGTCTCACACAATAACAGAGGCCAAGAAGTCCTGCAATCAGCTGGCAGCAAACTGGAAAACCAGGAAAGCTGGTGGTGTAATTCAGTCCAAGTCCAAGGGCCCAAGAACAAGGAGCAGCGATTTTCAAGGGCAGGAGAAGATAGATGTGTCAGAACTAGCAAACAGAGCAAACTTTCACTTCCTCTGCTTTTTTGTTTTGTTCAGGCTCTCAACAGGATGATGCCCACCTGCACTGGTGAGAGTCATGTTGTTTACCCAGTCTACCCACTCAAGTACTAACCTCTTCTGGAAACACCCTCATATATGCACCCAGAAAAAATGTTTTACCAGCTATCTGGGCATCCCTTAGCCCCATGAAGTTGACACAGAAAATTAACCTTTCCAGGTGCTTTAAATCGCTCAGCTATAGCCTTGGGGAAAACTGGTTAGCAAGTGTGGAAAATGAAAAGGTTTTAGTTGACTCCAGCTCTGTGTACATCAGTATTGGAAGGTTGTCAAAAAGAGAAGGTAAGGAAAAGCACAATAAAACAACATTAGTTTGGATGAATAGAGGCAACTTGTCTGGGGTGAGCAAAGTGAGGGGACCACTCTGCCTGCCCTTCATAAGTCAGATTACTCCTTGAATACTGCACTCAATTTGGGCATAGCATTCTGGGGCACAAACGAGGGAGAGAGTCTCAACGGGTCTCCTCCCCAACTTGTCTGCAGTGTTCTGTAATCCCAGCTCCCACTTGGGCTTCCACATTAAGAGAAAAAGGAATTCATTCATTCAGAACTTATTCTCTGAAGTATGGGGATGTGTCCAGAGGTGAATCTACTTTGAAGCTAATGAAGCTAAAGCGTCAAACTCCTCTTCTGCCTGGGGCTCTTCTAAGGCATTGGAGTAGCCCTGGAAATCTGTTTGCATGGTTCTATATTTTTGCTAAATCTGTAAACCTAAAATAGTATGACTAATCAAGACTATCTCTTTCTGCTATGAGCTTCCTTCTATCACATCATATCACAGCGCATTTCCTTCCACTTGTGTTGGATGTCATTGGAGGGATGGTCAGCACTCTTTTTATCTTCTGAAGGGGAAGTTGAGGTGACATACATTTTCAACTAAATTCAGTAGCAGGGATATATGTAGTTGGCTGGCATTTCTAAGTACATTTAGTTGTGGCATCAAGGAACACTCTTAACTTACCTGCCCACATGACATGGAGGTACAAGACCAGACCAGAATCACATAGTGATATGACTGGGTCCCACAGAGTCAAGAAACAGAAGCAAGTAGAAAGTGGAGAAGAAGCAAGATTTGAAGTGTACAGAGTGATAATCTAGTTTGTAGAAAATTCTTCCAAGAATTAGTCAAGTCAAATTGTGAGTAGATGATTGAGCCTCATCCAAGCTTAGGCAAAATAAAAATTCCTTCCTGTAAGATAGCATAAAACACCCAAAACCACTGCAATGAGGACATCTATGACACATTGGGAGCTATCAAGTCAAAGGGGAGTTAAAATTTGTTCCTGAATAAGAAAACTTGAATTGTCCCCAAATATTACAGCTATTATAGGAAATAACTTAATAAACAAAACATTACCATGAACAAGTTGTGATGCACAAATAAACATTTTAAAATTCATAATACAAAACAAGTTCGGGTTAACCATGCTCACTACCAAAAAGGTTATTACATGAAAAGGTAATCAAAGATTATACAGCCCCCAAACTGGAGGTTAAAAGTGTTATAGGGGTATGTCAGGCAGTTAAGGAATACAAGTATATATTATTTTTCTGGTTTGTTATGTTTGTCAGTTTTTAAAATTTGCATTTTGCTGTGAGTTCTTTCCTCATTCTAAATAAGTATTCACTCTTTACCTAATTTGGTATTTATAATTTTATATTATTTTTCTTAAAGAAGGCCTCCTGAATTATACAAACTATAGGATTCACAAAACCTCCATTTGCCCTGGCTGAGTTTCAGAGAAATTCCAACACAAAGATGGCCAGTGTTCGGCCAAAGAGCTCATCATAGAGGAGGGGAGATGGGACAAGTTCATCGAAGAAGAATGCCCTGGAGAATGTGACAAGGCCCTCAATAGAAATGCTAACCAATTGATCCGAGTGTTTAGGCATCTCTGGGGACACCTTTATCAACGTGTCAACACTCCAGCCTGCCCTTCTCCTTGTGTTCACAATTCTTTTCCTAAAAGGAAGATGCCTTTTAAGAAGTACCCATCCTTCCTTATATAAACCACACCCTTAGCATTGAACACCCATGTCTCTCTTATATTGCTTTCTTGGCCTGGAATGTCCTTTTTCTTATGTGACATACGGCATGAGTCTTCAGCAGTGTCATAGAGGGTCCATGAATTCCAGACGCCATCCTGGACTCCCTCACTCATAGCTACCTGACCTTGGTTAAGGTATTTGACCTTTCTTCAGCTCCATAGCAGGGATTAAAATGCCAGCTTCAAGGGCTATTGAGAGACGCTAAATGAGTGGATGTGTATAAACATGTATCAACTTTAAAGCTCTGAACAAATGCTAAATGTTATTACTACCCATTCTTCAAAGCTCAATTCAAATTCTACTACCTTTATAAAGTCTCTTCTCACCCCCATCCCATTGATCATTTCTTCTTTGTGCATAATACTTGCTTCTGTTTCTCATGTATTTCACTTGTTTTATTATTGTTACGGCATTCACTTATTCACTCACTCTTTTATTTCATAAATATTTATTGAGCTCTCCTCTGTATTGGACACAAACTTTCTCCCTCACTGCATTTATAAACTGGGCAGAGGTTGTATTATTCTAATGTGTCCCCTGGAGCACTCAGCTTATTACCTTGTGCTCACCAAGATCTCAGTAATGGCTCTTTAGCTGGGGTGACATTTCAGCTGTGCCTTGAAGACTTGGGAGGATATTCCCCAGGAGATAAAGCATGAGCCCTGCTTCCTCCACAGTAGTGGTTCCACCCTGGCTATATATTGGAGTCATTCAGAGAAACTTTAAAAGACATGGGGATGCCTGAGCCCACCTGAGATTCTGCTTTAATTGGTCTGAGCACTGAGTGCTTTGTGAAGCCTCCAGGTGATTCCAATGTGCAACTGGGTTGCTATCCACTGATCCATGATAATTTTATTATTTGGTGACTGAGACACACTCCTAGCAACTGCCCCTAGTTCATTGGCCCATTATGGGAATGACTCTGGTATCACAAATCCTGCTTAATGTCCTACTGCCTGGATCATGTGAGGTCATTTGTGATTTTGGTGCACCTGCTAAAGGCCAGATCAGGCACGCTGCCAATAGCTTTCTAGTTTATTGTTCCATTACTCTGTTACTTCACTGAAATGAGTAACAGGTGGTCCAGGGAGCTATGGCCTTGCCAGGACTACACATTCTGCCATGTTTCTCATCTTTCTAGAACCTTCTGACCTCTACCACTAATGGCTGAAAAGCAAAGACTCTGACCTACCCACACAAGAAGAAAACTTCAGAGTTCAGCCCCTCCCCCATTTCACTTCCTTTCTCCTTCCCTACGTCTCTAATTGAATCCTTACACCTCATTTGTGTGTTTTTAGTCAGCTCATCCTTTGTTTTCTTTTTTCCCCTCCAGGTGTGCGGAGCCACCTTTAATAACAGGGTCACTCACCTGACAGCGGTTTTGATAAAGGTGGGAGAAAGGTTCTTTCAGCTGCGTGCTCGGCAGAGAAAGCTGTGCCTGGTATCACAATCTGAGATGTTCCAGGCTCTACCCATAATTATAGCTTCTCAGCCTCACCTAGCCACCCACTTTTCAGAGGAAAACTGTAGTCAGCGACGCTCACCTCCCCAGTGGGGGCGGCTGCCGACTCCTTAAACCAGGAAAGCAGGAGTGTTGGCTGGGAAATGAGGATTTCATTCTTGCTCTGCGCTGCGGGTGCTGTCTCTACCAGAGAAAGAGATCTGGCTGCAGGCGGAAAGATCGTTCATTCAGGCAATAAAAAACAACCTTTACCTTTATGGGGGCTTGTTTCCAAAAGAAATTATGCCTCCATTAAGGGCCATTTTAGACCATTAGTGATATGTTTGCATTTCCACCAGAATGTTTACCTTTCTCTTCAGGGGAACAGAGGCCAGTCAGCACTGTTCACAAATTAGTAACTGTGATCAAAGCTCACGGCTCTAGCGGGAGAACCAACAGTTAGGTTTTGGAGTTGAATTTCAACTCACTAATTGGCTCTGCAGGTGACTTTGTTTTTCCTTCCCACTCCCTAAGTGCCCTTGTCGGTCTGGGGATGGCCTCCCCAGGTGGTAGAGATGCTAACAAGGAAAGGGGAGCAAACCATCCAGGGAGTGGTGTCCTCTCTCTCCATAAACTGAAGGTTTACTACTGAGATTCTCATCAAGGATCTTGTCAGCTGTCACTTTACTTCTCCAGGTCTCAGTTTTGGTACAATTATGCTCTCTGTGTGTTATGTGCTTTTGAGTCAGCTCCTCTCTTGACCACCCTATGAGTGATGTGCAGTGTCTTGTCCTGAACCACCCTGCATAGCTCCTGTAGGCTCATGTCCATGGCTCTTTTGTGGAGTCAATCCATCTCATATTTGGTCTTCCTCTTTTCCTGTTGCCTTTTATTTTCCCCAGCACTATTGTCTTTTCCTAAGAACACTGCCTTCTCACGATGTGCCTGTAGTAGGACAGCTTCAGTTCTGTCATTTTTGCCTCAGGCTTAATTTGCTTGCTTGTCTTTATGGTGGTCCAGGGTATCCACAGAGCCCTCTTTTTTTTTTTTTTTTTTTAATTTATTGATTTGAGGGAGGGAGGGAGGGTGAGAGAGAGAGAGAAAAGAAGAGATACATTAATTTGTTGTTCCACTTATTTATGCATTCATTTGTTGATTCTTGTATGTGCCCTGACTGGGGATCAAACCCAAAACCTTTGCATATTGGGACAACGCTCTAACCAACTGATTTACTTGTCTAGGACCACAGAGCCTTCTTTTAACACCGTATTTCAAATGAATCAGTTTTTTCCCCATAAGCTATCTTCACTGTACAGTTTTCCCAGCTTACATAGTAATTGTGAATACAAGGGTGTGGATGACATTAGCCTTGGTCTCTAATCACATATTTTTGATATTGGGGAACTTTCCTAATAATTCTTATTAGGTTTGTATGTGAAAATTAGGTGAGATGATGCATATAAACACAGCAGGTGCATGTCTGAATATTTCTGCTCATTAACTTGGAGCTGTTTTTGTTTTGGTGTTCTTTCCCCCCAGTGTACAAATGGGGACCAAAATCCTATCTGGATGGCCGCTCTCCCCCTTTCTTCCTGGGAAGGAATCAATGAAGAAATAAATATATGTCCTTCTGAAATCTCTAACACCATGGGAAACTAATAGTTAAAACTCCACCTTGATGCTTTTTAATCCATTTCCCCACTGATAGTAGAAATCTCTGCAAGTCATTTCTAGTGGGAGAAGCTTCCACCTTCTGCCTGATAGTTCCAGGGCCATAAACGCACTAATTTTCAAGGATGCCTACACCATTTCAGACTTTAAAAAGTTCTTGTTCACAATGGGTTCAAACCTATTTCCTTGTACCTTTGACTTAATGTGTTGTGGTGGATGGGATTACAATCAAATAGAACACTAGGATGGAGAATTGAATTCTTGGGTCTCTTCCAAAACCCTGAGCTTCTGTGAGTCTAATCTAGTCTTTCCCTCATCCATAGAATAAGGTTAGTTATTACTTCCACTAACTACTTCATACCACTTCTATGAGGACTGATCGTGACCACACTGATTTTGAAACTGCTAAGCAATTTAAGGAACATTCATTAGCCTTTTGGGCAACACGCAATATGTTTACCGGTACTTCATTTTCAGCATGACCAACTCTTTAAATGACTTAAGGAAGTTTTCAAACATACTCAAAAGCAGAGAAAAGAGAATGCATTCATTTGTTGATTTTACTCATCACCCAGCTTCAAAAATTACCAATATTTGTGCTAACCCTGTCAGATGGTTTCTTGACCTTGTTCCCATCTGCCTTCCCTATGGGCTCCTTCTAGATTTCCGGTGTCCATACTGAAATTGAAAGACTGCTAGATTGCAAGTTGTGAGGGCAGATAAAATACCTGTCTTGCCCCACATTATATCTTTAGTGCCTGGTACTGGCCTGGTTATGGTAGGCCCTTATTCAAAAATTATGAAATAACCAAACTAAAAGAAAAGGACTTGTGTGCTTTAACACTCTTTTAAGTATTATATCCTCTAGGGTAAGAAATTGATTCTTTCTACATTCCAAAAACGTATGATAATACCAAAAGGTCATGATAGTAAATATTAACTGACTACAGTTAGCTGGTGAGGGAATTATGGTACTCCTTTGAGCTTCTTCTGGATGGAGTGTCAGGGCAAAGGAGACCTTACTGTGTCATTGGTTTGGATTGAGAAATCATCCCTGAATCCTCTTCAGTATGTGCACTTAGGATTTTGTAAGAGCAGACATGGGTACCATCTCAATACTTTTCTCTCTCAGGACTCACTACCTGATTTTCCAAGGTACCCAGACTCTCCCCAAAGTCAGGTAGAAGCAGAAAAACATCAGAGATCATGATGAATCCTTCACCTCCTGTGCTCATTCACTCATGTGTAAAATAACCATCCTCATGGGGCCATTGAGAACTATAAGGAGATAATGAGTGTAAAGTATATCTCACAGTGCCTGGCATAGAATGAGCATGTGAATGACTACCTTTAAATCCACACGGCAGCCTTTCATGCCTCCCCTCATTGTCTTCCATGCTTGCTCTCTTTTGGTGGGACCTATTGTATGCCAGGCATCTTGCCAGGTGCAACAGCCTGGTGTCACCAGGTTATTCAAGGGAACTTAGAATGTTTAAGGTTATGTTTGTAATTATCCTATTCTTCCTCAAGTGTTTTCTGGTGCCACTTTCAGAGCCAGGACATGGATCTGCGAGGGCCATTGGTCTGACATGGGGTAGAAAATAAACTAAGAGTAAAATAGAATCAGAGGCATGGAAACATGGAACAAACTGACAGCAAATAGAGGGGAGGAGGGAAGGAGATAATGGTGGAAAGGAAGAGAAGGGACTAGTCAAAGAACATGTATGAATGACCCGTGGACATGGAGAAGATTGTGGGGATTGACTGTGGGAGCCGGGGGTAGGCTGAGTAGAGGAGAGCAAAGGGGGAATGGGACAACTGTAATAGAATAACAATAATTTTTTTAAAAAGAAACGAAATAGAAAAAAACATGTTATCCCAAAGCAGGGAGGGGGTTGGGGGGAGGTGGGAGTCTTTCCCTTCCCCCCTTCCTTCCTTCCTTCCTTCTCTCCCTCCTTCCTTCCATCCTTCCTTCCTTTTTTCCTTCCTTCCCTCCTTCCTTCCTTCTCCTTCTTCCTTCCTTTCTCTCTATCTCTATCACTCTTTTATGAAAAAAACATTTTTTTGTAGCAGAAGGAATCATCTAATTTAACGTTTGTGAAAAGAAAGTCATAAACAGGAGGAGGGGACATTAATAGGCAGAGAAAGGTTGGGTACAGGGGTTTAGAGAGCACACATCTATTCCGCATTGGAGGGTTGCAGGATGGAAATACCTCCCTCTGTTGTGCTTTCCGGGGCTCCATTTGGGGATCATGTAGTTTCACAAATGGGCCCCATATACAAAAGGTAGGGAGAGACTGAAGAAAGAAACAGGCCACTCCAGCTTGGTAGGTGGCAGTTTTAATAAGTAAGGGAACTTACAAGACTTGCCTTGGGTGGCTGTAGTACAAGTAGATCTCTGTGCTCACCAGCCAGTTTGTGGAAAAGCCTTAACTGGGTTCTGTCATGTGTATCATCCCGGTGGTCTCAACATCACCTTGCTCTCTCAAGGCTTTGTCCTTGAAACAGCTTTTGCTGGGGGAATAGTGGGCAGAAAGGACATGCCAAGGACAGGAGAGGGAAGAGAGGCCTCAAATTGCTGGTGTCCAGCTCATTGGAATGGGTGGTTGCATTCTCTCAATTACCTCCTTCAACAGATTACCATTGTCCTCATATGGTAAAAATCCAGTCTGCATCCTTTGGGATAAATGCAGAAGCAAGGAGGGACCAGGAGCCATGGATCCAGAGTGATGTCCACACTCTTGGGATTCAGGAGCAGGAGAGTAGTGTATCTCAATAAACAGCCTATTGACCACAGAATTGCTAAGAGAACCTGTGGTGCTCTCCTTTTGGCTTTCCCCCTCATGGAGTTAATATTGGGCTGTGTTTGTTCCTTTGCCTCAGCTTCTTCTGGAACCAATAATTCCTCTGACCAGTGTATATTACACACAGATGTGAGGTGCCCTGTGGGGACTGGACAGACAGTTCCTCCCAGGCAATCTGTTACTCTGGCTGCTGTCTGGATAATCTGACCCTAAAGCCTAGGAAATGGTGGAGTGTGTGCTAGTTATCTGGGAGCCGTAGCTGCTTCTGTCTAGGCCTGCAGAATTCTGGAGTGACCATGGGAAGAAAAATCACACCAGAAAGGTTGTGTTGCTTTATGAAGAAGATGTTGCTTTCATATCCTTGTCTTTATCTGTGGGTCTTCCTATTCCTCTCAACCTGGAGTGTTGATAGCAGGGACATTTGTGTCAGGCAGACCTTGGTTCAAGACCAGGCTCCAGCTCTTATTGACTGTAGGAACTTGGTGACTTACTTAACATCCTAAGCAAAACTTTCTTCATTTGATACTAAAAATACCTCACTGGCATGTTGTGGGGATTAATGAGGTAAAATATATCATGTACTATTCCTAAAATGATTTCTGGCCACTTCTTAGTAAATGATAGTCATTTACATTGTTATCCTGTGTACTTTCTTCCTTGTATTATTTTCTAAGCTATTTTTTTCCTCTCTCATGGATGAAGTTCTAGGAGAAAAAGATATGGAAAGTGTAACTTTTTACATATCAAGGAAGCATGACTAATAAGTTGAAAATGTTTGTGTTTATTCCTTCTGCCTATGCTTATTGCTTCTGTAAGAAAGAGCCTGTATCTGAAATCATTGCACTGAAGAGAGACAAGACAACACATGGGGGTCTCCCTGTTGAAGCTTTGATACTAGCTACTTCTTGACATTGTTCTGGAGCACACCCCTCACTGGGAACCATTGTCTTGACATCTACCCAGATAGAATACCATCGTCTGACAGTTGGATGTATAGGTCTGAATCTCATGATAAAGGATCAGGCTGGAGACCTCTATTTAAGAATTCATCAGTGAGTGACCTAAACCATGACTATAGCTGAGCATGCCCAGGGAGTGTACATAGTGGAAATTGGACCATAGTGAATTCAGGAGCACCAATGTTTAAGGGATTACTGTGGAATAAAGATCCAGTGATGGAAAATGAAGCAGGATGGCCAGAGAGGGCAAAAGAATAGGAGAAAGTCATGGTCCCCAGAGATGTTCACATCCTAACCTCAGAACCTGAGGATATGTTACCTTATATGGCAAAAGGAGTTTTGCAGATGTGATTAAGTTAACATTTGGAGATGAGGAGATTATTCTACGTGGGGCAAATGTGACCACAGGGATCCTTATAAGGAAGGAGGGAGGAAGGAGAGTGAGAGCAAGAGATGTGATGATGGATGACTAATGCAATTATTGGCTTTGAAGTTGGAAGAAGGATAGAAACCAAGGAATGTGGACAGCCTCTAGAAGCTGGAATAGGTGAGGGTTTACTCTAGAGCCTCCAGAGGGAACTGGCCAACACCTTAATTTTAGCCCAGTGAGACTCTGACCTCCAGATAATCAGCATTTATTTATTAAAAAACAAAAAATTTATATTGTTTAAATCACTAAGTTTGTGGTAACTTGTTATAGAAGGAAAAACCCCACTAATATTTCAAAGGAATAAAGTATTTGATGGAGGCAGGAGTGTTCAACAGTGTCCAAGGCTCTAGGTGTGTGTGTGGGTAACAGCAGAATGGGTATCACTGTAAGTCACAGAAGTACATGTATTTTCCAAAGGGGATGGAGACAACAGATTTGAGAACCAGGCTCAGGATGAGGGGTGGGGCTTCATTTATCTGGGTTTTGAGTGATGAGCCAGGTTAGAGGGTTTGGGACTTGGCACCAAGCCTACTTCCTGTAGTAGCTGGACTTTGGGGCAATCAAGCCAGCTGTAGGGACCATAGGGACAGATGTAAGAAGGGCAGGGAAATCCCTAGTTACTGCCTAGGCAACACTGGCAGATGGAGTAGCTGGGAAGGAGATGGGACATACCTAGTCTGACAGTCCGATAGACTCTTGGCATCAAGAATTCCTATCAATAGGAAACAAGCCAACTGATTGACTAGGTTGGGGTTCAGGTCTATGGCTTCAGTCCAGGATGTGGCCTGAAATATGACATAGGTCCAGGGTCTGGACTAAAACAGGAAAGAAATGAAAGGTAAGATTCCAGATAGATACTGGTTGGGTGGACAGGTGATAGTCTAGGTCTCAGAAAAGGCTCCAGGAAAGGGCAGCTGGGGAGCCTAGAACATGGGAATCGAAGCTGAATGTCAGGATGTGGCCCAGAGGGGTTCAGTTCCTCTTCCTGCTCAGGCCTGGGGTTGGCAGGAAAGAATCCAACAGAGAATCCAGCATAAGGTGGGACCAGGCAGGGCCTCCCAGAGAGGTGGAAACAAGGTCAAGAAACTGGGGGTACACAGTAAGGACAAAAAACAGCAACCAGATGCAAAGCGATGCCTCAACTACAAACTCTTCTGATGCTCCTCGCTGAGGTCCCCAGTCTGAGGACTGAGCAAGGTGAAGGCAGGGACAAGGAAAGGAAAGTGTGTAAGCATTCTCTTAAAGAAAAGCCAACTACTTTTGTTAGAACCCTGTTTCACTGGTGAAGACCCTGAGACTCCAAGAAGAGGTGACTTTCTGGTGTCTCAAAGCTACGAAGGGGCACAGGCAGAAACAGACCATGGTCTCTGAACTCCCTGACTTGGGCTCTTTTACATGCCTACAGTCAGCTCTCCAAAAAGGGCCACGGCATGATTTGCATTTGACCTGGACCCACATGTGCATATTGTACAGGGATCCTACAAACTCCCTTTGTTAGGAAAAATTCTATTTATTTGAATAGCAGAGACCTGGACACAAGATTTGGTAAAGTCATTGCCTTTCCCATGTTGCTGATGAATCAGCTGGCATTGGGAGGAGGTGGGAAAGGACTGTAACAGCATTAATGGATTTCGTATGGAGATAAAAATGCAAGGTATCCTTGCATTTTCTCTCTCTTCAAATTTATAATTAGATGACCTCCCATGGACTATTTCTGTGATGAAAACCTCTCCTATGAAGTCACTCATTATCACAGATGGTAGAGTGAGGTGTAAAAACAAATGAATCTGCAAACCAACATTTGCTGAGAAGCAAATATTGCTGACAGGGGGAGGGGCACAGTGAACTCAAGTACAGTGCTTTTAACAAGGCATGTCTGGGCCCTTTTCTCAGAGATTCTGATTGGGTAGGTTTACAGTAAGGCCCAGGCATCCAAATGTGGTTCCAATGCACATCAAAGACTGAAAAATATGGAGGTAATATTTTGCCTCTGCCAATTTCACTGTTGGGGTCTGATTATTCTCTAGTGGCCTCACAGCTCCATGGCTCTGTGGAATCTGAGTCTGTGAGAAGTCTGTGCCAAGGCAAGAATTGGTCAACTACGCTGTAGGAGACTGACAGTGGGAGCAGTGACGGAAGTGAGTCTAACAGCCTCCCAGAGTGGGAGGGCTGCTCCCCCAGTCTCTGTTTCCCTGCCTCATGAAGAGTCAGGAGTTAGGCCCCATTTTCTAGAGAAATGATATGCTAGCACATCATGTAGTAGTATTCATGAGTTTGAGAATTTGAATGTTTCTCTTGACAATGTGAAAAGCCTGTCACCCAAGTCTTTCCAAGTCCTCTCCTCACTTACATGCCACCTGCAGGTTTCACTTCCAGAGCAAGTCACCAGCTCTGAAAACATGAAAACATGTGATTACTGTTAGCTTGCTGGCTTTCTCTGATGGGGCTGCTCCGGGTGTGCATGCACATCCTCTCTGTTCTTATTTTACCTGCTTGGCACAGGAGGGAAGAGGCAGGGTGCAGATCCTGGTCTGTGATGAGAGTGGAACATTTCCAGATGCTAGTGTATAATCCCTTTGGATCTGCTGTGCCTGCCAAGTGAGAGCATAACAACTGCGTGCTACAGAACAGAGAGCAGAAGAGAACAAAAGTGTAACAGCATTCTGTCAGCGTGCAGTTCTGGAGAAGAAATGAATGCAATGCCATTAGCATGCGTGCCGACCCACTTTTCCACCTTTGTGTGTATATTTAAAGGATTTTGAATGGGAAGGCATTTGAAGGGAAAGGTAAAAATGATTTGATAGAGCAAAGAATGTCTATTCATGGTAAGTTTCTCTGATTCTAATTCAAGGAGTTTCTCTGAAAATTGTTGATCAGTAAAAAGACTCTCATTGACCAGAGAGACAAAGATGAGTGGTCACTCAGGAGAGGTGATGGGGGGGAAAGCCTTAATCATTAATTGTCTTCTTTCCCTTCCTGGTGCTGGCTTGTTTGTGGGATTTTTTCTCAACAGTGGGAGGTGATAGGTCATATGAAAAAAGAAGTGGAGAAAGATAAAGTGAACGTGCATGCAACTGAATGTTTGATCACTGACCATGGAAGGTCTTAGAATACTGGAAGGTCTGCTATTTCCAGGACACTTGTAGCCCTTCTGGAAGTTGGTCCCCATTGCCTGTTGATGGACTTTCCTCATCCCGGGTTCTACCTTTCTACACGCCCATTGCCAGACTTCCCAGATACTGATTGCTATCTGCATGGACTACTTGTTGCTTACCCCCACTGCATTCCCCTCCAACTACCCCTGTCATTGGTCTTTTTGGTTCTTGGGTCTTGGTCAGGTCTATGCCCAACAGACAGTCCTTGATCATGCCAGCATCCCCTATAATTCATTAATGCTTGACCTGCACAATTTTTAGCTATCTTCACAGATGGTCATGAAACAATTTTGGCAACCTGGGTTCCAGTTTTGGAAACTTGAGTGTGTTGCCTAAGTGTTCTTTGTCAGTGATTTCATCCAAAAGAAAAAAAAAAGGTACAGTGGAAGCTGAACTTCATACCTTTGCAACTTGGTAGATCAAATAATCAAAAGACGCTTGATAAAAAGGAGCTGTACTTGGTGCCTTTATGTGTTTACTGGTGTGTTTGGAGTGTGTTTCATCTCTTTGAGACAGCAGGTGCCCTCAGAGTGGGACTTGAGTTCATGATTCAAGAGTGCTTAGGATATTTCTAAGTATTATAGAATATCATCAGATTTTTTTTAGTGAGACAATTTTATTCAAACTTTTCACTTCCATTTGCAATATCATAGCTTTTTACACCGCATATCTACTATTTCAGTCATTTAACACAAATTTTCAAAACTCATTTTCACTTTTGTCCAAATCTTGATAACTACTATTTATAGTGACTCTGGCTCAAGGGCAGGGATATAATTAGCATTTCTGGGAAGTGCAAATTGAGCAGAATGCAATGTGAAATGCATGGATAAATTCTTATGTTAGTAGAAAGAACATAAGTTTGGGGTTAAAGTACCAATTGTACTATGTAAATAAGAATATTTTCTGTTTGTTCCTCTTTGGTAGGAGTAAAATGAAGAAATGATAAAATTACCTGTGTTAAATTCTTTGGAAGATGTATGATGTATTTTTAAAATTCTATTTGTATTTTAAACTTAGAGAAATTTACCCTCTTATATTTTAGCCCATACCTTTAGTGAAAATAAAACTGGCAACTTACAGTGTTTATCCCATTAGTATTCAATTATATTTCCCAGATAAACAGCTGGAGGCCATCTCTTCAGTGACAAATGTGTTTGATTTGACTTAATCACCGCCACAGGGCACATCATTTACCAACATTTGCTATAGTACAATTTTAACAAGTAGGGTGATTCACCCTAGGAGAGGATAGAAAAAATGCAAAACACCTAGAAACAAAAAGAAATAAGGCAAGCATGGAATTAGAAAGGTATCCGTGCCTTTAAAAATTTTCCATTTTTATTGGACCCATGACCTTGATACAGAAAAGTGCACAAATCGTAAGGGTACACAGTGCAATGAACTGTCACAATTTGAACACATCCATTTTCCAGCACCCAGTCCAAGAAATAGAGCATACCAATAATCCAGAACCATACTCCCATGTCCCTTGCATGCCTTCCTTCCCCAAAGTCACTAATATCTCTTATATTTTTGTTTATTTGGTTTTAAGAGTCTTGGCACTTGTCATTCTAGAAGTTTCTTAGGCAGGCCATTGTGAGGAAGTCCTTGCTATGCCTGCTCTCTCAGGTTTCCATGACTAGGTACTAGAGTCCAAAATTCAACCAATTCTGTGAACATTCTGATAACCAGTGTTTTGAACTGTGCATCTGATAGTTTGGCTATCTCTTTGTCGCTTAGTTGTATTTTTTCTGGAGTTTTTATCTGTTCTTTCATTTAGGCCTTTTTTTGTTTGTTTTTGTTTGTTTGTTTTTTTGTTTGTTATGTGGCTGTTACATAGTGAGGGGTGGAGCCTTATGTGTTCACCAGAGCTGGGAAACCCAGTTGCTGGGTTGTGATGCTGTATATGGGGAAGGGGCCTGAGACGGAACAATAGCACTTGCTCCACTCTGCTGGATTTCAGTCCTTTCCGCCGCTTCCCCCAAGCAAACTGGGCCCTTCTGGTGCTGATTCTCATGTGGGTGGGCTTGTGTACATTCTAGGACCCTGTGGGTCTCTCCAATGAACTCTCCTATGAGGCTGGGAGTTTCTCCTGACACCTAAACCCCCACAGGTGTTTTCAGTTGGTGTTTTGAGGCTTTATTTCCTCGCACTGGGACCCTGGGTTATGCAGCCTGTCCCACTCCCCAGTTTTGCCTGGTTTATCTGCATGCGAATGTGGAACAGCCTGGTCCACCAGCTGCCTTGCATGCTGTACCCTTCCATAATCCACCACTTCGCTGGGTCTGCCCCCTACTGCCTTGCGCACCCAGGCACCACTTTTCCTCGAGCCCTCTCTGCTAGGCTGCATGGCTCTGCCCCTCCTACCGGTCTGGATGATGTGTCTACTTTAACTCCTTGGTTGTCGGACTTCCATACAGTTCAATTTCCTGTCAGTACTGGTTGTTTTTTGTTTCTAAATTATTGTTGTCCTTATTTTGGTTGTGTGAGGAGGCACAGTATGTCTACCTACCCCTCCATCTTGGCTGGAAGTCTAGCCTAATTTTTTTTTATTCATTTTTCTTCTTGCTATTCTGATTGAATGCTTATTTCTTCCTTATGTTCCAAATTGTTGATTTGAATCTTGGCATCGTGCCCTCCATTGTTGGCTCCCTATAGATTTTTTTTTTTTTGCAATTAATGTAACCTTCATTTCTGCCTAGGTCTTTTTTATGCTATTGCTGTACTCAATGAGTTCTTTGAGTATCCCAATAACCAGTGTTTCGAACTCTGCATCTGTTTGATTGGCTATCTCCATTTCATTTAGTTATTTTTCTGGGGTCTTGTTCTATTCTTTCATCTGGGCCATATTTTGTTGTCTCCTTAATTTGGCAGCCTCCCTGTGTTTGTTTCTGTGTATTAGGTGGAGTTGCTTTGACTCCCTGTCTTAGTAGGGTGGCCCATTGTAGGAAAGGTACCTGTAAATTGTGTGGGGCAGAGTTTTAGGTATTTGCCAGGGTAGGGCACCCTGTTTCACTGCTTTCTGGTTCTGTGTGGGGGAAGGGCTCCGAGAGGGGCCAAGCAGCTGCCTGGCCTCTGGAGGTTTGTCCGATACTCACTCTGTTTCTAGTCACTTTCACTTATTCCTTGTATGTGACTGATGCCCTTCCAGGTGTTGTCCTGGTGCTGAATCCCAGATAGGGTGGGTCTGCGTAAGTTCTAAGTCTGTGCAGGCCCTTTACATGGAGTCTTCTGAAAAGCCAGCAGTTTCTTCTGCCACCCCAACCCCCACTAGTCTTTATAGCCAGAAGTTCTGGGGATTTTTTATCCTGGCACTGGAACCTGGGCTGTGTGGTCTGGCCTGGGGCTGGGATCCTCCACTCTTGGAGGTGTCTCTCCTATTTTTATCCACCACACATGAATGTGGGACTGCCCATTCCATGGCCTCTCCCCACCACACTGGGTCTCTGTGCCTCTCCACCCCTCTCCGTGTGTCTGTCTCTCCTACCCGTCTGCTTGAATGTGACTTCTTTAAAGCCTTGTGGTTGGATTTCCATACAGCTCAGTTTTCTGGTGGTTCTGGGTATTGTTTTGAGGTCTGGTTGTAATTTTTTCTGTGATTGTGTGAGAAGGCGAAGCATATTTCCCTATGCTTCCATCTTGACCGAAAGTCTCATTAACTTAACTCTTTATGGCATAACTCTAATAAGGCCAGCATCATGGAGTAACCTCCATGTCTTAAAACATTTCGGGCTGATGAATAATACCATACCCCAAACACCAGAAACTAGGTGACTTATGAACAAGAGAGGTTTATTTCTCACTGTTCTGGATGCTAGGAAGTCCAGAATTGAGGCAAATTTGATGTCTGGTGAGAGGCCACTTTCTGGTTCTTACACGTCTGTCTTTTTACTCTAACCTCACATGATGGAGGTCTGTTATAAGGACACTAATCCCATTCATGGTGGCTTTGCCCTCATGATCTAATCACCCACCAAAGGCCCTGTCTTCAAATATTGTCATGTTGGGGATTAGGTATCAACATACAGATTTGAGGGGGACACAAACAGTCCATCTCTAACATTCCATATGATCTAATTGACTATTTTGTGGTGCATATGTTCCCATTTCCCCAACTGCATCCACTTTATCAGAAATGTGGTGCTGATTATTAATGATTTTTAATATGGTAGATTATAATTAGATTATTAGAGTATCAGAGAAAAATATCAAAATATATAACTTACTGATAGAGAATGTTTTTACATGAAGGGAAGCCTATTCTAATATTTATGATGTGAGTCAACGGCCCTCTGATGCTTTGATGAGGCTTCTGGCAACTTTTGGAACCTAGACTGGTAGCATGGAGGCACTGTGTTAGTCCAGGCTCCTTGCCCAGTGACACTTTCTATTTCTCAGCAACTTTTCCTTATCTCATTTATTTCCCTTTTTATTTTGTTGTGGTTTTATTTTAGTCTGTTTCCTTCTTTTGGCTTTATACCTCTGGGTTATGGAGGTCAGATGTGGCCTATTGAGAATAAATTTCTAAAATTTTATTCTTTATTTCAGTGATTTGCTTCTTCTTTTAGTTCAGACAGTGGGATTCTTTCCCAGTTGTTCTGCTTTTTTGTTTCACTGGGTGTTCTATTATTTTTTGTTTGTTTGTTTGTTTATTTATTGGATGGCAGTGTCTCTTTACTTATCCTTGACAGAGGGAGATTTGTTTAGCCATGGTTCTTGCTGATGGTTGGATATGTGCATTGCCACTGGGTTCACTTATGCACTGGGTCAAACCCCCTTCTCAGAGATTCACTGAATGCAACTCCCAAGACCACTCTCTGATGTATGGCAAGTTTACTCCAGAGAGGTTCTGCTAGCCAGGATGAGACCTTTCACTCTCACAACCTAATGTTCTAACATGTGTGGGAAGTGGAACCCTACCTACAGCTCCTAGAATATACTGCTCCAATAGCTCTTCAAGAGCGCTTGCTGTATACCTCCCTCCCCAGAACTTTACCTCCCAGTGTGGCTTGTACTCTTGAACTCCCACCAGCCCAGCCCACCTGCTGAAACCAGTTATTTTCTGGGAGTGGCAGGTTGTGGCTGAATGTGGAAAAGTACCTCTAATTTGGACCAGGAGAGGTGGAGGTTGGAGGAAGAGGAACTGTACTCTGATGGCCTCAAAAATCAGCATTCCTGCAGGAGAGGGGATGCAGCCCTGGCTTCTGATGATACATGCCTTGAACTGCAGAGCACATATGGGAAAATGAGGAATGATATGGGTCTGCTTTCAGCCCAAGTGAGTGGTCAGTTGTGTTAATCCTTCCAGTTCAATTGCTTTATGGATGAAATCTGCCCATTTCTATCTAGAAATACATTGACTATTGGTCCTGGTTTTTCATTGAGTTATGAAGTTTAATTTTTTCTGTGTTTTGAAAGGCATTTTAATTAAAAGTTGGGAAAGGACATTTCCAGGCTGCTAAGTAGATGATATTTAAAACTAGAAGCTGAATACAGTGGATTATTACTTAATGTTATAATTGTTGTATTTATCCTTTTCTCCCTCAACCTGTGTTCTTTTCCATTTAATATTCTTTGTTTTCTGTCATCATAAATATTATTTTTGTTAAATACTTTGAGCTTTTCTATTTCTATTTAAGTGCAATAAGAAGGAAACTTTTTCTACCAGACTAATGTTGTTTCATAATTAAACCTACTTAACTAAATCAAATTCTGTGTTTTTTTTCCTAATTGTGATATATTTGAACCAATAACTCTTTTTTGAACTCTAATTTTAGACAGGATGAGAGATGTTTTGGACTTATTTTCCTTTTTCTAATCCCTACATTTTGGTATACTTTTGTATCTTGGAAGCTATACCTTACTTTTTTCTTCTTTACCTCTTATCCCTTCAAGTTCTCATGGTAAAATGACATGGTACAATATTTAAATTACTTATTTTAGGTAACTTTCATCCTTTTATGTTGATCAGGTGCAATAGGTTAAAATTTTTACTTCTGAAGTAGTCTTTGAAAAGTGATGATAACAGGCCCTGGACCCCTTCTCCATTTGTGCTTATTCTCATGTCACACTCAATTCATCAACAAGTCCTGCCTCTTTAATTTTGAAACACTTCTTGAATCCTGCACTGCTCACCACAAATGCATGTACTTCCATCTCTACCATCACATCTTAAGTGCTTTCTTATTTCCACTATTGAATCACTGCAGTCTATTCTCCCCCACAGCAGCTCAAATGATTCATCTAAAATGCAAATCGGATCATGTTCCTCCTCTGTTCCACCCATTCCCCCAATAGCTTCCCATCTCCCTCAGAAAGAAACACATAGCCCTCTTCAAGGCTGGCAAGGCCCTGTGTGATCTTGCCCATGGCTCCTCCTCCATATCTAGTTTATCCTTCCTTTTCTCTGTGCTTGGAAGTTCTGCCACCAGATGCCTACATGGCTCAGTACCACCCTTTAGACCTCTGCAAACATCCATCAGCAAGGTCTTTACTAACTACCCTGTTAAAATACCCACAATCACCCAATCCTTTCATCTCATTTTGTTTTTCTTCAGAGCAATTGACATTATATATTTATTAGTTTATACATTTACTGTCTGTCTTCCTCATTATTTTGCTCATTGCTATGTCTTTAGTGCTTAGAACAGCCCTAGCCACAGTCTATATTTGATGAGTATATGAGTAAATGGGTCCTAATACATTAGGTTTGCATGATCTAGCTTTCAAAATACGTTCATTCTGGTTAATAGTTTCAAACTGTTTCTCTGCTATAGAACATTCTCTGCAAACAAAGGGTTATGAAGAACACCAGTATGCAAAACTGATATAACTAGATTGACTTGACTGAGTGGAAGGGTGAGAGCTAGGCAGAGAAGCACCCCTGTCTTGAGTTCCTTTCAGAGCTTCAGCCCCTCATGGAGTCGCTGAGTGTGTTTGAAAACCACCAGTGTAGGTTATTTATCTCACTCAATCCCTATAACCACGATAGGGAGCAGATATAATTGCCCCATTTTATAGATGAGGTAAAGTAATAAATAAGCCACAGGGCTGCAAAGTGGCAGAGCCAGACACCAGCTGAAGTCTGCTCACTCCAAACCCTGGTTCCTTCCCTCTGCACTGCTTGCTTATTCCCTTAACTCTCTTTTCAATTAATTATTCTTTATTCTTGGCATCCTGTTTTCTTTCTGTGTCCTTCTCTTTACCCTGTTTGTAATTACATGCTTTGGGCCTTTCCTTTTAGGGACATTTCTGGCCAGAATCCTGAGAATTCCAATCATTTGTCCACCGAGGTCTCTTTATAGATCTGGGAAATGTTTTCCCAATTATTTCCTTAATTATAATTTCAAGGTTACTTACCTTTCCTATTCCTCCAGAGACTCCTGTTAGTCAGAGTTTGGATAATCTTGATCTATTTTTAGGGCCATTACATTTTCCCCCTTGAAAAATGGAGAGTTGTTTGTTGAAATTCGTTGTTTGGGCAGGGAAACTATTTGCTTTTGAGCATTATTGGTTTCTTTCTTCATTGTTTCATTATTCTCTTCTCTACTCCCAGCATGGCCTTTCAACCTGGATCTCTGCTCTTGGTCTCTCCCCACCATCTCATGGGGTTGTGTCTGTTTGTGCATGTGCTGAGTGCATGTGTGTGGAAAGATGATGCTTAAGATAGAAATTATCAACATAAATCTATAAATTTTTTCCTTGTTCTTCAAATAAAAGTACTTTTTATAGATCTGACAGTGGTTCTTTTTTTTTCAGGGAATTGTAGCTTTTCTAAATGTTCATGTGATTTCTTCTGTAAACTCACTCTTTTAAAAGTGTTTTCACATTTCTTTTGGTAGTTTTGGCTTCCAAGAAAATCCATAGCCAACACATGCTCTACTATCTCCTTGGGTGCCCTGAGAAGGGAAAATCTTGACTCTATCCCACATAATTTAGCAGGACCACATAGTTTAGCAACATAAATATTTAAACAGCTTTAAGCTGATAAATTGTAAGCCTGAGACAGTTTTCCTTTCTAGAAACCTGATTGGCCTCTTTACCATGAAGGGTTAGATTTCCCCAGGTTTCCCCTAATATTCTCTGATAGTTCAATTTGTGCCAAATTAAAAATTTTTACAACGAACCTCTATATGCCAACCACTCTGATTCTACCATTAGCATTTTCTTATACTTGTTTTGTTGCCTTTCCAGTTGTCCTCCTGACGAGCTGTTAAATATCAGGCTGACTGACTTTCAACAGGGGAGAAACTTCTGGAACCTTTGAGAAAATTACTTCTCTGAACTTCATTTTCCTCATCTGTAGAATGTGTCTGGAGTAGATGGTGGTTTTCTATCTGTTTTCATGGAGCCCCCCAGTTCTGTGGAGGAGCAGGAGGGCTGCTGTGTGGATGTGGGAAGAAGGGTATAAAGAGACATGCACCATCTCAGCAGGCCAGGCTCCTGCTCTCTCATCACCTCAGCCAGAACAGTTTGGCCTCGTTTGTTTTATGTTTTGGGTTTCTATATATTTGCTAAGGGAAAAGGGAATTGTGCAGGTGAATCCATTTTTAAAACTCCCGGATAGTGTGATTTTAAGACTGCTTTTCAGCTCACAGATAGGATGTGTCTGGTCTTTCTCACTAGCTTATAAAATTTTAGAGAGTATAAATGAACTATCATTTGAGACACTCCTATGTGCCAGGCACTTTGCCAGACACTTTCTTACATTATTACATTTATTTCTCATAACAACCCTATAAGACAGGGATTGTTAACCTCTTTTTACAGGTGAAAAATCCAAGTCTTAGTAAGTTGACTTACTTAAAGTTGCTTGGCCTGCAACTGGAAGCACTGAGGGGGAATGATGCACAGAACGCCTGCTTCACAGCAAGAAGGCATTTACCTGTTGGCATAGTTCTAACCAACTGGGCATTTCACAAAGCTTTCTTTAAGGTAAGTCATGAAACTCTTGGTCAAAAGATCTTCTGTGTTGTTACCTCAGTGAGTTGTGAGTATGGAATTCTCCTTTCAGTCACAGAGGCTGTTGTAGAAAAACCCTTGGTAGGAGAATCTAAAGCTGAGAGTTCCAACTGTGAAAAAATAGAGCAGGATGGGAGGGGTCATGGCCAAGGCCAAAGCAAACCTATGTTATCCCTTTGTAGAGTTATTTTTCATCTTTATTTTTGCTTTCTACTATGTAGCTCCATTTCCTGTCTTGGAGAACTCTCTCACTGTGTGTGATGTTGGAGGATTGGAATTCAGTGTCTACAGAAATTGGGGACCCTCTATGTTGGCCCTTTGGTGGCCATGCTGTGACATGTGGCCCCTGCTCAGCCAATTGGATTCCCTCTTCTGGGCCTTTGTTTCTAGAAACAAGTAAAACAGATAAGGATTCATTAGAATTCATGCTAGGAAACAGTTGTAGAGCTATCTTAAGCAATGAACTCAATTAGCAGTGTTCATACCATCCTGCCCAAAGATGGTTGTTTTACCTGTTTCTTGATTCTGAAAGATATGGTTTCCCTCCCACCCTGCTAGGAATAGTGGACTCTGCTCCTTATTTGTTGCTGCTGCAGAGTTGCTGTTGTTGCTGTGCTCTGATATGAAAATGGGGAGAATGCTCATTTATCTACTCTGTGTTGTACTATGCTTCCTGCTTTGAAAACAGCACATTTTTACCTTACATTTTCACAAGGATATTTGTACTGGTCCAGTTAGGTTAGTTTATGCTATAATAACAAGCAAGCCCTGATTCTAGAGGCTCAAACAACAAAGCTTAATTGCTCCCTCACTACATTTCCATTACAGATCAGTAGTGGTACATTGTTCATTGTAATCAGGCAAGGGTCCATGCGGTCCATGCTGATGAAGTATCTACCATTTGAATATTGCAGGTTACTGTGGCAGAAGGAAAGAAGCCCTGGGAGAGTCTTTACCAGGAATTAAATGCTCAGCCTGAAATTGACATATATAACTTCTAGTCTCAGTTCACTGGCCAAAACTAGTCACATGGCTCCGCTTAAACAAAAAGGGTCCAGGAAGTGCAATCCTTCCATGTGGCTGCAAAACACAGCCTTAATGGAAACAGCATCTTCAGCTCTGGTCTTATGTCCTCACTTTCTAGGTGTTAAAAACTTGTCCACATAGCCTGGTAAGGCCAGTTCCCATATTATCCTCTTCATTGTTCTCCTTTCCACCCACTTTATAGGACATCTTGAACAAAGTTTCTCTTTCCTTCTATCAAAATTATGTATTGAATTCCCTACACAGTCACATGGCAACTCATGGATGTGAAAGCCTGGAATGGTGGTCCAGTGAGTTAGTCCCAGAAATTACCAGGCTCTGAATTCCAGTTTGAGCTCCACTGGAAGAACTGCTACAAACATGTGCACACAGATGTGCCCAATGGGTATGCTCTACACATATGTGTAAGCCAGATGTCAGCTATAGCTTTGTTGCTTGGTCCCTTGGACAGACTGAACTTTCCACCCTCCTCTAGTCATTGAACTTCAAATTCTCTCTGAAGGATCCAGCCTCTTGGGAGTTTAAGAAGCAAGATGGACTTCAGTGAAGATTTTGTAGGAAGAACAGGCCTTCACAGACCTTGTATGTGAAGATATCTAGCTATGCACCAAAACTTGGTCTCCTTTTCATAGCTGGCAGATCTTACAAGGAACCTGATCTTTACATGTTCTTTTGCATACAGAAGGTGCCATGAGGCTTGTTGGCAAAAGCCAATGGAGTGAGGGTAGAAGTGATGTGTATCATTTCCAAGCATGAGTTTTTAAGAAGTGGGTGTACCTTCTCCAATGGCTTGTTCACTTTCCACCAGCTGGAAGCAAAATTCTCACAGGCCTCAGGGGGTGTCAGGCCAATGAGGTAGAAGGAGCCCAAGTCCCTGAATGAACCATGTGGAGAACAGAATTTTACGTAAGTGAGAAATTGTGTCCAGGACTGGACTTTTGGGGTTTACTGGTTTTACCAGCTAACATTGTCCTAACTAACATAGGAGTAGAAATCACACAACATAGCCAATTACCTAAGAATCTCTCTTAGATAGTCTTTGTCTCCAAAGTTCATTTCTGGCAAAGTTGCCGCTTCTAATTTTTCCCAAATAATGCAATTTTATTAGTTTCTTTCCCTTTCTCCAGGACTATGACCCTCTAATCTGAATTTTACTTTACCCTCTAATCTGGCTTCTCGATAAAGAAGAATTATTTTACCACAGTTCCTAACCATGAACTGCATTCCTATGCTCAAGAATAAAGTTAGAAAATCCTTATTCAATAGGACCCATTCTTTGAAGACATTTGAGAAACTATCTCTAATTCCTTAACTAACATTTTGGGTTTTAAACTCTCTTCTAAATGGATCACCAACTATTTATTCCTAACACATGGCTTACTGATTCCAAGGGGATTCCTGGTGAACATTTTATGTTCTCCATCTACTTACATATGTTACAGAACACAACAAGGGGGGCCTGGGATGATATACTATTATTGAAAAAAGGCCCTGGGTCCGTTATGTCCGCCGCCCTAGGAAAGACGTCTCTCAATGCCAGAGATTTGTGAAAAGGAAAGGAAATGTTTATTTAATGCTATACAGACTTCAAGTAGTGACCTAATGTCTTCATCAAAAATCCCAAAGTCCCCCAAAACACCCACAAACACAGTCACAGTCCTTCCTTCCTTCCCCCTTTGCCCAGTCCAGAGTACCGTATCTCAGGAAAGGAAAATGAAGTCCATGGCTCAGACAGTCCTCTGGTTCTTAGTTAGTCCTCCATCTCGACTGGGAGACCTCCCTGGGTTCCCGGCACCCTCAGCTGAGTCGCCGGGATCTCTGCTAAAACCAGGTGGTGGTTCCCCTTCTAAAGCTGTGGGGGTCCCCACTCTGTCCAGGCCTCATGGTTCTCCCTCTCAGGGCTGCAGGAAGGGGAGAGTCCCCACTCTGCCCAGGCCGCGTGGTTCTCTCCCTCTGGGATGCGCATGGCTCACCTACTCAGGGTTGTGCATGGCTCTCCTTCTCAGGGCTGCGCATGGTTCACCTTCCTAAAGCAGCATGGTTCTCTCTCTCAATGGCTGAGGTCCTCCCTATTCTGCTAAAGCCGCATGGTTCTCTCCTCCTCAGGGCTGCGCATGGCTCTCCTTCTCAAGGCAGCATGGTTCTCCACTCTGTTAAAGACGCATAGTTCTCCCTCAATGGTCACCAAGTCTGGCTTTTAAATCCCCGCGGCCAATCTTCCTCTGCAGCCTCATTTCTGACTCCTCCCACACTAGGCTTCACATGCCAGAATTCATATCCTTCCAGCTTTACTGGGCTGCCATCATGAGTCTGGGCAGGTGTGGCCCCATGTCCTGGAGCCAATCATCTCTGAGCTTCCACGCAGGCGCTGTAGCTTGGGGGATCTGCCCCCAGTCACATCTTGGTGGGGAAGTTACTTCCATTCCCCTGGCTCAGAGATGATCACAGCTATTTAACATATCTAAGCGACCAGCCAAAGGCTATAGATATGTTAAATGACCATGCCAGAGGGTAGCTGCAAGGCTGTTGCTATGCAAAACAGCTCTCAATGGCCCTGCTCTATTTGTCCCTTCCCCCAACCCACACCCTGGGTTGGGGGGGGATGGAGACATCTTAAAATCTCCTGGACACCTTAAGTTCTGGACCTCATTTCAAATGCCTATTTGGGGTCCCCCCTCTTGGCTGCACCCTGTAACACATATACTTTCACTAATATGGACAAGCATTGTGGGTTGATGGGTAGAGCACTGACCAGGAAACTAGGAGACCTGGCTTCTAGGCCTACCTTAGCCTCTTAGCAGCTGTATGAATCTAGGTAAGCTTGCTTTCTTTCTTTCTTTCTTTCTTTCTTTCTTTCTTTCTTTCTTTCTTTCTTTCTTTCTTTCTTTCTTTCTTTCTTTTCTTTCTTTCTTTCTTTTCTTTCTTTCTTTCTCTTTCTTTCTTTCTTCTTTCTTTCTTTCTTTCTTTCTTTCTTTCTCTCTCTCTCTCTCTCTCTCCCTCCCTCCCTCCCTCCCTCCCTCCCTCTCCCTCCCTCTCTCTCCCTCTCTCTCCCTCTCTCTCCCTCCCTCTCCCTCTCTCTCCCTCTCTCTCCCTCTCTCTCTCTCTTCCTTCCTTCCTTCCTTCCTTCCTTCCTTCCTTCCTTCCTTCCTTCCTTCTTTCCTTCCTTCCTTCTTTTCCTTTCCTTCCTTTCCTTCCTGTCCTTTCTCTCTCTCTCTCTCCTTTCTTTTCTTTTTACTTCTCTGGATATCAGTTTACAAAGCTTAGGCCAAGAGGGTGTCTCTGGAAAAACCAACAGAACTCTTTCTACTACTGCCATTTTTCATTCTTTATTGGTTCTGTATTTGGTAGTGTGGATGACACTAGGTTTTCTAAGATCCTACTTTCCAAAAAAGCAAATGGATATAACTCTGGACTGAAACACAAGGCTGATTCATAGAATGATTATTATGATGCATATCAGCTTCTTTGCTTTCAGGGAAATTTGTAAGAGCTGTTCTATTTTTTTTTAAAGTCCCAGATGGCTTTTTCAGGTATCTTGGAGAGGCATAACTATAAACTTTCTTTATTCTCTCTCTCTCTCTCACACACATCCACACACAGAGACACACACACACACACTCTAAGCCCATCAGCTCTAGAAAAAAATTGTGAGGAAAGTAAAAACTTTTCTGGCAAATTTTAAGGAAAAAATTGCTGTCTCATTTGGGCTGTGTGCTCTTGCCTATGGGGGATTCTGCAGGGGTATAATCTTAAAGACACTGGAGAGACAGAGCCTCCTGAGCACGGCTGGCATCAATGAGATACCCACAGCTAAAACCTCATTTCACAGCTTGATAAAAATTGAACATAAAAGACTCTTCCTGCTTCACATAAATGTAAATATATGCTGTTTTGAGTTGAGAAGTACTACCTCTCCTAATTGAATTACTAGCTTCCAGCCCCACCTTGCTTCTAAACAATGGTCCATGGATTCAGAGCCATTTACATCATTGAAGATAATTGCTCATTACATCTCAGAGAGTTTGCAAAAGCATTAGCCTTGATTGTCAAAGCCTGGCCAACGTGAACTCAGAAAGACACTTCACCACCTATTTCTGACTCATGAAGTCATTGACACCAGTACTTAGTCTGCTTTGTAATCCTGGAACAGGAGCTCTGGAAACCACATTTGGCTTTTTTAGGTTCTGCCGAAGGTGAGCTAGAGGAAGACTGCAAATGGAAGCAGGAAGTAGAGAATTGCATCTTCCTACAGAGGGAAGACTTCTTGTTTGTTTCTTGTGGTCTTTCTGTTCTTGTTAGGGCCACCCCAGCAGTAATGCTTTCTTCCTGTAGTAGTAGCTGAATCCAGTTTGTGATTTCTCCTGTAAATAATTCTCTGCTTTTGCAGACAAGCTTCATCATTTTCCATTATAGCCACCGACATCAATCAGCCATTCTTCCTCCTCGGAGGTTCAGGGACCCATGGCTTCTCCTCGAAGTTCTCTAAATTTCAGTAATTGCAGTTTCTTCTCTTTATTCCTCCAGCCCTAGAGGTGGTAGCTGCTTCCTATAGTTCCTACCTTGTAATAACTTCTAGTTACCTAGTTTACAACTCTCTACCCAGATAACAATTTCTTTTGATTAAAGTGTCTGTTGAAATAACTTTTGCAATTTCTTATTCCTACCTGGACTCTGATTGACATGCCACTATTAACAGGTTAATTTGTAAGTTTCTGATTTTTTCCCTATGCATGGATGCATGCACATGCACACACATGTATTATCATGTTTAATCATAAGTACATGACTGTGTTTTTCAACAATGGCATTATATTCTTTGTCCACTATTCTGTAACAGTGAGTAGGAGCAGGCTGGTGGGGCAGTCCAGAGTTTCATTGGGCCATGTTGATTTTGAGATGCCTGTTTGGCCAGTAAGTGAAAGCCTGGAGTATCTGGGAGAAGTCGAGGCTGGAACCAGATTACAGAGATGCTGTTCTTAACCAATATGTTAAGGCATGTATAAGGGCTAAAAAGGACATTGAAGGTCATGTCAAAGAGCAACCTCCATTCTTGGATGAACAAAACAGGGCCAGTGAGTGGGTGAGTGATTTGCTTAAAGTCATGCACCTCAGCCTAGATGAATCTACAAGCCTGCTTTCTTGATTTTCATATTAATGAAGGTTCAACATGTAGTTATTCAACCTTTACTATAAATACGCAGGCTCTCCACCAAGTATTTTTATTTAAATGATTTTATTCAATCCTGTAAGTCTTTCTACTTTCGTATTGCTATCTAAAAGCATAAATGCCTTTCCAGAACGTGTCCCTGACAGCCCTCAGGGGCCAGCACTGACAGTTGTATTTTGTAGTTGTCTGGCATGTCTCTGGGGAAAAGAAACTTACCTATTCAACTCACGTGGTCAACACTTCTAGGAGCAGAGTATGGCTACAGCATGCTAGGATTTTAATGAGGGCATTCTTTAAGCAGGAAATAGAAATAAACCCTTGAAACTGTTCAGAAGGAATATGTAGCTTCAAGGTACATTTCGTATAAGGAACTTAATTCAATAAACATAAGTACCAGGATCCCCTCTCTCTTCTTCCCTCCTTCCCCCTTCCTCCATTCCTTCTTCCCTTCTCACATTTCCCCCCTCCATCTTATCTTTCCACAAGTACTTATCTGGTCCCTACAATTTGGCAAAATTATCTGGGCATTGCAGATATAACCGTAGCTACTACTCTTATCTTTCAGCCTGGGAGGTAGGCTGTGGGGTCATGAACTCCATGAGGGCAAAGACCTGGTGCTGTGCTTTTGAAAATATGTGGTAAAATGCATGTAATATAATTTTCACCATTTTAGCCATTTTACAGTGATTATGTAGTGGCATTTAGTATATCAGCAATGTTTTGCAACTATCACTTCTATCTAGTTCTAAAATATTTCATTACCCCTAAAGAACACCTCATACCTGTTAAGCAGTCAAACTTCATTCTCTTCTCCCAGTGCTTAGCAACTGCTAATCTGATTTTTATTTACTCTCTAGATTTACCTGTTTTGGCCATTTGATACAAATGGAATTATATGTGGTTTTTAATGTGCGATTTCTTTCACTTAGCATGTTTTCAAGGCTCATCTGTGTTGGTCCTTGCATCACTACTTTATTCGTTTTCATGGCCGAATAATAATCCATTTTATGAATAAACCACATTTTGTTTATCCACTCATCAGTTGATAGACATTGTGGTGTTTCCATTTTTGGCTATGGTGAATCATGTTGCTATGAATATACACATACAAGTTTTCACTTCACTGCCCGCTTTCAGTTCTTTCAGGTACACACCTATGAGTGGACTTGTTGTACTATATGGTAAATCTGTGTTTAATTTATTAAAGACCCACCAAACTGTTTCCCCAATGTCATACTATTATATTTCTGTGCTACCTTGCAATGCCTAGCTCAGGTGCAGATGTGGTATTTGAAATAACAATCAGTCTTTCAAGGCATGTATTTGCTTGATCTCTCTCTGTCTCTCTTCCTAACCCAGATATATTAAAAGATTTGAGTAATTAATCTCTAAAAATTGGGCTTTATGACAAAAATTGTTAATAAATTTGGTGGTGCTTTCTGGCTCTTAAGTCATCCTGATAATAATGTTTAATTTGAAATTTAAACAACATACTTTATAAAGAAAAAATTCTACCATTGTACTATGGCAATAATTTTCAGTTTTATATTCTGTTCCAGTTATTTTCCGGTGCACAGATATTTATATACTTAGAGTATACACATGTAAATTCTGTATTCCTTAATTAATGCTTTACTAGAAATTTCTATAACATGATATGTTCTTCATAATTGTTTTTAGTAGCTATATAATATGTTAACAGGCTGATTTCTCATAGCTTATTTAAGCTACTTCTTTATTACCGGATATTTAGATTGTTTGCACATTTCTGAATATTGGACATAATTCTGAAATCTTTATTTCAACATTAAGCTTTTTTTCCAATGAATATTTCTCTTAAGTTATTTTTTTTAGAACAAACCTCTCAATTGACAGAACTGGGTTAGAGGGTGCATTTATTTGTACTACCCTTGTGATGCACACCATCATGTTTTCTGGAGTAGTTGTACCAAGGTGAAATGCTGTCAGTAAGTGCTTGAGTGTTCTTGTTTCAATACAGTTTCATTAAAATTATCTCTTTCATTCTTTCCTTCCTTCCGGTTCCACAAGGGTAAGACAACAGTGCATTGTCACTTTGGTGACTATTTCCCTTATCTTGCCACTGCTTCAGAAATGCTCTTTAGTTCCAGTGTAGTCTGAAGAGGAGGAAATGACAGACAAGTGGCTGTGGGGAAGATGAACAGGTTAATAAACACTCTGTGGGGTCTAAGAGGTTCCGAGGACCCATTATCATCCCAGAGGCAAGCGAACACAGCTCTTGGTGAGGACAACCATTCTGGGTTCCCCTCTAGAGCCAGATCTCATGAGTACCCCCCATTCCCCTCCCTACTAAAAAGGAAGTAGAAAGGAGAGCCGGGGCTTCCTATTTCTTTCAGTACCTGATTTTCATTAGGTTTGAAGCAATTCTTTGTTGTAGTTTAAACTGGTTCTTTTGTTCAGTCTGAAACCTGCCGTCTGCTCCTCTTTTCAGGATGAGGAAGACCACAGGGCCAGTGGTAAGTTAGACGTGTGGGAGCCTAGCTCCGGGACTGCTGTGAATGAAGGATTGGGTGACAGGTGATTAACCAGCTGCAGCTGGTGTTGCCCGGGGTGCCCCACCCCCTCTCTTGGAAAGGAGCAGTTCCCCGAGCAAGAGGGCCAGCTAGGGGAAAGAGAGCAGAGTGCAGGCTCTGTGCTCAGCTTCTGTGGTAGGAAGACCCCCCTTTGTCTTTGTTGGACGCAAAATCAAGCCCTATCTATCCACCATCTCAATTCTTTCTTCCTTCCTCTCTTCCTTCCTTTCTCCCTCTCTCTCTTTCTATGTAAAGTATACATAACATAAAATATACTATCTAACTATTTTAAGTTGTTCAGTACATTCCCATTGTGCACTCATTGCCACCATCTATCTGCAGAACATTTAGCATTGGCAAACTGAAACTCAGTACCCATTAAAAAACGAATTTCCCTCTCCCCTCCTCCCAGACTCTGACACCCACCATTCTATTTTCTGTTTCTATGAATGTGACTGCTCTACATACCTCATATAAGTGGAATCACACAGTAGTTGTCTTTTCGTAATTGGCTTATTTTACTGAGCATAATGTTCTCAAGTTTCATCCATATTGTGATGTGTCAGAATTTCCCTTTTTAAGGCTGAATAATATTCCATTTTGTTCATATACCACTTTCTTTTAGTCCTTCCATCTATCAATGAACAATGGGTGGCTTCTACCTTTTGGCTATTGTGAATAATGTTTCTGTGAAAGTAGATGTACTCATATCTCTTTGAGAACCTGCTTTTTAATCTTTTGGGCATACAGTCAGAAATGTATCATATGGTAATTCCATTTTTATTTTTGGAGGAGCTCCATACTGTTTTTCATAGCAGCGGTACCACTTTATATTCCCGCCAGAAATGTGCCTCTGTACTGAGTTACTGGGATTATGTGAACATGGCAAGATAGAAGGAGGCTTTTCCAGGCATCTTCTGCAGATTAGGAACAGGAGCAAGGAATGCACAGCCTGCAGTGACAGGCAGGTCAGCTGGGTCAAAGGTGTCCTGAGTCTCTCTACAAGATGCCACTTTCCAGAGGCCAGAGGGTCTAGTCTTTAATCACATAATTATAATTATGGCTTTTTTATATTTTAATTTAGCATAGTAGTAAGGTAAATAAGCTTACTTAAGACTGTCCTCTTTATTTGTCTTAAAACTGTGTTGACCTTCCCGGAGTACTCCAAAATCTAGTGGACATCAAAAATGTGTTCCCAGTGATTGCCTATTTAATGAGCTCATAAAAACGGTGCTCTCTCACTGCTTCATCTTCCTAGATAGAATGTTCCCAGAGTATGTTCCTTAGGACACTAGTTCTTTGGGACATTAGTAGTTAGTACATTGAAAAAGGATTTAGATTTCAGACAGGTTTTTATTTAAATATACAAATGCTGACGTGACTTTCAAAGGGGGACTTCACCATGCAACAGATCTCACATTTATTTAGCTAGGGATCATTATTTTTGAGGATCATTTCAAGGTACTAATATTATACAGGACATACTTTGAGACAGATTTTTTCTAGGCAGATGATGCCTCATATTTTTATTTCTTCCTTCATGGCAATTTCTGTAACCCACAGGGAGCAACGTGATTGCTTCTGACTCGGGCAGAACTGGATCCAAATCCTACTTGTTCTACATGTTAGCTACATGGATGTAGAAGAGTTCTTTAATCTCTTCAAGACTCAGTTTTCTCTTGAGTGTAATGGGGGAAGTTTTAACCTCTTTGCAGGATTAAGAGGAGTGATGAACATGGGTCATTTTTCTTAAAAGATTTTATTTGTTTTTAGAGAGAGGGGGATGGTGGGAGAAGGAGAGGGAAACATGAATTGGCTGCATCTCATACCTGCCCTGACTGGGCACTGAACCCACAACACAGGCTTGTGCCCTGGCTGGGAATTGAACCAGAGACCTTTTGCTTTGTGGGACGGTGCCCAACCAACTGAGCCACACTGGCCAGGGCTTGGTTGTCTTCTTTTAATCATTTTACCCACTGAGTTGCTGGCTCTGTTATTTGCAATCTCCATATACCACTGGAAGGTTATGCTTTTTTTTGTTGTTGTTATTGAAAATGCCACATTCCTTTCTTGGGTTGTAACAAGTTCTTCCAAGCGTCTTAACTGAGTTGTTCAGATCATTTTTTGTCTGGTGCTGTTGTGACAGAACTCATAAGCCAGAGGAGATATATGCACTGAGGTCAGCCATCTGGTCTGACACATGACCCCTACAACAGAAGGCTGTCCAATACATTGATCCAGATGGTACAGATACAAAAGTCATTGCTTTGCCTCCCCATCAGTTGCTGCTAGCTCTTGTCTGGCATTGACCCACGAAATCTGATTCTTGTACTTGCTCTAAGGAGGTTTGGTGTCTCCGTGTCTCCTGCAGTGTAGACCTGGTATCTGATCTCCCCTCTAGCTCACCCTTGCAGACTCTGATCCCCAAATGACTTCATTAGCTATGTTCTTGTTTCTGACTTCTCTCTCTCTCACAGAACCTGTGCTTTTCTTCAGCTCTACAGGCTCCTTAGCACTGACAGCACACGACCTTGTCTCTCTATGTAGATAAGCTCAGACATACCCTGCAAGAAATTACCTTTTACTTGCTCACTTTTCTTTCTACTTTAATGCCTTTGTGAGCTCTAATGCACTCATTCAGCAAGTTTTTACTGTGTGCTTCACGTAGTCAGTAGTCTCTGATGATGGCCACCAACCATTTCTGCCCACTGTACATTCTATGCTACCTTTCCAAGTAGGAGTGGAGAATTCTCTCCCCTTTAATCTCGACTGACTGGTGACTTGTGCTGACCAAGAGAAAGCAGTGAAATTAATGCTGTAAGCTCTGGGCCTTGATATGAAGAGGCTTAGTAACTTCTACTTTTGCTCTCTTAGAAGTTTCCATAAAGAAACGTGGGAGAGACTCATAAACGATGAGAGGTCAGAGCAACAGACTATATGGAGGGGATTTGAATGCCCCAGCCAGCAGCACTGAGTCCTGAGACATGTGAGCTGACCATCTTGGACACCTTAGCACTAGTAAGTTCTCAGTGAATGCAGCCTCATCAGTGACCATATAGAGGGGGAAAAAAATCTGTTCAGCTGAGCTCAGCCAATCACAGAATTTGGAGAAATTATAAATCATCATTGTGTTAAGCCAGGGGCTGGCAAACTTTTCCTGTAAAGGGTCAGTAAATATTTTAGGTTTTGTGGGAGGGCTTTGTAGTCTGCTGTGACACTTCAGCTCTGCTGCTGCAGAGTGAAGGCAGCTGTAGACAATATGTGAATAAATGAGGGTGGCTGTGCTCCTGTAAAACTTTGTTTACAAAGAAGCTGGCCTGCTGGATATGCCTGTGGACTGTGATTTGTCAATCCCTCCTGTTAAGCTACTAAGTTTTGGGGTGGCTTCAGTAATGTGGTAGATAACAGAAGCAGTCTATTCATATACTCCAGGCACTAGAGCTAGTGTTGGGACAGGACGGTCAACAGGGCAAGCTCCTTCCTGACTTCACCTTGTCCTAGATTTATGAAAAAAGAAATTAGCATCAATAAACTTCTGTCTAAATAGCCTCCAAGGCTCAACTCTAACTGGTAAGAATTCAGTATACTGGGTAGCTATTGAGGGAAAGAGCTAGAGTGGGAGTTGGGATTTGTTCTGGTTACTCTTGCCACATAATGAGCTATACCCCATTTAAGCTTGGTGGCATAAAATAACCATTTTATTATGCTCATGAATTCTGGAGGTCAAGAATTAGACAGGGATGGCTTGCCTCTGGCTTGGGGTATCTGGGCCTCAGCTGGGAAGACTCAATAGCTGGGGATGATTTGTCACCTGAAGGCTAGAGTCAGAGATGGCTTTGCTCAGGTGTCTGGCGGTGGATGCTGCTGTCAGCAGGACTCCCAGCAGGAGCTGTGGACTGGAGCACCCCTAATTGTCCTGAGCTTCCTCAAACAGGGAGGTGCTGGGTGGTTCAGGGCTCAAAAGTGAGTGTCCTAGTGAGCAAGGTGGAAGCCTTGGAAGTCATGAAGCATCGTTTTCACTGTGTTCTGTTAGCTAGGTCACTAGGGCCAGCCCGGAATCAAGGAAAGGGCACAGATACCACTGCTCTGCAGTCAGAGTGTCAAAGAGCTTACAGGCAAGTTTTAAAACCAGTGTCTGATATTGGTACATGAAGAGTAATTCAATTTTGAGTAGCTTTGGGGTTCTGAGCATTTCTATCAAAGGCTGAATCTGAGTTTATAATGATCTGCTTAATCTGGCTTTGAAGGATAAATAACATAGGAAATTAAGGTCGGTGATGGTCACAGTTCTCACCGGACAAGGCCTGTGGTTTTTGCCTTTTCATAGCAACACAGGGTAGTGATCAAGTGCAACTGCCAGTTCAGACAGTCATAACTACCATCCCAGCTCTGCTGTTTTATTGCTTTGTGAACTTGGGCCAATTTCTTTTCTTTTTGAAATTTTTTTTATTGTTGTTCAAGTATAGTTGTCTCCATTTTCCATCCCCTGCCTCTCCCCCAGCCCCAGCCAGCCCCACCTCCCACCCTCGATCCTACCCACCTTTGTTTTTGTGAATGAATTCAGGTCAATTTCTTAACATTTCTAAATCCTAATTGCTTCATTTAGAAAGCAGAGATAATAATATTACACTTCCAAGAACTGCTGTAATGTTCCTAATGGGACAAATCATGTATAGTAACTGGTCAGTTCCCAATATGTAAATAGTATTTTCTTATAGCAGATTATTTTATGAATTTTAAGCATTTATTAAGTTTTAAGTGTATGGATAGTGATAAAATAATGTAAAAAGGAGCCAAAAAAAGTAACCAAAAAACACTGGACAATCCACTTATCCTGAAAGTTTTTCAATTTTGGGAAATATACTTTTAAGAGACATAAAGTATCTTTATACCTAGAGACATAAAATTATTCCCCCTACATACATATACACACAGAATTTTACATGAATGCCATAATATTCATGGTGTTTTATAACCTTTTTACGCAATACCATATCATGAATATCTTCCCAGAAAAATGTAGAGCTCTTTACCATTATGTAAAGAACTAATAGTAGCTTTATGGACTTGCCATAGTTTCACTTGTCCCAATTATGGACATTTAGATTGTTTCCCTTTGTTTTCAGCTTGCAAGGTGGCAGTTCTGCACTGAAGATGGTAATAATGATGCCCTTAGAAAGTGAAATCTAAAAACTAGACTCCGTGACAGCCTAGTATGTTTAATTGTGTCCTGTTCCCTTTAGCTGGACAACTACATCCTTTACCAGAAAGCAAGAACCCAACACAAATAAGCCCTCAGGTGCCTTGATTCGGCCACAGGTCTTGTGGTGAACCCATTGGACTCACCCCACACTTCCCTTCTCTTCTCACCTCTGGCTGATATCCTTGGCTCCTGATCTCTTACTCATTTCTTATCTCTGGTGGCTCCTTTTCTCCTTTAGCAAACATGTGACTCTCCTTGTGTAGGTCCCTGGCTTCCAGTGGTCCCAGATTCATACAGCATGGATCCACATGGCCAGCATTTCTATTGGGACTTGTTCAGACTCAAAGAAAGGGAGTCACATAGGAAAACCACAAACATTGTTTTAATGAGGAAGTCATGGCACATCACTGAAGGAAATGCCACAGAACCTTTATGGCCAGCAGACAGCCTTTCTGCTATGAATGGCCACTGAAGGGGATGACCCTTAACACAAATATGATGATGAAAGGCAAAAGGTGATATGTTTTTAAAAGTATAGAAAGAGCTATTGGAATTTCAAAGAGGAGAAATGTATTTGTCTGGGTCAGAACCTGGGGCTGCAGAAGACTCAACTATTGTGGAAAAAAATGTTCCTAAAAGGATTTGTTCCCCATCAAAATTAAATAAAAATATATCTTAAGAAGAAATTCACTAGGGATTTTTCCCTCTGTCTTCTACTCACCAGATGGGTGATCCTGAGTCCTTAGAGCTTATGCCTTTTGTCAAATGACACTAGGTTCATAGTACATTCTTATAATAATAAAGATTACCTGAGAGACAATCAAAGGATTTGTGAAAGGTATTCTTCTCAATACTACTGTTATGAATATTCTTAAGGACTACAAGTTTGAAGTAGCTTCTGCTTTGTTTTGCATGGGGCAGGTGCTCACTATTTGTTGAATTACTGTGATAAACAATGCAAAAGCATCCAGTTATTAAAGGAATTTCTTCATCCAAAATTTCTTTCTTCAGGCTAGATGACAAATCTAATATTCCTAATTCAATTATTTATGATACCCAAAAGGTGGAAAGACCCTAATATTCATTAGCTGATGCAATAAATGCAATGTGATATATCCAAACAATGGAATATTACTCAATCATAAAAAAGAATAACATAGTGATAAACACTACAGCATAGATGTCCCTCAAAAACATTATGTTGTGTGAAAGAAGCCAAAAGACCATATACTATGTGATTCTATTCACACAAATGTCCAGAACAGGGAAATCTGTAGAGACAAAAAGTTAAGTCAGTGGTTGCTCAGGGCCCTGAGGGGTGGGTGAGAGAGGGGTGAAGCTGAAGGGTACAAAGTTTCTTTTCAAGGTGAAGAGAATGTTCTAAAATTGACTGTGGTGATGGTTGCACATATCCGTAAATACCCTAAAAACCATTGACTTGTGCACTTTAAGTGGATAAACTATATAGTGTGTAAATTATGTATCAATAAAGCTGTTAGAAAAGATTCCCAATTCAAAGACCCAGTTTATCTAGTTACAAAGTTGAGGCAGACAGAAGTCTATTTCAGCTCTATTTCATGCCCTAAAGCACAAATGGGAAAGAAAATTCTCTTGGGAAAAGGCCACCCAAGGGTATATCAGGGTGCCATGTCCATGCCAACCCTGTTGGAGCCAGCTCAGCATGAGGCAGCAGGCCATCAGTAAAACCGAACCAGGGGCACCCAATTCCATTTATCGGTGACCTGGGACACAATCTCATTGCTACCTAATTTGCTTTCAATCTCTGAAATGTTCTAGGTCTGGGGTAGTGTGTAGCTCTTATTACATTCAGAAACTGAAAGTCTGACCTGGTCAGCCTGTGGGTTCTTGGCAGCTGCAACCTCTAAAGAGCTGCTGAATGATGGGGTGTGGCTGGGGGCGGGGAAGCAGAAGGCAGTGTGTCTACCATTATGTACAATAGTATTCATGTTGTCACCTTTTCTTGTTAGGAGAAACAGCGAGGAGGAGCCGAATGGCTCTCCACCTTCTTTTATGGTGCCCATGTTTTGCTCTTTGTGAATTAAGATGAATGGAATACACAGGTTACCCTTCTCTGTTCAGGTCTATTGGCCTTAAGGCTGGTGGAAATTTCTCTCAGATTTCTATGGTACCACAGGCATGTTGGAGGAAACTGTGAAAAGAAGATATCAGAGGCTGCTGCCTGATACTTTTTCATTACATTTCTTAACATCAGTATCAACTTTCCAAAGTGTTCTATAATTCTATTTTTTATTTGCATTTGGACAGGCCTTTGAGGACAAATTTGCACACACATTTAACTTTGACTCTTTAAGATTTGGAATTCAAATTATCTGCACCTAATTCAATATTACTATAATGCAACCACTTTTACACTTTATGTGTTTCAGAGGGCTTCACGAACATGATCTTACGAGATGCTGTTAGCAGAAAGAGGGCTGGGTCAAGAACTGGGAGTCTTGGATTCTAGTTCTGGCTCTCTCTCTCCAACCAGAGGTGGGACATTAGAAGGTCCACTTACTTATCCTGGACCTCAGTTTTCCAGTTTACAAAATGGGTGAGTGGACTTGGTCTCTCTGAGATCCCTCCCACTTCAGCTATTTTATGACTGTGTTCACCAGTGATGGTGATTTTGATCGACCACAGAGAAGTACATAGTCAGTGTCAAAGAAAACAAACAAGCAACAGTATGTGTGAGTGACAGAAGCTTCCTATTTAACAAAGGCTTTAATTTTAAGTTGCCCCAATCAGTCGGACTGGAGCTCTGAGATATACTAGTATCCTATACTTGAAGTTTTGTGAGATGGATTCCAGATATGCCTCTTCGCTTCCAACAGAAATAAAGTGCCTCTGGTGGACTCACATGGAGTGCCTTGCTTGGCATAGGCCATAGTCAAGCTTGGTAGAGCAGTGGGTCTGACATTTGAGTATGTAATTGGATCACCTGAAGGGCTGGTTAAAGCACAGATTTCCAGGCCTCATTCCTAGAGTTTCTGATTCAGTAGTTCTGGAGTGGAGCCAAAGACTTGCTTTTCTACTGAGTACCCAGATGAGGCTGATGCTGCTGGTCCAAGGACCACGCTTTGAGAACTATTGAATTAGAGGTGTATTAACTTAGTGAGATTGATTTGTTTTTCCTGTGTTGCCAGAGAAATTCTAAGAGTGTTCCCAAGTAATTAAAGAAAATGGATTGGTTTTTGTTTGGCCACTTCCTCCTCTCCTTTTCATTTTCTCTGATTAATTTCTAGTATGATCTAAGACTGCTTGGCTTGGTTGTAGAGTTTATGTTCCAGGGGAAGAGGCTGGGATGGGTGAGCTATCTTACTGAAAACAACCAGGAAGAAAAGGAGCCAGCAGGAGTCATAGTAGCTGAATACTGAGGGTTGTGTCTTCTGCAACCGAGAGAAGCAACACCGACAAGGGGGAAAGCAGGAAAAGTCCACATACCAGTATCTACTGCTGATCCTAGTTTCAAACATGTGGCAGACTTGTTTACCAAAGTCAGAGTTCTACTGTCCGTTTTAAAAAAAAACACACAGCTAGACTGCATTTCCAGCTTTCCTTGCAGTTAGATGTGGTAATGGACGAGTTATTTCCAATGAAATGTGAGTGGATGTGATTTGCATCTGCTTCAGGCCAAGACATTTTAGAAGAGATGGTGCCTCTTCCTTTTTCTCTTTCTTGCCCTTTATCTGGTTGATGGAAATACAAGGAGCCTGGGTCCCCAGATTACCACATTGCGGGGAGCTGCCTGTTGTTCAGGCACTTTAAAATTCTTACGTGAGTTAGAACTGTATATTTACTGCATTTGAATTATTATAGACTTTGGCTCTACTTTTTACCACATCAATAAACATATATTCCATTATTTCCCAGTGTTGTAGGATCAGTCTGCAGGGATAGAACAAGACAGAAAGTTAAGACTAGATAAATGCATATCAGATCTTAAAAAATGAGCTGAAAGCTACACTAGCCAATATTCCCTCTAGGGCTAGATCAAAGCAAGGGATCCCCTGGTACTTATGAGGCTTATGAGTAGAATCCAAAGAAATTCACACTACATCTATTGAGAAAACCCAATTTTACTCTTCTGTCTTCAAGATAAAAAATATTGCAAAAATTAATATAGGTTATTTGGAAAACATGCTGCGGAATAAGGAAAGGCAGTATCTCTCAGTGTACTCCATGTAGAATTCTAGTTCTGAAAATATTTACTGAAAGAGAAAAAAACATTTTAGAAAAATTTGGTGACCAGAATAGTTGCAAAAAGACATTGCCTTGATGAAATAAGAAGCAACATCATAAGAAGGAAATGAAAGAGGTGAAGGGTCTTATGGAATAAGATTCAGATTTAACAAGCTGAGAAAAAAAAAGGGGGGAAAGAGTTAAAGAAAGAAATCAGGGTAAGTGATGTGCAGTGCCAAGATTAAAATTCACTGTGATGTAGGAAACAAGAAGCACTCGCAGAGTTCAGGGGGAAAGAACTAGTAGATAAAAGCAAGAAGAATTAGATTTGGAGAACTTAAAAAATAAAACAAGAATTATAGAGATTATTGAGGAAAGAAACAAGTGGTACAAAATGTAAAAACTGAAAATATATTGAGGGAATCTATGTGAGTCTGAAAAACCAGCTGAATTTAAAGATGGAAATAGCTTGTGATATTATAAGCAACACATGCATACATCTTGGCCATTTAAAAAAAATTCTAGTACTTAAAATAAACCATTCAAAAGTATGCAAATATCCAGTCAGAAAAAAAAATCAGTTTTACCACAAGAGAACAAAAAATTAGGTTGGCTCCAGACTTCTACTCTTTATTTTAAATGCCAAGAGATGATGGGATAGCATCTCTAGAGTTTTTACAGGAGAAATTGTTTAGATGTATGGATTTTAAAACTGGCTAGTTTTTATTTATGGTTGAAGGTTGAAACAAAATATTCCAGGAAAGTTAAGGATCTGGGCAATTTAGCAACTATTTGCCCTTTGTGGGAAACAATTTTTTTGAAGACATTGTCCAATTGACTTAGAGCTGAATCGATATTGTGAGCTCAAAAAAGTCAGTGCTCTGATACCCTTTGTGTAAAAAATTGTCTCTGAGTGTCTGCCATTTATATTGCATCCAGCCTGCTGTCCTGGGAGACCTGTGCCGGCTTCTGAAGCAGGCTGACCTGGCTCTGCCACATCCATGGCAGCACTTCTCGCTCTCTACTCTGTGTCTTTGCTGTTCAGAAACCAGGATAGCTCAGAAGAGCCAAACCTTGGTGTCTCCCTAACTAATGGAAGCTCTGTAACTAAATAGATATGACTGTACCCCAAATGGTACCAGCGAACCCTCAAAGGCAAATATTTTTCAGAGTCCTATATGAGAAATGAGGCCTATGGCCTCTGCTATGGACTGAACATTTGAAAGCTAATCCCCAATGTGATGGTATCAGGAAGGTGGGGTCTTTGGCTGTTGATTGGGACATGATTGGGGCAGGGGGAAGCCTCATGAATGGGATTAGTGCTCTTATAGAAGAGGCCCCAGAAAGCTCCCTGACCCCTCCCACCATGTGAGGGCAAAGGGAGAAGCTGGCCCTCTGTGAACCAGGGGGTGGGGCCCTCACCAGACACTGAATCCTCAGGCAACTTCATCTTGAAATGTCCAGCCTCCAGAACTGTGAGAAATGAATTTCTGTTGTTTATAAGCCACACAGTTTATGGTATTTCTGTTATAGCTGCCCCAAGGGACTAAGACAGTCTCCTTTTCTCTCCTTATTCCCTTTATCCATCTCTGTAACTTGCTTTCTCTGGCTGAGTGGGAAACTGACACATCTGCATCAGAGGGCGGGATCTCCCCAGTCCTCTCTCTATCTGGACCTCTCAAATAAAGGTCTATAGTATGGCTAATAAAAACAGCTGGCTTGGCATGTGTTGGAGTGAGGGAGATTAAGAGATTTAGACAAACTTTCTTTAAAAAATGCTTAGGATTGCAAGATATTTTCTGCTGCTAAATCCTAGTTTTGAATTCCAGAAACTGGATATTACTTTAGTGTTCTTTCTTTCTTTCTCTCTTTCTCTCTCCCTCTATTTCTCTCTCTCTCTTTCTTTCTTTCTTTCTTTCTTTCTTTCTTTCTTTCTTTCTTTCTTTCTTTCTTTCTTTCTTTCTTTCTTTCTTCCTTTCTTCCTTCCTTCCTTCCTTCCTTCCTTCCTTCCTTCCTTCCTTCCTTCCTTCCTTCCTTCCCTCCTTCCTTCTTTCTCTAATAAACTCCCACTAGATACATAGGCATTATAGGCTGAGTAAGGCTGAAGGATGAAGGCCATCCACAAGAAAAGGCAAAATGTTACTATGTTACCTTTATATTAGATGATCCTAATTTATATATTTTATATGAATACATGCATTCTATATAAACATATAAAATTCAACAAATTATGAACCATGACTATTCCTAGGTAGTAATATAATAGGTAATTTTTTCTTTATATTAGACTAAAATGTAAATTTTCCAAGCTTATTATAATGCACATGAATTGCTTCTTTTACAAAAACACAATAAATATTGTTTAAAAATATTATAAAAATAAAAAGTGTAGTGACTTACACAATTATGCCAAAACAGATAATATGTAACAAAATTCAGGAGGGCAGAAATAACTTTTACGACATAAATGTAAGGTTAACTATATTAATAAGCCCATATACCTAAACATCAATATATAATTTTCCTTTATAAAACCAAATGTATTTACTTCAAATAATTACAGTGTTCAGGTAGAAAAATCCACTCACTTGTTCATATGCTGCCATGGCTGTTCATGGTACTTGTCATACCAACCAACATGTGAAGTATAATAGTGACATATTTGTTGTAAATGGGCATCGTTTGTCAATATGCATAATCTTTTCTGAAATCAATCTGATGACCTGTTTGAGACTCCTTACTGAGGGCTCATTCTGGCAGAAAAAAGCTAGAATTCTGTTCCAAAGTTTGGCTTTCATCATCTCCTTCTTTCTTCAAAGGAGAGAAATGGGAAGGGCGTTATAAAACAGGAGCCATAGCTTGTTGGGAAAGATGAATCACCAAGTGATGAATCAAACCAGTGCCACTGATGGTACCCTAAATCATAAGAGCAGCCTGTCAAGGGAAACCCCATAGGAGATTTAGAACTTGGCACCATCCATCCATCTCATCCAGGGTGCATTACTGGGCCCATGTGCTCATGTGACAACTGATATTGTGGGATAAGGAACTCCTGGGGTTCTTATCAAAAGCTTCTCTGGCTAATTAGAAAGGAGTCAGTCCCCCCGCCTTTCCCTGGAGCTGTTACTATTGTGAGATGCTAGAAATGGATGTCTATATTTATGTCATTCCTATGCCAGCCTTGTTGTTTAGAATAAGCAGCTAGCTCTCCTTGGACTTATCTGCCCTTCTCCTGGAACCAACAAAAGGTCATCTGAGCAGATCATCAAGACTGCTCTTCCTGAAAGCTCTGGATTACGAAAATAGAAATGACATTGCATGTGGAAGAGAGTGCTGACATGTCATTGAATAATAAACCCACCTCACCAAGTCCCCACATGGAAAGATCAGATTGTCTTGCTTATTTTTTCTTTGTGTTTTCCAGGCTGCATCCTGAGCACTGGTGGCTGGGAAAAACGATGTTACTGTGACACATTTTAGGATGGAATTTTCTAGAATTGCCTAGGAGTTCTACTGCTTCAGTTCAGTGTCTCTCTTCAGTTGGAGTTAGCTCTTGATCAGCAGCACTTGTTGGATCTTCCCCCAGCTGCTAGAATTTCTGTTCACTCTCTCCTTCAACCAATTTCCTGAGCTCAGTTTAAACTTGCAGTTGTCACTCATCCCACCGTCTGAGCTCAGGCAAATGAGTGAAGGTAGCACCCAGCAAATTAGTTCAAAAGTGAGGATATGAGGCAGAGTCTGGGTTATTTTCAAACAGTTAAATTCAGTCAAGCCAGCAGGCAGTTACTAACTGGTTGGTTGTGATCCAATCATCAAAAGGGTTGATGTCTTTCAAAGCCATCTGTGTGTACAGACACAGCATTAGTTTCTATATACTAACATCCCTATGATCACTCCTTTTAATCAGCACATCAATACTTTGTACCCTTTAGTTTTTCATGCTTGATGGTATGATTCATTAGAGAATTAATTTATTCTAATTAAATTTAAGGCACAATATTTCTCTCTTAAGCCTGATTCCACTTAGAAAAAGATATGAATTATATAGGAGCAAGAATTTCAGTTTCAGTGACTTTCTGGGCCAGGGAACTAGAAATGTAATTTACAGTGAACCCCTCTATTCTTTCTTCTCCTCTTCCTCTTCCTTCTTCCATATGCTCTCCAGGTCCTCAATATATAACATTGTCCGTCTTGATTCCAGAGGTAAAAAGCATTGCTGGAAACAGCAAGAGAACATGCATCACCTCCTTCCCTCCTTTTCTGCTCTAATTATGCATTTATGAACCAGGGTCTGAGGAAAACACATCGGGTAAAGAAAAGAAATACACAGAGAAGGAGGAAAAATACCTGGCTAAACTTCCAACTGGCTTCTCAAGGCATCCACCAGACAGGCTAATAACTCTAGGCAATGTCTGTCAGGTTGATATTTTGCACTTACTTTCCTAAAAAAGTACTTTGGGACACAAAATATTGTAGTGCCTACCTGCCATGTGAAATTCTGAAAGAAGATTCAGAAAGCCAAAGAGGAATGCCTAGAAAAAGAACTATTTCTAGTTCTTTTGTCAAATTTCACAGGTCACAGAATCTGTTGATTTGAATAATCTATTAAAAGACTTGCTCAGTGGGCTTAGTTCTCAGGGACCAGGTTGCTGGCTAGACTTACCACCATATTCAATTTTAGTGACTTACCACAGTAGACACTTGTTGCTTAATTTATTTCTCTTAAGTCTTGCATGGCCCTTTATGTCCGTGGAGCGCCAGATCGAGGTGAGCACCATTATCTCTAATGGTTTTGCCTCCTAGACCTCAACCCAGTGGAGAAAATATCCCACCTCTGACCTCTATCTCACACAGAGCTGGGATGCCATGCCTTCCAAATGCCTTTCTTTTTTGTGGCAGGTCTCAGGAGGGTCAAACACAAAATTTTCTTGACAGCCATTGAAGGTTTCCTGAGTTGCCCACAGCAACAGCTGCCATGTGGTTATACCAGTAACCGCAACACCACTGTTTGCCCCATGACCACTGCAACTATTTTGTTAGGGTTTCCACGTAGTGGCCTGAGGCCTTTTGCTTTCTTATAACTCTCATTCTACTAGAGCCACCAGCTGCCTCTTGGGGCTCTGGGTCTTGCTGCTCCTGCCTGTAATAGGGAAAAGCTCTGGTGTGGGTGACAGCACCTCAGTCTTAGTTAAAGAGACAGAATGATAACATCTATTCAGAGGAATGCTGGCTGCTGCACAGCCACAAAAAGATGTGGAGATAGGGGACCAGGCAACCCAGAAGGGCCATTCCTTAGAGCAGTTGTGATGAGTATGCAGCTTTCAATGACTTACTGTGTTATTTGCCTGGATCTGAGAAACCCTATTCTCCAGAGGCTGATGATGATGCTCCCAGGGCAATGGTTTATTTTCCTGCATAACATCTGTTTTCCATTCCTGCTCTTCATAAATGTGCATAGTTGGCTACTTGCCTGCACTCACTTCTCCCTCCTCCTACCCTTATTTTGCCTCCTCCAGATAGCTTTTCTCTTTGGAAGGAGGAGATCGTTTCTCTCCTAAACAGGTCTTCCCATAGAGGAAAACACTGAATGATGCCAAATGTGGCCTTTGGTTTGTGTTTCCTGGGGTCGCACCCAGAAAACTGGGCAGAGCAGTGCCTCCGGAATCTCTTCCCATCTTGTGGACATGAGCCCAAACCCCAGCCTTTCTAGTGGGGCTTCAAATTGCCTCTGTGGCAGTAGCGAAAACGTCATGGCCCACTTGGGTGGCTGCAGATGTATCCCCTGAGTGCTGAGCTCCAGGCCTTCCCTCTCTCCCTCCTCAACCTCCCCACACTCCCCATTGCTTTCACTTCTAATCAGAAAAATGGGGGAGGGAGGTATGGTTAAAGCAGAGATCCTAAAATAGGTCAGGCCATCACACAGGTTCCAAAATAAACGTCATTAATGCCAAGTCACTGAACCATATAGCCCAAGCTGACAGGGCCTCGTTTGCCTGCTGCTTCTGATTTGGGTTTTTAAAGAAACAGTGGACATCAGTGTAAAAGATTTACAAAGGAGCCCCCCCCACCAAAAAAAGACAATTTGGGGGTGAGTTGAGGAGAAGACAGGATAAAAGAAATGAGGAAAGACCTTGCCATGTTAGGATTTAAGTGCAAATCAGAATTTGCCCTTTATAATCCAGGTTGCTATTTTTGGTTATTAATGTGGGATTTGGAGGGGACCAGAATGGGGAGGAATAAATCCATCCTTGCTCCAGTGCAGGTTTGAACTTTATGAGGGTGGAATAGTAAGCACACAGCATAGGGTTTTATGCATCAGCACAACTTTGTGTTAAATTGTTCTCAGTGGGTACCTTGTAGGGGAATGTGAATATGAATGGCCCTGTTGTTCTGGAGGTTGAATTGCAATTACCCAGATGTGATAGGAAACGTGGTCTTAACACTGCCCAGTAAAATGGTATTCTTCCACTCATGTATGGAACCTATGGTCCATTTACTTTCATATACACAAAGTAATCTCTTTGGTAGTCAAACTCCCACGAGCCACCCAGAAAAGAGAAGAAAGAACTCTGTTGCCTAGCAACCAATGGAACATTACAACACTAGATAAATCGAATCAATATTACTCTCAATATTGAACCCTTAGATGATGAAAAAAACCTCAAAGCCATGTCCATAACTCTTCTACTTTTACTTTTCCTAGACTCAGCAGTGAAGTGAAACCAGCTTGTATTTTGACAATCTCCAGGGAGGGAGAGGACAGTGTATTGAGTTCCACAGGAGCACCTATCAGCAGTAACTCCAGAATGAAGTATCTGAAGGTGGAGTCCCCAGAAATTTGGAGCCTCCTGCCTACCTTGGCAGCACTGGCTAGCCTGGAGTGAGGTCATTGCTCTGAGTTCTTAACCTGCTGGCATCTAGTCAAAGCTCATTAAAGTTGAAAAGACCAAGGTCACTCTGTCAACTGTTTCTTTAAAAAAGCTCCAGAGGTCGGGACACATAGTGCCCTTTCATTAGCCCTTGACCTTCAGGGCCTCCTCCCACCCTCTCTTCACCAAGCCCTAGCAGGGGACTGTCTGCTCACACTGCTCAGATTGATAATTTGGGGCTTCATTTTTCATGAAGTCTCAGTCTATTTTAACCCAACTCTCATAATCAGTGTTGCCCAGGGCCTGAACATTGGTAGAAATCAGCCTAGACTGGGGGAACTTCGGACAGTGTCCAGCTGCCTCCGTTTCCGAACTACTGACTTTTCTTTCTGGTAATAACGCTGTGCCATATTCCTAGAAACAATGTCCTGTCTAAGTGTCCTTTTGTCCATAGGGGCTCTTATATAAAGTTTCCCTTGGGGCCCCCGACTTCAGGCAGCTGCCACAGTGCTGTTGGCATAATTCATTCTTCACATGTAAACTTAAAGGGTTGACCTTGGTGAGTTCCTAAGATGCAAGAGAGGAAAACTAACACAGCCCTGCCACATGCCAGGCACTGCACATGTGCTTTAACAAAACTGGGCTGGTCATTTAAGCCCTTTGATATCCATATGAGGTAGGTGTTATTATTTCCATTTTACAGATGGGGAAATTGAGGTTTAACAAAGTTATAGAAACTCGCTATTTTTAGAGAGTTACAGCATCCTAATTACTTAATGGTTACTCTGGGCTTCTCTCTGGTCTTTGTGTGGTCCCTGAGAGGTATATGGCTTGGAAATGAGTCTTTTCTTATTAGCAATGGGCCTATCCAGTGCCATCGAAAAGGTGAGGAATAGAACATAGTTTTCTGCACAACGATGTGGAGAATGGTCTCCACTGTGCAAGGAAGAACCTCTGAAATGATGCGACAGGGTGAGACAGGAAAGTCTATTTGCCTTCTCTCTGGATTTCAGCAGTGCTACCCAGCTCTGATAAGTCCTCTGAAAGTGTGTATGTGGGTGCAGCCCAACATTTAGCTCTGGGACAATTCAGGCAGGTCCTGCTTTTCACAATTTTTCATCATATGATCACTCAAACTTTGGTTAGAGCGTCCTCACAGATGTGGGGGTAATTCAGAGGACTTACAACATTGGAGGAGGAAATTCAAAACTGTCCAATATAATTTTCTCATAGCCTACTGGGAAAGCCCCCAGGAAGACAGACTCTCCACAGGGGTCCTGTGGCACATTCTTCTTCCACTACTGGTCCTCTACCTTCAGGCCCCCCTTGTCAAGCATCTCATTCTTCCTATCTCCATGGGAAGCATCTCCTTTTACCTTTTGGGAAATCTATTTCCCTATCCTCAGGGAAATCTCTGAATCTCAAGGTCCATTAGCATTATCCCCCATCCACTCCAAGACTATATTTCTCCACATCTGAGTCATTACACTGATGACAAGACCCAGGGCCAGGTGGGTGAGGATGTGCAGCAGTAAAATTATTGCTTTTACCAAGTCCCAAAACAAGGCATCTGGCAGTATTGGAGCATCCATATCTTCTCCCTCTCAGCCAATGGAGTCTTACTGTCCCAGGACAGAGAAACTACAGAAGCTTCCCTGGGTTTCAGGTCATAGCCCCCTACCAAGTGTTCTGTGCATCCTCCCTGGACAGGCCTCTGAGTCACTCAGTTGTCATTGCCATAACAACTATTGTTTTTCTGCTCCTACATGTCAGGCACTGTGCAGTGCATTATTTTACCTGCTCTTCCAATAACACTGCAATTTAATCACTAGCCCCATTTTACAAAGGAGGAAATGGAAACAAGGAGAGATCATCCAGTTTGCCCAAGGACACCCAGCAAGTAGGGGTTGTGATTTGAAACAAGCTCTATCTGAAGTCAAGGAGCCTATGCCTGTTCTGAGGGGTTGATTTTTCAGAACCTGGTGAGGGGAGACAGCTTACAGGCAATGCTCCAGGAGCATGAGAAGTACCCAGGAGGTGACTGGCAGAGTCTTGCTTTCACCTGGAAAATTAGGAGACCTGGAGGAGTTTAGTTCCAATTTTATTCAAGTGTACTTAAATAAATTCCTTGGCTTCCTTTTCAGTATCCATAGAATGAGGGAAGCCTCAGTGACCTTCAGCCCTCAGAATCCAATTCAGATGAATGGCCAGAGTTCTTGAATCCTGGAAGCGAAACTTAGGAACTGGGTCCAAACTGGTGCAGAGCTCAAATGTCTGTTCTTCCATTCTTCAGCTGAAATGGATAAAAGACATAAAGCAATCTTTTCATGTACCACCACTGTCAGGGGACCACAGAACTGAGTGACTGAAGTCCCTTCCTTCCTGGAATGAAGTCTTGCCATTACTGTTCCCTTGGGTGTTATTTCTTCTTCACATGTGAATAAAAACCTCTATAGGAAGGTATTTCTGGTTTTAAAGGAAGAAACCTGAATCTATACATAAAACTAATTAATTGTTTAGTTGCTGTGACTGTCTGCATTACAAAAAACATTCTGAAGAATACTTCTTTGTGCCATGCTACAACTATTATTATTATTAATACATCCAATAAAGGAAAGATAGTTAAAAACTACGGATAAATGGGGCCAAAATATAACCAGCTCACCGACTGGTTAAACAGGATTATTCATCCCTTACCTTGTAAAAGGAGGACTCCTGCCTGAGGTAATGCTCGTTCCCATGATGAACCTTTCCTCCCTCAGGTACACGGCTCCTTTGGAAAGTGCCCTTGCTTCTGTCCATCACGTCTACCCATTCCTGCCCTGGCTCTTAATCACATATTGCTTTGCATTATCACCCAACCAAGAAGTGTGTTTGTTTCCATTACTAAACTTCTTTAGAGCGGCATCCCTATATTAGCCCCTAGGTGACAGGTGGGATATGTCACAGGCATTCAATGCATACTTACTGACAAAAGAACAAAGTCAGTCTCTAGGAAATCTTTGTGAGTTGAAAATTGCATGCAAGGAAACAGATGAAAAGGGAAGGGAAAGGGTATCTGTGGAAGACGGAATAATTGTTCCCAATTCTTCAAGTCCTCCCTGAATTAGAATTATTCATCATGCCCTTTATCATGTGACTTTACTTTCCACTGGAGGGAGGGGAGTATAGATCTATCCCCACTGATAATTGGTTTGGACAATGGGAAAGAGCACATATGACAATTTTGAGCCCTAGACTAAGCCCTCAGGAGGCCTTGTGTGGTTTTGCTTGTCCCTTTGGCTGCCAATTCAGGTAGAGAGGCTTGGAGCATTGGAGCAGACTTGAAGCCCTCTGAAAGTCTGCAGCCAAGCTAAGCTGACCCACATCCTGGGCTGCCCCAGAAAATCCACAGACCTGGGAGCTAGAAAAAGATATTCTTGTTGCTATAAGGCAATGTGTTTGGGGGGATGTTAGGTATGTAGCATTATTGAAGCAATAGCTAATTAATATATTACTTTTTCTATGGGGCAAAATGAGTCATATGGGGAGAGAGGATGGAAGGTGGGGAAGCAAAAGGTTTCTGGGTTACCTGGGGAGGAGAGTGTGCTGTTACTTATCTATCACTGGTCCTAAAAGACCTTGTAGCAAGAATATCTCTGAACTTTCCAGACATATCACTGTGTCAGACAGGCCATTATGCTAAATTTTTTTAAAGGCAGGAATTCAGTGGTGACCCATGCAGAGCTAAAAGGGCAAAACTGAAAGGCAGTAAGAGAATAACCTTTTACATCAGGCAAAATTGATGACCTGACTCCACCGCCCTGAAATCTGTGTAGCTCAGCATCTTGGAGCAACCTTGTTTCTTGTTCGTTTAGGTGAGGTCCAGTCAAGCTAAGACAGAGGGCCCCTCATTCTGCCCAGGTGCAAGGGAGGACTCAGAATATTTAAAAAAAAATACAGCTATAATACAATTCAACCTTGATGATGATAGAAATGTTCAGAGAGATGGAGATAACATTTAAATCAGTATTACGCTCATTGTTTGAAAATGGTCATGTGATGCTTTAAACCATTGTAGTGGTGTTCTTTCTTGGGCAGAAGGGTAGAATTTAAAAAATGGAACATTTGAAAAACAAACCACTTGATACCAGTAATGTGATTCCAGAGGGCTTTGAAGAGTTATTGGACTAAGCTTAGAAAAATGATAATTATCTGTTACCTTGAAAAAGCAGGTAGGTCACTGCAGAGAGAGTGATTTAATTTTAGTCTATGTATTTCAACACAAATTTAAACCTCCCATGCAATTAACTAAAATAACTGAAATTGGGGAGTGTACAAAGGTCATGCCCATGTATACAAATTAACGATTCAAATTAAGCAGAATTTATAAACCTGTCAGTAGTTACTTCTTTGACTTGACTTCTCTTTCCGTGGTGATGAGCCTTTCTGTTGGAATGGACCACCCAGTCTGGAATGATGCCTGCCTCTGCCAAGTCCAGAAGGACTTAGCTTCTGAACCAGTGCCTGGCTCTTAGTGTGTTGTTATGGGAGACTTCACTTGGAATTATTGACTGTGTTTCCACGTGTACACCTCTTATATTCCAAGAATCTGTGAAGGCAAACAATGAGTCTTGAATCACTCTATTTTCATCCCTGTACCACTCTGCTGAGCATGGCACAATGGTCAGTGTCTTAAGCATTGGAGTTCTAGAAATACAATTTTATAGTTATGGCAGATCCATTTGGTTGTCTGATCTAGGCTTCATTCATGGTTCCTTTCTGCTTAGCCGTCTTTAATCCAGGCACATGTGACACAATACTGGCCAACAAGTTGTAAACAAAAGCCACTGGTGGGGATTTGGAGGAAATATTTTTTAAAAGTTGGCACGTCACTTTAGTTTTTCTACCCCTTTTTCTCCCTGTTGCCTGGCATGCATTGTGAAGCTTAGAAGGGCAGCAGCCACCGTGTGACCACAAGGCAACAAGCATCAGGTCTACACATTAAAGGTGGTGAAGCAAAATGACACATTCAGTGGTGTGCTGGTCGTGGCCTGCACCAGCTTGTGAGAAGTGACAGTCAAATTTTCAGGAATTTTGGAAGCCTATTGTTCAACATGACCATTATTTAAAAAATGCATTATTTAAACTTACAATTAAAGAGATTGTATTAAAATAAACATAACACCCCAAACTCATAATTTCCTAAATCTTTTATGATATTTTACTATCATCTAATGACCTTTGAGGCTATTTACATCTATGATATGTGTGGTGGAAATACTTTATAATGATGTGTTATTATAAAGTATTTCTTCCTAATTCTGCCTTTACTTATGTTATGTTGGTGGCTTAAAATCAAGCTACGGTGGAAATAGGTACACTGTGGAAACTGGCAAACAGGGCAAATCAGTTTGAACTTCAGAATGGTTGTTGCACTTTTACCAGAACACTACTGCAGGGTTCCTGATGGCATCATTGAGTTATCACATCTGCTTTAGACTGCCCTCTTCCAGAATTCTTGTCAGATGAGACAAATAAGTACCAATGTTTTTCAGTCAAGTTTTTTTTTTGCATTTTCAGAAAAAAAAATCCTCCCAAATAATTCTAACTTATGTAACTATTAAGTTATTTATCTCACTGTACTGAACACAGGTGAAAAATATTCAATGTGATGTTGACTGTTGGGACTGTACTTGAAGGTGCAGAAGAAGAAAGAAGAAATCCTACTTGGAACGTAAGCCAGGCAGTTGGAACTTGCAGGAGAAAGTCTTGGCAGCCTGTAGTGTTTGAGACATTACATAAACAGCTGATACTTGACTCAATAACTATTAGCACTTGGTGTCAGCATATAAATGTTGGGTTGGAAAAGTAGATAAATTGATTTTCCATTCCTCTCATTCTAGTGTCTTCCTTTTTATTGATGCTGTAGTGATGGATCCTATTACTAGTGTAACAGTCTGTAATGTAAACATGTTATTTCTCTGGTTAAAGAACAATTCTTTTCAAAGTTATATAATGTGATAAACTGTCTCTGAGTTATAACCATAAAAATAATAATTCAATCTTTTCTCCAAAGCTTTCAAAATTCACAAGCTCTATAACCTATAAAATCTCTAACCTTAAGCCACTGTTGTATGTTTTTCACATTTTGTGAGTTAAAATAGACCTGAGAGTTAAGAAGAGGCAGGTGTTAGTACACTTACTTTAGAGCCAGGGATATTAAGGCTCAGAGAGCTTAAGTCATCTATTGAAGGTTAAAAAAAAAAAGAAAGAAAAAAGAAAGGGAGACTAGGTTGCAATGAATTCTGTCTTCTGGTTACTTTTTTCTCTCAGATTCACATTTCTGTATTCCAGGATAAATATTGAGTTTGAATACATGAAAATCATCTTTCTGGTATTTCAACAGGATGGGCGGACTGTCCCCCCTCCCCCCCACACCCCCGCCCAGGACTCTTGAGGCTGTTAAGAAGAGACAGAGATCAAGTATTTGGGACTCTGAATACAAAATAAAATATTGCAAATGGAACTAGATTCTTTAGTGCAGATTCTTGGTAGAGAAAAATATATCCTGGTAAAAAGTGAACAAGCTGATTGCTTCCTCCTCCTCCTACACAGTTTCCTTTAGTGCCTTACTTTCTATTTATTCATCTTTTATTGAGTAAATACTTGCAGAGTGCCTACTATGTGCCAGGCAGTTTTATAGATCCTGGAGAATTCAGTGGTGGGGGACAATGTCCCTGCTTTCACAAAATGGGTGTGGTGGAGAGATGGAGTAAAGAAGGCAACAAGTTAACAAATAAGAAAGTTCCATGGAGAAAATGGGATAGAGTGATGTGATAGAATGTGGCTATAGCTGGGACAGGGTAAGTTAGTAGGCTTCTCACATGTGGTTAAGAGGAGATATTTAGCAGGATCTGAGTAACAAGTGGCAGGCCTGTGAAGTCTGGGATACAGGCAGACTGGGATAGACACAGACTGGGGCAGGGGCAGACAGAATAAACAAGTGCCACATCTTAAAAAGTAATGCACTTGGTGTGTTCATACAAGAGAAAGAAAGCTAGTGTAGCTGGCTCATAGTCCACAGAAGTTGATGGTAGGTGATGGAGTTGAAGAATCAGTTAGGACTAGTTCATGTGGAATTTATAGGCCATGGTGAAGATTTTGTGTTTTATTCTAGTTGCAGTGGGAAACCATTAAATATTTGTAAGCATGGAAGTGACACAAACCAATATGTGGTGTTGTTTTTTTTTAAACAGAGACCCAAATGATATAATCAAGAGGATCACCTAGAATGTAAGAAATATCAGTGGCACAACTAAGAGTCATGATGTCAAAGAGAAGCTTATGAATTTGAGACACATTTTTTAGATAGAGTCAGCAAGCAGTGACAGATTTGATGTGAGGAAGGAGGCATGTGGAGAAAATGGAAGAATTAACAATGCCTTAGTTTTTGGCTTGAACCATTGGATTCCTCTTTAACGAGTTGAGGAGACGGACAGGGAAAAGTTTGGAGGGAAAAAAATCAAGAGTTTCAAGTATGTTTTACTAGAAAGGCTTACTAGACATCATCTCAGAGTAAATGGCAAATTATCACTTGGATGTAGGGGTTTGGATTATTATTAATGATTATTTATAAATTATCTTTAAAACTAGTTATGTAGGTAATGGAGAGATTAGAGATAGAGAAGGATAGACTAGAACTTAGAGTGTTTCATTACATTATTCTCAGCCCTGCTTAGCTTTCCTCTCTGAGTGACCTTCAAATGCCCTATAACTGTTCTTCCTCTTCCAGCTCCTTCTTATGGGAATTCTTTAAGTTACTGCCATCGGCTCCCCTCCCCCACTCTCTCTAATTGCCATTATTCCTGGATGATTGCATTCATTCACATAATTTCAAATGACATATACTGGTGACTTTCCAAGTCTATGAGCCTGTTCTTATCTCTTTCTCTCCCAATCTTAATTAAATCAAATCCACTTAATTCAAATTCATTTAAGTCAAGAAATATTTGTTGGACAACTTGTACATACCAAGCACTGTGCTAAGCTGGTTGATTGGTCATCGGGTAGCTGTACAGGATGGCATTACTTTAGCGAATCTAACCCTCAGCCTCAGGGGCTTAGAAGCATGATTCTCTCAGCATATCAAGTGGGCCAATTTCTCAGGGTGCAAATTAACCCAGCTCACAAGAATCTCATGTATATAAATCAAAATGTCAATTCACTAATTTACAATGGGAAATACAACTTACAGGAGAGCAGACATTCACATTAGCCTTACCTGCACATTTTCTCCATCTAGGAAAACTACATATAAAGCCAAATTGTCAGTAGGTTGCATGGGTTATAATAGATCAGAGCAAAAGGTCTTAGTAGCAGATTTGAATATTTAATATCATCAGGCTCTGATAGTCTGATGCATCTATGTCCACAGAGAAATCAAACAAATCATGTATTCCTGTGGACTTTCTAGGATACTAAAATAGTGCTTTCATGAGCACTGCTAAAACAATTCTCTCATTTTCCATTTCCTATATTCTGTGATCATATTCCTCTTTTGTCTGATATAGTCTTTCTCTGGATAACTTAATACAATCAGTTAACTCACCACCAGGTCTTGTTCTCACCTAGGAACCATTCTATCTCAGTAGGAATAAAACACATACTGTATTTCAGATGTGTGGGAGGTTTTGCTTAGCTATTAGAGAACAGATTTATTTTCTTCATTTCAAATTCTATAGCCTCAAATTCCTAGAATAATGTCTTGCCAATAAACAGCTCATGAAATATTTGTTGAATGAATGAGTGACTAGGTTTGCTTTTGCCTCTATGTGGCTTGGATGATTAGGTACAAAGAGCAGATTTTATTTAACATATTCAGTTGACTTTAGCACAAACTGAATGGCTAACAAAAGTTTTTCTAGCCCACCTCCCAAGATCCAAGGGTCTATCAATGTGCACTGTTCAGGGCAATGTCATGTCAAGATAAAACCAGTAGGGCACGTTCATGGCTCCATTCCACATGTATACCCCAAGGGGATTAACTTTTTGATGCACTTTCTTATTTGAATTCAACTTTAGCTTTCCTAGGTTGAATGGCAGAAATCACTGTTAGTCTGTCATCTGCTTTACCATATCTCCCCAATCCAAATATTCTCTTTTTCTTGTGTAAAACAAAGTGACAGAATAAGTGAATGTGTAACTATCCCAGTGTATGACCAAGATTCAGACTCTCGTCATGGTCAGGGGAAGGTGAGATCTAGGTCACATTCAGTAGGTGGTTTCATAACTCAGTGCTTTTCTGGAAGTCAAGTTAGACCAATGTAACAAGAGTCTGTGACCTAATAATTCAACTTCTAGGAATTTATTGGGAAGAAATAACTAAAGAAGCAGTTAAAGATTGATATACAAAGAATATTCCCTGTGGCATAGTATTGGAACAGTGCAAAAAATGCCTAAAAACACCCAATAATGCTTGATTAATATGGTACATTCATACAATAGAGTATCACACAGCCATTAAAAATCATATTTTCAAAGAAATGGATGTGGAAAAATGTTTTTGTGAACATTGTTATTCTTTTTCCCTGACATCTTTTCCTTTTTTATCCTGACTGTTATGATGGGAGTCCTTTTGTGTTCCATATGGTACTAACATTCAGAAGTCTAGATCCTATGAAATTTTAAATCTAATGTACTCAGCCTTCCAAACCCCAAAGTTTAAAGCACTTTTTCCTACAGACTTTCCTATGCTCCCACTAATAGGATACAAGAAAAGGAACAATAAAGGAAGAATTATGCAAAGACCGATCAGGGACTATCCTAAGCCAGGATTCTTATAGGAGCCCATGGTTGTGTCAGACGGTGGGAGCAGAGGATGGACCTTATAAAGTATCACAAAGCAGGTAGAATTAAATAGGGTAATTAGCCTGAAATTTGGAATTTAGGTCTAGGATTAAAAGGGTCAGATGCTACTCTATAAGTCTGCTACCACAAATAGCCAATGAAGCATGTGGAAAAAATTGAAGTATCAGATTCACATAAAGATAGAAAGTCACATGATATGTTTCTATCTTCCTACCCTTGTTAGCATTGGTGCCAACAACAGTGTTATGAAGAGGACAGCAGCAATCCTTAATGCACATGAAAGCAACAACAACAGCAGTGAAGTGTCACCAACACTAATTTTACCACAATATTGTGATGTTGGTGATAACACCTAAATTCTTTGCAGGAAACCACCTCTCCATTCTCAGTCAATTAAGTTTGGGAGCAGAGACTATTCTTACTGGCTCCTGAAGTGGGCATCTGAGAAAGGCCTGGCCAATCAGAGCATTGTAGCAATCCTAGACACATGGATTGGCTCAGAGATGGGCAAGTGACTCAATCAGAGCTAATGATATAGGATTTATGCTAGAACTTGCTATGAAGCCATGAAGAAAATCCCAGAACTGTTAACTGGCATTTTGCCAGCACAAAGAGAGAGGCAAGCTGACATGGAGACCATACAGGGTAGCAGAGCAGAGGTGGAGACAGGTCAGGCCATAGGGACATAGCTTCAATCTCAGGGTTCCACCATGCCTGACATGTGCTTATCCATGAACTTTTAGCAATGTAAGCCAATAAATCCTCTTTTTCTGCACTTTGTGTATTTTCTGTCATAACCTAGAGTACTAATTAATGGGCTGTTTTGAAAACTAGTTGATCAAAATAGCAGGAAAAAGTCATAAATTGCAAATAATGTGTGCATGTGTAAAGAAAAATACCAGCATATTAACAGTGATTATCTTAGAACTGTGGAATTATAGGGGTATTTCTTATTAAATTTTATTTTCAATACTTTCTGGAATATTTCAAATTTTCCAAAAAGTCCACATATTTATTTTAATGATAATACAAAAGAAAGAAAAACTTACAAGTTTTCCTTCTTCTTCAGTGGCACAGACAAGCCATATGGCCTTTTTTGCAACATCAACAAACATTTCATAGACTCTACACAGTCTCAGATGATGACCAATAAACTCAAGTTGTAGGTTAACCTTGTGTTTAGTTAGGAAATAGAAAAGAAACCATAGCAATTGAGTAGCTTAAAGACTAGCATTTAAATTCTTGACTCAGTCTCTGGTAAAAAGGCCCAAAGTCAGTCAAAAGGCTGGTCAAAAGGCCCAGTGATGGGATTTACTGCTAATCTTAAGAAAAGAGCTAATATGTCTGTTGATAGGCTGTTGTTCCTGGGAGGCAGTGGGGAGGCTGGTGGTGAAAGTGCTGGGAAGTCTGACAGGATTAAAACAGAAAGACTTGGTTTAAACCAGGTGCACATTCCAAAGGCCTCGGGTCTCTTTCGTGGTTGGCTTTGCCACCGGGACTTGGAGGAAAAGATAGTAGAGAGGAGGGGAAGGGAGGGACAGGAGGGAGGGGGCAGGAAGGAAGCACTGGAGGAGGCTCCTCCAGAGACAGTGCTGGTGCTGGTGAGAGCTCCACCTCCTCCCTCTCCCTGCATGCTTGCTGAGGGCTTCGTGGTCCCTGGTAGGCAGTGAAATGAATGAAGAATGAATGGTAGGCAGTGAAGTGAATGAAGAGCCTGCGTTTCTAAAAGAGACTGCAAAACTTTACAGTGGGGACTATGATAACATTTATAGGTCCCCACCAAAAGGAAGTTAAATAAATCTCCTGCCTGGGGACACAAAATAATCACCTGCCACCTTTATTTACGTTTTGGGGGAGGAAAATGCGTGCTCTGTAGGCCCATCCCCTGCTGGCTCCTCTCACACAGGCTGAGGCCACAGGGATGGAATGGTTGCCTCATCCTTCAAGCATTGGCTTTCTGCACACCTCTTCTGCCCACCTCTAACTGCACCCTGTGGACTTCCCCCCAGTTTTAAGCTCTTTTCTGGTTATCGGAATGTGTAACTCAGGTTTGCTGCAATTCAGTGTTCGTGAGTCTATTGCTCCCCTCCTTCCTCAAGGACAAACTTTGTCTTATTATTGTTTTGAACTTCCTCTCTCCTCGACCCCTGTCCCCTTAGTAAATGTGTGTTTGATTTTGAACTTTCATAGCTCCTTCTTTTCATGCTATCTTCCCAACCAAGGTGGCAGAGGACCAGAGAGAGTAAACGTCTCCAGACAGTAGCTCAATAGAGGTCCTTGGCCCTGGGGTCCCGCCATAGAACACTCTTTTAGGAACCCCAAGGTCTTCACTGCCCCATCCTTTGTGATGTATACTCCAAGTACTGACTTTTTCTTTAGTGTTTTTTTTCCAAATTAAAAAGCACACTAGGTGCACAAAGACTCAAAGACTTTTACTTTGTGCCCTTCTAGAAGACACCATTTGGAGAAATAATTAAAAGTTTGGAGTGAGGTCGTCATGCCCTTAACTCCCATACAAAATTGGACAAGTAACCCGCCCCACATAAAGCTCAGGGACTTCATCTATAAATGGGAGACAAGTACCTGTGTTATGAGGTGGTTGTGGGCATTTAATGGAATGATTCATGTTTAACCTTTAACATATAGTAAAGGCGCAATAAATGTTAGTTCCTTTTGTCATATTCTGAGTTTTTCTAGATTTTCCTAGAATTGTCTCAGTGGGAACTCAATGGTTAATGATGCCTTAACTGAGAGTCCAGCCCCTAAAAGTCCTGCATCTTAGCTGCTCCTAGGATGGTATAGTGTCTAAGTTAGGAAACCCTTGGGCTTCAGGTAGACAGTTAATTCTGTGGACCTCAAGTCAACAATGCACAGAGGTTGCCCCAGCCCTGTATGGTAGGGAGGGCCAGTCCTTTGCTCAAAGCACAGACAGTTTCAGATGTAAACTTAGCAGCCATCCCCACAGGCACAATGAGAGACAAATTCCCCCTCCATTTTCTGGTGCTACCAAGAAAGCTTTGTATCCTCTAAGGATTTTTTTAAAAGATTTTATTTATTCATTTTTAGAGAGAGGGGAAGAGAGGGAGAAAGGGGGAGTGAAACATCCATGTGTGGTTGTCTCTAGCGCACCATCTACTGGGGACATGGCTTGCAACCCAGGCATGTGCCCTGACTGGGAATCAAACTGGTGACACTTTGGTTCACAGGCCCACACTCAATCCACTGAGCTACACCGGACAGGGCTCCACCAAGGATTTTAATGAACTGATAAGAAAAGCCCAATCATCTAAGGTCTTATATTCTCAATATTATATATCAATGCTTGAGAATGACACTGCATTCTCTAAGTAAAACCAGGAGAGACAGTCAATTTGGAAGCCACTGAAGATGCCCCTGAGATACCAGCCCTCAGAAAGGAGGCAGATGTAGTCCAGGGGATGACAGTCTGACAGGAGGTGATGTTCAAACCCTGATTCACAGCCCGGAGGGCCAGTGGATCCAAAGGGTCTCCCAGAGCCTGCTCAGTTTTCAGAGGCATCTGTGAATACTCAGCAGTAACTCCTGTGCTGTGTCAGCTGAGCACCTGGCTTTCACACACTTCACCTGCCCATCGTCCTCCCTTCCCACACCTAGAGCCATGGGAAAGTGTAGATCCAGGCAGCCGGGCTGCACTGTGCTGGGTGTCTAAAAGTCAAAGTATACTTAGGTGAGACCCAAATGAGCATTTCACCTGTTTCTAATGGGTTTACAGAGCTAGGTTACATTTGAGATCATTGTAGGCCGATAGTGGTCAGAGGGTGCAAAGGGTAGCCACTACCCTGTTGCCCTCATCAGCTGAACCCTACTCTGTGATTCTGCTTGCCCAATAGGCATTAATTCTTCCATTCATTCAGGAAACAATTATTAAACACCTGCTCAGAGGCAGCCTATGTGCTAGTGTGGTAGGTTCCAAACTCAGGTTTGTGGACTTTGCCAGGAAGGTAGCAAAAGAAATAATTTTGGGAACTGCTAAAAAATACTAATTCTGGGGCTTCTCAGTAAGTGCAGGTTAATTTCAAATGACCTGTATGTTTAAAAAAAAAAACTTCATAATTGAGTGTCTTTGCAGTAGGGATACAAGAAAAAATGACCAGGACTCTGACTGACTAGCTTATAAAAAAGCAGAGAATTAAAGTCTAAGGGCTGTGATTAAAGCATGTACAGGGTGCTATGGAGAGCATCGAAAAAGATTGCTAGCACCTTGTGAAAACCACAAAAGTCTTCCCAAGAGAGGTGACATTTGAGCTGGGTATTGAATAGTGGGTGCAAATTTTCTAGGTAGATAAGGCAGTAAAAGGCACTTCAGGCAGGGGATATAGCCGGTGCTTCAGGATGAACTTGTTTGGCTGAGGCATTGTGAGAGGGTGGGAAGTATTTATGTGGCTGTACCATGGGCCTCATTTTGGGGTGAGGGAGTAGGTTGCAAGAGATGAGGCTGGCCAGGTGGGTCAGGCCAGATCACAAGGGGTGTTGTTTGCAAAGCAAGCTGGAAGCTTGTGCTTTATTCCATGGGCCACTGGGCACCCCAGATATGTAGGAGGTGAGGGAGCAAAAATTTCAAATATACACTTCAGAAAGATCACTCTGGCGACCTATATGGAGGATGGATTAAGGGGTCAAAGAGACAAAGAGAGCAATTAGGGACTTGTGTAATTACCTAGGCCAGAGAGGGTGCAGGCCCAGGCCTATGCTAAAGCCATTGCCATGGGGGAGGATCTGTGGGGACAGTGAGTAGAGATATTAGTATCTCTGTGGTTATCCTACACACGTGTCAGGCACTCACGTGTTCCTGACCAGGCAACCACCTCTTCAGTCTCCTGTCTGCATATGGCTGGGCATGACCTCCAAATGGGCCATGATCACTGAATTAAGGAACACAACCCACCGTCATCATTAATGCAAACACACAGGGGAGTTTTAGAAATCCTGGCAATGCTTTCTGGCAAGTGTAATGAAAAAATTAATTGAATAATCGTCCCGTGTAAATAGATTTCATGTAAGTGCGCCTTTTGGTGCGAGGGAAGGTAGGAAAGGGGGAGAATCCTGTGATTTATGGTTTTGAGGAGTGTAATGAATTAGGCAGGGCACCCTGCAGTGAGCCTGAGTCGGCCTCCGCCTGTATTATGAGGTGGTTAGATCATTTTGAGCAGTGTGACTCAGGTGACCCAATGCAGGCAAGAGAGATGGGGGTCATTAGAATCTGCCACACTGTAGGAACTCTCTTTAAAAAGAGACTCAAAAGCTTGTTTCACAGCATAGCAGCATTTCTCTTTGGGATACAATGTATTCTATCACTTACAGAGAACCAGTGCAGATCCAAGCCAAAATGATAATGATGGAAAATAAATTGATGGCCTCAAAGGGAGAAGTGGGGAAGTAGGAGGGAGGACAGTGGTGGGAGGCTACCTCCAACCCATGCAAAGATTCCTGTAAAGGGAATGATGAATGAGTCAGTACCAGGTAGGAAATATTGACTCATGAGCATGAGACTCAAAATTAGAATTTCTCAATCTGGGCTGCCAGTGTGGTCCAAGGGCAAGAACAACTGGGAGTTAGAGATTGAATTATGAGTCCCAGTGTAAGACATGTGAGCATTCCCCTGAACTTCTGCTAAGCCTTAGTTTCCTGGTATGCAAAATGGGAATATGACAATAATACCTATTCCAATAGGTAATTTTGAGTATCAAATGTGACTAGGCATTTGGAAGCTGTATGTGCATGTATATTTTTGTGCATCTCTTCACAAGAACTTGGAATCTAAACCCACAAGACATAGGAAGGCACATTCTCACCTTTCTCCTGGAGGACAACACAATGGGCCCTGAATAGAATGGCTGAGACCCAGCCTGAGCTGTTTTTTGGAGGCTCTCACCTGATGACCTAGTATCAAATGCACTAAACATTAGAAAATAAATTAACATTGAACTAATATGTCCTGATGTGTTTTGGGATACCAACGAACAAGATCATACATTTGAAGGGGTGCGTATTTCCACTGTTAATCATCCTGGGGAGGGGAGGGCAGATTTAATAGAAGCTGCAAATTTGATCTGAGCCTCAGAGAACTGTGTTCTGGACCTTGGGTGGAGAAGACATGAGCTGGGGCACTGCCACCTTGGGGAGGGCAGGCTGACCCTTACGACCTGGCAGCATTCCAGGATTAAAGATGCACCTTGGAACTGAAGGGCTTGCTTTGCAAAGGTCAGGCCTGTGCACCTGAGAAAAGCTATATCTAATCTAGAAAAGCAAGGTCTCTATATTGTCATTCTTTTTGGTTAAACCTAAACCTTTTGGAAAGTCCAATAATGAAAGAGAATGACAATGTGGTGAACTTAATTCTCTAGACTTCGATGTGGCTCTTCTTGGATGCACAGACCTGGCCATTGCAGAGCAGCACCCCCACCCCCAGTCCAAAGCCCATGTTAAACCCTCTGTGGCTGATTGTATCCCTCATTCCACATCTTCTTCTTACCATGAGACTTTGATGATCCTCTCATCAAGTGGTGGGTTCCATGTCCCCTACCCTTGAACCTGGGCAGACCTTTGTGATTGTCTCAACTAATAGAGTATGGTAGAAATGATGCCATGTGATTTCTCAAGTAGCTCATTAAAATTTCATGTGCTGCTGCCTTGTTATCTTAGAACACTTGCTTATAGAATCCAGCCACCACACTGGGAGGAAGCCCAGGCCATGTGGGGGTTAGGGGCACTACAGGCAGGTGTCCCAGCAAACAGAGCAACTGAGGTCCCGGTCAACATCAATCACTAGACTTGTGAGTGAAGATGCCTTCAGATGGTTCCAGACATTTGCTGTCAAGTCACCCCCAGCCTGTACTCTGTCTCTGCTGTGTCCTTTCCAAATTTCATATTTCCAGAATCCATAAGCATAACAAAATTGTTGTTTTATAGCCCTAGGTTTTAGGTTGGTTTGTTGTATGGAGACAGATCACTGGAATACCCTCCTGGTGTACTTTCCAGTTGAGGTTCACTGTAAACTTGAACTCAGAAACACCATTTTAATTACCTGAATGATTAATATAATAAACCATAGAAAGCATAATCCAAATAACAATTAAATGAATTGGTGGACAGAGTTGGAGGGGGGCACCTGACAGGAAAGTAGGAGGACTATTCATCTCATCCAAGATTTATTGCCTCAAAGGAGGGAACAACGCTACACTGAAAGTTATTTTTAAATACATACTAAGCTATTTTACTTGAAATGGGGCTTTTTTTTTTACTAGAGAAAAGGAATTTAACTTAACTATAAACCCAAACTAATTACATTAACTTACTGAATCCAGGCAGAACCAGTTTCAAGTACTACTTTTGTTTTTGGTGAACCACAAACTAAATTGAAGTAGTTTAAAAAAAACTTTTTGAATATAGCCTTTCCATTCAAATTTCAAGCAAACCTATATATCTTACAAAATAATTTTGTCATGTTAAAAATTATTATGCTATGAAAATATTATGCTATTTTCTAAAACAAACCTGAAAAAAACTTCAGAAATAAATATATCATTGTTCAAAGTCTTGTGGGGTATACACTAACTCATTCAAAATTGATTGCTGGAAGTGTGAGAAACACATTATTTATACGAACTGAGGAGGGGCATGGTGCTTCACACACCAGTTCCAAATGAGCCCCAAGTGCTTTGTATATTGAAAGAGCTATATAAATCTTTGTTTTATGCCACATGATATATTAGAAATATCCAAAGCTTTAGAGACTTATAGACCTGGGTTAGTATCCCAACCCAGATACTGTGAGGCCTCAGAAAATTTGCAATTGCTTAGCCCATTTCATCATTAGCAAAATGGAAAAAACCTGTGCCTACTTCACAGGATTTGTGTGCATGCACAGTGCTATGTGTGTGTGTATGACAGAAAGAAGGGAAGGGAAAGGAAGGAGGGAGGTGAAGAGGGAGAGGGAGAGAGGGAGACGGCTAGTTACATCCCATTTAATGTGTGCTTCCTGGTCCAGCCAGGAGCTACATTTGCTGACACCCCTTGGCATCTAAGTAGAGCTAGGACTGGTCTTCTCATGTGAACAGAAGTGATTAAGAAATGGGGGTGCCTTCCCAGCTCTTCTGCCCTTGCCTGCCAGCTGGATGAAAAGGACTCCAGAATCCTGGGAGACAGATGGTAGAGCCACCAGACAGAAAGAACTGAGTGGAGTCCTGGATTCATTATGTGGAGGAAAACCACCTATTGACCAGGAACACCTATGGTAGAGAATTAGGGGACAGTGTGACAATCCATCGAGATTCAGGGTTTATTTATTATAGCAGCTGATGTTACCCCACTATTACAGAATCAGATGAGTACAGAATCATATGCATACATTTTGCATATTAATGTATGCAAAATGATGAGTCCAGTGCCTGACAGCAGTGCTCTGTAAATGTTTTTGTTTGTCCCTTTGAAGGAGTGAAGGATACATATCTCTCTGACTATTCTGAATCTAAATGAGGCAGAACATTAGTTTGGTTGTAATCTTTCAGGTCGTCTTTTTGAGTCCTGATATGCCAATTGACGTCTGTTTTTTTTTCCCCTGAAAAGTCTTGAATTGTGGCTGAGACAGGTGCTTCAGTGGGATAAATAGCCTGTGAGTGAGTACACTTGCTTATACAAACCACATGGTTCCTTTCAAATTTCACTTTAGTGTTGATATTTGTGCTATATATTTAGTATCACTGAGAGAAGAAAACAGAGAAGTTCATGAAAAGGCCAAAATACTCTGATAGATAAACTCCGGTCTTAAGATATGGTTTATCAAAGACCCAAGAGGCATTTTAAGGTTTCCCTGCTTCCCAATTACAGAAGGGTGAAATCTGAGGTAGCAGAGAGCAGCCACCAGGCAATATAAAATTCTCCTGCCATTCCCTCCACTAATTACAATCCTAAGCATTTTAAAAAATGAATATTTCATATAAAATGTTTCATTTTAATACAGCAATAGCAAAAAAAATCATAACAGTAATATCTGTTTTGCTCTTTTTGAAATCTAGTTATTCAGAAATGTGAAATGTAACATAATACCTAGTCAGCTACCACAATTTTTAATTGTCTATTAGATCTTCTTTTTGTCATCTTCTGTGTGATTAAAGAAATTACTTTTAAACATTTTCATCTTTATAATTATTTTGTCAACAAAGACTAAGGAAAACACCCCACTGTCTGAAAGCAAGCTCCTCTATCTGAGTGCTAAGTGCTAACCTGTGACGACAGTCGCCTGACGAATGATGCTCTTTCCTCTTGCTTGCCTCATATTTTATTGAACCAAACTTTGCTCGAAAAAGAATGTGTTTGCTTTCTGGCTATATTGAAAAATATAGCTGTGAAATGCTCCAGCATAAAGTTCCATTACAAAAGCTGAAGCTGAGCCCCTCTTTGTACATAATCTTCAGCTAGTTCTGCGATGGATTAGTGTACGGGTTGGGGCCGGACCAGGGACAGGCTGGGGTGCTCTTGTGGATGGTCAGTTTTGGCTTTCAGCCCACCGCCCATAAATAAGAGTCCAGTTCCTGAAGATCAAAACACAGAAAGAAAATGATAAAATGCATTTTAAAGAATGGTGGTGTTACCATCTGTATTTCTCTAGAAAAGGGGAGTGAAAGGGACTTAGATACTGAGCTTGATAAAATTGGGAGCATAAGCCTGCTTGCTTCACCGGGGAGCTATAGCTCGCTCCATTCCCCCAGGGGATTACAGCATTGCCCCGACAATGGGATTGACACTCCTCACTACCCCTTTCCAGTACCAGATTGGATTATTGCTGCTGCAGGAAGAGGTGCTAGACCAAAGAGGCCTATCCCTCCAACTGGGAGGTGTGAACCCATCCAAAGCCTGCAAAGCCTGAGAAGTTCATTGGCTGTTTTGAAAAAAGCTTCTGGTCTTTTCAAGCCTAAGATGTATTAGCCCAGAGGAACAAACCTCTCTCTTTATGTCCCTGGCTTTTGACCTGCACTTGTCCCTTATGGTCCTGTGTCCTCTCTCTGTAGCCACATGACCTTAGCAGCCATGAGGCCCAGGGCCACACAGGCTCCACTGCAGGCTCCAGGAGGGAGCCAGAATATAGCAGCACGGCAGTGCACTGCAGCTAAGAACACACTAAGCTAGCTGAACTCCAGACTAGACTGTACATTAATATATGGCAGAAACTCTGGTATCTGGCTTTTGTCTTGGCCTTGCTGAAGGTCAGAATGAATCTTTTCTATGGCTGGACAGAAAGAGATGAGACACTGGGAAGTCAGGAGGGGAACCTTCTCAATTTTACGTCATCAATAAACCACACCACAGAGCCTCATCCTCCCGTGTGGGTCTCGGGAAATTCTTTTCTGTGCGACACTGCAAAAACTTGTTTTTCACTGACAACAGGGTCTCATTCGAGGTTCCATAAAAAACAGAGCCTGAGGCTTAAGGGTTTAAGGCCCAATGCTTAATTGGGGTGTGCAATCCCAGGGTGGCAGGAGTGAGGCTGAAAAGAAGGTTTTAAATATAAGGGAGTGTGTTCTCAACTGACCACAGCTTTACCACAGGGTGATACCTCTGTCCCTCTGTCTCAGAGAGACCATGTTGCCAAGGGGAAAGGTGGAAAGAATTTATTTATTGACATCTATCACCCATTGTTGAAGTTTGCCCTGCATTTCCAGGTTAAGTGTGCATGCTTAGTGGATCCTGAGGTATCTGATATCTGAGCAGCAATGTGGAAGCCCCAGAATGAAGGTACACTCACAGGTATGAGGCAAGATGCCATCTGGGTATACTCACTGACATCAGGGACTAGTACCAGCTGTCACTGTGGACAGTGGGTCTGCAGCAGCAGTGACAGCAGCAGCAGAGACCTTGTTCCAGGACTACAGAACTTCAAGCTGTGCCTAGGGCCACCTCTGCCAGAAAGCAAGGCAATTATGTAGATCTGGGATAGGGCCTAATGAACCCAGGACCAACAGCAGGTCCAAAGGGTCTGGGGTTTTTAATTAAAGCTTCAGTAATGGTATGTTAAAATTTAATTTTGCTGAAGCACATCCTAAACTATGAGATGTGAGGACACCATGATGCAGGATTATAGACACAGATTCCTCTCCCTTTTAAATCCTGTTCTTCCTCAACCCCTGCAGTTCCCCTCTGGTTGTTGGAGAATGCAATGCTGGTTGAATAGGGCTCACTAATGGCTGAGGAAGGCAGGTGATTTGTAAGCAATGTTTCAGGTTCCCAGTGGACTGGGCATGAAGGTGTGTTTAATTGCATTCACTGGAGAAGCAAATGATGGCAATAAGCTCTTGCTACATGTGGACAGGGTGGAGCCAGGTGGGAAAAGCCCACAGCTCTGTTGTTTCCCTTCCTTCTTTCTGTGTCCACCCCCTGTGTTCACCAGATGTAAGAGGATGAAGTAGCACCCAGAGGTGCTCTTGGATGATTAGGGAAGTGCCCTTTCCTTCTCCGTATGACAGAAAAGCTGTCCTGAGTGTGTGTAGCTGTATTCTGCTCCCTCTGCACTGCAAGGCTTCAAGTTAGTTTCTGTTCTGACTGTCCAAAGCTGCCTGCTCTTGCTTTCCAGGTTTCCTAGAAAAAAAGGAAACAGCCGAAAGAAGGGACAGTGAGGCTGGAATTGAGGGTTCACTGTGAGAGCCCTGGGAAACACTCAAGGGAAACTTAGTCCAGGGCAGGATGACACCTGCAACTTTGAAAACTATAAATACAGTGGCCGGGGCCACATTGCTCATTCGCTCTGAAGACTTTCAGGCACTTTTCTGATTCATTTCAGGATTTTATGAGAAAATTCAAGGGATAGAATGTTTTAATTCCTAATCTGGGTGACTTGACAGATGTATCTGTTTTGTTTTGTTTTTTTGATATCTATCTTTAACATGAAACTCAACTTTCACAAAGAATTGGTTTGCGGTTCCCTAAATATCAATGCCCTGTTCTGTGGTTTGGAGAACCTACACTCTAAGTTTAAATAGTTCTATGTTTGAAGTACCTGGGTATAAAGTTTTCCCTGAATCTCCAGTTTATCACATTTGGTAGCTGAAGACCATGGCTTTATATAATGTGAATAACCTTATTGTAAGTGATGCATAGGGACAAACAAACAAACAAACAAAAACAAAACACCTCATAAAACTGAAAGCCTACTTTTTCCAGGGGGAATTTCCACAAGTTTGTTCTTTGTTACAAGGTTTTGATTCAATCTGTTTACTTGTTTTAGGAGCATTCTGGTCTTCTCTTTCTTCTTGAGTAACTTTTATAAACTTTTCCCCCCAAGACAAGGTCCATTTCTTTTGTTTTTGTATTTATGGGTACCTGGGTATCTATTTCTAATGTATATCGTGTTCCTTATTATTTTTATCTGTTCTCTTTGAGTTGTACCTTTTCAATCATGATGTGATGTCTTCTTTCTCTTTCTCCTAAGTATTCTCAGTGAAAGATTGTTTATTTTTAAAGTCTTTTCAAAGAACCTATTTTTTTTTACCTTGACTGTTCTTTCCATTGTTATCTTTATTTTAGACTTCCTTAATTCCAGCTTTATTTTTAGTATTTTCTCCCTTGAGTTTATTCTGTGTCCTATTACTAACTTCTTAAATTAGATGCTTTGATCATTAATTTTTAGTCTTTATTTTTTCTAATATCAGGAGTTAAAATGATAAATTAACCTTGTGGGTATTGCTTGAGCACATGCCAACAGTTTTAATGTATAAGATTTTATTATGGTTCAGTCACAAGTATTTAAACATTCCAGTGATGATGCCTTCTTTGACTCACAAGTTATTTGAAAGTAGGTGTGCATTTCTCTGTGTATGTTTGAATGTTGACAAACTTGTGATGCAAACATAGGATTGATTATATGCATGTTATTATATACCTGTTTGGAAATTTGCACAAGAAAAAGATTAAAAAAATATGTGTTTCTGAAATGTACAAATGCATTGGCTTTACAGTTATCTTTTTATTGTTGATATCTAAATTGAATTTGGTTGAACGTGGTTTATTAAATGCCAGTTCTATGAAGGGGTTTAAGAATGCTCTGATCTGCAGGGTTGTCAATTTTTATAAATGCTTTTTCAATGTTGAGAAGAATATGATTTTCCTAATCGTTTGGTGTAAGGACATACATACTCACTCACATTTCCCAGGTCAAGTTTGTTAATTGGGTAGTTCAAACCTTGTGTAAATTAGATTGTCTGCTTTATTTATACCTAGGAAAGATACATTTTACTCTCCTACTCAGTTAATGGCTTTGAAAATTTCTCTTACAGTTCTGTAATTTTTATCTGATAGATGAGACTATGCTATTAATCATAAAAAGACAGAATTGTTATATCTTCTTGGTGAAGCAAAGCTTTGATCATGATAGCAATGCTCTTAATTTATAATAATATTTTTTGGCATTTAAGTCTAGTTTATCTGATATCATTAAACTACACGAGCTTTTTTCTGTATCTTTAATTGTTATTTTCTATAGCATATCATTGTTTTTTTAAAAAACTCAATCTGACATTCTGTATTAACTGCTGAAGAGTAGTTGGTCTATTTACATTTATGACTGATCTATTTAAACGTCTTTCCGGTATTATAGTTTCTACTTTCTATTTGATTTGTCTTTCCTGTGCTTTCTCAGCTTTCTTTCTTTGTCTTCTTTTGGGTTTGTGGTATTTTAAAGTTTCACATTTCCCCTGTACTGCATGGGGAGCATGCAGTACATGCTCTATTCTTATTCTTTTACTCACTATTCTTAAAATATTAATAGACTTAAAAATCTTAAAATCCAGAGTGAACAAATCTCTTTCTCTCCAAATAATAATAGACATTAGAACACTAAATTTAATCACTTTTCCTGTCTTACACATTATTGTAGATCAATATTTAGTTTTATGCTGATTTTTTAAACACATAAATTACTATCCTTGTTGTTTTATTTTGGAAGTGCTTTAGATAAGGGAGCAACCTTTTTCTGTGAAGGGTTTTACTCACCTCTGCTGCTGTGCTGTAGAGAGAGGCATTGATAATACATAAACAAGTGATTAGCTGTACTCTAATAAAGCTTTATTTTAAAAAACAGACAATGGGCTGGATTTGGCCTGTGATCCGTAGCTTGCCAATACCTGCTTTAGATATTTTCACATGATTATTGCTTATTTCATTAACATTGCTTCTCGAATCTCAGACTTTCCTGAAGCCTATCATTTGGATGGTCCTTCAGTGAGGTCTGCTGGTCATGGACCCCCTCAGGAATTCTTTGACATTGCTGTTAGTTAATGCTCCTTCTGGGATGGGGTTCAGGTTTAACTGGGTACATGTTATCTCAGCACTTTTTGTTTGGTATGAAATAGCACATCCTATTATTTTTATATTTATTTTCAAATCAAAGCCCCCATCCTGATGAGCTCAGAAAAAATCCCAATTTAGCTACTGTTAGGACATTTGCCCGTCTCCATCTTCATCAGATTACACTTTAAAGTTCTTAGATTTACTTGGAGGTCAGGTGTTAATAAAAATGAGGATCTGTCAGCACTTTCATGTTATTATTCTGTGCCTTTCTGCATTCTATAGTTGCTGTTAAGGAAATCCGGAGGCAGTTTAATAGGCATTGTTTTGTAGGTGATCTGACATTTCTCCTTGCATACTCTTCAGTTTTTCTGTTTTTTTTTCCTTTACTTTTGGTGTTCCTTGGTTTTACTATGAGGGATATTCTTTTTACGTATCCATTGTGATGTTGGAATCTAAAGACTCACATCTTTCACTATTTTGGTAAGATTCCCAGCTCTTATCTTTTTAACATGTTTTTCTCCTATATTCTGTACATCCTGTTCTTTTGGAACTTTGGTTACATGTATGTTAGACTGCATCTTTCCTTCCCTCTTGCTGTTTCAAACTTTCCCTCCCTTTTGTCTCTGTGTGCTACATTCCAGCTAGTCTTTTTGTCTGCTTACCATTCATTAATACCTTTTCAGTTGCGTCACTCAGCCTTTTAAACCTTGTTGGCTTCTACACTTGATTATACATTTTATGTTTAGAAGTTCTATTTGGTTCTTTATCACATGTGCGTGGTTATTTTGACAGTCTCGATTTTTGCTCATTTTTATTATATTTTTTATTTTTTAAGTATTTTAAATGCAGTTATGTGGTAGTCTGTAATGATAACAGTGTGTTGTATGCTGTATCTCTTCCTTTTATATATCTTGCATTATTTACTTAGCTTAAGTGCAAAGACTTCTTACCTCCGCCCCGCGCCCCACCCCCTCCACTGTCAGTGATGTTTGTTTACATAGCGTCTGAACAAAGTCTCCTTGGGTCTGGTATCGTTTTGTTTTGTCTTCTCCAAGGTGGTTGGGGGAAGGGTTAAGAGAGAGAGAAAGAGAAAGAGGGAGAGAAAGACGGAGGAAGAAAGATGAGAGAAAGAGAGACAGAGACAGAGACAGAGAAAGGGAGAGAAGCTGGGGATGTGGGCAGCAAATAGTGGGTGGACCAATTTCTGCTTTACCTTATGCAAATTTGTTTAAAAGTCTTGTCCTTCTGTTGTCATGGAGGTCACTCTTGGGCTTTGGGTCATTTCCCCAATTGCAGGCAGAGTCCTGAAATTCACTTTAAACATGTTGAGAGCCAGTGTTTCTTTCACTTCGCCTACCTCTCTCTCCACAGCACCTGTTTTTGTACTTTTTCCAGCCCATGGGAGATACAGAAGGTGAAATGCAAGGATTTTGGCCACAATGTTTTGATCTGTGGGAGGAGGGAGACAAAACTGGGTCTTTCTGTGTCTTCCCTTCCAATTCTCTCCCTCCCTCAGGATACCTTGTCTTATTTATGTTCTTTACTGCATTGCTAAATCCCTGTTATTGCTGATGGTAATTAGCTTTGAGCAATTATAATCATTCTCTATTCCCTCTCTAGCTTTCCTCTCAGCCGGGGAAAAGCAGAGGTGAGACAGTGAGATTGTGGGGGAGGACTTCAGTTTTTGAAGCATTTCTACATCTTTTCCCCTGACTGTCCACACATGCCCTCAACCTGTTTCTGTAGAATTGATGAGGTATTTGTGACATATTTTATGATTTTGTCCATTGACCATCTTTACTCTGTTCGGCTTTTCGGGGACATGAGGATAAGAAGTGCTAATGCCTAGACCTTCAAAAAGAATTATGGCATACCCCTGTGGCCCTTTGCTTTTTAATTGTTGCTTATTTTTATGCTGGTCTTAAATTATTTTCATTAGTTTTGAGAGCTGAAGAAACTGTGACCCTGATTTATCTCTTCATATTACCTTAAGTGGTACATCCAAGAAACATATGGGTCACTTTCTCTGATGAGTGAGGGCTTTAGTACCAGAATGATTCAGATTAAAATCCTAAATCTGCTATTTATGGTGATATTGAAAAAAATTACTTATTCTTGGTGTGTCTCAGTTTTATTCTTTAACATAGTGATAACTATTATTGTGAAGTGCTGGGATTTATACTGTATGTATGACTATACATGCAATAAAACAAGATTTGTTTTCTCTAGGAAGTCATTTGTAAGGACAGACTGAAAAATAAATAGTTCCTTAACATGGAGAATGCGAAGTCTAATGGGACCTGGCTCTAGGTGACCTATGGAGGGTACCCTAACCCTGACAGTGGCAGAGGAAGACCAGTGAGGATGACCACTCCTCCTTTACAGGTGAGGAAGCTCCTGACCAGATGGGTGGAATGCCCTGTTGGAGATAGCAGGAAGAACAAGGGAGGGGAAAATGCTACTGGAGTGCACTTGGAGGGCCGGGTGGGAGGCAGAACTAGGAAGGGTTTGGGCACCAAGTCATGGGAGCCTCGCATGCCCTCCATGCTCTCTGTGCCCTTCACTAGGAATATGGAATTTAGCCTTTTAGTAAAGGGGAACTTTGGACATTTTTAAGCAGAGAGGTGCCACAATCAGATTTGTGTTTTAGAAAATCTAGAAGCCTTGAGAAAGGTGGTTAGAGAGAATGTGGCAAATTGTATAAGTGGCTGTAACAATATCAGCCAGCACACATCCTCTTCTTACAATATGGCATTGACCCAACTCCTTTTATTGAAGACTATCTGGGCAGACTTAGGATGCTGTGTGACATCCAAGCCAGCTCATAGAGGGAAACACAGCTTCTACCCAGCTCTCTGGGTGTGCTTGCTCTTGGAACTCAGCCACCAAACATTTGTGGAGAGGTACACATGGAGAGGAATTTCAGGACCCCAGCTGACATGGGTGCGTTCCCAGCCACATGGATGAGCTGTGTTGGAAGTGGCTCTTCCAGCCCCTAGTTGAGCCATCCCATCTAATGCCACATGGCACAGAGAGGAGCTGGCCCTGCTGAGCCCTGCCAATATTTCAGTTTTGAGGGCAAAATAAAGGATTACTATTGTTTCAAGATACTGTGTTTGGGTTGGTTAGTTACACAGCAATAGATAACTGATAGAAGGGAGCAGAGTAAGAGCAGGGGCATGTATTAGGGAACAGAATTGTTCAGGAAAGAGAAGATGAGGGCCTTTGCCAAAACATTCATTCATTAATTAAACAGATAATTATGACAGGCCAGCCCCTGGGATGTGTCATGGGCATGCAACAGGAACTAGATGGACAAGGTCCTTTTGCTCAAGATGTTGACTGGCGAGTGGGCAGTGAGGATGGGGTGTAGAAGGGATCTACCAGCAGCTTTCTCATATTCACCTGAGGATGTGTGCTCTCCACATTCAATGTTAAAAGGAAATACTTTAAAAGAATAACATAAAATAGCTAGAAAAATGCATTATTACAGGGATAAAAGTGGTGGGGTCCAGATAGCAGGAAAATGACTTTGACTCTACTTTCTAAGCCCAATTGACCATAACACAAAGTGTTTTATTATTATTTTTTGCCTTTGTCTCCATTACAGAAAATTTTCATGTGGGCACTTCTCTCATTTCCCCAGCATTGTGTGATTTTTAGTTCAAAGCACAAAGAAGCACTTGCTATTTGCATCAGTGCTTGATACTTTTTTTTTTGAGGTGGAGAGTGGGAGGATTACCACCGTATTCTTTTCAAGTGCTCTCAGTCCCTGATCAAAGGAAGGGTTTTAGAGTCTTAGTTTGCCTGAGATTCAATATAAGACTGTTCTTGGTTTGGGGTTCTGAGTGAATCAGTTTTCCTTAAACACCAGAGACAAAGAGCACAACCCAACCATTGAAAACCACAAAGTCTTACACAAATACCAATTATTTTTATTATCTTGAAGTGGAATTTTGGGTTTAGTGGTAATCAGAGAATTAAACATTAACTAGGACATTTTTAAAATAATTATTCACATAATAATTCATTTAACAATTTGTTCCCTTAAAAGAACAGCCACAGCCCCTCTTGGTGTTTTCGTGCCTCAGAGTCTTGGCCATTCTGTCTCCTTCTCTCTCACGGCCACAACAGAAAGGCTTGCCCTGACGCAGCTCCTCCACTGCATGTCAGCAACATTCAAACTGGCAGGGGGGTCTAAGACTGACGAAGACTGGGGCTTTCTATTTTATTTGAAGCTCGATTAAGGTCCTGAAGAACATAAAACTCCTTGCCACCTGATCTATAAGTAAGAATGTATCAAATGGTGTTCCTTAGCTGTAAGCAATAAAAATAGACTCCAGCTAACTTAACAAAGAAAGGGAGTTTATTGAAAGGATGGTCAATACTTGGGATTGAAGAAAGAACTGAATAAGACCTCCAGGAAAATAAGGTGCCGACACCACTCTGGAAACCTGAGCAACAGAAACACACAGACCATCCTGTGCCCACGCCTGGGCTCAGATGTAGCTCCATCAGGACTCAAAAGTTAAAGAAACTGCAGCCTAAGACCACAATTACCCACCACAATGGAGAAAACTGACTTAGTAAAAGTATAGTACCTGGCTCACAGGAGGCATTCAATAATAAAAGAAAGTCATTGAATGAAGAAATAAATGAATGAGCTTGTTAGATAGATTAAATGACATCTAAAATCTCTACTAATGGTAATAGAATTTCATCACAGACCAAGGTGACACTTTCTGGGCATTTTAGCCTGTCTGGTGTAATGAATAAAATATATTTCTGTCCACTTGAGAAGGCAGGAATGCTGTGTATAACTGTCTTATTGAGATTGAAAATCCACCCTGGGTATCACCAAAACCAGTGAAAATAAACCCAGAAGAAGCCCCTGCCCCTCATACTGTTGTTTTCTCACTGATAGAAGCATTATGGGATGTAGAGGGATACCAGGGAGGACACAGTAATGTTCCTCTGGATAGAGAACACTTGAGATTTGACAGTTTCACATTTTTCTTTATTTCTGTTAAGTCAGGATCCTAACAGGTCTATATTTTGCCACCCACTTTTGCCGTTTTGTTGTAAATGGCAGAGATCGAAAAAGGGGAAATAGAGACACCTTATTACTCAACTTGGTTACAATTTCACAGCATTATGCCCAGAAGGACACACCGAACCCTCAGTGTCCATCTGGAAAACACATGACTCAGATGAAAGATTGTGGAAATTCGATAGGTAGACGGAAGCCAGACTTCTATTGGGCAGGCGTTGGGCCCCTACACCTGTCTGGGCAGCGTTCACTACCCAAGACATGAGATGGACAACCCTACATTTCCAGGTCTTGAGCCTTGTTTTAGGGTTTCGAGCTTTTTTTGTTTTTTTGTTTTTGTTTTTGGCAGCACCCAACTTTCAGGCTCAAATATCTATTCCTCTAACTTTAAGCCCCAAATTTAGCAGCCTAAAAGCATAGTTTATTTGGCTCTCCCAGTTCTGCAGGCAGACTGAGCTCGGCGGGGTGGTTCTCACTCAGGGCTTCTGAAGCAGCTATAGTCCAGTATTGGCTGGCCTGGTGTCATCTGAAGGCTCAGCTGGAATGGCCGTCTAAGATGATTTCTTCACTCACAAGCATGGTGCCTCGGTTGGGCTGGCCCGGCAAGGTGGGCTGGCTGGACATTTCTCTTTGAATGTGGCCTCTGCACGTGGTTAGTCTGGGCTTGGCAGTGTCGAGGCAGTACAAGTTTTCTAAGATTTCCCATTGGAAGACACATGGCTTGTTATGTTCCTGCCTTAGAAATCATACAAAGTCACTTTTACCACATTCTATTGGTCCAAAGTAAGTCTCAGGGCCTACTGAGATTCAAGGGGAGGGGACTCCATGAAGCCGTGAGTGCCTGGGGGTTTGCCTCACTAGGGAGCCATCTTTCCCCCAGGCTACAACGAGCCCTTCCCACCTATGGCACCTCCGTAGAGGCCATGCCTGGTCTTACCTCACATGCTCTGTGTTTTCTCCATTCTGGTGTCCTTCCAGCTCCTCAGGTTTGCCCCATTCCTTCTCTCCACACACACCTGCCTGCCTCCTCCAGCTCTCTTGCTCTCCCCACCCCTGCTCTTGGCCTAGTTAATTGTTACACATTCCCAGATCTCACACATGACACTCCTTCAGGATGGCAGTTCTTAGCTGCCCAGGCTCGGTCAGGCTCTACTCTTAAAAACTCTCAAAGAAGTGAGTTCTTTTCCTTCGTGGCACTACCTACAGATTGTACTCACATCAGGCACAAGATGATTTGGTGAATGGTTGCCTCCTCCATTAGACTGAGTTTGAGAGCAGCAACCATAATCTATGTATTTTTTAAAAATCCATATTGTGTGCCCTACACTTAGTACATAGCTCAGAAATCTTGTTGACCAAATGAATGCATGGACCTCTCTTTTCAGACTTTCATACTCTATAATTTGTTATCTTATTGGGGAAAAACCTTTCGATGGAAGAGACTGGTTGAATGCAGAGGATCAGGAGCTTTTTAAGGGGATGAGGAAAGAGGATGGATCTGGTAGGATTTCCAGGGACATCTTCTTAGCAGGATGCAGGAGGTGAGTGGGGTGCATTGGACTCCACAGAGACAGGGTGGTTTGGGTTGGAAAATGAGATTAGTGAGTTTCTGCCTCAGCTAAGAGCTGAGAATAGTTGTCCCATTTGGTGCCTGCAGCAGGTGATTGGTACTGGTTGTGCCCGACAGGCAGGAAAGAAGCAGTCATTTTGGCAGGTAATGGTGGTGTTACAGAACAACAAGGGGTGGGGCTGGGACGATATACTATTACCCGAAAGGAACCTCCCAGGTTTGTTATGTCCATCGCCAGAGGAAAGACATCTCTCAATGCCAGAGATTTGTGAAAAGGAAAGGAAATGTTTATGTAATGCTTCACCAAAATCCCAAAGTCCCTTAAAACACCCACAAACACACACAGTCATTCCTTCCCCCCTTTGCCCAGTCTGGGGCACCGTATCTCAGGAAAGGAAATAGAAGTCCATGCTCAGGCAGCCCCCAGTTCTTCCCAGTAATCCGTCTCGGCTGGGAGACCTCCCTCAGTTCTCGGCACCATCAGCCGTGTCACCGGGATCTCTGCTAAAGCCTGGTGGTGGTTCCCCCTTCTAAGGCTGCGGGAGTCCCCACTCTGGCAAAGTGGCATGGTCCTCTCTGCACAATGGCTGTGGGAGTCTCCACTCTGCCAAAACTGTGTGGTTCTCTCTCCCAGAGCCAAGGGAGTCCCCACTCTGGCAAAGCCTTGTGGTTCTCTCTCCCAGGGCTATAGGAGTCCCCACTCAATCAAAACCTCGTGGTTTTCCCCTCCTCAACGACTGCAAGGAAGGGGGTTGCCACTCTGTCAAAGCCGAGTGGCAGTTCTCTGCTAAAGCCGCATGGTGATTCTCTCTCGTAGGGCTGCAGGAGTCCCCACTCTGCTAAAGACCGAGTGGTTCTCTCCTCAATGGCTGCTGCTTCTGGGTTTAAATCCCTGCGCCAGTCTTCCTCTGCAGCCCCATGTCCGACTCCTCCCACAATTGACCACACTTGCCAGCACTCCCATATCCTTCCAGCTTCACTGGGCTGCCATTGTGGGTTTGGGCAGGTGTGGCCCCATGTCATAGAGCCAGTCTCCTCCAAGCTCCCACACAGGTGCTGTAACTTGGGGAACCTGCCCCCCAGTTACATCTTGGGGGGAAGTTACTTCCATTCCCCTGGCTCAGAGCACAGCCACAGCTATTTAACTTATCTTTGTAACCAGCCAAAGGCTATAGATATGTTAAATGACCACACCAGAGATTAGCTGAAAGGTTGTTGGTGTGCGAAACAGCTCTCAATGGCCCTGCTCCATTTGTCCCTTCCTCCAACCCACACCTGTGGCAGGGGTGGGGTGGGCAGGACATCCTAATATTTCCTGGACACCTTGAGTTCTGGACCCCATTCCAAATTCCTATTTGTGGCCCCCCTCTTGGCTGTACCCCATTACAGTGAGATACTGAAACAACAAAGCTGGGTGAGTCTGGTGAGACCTGCACGTGGATTTAAGGCAAGTGCATGGAGGCTCAAACAACTGAAAAGTGGCTGAAACTCCTTTTAATCTAAAAGCTAGGAGAGGTTTGGGGGAAACATAGCAGGTAAACTGAGTGTCTTGGGTTCACCAGCCTTTTCTTTTCTTTTCTTTTCTTTTCTTTTCTTTTCTTTTCTTTTCTTTTCTTTTCTTTTCTTTTCTTTTCTTTTCTTTTCTTTCTCTCTCTCTTTCTTTCTTTCTTTCTTTCAATTACAATGGACATTTAATATTATTTTATATTAGTTTCAGGTGTATAGCATAGTGGTTAGACAATTATATAATTTCCAAAGCAATTCCCCTGATAATTCTTGTAACCACCTGGCTCTGCATGTGGTTATTACAATATTATTGACTATATTCCCTCTGCTGTATTTGACATCCTTACTACTATTTTGTAGCTTCCGAATCTCTTCACCTTTTTCATCCAGCCTCCTCCAATCCCACCACTCCCCTTTTCTGGCAAACGTAAGCTTGTTCTCTGTGTCCTTCCTGTTTTAACCAAATGACATAACTGGAGCCTGTAAACGGTGTGGAGTCCCTTTAAAATGAAGCTGGAGCTGCCATGCCAGAGGCACTGCCCTGCAGTCTTAGACCTCAAACCTTGGAATGTTAAAGTAGGGTGAAATCACCTCTGGACCAGGCCTAAGTAACCTGTGCCTCCAAAACAAACACACACACACACACACACACACACAAACAAACAAACTGCGAAGGCAAAGATAACAAGAAAGCAGTTGTTACAACTACTGGACTAAAAATTGAAAACACTGTGTAGAATGTCACTATGTGATGCGACCTGCACCAGCAGAAGTGCCTGACTTCTCCATCGATGGACTTGCTCCCCTTCCGGTTTCTCATAAACACCATTCGTTGCCTTTGTGTCCCAATCTGAACACTGCTTCCACCTAAATCAGTGTGTCCCAAGTAGCTGTGCTTACTGATCTCAGATAAATGCTTGTTGCCTCTCCCTTTGAAAGGTTTTTTTTATTGTTAGCAAGCCTCTATCTTGCTCTATCTTGCTTCACTGCAGTAAGTCTGGATCTTTCCCTGGCCCCTCTGCGTGTCTGACTTCCTTGTCCACCAAAAGTCACTGGTTGTCTCTGTGTTGTACCTTCCTCACAATTTCACACCTAATGTAAACACAAGTGCCCCACTTTCAACCCCACCACTCCACACCTGACATCAGTGGAGAATCTGGGGTCAGGGAGTACTGGAAATGACAGCAGGGGCAGGAAACAATTTAAAAATGGATATCGGATATTCCTGTTCCTAAACCTGACTGGCCAACCCTCGCCAGAAAGTCCCTTAAAAGCTATATTACTCCTTGATTTCAGGCAAATGTTATTTTGTGGAGGCTCAATCCCCCTGGAGCAAAGACCCAGTAATGCCTTGGCAGCTGCCTCAACCCCAAGTAAAACTCTTTGAGTCTTCAAGTCTTTTAACATTGAAAATACACAATTTAAAATTTCATATGCCTAAATACCTTCACTAAAGAAGGCTCCTTTCACTAATGAAGAAAGATTTAAGCTGTTTCTGCCCCTTCCCTCTAGATTTTCCTTTGCATAACCAGACTCTTTAAAGGGCACTGGTAACCGAGTCTACACACCTGGATTGGGTGCCATCCATTTATTAGGCACCGTGTTGCCTGCTGGGAGAACAGCAGTGAAAAAAACACTCATGGTCCTTATTCTCCCCAGGCTTATGCCTGCTAATCCTGTCCTTCCTCTCATGGTTTTCTCTGAGCACAGGGAGGAATGGGGTGCGGGTGGGTTGAGGAATGGTACTGAGAGCTTGCTGGTGAGTACAATGATTACTGGCTAAGGCTAGCCTGCACCTCTGCTTGAAGGAACTAGAGTCTCCCTTGACCAAAAATAAAATAGCTTTTCAGGCATAATGGTGGCAGCCTGTTTTTGAGTGGCCCTCTCCAGCCATTCCCAGCAGACAACTTGAGCTCCATCTGCGTGTGGAGCAAGCTGCCCAGGACCACCCTGCACTTCCCTCCCCACTCTGTGCCTGGCTTCTGATGCTCTGGCTGATGGACAACCCCACCTTGTAGTTGGTCTGCAGTCACCTCATCTTCCTGTAACTTCCCCTTCTACCCCTTGGCAAAAGGAATCACTCCCTTGCTGTGCCCTCAGGAAGCCTGATAGATTCTCTGTCTTTTTTGTACTTGTCCCTCTGACCTTGGGCTGCTGAGCGTTTTTGCATTTCTGTATCCTCCGCTTCCAGCATCATGCCCTGTAGGGTAGGTGCTCAGCAGACACCTGGGGACTAAGTTGGGCTTTCAGTGCTTTATCTCTGTGCTGTCAAATGAAATAGACACCATGTGCCCCTCTGCTGAGAGCTAGTTTTGTTAGCTGCCCCACCTCACTGTGAAGTGTGGGGCAAGGGAGATCGAAGGATAGTGCTCTGATCTGAGATGTGGCTTTATGACAGTGAGTAGGCTGGGCTTGAATACAGTCCTAACTTTATCTCAAGTCATTGAGTGTATAGTTTTAAAAATTAAGATTCATAATAAGTCAACAAGTACTGATTGAATTATTAGCTGCTTAGGACAGCCTAGCGTAGTCTGGCCTCCAAGGGTGAGGCCCTGACCACCCAGGGAGTCAGGGGCTTGAACTGTCAGAGGCTTGAACTGTCAGAAGCAATTATGAGCCTCTGCCCACTTCTCCTCACAGGCCTGACAGATTTCACAAGTGTTCCTCTCTTTTCTAAATAAAAACAGTTAAGAAATTTTTTTCTTACTAAAATGTCAGAGCTATGAATGTTTGTTTAAGAGAGTTCCAACTTCCCCCAAAATTTAGTTCTGGAACTTCTTCAGTATGATAGGAACACACAAAGGTTTTCATGGAAAAATGCAATAGGTTAATGCACAGAACAAGCATTAACTATCATGCTCCTTTCTAAGTTTGAATCATCTTTCCACAATTATTCTTTGCATTTTTAATGTCCTGAGATTTCTCTGAGCATTCCTTAATGTGACGTCTCTTGCCAGCACCTTTTCCTCTAAGACCTAATCACCTTTTTCAAAAATCCTTCTGTATTTATGTCGATCAGTTTGCCTTCACTGACGCCTGGCTGCCTATTTAGGGTCTGGCCGCAGGGCCACTATTCCCACCGTCTTCCACAACTCCATTTACATGAGAACCAAATGTCACTTCCAGCAATATCATTTCTTGTCTCTTGGCTGCACTTTGATCTTGCTTGGCCACTCCCTCTTTCATTTACCCATTTCGGGAAATGTCACACAGATTTCTCACTGGGAGATGAGGAGGCAACATGACTACACACTTTGCTGTCTGTGAGCCAGCTGCATGACACACATTCAGCAACCATTCCTGGGGTGATCATTCACCGGTGACATGGTTTGTGGACTAGCACTAAAGTTTGTGCTATACATGTTGACTCACAGTTAAGATATGTGGTAACACGCTGCGTTCTGTGTGGCATTTGCCCTCTGTGGACTGAGAGCTAAGCACCATTCAGAACCTGAGAAAATCTGTCTTGATTTCTAAATAGTGAGTTCCCACTTTGATAGGTATATAACCTATTTCATAATTTAGGAACTGCCTGGCAACTGTTGAATATGCATTTGCCCACCCTTTCCCATAGGTCTGGAGGCAATGCTCTGAGCTTTAACTTGTTCCAAAGGGCTTGCTCATCTTTATTTGGAAGGCTGAAGGGAAGAAGGAATTAGAGGTAACCCTTGTCTGGTTTTGTTTGTCTTAATCTTGAGTTTTCTTATCTATAAAGCACCATCTATTGGGTTTTGGTTATTAACTTCATTCATTCTTTCATTCATTATTTATCAAAGCTATATCAGGCATCTTCTTTGGGGAGAGCATTGTTGAACATACAGAAATGAATTTAACATGCTTGTTGCCCATTGCAATTCAGTAGGAAGGCTCTCAGTTGTAAATTATAGTAGATCCTATTCTGTGTTTGTGAATTTGCCAACCTGTTAAAATTATTTGTAGCCTCAAAATCAATATTCATTGCACTTTTTTGGTCTTTAGCAGACATGTTCAGAGCAGAGAAAAATTTGAGTCACCTAACATGAACCTTCTTAGCTGAGGTCAAACAGGGCCATGCTCTGCCTTTTTGTGTCAGCTTTCACACAGAGATGACCAGATGATGGAGACAGGGGGGCACAGCACGAGAAGCTCTGACTCTGGAGCCAGTGGGTCAGGGATTTGAGTCCCAACTCTGGCACCTATTAGTGGGGTGGCCTCAGGCAAGTCATTTAACACTCTGAACTCCATTTTCTCTTTAGTAAAACAAGGAAAATAGATGCACTGCTTTTAGATTTAAGATAACAATCATCCCTTGGTTTCCACAGGGAATTTGTTCTAGAACCCTCTGCAGATACGAAAATCTGCTTATGCTCAGGTCCCATGTATAAAATGGAATAAGGCACACATTCTCCAACACACTTTAAATTATCTCTTGTATACTTAATACAATGCACATGTGATATAAATAGTTGTTATACTCTAGTGTTTAGGAAATAATGACAAGAGAACAGTATGTACATGTTTAGTACAGATGCAACCATCATAGTCCTAACTACATAGTACATACTTGTTGGCAATAACATAACATTTTTTTCAGAATATTTTTGATGCATGGTTGGTTGAATTTGTGCCTGCAGAACCCACAGATATGAAGGGGGATCCAAAAAACCCTGGAATTATTTATAAAAAATTGTGTATTTCTTCTTACATATTTAAACTTCAGTTACCTTCAAAGTACTCTGCATTTGATTCAGTATACCTATTGAGACTTTCTGAACTTGCTGATTTGATGCCTTTTAGTGCTTCTGCCATTTTTGTTTCATCTCTTCCACATCAGCCAAATGTTTCCCTTTGAGGACTTTTTTCATCTGGGGGAACAAAACAAAGTTGTTTAGGGCGAGATTGGGTGAATAGAGAGGGTGGGGCACAGGTCATGCTGTTTTTGGTCAAAAACTCCTGTACACTCAGTGTGCTGCAGGTAGATGTGCTCATAAATCACCCACCATGAAACGGGCATTGAAAGAGTCTTAAAAAACAATTCCCTGAAGCTGAGAGCAGCCTCTCACAACAGTGCCAGCTGGCACACTGATACAGATGTGTTCCTAGAACACTCACCCAGTGTGAGAAGCCTGAACTAGAAGGGACTCACCCTCTAGAAGATAATCCTGGTATTTTTGGGCTCCCCTTCATATAGTAGGCTGACTGTATATTTATTATAATCTTAGAATTATAAGGTTATAATAAATAATATAATCTCAGAATTATAAGGTTATAATAAATACAATAAAATTTTTCATATATTATATATCTTAAATTTTAAATATATATCTTATATTGTAAGATTATATTAAGATTAGCCTTGGTTGGGTGGCACAGTTGGTTGGAGTGTTGTCCTGTACACCAAAAGATTGGGGGTTCACTCCTTGGTCGGGGCGTGTATGAGAGGCAATCATTCAATGTTTCTCTCTCCCATCGATGTTTTTTTTTCCCTCTCTCTCCCTTCTTCTCTTTCTAAAATCAATAAACATAGTCTCAGGTGAGGATTTTTTAGAAAAGATTATATTAAGATCATTTAAGATTATAACCCATATGAGAGATGTACTCATGTAAGTACATATTTTCCCTAGGAGCAATGATTAGGCATTTGCTAATTCAGTGCTGCTGGCAATTTCATAGACCATAACTACCAGGAATCACAAGAATCAACTGTACATCCTGCTGCGCGTGGGTCACCAGCCAGCAGTGACCACGGAATGCTGTGGATGGCTCGATGATAAACACGCGAGAAAAAACAACACATGCACAGAGACAGACTAGTTTCTGTGGGGAAGTAGGGACGAAATGGCCACCCCCCCTAGTCGGTAGCGCACCGATTTACAGTCCACACCTGCTTTTATTGGGCTCATTTTGCATAATAATTCAGGTAAAGTACAGTACTCATTAGGGGGAAGTAAGGAACTATAGAAAACAAAGAACTCTGCCGGTCTATTGAGTCGGGGGTCAAAGAGCTGTAAGACTGAGGAACAAAATAACTTCCTCCTGAGACCCTTCTCATTCAACTGAGAGCATTCTAAACAAAGAAGGTTTCACAGTAATTTACATGTTCTTTCTTAGGCCTGATCACCCCAGGGATTCCACACTTCTCAGTACAGAGCTGCACCACCCTGTCATTGTTTCAGGCTTAGGTGGAGCAAGGGAACTAAGGCAACTGGGAGACAAGGAGGTTTTTTCCCAGACGCTGAGAACTCAGGCTATGTCAAAGCCGAGGAGCGAGGGTCCATCACCCCCCTTTTGCTGCAGCCCCCCAAGTCCTTCTTTTGGGGGGCCTCCCAAAGTGATCGTGCCTGTCTTAGGTCGTTCCCCCCATGGGGAATCTTACCTGTCTTTGGCTAACCAACCAAGCTTTTTGGGGTTCAGTTATGAATAAAGCAGCAGAAGCAGCATTCCTGCCAGGAAGATAAGCTTTTGTCTCCTTGCTGGCTTACAGTTCCAAGGGCATTCCCTTAGCCTTAGCCTAGGCGGGGGTTTCAGCTCCTGATACCAGTCAGGGCGGTTCCCAACAACATCCAACATGTAAATTACATATTAAGATTGTTACTGATTTTGTGGTCTTTTTCTCACTCTACTTTTGCCAGGCTATTGGGAAGTGTGTTCTTACAATAGAAGATATCTGAATCACTATTGATATAACAAGGAAGATTTAAAACACCCAAATATGTTTGCATAAATGCTAGTTTACTGGCTTTAACAATACTTTAATCTGAATAGACTTCTAATGTAAAGTAAATGCATTTTAAATTTCACTCACCTAAATCTGGAATTGTATGCATGATTGATGTAAGGAGAATTCATTGTCCCCTTTGTCCATCCTTAGATTGTCTTTCTTCTGTTTCAGAGTCTATCTAATATTATCATTTCAATCTTCCCCATCATCTTTAAAATGAACACTGTCAAACCTACAGAAACCTTGAATGAATCATACAGTGAATACTTGCATACCCACCACTTAGAATCAACACTTGTTTTCATTTTGTTGTATTTGTTTCACTTGTATAGATGTGTGAACATACATATTTCGTTTTTTCCAAACCATTTATAAGCTGTAGAAATCATTACATTTTACCTCACATTATTTCATCACATATGCCTAGGAAAAATAACATTTCCCATGTAAATGACAATATCATGATCACACCTATGAAATTTATAGTGATTCTCTGAGATGACCTAATATTTACTCTGTATTCAAATTCCTTTACTTTTCTACCCACATATCTTTTATAGCTGTTTTTTGAACCAAGATCTAATAAAGAGTTATGCTTTGCATTTGTTATTTTGTCTCTTTGATCTCCTTAATTTATAATAGACTTTAACTTTTCCTTCAGTTTTTAAAAAAGTTAGTCTATAATTATCTCTATGTTACACCTTACAATTAAGTAATGATGTAAGTTTGAGCTCTTGCTCTGGCTGATCAAGCTTGAGGTCCAAACACCATTGAGAGAGACTTACTAGTGTATATATCTATACCAAAGGAATTTGAAAATATTTTAAAAGATAATTCATATGAAATTGGTTTATAAATTATAAGGGTTATATAATCTCAGATATTTTAATACCATTATTTTTAAAGTTACTTTTAAAGCCATAATATCACTTTGAACTCTTTTATTTCCCCCTCCTTTAGCCAGTAAGAGCACAGAGAGAAGGTATTGCTGTGTATTTTCACACCACTACTGGGATTAAAAATGACTGACAGGACTGCAGACCCCCCAGAGGGTCCCAGAGACAACATTCCTGCTGGATGCTGTGTGATACATTTCCAGCTCTGGCCTTTTTGCCAAGATCCCTGTGGCCGGGCCCTAGCCCCTGGTTAAACTCCTCTAGGCTTTTTGCTTTCACCCAAGATGGAGTGATGGGGATGGGATTTACCATCCTGAAAGAAACAACCAGAAACCCCATACAAAAATCTTTAAAAACAAAAGAACAGTGATGCCTGAGAGACAGGGATCAAATGAGGGGAGCCCTACAACTACCTTAGTTACAGTTGTGAGTTTCCAGGTTGTGGTATAGGGAGAGAGACCCCAGGAGGTATGCCGCAGGCTCTCTGAGTTGAAAAGACAAGGCTGAGAGTCCGGGGAGACCGAGGTGGCTAGAACTTATAGGGTAGAGAACTGAAGGGAAGAAAGCTGCATGAAGAGGGAACCCTGGGGTTTTTCAGGGACCCTGCTCAAGTGTTCAGCAGAATGCTGCTGAGCACTTGCATGAGAGGATATTGCAAGAATTAGAAAACAGTGCCCAGAGTGCATCTGTCAGAATGATACATGTTTTTCCAGCCACATTGTAAAACTTGTAATTCATGGGGCCAAGGTGAAATATTCAGGAAAGTCTTACCTTAATAGTGGGGGATAATAGCCCTGCCTCAGACCTGCTTAACAAATCATAAAAGGAAGACCCCAAAGATCCACTGTTCCTATGTAACTTGATATCCCAGAACAAAGCTCAAAAATAATTATGGGAATACGAAAAGATCTAACATCCAACAAAGCAAAATTTATGTAGTTCACCACACAACAAAAGATTACCAGGCATACAAAGAAGCAGGAAAATAGGGTCTATAATGAAGCGACTAATCAGTTCATCAGAACAACCCACAATGGACACAGGTGTTAGAATTAACAGACAAGAACATTAAGGTAGATTTTTTTTGTGACTATATTCCACATGTTTAAGAAATTAAGGAGATCCATGGAATATTTATGTATATGTTTCCAAGTCAGAATTATAAAGATGAAAACTATAATATCTGTGATGAACAATACAGAATGGAATTAACAGAAGATTATACATGGCAGAAGAAATAATTAGTGAACTTGAAGACATACAAATAAAAACTATCAAACATAAATCACTGGGTAAAAAGAAATTAAAGAAGAAGATGAAAAGAGCAACAATGAGCTATAAGGAGCCTAACACAGATGTAATTGGAGTTTCTGAAGGGGAGGAGGGGCAAGTTAAAAAATGTTTTTTAAATGACCAAATGAATTCAAGTGTGATGTAAACCACAGACCTACAGGTCTAAGAAACTCAATGAACTCCATACACATGGAATATCAAAAAAAGTACACTGTAATGTAGTATAATCAAACTGTTCCAAGCACTGATGAAAACAAAATATTAAAAGCAGCTGGAGAAAAAGGACATGCTAAGAGTAAAAAAATAGAATAAAGGTACAGATTACATTAGATTTCTCATCAGAAACAATGCAAGTGAGAACATAATGAAGGATATTTTTAAAGTAGTGAGAGAAGTTTGTCCATGTACAATTCTATACCTAGTGACAAACCTTCCAAAACCAATGTGAAATAAATGTGCATATATGCAAAAGCTGAGAACATTCAGCATCAGCACATGGACCCTACAAGAAATATTAAGAAAAGTCTTTGGACAAAAGGCAAATCATACTATATTAAAATGTGAATCTGTGTAAGGCAGATTCACCAGAAACTGTAACTATGTCAGTTTATATGTAAGAATTTTTTCTTATTATTTAATTCTTTGTGAAAGATAAATGACTATTTAAACCAGAATAATGTACAGTAATTTGGGGTATATAATATGTATAAATAAAATGAATGACAACAATAGCACAAAGGCCCAAGGGGAAAAATGGAAGTGTATTGTTGTAAGATTCCTACGCTGTTTGTGAAATGGTATAATGCTACTTGAAGGCAAGTTGCTAAACTGAAAATCAAACCATTATAATAACAAAATAAAGAGTTATAGATTATAAGCAAATAAAGAAAATAAAATGGAAACATAAAAATAGTAAATTCATCCAAAAGAAAGCAGAAAAAGAAAGTGACACAATGAATGGAAGTGACAAACAGAAAACAGATGACAAGGCAATAGGCTTGCATAGACCATGTCGGGGCAATCATACTGAACAAACATCTTGGTTACTTACATGGGCCTTTGATAAAAAAAATGTGTATTCTGCCCTGGGCACTTAGCTCAGATGGTTGGAGCATTGTTCTAGGCAATGAAATGTTTCCAGTTCAATTCCTGGTCAGGGCACATGACTAGGTTGTGAGTTTGATCCCCAGTTGGGAGGTGTGCAGGAGGCAACTGACCACTACTTCTCTCTTACATCGGTGTTTCTCTCCCTCTCTTTCTTCTTTCTTCTGTCTATGAAACCAATGGAAACAGCTTCAGGCAAGGATAAAAGAAATGTGTAGTCTGCTGATGCTAGGGGCAGTATTCTATATATGTCAACCTGTTTCTGATGACTGATTATTACTCATTTTTTCTACACTCTTGTTGATTTTTTGTCTAGTAGTTTTATCAATGGCTGAGAGTGGGGTGTTGAAGTCTTCCATAATAATAGTGGTTTAGTCTATTTCTCTGTTTAGCTCTATCAGTTTTGATTCATATACAGGATCCAGCACAAATAGCACCCCTTTTTAAAAATAAAATCATAATCATGTAGTTCTGTAACATAACAATATCACACTCAAGCACAGCATATAAAACTTTAGGTAAAATGTTCAAATTAAAACTATAAATTATTATACCCATATTATTACCCTACTAACCACACTCCAGCAAGAGTTACTTCTGCCAGACCCTGTATTTTGAGGCTCTATTGTTTTATGAATCCACATTTAGAATTGTTGTGACACCTTGGTGGATTGTTTCTTTTATCATTATATAATTGTATACGTATCTTTGAATGGATAATGGGGCTTCGGTGTTTCATCGCCAGGCTTCTGGGTGACTCACTGATCCTCACTCCTGGTCCCTGACCCCGTCTACAGATCAGACTGAGTCAGAAGGCACAGATCCTGCGGGCATGGGGCTTCTACCCTGGTGGAGCTCCCAGCTTGTGTGAGGCCCAAGATCAGGATGAAGCCACTGGATTCCACTTTGCTGGATGTCTAAGGATGTTCTGAGTATTAGAAAAAAGATCCATGGATTATGTGGACTGCATGGTCTTCAATGGCTCCTAAATGTGTTGCTGGAAGACGAGGAGAGGAGAAGGAATCAGCTGTGGTCTGGTTCTCAAGTGCTCTCAAACTAGCATCATTGATTTGTGAAACCATCACTTAATCTCCTTGAATCTCAGTTTTTATGTGTTCAATGATGACTGGCAGTCCAGTAGATTACTCTTGAGGTATTTTTTCCTGTAAAAATTTTTGAATCCTAATGTGTATGGACGGAGAAAAAGAAAGACAATAGGAAAAACCACTTTCCTAAAGCACTGCATCTCACTCCCAAACACACTGGAGTCTGCCAAACCCCAAACAAATTTTACCAGCTTCCTCCCCCTCTGTGATTTTCAGAACTGTGTGTATTTTTAGAGAAATATAATCCATGTGTTTTTCTATTAATTTGCACTTCACTTGACAAAATATTGTTTTTCTGGAGCTTTCTTATGACTTGGAAACCTTTTCTGCCTTTTTCGTAAGCTCCTTCTTTTTTAGCACAGAGAGCCAGTTGCATCTGCCCCAGTGAACTGAGATCCCTCACCTGGGGGATTAAAGTCCTTGAATTTACGTAAACTCTCAAATCTGCAAGATTGGATTGGATCCATCAGCTCTTGTCTTCCCAGTGTTTCCTCACAGGGACGTCTGATGCGTTTCCTATCAAAGTGAGGCATCCCAGCTCCTGAGTCAGTCCTATCTGGGGGCAGGATGCACAAATTGGGCTTCAGCCAGCTGGACCTTGTGGTGCTGCCACTGAACTGCTACATGAGTAGAGATCTCCTTTCCTCTATGATTTGTATCGATGCTGGGCTGCTGTCTCTGTCAGTCATCCTGCCTGGTGTTTCTGCCACTTGCTGGGATTAGAGCCCTGCCCCAGGCACCTGACAGGGATGCTGTACAATCTCTCCTGATCTACTCCTGTGGTGCCTGGCTGCCATTCTCTATCTCCTGCTAACAGCTAGGTTCCTGATTACACAGACAAGCATGTTCCAGGCTGAGGCAGACATGGGCTTTCTCACCTGTTCTTAGATTCCCTCACATGGCTGCTTCTCTGGGAGGCTCACCTGCCTCCGGGGAGGCCAGGGAAGGGCTGGTTCTAGGTTCCTCCACATTATGACCAGCTACGATTACTTTGGAAGATCTGATTGTGAGAAAGAGCCCATTACATCCTTCTTTTCTGATCCAGTCCACATTTCTGGAACTTTAAATTGTCGACTCTGTTTTCCAAAGCCTACAAGCTCCCCTCTAGATATGACCCTTAGGGGGTGATAGAGGTGAGTTAAATCTCTTTCTTCCCTCAACTGGTTAAACATCCATGGACTGGATATAGATAAGGCTAGAGAGACAGGCAAAGGTGCTATGTGGCAGTGGTTCCCATACTTTGGCATATACCAGAATCACCTGGAAAGCTTGTCAAAACTTAGATTGCTGGGTCCCACCCCAGAGAATCTGTTTCAGTAGGTCTGGAATGAGACCTGGTAATTTGCAGTTTTAACAAGTTCCCGGGTGATGCTGAGGCTGCTGATCCGGGACCACACTTTGAGAAGCACTGTATTTAAATGATGTGAGCAGTGAGACTAGATAAGAGAACAGAAGAGCTGTTCTGGAGATCTGCCGTACCACCCAGTGCCTGTAGTTAACAATACAGTAGTATGCCCTTAAACATTGGTTAAGAGGGTAGGTTTGTACTTCACAAACCTACCCTCTTACTTTGTACTTCGTGCTTTCAAGTGGGGCCCTGCCTGGGAAGTGATCTGGCTGGCGTCCTGGCTCGTGCTGGCTCTCTGTACAGGCAGATGCGGCCTGGCTGCCATTTAGCTAGCACCTCCTGCACCTGGGCGGAAGACTGGCCATGCTAATAAAGAATTACAATTTACATGAGAATGACACAGCGAAACGTGAAGAGACTGATAGGGTTTCCCCACAGCCAAATCCTTTCTGCCTGAGTACATTCTATTTGAATTCCTCTGGAAACCCGGGCTCTGCAGTGCAGGGCAATATTGAAAAGGTCAGCAGAGGCGATGTCAGACATGGTCTGTGGTTGCTCTACAAGGGCTCTGGTGGCGATGCATAACAATATGTTACAGTGGCCACTGCTGCCCTGGTGCTCTGTGGGGCTCGCTCTATTTATCGGGCAGCAACAGATTTTTTATCCTTTTTTCTTTCCCTCCTTCTTTCTGCTGTTCCCAAATATGGGTAGACAGCAAGCTAATCAGTGTTTTGCAAGACACAGAGAGGATACAAGTTTTCATCTGGCAGCCCTCCTTGGAGTGTTTGGACATTAAATATAAATTGCAGCAACCCCAAAGGCTTAGGTGCTTGTACACAGCTCTTACCTTGGAGAGATTCTGGTGTAACAGAAACCTTGTGATGCGCTGCCTGGCCTGTCTCAGATGTAGATGTGTTGAGGTCTGTTCTTCAGGCTGTAGAAGAGCCTGTGATGCTTATGGAAGTAAATAGTGGGTTTGTAGTCTGGAGACCGGGGTGTCATTGGTTGGGTTCTCCAAAAGTCGATGCTGGGACAAAGTGTAGGGTGCACAATGTTAGTTAGGGAAACCTTAGAAAAGAAAAGGTAAGGAGACAGGATCGGGCTGAGGGAGAAGTGGAAGAAGTGATACTGTGGAGCAGATGCCACAAAACTTAGGCCAGCATGGCGGCAGCTCTGGGGGCAGTGTTGTCCACGAGGGTCCCGTGTCAGGTGGAAAGGTCCGGGCATTTCTACCCTCGCCACATTCAGGACAAGGAGGTGGGCTGGGAGTGGCTGGCTCTCTGCAGTGGACCTGAGGCACTGGTGGATGGAGGCTGTGCTGACAGTGTTCTCTGTTGCTGGGCAGCAAGCAGGAACCAGACAGTACAAACAGTATCCCCTACTGGGGTTCAAACACCATGGTTCTGCACCTGCCACTGTGTGAACCTGAGCAAGATACAACCTTTCTGGTCTTTCTTTTCTGTTGAAGAATGGAATTGGGCTGAGTGATATATGATTAAGAACTATCTATTTGGTCTTGGCCCCCTCTGCAGTTCCTGGCACAGAGCTTCTAAAACCCTTGTCACTTCCCCAATCAGACAGGGTTTTCCAGAGAAACAGAACCAATAGGAGATTGTATGTATCTATATTTAATTATGGGAATTAGCTGGCATAGTTATGAAGGCTGAGGAGCTCCACAATCTGCCATCTGCAAGCTGAGAACTGGGAGAACCAGGGTTGTACTTCTTAGACTGTGTCTGAAGGCCTCAGGATTGGTGAACTAGTGCTGTGAGTCCTCATCTGAGTCTGAAAGCTTAGGGAGCTGTGCATGCATTGGATTTTAGTAAAATTTGCAGCTAAAACTTGGAAGACCTAGTGGGACTCCTGGGAGATAAGAAGAAAGATCTTTTATACCTGCTGGGGGCTCACACAGCGGCAATAATGAAGAGACATCTATGGAATGTCTGACATGTGTCAGGCCCCTGTTAAATGCAGGGGATGCATCAGTGAACAAGCCCTACCTGCCCTCTGACCTCGGGCAATGTCCGTTTTACTGGAAGAAATAGAAGTGTGACATGACTGAAATTATGCCAGATGTGATGAGGGTCAGGAAGGAAACAGAGTGGGTGCAGTGAAAGGGGCTGACAGGACCTACTTGCATAAGGTGAGCAGGCAGGGCCCAGGGCCCAGGGTCCAGGTGACTGACTGCTGGGGGTCAGATGGGACAGAACCCAGAAAACTGCAGCCCTTTGAAGTAGGGAACATGAGTGAGCTTACCTATTTGAATGCTGTTTCATGTTTCTATAATTATTTCCTTTCTAGTGACTGAATATATTTCAATCTGGATATAGCAATGCATCTCGGGTACTAAAATGGAAATTAAAAAAGGATTTTTTTTGTCTATACTTGAGCCAGATGAGAGAAGGGTCACTCAGGAAGGACACTGAGGCTCAGAGACAAAAATGGAGCCAGATGAGGACTCACTGGACCATGCCACTTTGGCTGAAGGGCTTCCTTTCTGACTCAGAAGGGCACACACAGCCCTTTTCATCAGCTGGGCTGTGGCTACTTCTGCCTGGTCTCCCGCTCCTCCCATGCTGTCCTGCTGCCTTTGGGGGAGTGAGCTCCTCTTCCTAGGGTCTCAGGGATTAGTAGTACTGCAGTAGGGAGAGAGAGAGGATGTGGATTGGAGTCATGGAGACCTGGCATGAGTTCCAGGTCTGCCACTTGCTGGCTGTGCACCCATGAGCTCCTTACTGACCTTTCTCAGCACCACAGTAATGACAGGACATGGCTCTCAGGTTCATCATGCACATCCCAGGGCCTGAAACAGAAGGCTGTTGTTCCCTCCGGTCTGTGCCTGACACATAGCCAGAGTAATTGTCTTGCGGTAGCAGTCAGATCCTGGTTCTCTCTCCTCAAGACCCTAGAGTGGCCCCCTGAAGCACACAGAGTACAAGACAGAACTGTGTGATGACTTCTCAGCCCCCTTGCCCTGCGTGGATGACACTGGCACACTTCAGTGAGGTGTCACTTGCACCCCTCCAGCCTAAACCACCCTTCCTGCATGTCTGCATAGCTGGGTCCTTCATGTCCTTCAATGTGGTTTAAAAAAATCCTTACTGAGGATATGTTTATTAATTTGAGAGAGAGAGAGAAAGGGAGAAAGAGAAACATTGATCAGTTGCCTCACATATGCGCCCTGACCTGGGATCAAACCCACAACCTAGGTATGTGGTCTGACCTGGATTGAACCTGCAACCTTTTAATTAACTAATTAGGCCACCTGGCTAGGGCCAATATAATTTTTATGGTGAGGTGCTCTCTGTCCCACTTCCTGTCACTGTTTTTTTTTTCCTGGTAGTCTTTATCACTATTTAAAATACTCTATGTTTTACTTATTTGTCTCAGTGTCTCTCTTGCCCATTAGTCTGTAATCTCCATGAAGGAAAAGATTTTTATCTGGTTTGTTTGCAGCTGTATTCCTCAATACCTAAAATTTTCACTGGCATATAATTAATTTCAATAAATATTTGTTGAAAAAATGAAAAATGTTACTGTTTCCCTTTCTTCCATGATTCTCCGAGGCAGGGCTGGCTGCCCCTGCTCGATATTACCATCCTGTCCTACGTGCTTGCTTCTGCACTGTGTTGTACAGACATGTCTTCCTGGTAGGACTGTGTGCACCTCCTTAATGACACGGTGGACATTTGCCCACCTTGGTGTCCCCCAGTATTGCACCCTGGCTGACATCCCCTGAGAGGACGTGGTCAGTGGGAAGCGGCTTGGCTCATGGTCTGCCTTCTGTGCTTAAGCCCTGGAGGATTTGATTCAACTCAGCAAACATCTACTGAGTCATCTCTATGGGTCAGACATGGGCTGGGGACATGACAGTTACCTAATAGGACAAAGTTTCTGTCCTTGAGTCTACCAGTGGAGACAACAAAAATGGATAATTCTAGTACAATGGAGATTAATGCCATATGTGAATTTGACTGAGATATTGTGAATTACACAAAAGGCACATTTAGTCCATTCTATGATAGTGATGAAGGTTTCTTAGTGGCCATAAGGCCTGAGGTGGGTGTTGAAGTTCTGTAACTTCAAGGAGGAGGTGGGGAAGAAAGGACGAGGGCAGAGGTACACATTACACGTGAGGAGGAGCCATGAGCAGAGGCATGGAAATATTGTTGGCCGTGTGTGTGAGCAACTGCTATTGGGTTTTTTGGAAATCTAACCTGTGAGGCAGGATAGAAGGGAGATGGGGCTGCTGAGAGGCAGGCCTGGGCCAGGGCAGGATGACTCTTACATGTTGAGGGGTCTAGGCTTTATTCTGATTGAGGTAGGGAGCCATTGAAAAAAAAACTGTGGAAGAAGGAGGGAAATTTCTGGAAGAGGGGCCTGCAAACTCTTCTGATCTCCAGAGGATTGTTACAGGAGGGGGACTGCAGTGTGTGGTTCTAGACTGTAGAGCTGGCTTAAATGGGCTGAAGAGCAAGCAGGGCCTTTTTAATTATCAGGCCTTTCTGACAGCTGGCTGCCTGCTTGGAAGTGAGCACCATGTCCCTAGAGGTTTGGAAGCATGGATGTGGCATGGGAGCTTTGATGAGCATTTCCCAAGTACGCTCGGCAGATGGCCAGCACTGCAGTCATCTGGGGAACTTGTTGATAATGAAGATTCTTGGGCCCATCCTTAGATTTATTGAATCAGAATATTTGGAGACTAGGCTCAGGAATCTGCATTTTAAATGAATTTCATGACTTTTGGGAACCACAGCTGTAGTCAATACAACCTTGAACAGAGAGTTGGACTAAATGACTTGTAGGGTTCCTTCCAAACTTTTGGTTCTTATCGTCCATGGAAGAGTATTTGAGGAGCTACAGCTAAACACCTTTGAGGATGAAGAAAACTGGAATGAGAGGGAGATGTGGATGCAGTCTATAGTGCCCTTCTTGGTCACTTTTTTTGTAAGGCCCTCCTTCTCGGTACTGGAAGCTTTTCACTCTTTCTCTCTCTGCCTTACTCCGTCTGGGCTGCTATGACAGAAGACCACAGACTGGGTGGCCTATAAACAACTTACATTTACTCCTCACAGTTCTGGAGGCTGGACACTCAAGATCAGGGTGCCAGCATGGTGGAGTGAGAAATTGGATGTCTGGTGGGGGCCTGCTTCCTGGTCCATCACCTGTCTTTTCGCTGTGTTCTCACGGGACAGAAGGAGCAGGGCAAGGTCTCTTTTGTAAGAGCACTAATCCCCTCCTAATAACCTAATCACTTACCAAAGACTCCACCTCAGTTTTATCACATTTGTGATTAGGTCTCAGCACATGAATTTTGGGAGGACACAAACATTTAGTCTATAGCACTGTTTGAATTTTTTCATCTAGGTGGTCAATCTTAAAAAAAAAAAAGAGACTGATCTTTGTCCTAGCTTAGTTTCCCTAAACTATTTCAATCCATCTGTGCAATGCAATGTGTAGAAATGCACCAAGAATGGAATTAGGCTGATCTGGCCGTGTAATTCAGAGCTTAGAACACATGGAAAAGAGTTTCTTCAACCCTGATGACCGTTCAGCCAAAACTGGCCAGTGGAACTAATTCAGTGTTAGAGCTTGAGTAGGCATAGGACACTAAAAATAACCACTCCTGGGGAAGTTCTTACCACGTCCAGCTTCTTCTGGAGGCTGTGGGTCAGCAGGTTAAATCCTTTGCCCTTCACATGTCACAAATCAGGAGCTGCCTGAGGCTTTGGTCTTTAGTGCTCTGTGTATCCCTGAAATGCCGTTGCCTCCTCAGCTGTACATTTGAGTGATGAGTTTCTCTTATGAAGTCAGGGCATACACCTTATTACAAGAACGTCAGACCTGGTATTCAATTTGTCAACCCAAATGATACAGCCCCTGAACTTGTTCAGAAAACATTTTACAAAAATTAAATTACACTCTTGCCATCTTCTTCCCAGTCTCTAGGGGAAATAAAACCAACCTTGTTTAGCAGTCTTTGTGTGTTCATTTTGGTTGCACAGCTAGATGCTGAAATGGGCTCCAGCTGGGAAGCTGCACTCAGTCAATGAGAATTTATTGTTTGTTTCATATTATTTTTTTTTACCGACTCCATTGTTGTATGGTAAACATTCTTCTCCCAGCGTTGCTCCAAGACCGAAGAATGCACCATTTAAGTTTCAGAGTCACACCTGTTTTCTATTAGTTGTTGTCCATTATTTTAATTCTCCGCCTATTGTGTGCGTTCTGAAAATGTAAGTAAATCAATGTCTTCATTCAAAAATGAGACCTTGAGTAGCATTTCACGAGTAAAATTTGTATTATCCACATCAAATGTAATGAAGACTTCCAATGAATAACTCTTGATTATCAGGTGCACATATCCTAGGAATCCAAGAAGTGGAATAATTAGGAGCAACAAGAAGGTTTCTAAACCACAGATTTCACAGCGCAGTCATGCTAAGTGATTGGGTAAGAGTGAGGATGCTTCAAAAGTGCTCTCTGGAGAGTGAATGTGAATGATGCATTTAATGGAACATAATCAGAAAACATGCTTTTGACAGAAAAGGAGCAGAGAAAGGGAGTGCTTCACCAGGGGTCAAGAGACCCTGTTTCCAGTTCCATCTCTGGGAGGATCTGGTGTGCTGTGCTCAGCCACTGCCCCTTCTGGAACCCTCCCCCACCCACCGTTTCTTTTTCAGATAAAAGAAAACATCTGCCAAAAGTGTCAAACTGCTGAAGAGAGTAATAACATTTGCGTGGTCCCACGCACGTCTATATTGGTGCAATGCCTATTTCATTAATTAGATATTTGAACTAAGTGGTATCTATTGGACAAACAGCATTTTTTTTTCTTTTAAAAATGAGTTAGAAGCTATTGAAGTAAACAGTAGTCAGCCATGTAGTTTTTCTTAACTGGGCTCCTCATCAGAACTACAGAGCACAAAAACTGAGTTGAGTGACTATGTTTCTCAATTCTTCCAAGAGTGGACTATAACTAGGACCTTTCTGGATGACCAGAAGAGAGTCTAATTTGTTTCATACAATGGATGCCTTAGAGCCTTATGGATTAATTCTCTCTTGGAACCCAGGTTGAGAATTCTGCTAGTTCCTCAGTAAGCATGGGATTTACCTTTGAAGTTTTTAAACTTTTTCAGTGTATAGAAATCAATATCAGTGCTTCTCAAGCTTTACCTCAGGTCACATACAGGAAGTGATGATATTGCATGATGACACACTGTAGGCCTTGTGTCTGAAAGCTATGTGGATCCCAGGCCCACCCTGCTGCTCAGAAGATATAAAGGGCCAATATATTGGCACACCAACAATCCTTACGCAGGCTATCAGGTACTGAAGCACATACTGAGGTCTGTCCATAAAGTATCTGGCCATGTACTATGAAAAAGATACAATAAACATTGTACATAGGACAATGATGCCTCAGTCCCCTTCAAAGTCAGTACCTTGGGACCTCACACAGTTCTCCCAGTGTCTCTTCCACTGTTCAAAACACTGCAAAATACTTTGTTGAAATCACCATCAGCTGCCCCATCATATTTTCCTGAATTTCATTAATGGTCTGAAATCTTTTCCCTTTCAAAGGTGATTTTAGTTTGTGGAAAAGCCAGATGTCACAGGTCACCAAATCTGGGCTGTGGGGGTTCTGAGTAATCTGGGTGATTTGATGTTTCACTAAAAACTCTTCATGAGACATGATGCATGAGCAGGTGCAATGTTGTGATGAAGCTGCCAATCACCAGTTGCCCATAGCTGTGGCCACTTTTGTCATATTGCATCTCTCACTGAAGAAGAATGTTGAGGTAGTACTCCTTATTGCTTTCCCTGAAGGGGCATAACTGTGATAGACAACACTTTCCCAATAAAAATCACAGTTAACATGGTCTTGATCTTGCTGTGACTTTGCTGTGCCTTCTTCAGTCATGGAAAACCAGGTGACTTCCATTGGGACAACTGGGCCTTCATTTCTAGATCATTGCCGTAGACCCACCATTCATCTCTGGTTATGACCCTCTTGAGGAAATCTGGTTCATTGGTAGCAGTCTGAATGAAGTCATTAGCAACTGCAGTATGATGTTCCTTCTGCTCTGGTAGCAGAGGCTGTGGAATAAATTTTGCCACAACACATTTCAGGCCAAGGGCCTGCATCAAAATCTTGGACTCAGTACTTTTTGGAATCCCCAGATCATCTTCTAGTTCTTGCACTATCAGTTGCCAATCTTTGTTGATTGCAGTCCCTTCATGTTTAACATTCTCAGGTGTTCTGCTTGTTGCAGGCCTTCTAGAATGTGGATCACTTTCAACAGACTCTCAACCATCTTTGAAGCATCCGTGCCACACTTTTATTTGTGCTGCACTGTCCCCAAAAGCCTTCTGAATCATCTAAATAGTTTCCATGGAGGAATGTTCAAGTTTAATGCAAAATTTGATGCAGATTCATTGCTTTACTCACTCAGTCATTTGGAGTGCAACAGCCACAGTACACATGCTCACTCAATGGCATCTACTGCCCCCACAGACTAGTACAGTGAAGGCATCATTGTTCACACAAGTACATTCCAGTCCACTGTCCTTGGCTGCCAGGTTACATGGATGTTACACAAACCCTTCTTGTTATATTAACAATGGCTGGACTTTTTCCAGAGAGACCTTGTAGGCTAGGAAGCATTGTTACAGACTAAAAGTACAGCACACTCCAAAAAAGTCTATATTTTCTTGGGAAACATGAATGGAATGGTCAGGAAACTTTCATTTTAGCCATGTGCTATACTATGATCTCTTTACTCTGCTCGGGGTATTTTTGTTTGCTCCTACCCACATGTAAAATGTGCCCTGAAGACCCAGAAAAATATTGTTTACTTGCACCTGGTTCTGCTGTGTCCAACAGTGTGGGCTACAAGAAATGTTTGATCCTTGGGGCCTCTCAGGATGAATGTTACTTTCCCCTGGAGGGTCTGGTCCTGGGTGCAAAATCTGCTATCAATACTTTCTCCATGTACATGCATTGGGAATACTATCACAAATCCAAGTCTTTCTCCTACATTTGGAGGGGGATTGTTATTTTATTAAATCCAAGGTCTGGAATGCTCAAGTGCTTTGTGGGTCAGACTCTTGACTATCAATCTAACTGCTGCTAGGAAGTAGTTTCTTACTCAGCCCATCTTCTCTCATCTCAGCCTTGGCCATAGCAAGCTCGATATCATGACTCATTAGAGCTTTTCTATTTTAATCCCCAAATGATACATCATTTGGAGGCAGAGTGAGGACTAGAACCCAGCTTTTCTGACTTGTAGCACGGAGCTCTTTGCACTGTACCACACCACCTCTTCTGAAGGTGGCCTGGCCTCTGTGATGAAATATTCATACCAGGAAGTAGAATTGTGAACATCAACAACATACATATTGTGTGTGTGTGTGTGTGTGTGTGTGTGTGTGTGTGTAATCATAGTGGTTAATTCCACTGAATGCTGGATGTTGAAAAAGGCAAAGGTGATGCATGAAAATCCTGACTATTCTTCCAATTTCTGATTTACATGGTGGTAGATTGAATTATTATTTATAATCATTCACTCCTCCTAGTATTAGAATTACACATTCATGGTCTTTGCCATTTGGCTTGGCAGCAGCTCCCACTAGAGAAAGGGTAGAGTATCTTTCCTTGTAATGTTGGGTATGGCCTGTGACCTGCTTTGGCTAAAGGGGTGTAAGCAAAATTTACAATGGGTCAGTTTCAGGCCAAGGCCTTAAGGGGCCTTGGATGTTTCTGCTCATACGCTGTGCTCTGGTGACATGCATTGAAAGGATTTTCTACAGGTAACTAAGCTAGCTGCTGCCCTTTCAGCCTGGGTCCCAGAAAGAACAAATATAGAATAGATATAACCCAACCTGAAACCTGGGGCAGAGACACTTTGTGGAGCCCAGCAAAAACCAGTGAATTCATAGACAACCCACAGAACCCTAAGTGTGAGAATCAATGTTTATTGTTGTAGGCTACCGAGTTTTGTGCTGGTTTGTTTTGCAGCTTTATTGCAGCAATAGCTGACTAATAGAAACATGGTGCCAAGTTGGATGCTTTCCAAATGCTTTATTTTGGGGTATCAAGAGGAAAATTTTTGAATTTTCCAATGTACACTGACATTTTGTATATATTAAGAAAAAAACCTGTGTCTCTCTCATAGTCACAGCACAATACTGTATCTTTGATATTCTATATGTTTGTTTTTAGTATAAGAGTAGGTGTGACGTTAGGAAATTGCAAACAGCCTGATCTCAGGTGGGCCTTTGTATAGCAAGAGACTTTGGGGAACAAAGGAAAAAAACTTGGCAAGTGGGAAGGGTCCCGCATCCTCTGTTGTCCCTTCTTTGAACAGGCATGAAGATAATTGATGTTGAGGAGTGTGGCTGTAGAATGCTTTCCACAAAATGCTGGATCTGTAAACCTATGCTTTTCAGGCCAAGAAAGATTTGGTCAGAATTCTGAGCCTATTAAAAAAAACTCATTTGTTTTTCTAGTACTTCACTGATGATTCCTTCCCTTAGGCCATAAACATATTGACTCCCCTACATTCTAAAAATCACTCTCAAGGCTCCAACACTCTCTTCTAGTTACTGTCCCAATCTCTCACCTCTGTTTCATGATCAAACTTCTAGAGTGGTCTGGACATGCTGCCTCCAGTACCTCACCTCATACTTTCCAGCTTGTTATGGTAAGACCCCTTTTAAAGCTTCTTCTATTTACCGGTGTTCTGCCTTATATGTAACTGATCCTCTGGGGAGGTTAAAATTGTTTGCCATGCCTTCCTTTCTGATTTTTTTTTGCCAGTGATTTTTAATCCATTTTGGATAACAGATACCTTTGAGGTTCTCATGAAATCTTTGCATCTTTCCTCTATTAAAAAAAAGTGCCTACTGGCAAACAAAAATTTGAGTATTATTTCAGATGAAGCGTTTGTGTATAAGAATGTTTTGATCTTCTTGGAAAACTCACCCAGAACTGTATTTGTTCCTTATTTCCTCCATGGGCCCCTTCTATGCCTGTCTTTTAAATATGGCTTACTTCAGGGATCAGGTCATGTCCATCTTCTTTCCTCACCCTATAAACTGTACCTGTGGGACTCCCTGCACTCTCAGGGCCTGTATGCTGAAAACCCTAAATATACATTTGTTTTAATTCCTGAAATGGTGGCCCCCTCATCAGCTTCATGTCTCTCCATCCTGTGTGAAAATCCTTCTATTATGGGGGCTACCTACTTCTTTGTCTCTTCCCTTCCCCTTTTTGGTTTGTCCTCTATCAGCCCTGACTAGTCAGTAACTCCTTATCATGATGGACACATGAATCTCTTTGCCATGTGCTTACTCCTCTTCCACTTTACTTCCCAGACTTATTTTAACTAGTTCTCTAAGGATTCAGATGTTCCTCCTGGCTTCTCTGAGGAGGAAACCTGGTACCCTGCCCAGTCTGGAGAAGTACTCCTTCTATCCTTTGAAGTATTCTGTGCATCTCCCTCCTTATGCAGTCATTATGAACTGAGGGATGACTAGGTGGTGAAGAAGTGGACTCAGCATGCACAGACTATAGTTTCTAGAAGATGGCTATAATATATCTGTCTCTTTCAATAGGCAATGAGCTTCTTGAGGATGGCTACTTATGCTCTCTTCACTGTTGTATCCTCAGTTGCAAGTTAAGTGAAATTGAGTCATAAATGTTCCATTTGTGCTGCTGGACCAAACTTCACTGGATACCAGATCTCCCTATGGACTTTTCAGTTGTGTGTGCTAATATACACTATATTTATTATTGGAGCAAGATTTTAAGTGAATAGCAATTGAGAGCATCCCAGCTGAAATGGTATTTCAACATCATTTTTGCCATCTGAACTCCACCCTTTCTATACTGGGTTTAACTTGGCTTTACACGTCTTAACAATGAGATCCTAGTATGGTTTGCTGGGCTGATGGCTAGAATGGTCACCTTCCATATTTGAAAGTGGGAGTTCTACAAACACATGACATTTATTTGTTGGATAATTCTATAAATTACCTCATTCCTCCACCCAATTTAAACAAAACATTTAGCAGATAATCTTTTCAATAAAAACTATAACCACTAATTAAAGAATAAGTAAAAGTTCTAAATAGGCATACAAAGCAATAAAAATGTTTGGATATTTATCTAAAAGTATTTAGGAAGATAGAGAATAATGTAGCCAGGCATTTGGACAACTGAGTGCTGCATTCTGGCAAGCGATGGACTAGTCCATGAGCAGCATGGGACTGCTTCTAATCTGTCCTTCATCCTAATGTTCTACTAACCTGGGTGACTTAGCAGATGCTGATGTTGTATCTCCTGCCAGGCTTTATTTTCTTCTTCTATGAAATGAAGGAAGAGAAGCAGATGATCTCCCAGGTCCTTTCTGGCTCTAAACATCTGTGATGTATAGTGGTTTGAATTCAATTGATTATTTTTCAGACTCTTCTGTATATGCCAGCCAAGCCCCAGCTCTCCCTGCTCAGCCTTTCTGACAGTGATAAGTTGCAAAGTCATATAGAAGGGAGTTTTCCATCTTCAATTCAGGAGACATATCTAGCTCTATTACTTGGGTAACTCAATTCAATTCACATTTAGTTCAATGTTGACTGAATAGTTACTTCAGCCAAATTACAAAGGAGTCTCCTGGTTTCCCTTGTGAACCTTGGGAAGCCTGATGATTTTCTACTCTCTTCTTCAATCCACAAACATTTATTGATTGTCTACTGTAGCCTACATATTGAACATTAAGGATAAATCAAATGGGACCTCCATCTTTTGAGGGTGTGTCAAATAGTGCTTTAAATAAAATTAGGCTCTGGAGTCAAGCTTCCTTGAGTTGGATTCCTTGCTCTCCTATTTGTTAAGTAGGTGACCTGGGTGAATCAATTTTATTTATTTAAGCCTGGTTCCTTGCTCTGTAAAATTTGGGATGATACTGGTATTATATTTTATAGGATGTGTGTAAAGACACTATATAAATGTTAACACATAGTAGGTATTCAGCATAGAGACAGTTTAGTTGTTCATACATTAGAAAACATAAGAAGCGAGTAATTATGTAAAAATGATTAGTCTTAATTTATGGAAGATGATATTCACTTAATTTTTGGAAAGGTGACCAGGTTTGGATATAAGTTGGAGTTCTTCAGATAGGAAATGGGTTAACATTGAATTCTGGACTCAAGGGATGGTAAGACAAGGGCTGCCAGCATGCATAAGATTGGGAGATGATAAGGTGTCTGTGAGAATGGAGAGTGAGGGAATTTCTAGCATCCCTTAGAGATAAGAGGAAATATAGAATGTAACCAGAATCTCAAGAGCTCTGAATGCCATGACAAAGAATTCTTCAGTCAGTGGAAAGCCATTAAAAGTTTTGTTTTTTTTTAAAAGAGAACGGACATCATACCTCTATTTTAGAATGTGAACTTCCCAGGAGAGCAGGCCTGAAGAAGGGACCAGCCAGGAAGCTCGTGTAGTATTTCAGATGGCAGAAGCAGTGAGAATGATGAACAGGGGGTAGTTTCTGGTGTGTTTTAGAGGTAGAGGTGATAACTTTTTGAAGTCTATTAGACAGGAGAGATAGAGGAAGATATAAAGATTCTGAGGTATTTAACCTGAGCTACATGGTGACTAGTGATGCCATCATCTGAGACAGGGGATTCAGGATGCCTGGTGGGTGGTATGATAACGCAGAAAGATAAAGTTTTTTATTTGGTCTAAAAGTACCTGTGAAACTCCTGTCTCCCTTTGTTCCATTTTTCCTTCCTTCCTTCTTTCCTGTAGTTTAATACATATTTAACACATCCTGTAAATTATGCCAGGAGTTAGATAGACATTATAAAATAAAAGACTTGGAAGCTGTGACTTGGAGCCTATTTAGTGGAGGAGAGAGCTATGTGGTATTATGAGGAAACAAACAGGGAACAGGGAAACAGGATAAAGGTGGTAGGGGAAGAGCCAACTTTAGTGACCTGAGAAGGTTGAATTAAGCCAGGGTTTCAAGAATGGAGGGAGCTAGCCCCTTGGGGAGGAAGGAGTAGAGCCTTCCAGGTGGATGGACTAGCAGATGCAAAGGCTCTGAGTGTCCCAGGATGTGGAAGGAGACCAGGGTAGCAGGTGACTATTGGTCAACAACATGGGATGAGGCTAGGAAAGGAGACTTAGGGATATAACATGCTGGAGTTTGCAGGATGCATGAAAGCAGAATGCAAAGAAAAGTATTGAAGCATCACATCACCAGATTTAAATTCTGAAAGAAAACTCTGTGTGCCATGTGGAGGAAAAGTACAATCAGGGACATTGGTTCTAAGGCTATTCCTTTCTAGAGATAGCTGTGGCTTCTAAGGGAGATGGCACAGAGTAGAGCTGGAAAGAAGGTCTGAGATATAATTGGAGGTAGTCAGAGGACTTCACCACAAAGTGGATATGGGAGGAGTGAAGAAGAAGAAGGAATCAAGGATGACTCCCAGGTGTCTGGCTTGAGCAACAAGTAACTGGCAGGATTCATTTACTGTGATGAAGGTACAGAGGGTTTAAGAACATTAAAAAGATGGATTTAGATATGATGTGTTTGAGCTATTTATCTTATTGAGTTATCTTGGCCTCAAGAGGCATTTTGGAGCTCAAAGAAGAGGTCTGTGCTAAATATAAAATTTTGGGTGTCATTAGCACTTACTCATTTAACAATATTTACCGAGCACTTGTTATTCTCTGGGTGCTGAGAATGAATCAGTACATAAGACAGACAGGCACCTACCCTCATACAGTTTACATTCTAGCAGTGGAGCAAAGGAGATGGACAAAAATAAGTAAATAAATAAAAATATTACTGAATTGGATTAAGTGATGAGCTGAGAATACACGTGGGAGGCTGTGCAGCCCCTTTGAGCAGGGAAGGCCTTTCTGAGGAGGTGACATTGGAAGCAGGATGTGAAGATTTGGGAGAGGAGCATTTCAGGAGGAGGGAACTCAAGGTTGAAAAGTGGAGAAGGAACTCAAAGAAGTGCCCTGCTGCTGGATCAGGAAAACTGAGAGTGTGAACAGCCCCCAGCTAAACATTTACAACGAATAAGAGGAGAGGAGGGCTGGTGGCTTGCTGATGCCCAGCAGGCAACTGGAACTCCAAACCTGGAAATTGGGAAAATCAGTGTTGTGAGAGGCGAGGATGTGGGAATCAAGTGCAGTGTGGCTGCTGACGTCAATGGGGAGACAGACATAGTTACCCTTGTAGAGACCGAGGACCAGAAAGAAAAGACAACCAAGCACAGAACTTTTAAAAAATGTTTTTTTTTTTACATTAAGTATTATTTGGTACTATTTTCAGGTATACAGCATGGTAGTTACAAAGTGTTCCACCAATATTCTCATCACCTGCCTGGCACCATACATAGTTGTTACAGTTTATTAACTACACTCCTCATGCCAAGCACAGAACTTTGGTAGAGGATGAAAAAGCCCCAAGTAGACCTGGAACAGGAAGGCTGCAAGGTGGTGATGAGGAAACAGAGGCAGGCTGTGGGAAGGGACAATATTACCAAGGACAAGATGGTCTGTCTCAGGGCAGCTCAGAGGTCAAGTGCAGGGGAGGGGGAAGACAGAGCAGCTTGAAATCCCCTGGAATGACTGGATGGGAGGTGGGATTGCAGGGGGCTGGAGTGAGCATGGAAGGTAAGAAAATGGATTCAGCAAGCAGAAACTTCTGTTCCAAAGTGTTCACAGTGGAAGAAAAGATGGGCTGGGTAGTAGTCTGAGAAGAAGGGATTGTGGGGTGTTTCTTTGTTTTCAAGAATTTGTTCCTTTCCTTACAATGGGCTCCATGCCAAATCTGGGCCTCAATGCTGAGGCAGCAAGTTTTCTTGGCTTTTCAGAACTTCGGGCTGCTGAGGCTAAGTCAGCCACTCCCTATTTGGCCCAACCCCTTGCTTTCAGCTCACGCAAAGAACAAACAAATCAGTTGGGTAAGCAAGCCTGGTGCTTTGATTCAGCATATTTTTGAAGCTTTAAACCACATTTGCTCTAAACTGGCTGGGAGGACCCATCATAACCTGCCTAAATTTTCAATTTACATGCCAGCTATTTCCTCTTAAAGCCTTACACATAGTAGGTACACAATAAATAGGTGTGATCTGTTTGATGACTGTGATGTTCAAAGAACTTTGGTCCCATAAATGAGCCAGCACTGTCTCATCAGGTGACACGGAGTGGGCACTGACTGTTGGGTCTATGGCATGTCAGAGGGGTGGGCACAGGGTGTCCTCATTGAAGAGCTTCCACATATGATGGATAGACAAGAAATTTCCTTTGCTAATGTCTCATTCTTCTAATTGCTCTTAAAAACAGATAATACTTGAAAAAGTCAAATAATATCAAGTAGCTTGTACTGGGAAAGTGGAAATACAGGGTAGCCAGTGTGTACATGCCTCCTCTGAGATTCAAGATGTCAAACTGTGTTACTTTGGTTATTGCTTTACAGTATTTCAAATCGCATTACATTATATCACGCCACTCTGGAATATGAAGTGAGCCCAAAACTGTAGGATAATGGGCAAACACAAGGGTTGCCTGACAGTATGAATTATCCTTGAGTGGTTTGGCATAACGTAATCACACCTCTCTTTAGGGAGAAGAAGACAAAAAAAAAAACCAAACCCACCAGAGCTAGACACTCTGGACTGAGCAGCAGCATAATCAGATTCACTGACACACTCGGGCAGCCTCCAGCGGATTGGCCAGCCCAGAGCCCCTGTCGTGTTCCACAAACAACCCTGTGCACATCTGAATCTGAAGATAGAGCAGTTGTACCAATCAAGGTCCTTTCCGATTAATAGAGCTGTTTCTCACCCAGCAAGGGAAATTAGTGACAGGTGGAAATGCCCATTTAATTCATCCTGCAAGGCTGCGCTTTCTCAACAGGCTTATAGCAACCTGATTCACTGACCCTGTCACGCCAACACAGAAAAGTGGTTCCACTTTCTGGGGACAGTATGATTCACAGCTTGGAGGATGCAGCTTTATTTTACAAACAGGCATTTCATAAACTTGTGTGTGTATGTTACTTTATTTAATAGGCAAAGACCTTCTATTTTTAAAAGTGCTTTTTATAATCTGAATTTGCATCTCTATTAAAACTGCAAATAATGAGCATTTTAGAATGTGAGCTGCAATGACAACTGTTGATGGTGGATACTTGGGAGGAAATGTCCAGAGGAGAAGCCAGGCAACAGTGGTGGGGGTGGGGGTGATGGGTGACCAAGTCCCAGAGGCCTGCTCCTCGCTAATTGGTAGACTGGGGTGCGGGGCTGGTCATGGGGCCAGGTAAAACCAGGAGGGACGTTTTGAAGGCAGACTGAGGCCAACTAATGGTGTGAAGAAACAGGATTTTTATTAAGATCAGCCGAGTCTGGAGCTGGGACAACATTACCGAGCATCACAGTGAGGTTGCAGCTGGGGATGGTCAGCATGGTCACTCTGAGAGTGACCTGAATCAGGTATGAGGTGAAGGTCAGGGGGAGAGGTTCAGAATAAATGTGGGGCTCATAGACAAGGGAGAACTAAGATAGAGGCCTTGTTTGCTGCCACATGTGTGAGGCATTTCTGACAGCCGCCTGGCTTGGGTTCTGTGGTCTGCAGGTGGGTCTCCTCTCTGGTCAGGCCCTGTCCCATGCTGCCAGTTGTTTCCTTAGACATGTTCCTTAGCCCATTCCTCTGCTACCCAGACTGAAGATTTTCTTCAAAGCATGACTTAGGAAGACTTTCTTAACTTCTCAGCTGGCGCTGATTTCTCCACCTTGCAAATCTGTCTCATGAATAGCTCTTGGCTTCCTACAGCATTTCTTGGAAGTCTGAGTCAACTTCCAAGTGTTCTGGGAGATCCTCCTGAGGTTCTGGAGCCATTTATCTCACTGTCTTTGAGAATCAAGCTCCTAAAACTAGGAACATCCGGTGGCACAGGCAGGCCCCAGTCCAACAAGCATCCAGCTTTGGAGTGGAACATGAGAGCCTGGCAAGGGAAGTACGGGGAACCACCCAGAGGCTTGCAGACCTGCGTGTTTCAGATTCCATCTTGGGTAGAGGGGGGCAGAGGGAATGCATGAAAATTCAGAGCGAGCCACCTCTCACAATGGGAATTTTTCTTGTTCGGTACGCAGACTCAGTGATTATTTTCTTCTCCCTCTTCCCACCACTCTTTCCCCTGTTCCTGAATGCTTTCAAGTCCCTGGGGCTCACTCAGTCCATTGAATGAGAAAAGATCTCAAGGGATCAGCCTCTGATCATGTTCCCGGGTGGTGGTACTTAGCAGCAATTCTCTGAGTCCCTCAGGGACCTGCCTCAGGGGATTTCTTGCTCTTTCAGGGGAGGCCTATCTAAGTTGTCCAAGAAAACTCAGTGGTTGCACAGCCTCCTTACAGAAAGCCTAACATTGGGGGTTCTTCACCTGCTCCCTACCCCTGCCTCATGGCATAGATGCTGCTGCCAGTCTTGAATTTGCTCTGCCAAAACCCCACTCACCCTAGAGATCTGTGATTTAAAAAATGTATTAGGGTTATTCAGAGAACCAGAACCAGGAGGAAAAATATTATCTATCTATCTATCTATCTATCTATCTATCTATCTATCTATCTACCTATCTATCTATCTAAATTCACTCATGTATTTGTGGGGGCTCTCAAGTCCAAAATCTGTAGGGCAGGCCAGCAGGCTGAAGACTTGGATAAGAGTTGAAGCTCAGTCTTGAGACTGAATTCCATAGGGCAGAGGGCTGGAAAATTCAGGCAGAGTTTCTGTGTCACAGTCTTGAGACAAAATCCCTTCTACTTTGGGGAACCTCACTCTTTGTTCTTAAGGCCTTCAGCTGACGAGCTGAGACCCACCCATATTATGGAAGGTAATCTGCCTTACTCAAAGTCTACTGATTTAAATGTTGGTAATCTCTAACAAATACCTTCACAGCAACATTTAGACTGATGACCTACCAAACAGTTGGGCACCAAAAGCCCAGCTGTGTTGACACAGAACAGTAACCATCACAGAAGGAAAAAAGTCATATTGGGTGAAAGCTTTAAAAAATGGAGCAAGGGACAGGATATTACTTTTCTTTTATGACTCAGATTTGATGTTAGTTCCTCTGGAAAAGTATTCCTTGCCTTTCTGCTTTCTGCCACCCCAAGGACAGTGAGGGGCCTCATCTTTGTCCCCTGCTAGTACCCGTGGCCGTCCTTATATGGTGCTGTGTTCCAATGACCCTGTTGCCAGTGGGGCATTTACCATGCAGGTTTTTGAAGAGCTTTGAAGAAAAAGAACTGCTTTCTCATTGAGCTTATTAGTAAGTCTTCCTCACAGTTTAGAAATAACATACTCAATATTTACTTTTATTTGTGTTCCCTGCCCCACCATGGCAAATAAGGTTTAAATGCCCCTAAATTTGTTTTTCCTATTTAACTCTTTTTGTAAATAACCACTCTCATGGGGACTGAATAGGGCAGTTTTAGAAGATGGTAAGCATTTCCCAAATCCCCTCTTGGGTGGGGCTGGGCTTGACTGTCATGTGAACTGAGGAAGCCAGGCTGGAGGCTCAGGTCCTACAGACACAACAGATAGAAGAATGGGACCTGCAAAGATTTCTGACATTTGAAATTGATAAAATGGCAGAATTTTGGAGAAATTCTAGATAAGTGCATTCAAGTCAAAATGTTGCTGCTCCCATGAGCAGTCAATACATACAAAGGGTAGACTTGAAGCTGAATTATAGAAGGTGCATGAGGTTCACGGGGTTAGGGTAGAGTAGAAATGAGCACAAAATACAGAGAAAGCAAGAAGGATCGAAGGCAGTGGAGGGGAACAGTTTATCTGGCCAGTGTAACTAATGAAATAGAAACTTGGGCTGACTTAAAGCTGCCAGATCAAGTGTGCAGGTGTGGGATATTTTCTCTTTTAAGTATTTTCCCTGAGTTGAGTGATTCATGGGAAAAATCAGTGATGGAATTTAATGTGATCCTACTTTTGACTCATTGAAATTGTTTTGATCTGGGTTTTGGGGCCTTCACATTTTTTAAAGATTTTCTTTATAAACTTGACACAAATTAGAAACACTATTATCTGTGTAGAGAATATTTAATAAAAATAATATAATAAAGAAATAATGAACTCTTAGGGGAGTGGGAAATTAAATTAATCCCTACTTTCCTATCTTTTATTAGCTCATGGCCTTATGTATATAAAAAAACCTCAGAAATAGATAGTGATCTTGTGTCTTCACCCCCAATTTATCTGCGTTGAAGTTAGGATTTCTGGAATACTTGTGATGGTGTTGAAATAGAGGTGGAAGAGGAAGGTGAGGAGCACAGACATTATTAGACAAGAAAGGAGGGAATGACAGGGAGGAAGGGAAGAAGTTGAATACGTAGATCTGGGCAGTTGTGGAGCTGAACTTAACCTGAATGCCTTAGGAAAACTATGCCTACCAGGATTACTTGTTAGCTTTCTTGGATAAAGAGTTATCACTCTGAGTTTGTAAGACTGTGAAGTCAAACAAAGAGATAGGGACTGTTTTTTGTTTTGTTTTGTTTTTGTTTTTACAGGAGTTTTTGATAGGAGTTGGGAGCTGTGATTTGTCTTATCTTTTTTACTGATTTATCAGAAAGCCACGTGCTTCTCTTCTTTTGTTACCATGTATAACTTGAGCCTCCAATGCAGGAGTTACAGAATTCCTACTCATTTCTCTGATATTTCACTGCTGAGGATAATGTCCCGCCTAAAGATATGGCTGAGCATGGCCTAAACCAGTAGCTTGAGTAGGTCAGAATCTGGAAGTACATCCACCTATTGGATGTAACCAATCAATTAGCTAATTCAGTGACTATTTGTTGAATGCCTACACTGTACCAGCATGATAGTGGCAAGTGCTGGGAAGAATTCCAGGTCAGCAGTCAGAAATTGTAAGGTAAGGTGATAGTCAGTGGGTGGGAGGCCACTGACTATCTCTGTATCCAACACCATGCTCTGGGGCTGCCCCAGCTGGGAAGAGAAGCAGAGTGTGCCCAGGAGCTGGAGATGGACAGAGATTGAGGCAGAGAGTTAGCATAAGAGAATTCTAGAGGAAAGTGGTAGACCCTTGGGCATTGTTCTGGTTGAATTGTGTCCCACTCACATTCATATGTTGAAGTCCTCAGATGTCACCTTATTTAGGAATAGGGTTGTTGTGAATGTGGTTAAGATGAAGTCATTCTAGAGTAGGGTGGGCCCTCAATACAACATGACTTGGGTCCCTAAAAAAAAAGAAAATTTGGCCAAAGACACACACACACACACAAACACGACAATGTGAAGATGAAGGCAGGGATATACAAGCCCACAAATGCCTGAGATTGCCACACCACAGAAGGCAAAGGAAAAGTGCAGAGCAGATTTCCCCTCCTGGCCCTCAGAAGGAAACAGCCCTGCTAACACCTTGGGCTCAGATGTCTGTCCTCCAGAACTGTGGGACAATACATTTCTGTTGTTTAAACCACTCAGTTTATGGTTCTTTGTTACAACAGCTCTAGCAAACCAATACAGGCACCAGCCCAACCAATTCCTGCATCTGAAATGGGTCAGTCTAGAGAGATGGTATGAGACTGGCTCTAGAGACATAAGTAGTGTGTCAGAAAGAATCCAGACACCAGAAATGAGGGTTCTGATGCTTAGGACTATGCATGCTGAGTCCCAGAGAGCTGAGCTTCCCACAGTGAGAGAAAGAGGGAGAGCTGAATTTCTGAGAGAAGGCTTAATTGTACGTGTAGTATACAAGGTCAGTGCTTTGCCCAGATTCCCTTTCCTGGCTCTGTGTGGCTTTCCCTAGATATTACATGCTTCCTTCCTAACTGTTCACACCAGTACCTCAGGCTGCTGGAGCTTCACTCTAATGAACCAGACCAGTAAGTGTTTGGGAGCTTACATTCTCCCTGGGCTGCTGGTAGTCAGTGCCTCGAGGATGAGCAAACTCAGTGGAGTAGATTATACTCCAGGTGTATTAGTTCCCTATTGCTGTGAAACAAATGACTATAAATTTGGTGGCTTCAAGCAACACAACCTAAATGTATTATTGTCTTCTTCCTCATCTATGTTACTGTCACAGGTCATATTGCCCAAGAATAGACTCAGAAATAAGGAAGTGACTGATGGAGGACATGCTCCCAGGGGAAACTGCCTAGGGAGGGGCAGAGGCAGGTAGGGAAAGGGAAGAGTCCTAGCATAGGTTAATTTCTGGTGAAGTCCCAACTCAGCCTAACCTTATGGGGGGCTCCGTGAGGTGGGCAGAATAATGGTTCCCACTGATATTAGGCCCTAATCCCTGGAACCTGTATATGTTATTTTATTTGGAAAAAGGGCCTCTGCAAAAGTGACTAAATCAAGGAATTTGAGATTATCCTGGATTATGTGGGTAGGTCCTAAATGCCATCACAACTGTCTTTATAAGAGAGAGGCTGGAGGCAGAGATTGGAGTGATGCAGCCACAAGCCGAGGAGTGCTGTCAGCCACTGGAAGCTGGAAGAAGCAGGGAACAGATTCTATCGCACAGTCTTCACAGGTGGCCAATTGCCTTGATTTTAGCTCAGAGTGCTGATTTTGGGTTTCTGGCCAGAATTGTGAGAGAGTAAATTTCTATTGTTTTGAGTCACCCGCTTTGTGGTAACTTGTGACAGCAGCCTCAGGAAATGGGTCAAGCTTCTGAACTTGGCTCTGCTTCGCTTGCTTGGGACAAGCCTTCTGCATATGTGACACATTACTCTTCAGAGTCATAGGAGAAGCTGCACTGTAACTCTGTCCTTGAGAACACAGAAATACGATCAGAGGGTATGTCGGTTCTACACAGACCTCTCTCTGGTTTTAAATGTACTTACTTACTAGTAAATAAAGTGATAACAGAAGTTAAGGGGTCACTTCCCATCCAATGGCCTTAGACACATAGTGGGTCTGGTTCTTGCCACCATTTCCATGTCATTCATAAGAGACATGGGCAATGTAACTGGGAAATATATTGGTGTCAGTTATTGGACACCCATTTGGCTTAATAAAAAATAGAACTATTTTTAATTTAAATGTGCTTTCAGAGAATGACACTAAAGAGAATGCTGTGAATCAACAGAACTGAGTCTCTTTTTTACATCAACAAAGAGTTTCCCATTTGAGTCTCTTGACAATCCCCATGTGTAAATGGTGAAGAAGATGAGAAAAAAATAGTTAACCTAGGACTCAGGTTGAAATGTAGTTGTTTAAGTGTCCACTTAGTATTTTCTTAACTGAATGCAGTCCACAGTGTACCCAAATTCATGATTGGTTTTGCCGTTAGGCAAATAGTATTGGACTAAGGCTTCAATGTAATAACACTTCTTTTGCAATTGCCCTGTTTTTACATGTTTGTCTGACACTTTGGTGAAATCACTACAGAATCAGAAACTCCTGTAGGGATGGAAAAAAGACCCCAAGCTTGACATAAACATTTATTGGGTTAACCACATGAGTCTGAGGTGATCTATTGATGGATTGTCTCTCCTACTCAGTGCTTGCCTCCTCCGGACACAGGAACTAGGTCTAATTCACCTTTGTTCTCCTCTGGGCACGTGGCCTGGCACTCAGAAAGTTCACAACAAACATTTGGCTTCTAATGTAGGTTCAGTTTAGTTCAGCAAACAGAGCAGCCCAGAGATTCTGAGGTTGTCACAGTAGAAAGTGGTTTAAAGGTGGTAATAAAATCTGCCTCTGGTCACTGGTAGCTTTACATAAATTAGATTTGCAAATGAGTGAGAGTTGGCTTTGTGAGTTAGCCCTTTGTTTATTTAGGACTTAGTGAAACAAGCCCTGGCTTTTTCAGCCTTGTCAAACTTCAGCAGTATCCAATTTTCTAGGTCCAGTACCTGTCTGGATCACTTGAGAGCCGAAGCCTGCCTAGAGACAGAGGCAGGGTGTAGGACAGAACACTTCTTATCAGAACTCTATTCTCTTCGCTTCTCAGAGCCCAAGATTTTTATCTCTGAGCCCGTCCTTCCCCATTGACTGAGTGTGACTCAGGAGGATACTGCCCATCCCGTCTGGCTCCACTGGGGAAACTCAGCTCTCACATTGTGGATGCTGGTTTTGTGGCCAGCATTTATGCAGAACATCATCTGCTTGTCTTTTTGACTTCTCACTCTTGACCTTCCTGGATCCTTAACCTGTTTTTCCTCCCTTCTCCCATCTTATTTTGACTCTGCCTTTTCCTTGGCCCCATATTTTCCTTGGTGTTTCTGCATGCACTAAGCTATGCTCTGGGCACCACCCGGACACCACCGGCACAGCACAACTTGCCTTTCTTGTTCCCTGGCTCCGGTCGGCTCCCCACTGTGCCCACCTGAGTTCAGGAGGCTCCTTTTCCACCCACCTTATGCCCTCAGGGTAGGGGATTGGACCATTCTCTTCATAAATCCTTTGGGAAAAGAGAGGTGTAGACCAGTGGGTTAAACATTTGACTTAATTTTTTCCTTCTCCTTTTTTTCTGTTGACTTTCTCCTCATTATCCCATTGTCTGCCTTCCCCAGCTCCTTACACCTGGGCCTAACCTGACTGAGACCATGTGTACTTGCATGCTCCATCTAAGGACTTGCCTTTCAGTTACTCTTTGGGCAGCCCTGATCCTTAAAGGGATGTCCCAGGGCTGCCCTCCTCCTCTTCCCAGTTCCCACCTGGAGCCAGAGTCACACCATCTCCCTTTTGCTAATGGAATCTCTGTGCTTTTCCTCATGCTCTTTCCTAGGACTTGAGCTCTACTGGTTCCTCATCCTCAGCCCTTTGAGTAACTAACTCCTGTCCTTAATGAGAATGGGGTCACTCTTCACTGTTGACAGTTTCCCTTCTGACCTTTGATCAGAGTCTACCCTGGATGAAAACTTGATACCCTGATTCTTGAAATTCTCTATCCACGTTCTGTTTGTATGACCAAAAGCCATGCTTATTCACCCACTGAGAACCTCCAGCTACACCAAAGACCCAAGGCATCGACTGTGTTCCTGAATCGTGATGAGAAAATGCTCAGTCCACTGGCACTGGGCCATACCTGGTTTGCAGACTCTCCACTACTGACCTGGCTGACATCCTTCCCTGGAGCCTGGTGAATGGGCAGTTTTCATCCTGTTCTCCTTACTGCTTCATCTTACCCTGGAAAGCTGCCATGCCTTCCCAACAAATCCTGAGATAAGACTTTTTGTTTGTTTGTTCCAAGAGTATGGAATTGTAAGTAGTCCAGACAGCCAAACTGCAAGAGAGAGTGCACATTGAAATACAGAAGAAAAAAAATCCCATGCCATATGGGTGATGATACTGAAACTCATTCAGAAATATATTTAATGCTTCAGATGCTCTTGAGTGCTTTTTTAAACACTTACACTTGACTGAAATGACTTTATGCCCTTGTATGTCTGTGTTCTCTGGCTGTTGTTTTTTGATGCATGAGTCCTGACTTAGTAAGTAACACAGTAATGTTTTGAAACAAATTTACCACATTGACTATTACTAATTTATATCATGCTTTATGATTTTCAAAGTTGCTCCTTAGACCTTAGTATATTTCATTAACATGCATATATAGTGCTTTGAAACAGTCAGTGGGAGTTTCTGAATTTGTTTCAATGTTGCAGCCATTGCACAAACATTTTGGATGTTTTAATTTGGGTTATGAGACATGCAAAACAAGAGACATCATTATGCTGTACTAAAATGGTACTACTTAAATGTTAGCGAGCATCAGAATCTTATAAAATACACATTACTATCCTTTGTCCCCAGTTCCTGATTCAGTCAGTGTGGGGTGAGGCCTGGGAATTTGCATTTCTGAACAGTTCCCAAGTGAGATGAATGCTGCTTGTCCAGGGACCACATTTTGAGACCCCTCCTTGAACTGGCTCATCAATTCTTGACCCTGAGTAGAAAAACAGAATGCTTGTGAAACTCTTAAAAATGTAGGTGGCTTAAGAAAACATTTACAAAATAGTCATAGCAGATATGTATGTAATTGTGACAAATTAGAAAGAAACTAAATGTACAATAAAAGAACAGATAAATTGTGTTATATTCATATTGTGGATCAATAAATGAAAGTGAAAAATGAATGAACTAGAGCTGCATCTATCATCTTACAAATATAAGGTTGAATGAGAAAAGGAAGTTGTATAAGAATGAGTATCATATATCACTAAAGGCTCAAAAATATACAGAATAGTGTTTTATAATTCATTCCAATCCATATGTTACATATGCATAAGGAAGTATAAAGATACCCATGGGAAACAGAACCCCCAGTTGACAGACATCAGAGACTCTGGGCCTAGACGGAGGGGTGGGATGACTCAGCCACTGTGGAATGGAGGTGGGGGGTTGAGGGGCTTCCAATTCATGTGTAAGACTTTTTCCTTAAACTAGTGGATTTATAAGTGTATGTTGCAGCATTCTCAAGCCTTTGTCACAAAATGAAAGACAATAAATGTGCATATCACCATATGCGCACCTGGGGGTGCTTGGCTGAATTAAGCTGCACCTATGATTCTCATGTGCAGATTGTTTGGGTGCTCCTGCTGAGCTACACCCCATGTGTGTGACCCTGTGTGACAGCACTCCGGTCATCCGTTTTACTCACCAGGCTTGTTCCTTGATACTTTTGACGGTAGATCAGGGTTTCAGACATGACCTAATAACAAAGCTTTGACACAATGAAGAAAGTCAAAGAAAGTACTGTAGCCTCTGAAAATGGTTTGTAAAGAGGAGCTGAGTTAGGATACAAATATAGGCTCTTTGAAGGGACAAAATAGGCATACATAGTCTAGGAGAGTTGTTACCACATTGATTGCATTCCTCGAATGCTTATAAAATGGTCAAACTATAGACTGAAAGAAAGAATACAGTTTCATAGCTCCTCTGTTTCTAAGAAGTTAATAACAACCACTCTGCAAAACTCTGAACTTTGCCTGCCCAATACGCATGCCACCTCTAGGATGACTTCCTCCTCGCACCAGTTCGAAACATTTTCAGAATCCTGCTAGGTATGAGAGGACAGAGGCTTTCCTCAGGAGTGTTCCCCCAGTCAGGCCCTGCCTGACGAGGGGTGCTGCTATTAGATAAAGCCTAAAATGCATGCTATTGGCTTGGTGTGTGGGTGGCAGGCCTTCGGGATACTGTTATCAGGGACAGAACAGGAGCAGACCCATGCTGTGCCATGGACAAACAAAAAACTCTTGTCTGCACAACGTGGGTGTCTCTAAGGCTGTAGCGCTGGTGGAAAAAAATATATAAAACAGGATGTTAGTGGTGCATGCTGTATTTCCCGTCAGCAGACAGAAAATGGGAGATGTTTTTCTTTCTTTGTGGTTCTCTGGCCGCTGCTTTATCACCACTGTGTATGTTGAGTATATGGAGGGAAGATAAGCTTTTTTAATGCATGACTTGCCCTATCACAAACAGCTTCTTAAAAAGTAAATGGAAATGGCTATTTTCATTCTGAGTTCCTATATTATGTACTGGATGCAGCCCTGGATGAGACCCAAGGAGAGGGTAAATATATGCCTGTGTGGAGAAGAGGGGTCAAGTGGCTGCTGGTGGCCAGAAGACAGCAGTGCAAGGAGACTTGATACCTTGAGAAGTCTGTGAGAGTTTTGCTGAAGATGGGTTGCCCAGCCACCATTCGCATCACGACTGGTTCTTGTCCTGGACTGAGCCTCAGGTACTATTTGCAGGCTAAAGAGGTTGAAGAGTGGCTGTGCTTTCCCCCAGCCACTGGCTGGATTGAGGGTACTCTGCAGCCTGAGGGGATGACCGCAATGGAATTCTTGAGGTCTGACTGCACTGGACTGTTGCTTGAATTAGAAATATATTTCTTTTGTGTTAGGTCATCGATAATTTAAGAGTTTTTTACAGCAGCTAGTGTTGCTGTAAGTAATACACTCACATAGAATTTCAATAGGATTCTTTCGTGGCTACCATATGAAGGACAGCTATAACCCAGTTATACCTGGTACCAAAATTAAAGATAAGAAAAGAATAGTTATTCTATAAGTCATCTGTGTCAGAGACTCTTTCTGGAGTCCTTACTTTTGGCCCTGGCTGATTGTCTTCTCCATGGAAAGTCAGCTTTGCTGGCAGACTGCATGATATCGCCCACCCATTTATTGCCCTGCCATGCATATTCTCACTGAGCACTTGAGTGAACCAGAACAGTTTTGTGACTTGCATTAGGGAGCTCTCTATTTTTTTTTCTGGGAGAAAAAAGAAAATGCATTCCATTTGCCACTGGTCATGCTGTGATGACAGATAATTAGAAACTTTAATCAATCGTGTTTTGTCAGCATGACTTTCATATCAAAAACAGATGGTATTTAATAAAAAGCCACAAATAAATATAAAATTCAGGACTGTGAGGCATCAGTAATGAAGTCTAATGATGTTAAGAAATGATATCTCATAACCCTTTCACCAAACCCCTTGTGTGTATCAAGTCCTCCACACTTGTCTGTGCTTTTGTTTGCACATAATTTTCACTTATTTATTTGCCCTTTAAATCTTACAGATCGCTGCCCCAAGTTTCACAAACAGGGTGAACTTGGACCTGCACAGTGTAACTTACAGGATCCTTCTCAGGCCACGTAATTCATCTCGGCATTTAGCATGTTCAGAACAGGCCTTTGAGTCAGACAAGCCTACAGTCAAATCCCTATTGTACCCTCTTCCAGTTTTGTGATGTCATCTCTCTAAGTGGAATCTGTTTCACTACCTGTAAATTATGGATACATTTGCCAACCTCTTAAAACCATATAATCAAGGGAAATAATATGCAGAGTACTTAGCATGCTGTCTGGTACAGAATGCTCTGAATGTGCTTTTGAAAATATAAAATCTATTCTGCTTCACTTTCTAACAAAGGGCATTTTTCTCTTTGCAGGAAATAGGTGTCCTAGCTTGATGACTAAGACTTATCAAGAATTTGGTTGACAGTCCCCAACACAAGATGCTCCCAGTGGGGCACTTGGAGACATGAACAAACCACTGCACCAAGCGTGCTACTAAGGGAGACGTTTTCTGGGTGCTGCAACAGCGCAGGGCAACTTGCCTGCACACCCCATCCATCACCTAACTTGGACCATCGCCCAATTTTTTCCAGGCTGTATGTATTAAGCTTGCTTGTTTCTAAGAGGAGAATGGCTGCAGTCTTTCCTTTGGGGAACATGAGAGGTTGAGGTGTAAGAAGGCTCGCAGTTAAGGCAGATGCTCTGCGTGTGGCTGCCTGCTGACTGTATCTCTTGGCTGTTCCTCTGCCAGAAATTTTGGAGAGGTTCTGCCAGAGAGGCCGATGCTGGGAATCTGAATATGTGCCGTTGCTGGTGTGATGAGGCATGGAGCTTAGTTAAGGGTACAGCTAGAGGCCAAGTAGTGCTTAGGTTTCACACACTGTTTTAATTTTGTTTGGTTCCACTCATGATGGCATCTGAAGGTTTACATATGGGTGTTGGCTGTTGCACATCCTTTTCTGTGTTGTGCCTTTGCTCGTAGTGGTTCTATTGCTTGCTGCTCTCTCTCTGCCAGTCCAAGCCGTGCCCATTTTTCAAACCAAGTTGATGTCTTTCTTCCTCCCAATATGTTTCTTGTTCAAATTTTCTCTACAAGTGATGCTTTAAAAAAATTATTCTACTCATAAGAATGAAGTCTATATTATGGCCAGTGCATAACTTCAGGTTATTTTTTCCATGTTTTATGCATTTATTTTTTAGTTTTCTAACTAGGTAGTAAGATTATTGATGCAAATCTCCACATGACCAGCCAATGTTGACCAAGGAACCTCTGCAGCCAACATTGTGCCAACTGCCTTCACCCAAATTATCACAAAACACCCTGAAGGAGTTATCATCCCAGTGTCACAGATTTTTCTATGAGCCTTTGATTTCTTAATAATTTGTCCACATATTGAGAGCCTGAATCATACAGCACATAAGTGAGAGAGATGAATTTTAAGCACTGGTGCCAAGTCTAATTGTCTTCATGCCGGTGTGAATACTCTCAAGGTTGACCACGCTTGTGACTTGTTTTGTATTCATCAGAGTATGTGCTGCAGTATAATTAAAACTTAGTAAATCTTGATCAAGCCTTTGAAAAGGACACTGTAGGGATGCTTCCTAACTTTTTATTTCTTTTTTTTATCTTTTATTGTTCCATTTATTGATTTAAAATATTATTTGCAAAATATGGTTAAACAATTACTGTATATTTTAATATATTTTATATATAATTTATATCTAATTGATCAACATAAAATATCTAGTGTGTACAATTGTAACCCCTGGGGAACTTTGATAAAATGCTTTACTCTAAGATTACCTTAAGTTGTTGATCTTCGAGTTTTCTTTTGTTTTTCCTTTTTTTATTACTTTTTATTTCTTCTATACTTCAAGAAAGCTGAAGGAAATTTAAGATGGGTTACTTAAAATTGAACTTTAAAATTTTGTTGATCACTTTGTGACAGCTCTTATGGGAAATATGGTTTGGAGTTCACTGAGCTGTCTGTCATTTGCTTGTATGAATTGGTATATGGTTTGGTCTAGAAAGAGAGAGAGAGAGAGAGAGAGAGAGAGAGAACCCAGAAAAGCCCAGAAGAGGTAAAAAAAAATTTGCTCCTCTGGGCTGAGTGATTCCTAAATAGAAGCTGCTTAAAACCCCCTCTTTCCTTCTCAGGCTTATGGAAGTAAGGGAGACAAAATGCTATATCAAGAGAAATGAGGAAGAAAAGCTTACACCCTAGTCTAATGACCCAGTGAATGTCCCTCTACTTGACCAATGCACTGGAAATCCTCTCCTGCTGAGAGGAGACAACGTGTGTGAGCAGTAGACAGAGGTGACAAACTCCCCTTCTGAGCCCGTAGCAGGTGCTGCTGCTTCTAACTAAATATATTGGCAGCAATAGACAAAGGTGCTATCAAAATCTAGCTTGGGGAGTCACACCTGCATTCTGAGAGGCCTATGGGTGCTTCTCTTATTTAAAATAAAAATATATCATTTATTCAACAGTGTGTAGGGCTCCATCCTAGATCCCAGGAAGAACCTTGGGGAAGTACATAAAATGTACTTGGGGACAACACTATTGCAATGCAAAGAAGTGAGAAAGAAACATCAAAAAGTAAAAGGAGATGCCAAATTCTATGTGTCTAGACCCATAAGACAAGATTGACAAAGAAAAAAGAAGGACGACACAAATGACCAAAATCAGGAATGAAAGAGGGGGTATTACTGTTAAAAGGATAATAAAGGCATACTGTGAACATTTCTATACCCATCGATACTACAACTTAGATGAAATGGACCAATTGCTTACAAACTCACAATCTACCAAAATGTACCCAAGATACAAAATAACTTGAATCATTAATTATTTAAGAAATTAAATTCATAGTTAAAAATATTCTGAAAAAGAACTCACTAGGACCAGATGATTTCACTGGCTAATACTACCCCAAATGTGGAGAAATTACATCCACTTTATATAATGGCTTCTAGAAAATGGGAGAGGAGGGAACATTTGCCAACTCATTTATGAGACCAGGATTTCCTTAGTACAAAACATGGCAAAGCATGTACAAAACTGCAAACTGATGTCTTTCACATAAATATAGGCATAAAAAACCTCCTAAAATGTTAGCAAGTCAATTTCAGCAATATATAAAAAGAAAAGGACACCATAATCAAATGGAGAGTTCCCTTGGAATGCAAAGCTGGCTCAATATTCAAAATCCATCAGTGCACTCTATCATATTAACAGGCTGGAGAAGGAAAAACACGTGATCATATCAAGTAATGCAGAAAAAGCATTGACAAAGTAAAATTTCTCCCTGTGACACAAAATTCTCAGTAAACTAAATAGAAGGGAGCTTCCTCAGTTTTATATAGGGCATCAACAAAAACTATAGTCAAAATCACATTTAGTGGTGAAAGATGAAATGCTTTCTCCCCAAGTTTGAGAACAAGACAAAGGTGTCCACTTTCATCAACCTTATTCATCATCACACTGGAAGTTCCAGCCAGTGCAATAAGGCAAGGAAAAGGAATTAAAGGCATGCAGAATAAAACTGGAAATAAATGAATAAAACTGTCTCTATTACAGATGACGTGATTTTTTGATGTTTTTTAAAATATATTTTATTACTTATGCTATTACAATTGTCCCATTTCCCCCCATTCATTCTCCTCCACCCTGCACACCCTCTCCCACCCACATTGCCCCCTTTAGTTCATGTCCATGTGTCTTAAGTTCTTTAGCTTTTACATTTCCCATATTATTCTTGCCCTCCCCCTGTCTATTTTCTACCTACCATCTATGCTACTTATTCTCCATACCTTTTCCCCCTCTCTCCTCCTCCCACTCCCCTGTTGCTAACCCTCCATGTGATCTCCATTTCTGTGGTTCTGTTCCTGTTCTAGTTGTTTGCTTAGTTTGTTTTTTGTTTTAGGTGTGGTTGTTAATAATTGTGAGTTTGCTGTCATTTTACTATACATGTTTTTTTATCTTCTTTTTCTCATATAAGTCCCTTTAACATTTCATAAAATAAGGGGTTGGTGATGATGAACTCCTTGAACTTGACCTTATCTGGAAAGTACTTTATCTGCCCTTCCATGCTAAATGAAAGCTTTGCTGGATTAGAGCAATCTTGGATGTAGGTCCTTGCCTTTCATGACTTGGAATATGTCTTTCCAGCCCCTTCTTGCCTGCAAGGTCTCTTTTCAGAGATCAGCTGACAGCCTGATGGGAACTCCTTTGTATGTTACTGTCTCCTTGTCTCTTGCTGCTTCTAGGATTATCTCCTTCATTTTTACCTTGGGTAATGTCATTATGATGTGCCTTGGTGTGTTCTGCCTTGAGTCCAAGTTCTTTGGGACTCTCTGAGCTTCCTGGACTTCCTGGAAGTCTATTTCCTTTGCCAGAATGGGGAAGTTCTCCTTTATTATTTGTTCAAATAACTTTTCAAGTTCTTGTTCTTCCTCTTCTTCTGGTACTCCTATAATTCGGATGTTGGATAGTTTAAAGATGTCCTGGAGGTTCCTAAGCCTCTCCTCATTTTTTTGAATTCTTATTTCTTCATTCTTTTCTGATTGTATGTTTTTTTCTTCCTTCTGGTCCACTCCATTGATATGAGACCCAGCTTTCATTCCATCACTATTGGTTCCCTGTGCATTTTTCTTCATTTCACTTATTGTAGCCTTCATTTTTCATCTAATTTGTGACCAAAATCAACCAATTCTGTGAGCATCCTGATTACCAGTGTTTTGAACTGTGCATCTGATAGGTTGGCTATCTCTTAGTCACTTAAAAAAACTGATTGCAGAGCTTTCAATTCTGTTTGAGCCATCTTTTTCACGCCCCTGCGGTCTGGTCATATCTGTTACGTATGGGGGGCGGAGCCTTAGGTGTTCAGCAGGGCGGGGCACCCCAGTTGCTGGGTTGTGATGTTGTATGTGGGGGCGGGGTCTGAGAGGGAACAATAGTGCTTGCTCTGCTTTCCGTGGGACCTCAGTCTCTCCTGGTGCTTCCCCCAAGCAAACTGGGCCCCTCTGGTGCAATTCCTGGTGCTTGTGCACGTCGTGGGACCTTCCAAGGACTTCTCCTGTGAGGAATCTCACAGGAGAATCTCTCCCTGCACCTCAACCCCCACAGGTATTTTCAATCAGTGCCCCAAGGTTCTATTTCCCAGCACTGGGATCCTGGGTTGCGCACAGTGCCCTGCTTCACAATCGCCACCTCTTAGGTCTGCCAGTTGTCACCCCTCGCCCGGCGTCTGCCAGCTGCCTCTTGTGCACTCAGGGTCCACCCACTGTGGTCTTGAGCACCCCGGGTGCCTGGCCCCAATGCTCTCTGCTCTCTGCGGCGCTACCGGTACCCGACTGCCTGACTCCACCCCTCCTACCAATCTGGATGAACGCATGGGTCTATTTTAACTTCTTGATTGTCCAACTTCCATTCAGATCAATTTTCTGTCAGTTCTGGTTGTTATTCTGTTTCTAAATTGTTGTCTCTATCTTGGTTGTGAGAGGAGGCAGTGTGTCTACCTACGCCTCCATCTTGGCCAGAAGTCCTCAGATGACGTGATTTTCTACACAGAAAACCCAGAGACCTCTACCAAAAACCTCCTGGAACTAATAAATGAGTTTAATGCAGTTACAGGATGTAGGTCTGATCTATAGATTTAATAAAACCTCAATACAAATTCAAGAAAGTTTTTTTTAGATACAGAAAGCTTATTTTAAATTCCATGGAAAGTCAAAGGATTCAGAATAACTGAGCCAATTTTGAAAAAGAAGAATAAAGTGGAAGAAATCACATCACTCAATTAGGGACTTGCCATAAAACTACAGTAATGAAAACAGTGTGCTGTTGGCAAAGGGGTAGATACACAGATCAATGGAAGAAAATAGGGTCCAGAAATAAACTCACAAAATATGGCCAATTGATTTTTGATAACTGTTCAAAGAAATTCAGTGAAGAATTCTTTTAAATAAATTATTTGGGGACAATTGGATATCTGCCTACAAATAAATAAACCTCCACCTAAACTTTACACCTCATATAAAAGTTAACTCATAATTAGAGGGGTAATCAATTTAAAATAAAATGCAAAACTATAAAGCATTCAGAAGAAAACACAGGAGAATATCTTTGTAATGTGGTTGGGCAAAAGTTCTTAGTTATAAAACTGAAGCATGATCCATAGAAAACAATTGGTAAATGTGGTTTCATTAAAAATAAAAATTTGCTCTGTGAAAAAAACAATTTGAAAAGATAAGCTACAAACTATCACAAAATATTTGTAAATCATGTGTCTGACAAATGACTTGTGTCCCGAATATCCTTAAAAAAACCTCTCAAAATTCAATGGTAAAACAAAACATACCCAGTTAGAAAATGGGTAAAAGTTCTCAACAAACGCTTCACCAAAGAACATATACAGAAGTCAAATGAAGATATGAAAAGATGTCCAAGATCATTAGCCATCAGGGAAATGAAAATTAAAAGCATGATGAGATATCACTGTATGCCTATTGGAATGGCTAAAAATAAAAAAAAAAAGGGAAATTACTGACAATACAAATACCTCAGATGAGAAAAAGCTAGAACTTTTAGGCATTCTGATAGGAATGCATAATGGCACAAGCACTCCACAAAGCACTTGGACAGTTCTTTATAAAGTTAAACATGCACTCATCATATGACCCAACAATCCTACCCCCAGCTTATCCTATAGAAATTAAAATTTATGTTCATACAACAACCTGTACATGGGTATTTATAGTGGGTCCAGATTAGAAAGAACACAAATATCCTTCCATGCATAACCAAACTGTGATAGTACTATGCAATAATAAGAAATGAACTAATGATACTCATATCCACTTGAATGGATTTCAAATGTATTATGTTGAGTGAAAGCAGTCTCAAAAGTTCACATATTTTTTATTCTATTTATATGATTATGATACTTAATTTTGTGTGACAACTTGACTGTGCCACAGGGTGCCCAGATATTTGGTCAAACATTATAATGGGGGTGACTGTGAGGGTGTTTTGGGTAAGATTAACATTTAAACTGGTGATCTGAGAGAAGCAGATTGTCTTTCCTAATGTGGGTGGGCCTCATCGAATCAGTTAAAGGCCTGAACAAAAAGGCTGATCCACTCCTGAGCAGGGAGAACTCCTCCAGCCTGCCTGCTTCCACTGTAGGACATAGGCTTTTTCCTGCTTTTGGACTTGAACTGAAACACCAGCTCTTTCTGGGTCTCCAGCCTCCTGGCCTTTGGATGGGAGCTACACCGTCAGCCCTCCTCTGTCTCCAGTTGCCTGACTCACCCTGCAGATTTTGTGACTTATCAGCCTCCATAGTTATGTGAACAAAGTCCTTATAATAAGTCTTTTTTCTCTATATATGTACCCACACACACACATACACATACACACACAGCTCTAAGGAGATAGCATAAGGGCTTTTGTGGGTGATGAAACTGTTTGTATCCTGTTTGTGCTGGTGGTTACACAAACCCATGCATGCGTTAAAATGCATGGACCTGTACACCCCTCAGAAAGCCAAGGTACTGCATGTTAATATTTTACAGATTTTATTTATTTATTTTAGAGAGAGGGGATGGGAGGGAGAAAGAGAGGGAAAGAAATGTGTGTGAGAGAAACATAGATAGATTGTCTCTCGCACGCCACCCATTGGGGACCCAGCCTACAACCCAGGCGTGTGCCCTGACTGGAAATCCAATCAATGACCTTTCTGTCCACAGGCTGGTGCTCAACCCACTGAGTCACATCAGCTAGGGCCTGAGTGTAACTTGAAAATAACCCCATGTAGAGAGAGAGAGGAGAGGGATGGAAGGCTGGGAGAAGTAGTGTACTAGTTAAGACTAGGAGGAAGATTTGAGCAGGGTTTCGAAGAAGTTCAACTACAGGAGAAATGAGGGGTGGGTGGTGTTTGGAGGGGACAGGATATGCCAGCCATTCTGGACAGGAACCAGAATGAATGCAGAACAGGGCAGTGCTCTGGGGGCTGTGGCTGTAGAGGTGCAGACTGGGATGGGAGAATTAAGCCAGCGAGGCAGGCCAGTGCCTTATTGTAATGGGCTCTGAATGCCTGAGTGAGACATTCCTATCTAGTTCCTGGGAGTATTTGCAGTTACTAAATAATTTTGAGCAGTGATTTCTTACCAGAAAACCAGGAGGATCAAATTCCAAGGGATTTTGAGCTTCCTAAAAACCTCCTAGGGGAAAAAGATACTGAAGAAGGTTTACGTAGACATTCATTTGTAAAATCCTTTCTTAAGTTTACAAATGAGACCCTCTATAAAATATTGTGTCCACTGGGGAAATAACTCGGGGATTGATCTAAATCCATTAGTCTCAAAGTATTTATGTAAACATCTGTCTCAGTCATGGTCCCGGCAGGAAACAGATGGCATGGTCCAAAGGAAAGGGACTAGACTATTGTGACAAGGCTATTAACATAGAGAAGCAAGTAGCCACAGAGGTGGGGACCAGGTTAAGGAAATAATGGGAGGCATTAAAGTGCCCCAGGCTGGGGGTGGCCTGAGGGAGGTAGCACCCTGGGCCTGAAGGCTCAGAGGAAGGGAGTGGTCCTGGAACTTGGCCATAGCTGACGCAATAGGAGGAGCCACCCCACAGGAGTGCAGCCCTGGGTGGAGGACTGAGCATTTTGCAACCATTGTCTAGCAAGGAGGAGGCTGGAGGATACACACGGTGACCTCTCTCTCCTCATGCCCTGTCTTCTGCTTCTGGTGATTCTTATTGTTTCAACTCAAGACAGTCAGAGGGTCCCATTGATGAAGTCCATATTGTCCATATTGAGGGTAGCCCTATATTGATGGAGTCCATATTGAGGGTGAGGTAGGGAGAAAGGTGGAGAATGGATCTAGAGGGGCAAGTGGAGAATAACCATTACAGTCATTATTTATATAGGTACATGTTCTAGGGGTTCTGGGACCTCACTTTCCAAGGGCTACTGGAAGAAAGGGATATGGACTGGGCAACCAAGTTAGACACATAGCGACCTTCACCAAGTGCTCAAGTAGGCACTGGGCCCTGATCAGAAATCTCCTCCTTTAAAACTTTCCTCTGATGCACGAGGTGCTTTCAATGCACTTTCATGTATGTATGAAAACACATGTCACACTGATTGTTTGTTTATAAGTTCTGTGCCTGGTTACACATGCCTGGCACATATAAAGGCCTTTCACAAATACTGAGGAAATGAAGGTGGGTCAAGTTCAGGGCTCCAAGGGAGTGTCTAGATTTTGCTGAGAGGTGTCAGAGATGGCACTTGAGATGGCCTGGGGACCCAGGCTTGCTGGCTCCTCTTGCTGCCTTTGTCCTACTTTATATCTATCAATCAGAGATAAGGAAGGCAGCCTGCACTAATGGGATGGAGCCTCAACCACAAAGAAGTAGGAGACATGAGAAATTATGAAGAGGGAGCCCTGGGGACCAGGACGCCTCTTGCTGCATCTTTCCTAATTAGCAGCAGAGGTACTCGGGGGACCCTGGGAGACCAGCTAACGACCATTAACTGCTCAAAAGAACACTGGCATCACTGTCACCATCCCTGATGCTGCTCCTTTAGTCCTCATGGGATGCTTGTTTTCTTGGCAGGTTTCGATTTAGGCACAGGCTTGATTGGGTGACACCAAGAATGCCCCCGAGCTGTGTCCCCAATCTGTGCTACGACTGATAAAAATCATAGACATTTAGAATGGGAAGAACTTTAGAAAGCATCTGATTTGATTTCATTCAGTCTACTGACAGGAAATAGGCTGAGACAGGCTAAGTCATCTTTATTGAGCACTTACTAGGAGCCAGGCTCTCTACAAATCCCTTTGCAGGTAGTAAGTACCCTGTGTGTTGTATACAGCAAGCACATCAGGAGGCAGGTGCTGTCACCACCAGGCACACGTAAGGGCTAGAATTAGACCTCTAACTTCAGGCACAGACTACTCTTTGCTACTAAGACACTTGTCCCCAGAAAGACCATGTCACTGAATTTGAAGGCATGGACACTAGGACAAGCATGACACATCACTAGGAATTCAGGATAGACTTCTTTGCAAAACCCTACACACTTAGCCAGAGCTTGCTGACTTGGGGCGGTAGCTAAAGCTCCTGCTAGCCAGTGGCAGGCTGACTCTCAGACACCCAGGAAGGGTTGGGAACTATTTCCTGACTGGGTGGTGCACCAGCATGTGCATGCATGGAACACTGTCACAATGACATTTACCAAGAGTCTCTTTCTGGGTCTCTTAATACCAGTGTCATTGCCTTGTCACAGAACGCTGTCTTCAAATGTCTCTTAGTCACAGTATTGGAGTCTGTCAATGACAGGCATCATGGTCCTCCATCATGAACTTTCTACTACTCATTCACTGATTCATTCATTCATTTGTTCATTCTATTCCAAACATTTATTGAGTATCTACTATGTGTCAGGAACTTTTGATGCAGAGATGAGTGTGATGGCTTGCTTTTTCAAACTAGCTTAACAGAAAAGAGCAGGTTCTGATAAGGACACAGGGTATCTTACCATGCTAAGGGGGAAAGGAAGGGGGAGGGGAAGAGGAAAGGGAAGGGGGAGGGGAAGGGGGAAGCAGCAAGGCTTGAGAACTACCTTTTATCTCTGCTCCTGTCTGTGTGCTGGCTCTGCTCTTCTCTGTTATTCACACAAATGGTAGGAGGTGGTGTTGCAGATCCAGCCATAAAAAGATTGTATGATTTTCTCTTGGTTCAAAAATCCACATTCCTGGAGAGGAAACTAACTGGTTTGATTGCTGCTGCCCACATCTGGTTCATTCAACTGTGGTGAAGAGAGCCAGGTCATATTGAATACTGTGGATGGGCACTGGGAAGTCATCCTGGGGACTGGGATGGTGGAGCAGTCCCTGGGAAAGGGGGGCTGAGCACCTAGCCCATTGGGATCCCTTCATTGTTGTTATTGTACCTTCCGGGAGCTCTTCTGAAAGTGGAGAAAAGTAAGGAGGAAGCCTCTAAATGCTGCTGTGAGGGGCTCTGGAAAGGAGGCTTCTCCAGATTTTAGAGCTCAGGACCTGAATCAATTTGAAGGGAGTGCAGAGGGCTCAGTGGAGCACACAGCACTGCAGCTGAGTCTTAAACATGCTTGTGTTCATGCATGTGTGGGTACACGTGTGCATGTGTGTGTATGGGCTGTGGGAGGTTGGGATAGGGTGGCTTTTCAGCAGAGGAAAAAAACGCAAGCAGAAAATACAGCAGCCTGGGGCAGCATGGCCCTTTTGGGAGCTATAGTATTTGGAGCTGCTGAAGCATAAAATGCAAGGCAGCAGAGGCTGGGAAGGACTGGAAAAGTCATCAAAGGCTTGTGCCTCAAGGGCCTCAGATACCCCCAGTGGGTTGGAGTTTAAAATTATGAATGATGGACAGCAAGCAAAGAATTTGGCGAAGGTGAAAAATACAATCTAATTTTCCTGTTGGGAAGCTTGCTCTCTTTTGGGACATCTTGTAGGGCATTGAAACTAGAGTTGGGGAGTTGAAATAGAAGGTGCATTAGTTTAGATCCCAAGAAGCAGAAGTGGAGACGGGATTAAATGTGCAAGGACTTTACTAGGGGAAACACTTGTGAGTTTCTGGCGAGGGAGCTGAAGAAGCCTGGGAGAACTTCAGACCTCAAGGTAAGCCTGACCATGAGCCAAGGACAGAGAAGAGGTAGGTGTAGGGACACAGTCCTAGACAGCTGCTGTGTAATCTCACGATGGTTTGGAAGGGGTTTCAGGGCATCCTAAAACCACAGCTGCCACCAGAGGAGTGTGCCTCCCAGGAATGGGCCTGTGTATTTAGCTGTCGACCCTCCTTAGACACAAGTTTCCTGGTGCAGTGACTGACATGCTCAGCCATTCTCTGGGAGCACAGATCGGGCTATGGATTTCAGAGCCTTCAAGCAGTGGAGGCCTTTGGCCAATGACAGTCCCTGCAGTTGAAGATCTGCAAGGCACATTTTCATGGCTGTCAAAGGTGTATAAAACCATAATCAAGAAGGTTGTTTAATTAGGCTAATTAGATATCAATTAGGTCACCAGCAATGCAGCTAAAGGATATGAGAGACACTGGAAGGTATGGCCAATTAGAATTGGTCATGAATTGATCATCATTACAGAGCTGTTATGTACCATTTAGCGGGTCGTGAACCACATAACTTTATGCGCATGGTCCATCCAGCCTGCTCAAATGTGTGCAGTAGCCTTGGATCAACACTACCCTTTATTTCTGTATCTGGAGTGTCTGGCCTAGTGCTTGACACATAGTAACCATTTACCAAATGACTGTTGACTATGAAAAATGTAACTCCTGCCACCAGGGAACTCTTTGTCTAAGGAAGGCTGATGAGTAAACACACAATTAAAATATAAATCGGCCAGTGCTTATAACAGAAGTGAGGCTGGACTCGGAAGTTTATGCAGCTAGCTAGTGGCAGCTGAGTGTCTAGAATCATCTATCTTGTCTCCTGAGCCACTCAGATGTTTCCCAGGCCTGGGATCAATCAGTCTGAATAAGTAAGCCAGAAATGTAATTTTTCAATCAACTTTTATATGCCAGGCATATGTATTAACGATTCAACAAATATTCATGTTCCAGGCATGAGCTGGCATTCAGCAAAAAACAAAATAGGAAAAGCCCTGCCTTCCTGGGGGAAATTCATGCAATAAACAACAGAAGAATGCAATCATAGGTGAGCGACAAGGAGGACAGTAAGCAGGATGGAGGAGATAAGGAATGAGTGCCTGTGTGCATTAGGGGTAGGAGTTTGCGGTTTTAAGCACGGTGGTCAGAGAAGGTGGAGAAGCCTCGATGCTAAGGAGTTATCTGTGTCCAGATCTAAAGGAGGTGATGAAGTAAATCATTCTGAAACCTGGGGAGGAGCATTCTCTGGAGGGACTAGTGGATGCAAACAGAGCAGAGGAGTTTGTGGAAGTAACTGCAGGATGTAGGAGGCCTGGAGAGAGGGAGAGAGGAAAAGAGGGAGGGAAGAAGACTGTTTAGTGTTTGTTGTGATGTAGCTAAGTCAAGAACAGGAGCTTTGGAATCAGAGAAACCCAGGCTCACATCTATTACTCTCCACGTGTGGGTCTGGAGTCCTTATTGCTTTGCTCCCCAGCCTACCCATCCACACAATGGGGATAGTAATGACAACTACTGCATAAGGCTGATACGAGGTAAGGAGGTGGCGGTCGACTGCGTGGCCTGGGATGTCCCCATCAGGACTTTGGGTTTTGTTCTGATTAATAAAGGGAGAACTTTGGAGGATTTTAAGCAGAGTGACTTGAGCTGTCCATTTTATTTTGATTGACTAAGTAATTTAGAGAGGCGGTGTATATGGGGGAGATAGAGAAAGGGGAAGAGAAACATCAGTTTGTTGTTCCACTTATGCATTCATTGGTTACTTCTTATATGTGCCCTGACCAGGGGTCAAGCCCCTTAACCTGGCATATTGAGATGATGCTCTAACCAATTGAGCTACCTGACCAGGGCCAAGCTGTCCCTTTTAAAATAAAAGGAGCACTCTGGCTACTGGGCTGAAACAAGACATGGTGATCAATTCCATAGATATATAACTATTGAATCACTATGTTGTCCACTTGAAACTAATATAATACTGTATAACAACTATTTTTTAATTGAAAAAAGGTAGGAAACTGTATAACAACTATTTTTTTAATTGGAAAAAAAACTAGGGCTAGAGGCAAGTCTACGATGGAATTAGATTTCTAATCAGAGTGAAGACCTTCAACCACACTAGATTCTGAAGTGCCTTTTGAAACACCAACACATGATTAAATGAGGTGAAGTATGGTTTAAGTGGTAGCATTTTAAAAAGAGGTAAATTATCTGAAAATTAATCATCCATTTTATTGCACGTGTCCACTCTTGAAAACTGAAACCATTTCGTTAATGGAAATTTCTAATTCCCCGGCAATGTTCAGGGCAGAAGCAGCCACTCTCACCTTACTCTAAACCCAGATCTGTACTCTGTTATCATGAACTTTGTTGAACCACATGATCAAAATTCTTGTTTCATTTTGTTTTTCAGACATTCTGTCGTTGTAAAGAAACCAATGCTTTCAGGAGAGCCTGCTGCAAAGGCACCCAGGAAGGAGCTGCAGGCGGGCACGGTTGCTGTGGACACACTGCTTTCTCATTTACTCATCACTGTTCCGGCTGCAATGGCTGGACAACCTCTCTGTTCCCTTATCTGAGAGTAAGGTGACATTCTTATCTTTAGAAAAATTAACCAAAGGGTTTTCTCATTCTTAGTGGCACCAAAACCTAGTTAGTCTTTAGTCTCTCTTCTTGCTGAGAGGAGAGAATAGAAGCAGGGAAGTCAGAGGGAACTGGAAAGAACATTCTTTCTAAATTGGCAAAGAGACTAGAAAGTGAACTGTTAATTAACCCTGAGAGTTGAATGAGGGTATCTACCTGTATCTCAGGTGAGACGGAGGCTGGCAGCCTCTGAGGGTGTGGGCACACATCGCTGGGAGGAAGCTTTTGATAAGACAATGCTCTGGATCTCTGGACCAGCTTCAAAGAGTCTGACCCCCAGGAAAGGGTCTAGGAGTGAATTTAAAAGGAGCATTTGAATAAGGCCTCAGGGATCATATTACATTGGATTAAATGGGAAAGGTATTTAGTATTGGAGGGGAAAAAAAGATATTGAGTTGGATCTTGGCCATCTGAGGGGATATTGATTCAAGGGAAGCTCCAAGGGTTTGTCTGTAATTTCAGCATGTGGAGCACCCGGGGGAAAGCACTTCTGGCACGATGCAGAGCTCCTTACTTCCTATCAACAGGCAGTTTCTTGCTGGCAAGTTGTTCACTACACAACTTCAGCCAGAGTTCATGTGAGGCTTTTCATGGATGCCATGCCCAGCTGGAGGCCAGACTTTTTGCTTCATGCCAACTCACCAACTTACAGTCTGTCTTCCGTGATGTGGGCCTGGAATGCCTCGTGCCTCACTCCTTTATTTTGATGGGTTGACCCCTGTCTTGTCATTTAAGTCTGGGCGTCCTTGCCTCTTCCACCACAGGTCACTCACTGGAACTGTCCAACCCATTGTGGACATAGTCTTCCCTCTCCTGAGTAAAAATTGTCCTGTAGGGTGCACCCAGGCTCTGGGACTCTGGTTTATACCAAAAATGGTTGATGCATGAACATTTTTAAAAAATATGAACTTGGCAGTGGTTAAGCAGCCCTAAACTCTGGGGCAGGCAGTGCTTTAATAGTGCCTTGAGTGAATGGCTCCATGCATTCCCAGCAATGTGAGTGAAGGCAAAGCACTTTTTGAGCTTCTTTCCCAGCTTTTGTCCATCGCGGTCTTTGTATGAAGCTCATGTGGCAGCAACTATGAAAAGAGTCTTTGTTCAATAAAAGTTTTTCTGTGCCTATGATTAGAGCTTGCTAACATAGACCACCATTCTGGTTGGCTCATTTGCTAATTGACCCTGGACCCTGCCTTTCTGCTGGGATCCCTTGTACCACCTGCCTCTGCTCATCTGCCTTTGTTCACTTTGTGGGCTTATCCCCTCCCTTGCAAATTTTGACCAGACTCCCTACACAATGACCATTCTTTACTCTGCCTGCCCATTCCCATCCCCTCCTAAAGGATCCTTTATGGCTCTTTTCCTACGTTATCAACTCACTTTCCTCTTTGGCAAAATGGGAGTAACAATACTGTGTTCAACACAGGGAAGTTGAGCGGTTGAAGTTTACATGGGGTCCTTGAGAGGATGCAGGATGATGACGCATGCACGGCACTTAGCTCAGTGCCTGGCATGCAGGGAGCACTCAGGATATGTTAGCTATTGTTTTTATTATTGTTGAGATTATTCTATTTACAGCTACTACCCCTGCTTGGCCCATTCTCCTCCAAGCAAGTGATGCTATGGTAAACCCAGTTGAGGAACCTCCTGAACTTCCCATTTTTTCTGCTCAACTGTGTTCTCTTCCACTTGTTTTTTCATTGGCATCCCACCTTCTTATGCAAGTGATAGGGCAATAACACACAGCCTAAGAGCCTATAGGGGTAAAGCAAGAGCAAGACACAATGTCTTTCCTCTCTGAATATATCATCCATCAGCCTTTACAAAACTGACCCTTAGAGTAGGGGCTTTACTTCATGCAAATGAGTGAAAATTGGGAGTGTTTTGATGGGAATGATGATTTTATTTGTTTTGGGTACTGCATGCTCTTAATAACATGCTGTAGGGGATCTGACCCAGGCTAGCATATGCACCAGGTTCTATTTAGGTTCTACTTTGGTTCTACTTAGTTACCTAATGCCAGTTTGACACCCTCAGGTCTGAGGAGCTATGTGCAAAAAGGATGATGACAAGGTGGGCTCTGAGGCATCCTTTTGCCTCCTTGCTGAGGAAGATACAGCACTGTATAGAAGGTATGCTCTGTGCTTATTGCTTTTAATGTGTTACTTCTCTATCTTATCAATAACCTCTTTCACAGACCCTATCATGATTATGTTTATATTTCAGACCTTGTGCATTTCTTCTGCATGATTTGCAGAGTATTGAAGATCTGTATTCACTAACTCAAAACAGATACTATTCCTAAGTGTCTCTTTTCTGTGGGCAGAATCCTCAATGTGCAAAAAGAAATTAGACATTTTTTTTTGGTGACCATTTTTTTCTCCCCCTATAAACTGGACAGGATGGAAGAATAAGCTATAATGAACTGTGTGGTATTGGTTGACTTGACCTAGAAAGTCTCTTAATGTTTGCGTGAAAATGATGGTTTTGTACAGCCATGCTTCATTCTGACAGTTCACCACTCCCCTTTATGATCATAAAACTTCAGAGCCTCTCCCAGGGACGAGCCTTGCCTCACAGTTACTCATGTGCAATTTTCTGTTGACATCATTGGGAATTGCCTGCCATATGGTGAAAGCAGACTTTCGCCCTTTTCTGGTTAGCTACTCCTCACAGTAATGATTCCACTTTCCTGAGTGAATTTAATTGCAGAACAGTACATAATTGCCCAAGTTGGTGATATATAAAGGTTTTGGTGGCTCACTGGGGAGTTTCCCCTCCATTAAGGGCTATTGTGTATGTAATTATAAGGTTCTGACTCCTTTGTTCTGTGGAATGGTCAAAACCTTATCAGAAGTCTCATTTATCAGTCCCTGATCTAGACCTCTCACTGGGAGTGAGTGCATGGGGGGCCAGGTGATGAGGGCCCGGAGCCTTGGATCCCAGCCCTCCTGATAATGTTCCATTTACAGAAGACGGAGTGGGTGGATACTTTGTAAGGTCCACCAAGGACCCAGGAGAATCATGGAGATCAGGTTTATGTGGATTCAAGTATCCTCAAAAGACCCTAGCCCTCCAGTAGTAATACAATTTTCTCTACTAATTAGACTGTTTTTCATGATTTAGTTTCTGATATTTTTGAAGAGGACCAGGGACAAACTCTTAAGGTTTTCTTTTGCTTGCTTGGTCAGAGTGTATCAAACATACATGGAGTGTTTGCTCTGCATTAATTACTCTCTAGGTCTTCCTGGTCTTCCTGTCAGTAATGAGTGATGTTTCTGCTTCTCCCAGTCATTTACACCATGGAAAAAGTTCATGAGCTGCATGAGAAATTATTTATTGTGCAAAACCGTCCTGAGAATCCTTGGCTATGAACAGGGGAATAGATAAGACATGTGACTTAGAGAGGAGTCTTTAGTTTTGGACAAGGGGGGAGAGGATATTCGGCTACCCAAGAAGATATAAAAAGATCAGGGGTGGTGTGAGATGGGGTGGGAAGAAAACTGAAAAAGTGGGTGAAAGGGCAAACCCTCAAGGTTTGTGTGCAAACCTTTGCACATGTGGGTGTCTGGATGGGGCTAGCCAGGATGAACGGTAAGGAGGCATGTATGAGATTCTGCACTGTGTTGTTAGGACACACTGGGATGTCCAGAACCTGCTTTCCCCTTTCTCTTCCTGTAATGCTTAGCTGGGCCAGCTGGGCTTTGCATCCTTCAGTATCGATGTGGGAGACTCGAAAAGGTAATTAACACTCAGGTGTCTGACACTGAAATGCTTGGAATCCTGCAGCACACTGGGGTGGGCGGGTTTCGAGGGCTGCTGCTCCTCAGAAGCAGCCAGCTGTTTGCCCTCCTTGTGGGAAACAGAACAAGATGAGGGCTTAGAAGGGAGAAAGAGGGATTTACTTAGATTTGATGAGGGATTTCCTGGCTGTGAAAACACAAAGGGAAATATGATCTTTGGGATAGGAGGCCAACAAGAGACCTTAAATCTTCCTCCCTTCTGTAATTCTAAATGAGGAGGAGAGCAGCTCCCCTGCGTTCAATGTGCTGATTCTGGATACAGGGACACAGTCCAGATATTGGCCCCATGACCATTCCTCCCCCTCCCCCAATTAAATGAAGAGTGTTGATACCAAAGAGAATCAGGGGTCATTTCCCACCTTCATGGCACATGTGTTGTACATAAAATCAGTCATCTGAATGTTTCGATTCAACACTATCTGAAGTGATGATGGTTAGCTTAGGAACACTCCTATTTGAACACGCTGTTGTTAGGAATCTTTTCTGGCTAGACAGAGGAAGTGTGGCATGCTACCTTGTACAGCAGAGATAGCATAACAGCATTTGCCAAATTGGCTGAATTATTGTGAATATGTCATCCCCAAATGATTCAGCTGGTAGATGGCATATTGTATAGAAGGTTATAAACCAGGATGTTACAGGGTGCGGCCAAGAGGGGGGATCCCAAATGGGCATTTGAAATGGGGTCCAGAACTCAAGGTGTCCAGGAGATTTTAGGATGTCCTCACTACCCGCCCCCCAGGTGTGGGTTGGGGGAAGGGACAAATGGAGCAGGGCCATTGAGAGCTGTTTCGCATACCAACAGCCTTGCAGCTAACCTCTGGCATGGTCATTTAACATATCTATAACCTTTGACTGGTTGCATAGATATGTTAAATAGCTGTGGCCATGCTCTGAGCCAAGGGAATGGAAATAACTTCCCCCCAAGATGTAACTGGGGGGCAGGTCCTGCGAGTTATAGCTCCTGCATGGGAACTTGAAGAAGATTGGCTCCATGACATGGGGCCACACCTGCCCAGACCCACGATGGCAGCCCAGTGAAGCTGGAAGGCTTTGAGAGTCTGGCAGGTGTAACTGAGTGTGGGAGGAGTCGGAAATGGGGCTGCAGAGGAGGATTGGCTCCGGGATTTAAATCCAGACGCAGCAGCCATTGAGGAGAGAACCACTTGGTCTTTAGCAGAGTGGGGACTCCCGAAGCCCTGTGAGAGAGAATCACCATGCGGTTTTAGTAGAGAACCACCACTCAGCTTTGGTAGAGTGGTGACCCCCCTCCTTGCAGCCATTGAGGGGGGAGAGCCATGCAGTTTTGGCTGAGTGGAGACTCCCACAGCCACTGCGCAGAGAGGACCATGCAGCTGGGGCAGTGGGGAGAGAACCTTGCGGCTTTGCCAGAGTGGGGACCCCTGCAGCTTTAGAAGGAGGAACCACCACCTGGCTTTAGCAGAGATCCCGGCGACACAGCTGAGGGTACCGAGAACCGAGGAAGGTCTCCCAGCTGAGACGGATTACTGGGAAGAACTGGGGGCTGCCTGGGCCGTGGACTTTTATTTCCTTTCCTGAGATACGATACCCCAGACTGGGCAAATGGGGGAAGGAAGGACTGTGCGTGTTTGTGGGTGTTTTAAGGGACTCTGGGATTTTGATGAAGACATTAGGTCACTACTTTAAGTTTGTATAGCATTAAAGAAACATTTCCTTTCCTTTTCATGAATCTCTGGCATTGAGAGATGTCTTTCCTCTGGCGGCGGACATAACAAACCTGGGGGGTTCCTTTCGGGTAATAGCATATCGCGCCTAGGCCCCCCCCCTTTGTTCTATAACAAGGAGGCCTGATTCAAGTTCTGTCTCAACTCTTTGGGGCCTCAATATTATCATCTGAAATACAGGCATAGTTGTTTCCATTGTTTTTTTAACTTAAAGGAATTTTGTAAAACCAAAAAATAAAAATAAATGAGGATATGTCTTGAAAACTGGGGTTTTCAATGTCTTGAAATGTTGTTGAAATGCCTTGAAAGCTGGGGGTAAAATAAAGTATGTTGTTGCTTTTATTCAAGCAATGAGTTACTCCTTGTCTTAGGCGGCATTGGTAAAATTATAGGTGGGGAAAACACTCAAATCAGTTAGTATATACAGTTTATTGAATCCAAATTTAGCTCAGGATGTTATTTCAACACTCAATTCAGTGAAATATTCCTTTCGTTATGTTAAAATATCCCATAAACTGTGAATTACTACTCGATTTAAAATGTTCATAGAACAGAAACATTAACAGCATTTGTTGCATTCAAAGATGTCTGATGTGGCAGACACAAACAGAGGTTTTTGGAGCCAGAGTTCCTTGGTTCAGTTCTCCTCTGAGATATTATGGCTCCGTGACTTGGGATACATAACCTCCCTGGGCCTTAGTTTCCTCATCTAAAAAAAAAAGATAATAATACTAGTACTAACCACATAGGGTTGTTTAGAGATTTCAACACGTTTAAGCATGTGATGTTCTTGGAGCACCCCTGGACACAGAGTCAGCCCTCAGTACTGTTAGTGATTGTTAGAGGAAGCATTACAAAGAAATGATGATAAAAACTCTCATGTAAGCATGTTAGTGATTCAGTAGGTTACCATCTACCATTTTCTTTCAGACTACTTAAAAACACATGATTATGAAAACGGGTTCAGTGTATTACTCCAGAGATGTGATATTCATATCCCTTGTTTCTTAAGGATTTTAAACATTGAAATATAATCCATATACCTTAAAATTCACCATGTTAAAGTATACAATGCAGTGGGTTTTTTTTTGTATATTCACACAGTTGTGTAATCATCACCACTATCTAATTCCAGAACAGTTCATCAGCACAAAAAGGAAACCCCCTACCTATTAGTAGTCATTCTCTGCCCCCATTTCCTTATTCCTGCAGCCACTAATCTACTTCCTGTTTTTATGGATTTACCTATTCCGGACATTTTATACAAATGGAATCATACAATATGTGCCTGTTGTATCTGGTTTCTTTCACTTAGCCATCATATTTTCAAAGTTCATGTATGCTGTATAGAATATATTAGTACTTTTTTTAGCTAAATAATATTCCATTGTACAGATAAATCACATTTTGTTTATGCAGTAATCATTTGATGGACATTTGAGTGGTTTCCACCTTCTGGCTGTTAGGAATAATGCTGCTATGAACATTCATGCATACAGTTTTGTGTGAGCATACATTTTTAATTCTCTTGGGCATATACTAGGGAATGGAATTGCTGAGATATATGGTAACTCTATGTTTAACTTTTTGAGAAATGTTAAACATAAGGGGTTTAACATTTCTCAAAACAAGACATGGGGGGTCTCATGGGGGTTCAGTGGTATGTCACTGTTGTTTCAGGAAATAATAACTTCAATGCTATGCTGAAAATGAACAAGCAGGTCTGCTGATAGATGACAGGGAAGACTCACCTAGAGTTTCAAAGGAAGGCTTCCCTGTGGAGGTGAGTTAAAGCTGGAGCCTAAAGGAAAGGCAGGAGTCAGCAACATGGAGGTCATTTGGCTATTTGCTCACATTTATTACTGCCCTTTCCCAGCTCCTCTGTGTAAAGGGGCTGGCCCTTGCAAAATACATTCCTCAGGCTCCCTTTCAAACTGGTTTCTGGCTAGATTTGATTGGAGTTTGGAGGGTGTGACAAGAGACAATTGAGGTGTCTCCCCCAATTTCCTCTCAGCTTCAGGGATCATTCTGCAGTGGTTGTGTCTCTCCATTGTCCAAGCATCCACTCTGCAGCCCTGTCCTCTGCAGTCCCGGCTCCTACTTGGGGACCTCACTCCTGGGCTCCATCAATGCCACCTCCTCCCTTAGTCTCTCATGCCTGAGTGTTATAGTACCTTTCTGCAGCTTGCTGACCTCCAGACTGCCTCATTTTACCTATTTGCCCTTCCAGCTCTTCTAACACCTTTATAACTAATTCCTGTAATTGAAGTCCCTCCATTAAATCATCAGGTATAGGTTCTGTTTTCCATGAATATACCCTGATTGGTACACTGATGTTAGGTGTTTGAGGTCAGAGGGATGCATTTTGGATGGAAGGAATGGCTCAGCCAAGGTCATAGCCTGGAAAGAATTTGGGGTGTTTGGAGGCCTGTGAGAAGGCCAGTGTGGCTAGAATACGGTGATCCAGTGGGGAGAGACAGGAGAAAAGGGGGGAGGATTGAGCAAGAGCAGCTCCTGTTGGGTCTCCTAGACTCAATTAAAGTCTTTGGGCCTTATTGTAAGTATAATAAGGAGTCCTTGAAGGGCCTTAAGCATTGGTGTGATCCCAATAGAATCAATAACTTCCTCTTTAATGACAAGTACACCTGTTGTTAGTGGTTATCTTATCACATGTGTTATGATTTATTTTCTAATTTATCCCCACTACACTGTGCATTTCTTAGACTGCTATATTTTGTTTGGTTTCTCTAGCAATTAGTACAATCTCTGGCACATAGTAGGTGCTTAAAAATGTCCAATAACTTCAATTTTCACTTTCTCTCTCCTAATATTTTCCCTGACCCTACTGGATTTAGAAATGGTGGAATACATTGTTAACATCAATGGCCCCCCCATAAATCACACCTCCTGGTATCCATGCCTTGTGTATTGCACCCCAACATTGACTATGGGTTTGGCTGCATGACTTCTTGGCTGATGGGACTTCACAAACATGAGGTTTGCTCTCTTCAAATGTCACTGCTATCACATAAGGAACATGAGCTATCCTACTGGTGAAGCCACATGAGAATGACGTGTGTCTCCCCAAGGAGCTGCCCCCAGGAGCCACCAGGCAAGTCAGTGAGGTCCTGTTGGGTCATCCAGCTTCAGCTGAGCTCTCGAATGACTGCAGCTGCATGAGTGTCCCCCATGAGGCCAACACACAGACTTCCCACTGATGTCAAACCAAACTGCAGAACTGTGAACAAAAAATGGCTGTGGTTTTCAGTCCCTGAATTTTGGTGGTTGGTTGAACAGTGATAGGTAACCAATAAAAGTGGAAAAGTAGAAAGTAGGGTAAGTAGAAATAATCTCACTTTTCAGATAAAGAAACTGAGGTGCGGCCCTAGATGGTGTGGCTCAGTTGGAACATCCTTCCATAAACCAAAGGGTTGTAGGTTTGATTCTGTCAGGACACGTGCCTGGATTTTGGATTCGGGCCTCAGGAAGGGTGCATGCTAGAGGCTGCCCATTAGTGTTGTTCCCTTGCATCAATGTTTCTCTCTCCCTTCCCCTTTCTCTAAAATCAATACGTATGTCCTCTGGTGAAGATAAAAAAGGAAAGAAAAGAAATGAAACTGAGATGCAGAGAGCTTAAGTCACTTTTCTGAGATCTACAAATCTCCCTGGTAGTATTTCTGACCAGCCCAGTGAATCTTCCTGAGTCCTTACTGATCTGACTTTCCCGCTGTTTGGAGAGCTCTGCATGCACTAAAGGAGCAGGTGAAATAGACTCTCCTACGTCCCTGTTGGTAGCCATTGCCTTTCCTGCCTTCCCACTCATACTTGTGCCACTTGTGTCCCTGGAGGCTGGCTTTTTCCATCGGGATCACCTGGCTTCTTTGTCCTCTGGGTTCTGGTTGGATTTGGCCAATGCAAAGTAGAGGTGGGTGATAGGAGGAGGGGAGGAAGAGGTTGACCTATATTTTCCTGCTCCTTCTCTCCAGGCCACCTCTCCATAGCTCCCACCCCTCTATTTCCTTTCCTTGCCCCTTCAGCCTTGGCGCAGTGACAACTTCCTCTTCCAGCTGGCCTCAGTGCCACCTGTGGTTCTCTTAAACCTGCACACAAGTCCTTAAGAATTTCATTCAGTGAAGTTTCTCCATTCAAACCATCTGGGTGGGGCAAATTCTCTTTCCTGCCCGGACCCTATTAGGGGTCATTAGCTAATCACAAAACTTCATGTATCACTTTCATGATTTTTGCCATATCTGCACAACACCTGGTCTACTGCATGTTTACTTCCTTTTTTTGACATCATCTCACTTTTGTTTTTTATGTACTAATTAGCTTAATTCTAAGCAACAATATCCATGAAATCAGGCTTTGTTACAAAAGTTACACATTTGTCCTGATGCATGTTAAAATGCATACATAATTCTTTAAGGGAAACTGTAGGTGAGTACCACAAATCATCCTGTACTGACGAGGTGATCTCTTGGGTCTCTTTTAGCTCAGATAAGCTGTGATTCTAGATAAATAACTGAAGCTTTTGGGTGCTTGTCCTAAGTCAAAAGCATCTCAGTAGTTTATAGATTTAAATTGTTTTCTTTCAGCTGTATTGCTATGGTAAACAGAAATGAGGAAAATAGTTCTCTTTATTCCTGTGCTGGTGAAAAGCTTCTAAATGCTACCAAATGTGGACAACTCATTTGGGCTTTCATTGAATTGTTGTGCAAATAATGCAGATACATTGGGTTTTGTGCATGTTGAAAATTTCCTTTAGACAGTGTTCAGAGGGGAGAGGAGAGGGAATTTCAGGGGAAAAGGGAAAGGGTTTACAGGAACAAGTATAAAGGACACATGAATAAAAAACTAGGGGTGGGTGGAAATGGGAAGGGGGAGGGGAGGGCTGGGTGGAAATGGGAAGGGGGAGGGGAGGGCTGGGTGGGTGGGCTGGGATGGGAGTAAAAGAAAATTGTACTGCAACAATTAAAATAAAATAAAATAAAATAAAATAAAATAAAATAAAATAAAATAAAATAAAATAAAAAGGAAGAAAATTTCCTTCCTCAGGTGGCCCTCACTGTGCAGGATTTGGGAGGAAGAGAGAAAAATGGAGACTTGACTGTGTTCACTGCAGGGAAGGGACCCACATTCCATGCACATTGTTGGCAGAGATGTGAGGTGTAGGCACTGCAGTTGTGAACAAATGCTGGCAAACCCTGGTCGGAAAGGGAGACTCCTTTTTTTTTTTAAAAGATTTTATTTATTTATTTGTAGAGAGGGAAGGGAGGGAGAAAGAGAGAGAGAGAGAGAAACATCAATGTGCGGTTGCTGGGGGTCATGGCCTGCAACCCAGGCATGTGCCCTGACTGGGAATCAAACCTGCGACACTTTGGTTGGCAGCCGGTACTCAATCCACTGAGCTACGCCAGCCAGGGCGGGGGACTCCTTTAAGAAGTGGGACAAGGGGGACTCTGTTGGAGGTCAATTCACACTGTGATGTTAGTTTCCTAGTTCTTTGAAATCTTGTCCTTGTGTTTCTCACCACAGCTCTTCCCACTGATATGGCCTCAGGGCTCTGAGAAGCCTGGCCCTATCCCTTCCCATCTGGTAGACTTCCATTCACTATTCATTTAACAGGAGGCTTCTCAAGCACTTTAATGTGAACCAATACCTCCTGGAGGGCTTGTTAAAACATGGATGGCTGGGCCCTGTACTCAGAGTGTCTGAGTCACAAGGTCTGGGATGGGACCTGGGAACTTGCATTTCTAACAACCTCCCAGATGCTGCTGCTGGTCTGGGGACCACACTTTGAGGTTCCTTGAAATAATAGTATGCCTAAAATCTGCCTTGTGCCAGCCCCTTGAGATGGAAAGATGAATAAGGCAGGATCCTTGCTTCAAATTGCTTACTTGGCAAATGATTCAAACTCTCTGAGGGTCAGTTGCCTCATTTGTAAAAGAGAATAATTATCCTTATCTCATAGGGCTATTGTGAGAATTAAGTGATATTGAGTCACAGACCTTTGCTATTTTAGAAGGACACATCTTGAGACCTTTGCAAGTCCCCAATTCTATGAATACCATTAAAACATGTAATTTTCTCCATAAAACTTAGTTAAGCATAAGTGAAAATTTTAAGTGACCCTTTCAGGCCCCTAATGATTCCCTAAATATAGGATCAAAGCAATTTATAAAAGCAATTAAAATAAATTCTTGCTGGAACACTTGCTGAACAGTTTGAGAAATTACTTTCTCCTAATTCCTTATAGAGTATTCGGTGGCTCCAAGCAATGACAAAATCTGATATTTTATTCTTGAATTTATCCAACACTTCTTTTCACTTTCTTTTTATTTCCATTTTTCATATTTGCAACTGGTCTTTTTTTGCCCCATGAAGACACAAAGTATATATCATAAGTGCTATGGTATATTTGACATTAAATAGAGAAAGCAACAAAGCTACATCAAGAAATAGATGTAGGCAATGAGCTAGGCTTGCTCATGAGCTCAGACCTCTCCTAACACAGCCACCACACCCACCACAGGCCTGCCACACTGCACAACTCTGGAAGATGTCTTTCATGTTGTCACGTGAAATGCTGGTGCTGTGTTTTCACATGGATGTCTCATTTGTGAACATGCTGTAGACCTTCTAGGTGGCCCACAAGATTCAAAACTAGTATTTGGAAACTCAAGTTAACTTTGCGAATGCCAAAGCTCTGCTTGGCATAAGAGTGTCACATCTAAAACATTGTTGCTTTTCCAAAAGCCTCTTTTCCAGCTTGCATTTAACTTTGGTGTGTCTGGCATTAGCTCCACTCTTTCTAACTTTGGCTCTTAACAGGGCATCCCTCCAGTGCATTGTTGTCTTGGGTGAGCCCAGGTCTGGTTGGCATTTTGGCAGCCCCTACCCAGTAGCCCTCCAACAGGCCCTTGGCAGCTTCAAGTCTATAACATACCAGGGGGAGAAACAGGTTTGAGTTTTGGTGCCAAGGCTGCCAATTCCATTGCATGATCCAGAGCAAGGGTGTAAGCCATTCATACCTCACTGTCTTCTTCCTTAAATGGGTCTCCCACTGGCTTAGTCTGTCGAGGCTGCTATAACAAAATACCACAGGCTGGGTATCTTCTAAACAACAGAAATCTATTTCTCACAGGTCTGGAGGCTGGAAGTCCAAGATCGGTGTGCCAGCATGGTCAGGTGAGGGCTTTTTTCCTGGTCTCAGACTTCTTGTTGTACCCTCCTTATGTGGCAGGAGGGGCTACAGAGCTCTCTAGAGGCTATGAGACAATGATCTCATTCAGGAAGGCTCTGACCTTGTGATCTAATTGCTTCCCAAAGGCCCCATCTCCTAATACCATTTCCTAGAGGGGTAGGTTTCAACATATGAATTTTGGGAGAACCCATTCTTACCATAGCACCCTTAAATGGTTTATGTGGGAGAAATAAAATGATAGTCACAGAGGCATGAAATTCATTTGCAGGGAGAGTCCTTATATGTAATCTAGATTTGCTAACTCCTTTATTTTTGTAGTATGCATAAAATATTATTAGACTTTGATTTTCCCAGGAAAGATGTTTTAATATGGTGGCATTATTATCAAACAAAACAAAAATTGTAACATATTTATAGCATGAACACAGAGATTTCAGCATTCCCAGCCTACCATATCATGCTTTGTACCATGAAAATCAAGTTTAGTAAAGAGTAGCTTTTCTCTTCTCTGATGAATTTAGGGGATTTGGGTCCTGTTAAACAAGGGTCTGCTTTCCAGATTAAGGGGATCCCTTCTTTGCTCTGGCCTGGCTTTCAGTTCTGTGACCAGGGGTTTGTTGAGCAACCAGGGCTGTTGGTGGGTAAGCGTGCTCTTCACTTCAGCAGTCGTCGTGATGCCTAGAGTAAGAGCTCTGACCAGACCACAGAGAGCCCAACGCCTGTAAGTGGGGCTGTGGACCCACTGAAATGAGTTGAGCTTTGCCACTCACTTATCTATGTGTTTGGGGGTGTTTTTCTCATGTCAATTACAGCGGTTCCTTTCTAGTTTTCAGGCTACCTGTTCCCAGCAAGAACCCCACTTGCAATGGAATATTAGAAAGGGCAGCACTGTAATATGACTGTTTTAAAATTAACACATATATCTTGTGAGCCTGAGTAGAAGCAAAGTGCTCAGTTCAAGGATAATCCTGGGCCCCCGTCACCTTAAGTTCTTAGTTTGGGCGAGACCTTAGAGCTCCTCCCCAGGGTCCTCGTCCTAGTTCTGTGAAGTGGAGCCACCTCACTAGGTCTCATTCTACCTGCTTGCAACAGACACTGAGATCCTTGAAGACAACTATCGTACTTACCCTATGGCTTTCCTTTTCCTAGCTGAGAATGCTAGTTTCTAAAACAATTGCTTATGTGGGGGTTCAGAATGAGCCACCCCAAGATATGCCTCAGTGGTGCACAGACTATTTGGAGCTAAAGGCAACTTTAGCCTGATGTTCCAGAGGAACTTCTGCTGCTCCCTTTAACTACTTAGACGATCTTGAATTAGACTTGCCCAGAATAAGTTAACCCCTTTTGATCTATCTACAGGGCAGAGCAAACTTTTATTTACTAAGCATCCACTATTATCATCCTGCAATGACCCTTTGAAACCCCCAAGGCACCTTACTTCATCCCTAGCTCAGGCTGTCTTAATGGCTAGGTCCCCCTTCCTATCCCTGAACCTCTTGTGCACATGGGGTCTCTGACTCTCTCATACATGTGAGGTTCCCCTACATATGTATGCAGTAAATCTGGTTATTTTCTCTTGCTCATTTATCTCATGTCTGTTTGATTATTAGACCATCCAGAAGAACCTTCAGGGTAGAGGAATGTTTGTTCCTCTCCCACTTTCATGTGACAGTCTTGGTTTCCAACACTTCCCTGCATACTTTTTATCAATACTTGGATTTGTCAGTGTGCTTCTGAAAATGGGGTGTCCAGAAGTAAATGTGAGAGTCCGGGCGTTGTCTGGCTAGAGAAAAGCATATTGGGGGTATGACCTCCCCAATCTTAAATAAAATAATGTATTTATTTAACACTGCATGGGGCAAACCATAACTGAAATTATATTTACACTTTGTGGAAATACAAAGAGTAGATTAGACAGCCTCTAATACAAAACTCCAGTGTTCAAGCCCGGGCTGGCGTAGCTCAGTGGATTGAGCGCGGGCTGGGAACTAAAGTGTCCCAGGTTCGATTCCCAGCCAGGGTACATTCCTGGGTTGCAGGCCATAACCCCCAGCAACCGCACATTGATGTTCCTCCCTCTCTCTCTCTTTCTCTCTCTCTCTCCCCCCCTTCCCTCCCTAAAAAATGGATGAATAAAATCTTAAAAAAAAAAACCCTCCAGTGTTCAGAGGTCTGAAAAATATCATTTGTTCCTAATAATGATCATAATAAGCTATCATTTATTTGGTGCATACATTTTACATGAGTAAATTCTCATAATCTCATGAGGTAGGTATAAAATAATAGTGCCATTAAATTCCATTTTGCAGATAAGAATACTGAGGCTCAATCGTCTGGCAGGTAGTAAGCCTTGGGTTAAAACCTGTGCACTGTCTACTATACTCCATTACCTTTTCATGTTTTGGATGGTCAGGTGAAAGAGGTATTTAACTGAGAGACTTACTGCCTTCACAGAGTTGAGGGGTTATTATTTATAACAGAGAGAAGATTGTGAACCTCACTGGGGAGAACTCTCATGCAGAATGGGGCATTTGAAACAGACACCCTCTAAGACTCCAATACAAACAAGCTCCCTCAGCTTCTACTTTCAGCTTCTACAATGTAGACTTTCCAGATGGAAGCCAAGCCTGTAGGCTTATATTTATGTAACACCACAGCCGCCAGGGAGTCCAACAGGTTTTATAAAACAAAAACAAGCAAACAAATAAGTAAAAAATAGAACAAAATGAAAGTAGTTATGTTCAGTGTCATGCAGAAAAACAAGGGATTAAATTATTTTTGTTTCTCCTGGCCTCTGTAGGTCATGGACATAGGCATGCTCTCCATCTGGCAGTGGTGAGGAATTCCCTAAAGGGACCGTTTCAAAACAGGCTCTCTGGGCTCTGAGGTTATCCAGGGGTCTGGGGTGGGACTTGGGGTTTCCAGTTTATGAAGCTTTCCAGTGGTTTCTGACCTGCAGGTAGGGTTGGGACTGTGGATTTCCAGCCTTGGACTATAGGATGACTCCAGGCTGTTAAGTAATCAGCTCCACAGAAAAAACCACCTGAGCTGATTTCTTATTTGTTTGAATTGAACAGTTGGCTTGGCATTGCATAGTTTCAGACACAGTTAGCACGGGCATAAGATCACAGGTCTTAAGAAGATCAGTAACACAAACATAGACAGGCTATGGTGCCAAAAGATGAGAAGAGATTCATGAAATGATCTTTAAGCAAAGCAGCAAATTCCATAATTATCAGTATTCTTTTCATGTACTATAATAGTCTGCATAATTTCCCTGTGGTAGAATGCAGAGGAACCAAAACAATAAACTAAGAGATCTACCAATTCATTGGAGCACAAAATTTAAATCCGTGTTTGCTAACAATATTTCAATTTCTGGGCAAATCTAACATGAAGAGACTGAATAATTATATTTTCATCTTTACTTTGGGAGGAGTCTGTTTACTCATTTCTTTAGTTAAAATGCTAAAATCCTGGAACTCTCTACTGTGGTATTTACCTTCATCAGATGAATTTATTGCTTAATATTATATTGATTTTGTCTTACAAACATATTCATCAAGTAATCGCTTTAGGTCTTAGAAATTTAACATTCAATTTAGGCTTTCTGGATGACAAGTCCTTGCATGAGGAGACCAGACATAGAAACATACTAATAATCAGTTATCTATTTGGCTTACAGTTTACAAAACATTTTGAAGTCCTTGACCCGGTTTGATTCAATCCCCAAACTTTGAAGTAAGGAGAGCAAATTTGCCATGGACCTCCTTTAGATTTATAGTCTCTGTATTATCGGTGTGCTTTTCATCAGTTTATATTCTAATTTGTTGATGATGTGCAATGCCTGAGAATCATGTCCCTTTATAGAAAACTTTCTATTAACATAACCATGACCTAAAGAAGCTGTCTTTCCCACCCTGTGAAATTTATAGAGGGAGGTAAATTAAAATGAAATGAGTGGATATCAACATGGCTAACATTTTACCTTTGAACTAATTAATTTACTAATTCACTTGTTCCTTCACCCAATATGTATTGGGCACCTATTGATATTATATAGCAGGTCCTTTCTTCCATGTACAGCTATAATTTTGAGACCTATAGGGTAGTCGTTAAGGACACAGGCAGTTGGTTTGACATTTTGGCTCTGAAACCCTCCTTTGCCACTTCTCACATGACATTGTTCATATTGTTGTTGTTGTTGTTGTTGTTCTTCTTCTTCTTCTTCTTCTTCCACTTTTGCCTTCTTTTCCTGTGAAATATGGATAATAATAGCATGACCTGATATAATTCTGTGTGGGAGGGTGAGAATTAAGGGAAATAGTGTGCATGCAGTGTTTAACACAGCACCAACATGAAAAAGGAGGCCTTGTAAATTATAGAATAAAATATTGCCTTACAGTGAAAGCTGCTGTTCAGAAAGTTGACCACAGCCAGCAAGGACACTTGACTTTGATGGATCACACATTTAAAGAAGGAAGTGTTAGATATTTAAAAGCATTCTCTACAAGACATTCAGAGGCTAACTTCTTGTAATTAGCTGTAGTGTCAGTTTACATTATTCTGTTTTTGAATCACAGAAAACAACTCAAGTTGGCTCACAGAGTAAAGAGAATTTACTGGTTCCCATAAACAGTCAAACAGGAGGACTAGCTTTAGACAAAACTTATTCCAGTAGCTCAAAACACCTGGACTTAGTTCCTCTCGGTTGCATGTAATGGTGGCTTCTTCCTAAAGCTATGTGATGGTGTCCCCACCTCAGGTCCCAGTCTCTCCTTAAGTAAAAGAGAAATGACTGTGTAGCTGGGAGCTCCACATGCCCACAGGATGAGAGCTGGGCTGAGGGGATTGAGGCACTTGCTTCAGATGTAAAATGTAAGCAGGCACCAAAATAACTCAGTAGTCAATATATGTAATATTTTCATGCTACAGGTAAAAAAAATGAAAAATTAATGGAAAATCCATGCAAATATCAAAGATTTAAATATAGGAAAGTTCAGAATCAGCTGAAGAGAGATGATTTCTCCTAGTAGTCCCAGCAAACATCTCTTTTCTCTTCTGGGCCATGAATGAGTTATGTCCTATCCAGAACCAACTGCCGTGGCTAGAGGAATGGCACACATCCACTGGCTTCAGCTAATAAGCATCCACTTCTGGAGCTGGGGGTAGGGTCAGTCCCACTGCAACTGAATGACTATGAATGGGAGAACTGGCTTCAGAAAGTAAGATAATAGAAATCAGCGTATTGTTGCTCCAAAAAGGGAGAATGAACCTCAGGTATCAACAAAGTAGGTTTCACCATAGTCATTAATTAATGATATACCCATGTTTTTCTTGGCCCCCCAAACAATCTGTTCTATTGTAATTACAAATTGATATCATTGAGACTGTCAAAAATCCATGTTCTGTTTATCTGGCTTCCCCCGCACCCAGTCTGTTTGTGTGCTTTTAACAAAGTCAAGAAGGAAGAAGTGATATGGGTAGGAGTTATCTAAGGTTAGGGTACCTATGAATACTGTTAGAGTAGGAGGGATTAGGGAAACTGCAGCCAACAAATTCTTCTTCGTGTTTGTGTGTAGTCCTGACAGTAGGTCCATGTGTGTGTCTAAGCATGCACTGGTCTATGTGTGTTTACCCATGCACTGATAGGTGTTACCAGGAAGTACTTGGGCAGTAGTTGTGTCAGGGGCAGGAAGTGAAGCGTTTCCTTAACTGACCAATCCAAACAGTTAGGTTGGGGAGCACTCTCACATTTGGCACAGTGATGACTGTCACAGGCACATTTAATGAGGCACTTATTAAGCATCTCTAATGTTAAGATGCTGTCCACACCTGAACACTTGGTAAGTAGCCTAGCTAGTTGTGCAAGACTAGTATGTTTACCTCCTCTTTAACAGATGAAAAGACTGAGGCTCGGATATCTTATAGAAAAATATAACTGTAGAGACAAGTAACTAGAAAGTGGCTGAGATCATATTTAGCTCCAGATCATTCCAGTCCCAAGATTCATGGATCTTTTTGGTGTTCCTGGCCCAAAAGAGGGAGTGGAGATGAGACCTGGAGTCAGGAGGCCAGGCCTCCCCCTGTTCTTCAACTGGCTGTCCCACCTGGGGCAAGTCACTTCCCCTTTCTGGGCCTTGGTGTTCATATCTGCACCATGAAAGTAACTTTCAAGTTTTGTATATAGCAGACCACTTCCTTCCCATGAAATCTTTAATGATCAAAGTGGGCTCTCCTGTTGGAGTCTGGGGAGTGGGGAGTCTGGGGGTGTTGGGGATCACAGAACCCTGTCCATTCAGCAGGCTTTTCTCACTGGGGGGCTCTGGGGCAGTCCAGGAACTCCTGTGGTGCTGATGAACACAGTGTGGAAGCCACTAAACTAGACAAAAGTCCTTTCCAATTCTACCCTTTCATGGCTATGGTTCTGAGTGCTCTTTGAAGGGACCAGAAAAACAGAGAAATTAAGGAACTTGAGTCATGAAGTGAATAAGAATAGAAGGAGAAGGACTCAAAAGTCCTCATCCCCAGAGGAAAACACGGTGGGAAACCCCAGGTCCTTTGGTTAGAAGTGTGGAGGGTGGGGCTAGTGAGAATGTCATTAGTGGGAACACATACATCTTGTCAGCGGTTTCCTGCTTTGTTCTCTCAAAGTCTTTTTCTTTATACCTATTTTGGATACACCATTCATATTCTTTTAGAAGAATACCATTGTCCTCTGTGTGAGTTTAGAATCTATTACAGGGAATCTCATGAAGTATTGGTATGATAAATGTTAAAGTTAATTAGATTGGGAGGGGATAATGAGAATATTAAACTAGTTTAAAAATGGGTTGGTTTCAAGAGCTGTAAGCAGTTGGTAAATAAAAAAGGAAATCCTTTCTTTTTAGTTCTTAAAAGAAATCCATAATGGGTTTTCCTCATAAACTGCAATTATTTTTTAAATAGCACTAATGAATAATTTAAAGACCCACTGGGTTAGGCAATTAGTTTTAAGTGTGGATTAATTGCTTTCTTTATAATATTCCATATTAAGTTTTTGCATAATATGGACAGATAGTTCATCTTCTTTAAAAATATTTTATGTTTTCTAAAATGCTCTGATAGGTGAGCAAAGAAGCTCCTGCAGTTATTGTAAAATAACCGTGGAGAGCACATGGCTTCTGAACCTGCATCCGCCCCTGCTTTTGGGGAACTAACAAGATCATGGAGTTTCCCCTGGTCCCAGTAGTCCAGTAGGCAGGATGTGCCTGTCAAACTTTTTTTATTGTGACCACAGTGAGAAATTGTGGCCCAGTATAAATACACACACAGATACATTAAGATAAAAGTTATTTGCAACAGAAATGTTGGAATACAATGCTTAGCTTTGTTTCATACCCACTAATATTTTCCACTCCACTTCACTGCAAATGTGGTCCAGCTAGGTGACTTTCAGAGGAAGGAAATAGGTGTCTGAGATGGCTAGCCAAGGTTCTTGGGCCAAGAGGTCGTAACTGGGATGCTCACCTTGTAATGATTCAATAGGTAGTACAACTGTTTCTGTACCTGTGTTTTATTTTGATATATAAAAGTTAAAAATATATGTTCCTGCAGTTTGAAACACATTGTCTTAGAGGTGTAGAAACTTGAATGAATCATATCACAGCTTTCTGTTCTTTTTCATTTTGTTTTTAAAGCAGAGAGAGAAGTACAAACTAAAAATTCCAAGGGTGAGTTAAGGGACTGAGAACCAAATCCATGAGTCTCATTTTTAGATTCAAATATATCCTTTATTGGTGGCTTTACTGAGTAACTGGGTAGGCTAGGGACATAGCCAGATGGGATTCCCCTTAGGTGGAGGTCTGTAATTTCCTTGGAAGTAGGCATTCACACACACACACACACACACACACACACACACACAGGACACTACACAGGGGCATTTTACTGTTATGAACTTCAAATTTTGAATGACTTTCCTTCCTTTCAGAAAGAGGTATGTTCTTTTAAATCCCCTCTATCTCAATCAGCTTCCTCTAATGGGTGCTTGTGAATTAACATTGAGTATCTATTTCCCTTATTTTATTGATCTGTCTTGAAACCATCTTAAAAAAACCAATTGACCTTCTTTAGGGAGTAGTATTTCAAACAATGTATGCAGAATGGTGGAAGTTGAAATCTTGGGCTCTAGCCTCAGCCCGACCTGCAATAGCTTTGTGGTCTTGGGCAAAGGGAAGTGGGTGTCTTTTCATAGATCAAAAGCAATCAATTTTACCATTTTTACTCTCCAAGGACACAATGGCATGAAGCTTTTATCTCCCAAATAGTACAGATTTTTTTTTTACTCTTAAGAAATATTATCTGGAACTTGGAAATAAGGCAAAAATGTGCTTTGTCCTTTGAATGCCGTGAATGGCCCCAGTCCCACCCAAGGTGGGGCATGTATTCTTTTGTTCACCTCTCTGCTTATTATCAGTAAAATGTTCAGACCATATGAAGTTTTTGTCCTGTAGAGACACAAGTAATTTCTGTCCAACTGAACTGGTAGCCCCAAATGTTAGTTTATTACCCTGTTGAACTTTACATGGTTTTGTATATAACCCAGAAATCATATCCTACCACTTCTTTAGTAAATCATCCTTAAATATCTAGCTTTTCAAATGTTCTTTGAACAAATCTTAACAAACATATTACTTAGTTTCTTAATTAATTAATTAATTAATATATTGAATAAAATCTTTGACATGTGTTCTTCCCACATTTGCACGAGAGTCAAGATTTTATCTTTTGGACAGTTACACCTTTTGTAGGTTGCTCTACAGAGATGCCCAAATGGACTAACCCGACAGAGCTGGCTGCACTGTGCTGCTTGAGAGTCGAACCTCAAGGGCTACGCAAGCCCAAGCACATCTCTTCTTGCTTCTAGGGTGAATCCCAGGTGGTAATAAAACTCTAATTTTACTCACTCTCCTTTTCTCCAGATTTCTTCTTTTCTTCATGTCTACAGATTTTATGTTTTTTGTTGAGTTTCTGAGTATTTTTTGTTTCTATTGTGTTAATAATAACTGGGAATTTGGCTTTATAGTCTGATCATTTGGCAACCTTGTAAATGGATGCTGGAGATCTATTCCCTGCCAAGTGAGACAGACTTTCTGGTTTGATAGGCTTTGTTTCTTTTGTTTGTATGCTTGTCTATCTGTGGACACAAATCCATTAGGAACTCCATGCTCACTGAAAAGAATAGTTTTTTTGAGATACAAAACAGTGAATTTTTGTGTTTCTGATATTATTTTTAATTTGAGGCTGAAGCTGTAGAGTTGAAGTTATGAGCTCCCTGTGTATCTGTAGGTCCATGTGTCTGTGATTCAGAAGAGGCCTTGATGTCTTGTTCTACAAATATTAAATGTTTTCTTACCTCCAGCTTAGCTTATTACATCTTAAAATAAAGAAGCTCTGATCTGACAAGTTTTCAGAAATTGATAAATCTTACATAAATCTCACATTCCCCAACTTTACAAAAAGAAGGAAACTACATTTTACAAAAACTACAATTGGCAGAAAATAAGAAAACTAAATCTAGTACTAGTTTTAGAAAATGCTTTTCAATGAAAACGTTAGCTCATAAACAATTTAATGTAAGACTCCAATTTCACATAGTTGAGATGAATCTTTGGGAAAATTGGGCTGGTTCAATAATTTTGGTTTTTAAAATAAATAATAAGTATATGCTTTACTCTCAATTTTATTAGTATGGACATTTTTTTTTCTCATGAACTTCCTGTTTTTTTCATGTTTGTTTATGGATCAAATGAACTAACATTACTTCTATATGACATTTAAGATTATGAAAAATGTGCCCTAGCTCGTGTGACTTGGTTGCTTAGAAAATCATCTCCTAACTGAAAGGTTGCACATTTGATTCCTAGTCAGGGCACATGCCTGGGTTGTGAGTTCAATCTCTGGTCAAGGTGTGTGTGATTCCCAGTTGGGGCATGTATGGGAGGTGACCAATTGATGCTTCTCTCTCATACTGATATTTCTCCCTTTCCTTTCCTCTCTCTCTAAAAGAAATGAAAAAATTTCCTTGGGTGAGGACAAAAAAAAAGATTTTGAAAAATGTAAATTTGTTCAATTAAATTGAGTGATTCTGAAAAATGTATTCATTCATAGCAGTATTTATGCTTTGTAGTATATCAGCTTGGACATAATTTCCAACATTCTCAAGTAACTTGAAACCTTGAGTTAATATTAAATTGAGTTATTTAATAATTGTTGTTTACTTAGAACATTTCTGAATAAGAATGAATAATGAAACTAATTACTAATCATAATTTTAAATGTTAAATGTATATATTTGACTTTATTTTATGTGCTAAAGAGTGGCGGCCCCATCTGCTCCAGTCTGTTGAGTTCACAGGCACTTCATGAACTGTGGGCTTTGGTGCAGGTATGGCCAAATCTAAGAACCACATCACAGACAACCAGTCCTGAAAATGGTACAGCAAAGGCATTGAGAAACCCCAATCACAAAGATATGAATCTCTGAAGGGGGTAGACCCAAAACTTCTGAGGAACATGAACTTTGCTGAGGAGCACAACTAGAAGGGCCTGAAGAAGATGCAGGCCAACAACACTAAGGCCATGAGTGCACACACTGAGGTGATCAAGACTCCTGTAAAGCCCAAGATCTCAAAGTACCAAGGCCATAAACTCAATCAACTTGACTGCATTGAGAATTGTACTTGTGCCCACCTCTTTAAGGGTCTCAGGCTCTGGTGGCCAGTCAAACACCAAGGCTCAAACCAAGGCCCAGGATGCAACTGCAGCTCCAGCTTAGGCTCTAGTCCAGCTCTGGCTCAGCCTCCCAAAGGTGGCCAGGCCCCCACAAAGGCTTCAGAGTTGATGCCTGTCTGCCAATTTAAGGACAAAGGACTGGTGTAACCCCTGGGCTGCTATTTACATGGGGCTGACATCCTCTTGTGCTATTTGTACAAATAAACCTGAGAGTAGCTGTCAAAAAAAAATCTCACAGTATGAAGCTAATGCAGATCCTAGAGGGAAATTTATAACCTTAAAATATATACATATTAGAAGAATGGAAAGGCTGAAAATCAAGGATATTTTCTCTTATCTCAAGAACTTATTGAAAGAACAGCAAATTAAATTTAAGGAAAATAGAAAGAATAAAATAATAAAGATCAGATTATAAACAGTGAAATAAAAAATAAACATATAACACAGAAAATTAACAAAATCAAAAGTTGGTTCTTTGAAAATATATTTTTAATTGGTAAATTGCTAACAATACTAATCCACAAAGAAGAAGATAAAACATAAATTCCCAATATTAGAAATGAAAAAGGACGTTACTATATTGCTGGGTGGCAGTCTGGTAGGCCTCAATCCAATCCAGGTTCTTGTCATGGCCCAAGATGGAATTTGAGACTGTGACAGAAAGATTTAGCAAAGCACAGTGAATTTATGAAAGCCATAGTACACACTCAAGAAGTGAGAGTGGGTGACCTTGGAGAATGAGACACACCCATGGAGCTGTATGGAAGTTTTTTATTAAACATGGGCAAGGGGAAGGATAGGGTGGTCCCCAGCTTCTGATGTTGTTGAAGTGACTGCCAACATGGTCCATCCTTGTCCTTCTTCTCCAGATAGCTATTTTTTTTTTGTTCTCTCAATTATAGGAAATTGGGGAGGGAGAAGCTGGGGGACAGGTGGTCAGTGAAGGTCATGTCTTTGATGTTCCAGCCAAGATGGAAAAGAGGAAGGGTAGAGTTCCAAACCTTTGTTGCCTATTCTAATATTCTTACCTCAACTACAGATCCTACATACATCAAAAGGCTTAATAAGAGAATATTATTTTTTAAACATTACACCAAAAATTGGACAATTTAGATGAAATAAAAATTTTCTTGAAAAATGTAACTTTCCAAAGCCAATGAAGAAAAGAAAAACTGAATATATAATATTTAATAAAGAAGTTGAATCTGTTATTCAAGACCCCCCCACAAAGAAAACTAAGCCAACATGGCTCCACCAGCTAATTCTTGCAAATATTTAAATAACACCAGTCTTGCACAAACTGTTCCAGAGAATAGGAAAACAGAGTATACTTCTCAACTCTTATTATGTACCAACATAACTTTGATAGAAAATTAGACTAGGCTATTATAAGAAAGAAAATTACTGTCCAGTCTCTTGTGCTGTGGTGTAATAGAAAATAAATACTTGGCCTTTGTCCAGGTTCCTGGCTCATAACTCTAAACTTTGAATCTGAGGATGATAAGTGTCTTTTGTATTCTGTTGAGATGTCTGCTTACTGGAGACACTTAGGGCTGGTCCCCAGTAAGATGGGGTGTCATGAGAAGATTAGAGCTTTCTGCCCCAGTCCCCACCTCCAAAAAAGGGAGAAGGGCTGGAGATTGAGTTAACCATCAATAGCCAAAGAGTTAATCAATTGTGTCTACATAATGAAACCTCCACAAAACCCCTCAACAACAAGGTTTGGAGAGCTTCTGGGCTGGTGAACACATTGAGGTTTTGGGAAGGTTACTTGCCTACAGACAACATAAGAGCTCCCCCATATCTTCCCCTATGCAACCCTTGTATTTGGCCATTGCTGAATTGTATCCTTTATAATAAATCTGCACTAGTAAGAAAAGCACAAAAAAAAGAATGCTTATATTTTTGGGTCATGTTAAAGAAACATTCATTTTTGTCACATTAAGAAGGAGCAAAGAAGTATGCAGCTATAGATAACTTTGTTATATGTACTTATGAACTTAGATAGTTTACTGAAATGTTTGTGTATGACAGTAACTTTTCAGTTAACTTCTTCCCAGTTTTCTGGGTGAAGTAATTTGAGTTAAATTGATTCCTTTGGTTAAAAGTTGATTAGTATTGGTGGTGGTTTACTAATTATTCATGTTCATCATCATTCTTGAGGTGCTAGTCAGCACAATCAGGCAAGAAAAAGGCAACAACAAGAACAAAAAAAAGCATTTGGATTAGAAATGTCTGCCCTCTCATGGTTGTGTACATAGAAAATCCCCAGTAATCTACACAGAGGATCCTATAACTAATAAATGAGTTCAGCAAGGATGTAAGATACAAGTCAATATATAATAATTAGTTATATTTTTATCTGGATTAGCAATGAACAGTTGGACATTAAATTTAAGGAACCCTGCTACCATTTACAATGACACCAAAAAACCATAAAATATAAATGTATGTATATTTAGGTATAAGTCTAACATCTTATATAAAATATATGTATGGTGAAAACTATAGTACCATGATCAATAAAATAAAAGAAGTCCTAAATAAATGGAGGCAAGTTCCTGGGTGGTAAAACTCAGTAGTGTCAAGATGTCAATTGTTCTCAAATTTATCTATAAATTCAACAGAACAGCAGTCAAACTCACAAGGACTTTTGTAGAAATTGTCAAGCCAACTCTAAAATTAATATGGAAAAGTAAAGAATGTAGAGAAGCAAAAACATGTTTAAAAAGCAACAAAGTTGGAGGACTCACACTATCTGATTTCAACACTTATTACAAAGCTATACTGATTAAATGGTGTGGCATTGGCAAAAAAAAAAATAGACACATAAATCAATGGAGCAGAATAGGGAGTCCAGGATGGACCCTTCATACATAGTGTATTTGTTTTGACAAGGTGCAAAGGCAATAATAAAGAAATAGCCTTTTCAATAAGTGTTGCAACAATTGGACAATTGCTCTCGATCCATACCTTGTATTAAACTTAAACTGTATAACTTCTAGAAGAAAACATAGGAGAATATCTTGTGATAAGAAAATATTTCCTATGAAAATGTAGGAGAATTTTGCTTTGGTAGAGGCAATTTTTTTTAATATGACACTAAAACCATGACCCCTGAAAAAAGAAAAACAATACATTGTATTTTATTGAAATTAAAAACTTCTGCTTTCAGAAGACACTATCAAAAGAATGAAAATACAAGGCACATATTGGTATACAATATTTGCAAAACAAATATCTGATAAAGGAGTTGTATCTCTACTATATAAAGAACTCTTTAAACTCAACAAAAGGAAAACGAACAGCCCAGTTAGAAATTAGTCAAAAGATTTGACCAGATATTTTACCAAAGAAGCTATATAAAGGGCAAATAAGCATATGCTCATCATTATTAGTCTTCAGGGATATGTAAGTTAAAATCATAATAAGATACCAGTGTGTACTTATTAGAACAGCTAAACATCACCACCACCAGCAACAACCAACTAACAACAAAAACCTGACAATACCAAGTGCTTGTGCAAATGTGAAGCAACTAAAACCTCATATGTTGCTGTAAGGATGCAAAATAGTATATTCACTTTGAAAATAGTTTGTCAGTTAAACAAACTGTGGTAAGCCATGATGAGATCCAGCAACCTCACTCCAGGATATGCCCATGTGAAACAGAAACTTATGCTTATATAACAACCTGAGCACAAATATTTATAGTCTACTCAAAATTGCTCAAAAATGGAAATAATCCAAGTGTCCTTCTAGTTGTGAATGGAGAAACAAACAGTTGTGCATCTATACTGTAGAATACTACTTAGCAGTAGAAAGGACTGAGACTCTCAACTACAAGGCTGGACATCAAATGCACTATGCTAGGTGAGGGAGGCCAAACTCAGAAGGCTACATACTGTAGGATTCCATGTATAGGGCATTCTGGAGTAGGCAAAACTCTAGGGACATAAAGCAGGTCACTGGTTGCCAGGGCTGGAAGGGGAGTGAACAGATGATTAAAAAGGGGTCTGAAGGGTTTGGGGGTATTGTGTAAAAAATTGTTTTAGGCTTTGATTGTGGTGGTGGTTACCAGATTTGAATGCATGTCAGGTATCATAGACTGTCCACTAGGAAAGGGCGAATTTGTGTAAATTATGCCTCAATAAAATGATACTGGTGCTCAAAGCTATAGTAGGAACAAGAGATTTGATAGAGAAATACAACTACATACACAAGGTGATGGGATGAGGTTTTGCTTTTCAAAAAATAGTCAATTTGTTCTAAAATGTGTTTGTTCTAAAATATAAGAGCTTAGTGAATATGTAGAGCAAGATGCAGAGAATATGAAATAATTGAATTTTGTCTATGTTTATAATACTAGAATCTGAAAAGAAGGTACAAAACGTGTTAAAACTTTGGCAAAGTTCACTCAATTTTGATAGGATTATTCCCGAGATTACATAAAAAAGAAAAGTAAATTCCTGAAATCTTTTCTGTTACTATTATATTAATTAATAACTAACTGGGCTTTCTCTCTGTTGAAAAGATAAATTGATTTTACAGCTCTTATCCACCTGGATATAGATTCTGAGTCTCACTGGAAGGATTTTCCGGTCTTTGTGTTGACTTCATCACATTTTTGATTATTTAAAAACAATAACAAAGAACAAAGATTTTTCTTTGTGAACAAGCTCAGGGTCCTTACAACTATGTTGTCTTTAAAATATTGTAAACTACTATATTATACCTTTGGTCAAATAGGTAGCCAAATAGTTTCCCTTAGACACCCATGTTCTCATCTTAATCAAGTTACTAAATATTTTTGATCACTCTTTTGATTTTGTCTGAGTTTGGATATTAAATGGAGAAAAATAAAGTGACATTCCCAGGACAGTTTTTACATGTAAAACAGTACTTTAATTTTTTAAGAGTTCTCCTGGAAATCACAAAGATTTATTATTTCACCTATGAAAACAGGTGTTAAAAACAGTTAGGTTTTTATTTACTTATTTATTTGGTTTGCTCCATTCCTCTACATCAGTGCAACATAAGAGCTGCACAGAAGCCCTGGCGTAGCTCAGTGGATTGAGCGCGGGTTGCGAACCGAAGTGTCACAGGTTCAATTCCCAGCCAGGGTACATTCCTGGGTTGCAGGCCATAACCCCCAGCAACCACACATTGATGCTTCTCTCTCTCTTTCTCCCTCCCTTCCCTCTCTAAAAATAAATAAATAAATAAAATCTTTAAAAAAAAAGAGTATTAAAAAAAAAGAGCTGCACGGGAAACATTCTCAGATCAAAGGAGGTGTTCAGGGTTTTTTTTAAGTTATGTTTCTGTAGTTAAAATATTATTAATTTCAGAAGTTGTGAACTTTACAAGAATGCCCTGGAGTCTGACCGATACTCTTGCTGTTCATAATATGTTCTTACCCTCAGGGGAATCAACACTCACTCTGAGGAAATAGTGAGGCACTCTGTTCCAGTATAGAATTTTCTTCTCCATCGTGATATTATTGATTACTGCAGTGATTTTCAACCAGTGTGCCACAAGAGGTGTACTGGTATACGGCAAGACCTTTTAAAACATGCAATACCTGTCTGTTTAGTTAGGAGCACTGACTCTTTTCCCCTTAAATTGCCAAATAAAAAACATGACAATAGCCAACCACACAATAGCCATCTGGTGTGAATGAATCAAAATTTTACCTATGTTTTTGTCTGTTCAGCAAAAAATATGTTTTTTGGTGTGCCACAGAATTTTAATAATTAGTTTATGTGTTCAATGAGATGAGAAAGGTTGAAAATCACTGGATTACTGTGATAAATTAACCACAGTCATTTAGTTTCATAATCAAAGAGGTTTCTGGTTTCTTCTGATGCTTGACTGAAGGTTCTACAAGCTGGAATTTGTGTCTTTAACAAGAAAGGTCAGATTCAGAGCCTCCTGGAAAAGGATTGTGCCGAACACTTTAAACTATTGATATGTCTAAGAATAGACTCTTGGGTACAGGCTTCTGAGCTGACATAGCTGAAACTACTTTCAGATTACATCAGTAGACAGAGTCTGAATTTCAAGGACTCCTTTTAGTCTACTGCAGAAAAGCAGACTGCTTCCCCAGAAGCAGCAGAATGAGAATTATGTGTGACTGAATACACCAATGAGGGAAATTTAATTTCGGTTGTTGTTTGGAATATTGTCGACGCTGCTTTAATGTTCTATATTTTATGGACATATGAGAAAACATTATTTTCTCATATGAGAAAATCTTATTTCTTCACTAACCCTCAATTTAGTAGAATCTGCTTTTAAACTGAAGTGAAACTTTTAATCCTATCTGATTCTTACCTGGAATCCCAGAGTTTGGAAATAAATACTCTGAGTATCTTAATTTTTGTATACCAATATAGTTTTTGCATGGGTTTATAAGAATCTGTATTATTAGTTGTTTTTTTTTTTTTACCAAAATATACTTGGACAAATCACTTGTGCCACCAAGGCCATAACTAAATGTCGCATTTGAGGAGGATTCTCTTTTAATTGGGTATGACACACCCACTATTAAGGAAAATTACTGTGATGGTTATTTTATGGTTGCCCCTGGGGTGCTCAGATTAAACATTATGTCTGAGTGTGTCTGTAAGAGTGTTTTTGCATGAGATTAGCATTTGAATTGGTAGACTGAGTAAACGAGATTTCCCTCCCCACTGTGGGTGGGCAGCATCCAATCTGCTGAGGACCAGAATAGAACAAAAAGGCAGAGGAAGGAGGCATGTGCCCCCTTTTGCTTCTGGCCTGCCTGCTTGAGCTGGGATAATGATCTTTTTCTGCCTTCGACTGGGATTTGTTCTGTTACCGCCCCGGGTTTTCAAGGCTTCAGACTCAGACTAAATCACACCATCGGCTTTCTTGGATCTCCGGCTTGCAGACAGCACATTGTGGGACTTCCCGTCTCCATAACTACATGAGTCAATTCCTATAATAAATCTTTTTCTATATATGTATATCCTATTGGCTCTGTTTCTCTTGAAAACCCTGACTAACACAATTACTGACTTGTCATGTGGAGCCAATGGCTACAGATTGCTCCCAAGGACACCAGCTTGGTATTTGACTTACAGGATCCAGGTGTCACAGTTGGTAAGGAAACCCACCTGTTGGGCCAGGGGCTTCAAGTTTGGGGAACTTCAAGAAGAAAATAATTTATCCGCAAATATAGATATATATACCACCAGGTAAAGTCTGGTGGGGTGCCCTTGCACTTGTTTTAGCTTTAGGATAGAAGAGCAAAAATTAGAGGTTTTCAAAAGTCCAATCCAAGAGTATTTAGGGCAATTTCCATGCAGAAGTTGCTTCATACAGAAGAGCTCTAGGTTTGCAGAGCAAGTTTAAAGAGGCATGCATGTTTAAAAAACACCCTTTTTTGTATGTATGTGAGTAATCAGGCCAAATATACTGACACCAGCCTTTGGGAAATTTATTCATGATACCAGGAGAGTGGTAGAGAGACTCTTGTCTAAAATTTGGAAATAAGGCAAAGAAACAAACAAACAAAAACAAAATCCAGGTGGTTAGGGAAGTGTTGGCATGTCCATTCAAAGTCCTACAGGAGCACAGCCCACCCATATTTAGAAGGATTTCTCTTGTTCAACTCATTGTTTAATATCAATTAAAGTTTCCAGATTTAGTGGTTACATGCTAACTTTTATAGATTTTTGTTTAGTAGAGATACAAATGACTGCTTCTCAATGAAACAGATAACACCAAAGTTTAGAGCTTATTGCTCTAATGGACATTAAATGGTTTGTGTCTAGTCCAGAAATTTTATTCTAATAGTCTTTTACTAAATTGCCTGTAAAGACCTGGTTCCTTAAAGGCTATTTGACCCAGTGTCAACATCTCACTGGTTCCCTCAGTAATTAGTGAGTAGAGTAAAATATTTGATAAGTATTCATTACATATTTGCATGAGCTATGATTTAAAAATGTATTCTGATATGAATAAAGGTTTTTTTTTTTCATTTTTGTTAATCTCAGAAACAGAGAAAGAGATCCTGATGTGAGTGGTGTTTAACTGAGTTGATGTCATTTCAGGAGAAAAAGCAAAGGAATTTAAAGCAGTTAGCCTTTGCAGCAGACACTGTGTGTTGTTGGGTAGGTTTAATGACTAATGTGTTAAAAAATCTTTCATGAACCAATCTGGATGTTTTTGGCCTCAAATGTGATACTTCTAATCCTAGATGAGGTCTGAAACTTAGACTTCTTTTGGTCTTACATAGTTTGATTCTGGGATATCCAAACTGTTATTTGACATAGCAATTTGAAATGGATCCATTTCTAAAGAGCCACAGTGGCTCCTCAAAGCATCTGTTGAATGGGTGTCAACAGAGGCTTTCACTGCCCTCGTGAAGCCCAGGGTCATCATTCTCCCAAGCCACTCTGATCAATCTAGTCCAGTCTGATCTAATCCACAGCTTTTGCATTCAGCTACTTTAGAATTGAGTTTGCTATACCTTCCTAGGCATTTTGTGTTGTTAGCCTAGCTTGTTGCATGAGGTCCATTTCTCTGTCCTAATGTAGCCTTTGGCTGATACCAGTGCACTCATTTCACTTAGGCCAGAGCTTCCAGCATGGCCTATCATGATGAATGCATCATTTATGAACAGAGAAATTCTGGCAAATCTAGGGAAGTTCAGTGTGTAACTTGATTGATTAGGGTCAGGTGGTGGAGGCAGCATGAGGAGGAGATGGATAGAAGAGCAGCTGGGCTTAAATTCTCTTCCAGTTTTCATAAATCATGACATTCACTTTATTCATGACTTGTTCCATTCTTAACACAAGAAATAGAAAACACAACTTGACTCTATTGAGTAGAGAGTGCTTGAGTCTTAGATTAAATAAGAGTTGATTCTTAGGGAAATTTAGAATCTAAACTCAGTAAATTTTTTTAAGACAAATTAAATTGTATTCAAATGCTCATAAGGAAGCGTATCAGGGTTAAAAGGAGTCTGTCAGAGACACCCAGAAAGTAGGTGATAGTGGTTTTGACTAGCCTTGAAACACTGAGCATGGCAAAGAATGTCAGATTCAGCATATATTTTGGAAGTATAGCAGAAAGAACTTACTGATGAACTTGATGTAGGGTGGGAGAGAAGGAGAAGAATCAAGATGACACCTAGGTTTATGGCTTGAGCAATGGGGTAATGGTGAGTCCATTTATTGACATAGGTTAGAGGGAGGAGAGCACTTTAAGTAGAGGGAAGACCAACATTTCTGTTTAGGACATGCAGGCTTGAGATGCTGTTGAGACATCCTAGTAGAAACATGAGGACATCTGGGGCCCAGAGGTTAGGCCAGGTGGGGAGAGAAATTTGAGAGTTATCAGCTCCTTTGAAGCTGTGGGACTAAATGTTAATAAACTTAGAAACAAGTGTTGATGGGGAAGGGGAGAGCAGGAGAATAGGACCTGGGGGAGATCTTACTTTCAGAAGTCTGGGAAAGGGGGCATCTGGCAAAGGGGCTGAGCTGGAGTTGCCTCTAAGGTAAAGGGAAAAACAGAAAAAATGTGGTGTACCAAAGCCTACAGAAGAAAATATTTTAAGGAAGAATGTTCAGCAATGCCAAATGCTGCTGAGAGATTAGTGACGGGATGAGGCAAAGAATTGACCCTTCATTGACTTTGGCCTGATATAGGTCAGAGGTGACACTGATAAGAAATCCTATCAGAAAAGAGACAGAAAGTTTGATTTCTTTACAGAGTGATTAATAACATGGATTATGGAATTAGCCAGATGATAATAATAGCTACCATTAATTATGACTCAGTATCTACCAGATGTTTTACAAAAATTATTTCATCTAATCCTCTACACAATTCTATTGGGCATGTAGTGCCCTCATATTCATTAATTGGAGAAAGAAATTGAAATTAAAGTACTTAAACAAACTGACTAGTGTCACACTCTATTGGTGGCAAAACCGAGATTCAAACAGAAGCTATTCAACTTCAGAGCCGTTTAACTTCAGAGTTTAACCATTTTGATGAGCTGTTTCCTATAGCTAGTTTAAAGCCTTGCCTTTCTGCTGATGGGTTGTGTAATTTTGGGTAAGTTACTTAACTTCTCTAAGACTTGGTTTCTACATTTTTCATAAAATGGAGATCTTATGTTTACAGAAGATTTGTGAGCATTGAGTTATTATATGCAAGGCTTAGCATAGAGTCTGACATAATTATCTGGTATAACCTATTCATTTCACAGATAAGACATAAGAAAGCCAGGCCCCAGAGAGCCCAGAACACTTGCCGCAGGTACATGGGGTATGTCAAAAAGAAGGCTGTGCAAACATCCTGACTTCTGGTCCAGAGCTCTGAACTCTCAGGACCTCTGACCAGCTGTCCTTCTTGGAAGCCCCCTACAAAATACTTTCTGATGCAGTTCCAAAAAACCCATGAGCTGCTTAAAATAGTCCCTGCTCAGGCAACAAATAACTCACAATGTCATTACCTGCCTGATGCCTTTTGAAGGAGCACTGTTCCCAAGACTGCTGTCACTGGAGGGGCAATCCCTCATGTTGTACATCTCCCCAAAGCTGACACTCAGCTTTTGTGTTTCAAAATGCCCAAGACAGATCACAGAAAGTGCCAGCTCATTCCAGAATGCATAAGGTATACTTTAGGCTGTTTTATGACTAAGGAGGAGAAATGTCTGGTAATATTTATTTAGTTATTTCCTTTTCAGTCCACCTCTGTGGTTCAAGCTGTGGTTTGCTTTTGAAAAAAATGTAAATGACAAAGTTCGATTTTGAAGGGCTCTCAGTCTGGGAGATGTACATGGTACCTGGAGCTCAGAATCATGGGCAGTGACTATGGAAGGGACTCAGAGAATTGTTAGATCAAGGGCCTTTGCATTTGGGGCTGTGGAGGACTGTGAGACCCCTTCAAAAGTCACTGTGTAACAAGGGAAAAGCTGGGCAACCAGGAGTTAGGACTCTGGCCTCCCACCCCAGCCCTTATCAGAATAGCTCTGTCTCTTTTACATACAGGGCTTGCTACACACTAGACTACTTTTGGGGAAAGAGTTCTGGTTTAAAAACTACTGATCCAGTCTAACTTTCTTACTATACAGACTGGGAAACTGAGGTCTCAACAGGGGAATTTGTCCAATATGTAAGAGTAAGCCTATCCCAGAACTTAGATGGAAACTCAAGCCCCTGACACCCCGTAGGGATTCCCCGCTTGGCTCAGCAGGGGCACAAGTGAACTTGACTTTAATTTTTGATTTTACTTTCAGTGTGGGGATCAGTAAAAATTTTCTGTGAAGGGTTAGATCATAAGCATTTTAAGTTTTATAGGCTATACATTCTCTGTTGCAACTATTCAATTCTGTCTTTGGATTGCAAAGCAGCCATAGGCAATATGTAAATAGACAAGCATGACTGAATTCCAATACGATTTTATTTGCAAAAACAGGCATCAGGTCATGTGAGGTACAGGCTGTCAATCCCTGTTCTAGCACATCAACAAACAAAAACAAGTAGATTATGGGTGAGATGACACACACAGACAGTAAGAGTGGATTAATTCTTGATTTATGTAGCTGGAAGTGCAGTGTACAGTTGGAGAGATGGACAGCAGACCTTGTTATGAAACAATAAGGCTGTTTAAATAGATGCCTCCCCAAGAAAAGGATGACAAACTGCCTGAGATCATGGTTGAGTACCTGGAAAGGCTTCACAAAGAGAACTCTGAGTTGGCCTTGGGTAATATTACCAGGTCCAAAAGAGGAAGACCATCTCAGACAGAGGAGATAGCACATGGCAGAACTCTCGTGGGTTTAGAGTATGAGGTATGGGATGTTGAGGAGAAATCATAAAGGGTCTGTATGTCCTGTTGAGAAGACTGGACTTCATTACTTTGAATGAAGGGGAGCCATTTAAGGGGTTTTGGGCAGAGGCATGAGATGATCATCAGGCATTTCATAGAGATTGATGAGGCACCATGGGGTAGATGAAATGTTGAGGTTTGGGGCAGGAAAATACATCAGAAAGTTGTTGAAATCATTCAGGTGACAGATGACAGGTCAGAGTTAGTACCACACCATAAATTTACACAATGCTCTACGTCAATCATATCTCAGTAAAGCTGCAAAAAGAGAGAGAGAAAGAGAACAGAAGAAGGGTCTGTGTATATGACACACGATGCATGTTTGTTGCTTTAACTTATTATTTTCTCAGAGCTGGGAGACTTAAATTTAACGCTTGTCTACTTCTCATTAGCTCTGCAAACTTGGAAATGTCACAGCCTTTCTGAGCCTCAGATGTCTCATCTTCTGCATGGTGATTATAGCACTTACTACCAATGATTGTTGTGAAGATTAAATAGGATAATGTATTAATCCACCTTAAATCATATTTTTATATACAAATATATGGCAAAGTGATTTTCTTGTATTATAAGCTGAGTTCTCAAACAGATTAAACCTGAAGAGAGATTTATCCTTACAGTGATGGACACTCTTCTTGAAGTTGTAATCCACTGTGGAAGAGGGGATCATTTTGACATTTCTTATGGATCGTCGAGATATCCTCCAAGGTCTGAGATTGGTTTTTAAGATGTCTCCTTGGCTGGAATTTTAATAAAATGTTCATTCCTTGTAAATTACATTGCTCACATGGAAATTTGCTATACACTACAAATAGAGATTGTTGTTAACATGAATGCCAATTGAGGGTTGCATTATTTTAAATTTGATTGATGTCGTTCTCTTGTGCATTCCTGAAAGAAATATAGTGAAGTCAGATGACTCAATACCAGTCTTAAGTGATACTTAGCATGATGGTTATTCAATAAAGATGTTTTCTCTAAATGTGTAGGAGGCACCTGAATAACTAGACTCAATTGCATGCTGAAGGCTGTGCATATTCATTTCTCCCAATTGTTACTGAGTCCAATTTTAATTTGTTTGCTATTTCTGTTAATACCAAGGCCTACTTAGCATAATCATTGAAAGTTCTTAAGGTATTAACAGGGATCCTCCTAGAATTGTTACACAGTTTTTAAATGTCTGAATTACTCCGACAAGGTTTTAGTTTTAACTCACATAAAGTAGATTTCATTATTAACAAGAATATGTGCAAACTAAAATGAGGTCATTAACATCTTAAATACACTGCATTTTTGTAAGCCTGAAGAAAATTTAGAAAATACATTTTGGAAAAGCAAAGTTGCCAAAAATAAAGAGAGAAAAGAAACCAAATTTAACCATATTGATTATATACATACTGACCCATATAAAGACATACTGATTATGTTTACCAATGCATTTTAAGAAATATTTGGAAGTGAATTAGACTGGAAATTTGGGGCCTGAGTTTCAGTTTTAGGTCAAATTTTCTAAAACCAATCTGCCAATAGACAATTCATTATATGGTCAACTTGCTAAACAGCAAGTTCAAAGAATTGAATTAAAAAACAAAACAAACACCCCCCCGGCATTCTGGTTGGGGAAAAAAAAAGATATCTGTGCCCCCACTGGAAAAAAAAGAGGGGTTTATTTTAAACTGGTGAATGATTGAATTAATCAGCTTTCCTTTTGTCTTCAGAATAATACTTTTAAGAACCGTTCATCCTGTGTCTGCCCAAGCTTCCTGTGGCCGGAGCTCAGGGAGCGAGATCAGAGGAAAACCCCTCTGCTAGAGGAAGGTGAAGAGAAGGGTCAGCTGAGAACATAGTCTGGGCTTTGGACCCCATGCGGAAGTGTCTAAGGATCAGAGCACAGAGGGTAGAGGCTCAGGATGGAAACGCAGAGCACGGAGGGGCAGTGAGGAAGAGACTGGGGGAGGGAGGGGCAGGCTGATGGTACACAGGGTGGGAACTTGGGGGCAGAGAGAAGGAGACCTGAGGGTTATGCTGAGGATGAGGAGGTCCCTGACTAAAGAGTTCAGACTCCCCGACACCTTGTGCACCTGTAAACTCAATAAATAAAGTTGAAGCAAGTTTTGACGACTTGGGAAACTCAGAACTTAGTCATTTGGTGACTTGGCATTTGGTGGGCTGACATTCAGTGCATTGACTTTTATCAAAATTGACTCATTGAACTGGCAATTCAATGAACTGGTTGTGCAGAAACCAGACTAGCCCACGAGGCCTGGCCCTGGCTAAGGTGCTTCTCTTCCTGAGCCTCCCCGGTAGAGCAGCTGGGCCAGACCAGGTTGGAAGAGCACACAGAAGGCTTTGCTCCAGGGTGGTGTCCTAGAGGGAGGGAAAAGGCTGAGTGTGGCGGCTCTGGGCCTTGCCCCTTCAAGTCACCCAGGCCATCCCTCTTTTACCATATGGAGTTTCTTTGGGGAAAAAATATTTCAGTGTTAAAGTCAACTGAAGCAAATTTTGAAAAAACTACCAGAAAAGGCAATGAAGAGCCTTTGGAATAATAACAGATAATACTTTTTGAGTGTTTACTGTACTCTTGCACACTGTGCTGAGCACTTCAAAGACATTTTCTCATTTAGCCCTCACTCCTGCCCTTTGAGGAAGATGACTGCCATCCTCAGATGACAAATGAGGTAATGCGCTCTCAGTGTTGCCAAGCCAGGGTCCCTGACCCTTTCCAGAAAACCATGCATTCTGGCATATCTCTGTGTGAGCTGCAAATGGCCTGCTGCTTTTCCTTTAGTCTCATTCATCTGGGGACTCAATGAAGGACTTTAGGCAGCCTCAGGACCACTTCACCACTTGACTCCAACCTCCTTGTTGAACAGAGGCTCCAGATCCCCAACCTGAGCTCTTTCTGTTCTTGAATGGGTCTCACTGCCTCACCTTTGTGGCTGCTGCTTCTCCTCACTGTCTAGCCAACTCATGGCTTAGTCTCAGTTCTACTTTGTCTGCAAAGCCTGGAGTATACTCACATTCATGGCAGCAGCACAAGAACCAGCATGCTGATTAGCAACTCCTCAATCAGTATGCATAAAATTCCAGTTATGCAAGTTCTAGAAGCCTTCTTTACAACATTGGGCCTGTACATAACAATGCTGCATTGGACACTTAATTGGTTAAGGAGATAGATTTCACATAAAGTATTGTTACCAGAAAACAAAAACAAAAACAAACAAACAGACGAAAATCATGTTCCTAGCAAAGGGTATCTTTCACTCAAGAGTTCTACAATCACCACCTTTCCACAGACAGGGAAACTGAGGCATGAAGGGTGAGGTCACTTCCTGAGTCACACAGATGATAAATGGCATAGCCCTACTCCTGAACGCTTAGTGCTTCCTTACCTCTCTCTGCTGGCTCCTCACTTACTTCCCCTCAAGCCACAGGGACCCCCCACCCACCTCTTCCAAACCACTCTGACTCTTTAAAAAGCAGCTCGCAATTCTTGGCCCTTGTCATGGTGTATTTGCAATTTAAGTGAGTTTTCTGGGAGTGTCTTTCTTCCTTCTCCCCCTAGGGCCTGAGACTCCCGAGGGCCTTTCCCTCACTGTGTCCATCCACAGCATCCCATAGAACCAGGCAGAGGCCTCTGTGACTTTCTTGTGCAATTTTCAGCTGGTGCTGGAAGCCATTTCTCCTTGGTAAGTTATGTCTTTTGGTTGGTTTTTATTGATGATCATGGGGATTTGTTTTCTGTCCTGCTACATAAATGTCTTCGTGGGATAATTGCAGTGGTGTTTCAGGGAAGGTTCGCACTTCATCGAGCCAGCTCCTTTTCTCTAGCATCCATCAAGTTGTCCTCAGCTGAAACATCAGCAGCTCTGAGTCCAACTGGCTCCACCCCAGCCCATCCTGCCCTGTTGGCACCATTGCTCACCCTCGCTCCTCAATAGGACTCATTGTCTAGCCTGTCTCCCTAACACCAGAGCCCCATCTCCTTGAAACAAATCCTAACTGGCCTAGCCTTGCTCCACAGACCTTTCCTCAGTACTTAGCCTTACTGTTTGGGATAAAGATTTGAGAAAAGCCTTTGGGCCACAGTCCCCCTCCCCCCCCCCCTTCATAAAGATGTTCGTTAGCCAATAGCCAGAATTCACAAGAAGAAGAGGCCAAACAGAATCACAGGGCTGAGGCTGAGGAGAAGCAATTGGGAAACCTGCCTAGACTGCTATATCCACTGGGGTAGAGAGAATAAAAGCTCCCCAAAGATGTCCACATCCTAATCTCTGGAACCTGTGAGTGTGTTATGTTACACAACAAAGAGGAATGAAGGGTGTAGATGGAATTAAGGTTGCCAATATGATGAGTCCAAAATAAGGAGGTAATCCTGAGTTATCTGAGGGCACAATGTAATCACAATGTCCATAAGAATGAAAGAGGGAATTGGAAGAGATGTCAGAGAGATGGCAGCATGAGAAGGATTCTGCTCAATGGAGCTGGCTCAGGAGGAGGAGGAAGGGGCCATGAGACAAGGGAAGCAGGCAGCTTCTCGAAGGCTAGAAGGCAAGGAGAGGGATTCTCCCTTAGAGCGTCTAGAAAGCAATGTACCCTGCTGACACCTTGATCTTAGGCTGGTGAGTTTTGTTGGACTTCTGACCTATAGACTTGGAATATTTAATTTGGTATTGTTTTTAAGTCACTAACTTGGTGATAATTTGTCACAGCAGCAATATAGGACTTAATACAATCAACAAACCTCAAATACTCTCAATCTGTGAATTATTTGTCAATCAGAGCAAAAATTTGCATTTAAAAGTTTACACATGGTGGTTTCTTAGATTCAAAACAGTATAGTGGACTGTAAACCTGGGTGTTTCCCTTTCTACCCTTTGTTCAAGTTGATGGAACTGCTTTCTAGTAGTATTTGAATCTTGCTATGATTTTCTTAAGATGTGGAAAAAGTTAAGCTGTCATCAACTGGTCAGTTTAGTTTTGCCTCTGAAAACTCTCTCAAACAGCAATTCTGTATTTGAACCAACTTTGTTCAAATTATTAAAAAATAGCCATGGTTACTGAAAGAAGCTGCCAGGGTGTTGCCATGAGAATAATTGTTTTATAATCAGAAATAACAAGTGCTAATTGTAAAGAGCAGAGGTGGGGAAGGCAAGGGAGTAGCAACCCCACACCTCCTCCTCATTAGGGGCAAATGGCCTGAGGTTTCCTGCCAATTCCATAAGTCCAGCAGACATTGCTCTGCTACTCTGTGAAGGACAAGAGTAAGTGCATGTGTTTCAAATTCAAACAGGTTGGTGTCTGAATTTCTGATTCACCTGTGCCATCTGTAAGACTTAAGAATTATCTGAAGAATTACTCTGGGACTCCCGTGTGTTAATCATGAAATGGGGATTAAGAAGGCACTTACCTCCTGTAGTGGGTGTGATTACACAAGATAAGGTATGCAATATATCTAGCACAGTGCCTGGAAAGTAGAAACTCCATTCCCAATGATGCTAGACAAAGACCATCTGTGGTTGCAGGGCTCTAGGTAGTTTCTCCAAACCAACTTGGAAAAGGAGCTTTTTAAAGATTTCTAGTCCATCAGACACTGATAAAGGTTCTCCTGCGTATGATCGGTGGGCAATTTAGCCCTTGTATGACTCACTTTAAGTCAGTGATACCTGAGAGCTACTTTGTACTTTGCACAAAGACCAAGTACAGCGCTCTTGCACTTGGTTATCCTAGAAATGCTATGAAACCTTCAACAAACTCGCTGCCTGCTGCTGCCCTTCTCTCTCAGTGGGCTAATAACCCACAAAGCAGCCCATGGGCTGGCACTGGTTGAGGCCACAGGTTTGAGGAGCACTGCTCTAGATGACGGTCCCATCCCACTGGGCAGCAGCTGTTTGGCCTCTGATTTAACCCAAAGGTGATTGGGAGAAAGAACCCGAGGCAACAGGAGTGGTACCTGGCCCCGGCCATAAGCGGGGACAGGGACTTTGAAGACTGGCTGACCAGTCTGTCACCTCTACCACCAAGAAGGAAAAAGGTACAGTTGAGTTTAGGAAGCCATATCCATGATGCAGAGCTGGGAAAGTAGCTAAATACTGGATTGAACTGGTAGGACCAGGCAGGAAAGAAACTAGAGGAGGACCAACTGTCCGCAGAAAGACCACGGGAGGACAGGGTGGGGTTCACATGGTGGAGGAGGCAGACTTGGGTAGCTCTGCCCAGAGTGGACATGTGTTCCTGGCTCAGCAAACCCAAGGGGCAGTGGAAAGATATCTGAAAGACCTGGCTGGTCAGCTCAGGCTGTCGGAAAAACCCACCTTGCGGCCAGCATAATTAGTCTTCTTATAAGACTTTGAGGAGAAGTTTCTTTATGGGCCCAGGGTCAGGATATGTTGTACCTTTTCAAGAATAACTGGTCTGTTCCTGTCTGAGGTCAGACCGAATTGCTCAGGAATCCCTTTTCCACATTGTCTGCTAGAAACTTTCGAGCCACCTCAGTGGCCCTTGGGGAGCACATGCAGGGACTCAGGGGCTCACCAACCCATTTTACATTCCTATTCTGGTTTGGCCTTCCCCTTTATACTTAAAAAAGTGTTGGATCTTGCTTCTGAAGTAAAAATTTTAAAATGATGCTTTTAAATTTATTTTTCATAATTTTAAAAATATTTTTTCTAATCATAGTATAACCTATAATAGAATCTATAATCAAAATAGCACCGTCCTGACGTGAAGGGGAAAAGTTAGGCCAATACAAGAAAAACTCAGCTCTAATCCCAGTCCTATGACCATTTTGGAACAGATGTCTACGTTGGAGTCACCACTGGAATGGCTTTCTCCCCCAGTGTCCCATGAACTTCGTGGTCCAGCTGCTCAGGCTGGGACTGACTTCTAGAGAAGGATTTCCTGTTGGATATGTAGTTGCATTTGGGAATAATTAGCGAGGCCCTGGCTGCGTCCAGACTGCTTCCCCAAACAGCAAGGAAACCAACAAGGCCTGAACTGAAACCAGCTCAGCAATGGGCCGTTAGCCTATTTTGGTGAATTCCAGCATTTTCAAACAAGTTTATGCAGATGAATATATAGCCCAAGACTAAGATGGCAGCAAAGGTAAGAAAAGGGACATTGGGGGCTGGATTGGGAGTAAAAGGGAGAAAACCGTATTTGAACAATGATTAAAATAAAATTTAAAAAAGGGACATAAAGGGGCAATTTTAAGTATAAGCGGTTGTTGACTTGCACCTCTTTATGCCTTGAAGAGGAAGGGCACTGAAAAAAATGAATTCTTCAATAAAGCATGTTTCATTCATCTAAACTTTTATTAGCATATAATTATGTAGTGCTTTGGAGCCTAAACAATGCCAGAGGAGCCTTTTTCTACATCTAAAATAGTTAATGAAGCTGCATGCTATACCATCAGTTTGTCCAGTCCTTCAACAAGTCTTTCCTGAGCACCTACTTGGTGCAAAGTCTCACATGTCAAGGGGCAAATGTGACTTATTCATAGTCTTTTCCTGCAAGGGGTGCTGGTGGGGTGACAGTATGCTGCATCGTAACTCAGTTTTGCCCGTCAGAGCTTTGGAAGCAAAGAGAAAGAGTACAATGAGGCAGCCCAGGGATGCAGAGGATGGACTCCCAGATGACAGCAATTCTACAAGACACAGAGGGCAGAGTGGGGCCAGCAGGGCCATGGAGGGAGGGAGGGAATAGCAAACAGATCATGGCTGGAAAGACCACAGTTGGCCTGGGTTGCTCCGAGAGTGCCTGGAGGGTTGAGTGGAATAAGCCAAGGACAGTGATTTCCTGCTGTTGTTCACCTCCAGGAGGCCTCGCCGCCTGGTTCCCACACATCAGCATCCAGTGTTCCCATTCAGGCCTTGCTTTTGTACTGCATGGTGTGGGCTCTGTTTTCTGGCCTGGCTGCAGCTGCCAGAGCGCGGAAGGAATTCAGCAGTTGCTAAGTGCTCAATAAATGCCAGCTATTTTTATTACCGGTATAACAGGCTGCCAGGTTTCATAAAGTTACAATCACTTAAATTTGTGCATCTCTTACAGAGTATGCATAGCAATCCAGTGTGAAGCTACTTCCCTCTGGAATAAAACTTTTAATTGTTAAAAGTTAGCAAGATCACTTCTTGTGGCATCAGGCAAAGGAGCATCTAACTTGTGACAAGTTGCCACGAGAGACCTTTGGGTTCTGTCCTGCTGGACCCAGGGTGCCTGCCCCATACTCAGCTTGTAGAGGATAAAAGGCCAATGACAACAGAGTGAGCCAGGCAGGGGTCCTGCTGCTGTGAGTTCAGAAATGGGACACAGTGTGGCATCAGCACCCCCAGCCCACCAGAAGAGGGTGGCTGCCAGGGTGAGCATGTGAATATGGAGTCACTTGGCCAGAAAGACATCCTCCAATTCTTCCTTCTGCAGGGAAATGCTGACGTGTCAGGAATTGCCACACTGCGAAAACACCTGGCCACAGTACGCAAAACCACACCATTTATGTTTTGAAATGTCAGACCTCTGAGTTTAAAAACAGACTTTGAAGAGTTTAAGAACCTGGCAATTAATCAGTGCTCTGCTTGGAATGAAAGCACAGAATGGTTTGTTGTGTCTCCATTCACAGATGGATATGGCTGGCTATAGTTTTTTTTCTCTATGGTACTCAAACAACCATTTGTCTGATTCCTCCCCCCACCCCTTTGTAATTTATTGTTTGGCATTTGGCAGGCATAGCTCAGTAATGTAGTGGGTTTGCCAGCAATTTTTTAAAAAATTGGCATTGCTCTTATATTCAGAACAACGCCCGCTGGGTTTTGACCACCATGACATCAGGCTCTCATTGTCTTACCGTCACTGATAGACGGTCATTGACTGACAGATGCAGGGTCTGGATTCTGTCCCTTGGTCCCTGGTTTCTGTCTGAGCAAAGTTCAGGGTCCTTGGCACTTTAAACAGTGTCTCAGGTTTACTGAGCATATTAGTTCCATTCCATGGAAATTCTATCCTTACTTGGCCTCTCAGACTCATTTATTCCACAGGCAAGAAGCATTTATCAAATGCCTACTCTGTGCTAGACACCGAGGGTATGGAGAGGGTATGGGGCTGACCTCAGGATGCTCCCGCTGGAGCAGCTGGACAGCATGCTGGGCTGTGTGGGGCCATAGACAGGGGAGGGCAGCCAGGCCAGTGACGGGCAGCGAACACAGCCTGGGTAGTGGGACGGGATGCCAGAGACAATTGGGAATACTTCCCTCCAGGAGCATGACCACTTTCTGTTTAAAATTCAGACACTATCATTTAAGACAGTTGAAGTTATATTTTCTTTTCTGTGTGAGACCAGCAAGGAGTCAAGCACTTAGTGCTGTTTTGGCAAAGAACTTTTAGATATCACCAAATTCCACCAAGTGTACTTTATCCACTATGAGATTTCTCTGAGCCACAGCATTTCCTTCTATAACATCGGTATCACCAGCGTTGTTAGAACCAGGTACAATGCCATGTATGTAAAGACTGTGTTCAGAAGAGCTCTGTCCTATGACAAAATAAGTAAGACATCTTGCACATCAATGTTGTAATCTTTGTAAATATTGAGATTAATAAAATACAGTTTTATTTTAAAGACTAGCTTCATTAACAGTACCCTTTGATAAAGTTGTTATCCATTTCCTCAAACAATGGATAAAAAGTATTATTAGTACTATTTTGGAGGAGAGGGCTCTTTGGATTTTTTTTGATGATAAAAAGGTTGCTTCCATCTCTGAAAAGTTGGGAAACAGTGACGATACAGTGGGAGGTGTTCTTGTTAAATGCCAGTCTTGGTTTTCTGCTCTGCATGGCGCAGGAGCCTATAAATGACACACTGTTCTAAAATCCCCGTCAACTTGGCCAACGACCAAGAAATGCCTGTTCAGCAATTGTAATCCACATTGTGCTTTGCAACCCTGCTGCTCTCACTGGAAGGAACCGAGGCACAGAGGGAAATTGGCTTTCCTCAGGTCCCATCTGTTTGGTTTGCCTCTGAGATGCCAGGAGGTGGAGATCTGGTATGGGCAGAACGAGGTGAGAAGGACCCTGGTCAACACACCTCCACAGGAGCATGTCTACCGCCAGTCCTGCTTTCCTGGCTTCTGTTTTCTCTCCTTTATTTTCAGATTGTCATTCAGGATTCACATTTTCAAAACCTTTCACAATTCTTGGTGAGTCCTAATGATCTCCTAACACCTGTGCTGACTCTCTCCTCCCAGGGTGACAGACTGGGCCTTCTGCCTGCTTGTTGGTTTCAGGCACCGACCTGAATGTTTCTGGTTTTCGGATCTGCCCAGCCCCAACCATAGCACGTCTTGCATCTGCCATCCTTGTCTGGAGTCTTAGACAATCCCTCCATTAACAGAGATAGAACTGGTATGTTTTAGATCATTAGATTTATCTCTCAACACATAAACTCTGTCTGTTCTATGTCATCTTGTACAACCTATGGGATGTTAGTTAGCATTTCTGGATCCCAGTATCCCTAATCTGCACAATAATACTGTATCAGTACAGGCCCTGCAGGAAACAGGTGTCAAGATGTAGTTAGAAGTGCAAGAGCTTCTCCTGTGAGGGATAAATAGAAGGAGCCTGTAAAGCCCTCAGACCATTATGGTGCCGGCAGGAGAGCTGCCAGACCATTCTGCAGGCCGGAGGCATGTGAAAGGAGAGTGGAGGAAGGGAACTAGGGCTTGAGACAGTGGTGTGGCCCCTGGGAAGTCTTAGACAGCTGAATGGGGAGCTCCAGTGCAGAGATGGCCCATCTGTAACAGTGGAAATTTGTAACAGTGAGAAATTGTAACCCATCCAACCATTCTTCTGACATTGTTTCTGTAAAGTGCTAACTCTGAGTAGTGTGTAGCTTGTAGATAGACAGCATGTTTGTATAAGAATTCTAGGAAGTAGTTTCAAAAGATATAGACTCTGATCTTCAAGTATGCCAGCTCTGGGAGATTTGCTGACCTTCAGCCATGGAGCCAGGATGATGTGAAGCCAGGATGACTAAACCAGGATGACGCACAATAGAACACTAAACCCGGATGACGCACACTTGTCTCATTGGAATGGACTGTGATCATCTGCATGCACAGAACTTTGCAGTCCCCTCTCTTGATCTCTGTTCTGTTCCCCTCTCCCTCCTTATAAAAAACCTCTGCCTCTAATGTGAGGGGAAGTGGGCTTTGTGACATGAGTTCCCCACCTTCCAGGTGACCAGCATCTGCAAATAAACCAGTTTCTTTTATACTGCACCTGCCTCTCAAGTATTGGCTTTCCTCGCAGCAGGCAGCCAGCCGGACCTGTGTTCTGCAACATCTTCACTGACTCGTGACATGCCATTTAGCCTTAAGAAAATTAGAATTTAGAAAACACCATTCATTTACACTTTATTTAGATGGTACCTTCGAGAGACAGGATTTAGAAAGAGGCTGGATGTGCCCCAAGCCAGTACTGTGTCAGGTCACCTGGTGATGGCTCTGTCATCCCGCAGCAGCTTTCTCGCCTACTGTCCTAAATTTGACCCATGGATGTTCTGCTCTGTCCTCTTTCTCCCTGTCCAGCTCTTGGCATCATCTACTGATCTACCATCTTCGAAGCCTGGCTGCTTCTCCCTGTGCTACCGCCGGATACACCCTGCCTGCTCCTCTTGCCTGATCTCATGTTGTCCTGGTTTCCATCATGTCACACCCTGGAATCCTGTGTCCTGACACACTTGACCTCTTTTAGTTGCTAACCTGCTACCTGCTAATCTTAGAAGAAAAGTGGTATTGCCTTGTTTGGCTTGATATAAAATGTTCAATTAAAAAGGACATGAGACTATGACTTTCAAAGCCTTGGATCAGGGACACTAGGAAAGAAAAGGGATAGGAAAGAAATAACAGTGAACAGCCATTTTGGATGTAGGGTCATAGAGCTGGGACATCTGTCATTCAACTCTGAGTGGCACTACGTCGGCTCAGCTGAGTTGAGGTGGCTGTCTGGGGGAAGGGTGGTACTGTCTGCCTCTATGCTGGATGGTTGGACATGCCACTCAGGTCCCCCTTGAGAAATAAGGGATTTGTTCCTCTGCTGTTAGAAGTACTGCCAGCAACAGCCATAACTTCCAGTTCTTTTTAGAAAGTGCTTTGACCAAAGAAAGCCACCTCACCCGAGGTCACATGCATTTCTGGGGCAATCTGCACCCAAAGACTGGCTGATGCAAAGGTTAAAGGATCAACCCCTTTTCCTCAATCCTGGACAGCTCTGAGGTCCAACCCAGCTTTGGAGCTCTCCAAGAGGTTTGCTGAATCCTTCCTTCTGATTGCACAGTGGCTCAGCTTCTCCCTCTGCTCAGTCCCCTTCCCTCCCCTTAGGGCTCCCCTGCAGCCCTAAGTCATCTGGACTTGACCCCTGAAGAGGTAGAAAGCTGTGGGAGGGTTTGGAGCAGGCAACTGGCATGATCAGATTTGCTTCTAGAAAGATCACTCTGGCAGAAATGAAGAGGGGTCAAGAATTGGAGTAGAGAACCACTAGCAGGTGTTAGCAGTAATCCAGGTGAGAGACTGATGGTGAACTCAGTCAAGCTGGGGTCAGTGCACAAGGAGGGGCAGGCACTACTTGGAGAGAGCAACGCACCAACTACAGTGGGAACAAAAATGCCAGCCACAGTCCATGGGACCCCAGGACACAGGCCCAGCTTCCAAGGCAAGATCCAAAAGGACCTGCTGCAATGGGGCCCCTCTTGAAGGTCAAAGCCTCTTGTAACAAGTGAGCTTCTGCTGGTCTTAAAGATCTTTTTTTCAAATTGGTGTTCATTCCCATCAACATCAATGTTGGCACATCCGGTTGGAGGATGACATGGCACACTTAGTGTTTTCTGGTTAGTCAGTGAACAGAAGCTTGTCTACATGAAATCTAACAATGATATCCATTGATATTTTGCACTATATTGCCCATTTCCTCTTCCTGTTGCATTGGCACTATACCAGGCCATTCAGGCAGCACAAGAGCACCTGTAGCTGAGGCTTTGGCATCCAAAAGAATAGGGTAAGTTAGTCCATCTTTCCCAGTCTCAGCTTTCATATCAACAAACTGAGTAATAACAGTGCCTGGCTGTCATGAAGTTCAAGTGAATAAGGGTCCCAGCACAGTGCCCACATTACAATAAACCTCTGTAAATTTTAGCCAATATGAGTATTATTATTATTATTAGTCCCTTTGTGTTACAATGTCTTGGCCTCTTCACCTTCTCCCAGCACGTTGGGAAGTCTGCATTTGAGCAGCTGTTTCCATAACCAGTTTCACAGTGAATCTCTGACGAAAAGAAACACAGCCATGACACTGTTCCTCAGCCAGCTCTGTGTCACCTGCCCTTCCGCCCCCTTCTCCTCCTGATCCTTCCAGTGTCTGGAACGATGTAGGAAACCTGTTTGATTATAGGCAAAGGTGTCCCCAGGAAGCTCCAACCCTTTCAGCATAATTTGGCATCATTTTACAAAAGTGAGCCTTGGGGAAAATTCAAATGCCATGTATAATTTGGTACTTGAAACACGAACCAAAAAGCCTTCTGATTTCTTTTCATGTACATTTCTCCTCCACGCTCTGTTTGACCTTCCCCCTCTTCTCTCTCAGGGGTCATTACCCCTGGGGGCTGTGGTGGGCTGGAGGTGAAGCAGCAGTAGCAGGTGGCAACTTTTGACCCCTCCTCCATCACAGGCGTTCAGCCTTTTTCACTTACCCAAGCACCTCTGCCAACCAGGTTTCTGAATTCTGGCAAGGCAGGATGCTTTAATGAAGGCTGGAATCTCAACCAAAGGATCAGCCACTGTTTACACACAGCAGCTTCTTTTATCTGGGTATACATCTTGGATATTCCTCCTCTGGATATATTTAGTTGATCTGGGTCCAGCTCTCTCTATCTTTGTATCTGTCACCTGATAAATGGAAGTTATACTTCTATTGATTATAGGATATACTGCTAATGCATATAAGTTGACCATACAAAGACCTTGTATGACTTAGTTCTATAGTTTCAGGAACCTAAGACTTTTGCCACTTATGTATTTTAAGATCACTTTCTCTGGAACATGTATTGGTTTGGTTAGTTACTGTGGTCATTATTTTCATAGCCAATAAGGACACTCGGATAGAGAGATACTTTATTGGTTGGGTTTACACCATTTAATGTCATCACAGGTAGGGAAAATAGTAGGAATGGATAAAGCTTCAGTTCTGACACAAAAGGTGAGGGGTCAGAGCCCTTCCTGCAATGGTATGAGCTCTCTCATCTCTAGAGCAGTGGTTCTCCCAGTGCCATCTGTTGTCTTGGGACCAGCAGCATCAGTATCACCCAAGAACTTGTTAGAAATGCAAATTCTTGGTCCCTACCCCATACCTACTGAGTCAGAATCTGGGGTCCAGTGAACTATATTTTAACAAGACCTCCAGATGATTCTGATGGCTGCTAAAGTCTAAGAAATGCCTCAATAGAGCTGGGAATAAACTGACTTCCTAGACAGCTGCAACAGCTGCACAATTTGCTCAGAGAGCCTGTAGGACAGGTGCTGGTGTGATGTTGGGATGGGTCTGAACATTCAAACAAGAGAAATGGTGAGAAAACCAAAGGTACTGGTTTTAAAGGGTGGTTTTAAAGAAAACCAATACCTTTGGTTTCCTCACCAATACCTTTGTCCAAATCCTTAACTTTTCTAGATAAAAACTTGTGTGAGTGTGGGGGGAGATGCCCAAGGCCACAGTAAGTCATAGTAGTCAGAATGGCTTTTGCTTTCTCGAGTCCCACTTCAGTGGAACTTCCTTTTAGGTGTTCAAGATGTTGGGAGGATGGATGATAAGGAGGTTATTGGCAATAGACAGCTCATGGTTTTGGGATTGGAATCTCATTCAAATCCTGCTATTTTCTAGGTATGGCCAGGGGAGAATCATTGCATCCACCCCAAGTCTCAGTTTCCTCATCTGAAAAATGGGAACGACAATCCATGAGTTGCCTACCCCAAATGAAGCGTGAAAAGATCTGCAAACTATAATGTGTCTGCCCACTAAAAGAGTCACATCAGTCACCTTTTCTACCTGCATCCAGCTATCAGGGCTGCCTGGCTCTGGCAGTCAGGAGGGAGACAGCATGCCTCACGGTTGTCAAGAAAGTCACGGAGCTCTCACCCGTGGAAAAACTATCCTTTCCTTTCATTGACTAATTCATATGACAGCCTTTTCCATCCTACCTCCAGCCCTATCAAAACTAGTGAAACAACCACTTATGTGATAATCATTTTATCACCCAGCTGCTATTGTAAATAAGGGATGGAGGCCCCTGTGCTGGGCCATCTTTACAACAGCTCCATCTAAATGCAAATGTAGATCCCCTGCCAAACAGAGAGGTGAAAGCTTTCCTATTAGCAGGCAGGAGATAGGAGAGTTAATTTAATGCTAAAACATTCCCAGGCAAGGAGAGCAATTTCCCCTGTTGAGCAGTGGCCTCATTTTCTCTCCATGACCACCGTGCCCATAATATGATAATTTTTACCTTTTTAAACTTTGCTGAAGGAAAAAGAACAGTCATCTGTCTTGGGAAATGGCTCCTTCTGCATTCATTTCATCTAGAAAAATGCAGATATTTGTCTATTTGGTGAATGAATGGCCTGGAGAAAGCCGACTGATGAAGATGGCTTCGGTGCTGTGATGTGTTGAGATTCAATGCCTCACTTGACTTCATGAACTCCCCGCAGGCAGGCTGGCTCTGTGGTGGTTTTCCCCTGCCTAGACTAATCGGCTCTTCTTCCTCCATGTAGCCAATCTCCCTGGGCTGGGAGAAGAGGAATTGAGAAGGAAAAGGGTGGTGGGGAGGAGGGTGTGGGTGTAGAGAATATGGACCATCAAGTCCATTTTCTCATAAGCAATTATTTCAGCAGTAAGTTGTGAGAAATTAAGTGGGTCCTTTTTCCTATAGGAACATCTTGGGTTGATGCTTTTAAGCTGTGAGGCCTTGAGCACTCACTAACTTGCTGAGGCTTCTTATTAGTGTGTGGATTCGAGATAACCCACATTTGTACCTGTCTTGGGTGAGAGGGAATGAATGCTTTCTGAGCCCGCTGTGTCATCATCTCCCCTGCAGCCCTGGGGGAGGGCTCATGTTAGGCCCATTCTAGAGATGAGAAAACGGGCTCCGGTGCTTGTCTTGCTGAAGGCTGCACAGTTAGTGGGGAGGCTGCAGTCAATCTTCATTACTTGCAAATTTCACCCTTGTGAATTTAGCTTACTTGCTAAAATTTATGTTTAATCATCAAATCAATACTTGCGACTCTTTCCCGATCATTTGAGGACATGCATAGACCAGGACAAAATTGGAGTTGCCCAACACACTCACTCCCACCTCCGGTCCAATCGGGGGACATTCTTTGTTTCAGCTCCCATAATGGTGACAAATGTCCTTTTCATGGTCTATTTAGTGCTATGTTTTCCACATTTTTGTGCTTTCGGTTGGTGATTTTGCTGTTTACAATGGCTCCCAAGCATAGTGCGGATGTGCTGCCTAGTGTTGCTGAGTGCAAGACAGCTGGGGGGTGCCTTATGGAGAAAATACATGTGATAGATAAGCTTGCTCAGACAGGAGTTATAGTGTTGTTGACTGTAAGTTCAATGCTAATGAATCCACAATATATATTAAATAAGGTGTCTTTAAACAGAAACACACATAAAACAAGGTTATGTATTGATTGGTGAATAATGTTGTGACCAGTGGTCCACAGCAACCCGAGTCTGTATTTCCCGTCTGAGCAGTGAGCAATGGGTCAGTGTTTCCTGACTCAGTGTTTGCAGTGACTCTGTAGAACATGAGTACCTTGAATAACTAGAATGAACTGGGGCTTTGAATCCATTCTGTTTGCTGCATCTGTCATCCTTGAAGAAGCAAGGGAAAAGGCTGTCAGAGGGGTCTGGCTCCTGCCCCATGGCACCCTTACCCCAGCCAGAGCTCTGTTCTTCTCTGTTAGAAACAGACCTGCCCAAGTTGCCTCAAGAGGTGAGTGACCTCTTTATTTACCAGCTGGGTAATCGTGGGTAAATTATGTGTTTTCCTCTCTAGGGTGGGGTTCTCAATATTACTTGGCAGGATTGTTTGAGGAAAGAGATGAGATTCACGTATGCCAAGTACTTGGCACAGTGCTTAGATCTTCATAAAACTTAATGATAATACAATTTTAGGATCTTGGTTTGGAGTTGTTTTTGTAATGCTGGAGTTCAAGCCCTCCCTGGCTAGTTACTTTTGCTCTTGCCTGGGCCTTTCTTTTACCCTTTGCCTATTTCTCTCTGCTGCTGGCCTCTTTCCAACCATCTTTGCTGGCTTTTCTGTTCCTGGGCCTTACATGCCTGCATCCTCTCTCCAGTGCCCAGGACCCATTGGCTTCCCATGGGTTGAAGCAGCAGAGGCTGTGGGCTCACTGCAACCAGATTTTACCCTCATTCTGCAGTCGTGAGCACAGAGGGGCTTGGGGTTGAAACTACCTAAAGAATTAAATCACTGCTCCTCCCCAGCCACATGATTCAGTTGGTATGATCTCAGTCATGAAGCAGGACTGTTCAAGGAATTGCCCCACTGAGAAGGGAGTGATGAGGTCCACATTAGGGAGCAGCGGGGAGGTTTGGTGATGCTAATGTGTATCAGGGAGGAATTCCTCAACTATAACAGAGGTGCAAGAAATGCCACACCTTTTAAATAAAAAAAATCTAAGTGAAACTCCATGGCTCCAATTGGCCAGGGTCATTGAAAAGTCAGACATTTGGGTGTTCTTCCATTGTACTGAATAAGAACTCAAGGGTTTACATAGTTCCACCAAAACCAGAATTGAACGCTGTGCCCCTGGGGTAGCCAGGACACATTTTAGAGTGCTGTCTAGAGCTACCTAGCAATACCCCACAGTCTTCTCTGATAGCAGCAGGCTTGGCTGCAGAGAAAGGCCTCCAGACCACTCATGCTGCTTGTCCAAGGGTTTGGCCCTAACCCCCACTGAAGCTAAGCCCTGCCTAAGTTCTGGCCTCACCAGTACTTTGTGGATGTGGGCATAGGTCTTTCCTCTTCCTGGAACCCCAGACCCTGTTTCCATTTCTAGCCCTGAGGAGGTAGGCAAAGCTCAAACCAATACATCACTCCATTATACCAAGTAAGTATTTCAATAATTCCTATAGCAGAGCATGAGAGTGGCTATTTTGAAATACCAAGGCTTGATTGGAGGAGGATTGGGATTGGTTTTTCATGGAGAACATCTCTTTTCTAAGGGACTTATCTGAAAACTTTGGGCTTTGAAGACTCTGCCCTTGCAATATCTCTTTTAGATTTTAAAGGTACAATTTATTATCCAACAGGTTCAAGTTGAAAAGCAGTCTTGCTACTGTCAGTTAATGAGGTTTGTACCTTTCCGCTTGGGCTGTGGACAAAAGTTTTCCCAACAGTGCTTGGGAGATGGCGGGACCCTCCCCCTGGTGGTGCTGTGTTAAGGGGATGCGAGTAAGTAGTCATAGTCATCCTTGCAACAACCCGGGAGTTAGGTATTAGCACTATCCCTATTTTACAGATGAGCAGAGAGTAGCTTGAGAGTTAAGAGACATGCCAAAATTCAGATGGCAGGTAGGGAAACTGGCCATTCAAACTGAGTGCAAAGCCAGTGTCCGCAGCACTGAGCCTCTGTGGAGATGTTGGGAAGATGAATCAGGCACAGATCCTGCCCTCAACAGGCTGCCAATCTACTGGGAGCTTACAGTCTATTCCCCTTGATTATATGTTTTTCAGACCATGGTAAATTCCAATAGGGTTGCCTAGGATTGATGGTTTGGGAGTGGGTTACTCTGTTCCCTGGGCTGGGCCTCAGGAATACTCATGCTTCCATTCTGAGACACTTCCCTCCTGGCCATGGCATGTTGAACTGGGAGAAAGTACCTAAAGGTGGCTCATGAAAGTTTCCCTTTGGAGAGAGTGAGTGCTGAGAGCAAAGTCAAGTAAAATCAGGGTCCTCGCAAAAAGACATATTGGTTATTGCTGGAAACCTGAGAGCAGCCCTGACTCCCTGTCTTTCTTCTGGTTTGGTTGTTCAGCTTTTGTTGGATTTTCTAAAATGCACCATCATCATCATCTACTTAAGCTCACTCAAGTCCTTTCTATTATTTCAATCAGGGTAAGCTTAAGGAGTACACAAATCCATTTCTTAACCCAGTTCATCACTCCATGCCGGGGCTTAGACTCTACAGAGTGTCAACCAGACTCAGAAAACAGACTCCAGAATCTTGACCAATCAAAGTACCCAGTGCCCCAATCCTGGCTGTTCTTGGATCAGCCCTTTGGCTATTTCTAAATTTAGAATCTGTCAAAATGTGTCAAAATGATCAGAGGGGTTGTATGTCTGAATCCAAGTCAACTTTTACCCACAGCTGTTACTCTGTTGAGCCCACCGTGTAGACATGCATGCAGAGTTGGTAAGAATCAAAGGGGGTGCCTCACTTGTATTATGATACAGTGATGGGAGTTGAGAGTGATAGAATAAAAAATCATGCAAGTCCATCACATTGAACACAGAATTGCCCCCAAAGGGCAGTGGACTCTATGAAATAGAAGTCATTAGTTGTAATCTATAAATTTTATTGTGAAACTGACATTTTGGAGTCACTAATCTTCATAAATATCTGTTGTTTACCAAGTTAAATCAAGAAAGATGAAATGTATCCTCTTTCCTCATAGTGGTTGACTTTCCTATTCATTTAAGTTGGTCGTAGCCTCAACATTCAACCTCATTCTTTCTGATTCCAAAGCCCATGAGTCATTCACTATGCCCATTGTCTTTGAACTTCAGCATGTGCAACAGTTGCCCAAGGATCTTCAAACATTTCTAATTTGGCCTTATTACTCAGAGCCTCACAGTCAGTAGATCTGGGAGCCTACGGACCCAGGAATTTGCATTTTTTGGTTAATACAATGACTACAATTTGAGAAATATTTAAGTATATTTAAATATTTAAAAATATTTAAGCATTTTTTTTGGCCTAGATTGCCCTCAGAAAGATAGCACTTATAAAAGAGAAGGAATTCTACACAAATATAATGTATTCAGAAATTTTTTACAAATGGGGAGGGGAAATTATACTAAGACCAATCTTCTGAAAATAGCAGTTGGTTTTCCCGTTTGTTCCTTTCTGAAGATTTAAGCTCCCTTTAACCCTGCTATTTTCTGTGGGATTATAACATTTTTGCTAAAAATTATTACCTCAAATAAAAAAAAGAGGTATTTCTAACCCCACTACAAAAATGTGTGAGTGGGAAGCAGGTGGCCCCCAAAGCCCACCAGTGAGGGACAATAGGATCCAATTAGCACATCCTCCTTTCATTTGTCAGAGGGGTTTCTAGCCATCCCAACCTATTTTAAAGTATTTCACACTTTCCATAAATAAACAGTATATCATTTTTAGTAAGAATTGGATTCTGGGGTGCAGGTCACATATAAGCTTTCTCTAGAGATACTTGGATTGAGTTTTTCTAGCTGCCTAGAGCCTGTCTGCCCGGTTCTGCAGCCCACTTCTTTTGAAAGGATCAACCATGGATCAGGGCAGGAAATGGGATTTGAAGTGCCATTGATTCACTTGGCCTAGCTCTTTTTTTCCCCTGCTGTCTGTGCCCAGAAAAAAAAAATACAACAGGGATTCAACAGTTGCACAGAGGGTAAGGCAATGTAACAAATTAAAGAGATAAAAGGCAGACTTCAGCAGTAGAGATGACTTACAGTAGCTGTTCCCTTTTGAATGTCTTTGCTCCAATTAATACTTCCTACAGCCTTAAGGTAAGATTATAAAGTAGGTAATAAGATCCTCTAAATCCTACTGTTCTGAAAGAATCCTATTGTCTAATTCCCTTGGCTTTTCTGTAATGCTTTCAAGAGGTTTCAAAGCCAAAGTTCCAGAAATGTAGGGCTTCTTCCCCTTCAGCCAGGGAGATAAGTAAAAATAATTGATTCTTTAGGGTCCTTAATTTGTCAGGATTGCAAACTGAATCCTCAAAAGATCTGGATCCATTTGTTATATAAATGTTTCTGGGATGAAAAAAGCTGAAGGGAGTAAGATTTAATCATGTGGAAAAAGAGTCTCAGAATGATCACTGTGCGTCTGCACTCAAAATTTTAAATGATCCCTGTGCATGTTAAAACTGTTTTTGTAAGTTTGCAGCACTGCTACTGTGAGAGATGGGGTAGACCATTTGATAGTCTCATCTTTTTAGCCTCATTTCTGTGTGATCCAACATTCAAATTGGGACCAAAAGCTCTGAGGTTAAGTCTAGTTCTGCTCTGTACTATATATAACTATGGAGAAGTTTTTGACTCTTTCTGAGGAGGAATTTCTCTGAGTGTAGAGTGGAAAGAACAATGCCTTTGTCAGAGGGTGATTGTTTACCCATGCACACAATAACTGTCATTTCATGCACTCATTCAGAAATTTATTTACTCATTCACTCATTCCTTTTTCTAAAATTTTTATTTATTGATTTTAGAGAGAGAGAGGGAAAAACATTGATTTGTTGCTCCACTTATTTATGCATTCATTGGTTGCTTCTTGTATGTGCCCTGACCAATGATTGTACCCGCAACCTTGGTGTATCAGGACAACGCTAACTGACTGAGCTACCTGGCCAGGGCCATTCGTTCATTCTTAAGCTCCAAGCATGTGTACTAGGTGCTAGGATATAATGACGAATGATGCATCATGTCTAGCTTTACATATAACTGAATAACCAATTATGATACAGAGGGTTCAGATTTCTGAGAGGAGTAATAGGGAATGAGAACAGTGGCAGTCCATAGTCACTTAAAGCAACATATGTGGAGGGGTAGTTAATAAAAAATAGTGTTGGTTGCCAGCCTCAAACCATTCTCTTTTCCAGCATACTTTATTCTCTTCCTGTGATCTGTTTTACTAATCCAGTCATGGTTGGTTGAGGCATGAGCTTGTTATACCATGCCGGTCACTGAGAACTGAAAGTCTGATAAAAGATTTTGAGAAATGTTTTCTCTCTCTTAAAGAAAGACACTGCAGGAGAGAGAGCATCTGGGTATCATTGTGGCCTCATGTTTTGCTCAAATCTGTGCCAGCCATCCATGGTACCAGATATCCATAGCCACCAAGGAGCGAAGAAGACAGGCCAAGGATGGTTGGGCAGAAAGATGGAAAAAACAGGGCCTTTGATGACATTGTTGAGCAGCTGAATTCACCAATCTGAAAACTCCTTCATCTTAAGACTATCTGTTTTGTGGGATAATACATCTTTGTTATATTTTATACCAGTTGAGTCTGGGTTTCTGTGACTTCAGGTAAAAGAGCTAACTGGTAATATCATGGTTGATTCCTAGAGAAGCAGGACACACTGAGGGGATTAGAAATTAGAGGATATTAGGTGAAGGGAGGCACATTGGTGAAGGAAGGCTCTGGGGCTTTTGAAAAGAACCTGACTCACTGAACAAATGGCAAAAACAAAACAAAACAAAACAACCACAGTGTAAGTGAGGGATGGCAAAAGATGAACCTGGAGAGGTAAAAAGGGTCCAGGTCAGGAAAGTGATTGGGATTTTTTGTAATAATAAGGTACTTCCCTTTTGTGAAAGCTTATAGGGTTATATACAAGTGAGGAGTTGCAGTCCGCCATGTCCCTTCTTGCACTGATGCTTATCTGCAAGCTGGGGCCACCGATGGCAGGACCCCAAGAGGGGCTGTGTACACTATATTCCATGTAAGTGCTACTCCCATAAGCATAGTGCCTTGGACCCCACTGGCGAGTCTGAGATGAGAGGTGGTTCCTGATGGGGTGATTGTTGGAAGGAAACACTCCAGTTGCCACAGTAGCCCCTATGGACACTTCTTGGTATCGTTGTCCTTCATGCCTGCCAGTCCTCAGCCAACCACAAAGAGTTAATTGAGGTTATATCACCAGAGCACATTCTCTTAATTCCCAAAGCCTCAATTCTTGCAGTCCATTAGAACTAATAATGAGTGTGCACAGATCATTGCATTAAAATCCACAAAAAAAGGGAAAATTCTGCTTTCTTTTGAAACAAAGCAATCTTCCCCTTGCAGATCTAGCTCAACCCTTGCAGATGCTAGATGCAGATGAGATAGGTCCACCACTCTTACAGGAAGACCTCATTTTCTAGCACATTGTTTAAATTTGTGAAAACATCAAAATGCTTTTCATTTTTATATCTTTATGTTTTTGCTCATTTTCAGATATGTAAAATCTGTATAGTTTTGTCTTTTAATGATTGAGATTGTGATGGTGATGATGTCTTTATTTTGGAGAAGTGGGTGAATGTACGGTGGTAAGCATGGATTCTGATGACAAATGGGCCAGTTTCTGTGCAGTACTTTGATATGTGTGGGACGATACTTGATGTTACTGAGAGCATAAACAATCTTCCTAATTCTGACCATGACTGAATGCAGTGCCAGAAAGTGGAAAGATCTTCCATTGAATGGTTCAAGGGATCATCACTTCACATTTCTAAGTCCCAGTTTCCTCATCTGGGCTAACCCAGAGGGCTTACTGTCTATATTCTGCATAACAGTGTTCCTTGGAGGTCTGAAGTGAAGAGGGACAAGGCAGGAGCAAAGAGGCAGTTAGGTCCACCCAAAGTGGTCCATTTGCAACCAGCTCTTCTGCTCTCATGGAACATTTTAGTTGTTACCAGACAGTGAAGCCTCTTAACTCTTGTAGCTTGGACCATAAAACCATCTGGCTTCCTAGCCTGTGACCAGAAGGACTGACAGCTGTGCTCAAGAAGAAGTGTAAACTTCACTGTGCTCTGCTTTGTAAGGAGAAGTTGTAGCATTGGAAGTAGACTTTGGACTATTTAGAACCCTTTACCTGTCTGGTTTACCTATCATTGCTTCCCCATATCTACAAGTTCTGGTGATTATCCTTACTCATGGATTACATATTTGTGAATTCACCTATTTGCTAAAATTTATCTGTGACCCCCAAATCAATACTGTCTGTACTTTCACAGTCATTCATCAACATGTGCAATCAGTGAAAAATTTGAGTTGCCCAGTATGCCCAGTTCCTCGCTGAGGGTAAATAAGGCAATATCCTGCCTTCTTGTTTCAGCACTCATGCTGTAGGTAAGTGTCCTTTTCACCATCTACTTAGTGTCACTTTATTTGCATTTTTGTACTTTTTTTGTTGTTGATTTTGTTATTTAAATTGGCCTCCAATCATAGTGCTGAAGAGCTGCCTAGTGTTCCTAAGTGCAAGAAAGTTGTGATGTGCCTTATGATAAAAATGTGTTAGATAAGCTTTGTTCAGACATGAGTTGTAGTGCTGTTGGCCATGAGTTCAATGTTAATGAATTCACAATATATTTTAAGTGTCTTTAAACAGAAACACACATAGCCCTGACCCGTGTTGGCCAGTCCCCCGTTGGGGTTTGTACAGGAGGCAACCAATCGACATTTCTTGCTCACATTGATGTTTATTTCCTCTTTTTCTCCCTCCCTTCTCCTGTCTGTAAAAATAAATATATTTTAAAAATAATCAGAAACACACATAAAACAAAGTCATGTATTGATTGGTTGACAAAAAGAATATGACCGGAGGCTCCCAGGAACCTAACTCTGTTTTTCCCTAGAGGCAATGGTGCAGTATTTGTTATTTCCATGTTCACAGTCACTTTATAGAACAGAACTACTGAGAATAATGAGAATTGACTGAATCTCCTTTGTGTTACGGACTGTATCATAAGCACGTTCTATTGATGTGATCACAAAATCATAGAATCTCAGAATTTCTAGGGCAATCTCTATAAGAAGAGCCAGGATGGATGGTGACCCAGCATCTGCTTGAATAATTCTTCTGATGGGTTACTCATTACCATGTAACATATCCCATTTTAGCTCTGATGACTAGAAAGTACTTTCTTACATAGAGTCAAAAAATCTGCTCCTTGATACTGTTCCTCTTTGTCTTAATTCTACTACCTGGGGACTCACAGACTAATGTTGGCTTTGTTTTCTAATATATTATTTCCTACAAATATTTAAGATGGTGATCTTATTATTCTTTCTTCTGTCCCCTTTTACTCCCGGCTCTGTCTTTCTCCTCCTCTTTCCCACCTTTTCCTCTCTTCCTGACTCTCAAACCCTGGCTTTTTATTTCCACCCTTCCTCTACCAGGGGTGTCCAACCCATGGCCTGCAAGCTGCATGTGGCCCAGGATGGCTATACATGTGGCCCAACACAAAATCATAAATTTACTTAAAACCTTTTTTTTGCTCATCAGTTTTCATTAGTGTTTGTGTATTTAATGTGTGGGCCAAGAAAACTCTTCTTTTTCCAGTGTGGCCCAGAGATGCCAAAAGGTTGGACACCCCTGCTCTGGGCAAATCATCTCCCTGTTCTCTCAACTGTTCATGTATGACATGAATCTGTTTACTGCCCACTGTTGGAAGGTGCAGAACAAACTAATTTTTCTTTCTTTGTTGATTTCAAACATATCTTACATTTTCAATCAAGTCTCACCCTATTTGTAGTCTTCTTTCCTACCCAAAGAGGTCCCGGGGTTTCATATGCTAATGCATTTTAAGTGGGTCCCAATTAAACCAAACTCTTTTAAATACACCTGCTGTAGAAATGGGCCACCCATACCCTCAGGGCACGAGAATGACTGTGATAACAGTCAAAATTATCTGTGCTCATAAGGGATCAGATATGGCATTTTTACACTGTTCTCACATACATAAAATTATTGAGGCTGGGTTCCAATTAATGTGGTACTATTTATAATTTTCCTTGAAAGCAACTGTTCATTTTAAAAATAACTTCAAAAAAGGGATTTTATTACGGTATAAGGTATGATAGAGTAAGCTTTCTTGTGTTCTAAAGAAAGGGATTATTGAGAGAGTGACAGAAAGAGAGAAGATGTGTATGTGTCACTGAAGGGATTTCTGAGCTGAGGGTAGGGAGAAGGGTTAGGAAGGCATAACAGAACAGCAGATTGAAAGAATACTAAATGTGTATTATAGGCTTTCCCATATTTTACACAATATTTCAATGCAGTTTCCACTGAATAATTCAGGACTAGAATTCAACCAACAGCTTACCTAGGAGGGTTTATGAATGGGATGAAATAGAATTAGAAGCCTTGATCCCACTAGGGACTATGTATTTTCATTTATAATCATCAGAATTGTTCTTCCTGTTTAGAACATGAAGGAGAACAAGAAGGAAGACTTAGGTGAGAAAAAAAAACACCACAGTACATATTGAGCCTTTTAAAGAAACATGACATTATAAAATAATTAATTATGTCTCAAAACTAGCACACTGTTAGATTTTGCCTTATGATTTTGTCCTTCTTTTCCAATCTTTCTATACAACAGAACTTACATGTGAATCCTTAAGTACATGATAGTATTTTACATCTGGAAACTAAAATCTGTGCTTCACAAAAAGTTTCTCACTCCCTAGTTGTCTGAGGGACAACCTGCCTTCACGCTAAATGACAAGAAGCCAATTTCTGAACACCACCAGCTCAATTATTTTTTTACCCAATACTTCATGGGACAGTTCCCCTGTCAACAGAAGCATGTTGCTAGGAGGCATAATCTCTGCCTGCAGAAGCAGAAATGATGTAGGACTGAGGAACAACTGTTCTGCTGAATCAAATAATAAAAAAGATGTTCTGAATCTCTGGTGAAAGTTGGAGTTAGTAGTATGTCCAGTTCAAATCTCTTCACTCTTTCCCCATTGGATCCCAAGTTCTTGCATTAATTCATTTCTTTCTTATTTACTTGGTTGATCAGTCAGTCTTCCCATTTAATTTTCAAAACTATTTTTGGGGGGGAATTGCATTGTTGTAAGTTCTCTTAAAGAGTCTGTGTAGACTTACTTCTATGGGTATGAGCTTCTGGGTTTGGATGTGGGTTTATGTTGGATGTTTGAAAGAGGCAAAGGTATTTGAAGATTAATTGACACTTAGTGGTAGGGTGACCAAGTTAGGAATAATTCAACTGAAGTAAGATTCACCTGATGATTTAAATTTTGAGGGTTTTTTTTGGGGGGGGGTGTGATGAGAATGAGGGTAGGGAGCAGGCAGTTTGGAGAAAAGCAGAAAAATTTAACTTTTAATTATATTTGTTCAGTGGTCATAAATAAGAAAAAAATATTACTGGCATTCAAGGTAATGTGTTGTAGAAGATATTAGACCGACTTATTTCAGATCAAAACACATGCTTACCCTTGGCCAATTACATAATATGACAATAGCTTTGTTGTCCAGAATACTTGTCTCTGATGAAAATTTATTAACAGATATAATATTTTATTAGTATTACATTTAAGCACTGTAATGTGATCTGTGACCCATGTTTCTCTATTATGTACATAACATATTTATGGGGCCAAGCTAATGAGTAAGCTCATCAATCCAAGGTATCTACACTCTTTTGATGGCCTTTTGATTATTTCACAAGCATTTATTTAACAAGCCCTTTTCACCACACGATTGTAAGCTTGATGACAGCCACAGACCCTTTGTCTCGTACTCCTTTGGTGTTCTTCTAGAACCTACCATATGGCTTGGCAATGCAAAATCTAAAAAGAGTCCTGAGTAGATTTCAATGGACAGTTTGCTTCACCCTGTTTAGGGGTATCCTCTCCCTTTGTCTTTATTCATTCTCTCTCTCTCTTTCTTCTTTCTTTCCTCTCTCCACTTCACCCATAGTCTTTTTCTTTGTCTTTCTATACCTCTTTATATACACATGTTTACCATGGTATTACCCTTCATTTTTGCCTTATTGCCTTTTCAGAATGAGTTTTGTTGCCCTTAAAATGTACCAAAAGCAGCATCTTGAATGTACTTTCCTTTGACATTTATGAGACTTGCCTGTATCAATTCCCCCATGAGCAGGTGAGTATAGAGTCCCCCAGGAACTCTTTTCCTGGGGAAAGCTGAGCAGATACGCTACAGAAAACCCAGGTGCTGAATTCCCATAATGAGTTGCCTGAAAGCCCAACAGATGTTAAGGTGTCTTTTGTCAGGTTTCTACTGATTGTGAGGAAAAATTAGACAGTTGATAACTGTGCAGGTATATGAGTCAGGCAACCTTAATGTCAAAGGTGGCAGGCACATCAGGATATAATCTCTGATGTAGACAGAAAAATGGATGTGTGCATTTTAACTTCCAGATTCAGAAGAACTAAACTGTGGGTCTTTCTAAAGACTAACCACATTCTAAAATGGGGCATTTGTAAACTAATGTTTTGTGGAAATAGGGATAAAAAATATAAGGAGGGCAGCCATGGGGAATAAAGTAGATTTTGGTCCTAAGTCAGTGCCCAGTCAATCTCAGTCTGGCAAGATAATGCCACCCCAGGCCTATAGCACTGAGTAGCCAAATAACAAGTATCCTTGGGCTAAGACCAGGGTCAGGAGAGGACAGAAGTTCAAGTTGCCCAAAGTCAGATCAGGTGGGATTCTGGCAATTTGTTTGTACTCAGAGAGAAAAGGAATGATCAGATAGAGCCAGATGGATTAACCAGGAACATATTTGGCACCAGCTGTAGACCACTGGAATAAGAAATGAATGCAGAAGTAGATGTAGGTTATTTTTCATTGTCTCAATTTGGGGTGCAATCTTGGGTTCGTGAAACTTCCCTATATTTAAAATATACACAGGAAAAGATATATAAATAAATATTAGTAAAATAAGTCAGAAAACGACCATTTTTGCTCACTCCTCCTAGTATGTCATTGGTAAAGGATTATAATTAATTCAATTTTGTGAACAATGACTCTAAAATAAATGATTAAAAATTATATGTATGTACAGCAAATTCAATGCTCAGCTAATAGTATGAGGGATCTTTGTATCCTGAAAGCTGTTGAGGTGAAAAAGACCTGGGCACATTTGTTGACCACAAGTTCATTCTGAGCTCACAGTGTGACAAGTGTCCACTTTCTTTCCTTTGAGTTGGGGTGTCCTCAGTGGGAAAGTCAACCATATGAATCATCCCAGGATAGTCCCAGAGGCCGAGGTTGACCTGGGCTGTGGCATTCCGTTTGCTTGAAGTAGCTAATATTTAAGAAACAAGTGAAAAAATGGTGGCCTGGAAATGGAGCCTTATCAGCAGAGCTTAAGAGGAGACTGTGAAGCCCCAATCAGAGGGGATCAGGAAAAGTCTGGAAACAGAGTACTCTGAGGGAAGAGAAAGGTTCAGAATGTGGGTGTGACAAAGCAACAATTCTGGGAGCAGGAGCTCATGGAGGTGCTGGCTCTGTGTAGAGGGGCAGGTAGGTAGGCTGGTTGAAAGGCACAAGCTGATAAGATAACCACTGGAATCTCAGGTTGCTTTAAGCATTAGGGAAAGGAGGGGAGGTCCTATTGCATTTTGCCCTTGAGATGTCATCTGGACTATAGTGATCAGCTTTGGGCACCAAGTGTAAAGGAAGGTAAGGTTAGAAGTGGGACTCCCGAGGAACACTCTACTGGTTCAAACCATGTTTTAGTGACTGAGATACTTGCCAAGTTGTAGCTTGTGAACTGGACAGACCTTGGGATAAGACAGAGAAAGCCCAGAAAGATGGCAGAGTTGGGGGTGTGTTGGTGAGATACAGGCAAATATCACAGATTCAGGTTTGTCTGGCCATGACCATATTCAGAGGCACAGGTGTGCAGAGTACGGAGGGCCTGGCAGGAGCTGGTGGAGCAGAATCATGTGGACTAGGGTTCAGGAGAAGGACTCTGGTTCTTAGAAGGAGAGAGGGTGGGTGGAGGGGGGTAAGGCAGGAGCTAAAAACCCTGGAATATTGGACAGAGAACAAATACAGGGACTGGGACGTGTGTGGCAGGAAGTGAGATAAGACAGGGAACCAAATAGAGGCCAGGAGAATGAAGAGGTCTCTGGGTTACACAGTTAACCCAGAGTTGGCCATATTTAGTCCACTGCCCTCTCAACCAATGGTGCAGAATTTCTTCTAGTTTGCTGCGTGGAGCTGAGCCTCCAAGCGTAGTTGCAAGGACATTCAGAAATATCAACAGTGGGTATAAGGCCAACTTGTTGACTTGATTCTTGCTGCAAGGCTTAGCTAGCCTTTGCATTTCTCACTTTACTTCTGATGTTTCCTCTCCCAAACCCACAAGTCTCTGAATTTGAAACTCTGTATTTCTGTTCATCCCTGCTTGCAAACTGGCTGTTTACTTTGTGAGCCACTCTCTTGTGTTATCTGCACAAATGAAGCAAATAGAAATCAACACAGGAATTTTGTCTTGCAACTTCTCTCTCTAGAGCTACAAGATATTACCTGAATTCCAGGTTGTAGCAGATTGTACCACACATTTCAGCCCTGCATAACCCTGCACAACGGGTTGCCATCCTTCCAGCCTCCAATCATGGTTTCCTTACTGCAGCCCACATGAATCCTAAGCTAATTACACATATTTGAGGTTTGTGTTTTGGCAGCATCTCATTTTTAGGTACTAGTCTGTGTTCAGTCAGAATAGACCAGATGATTTGAAGTAGCAAATAAATATAAAATTTTAGTGGAGATTTATTTGTTTATACTGTGGGTCTCCTGGTGGTGGCTGGGGAGGTTGGCCCTCTATCCTCTAGTTCAAGGCCTCAGGCTGACAGCAGCTCCATCCCCATGTGGCAGGGTTTTCTGAGTCAGGAAAAAAAGAACACGGTGAACTGCAACCCACTCTTAGAGTTCCTGTCTGGAAATGATTGCCTACATTTCATTGACTAAAGTAAGCTGCATGGCTGTCTAACCTTTTCAGGGGCCAATTCTACCATTTACCACACACCTGGGAGACTTAGAGTAAGAAACATTTGGTGACCAGCAGTAATGATGACCACCATAATAACAGCTGGCGTTTGTCAGTACCTATGTAGTTTTTACAGTGCTCCGTAGGCATTATCTGATTCAGTTCTCATAGCCCTCTGACTAAGTCCTATAATGAATAATCTTGTTTAATCGGTGAGGAGACTGAGGCACAGACAGGCTAAGAAACTCGCTCAAAGTCATTATCTTATTAGGTGATAGAATTATGCTACTAATGCTGTTGTTTGCTTCCTCTTAGCGTGCTGCTGTAGATCGGGACACTATCTTTTCTGAGACTTGGTTGGCTACCAAAATGCCAGCTCCCTCTACCTGCAAGTTAAGAGGTAAATGACCCCAGGGCAGAGGGTTGGGTTAGCTGACTGAACAGAACAAAGGCAGCTGTTGTCCAGGCTCCTGTGATCGGCAGCCAGCACTTACCCTGTTGAGCGAAGTGCTCCTTGCATTTTCGCCTTGAGGTGTTTTTGAACCTTTGAGACTGAAGGCAGAGGCAGGCCACTGCTCCTGGAGGTGAGGATGTCATTAATTTCAGAGGCTGCCTGCAGAGATTCCCAGCCTAACAGGTGATGCTAGTGAGTCCCCTTGCAAGCTTCAGTGCCAGGGGGCCCCTTGATTCTGCAAGACCTCTGCTGCCCTGCTTTGCCTCTGGTAATTGAGCTGCCTGACCTCCATGCAAACCTCCCTTCTCCTCCTCCAAGAAAGAGAATTATTTGTCAAACATATATGCACATTTCTCTACTGGGGCAGATTCATTCTCTCTGCAAGCTACATATCATGCTTTCAAAGTCAAGCACTGAATTCTGCTACAGGCAGTCCTGAGGATTGTGGAACTCCCTATTTCTTCTCTTTCTGACATCTCTAAAATGTCAAGATATAAGTAAGTCATTTATTTATTTAGCCGAAGATTGGCTAAAAAGGGCATGTATATCAGATTAGTCTAGAACCTTTGGTAGCATCTCAGCACCCTAAGATAAATAGCCTGCAGCTTTTCTGTTAAGGGCGACAATCCAAATTCAAACCTGGGATCCCTGGAGCTTATAGGTGGACTGTGCAGAGTACTTACCTTCCCCCACCCCACTATTAACGAATACAATGCTCTCCATCCTACAGAGAGCAGGCCCTCAAATTTCACCTCATTGGGTGCTGGATTCCATAAATATACCAAGGTTTTGAAAACATTTTAATGAGGAAAAATAGATGGACAGAAAACTGCATAGATCGTAAGTGAATATCTCGATGAATTATCACCAGCTGAGCACATGTATTTCATTAGCACCCAGCTCAAGAAATAGAACATTATCAGCACCCCAGAAATATCCCTTTGTGCCCCCTCCCCAGAAATATTCTCCATCAATGTAACCACAAATTAGTAGAATTACCCTGTTTATTTAACCCTTAACAAGCTTGCCCATGCATGTCTGCTTATGTTCCATGATGAACTCCCCATGTGACAGTTTAGAAGGAGGGTTGGTTTCCCTTCTTGGCTCATGAACATGTCACAAAAAACACACTCTCCTTTGTCCGCCAGAGGGCCAGTCTTTTTCACACTTGGAAGATCACTAATTTGGGTCTTGTAAGAAGCAAGCAACAAGATGGAGGTAGAAATCCAAGAAACTGATTGAAGAATAAAGGGGAGGGTGAGCAGGAATAGTCTTGAAGCCTTTGGACCAGTGCCGGTCTGGTACCTATGAAAGCACAGAGGGAAGGAAGAAGGGTGGAACTGGATGGGAGAAGCCTTGGCCAGTAGGCAGGTTATCCATCAGAGGAGACCTGATTCATCAGGCAGGAATGGCCTGGCTTCAGTAATGGCTTAGTGTTCTCACTCATTGGCTGGGAATAGCTCGGGGAGAATGTGTCCTCAGAGCCAGTGCTGTAGAGGAGCCCATGGTATATAGACAGTAGACTCACCACAGCAGGTTCTCATAAAGGGGATCTGAGTGGTATACCCCACGACCATCCAAAGGGGCTGTTTTCTGGTGGATGCATTGATTTCTCCATTTGCTCAGCAGTTCTGAAAGCTTTGTCACTGTCATTGCCATTGTCAGAGAGTGGAAAATTAAACTGATGTAGAGTGGAGTTGTGCCTAGTTCCTTTATTTCCTAGCAGTGATTACACTCCTCTGAGCCAGTTTCCCCATCTGTAAAATGGGGAAAATTGTTCTCACTTCATGCGGTTGCTGCTGGGACAACCGAAGACTATTTTAAGTAAAGTACAGTTTGTGTTGTGAAATAGGAGTTCCATAAAGTCACTTCCCTTTAGTCAGTTCCATAAAGTCAGAAGCCCCTAGTAGGGCTTCTCATCTTCCTCACCTGGGTGCGGAGTATACACCTCACCTTAGGAATCACTTTTTTCTTGGGCAGAGCTTGTCCTCCAAGTCAGGTCCTAATGCTCTGGGCTCTTAGTCAGCAGGTTAATTACATCCCACTTAAAGCCATCGACCCTGCAATTTGGGAAGATGATCACCCCCTCGCAGCATACCATTTCTAAAGAATAAAAGGAAATAAATTGGATTGAAGAAGGAACAAATTATGTTTAAACTATTTAGCACAATATTACAAAACAAATCGGTGACATAGTAATGGATTTGCTTCTTTATTAACATCTAGCTGTGGGGCTAATAACAAGCCTAATTTGAAGTCATGATGAACATAGGTGATATTTTGTGATATTTGCACAAGCATGGTATGATAGGAAAATATCTGTGAACTTCATAGGGATAAAGTCTCAGGTACTGCAAATTGTACTGCAGGTTGTTGTCTGCATTGCTAATTGAAGGATTGTTCGATTTCAGTTAGAGGTAAGAGAGGATTAAAGATGTAATTGTTTTTCCTCCATCCAAATATATGATTACAAACCCAGATAAAGACCTCCTGCCTGAGGTGAGTGGCTGCTGTCACTTACTTTGGAGCACTTAATTCCCAGGGGTGGGGATGCCCCCAGGTGTCCTCATTCAGACTCTGAACCCCAACCCCAGCAGGCTCTCTAGGTAGCACACACAGAAAGAAGTCTACAGGGAGTTGCCAAGGCAGCCCACTGCCCTTCCTCAGTGATGTGGGCACACTCAGCCCTCTTGTTTTGTCCATACGGGTTGGTCGAAGTAGAGGAACCTTGCACATGTCTGGGTAATTCTAATGCCGTGGAATCACTTCCCCATATGTCTTTAGAATGTAGCATTTATATTTATTCATTTTCTCCCTCCCTTCTTCCCACTCTTCAACAGAGACAGCATGTTTCCCACCATTCTAACTCAACAAAAAGTTCTAGATCAGATTTGCTTTTGGAATTTACCTAATGGGTCTAGTGAGCTTGTGGCAGGAAAATAAAGTTTGTGTCTCACAAAGGGGCTTTCTACTCCTTGTAACACCTGCAAGCTTGTCGGGACAAGCTGGGTAGAAGTTATTTTTAGGTAGGGAGCAGACTAATAGAGTTGCTAGGTAACGCTATCTCAAGGCCGAAATGCTAGCCTTCATGCCGCTTCTGCCTCTGTATACTCCCTTGCTTTAGCAGAAAGACGCCCCCCTCCCTTCTTTGCTCTGTAACAATATTTAAAGAAACTGCGATGAGCCTGGGGCAGGCTCAGAATTTGGGATTCTCCTCTGAGCCTCCCCGGGTAATAAAGTTTGTGCTTCATTATCTCCCCGCGTGTGAGTGACATTTATGCAACAAGCTCAGGGTTTTACCCACCCCCAAAACACCCCTCCGCCCTGCCTGTAAGATAGCTGAAAATCGTATAACAGGAGAAAGTTTCCATCCCAGTGTATTTTGTTGGATATAAGTATTGCTACCCCAGCTATTTTTTCCTTTCCATTTGCATGAAATATCTTTTTCCATCCCTTCACTTTTAGTCTGTGTGTATTTTTGGATCTGAGATAGGTCTCTTGGAAGCAGGATGGGTCTTGTCTTTTATCCATTCCGCAACCTTTTGTGTTTGGTCGGAGCATTTAAGCCATTTACATTTAAGGTGATTATTGACAGATATGTATTTAGTGCCATTTTATTTTATTAAATTTTTTTATTGTTGTTCAATTATAGTTGTCCCCATTTTTCTCCCATTACTCTCCCCTGCCCTACCCACCTCCACCTCTCACATTTAATCCTCCCCCAACCCCTGTTGTTTTTGTCTTTGCATCCTTTATACCTGTTCCTTGACTTCACCCTTCCCCTTCTTTCCCCCGTTACCCACCTCCCCTCTGATTACTGTTAGTTTGTTCCTATTTTCATGTCTCTGGTTCTATTTTGCTTGCTTGTTTATTTTGTTGATTGTTAGGCCATTTTCTTCTGTTTTTTTTCTCTTTTGCTGCTGCTGCTTCTTCTTCTCCTCCTCTTCCTCCTTCTTAAAGCAAGACTTTTAACATTTGTTGCAGTATTAGTTTGGTGTTAACAAACTCCTTTTCCTTTTTCTTGTCTGGGAAGCTCCTTATTTCTCCCTCAATTTGAAATGATAGTCTTGCTGGGTAAAGTAGCCTTGGTTGTAGGTCATTGCTTTTCATCACCTTGAATATCTCACTCCACTCCCTTCTAGCCTGAAATGTTTCTGCTGAGAAATCAGATGACAGTTTAATTGGTGTTACGTTATAGGTAACTACCTTCTTTTCTCTCGCAGCTTTTAGGATTCTCTTCTTGTCTTTAAGCCTTGTCATTTTAATTATGATGTGTCTCAAGGCAGGCCTCTTTGGGTCCAATTTGTTTGGGACTCTGAGCTTCCTGGACTTGTGTATCTTTTTCCTTCACCAGACTAGGGAGTTTTCGGTCATTATTTCTTCAAATAGTTTCTCGATACCTTTTTCACTCTCTTCTCCTGCTGGTATTCCCACGATATGGATGTTATTATGCTTCATATTGTCCAAAATGTTTCTTAAACTCTCTTCATTTTTTTAAAATTCTTTTTTCTTTTTGCTGCTCTGCCTGGGTGTTTTTTCCTACCTTGTCTTGCAAATCACTGATTTGATCCTCTGCTTCATCTAATCAAAACTGTTTTTTTCCTTCCAGTGTATTATTTATTTCAGATATTGCATTCTTTATTTCTTACTGGTCTTTTACTATGGCTTCTATGTCTTTTTTCATTCTGTTGAGTATCTTTATAATCATATCTTTAAACTCTCTGATAAATTGCTTTCCTCCATTTCATCTAGTTCTTCTGGAGAATTCTCTTGTTCTTTCATTTGGGGTCTGTTTCTTTGTCTTCCCATTTTGGCTGCTTCCTTGTATTTTCTGCCTTAGTTGTTGAACTAATCAGTCATTAAACTTATCAGCTGTTAAACTAATCAAGTTGCAATCAGCAGCTCAGCTTAAGCTCCACAGGGTGGGGCAGAGTAATTCCTGTGGGTGGGTTTATTTCTTTCTCTGAGGCTGATGCCACTTGGAGAGGAGTGCTCTCCCTGAGAAAGAGGGCTTCTTTTGGTTGGGGAATGACTCAGCACTGGGATCCTGGAAGCTGTTCCTTCAGGCCTCTCCTCAAGCGTCTCTAGTCCACTCTGTCCTCCCTCTGCCAGAGCCCAGGGTAAGTAGCTGGAAATGAAAATTTGTGCTTTAGCCCTTTAAGAGGCTCTCTGTAACTGCAGCTGTCTTTCCCTGGCAGACAGAAACCCTGCTGCTTTTCACAGCTGAATGTTTTCTGGGTTCCTTTCTGGCTCTGGTGCTGCAGGCTGGAGAGCCCACTTGGGGTTTAGACCCCACACTTCTCAGTGCTGCTGAGAATATCCCTCCAGAACTTCAGTTGCCACCCATGGGAGCCCTGCCAGCCCTCTTGTGCGTACTCTGTACTCTCTACCAGCCTTGTTGTGGTAAAGTGGTTTCTTCTGTCTGTCATTGGTTATAAGACTTCTCTCCAGCTAGTGTTCAATTGGCTATTCAAGATGATTTCTCTACAATTTAGTTGTAATTCCAGATTGGTCCTGGGAGGTGGTTAGTGTAGCTTCCACTTACTCTTCCACCATCTTGGGTCTCTCATGTCCTTACTTTTAAAGGGCCACGTGTACTCATTACATTTACAATAAAATTTTTGGCCTTATTTACTGAGTGTAGACTTCATGCTAGGCAGGTGCTGAGGACTTCATGGGCATTATTAAAATTAATCCTCATAGGAGTGCAATGAGATTGGTTATATTATTTTCCCTGTTTGACAGATGATAAAACTGAGACTAAAAGATGTCATATTACCATAAAAATTAGGCATTTGGGATTCAGATTGTGCTCTAAATGACTCCAAAACTCATGTTCTTACATCAGAATAAGCAGACAGTGTGGATGATGGTTAACTCTTTTATTTTCTTATTGAAATGGCTATTTACGCCATTCCATTTAAGAGAGAGGCATAATTTGTTCATGCATTGTGTGAGTGTATGTGTGTGTGTGTGTGTGCGTGTGTGTGTGAGAAAGAGAGAGAAAGAAAGTAGGAAAGAAAGGTGGGGAATGGAAGTAGAGGGAGGAGTTTATATTAATTTATTAAGCTTATGTCAACCATATACAAGGATGTGTGGGAAAACTGATAACATATTAGGCTTTGGCACTGTTAAATATATCTAGATTAAGTTAAAAGTAAATCCAATTTTAATGCTTGTTTTTGAAAGTCCATGAAATTCTAAAGTGAATCTAATACATAGCAGAGAACATAGTGAAAGACAGATAGAGGCAAAGGGACTATTTGAAGTGGGTTGGCGAATGGAACAGCTACATATGAAATTGTCTGCTCAGCCATCCTCTCCTCCAGGATGCTTTCCCCATCCCCTCCATGAGATAGCTCAGAGAGCTGCTGGGTTCATTTCCTAATGCTGGGTAGCATATCTCCACAAACTCAGTGGCTTAAAACAACACCCATTTACTAGCTCACAACATTTTAGGTTAGAAGTCTAGGTGAGCTTGGGTAGGGTCAGTTCTTAGGGTCTCACAAGGCTGAAATGAAGATGTTGGCCAAGCTCAGCTCTTACATAGAAGGTCTAAAGAAGAATCTGCTTCCAGGCTTGTTCAGGTTGTCAGCAGAATTTAGTGGGTCATTCTCTACTCTCAGAGGCTGATTTCTGGTCTCTGTGGGTAGCCCCTCTCTCTTCAAAGCATGTTGAATTCTTCTTTTGCTCAACTCTTTCTGACTCCTCTTTCTGCTAAAACCCAGAAAAAGCTCCCTCTTTAAAGAGTTCACCTGATTAGGTCAGACCCACCCAGATAATCTTCATATTTCAGGGTTAACTGACTCGAGACTTAAATTGCACTGGCAAAATTCCTCTACAGCAGTCCCTAGATTAATGTTTGATTTAATAACAAAGGGAGAGCAATCTTAGGGTGTCATCGTTAGAATTCTGCCAACTGCAGCTGCCTTCTTTATAAATGATTGCATCCTTCTGTTTCAGGTGGTAGACCAGTATTGTCATCTGACTCAAAACTGGACCAATTATTTTATTTCCTGAGATGTTTGAAAGTCCCTCACTCTGCCCTGGAAAATTGTGTGTGTGTGTGTGTGTGTGGCTGGGGGGGTGGGTTCTTGTGTAAGCAAGAGAAACTTTGGTGTAGTTTTTAAGCAGGAGAGTGACATTGTTAACATCTATGCTTTAAAAAAGCAGTGTAGAAAATGGAATGTGGAAATCTAGAGAATGAAAGTGTTGAGGGATCAGTTAGAATGTGACAGAAGCTGCCCAGGTCACTTGGAAGGGGCTGAGTGGAGAGAACAGCATCCAAGTTTGAGGGATAGAAATGAAAGGATTGTGCCTAGGAGATGGAAAAAGGAGAGGCAGACAGAGAAAGATAGTTCTAGGATGAGTCTCAGGGCTCTGATGTGGGAATCTGGGTTTCAGATAATACTATTAACTAAGATCAGAATACATAAGGAGGGTGTGTTTGGGGAAAGATTGTGTTCTCTGTAGGAAGCTTCCAGTGGGCAAGTAAAAATGTGAGTCTGAAACTTAGTGGAAAGGAGGAATCTGGAGGTATAGTTTGGGGCTCCCTGTGACCTAGAGGAGGGCTGAAATCTTGGTGATGAATGACCTTAGTGGGTCAGTGGTGGAGGAGAGGTTTAGAGCAGATGTGTCCCAACCTCTGAGGACACCAGGATGATCTCTGAAGGCCTAAAGAGAGAGAGGAAGGAAGGGACAGAAAACGGACAGCAAGAGGAAAGGACACATTATCCATGGGCTTTAAAATAGTCACTTAATGTGCTTTGCATTGGCTAGCCTCTGGTACCTCCTCTCTCATACAGACTCATAAATGCTTTTTTTGGTGGTGGTAGTTGTTGTTTTTTAATTGTGGTAAAATATACATAACATAAAATTGATCACCTTATCCATTTTTAAATGCATTTTTTAAAAGTTCAGTACTATTGAGTACATTCACATTGTTGTGCAGCTATCACCACCATCATCTCCAGAACTCTGTTCATCTTGCAAAGCTGAAACTCTGTACCCATTAAACACTAACTCCCCATTCCCCCTCTGCCAGCCCCTGGCAACCATGATTCCACTTTCTGTCTCTGTGAATTTGACTATACTAGGTGCCTCACTTAAGTGGAATCATACAGTGTTTGTCTTTTTGTGACGGGCTTATTTTACTTAACATAATGTCCTCAGGGTTCATCCATGTTATGGCATGTGTCAGAATTTTCTTCCTTTTTAAGGCTGAATAATATTCCATTATATGTACATACCATATTTTTCTCATCCATTCATCCATCAATGGAAATCTGGGTTGCTTCCACAGTTTGGCTATTGTGAATAGTGCTGCTATGAAGATGGGTGTACAAATATCTCTTTAAGACATGGATGTACAGATATCTCTTCAGGGTCTTGAAGTAGGATTGCTGGATCTTATGATTGTTCATTTTTAATTTTTTGAGGAGCCACAATACTGTTTTTCATAGTAGCTTCACCATTTTGCATTCTCACCAAGAGTGTATAGGGTTTCAATTTCTCCAAATTCTTGCCAACACTCATCTTCTGTTTTTTTTTTTTCCTCTTTGTTTCTTTCTTTCTTGTTAAAATAGTAGTCATCCTAATGGGTGTGAGGTGATCGATAGATGATTTTTGGCTAAACATTAGTTTGTCTTACCATTTTGTGTGATTAACCAGTGCGTCCTAGTCTGGGGCAGCAAACAGGCCACTGGAGGTTTTCTGGGGCATCTTCACAGAGCCCAGATGTAAGAGTGCTAATGAAGGTGTTCGATCACAGTGGAAGGAAAAGTGAGTCATTCATGAATGTTCTTAGAATTCCTTGAATCTGAGACTTAGGTCAGCATCTGCTTGATAATCCTGTATGTGTATTTACCCTAGACACATTCCTTTTCTTTGTTCAGAAGGTTAAGAGGCAGGATGGAAAGGGCATAAAACTATAATGGACAATTCAGGATAAAGACAAACACTAACCACATAGACATTTGGCACATTATTTCCTTTGCTAAATTCATTCCCACCAGGACAACTGCCATACCTGGAGAAGATCTGCTTCTCACAGAACTCCAAAGTGAACTCAGAGAGCTCAGAGAAGGTTTTCATAGATCAACAAGGTGTTTGGTAATTCAGGTTCCATGTGTTATCTATCTGCTTAACTTTTATTTTGCATTTACAGCATTTCCAAAAATATCTGCCAAAAATGGGATAACATTTCCCAAATTATCCACCTTCACTATCAGTAAAAGACTATAAGATCATTCACAATTTCAGGCTATAAGTTGTCTCCACATTGTCCCAGGTGCCATTTCTGATGGAGGATGATTGTTCACTACTCTGAGTCAAATGGAGAGGTAGGGATGGTTCAATAACACTTTCTACTCCTTTTAAGAAGTACTTCAAAAAGAAAGACAGAGATGGGAAATGGGGGAAAAAATCCCCTCATTTTGATGCTTAACTATAGAAACCAGGGTGGCCCTGATCCAGAAATGCAACTAATTGTTAAGTTCATCCATTCATTTCTTCTTTCCTTCATTCATTCATTGCTGATAACCAGCAATGCCATTCTGATTTATCAACTTTCCATGTCCTGAAAAAGGATGGGCTTGTTGAAAATCATTGGTATCCCAGCTAGATGGTCTAAGAAGCATTGAGCTAATGCTAATTTTTGATGCTCCACTCTTGTATTTAGTGGAATCCTAGCAATCTGCCCACTTTGTCTCTATTCCTCTTACCATTATGTTTTTGGCTTTCTTCGGAAGGAAAAAAACTGGCCAGAAGAAGAACATTGCTGTACTTTTTTGGCGAAGCAATGTTTTTTTCCAACTCAGGGCACCATTATTTTTTGATGGTATTATCTCAATAAGCTCATAATTGGTCATTAGACCTAGATTCTTGCCTCCTTCCCCCATGATCCATTTTCCACACTGAGTAATCATTCCAATCATTCTAAAATGGATATTTCATCATGTCACTCCTCATGATTACAATGCATCAGTGGCTGTCTTTTGGTTAAAGGATAAATTCTATACTCAGTTGCATTTCTCACCAGGCTGTCCATGGGCTGTTCCTAGCTAAGTGTGTCCCTCACACTCTGGGCTCCAGTAAGACCACCCATGTGACCTGTGCTTCTTCATACACTCTCTGCTCTCCCTCCCCTACTGCCTCCAGCCTGCTCTTCCTTCTGCTTTCCCTCTGCTTTGTCTAACTCCTATTCTGCTTCCAAGGTAGACTCACTGAGGAAATAATCCCCACTCTCCTCTTGTCTCCAATTACTCCCAGTTTGGGTTACATGCTACTCTTGTTTGCTCTTGTAAACCCCCACCCATCTCTTGCCCTTGGAGTTTACTGCACACTTGTTTGTTTACTTGTGAATTTCCCTCTAGGCTGTGAGCATCAGCAGTTTTCTCTGCATATTTGTGTCCCTGTGTCTAGAGTAGGCAGGAATTAAGTAGACTTGCAATAAATGTTCAACAAAAGATATATTGAGCACCAGAAGCACGTGCTGCTCAACAGGAGTGAGGAATGGAAAGTTTCTTGGAGGCCTTTGTCAGCAGTACCCTCATTTCCTTTTGAGATATTACCTTTCACCACCTGAGGGTATGGTCAATCCAATAGTTTCAGAGGCCTCTACTTCCAGATTCAGTACCCCTCATTTCTTGTAAAGATAAGGTAGGTACCTGATCTAAGCTCAGCCAATTGGAAAATCTATCCTGGGACTTTCAATCATTGAAATGAAGGAAGGGGAAATGAAACAGAGTTTGTCCAGTCCAACTGGCCTTTGAGCTGATAGGGAAGAGAGAAAGGTGGAGAAATAAGGTGCATTAGTTGGAGTTTAACTCCTTGGAACAGAAAACACCCAAATATCTTAATGATTTATATGAGATAAAATTATATTTAGCTCTCATACAAAAGAAGTCCAGAAATAAAGAGCCCATGAGTAATAAAGCTGTTACAAGAAGATGTCAGAGACCCAGGCTCCTTCTACTCTTTGTTCCTAGACTTCAAGCCTGTCCTTATAACCCCAGATGGCTTATGGAGTGCCAGCATCGACATACATGTTCCAGGCAACAATAGGGAGAAAGTAGAAGAAAAGAAGAATTCTTGTAAGGATATTTCCTGGAAATTTCACACCACTTTTATTTATATCTTATTGGTCCAAACTTAGTGAAGTGTACTTGTAGCTGCAAGGGAGATTTTGGAATGTACTCTTTCAAGCAGGTGACAATATTGCTGGTGGGAAGTCATGATTATGTACCTAAAGAAGAGGGTGATATGTATTAAGAGTTACCTGGTAGCCTCTCTATACCACTTGTCATTTTCAGAGGGGCAAGAAGTGGAAGGATTGTTTCAAGGTAAGTTTGAAGCATTTCTGCTGACATAGTTGGTTAATAACTGAGCAGGAGCAGTAGCATAGCAGTTACAGGAAGAGCATATTCCTTGGAGGGACTAGTAAATAGGCTCTGCACTGGGTCTTTATGCCTGTATGCTATTTAATGCTCTTATCATCCCCATTAGATGATGAAGCTTGTGCACAATCACACAGTACTAGAGCTGAGTTTGGAGCCAGACTGACTTGAAAGCTCATATTCCTTCCCCTCTCATGCCTTGGAGCTCTGCCTGTGATGTCATAACAAAATCTCGTTGCTAGTGCAATGCTCAGAAGTGCAGCTTGCCCAGAGGCCAGCAGACAAGGGCTTCGTACAGAGTGGAGGCCAATGGTAGGTTCCTCGTCCCAATGCGTGGGGCAGGCTATTTCATGATCACTTTCTTGTGAGATGTGTGGTGTTCTCATTTCATTTCTTGGATTATAATGAAATAAAATACAACTTTTTTTCTGAGAACCATTTTTTGACTGTTTGCCTCTCAAAATGATGACCCAATTTAGGAAGCTCAAGAGTCAGTGTTGAACAGGCAATAGTATAGTTATTTAACACTATCAAAAATCTAATACTTTTCATCTGACAGGAGTAGTTACTCTAAGAAAAAACCATACATGAAAAGTCATATAAAAATAAATCAGTGTGTGTACATACACATGTTTGCTACTGAGAAGAAATAACCAGTTCAAAGTAATACTGGATGAGTGTGTGTGTGTGTGTGTGTGTGTTTATAGTGGGGGGTGTCAGACAGAACAGAAATCTAGTGGGTAGAATTTACTGAGTTAGTACAGTTTGGCAATGTACTAGCTCAAGATGGTTGGGTTTGATACTAATAAATAAAGGGACCCAGCAGCTTAAAACAAGGTCATGGCTTAGATTTGCCAAGCCAGGCAGAAATGCTTTGAAAATCCATATGACAAGAGAGGCACGTGACAGGGATGAAATGATTTTGATATTGGCAGGTTTCCATTTCTTAGCCTAAGTTACCCAGCTGAGACGTGTGGGCGCCACACAGTGACAGCTGACAAAATAAATGTATTGATGGAATGATCGGCCAGTTCCCTGCTGAGTGGCAGAGGGATGCCAGTGAGATTAAAGGTCTTTGGACAATTATCTGAATTGGTCCTCATCCAAGCTAGTCATCATTTCCACCATTGAACGAAGCTTTCTTCTATTGCAGCTTTTAAAGAGAAGTTCTTTGAGAACTGAACACAAATCTCCCGTCCATTACATTTTACAGTGTTAAGGGTAGGGCATGCCCTCTGAGGATTGCATCCTGTAATATAGGGGTATCATGCAAGAGGTGGGGTTCAGAGGACTGAACAGGAGAGAAAGCCTTTGTTGGATTTAAAGAATAAGGACCAAGGCAGGAAAAGCAGAACAGCAGGCACCCAGGAAACCTGACAGCTATGGCTCTTTTTTCTGCTAGCATGAACAAACAGGATTTTCACAATGTCAGAGTAAGCAGACACCATCCACTTGAGTGGGATGTGAAGAGACTGTAGCCTGGGCACTGAAGGGTTGGGCTTGTGGTGGGTGGCAAGAAGAGACTGATATCCAGAGAAGCTGTTAGGGTCTTCCCTACAGCCAGCAGACCTCAGGGCACTCAGTAGGCACAGAGGCCCAGGGCAGCTGTGTGCTAGAAAAGAACAAATGTATCACCAGTTCTTGACTCCTTGCCTAGCATGTTCTCTGTGTCTGGGTGTATTTCACTTACTCGATGCTCAATTAACAGAAACACTATATAACATGTGTCATGCTTCTTAATAAGACTTCATAGTAAGAGAGATTTTTCAATAATTTAGATACTCTTTGTAGTACCAATGAAGATTTATGCTGCCTGATGATAGTTCATAAAGGCAATTATATGGAAGAATTTAAAAACAGCATGTGGAGTTGGAGCAAGAAGAATAGAGCCTTCCTTCCTTCCTTCCTTCCTTCCTTCCTCCCTTCCTTCCTTCCTTCCTTCCTTCCTTCCTTCCTTCCTTCCTTCCTTCCTTCCTTCCCTCCTTCTTCTTTTCTCCCTTCCTCCCTTCATCAAATAGCCATTAAATGAGATTCACCTCCGTATGGACATATGGAAAATTCATTTGACAGATTTAAAATTGAAATCTCAGCATTTTCTAGACTTAAGAGACCTATGTGAGCAGGAGATTATTTGCTTTATGAAAGGATTTTCCATATGATTGTCTACTTCTTGGTGAATTTCATTGTCCTGTATGCCTGCCAGCACACTACTTTGTAGTCGAAAAATGGCTTTCCAGAATGTCCATGTGAATTCCAAATAGTCCTGTTAGTAAGAAAACAAAGGTCATGACTTCCAATTCACAGATGGGAGAAGACTTTCCTCAAATGTTAAGTGATGTGCCCAGCCTTGGAAATAGCATAAAATCTAACTTCCAGTCCCATGGCTGCTGTATTTTATCATATGGTCTATTAGATAGATCTGTTTTAATCTGGTACCTTGCAGTTTACATCTTTACATACACTACTCCAATTATCTTCACAGCAATCCTTCAACACAGGTAAGTTACATCATCATCATTACTGAGATCATCATCCTAAAGGCTCACAGAGGGAAGAATCTGCCTCCAAATAGAACCAGTGAAAAGCAACATATAATGCATGGAATTAGTCAGCTGCAGATGCAATCTATTCTAAGAGCCTTTTAAATGTGTTGCCAAGGAGACTTGAAGACCACCAGATAATTCCATCAGATTGCCACTTGTTTTGGTCTAAATGGGGTGGCCAGAGTGTGCTCAGAATGAGTGTGCAAAGGAAACACAGCTTCAACCCGACCCATCACTCCCAGTTTGCCTAAACAAGGACTCTAACAATAGAAAGAAGGTATTTACATCCAATCTAGAAAAGGGAAATCAGTTAAAAGAACTTGTTAGAACTGATGAAAGAAGGTGCTCTGTCCAGTAACAAGAACTTTGCTGGCTTGTTGATGAATTTCTTCTTAGAGTCAGGTTAGAAACTCTAGGCTGCCAAATTGGGTGACTTGGGCTTTAAGGTCATCCCAGCATCTGGTCAGTTTTAGGTGCCCAAGGTGACCCCAGATGGGAGAATGGCTGCCCTCGGACCCTTGCCTCTAGGAGAGAGAATGGGATGACTGCTGATGAGCAGAAAGGCTTTTGTGATGCTCCAAAAGAGAAAAAGGGACCCCTGGTTTACCTACTGACCCTCGTATGAGTTTGGTCAGCAGTTGTTAGGACCTCTGACAAGCCTATAAAAATGGAGTTCCTCATCTCTAAATTGAGTCAGGTTCTGAACTCTGCTAGCCTTGCCACATGCAGTTGCTGGAGGCGGGTAGGCAGTGTGCACCATCAGCTGGCCCCACCCAGATGTCTTTTCTGCTTAGTGGTTAAACGCATAAGCTTTGAAATAAAGATACCTGAGTTTAAATCTGCATCCTGCCACTTAGTACCTGTGAGACCTGGGCAAATCATTTATCACTTATGAACTCTATTTTCCTAATCTGTAAAATGGAGGTGAAAATAATTCCTACTTTGTAGGGGTCTAGTGAGTATTAAATTAGTTAACTGGACTGTATTTAGCATGTGATACTCAAATTAAAGTTATAATGTAAGTAGGCTAAACCATCTACATCTCATGTGACTTTCAAAGAATATCGCTATTTCATCAAGAGGGACACATGTATATTAAACTGTCCATTTAAGCTTCGTATTAAGCTTTGCAAATGTGAACATCAGTTGTTAATCAGCAAGTCTCAGTAAGAGAAATCAGAAAGTCTTGATGGGGACTGAAACAAGCCTCCATGGGAATTCTGATATCCCTGGGCTTGCTTCCCTTATGCTCCCTGGTTCTCTCAAGAAATGACTTGTAAGCCCTGGCTGGCGTAGCTCAGTGGATTGAGCGCAGGCTGGGAACCAAAGTGTTCCAGGTTCGATTCCCAGCCAGGGTACATTTCTGGGTTGCAGGCCATAACCCCCAGCAACCGCACATTGATGTTTCTCTCTCTATCTCCCTCCCTTCCCTCCCTAAAAATAAATAAATAAAATCTTACAGAAAAAAAAGAAATGACTTGTGTGGATGAGAAATATGCTTCATGGGAGGACATGCAAAGTGTTGGGAGTCTTTGATAGTTTTATCCAATGTCCTATATGGAAGGGTAGGCAGGGAGTTCATCTGGTCATCAGCAGCCACAGAGTCAACGAATGGGGAATTTCTCTGAGGACCGAGCATGTTAGAAGTGTCCAGTGGTTTTACATAATGGGGGACTGTTGAGAGATACAGGCAAAGATGCCTGCACTGAGTAGTTCTGAGCTTCCTTTCTTTTCTTCTTCCTGTCTTTGGTGGACAGAAAGGGACCTTGGGCTTTGCTGGGGCATAAGCCTGAAACAAGGGTCCAAGCACCAGAGCAAGCTAAGTTGAGCCCAGTGTGGCACAGCAGACCCTTGAAATGTTCCTGGGGAAGGAAGGGGCACTAGAGCCCATGATGCTGCTAGAGGAAGGTTTTTGGTGAGAAGAGATTCAGGAATTGGACTAAACAAGTCAAGTGTTGTAGACCAACTCTTTATGTCCCCCTGAATTGTTATGTAGAAACCCAACCCTAATGTGCTGGTGTTAGGAGGTGGGGCCTTTGAGAGGTGTTTAGGTCATGAGGGTGAAGCCCTCATGATTGACCTTAGTGCCCTTATAAAAGAAGCCCCAGAGAGCTGCCCCCACCTCTGCCGTGGGAGTACTTATTGAGAAAACAGCTGTCTGTGAACCAGGAAGTGTGCTCCTACCAGACACCAAATTCACCAGTGCCTTCATTTTGGACTTCCCAGCCCCCAGAACTGTGGGAAATACATTTCTGTTGCTTATATTCTCCCCATGCTGTGGTGCTTTGTTATAATAGACCAGGCTGATTAAGACTTCAAGGGAAAGTTCCAAACCACAAGTAGTCACCAGGACAGGACATGTGGGAGCCAGGTAGTTTTGCTGGACACCCCAACTGCTCTCAACTTTTGTTCCTGTTCCCTCTCTAGTGAGGTATTGCTGTCACCCAAACACCTGAAACATCTGACTACCTTCTGGTAGGAGGCATAATTGGCGGAAGGCTAGCTCTGATGTCTGTGAAGGAGTGTGCAGGTCTCCAGTCTCCATATGTACCCTTGGAACTCCACCCACAGCTTTGTTCCTTATTGTCTGTTCCTGACCATTTAGAGCCATGTGGACTCCAATTAAAGACTAGAGCCCAGACCTCTACCCATCACTTTGACATGTATAAAGAAGGCTCAGGGGGCTCAGATATGTGCTACTCACCATCTGGGTGAAGGTGGAGAGAGAGGGAAGGCAGTGTGTATATATGTGCTGATGGAAATTATTATGGGGACAGGGTGATAGAAATTATTATGAGGAGAAGGTGGTGAGCACAGGACCAGAAGGATGGAAAATTAGAAAATAAACTAAACATGGCATCAATATGCAAAAATGGGAGTGTGCCTGGTGGAGGAAATTATAGGTCTATCAGATGAATATTCATCAAGTATAGAAGAATGAAAGCTTCCTATTGTACATGGGGATGTAATTAAATCAAGGAGTTGGACTAAAATTGGCTGCAGGAGAGGACTGGGAATTAACAGCAGATCCTGAGGTGACTTTAGCCCAAGCCTGGAAACTGGGGCCTACGTAGAGACCATCTCATTGTCACAGGCATTGGAGCCAGCCTCCTACAGAGTATAGATCTTCCTTAGTTCTTGTTCCTGTTTTGTTATTCATCTAACACACAAGCCCAGTAGTCCCCAGCCTATTTGAAGACAGAGATACATGACAAGCCCAGATTCAGGCTTCTAGGGAAATCTTGTACCTGTTTTTGTCACTGGAATTAGAGAAATTCCATGAGTGAGGCATGAGCTGAATTCCACCTCATCACTGCCCATCTCTGTGTGGGGATGAGAAGCTGTAGGAAGTCACATTGAGCAGCCCTGGCTCTGAGACTCTGATGGCATGCTGCATTGGGAGGAGGCAGTGTTTTCAGATTAGAGACTTCAGTTTCTCTTGCTTTCTGGTTGGTGACCTGGACCCTGGACAAACCGTATCTCTGTCTAAGAGCCTCAAAGGGCCCTGAAGGTGTGGTTAACGTGGTTCCCTTTTCGTCAGCGTGTTTGTGGTAGCTCTCCCACATCCATAGCTGTATTTCCCCTGCCTCTGAAGACTGACTTCTGGTGATGCCTGAACTGAATCTCACCTACAGAGAGTGTTTATATTGCTCAGTGTAACGGCCAATAATTTGGATTATTAGGTCCCGGAGTAACAATTCTATCTACTGCTCTACCTGCTGGGACAGCCATACATCCCTGTTCCACAGCTTCCTACCAAGGAAGGGCTTGATTGGTGTAGGTCCTAACTGAGGGTATGGAGATTTAGAATTAAATAGGACAGAGCTTCTGCCCCAAAGGTAGTGAGAGAGACAAGTAACTATGTACATGGAAATATGGAGTTAGAAGCTGTGGGAAGGAGCCACGGTGCAGCTGACACCTCTGAGGGCTCGCTGTGTGCCCCACACAAGCTGTCTAAGCACTTTACACATGTTGCACATTCAGTCCCCTCCTGAACCTGTGAGAGCTACCATCACTGCAGTAGTCTCCCCTTATCCATGGTTTGTTTTCTGTGGTGTCAGTTACCTGTGGTCAACCATGGTCTGAAAATAGTAACTGGAAAATTCTAGAGATAAAAAGTTCAACTATTGAGGATCCAAACCATCAGCATTATCTGCTATTGACACCCACTCATTGACATCGTCCTGGCTCTATGATCCAGGATCATCCAAAGCAAATGATCCTCCTGTCATATTATGAGAAGGTCAATAGTAGCCTAACTCTAACCATAGCACCTACATCATTCACCTCATCTCATCACCTGGGCACTGTATCATCTTACATTATCACAAGAAGGGCAAGTGCAGTACAATAAGATAGTGTGAGAAAGAAAGAAAGACTATGCTAACATAACTTTTATTATAGTATATTGTTATAATTGTTCTATTTTATTATTGGTTATTATTAATCTTTTATAGTGCCTCCTTTATAAATTAAACTCTATGATAGGTATTTATGTGTAGAAAAAAGTAATATATATAGGTTTGGTACTATCCATGAGTTGAGTCATCCATGGTGTGTGTGGGGGGGTCTTGTAGTATATCCCCCATAGATTAGGGTGGCTACTATATTCCCATTTAAGAGATGAATAATAGAGCAAGACTCAGACATGTTAAAAATTTATTCAGAACCTAACTGATCTGGGATGTGAACTCAGTGTCATGGACTCTAGAACTCATGCTCTGTGGCTTCTGTTCCTACTTCACTGGCTTTGCTGAATGTTTCTCTCTTCCCCAATCAAGCTCAGACACTGCTTTCACCATAGGGCTTGTGAATGGGCTGTTTCCAGTGCTTGGGGTGGAAGCTCTTTTGGATAACTGCATGACTGATTCTCCACCATCATTGAGGCACATTTTCACTGGGGCCCTGCCCCTACCCCAGCATTTCCAATCTACCTGCCCCTATTTTATTTTGTATAACATGTATCCCCGTTGATACAGTTTACTGAATTATTACTTTTCTTGGTGAATGTATTTCTCTTTACTAGCATGTAAACTCAAGAAGGTAGGAACTTTTGCCTGTTTTTATTCACAGTTGTGCTCTAGGCATTTACAGCCATGCCTGGTATAAAGTGGGTAGGTGCTCAATAAACATGGGCTGGTTGCATGAATAAATTAACACGCACCATGAGATAAAATAAAGCCAAGTAAAAATGCTCAGTCTTTATTTAAATCCTTGTTCAGAGTTTGCTCTAAGAACCTGATCTTTATTACAGTGTTGTTGGGAAACTTGTCTTCCCTCTAAAATACTTGGCCTGATAAGTGCTGTCTGCTCGTCACCTGGACAGACAGACATTCAGTTGTTCAACACCCACCAACCACAGTGGATCCCCGATGGCCATCATCCAGCCCAGTCAGCTGGTGCCAGTGCCATCTTAGTGGCCCAGTGTTTTTGGATCTGAGCCCTATTAACCACTCTAACTACTCTAGGAATGGACTCTTTGTTTTATTAGCTCTCCCTCTCTTTGAATTGATCTGATCATCCTGTATTGTTAGCAATCAGGAGTATAACCTACCTGTGTTCTGCCCAGATGGGGCCACGGGATCCTTGCTTTATTCCGTTTGGCTGGCTATGGAACTTCCCAGTTGATATCCTAAGTGAAAATGCATTTCCTCACTGGGCAGGAACAAAGCTGCATGATTCTTCCTGGTAATGCCATTAAACAACCCTCTCAATAGCATTAGCTCAGGGGTTGTTAATGTGCAATCAATTTTGTATGGGCTTTCAAAGGACTCAGCTCCGTCTCAGGCATATAATGTGTCCTGATAAATGTTGGTTGTTTTCCTTTTCTTCCAGCTTCCCTTCAGCTTGTCTCAGCTGCTGTTCTCCTCTCTCCAGAGGCTCTGCCTTGAAGGAATACATATTTTGGCCCCTGTTGCAGAGGTTTTAAATAGCAGGGAGCAGGTGGCAGCAAGCTTCCTCCCTTTCCCCTGGTGGATACCACTTCACACTGGCAGCTTCTACATGGTTTAACATGAAACATAAAAACCCACTGTGGAGGTTTTCCCATGTGATCTTGTTGATTAAATGAGCTAATGCATGTAAGATACTTAGAACAGTACCTGGCAGTTGGGGGAAATTACTAAAAAATGTTTATTAATAAAATGTCTCTAGGCAATCTATCTTGGGGACACTGAAGACAAAGAAATGTTCTGTTTCCCACAGACCTAAGGAATTCTTTCGAGAGGGATTTCCCTGCAGATCCGTTTATGGCAGAGCCTGTGCATGCCTCCACCGTACCAGCAGGATCAGTCTGGGTCCTTCTGTTCTCCTGATCGCTATGTTTGTAACCTATATGTCCCTGGTGTTAGTTTCCAGAGTTGCAAAGTCTTCCAGTATTCTCCCCTGACAATCCAGCTGGAGGCAAACAAGACTCTTTTCATGTAGGACTCGGGGGTGACATGCAGTCTGGTGTACCAGACCAATGTGATCTTAGGAACCAGACCTCCTCTCTGTAGTTGTGGGAACTTGGACAACTGCTTAAGCTCCTGACACTTAGTCTCCTTATCTCCTCATAGTGATATGTGTTACCCAGTAAGTTGTAGAAAGGTTAAATAAGACAGCCTATGCATTGGGGTTAAAATGCAAATATGATTTCTCCTTCACATACTACAAAAACTGTTCATTAGCTCTAAGGTTTAAATAGTTCTGAATAATTATAAAATTATGTCCAACGCGATCTTCTTAGAGCCACCTTTTCAATCCACCTCCCCTTTCTCTTGCATGTTTCTATCATGGCTGATTATCTTTCTAATGCAGCACATCACTCACATGCTTAAAACCTTCATTGGTTTCCTAACCTGACTTCCAAAACTCCTTAGAATCTAGCATATGCTTCTGTTCCCATCCTCACATACCCTTTTCCTTCCCCCAAACTTTCAATAATGGCTTGAACAAAAGGGTATTTTTTCTTACTCAACAATATATACAAATGTTAAGGGTAATTGGTATTAACTCAGCTTTTCAACATTGTCATCAGGAAACTGGTCCTTTTCTGCTTTTGTCTTTTGCCATGATTTGCATGGTAACTCTCATTCCCATGCTCATTACTTCATGACTGCAAAATGGCTGCCCCTGCACCAGGCACCACCTCTGTGTTTAATGCAAAAGGTGGAAGTTAGGGCAGCATAGGTTGTGTTTGTACTTTTTATTCAAGAGAGCAAAAGCTACCCCAGAGTCTCCCAGTAGAATTCAGGTTATGTTTTATAGACCAGAATTCTGTCACTAGCCTACTCTTAGCTGTAAAGGAAGCTAATAAAATAAATATAGAGCTGGACATATCATCATCTTAAACGTAACTGGCATCTGTTAGCAAGAAAAATGGGACGGGATTGACTATTGGATTATTGCTAATAGCACGGGTTACATACGGTATTATACTTCTTTTTTTTCCCTGTTTTTCTCCTTAGTAGACTGTGAACTCCTTGAAGGCCAGTGCCCAGCTCATTCCTCTCTCCCTGGGCCCTACATTGCCTGGGATAGAAGGGGCTCATTTAAACATTTACTGTATAAATAAATGGGATTTATTCAAATCCCATCAGTTTATATGCCACATTAAAGGCCAGTTTGATTCCAGTTCAGAAAAGAGCCAGGTGTGTGTCTCAGTTCGTACAACCACTTGTTTCGGCATCAAGGGCTTGCAGCCCAAACTTCCCACGGGGGGCTTATACAGTTCTCCTCTGGGGAAATCATGTAGAGTAAACTCTCCAGTTGCCAGATCCCAGAAGCTGAAATTTGGTCCTGATAATAAAATACTATGAAGTCTTTAACTCTCAGGAAGCTGCCAGCTCACACAATAACATTATATTAATTTTCTGTTTAATAAAGCACTCTGGAACCCTCAACATGGGCTGCATGTGCCTGCCTGGGAATGGAAGAAACACGAGGCTCAGTTCACTTAAGGCAGGAGGACATGCTAGATAAATGGAATCTAATTGAAGTGTACAATATGCTTACCATGTAGCTGCTGATAAAACATTACCCCTTTTTTTCTTTGCACAATATGAAAGATAATATCAGATCCACTAAATCAAAATCATATTTAACAGTATTCTTTAGTCCAGGGCTGTGTCCCTTTGTGTTTTGTAAGGGATCGCCCTGTCAAAGGATGGCTTTGCAGAGCTCCGTACTGAAGGGGCTGCAAGGAGGTGTAATTGTGGGCTCGTAGGAAGGAGGCAGGGATGTTTAAACACGACTCCTGGCAGGAGGGAGGGAACAACCACTAATCTGTGTGAAGGCTTAGGTCCAAAGTTTCTTTGCTATAAATCCAAGGAATCTTTTAATTTGGGTTAAAGAGTACATGTAATTAACTCTTAATGTAATGAGCTAAAACAGATTATAGTTAAATTATAGATCCAGATTCCACCTATTGGGGTCTTTGGCCACTAAGGTGAAAACTTAGCTTAAAAAAAATGGTAGCCATAATTAGGTACTGATCTTAGAGGGAAGAAGTGATTGGAATGTGTCTTTTATTCCTGACGTTCACCTTACCATTTCCCACTGCTGATGGAACATAAAGAGAAAGACAGCGCTGTCCACCTAAAACCTATGGGACAAAGGTGAAACTTTGAAATGCCCTTTCTTTATATGTCAGGCACACAAAACCTGGTGTCAGACACTGCCCAGCTTGGTCTCCTCCAGACCCTTAGGAACAGTGCTTGTTGAGGCTGGGCAGAACTTATCTCAGCGGCAACAGGAGGCTGGAGTGGTTTGTGGAACTTTGTCTTGGGGTTGTCAATGAACAATATTTGTTCAGGGAAATTAGCACCCTGCTCCTCTCCTGCTGTTTTTGTGGAAATATCAAGGCCTCCACATGGCTCTTGCATTGACAAACAGAGATGTAACACAGCAAATCTTCAAAACAGCTTTTTTTAAGAACAAGTATTTGGAATTGGTCGGCTTTTTTCTTCTTTTCTTGTCCTTGTTTGTACTTGGCCCAATAGGTCAGAGAAAAAAGGAGCATTTTAATTTCTAAAAAATTACTTAACATTCAAACTAACAATTAACCACTCTAAATACCAAGAGACTTTTACTCTGCATTAACACTTTTACCTTAAACTAAAAAACTGTAAAGTTTGTTATAAATACCTAATAAGTGTGGAGGGAGAACAGAAAGAGAGGAGGAATTTGAAATTGAGGATATTTGAAATTGTTTTTATTCTTATTCAGAAACTAGTCTGTGGCCAGAGGTGAAATTTAACTCCCTCTATTCATCATTTCTTTCCTACTCAAAGCAAATCTCAGAATTGCTACGTTTTGCTGTGAATAAAGATTAGTCTGGAGAGAACCAACTTTTACCAAGTTCCCCAAATTAACAGTTTTCAATAGCAGCTGTAATTTCAGCAAGTTTATTTTATTTGCAGGGAGACTCAGTTTTTATTGCTAAGATTTGTGAATAGCTACTCTCCTTAAAACCAGGTTATAACTCTTAGTCTCAGCTCCTGAAGGCATGGGTCATTTCTTAATATGCTTTCCAATAAAATCTATTTTATTTTGTTAACTAATATATAAATATATGCAGAAAAATAGTGATTTCCTATATGCCAGAGGATTTTGTTAAGTCCTTAATAAATTAGCTTAGTTACCCCTCATAATAACCCAATGAGGTAGTTACCATTATTATCTCTGAATCATAAATGAGGAAACAGAGATGAAGAGAATTAAGTGCAAAAGTCACATGACTTCTAACTGGAGCTGTTGGGATTTGACGTATTCAACTAAAACTGCATTCTTAGCCACTGTGCTTTGAAACCTTGATGTGTCACCCAAAACAGTGTCTTGTGTAAGTGCTGGGGACATATGTATCTAGTAAAGGAGCCCAAGGCTCCCTTCTGAACTGGGGTTTGGTGTCCGGGGTCCATACATGCATTTAAAATTAGCCTTGGGTGACGCAGCAAAGTTGTATTAGTAATAAGATGCTTGCATACAGGGTAGGACATATGATAGATGCCCATTAAGTGCTTGCTAACTGTACTGTTTTCAGAATAAAAGTTTCTGTCTTTCTCTCTCTTTTAATATTGTTTGTTTTCCTCTGCTATTTCCATTGCTTTGCATTCACTTAGGTATGGGCGTTTCCCCAGGCATGGCCACCTCTGGTATGTCATGCCCCATTGTACATTGTGTTCCCTATTCTTGGACTGTCCTTTCCCGACCTGATTTGCTCAGAAGCCCCTCCTCAGACTTCAGGACATAGCTCATAGGTAATGCCCCAACCCTTTTGTTCCTAATGCCCCTGGTCTGTGTTGCCCTATTCCTGTGTCTCTCATTAAATCTGTGTGTACCAACCTTCCTCATGATGTGTAGCTATTTGAATGCAGAAACTGTGCCTCAATTCATTTTAATATACCTGGTACACTGCACCTGATACGCTTAGTGAGGCATAATGATCCAATGAATGAAAAGGGAAAACGAAACCAGAAGGCAAGACCACTGACATTTCACTATGATTCTTTGAAAGTTCTGAAAAATTTAGGGCTCTTCACAGTGGAACACTATAAATGAAGAAAACATCAAAGATCTTTGAGGTCAGTACAAAATGTGGATGGAATTTACAGGGTCAACTTATTTCATTGGAAATGATACATTTGCATTTCAATCAAATAAACCACCATCAAATTAGTCTTCCCACCCTCACATTCTATCCAAGGATATCCTTGTTCCTGGATCCCAGGTAAATAAGTGAATATTTATTTCTCCTAAATGGAACCGAAGAAAAGATTATGCAAAGCAAGGCCATTTCTAACATATTTTCTCCCATGCAAGATACAATCTAAAAACTACTTGCTATTATGGTTTGGAATAAGATATGTTATTAAGAGAATGACAGAAAAATAAGACATCCATCAAAGTGTCTGTTTCATTCCTATATACAGAGCTTTCCTATACCCAGAGGGCGTCAAGGCACAAATCATGGGTAACAAGATCTTAAGTAGAAGGAACAAGAAACAAGCAAGGAAAGACTCTTATAATTGTGTCCTCTTGCTCTTAACTTAATTGTTTCTCTTTTGGCATTGTCTTTCAAAGGAGAAAATGGATAGTTGCTAGTTGCAGGAAGAAAATAAAGCATTTGGAGACAGATGCTCAGCATTGTGCAGATGAGTGGTTAATGAGGAGCCAGATCTAGGGTGGCTATGACCTTGAGATCCCCCCAGATCTGCTACCTCCAGCAGGAAATGGCATGGGGCAGCATGCATCTCATCTGAAGACCTACTAGGAAAAGAAGAAAGAGACTGGAAGCCAAGCTTTATCTAGCAAATATCTATTGCAAAGGAATGATAGCTGTCTCAATCCCCCTCCTAGAATAAGCAAGCATACAACAGCATGTGTGAGAGAAAAGAAAAACAAGTGTTGCACTAATAAAAATTCTCATATTTCTTACAATTAAGACTATGAAGACAGATTGCAGAGTAGCCCAGAGAGCCAGGCATGCCTTCTGAGAATGTCCCAAGCTGACAAATCTGTGTGCAGGAGGAACAAGTTGAGGCCCATACTCTAGGCAGGTTAAGAGCTGGAGTCCGAAAGCACCTTCAGCACCTCTGTGTGAAGTCAAGGGCGACTATTATTTGGGATTTCGGTTGCTTAGGAAATATAGCTTCTATATACCATTGGCTAATGTACTGTTTCTGTTAAGAAAACAGTTTTTTAATTACCTTGAAGTAAGGATTCCATTGAACTCATTAGAAAGGCAAGGATGGTGGCAATATGTAGGAAATGAGGGAATGCCAGCAAATGTATAATTCCTTGGGAATAATTACCAGGGAAGTCATAGAAGAGTGCATAGTAGAGGTGGCACATTTAAATTTTAGTTCCTGCCTATTTCCAAAGGGCACTTAGGGTTACTATCAATGATGGTCATTTATTGAGTGTTTACTATGCACCATACTCTAGACCAAGGCCTTCATAGATATAGTTACATAGTTTTCTAAGGCTCACAACAACTGTATGAAGTAGGTATTACTATTGCTGACCTTAAAAATAAAAGTAATTTTACCAGCAAAAAATAGGTATATTCAGGAATAGTAGAGAATTACAATTCAAGACATGCAAGCTATGGCAGAACCGTAGGCAAGTCCAGAGGACAAAGGAGAATATTCTTTTGTAGAGGAGAGGGGAAGTTAGCAGGGGCTGTTAGAAACAAAGATTCCATTGGAGAAAACTGGGAGTTTGGAGTATAGTGGTTTTTCATTGGCTGGGTTGTCACTCTCTCATTGGCTGGATCATTGTTGGGGGAGGAGACAATCTTCCTATTCTCCCTGTTGGTGTAGTAGAATAGAAATCTTCTGGATGTAGATGCAAGACACTTCTCTTTTTTGGGGCAATAGAGAATGAATGGTAGGAGTGAGAGCTCCCCGCCCCCCCCCAGGCCCTCCTGATTCCAATCTTCATTGAAGTCTATTAATTTTCACACCATCTTCATTTTATTTAGATGAAATGACTGAGACTTAGGGTGAGTTGACTTGCTAAGTAGAGGAGCTGGGACCAGCACCCACATGTGCTTTACACCATGCCTGGCACTTCTCCATTTCACTACAGTAAGTGTCAAGCCTCTAGGTTTAGGAAGGGGTGTCCTTCAAATTATACAACTAAATATTTCTTCTTTGTCTTCCTTTTCCCTCCCTCCCTCCCTCCCTCCCTCCCTCCCTCCCTCCCTTCCTTCCTTCCTTCCTTCCTTCCTTCCTTCCTTCCTTCTTTCCCCCTCTTGTCCCTCCTCCTCCTTTCTCTTTCTTCCTAGAATTTGGTGTTTTTCTTTTTCAACAATTGTTTGTTAAAAATTATAATATTATGGTTTATAACATTGGTTTTTGTTTCTGGCACAGAGATCCTAAAACCTTTGGAAATTTTCTAAGTGATGAGCCTAAAAAGGTGTATTTGTGTTGTTGTTAACAGGTGACTTTTGGAATGCACCTAAAAATGGCAGCTGGTTGCCAGAAGAACCAACCATGTGATTTCAGGGTAGGAATTTTTAGTATCTCTACCCCTGACATTGAGGAGGAGAGAGGGGCTGTAGGTTGATTCAGTGGCTAGTGGCTGATGACTTAGTCAATCATGATTATGTAATGAAGCCTCCATAAAACCCCAACAAGATGGAGTTTGGAGAGCTTTTGGATTGCTGAGCACATGCAAATATGGGGAGAGTTGCATGCCCTTTCTATGTATCTATGGGTCTGTCACATGCGACTGTTCCTGAGTTGTACCCTTTATAATAAACCAGTAATCTAGTAAGTAAAATGTTTGAGTTCTGTGTGCCACTCTTGCAAATTAATTGAACCCAAGGAGGGGGTCTTGGGAATCTCTAATCTATATCTGGTAGGTCAGAAGCACAGATGACACCCTAGACTTGAGATTGTAATCTGAAGTGTGTATGTATGTACAAGGCGGGGGGGGGGGGCTTGTGGGACTGAGCCCTTAACCTGTGGGATCTGATGCTAACTCCAGGTAGATTGCATCAGAATTGAGTTGAATTATAGGTGCCCAGTGGATGTCAGAGAATTACTTGGTGGTGTGTGTGTGGGGGGGAGGGGGGGGCCCACACAGTGTAATTGGGTACAAAAATTGTTAAGCATATATTATGTCCTGGGTACAACAGAAAGAATACAAAGATTAATACATTGATGCTACATATTCAAGGACTATTTATTTTGGTAGGAAAGATGGATATATGAACAATTTACTTTGAGGAGATAGCTACTAAATACTAGAACATGTAAATGGTAAAGGAAGAAATAATTAATTGTAAATACAGGATCTGGTAATATTTCATATGTGAGGAACATTTGGAAATTGAAAGGTAAGAGAATATTGTATTTGTGAACCTAGAGTAGGGTGAATGAATAGCACAAGTAGAAACAAAAATGAGGGACACTTCATTTGGTCCCAAAGTAAATGAATGTCTGAAGACAGTTTAGGGCAAATCTGTGTGACACCTTGAGTGTTGTGCTAAGCAGTATGAGATTTATTCTGTGGATATCAAAGGCTTCTAGAGGTACAGGATAAAGTATCTGATTTTTGTTTTAAGAAATTTAGTATTAATGATGGGTTTGATGTTAGAGACAAGACATTGAAGGCGGGGAGACCAATCAGAGGCCACTGTAATAGATCATGTGAGGGAGAAGATTAAGCTGAACCTGGAAGTGGCAGTAGTGGTTCTGAGAAGGAACAGCTGATAGAAAAGATGCTGCATAAGTAGAATCAATAGTGCTTGACATTTGGGGATGTATTAGTTATATAGTTTAATTGATATAACAAGTAGACTTCAAAAATATACCATGGTTCCAACACAAGGCAAGATCATTTTTTGCAAATGTAACAGTACTGGGCAGATAAACAAGTTGGAGATGTTGCCTTCTTCCACAATGACATTTGCAGAAATGCCATTGTGGAAAGCCACACTAATAGAAACTCTACCATTTTCAACACATAACTTCCAAGATTGATCTAAGGATCATTTCAATTCCAGGAAACCTAAAGGTAACACCAGATGGAAGGAATTGGGTGGGAAATTGGATGTGGCCAAGGAGTAGCACACGTCACTTCCATTCACATTCCATTCTCACAACTATGTTTAACTTCAAGGAGCCTGGGAAATGTATAATAGTCTAGCTGTGTGGCCACAAAGAGAAGCGGACATGGATTTTCCTGAGCAGATAACATTCTTGGCCACAGACTGGAAAAAGGGGATGTGATAGAACTGAAAATACATTTCTAACTGGTATGATTGGCATTATAGTGATAATATCAATGTGGCTGGAATGTGCAGGGGGATCGGCATGTTGATGGAGATGATGAGTTCAACTTTGACCCCATTAGAAAAGATAGAAAGCTGAAAATGAGAAAAAAAAACCCCACAATTAATTAATGGGCCATTGTGCCAGAGGAGGGAAGACCAAGTGAGATCAAGGTTCCAGGAGAGCTGCATCTGCAGGTAATAAAGGGCACATTATGCTAGAGGAGGGAAGTAGAAGAGAAAAGCAGAGGACATGAGTGAACATAAAGAGAACTTCTGAGAAGGGAGGGGAAGCAAGCAATGCATGAAGCGACGCCAGCGGAGGGTAAAAAAATAAGTGTCAAGAGGCTCCCTTCAGGAGAGTGGAAACACTTTGAAAGGGACTTTGAAAGGATGAATTTGAGAATTAAGAAGTGCTGGAGGAAAAGATGGCAAGCAGAAGTTAGGGTTCAATGAGGATGGAGGGTGCAGGAAATGGAGTTGATCAATAATGATCAATATTATGGGACACTGAGGAATAGGAGTAAATGGATAATGGGGGACAGGAGGTTATTGCTGATTGTGGCAGATGACCAGAAAGATACAGGTGTATTGGGATGTTATTGACTGTGAGAAACATGGTTGATTCTGAGGTCCAGTTCACATAAAAAACGGAAAAAAGTTGACTCAGTGGAAAAAATACAGGAGCATAAGAACTAGAGGTAGAATTGTGTTCACAGAGCAAGTTCGAGAATTGGGAGGGAGTGAAATAAAAGATAAAGTTGAAAAGAGAGAGGGGAAATTAGACTGATGCTACAAGATTAAGTTTAATCTGTAAGTGGTTGAAGAGTTTTATAAAAGCATGGTGTTAAGCTAGAGATGTTAGGTGATTGAAGCCAGCATATTGGATAGGTTCTTAAGGATTTTGAATTTGTCCAGTACAATTGGGGGTGAGATTGGGGCAAGGCAGAGCAAAGAGGAAAATTGTGAGCCAGCCCTCCAAAAATGGGGGAGTATGTTGCAAGCTCACTGGGAACATGAAGAAGTATGCTGAGGTTAGTAAGAAGAGATGGCAAGAGAGAAGGCATGGAGACTTGTTGTTCTGGAATGATTGTCTGGATGTGGTAGTGGTGGGTTGGTAGATTGCCAGTCTTTTTCCTCTCCAGTAGGGAAGGTGGGGGAAAGGAGGGTGGGGGCAGCACTGAGTCTTCTAGGATCCAGTTAAGGCAAAGAAGTTAGTGGAACAATCCAGGAAAAAGTGACTCATACAAAAGATCTCTTGACAATAGAATGGAGGCTTCAGAGGATACGGAGCTGGGATTGGGGGAGGGGATGTTAATGAGGATGATGAGGGTGGGCTGAGGGAAGGCAAGAACCAAGCTGGTTGGACATCACATATGGGGGAAGGTAGCTAGCCAGAAGGTTCTAGAGACAGAAAATATATAAATTTCAGGCAAAGAGCTGGTGTTCCTAGGCCCTTGTGGAATGTATGTTGATGGACTACTATATAGAAATAGTATGACTCAAAAGGAAGATCCCTGGCATTTCAGTCACTTGAGGTAAGGGAACCATCAGATGGCATTCGGATGTGAGCTGTACTAACCACATCATTAAAATGTAACTGTATTGAAATTGCTTTCAAGTTACAATATGTGCTTTAGTCACAGATGTGTACCAAGGCAATGGAAGTGACCCATAGCCAAAGAGGATATTCATAAAACTCATATCCTAGGTTGATGAAGACCCAGAATTGAGCACAGAGGAAGCTCAAACAATCACAGTGCACATGGGGAGGATGAGCACGGAGGGCAGGAAAAGAAGACAGAGGATGATGGTCCTGAATCGGGAGTCAGTGGTCATTAGCGGTCATTGGCCAGGTGAATGAGGTGTGTGGGGAAAGGTCAGCAAGGAAGAATGCTAAGAGTGTAAGTAAAGGCAAAGCCACATGGACTAGCTAGGGTGCTCTTTCCTGGGTGCTGGGGTGAAGATCCAGATGGTGGAGTGGGGGCGAGGGGTGAACCCTGATGCTGTCAGCTTTCTCGTGGCTGTCTTCCCGTTTCTGCATTCAGTGTCATGCTGCAATGTCAGAGAAGTTTTTTTTAATATTCTAATATACTTTTCTATTGAGATATATTGGCATATTACATAGTGTGAGTCTAAGGTACATGACACCTTGATATGATATCCTCATATTGTGCTATGATTGCTGTTGTCACGATAGCTAACACCTCTCTTGCATCCTGTCACTTAATTATCATTTCCTCTAGTGGTGGGAACAATTAAGATCTAGTCTCTTAGCAAGTTAAATGTTTATAATGCAGTTTTGTTGTCTATAATCACTGTACTGTATATCAGATCTCCGGGACTTGTCTGACAGTTACAAGAATGTACCCTTAAACAACTCAGCCCTCCCCAACCCTGAGCCACTGGTAATTGCTATTTCTCTCTCTTTCTGAGTTTGTTTTATTTTTAGAGTCCACATATAAGGGATTTCATTCATATAGTATTTGTATTTCTCTGTCTGGCTTATCTCACTTAGATAATATCCTTAGGGTCCATCCATGTTGTCACAAATGAAAGGGTAGTATTCCATTGTGTGTGTGATATAGACATAGATAGATATCTTCCTTATTCATTTATCCATTGATGGACACTTAGGTAATTTTATACCTGGGCTCCTGTGAATAATGCTGCACTAGACATGGGAGTGCATTTATCTCTTCAATAACCAGTTTTCATTTTTTAAAATAAATACCCAGAAGTGGGATTGCAGGATCATATGGTGAATCTATTTCTAATCTTTTGAGGACCCTCCACGCAGTTTTCCATAGTGGCCGAACCAGTTTAGAGTCCCACCAACAGTGCACAAGCGTTCTCTGTTCTCCACATCCTTGCCACCCCTTACCTCTTGTCTTCTTGATGATAGCCATTCTGACAGGTGTGTGGTGCTATCTCATTGTGGTTTTTATTTGCATTTCCTTTGTGATTACTAATGATGAGCATCATATATTATAAAATTTTTAAGTTTCATGTGGTTTTGTAGGGATGATTGTGTGTGTATGCATGTGTGTGTAGTAATCAAAAGAGAAGTTGAAAGAAACCCTGCCGGCTAAAAGCCTGGGGAGAAGGATAATGAGGCTTTCCTGTGGGACTTGTTTTGAATGCCAGAAAATACCAACATAAAGGGGAGCTTAAGGAGTCGATTGTACAAAACTTCCAAACCCACCCTTTGTAGATCCATGTGCTCTCAGGAACAAGCCTCTTTATCTGAATTTCCTTCAGAGAAGTAGACACCATTGCCTCAGAGCATTGGTGAAAAGGAACTCAGTATGAATAATGCTTTTGGTCTTCACTAGTGGGGGAAGCCAGTGTGACTGAGGCTGCTGCAAATTCCACTAACTCAGTAGGTGGAGTTGCCCACTGTTTTCCATGTATAAGATGCCAAATCACCCATTTGTCAGAACTTTTCACTTTCCAGCTAGAACTTTGGTGCCATAAGGTGTGTTAGTTATAACCTAGAATGAGTTTTCATGTCAAATAGTTTAGAAATAATAACTTCAGTAGGATTATAACCTGGTATTTATTGCCATCACCCCTGTGTCAGAATCTGAGAAATGTTTTTGTACAGTTACGAATGCTAATCTTTACAAGGTCTGTCATGTAGGTGTCATTATTGCCATTGTACAGATAAGCACACTAAGACACAGAGATTAAGAAATATGCACAGGATGGTACCTCAGACTGGAGCCTAACCCCTAACCCCTTAGCCTTCTCTTCTTATCTACTATTAACTAAAAATCCAACAACAGATAGCATACCAAACACATGCAGGCTTTCTCCCTGCCCCAATATGCTGTGTTTATGTGCTCAAGTTTCTCAATTAGAATGACTCAAATGCAGAAAACTAGGGGGTTGCAGGGGAGCTTGTTTTTCTCCCAGGAGGCTATGAATAATGATGGGCATCCTTGCTTATCTGGTTCCATCATCATTTCACTTTCTTATAATAAGGAATATTTTTACCCTGACTGACTCAGAGTGTTTTTCACTGGGGACAGAGTGACTGCCGTTGATTACAGCCAAAATGACAGCCATCTGTGAGCATGACGATTTTGTAATGGGGCAAAGACCCTGGCTCTAGAATGCCACATGGAGGTTGGGCAGGCCAATGTGCTAGCTGGCTACTGTCTATACATTTCCAGTTAAGAGACTCTTAATTATTTTGGGTTGCTTTCCCCTACCCCATTTCTATGTTTAGAAAAAAAGTGAGTCATATGTTAAAGCTAATTTTACTGCCAAAAATTTCAAGTCTGTGTCTACTCTCCCCTGTTATTACCCGGAAAGGAGTTTGTAAAAAGTTAGCGCTAACAGCTTGCATTAATCCATCCCAGCTTAGCAAATTCCCTGGCTGGTCTTCTGTGCTTAATGCAGCGCGTCTCGTCAAAGCCAGCCTGTTCCAACACTCTTAACTAAAGGCTGCTGCTCATGATCTGAGGAGGCCGAAAATTCATTCTCATCTATTCAGAAGTGGAAATGCAGACACTTGAATAAATATTTCACGCTATCTTGTAGTAGCTAAAACTCTTCAGTGTATACTCAACAATGCTTCATTACCTTTTCATCTGTTCTTGGGTGAAGTTATGAATGCAAGCAAAAGATGATCACATCTTTAACTCAAGTACAATTGAAGGTTTTTAAATAAATTCTAACATGTTAGAAATCCCATTTAAAAGCACACACACACACACACACACATATACACAAACACACATATATATTCTCACTCTCAAGATATAAACAGTGAATTGTCCCTTTTATAGAAGTGTGTGAATACAATTGTTTAATGTGTTTTGGATGTCTATTAGAGCCATGGAATCATGTGCCAGGCACATTACAATTATAATAGACCCTTGTCATTTGAGGACTGTGACATCTGTGATTTTGAATACTTTCCACTGAACCTGAGGCTCCATGATGCCAAGGCTTGGATTTGTATTTGCATTCTGTGAGCAGAAAAGGAGCAATTTGCCCAGCTAGTGAGCACCTCTGGTTCTCAGCACCAGCACCACCAGTGTCACCAGTACTAGAACCAGCACCAGCACCCCCACCAACAGTACTAGTACCAGCAGCACCAGCAGTACCAGTAGCACCTGTACCAGCAGCACTAGCACTTTCCTGTGGCTTTTTCTCTTCTCCTTTTACCTTTTGCTGGTTACTGTGCTAAAACCTGAAACATTTTATAAACATGTTTTAATCATATTTTGGAGACCTTGGGGCTTAATGCTTGCCTTCCTCATCTGCAGCATCCTGCTTCTTTCCTGGGTGGCAACAACCAGTGGATGGAAATTCACCATGTCTATTCTGAAGCTGCATGCCAGTGAGATCTTTGACTCTTATGGGAATCCCACTGTAGAGGTGGATTTCTACACCACAAAAGGTCTCTTCAAGCTGCTGTGCCCAGTGGTGCCTCAACTAGTATCTATGAGGCCCTAGAGCTTGGGGACAATAAAAGGACATGCTACATGGGGAAGGGTGTCTCAAAGGCTGTTGAGCACATCAATAAAACTATTGTGCCTGCCATGCTTAGCAAAAAACTGAGCATTGTGGAGCAGGAGAAGATCAACAAGCTGATGATAGGGCTGGATGGAATGGAAAATAGATCTAAATTTGGCGTGAATGCCATTCTGGGAGCATCCCTAGCCATCTGCAAGGCTGGGGCTGTTGAGAAGGGGGTGCCCCTGTATTGCCACATTGCTGACCTGGCTGGCAATGCCAAGGTCATCTTGTCAGTTCCAGCTTTCAGTATCATCAATGGTGGTTCCCACACTGGCAACAAGCCAGCCATACAGGAGTTCATGATCCTCTCCGATGGTGTCATAAACTTCAAGTAAGCCATGCACATTGGAGCAGAAGTTTATCACAACCTGAAAAATGTCTTCAAGGAGAAATTATGGGAAAGATGCCACCAGCATGGGGGAATGAAGGTGGGTTTGCTCTCAACATCCTGGAGAATAAAGAAGCCCTAGAGCTGCTGAGGAATGTCATGGGCAAAGCTGGCTACACCAACAAGGTTGTCATTGGCATGGATGTAGCTGCCTCTGAATTCTTCAAGTCAGGAAAGTATAAACTGGACTTCAAGTTGCCCGATGACCCCAGCAGGTACATCAGCCCTGATAAGTTGGCCAAACTATGCATATCCTTCATCAAGGACTACCCAGTGGTGTCCACTGAAGACTCCTTTGACCAGGATGACTGCAAAGCATGGCACAAGTTCACTGCTAGTGCAGGAATCCAGGTAGTGGGGCATGACCTCATAGTGACCATTTTGAAGCAGATTGCCAAGGCCAGGGATGAGATATAGTACAACTGCCTCCAGCTCAAAGTGAACCAGATTGGTTCTGTGTCTGAGTCTCTTCAGGTGTTCAAGCTGACCCAGTCCAATTGGTGGGGTGTCATCATGTCTCATCACTCTGGGGAGACTGAGGATACCTTCATCACTGATCTGGTGGTGGGGTTCTGCACTGGGAAGATCAAGACTGGTGCCCCTTGCCAATCCGGGTGCTTGGTCAAGTACAACTAGCTCCTCTGAATTGAAGAGGAACTGGGCATCAAGGTCAAGTTTGCTGGCAGGGACTTCAGAAACCCCCAGCCAACTACACTCTGGATAGGTGAGCCCCTGAGCCCTGCAGTCACTAGTGTGATAAGTAGACTTTTGCTCCTGATGTCTGCACTGGCAGCTCCATGCCCCTGCTGATCTTTGCAGGGGCCTCTGGTGGTCACCGGCCCTGTCCCCAACCTGTATCTCTGTATGAGTGTTTCTGTTTTATTTGTTTGAAACCTGAGATGTTTTGTAACTTGTGAAAAAAATGGACCTGAAAGAATACATTACCACTTTTCATGGTACAAACAGTATGCTATTGATAAATTGGTAAATTATGACATTGGAAAATTGAGGAATTCGTAAAGCTTCCAGCAGTTGTCCTCTCAGAGCTTTGGTTTCCATTTTAAAAATATGTCTAAATTTAAAAATAAAATGCACACATGCCCATCTTAAGATTTTCAATATGAAAACAACATTCACTATTTTCATTACTATTCCTATCTAGTCATCCAACCATTTGCTCATCCAACAAATATTTGTCCAGCTTAGCAGGGGGATTGAGATTGCTTACAATTACAACAATGCTGACTATTATTTATGATTACTGAAAACAAAAGGGGTCCTGTGTGGATGCTTTAAATGCATCACCTCGTTTTTAATCAACAAATCAGCATGTGGCATAATGTAGTGTTTTGGAATTTCAGAAGAGAGACAGGTTATTGGCCAGTGTGATGAGGCCCAGCTTTGCAAGACAGATCCTCTGATCTTGAGGGGGCTAATCTGTCAAGCAAATTGGAAGTTCAGTAGCAGGGTGGAAGAGAGGAATGTGCATCAGGGAGCAACCAGGGCTGGACTTAGGACTGCTCTCTGCAAGAGATGACCTGCTGTCATCTAAAAGGGGCTTCGGGCAACCTGCTGCCCCACCCTACAGGTTAGGGAAGAAAGGCAATGACAAGTAGGAGATGAGTATGTTGGAGAATAAAGAATGTTACTCTAGGTAGAGGAAACCACACACTGGAAATCTCACAGATGGGAAAGTACAAAGAGTATTTATGCAAGAGAATATTAATCAATTTATTTGGAATGCGTGGTTCAAGCAAAAAGGTGGAAGGTTTGCTTCAGATTGTAGAGGGTGGTTTGACTTCCAGAAAAGCAGATTTATTTTGATTAGTCCATGAGATCCCACTGCCAATTTTTGAGTAATGAAATAGCAGGATCCAAGTGAAATTTTCAGATCCTTTCCCTACTAAGAATTTATACCTTTTCCTACTAAACTAAGCCTTATAAATGAGCCCAGGATCGAAAAGTAATAGTTTCACCATTCACCATGGTGATGAGTACTTTCATTTGGTCAACCAGGAGCACTTCTCTTCTTTTGGAGTGCACACCTGTGTTTTAGTGGGGGAGGGTGCTAATCACACACCCTCTCTCTTGTTACAGGGGTGAGTATGTAACTAATGCTGCATCACAGCATTATTTTATCCCTATGGTCGCAGTTGTGAGTTCAACCCTTGAACAAATGATCCAAACCAGGACATTCTGAATCCTTCTCTGGGGAAAGAAAATACCTAGGGAAATGAAGCCCCATCCTCTTGAGCACAAACGACATGGTACAGAGTTACTGGTACCATATGTATTTTATGTAGTAAAGAGAGATGGGAGAGGGGAGAGAGGAAGAGAAAGAGAGACACAGAGAGATAGACATTGATTGATTTCTGGTGCTCTTTGGGTCTTGGAGCTGGCCCACTCTAGGCCAGCTTCACCTTGGCCTGAGTATAGTTTTGGTAAATAAGTCAATACATCTTTCCTTTATACTTGGTTTCCTCATTAACAAGATGGCAAATTTTATTTACTGGAAATTTGCCATGAAAACTATCATACACACACACACAAGCATACACACCCAACAGTAAGAGAAAGACAGGTAACACTATAGGAATATGTGCACACCTCTTTCACTGGAGAGTTAGGGGGCATCCTTGGACTCCATCTGTCCTGGAGACAGTGCCCTTTTCTGTGGTATCCCTGGGTTCACTGGAGCCAAGCCTGGTGTAGGTGGTAATGGGAGTGGTTGTCCACCAGGGGACCCCTGTGCCAAGGAAGTATCAGAAGGGCAGGGGAAAAAGTGGGTGGAGCAGATAGTAACCAAGGGGTGAGGGGCAGGCACAAATGTTATTCTTTCTGGGCTTTGGAAAAGCTTTTTTGTTTTGTTTTTCTAGGGTGAAGTTGAAATATATGAGGTAATGAGGAATGAGTATAAAGCTTGTTTTTTAAGTCTTACAGTAAGTTATGACTTATAAATTATTCAAGGTTCCTTAAGAGAGGCATATGGAAGTTGCAATCTAATGAGTATCTTTGGCTACTAAACTATATCTCTTTGAATAAGACTGCATGCAGAAATGGGCCATGGGATTTATTTGGTTACCTGTAAGTTATCACATAAAAGATTCTGATTACTATCACTGCATAATACAACTAAGGTAACTATATAAAAGTATTGGCTTTGGGTTAGCTTCCAAATGATCTTTACCATTTTAATTGTTTAGACATTACCCTTTTCCATGCTCTCCCAGAATTCAGAATGAGACAAACAGTAGGAAAACATAAAGTCATTTGGTATGTAATCATCACAGCAGAGTGATCCTTCCCGAGTCTGCATTTGTACTTTGTCTGCTCACCTCCAGCCTGTGGCTGGTGCCAACAACAGCAGTTACTTGGCCATGTCCGCGTCATTTAGGACTAAAGGTCTGACACTGGCCACTACCTGCTTTGCATCTAACTTTCTAACTTCTTCTGGCATTCTCCTGCTCCCAGACTCTTGCTTTATCTTCTGCTTTGATCCTGTCCTAGTCCTGGAACAAGGTAGCATGGTGCAGGGTGAAGGTCATCTAGAGGCTGCATGGTTTCATGGACCAGGCATGGACTTGAAGAGGTACATTCATTTAAGAATTTACTCTGTATCTAACACACTAATCACTGTTTGGATAACTGTAATTCCAACATTGTACTTTTAGCTCTGTGAGATTCCACAAATTACTTCATCTGGGTCTCAGTTTACTCATCTGTAAAACGGGGTGATAGCTCACTTGTAGAGATTATTGCAAAGTTTAATGTGATAGTATAAGTCAAGTAATTTACACAGAATCTGTTACATAGTAAGTATTCAACAGTGGGTAGGTTTTATAATCAGTATTTTAAATGCTGTGTGTTGTCTGTTGTGTTTTGGATGTTTCTCTCCCTGTTCCTGTCATTGTGGTACTTTCAGCTGCTCTAGGTAATCAACCAGGCTGATGTAATGTGGTCTCTTACCTGGAGGTGGGGTTATTCCTAGTAGTGGGCACTTCCAGCATTGCCCTAGCTCTAATGGAAAGAGGTGTGCTTTTCATTTGTCATTGCTCTTTATGAGCCATTGTTGTGGAAGAGGGAACCGATGTAAGAGAAATATTAGATCTCCTACCCTAAGAGCCTTCATTTAATGGAGGGCAATAAAGCAGAACACATGCATGAAGTACAATGTACTGTTTCAAGGGAAGCCTATGGCAAGGTGCACTGGATGGAAGCACAAATGGCTCTCCCTTGCTGGCCTGTGACTTTGGTCACCTTGATTAGTCAGCATCTACAAGCATAGCCAAAGGCAGTAGCTCTTAACCACTGGGATATATACCACCAGAAGGATGAGGAAATATGTAGTTGAAACACAATATTTAGAGTTTTATCACAATTATAAAGCAATAACTCCCTCAATTTCCCTGTCTACTTAAATATGATGTGTTTATTTCTGTTGATGCTTCTGCTTAGATTTTCCTTCTGTGACCAACTGGCAGTGAGCACCAACCTAAAACAATGGGCAGTTCTCCAAGCAACCCATTCTCGTCCATCAGTAACAATGTGGGGCATGATCTGTGCAGCCAACCTTATCTGCCAGGGACCTGTCACTGCATTTCTGGCCCTCCCCATGTTTGCTGCAACACAGCTCTGTGAGTGGAAATGACTGGGAAGGAGAAAGATTGTGGCCCCATCACAAAGTTCACATGAAGTCGCCAGCAAAGATGAACATCAGAGAGTGGACACATCCTTAGGAGATTTGAACTGTTCTGTTTCTTATTTGGAAGCTACAAAAATAATTTTTAAAATTTGCTTTATTTTCCCTACCACAACCAATAGAATAAAAATATTGCTTGGCAGAACTTCAGATGGCAGATTGAGAACTGCTAGTGAAAAAGGCAGTACTTCATCAAGGAATCCCTGGAAAGAGGGCAATTCCAAAGATGCTGCTATGCCGTGATACTTCCTCATTTTGACAATCTGAGAAGTTATTGTCTGCATGGTTCTAGGGTCTTTTTGTCTTGCTTCATAGGTGACTACATTTGAATTAGCTAACAAAAGCATTAACAAGCCTTTATTAAGCTATTATTTTTTTCATAAAGCCCCTTCCAGATAATTCCTCAAATATTATCAATTGAGTCTTCACAACAATGATATAAGAGATGGTTTAGCATAGTGTTAAAGGAGTAGGCACTGGCATAAGACTGTGCAGTTTTGAGTAAGAGGTCTGTCAGTGAGTAGGTATGGGCTGGGGCAATTCCATAATGATCTGTGCTTCAGCTCCCTCAACACTAATGTGTTGAACAAACTTTATGCCAACTACCTCAGGGGGCTTGAGTGAGGATTAAGCAAATTAATAATGTCAATACTAGATATAAATATTAGTTATGATCATTAACACCTTATGATGGCAAAGTGAAACTCAGAGAACTTAGCTGACTTCCCCAAGATCACACAGCTAGTGAGAAGCACAATCAGGATTCAGCACAGCCCCTCTGGCTATAAAGGCTGGCTGCTGAAGGGATTGTAGGAACTTAGTGAAGGCAGATCTTTGGTGGGAGACTCACTGGAGAAAGTGAATGTCAGCCGGAGATGGGGCCTTTTGGTAGAGATCAGCCTGCCCCACTGTCTCTCACAAGGGCTGTTCCTCTGTCACTGTAGAGCAGAACCCTTCCTAAGAAAGCTGGTGTGGAGTAAAATAACTGATACAGGACCATGTGTCCCTGTGGTTACCATAACACACTGCAGAGAAGCTGAGATTTCCACAGGGAAGTGCATAAAGTAATTGTGACAGGGAGCAACATGCAGCTGTCCCCAAGCTGGGCCCCACTGCCTGCGCAGTGTATGGATCAGGTAATTGCTAGCAGTTCTGCAGGTGCTTAGCAGCCTGAGTAATACTGTCTTTTCCTGCTCTCTCCACAGTGTAGAGCCCTGTTCCTCCCCTCTCGGCTGGGCTCAGTGGGGCAGGCTGCTCAGGCTGGGGTTCCACCTATCATTCCTTTCTTTATTTTTTTAATTTTTAAATTAAATTTATTTAATTGCAGTGACATTGCTTAATAAAATTATATAGCTTTATGGTGAGCAATTCTATAATATGTCATCTGTATATTGTATTGTGTGTTTACCACCCAAATTCAAATCTTCTTCTGTCTTCATATATTTGGCCTCTTTGATTCTTTACTACCTTCCCACTCCTCCCTCTGGGAACCACCCTACTTTGTCTGTGTCTATGAGTTTTTGTTTGTTTGTTCATTCATTCATTTATTGCTTTTAGTTCATTTATTTGTTCAGTTTTATGTCCTACATATATATATATAAAATTATATAGTTCTTGACTTATTCTGTCTGATTTATTTTGCTTAGCATGATATTCTTGAGGTCCATCCATGTTGTTGCAAATGGCAGCATTTCATCTTTTCTTATGGATGAGTGAGGGTTACTGGGCCAGAAGGTAACCCTGTTCTTAATTTTTTGAGGAACCTCCATAAAACAGTGTTTGTACCAGTTTACATTGTCCATGGCTGCTGTATGGCCAGCAGTAAATGAGGGTTTCTTTTTCTCTCCAACCTCTCCAACACTTGTTATGACTTGTTTATTATAATTCCTGCTCATTAAAGTGAAATGTAGATAACAAAGTGTGGCATCATCATCAGCCCACCTGGCAGCAGCCCTCATAAAACCCTCACCTATAGTCCATGCCAGCTTCCCCGTTCTGTTCCCAAACAACAGGCAGAGGAATTTGTCCTTAGAAAGCTGAGAAATTGATGTTTTTCTTCCTTCCTGGGCAACAAGCACAGAGTGGCACTTTTTAAGAATAACTTTTAAAAATCACTATTCATTAATAGAAATATTTTTTGTGAAACACTTATATGACTCCACTCCAGGAAGACAAACAATCCAATAAAAAAAATGGGCAAAGGAACTGAACAGACACTTCTCCAAGGAGTACATACTGAGGACCAAGAGATATATGAAAGTATGCTCAGCATCACTAGCCATCAGAGAGATGCAAATTAAAACCACCATGTGATACCACTTCACACTGGTCAGAATGGCCATCATAAACAAAGCAACAAACAACAAGTGTTGGAGAGGTTGTGGAGAAAAGGGGACCCTAGTGCACTGTTGGTGGGAATGCAGACTGGTACAGCCACTGTGGAAAACAGCATGTAATTTCCTCAGAATACTGAAGATGGAACTGCCTTTTGACCCAGCAATTCCATTGCTGGGATCATACCCTAAGAATCCTGAAACACCAATTCAAAAGAACCTATGTACCCCAACGTTCATAGCAACACAATTCAAAATAGCCAAGTGCTGGAAGCAACCTAGATGCACATCAGTAAATGAGTGCATCAAAAAACTATGGTACATTTACACAATGGAGTACTATGCAGCAGAAAGAAAGAAGGAGGTCCTACCCTTCACAACAGCATGGATGGAACTGAAGAGCATTATGCTAAGTGAAGTAATCCAGGTGGTGAAAGACAAATACCATATGATCTCACCTACAAGTGGAACCTAATCAACAAAACACACAAGCAAGCAAAATATAACCAGAGACATTGAAATAAAGAACTAAATGACAGTAGCCAGAAAGGAGGGGGGAGGGGGGTCATGGGGGAATGAAGGGAAAAGGTCATCAAGGAACATGTATAGAGGATGTATGGACAAAGCCAAAGGCAGGTAGGATCAAGGGTGGTAGTTGGGGGTGGGTGAAGGGGGAAAGTGGTGGCAGGAAAATGGAGACAACTGTACATGAACAACAATTTTAAAATTTAAAAAAATAAGCCAAAGAAGAAAACTTTTATTGGCTATAATCTCATAATCTAAAAATAACTGTATTAATATTTTGTTACCTATTCAATCCCTAATCTATGCATGTGTCATTGCCTTTTTAAAGAAAACATAAATGCAGTCATTCTATACTTATTTGTAGCTGGTTTATTTACTGATATATCATGGATGCTTTTTCATGTTATTAAATATTCTTCCTCATTATCATTTATAAGTTAATAATGATTTATTGCATAGTTTTCCCTTAATTGTTGGACCAGTCTCCTGTTGAAACATATTTAGGTTGTTTGTAGCATTTCTCTCTTTGCTATGGAATAAAAGGATGTTTGGCTTCTTTCTTCCAAAACTGAATTGTAGACTTGTTGAAGCAACACTTTGTTGGAAAGAGGCTGTTTGATTCTGGTGCAATGAATGAAGGGAGTTCCTATGTTGAAGGCTGGATGATTGGCCAATGTTCTGATCCCATGTTGAATCACTCTCATGACATCTATTGTTCCTGATGGCAGGTGCTTCTTGCCAAAATGTTAACCTACAGTTGACTCCTGGTGTTTTCTAGATTGGAAAGACGTAATGACAATAGACCACACGTGGCTCCCTTGCTGTGGCATGTCAGGCCGCCATTATTCTTACCTTTATTCACAAATTTAGTGAACACATTGAGAGCCTGCATGGTGTGAGCCCCTGGGGATTTAGAGAGAAATACAATGAATCTTTCTATTTCAAGGAAATCTCAGGGTTACATTTGGGTGACACATTCCTTTCCTATAGGATTTGCTGTCTCCTAGTTCATCTCAGTGTGACATCTAGTGCTAACATGTGGCCCACGTGCATGTTCTGTTATGATAGAGTAGCTTTTCTCAGACCACACTTCCTGCCAAGAATAACTATAACAGATGACAAAATACCAAAAAAACAAACAATCAAACAAAGGCCCAGAAAGCTGTTTGACGGCATTGCAGAGAAGCAAGTAAGCCATGTCCCGAAGTGAAGCAAAACACAACTAGGCAACCATCCCTTTCCTGCTCTTTTTCCCCTTGAGGTATTTGCCCATTTCTGAGTGGTTAGCAATTGATAACAAAAAGATAAATAAATTTCATGTTTGGAAAATTAGCTAGGTTAACCAATTGTTAAGATTTTACTACATGTGATGTTAATTTTATGTGTCAACTTGGAGGGTATTTTAGGATGATATTAACATTCAAGTTGGTGAACTCTGAGTAAAGTAGATTGCTCTCCATAAAGTGGCAAGTCTCATCCAATCAGCTGAAGGCCTGAATAAACAAAAAGATCAACCTTCATGAGCGAGAGGGAGTTCTCCAGCAGACTGCCTTGAACTTCATCTGTACCATCATCTTGTCTGGGTTTCAAGCTGGTTGGCTCACATTACAGATTTTGGATTTGCCAGCCTCCATAACTTTGTGAGACAATTTTTTATAGTAATTTTTTATATATCATGAACATTGCATTGGTTCTGTTTCTCTGGGAAATCCTGATTAATAGATTACATCTCTTTTATTCTTCTATTGTTGTAATTATTAATTTTGCTGAAGTATTTAATACTGGTTTGAAGATACCATGATCTTTTACTGCTAAATAATTTACGATTTATTACTTAAGAATCAGACCATTCTTTTGCATAACTGCAATAAAATTCAGAAAATTAGCATTGATTTAATATTATCTAATTTATAGTCCATGTCTAAATTTCACTAATTCTGCCAATGTAGTCCTTTGTAACATTTTTAAAAGATTTTATTTATTTATTTTTGGAGAGAAGGGAAGGGGGGGAGAAAGAGGGAGAAAAACATCAACATGTGTTTGCCTCTTGTGTGCCCTCTACTGGGGGCCTGGCCCACAACCCAGGCATGTTCCCTGACTGGGAATTGAACCTGCAACCCTTTGGTTCACAATCTAATGCTCAACCCACTCAGCCACCCCAGCCAGGACCTTTGTAGAATTTTCCCCCAAGGACAAATCTAGGAACATGTATTGCATTTAGTAGTCACTCTCTTTAGTTTCCTTTAATTTGGAACACTTTTTCAGTCTTCCCTTGTCTTTATGACATTACCATTTCAAAGCATACTGGCCTGTTGCAATGTAGAATGTTATTCAATCTGGATTAAGCTGAATGTTTCCACATGAATTTTTGGTGGGAAAATACTACATCATTAATTTTGTGTTTTTCACTATCACATCAGGAGGCATATATGTCAGTTTGTCCAACTATTGGAGATATAACTTTTACTTCTTAAGTATGGTGGTGTCTAACAGACTTTTTCTGCTGTAAAAGTACCCCTTTTTCCTTTAGTAATAATAAGTACTCTGCTGGGAAATAATTTGAGACTATGTAATACCTTCTTCCTTAACATACTGTCACCCAATGAATTTAGAATCCATGGATGATTCTTGCCTGGATCTATTATTATACTGATGGTTGCAAAATGTTGATATTTAACTTTCATTCTTCAAACATTTATTAGTTGACATTCTAATATAAAGAAAAACTCCATTCTTTCTCCTTATTTAATTATTTATTTACTCAACTGTTTGTTTATATTTTTGGTATCAATATAGATCATAGATCCTTTTTTTTATTCATTGTGTTATAATCTATTATTTCCATAATTTATTTTGATATGTTGGCTTCTATGTCAGCTTCCTTTGGACATGCTATATCATTTTGGTGGAGGGTAATTAATTACTTTCTAGTACACACACATACACAAGTATTCCAGGAACATTTATACTGCCTCTATCTCTGCTGTAGAATTATCCTTTTTTTTTTCAAAAAAAAAAACTCCTCTTTTTCAGCACTGTACTGTTGGTTCCAAGCCATTGCAATGAGGCAAGAAAAATAAATGAACACATAAGGACTGTAAAAAAATGACATTATTCACAGAAAAACTAATTGGTTTTAAATCCAGCAGCCTATCCAGATAAATTACTAGAATTAATAATTGAGTATAGCAAGACCACTAGATATAAGGACAATATGTAAAAAAAATTGTATGTATTTGTACTAGCAACAAAAATACTAGATAAAATTTTTAAAAATACAAATTTTAGTAAAAAATATGGAATTCCCAGATAAAACTATGATAAAGAGAAGTTGAAGACCACTGTGTTAGAAAATTCTAATATCCCAAAATAAATTAAAGAAGACAGATATTAATTGATGAGTATGCCATGTTTACTGGCTGGAATAGTAAAGGCATCAATTCTCCTAAGATTAATCTAAATTACAATGAAACCCCAATCAAAATCTCAATGTGCTTATTATGTGGAAGTAGACAGCTTTTTATAGAAATCATATGAATATGCAAAGATATAAAAATAGCTAAGAATGATCTTGATGAAGAACAAGGTGAAAAGACTTACACTTCCATGTACCTATTATTGTGCTCCTATAATTAACACAACGTATTTTTAGTTCAATTCAAATCAAATAGTACCAAAGGGGAAAAAAACAAACATAAGTGGTTACCTGATAACATAAAAAACTTGGCTCTGCAATGATGGAGAAAGGAAGGCCTTTTATTATTTAGGGCTGGGTCACTTGTTTATTCATGAGGAAATAAACCCAGTAATCTTGACACCACTTTACTGTACCCAAAACTTGCAAATAGAATTTCAATTAAATGCTAAAGGTAATTAAAGAAAAACTTGTAGAAGAAAATGGTAGGGAAAGGCAAAGATTTTTTTAAGCTAACGAAAGTACTAACTGTAATGGGGAAAATGATACAATGAAATATATAAAATTAAGAACTTCTTTTCATCATTGAATGAGTAGAAAGGCTAGCCACATTGTGGGAGAAGACATTTGAAGTACCTTTAACTACAGAAGGACTCATATTCAGAATATATGAAGAGCACCTACAAATCAATTTTAAAAAGATTAAAACCCCACTAAAATGGACAGAAGACTTAAACAGGCACTTCACAATGGAGTGCATACAAATAGCAATAAACATATAAAAAGTGATCAACCACATTAGCCATCATAAAAATGCAAATTGAAACTAAAATGAGCCTTGACTGGTTTGGCTCAGTTGGTTGGGTATTATCCTACAAAGCAAAATGTCACTGGTTTGATTCTGATCAGGACACATACCTGGGTGCGCAGCCTGGTCCCAGATTGGGGCACATGCATGAGGCAACCAATTCATGCTTCTCCTACACACCGATGTTTCTCTCCCTCTCTTTCTCCCTCCCTTCCTCTTTTTCTAAGAATAATTAACATAGACTAAACATAGTTGTAGTCTAATTCATGCCATTCTGTCATTTATAATTAAGGTAGCTAATATCACTCCCATTTCACAGGCAGAGATTGAGATATAGAGAAATTAAACAACTTGTCTAGATTATTCACATGGTAAGAATCAGTCCTAGAAAAGGCTCAAAAGCAGATAATATTGAGATTTTTAGGATCTGCAGCTGTTTTGATGGGGGAGGAAAGGGGAGGAGAGACTTTAGGTGTGAGTTGGGGAGCAGCATTGTGGACTCTAATGGACCTGCAAGCTTGAAACAGTGCATCTTTCAAAGATTCTTTTTAAAAACTCTGCTGTTTTGGAAAGGAAGAAGTAAAACTGTCATTATTTTCTGATGACATGATACTATACATAGAGAGCCCCAAAGATTCCACCAAGAAACTGCTAGAACTGATAAGTGAATTCAGCAAAGTAGCAGGATACAAAATTAATATCCAGAAATCAGTTGTATTTTTATATGCCGACAATGAACTAACAGAAAGGGAAATTAAGAAAATAATCCTGTTCACAAGTGCTTCAAAAAAGAATAAAGTACTTAGGAATAAACCTAACCAATGATGTAAAAGACCTGTACTTGGAAAATTGTAAGACCCTGAAGAAAGAAATTGAAAAAGACACAAATAAGTGGAAACATATACTGTGTTCTTGGATAAGAAGAATTAACATCATTAAAATGTCCATACTACCCAAAGAAATCTATAGATTAAATGCAATTCCCATCAAAATTCCAATGATGTATTTCACAGAACTGGAACAAATATTTCAGAAATTTACATGGAACCATGAAAGGCCCACCTAGCAACTATAATCCTGAGAAAAAAGAACAAACTTGGAGGAGTCACATTATCTAATATCCAGTTGCACTGTAAGGCCACATTAATCAAAACAGCATGGTACTGGCATAAAAACAGACACACAGATTACTGGAACAGAACAGAGAGCCCAGAAATAAACCCACAGCTTTATAGTCAATTAATATTTGACAGAGGAAGCAAGCACATACAATGGATTAAAGATAGTCTATTCAATAAATGGTGTTGGGAGAATCGGACAGATACACGCAGAAAAATGAAACTAGACCACCTTCTTACACCACACACAAGAATAAATTCATAATGGATTAAAGACTTAAATGTTAGACCGCAAAACATAAAAATCCTAGAAGAAAATATAGGCAACAATATCTCTGGCATTGCTCATAGCAATACTTTATTGGATATATCTCCCCAGGCAAGGGAAACAAAAGAAAAAATAAATGGGACTGCATCAAACAAAAAAGTTTTTGCACAGCAAAGTAAATCATCAACAAAATAAAAAGACAACCTACAGTGGGAGAACATATTTACTGATATATCTGATAAGGGGCTAATATCCAAAATTTATAAAGAACTTACAAAACATAACACAAAACAGAACAAAAACAACCCAATTATAAAATGGGCAAAGGATCTGAATATACACTTCTTGAAAGAGGACATACAGAAGGCCAATAGACACATGAAAAGATGCCCAATGTCACTAATCATCAGAAAAATACAAATTAAACCACAATGAGATACCATCTCACACCTGTCAGAATGGCTATCATCAATAAATCAAGAAACAAGTGCTGGTGAGGATGTGGAAAAAAGGGAACACTTTGTACTGCTGGTGCAGCTTCTATGGAAAGCAGTATGGAGTTACCTCAAGAAATTAAAAATGGATTTGCCTTTTGACTTAGTGATCCTACTTCTGGGAATATATCTGAGGGAACCCAAAGCAGTAATTTAAAAGAACATAAACACCCCTATGCTCATTGCAACATTCTTTATAATTGCTGAGATATGGAAGCTACCCAAGTGTCTATCAGTAGATGAGTGGATAAAACAACTATGGGACATTTACACAATGGAATACTACTCAGCCATAAAAAAGAAGAAAATTTTTCCCTTTGTAACAGTATGGATGGACCTGGAGAACATTATGCTAAGTGAAATAAGTCAGTCAGAGAAAGATAAATACCATATGATTTCACTCATACGGGGTATCTAATGAACAAATTGCACTAACAAGGAAAATAGGACAGACAGCTAAGGGAGGGAGGGTAGGGTGTGGAGGGATTGAGCATAAAAGCAAAAGGACTCACGGACATGGACAACAGTGTGGTGGTTCTGGGGGTGGGGTGTAAGGGGACTAAATGGTATTGGGAAAAATACAATTAAAATTAAATAAAAAATAAAAATTAATAAAAAATTAAAACTCTGCTGTTTTATCAGTGTCCCAGACCCATTTGCACAGTAATTGCTGCTAAGCCATGTCTCTCTGCACACCATCTTCTCAGACATCCCTGACAGGTCTCAGTTTCAGAGATGCGTAGAGAATATGATGAAACACACTTAAAAAATTCCTCTCACAGTTTGGACCAATTCACTGACAACTCTCAAAATATTGCTTGCAAAGTATTTCTGACAGCTGGTAATGGACATTAGTATTCAGAATCAATTTCTGATCATTTTCATCCTTTTTGTTTTTTGTGAAGAAAAATTATTGATTAAAGTTTTTAGCTTCACTTAATATACTAGAGCAGCCTTTAAATTACTTTGACAAGCCACAGAAGGGATGGATGTTTCCTCCCAGCTTAGCACAGCACAAATCAATCTGCCTCATGGTATGCTATTGTTGCACACCAAACTGTGGCCATGCCAGTCATTTCTTTCTCTTGCAACAAACTTTAGGATGCCAGAAATGTAGGTTTTTGTCTCAATACTTAAGTTATGGGAGAATTAAAACAATTATATTGTTTTAATGTCTAATTCTAATTCTCAGCTATATCAAAAATAAATTACGTTCCAGTTTATCTCATCCTCCCCAAATTATATTCTGTGGAGTTAAAATTTTGACTCCTGACTCTGTACCTTCATGAAGTCTAATAGCCTAATTCTTGGACTATAAATCACCACCAGGGTGTCGGAATGTCCTGGTTTCTTGGGCCACCTTTGCTTTATGCCCTTTTCCTGGGAATAATTATTAATAGTGTCCCTTTAAGTCTCAAGTATGTATATGTTGTTGATAAATTATATAAACAGTTAATTATAATGAAAATACCTTTTCTTCTTTAAAAGTAGAAGCCCTGAGAGACCTATGCTTCACAATCACATTGATGGAATTCTGCAGAAAACCCACAGACTACATTGAATTACTGTATCAGCTCCTATGTGTTAAATAATGAGATCAAATTTAATTTTTAACTTTCCAGTTTGGCAGTTATTTACGTACTTATTTGATTAATCCTCCTGCAGGACTAGAAGCTCTAAAAGAGTAGGGACCACATCTATTTTTGAACACAATTTCTAGACCTAGCACAGTGCTGATCGATAGGAAATACTTGATATTTAATTGTCTACTTAATAAATAAATAACTTTTTATTGGATTTTCAACTTTTCAAGAAGGTTGAACATTAATTCACTTAATTCTTTTTTTTTAAGATTTTATTTATTTATTTTTTAGAGAGGGAAGGGAGGAAGAAAGAGAGAGAGACAGAAACATCAATGTGCGGTTGCTGGGGGCCGTGGCCTGCAACCCAGGCATGTGCCCTGATTGGGAATCGAACCTGGGACTCTTTGGTTCGCAGCCCGCGCTCAATCCACTGAGCTACGCCAGCCAGGGCTAATTCACTTAATTCTTTATCTAAATTATTAAGTCTGTGAAGGGTCAGTAGTGTCAGTTTTGTTGACCAAATGTAGAAACTGTAACCTGTACACTATATAGTATTTAATGACATCTACAAAGCTGGAGACAGAACTGGTAGTCTGTTTTAGGATTTGAAGTCTTATCGCTACATGAGTACACGTACAGCTGCAATTAATAGAAGCTTGGTCTAATAGTGGCTTATAGTACAAGAACAATTGTTGTTTACTCAGTGAGAAGTTCAAAGGTTGGCAAAGTCGGAGTGTATGTAAGGTGTTCTCTGGGTATCCCTACAATTTTTGGTCTCCTACTCCATGGTGGAAAGATGGCTGCTTTAGCTTCATACATTAGATTTTATACCACCATCTAGGCCTAAAGGAAGAGGATGAGTGATACAACTAAAACAAAAAAAAATCTGTTATCAGTTGAATTGAGACCCTGCAAAAATAAAAATGTTGTAATCTCAACCCCCAGTAACTTAGAGTGTGACCTTACTTGGAGATAGGGCCATTACTGAGTTAATCAAGTTAAAATGAGGTCATTAGGGTGGACCCTAATCCCATATGACTGGTGTCCTTACAGAAGAGGAAATCTGGACACAAAGACAGACATGCACAGAGGGACGATAATTTGAAGACAGCATCTGTAAGCCAAGAACAGAGGCCTGGAACAGAGCCTTCCCTTGGAGCCCTCTTAGGTAACCAACCCTGCTGACACCTCAGTTTTGGATTCTAGCCTCCAAAATGTGACACTGTAAATTTCTGTTATTTCAGCCATTAAGTCTGTGGGACTTTGTGGTACCAGCCTTAACAAACTAATATCCACCCCTAAGGTGTAGATTTTCCATTATGTCTTATTAGATGGATGAAAGACTTACAAAGGAATCTGGGAAAGTGTCTATCAAAAAGAAATGAGACAGCCATATTGTAGAGTTGGGTACCTCTAGGGTTGGACGTGCCCTGAGTTTGGAAAGATTGTTACCCTGAAGAACATCTTAGTTCTATTGGTAATAAAGAAAGGGATTATGACTATGATCAGTGTCTCAGTATGTCTGCCACTGCCTGATCCACTTAGAGCAAAGTCCTATTAAATCACATCAGATTGGTTATTAAGAAGAAAACCAGACACCTGTATGCATTATCTAGCATAGGTAGACTATATCAAGGTAACATACAACCGCCAAAGCTCAGTGGGTTTATGCAACAAAAGTTTGGTTTCTAAGTCATGCTACCTGTCCCACATAGATTGACAAAGGGTTCCACTCCACAGTCTCTTAGGGATATAGGATGATGCTGGAATTTGGGGCCTCCTTGGTTGCCACTGCAGGGAAAAAGAACTCTGGAGGATCACACGTTTGCAGTTAAATACTTGGTTCAGAAGTGACACATGGCCATTTTACATACACTCATTGAACAGTATAGTCATATGACACCACCTAACTCCAGCAGGAAGGTAGGAAGGTAGCTGAAAGATAGGAAGGCAGCAGGAAGGTAAAGGAAAGCCAGACAGAGGTAAGCACTAGAAGACTACTGCAAAATGTTAGCACAGCATCTGCATTATTGTGTATTGAATCTCAACTATCTTCATCAGTAAGAAATGCTTTGGGATGCAAGTAACAAAACCTTGCCAACAGTAGACTCAGCTGTAAAAGATACTTAATTTTCTCACAGAACAAGAAAGTACACAATTTTGGGCTGGGCACAGCAGCTTCACCATGCCATCAAGGATGTGTGAGCACTTTTCTTTCTCAGAGTAGTCCCTTAATATGGGTGTTGCAGCTCCAAGCATCAGGTGCTCACTCAATGTGCTCAATGCAGGATTAAGGGACAGGTGGGAAAGCAAAGGTTGTCTTTTTATCAAGGAGGATAATCTACCCTGGGAGCCTCACCTATCATACTTCTCTTATGTTTCACTGGCCAGTACAAGGTCTCAAGGCCACTCTTGAAAATCATATATCTACGAAAACCAAAAAAAAGATAGCTTTTATTGCCCTTGATCAATCACAGTTCATTCCTTGGAGCTGATATACCACCCCACTTAAAGTATGAGTTCTAGCAACAAGAAGGAAGAGTGCCTTCATATCTTGGCTAGTGTAAAGAATGCTGCAATGAACATAGGGGTGCATAAAATGTCCATCAATAGAAAAAGGGAAAAGAAAACTTGGGACACATATACTGTACAATGGGATAGTATACAACCATAAAAAAGAATGAAATCTTATCATTTGTTATCACATGGATGGACCTAGAGGGTATTATGCTAATTGAAATAAGTCAGGAAGAGGAAGACAAATATCATATGATTTCACTTGTGGAATCTAAAAAATATCATATGATTTCAAATATCAAATATCATATGATTTCATATGTGGAATCTAAAAAATAAAACAAACAAATAAAATAGAAACAAGCTCACAGCTATAGAGAACAACTGATGGTTACCAGATAACAAGAGGTTTGGGGGGCTGGGTGAAATAGGCAAAGGTACAAATTGGCAGTTACAAAATAGTCACAGCAATGTAAAGTAATCATATTGTAATACCTATGTAGGGTGCCAGGTGACTTATCGGTAGGTTAAATAAATATCTAACCACTGTGCTCAATACCTGAAATTAAAATATATTGAACATTAACTGTATCTAAAAAATAAAAGTAATTATTTTTTTTAAAAAGGGAGAGTGGATGCCTGCAGGCAACTGCCCAGGCTTCCTGAGGCTTTCATTTTGCCCAGAGCACGTGGAAGCAGGACTATGTTTATCACACAGCAACTGTGCGTACTGTGGGCTGGTGGCTGCCTCAGAGTCTGACCCCCACAATGAATCCAGGAGTATGACTGGCCCCACAGAGCCATTGATGGAATTAATCCCTAGACATTCAAGTAAATTCATCTGCCGTCTACCTTCTCCATGGCTACTGGGCACAATCTACCTCTCCTCTGGGCATGCCTGAGGTGAGGGTGGGGGCCCCCGCAGATTGATGATGAACCTCATACTACATGTGCAGGCAGCAGTCAGAGAAGTGTAGGGACAGAGGCGGGGCTTCATTTTCAGCAGTGCACAGAGTAAGCCATTGCAGGGGCCTATTTTCCCCAAGTTCTCTCAGCAATAACAATTACAAAATGATATGCCAACAAGGTCCTGTGAGATGCCCTTATCTATTAATATATCTCCAATCAAAACTTGTATCACATCACAGCCCGAATGTCTGTGTGGGCCTGACAAAGAAAGCCCTGTGTGTAAGACATGAGTCTCTGACCCTCACATTGAAACCTCTGGAGCAGATGCCTGTTCTGGTCTAAATTTGATAACAGAGTTGGAGTTGCACGTTTTGTTTCTCCCCAGTGCAGCCCTGCTTTGGCAAGATGAATGAGCTGAACTCAACTTAGATTAAAAACAGTGACAAGGCAGAGGTTATTTTTTTCCTCCTCAAATCCAAAGCATCTGAAATTCTAGCTGCCGAGGAAGGATTTTCGTATTTAGTCTGTAGTGCAACATGGGAACTCTGATTGATGCCAAAACATTAATTTTTAATCAGTGAAAGTTTTAATTGAAAAGACTGTCTGTGGCTTATGTAATATTAGTGTGTGTATTGTGTATTAACTTTTTAAAACCAATTTTACACACTTCAGTGTAATGTGGCATAACCAATACACTAACATATAACCAGTACAGACACTTTTCTCTGTAACTTGTACACACCGTTGAGTTGAGGTGAACTGTCTGTATCATTGCATCAGGAGTTGTCCCAGCTTGAGCCCAACAAAGACTTATGGGCCACATCTGAGGACATGTGAGAGGTACAGGTTTGAGAATATGATCAGATTTTGTTTCCAAAAGATTAATGACTTCTGTGTGGGGAATAAAAGTAGAAGGATGCAGGAGAGAAACAGGTACCAGAACCAAGAAAGTGTAAATGGGTGTGCTGGAGACATAGAGGCTGGAGAGATGGGATAGAGATGTGGGAGAACAGGTGTAGTATGAGGTTCATCATCAAATCCAGGTGGTGGGTACATGGCTGTTCAAAGCACAAATTTCTCAACTCTCTCTGTGTTTGGAAATTAAACTCATAAACAAAAAGCATAGATACGGGTAGACCAGTTAGCAGGGCATTGACTGTAGCACAGGCAAGAAATGGACGTTTTAGTTTAGGTTTAAAAAATGGTGAGAATTTAAACCAAGAGGTAACAAGCCCAGCAAGAGATAAGTGGGTTGAACTAAATTAACTTTTGTAACATAGCTGCAAATCATCTCTGTTCTTGCAGAGGGGACGTGTGCATCTTGTTTTCATGCCCTGATCCCTGCATAGTTGACTCTTCTAATTTCATCACAACTTACATTCCCTGCCCTTGCTTTTTCTTTTTTCCTTTAGGCCAGTGGTTGTCACATTTTTAAAAAAGGTATCAGACTTCTTAAAGCCAACAAAATCTTCTAACTCACCAGATACATGCATATGTGTACATACATGGAAATTTTCATACTCTGGGGGCTCAGGGGCCTTCAGGGACCCTTAAGTTCCCACTAGACAGGAACTCAGGTCAAGAGCTTCTGCCTGGGTCTGAAGGAATGTGGAACAGGTCATCCACCTGCAGACATCTTTGTGGTTCTTCTCTGCCTGGGGTATCTGTGAGCCTGCTTTCTGATACAGAATGTTCTGTGAGCAATGGAAGAATAAGTAGAGCAAGGCAAGAGCAGGGGCTTCTGTCATTTCATCTCAGGAAATGGCACCATCCCACAAGCCTGAAGGTAGCCCAATTAGCATACAGTAATTAGAATCTCTGCAATAATGCTGCCTGCTCATTTTCTTTTGTGGGTACCATGGAGGAAAGGGAGGCATTGCAGACTGGGCTGTGAGAGGTAGCAGATACAGCTGGTTGTTTGCACCCTTTATCTGGATGATGCAGGGAGAGGGTGGAGATCAGCTTCTGTGAGAACAGAATGAGAAAAAGGATGAGGCTGGATGGTAGGAAAGGCAAGAAGTAAATCAAAGCCATGGGGGGATGGGGGAAGGGGAGCTCTGCTTCACTCTTTTCTGGAGGTTTACTTTGATACCTTGTCTGTTATCTAAACAGAACAACAAGCAACCCTAACCCTCTCCCCCTGATGCAACAGTGTGGTCCCTAACAGGACAGAGACATGGGGGCAAGTACTGTGTGGGAGGGGACCAAAGGTGGGAGAGATGTGGAGGTGAGACCTTGGGCATTTCCATTATGGAAAGGCCTTTCTGCTTTGGCTGTCCCTCCTTATGCAGAACAAAAGCAAGTGTTCCCTGAAGGAGACACAGAGTCCAAGTGACATTGCAATGAGAATGGACAGCTGGGTGCACGTGGGAGTGCTGAAGGGTGAGATTGTAGACACCAACACATCCCAGAAGGAATGAGAATACAAAACCTGTTGATGTAGGACATGGGGCCTAGATTGTCTGTATCCAAATGGCATGACCCACAATAGGTTCTATGTGTGATCTTTCTTGGTTCTGATTTGAGAAAGCTTGTATCCAGAACTTGACAATCTGCCAACCAGGTGAGGATCTCGTGAGCCCTCCTCTCAAAAGGCTGGCAGCGCTCCACGATTCAGGCCTCATCGTCTCATCTCAGTCTTCAGAGCTTATGTGCTTCGTTTTCATTGCCTACCCAGGGGCTTAGCAGAGTTGATAAATCCCTGGTGCCAACAGCTGCTAATGGATTAGAAGTGCTTCTAACATGTGTGTTGTAAGAGAAGACTTAATGTCTTCCCCTCCAAAACACAATGCCTGTACATGTGCCTCTGCTAAAACAAAACAAAGAAATAAAACCCTTGGGTAGCTCCTATTGATTTGTGTGATATATTTCAATTTCCTTAACAGGACATTTGGGACCCTGTGTGACAAACACTTGATGCCTAACTTTCCCAGTTTATCCCCTCGATGGTCTCTCATGCATCTTATACTCCAGCTGCTGAGGAATCCTTGCTGCTCTGCACATTCCTCCCACTGCATCTTTCCTCATCAGTGTCTCCTGCTAGAAAGACCCTTCTTCTCCTTTCACTGCTGAAATTCTACTTTTCCGTAAAGGCTCTCCTCTGACAGCACCTTCTCTATGAAACTCTGGACACCTCACCCTCGCATCATCCCATGTGTCAGTGGAGACTTTTTTCTCTCTCACTTCTGTCTGTCCCTTTCTTATGATGCCTCTTTTTTATTCATCCATCCAACCATACATCATACTAGTCACCCATCCGTCCATCCATCCATCTATTCATCTACTTATTCTTCCCCCTATTTATCCATCCATTCCTCCATTTGTCCAATCATTCAGAAAATAAACGTCATGTGCTAAGCTGGGTTCTGGTGATAGGCAGACAACAAGACACAGCTCCTGCTTCCATGCAGAGCTTATAGTCTTCTGGGGTTCGGGAAAGGGAAAACAAATGTTATCAGATTATCATGCAAACACTTAATACTTAAAATTGAGGATACAGAAACAATGAAACTGTGCCTTTGACCTCAAAGAGATCTAAGTCTGTTGGAAGAGACAGACACATAAGTAATTATCTTTAAGACAATATTATTAGTGCCATTAGATAAAATATAGATAAAATTTCATGGAATCACAGGTGAGGAAATCATTGCTTCTGTTTGGAGATCCAAGAATGTCACATGAGAGAAAACCTCTATGAGCTTGACTTCACAGGAGGAGTAGCAGCTCTCCATGAGGACAGTGGACAGATGGGAAAGGATGAAGGCACTCCATACAGGAGAGACAGAGGGGCCAGTGTGTTTGTTGTGGCTGAGGGTTGTGACAGTGAGCACAGATGCCTTTTCCTCAGGCCGACCATCAGCCTGTTCATGTCCATGTCTGTTCTTGCCCATGTCTCTCCTGTCCATGTGCTGATCTGTCCTGGTATCTATTTGTGCTGACCACCTCAGTCAGCCCTGTCATGGGATGGGAGTTCCCCTCTGGCCAGGAGCACACTCCCCTGCTTGAGATGCAATTCTGGAGGCTTCCTGGCTCCTCCCCATCCATACACAGGAGGCACTGAGCATTGGTGCCTGAAGCACTGTCACCCCACACAGTCATCCTAATGTCTTTCCTGCGGAGCCACACAGCTTTGGCAATGGAAACAGCTTCTAATGGGCAGGGAGCATCTGTTGGCTGCTTTTCTCCACCACCATTTTGGAGACAAGGAAACAGCATTCCTGTGACCCAGAAAGTGAGACCAAGGAAACTGGCTGGATCTTGGTCAGTGTGCCTCCAAAGCCCGAGCCAGGTGTTGGGGTCCTGTGGTTTGGAGGGCCCATCACCAGAAGGGCTGCTCCCATCTCAAGTGGCTGATTTTTGACAGAAGGTGGAAAAGAAAGCTTTTATCCAAGTCAATGCAAATGTTTTTCATACCAAATAATTCTCTGTTCTAGGGAACACACAATTATTTAAAGGGCTAGAAACTGAGAAATGTTTTTCATAGTAATATAGACTTATGCTGAAATAGGGAGGAAGAGAGAGGAAGGACATATTTCTGTCCAGTGTTGATTGAAAAGACCAGTGGCTATTTCCTCAACCCAGTGAAAGGGCAGGCAGGAAACGAATCAAATGCATTATCCCACAGCTAGGCTACCTGTTATTGTCTTGATTTTCAGAATATTGGGTCTGAAATAGGGGCCGTGGCTGGTGTGGCTCAGTGAATTGAGTCTCAGCCTGCAAACCAAAGGGTCGCTGGTTTGATTCCCAATTGGGACAAATACCTGGGTTGTGGGCCAGGTCCCCAGTAGGGGATATATGAGAGGCAACCACACATTGATATTTCTCTCCCACTCTTTCTCCTTCCCTTCCCGTCTCTCTAAAAATAAAAAATAAAATCTTAAAAAAAATAGGGTCTGACATTAGTCCTGAGAAGAAATCTCATTTTGTACCATTGTCTCTTTCTCCCTCTTAAAGGCTAAGCCTGCTGCCTTGTAATGACCAAAAGATTACAGTGGTTCAGACACTGGCTAAGCTAAACATTTACATATATTATGAGTGGGGATCCCCCTAAAATGAAATTATCTTCTGGAGGGCAGGCCCCTTGTAGTATAGGTTTTCCCCACTAGGTGAGTGTTTCAGGAACCTATCTGTATCAGTGCACCAATTGGCATTGTTGTGAGAGGCTGGCTGCATTCGGCTTCAGGGAATTTTTTGGAAGACCCTTTTAAGATGTTTGTCTGTTTCATGACGGGTGATTTACGAGTGCACCTGCCCACAGCATGCTGAGTGTTCAGCAGTTTTTGACCAAAAATGGCATGACCCCCATGCTCCACTCTCCCTGTTCACTTAATCTCACCTGGAGCAACTTTTTTTGCTGTTGCTTCCCCAGATGAAAAAATTCCTTGAAGGGAAATGTTTTGTCAATGTGGAAGACATGAAACAAAAAACAACAGAAACATTAAAATGCATCAAAATCAACATGTTCAAAAACTGTTTTGAGCAGTGGAAAAAACATCTCAATAGGTGTATTGCATCAAATGGAGAGTACTTTGAAGGTGACTGAAGTTTAAACATGTAAGAATAAATACACAATTTTTTATAAATAAATTGTTTTTTGGGGGTCCCCTCCTAGTATCTCATTTAGTCGCTGTAGAAATAGTAGGAGGCGCGGGCTAACATTATCCCATTAATAGAAATTGGTCTAAGCAGTCTCATTGCTTATAGGGATTTGAACCAGTTTTCAACTTAGTTCTAACATGTGGCAAATAGAGAAAGGGGCTGCTTTCTTCAATGAAGATATCCCGTCACAAAGTTGAAGGCAAGTGTGGTGTGGGGTGAGCAGCTGGGCAATGCATTTTACCTGGAGGGAGTGTGAATAGTAACTTCAGTTTTAGGCAGGAGTGCAGCACATAAAGTAATGCCAAATTGCTTTGTAAACTGTAAAGTGCAGGACACGTGTTAATTATTACTTTTACATGGGTCCCTCTGTCTCTATAATACATGAATTTATTAGATTAATGTTTTAGAATTTCTTGTAGAAGGCTACCATATGCTGGCCAGGCTGCTGGAAGCAATAGAGGCATTTTTCTCAGGAAGAAATGGCTGAAATCCCATGGTCTTTATTGATTTACATTTGCAAGCCATAGCTCCTTATCTCTTTTATGCTCCTGATATCATGATAGCCATTTGTGTAATATACTAGTCTGGCTAGCATTGATGCCAAGTCCTAAATAACCAGAGAGGGAGTGTTGATTTGTGTTGAAAAGCCAGCTGAGAATCCAAGTTATTCAGTTCAGTCTCCCTTTTCACTGTCTCCATGGAGAAAGAGAGGACAGCCTTGCCTCTCCGTAGGGTCCCAAGGATGAATCATTTATGCTATCAAAGTTCTTTGCGATCCTTAGATACTACATGAACACGAAGCGTAATTATTATGAATTATAAGTGAGGCAGACGGAGGTTTTAAATTAAATAGCACCATTGTGTTATTTTTCATCAGGATTCAGAGCAGCAGACCTTCCCAGCAGAAGTAACTTAGATAATTTGATTCTCTCACTTAACCAGGACTGATCACTGCAGGGATAGAAATTAATTTCTTGAAAAACAGCTGTGGGTTTTCCTCCCCACCAGTTTCTCTCCAAGCTCTGCAGATGTAGTCATAATGACACTGGGGTGGAGGTGCTGCTGGGTTACTTGTTGTTAATTCAACAGGATCCCAGTAACTGGTTCTCCAATTTTTGGTTTACCTGGAAAATGGTCAGGACTGTCATGATCATGTCTGCTCATAGCAGCCTGAATCTTTAATGGAGCTGGCTGTACACAAACCAAATGCTGTGAAGTTTTAGTGAAGGGAGACTCAACCTAGCTGATTATTTGTCTCAATTCAAGCCTTCCAAATGACCCCAGAATGAAATAGAGTTGGCACTGCCAGGATCCACTGTTTACCCTCTTGCCAGGAAAATTGACAGGAGGGTGATGTGTAAGTAGAGCTAAACTTTTACAACTGTGTAGATGGATTCTTCAGAATGACAGCTTGGTATTGAAGAATTGGTCATAGGCTGTCAGCCTGGATAAAAAGCAGGAGACGTGAGCTAGGACAGAGAGAAGCCTGGGAAAATCCAGAGAAGACAGGCACTAATATGTACTGAGTGCACATCCCATGCCAGGGACATCTGACTATTTGCTTATCCTTGGGGTCTCTCACTTAATGGATGATAAACGAGCCTTAGTTTTTCTCATCTATCAGATAAAAGTGTTGGAATAGGTGATCCCTTGAAGATCCTCTCTGCCCCTGGAATTGTCTAATGCAATCTGTAGGCCTCATATTCAAGAAAAAAGAGGGGTCTAAAGTTTCTCCAAAGAGGCTGTACTGGGGGACATCAGTCAGCCTCAGTCCCTGTTAGGGTCCTGGCTATTAAAATAAGGCCTCCATGCATGATTCTTGATTCTTAGATCTTAGTGCTCCCAGCATTCAGCTAGAACTCAGATCTTCTCAAACAGGGGCAGATCTGAAAAGTAAACTAAACAATATCCTCTTTGGGTAGGTTAATGGGAAGTGTTTCCCCCAAATTCAAAGTTTAGGTCTATCTTTGCTGCTGGCATCAGAGAAGTATGTCAGTAAGGCAGCATATAAAGAACGTGGCTCTATTAACTATTGCCTTGAGGTATAATCACATGAAAACAATTAAACATTAACATTAATAAACTCCTATTCCTTCAATCTGCCTCCAATCACCTGGTTTCAATACTGTACATGGTTCTTATGTGGCTTCTTACCACATTCAAGTTTTCCTTGAAGGTAGTGTTCCTGGATTTGATTCCATCTGATTATGACATCTTGGTAGTTTTGTGGGGAAAATGACAGAGTGTGGCAGAGATAATTAGCTCTCTCATCAGCATTTGTATTTCTTCTACCATGGTGTGGACTTACTGCTAGGAAGTGACTGCCTAGAACAGGCTACATGGCCCACCCTGGGGTCTGGGTGTGGCCATGGGATGATTCCAGCCCCCCAGTAAAATGTTAACAAAGGTGACTGGCATCACTTAAGAAGCAGATGTACATTCTTGAATGGTCTCTTTCCTTTTCTGCTGGCTGAGTATGGGTGATGACAAGAACTTAGGAATTGGTAGAACAACAAAGTAGAAGGACCTGGCATCCCTGAATCACTGCATGGAGGAAAGCCACTAGCCAACAAAGAACATCTGTCAAAAATAAATTTCTCTTTTACTAAAGTAGGAAAAAAGTTTTTGTTGCTGTTGCAATAGCTGGCAGTAACCTAACTAATCCAGAGTGTGATTTGTTCCAGGTCTTAAGAAGGTGAGAGGGCCTGTCCTTCTCCCGCCTTATTAACTCAAAAAGTGGTCATGTTAAGGATGATCCACAAATAACTCCAACTTTCTTTCAAGTCTTATTTTGCTGCATCTATATATGGAGCAAAATGCTTTTTCAGCTTGTTCCATCGCTTCTCTGGGGAGGTCGCCTGTTGGATGAGATTGTAAACTCCATAGGAGGAGGCATAGTATCTTTCTGGTGTAGATACATATCGTCAGCATGCCAACATACAATGGGCCTTTGATAAATATTTGCTGAATGGATGAGCTATAAAAGTTCCAATGTTATCTGATGCATAGGAACTCCACATTTCAGTCCTGATGTCTCTTTCCAACCATATTTATCTGTGCTATTCCTTTCTCAGGCAGATTACTCTGCTCAGAGAGTCAGTTGAGGGTAGTGACTAATAGCGTGGCCTGTGAAATCAACCTGCCATGTCTACCTGTGGCTCTGCCTCCCTCACTCTGCCACCAGATATGTGACTTGGGGCAAACTGTTAATCACCTTGTGCCTCCTTTTCACCTGTAAGATGAGGATGATAATACTATCTATCCCATAGGGTTACAATGAGGTTAAAATGCAAAGCCTTAAAATACATTAGGATAGTACCTTATAAGTAATAAGTCATTAATCAGTGATTTTCTTTCCTATTGTTATGTCTTTGTTTATGTTCTTCTTTGATGGTTAATTTTATATGTCAGTTTGCCTGGGCCATTGGATGGCCAGCTACCTGGTTAAACATGATTTTTGGCTGTGTAAATGAGGGTGTTTCCAAAAGAGATTGGTATTTGGATAGGTGGACTGAGTAAAGCACATGGCTCTGCCTAATGTGGGTGAGTGTCACACAATTCATTAAAGGCCTGAATAGGATGAAAGGCAGAGGAAAGATGAATTTGCTCTCTGCCTGCCTGCTTAAGCTGGGACATCAATCTTCTCTTACCTTTGGCAAAACTGGTTCTCAGACTTTTAGACTCAGATGAAATCTACACCATCAGCTCCCTGGCTCTCAAGTCTTTGAACTACACCATTGGTTTTCCTGGTTCCCCAGTTTGCAGATGGTAGGTCATGGGACCTCTCAGCTTTCATAACCATGTGATCTAATTCCTTATAATAAACTTCGTTATATACATGACCTATTGATTCTTTTTCTCTGGAAAACTCTGACTAATATTCCTCATTTCATTCCATTTGGAGGACCTTCCATCTTCCTCTTCCTTCAAGGCTATTTTCAGATTCTGCCATCTCCACGAAAACTCTGCTTGTCAGCTCCTCTAGGGAAGGATTCTCTTTCTTCTGAGACCACTTTGTATTCGTTACCCACCTAGACTCTGTGAATCTGATTCTCTACTCATGGTACCCAGGATATCCTGCCCTGCACTGTGACTTTTCTCTCCCATGCTGGGCCTCCCAGACCCAGCCCTCAGAGCTCATACACCATTGAAGTCATCACAGCACCTAGCCAGAGTAGGGCAAGAGCATCTAGTTAACATCCTTATGAAATGAGTTTCTTAGCTCAGGGGCCCCAAAAGCAAGCCCTAACTCAATCATGTGTATACATGATTTATTTGGGACATGATCTTGGGGAATTCAGTAAGGGAATAGGAACATTAGAGCAGAGCAGGGGAAGGAACTACACGAGGGTACAATTTCAAGCAAAGTCCCAGCCTGATTCTTTAGGGGAGCTCTGGAGTATAAAATATACCTCAGAGTGTGTCCTGACTTGAGGTTTTGTGATAAATTTTAATATCGAACATCAAGTATATTGTTTAATTGCATTCATTTAAAGCAACAAAAACTGCTTGCTTAGCTTGCCAACCTTTCCTAGTGCCCTCATACTTATACCATGCTGGATGAATAAATGAATAACCACACTGAGTTCTGACATTTCATGGACCCAGCCTTAGGCTTTTCAAAGGTCCTATTCAGCACAGAGGAATTTTGAGGTTCTCCGGCAACATGGCTTCTCTAATCCTTCCTTTCTTGTTCACAGCTCTGTTTTGACAAGTAATTCCATTTCAGTTTGATAGAGCATGGGGGGCTTGGTGGGTGGTGGGAGATAAGTCTGGAAATTGAGGCAGGGAGATAACCCAGATGGGGACTCAGAGCTAAGGTCTAACCCCAGAAGAGGTATCATTCAAGTGGAGATTTTAACATGTGGCCTCCTAGGACAACAACAGGATGCCCTTTGGCCTGCATGTTGTCTGTCCCTTCCAGCCACTGATATCTCAGTGAGGATAAAATTTCCTTGCTGCCCCCTTGGCTTTTACATGCATTCAGCCTGGCAAAGAACTGTTGACACTTGTGGCTTGACCAAGACTTTCTACTACTCCTTCAACCTTTGCCCTCTTGATCTACTTCACTTTCTCCTTTTAAGATGCTGTGGAGGCAGGCTTTACTAAAATGGTAGCCTGTCTAAGGGAGAGAGCTGTGGTACCTGGAGCTGAGTAATGGGACTTGGGCTGTGCTACACAGAGAGAAGACAAGTGATGTGGGTTGTGGGGCACAGGGGAACCATGACAGGTCACTGAAGCAGTTAGGTGGGATCAGAGGGGCTGGAGACTGCAGAGCAGAATACTCAGAGGTTGAGGAGAAAGTAAAGAAAAAGCAACATGAAAGAACACAGTGAGAAACGAAGCATTCAGCTGAAATGAACACTTTTTGAAAGTCCTTTTTTTTGTTATTCCACTTTGTAATCTACTTACACCTCCTCTCCCATCCTGGTCTGTAAAGAGATGTCCAAAAAAAAGACTGCAAATTTTTTACATTCTTTCTAGTGAGAAATGGGGTCTAAGTCTCCTCACCCTGAGTCTAGATGCAACCAAAACACTACTTCAACCATGAGGATGAAGTGGTAGTGATGGCACACAACTTCTGAGGCTAGCTCACAAAAGCCCAAGAAGTTTCTGCCTTCCTGGTTCTCTGGAGAAAGCCATCTGTCACATAAGGAGTCTGACTACCCTAAGACCCTCATGTCAGAAGCACATGCAAGTGTTTAGGTCAAGAGCCTCCACTGTGACCCCAGTGGCAGCTGGCATCAACCATCAGCCATATGCATGTGCTGTTTTGAATTTCCAGACTGAACAAGCCTTTTATGACCACAGACTCAGTCAGCATCTGACTGCAACAACACGAGAGAACCCAAACAAGAATGTTGTAGTTGAGCCTTTCCCAAATTCTTGATCCCTTAGCTTGCAAGCAAAATAAAATGGTTGTGTTAAACTGTTAAGTTTTGGAATAATTTGTTACTCAGCAATGGGAAACCAGAACATGGACAATGATATGCAGTGTCGTAGTGGTGAGGTAGAGCCCTTCGGGGGAGCAGACATCCTCTAAAGTGTCCCGCAGGACAGGAAGTCTCACTGTGGCAGGGCATCCTGTGCTTCACATACTCTCTGTGCCTGGCCAGCACGTGAGCCCTGGCCTTCTCCCATCAGGGTGACTTTGGTAGTTGTGAGTTAGATTTTTCTCCTATTGGCATCTGTACTTGAGGTTGGGTTTAAGGGGTTTGACTGACATCTTGTTTCTTTCCACTACAAAATAAGCTAATTTCTTTAGGCTCACACACAATCTCTCTGAAAAAAAAAAGTTATCGATTGTCACAATTCTCTAGACTAGGCAATCAATGCACATCAGTTTAAAGGGAAAGGAATGATGGATGGGGATACCATTGAGTGCTATTCTACTTGATGATATGCTGTGATAATTCAGCTTTTAGAAAGCTGTATTTTTCTAAGAAACCAAATGCAAAAGCATTAGGGGATTTAGTGTCAAGATGAGCAGTGATGTATTTGTTGGGTTGACATTTGAAGCTTCTTATTATATGAGGCATTGGTAAATACAAGACCTACTTGTCAGAGAAGACCCAGGTTCTATTCTTGTGGAATCTTAGCCAAGACACTTAACCTTTATGCTCTTAATTTTTCTTGGTGGTTGATGATTACCAAGGATGAAATGTGGAAGAGCACACTGGAATTCTAGCATATCTAAGCTGGAAGGCACATTTGAAGTTGTCCATGTCATTTAGGATTAGAGCTGGCTTCATGTAACAGAAAAGCCAAACATTAGAGTGGCTTGAGAAAACTAGAATGTCCTTTTTTTCTAAAGTAAAGTTAGCCTGAATAGGGAAGCCAGGACTGGAGTGTCAGCTTCTCCAAGTTATCAGGCTCTGGACTCCTCCTGCTGTCTCTAGTATTCAGTCCTTTCCCTTTTGTTTTGATATGGAAGCTAGAACTCCAGACATCACATTTGCAGTTCAGACTATTCAATGAGAACTTAGGTTCTTAGGAAAGAAGAAGGAGAGAAGGGCCATTGGTGGGTAACCAGAACTCTGCCACTGGGAAGTAACAGAAAGCCAACATATCCAATTTGGTTAGTGAGTTATGTCCCCAAAATCTTTAAACTTTAAATATCTGGGTGGTAAAGAAAGAGGGTGGTAAAGTTACATGGTTTTTTAACTGAACTCTGAAAACTTATGCATGTGCTCCTAAAAAATTACCTTTCTTAAAAAAAGTTTAACTCAGTTAAAGTGACAGAGACTATTAAAAATAGCAATTGAATAAATTCGGAATTCTGGCTACAAACTAAGCTCATTTTCAAAAGTCATTTAAGACCAAGAAGATTTGACTGTTTCCCTTCAGACTGTTTGGTGCAAATTGATACAACTGAGATTGCTAAATTTAATTTCCATTTTGACCTTTACAGGAATGAAGTGTCAACTCTTTCCTGTTGGTTAATGACCACTGGCATGATTCTAGAATCATCATTCTAGTAGTGATGTTTATGTGTGTGCATCATGTAGGGTGGGATTTCCTGAGAATGACTCAGAATCACCTAGAGGTTTTTACAAAATGTAACCATCTCTGTACAAAGCTCCCAAATTGGGTTATATTTGAAATAATAGGGGTAGAAGGCCCATAGTTTGAACAAATTTATTGGAAAAGTCTCATGGACCCCTTTGGGTTACTTGCCTCCCACATAAGATCTGCTGATGTAGAATAAAGTAATCATCAGATGGAGCATCAAAAGCACATTAAGACTTTAATGATTCTCAGGAGACTCAGGCGCCATCGTGGCTGCTGTCCAAGGAAAGGGAATAACTGGCAGGAGAGAAAACGGGCTCCATGGCTCTTGGACCCTGCAGAGCAATCTCATGTTTTCATCTAGACAGATGTTATTACAGTTGCCAAAAACAGAGTGTGCAGCAATGGACGGTCTGGGTGTCTTGAGGAAAAATATCAACCTACCAACAAGAAGTCTTTATTAAGCCCCAATTAAGGTGGGTACTGCAGAGGTAAGAGATGCAGGGCCCAGCACCTGCCCTCAGGGAGCTTTCACCCCAGACCTAAGCAGGTGTGCAGTTCATGGGCAGCAGCTCACCAGCACTGGGTTGTCCCTGAACAGCATGTGGTTTATTTCTGAATAGATTCTACTTGTATTACATGCATCTTAAGAAAGATGATGGCCCCACAGGTTCTGAGTAAGCACCTGATCCCACTGTCTCCTGACAGGTCCCTACCTTCATTGTGTGAGTGAGACACAGACATTATTTGCTGGCAAAAATCCCCGCTTCCTCTTCTATGCTCCTCTTTGCTCCCATAGCAGGGTTCATGTAGGGTGACACTCACAGCTGGGTTTTGTGAAGAGTGGGTGACCAGCATTTTTCCTGGTTGGAAACTCTGGGGGTGGCAGGTGGGTGGAGGAAGAATCTCTGATCATTGCATTTGGAGAAATGGTTGAGTCTACCAGATCTTTCCCCAACTCCCAAGGCTTGTTAGAACGTTCTGTGAATTCTTTCATTTCTGTAAGGAGGAAAAACTATCCACATTGGAGAAATAGCCCTAATTAGTGAAGGGAACAGAAGATTTACAAATGTAAGCACCCCCTGGTGCCCCTTCACCTGTGAGGACCTTGGCTAGAAGCTCCAAAGCCAGCAATGTGTTAAGAGCTTGGCTCTGGAGTCACAAACCTACCTTTTAATCCTGGCTTTGTCCCATAATTAAGAGAAATTGTGTTACTTAACCTGCTTTGCCTTGGTTTGCTCATTGAAAAAAGTGGAGTAATATTAACACCTACCTCATAGATTAGTACAGAGGCATGTTTCTTATATCAGGACACAGTGCTCAATAACTGTGAGCTCTTAACATTACTAGGTTTTTCCCTGGGTGGTGAGTAATGCTGTGAGCAGAGACAGAAAGCTCAGAGGGAACTCTGGGTGGGAGATGAGGTTGGCAAGTAGGCAGGCCAATATTGAGTTGGTGTGTGTGTGTGTGTGTGTGTGTGTAGCAATATTGAGTTCAGGGTGTGTGTGTGTGTATGTGAGATTCACTTAAGAAAGGAAATAAACCTTGTACAGTAGGTAGTAAGTAAGGGTGAAGTGGAGTGAAGCATGGTCAGTGCAACTGGACATATTGCTAATGTGGTTGTACTAGGCAGAATTCCAAGGTGGCCCTTCAAGATCCCCACCCTCTGGTGCATTATTCCTTCTGCCTGCGTGTGGGTGGAACTTGAGTGTAATGGGATATCACTGCCTTCAGTATGCGACTTCACATTGGCATAGGGAGTTTTGCTGATGTAATTTTGGACTCCTAATCAGTTGAGTTCAAGTTAATCAGGAGGGAGATTTTTCTGGGTGGGCCTGACCTAATTTGGTGAACCCTTTAATGGGTCTGAGCCCTTCCTGAAGTAAGGAATTCCATGCAAGGCAGCTTTTCTGTTGCTGCCTTTGATGATGGAAGGGGCCACATGGCAAGAAACGCAGGTGGTCCCTAGGAGCTGAGATTAGCCCTTGGCTGACATCCAGTAAGAAATCTCAGTCCTACAACTGTCAGGAGCTGAACTCAGCCAACAACCTAAAGCTGTGCCCCCAGAAAGAAACCGATATAACCAATGCCTTGTTTTGGCCTTGCAAGATCCTGAGCAGAGAACACACCCATGTTGTGTCTAGGCTTCTGACACAAAAACAAAACCTGGGAGGTAATGCCTTTGGGCTATTTTTAGGCTGTCAAGTTTGTGGTTATTTGTTAGGTAGTCATAGAAAACTAACAGGGGTCATAACGGACAGAAAAAGACTTTGACTTGTAACAAATCACTATAAACTTAGTCACTTAAAGATACAAATTTATTATCTTACTATTCTGGAGGTCAGAAGTCCAAAATGTGTCTTAAATCAAGGTGTTAGCAGGGCTACACTCTTTATGGAGGCACTAAGGGAGAATCTCTTTTCTTACCTTTTCCAGATTTGAGGGGCTGCTGGCATTCCTTGGCTTGTGGTCCTTTCCTCCATCTTCAAAGCCAGCAGTGGCTGGCTGCGTCCTTCTCACCTGTCTTCACTCTGACACTGACTTCCCTGCCTTCCTCTTCTGTATCTAAGGGCCCTGTCCTTCTCGCAAGGTCAGCTGAGGAGCAACCCTAATTCCATCTGCTTTCTGTGTTTCCCTTTGCTGCATGGGAACATAGTCACAAGTTTCAGGGATTAGGATGTAAACATCCTTGTCTGCCACAGTAATTATGGGTTAAAAACTCAGTTTGGCCATTTATTGACTTTGTAGTCAAGGGAAAGTAGCTTAACTTCTCTGAACCTAGTTTTCTTCTCTGTAAATTCAGAACACTTGTAGTTACTTGCATACTTCTTCAAAGAGTCGGAGAGCAATTGTAAGTGGTCCAGCCTAGTGCATAATGATCACTACCATTTACTGAGTGGCTACTCTGGTGCACAGTGGGTAACTTTGGATAATCATTATTCTTTGATTCTATTGTTTTATTTATTCTTTTTTAAAATGACACATTAATGTGGACCACATTAGGTAGAGAAGATTTTACTATCTATCTATATATATCTGCATCAGATTGGTACAAGAGTCATGAAAGGTCAGTCAATCCCTTTTTATCTTTTAGGTTTTCTCCAACCCCTTCTTGCTAATGGTGGGGGGGGGGGGGTACCAGCCAGGCTGTGGGTGCATGGACTGAGTTCGGCCCAACAGCTCTGTTCTCTGGGTCAGCCTGCCTTGTGTGTTAATTCAGGCTTGCACTCGTGAGCGCTGTTTACATTGTTAAGGTTAATGACTGAAGGACAAGCAGCAGGGAACAGGATCGCAATAAACTTTGCATTGATTGCTTCAGTGATGAATGTGGATGTGGGCCCTGGAGTAATGTGTCAAACATCTCTGGGTGGCTGCCCTGCTGCTGCCTGGTGCCGAGGGCCAGGATTTGGGAAACACTGGATCACTGGGAGAAGAATGGAGAGATTCCTCTGGAGGTTTACTTGGTGAAGAGTACAGATAGATGACATGTGAAACTGATACTCCAAAGCTCTGTCAAACACAGTGGGGATGCTGTGTGTGTATGTGCATGCATGTGCATGTGTGTGTGTGTCAGAGTGGAAAGAAGCACCAGGTCATTATATGCTAGGGTAGGACAGTTTCACCAATTGTGGCAGATGCTTCAGACTCAAAGAGACTATTGTTTTGTCTTTGGCCATTTTAATGACAACATCTTACCCTAGGGGCTGGCACAGACAGACCACTGGGGACAGTGATGATTCTGTGGCTCGCTGCCACCTGTTGGCCTTGCTCTCGTCTCTATGGCTCCAGGCTCTGGCTTTCAAACCTGGCTTTGGCCCCTGGTTTGGAAGGCCTTTCCGGCTTCCTTAGCAGAGACTCTTGATTACTTCTGCTCATGTCTGTGTCTTCTTTTAGCCTCTTCTCCCTGCAGTTTTCTGTAACAAGTTGCCTTTGGAGCTTGGCTCCAGGTAACTCACTGGCTTGACTAGCCTTAACCTCACTCTAGAAGGGACCATAAATTGACCCAGCCCTAAAATGATGTTTCTTCCTCAGACAAGACTGACACTAGAGAGAGCTAGGTCCCTCAGCTGTCACAGGGAGAAAACCCAGTTCCTCTGACAGAACATAAATAGATCTGAGGTGTGGCAAAAGGCACATGAAGTTTGCTCAAACAATAACTGGTTGAAAATTGAGGGTGTTCCAAATAAGTGGGTAGAGAAAAAGATGGGAAATCTAGCAGCAAGAACTGTAAGTGATCTAAGCAGAGTCCATATTATATCTTGTCATTCCCATCGCATCTTATCAGATCAGCCATATATCATATCATATCTTACAATGTGCTCATTTATTCATTTCCTATTATTTTTTACCTACTCAGTACTTTCGATTTTTCAAATGGAGCTTCTGCTCCTGGTTAGAACTGGGGTGGGACACTTGACATACAGGAAAGAACAAGGCCAGCCGGCCCCCATTTTCCCGTCGTTGAGGGGGTGAGCTGCTGGGTTGCTTACTGAGAAAGACAGAAACTGAAGGCAGGGAACAGTTGCTAAGGTACAAGCTGGAGAAGGGCCCTGAGTGCCTGCAGAATCCCTTCCTGTGCCTCCAGTCGAGTTTCCTTCTGAAACCCTGTGGGTGTGTGGGGTCTGCACTGGTGGCCCTTCAGCCCCTGCAGTGGGGAGAGTCGAGCTTCAGAGTGTGGGACTTTGGCCAGATCTGACAAGGAGTGATGTGGGGCTAGTGTGCTGGACTGCATTCCTTATAGCACCAACCATATGTCAAGGCAGAACCTTCCCAGCCTTTTGGGAATAGCAATACTCTGTCATTCGATTTGGTGAACTTGCCTCACTATGAAGAGGGTGCTAAGTGGTGTTAAGTGGTTTTTGATGTGTGTTTTAAAAAAATAATAACAGCCCTATGTAATGGGGTCTGTAATCTCCACAGGGTCCTTATTTATGTGGATATACTACATCTTTTTCAGTTGCTTGAGGTCAGGTGGGAGGTTCAAGGGGACAGGACTTGAAGGCTGTGGTAACTCTGGGGAGAGAGTGCAGCTTTGCGGTTTGATGTCCTAATTAGGGAAGACACTGGGACCGGAGTCATGGTGGGGATGGCACTTGGTCAGTGGTGGACTCAGCGGGGTTTTATAATGAAATCAATAAGCTAAATGAAACTATCAGCATATGGGTCACCAACTTATCCCACAGACATGCCAGCTACATCCATGGGGCACCAAGGCAAACCCCTGAAATGTGAAGAATTTAATCAATTTAGATTCTTTTTTGACAGGTAAGGGTGGAATAAAATAGATAAAATCACACACACACAAACTCCCTTCTTCGAAAAATTAGTGACTATGCATGATTATGAGTATGCCTGAGTGTGAATGTGTGTGTGGGTGTGTGTAGACTATGTCTACATGAACAACGATTGAAAAGGGAGAAAATGGCTTATAGTATTGTTTGTCAGGAAGAGGGACAAATAGCAGAATCCTCTGAGGCATTTAAAACCTAAACAGTCCCCCAAGGTATTGCCAGGACTTCTGAGATTTGTGTTCGGGAACAGGAGTGGGGAGTGGAGAGTGGGCAGGGAGTGGGGAAGGGGAGGCAGGAGCAGGCATGATGTCATCCCTCCCTCTTTGTCTTAGCCAGCTCTGGCTGCCGTAGTAAAATACTAGACTTGGTAGCTTAAACTACAGACATTTGTTTCTCACTGTTCGAGAGACTGGGAAGGCCAAAATCAGGGTGCTGGCTAATTTGGTTCCTCCTCCTGGTTTGCAGGCAGCAGCTTTCTCACTGTCTCCTCACGTGGCTGAGAGAGAGTGTGGGAGCTCTCAGGGTGTGTTCTTATAAGGGCACTAATCCTGTCTCGGGGGCTCCATCCTTGGGACCTCCTCTAATTACCCCCACATGCCCTGCCTCCTCATACTGGCACATCAGGGGTCAGGGGCTTCAACATATGCATTCTGAGGGGGACACAGACATCCAGTCCATAATACCCTCCATGTTGAGAGTCATGGTTCCACGTGGTTTGGGGCACTTTTTACTTTTGCACAAGATTGACTAAACTGTTGTTTTGCCACATGCAGACAGAGCCTCAATTTACTCACCAAGTGGAGAAAGTAGTTTCATCTCACCTGTCTGGGATTGTGTGCAAGATACCAAGTAGAGAGGTTTCTGACAATGATTCCCACATGAAAACTGGAAGACATTATATAAGATTCAAAACAAGCAATGAGTATTAGAAGCTGACTTCTCAATTTAGAGATGATTCATATAATTTGAAACAGTGCTGTTTCAATCATAAAAAAAAAACAACCCTCCACAGCAGGTGGCTCTTAGTGTTAAAACATTGTTGCATTTTTCTGGAAGGAGACAGAACTTGAGAGCACGGTGGCTGCTCATACAGGGCAGGGGGAGAACACACGAGTTTGCTGAGATGATAGAGGTTTGGGATAACTAAACGGCTCACTTTGACCTCCACGTACTTAATATTCAGTTTTCTGTAGTTTTAGGGCATCTCAGGAGACCCTCTGGGATTCTGTTAATCCACTTCAGGAGAATGGTATTAAAATGAAGACACTTGAAAAGAAAGAAAGGTATACAGGACGATGGGCAGAGGGTCCACCTGACTTTTTAGAGGCAATGAGGTGGTGAGAGAGGAATCAATTGAATATGCTTTGTTCTCTGGTCTTTCTCCCTTTTAAGTTTCTTGGTCATTTTATGTTTTGTTGAGTGGCTTGGGGTTTGGGTGTTTGAAATGAGAGAGGTAGACAGAGAAGGGGAAGGGTAGTTGTACCTTCATGGCAGGCTGAAAGTACTAGGAACTGACTGGTCACAACTTAGTGTTCATGCCGGGACTCCCTTCACATTTCACAAAGTGCTGAGTGCCTTTTAAGTAGTGTCTGATGGACCACAGCCAGAGATGGTCTCTGTCTCAGTGGTCCTTAGCCAGGGGTGCCTTTAAAAATCACCAGGAGGGCATTTCCGAAGACCCTTGTCACATCCTTAAGGACTGCAATTGAATGTTTCAGTGGAAAATCCACAGCCATAAAAGATCAGCCACTGGAGGCAATTTGCTGTAATCTGAGAGGCTATCATTACTCTGAATGATGTGGGTGGTTCTGGGGAGATGGCTGAGTCTCACCCTCTACTTGAAGAGTAAATTATTTCTGAAACATCTCTGCTGTGTGGTTGTCCAGCATCTGCATGAATATATATGTGCTGAAGAGGAGCACTGTGTCAGGAGGAAATCCAGTCCCTCCCCTGATGTGAGGGAAGAAACTTTTCTCCATATGGATCTGGAATCTGCTGTGTGCAACTTACATCCTCTTGCAGGACTGGCTACATCATGTGTGGGGTCCAGGGCAAAATAAAAATGGGGGCTTTTTTTTTTTCAAAAAATATTCAGAATCTCAAGACAGTGACGGCAGCCACAGTGTCATGGGCACTTAGCATCCCTAAGTTGTCAAGTTCAGGTGCCCTCAGCAACTGATCAGGGTATGTGGCCATCGAGCTGGTCCTGTCCACGGGTTCCAAATCTTCCCATCCTCCAGACTCAATTTCTCATCTTGTTTTTATAACTTGTTGGTACAGTATCACAGTTTCATAAAGTAATGGGTTGTGTTCCCTTTGAGAGGCAGACGTCTTACTGATTTTCAGTTAGAACATGAGTATTGACCAGGTAGCCTGGGTATAATAATTGCATCTATCAGATAGGGTTGTTCTGAGGATTACATTAGCTAATTGGTGTGAATCACTGAGAACTGTGCATGGCACAGAGCAAGTGCTCAATGATTGTCAGCTGTTGTCATTCCATGGGCACTGTTTCTTGTTTGATCTGTATGCTTTATGGCATCCACCATCATCAATCTTTAAAAACTAAGCTCTGAGAGCCCTTGCCCATGTCTATAGTACTAGAGTCAACCACTCTTCATCACCATGCAAGACATCCGACTGGTGCCATACCTCCTCTCTCACTCTGCTCCAATAGCAGCTAGCACAAACTTTAAACAATGGACACCAAGCCATGTCAATCCTCACTTCAAGCCTCTGCTCGTTCCCCACCTCTTGCCTTCTGGATAGAGCCCACATTCCTCCACCAGCCCATGAATTTGTGAGCAGGACCTTGCTACTCTCCAACATTGTCTTGCCACTCTTGCCATTCATTCCCTTGCTCACTCAATTCATACATATTTATTGAGCACTTTCTAGCAGTAACACTTGTTATGCACCCAGTAGTCAGTGTTGGATCAATGTTAGCCATTATTATTGTTGTCAGTGTTATTGTGGTTATTCAGTAGCAGGTATGTGCCAGGCACTGGGGATTCAGAGATGAATGTGAAGCACAGTTCTTACCCTATAGCCCTTGCTGCATAGAGAGGGAGACACATTTAGCACATCTTCTGAGCTGATTAACTCTGCAAACAGGACATGATCTGCTGTCTTAGTCCTGGACCCCCTAGGCCACCTGCTGTTTTATCTGGGGGAGCAATCTCTTCCCTGATCCCCCTTACCTGCTAAGTCCAACTTCCAACTGTTTTCAGCTGGGGTGGGAAAGCCTTTCCTGGTGCCATAAATTCCAGGTGAGGTGCTATTTCTCTGTGGCCCCTCTTCCTAAAAGCTCTGCTCAATTACAGATCAGTTTCCACCTGAGACTGTCAGCTGCTCAGAGACTCATTCATCTCTGCATCTTCAGCACCTAGTTCTGTGAACAATCTCCACTATTTGTCAGAGATATTTGGGGGTTGGAAAGGTGAGTGTCCCTAGAACAGGCCTCTGTGCACCCATGGTCCTATGTCTCTTGCGCTTTGGTTCTTCCCTTTTCTGTCTGATAGTCATCCTCCTCTTCAAATGAATAGCTGTGGTACCTGGGGCTTTGTCTCTTTAAGGTCTAGGTTGTTCCATCTTTAAAATAGGCTAATAGCGCAGTCTCACCCACCTCGTGAGGCCCCAGTGAGGTCTGGATGGAAATATATCCATGGAAAGGTCTGGTGTGTGGCAGAGTCACTGACAGGAGCCAGAAGTGGATTGAAATCGGAAGTCCCCTCAGTCCCTCCTACATCTGTCATGTTGTTCCTTGCACTGCCTGCAAGAAACCTACACTTTCTACATTGTTCTGTTGTTTTGACACCTCAGAGACACACCCTTTCTGTGCCCCTCTCTGAATTCACCTGGAAGTTCTGTAATGCACACAAACCCATCTTTATTTGACATCTCCTTTCTTTCCTCACTGGCGTCTTTCAAAGGTAAGAACATCACCCTTTTTAGAGCTCCCTGAGCTTCTTGCAATGTACTTCGTTTTTGAATCTCTCAAGCCTCACAGTGATACCTTTTATTGCCTCTAAGTTCTTTGAAATTCATGTTCAAGAATCTAAGGTATAGTAAGTCCTCTTTCATGTTGTCAAGAGGTTCTGTGACTTTAAGAAAAGTGACATAACGAAACCAATTTTCCCATAGGCTAAAATTGATATAACAAGAGTTGAGTTCCCAAGCCATTTCATCAACTTTATGATGAAATGACATTGAATGAAACCATGTTGTTCAAGGATCCGCGGTACCCATCTGACTCTGCCCAGCCCACTTTTCCCAGTGATGGAGGACTCAAGCACGACATGGGAGCTCCGTGCCGAGGGCCCACTGTTGGCACTGTGAATCAATGTTGGTGAAATTGGGCCCTGGGTTCCAGTTCCTCTTTTTATTTCTTTTACTTTCATCAACCATATAGACTTGGATTGTCCATTAATAGAAGATAAATAAATAGTTTGTGTTTGTATGTCTTTACATTAAACTCTGATTTGCATGTTTTAAATTATGAATATTTATCCTGAGTGTGGGATTAGGAATTAACCACTGATTTAGTCATTCAATCAAAATACATGGAATGCCCGTGTGCCAGGGAATCTGAAGTAGTAACAGTGGCAAACACATATGGCACTTACCAATGTGCTGTGCCTTCCACAGATTATCCCATTTAGTCCTTAGAGCATCCCTGTGAGGCATGTTACTCTTTCTGTTCCCATTTTACAGGTGGGAATACTAAGACAGAGAGAGACTAACTTGGCTCAAATTAACAAGCCATTAAACAATAGATCTAGAATCCAAAGTCATACAGTTTTAATCAATTTTCCATCTCCCCACAGCTGTACCATAACACCCCACAGACCTGGGAGGTCACAAGGCCAAGAGAGAAAAAGTTCATGCTCTATTGCAGCTTTCATATCTGGAGGTGGAGAGGGTCACAGACCATAAGCAATAAACACAGACAGACAATCTCAGATAAACACAGACAGTCTCAGAAAGTAGCAAACACAATCTCAAATAAACACAGACAGTCTCAGAAAGTAGCAAGAAGATGGAGACATACAAGAAAAGAAAACACTATGTAAAATAAGACAGGGATTGACAGGGCTAGGAAGGGTCTAGTTACCTAGTACAGAAAGGCTTCCCCGAGGAAGTAACATTTGAAGCTGGACTTGATGAGACCTGGTGGGAAAATGTGCTAAGCTGAAGGGATGAGAAATTGGAGGGCTTAGGAGGCAAAGGTTTAGTGTGTTTGGGGGACAGAAAGGTGGGCAAAGTTGCTGAAGCAGACTGCAGGGGAAGCATGGGCAGCAGGAGGTGAGGTGAGGAGGTAGAGAAGTGAGTCACTGGGGCAGCAAGGACCACAGGCAGTACTGGACTCTCTCCTCGGTGTGACAAGAAACACAGCAGCAGACTGGTTGGCTTGAAAATGTACTCAAAGCCAGGCATAAAGAATGAACTATGGAAAACCAAGAGGAGAAGCAGTTAGGAGGCAAGTGCAATGAGCCAGGGAAGCTATTGGTTGGACTATAGAGATGAAGGCAGAGGAGGTGTGAAGCAGTAGGCCACAGGATGTCATCTGGGGATGAAGAGGATAGCCTTTGTTGATAGGTGGATGCAGGAGATGAAGAAAAGTGGAAGTAAAGGATGATTCCTGGATTTATGTCCTGAGCAAGTGGGTGAATTCTGTTTTCACATTTGGAGACCAGAGTCTGGCTCCTTGTCTGGCTCTAGATGTGCATCCTTGAACCAGTTATTGACTCTCCTACTTTAGTGACCTTACCCATTAAATAGAGCTTTAGAATCCATGATCTCTGGGGTGCATTAAATGGTGGCCTCTCAAAAATAATGTGGTTGCTCTAACACCAAGACCTTGGGAATATTACTTTATATGGAAAAGGGGGTTTTGCAGATGTAATTAAATTCAGGATTTTGCAATAAGATCCCCTTGGATTTCCTGGGTGACACTAAATCCAATGACAAATGTCCCTATGAGAGGGGGGCAGAGACAGACAGATGGAAGAGGAGGAGGCAATACAAAGACAGAGGCAGCAGTATGAGTGATGCAGGTTCTGCCAACAGCTAGATTTCTGACTTCTGGTCCCTAGAACAGTGAGAGAATAAATTTCTGTGTTTTTGTGGTTTGTGATCATTTATTATGACAGCCCTAGGAAGAGAATACAATTTCTAAAATCACTTTCAGATCAAATATTCCAAGAATCAGTGATTCCAGCACAGGCTGTGTGACATCACAGCCTCTGAGTATACTTACAGCTTCCTCAGGAGTGACTGTGTGTGATGGTGTTCGTCCACCTCAGCACACACAGCTATTGGGCGCTGTTCCCAGGGTCCTGGGGACATGTCTAGCCTGTGTGTGGACAGTCTGTGGATGCCAGGCACTTGACACTTCCAGGACAGCCCTCCACTAATGAGAAATAAGGGGTTGAGTACATAAATACCCCAGCTTTTGTGGGCAGGTGTTACTTGATAGACCAACTCTGAGGCATGTTCTAGATGTCTTCTTGGAAGGTCATGGAAGATCATTGAGTCCAAGTGGTCCTCGGTGACAACCTGCTCATGGCTGTGCCCTTTGTGCCTTTTGCTAGCTTTTCTCTTCTCCCTACCTCCCTTTACATGTTCCCTTAGTTGTTTCCTGGAACACCTCCAAATAAGGGCCTCCCTCCAACTTCTTGTTTTGGAGTTTTTGGGGGAGAAGTGAGTCCTAACAAAGACCTTGGCCAATATTATGCTTAACAACTCTAATTAAGGTACATATTACTAAGGTGCATACCTAAGGTACATATGGACATGGGTGATGTTATGTTCTTATGCACAATATATGATGACAGAGACAAATAATCATGTAGAAAGTATGTTAGCTTCATTCTCTTCTCTCACCCTGGGAGAGTGCTACTCCACTGAGAGCAACACAAATCATCCATTCGGAATTCTAGGAAAATGATTTGGACCAAAGACAGATAATCCTAGGCTCTTTTGGCAGAAATGTTAACATGTAGAGCCAAAAAGCAAGTAATGGAAACTTTGAGACTTAAAATAACCAAACAAAGTCCCATTTGATAAATGTTTCAAAGTACCCATCTAGTTATTTTATGAGGTTTTTTTTGAGATGATCAGCTTTAAATGAACTTAGAAGATCAGACACCCTCTGGAGACCCCACAGAGCTACAAACTCGAGCATCCCATTAGTAGTTTGCATTCTATTAGAGGCCCTAGGAGTCAAAGAACTAAGATCCCGTGTGTGGCTTTGAAAATACTTATACTCCCTTGAAGGCTAAACCAGATGTGTGTTGGACAAAAAGGTGCCGCTCTGGCAGGCTGGCAGGTGAGGATACTAAGCTGCTAATGATAACAAATGGGGTGAATTAGCTACTCAAGTGGAGACTTAAAGATGGGTTCACTCTAGCTTATCTTGAAATAGGAAGTGAGCCCAAACAAGTCTCAGAAACCATTTTGTGGCTTACTCACAAAAACTGTTTATTTAAAGTTGAGAAAGCAGACTCCTCCCACTCTTTAGTTTTCACTGATCACTTATTTTCCTGCATTTTAATGGGTTGTGTGTTGACCATATAAAGTGCCACACAGAATACGTAATTCAACACTGGGAGACTTGCCTCCCGCACTTGAGTGGCCCCTGATCCTGTCTGAATGGAAGAGTGAAAGCTGGATTCCCAGCAGTTCAGATTCCCAAGTCTTTGCAGCAAGCAGTGCCTATCTGCCTCCGGTATCCCGCAGTGGAAAATCCCTGTGAGGATGTAAGCATAGGTAAAGCTGGGATTTAGTCTTTGAGATGCAAATCATGTAATCTCCAGCACCTCTGACCCCCACCTGATAGGAAGGACCTGCTCACTTTCTACCTAAGACAGAAGCATGAATTCAGTGAAGTAACAGCCATGAGATGGTTTGGGGGCACATTCATAAAGCACCACACCCATGTCAGAAGTTAACCTAAATTTTTTATTTTCAATTTGAGAATTTTTGTTGTTGTTGCTGCTCCTGCTACTATTGTCATTTGAGAGCACCTTGAGGCTACCTGTGATTGTGTTATCTCCAGGAGCAGAGGCTTCTGTGCTCTAATTCTCATTGTATCCTGTGGAGAAAAATGACTTAACTTCTGGGGCATTTTAAGGGTGTGACAATAAAATGTATATACATTTAAAAAATTGCTCTTTTCTTTGGAAATTGCGAATGTGGTTCTGACAAGACAGGCAGCTACTCACTAGTTACGTGTACAAATCAGTAACCTGGGCCAGGGCTGAGTGGGGTAGGCAGGATTGATTGGTATTTTCTACACTGACTGTCCTGGCTACTTGAATTCAGGGGTTGCTGCTGGTAGAAATGTTCCTGTCAGTTCTACCAGGCTCGCCGAACCCTTTCTGTCTGGAGAAGTCTTTTCTTGATACTGTATCCAGGTCCTTATATCACTCCCTCTTTCTCCTCTAAGGTCCCCTCAGGAGAGGACTTAATAAACATACTTTATCTTGAGGTAGCAATGCTGGTCAAGCAAGATGTGTCATGTCCTAAAGAGTATTAGCACTTAATGAAGGTTAGCATTTGGCTGTCTAGTGTAATGACTGTCTAGTGTAATTTCAGGAAAAGCCTTGGAGAAGCCCTTTGCTTTTGATTGTCTGGATGTTGAGACGGGACAGAAGCGCTTCACAGAGAGGACTAGTACACCTCCGGCTGCTTTGTTTAGAGCCTGTGCTTTGCTCTCCCACTGGATCCTTATCTGCAATCACTCTTCTAATGGAACTCCTTCATCTGTGGCTCTTTCATGGACAAATCAAATACACAGTCAGAGAGAATCGCTAGTCACCTTACCAATTTTATCTTGGGCTGCATGGATCATATGAATGATAGGAACGGAACTGTTTTACAGCCTGGAAACTCCCAGAAGCCTGACTCATGGTCATGAATTCTTGATTGCCTCTTGGCCGTTTCCTAGCTCAGACGGCGGGAAGCAGCTGTTCTGGACTTAACAAAGATGAATGGCATTCATCCGAGGACACAGAGGTGATGGACACCTGTGGGGAGGTGACCAGGCTACCTTGTCATTTATAATAGTGAAGGCACAAGAGCTCCTGCCAGGATTGTATGGCAGGCTCAGAAAAGTAGATTTCAATAAACCTTAAGAAATGAATAGGCATGAGTTAATGACCAAAACCTCTCAAAGAGGTTTTATTGTGAAGTATGGATATCACAGAGGTGACTGCTCCTCCTGAGAGGGAAGTGGAGGAGTCGTTTAACGGAATTAATGGGTTTTTCTGGTGAGTCTGTTCATTGTTCTATTGTTTATCTATTCATTTTGTAAGAAATACTGTGCTAATGATACACAGATGTGGGGTCTGCTTCTCTGAATGGGAGTCTGGTTAGTGGAACCTGGGCGTTGTGAGCCCAGTGGCCAGCCACACACCTCATGGAAGTGGAAGAACCTAAAATGTGTGATGGGTTCTTGACCTTCATTATCCATTTATTTCTTAAAACAGTGCTGAGGGATCCTTGCCCCGGAATTTTGTGAATGAGGAAACTAGGGCGTAAAGTAAGTGGCTTGCCAATAGCAAAACAGGGAAAGAGTTCAACACCTGTGCCTTTTAAGTTCCATCAGTCTCATTACTGGTGTCCCAGTGTCTGTGGGTAAGCTATGGTGAAGAGAGGAATCCCTGGCCACAGTGAGCCCTTCTGGCTGTGACTCGGTCTACTGAGGCCCCTGGGTCCTGGCTTCCCTTCTTCCTGGTCCCAGTCAGTGTGGCTGCTTCTTACTGCAGCCACCACCCTGCACTGTCACCTCCTCTGTTCTCCAGGGCTACTGCTCCTCTGTGGAGGAGCCACAGCCATGACCATCCAGGGCAGGCAGCCATTGCTTAGTAAACAGCTTTAGAGACAGTGTTCTTTGTACTGGCACTGATGATTAAGAGCACAGGTTTTGAAATCCAGAAGACTCCAGTTGAAATCCTGACTCTGCCAATACAAGCTGTGTGACCTTGGGTAAGTTACTGAACCTCTCTGAGCCTCAGGATTTTTTAATGTGCAAAATGGGGTTGACACCAAAATGTACCTCACAGGGTTACTGGGAAGATTAAAGGAGATAACGTGTGTACAGAAGTTACTACAGCACTTGTGTACTTGTGGCATAGTAAATGCTCAACAGAGAAGTTATCATTATCATTATTATTATCAATTGTCTAGTATTCCACACCTGTGTCTGGATAGGGAAAGCTTAGATCACTGAGAAAATGGTGGAAAGAATGAAGAGATTCTGGACCTTGTCACACATAAATTTGGAAATGTTTAGAAGAAATTATTTCAATACAATTCAAACACGGCCATCAAAATTTTTTCTTGTGGTCACTCAGGGTTGAATCAGAGCTGTGGAGAGAAAAAAAGCCTTAGAAAAGCAAATCTGGGTCAACAGGCACTTCAGCTGTGGGATAGTTTATAAGATAGTAGTTGACCTTGAAGAATTAAGATAACAGCGGGCCCTCCCTCACTGGGTTCCTCAGGGATCTAGTGGGTGACAGACAGAAAGGTCCTGGCAAGGTGCCTGCCACTTTGTTATTGCTCAGGAAATGTTAGCTGCTGTGAGGATTATGGGTACCCTGCTTTACAGTTTCCAAAAACTGCAGCCTTCACATCCTGAAGTGGAGAGCTGGGCTATCTAAGCAGGAACGCTGAGGGGCTGTGAAGATGGTTAGCCCAACAATCCCTCTTGAGGATACCATAGGTGAGCACATGAAGCCTGAGAAGGAGCCATCCAGAGAAAACGATTGGAGTTCCCTGATATTTCCTGTTTCCTTCTGTGATAGCTGAGCAAGAGGACCTTCATTCTTGGAGAGCTTGACCTGTGTCTCTGGGTAGTGAGAAACACAGGGAGCAGCATGTGATTTCTGCACAGAGAGGCTGAAGGCACCATGCTGTGGCTGGCACTGCCTCTACTGTATCTTCCTTGAAGCCAGAGCAAAGATGAGTGTATTCTGTGTATTCTAGAGACAAGAGGAAGCCTGATGTGAGTGTGGCCTGGACCTGGGCTAAGGAGATCCTGCCTGGGGGAGTGAAGAGGTCCTAACGGTGAGAATCTTATAGGCAGCCAGAAGATGAAGCAATGGGGGAAAGTTGGAAGCTGCCTGCAGAGAAGGCCTGATCTCTGAGGAGGGAGCTGTGGTCCTCAGTGGGAGAAGCTTTGAAAAAACCCGCAAACCTGCTTCACATTTTCAAAATTGTATCTGGGAAACTGGCATAAACTGAGACTCTTCTAGGCAAACTGGTTTATATGATCACTCTGGGCAGGTACCAGAGGAGAGAGAGGGAAGAGGAGGAGCTAGGATATCCATGCTTCAGCTACTCCTCCAGTGCACTACTCCTCAAGCTTTAAAACAGTCTGCCACCTTCCCAGGGAGGAGTGGAGAAGCTTTAGCTGGATGAAATACAGAGGTTTATTACGCTGAAATCATACTATTCTCATGTTTAATATTGTTCAGTCCAGAAAAGCTTTGGAACCTCCTAAGATTTTATTCAGTGATGAGAAAGAATAACTCTGGGAAGGGAGTGGTTGCAGAAGAATGTGCAGGAAAAGTACAGTTGCTTTATGAGTTCACTGTGTTAAGAGTAGAACCTTCAAAAGAATGTTATGGTGTCTGCCCTGACTGGTGTGGGTCAGTTGGTTGGGCAGCATCCTGTAAAGTGAAAGATTGCTGGTTGCAGGTTTGGTCCTGCGGTGTATTTGAGAGGCAAGCAATCAATGTTTTTCTCTCACAGTGATGTTTCTCTCCCTCTCTTTCTCCCTCCTTTTCCTTTAATAAATAAAAACCTTTAAAAAATGGTATTGTGTCTGATTGCCATAATGATGGTACCAATGTCATAGGTGAGGTTGGAGGGTGAGAAGACTAAGAGGCCCCAGCACCGGTGTTCTTCCTGCCATCCATGCATGCAGCTTCTGAGTTTTCCTCCATTCAGCCCATATTTCAGTGCATAGTCACCATCTAGGACCAAGACTGGCACTGGGATCTGCTTGAAAGAGATGCTGTGGAGACAAGCCCGCCCTGGAGGGAAAGGTTGGCTTAGATAATGCTGATGGTTACCATCCACTGGGTGATTATCCTGGATCAGGTGCTTTTATTATCCTCAGTTCTCACAAGGCTCTAGGAAGCAGATATTGTGATCTCTTTTTATAGATAAAAGGATTTGAGGCCAAGAGATATTAAGTATGCCCATGAGCCGGCTTCCACTGCAGCAGGGCTAGGAAGTCAGTCCACATCTTTAAATTATTAAATCCATGGACTTTTCACTGCTCTGTAAGGCCTCTCTACATTAACCTTTAGAGTTCCTTCTAGTTCTCTATGAATGTGTTTTTGAAGGAGACAGGTTTAGGGTGGCCAGTGTTCTATTGGCCCAGCACCATTTGTTGAAACTCTTTAATGTCTATTGCTTTTGTCACCAAAGGAAAGTAGGCAGCTGGGAATGCTGGGAGGATTGGGGGACATGTGTCATCTGTTTTGCTAATAAGGCTGGTATATTCTGAGGTCTGCTTCACCCTGAAATAATAGACAAGAGATTAAAATGGATTTGTAACCCCACACTGTCAGGGAACATCTCTGAACTGATTTTTGGGATCTGATCTCTCTGTCCAATTCTGCAGAGAGATTGGGTGTCATTTAAAAAAAAATGTCAACATGTTTGTCCTTGATGGATGAGTTGACTTAACAAAATCTCAATTTCAATATAGGCTATGGGGTGATCAGTTCCTGAAGAAACCCAAGCCACTCTGATCACATTAGTAGGAGCACAGTGCCAGTCCAGAGAGGTGATGGTCTGCAGGGCTCATGAGCCTGCCTTGACTAGTGACCTCTTGGAGATTTTAACAAAATAAAGTCCATTTAGAAGAGGGTACTCAGCATTGTGAAGAATCTGCAAAGAGTGGTGTGATGAATGTTTGAGAATTGATTAATGAGTCTTCACCAGGAAGGAAAGAAGAACAAGAGTGTTGTCTTCACAGTTTGGACAGGTTGTCTTGAAACCAAAGGTGTAGATTTTACTGTGTCTTCTGGTGAGAATAGGTAGAAATCACAGGAAGTCAGATTTTGCTCTGATACATGGAAAAGATTTCTACCTGTCAAGACTGGTGACACTGATGTTTGGCTTGGAAGATCTAGCCTTCATCCCTAGGGTATGTGGTGAGTCCCTTTTCTGCTCATCCGTTTGCACAGGAGCTCACAACCCAGGGTCTTTGGCTCAGGGAATTCATCTGGTCCTCATCTACCAACACCCTGCTCTGGCCTTCCATGGATATCTTAATTCTCAACAATCCCATCTTGGCTCTTTTTCAGTCTTTTTATAGTTATCTTTTCCCCTGTTTGTCTTCTTCTCTTCTCCTATCTCCTCTTCTGGGGGACTGTCATTCTTTACTCTCAAGTTTCCTGTCACCATTTATAGGCTGATGACATCTGTACTAGAATGATTATATTTGGCTCCATAGAAAACTCCCACAGCCCAATGGCTAAGTGAGACATATCATTCTCTCTCATGTTAATGAATTCTAGAGGTGGACAACTGAGGGCTGCTGTCAGCTCCACAATGTCATCAGGAGCTCAAGCACTCATCCTTCTGCTCCATTAGCCTCCAAGCCTGACTTCTACTGGTTAAAAGATAAGCTGGGGCATATTAAACTTTTTAAAAGCTTATTTAAGCAAAAATTGATTTGAATCAGGCAGTATCCAATGTAACAGCTAAAAAGGAGTTTTGAGGAGCTATACAAAATCAAAGACAATTATAGGCAGAAGGGAGCAGGAACAAGAAAGTTATATCAGGCAAAAAAAGTGGGTTGATTGTTGCAAGCTCACTTTCCTGTGCGGAGGCCCGGGGGGGAGGGGGTCTGTTGGGCAGATTACCTAACGAGTGGTGATCAGGTGATTCCTGATTAACTGGTTTAAGATTTCATTTCCAGGAGAGATGAAGCTATAATTAAGTCTTGGTTTGGTGAGGTGGGGCTTAGCATAAGAGACTCTATTTGGGGTTTGTGGTCTTGTTTTTCAACCTACTTCATGGTCAAAGATGGATACTTGGGGTTCCAGCCATCATATCTGCACCCCAGGTAGCAGAAAAGAGGGCCTGACAAATATTTCTTCACAATGTTTTGTTCTATCTCATTGACCAAATCTTAGGCTGGTCTTAGCCAGATTCAAAGCTGCCCTTAAAAAAAAACACCTGGAAATCTATTCCCGAGTTAGAAAAAATAAAGTGTACAGGGACAAGCTACCATAAATCTTGATACTTTGCAAATTCCCAGCCCAGATCTCATTGCTGAGCAATAGTTTGGTGTGTTCATCATTTGCTGTGGATGCACCCACCTGGATTTCTCACAGGTGCCCCAGAATATCTCCACCATATTTGTCTCAGCTACCCCTATTTCAAGACTGGCACCTCCATTTGCCCTATTGTCCAGTCTGAAGAAGTCCAGAACTCAATCAATCACCAAGTCCTGGATGCATCCCGGAACCCATATACTTCTCCCCTTCTCTTTTGCCTCTGTCCTAGCCCATACCACCACCATCTCTGGGCCCAGATTACTAGAAAGATTTGACTCCCTCCTGCTTAAACAGAAAACAGTATCATCACATTGTGTTTAAAATAAGACCCTCTCTCTTTGGCTTGCCCTGCAGTGCCCCTCATGGGCACACTTGTTGACCCTTCCATCTGAATCTTCTTTAGCTCCTCATCTCTCCCACATCCCCAGCTGCTCTGCACTCCTTTCAGGCCATTGCTTCCACTTGTCTCTGGACATCACCATTTGCTTTTCCTCTACATATGACACCTCTTCCCACCTCTTTCCTCTCTACCTGACTCAGCTCTATTACTCATTCTTCCGGTCTCCCTGTAAAAGTCACTTTCTATTTTTCCTAAGCTAACGTGTATTGAACACTTACAATATGATAGATGAGTGGTTAACCCATTTATATGGATTTTCTGTTTTTATTCTTCTCCAGGATCCTAGAAGGTGGGAACTCTTATTATTTTTAATTTACATGTGTAGAAACTTGGGACCCAGGTCATGCGGATGGTAAGTGCCACATCCAGATCTCAAACCCAGGTCTTCTGTCATCAAAGCTCTGTCTTGAACACTCTTTTAAATTAATGTGACTCCCAGGAAACCTTCTGCTACTTCTTCTAAAGACTTTCTGCTAGGGGCTTGTGATGTGACCCCAAGGTACTCCAGTACATTGCTCCCTCTGTCAGACATTTTTATGCTCCTTGGCACCCTGATGGGCTCTCCCATCCCTGCTAGCCAGGATCACCACATAATCTCTGGTTCTCAAAACATCCTGCCCAGTTACAGAGCTGGCTTTGGGGATCAAACAGCCTGGGTTTTTACCTGCATCCCACCATTTATTGTGACATTGAGCAATTACTTAAACTGGGTAAAATGAGTAAAAACGGCAAAATGGAGGCTAATGCTACTTTTTTTGCACTAAGCTATTATGAAGAATGAAGTAAGTAATTCCATAGACTGAGTGTTTTTGCCCTCCCTTCCCATTCTAATTCCCAATATGATGGTATTGGGTGATGAAACCTTAGGGAGGTGATTAGGTCATGAAGGTGGAGCCCTCATGAATGAGACCAGTGGCCTCACAAGAAGAGACACAAGAGATATTCATGTCTCTCTGCTGTCTGCCATGTGAGGATATGAGAAGAAAAGGAGAAGGCAGCCATCTGCAAGGCATGAAGTGGGCTCTGACCAGACTACCCATCTTCTCCTCAATCTTGGACTTCCCAGCTTTCAGATCTGTGAGAAATAAATGTTTGTTGTTCAAAGCCACTGAGTCTCTTATAGCAGCCTGAACTGACTATGTACAGCACTAGATACAGTGCCCAGCTCTTTGGTGCCCAGCTCTTTGGAAGGCTTACCAAGCCTTCCAACAGTTATCAACTGTTATTCTCCTTGTTATTACTGTAATCCATGGACCACAGTGCCTCTCATGCCCTGTTGTGGTGATTCATTTACATGCCTGTCTTTGTCACTAGAATGTTGGCTTCCTGAAGGCAGGCACCATCTGAGCCACCTTTGGGTCTCTAGCAACTGGTGAACTACCCAGAACATTGCCCTGTTTAATAGCATCTTGTGGAAGGAACAGATGGTGGCTTATCAAACCGAAAGTCCCTTCGAAAGGAACGGCACCTGAAAGTCAGATTATTGAATGGAAGTTGGTGACAAAGTTTGGTTTGGCTTGGGAAAGGTTAGAGTCTGAAAGTCTGAAATCACTAGATTTGGGCCTCTTCCATGGGCTGCTGGCTCTGCATTTGCTCAGATTTCCAGAATAACAAATGAACAACTTCTTTCTAGAAAAGGCTCTGGTAGGTGTAGAGACCATTACTCTGAGAGACAGAGATGGAGGTATAAATTGCAGTGGCTGTGCCTGAGTCATTGTTCAATGGTCTGAGAGAGCCTGTCTATAGGAAGGCTTTTCTAAGCAGTGGTTAAGCACTGGCCTCCACAAGCACACAGTTCAATCTGAGCTCTACTGCAAACCACCATGTGACCCAGGGCAAGAGATTGAACAACTCTAAGTCTCAGTTTCCTTCATTAGGAAGGGCTAATTATTGTTATTGGGACTACTTATAATTATTGTAGAACCTATTTCATGGAGGTATTGTGAGAATTAAAAGAAATGTCTGAAAAGCATTTGGCATAATTTTTTGCCAGTAAAATTCATTAAATGGCTGCCAGTTATTTTTATAATAGTTAACTTCTCTTTCAAAGGGTTTTCCAGTCTGAATGTCAGGGCACAAGGCAAGCTAATCATTAATTCATTCTGCTATCAACCAGCTACTCAGTAATTGCCAAACCTTGCACTAAATTCTTTGGGGGTTTGAATCAGACAAGAATGAGAACCTCAGTGAGCTTCTGCTTTTATCTAAGAAGATAAGACAGTTTCATACATTAGAGCAGTGACTAAGCCTCTCTGGGTCCATATTTGTCTCACTTATAAAATATCATATGATCTCACTTATAAGAGGAATCTAATGAAGAAAATAAACTAATGAGTAAAATAGAATCAGAGCCATAGAATCATGGAATAGACTGACAGCTGTAAGAGGAGAGAAGGGAGGTTGGGACTGACTGGAAAAAGGTGAAGGGATTAGTTAAAGAACATATATGAAGGACCCATAAACATGGGCAACAGTGTGGGGATTGACTGTGGGAGTGGGGGCATGGGCTGGGCAGAGGGGTGCAATAAAACATTAATAAATAAATAAATAAATAAAATGGAAGACTGACCAGGAACTAAAATTCAATGGACAAAGCTATAGTGTTTTAAGAATGCAGATAACAGTGATGGATAGCTAGAAGGGGGATGGTTTAGATTTTAAATGATGCACAATTCTAGAGAGTGGAGACTGTTGAAAGATGGCAGAGAAGCTCTTCAAGCATATCATGCTTGGAGCCTTTGTATGCTGTGCCCCACCCCTGGTGGAATGCAATGCCCTTTGAACTTGTGCCCCTTTCAACCTTAAAACTTCTATTTGCCTTATAAGACTCAACCCAAGCATTATTTTCCACTGGGAAGGTCTTCCCTGATCTACCTGTATTTTATTTCCATGAGCCCCTTGTGCATATCCCTAATTATAGAAGTTGCCATTCAGTACTTTAATTTTCTGCTAATAAAACTTTGAATTCTTCAAGAATCAAGACTGTCTTATTTATTAGTTTATCACTGACACCTGACAGGCAGGTATTTAATATTTAAATGAATTACTGAATATCATTTAAATGCATTAATAAATAAGTGAATGAAAGAAGTCTACCTATCCCACAATAAATTGCCCCTGTGTTTGAGGGATACATGTTTCCTGTTTGGAGCTGCCAGTTATCTGTTCCCCTGTCTCTTCATGACAGCATGCCATTCTCAGGTGCCTGTGTGGGGGATCCACCATTCCCATATGTGGCCCATGTCATCCAGGAGAAAGTGACATCAGTCTCTTCTCCACCAATTACTCAGCAAAATCCCACCCCTGTGAGCAAAGGATTGGTTCAGGAAAAGACATGTGGCTGGAGTTGTCCAAATGAAAATGGTACTTTTAAATATTTCATGGGACAAAGAAGAAATCTTAATGAAAATTAAGATATATTTAGAATTGACCAATAGCACAATATTACATATAAAAATTTGTGGGTTCAGTTTGCAGAAAACTGGGTACAGAAGACAGGGGACCTCTCTGTTCTATCTTTCTAACTTCCTGTGAATCTATAATTATTTCAAAATTTAAAAAAAAGTTCAAGAGTGGACTCTATCGTATATACTTTTTGTGTTCATGTGATCTGAATGAGACACTTCTGTGAGATGTAAATTTATATTTCTTACCTGAATGTGAGGCATCTCAGGTCCATGACTTGACAGGTGCAGGAGAAACAACCACAGGGAGTAAGATGGAGGGAAGGGCCCAATGCCCCTCTTGTGAGAAGAGATTTCTCACAATAAATCAGAAAGACTTGGGTCAGGCTACTGCATGGTCTTTGCAGCTCCCTGAACTTCACTGAGACTCAGAATCCTCAGCTGTTAACACAGAGATCACATGGCGTAACTCATCTGGTTGTTGCCAGATCTAATGAGAATAAGGTTCATAAATATCTGACATGTAGTAGATGCTCAGTATTCTGCAGAGCCCCCTCTTTCCCTGCCATGACCATACTCCATGCTGGATTATCAGTGTGTTGTCCCCATTGAGTTGTAGGTAGGTGTACTGCCACCACTTATTTTTGGAATAGTTAGACCTTTTTAAAGTATGCTGCAGCAGATGTGTCTTTTGAGGGATAGTCACTTTATAAGTTGAAATTGAAGGGGAGCAAGCCAGGCAGCCCCATGTGGCTCAGAGGCAGACATGAGGTAGATACATGAGAAAAGGTTTGGAGGTAAGCAGAGTAAGGATTCAGAGAAAGCAGGAGGTGAAGAGAATGGGTGTAGGAGAATGAATCCATGAGAGAAGAATCTAGAGACTCAGCTTTGGTGCATGCATCCAGGATGGGGCCTGACAAAGAGACTAGACAATGAAATTTTAGGTGCAAGAAGCTGAGCGAATTTCTGTGGGCTGCAGAGAGAGGATCTCCCTCTTTTGGAGAAATTTGGTCCTAAGAACCTGGTGATTAAACTTCACCCAAGAAGGAGGGTCCTGTGCCCTGGTGTCCTGATATCCATCACACTGTAGGAGAGCCATCTGTACATTCCAAATAGTTCTCTGCATTTGAGTATGTTGGTGATTCACAGTGGAGGATGGCTGGTCTAAGACCATAATCTAAGAGGGGGAAACTATTTGTCCTACATGTAGTGACTGTGGGCAAAGCCTGGGACAGGTGTGGGGAGTCCTTGCTTTGGTGGGTGGTTTCACTATGGTGGTGCCAGCAACAGGCTGCCCACACCTTGGCTGGACCCAGTGGTGTCTCTTTGGGAGTGAATTATTGCCATTTCCTTCTTTAAAAGAATCCAGAAGGTGGAAGGCGAGGCAGTAGACTGGTACTATGTGTTCGGAAAAGAAGAAAGAGTTGGAATGTGAAAAACATGACACAAAGCACATGAATTCCCACATAGTCCCTGCCCTGAGCTGCTGAAGCAGGAATGGGCGGCTGTATCCCAAACATATAACCATTCAGTCAAAAAAGTTGCACAAAATAGGCAATAGTTGAATTTCCTCAGAGTAAGTCACCTTGAATAATTGGTAAAGATGAAGCCCACAAAACAATTTGACTAAACATTTCCCCCTTGTCACCAGCTTGCCCGGCATCATTTGAGAGCAATCAGAATGGGAGCCAGGACCTGGAACACTAGGTCCTGTGGAGGAAGCACAGCAGGGCTTCCTTTGGCTGCTGGGGGTGTTGCAGGAAAGTGGCCTTACTTTTCCCTGGAGGAAGGGACAAGGTGATGCTGTACCAGCTACTTGGGACCAAGGATTCAGGACTCTCTGAAAAACAAGAAAGCCTAGAGCAGCTTCCCGTACGCAGGAGGCATGGATCTGATTAATTATGGCAAAGTCATTTTGAAAACTTAACCTTATTTTAACTCATGATGTAAAGGTATTTTATTTTCGTACATAACATCACCTATTACTATGCTCAAGTGAACATACTTTGAGAAGATGTCTTACTGGAAAAGTGAAGTTCTGTGATCCCAGTTGTAATTTGTTTGTGTGTGCATAAAAACGTACTTTCTTTACAGCCTCTCATTTCCCTGAAGCAGGGTACACTTTGTGTGTGTAAATCTGCTCCTGGACAGGTCCGGCAGATTTGCTGGGTTTTCCTAGAGCTCAGGAAAAGGAAAAATTATTTATTTGATCATGAATGAAGCCAAATATTTGCACACCTTGCAGTTCACCTATTGCTCACCTGGTAGTTTGGCCATGACGGAGGAAGCCTGCAGCCCATGGGGAATAGATTAGCTGAGTTGGCCTGGTGAGCAGGTTCAACTCTACCACTGTTCAAACATCTCTGACCTCAGGCGGCCCTGGAGAGATTAATGAAAGTCAGTGAAGATCATTTCACCAGGCACAATGCTCTTTGGCTGCTGCTGCTCTGGGCCCAGCACATGGCTCTTGGCACTTTTCCCTGCCCACCCTGTCAGGCAGCTGCCAGGGTGCTGCAGGTAATTGCTTGATGCCGCCAGCCTAGGGTAAAAGGTGGGAGCTAAATCAGCCCTCCACAGCAGGTGGGGCCAGTATTTGCTACTTTGGTGATTCCTGAAGTGAAGGAAGCCCTGTGTCTGGCAACATACGCTACACAATTTGGGATTCAATAATACGGGTGGCTGGAAAGCTGGCTGAATACATACTGCTTCACTTGCTTGTAAGTGATGTTTTCCTTTTGGAAGTGTTAAAAAAAAAGGTGGAAGTCCTGATTTAGAAACATAGGATTTAAGAGCAGAAAGGACCATGAAATCCAAGCACTTGGTCAAGGTCAAAGGCAGGGTTCAGGACCTAACTTAGAGAATCTGAGACCTCATCTGCCTGTTCCCAGTCTACATGGTGCCCTTCCCTCTACTTCAGCCTGTTCTCCAGAATCACTGCAATTTCAAGGCACAGCTGGGATGAACTCTGCCAACCTGCAGCTTTCCAGATAACTGGGCTGTAAATGGGGCTTTCTGGGCCCTGCTGTCTGGATAAGTGTGCCTCCCCTCCTGGTTCCTCCTGGTTCCAGCCTTGGGGAAACCCAAAGCTTTCCAAAGATTTTCATAACTTCTCTAAGGCTTGGACACTCCTGGTCCCCTCTGTCTCCAAGAGTCTGGAACTGTGACGACTGTCTCTGTGCCTAAAACTTAGCCTCTTCACTAGTTTCTCACACAGTAAAAATTAAAAAAATCATGTATGCCAACAATGTTTTGACTTCAGTATACTTTGATAAATCTTGGTGGCTGAGGGTTGGGGTACAGGGCAAAAAGAAGAGAGGTTTACACAGCAGTAATGCAGACAAATATTTTTAAATATCCATATTAGTTTTTTCCTTTTAAGTAGACTTTTTAAGAACACTTTTAGGTTCATGGCAAAACTGAGCAGAAAAGTCAGAGTTCCCATATTTCCCTCACCTCCACCCTACACATCTAGCCTCCCCTAAGATGAACATCCCCCACCACAGAAGCACACTTACTGCAGTTGATGAATGAACAGACACTTCATTATCACCCAAAGTCCATGGTTTACATTACAGGTCACTCTCCATGTTGTACATTCTATGGATTTAGACAAATGTGTAATGACATGTACCCATGATGTAGAGAAGAGTTTCACTTCCCCAAAATTCTACAATCCCCACCAAAATCCTGGCAATCACTGATTTTTGTACTGCCTCCCTAGGCTAGCCTTTTCCAGAATGTCATATAGCTGGAATCACATAGTATGTATCCTTTCAGATTGGCCTCTTTCACTTGGCAACAAGCATTTAAGTTTCCTCCATAGAGTATCAATTCTTTAAATGTTCTTTGCCCTACTCCTCTCCCCGGTCCAAACTTACTGCATCTTAAAGAGTCCTTTTCCTCCTTCCCACCCCTATCTCAGGACTCAAGAGTTCCTCATTCTTTTCCTCCTGTTGTACAGAGCAGCTTTGCTACCCCCCTGAGGTCTTCCTACCTGTAGGTTCATTTGCTTGTTGGTTCATGCAGACTCTGCAGCACCTTACCTGTTCCCTGGAGTCTCACTGAGGTCTTCCCACAGACGAGGCCCAGCTCTTCTAGGAGGGATTCTGTTGAAACGACACTCTTCATCTCTTCACACCCACTAAAGTTGCTCTGTAGGGGGCTGGCAAAGATTCTGGAAAAGACTGGACTCCCACTTGAGCTAGAATAGGGCTGATCCTCTCAAGAAAAAGGTGTTTGGGCTGCCTGTCCTCAGAGCTGTGGGATGAAGCAGTATTTCTAAATTAAAGTATAGGCACTACTGGGAGTAAACTCACCAACCATGACCTCTCCTGGAATCCCTTTCTTCCTGCTCTTCCATGATGCTCACTCTCTGGCCATGTGTCTACACCGTTCTCTGGCTGGGTTTCCTCCTCCAGTCCCATCTATGTAACTCCCCCCCGCCCCCACCCCTGATTCTGCACTTGGTACCTATTCCTTCTCTTGCAATGCTCATTTTTTTACAGATGGATTCAATCCCAAGGCTTCTGCTGCACCTTCACTATGTTCAGCTGACTCTCCATCTGGGCTTTCAGCTCCATCCTTTCCTCAGTTTGGGCCCAGACACCTCTTCTAGTCATTCCCAAAGCATTGGAAACTCAACATCAGGCAAACCAAATTCAAGGTCTTCCCACCCAAACCCAGCCTTCTTTCCGACTTCCCCTTTGTTTGGAGTCATCAAGACTTTGATCCTTTGTGTCCTTTGTATGCTTCTTGCCTCTGTATGTCATCAAAGCCCAGATTCTCCATCCTGTACTTTGATCTCCATTTCCTTGGCTGCTCCTTGAGTCTCAGGTCTCATAATCTCTTACTGGGTCACTTCCAGAGATCTTTGAGCCTCCTACCTCCTCCCCATGTTTCTGCTTCAATCCTCCCAAACGTAGCTCCTGGATTAAGCTTCTTACAAAATTTTTTGTCAGACCTGCCCCTTCTCCCTCCACCCTTGCCCCATGACCTTCAATAGCTCCTCATTATCTATTTAAAAAAACCATTAGGCTTTTCAGGTTCTTCATAGGGTTTCAACCAGCCTTGCAAACCCTATTCATTGCTCCTTTGTGGGAGCAGGAAGTAATTAGAACATGTGATATTAGCTCTGGTGGGTGATATCAAGGTAAGTGAGTACATTACCTGGGCAGGGGGCATTGCCAGGGGAAAAAAGGTGTCGATAGCATCTTTCTCCAGAGTTACAATGTTGCCTCTGAATGGCCCCGAGTGTGGACATGGGCAGGGCTCAGAGAGAGCATGTGTTATGTTGGATTATTCATTACAGTCAGAACAATAGGGAATTCTGCTGGGGAGAGCGAGAGAGTTTGCCGGAAGCCTGTGTTACAGCTCATAATATTACATCCAAGTCTTTTGTGTAATGTAACCCATTACCATATCCCTTGGGTGTCTCAAAGTCACAGAATCATAGAATGGAAGGAAATTCAAAGAGGATCTTGTCAAATCCTCTAGTTTTATGAGTAGAGAAATTCAGACCCAGAAAGGTTAAATAACTCTCCCAAGGTTACACAGAGGTAATAATAGAGCCAGGATGAGAACTCAAGGGAGAAAAGAATAAACGTTTATCGAGTGCCTACTCTGTGCTGGTGCCATACGCCAACTGAGGTGAACCTCCCATTTCCCACTGGCAGCTCAGAAAAGAGAACTATCACAGGTAAGTGAAGGATCCATAATTTTGTTGCAGAATCTGACTGATTAAAAAAAAACCTTTACTCCTTGTTCCCCTTATTTAAAGATGCGTGGGTGAGTCGTGGCAAGGTAGCTAAATTGGTTGGAACATTGTCCTGTACACCAAAAAGTTGCAGGTTTGATTCCCGGTCAGGGCACATACTTAGATTGCAGGTTTGATCCCCAATCAGGGCGTGTACGGGAGACAACCAATTGATGTTTCCTGCTCTCTCTCTCTCTCTAAAAGAAAAAAAAAAAAACAACACAATAAACATATTCTCAGGCGAGGATTAAAAAAAAAAAGATAATTGGATGAACGGGAGTTGCCTTTGCCAGTACCTCCTGTAAACATGAAGCACTTGGGGTCCTTCCCAAGGACAATCTGCACAAGGACCCTAAGAAGCAATTATTATTTTCCTCATTTTGTTGAAGAGTAAATAAAGGTATTAAGGCCATGGTTATCCTCCTCACATGGTCTGGCTTGTAACTAACTAGCATAACTAAGATAAGAACCGTGTCTGTTTTCTCCCCCTTTAGACTTGAGTCCCTGTGCTGTAGAAATAAGGAACCTGGATACTTCCCTTCCTGATGCCCCACAGAACCTGCCTCCTTTGAGATCCAGTGCCAGTCACTTCTCTATCACTAAGTCTTCCTTCAATAATGGAGTGAACAAAAAATCAAAGATGAAGACCCACTGAATTTCTAGAGCTTGATTGTTTTTGCACTCAATGACATTTACTGTCTTGCACTGTGATTGTTGCCTTTTTCAGTCTGTGCTGGAAAAGAGTTGATGCATTGTTGGGGATGATGATGTCTTTCTTAGGTAGGAGACTGAGGACAAGGAGGTGGTATTTTCAAGGATTATTTCTACTGACAACTGAGCACTGGGAAGAAAGGAGAACATGGATGCTGTCTAGGCAGGTGATGCCCATGGCTATGAGTTGGGTTTATGGCTCATTCTGAAAGCTTCTTGCCTTGGCATGGAGAACATCCCATGCATATTCCAGAAGAGCTGATGAAGGTGCCATGAAAAGGAATGTGGAGTGGAGAATGGAAAACCATAGTGACTCTTATTCCCATGGAAACAGTAATTGTGGCCTTGGATCTTGAGCACTCATGGGTAATTAAGTGAATCAGAAGTTAATATACAGCCTCATATGTGTTAATTTAATGGGCGGGAAGGGGCTCAGAATTAGAATGTGGTCATGGCTTAAGATATAATAAAAAAGAGATAGACAACTGTGTGAACTAGATGACTTCTAAGGCTACTTTGAGAGTTAGTTATTCTTAGACCCTGCCCCTGAATCCCCCATCTCTTAACACAGACATGCAACCCTAGTGTGTGCATGATGAGGGCATTGTCTGAGTTTAGCCAAACTCTCCCCATTTATCTGCTGAGGAGTATTGGGTACAATTGATTTTTCACACTTTCATTTTTCTCTGATAACTGGAGACCAGATCATTTGCAATCTCTTAAAACCACCAGGCACCACTTTTTTGGAACCTTTGGTTTGATTTTCAAGTAGCTTTCTGGTTGTGATCTGGGGCATTGTCCTATGTGTCCACCATTTCTACTGACCATTTCTGAAAGAAAACTAAAATTGATATCTCTATGTTCAAACCAAACTGATAACAAAAAAAAACATAAGTCACGCAAAATATAAAACCTTTGCCTGGGGTGGGTGATTTGAGGGGGCTAAATGGTAATGGAAAAAATATAATAAAGATTAAATTTAAATAATACAGTAAATTTTTTTAGATTTTATTTTTTATTTATTTTTAGAGAGGAAAGGGAGGGAGGAAGAGAGAGAGAGAGAGACATCAATATGCGGTTGCTAGGGGTCATGGCCTGCAACCCAGGCATGTGCCCTGACTGGGAATCAAACCTGCAACACTTTGGTTCACAGCCCACACTCAATCCACTGAGCTACGCCAGCCAGGGCTAATACAGTAAATTTAAAAAAAACCCTTGCTGTAAAACACGCACCTGTTCCCATTTTTAAACATGTAATCTAGACTTTGAATTCAGCTGGTATACAACTGATCTCAATCAAATTGCTCAACAAGAGTAGTAAGTAGAAATCATTGGAGTCTAGTTCTAATGGATTTAAATAATGCAAATTTAAAGACACTCACAAAATAGAGATTTTCATATATCTGAATGAATTCATTGACAAAAGTGAGAACAAATGCTACTTCCTGAGCTTTCACTTTGGAAATATATACATTAAGTTTTTACATCTTGTGTAGAATCCACAAAGACCTTGACTGTCATAAGAATTTCATTGGCGAATGTTACTTACAGTAACATGGATAAGTGAAAACAAGTTTCTGGATTTCCAGGGGTGTTTTTGGGACTCTTGCATTTCTTGGTTTTCAGAAGGTCTTTTTATTTTTGATAAGAAATAAAGAAACTAGAATTTTATTATTTTCGTTTTAATGTAGCTTGGCTGTCTCTGAGCCTTTACATGATGTCTCAGACACTCACATTTAAAAGCTGACAGGTGTGTTTTGGTTCAAAATGCTAAGCCCCTGTCCCCAATATCTCTCTCCCTGAACCAGTTTTGGCTCCCCACCACTCTTCTTCTCTTTTTAGTAAAATGCTACCTGCAGCTTTCAGGGTTTTTTCCCCTCTTAACACATTTACATGCTGTTTACAAGAAGAGTTGCTTCTAGCTTCATACAACACAAGCTGTTTAACTTTCCTGACATTATAACAGCAGCAGAGGATGGAAGTCCTAAAAATGATCAGCCTCCTCACTGTTCCTCCTTGTTGTCTGATTCTCATCCTGTCATTGTCACCGTCTGTGCTGACCTGGACCGCTCATCCCAGGTTGTCCCCTTGGAGTCACACAAGGGCAGCCACGTTTTGTTTCAACTGCACATTTTTTAGACATGGAGATAGAGCACATAGAACATAGAACTCCAAATTTAAGACTTTTCTTTCAAACTTCAGAAGGTTTGGTAACTTGAGGCCACATTTCTGCATGGCAATGTTCGATTTTCTACAGTCTCACCACTCCATTGTTCTAGGCCAGTGGTTTTCCAGGCGTGTGGTACTGGCCCTGTAACATGGGGAATCACTAGGGAATTCTTAGAAATGCCAATTCCAGGGCCCCAGCCTGAACCCACTGAACCAGGATCTCTGAAGATGAGGCCCAACAACCTGTATTCGAACAAGCCCTCCAGATGGTTCTGCTGCGTATTCATGTTTGGGAATGGGTGCCATCCTATGATGCTGCCTGCCTGGGTCCCTGAAGGCACTGGGTATGTCACCCCCAGTCTACATTACCAGTAAGCCTTACAACTCTCTAGGACAAGTGTTATTTTCCCATTTGATTACTTTGTTCCTCATACATCAGGGACTTCAATACACATAGTAGGAAGTGTTCAGAACCAAGTCCTACCACTGCATTTGAGATAGCTCTGGTGTGTGTTTGTTTTTTTCCCTTCTGTTCAGTCCAGTGATGATTGGTTTGTGTGTTCTTCCATGCTGATTTAGTGCCTACTGTGTAGTGGGTCTTTGCCAAAACTAAGCCATGCATGTGTTAACCCATTTCATCTCCATAACACACCTATTTTACCAGTGAGAAAAACGAGGCACAGAAAAGTTCAGCAATTTTGCCAAGGCACCACAGTTGGCAAATGGAGGTGCTGAGGAGCCAGGTCAGGCAGTTCAGCTCTAACATCCTCATTCCTCACTTCTGTGCTGGACTGCCTACCTCTCCGACAGGCACGCTCTCCTTTTAGCCTGGAGACAATATTGGTTTTCACCAGGTGTGCCTTGGCACTCCTGACAACTTGCTCCTACTCACTTTCTAGATCTTCTAGCTATAAAAAACTGACTATACTGTTACCTTTTTGTCATCAGCATAGTTCATAGGGGAGAATCAGATGCTCATTCTCTGGGCAGCTTCCTTGAGATAAAGGCCGGTTCACAAATTGACCTTGGCTTTGTACCTGCCATGTGATTCTTGCCTGGTTTGAGACACTGCTTGCCAAGCTCCTCATCCCTTTCTAATCCCTGCTGTTTGGCTCGTTGGGTCCCCAACATTCACTGGCGCTTGACTTACTGTGATCACAGGATGGTATTGAGGTCACATCCAGCCACCTTCTGAATTTCCCTTTCATCCAAGTATCCCTGCCTTGGTGTCCTTCCTCATCTTTAGTCCATACTTGTGGACAAAATTCTTAACATCTGTGTAGTAGAGAATCATGGGAGAACAGACTCTGAGAGCCAAATGCCTGGTGTGAGTCCTGGTTCTGCCACTACTAACTGTGTGACTGTCAGAAAGTTCTTTAAACATCTCCACAACTCAGTTTCCTCATCTGTAAAATGGGACAATTTCAGGAACTACTCACAGATGTGTTATCACCTAGGTCTAGACTTGTCCATGGTTTTGCTGGCCTCCATGTCCACCTCCCTGGCCTGTGTTTAGGGACAGTGTTTTCTCTCCATTTAATTCATTAAGGTTGTGATTTAAGTGAGAATGTGTGGAATGCATGGAATGTAATGGAAATCCCTTTGCCCATTGACTTTGTGTGACAAAGTTGGAAAGGAGCTTTTTGGGGAAGGGAGGGGAAACTCTGAGAGACTGAGGGGTAATTTGATATTGGCAAAATTAAGATGGAAAGTGGCCAGTGCCTATTTTATATTTAAAGGCTAAATCCTCAGCTGCTTCCTGTGTCTGCCTCACATAATTTTACTTCCACTATTTCCTATTAATAAGATAAAATTGAGGGCTGCCTATGTAGCAGGCATTGTGCTGAAAGCTGTACAGTCTCAGGAACACAGGTTAATCTCCTGTGATGAGCAGGCATTGTGGAGAAAAAAAGCCAGTGGCTCAACTATCAGAAACCAGCTGGCTCCTGAAACTGTGCTTCTTGGAGAGTGGAGGCTGCCAACACCACAGCTGTGACTTTGATCGAGCACACAGCCAAGTAGAGGCCGCATGTGTGAAAGTGTGGATGGACAACAGCTCTGGGACTGCCTGACTCCCAGGCAGGTCTGGCTGGGTTCGGTCTCACACTTAGCCAATTATAGGAGGGGGAAAGGTCAACCAAATACATCCAAAGACAAGATATCTGTCCCTTACCCTTCCCCTTCTGATCGCATCTCCACTCTCTCGTGGTCCTCTACCACCTCCTCTCAAGCTTCTGGCACCTCTGTAAAAATCCCTGATCTGTAATACTGTGCTCAGCACAGGACCAACCCCCTGCCCCATGCCTCTCTGAATGTAAGTAGTTGGTCAGTCTTCTGTTACAGGAGGGCTTGCTCTAGACTTCTGATCTCTCATTGTGGAATCAAAGTGTGTCCTCTGTGGGAAACAATTCCAGCTGCCAGAGACAGGACATGGGGGGACAATCATTGGGGAGGGGCCCTCACAGGTCCCTCCAGGACCCCAGAACACATGCTAAGTGGATGACTATTTGCTTCCTCTAGAGAGAAGATGGACCTCTTCTTCCCTTCTTGTCAAAATTCGTTCCCCCTTTCCATTCCAGCCCTAAATCCTCCCTCCATGGGTCCTTGAGGTTCCTACCACTCCTAGGACTGGCCTGGAGCCTGCAGTAGCACAAAGAAGGGAGTGATTAAAACCCTCACCGTGGACGTCAGGCAGTCAAGTGTTCCTTATCTCATGACATAGGAGTACTGAAATGGAACATTCACATATTTCAAACTTGCAGAGAATTTCACTTTAATATAATTATTTTTTGAAAGATTCTTCATCAGAAAGGTTAAACAAGAGCAATATAGGTTAATAGCAGCACCAAGGAAGCCAACATCTTCTGAGAATTGACCTTGCTGATATGTAGAGTGCCCTGTGCTTCACCTTGGGGTGTGTGGCCACTCTGCCCAGTCAATTATCTTCCAGTGACGCTGCCTCTTCTGCTGGCTGCCTGGGTGTCCGGCCTCCTTTGCAATTCCCTCTCCCTTCCTCAGAACTCTTGGCCAGTCTCAGACTTCTCAAATCAGGATGGTGGAAAGGTGGAGCAAAGGGAGGTGACATTTATTAATCCCATCCTATTTGTTGGGCTGGGCTGGCTCTCTGACATGCCTTGACCTCTTTAGACCTTACAGCCAGCCAGCCTGTGGAGGGGGTGTAGCTTGTCCCACTCTAAATATGGGGAAATGAAGAGTTTGAGAAAAATGGCATGATAAAGTCACAGTTAGAAGTAGCCCTGCTGTTTGCTGCTTTCTCCTGTTATTCAGCTCCTGCTGCGGCAGCTGCCTCTCTACCAGGTGTCTGTTAGTGCCTCAGGAAACCTCACAGGCACAGAGGAGGAGGTGAGGATATGACTCTTGGGTCACTATCAGATACTGGGTTCTGACTGCTGCGTCTCCAAGGTGCGTGGAGGCAGGTGCTGAGATGTAGGACTTCTGGCTCTCCAGAGGGATCCTTTCAGAGTTGAACACTGTCTATGGAAATCCATCTGGAATCACAGCATCTGCCCTGACTTCTTGTCACCTCATTTTGGCCCTGAATCTGATCTTCTTTTGAACACTGGTGCTGACAGCTTAACAGGCCCCAAGTGGCTGATGTGGTACAATTAGTCAACCCTACATAAAGCATGGTGCATGACAGAGTGATGACACTAAGAAAAATTGCCACGGGTACTGTCCAGTTTGCACTGCTACCTTGGAAATTGACCTCCAAGACATCAGTCATCCATTTCTACTAATGGGTTGCTGATCAGAACTTCAGAGTCTGGGCTGGTAGTTAATAAACCCACTGAAGACTGTACCAGGGCTTCCAGTCCTATCTGTCCTAGGTTGCCAGGGAGAGATTATCAGGGAGCCTAGTTAAGATTGTAGGGGTGCAGCACTGACTCTCTTCTCATTTCTGGACCAAACAGGAGGCTGAGAGATGGCTGTATCTCAGGTCATGTGAAGGGAGAAGAGTTATTTTTACTAATTTAAATATTTTGTAGTCATTTGAGTGAAAATCCAGGTGACCCATAACCTTGTGGGATGAGCTAGGTTGGTAGGTAGGGGCTGCTCTTAGAAACTGAATGCTTGTTTTCACCTTCCTGGACTATTTAATAGGTGATAACTAGCCTGGCCTGAATTCCTCTGCTATAACGGTTAGTCAGTTTGTTGGTGTTTACTTAGCACCTATGTGGGCAGCATATAGGGAGACAGCAGGAAAGAGAAGGCCACAGGTGCAAAGCTGTGCAGAGCTGGGCCCCAAAACACCTGAATTCTTATCCTGGATGCCACATTTCCAGCTGTGTGACCTTGAACAAGTTACCTCATCTCAGAATCCATGAAAACAAATACATCTAATATTTAGTAAAGGACCCAATAAATGATGTTTAAGTTTCTTGATTTTGAAGTTTATAATTTCTAAGTTTGAGAAATAATCTAATTAAGAACTTCCTTTCCCCTATTACTTATTTATTAAGATGACTTAACAAAAAAGAAGGACATAAATTGATTCAAAATAGTGGAACATTTGAAAGAGCTGAGATTATGGAATGGGTGGGCTGGAGAGGATAGTTCAAGTAGACTTCCCGGAAGAGGTGAGTTTCAAAAAATTAGATAGAAGTATTAACTGGTAAAGAGGTGGAGTTTCTTGAGAAGGCATTTGGTGGCTAGATTCCCCCTTGGTTTTTTCTACTGAGAAGTGGTTTCTAAAGATAGGAGCCTTCCTCTCTCTGAGCTGGTGCAAAGCAGAGTGGCTGCCTTCTGCACAGGCAGCTTGGAGTATTGCTAAAATATGCTGAGCGCTGCTCTTGCCCACACGCCCCACTGCTGGTCACCTGCCCAGGTTGGGAGGTGTCATTCTATTTCTGCTGACAGTGGAGACGATCCACGATCCACCAGGAATCAGATGTTACATTGAGGCTGATTCTAACTAGATGGTCTGATTTGGTTAAAATAAGAATATGTCATGGATTTGGGGGAAATAGGGTTTGACGCTGCTGCCAGAGGTCTAGATCTATTCCACTGCTACTGTGAACATGAAAACCACAGAACATGAAAGAGAGGGTTAGTGTCTAGAGGCATTTCCCAAATCACTTGGGTGTCCTTTTCTCTAACTCATGTTGGGGGGTGGGGTAGGCTAAATGCAGCCTGTTGAGGTAGAATATGTCACTGGTTCAGATCACTAGGCCTGCTCTTCCAGCTTTTTCACACTGCCGTGCACCCAAAAGCCCTGTCTCTGTGTCATTGCAGTTCCCCCGTGCATGGGGATCATGTAACTCTGTAACTGCTGTAGAGACATAGATTCCTCAGCTATGGATTTGGTTTAACTACATAGTTAGAGGCTATGCATTCATCCCATGCCTGATAGAGTTGCTGCTGAATATATTCCTCATGTTTCATCCCCCAGGAGGCTTCTGCTGACACGAAAGTGTCTTGGGCTGGCCTCGGCGATCAGAAGAAGGAGACACCACAAGTTACATTGTGTCATGAAGTCCATGGTGGGTGTTTGGGGCAGGTGAGGTTTGTGCCAAGATCAGCGTGGCTCCAGCCTTGTGGTTGTACAGTTGCAGAGACCAGAATGGAGGAGAAGCTCAGGAAGATTCAGTTGGTCCCAGTGGCAGTGGGCAGTTGTCCCATAATCAGAAATGTGTATGTGATCTCTTCTGGTTCCTGGCACACAGCTCCTAAAACCTTATAGTTTCCTGAGTGTTAGAAGTCATAGGCTCCTATCTTTGTTATAATATTTCGTTTTAGTCCTTTGTTCTTGACACAAGATCTTCTAAGACCCTTGGGGTCTCTGGGGTGACAAGAGTGTTTTTTCTATGCTGATGACATGACAAGTGAGGCCTTAGGTAGCTTCAGGATGAGGGCTGGTCATCAGAAAGACCAAAAAGTGATTAGAGGGTTGAAACTTTCAGCCCCCCATTCCCCAACCTCTGGGGAGAGGAGAGGAGCTGGAGATTGACTTAATTACCAATGGCCAATGATTCAATCAATTTTGGGAGACCGTCGAGGTTGGTGAACACATCAAGGCGCTGGAAGGGCAGTGCACCCAGAGAGAGCATGGAAACTCCATGCACCCCGCAGTCCTGTATCTTGCCCTATGCATTTCTTCCATTCGGCTATTTCTTAGTTGTATACATTACAATCCAGCATCAGTACAGAAAGTGTTTCCTTGAGTTCTGTGAGCCATTATTGCTAATTATTAGACCTGAGAAGAGTGTCATGGGAATCTCAATTTGTAGCCAAGCCAGGGAAAACTATGGGAAACCTGGGGGCCTGCACTTATAATTGTGGGGGACAGGCTTGCCGGACTGAGCCTTTAACCTTTGGGGTTGGCACTGACTCTGGGTAGTTAGTGTTAGAATTGCTAATGTGAAGGGAAAACCACACATTTCGTATCAGAAGTTTTGTGATGTATGAATCACCCATGAACATGGACAATAGGGTGGTGATTGGCTGTGGGAGTGGGGAGTGGGCTGGGAAGAGGAGAGTAAAGGGGAGGGATTGGGACAACTGTAATAGAGCAACTATAAAATATTTAGTAAAAATAAAATAAAATAAATTTTTTTTAAAGTGTTGTGAGCAGAAGAAAGATGTGTCCTTTGGGCAGCCATAAGAAGGAAGCCACCTGCCCCAAGTGGAATCTTGTATTCAAGCTTTTGCACTTTCTGTTCCACCACCTGGAGTTCTGTTTCTCAATTTTTGAGTCTTGGTCCAACATCACCTCCTGAGAGAGGGCCTCCCTGAGTACCCTGACTAGTGCCATCCTCCCCAGCCCCCACCACTGTCTAGCACATTATTCTGGTTTATTGTCTTGAGCAAGCTTCACTATGGAAGAGTATTTACTTGTTCACTAGTTGTCTGTAGATGTGATGTCTATTTCTCTGACTAAAATGTGAGCTCCATGATATCAGAAGGTTGTAGTCATTAACCCACCATCACTTCCACTTTTTATGAACAGCAAACCATTAGCCTTTGACTCAACCCCTTCCTTTTTTCACCCTGGAGTGCTTCTGTGTGCCAACTATTGCACTACCAAGTCCTGGGGCTGAGGGAGGCTGATCTAGCTTCACTGGGACAACTCTGCACTGAGCTGGCAGCTTCTGAGGTTAGGGATCAAAGCAGCTGTGTTTGTGTGGTGCCTGCGGAGGCAACTGGCTCCGACTATATGGACAGACTGTAATGCTTTTTCAAAAAGCCTGTGAAAGACTCCTTTTTATTTCAGGTAGTCCCAAAAGACAAAACAACACTAACAAAAGAGTCTAAATAATGTATACTAGCAGTGGGAACTCATTATCATAATGTAAGGGAATTCACTTATCATTTAATTTAAACAAATAAATTACTGAGGTTAAATTCATCTAACATAAAATTAAACATTTTAAAGTGGACAATTTAATAGCATTTAGTACATTCACAGTGCTGTGCAACTACTACTTCTTTTTAGTTCAAAAATATTTCTATCACTCCAAAATAAAACTCTGTACATATTAAGCAATTTTTTTCTTACTCTACTCCCTTTATTCCCTGGCACTATCAATCTGCTTTCTGCTTTTATAGATTTATCTATTCTTTATGTGCGCGCATGTGTGTGTGTGTGTATATATATATATGCGTGTGTGTGTGGTTCATCCATGTTTGTGTAGGTATACTCCATTCCCTTTTCATGGCTGCATAGCATTCCATTACATGGATGTACTATTATTTGTTTATATATTCATCTGTTGATGGACATTTGGGCTGTTTCCACCTTTGTGAATATGCCTGTACATAACTTATTTAGGTACTTATTTTCAATTCTTTTTAAAACCATTATGTACTTAATAGTAGAATTACTGAATTAGATGTAATTCTATGTTTAACTTTTTGAGAGGCTGCCAAATTGGTGTTGTTCACAGAAGAATGGACCATTTTTTGTTTCTACCAGCAGTGTATAAAGGTTCCAATTTCCTATCACCACTTGTTATTTCCTATTATTATTATTATTATTATTATTATTATTATTGCCATCCTAGTGGGTATGACATGGTAGTTAATTGTAGTTTTCACCTGCATTTTGCACCTATTGCTTAATTGAGAAAACTCAGTTTTCTCTACCACATTTGAATTGTTTTTAGCTAGTTAGAAGTCCTGCTTGTTAAGGCAGATATTAATAATACTATGTAGATAACTTGTCCAGTAGAAAAACAAGCTTCCATCTTGCTACCATTGCAGGACTATATCTTAGGGTGATACTAGGGAGTAGAAAATTGAGGATGTTTGTTTACTTGTTCCTTTAGTCCGTAGATGTCAACTGAGGACATCAGATGCTCATGGCATGGTGCTAGGCACTGAGGATGCAAACAGTTTAAATTTTGGTCCCTGATCTCAAGGTGTTTAAAGTCTAGTAAAAGGAATGAGCTCTGAGCTTAGGCCAAGCTACAGAGAAGTGGGGTGGGTGTCCTGTGCATCATGTTTCTCAGGGCTCAGACTGAGACTTGTGCAAGCCCATCTGGTGATTTCTGGTTCCCTTCTCTGACTTCTCAAGTCATAATAGATAATGTAGAAGCCTTTGAGTTAGAGACAAAAGATGGGATCGGGTGCAAGCAGAACTGGAGATAATTGATCCCATGGCAGGTGTCCAAGGTGGTGTGAGGAACTGAGTGGGGATTTAACTAGGTTTACCCTCTAGTGCCAAGGAGATCACATGCAGTGGTAGAGCATGGTGAAAGATTCTAGGCAGCAGGAGGAAAGGAACATTACACTTCCAATCACAGAGAGGTACTAGCCACTGGGGAGATGTGTGGGACAAAGTCTGACCCCCAGAATTGAGGGGTAGCAAACCAAGTTACAGTGGCAGAATTTTAGCTGTGCCATCTGCAGCCTAGAACAGGGCCTTTCAGTCAAAGCAGAAAGCTACTATGTAAGTCACAAACAAGCTACACCCAGAAATATGCATGGGGATTGGAGAAAGCTACTGCTCAGAGGGTGGTGTGGGTTCTGAGATGCTGCCTGGAGGTCCCTGAAATCAACCTCTTGGTGCTTCTAGCATCAGCCTTGGTTATGGGAAAGATAAGCAAAGAGCTGCAGAAAAGCAGAACTTAGTCACGTTGTTACTTTCAGTGTGTATTTGGTTGTATGGGTGCCTTGAGATTTTTAAACATTAGCTACCTTTAAATCAAGTTGGGCACCTTATAAATCAAAATGATAAATGATTGATAAATAAACTGTCATTGCTACAATTAGATTTTCCATTATACTTGTATGCTATATAATTTAAAATGTAATTTCCCTTGAAGCTCATAAGGCACTGTAGTAATAGGGTGTCACAATGTATTAGGGGCATGTGCAAGCGTTGTGGCTGAGCACGCACCTTGATGAAGTGCAGGCCTGAGCTGTAGGTTTTAATGCAAAAGCACATGTTCTGCTTTGGGTTCAGGGAAGGCTATATGACATTCAAAGAACTGAGTGTTTCAGTTAGACAAGCAGGAGATTTACGGGGAAGAGAATCCTTCAGATGGACAAATAAAATGAGTTAGCACAGGGAAAAAACATTGGGCAGGTGGTCGAAGATCTTGCTTCCAATCAAAGCTCAGTCTTGAACCAGCTGCATCATTTTACATGCACTTATACCCAGCCTTTCTCAAGAAGAATTTAATAAGAGTTATCATGAAAGATAAATATATTTTCCACAACTCAGCTTCCCCAACTGAGCAATGAGAGGACTGAACTACTGTTAACTCACTAAACTCACATCTTTGGAAATGGGGTTTAGGGAATGATGAATGTACTGATGAATGTCCCCAGTGACTTGGATGCAGCCACAGCTACACCAGTCTCCAAGCATTGAGAAGAGCTGATATAATAGCTTTTAATCTTAAGACAAATTCTATAAAGAGTAGGCTCAATGACTTTTGGTTCAGCACCCAAATGAATTTAGGCAAAATAATTCATATTTGAATATCCATGTAAACATTTAGTCTTAACTAGGAGATAGATTTTCCCCCTTTCACTCAAAGAAGTTGTGGCTTCCCTTAATCATCAACAGGGAGAAGCATTATGTTTTAACACATGTTTTAACACACACGCAGACCAATTGTATCTTCTGGTTCCTCGGGCACTTTTCTCTGACCACTTTCCCAAAGTGACTCTATGGATGAATCCCAGATCTCTGTGATACCTTCTGCTCATGCCTCTGCTAATCATGAGCCATCAAAGTACCTAGAGCATTCTCTGTAAATCAGGATGAATGTTTCACTATTGAAAAGGGAGCTCAGGCCTGCCAGAGAAGGGTCAGGTCCCCACAAACACGTTAAATCTTGGTTTCCCCCTCACAGCTCATTAGTACCATATCTTCACATTTAACGTCCACACACTGAGTGAGCAGAATGGATGTCACCAGGCTGGCATTCAATCAGCAGTCCCTGTGCTCAGAGAGCCCCTCTGACCTGCACTTTTTGGAATGACCTGAGATCATTACAGACTTAGTGAAGTGTGGGTGTGAGGGTCTGGTTGGTGTCAGATACCCTGTGGCCATTTATAATTCCTCATGTAGCTCTTTCCTTGTCCCCAAATTGGCCATCAAGTGGTTCAATTGACCTTGAAATATAGATTGTAAATTGTGACTTGAGGAAACTAGAGATTCCGAAGTGATTCTTCCCCCCCTTTGGCCTTAACATGCCATGATTCTTTTTTTTTTTTTTTTGGTTCGGCAAAAATTTTTTTTCCTGTTCAGAAGAGTGTGTGACAAGTTACTCAGGCAAGGCCTTATTAGCAAGGGCTCTTGTTCAGACTGTTCTAGCAATTCATTAAAATTAATGACTCCAGCTTCCTAGACCTTGATTAAAGGAGCACACTGTGTAGGGGAAAGTTGATCAGAATTGTTACTGGAATTGGAGCATTTTCTTAACCTCTCTCCCCAGGGTGGTAGAAACCTCTGGGGGAAATTCTCCCGTAAGATTCATCAGGCAGTTTGATGGTACAGTGTGTGAGACTGAAGAGTTAACACAGGACTGTGAATCAGTTAACACTTGAGCAGAGCTAACACTGCATTTCAGGTTTCTGGTAGACTGTGCCACACTGCTCTGCCTTTCACCATGTCTTTCCCTGTCCACCTTGACTTAAGAATTAGCTCAGATGTTTTCTGGTGTACTCTGCTATCACCAAAATAAAGATAGAGAATTGGGGGCAAATTCTTTTGAATGGGAATGGATATGCCATTAAGAGCATCCAATTCTTCTGAGTTAATCCAAAAGATGGAAAAACACAAATAGAAACTCGAATACTAATTCATTGATTCATGGGCCTGAAAAATCCAGAGAAGAGATTTAGCCTTACTTCATCATGTTATAGGTTAGGAGACGGATGCCTATGGTACCAATGTGATTTGCCCAGGGCCTCATGAGTTGGTGTCATGGTAGCCTATTGATCTAGTGCTTTCTCCATTTTTTAATGTAGTGTATGAACCTTGCACCATTGTGAGTTGAACCCTTAAGCACTGAAGTTTATAAATTCAGGCAATTTGTAATTCAACAGAGATATTGAAAAAATCTCGTTACACTTGTACTTGATTTTGCCTGGAAGAAGTTGTATGTAAATCTAATCACAGTTGAAAAAAATAGAAGGAAATTGCTGTTTAAATGGACCCCATAGTCATATCTTTTATGGAGCCAGGTATCCTTTCTTATACAAATACTTGCAGCTTAATTAATCTATTATTATTTTATTCAATTTCTGGAAAGTGAAGCCTGCTTTATTTGGTGATAAAACAGACCCTGAAAGTAAACACAGTGAAAATGACCGAGAGATGGGACAGAGTTTAAGAAGTTTAGGGTAGTTATTTGGATTCCCTCTTTCTTAATGTTCCCTCTTCACCACTCTTTTTTCTTCCTGTCTTTCCCTTTTTAACAGCATAAAGGTAAACATGTTTCATGGAGTTTTGATTATTTTGTGTTTAGTTTAAAGATAGTCCCTAGTTTACTGCTCAGCTGAGGGAGAAGAAGGGTGAAGGATCCCAGCCACTGGGGCTGGGCAGAGTGCCAGACTCCCTGGAAGTATTTAGCAAATACTCATTAGTTCTGCTGCAGCTGCTGGTCCAGAAAATTCACATCCACCTCCAGAAAATTCCAGAACTAGCATCGATTAAGAATCTCCCTTGGGTTCATAATCCATCCCTTCCTTACATCCTGGGCATCTTAGGCCAGAAAATTTTCCCGAGGACATCTGTCTGGCTTTGTCATAGCCAAAGACCAAGAAGTGTGGGAAAAATTAATGTCATGTGTGTGTGGGCAGAACCACTCACTCAGTGATGATGATAGAACTTAAATGTAAACTGCTGAACTGGATGTAAAATCTTAGCAATTCTCTCGATTGCAAGAGAGAATCACCAGACTCTCAGCTGCCTCATATGAAACTGTCTCCTTCAATTGTGCCAGTGCCTCTTCCTTTTTTCCTTCCTCTTCCCCACCTTTTACTCCTCTATTTCCTTTGACTTCATCTGCAATGCATTCCATCCCATGCTCTCCTCCATGACAGCACTAGCAGACTCACAGCTTACAGTGTTTCAAGGTGAGATGGACAGGGCTGGGATGATACACACCGTGCGATGCTGATATCCACTATATGCAGGTGGATCTGCACAAGTCATTCAATAATATCCAGAAATGGTGGAGGACTTACTGAGCGAGGGCCACACTGAGAAGGGTAGTCTTCAAGTCATGTTGGCATTTATTTAAAAATTCCGATCAGGGAACAAGTCGATGGAAACTATAGGCTGAACAATGGAAGATTGGCTGTGTTTTACATTCTTTGCACCACACTGTGCTCCCACTCTTCAAAACATGGTGTGCTGCTGCATTTTTTCCAGTTTGTAAGTATGGTTTCAGTGTACAACCTGCTGGACATCATGCCAGTACATAATTGTTCTGTCACTTCAGAACTTAATTGTTTCTTTTACTCATTAACAGCTTATTCATTAAAGGACAAAGAGCAGCCTTTGATCTCTTAGAGGACCTATGGACTCAACTGCTCTCCTAAAAACAGAAGCTCTCTGTTCTGTGACTCGGAGTGCATTTTTAAGGGACTTGGAGTAGAGCAATCTCTGCACTGAGCTGGTAATGCATATGTAAATAGTTGAAGGCTCTGCCCTTTTGCCCTGTGCCTATTGGTTTATTTAGTTTTTGCTTATCTCTGCTGCTCTGATGCTGAGCTCTACTAAGGCTGGCCCTACAGCAAAGTGTTCTTACTGGGAGGCACAATGCAAACTTCCTAGAACATTCATCTGTAGGGATATTTTTCCTTGGAATGTTTAACATAGATCCTCAAATCTTGTCCAGCCCCTCAAGACAACCCATCTTACAAGGTACTATAAATGCAGAAGTCTGAACTAGGTCCTGAGCTCAGGGATCCTGAGGCCAAAAGGATGCAGCTGGGCCCCTGGGCTCTGCAGGGTTGCGATGGGTGTTCATCAGTGACAAAGTTAGAAGTCAAACTTAGATCCCAGGGAGAACTGGAGGGAACTGAGGGGCAGAAGTTCTGTGCAGACAGATTGGACCAATGGGATTTTCAAGACAGGAGCCCAGGCAGGCAAATAGGCAGCCGACTGAAGTGCCCAGCAAGGCAATCACACATGGTCACCTATTGAGAGGGTAGATTGTGATCAGAGTAGGACCTGATCCCCATTGACGAGATGCTCAACTGCTGTGTCAGATTTAGGATTCGCTGGGTTTCCTCTGACCTGGAGCAGGACTGGCTCTCAAATCTGAATCAGTGGAGAGCAGGAAAGTGATTTTTAAGCTTGCTTATGAATGAAGCAGACCTTTCAGAGATGTAGAGAAAGGGAAAGGATGAGGGTCTTAATTATTGAGTATCTGCCATGCCCCACACAGATTAAATACATGTCCCTCTTTTACTCTTGCAAAGACCTGTAAGCTGCATGTTCTCGTTCTGATGGAATGGGTAAGGAAACAGGCTTAGAGAAGCTGGATGACTTGCTTAAGGTCATATGTAGTTAGTGAAGAATAGAGTTGGAATGTTCTTTTCAACATTTCATCCTTTCAACAAACAATAACAACAAATAACAAGTAGTTGTCAAAGCCATGGGGTTTTTTTTTCCTGACCCTGTGGTAATGGCAATAACTAACATATATTGAACACATACAGTATTCCAAAAACTGTTATATGGTAACCAGTTTATATGCTTTATTTGATTGACCCTAACACAACAAAAAAAGACAAGTTTCCTCTCTCTCCCCCTTCTTATTATGATAGAAAATCTGAAAATTGGAGTTGTAGAGTATCTTACTCAGAGCCAGAGGCAATGGTAGACCCAGAAATGGAAACTAAACAACTAGATTCAGGAGCTCAGACTCCTAAACACTATGCAATAAGCACACAATTATTGTGTGTTTGCTATGAAGAATATAAAGATAAATACACACTTTCTGCTTTTGAGAGCTCACGACCAATCAAAGGAAAGGGCATGCAAAATGTTACATCTATATCTTTTCCATATGACCAGTCATTTTCTCCAACGTCACTTATTTACAAAACCATATTTTCTTAAAGATTTGAGGGGGATCTTTATCATTTACTGAATTTTTACATGTAGCTTGTTCTAGTTATAGGCTTTTTATTCTGCTGCATTTGTCTGTGTATTCATTTGCAAGGACCATACTGTTTTCATTATACAAGCTTTACATTATGTTTTAATGTAAGGTAGAACTAGTCTTTATGTGCTAAAATTAGGTGAGATGATTAGTGAAGGTACCTCTGAAGAGGGTGTTATTTAAATTGAACTATGAATAACAAAAAGGAGACAGTCATATGAAGAATATCCTACATAGAGGGAAGTGATAAAGTGGACAGAAAGAAGAAAAAAAGCTCAGAAATGATTCAAGCAAGGTTGAAGCCATGGTCAAACATTGTAAGGAGTAGAAGACCCTGCTTGGGAGCTTAGATCTTATTTCAAATTCAAGAAGTCTTTGGAGTGTTTTAAATAGAGAGTTGGGATAGAAAAGTAGATGGGTAGTGATCCAATCTAATTTATGTTTTTAAAAAGTCCCTTGGGCTGAAGGGTGAAGAATGGACTCTAGAAGACAGGAGAAGACCAGGGAGGCCAGTGAGAAGGCCATTGCCACAGTCCATTGTGTGACTGGGGCAAGGAATTCAGCATTGTCAATGATGACATGTGACAGATAGACAGGAGGGCACTGGAGTGGATATGGGAACATGAGAGAAATAGAGGAACTAAAGATGACTCCTAGGTTTTTGGTTGAGCAACTAGGGAAGATGAAGGAAGAGCAGGTTTGAAAATAAAGATCAAGAGTTCTGTTTTTATTATGTTATAAACTCTAAGATTCCTCTACAAGTGAAAGTAGAAATCTCAAGTGGGCAATGGGGAAGCACAAGTTTGAAACTTAAAGGGGAGACCATGAAAACATGAATTTGAAAGTCATTGTCACCACATAAATTAAATTTGAACCATGACATGTGAGTTTACCTAAGGAGACTTCAATAATTGGTAGCTGTTTTAACAATCTTACTGATACAGTCCAAGGCCATTAACTGAACAGTCATTCCATTCTGTCAACATAATTCAACATGTTTTGATGGGGTATAATTTTTTTCAGAATATATTTATTTAAAACTTACTTTTTAAGAGAGTGTGTCTTCCTAAATATCTGGCACTCTGCTAATCCCTGAGAGCAGGAGTAGAATGAAGATGCAAAAGAATTTTGAATATATGTTTTTGTCCTTAGGAACTTATACTCTATTAAAGGCTTAAAAAGAGACATAGGAAAGCTCAGTAACAGTGTATTTTTTCTGTGTAACTTCAGCGTTCAAGAAAAAAATGTATAATAAGTTCTAGAGACAGAGGAACATAATGTCTTTTCCTAACCCTTCTTGAGTCGGCCCAGGCAGGTCCACTGTATAAACAAGTCCCATAATAACAATACAGTTCAGGGTCTCAGAAACACCTTCTTGTCCTGGGTCGTTGGGCTACCCTGAGCTAGTCAGTTCAAGCAAAAAGCATTCAGCCAGGTAGTGGTAGAAGTAAGGGTAGGAATGATTCATATGAGTATGTGACAACACGTAGACTAAACAGTGCCAAGTTTCAGGACAAAATGTTGTTGAGTTTCATGATTGTGTACTTGGCTTCACATCCTGTTCTCTTCCTCTGTGATTTTAATCCACTCTCATGGTTTTCATTATTCTCTGTACAGAAGTGATTCCGCATGTGCAACCTATTCGTGACTAAGTTAATTACCTCCTTCCAGATGAACTGACAAACTATCTACCTCATAAGCTCCCAGATTTAGCTTGTATATTCACCAACTGATGCTCTCACCATCAGCAAAGCCTGGAGTTTTTACCCACTTTCCCATATTTGATTATCCTGTGGCTCTGCCCATTTTTTATCTCCTAGACATTTCTTGAATTTCTGGATTCTGTAGCTCACTCTTTGAATTTGCAACACTGTTCTAATTTAGGCTTTTATTACTCTTACTTGGACTTTTATTGTCACTGACTAACTGGTTTCCTGATATTGATTTTGTTGCCTATAAATCTATTCTTCCCACTACAGCTAGAGTGGATGGTCTCAATGTGCATTTTGACCATGCTTCTGCTCTCCGAGGTGCCTTTTGTGACTATTCATTTTGCTCAAGATCATCCCTCGGCTTTTTTTGCATGGCTTTCAAGTCCTCATTGATGAGCTCCTTCCTGCCACTTCTGCTTCATCTTTGGTCCATTCACAGTAATACCAAATGGTTTGGTGACTGCCTTGAACATATCACAAACTGATGCTGTTCCTTCTGCTGCAAACTCTTCCCTACTGTCCCTCCATGCTTTTGTTCAACCTTTAAGACTAGAAGAGTCAGGGGATAAACAACAGGGGAGTTTCCTAGAGCTACTGGAGTCAACCTGCTATACTATTTGTATCTTAGCCATTTGCCATAATGTGTTGAAATTTGCCTTTCATACACCTCATAGGCTCTTGTAGATCTGTTCTGTCCCACAGAAACATAATACATGCCTCAAAAATCAATTTAAATTGTCTGGTAATCACATTTAAAAGAGCAAAAAGAAAGGGGTAAAATTCATTTTAGTCATATATTTTACTTAACCAAATATCATTTCAATTCAGTGCTTAACAGCCACATGGGCTGGCTGCTACTGTGTCAGACAACTCAGTTCCAGACAGGAAGTTCATAAGGGCTGGGATGTATTCTATTCATCTTAGTGCCCCTGATACTGGGGCAATGTTTCTCAAATTGTGCTTTCCTGACTACCTGTTTCAGAATTACCTCATTCTCAATCCGCTTCCTGAATGTTTAAAAATGCTGCTACCTGGGTCACAGACCACATCTCCTGAATCTAAAGCCCTAGGAGTGAGGTATAGGGGTGTGTTTTTTACGCTAGTAAACTCAAGAGATTCTGCTGCACACCCAGGTTTGAGTGCCACAGATCTTTTGTTTTGAATTTATTGATTTGAGAGAGAGAGATAAAGGGGGAGGAGGAGGAGTAGGGGGAGGAGGAGGAGGAGGAGGAGGAGGGAGGAGAGAGAGAGAGAGAGAGAGAGAGAGAGAGAGAGAGAGAGAGAGAGAGAGAGAGAGAGAGAGAGAGAAACATTGATTTGTTGTTCCACTTATTTATACATTCATAGATTGCTTCTTATATGTGCCCTAACCAGGGATTGAACCTGAAACCTTGCTGTGTCTGGATGATAGTCTAACCAGTTGAGCTACCCAGCCAGCATGAAAATCATATATCTTTTGAGCTATATATATGTTTATGTGTTGGTGTTCTCACTTACCTCTTGGACTTTGAGGCTCAGAGGTAAGGTGACTTGCCCATTTTACTCAAAACAGGGATAACATTTGCTCAGCTGTCTCCAGAGATTATTGTGAAGATTAACTGAGACAGTTGGATATGAAGGCTCTTTGTATAGTATAAAGTATTTAATAATAGGTAGTTTTTCTGAGACTGCCAGCTCCCTGGAGCAAAGGTCTAGCATGTGCTATTGACTTACTTCATGCATAAGTCTGTTGTGAAGATGAAATAAAAGGAAGGATGGGAAGTGTGTGGTATTTTGTGTGCCAGTTCTACCTACAGGGTCTTTCTAGAAATTTCTCAGGGTTCCCATCTCTTGGAATGCGACGGCACCCATTGGCCCATATGGGTGGCCCTCTGGTCAGGAGCTGCTGTCCTGCGTCTTTTTCGGGCTAGGTTCTAGCAGTCTCCTCTGGCCCTTACTGGCTTCCTCTGAGCCCAGGGTCTGTTAGACCTCTGGTAGTGGGTCCTCACCATGGGGACAACAGAGATGCTGAGCTGCTGCTGCCTGGGTGACAAGCTCAGAACTGAGCAGCATGCAGCAGGGCTGGCAGCTTGCCAGCTCCTGGTTCTCTCTGTTTTGTGTTCCTCACTCATAACTATTTATTGTGACAGGTAAACAGTTGTTTTGAAAGCTTGCAGGCATACTATTAAAACACAAGTGTTCTTGACACAGTCAAGCTGGGCTGTAAAATGTTTATCTTTCTGAATGACAAATGCTGGCTTTCTTCTTTCCTTGCTTTCTTCTCTCCTTTTTCTCTTTTCTTTTTTCCTTCTTCCTTCCTTTCCTTCTCTTCTTGGTCTGTCTCCTTCTTCTCTCTTCATCCTTTTCCTCTCCTTGAAGGGGTGGCCACTGGCAGTATGTTTGAGTCTGTTGTTCAGCGAGGAGTGCAAGAGAGAATGGACAGAGGAAGTGGGACTATCCACTTACTTGTTCTGGCCCCAGATATTTGGGATACACTTGTAATTGACAATTGAATCTATAGATTGCCAAAAACTCTGTAAATGTTCAGCTGAAACATAAAGGAAATGAAAATAAATTAGATTCAACTAAAACAAAAAATCTTTAAACTTGTTATTTTGAAATAATTTTAGATTCATAGGAGGTTGCCAAAAATTGTACAGAGAGGCCTTGGGCACCCTTCACCCAATTTCCCCAAATGATAATATCTTGCTTGACTATAGCACAACATCATCACAAGCAGGAAATTGACATTAGAATAATCTACAGGTCTTACTGAGATTTCACCCATTTTATGCGTGTGTGTGTGTGTCTATAAAGCCACGGGGTTCTCTGGAGCAGTTCACCTTGCAAAGGGAGGGGGTATGGCAGAAAGCCCTCTTTTCTGCAAAAAGAATGTTGAAGGAAGAATCTGCATGGGTTCTTCTCATGTATATTCCACCCCACCCCTGCCCCAGAAAAACCCACTTTGCAGATTCCTCTAAATTCCATTTATTTAGGGATTTTCTTTCTGGTTTCCTAGGTGAAAGTTAATTTGTGAAAAGAATCTGTGCAAATGTGTGCACAGGAACTAATGCTTTTGGTGTTATCTTCTTCAAATAACCATGAATAGGACACACCTGGCAAAGCCTTGTCCTGGAAGAATGACATGAATGGTGAGTACTTCAAGCAACCAGAAGGCCAATGGGGACTTATTTAAAGCAGACAATTGTAATGAGACTCTCAGTCTTCTGTATATAGAGCCAAGTGGCCCATTGACTGACATCTATCACTGATCTTAGCTTTAATTACTATAGATTGATTTAATCTTACTGCCATGTGACAGTCCTTGATATATGAGAAGACAGCTCCAAAGCTCCACATCTCTATTTCTCCAAACTACATATTCCCTCATCAGTTCCTCAAGGTGAGAAATCTTGTCATTCTCCTTGGTTTAACTTCTGTTCATTGATGTCCTTCTTAAACTATGGTGCCACAGGCTAAGGGAAATGATTCTGTGGGTGTTTCCAGATGTAAACAAGCCACAAGCTGTCTTGTTCTGGATGAGCTTTGTTCTATACAAGCACTTTCCACAGCCATCTGACACAGTGACTCACATGTGACTTCAACCTTCGAGAAACCACGTGTATGCACTTTGCATGGAGCTCTGTTAAATTTTATCTTATAAGACATCATCCCTTGCTCCAATCTTTTGTAATAACTTTCCATTATATTTTATGGAATCTCATTATGGGAGCTCATTGGGGTAGTAATTTCAGAAGTCATTAGTGAAAAATAATTTAAATAAGGCAAAAGTATGCCACTATTTTCCTCACATAGTGGAATAATGCATCATTGTGTGTGTGTAACTGACTCAAAATAATTGAGTATATATTTTTTGGTTTTTGGTTTTATGGCTTAAAACAGCAGAGATTTAGTCTCTCGTGGTTCTGGAGGCCAGAAGTCTGAAACCCAGCTGTCATCAGGGACAAGCTTCCTCCATACCTTTTTCTTAGCCTCTGGGGTCACCAGCAGTCTTCGAGGTTTCTTGGTTTGCAGATATATTGTTCTAATCTCTGCCCCATTTGCCATTTGGCCTCCTCCTTGTGTGCATGTCTGTCTCTACATCTCTTCTCCTCTTTGTCTCTCAAAAGATATGTTCAATTCCAAACCCCTACATTCTCATAAAGTGATCTTATTTGGAAATAGGGTCATTGTAGATGTAATTAGTTAAGATGAGGTCTTATTAAAGTAGAGTGGGTCTGTATTACTGGTGTCCTTACTAGAAGAGTCCATTATTTTATTAAGAAACTTACACATCCTTCTGAAAAATAAAGTTTCTAAAAATTTAGATTCAACTGATATCAAGCTTTCTGAATTTATTTTAAATATTTATAGACACATAGGAAGAGGTAAAACATAGTACAGAGGGGTCTCATGTACCCTTCACCTATTTTCCCCCAATGGTAACATCTCACATGACTGTAGCATAATATCACAGTCAGAAAATTAACATAAGAACATTGCACAGGCCTTATTCAGATTCCACCTGTTTTACATGTAATCGGTTGTGTGCATGTGCATAAGGTCAAGTGTTTTTACACTTGATATTAGGTCCGGCATGAACGCCCTTCAGATGCTAGGTCCACCTGATTTGCTGGCATCATGGCATTGCAACCATAATGGGACTTGCTGTGAACGTCCCCAAGCACTGAGCTTGTTCCCTCCTCTGTAAAATAACCATCATTCCATTGACCCGCAATTTTCATGGGGTTGAGATCATGACCAGATGATCACTTTGTAAAATGTGAAGTTCTGTATACAATTAGTTCTTATTATGAGAATATTACCCTCTTAAAACACACACAACCTATTTGCTTCAAACAGAATATATTGTACTTGTATTTAGTGTAAGTAAGCTTATCATATTTGATGCTACTGAAAGAAATGGAATTTTCAGCCTGTTATTTCATTTTCTTTCATGTATGAAAACATTCATCTGGTAATTAAAATAAAACACTCAAAGGAATAGAAAATGAAAGTGCCCTATTAACATTAAAGAATAAAATGAAGAAAGTTCAGGCAAAGTAAAGTGTGGAAGCTCTTGTTAAGACGAATGAAGCCTTTATGGTGGAGATGTTCTCATAGCAATTAAACTGGAATATCAAGTCAGTTTCAATGGACACTCTTGTGAGACAAAACAGAAAGGAATCATTTTTTCCAATGTTGCATTTTGACGTTTTTGGTATTAGACACTCTGTTGGATGAGGGAGTAGTTAGAGGTAAGTCGAAGTGGGGAGCTCTGACTGGGGTGAGGAGGGTGTGGGAGGTTCTCCTACTGCTTGTAATGGAGGGAAAAGACCCCAGGTTAGGGCCTGATGACAGAGCCTTCAAGGTTTCTGGCCCATTGAGGCTTTATTGGGCTCTGGGAGTCCCACGATGGCATTACTGGGCTAAGGACTTTGTGTACTGGTCCAACGACTTTCATAATTAATTGTCTTCTGAGAAATATGATTACATTAGGAACTAAAAATAAAAGAACTTCGAGAAAAGGTGTAGATAAGCTAGTGAATGATAGATCTAGTGCCTATTATTAAGGGAAAGTTAGAAATTTTCAAAGTGCTGCCTTTGTGGTTGACATCAAGAACTACCATACCCTCCCACACAACATCTCTGTGGGGGGTGGGGCCTGTCAAAGGGGGTCACTAGACAGGAATCCTAGTGTGCTGATTGCTAAAAACAGAAGAGAACCTAGGGTGTTTTTAAGTTTTAGCATTTCACATTTAGCCATAGTTGAGAATCATATAATAAATTGTTGATTTATAGATTTGAAACCTCAGGACACTTTCTACAAAGGAAATCATCAAAGAAACCCATTTTTTAATTATGTGATAAGATGTCCTTCTTCTACTGATCTCCCCAGACTGGTTAGAAGACAAAGAGGGGGAAGACCCAGGATTTAGGAAGATAAATGAGGCCTGGGTCTTCCTAGTGCTGTGATACTAGAAAGCACCTGAAGATTTAAAGGCAGCATTAAACCAAAGCTGAACGGGCAGGTAGGTTAATGGATCTCATGTGCAGACTTGATAATGATAATTGGCAGCATCTTAATTCTTGGAGAGCAAGATGAGTCCCTCCACTCCTACAATATCCATGAAAATAAAAAAGAAACACAAAAACCAAGCTACCTTCCAGTTTTCCCTTAACACCAACCCCTTCCAGATTTATCCTTTTATCTATCAAGAGCAGAGCTCTTTGGAGAGGTCTGCTCAGGCTCAAGGCTGTGAAGATGTACCAGCTGCAAGAGATACTTGGGACTGGTTCACTTTTAAGAAAAATTTTATGAGAGGGTGTGGATCAGGGGTAAGTTAAAAAGAAGGAAGCACTGAGAAAAATGAATAATTTAATTCTTTTCTTCCCAGCCTCTTAATCTCTCAGGGCTTTTGTGCCAAGTCTACGCTGCTGGTAGACACCCTTCATCTAAGAGAGGTGGGAAAGCCATGAAGCTCCCTTTGACCCATGGGCCAGTTGCAACATGCAGACTTTTGCTTGCTAGGGTCTTGCTGCTTTTCTGAGCTCTTCCTGGGACTAGGCAGCCAAGGTCTCTCTGGTCTGTGACTCCCTGTATCTACCTGCTGATCTTGTTGCTCCTATTCCATTTTAGGGATGTGGTCAAGGGAGGCAGAGTGCAGTGTTCTCTCCTAAGAACCCACCAACATCTAAGTGTGCTTCTATCCCTCAGCTATGCTCTTTTCCTTGTAGAGAGACATATATGTTTTAAAATCCAGGAATAGCAATGGCCAAGACAATAAGGGAAGAATTAAAGAAGATTTTTCTCCTATTCCCAGCCCTATTCCATTCTCTCCATTTCAGCATCAGGTAGCAGAGGCAGCTGTAGATGGAGAACATGGGGTAGCAAATGTACTTGTGGAGGATGATCAGAAAGAACAACAGGCTGCTAGATTTTCCATAACTAGGGTTTCTCCTCTCCCCAACCCTACTTAAAACCTTCACTCTCATGCCTCAGGCTCTGCAGAATACATCTTGAAACCCATTGCACTCATCCACTTTTCTTCCAGGAGTGGGTAGTAGTGGAGAAAACAATTTCCCTTGAAAACCCATAGCAAAAAATCTGCAAATGGCATTGTGTGCTCAAAAACAAAACAAACCAACAAAAAACCCCACAACTCTGTTCAGAGGCTGTACAGGGCCACCCCCTGGGGGAAATCTCATCTAGAATTCAGTGTGCTATCATTATCATCTTCTCACCACCATATTGGAAACTTAGATGAGTTAAAACAGCTTGAAGATGAGGGGCCTGGATTTGCTCCTCAAATTCCCTATTTGACTTAATCTGTAGCATGTATAACAGGTTGACAAGTAAAACTGGTGAAATTTGGCCCCATTTAAGTGAAGAATGATTCTTTTGGGAGAAGTGGATGGAAGTAAAACTTAGTTTTAGAATTTGGTATACGCATGAGAAGATAAACTAAAATGCAGTTCAGGTTTGATCATGATAAACTGTGACTTAGTATGATTATCAGAGACATTAAACATGGGATGGATATTTAATTTCTTGATTCAAAAAGTCCTCTCAACCTGTAGAAATATCATACTTAACTCGTAAAGCCTGGATATTGAGTCCTTTCTTGTGTTTTAGATTAAATTTTGATTTTTCATTAAATTATATTTTTCCCAGTGCTTTAGCTCAGTATTTCCATTTTTAAAGGAGCAAATGGCAAGAGTAAATTGCATAATAGTTTCTGAGAAACAGAACAGCTATGATTATTTCAAATTGGTTTGATTAAGCATAGTGTATTCATCATCTGCATCAGAATGTGGTGTACCTTCAAGCAGAACTTTAGCAAGGATGAAATCATTACCTCTTTTCTTGGGTGAGACCATAATGCTGTCAAAGATTTAGAAGTCATAAGAATAAACCAAGCCTTTTAATCAAGCTTAGATCTAGCAAAGCCATAAGGTATCATATTTGAGATAGCCGAATCTTTTAAATTTGATAAATGAGAGAGCTGGTATTTATTAAACACTTGTGTGGGTCATGTCCTGAGCCCTGGATATGACCACAATTTGCCTCCCCACACCATCCTCATTCCCTGTAACATGGGCCAACCAACAAGGACTATGCTACATCCAAATAGGACCAATAATGCCAGCAACTCTGGGACCAGAGTGATGAGACATTGGAACTAAATGAAAGCCACTGCAGGTCCAGAGAAAGTTTGGGGACAGTCCAGTGTTGTGTATCATTCCAGCCACCTCCCTTTCCACCCTCTCTGTGAAAGCTGCAGTTATCCGAGCATGAGAACCACAGCTGATCCACATTATCATGTGTGGTCAGCATGCAACCACCCACGTCTTCTTTTGTGCCTATTGCTCAGTTCTGGCCATCGCTCTGTGATCAGGGCTTGCTCTGAGCTGTTCACGTATCCACATCAGTTATGTATTTGTGTATGTATGTATGCATTCATGTACATGTGTATGTGTTGTTAGTCCCAGAGATGGGAGCAAAGAAAGAATAGCTTCATGGCAAATTGTGACATTGAAGTAATTGTCCTCAGTGACCCCAGCTATATTTTAATTCTTCCCATTAATTCTTCCCTACTGTTGCTAGTTCTTGTCCCCCCTTTCAATTCCATAAAAATCTTATAGAAGTCATTTGAACCTTAGTATGAATTTTGGTTCCAAAGGGGGGTAGCTATTATTCCAATTGCGATGGTCACCCCCCCACTTCCTCTTTCATTCAAGAAAGCAAATAGAGTGGCTACAGAGATGTCATCACAGAGACAGCTACTTTAGTTCAAGTTTTTTAAAAGCAAAATAATTCCTGAGCTTTTAAATTAGTTTAAATAACAGATTACCTGCAACAGAGATCATAGTTTGTTGGGACACACCAGCATGTGAAGTAGTCACCATGGAGACCTGCTGATTTAGAGTGTAAAACACAGGGGTCAAGGTCCTGAGACCCAATTCTAAATCGGGTTGTTGACCTGGTGAGAGTCACTGGGCCTGAGTTTCTTCCCCCATAAAATGAGATGGCTGGACTATTGAGCTAGAAGAGTGTAGAACTCTGGTAAGGATGACAATGATGGCATGTTATCCATATCTATGGATACACTGCATTTGCCACTTGCCATGGAGGGTGAATCTCACTGCAGAATATCCTGGTGATTCTCCACAATGGTAGAACCTCAGCCTGGTGTTGATGCATTTGAACCAGCAGGTTGCCTGATAGACACTGGCCTCAAAGAGGAGCCCAGAACGTGGAGTACAGGCTGTGGGTTCTTTTCCCTCTTTTTTCCCTCTTTTGATCATTCCTACCAAAGACATGGCACCCTGAAGCTGTCAAAGCGATGGGCAGACCATACTGTAGGTAACTGTTGATGCATCTGAGCCAAAACAAATTTATTTTCCATTCCCCAACCAATGGGACAATGTCAAGGCCAAAGTTACAAGGCCACAGCAAAAGCAAATTATGCCTCAGCAATTCTGTCAACATGCTGGGTTAATTGCTTTTGCAGACCTCTGTTTGATGCAGAGCAAAAAGGAGAAAAAATGATTTAGACTTTCAGTAATCTCTTGGGGGTGATGCCTTCAGCCACTTAAAGAGAATAAAAAAATTGTAGAAATTTAGGTCTCTTTTTAAATTCTTCCCAGGCTTGCTCCATCTATCATCCAAGCTGAAACTGCTCTTATGATATATTGTAGATGGAGACCACACTACATCATTGGAGTTCTGACATTGCCACGGTTCTGTAGTAGGTTATAATGCTACATAACAAATTACAATGGTGGACATTGACAAATTTGGTTTTGGGGGAGTTTAAATTAATTTTGAGCTGCTTCAAGTTGGTTTAGAAAGTAATTTTTAAATAAATCAGAGGTGGATGGTGGAAAGAACTCTGAAGACTAACATGTGCATAGGAAGTTCAGGGCCAAATCTTGCATTAGTCCTTAAGAGGAGCAGGGGCATCAATTGGACCCAGACATCTCACCTTCTGTCCTAAGAATGGAGCCACCAGAGGGAGAAAGGACTGACCTTACAGGCAAGATGTGAATGTCAAGCCACGGAGTTTTTCCTAGGATCTTATGGGCCATGTGAGTCCATCTCACTTACTGGAGACAAAGTTGCGTTTCTTGGAGTGCATGAAACAGAATTATATAGCAAGGTGCCTGAAATAGTAGATACTCCTAAAAATAGCATGGCTTTTGAGTACATTGAAAATCATGGAAATGATGCAGTAGAGAAAGCACAGAATTAGCAATTAGGAAATCTGTGTTTGTTCCCATGTTTCACACCTTCTTTTATGTGAACCTGGTTGCTCTGGGCCTCAATTTCTTATCTACTAATGAGGGGAATAAATTGTGTCCTACATGCTTCAGAGGACTCTTAGGAAGATGCAGAAATTCATGTGAAACCCTTTGCCCTTTTCAAACTATAAAGAGAGCGCAACATTGTTGTTATTGTCATTATTTTTTATGTATTTTACATGACCCATTATGGTTTGATCAGAATCATGCTAACCTGATTTTATATATATATATGCATTCCCTAATTTTCTTGGGGAAATGAAGATGCTGAGATGGAACCAAAAGGGACATTTTCACAGGAATAACTGAGTTGATTCCATGGTGCCCTGAAAAGGAAAAGGTTGTGTCTACCACCTCAGAGGGACGCTGCTTCTTTTACAAAAACAGAGGCAAAAAGAATCCAACTCATGGGAGCTTTTTTAAATTTTCACAAAGAAATGCTCATTTCTCAGTGCATGAGGCAATCAATTAGCCACAGTACCGTGTTCAGGTAGACTTTAGATTAGCTTGAGACCACTCCACTATAGATAATTAACCTTCGTACCCAAATTAGCAGTGAAATAAGCCAGTTATTAGTTTTCATAATGAACAAAATTGAGTATTTGGGAAAGTTAAACCCCTAGAGCTTAAATTAAAATAAGCATCTGGGAGAAATCCCTAAAGTATATTTCAATTCATTAATACTACAAATTCCACACTAGATTGAACTGACAATGTGCCTTCTCTAAAGGAAATTGAGTCTCTCAAATAATCATTTGGATTGACCTCAGAGAGTGATTCTACTTGATGCCTAGAATCTCAAAGACCAGCTGAATAACTGAGTTGATATCCTGTTTTTGCTAATAGGCAAGCAGAAGAGGAGCAAAGCTACATGTGGCACTAAAACAAACAAGCGGTGTTATTAAAGGTCTAAAAGGAAATTGTCTTAACTTCAGCCTGGAGGACATGCTCTTGTTGACTTAACTTTCACTGTGAGAGTCAGTAGACTATGGATCATTGGTTTAACCATCAGAAGGATCAGTGCTCTCACTTACTGGCCATGACTTTGGAAAAGCCATTGAATTTCTCTACTTCTCAATTTCCTCCTCGATAAACTGGGAGCAGTAATGACTGCCTGGTTCATCTCACAGATTTGAAGATCAATGCAAGAAAAACTGTGAACATGTGCAAAATACACCTATTCTCTTTTAGCTGGAAATTACTTCATATCTCCCATCCCATCCTCCTAGGAAAATGATATGTAAAATCAAGAACTTAGATTTTAATAAATATCTATTAAAGTATTTGCTAAATATTTCACATGGATTATCTCTTTTAATCTTCATAAAATCTTATCTTTTATATATGCTTATTGCCCATCTAAGCCCATGGAGTAATTAAGGGGGAGAAGGACCATTTGAATCCAGGCCATCCCACTCCAGAGGCAAATGCCTCACCAAAGTGCTGTGGACCCATAGCTGTGTCAGGACTGGCCTTGCTCAAGTCCAGGATGCCTAGAGAATTCTCAAGTCCAGGATGCCCAGAGAATTCTCTACCTTGGTGAAAGTCTCACAAAATCACCAACTACAATTCCACACCTAGAAAGTCATCACCAGATCAGAAGCCAGGGAGGAGGGCAGGTACCATAATAAAAAACATCCTGTTACATAGCTATCATTATCACTGTTTTATAAACTAGGACATGGAAGTCCAGGGAAATTGAGTAACTTGTCCCATACTGTGCAGCTGGACGAAGTGTAGTCACTACCAGTGCAAGGGCCATGGTGCTTCCTGGCCCATTTGTCTCTCAGTGAAGGGCTCTGGGGATCCTCCCAGTTGTCCTGGTTAGGATTTCCTTGAGAACATGTCATTAGGACACGCTCTTCAGTTGTAGATAGGAACAAGAAATATTCCCTTATCCTTAGTCCCTATGTGGACTGACAAAGAATGAAACCCCTTCTTTTTGTGTCTTTTGGAGTGTTTGAGGTCTTGTAGACAGTGAATGGGTTTTGGCCACAGGGTAATTCCTGACACTTGTATGATGTTTACATTTTCTCTTCCAGATATATTGCATTATGTCATACTCCTATCATCTCTCATATTTTCAAGCAGAATGATCCTCAGTGTATAATCAGGTATTCCCATCAGCTTTAGGCTTATGGAACCCATATTGACACTGACTAGTTCTAGGGTAGCCAAGGCCAAGGCATGGTGGTTGGGTCCAGTAGGGGTCATTCCACAATTCTGCTCAGCTTTGAAGTTAGTCTTCCTGATGTGAGAAGAAACAAGCTGGTGAGCTTGTGAGGCAGGTAGCAGTGTGTGGCACAGGCTCTCGGGCGGTGGGGTGCTTGGGGGATTTACGCTCAGGTGCCTGGGGGATCTACCTTGTTGCCCATAGTTATTCACTCAGGAGGCAGACTGGCATAGACAAGGAAGGAAAAAATTCAACTTTTCTGTGGGCTATGTAGTGCATTAACATCAGACAGCAGCAGAAATGTGCAGACTATAATCAAGGAGAGGTTGCACTGGAGATGAAGATAAATTCAGAGGGATTTTTCATGCACATGTGAAGCCTGGAGTTCAGTAAGGGAGACATGGTGGCCTCCAAGAGGAGACAGGATAATTTATTGAGAGAGGAGGAAAACAATGAAACAGAAATTCAATGAATATTTACCCGAGTATTCAAAAGGAGGCTGTAAGCAGATGCTTGGATTGAACACACATTCTCAAGAGAGAAAGCAATATAGAAAGAAATCAAGACTGAATTGAAAAAAGATGATGAAGAAATTAGAAATTCTAAAGACAAACAGAACTCAGACACTCATAGAATCTGTATGAACATCCAGCACCCAGGAAAAAGAGACAAATGGGAAGTTCCTCCTCCATGACAGGAGGACAGCTCATCCTACAGACTGGATTGGGGTATAGGCACCACTTAGTTCTCATTTCAGTGTGTGAACTCAGGGGCAGAATGGAGCCAGGGGCTGGCAGGAGGCTTTAGAACCATATCTAGCCTGGAAGGCTAAGGGAGCCACACAGAGTGCAGGGAAAATTGCACAGGGCAAAACAGAGATCATAAAACCAGGGGTTTGCTGGAGGGATTTGACATCTGGATTTAGGAGTGTACCAAGATTCATGAGTACCATCAGATCAGGACAGACAGATGACAGAATTCATGGCTAATTCCTGTTTTGCTAGGGGCCACTTGGGAAAACTCAGAGACCAAAAAAATGTGGTGATAGCTGTAAGCCTCGAATTGTTGAGGACAAAAGCAGAAGCTAAATTCTATAGGAGTCACTCCTTAGTCTTTCTTCAACTGCAGGAATTATGGTTCTGCCCATCCAGTCCCCAATGTGGCCACCATGTTTGATTTACAGTGGATGGTTCTAAGCTCTCGTGAGGAAAAGTAGATCAAGATCAATAGCAAACATCTCAAAGTCCCTAGAAATATTTTTTAAATAGCATACTGACTATAGAAAATATTGATCTAATTTTATGCCCTAATTTAGCAATACTGCACTGTTTTCATTTATCATCATTCTCTGTCCTAGAAATGTTTTACACTCTCCCTTCTTCACAGTCTTAAATGAATTTGTTTTGCTTTGCAGCAGTTAATGTACATGCTAAAAGAACTTATTCCAAATCTAATCCTCCATCCAAATATTCAATGTGTTTCTGATTTTGCTATCTTTGATTTTATCTTTTTGGCTCTCACCATAGCCCCTGAGTCAGCTGAATTCTTGAGACAGGCAAAATTTTGTGTAACCTTATTTATCCTCCAAAGCTTTATAAGTCTTTCTAAAACCCCCACTCCTTATATGCAGGTTTACACTGTACCGTGGAGCCAAAACACCAGCTGGCAGACTCTTTATTCCCTTATCAGCTCATTCTCCCCTACAAGACAACATTTCTAAAGCCTGGGTTTATTTCTTCTCTGTTTTCCCTGTCTCCCTCAGATTATTGCCATATACTCCAAAACCTTCCATGCCATCTGCTTCACCACACAGCTCTGTTCTGGCCTTCAGTGCCTTTGTTTTGAGTTATCACAAGTGTAAATCATTATCGTGCAGTGTTCCTGAGCATGAGCCCTTGAAACAGACAGGCCTAGCTTTGAATCCTGGCTCTGCATTCTAGTGGGCATTTGTCTCGGCTACCCAGCAACCAACCTGTTCATTGGCTTTCTGTTGCTGCTGTAACAAATTGCCACAAACTTGGTGGTTTAAAACAACTCAAATTTATTATCTTACCATTCTGGAGGTCAGAAGTACAAACTGGGTCTCACTGGGTTAAATTGAGGTGTCAGTACGGCTGTGTTACTTCCTGTTGGCCCTAGAGGAGAATCTATTTTCTGGCCTTTTCCAGCTTCCAGAGGCCACCCCACATCTTTGGCCTGTGGCCCTTCCTTCTGTGTTCAAGACCAACAATAACCAATTAAGTCTTCTTCACACTCCATCACTCTGATGCTTCTGTATTCCTCTTCCACTTATAAGGGCCCTTGTGATTACATAAGTCTCACTTGAATAACCCAGGACAATCTTCCTATTTCAAGGTAAACTGATTAACGGCCTTAATTCCACCTACTGCCTTAATTTCCCTTTGCCATGAAACCTAATATATTCATAGGTTTTATGAACATCTTTGGGGTGAAGGATATTTCTCTGCCTTCCACACCTGCCTGTATTTCGGAAAGTCCCCAACTTTTGAGACTTGGTAAAGTGCAAAGACCCCCTTCTACTTCAATGGCTGATAATGCTGGACACTTGATTTCTCAGACCCAGGCTTGTGACTTAAGTCCAGTCCATCAGAGATATGCATACTGGACTTGGTCTTGGGACACACAAAAACAAACGAGGGAACTTCTGAATAAAATGTTGAGCATTTTTCCAGCTGCTCATACTCAAGACTGCCATTTCCACCTTCTCAATGGTTCTGTAAGCTTCTCTACACTGTTCTCCAAATTATTTTTTGCTATTTTTCAATATATTTTTAATAAATCCCTTTCCTGCTCACCCATAGTTGTCATTTGTTACTTAGAGCTACGAGCCTCAGACAACACAAAAACCAACCAGTTGTGTAAAATTGGGCAAGACCCTGATCTTCTCTGGTGTGCAACACCTGCCTCAGGAGTTTTGAGGAGAGTAAATGAGGTAAGGTGTAAAGAGTCTGATACAGGGCTTGGCACCCAAAAAATATTTAATAAATGGTGGGAATAGGAGAAGAATGAAATCATTCCTATGTTCTGCATTGAGGAATTAAAATCTCAAGATGGCCAAAAGTATACAGCAGCAGTAAAATGGCACATGAAAGCAGCAATAAAGCATTTTACTTCTGAGTCATTTGCACATTTTGAAAAGCATGAAGTGAAACCCAGAGGTTATATATAAACTCATACTATAAAGACAATGGATTGAGCCACAGCAGTAAAAAAGATAAAGCCAGTCAGCTGATACACAATGAAAAAGGTCCAACAAACCAGTTATTATCATGTAGACAAAGAGTGTGGGGGAACTCCTGGGACTCCGGTCTCTTCAGGGGCCACAGAGCAGATAATCTGGAGAACTAGTCCCAGAGGAGCCAGGGCTTCACACACACCATGCTGTCATATAAGCCCAGCACCATCTTGAGAAAGAAACACTTGACACTGACCTATAAGTTCTTGGCTATGCCTGACACACAGGGACAAATAATGTGACTATCAATGACCTATAAGTTCTTGGCTATGCCTGACACACAGGGACAAATAATGTGACTATCAATGACCTATAAGTTCTTGGCTATGCCTGACACACAGGGTCAAATAATGTGACTATCAAGAAGTATCCTTGGATATGACATCTTTAAAAATCTCTGACTGGCAGAGAAAACTTAGTTTAGTTGGTTAATCACTTTACAGTACTGCTTCTACTGTTCCAAGTATAAAGCAGGATAAGGATACAAACAATAGCTAATATTTATGATTTACCATGGGCCAACTCTGGGTCAAGAACTTTCCCCATATTAATTTATCATGGTCCTCCCAGATAAGTATTATTAGTGTGCAGGCTCCTGATCTCTCTAGAAGCAGATGCTGAGAGGGGAGTTAGGAATACAAAAGGTTTACTGGGAGTAACACCTATGAAATGCAAAGTGGAAGAAAGCAGGAGAGGCAGGGGAGAGCTATCGAGATAATGCAGAGCCAACAGAGTCTCCACCAGCCCAGTGGGGAGTTCCAGAGCACAAATGGCCCTAAGAGTCCCTCATGAGGTGGAAGTGGTCTGGCCTGAGTCCTACTGCCTCACTAAACCATTGGCCAACAGATAACCTGAGAATAATGGGACCACAGCCCCCTAAGCTGAGGTGAGCCCCAAAGGCATTAACAACTGGAAGCTGTCAGCTAAGCAACTGTACTCTACACTGCATATCCCAGTCTACCATAGTACTGACATTCCCTTTGTCCAGGTGAGGCCAGGGTAGAGTGGATCAGTGAAGGAACGTACTTACGGGTGCCTAGCCAGGAGTAGCAAAGCCTGAGGTCTAACCCTCAGATCCTTAACCACCTACTGCATCTAGAGGCCCTTCTCAAGAATTTCAGAGTTCTTACAGAGATTAAATGAGATAAGGTGTTTAAAAGTTCTTTGTAAAGAATAAAGGTCCATCAATGTTCAAAAGATTAAATGAGTGGCTATTAAAGAACAATAAGTAATATCCAATTAATTAATTTTCCTCAATTTTCCCTGTCTGCTATTTGAGACATTTTGCTCAAGTTCCCAGAGAGGCATGCAGAAGGTTTTTCTTTTTTTTACAGCATATGAAAAGTATTAATAATTTGATATGGTCTTAATTCATTTCATGATTTAGTTCTGCCGAATCTACAGAGACTGCTTCCAGCCTAGTAATTATAAAGGTGCTTCCAAATCAGTTCTGACTTGATCTTACAATATTTGATCATTTTATTATTCCATTTTACTTTATTATTCAGTTTGATTTGGTTCTATTAAGAAACCTAAGGCTACATAAACTATATATTTTATATCTTTAAAAGTTCTCTTGAGATAAATTCATATATAAAAAGGTTCTAATGATAAATCAATGCCATTTATTTTTAAATATGAAGATATTGCTTCAAGAGCAAAAGTCTTTGATACCAGTTAGAGGGGCACATGCCCATATTGTGCATAGAATGGGTATGACTAAGTTTGAGTTCTTTTTTTAAGTCACAGATAAATTAATCAGCAAGTCTCTAAACATAGGCTACTTTGTGCCAAGGTCAAACATGTTTCTAAGATATGAGTTTATTCTATAGCTGGTGATTTTGATGTAATTGGAAAGTCAGGATATGGGGGCTTTAACATCATACATATTCAATATATCACTAGTAAGTGAGTGCATAGAAGGCTTTAAAATCATTCAGGCCTAGGTTCAAATCCTAAGCATGCTTCTTTCTAGCTAGGAGATCTATGAAACTCATGTAAGTTATTTTGTCCTTGGTTTACCAGTAACTTGAGATGAATAATTTCACCTTTTAGGCCTACTATGAGGATCAAAGATGACGGTGCATATGAATTCTCCTTTCACTGAGAAGGATGCCTAGGTGCTCTGGTCTGAATGTGTCTCCCCAAATTCATTTGTTGAAACACTAACCCCCAAACATGACAGCATTAGGGTGGGACATTTGGGAGATGGTTAAGTAATGAAGGTGTAGCTCTCTTAAATGGAATTAGTGCCCTTAGAAAAGAGGTTCCAGAGAGATCCCTAGCCCCTTCCTCCCTGTGAAGATGCATGGAGAAGGTACCAGCTCTGAACCAGGAAAAGGGCCTTCACTTGACCATGCTGGTGCCTCAATTTTAGACTTCAGCCTCTGGAACTGTGAGCAGTATATTTCTGTTGTTTATACGCCACCCAGTCTATGGCATTTTGACAAGGACACTAGTATGTGGTAGCTTTCAACAAATGGCAATATGCTAAGATCCTACCCACTGCTTTCCACCCTTCTTTTCCCATAGTTCCTATAAGATTAAATATTTTAGCAGAATTGACAGGTTTCAATGTTGACTTTTGGGAGTCTCAGGGGAACAACATTTCAGTTTCTTTGGATGGGATATAAATCCAACCAATCAACTTGGTAGGGTTTTGTTTTTTCAGTTTGATGGCTTGTGTTAGTATTATCTGGATGCACGTAATTTGAAGTACACATGCTTTTCAATGAGCATGTGCCCAATACTGGGTGTTAGCATTTTCCACATAAACTTCACAACAGTAACCCACTTGTTTGCTTGGGGTGTAGATAAAATTATTTCCATTTTTGAAAAGAGGAAACTGAAACACAAAGATACTTTTTTAAATTACTGGTATGGGCCCAGATGAGTTCACACTGTGTCACCTGGAGCTGTAGGTGTTCCTGCTATCCACCATCCCCTCCTGCATTGATGAGTAATGATACCAAAAAGATACCACCAGATATTTCTTGTAGAAATTAAGGTCAAACACCTGACTAAATGGTCGAATAATTTTTTAAAACAGATTGACACATCAGGTCATTCTATTGGAAATGGGTGGACATAGTTCTTTTTATTCTAAAGCAAGAATGTCTTAGAAGCTCTGAAACATAGACACATACACATTTATTGTCATTGTGTCACAAACAGCCCTGGCTCATTTTGAAGTCACATGTGAACTATTCATTCTTTCCATCTATCATTCATTCATTCATTCATTCAATAAATTGGTCTTGAGTTCATCCAGTGTACAAAATATATAGCTGAGTACTATAAGAGACAGACATAAATACGACCTATATCTGGCCTTTTAGACAGTTACTAACAAACTAAGAAATCATTGAATAAGTTTTACAATTGGATATCTTTCAGTCTAATTAGGTCTATCTTGTCTCATATTTATAAGTCTATTCAGTTCAAAATAACAGGGATCATTTTGGCCCATTGGGTCAAGCCACTGTTTGAATTACATAATTCTACCAAATGGAGTTAAGTCAAAGGCAGGTCAGTTAAGTTCCAGTCAGTGATCAGGCTGGGAAGCTGCAGTGAAGACAGGGGGAAGGCAGAGAAGTTGATGTTTACAAAATGTTTATAAAGCTATTTGTAAACCAGGTACACTTGTTCTCTGATTGCTCTGGGTTTGAACAAGCCTTTGTTCTGATAACAAAAGAAGTCTTGATGTTGTTATGGGAAAAAAGGCTCAGGGTTTTGAATTCTTTATTACTACAAATACATATTTGGCTACCTGCTCAAGCACCTGCATTTCTGGAAAAATGCCACAAATGCCTGATAGTGCATTGACAATGAGTATTTTATTATTTTTTATAAACAAGCATTTCAAAGCCTCTTCATATTCATAAATGCATTTGACTCTCAAAGCACTCCCAGGCAGGGATTATGTCTTTATTTGACAATCAGGCAATGACACTCAGAGGGCCAAGCAAATTCCTCAAGGTAGTACAGTTTTGGTGGAGCCACAACTAAAACCCAAGTTTTCAGATTCTGACCTTCTGGTCATTTCCCTTGTCATAATCTGATATAAAGCTAACTTATCATCTGGACATTGTTTCCAATCTTCATAAACGAAAATCAGTTAGATGCAATTCGGAGTAGATACCTGTGACCAGGAATGGCAAATACTTGTTAGCACATCTCCCTTACCTATGCCCAGGGCAGAGAGCACTAATCAACCTGTTGCTTTCTTCCACTGAATGTAACAGGCTCAGAAACCCTCTCAGCATTGGATCCAAGCAGTCACCATTGACTGGGGTGGAACCACTGATCTTATTTCTGGGAATGTCCAAGCAGAGACTAGGTGCCCACTGGTTACTCAAGTTATCAGGGGATTTGTGCATTGAGTAGAAGATTCAGGATATCAATGGTTCCCACCATGACTATACCACAGGGTCTTGTGGTGGCATTCAGAAAGGTGTACATTTTTTCATTTTTAATAGAGATTTTAGAGGCCCAGCTAAGACCTGCTGAATCAGAATCTCTGAGGATACAACCAAGGAAACTATCACTTGTAAATTGTCCTACGCTAATTATTAATTCAACAAGGTCTATGAGCCTTTGCTAAGGAACTGGACCAAATGACCTCTAAGGTCACTTCTGAATTTAAAATCTGAATTTCATGACCACAGGCCAGCACTGGGGATTTGATGCAGTGTGAGCACTGTATCATAGGGCATGGAGTTTCTAAATCATGTTAAAAACAATTAGCCAGAACAGGTGAAAGCACCAACTAGCCTGCCATCTGCATATTAGTGGCAAATTAAACTTCCCACGTTAGTCGTGTTCTTGGCGATATTAGTGTTACAAGCCCTAATGTATTGTATTTTATACTTTGGAGAGCTGGAAGAGAGTACTAATTACATGCAAGTTTTTCAAGATTTCAGCTGGGAGTATTTCACATAAAAGTTAATTGTTCTTTTGGGGTTTTACCACTGGTTTATCCAATTAACGTGGAGTTTGCCTATATATTATGGTTTTGCTTACAGAAGGGAAACCGTATTATTCACTTGGATAAAATGGGGCTTGTTCTAAGGGTATTTTGAAATCAGTCTGAGAGTTTCTGGCTCACATACACAACTGTGTGCACCTGCTGCCTTCTGAGCTGGAAGGAGGTTTGGTCTGCAGGAGAACTGCAAAGTTGCTGATGAAACACAGTGATAAAAAAGAGGCCAAGCAAATTTGCTTCCTAGACTTTTCCCTTATTGTTATCTCTACAAACTTAGAAATGGCCCAAGTGAGGGAATAGTACAAACAACCCTTCCCCCAATAATATATACTCTCCAGTTCAACTCATCTTACATTAGGAAGTCTGTGCAGTAGGCATTATTATACCCTTTTTACCAATTCCTGTGTACTCAATATTTATCTGTGTTTATCCTTATGGATTTGGCCTATTCTCTTTAGAGAACTCCAGACATTGGTGTACAGTACTTATTTTTTTTTAATGGGAGAAATAATACCTACTATTTCTCAGAGAGAGTAGTATGGTTGGTATGGACTTGAGGTTGACCTCACCAGTCATACAAATCCCACTTCTGCCTGGCTGTGATCAGAGCTGTGCATCTGCCCCAATTCTTTTCTTCCTGGAGGCTTTTGTTATTCAATGTGGTGTTGGCATGAAGAAGAGTTCGACGTTAGGAGTTTACAGGGTCAGGGCTAGTTATCCATCCATTCAAGCACATCCATTCCACCATCTGAGTATAGAATCAAAAACAATATTAAGGGTAGGTGATAGAAGGGAAACCAGGTGACAATAACAAGACCAAGCATTGGGAAGTGGGGGCTACTACAGCATCACATGATGAGAATATATGACCATTCCTGGGAGAGTCGACCAACTCTTCTTGTGGGATTCCTTCTTGACTGGGACTGTTTATATTGCATAAGTATCACTCAGCACCTGATACCTCCAGGAAGGTTTAGGTGAGGGTCAGGGAGGCCTAGGTGAGGGTGTGCAGTGAAAAGGCCCTGAAAGGAAGTTGAATTGTTGATGTATCAACCTCAGGAGCCTCAAGTTGTGCTTTGGTTAACTAATTCCTCTCATCTTTATTGTCTGCTGAGCACCACTCTCAATGCATATTCAGCTGTCTATATCTCAGCTGTAAATATCTGACTTCAGGTTAGATATCAAGGTATCAGTGGTTGTGAGTGGAGGTCCTGAATGGTGAGATGACAATTAAGTTCTTGTGGACCCACTCTGTGTTGTATTTGGCCATACTGGGGCTAGTACTCTGTCACACCACATTTTCTTGCTAGCTGACTTTATGTGAGGTCTTGCCATTTGAGGGCACTGCAGGGAGATTGAAACCTCAGGAGGAGTAAGTCTACTCACTCTTCATTGTCTTCCTGTTGTTTCTGTCAATGGCATGCTTGTTGGTGGAATTATTAAGGAACTGATACCCTCCTGGGCCTCTAGTGGAGTCTGGAGGAGATTTACTGAGAGCTTACATCATTATATGAGCTTTGAAAGGGAACATTCATGCTCAGCAAGAGTACAGAAGTCCTGTGGTGCCTTTTCCAGGACACCCTTCCTGGACCTCAAACACTTCCATAGGGGACTATAGTCACATGGGGATACTGAGGTGCATTGGCACATGCAAGGGGCTCTGGGCAGTGTTGGTGGCATAAACCTTGTCCTTCCTTTGTTGGTAATTGTACCATCACCAGTTTGTTACAAAAGCCGGTAACTTGGGGATTAGTCTTACCTTTTTCTTGTCCCTCTTGCCCCATCTGTGACCTATCAATAAGCAACTCTAACATAAATAAACAATACATATGTCCATGCCTGTCCACTAATAGCCATCTCTACTGCCTTTGTCCTGTTGCCATTACAATACTGGGAATGACCTTTTCAGGTTGAACTGATCACTTTGTCTCTTGGGTCTTCAGGGTCCCTTGCACTCAGCCTCCATATGAGCCCCCATTACACCAAATGACATTTATTTGTTTCTATTTTTGACTCTGCAGCTGTGTTGCTCAGTCCCATTGCTGGCTCTGTCCAAATGATAAAGAGGGAAACATTGCTGTCTATGTCTCTTTGCGACTTGCCTTATGCTTGCTCAGGGCATAAACAATCTTATTTTGCTATTTCCTCTGGGTCCTGCCTGATGTCTGGTGCACGGTGAGTGCTGGATCAGTGTCTGCAGGATCTGATGCAATGAAGCAGAATTTGGTCTGCTCTGATGCTGAGTAGTGCAGAAGGCCACAGAGGGAGGGTCCCCTGTGAGCTGTCCTGATGCACCTGGGCCCGAGGGAAAGAGAGGCAGGGCCCACTCATCTGTAGATGTAGATGTATGAAAGCCTCTCTTAGGCATTTAGTTTCATTCAAGTTTTGTTATGAGCTTTGTTTAATGACCTATTTATTGGTTTAGAGTGATTTTATAGGAGTGCTAGGAAGGAGCCACTCAAGTTTCCCTTAGCACCAGGCCTCCCTGGAAAGAGCAGCTACTTAACTCCTTTGAGCCCTTGAAAGGCCTTGAATTACAGGAGCATCCTCCCACCCCCACCCCCACTTCTTGGGCCTCAACTATATTCCTGAATTCTTCACTGCTGGGCTGCAGTTTGTGTTGTTGACAAACAGACCACACAGTCATCCTTAACATCCAGAAGTAGGACGAGAAAGAGAAAGCCCAGATAGCACCCAGGGTTACCTTCTCTTTTGAAGACTGTTTCAACCTTATTTAGCTAAGAAAGGATCCTAATGGCTGGGGTTACCTCCCTTCTGGACCTGGATGACTCCAGTGGGAGGAAGATAGTGGCAGAGACTGTTCTGTCACTTGCAGTTTTAGAAGTCACCATGAAAAACTTGGTGCTTGCCAACAAGAACCAGCTGTTCATTATCAGACTGACCAAAAGCCAACTTCCACTTTGTGACTGCCAACTGGAGGGACAGACAGAGACAGATAAAGAGAGGGACAGAGAAAGAAAGGATGCTTTCTCCCTCCTCACAAAGGTTTTCTTCCCTGTTTGGCAAGGAATGGGGGACGTGGTGGCTGAGACAGTGCTGGGTTTTGTTGTTGTGTTCCTGATCCGTAAACCTTGGAATAATTCAAACTGCAGACTCCAGAAATTTGGCCAAAAGTGCCGACTACAGATTTAATTTAGGAGATTCTGCTCTTGCCACAGCCAAGGCAGTCTGATGAGGATTTAAGGGTCTGATACTGACCAATATTGCCCTCATAAAGCCAGCTGGTTTCAGAGACTTCTATTGCTTTCATTTTTCAGTAGATTTGATGCTGTGAAAGACATAACACTTTCTCCAGCAAAAATGACAAAATGGGATCCGTGGCATCACGGCCCTTGTTCCAGCAATACCTGTCTCAGGTCCCTGGAGTCACCTTCCGAGCATGTCAGGCTGATTGGTAAGAAAGCATAGAGAGAGTTTCAGAAATTGGAGAATGTTAATCTAGTTCCTTCACTTTGTAAAGGAGGGGAGGAAGTACTTGAAAGGCTAAAGAACTTAGCCAGTGCCACACTGGTTTTTTTGTAACATTTCCAACACTCTACAGCTCCATGTTACACCATCAGCAAAAGATTACTCTCTTGGATGTGTGAATATGTGGTCAAGTTTAGAAATAAAAGGGAGAAAGTGCTCAAATGATATTATCATTATTCTAAATATGCCGAGCATAGGGACTAGAATTATCTTACATTTTAATAACATACATTATTTCTTACAATTATAAAGACATTTTTCCATGTTAGGCTATTTGAGAATACAGAAAAAGTATAAAGGAGAAATTAAACATCCCCTGGAATTTTATCATTAAGAGATAAACCATACTTTCATATCTTTCTGTCTAGTCTAAGTCCCTAACATTTGGCAGGGTGAGGGGCACAATATCACTCTCATCTGATAAAGGTGTTGGGTGAGAACTAGGAGGCCAAGGACACACCAAGCAAACTGTAGTACAAACACTAGAAGCAGTCTCCAGGATCCCCATCCAGTGTTCTTTCTGCTCGACCCAGCTGCAGAGAAACTCACTCAGACTCTCCTGGAGAAGATGTGCTGCAGGACCTTCAGGGCGGACATGGAAAGGGAGTTACAATGAGGAGGCCCAGGTACCCTCCTGAAGCTGTTCCACCTGCAGGCTGATGGAGATTTGCAGATGGCTATGAAGGTGAAGTAGTCCCTTCTTCCCACCTCCCCTGCATTATGCTATGCTAGGCTCTTTGCCAGGCCTCCAGGATAGGAGGATAAACAAACCAGTCATAATTCCCACAGTTATGGAGCTTAATATTGAAGGAGGCAAGTTATACAGAGCTCACATGGGGGTGTGTGTGTGTATGTGTGTGTGTGTGTGTGTGTGAGAGAGAGAGAGAGAGAGAGAGAGAGAGAGAAAGATGCCACAATCTTCTGGCACATTCACTTCCTTTCCTCATGACCTACCTTTTTCCTGTGCACCTGGGAGAACACAGCAGGTCCAGGATCTGTTGTGAAGGGAGCCAGGTGGAACATTTGCATGTATGCTCTGGCCTTTCTCCTTCCATCCCTGGCTACGATAAAATGGAGCAACAGTGGGAAGTTTAAGCTGCAAGGGTTTTGCAATAATGATCTAGGTCAACCCCCTTGTTTTATAGGTAAGAAAACCAAAGCCCATGGGCTCATCCCTAAGTGACTTACCTAGAGATATGGCAACAAAGACAGACCTAGAATTTGATGTCTGATTTTTTTACAATTCTTTCAATCAGGGGAAGCAAATAACTTATGACTGCGCCATTACAAATAAGGTCAACGATCTGTGTCTGAATAATAAAAACTGGTGTGTGTTAAGGGCATCCAGTGTGTCGGACACTGCTCTGAATGTCTTACATTAAGTAACTCATTTCCTCACAATATGAGGGGGTCCACTATCATCCTTATTTCGCAGATGAAGGACACAGTGCTCAGAGGGTTAAGTCAGCCACACAGGTCACTCTTGAAGGGTCAGAGGTGGGATTCAACCATGACATAGGGCTGCCTTTTGAAAGGTCAGCTCACAGGAGCAAATAGCAGGCTTAGAGCACTTTCTGGACCATATGAACAGCAGGTCCAGAGGACTTGTTTACTCCACACCCTCCCCTATCAGCATGCCTGGCTGGGAGGCAGATGAGTCACCCACATTTTTAGTGCTATCAAGATCAAAGTAACACAAGGTCATACAAACTTCCACAAAAGAATTTAAAAAGATAATTCAAAAGGAAAATGGACAGAGATGACCTAGAACTCTATAAAAGGTGAAATTCAAGTGACCAGTACACAGTTTAATAGGTGCAAACACTTATTAGTAACCCAATGAGTACAAATTAAATCTATTATGTAATTTCACTCTACACCCATTAGAATGGTGAAAGTGTGAAGACAAGGTTTTGGCAAGGATTTAGAGCAACCAAAAAATCACACACATTGCTTGTGGGAATGTAAATTGGTTCATCCACTTTGAAAATCTGTTTGGAAGTATCTACTAATATGATATCAAATACATGCATGACTTGTTACTCAGACATTCCATGCCTAGGTATATACCCAACAGAAATGTATACATACATTCACATGTATTTTTAAAAAAGTAGTACAAGGGCCAAAAGTCAGGCAGACAGAAAGGTGAGTTGTCTGTCAATAATCAGAGTCCCAGTGGGCACCCAGAAACAGTGGGGAAGGCCAGATGTGGATGCGTCAGAACAGAATCGAGGGAGAGGGTGTGTGCAGAGTTGGAAGATGAGGGCTGCAAGCAGTGGCTGAGGAGGTCAGCAGAAGGTAAGTCCTGGCTAATCCAGAGCAGGACTGTTAGCCCAGGCTTGCTTTTCTGTGTTGCCTATGGATGGTACATGGAGTACGGTGGGGGTCCTGCACATTGGCAAGAACAGCCTGAGAAGGCGGAGGTTAGGGGGAGGAGGAAGTGAAAGCTCTACTTTTTAGGCTGGTCATATGCAAACATTAGGTGAAGAAAGAAAGCTAAATAATTAAATGAAGACCTAGAGCATAAGAGACAGGAGCTTGTAACTTTCCAAATACACAATAGCATAAGGGTATTTCCTAGGCATGAAATTGAAATATATGAAATAGAAATAGGGTAAAGCTTTTGAAGAAAAGAAAGAGGATGGAAGTCAATAACAGACTGAGTAAAGGAAGTGAGTAAGCCTAGCAGGTGACATGGGAACTTCTCTCAAGGCTATATCAAGCCTTATGAAGAAAGAGACTCTGGGTCCCAGTGTTAGACTTCAGCACTCAGAACCATGTTAAGTAGAGATACTAAAACAAACAAAGAAAAAACCCAGAATATTTGTAAGTAATCTTTACACATGGCAAAAAAGCGGGGAGGGGAAACTGAACCAACATTGTTGAAAAGTAAAGCTTCTTGTACAATCAAACATTTAATTCTCTCCTTGGTTCACTGTCTCCAGTAAAACTTCTGTGGTGTTCCTTGGCACTCAGAGATCCCTGTGGTCTTCAGTCTATAGCTGTGAGTAGAATTTAGGAAACCAAACTAGTGATAAGATGGCTATTATTGCCGTCATGGGCTAAACCATTAATATTTAATTATAAAAGAAATCATTCTAATGTGCTCTTTGGGCACCTTAAATTAGTAAAAAAGGCATTGGTTACTAGAATCATGCTGAAATCTTAAGAATTATATGAAAAGCCTAAGAAAGGCCCATTTGTTTTGTTCACAACTTTTCACCCAGTGTGTCTCAAGCAGGAGCTGTGCTACCCCAGTGAGCATTCAGGAATGTATGTGCATGTGTGTTCATGTGTGTGAGCCACAGTGACTGGGAACCATTAGTGGCATTTATTTGCTGAGACCACACATGCTAAATGTCTTACAATTTGTAGTACATTCCAAGAGAACAAAGAATTGTTTTGTCTAAAATGCCACCCTATTGAGAACACCAGATACATCATCTCAATTGCAGGTATAGTACTAGAATGAAATACAACCCCTATTCATGCTTGCCAGATAAACCCAAACCTATGAAGTAGTGAGCATTCAGGAGGCAGCACTCCTAATTCCTTGCAACTGCTGTACTGAAATCTACTGAGGGCTGTGACCATGCCTTATTTAACTTTGTGTACCCACAGAGCATAGCAGAGTGCCTAGCACACCGTAGATGATGCAAAAGTGTTTGCTGAAGTATTGAATAGATAAATGATTTTATCAAGGCATATCTAGTTTTTTTGGTTGGTAGGGCCATTACTGTGGTAGGGCCATAACAGTTTTTGAAGATCAGATGTATCTGGACCACACAGAAATAATGATGATGAATAAGGTGCAAATGGATGGAAGGGGATTTAGAATGTGCCCTGACTTTCATATCTTCACATTGTGTTAAGCAAAATAATGGCTTCCACCTTAGGATGTTCACATCATAATCCCTGGAGGACTGTGTTTCTTTATGTGGCAAAAAGGACTTTGACAATATAATTAAGTTAAGAATTTTGAAATTAGGAGATTATTCTGGATTCTTTGGGTAGACCCAATGTAATCACAAAAGTCTTTATAAGAAGGAGGCAGGAGGATCAGAATCAGAGAGATTTGAAGATCTGTCCTGCTGGTTTTGAAGACAGAGGAAGAAGGGCCCATTGGCCAAGAAATGAGGCAGCTTCTAGAACACAGAAAAGGGAAGAAACAAATTCTCTCCTAGAGCTTCCAGAAAAAACACAGCCCTACCAACCCATTTAGACTTCTAGACTTACAATTCTAGAATTGTAAGATAATCAATTTTCATTGTTTTAAGCCAGTAAGTTTGCTGTAATTTGTCACAGCAGCAAAAGGGTTCTAATACACAGGTGAAGAAAAATGAGTTCAAGAATAGTTGGGTTGTTCAAGGTCATGGAGTGGGTTAACACCAACATCAACAAAAAACCCAGGTCTGCTGATTATCATCAACAATCTTCTTTGGGGCAAGGTGAGAGCCCTCAACCTTCACAACCACTCTTCATGGTCATCATGCCTGTGAGAGATAGTTTCTCAGAGCTCTGCTCTACACTCAGACATTATCATCCTAACATCTGGCTCACACCTGCAGCTGTCATGCCTTATCCTGGTCTTTCAGGAAAAGAAGTTTGAAGGGCATTACTCTGCCTGTGCCCTGTGGACTACTACACAAGTAGGTGGTTGTAATCATGGTAGAATTTGACTTTTAGAAAATTGTATATTTAGTGAGCTTTGGGGATGCAGAGATAAATTTTTAAAAGATAATAGTGGCAAGTACTTTTAGTATCCTGTGTTACTGATTTGTACCTTTCTTGTTTCCTCATCTCTGTGTATCAGAAACTTTATTGGGCTGATCCAATAGAGACTAGAAGTTACAATGTCTTAAAAATAACTTTTTCTTCTTTTTTTCTCAAGAAATAGAAACAAGGAGGTAGATAATCTGGGCTAGCTGGCAGCTCACCTCATCTTCAGAAAGCCAAATTCCTTCTTCTATTTTTTCTTTTCTACCATTCTTAGTGCTTGAATTCCATCCTCAAGGTCATTGCATGATCCAAGGTGACAATTGGAGTTCCAGCCACCCCATCCACATCATGGCTGGGGCAGGAATAAAAGCAGATGACCAAAAATGTTGCCTAGCTCCCTGTCCCTATTTAAAGAATGCTCCTGGAAATCCTGCCCAGTGATTTCCACATACTCCTATTGACCAGAACACAGTCACCTAGCTGGATCTAGATTCAGGAAAAGTTGGAGTAGGTGGCTCTGTACCAAGGAGGAAAAGAAAGGCCAATATTGGTTAGGCAACAAGATGCCTCCATTACCCTCTTTTTGCCTGTGTTCACACCATGTGGTATTACAGCCCCAACTCCCCTTGTGACTACAAATATCTCCTTCCTTTCACTACAGGTCCTGGAGGTTTAAAAGAACCCCCCTAACCATGCCAGGACCCCAGTGAAGAGAGGGGTGAAACAAGCTATTCAGATACTATTGGTACTGGATTAATATAGCTGTGAACAGGATCTGAATACAGCAGATTTTACCTGAGCCCTGTGCTTCTGATACAGCAAGCTTTCAAATATTCATTTTAGCCTTTGTGTTTAGCAAAACATCTACCTGTGAAGAACCAGCTGTCTCCATAGGCTTTAGATATGACCCACAGATGCCCTCCTTGTTTACCCTTGACAAGGACAGACCTTCCAAATTCCCCTTCTTTGTCCCATAATTGATTAGCTCAACTGCATTTTCCACACTGATCAATTGGAACATGATGCATGTTATCCCAATTTGGTTAAGCATCTCTCCTTCCTCCAGGGCCCTGACCTCAGCCTGAGCCAGCAGACACCCCCTTCTGAGAGCTGTCTGGCCTCCAGGTGAAACATTTTCCGATTTACTAGGCAGTCAGGCCACCTGTTCATCCCACTCCCCCACGTCTGGTTCTTTCCAACCTTGCTTACTCCTCTTGATAGAAGAAAGCCATTTTCTGCCTAATTCTGAGCTTCTTGCAGATTTTAGGGTCAGAGTGTCCCCCACCATTGCAATAGTCTCACACCAACTTGGCAATAATCCTTCTGATTAAAAGTCTCTCCTTACTAAGTCCAGAATTGTTTTTGTTGGACATCCCCTGAATGTTGGTGCATTAAACAAACACCCAAGAGGGCTGGGGGCAGATTTCTCTGTTCCTCTATTGCCAGAGAAAGCTGAGTAGCTGGTCTCCCACGTGGTCAGTGCTCTCTGTGACTCTTCTGTTCCTGAAGGACCCATAGACATGGGAGGGGAAGTTGGCACAAGGACTTCAAATGGCCTCTATAGTTGTAAAGATCTATCACCACAGAGCCCAAAGTTCCACAGAGCTGCTGCTGTGGATACAAAAGGCTTCTTGTTGAAATGATTGGGGTCCTGGGTAAGCAAGGTTAGCCAGGTTTCTCCCCTGCAGGATTTTTCATAAGCACTTTGTGAAACTCTCAAGAATATGACATGGTATGTATACTGCTTCCTCAAATTATTTGACCGTGGAAGGCTTTTATTTGCCCAACACCCAAGACTATCATGTGGGACAGTTTTGAAAATGCTGTTTTAAAGCCTTTCATATATTCTCCTGCAGTTGCCGAGTGCACTATGTAGAAGATAAGCTTTGCTTCAAGTTACTGGCAGGGAGAGGGGGTGGCTGCCCAGAGCCAATGACCAGGCTGCAGTTGTCATCACATATATCTCAGTGCCGGGTGTTCTCTCTGTTTAAGCAGGAGGTGTCCTAAGTAGCCTCTGTCCTGGGGGAAACGCAGTAAAGGGGTAGATTTCCCAACAGGCTGCTGCTGTGTTTAAGACACATTTGATTTACGGCAGCTTTTCTGTGACCTTGGCTTTCCAGTTTGCAAGTCATGTCACCAGGGTACCTGACTAATGCGTGATTGTAAATTTTTCATGGCAAGGCATGTATTTGTGCTATGGGCCTCCTGGGCAAGGAAAAAAGCGTGGCATGTCAAAAGCAACATAAATTGTTAGGAAAATCTGTATTCCTCCCAGATCTCCCTGCAAAGTCCCATTATCCTTGTCCCACTCAACCGCTGTTCATTCATTCACAAACATTTGTCGAGCAGCTTCCATTTCTAAGTACTGACGGGGTCACAGAGGTGTACACACTGAGGAGGGGATGTAAGTGTTTGGGCAGCAGGCGTGAAGGTGTGGAGAAGCAAAAAGAGCTTCCTTGAGTGCAGATTCCTCATTTGAGTGAGTATTCAGGCCTCTTGAGAGCTCACAACAAACATGCCTATCTTATAAAACTGAGCCTTTTCACTTTTATAAGATCCATCCTGGGTAATCACATGACAGGTGTTTTGTTAGGTACAAATCTCAGCTATGTTACCTTAAGTGAGTCTCTTAAAGTTTCAGAATTATTCCCCTTTTATGTAAAAGGAGGGGATTATGAACAGATAATTCATAAAGTTTTTTCAGTTCAAAAAAATTACTGAGAGAGATGGATACACACACTTACATACATACTCAAGATACTATGTATATATATAATTTACATGTGATACAAATACACAAATATATATATATATATAATATATTTATACACACACACACATTTAAACATTGACATAGTGGAGAGCTAGAGTGTATAGGTTAGACTTGGGGTCATTGAAAAGCAGGCCTTTATATGGACTTCAATGAGGAACCAGTGTTGGATTTGGAGAAGTGGGAATGCTGGGGTGGCTCCATTCAGGTTGAAGTACAGGGTCAAAGGCACTGGGGCAGGGAGGAGTTCAGGGCAGGACTGATCAGGGTGTCTGGTACCTACTGCTGGGTGTAGGTATAGGGTCACAGCTGAGGACTAGCCTGGTGAGACTGAGGGGCTAGATCTTCAAGAACCTTGATGTCACTGCAGAAGGGCCATCTCCCCCTGCTCAGTGGGCTCTCCTTCCTCAGGCTAGGTGCCCACACCATCTTTCTGCCTGACTTTCTCTTCCCCATGTCCTGGCTTGCACATCCTCTGGAGCCTTCAAATGCCCTTCTCCCAAGAGAGTTCTCCAAGCCCTTCCATACCCCTGCCTGCTACACACCCTCTATCTCAGCACCCCTTTATTTCCTCTAGAGTGCTCACCACTATTTACAATGCCTGTTAGCCATCTTGTCCACTGGTTGTTTGTCATCTGTGTCCTTGGGAATGGAAGCACCATGGGGTAGTGGGCGGTGCCTGCCTGGTTTACTTTACAATTCCCAGTGCCCAGCACAGGGCTGGCACATTCTCAATAAATATCAAATGAAGGAATTAATGAATAAGCCAAAACGTACACTGTTGTAAAACACAGGGAAACCTGGATTGTATACTTCTCCAGTCTACACTGCTTATGTTATATTGTTCAGTATAATGTCTTCCAATGCTCACCCAGTATCCAATATATAGACATGAACAAAGACAAAAAAATATTTTTAATGAAGTAAAAACATTTGGCTCCACCTACTTTTGGGAAAGAAGTCTCTTCCCTCTGCCTAGGAGGCAGATGGTATAACCCTGCACAAACACTGACCTGTGGGATCTACCAGAGCCACAACTTTGTCCTCCATGGAGCAGGACCACAGTGAACCCCCATCTCCACCATTGCTGCACCCCACCCTCCAGGCCTCCTTGAGGCTGCTTCAGCAGGAATCTTCCTCCCAGAGTCTGATGCTGATTCTGGGCTCTGAGAATAGCACCACAGTCACTTGGGACATTGGAAGCCCAGGTTGCTGGCCTGGAGCTGGCACAGCCCTCAGGCTTATTCAGAGCTAAGCTCCAGGAGCTGTTTGCTCACTAGAAGCTGTCAGAGTAGCAGGCATTTCTGATGCCTGCTCCCCTGCCCATGTGTGAAAGCTCTGGAACCAGTTCCCAAAGATGGCCAAGGCCCAGGTGAGAGCTTGCACAAATATCATCCAACTACCCCAAACTCTGACAATCACACTCTACCAGGTAAGACATTTCTTTTATTATCAGAGGGTGAATTTTGGTCTCATAAATGAAGGCTGTACCAAAGAAAATGTGGCCTGACTTTAAACACTTGCATTCCCAGTAATAATTGGCAAAGGATACTCCTCCACCTCCTCCTCCACTACTACTACTACTACTACTACCACTATGACTAGTAGTAGTAGTACTAAATTAAATTAATATAAGCTTTTAAGAGTTTATGTAAGATACTTCCTTTTAAATACCTCATTAAAGTCATACCTGGTCCTCCAAGTAGTGTTTGATTGCCACAAGAAAACTGTGAGTTAGAGAGTTACTTGCCCAATGTCATTCATCTAGGGAGCAGCAGAGGATGTAAATAGCCCAAAGCCCTCAAATTGCTCATGCATTTAAAAACATCTGAACATGTTTCTTTTCATAAAACCTGGGCCTTGCATGAGGAGGCTTGGGTGGTAGCCAGGGTCTTAGAAGACCTGAGAAAAACCATCAGTTAAGCCCTGTATAGGATTTTTAAGGAAGAAAGAGGGGGGCTATCTGGATGCTGAGGGCAGAATTCCACTTCTACAGAGAGCAAAAGTGAACTAATTATGAGCCTTCTCTAGGATCCCTTAATTTCACCATCCTGATATACAAGGAATGCCAGATTCTGCCGACCATTCCCACTCCACGTGGGAATAAATGTAAGCCTGACTAGAGGGGAGACCTTGTGGCAGCTTATGTGCAATTAGTTCCATCTCACGTTCCCCTCTGCATTGAGAGGCGCAGCCCATTTTCTCTCCCCTTGAATCTGGTCTGATCTCATGACTTAACTTTGACTATAAGAATATGATGGAAATGACTCTGGTGACATCCAAGGCTAGCTCTTAACAGGCCTTGAAGCTTTTGCCCTCACTCTTTGGAATACTGAGATCGCCATGCTCTGAGAAGGCCCAGTCTAACATACTGGAGGAGCAGAAACCATGAAGAGGACAGAGGCAGCCTGGCCCAGACCAGCAAAACTGCAGGATGGAGGAGTGGGGCTGTGTCCTTGCCACTCAACTCTGCAGCTAAATGCAGCCATGGAGTGAATGAGCCCAGGAGAAACCAGCAGAGGAACAGCACAGCCAGGCTCATTGTGATTTTACCAAGTCCTGAGAAAGAATGACTGGTTGGAGTTTTAAACCCCTAAGTTTGAGACAATAGATAATTGAAATAGCTACAGAGGGCTGCCGTAACAAAACCCTAAAACACACGGCATTGGCTTTGGGACCAGCTGGTGTGTGAAAGCTGTAGGGGGAGGAGGAGACTGTCAGTGAGGCTGGACAGGCCATCAGAGGCTGGAGAATGGGCTGCTGTGGCACCGAGTAATGGAAATACTAGCAAAATGGAGTACTGACCTATCTGGGAGCTCAGGGGATTTCTACTGCCATATCAAAGGGCCAGGTTTCTTTATTGAATTAACTTTATTTGCATATAATAAGATGTAGAAAGAGAGAGGAACTAAAGAAGGAAATGTTTTGTTTTTATGAAGAATTTGGAGAAAATATAGAAGGCCCAGAATGTGCTGGGTTGGAAAATAAGTGTTTTCATCTGTGGTGTGTGATAGCAAAAGAACCTCAAAGTAAAAACAGCCTCAGGTTAAGATCAAATCAATGGAGTGGCAGTAAGACCCTCTGTTAAAGAGTGCACTGTTGGTGGGAATGTAAATTGGTGCAGCCACTATGGAAAGCATCATGGAGGTTTCTCAACAAATTAAATATAGATTTACCATATGATCCAGCAGTCCCACTTCTGGGTATTTATCTAACGGAAATAAAACCACTATACCAAAGAGATATATGCCGCCTGTGTTCATTGCAGCGTTATTTACAATTGCAGAGGCATGAAAACAACCTAAGTATCCAGTGATAGATAAATTAATAAGGAAAATGTGGTATACATACACAATGGAATATCATTCAGCCATAAATAAGAAGGGAACATAAATGGACCTTGAGGACACATGTTAAGGGAAATAAATCAGACAGAGAAAAATGCTGTATGGTCTCATACATGTGGAATCTGAGGAAAATCAAACTTATAGAAACAGAAAATCCTAGGGGGTAGGGGTGGGTTGTGGGGAAAACGAACAAAAGTAGCCAAAAGGTACAAACTTTATTAAATGAATGAGGATGTAATGTGCAGCGTTAACAATATAGTTAACAATACTGTATTGTATATGTGAAAGTTGCTAAAAGAGTAGACTTTATAAGTTCTCATCACCAGGAAAAAAATTGTAACTATGTGAGGTGATGAATATTAATTACATTTTTACACTTACTGTGTTGATTGTTTATATATATATATATATGTATAAATATAAAATCATTATGTTGTATACTTCAAATGTATATGATGTTATATGTTAATTACATATCAATACAACTGGGAAAAAGAGTTCAGAAAGTTTTAAGACAGTGTCTTGTAGAACCTTTTAGTTGACCAAAGGGCTTCTAAGAATCTTAAGGCTGTGTGGCCTTAGAGCAGCCTCACCTGCAGCCCCAGGGAAAGAGACCTGATGCAAAACAGTTACACCTGTAGCATGTGGGTCATGGAGTCAACTGCAATCAGACTCATAGGAATGATGGAAAGTTTTCAAGATCATTGTATTGGGAGCTGGCCGTGAACTGGGATGTGAACCAAGTTTTCTTCTATAAAAAATAGCTGAGATACACTAACTGCTTACCTATGCCAAGCACTTGATAGAGATCTCCATACTTCATCCTCACTCCACTGCATCGCCGTGAGGTGGGTACCACTGCTGTTTCCATTTTATCAGTGAGGAAATAGGCTCAGAGAAGTTCTCTGCTCAGTGACACACAGCTGAGCAGTGGCAGCACCAAGCTGACGCCAGTGGTCTATACGAGCAAAGTGCTATTTGGTTGGCTCAGACTGGAATTCCATTCCACTAACTGCTGCTGGAGAAAAGTGAAGATTTACCTCATCCATCAGCCAGAAGCTGGATGACTTCCTCCTGGTCTCCTGTGTGCTGTTGTCCTCATCACTGTTGGGTGCCCTCCAACTCCCGATACAAATTTCATACAGCTTTTCTCCCCTCTGGCTTCTGTGAGCATCTGAAAAAAAGCACTCTTGGCTGGTTTACAGCACCCTGTTCAGACCTGTTAACTGTCTTCGTGCCCTAACCAGCCCCTGCCAATAATAGTTGTGTGGGATTCAAATGGTGTGAAAGACCTCGCATGTTTGAGAGGATAATTTGTCCCTGTGAGATTGCACTGTCTCTCACCCTCAGGGTTTCTGTGTCAAACTCTGTCTCTCTGTGGGTTTTTTTTTCCTCTGTATATACTGAGGTAGTACTATTGGCTCATTTGCTTGTTTTTCCCCCTCTTCTCAGGAATATAAACTTGAATTGCTTTGTATAGAAAAAAATTATTGAATTACAAGAACATCCCAAAACTATTACTTTCTTCAGAATGAAGACAAATGTATAGTGTGTGGTATCATGCATCAATTTGAGTAATAAATACAGAAGACAGAAATGATATTTATACAGAGGGAAGGTATAGAGATACCACATGACTGTAAAGAACAATAAAGGTGAAGAAGGCAGGCTGGGCATAGAATCGATAAAGCTGAACCTGGAGCCAGGCCACTCCTACTCGGGGATGTGGTGGGTGGATTTCTACAGGGTAGGAATGGAGAGCTTGGGGGTTGGTGCGTCTGCTTAACACTGTCAATCACTCAGTTGTTTCAATTAATGGAATTCAACTTAGGGAAACTCACTTCTTTGGACAAAGTACTGCCAATTTATTCAGCAGTTATAAGAACTTGACAAATATTTAATCTAATCTTTACAACAAGTTTAGGAAGTTGGCATTGTCATTGTCACTATTATTTTGTTGATGAGGAAAATGTACAGAGTAGTGAAATGACTTGCCCAAAGACACACAGCAAATTAACACCATAAACATGATGCCTCTCCTTCAAAGAGAGTCAAACAGGTCTGTCTCTGGTTCCCCAAAGGCATGTGCTTAGCAGAGACATAAAAGGGACATCTCCATGTGTGTTGGTGGGGCAGGGTCCTTGAATCCTCTGGGACAATGATTATGAGAACTCACCAAGAACTAACTTCTCCAAGTTTACCCTATTATCTAGGGTTGTCTGGGTTTGGGTGCCAGGTTCAGCTAGAAATGGATTTTTTTCAAGAGAGTCAGAAGACCTGTAGCTAATCCACTAAGCTATGGCTGTAAATTACCCTACTCTGACCACTGCATGCCAGGGACTGAAGGTACCTGATTATTCAGAGCCTATTTTTTTTTTGTTAAAGTTGGGGGTTGCTTGGTGTCCATGAAAGGGAGAAAACAGTACTGTTGGGACTTTGGCAAAAATCATTTTCCTGGGGTCTCGGGCCCCTGAGAATGGCAAGGACTTAGATTCTCTGCTGGTAGCAGAAGCACATCATTGGACTCAGAGGAACTAACCCACGCAGGGTGGAGCAGACTTTGCCTGCATGTAAGCGGGCTTCTCTCCTTGTGCTCCTTCCCTGATCCTCACCAGGTATAACATTTGAGACCCTGCTGCCTTGACCTTCAAGAGTTCAATGTCTGATCCCTGGCATTGGCTTTTGCTGCTCTGACCTTTGACATCTGCCTCAGCCCCACAGTGTTGCTGAGAACCCCTATGGATGCCTGGACACCTATCCTGTCTACTTGCACTTTGCAGAAGCTCTTATACTGGATTGACACCAGACTGCTCAAGCCTAGGCCAATTTATGAAATGGATGTAACTACCTGCCTCAGACCCCACCTCCTTCCTTCCCTAGATGGTGCTTTATAGAACTTCTCTGGCCACTCATTTCCAGATGTCAACTTCTATCTTCCTGACCCTTCTCTCTCCATATGAATGAAACCAGCTGTACCACATCTGCTCAGAAAGACATCTCTGTGGCTTCCAAGTGAACAGTTTCTGAAGAAAAACAGTAAGTGTCAGTACTCACAGAATAGACTCCAGATAACTTTACACTGGCCTCTGAATACACTGTGGTTTTGTGTTCAGCACCTCACCTGGTTTATTAGTAGGAGCTGGGCTCTGTATAAAGAGGTATGTGTCAGAATTCCTTATGCTTTACCTATGCACACATTACTCATGCACCTTCAGAGTATTTATTTCATTCTGTCAGCTGCTGAGTATCTTCCTCAATAGATTATGAACCCCTTAAAGGGCAGGATTAAGTCTTAGAATCTCTTCAGGGTAGAGATAGCACAGTATCACACTTGCCTTTAGCAGATGCTCAATAAAATATCTTCATGGTGAATTTCATAAGCTTATGAAATGTCAGCTGGAAGTGAAAGGGCATTATGTCCATGCCAGTCCTGCATAGCATGTGGCAACATCCTCTTGAGGGAGAGGCAGGGTCTTGTGTGGTTAAGTGATCGGAGCAGACTTGATAAAGGAAGCTGGACATGAGCTTATCTTTGAAAGAAGTGGAGAAGACAGGAAAGGCAAGGGCATCACAGGCAAGAGGAATTGTGCTAATAAACATACCCTACATCACTGATGACCACCACCATCCTCAGTTGCACTCATTCTCAACCCTCAGTCAACCCCCTGACCCCCTCCTTGACCCCACCACACCCTTGAGTCTGGGAGCAGCTCTGAGGGGCTAGGATAGGTAGGGATGTGATAAAGTTGAGGTGTGGTATGAGAGGAACTGGCATCATAATGCATAGGAAAAATAAGAAAATGAAACCTTGTTACTGTAATGACTTCTTGTTCCAGCTGCATCAAATAGTTGCCAAGAGAAAATGGTAGACTCAGAGTAGCACGTCCATGGTAACTGAGTCTGCCCTGGCAGAATGCAGCATGCCTTCCTTGTGGAAGATGCTCATAAATGTTTGCCAGATAAATTACTCCTTCCTTCCTATTGTGAAGTGACTTGGTCCCTATGTTCCCAAAGAGCTGTGATTTTGTAATTAATAAAGTCACAATTAAAATAGAGGATGGGAATTGGAGGGGGCCTTAGAATCTGACTAGTTCAACCATCTCTTTTTATAGATAGGTTCCAGAGGGTATACCCTGGGAGTGGTTGGAAGCAGGCAGCTGTGGGCTCCTCCCGACTCCCTTCACATTTCTGGCCTGGACAGCCGGGGGTGGAGGAGCTGATGATTAATTTGTTGCTGTTTGGAGACAGAAGCCAGCTCAGAGGGATGAAAGCGCCAATAGACAGCTTTCCTCTTGCTGTGTTTTTCACTATTGCATTCACCCATATAAATTGCCTCTTGGAATGATGTATTTTTGCATATGGTGACTTGTATGTCAACAGCAAGTTGTTTTCATCATGCCAGTGCCAGAGAAATTGGCTATCTCATCAGTAATATGTTCAGAACCCACCTTGAGCGCCAAAAATCCCCTTTTGTACGTGGGCTCATCATTCAGCTGTCCAAATACAGAGTGATTAATCTGGCCTGCTAGGGAGAAGAGAGAGGGCTAGAACTATAGGAAGTGACAAGCATTAGGGGAATTGTTATGTTGCCATGCCATGACTGCCCTATAAGTTTCAAATGAGAATTTAGCCCTGCACTGGCCCCTACTCACAGAGGCATAGTTACACCCGTTCAGCATTGGAATCCTGGAGATATGCTGCTCTGAAGCCCCTTGCTAGGGAAATTGTGGCTTACTCTCTAAGCAGAAGGGCTACATGAAGCCTTCCTGAAAACTTCCCCTGCGGCCCAGAATTTAAAATCTCACTGGTACTAAACATAACATTAGACTATGAAGTTATGAGAAAGGTTCCTTTGCCACAGGCAGAAATCCGTCTAGTTTCATTGCTCTTGTCAGTCCTTGGGGTCTAAAGTGAGTCATTGCTTAAGAACTGAGGGGTGAGGGAAAGAAGAATGCCTTCTGAGCGTTAAACTTTAATATGGATACATAATAGATCACAGCAGAAGACTACAAAGTCACCTTAAAGAGACAGTAAGAATAGACGGCCACCTTACAGCTATTCACATATTCAAAGAAAGACCTTGGCAATCAGGAGAATCTGTATAGCAAAATGAAGGTCGCCTCAGGGAGAAGGACCCTCAGCAAAGGTCTTTAAGTGTTTCTGTTGCTGGAGACATGGGCGCCCCAACATGGGGTGGATGTGAAAGTTGGGGTTAACCAACTCCAAGTGTTTTGGTCTCATCGCTAAAGTGAACTGTGCTTTATTACAAGGCTTTCAAACATTCAGTCCATCCAACAAATTCTTTTTTGCTCGGATGATATGTTCTTCAAATACTCTTTTTAAGCAGCAGCTACATTTTCTCAGTGTAAATTGAGAAAAAACACTGTTTGGTTTTAGACATCAGACCTGCAAACTTGGTTAATGTGCATTGTCCCCTGAGAGAGAGATATGCTCTACGTGAACTAACGCTGTCACGTTTCTGGGCAGCGGGGGTGAGGGGGGGAGGGCAGAGGCCAGGTCCTGGATAGTGTATATGAAGCAAGGTCAGGACAGCCACATCAGGGAGGGCACTTCATGGAGGAGAACCATCTTGGTTTCATGGGATGGAGCACATTCCAACCCAGTCCATCTGAGGCCAAGAGTGAAACATCATTTACCTTTCAAAACCTTGCCTTATTCAAATATACCCCAAGATATTCTTTAAAGGGGCAGCTGTGGTGAAATGCCTGTAAAAAGTGCTAAGGAACTTAGAAGTCGACATCGGAACCCCAGTGAGGATGGTGCAGTGCAATCTGAGGATGAATGAAGGCAAACTCTGGTAGCAGATGTATGAGCCCTCACCTCAGAGAGGACTTTCCTCCTGCACTGATGCCTCAGGTATTAGGGGCACTTCCACATCATTTCATTTGCCCTGAAAGACAAGAGTGATTTAAAAGTAAAAACTGACATACTGCTAAATTCTATGGCTCTGTGGTTCTACTGGGTGACAAGTGATAAAAGCCAGAAGAAAATAATACACATCACTGTCTACCTGAGACCAGAATAGAATGGTTCTTTGTGTTATGAAAATTCCTGTGTTAGCTCTTCCCATGGCCTTCTCCTCATTTGGCTGCCCAGAGCCAGCACCACTGTTGCGTGGGGTCATCAGGACCAAGTACTTTTGCCTAGCCATCTTTTGCATGTACTCCCCTCTGCAGTTTCAGTATGTCCTGGCATGTCCCCTCCCAGCCTCCTTCTTTGGACACATTCCAGGTAGAATGAAAGAAGAAGGGTGAGTTGAGATAGTGTGTCTCAGAGTGAATAGGTCAAATTTCTCATGTCCAGATTTCCTCGTGATCTGTCCTTTGTCTATGTCCAGCTTCACGTCCTTCTTTTTCTGTCCTGCAGTGAATAGGACTGTGTGCTCATGATCAGCTTTGACTTCTTTCTTTCACACCCTACGTCTGATCCATCCATATATTCTATTGGCTCCACCATCAAAATATATGTAGAATGTGACCTTTCTCAATAATAATTGTTAAACGAACGAATGCTTGAAACATGATAAGTGCTCCACAAATATGGGTTCACCTAGTGGTAGCATGATACATGGTGGGGATATTAATAGCAGCTAGAATTTTTTATGTTTATTTACTGCCAGGAGTAGCATATATATTATTTCTAATCTTTATAATAATACTTTAAAGTAGATGTTTAAAAACTTATGACAATAATAATTCATAAAGTTAATATTTCTTTAATGCTTGCTATAGGGCAGACACTAAACTAAGTGTTTGATATATAATACCTTGTTTAATTCTCATTATAGTCCTATGAGACAGGTTCAGTTCTTAGCCCTGCCTCTGCAGATGAAGAAACTGAAGCTAATGGCAGCTTAGTGACTTGTCCAAAATCACAGATTGGTGGGAAAATACTTTTGATTTGCTGCAAGTGTAATGTGTCTGTAGGATGGGGGCTGGAAAAATTTTGCTGACAAATGTCCAAGGCTTCTTCTATGAAGCAGGCATTTGGGGAACTTCAGTGATTCTTCAGGCTTTGGTGGATTATTTCAAGTCCTTTTCTCCTGTTCTTCAACAATGAAAGCCTCAGTGAATACCAGAAGTTTCAGGCTTGGGGAAGAGACAAGGATATTAGTGATAATGATCTTACATAAGAATGTCTAGATGTTTCTTTTCAGGTCATTTTTTTTTCTGGTCCTCAGAGGAGACAGGACAGGGCAGTGATTATGACAGTGAACCCTGGAGTCCGACTTCAAATCCTGGTTCTATTTCGTAACCTTGGAAATGTCACTTACCTTCTCTGTGCCTCAGTTTCCTCAAATGCATTGTGAAGGTGATAAGAGCCCTTTCTCCTAGGGTTGTTGTAAGGACAATTTTAAGAGCTGCTGACGGCACCTGGTATGTAGAAAGCAGAGTCTGCACGTGTAACTGGGAGTACTGATGGCCGTACTAGTGTCAGCTGTTGTTTCCCGCTAGGAATGGTACTGATCATGAGATATTTCTAACCTGGCCTGATTGCCCTCTTCCAGAAGCTACATAGTTAATATTTTGATTAAAATAGGTTTTTGTCACTGTGACCATTCCCGTGCAGACGCAAGGTTTGTTGTTACTTTCAGGAATATGAGTGTTTCCCCAAAGACAACCAGGGCCTGTATCAAGGTAGGGAACATTTGCTGTGGGTCCCTCAAAATCCAGTCCTTTGTCTTCTTTGGGTAAAAGTAGCCAGAACTTTTTTCTCTGGGAACTTGTTAGAAATGCAAATTCTTAGGCCTCACTCTAGTTCCAGGGTGTCAGCAGCTCTGGGGGTGGGCCCAGCAATCTGACGAGGTTTCCCTAGGGATTTGGATGTCCTCTAAAAGCCTCAGACTTGCTGAGCTGAGGCCTTGCTACTCCAAGTGTGGTTGCCCAGAGCCTAGGAACTTCTTAAAAATGCAGAATGCCAGGCCCTTTCCCAGACTGACTGAATAGGACTCTGCATTTAAATAATATCTCCAGGAGATTCACAGGGGCATTAATGTTTGAAAACACCGATCTTGGGCACTGGTTCTCCAACTTGGCTGAAAAATGAGCTTTAAAAACTACTGCCGACTAAGATTCACTCCCAGAGATTGTGATGTGATCGATTCATGGAGCAGCCTAGGTAATGGGATTATTTTAAACTCCCTGGGTAACTCTAATATGTAGCAAAGTTTGAGAAGCACTGATTTAGGGGCAGAGTTTTCAAAGTGTGGTCTCTGGTCCAGCAGCACCAGTCCCACTGGGGCACTTGTTAAATATGTAAAATTCCTAGGCCCTGCCCCAGGCCTACTGAATCAGAAATTCTGCACTGGAGCCCCACAATCTGTGTTTTAGCAAGTTCTTCAGGTGATGCTGATGCTGCCCCAAGTTTGATAGCCATGATCTAGGGCCTGAGAACCTCTTTATATTGCTGGCAGGTGACAGAGGGGTAGGGGAGACCACTAAGATGACTAACCATACTTGCTTACCAGGGACTGAAAGATTTCCCAAGACACAGGGCTTTTCGTGCTAAAATGGGAACCATCCTGGGCAAATTGGGATGCTTGGTCACCCTAGATCATGGACGATTCCATTTATATGCAAGCGGCACACAGTCCATTCCATTGGCCAGAATGCAGTTGTTGGTTACACCTTACTACAGGGAAGGCTGACACTAATGTGGTCTAGCTGTGTGCCTGAAAGATAAAAGCGTCTTGGTGATGACCAAGCCAGTCTCTGTCACAGCACAAAATCACTCAGTAATGATCTCATTCTTTAAGTATGAGATCATGTACTGAGGGATGCAATAGTCTAAAGATGCCTCTAGAAAGTGCTTGTTAGGAAAGTACTCTAGAGATGCTCTGCTTGCTGCTGACTTTTCTCTGCCAGTTCTTGGATTGTGACATCAGCATCTGGTATTAGCAGTTCAACGGGAAGGAAAAAAAAAGAAAAAGAAAAACCAAAGCTTCTCTAGCAAGTCTGCTCCCTGTTTGGAGGAGGGCTGCAGCTGGGATGTGATAGAGTGAACATATGGCTTTAGGGAGGCCCATTTGGTTCACTTAGCAGAGTTCTGTGGCCTGTGAATGTTCAACACATTTTAACATTAAAGTCGTCAGGCAGCTGGCCCAATTCCTGCCTCCCTGCGCTGGCTCTGAGGCTGGCTGTGTGGAAACAGAGGCGTGGGCCAGATGATCTCCAGTGAGGCTGATGGACAGGAACAGAGCAAGAGGCTTTCTGAATGCATCACCAGCTCCAGAGCATCTCAATTCAGGCTTTATGCAAATGTCATGTCATTTGCTGAGACAGGGAGTTTGCACTCCTTTGAATGGGAGAATCGGCCTTCTAGGTCAGGGGGCTCCTTTGAAGCAGAGAGAAATTAGGACACATGCCAGGCAAGCCTTGGCCTGCAATGGGGAGAAAAGACAAGCTCTGGAATACATTTGAGTGGAATCTGCAGATGGAAATACATTGGGTCTCTCTGGTTGGCAAGGTTTTAGCAAGGGTCATTTTTTTTTCTCCCTAGAGAGAGCCTCAAAGCATCATGATCTTTCTGGCCTGTAGACAGGGAGGCATTGTGGGTTGTGGACAGAGCATGTGACAAGAATCTAGATGACATGGCCTCCAACTATTGCTCCACCACCACTCACGAATAGTAGCTCAGGTGTCACAAGGGCCACCGACACTTTTTCAGTTACCAGGATGTAGGCAGCATCTGGGTTAGAGGAGGAGCATGGGGAGGGTCAGCTTTGGGAAGCTGCCTGCATTCCTAGGTTCATGACCCCTTCCTTGAATCACTCTAACCTCTTGCTTCTGTTCTCATATCTCCTACTTCCTCCTTTGACCTCCTTGCCTCCCTTGTATAAACACCTTGCCATGGCATTGGACTCACCTGGATAATCTGGGAGAATCTTCACATCTCCTGCAAGTCCGTTTCACCATAAAAGGGAATATTCACAAAGTTCTGGAATTTAAGACATGGGTACATTTTGGGCGACTATTATTTAGCCTATCATAGCATCCTTCTTTCTTTTCATTCACAAATTCTTATTGGGTATTTTTATGTGTCAGTTCCTGTGCCTGATCTAGGGTTGTGGTGATGAGCAGAAACACATGGTCCCTACCACATGAGTTTATACTTTAGAGGGGAAGATAGATGTAAATCAGAGTCACACATGCAACTGTAAAATACCATGACCCTGGAAATGGTACACTGGGCTACATGACTGTAATACAGAGGTTTGCTTGATTTAATCTGGGGTGGGGATGTCAGGGACTGGTAAGTGGTTTCTAAAGGTTCTATGGAATGCCGCACAGACCATGTTAAGAATGTCAATCTTTGCCCCAAGTGCAAAAAGAGCCATTGGAGTGTTCTAAGTAGGAAAGTATTATGACTAGATTTACATTCAGAAGTGAAGGCAGATGCAGTGTGGAGAACAGGTTGGAAGCAAGCTTTTGCAGCTGTCTGGTTAGAGCTCAGGGTAGCCTGGATGAGATGGTGGCCTTGAGCATGTAGGCAGCTGGGAGCTGGGTGTCTGAGAGATATTTAGTCTCTCTCTTTCAATTCTTCTCATCTCTCTCTCTCTCTCTCCTTCTCTCTTGTGCATGCACAGGCAGTAATGAATTCTGTCAAGGAAGGGGTGTAGAAGATTACTTATAAGGGAGTGGTGGGGGGAAAGTGGAGACAACTGTATTTGAGCAACAATAAAAAAGTCTAAAAAAGATTGAACACATTTATATCAATGCACTTTGAATGTTAACTAAGACCTCTGTGGCAACTGACAAGGTGAGCAGATAGGGACAGCTTAATCCCCAAATGAAGGAGTCAGCTCTAGCATCTGTAGATTGAACCCAGAAATTCAATGTTTCAGAGCTGGTCTGGAAAAAAGTGATCTGGTAATCCCAAGGGGTCATTGTTCAGAAGAGCTGAAAACCTCAGGTAAGAGTGGGGACTGTGAGAGAATTAAGTTACCTAAAATGATTTTCAAGAGCACACAATAATGATCAAACATACATGACTACCTAGGAATCATCATACCCAGTGTCAGGCATAATTTAAATGGAAGTCCAGTAGATGTGGAAGGTAGAATGGACTATCATCTGACAGAGTCAATGTGATGGGCATTATGGAGAACCCAGAGTGTGGAAGCTATGGCTTAGAGGAAAGGAGATTCAGGCATAATCTAATACCTCTATTTAAATATCTAAAGTGTTGCCTTGTGGAGGAAGAAATAGAACTATTCTGTGTAACTCTAGAAGGTGGCCTGAGACAAATTGATGAACATGATATGATTTTAAGTCAAAAGAAGAGAGAACATTTTAAAAAATCTAACAATGGGATAATTTAGGGGGGAGTCTTTGGAGAGAATCCACATCATCTGTCAGAGTTATTCATTCAGATAATTGGGCTCCTTATGTGCACCAAGAACTGTTAGAGATGGAGAGGTGAGGAAAACATAATTCCTGTTCTTTGTATGTAACTTTGTAAGTTAAACAACACTTACACCCATAACAATGGCAGTGTGTTTTATATAAAGAAAGATTGAAACAAGATCATCTGAGGCCTTGGAGGAATAGCAATTGTATTGTCTTAACTTGGGACTCAGGACAGACCAGTGAAAGTTGGGCACCAAGTTGGACTTTGAAGATCAAAGGGAGCTTGAGCACTGGAGGGAGCTTGGGAATGGCCATTCCTTGAGGGAGGACATGTCAGCAAAGGCTCGTGGGTGGAAAAGTGCAGCGAGTGGTCAGCACATGGAATTATCTTCTATGGACAAGCAGCAGGAAAGCAATGCGGAGAGGGCCTGCATGTGGCATATAATGGGGCTGCAGTAAGCACACCTCTCTGCACTCCCCCACCCTGCTATTCCACTATTCTAGAAACAGTTGCCTTCTGGGAGTTAAGTCATAATAGTAGCATGTAATGAATAAAAGCAAAGATGTGTCTTCTCAGAGGGGAAGAATGCCTCCCAGGCCAGATTAAGATGTGATTAATTGTGTTATCCTCTCTAACTAAAGAGTTGCCCATTAGCCAGTCATATAAGTATGGTGGGCTAGTCACTGAGCAAATGCCCGCAGTGATTCTGTAGGCACAGTTCCGTGGAGAGGGGCCTTGGCCCAAAGACAAGATGGACCTGCGTTTGATGGGATGTAGTGGAGATGATCACTAAGCCTGCAGGAACCTACCACCCGAAAATGTACTGATCATAAAACAAGTGTCCCCTGGTTTGCCTCTATGCTCCAAAGAGTCTACAGATGATTTGGATTCCCTTGCAGTTTTCATAAAGGGAAATAATGTTCAGGTTTCTCAATGGTTCATCAGCTAGACTGTTACCCTGCTATTTTATGCATCAGCTTTTTAAATGAATTCCATCAGAGTGAATGTTCATGAGTCAATAATTTGTGGTCAGAGGGCAGGTCTAGGTCATGATTCGAGGACCAAATCCTGCATTGTACTGAATTCACTGAGGCTCTGTCACTCTCTGTGGCCAGCTGGTTGGATTTTTTCTAGTAGCAGTAACCTCTTCTCATGGCCACCTGTGCCAGGCATTTGCTTATTTTCTCTCACACTCATTACCTACACTTTTCTCACTCTGTAATGTGCAACAAAACTACAGTTCCCAGGCTCCCTTGCCACCTGACTTCTAGCTGGGTTCCGCCAGTATGGGGCTGCCAGTAGAGGGTTGGAGGGTAGAGGGCTGGAGAAACCTTGGTGACCTACTATTGCTCCTCCATCAGTCCAGCTCAAGGCCACCACCAGCCCACTGTGGTTCCCAAGCTTTGATGGGATGGACCTCAGCTCTGGGGTTGTAGCACTTTACCTCCTCAGCTTTTGGGTCCAGCTCTGGGTGAATCTGGGGAACGGTAGCTGCTTCCAGCTGTGCCAGTCTCTTAGTTATCTCACTGTCCCTTCCCAATACCTTAGTTCTTCCATCCTCTTTGTAATCAATTCCCTGTGTCAAATTCCCTCTTCTTCTATTGCCTGGACTGGCTTCTGTTTTCCTGATTGGTCTTTGATGAAATCAACTTCCATTCAAATTCTCGGTTTCCTACACTGTGGACCCTCAAATGCTAGTCTGAAAAGTTTGGAATTTAACCCATGAGTCCATCCTTCTCATTTTGGAGCACAAAGAAACCATTGTATATTTTCTTGGGTCCTCAATTTTACTTTGTTTGGGAGAAACAAAATAGCTGTGATTTTTATACTAAGACAAACACAGATACATTGTAATGCAAAAGTCACATGATTTTAAGATAAACCAGGAGGCTTTAAAGTATTTTTTGCATTTGTAAGAAGCCAATGAATACCCTTTTTTGTTTCAAAGTGCTTTGGAGGAAAAGTGTCAAAAGCACTGCCATAGACCAGGGATCGGAAAATTTTTTTCTCTGAAGAGCCAGGTAGTAAATATTTTATGCTTTGTGGCCCATGCAATTTCTGTTACAACTACTCAGTTTGGTCATTGAAATACCAAAGCAGCCATAGACCCTACATACATGATGGCCATGTGCCAATACAACTTTATTATAAAAACTGGCAGCAGGCTGGACCTCACCCTGACCCTTATAAAAAGGCAGTGGTGGGGTTAGAGGGTGTTAGAGATTCCTAACAGCTAGTTACCTGGTTAAAACTGTGATATGGGGAGATTGATCACAGTGAGAAAAAAAGAGAGAGGCCAGAGACAGGGGATCAGTTAAATGACCATCTGGGTGTTCCTGCCAAGAGGGCTGGCAAATTTAAACCAGGTGCAGGCAGTCAGGTTAGGAGATGTTGACTCACTACTCCAAATGATAACTCCAGCTTCCCCTCCTTTCTAAGAATCTAGGGCAACCTTAGGCCAATATTACTCTATTCTTTCTCCCTTGGTTCTTGCAACCTTTGCCAGAGCCACCTCTGTTGACTCATTCTGTTCTCTGGGATACCACGTGGAATGAACCTGGGCTCGGAGCCACTGACCCTCCTGTTCGATTGATAGAGTGTCTCAGGGCTTCTCTTCTACTTTCCAGTGCCTGCTACATTCCACCTGGGGCATCTCCAAACAAATCCAACTAATTAATATTTGCAAAGTGATTCCTGTGGCCATGGTGAGAGCCACCCAGAAGGGCCAGGCATAATCACTGTTATATCTGTGGCTTACATAATGCCTGGTCCACCCTGGAATGATTTTTTAAGCCTTGGTAATTGGCGAATTACAGTGCAAGTGCTGAAAACCAGCTGTGGTTTTAAGTGCCTTGTACATTTCTGTAGGTGGTATAGAGCTGGGTGTAATGTTGATGGATGTGTTAGGAAAATTACAGCCCTGGTTCCTGTGCAGCTGCTTTGAGGGAAGATTGGACAAAGGACATTTCTAAGCAGATGCACAATGAGCAATTAGATGATTTAAAATGTCATCTAATCAATATTTACAGCTAGATAAAGAAAAGATATGCCTTGTACTTCTGTGATCTGAGTGAAATCAGAACACCAATCTGGACTGCCTGTAATAAGCTCTGCGGCTCGAAGTCAAAGGACCCAGAAGTTGCAATGTCTTGCGCCTGGTAGGTGCTTAATAAGAGTCTGTGAATGGATGAATGAATGAATGGTACTACTGAGCCCCCATTTGCAACCTCTCTTACTTGAGAAAGAAAGAAGTTTTCACTGAGGATTATTAGATTCCAGTGGGCCCCTTCACTGACCAGATATTTACAGATTACTTCAGCAACTTGAAGGTTTTATAAGAGGTCCATTTGCCTGACCTGCTGGAGGATGGCTCCTTAACTACTTTTGTCTGCCTAGTGCAAGTGAACTCTCTGGAAGACTTCAGGTCAAAGGAACCAAACGCTTACTCACTCCTATATGAGCCAGGTATTGCCTGGGTTCATTCCAGAAGAGCTCCTGTAACCTCTAAACAGTGCTGTGAGTCATTACTGTTTTTGTTTTATAACAGGAAAACGAATGCTCAGAAGCTGAAGTGATGCATTCAAAGCCAGGTACCTAGTAAGTCGCAGAGCTGAAGATTGGTGCCCAGGTGTCTGTCACACTGAACAGGCACTTACCGCTATCTAGAAACTGCAGACTAGTAGCCTCCGTAAAGTGGTATGTGGAAGTTTTTTTTTCTGGATAGTAATTATTTTTCAAATTGAATTTGAATGCCCTTTGGGGAGACATGCAGTCCTCACTACTGCGCCCCATCACTTCTTGTTATTTTATGAAGTTGGTTTCCCACATCTCTCTTTCTTGTCTAGTCCTGAAGGTGTCTTTGCTCTTCATTTGCCCCCCAGGGTCACACAGACCTTTCCTCCTGTGCTGTCTCTGCACTGCAGTGGAGGAGTTCTTCTGTTCTCCTCTGGCCCTTTCCTATGCTTCTCCCAGAGGCCAGCATGTCTAATAGCACCATGAGCAGCAGGTGGGAACCCTAACTATCTACACTCCATATTTACAAGAGAAAAATGATTATCCCTCAAATTAAATGGGCATGGTGTTCAATCCAGTATATAACTAGGGCTGCAGTGCCAAGATATCCATCAATGTGAGAAATAAAACATTTGTTCAAGGAAAGCCTGCCAATCGAGGAGAGTGCGCTGGGGGTGGAGGTGGGGGCCAGGAACCTGACAGTGTGAAAAAAGAATGTTGATGGATGTGACTTGAAAAGAGAAGGAGAGGCAGTGAGCCTGAGCTTCCAGCTGGACTCTACCAGACAGCTGGCTGCTGACAGCATGTCCCCTGTCCTCTCCCTCAGCCCTCCCCCAGGGCAGGGAGGTTGGTGCCCAGGGCTTTGACAGGTGCTGGGGAAGAGCAAGTGATGCTGGAGTTGAAGGCAAAAGCAAGCTTTTTTTTTTTTTTTTCAGTTTGTTGGCAGTCAACACGTGGATTATTCTTGAGTTTCATGAATAAGGCGGCTGACACTTCTCATGGAACCAAAGGCCATTTATGGGCTCCCTCCTTTGGAAGTAACCGTCAAGAGAAAGGAATGGGCAATGGGGAAAATGGACAATGTAATCTTAGGCCCTCTTGGCTTCTGGTTTTTGGATGTTTCTTCCCACAGAGTGTGGCCCAGTCCTGTACTGACTTGTTTACCTGCATTAGCACAAGGCCTGGAATAAAGTTGTGGTTAAGATAATCAGCTTTGTTCTCTATGCAGACATTCTGGCTTAGGGCTGAACATGGACTAATGCCCATAGCAGGAAAGGACAATGATGACATTCATGAGTCAGCCTCAGTTCAATACTGCTGCTGTCAAGGCTCATTATTTGTTGCTTTTGAGAGAGATGCTTTGCCTGCAGCACCCACGGTAAAAGGCAATGCATGGGGATTTGCTACGGTGTGTTTGAATTTTACATCATGCATTTCTTGGCAGTCCAGGCTGTCAGTCTGGGGATGGGGACTCAACCATAATGTGGCCATCTGCTGGCAGGGCAGGTGGGTGCTGAGCCCTTGCCTCAGTCATCAGAAGCAGGTACCTTTCTCTCCTTTTTAAGCTACACCAAGGAGGCTGCTCAGAGCTGGGGCAGAGGGAAAACTGGTCTGGAGTCCACAGGGCACCTGGAGCTGGGAGGAACCATTAAGGAGGCATCCACCAGCACTAACATTCCTGACCTTGTAATACAGAGTTCTGATGGTGCAATCTTTCTGAGAACATTTTTGCAGGATGTGTCAGATACATTTACAATGCCAGAGCCCTCTGATCCATCCTTAATCTTATGTCTATTAGGTAGAAAAACTCAGAGCTCCTTTGAAGGTGTGGTGAGGGACAGGGACTGGCTGGTACTTAGGGTCCTTCTTAGCAAATCTCTACTCATACATTTCACAACTGGGAGTGGTTGGCAGTACAGCCAACCTTTTGCGGTGAGTACTGCACAAGGACTCCCTTAGCAAAAATACAAATAGTTGTATATTCAGGTTGGGCTTCAAAGAGAACTTTAACAATTTGATTTTATAATTGTTCTTCCTAATTATGGACAATCTCTGGTATGCAACTCTCACATTCAATAAATGAAATAAGATAAGTATTCATCAAAACCTCCCTTTCACTATTCTATTCAAGCTACCAAAAGCAAAAATAACAGTCAAAATCAATATAGCGTACTCCAATTCAATACCTGACCAAGAACAGCATATGCATCAATATACATGCATCCAGTTGGCCTTGCTCTTGAACATCTCCCTTTTGCAGTGTGAAACACTGAGGCAGAAGAATGGCAGGCAGTTCCCTGGGGCCCGGAGTAAGGAAATGAACACCGAAAAAGACATTGAAGTCCAAGCCTCCTCAGCTCCAGTCCTGGCAAACAGCTGTTTGTCAGGTGTTTACATTCTGCAGGGCCTGGAGAAACTTGAGCAATTAAAAACAAAAGCCTCTATCCCTCCGTAGCATTACCCGGGTCTAGCTGGTTTGCAGCTTGTAATGTGTTATTTATTTTTGGTTTTAATTGCTGGCAGTCCCAGAAACATTAGTGTTATATATAGTGCTGGGCTCAGCAGGAGTAATTAAAAGGCGGGGGCCCTCGTGGTCGGTAGTAAAATACCAAGTGCAGGCTGTTTAAGAAAAAAATGTGCCATTGATTTGCCATCAGCAAAACACAGGGTGGTAGGGAAGGACAGAGGAGAGACACGCCAGGCAGAAAAATCACACCAAACAGGAAAGGTTTAAACATAGGCCAATGTGTGTTAAGTTTTTGAAAAAATATAGCTGATTTGGATCAACCTTCTAAGCAGCACCATAGCTAGAAAGAAGAGCCAATGTTTACTGAATGCAATGCCAGGCACTTAAATCTGCATAATCTCATTTATAACTCTGGAGACCCCTCTGGCTGGCATTCATGTTCCTGTCCATCTCCATCACACAGGACATAGAACCAAAGTCAAAAAGAAAATACAACACAATACTTTCCTTCCTTCCTTCCTTCCTTCCTTCCTTCCTTCCTTCCTTCCTTCCTTCCTTCCTTCCTTCCTTCTTTCCTTCGAAGGGTGAGAGAAAGTAACACTGATGTGAGAAAAAAATGGATTGGTTGCTCTCCATACACACCCCAGTGTCCACCCTGACTGGGGACTGAACATGTGCCTTGACCAGGGATCACAGCTGTAACATTTTGGTTTGTGGGACGATGCTCCAATGAACTGAACCACACTGTCCAGGGCACAATATTTTTATTGGCCCAGCCTGGGAGGTAGACATGGGCAAATTTATTCCTCCTACTTTTGCTCTGATGCTTTGGGAAGAGATAGAGGTGAAAGAAGGGAAACAGGAAGGTGAGGATAACAGAGAACAGGAGTTTGTGTAGGGACCCAGGAAGGGAGGGAAGCACTGGCAGACAGACTCAATGTGTTCTCATGTAATTATTGCTCATTTCACAAATACAGAGAATGAGCACTAACAGCTTTCTATAGCATGTGAGGCAGGATCCCATTTACGTACCCGTGGTGCGCACCAGGTGTGTGATAAGTCCTGCCTGACTCTACCACCAGCATTAAGGCAAAGTAGGAAGGATTGACCTGTACTCCTCACTTAAAATTATTTTATGGCTTCCCAAAAGTTTATTTTGGACAATTTCCACCACACAGGAATACTGAAGGTACAAATGGGACAGTGTGGGCTGTAAATCTCTTATTATAAAACATTGTTTATTGGACAAATGTAATAATAATAATAAATATTTAGCACACAACAAGTTCTGAATATTGAATGGGAACAGGTATTACTCTAAAAGCTTTCATATGCTAACTTAGCGAACACGCCTAACAATGATATGAGGTTAATATGACTATCCTTGTTTTCTAGGGGAGGTACCTGAGGCACAAATTCCTAAGAAACTTGCTCAAGCTTATACAACTAAGGAAGGATGGAGCGTAAATTGCAATGTAGACAGTCTGGTGGCAGAGTAAGGTTCTGGACCACTGAACTGTATTGATTGTGAGCAATTATGAACAACCTTTCCAGGATCCTGAATATTAGCATCTCAGGGCACTGGAAGCAAGGCAGCATGGTGGGCTTGTGCACAGGTGATTCTCCAGGTAGGCATACCTAGGGAGGCTAATAGGTAACCACTTAGTAGAGGCCCAGGTCATTTTGGAGTCCTGAGGCATCCTGTCACTGGACTTAGCCAGAGCAAAGGCCCAGGAAGGGTCTAAAAGAAGCCAAGAAGGGCAGCTGTTCCCTAAAACAGGGCCACTGTTTAGAGCTGAACAGGCTGTGCCCTGTACAAGGACACTTGGCTTAGGGGTGAGAGGGACTGAAGCCCAGCCCAGGCTCTGCCTGCCAAGGCATGTACTTGTGTGACTATCCTAAAGAAGTCTAAAGAACCAGAGACTACTCAAGCTGTGGACCCTTGGAGCTCTATCTGCCCTGAGGGGGCACCTTTTCCAATTTGCATAATGGAATGTTAGAAACCAGCCCCCAGCCCAGACAGACCAAAATGAGTGGTGCTTCCCTGGAGCTCTCCAAGATGCACAAGGCCTATGAATTAACTTTCCTTGGTCTTGACCCTTTGGCTCAATCCTTCTCTATCAGTAGCTTAAGTGCCTGGCCTGGAGCCAGTGATGGGCTCCTAACTAGAGCTGTGGAACTAATGGGAAAATTAAAGAGAAAGAGACTTAACATTTGGCCAGAATTTTAAAATCTATCATATGTTGAGTCTTTTTAAACTTTGGTGACCTGTGGAAAAATCCACATAGCAAGCTTAGAGTTTTCTCCACCCAGGTTAAATTGATGCCAAGATGTAAAAGAAGATACATATTAACACACCAGCACCAACTCGAGGCATCAGCAAAACATGAATCAAATGTGTGGTCCTCCCATGTCTGAGAACAGGTCTCTCTGAGAAGCTCAGGAAATACCCGGGATGCATGTTGATACAGAGTCTGCAGGGGTTCCAAGGTCACAAGCTTCTTAAAGGTCAATTCCTCAATGAACTGAGGTAAATGGAGACCTGGACTTTAGCTGTGTGTAGCACTTATCCCTGCCCATGAGTTCTGTGTCTGCTTCATCTCTGTATTCTTTTCTTCTCCTTTTTCTCCAGCCAGTTAGCATGATGCCCGTCATAGATGAGGTCTCCTTCACTGTTTGCTGCCTCGGCTGTCTGTGGACGGTTGTGGTCTGTAATAGCTCTGCAGGGCTCCACTGTGCTTGGGCCTTCCCAGTGCCAGCCCAGCAAGTGAGGGGTTTGGCCAGGAAGAGCATTGCCCACAGTTGAATATTCAAAGTTTGTCAATCTGGGCCTTTAACAACCCAGCGGGGAAAAGCAAATGTAATTTCTCTTCTTGGTTTTGCCTCAAATACATTGCAAATTGGAATCACTTCGTGTCCGAAGGCTCATTAGAAAACGTTTCTGAGAAGCAAGGCAGCCCATTAAGGCTCATTCTGAGGAGCGATCTTATGTTCTTCACATTTGTGTCTATATTTGCTAAAGATCAAGTTCAATTTTTTGAAATTGCCAGATGTCTTGGCTCAGCTACAGATCTAAGTCAGAACTCTTGGGGGATACCCCACTTGGTATTAATAAAGTTTTCCTCCCATTTTAAAAGCTCAACATTTTAGCCAAGGGAATCATTATTGCTGCTTAAAACCCAGAATTGCAGATTGAATTAATTTCATCAAAATTATTTTCTGTAAAATGACTGATCTCAAATTTCAGTGAATTTAACTGATCTCGGCTGCCTCATTTGGTGCTGTAGTAACAGGGTGTCTTTCTGGATGTAGGCTAATTCTTAGGGTTTATTGCTGGACTTCTCTCCTTCCTTCTTTTTCCCTCCTTCCCTCCCTCCCTCTCTGACTCCCTCCCTCTTCCTCTTCATTTCCAATCACTGGCATTTTAGTTCTGAGTCGTAAATTGCAGAGATTTGATCTTTAAAACCAACATGTTGTATTATGATCAGCAAAACATGAATCAAATGTGTGGTCCTATGAGGAATTTTCTATGAGGAAACTAAAGCAAAGTTAAAAAATAAGATCAAGTCCTTCAACATGTTGTATTATGATCTCCAATTTTCTATGAGGAAACTAAAGCAAAGTTAAGAAATAAGATCAAAGTTAAGTCCACACCTCTCTTGCAATAGGCCAGGTCAGATTCTCAGGCCCTGGGCAAGTGGTCTCCTGGGGAGTTAAGCTGAAGGGTGTAGGTGGCTCCTTGGAGTGGCCAGAAATAGATGAAGCCAAGAGGTCAAGCAGTAAGTGTGTGCAAGAAACTGTTCTGAGAATCAGAAATAGAGAGGTCTAATGTATGCGTAGGACCAAAGGCAAGTGAGAGCCTGAGGAAGGATTACCAGGCCAAGAAAGTTCATAAAACGAAAACAGTATAGGAAGGAAGAGGGATTTGAGGAGCAAGGGTAGAATGTTGCCATCTGTGTCCAGATGTTAGGCTAGAACTGTGTGAGGCTATCCACAGCTTTCTTTTCCTTTTTTTTTTTTGAATCCTAGCTTTGATGATGGGTCTGCCTGGTTCAAACGCTCTTGCAAGATGCAGTGCCATCACAATTACAGCATTTGGGATAGAAATGAGATTTCCAAACCCCTGAAGTTTCAGTGCTATAGAGCAGTCATCAGATACATTGTATATTAACTGTTCCCCAATGCTCATTCAATTGGTAGATGTATTTATTTGCTATTAACAATTGACCATAGCATTTTCCCAGGAAGGTAGTCCCAGAGGCCTTTGAGTCAAACCAATCAAATAAATGAATAAAGAAAACAATAATGTTGTAAGTTTTGAGAATAGAAATTTTAGTATCGTAGAGCTTAATTAGACCTTTAGAAATTACTTCCTACAACTAAGCTCATTTTAACCAATGGAAGTAACCAAGAGACCCAGTGACACCAGCCACCTGCTGATTCTTCCTGGAAGGAAGCTCAAGACCAGCTCTCCTGCCTCTTTTGGATTTCTTTATTGCTGCCTCTTTTAACAAAGTTTTAACCCGTATCATCTTAATATTTTTTGTAAAGATTTTATTTATTTATTTTTAGAGAGGGAAGGGAGGGAGAAAGAGAGAGAGAGAGAGAAACATCAATGTGTGGTTGCTGGGGGTCATGACCTGCAACCCAGGTATGTCCCCTGACTGGGAATCGAACCTACGACACTTTGGTTCGCAGCCCATGCTCAATCCACTGAGCTACGCCAGCCAGGGCCATTCATCTCAATATTTTGATCATATTTGTTTTTAATGCTGATCCAAAGTCTCAGTGGAAATGCTCACTAGAAATTCTGTACATTTGGAATGTTATTTTGACACTTCAGAGCCACAGTGTTAAAGAAGGTTCACCTGCATCTGCAGGTACCTTCTCTCATGTTTGGATCGGGTGCTAGAAATGCTCACCTCTGTTAAATAGAACAGATGGCCCAGTGGTCAGTCGTCTTGGAGACAGCTATTTCTGGTCACATATTTCATACATGGCTGACCCTTTAAAAACAAATATGTGAGCTATGGGAGATTTTCTTAACCTTTCAACCACTGCAACATAAGCAAACAAGAGGTGCGCACATTTTAGTGTTTGGGGAAGTTTAAATGTAAAACATGCAAAAGTCCTTAGCACTGTGACTGGTACATAATGACTGTTTCAAAGTATTGAGAGTCCATGTTGTTATTATTTGTTCACTGGGGACATTTAAACCTAAATGCTTAAGGTTAGTGAGAATATCAAAACATTGTCTCAAGTGGTTTCCTTAAATTAAGACAAAGAAGCAGTAACACCTCATTTGTTCTCAACTTGCCACTTGCATAACTTTAAGCAAATGTCTTATTCTAGGTGAGCCTCACTTTTCTTAATTGTATATAATAAGGAATATGCTTTCTCTAGTTGATGAGCAGTGCTGATGACTACTCTGGATACTCAATAGTGCCTCTCACTCTCCTACCTCCTTAAACTCCTGCAGTGATGCCCCAAGTGATTTCCCCTGCTATGACCTTGAAATGTCCCCTCCCAGCAATTTGCCTTCCTCCCTCCCTACACATGGCCATGACTCCAGGACAATGGTGTCAGTCTGCTTCCTGACCTCCTGCTTCCTGGGCAGGCCTGGGTTGCTCTTCTCTGCTCTGGGGCAGGCCCACGATCTTTCAGGAGAAACCCCAGGAAAGCATTGCTACCCCATTACTGAAGGGGAGATGACCTTGGGCCTTCTGAAAAAGAGTGGCAGAGCTGGCCTCATGGATGTGTGACATGTGCCATCTCTCAGGGCCCAGAAAGGGCTCTCAATTCGATTGAATGCTCTATTGACATTATCTTTAAATTCTTAACAATATTTAATGTGTGCTAAATTCTTATTACATTTTGAACAAGGGGCCTCACATTTTCATTTTGAACTGGGCCCCACAAGTTACGTTGCTGATCCTGGGTTAAGCGCAGCATGAAGGTTTGATGATGCTGGATTGATTGATCCCTCCCTGCCTAAATGTCCTAAGCAGGGGGATGGATTTGTTGAGGGGCCTGGAGAGGAAGGATGCTTTGGGAGACATAACTTGGTGGCCATAGTGGGGAACACTTTGGAGATTAGACTCATGGGATCAGAGGCCCTCTTTGAAGGACCTTGTGGAAAACGGAAGGGCAGATTCCCCAGCTTATAGGACACAAGGGGTCTGTACCAGGATTTCTTAACAGCGGGGCTTCAAAATGAGGTGAGGACAAAAAATAACACAGATTATACAAATATGCCAAGGATAGATGCTTGTGAGAAAATAGTTGAACATAGAACTCATAGAAAAGCACTTTGGAAAATCTTCTTTCAGATTATTTGATATGCGTTTTCCTATTTGATGAACATAAATCTAGCCACACAAATTCAGATGTTCAAGAAATATCATGTTTTTCATTTTCTGTAACTCAGTATAATATCTGATTCCAACCTCTTACTCTATCAAGCTGGCAGAAAATGTAATTGCAGACATTTGGAGTTCAGCCATTTCACTGAGCCAAGTGGTGGGTCTCCTGCAGAGCTGAGACATGGCAGGTGCCCATGGGCTTTCGGTTATTGGTCCCCACAGGGTACTCTTCAGATGCCCTTGTCCCTGCCCTCATGGTCTTCCTAAATTATGGCTCTCTCTGCTGCCCCCTACTGTGCTCAGGGCCAGAAACTCTGCAAAGTCTGCAGACCGAGGGCCCAAGGACCAGTCAACACTGCTGCCTCCCTCAGTTCTGCGGTGCCCCTCACAGGACTCTTGGGCAGTCGGACCTGGCTCCCACTCTGGGAACCTCAGACCGCTCCCTTCCTGCTCAGTCTGGGGGAACTGTCCTTCCTCTAGCGCTTTATCTTCAAGTGACTTCCCTCGTTCCTCTGCTCAAAGACCCCACGTATTTCCTCCATGAGGTCTGATATGCCTTTGGCACAATAAGAACAATTCCTGGACTGTAGGTTACTTCTCTTTCTCCCTTATTCAGATCACTGGCTCTAGGATTTACAGAGCTTAGCTACTTGTTTGAGATATGAAGAAAAAGAGATGAGGTGCTAGAGGGAAGACACACACAAATTATCCACACACTGTGTTCTCATTTTATACAAGCATATCCTCCCCTAAACTTGTCCCTCCCATAGTTTTTGGTCTCTCAGTTAATGGACACTTCATTCTTTAATTTGCTTTGGAGAGAACAACCACCTTTTTTCATATGCCACACTCACTCTACAACTAAATCCTATTAACTATACCTTGAAAATGTAGCCAGAACTCAATCAGTTCTCTCCAGTGACCCTGCTATCATCCTAGACCAAGTCACCTGCATTTTTTTTTGCTGGATCATTTTACTAGCCTCCTAAATGGCCTGCTTGCTTCCATTTCTGCTCCTCAATAATCTGTTCTCAACACAGTAGCTGGAGTGGCCCAAGTGAAACAGAACTCAGGTCATACCATGTTCTCTGCCTAGCACTCTGTTGACTTATTGTCTCATTCAGGACAAAAACTGGGGCCTGCTGAATGGTCCCAGAGCTCTACATGAAGTGATCCCTACTACCTCACTGTCTGATACCCACTGCTCCCTCCTTTATTCACTCTGTCCCATCCTGGGCATGGAATCCTTCGCACTGGCTGCTCCCTCTGCCTAAAATTCTCTCCCCCTGATAACCACACTGTCCTCACCTCCTTCAAGTCTCTACTTCTCTGTCACCCCCTTCAGCTGGCACTGTCCCCTCCCCCCCTTTCCCCTACACTGCCTTATTTTTCTCCATGCTCTGTGTAGTCATCTGATATATGGCTTATTTGCTTCATGTCTGTTTCATCCTGCTATATGACAACTCTGGGACGATAAGGATTTTGGCTATTTTGTTCACTGTGGATGCTTTAACACTCAGGACATTGTCTGGCACATAATTAGGAGTCCAATACACAATACTCCAATACAGGAGTCCAATTGTTAAATGAATGACTAAGTGAATGATTGCACAGAGAAACAGTATTTCCTGCCCCTGTGTTTTATATGAACTCAATCATACTATAGTGATGCTTTTACAACTTACTATTTTTTTCTGTTTAATAATAGATTTTGATGATCTTTCCATGACAGTACATAAAGAAACACACCATTCTCTTTTAATGGCTGCAATAGGATTCCATGGTACAGCTATAACAAAATGTGTTCAACTAGTTTTCTACTGATGGACTCGTTTGCAATTTTTCTCTATTACTAACAACACTGACTCTGTGTGCATTCAGGATATTTCTGTAGATAAACACTCAGAAGTGGAATTGCTTGGTGAAAGAGGTAAAGCAAATTTTGACAACCTCATTTGCATTTCTACTTTGTTTTTCCTCCCAGGTGAAAATGCTTATAATCGTGTACTTTTTTTCTCCCTCTTTGCTTTTTTTTCCCCTTACCCTTGGTGGGGAGAAAATTCCAATAACTTGCTGGTGGTAGTACAATTGGTGAGAACACACTATTTTCAGCTGCTATCTATATGTGAGCCAGGAGTTTTGCAGAATCAGCTGTGATGAATTTTCTCCTTCTCTCAACTCTTTCAGCATTTAAAATCTGTACTGCCCAAACTGGGGCTTGATTGTACATTCTCTCATACTGTTTCATGGAATTAATCTCACTCCTCAACTAGACAATTAACTCTTTGAGAGCAGAAGCAGTGTCTGTTAGTCTTATGCACTTCTGCATTCCCATCTGGGTCTAACTCAGTGCTGGTCATGCTGACAGTGTGCATTGGACACTTAGACAATTGCATCTTCAGTGCAAATAAACCATTGGTTTGTGGCATAGTGGGAGCTTTCAGGGTGGCCACAGTGTTTGAGTAGAGCCTTGAGGGAAGAATTGAAAGTTTCCAGATAGTCAAATCAGGTGAGAATGTTCCAAAGAGAGGAAAAATAATACACAAACCCATGAAGTTGTGAATGGGCATGATGGGGTTGAGGAAACCACAGTGACCCTCTATGGTAAGAGCTTATGTGGCACATAAGGGAGTGGCCTCCTTGGGAGGAGGAGACTGAAGCATGTTTTTTCATAAATGTTTCCCTTATGGAACCAATGAGTAACCTAGAAATGTTTAGAAATGTTTAGAGATACCTTCTGGGTGGGAATATATCCTGCCATTACACTTTCCATGAATCTTGGTGGCCATGTATATCAAGCATACCTGAGAATCATACATGATTCTGCTTTTTCTCCCTCCAAATGATAGTCTTAAACTTATCTTACAATCATTTAAAGACTTGTACAACTTCATTATTTTTCTTACATTCAAAGCCAATTTTTTAAAAGAACAACTGATACTCTGGGGGAACAACATCTGAGTTTGCCAATTTCTGTGGTGTAAATATTCCCACCATGGGCAGGTTACCTGTATAATGTTACTGACTACGGAGATGGAAAGAGATGAACACCGTCAGCTGTGTGAGCCAGCTCCAGCGCACTGCTGGTTGTATGAAGCCTGTTTCTGATGAACTGTGACACGATGATAATTAGGGAAGATGCTTTTGATCACAGTGCCAGAAACCCAGTGTACCTGGCTGAAGTGAAATGAACAAGTTTCTTGCCCTTATAATCTGGATTAGCTGGAGAAAAACAGGAATGTCTGGAAGCTGGGGCTCCAGGCCACCAGAGCCCTCTCTCTAATTCAAGTCAATTTCTCAGCTTTATTATCATCAGAGAAAAACTCTGTCTTGTCCCAGATTCAGGTAAATGAGTTTCAGGGAAAGAACTGAACTTGGATCTTTCCCTTGGGCCATTTTTGGTGAGCTGCGTCATGACACTTTTATTTGAGCCCCACAGTTTTTTGGAGGAAGAAGTTCTTCAAGTTAAAGAGGACAAATAATGCAATCCATGAAGCACCCTAATGCTGTGTATGCTACAATTGATAATAACATATTTGGCTTTCCTTCAATGTTTTGAAATGAAGATATAATAGGTCCTAAATTCTTATTGTCCCCTAGGGGACCCCAACAGCTCTAGACATCTATATTTGGCAGATATGAAGCAATTCATTAAAGAGAAGCTCCTCAGTTTCCAAATCACTAAAATTAAAAGCCATTTGATATTAATTTAGGGTTATTGGAGAACCACTTCTGCCTCTAAGATATAGCTTAAGTCTTTTGACTTCAAGAGACTCCCAAAGCAATTCTTTGGCCTGAGGATTGCAGTAGGCAGATAGTTAGATATTAACAAAAGAGAAGGGTGCCAGGCATCTAATTAAGCCTGCACTAGGAAGGGCAACTTCACAGTCATTTCAGACATCCACGTGGACAGGAAAGACCAGCTTTCCAATCTTGCCAGGGAACAACTACCTGCTCCCCCAGGTGATGGGTGAGGGGTAAACAGTGAGGGGTAAATTCCTCTAAGGCATGCATGGAAGGAGCCAGGATGGGGACCATGGTGGGGAGGAGTCCAGCCTGGGACAATCTGAGAAGACTGGATAGGAAAGTGCATGAAACCCCAGAAGATCCAGGAAGGGGACTGGGTAGGGGGAGACAACAACATAGCCCTGGGAAGCTCCAAGAAAGAGACTGGATGGTTTGAAAGAAAGCTTACCACCTTCCCAAAGCCAAGGAAATATAATACAAGCTTAGCTAAGGCCCATCTGACTAAGGCCCTTCCTTGTATGCTCTCTCCCTTCATCAACCCTGTGGGCCAAAGCATAGCACTGACCACAGGCAGGACAGGAAGAGAAATGGTGCTGGCTACTGAAGCTTTGGATGCCACGTTAATGGCACAGTAGCTCTGGGTCCTGGCCTTCCTCCTGAGCTTTGTGGGGACAAGTGTGGGCCTGTGGCCCCAGAGGCTGGACTGCTTCTGCAGCAAGATGCAGCTGAACCACCTGGTCAGGGATGAAGCAGTGTGGCAGCTTCTTCAGGGGTATCTCTGCCCTGTATGCCCTTCCATTAAATCTTGCCACTATACCTCAAATTCTCCTATGCGTGAATCCCTGAAATGCTTTTCCTACAATACTGCAGAAGAATCCTATTTCTTTTGGCAACAATAGTGTGTGTTATTTCTTATGTAATAGCTTGGTATCTTTGTCTTCTTACAAAGATGAAAAAGGGCAGAATTTGTGTTCTTTATTTGTTTGATCTCCTCTCTCTGGCACCTAGTTGTGTAAATGCAAGGAATGTTAAATACCTCTCCTGAGAAAACATGAGACTGCTCCCATATAAAAAGTGTGTATGTGGTGGGGGGCATACTCTTGATTACTTGATCTTGAGATATATATATATAAACAGTATGCTGACAAGAAAGATGCCAAAATCACTCTTTAATAATTAGTACAATTTTTTAGGTTAGGAAGGAACATCATAGTATTTCAAGATCTTTGACTGCAGTAACCTCAATCATCCTAATTACAATCTTGGGTGGAAAGCTTGAGAGGTTCATATCCACGTTTTGTAAACAAGCCAGCATGTGAGAATTGTTTGGCACCTTAAAGATCATTTAGTTTTATCACTTCCCTTTTACATTTGACCTGCTCAAAAGCTAACTAAATGCCCCACAGTGTCAGGGCTACCTAGTGGCAAAATCAGTGCTGGAATTCAGGTTTCTACCCCTACAACCTGGGCATTACATCACAAACACTGCTGCCTCATGGACAATGTCTCAAGAGTTAGAAGTCAATCCACATTGAAAGACCTTTATCTTTGGCAGTGCAGAGGGGCATAAAGAGGCAGGAGGGCAATGGTGGCAACACAGCTGCCAGCTGCCGAGTTAAAGTAAAAATCAAAAATGAAATAAGAGAAGTGACAGCAGAGAACATAATGAAGTATATAAACCTGGGTAAAGCAGCGCAATGGGTAATAAAAAGTGAAATAGGGTGGAGGGGGTGAGTGGATTGCAGTCACATATATCACCAGTGCATTAAGCCGGGGAGACAGTCAGGGAGGCAGGAGGAGGGAGGGGAGCCATCTACGAAGAACTCATTAAAGGAGTTTCCAAGTGCTCTTGGAGGAAGCCTACCACCTGACTGTGGTTTAAGGCTTGGCAGGTAGGGCTTTCTGCTGTTTCCACAAAACTCTTTGTGCCCTCAGGACGAAGACTAACACCGGATTTTATGCTAAGGCTTGTGTAGACATTACTCGATGGCAAGGTTACTGCCAATTTGTCTGAGCTCGCTGTGCCTCCCAAGGAGACCTCCTGGTGCCTCCACCCTGGGCCTCCCTGAAACCCCAGGCATTTCCTGTGACATTATAAGCCCCAGCATACTGGGTTTGAATTTCTCGGACACCTCAAATTTGGTACCACACAGAGTTCAACCAAAAGGCCATTTTTCAGTAGTTATTTTTAATGGTTTTTTGGGGGGAAATAATCTTTAACCAGGAGACAAAGAGCTCGCACATAAATCTTCCTAAGCAAACCCGTGTAAAGTACCGATGCACTTTATAAGCTGTAAACTAGGCTTTTATTAGCCATTTATGAGCCATTTTTTATGATGCAAGTTTAATATTAAACTATAAAGTTCACAATGCACTTATAAAGACAGATAGACTCATTCACGTTATAATTCTGGACTTGGATGCCTGGTAAAAGCTGAGAGTATCATGTCATTTCAGCGAACTGGCCCAGTTGGGACTTTGGAAACTGGTGTAGGATTAGGTCTGGGAATTGGCAGGCACTGGGGTATGCTGTAGGTCGGAGTGGGAGGGAACCATCAACTGCAGCCATAAAAATAAATGCACAAGCTGGGAGGTAATTTTTCTTCTGACTTTTCTGGAGCGTGGGGCCTTTATAGCCATTTAGAAAGGGAGTATTCTCTAGAGTAGCAATTCTTTTTTTAGAGCAGCAGCGATATAGTGTCGCTTGATTTTGTGCAGCCTAACTTCCTCCTAATAGATCAGCATGGCTGGTATTTCTTAGTTCAATGTGATGAAAATTAAGTTTGTTTTGATGAATTTAAGATTGCAAATTTCATTTTCCCTAAGAAAGAAATATTTGGTATATGGAAAGTGGATGGCCCTTTGTGCACCTCATGCTGAATATATGCATTATCAATGGAGGATTATTCTAATCACAAGCCACACACTGTAAGAGTCAAGCTTTCTGTCTTTGAGCCATACTTTTGAATACTGGAAGGTTTTGAGGGGGAGGGGAACACACTTGAAAGGTTCAAAGACACAAAACAGCACCAAACAAATGAACAGTAACTATAACACTTTCACTCTGAGAGAACCACTGTGTCTCTCTAGGCTATACACTTGGTTGCCCCTCCCTTCTGGGTGTCTTTATGTCAAGAGTTTATTCTTCCAACTTCTCCCTTGAGGCAAACTTTCCACATATTCCACTACCTCTGCAATCTATTTCATTCAGTAATTAATTTGTTCATTCTTGAGCTCCTATCACTTGCCAGACTCTCTTCTGGGCACTGGAGATATATTGGGGAACTTACATTTTGTCTTTGTCACCATTTACTAGAGACATTTACTCGTATGAGGTTGTACTCTGCTATGCCCAGTGTCAAACTCTGCTTTTAGATCCATGTTCCTCTCTGAAAGATTACTACACTGGTTCACATAGTCATTTGTGGTAAAACTAAATTGTACCTCTGATAAGAACATAGAAGGCGGCTCAGCCACTCATGGCAGATGATCTCTAAACACAGGACTATGGCCTCCATTGGTTGCCTCCATATTTAAGAAGATCTGAGGACTCCTCACCCTTCCCCACATCCCTGTGTCTTCTGAAAACCCAAGCTCCTCAGACATCCATCATCTCTTGGTTCTCATTTCCATATTCCCCTGTGCAACTCATAATTCCACATCCCCCACCCCTGCTTTCCCATGCCTGCCAAACCTTCCTGCAGCGTTCTCTGGAGCACACATTCAAGCGAAGGCTGAGCTCTCTCTTCTCTTCAAGGATGAGTGTGTCTCCCTTTCACTGCACACCATTTCTCCTGGGAATCTCCTGCCTCCTGATCAGACTCCTACCAACCAATTCTGATTGCTACATCCTCTCTCCCTCTCAGCCAATGATTCCCAAGCATCTGAGTTGCTGTCTGCCTCTCATTCTTATTCTTGTAATCATTATCTGAAACTCACTACCCCCATTGAAGGGTGGGCTATGTAACTACTGGAACTTTGGGAGCTGATTTCCTCACCAGCAATCATTCTCTCCTGAACCCTGTAGCCATTCTCCCATACTTATTTTTCAATAACAACATACCACTTCTGAAATCTCAATGTCAAGTATCCCTCCCTCTGATCACTACTTCCCACCCTTCTACTGTATTTCTTTTACTCATCCCAGTAACAACTGCATTGAGAATGGCAATTAATTAATTCCAAAACTCTTTTTCCTCCCCTAACTCTCTGCTGCCTGGAATCTTCACTTCTCTACCAACCAAGCCTATGTTCTATCATCTGGGAGATACCCTTAAGTACCTTTTCTCTCTTGTTTGTACTTAACTGATTGAACTCTATACTTGGTTAAGTTCAATGATCTATATCCATTTTGAGTTAATTTTTGTATGTTAGGGGAGTTTTGAGTAATATTTGTTGAATAAGGAATGAAACAATTGTTTATAGTATAAGGGGGACTCAAAAAACAGAATTTATTTATAAAAAGTTGTGTATCTATTCTTACATGTTTAAACTTCAGTCACCTTCAAAGTATTCTGCATTTGATGAAATACACGTATTGAGACCTATTTTCCACTTGAAACAGTTTTTGAACTTGTTGATTTTGATGTCTTTTAGTGCTTCTGCCATTTTTTGTTTTGCCTCTTCCACATCAGCAAAATACATCCCTTTGAGGACTTTTTGTCATCTGAGGAAACAAAGAAAGGCATTTGGGGTGAGATTGGGAGAATAGGGAAGGTGGGGCACAGGGATGATGCCATTTTTTTGTCAAAAACTACTGAACACTCTGCAAAGTGCTGGCAGGTGGGCTCATAAATCACCCATCATGAAATGGGCAAATGCTTTGAGTCTCGGAAAACAAATTCACTAAAGTCAAACGTAGCCTCTCAGAACAATGCCAGCTGGCACACTGATACAGATGGGTTCCTAGAACACTCACCTAGCAGGGGAAGCCTGTACTACAAGGGGCCCATCCTACAGAAGATAATTTCGGGTTTTTGGCCCCCACCCTTTGTACACAATTGCTTATAGTGTGAGAACCATTATGTAACTAAATGAAACTTAGCAAGTTATACTTCAACAATTATTTTTGAATATTTACAGCAGTAATCAACTAGAGTAGGATACATCAATCTTGACTTTGATGTAAATTTTGTCAAACTGACCCTCTTGCTTTAATAAATTTTGGGCAATTTGGGCTTGTGTACTTATTTACTGTAAGTTTTTTATAGAAATTTTCCTCTTTGGTAGGGAAGTCTCAGCAATCAAATAATATTCTGTATTTTGGTAATATAAGACAGTCCTTTTTGTAACTAGGCAAAATTTGTAATCATGAAATCTTTCTCAAAACTATTGTAATAAGCAGAGTTCCATCCGCTTATAAGGAAAGCAGATAATAAGGAAATTTTCCCTGGGCCAGAAACCTGGGACTCATCAGGACAGCCCATTAGTCCTATACTTCCAAGCTGAAAGATATTATTGATATTGAATTATAACCTATGAAAATTATAATTAAAAAACAGAGTACTTAAATTCAGCCTTTTTTGTATTCTCCCTGCCTTCAGTGTTTGATTTCTACCAATACAGACAAGGTGTGGGGTGGGATAGTCAAGACCGAGAGATGAAGCTGAACCTCCTCTGAAGCCGGCCAACAGCTAGCAATTCCAAAGCTAGAGCCCCAGGTTGCTTTGCCTGAGTCTAATAGAATGTTAATGCAATGTGCTTCCTAAGAGGAGGATCTGCTACAAAGCCAGCGTGCAACAATGTGTTTGATGCAGCTATCAGATACCACACTCAGGGGTGAGCTCTGAGGATTTGGAGATTTCATCAAGATGAATCAGACATGACAGCTACTTTCAAGAGCATCAGAGTTTCTGATGGAGACAGACATGCACACCCATGTCTGGAATATCAGGCAGATTCTGATGATGGTGTGAATGATATATCCAATGCAAAATACTTGAGAAATGTGTGAAATTGTTGTTGGATTCTTTAATTTCAATAAAAACAACTTTATTGGGGTATAATTTATAGGCTCTGCAATTCATTGAATTCAAGGCTATAATTCAGTGTTTTTATTATATTCCAAGTGTTGTGCAACCATCACCAAAAATCAGCTTTAGAACACTTTAATCCTGACAAAGAGAAACCCTAAATGTCTTTGCTGTCACTCCAAGTCCCTTAGCCCTAAGCCACCACTAATCTACTTTGTATCTCTACAGATTTTCCTACTCTAGAAATTTCATGTGAATGAAATCATAAAATACATGTTCTTTTGTGACTGGTTTCTTTGACTTAATGTAATGTACTCAAAGTTCATCCATATTGTAGTGTGCATTAGTACTTCCTTCCTTCCTTGTTGTTGACAAATAATATTCCATTGTATGGACATATCACATTTTACATTCATTTGTTGATGAATATTTGAGTTGTTTCCACTTTTTGACTATTGTGAATAATACTGCAATGGACATTCATGTGTAAGTTTTTTTGTGGATGTACATTCCTTTTTACTTTGAGGATGAGTGTAGAAGTGGAACTTCTGGGTTATAAGTCTAAGCTTAACCTTTTAAGAAACTGCCAGGCTGTTTTCCGTAGTGTGTGCATCACTTTCCACAGCAGTGCTTCATCAGACACTGATTCCAGTTTCACCACATCCTCACCAACACCTGTTGTTATCGCCTTGTAAGTATGAATTGGGATCTCACTGTGGTTTTGATTTGCATTTCTGGGATGGTGACTATTGCTACACATTTTTTCATGTGCTTATTGACCATTTTATGTACACACTGATAGCTATACATTTCCTCAAACTAAGCACAGCTTTGGCTTCATCCAATAAATTTTGGTATGTCTTCATTTTCTGGTAGTATTCTCTAATTCCCTTCAGTATTTCTTCTTTGACACATTGGTTATTTAGGAGGGTGTTGTTTATTTTCCACATATTTATAAACTCAAATTTCTTTAGGTTATTAATTTCTAATTCAATTGTGATTAGAGAACACACTTTAGACAATGTCTATCCTTCTAAATTGATTGAGGCTTGATTTATGGCCTTGCATATGGTGTCTCTTGGAGCATTTTCCATGTGCACTTGAGAAGAATGGATTCTGCAGTTGGTGAGCAGAATGATCTGTATGTGTCTGTTTGGGTTGCTTAATTCATAGTGCTGCCCAAGTCTTTTTATTTCCTTGTTGCCTAGTTATTCTGTTCAATATTGAAAATGGGAATATTGCTAGGTATCACCAACTGTTACTGTTGAATTGTCCATCTTTCCCTTTTATTCTGTAAGTTTTTCTTCATGGAATTTGAGGCTCATTTGTTAGGTACATAGTGTTTATAATTGTTGTATCTTGGTGATAAATTGAATTTTGCCTGATATTTGAATAGTTGTCTATGGTTGTTGTTTGAATGATATTTTTCCTTTCCATTCTTCTCTTTTGAAACTTTTTACAATTTTGAATCTAAAGTGGGTTCCTTATAGACAGCATATTATTGGATCCTATTTTCTATTCAAAGGGCTGACAATCTCTGCCTTTATATTGAATGGTTTAATCCAGTCCACGTTTAATGTTATTATTGATACAATTTGATTTATGTCTGTCATTATAGTGTTTGTTTTCTGTATGCCTCATGTCTCTGTAAATCTGCTCTTTCTTTTTTAGTACTTTCATTTCCATTAAGTAAATATTTTCTAATATAACATTTCAATTCCTTTAATTTTTTCAACAATGTATCTTTTAGTGGTTGCTCTAACAGTATACATTAAATATACATTTTAACTTATCAGAATTTACTTCAGATTTACATAACAACTCCAGGGCTATATAGAATTATCACTCCTATGTCGATAGTTCTATCTCTTCTTCTGTTTTTGTACTATTACAGTTTTATGTGTATTTATATCTATATATTAAAAGTGCAAGAATTCATTGTTATAATTAGTTTATATAATTTTATACTCTTTAAACATAACAAGAGAAAAAATGAAATCATATATATTTATATAGTTTGTTATTAATCTCCACACTTACAATTTTGATTCTCTTCTCCTCACAAGTTCTTGTAGATTTAAGTTACATCTGGTGTCATTTTCTTACTCCAATGCAGCTTCACTCCCATTCACTACTTTAGTGCTTTTATTGGCAAATATATTACATTGTCTATATGTTATAGGTCCAAGAATAAATTAAATGAATATTTTTATAGAATTGCTTTTTAAAATCAGTTAAGAGAAGAAATGATGCAAAATTTTTTATCATTATCTAATAATTTCCTTTACCAGTGCTCTTGTGTGTGTGCATGTGTATCAGATGCTGAGGTCACTTGCTTTCAGTCTGAAGAATCCCCTTTAATATTTCTTATAAGGCAGGTAGCTTAGCAACAAATCTATGTCTTATTATTACTTGTAATGTCTTTATTTAGTCTTTCTTTTATAAAGATTGTTTTGTTGACATTAAATTCTTGTTTCACAGTTTTCATCTTTTTCTTTCAGTACTTTGACTGTTAGCAAACTACCTTCTGGCCATCACGGTTTCTGATGAGATGTCAGCTGTATGTGATGAGTCATTTTTCTCTCCTACTCTCAAGATTTTCTCCTTGTTCTTCTCTCTCCATATTTTTTCCTATGATATATCTGGGTGTGAACCACTTTGCCATTATTCTACTTGGAGTTCACTGAGTTTCTTGAATGTTAGAATAATGGTTTTCTTCAAATTTTGGAAGTTTCCATCCATTATTTCTTTTAAAATATTACTATTTCTTTTAAAATATATTTTATTGATTATGCTATTACAGTTGTCCCATTTCCCCCTTCACTCCCCTCCACCCTGTACACCCTCTCCCACCCACATCCCCCCCCTTTAGTTCATGTCCATGTGTCATACTTATAAGTTCTTTAGCTTCTACATTTCTCATACTATTCTTACCCTCCCCCTATTTATTTTCAACCTACAATCTATGCTACTTATTCTCTGTACCTTTTCTCCCTCTCTCCTCCTCCCACTCCCCTGTTGCTAACCCTCGATGTGATCTCCATTTCTGTGGTTCTGTTCCTGTTCTCATTGTTTGCTTAGTTTCTTTTGTTTTTGTTTTAGGTGTGGTTGTTAATAATTGTGACTTTGCTGTCCTTTTACTATACATGTTTTTTCTTTATCTTCTTTTCTTAGGTAAGTCCCTTTAACATTTCATAAAATAAGGGCTTGGTGATGATGAACTTCTTTAACTTGACCTTATCTGAGAAGCACTTTATCTGCCCTTCCATTCTAAATGAAAGCTTTTCTGGATAGAGTAATCTGGGATATAGGTCCTTGTCTTTCATGACTTGGAATACTTCTTTCCAGCCCCTTCTTGCCTGTAAGGTCTCTTTTGAGAAATCAGCTGACAGTCTGACGGGAAATCCTTTGTAGGTTACTGTCCCCTTGTCTCTTGCTGCTTCTAGACTTCTCTCCTTCATTTTTACCTTGGCTAATGTAATTATGATGTGCTTTGGTGTGTTTCTCCTTGGGTCCAACTTCTTTGGGACTCTCTGAGCTTCCTGGACTTCCTGGAAGTCTATTTCCTTTGCCAGGTTGAGGAAGTTCTCCTTTATTATTTGTTCAAATACGTTTTCAATATGTTGCTCTACCTCTTCCCCTTCTGGTACCCCTATAATTCAGATGTTGGAATGTTTAAAGATGTCCTGGAGCTTCCTAAGCTTCTCCTCATTTTTTTGAATTCTTATTTCTCCATTCTTTCCTGTTTGGTTGTTTTTTTCTTCCTTCTGGTCCACTCTATTGTTTTGAGTCCCAGTCTCCTTCCCATCACTGTTAGTTTCCTGTGCATGTTCCTTCATTTCTTTTATGGTAACCTGCATTTTTTCATCTAATTTGCAACCAAAATCAACCAATTCTGTGAGCTTCCTGATCACCAGTGTTTTGAACTCTGCATCTGATAGGTTAGCTATTTCTTGGTCGCTCAAAAAGATGAGTTCTGGGGCACTGATTTGTTTTTCTATTTGAGCCATCTCTCTCTCTCTTTTCTTTTTTTTTTGGGGGGGGGGTCTGGTCGCTCCTGTTATGGTGAGGGGCGGAGCCTTAGGTGTTCACCTGGGCTGGGCACCCCAGTTGCTAGATTGTGATGTTGTATGTGGGGGCGGGGGGGGGCAGGAGGGAACACCAGTGGTAGCTCCATTCTCCATGGGACCTCAGTCCCTTCCCTGGGATCCTGGGTTTCGCGCTCTGCCCTGCTCCACAATCGCCACCTCACTAGGTCTGCCAGCTGCCGCTTGTGCACTCAGGGTCCACCCGCTGCGATCTTGAGCGCCCCAGATGCCTTACGCACTCCTGGTTGCCTTCTGCGCCCGATTCTCCCTGTTCTCAGGGCAGCGACCCACGCCTGGCTGCTCGTCTCCGCCCTGCCTACCTGTCTGGGTGAACGGGTCTACTTCAACTCCTTGGCTGTCCGACTTCCATTCAGATAAATCCCCTATCAGTTCTGGGTGTTATTCTGCCTCTAAATTGTTGTTGTTCCAATCTTGGTTGTGTGTGAAGGTACAGTGCGTCCACCTATGCCTCCATCTTGGCCGGAAGTCCCCAAAATCTTACTATTTCTTTATTGATATTTTCTACTTGAAAAAATATTGTCATCATGCCTTTCTTTTCTCCTTTAAATGTGTTTTCCATTAGTTCTTTGAACATATTTATAAGAACTGCTTTGAATCTTTGCCTGCTAATCCAACATCTGGAACCTCCCAAAGGTTAATTCTGTTACCTGTTTTTCCCCCTGTGGATGGGTTATACTTCCCTTTTTCTTTGGATGTCTCATGACCTTTGTTGAAAGATGGATGTTTTAATAATATATTGTCACAACTTTAGATACTGATATTCCTCCCTCTCTCCAGGGCTTGTTATTTTTGTTCTTTGTGTCTTTATTTGTTTTTGTGAGTTGATTAGACAATTTCAGTAAAATCTATTACCTCCACAGTGTGTGGCCTCTGGCCTAGTCTCAGTTACTAAAATTTTGTTAAATAAATAAAATATGTTTTAATTTCTATTTTTGATGATTTTTAGAAGAAACATCTCTTTTAGATTGCACATAAAGGGTGGGGCAAAAGTAGGTTTATATTTCTTCATATGGAAAACAATACAATAATTAATAAATCATAACACCAGAAAAAACTTTTTCATGTACTCACAACTGTAGACCTACTTTTGCTCAAACATGTATATTTACTTATGTTTGAAAATCTGTTCAACATTTTGTTCAATATGAGTTCAATATTTTGAAAATGCAGGAGAATTGTTTGAAAGCTAAGAGACAGAATAGATGACACCTTATATCTTGCTCCAGTTCTAACAGAATCTCTCTACTATTCAATTTAATATTAAGTTTTCATTAAACATTTTCTTTCCTTAAGGTGCACATGGTTTGGCTTTAAAAGCACGATACTACCAGATGGAAAACCTGCTTTAAATTCTATCTCCTGAATTCATTGTGTGCCTGGGGCACTAGTTGATTTATCAGCAACATAGCTTAATCATATTTTTTCCTTCATGCCTTAAAAGAATTTCAGGTGCTTAAAATGATATCATCAGTATACTTTGAAAGTAGTAAAAATATCTATGTGTAAGTCATTGTTGTTGCTATTAGCATTAATTATAAAGGGTTAAATGTTAAAATGATGGCAATCCTGCTTTTGGATCCAAATGTAAACAAATACACTTTGGAAAAAATATCTGTCAAGAAAGATCATGACTTCCATCTATAATTTGAATCCATACCCATGTCTATTCTGGTCCTAAACATGCCATTCATGCATGTATTAGAGTTTCCTGAAGCTGAAATTTACCTTTCGTTTTGTATGAGAGAATGTGTAGTAGAAAAACAGATTTTGAAATTACTAGTTTGAAACTCAATCCTAATTCTCCCAACATATTCTGCCTAATCTTGCCCCAGTTGCTTAATTTCTAAGAGTCTTGGTTTCATTCCCAGATCCCTGGACATCTTATTTCACGGAATTGTGAAAGAGAGTAAGTAAAAAAGCACCTGGAACATAGTCAGTGCTCAGTGGGAATGATAGTTCTCATCTCTTGAGCATTTTCCAAGGTCCTGCTTCATGAGGTAATGCCTTCAGTTCATTTTTAGTTTTCCCATGGTTCCTAGCATATTTCAAATCAAGACATCTGATCTGGGAGATGGGTTGACTTTCACTGCATTTTCCTGATATGCTTATTGTGTTTATGACAATAACTAGCAGAGCACAGGACTCTAAGGATATGGCACCCTGGCATGGTCAGTATTGAAGAGAAAAATGTATGTAGAATGGGGACCAGTCAGAAGGAGCAAATAGCAAGGGGTTCCCTTGACCATTGGAGATGACTTGGACATACTAGGCATTTGGAAGTAAGTTAAGGATAAACAAGAAGAATGGAACCCTAAGGGAGCAAGACAAGACTATAGGAAGCTTTTTGAAACAGTGAGTTTCTGATTTATTGTCCAACATTAGATCTGCACCAGTGGTCTTTATCCTGCATGCCATAAAGAATGCTATTTTGTTATTTTCTGCTATGGAAATTATGTCTTGAAAATTTTTATTACTAAGCATTGCACATTTAAGTAATTTATTTTTTCATCTAATATATCTCTATCTTATGAAAAGAATTTCTTGTTTTTATGAGATAAAAAGTAAATGACTTCTCCATAAATTTCCCTCTTCTTCTCTTCCTTTCCACAGCACCCATTCCCTCTCTTCTTTTGGAGTTTGCCTCCCTTTAATTGATCCCCATCAAGGCTCTATTTACAAACATACTGTACAAGGGACAGCTGTTAAATTCTCTGCCCTATCCTACTTGTCTGCTACTGATGAGTGGTTTGTGTTCTGTATCTACAGCACAGTCAGGGCCAGTGACTGCTCATGGCTGCTCTTAAGGAAGGGAATGTGTTCTACACACATTAAATAGTTATGGACGCTGTCAATGAGATGTCTACACACATTCAACAATCACTGATGCTGTCAATGAGATGGCAATTCTATGTTGAGCTCCTGAGAAGAAAAGTAGAGTTCAGATTTGGAGAGCAGTGTGCCTTCTTTTACATGCATCATTATGTTGAGAAATATATCTTTTTAAAGCAAAAGTGGCAATTTAATCTGTAGTTATCCAAATGAAGCTGCACAAAATCATGTGACCTTCTGAGTGAAAATGAGGCCTGAGTTCTGTTTTTCTCTTAGATAATATTTGTCCATTAGAATGGGGAAATAATCTTTACATAAAAATGCTCTGTTGGTCATTGATTTCACTAGCTATTTAACAAATGGAGTCAACATTTTATGTAAGCAGCCTCAACTCTATCTCATCTCTGAATTGTCTATGACTAGGATGGGGAGTATACCAGCTGGTTGGGTCTAGAATTAAAATTACTTATGCTTCTGAGATGGGTTCTAGTCTCTAGTATCTTTGGTGGTTTTTTTTTTAACCAATTCCATCATCATGCAATTCTTATTACTCATTATACAATGATAATGTATATCTCAGAATGATTAAATAATTCACATGGCTTAGCAAAGGAGGAAGAGAAAGTAAAACCATGGTCTGTCTGATTTCAAAGCCCAGAGTATCACCATTTCTACTGTACTTTATTCTGCCTTGATTTATCTGTCATGACAGGTTCCTGAAGAGCCTGGAACCCTACCTCTGTGTCTGTTTCGCTGGGACAATAATGCTCAAAGTTACAGCTAGCAGTCCCATCTCTCAAGAGCCCATTGTGTCCTTCAACTGCATAACAGTGACATCTGGGACTCACTGGGGTACTGCTGTGAATGGACTCTGATTCATAATATGACAAATTATGAATGTGTAATAAGTACATGATGCATGTATAAATATAATAGATTTTATATGTACTATTTTCTCTGGAGTGTGACATTAATTTTATTTTTAAAAACCATTTCCTTTTGAGACCTGTTTTATGGTGAAGCATGTAGCCAGGTAAGTGATCCACATGCTTGTAAAGAATGTGTATTCTGAGGCTATTGGGTATCGTGCTCTACTGACATCAATTAGGTCAAGATGGTTGATAACATTGCTTTAATTATTGATATGGTTAGGTGTGGGCTTGCCATTTGACTTTCAACTCTTTGTTTCCCTAGATTTTTTCATGTGGTTCGTCATTATTCCTTCTCTGTATTTTGGGGGGGAGGAATATAATATAGTTATTTTTAGAATTCCATTTTCATTTTTCTATTGTCTTTTAGCTCTACTTCTTGTATTATGTTAGAGAAGTTGATTTAGAGATTGTAATGTAAATTTCTGTTTCAACACTTCATTGACAGTTAATACTGTACCATTTCAGGGAAAATAGGTCAACTTTGCCACCATACAGGTCCATTTTGTCTCTCATGTTTATACTATCCACATATATTACAACTTCACAAGTTTATAATTTTTTCTCTAAAAATCATATGTATTATAATAAAATTATAAGAAAAAAGTAAAATAGCTTAATATTTACCAAAATATTTACCCTTTCTAATGTTCTCCATTCTTTTCTGAGGACTTGAGTTTCAATCTGGTATGATTTCCCTTCTGTCCAGAGAGTTTCCTTCAGCTGTTCTTGTCCTAGTAGGTCTGTTTTCAATAAATTCTCTTAGCTTCCATTCACCATATTGTTACTTTATTCCCCTTTAATTTGAAAATAAATTTTTCAGTAGATATAGAATTTTGTGTTGACAAATTTTTCTTTCAGCATTTAAATAAAATGCCATTCTACTTTCCTCTGGCCTCTGTGGTTTCTGGCAAGAAGTCAGCTGTTAACCAAGTAATGAGTTTATTTTTTTCTTTCTGCTTTCAATATTTGCTTTTTATCATTGACTTTCAACTACTCAATTGTAATATTTGTCATACTTTATATTGTTTAGTGTTTTCTGAGCATTTTGGATCTGTGAATACATATTTCATCAAATTTGGAATATTTGCCCATTATTTTTATAGGTTTTTTTTTTCCTGCCCCATTTGTTGTGTGCTTTCATTTTGGGACTCCAATTACACATGTGCCAGGCTGGTTTATATTACTTAATAGGTTCTAGAAGCTCTACTAATCTTTTTCAGTAATTTTTCCCTTGTTTGTAACATTGCATACTTTTTATTGATCTTCCCTCAAGTTCACTTACTCTTTCCTGTGGCATTGGCATTCTTTTAAACCCATTCAGTGACTGCTTAAACTTCAGATATTATATTTTTAGTTATAGACTTTCTGTTTGGTTCTTTTTTGTTATCCCACTTGTCTACTGTCACTTTCTGTCTTTTTGTTCATGCTTCTTTTTACTTCTTTGAGAATAGTTATAATAGCTGTTTTAAGGTTTATTTTGCTAATTCTAATATCTGAGCTATATAGGAGTTGATTGCAGATCAATTTTCTCTTGAGGATGTATTTCATTTTCTGCTTTTTCCTATTTTGAATAAATTTTGTATTATATCCTACATATTATGGATATTTAGTTGTGGAGATTTTGAATTCTTTTATTTTTCTCTAATAAGAGTTTGTTGGTTTTCGTTTGGTGGTGGGCAATTAACTTAGTTGTACTTGAACTGCAAACCCTGTTCCTTGGTTGGTAGCTCTCATTGCAGTTCAAATCTTTTAGCTTTAACTGAGTTGCTTTAATTGTTTTCCCTGCATACATTATTTAGGGGTTAACCAGAGTTATAGAAAGACAGATTTGGGGGGTTCCATGTCTGGTATTATGCACTTTTCTTCAATGGTTATAGTTGCCCAGGTTGAATGGTTCTCCTAGACAGAAAGCTGTGTTTTTTCCATCAGCACCCCTACTGCTTCCTTCAGATTGCCAACCATGTTTGACCTCAGGATAAAAGCTGTAAAATAGAAAATAATGTTGTGCAACTCTCCTCACTGGAATATACCTGCACTCTTTTGTACACTCTTTGGTGCCTTCACGTGGCTAGTTGTTTTGTATGATATCTACAGTTTATGGTTATTATCCACAGGTGGGCTTGTCTGGTGGATCTTACTCAGTCATTACCCTCCATGAACATAATTTTTCATACCAAGTGTATGCTTGACAGGGCTATGCTCAATTCCTGATAATGACCTTACAATGATGATCTTTTCAAATTTTTGATAGTTACCATTGGCAAGAAAATTTATTCACACTAGTAGGTGATGAAAATTTGAGACCATTTTTACAACTATTCAAAATCTACAGTAGGTAAAAGTGTATTTGAAGGAGCTAACAGCTTTTCTTCTTTGCACTGACAAATGCAATGTTGAAGTTTCTTGTGATAATGCAAATGGGATTCAAATCCAACAATGTTTTTATTACAAGTATTTCAAAGTAATCATGATGCTCTAATTAGCAGAAAACACATGCATTGTTAGAGCAGTCACCCTAGAGCTAGCCTGGATGCCACTAAAAGGGCATATTAGCTGCAAAAGCATTTGATATGTGTGAAGGCAGAGAGATTCAGGACCCCCTGGATGTGATCTGCCAGGAACACCTGGTGATATCTCAGCCTCTTCATCACCAGCTCCTGTTCTTTTGCCTGTGCACTTGACTGCTTAGGTATTTGGAATACAGACTACACTGGTGGGTCTATGGACCCCTTATTAACAGTGGGTTTGAGTATAACACACAGCTGGCTACAATTTAAATCTCTCTATGTCCAAAACATAGAGAAACTCCTTGGCAGCTTTTAGAAAATTGTGGCCAGAACAGGTATTGTTAACACACTCAAGGCTTGCTGAGATACTGGGATCAACTGTCAGACCTACATCTGCTCAGCTCACCTTTGTAGGAAGCTTCAAGTAAGCTATCCATACTTCTGTACATGGGCTTTAGGTTCTGTTGACTCTAAGCTTCAGTTGGATGCTAAGAAGTCTAAGAGGGTTTGTGTCAATATATAACACACCTGTAACCCATTCACAGCATTTTAGTGTACTCAGAGGTTAATCTTCAGTTGGTAAGTACTTACAGTTTGATACCATTGTTGAAATAGTGAAATACTTTCACAGTAAATAGTAAAAAGCCATAATTTTTTGTCATCCAACATTCTCCCTGCACCCACCCCACATCCAACTTCTCAACCCTTCCATGGAACCCTTCCTTACTTTCCTCCTTCTGTGTGCTTATCACTAATACAATTTGAGTTGTTAAATCTTTTCAGTGTTTCTCAAATTTGGTGTGCATACTAATCTTTTGGAACGTTGTGCAAAAGCAGATTATTCTGATTGGGAGGTTGGGGGAGTGAAGAACAGATTCTGCATTTTTAACAAGCTTCCTGTGATTCTGAGGCTGTTGACTTGTGGACTACTTTTTGGCTAATGGGGACATATTTTGAATACCACCTCTGAATGTACTACACAGCCACCCATGGGAAAGTTCTAAAATAGCCTAGTGTTGTGAGTGTGGGATAGGGGGCTTGATTGCATTATGCTTACACCCTAGCTCACCTACTAACTGGCTTTGCACTATTGGGCAAGATAGTAAAATGTCCTGGGACTCAGTATCTTCATCAGTAAATGTAGATAACAGTACACATCCCTTAATGGGATTGTTGTGATGATTAATGGTGTACTACATGTAAGAGTTCAGAACAGTACATAGCATTTAATAAGGTCTCAATAACTACCAGCTATTATCATTGTGCACCTTCTCAAGTTGCTTATGAATTTATTGTGGAGACCCACAACTTCACACCTAAAGAGAAACACAAATATATCATCCAATAAACTTGATATAATCACATTTCAGAAAGTCTGATAGAGAAAATGAATGATCTGGTGTTCTCAGAAAATGTTTCTTAAAAGAGGTAGTCCTTGAAGGTTGAGTAGGATTTAGATGGTTGAGAGATTCACACACATAGCACAGAGCCTTCTATCTAACTGCTGTCTTTGAACTTAATCTCACAAATCATTAGTAGGGTATATGGATTCCTAGAGAGGGGAGAGATATGATCATTGTTCTAGGAAGAATGTTTTGGTGTTACAAAATGGGGTCCAACCAAATTATCTCAAGAATAGGAGGTTTACTTATAAGATTCTCACATAGAAAAATTTTAAAACATCCAAAAAATAAGAATTCAGGGAAGGGCAGGATAGAGGTCACTTTATACCAATGTCTCACCTCCACCTAATGCCCTTGGCTTCTTTGTTTCCCCTTCCCTGTACTGATAGGCTTTTTCTATTTACCTATGTGATTGAATCAACTAATGTCTGTTGAGTTCCTGACATGTGCTGGCCAGTGTTCTAGATGTTGGCATTAGATAGATCTGTGAACTGAAAACATGGGAGTATTGTCCTTGTGAAACATAATTTAGCAGGGGCGAAAGACAATGAGCAACCAACTTCATAGGTAACTATATTGTAATATAGCACGCCAGAAGGTGATGTAGGAAAACATGGAGCAAGGAGAAAGATAAAGGGAATGCCAAAGTTTATTAGTAGCTGGAGTTTTGAATTCACTTGGTGAATATAAGCCTCATTGAACAGGTAAGTTTTGAACAAAGGCTTGAAGGGGATGTGGATGGAGAGAATGGAGCTAAACGGAAATCAAAGGGAAGAGAATTCTAGACAAAATCTAGACAAAGGCAAGTTTAATGGCCTTAAGGCAGGAACTTTCCAACTAAGTTCAAGAAACAGAAGAGGCCTGTGCAAGTAGATTGGAGTTAGGGATGTAGAATAATGGATAAAGAGAGCAGAGAGGTGTGGTGGTACCTCAGATTAAACAGATACTGAAAAGACTTTCCCTTCTCACCTCATGAAATGTGGGCCATTGGAGAGTTTATATCAAAGTATGAACATGATATGGCATACATTTTAAAAGGATAATTTTAACTCTGTTTGGAAAGTAAAATGAAGGGTAAAGGTGGAAGCAGGAAGACCAATTACAATGCAGAGATGATAATGATGGTTCAGACCAGGTAGTGCGCAAAGGTCAGGTCCCCAACATAATAACAAAGAGATAGAATCAACAGGATTTGTGGATGCAGTGATTGTGAAATGGGAGAGAAATCTAACATTCGGCCAAGGTTTTTGATCTATGTGAATGCTGCCAACTGAAATGGAGAAGAATGCAGGTAGAGTGGTCGAGGTGGGAGAGTCAAGTCCAGTATGAATGTATGAATAGATTCAAGTAGGAATGTTGAGTAACAGTTGAATGCACAAATATAGAATTCTGGGGAGAAGTTTAGACTAGTGGTATATATTTTGGAACTGTTGGTAAATAGATGGTATTTAAAGCTCTGAGGTGGGGAAAAATATAGAGTGAAGAGACGAAGGACCAACAACTGGTAAACTCTAATCTTACGAGTTTTGAAATAAGAAATATTCAAAACAAAGGAACCTAGAGCATCTGGCCCTGGAAGCCAATTGAAGAAAGTGAATTGAGGAGGAGGAAGTGAATAACTGATAAATGTTGTTGACTCAGGAAGTATGAGATAGACTGAGGATGAACCATTGGATTTAGCAACATGGAGGCTGTTAAAGATTTTGACAAGTTTCTGCAGAACATGAAAGGGAAAAGCTCAACTGGAATAAGTATAAAGAGAGAATTGGAGGTGAGGGATTATAGACATGAAATAAAGCCAACTTTTTAGAGAGTAATTTGGGGAAGAGAACTCACAGTTTTGTGTAGGATTCTTGGGTTCCTCCTTCTTTGTGCTTGTTCAGGGCCACACCTGGGCACATGGACATCATTCTACCAGGTCCAAGGAAATACTATGGGCTCACTAAGCCTCTGGATGCCCAAAAGTATCCTGCAGCGAGCTGTTCTTCTCTGGGGTCCTGGTGTTTGTCTATCTTTAGTAGAAACCATTCTGAGGATTAAGAAATATCATACCATGTGACAGAAGTTGCAGGGTGTGGCTGTGCCTAAAGCAAGCAGATAGCTTTCTAAATAAATAGCAGCCATCTATTTAAATAACTGCTCTTATCAGTGGTTGACTAATCTTGGACAATCCTATTAGTTATCAATGTTGAGTCTATCAAATTTATCAATCTTTCTGAAAACTTATGTATTTGTCCCTCACACCCTTTTTAGAGAAACGAGTTGCATCTGTTTATTATCAACTGCATAAAGAAATACTGGGCTTACTTTTTGGCCTAAGCTTTTCTTGCTCATGTTTGAAAAATGGAAAGAAAGGGTTAGGATAGCTGGTTTTATACTTGAGTATAAGGCTGAGATACAGAGATTGGAGGAAGTGCTATGCTCTTTGTTCTTTGATGCATTGTTGTGGAAAGTGTTTGTTTTCTTCTAACAGAACATACCAGTAATGTAGTCTGTCTATTTCCACTCTGTCTTTGGATACAAGTTGTACAAGAACTGGTTGTGAGACATCAATTTTTTGATATGACAAGCAAGGTTTGTGGTAAGTGCAGAGATCTCTGCAGATTTACTAAGATCAGCACTTTTGGTTGTGTCCTTTTGTTTTAGACTGTTAGATGATGTCTTACTGACATCCATTCTTCTGATGGTGAATTAAGTCCACAAACAGTAAGCCTGTCAGATTTGGTTGTGGAGCAATCAGAGGTGGCTATTTCCCTGGCTCTGCTGTTTTTATGTGCTTCCTGGTCTGATTATACCTTAAGGTGATTCTTGGTGAATAATCAATAAGTCTCTCCTTCTTCTGCACACCCTCAGTTCATGGTCACTGTTCCACTGCAGGTTGATGCTTCATTTTGGTGTCTGTTTCTAATCTCCAGACCATGAGGTCTGGGAGCTAGGGGTCAGTGACTTAGTTTTTACTCATCATGTCCTGCATCTTGTCTACTCAGGGCTCAATACTTAAACTGTCTTGACAAATGCATGATAATAGCAGCTGCTACCTTATTATGGACAGGTAAGAGACTTCTTAAAGATTATAATGGATACATATCATGTTCAGTTTAGCATGACTTTTATCATTTGTATGCCACATGCTATACATTGATTCACAATATTCACCATTACTTTTGACACTAACTGAATAGGGTTCATCTAAGAAGCAATTTCTGAGAGGAGGCCTGAGGATGCATGCTTTATTTGGGAGTTGCAGAGACATGATAGGATAATGGGTAGGTAATACAGAGGGAAAAGAAAGAGTCAAAACCCAGCAACTTCTATGGACAACTAAGCTTATGTCTGCAGAGAAGCATCAGGAAATGCCAACCACTGCTTAAGGGGGTGTAACTATCCTGGGAAGATGTTAATTTCCAGTCATTTCTTTTCTGCCTTACACATGGGCCAAATGGGTTCTGGGAGCCTGAGGCCATCCAGCTAACAGAGATGATGCTCTGGCTCTTAGAAGTCAGAGTGGGAGGCACAGAAATGACAATGGGATCTGAGGGAATATAGGAAAAGCTCAGGCAGGGCTGTGGTGCCACAAAGACCATAAAGTGGCAAATCATAAATGGTCATTTTCTTTGTTTATCTTCTTGTTCTCAAGACCAATCTCTGTTAATGTAGAAAAATGCACTTCTCTGTGGGAGATAATGTCTGAGAGAGCATCTTGGAATGCATTCTATAAACTGTAAAGTGTGATACAAGTGTATTGTTATTATCATTATTATAATTATTATGATGATGATAGCTTGATTATAGTTATCAGCCCTTGAAAGTGTTAGTTGAATGCATTTCTGAGAAAAAAGGTGAAATGAGATACTTAAATACAATTCCAGTTACACATAATCAATAATTGTCCAAACCAAAGCCCAGTGCCTTGCTTTAAGCAATTTGGAAATGAAAGCAGAAAGATCATTTATATATTTGTTGATTGTTTCTTTGCTGAGGAATGTGAACAGTCTGATCTTTACCAGAAGTTTATACGTATACAAAATGCTTTAAATGGTATGATGTTGGGAAGAGGCCATTAGATCTGAGTTGGACATTTAGTGCTTTCATGTGTTTGCTTTAAACCTATCTGATTCTGCTTTGCATATTTAGTCTTATTTGAATCCAAAAGGGAACACTGAACCACAGTTTTGACTTTTACTTAATGTTGTGTATGACTACTATCTGGGATATGCTTTCTCTTCTGGTCCACTCACTTTAAATTAGACCTTTTAGATACACACTCTGGTTTGGATTCATTTGTCTCAACACCTGAGATTTTTAGTGACTTAAACTAGGTAGCACTCCATCTCTGGAAAGTTTTGCCTAAATGAGTTTCTGAAGCTACCACCCCACTGCCCATGACTTGTTCTTTGCTTTCCACTGGGAATTCCCAGGATACCTTTCTGCTGGGGTTACCCACCCATGATGGTTCCTGCTTGAATAAAAGAAACATCAGAAGAAAAGAGAGGAAAGGATGAATATGAAAGCTATGTGGGTGATGGAATTATCAGGATTTGTGACTGACTGGACATGGACATGAGAGGGAGGTATCAGAGATGATGGATCCAGTGAGTGCTGTTGTTTTACCTCAGATAGGACATACAAGAGGGGAGCTGATCAGAGCACAAAGATACATAGATAGCCATGGTAGGGTAACACAGTTGGTTAGAGTGTCCTCCCGATACACTAAGGTTGTGGGTTTGATCCCTGGCCAGGGCATGTACAAGAATCAACCAATAAATGCGTAAATAAGTGGAATAACAAACCACTGTTTCTCTCTCTCTTTCTTCCTCTCTCTCTAACATAAATAAAAAATAATTTAAATAATACATAGATAGATACACACACTTTTTCCCCCATTGAGTAAAATGCAGCCAATTGCAGTTGTGGATAAAACCAAACCTTACTGTTAAATTATATAAATTGATTAACAGTACAATTATAGATGAGAGATTATTATTTTCCTGATCATTCTGCTAATAAAGCTTAAATTTAGTAACAGTCAAATAACTAATAGAGTACATTTTTTGTTGATAACATGCCTAGAGTTTTGAGAGGATTCTCATTTGCTGAAAGACACAGGGAACCATTTCACTGTTGTGAATCAACCCTATTTAATTACGAACAATGAAACCTCATTGTACTTAACCAGAAAAATACCTGGACATATTAGATTGTGTATAATTCAGCCCTGTTTCCAAGAGTTGAGCCAGGAGACCCAGGAAGGATGTCTGGTGATGCATGCTTTCCATACTAATGGTGCTTCCATTGCTGAGTCAATTTAGATTTAATTTGATTTCTTGCTTGATTCTCTGGCTGGCTCATAACTGAAAACCTGAATATTTGTTCATATTACTATTGTCCTCAGACAAAGACCTCTTGAATTCACAGAGCAATCTATAATGTAGCTATCCATTTCCTATCTGCTCAGTGTGTACTTTAACTGACAGCTATTCAGGCATTTATTTTAGATAGCAGGGCCTGTCATGAACTGAGGGTTTCTTTGAATCTAGGTTTTTGAGATCCAAATTGCTAGACTTAGAAATTTATTCTTTAACAAAGGTCTGTTTAGAGCTCTTCTCATCTGGAAGAAGATGGGGAAGAATAAAGAAAGACTCACAAAACCTTCACAATCTGCTTTTATTTGCAGAATTACGGAAAATGTTCTTGGAAGAAAGGCCTGTGCAGATTCACCTGACATTTCACTGGTATAAGTAATTTCTGATTATTTCTAGTCTCTCTGTTTGAATTAGTGTGTGACCCAACAGAATCCTTTTCCACGGATTGGAGATGATGTGATTCCAAGTGAGATAAGAAAAGGAGAAAATGCATAAATCAAAGCACTTCAAAGAAGCATCAATTCTGTCTTTGGAAAGGGCAGCCTGGGATGAGGGCATTGACAGTGGAGAGACAATCTCAAGATATAAATAGCCAAAAAGCTCTATGCACCATAGCTTTAAGGTTAATAGCAGTGCATATTTATGGAGCCTGTGAACTTGTGCTAGACTGTTCTAAGTACACTATATTACGCCATTTAATGATTTTTATCTTTTATCTCATATTTATAAACAGTATTAGTTGAGGTTCTTCAGAGAAACAGAACTAATAGTTGGGAATCTCTAGAGTAACAGATTCTAATATATTTTTTATCCTCACCTGAAGACATTTTTTTAGAGAGAGGGAGGGAGGGAGGGAGAGAGAGAGAGAGAGAGAGAGAGAGAGAAACATTGATGTGAGAGAGAAATATCGATCGTTTGCCACCTGCACATGCTTGGACTGGGGCTTGAATCCACAACCTGGGTATGTGTTCTGACTAGGAATTAAGCCAATGACCTTTCAGTATATAGGACAATACTCCAAACTGAGTACTGTCCACAATAGCCAGGGCCAGAACCTGATATATTATATGGAATTTATTCATCCAATTATAGGAGCTGAGAAATCCCAACATCTATAGCTAGAAAGCTGGAGCCCCAGGCCAATTACTGTATAGTTCTAGTCTGAGGGCAGAACATCAATGTCCCAGTTTGAAATGCTGGGACAGAAATGCTGGGACAATGTCAGGCAGAAAGAAGTGAAGTCTCTCTCACTCGGCCTTTTGTTCTATTCAGACCTTCAACTGACTGGATGAGTCCCACCCACACTGGGGGAAAGCAATCTTCTCTACTCAGTCTACTGGTTCAAATGACAAGTTCATCCAGAAGAATTCTCATTGACACACCCAGAACAATGTAATGTCTGGGCCCAGTTAAGCTGATACACAAATTTAACCATCACAGATAGGGAAACTGGGGCATAGGGGGATAAGTAACTTGACTAAGGCCACATAGAAAGTACATAACCATGTATTTTAACCTGGACTGCCTGACTCCAGGACTGTTGCTTTAACCACTATGAGACATCATTTCTCTATGCCATGGTCTAGAGCATATATCATAGGCATATCAGACAGTTGGTTTACTCAGCCCTGTGAAGTGAAGTCTCCTCAATGCAGAACATGGAGTTGGGAACAAAGCCATCTAGAAAAAAAGGGGGGCTTTTATAACACCACAAAAACATGTAGTGTAAAGATGGGAAAATTGATCTTCTGGTATTTAATCATGGCAAAGTGTTTAATCAATATTTGCTAATTAATGCCTTTTGAATGAGTAAGTTTAATTATTATTGGTAACTTGTTATATTTTTAGTATGAATATGCCCAGCTTCCACAAATAGATGACCTGTGCGCCAGGGACCTATCTCATACTTGTCTGTATCTCTCAAAAGGCTTAGATGGTGTACGGGTCATAGAAGGAGATCAATGAATATTGGCTAGATTGGTAACTAAAGGTGGTAATTAGTTGATTAATCATTACATATACTAACAAGTATATATGCTATTGTTTTAATAACAAGAGAGTATAGTAAAGATATTCAATAAATATTGTTATTAAATCAAATTTAAATATTTTGCAATGGTAAAAATTATTTCTTTTTTTAAGTGGAAAAATAAGGAAGGAAATAAAAGGTTTTCCCGCAATTTCATCTTGATTATGGGGGCGGGGATGGGCAGAGCTAAAGCAGATTGTAATGAGGAGAATGACTTAAATGGCGGAATGGTCGGCTCTTGTCTACAGGTTTACAGAAATGAAATTAAACTTGGGCTTTCTATTGCAAAACAATAAGCAAATTAAAGGCCAATTATACCAGCTCATCAAAAAAAGCTGGCAAACTGAAGAGGATTTTGCATTTCTGAGTAGAATGACTTTTCAGATGAAAGAATTTATTACAAGAGATTGAGAACATCTGGGCCATCAAAGGCAGAATGCAGTGAATAATTGGACAATCATAGACTGGCATCCATTTGAATAAGAGGCACTTCCGTGGTTCCCACTAGAGGAAGTGTTCAAAATTCCCCATCTAGAGGGAAATGAAGTTCAGATTTTGAAACATGATTATCCTACCTGGTTGTTATTTGGTCATGAAGGGAATCTATTTTGGCAACCTCAGTTCCATAAAGTTATTTTTTGTGATCTAAATTAGGGAAAAATAGCAAAGAAGTGGTTGACTTTGTTCTCTGCATTTCACCTACTAGTTTAAGTGTTCCTCAGTACCCTCTTCTGATTTTGGCAAACTTCACATTCATAATAAGTCATGGCTACTTTGCCCCTCCCCATTCTCTGCCTTTTTACTCTCTGATGTCTCTACAGCCTGGGTTATCCTGCTAGCATCCTATAGCTGCTAGACAGGTTGCTTAGGGGGTGAGCCTCTAAGCTATCCACATGTGTGAGTCTGAGCCATGCTCCCTCCTTATATGTGATAGCGATAAAGTCATATATTAGTACACTTTACTTTAGGTAAAACACTAAATGAGGTATTTTACACATATACACTATTTCCACTCATTCCAATAGTCCCTGTAGGTAGTATCAATTATCCTATTTTATAGTCATGGAAACTGAAGATCAAAGAGATGATATGGTCAGGCAGGTAATGTAGTCCAGATTATACTGTGTCAAATGACTCAATACTCAGTGGCTTAAAACCACAAACATTTGTTTTTTACTCATGGTCCATGCCCACCATGAATTGGCAGGGGGCTCTGTTCACTGTAGTCACCAGGAAACCCAGACTGACTGAGCAGCTGCCATCTCCAATAATGCCAGTCTCAGTGCTTGGGGGCTCTCTGGGAGGGTTTTGCCCCAGCAGTCAAACACTTGCCCCAAAATGGCATGTAATACTTCTGTTTACAATTCACTGGCCAGTACTTGTTACTTGGCCCTGATCGACCATAATATGGGCAGGGATCAAGAGGAGGAATAGAAAATACAACCATAATCTGCATGCCCAAGTTCAGAGAACTACAAATATTCACTGAACAGCACTGGTGGGAGAAGTGTATGTCATGGCAATTAAGACTAAGTTTAAATTGTGGTTTTACCACTTCCTTAGCTGTGGAACCTTTGACAAACTTCTTAATCTCCCCAAGCTTCAGCTTGCTCACTTTTTAAATGGGGAAATAATTATACCTTTATCAAGGAGTTGTTATAAGGGTCCAATAAAATAATGCATGCACAGAACTTTGCTAAATAAACTTAGCATAGAGATACATGGGGCCAGCCCAAGTCCTGCATACACAGAGGCTATTTGTCCATAGCTTTTGGAAATACAATAACCAAAACTGTATCTGAGGAATAAAGCAGGACATGCATATGTAGAAATATCTAGGAGAACAAGTTGTTGAGAGAAGAGTCAAAACCTTGTCATGAAGTGGCAGGGCAGGAGAGAGATGGCCAAGAAAAGGAGACTAGTAATTTTATTATTATTATTATTATTATTATTATTATTATTATTATTACTATTTTATCCTCACCTGATGACATTTTTTCATTGTTTTTTTTTGGGGGGGTGGTTAGAGAGAAAGGAAGCGAGAGAGAGAAATATTGATGCAAGAGAGAAGCATCAATTTGGTTGCTTCCTCTATGTGCCCTGACTGGGAACTGAACCCACAACCTAGGTAGGTGTCCTGACTGGGAATTAAACCTGCAACCTTTTGGTTATAGGATGATGCTGCAACCAACTGAGCCACACCGGCCAGGGTGAGACTGGCAATTTTAAAATCTGGCCACAAATTCCTTCTTACTCCCTATTCCCTTCTGGTGAATCTAGGAAGGCCTGTGACTGCTTTGGTCCATAGAGTACAATGGAATGACACTGCATTACTTCAATGCTAGGCCAGATAGCTTCTATCTCGTTTGCTCAAACACTTGTTTTTGGATTTCTGAGTCACTATTGACTACCCTGAGGTCACCATATTGTGAGGAAGTCCAAGTGAATGAGACACCCCCCACTAAGGCCCATTGGGTTCATCCAGACCAGGCACCAGACATGTGAGTGAAGAAGTTCCAAGTGATTTCAGTCCCCAGATGTCATCCTCAGCCCACTGAGTCTTCCCTGATGAGGCCCTGGACATCATTGTGTAGACACAAACCATTCTCATTGTGCCCTGCTATATTTTTGATCCACAGAATGTGGCCATAGTAAAATAGTTATTTTATACCTCAATATTTTGACATGGGTCATTATGCAGCAACAGATAACCAGAAACCTGAAAGTAGGGGAAGGGTGATTATAGGTGAATGGGTAATTACCAGGATCAGTGCTAGAGATAAAAATCTGGACATTTACTGGATCCTAATGATGTGCTTTTATGGAGGAAATGGGTCTATGTAAAAGGTTGAGGGCAAAGTGTCAGTTTCCTTTTAACTCTGGATGTTGTCACCAAATTGAGTTTGCATACACACTGTGCCAGCTTCATTCATAAACTTGGCTTTACCTCTGCCTACTCTCTTCCAAAATCAGAAAGCAGATTTTTTTCAAGCTCAAATTTTATTTTATTTTTTTTTACATTTTTTAATTGTTCAAATACAGTTTTCTGCCTTTCCCTCCCAACCCCTCCCCACCACTCCAGCCCTCCTCACCTCCCTCCCCTGTTTCTGTCCCCCCTTGTTATTGTCCATGTGTCCTTTATAGCTGTTCCTGCAAACCCTTCAACATGTATAGGAGAAAGCAGATTTTGATAACCTGTCCTTGATTTGCTCACCCTCTGGTTTCAATGTTGATGGTCTCACTGTGCTAACTCAGCACAGCTGGCATAACTGCTCTCTTCCCCCTGTTCTCCTTTCTCTCCTCCTCCCCCTCTCCCCTACCCTTCTTTCCCCACTCCTTGCCCTGACTTTTTTCCAAATAGGTCTAATACTAGTATTGGCTTCTCACAAAGCATTCATTGAGCTTCCTCAAAGCTGACTCAAATTGTCACAGCTAAGGTTTTTTTCAGAATACTCAGGGAATCAGGGAGTCATGTTCAGAATCTACACTAGCACTGCCCAAGGGCAACCTCCTGAGCAGTGTAGAAGCCTCCCTTCCAGGTTTGCTCAAACCTTTCAGGAAGAGAGGACAGTTGCCTCTTCTCACCATGAAAGATGTCTCTTCTCCTAAACTGTGTGGAAGCCCCTGTCCTGACTCATGGACCAAGCATGTGTGGCAAATAATCAGTGAGTGTGGCCCACCAGAGGCAAAACACCCCTTTTATCAATCATCCTCAGTAGATGAAGGGCTACCTTTCCCATTTTGTAGGTGAGAAGTTCCCGTTCTTAATATCACATCACTATAGTATTTTCTCCCAATTCTCTCCCAGATGTAGTTTGGTTGTCAGAAGACTTAGGACTTTTCCAAAAGTCAAGTACTTCATAATGTATCTATTCAGTAACTGTTTCTTGATGATATTACAATTGTTACCACTCCATCCCTGTTTGTAATAATTCCCCCACTGCATTTCCATTTTCCTGCAAGTCCACATTCCTACTCCCCATCTCCTTTGAGAGTTCACACTGCATCAGGCACCCTTCTGTCTTCTTTCTTTAATTCCTCTGAATAATATGATAGATCTTTGGCAGACACTCCTAAAATGTTGCTAACCTCTGCTGAAGAGTTTGCAAAATGTAATCTTGCCCAATAGGAAAGAAAGAATAGACAAAAACTTGACTTACATTTTAAATCAGATTCCATAATACCTGACACTTTCCTTTCTGGATATCAACTGCTCTTGATTGAGTTAAGTACATTGAGAAGTTCTCAGAAAGTGTAACTTTTGAGTTCTCTCTAAGCCTGCCTCCTCAACTGTATACTAGTCACTTTGAGTGTGAATTTAAATGAGACATCATGTGTAAAGTTATGGCCATTGCAGAACATTAAGTTCTCAAGAAGTGCTGATTATTATTGATTGCTCCCCTAAGGACAGCCTGCCCCCCTTTTATGGAAGCCTGAAGTACCTTTGACTATTTGGAATCACCTGAACTTCTCTGAAAGCCATAAACTATATCCTAAGTCCTGAAGTTTCAGTAGTCACTTTGGGGAAGTTGACACAGGGTGTGTGTAAGCACAGGCTAGATCTGTTTTCAAAGGTTGATAGACAAATGACCTGGAGTAAGCTCCCAAAATTTAGGTCAGGAGACACTTTTATATCTTCCTTCCAGGTGATGGGCTCTTGTTAACCTTGCAAGAGACTCTGGTTTAGGAGTCTCCTGGTGTCAGCAGATTTATCAGGGGCACTTGAAGCCTCACGAGAATCAGCACTTTTGCTTCACCAGGGTTTCTCTGAGAGCCCGCTTTTGGCTCGTTTTGTGTGAGTTCACTGGAATGGAATAATTTCAAGGAAACAGCAATTTAAATCTTTGAGTTTCTCATGGCCCTTGGACTAAATCATAAATCACCTTCTGCTCACTTGAAATGGAGCCTAGAGCTTCCAAAAACTTTTGAAGAATGGAGCAGACCCTGTGATTAGGCCTATGACATTTCCAGACAGGTTATCCGTTTGCTGCTTCTCTTTTCTCATTTAGTCTGTGCTAGTGATGGCTGAGAATAATGAAGGTTTTTTTTATGTATTTGTTTTCAGAGGTGAGGAAACTGAGGCCAAGGGGACTGAAATAATACCCTCAAAATTAAATAAAATAAAAATATGTTAATGTGGTGGTCAGACCACAACCCAGATCCCTCGGTTTTGCCTTTTACCTCCCACACTTCCATTCTTTCAGGAAGTATTAATGTTGCATATTATGTACAAGGACTTGGAGACTGATTTGTGAGAATGGAAAAACTGGAATTTAAAAATGTATATTAGAGACATATAGTTAAATAATCCATGTTTGATAAAACAAGAGTCCAAACTGGATGAAGAGTTGAAGGTTGCTGGGTCAGTCTGGCTGTGTCAGGCACAGGGTCTTCTGGATGGAGGACAGGATGGGAGTGATGGTGAGGTTGATCAGGTGCATGCAAACAGCACAACCTGAATACATAATCCATTCTCAGTGAATTATGACAATCTCAACGTCTGGGAATTATGATCATCTTAATGTTTCTTTCATGTACTCTGGGAATCAGCCCATGTGATTGATCGCCCCTGCCTTTGCCATGTGCTCTTCTGTTACTGTGGTCCTTCCACTGGTTCTCCTACCAACCGACCCACCTCTAGCAGCTAAAAGGTTGATATCTGGCACAGCAGGAAACTTCCAGAGCCTCTTTCTGTGCTAAAAGTAGTAATTTATCTGAATGCTACATTTTAGTTTACTCTTTCAATATATATTTTCTTTGTGCTGTTTCAAATCCCTTGCTGGATTGGGTTGCATGCTAATAAATGAATAAAAAAACATATTGTTTGTCCAATTATTTCATGTACATTAAATGCTCCAGTGTAAAATATAGAAAATAGAAACATTAAAGCCTATTATAGTTATCATCATGTCAAAATATGAAGAAAAAGATTCCCATTATATAAATCTGGCATTTAGGTACTGTTCCTTTAACAATCACTGATAATTAAATAGCCAAACACTCTACCTCCTGCTAATCACCCTCCCCCAATTTAACTAATAATAAAGACCCAAAGACTCAGAAATATTCATTATATAGATTAGATTCCAGGTATCATCTATGATTGAAATGCAATCTAATTTAAGAAGAAATCATTAGACTTTTTCATTTCAGACTCCATCTATTTATTATCAAAGACAAGATTCTTGGCACATTTTTTTTTCCCAGGGAATCTGCAGTGTTTAGAAGGATACAACTGCCAGCCTTTTTTTTTTTTTTTTGTGGCTCTCAAACTTGAGTGGTCATCAAAATCTCCTGGAGGGCTATTGAAGCCCAGATTGCTGCTCTCCACCCACAGAGTTTCTGATTCAATAGGTTTAGGATGGACCCTAAGAATTAGTGTTTTTCCAACCAGAGATGCAGAAGCTGCTAGTTCTGGGACCAATCTTTGAGAACCACTGGTTTACAGTAATGTGACTGCTGGGTGTGTACCTTGATGGGAAATAGAAAAATCAAGTGCACCTTGGAAGGTAGAGTCTTTATTGTGGGAAAGTCTGAAGACTTCTTAACCAAGGTTTTGGTAAAAGTCCAAAGTTCAGAGGTAAAATAGCAAGCCCAAAGGTATTTAGGCAATTCCAGCCCAAATGAAGTTTGACTTCAGTGAAGGGAAACCTAGAGGCCTAAACTGCTATCATCAGTGAGATGTGGAAGGTGGTGGCATGTGGAACTTTGCGCAGCTGCAGGTATTGGCCCTCCTTGTTGGACACCACCACCTGCCTTGTAACTACAAAATCTTTTGGTTACTCCTTTGGCTACCCCTGGGATGTTGGTTTCTCAGTCTTTTGGTTTTTTTTTTTTTTTTTTGGTGGGGTGGAGGGGCAGTTATTCTTTTCTATCCATTCTCTAAATATAACTGTTTCATGGTTTAAGTCAATAGTCTGTCTGGGCCACTTTATTTACTTTACTTCAGGACAGCTTTCTAAATTCTTCAAGTGTATTTCCTACAGGCACCAAAACTTTTAACATATGCAATACTAAAAGTGTTGAGCCCACAATACATCTTAGTTAATGGTCAGTTTCTCTACCAAATTGCCCAAGCAAAAATGCTAGGCATCCTTCTGGATTCTGCCTTCTCCCTCATTCTTCCCCATCCCACAATTCTCCAGACCCTGAGAACTCTACAACTTAACGATCTCTTGCCTGTCTCCTCTTCTCTGATTCTGCAGTGATACCTGGCACCCAGGCCCTTCTCAGTACCTTCCCAGACAACCTAAAACCTCTCAGCTTCCTGAGTTCACCCCTACTGCTCTGTTCTATAGCTGCCTCACACCTGCTATTTCTACCATAAAAACATAATTTTAATTTTTATCTCAAAATTTTAAAATTGTTCCATATCTCCTTCATAATAAACCCAAAACTCCTTAACAAGGCATCTGAGATCTTGCATGCCTTTTCCTCCTCTTCTCTCTGACATGCCCCTAAATTTTAGTCATAATGAATTAAAGTTGTTACTGAATTTGCCATGTGTTTTTCACTCTATTGGCCTTAACTAGTTACTTTTCTACCCTTATCTGCTCCATTAATCTTATTTTTCCTTTCATACCCAGCTGGCTTATCATTGCCTCTGTGAAGGTTTCCTTAACTATGGTAAGTTGACTTGGTTATTCTCCCCTCTAATTTCTTGGCAAATCAGAAGTGGCTTGACTATCCTTTATGAACGCATTTCATGCAGTGTCCACAGATGTCCTGTCACCAGCATCTAGCATAGTATCTGGCGCAGAGTTTATGTTTGTTGAAGGAATGCTCTCAATTTCATGCTCCAGGAAATATAACCAACCCAAAGGGATGTCAATATTATGCCATGGTATTTCTTTGTGTAAATAAGAGACAATTCAATATATAATTTTCACATTTTTCAGTAGCATAAAATAAGCAATGTTTGGGCATTACCTAGGAAAAATATTCAATTTTCCCCTCGTCTGGATCATTTCCAGCATGTATCTGTGTCAGCTAGTCCTCTTGTCTATAATCCTCCTCTTGGAATAAGATGTTCATTTCATACTTTTATTGAATGCTTGTCATGAGTGTAAGCTCTGTACAAGAAGCTCCCTGTGTTTATCATAAAACTGGAAGCTGTAATTAGGAAATGCTCACATACACTGGGATAGACTCCAGGCAGAAGACTACCACCCAGAGACAAATCAAGAACCTGAAGGATCTTTTGGTCTGAAAGTGAGACAGACAGTTCCATCTTATGGGGGGTGAGGAGGGCTCCTAGCAAACCAGGGCCACTGTGAACAATCATGGAAGTCCCTGGCCTGAAACCTAGGGGGTCTATATTTATCTATAGGTAAACTTCTATAAATAAATCTATAAATAAACCTGCCTGAGTAGCACATGACCTCTAACAAGGTAAAGGCATTCTTCCACACCACCAGTAAGTTAAACCTTCTCAGACATTAAATGCCTGTTAACAAATGCTTAAAGGGTGGCCAGGTAAAAGCAGGAATAAAGTCTTTTATAACTATCTTGAGCCCAGAGGTCAATGTTAGGACAAATGAGTGGAATTTATTAAGAGATAAGATTTTGTCTTAAGTTAGAAAGATTTTTCTGAAAACTAAATCAGTTAACATTGCTCTGTGAGTTAGGATGCTCCCAGGATTGATAGACAGACTGGGTGGTGTTTGCCATGAGTAATGTAAAGATGAATTATACTTGGGAAGAATATGTAGGAGGTGGCTGAAATCTTAGGAGGCAGGTGATTCCGTACAACCCTAATCCCTTTACCCTATTTCTTAGCTTCTAGAGAAAATGCCACCTTCTGAAGAAAAAGGATTGTTGCTGACCATTCTTTGGAAAATGACAATTTTGAATCAGGAGCTACTATGGTAAGTCTTCTCCTCTCCCTCTCTTATGTAAGGCTTTGTGTGGGTGTTACAGGGATGAGCCGCCTGTAAGAATTCTCCAGGCAGAGATTTGAGGGAGGCGGATTCAAATAGCAGCAGAAATGTTCAGTTTTGTTCTGATTTTCATGGCATGTTGCACAGCCATTCACATGTTTCTTTGTATGAGCAATATAATAACCAGCTTTCAAAAGGACAGACAGCATAATGAATGGATTGTAAAACATGCTCATAAAAACAGTAGAGTGTGTCTAGAAGCGTGTGTTATCTGCTTTTGATTTACTGTGCACCCTGTTTAGCATTTTTCACATCATTTGCAAGTTTTCTATTAAAAATAAGAATTTAATGGGCATGCAATTAATTTTAATTTTTCTTTTTTCCCCCAAGGTGATAAGAAAGTGTGCGTGAGTGGGGGGCATTTTACAGTCCTGACAGAACATTTATATTAGAGCTATAGAGTTCATTACAGGGTAATTAATGCATGTTAAGTATCTTGTAAATATTATGTGGTAATAGCTCTAAATAAATACACACTACAGTTGAAAAGATCTGCTCCACCCCTGCCACAGGGAATGAGATGTTCCTAATTAATGCCTTTACTAGAGGAGCCCGTGTCACCTTGGATAGTCTTGGGAAATTACAGCTTTAGTTTGTGAAAGGCAACAGTGAATGGTTAATTATGGTAACTTGACATGCCCGGTGCCTATCCCACCTGGGCTAAGTGGGTTGGACAGGCCCACCTGGCTTGCTCTCTCCCTCTCTCTGCCTTTGTTAGAAAGCAGGATACACAGCTACAGTTGTACTGCTGGGAGCCATTCCAACCCCACGAAGAAAAGCTTTCTGGGAGCACCTGCTGGCAAGTGCTGGCTCATCTTGGACTCTTTACTGAGCTCTTTGATGCATGACCTGGGCCCCTGTCTGGTGAGCAAGAGACACTGTGATTGATGGTATTTATAGGTGTGGGCTTAAATTTTATTTCCAGTTTGACCTTCTGTTTGGGTTACAAATGATCTCTGCCAGGTGTTGGTACGTGGAGCTTGAGATCTTCTCTTAGCACTTGGCTGCAGTTATCATCATCAGGACCTGAGTGTCTCTCTGGTCATTCTCCCAGAGACATTCAGAGTATAGGAAAGTGATAGAAAGGCTCTTGTTTCTCTGATCCGTTCCTTTTTTCAAGCTGAGCTCAGGCTGATGTGTCATGGACTAAGAGCATGACATCGGCATAGTTCTAAGGGTAAATGTTTTGACATAAATCAGCTCTTGTTCATACCTAACCACTTCTGCACAGTACATAGTGACTCCTTTTTGCCAAATGTGTTTACATCTTGGCTTAGCCAACTGTGACTTTTAAGCTCATCAGGGCTGTCAGTTCTTGGAGATCAGATTATCACCATGGAGTGGGCTTTCAAAGCCCTTGCAAAGGCTGTCTCTCCTGTCAAACAGAACCCTCCCTAAACCTCTCATCTGGTACTTGGAATTCCTAAAGGAACCCTAGCCTTGACACCCTCAGTGAGAGAGGCAGTTTCAAAGGCAAACGCTCTGGAGTTGAGACTCACACTTATATAAATGCAGATATAAACCATATTCCTTAGTCAAAGTTTAACACTAATGAGATCCTGAAAGCTTGAGATTCTGGGAAGAATGATATTTAGAATAGGAGACAGAAACATGCTGGTATGGCTGAAGGGACCAAAGACAAACTTGACTCACTTCAAATTGAGGAATTCCAAGTACTGTGACATTGTGGACATGGATGGATATTCACTTTGCTGACAATGTTGGCAAGAAATTATGGTGAATTCCCTAAGTATCACTATCCAGAGAGAAACCAAATGAGGATATTGAGTTCATACTACAAATTGCAGGCAGGGATTACTAAAAATCTGGGCAGAAGTACCAGACAAGGAGTTAATCCCTGTAAAGTACTTAGGACTGAGCCTGGAGAAAGTGAACATTCAATACATACTAGTGTTGTCATGATTAAGGAATGTGTCCTCTTCTAGCAAGCTAGTGATGCTAGAGAAAGTCCACCTCTTGTTCTGATGGAGACATAAAGGGAACCTCATGGAGACATGTGAGGGCAGATATTTTTGAGTGCTGTTAAAGAAAAATCATTCTGACAATTGTTTAAAGTGGCAAGAAAGACTTTATTTAAAACTATTGCTATAGGCGAGAGAGATTGAATTCAACTCCAAATACAACAGGGACAAATGGGGATGTATAGACAGTGGGCTGAGAGAGGGAGCAGGTGGAAAATTATTAAGAGGAGCTTAGGTATCAAGGGTGGAGGAAGAGAAACATGATTGGATACCAGGGGTGGAGAATTCTAGGAAACACTGGCTTAGCAGAATTCTTTACTAAAACTGGGTTTAGCAGGCCAAGGACTAGGCCTAGTCAAGGAGAGAGCTTAAGGGAGCCTGGTGTCAGTTTACTCAAGAGGGGAGTCTTTGTCAATCCCTCCTCTTATTCAAGGAAAGAAGTCATTCTTTCCTCTGGGCAATACGTCCATTTCTTACTTGGCTATCTTTTGTTTATTAAGGACCAGCAGAACCATCTGTTGTAATTTGGTAGCAGAGGGTATTTTCTGGAGGGTGTGAGCCATCAGACATGTAAAAAGCACCTACTTCTTGGAAGATACTTGATTCCACATTGTGAAGAGGGGAGCTGGCTCTCAGCAGAACAATGGACTGACGCCACAAAAAGAAAGAATGTATCAGTCAGGATTCAACCATAGAAAAATAAGAAGAGAGGATCTACGTTAAGTTATTTATTACAAGGAATTGGCTTATTGTGGGGCCTGGCTAAGTCCAAAATCCACTGGGCATGCCACCAGGAAGGGAAGATCACAGAGAGGCTGAAGCTGCTGTTAGAGAGAAATTTGTCCTCTCCTGGGGGAGCCCCAGCCCTGCTTCAGAGGCCTTCCAATTGATTGAATCAGATCTACCCAGATTATCCAAAACCACCTGCCTTGCTTAAAGTCAGCTGATTAGGGCCTTTAATTACACCTGCAAAATACCTTCATAGCAGCACCTAGATTAATGTTCGATTGAATAACTGGGGAGCATAGTTGAGCCAGGTTCACACATTTTAAAAAGATCATATCTGGTAAATCTTTGTTTAAAGAAAATGCAAAATTTGGACATAAGACAAAAAAGATGCTACTATAGTAGAGCATTTTCTCATATGTCCTCAGGAAGTCCTCCAACTCTCTTAGAATTGTAACTGGGTTTGATCGGGAACCAGTTTGGATCCAGAGACACAGTCCTGAGAAGTTAGAGGCAAATTTGTAGAAAACTGGCGAGGTGTGATGATTTTCTGCTTGGGAAAGAAGATAACCTCAAAGGTTGAATTGCCCTGTAGGACATTAACTAATTTTGTGCCTAACTTGACAGTCTTTAGCCTTCTTTTCCCCCTGGGTTGTATAAATCCTAGTTTCTCATACTCCATAAAATCAGTTCTATTGTTCTGCTGGTTCCCTCATTAAAGAGTTAAATACAATTCTGACATGTATTCATTATCTATTTGTATGAAAATTATGTATTTAATGATTTGAGAATTATGCTCTGACAGGTTCAGAAGGAAGTGAAGTTAGGGATAGGGCTGGTTAGATAGGAATGAGACTCTGGGGAGAGAGAGAATGGAGCTGGCATTTGGGTGGAAATGAGGTATATTTCAGTTAAAGGGAGACAGATCAGGGTGGCTGAAAACAGACCCTGGATTTAGCAATTTAGAGGGAAAAGACAGGGCTTGATGAGAATCTGAGCATGTTGAACTGACAAGCAACAATTAAAAAAAAATGCCCTTTCCACCAATTCAGAAATGAGAGAGAGAGCACCTTCTCACAAAATTTACATGTAAACCAAATAGTGAACCTTGTACAGTGTTATGATAACAGTGGTGTAATTGAAGGTCAAAGGCAAGAGGTACCCAGGACTATCTAATCTAATGCCTATTTCAATCTGTTGCATAGACTCTATGCTCCACTAAAATTTCCACTATTAGTTGCTCCTTTGACTTCAGGCTTTGACAAAATTGATTAAAATCATGATATTTATCAACCATTCATTAAGTAAATCTTAAATGTTTTTTATTATATAAACTAATTTCATATTAAAACAAGTGTTTGTTCAGGTGGTGGTAAAATATCCATCACAAAATATACTATTTTAATCATTTTGAAGTATACAATTCAGTGGCAGTAAGTACATTCACAATATTGTATAATCTTTGCCTTTAAATAGTTCCAGAACATTTTCACTACCCCACAAGGAAACCCCTCACCCATTAATGAATGAGTCACTCTCCATTTCTCCCTTCCCCATCCCCTAGCAACAACTAATTTGTTTTCTGTCTCTATGTGCTGTAGACTGTTTTGGGTTTGTTTGTTTGTTTGTTTTTTTGGTGGGGGGAGGGGAGCAGAGTATGTCTGCCAAAATTCACATGCTGAAACCCTAACATCCAATGGAATGACATTAAAAGGTAAGGCCTTGGGATATAATTAAATATAGATGAGGTCATGAAAGTGGGTGAGAAGGAAGCTAACTACAAGCTAGGAAGTGGGTTCTCACCAGACGCTGAATTTGTTGCCACCTTGATCTTGGACTTCCCAGCCTCCAGAACTGTGAGAAATGTGTTTGTTATTTAAGCCACCCAGTCTATGGTATTTTGTTATAGCAGCCTAAGCTAAAACACTATAGATTTGCTGATTCTGGATATTTCATATAAATATGTGGCCTTTTGTACAGCACAAGTGTTTCTGGTGGAAGGAACTGTAAGGGCTAGGGAGTCAGAACCCACGTGGAGGAAGAGCAAAGAGAAAGTGAATGAGTTGGGAGGATGCAATGTGGTCACAGGCAGCTTGCAGGGCCCATTTGCAGGTGAGAAAGGAAAGGTGTCGTGGGGAAAGTCTAAGTGAACTTAGTCTACTCTATTGGTCTACCTCCACTTATGATTTCTAAAAACAAGATATAAATGTCTAAAGTGAACATCTTATGCTGCAGGTGTGATTTTATGAATAATACAAATCACAGTGACCATAGTCTCTGAGTCCACTGAGATGGCATTGTTCAGTGATTTGGGCAGGTACCTGCCAGGGTTGGTCTGCACATAGACTCTATGCTCAAGGTAAGGGGCTTGATAGCACCTTCTCCCACATGGACCTCTTGTCTCTATCTGGCCTGCAGAAAGAAAGCACATCACTCTGCAGTGTGCATTTGCATCCCACTCCCCCTCAGCTACTCAAACCTACAATTGAATTGCCAGGCAATCTGAAGCCCTGCTGATTCCCCACAATTCAGGCAAAGCACATGGGAGCCCTTTCAGGAGCCAGACATGCTACAATCAAGCCACTCCACGCACAGGTCTCTAATAGTACAGTAATCAGTGGTAATCACCCATACAGTTTATGTACAGGAGGGCATAATAAGATTCATGCCTCTGTGGTGAATACATTTTCATTTATAGGACTAAATGCGGGCATACATTACCTGTTTAATTAAAAACAAAATTCTCCAGCCAACAATTTGCTCCCTCTCCTGGGTATGTTACATACATTACTGATGTTTCCTTTAAATGTACTGATTACATATTCCTCAAGTAATGTGTCATTGTGTGTGACTCCCTACCATTTGTGAAGGTAAAACTTTGCTTCTGGTTTCTCTCTGTTGAGAAAACAGGGCCCCTGTGTGTTACCTGTGTGCAAATACATGACACAGGTTCAGATATTTAGACTGGTGAGTATAGCGTATGTACAGAGGATGCCAGAGGGTAGTGGCTTCCAGGTCAAGCCAAGAGAACAATCACTGACAGCTTGCTATTTATAGAAGCCTTTTAATAACTCTTTTTTAATAATTTATTTTTCATTGCATTTATTTTATTTTATTTTATTTTATTTTGTTTTTTTAATTGTGGTCAAGTACATTTTTCTGCCTTTAACCCCCATCCCAGTCCACCCCTCCAGCCCTCCCCACCTCCCTCCCATTTCCACCCACCCTTGTTTTTTTAAATATATTTTATTGATGATGCTATCACAGTTGTCTCATTTCCCCCCTTCACTCCCCTCCAACCTGCACACCCACTCCCACCCACATTCCCTTCCTTTAGTTCATGTTCATGTGTCATAGTTGTAAGTTCTTTAGCTTCTACATTTCCTATACTATTCTTACGCACCCCCTATTTTCTACCTACCATCTATGCTATTTATTCTCTGTACTTTTCCCCTGTCTCTTCTCCTCTCCCTCCCCTGTTGCTAACCCTCCATGTGATCTCCATTTTTGTGGTTCTGTTTCTGTTCTAGTTGTTTGCTTAGTTTGTTTTTGTTTTTGTTTTAGGTGTGGTTAATAATAATTGTGAGTTTGCTGTCATTTTACTGTACATATTTTTTTATCTTCTTTTTCTTAGATAAGTCCCTTTAACATTTCATATAATAAGGGCTTGGTGATGATGAACTTCTTTAACTTGACCTTATCTGAGAAGCACTTTATCTGCCCTCCCATTCTAAATGAAAGCTTTTCTGGATAGAGCAATCTTGGATGTAGGTCCTTGCCTTTCATGACTTGGAGTACTTCTTTCCAGGCCCTTCTTGCCTGCAAGATCTCTTTTGAGAAATCAGCAGACAGTCTGATGGGAACTCCTTTGTAGATAACTGCCTCTTTATCTCTTGCTGTTTCTAGGATTCTCTCCTTCATTTTTACCTTGGGTAATGTAATGACGGTGTGTCTTGGTGTGTTCCTCCTTGGGTCCAACTTCTTTGGGACTCTCTGAGCCTCCTGAACTTCCTGGAAGTCTATTTCCTTTGCCAGATTGAGGAAGTTCTCCTTTATTATTTGTTCAAATAACTTTTCCACTTGTTGCTCTTCCTCTTCTTTTGGTACCCCTATAATTCGGATGTTGGAACATTTAAAGATGTCCTAGAGGTTCCTAAGCCTCTCCTCATTTTTCTGAATTCTTATTTCTTCATTCTTTTCTGATTGTATGTTTCTTTCTTCCTTCTGGTCCACTCCATTGATTTGAGTCCTGGTTTCTATCACTATTATTTCCCTGTACATTTTCCTTTATTTCACTTAGCGTAGCTTGCATTTTTCATCAAATTTGCAACTAAATTTAACCAATTCTATGAGCATCCTGATGACCAGTGTTTTGAACTGTGCATCTATAGGTTGGCTACCTCTTTGTTGCTTAGTTGTATTTTTTCTGGAGCTTTGATCTGTTCTTTCATTTGGGCCATTTCTTTTGTCTTGTCACGCCTGTTATGTAGTGAGGGGCGGAGCCCTGTTCACCAGGGTGAGTCAACCCAGTTGCTGGATTGTGATGCTGTACATGGGGGAGGGGTCCAAGAGGGAACAATGGCACTTGCTCCACTCTCTGCCACTTCCCTGGCTTCCCCCAAGCAAATTGGGCCCTTCTGGTGCTGATTTCCATGTGGGTGGGTTTGTGTACATTCTAGTACTCTGTGGTTCTCTCCAACAAACTTTCCTGTGAGGCTCGGAGTTTCTTCTGGCACCTCAATCCCCACAGGTGTTTTCAATGGTGTTTTGAGGCTCAATTTCCTCATGCTGGGACCCTGGATTGTGTGGTCTGTCTCGCTCCCCAGTTTCGTCTGGTTTTTCAGCACACAAATATGGGACTGCCAGGCCCTCCACCTTGTGTGCTGCGCCCCTCCACAATCGCTGCCTTGCTGGGCTCACCAGCTGCTGCCTTGTGCGTCTGGGGCCCATCAGTCACTGCTTTGCCAAGACCCCTCTCTGCCTAGCCATCCAACTCCACCCCTCCTACCGGTCTGGATGAATATGTCTACTTTAACTCCTTGGTTCTCGGACTTCCATACAGTTGAATTTTCTATCAGTACTGGTTGTTTTCTGTTTCTAAATTGTTGTTGTCTTTATTTTGGTTGTGTGAAGAGGCACAGTGTGTCTACCTATGCCTCCATCTTGGCCAGAAGCACACCCCCCCCCTTGTTTTTGTCCATGTGTCCTTTATACTTGTTCCTGCAAACCCTTCTCTTTCCCCTTGAAATTCCCTCCCCTCTCTCCTCTGGTCACTGTCAGCCTGTTCTCAATTTCAGTGTCTTTGGTTATATTTTGCTTGTGTGTTTGTTTTGTTGATTAGGTTCCTGTTAAAGGTGAAATCATATGGTATTTGTCTTTCACCACCTGGCTTATTTCACTTAGCATAATGCTTTCTAGTTTCATCCATGCTGTCGAAAAGGGTAGGAGCTCCTTTCTTTCTGCTGCATAGAATTCCATTGTGTAAATGTACCATAGTTTTTTGATCCATTCATTTACTGATGGGCACCTAGGTTGCTTCCAGCACTTGGCTATTGTAAAGTGTGCTGCTATGAACATTGGGGTACATAGGTTCTTTTGGATTAGTGTTTCAGGGTCAAAAATGAAATTAGGGAAGAAATAAAAAGTTTCTGGAACCAAAAGAAAATGAACTCACAACAACCCAAAACTTATGGGACACAGTGAGGACAGTCCTGAGACAGAAGTCCATAGCAATACAGGCCTACCTAAAAAAGATAGAAACATTTTAAACAAACAACCTAACCCTATGCCTACAAGAACTTGAGGAACAACAACAAAGACAGCTCAGAGCAAGTAGAAGGAAGGAAATAACCAAGATAGAGCAGAGTTAAATGACATAGAAACTAAAAGCACAATGCTAAGGATCATTGCATTTTTCCATTACCATTTATATACCCCATACCCTCTTCCACCTCCACCTACTCCCTTCCCCCTGTAATCACTACACTGTTGTTCATGTCCATGGGTTCTTTTTTTATGCTCGTTCTCTCCACCCCCAACCCCTGCTTCTTTATTTAGTTTCCATTTTTTTCTCTATCCTGGATGCAGGTAGCTACCAATGTGGGTAAGTTTGGAAGTGTTCTTGGGTTTAAGGAGAACAGGTGCCTCAAATGAATGGATAACTTACCATCTATCTTGCTGAACTCCATGCACATGAGAAGATGAACTGGGGTTAGAGGGACTCAATTGAAAACAGGGTCAAGTGAACAAGCTGACATCACCAGATGTCACCAGTCCTTGAAGCCACCCAGGTCTGCTCCTCTATGTTGTCAGGGCTTTCAAGTGTGCTGTGTTTCTGATCTTGAATTCTTTCATTTCACAAATGCTATCATTAATTTATTTGGTTATGATGATGAGCAAGATGACAACTCCTACCTTTAAGGAATTTATGGGTAGCAGGTGGGGGAAGAAGACTAAAAAGAATAGTCAAGTAATTCAGTGCATTTCTGCAAACAAGATTGAAGATGATTTAAAACAATGATTAAAGTATAAATAATAAAGTTAATGCAGCATTAAACATAGGGTAAAATCAGGTGAGGGACATGAAATGCATGCAGGAATGGTGAACATTTAGGAATGTAGACTTTAAAATCAGATAGGCCAAGATTTAAATCTATACACTACTGCCTTTTTTTTTTTCATCAGTTCCTTAACTTCTCTCAGTTGCTCTTTGCAGCTATAAACTGGGAGCAACAAGTCTGTTGTGGCAACATATATTGAAGCATTAACTGAGGTGTATACCCTGGTCTTCCTCCCCACATCCCCCCACACAAACTTACATTTTCCTGGACTCATGGCCCTTCTTCATTTAGACAGTGTTCAGAAAAGAGTTAATATAGCAGGCCTAACTGCAGTGCCCTGCTTGCAAGCCTGGCCCTTTGCTCTCATTTGGTAACTTGAATTTTGGGAGGTTCCTACCACCCTAATTGAGAAGAGTGCCTCATTGTTCCTACACTGTTTGTACAAACAATCTGCTTTATGCTGAATGTCTGTTTCCCATCTAGGAGTCTGGGATTTTGGAACATGCAAGGCAGAGAGTGCCTACATGACCAACCATCCTCTATCCTCGCCCCAACCCCCACAAAAAAAGACCTTTAGGCAGTGAGTCTCTAATGAACTTCTCTGGTAGACAACATTTCACATGTTACAACACATTGTTATGGGGATTAAGCACATCCTTTTTGACTCCAGTGGGAGAGAACTCCTGGAGACTTGTTCCTGATTTCCTTGGACTTCATCTCATGCACCTTTTGGTTTGCATATATAATTATTATATACTTCATTATAATTAATCATAGCCATGAATATGACTATATGCTGAGTCCTATCAATGCTCTTAGCAAATCACTGAGCTTAGGGATGGTCTTAGGTCTCCCCACCTCTGAAGTCAGCTAGAATATCCTCATTTATTTGTTCTGAGTAAGAGTGGCACAGCAAATATCAATGGTCGACTATTGGCTTATGAGACTCAAAAGTCTAGGCTGAGAGGACCAGATGCATCAAAGGATGAACGTTCATGATCAGCCCCACCCTCCTCTCCAAATTAATACTCAAATGTATTTCTAGGAAGAGGCATGGAAGGATGGAAGGGAAGAGTAAACACCAAGATTAGAGTCCCTGAGATTGATCCCCATGTCCTGCCCTCCCTCGAGTTGAACCCTTGTGGCAGGCAAAGAATAAACATGTAAAGTTTAGGGAGATCTGGAAATAAGGGGCCTGGGCAAGCCTTGGTAGAATTTGAGGAAGTGCTAAGACCCAGAAGAGACTTGGGAGAATGAGAGCTTATACAGTGTGACCTGATATAGCCTTGTGTGGATTGACTGAGGATAACAATGAAATGAAGACTCTTTAACGGGATACCAGTAGGGACAGATGGCATCACCCAGGAGCAGAGGCCTCAGCCCAGGCTGTCAGCTAATGCTCTAGTACCAAGTAAGCCCCTCACAACAGACATGGTCCTGGGAAGCAGGGAAGACATAGTAATAAGGAACGTTATGTCTTATGCACAGCTGAGTTTGCAGTCTGCAATTTGTCACTACTACAAGGCTAACTCAGTGGGTTATTCTAAATATTACACAAGCCTAAGTTACTTAACACAAAGTCTAGCGTATTGTAAACACTAAACAAATATTTACCATTATTATTAACATTGAAGAAAAGATTCAGTGAACCTTAGCAAATGATAGCTGTTATAACAGTGAAGGCAAACCACAGTGTTACCAACACTTCCAGGTTGGGGACACAAACCAAAGTCTTTCTGCCCAGTGCCATTCATGCCAACATAATGAGACTGAGTTCAGTAAAGCAGAACAGAAACGTTGACCAAGGAATGGAGAAGGGTGACTTTATGCTCTAATGGTAACTTCTCACTGACTGGGAAAGAACCTTCTGTATGTATAGGTGGTAGAGTGGGATGATTAAGTTCTCCTAGGCATGTGCAGTTATTCTGCTGTTGCATTTGGCCCTTTTGCACACAGTTGTTTTTGCACAGAATACACTATTGCCGTCTTGGTTTTTGTGCTTGGCACCTTGATCTTTGTTCTGCACTTGGGTCTTTGTGCTTGGCCCTCCACATTTTGCAGTTAAGGATCCTTTTTCAGTTCTTGTAAGGAAGTGTGGCTGTGACATAGTTTAGATTTTGAGAAGTGTTAGAGTGTTTTGGTTGATAGCCTGTTGACAGTAGAATTGTGCATATGTGCCACAGTGGGCTCTCAGTGTTGCAGACAGCCCATGGAAGGGAGAACTCAATCAGCTTCAGCTTCTACTGGGTTTATTAACAAGTTGCACCATAATGTCAAAGCTGTTACTAATAAATGTCAAACCTGATACTAATAAATGAAAAATGTTTCCTCAAAAGGTCCTCCTGAAGATAGCCCTGTTGAAAGGCTCAACTTCATAAGAACATACCATATTTTTCTGTGTATGATGCACACCCACGTTTTTGGCCCATACTTTCAGGAAGAAAACTTTTGTTTTCATTTTTTAACTCATTTTTTATTCATTTATATTTAGAAACAAAACTGATTATCTTATTCCAGGGCATTATATTGCATGTGGCTATCATATCTGTTGCTTTCTTCAGTTATACTTTTAATGCATAAGCACAAATAAAATAATTAAAAACATTTATACAGACATGGAATTAGTACTACCCACACATAATGTGCATCCTTATTTTTCCCTAAAAAATTTGGGCAAAAAGGTGTACATTATACATGGCAAAATATATTTTATAATATCATTAGGAAACTCTTCATTGTGTCAGTTGCTAGGTTCTCTTAGATCCACCAATCTTACACAGAGCAAAATTCACATAACTGATCTGGGGAGAAGGGGGTGGTAAGTGCATGACAGAAAAGCAAGTTAGCAATCACTGCTCCAGGGATAAGCTCTGTAGTAAAATTATGCTGAGTGCTATGGGAGAACAAAACAAGTTTAAACTAGTAGGGTGAGAGAGTTAGGAAAGTCAGGGTAAGTAAATAATGAAGGATAAATGGGGATTACTAAGGTAAATGACTCACAGGGGAGGGAGGGATAGGAAATCAAGCAGTTGCTGCAGTGGTGACCATTCATTTATTGAATAAACATCTACTGTGTGCCAGGAACATGCTGATTTCTAGTGATCTAGAAATGAAGAAGATGGGTTTAGTGTGTCAAATATGTCTAAATACAAGGAGAGTGCTCCTTGTCCCTGCTCAGAAGTTGTGGGACAGGCAGCCCTTTGGGAAGGAAGAGAGACTGTGATGGACATGATCAAGATCACAGAAGGCCTTGAATGCAGGACTAAGACATTTGATAAAGAAGGGCTACTAGATGAGGGTGATCCTGTGTGCATTTTAGAAAGTTAACTTTGGCATCTGTGTATAGAATGAGTTCATGGAATCTAGGACCGAAGGTGGTGAAAAGTAAGAGGGGCTTATGAAAGGGCATACTCATCAGTGAGAAGGGGTCATATTCTAGAATGGTTAAAAGGTAGATTTGACATTGAATGATGCTAGATATAATGGGTATAAGGTGATGGAGAGCCTTTAGGTTCATTTTCTTAATTATGGTTTAAGTGGTCAGCTGCAGAGATGTGGTTGCTGTTGATAAAGATGAGAACATATGATCTGGTTCAGGGAAAAGATGATAAGTTCAGCATTCACTATATTGAGTTCCATGTATCTCTGGTGTGTGGGTGTGGTGAGATCAGCATAGGTCTGGAGCTCAGGAGGATGATTCTGGTTGGGAGATAATGAAATGGAAGCACTCAGAGTATTTCTGGAGGGTGAACATTACCAAGTAGTCAAGAGCAGCAAGGTCTTGAACCCACGCTGGCCAGGAGTGATCTTTGACCTACCACTTACTTGCTTCATAGCCTTGGACAAAATATAGAATCTCTCTGTGCCTCAGTTTTTTTCAGTTTAAAATGAACTATTGATGGTAAATACATATTTCTCAGTTTGAGGGTTATGTGAGTTAATGCACAAAAAGCTTTTAGAACAGTCTCTCACGTATCTTCAAAGTTAAGGAAATACAGAGAAGAGAAAGATCAAATATGGAACCCTGGGAGTATCTCGGTCCTTAACATGTGGGTGAAGGAAGGGGCAACCTAGATTGTGAACAAGTAGCCATCAAAGAGAGGATGAAAACCTAGGAGAGGGTGTCACAGAAGCTAAGGGGTGATAGAAAAATAAGAAGATTAAGGAAGCAAGTCATCATTAAGTATCTCAGAGGTTCAGTGAGTTAAGATCTGAATTGCACATGCTCTTGTTGGCACTGACTAAACAGACAAAAGTCCCAGCCCTCATGGAGCTGACATTATCATTGGAGGATGCAAATGATAGAACAGAAAAGTGAATTGCATGGTGTGTTAGAAGTTGGTAAGTGCTATGGAGACAAATATATTAGGAGAGGGGGATGAGATTATGCAGCAGTGAAGCAACTTGCTATTTTAAATTGAAATAGGTTATTATTATAAATTGAGGGATTAAGGAAGGTCTTGCTGAAAAGGTGGCATTTGAGCAAACTATTAGTGACCTTAGGTTGTAGCTGTTTTAGAGTAAATGAAAGAAATAAAAGCAGAAAGTGCAAAATGCTATTGCAAAAACCAAACTCTAGAGAAAACTGCAGCTGGAGACACCCAAGATCAAAGAAGAATGTGTGTTTCAGCATGAAAAGACTTTAGCCAATTTATTAAAATCCCCATTTTAAAGATGATAAAATTAATAGGGAGATGAAATTATTTGCTCAAAGGTCCATTGATCTAGGAAGTGATAGAGGCAGAATACAAAGTCAGGTAGGTAGGATACCAAGTTTGTTAGGTTCAAGTGCACCTGTTAATGTCTAACACACCTGTTAATGTCTAAAAACGTATTGTTTTAACCTCAGCTGGGTGTGAATGTCATTCCTCATCTTTTTAAATGTCTGTTCGGCTACCTCTCTCATTCCCTAAGGAGTTATTCAATATCTGTACCTCTTTCTTCAAAACCACTTACAGGGCTGTTGGAGCACATGAATACAGGGTTAAGGAATTAGAATATGTTGTCAGAGAGAGTTTAAAGTAATGACCCCTTGGGTGTGGGCAGGACAGAGACAGTAGCACAACCATGCACGTACATACAGAGGCAGCACAGATCTCACTTACAGTCAAGCTGATGAAGCCTCCCTAGAGGGGATGGCATTAAATTGGACCATGAGGTACAGGTAGGATATTGCTGGAAGGTGATTAGGTAACTCTTTGTGCTGGAGGGAAAGTTTTGAGCTAATGGTACAAGGTTATTAAAAACTAAATTGGCACTTAAATTGTGTATAAAGCTATTTTAGTTCCTATTCTTTTTAATTTCTCTAAAGCTTTCTTCCATTTATTGTTCTGTTATACCTCCACCTTTAGTATCTCTAATTTTTTCTCTTTATTTGAAACCTGAAACTTGTCTCCTACATTTCACATAGCCCATATCTTTAAACATGAGGAGATTTCTATTTCTTCCTTCCAGCTTCAATCAGAATTAGTAAGAAGTGCCCCCCAGAACTCCATCAGAATAAATGGTACCAGCTCATCTCTCTCATCTGTCTCCTGGATCACATATGCAGACATAGCCTCTTTTAATTTGGAATCTAAAACCTCATTAGCCTAACCTAAAAAGATAAATATGGAATTTTTTTTTCTTTTTGTGACTTTGTAATATTTGTTTTAAATTAAAGCATTCTTTTAAACCCTCACCAGAGGACCCAAGGATATGTTTATTGATTTTAGAGATAGAGGAAGAAGGGAAGAGAGAGAGAGAAGGAGAGAGATGAGAGAGAAATATCCATCAGTTGATTCTGGTATGCTCCTGACTGGGGATTGAACTTGCAATCTTTTGGTGTATAGAATGACACTCCAATTAACTAAGCCACCTGAACAGGGCAAATTAAAGCATTCTTAATTTGTCAGTTTTAAAGAATACTTTTGATTACTAGTCATAAAAGATGAAGAAACCAGGGTGTCAATATTACCTTTCAACTTATTTCCTTTTGCTTTTATTTTTGGTCAATTATATAATGTCCAAGTTGTCATTGTTTATAACATTTTGGTTGTTTTATACTTATTCCCACATTAAATTGGAGTCAGTGTTTATGTAACTCCAGTAATTTTGTCAAAATTTTATTATTACTCATTTCCCAGCTGAAGTTTATTGTCTGGCATCTTATTCAAGAAAGGCTCGTGGAGAATATATTACCTAAGCTCTTGTAGGACAAAAGGTGTTTGTGTCTTTAATACTTGAGTGACAGTTTGGCTGGATGGAAAATTTTTAAATTATACTATGTCGATATTGCTCAAGTGTTTTCTAGTGGTGAACATTGATATAGAATGATAGGAGGCCAGATGATTTTTTTCTTTTTATAAGAGAAATTTGGTATTTTTTGCTTGTCTTTACTTCTTTATCTTTAAAGCCTTGTAACATTATTGCATTATTTATACAGATTCTATATCAAGTTTTTCCTGGGACACAGTATGTTGTTTTATTAGATAAATTTGAATCTCCTATTTCCTACAGTTTTTCTTGAATCATTCCTTTAAATATATTTTATGTTCTTTTGTTTATTTATCTTCTCTCAGGCACTAGTACACTAATGGTGAAAAGCAATGTAGCCACTTAGTAGCTGTATGACCTTAGTTGGAAAGTGGTGTAACCTCTTGGGGTCTCAGTTTCCTCATCTGAAGTGTGGAATACTAAACCTCAGAATGTTGTAAAGATTAAATAAGTTAATACATGTGAAATGTCTGGAACTGTGTCTGGCACATATCATGTACGGAGTATTAGCTCTCATTTTTTTTCATCTACTTCTTTTGAATTCCATATCAATCATTTCCTCTTTTTTTCTAAAGGTAAATACTTCAGACCTCCATTCAATGCTGGGCATTGGATAACAGGATATCCATTCTTGGTAGCCCCTGGACTAGACCCTAATGAATAGACAGATTCACTCCTTTTTTTTCCTTTTGGCTTAATATTTATTCTTAGAAAGTTTTTTCTATGTGGCTCCCAAATGTACACATATATCCTATAACTGCCAAACATTCTTCCCAGTTCAATCAATCAAAAGAATTTACTGAGCATCTATTGTACTATGGGCCTACAATTATATTAAAGATAAATTGAGGCATATTAAAATATTTAAAAGTTTATTTGAGCAAAAATTGATTCAAGCCAGGCAGCATTCAATCTAGCAAATAGAAAGGAGTTCTGAGCAGCTGCAAAGAATGACAGACTTACAGGCGGAAGGGAGCAGGAACAAGAAAGTTATACCAGGCAGAACAGTGGGTTGGTTATTGCAAGCTCACTTTCCTTTGGGAGATGACAGGGGTCTATCAAGCAGATTACCTAATGAGTGGTGATCAGGTGACTCCTAATTGACTAGTTTAAGATTCTGTTTCTAGGATAATAAAACTGTAATTAAGTTAAGTCCCAATTTGGTGACATGGGACATAAGTGACTCCATTTTGGGCCTGCTGTCTTATTTTTTAAAAACACTAAAGGGAATAGGTAAGATGCAATCCCTGTTTTTCAGAAAGTCTAAATCTTGTGGGGAGGTATAAAGTAATATAAGTTATTATTTGAGATTATGTTGCTAGTTACTATAACTGAAACAAGAGCATAGTTGAAGAGAGACAAATGAGGGCAGCTTTATGGAAGTGGTAAGTTTGAATTGGAACGTGGAGTGTGGGCAACATTTGGATGAGTAAAAGGAAAGAGAAAGAACATTCCATGTAAGTCATGGTGAGGACAGTGCACATACTTATTGCATTAATTGAGAATTTGCATACATTAAGGACACCAGCAAGAAACAGGGTTGGCTCTAGGATGACCAAGGCATAATATAGGCAACTTAAGGAATCACACAGATCAGGAGGCAGTGGGTGCCTGGCCTTTACTTGTGGACTCAAGTCAAGGCAAACGTTTTGAAAACTTGCACATGAAAGAAATGAATGATAGAAAAGTTCCAGATGTTGAATTAATCAGGTAGGATTGGTTCCTCAAGCTGCTTCAGATAGTGAAAAACAGTAACTGAGTGAGAAGATTCCTGATCATAGTGAGGGAAAGTGAGCTAAAGGCTAAATGTTGAGGCTGTGATGGAAGTGGGGAAAAATGGAAGTTTCGTAGCTGGGAGGGACCAGAAGTTAAAGACAAGGAGTAGTTTGAGGAGGATGGTTCAGAGCTAGAGAAAAATGTTCAGTTTCCCCTTTGTAATTAAGGGTCAGTTTTGTAAGACTTAACACACTCTCACTGAGGAGGGTGTCAGGGGTGGAAACTCCACAGCAGCAGCCAGTATGGGCCCACATGCTTTCTCTTGTGGAATCCTGAGGAAGCCACAGGTTTCACACTACCTGGTGATTGTCAGACCTACTTTGCAACCTAAGAATCAGTTCACCTGTTGGAATGGCATAGGTAAATTAATTGTATTTATTAATGTACCATTCCACTTTTCTTTTCCCCCCTTGCTTTTATGCATGAGATCTCCTGGGTGTTTTAAATCTGAGGATTCAAAGATGTTTTTTCTAGTCCAGCTATCATGCTAAGATCCACAGAGTGTCAGGAATGACACAGGATAGAGTTAAAGAGTTGGTATTATCTTTGTTCTGTAGTTCTTTGCTCAACAGATACCGAAGGAAAATTCCTGTGAACAGATGGATGGAAAGGAAACCAATGCAGAAATAAACAGTGCTTGTCATTTTAAGTCTGCATTTGTAAGGATTGTTTTGGAGATGAAAAGCCTGAGCAGATGACTTCAGGTAATTGAGGCAATATTTCAAGTGATATATACATATTCCTACTTGATAGATCTTGCTCTCTAACTAGCCATCATCCTATTTTATAATGTTATCATATTTTTAATTATATTGTACATACTTGTTTACAGCTATTTGCTATATATCCAGGGTGACAGTACAGCAAATTAGTTTTTGCCCATTGCCTCTGACTGTTTTTTGCCTCCAACAGAACCATAAATACTGCACTGGAGAAAGCCTGTTCAGATTACTTGTCATGCTGGCATGTGACCACAACAGAACTGTCCTGAGGCAGAATATCTTGGGAGCTGACTTTACAGGAACCCTGGGAAGGGGAACTGCCACCTCCCCATAGCAGGATCCTGGCATTAACACATACCCACAGAGCAGCATTGACCACTTGCTTGACTCTGTGGAAAGGAATTTATGATACCAGTGCTTCTGTGTCTTCACTGACTGTTGTGGAGGCTGTGGAATGTAGAGTGAAAGGCAGTTGATAAACTGATAACTAAGAAAAATGAAAGAAAAGTTCCCTAGCATGGTGGTTGGTGTATAGGAGGTTTCAGGAAATAGTAATGTCCTTTTTTCCTTTTGCATTGGCAGAGGGACAGGACCGGAAAGAGACAACAACAGGTTACTGAAATGCCTCACCTGGACTACTGTCAGTGCAGCTGGAGTCTGTGTTAGACGCTCAGCTGGGCAGACATCTAATTTTGTTCCTCTTATTTTTCCAACTGTGGTTTCACCGTTAGGAACTGGGCTCCTTCCTGTTCCACTGTGGCCAAGGCCTACTTTACAGTATCATTTATAATTATAAGAGCTGTTTGAATTTATTGAGTATATTTTATGAGCCAGATGAAGTGCCAAGTGCTTTATATAAAACATGTCATGTAATCCTGTAATGAGTCTATGTGGCTGAGACTCAGAGATGTTGAGTCTTTTGCTCTAGATCACCCAACTAGGCTCTCCTGTGAAGCCTGGATTAGAACCCATGCTGCTATGGCTTCAAATCCCATGCATCTAACCACATATTACTCTTCCTGTTCTGGCTTTGTTTTCATGTCATAGAGTATCTGCCTGGGATCCTAGGTCCCCAGAGATTTCCTTTCCTACTCAATGCTAGTGCTTCATTTCTATGTTAGTGATACCCATGTCTTCATCCCCAGAATTTGCTCTTGTTTGCTTCCCAAATGCCACTCTATGGCTGGTATGAGGGGAAGAACACAAGGAAAGGGGTGTCTTGGGTTTCAGTGATTCCAACTACCTGTGTACCACTGAGAGATGGCAGAAGGCTACCTTATGACAGCCAGCTATGCCAGGATGATGTGATTTAGTAAAAGCATGAAAAAGAGAAACAGATTATAGCAATAGTGAACACATTATTAGTTTATTGTTTTATATTATAGGATGTATGATGATTATCATTGGACAGGCACAAATAGTAGTTTCTGTCTTTGAAGAAGAAGATAGCATGAAGAGGCAAATGTATGTCTCGTGAAGGATGCTAAAAACCACTGGTGTTCAGTGGGACTAGTAACTGGGAAGTCAGGAGGGATATCAGAAGTAAACAAGGAGCAGTCTATTATGCTGGTGAATATCAGGCCTCTGGCTTGGGATACATTTATAAGACTAAGAATCTCCACACTCATAAATGTGACAGTTTTTTATCTTCACCTGAGGACATGCTTACTGACCTTAGAAAGAGGCGAAGGGAGGAAGAAAGAGAGGGAGCAAAGCATTGATGTGAGAGAGAAACATTGGTTACCTCCCTCACACACCCCAATTGGGGACCAAACCCACAGCCCAGGCAAGTGCCCCAACCAGACATCGAAAGCACAACCTTTCAGTTCTTTCCTTAGGTGCATAGTAGGTGCTTAATAAATATGTCATTTTATGTGAGTAAAGAACGGCACCAATTCCATGCTCTCTACCTCCCACTGAGGAAAATTATAATGTTCACAGGAGAGCAGCAGGACACCAAAGGGATGTTTGACATTTTAAGAGCTGATTTCAGATTCTCAGAAAAATCTGGTAATGCATTACTTCTCTGCGCCAGCAGTGCCTGTGATGTATTCACAGCATGTTGCATCCAGCAAAACCCTGCCATCACATAGACTAAGATATTTGAGGGAGGCAAGTAGAAATTCCCACAGTTCTGGCAAAAGAGAAGTGTGGAACACAGAAGCACTTGTTACTCAATCAAAGCCCTCAATGTGGATAGGAAGCAATTGAAGGAAGACACTGATCAAATAGAGCAGTTGCTGAGCTCAGAGATGTAGAGAGCTGGAAGTGGGTTGCTCCCATCCTGACAAAGAAGAAATCCAAATACACCGAAAATTAATTGCTTTTTAAAAACCCATCAGATAACAAGGGTTACAGGGCAAACAACTAACCTGAAATCTGGAGAGAGATGGATGTCGTGGGAAGAAATAAGAATCTGAGCATTTGCTTACCTGGGAAGATGTCACGTAAGTGGGTAAGGAGATTCAGCTAGAAATTGATCACAGCTTGGTAAAATATAGTTCAGCTAGTGTGTGAATGGGACATCTCTAGTAACTACAGACATAGGGAAGTTTATACCAGCTTGCAGGTTTTTCTCCAAGAATTCCACCAGTTGCTCATAAGGGGAATGGGGAGGATCCTGAGGATTCCTCCCCATGGTGTTGGCTGAGAAAGGGAAGAGCAGCCACTCCCCAAACTCCACCCAGACCCACCTTCAGACCTACCTCACTCTCTCTAAGGTACACGAGTCTTAATCTGCAGCAGGGTAGATCAAGAAAAACTATAATCCAAGGCACTTGTCAAACCATTGTAGCTAGGGGCAAGGAACAGAAAAAAAAAAACAGTTTAGTCCATGGGAGAAGGGTAGGAGGGCAGGAGCAGTGCTAGGCTCATTCCATCTGGAGGGAGGCCAGGAACATGGGTGAAGGCCACACCCCTGGGACTCAGTTCCTGACCCAAATGGAATTTTAATCAGAACAGAGAGTGCCTGACCCCTCACTATGCTAGCAAGCATGGAGTAGCATTTATACTGGAATAAATATAACAGTGGATTACAGCAGGGAGAGTTATTAGAGACCAGCTCTCTCTGGGGAGACTCCAGGCAAGCAGATGACCTGAAGCCACAGAGGGTGTAGTCATTGAGGGAAAACCTCCTGGCAAATTAAAACCACTAGGCTTGGTAGGAAGAAAGGCACCATCTCCAAGCATAAAAAATGTTCAACTCAGCCCTGGCTGATGTGACTCGGTGTATTTGGAACCCTCCAAAGGGTCACCAGTTTGATTCCCAGTCAGGATACATGCCTGGGTTGCAGGCCAGGTCCCCAGTTGGGGACGCATAAGAAGTAACCATACATTGATTGTTTCTCTCCTTCTCTTTCTCCCTCCCTTCACCTCTCTCTAGATATAAAAAATAAACAATCTAAAAAATATGTTCATCTCAGCACATATTGTCCTGCCCAACAGATCTGGGTTTCAATAGTTGCAGGCAAATTTTAAAAAGAAAAAATCCAGAAGAGACAAAGCAATCATCAGAACCAGAGTCAGGTATGAAAAAGATGTTGGAACTATCAGGAATTCAAAATACCTATGGTAACTATCTGAAAGATTCTAATAGAAAAAGCAGATAACATGCAAGATCAGATAGGTACTTTTTAGCAGAGACATGGAAACTTTAAGAAAAAAAGAATAACACAATTGAAATGTTCCAGCATAAGTGAGGTTGGCTTGTGGGCCCGTGGCTTTTTTGGAAGCAGAGGTTCTCATGCCTGATTAATCATGTGGTCTGGTATTAGAACAGATTCACACTCCTTTTGTCTCTTGGTCAAAGTTTTGCCCTGATCCATCTACAAACACATGTTTCAGCCTTCAGGAGTCTCCTCCCAGGGAGTGCCACGCAGCACCCCAGTTCCCTGCTCCAGCATTGCACCTAGTGCTCTAGCAAGTGGAAGTGTCCACTGGTCCCTGAAAATTTCAATGCTGCTTTAGGCCTCCAGGCCTTTACACTTGCTATTTCCTCTGATGGTATGACAGTGCTCCTTCCCTATTTGCATGACTTCAAAGAAGGAGGTGATAGCCTGGATTTATCATTAATTGGCTGAGTGATTATTTAAAATATCATGATATTTTTGCTTCAGTTTTCTTACTTGTGAACAAATCACAGACTTGAAAAGAGAAAAATCACTGTCTTTAAAGTTGATAACTTATCAAAAAATAACTAAATTGTTAGTTGCTTGATCTTATGAAAAACAATGCAACTAATTATAGGGTTTTAGGAATTGCATGCTTGACAGGTCCAGCTGATCCAGAGAGGGAGAAATTTGGCTCAAACTTGGAGACCCAGTAGGAGACAGAGGTGGCCATGAGCATATGATGAACACAAGGTCTGGGTGGGTCAGAAATGCAAACATATGATTCCCCAAAAGAGAAGATTATCAACAGTATACACAAAAAGCAGCTCTATTTAGGCCTTTTGTCTTCTAGAAAGGAAGCTAAAAATATTTCATTAGCTTTTAAATATAAAAACAAGGGGTATATAATTTATTCCTTGGGTATTTAACTTTCTGTCACATTTGGTGACCAATTAAGAGGGGATAGTGGTGGAAGTAAAAGAAAGTTGACACTTCATGTGTCAACTTGCCTGGGCCATGGGGTACCTGATACATGGTTAAACAATTTCCTGTGTGGTCTGTGAGGGTGTTTCTGGGTGAGATTAACATTTGAATTCGTAGACTGAGTAAAGCAAATGGCCCTCTCCAATATGGATGGGCCTCATTTAATCCACTGGAGGCCCTAATAGAAAACACAGAATTGAGGGAAAATTTCTCCCTCTGCTGCTCTCCCTCTGCTGCCCTGCCTGACTACCCAAGCTAAGATATCTGTCTTCTGCCCTTAGGCTGAAACTTACACTACTGACTCCTGAGTCTCCATCCTGCTGACTGCAGATTCTGCAACTCTCAGCCTTCACAGTCATGTGAGCCAATTTCATATAATCTCTGTCTCTCTGTCCCTCTGCCTCTGTCTCTCTCTCTATGTCTCTCTCTCTGTGTCTCTCTCTCTCTCTATGTGTGTGTGTGTATACATATACATATACATATCCTCTCTATATTTGTATTCTCTATACTCTATATTTATAGTCTCTTATTCTCTCTATATTCTCCATCTCTATCCTATACCTGTATCTATCTATCTGTCTCTATCCTATTGGTTCTGTTTCTCTGGGAAACCCTGACTAACATAGAGTGTCTGAGAAGTAGTTCAAGGAATCTAGTAAAAGTGGGACAAAGGAGATGATGCAGGCGTGCAGAGGAAGGAAAACAGGGAAGAGAAATGACAAAGAAACAGGGAACATGTTGGCAGCCAGAAGGGAGGTCACCTCTGGAAAGAGAGGAATGGATAGGGAGGGCCCCTGAGAGGCTTCTGTAATCATCTATTTCTTGACCTGAGTGTTGTTCACGTTGGTTTTCTCTTTGAGATAATTCATTGAGTCTTGCGTTTATGTTTTTGGTACTTTGTGTTTGTTTTATTGCACGCTCATAAAATTATTAAAAGTAAAAAAGAAAAAGAAGGAGAAAAGAGGAGAAAATGACAGATACAGAAAAATAGGGACAGAGAGAGATATGCCCAGTAGCTTTGGAAGAATTTTCCAGAAGTCCCACACAGCTATTTCATTTGTTGGACCCTCCAGAGCATTCCCCTGCATCCCAGTATTCTAACTTCATGAACACAGCTTCCTGTCCTTTTCTCCCTCTCTGTACCTTCTTTTGGCCTGCATGGAGACAAGCATTTCTCATTGTGCTCCACTTTTTGCCCTAACCCTCCACCCACCCCATGCAGCCCTTGGAGGCATTGCTTCTTTCTCTGACTAGCCTAGACCATGACATCAATCACATTCTGCCTCATGAACTGCTCACTCCCAGGTTCCTTGTTCTTAAGACTAATGCCTTTCACAAAGCTGCAAACTTGAATCAAACCTCCAGTTTTACTTCTCTACTTCTTCAGTCTCTGAAGTAGATACCACTTGAACAAATATTTTTGGAGGCCTGTTTTTTGCACTTGCTGGTCTAGATGCAAAGAAACAGTGATGGCTGACTTCCAAGAGTGAGTGTGCCAAGAGACCCAGGCAGAGGTTGTATACAAGATTATGGCATGGCTTCAGATGACTCAGAATGTCACATAGGCATCATTCTGTTGGCCAAGCAAGTCACTAAACCCAGTTCAGACTAAAGGGAAGAGAAGAATAGTCTCTATTTCTTGATAGAAAAAATAGCATGTGCATAAATAAGGGAATCGTATCCATCTTGTAGACAAGCTACCATGGCCACTGCACTGAACTCTGCCATTACTGATACACTGAGCTGATGGCAGGTCCTTGGACACACAATTCTGTTTCACGCATCTAGCTCCTGAAAAATTCAGTTCCCTCTTTCTGGGTTCTCTTTCACCCTTGTCTGTCAAACTAACTCCTGCTCATCTTTAAGACTGACTTTGTATATCACCTCATCAAGACCAATAAATGTCTTACCCTTCTACCTTTGGACTACTATTATGGGTATAATTGTGTCCCCCCCAAAAATATATTGAAGTATTAGCCCCCAGCACCCATGAGTGTGACTTATTTTTAGAAATAGTGTTTTCAGGTGTAATTGCAAAAAAGTTAGGTAATTGGGGTGAGTCCTAATCTAATATGACTTGTGTCCTTATGAGAGGAGACACACAGAAGAAGGATAGAGGCAGTGACTGACATTTGCAGCTGCAAGCCAAGGGAGCATTGCTGTGTTCCCTTTGGACACCGGAAGCCAAGGGAAGGGCATGGGAAAGATTCTCCCCTACAACCTTGAAGAAACCGTGGCCCTGGTAAGGCCTTAATTTTAGATTCCTAGCCTCCAGAACTGTGAGGAACAATGTAGAGTACAATCATTATGCCTTTATTATTTATTGATTGATTGATTTTGATTTTAAGAAAACATTTATTAAAGTGGGGAACAGTGAAGCAAGGAAGCGCTTAGGATAGAAGAAGCAACAAGAGAGACCAGGTGGGGCTGCTTTAGCTCACTGGAAAGTCAGAGAAAAAGGGGCCCTGGAGACAGGTTTAGGGGTAAGCCTAGGGCAAGCTGTCACTGGTCATTGTTCTCCTGGTTGCAAGTCTCGTGAGGACCCTTAGAGTATAGGAGATGAATGCCTGAGAGGGAAGAAGGGTATGGGCATGCTCCCAGGGGGGAGAGCATGCCCAATCATATTTTTAAATAAATAATTTCATTAATGTATGAATGAATAAAATAAATTTGAATGAAAATACATAACATATGTGCTTTGCATAAATGGGGCATTTTCTTTGTTCCCATATGGCTCAGAATTTTACTGACAAAAAATGGACATTGAAAAAATACCAAGTTAATTTTTGTTTATAAGTCCTTAGCTGCTCTGATCTATGAGCCTGTAAAGCAAAATTATTCACAGATGTGGGACCTGAGCCACATTTCAAATTCTCATTAGCCAAGTAAACCTCAGGAATACCTTAGCACATGTAGAGTCTTAGTGGAATGCTCTCTTATGGCCACCAAAAGCCAAGGCCTCAGAGAGCATAAAAAAAAAATGCATGTGTGGTTGCTAGCTTATAACTTTGCTCTGAGTTGCTAAGTTTTGCTGAGCAGAAGGCTCTTCTTAGAGCTACATTGCAATGGCTAGAAAGGTTGTCACTGTGCCCAGAACTCTGTTAGGCCACAGGCTACATCTGGATCTTTATAGGTCCCGTACTCCAGGCATTGACCTACTATGCTTCTGCATGGCTAGATAGATTAATTGAAGGGGGCTTTTTTCTGGGAGAGCATGAGACTTCTTTGTTCCTTTAACTTTTTGTTCCATTTTTTAACTCCCCTTGCTCTTCTTGTCATCTAGAGCTCTAACTATCCTCAAGAAGGCAAGGTGAGTAAGGGGAGCCTAGAGAATCTTTCCCACCTTAGCCTCCCTTTTTAGAATCCTAACTTGTCTTTCTCATGACCCTTGGGACATCAAAGTACACTAACTGGGTTGCAAGAGTGGTTTTGGGACTTGAGACCTGTCCCAATGAACCCAGATGTGTACATAGATGAATGAACAGACACATACAGAATGAAACTTTGCCTCACAGTTACCTGTTTGCACATTTTCTTCCTCCTTTGGAAGAAAATCACCCCATGAGAGCAGAATCTGTCATTTTTTTTAGTTTTCTAGCTCCAGCTCTTGCATAACGTTTCTAAAGAACAAGTATATAGCAAATGATTGTAGAATGGATATTAAACACACCCACAAACATACACACATGTGCACACAAAGGCCACAGTTACATGGACTCTTCCTCCAATTGGTTTAATCCTACAGGAAGAATGTGTGCCATTTGGCTGATTCAGTGCATCCCATCCTTGGTGAACTTAGCGCCGCTATGAAGATTTGATTATGTAGCACCCATTTTACACATTATTTTATGGACTTTGCTATCAAAACAAGCAAGCAGCTCTTTCCCCAAAGGAGAGAACCAACTTTCCCCCCTTCTTTCTCTTTATTCAGGAAATGTCCAAAAAAAAAATCCTCCTCTTGTCAGTCTCACCCTTCCCTGGGGCTGGGTTTCATTCTTCTGAGGGACAGTATCTGCCAGGTGAAAAGGGTGAGGCTCTCTGTCCCTCTTGGGCAATTGAAACTGTGGTCTGAAGCCTCAGCCTCACCTACCTGGGGACAGATAAGCTGCAGGAGTCATGGAGCTCATGGACATGGTGGCTCATGGGTATTTAAGATTTAATGTTAACAGTATTTCTTGAAATATTAACTTTGTAGACTTGTTCCTGGAAGCCTGTTTTGTGTTCCTAGTTTGTATTTGTCTGTAGTGCAACATTCTCTAGAAGGTCCACCTATTTTTACTATTGAATGCTCCTGCCTTTGTTTTTGTCACAGTGACAATCTTTCTTCATATTCATAAGGTACCGTGATTGGAACCTTTCTTTGGGGACTGTGAGGCAGCTGCAGCAGCAGCAACATCTTTTTTTATGGAGCAGCAGTGGCTGCTTAGCCATGCTTTAATAATACTCATGCCTTGAGCTAGCTCCATAGAAGTGGGGAGGGGCCCACTATATTGACACAGCCACTGTATATAACTGACCACTCTTGTGGCCAAAGGCATGAACCTGAATAGGAGTGTGGCATATTGCATTCTTGGCATTCATGACACCAATCTTCGCCCTTCTCTGTATCCATGCCCTTTACCATGTGACTTTCCAGTATATCCTACAAAGAGGTTGAATCTCTTCTTGGCCCCTTGACTCCCAGGTTAGCCTTGAGCCTTACTTTTATCAATAGGACATTGGCTGCATGACACAAGGGGAAGCTTTAAAAAGTGCATGTGTGGCCCTAGCTGGTGTGGCTCAGTGGATTGAGTGTGGGCCTGAGAACCAAAGGGTGACTAGTTGGACTCCCAGTCAGGGAACATGCCTGGGTTGCAGACCAGGTTGGGCCCTCAGTAGGGGTCACATGAGAGGCAACCACACATTGATGTTTCTGTCTCTTTCTCCTTCCCTTCCCCTCTCTTTAAAAATAAATAAATTAATTAATTAAATATTTTAAAAATAAAAATAAAAAGTGTCTGTGTGATTGCAGTTGGATAACTGCAGCTCGACCTTGCCCATAAGAAGGGGATGCCTAGGCTAGCCTGCTGTTCCCAGGAGGAAGGGAGAGTCTTCAGAGCACAGCCAAGGCATTCCATCTGAGCTCAGCTGGATTATCTACAGATGTTCAAGGAGCTCAGCCTGTATAAAGCCACCCCCAGATCACCCACAGATTACCAAAACATGAGGATTTGTATTTTAAGTTACTGTATTTTGGGGTAGTTGGTTACAGAACACTACTAGGACTCACTATAGACTGAATGTTTAGGTCCCTCTCCCCAAATTCCTATGTTAAATCCTAGTCCTGATATGATATGATGGTGTTAGGAGGCGGGGCCTTTAGGGGATAATTAAATAAGGAGGGAGGAACCCTCATGAACAGGATTAATGCTCTTATAAAAGAGATTCCCGAGGGCTCCTCTGTCACTCCCACCATGTGAAGACACAGAAGACAGCCATCTGTGAGACAGAAAATGAGTGTTCATCAAATACTAACTATGCTGGAGCCTTGATCTTGGACTTTCCAGCCTCTAGAACTGTGAGAAATAAATGTTTGTTGTTTATAAGCCATCCAGTCTGTGGTATTTTGTTATATTAGGATGAATGGACTGAGATATAACTCTAGTTAACTGATACAATGGGAGTTTCAGAGAAAGGAAACGGTAAGATTGGGTCTGTAATTAGAGTGTCTGAAGTCTTTGGATTGCCTTAGATGCAGGCCTGACAAAGATTATATCAATACAGTTAACTGTGCACAAGTGTTCATCTCTGTTGCTTTGTCCTGGTCTAAACTCTCACCTGGATTTCCACGAAAGCCTCCTACCCAACTTGATTGCTTCCATGTTTGCCCCATTTTGACATGCTCACCACACAACTGCTAAGATCACAATTTAAAATCTAAAGCAGACCATGGCACTTCTCTTCTTAAAACCTCTAATAAATGAATGAAATCTAAACCCTGGCATAATCTGACCTCCCTCTCCTAAGGCTGGCTTACGAGTCAGTTCCCTTCATTCCCTCTGCTGCAGGCCTTTGCCTTCCTACTTCCCACTTCCTTTCTTCACATGCCAAAGCAGATCCCTTCCTGGGAAACTGACCCTTCCTATTCCTTGTTCTTGGAATACTCTTTCGCTAGAATTCTACATTGCCAGCTCCCCCTGCCTCTTACATCAGTCTAAGTTCCCTTCCTCTAAATGTCCCTCCTAAACTCCTTATCAAATTAACCATCCCCTGCCCCCTGCCTCATAACTAGTTACTTGCCATCCACAATGCTGCTTTGGTTTCTTCATATCACTCATCCCTCTCTGGAAGTATTTACAGTGGTTCCCTCTTATCTGCAGTTTTGCTCTCTGTGGTTTCAGTCACCTGCAGTCAACCATGGTCCAAAATTTTTAAATGAAAAATTTCAGAAATAAACAATTCATAATTTTAAATTAAATTGTGGGCAGTTCTGAGCAGTGTAATGAAATCTGTGTCATTCCACTCTGTCCCACCCAGGAGATGATTCATCCCTTCATCCATCGTCTCCATGCTGTAGACACGCTGCCCTTTAGTCACTCAGTAGTAGTGGTCTAGGTTATCAGATTAACTGCCATAGTATGGCTGTGCTAGTGTTCAAGTAACCCCTACTTTACTTAATAATGTCCCCAAAGCCCCAAAGTGCCATTGTTAGCTTAAACTTTATCATAGATATGTATGTATAGGAAAAAACATAGCATATATAGGATTTGGTATTATCTGTGATTTTAGGCACCCACTGGGGGTCTTGTATGTGTCTGCTGCAGATAAGTGGGACTACTACAAACTTGTTTCTCTTCTTTTTTCCACCTAGACTATGTTCTCCTAAAAAGCAGGAATCTTGTCCAGCTTTTTTGTCTCTGTATATTCAATGCCTAGAATAGTGTCTATTGAATGAATAAATGAAGGAAGGAATATAACAAGACAGAAAAATTAGAATTTGGATTTACTCTCAGGATCCAATTATGGACATTTGTATAGTAAGCATCTGTGTGTGGGATTAGACCTGAACCTGTGCCCAGAATTTAAATAAAAGATTAAGTCAGAGGCTTAAATAAAAGTTAGGTATTAGCAAGCATTTTGAGCTACTTTAAGAAACTTGGGCTTAATTTTTTTAATTAAGGTATAATTTACCTAATTTGTAATGCACAGATCTTAAATGTTCAGTTTGATAATTATATGTCATTCCAAACATGATGCATTACATTTTCATCATGCCAGAAACTTCCCTTGATCCCAATTCTAGTCTATTCATTACCCCTCACTATGTCCCTTCCCAGAGCCATTTACTTGCTGACTCCCATAGATTCCTTTTCCTTTCCCTTGTTACTGGACTGGACTTTGCAGAAATGGAATCATGCAATACACTTTCCTGTGCCTTCTTACACTCAACACAATGGAATTAAAATTCATTCAGGTCATTGTTTATATCAGTTGTTCATTGCTTATTGCTAAGTAGTTTTCCACAGTTCTGTTGTGGATGGACACTTCCCTTCCTCTCCCCACTGCCTCCAGCCCCTGTTTGAAGCTATTTATAAATAATAAATAAAACTATGAAGAAAATTTTGGTGTAAGTCTTTTTTGTGGTCATATATCTGTTTTCATTTCTTTTGGGTAATACCTAGGAGTAAAATTGTTGAGTCATGACCAATGAATGTTTAACTTTTATGTAAAAGAATTAACAAAACTGTTCCTAAATGTGAGTCTACTATTAACAATTCTAGTTGCTTGAAATCCAATGTTGATAAGGTCTATCCTTTTGTAAAATTTTAGTCACTCTAGCCTTGGCTGATGTGGCTCAGTTGCTTGGTACATTGTCCTGTGGACCGAGGGTTCATGGATTCAATTCCCTGGTCAGGACATATACTCAGGTTGTGGGTTTGATGCCTGGTCAAGGTGCATTCGAGAAGGCAACCAATCCATGTGATGTTTCTCTCTCACATCAATATTTCTCTTTCTCTCTCTCCCTTCCTCTTTCTCTGAAAGCAAGAAAAAAAGTCCTTGGGTGAGGAAAAAAAGTTAGCCACTCTAATATGTGTGAAGTAGCTTTTGTGTTTTTAATTTGCATTTCTCTGATGACTATAATAGACTGGTCATTCATATGTCTTCCTTTGTAAAATATCTATTCAAGTCTTTTGCCCATCTTCTATTAGATAATTTTTTGTTTTTGTTGATTTGTATTTTTGTCAGATATATGTTTTGTAAATATTTTCTCCCAGTTTGTAGCTTGCTTTTATTTCATTTTCTTAATGTTGTGTTTTGATGAACTTAATTGTTTTTATTTTGATGACTTATTATTTATAAAATTTTTCTATTGTTGTGTTTTTTTGTGATTTAAGAAGTTTGCCTAGCTAAAGCCATGAAGACATTCTTCTACTAAGGGAACAGCAGCATTCTGGTCTGCACTCCACAATGCATGTGCACAAAACATCTTATAAAAGGAGTTGCCTGCCGGGCTCCCCAGGGAACTTTTTTCACTGAGGCCTTGTTTGACAATAAATACTTTCAATGCCCAGTTCTATTATTACCACACAGGGCAAGAGACAAAGAAGGGCCTCCTAGAGAGAAAAACTAGAAGAAACACATTTAGGTATATAGTGGGTTGACTTGTGTTGCCCCCAAAATATATATCCAAGTCCTAACAGCTGGAACATTAATGTGACCTTCTGTGCAAATAGGGTCTTTGCAGATGTAGTCAAGTTAAGAAGAGGTCCTGCTGGGTTAGGACAAGCTAGTGTCCTCATTAAAAGACAGTAGGACCCAGAGACTCAGACACAGAGGAAACACACAGAGAGAGGCCACATGAAAATGGACAGACAGACTGGAGTTGTGCTGCCACAAGCTAAGGTGCTCTGAGAAGTGCTCAGAGCCACCACACACTAGGAAGAAGCAAGGAAGGGTTTTCCCCAGAGTTTTCAGAGGATGAAAGGTCCTGTTAATACATTGGTTTCAGACTTGTCACTTCTAGGTCTGTGAGAGAATACATTTCTCTTGGTTTAAGCCCCTAAGTATGTGGTGATTTATTATAGCAGCCCAAGGAAATGGACAAAAGGTGGTTCCTCCTATAGAGGGAAGATTCAGAGTTGGAATTATAGCCTCTTCTAAAATTTATACAATTATTTTTAAAAAAATATTTTGTGTTTTTTGAGATCTCTTTCTTCTGTTCCCTAATTTTATCTGTACCTTGCTTTCCTTGCCCCAGTTATCTCTGCTCTGCCTAAATTGTGTTCTACTCTGAGAAGCTTCCCATCAGTAAGGAGTTTTTCCTGGGAAGGGGGTTAGCTTTAAGAGTTTATAGGGCCCAGGCTGCTCCAGTAGCTTCAGACCTAATCATAGGCTTCTTTCTTGCACCCATGAACTGGATCCTTACAAAATTTCCTGTAGTTATAGGTGATGCTCTGAGTTTAATCTGTGGTACTTTCCAATGTGTAGTTGTTTTGAGTTTCCCCTTTTCTTGGAGCCATTGGAAGCTTTGTTGCACTACTTCTGCTGCCACTTCTTGTGGGGTCTATGGGCATACCTTATCTGCAGGTCTTTGATTTGCCTTTCTAGTGGTCCTGTCTGTGTTTATGGGGGTGGAAAATTTTAACCTATGTTACCACCACCATCTTCTCAGAATCTATCCATGGCTTTAGATGATTATTCTACAGAGAATCACACCCTCTCTAACCAACTCCATGGGATAAGATTACTTTCCTGCTCTGTTGATGCCAACATCAGAGCAGGAAAGTAATAACGCCTTGGCCATATGCAAGGCGCTTTGTCCCGTGCAAGGTGAGTAAAGCCATGATCTGTCGATTATGAGTCTAACTTAACATTTAAGGCAGTTTAACAGGCATTGCATGTTTTTTGTCACTCCTTTGGAATTTTCTGTTCCTCACCATGCCTAAGTAGTCACTGCCTCTTTGGTTTGGGTCTCACAATGAGCCCTGTAGAGCACAGCCACCCTAGCCAATCCAAAGTCCTGTGAACATGAAAACATAAACCTATTCCTTCATGTCATTGAGTTTGGGGATCATTTATTATGTGTGTAATTGTGCTAACTGTTGACTGATATACTCCCCTTATTGTTGATGACTGATGTGTGTATTATAAAATAAAATAATGCTTGGAAAACTATAGCACCTGAACCAAATCCAGTTGGATGTCTGGTTTTGTAAGGCCCTAAAGCTAAGATTATTTTTACATTTTAAGGGGTATTTCTTAAAAAGAGAAAAGTATTGTATATGGTTCACAAAGCCTAAAATATTTGCTACCAGGCCCTTTAAAGAAAAAATTTGCTTACTCTGGAAGCAGCGGAGAGAGCCACAATCCACAGTGTGAGATCTGGGTTTTATAAGTAGCCTCAGATTTCCCATATGCAAAATGAGCTGGTTAAACTACAGAGTCCTTGAGACCCCTTCAGTTCTCAGATTTTACATGAAATAGGAAAAATAGCTATATTTGAAATATATTTGTTTTGATTATGTCAGCACCCTCACATTTGTGAAAACTCTGACAATAATAATTACATAGATGAGATAGGAATGCTGTAACAAAAGCAAAATTCCCCAGAGAAGATGCAGTTCAAGCTGAGAGCTGGGAAGTGAAGTGAAGGGAAGCAATCTGAGCTTGGAGAGGACCACAGATGCTGGATATGTACCATGCATTCGTTAGTCCTGTTCCCTGCCTAAGGGAGCTTTATGACTCAGACTACAAATTTCTTATCTAGACTAACTAGCAAAGAAAGAAAAAAATCCATGGTGTATGTAGATGTATATGTAACATCTGATTTGACTACAGTAGCAAGAAATTGGTCTTTTGTGAATTGATATGATTTACAGAGGCCTGCAAAAATAAAAGTATGGTACTTCAGGAAGAGATGAATAAAATACCAGTGTTTTATTGGAGTGATGCTACACAGCTGAAAAATTGTTGAGTTTTAGAAATGGAGAAATTGCACCTTTCAGAATGCCAGCATGCCAGTGTGTACCCTGGAAGTATGCTATTTGGCTGCACTTCAGCTCCTATTAAGCATACCTGATATTTTCCTGTCTCCCCTATGCTGTTATGCTGACTTGGGAAGGTAGCTGGGGAGAGCACTCACCGGCAAAGTTGGTGACTTGGCTGTCAGAGAGAAACACATCCCATTCTCTCCTTGATGTGATTCCAAACATGCGATTCAATGTTCCCACTTCCATGAAGGGGAACTCAATCCATTTTAACATTGCATAAAAATGTTGAATTATTTAAATGCTAACACAGATTCTCTCCAACCAGCATTTTATATGAAGATCATCTGCATGGAATTTTTTTGCTCCACATATTCAAGGGAACAAATACTGCATTCTCAGAGGACAGAAGTTTCTCATTGGAGAAGGTGAATAAGTATGAAGATTATTAATGAGGCCAAGGTGCTTTTCCTCTTCCTGTGTGTATAACTCAATAAAATTCTTTCCTTCTTTTACTGGCATTTTACATTTGTATTTGAAATAGTCAAAATGTAATGTTCCATATCAAATCTGTGTGCAAACTAAATTTCTAGTGTAGAAATTGCACATACAAAGACTCAATTTTTAGTAAAAGAGCTCTTTTCAACGGGATGATCTAATATGGTCCAGGTTCTCCCTGCAGCTGATAAGACTCAGTCTCTCTGAATAAGATTCAGTTGTGAGAGAGTAACATGTCAGAGTTACCCAATGTTCCAGTTGTAAGTTGGGAATGACATGGCCTTTTAGAGCTTCTGAATCCTGCTTCAACTCTTTACTCCTGTTATTTGGTTATTTCAGGAAGGGAGACACATAAATGACAAAAAAATACTCTTTAATAGCACTAGACAAGCTGTAGACCATTTTTTTAGCGATGTTTTGGTAATTTGTGGTGAACAAACAGAGAAGTCTTAGAGAGAATAAAAGGTGAGAGGAAATGTAATTTAAATCTATGTCCCATGGAGAGCACTGGATGAATAAAGGCTTTACCAAGTCACAGTCTCTTGCACAGCCCTTCTGAGAATCGTATCATTTAGTCTGACCTCTGGTCACTCCTACACTGTAGTCTTCAGTGAGCTGTGTTCCCACTGTGCTTGCCACAGCCCCACAAACAGGACTCCGAAAATACAGGAACAAGGGACATGCCTTTGAAATGAGTGTGGAAAGTTTAGGACCACAGAAAGAAGTTCCACTTCATAGACTGAAGAACTCCACTCAAAGAGGTAGAACTAGGGAAAATACCTATATATGTTCCTTTTATGCTTGACTCAGGGCACTTCGCTGAGCTGGGGGCAAATTTTAAAGCAACTGAGACTGGCTGGGCAACTTCAATGGTTGGATCATCAATATTAGGGCTGGAAGCAAGAAATGGTTTTACATTTTTGCTAGGATAACACCACCTAAGGTGGGCTGGGTAAATTGATTCAGGAATTGTATTAGTTTATGCATAATATAAAAACCTTACCTACAAGAGTATCTACCACTATTAGAGAGGAAAATGGAGATTTTGCCTAGCCCGAAGCTGTGAATTCTGAGGAAGTTACACAAAGACACAGAGACAGTAGGTATTGTCCACAGAGGATGAGACAGCACAGTTGAGAGAGCTTTGGCGGTGTGGCAAGGGACTGGAAGTGGTGACACAGTAGCAGTGATAGTGAATGTCTTGAGGCACAGACAGCAGTGTGGACAGAAGCATCCTTTCCAACATGATCTTGGTGGACCTTGGCTGCCCTTCCTTTATATCTGCTAACTTCTCCAAATATAGCTCCTCAAAGAAAATGACAAGCTCAAGTCTCTAAATTCTTGGTTCAAGGACAGACTAAACAATGACTCCATGATGGCTAGGTTAAAGAAAAAACCAAACCAAACCAAACCAAACCAAACCAAACCAAACCTCTAAACTTCTGCAGCTATAGATTTAAGATAGCCAAAAACTAGATAGAGAGATTAATACTGTGGTTGCTCAAGTCAGTGACATTTGAATTAATAGTCTCACTAGGTTTCTTATATGAAAGTTGCTCCATACAGATTGGCAAGCCAAAAACTGGAATGTAAATTAATGGAAGAATTCAGGGTACTCTGAGAATATGCAAACTCCAAATCCATGCTTAATGTCTCTGACAGCCAAAGAAGCAGTCCCTTCCCATAAGTCTGAAGAGGCTGTTTATCCTTTCATTGATGACCCTGTAATTCCTTCTTCAGCTATCAGTTTCCAGAACAATAAAATCAGATTCTACTGTGCCCCTAGGTACCAATTACAATTTCAGAACTGTGAGGAGAATGATCACAGAGTGAAAGTATGACAGGAATTTGCTACCTTATAAAAATAATAAAATTGAGAAAGTCCAGTACAAATAGACTCTAAATAAGCTTGACCTAGCAATACCCCACAATATTAGATTAATCTGAATGTACTGACATGAGTAAACTTATCAGAGATCCTGGATTCAATTTTTTACTTCAAAAACTAGTCGTATTTCTAATTTTTTTGTTTGTTTTTGTTGGTTGATTGAAATGTAGACTCAATGTTTGCCCACTCTGAGTTCTGAGTAAGGTTTAGATGTGACAAAGTACTTGATATAAAGTAAAGGACTTCAGGGCATAGAAAACTTGCAGTGATTTTATCATATGGCTTCCAACTAACTCCCTAATGATATCCCAAGCAAGAGAAATTTTACTCCTAGCCTCCACAAAGAGACCTGAAACCATTTACTGGGATAAATGTACTAGCTGTCTGGGTATTATTAAACAGTGGCTCTGAGCTAGTACTAATCCTGGGGACACAGGATGCCATTGTATTCCAGCAGTTAAAGTGAAATTTTAACCCAAGTTCACTTCACAAATGCCCACTAGGCTCCTAAAACTTTACTGAAGCTATTTTTCCAATTCTTATGTGTTGGAATAGTTATCCATACATGCTGAAATAATTTTCTTTGGCAGTTAGAAGAATCGGCTAAATAGATGTGCCTGAAGTTTCTCTTATCTAACCAAATAGCAAATCATTTTTAAAAAATAGTGTCATTATCAATGACAAACAGTAGAGGTTTGACATACACCAGGGATGTATGGGTTCCAAAGCATGGTGATAGAGTATCATAAATTGAATATGTTCATTCCAATTGTAGTTACTGAGCCTGATGGAGTTTTCTCAGTGGACTGGCTATTGGTGTTGCAAATGTTTTATCTCTATCTCCTTAAGAAGATCAGAAGCACTTTTCTTTCTCCTGTTAGGGTCATTAGTATATCTTTATAATCTTACCTCAGATTTAAATCATCTATCTGAATCTGTGCTACACAATTTACTCTTCAAATATATTAATTATCTTACCAACTGGTTCACTACTCTGATAAATTGAGATTAATGGAAAACTAAATACAAGGACATTTTATTCACTAAGGCAATAAAAAAAACTCACTGGTAGGGGGTTCGAATGTCTAAGGCTGAACTAACAGTTAAGGTACCTTGATCTTCAGATGTCTATTATGATGATTAAACATGGTGTTCCTAAGGGTGAAACAGATGGACAGCTGGCTAAGGTATTGCTTGACTTATACAATTAGGAAAAATGAGATTTGGTGGATAGAAGAAAACTCACAACAGTTTTCAGATTTAAGTCAGTTTATAGACCCAGAGCCTATTGCTTGCAGAGGAGGCTGGATCCCCTTAAAAAGAATCACCATAGATAGATACAGATAGATGATATAGATAGATATAGATACAGAGGTATATAGATATAGATATAGATACAGGTATAGATATAGATATAGATATATAGGTATATAGGTATAGATATAGATATAGATAGATACAGATGTAGCTATAGGTGTAGGTATAGATATAAATATAGGTATTTCCTCAAATCCTTTCTGAAATGAATTTGTAAGAATACCTAGATTTTTTGAGGTTTGTTAGGCACAAACCAAAATTGATACCAGAGGATCTGATAGGTCATCTTAGTCCCATAGTTGAAGTAGGAGTTTATAGAGACCAAGTGATAAATGGAGTTTTGGCCCAAATCAAGTTAGGTTCCTCTGGCCCTATGAAGTACACATGGTTATTTCATCAGTTCCCAAATATATAACTGTAATGAATATATTTAGCAACTGGTAGAATTCTCAACTCTATTTTCTTACCTGTGGATTAAAAGTCATTATATTAGGAAAGGCCCAATGGAGCCTGTGTGATGTAATCAGAACTAATACTTATTTCTGGAAGAATTGCATAAACTAGTGTCAGCATCAAATACTTGAATAATGCAGGGGTGGTAGTCCTTATCACTTTCCCTTTCAGTGTGACATTCTGGCCTCTGGGAGAAAAGATGGACCTTTACAGATGATAATGGACCCTATAGGCTTAACAAGGTGTTAACCCCTAATACAGTGCTAACAGAGGTAGTATGTTTACTGGACAATCAACACAGTCTCTGGTCCTTGGTGCGTGGTTGTCAATTTAATGAGTGCTTTCTTCTTTTTCTTTAATTTTTAAAAATATTTTATTTATTTCTAGAGAAGGGAAGGGAGGGAGAAGAGAGGGAGAGAACCATCAATGTGTAGTTGCCTCTTGTGTGTCCCCTAATGGGGACCTGGCCTGCAACCCAGGTATGTGCCCCAGATGGGAATTGAACCAGCGATGCTTTGCTTCACAGGCCTGCTCTCAATCCACTGAGCCACACCAGCCAGGGTGAAAATGTTTTCTTCATGATACCCATTAGTAAGAGGATCAAAAGCAGTATGCATTTACCCAGCAAGAACATCTGTACACCTTCTCCAATGTATCTTGGGCTTAAAAAACTGTCCTGTTTTCTGTCATGTTACAATCTGTAGAGATTTTAATCATCTTGAAATTCCATAAGACATAACAATGGCCCACTATATATTTTGACATTGTACTGTTAACTCAATTAGTAGTTAGTGGCAAGTACTAGGATATTCTGATAAGACATACGCATGCCAGACTGAGGAAATAATTCCCATAAATATTAAGGTGCCTGTATCACTGCTGTAGCTTTAGATGTTTAATGATTTAGAGCACAGATTCCTTCTAATAAAAGGCTGCTGCACCTTGTTCCTCCTATAACTAAGAAAAAGACTCAGTGCTTGGTAGGCCTCTGGATTTTGGAGGCTGCATAAACCATACTTGTAAATAATGTTCTAATCCATTTATTATGTGAACTAAAATACTTCCAGTTTGGGGTAGGACAAAGAGCAGAAGTTCAGGATTGCAGTCTAAGTTGACATGTCATTTGGATTAATAGTTTTTCTTTGATCCAGTGGAACCAATTGTGAAGAAGATTCCCGGGATAAATAAGGATCCCGTGAGGAGCCTCTGGAAAGCCCCACAGAAAAGTGTCAGCACAGATCCTAAGCATTCTGGAGGAAAACCATGGCTTTCAGAGCAGAGAACCAGCCTCATCTGAGGCAGCTCTTTAGATTCCCCAAATATCATATGGCTTTAGAGGCAGCTGCCACCACAGTGACTGGCCTCACCAGCACTCCTGAGATCCCGTGAACTGAACTGATGCCTGAGCCCTCGAGTCCCAGCACGTCCTGTGGAGGAGGGAACTCTCCATCAGAGTAGAGCACCAAGCAGTATTTCTTATTACCCAATTTGGAAAACGACTTGTTAAGGTGATTTAGGACTTGATGATAACAAGATTAGAGTATCCATGTCAAGAAATGTAAGGGCAGTCATGTGAATGGATTTCCCACAATGGGCCCAAAATGTAAAGAATATTTGTGTTTCCCATGAAAGCCTGCAAAAGAAAGGCCTTACTGCCTTTTGTTCTCAATAAATAGGAATATGTCTGTCGTCTCTTTCCTCAGTGCCTGCTTAATGAGGTGAAGAGCAAAATGTGTACAGAAGTAGTACTATAGACTACATTTTGCTTAAGAACTTGAACTTCACCTCTTCAAATTTGCTTCAGCCACTGCTGAGTTTCCAATTTGTCTGTAATCAGTGGCCAACACTGGATTCCAGTATCATGACATATTGAATGATGAAAAACAGCCAGTATTGTGCTGGTTTGTTGATGTTATTAGACTTCTTTTCATCCCAGAATGAGATACAATCTCTCTTCATTAAATACACTGATTTTGGGTTTAGATTTACTACCCGCCCCCGCTTGTCCTTATACTTTTGCCAGCAATAGCATCTGTGGGCTTTTTAATGTCTTAAATACTGACATGGTTGCTCAATCAAGAGTTGCTCCTGAGCAAGCACCTTACTTTACAGTTAAAGAAGAAAGAGAATGGACTGGTAGCCCTGGCATTCATTGGTCAGATCACGGACTGGGAAGTAGCAAATCATGTGGAACAGTGCAACGGCCTGTCAACATGTCATGTGACACTCTCTGGGAGAGAGGCCCTTGCAATAACAAGGTGAATGAATCTAATTATTCAGGAGAAATAGGGATGCTGCTTCTGGTGACAGGGAATGCGGCAGGTGATAAAGCAAATGTGGCCAAGAGTTAATCGTTGAATCTAGGTGAAAGGCATGTAACTATCAATTCTAATATTCTTACAACTTTTCTGTAAGTTTAAAATTAACATTTTTAATCATTAAAAACATACCTCCTATGGTGATCTTATAAGCCATTATCTACCTGGTTCACTAAGGGAAGAGTGCTTTTTTGTTCTACGACTTATCAGCTTGCTGAAAAGATTACAGACTTGGATGGTGACATACATCTGGCAGAACCCCAGGTCTGCTACCTATTAAATACATGACCATAGGCAATTTATTTCATATCTGGAGACTCAATATCCTTATCAGAAAAATTAAGATAATAATATTTCCATTGTGAAAATCAGAATGTTTATAAATTGACTAACATATCATCTCATCAGAGATGCTCAAAAATTGCAAATGACCTTTCAGCAATAAGTAATACATCCTCTGAAAGTGGGCTGGGTGGTAATCAGCATCAGCTGGATTGTACATTAAGCTCAGAATCATTCATGCATCTTTGCTCTTCAAAAGGCAGAACACAATAGATATCCCTCAAGCACAAAGAAGAGAGAAAAACTCTGAATAGTTGAACAATGACAAATAATATTTAATACTCACTGATCATTTACTATGGGCCAGGTACTGTACCAAGGATTTTTTTGCTGTTTGCTTTTAATGGATTACTCATTTATTCTTTGCCACAATGCTACGAGGTAGAATATTCTATTAGAGTCATTTTATAAATGAGGAAAATGAGGCACAAAGAGTTTAAGAAACTTGCTTAAGATCACACAGCTGGTGGTGCCAGATGTAAACCCAGATAGTTAGACTCTGGAGCCCATGCTTGTCAGTCACTATACCTGCACTTTGCTTCTCAAACTGAATATGAAGATGAATTATCTGGGGATCTTGTTAAAATGGCACATTTTGATTTTAGCGTATGTTAAAATATAGATTTGTGTTTGTGTGCATGTGCACTGAGATTCAGATTCTGCATTTCTATGAATTTCTGGGTGAGGTTCATGGTGCTGGCCCATGGTTCACAGTTATGGGTAGAAGAGATCTAGAAGATGAAATGTGAATTCATGTTTGATTACTTGGATTCAGGTCATCAACTTCCAGTCTCTGCCATGTATTGTCTGCCATTCCTACCCTTGTCCTATGCCACCCATCAGGCCAGGTGCATTGTAACTCACACATACTTCAAACTGCTTTTGCTGTTATTCTACCATGTTATATGTTTTTCATGCATCTATGTCTTTATCCTGCTCCTTCTGCTTGAAAGGACCCCATCTCAAGATGCCACTGTGATAAATGCTTTCCTGACTTGGTTCAATTCAGCACTAGTGGTGCCTTCCTCTTTGCTCATAGAGCACCATGGACAGACTCTTGTTTTTTTTTGTTTGTTTTGTTTTTGTTCTTAAGTACATTTATTAAAGCTGGGACAATGAAAGAAAAGAATGGCTTAGGGTAGAAGAGGAAACAGGAGAGAGCCTAGGTGGAGCTCTCTGCTTTTCTTCCCGAGAATGTTATAGGTAAGAAGTGAGACAAGGTGAGGCTGCTGTCAGCTCACTGGAAAATCAAAAATAAAGGGGGACTTGGAGACAGGGTCAGGGCATAAGCCCAGGATGAGCCACTGCAGCTGGCTCTTCTCCTGATGGCAAGTCTCATGGGGCACCTTAGAGTTTAGGAGAAAGAAAGCAAAAAGTTCATGCCTGAGAAAAGACACGGGCATGCTCCCTAGAGAGCCTGCCCAGACTCTTGGTTTTAACACTTATCATTTTGCACTGTACTTATTTATTTAAATTTCTGCCTCTCTCACCAGATGGTGAGCTATTCAAGGGCTAATATCACGCTCTGTTTATCTACATATCTTTAGCACCCTGCAAGTACTTGCTACATACAAGGTACTCAACAAATGTTTGTAAAGTGAATGAATAAATGAAAGAATAATTGGATATGTGAGTGACTGAATAAGCAAATGATGTGAGGCCATATCTTTTAGGCTATAACAATAATCTATAAACTTTTTGGAGTGTATATCCTTTCTAAAAATTAAGCACGTATCATATACATATGTATCCACACATATTAATATCATACATGCATTTAAAATAAATACAGAAATAAATGAAGAAAGAATGAACTAAAATAAATTAAATATTTAATATTTTATTGACCTGCCCCAGTGGAATGCCTTGTGCAACCCAAGATGAACAGTGTGTATTTCATCTCAGGGACACCTGTGTTAGGACAATAAGTCAAGTTACTAAATTTACTAAGGGGAGTAACTGACTTTAATGGTGTTCTAATAAAGATGAATTAGAAGAAATTCAAAGGGAGAAAAGAAACAGGTCTATGTAAGTGTAGGACTTCCAAGGGCTGGGCCTTTGGATTCCTCCTGAAAAGCCAAAAACTGTACAGGTTGACCGAGAACCCAACACGACAAGTCTCTGAGGCTTGGCCGCAGCGTGTCTTCTCCTCTGAGGTCCGGTGACTGGATCAGGACACTGAACCTGGAGGGAAGCAAGGCCCTCCAGGGCAATTTAAGACTCACCTGATACACTCTGGCTGAAAATTAAAACACTTTATTTAGCATCAGATAATTTGAAACCTGAGATAAATAATCACCTTCCATAGGCAGAAAAAAGTCCCTTTCTGTTATTTTACTTCATTACTGAAATTAAGCATTTCAGCCTTCCAGGCTTTTTGTGACCCTGTTGGATGAATAGGAAAACATATCCGGGACAAAGCTCAACCCAAGAGCAGAAGTTGCTGCTAAGGAAGAGAGGCCTGGGGCATGGGCCCAATTCCCCTTCTGGCTCCCAGGCAAGGGGTTCACAGTGGAAATGAATGAGGTCAATGCTCCCCAACTTGAACTTACTTGTTCATACATATTCCATATGACAAAACTGGCCATGTGCCACTTGGTAATACACTACTCTGCTTTAGTCATTTTCTTGTTATCCCCTCCACCCATCCAACCCTGGTGCTGTCCAGCCCATGGAAAACACACAGCTGCCTCTGGGATTGTATGTACTTAACCCCTGGTAAGCCACATCTCCCACCACAGCAATAATTTTCCTTGGAGTGTCTGTAGGTGTGGTCTTGATGCCCTTGGAGAGTAACTGTAGCCTCTGAGAAAACTGTATCATGTAGATTCCCATAGGAGGGAATCCAGCTTCAACAGCTATACCTTGATGTGGCTGTGGGTCACTGAAAGAGGCACTCCAGAGGTGCCCAGGCATTATCTCTACTCATTGTCCTCCTACCCCATAGGTTTATTGATCCTTAGCTCTCCTTAAACAGGCCAGAAGATGCTAAAACTCTGGAGGTTTAGCCATACAAGTCCCTCTTGACCCTCTCCTCACCTGGGAAAGCTGTGGCAGGTAGTCCCCAGTTCAGGTGGAAGTTGCTCAGCCTCTCTATTCTTTCACCAGCTGGATTGAAGATGTGTACTCCCACACTCCCTGTTACCTCCCTCTTCTTCCAACTCCCAATTAACTCTTTAAAATATATCTTTTACTCAATGAGAGTATCTTGACTGTATCTTCTGGGTTCTACAAGGAGGAGTTGAGTTGTAATTAGACATAGTGAATTATTCCAGTAAACTCTTGTTGGTCTTTCTCTCTCACACTTATTTTGACATTCACCTCTAATTTAGATGCCTTCCTTCTGGGCTCTTAGAGCTCCAGTGCATACTGTGCTTCTAATAGCTGAGCTTGCTGATTGAGAGAACAAACTCTGTAGCCAGAAGGTTTTGGTTCTACTTCTGCCCGAGCAGAATTGGAACAACTTTGGGCAAGCTCCTCTACCTCCTTTTTCTTTTTTTAACCTTCCATTTTTTTTGATCCACAAAACAGAGATTATAAAACTGCAGCCCTTCCAGAATTCTCATGAGAATTAAGTGAGGTGTGTCTAAAGTGCTTACAAGAATGCCTGACAGAGAGTTAAGCACTATAGTAGACAATGGCTAATATTATAATGCTGGACACAATGCCCTATAGGCCCTTCCTTGCATCCGCACCTGTCTGACCAGACCAGACTGTAGCTTCTTTAAGGCAGGAACTACACCTTGTGTATCTTTGCATTTCTAGCCTGTGCACAGTGACTGGCATTGAGCAGATTTTCAATAAAGGCATGTGGAGTGGATCAATGAAACCACAGATTATTTAGGGAAAAGAGCCTTAAACAAAATTCTAATTATATAAAGTAAAATAGACTCCATAAGTAAATTTTATATACTTATCTGTTATCCTTTAATCATGACACAATTCTGATTGGTAATCAATATCGCTCATATTTACATTTTTCACATCTAGCTTGTAGATCAAATAATCTTACTTTGCTTATTAGGTGTCTGTAAATGCCCTCTAAGTTACAGAAAATTTTAAATGGAGCTCCAGCCAGTGACTCTGAAGGCAAAACCAAAATGACCACCCTCCTAACTCCACCATATCCCTGTACCCTAACCCTCATGTCATAGTTAAGCTCAAACTTCCAGTTCCCAGGCTTTTGCCCTCCTGAGGGGTTGGAAGCCCATAGCTGTGCCACGGTTTGGTTTATCTACCCTTCCTTTCACGTGCACATGATTTTTACCTTTATGGTTTTTTTTTTATCATTCATGGTTGACAATGTCCTCTCAATTCTCTTCACACGTTTTCATTTCCTACTCAGTTATAACTTGAGCCCATTGTTCATGTAGTGAAGGAGGGGCCAGGTGAGCTCTCCTATGGGAACCAGGAGAGACAGGATGCAGGACCAAGGCCCAGTACAGCCAGGTCAGCGCTAAGCTGGAGCAGCCTGGGCCACGTTTCACAGGAGGACTTATACATATAGTGCTTCAGAGGGCATAAAAGTCTGCCACAGAATGGAAAAAACCTTCAATTTTATGCAGAGTCAATTCCAAAGAAAAAATATTTAATGCTTAGGGTCTTTTTTTTTAAATTTTAAAGTTTGGTGACAGTGATATTTTGTATCAATTAACTCCAAGTTAAATTACTTATGAACAAATCTCTCAAACGGAAAGGTCCATCATTTGAGTGAAAGAGTCAGTTCATTGTGATTATCCAATTCTGCTTAAAGAACATGATTAGGTACATTTTAATAGCAGTATCCAGAGGCCTGACTCTAAGCTTATATTTCTCATTAACAAAACTTCATGCTTGGCTAGCAGGCCTTGAACTGTGATCACTTGCAGTAAAAAGAACACTGCTTTTGGATCTGTTAAATCATCAAGACACCACAATCTTAATTAGATTTAAACTAAAATGAGCATCTAAATAATAAGGCTCCCTTTAACTCTTTCTTCTTAGGTTTTTTTCCCCCCTATAAAACTGAGACATGCCCCCCTTTTTTTTTCCGGAGTCAATACAAAAAGTCTTTGGAGAAAGAGTGGGGGTGGGGTAATTTAACTCTGTCTACCTGCCTGTTCTCTGCAAAACCGCTGGTTAAATTCAGATGAATTGAATTGACAATTAACACCTGGCTATTGATTGAGCAGGTTTCCATTCTGTTAATTCATCAAATGACTATAACCCTTTTTAAAATCTGGTCCTACAGTATAGTCCACTGATTAAGGCACCCTTAAAGATGGTCCAAGCATTGTTTTAAAGGCCAGAAAAACTGACCCAGTAGACTGCATAAAACCATCTGTTCTTTTCATACATTCAATAAATACTTCATGTCATCACAGTACTAATAGACTTAATAACAAATAATCTCTTCTTTTAATTTTGCACTGATAGAGAAAAGTGAGACAAACATGGGAAGAAATTCCAAGCTTAGGTTTCTTTTCTTAATATTTCAGACAGGGTTTAATGATTTCACAAATCTATTAAAATCAATTGACACACATCTTTGCAAAGATGTCTCAAAACTTAACTTTCTTTTCTCACATCAAATCTCCCCTTGGTTAATCAATTTAACTACTATCTAAGCCAAATACTTAAATAACTTGTCTCTACCCTATTCATGGGGAAAATGCTAGCAAAGTCATAAAGATACATGTGTTATAAGATCACAAGATCTAAAGAGATTAAAGCAGAGGGAGGAATGGTGACTAGCAAAATGGAGAAATGTTAGACCTACATTCTTGTAGAAGGGAACCCCTGCGAGGATCAAGAGAGAGAGGAACCTATAAAAGCAAGCCAGTTCTTTCTGATGAATGCACAAAGCCTTGGAACTTGAAGTTGCCAGGTGCCTCAAGAGCCCCCACATGCTGGGAGAGAATCATGTTCCAGACTCTGTGGGACAGGAGAACCATTTTCTCTGGAGAAACTCAACTAGAGGAACTGTAGGAACGGAAGTTTCTATCACAGAGGAGAGCATCTGGAGAGCTAAGTAAACCTCTCTAAATAAATCCAATTATTATCTCTCAACAATCTTCAGGAGGCTAGGAGCCAGACATACAGCCCTCAAACAGAAGAATAGAGCACTTTCTCCAAGGAAATTGAATTTTCTCAGAGAAAAGGCATACAAATACTGATATGAGAATAGGAGGATGTTTTGAACAAAAGTATCAGCTGATGACCACTCAGTGTTAAATTCAATTAGTTGAAAAGTCCCATCCATGCTTGTAGAACTTCCCATCTGCTTTGCCATGTCCCATCTTTACGTAAGAACAGGTGATCAAGGGTTAAGAGAACTTTCAGGGAAAGTTTCCTTTATGCAAAAGAGCAAACTGGAAAAAAATTAGGAATAAACATGCAGGGAGCAGAAAAAAAGTTCTAAAAAGAGTACACTTAAAATCATCACCAAGATGAGAAGTTCAGTATCCTTGAAACTATACAAGGATGATCTAATAAGGAACAGTTAGAGAACCAATAATGAGCTCATAGAAGTTAAAAATAGAAATAGATTTTAAAATTCAGTTTAAAAAAGAGTTGGGCAATATACATTAAAGAATTTCAGACAGGAAAAAAAGAACAATAAAAAGAAGTAAAATAGGAAACAAAATATAAATAAATGAATCAATTAGGACTTGAAATATTCAAGGCAATCAAGAAAGAGAGAATTTTTAAAAAGAGTGCAGAGGAAAATGATTAAAGGAAAAATGTAGATCTTCAAGACGAAGGGACATGTAAAGCAAATCATCAACAACATTCAGAACAAAAAGATTAAAAGGAATATTTTTAAAGCATTTTGATTTGCTTCCAGAAAGCAAATCAAAAGATCAGAAACAAACGAAGATACCAGACTTCTAAAATGGCACATTAGAAAATAAAAGATAATGGTGCTGTGCCTACAAAAACTGGGTAGAAAATTATATCCAACCTAGAATTCCATATGTAGCCAAATTGTTATTCAATTATGGATAATAGAGAATTCAACACAAGAGAGGAATAAAGGATTTCCAGGAACACAGCCAAGATTAGGTTCACAATGACAATAGTATAGGAAGTGTAAAGGAAACTGGGTTCAGTCTAGAGTTGGAGGGGCCTCCAGAAGGGCTGTCCCCCCAAAACAAATAGAACTGAGAAATTATCAGAGAACCATAGACACGTGTTTTGAGAGATATCTTGCAGAGGTGTGGTAGAGTATAGAAAGGCTTGGCTCAGTCTCAAAGAAAACTAAGTCTATGGCAAAAGCATGATTAAATACAAAAAGGGGAAGTTGTTACATGAAGAAAAGGTGGTTGTGGTATGCTACTCAGTGATAATTATAGCCAAAATAATAAAAACACTGAGTACAGGTTTGATTTAATAAAACTCGTACTGTAAATGTATTGGGAAGATAAAAAGAGGAAAAAGAACTTGATCCTCAGCTATCAAAATGTGAAGTTAGTACATTATAGGATGAATTAATAAAGAGTGGTAAGTATATTTTATTTAGAAAATTAAATTAAGGAAAAAGTAGTAAAAAGTGTTTAAAATGATTGCTTCCATGGATTAGGAGAGAAAAAGGGTTGGACAGGGATCTGCCACCTACTGTTTTTAACATAGCCTTTTAATTTTATGACCATAAAGCCATGCTTTACTTATTACTGTAGAACATTTTAAAAACATAAAATATGTAATGGTAAATGAGTGTACAGTTGACCCTTGAGCAATGTGGGTTCAAATCGCTCAGGTCCACTTATATGTGTATTTTTGTTTTCAGTGGACCCGGGCAGTTTAATCTGTGCAGTTCAAACCCACTTTGTTCCGGGGTCAACCATATAAACATACAGTTGTTTGTTTGGTAACCTAACATATTGTTAGGTAAAATTGGTGCTCCAGGAACACCTGCCACGTTTATCCCATAGATTCACCCTCCTTAATGGCACATGACTGGATACATACTCACCCCAGTTTCAGAACCTTGGTCTAGGCTCTCTTATGACGGGTAAATGTATGGTTTCCATTAGGCTTTTTGAAATACTGACAATGAGTGGAGGACCCCACTTTTGCCTTCTCAGACCCTTCTTCAGTGCTAAGATGTTTTCATGTCCTCCAGATTAATGGTTCCAAGTATGGCCAGTAAGAGTCTGGAGACTCTAGAGTTGATCTCTTTACCTTTTTGGGTACTTATAATGAAACTAGGCTCAGGGATGGTTAGCAATTTGTTGATACCATGTAGCTACTTCATTATTGTTTCTAAGCTGGTCATTAAGGTGCTGGTTGCTATGATGCTCTATTATAATCAAAGTCTGAGGTATGTCTATTTATATGTACTTTAATTTTTTTCTCAACCAGAGGCTGAGGCTATGGAGAGGCTGTGGAGCACCAGCTGTCTACAGTTTATATTGTTAATTCATTAAACTTCATGTTTATCCTCCCTGGAAATCACTGCCATCCTGCTTACCGGCAAACAATAACACGGGAGTGCTTGCTACTGCAGTTGCTGACAATATCAATTATTTAGCTTTCTGCCAATTCCTATTAGCTGTTTTCTAACTGGGAGAATTTACACTGTGTTATTGAATTTAAAACAGTGGAAAGCTTTGGGGAATTTAAACTAATTAGCTAGCATTTGTAAACCCCTTTGTTGAAGATAATTTGTTTACATGACTAACTCAACCTTTTAATTGTGGGGGCCTGCACGGGCCAGGAGAGGTGCTGCTGCAGCCATCCCTTGCAGGGCACAGGGGTGCCCACATGGCAGAACTCATTCTTCCTTGTGATGAGGTGAGAGGCCCCGGCTCACCGGCACCTAACCTTGCATATTAGCATGGTTGTAATTACACTTGGGAGCAGCTGAGGGTTTCCCAGGTTTCTGGTTGTGCCTTTTTCTGAGCAATTTCTCACTTATGTTAGAAGGGCAGCTCCAAATACCTACTTCTTCCACCTTTTCATGGTGCCTGCTCCTCCAGCTGTATTTGTTTCTTTTGCATCACTGTGTCTTTCAGAAGTCATGATTAGATTCTTCGATGCTAAGATGTTTTAATGCAGCCTGTCTTCATGATTCCACATATGACCAGTGCTTCTTTATTATCCAGTCTGTGTGGACTCATCATGTTAACTTCATGGCTTGGGGTAAATATAGCTGAATTTGCCTTGGTAAAGTGGAACAGAGACAGATATCAAACTACAGAGAACATGGTGGTATGGTTCCAATATAACAAAAGTTAGAAAAGAACTGGGTAAATATTTAAATTGTGTTTCTTTGTGGTCTTTTGATACCAGGATAATTAAATATAACTTTCTTGGTAAGAATGGTTGGAATATAGATATATATTTGCTGAGAGTGATTCTCAGAAATAATATCAATTTTTGTGATAGCTGTAGTTATTTTAATTAAACAGTAGTTAAGATTTAAAGACTGTCTTAATAAACAACTTTAGCAAGAACATTCCAAATATAACTGCAGTTCACGTATACCTTGCATGAGTTTCCTTCCTTGGCTAATGTCTACTCAGATACTCTAAGTCTTGTAGAAAAGGTGGGTTGATAAATAATTTGATGTGTGAATAATTTTTTTAAAAAATTTTTATTCTCACTGGAGGACATGCTTGTTGATTTTTTCAGGGAGAGGGGAAGGAAGGGAGAGAAAGGGAGAGAACATTGATGTGAGAGAGAAACATCAGTCGGTTGCCTCATGTACTCACCCCAACTGGGGACTAAACTCACAACCTAGACATGTGCCCTGACCAGAAACTGAACCTGCAGCCTTTCAGTTTATGGGACAACAACATTCCAGCCAACTGAACCACACCAACTAGGGCTGAATATGTGAATAAAATTTTAAATCTCTTTTCATTTGCTGGGTCCAATCAGTAAATGATTACCTTCAAGATATAAGTAAGTATTTACTACAAGTATTTTAAAACACTTTGTGTATATTCACAAATATGTTTCAGATTTTCTTAGAAATGGACCCACTTAAGTTACTCGGCAACATTATCTTCTAGGCAGCTTTCTGCAATAAAAAAGACCATCTCGACTTTGTGGTATTTATACTCCAAGTTCTTTGCTCTGTGTTGAAGGTAATTAAGGTCTTCCTTGTCATTGTGTAAAATGGTGGGGTTGGTGGAGGTTTCTAGTTAAAATTCAAGGAAGGTCCTATTCCTACTTCCTACTGATCATATCCAGTGAGGGTAATTTTCACTTAATTCCTGCATATTTGTGCTGATGTGCAAATGACTGCTATAACTGTACCTAACATGTACAGCTTGCTTTACAGGCATTACATCATGTATTTTTACATCATCCTTAATGGTCAATGCAGCCAGAATTTCTTTCTGCTACAAGGGACAAAACCTAGCTCAAATTGATTGAAGTAAAAAGGCATTTGTGGTTCCCATAGTGGAAAAGTCTAGAGGTAAATTTGACTTCAGAGCTGTTGGGATCAGAAGCTTAAACGTATTTGCATCACTGCAGATCTCAGCTGTACTTTCCGATATGTTGACCCAATATTGGGCAGGCTTTTGTCTAAGGGAAAAAAATCCCACACATACAGGCAAAACATTGGCTGAATCCTCCTGTGAGCTGGGGTTTTGATTTTGCTGTTTATTGCTGTCTCCTCAGAATTACGGAATATAGTAGCTGCTCGACTATATTTATGGAATAAATTTAAAAAGTGGTTCTTCTTGGCTATCATGCCCAAGCTTAGAGCCTAGGGTTGAAGTCAGCTCTAACTAATTCATGTGGTTAAATATGGGTGCTATGGACCAATGTTTATGTGCCCCCAAATACCTATATGGAAATCTATTTTTCCCCCAATGTGATGGTATTTAAAAGATGGGCCTTTGAGAAGTAATTAGTTCCATGCATTAGTCTTTTGCATGTGATTAATGCCCTGAGAACTCCGAGAGCTCCCTTCCCTCTTCCAGCATGTGAGGCTATAGTAAAAAGATCCAGGAAGTGGGCTCTCGCCAAAGGATGAATCTGCTGGTGTGTTGATTTGAGACTTTGCAACCTCCAGAACTGTGAGAAATAAATTTCTGTTGTTTGTAAACCACTCAGTCTATGGCATTTTGTCACAGCAGCCTGAACTAAGACAATGGGAGCATATATTTCCTGAGGAGGAATCAGGAACCATTGCCACAACAAGGTAGAATGGATGCTGAACTGGCAAAGTCTAGTAGGTGTCCACTTCTCTATGGCCAGTAGTAATCTCCATGTGGAATTAGGGAGACTGCTATGACATCTGCTGTCATGTGATCCTAGGACTTTACTTCTCTTTTCATATAAACTGAGGTGTGGATGGTGTCTTACCTGAAAATCAAGGAACTGTATTATCTTCCTTAGACTGAGATTTGAGCAGAAAGTAAAATGTCATGTGAATGTGTTCAGTCACTGACAATTAGGGGGTTATTTGAATCATCTGCCAGCATTAGTTCTTCCTGAGTAATCTATGACCTAAAGGCAGAGTCAGTGAGACAAATTTGAGAGGCTTTTGCAATAATGTAGACTGTCAGGGAATGTGGCTGGAACAAGAAAGTAGTGTCAGATATGATGAAAATGTTTGGATTCAGAATATATTATAAAGAGAGGGTCAATAGTATTTGATGGATGATTCAATAAGAGAAAATAAGGGAAGAGAAGCTTCCTTGATGACTTGAAGATTTTTGACCTCAACAATTGGAAGGATAGACTTAACATTTACTTAAATGGAGAAAATTGTGAGGAAAGCAAGTTAAGGGAAGGGAGAAAGAAATCTGGAGTTCTGTTTCAGACATATATATTTAACTAGGCCTTTAAGTCAAAGGGATAGACAGATAATATTTAGGTGTCATCAATGTCTGGAAGTATTTTCACCCTTGAGAACACATGAGATTAATAAGGAAATGATAGAGAACAAAATGAAGCATTATAGCTGAACTCTGTGACATTCCAATGTCCATAGGTGGGGAAAGTGAGGAGGAGTGAGCCTGAGAGGCTCAGAAGTCGAGCTGAAACTGGTAGAAGGAGACTGGAAAGAGAAGAAAGTCTAAGAAGCAAGACACCTGTGTCAAATGTGGCTGATAGGTCTGGTGAGAATGGGGGTGAGAACTGACCCCTGATCCAACAATGTGAAGACAACAAATATCCCTGACAAGAGCTGTTTCAGTGACACAGTGGGGACAATAGTCTTATTGTGACTGCAGTCAAGGGAGAATTAAAGGGGGATGAGAATTCAGACACAACTTTTTCAAGGAATCCACTAGCCAATAAAATACCCTCTGATTTCATTTGGTGGGAAAAGGACATTATTCTCTTCTCTTGCTCTAGTCATCCTATTGTCCACCTCTCTTGTATCTCTCTGGTTCAGCATCTGTCCTCAACATCCCATCACATCCCTATGGCTCCTCCTCTATCCCTTAACACCAGACAGAGCTTCAACTCCAGCCCCCAACCCTGCTGCCCTGCCCACTCCACCATGTTCATTATTTATTCATTCTGTCAGTCCTACACCAGCTGTCTGTGGAGGGTCTCTAACATGCCAGGCATTGTGCTGGATTTGGCCCACAGTGGCAAATAAAACAGCTTACAAACCAGAACAGGGGTCTTTAAACCTTTCTCTTTATGAATCCCGTAAGACAGTTTTGAAAAAACTTATGCCCCTTTCATCTAGCCTGCAATTTTAAAGTAAGATTTTATGTTTTAAAAGTCTTTGTAGGAAGGAAGGAGAGATGAGCTCACCAAAGTCAGCTTGGGTGATCAATATATCCCAGTTCTCTAATTCATCAAAATTACAGACTTTCTTTTACACACAAGGGTGTTAGGGTGTTTTTGTGGCCAATAGGGGAGTTGGGACCTTGTGAAACTGAAGTGAGGGACAAGAGACCTAATGATGTCGGCAGAGGGGGTCCAGACAGTTCTTGTAGTCATAAGTAAGCAAACTTCAAAAGGACTAGTCGAAATGAATGCTGATAATGTGGATTTGAAAGTATTTTCAATAAGATCCCTTTAGTATCTGTTATTATGCAGAGACTTTAACTTTTTTGTTAAGCTAACTTTTTTTAGTTATTCACTCTCTACTAATTGATTGCATATAGGTTGATTTCTTTATCATCTTTTGTACATTTTTAAGTTAATATCTAAATATTTTCATCATGACTATAAATAGCTGCAGAAACATAATTTCCAGTGAGCTATAAATACTTTAAAACATTTAAATAAATATTTAAGAAATAAAACTACTATCTTCTTTTAAAAGGGTCCAATAGAATATGCATAGCATAGCACTGTGATACATAACATCACCCACTTAAAAATGCATAAACAAGTTCTTCTTCAGCAGTAAGAACATTTACTATTTCCTTATTTTGATTCTATCCTCTATACCACGTGCAGAGTTTTATCTTAATATAATGGTTTTAAGCTTCAAAGGCTTTAATTAATTATCTTATTATTTTTCTCTGCAGCAAAATTTGTACAATAAATGCCTTGGAGCCAAAGGCCAACCAGAAAGCACCCGTGGTTGAGCTGAATGAGTTGGGCTTATTGCTCATTGAAATGAGGGAGAATGCACACCTTGGAGAAACATGGGCACCCCAGCGGGAGGGTGTTAGAAAGGATTAATGATATGACTTGGGCTTTGATTAGGTAATTTTGGTGGCAGTTTATGGAAGCTCTGCTTTACTTTGGATCAGTTGTCAGGAAGTGGGGACAATTCTATGATTCTTTATCTTAATTGATCTTATGAGGAAAGAATAAAGACAAGAGCAAGGTGAAGGCCTAATGGTAGAGAATCAACTGTCACTCACATTAGCTGGAAGGGGTAGGGGGGGTTATATTTTTGTGATTTGCACAGTGACTTTTTTTAATGCTTAGACAAAATTATAAGGTGACCTTGATTATTGCATTACCTGTCACAGGTAATAGGAAACTTCATAGGAAACTTCATGTGATGTTGGTGCTTTGTAAGACTTGACATCAGGAGCTGAACACCATGGCCTAACTTTAAACATAGCCAGCACCTGCCTATCAACTCCAGGGCCCAGCTTAAGTGGTAGACCTGTCCCTGCACATTAGGAGAGGCTTCCCTTTTTCTTGGTCTCTATGGTTTAAAGACCATAGGCTATTAATTCATGACATCTAGATTGAAAGATTTTGTCCATTGTGATCAAGAGGGTGTCCTCTGTACCTCATCTGTAGTTATACTAAGGTCAATCCTCCTTCTGCTGTAGAATGAATTGTTGGATCATCTAATGTGACAATGGCTGCAGAGGAGCATTTACGACTCTGGACCGGACACAGCAGCCAACTGTAACACAGGCAATTACCAGAAACCACATGATTAGTAGGTCTTGTAACTGGTCTCAAAGCAAGAGGCTAGATTATAAAACATAGGCAATGAAAACGTATCCCAGAATTCAGTAGGGCCTGTTTCAGAGACCCAGGTGGCTTTTTCTTTTCCCTAGGCTTAGATTTTTTTGTTTGCTCTGTAGTATTTACATAGGTGTTATAAGCTTAGAAGAAGCCAAGTGTTATGTGATTGTCCCAGGCAACTCCGGCTAATGACTTTAGACCCGTTTATTGGGCTTCTGGAGCAGATGTTGTATTATTTATGACATCTGTGAGGGTCCCCTACAAGGTTGAGGTCACTGTGGGAATTGCAACTTAGAGAATTCGCATGAAAAGGGCTTCATTTCTCCCTGCTGGAGTCTCCCCTGCTGGTTTCATTCCTGAGGGTCCTGAGGGAAGTGGTAGTTTTAAATATCAGGTAATTTCTAAGGATTACCCCCAACTTCCCTGGGTACCTTAGCATGAAGCAAGCTGGTATAAACCTGATATTCATTTAAGCGAGGGAATCCTAGTGGGGTCCAGGCTTGACCAGGAATATGAGTATCATTTATCACAATAGCAGTGAGCCAATTTTGTGTCCATTTTGTAGGGATTCCTGTAGAGGCAAGGAAACCTTTTCTGTTTTTAAGTCATTTAGAAGTCATAGATTAAATCTAAGCCATTTACTTCTTATAGTAGATATATTTGTGATTTAGGTGGTATTTGGGCAAGGGCAATTAATTTAGGTGTCTAAACTGAATGAGTTTTTGGGAAATGCTTACACTTCAAGGGTAAATAGAAATCTGTATAATAGTCTCTTGGAAATTTTTCTTTATAAGCATGAACCATCAATAAACAGTATTAAATTAGGAATATCCAAAGAAATCTCTAGAAGTTCTGGAAAAGGTATGAATAGTTCTTTAACAGAGGTTTTTGTTTCTTTAGACAAAAGAGAAAACTAGATTATAAAAAACCAAGAACTGTTTAGCATTTTTATGAACACTCATATCATATAATTTTAATGATTTTGAGAGAAAAAATAAATGAAGAAATGTAAATATAGATCATCTAAAAACAATTGAACAATATGTTAATGTATTGAAATTTTAAGAAGATAAATTGTGTTTAATGACCCGTGTTTTATATATGCTTCTTATTTAAAAACTGTTAAGGCATCCAAAGATCATTTATTAATTAATTTAATATTTTTAAGGTCCTTAATTATGGCTCTGAAAATTATAATTTTTCTAACATATTAAGTCCTTATGATTTGTAGCATTCTAAGAATTTCATAAAATTAGACATTTTAAAAACACACCCATGATTATCATATCATTTAGGGGAATATAATTTTATACATAGAAATTTTTAATTTTAAACAAGCCATGGAGACAGTGGTAACCTAAGTAATTCATAAAACCAATATAGGCCATCTAAAAAATTTAAATGAGACTTTTAATCCTGTACTAATACAAATAAAATTGCGTTCTGTTAGCACTTTTATAGAGTAAACTAAATTTTAAAGACTGAATCATGTTCAAACCCTACTTCATAGCTATGGAGCAAAGGCTGTTATATAAATAATACTTTTCAGGATTCAGAAAAAAAACACTGTTTAATAATTTTCTCTCCCTTTGCTTATTTTAGGTATTGTGGAGTGTTTATCTGGACTGCATGTTTGTTGAGTGCTGACATAACCACCGAACATTTTTGAAAAATCTTTACCCTCTCTTCCCCCAAGAAAGGGATGGCAGGGTAGAGGAAAGAGAAAGAAAGAGAGAGAGGGAGAAAAGAGGCAACAGTCTTTAGGCAAATATTAAATTATCACTCTAAAAAGCTAATTATGTTTTCTTTGCAGAAAGAGGACAGTTTAGATGTGGAAAAACAGATTTTGACATATACGCTCTCTAAAGAAAGTGGCATGCAGCTTGTTTTGATATGATTTGCACACACTTGACAGTTTTATCAGCCCAAACAATTAAAAAGTCAGCAATTATTCATTCCCAAATACTAAAATTAAGGAAAGGACAACTTCTGGGTTAAACAAAGTGCTCTCTTTTGTGGGCTGATCTCCCTTGAGGATATCTTCACTTTTTATTTGAAGGTACCTTTCAAACAAATACTCTCATTCCTGTCAAAATGCTCCCCAAAGTGGTCATTGAATTTTGGAACTGGCCCTGGTGAAATTGTGCCAACTCGTGAAATAAGCACACAAGCCAGCACCAGAGTGAGAACAGAGCCGAGAGCAGGACTTAGCCCAGGAAAGGTCAGGCGCTGACCGAGGGAGCTGGGAGAGGGCTGCGGTCTTTCAGAAGGTGCCTGTTGGGATGTCCTGGCTCTGCATCCTGGCCAGAGACTGCTCATCCCCCAGCCATCCATTGTCAGAGAGCAGACAAACCCGGATCCCAGGCAGGCAAAAATAAACAAAGTTCTCAGGGACACCAAGACAAGACTGAGGATACAACCTTAAAAGGTTCTAAAATGTTGACTCAAGTCAAAGTTTGGCCAAAAGGAGGACAGTTTCAGGAGTCACAGTGAACTCTTCATCCCTGGGGCCTGGCTTGAGGACACATTTACCAGACTCAGTCCCATCTTCTGCCTGTGATGGTTGATGTTCTGTGACAGCTTGATTAGTCTGTAATCTAGTCCCCCAGTTATTCATTCAAATGCTAAACTGGATATTGCTGTGAAGATGTTTTATAGAAATGATCGAAGTCTGTAATTTGTAGATATGGTTAATATCCGTAATCACTTGTTGTATGTAAAAGAATTATCCTAGATAATCTGGATGGCTCTGATTCAAATAGTTAAAAGGTCCCAGAAGCATAGCTTAGACTTCCCTGAGGAAGAAGTCCTGCCAGTGGACAAAGTTTTAGCATGTGTCCGAGAGTTCCAGCCTTTCTGATGACCAGCAGTTTGGGACTTGCCTAGCCAGCTGCCACAGTTGCATAAGCCAATGCCTTGCAATAAATCTCTTAAAATAAATAGCTTCCACTGATTCTGTTTTTTTCTGATTGAACCCTCACTGACACATCTCTCTGTAGATGTTTCCTGTTATATACAAATAATATTCAAGATAGCAGACAAGCAGACAGACCACAGAAGCAAGGGTTAGGAGACTACAAAAAAAAATTGTCACCAGAGAACACCATAGGACTGGTCAGATAAATAAAACTGTCAGACAGGAATGTATTCCCAGGAAAACAAAATAAACCCAATGCTGATATATACTGGAACTCAATTTAGCACAAGTGTCTCTCTATCACATACAGAGGGCACATCAAACAGGTCGAGATGCAGAGGGTCTTAGGTATAAACACTAGTCCTGGGTCCGGGGTTTACATCCACAGCAGTGAGGTCTTCAGATGGATGAAATTTGGTGACACATTCCTTTCTTTCAAAGCCCTCCAGCCAAACACCGCGAAGCACACTTGCAGGTGAACAAGATGGACTTATCACTCACTGCAGTGTGGGAGAACCCCGTGCGCCACAGGGACATGTCGGGCATCTCCATCAGAGGGTATGGGAAGGGGCTTACTGTAGGATTTGGACTGTGGTTCGGTAATTGCGGGGGACTAAACCAAGTGGGATTTAATGTGGATTGAATGCTGTGGGGAAGTGGGGGCAAGGTAATGACTGCTTGTCTCAATAAATCTTATCTAGAAGGAGAGGAGTTGAGAGCATGGTTAAAGCTGTAATCGGTAATGAAGCCATGGTCACTCATATTAGCTGGGAGAGAGTGATGTTTGCTACTTCCGTGGTTTCCCAATAACTTTGTGCTATAGATACACTGTGTCCCCGCCCCCCAAATTCTTAAACCTCAATGTGATGGTATTAGGAGGCTGAGCCTTTAGGGAATGATTAGGTCTTGCGGTGGAGCCTTCATGAATGGATTCGCTTCCTTAGAAATGAACCCCAGAGGACTCTGGTGCCTCTCTGCCCTGCAAGGATGCAACAAAAAGACAATCGCCTAGAAACCAAGAAGTGGGTCCTCACTAGACATCAAATCTGCCAGTGCTGTGATCTTGGACTTCCCAGAATTCAGAACTGTGAGAAATAAATGTTTGCTGTTTAAGCCTCCCCGTCTATGATCTTTTTTGTTACAGCATCCTGAACTAAGACGCTTGTTTTGCCTGTGCTTTGTTTTGCCCATTTGCTGCTGCTGTTGTTTTGCCTCACTGCATCACAGTCACAGAGCACAGAGCAACAGGCCCCCAGTCCGATGTCCGTGTCAGTGAGGCTGTTGATACCCAACAGGATGACACCTGAGTCTGGCTGTCAGCTCCAGGCTGGCTCCTGATTAACTCCAAGCCATTTATCATTCCTGGACATCAGAAGCTGCTCTTCTTCTCCTCAACATTAAAGTTTCAATTGTTTTTAATTCTTTGTGGCCCTGGTTTTATTTTTTTTAAATGTTGACTAGTTACAAAAAGGATAGTTACTATATCCAATTTATCCAAACGATGTAAATATATAACATATTGTGACCATTGCTAAACATCAAAATTTTAATAGAAATCACATCTTGATGAAGAAAGTTTTCATTTAAATCATGCATCTAAGAATAAATATTGCTTATTCCTTAGATGGAAATAGTTGATATAAATTTTATTCTCACTTTCCATTTTTATCTAAGTGCTGAGAAAATTCATGCCCTTAAATGAGTAGATGGGAGAAGAATTTAGGGAAAAAAACAAAAAACAATGATACTCATTTTTTTCAGGTTATCTGCAAAACACTCATTTTGGTATAACATCAAAAACTTATTTTAACGATTTGCCTGTTTACAATGTAATTGAGTCCTCGGATTGAAGACAAAGAATAATAATGATAAAAAAGGACTGGCTTTTCAGTTTTTAGACCTCACCTTTCCCCAACCCCAAATGAGCATATAAAATTTTCCTTTGTTCAAAACCCCAGCAGATTTATTTTATATCATATGGGTGGGGATGGGTGAGAAGTTTGTCCTTCTTTTGTAAAATGTGAGAAAGTTGAGTTTTTAAAGGAAGTTGGGGGCTGAGGATCCATGTCCCCTCAACAGCAGATGAGTTCTCATGTAAGACACTTTTAGCAAAGAATAGGAATGCAAGACAAGAGTCTGGGAACTGATTTTCTAAAGCTATATGTGCGGAATACCCCTTGCAAAGTCTATAGGTGTCCTCTGGGTTGCCCTCACTGTGAAGACTCACCAAGCAGATCATTAAAATGCAGACTGTTTTCCTGGGACTGCTACAGCAATGTAATAGGATCATTGTGGACTGTGATCATTTGGTTTATGGTTTAGCAATGTTATCCTTAAGTCTCCTACAGTGCCAAAAACATTGTCTTTACACGTAGGGGGTTCTCCACAAATATTGGCTGTAGAGGAAGAATCGATTGCGTTGCTTTAGGGGGGGAAACCAATTAAAAATGGCAGCCATCATGTATCATGGAGTACCAATGCCCGACACAGTTCCTGCCAATTAAGAAGTGGCCGATAATTACTTATTTAATTAAGTAATATTAACTATCATTTATGGAACACCTACAGGAGCCTGGAACTTAACGTATGTATGTGTATGGATACACATACAAACACACATGAGACAATACAATGCCCTCTATGTTACTGTTATCTCGATTCTATACATGAACAGTTTAGAAAGGTTACATAACTTGCTCAAGCCATAGAGCTAATACATGGTTGTGTCAAGATTCTAATCCAATTCTCAAACACCTGTTATTTTTTCATCCTGACACATTGCCTCTTAGTCATACCTGAACTTTCATTCCAGTTCTCCTGGAGAAGAGCAACAGTTTCTTTAAATTAAAAAAAAATAGACACATAAGTAAATAGAGCACACCTTTGTTATTTTACACTTAAAATGAGGAAGAGCATGCTTGTCATGTACTTGGGAAGTAAAATACCAACATAATATATGGAACACTTTAGATATTTAATAGATGCTGCTTCCATCTTTCATTTGAAAGAAATAAATCTTTAGAACTCAGAACTGAGATATTTTGTTTTTTATTTGATTTGGTGAAATTTTTGGTGAAACAAAACATTTCCCAATGGATGAAGTCTCAAACCAAACAGACCAGCAACTTGGCTATTTTGAAAGCCCTTTGTAATGCAAACCCACTTTAAAACAATTCAGAAAGGATGGATTCAATCCATACTGCAAAGATTGGGAAATGCTGCAATTTTCCATTGATTCTAGATGTAGAACCTAACCTGAAAATGGAATATAATTGCAGCACAGAAGCGTCTGTGGGCTGCCTATTTTATTCTCATTTCCTTGTGAAGTATTCATATTTGATCATTTGGTGTACAAATGGGAATTAGAGCTACCCACGCTCTGCCTTTGAAATCGGTAAAGGGTATCAGCCTGGATGACATGCACACAGTTGAACCACATCAAATCGATGATCTGATCTTTAACAGGGAACAGCCTTGGGTCTTTTTAAAGGCAAGAGGAATTCTATAACATGAAGACAAAAATGAAGGCAAGTTGATTGCATTCTGTGAAGAATTCCTTGCCTATAGATTTGGTTGAGAGAGCCTTGTGAATCTGTCCACTTTTATTTACGGAAGTTAAAAATTTTGTGATGAGGTAGGCTTGAAAAGTCAATGTATTCTAATATATCCAAACAGATCTTTAACCCAAAGAAAACATAGAACTCAGAGGCAGCAGGCATCTGATGAGGCAAGGTGGCATTCCACAGAAGTCTGGACCCCAGAAAGGTGTTGTAAAGGACCTTTTCCTCCCAACCAAAGTGTTGAATGGCTATTTGGTGACTGGGTGAAAAGACAGAGAACCTCCAAAGCCTTCCCCTGTTAGCTTAGTCATGTGCAGTTTTATTCTTTGTCCTGTAATGGTTAAAAGAAGAAGCCACAGTGATGGGGAAAAATAGAATAGGTATTTCCCCTTCCAGTCTTGGCTGGTGTTCAACTAAATGTTCCTCTCTTGGTGCAGCATATGGGCTCTGTGTCTATAGGAGGGCAAGTAATTCGGGATGAAATATCATGAGCAGCGCAAGGCTTCTTGTTTACAAAACATTTAGCTATTCTCCTGGATATGGCCTGCTCCACTTTGAGATTTCCTGGTCTCTTACCATTGGACAACATTATGAACAGAGCTGCCTTTCTTATGCTAACATCACAGCAGATGTCTCTCAGTCACACAGAATCACAATCTTAAATTGCTTGATGACTCACAGATAATAATAGCAAAAAATTGTGGTCATTAGCAATCATAGGGCTTATATGCTGTATTAGTCTCCTACTGCTGCTATAACAAATGATCACAAATTTAGTGTCTTAAAGCAACACAAATTTATTCTCTTATAGTTCTGGAAGTCAGAAAGTTAAAATGGGTCAGCAGGGCTGGCTCTGTTTGAAAGCTTTAAGGAAGAATCTTTTTCTTTGCCTTTCTCAGCCTCTGGGAGCCCCCCACATCCCTTGACTGCTGGCCCTGCATTACTCTCCATCATCACACCTTTGACTCTGACCCTCCTGCCTCCCTCTTACAAAGAAACTTGTAATTATATTGGGCTCACCAAGATAATCCAGAATAACCCCCATCTCAAGATCCTTAACTTAATCACACTTGTAAAGTCACTTTTATCATATAAGGTAACATAGTTACAGGACTCAAGGATTATTATTTATGGAGCTATTAACATACATGTGGACATGGATACACAAACAGATACACACAAACTACAATGGTCTTTCTCAATGACTGTGGGCATCTCTGAGGGATCATTATTCAGCCTACCCCATGTGACAAGTTATTGTCTCAGAGTACAGAATCTAGAATCAATCTAAAATCAAGCTTCTCCATGGACCAAGTAAGGTTAAGTATAGATGGTTTATCTAGTTTCTATTAGTTGGTATTATAAACTGTTTACTTGCAGCACAGCTGCTAAAGTCATCTCCTTAGATAGACTGAGAACACCTTTAGTGCAGGGAATGGCATTAGATAACACTTACCTTGTTGGGCCAGGGCCTACCACACACTGGATGTCTAGTAACAACTTCTTCATGGGACTCTAGGGTCCTTTATACATGGGAAAAAATGGTGATGCTGAGGAAACCTGATGGAAATCTAGAAAGTAAATTAAACCCACACTTTTATCTTTCACAACATAAGTTGCTTTTCAGTTTCTGACAATGTGTTTTTAATGTTTTAGTGCTCCTCGATAAAATGTAGAACCTGTGAGGAAGTGGTTGTAGGGCTAGGGTAGGCAAGGTGCAAGATGACCCCAACCAACCAAATAACCAAATAAAACCCCCCAAAGATGGGCATGTTTAAAGTGCACAGGAGCCAATGCTGAAGGAGCTCCTAGGAGTCAAAGCTGTTATTGAAGTAAAACAGAAAGTATGTATGTATGTATGCATATGAATATATATACATATATATGCATTTTATTTTTCTATTATAATTGATATTTAATATTATTTTATCTTAGTTTCAGGTGTATAGCATAGTGGTTAGACAATTATATAATTTACAAAGTGATCCTCCAGATATTTCCAGTACGCACCTGGCACCATACATAGTTATTACAATATTATTGATAATATTTCCTATGCTGTATTTTATATCCTTATAACCATTTTGTAACTACTAATTTGTACTTCTTAATCCCTTTGCCTTTTCACCCAGCTCCCCAACCTCCCTCTCCTCTAGCAACTATCAGTCTGTTCTCTGTATCTATGAATCTATTTCTGTTTTGTTTGCTTGTTTATTTTGTCCTTTAAAGTTCACAAATAAGTGAAATCATTAAGAAAAAAACAAAGTTTACAATAAATATCTTTGAGTTTATGCTGATGTAAATGCATAGTAGAAGGGCAAAAAAAAAAAGGAATGAGGGAGGAAAGAAGTAAGTAAATAAGAAAGTAAGTACTGGAACCAATTTCCCCAGGCATCCTGACGGATAACTGAGTTTGGCGGGTGTCAACACTCCTGCAAGGATTTTTGACTATGTGGTGTTATTCAAGGGTCAACGGTATTACATATGTCAGACAATTATGTTGTACACCTGACACTAGTACAATGTTGTACATCAATTATCTCTCCGTTACAAAGAAAATGGCATTTACCAACAAATGTTAGAATCAGTGGGTAAAAGTTTAAGAAGAAACATGATATTTGCATAATCTCAAAGTATCTGTACCCAAAATAATATTTATGAAATAAATAGAAAAGAAATACAACTTTGCAGTGGAGAAATCCCCCAGATATTGCCTTGAACAAGTGATCAAGTTTAGCTACTACCCTTCCTGATACAATAAGAAGAAAATAAGACAAATCCAAATTGAGGGACAGTCTACAAAGTAACTGAGTCTCAAAGTCAGGAAAGGCATGTGGCAGTTTGGAGGGGACTAAGGAGACATGACAACCAAATGCTATGTGAAATTCTGAGCCAGATCCTGGAACAGAAAAAGAACATTGGTGCAAAAACTGGGGAACTCTGAATGAAGTCTGTAGTTCAGTTAGTATTGTACTACTAATGGCAAATTCCTAGCTTTGATAATTTTACTATGATTATATGAAATGTTAGCATTGGGGGATGCTGCATGAAGGTTATACTAAGACTGTTCCCTAAGTCTAAAATTATCTTAAGATAAAAAATCAAAGCTAAACTAGAGTGAGAAGAGAGTGCTAGCACTTTTTTTTGTGTGATTCGAAGTGCTTAAGTTGCCATTGTTGTATAGAGGACGGCATGATCTCCTTTTAAAAAAGGGAATAAGGAGTCCCTACCTTCACATGGTACTTAGAGTTCTCCAAGTGTTTTCACAGTAATTTTTCCTTTTGAGCCTCTCAACAATGTGAGTGATAGATATGAAATGATGCTATTTTTTTAGATTAAGAAACAGATGTTTGTGGAGAATAAGTGACTCAGATAAATAACCAGTGTGTGGAGAGTCCAGGTTTGCTAGGGTCAAGACCAGAGCTCTTCTTATGCCAGGAGGCTTGCCAGTGCTCCTATTGTCTATTCTTTGTAGCCAGTGAGGAACTACCATCTTGGATTTGAAATCCGGCTGTTCCTCTTTAGTCTTTAAATAGATACTCAAGCATCTGGCTTTCACCTTGGTTGGATATGCCAAAGTCCAACCAGACCCATGTATCTTTATATTCCCCATAATAACTGTGCAGTCTTCAGAAACGGTGAGAAAACAAGCCTTTACTTCTCTGGATATTACATTATAAAGAACTCCCAGAGGTCTGCAAGTCTTACAACCTTATTTGCATGCACCTAAAAAGCCTGAGATCATGCTTTAACTCTACAAGATCATCCCACATAGCCACAGCATGACAGGGTCGATTCAAGTTTTGAATTCATCGATGATTCAGGGTTTCTAAGTTTAAAAAGCACTTTTGATGAAGGCAGTATTGTGGGCACAGGATGTGGGTGTTGGAAGAGATAAGAGGTTCTGAGGGCTGGAGCTCAATCACCCGTATTCATTCCCATGTTTTGATGTGGTAACTTTACTCGCTGCTGTTATCTACATTTAATTTTGGCTGTAAGCGAGTCTACTGGTAGTCTGAGTGGGGAAAAAAAGTACATTCTATTATGCTGTGCAGCTCTCCTTCCCCTTTCTCAAAACACACCTACATGAACGAGGAGAACAGTACCTGCATTAGTTGGTTAGGGCTGCCATGACCATGTACCATGGACTGGGGTTGGGGGCTTAACAAATGTTTGTCCTCTCACAGTTCTCCTAGGGGCCAGAAGTTCAAAATCAGGGTTGGTTTTTTTGTTTTGTCTGAAGCTTTGCTCCTTGACTAGTAGACGACTATCTTCCTCTGTCTTCATGTCATCTTCCTTCTGTATGTGTACATATCCAAATTTCCTCTACCTATAAGGACAGCAGTCATAATGGATTAGAGTACATCCTAATGACCTCATTTTAATTTAATTAATTATTTAAAGACTATCTCCAAACTCGGAAGCACTAGAGGATAGAACTTTAACCTATGAATTTTAGGGGAACAAAATTCAGCAAGTAAAGCACCTTTGTTGGAAACTGGAATGTAATCAACCACCTTGTGGTCCAAGGTGGCTATTAGAATTCTTCAGCTTTGGTTCAGTTCTTCATTCCACCTCATGGGGCATAAGCTTGCAGTTGCTACAACTCCCTGGCTCCACTATAATATTGCCCATACAGAGTGATCTCACTGCCATTCAACATTCCTCTCATCTCACTACTATGCCCCATCATGATGTTCTTTTATCATATTGCTGTGGAGGGAGATTGCTGTCCCCCAACCATATGAGCTGCCCACATGCACCCAGAAGGTGTTTTCTTATGTTGTTTATCTAAAGTGTATCTAATACTCCATCTCATTGTTCAGCTCATGCTGTCAGTTTCTGACAGTTCACTCTTTTCAGAAAGATTTTTCTGGAGCTTAGATCATGAGAAAACATGAGTGGCTGTTTTAAAATGTAGGTTTCATTTTTATTCAGTTATGGTGAGGTCAATAGATCAAGAGAGATGATTTCCAGTGAAAAGATTGTTTGCAAGAGGAAGGGCATGCCACACCAGGCAGGAATAAATGGGAAGCACCAGGGTCAGTCTGGAGGCATGGAGCTGTCAGGAAAAGGCCTCAGCTGACACGTCCCCCAGGCAGGCTTCCTCTGGGTGCCAAACCACTGGGAGGATGGAGAGAACTGGGAACACAAGTGACCTGTGCAGAAGAGAGTCTGAGCATTACAGAAAGTGTCTGGCAAAGTGAATGCTACATGGTAGTCACACAGTTGTTCATAACTATCAATGAATGCTTACTATATCCCAGTTACTATACCCTTAGCCTATAGCAATGAGCCAAACATACATGATCCCTGCCTTTCACTACAGAACCCTGGTCTTAAACTCTCCGGTAGAGAGCCTCCTAGCCTCAAATACCACCAGCCTGTGGGTGACCACTTTTCATGTTCTGACCTCTCATTGGGTCTGGGAGCATCACTTTCACACAGCTGGACCAGAACTGAGGCCAGAGCAATGTTCTACTTATCAGGACTCACAAGATACTGACTCTGAGCCAGTTACTGGGCATACTTCATGTCCTCTAATGCCTCCCAACAACCCTGTGAAGTAACATTATAATAATCCCATTTTGTGAATAGAGGATTGACTCCAGAATGGCTAATGAGTAGCCAAAGGTCATTCAGAAGAAAAATATTTGAAAACCAGCTCCTTCTGACTCGAAAGCTAGTGCTCTCAGTCAATAGACACCTGGCAACATATCCTCAATACAAATGAAACATTAATCTGAATGGTTAACTTGATTAAATCATCGCATTTGCTAATAGGTGTTACATCTCATTTCTGGGGTGTAGATACATGCTTCTCAGTAGCATTTTAACTCACAGTTAATTAAATGATATGGATGCACCCAAAAGATGAGTGTATAATTTCCAGTTTTTTAAATTTTAATGAATAATTAACAACTCTATTCTTTATTTATCTAGTTTAAAATGTTAATGAATAGCTCCCCTTCTAATTGCAAAGCTGAGTGTTTAAGGGAACCTGACACTTCATAAATATCGAACTGTGAGGTTTCATGTGTTGGTTTTATATAAACATAGGAATTGAGTAATTACCATCTCTGCTATTCATTAAAATTCAAAATTAGATAAACAATAAGTAGGAATATTTTTGTTCATTATTATTCATATCAAGTACTTTGCTTATAATATCGTCTGCTTCTTTTCATGATTTCTTTTGTGCTCTGTCCTTTCTCTTTAAGCATAAAGATGGTCCATTGAGTAGAAAACTGTCCGATTTTCTTTTGCCTTCCTTCCTTCCTTCCTTCCTTCCTTCCTTCCTTCCTTCCTTCCTTCCTTCCTTCCTTCCTTCCTTCCTTCCTTCATTCCTTCCTTCTTTCCTCCCTCCCTTTCTTCCTTCCTTTCTTTTTTCAAACTGAGCCATCATTTTATTTAGAAGGAAAGGCAGCCTCAGAGAAAGAGATCTGGGTTCAGAGTTGTAAGCCCCGTAGTCCTGGTCTCAGTTCAGTCACTAACTTGCAGCAGGTTCCTACCTCACTGGGCTTGGGTGTCTTCATCTTCAAGACAAGGAATTTGTACTAGATGATCATTCACTCATTCATTCATTTTTTTCTTTAACAAATATTTTTGTGTATGCCCAGTACTATGCTATATACTGAGGTTCTAGAGAAGAATAAGAAATGACTGAAGTTTTTGCCCTGATGGAGTTTTGTCAAATAACCAAACAAACAATTAAAAGACCACAATTACGATCATTGCTGCAAAGGAGATTACACAGTATGGGAACCATTGTAATAGAAGTTTGGACACAGAAAGGTAAAGGGAAACTGCCCTGGAAGAAGGGTTGCTCAAATTGATATCTCAAAGATGAATAACAGTTAATTGTGTGAAAAAGGAAAAGGGGAAATATTCAGGAGCTGGGGAGAGCTTGAGCAAAGGCCCTGGGGCAGGTGAGGCTAAAAGATCCATCTGTCTAAAGCAGACAGAAGAGAATCAGACTATGAGATGAGTTTGGAGAGGTAATCTGGGGTCTATTCAGATGCGTCATCCTTTGAGTCTTACTTCACTCTAAGAGCAATAGCGATGTGCATCAGCATATATTTAAGTTATGTTCCCTTTGGAAGTGGTCTTGTTTGATGGAGGTTAGATCTTGTTTACTCTGGGTTTCTTGCCTTCTTTAGCTAGATCTTCAGAGGCATTTGAGTGGTTTTGCTTGCAAAGCTCTGCTGGGAGGTAGGATCTAAGAACACTTTGTAAGTCCATCAGTAAGTCCAGGTCACAGGAGGGTGACAATGGCAGACCATATGGCTGAAAAGGCACAGTGCCTTTTCCTTGCTTGCTGTTACATGCCTCCTGCTGCTTTGCATGCAGGGAAACTTGGGGAAACACAGCTCTGCACAATCAAAGAACTGTCATGGTGTACTCTTCATAAAACTTCTTGAACCTGAACTTCAACAGCAATGCCCCAGGTCTATAATTTTACATACACCAATTTGATTCTCCCAGAAATTGATGAATGCTCCAAGAACACACAATTTCTTTCTTTATGTATAACAATATATGATTCATATTTCAAGGTACTCTGCTTGATATAATGTGCTTATAATTTTTATTTTATTTCTAAAAAGGAAAGGAATGTATAGCAGAGACTTTATCTCTGGCAGTCTCCCTGGGGGAAATACCACCTGTGCCATGAATCTCAATCACCAGCCTTTGACCAGAAAGGCTACCTCTCATACAATGGCAGTGGGGTAATGGCTCAAAGGGAGACTCTCAGTACTTGTTTTGAAGTTGGTCATAGAAAACTCTCCAAACTCAAATGTTACTGCAGTTGATGAGAAAACTGAGAATATCCCTGAGGCAATGTGTGTCTGTGTGAAGTGCTGCTGAGCCAGAAGGAAACATGGCATTAAAGTGGTCCCCAAACTATCAGAATCTCTTGGAAGCTCTTTTAAAATGAAAATGTATAAATCTCATTTCCGTGGATCTGTTTTGGTGGATCTGAAAGTAAAGTCTGGAATCAATATTTTTGGCAAGCTCCTCCAGGGGATTTAATTTGGGAACTTTTCTACCACCCCTGATAAAAACTATTTCACCTTTCAGGATTGAAACCCTTGTATTCTTCCCCGCAAGAGGAAAGTGATGTCAGGAGGCACAAGGACAAGTGGACTAATTCTGAGTGCTTGTCACAATTGAAAAGTCAGGAACACTTCTCATGAGTGTCTTCTTGGCTGTCCTGTGGTCTACCTCCCTCCTCCCAGAGCTCAGTCCCTGTTTGTTAAGCCAAATCTTTCCAGGCCAACATTTTCCTGAAAGAGTTTATTGAGCCATATGTTATCCAGAAAAAGGAGTAGGTCCTGGGGCATGTGGTCTAAATCACCAGAGGCAGGGCTAGATGAAGACAAACATGTCCATTGTCCTATGACTGATGGAACACTTTGATATAAGTTTGGGGAAGAAAGACTTAAGTTGTTTTGAAAAACATATATTGGCCTATAGAGAAGGGGGTCAGGGGAGGGTGAAGTGGAAACAGTTCTGGGACAGGTGCATAGTCCGTAAGGGAGAGTGTTTGCTGATTTGGGGCTGGTTGTGGGCAACAGTCCAGAAAGTTCAGACATAGCAGGACAGTGGTATCTGGTGGTTGGTTATTCTCTCTAATCATGAAAATAGCCACCTGAAGTTAATTCAAAGTTTAAATCATACATTCAGGAATGTGAATTAATTTTGTTAATTTTGAATCTTTTGTTAATTTTGGCCCACAGCTCTGTTAACTGATTAACTTCCACTGTCTCCCCTTCCCACACTCTGTCTGGCCTATCAAGATTTAATTAAGGATATCACAGAATTTTCCTCTTGTTAGCTTCTAATTCTTCACACTGAAAGCTTCCAATTCAGATTGACCTCTGTTGCAATCGCATGTTGGCTTCATCCCCCCAAATTATTTTTTAAATCAACTTTACTGAGGTACAATTTTGTTTAAAGATTTCATTTATTTATTTTTAGAGAGGGGGACAGGAGGAAGAAAGAGAGGGAGAAAAACTTCGATGTGGGAGAGAAACATTGATCAGTTGCCTCACGAAAGCCCTGAGCTGGGGGACCTGGCCCAGGCATGTGCCCCAGGCATGACCCAGGCATGTGCCCCAACTAGAAATTGAGCCAGGGACCTTTCACTTTGCAGAATGACATTCAACCAACGGAGCCATGATGGTCAGAACTATCGAGGTACAATTTATAAACAATAAAGTAAGCCCTTATTAAGGCTAGAGCTTGGTGAGTTTTGTCAAATTTATAACTTGCATAACCATCAATGCGGTCATGATGAAGAACGTTTTCACGTCACCCCAAAAAGTACCCCCTGGTCTTTGGCTGTTACAACACTCAACACCCAACCCCAGGCCAACACTAATCCACCTTTTGCCACTGTAGATGAGATTGCTTGTTCCAGAACTAATATAAATGCAATCACTCAGAATATATTCTTTTACTTTTGGCTTTATTTTTATTTTTTGCCCAACATACGATTTTTAAATTCACCCACATTTGCATGCATCAGTAATGCTCTTTTTTATCACCAAGTGGCATTCTAGTGAATGGATGCAGCACAACTGGCCTATTCATTCACTCATGGATGGAGAGGTTGGTGGGTTTCTGGCTGTAAAACTGCAAGGAACATTCAAGTACAAATCTCTGTGTTGGCAAATGTTTTTATTTCTTTTGGATAAGTGCTCAGAGTGGAATTCTGGGCCATAGGAGGAGTATTTGTTTTCCGGAGTGGCTGTACCATTTTGCCTTCCCACCAGCAATGGATGAAAGTTCCCTTTGTTTTGCTCCCTCACCAATATGTCCATCTTTTTTATCTCAGTCATTCTAATGTGTGTGGAGCATATGAGAAAGTTACTCTGAACTTCTCTGAACTTTCATTTCCTCACTCCTCCTAAAGGAAATCCCTCACTAAGAGCTGGCTTACAGGTGAAACAAGAACGTTTGTAGTATACAGAGCCTGGCATGTAATAGGCACTCAACAAACACTGGCCCCACTTATCATGGCGGTAGTTCTCAATGCTACTTCACATTTTCTCATCCAGGGAGCTTAAAAGTAGACTTTCCAAGGGCTAGATCAATTAAATTAGAATCTCCAGGGATACTTGAAAGGTACTGCTTTGGGGGATGAAACCTTGTCAGCCTGCATAGGGCCCAGCCTGCGTCTGGTCAGTATTAGTCAGCAGTAGGTAACTGCCTTGACCTTGAGTACTTCAGGTTTGCATGTGTGTGAATGAGTGAAATGACACTGGGGGCCCAGTGGCTGCTGCAGTGACCTTTCCAGGCGGGCTGGCCAAAGACTGACATTTGTGCAATTTCCAAGGAATCTGTGGGGTGGAAAGGGAATTTGCAATAATAAGGTCTCCAACACAACAGGCTGTGTCAGCAGGCGCCGGCCTCGGGCTGAGTGGAGGAGATCACAGGCAATCAGGCGCAGCCGGCTCCAGAGGCAGCTGCAACCCACTTTGTCGTGTCTTAGGCCGGCTTTGTGTGGTTTAACGAGGCTTTTCCAGGCTTTCCTCTACAGCCAGCTGGCAAAGCAGTGGGATAAGCCAGAGGGTGTTGCCGAGGTTCCCTTTTGAGGATGGCATTTCTGCTCACAGCCATTCCGATCTTCTCTGAGCATGATGCACAGGGAGGGGACAGCCTCACTCCTCCCCTCTAAAGTAAGGGACTGTGAAAATGGCAGAATGGTAAAGTGGAAGGTACCATGGCCCTTCTGTGGCTGCAGTTCTGGAAAGGCTTTATATAATTTTAAATAGCTTAGTTATTTTTCAGAGAGATAGTATAAATGGTACAGAGAAGGATTTCCCCAGACTTGAGGTTACAGCATCTCCCTCATTTGTATATTTCCCTCCCACACCTAACCTCCTGTTTTATGGATGTTGGGTACTTGTTGGGTAAATAGAACTGAATATTTGAATATTTTATACCTAAAAGCTGAATGGAGCCAGATGTATTTGGCTGATGATATTGACCTTGGCTGTATGACTAGCTCCTTCCCTATCACTGTGTTAACCCAGCTTTCTCCCTCTGCTCTCACAGCTCGTGCCCAGGCCTTCTGCTACAACATCAGCTGCCAGGGCCATCCACCACAGTTCTACAGGCAGTCTTCATCCCTGGGTGCTACTCCGTGCTGCAAGCCTCCTTTCTGCTTAGCTCCTCACCAAAGTGTGTGTGCCCAGAGTTACAGGGTCCCAGGGCTTCTCATCTCCTGCCAAAGGACAAAAAAAAAATATATGAGCAATTAGATCCCTGGGCTTTTCTCCTCTTGAATCCTTGGAGGAGGCAGCACTTTTTCAGATACCCAGAAGATATGTGGAGGGCCTCTTTAAAGAAGGTTGGGGGAGGTATTTTATCATCTCCCTTCATTTCATTAACTACTGCTGTGCATCTAACCACCCCAAGTTTGATAGCCTAAAATCACAATCTTCTATTATGTTTATAGGTTCTGAGAGGTGTAAATCTGGACAGATACAGTGAGGATGACTTGTCTCTGTTCCATGATATCTAGGACCTCAGCAGAGAAGTTTGTGATGGCTGAGAGTGAGTCCAGTGGTTGGGGATTGGAATCATCTGGAAGCTTCTGTATTCACAAGTCTGGTGCCTGTGGTAGGATGACTCAGAGGCTGGGCTCAGCTGAGTCTATCAACCAGAGCACTTATATATGGTCTCTCCATGTGGCTTAAGCTTACTAATAACATGTTGTCCCCATGTGGTTGGACTTACTACATGGAGTCTCAGAGTTGTCAGAGCAAGCTGAGGGCATCAGAAGACACATAAGGTCACTTTGCCATCCACCATGAGCAGTCACAAGCCCTAGATTCAAAATGTGAGGGCATGACCTAACCTCTCAATAGGAGTGACATGCTGTCCACGCATCAGAATAATTTGTGCTTTAGAACCTCTGCTCCTTAAATCATTCTGCACAAGTCATGTGTTGAGAAGCTTCTGGTGGAAGAGAGCAGTGAGTACAGGAGCATTAGCCCAAAGTCCCCCATGGCTCACTCTGTTCTCTTTTCAGGGTCTCCCTGGGATCCTTCAAGGGCAGCTCTCACTACCTGTACTGCTGGAATTGAAGGAAAGACAGAGAGGTTGGGCCTCCAAACCCAACACCAAATATTTCAGTTTGTTTCTCTTCTTGGCAATGAGAAAGGCCTCCTGCAGTGACAGCTTCGACGAGATCATTGTTCTGGGAGGATGAAGGGTGGCAGTGAGCTGGGTGGATAGAGAGGGGCCATGGGCAGGGAGACTGATGAGATGACCATAGTGAGGCTCAGAACTGGGGTGGGAGCTGTGTGCACAGAGAGCATAGAAGGGCCATGTCTCAGAGACCAAAGAACGAGATATGGGAGGGGACAGCCGTTTTCAAAAAAAGAAGATCATTTGGTAGACAATCACGTGGCCCAACTCCTGGGCCGGGTTAATGAGCATGTGTCGAGATCCTTACTCCTCCCCACCAACAGGCTTTGAATAACTCACTGCAGCATCTCAGTCCCTAAGAAATTACATCAACAACGAGTCAGCTGTTCCAAGCTCCTATTCCTAATGAGCTCCACCTTCATTGTACAGGAAACATGAATTTTTAAACATATAGAAAGCACATTGTCTGTGATACATTAGACCTTCAAAAGGAAGCATGAACATAAATTTTGAGATGAACAGCTGAGTGCTGGAAGCCTGCCTCTCTGCTTGACTTCAATAACTTATCTCAATGAATCCTCAGCAGAAAGCATCTTATATACTTCAGTTCTTGAGAAGATGAGATGTGAATGCTGGGGAATTAGAGACAGAGGGGCTTTATTGCAACAGTGAACAAGCTAAAAATTACAAGGTAATGGAATCCCAGTAGGAGGTCCTCATACCCTGCCATTAGCTAACTCAGACAATGATTGCTATAGAGCCGGCTCGGGTTATACAAGCAACACACAGGTTTCTGCATTTTGCTTCTTCATCTGGCTAAGTTCAGACAGAATTGTACTAGTAGGTAGAGGGTACACCGGGCTGCCAGGAGCTTTGCCCTCACAGGAAAAGTCTACAGTACTACCTGTCTTAGGAATTTTTATTTTATTGGAGATGATTTTACTTTGAGCCTTTGTAGACCTGAGACTAACTAGCATTCAGAAAAGGTGGAGCAGCCAGGTACACCTGGCAGGTGTTACTAATCTTGCAGGATATACCTCTATGGGCTCTGCCTCCTGCCTTTTTGTGAGATCATTAAACCAAATGAGAGCCTAGGGCAGAGACCCCAGACAGGAGTCTCTTCCATATTTCCTGCAGGGCAGCCATGAAGATTCAGGCTGTGTAGGAAATACAGAGGCAAATACAAGGATCCTCCCTGCAACTTGGGGACTTTTATGTCTTCCCTGTGGCCCATTTTCACTTTGTTCTAAGAAACAGCAGGATTAGCTGATGTCTCATGCCCTGATTATGGTATACGCAACCATAGGGACATGATAATAATACAATGATACCAGATAATATGTGATTAACAGGTACTGGACTAGTGTTTCGCATACCTTTTCTTTGACCCTTCCAACATCCTCACCAAGGAGGTGATCTTAGCCCCATGGAAGAGAATGAGAGAGAAAGTTCAGGATTTAGTGCATAAGACATTCGGACTACATCATCCCATGGAATACTGTTTCCTAAAATTTGGTTCTTTAGGAATCATCTTTATTATTTTTGCCCTGCCTGTGTATACTTTTTGTCATTTATTTATTTATCATTGAGTCAATTTGCCCATCTTGCCTGACTTCCCTTCATTAACCACAGTAGAGAAGTAGGGTGCAGCCCAGCAGGAGCTGGGCACTGGACTAGGTCCTGTATCATTTGGCTGAGGCTGGTCCAGGTAGGAAGCAGAGGCCATCAGGAAAAGCTCTGAATCACCATGCTGGCATCAGACAATATTACAGCGTCTGAAGCATGGAGAAGGCGGAGACCTCACTAAGGGAAAAATGAAAAATGGACAAAGCCTGAGTGGCAGGGGATACTCTGGGCAGCCTGCAGAGAGGAGAGGGAAATAATTTTCATTGATTAATATCCTCAGTCATGACATTTAATTTTGCATTCAGTCTCTGGGAGGGGCTAACCAGCGTGGAGCAGGGGCCCAGTGACTGAGTGCTGGGACACTCACTGGGTCAGGACAGAGGCCCATCATGAGGTATGGACTCTGTTTCTAGAACTGAAACCAAGTCAGGCAATGAGCCTGGGACTCCTTACAGAAGCCCATTGGTCAGGGGCTTGAGGGCAGGCCCTGACTCCACAGCAAGAGTGCTAACCATCTCCCTGTTCCTTGGTCCTCCTTAATCCAGAGAAGTAACTGCAGGTGCAGGTCTGGGGCCCCCTCTGCAGGGAGAGGAAACTGGGAGGGAGGAAGGGAGTGAGGGAGGGAAGTAAGCCTGGCTACCCTGGCTTCATAGGCAGCAGCCTGTGTTTCATCAGCCTGAGCTTTATGTTGAGAAAACAAAGGTTTGTGTTCACTCCCCAATGGGGAAAAAATGCAGGTCAAGTGGCTGCAGGAGATGAGCCAACAGTGGTGCTGAACCTGCCTCAGCTGAGCTCACCTTCCTGGAAGATTCTGAGCACGTGTTAATGAGAGACATTTCCAGTTTGTGTTTATAAGCTCATGCAAACAAGAGCCAGTCTGTCATCCCATGTCAAGGGGTAGAAATGCAGCTAATTATGTAAAATGGGACAAAATGCTGAGTCCAGAACCATTTAAGAGGGAAGAAAGGAAGAGAAGGGGGCTTGTGGGTAGGGGGAGCATCAAAAGGACTCAGGGTTCTTTCTGGAGCTTGGGGCCTTTGGTGTCTGCCCTGTGGCCCCTTTTCACTTTGCTTTGAGAAGCAGCAGGTTAGCTGATGTCCAAGGTATGAATTTCAATCTAGTTTATCGACCATTTTTCTTGGAGCTTATTATGCATCAAAAGGAAGGAAGGAAGGAAGGAAGGAAGGAAGGACGAGCAAATAACCAGACCCTAAAACAGAAACTATGCTGACTAGTTTGGATCCAATGCCCTGTACATACTTTCTGATGTATGGTTTGTTCTCCTGAGAGGAGCTGATCACCAGGATGGAGTGACCGGTGCTCACATATGTGCTCTGCAGCATCTAGAGAGTATCCCGTCTCCCCACTTTAGAAAATAAAGACATTTATTGAATACCTGCTATGAGCCAGGGACTGTGATAGATATTTAATACGTATTATCTCACTTGACTCTTGAATCAGACAGGTTAATTAAGCTAGATTGTGCTACCGTAACAACTTCTAAACCTCAGTGGCTTGAACACTGAAAGCTTATTTCTTGCTCACTTGACATGTCTGTTCCAAAGTTTAGAAGTTCTGGCAGTTCATGTCTGTTCAGCAGGTGGGCTCTGCTTCTTGTGGGACCCAGGCTGGTGTGACATCTTGCATGTCACTGGGGGCCATTCAAAATAGACAGCTTTAGAGATTGCACACCAGCAATAAAGTGCTCTCGCCGGAAATTGACGATGCTCAGCTCTATTTACAACTCCTTAAGTAGCAGTCATATGGCCCCACCCTGTCCCAAGGGGTCCCAGACACACAGTCCCATCTTATGCCTGGAAGGCAGATGGGAAATATTTTGTAAAAAGGGCCAGTGGCTTCCATAGTTTCTTAAACAATGCCTAGCTGTGTTATCCTCATTTTATAGTCCAATTTTCTGAAGCTAGAAGAACTTGACTAACTTGATCAGAATCAGGAGTTTTTGTGCCTTAATATAATTTCTTTTGATTATAGTATTTGTGAATTGTTTCTCAGAAAAAGCTAACCCATGGGTAAACAGATGAAATCAAATGTCTCAGTTTGAAAGCTGGTTGCCAGACTTTCTCAAATGTCAGCTACTTTGCAAGGTCTGGCCCAGGTGGCTGGCCCATTCACTGGTCTCATTCCTTGTGAACATCTTTTTACCGCACAATTTAATGCAGGGTGAGTTTCCCTACACAGGGTCCCATAAAATATTGATTCCATTAGATACTAAAAAGTGTTCTATTAAGTATACTTAAGAAAAGTATAATTTGGACTATGCTGGTATACCTAATGTTAAATGAATTGTATCACTGCAGAAATTTTTTCAAGGATTGAATTTGCTAATATGCTCTGTGATTCTCTAAAACGGAAAGTCTAGCTGGTAATGTACTTGAAATGTACATGCCTTAGTGTTCTGGAAGATCTATTAACAAGGACACACTGGACCAAGGTGTTAATAAGTGATAATGATGCTTATTGCATTTTAAGAAGTAGGCAGCATAAACTCCTTTCATGCAGTGGCTCTACTATAGAGAAATTCAGGGACGAGAGCACCAATTACTACACAAACTGAGTCAGCCCTGTATTCCAGGTAGTGCAGATAAAGGTTCAGATGGATCTGGGCTCTGCCTTCATGGAGCACATGATTTAAACAAATATTAATTATCACTTATTGGCAACTATTAATTGATAGGCATGGTAAAATGCAATTTTTAAAAAAATCTTTCCTTTAGCTCAGCCAGGTAGCTCTCTGTATCTCCGTTTTATAGATAACTAAGACTCAGATTAACTTGCCTGGCCAAAATCCCAATGCCCATAGGAAATGCTGCCTGAGGTCTTTCACTTGCTACTTGGTGAGTCTCTGCCACTTCAGCAGCAAAGGCTGGACCAGGGCTGAGAGGAGCATCAAGGCACGAGCTCAAAAAGCTCAGGGAGCTTTCTCACTCTTAAAATGGAGTTTTACAACCTTCTCTCAGCACACTCAGCGGTCCTCGACTCTGGCTGCACAGTAGCCTTACTAGAGGAGCTTCACAAAAGGCCTGTGTTGAGATGGAGCCCCACCCAAGTGCAATCAGGATGCTCCAGGGATGGGAGCTCAGCATCAGGATTCTCTGAAGCTCCCCAGTGAAGCCATTGTGCAGCCAAGACAGTGCCAGTGGTGGGGCTCCTGCCTGGCCCGTGGGAAGAGTCACCCTCACTCAGCTCCTCAGCTGGAAAGTGAGACCACACCTGAGATATAGAAATCAGGCTGTTTCAAGAGAACTCTCTTTTTTTCTTTTTGGAGTTAGAATAAATCCCTTATATTTAAGGGATTCCTAATCCCTCAGAAGGAGCAAGAACTTGCAATGGCACCATCCAGGTTTCTGACTTGACTGGCTGTCCACGCTTGGGAATGACTTTACCTCTCTGGGCCTAAGTCATTGTTTATTATTATTATTACATGTGTAATGACACTCTCCTCCACACAGGCTGGCGTGAGGAGGAAGGGAGGAGGCAAAGTACATAAACTGTTCATGCAGCACTTGGCACAGAGCAAGCACTCAGACATGACAGTCCCTTTCTTTTCCTTCACTCTTCCCTCTGCTCCCTAGGTTTTAATTTGAAATTAGTCAATACACCCAGAATCTTAAGAATTTTATGGCTTGTCCTAAAATGAAGGCTGGTGGCATCACCATGAAGTCCTCCCATCTGGGCTTGGAAGGACATGGAAAAAGTAATAGTTTTGACCATGTTTTATTGGCTCAGGCTACATTGTTATTAATACCATTATGATGACCTCTGTTCAACTTGAGGGATCTGACTCAAATCTTCATTGAAGTCAGTGAAGCTCAATGGAGACAAATATGTATATATGGTCTGCATTTTTAGCTGTACTAATTCTTGCCTGACTCACTAAATTCTAATTAAAACCATTCCACCAGGTGATTTTATTTCTTTCAACTTGTAATTAAAGCCTTTACTGGCCAACTCTCTGAAAGACATGAATAAATTCTGCCTGGGTGTTTGAACAAGAGAATGGGATGAAGGCCCCTGAGGTGGTGGCTTGGCTGTTTGTGGGGTAACAAGTTCAACTTCTTGTTTAGGGGAAGGGTTGACTCTGCTTTGGGATATTTAATTCAGTTAGACTATAACTTATTTCAAGATTTCAATGCTTCATGCACTTATTGAATACCAGGACCTTTATGTGAATCTAGGGCTCACCAGTCCAGGAATTTGAAATGGCAAACCAAGCCACAGCTGACAGCCTGGGTTCTCAGAGCTTTCTCAGAATGCTCGACTTTGGTCTCCTGTTCTTTGCTTCCATCCTCCTGATTTGGGGTGGGCTCTGAGTCCCTCTTAGGGTTACTGACTCCACTTACTGACTAATCAAACCAGGCCCCCGGAGCTCCCTCAGGCTGCCCTCCCTCCTCCCTTGCGGGCACCACTCACTGTCCTGCTGGACACAGGAGGCTTTCTCTGGGCAGGTGTAGGGACTGGGCAGACACCACATGCTCATCTAGGTCAAGTGTCGGTTGTACAGAGGTTACTATCCTTGATGTAGAGACAACCTTCGCAAACTTCTAAGAAAAACTCTGAGGCCCCAGTAGATAAGCAAAGACTTAAATCATTAACAAATTAAAAATATAAATGGCCAAATAGGTTTAAAGTGCAGGTTAAAGAAAGCACGAGAGACAGTATCCACCTCTTATCTATGGTGACACTTTCTGTGGTTTCAGTCACCTGAGGTCAACAGCAGTCCAAAAATATGAAATGTAAAATTCCAGACATAAACAACTAAAAAATTTTAAACTGTGTGCAGTTCCCACTCTGTCCCACCTAGGACATGGATCATCCCTTTGTCCAGCGTCTCAATGCTATAGACCTTCCCCACACAGTATACACTTAGTAGCCACCTCAGTTATCATAGCGACTGTCTCAGTGTCACAGTGCCATGTTAAAGTAACACTTATTTTACTCAATAATGACCCCAAAGTGCAAGAGTAGTGATACTGGCATTTTGGAAATGTCAAAGAGAAACCATTTCTTTCTTTAAGTGAAAGGCTCTGTATGTATAGAAAAAAAACACAGCATATATGGGGTTCAGTACCATCCATGGTTTCAGGCATCCACTGGGGGTCTTGGAACACACCCTGTGGATAAGGGGGATTACAATACTATTTTTTGCCAACCTGATTAGCAAAGGACAACCATAATTCATAATGCTGGTGAGCAGACACCTGTAAATGGGCTGATAAGAGTAGAAACAGGTACCTAGTTCTTTCCTAACAAGGTCATGGAACAGGACAAGAGTATAACTGGAAGCCTACATATCATTGTGTCTAGATATTTAAAAGTTCCAAACAAAGCTAACAAACTACTAAGTTAAATATTTTCCATCTTCATTCCTTGACAAATACACCTTCTTCATGACTTGGATGAATTTGTAATTTTTGGAATCTCAGGAGTCCTTTGATAGAACTTGGTGATACAGGGAGAGTGAGCCCCAGGCTCCCAGACCTTGGTCTTCCCTGCTACTCTCCCCACCCCTATGTACTTGCCTGACCCCTAGCTCCATCAGCACTGTGAGGGGCTTTGTGCACATGTGTGTGGACACCCTGACTGTACATCCAAGATCTTTTCAGTGTCTACCCATCTCACAAACAGGAATAAGGCTATGCACAAGGCAACTGAGGTTTGCTCTGGGGAAAATGGCCCCAGGAAGGAGACGCTGAAACCTTGGAAGTAGGTGTGGCAGGCACTTCCAAGACCCCAGGCACTTGCTGCATGACATAGAAAGTCAGGGGTCATGGGTTTCCAGTGGGTTCCCCTTGGCTCACAGACTTCTTTTCCTACAGGAAGTGCCATGGCTCAAGAAAGGCCAGAGGCACCCAAGGAAGCGTGGAACAACGACAGGGGCCCTTCTCACCAAGGTCAGCAGTAATAGGTACAATTTTTCTAGGAAAGAGTTGAACAGTGTGCCTCAACAAGTTTAAACATTAATATCCTTTGACCCAGACATCTAGTCTTGAATTAGAACTCTATAAAGAAAACTGAACAAAAAGTAAAGTAATAGTTACTTATAAAATGTAGTTTCATAATGTCATTTATCATACCACCCCCCAAAAGACACAGCCTAAATGTGTAACAAGTTAGTTACTAAATCATCTGTGGTACCACCTAAATGTGGTTTATAACAGCAGTCCCCAACCTTCTCCCACTGACTGAGGGATGGGAGATGGTTTGGGGATGAATCAAGCACATTATATTCAAGCTCACCTCTTGCTATGCAGCTTTGTTCCTAACAGGCCCAGAGGTTGGGGACCCATGGCTTATAATGTTCAATGTCAAAATAATAAATAATTTAATATATAATGATAAGTAAAATATTTAAGTGAAGTTTAATACAAAATGGCAAGTACTTAAAAAATAAGATGTGATACTTTGCATACATTATAATTTAAACCATAGAAAAATATTAAATGTAAATATTCCAGAACAGAATTCTAACAGCTATTAACAAAGTGGGTGGGAGTGAGGGAATGGGTCACAGGTAATTTTTTTTCTCTGTATGTTGGCCTTTGTTTGGAAAACTTTCTTAATAACAGATTATTGGTTTTACTGTAAAAAAAGTGCACTTCTTCCTGACTGGTGTGGCTCAATTGGTTGGGCATTGTCCCACAAAGAACCCTTTCGGTCACGAGTTTGATTCCTGGTCAGAGCACATGCCTGGGATGAGGGTTCAGTCCCCCATTGGGGCACATGTGGGAGGCAACCAATCGATGCTTCTCTCTTGCGTCGATGTTCCTCTCCCTCTCTCCTTCCATTCCCCTCTCTAAAAAATAAATAAATAACAACGTTTTTAAAAAGTATAAATTCTTTTAGATGTTTTGAAACATGAAAAAATATACACTGTAAGCTACTATTATGGGTCTAGTTTTGTTTTGGGAGTGGGATCATAAGTGCTTATTACAATGTTAAAAATTAAAAGCAAACAACAAGCAAAACAAGCAAGAAACCAAGCAGGCACTATCGTAGGCAGGGAGAAGTGATCAAGGTGTGTCATGAGCCAGAGTTATGATTAATTCTGCACATTGGAGGTCCAAATATAAAAACAAACAGTAGAGCCATGCTAAATTTACTAAAATAAAGATATAAACAGGAATGCAGGGGCAAAAGGACCAGGAAAAATGAAGCTTTGCTAAGCCGAGGTAGTCTGTTGCACAGTCTGAGCTCTGGAGCTATCCTGTTCCTGAAAGAAATGACGTCGGTGTTCCAGAGCTGGGTTCCTGCCACAGGTCCTCCTTGCTGGCTGTACGCCTCTGGACAGGTTGTTTAACCTCTCCCAGCTGCTGTTTCCTTGCCAGGAAAGTGGGTCAAGAATGGTGTTGACTTTGCAGGGCTTTTGTGAGGCAAATTAAGAAAATGCAAGTGAAGCACTCAGCAATCAATGCTCATTTGTGTTATTATTGCTATTACTTTCATCATCATCATTGCCATGATCATCATCATCATTTGCCACCCCCAATGTTATCATCCTCATCTCCATCATTGCCATGGTCATCATTATCATTGTTGTCATTATCATTGTCACTGTAGCCGACATTGTCATTGTCATCAGCATTGTCACCATCAGGTTTAGGTTGCCAGGATGGAACCTAGGTTCACGGGAGACAGAAGCTGTGGGAACTCAGAAAGAAATCACCAGAGTGGAGTTCAGGATTAGTGCTGACAGCTGCCTGCATGGGTTAAGCACAGAACCAGTTTCCTCAACCTCTGCCAGTCCCAGTGAGGTTTGTGACTCAGAGTCTGTGCTCTTTCTGCCCATCCAGGATTGCTAGCCCAGAGTAAATATCTTCCTGGGATAGTTAACTTAAAAGCAGCATCTTCCTAAGTTGTGGTTGCTGTGGAAACAGGTGCCCTTTGGGGACCAGGAAAATGCTGTCAGAGGCTTGGCTTCTCAACTCCTGAAAAATAATTGTCAATTTTTTCCTGTGCTTATTATTCCCAAGAAATGTTTGTTAAAAGAGCACGTGCTGTGGGACCCATGCTGCCTCTCACCCCTGCTTTCTGGCTGCTGGAAGGAGCATGCCTCCTGGTGGTGCAGGTGGTGCTGGTGGGTGGGGTCAGAAATGACATTCTTTGAGATTGATTTTCTTTACCTAGACTTGCATGTTCTTGCATCTCCTTGAAAACTCCCTCTTAATTTTGGAGACTCCTTATATAAGCACTGTCACTCTTGGTTTTCAAAAATGCCAGCCTATTGGAGGCTTTAGCACTCTCAAGGAAGTAAACAGTAGCTCACTGAAAAGCTCTGTCTCTCCAGGTCTGTCCACCTTTCCTGTGCAGGCATTCTGTTCAGATGCTCACAGCTGCTACCACACTTCCTCTGTGAAGGAGTCGCATAACCTTGGGTCTATTGGTGTATGAGTATGTTTTTGTGTGGACACAAATAATTTTCTCTTGATTTCCTTGGAACAACTGAGAGAAGTTGAAATGTTAAAGATGAACAAAGAAACTAACCAAACAGAGCGAGAAAGAGCAAGAAAGGAACAAACAAAATAAGAGGCATAAAAACAGTGAGTCCAGAACTCCTACACAGAAGGCGATGCTTTCTAGTTCCAGAGCTCTGGTCCCACTGTTGCAGGCTCCCTCTCAGGCCCTTGACCTTCAGGGCCAGGCATCCTTCCTCTCTGAACCTGCTGTTACCTGACCGCCTCTTGAAGCAAAGGCTAAGAAGAAAAGTTCTAAGTCCGTTATCCCCTCTACCTCACAGAGAAAGAACACATTCTAAAATAAAGTAGGACATGGAGAAAATATTCTCTCTAAGCCATCCTGGACCCAGATTTCCTTTTCTCCCTCTTAACTGTTTCTATAGAAGTGGACTTACCTCTCTGTGGTGAGTCAAGATGAAAGAAGGAAAGTTTGTATGAAGATCATCTTCCTCTTACCTAGAATGTTTTCTGCTTTAAATTAGTCAAGCTTCCTCCCTCCTTCCTTCTCTCCCTCTTTCCTTTCTTCCTCCCTTGTCCCCATTTATCCATGCAATAAATATTGAGTTTCAACTACGTGCAAAGTACACTAGCATGAGGCATTGATTTAAAAATGTCTTTTTAATTTCAATCCCAAACACATTTTTTTGTTTCTAAAACTCTTAGGCTGAATGACTCTATACCTTGCAAATAATAAAACTTCTCTGTCATTTCATTCTCTCTGCCTGGAATACTCAACCTTCCACCACTCTGTACGTGTATGTGTTCATGGTGTGTATGTGTGTGTGTGTTAGTGTTCGGCCAGACACATGTGCTAGAGTATGTGTGCATGAGTGTGCCTGTGTTTAAAATCCAACTCCATGTTCATGATTTATGACCGCTGACCTAAATACTTTTTGGAAGCTCACTTTCCAAGCCTTGAGCTAGCCTTTAGCAGCTCAAAACCCCAGCTAACTGCACCCGCAACACACCCTGTGTCATCTCCTCAGTGCAGATTACACAATTCCTGGGCACCTAGGAAAAAGAGCTGACTGCCTGCCTAAGGATGGTGTAGCTCAGCTGCTTCTCATGTTCACGTTCCAGAACAGGCTGTGCACCATGGGGAGCCCTGCCTCAGCCAGGTAATGGGAGGGGGGCAGCAGATGGCTTCTCTGCTTCTCCACTGAAATTTCCCCAAACTAAGCCCCACTTAGGCCCAACTCTTGTCTCCTCTCACTGTTCTGGGAACTCTGTTCATATTTAACAAAGCTTTCTACCAGCTTTTCTTTTGAGAAGGAGGGGCTCTCAATTAAGCAACCACCTGAAAACTGCCCCTCTGCTCTCTCTTCCCCAGCAGCCCAAAGAGCTTCCTGACCTCCAACATCTTCGATGCAAGCTGTTGGATTGCTTGGAGCAAAGACTGCGAAGGGTAATGAGAAGTGTTTGCTTTCATAGAGAGCCTTTCTTTTGAGGATCTCCAAGTACCTGTCAGAAAATTCAATGTGATTGTTGTAAATGGGGAGACTGAGGACTAAACAAATTTATCTTTTTCCCCAGAGACACATGGCTAATGACCTGAAGAATCCAGCCCACCTCCTTTTCTCATTTTCAACCCTTCTAAAGAAAGCAAATTACGATCTGAGAAGTGAGGCTAACACAAAATTATGGAGCTCATTTTTTTCTTAGCACCTCTCTTTCCTTGACTTCTCTTTTGACCCCACTAGTTCATGCTCCCCTTCCCAAGGGTCTGCATACACAAGACTATAAGGGTCCTGCTTTCATGCAATTCCAGTGGAGAGCTGTGCTCCAGAAACTTGGGGCAGAAGGGTCATTAGAGTATGTGGAGGCCAGGCTCGCTGCCCTTGCTCCCAGAATTTGCTCCCACCCCAGCTGAAGTCATTCATCTTTAGGGTGTGTGTTTGTTTATATGGACACATAAAACATCTCCCCTGGGTCTGATCCTGCAGGTGCAATAGAAGAAAATATAGATGTGGCCTTTGCCCCAGTGAACTGCCAGCAGCTCCAGTGCGGATACTGCTGTCACCTCTCTCTGCACACTGACAGAGCCATAGAGAAGAAAGTCTCAACTTCCTGTAAACCAAAGGACTGTATTACTACTTCTACCCAAAGAAAAGGTGTGAGCCAAAGGGCCAGCAAGTTCCTAAAATTATAAAGGGCATTTCTGTTTAGGAAGAATATCTCATTTGGAACATGGAGGACCCATTACAATATTTATAGATTTTTCCCCATAATGAAGTCAACCTAATAATAATAGCATTAAATATTGAAAAAACAATAGGTAATATTTATAGAGAGAGAGTAAGTAGTGTCAAGCTTCATTCTAAGCGTGGCATACACATTATCTCACTTACTCCTTGTATTAATTTTCTGAGCCAAGAACTCTTATTTTCCCCTTACATAGATGAGAAAACTGAGGCACAGAAATGTAAAATTTTCCCAATGTTTATTAAGCACCAAGTATTGAATTTGGGACTTTAAATGAACTACCATGGTTCCTTTCTGCAAATCTGACAAGAACTCCACTTTCCATGAAGAAAGAGAGGTTTGGGAGATTAAGACTACACAGCCTGTGAGGCAAAACAGGAGTGGAGTCCAGGCTGGCCCTCCCCACAGCTACCTCTCTGTATATCCCTGTCCCTAGGAGAATGCAGCTCGTGGGGAGCCTGTCCTTATTCTCCAGCCTATGCAGTGCCTAGCATAGTGTTGACCCACAGTAGACATTCCATAAACACAAGCTTATTCTTTTTATTGAGCTGATGGATTCTAAATTAAATACTGATGTTAAAGTCTGTTATCCACTCTCCTGGGAGTTATTGCATAGGTAACTCATAGGAGTGAATAATTACTCAACATGGATGCTTTGCTTTAAAAATGCATTTATTTATTTGTGTCTGAATATGGGTTTGCTATTTATGGGATGCATGTCACTTCTCACAAAATAATGAGGATATGGTGTGATGGTCCTATTCAGAAGAACTTGAAAGTAAACACATCTTTTCCTGCTCAGGGTCTGCTGTTTCCAGCTCCCTGAGTGGGTGAACAGTATCATCTCATACACTGAGGTCACAGACTGGCCATCCTGGCTGTCCTTGTCTTGTAAACGAATTTTGTTTTACTTACCACAGTGTAGAACTGCAAAGCGATTTTCTTCCTCCCTCCCTCTTCCTTCCTTCCTTCCTTCCTTCCTTCCTTCCTTCCTTCCTTCCTTCCTTCCTTCCTTCCTTCCTTCCTTCCTTCCTTCCTTCCCTCCTTCCTTCCTTCCTCCCTCCCTCCCTTTCTCTCTCTCTCTCCCCCCCTCTATTTCTTTCAAATTTGTTACCCTTGTCAACATTAAAAAAAGAGCAGAGTTTTGTCTAGATTTCTGGCTTCTTCTGAAAAATTATATCTGGCAACATAGGCCCATTTGCACTTGGCAGTTAGCTTCAGCTAATTAATGAAAGGGTCCTTTTCCAGACAAGGCCTGGGCCCTCCACAGGATCTGAGTCTTCCCCGCCCTCTGTCATCTCCCTGACACCAAGGCTGAGTGTCAGTTGCCACCAGTTCTCACAGTTATGCAATTGTTTTTCTAACTCCCAGCCAGTCCCACCCATTCCTGTTATAGAACTAGCAGCTGAAGGCATCTGAGTTCATGAGCCTGCCTTACGCTGTGCAAACCCTCCAGGGTGAGTAGAAGAGTGTGCAAAATGTCACTCCAGCTCATCCTGTGGTCCACCTTTCTCGTGTCTGCTCTGACAGCGCACCATGAGAGTAGCATGAGATGGAATGGCTCAGCCCCTAGTGTCAAGCAAATGGAAATTCCCAGCTTCTCTCAAGTAACCAGAAAGAGATGGGCAAATATTAATCTTGTAAATTAACTGCCAAGGAACCCAACCCTTTCATTTCAAACTTTTCAACTAAAAAGACACCCTTTCTATTAAACCACTTAGTAGTGAGTGGTTAGTTCCATCCCAAATAATGTATTTTAGCCTGAGCAGCACTGCTTTTCCCATTCTAGTATGCTTACTACCTGACTTACCCCTTTCTGTGATGAAAGTAACAACTGATATTTTGCTTGAGATGAGAAAATCCCATGCTGATGGTATCTAAATAGAATGGTTGGTGCCATTGTCAAAGGAGCTAAAGGGTGAGGCTGCAAAGAACTTAAGAGAGCTCTGTTTTGCCAAAATGGCCATAAGATTTGGTTATAAATTCTGTCAAGACATTGACACACACTTCTGTCACAATTTTTGTAGAAATTAGTTCTTTTCATAGGTGTTGTGGGAGGTTGAGTCAGTGTTCCCAGCCCTTCATTCTCAAAGGAAAACACCCTGTTTCCTATGACTTCACAGTTCTTCCACTAGAGTGTATACAGTGTGTACCTCTACCCATCTTTGAACTTGACCATGCAATTTGCTTTGATAATTGGAATACAGGTAATGAGTGACAATGTGCCGGTTCTTAGCTGAGGGTTGATGAAGTTAGCAAATTTCCACCAGACACTATTGAGTGTCTGCCCTCTATAACAAGAGAAATATGCCCCACATAGCTGTTGCTTCTTAAGCTTGGGTCTTGAGATGAAAACGCAGGAAACGGACCTGGTTACAACTTAGCCCAGTTGAGCCCAGGTAAGATTGACCAATCTATAGCCAAAGTTCAACCCAAGGTAGACATAAGTATATCCATATCCATATGAGTATGTAACCATGATTTTATTTGTTTAGTCTGCAAATGCACTTTTGAACATTTTGGGGGGCCATTTTCAGGATGTTTGTGTGATGCATGGAAGCTTCATTATACCATTCCACTGGACTGACGTTGACACATGACTTCTGTGATAAGTGAAAATATCTGCCTGAAATGGATAATTTAATGGGAACTAAAAGTTTACCAGATATAGTAAAGAAAGAAGTGTGGCTCAAAAAAAAGAGAGAGTACATGGAATAGACATTTTGTAGTCTAACAAGAGCTAAGATAAGCACCTTATTTTTCTAACTAGAAAACCCTAGGTGTTTCAATCTACTTAACTCCACCAGCTTCGACTTTGCAGGCTACCTAACTAATCAGCTTCTGTTATCTTGATTCTGTGGGCAGCTTTGAGAACTAGTCCCATTGGCCCTCTTATTTGTTCATTTACAGTCATCTTGTTGGGGTCACAGATAAGTACCCAACTCATTAGACGCTGACCCCTACTGGAGTAATCATCATAAACCACCATGAGCTCTTCCCAGTTCAATTGACGTGTAAACTATTTAAGGACAAGATCAAATGAACAGGAAAGATTTTCTGGTTTAGTTTAATTGCTTCTCAGGTGGCCTCTCATTTACCAAGCTCTGCTACAAGTAAGAACCAGAACTACCCTAGTGAAACTAATATAAAAGACCCAAGCACTTCGGGGAATACAGCCTGATTCAACAGATCCTAGGGAACTTCATTGCCAGGTTGAAAGAAAGACTGTCTAGTTGGTGTACTGGTAAGTGGTCCTTCTCTGCATATCCATAGTTTAAAATTGCATTCTCTTTACATTTAATGAGCCCATTATGTTGTCCACAAATTCCTTGTTCTTTAACCTACAAAAAAATGATGGCTACTTTAAACATGGATCAAGTTGTTTCTGTTGGGATGTTTTCATTGGGATGCAGTTTGAGGATATCAAGTAAAAGGTGGTTAAAAATTGTCATAAAAATATGGTGGGGTAAATGAAACAAGACTGGCAAAAATTTGATGGTTGCTGAGCAACACTGTGCCTTGTTACACTATTTTCTCTACTTTTGTATGTGTCTGGAACTTTTCATAATAAAAATGAAAGATTTTTAAGTCTGCAGTCATATCAGCTCATATCTGAACCCAAACATCTTATTTTGGGGCTTGCTTTGTGCCTCTGCTGGATTATTTTTCTTGAAGGAAAGAACGGTTCTCAGGAGACCGTTTCACAAAGCACATTGGGTCCTGCTGTTCTTAAGCTTGCACTGCTTTGTCAGGAGATGGAAACAACTGGCTCTGGAGTTTCAAGGTGTGGCTATTGATTATGCTTAGGTGAAATACACTCCTCTTTTAGGCTTCCTTGTCGTCATCTTTCAATAATCTCCCCTTCTTGCCTTGAGTGTAGATGGAATCCAGTAGGAATGCTGCTCCGGGCTTGTACAGAATGAAGGAGCTGGTGAGCAGCAACATCCATCTGCCCTTACCTGCCCACTCTGCCTCTGGTGAAGTTCCTGGGGCTCAGAACCTGAACATACAGCCTGCCCCAGATCTTGACCAGCACAGACAGGAACAGGTTGCAGCTTAGGAGGCTGGGCCTCAACAATGGAAGTGGTCTTGCAGCCTTGTTAACACATCTAGTGTAATGCGGTTGGGGACAATGGAGCCCTGTGGAACTCTGTGTCCACCCAGCTGTCGCTATCCTGTAGCTCTCACTGTGTTTGCCCAGATTATGTAAAATGGCTTCAGTATTGGATCTAAGAATGGATTGTGATTTCATTCCCAGCCAGCTTTGAGGGGGTCCTGTATCCTACTTGCTACCTCCTTCTTCAGGGACAAGGATTTAGAACTCAGATGCTCAATAGGGAACAGGGTTCTTCAGTCTCCCTTTTGTCCTAACTTCTGAATTGGAACTCCTTGGCCGTAGGTATAAATTATTGCATCTCTCTGAACAACATACTTTGGATTTTGCCTACACCCTAAAGAGTCAGACTAACAGTTAATTCTGGTCACCCTGGCCTCACTTTGTGCCATGGCCTGGTTCCTAGATGATGCCAATCCCTTCCCTTTGTTCTCTGAGTGCAGCTAAAACAGGTGGCAATTTTCTCTGCAGTTTTAAAGAAGAAACTACAGAAGAAAATACATTTAAAATTCAAAAATAGAAGAGTGACAACTTCAAAGTCCAAATTTTTTACTTTAAAAAGGCTAATTTTCTTACTTGGTTATTTTAGTTATCTGCTTATTTGGTTTAGATGCCTGAGTTGGGAGGCATGTCTGGACTGAAGACATCTCTCAGACTTGATGACAGGCCTTTCCGCTAGGCTTGTAAGTAATGAGACAGTCTGCCACATGGGGAAAGCAAGGGCTTCAAAATTGGGCAGGCAAGGTTCCAGATGTTTAGTCTGACATTTCCTGGCTGGGTGGGTTTAGGGCTGGTGCCCTTTTTGGGCCTCAATTTTTTTCATCTGAAAAATAAAAATAATAATACCTATTTGGCATGGTTGCCATGAGAATCACTTATACGTAAAATGTGTAACCTAGTCATCTGGCAGATTATATAAACTCATTGAGTGGTGGTTTCTATTCCTCTTTTTACCTTCTCAGGTTTATAAAGGTCCTAGGCATCCAGATTAGAGAGGTGAAGCAATGGGTGATACAAAATCTCAATGTCCTCACAGTGTCGAGAGACCCATCAACATGAAGAAAAAGTCCAACGCCAATGAGTCTTACTCCTCTCCATCATGGAGAATGTCAAGGGCTATTTCTTTATGAGAAAGGAGTCAAAGCTTTTGTGTACCGTGTATAGGTTTCAGGAGGTTGTGCCAAAAAATTACACTGCTACATGCAGTGTAATCCATGTGCCTACATGCATTTTTCTGGAAAGATAATGCATAGCTCTTACCAGATATTCAAATGAGTCTATTTTCACTCATTCAATAAATACCTCTTGAGTATTTATTATAATCTATGTGTAGAAAGTACAGTAGTGAATAAAACAAATAAACACCTGACCTTTATGGAGTTTAATTTCTAGTGAATCTGAAAATTCTTAAGAATCTCTGATCAAGGCAATCCAAAAGCCATAGAATGGAGTTTACATTTTTCAGCAGGTCTCTTTTGATTGCATCGAGCAGTAGACTCCAAACATCTATCCAACTGGGTCAAACATGTTTTTGCAGTCATATATATTTGACACTGTGGACACGAAGGAAGAGGGTAAATGAAATTTTACTGATTAGATTCAAAGTCAGCAAATTCCCTCTGATTACCCCTCTGTGAAACTACAGAAATAAAAGGAAATTATTAAACAATATGGCAGAGTAAACAAAAAACAATAAAACAAACAATAAACACTGGCATTATTTTGGAATCAGAGGGGCCTGTGTTCAATTCTTCAGCTACCTAACTGTGAAAAATTGGACAAGATACACAAATTCTTTGAGAAATAGCGTTATCTTAAATCAAAGATACTTATCTTGCAGATTTGTCATAAGTGCTAAATGTTATTACTGGAACTCAGCAAATGTTCATTCTCTATATCTAAGACAATAATTCCTATAAATTTGAGATCATGGGTTTATAAACATAGAACACAATACACATACATCCACACATCACAACTCACATGTGCATTTTTTGATACTGACAAAGACTTGCTAAATCTTAAATTTTTCCAAGAGATTTACACAACAAATAAGCTGAAATAAAAGCACACACATGCACACATACACACACAATTGATCACATTCTTTAGTAAAGAGTATTTTTAAAAACAAAGCAGTAGACTTCCGACCAAGATGGAGGCACACTCTGCCTCCTCACACAACCAAAAGAAGGACAACAACAAATTCAAAAACAAAAAATAACCATAACTGCCTGAAAATTGAACTCTATAGAAGTTTGCCAACCAAGGAGTTAAAGAAGAAATATTCATCCAGACCAGTAGGAGGACCAGAGATGGGCAGCCAGGGTGGAGAGGACTCAAAATAAGGTGGCAGCTGGAGGACCGGGGAAAGTGAGGCTGCAGCTGGCAGAGCAGGTAGTCCCACATTTGCATGCAGATAAACCAGGAGGAAAACTTGGGAGTGAGACAAACCGCGCAACCCAGGGTTCTAGTACAGGGAAGTGAAACCTCAAAACCTCTGACTGAAAAAACTGTGGGGGTTGCAGTGGTGAGAGAAATTCCCAGCCTCACAGGAAAGTTTGTAAAAGAGACCCACAGGGTCCTAGAATGTACACAAAACCACCCACCTGGGAATCAGCACCGGAAGGGCCCAATTTGCTTGTGGTTAGTGGAGTAACTGACTGAAAGCCAGCTGAGAGCCAAGCAATTGACATTGTTCCCTCTCAAGCCTCTCCCCCACATACAGGGCCATAACGCAATGATGTGGGTTGCCCTGCCCAGATGAATATCTAAGGCTCCACCCTCTACTATGTAACAAGCATGCTGAGACAAAAAAAATATGGCCCAAATGAAAGAACAGATCAAAGCTCCAGAAAAATACAACTAAGTGATGAAGATATAACCAACCTATCAAAGGCAGAGTTCATAACACTGGTAATCAAGATGCTCACAGAAATGGCTGAGTATGGTTGAAAAATAGAGGAAAAAGTGAAGGCTATGAAAAGCGAAATAAAGGAAAATGTACAGGAAACCAACAGTGAAGGGAAGGAAATAAGGACTCAAATCAATGGTTTGGAGCAGAACAAAGGAATAAACATTTAACCAGAATAGAATGAAGAAATAAGAATTCAAAAAAATGAGGAGATGCTTAGGAACCTCCGGGACAACTTTAAACTTTCCAACATCCAAATCATAGGGGTGCCAGAAAGAGAAGAGCAAGAGCAAGAACTGGAAAACTTATTTGAAAACATAAGAACTTCCCTAATCTGACAAAGGAAATAGATTTCCAGGAAGTCCACGAAGCTCAGAGCATCCCAAAAAAGTTGGACCCAAGGAAGTACACACCAAGGCACATCATAATTAAGTCACTCAAGATTATAGATAAGGAGAGGATCTTAAAGGCAGCAAGAGAAAAGGGGAGAGTTACCTATGAAGGAGTTTCATTAAGACTATCAGCTGATTTCTCAAAAGAAACTTCACAGGTAATAAGGGGCTGGAAAGAAGTATTACAAGGCATGAAAGGCAAAGGCTTACATCCAAGATTACTCTACCCAGCAAAGTTATCATTTAGAATGGAAGGGCAGATAAAATGCTTCCCAGATAAGGTCAAGTTAAAGGAGTTTACCATCACCAAGCCCTTATTACATGAAATGTTAAAGGGACTTAACTAAGAAAAAGGAGATCAAAACTATGAACAGTAAAATGACAACAAGCTCACAACTTTCAACACCCAAACCTAAAAAAATACAAAAACAAAAATTAACTAAGCAAACAACTACAACAGGAACAGAATAACAGAAATAGAGATCACATGGAGGGTTATCAGTGGGTAGGGGCAGGGGAAAAATGGGAGAAAATGTACATGGAATAAGAAGTATAAATTGTAGGTACAGAATAGACAGGGGTTGGTTAAGTATAGTATACAAAATGGAGAAGTCAAAGAACTTATATGTATGACCCATGGACATGAACTAAGGTGGGGGAATGATGGTGGGAGGGGAGGTACAGGGTGGAGGGGAATAAAGGGAGAAAAAAATGGACAACTGTAATAGCACAATCAATGGAATATATTTTAAAAAACAAATCAATAAAAGAAGTTTAATGTCAGCATAAAAGACATTATGCCTTTTATGATACCAATTGTGCTTAACACTAATACATTAAACACTCAACATGTAGCCCTGGCTGGTGTGGCTGAGTTGGTTGGAGCACCATCCCATAACTGAAAGTTGTGAGTTTGATTCCCAGTCAGGGCATATACCTAGGTTGTGGGTGCAGTCCCCAGTCTGGGCACATACAGGTAGCAACCAATCTATGTCTCTCTCTCACATCAAGGTGTCTCTCCTTTCCCCTCTCCCTTCCTCTCTTTCTCTCTTTAAAAGCAATGAAAAAAACCCTAAATATATAAAAACTCAACATAAATATATAAATATATAACATGTTACTATATATAGAACAATATAAACATAAAATTTTAAATTCAGTAATTTTCTTTATTTCCTCATTTTGCTTACAAGGGTGTTATAGTCCATTTGCCTCATCTTTTGATTTTCACAACTCTGTGAGATGGGCAGGACAAGGACTTTTCATTGCATTTTTTGAGAGGGGAGAAGTGGCTGGGTCCAGGTCCCCTCTCTCTGCAACTCTGCCTGTGGGTCCTATAAAACAGGGACTTGCAATCATTGGTTCAGGCACTAGTCTTGTCACTCTTTTGTGTCAATGGGCAGGAGGCTTCAGCTTGATATAGGGCAGAACCTTGTCAACAGACAAAAATGAGCTGCCCCACATCCACAGGAGCCTTGAAGCAAAAGCTGGATGGCTGGCCACCTGAGAATGTCTGCTCCCCCTTCCCAATCTCACCTTCAAAGATTTGAGGCTCATACCCTGCCAGTTCTTCCTTTTTCCCTGGGAAAACGTTATCAAGCCCTTCAGCTGAATTTACATTCAATTGTGAGTAGAGAAAGCTTGGATTTTAGAATCAGACAGGATGTTACTAGAATCCCAGCTCAACTTACATTTATATGAATGTAGTATTTAATCTCTCCCAGCTATATGTATTTGTAAAACTGGGACAATACTTAAAATCTCCTAGTGTGGTGAGCATTAAAGAAGGTAATATGTGTCTGTAAAGTTCCTGACATCATTCTCCCAAGGCTACTGTGTACAGTTGTGCAGGGTATACCTTGCTCAAGGGTGCCAGTCCAAGGGGAAAATTGGAATAGAAATCCAGCCAATACTCGGATCCTGAGTCTTGTGTCCTCACAGGGGCTGCAGCCTGAGATGAAGCAGTGCCTCCTAGTAATTTATGCACTTAGACTGGACACCATTTCCTAAGTCTTAGAAAGGTTCTGAATGCCTTAGGTAGTACCTGCCTTCCTTTCCACCTCCTCCTCTTGGTCATTTTCCCTTCAGTGAACATGGGTCGTAAAATTGATTACACTGACTCACAATGCTCCCTGGTTGCTTGGCCCGCATGGACTGGACTGTAACTGCTTCTAGGCAAATGAGAAGAGGAAGATTTCTAGTTACCTCCAGGGCCGTGACAAGGATTAGTTCTGTCTCTAAATGAAATACCCTTTAAATTGGCCTGAAATTGCATCGCTTGTCTCAGTTAAGTGGAATCCTATGGACTATAAATCTGACTTGAAAGAGCTCAGTTTAATTTGACTAAGATGTTACAAAGGGTTTACCAAAATTTAAAGCATTTGTCTATGGAAAATCAATTATGGCCCAATCCATCTCACTGATGACGAGAGTGTTTTCCTTTTTGGTTGACGTCTGTGCATGGGCACATGGGTGTACACACACATGCACACAGGAACACACGTGTTTGGGGTACAGTGGCTGGAGTCTCATGTTGCAGGAAATCATTGAACCCAATGTGGGTTAAGTATGGCTTATTGACTAATGGTAAGCATGTTATCAGTTACAGTAATTTTAGGATGTTTGGCTCATCATTTCTAGAATGCGGGATCCTGACACTCCAGCCATGACCTGGATTCAGCTTGTTATTCACAGTTAGTAATAGAACAGAAAAATGCTTCCCATTCCAAGTCCCTCAGTTTCCATTACCCTCCAGAGACATCAGTAGAAGGACACCCAATGGTGAAATAAATGTCTGGTCCTGGGCAAAGTTAGCCGCTCACCAAAAGCTCAATGTGCTTTTAAAAAAGCAAGCAGCAAGTCTTTTCACAAGTGAGTTGCCAAGGAGGCTACGTCCACCTGGCACCTACAAGACTGTGCCACTCTAGCAAGGTAAATACTGAACTACTGCATCTAAAGTGACTGGCAATGGGCAGGTCTGGGAGAGGGAGACCAGTGATAACTTGGATCCCTACCAGGGGCAGGTGGGGCTGTCTACAGAGAACAAAGTGGTAGGGGGCACTCTACATAAGATCCCACACTAGTATGAAAAATTAGTTGCAAGGAGGGGGAGTTGGTCATGGTAGAAGCAGTAATAATGATAATGATAATAAATAACAATAATAATAACTGACATCTATCAACACCTATTATGTATTAGGAGTGTCCTAAGTACTTTACATATATTATCTTATTTAGTTTTCTCAAAAAAATCCTTTGAGGTAGGCACAATTATTTTCCTAGAGGTAAAGACACACAGCTATGTAATTAATGAAGTTGGAATCCTAACTGAAGCTTGTTTTCATCATTATTATACTTGGTGGCCTTCAAAGACATAAATGAAAAATGAAAGCAATATGCAGAGATTGGAAGGATTAGAAGGATTTATAACCTGGTGGTGGGAAGCACCAGGTCCTCCCCTCCTCCCACCTGCAAAGATATTGCAGAACTGAGGAGTCAAAGGAGAGACAAGTGCACTCTTCTTCCTCAAGTTGGAACAACTTCAGGAGTTTTGAATGCTCCACTTAAGTCTTCAGATGAAAGAGGCTCTTGTAGACCCCTTCTAGTGGCTGGTAGTGTCTAGAAGACTTCTTTTTCCCCTAGAGACTTTATGTGCCAGACAGAATGGATCTGGAAGGAAACAGGGAGTGAGCTGGCTGCTCAGAGGTCTTCTGGGCCTTGGGTTTTAACTCATACAGAAGTAAAGAGACCTTCCAGGCTTCCTCTGAAGTCATCCACATTCTTCATGTGGACACAAGAAGAATGCATTTGGGAGAGTCTACAGTGTGCAGAAGTCAGCAGAGAGGCTGGCCCAAGGAAGTGATGTCATAGCATGATAATGCGGTTTCTGAGTCTCGGACTATATGGGAGGTGGAGATGAAGTATGGGGAGCATCTTCATTGATTTATCTAAGTCAGACTCAAATGTTGGGGCTCTTTACACTATTTGCATGAAAAATCTTGTAGACACAAGAGCTGCTCTTGTAGTCTAAGTGTATAAGACCATGAAGCTTCTGTAGATTTCTCAAGAGGTTCTGGAATGAGAGACACTTATTTATTAAATCCTAAGTGTCCTCAGAACCTGTGTCTTTTTTCTCCCTGAAAATTGCTCCTTTTCTTTTTTATTTCAAAAGGTGGTGATTAAGAGTCAGGAAGTATAGTGACATGGAGGAAGGACAAAAATAGAATATGTGAAAGACAGGTATTTTTGCTAGATTTCGTACTCAACATTTCAAATCTTTCCAACTTTTAAAAAAACTTTTGTACCAAAAATGAATCATATTTCTCATTCCACTCTTGTCAACTTGACCAAAGCCTTCTGAGCTATAGTCATTTTCTATTTTTCTTTTCATTTTTCAAATCTTTAGTGTTAAACTTAGTATAATCTTCTCTTGCTTCTACGGGCTCATTTGATAACTTTATTTTCTTTGATGGAGGGTTTGGCAATGAAGCTAAAGACTCTGGAAGCTTTAAATACTAAGATGAGTCATCACTCAGTTCTATGTAATCACATATCAGACCATGGGTACAATGAGTATAATCCTCTGCTTTGTCATTGGAAACCTCACCACTGGAGGAAAATGCAGTTGACTCTACCTGGAAATTGGCATTATGTTATTGGTTTTTAACACTGCTATAGTCTGATTAAACTTTTTTCCCAGACACCTTAATGTCTTCTCTTTTCTGTACTTGTAATATTTCTTTTTGTCTATTTCTTTTCCTTCTGTCACATCTTAAAGTAATTTCTCAAGTTCAGCAAGTTTCAGCATCAAGATGCAATTCAAAAACATGTCATCCACTAGCACTTGACCTAGAGGCTGAAACTTTCCCTCTTTATCAGCCTTTATAAGGTTGTAGAGAAAGAGAAATAGAGGGCCTATGGGTATGATAAGGTAGAGAAGACCTGATTGAACTGACCGATTTATAAACCAAGATGGTATTTTCCCTTGAAAACTTTTATTTCAAATAGCTGACACAGACACATATAGAACAAGTAAAGAGCTCTTTTCCCTGAATGGGTTAACCAATTTTACAAACATAAGCCCACTGTTTATCTTTTTTTTTCAGAGCATCTTTTACATATTCTGGAAGCAAGAACACATGCTGGTAGAAGCCAGCACCTTCCCAGCAATCCATCCAACCCACCATGCCACCCACCTTCTCCCTGCAGCATAGCAGCCTCCGGCCTCAGACTTCGGAGCAGGGGCCCTGGCTAGAAGCCTGGTGGAAAGTGGTGGGAGAAGAGGGACCTGATTGCATGGCCTAAACAGGAGCGTCTACGAATGGCAAGAGCAGAGCAGAAGCTGAGTTAATTGTCAGCATTAGAAGCCAAAGTAGGAGGCCAATACCCCACCACCCAACCTAGGGTGGACTTCACAGCCTCCACGGGTGGTTTTCCCTAACTTGTTCTTAGAACAGGTGTTACCGCAGATTCTGATTTCCTACTGGGCCAATCCAATTGGTAGGTCCTGAAGGGGAATCAGAGAAGGGAAGAGAGAGAAACATCTCAGGTCCAGACCAGGATGAGTCAGCAGTTCCCAGTGACTGGATGGAGTAGGGAGGTTTGCTTTAGAAAGTAAGAAAGGGAGATTCAGAATCAGTTCTTTCAAGCCCCATGCTTCAAAACCTGAGATTGAGAAGTACTGTTGACAATTGCAAGGAGAACATGTATAGCCAGAAATATGAGAAAAAGCCAAAGTCAGATGTAGGGTATGCACAGAAGGAAGCAAATCCAAGACAATAACATGAATGGCTGGACTGGAAGGTCCAATGGTTTAAGGATTATCAACAGACACTTCACATGCATCTCTTCCTCTGGGATCACAGCCTTACCCCTTCTTTCAATGGGTCAATAGAGCATCCTTAAGACTATAGAGAAGCAGAAGGAACAGTCTCAAAGTAAATTCTATAGTTACCATTCCCTTCAAAGAAACAGCTGGGAAGCCAGAAAGGCTTAAGAGTGCTGGGAGTGTGCCCCTTGCCTGGTTCCCCAGCTCTGTCCTCCCAGTGCCATCAGGCAGCTGTGCTTGGGCTGCAAAACAGGGTCAAGGAACTAGAAAGAATATGTTGGAGAGGAGACACATTCAGGCTCTTTCCTTTTAGTTCAGAATCCTTCATTCAAATAATTCTTCAAGCCCTCATTGCCCCTCCTAAAAGGGGCCTCCCACCCTCACAGCACTCTGAAAGGATCAAGGGATGCAACTGAGGAGAAGGCAGGCCTCACAGAGGCTGCCCAGAGCATTTGACTGGCATAGCATTTATAACATTAGAAGAGAGGGTTTTTAATGGCATGAAAATGTCTTTAATCACAGGAGCTAAGCTGCGTGCTGTACAGGTTCAAGGTGATCAAGATGCTCTTGTTCTACATCTGCATTTTCATCTCACTTAGATTAATTCATATTTTAATTGCCTCTCTCTCTGATTGAAGTACCAGAAAGGAGCATTTTCATTCCTTTGATCTCGTGTTCTCTCAAGTATGGCCAAGGTCAGGCACAGGCACATGAGCCTTGTGGGAGGATTTCCAGGAAGAGCACCAGGAGGCAGGCGCCCCCTTGTGAGCAGAGGCGCTCACCAGAGGGAGGGAAGGCTCACGGGGATCCACAAGGCAAAGCTGGCCCCTCCAAGCCAGAGGTGGAGCATTGTAGCTTTTTAAACCAGTGAGGGGCAGCAGAGAAGGGGTGTGTCATTCATTCAACTCATTGTCACGCATCCTGTGGTCTGGATCCCTGTTTCATTCATCTTCAGTCCATGACATTAACAAGGATGCAGCCCATACTGTCCATCACCTGGTGAAGTCCCCAAGTCTTTGGGCCTTGACTTGTCACCTTGCCCTTTAGTAGGAAAAATAATGTCCCTCTCACAAAATCTATGGGATTCTTGAAGGGGTTGAAAGTCCACATTTCATGGCCCCTTCTCATTCCTATCTCCTGTCCTCACCCAGTGGGGGTGAACAGAGAAGTTCACTTCTCTCTACCTAGAGAAAGCAAATAGGCAATGCGGCACTCAGTTTCCCCAAGAGGTAAATCTAAGGGTATTTGTGCAGAACAGAAGACTCACTGAAGGTTAGTTTCACACAGACCCTCTAGAAGTGAATGTTAGACAACACATTTCATAAAAGCCCCTGGGTCATTATCACCAACAGGGACTCCTCACAGGCCAACTGTTCTCCTGGTTTGACAAAGACATGCCTCTTTTGGCAGACTGTATCTTGTCTTCCTGTCTCAGATCCCAGCACCAGTCTCCGAGGGCTGCCATACAAAGTATCACAAACTGGGTGTCTTAACCAACAGAAATTTACTGTGTCTAGAAATCCCAGATCAAGCTTTTGGTAGGGCCATGTACTCTCTAAAACCAATAAGTGAGAATCCTTCTGCCAGCTTCTGGTGGTGGCCATCAAATCTTGGTTTCCTTTGATTTATAGCTGTGTCACTTTAATCTCTGCCTCTGTCATCACATGGTGTTCTCCTGTGTGTCTCCTCAGGCTTTAGTCAGCCATCTTTCCCCTGTGTGTCTGTGTGCCCAACTTCTTCTGTCCTATAAAGACACCAGTCATTGACTTAGGGCCCAGCCTGATCCAATACGACTTCTTAACTTGGTTAGATCTGCAAAAGCCCTGCTTTCAAATAAGACTATGTTTACAGGTATTGGGGATTAGTACTTGAATTTACCTTTTGGGGACACACCATTTTCTCATTTTTTGAAACTTAAAATTGCTCCTTCCTTATTGGGCTGGGAAGTTCAGTTCTGTACATTTCATTTCCAAATCATTGGAGTCATGTAAATTATGATATAGGGGAGCAGGGAACAGAAAAGAGGAAGTATCATCCCCATTGACATCAAAGAAAGTATCAAAATGTTTTCCTAAACAAAGGCACTTCTCTCCCAAAGAGGGATTCTACTCCACCACTCATCTTTTAAAATAAGTTTATTTTCCCAAACATTAGCAGTCATTACTTTTTAATGAGCACCCACTACATGTGTGGCACTTTTCATTTTATTGACTGTTGTACTACTTGTCAAATCGCTAAAAGTTGGCTGTTATTACTTTTTTTTTTCAAAGATTTGGGATCAAGGCTAAGGAATGCCTAGCATCACATGGCTGGTAAGCAGCAAACCAGAGATTGAACTGTATCTCTTTAATCCCAAAGCCAATCTTTCTAACATGCAGTTGATTCCAGCTCCCTCACCTTTGGCTGTCAATGCCCTTCCCCAGCACTGCCTGCCTCCCACTGGCTCTCCTGGTCAGCCCCTCCTGGTTTTATATCTCAGGTGCTACAATGACTTCTTGTAACAAATCACCACAAAATGGGTGGCTTAAAACAGCACACATTTATTTGCTTACAGTTTTTAAAACCAAATACTAAAATCAGTTTCACTGCACCAAAATCAGGTGTTGCCAGGGCTATGCTCCCATGTGTGGCTCGAGAAAAGGACCCATTCCCTGCCTCTTCCAGCTTCTAGCTGCCAGCATTCCTTGGCTTGTGACCACATCACTCTGTCTCTGTGGTCACTTTGCCTTCTCCTTTTGTGTGTGTTGTGTGTGTAATCTCTCTTTGCTTCCCTCTTACAAGAATACATGTGATTGCATTTGGGGACCACCTATATAATTGAAGATAATGTCCCCATTTCAAGATCCTTGGCATACTCTCATCTGTAAAGATTCTTTTGCTACATAAGGACACACCTGTGGTCTCTGGGGTTAGGACTTGGATATATCTTTGGGGGCTATGATTTAGCCTACCACTTCACCCTTTATGGCTGTCTCCTGACTGCCCTCCTTGTGGCTTGTGGCTTGCAGGCACTGAGTTTCTTGCCTTTTTGACTCTTTTCAGGAGTGTCGGGTGGGTGGGGAGGGGGAAAGGAGAAGTTCCTGTGTGTGGCCTGCTGAGAAGACCGCCACACTAGACCACTCCAAAGAGGCACCAGGGAGCTTTCTCTGTCTGGATTTTATAAAATGGTTGTAATAATGCTTGTTTGAAAAGGGGCTGGAGATCCTCTGCTAAAGATGAAAGTATAGGCTGTTTAGGATGGTAGATAGCTGCTTTGAGCCTCCAAGATCTCATAAAATGGAGGTCTTGCAGAGCTGAGATGAGGAAATTATTGTCCTATTGGGGAAAAGAATTCTTCAGAGTGAGAAGGAGGAGGGTGGATGCCTGTTCATTGACCAATGACAAGACTGAATTTTATGGCTGCTACCACAGGAGAGGGAATCAGCACCTCCCCACTTGAAACCTCACAAATGACAGTCATCATTGCAGATTGGTCACAAGTGCCTGGGTTAAGAAATCCCCAAACGTTCATCAAGATTTCCTACAGCAATACCTGATGTTGAAGTTTTCCTGTCACTTTCTGTTTTAAGCATTTTTATCCTGCACTGATTTCACCCACATCAGTGTCAAAGCACAAAGCTTTTCTGCTTTCAATGTTTTAGGGCATGTGGTACCTGGAGACCAACAGGCAAAGGTCAATATCAGCTCTCTCAATAGTAAGCTCTGGGTACAGGAATGCAGTGGAATTCTTGATTTGGGATAATGGCTGCTAGTACTCTACACAGCTGCCTAACTGTTTTTATGTGTGTATCATAGTCAAATGAGGTAGGCTGGATATGATTGGCTCCAGCTAAGAAAAAATGAAATAAAAGATTGTGACAAGCTGCTGCATAGCAGAGGCAGGAGTGTGCCTATTGCACACTTTGAGTGTGCCCTGAGTCCTTGGGAAACATTCACTATGAATGGATGAGCACATAATTTTTGATCCATACTCTGACACCTCTGAAAGTGAAGGGAGCATTACTAATAATTAAGCTGAAATTCTAGGCATGAATCTGGACCATCTTGATTTTACTCTCTACCTCTGAGGACCTTGTACTTTGTCATGGCTGGCCTTGTACAAAACTGTGAAGTAGGTTTGCCTACATTATTCTTTTCCCTCCTGCGTATTCCTCTCTGATTTGTACTCTGAAAGACATTCTGAAGCTTCATGGGAACTCTTTCTCACATCTTATTTTAGAATTGAGGAAACTAAAAACTCAGTATGTAGTGAGTTTGGGTTACACATGGACACGTAGTTAGAACTTGTCTTCTCTTTCCAGAAGAGAATGCAGGCTTCCTCCATAGCCATGACTGGCCAGGGTCCAGGAGTGCCTGTCCACTGGACCTGGATCAGTTCAATGACACCTCCTCTCTTATCTGCTCATGAGATGACTGATGGAAAGCTCATGAATCAGCAAACATCAGGTAATATCATATATGATAACATCACCTTTTTGGGGATGAATCCCATTTTCATAAAAGGGTCTTTTAGATAGTGTCTCCACACAAAAGGATGGATCTCAAATGTTGCAGTTTTACCTGCTGGTAGCTGATAGATCAAAGAACATTTTGGATATAGGAGAATTTCTTGGGCCCCACACATGGATAATTTTTACTTTTCTTGTGCAGAAAGGAAGAGCAAAAGAGAGAACCTAAAAGTGTATCTATGGTGGAGAAAAGGGAGAAACAGAAGGTACAGGAATAAAGAAAAGTGAAGAGAAAGGAAATGAGAAAAGAGGGGAAAGGAAGGGGAAGGCAGGATTTTTGCATCCCCAGTAGCCCTGTAGAATATAGTTCATGATGTGCTTTATATGCTCTGGAGAAAGAGAATGTATTTGGAATGGAGTGCCCACTAAGATATCAGTGACAATGCTACTTATTATTCTGGTTCTGTGCACATGTTTGTTGTCAGCTCTGGAAGCTACCTGGAAGACTCTGAAGTCAATTTCCTTGTTAAGAGGGACCTGAGATACATAGTTAATGACTTGCCATGTCCCCAAGCAAGGTCTCCTGACTCCCAGCCAGGTGCTCTTTCCACCTTACCTCACTATCTCTCTAGTCAGAACAAGAATGTAGGAAAGAAACAAATCCAACGTTTCCTGCACCAGCACAAATTATCATGCACATCGAGTTCCAACATCAGAAAAAAAAACCAAAGACATCAAAAAAAAAGCAGAACCTGTTGCAACCCAAGAGAACCAAAAATAATGAGGTTTTCTTTGAGCACTTAGTGCATGTTCCAGACTCACAAAAATACAAGCTTGTCTCTGACTTTTACAATTCTGATGTCTAAGGACACATTGTGATGTTGGTGGACAGGGTAATTGTGTCAGAAAACTATTTTCCATCACAAATGGGCTAACTGCAAAATGGATGATTTTGTGGAATTTTACTTTAAATAGCTGTTATGTTTCTTATTTGATAAACCAGAAGTTCTTTGCAAATTAATTTCTTAATGCTTGTCTATGATTCTTCCTTTCAAAGGAAGAATCCATAAAATTTCACTGCATGCCCAAAATAGAAGATATATTTCTGGTGATTTTTCTCTAATCCTGTCTCAAAGATTAAAGATCCAGAAGTTCAAAAGCCCCAGAGTTATCCTAGGCACTTCCCTCATTTTTGCCTTTACAACTAATTTGTTATTCATCCCTGTTGTTCTTTTTCATCATTTCTCAGATTTAACTTCCCTGTTTTCCTTGCCCTCTCTTTGTTCCATGTCTTGTCATAATCTCAGTGAGTAATAACCTTCATCCTAGTCTCCCTTACAATGACTACGAACAGTCTTTCCTGCAATCTGCTGCCAAAATTACATTCCTACAACATTATTCTCATGCTGTCATCACTTCCACTTGCAAAAATTATTGCATCTAGGAAGCAGTCCAAACTTATCACCATGGTATGGCATGCCTTCATGATCCAATCTTATGAAAGGGTGATTACCTTCCCACAAAGACCAGCTTCACAAATTGTGAAGCCCCTGGTAATTATCCATAGCCTCTCCCTCTGCTTCCCTTGTCTTTGACTGTATGTGTTCCTGATTGCTCTATTTTCTCCCATTATTCCTCCTCCACCAGTGCTACTCAAAGTGCAGTCCAGGGTTTAGCAGTATCTGTGTCACCTAGGAACCAGTTGGAAATGAAATGCCTGGCTTCTGTTCCTGATATTCTAGATTATAAATGCCAGGCCTGGGAAGTTGAACTTTAACAAGTTACCAAGCAATTTTTAGGCACACTAATATTTGAAATACACTATTGTACACCAGAATATCTCCTAACACTCTTTGGCAGTTTTGGAACTGTTGAAGTTAAAATAATACCTAATTATTAATCATTTTGTGGCAGAGCTTGGTCTAGAACTCAGTGTTCCTAACTACCTTTACTTTGCTTAATCACCTTGACTATTTAATTGCCTTGTAAATGCTGAATTAGGAGAAGTGAAGCACGTGGTCTCTTTTTCCCCTGAACCCTCAGAAATGGTCATTATCCTACCAGCTGCATGGTCCAGTGTGACCCTGCCCAGTAGGCACTGATCTGGTTTGGCTCCACTACCTTCTACCCCACCAGGTTATTCACCATCCATGGGACTGTGACACCTTACTGCTGTCAAAAGATACACTGTGTGCCTTTGAGATCCAAGGGCAGAGACACCTGAGCAGAGAGCCATCAGGAATACTGTCAAATTTAGAAGACTCTTTCCAGGCCTTTGTGCATTGACAAGCCTACATGTTGACATGTCTATACTACATGCTCCTTTTATACATTCTGATTTCTATTCACTTCTAGCTTCATATTTTCCTTGTGGGAAACATTCTTAGTGGAGATCCATCAAAGTGGACCTGTTAGGGTTCTCTACATTAGCCAGTAACTTCACAGGACTCCATTTGTCCTGGTCCCATTTCTTATCTTCAACTAGCCTTGGTACATGCATAAAACAATGACAAGTGTCAGTGTTACCACAAAGATGCAAAAATATTTCCACCTGCAGAAGACAACTGCCACCATGGCCATGACACCATGTTTCCCACACATTTTCTCTCACACCCCTATTTTGACAACATCAGGTCCTCTAATCCATTGATTTTGCCACTTCTGTTCTGCGTCTTGTGTTTACTTTCCTCCTGGCCCAGCTTAGATTTCATGCTTCATCTTTATTATCCCTCCCTAGCGCACATCCTTAACTATGCCAACTCCTCCTTCCCACTACCCTAACTACCTCCAACTCAGATGTCAACCTTTCCTCTGCACATAGCCGATAAACATGGCCAGCGAAAACCATACAACAGGATAGATTGCTCTCCCCTTAAATTTGTGACTAAATTCTCCAATTGAACCTCAGCATTGCCCAGGTGTCCCATTATGATTATTTCCTCCTCCTCAGACTGAGTGAATGTCATAGTATTTCACTGAGAAAATAGAAGTAGTGGGAGAAACATGTAGCCTTGCTACCAGGTAATCTACTTGCCTGGCAGCATTCCACACACATTCCCTGCCTCCCCTCTGTACACAACAGATGAAACCACTTAAAAACACTCCTCTCCTGCAATTATCATGTTCTCTTCATTATTGGTTTTTTCCCTCTTTCCAGAGCCATTACTATCAGCTTATGAAGGTCCTGTAACACCTCATATCTTTTAAAAAATGCCCTTGCTAGCTCCTACATATTCCTTCAGCCACCACCTCATGTCTCTGCTGCCCTTTGTAGCCCAACTCCTCAACAATGTTGTCTCTATTTTCCATCTCGATTATTTGTCTCACAGACTCTGCATCTCACAGCCATCAGGTTTTGTCTTCACCACACATGTCAACTGCTTTTCCAAAGTCAGCAACAATCTTCATTGTGCCAGATCCAATCACCACTTTTCTTTGCCCATTTGATTCAAAGTTAAGTGGTATGTGGTACAGTTGCTCACACCTTCTGTCTGGAATGACTCTCTTCACTGGATTCCTGGGTCACTGTGCTCTCCTGATTGCCCTCCAACATCAGCATGGCTTCTTGATCCTTTAAGGTTCAGCTTTGCTAACATACTGCCCCCAGAGTCTTTGGTTTCTGGAAGCTGCCCCAAGGGTCATGGGAATAACACGGGTGTGTCACCAGTTGGCTTTGTTTATTTTATTTATACTTTTATTGATATATAATTGACCTATAACATTATATTAGTTTAAGTTGTATAACATAATGATTCAATATGTGTAGGTATTGTGGGACTATACCCTAAGAATCCTGAATCACCAAGTCAAAAGAACTTATGTACCCCAATGTTCATAGCAGCATTACCTACAATAGCCAAGTGCTGGAAACAGCCTAAGTGCCCATAAGTAAATGAGTAGATCAAGAAACTGTGGTACATTTACACGATGGAATTCTATGCAGCAGAAAGAAAGAAGGAACTCCTACCCTTTTCAGCAGCATGGATGGAACTGGAGCGCATTATGCTAAGTGAACTAAGCCAGGAGGTGAAAGACAAATACCATATGATCTCACCTATAAATGGAACCTAAACAACAAAACAAATGAGCAAAATAGAGCCAGAGACTTGGAAATAAAGAAAAAAACTGACAGTGACCGGAAGGGTGGGGGAGAGTGGGAGAAAGAAGGGGAAGAGGCAGGCAAGAGAGCACAGATGGAGGACTCATGGGCATGGACAATGGAGGTGGGATTGACTATGGGAGTGGGGGGAAATGGGGGAGGGGAGAATAATGGGGGAAAAGGTGAGACAACTATAATTAAACAACAATAAATAAAAATATATTTGTATGTATTATGAATTGACCACCAGACTAAGTCTAGTTAATATCTATCACCATACATGGTACATTTTTTGTCTGTGTGTGATGAGAACTTTTAAGATCTTTTAAGATTTACTCTCTTAGCAACTTTCAAATATAAAATACGGTATTATTAACTATAGTCACATTATTATTAACTGACATACCATGCTGTGCATTATATCCCCATGACTTATTTATTTTAAAATTGATGCTTGTACCTTCTGACCCCCTTTACACATTACACCCCCCTTCCAGCCCCGCCTCTGGCAACCACCAATCTTTTGCTGCTCAATTTGTATCTATTTGTGTGGGTCTTATTTCATTTAACATAATTCCCTCAAGATCCATCCATGTGGTTGAAAATGGCAAGGGCAGAATGGGCAGGATGGTATGGTGGGTAACAATGCAGACTCCAAAGTCAGACTGCCTTTGCTCTGCCTCTTAAATAAGTTTTTAGGGTCTTTCTGCATATCTTTTCATGGCCCTCAGACCTTGTAGCTCACTCCCTCACTTTACTGTGGTATCTACTCAAAGGCCATCTTTTCAGAAATCTCACCTGATCACCTTAATGAGATTAGCACCCTCACGACTCCCCACTTCTCTCAATCTATTTTATCACTCTGATTTATTGTCTTCATAGCACCTTTACTAGCTTCTACTGTTATTGCTGGTCCACTCCTGTCCAAGAATGTAAACTCCCTGCAAGAACTGGTTTGTTCACAGTTATATTTCTGGTATCCACAGTGGTCCCTGGCTCATAGTACTTGCTCACAGAAAGAATGAATGAATATGTGTGGTAGTGATGGCTGTGGCAGCATTGGGGGAGAGGGGTGGCATGTGTGTGATCCCACATGTCTTCACACTGAGGGACACAGAATTCAGAATGTCTTCCATGAGTCTTTCTTCTCCTTCTGTAGTGCCAAGGCCTGGCACAAGACAACGGGATGGGAGCTCAATCAATAGTAACTGTATGAGCAAATAAATGCATGGATTTCAGAGTCCATTGGCAGTGATTCTCTATTGTTTTTAGGTATGATGACAAGATTTGACAAGTTCTACATCAACTCATGTTCTGATCAATAAAAATGTTTCATAGGAAAAATAAGGCAAGATGCATGACATTAGAAGGCCTCTTACAATGAGGGTAAGGGACTGTAATTTTTAAAGATGTTCTTTTCTGTCCTGACCTTCCCCCACACCAGCTTGTCTGGCTTTAGATTTTCAGATCCTGCCTCAATTTGATTAGCAACAGATGCTATTATCTGAGGAAATCTAAATTGGCTCTTCCTGTGCTAATGAACTACTGTACCATGTGCATGGGGACTTGAGAACAAGATAGATTTATTAATGAGCACCTAATTAAAGGGGCAGTTACAGAGTTCTGGCGGGGGGTGGGGGGTTGGTGGCAGTAAGGGGAATGTTTCTATTCCTTATAAAGATTGACACTTTTTATGACAAAATGAAAACGTTTCACATCTACTTTAAATTTTTTAATGCCGCAATTTAGAAACCAAATGTAGAGTTAAGTTTAATTAAATGCAATGACATCCTCTTCCTGGTTGAGAGTGGGGTCTGTGGGCCTTTCTGCCACAGCTCTCCCTCAGCCTCCCTGACAACCAGCCCCACTGATATGTTGTTGTTTACACCCAACACTGCCCTAAAACATTAAACTCTGAAACATATGACTTTCTTTCATACTAAAGGGGAAGCCTGCATCTGGAGCTCCAGAAAGCATTTGGCCCATAGTGGACCAAATGACCCCATGTGTTAATGACCCCCTTGCCCCAACCCTCTGTACACAGTACCTACTATCCACTGGGGAGTGCAGTAAAAAGGGATTCCGCGATTAATCCTTAGTCCCTCCATTTTATTCCTTAGTGTCAGAATGCAATAGAGGCTGGAAATAGCTGCATCTAGACTTTGAAAGACATATGTATAAAGGCTTTTTGGTCACGTTCAGAAATGGAACTCACTGGCTTGGTTTGCCAGCCTATGCCAATCTAATCATCATTAAATATCTTGTAGGAATGATTGATTTCACTGGATACAAAGGTCCCCACTAAGCAGCAGGCAGGAAGATGGGAGCCCCCATGCAAGAGAAGGGAGGAGGGTGGGGGACAGGTGCTCTGGAAATGGATAAGCATCCAGCAGCTCACTTGACACCATATCTTGATTTTCTAGCAGCCCTGGATATTGCTAAACCTGCTACTGATCACCAGCATCCCTGAGGAGCCCACAATGATGACCATCATAGAGGTTCATGATGACAAAGGGAATAAGAGCCATTTTTAAGACATCTGAGAGGTAAACTAAAGCCTGGCTTGACTCCACCAAGGTCACTAAAGGTTACTAACTACAATGACACAAATTGGGTATATAGCAGAAATGTCTGTTAGTGTAGGGCAATGGACTATAGTACAGAAACAAATAAACTGAGACTTAGAAAGGATTTCTTCAATAAATACAATCTGTTTATTTTTAAAAGGTATTCCTTACATTATCTTTAGTATCCTAGTTAGCACTGATTGAGAGCAAAAGGGAATTTGCCTTCTCTTTGCACCTCCATCCATGCAAAGGACTAGGAAGCTGGGTGAGGGAAAACATTATCCCTTTATTTTTAGCCAAAAATACTGTTTTAAAATAATTGGTTCATTTGAAGAGGCCCTGAAGTTAAATGTCCCTAGAAACATTTCCTTATTCTTTGAAGACTCACATAAGGATTTCTCAGAAAATGTTGTGATTTGGATTATATATATTTTTGTAATAGACCCAGAGAACAGAAGAGACATATTTCCAGTCACATGAATGAAAATAATTGTATTCATTTATGTAATGAATAGTGGTTTATTTCATGAGATTTCCCCAGTCAGCCCACATGTCTCCTTTTATAAAACAAATACAGGTAGACAGTGGTATCATCAGCTCCTTCATGCAGAACACAATGGAGGTTTAAAATTGGTCTCCCCTTAGCAAGAAATCATGGAGAAGTTACACAGCCTAGAGGTGTCATATTTCTTCTGGGCATGCCAATAGCAAATACAATGTCAGCACACTAGGTTTGAAGAGGAAGGAGAAAGACAAGACCGCACTTCGCCAGAGGGTCCACCAGAGACAGGGACTCACAGTCCACATAAGTGTTTGAAGATCTAGGGTGAGCTCAGTCTTGCAGCAAACAATGTCTATACTGACATTGGTTCTGCCATAGCTGATGAACGCTTGGGACAGAGTCCTCCTAGCCTTGCAGGTACTTGGGGTGATGTCAAGCAAGAGGCAGTGTCTGGGTTGGGCCAATAGACATGATGGGTTACAGGGGGATAAGCTCACACTCCTGGGGAGGAGGCCTGGTAAGAATAGAGGTGACTGGGTCCAAGCAGAGGATTGAGGTTCATATCTGGGCTCATCTCAGTGGTGAACTGCTACAAAACTCTACAGGAAAGAAGGAGTCAGACTGGGGACCAGCTTCTCAATGAGCTGTGGTCTGGGATTCAAACCTGGGCAGCTGAAAGTACCTGGACTGTAGGTTTCAGAGTGGGGCCGGGGAGAGTTAAAAGATAGTGTTTTAAGGTGAACCTGAAGTTTAGATACAATCAGACTAAATCAACCACAGTGGTGATTAAGGAGAAAAAACATTACATGGAAGGCACTGACAAAGCCATCAGAGGATACCGAGAGAGGGCATGAAAGCCCTGTTTGATGGATAGGGAGTAGGATGTGAAAATAGTCCTGGATGTGCCTACACTTAGAAGCAATTGTTATTACACCTCTTGTGTCAAGTACATACTATATGCACCTTTTAAGATCTATTTCTGATGCTTATACAAACTGCCAGAAAGTCATCAGCCCAATGCCTCATACTAAGAAACTGACACCAAGAAATATCTAGGTAGCTTACCCAGGACCTTAAAGTTCAAAATATTGTATCTAGAATTTGAAGAAAATCCATTTGATTCCAAAACCTGATCTTTGTCATACTTTGTCTCCTTCATATAGAAGTCTGCAGCCTTACCCACAGTTAAGAGTGATATCCTGGTTTTTGAGAAAGTGGGGAAATCACCCACAGAGGAAATTGAAGTGTAAGAATGAAGTGAGCACATACAGGACCCCTGCAGCTCACGGGTCTGCCATCTGCTCCTAGTCTCCCCCTACCTGTTCTCAGCCAGGCTCCTATAATCTCAATGCCAGGGAGTGCCAACCTAGTGGTTTTCAAAGTTTTAGTATGAGTTTGGGTGGGGCTCGAACAACCAGAGAAGGATGGTTTCCACTCCTGTAACTCAAAAGACAGACACTCCATGGGTCTTAAATCACATTATGGATTTAAGGGGTCTGTTTCCCACTGCAGAGTGACATGCTGAATGATGACAAATTTGGCTCATCTGGAGGACAATCTCCTGCCACAGTGGACAATGGAGTCTGTGTTGTCCTTTTAGTCAGGCCCCTTGCTTGAGGATGATGAGGTGTGAAGGTGACAGTATGGATAAGATTTCTTCCCACAGATTTGTAAACTTCACTGTGGCCAATGTGGAGCCCAGTTATCAGAGGAGAGGGAATCTGTCGGGCATGCCTTTGAAAGCAACCGGTGCAGGCTGCTATTTATGCAGAAGAGGTCAGGGTGCAACAAAAGGTGCTTGGGGGATTTGAAATGGTATTGGATGGCTTCTCCAGAAACTGTAGATTTCCGGCAATTCTAACCACCTACATCCCACAGATCCTTATTACATGGCAGGTGGGGACCTATGACATCTCTCTGCTGCAAAAGCCACAGTGTTTTCGCTGATCTGCTGATTATAGTTAAGAAATGTAAATCTCACACCATTTACTGGAAATCCTGGTAAGAAATCAGACCTTCCAATCAAAGTCTGCCAGAACCACAACCTTTTAACTCTTACTTTCGCAGATGGGAGGCCAAGACAAAGAAAATGACTTTCCTAGGAGGACACAGCAATGTGTTGAGGACCAGAGTTGGAAGCCACTCTCTGAACTCTCTGAATATCAGTGATTTTTGTTTTTCTGTAGAAGTCACAGGGTCTGCCATATACACCGCAGCCCATCAAGAACTCTACAAAATCACTAAGTGAGGAAAGTGAAGCAGGGGTGTGGGGTCCCCGTGTTTGTATCCCACCATCAGTCACTTCCCTCCAGGTTCCCAGATTTTACTTTCTTTGCCTCGGATGGAATGGTTACCTCTCAGTTTAGGTGTACCCAAAAGAACATTTTCTCATCTTTTTAATGTATTCTAAGTGCAGGCACTTCTTAAGTGTCAAGCCAGACTTGGGGTTCCAGCGCCTGAAAAGGGGGCTCTTGGATAGACCCTGCCTGCTCCTGACCAGCATTCACTTTCTGCACATATGCCATGTTTGTCATTGGAGGGTGTGTCACCAGGAGAATAAGAAACAGAAAGTAAAATCACTCCTTTACAGCTGCCCTCTGGGGCCAGAGTCTCTTCCTGAGTCAGAGAAGTACATGAACGTAAAAGAACAATTTGTGACAGAAATTCAAAGGAGAGGGGAACTAATAACTCCCACAACCAGCCCCCTCCCCGGCACACATGGTACCAATTAAATCACAGCATGAAAGACAAACTTCTAAAAAGAGGAAATGGGCATAAATACCTTCATGTGTGTCTTCTTCCCCATTCCGACAGGTAGAAGAGGTGACCCTTCATAACTGTTTTGAAACTTCTTTTGTCACAAAGAAAGAGAGAGAACTGCAGCCAGGATTCCCAAGCCTCACCTCACTGGACAGCTATCCCCACTGATTCTTTTTAAGGTTGCTCCTGTTCCATGGAGAAGATCTGCTCCACGATCGTTCAGGAAGAGTGTCTTTCACACACACATGTGTGGGCCACTTTGGAGTCAGGTCACTGTGGCCCTGACAGAGCGTGTTGTCTGTGGACCAGGCTCCGTGCAGCCCTGTTGGAAAGAGACAAGAGTGCAGATGAGCAGAAGATGAAACAGAACACGTGGGCTTGTGAAGCTGTTCCTGTCGGATCCAAAGTTCTGGTTTCTTCTTTTAGAAAGCCACATGGGCTGGAATTTTTGTGGTTTTGGTGGAGAGAAATTGTAGTGGTGGTGGAGAGAGGCTGATGTCTTGAATTGGGTCATGAAAAAGAAATCTTGTTGTCGCAGATCTTCAGCCTAATCATTTTAACAGAATTATTGGTCATTTAGGCAGTGAATATTTATTGAACCATTGAGAGTACTATAGATATGTCTGGTCCCTACACTCCTGGAGTTTTACAGCCTCACCCAGAAACAGACAGGAGACCAATATGACATTTAAAAATCGACATTACTGTGAGTGCTACAACAGAAAAGTGCCATGATTCTGTAAGAGCACACATCCATCGGACAGACCTGAGCAGGGCTTTCTGTCTCATGTTTTTTACACTGTTCCCCTAAATTCAATGTAAGCTTTGAGTCCTAAAGGTATTTTGGTTTTCCAGAGCGTGCGTCCTGAGATGGAATCATTTTTAGCCCATATAAACTGAAGGGTTGGGAAATCATCCAGCCAAAGGCAAAGCCTTAGAGATACAGGGCCCAAATTCTTCCAGAGCAGAAGACTATAGTCAGGTTTACTGACATTAAGCACCTGTATTATTGGAGTTCTCCAGAAAAGTAAAACCAGTGTGATGTGTGTGAATATACAATGATATATAATACTATTATAATAAAACATTAATAAATATCAATATATTGATTAGGCGCATTTTAAATGTATATATGTGTCTGTATATAAACACATGTACACAACAGAGAGAGAGATTGATTTTAAGGAATTGGCTCATGCTATTATGGAGTCTGGTAAGTTCAAAATCTGCAGGTGAACTAGCAAGTTGGAGATCCAGGGAGGAGCAGATTTTGTTGTTCAAGTTCAAAGGCAGTCTGCTTCAGAATTCCCTCTTGTTTAAAGGAAGTCAGTTTTTGTTCTATTAAAGCTGATTGGATGAGATTCACACAGTAGGGAAGGCAACCTGCTTTTCAGAGTCCACTGATTTAAATGTTAATCTCATCAAATAACTCCTCATTGAAATATCCAGAATGGTATTTGACCACATATTGGGCATCCATGGCCCAGTCAAGTTGACACATAAAATTAACAGTCACAACATAAAGAATGTTCTTTAAGCTTATTTAAAGAAAATAAGCTTAAATTTTGTGTGAGGAGGGAAAAATCGAGTGGTTCTGTAGTATTTGCAGAGGGCTTCTTGGAGGAAATAGGAGTGGATCTGAGTGTGATTAGAGGAGAAAGAACCAGAAGGGAAATAATGACTATAGAAGGTTGGGAAGGAGATGGCTCTACAAACTTGTTCTCCAATGTTTCCTAAATCAAGAATGTTTAGCATCATGACAACAGATGCCCATCATTGCTCAGGCTCACTGTGAGCCATAATCCCAAGGCAGGAGTGCGTACATGAGAATGTGCAGGTCCCTGGAATATTCCTTACTAGATCACTCCAGTCTTAGGAACCTTTAAAAGCTCTTTGTAAGTAGAGTAATAAATAGTGAGAAACACTATTCATAGCTCAGTACTCTCCTATCTACCAGTACTTTGTGGAAAATCACAGCACTTATCAGAGTATATTCTAATTTTCTGTTTGCCTGTATCATAACACACATTACTGGGTTAATTCATCAAGGGCTAAAACCTAAGCTTATTTATTCCTGTGTCTTTGAAGACCCACATAGTGATCTATGTTTGTTATGTGATGGAACTGGCATGTTCTATAAAGAAAAAAAGACCCAAAGACAGATAATAACCACCCAGGCCCCCACACTTAGTTCTGTGAAAATTAGATCATTCCCCATTTATCCAAGTACAGCTCAGAAAGCCCTCCTCATTTTCCTCCCCCTCCTCAGCCCAACTCCCACCAGCTACAATACTACTGTGTAAATTAGTATTGAATTTACTACTATTGTGTGGATCACTTTCTTTTTCTGGCCTCGTGGCAGCAGGGGAATTTTCCTTTATTTGATGCTATAAAACACAGTAACCCTATGTTTCAGCTTGCCAACTATAGGGACTCTTGCAAATGGGTATATTTCCACAGACCTACACAATAGGCCTAATTGCATGGGTTTGCAATGTAAGCAGAGGTCGTTTGATTACTAGTTGTTTTGTACCATGAAAGTGCACATTAATTATTTAAGAGATGGACTTATAATTATTGCAAGCCTTAAGTAATTACCTATAATTTTGGCAAGGGTTAGAAAAACTGATAGTGTAGCAAATTCAGGTTTTAGTCATTAGTAAGATCATAATTACATTTAAATTGCAAAATGAAAATTATGCAATTTATCTCCCCAATAATGCATAAACATTACAGTGATTGTAGGTTTTAATGGCCTATAAAAACTAGAGCAGCAATGGGCAGTCAGGGGCAATTTCAGCCCATTGCTATTATTTTATATTTTAAGTGCTTCTTCCATACCATTGTTCTGTCCACTAATCTTTAAGTAAGCAGTGGGGCTGTAGGTTTTCTTTCAACAGGAAAGCAATGAGCTCTTTGAAGGACAGGAATAAAGTGAGACTAAAGGACTAGATTATGATAAACTTTCAATAACTGTATTGAGTATTTGTAAGAGTATTTGCACTGAAGCAAAGGAAAGAAATAATCTATGTGGGGACTATGATAGTCTCATAATACTTTCCTACTTGAATTTTTATTTGAATGAGATTATTATACTTATTTCACAGATGAGAAAACTAAGGCTCAGAGAGGGCATGGCACTTTGTTACAGCTGTAATGCTGGGACTAGAACCTTACGTCCCATGCTTTGTAGGTGGCTGTCTACTTCATTATGCTGTATGCCGGCTTGAGATTCACTAAGGCATTACATGGGTTGGTTTTGCCAGGCAAACAGGTATGCTGCATTTAGGTATAAAATGATGACATTTTCACAGGAGACCATCAGCTTAAAGTCTTTCCTCCTCTGGTTGGCTAATGTACTTGCAAAAGGTAGCTCAAATACCCCTTCCTCTATGAAGCACTTCCTGGGGCAGAATTCCTCACCCCTTCTATGTTCCCATATTGGCCTGATAAATGTCTCCATTGGGATTCAGAATCATAAACAACAAACTGCAATAAATTGCAATGTCTTCTTGGCTGGACTAAGGACCCTTGAAGAAAAGTGTTCTGGTTCTTATATTTTTGGCAGTCTGTGAAGGCTGAGGAAATATTTATTAACTGAATCAATCAATTAATCAGTCATCGATTACTTGTCCACTCTGCTTATTATCCTATGTTAGATGCAGTGAAGATTAAAAACAAAAGGTAATAATACCTACCTGCTCAAGATACTGTAATCCAGAACGGCAAAACAAACAGCAGATGAAAGACAAAATGGTAATACAAACATATTTATCATCGCTAAACAAACTCCACTGGTGTTATAAGTGTTTGCTAAGATAAGTCATGAATTTTTCTTCCATTGGAATGCCGCAGGAGTTGCTCAGACAGCTATCTGACTTGCTTAATCAGGTTCGGTTTTACCTAGATGCAAGAAGATAAATATTTCCTGTTGTCTTGATCTAATTACTGGTGATGCCAACAATAAATATTGACAGAGCTCGTAATTTGTGCCAGGCCTCATGCTGGGAAATAGGACACTGAAAAGAACAAGCTCCATTCTGTGTGTTACTGGCAAGATACACATGGGCAATACAAACAGAAAGCAAAGCAGGATGTATGCTCTTAATCAATAAGAACTATAAGACGGGGGCAAAGGGAGTACTGATGAAGGACAGAAGAGGGTGAAAGTATCCCCATCAGTGAGCACAGAAGGAATGCTTGAGGGAGACTCAAGTTTTGAGGGATATTCTGAAAGATAAAAAACTTTTCAACACTCAGGGGAGAGGTGTTGGAATGGGCCATTCAAAGGGTTGCCAATGACATGAATAAAAGCATGAGATACGGCCCTGGCCACTGTGGCTCAGTTGGTTAGAGTGTCATCCTGTAAACTGAAAGGTCATGGGTTTGATTCCCAGTCAGGGCACATGCCTAGGTTACCAGTTCACTTCCCAGTCTGGACATATACAATAGGCAACCAATCAATGTTTCTCTCTTACTCTCTCTCTCTCTACCCTGTCCCCTCTCTCTAAATATCAGTAAGCATGTCTTTGGGTGAGAATAAAAAAAGCATGAGATATGTTTAATTTGCACTGCTGATTTTTCAGGCTGTGGAAACTTGATCTCTTAGGGTAGCAACTTCTGCAGATTGCTGATTTTTGTTAGTTTCCATTTCTTAGGTTGAACCTATCTTGCAATCCTGGCCCAAAATTCAGTGAGGGGTACTATTTGGATGGCCCACCAGCAACATCATTCTATGACCTCTTGGTGGCTTACAGTGAAGGGAGGTCCCATGGAAATGCTCTTGTATAGAAACAATGTGTTTGCATACCTGCCTTGAGCAGGAACTGAAGAGATGGGTTGTACGTTGAGCAGCTTTGCTATGGGTAAGGTGCTTTATAGCTGCCTGATGCTCAGGCTTAGGACAGTGTTGTTAGAAGAAATTTGCATGGCTAGGAAATTTAGCTACTTCCAGACCTCTGCTGCCATGGCATGGAGGAATCAGATAGACATACAAACCAAAAAAAAAAATCCCACAAAACCCTAAATGAGCATTTCTTCTCACATGACAGTCCAGTGCTAGATATTCTGAGGAACAACAGCAAAGCAATGATCACACAATCTCTACCCTTGGGAAGCTTTACAATTAATGCAGGATTAGAGGTAAGATCATGCAAGTACATATATAGCTTAATTATAAGGGGAGATTTAACTGGCACAGAGAGGTAGTGAGTGCAATAGAGTGGAAGAGAGAGTGATCACTTCGGCTGGGAATGGTGGCTACCATTTTTAATGAAGACTTTGGCATTCAGACTTGGTTTTGAAAGAAAGGTAGGACTCTCTGAGTTAGAGATGAAGGAACCGAGTCTCAGAGAGGAAACAACACCTACAGAGGCAGGCAAATGCGTGGGAAAACATGTATCATATGTTAATTGGGATTATTTTGGTTACAAGTGATTGAAAAATCAACATGCCACAGCTGAGGTAGAAAAAATGGAAATGAACAAATAGTAAGGCTCCCAAAACTGTGTGGCAGGCAAAGGGATAGCCAGTCATAATGACAAATTGGACAAATGGCTTGGAAATCATCTAAACTCACTGTTACCACCCCACCTCTGATTCTCTCAGCTTGTCACTTTAATTCTCCTAGGCTGTCTGTCTCCTCCTGGTGGGAAACAGGATGGCAGCTCTCCTGTTAGCATAACTCTTAGGTTCTGGTTCAAGGTCTAAACCCCTGTGCAAATGCCCAGCTCAGGCTGAGAGCCCACCCCATACCAATTATCAACTACTGTGAGCAGAAAGGGGGGGACTTGTAAGAACATAAAACTTGTTAGAATACGAATGTCACTTCTGAAGCCACATTTTGAACTTGGGAAGGAGTATTTGTGATAAAAATGAGGGGAATAAAATATGAAGCATATTTCTCAGAAAAAAAATAAGAGGAGTGTGGACCAATAAAATAATAGACACCTCAAAATACAAGTTATGGAAGGCATGTTTGGAAATGTTTGGTCAGAGCCAGATTATGAGGTAAGTTGAATGCTGGCCTATGAAGCACTATCTTTGTGCGTGGGACAATATTTAGCACTCATGAGTTCTGAGTGGATGCTTTTCATCATATTATTTTACCTCAGCTTTTCACTAGCTTTCCACTAAATCAAAGCACTATGTATTAGATTAAAGGAGAATTATTAGATAAAAATAAAGGTTGAGATTTTACCACAAGCAAAGACCAGGCAGAGAAACTGGGTAGGATAGAGATAATAATATAAAGCACTCACTTTAAAAGCATTTTACTTACCAGATAATGTCTAGTTCTCGTGGGAGTGCATGTGTGCAGAACGCATGGTGGAGCTGCGGAGGTTGTGTTCGATGGCTCTGCTCCCTGGAAATAACCCCGGCTCTCCTGGCCCCACAGGGCTGGCTCCTCAGACCCACCTCGGTCAATAGCAGGTTCCAAGCCTGTATGTTCACTCAGCTGACAGTCGAGTTTTAAGTTCTCTTTTAATAAAATACACCTGATGTGAAGAGTGTGAAAAATGTAGACTCCCCAGGGACTTTAATTGCCATTTTCCTTCGGAGAATGAAAACAATCTCTTCTTCACAAGGACATCAAACTTTCTCTAGCATCAGAGCTGGAAGACTTTGTGGAATTTCCTTACCTGTTGCTATCTACGCTGTCACAGATAAAAAGAAAGCATTATTTGAACCATCCTCCAGTGACTAAGGGTTTTCAAGCTTTGTCCTGTCTTTCTTCCATTCATTTTTTTTACTAGATATACTTACTAGGGTAACAAAGGACCCTGGTTCTTGAACTGAGGACTAGCTTTATTCCTTGTGTAGGACAGAGTTTCCTACCTAGCAGTGAATGGTAAGAAGCTCAGCACTGAAAAGCTGACTTGTCAAAATGATGACAGGTGGGCTGTCAGGAGTTTGGAAGTGGCAGATGAGCTAGGAAGAGTGTCAGTGATCCCTGTCAAAGGCCTCAAACCACTGCTGGCTGGTGATGTTCTGGCTGCAGAGTAAATAGTTCCAGCCCCAGTCATGGTAAAGGCTGTGTGTTATTCTTGGGCAGGGGTTAGGTCTGGAATTGCTGAGAAACAAGCCCTACACAGGATCTTCGAGTGGTTGCTGCCTATGTGTACCTCTGTGGGACATGAGATACATTGAATGCCAGTGTCTGGGGTAGAAACAAAACAATGACTGATCAGGCTTTTGTCTGCCCAGATCTGAGAAGGTTCATGTGTGTGAGGCACACTGGGAATGATGGCCACTCAGGGTCAGTAGGGAACAGGAGCACCCAAGATTGATCACTAGGCCACAAGCAGAAGTCACAGAGACTGGGCCAGTGTCCAAATTTTGCCCCAGAGGTTGAGATGTGGGTTTAAAGGGGATCAGAGGCCCAGGTGTGGTGGAGCAGATGCCTGTACTAGCAATATATGAACCACCTTCAATGAGAGGGGGCATGAAGAGCTTGAGTGATTAGGTGAAACTGATCTAAATTAGGCAACTTCTCTCCATTCTTAGGGAGGTCCAGTAACCTTCCAGAATAGACCAGCACTGAGCACTGCACAGACTCCCACAGCTGAGTGGGAATGGAGATCTCATTTTGGTGGCCAGTGCTAGGGAAGGGCTTGGAGCCCAGAGAAAGATGGGACCACTGAGGCAAAGTAATGGGGGCAACAGAGTGAGATTCAAGCAGAGGTGAGTACTATGTATGGCCTGTGATCCTGGGCAGGCCATGTGTGCTATGACTTTCAGGCTATACAGGTGACAGGATTCACTCATCTTAGCTCTAGGTTCAGGTGCTTTTGTCCCAAGTGCCACTGGACACTGAGGCCCAGGTGACTGAGTGGCATTCCAGCTTGATCAGACCTGGACCTACCTTGGCTCCCCTGTGGTGTCCCTCAGTATACCAGACAGTGGGGGTTAGGGAAGACCAATGCAGGGAAACACCCGTGGGCCTAATCGTGTTTGGGGACATTTTTTAAATTAGATCCAGAAGGCTGGTAATGGCAAATTAGAATTCTACTCTCTCCGGTCACTAGAATTTCACTTGAAAGGATTCTTATCTGTCGTGTATGCTACAAAAGCACTTGTGATGACCTCAAATGTCACCTCCAAGTCCAAGATTTTATTATTACTATTATTATTATTGTTGTTGTTGTGTTATATTCTAAATAGCTAAGGCTTATGAATAATCAAAATATTTTATTTTTATTGTAAATGTAATACATGCTTATTATAGAACATACAGAAAAATGTTAATAAAATAGCAGTATTTTATTAGGATAAGTATTATCTCTGAAGGATAAATAACTAAAGTTGGTGAATGAAATAAGGCTTTAAAAATCTCAGAGTAATTTTTCCCTGGGATTTCGGTGCTCTGTTTGGCCAAATGCTTGCGGATATGAAGAGGTAATCTTTCCATTAACAAATGCAAGGCAGGCAAGCAAGGGCATAGAGGATACAAAACAGGAGACAACCAGAAAACCTCTTCCTTTTTATTTTTACATGCATTTTCATACTTCCATTTGAGCATAGACTTGTCTGCAGTATTTGAAAATTCACTTCAAAGAAAATAATAAAATCTTGGTGCAAGAGAAATTGAGATGCTTTCCAATTTCCCAACTTCAATAAAATGCTCCCCGGTGTGTCTCTGAAAGTCACTCTGGACAGGAAATTGACAACAATGGTTCATTTCCAAGGTGGTGAGGGAGGGGACCGGGAGGGTGGCACTGAGCTAGGGCCAGTATAGAACAGGGACAGGGGAAATGGTATGGAACGATTCCAAATCTCTATGTGCAAAACAAATGGCTAATTGTGGTCTAGGTGTCCATTTTGAAAGGTCTGAGCAGGGGGTGTGTTGTTTTTAAAGCTCATTGCTGCATAATACTTACTATAAGAGGGCTGTCAAAATCATAGACCCAGGAGAGCCACTCAAGTGGAGACAATGAGTGTTTATTGTGTCTGCAGGCACTTAAATGGATCCAGGTTATCCATGTGACTCAGTATACAGAAGAATGATGAGGTCAGCCAGTAGGAACATCCCAGCTTCTACCTCTGGCATCCTCATAGCCCTCCCATGAGCACATTGTTTTGAATTCATTCTCCCCAGAACTCTGAGGCTTTCCATCATTCTCTGGTTCTTTCTACCCACCTCACACTATGCTTTCATGATAGTCTGGATTTTACAATGTTAGGATATTTGTCTGCCCAGCCTAACTCTTTCCTGGGAGATGCTTTTGCCTGCAGAACCCCATTCACCATGGACCTTTGAGACCTTTCCAAGAAGGTGAATTCCAATGAAGAACAGCAGCCAGGGTTTAATTCTAGATTTTTTGGATGAAAAAGCTCTATTGGAACTAGGACAAAAGGACAGTCGACTAGGCAGAGTTCAGAGCTGAGATCTCTGCCCACTGGGTAAATCAGATCCAGAGGGAAAAGCAAACCAAACAAATGTTGCACATACAAAACCATGGTCAGCGAATTGCAGATTGAGTCTCAGTCAAGTGCCACAATCCTCCTTTGCAAGATGCAGGTTAAAAGCCTAGTCCAAAGTCCCCCAGGATGGAAGTTGTAGACCTGGGATGAGGCCCCAGGCACTTACTGTCACTAACCTCATTACACAGAGTTCTGAGGTCCATAACCTGCAAAACATTGTTCCCCATGGGAGCATAGAGGAAGGTGGAACGTGGGTCTTGAAGCCAGAATCTAGCAAGTGTCCACTGCAGTATAACATCTACAGTCACACTTCTGCCCCTACATGATACATTTCTCAAAATACTGTTACTCAACATAATTCAATATTCCAGGTACAACTGAAAATACTCCCACCTCTTTACCAGAAAAGAGAAAATTAAATTCCTGCCAATCATGTCTCCAGCTCCACATCCTGAATCTCTGCTTGATATTTACTTCTATGTGAGCCTGTCTGGATATTTGGCAGTCTATGAAGTAGCTAGTCAATTAAACTACTGTTCATCCATCCTACATACCATGTGAGACAAAAACAAGAGGAAAGAAGAGGGAAATTAATTTATATGCAAAAATGCATAATTTTAGACATCAGTCACATGCCTAATTTACATATACCTGCCCCTCTCTATCTCCACTTGTATGTCTATATGTCTGCCTTTACTGTCCAAATAGATTTGACTTTTGACCCAGTGATCCCACTTCTGGGAATGTATCTGAAGAAACCCAAAACACTAATTCTAAAGAACATAAGCACCCCTATGTTCATTGCAGCATTATTTACAATCACCAAGATATGGAGGTAGCCCAAGTGCCCATCAGTAGATGAGTGGATAAAACAGCTATGGTACCATTTACACAATGGAATACTGTTCATCCATAAAAAAAGAAGAAAATTTTACCGTTTTCATAATATGGATGGACCTGGAGAACATTATGCTAAGTGAAATAAGCTAGTCAGAGAAAGACATGTACCATATGATTTCACTCATATGTGGACTCAACTGAACAAACTGAACAAGCAAAAAGAGACTGACACAGATGGCACAGAGAGCACGATGATAGTTAGTGGGGAAGAGAGGGGTTGAAGGGATTGAGCAAAAAGGAAAAAGGACTCATGGACATGGACAACAATGTGGTGATTGATGAGGGAGGGACTACAAGGGAACTAAATGCTATTGGGACAAAATACAATAAAGATTAAATCAATCAGCCCTGGCTAGTGTACCTCAGTGGACTGAGTGCTAGCTGCAAACCAAAGGGTTGCCAGTTCGGTTCCCAGTCAGGGCACATGCCTGGGTTGTGGGCCAGGTCCCCAGTATGAGGCACTCAAGAGGCAACCACACACTGGTATTTCTTTCCCCCTCTTTTTCCTTCTCTTCCTTTCTGTCTAAAAATGAATAACTAAAATCTTTAAAAAAAAAGATCAAATCAAATCAATCAATCAATTGCTATTTTAAAAATAACCAAGTGTTACCCAAGTTAGGGGAACAACCTTGATGTTCCCCTAAAATCTATGCAATCTTCTCTTCTTTGTAGCTTAGGACCAAAATCTTGGGAATATCCTTGACCCTTCTTATACTGTCAGCAAGTCTCATTGATTTTACTTCTAAGGAATGTCCAGTTGCAACCACTCCATGCCCCTATCCTGTTATAACCCTAATGCACACACCTCTGGCTCTTGCTAGGATTGCTGCCATGGACTCTTAACTCATCTACCTGCTCCTTCTCTTGCACTATTATAGTCTATTCTCAATACAGCAGCCAGAATGAATCTGTTAAAAGGCTACCTGATCAATATAGCCCATTAGGCCACCCAATGGCTTCCAGCACTCTGCAGTTAAAAACCAAACTCATCATGCCATCATGGTTCCCATGACTCCTTGTTGGTGAGCCTATCCTCGTCACTCACTCTACTCCAGCCACATTGGCCTCTTCATTATTTCTCCTATGTGGCTGGTTTGTCCCCACCACAGCACATGTGCACTGGTTATCTCTTCTACTTGGGAATACCCACATGGCCTGCTCTCTCGCAATCGCTTCATGTCCTCATTCAAACATCACCCTCTCAGGTAATCTGCCATGACCACATTGTTTAAATCCTCCTACAACACCCAGTTCTTTTTCTCTGCCTTCATTTGTCCTCTGTATTCCGTATCACCTTCTACAATAATATATATTTTATTTATTTATGTAGTTTATTATCTGCATAAAATCAGGAAGAAAGGTAATCTTGTCTGCTTTATTCACAGCTTTGTCCCATGTGTGCAGATTGTTTGGCACAGAGGAGGTGCTCAGCAAATAAATATTTGTTGAATCAATAAATTAGTGCTTGAACTCTCAAGGGACCATAGCTGGTGTTCAACCAATTTGGAATGCTTCCCTCTTCCTACACTCATTCCACATTTCCTCAACTTTTCCCAGCACTTCAGTCAATGAACTGTTCTCAGGCAATTTAAGATGAACCAAATCTGTTTCCTCTAGGTTCTGAGTCCTTGGTGCACCTGCCAGTGCAGGGGTGCTCTCATCTCCCATGTACCTTTACTGCAGGTCAGAGAGGTATGACTATCCCAGGGATCCCTTGAGCTCCTTACTGTGAAATAGCAGCCCAGTTTTCCCTTGATACTTCAGTCAGTCATCCCAGCCAACAGGGGATAGCAGGAAATATCTGGGTGGCCATCTCAGCTTCCAACTCCACTCTCCCCAATGAGTCCAAGAAGTAAAATATTTGTAAATGGACATTAAGTGTGTTCATGAGAAATGCCCTTCTCACATTCTCCTTTTTGGTACTGGACTTCTGTGCTCTGGCTATGGGGGAATGAGCACCACATTCTGGACCCTGGTGCACAGCCTTCAGACACACAGCATCCAACCTTGAAGGTATTGTCTCTGGGCAGACACTGTAACTGAGCCATAAGTAAGCCATTCCACCAACCTGTGAAGTCATATGCTTCTGGGTGATAGGATTCATAATAAGAGTAGATCGCATGGGCATCAGCTCATTGCCTTTCTCCTCTGCCTGGGGAATACATTCTTTGGTCAGAAGCAATGTTGTGTGAGACAGTGAATAACATATTCAGTAACTTGACAGATGACAATGCTGGCAAAGGCCTGACAGACCAGAAGCAAAACAAAATCAAATCCAGAGTAATGGTCTGCTCCAACAGGACAAATTGCAGAGCCCCCCATCACAGGAGGGGCCCATTATAATTAACCTGCCACCAGGTAGCTGGATGACCTCCAAGGGATATGTTATCATATCCATGCTCCTTCATGTCCAAGGTTGGTTGGTTACTGATGTGAGTATGCTGGTTAGTTAAGAGTGACAGCAGCTTTCAGGAGGGAATTGGTCAGAGGAAGTCCATATTGCTAAACCTATTCTTAGCTTTGGTCCTTAGTACCATAGTTGCCATTTTGTTCACTGGATCCTTTCATGGGTACTTAGGTATTTGAAGAAGAAGGTGAGTGATATTGAATAAAGGGTCAATCTGTCCACCTGGTTATTATGAGCATACCCAGTAGTGGGGCATTTTGGAGAGCATTTACTTTGGATACAAATATTCTTACACTCTGGCACAATATAAAATTTCTATCCTATATATTTCTTCCCAAAACTGCTTTGTCATCAATAATGTGACCTTGATCATTCCAAGTCCCCAATTATTGAAGCTACCCTAGCCTGCTGTCTTGGAATTCTTCATTTGCTTTATGTTGTCTATACTAGCAAGCAGTCTGGCTAATCTACAATGATTGCGTGATTCTGCGTGATCATGAACAATAACATAATTAGTAATGATTTGGAGGAGGAAGAGCTCCAAGAAATGACAGGAATGCTTTTAAAAAGGCTCAAAATGAAGAAGGAACAAAGAAACTGAAGAATGTAGGTAGCATCAGTTTTGACAGTCCCACCAGAGAGCAGCTGCTAAAATCAATAAGCATGGACTATCCTCATACTCGGTGTCACGGCTCAGGAGACACATTCTGTTGTGGATGATCTGACTGACCCTGTTTGGGTGCCATACCTTTGCTTCTTGGCTGTTCCAAACTATACCGTGTGGGAGAGAAGCAATTTCCTGAAAGAAAATCAATATGCCAATATCAAAGGTGAAATGGACAGTAAACATTCATAAACTCTACACATGCCCAGTACACTGGACCTTTTGGTCTATGGACCTTTGAGGTGTTCAGAGGTCTTTTGGTGGGGATGGTTGTGAATAGTGGGGTGCAGTGGAATGACTGTAACTTGTAAAGTTACTTATAGAGTTGGTGCATAAATATTTGATTCCCATTACCACCCACCTCTCTCTTCATCCCATTCATCTCCCTGTCCACAGTCTGAGCTGCTGATCCTACTGTTTGAGAGGTCATAACCATTCACATGTAGTTCAGATATGACCTTTGGCCCACTGACCTGTGCTCTGGCTTTATAAAGACCATCCTGACCTCAGGCACACACATCAGACCACACAGCCCATTAGAGGCTTGGAAGGTAGTACTGCAGTAGTCCCAGCCTGCTGGCTCTAGCCTCTGCCTCTATTTAGGTTCAATATCAGCTTTCCAGACATGGAATCGTATAAAAGCCTTCCACAAAGGAAAGAGGGGGAAAAAAGTTCATAGATACCTGTGCTCAGCTTCATGGCAGATTTTCATTAAGTACGAATGAAGCTTGGGCCTGCAGTCCTGAGGCCCCTTTTAATTTCCATTTCATCCAGCTCAGCCATCAACTTACCCAGGAGGACCCACTGGAAAGCCGAGCAATTCCTGGGCACAGGTGTCATCCAGAGCTAAGGCTAGGGCTGGAGAGTAAAAGGAACTGAAAAAAGACTTTCACTTGTTCCCAAGAGCAGCAGCACTCTGTCTCCAAGACCTTTTTCTTGCATGGTTATCTGATAACTCCAGCCTCTTGAGAGGGCCCACGAGGGAATGCAGGCTGTCATACCAGGGAGCCTGGGCTCCAGCTCTGGCAGCTTGCATATTTCCTTTCTGAGCCTCAGTTCCCTCTTCTGTGGAGTATTGTAAAGAACAGTATCCAAATAAGCATGGGTATGTATGTGCATGCATATTTATCATCCATGCAAATACTTTGCATTCCGTGAAGCATTTTATCTACATTATTTTATTTAATAGCAACATTTAGCTTTGGGGCTTAAATATTGTTAAATCAATTTTATGAATGAGAAAACTGAGGATCATAGAAGGGACCAGATAACAAATGGGTAGCTGTCCTCAGAATCCCGCCTGTCTGACATGGAAGCTTGACAACCATACTGCTTCTGTACCTACATTATGAATACCGTGTCTGGGGCCGAGTGGCCACTCCATAATCATTGCTAGTCTATTTGAACATATGCTTCATTTCCATGCATATGAGTCTAGCTTACTCTGTGCATGTGGGCCTGGCTGCCATGAGCGATATTTTGGCAGTGCTTGTCACTGAGAGCATTTTCATATGCTAATAAGGATTAATAATTCATGTTCAGTAATCTGCCTGGTATTTTTCCCATTCTCGTTTCTCACTGGGGGACAAAGTGGACAAGCGATGATGCTTCCCTGGAGGGAAGGCCAGACCATCTGCACAGCTAGCTCCACGAGGGGCTTGGTGGGCCTGTGTCTCTCCTGCTGAAGGTGGGGAGGGGACTGAGGGGGATTAGGAAACAATGCCAGCCTCTCCCTTAGGAAGTCCTTCATGCCCTGTGCTGGCAGCTGGGGAGCTGCAGAGAGCTGATCTCTCTGCACAGGGAATGTGCTCTGCTGCTGAGCATTTCTGTCTCATCTGACTTTTCACTGCAATTGTTTTAAATTAGGTGCCCTGTGATTTCCTGGACTCTGTCAAGCCTGAATAAGCCCTCCCTGGGAAGCAGGCCTAGCAGGACACGAGGGCATTTCCTATTTAGGCTAATGTCTGTGTTACCCTCGAGCTCAGAGGAATTTTCCAAGCCACTAATTTGTACTTTGCCAGTAGACAAGAGTGATGAGTGGTATTATTTTAGGCTTTCTAAATCAGAGCACCACTTTTGGGTACTAGATGTTCTCAATTTCTAATTTCCTTCAACTCAAAAATCCAGCAATTTTACTAGTGTTACTTAAAAGGGCAGTTGGGTTTTTAGAGCAGTACTTCTGGCCTTTCTCTTCAACCTGCCAAATGATAACTTCTGGTTCTGCAATTTAGCTGAACAAATATTTATCATGTGCCCATTAGATGTCAGGCTCTGAGCTAAGTGCTGCAGAAGGTGTAAAGATGGATGGTTCCTTTATTCATTCATGCATCCATCCATTTGTTCATTCAACAAGCATTTCTGAGCACCTGTTACTGACCTGTTATTGTCCTGTTACTGACAGATGCTAGAAGTGACCTCAGTTAGAACCGTATTCTGTTTCAAATAACAGAAAACCTAACTATAGTGCCTTCAATAAATAAGGGTTTTCTTTTTTCTTATATAATCAGGAAGCCTGGAGTCAGATAATTACTGGTATTAGTTAACAGGCTTTTTGAGTTTTGGGATGATACTTCTGTTAATCACTGAACCTCTTCCTCACAGCTCATGATGGCTGCTGCAGCTCCAGCCATAACTTTCACTTCAAGGTAGAAGAAGGAAAGGCTGAGTCAGCTAAGTCAGAATGCTTCTACCAAGAAAACATGAACTTCCACCACATCACCCACCCTCAGCCAATTTCCCCTTGTATCTCATTGGTCAAGGCCCATCGCTGGCCACTCCCTAGGTACAAAGGAAGCTGTAATAATTAACTTTGATTGGTCATGTGCTCCTTGGGCTTCTGTTAGTAAGGATGAAGGAAATGATATTGTATAAACAAATAGTAGTTGCAAAAATACCAAATGAAAGAGTCAGTGTCTTTGCCTTCAAAGAACTTACCACCTAACAGCATAGGAAGAGGGTGGGAGTGGTAGGACAGAGAATGGGTGGAGGGAAAGACCACAGTTACAGTGCACATCACAGACACGAGTTCATTTGCTTCTCAACATAAACCTGTGAACATAGGTTGAACGGACATCATTAGTCTCATTTTATAGATGTCCTCATCTATAAAAATGAGGCATGAGAGGTTAAATGATGGTATTCTGGGGGTCATGTGGGTGATACATAGTAATCTAGGGGACAAAATCTAGGTCAGCTTTAAATCTGTCCATAATTTTTTTTTCTCCTACTCTTTTTGCCTTTCAGGAAATAACAGTAGGCCTCCTCATAGGGCCCCTGAGGCCACCATTTCCAGCCAGAGAAGACCAGGCCCAGAGGCTCACACAGGCACAGAAAGCCAACAAGTGATCTCCAGTGAACCCTGGTGGGTGGCTGGAACAAAAATTCTGCCCCTAGCCAACCTTTGTGCACAAACCTGGTCCTTGCAGACAGTATTCAGAAGCAAGCGGTATGTAGTAATTTGTGCTTAGCTGGGCACTTAGAATTTATCTATTCAGACCCTGCCAACTTGGAATTTATTTATACTTTCTCTCATCTTTCCCATTCCTTTCCTTAGATAACTTACTTTCAAGATTAAAACTTCTGAATTAGAGATAATATATATAGTTTTTCCTTATCATTATCCTTTAAGTTTGCAGGGAGACAGATCTGAGCCTGGTCCCCTTGTCTCCAGCCTCCTCTTCTGGATGGCCCGACAAATAAATCTTTCTCTCTCCCTCCCCCTCTCCCTGTCCCTGTTTCTTCCCTCCCCCTATGCCTCTCTCCTCTCCCTCTCCCCGTCCTTCTCTCTCTGTGAAAACCTATGACCTCAGACTCTGACTTCTCTGTGTATCACGGGCTTTGAACTGCCTACTTTGTTCAGTAACATGCTGACTTCTCTCTGGTGTTCTCACCCTATTCTGGGCATCTAGAGTTGGACTCATGAGGCTTCTGTCACCTTCTTATTTTGTAAATCAGCAAGTAACTAAGCCACTTGTGCCCTGGCCTTAGACAACTGTCGGAACCTTATCTGCTAACCTAACTAACCACCAGCCCACCAGCCCACCAGCCCACCACCCACCACCTCCCTACTCCTCATCCACACACACATTCTGAAAATATCACTGATGTGATAACTGTTAAAGCAAACGGTGAGTAAGTGAGTGGTTAGTCAATCCTAAAAGTTGGATTTTTTTAAAGGGATATCAACTATTTTAATCTTTATTATTCTTTTCACATGCACTTGGAGGTCCTGCAGAATTCCCAAGTTGCTGGCTCTGCTGCCAGTGGGCATTTCCACCCACATGGCAACATTGCCAAGCTCCTGACCGCCTGTGCTATTTACCTTTCCGATATGAAAGGTCTCAAGTTGACTTGCCAAAGAAAGCCAGCCAGATGAGAAATCCTCCTCCTCAATGCCTGAATGCATCAGGTCCACGTTTCACTGTGCCAGTCTCTCAGGCAAGTCCCGTATTTTCAGCTCCCAGACTTTGTGTTCCCTTCCTGACCTGCTCTTCCTGTCTCACAATGCACTCGAACTACTAACAATAAAGGCTACAAGTGTTGAAGTCTGAGATTAGCACTTTCCACATCATACCTCATTTAATTTTTACAATTTATCCTGTGAATGTTATTATCTCCATATAACAGATGGGGGCCTTGAAGCTCAGAGAAGGTAAAAAAATACTTGCCCAGGGTCATACAGCTGCGAGTATGTTGTCTCACTCACAGGTGTGTGACCCTAGGGTTGTAATTTGAACCCAGGCTTGTCAGACCCCCAGCCTGTGCTCTCAGGCACCAGGCAAAGACCCTCACAAGAGTTTCAGCACCATTCAGTGGACAGTTCTGTGAAGGTGGAAATATTATGTACCTGTGCTGTCCAGGGGTGGCCACCAGCTGCTTGAAATGTGACTGGTGAAACTGAGGAACTGGGTTTGTCATTTTATTGGGTTTTAATCAATTTAATTTAAGTAGCCACATGGGGATGTTGGACAACATAGCTCAAGAATATTAGCAACTGTTGGGAAAACCAAGGCCAAATAAAATGACTGATTCCCCTAAGGTAGCAGACCCTGAGGGCTCCTGGCTCTCAAACGAAGGAACAAGTCCTCAGGAATGAAAAGTCAATGGCAACTTTTGACCCTCAATTTTCTGCTTTTAAATAAACTTGTAAGTTTAGTTTTCTGCTTGCTAGTTGTGGTCAGGAAATCAGAAACTAGATATTTTAGGCAGGGTGGGATTCAGAAATTAATTAGAAACATGCCCACCCCACCTGCACCCATAGAAATGCCAGATAAATTTGATGTTGACATTATGACTCCAACTTTTGTGACTATGATGAGAATGGTAAGAAAGCAAAGCTTAGGGAGTTGGATAAAAAGGTCATCTGTCTGGCAACATTCTCCTCCATGTCACATTATAAAGAAGCAGTAAACATTTACTCAACTAATGACTATTGAGCATCAGTTGGCCATAAGAAAAACTGAGCTTAAGAAAAGAGACTTGAAGGAGAAGGTGGCAGACAGCATTTAGAAGACACATTTTTTGTTTGAGCCTTTTAACCAAAAAAGGGGGCCTTGAGGCTGTTTCAGTGAGTCAGTAGGTAAGGAGAATGAATGTCCAGATGTCGCCAGGCAGAGGTGAAGGTACAGGAATGCCAGGTCCTGGCAGGGAGGCTGCAAACACTTCTCTGCCTCCCAGCTTAGCCAACTGTATTCACCAGCTGAGGGAGTTAATATAGGTTACCTTTTCCTCTCTTGGGCATTGAAGTTACTTTCTCCTGTACAAGTTCCTTAAGGACTCTAAGTTGACTTTCTTAATGAAGTCCTCCTTCCTCCACTCCCAGGAAACCCAAGGCTGGCATTGCTATGGCAGAAGAGTGGAAAGTGTCCTCCGTGTCCCCTCCATGCCAGAGAACAGGACACTAATCCAACTAAGTCAGGGCCCCACGTAACCTCGATTACTCATTTTATCTGAATCACCTTCTTAGTGGCCCCATCTCCAAATACAGTCACAGGGACGGGTCAGGACTTCAGCTCATAAATTTTGGAGGCTCACATACAGTCAGTCCATAACAATAACCTTCTCCTTCACTCTGACAGGGTACGCGCTCAAAGCATCATTCACGAACTCTCCCATAAACGAGTCTAAGAGTCCCATAAAGAGGCAAATCAGATGGCATAAAAGAAATATTTATGTCTGTCCATGTAAAAGTTCTTTCCCCACTACAAGAGCACATCTAGTTACAAGCTTCAAGCTTGTCCCCTAGTAAGTGCTCACAAATGTTTATTAAATGAATATGTAGCATCCAACCCATCACATTGCTTGGACTGTTAAGGCTCATATGAAGTGGTAAATAAAACAAGAGCTGTGTGGTATGACTTCAGAGCCTGCAGAGACTTGACAGTCAGCAGAGAAGTATTTCAAATAGTGCACCTCGTAAAGGTTTATCTAGGGGAGATGGTCTCCATACCTGCTTGCATTTTGCCTGTCTGCAAAGGGGGCAATTATTTTCTGACTACTCTAGGTGGGACAAACAAACCATATTGTTGTATCTAGTACGTGCTGATTTCATAATTGCATCAGTGATTGAGAAAATGGGTCCTCTGTCATTAATTATTTGTTACAAATAAAATGTAAAATACATAAATGATTCTTTTCTAGGATCAAAACCCAGCTTTCTCCCCTCTGATTTGTTAGGGGCTAATGAAAGATTGAGGTAGTGGACTCAAAGATTGAGAACGAGGGACTATGGAATCATCTGGAAAATTCAGTGGCAGGAAGCAGGAGCAGAGTCACTGTAGGATTCAGTGTGCATTGGATTGCTGTTTCACCATTTACCATTTTCATGACCCTGGTCAAGGGATTAAACTTCTGTGAGACTCATTTTGTAAAAGCTAATACTGTCTTTCCCACCAGGCTATGGTAAGAATCAAGTCAGATAATTTTTCTGCAGTACTTAGCATCACGCCTGGAACTTAATAAGCAACCTATACATGTTAGTTCTATCTGAATATGTAATAACACAAATCATTTGACACACTTTTCAGCACATAACCATTAAGATAATGTAAATTGGAATGCTGAGAGGGCAATGTGCTCATTAGGTGATCAGTTGGAACATTTGTCTGCAAATGTATTATTTTGAGACAAATTAGTAAGTTTTAATCTATGTAAGTGATCTGGTTACATACAGGTTGTGATTTTAGGCAGAGACCAGAAACCACTCCAGACACTGTTGTCAGGAAGGGACTTAACACAGGCAATCAGGTGCTAAACAGGAAAAACCTGTCTTTTCTCCTGTGTCCCCCGCTTAACCCTCTCACTGCTACCACACTCACAACACAGGGTGGGGCAAAAGGAGGTTTATGGTTGTGAGTACATCAAACACAGAGTTTATTCTTGTATTATTATTATTTATTATACTATTTTCTATACGAACAACTGTAAACCTCCTTTTGCCCCACCTTGTACTTTTGACACTAGATATGTGGGAGTTTTGCCCACACCAAGCAATTCTTTATGACCCCAGCTGGGTAGCCTACAATTTAACTCAATTCTGACACTATCTACCTATGAAATAGCATCAGATCCCACAGGTTGAGTAAGGGTTCAGTCCCTCAAGACTGCCCCCACTTCAATGTCAATTCCATGTCCAGGTTGTCACCTGTGCTTCTGACCAATGGGCTACAAATAAATCACAGGTTACCACTACCTACTCCTTGGCTTTGATTAATTTGCTGGAGCAGCTCAGAGGACAGTTACTTACATTGACCAGTTTATTGGGGGATGTGATAAGGGATGCCGATGAACAGCCAGATGAAGAGGTACATAGGGCAAGGTCTGGGGGGGTCTTGAGTGCAGAAGCTTCTGTCCCTATGGAGTTGGGGTGTGGCACCCTCGTGGTATGTCGATATGCTCACCAACCTGGAAGCTCTCTGAACCCCTTGCTATTGGAATTTTATGGAGTCTTCATTACATGGGTATCATCAATTACTGTTTCCATTTCCAGCCCCTCTCCCCTCTCTGAAAAATGAGGGGTGAGGCTGAAAATTTCAAGCTTCTAATCATGACTTTGTCTTTGTGGTGAGCAGCCCCCATTCAGGAGCCCACCCAGAGTCATATCATTGGAACAAAAGATACTCTGAGTGCCTTTATCACAGGAATTTATAAGGGTTGCAGGAACTCTGTCCCAGGAACAGGGATGAAGACCAAATGTATGTTTTTATTATAAATCGCAACATCACAAATGCTCCACAGAACTTTTGGCAAACATCAGAAGAAGTCATCAACGATTCCAGGAAATTGGGCAGTTTTAGGAATTACAGGAAACTGCTACCCAAAGCAGGTAATTCATGGGAGAATGCTTGGAAAGCATCATAAAACATTGCACAGTCTTCTGCTGAGACCCACGCACCTGTGTCCAAGCATTATCATCGACCCTGCTTCCCCCTGACCTTCCACACTGGATGTGAGTGCCTGTCATTGGCAGAATCTAAAGAGTCCAAAAAGAAGGGGCTTGCTAAACGCAGTCTTCAGGTTCTCGGCAGTGGCAGGTCAGAGGGGAGCTTAGAAGGGGTGGAGCTTGCTGCTTAGTACCAAGACACACAGTGGGTCTTATTATGTGCAGATTTATTTGCCAGTTCACCCACTCACTTACTAAAATTTATTTGTGACCCCCAAATCAATATCCGTGGTACTTTTGTGGTCATTCGCAATCATATGCAAAGTAGTAAAAGTCTGAATGCTTAACATACACATTTTCAGCTGAAGTCAAGAAGACACTCTGCCTTGTTTCAGCTCTGATACCTTGAACAAGTGTGCTTTTCATGTTCAGTTTAGTGCCATGTTTTTTGTTTGTTGGTGCTTTTTGTTGTTGTGGCAGTGGTGGTTGGTAGTGGTGATTTTGCAAAAATAAAATAACCCCAAACACAGGGGCTGAGATGCTGTCAAGTGTTCCTAAATACAAGGAGGCTGTGATGTGTTAGGTAGGCTTGGTTCAGGCATGAGCTACCATGCTGTTCTATGGTCATGAATCACAATATTTAGTAACTAAGGGGTCTTTAAGCATAAACACATATAATACAAATTTATGTATTGATCTGTTGATGAACATGTGACAAGAGACTTGCAGGAACCTAATTCTGTAGGTACCCCAGGAGTGCTAATTCAGTACTTGTTAATTCACTGCTTGCTTTGACTTGAAACCTATAATTATCACAAATAATAAGAATCAACTGTAATATTTAGTGTCCCATAGAGATGCTACAAATGCATCTTTGATATGTTTCTGAGCTTGTGGTCCTCTTCTCTGTGGTGGTGAGAACAAGAGGCCAATCCTTTGATGTTTTAGGACCTCCTTGTGAGAAGGCCAAGTTAAGAAGAGAAGTGGTTCTGTTACAGAACCCCACCCATGCTATTCTGGAATAGCTGTGGGATTCAATTTTCCACAGCCAAGAAGTGTGACTCCCACTGCAACAGTTTGGTGAAAAAGGAAAGTTGTTTATTTAAAGGTTGTACAGATTTAAAATAATGGCAGATTTCTGCTATTAAGTCCCGCTCCCTGTAAAAACACCCAAAGACACAGAGTTCTGCCCCCTTTAGCCAAGCCAGGCCAGTTTCAGAATACGCCAGTCAGAGGTACAGTCTTTCAGAAAAGCAGAAGTCTGCAGCTCAGCATTTCTGGTCATGGTTCAGCTCCAAGAGTCCCTCACCAATCTGGGTGGCTAAGTAGATCCCACATGTCTCCATCAGCTCTGCCACCATCTTCTCCAATCAGATTTGAATCGGGGGGCTGGGCAGGGATCTTCCCACCACCCCTTACCTCCAGTTCCAGTGACTCACTGGACTTCTGACTTTCAGACCACTTTTCTCTTACTCCAGACCATGTGGTGACCTCATATCCTGCCCTTCCTGTGGTATGGTAGTGTCCACCTTTTTTGCCAGTTCCCAAGTATCTTCTACCTTCTTTTGGCTTCCATCTTTAGTCAGGGCAAAAGTTCCCAGCAATGCATGGACATCCAGGGTGGGCATCTGCCGTCTGCCTCTTGTTCAGACACTATATCCCAGCTATGTGATGAGTCCCTGAAAGTTCTCAGTCACATACACAATTTTCCCAGGGCAGCAGCCCTCTTCTCTTCAGGAAGATATGGCTATTAACTTTCCCATTGTTATGCAATGTATCTTCAATGCCTTACCATCTACTCCCCCCTCCCCCCAACCAAGGATTGTGGAAGTTGTTCTACTTTTAGGGAACTTACCCTCTGCACCCCGTTACAGTTCAGCATGGTTTTGTTAATGGCAAAACAGCACCAGATGTTGGACCTGGGTTCAGCAACCTTGGTTCTTGAGTTTGGCTGAGAAAGAATTCAGAGCCAAGGAACTCAAATACCAAGGGAAAATTTATTTAGAAACCATGGAGGTAGAAGTGAGCAGTAGAAAATGTGGGATCTGGAAACAAGTTACAGAGGCAAAAGAAGGGCCCTTGGAACATAGGAGAAACAAAGCAAGGATATAAGCATGTGGGGAAAGGAGAGAGGGAAAGGCTGAGGATTGGAGAGGGAGAGTGGGATAGGGGAGTAGAGGGGGTAGGGAGTGAGAGAACAGCTGAGTCCTTTGTCTTAAGGAGTTTTATCTGTTTCCCAAAGGCAGGAATTTGGGGGGAGGTTTCAGAGGAGGATGTCAATAGAATATTCATCAGGTTCCCAGGTGTGTCCTCTCAGGGTCATGGGCTCTAATGATTGGTCGGCACCAGGGTAGGAGGTCATTAGTCACTGCAGTTGGTCCTGATGTCAGCCATGGCTTCTCCACGCCTGGCCTTGCTGTATTTCTGGGCCTGGAGGTGAAACACAACTGAGGTGTAGATATTATCTCTAGAGCTCAATGCTTAAGGGAATGGTCGTGCAAGGGCTTGTATGGGAGTTCTATGAGACTATTCTCCAACCCCTCTTGTTCCTGCTCTAAGGGGGTCTTCCACATGGCTGGTGACATGCCAGAGAAGGAAAGGTCAGGGGAGGGTCTGAATCATATCACCAACAATATGAAAGGTCAAGGGGTCTAAACTCTGTGACCAACAATATACTAGGGGAGAAAAGGTCATCCCTGGGGGCAAGGCCCACCCTAGTTTTGCTCCTTGCTAGATATCTGGGGCTTTCTGACCTGGTGACTTTCAGTGCCTGGCCTATCTTTCCTATTCTGCTCGTGCTTGTCTAACTGCCTACTATACTTTGATATAGTCAAGGCCAGCCCAAGTTCACGTACAGGAGCTGACTTTGAAATTGAGATTTGAATTTTCAACAGTATCTCAAAATCTGTGCATCTTCTCCTGTAGATTCTTTTAAAAACAAACAAACAATGCATACAATTAAGCAACCTTCCTCCTGAACTTCCAATGTTCTTCAAACTTTAAAAGGAGGATGATATAAGAATTCATGCTGTCACATGGTGGGGTAGAGAGATACCAGTTTAACTACTCCACAGTCCTCAGGCAAGTTTGCCCTTGTTTTAAATGTAACCTGAAACTCACCAAGGTTAAGAGGTTTGCCTGAGGCCACCTTAGGTCAAAAACCTGCCTCCTATTTTAGTGTCTTTTCTTTTTGCTTGGTTGCTTTAAAAGAAAATTCAATTGTTTATAAAATAAGGAAGTTGAACTAGCAGATCTCTGAGATCTCTTACCAATCTAAAATTCCATGACTTTGTGACATTGGCATTCATTGAAGGCTAAAACTGTTCAAATATAAAAAGGAAGTTTATTTGGAAAGTCAGGGAAGTACAAGAAGTGAGCCATAGAAGAAGCATTATGCTGGGGGCTGGGGCTGAGTTGGTAAGGGAAGATTCAACAAGAGAACACACTGAATATGTCATGGAGAGTTTATGTGTGCAAACAGGTCACTGAGACATAAAAATTTAAGTGATAGTGCATTGCATTTTTTGTGCTTTTGATCAAATGACAACTCCTCTAGGAAGCCAGCCTTGATTTCTGCCCTCTTCCCAGCTACAAATGATTCTATGATCTTCACTGTTATAGCATTAGCCTGATATCTTATTAGTACTAATGACTAATATTCATTGATTGTGTATTATAATTATTGTACTTTAAATAGAGTTAAAATTAATCCTCACAATAGCCCTATGAGAGAGATGTTCTTACTGGCTTCATTTCACACATGAAAACATTATTTTTCCTTTTCTGACTCTGACCTCTTGTCAGTGTTGCAGGTTCTGAGCACTTTCTTTCCTGAGACCCTATCTTCCCCTTGCCTTTCATCACCCAGCATCTCCTGGTCTTTCTCTGCACTCCCTGATCATTATGGTTCCACTTTCAAAGTTAAAAAAATATTTTGATCATCTTTACTGAGGTATAACTGCCACACAGTAAACTGCTGATGTTTAAAGCACACAATTTTATAAGTTTTGACATACAAATATACCTGTGAAACCATCATCACAATCAAGAGGTTTTTGTTTTTTTGTTTAAATCTGTGTGTCCTACTGTATTCTCCACCCTCCCACCCTCAGAGCAGGCCACCACGGATCTGCTTTCAGCCATTGAGTCAAGGCAGTACTTTGCATTTTCTAGAATTCTATATAAAGGGAAATTCATACAGCATTCATTCTTTTTTTGTATGACTTCAGTTCACAGAACATTTTGAGATTCATTCTTTTTGCATCTACCTGTAGTTAATTCCTTTGTATTGTTCAATAGTATTCTATTGTATGAATATGTCACAATTTGCTTATGCATTCCTCTGTTGACGAGTATTTGGGTTGTTATTAGTTTGGGGCTATAACAAACAAAGCTGCTATGCACATTCAGAAAGTAGAAGTCTTTGTATACACACTTTCTTAATGTCTTGAGTGGATACATAGGAGTGACAGGGCCAGAACCTATGGTGCACATTTAATTTTTAATGAAGCAATCCAGTTGTCCTCACAAATACCTTTTTACCTTCCTACCAGCAAGGTATATGAGTGTTAGTTCTACTATACCCCTGTCAACACTTGGTATAACTAGTCTTTTTATACAATTTTAGCCCTTTTAAGAGGTGTATAGTTGTATCACGTCGTGGTTTTAATTTTCACTTCCCTGATGGCTAGTAATGTTGAACATATTTTCATGTGCTTATTTGCCAGCCTTACATATTCTTTAATGAAGTATCTGTTCAGATACTTTGCCAATATGGTTTTTAGTTTGTTTTCCTTTAATTAAATGCTGAGAGATCTTTCCATAATCTGGATGAAGTACTTTATTAGACATATGCTTGGCAAATATTTTTTCCCAGTGGGTGACTTTTATTAATAGTACTTTTGAAGAGCAGAATTTTCTAATTTTGATTAAAGCCAATTTATTAACTTGTTCTTTTATAAGTAGTACTTTTGATATTATATCTCAGAAGTCTCTGGATAACCAAAGTTCACAGTGAATTTCTTCTGTTTTCTTTTAAATGTTTTACAGTTTTAGGTTTGACATTCAGTTGTCTGATCCATTTTTAGTTAGCTTTTTATATGCTATGAAGTATGGGTATAGTCTTATTTCTGTGTGTGTGTAGGGGAGTCATCCACTTGTTCTAACATCATTTGTTGAAAAGAGTAGCATTTCTCCACTACACTGCCTTTGCACCTTTGTTGAAAACAAGTTGTGTGTGTGTGTGTGTGTGTGTGTGTGTGTGTGTGTGTGTGTAGTCTGTCCAGAAAAAGTCCAGCCATTATTAATATAACAAGAATGGTTTGTGCAACATTGATGTAACCTGGCAGCCAAGGAGAGTGGACTGGAATGCACATATGTGAACAATGATGACTTCACTGTACTAGTCAGTGAGGGTGATAGATGGTAGATGCCATTGAGTGAGCATGTGTCCTGTGTAGCTATCACATTCAAAATGACTGAGTGAGCAGAGCAATGAATCTGCATAAATTTTGCATTAGGCTTGAACATTTCTCCATGGAATCTATTCAGATGATTCAGAAAGCTACATATGGGCAACTGGTGATTGGATGCTTCATCTTGACAATATGCTGCTCACACATCACACCTTGTGCAAAGTTTTTGGTAAACATCAAATCACCCAGGTGACTCAGCCCCCCTACTGCCCAGATTTGGTGCTCTGCAACTTCTGGCTTTTCCCAAAACTGAAACCACCTTTGAAAGGGAAGAGATTTCAGACCATCAATTTAGGAATATATGATGGAGATCTAATGGCAATTCCAACAGAGGATTTTGCAGTGTTTTGAACAGTGCAATAGATACTAGGAGAACTGTGTGAGGTCTCAACTTGTCCCCTTTGAAGCAGACTGAGGTGTCATTGTCCTATGTACAATGTTTCTTGTATTTTCTTCAATAAATGTCTCTATTTTTCATTTTACATGGCTGGACAATTTATGGATAGGCCTTGTATATGTTACCGGACTCTCTTGTGTTTCTTTGATCTAGTTGCTTATTTTGAGATGAATATCATACTGTCTTGATTACTGTAGCTTTAGAGTAAGTCTTGAAATCAAGTAACTTTAGTACTCCAGTTTCCTATTTATTTTTCATAGTTGTTTGGCTACTCTAGGTATATTGTATTTCCATATGAATTTTAGAATCACTTTTGTAATTTTTACAAAAAAGGCTCACAGAGATTTAAATTGGGATAGCATTGAATGTATAGATTGATTTGGGGAGAACTGACATCTTAACAATATTGAATCTTCTGATCCATTAGCACAGTATATTTCTCTATATATTTAAGTCTTCTTTAATATATCTCAGAGTTTTGTAGTCTGTTGAATACAGGTCTTTTCTTTTGTCATATTTTTCTAAATATTTAATATTTATTTCTGGTTAGTAAAAGTATTTTTAATTTAATTTTAAATTTCCATTTTTATTTATAGTATATAAAATTATAATGATTTTCATATATTGGTTTGTATCCAATATCACGATCCCAAATCATGATAATCTCACTAATTAGGTTTTTAGAAATGTCATTCTATTTTCTATATCAATTGTAGAAGAAGTAAAACTTTTCCTTTACCTTCTTAGTTTCTGTGACTGGGGCCTGTGGATTAAAATGACAAAGGAAAGATTAATAGGAGGGAATAAACACAGACTTAATTAATATTTTTAATTTTACGTGCATAGAAATGAAATCTCGAAGAAGCAATTAGATTCAGAAACATCTATACCATTTTAACAAAGTGTGATAAAGAGAAGTAACTAGACAAATGAAAGGGTAGTTTGGGTTTCCTGGGCAGTAGTTTGTGGGAAGGTAAATATATGGGGAAACCAATGGAAATAAGGGTTATTTTAATAAAGTTTATTTTTTACAGACTCTTCTCAATGCTGACTCTCTGTCTTTTTGATGGTCATAAAATTCCCCTGGACAGGGAATTTATAACAGCCTCATTTCTAAGAAGTTTCTGCTTTTAGTTAGATAAGGGAACCTCCAGGAGGATTTCTTTCTTCCTCTGCTGATTCTCAATTGCCTTCAACTCAAAATAACCCAATGCCAACGTGGCATATTCTGACCCCCTTCACAATCATTTAATCTACTTCATTCTTTTTAAGCTGAATGTCTTTTATTTCTCATGCTTTATCTTCTTCTTCACCTAATATTGCTTTCTGTATTTCTCACATGGGACCCAGTTCAAATACTATTACCTCTCTAAGGTCATCCCTGGTTACCTAGACAGATTTAAAGTCTCCCTCCTATGGTTGTCTATGGTGTTTTGCTTATGCCCTTATTATATGTATCATAATGCACTCTTATCATTCATTTCCTGTTTTTGTCTCACTTACTAGAAAATGAGAAAGACATAGATAATAAAACTATTTTTTATCAAAGAACACAACACAAGGCTTGGTACAAAAGCTAGATCTCAATAAGGTTTGATGAAAACAAAGAGAGAATTGTACACCTTTCCTGTGGGCAATGGGATTTCTAGAATTAATTAATCTTTGAAGTCAGAGAGAATGCCACATAGAAATGTAGATTATCCAACAGCATTAAACATGTTAGAAGTAGAGGACAACTATGTTTAGAGAATACTCCTATGTTCAATTGTTAATGCAAACATCTGTTTCTTTTAATCTACATCTAACCACACTGGATAAACTCCAAGCTCTACAACCATACAAATACACAGTGTTTGTTGACATTGGGCCACAAGATATCACAATGAATTTAGATGATTGGAAGGACAGGTTTGTTAACTCAGCATCTCAAGACACTGCCAAGTACATTCACATCAATTTGCAAAGCCACCATCCCAGTTAGAAGTGTCATCTTGAGAGGCTGCACTTGGAGCTCCAAAATTTCTTAAAACAAAACAAACACAAGGGTTTAAATGTCAAAGGTTGAAAAGTCAAGTAGACCTTTGCTTACAAAGAAGAATCTTTCTATTCCCAATGCCCAGTAAATATGATCAGGGTCAGACTTTGAGCATAAAAATTGGCCTCAGAATTCTTATGAGAGAAGTCCTCTGAGAATTTCTATGGATGGACAGGTCTGATTAAAGGAATTAAAACCCAGTCCTTTGTTTTGCAGCCCTGGAATGGTGAGTTCTCTAGGCTCTGAGGACTGGCCAGCAAATCAGGGCTGAACCGTGCCACTTGGGGTACCCATACTCCAGCTGCTACATGGGGTGTGGGGTGGTGGCATTTGAATAAGCAAGAGAGAGAACACTGACTTGAGCAGGCAGCAGTTTCTTGTGGCTACCTGGAACTTCTGCTGACATAACATTTGCTCAAATTTTGCTGTGAGTATGCTAGGATATTAGATGATGACCAAAGAGAAGGAAATTGAGGTTGAAGGGAGTCAGCCCTTAGGAATTACTCAGTCTTAATAACTGATCACCAAACAGGCATGAAATGCTGGGACTAGGTATTGATTTCCATCTTCTCCATTATGAATGAACTTTGGGGTGAGGATGGATATTAAGTTAGGCCAGTAGGTACACCTTAGTGCTTGGGCTAAAGGATTAGTCCATCTGCTGTAGTGTAGAATTCTAGTTTTTCACACAAGAACACCTCTAGGAAAGCAACAATAATTATAATACAATAGCCATTTTGTAAAATGTGTAACCATGACCAGAAAGGATAATTGTTCTTGCCAAACATCATTCATTCGTTCACTCATCCAATGAATACTAAATAAGAGCCTAGGTGTCAATTATGCTTAGAGGACACAGGTGTTTGCTTTAAGAATTAGACATAAGAATGTTTTCTAAACATAATTGACAAGTGTCAATCCCTTTGCAGTCTTTGGAGATATATTGGAGAACAGGACAGAATGGATCCCTGCATTTCATTAAGTGCACACACTTAATTATCAAAGAGCCCATGTAATTATAACCATGATAAAACATTCAGAATGAAAAGAATGATAGGCTGGGAGGGTATAAAACAGGGTGGGTACAATGACTGGTCTTGGAGAGGCTGGCAGAGCTAATGAGCTCATCTTGGAGGGAATGGCTCCCTGGAGAAGAACCACTGTAGCTGAGATCAGATGTGTAAGCATTTTCAAGAAGACAGATGGGGCAGGTTTTAGAGAGCATTCCAGACAGAACGATGTGTGCCAAGACCCAGGGGATGGCCAGAACTCAGTGCATCATGAGAATGAAGAGAAAAGGATCAACCATACTCTGCAAGGAGAGGAGATTGCATTAAGAAATTTTGCCATTGATCCTCCAAGAAATGGGAAGTCATTAAAGAAGAAAATAATATGGTCTTATTGTGTTTGTAAAATCTCACACTGGAGAATGATGTTGGGGGTTAGAGGAGATGTTTACAAACCAGTAGGAAGGCCATTGCAATGGTCCAGTTGAGAGAAATTGTGGCTTGGATTTGAGTGGAGGCAGAAGAGGTGAACACAAACAGACATCTTCCAAATACTTTACAGAGCAGATACATATGGAAGGACTTACAGAGAAAATAAAGAGGCCAAGGATGAAGGGGAATGGACACAAAAAAGATAGGAACAAGTTTCTTAACTTCTGCTTGCAAATTCAGTGCTCAAGAGTAAATGGTTGGGAGCAAGATTCAAGGTGCCGGAGAGATGGGCAGATCCTGACATATTAGTCACGTGACTGTCACCTCCCTTGCCCTATTCTGTCACTCCCATAGCTGCTGTCATGGATACTAGTAGACAGGGGACTGTGTTCTGGGGAATAGCAGTGGGAGAGGAGCACACAGAGAGACATCCAGGAGCAGAGCAGACCTGGCTGGAGAATGCAGCTGCCAGAAAATAACCCTTCCTGAACAGTAAATCATCACTACAAGTCACCTTGCCATGGATTAACAAAATGTCCACTTCCCAGGCCACTGCAAACAAGGTGATGCTATCCCAGGGAGAGTAGGAGAGAAGCAGGGAGAATGCACAGCCCCTGCCACATCCAAGAGCAGTGCCCACTCACTTTTCTCATGCATGAATGCCTCAGTTTATACAATTTAATGGTAGAGAGTATTTCCTTTGCTCTTTCCAAAATAACTATAGAAATCATTGTCATCGTTTTGAGTCAAGAGTATCCATCACAATCTCATTCTTGGAAAGTTAACAAAACACATGCATGACTTTATTTAGCACACACATTTCTGGGATCCTATCTATTCAATCTTCTCAAGAATTGGAGGAATGGCATTTTGCAGATAAGGATCCTGAGGCTCAAGGAGGTTTACATCACCTGCTTCAAAGTCATTTAAAAGAATAAATTGGCAGAGCCAAGGTTTACACAAGGTTTCCTAAATCAAGCAAGTTGAATTGTTGACTCTGCTTTGAACCTAAAACCCTTGAGTCTCAGAACTTTACCCTTGTGATCCCATGATTACACGGCTCGATGGGTGGGTCCCAAGCTGAGCAGAGTGCTGGGACTTACTTATACTGCAAGGGACTAGGGATGAAAGCATCCTCCTTCTTTTCTTTGAACTGCAGTGAAAACCCTCGGTCCTCCTTCTGCCCTCCACAGACTAACACACACACTGAGAGGAAAATACAAGATATTTTCCCAGTGTGTCATCTCACAGGAAAGGGTTCTCTGAGGTGCTCATGTTTTCTGTCCAACTGGAGCTCTAATGAGCCCTGCAGGGGAGAGTGCGTGTGGTCCCGGCTCAGCAGTTCCCTCTCACAGGGTCATTGATGTTTCAGCTGTTCAGGAGTCTCTGGGGTCCCAAAGCAGCCCTGGCTGCTTTCCAGAGATGGAGAAAAACTTCTGGGCTGACCACCCATTTTTCCATGCAGATAAAGAGGAATTGCAAGGTTTCATGGTCACTTCTCCATGACTCTGATGGAGGTGAATAAATATCTTCAAGGACAATTGTTTTGTGCGGTGGCTCATTGAAAAATAATGTTCCAGTCATTGCTCTTTGCAGGTCTAGCCCTTGGTCCGATAGAGCTGAGCAGGCTCCAGAGCTGCTGTGTCACTCTGGGTGTCTGGGGCCCCAGAGCCTGCCTCACTTCCCTCAGTCTGCCCTGTGCTGCTCTGGACTCCAGACTGTATTTACCAAAGGAGGAGTCAGTAGAAAACTGAAGGCAGTAAATTAGAAGGCACCAGAGTACTGCTCTGTGTCCCTTTCCCATCCCCCACATCCAGCTGCATGTCTAGCACCAGCTGTATCTCCCTCAAAGCTTTCCTTTTCTCTCTCCTTCCTTCTCCTCTCCTTCTCTCTCTCCCCCCTCCTCTCTGTCTCCCTTCCTCTTTCATCCTCTTCCCTTATGCCTGTGGGAAACCTAGCCTTTGACCTACAGAACCACCAACAAAGAGCTGTCACTTCAAAAGATTACTTATTTCGCAAGTGAGCACATAACTATTTTTGCAAGATAATCTTAGAAACCATGGTGCTACTCAACATTCTGTCCCATTTTGGAGATGGTGCTGGCCTATGCAGGGCTTTCCTAGGCCTACTAATTCTCATAGGTTACTTAATAATGTGTAGCACTTAGGCAGTTTGGCTTGTAACATGATAGTCCATTTTGTAAACTCCACACACTGGATATTCCTACATAACACTTGGCTGTGAAATGACCACAGATTTAAAACTCTTGTCTTGTCTTTAGGGCCCTGAAATTCCTGTGGATTCCAGATTTGACCCCTAAGTATTTTTAGCGGGTGGGATTTTGCCTTTTGTTTTTGCATGTCTCTATTCATTTTCCTTCTAGGACTCAACATTTATAAACCTCCACTCCAGGTTATTCTCTGATAATACTGACTGTGGTGTGAGATTCCCCTTACACACAGGTGCACAACAGAAAGCTACTTATGAAGACGCCATTAATTAAAAAATGATTTAAAATAACATAAAAAGGAGGTATAGAGAGAGAAAAAAGAGTTTCATTATGTTAGTTTTTTCCTATTCTTTTCTGAAAAATTGACTTTTCTAAGAAATATTAAAAATCTTTTTGTTTAAAGAAAAAAAAGAAGCCACATATTTGTGTCAAAAAGAAACAACAGGAAATCCATGTGCCTTCAAAACCTGTAGAAGAAACAGCAAAGCTTCTATCCCTGAAACATTTCTGTCTTGAAGAGTGGGATTCAGAGTGAATGTGGGGTTCCAAACACTTTCTCATTTGCTATGGTCCTACTGTGCATCAGTGGACATACTAAGTGCTAGAAATGTAGACATTCATGAGGCTCAGTTGTTCCTCAGGTATCTCACGATGGGGGGGAGGGTGAAAGCAGCAAGTAAACATGTAATTATTAAAGTTAATTTGAAATGTGCTGGGGCCAAATCATAAACTCAGACTTAGCAAGCCGGGGAAGACTTCATCGAAATGTGAGATGAATATGGGTCATGGCAGGCACTTGGTCACATTTGTTGACTGAATGTATTCAGCATGTGAATACTGAACAAAGTTTATTTTCAATACCTAGAAAATTACGGTTCAACCCAAGGAAAGAGCATACTCAAATGCGTCAGGAGAGAACATGCCTGTTCTAAACCAGCACATCCACATGTCCTTTGTAATCATTTTCCTGGCTGACTCTGAATTGGAATCTGCATTCCTGGAATTTACAGGCTTCAGAGTAAATAATATGACAGCTGTGAAAAGAGTGTGCCTCTCCCCTGGCCCAGGTCCCAGGTTTCAGAGGGCCTCCCTGGCAGTGCTTTGGGAATAAGGGGAAAGGCCCTTCGTAGGTGAGCAGTGGTCAGCTATAGCAGTCAGGGCTCAAGACTGGAGGTCAGAGCTGGGAGTTCCTTCACCTCACCTCCAGAGCTCTGGGTGGGCCACACAAGGCACTCAGCCTGCCCACCTTCTCTCCTGCAAGCCTGTCAACACACTGGGCAATAAGTACCAGAGTGGGCAGAGGCTCTGCAGTTAAAAATAGCAGAGAAGCCCCACTGATGGCAGCACTGTTCTATTGAGAGTCATTTCATTCACTACCAGGGTGCCTGTTCACCCATCATTCATTCACTGAGTCAGCTGGCATTTACAGAACACATACATGTGCTTCCTGCCATCCTAGCCCCTGGGTGGAAAATATGCACTAACATAAATCCCATTCTCATGGGAAAGCCAGGAGAGGAAATACACAGTTACAGGAGAGTTTGCTCAGAGCTACAGCATATGCATGGGCTGTGAGCAGACTCTGCCTAGATTGTGAGGGCTGGAGGAATTCCACGGGGGAGGAACTACGAGAGGTAAAATGTTATCTCTTGTTGTGTTCACAGCTGAGGATAAAATGTGTGTGTGTGTGTGTGTGTGTGTGTGTGCGCGCGCGCGCGCACACTTTCTGCCAATAAGAGATGAAATGAAAAGACAAGAAAACCTGGCTTTTGGTCTATGGCTCTAATCTATGGCTATCAGCTTTGAACCGTATCATGCCTTCATTTAATTCTAGAGATCCAAAACACGTAAAAAATTAATAATATGGGAATGTTTTGTGGGGATGTTGAGGGAGGAGGAGATGAAAGGTTAACTTTGAAAACAAGCAGGGGAAGAATTTGACATCTGACTAATGTGGCTGTGTGGTGTGTATCATGTGTAAATGTTTTTGTTCTAAGATACATCAACTTTATTCCAGCAGAGGCCTAGGAATCAGAAACAAGGAGCTGATTTTAAAATAATAGTTATGAAAAATGATAAAACCCTAGAGATGTTTTGCATAAATTTCCAAAGCCAAGGAATTGTCAGCTGGGGACTTGGGTCAGCACTGGGCTTTCATAGACACTCTTACTTATTTTTTTAAGACTTTATTTATTTTTTAGAGAGAGGCAAAAGGAGGGAGAAAGAGAGAAACATCAGTGTGCGGTTGCCTCTCCCATGCCCCCAAGTGGGGACCTGGCCTGCAATCCAGGCATGTGCCTTGACTGCGAATCAAACTGGGGACCCTTTGGTTTGCAGGCCAGCACTCAATCCACTGAGACACACCAGCCAGGATGTGCTCACTTATTTTTTTCCAGAAAAATTAGGAATTACCTTTTATATATGTCCTGAGCTACAGTGGTTCAAGTCACTGGCAAGATCTCAGTTGCCCCTCAAGTCCTAGTGGCCAGCTGTGAAAATGTGGAAAATAGATTAAAGACATCCTTTTTGGCTGTTCTTATGGGGTGCCAAAGAACTGAGTCCAGCTTTTTTGTCAATTAAATAAAAAAGTCACCCAGGCTTCTATGGACTGAGTGTTTTTGTTGTCTTAAAAGTCATACGTTGAAACTCTAAATCCCACTGTGATGGTATGTCAAGGTGTGGTCTTTGAGAGGTAAGTATGAAGTCATGAGCCTGGACCCCCGTGATGCCATTACGGTCTTTGTATGGAGACCAGAGTACTGGGTCTGTCTCTTTCCCACACCCCCAAACCCCATCCACCAAGGAAAGAAAAGGTGACGTGAGTACACACACACAGGGGATTTTGTCTGCAAGGCAGGCAGAGAGCCCTCACTGGGAAGTCATTTTGTCCCCACCTGGATCTCAGAATTGTCAGCCTCCAGAACTGAGAGGAATAAATTTCTGTTGCCTAATCTATGGAATTTTTGCTACAGCAGCCAAGTGGACTAAAACACAAGCTAACTTATTCAATTGTTTTCAAGTATACCCCAAACTCAAAATTACCAGCCTGCTCCTATCCCTTAATCAGCTTTCTTAGTTGGTAGAATTGCCCACTTTCCCAGCCCTGAGACAATTGAGTTACATGTAGCCTTTTCTCATAAGATGCATTCAGTGACAAAGTCCAGGAGAATTCCACTCTCTGACCCTCCAAGACATCCATCCTCTCTTCCACAGACTGTTACCTCGGCTTCCTCTTACCAGATGCATTCTAGCATCTGGTCTAGTATTCTAGTCATTGTCTTTCTAAAAAAGATTTTATTTATTTTTTAGTGAGAGGAGAAGGGAGGGAGAAATAGAGGGACAGAACAACAATGTGTGGTGGCCTCTCATACACACCTATGTGGCCAGCAACCCAGGCATGTGCCCTAAGAGGGAATCAAATCAGCAGCCCTTTTGGTTCTCAGGCTGGCACTCAATCCACTAAGCCATACCAGCCAGGGCTAGTCTTTGTCTTTCAAGCCGTTTCTCTACATCACTTTATCACAGTGACCCTTTGAGAGAAATCCTGAACACTATTTGTTCCCCCTTTATGTATAATGAACAAAGATCCTCGAAACAGCATGTAAGACCCTTCCCAGTTTGCCTGTAAGCCCACCTTGCTAGTCTCGTCCACCCCTCCCCTCTGCATTCTTTGCTGTGATTAAAAGGACTTGCTTCTTTCTCCCTCTTTACATACACCTGCCTCCTTGTCTCTGGTCCTTGGTCCTTGGCACATATTTTCCCCAATGTTTAGAAGGACTTCTCCAACTTTCTTTACCATAATATCCCACACTCAAGTCCAAGAGTAGGGCCAGGCAATGATGCATCTATGACACAACCACAAGCTGTTCACTCACAGGTTATTTTAAGTGTCTGAGAACAAGTGCCTCCTTGATTTTATTCCCTTGGCCCTCAATTTTCTCACCCTTGTCCCAGCTCCACCCACCACCTTATTCCTCAGTCCAGCCTAATGCTGCCTCCTAAGAAACCCAGCTCCAAGGCAGAGATAGCAATGCCCTCCTTTTCAGCCTTCTGAGCTATGGAGAGTAATTTCCTCACATCTACCCCTATTATATATAGTACACAAGTCTGTTCCAATATGTATTCCATTTAATCCATCCAACATCTATTGAGAATTTGTCATGTTGTATGGATAAACATACTACACTCTAGCCATTTTGCTGTTACTTACAACCTCCCAAGACAGTTTCTCAAATTAAGTGCAGAACAAATGCTGATCGATATATTTTTGCAGCTACTTTGGGGTACACTTATTAATCCATTAGCATCAATTGTTCTCTGTATCTGTGACTCTAGATGGTTCTGGAGGAAGATCCTAAAACATGAACAAGCTAATTTTGCAAGTCCCTTAAAATTCATTGTTTCACTACAGAATAAAAAGATATAATAAAGTCAATTATTTGGGAGGTAATTTATAAAGAGTAGTAGATAACTTCCCTTTTCAGTCATACAAATTATTAATTGTGTCAAATTCCCCAGAACATCAATGATAAGCAAGTAGGGATCTACTTGAAATCCACCCAGCTTTAGTTCTATGTATGTAGTCAGTGTTTCCATGATGTGGGAAGAGGGGGTTAATACTCCTATACCTAAAGTCATAGCCTTGGACATTGAGTAAAAAGTCTGGGAAAAAGGTAAATAATCCTCCTGTGAGAAATCGCCAAGAGGGAACTGCTAATAGTTGAGAGCCATTAACTCTCAGACTAGAATAGAATACCAGAATAGAATAGAAAGAGCTCTGTAGTTAGGTCACTTATTGAAACTATGTTCAGCATCAGGTTTTTAGAGTACTTTCTACCAATTGGCACAATAACCAACTCTTAAATAAGCCATTTCTCCATCTATCTAACTGGCTTTTCTGTGTAATGTGATGCATGGCAAGACTAGGGAATTCCATGGGCATGAGTCCATTGTCACTCTTACTTTTCTGTGAAATATAGGTTCCCTCATTACAAGCAATGCTGTGTAGAATATAATGACTGAGAATAAGACATTCATTAAATTCATGGGTTTTAGTGCTGACAGAAGCATTGAAAGAAAGGAAGGCGAGTATGTGTCTATCCTAGTAAGAACATATTTCTGCCCTCTCCATGTAGGAAGCGGACCAGTGTGGTCAATCTATCACCAAGCAGCTGGCTGGTCCCTCTGGAGAAAGACACCAAAGCAGGTCCTCTGTTAGAAACCTAGGACCTCAGGCCATATTGGCAAGCTAATCCGTAGTCTTTATCCCTGCCCTGTGGGAACTTTGTACATGAGCCCATTAAGAGAGCACAGAATGGCTGGGAAAGTGACAGACTGACATCTGTGGCATGTATCATTTTGTCCATATGATTACTGACAGACTCCTGGGCAGTGGTGAGCTTTGCTTAGCATTAATACAGAACACAAATATGTTGACACCCTGTGCTCCTCCCATATCTCTTTCCCAGATATTTTGTCAATCTTCCTATTCTGTATATTCTGATTCCTGACCATCCAGCTGGACATGTAGCCACTGCACATGAATCAGGGTAGATCCAAATTGCTGATCTTAGTCCAATCACATGACTGCCCAAAGCATCTTTTGGGAATACCCCTGATTAGTTGTATAAATGTAATACCACAGCAGTTCATTTCAGATTGGTGACTGCACACTGTGCAGAGCAATTGTAAACCAGACCTAAGATATTTCATTTTCAGTAAACTGACCATCTTTGAGGCCATAGATGTGGGTTAAATGAAAGGGGCCTCTCAGGAATAGATGAAGACAGAATCTGAGCCTCCTGCAAACTACTTTCTTACCACAGCTGCTTAAGCATGATCTCTTTTATAATCTTTCAACCTGATGATAGATGGTTGTTGTGCATATCCAAATGTGGTAAGCCAATTAAAAGCCAGATCCTAGCTGGCAGAGTAGCAGATGCTTTGGTGTGCTGCCCAGATCTCCCCAGCACTCATCATTCTGGTGCCTGCCAACAGCATTGTGCTGCAACCATCAGTGATTCTCTTCTTGAGGGCTTTCTGTGGGCCTGTGCACATGGAAGACCACTGTGCAGAGGAGTTAATACTCCTGAGAACAGCCCTCAGCCAACGACAAATAGAGGTAGGAGAGAAGTACACCAGCTCCCTCAGCCTTTAAGTTTGAGGTTCTACACTGTCTCCTAAAGGTCTTTAGTGGGATTAGCTACTGTGAGTTGGTCACAGTCAAAACTCATTAATGTACCCATATTAGGTTTTTTATCTTCCCTGTCTCACATCTCCACTTCTTCACCAGTTCTTTCTGGGATCATCTTTCAAAAAAACCAAATATGCTCAAATCTTGTCTCAGGTACTCTTAGGTACTCTTCTGGAAGATGAGACAGGTATTCTGGGAGAAGGCCATGACATGCAGATCAAATTACATGGTAAATTAATGTTAGGTGCACAGTTTCTTTTCAGAAAACAAACAAAGCAAACAAACAAAAAAAAATACTCCACATTACTTTCCTTAGTGCTGCCTGCAATGTCAATATCCAATGTGGCACTGGCAAACACAAGATCAAGAAATATAAGAGACTTGTTAGCCTGGATGCATGAGTGACTATATGAACTTCCCCTTTCCCAGCTGACCTGAAAAGTTTTTTTTAATCCTCACTTGAAGATCTGTTATGACATTATTGATTTTAGAAGTGGGGGAGAGGGAGAAAGAGAGAGAGAGAAACATTGATTGGTTACCTCCCCATACACACACCAACCAGGGATTGAACCCACAACCTTTTGGTGAATAGAATGATGCTCCAACAAACTGAGCCACCCAGCCAGAGTCCAGATGACCTGAAATTTAACTGAATAAGAAAGAAGCTTCTATTTCCTTGAGCCAAAGTATGGACACCTTTTTTTATCTTCATTGATATATAAATATGTATGTATCTCAAAATTATTATTTTGAATGAAAAAGATGGGAAATAAAAAATGAAAAGATATTCAGAGAAAATCAGTGCACTAAATGAAACTTTATTATGCTATTCTTAACCCCTAATTTTTTTTACATCAAAGCTGTTTAAAAACAAAACAGAACAAACAAACAAATCTATAAAAGCTCATCAAACATAAACCTCTCCAGCACTCATAACTTTGGCTACCCAAAGTTATGCAAAATCTTTTGCTCTGAGAACAATTGTTTTCATCTCATATAGCCTTTACCCGCACCACCAAGAAGAAATGTTTGTTCTCTCTTCCAGTGTATTCTACTCAGTTTTCTCTCTTGCCAGAAAGAGGTTTTTTCCAGCCATCTATAGAGGGTCTCTCCAAATATGTCTCTGCCTCATTTCTCCATGAGCTGCTCATACCATCACTGACAGATTCAAATCATAGGTTGAAAGTATCTCATTGAATAAATGAATTAAATACAGAATACATGGAAGTTCCAATTCCAGTAATTGTGAAATAGTTTATCTCTTACTAAACTTTATGCAGTTATAATGATAAATTGGGACAAACGAACAAAAAACAACTTTTCCGATGGCACTAGAAAACAATCTAATGCAGGTAGAAAGTAGAATGCACTTAGAGGGAAGAATTTGGGGCTCCCAGAGTTGCTGAAAATTTAGAGAGAGAAAAATGTTTAAAGAAGAGATCCACCAAAAAAGAAGTTCCCAAATCTGCATGTAAATTCCTCTCAAGTCCTTGACTGACATCTGAATCATGCATATGTGGGGGAGATGCCCAAACATCTGGCAGAGGAGAATAGCTGAAAAGTTGGAAAACTTGAGCGGAGACTTCAGCTGTGACCTACTTGAGAAGAGAGAGAGTTCAGAGCTTGAATCTCATCAAGTTGCCAAGTGTTAGTAAACAACTTGGGCTTTCTGCTGATTTCTAAGGAAGACCCAGCCTTATGTACAGACCATTTCCCAGGACTGAGGATTCACCCTAAGACTAAAAGAAAAACTAAGACAGACCCATGCTAACAAAGGATAAAATAAAAACAACCACAAATTCAGGATAATTTGCCAACAGTCATACCTTGGTGCTCATCAGCTTCAGAACTCATCAAACCCTGTACGTGTCACATCTTGATTAGAAAAACTTGTTTCAGCATCTGCTTGGGACTCATAGCACTTATTAGAACTTATGTGAGTAATGCCACAACCCTGCAAGAGAAAATGCTTCATTGTTTGGTACTCCTAGGTTTCAGCACTGGTCACGAGTTTTAGAACGAATTCACAATGAGTACCAAGGTACCCCTGTAATTAAATTACAGTTAGAGCAAAAAACCAAACCATCCAAGGAAGATAATATAATCCAGAGTTTTTGCAGCACCCACAATGTCCAGTGCAGAATAAATAATTATTGGACATTGAAAAAACAGTGAAATATGCTCCATAGTCAAGAGAAAAATTAGCCGATAGACTAACACCACAGGTAACTCAATGTTGTAATTAACAAACAAGAACTTTTAAGCAGTAATTAAATATATAATCAAGGACATAAAGTAAAAGGCAGTTTTACTTTGCCTGCATGGATTCTGAATAATACATCCAGAAAAAAGGGATACTGATTTGGGTAAACTTCTAGCAGTCTCTACCACATTGCAACAGGGACAATTGGCCTTACATAATTAGTGGGCATGGTGGAAGTGAATTTAAACATGGTTCATTCCAAAATTAGCCTCACTTCACTTTCAACACGTTTTGGCTCTAACCATGAACTTAGGCCTATGTGATGTTCTAGAATTCCTCTCCAACAGCATGGAGACAAGTCTGGAGATCTAGCTCCAGTGAAGCTAGAAATGTGATCAGCCTTTCAAGCTGGTCTCCTCTGAAACCACATCATAAACTGTTCTATGATTCTTCCTAACTCAAAATGGGACAGAATGTGACCTCCATAGCTATAGACATGTCCTCTCCCATTGTCTCAGAAAAAAGTGAAAAATTCAGGTTTTACTGTTTTCCAACTAGCATGCAGATAACTTGAAAATTAAGTGCCAGTGGAGGGAGAGAGAAAAGTCAGGCAGCAGGTAAAGCAGAGTAGATGTCGACTGTCAGTAAGCTTGAAAACATGATTTACTGAGTTGATGTACAGTGGAAAACGGAATTTGCTGATCCAGGGCCAGCCATTCACTGAGCCATCAAACCCATGCCCCTGGCTGTACTTTTTTTTTCCCAGAGAAAGCAATTATCATCTCTCTCTAAGAGGATCCCACTTAATATGAACAAAAGACGACTAAGGCATGGTGTGCCATCCATTTTCCAGAGCCTCTGAAAGCTGCAGCTGGTTGGAAGTCCTAGCAAAATCTCTGGGCCTGAAATAGCAAGCAGTAGCCTTTTCTTTCACTCCATCTGAATGCCCACCTCGAAGGCAAATCATCAGGAGTGACAAGGGAAGAGAGCCATGTGCGGAGCCGTCCGCCAGCCAGAAGGGGGAATTCAATAGCTCTCTTCTCAGAACTGAGCACCAAATCAGCCTTTCTGAGATCTGGTGACATTTCTGCCTATTAGTGAATGGAAACACATGCCTTTCATTCCCGAGTCGAACGCTGGTGTTTTGTCTGCAGTGTCCTTGCTCTCCCGGCCTGATTGTTTGCTGAGAAAAAACAATTAGAGCTTCCATTCAATTATGGCCTGTTTGGGTCTGAAGAGCTATTTAAAACCAGAGAGCCTTATCATATTAATGAGCACTACTGCCAAGATTAATACCTGAGAAAGGGATTCCCTGGAGAATTGAGGAGCAGAGCAGATTACATTAGGATGTTATGATCTTCACATGATAGAAAACTACTGATAAAATGGCACATTACCCCCAGAGATAGCGACTTTTGTGTTAAATAGGCAGGAAAATGAACATATATACTTCACATAACCTGATAGAAAATATAAACTCAGATGGAATGTGCAAACATTCATAACTCTAATTATCTGCCTAATACCCGCATTGCAGGAGGCCCAATGCTGGCTTTTTCTGGATGTGAGGAGTCAGAACCAGGAAAGTAGGAAGAAGAGAGGAAGAGAGGGAAGCCAGCTCAGAGTGGTCAAGGACCATTTATATCAGACACTAGGATAAACTAAAAATTAACCCAAATTTAAGAACCAGAAACAGGGTTGAAGACAAAACTACCATTCCAGGAGTTCAGAGTACAGCTGGCAGCAATAGGATTTGGGAGAGAGCAGATCAGCAGAAAAGGAGGCCCAGGCTGTGCAATAGCCCTGAAGAGTTTCACAGGTTGGGGCACTGGCCATGGTCACCTGGCTGGAGAGGTGATGCATGTCCCAAGGTGGAACACCTTCTCAGCTTCTTACATACTGAGCTGCTTCTCCTTTTTTTTTTTAAATACTCTCATAGTAGTTCAAAATGGCATGTGGTCAATTTCCCCAAGTGTGGAATTATTGTAGAGAATGCAAATTGATTGATAACAATGTTTTAATTATTGGGTATTTTTAGAGAAACATATGTGCAAATACTCTCAAGAACAAAACATATGAAAATATAAAAGTTTTATTGGTTCTGCCTGAAAGGCTCCAGGTCATTGGTGATTTGTTTATTAAATACCAGTGAAGTTCACTGGTATTTAACTGTTTAGTTTTGTTCTTGTGCCCGTATTCTTGTGCCTCCAAACCTCAGGAAGGCCCAGGCACTGGGAAAGCCAACTGAAGAAGTACCACAGACCAAGTTCACTGTCATTAATGGACTATGAATTGGAAATGGGAGCCACGATAATAATAGAAAATTCCCCCGTTAGAAAGATTCTTGAGAATGGCACTGTGGTATCAGCAGAGGAGAGGAAAAACTAAACCTAAAAGCATTCAGTCAGTGGTCACTTACTAGCTGTATAGCTTTGGGCAAATTTGTTACCTCCGTGAACACAAGCACTGAGGAAAAATACAATAACTACTTTAAAGGGTAGTTTTGAGAATAAAAGAAGATTAAAGGAGGTATGTTATGCAAAGAACTCAGCACAATGCCCAGAATGCAGTAAATTCATATTAGAAGGCAGTTGTTGTGGCAATAGTTTTCAAGGTAGTTGATCACCTTGAAACCTGGTGGCAGGGGATAAGAAAGTAATTATATCTTTATTTTTCTCACTGGGTGAATGCGCCCTTGAAACGAGATTTGAGAAAGCTTCAGACTCCTCTAAAAAATTGGCTTCCACAAACCCACATTTTGGAATGAGCATGCTTCTCTGCTCAAGTCAGAAAAAGATTGGGATCTGTTCTGCACCCCACTAGCTGTGGATGAGAAGGTTGGGAAGGCAGGACAGGGCTGGCAAGAAAATGGTCTCAGGCCAGCAGTAAGCAGCCAAGTCTTGTGGTATAGGGGGTGCTAGAGGGGCAGATCTCCAACACTTCACTTTTGAGAAGTCAGGAGTGTCTAACAGAAGTGCACCATGCAAGAAGCTGAAGCAGCTGCTTACGCTGTAAGGGAACATCCTGCCTCTGGTGACACCTGTTTGAGCATTGCTATTGCATGGTAATGACAGCAGGAAGGAAAGGCCTGATGAAGCTGAGTCCAAGCAGCTGGCGACACTAGTGGGGGCTGACCCTGTACCACTTCATACAGTGGCTATGGAGAAGGAGGTGGAGCCTAGCAGAGCCCAATTTTGTTGGAGAGAGAGAGAAGCAATCCCTCAGGAGGAGCTGGATGGAAATGCTGACAGCTCAGAGAAGATAATGTGGCTGACCAGAGAGGAAAGCATGCCTCCTTAATGTTCTTCAGGACTTTCACCAGGAATTTGACAATTAGGAGGTCAAGTTCATTAGGGCCTGGAACACTGGGTAATTAAAGTCTCTGCTCACCACCACCCTCCCATCCACCACCCTCTGCACATAGGAATGGCCCTCTCAGAGCAACTGAGGGCCATTTCTATGTGGAGAAACCTTGGAGGAGCCAGCATCCACAGCAAGATTAGCAAGCCCCATGGGTCAATTCATAAGAGGAAACTGGAAGGGAGTCTTAAAAGCATCAGTGGAGTTTAAGGGCACTGGTATCTCTTTATTTTTAATGCTAGGCTCAGGTTGCTTTTACCTACACATATACTTCAAATATGCCCAAAGCAAATTTGTGCGCACTGATAACTCAGTTAATACTTCTCTTCTAGAAAGATAAACTTCAGCTGTTGACCAGGATGAATAATCATAAAACTTAGATTATTAAACTTAGTCAGGCATTGACATTCTGTTGTATGTTGTATTTAGGACTGTGACATGAATTCTATTTTACTGACTCAAATGCTGGCATTTTGGTGCCTTATAAGTTTTCTAGAACATTTTCAGCTTTACATAATCTGTCTGATAAATACATTCACTTTTTTAAAATAGCTTCACTGGAGGTTCCAGCCAAGATGGAGGCATAGGTAGAAACGCTTCATTTCTTACCACAAACAAAAGGAGGATAACAATCTATTTAAAAACAATAAACAACCAGAACTGCCAGAAAATCAAACTGCATGGAACTCTGACAACCAAGGATTTAAAGGAACATTCACCTAGACTGGTAGGAGGGGCAGAGATGGGCAGCTGGGCAGACACACAGGACCCATAGCAAGGCTGTGGACGGCATGGGCAAGGTGGGGCTGGCTGAACAGGAAACTAAAGACTCTAAACCTCTAGCTGTAAAATTCTGTAGGGGTTGTGAAGGCGGGGAAAACTACCAGTCTCACAGGAGAGTCATTGGAAAGTGGGGCTAGGGTGTAGCAAGCGCACGGCACTGTTCCTTCTATGACCCCTCCCCCACAGACACACGACAACCAGAGCAAAGAGAGTTGCTCTGCCCTGGTGAATATAAGGTTCCAGCCCTTACAAAATAACAAGAGACAAAGAAATATGGCCCAAATGAAAGAACAGATCAAAACTCCAGAAAAAAGAGCAAAGCAAGAAGGAGATAGCCAACCTATCAGATGCACAGTTAAAAACATTTGTAATCAAGATGCTCACAGAACTGACTGAGCCTTGTTGCAAAATGAAGGAAGAAATGAAGGCTGAAAGAAGTGAAATAAAACAAAATATACAGGAAACCAACCATGAAGGGAAAGAAACTGGGACTCAAATCAACGATTCAGAACAAAAGAAAGAAAGAAACATCCAACCAGAACAGAATGAAGAAACAAGAATTCAAAAAAAAAAAAGTGGAGAGGCTTTAGAACCTTTGGGGCAACTTTACACATTCTAACATCCAAATCATAGGGGTGCCAGAGGAGAAGAGGAAGAGCAATAAATGGAAAACTTATTTGAATAAATAGTGAAGGAAAACTTCCCCAATCTGGTGAAGGAAATAGCCTTCCAGGAAGTCTGGGAAGCCCAGAAAGTCCCTAAGAATTTAGACTCAAGGAGGAACACACCAAGGCACATCATGATTACATTACATAAGATGAAAGATAAGGAGAGAATCTTAAAAGCAGCAAGAGGAAAGGAGAGAGTTACCTACAAAGGAGTGCCCATAAGACTATCAGCTGATTTCTCAAAAGAAATCTTGCAGGCAAGAAGGGGCTGGAAAGAAGTATTTGAAGTCATGAAAGGCAAAGACCTACATCCAAGATTACTCTATCCAGCAAAGCTATCATTTAGAATGGAAGGACGGATGAAGTGCTTCCCAGGTAAGGTCAAGTTAAAGGAGTTCATGATCACCAAACCTTATTATATGAAATGTTAAAGGGACTTACCTAAAAAATAGAAGAAGATCAAAAACTATGAACAGTAAAATGACAACAAACTCATAACTATCAACAACTGAACATAAAAACAAAAACAAAAAGTAAGCAAACACCTAGAACAGGAACAGATCAAAGAAATGGAGAGCATAAGGAGGGTTATAAATGGGGAGGGGAGAGAGGAAGATACAGGAAATAAGAAGCATAATTGGTAGGCATAAAATAGACAGGGGGAGGTTAAGAATAGTATAGGAAATAGAGAATCCAAAGAACTTACATGCACAACCCATGGACATGAACTAAAGGGAGGGGAATGCTGGAGGTAGGGGTGCACAGCAGAAAGGGGAAAAAGGGGAGAGAAAAATGGGAAAACTGTAATAATATAATCAATAAAATATACTTTAAAAATAAAAATAAAATAAAAATAACTTCATTGATATATAATTGACATACAGTAAGTACACATATTTAAATGTAAAATTTAATGTTTTAATGCCCATATAACCATTATCTCTACCAAGGTAATGAACATATCCTTCAACTACAGAATTGCTTGTGCCCCTCAGTGATGTCTCTTCCACTTTTCTACCTTCATCCTATTCCCAGGCAACTGTTTACCTGCTTTCTATCACTATGAATCAGTTTGCATTTTCAAGAGTGTTATATAAATGCAATCATACAGTATGTACCCTTCTGTCATCTACCATCATTCACTCAGCATAGTTATTCTGAGATTCATTCCTGATGGTGCTTGGATCCATAGTTTGCTCTTATCCATTGCTGTGTAGTATTTTATGATAAGGATATACCACATTTTGTCGATCCATTCTCCTGTGAATGGGCATTTGAGTTGTTTCCAGTGTTGATCTATTACAAATATAGCTGAAAATGTATGTGTAAGTCTCAGAGTAGAAATGCACTTTTATTTCTCTTGGTTATTTCTCTTGGGTATTTCTCCAGGAGTGGAGTGACTGGTGAAATTTGGAGTGATTGATACAGACCTGATTCTGAGCTAGATTTCCAAATGATGTGACTTAGTGAAACAGTTCTGATGTAAAAATAGACAACGTGATTCTGTGTACATTTTTGTAACCCATAAGAAATCTTTGTGGCCCAACTACCTAGGGGGAAGAACACATAATCTGCGAACACTTTGGCTTCTGTGACTAGATTTTGATTTAGTCACTCAGCAGAAGTTTAGGAAACACAAATATCTCTCCTGCGAAGGTGATGATATCATATGCCTTGCTCCATTGGCTCAAAATAGGAAACTTACCCAGTAACATAGTACTAAGTGAAATGCATGCCTACCTCTTCTACTGTTGCTTTCAGCTCTCTCTCCTAGCTCTTAGGAGTCAAGGGACAGGACAACAGGAATGCACCCACATATTGTGTAGTTACAGCAAGGGGACATTTCACACATATGCTGCCAGGTTAAGTTCAGTGGCGATCTAATCTCAGTATCTGTGGATTTTTTCCCAGTTATTACTTTCTAATCAGGCATGGCCCTTTTCAAAAAGAACAGCTCTGACATTCTCAGGGTGAGCAAATCTATAAAACAAACACAGTGGAGTTTTTGTGTGTTTTTTTCCTGTATCTGCACATCTCCATTGGCTTGGAAAGGAGGTGAGATATACAATGTCTAGGCTAGTGGAAAACAGGTGTCTGGGAACAGTGTAACCACCAATATTATGGAGAAGCATTAAGCCTAGAGAACTATGGCCTATCCAATGCAATCTGTTATCTCATTTATGTCAGAACTTCTCATGGACATTTTATCAACAAGACCTTTGGCTACACCATAAAGACAGACATCAGAGGTCAGATACATAAACTGGATATAAAAGGTATGGAATTTAGGATTTCCAAATCTGAAACAGCCTGTCTCCTCTCATTAACATCCCTATTTCTAGATAATACCTATTGACCTGCAAAAACAAAAACATTTTTCTAAGAAATTTAACAGTATAAACACAAGCCCCAGGAAAATGATTAAACTACTTAGGAGACAAACAACTCTTTTTTAAAAATATATTTTATTGATTATGCTATTACAGTTGTCCCATTTCCCCCTTCACTCCCCTCCACCCTGTACACCCTCTCCCACCCACTTCCTCCCCCTTTAGTTTATGTCCATGTGTCATACTTATAAGTTCTTCAGCGTCTACATTTCTCATACTATACAAACAACTCTTTAAGCTTTGCAGAAGTACCCCTTCTTAAAATAAAGAAGTCATGCTTATCAGATGTTTTATCTATTTATTAAAAGCAGGTACCCTAAGAATCTTCATGAGACAATGTTTTGTTGACCCAATTCTAATTACTCTGTGTATTTGGAAGAAACAAAATTACATTAATTTTGAAGTATCCTGCAATCTATAATCCCAGAATAATGGTTTTATTGAGTTGGTTTTGACATGATAGCTTCAACTTTTATTGAGAGATGTTGTAAGAAATATGAATAACTTTATTATGTACTCTCAGGATTTTGTTCAGAGTATCATCTATGTATATCACATTGTCATCAAGATAATAAGTTGATTTTAGAATTAATTGATGGCAAAATTTAGCTCCCCTGATGGACGTATATCAAGTTTCCTTGTGAACAGTGAAAGGTATATAAGCAGCATGTTTTTACTATGGTATTGTCTTCACTCTTCTTAGGGTAAATGTGCTCATGCCACTATCTTCTAATGCTATGAACTGAGTCTTTGCGAACCTCTCACAATTCATATGTTGGAGTCCTAATCTCCCAAGTGGCTGTCTTTAGAGAACTTTTCTCTCTCTCCCTCTTTCTCTCCACCTCATACAAAGAAGAGATTGTGTGAGGACACAGCAAGGTAGTGGCTGCCTCCCAGCTATAAGCCACGAGAAGAGGTCTCTGAATGAAACTTACCTTGCCAGCACTTTGATACCATAATTTTGGACTTCCCAGCCTCCAAAACTGTGAGAAATAAATTTCTATTGTTTAAGTCCCTCAGTCTATAGTATTTTGTTGAGGCAACTCAAGCAAGCTAACATACTACAGTACATTAAACCTATTCCATGATGGACAGAAACAAGTTAAGTATTAGAATTTGAGGATTTTATTTTTATTTTTAGTTAGATTATTGCCTTACTGTTTAACACCACTTTTCCATCTCATTCACCTTAGTGACTTGCAGGATATCTGAACTAGACAATAACTTTACTGAACTTCATTTCTTTGGAATACTTGTATATAGATTCTTTAGGGTTAGAAGAGAACTTAATAATCATCCATTCAAAAACATTTCATTTTGTAAATGAGAAAACTCAAGTCCAGAGAGCTAATTGGTCATAAGACCAAGACCAAAGCTGATATCCCTGGACATTCAATCTTATTGGTTATTTCTTGATGCCAACATATAGTACCAGCTCCAAGTGCTTGATTGCCTACAAGCTAGCTGGTTAGAATACAGCTATATTCCATATCATTTTGTTATTCAGTGTAACTTGTTATTCAGTGTAACAGTAGCTCATGGGAAAGCTAACCACAATATAATTACACTACATTTATATTTTAAAAAGACATAGGAAGTCAGCCAGACCTAAGTTTAAAGTTGGCACTAGTCCATAATAACAGGGTGACCAGGACAGTTGCCTAACTTTTATGAAGTGCAGTTTCTTATCTGCAATAGAGAGGAATCAATACCTGTGTCATGAGCTACTTGTGGGAATTTAGTGGATCATTCACTGGAAGCACCCAGCATCGTGTCTGGAGTGTTCAATAGATGTTGGCTCTCTGGACCATGTATCTTCTCTTCCCATACAATCAACTACTAGTTAAAGGTAAACTTTTACTTGAGTTTCCAGCTGGTAGCCTTCTTTGCCATCACTGTGGTTTGGAGGGGCATGACCTAAAGTAAAAGAAGAACAGAGAATTTGAGATGGATCTGCCAATGACTGCAGCAGATGAGAGGGGGCAGTCGGGGATAATTGCACAGAGCAGGAAGGATGAGAATTAAAAATCAGCCTCTATGAGATGAACGTGTATGCTGTCTGAAGGTCAGTAGCTTACATGGAAAAAGAACAGGAGCAGGAAAATGAATTTCTCCTAACTTATGGGGCTCTGGATGTGATTTATGAGAGAGATCAAACTGAGGGGTATTTGATAATCTGACAAGATGGTGCATTGGGCCTTTGATGGGGAGGTTTCAGAAAAGCATGCTATTCATACATACGGTAAGACAGAAGTTAAAAGGAAAGCACAAGAATCACTGCTGCATTTTTATTAATGTATGAAAATTCAAGTTGTGCAGGATTTAAGGTTCTCAGATTTGGTGTGAAGCAAATAAATCTGTTATCTTGAGGTGAGTCACAATTTCTTAGGTGAGCATGTCACTCTTGAAGTATTGTTTTTATTTTCTAGAATAATGTTTTATTTTTAAATTTAAATTTTAACCAAAATACTAGATGCTTGTGTAAAAAAAATCAAATAGTTCAAGTAAAAGTTGGCCATCAAAAAAGAAACAGGCTCCTCCTTCTGATCCCCATTTTTAACCACAGAGGCCACAACATTGAACTCTTCCTGTTTTTGTTTCTCTTCCAGATAATATGCTTCTAAAAATATTTTCAGAGGGGAGAGAAGAAGGAATTTCAGGGGAGAATGGAAAGGGTTTACAGGAGCAAATTTAAAGGACACATGGACAAAAACTAGGGAGGTGGTAATGGGAGGGAAGTGAGGAGGGATGGGTGGATGGGCTGGAATGGTAGTAAACAGCAGAAAACTGTACTTGAACAATGATTAAAATAAAATTTAAAAAAAAATATTTCCTAATTTATCAGTGGTAAAGCATATATCCTGACTTGCTAATATACAAAAGGAAAAACGTCCATCACTTACTGTATCTCTCCTCTTCCCTCCAGGGTCACTGTATTTATTTTGTGTAGAGCATAACAAGACCTACTTCAGTCCTATTTTTTCTATTTACAATTTGTATTTTTTCTCATGGTTATACTTTTAATTTTAAATAATGTATTTAAACCTCTGTTTCTTCTTTCATCAATGTTATAGCAGATGCCTGACTTCATGACATCAATGCTGAGCCTTTCAGCATCACATCCTTTTCTCTACCTCCTACCCACCCCTCTCCCCAGTATCCAACCTTCATAAGCCTTAACATCACTTTTATTTACTGAGATTAAAAACACAACCGTAACCACAACCAAAATGAAGTCTTCTTTACTTTTTCCACAGATTAATTCTAAAGCTTGAAAACAAAGCAAAACAAAACCATTTGCTTTATTCTGACTGTATATAATTTTTGGTCTTCAGAGCCAGCTAGGATACCAGGATTACATTTCCATCTTGGGAATCATGCCACTCAAGAGAAAAGTTTCCTAGCATGTAGTCTGAATATACTTCTCTTTCCTTTTTTGAAACACTCTATTAGTGGCTCAGAGGAACTGTTTAATTTTGTTTCATACTTGGATCCTGAGTTTCTTTCCCTCATTTGGAGTTCCTCCCTCTCTCCCTCCTTCTTCCCTTCAGGCTTTCCTTCCAGGTTTCCTTCCTTCTTTCCTTCCTTCCTCCCACTTTTCCTCCCTTCCTCCCTCCTTTTATCCTATTGATAAAACAATAACATGCCTTCACCACATCCTCAGAATCATCCAGTCTATCAATGAATCCATCTAATAGAGCATTCAGGTTCTTTACTAGAAACATATTTCCTGGATCCTTCCAAACTCCTTTTTCAACCTCAGTCCAGCTGCATCCTGACTTCCATTTGGAACTTCCCTCATTTCTGCTCTATAAGGACAAGTGCAGAAGGAAATGCTAAATGGCATATCTGCTGTGAGGACAAATAGATGTACAACTAAGTTTTTTGTGTCTGCTTCTCTTACTGCCGACCTCTATTCTTCCAGACCTCTAGTTTAGAGTCTCTCCTGGGTTATTCTCAGAAGACAAACTTCTCCACCAATGGACCCTTTTTTAGTGGATTCTGGGATGATGCTTTTCATGTTTAATCTATCGGTTTACTTTTATCTGATTTTTATCTTTTTGCAATGTGTTGAAATATCTCAACCACTAAAGACAGCATCCCATTCTTCCACCCTTTCCCTCAGTTTGAGTGGGCATTATTTTTATTTTGCTTGGATTCCTCTGGGAGTCTCACAAGCAGAGTTGGTGGTGATCATTTTGTTTCCTTGGCAGAGAGAAAGCAGAAGTCAAGCCAGTGACAGGTGTTGAGTAGAGGTGAACAAGCTTAGCAGGTGAGGAACTGGTTGGTCTTGCTTGATTCATTGATTCTGAATGTTACCGAACCAAAGTGCGCATGCCTGATGTTTAGAAAGACCAAAACACAAACATCAGAGTTTGGAGTAAGGAAAGTTTTATTCATTGAGAAGGTGCCAGCTGAGAAGATGGGAGACATGTGGTGCTAATGGCTTTTAAGGGGTTAGTGGGGACAAGTATGGGGAAGTGCTGGTGGGGCAAATAATAATTGGAGGAACTTGGAGCTTGGTCATTTATGGTAAAGGGGTGTCTTCTTGGACAATAAACCCTTGGCTTCTGAAAGGGTTCTGATATTCAACTGCTGGTTATGCCCTGGTCCTTTGGTTCCATGAAGATGGGGGGCAGACATTGGTTCCAGTTGCAGCTGGAGGCCAAAGTCCTCTCCTTTGCATATGTCCCAGATGCACGACTTTCAGTCTGGATCTGTTGTCTCTGAAAAGCAACTCGGTATCTTGTTAAACAGGACAGGACCATTTTGAGCTCGTTCTGTGACTACATGAGCTCCTCTGACTGTTTCTTTCTCATCCACAGCTCTCCACTGGCCACTTTTCTAGTCACTTGTTCATGAAACAGATGGAGTATGAAGTGATCAAAAGTTGAGGAATCCCTCTTGCCATGGTTGCTGTTATTTTTATCTATTTTCAAAGTTAGCATTCCACCGATGATGGGAAGCTGGTGATTAATAAAAATCACGCCTGCCTTCTGGAAGTACAGTTAAACATTTATATTAATTTAAATAGTCACTCAGAGACACTTGAAAAAGTAGGCAGTTTTGTTGCTTTGCATGGCAATGAGTAGAGCATGAATTTATAAACCGTTTCTCGACAACAAATATAAATGTACGATATCAAACTTTTATGGAGTGGGGAAGGAAGGGGTGGCAGGTTGGCCAGGGCTGCTTTTCTGGGCAGAATTCTAAGAATCAAAGGGGAGATTCACCTGTGGTGGAGAAACCAAGAAAACTTAGAAGATGGACATGGCTAAAAACACAGGCATCTTGGGTGGCAGTTGTGTGGTCCTTAGATGGGCACATTGGAAGAATATAAAGAAGTCAAGGTAGAGTCAAGTTCCAAGTTTCTGGAGTGACTGACTATGTTTTCTCCTTTCGTACCTCCCTGCCTCTACTGTGCCTACCATTCTGAGTTGAGTACAAAAAGAGGGGTCATCTTATGGTGGACAGAATTCAGGCCTTGGACTATAGATCTTTCTCAGCTGCTTTCATTTGCTATTTCATCTCGGGCAAATTGTGTAAATTATCTATGCTGCAGGCCCCTCATCTGTGAAACAGGATATGAGGATGAAATAATGAGGAATGAGGGAAAAGAATGGCCATTAAAAATGGCAACCCATACTCAAGTGTTTTGTTAGAATGGGAAAAAAGAAAAAGAAAAGAAAAAGCATGGTCTGTAACTTGAAGGAAAAATCACTCAGGAAAGACTCCACATCTCAATTTTTAAGTTTTCTACAGTGACTTTGTCATGACCTCTAACCTGCCTTTCTCTGCCAAGAGCATGTGATGCCTAGGCTGGGTTGGCTTTAGGCACTGGATTTGAACTTGCTCTCTGGAGGCTTCTTCTAAAGGCATTAGCTTTGGAAGGTCTTTGTTTAGCTGTATCTTCAAAACAATGGGCTTACATAGTGTTGACCTTTTAGGGTCTCTCACATGGTTGTGTGTAGCAGGAGATGGATGAGGTGTGTAGGGGGGAAATATAAAGAGTCACTCACAGGGTTGTACCTTAGTCCAGGCCCAATATATCCCAACTAGGATGCCCAAAGCCCCCTCCTTCTCACACACACAGGTTTTTGTTCTTGTCATTTGTTATATACTTCTTAGGGAAGGATCTTTGCATGAATATGACACAGGATACTAATGTCTGATGTTTATGAAACCCTGTCGATTGATTCAACTTTCTTAGGCAATTTAAAATGAATTCTAGGTTCAACGTTGAATGATGCTCTGATGATTTGGGGGGCCTTAGTTGCCTCACCTGTAAAATGGGGATATCAGTGGTGAGGTTTCCCTGAGTAACTGCATGTGAAGTGCTGAGAATGGTGCCTGACACTCACAAACACTTAGAACTGTCAGCTGCCTTTACTCACATCCTACCTTTAGTTTTAAATAAAACTAAGTTTTAAATAAAACTAAGTTTCTAGCCCAGACACTTAGGATTACTGAGAGATTCCCAACAAAGTAATAGAAAATTACACTTCAGAGTCAGAAAGGAGCAGGTGTTTATTGTCCACATACTTTGTGACAGGCAGTGTCTTGAAACTTGGCCTATGCTATCCTGTCTCCTTCTCCCAAGAGTTACAGCTGATTTTTCTGATGAAGAGCCCAGGTTTTGAGAGTTAATCAAACTTTCCAGATTTCAGATTTATAAAACCAGAGGCACAGAAGGGCAAGGAGTCATCCAAGGTTATGAGTGCCTGTTCATGTATTGGGTTTTGCTGGCCTGACAAATTTCCTAGGTCACATTTTGGAAAATAAACCTATTAAAAAAGATTATGGAAGAGAAAGATTGGTTGGTTGATGAAATGTGGGGGAATATTTCCCATTTTCATTTAACTGACATCCCCTTTGCAGACTTCTACAGTCCAGAATGGATGCCCTGTCTTTCCTACAGGACTTGGGCAAGGTCTTCAGCCTAAATGAAAATCAGACATTTGTGTGCACACGTGTGTGTGTGTGTGTGTGTGTGTGTGTGTGTGTGTGTGTGTGTCAGAGAGAGAGAGAAAGAGAGAGAGAGGGAGGGAGGGAGGCAGAGACAGGTGAGTCATTAAAGAAGTGGTTCAGCTAAATAAAGGATCTCATTATGTGTGCTATTTTTATTCCTCAAATGCCTGCCTTTCTCTCCCCCCTTGAGGTTCCTACTGAAATCTGACAATCAGGGTTGAACTTCACTGTCAGCTTCCATTAGGCAAATCAAGCAGGAAAAAAGGAGTGTGAGTCTGGCCTTGGCAGGGAGCTGATTCAGCAGTGGTAATCTGCTTGAGCTTGTGGGGGCCAGCTACCAAAGGGTTTAATTAGTCAACCGAGGAGGTGCTGTCTCCCCACAGCCCCCGCCCCACTTTCTTTCATTCACCAGCCTCTGAGTCTCTTCCTGCCTTCTCTGCCTCTGATTCCTGGGAACAGAACAACACAAACCCACTGCTGGCTTCCAGCACAGGCTGCCCTGTCTAGGGCACTTCCTCCCAGGCAGTCTGATGGGCTTGTATCCACTGTCTCCTTCCCTCCATCTCCTGGCTCACCCACTGTGAGCAAGGCTTGACCGTTCCTGGGAAAAGGAGGCTGCACGGGGGACAAAGCCACAAGGATCTCTTTCCCAGAAGACGAAAAATTACCCATTTTTCTCCCTGACTCTGTCTCCATCTTGCCTCTTTCACTAGTCACGCAGCCATTCATTCAAAAATGAAATCACTGTGTCAATAGTGTGTGAAGCATTCTGGCTGGGTTTTAGGGAGGATTCAGAGATGAGATCTCTTCCCTCAATGAGTGGAACATCTAGGAGATGAATTTGTAAAGAGGGGAGAGGAACATGAGGCTGGTGGTTGTGTAACCGAGCAAACAGGGGCCCATGAATGTGGTGCCTTGACCCATCACCCAACAATTAGTGTTGGAAGAAGCAGGTTTTTATTCACAGGAGTGAAAACTCAGAGGGGCTGAGAGCACTTCTGCTCAGAGCCCTATTCTCCCAATGGACCCAGAACTTCCCCTGCTCCCTGCAAGGCTATAGGCCAAAACCAAGACCGATAGTTCCCCAAATCCTTATGCTAACTGTGCAAACAGTTCTCCAGTCCCTCTGGAAAGTATACTCATGGGCTTCAAAGTTGCCATCTTCTTACAGCAGCTCTCTCCTTCAGGATCTGGGGTACATTGTCCTCAGCATCCATGTAATAGTCCAGGAAAGCATGTGCCATGATGCACTGGGTCATGATGGAGTCTGGGAAGGCACAAGTACCAAGAAAGTGGCTTCATCTTATGTCCCAAGTCCCAAGGGTCCAGATAGAGTCCAGTTTTGTGAGGCAGCAGGTTAGTGTCTTGCAAGGCAGAGTTCTTGATGGCTTTGTAGTCAGCTAGAGTGGGCACAATCAGAGCAACAGCATGCCTCCTTCCTTACTACACCAGGTTGCAAGCTCGAGTCCTGAGTACAGACTTCCTAGCTGCTACATCATGGCTCTTTCTCCTCTATACCCACTACTCCCACATGGCTCCTATCTCACCACCCACAGAGTGGATGAATCCTTCTCTCCTTCAGACCACCCTTAGTTCAAATCCTGACCCAGAGCTTCCTACGTGACCTCATACTTGGCACTATTCATTCTGAAAGTCACTATACCTTTTGCCCAGGGGCAGTAGCACAGCTATTAGCTAGCCATCAGCTTGCCGTGGACATGCAAAGTATTTTAAATGCTCTATCGACTTCTTCCCCCACCCTCCAGCCCCCAACCATGGGCTGTGGGGACTTTGGGGACCCCTTGCTTGACACCCCATTTGATTTGTGGTCTAGAAAAATTAATTGGGGCAAATGGACCTCAGGTACCTGAAGTATAAGATGGAAAATAACATGTACAATAAGGTTAAGAGTGCTGGGAGCTCTGGGAGTTTGGAGGAGGATGACCCACTTCTAGAAAAGAACACTTCAAGAAGTGTCCTTGGAACTGGGTATTAAAGGTTGAGTAAGACATAATCAGATAGAGAGGGGAAGCTGCTGTTCTCCCATGGTATCATCTCAGAGTATCTCACATTCCGTCTTGAAGGTCACAGAAGGTCTCCATCTATAGCTGCTCCCTTGAGCTCTGTCCTACCTCCTAACCTCAGCCACTTCTGCCTCTTCAGCTACTCTGGAGTCACAGCTGGACAGTGCCATTGTGCCCCTTCCCCTCTCCACCACCCCAATGCTGGATCACACGAGGCTGTGTTGGTGTCACTTTCTTTTGCTTCTTGCAGCTCCTTCATGCCATTTACTCATACTGGGGTTGGGGACAGTCCTCCCCATAGCTGTGTGGCAGATCCTCCTTTTAGTCCTCTGCATCGTATGGTTCTGCTCAACTCAGTTTCTTGTAGCACCTAAATTTCCTTGAGTTTTAGTCGCCCTCTGTAAGATTTTCAATCAATTCCTTTAAGCTGAGATTCAAATGTGATGATAAATGTGATGCCAGCCTGAAAATGCTTCTGACTTGCTCCCCATTGACTATCCTCTCAGGTCTGTGTCCCACACCTTGTATCTTTACTAGGCGGTCTGTGAGAGGAGGTTGGGGAAGAATCTCAGTATGGGGTGATCATAGTCCCAAGGACTCTTATCTCTCCCTATCCACAAAGCTTATAAAAACTTCAGGCAATTAGTGCCCTCGGTGCAGAGTTGCTTGGTCAGCCACTACCAGTTCTCATGATACAGCCTGCTCAGGACTTCTATCTCTGTATTTTTTAATCTGACTGAGGTGGCAGGTGAGTAGGATTCATCAGGGACCCAATCAGAGGCTAGATTATCTCATTTCTCATGTGTCTTCTGGAAAGCACACACACACAAGGCTGCTGCTTCTTCCTCATGATCATTTTCAACTTTTCAAAGGCAACAATCATTTCTTCCCAGTTCTGTCCCATCAGTTCCCAAGGCTACACATTCCAATTTCTGCTGGGTGAGGTCATGTGTCAATATACACAGATGGGAAGGTGAGACACCTGGCACCTCCTGAGTCCTCAGCTCTCTTCCCTCCCTGCTAGGCTGCTGCTTATTCTCCAGGGGTCCAGCACTTTTCTCCAAACTACTGGGAATACTAACCTAGCTCTGCATATCTTATGATATATCCTTCAGCATTAGATGAGATAAGGTGGGATTAAGGGTTCAAGAAACATAAGGCTCTAACAAACATGAAGTATCAGTGTTATTATTAAAAAGTCAACACTCTTTGGGGTGGAGATGGTTATTCCAGAGAATAGTATTTAGGGAGCCTGGAGGGTGGCTCCTAAAGGATTTTGACCTTGGATTAATATTGTCACTAACAATGCAGAGGAAAGAATAGTCTTGGATACAATCCCAACTATCCTCCCAGCTAGCTGCTAGCCTCAATTTCTGTCTGTAAACTGGGGACAAGTGGCTCATCTTACCATGTGTGCATGAAGGCCTTCAGGGAAAATGATTTGAGGATATGCCCTGCACAGAGCAGTTGAGCGGCTGCCAGGCTTCATTGAGAAATGAGCTTCGTTCTCAGCAATCCAATGACGAAGGGGAGGGAGAGAACAAAACCCCAAATAAAGCCCTGCCTGTGTTCCCAGAATAATCCCTGAATTTAGGACACTAATCAGACAAGCCAAGCTCTGCTGTGGTCTTTCATCTCCAACAAAAGTCTGACACGAGGATATCATTATCACTTGTAGCTCATCAAAGTAAATTCAGCATTTGTGGGTAAATAGAACAGATCACAACGAGTGTCCCTTGGAGGAGGATGCCCCAGCAGCACAGACAATGCAGATGAGGTGGTGGAAGTGGGTCACACGTCTGCAGGGCTGCCTCAGCCGGCCGGCCGCCTGTGTTGTGCAGAATAGGACAGGGCCATTTTCTTTCTCTGCACGAATCCAGATTTTGGCTGCCCTGGGCAAGCATGCAGAGGGAGACAGAGGGGTGGGATGGGCCTCCACACAGCAGCCTGCTAGCAAGAGCCGGGACATTTTTACCCTGCCATCCCATCGGCTGATCTGGCTACACAAAATAAGTGTGAATTATGGGGGCCTGCTGAGCCTTTGATTTCCCTCAGCTGCCATCCCAGCAGCTACTTTCCTGGAAATTAAGTGCATGTTTCATCTGCTTGCAGAGGGAATAAGACTTCCATGTTTGCCTATTGCTTTGCCACCAGTGGTCCATAGCTGCTCCTCCTTCCTCCCTGGTTTCAAAGGGGCACTTTCCAAGGACACATGTCCCTCCTTTGGGGCCTGACTAGGGCCTGGAAGGCTTCCACTTAGAGATGCTGCTGATTTCACGAGACAGGACTTAGATGGAAGAAAGCTTTTAGGGAGAAGGCTGTTTGTCTATTTATGTGAGTCATTATCTTTCTTCCCTATCTCCTTCCTCTTTCCCCTCTTTTCCTCTCTCTACTTCCCACCTTTCCTTTTTGATGAGGATTTTTTTGAAAGACTACTTTTTTCCTCTGCCAACACAGTGAACTTTATAAACCAGGTCTTCTGGAACTTAAATGTGCATATAAATCACCTGGGGATCTTGAGGAAATGCAAGTTCTGATTCAGTGTGTCTGCAGTTTGACTTCAGATTCTCTAGGTTTTATAAAAACTCAGGTGATGCCCTGGCTGATGAGGCTCAGTAGGTTTGGGTGATGTTCTGTGAACTGAAAAGTCCTGGGTTGGTTTTCCAGTTGGGACACATGCCTCGGTTTCCAGTTCTGTCCTCCATTGGGGACACGTGGGAGAGGCAGTTGATTGATGTTTCTCCCCTTCTTTTTCTCCCTCCTTTCCCCTCTCTCTAAAATAAGTAAGCATGTCCTCAGGTGAGGATAAAGAAAAAAAAAATTCAGGTGATGCTGATGCCGTCTAAACCACACTTGGAGAGGCAAGGGTCTAATCACCTACATGACATCTTATTTCCCCTCTCAAGGTGACTCATTGTTGCCTATAAAATCTAAGCTCTAGAAACCATGGGAGACTTTTCAGTTCCTGGTCATTCATTTATTCATTCATTCAGTCATTCATACATTCAGTTAGTCAGCAAATGTTGGGCCTCCTGAAGGCTGGAGTGCTTATATTTCTTTCCAATGGCATCTCCTACCAGTCCCAACCATGGACATCATGTCCTGCCCAGCACCACCTCCTAAACATCATGAGTTTCTGTCTCTGGGTCTTGGTCTTGAGCTCTGCTTGCCTTTTCAAATTGCTCCTCACCCTCCAAAATGTTTTTTAAATGTTGGCTCTGCTGAGAAGTCTTCCCTGAGTCCTCCAAACATTTCTTTAAGTATCTCAAGGCATCATGCACAAAATATTGGCCCAGCGCTTATCACTTTACAGAGCAATTGGGGGATTTTGTGTTTATAACCTCCACTAAACTGGGATTTTCTTTTTTTAATGATATTTTATTGATTATGCTATTACAGTTGTCCCAATTTTTCTCCCTTGTCCCCTCTACCCAGTACCCCCCACTCCCTCAGGCAATCCTCACACCATTGTTCATGTCCATGGGTCATGCATAGGATCTTTGGCTACTCCATTTCTTATACTGTATTTTACATCCCCATGGCTATTCTGTAACTACCTATTTGTAGTTCTTAATCCCCTCAACTCTTCACCCATTCCTGGCACTGGAACCCAGGGTTGGGTAATCTGGTGTGGGACTGGGACTCCTCACTACCGAGATATCCCTCCCAAATGTTTATCCACCACATGTGGATGTGGGACCAACCCTTCCACATCTATACCCTTACTACCAGTCTGGATGGATGTGTTTTTTTTTTAAATTTCATAGTTACCAGACTTCCATTCAACTCGATTTATGATGGTTCCTAGTGATGGATGTTCTATATTTTAATGTGTTTGTTGAGGAGGCCAGCTGTGTTTACCTATGCTGTCATCTCAACCAGAAGTCTAGCAGGATTTTCTTAAGAGTGGGGCTATCATTTTTCTTTCTTTTTATCTGTCCTTACTACTGGGCCAGAGATAGTCATATGCTCAATAAGCAAATAAACATTAGGAAAAGATAAGCACCAACTCTCAAAAACCCAGGAGAACTAAAATGAATAGGTTGCTCCCAAAGTTAATTTTATAAAATAAACTTTCATTTTTAGAAAGTTATAGATTTACAGCAAAGTTATAAAAATAGTGCAGAGAGTCCCCTTATACTTCACACCCAGTTTCCTTATAATTTATTTTTTAAAGATTTTATTTATTTATTTTTAGAGAGGGAAGGGAGGGAGAAAGAGAGAGAGAGAGAAACATCAATGTGTAGCTCCTGGGGGTCATGGCCTGCAACCCAGGCATGTACTCTGACTGGGAATTGAACCTGCGACACTTTGGTTCACAGCCCGTGCTCAATCCACTGAGCTACACCAGCCAGGGCTTCAGTTTCCTTATAATTAACATCTTATGTTAGTATGGTACATTTTTCACAGTTAATAAGCTATTATTATTATTACTAACTAAATTCCATGATTTTTTCAGATTTCCTTAGTTTTTACCTAATACCCCTTTCTGTTTCAGGATCCCATTGTAATAATCAATCTTGATTATTAGCTCACAGTTGATAATTTGACATCTTAAAATCACAGGCTGAAACTGTATATCACTCCCATCCCTATGGATTTGCAGGTGTACAGAAATCATATTATGAGCCTTCCAACTGCAAACTCCAACATCTGTGCCTTGCTTCCTGCCCAGCGGATGTCCCACCTAACAATTACCAGCCATTATAGGAATAAAAACTATTGCCTACACTTTTCCCTCAGTCCTCTTACCTCCTTACTGAACTGCTTCTTCCTCGTGTGGCACTGTGTGACATGGCACGCCCCCTCCTTTTGTGAATTGTAAGTAATAAACTCTTCTTTCAAGGTAGTTATCTCCTTGTGTGTCATCTTACTATATCTGATTAAAACAAATCCCAGGAACATTTTAAAACAGTTGGCACACTGAGCTGGGTGGTTCAGTGATAGACAGTGATGACATGCCTCTAAATGGCTCTTGGCTTACTAATTGAATTCATAAAAGGGCACGCACTCCCTGGAAAGTCACCATGGGCTATTGACACACTTGCCCTTTATCCACCACTGCCTTTTGCTGTGTCTGCTGAAGTCTACCTTGATTTGCCACCCTCAGTTGTTGTAGGACCTAAAGGGAGAAATCCCAGGACTCTGGCATAGCTTAGGGTAGCTGTAGGCTGGAGAATTGTCCCCAGTTGGCACCCCATGACACTTAAGATGTGCCCACTGTCTGGGCAAAGGACACTGGGGATATCTAGAGTAATTGGTTAACTAACAAGCCAAAGGCTCTGCTCAAGGGAGGAGAACAGGTTTCTTCAAGGTGTTGGAGGTGGGTCTCATCTCATCCACACACTAAGCAGTACCAGGAAGGCCAGAGCCTCCCACAGGGTTACTGTTGGCTGAGCACTGTGTCCACTTTTTTTCAAAATTACTTAGGTCAGCACCATTTCTCCCCACCTGTTAATTGAGGTTGTTTTACATATTTGTAACTTCACTTGATTTTTTTCATCACATGTTCCAATACCAGAACAAACCTTAGAATGTCAAAATCCAAAACAATAACACCACCAAATGCTTGTCAGGATGTAGAACAACAGGAAATCAAATTCATTGCCAGGGAGAATGCAAAATGGAGCAGCCACTTTGAAAGACAGTTTGGCAGTTTTTTACAAAACTAAACATACTCTTACCACATGATACAGCAATCATGCTCCTTGGTAAATACCCAAAGGAGTTGAAAACTTATGTCCACGCAAACACTTGACCATGAATTTCTACAGAAGCTTTATTCATAATTATCAAAATTTGGAAACAACTAAAGTGTCCTTCACTAGGATAAATAAAGTCTGGTACATCCAGATAACCAAATAGTATTCTGCACTAAAAACAAATGAGCTATATTAAGCCATAAAAAGACATGGAGGACTCTTAAATGCATATCATTAAGGGAAAGAAGCCAGAATGAATAGCTTATAGGCTGTACTATTCCAATTATATCACATTCTTAAAACGAGAAAACTATGGAGACAATAAAAAGACCAGTGGTTGCCAGAGGGTAGGAGGCAAGAGAGGTATAAGCAGGTGGAACAGAGTATTTTCAGGGCAGTGACTACTTCGCATGTTGCTGTAATGGTGGATACCTGTCATTATACATTTGTCCAAACCCATAGAATGTGTAATAGCAAGAGTGAACCCAGTGTAAACTATGGACTTTGGGTGATTATGATTGTTCATCAGTTGGTTCATCAACTGTAACAAATGTACCACCCTGGTGGGAGAGGTTGATAACAGGATAGGCTGTGCCTGTGTGGGGGCAGAGTGTATATGGGACATCTCCGTACATTCCTCTTATTGTGCTTTGAACCTAAAACTGTTCTAAAAAAATTTAAGTCTTAAAACAAAATAACCTACTCATTGTATTTTAAAGTCTCTCCAGCAATGCACCTGCTCCATATCTTCGAGGTGTTCTTGACACAGAAGCTGGGTGTCCCACTTCTCCTTGTCCCTGGAAGGATTTGTCCTACTGCTTTGTGGCAATTTTCAAGCCTTTCACAAGTTTCCCCAGAGTATGTTCCATGTGCATGGTGCTGGAGTGGGTGAAGACATATGCATTTATTTATTTCTTTCTTATCGATTCAAACATGCTCAATTTATTTAAGCTGTCCTGACTATCCTGTGGCCTCTGGGAATGTGTGTAATTCTCAGAGGCAATGTTTAAACTACAGCAAACTGAAAAATTTATTTTTAAGTAACAACTTACAGATCTAATAACCAAGGAAAGCTACACTGAACAGAGATGTTGTAAATCTATTATTCTAAGTATCTGCTTTTCTGACACAATTTTTCCTAAAGCCTTTGAAACACTACATTTCTGCCAGACAGGCACACATGAATTCCCAAACTGACTTGACAGATTTTTATAGCTTTTCCATGAGTCATATCCCATGCTAGAAATACCCTGTGAGGATAAGGCCATCAGTGGGGTGAACCTACTGAGCCAGAAAGTGTGGATCACAAGACATGGGGATTTGGAAAGGTCCAACCTAATGTGGGATAGCCAAGTTTGTGGGGCATGAGAGTCTATTACAAGTGCAATGATGGGAAGTTAGGTCAGGTTATTGGGGTCTTCTTAGAAGTCCCTACATGTAGGGCAGAAACATCTTTTGGGTGTCCATGTTAGAAACGGCCAACAAAATTTGGGCTGTATCATAAGTGATGTCCAGTCCTGGGGCCTTGGGTATGTGGACATAGCCCTATGGGTATTATGCATAGCCCAGTCTCCTACGAAACCATTGTAGTATTATATTTATCATTATGTTATTTTCTGTTCTAGGATTTCTATGTCGTTATTTTTATAGGTTCCAGTTCTCTATCCTGTAACCTATTTTCTTAGATATATTAATCAGAGTTGTTTCAAAGTCTTTGCCTTAATATCTGTCTTGATTCTCAGTCTATTTCTTTCTTCCACTTTATTTTTATTCCTCTTAGCTTTCCATCACTTGCTCCTACCTCCTGATATGCATGATATTTTTTTTAATTGAGTGCCAGGTATTTTTGTAAGAAAATTTGTAGGGTTCTGGATAATTTTATATTTTTTTCCAGGGAGGACTTGAAGTTATTCCAGCTATTAGTTACAAATGCTTTCAATCAATCAGAGACTGAGATGATTTGAGGCTAGATTTAAGAATCTATATGGGCTTGCCTATTTTTGGTTAATAAAGTAGTCCCCCCTTATCCATAGTTCCACTTTCCCTGGTTTTAGTTGCCTGTGGTCAACCACAGAATAAAAATACTAAATTTCCCAACCATCATCATCATTTGTTTCTGACATTCAACCATCGACATCATCCTGGCTCAATGATCCAGGATGACTGGAAGGAGATGATCTTCCTTCCAAGACATTGTGAGAAGGTCAAAAGTAGCCTCACACTAATCACAGCACCTACATCATTGACCCTGCTTCATCTCATCATGTGGGTGGCACTGTATCATCTCAAGTCATCACAAGAAGGGTTAGTACAGCACAGTAAGATATTTTGAGAGAGAGAGACAGTGACCACATTCATATAACTTTTATTACAGTGTATTGATATAACTGTTGTTTTATTGTTGTCAATATCTTACTATGCCTACTTTATACATTAAACTCTATCATAGATATTTATGTGGAGAAAAACACAGTATACATAGGGTTCGGGGCTATTACAGTTCCAGGCATCTACTGGGGATGCAGTGGATAAGTATTACCCTCCCCTCCACCTGCAGATAAGACAGGGTGGGAGGACAGGGAGGCTACTGAACTTACTCCTGGAGCATAGCCATTTAGCATTCTCAATTAAAACTCACCCATGACTCCTTAGTCAACTTCTTGATTCTTCTGAAGTCCAATTTTTTTTGCCTAGCACCACAAGGCTGCTAAGAGCTCTGCTCATGTATATACTTTCCCTGAGCTGTCATTTTCTGCTTTATCAGCTTTTGACCAGTTCAGGTTTGGATTCAGGAAATGCCATGAAACCAAATGTCTCTGAAAATTCTGTTCTCCAGGATCTTGACTCCTCAAATCTTGGAAATCCTGGAAGCTCTGCACTCTTATTTCTACCCCATGCCATGATGGTGTGGAAAGCTCTAGGCCAGATAGGGTCCAGGCTAGGACTCAGCAAATGTCCTCAGGAAGCGAAAGCATTGCTCACTTGGCTTCTCACAACTGGGTTGCTTTTGTTGTACTCTGATGACATCAAAAAGATTTTTTTAATTGCCTGTTTCTGATTTCATCAGGAATTCATAGTTGCTTCTAATGAGATGATAGTCTTAAGAGAGGATGCCTACTATACATGGAAGCAAACCACTCAGTAGTTCAGACTGAATGCTCTGCTTAATTGTATGGAGGGTTAGGAACAATGTGTATGGCAGCATAATTTATAAGCAGTGGTGTGCTGGTAAATGTTAAACAACTAGTTCTCTGAAAAAAAACCCTCACATATGGTGTTTTCCAATTTCTGTGGTATAAATACTCTACCATGCTAAATTTCCAGCTACCAACATGATGTCACTTTACAAAGAGTTGGAAAGAGGTGTGCAGAGTGACTGCTGGGTGCTGGTGCAAGCTCACTCTAGCATACCATGGCCAACATGGCACCACCACTCTTCAAAGAGTCCAGCATACCATTGGTGGCAATTCAACTACATTGGGCTCCTTCCATCCAGGAAAGGCCAAGAGTTTTTCCATTTGTGAGTATTATTTGTTTGTTTCCACAGAGCCTCTATTAGTCCCTTACGGTCAGGCTTACAAATGCCTGATCCACAGGTGTAAAATCTCATATAATATAACATCCAGCCAGAGGCCCACTTCATAGAGAAGATGATTTGGGTATGATACACAACTACACCATTCAGAAAGAAATGGCCTCATAGGATGTTGAAATAACCTTCTAATGGCACATCTGAAGTACAATCTTGGAGGCAATTCTCTGCAAGGATAGAGTGGCATCCTTCAGGAGGTAGCATATATATTAAATCAGAGAACTTTATATGATACTGTGACCTAAATAGGAAGACTATGTGTCTGGGAACAAAGGTGGAGGTAGGCTTGTCTCTACTTATCATCACAACCAATGACCCACACTCTAGGCTTTGTATTTCCTATTCCTGAAATCCTAGGCTCTGCAGGCTGGTCTCCAAAGAGGATATAATTGCCAGAGGACCCAGTAAGGGCCCCACTGAACCTACACATACTGACAAGTTACTTTGGACTCCTGGTGTCCAGGAATCAGCAGATGAAAAGCAGAGTCACTAACTTGGCACCAAACTTATCATTGTATTCTGTATACCACTATAAATGACCGTTGGCACTCAACTCTGCATTGAAGAATAACAGAGCACTGAGGGCAGTGTGGCAAAAATGGGAGGACAGATAGGTCCTGTTTTGGGGACACACAGGCTACTCAGGCTCATCTGTTTGCTGTGTTTGGAGACCTTCCAATTTTTTCTAAAGGATCCATAAATGTGTAAGTTGGCATAATATTTCCAATTTTTCAAAGTTGGCCACTAAACTTGGGTCTGGGGTCAACACTGCATGGCTGAATTAAAGATAGTGAACCCCTGTCTCTTTGCAGAAACACATTTTGTTATGGTGCAGACTGGGCTCCCCAGGAAACAGACACTGAGATAGATGATGTGAAAAGTTTATTGCAACATGCTCTTGGAAATGAGGAAGAAGGAAGTACCAGTAGGAAGGGGGGATGAGCAAAGAAGCAACACTGGGCAGGAGGAGACATTGAACTGTGATGCACTTTGAACAGAAGCCTCAGCTGTTGTTGTGGAGAGTTCTTAAGATAGAATGACCTTCAGAGCTGTCCCAAGTTGGAGTGAGAGGACCGAGCTCTCACCACCACATTGATCTGTCATGGGATGCAGGCTCTTCCAGGAAGGGGTACAGTCTGCTATTAAGTGGCTCTCTGCTGCTAAAGCCATCCCCCAAGGGAGCTAAGAGCTGATGACTATCTGCTGGCAGTGCTCCCAGCAACAGGGTGATTGGTCCTTATTCCCAGACTGCAATGCCCACTGCAGATCAAGGGCTCAGAGGGACCTGAGAAAGAGGAAGGTCACCTTCCTCTCTGGATTCAAGAGGAAGAGTGTTGTATTTAGTTAGAAACATTGATTATTTAGGAAGTATCCAGGATGATGCCTGTGGGAGCCTTGATGATGTTTACAACCTTATTAAAGTAGAATGTCAGTCCTCTCCTGAGAGTGGAGACTTGAACACAAGTTCACATTGCCACTCTGGGGAGTACTGGCAAAGCTACCACACACATAGAATCTTGATGACCCTGTCAACCAACCCACTCGTTTTACAAGTGAGGACACTTGGGCTTGAGGAAGTTGGATGAGTTGCCTGATCACAGCTGGCTAATCCCTGTTAGGGTGAGAACCAGAATCAGAATTCCTCACTAAATCCAAGCTCTCTCATTCTCTCCACCATTATGCCACTTCTGCTCTGTCCCATCTACCATTTTAGCCTTGCAATCCAGAAGCCTAGATTTTTAATACACACTGCAACTGTGACTCACAGAGATACTGGTGAGACATTGCACACCCCCTAATGAGTGTGAACGAATTAAAGTATTATGTTGGAGTAATTTATGGACTCTGTCAAGGCAAAAATGAGAAATCCGATTTGCATAGTGCACTATTGATTAGCATGCTCTATGATTCTGAATGCCATTCTGGGTGGTGTTCAAGGAACTCTGAGACGAGAGGGAGATAGACACACAGGGAGCACAGAACGTCTCTATTTGTGAGCCAACTAAAACACATCGCCAACCCCAGCTGCCTCTGTCACCTCTCCTCATTCCCCCAGCACTACAGCACTGACAGATCTAAATATGAAGAAGAAAAATGTCTCCGGCAGGCTGTTATTTTGCTGCCTGAATTGTGTCAAGGAAGTGTAAATATAATCACATTTTATCCGCCAATCTGAAATGGATTTCAGAGGAAGGGATCACAATGTTAGGAGAAATCTTTTTCGTTGTAGCATGCCTTGATTGAAAATAACTCCCTTGTTACCATCAGTAATGTGTTCAAGGGAGGAAAAAAACAGTACAGTTCATGACAGAATTACCAGGCAATTCAATCAAAACCCCTTGCCTCACTTTTCAGGTTATAAGGAAGACGGGTAAGTCCAAGATTTGTCTCAATAGCATGTGGATTGTTCTGAAAATTTCACTGAAACATCTGCATCTCCCCTGGTGATGCTGAGTACCCCACAGAAACACTGGCCCCTCCCAAGGCAGCCACTGAACCTCCTGGCTTAGCCAGTCCTGTGCCCTTTCAGGAGAGCCTTTTAATTCCAGAGCAGGATGAATGGGCTCTTGTTGCCCTTGAGTCCTAAATACACTGCATGTATAGCCTAATCACTAATTACTTTGGTTTTACTTTTTAATTCAATGAATACATATGCAATTGCCAATCAGATCTATTCAACCACTTGATAGCCAAGATGAGTTGAAATAATTGGATCTCAAAACAGAGGTATCTGATATTTAATTGGACTATGGAGACTTATTGTGTGTGTGCACACAAATATACATGTATGCATATATTCGTTCAACTTTTTAAAATATTTAAAATCAGTTCTAAGTATACTACTCTTTCTTCACCAGAATAGCCCTTTGAGCATACCAACTGCCCCACAGAGAACAAGCACCCCTTTAAGGAGGGTGAAATGCACGAAGGGCCATTCACATTGTCCTGCAGCAGCCAGCAGCCTGAGATCGAGCAGTCTGTTTCAAACTGCTCACTGTTGTCACAGCACATGTAATGTTGCTTGAATTAAGAGCAGGGAAAGCAGCAAAGATCACCTTAGGTGTCTGCCAATAATGTGACTTGACATTTTAAGCTGGTCTCCTATTACTTTTGCTCTTTTCACCGAGAAATGTCCACATGACACCTTCTCAAAATTGTCAAAGTACAAATGTGGCCCTAATCCCCCCCCGCTCACCACATAGTTGCACTCTTGGATAAAATTACGGATCTAAATTTAGAAGTAGGCCAGGCTTTCAGGCCTGGCCTTTGTTCCAGGTCTAACGCATGAAAGACCTCGTGTTGGAGAATTTTCAGACTCGCTTGGAAGAGGGCATTTAACCCAGTTTGCTCTCCAGTGAATGCATCCGAGCTGACTGGGCTGTGGGAGAACCAGGCTGCCTGCCCTGTGGTTTCTCTGCACTTTGAGAGAGATTCTATTTGATGTCAGTGGGAGCTCTGTTTCCAAAAAGAAGCCAGGATACAAGAACCTGCATAGAGAAATGGAGAGCCAAGGTCTGTGTTTCAAAAAATGTCTCCTTTGGTTTGTGAGCCAGTAGCCCCTCTGTGCCTAGGGCAACTGCAGTGGTATTGCTCAGAGTGTGCTGGGTGGGGCGATGTTTTCTTATGATGAGGGAATTAGAGTGGGAACATTTAGCCTATATATTTTAAGGCAAAACCTCTTTCCGTAGTAAACAATTAGTAAAGCCATCGCTTGAGGCCACGTTGGTTTTTCCATTATCCCAGCTACTACTCTAATGGAAGAAGAACATTTCCCTAAAAGCACATGAAGTCCTGGCTCTCCATTAGTAAAAGAGCGTGAATATGAATCTCAAGCATTTTCTCTTTTACCCTGAGCCATACAGTTAGCACCACTATTTTCCCCCTGTAAATGCCCATAATCAAGGCCTTAGATAGGACTTAAACGAACAAATTATTATGTTTGACAATGTCATCATAAGCAGAATCCCAGTATTTTTTAGGTTTCTCTTTGTTGTGGCAAGTTGTATCAATTAGCTTTTATTGCATAAAAAACTAACCCCTTTATTTATTTATTTATTTTCCACAGTTGGGCCAACACAATTTCTTTTAATCCTCCCTGAGGAAATGTTTACTGATTTTAGAGATAAAGGAAGGGAGAGAAAGAGAAACATTTATGTGAGAGAGAAATAGGAATCACTTTCCTCCCACATGTGCCCTGACTGGGGAACAAACCAGCAACCCGGGAATCGAACCAGTGACCTTGTGATGTACTAGACATCCAACCAACTGAGCCACACTGGCCAGAGCTGGGCCACCTAATTTTTAACTTTGGGCCCATTCAGATGGTCCAGTATAATCTCCTTATCTAAGGACAACTGGTTTGAAAGCATAATTCCATTTGCAACTTTAATTCCTACCTTGTCATGTAATCTAACATATTTAGAGGTTCTGGGGATTAGAATGAGGACACCGTTGAAGGGCTGTTATCCTGAAAAATGAGATAATTTATAAATATCTGCAGCTATCTACTTCTTCCTGCAGCTAAAGTGCACTCACATCTGCATTTCAAAAGGTCAGGGCCTACACAGGAGCCAGGACCGAATTTTTTCCTACTGAAATCACTGTTTGGCCCTAAATGTTAATAAAGTTAAAGAGAAGTTTACAGTGCACATTGGGAAGCAAGTCAGAGAATCATGTAAAATGAAGTAGGGTTTTAGGCGGGGATAGCAATCTGCACAGGAGGAAAGGAAGGAAGGAAATTAATACATATTGAACAGCTACTGTGTTCCACACAGTGCAACAAGCCTATATATTTACTCATTCAACAAACATCTATTGAACTCCTTTTTGATTAGTAGCATGTGTCAAAGTCTAGGTTCTGGGGATACCCTAAAGACGATGAACAGAATTCTTGCCCATAGAAGTAGCAGAAAAGCTAAGCAAAACAAAACAAAACAACACAAAAACAAATACACAAACAAATAATGTCATATGATGACAAATGCCATAAACACATTAAGGAGGGTAGGGGGAAGTGAGTTATGGAAGACAGATGGCATTGCATTATTGCCCCCATGGCATGGGAGGCAGGCGTCCCTGCCACCAAGGCTTAGTGTGCTAGACAGAAAGATGTGCAGTGGGGAGAGCTATGTAATTCTAGCAATGACAATGTCCAGTGTCACATAGCCTTTATTTGTAAAAATCACTGTCCCTGTTGCCAGCCCACAGACATATCAGAGTGGCCTCAACAACGGGACAGCTTCACTTGGCATGGGGGGCCCACCTCTCTGGTCTTCTCAAGTAACCTGAAGTCACTCCTACCCGAAGGGTCAGAAGTATGCAAATGAAGGGGCTCAAGATCTTAAGTCACTGTGTGCTCATCCATTCTGTTTGCATCTCGGGACTCCCCAAATCTATTAAAACCCTGTGAGGAACCAGTCTGAAGAATTTAACAGCCTGCTCTGTGGAAAGAAAGCAGGAAAGGAGTCTTTATAAGAGTTTAAGACATTGTTTAAGGCCACCCCGAAGGGACAAGTCAGGCCATCTGCCGTGGCCTGACTCCTCCCCAGAGGGAAGAGGATAACGAGCAGCCACAGTTGCCCAGGGAGGAGGGACCACCAAGCTTCTCTGCTGCCTCTCTCCCTCTGTATAGCCTTCTTTTCCAGGTGCTCTGCAGCACAGTTGTAATGGATAGTCATGCTGTTCCTATTCTCCACTCCTCTCCTATCCACAACCTATGCCATGTGAGTTTACAGTCCCTCCCTCCCCACCAGGGGTAAAGTATATTTCTAGCTTCATTGATATCGGCTTGTTCAAATCAAGTGCTATGGCCATAGTGATCGTAGCAGAAATATACAAACAAAGGCTTAAAGCATTCGTATATGGTTACCCATTTCTTCTTGTATTTCTACCATTGCCATGAGAGCATGCTCTGCACAGCCTGCGGGTCCAACGTGGATGAGAGCTTGGAGAGCAGCAGGAGCAAATCCACAACTTGGAGGCAAGAGCAACCAAACTGAGTCCAGATCAGCTGACCCCTAGCCAAGTCCAGGCACATGAAAGAGAATAAATGACTGTTACTTTAAGCCACTGAGTTCTGAGGTGGTTTCTTACACAACACTATTGTTGCAATTAGCCAACTGACACACAGGGGAGCAGAGTTACCCCTGATACAAATCTTGGTAGTAGTAACAAATATTCAAATAAGTTCCTTGAAGCCATCAGGGGGAACATTTTTTGAGAGCAGCAGCTGAACATGGGGCCAAGTTGGGCCTGAAACATCAGCAGAGAAACTGCTCTGAGGGAGTCTTATTAACTAGAAAACGCCAGAGCTGACTCACTCGATGACCCCGGAGATCAGGGGTCACACTTTCTCTAAAGCCAGTAGCTCTGCTCTGCATGTGACCCCTGCTGGACTGAGTTATTTTGGATTTGTTCTTGTGACTCTGGGGCTTAAAATAGTCACTGCTGGGCCATCTGTCTTGGGATCCATCTCACTTCTGAAACGTGTAGCAGCTGTGGCTGAATTGAAAGCAGCTCCTGTTAAGAAAGTGAACAATCTCTCGGCTTTCCTCCATCCTATGAGTGTGCCCTGGAGAGAAAATAAAATAGAGGGCATTTGGCTGCCAAAGAAGGATAAGAGCTTCAGAAGGGAACCCGGGAGATGCTGGGCAGATAGAAAACGAGAACTGGGACGGCTGCCAGAGGGCCTGGAAAGGAGCCAGGTTACATCAAGTTCAGACAAAGATGCTGCCAGCTCGAGGTGCAGGAGTGAAGGAAAGCAGTGCAGACCATGGCTCGGAGACAGCAAAGAAGCAGCGTGTGGAGGAAAGGACACCGAGTCAGGGGTCAGAGTTCCAGAGCCGAAGACTCACCTCTAACATCAAAACTGTCACCCTGTGACTGTCTGCAAGTCTCTGTGACTCACAGCTTGAGGTTTTGCACCCTTAAAATGGACTAAATAAACTGTGTAGACCTCAGCAAAACGTAACCAGTCTCAGTCAGGTCTAGATGGCCATTTCTGCAGATCAGAAACAGGATCTGTCCTTTTAGTATAGTCCATTTCCAGGACTTAGCTGAAGTATATATGCACAGGCATGCACACATAATTTAATTATTAAATTACTAAATGCTGTGAATACATATACTAAAAAAACATTACTCAAATTCTTGGCAAAGTAAGAAACAGCTGCTGTCTTTACCCAGAAGCTTTCTGGAAGTTGCATCCTAATGCAGAATAGTTAGCAATAGTTAACCTTCCCTCTTGACACTCCTCTCAGAGCAAGAAGAGCATCTGCTGTCCTGAACAGGAGTCCAGCCACAAAGGAAAAGTTACCTGCTAGTATGGAGCTATTGGGAACCTAGGGACAGGCTTGCAATCATGAAGATGGGACCGGCCCCTGGGAAAGCGCCTGTCTTCCTTCTCTCTCTTCCTGAGAGGTGTGTCTTCCTTGTTTGTAAGCATTTCCACAGTGTGACACCGGCACTGGAATTGGACACACCCTGGATTGCCACTTATGACGTGTATGATCTTTGAAAAGCTGCTTAATTTTTTCTCTATGCTTCATTTTCTCCATTGTGAAATGAGTATTAATAACATACATCAAATGGTTGTTTAGAGCAGTGTGGGTAAACTACAGCCTGTAGGCCAAGTCCACCTGCCAACCGTTTGTCTAAATGAAGTTTTATTGGCACACAGCCAGGCTCATTTGTTTCCCCATTGTCTGTGGTTGTTTTCATGCTTCAGTGGCCGAGTTGAGTAGCTGTGACAGAGCTACTGAAACCTGAAAGAGTTACTATGTGGCTCTTTACAGAAACAGTTTGCTTCCTCCTAGTTTAAGGAGGAAATGAAGGAACAAGTATAAAACCTCTAAAACAGAATCCAGGACACAGCTGCAGTTGTGAAATGTTGTCGGTCAAAAGAGAATCAATACAAATGGCTGCTCTGAGTTTTTGAAGAGAAAGGTTGTTGACAAAAACAAGTTGAGGTAGAGTATGTGGACCACACACTAGCAGGAGACAACAGAGGTGCCACAGGAATCTGTGGAAACCCAGCCACGTTGACACAACCTGGCATCCACGTCAGAGGCCAGGAAGAAATGAACATGGAAAAGCTCGTGAGGCTTCAGGGGAGCGAGACCAGGGCAAAAAGGACCAGAGGTCATGACACTGAGTCTGGAGATGGGGACTGGCCGGTTTTCCAGTGAGCGTTTATTTTAGAGAAAGATCTTGGCAGAAAAGCAGTTAACCTGTTACACAGGAGCATTCTTAGGGAACACAGGGGAGAAAACGTGCTTTCCCCACTCGAAAGCTCGTGTGGCGTGTGAGGTGCTAGAGCTACCTGCAAAGCTGCAGGCTCCGCCACATTGCTTCCGATAACCTTCACTGGCCACTCTCCTGAACACGCACGTATAATTTTATCTTTCAGTCCACGACAATCCATCGTTTTAATACCCTCTGTCAGCCAAGCTGTGCTTTGCCCACTCAGGTGTTTCCAGTGTTGCCTTAAAAATCTCAGTGGCTCACTCAACATGCCGTTCAACCAGAAGCGGGAAAAAGAAAACCAGAAGTGGGAGCAGGTGTAAGCAGGTTGCTGCCAGACAAACGGGAGCAGAACGGCGGAGAAACACTCAAAACTCTTTTTTTCAAATAAAAGAAAAAGAAGAAAAATACAATCATGTGAGCATTCTGAAATGGGCTGAATATTCCATTTTCTCAATGCAGTTGCACTCAACACTAGCAGTTTTTCACTTTCTGGATTTCGAGTAATTTGAGGACTGACTGTCTATCAACACAAAGCCACTGCCTCCTATTCAAGAATTATTTCTTTACTTTGCAAGCTAGGATATCTTAGCAACAAAATTCCAGAGTTACTATTTTATTATAAAAATAGACTTAAAAGATCAACTATTGTCCATCGAAGGCCTGCTGTGTGTCAAGCATTGTGCAAAAGGCTTTCACGTACTTAGCTCCCTTTAATCCTCAGAAGAAGCCTTCCAGGTTTTAGAGACCTGTGCGGAGAATCAGCACCATCAGGCTGTGTGCCTAGGTCATACAGCACATGGCAGAGTCAGAATTTGAACAAAGTCTGTTGGATTGTAATCTCACTATCCTTTCAAGTTGACAAAGCCACTTCGTGGAAGACAGCGTCCAGAGCTGCCCAGAACACACCAGGGGCAAGTGGAAACACATGCCTCACATAATGGAGTAGAGGCTGCTAAGAAGCACAAAATTCGGGGCATGGGGCCACACCAGACCTGCCTGCCCACCACCCTGCAACTGATCGGGAGCCCCTATACATGAGTCTGACTACACAGTGCTTATCATCAGTAAATCCAGGCCTTGTCACTAAGTTCCCAATCAATGCCATTGACCTGTTTCCCAACTTAAGTCGCATCTTCTCCTGAATGAGACTGAAGGTCGACATTGTTTCATATGTTAGCTCTGGGCAAGAAGTAAAGGATACCTTTTTAAGGAAAACAATCTAAAGCACATTTTAATTTTCCTATACTTAGCAGAGACTCTTGAAGTCAATCTGCCCTTTAGCGATGCTTTCCACTTGACTAGATTTAATAGTGTTTATGTATTTTCAGCCTGCTTTCCCAGCCAAACTTACAGCATATAGTAAATATCCTGATGATGCCATGTAGTCCTATCGAAAGTTTTTGCATGCAGTGAACCAAAGTAAAACTCCAGCTAAACATTACTTTTACCCAGTTCAGCTTTTGTGCTTTCTGTATGACTCCCAGAGCCTCCTGGGAAAGTTTCACATGTGTCCTGGGAGGCCACATATGAACAGTCCAGGTCTTCATCACCAGAAAGAAGAGCATCTCCCTATGGATACATGTGTCCTGAATTTCACCTCATTCTTAGGATGTTCTCATTCCAACTACAGCTGAGACCATGACCTTGTCCCCTGAGGTCACCACCGTTCATCCTCCGCCTTCTTTCCCAAGCTATAGTCCAAGTGTGGACCTAAGTCCCTTTCCCTGGTTTCTCTTTTTTATATAACACAGACAACAGTGTGGATTCCATAAAAGGCAATCCAAGAAGCACAGTCACAGTGAATAGGTTTCTGCTCTTTTCTACCTCCTGGTTTCTCTTACACAGTCTAGGAAGCCCTCACTTAACATTGCCCATAGGTTCTTAGACGTGAAACAAAACAAAAACCAATTTTATCAACGGCTAATTGTCATAAACAAAGTTAAGTCCCTATGGCTTCTCATCAATATGGTGAAATGAACAAAATGACATTATTCAAGGACCTTCGGTAACTTGTTGGTAGACGCAGAGACTGTGATCATGTGACTACTTTATCCCGTCTTTTACTGTCCCTTTACACTTGATTTCATGAGTTAATCTTACCCTCTGCGAGGATTCTCCTCACTCGTAAGTACTTGCTTTCTCTGCTCACTCTTAGACGATAGGACACCTAGAACTTACCTTAAATCACAGGCACAGATTTACTCAGAAAGGAGAACATTCACATCACTGTTTAAATAGAGACTCTGATCTCAGCTGGGAGCCTCCAATAAGAAAGAAGGCAAAGCGGTCCATTTTCTCAAGTTTCTCTTCCTGTGCCTTCTCTTCTATACCCCCCTCCACCCTCTGCCAGATCTCTGCCACCCCCACAGCTTCATCTTTGCAGAGGTGTCCAACCTGCGGCCTGTGGGCCACATGCAGCCTAGGGCGGCTGGGAACACGGCCCAACATAAGATCATAAATTTACTTAAAGCATTATGGGGTTTTGTCTGTGATTACACGTTGCAATGCATTTAATGTGTGGCCCAAGACAACTCTTCTTCCAGTGTGGCCCAGAGACACCAAAAGGTTGGACACCCCTGTGGGCTGATACACGGAGGAGAAAGGGATAGGCAGGAAAGAAAGGTGCTTCTGAAACTAGCTCTGGCACAATAGGGCTTTTTCTTCTCTGGGGCTGTTAGGATGTTTCAAATTGTTGCTTTCTCATTGTGGTGCTTCGGGTGCGGCTCTCTTGACCTGGGAACCCAGGTGGATGTGGTGACTTACATGTCTTTCTTCAGCCCGTGGGCATCCAGCATGGTGCTCCAGCCTCCTTCTGCTGGGATCTCCTTGCTATTCTGAAGACCCAAGATGACCTTACAGCTGCTCTCTCTGTGCTGTCCCCCAAGTCTGCTCCTGGGAACTCTCATATTCCTCACACCCCTCAGACCCTTGGCTGGCCAGCCCCAATGCCATTCTCCCCAGACACCATCACCAAGGCAGGAGGTCAGCCCTCCCAGCATCCTCCACTTGGGATATCTTGGGCCACAGTCTGATACAGTCCAAACACACTTTCCCGTTCTCAGGCATCAGTCTCCTGAAAACAAGAAACACATTTGAAAGCTCTCAATGGTGTTTTGAAGCCCCTTTCCCTCACGTGCTCTGGGGAAGTGACCCAGCACTGCAGCTGCCCTTGTACGGATATTCTCTGGGGTATTCCCCATCGTACCTCACTCTGTAGAGTTGAATCTGCTAAGTCAAAAAACAGATTCTCCTTGTTTCCTCTTAAGTACCTACATATGCAGATTTACCTCTCCTTAATTCAGAATGGAAAGCTAGCCATTGGCAAAAAGTGGAAACCAAGGCAGGAGCCTTGCTCTGCTTTCCTGCCTCAATGTCTCCCTCTTTTCCTGAGAAGGTTGCCATCCTGCCTAGCAGGATGAAATGTTCTTCAGACACTGAATCCACTGGGAAAGCATCCAAAAGAAGGATGCTAACCTAGGTCCCCAGCCAGACCCCTCCCCATCAGTCCACTTCCGGATCTGAGCTGCAAGCCTCTCCCCATGACTCTGGGGGTGATGCATGGAAGTTCCATCTTCAATGGGGTGGCAGGGATCCTGTCTGCTTGCTTCCACTAGAGGCAAGCTATATAGTGGAAATAAAATACAAAATGTAGATTTAGGAGAGGTCCTAAACAGCCTATAGATAGGAAAGTAACAGAAGCTAGCTTGCAGGAAGGAGAAGGAAGTTTCTGAGAGATAAAATGCCACAAATGAAGAAGTTTGGCATGATAGTCCAACCTGGTCATTGAGGCCTGTGGCACCAGGGAAAGAAAAGCAAGACATTGTATCTCTAAAAGTCAGCACAACTCAGCCATGGGGTCTCACTCACCTCTCTTTTCACCCCAACATCAGAGGAAATACAGGATAATGAAGAGAGACCATTTCCCTGCAAGCCATTGAGGGAGGTCACTGTCAGGGTCTGGAGGTGGGTGGAGGTAGAAGGGCAGGCAGGAAAATTAGCTGAGGGGCAGATCAGCACCCCCTGGTATCAATGCATGGCCTGAGTTCAGATGGTGAACCAGCCGGAGGGAGATACCAAAGGGCGTGTGGTAAGGCCACACTGCTTGACACGTGAGAGTATTTTTCCAGCAGAATTTGGGACAAACATTGAAAATGACCTTAATTGGCATCCAGAAGCTTGTAAGGCCTAGCAGAATAAATGCAGCCTAAGGTCAGCATAACATCTACAAAGATACCATTCCTTTGATGAGAATTGTACGTGTAGAGTAACGAGTGGGAAGTGGTCAGGGATGGGCACTGGCCCCACTATTCAAGGACTGACGATCTCCTGCAGAGGGTCTCAAACCTCCGGTGATATCCTAGGACTTTTAGAAAATAAACATGTTCTGGGCCCTATGTCTAGAGTTCTGATTCAATGGTCTAGGATGAATCCGGAGCAGACAGGGATCATGAAAAGGGAGGCAAATGATGCTGGTTCACACCATTGGTCAGGAGCCACTAAATTAAGACTTGGACAGGTTTACACTTCTTTTCCACCTTTTCCATCTGCTTCTGTTTAACTTGTAACTGTTTGATTTTCCTTTAACACATCAGTGAGAAAAGGCCAGGGAACAGAAAATGCTGAAACAGATAAGCTTTCAATGGTTGGGGATGCTGAAAGCAATGATTCAGGACCTGTATATTGTGAGTACATTTTCATAGTCCACTTACCAAATATAACCTTCACTCAACAAGTGAAGGAGAGTGGCTGATAAAGTTTAAAAGGGTTGAATTCAAACAACTGTGATATTTGGAAATTCCAATTGATGAGTAATAGGTTACCAAGATTGTTTCAGAAAAAAGCAGGTACACACTTGTTTTTCCTCCATCACTTTTCTATAAGGAGAAATATTGTAGGAGATTTCTGAAACTGGAGCACCAGTAACAATACCTGCATTTTGTTTTGGTAAGGTAGCGATTGCTTAGAAAGCTTAGTAGCCAGCCATTTGAAAAAGTAGGCCCGTATTGGACTAGCAGTAGCACGTCTTCCCAGGTTGCAAGGACATCTCCACAACAAATCCCAACAACTTTTGGCACTTGGATTTTGATGGCCTAGACATCTGTGCCACCTCAGAGTGACAGAGGCCAGCTTCTTGGTGTCACCTGGGGTCCTGCCAACTAGCTATTCCTGTGGTTCTAGACAAAGTCCTTCTGCCTATGAGTCAATTCATGGGAATTTGATATTTATATGAAATGGCAACCTGGTTCTATTTATTCAGTCTCTTCAAACCAGGAAAAAGCCAATCCCCTACAAAGACCAAATATTTAGCTCCCTGAGACAGGAGAAACAAGCAGGCCAAGAAGACAAGTTGGATGCACCATGCTCTGGATCCTGACACATTCTGATTCATTTCCTTAACACCTGGCAGTTACTTAACCATGAATCTCAGTTTCCTTCATGAGAATGCAAGGGCTGCTCACATAATCCCATGTGTTCTCCCAGACACTTGACAGGTTGGCACTACCCCCATCACTTCTCCTTGGATATTAGGCATAGCCAGGTGACATGCTTGGTTAGTGGCATGTGAGCATTAAGAGAGCCATGTCCCTTCTGGATGGCAGCTAACAACAAGTTTGCAAATCACCCTGCACTTTCCTGTGCTCCTGAAACTGGCAATGGTAGCTGTTCTGTTACCGGGATCCTGGAGTGAGGAAACTTGGGAGCAGAGCTGCCAGCTGAACGACTAGACATATCATATGAGAGACTAAGAAACTGTTGTTCAGGTCCTAGCCAGGTAGCTGAGTTAGTCAGAGCATCATCCTGCTGTACCAAGGTGGTAGGTTCAATTCCCAGTCAGGGTGCATATAAGAGTCAACCAATGAATGCATAAATAAGTGGAACGACAAATTGATGTCTCTCTCTCTCTTTTTCTCCCTTCCTCTTTCTCTCTAAAATAAATTAATAACTTCTTAAAAAAACAACTGTTGTTCAGTGGCCACTAAGATTGGAGGCATGTTTGTTATCATAGCATAACCTAGCCAATCCTGACTGACACAAGGGCCAGTTAGTTTTCAAGGGAGCAGAGGAGATTTAAAAGGAGCAAAGTCAGCAAAGCTCCTCTCACAATGATTGGCAAGTAGCAAATGATTAATTTATTCAATCTAAAAATGTATTTTAAAACCCTACTAAGTATTAGATGCTGAGGACACATTGATGCATACAACCAAAAGTGTCCTCTGCTCTCATCTGCTTGCCATCTAGATGTGATTCATAACTGGTGTACTTTGTCACTGCTGCTGTATGTTGATAACAGCCTCCACTGGCATAAATGCTAGAGCAGGGAGTTTATCTGCACTGTTAGAGAGGGGATCTAAGAAGACATTAACATGCAGCATAGCTGCTACATTTATTCTTAAGAACTAAAATCATATTGTGTACAAGGCACAATAGTTTTGTGGGGAATTATGCAAATATTACATGTTACAAAAGAATATTTTTAATAGCTACTATTTATTTTGCATTTGCTATGTCCCAAATTCTGTGATAAATGTTTTCCACACATTATCTCATTTAGTAGAGTCCTTGCAAGGATGCTATGAGATTGGTATTATTGTGCCCATTTTGTAATGAGAAAACTGAGGTTTAGAGACTAAATTACTTACGCAGGGCACAGAACTGCAAAGCGGTAGAATTTGAACTTGAATTCAAATCTGGTAAAAAAAAACACACAAAAACTTACAAGTCACAAGCTTATGATGCTATCTCAACTGGAAATAAAAAGAGGTACATATACTCGTATTGTTTTCTACACAGACACATTTTAGGCTTGAAATTTAACAACTGCTCTTTTGCAAAAGGTTTATTGCACTGAGGTTGCGTTAGTTTGGCTGGTGTACTCCTGGCCATGTTTTGTTGTTATTGGAACCTTCAGTGTCAGTCTTGGCAAACTGGTCTCTGCACGAAGGCAGGGACCGGTTCTCAATGCTGTGCTTTTCAGTTCTGAAGGGAAAACTTGGCTCTGGTAAATTCCCCTGAGGCCAGCTGCTTAAGAAAAGGTGAATTCCCAAAGTTTCAGGATTGCTCAGTAAGGCTGTCACTGCTTCCCCACCCTCCTCCACCCCCAAGGTGTCTGAAATGCCCCATCCAAGAGCCAGGGGCAGGATGAATGCTGGGACGTGACTCTGAAGCCAAGACGTAATCCTGATACTATTTGGCCCACAGATGACTCCGAGCAGCCACTGTCACAGCCTCGTCTCCTTGAGATCCTGTTGTCATCTGCACTAGGTGGTTTCACTCTGGGAGAAAGACAGCCACCAGCAGGGTTCTAGAAACATTACTTTCTTTCCTCATTTGACTGACAGGAGCGAGGTGACAGGAACAGTGGGCTTTCACATAAAATGATGCCTCCGCCTCCATGTTTTTCCAACAGTGGAGCTGTGAGAGGCATGCTCGCAATAACTCATCATGTCCAAAACGGAGTCATTATCTCTCCCTGCAAGCTGCCTCCTCTTCCCTCCCTGGGAGTCCCTCTCCTGGCTGGCAGCATCACCATACACTGAGTCACCCAGCAGGAAAGCTAATAAGTAGGTGGGAAGGAGAGGCAGAGCCCCAGGAGGTGGTATTAGTAGAACAGGAATTAATAGGCACAATGGAAGGACTTTGGTCAATTTACCTACCCTCTTGGAGCTTCATTTTCCCCTCACATGGGAGCTGTGATGATTATCATAGTGATGTAAATGTATAGAATTTCCTCTCTGTTCAGCCTTGCTTTGGGGCATTTTTCCTGTTTAACCTGGTGATTTGTTTAACTGTAGTGGCCCATTTTGCCTTGCCAGGTCTAAGCCTCATGGCTTCCTCAATTGGCCTGTCATTAGCTATTAGCCTGGGGCACTTCAGAGGTACCAGCTTATAGACCCAGCATTTCCACTCACCTAAGTCTGCCTTTTACTCCACTGTAACCATGTAAACCATCTACTCTCTAATAGAATGCTTGATTTTATGATTATAGAGGTAACATACATTTTGTTAGAAATGAAACTATAAAAAAGTACAAACAGAATAAAAGCATCACATAGCACATCTCAGAGAGAACCACTGATGCTATTTTGTTAGACTCCCTCCCTGTGCATGCTTATGAACACTTAAAAATTGAGAACACTGAGACTGGAGCATCCTAGTTGCAGGAAGCAGTCAGTCAGTAGTCAGGGAGGGTGACAGGGATTTCACTGGGAGCACGTGTCTGTGGGCTCACACAGGTAACAAAGACTCCTGAGCACCTTCTTGGACAGCCAGGAGAATTACTTCTGGACCTAACAATTCTGCCCTTCCCAGCACGGAATTCTTATGCATTGTATGTCCAGAATAAGCTCAGTGTAAAGATGAAGTGTAATGTAAAAGGGACCAAGACAGGAACTACATGAAAACTATACAAAGGAAAAGGAAAGAAGCAGGAAAAATGGCAAATGAGACATGAATAGAGGAAAAGATAGTCTTTGAGCAGAGGAATAGTCCCATAGTTTTCATTCAAAAATAAAGCTCAAGGCAGAAATGTAAGCACAGACAGAATAATGACATGACAACAGAATGAGATGAAACATAAGCTGGCAGAAAGAAGTGAGTAAGAAGGAAGTAAAAGAAAAACAAAACTTCAGAGAAACACAAGCTATATTAAAGGCACGACAAAAAAGAATTTGTATGATTGAAAAAGCACAGTAATTCTTATGAAGGAAAGGGCTGAGAAAACCAAGCAAAATAAAACAAATGAACGTAAAAGAAGAACTAAAGTATATACATATAGTCCATAAATGCATATATACTTTTATCTATTGATCATCTATTTACATATCTACCCATCTATCCATCTACAAATCTACAGAGAAAATAAAATCAAGAGTTCTGAGTTGTCATACGTGTTATCCCCAAAGAAGAGACTAAAGTAATGAAACAAACAAAAATCCTATTTTAAGATTCAGTCCAAAAACACTTTCCATAATATAAAGATCAAATCCACATAATGAAAGCACACCACGGTTTCCAGAAACACTGGCATGGAACTGTTAGCACCAAGATATATTCTAAGAAATAGTGAACATTACAGGTAAAGAAACAATCCTTTGGGGATTGAATCAAACTATCAAGTTGGTTCTAAGGATAAAAATACCTACATGGGCCTCAACCTTCACCATATTTGGTGCTAAAGACAGTGAAGCTACACTCCCAAAATCTTCAAGGTAAGAAATAGTGATCATTTCTCTGACTGACTTATTTCACTTAGTATAAATGTTCTCCAGGTCCAAACATACTGTCACAGAGGGTAAAATTTTCTTTTCTTTTCTTTTTTATGGCTGAGCAGTATTCCATTATGTAAATGTCCCATTCTTGTTTTTCCACTCATCTACTGATGGACACTTGGGCTGCTTCCATACCTCGATGATTGTAAATAATGCTGCAATGAAAATAGTGTTGCTTATATTTTTTCAAATTAATGTTTTGGGTTCCCTCACATATACTCCCAGAAGTGGGATCTCTGTGTCAAAAGTCAGATCCATTTTTATTTTTTAGAGGTATCTCCATACTGCTTTCCACAGTGGTTGTTGCACCAGTCTTCATTCTCACCAACAGTGAAAAGGGTCCCCATATCTCCACATCTTCTCCAGCACTTACTGTTTATTGATTTATTGATGATAGCCATTCTGACAGGTGTGAGATGATATCTCATTGTGGTTTTAATTTGCATTTCTCTGATGATTAGTGATGCTGAGCATCTTTTCATATGTCTATTCACCATCTATATGTTGTCTTTGGAGAAGTGCCTATTCAGGTCCTTTGCCTATATGATTTTACTCATACATGGAATCTAATGAACAAATTGAACTAACAAGCAAAATAGAGACAGACTCATAGATGGAGAGCAAGATAACAGCAATGGGTGGGAGAGTTAGGGGGTGGAGGGATCAAGCAGAAAGGAAAAAGGACTCATGGACATGGACAACAGTGTGGTGATTGTGGGGGGGGGGAGGATTATAAGGGGATTAAATGGTAATGGTAAAATTACAATAAAATTTTTTTTAAAGAAATAGTGATCCAATCACTTTATACCCAAGATAACTTTCATTAAAGCAGAAAATCAAAATAAAATAATTTTAGCATTGGCATAAGGATAGACATATAGATCAATGGAAAAGAACTGAGAGTATAGAAATATACTCTCACATTTGCATTCAGTTGATTTTTAACAGTGTACCCAAACAATTCAATGTTAGAAAAAATAGTCTTTTGAACAAATGGTATGGGGAAAACAGCATCGACATGAAAAAAAAAGATGCTGGACTCCTAACTTATCGCATGTACAAAAATTAACTCAAAGTGAATAAAAACTTAATATGTAATAGCTAAATCTATAAATTATTAAAGGAAAACATAGAAATAAATCTTTGGGACCTTGGATTAGGCAATGATTTCTCAGTATGACACCAAAAACACACGCAACAAAGGGAAAATAGATAAATTAGACTGCATTCAAATTAACAATATTCATGCTTCAAAAGACATCATGAAGAGAGACAACCCACAAGTAGGGGGAAATCTTTGCAAGCTATATATCTAACAAGGGAATTATATCTAGAATATGTAAAAAACTCTAACAGCATAATAATAAAAGATGAATAACCCAATTTAAAAACAGGCAAAAGATATGAATAGACATTCTCTAAAAAAGATATACAAATGGAAAATGAGCACAAAAAATGATAATCAACATATTGAGCCATCAAGGAAATGCAAATCAAAACCACAATGAGATGCCACTTCATAGTCACTAGGATAGCTATAATGAAAAAGATAGATAATAAGTGTTGGTGAGGTTGTAGAGAAATTGAAACTCTTGTACAGTGATGGTGGGAATGTAAACTGGGGCAGCCACTATGGAAAACAATAGTTTTGCATTTCCTTAGAATGTTAAATATGAAATTACCATATGACCCAGCAATTCCACCCCCAGGTATATGCCCAAGAAAAATAAAAATTTATGTCCACACAAAAACTTGTGCATGAATGTTCATAACAGCATTATTCAAAATAGCCATAGTGAGACAACTCAAATGTCCATCAATTTATGAATGGGTAAATAAAATGTGGTCTATGCAAACAATGATATATTAATCAATATGAGAAGATATGAAGCACTAATACACAGCACAACATGGAGAAACCTTGAAAACACTATACTAATGTTTTCAAGTGAAAGAAGTCATCACAAAAGACCACATATTGTATGATTTTGTTAGGTAGGATAGATAGTAAACCAAGGCAGGAAAGGGGAGAGAAACATGTCCCATCTACTAACTCAGCAGTCTGGAGCCTGGTCCGACAAGATTGCCAAGTATCCCAACATCACAAGCAAAACTATGACAGCACAGAAGGAGGGGAGCCTTTGAACTGTGTGCAATATCTCCACCAGCTGGGAAAAGAAAAACCTTGAGATGGTGTATTCATCCTAAGGCTTGGAAGAAGGAAGAGGAGGGGGTCCACAGTGCCCAAAGAAAAAGCCCATAAGACAACTTTGGTTAATTTCCCACCTCCTGCCATGTATACAAAATAAACAAATGGAATCTGGAGCAAGATAAGGATTCAGGCTCACAGACTCCCACACATACCTATGTTTGGGTAGTCACTCCCCCAACCTGGAAAGCTGGCACCCCCTTTACCCATCAGTCAATATATGTACCTTATTCATCCCCATTCTGCCAACTATGTAAGTCCTCAGAACAAAGGACCTCTTTCTCTTGCCACATGGGACCTGGATACCCATTGCTTTTGCTACCCAAGCTCTTGCATTTCATACCCACCTTAGCTAGGATTATTCTTCCCTAGGAGAACCTAGCATTAAAAAACTGTGCTTGCATGCTAATAGGCTTGCCGATCTGGAATTCTTTACTGCATTGGCAAGAACAACCAATTATTATTCTCCTGTAATAATTTTGTGTATGTGAAGTGGCCAGAATAGGCAACTCTATATAAATAGAAAATACATTAATTGTTGCCTAGGGCCGGGGGAAAGGCAAGGTAAGAGCCATTTCTTACCTTTACAATAAATGGCTGCCAGATTCCTTTTAGAAGTGATAAAAATGTTCTAAAATTATGGTAATAGTTGCACAACTCTGTGGATATACTGTAGATCATTGAATTATACAACTTAAATGAGTGAATTATATGGTATGTGAATTATAACTCAATAAAGCTGTTAATGAGAAAAAAACATTTTAAAGTGTGTAAAAGCTTAGAGAATATAAATCCCATAGGGTCTTGTTAAAGAAAAACTGGATGATAAACTTCAGTCAGCCAAGAAATGAACAGTAACATGGTAAACAGACTGGCTGTAAACATCGAATCAATCTAAGTATGGCAGTAAACAAAAAAAATCTGGTTTCAAAACAGTATTATGAATTCTAATATAGTGAATAAAATAGGAATCTCTGAGCCCATTGTGATGTAAAGAAACAAATAGAGAAGGAAAAGTTCTGTCCTATAGCAAAATTCAAACTAATGAGTGTAAATGAAATGATGGACACAGAAAATCACCATTTGACAGCCATCAGGGTTGTCATTGGCTATAGTGGTCCTCTGGCCATCGATTCGGGTGTACTAAGGTAGTTGGGTACTAGTCTGGTGATGTCCATAATACTGGCATGATCCTAGAATATACCCCCACAAAATAATAACCAATATAATGAAATGTTAACACCTGGGGAATGTAAGGGTGAAGGGGATATGAGGGTTCTTTTTGTTAAGTTTATATCTATTTCAAAATAAATTATCTTTGAAAGGCAGAATGTGAATGTAAAAATGGTGTAATTATGAAAAACCAAAGAGCTCTGGGTCTTAGAGTGTGCAATGCCTTTTTCCTGGAATGTTCACACGCCCCATTTTAAGATGATGGATTCTCTTGGGTCATCCGTGTCTCTGCCCTAATGTCCTCAGGAGAAGGTGTCCCGGACCCGTGTTGCCCCTGTTTTCTCTGAGGCTTCAGCACCAGCTGGCCTTGTACTAGATACACAGATATCTCTCACTTGATCTTCTGGGTTTAGTACTTTACTATGTCTCTTTTTCCATTACGATTGAGGACGCCTCTAAGACATTGCATTGTTGTGTCTCCTCCAGTTTTTGGCACCTAGAAAAGGGTCTAGCACCTAGTAGGTGCTCATTACATACCTTTTATTGTTGAAGAGCTGGGGTGGGGAAGGAGGAGAGAACATGGAAGGGAAAGCATTCTGATTTCTCCTGTATAGCCAGTGAGACCAACAGATAAAATTTAGAGGGAAAACTACTAAAGAGTTTATGTCATTTGTAATCATTTGTGTAAGAAAGAGACTAAGAAGTAGGAGAACATGGGGGCTGTAAAGATTTAGCACACCTCTGTGCTTGTAGAATATTAAAGAATGAACCACACACATCCTTTAGAATCAAGGAGAATGTCTGGCTGACTCTGTCCCATTTCAGGACAGAATATCATAGTTGTGAAACCCACAGATCTTGGAATCAGACTGCCTGGGTTTAAATCCCAGCTGGGCTCCTTATTAGCTATGTGACCTTGGGAAAGTTACCTAAACTTTTTCTTCTTTGGTTTGCTTACCTGTAAAATGGGGACAATAGTAGTACCCAACTTATAGAGAGGTTGTGAGGAGTAACAAAATGTAAAGTGCCTAGAACAGTGCTTGGTACAGCATCAGCTATGATTATCATGAAAAGATTTGGATCTTTTGGTTAATCTCTGCTAATCAAACCATGATGGGATCATTGACTTCCCATTCTTTCCTCTAGCCATAAAATAATCCTAGGATTTGCAAAAGAAACAAACTTCTGCTCAGTGTGTACTGTGACATTGGTCATACAGAGACAGCTCTATGTCCACCTTTTTCCCCCTTTCTTCTTGGACACACAGAGAGGAGCCTGTGGCTAAGCTCTGACGGTGGGATGTGACAGAGTGATGCACACTGCACAGAGTCTCACAGAGCCTCACTCTGTGCCCCTCTTTTCTCCTCACATTTGGCCACCTGTAGAATATCCACTGAGGAACTCCAGGATCCTAGGGGATGGTAGAGTCTAGGTCCCAGAATAACCCTACTCACCTATACTTGGCTGTAATAAGGTAAGAAATAACCTGTTATGGGCTTAAGCCACTGAGATTTAGGGCTTATTTGCTATAGCAATGAGCCTGATCTGGGTGAGTAATCCATAGCATAAGGCAAAGGAAGGAGTTGAGGAATAAGAGTACAGGGAGAAGAATGAAGGGTCAGCCTTGGACAAAAGAAGTTCAGGCTGATTGAAACAGAACAGAGACCCCCAAGCACACAGATAAAAACCTTACAACAATTGAGTTCAGACAGCTGGGCTTGGAGAACTGCTAGAGAGAACTATGTTACAGGGAAAATAGAAAGACTGCAGGGGTGGGAAATACCTGTAAGCATCTGAGGTCATGGAGACAGCCTGGAGGGCAGCTACAGAAACCACATCAGGTTTCAACTACACTGAGCAACCCTAGCTGAAGGGCAAGGTCAGTGAATGCCAAGGCTGGGAAGTCCCATCATGCAGGCAGCTCCAATGAGACTGATTCTTAAAACCATGGAATCCTTCAGTGTATTGGGGTGACCACTCAGCAATTTCACCCCATCCTACAATTATGTTTGCCCATTCCCCTGTTGGTGCCAGCCTCAGAATGTATATTAATGAATCTACAAACTGATATCTATTCGCAAACACAGTATTTATTGATCACTTTCTGTGTAAGAGGCACTATTCTTGTTTTTTTTAGAAACCAGAAAAAGTGTAAGAAATATTTTTAGACTTTGAGAATCTCACATTCTTGTCAGGAAGACCATGCTCACAGATGGGAGAGTGAAGTGTACAAAAATAAAGGAGGAATGCTTGTGCGTGTGAAACACCAAGGGAAATAGTTTGTGTTTGTTATTAGTGAGGGATTCTATATTGCTCGTGCCCACCTCAAAATTGGGAAGCTTAGAGCAGGTCATCCTCACTGCTATTTTTGTAACCACAGAACCAGCTCAAAGTGGTCCAAACTGTTTAACAAGATATTCAGTTGCTTTTCAGAGACAACAGACCAAAACTGCAAGACATGCAGCAGAAGCACGTTCAGAGGAGAGAACTTTGACTTCCAGCTGCACCTGAAACTAAAGTCTCGCCTCCCCCATCCAACACACACAGAACCAAAGGACCAGGACATAACCAGAACTTGAACACTGGAACACTTTCAGAAGGTAAGGGTCCATTGTCCAGGAAGATCTGGTGTTGAAGCCCTTACCATAAATGGCAAAGCTCTAAGGTCCTCCAATTAAAACTTGCCCCACCAGTACTTCTGCATACCTGTTCCCCCCTAACCCCTTAAAAACTTTCCCCAAATCCTGGATCAGGGAGTTCAGGCTTTTGAGTATTAGCTTTCCATTCTTCTTGCTTAGCACTCTTCAAATAAAATGACTCTAATTTCTCCACTGAAATTCTTGGTGTTTAGTGTTGGATTGCTAGCACCAGGCAGATGAACTCTTTCTGTCTGATAACATTTTGAAGAGGACTGACTAACTCTTCCCATATGGGTTATAGTGGGGAATTTGCAAATAGTGGCTGAGCCGTGTGCCTGCCCTAGAGAAGAGCAAGGTTGAGGTTCTCTTCCATATCAATGGCAGAAAAAATAAATAAGGGTAGGTTACTTGGGGTCATTTATTCCAGTCTTGGGAACTTGTCCCAATTTCTTTGGTATAGATAACTATTTATTTATGGAAAAAGTCAAGCTTTCCCTTGGAGTTACTAATTAGTTGAAAACAGAATTAATAGAATATCTCTCAGCATTTTGGAAAAATTAGGGAAATGATGGAGAAAACATTAGAATGAAAAAAATAAGTTGTACAATAAAATCAAAAAGCTGGGTGACACTATAACAGCAGCCAAAGGGCCTTCCCCAATCACCCTGGACCCAGACAGAGAAAGGGAGGGGGCTTGGGAGTCTGGGCTCACAGAGACTTGTGGGTGGGGCTCCATGTCCATGGTGTGTGAGCATTGCAGATATACCAGCCCTCCCTTCTCATAGGCTGGGATTCTCAAGTTTAATAGTCTTTATAAGAGACTAGAGCCTCAAGCCAGGAAACCAAATCAACAAGCTGAAAGGGTGTGAATTTCAAAGGGGACCTGGGGAAAAGTAAAAATGGATCAAATCAAAATGAAGTGGAACCAGTTAGGATGGGTTGGGTGGGGACAAGGACCCAAGGGCCAGAAGCAACTGTAACAAGGAGAACTAGATTGGCCTTCACTCTGTGGCCACAACAAAGCATGTGGGTAGGTTCAATGAGTTAATGTTGAAGGGATAGATTTTCTTATCTCCCAAGGAAGGTTATTAGAAAAGCAAAGATCATGTTTGCTCAAGTATTACCCAAGTCTTGACTTCCTTCTCTCTATAGCTTATAAAAGTAAAGTTGATAGTCATTCCCACTTTATTTTAATGGGAATTATTATTCAATTTCCCAAATATTTCTTGAGACCCTACAGTCTTTAGGTACTATTCTAGGCTCCAAGGATATAGCAGTGCACAGAATAGACAATGTCTGTGTTGTCATGTAGTTTATATCCTTCCTGTTAGGAGAGGGGTAAAAACTAATCTATAAATGAATGATATGCCAGGTGATAATTATTGCTAAGGAAAAAAGAAAACAGAGTAAAAGGAATAAAGATTCATATAGATAGTAGAGGACTATTTAGTGATGAATCAAGCATGTAACAAAGTGGCAGATAATCTGAAGAAGTTAGGCTAAGTAGAACACTTAAGTAAGAAGTTGAGCTCTGGTCCTGGATGGTGTGGCTCAGTGGATTGAGAGCTGACCTGCAAACCAAAGGGTCACTGGTTTGATTCCCAGTCAGAGCACATGCCTGGGCTGTTGGTCAGGTCCCCAGTAGGGGGCATGCAAGAGGCAACCACATGTTGATGTTTCTCTCTCTCTCTCCCCCTCTTCCCCTCTGTCTAAAAATAAATAAATAAAATATCTTTTAAAAAAAAAGAAAAAGAAGTTGAGCTCTGAGCATTCCTGACAAGCAAAGAAAAAAGGAAAACATCTTGAATTAAGAAGCTTAGATTATGTGAATATAGATAATATGATAATGTATATACACACACATATATATATATTTCAGATAAAATGTTTTTCCAGCACCAAACCCCAAAAGAAATTTATCTCAATAAACCTTTCAAATACTTTAAATTCAGAGAACGGAAAAAGCATTAACGTTCACAATTGTGGGCAAAGAATTTACGGATGAAGTGAGACAGAAAGTGGCGACTCCCTGGAGGAGAGGTGGGGACTTTCTATGATATGGAGCTGGCTTTGGCCAGCTTCTCTCTGACTCTGTGACCTGCTGTGAATTTCTGCGGTGGAGCTTTTCTTGTACACAGGCTGTTAAACCCTATTGTGCTGCTTTGACATCTGGAACAAATCCTTTTGTCATACACCATCAGACTTTAAACAAATAAGAGCTAATGAGTTATCCAGACGCCATGATTTTGTCTGCACCAATAATTACTTTGTTCACTCAAGGGCAGTGCAGAGGCAGGGAGATCTTGCCTGCCCACCTCGCATTAGAATTCATTTACTTTGGCAAATATCTGACTTGTCTGATGTTTACAATGTAACATTTCTTTTGCCAGGTCTGCCCTATACATCACCCTGTCCAGAAGCTCCATACCCTAAAGGTGTGGAAGGAGTCTCTGTGTTGGAGCCAAACCCAGCAGTTTCAATCCCTATTCTCTCAATCACAATCTGACTATGCAAGGTCAAGCTGTGACCCTCTGTGGGCCTGAGTTTCCTCACCTATAAATTCCATAGGGTGGGATTACACAAGAATTTAACACAATGTCTTTAGCACACTATAGGAAATTAATAAAATTTGTTGCTATCCTGTCCTCAAATCACTTTTAATTACTGTGTCCTCTGAGAAAAAGGTCAATGGTATTTTTTTTAAATAGGACATTTCTAAGTAAGTTCACTTTGAGAATAGTGATTTGTTATTTTTAATTTAAAGCCAATTAATCAGTGCAATGAGGACTTTGTCCCTCTACCTGATGTCTCTCCACGTCTTTTGCCCCTGTGACTTCTAAAGGGGAGCTATCTGAAGTCTGGAATAGAAGAAAGCTGACAAAATAGAGAAAGGGCTGTTTCAGATACAAGGATGTGCACTCTCTCAGGCTGACTTGGGGGGTGTATTAAGACAGAGGGTGAAAGTGTCCCATCTCTGGGAACAGGCAGCGTGGGGAAGATGAGACCTTGGCTTCAGGGATTTCTGTCGATGGTCCTCACCCCAGCCAGGCAGATCTACCTCCAGCTGCACTAGCCACAGCTGCTAGGAGAAGCTACTGAACTTACCTGTAGGAGAGGAAATAAGTCAGGGGTGAAACACCTGGAGAAACACATGAGCATGGATGGAATGTCAAAACGTCATCTTAATAAAAAATCTGAGATGGAGATTGGGGAGCACTCAGAACTATGTGGCATCTGTGGGAGGGTCAAAGGTGATGGGATCAGGGGGTGTCAGCAGGAGCAGGAGCCAGCACCACAGAGAAATGGCAGCTGCGGCCAGTGTGTGATCTGTCCAGATCAACCTCCATGGACAGTGGCTGGAGGACTTTTTAAACTTTTCTTTTAATAAATTTATTAAGTATAAATTTTATATGGAGAACTACAAAGACCAAAACTATATAAACAATGATTTGTCAACATGCAAAACATTCATAAGCAAGATCTAGCACCCAGTACCCAAGAAACCTCCCTGTACCCTGTCCAACTTCTAGTCCCACCTTCCTCCAGGAAACTAACCACTGTCCTAATGATGATATCCAAGATCCCAATAACTTTCCTGCTTTTCTCTATAGTTACACCACATAAGCATGCACACTCAAACATAGTAGATTATTTTGCCTATTTCTTGAACTTCATATTTTTAAAAAGCATCATATACCACATATTTGTGTGTGTGTGTGTGTGTGTGTGTGTGTGTGTGTGTGTGTGTGTGTATCTGGCTTATTTTGCCCAATATGGTTTCTGTGAGATCCATTCATGCTGCTGTATTTAGAAACACATCATTTATTTCTGTTGCTGTGTGGAATTCCATCTATAAATATTCCATGATGTATGTATTCATTCTAACATTGATAGGCATTTAGATTGTTTAAAATTGATAACCCCAAATGCAGTTATGAACATTCTCTTTTTTTACTTTGAATAATAACATTATATAGGTTTTAAGTGTACAATTCTCTAATACATTTTCTGTATATTGTATTGTGTGTTGACCGCCTCAAATCAAATCTCCTTCCATCACCATTTATTCCTCCTTTACCCTCTTCTACCTCCCCCACCCCTTTCCTTCTGATAACCGCCACACTGTTGTCTGTGTCTATGGATTTTTTTCTTAATCCCTTTACCTTTTTTACCCAGTCCCATTTAGATTGTTTACAATCTATAATGCCAAATGCAGCAATAAATATTCTTATATGCCTCTTTTGGTACATGCAAACACAATTCTGTTGAAGTTGTGCACGTGTGTGTGCATGGCTGCATGCTACCTAGGAGTAGCATTGCTGGGCCATATGATATGAGTATATTCATGCTTAGTAGATAGTGCCCAACTCTTTTCCAAAGTGGTAGGATAGTAATACTGTGGAATAACTGATCTCAATGGTTCTTCCACAAATAGCTCTTTGAAAAAAGTCTCAAGGCTCCCTCAAGTCTTCAGGAAAATGGTTTCCAGACCTAGTGCACAAAATCCTAGTGCACAAAATCCTTAGCAGCCCTATCAAATTGTAGGATGCACACATATACTCAAAGAGTGATATTGCTATCAGATCAGAATAGAAAACTACTTCTACCTGGAATCAGTTTGATTGATATGTACAGGTACCAAATATTTATACCAAATAATGCAATCAAATATGCTAAATAATATACCAAATAATATATATTATATAATATATATTTTCTATTTATACCTACTTATAATATGTATTACCATATCAATAATATCTATTATAATAATACATCATTTACCAAATTTATATACTAAATAATACAATCATTGATGCTACATGTGTGTGTGTGTGTGTGTGTGTGTGTGTGTGTGTGTACACTTTGACCTACTATGAGGTTATATTCTCAAACTCATTGCAAATTGAATACATTATTAACTTAAAGATGCCTTTAATACACCTAGCACACCTTAAACACACTCAAAGCACAATATTCCAGAAACACTGACAACACAGCACACTATAGAGTATGGGAGGTTTACCCCCTGGTCGCGTGGCTGACTGGGGGCTGTGGTTTGCTGCTTCTGCCCAGCATCAGGAGAGGGTATCATACCACACATTGCTAGCCTGGGTCACAATCAAAATTCAAAATCTGAGTTATGGTTTATACAAAAGGTATATCACTTGTGTACCATAGTAAAGTAGAAATCCTAAGTTAAACTGTTAGAAGTTGGAGGTTGTCTTTATATACATGATGAGGTCTGTCCAAAAAGAATCCATCCATGCAATTTGAAAAATAGAGACATTTATGGAAGAAGATAAAGACACAAGATACAAGAAATATAGTACACAGGACAATGATGCCTCAGTCCCCTTCATATATGCACCTTGGGATCTCACACAGTTCTCCCAATAGCCATCAGCTGCCCTGTTGTATTTTCCTGAATCTCATCAACTGTCTAAAACCTCTTCCCTTTCAAAGGAGATTTTAATTTTGGAAAAAGCAACAAGTCATAGGTGCCAAATCTGGACTATAGGGGAGCTGATTTACCTGGGTAATTTGATGTTTTGCAAAAACTCTGCATGAGATGTGATGCATGAGCAGGGGCATTATTGTGATAAGGCTGTCAATCACCAGTTGCCCACAGCTGTGGCCTTCTAAATCATCCAAATACTTTCCACAGAGGAATGTTCAAGCTTAATGCAAAATTTGATGCAGATTCATTGCTCTATTTGCTCAGTCATTTTGAATATGACAGCTACACAGTACATATGCTCACTCAACAGCATCTACTGCCCCCACTGACTAGCACAGTGAAGTTGTCATTGTTCGCACATGTGCATCCAGTTCACTCTCCTTGGGTGTCAGGTTATATGAATGTCATGCAAACCATTCTCGTTGTATTCATAATGGTTGGACTTTTTCTGGACCTCATACGTAGTATTATCAGACTAGTTCTTTCTCACTTTCTCACTATGAGAAAATTCTGGCAAAGTCCCAAGGAATACTTCTGAATACCTCTTCCCAAATCCTACCCCTACCCAACATTAAGAAGCAAAGCATATTTAGTGGCAAATGACAAAAGTTGTTACCTGCCCCAAACTCAGAGAAGGATTCTTTCTGTTCAACCAGCTCACCAGCTGACTCTCAGTTTGCCTTGTCGAGCAGATAGGAACGTATTCAACTACTTAGACCATAATCTCAGAAGTTGGTGCTGTCCCTCTATCAGATATGTTTTTTTGGCCTGAGAGAAGCATGTCTAAGTTTACAGAGTAGGAGTAAGTTTTCAAGGTGAACTGAAAAAGCACAAGGGCAGCAAAAGTAAAAGTTATGATAATGAGCACGCTGAAAGAAAACATAAGTGAGGCTTTTAGAAGAATTCTTTATCATGACAACAAGGATGAAAGACATGAGGCCAGGAAGAAAGCTTTTCCTACAAAATACATTCATTCTATGCAGCAAAAAAAAATAGAAATAAATAACTGCTTTTTTATTAAATTAAAACCAAATGGATAGTTATTAAGCAATGGGGAAAAGATAAACAGAAAATAACTAAAATGAAACATCATATTGGAAATATATTGGCCACAAATATTTAGACTATGGACCTTCTCCCAAGAGAAATGAATACTAATAATAAACACAACATTTTATGTTCAATCTCATGAGATTTTGAGACTCTCATAAACTTCTGCTTGGAATGTAAAATGGTAGAAAACTCTGGAAAGCAGTTTGGCAGTCTGTGAAAAAATTAAAAATACTCATGTTATATGATCTATAGATATTTACCAAAGAGAAATAAAACCATGTGACTGTACAAAGATTTGTATACAATGTTTATAACAGCTTTATTTGTAATAGCCAAAAACTCCAATTAACCCGAGTGTCCAATGGCAGATGAATGGATAAACAAACTGTGATTTATCCATATAATGGAATACTCCTCAGCCATACAAGAGAAAAGATGTACTGATGCCTCTGTAAAATGCAAGAATCTCAAAATAATTATGATTTAACAAACTATACTGTCCATTTTCAATTATGTGACATTCTAAAAAAATTCAAACTCATCTATAGTGACAAAAAGACCAGTGGCTGCCTGCAAGGAGTCAGGGGTTTGGGAGTGAGGAATTAGGAAGAGACAGAGGGAATTTTAGGAGAAATGGATTTGTTCTCTATGTCAATCATGGTCATGGTTTCATGGATCTATACACATGTCAAAACTTACGAAATTGTACACTTGAAATGTGGGCAGTTTATTATATGCCAATTATTCCTCAATGTAGCTGTTTAAAAACACACTACTACATAATACTGACCAGTGGGGAATAAAATCTGCTTAATCATACACTTCTGGTAACAGTGCACATATTTATCACCTGCACTGAAAGCAGTTTTGCAAGATGTAAGATAACTTGCTCCTACTATTGTTATTACAGTGTGAATGAACTATAAGAGAATCAGTTCATATAGGCAATGATCAGGTAGTTTGTGGCGGGTGCCGTTTTCCTTGATTAGTCTTGCAAGGAAACGAATGCTTGCAGAAGTTACAGACCCACTTACCAAGAAGCATCTGGCTCTATGAGTGCAACATCTAACACCAACCATTTGGCTAATGTTCATCCACAATTAGCAGATTTGTACTTTGTGCTTGACCCTTTGCTACTTGTGTTTGAAACAGAACAGCTAAGTTCTTTAATTACTCCTTTAGGGAGAGTTAATACTTTTTAAGTGTTTACTAAGCCTGGAAAGGTGATGGATTGCCTCTGGTTAATACTTTTATACTCAAGGTTAATTATTGTTTTCTGATAATATTTTTTATTCATTAACATCCTTTAATAAAATTGGCAACCATTAAGTGCACAAACCATTAATATGATAGCTAAAGTGTCGAGAAAGGGTCAATCCATTGACTTCTTGGTCCTAGGCAACACAGACAGACCCTGTAAAATAAAAATGCTCACCTTGAGCACTTTGTCTTTCACTAAATGATACAGAAAATACACTGTAAACAGCTCACTGTCTTCAGCAACGCTGAGTAACCGTGATGAAGGCAGGGCAAAGGACGTTGGGTAGAAAGAACATGAAGCGTGAGGGGAGCGCAGCACGGCTGATTTCTCTCCGAATGGATCAGGCCCAGAAATTTACAGAAAGGGAAAGAGGATAGAGGATGCAAAGATTTCTGACATTTCTAAGACCTCCTCTGAACCTTACATTTTAATAACTTATTTTTACAAGATGATGTGTCCCTTGTTATGAAAGGGATATGAGAACATGCAAACTTCACATAGGTCTAGACTGGCTTTCTGCTGATTGAATTCTGCAGAAATCAATAGAGATTCATTTCACAGTCTAGAGCTATTGCAAGCAGCCCTTCCACGGGCAGACGAGCAGAGAACTGGTGCATCCCCTGAACAGGATTAAAATGGAGCAAAGCATAGCTACAGATGTTAAACTTAATCAGGTAAGAATTTTTATTTATTTTTTAAGAATTTTTGATATCGTAACTCCAAGCAATGGATGCAATTAATAAAGAATGAAAATCATGCAAATGCTATCACTACCTTTAAAACCATGAGGATACTGGTAACACCCTTTCACATGACTCCTTCTTCTCTTGCTTCAAACAATTTACCAAACACTGACAGTGATCAGAGTTATGTTAGCTAGCGAAGTGTGGAAAGAGAGAGAGAAAAAGTATTTGACAGTCATAGTTCATCTTTGCCACTCTTGTACAGAAATACGGCTATTGGCCTCTTACTCCTTAAAATAATAAATAAATGCCTTAGCAGGCATAAAATATTGTTCATATTCTGTTGCCCAATTCACTCATTTCTCAACATATATCCTTTCTCAATATCTAGTCTATGGATTTGGTATACAGTGGTGGGCAAAAATAGGTTTACAGTTGTGAGTATGGAAAACACAGGTTTTTTCTTGTATTAGTATTTATTAATTATTGTACTATTTATATATGTTACAACTGTAAACCTACTTTTCCCACCTCTGTAGTATCAGATTAAGCATAGTACATATCAATTCACCTAGCACTGTTTGGTAGGTAGTAATACCAAACATTAGGATGATTAATGCTGGTTGCTAAAACAAATAAACAATATACATATTTTAGCGACGAATATAAAAACTCACCCCAGCACTTGATCAATCCTGCAAGGATGTTCCTGGTTGGGTGGTTTTCTGGACAACTGTCCCTTAAGTGGTAACTGGACTCATCCTCCTTCCTTGGATTGTTCATTGTCCTCCAGAACCTCCTTATAGCCCTCTGCTCCCTTGACTCACAGGCCTACAGAAGATTTTAGGGGCCAGGCCTAGAAGTGGTGTACATCACTATTGTCCTCATTCCATGGGTCAAAATTAGTTGCATGAGCCTACCTAGATGTGAAAGGGTATATTAATTATGTGTTGCCGTGTAACAAACCACCCCAGAGCTTAGCTCATGTAGTTAGTTCACAGTTCTGGGTTGGCAATTCACTCTGGACTTCACCGTGCTGACTCACATATTCATCTTTGGGTTAGATTCTGCTTCTGGTGGTTGACTGACTGTTGGCTGGAAAAACAGGGATGACTTGTCCATGAAACTCTTATTGTCCAACAGGCCTGTTTTATGGCAGCTCAATCTTCCAAGAGTAGCAAGAGAGCAAGTCTCAGTGCACTAATCTTCCCAAATCTGGGCTGTGTCCTCTGCTGTGTCCTCTGCTTGCAACAGGCTCATTGGCCAAAGCAAGTGTAATGGCTTGAGATTATAAGGTGCCCCTTTGGGGAACTTGAGGTAGGGTGAATATATGTTATATGTGAGACTTAAATCTTTGAAGGCTGGAGAGTACACTGTGGTAGGCAGAATAATGGCCCCCTGAAGATGTCTATATCTCAGTCCCTGTAATGTCTCAAAATGTTATGTTATGTTATGTGGAAAGGGGAATTAAAGTTGCTAATCATCTGACCTTAGCAAGAAGAAATTGTCATGGCCCAATGTAATTACAAGGGTCTTTAAATGGGAAAGAGAGAGGCAGAAGAGTTAAAATAAGAGAGATGGCATCATAAGAAAGACCTGACCAGCCATTGGTGGCCATAGGTAGATAGAAGGGGGCATGAAACCCAGGCATTATCTAAAAACTGGAAAAGGCAAGGAAATGGATTTCTCCTGGAACCCCCAGAAAGGAACATGGCTCTGCCTGATGAAACTCATTTTGGACTTGTGGCCTCCCGAACTGTAAGATAATAAATTTATGTCACTTTAAGCCACTAACTTGTGGTGATTTGTTACAGAAGCAATAAGAAACTGATAGAACAAGTACCAAGTCCAGAGTCAATGTGGGAGGGACCACCAAAAGGGCCTTCTCTCAAGGTAGACAAAGATATGAAGCAATAGGGTCATTCCTGCAATTAATCCACCATGGACTGCTAGAAAATACAGTATTCCCAAGTGTCCCAGAAGAACATGACATGGTTTGGTGAACACATAGCTTTGTCTCTGCCACCGTCTGTATTTTAATAAAGAATCCAGGGGAATTCGATCTGCAGTCACTTTTGTGGACCACTGCCTACTTCGCAGCCAAATGACACTTTTCCAAATTTTTGGCTGCAGTTTGACCAGTGCTGTATCCCTCAGGTTTCATGATGCTTTCCCAACATTCCACCCCTGTCCACTATCCCATTCTCTCTCACTCCATTTTCCATCTCCAGATTCCCCTTCTCTTGGTAAAATTTTATTCATCCTTCAAATTTAAATAAAATTTCCCCCCTGAGCAGGTCCACCCACTTTCTCCCAAGTACATTTTTTATTCTTTTTCTTTCTCCTCCCATCATCTTATCAAATTTTCAAACTCAGTCCTATGAAATAGTATGAAGAACTGTTTATTTAAATAAACCAACTTTAACATGGGCCAAGGACCTGAGGAGACATTTTTCAAAAGAAAATACACAGATGCCCAACAGGTATATTAAAAGGGTGCTCACTACCACTAATCATCAGGGAAATGCAAATCAGAACACAATGCTGTGTCAGCTCACACCTGTTAGAAGGACTAGCATTGAAAAGATAAGAAATAGCACATGAGGATGTAGACAGAAGGGAACACTTGTGCACTGTTGGTGGGACTGTACATTGGTACAGCTATTATGAAAAACAGTATGGAGGTTCCTCAAGAAATAAAAATAAAACTATTGTATAATCCAGCAATCCCATTTCTGGGTATTTATGTGAAGAAAACAAAGCTATCTAAAAGAGGTATTCACACTCTCATGTTTATTTACAACAGACAAGATATGGAAACAACCTAACTGTCCGACGACAGATAAATAGATTAAGAAAGTGTGATATATATGACATACTGCCATTTACAACAACATGGATGAACCTGGAGAGCATTATGCTAAGTGAAATAAGCCAGAGAGAGAAAAACAAATACTGCAATGATATTCCACACTTATACGTGAAATACAAAAGAGAGAGAGAGACGTCAAACTCATAGAAAAAAAGTAGAATGACAGTTGCCAGGGCTTGGGGTAAGTGGGAGAAGTGAGGAGAATCTGGTAAAAGAATACAGGTCTAAGATGAGTAAGTTTGAAGGATACAATGTACAGCATGGTGGTTGTAGTTAACAACACTGTGTTGTATATTTGAAATGTGCTTAGAGAGCAGGTAAAAGCTCTCACACACTCTAAAAAGGGAACTCTGTGAGGTGACAGATGGTAGGAATCCTTTCACAATGTATGTGCATATCAAATCACAACATTGTACACTTTAAATATATTATAATTTTATTTGTCAATTATCTCTCAGTAAATATGGGGTAAAAGTGTGTTTGTTTAGTAAAAGAATAGACATCTTTATCCTTGAGAAGCTTACAGTCTATCTGAGAAGTTAATGTCAGTGCAAAAATATATCTGGAATCTGCCCATGGTTCCCTTCTCAGTGGTCACCACCCTGGAACAATCCATCAATCAAACCCCAACTTGGCTATTACAGACTGATGCACTTACCCACTGTTGCCACCTACAACACATTCTTCACTGTGAAGTCAGCTTCACATTTTAGAAAGAGCTTTATTGAAATACAGTACACATATCATACAACTCACTCATTCAAAGTGTACAATTCAAAGGCTTTTAGTATCTTCACAGAGTCGTGCATCCATCACTACAATCCATTTTAGAACATTTTTTTCATTACTCTGAAAAGAAACCTCAGACTATTTAATCATCATCCGCAGTCCCCTCAGTCTACCCCACCCCAGCCCTTGCAGAACACACAAATCTCATGTTATTTTCCTGCCTACGCCTGTTGAATTGCTTCCCATCATCCCACTGCACTTATGATAAAACTACAAATCCTTTTGTTATTTGTGCCAGACTTAGCTGTCCAGCCTCATCTGTGTTTGCTCCTCTAGCTCCTTGCCTTCTGGGATCAGAGGTGTCCTTTCAGTTCCCTACATTCCAAGCTCTGTTTGTGCTCAGGGCCTTTGCACATGCTATGTCCCCTGTGTGTACAATGCTTTGCTCCACTCTTCATTTGTCTAACTTGACTGCACTATTAGATTTTAGCTGAAGTGATGACTGCAGGGATGCCTTCCCTAACCAATTTCCTATCTCAATTAGGTTCCCTTGTTGTACTTTCTCAAAGCATCTTCTAGTTTTATTCATAGTATTTACCACCATTTTAAACTATACATTCATTTGTTTGATGATTAAACTGAAGTTTTTCCTCTACTAAGTTTATAATGTTCATAGACATAAGGATTGTGATTTTTTTCCATTATTGAATGCCCAGTTCCCAGCACAGAACCTGGAGCATAGTGGGAACACAATAAATATTTACAAAATGATGAGAATGAATGAAGTAATCTGAGTAGTAAAAGCTAATGTATAGTTCTCAAGAACATCAAAATATTCATCGCCTTTAACCAAGTAATAGCCTTTCTGGGATTCTGTTTTAAAAGAGTAATCCTAAATAAGGGGCAAAGTGTAATTTTTAACAGTAAAACTTTAGGACCCTATGAATGCCCAATTATAATGCAAAATTTATGTAACACAGTATAGTTACTCAAAGGAACATTACACAGATATTAAAATTGAGGATAGTATGTAAAATTGATGTATTATATCAAGTGATATAATGACATCAAAGCATTTATGATTTAATGGAAAGCTAAAAAGCAAGATAGTATATAATAATAGCAATATGTAAAAATAGCATATGTAAAAATATGTCCATATATAGAAGAGTTTTATTACAAAGCCAAGCACAACATGCAAACAATTATTAACCGTATTTCCCTGTGGTGGGTGCAGAAATTATTTATTTTTGTTTTGATTTTTACTTTTCTTATTTTTTAATTTTGTTAATGAGCAGTTATTGCTTTTATGGTGAAAAATAGACCTTTTAACATGGTAAAAATAATTCCATATTTTTTCCAAGTAAAAGCACTTAATAAAGTGTTTGCTACCTAAGGACAGTCACCAGGGGGCTGAGGCCTTGCAGCAGGACAGGAAGGACGGTGGATTTGCCAGGCACCCCTCCTGGCTGAGGAGCTGCTTATGTGATCATTTCCATCTTTGCCACCTTCCTGAGTAGTGATGGCATTCCAAGTGACCCCACCTGCTTCCATGCACATTTCCTCTGAATCAATCAGGCTGTCCCTCTGTCTCCTGCTGTTAAAGTGACTGGCTTCCTGACTGAAGTGAGTGTACCAGGCTGAGAAGGACTGCCCCTAGCACATTGTGCTAATTAGAAAAAGGCACCCTTCTATGGCAGATACAACCTACAGCCAGGAGGTGAGTGTGGTGAGCAGACTCCAGGCTGGATTTCAGCTAACTCCCTCCCCTCCTGGCAGCTTTCCCCACCTCACCTCTGCAGGGTGCAACCCCTCTCTCAGACCCATTTATCTGGGTAAAAACTAGCTACGTTTGGGGCCAATGAGCTCAGCTGGAGTTCAGCCAGCTACAGTGAGATGTTCATTCCCATCCCATCATTTTTACATAACTCTGGCTGCATACACAACAGTACTGTACTGCACTTAGAGTCAAAGGTTCTGGCAGGCAGGGGACCTGCCTGTACAGTTATCAGAAGCTTAGCTCAGATCAGAGTACTGCCCAAATGTCCCCACTGGGCTGGCAAAATACATAAGCAGCAAAAAAAGGATTCAATTTTTGGCATATAAATGCTAGAAGGGAATTTTTTAAACAATCTAGATTATTTGACAGTAAGACTACAGATTTCAGGAGAATAATCATAACAACATCAAAGTGGTAATAGATAACAGTAGTAATAACAAATACTAGAAAAGCCTAAAAGATGTAAGGAGAGTAAGGAGATTTAACAACTAGATAGAATGTGTGGTCCTAGATTGAATCTTAACCAGAAAAAGAACAATTGGAAAAATTTGAATAAGGTCCGAAGGTCAGAAAGTAGTGTATCAATGTTAATGTCCTGAATTTTGATAACTGTACTGTGGTTATGTTAGATGTAGCATTTGGAAAATCTTGATCAAGGCGATTTAAGAATAAGGTTTTATCATATTTGCAACTTTTTTAAGTCAGAAAAAAACCAACACACACACACACACACACACACACACACACACACACACAGGCCTAATCCCTCCACATTTTATAGATGAGGACACAGAAAATCAAGTCACCAGCCCAGAGTCAGACAGCAATTGGGCAGCGATGGAGGGAGAATTCTCTCCTCTGCCTTCTGCACGTGAGTCAGGCCAATGAGGCCTGGTGGGTGGGATCAGAGTCTGAAAAAATAACTCTCAGTTTTCCTTTATTTGCACGCTTGGTCTGCTCAGTGTAGTCAGGCTTGGTTTAAAATCCCCAGAAGCATCCTAGGGAGGGTGTGAGCATGGTAGAAAGAGAGATGGAGAGTCATCAAAGACAACTTATCCCAAGCTTAGCCATAAGAGTGTCACCTCTGAGGGCCAGGTCTCTCAAAGCTTCAGTCTTTCAGGAAGTCCAGAACCTACTGCCATACTGGCTGCCTGAGAGAAGCCTTCAGAGGGGCTATGAGGAGAAGGTCACTGCAAAATTATGTCACAGGGGTCAACATAATGCTTAGGGGATCCTGGAGCTGGAGGCAGAACTGGGTTCTGCCAGGCCCTCTCAAGGATTTTGCTCCAATTGGAAAGGAATTAGATTCACTATACAAAATAGTATCCATTGCTTTTTATCTTTAAATAAATGCTTATGCTAAATAAATCACAAAAGAGGGGTCCTGAGTTGAGTGTCTCCATCTTTTAACCAATGGCTGAGCAGATTTCACCCAAATCACAGAGACCTTCCCCAGAGGGCTGTTTCTCACTGCCTGAGGCTGCAGAGAGCCAGGCAGCCTTGCCCAGTTCAGACCGTGGGACCCATGGCCTGATATGGTCTTTGGTAGGGATAGGGAGAGTCACATTTACTGTAATAACTGTGCCATACACTCACGATGACTTGCTTTCTTGAGTCCCCAAGGGTCAAGGTGAGACCAATTTTTAGAGTGGTTGATTCTTAGGTGCTTACCTGTCTTTGGAAAGCAAATGCTCCTTGCATAGACTGTCCTCAAATTTTGAAGTTTTGGGTCCCCTTCCTCTTTCCTACCTGACGCCTCCAGTATGTGTGTGTGCACCCTGCCTGTGTCTGCACCATTTGGCTGGTTTCCAGTTTGCAACCCCACTTATAGGAACTTATAATTCAGCTTTTTTTTCCTTATTAAATTAGTAATTATTCCCTATAATGTTCACCTTCAAAAAACTGTTGTTATCTCTTGACATCTACTACTTCCTCTTCTTCTCTAGTTATCCCTGTGGGTTTATAATCTTCAAAAAATTTCTTTATTGATATTTTTTTAAGTTGAGGTTTGGAAGACATGGAGATACGCATGTAACTTCAACCCATCTGGCTTGACCGGATGTGAGAGGTGGGGAGTCATCAAAGACTGCTGAACTCAGGTGGAGCAGGTGACTGTCAGCAAAGGTGTCCAACCCATGGCTCGTGGGCTGCATGCAGCCCAGGATGGCTATGAATGTGGCCCAACACAAAATCATGAACTTACTTAAAACATTATGAGATTTTGTGTGTGTGTGCTTATGTGTCATAATGTATTTAATGTGTGGCTGAAGACAACTCTTCTTCTTCCAGTGTGGCCCAGAGGCACCAAGAGGTTGGACACCCCACTAGAGGAAAGACTATTCCATGACATGCCAGCTAGATCTAGGGCACAACAGAGATTGCTCCTACTAAGTCTCCCTCGAGACTATCTGATTGACCTCTCCCCTATGACTCACAGCATGCTGGTTTCTGCCGGGTCCTGGAACAGACCACTTCCCCACCCCAGGCAAGCATGAAAGGTGCTTTTCTGTTACCTAGGGTGGATTACTCCCAGTACCCCACCTATCCTGCCCTGTCCTATGTAAGCTTTTAGCACCTATTGCAGGGTATGGATGATATCTATGTGTTTTGTTGCTGCCAGGGAGGCACTGCCTATAGTATGTCAGTTCCTGTAATACACTCTTAATGTAATATTAGAGTTGTCAGCCTCTTCCTCTGGTCTTTCAGCCCTGGGAAATCTTTCCCAAGAGTGACTAATGGCAGGCAAAGCCAGGAGCTGTCGGATAGGCCATCAATAATTGTTTCATGGTTAAAATCTGTGGAAAATTTGCTGAAGTCCTAAGGTTGTTGTGGATCCCACAGTGATCACACATTCCAGATTAAATCCTTTCTGAAGGTCAAGGTGAGGCAGCATGCTCTTACTGAAGGTGAAGATGGACTGAAGACATCATGAGTGACCTATTGACAGCTAAGGTGCACTTCCTAAGGACCCCACAGCCTCCCTCTGGTTGCTTGGAACATGAATGTTGCTCACCTGGGCATGCTGCTGGTAATGAGTGGAAACTCTGACAAACTGTGAGCAGGAATCAGAGCCAATAACAGGGCACATGCTGTGTGGCCTCTAACACCGTGCTCCCTCTTGCAACCTGGAGTAATGCTCAGATCCCAGCCCGCCAGCCTGCCCCTCACTCCTGAACCCCAGAGCCTCCGAGGCCGGGGGGACTATTTTCTCCTCTTCCTTGCCTCCTTGAGGAGTTTGACCTGAATAGCCTGAGACTCTGAATCTCATAGTAATTATGACAATAACAGGCATTTATTGTTTGCTTAGCACCTGACCTCTAACTCACATACCACAGCCCTGATAGAGGCTATCTCCAGTCTATACTCCCAACCCAATCAATTTAATTTTTTAAAAAATTTGCATTGAGTGCTTAATCTGTGTCAAATCTTGCTGCTTTTCTCCTCCAAAACATTTGTTAAACAATTGCCTGCTTTTAATCTCTTTTTTTATCATCCAAGTCTAGCCCTTACCTGCCAGCTGTCTCCTGGACAGCAGTGAGGACTTCGTAAACTTGTAGGATCCCTCTGTTCCACCTTCTTCAGATCACCCTCCAGTCTGAGGGATCTTCCAAAATGACAGTCCTTGGCAAGGCACCTTCTTGTCAAATGCTCTCCAGTGACACCCCATCACCAAGAGGACACATTCTGTTCATTCTCTGAGCTCGCAAATGCCCCACTAGGTGAGCCCTGTCTGAGTGTCCAGCCTCCCAGAACACCACCTACCACTGTGATTTTATGTGAAACCCCACACAGCTGCATGCATCATGCTGTTTCTCTTCCAGCTGAAATTACCTTTCTCTTTTTCCTTCTGGCTAGCTCCAACTTACCGTTATGTGTTTTCATGATCTTTTGGTGTGTCCTTACTAGACTATGAACTGTTAAAGGCAAGTCTCTTATTTAATCTTTGAATTACTATCTCTAGGAAGTAGCTAAGCACACATTACATGCTTTGAAAAAAACCTCTTATCACACATATTATGTGTCTGACACTGCTCATCACCTTACAAACATTTCTATAATCTGCATGATAAATGTGCACCTAACATATGGCATGAGCTGTTTTACATGCATACCTTTACTGTCTAGAGTGATTTTTAAAGACATAAACCAGATCCCACCTTCCCCTCCCCTGGCCCTCTCCCCGGCTCACTCACTGTGCCAGGGCCACACAGGCCTTCTCCATGCCCAAGCATACAGCAGGCTCCTTTCTACCCCAGTGTATTGCCTGTGCTTTTCCTTCAGCCTGGAACTCTCTGGCCTCAGACCTTTACCTGTTGGACTCTACTTTGTCATGCAGGTGACAGCTCATCTGTCACATCCTCAGAGGGCCCTTCTCCTCTCTGACATAGCCTCCTCCTCCACCCCTGAGTCAGGAGTCAATGGCCACAGGACCCCTTTTAATTTTCATCACAGCATGTCTCTAAACCTGATGTTATGTTGTTCCTGTGTGAGAAGGTAGTGCTGCCTCCCACTGGCCTGGAAATGCCACAGGAGCAGGGACTCGTCTGCCTTGTTCTCTCTCTCCCGAGCTCAGAACACGTCCTGGCACATGATCTCAAAGTTTTTGAGTATCCAATTTGTCCTTCTGTACAATCTCATGAGTTCTATGCTATTGTTATCCCCATTTTACAGGTGAGGGAAGAAGGGCTCAGAGAGGTTTACTGAGTAGGTTGTATAGCTATTCAGATGAGAAACCAGGCCCATTTGATGTTATAGCCAGCTTTCTGATTCCTACACTACTCCATGCCTTACACACCTGAGATGGCATCTCTGTCTGGTCCCAAGCTGCTCAATGCCTGTTCCTGAGCAGGAGTAGGTATTTCTACTTCTCTGCCCTGTCCCTTGGGTTTTCTCTCTCTTCCCTTCTGCTTGGCTTGGCTGCACACACTCAGAGCTATCAGACACTTCACAGTTTGGTCAGACTTCCTGGGCAGTCAGGTCAGATGCCTGTCATGGTGTCCATATCTATCACTGCCTAGACCACTGTGTCCCCTGCCAGTGCTAGCATTTCATGATGGCATGTGTTTTTGAATGCCTGCTTTATTACTCTTTTAAAATGAAGTGTACTTTTGAAAGGGCAAGTAGCATTCTGGAGGCTATGCTTTGGCATGTATTTAGGGCAACTGAGATGGCATTTGCATTGGCAATCAACTCCCTTCTTGCGCAGAATGGCCTAAAGTCACAATACCAATCCCAAATTTGGTCTCTATATCACAGACTAATATTGTGTTCCTCTGGGGACTGAGATCTCAGTTTTGATGATATTCTCCAGCATTCTTACCATAAGTCTAAAATTTATTCCTTCATCCATTTATTCATCTCACACAAATTTCTAGCTCCAGCAATGTGTACAAAGCGCTAAGTTAAGTGCCAAAGTGACATAGATGTGTAAGACAGAGCCAGTCCCTCCTCACTGCCATGGTCACCAGGGGATGGAAAATATATGACGGCTTCCCCAAGGGAGTAATAATTTTTACTTTTACCCTTGTACCAGATCCCTCACTTCACCATCTCGACCTCTTAAATTCAAAAGAGCTTTCCTTTGACCATGAAAAAGCACCCGAGGTTACATGAGAAACATTAGCTGGTGCATAAAACTGTCAGACTCCTGAGAAGAAGTAGCCCAAAGCAGACGCTCCAAAAGACAAAGATTGAGGAGCACATGGGAGATTAAAGGAAGCATTTTTCACCTCCCAGTGTGGAAGAATGCCCAGTCACAGAGCCAGAAGAAGACCTGAGGAGGTCAGTTAGGATGACTTGACAGCCAAGTCAAGGTAAATTAAGTGGAGGAGACGAAGGAAGAAAGAAGGGAAAGTGAGAAAGCAAAAACAAAACAAAACAAAAAGGCCATCAATTCCCATACCCCAAAGTGGTGATAGCATATTTAACCTGGGGGATGCAGAAAATGTCCCTTCTCCCCCATGACTTTGGGGTAATAGAGGGAGGTGGGAGCAACAAAGTAGTGGGGTGCTGGTGTGCCTTCTGCCCATTTGGGGGCTGCCTTTCCTGCTCCAGAAGCCTATGCCTTCACTTGCTTAGATCTGCTGATTTAGGCTCAGCTTGGACCAGCTGGCTTGCATCAGAACAGAGATTATAAAACTGTCAACGCCAAATGATTAAGCTCTGTGATTTTAAAGACTTTTCTCTTCCCAGGTTTTTCCACCTTCAATTGACGTTTTCACTCTCTGAGGCGAGGATAGGAGAATGTTGGGAGCCATAGAAGAGCCCCATAAAATTATAGACCCTACCACATGGGGGTCAGGCAAGAATTCTGAGACTATATTTTAAGCGTTCACAGGCTTTCTGTAGTCATTACTTGCTTTAGATGCCCTTCTGATTAGGGAAGGAATCTGCCCCCCTTGATAAGTAATTATTCTAGGACCCAATTTTTTTATATTAAGGTAATTTTGCTTACATACAAGTTTATAAATTGATCCTATTCTGAGAAGATCATGATTACCTTTGAAAAGCCCACTTTACATCATGCTGTTGGTTTGAAGGCAGAACCATATCAAAAGAAGAGAAAGGCAAATGCTTCGTTTTCAATCCCCTTCTTCCAGCCCATGCCTCCAGAACAGCACCATCCATTAGGGAGATGAGCACCAAGACTGCAGTTTTCCCCTTAAAGGAGCCATTAGTGAGGGCATCAGCACAGGCCTGCGACTGGTCCTTCCCTTTTAGGTGTCCTGTGTGTAATTGTCACTAATGCAAATTCATTAGACATTTCATTAGCTAAGTCAAAATCCTATATCCTGATCTTTAGCTGAAAACATCTCTGAATTAGATCATGAAAATTAGAATAAAACTTACTCGCTGGTGGTAGTTAATGAGTCATGACTAACTAAGGAAGAAGGAGGGGGTGGGAGAGTAGCTCTCCTTCCATGAGGCTGGTGGTTACGTGGAAGGGAAATTACTCTTCATTTCATGAGTTCACTGAAGGATGAAGCCATCACTGCTGAGTGCGTCAGACTTCCTGACCCAGCTTCCGGGGCTCTCCCTTCCACACCCTGGGGGAAGAATGTCAAATATGGGTAGTGAAGTCTTCAGGGTGGAGACCAGCCCTCAGTTGGGGGTATCTTTAGTGGAGCGCCAAAGGGAAGGCTCTTTTATCTTCTATGAGCTGTGGTGGAGACAATCAAAGAGGCATTACCTCTGATAATACATTTCACACACAAAGGAAACTGAAGTTGCAAAACGTTAGGTGGCTTGTTCCTGGTCACATAGGAACAGTGGAATGATGGGGACCCAATTCAGTCTTCTGGCTCCATGTACAATGAATGTTCTTTTCTCTGCACCATAATGCTTGCCAAGTGCTTGGCAACAATCTACCCTTCACTTCATACCCACTCTATGGGACGTGGTGGGATGGTATAGATGGAAAGAAGGGTAATGCATGGTCACTGCCTTCCTGGGATAAAGTAGAGTGGGGAGATGCTGTCAGCTCACAGGTGTTTAGAGAGCAGTGCAACATATGCCCTGATAGAGGCACGCAGATGGTGCCCTTGATGTATGGAGGTCACAGCCCTTTACTGCCTGGAAAGTCTTAGAAGAAGATACTTCAGTGGAGATGTTAAGTATGACATCATTAGTTTGTGTCTGAGATTGCATTCACCTTATAAAGAGAATCTGAAGCAGAGATCTGAGGGCAAAAAGTTGATTTAGGAGATATATGAACACCAGAAGGAAAATAAGAAATAGAGAAATGGAAGAAAATGCATCCATAAGGATGTGTTAAGTCAGCTATCACACTCTGTGGAGTAACTCTAGAAACAGGTACCAAACACATGTCTCAGGAATAGCTCACCTGAGAGGCAAGGGCACTGGGGTATATATTGTCAACATATAGAGAATTTTTGTGAGTTTATTTAAGCCAAACTGACAACAATTGCTGGAAAGAAAACCTTAATGGATTGAGAAAATGCTCTGGAAAATGGCCATTCTGCACCTTATTTTATACATGATAATCAAAAGAGAAGATGGAAGTGGGTTACATGAAATCCAGTGGTGATAGATTAGAGAGGTGGGAGAAAGCAAAGCAGGGAACATCTGGGATTGGATAAAAAGTGAAATGATAAGACACATACTTTTGTTACATAGGTGGGTACAGGATAGTTAACAGTGAACAATTAACAGATAACAATAACAGTGAAGGGATTTCTGGTTTCCCTCTGCTGTGGTGCCTGTGTTTTGAGGGGTATGGATAAAAGAAATTACTTTGACAGTCCAAAGGTATGTTATCTTAGATGCAAAAAGAGAATACACAGGCTTAGTTAAGGTAAAGATCAACTTTTGTTAGGGAAGATTCCAGCCTAGGATATGACTGCCTGCCATCAGCTGCTTTTAGTTAGAACATTTTTAACTTCAGACCATCCTATGTGGTTACTTTAGGTCTCTGAATTTGCAAGACCACCACGCAGGCTTTCCCTGAGCTTGTCAGGCTTAGCATGCGGCCCCTTTTGATCCACATAAGACACCAAGTCATGGTTTGAGTTCTGCTCCTGGTGGGGAATGCTGGATGCCTGGTATTTGCAGCCTATCTTATGAGGACAGAATGGCCATCTCTGACTTGATGGAAGCCCTCAGGCACAGACGCACAGATGCTTGCAGATGTGAACCTACTGGATGCCCTCACATGTGTAAGGTACGAGGGTTAAAGATAGGGCACTGGCAATATTTGTTCCAATGGTCAGAGGGGGAGCCATTGGCAGCAATGCAAAGGCATCGAGTCCCGCAAAAGCATGGTGTGTTGAGAGCAAAACAACTAGAAAAAACATTTGAGGCCTAAACTGCAGGAAGAAGTATAGGAAACAACAAAGATGAACATGTAGATAGGTGAGACCATGGGGCTCTTCTATGCCTTGCTACATAATCTGAATGACCATATTCTGTTGTTCTGGTTGATAGTGTATAAGACAGAGGAAGGGAGAAGTCTAAGATGACTCAGATTTCTGTGAGAGGGTTCAAAGAAAGAGCATGCACAAATCCTGAGCCAGTATGGACTGAGACTCAGTTCATGCAGGTGTGATGGAATCTGGGTCCCTTCCCAAGGGTTACAGGGCCTCTAAGCACCAGGAGGAGAGAGCAGGTACAGAGCATTCTTCAAAGCCCCTGGCCCTGACTGAACAGCAGGTCACATCCAACTGGGACTCACAGTTAGCCTGGGGCCTGAAACAGGTTGAAGTCACAGCTGGGAAACACAGATGGATGGGTGGAGCTGCTGCAGCTCTCTCTCCTCCCCTCCAGCTCCTCCTAAGCATCACTTGGCCACTCACAAGTCCCTCCTCCTCATGGTCCCTCCCACCAGGGAGTCTCACCGCTCCAGGACTTTCAACCAGGACCTCAATTTACTGAAAGCAAACTTCCCTGCATTATGGTCTTCTTAGAATGCTGGTTATTTCTCTTTTCTTAACTTACATTCTAATTTGCCTTCTGGGCCTCCATTTCCTGCTTTGGAAAATAAGAGGATTGTTCTACATTTGCAAAATTCTTTCAAGCTCTGATGTTTGCCTGCTTTCTTATCTGTAGACACATCAAAAGTGTGGGAATGGGGATGCAGAAAAGGGAATGATCCCATCTCCCTCAGGAACTGGGAAGACTATGAAGATGGGGCACATCAGACACGGGCTATGGACAGCTAGGATTGTAATGGGAGCTGAGAAGAAAGGGCAGAGGTCATGAGTGAGGGGAGATGACTTGATAATTTTGAGAGTCCTATCCAGACATGCAAGTCCATGATTCAGTGTTTCTATGGATACTTTGGGAAAAATAAATAAAAATCTTTAATAGATTGTTCTCAGAACTTCCCATGGCTGAGGAGGTCAGCAGGTGACAATGACATCATTTCCATCACTCAAAAGCTCCAGCCTCTTTCATACCTGAGTCCTGCTCTCAGCAATGAGAAGCAAAGAAGAATTGTTTCTTAACCATCGATGAATTAACTTACATGCGGTGATGTGGGATTAGGACTTCTCACTGAGGGATTTAGTCCATCTGACATTTAGTAGGTACTCAATAAATCCTAGATGATGACTGAAATGATATTGATGTGTCTATAGAATTTCATTTTCTGGATATTTGTGAAAATTAGTGAGATATTCACCTGTATAGAATAATGCAGGAAGAGTCCTGTTTGGAGGCTGGGAGGTAGACTTTTCAAACTACAGAGCAGGGTTCTCAATTTATGGCCCTTGAGCCATGAGCATCGGCTTCACCTGGGAACTTTAAAAAAATTTTAAATCTCCAGGCTCCTTCTCAGACCTATTGAATCAGAAACTCTGGGTAGGGCCCAGCACTCTGTCTTAACCAACCCTCCAAGTGACTCTTATGCTTGCTCAGTTTTGAAAATGACTCTATTTCCAGAACTTTATGTGACATCTCTGCGTGGATAAATTTTACTCAATTCAATCAGGAAAGAAAGGAAGGGAGGGAAGGGGAGAGAGGGAGAGGAGGAGGAGAGAGAAATTCTCTGAAGTTCCAGAGTGACAGATTCAAAAGACCAGGTATCATTAAACCTGTCTTTTGAGAGGAGGGGTGGACCAAGGAGTTAAACAATAAATGTGGGGACAGTTAATCTGGCTTCTAGCCCTTGATCTGCTAGCAATAAGCTGTCACCTTCACCAAGTTATTCAGCTTCTCTGAGCATCTGTAAGATGAAGGTGCCTGCCCACATGGTCTCCAGAAATAGAAACATGTCCAGAGGGAGTGTGCAGGATTTTCCCTATGCCTCCATAAACTGAGCCAGATCATTCTATTGATTCCTGAGTGGGTGTCCACCCTACACCGTAACAACCTGCCCATTGGATCAAAAACACTGCCCAAATTGTTGCTCTCTGTTCCCTGTAGAGCTAATAGAGACTGGAGCTTTTCTTTAACATGCTTGGTGTTGTACATTAACAAGCATTTGCCTCCTTCTGGCATAGCACCTGGGGTTGCTTGCCTTGTCTGAGAGATGGATGGCAAACCATTTCAGCTGGTTTTGCTGCCAAGTGCCTGCACTGCAGCCTCTGTGGCACACCGTGATTGAGCTAGGGAGGCTGAGCATCAAGACTCTCCCCGAGGACTCCCTTTTTCATTTACATTTCCAATTTCTAGACTTGTCAACGGTTTCCGCCTCTCTTCTCCAAGAACAGAACACACTTAAAAACAAAGGTTGATTTGTTTCATTTGTTCATACATGCAGACAACAGAATGGTGGTTACTGGAAAGGGAGGGGGATGGGGGAGGACATAGAGGGTAAAGGGGGTCAAATGTATGGTTGTAGAAGGAGACTAGACTTTGAGTTGTGAGCGCATAATGGAATATACAGATGATGTGCTATAAAATTGTACACCTGAACTTATATGATGTTATTAAGCAATGTCACCACAATAACTTTAAATTTTTTAAGAAAAGGTAATTTCCCTTTAAAACTGCCTGGGGGACTCAGCATCCCCGGCTGTGAGACTCTCATTTGCCAAGAGTAACAGCCTTCTCTGCTCTTAGTCACAAGGGTCATCTTGGGGCTTACTGCTCTCAGCGTGAAATCGCAGGGAATGAGAAGAGAGCCCCTTCTCTAGCTGCATGCCAGCCTGTCTGCTCCCTCCTTCAACTGACCATTCAAAGCACCCTGGCTCTGTTCCACTCATTTCTAAAATTTGAGATATCATTCACATACTGTAAAATTTACCTTCTTATTCATCACCCCCAAAGGAAACACTGTACTCATTGAGCAGTTACTCCTGATTCCCTGCTGCCTCAGCTCCTGGCAACCACTAATCTTCCTGTCTCTATGGATTTGCCTATTCTGAACATTTCATACAAATGGAATCATATAATATGCAGACTTTCTTTCACTTACCCTAATGTTTTCAAGGCTCATCTATGTTACAGCAAGTATCAGTATGTCATTCCTTTTTATAACTAATCGTCTATGGCATGAATACGCCACATTTGATTTACCCATTCATTTGTTGATGGACATCTGGATTGTTTCTACCTTTTGGGTATTATGAGTAATGCTGATGTGAACATTTGTGTGGCAAGTTTTTGTGTGAAAATATTTCAATTCTCTCCAGCTATATATCAGAGTGGAACTGTCATTTTGTATGGTAACTTCATGTTTAACTTTTTGAAAGACAGCCAAACTTTTTTTCCAAAGTGGCTGCACCATACACATTCCCATCAGCAGTGTAAGAGGATTCCAGTTCTTCCATCTTCTCACCAACACTTGTTGTTTCTGCCCTTTGGGATTATAGCCATCCTAATGGATATGAAGTGTTACCTTGTGGTTTTGATTTGCATTTTCCTGATGATTAGCAATGTTCAGCACCTTTTCACACGTTCATTGGCCATTTGCATTTGTTCTTTGGAGAAATGTCTATTCAAACCCTTTACCTACTTATAAATCGGGTTATTTGTCATTTTCTTTCTGAGTTGTGTTATTCGCATATTCTGTATACTAGATTTTAATCAGATACACAATTCGAATACATTTTCTTCAATTCTGTAGGTATCCTCTGATATACAAGTTTTTAATTTTGATAAAGTCCGTATCTTTCCTTTAGTTGCTTTTGTTTTAGATGTCAAATCTAAGAAACTGTTGCCTAAGCCAAGGTCATGAAGATTTACATCTAGGGTTTCTTCTAAGAGTTTTATAGTTTTAGCTCTTATGCCTAGGTCTTTGATCCATTGTTAGGTAATTTGGTAATTTTTTTATTGTTGACACTATCATAGATGCCCCCATTTTCTTACCCTTTACCCTCCTCTACCCAGACCCCTCTCCATGGCCTTCACCACATTATTGTCCTTGCCCATGGGCTATGCATATGCATGTATATGTTCTTTGGCTAATCTCTCCCAGTTCCCTCCAACCTCTCCCTTCTAAGATCTGTCAGTCTGTTCTAGGTACATATGCCTGTGGATTTATTTTATTTGTCAGTTAATTTTGTTCATTAGATTCTACATTTGTATATGGTGTGAGGTAAGGGTCTGACTTCATTTTTTTATGTGTATATCCATTTGTCTTGCACTATTTGTTAAAGAGACTATTGTTTCCCCACGAATTCTTCTACCACTCTTACAACTTCTAGGAGATCCAGTCTCCTGTGGTTCACCCATTTATGTTCAGTTTCTCCTCTCTCAAAGCTACATGGTCTGCTCACTGAGGGCAGAAACTGGCAACAAATTTTTGGCTCCTCATGAGGGTGGGCACAAGATTATTCAAAGCTTCTAAGTGCATATATTAATTGAATAATTCTGGAAATTGCTGCAGACTCTTCCCTTCTGAGTACTTTTCACTTAGAGGTCCTAAGTTTCTTATATAGCCTGCACCAATGTTAATTTAGTTGAACACAATTTTATGAAGTCAGAACCAAAAGCAGGCATGGGGAAGTGAAGGACAGTGGCTTCAAATGAATTTAAGGTCCAAAGTCTATGAGTTCTCTGTGGGGAGGTTCTGGCAACCTGGTTCCTTCACCATCATATCCAGCTGCTCAAACTGACCCAGTAGCATGGAGGACCATAGGCCTTCTCACTCAGCCATCAAGGAGGGAGGGGGGTGCAGAGCCAGACAAGGCAGGGAGAGGAAAAAGTGTTTAGAGGAAGAAGGGCCTTCCTTAGAAAATCCTTGAGAAACAGAGACATGGATGGGATGACAGGGGCCAGGGAGCTTGAGGGGTGGTCTCAGGACTGTCTACATGCACTGGAAGCTGCCCTAAGAAGGCCAACTCCCCCCAAAAGAAAATATAAACAGCCTTTGCTTGTTCCTGGCAACAAATTATTAAAATAATGGGCTTATGTTTCAAAGGTTTCTTCCCCTGTGTTTGATCAATAAAATGTTCTTTAGATCAATACAAATGTAATTTCGCTGCTGGCAGCCATTTATAGCATACAATGGAGAGGTCGCTGCCCGGCAAGGCCAGCTCGTGAGCATCGCATAAGTGTCACACTCGCTAGCAGTGGGGGCGCTTGAGAACAGACAGCAAACTGAGGAGATTACCCACCAATAAGTTCAAGGTTGGCACCAACTCAAGGCCACCAGGAGAAAGAATCTGGCTCTCCTTAATTTATATTTAAAGCTAGATAATGAAAAGAGTGTGGAATTGGTGATGTTTATTTATCACTTCCCATGTGCCAGAGACTATTTTAAGTGCATTCTGTGAATTAACTCATTTAAATCTCACATAAACCCAGTGAAATAACCCCACTATCACTCTCCTTTTTTTGACTTGGCTATTGAGGCACAGAGAGGTTTAACAACTAGGATCCAGGCACATAGCTGATAGGAGCTGAACTGGCTGGGACTTGAACACACACAGTCTGATTGCAGAACGGTAAGCATGGCAGTGAGTCCTCCCTCCATCTGAGTATCACTTGTAGCCCCGGACATTTATTTATGAGGTGCTGACCACAGGCCAGACACTGTGCTTTATACTGTCATGTGATTGGCATATTTTATTCCCCCAAACCTTTTTTTATAGATGAGATACCAAGGCCTAGAGAAGATCAATGATTTGCCCAAGTTTCATTGTCAGGAAGTGGCAGAGCCAACATTCAAACCCGGGGGCTCTCAAGCCAGTGCTACTGTGCTATACTCTGGCCTTCTGGGAGGCAGATGAGTGATCTGTGCATTTCTTTCTTCTCTGGCAGCTGCCCCTGTGAAGGACAGAGGATGTGTGCCCAGGGAGCTCATACTGAGGAAAAGCCCCTGAGAGGCAGAACAAGTGAACCAGAGGCTCCTAGGATGCCCGGTAGAGTGAGCAGTGAGCCCTCAGGGTAGGGTTCACTGCTCACACTACTCTGACAGCCCCAGAGCCCTCTGAGCCCACTGAGAAAAAGGCTGTCTGAGTTCAAATTCCTGCTCCTGCTGCAGGCTGAGCCTGATAGTGGCTGAGAAACAGATTAGCCCAAGTTCAGTTCTCAGACATTTTCTGAGCCTGCACTCCCACTGCCCAGCACAAGTCTGATTCCCTTTCTAGGCAGTAAGTTTCATGAAGACAGGGCAGGTGAGGAGTCAAGGGTCCTGGATGGGGCCACATTTAATATGTTGAGGTCCCAAATCAGCAGTGTGTGCTTGAGCAAGTCCTTTCCATTCCCTGGGTCACACTTCCCTGTCTGTAATACAATGAACTTGGGCCAAGTCATCTCTAAAATCTCTCCCACTTCAAACACAGTACAGATCAGTAGAAAGGAAGAAGGCCAGTCCTTCTAAGACAGAGGTTAATGTTTCACTTGTTCAGCAATATGTGTTGAATGCCCATCATGCACCAGGCATGTGATTCAGCCATGAGCAAGAGAGACAACATCCCTGGTTGTCTTTGTGAAGCTTAACTTTTCATGCCTTGTGAGGTGCCAGACTCATTCATTCATTCAGGACATCAGCTACAGGTGAAATGACAGGTGCTGAGGAGTCAGACTAGCAAGACCAGGCACTAAAGTTTCAGCAGGGCACTGAAGGCACTAAAATTTCAGCAGGGAAGTGAGGCATGTCAGTTTTGAGATTAGGACCAAATCCATGCTTGTTCTAAATCTATTCCCAGCATCATGTAAGAACTCACTAAAAGAGTAGGATTTCAGATCTATCCCCAAAGTGGCCCAGGAGAGCAGGGAAGCTGGGAAGGAAGATGGAAGGCACCCTGGCAGAGTGCATGAGGCTAGGGCAGGCATGCACAGGAGCCATTCTTGCTCTGAGTTCATGGACATGTCAGGTGAATGAATGAGAGGGGCCAAGAAGGGCAGACCTCAGTGTCAGCCCTGCTGCATCTTAGTCCATACTCTGCTGTCCCAAGGGGCATGCAACAATATGCAGATAGACTCTACCCCTTCTCAGAGCTCATCAGGAAAATCCAAGGTACTCAAGCTAAAGTTAGGTTGTGGCCAATCTCTGCACCTGCCCCCACATTTAGCAGGGCCTCTGAGTTTTCTAAGTCTTCCCAGAGCATCAGAGTCTTGGGGTACACCCCTGTGTTTCACTTTAGATAGCTTAGACATTCTTTGCCCATGGCACCTCACTTCCTGGGAGTCAGAATTTGTTCATGCCCCCCTTATTTCTTCAAGGGATGGTTGAGTACTATATTTAACATTCCACCTTCTCAGCATCCATGCCAGCTTTCTTCCAGCTTCCCCTTCCCTGGGTCTCAGCTGCCACAAACCCTGACACCATCATCTAGTTAAGGGCCATGACCTTGGACAGGCCACTTTTCCTCTGCTGACTTCAATTTCCCCACCTGTAAACTGAGAATAATTTCACCTATCTTAATGACTTGACAGAGTTGTGTTGAAAATCACATGAGATAAATAGAAAATAATAAACTATTAAGTGTTAAGAGTAGAGGTAGTATTAATGATGAAAATATTTAGGACACACACCAGAGTGACAAGAGGTGGAGACCATTTCTTTTTCCATTGAAATGTTCAGATTCAATTAGCCATCCCTGAACACCTCATGTGTGCCAGGCACCGGGACAGTTGCCTTTGTGTTTCTAACCTCATGAGGCTTTAAACATCACATGATTCCTTTCCATTTACAAATAAAGAGAGATAGGCTCTGAGAAGTGTTATATTTTATCCAAAGACACAAATCCTTAAGCAACTGGGTTTCCTGGAGTATTCATCTGGCCCTTTAAGCCACAATTACACAGAACACTAAACTCTCATCCACATGGTCTCGGAAAAATACAAAGTGTGCTGTACTCCTACCTTTAAATGCAAACCCTCTGCTTTCAGACCCAATTAGGAGCAGGTAATTACCTGTGGGAAGTGGGGAGTTGGGCAGTTTGCTGGATTGAACAGAGAGTACTAGAACTAGTCTTTTCTAGTTATCAATAAAATGCTACAACAAAATCATTATTTGGCAATGTGTTTGTTTAATGCTTCATTGCATGGGCCCAGGGTGGAAAGTAGCCACAGTCACCTCTCTATGATGACACTATGTGCTGGTGTCCTTGACCTCACTGCCTGTGTTTGGCAGTGATGTGGCATGCTATAGGATGACCCAATTTTCCCAGACTTCCATAGAGGGAGATATAATCTCATATCCCTCAGTCCTCCCATGTGGAACCCTTGGTCTTACAGCTAGAGTCTCAGCCTTGAATAGTCCCTGAGATAATCCTGAACCAGGCAGGCCAAACTTCAACTACCTGAGCCCTGCAGCTGGAGGCAAGAGAGCTTAACCAAGCTGTTGTTGCCAAGTGTCAGGTGCACTAGAATGAGCCCTTATCATCCTGTGCTCACAGAACCTAGCCAGTCCGGACACAGACCTGGGCTTCCAGCTCAGCTTTCCTGCCCAACCTGCCAGGCACCTGCCAGGAGGGCATGCTCAGCCTGGATTTCAGCCTGCTTGATGAGGTCTGCTATACACTGTCCAACCACTTCCCTGGGGACTGAATTCTGCTCCCAGCCCACCTGTGCCAATCATGATCCTGCTGCTTTCTAATTCTGAGTATTGTCTGTCCCCTGATCATGGACACCTGCCTAAACTGCACTTGAGCTTCTTGACCCTGTTGATCTCCATGGACCAGCTGTTGGCTATCCACATAAGTGTTGCTTAGTCCTGTCTTCCTCCTGTTATGCTAGCCTGAGATACCAGGGTTCCAGAATGTTTCCTGTAAGGGCTAATGGGCCTTCCATGCCTCTTCATCCTATTTTATTAGAATAATGTGACTGCCTGATTGAAGGACATTTGAAAGTCATTGAGTGAGCAAAGAATGTTTTGATGCTGCCTGGTTCTTTCTCCCCTGGGACTCTCAGTCTTGGCAACTTCCCACCATTTTACTTGTTCCTTGAAACAGACACATAATCGCAGAGTCCAGGTGGGCCAACATGATGGCAGAGTCCTTGGTACCCCACAAGAGAGCAGGCTCTAGCTTTGGGACTTTCCCTGAAGAGCAAGAGGAGTTGGTTCTTACTAGCGTAAAATATGGAGATGTTTCCACTTTACACTGGGCAGGGAAAGAGTCAGAATGTACTTTGCCATTAGCAAGGAGTTTTCCATTTTGGGTACCATGTTGATTAACTGCAAGGCACGATGGTCCAGGACAGACTCTTGTCAACACCAGGCAATCACACATTCCTCAGGCTTCATTTGCTCAGTCGTTCAAATAGAAGCATTAATCACACTTTATACCAGGTTACCTGTGATGGATGTGGTTACGAGGTTGACAAGATCTCTGCACTCACAGATACACTGCTCAGCATCCATGAAATAGCAGTGTTTGGGTGAGCAATGCTGAGGGTACATAGGGCACTCCAGCCTTCTTTCTTGTCTTCAACCTGCCAGTCATCAATTCTATTTTTTGCCTTCAGTTTGGCCAATACTAGTGAGGCCAGACACCTCTAAATTCAACATGAAGTACATCAAAGCAGAGGAATAATTCCTCAAATGCTCCAATGAGCTACATGCTCCAAAAACTCAAGGGACTCCCCGGGAAACCAGTGAGGCACTAGGATGATTTACAAATTCTATCAGATCATTTCTTTCAGTGTCAATGACTGGGAATCTAAACTATTTCTATCAAGAGAAAAATTTCCCAAAGCGCACCAGTCACTTAGTCTGCATAGTGCCTAATGACTAATCCAATAACCAGTTATTTTGGTGAGTTGTAGACACAGTCTCCACGGGCCTTGGGTCTATGAGTATCATTATGGAAACTGGAAGTCTTGGCTTCTTGCCCAATGGCAGACAAACATGAGCTCAGCTTTCCTTCTTTTATGTGGGCTAACTAAACTCTTGCCACGATCCAAATGACAATGATCCAAACTCCAGGATTAGTGTCGTCTGAGAATCATAATGTTAGGAAGTCTTATAGAGGTGACAGAATTCCAATTTATGGTTAGTGCAGAAACCTCAGAATGATACTTCTAATTTGGCTTGAATACCTCCTATAACAGGAAGCTCACTCTATAATAAATCATCCACTTCCATTGTGGAGTTATTCTAAGTGCCAGGAAGTTCTTCCTCATAATGAGCTGAAATCTACCTCCTGGAAATTTTACCACATTGATTCTATTCTGCACCATATGAAATGAGTCTAGTTCTCCTTCCTCATGAAAGCTCTTAAAATTCCTGAAGATGCTCATTCTGGCTTTCCTGGAACTCTAGCTTGCAGATGGAAAATCATGAGATTTCTCAGCCTCCATCATTGCACGAGCCAATTTTTATAATCTCCTCCCGCTGCCCCCTCTCTTTCCCCTCGCCCATAGGTTCTTTTCTCTTGAGAATCCTGATCAATAGCTGCATAAGTTTGAGAGCTCTATTCACTCATCTTGCCATCCCATCCTGCAAGCATCTGAGGCCATCCTCAAGGGACTTCCCCTGAGGAGGGAATTTGCCCTCATAAAACAATGGTGAAATGGTGGGCTGGCTCTGAACTCACATCCCACTGAGACTGAGGGAATTCTCCACCAAAGGATGTTTGCAAAGCTGCCACTTTCCCACCCTGAATATCACCCCAGAGGCAAGGAGAAGAGAAATGAGAAAACAGAAAGTTCTGCACAACAGGAAACCAACTCAGAAAGCTGTGAAAATCATGTATCCTTTTGAGGCGTAATGGTTTTAATTTTCTCAGGCCCTGATCTCCCTGGCAACAATTTAGAAATGCATAAGCATTTATGAATCAAAGTTGGGCATGTCTGCATGTTTAATTATGTGTCATTGGATGGAAACCTTCCTTTTGATCTCAGCATTTAAAGGGATTTATGCTTTTACAATTACATTTTGTTCTCCTCCCATAGTCAGTGTAAGTTATTGAATAGTATCAGTGTGGTTGTGGTGGAGGAGGATGCTGAGGAATTCAGGGAGATTTTTGTTCTGCCTGGAATGCAGTGAAGCGCTGCCCACATGCTTCTATTCCTGAAAAATGAGAGGGCTGCTGGGACCACTCCACTGCACTGTGAGCATCCCTATCAATAAGGCCCCTTACCCTGTCCAGAGGATGCTGCTCCAACAAGGATTGGAGCTTCTTTTTATCTAAGACAGGGTAGGGTCTCCTTACCCTGTTCAAGAGTGGCCACTGATAAGCCTCCGAATCTCCCCGATGACAGATTGATCCTAGATTGATTCCACCTTCACAGTAGATGTCAGTGGTTGCCTAATGGATATCAGGTATCAGATGGATGTATCAGAGACAAATGGAAGGCTGCTTATCCTCAACAGAATTTAGATTGCTTTTCCTTCCTTTTCTAAAACGTCTCTTTCCTCTCTTTGTGTCCACTCCTCCCTTCTTTCCCCCTTATTTGTTCTCTTCCCCCCTTCCTCCCACACATGATATATTGCAATGACTCTCCGAGTCATCATTAGGAACACACATTAAAGACTTGTCAGGAACTCCTAAGGTCTGCATGTGAGCGCTCCTAACCCTTTCTGTGAGGAAGCCAGCTGGATCAGAAGTACCACACCGTGGACACAAGCGTCATTATCACATACATTCTCCCTCAAAGGAACTGACTCGAACTGTTTATTCACTCAGACAGGCATTCATCTGTTTAACATTTCTCGAGGACTTATGCCAATGTCGTAGGGCTATGAGGAATGACTGGGTTTCCTCCCTACTCCACCATGTACAAATTGCTCTTCCTCACCATGCCTCAGTTTCCTCATCTGTAAATGGGCATGATAAATTCTCACTAGATTAAAGTGTAAATTAATACAAAGTAGTTTAGAGTGCTTTGCTTAGATCCTGGAGGTAACAAACCACTCCCATACTTAGTGACATAGAACAGTCACCACCTTAGAATAGTTGCAATTTCTTTTTTCTGTAAAAGGACACAAAGTAAATATTTTAAGCTTTGCAGGCTGTTGCACCTACCCAACTCTGCTGTTGTAATGTGAAAGCAGCTGCAATATTGTGATTTACAACAAATATATGTTTTGGTCTTCCTCCACATTGGCTCACAGCTTTCAAACCAAAGCTAATCAATAAAAATGACAGAAGAAACTTTTGTTACAATATTTAGTCTTTTGTCCTCAGTTCTTGGAACCTCTTCAGAGCCATAACATTGAAATAGGTTTCTTATTATTCAGAACAAGCCCCTTTCAACCACACCTGAGTTTAGGTTAGTGAAGCCACTTTTGGAATGCTCCTGTTTGACCTAAGAATGGAGGCTTGGTTGCCCAGGGAACCAACCAGGTGATTAAAAGCTTAGAAATTTCAGCTTCCCTCCCCACCCAGGAGAGGGACTGGAATTGAGTTCAATTACCAAATGGCCAGTGACTTAATCAATCATTTCTGTGTAACAAAGCCTCCCTGAAAGTTCCTAAACTATGGAGTCTGGACAGCTTCCAGCTGGTGAAGCACAAGACTTCATATGCTGGGATGGTGGTACACCCCAGACTCCACGGGGACAGAAGCTCTATGTTCAGAACCGTGTCCTATGTATCTCTTCGTCTCGCTATTCATTTGTATCCTTTAAAATCCTTTGCAATAAATTGGCAATCCGGTAAACTAGTTTCCTGAGTTTTGTGAGCTGTTCCAGTAAATTAATTGGGCCTGAGTAGAGGGCTGTAGGAACCTCCAATTTATAGCCAATTGGTCAGAAGCACAAGTGACACCCTGGACTTGCAATTGGCATCTGAAGTGGGGGTGGTCTTGTTGGATTAAACCCTTACCCATGGGATCTGATGCCAACTCCATGGAGATAGTGTCAGAATTGAGTTGAGATATGTAGGACACCCAGCTGATGTCACAGAATTCCTTGATATTTGAAAACCCACACATCTGTTGTCAGAAGTGTTGTGAGTATGGCACTCATGTGAAAGTAAAGAGAACACATGGAAATGAGTCTTTCCTTTAGAGCAGCTATAGACAACACATAAACAAATGAGTGAGGCTGTTTTCCGATAAAACTGTATTTACAAAAACAGGATGCAGGACAGATTTGGCCAACAGGGCATAGTTTGCCAAGCCCTGACTTAAAACCACAACCACTTATTTGCCTCACAGTTCTATGGGTTGACAATTTTGATGAGGATCCAGTGTGTATTTTTTTCTGGCCTTGGCTAGGCTTACTCATGTGTCTGCAGTCAGCTGCCAGGCCAGCTGGGGCTGGCTCATCTTGGATGGCCTCAGATGCTCCATGTGCTCTCTCATCCTGCAGCAGGCTAGTCTGGAATTATTCAAATGGAAGCTGGCCAGGGCTCCAAGAGACCCAGCAGAAATATGCAAGGTCTCTTCAGGTCTAGGAGTGCCACTGATGCAACGTCTGTCACTTCTGCCACATTCTATTGGTCCAAGCAAGCACAGGTGACACCCTGAACTTGCAATTTGCATCTTAAGTGGGGGTGGTCTTTTTGGGCCCAGAGTTAATGGTCAGGGAAACAGACTCTATCATTGGGTGTAACAGCTGCAAATTACACTGCAAAGGAGAATGCATACAGCAGGAAGTTTACCACAGGCATTTTTGCAAACAGTCTACTCACTGGCACATAACAAGTGCTGTATAAAAGGTAACTTTTAGCATATACTTCTTATGTATCATATTCTGGGGTAGAAAAAGGAGAGATTATAAAGCTGTGAAGTCCTAGCTTTGAAGTGCTCACAGTACAAAATGTGAAATAACATTTGTTCACAAATAACTATAACAAAGAATAAAAATAAGAAGTGGTTCTCCAGCTTGGATTTCAGAGCTCAGGAGATATAAGTAACTAAAGTGCACGAGATAAAAAGTTACGGTAAGTTTATGTACCACTTGGGGACTATATCTCAGAGTTCTTTGTGACAAAATAATCATATATTATATCCTAGGTTCCAGACACTTGTGAGGATAGTGAGATGATAGTAATGTAGCCCTCAGGCTCATGATGGAAGATCACCCACCAGGGTCACCTTTCACAGTCACCCTCATAATCTCTGCAGGTGAGAATGTCCCAGTATCACCTAACCCGTTGATTTTCTTATCTCAGTTACACTAGCAGAAGAAACATATGGGAAGTTGTAAGACAGTGGCCATGCAGGCAGAAGAGATGAAGTGAAACTAGGGATGGCATTAGAGACAGAGAGGTCAGTAATCACAAAGGCCCTGAGATGGGAGCAGGCCTGCTGTGTCTAAGGAACATTTAAGAGACTGGCATAGCTGGATCAGAGAGAGAAAGTAGGACAGTGGTGATAACAGAGTTAGAGGGTGCCACTAGCTGCAACCAGATCATGCTGTAAGGGGACATAGAGTACAGGAGACAAGAGTCAAAGCAGGAAGACCAATAGAAAGAGGTGCTGGTGGCTTGGTCTAGGATGGTTGAGGTTGGGAGAAGTTGTTGGATTGTAGATATATTTTCCCTGTGAAACATGCAGGATTTGTCAATAAATTAGTTGGACAGAGTGATAGAGAGGAATCAAGGGCAATTCCAACGTTGTTGACTTGAACATCAATAAAGCCAGAGATGCTATCATCTGAGATGGAGTAGACTGGAGTAGGAGTTAGGTTTGGCAAGAAAATTCAAATACTGAATTTTGGCATGAGACCTACTAATGTAAGTGGTAATGTTGAGTACGCACTTGGAATGTAGGGGAGAAGGTGGATTGAAGCCGTGAATTTAGATCCTATCAGTGCCTATGTCATTTAAAGGCTCAGGGTATACGAGATCCACTGGAGAGGGAGGATAGAAGAGAGGAGGAAGGTGAGGTCTGAGCCCTGGGCACTGCCATGTTCTGAAGTCAGGAAGACGAGAAGACTCTAGCACAGGAGGCTAAAAAGAAGCAATGTTGAGGTAGGTAGGAGGAGGACCAAGAAAGGGGTGCTCTGGAATCCAAGGAAAGAAAGTCTTCTAAGAATGGAGGAACATTCTATTCAATGTATGGAAGATTGCTAATAGATTAAATAAGATGAGAACCAAAAATTAGGTTACATTTAGCCACATGGAGACAATCAGTATTTTGGCAAAAGTAGTTTTGGTGCCACTGTGGGGGAAGAAAGACTAAGAATAGTGTATCCAAGATAGAATAGAAAGAGGAATTGGAAACATAGAAAGTTATTAAGAATTTTTCTGTAAAGAAGAGCAGAGAAATGGGCTAGCAGTTAAAGGAATATGTGACCTCAAGTGAGGGGATTTCCTCAATATAAGATATTTCAGCATATTTGCATGTTTGGGAGGAAAAAAAGGGAAATTGCAAGAGTAAAGTTCTCATCTTGTTGGCAAGAGAAGATAAGACTAGTGCCCTGGAAGGTTGGCCCTGGGTAGGAAGGAGCAAGGGACAAGTCATTGATGGTAATAAGAGGGAAGGTGGGGACACATGATAATAATGAAGTATACTTGGTGGTAGGAAGCCTTCCAGGTGTTGCACTGGAAGAGAAAGAGGATATCAGATGTTTGAGGAAATAAAACATGAAATTGCCCCAACAGAGAGTAGAGGACTGAATTTATTTGAGAATTGTGGAATTGCTAAGCAGTGCTGAAGCCCCACTTCTGTGGTCATTAATTTAAAGTGAGACCAACTAGCAGGACTGGGTGTTTCTTTCCTTCCACATTCAGTAGCTTAGAGGAAAGAGTGTAATTTGCAGCATCGAATTTTAAGCAGACTTAGTGTTTTGCAATTCTAGTGAGACAAAAAAAGGGAAGCAAAGTATGAAGAATGTATATTTGGGAGTTGAGGGTACATGCAAGAGAGTGAATCTAATGACAGGTCAGAGAATACAAGAAGGGTGCTGGGGCCTGAGGGTAGATGAGTTGGTTATCTGGGTGGAATGAAAGGACTCCTGGAGGGGTGGCATCAGAGGCAATGGGGTAGAAAGGTGGGATATCATGGTCTAACAGTGGGAAACTTGAAACCCCATTGTCAGACAATGACAAAACCTTGGACAGGACCATGGCTGAGATGGCTCATGGACAATCATTGGAGAAGAGAAGGCCAAGGAACTTTAAGGTCAAATTATTATAAGGATCATTTGCATAGTTGCATAAATGACAAAAAAATTATATTGGGAATATTGGTGGAAAAGATAGTGTTAAGTCAGGTGCCAAAATCTTCCATGAATGAGGAGAGAAGCCTGCAAAGTTATAGAAGATGGTTGTAACAAGGAGTAATGGTATATAAGATATGGTCTTACGAAGTGAGCTTCCAGGGAGCTGGTCTTTAGGGAGAGGGCAGCAGGCACATCCTAGAACATCAATGAAGAATGGGTAGGAGGCTGGGTGGGGAGTAAGCACTGTCATTTGATAGGGTTGCATTGGGTTCTCTCAAGGGACAGCTTAAATTCAGTAAAAGCAATAAGAGGACATTGTAGAGAAGGTTTAACATAAAGAGGTTTGGCCTGGTGACCTTCCATAAATTTCAAAGGAAACCTTAGAAGGATTTGGGAGGTTGTGGAGTTTTAGGGGTTTTCATCACATAAGAATTGCTTGTATTGATGTGGATATCTTAGCTTCTTCTAGTGACCAAAGTAAACCAAGAAGTAAGGCATGGAGAAGTTGGTCCTGGTAGTCTCTTAGAGATAGATAGATGAATAGATAGACAGATAGAGAATAAAATGGCATATGGGGCAGTCCCAGACTCATTAAGGAAACCCTAAGGATCACAGTGAGTGTAGTTTAGGAGCATAAGCCCACAACCAGAAGAGAGAGCTGAAAATCAGGACAACTGAGGTTTATTCCCTTTCTTTTTGAGAGCCTCAGTTTGGGTGTATGGTTGGATTAAGTGTGTGGTTGTATGGGTATGTAGTTGTTTGGGTGTGTGGGTGTGTGCTGGAAGAGGAGTGTGGTTCAGACAATCTCTAAAGTTTGTCCTAGTTTGAGTAATCTGTGACATGACCCACATGCCTATTTAATTTTGGGGCAATTCTTTACATAATATCTCAGCATCTATGAGTAGAAGCCTGGCTGACATTGTCTCTCACTTCACTGACTTGAGCATTAAACTATCATTGAATATGTGGCCCTGACACTTCTCTATCTACACTATTATCAGACTCTGCAGCACTAAAGAGCAGCAACCCCTTCCACAGGCTTCCCTCTCCTGCATCTCAGGGCAGACTCAGGGTTGTCACCATCAAAACAGCTTTCCCTGTGCCTTTCCTCCACAGCACTTTTCCTAGTATCCTCATACTTACAGCTAATTATTTCCTTTCTGTCTCTTCCATGACAAAGTTGCCTCCAGAAGAGCAGGAAACTTATCTACTTTTTAAATCATTTTATGCTCACTAAATATTTGTCCAACGAGTGAAAAACAGAAAGGTGTATGGAAGGGAAAGTAGACTCATTCTTGGTGTCTCCATGAGGTTCAAATAAAGAGAATTAATAATATGGACCTAGGAAGAATTTGCTAATAATTAATGGTACAATCAGAGAAATTTCTGTTCCCCAAGGAGTGAGCTTTCCCATTTTTCAAACTAGAGCTGCATGTTCAGGCCACTGATCATGTGATTTTTCTGCACTGGGCTAAATGTTGGGTTAGATGAGTTGTTAACTGACCCTAACAGTTCTATTAATCAATGATACCAACTCTAACATATTCTTAGTGAAAAAAAAGTATCCAGTGAGCTCTGGGGTTGATGGATTGCTTAATCATATGAACTTGAATTTATCTATCCATCCCTCCATCCATCCTCCTACTCCTCAAACCACAACAGAGTACTCAAAGCCATGCCATATCCTGTGGAAATATAGATGAAAAGTATATGTTTTTGAAGGGTCCACACTTTATTTATTCTCATTATGAGGATGTAGAAACACACACATACATATATACATACTACTACAACTAATATCTAATACTTATATAATACCATCCATATGATAGGCACTGTCTAGGTGTTCCAAAAATATTGGCTTTTTGTCCTCACAGCAACCCTAAAAGACAGACACTATTACTATCTCTGTTTCACATGTCAGAAAACTGTCTTTACAGCCTGCTCTCAATTTATTTCATGTTTTGACATCATGAAAATAGCCCTGGTTTTGGTTACAGTCCTGTAGATTTCAAACAAATACTTCTAAAATTAAACTTTTGGGAGCATAAACATTTCTTCTAAGCAGCATTATAGAGAGGAAAGAGTATTGGTTTAACACTCAACATCCTAGGCTCTGTGGTTAGCTGTGTGATTTTTGAACAACTACCTTCCCCTTCCTGGGCCTCACTTTCCATCTCTTCAGAGGACTGCACCTTTGTGGTGGTTGGGGAGGGAGGGTGGTAATGACTGGATTTAGCAGAATCAAAGGAGGCACTCATGCAAACTGTATACTGCATGACTCCTGAGGCCACCAGGCATGCAGGCTGCATGTGACTGGGACCACGTGATGTGGCTCAACATGGTGGCCAGCTCTCAGGTGCCTTCTGCATCTAATGACTTTGTAATTCAGTAATAGTTTTCTCCCATTCATGTAAAACACGATTCTTGGTGTGTGGTAGGGGACTTACTTTTCCCTCAAATATTTTCTATCCTTTCCAATTTTTAGGTAAAACTTAATTCCACTCAGAACTGTCCATGCAGAAAACAATCTTCTCGAAATTCTTTCAGCATCTTTGCTTGCTTTCAAAATTTCCCCAGAGAAATCTCCCTGCTGTGCAGGAATTTGTACATACTGAACCTGGAAAACCAATGGCAAGTTCTGTGTTTTCACAGTTGAATAATTTCAAGCCAAGCCCAAAGTATATTAGCAGAGGAGTAGGAGAGGAATCCACAATGGAGGCAAGTAGGCCACCTCAAGCACAGCCAAGTGGGTGATCCTGATGCACCACAAGTTCCAAGGCCCCAGGAAGGAGTAGTATATGCATGACCACCCCCATTCTCACCTCTCTGGAATTCATTTACTGATGCCTGAATTGTTTATTAACACTCAGCATTTAAGACTTCTTCACCCTGCCTGATGTGGCTCGGTGGACTGAGCAATGGCCTGCAAACCAAAGGGTCACCAGTTCAATTCTCAGCCAGGGCACATGCCTGGGTTGCAGGCCAGGTGCCCAGTAGAGGGAGTGCGAGAGGCAACCACACACTGATGTTTGTCTCCCTCTTTCTCCCTCCCTTCCCTCCATCTAAAAAGGATATAAAAAATCTTTAAAAATAAATAGATAAATAAATAAATAAATAAATAAATAGTTCTGTTTCTTCTGTCAAAATACAAACATACAATTCACATTGAGTTCCCACCACAGTTTATTGAGAACCTATTGAGTTCTATGCTTATCTAATTATGTTAATAGATTCTAGAAAACTAAGAGTGGGCAAAAGTTTCTATTTTAATAGTTAATTTCTTCTACTATATAATTTTAATGTGCTTATTATAAAAAATTGGAAAATAAAATTTTAACACTATTTTTTCTTTTTATTTGACTTTCTTGTTTCTTCTTTGATTTTAAATTTTATGCATTTTTTATTTTTTGCTTTCTTTAGTCTATTTGACAGAATCATACTACATATAAATTTTATGACATTTTAACTTTCTATAGCCTGTGTTTATGTTTTAAACAATTTATCTCACACTATCAGTCTCTTTGTAAACATAAATTTTAATTAAAAGTTTTATTGAGATAACAATACACATACAGTTCTAAAAAAGTATACAGAGTGCCCTTTACTCATTTTCCCCAGTGGTAGCATCTTGCAAAACTATAGTACAATGTTACAACCAGGAGATCGACACTGATGTCATCTGATCTCAGATTTTCCCAGTTTTACGTATAACTCCTCTGTGTGCGTGCATTTAGTTTCACACATGTTACCAGATGTGTGGATCCCCGTGTCCATCACAGTCGAGGTGATCGATAGCTCTGCCCCCACAAGCATCCCCCGTGCCCTTGGACAACCACAGCACCCTCCCCTGTCTCCTAACTCTGGGCATTCACTAATCTGCTCTCCCTTTCTAAAATTTTGTCATTGTGGAAGTATTAAGTGAATAGAATCATGTAGTATGCAACATTTTGAAGTTGACTTTTTTACTTAGCATAATTCCTGGAGATTCATCTAAATTTTTGTGTGTATCAATAATTTGTTCCTATGGAAAACAATATGGAGGTTCCTCAGTTAAAAATAGAACTACCAGATGATCCAGCAATTGTGCTGCTGGGAATATATCCAAGGGAAATGAAATTGGTGTCTTGAAGAGCTATCTGCACCCCTATTTCATTGCAGCAGTACTTACATCCAAGATACAGAAACAACCGTAAGTGTCCACCAGGAGATAAAGAAAATGTGGTAAGTATATACAATGGAAGGTAAGACAGGAGGAATTCCTTCCATTTGTAGTAACATGGGTGGACCTGGAGAGCATAAGGCTAGGTGAAATGAGCCAAAAAGAGGCAAATACTGCATGCTATCACTTACATGGGAAAGTCTTTAAGAAAAATAAGTCAGACTCATAGAAACAGAGTAGTAAAGTGGTTGCCCAGGGCTGGAGGGAGGGGAAGGAAAAGAGGAAGAGGTTGGTAAAAAGGTTCAAATTTTCAGCTATGAATAAGAACAAAAATAACTTGTTCTGTTTTGCTGTTGAATAGTATTCCATGGCATATACCATACAGTTAGTTTAACCATTCACCCCATTGAAGAACATCTGGGCTGTTAGTAATAAAGCTGTTACACTCAGGATACTTTGTAGAGAAAAGATTTCATTTCTCTCCAATAAATGACCAAGAGTGCAATTGCTGGACCATGTAGTATTTATGCATTTACCTTTGTAAGAAGCTGCCAAATTGTTCTGCGGAGTGGCTGTTCCATTTTACATTCCCATCACCACCAACAACGTGATCCAGTTTCTCCACATTCTTACTAGCTTTTAGCATTGTCAGTACTTTTTATTTTGGTCATTCTGATAGATCTGTGGTGATGTCTCTTGTGGTTTAATTTGAAGGAGCTTTTTAAATTACAAATTCAATTTATTTAATGGTCGTAGGACTATTAAGATTTATCTATTCATCTTGGTTGAATTTGGGCATTATGTAGTTTTTTGAGAAATTGGTCTATTTTTTCTAAGTTATTGAATTTATGAGTGTAAAGTCACTTTTAATATTCCCTTATAATGTTTTAATGGCTGTAGAACCTGCAGTGATATACTAGAATATTACATGCATGTAATATTACAAGAATATAATACACTTGATATTAATGATTTGTGTCTTCTTTCCTTTTATTTTTGCCCGTCTTCCTAGTAATTTATCAAATTTATTATTTTGAAGAACCAGTTTCTCATCATTGATTTTTCTCTTTTGTTCTGCTTTCTTTTGTTTAATTGATATCTCCTTTCATATTTATCATTTCCTTTCTTATGCTTGCTTTGGGTTTATTTTGATCTTCATTTTCTAACTTCCTGAGATAAGCACTCAAATTATTCACTGAGATCTTTTCTCTTTTATAATGTAAACACTTAGTGTTGTAAATTTCCCTGTCAGCTTTGCTTTAGCTGCATTTCATGTATTTTGATGTTTTATTTTCATCTTTATTCACTTGTATGCATTTTTATTTCCTTTAAGACTTCCTATTTAACCCATGGACTATTTAGGAATATGATGTTTAATTTTTCCTGCTCAGAGATTTTCCTGTCCTTTTCTATTGATTTCTAGTTTGAATCTATAATCAGAGAACACACTTGATGTGATTTCAATTATTTTAAATTTGTTGAGGCTTGCTTTATGGCCCAGGATAAAGTCTTTCTTAGTGAGTGTTCCATGGGTACTTAAAAAATTAAGTACATCCTTCTGTTGCTTCTTGGAATGTTCTATATATGTCAGTACCTATTAGTTAATTGTATGGTTCAGATCTTGAACATTTTTGAAGATTTCTATGTAGTAATTCAATCATTAGAGGGGAGTGTTGAAGTCTTGAACTATAATTGTGTATTTTGTCTAGTTCTCCCTTCAGCTCTAGCAATTTTATCTTCATGTATTTCGAGTCTTTATTGTTTGGTCTTTATACATCTGGAATCATACATATATAATATATATGATTATATATATTTATATCTCTCTTTGTAGTATTTTTCTTTGCTATGAAGTCTACTTTAACAGATATAAATATAGCCTCATTGATTATTTTCTTTGTATATTTTTCTATTTGTTTACTTGAAGCCTATCTATATCATTGAATTCAAAGTGAGTCCTTGTAATTAGCATAGAATTGTGTCTTATTATTTATATATACTCTGTCAATCTCTGTCTTTTTATTGGTGTATTAAGACCACTTACAATGAAAGTAATTTTGATATGCTAGAGCTTAAGTCATTTTTTGTTTGTTTGTTTCATCTATTTTTCTTTTCTTGGCTTCCTGTGGATTAATTAAACATTTTAGGGGTATATCTTCATTTATTTAAAGTGTTTTTGAGTATATTTCTGTGTATAGAGCTTTAGTGGTTACTCAAGGTATTACAATGTACATAATGTGACAGCATTTTACTACTTTAATTATGGAAAACTTCTATTTAGATACCTTTATCTTTTCTACCTTTACATATTAGTCTTGAGTATTACATGGTGTTATATTTTTTGTTTCAATCATCAAATATGATTTATAAAGCTCCTGAGGAAAAGACCATCTATTGTGTGTATCCATATTTTTGTTCTCTCCATCATTATTTCTTCCATCAATCCACTCTAACATCCTTTCTTTTATCATCTCCTTTTGTTTAAAGAACTTCCTTCAGCCAATATTTAAGGGTAAACCTGCTAGTTATAAATTCTTTCAGTTTCCCTTTGACAATGTCTTTCCCCTGCATTCTGGAAGGGTAGTTTTGCTAGATAAAGAATTTATGTCTGGCATTCTTTTCTTTTAGCACTGAAAAATATTCTTCTACTTCCTTCTGACTGGCATGGGTTCAGAAGAAAGATCCACTCTCGGGACTGGTGTTCCTCTATAGGTAATGTGTTGTTTCTATCTGGCTTGTTTCAAAATTTTTTTCTTTGTCTTTAGTTTTCAGAAGATTAGTTATGATGTACTTTAGCATGTATTTGTGTGTATGTTCATCCTGCTTGTGTTTTGCTCAGCTCCTTGAATCTGTAAGTATTTTTTTTTTGGCCAAAATTTGGAAGTTTTCATTATTTCTTCAAATATTTTTTAGACTTACTTTATTTTTCCTCTTCTTCCAGGACTCTGATAATACAAATAAAAGATCTTTTACTAGTGTTCCATGTGATACAGAGGCTCTGTTAATTTTTAATCTATTTTTTCTCTGTTATTAAAACTTGACAACTTCCACTGACCCATTTTCATATCCACTGATTCTATGTTTTATCAACTGTACTACTGAGCCCACAGAGCAAGAAATTTTTTTCCAATTTCTATTGTTTTTTTAGTTTTACAATTTCCATTTGATTATTTTTGTAACTTCTGTTTCTTTACTTAGATGGTCTATTTCTTCATTAGTTTCAATTTTTTCCCTGTTGGTTGTTGAAGCTCTTTTTTTTTAAAAGATTTTATTTATTTATTTTTAGAGAGAGAAGGGAGGGAGATAGAGAGAGAGAGAGAGAGAGAGAGAGAGAGAGAGAGAGAGAGAGAGAGAGAGAGAGAGAGAGAGAGAGAGAGAGAGAGACATCAATGTGTGGCTGCTTGGGGGTTATGGCCTGCAACCCAGGAATGTACCCTGGCTAGGAATTGAACCTGCGACACTTTGGTTTGCAGCCCATGTGTTGAAGCATTTTTGACAGCTGCTTCCAAATCCTTGTCAGAAAAATGCAATATCTGATTCACAGCAGTGTCGATGTTATCTTTTCTCATTCAAGTTGTGTTTTTCATGATTCTTGGTGTGACTGGTGAGTTTTTATGGTATTCTAACCAGTGTGTCTAGGAGGTATTAGGAGACCCTGGGTCCAATTTCAATCTTTTATTTTAACAGGCTACATGCTGCTTAGATTTAGATGTGAGTCCTGGTCTACTTTAGTGGGCTCTGATTCCAATGAAATTTTGGTTTTTAGAGCTTCTGTGTTATTTTTATTCTGTTTGGTTTACCTGGTGCTGCTTGGGTCCCCACTTGATCCTACTAGTGCTGCCTGAGGAGGTGGAAAGGGTTTCCTTAGAATAGACTACTCAATGTCTCTTAACAGGTAGAGGGGTCTCAGGCCTTGGGCATGAAGATGCTTTTCCAGCCAGCAACTGAGGTGGTATCCTCCTTCCCATGGTCCAAGAGTACTTTCTGGACCAGAAGCACTTATGCTGGTAGAATCCTCCTACTGGTGTCCATGGTTCCCAATGTGTCTGGAGGTGAACATAGTCTCAGGTCTATGGGACAAAGAGGCTTCCTGGGCCAGGCTATTTGTTGTAACAGGTCCTTCTTGCCAGTGCTACCTCTCTGCCCCAATATCTCTCAGTGGGTAAATGAAGTCTTTGGCCTAACAGGAAAGGTGGATGCTTCTCTTCACTACTATTAATCTCCATTGCAGTTGTGCCGATCCTTCCTAGTGTGATAGATAGGATTCCCATTGATCCAGGGGAAGAATGGTCCTACCTGGGCTACCTACCACCTATAGCTAGGTTGGGAATTGGGAAACATGGACCTGGGATACCATCTGTTCAGTGTATAAGACACCTTTCTAGCCCTGGCTGGCGTAGCTCAGTGGATTGAGCACGGGCTGTGAACCAAAGTGTTGCAGGTTCGATTCCCAGTCAGGGTACATGCCTGGGTTGCCGGCCATGACCCCCAGCAACCACACATTGATGTTTCTCTCTCTCTCTCTCTCCCTCCCTTCCCTCTCTAAAAAATAAATACATACATACATACATACATACATACATAAATAAATAAAATCTTTAAAAAAAGACACCTTTCTACTAGATTGTTCCCCCAGTGCTAGGGTCCCTCTTGCTAACTTCCAGAGTTTACCTGTGGTTGACACTTGCATTATTTCCAGAATTTATAGTTGTATTTTGGGAAAGAACTGGGAGCTATGAGTATGTCATTTGTCCAGACTGAAAATCTTGGGCCATAAAAATACATCTTCATAGCTTGATAATATTTCATTGTGTGGCTTTGAAATAGTTTTATAGCCTGAGTGTTCAATAAAAGGAAAATATCTCTCCTAATATTTTACTATTTTTTCAAAAAATCACTCCATGCCTAAAAGTTATTTCCATATTTTGGATTCTAAATCATAGAGCATATTACCAGAATAGAAACCATGTTTAAAGGTTCATTAGTAGTGCATTTTGATAGTATTCTGATTATCTATAGCTGTGTCATAGACCACCCTATACTTGTTGGCATAAAGCAATAGCAATTGCATATTATTATCTTTCACGGCACTATGTTTAATTGAGTGGTTCTCACTCAGAGTCTTCATGTGGTTGTAGTCAGACCATGGCTGGGGCTGGAGTCGTACTGAAGGTTTTCTTATTCACATGACTGCCTGGTGGTTGATACTAATTGTGAGAGGGGGCCTCAGCCATGCTGTTGGCCAGAACACCAACATGAGGTTTTGTTATGTGGCCTGGGATCCAGCACAGTGACTGGATTCCAAAAGCCAGTGTCCTAAGAGAGAGTTTAGGCTAATGCTGTATTGTCTTTTGTGACCTAGCCTTGGATATCATACAGCATCGCTTCTACCACATTCTATTAGTGAGAAGTGAATCACTAAGACCAGATCACATTCAAAGGGAAGGGAACTAGATCAGTGAAGTGACAAAAGACTTGAAAATATGTTTTAAAGCCACCACATATGGAAAGGAAAAGAGAAAGGAGTGGCTGGCCAGTCGGGAGAGACACATGCCAGATGTACATATTATAAGTCAGTGGCCGACTCTGTAGGCAAGAGAAGAAAAGTTGAGGCTAATCTCATACATTGCAGGAGAGGGTTTGACAAGTGAGCTATAAGAGTAACTCCCTGCCATTTGTATAGTGACTGCCAGGAATCATAAAGTCTCTTGAGATGGAAAAGTGGCTTCTTTCAGCTATTGGGGCAAATTTCAAATTTCTTATTAAATAGGAAGACTAAGTACCATAAAAATTGTAGACTACAAGAAGAAAAAATATGGCTGTGGTGAGTTTATGCACATGCCAGTGCTTTGATAAGCTCTGCTCCATGCAAAATCTTATTATGTTTCTCAGAGAAATCAATGACAAGGTACCGAATGTAACACTCTGAAGGGAACATTCCCACTGGTATTTGGTATTATAAGAGCACAACAGGGATATTGTGAGACTCTGACTAATGTGGTCTATGTGTTCAGATAGAGTATTTCATCCATGTGACAACTCAGAAAGAGGGAAGGAGGCAAGAGCTTATGCTGTTTTTCTGTATATTATAAACTATATATAAACTAATTATATGATTAATGTAGCTTTTTGATACACTTATTTATTGTTTTGTTCTAGTCTCCTGCCTTTTAGGAGAACACTATATATTAGTTTTAATAATTAAACTAGATTTGGGTATAGACAGAAGGCAACATTATTCTGTCTGGTACTGAACTTCAAATTCAGATTCTCCCCCTTGTCCTCCATCTGCACTCATGCTACATGAAATTTCAATTAGGTGCTTCAGCTGTTCAGGTCAGTCTAGGGTAATAAAACATCCCTCAACCACTTTCAGGCAAAAAAAAAAGACATTATAATAAAGAGTGTCATTTTCCAGGTATTTTAAAAATCCAGTCCAGAGGCATATCCAAACCTAAATTATCTTTCCCTTCAAATTTCGTCCCTGATCTGGGAAACCTGCAGTGGGGCAGGGGGCCAGTGGGTGGTCATCTCCTTCCTCTTTTGTATGACACCGCTTTCTGGCTGAACTTTGGGTCCCTCCAGAGTTGGAAAGTTCTAGGGAACAGAGGCAAGAGGCAGGAAAGTTATTTGACTAAAACCACTGGTTGTCATTGGACCATCAGTGTGCAAAAATTCTTTTTCATGGGGGACTTTTGAGAGTTCTTTGGATATTCCTTCCCCACGACCAGGGATCCATCTCTTCTGCACTTCCCTTAAGTGGGCGATTCCTCCTTCCCCAGGATACTCACTCTTGGCCTGCAGTCCACCTCCTGTTGGAGTCACCTTGTCCCCATTGGGAGATTCCCCTTAGCAGGTCTATATCTGTCACACAGAAACCTCCCCAGACTTTGCTGTGCTCACTCAGGACATACAGGCCACTCCATTACAGTCCTGCCTGCCCTGGGGCCAGGCATGAGAGTTCAAGCCTCTCCCCACAGCCTTCCAGGCACAAGTAGGTCAAGCACCTACCTCCCTGTGTCCCTAACTCGAGGACCACAAGGAATGACCCCAGGTTGTTCTCTTCCAGCCCCTTTCTCCTGACCCGAGGCCCCCATGAGGAGGGCCAGCAGGATGCACTGATAACTCTCTCCAGAGAAATCCTCCACATTGTCCTTAATCAACTCCTTTAGAGTCAGCCTGAGCTGTGGGACTACTGGCTGAAGCAGCTTCACAGTTTCTTAGCATGTCCTGCAGGTGGTCTGGGACCTTAATTAAGGATGTTTGTGTACTTGGCACCTCTCATGCTGTTCTTGGCTTTTGTGGGCTCTGACATAAGTCTGAGCAACATGATAACAACTATTTAAACATAATTTTTCCTTGACACTTCATTTCACTGGAGATATTGACTAGGAAGCATGAAAAAGACTCTAATAGAAAGGGACTTGGCAAGCTCCTAAAATGAAGAGATATTAGGAAGACTTGTTTCAAGCCTCAACCCATTTCATGTAATAATTGTTTTCTTTTGTTTCAAATTATATTAATTTTAGTAATATAGGGTATTGATAGGGTAAAACTGTTTTCAAATGTTTTTAATTATTTTTATTTCCTTACAAATTGCCCATTCATGACCCAAACCTTTTTTGTTTGTTTGTTTAATAAGAACTCTTTGTATCTGATGGAAATTAACCAATATTCTGTTAGAACCATTTTGATTAATTCATTAAAAAAATTCCACCCTGGTAGCTCAGCTGATTGGACCATCATTCCATATACTGCAAGGTTGTGGGTTTGAATCTCAGTCAGGGAACATACTTGAGTTGCAGGTTTGATCCTCAGAGTGTGTGTGGGAAGCAACCAATCTCTCTCTCTCTCTTTATCTCTCTTTCTCTCTCTCTCAAAAAAAATTCCAAGTTAGAAGTTTGGATTTTATTTAATGTGTAATGGAAAGCCACTGGAAAATTTTATATGTGGGAGTGACATAATGTTATATTTTCATCTAAAATTTTTTAAAATATCAACTTCCTTGAGGTATAATTTACATAATATTAAAGTTCTTATTTTAAATGTATAGTCTGACGAGTTTTGACAAACGTATGCTTCTATGTAACCTCTATCTCAGTGAAGATGCACAACATTCCTACTGCCACAGAAAGTTCCCTCCTGCCCCCTTACAGTCTACCCTCCCACCCCCAACCCGACCCCAGCCCTAGGCAAGAGTTTCTGGAGATCCTTCACCCCACTTCTCTTAATGTTACCATCTTACATAACCAATCACCCCTCAATAAAGCTGGGGAAAAATAAATTAAATGAATGAAACAAAACAAATGTAATCTTGAACTGAATCTTGAGACAGAAAAAAGGACATTAGTGAGAAAATTTGATTAAAGTGTATAATTTGGTTACTAGCTTTATGTGATCATCTTAAACACTAAGGGATGGGATAGGCTCTTTGCGGGCACACCTGCTTCCTGGGATCCAGCACTTTCAGGGCTGAGTGGTGACAGATTCTGCAGGTTTCCTCTGCAGTTAGGAAGGAGGTAAGTCTACCACTTACCTGAGAGCTGAAATGCAATGCAGTTCCTTCAACGATGAATGTTAACAAATTTCTTTGCCAGGGTGTTTAAAGTAAGTACTCTGTCCTCAAGCCAAAGACATTCCAACTGGAAAAACACTTTGTCTTGCTTGGGGCCTGGCAGGGAGAGTCCAAGCCCTGTCAGTCAATCCTGATTGATTGTCCCTTGGGAATAAAAAATAAAATAGACCTCCTGGAAGCCAGAATATTATTTTTTAATGTTTTTACTAAGGAGATTTACAGAGCCGTAGCCTGGATACTCAAGAGCTGACCCTATGGTTGGCAATAGGTGAAAAGGCACTTAATCCAGCTGTAAAGAAAAGAGGAGAAATTGTTAATGCTGGCAGGGCAAGCACCCTGGCTAGGCCTGCTCTGGAAGGCTCTGACTGACACCTTCATCAGGGTGTAGCCAGGAGACCAGGAGGTGGGCCAGCAGTTGCTAGGAGAAGCACAAGAGTGGATAGAGCTTTGCCCCCACCCTGCCCCTTCCTGATATCTTTTCTGCAGATGCAGTTTCAAATGGACTGATTGATCCCAGATTTTTTTCCTTTCTCTGGCAGAGCCAGCCAAGTAATTTAGACATTTCTATTAGATTAGGAGCCAGGAAATGAGAAAAACCCTGTATCACGAGGGAGTTGTTCTCAGGTCACATGCCTGCCTTGTAGAAATGCAGAGAAATAAACAGAAATGTTTTGTTTGGGGGAAACCAAATACATGGTCACTTCTGTCATTTCTTGGTTCTTCCTACTGCCTCACACTCCCTCTGGCACCCCCAGCTACCCACATCTTCCCAGCCATTCTGAGCAATCTTAAACATTGCAGTTTTAGAATCACTTTGTCATGGGATCACTGAAACACAGAATCTGAGAACCCCAGAATGTTAAATACTTGATGGAGTGGAAATAGCATGTACTTCTGAGTCGGACAGAAAGAAGGTGCAAATCCCAGTTTGCTGCTCATTAGCTATGTGACTGCAGGCCACCTAATCTCCTGTGTCTCTTAACTGTGAAATTAGGTCAATGGCCATGACAGTCAGATTGGACAACACATACACTGAGCACATGATAGGAAATCAACTACCCTAATCCCTATAGATTAGATTTTCAGAACCTTGAAATCCTAGAACTTAAAGTATAGCAATTTAAAAAATAGGCATTTTTAATTCCATTTTCTATGGCATTTATTCATTTCCTCTAAACAATCTGTAGGTTGTCTATGTTCCTTTTAAAATACAGCATTCAGATCTGAAGTAGTGTAACCAGTGCAAAGAGCTATAGGTTACTGTCGTATCCAAACGATGACCCTTGTTGAGCCAGTCATGCCCCTGAGTCTAAGCTGAGGCCCTCTTTGTTATTTGTACAACAGTTTTTTGGAGTTTAAGTAGAGAAGTTCACATTCCTACTACATTCCATTTAATCAGATGTGCCTGTGATTCTAACCTATGGAGAGACTAAATCATGCCCCTCTTCACCTGTCTCTCCCCATCCAGGGTGGAGGAGAGAGTCTAGATGAATTACATACCAGGGCACTGACTGTCTATGTTTGTTGATGATCATTAAAAATTCACTCAAATGGCTATGACCTTCTCTCTCTCTCTCTCTCTCTCTCTCTCTCTGGCACTCTCCTTTATCAATACTCTTCTATGCACTGGAAAACTTAGGCCTAGGAAAAAATGCATAAGTCTCTTCTACCTCTTCCATGAAAGACAATCCAGTTGAGAGTGAGCCCAGGTAGCCCTCTGTCCCCTGTGAACTCCTATGATGAAGCTAAGTATGGAAGGCACCAGAAAACTTAATGATTATGTCCTCTGATATACTTGGAACTGGCCATTAGAGGGTACTGAACTCTGTCTGATCTGAAGATGTTTGTGTCTAAAAACTTAGGATAAATACTATTTCATGTGGCTCAATAGAGCTTACCAGAGCTCTTAATTGGAGTCCAGAGCCAAGCCCAGTGAACATTAGTCACTTTGATTTCTTTCGTTTTGCCCCAGTGAGGACATCTCCTTTAGAAACTCACCATGATGAGTAACTAGGGTGTTGCTCACGATCAGAGTTTTCTTGGGCTTCACGATGCGCCATTAACATTCTCAAATCTTCTAATATCTCAAGTCATTGATGGTAGCCAAAGTCTTTACCAATAGTTGAACAGATAGAGTATGAACAGATAGGAAAATAGCTAAAAAATCAGTTCTTGATTCTTATAATCATGGAGACTTCACTTTAGAGTTGACTTTCCAGAAATTGGCTTTCACCTCCCTCACATAGTGGACTATCCAGCTGGCCATCCACCATATACTGATGTGCCAAATTGCAGGAAGCTCACTATTTGGTGGAAATCCTTTAACATTTAATCCTTAAATTCAGCTTTAAGTAGAAAGAGTATCTATAATCCTAACATTGTGTTAGACAATCCTGAGCTCAGATATAGTAAATTCATATCTACACCACTCTGAACTGTACAATTGATGACTATATTGCACATAATAAATGCTCAATAAATATATGCTTAATCTATAAATTTAATAGTGTTGTTTATTACCCTGAGGGCACAGTGGGTTTGTTTGTTTTTTAAATAACTGGTCAGTCTTGTCAGGAGATTTGAAGAATGTATTAAGTTAGTATGAGATCATTTTTCTTTTATTCAATTTTCCCAACATTTAAATAAATAAATTCTATCCTACCAGGCAGTATGGAAGATGCTGGAAGAAAGTGTAACTTAAAACTGTCCCCCTTGATCTTGCAGATCCTAGATTCTCAAGTAAGGAAAGGGGATGTTCACAGGGCTACTTATTTTTGCAATATTTTGAGTTATACAGAGCAACATACTAAGTGTTGTGAGAGTGGGAAGCAGAGAAATATCTAACACAATGGCATAGAACAAACTTTTCACACTGAGGTTTTCCTGTAGTAAAGCAAGTTGAAGATGTTAACACCAGCCCAGTGTTGTAGTTAACACAGCCTGGTATGCTTGTCCTAACATCAGCCAGCTAATCCTCAACCCCTGACACCAGCAATGGCTAAAACCATCGAGTACTCTGATCTCCAGCTCCTGCTTCCCAAAGGAGTGGGTAGTTCAAGGGCAGAGGACTGCAGCCAGGAAACCCGAGCTTGGTCAACATGCTGGTCACCAGCAAGCTTGAACACTGCCAGTGTTCCCAACATGGTGCTCCAGGGGACAGTGAGGGGCAAACAGATGTCACCCACAAAGTCCTTGCCCCATAGAGCAGAGGGGCTGGTCCTGGACACCGATGTGGAAGCAAGCGTGTATCATGCAGAGAGCAACAAAACCCGAAATGGGGACACAGTGCCTGACAATGCTTTTTCTGAATTGTAACTTTACTTATATGAAGAGTCTGTGGTAGACACTGCTGATTGTCTCTCTTATAGCTGATTCTCACTCTTTTTTTAATTCTTAACAAAAATCTCTATTTGAGTGCAGGTAACAGTACTTCATCCTTTGGTCTCTAAAAGGAATGTCCCTAAGTCAGAACAAGGAACGAATCCCAATTTGTCTAAGCCAGTCACGGTGTGGAAGAGATGCGGGCTACAACCCAAATCCATTCTGACCACCTACTGCTGCCACTGTCACTGACCCAAGCCCAACCTGGGACTCGTTTTCCAGCTGTGTTTAGCTGGGATGACCGTGTAACTAAGCTCCTGCCCATTCAACTTGAGCTTAACCGATACATGCAACTTCTACCTCACTTGCTGAAGAGGATATCCCAGACTCTGCACTTCTATTCTTTTCATCTCCCCACTAACAGAATCCATCAGCCTGGATTTCTGAGTTACTGTGTGGAAGAAAGCTACCTGTCAACTGGGAAATTCTACTTCAAAATAAAGGAAACATTTATATTCAGTGATTAATAGAACTTGATTTTTTTTAGATTGCTTTATTTCGGAGTCCTTTTTACAGCAGTATGACACTACTCAACTACTTTCTGTGGAATTTCTTTTCTCTTTGCTAGATTTTAACTATCTAAGTTTCTCTTTTAGATAAAAATGGACATGTGACACAAATCTACTCAAAAAAATAGATGAGGAAGACTTGAAATTTTTCCTACTTTGAGTCAGGAGGAGGAAGATAAGTAGAAAAGAAATCTGCTGAGGAAAATTCATTTTTTGTTTTTGACACTTTCTTCATACTTAAGATTCCCATGTGTGGTCTTGATGTCTGAGCTGTTGCAGCCATTTTGTGGCTATGAGGAAAAGCCAAGAGAATCCAAAGAAGCCAGGCTAGAGTTCTGACACCACTGAGCCAGTGAACCCACCCTGGAAGCACCTCCCAGTAACTCTCTGTGTGTGAAAAATGTAATGGCTTTCTTGTTTAGGCTGCTCTTTCTGACATTATGTTATACAGCATTCCTAAAAAACACAAAGCCTTACAAGGTAAAAACTTGAAACTTCTTTTATGTGATATATTAAATCAATCATGTTTAATTTACAAATCACATGATGGAAAACATTTATCATCTCTCCATGTAAATAAAGGACATACATGGCTTCTTTTATCATTCATTTCTATTGAGGATGGATGGTATCATTACAATCATTATCAGAAAACCCCAGCTTGCTCTGTTATTAGCATTGTAGATGGATTCACTCAGTCAGTATTTCCAGAAATACAGCAGTTCCAAGAAAGTGGAGGTGTATGAGGAAATATAATTTGATGTGAGATTATCCTCAGCATCAAGCATACATGGCAAATCTAAAACATGTGTATTTTGTGTTACGTGTGTCTAGCTCACATACAAAGATACCCTAGTTCTCACATCACTGGCTGCTCACGAAGAGTTCAAATGCCTCCTGCTTACCCACCTCACTGTGGAAACAGTGTCCCCAAGCAAGGCCCCTGACCAATCACAGGCCTTCCTTACAGAGCACTGGGAAGTCTAAAAAGGAGTTCTGTAGACATTTTAGTACCAGTGGAAGTCCATTTCTTTAGACACCCCATAGTGTATAAAGGGAGTTTAGGATCAAAAAATGGTTTGCATCTAGACACATACTAATAGATTTCTTGTTACTTAGGATCTCTAAGACATCCTATTCCCTGAAAATAAGAAAGAATATCTTATATTCAGGACATCACCCTCTGTGTCCTTTGCCTCACCACAATTTAAAAGTATTCATTTTTCCCCTAAGAGCTACTTTTTCCTAGTGCTTCTTAATAGTATAGTCCTTTTATTTACTGAAGTGCAGAAAAGGGATTTAATTTTTTTTCTCAAATAGAAAATGCCTCTCCATGAATCAAATGTATTCTTGCTACCTGAAAACAGTTTTAGGCACAACTCCCTACGCAAAGGATTCACAAGTTAATAGCTTTTGTTGCAGGTATAATCCACCCTGGCAGGGAAAGTCCTGAGTAATCCTTTGGAAGAAGCAGATGCTGACTTTGTAATTGCTGCCGTTCTGCGGGGTCAGGCAGAGAGGCATCTTAGGCTGTGTGCTACTGGCTGCAGAAGTTGAAATTCTCCGTAAGTAATGTCTGGAGGTGCTGGAAAGCAGGTTAGCAAGTGAGAACATATGAAAAAACACTGGGATCCAGGAGGGTATCAGAAGACAGCCTTCAGGTTGCAGAAAGGGGTGCAATGTTGAAAGGAATGGATGAGAGAATGTCGGGCTATGTTCCAGCGCCTAAGCTCAGGTTTAACGCCAACCATTTGATGCAATATTTTCTTGAGTATCTGATGGGAGTAGACTCAGAGGGTGAAGCCGAGGCCCAGACCAGACAGATAATGAGCCAAGATGGGTGTAATGGATAGGCATGCAGCAGAAGAGATGCATCAGGTATATGAGCATTTTATTATGAAGTCCAAGTCTTAGAGCAGCAATTTTTAACCTTTTTCATTTCATGGCACACATAAACTAATTACTAGAATTCTGTGGCACAACAAAAAATGCCATAAATTTTTGCCAATCTAACCCCCAAAAGGTATAATTTTGATTCATTCACACTGCACAGCTATTGTTGTGTTGGCTGTTGCCATTTTTTCATTCAACAATCTAAGGGAAAAGAGGTCAGTGCCCATGACTAAGTAGTCAGGTAATGCATGTTTTAAACATTTTTGTGGCATACCGGTTGAAAATTGCTCTTAGAACAATTGATCAGGTGGGAATGAGTGGGCACTCAAGGGCCCAATTAAAGGCAGAGCCAGAATCTAATGGTAGCATTTACTGAGGCCTGAATCAAAGTGAGGACATGGACTTATGATAGGCCTGTAGTGCAAGGTCAAGCAGACAGAAATGGGTCACAGAAGGAGAGTTGGGCCCAAGAACACTGGCTCAGAGACTAGGCAGGATGGCCTTTATTACACGTACCCATCATCATACCTGCTTGCTGCTTGCTGTGAGTTCACTCTTTTATCCGTCTTTCTTCTAAGTCTTCTTCTGGTGCCATATCATTAGCCTCTATGCCTAAAAAAACACCCTAAAATTTTGTGACTTAGACCAATTACACTGTGGTGCATTGGACAGGAGGTTACTTTGTTGATTTCTCAGGGCTTCTTTACATGGCTATAATTTCTAGGAAGTAATTCTGTTGCAGCCAATACTTTCAAGAAGTGGCAATGGCTCTGCTTTGGGGACCAACTCAGGACTACCTCTTATAGAAACACCTTGGACGTATAAACAAAGCAAGACCATTGCTTCAGTGGGCTCGAGGTCCTCTGGGAGAGACAGAGTGTATTCCAGTGGGTCTCAGCTATGATCACAACAACCAACCAGTAGGTGCTTCCCTCATCTCCATGAATTAAATCTGTGGTGAACAGCCAGTTCTACTCAGCTCAGCTGGGCTCCTTCAACTTTCAGAAAAAGTCATGATCCCCAGCCAGCACTTCTAGTTGACCTGTCAACACAAAGGTCCTTGGTCCCCCCAGCATTTCAGTCTCTTCCCAAAGGTGTTCTATATCCCCCTGCCTGGGGCACCTGCTCTAGAGTGGTGAAGAGCCCCAGTCCCTCTTCTGTCGCCTGCTAGTTTAGAATCCGTTACTCCCTCCCAATCCTGAGTCTCCAGCATCTATGCTTCATTTATCACCAATCCAGACCTTCCTATCTGTCCTCTCTACTTTCTAGGATTCTGGGGAGAGGGGACTGAAATATGTGACCTCACCTCGAGACCTTGTATTTCATACATAGGTGAGAAGGTGTGTCATTTTAACATAATTCTACAGAAGGTGTTCTCACTCAGATTGTCTTCCCTTCTATAAGCCACTGCTCTATCTGAATATTCATTTGTTTGCTTTCTGGGGTCTTCTACAGACCCATTTTTGTTTATGAAGAATGTCTCCTAGTGCCTGCCTGGTATCCCATGTTGGGGTGAACCTTGGGTGCTGGTCTCAGCACAGGCCCAGTGTGGGCCCAAGGAGACCATGGGAGCCCGAGGAGTTGCTTACCCTCAGGTGTGGAGGAAATGAGGCAGATCCACAAGGCAAGCTCTGGGGGCCCTCCAACCATGTCTTGTACATTGTCTAACTGTCCTATTGTATTTCCCCTGGTTATATTTTCATTGTTCTTATCTGTGAAGCTTGAAGAGGAGGCAGTTGACTAGCATTAGAGTTGGTTTGCCGATGACGTAATAGGAAAGCAGCATGCCTGAGCAAACCAGCTGACAAGGCCAGACACAGCCACACACCTAACACGAAAGCCTTTGATTGGCTAGAAAAAGAGGAAAGCCCATAAAGACATACGGCTCACCAGTCAGAGGGTCCAGAATTCCTGCACAGGAAAGGATTCAGTCCTGAATACCACATGAGGTGGTTGAAAGTGAGTTTACAAAGTACTTCTCAGTCTTCCCCAAAGACTGAGACAACAGCAGGCTAAAGTCCATATCAAAGACCAGGAGACAGGGCTTCCTCTAGGGAGGACTACTTGATGCCTTTTCTGTGCAGAATCTAATCCACTTTCTACTGCTAGTGTTTTATCTTTCAACTTCAGCTCCAATACCAAGTGTTGTGTCTTATTTTACTGTGACTGAGGCTACTTCTTGCTCCCTATCCATTTCCCCAGATATCCTTAAATAAGGCCTTCCCTTATTCCCCCAATTCTGCCTGATCCAGTCTCTGTGGCTGAATGCTGCAAAATAGCGTTTTTCATTTTGGTGCCCAGCTTCCTGTTTCTACCTCTGCCAATTGCTGCCGTTTTAGAATCTGTTCAATACTCCACCCATCCACGATGTCTTTAGTGAGCACTTACAATATGCTAGACATTGAGAACCCAGGTATGTCCACCTGACACTGTGTCTTAATCACCTGCAGAGACATTTTAATACTCCTGACATCAATGGCCTGCCTTCTTTCATCCCTTTTCTTGCCAACTGACAAAACCTCTCTTGCCTACCTGTTCTCCCATCCTGGGTCTGTGGCCTCTGTTTCCTCATGTTTCTGAGTGTGGCTCAGATTGAGCAGGGTAGGAAGAAAAGGAGGGACGTGATTAGTATAAAGAACTGTGTGCATTTTGTAGTTTCATCCCATCCACAGCAGGTAGGCAGGCACAACTGTTCTTTACATGCAAATTGTCACTGTGTATTGCACTGTGCCCCCTGCCTGGGACACGCTTTCTCCAATATCTGCAGCACCTGTCATTGCCACTTAAAATCTTTACTCAAAGGCCATCCTCTCCATGAGGCCTCTCCTGATGGCACATTTTAATGTCAAACACCTGTCCCCCTGCCTCTCTGTCTCCTTCCCTGTTATATTTCCCTCTATGGCAGCTATCGCCATGTCATTCTATATCTTGTACTTAGTTTGCTGTTGTTCACCTGCACTAGAACATCAGTTCCATGAGAGCAGGGTTCTGTCTGTTTTATTCAGTGTTATCACCCTACCATCTAGAAGCAGGGTGGCAGAGAAGGTGTTCAAAGAATTGTTATTGAATAAAGAGTGAAAGAAAGTGTACAATCTATGATGCACTGCCCTGGGGACTCTATTATCTTACTCAATCTTTTCTCCACTATGTTTTTATCTTTCATCTAAGAGAGTCAGAATGTCATTATAATGTGTGTGGGTCATTCAGTTTGCAAGTGACAAGCCTGGGATGTGAGGCCATGCCTGCCTCTAAATGTACTATATTCCTCAGTAACATACATGGCCTCATTATGAGGGTAAAGAGAGAAGGAAGTGGAGAGGTAGGAGGGAGAGTAGAGACAGGTAGGAGGGAAGACTGTGACAGCAATACCTAAACCCTGGTAAATTCAAATAGAATATTGAGAGTTTCGTGGCTAGCACAATGTCATGATCAGAACAACCTCATGGCCAGTTTTGTTGTTTTGTTTGTCCAGCATGTTAGTACAGCTCCAACAAAGTAGAGTCCACCATGTACATAGGTCATACAGGAAAGAAGAGGATCTTTGTGAATTAGAATGATTTCTCCTTAGGAATCATACATCACCACCATCCCCATTCCAGTGGCTCCTCAGAGCCGCAAATATTATAGATGAAAGAGTGCACTCACTAACCTGCCCAAGGGGAGGAGAAGAAGGCGGCCCAGCCAATTGGCCCTCTTTTAAAATCTTCTTGGGAAAATGCATGATGTATGAGCCATTTAGAACTGCCTCTCCCTGTCTTTTAAGTGAGTGCTGCACAGAAGCAGCTACTGTTACAGCCAAGATGTGGGGCCTCTGTGCATGGAGTCCCTCTTCATATTTCTAACAGAGGGATGGAAAACCAGTCTTTGGGCTAAAGATGGCCTGTGAAATAAAAATTGCTTTCAGAGAAGTATGATTTAACCTCCCTGCAATGGAATTTGAATGCTTCCAATTTTACTATTTTCATGTTTGATAGATACACTGAGACTTACCACTATACACAGGGAACTCACTATGAAAAGCATAAAGCTAATGAGACTGTGGAGGGCTTGCTTACCTGCTAACATCACGTTGATAGTACCTGCAGTCCCACGATGTCCTTCTTTGAAATCCAACTCATCTCTGGACGAAAAAGCCCCTTCTGAGGATACCCTGCATGATCATCCCTTCTACAGCACGTGGACTGTAACTTACAGTAAGTCTGTATGTCTGCTAACCAGCACAGGACCTGGAGGATATTACCTTAGCTTTCTATGCTCTTGGTTTTCTCATCTGTAAAATCAAAGGGCTGGACAAGTTAAATTCTCAGGGCTGTTCCACTAAAATATTCTTTGTTCTCATGTGCCTGTGGTTAATATATGATGTTATTTTGACTGTTCAGTAGTCTTGACTGTCCTTCATCCCTACTTATGCTGAATGAGATATTTCTCCCTTCTCTAATTTACCCATAGCATTAGCTTGGCTGATTATTTGGTATGTCTGAGGATGGTAAATACATTAGTATTGACTGAGATAAGGCTTCTTGCTAAATTTCTACCAGTGACTTTTCTAATCTCTCTAGGTCTCAGTGCTGGCAAGGCTTGGCTACTTACAGGTTAAAAAAAAGAAAAGTTGATCAATACTGGATCACTAACAAATAAGTAGGACACATAACTAGGCATCCTATTTCTTGAGATTTAAATATATATCAAACAACTGAACTGTAAGTAGCAGCTTGACATTATTCCAAGTGAAGCACACTTGGTGTTGAGCTGTGACTCTGGGTTAGTCTGCTGGGGCTCCGCAGGGTGAGCTGCACTCTCATTTGTTTTCTGTATCCTTTCTCAGAACAGTAAGTTCTGCTGTGAGAGTCCCACTGCTGCTCCAGCTATTGCCAATGAGCTAATTGAGTTTGCTGGTCTTGAAAATGCATCTGTGTAGGTAATGTGATGATGTAATGCTGTGTTCCTGTCCTCTGGATCCCCCTACCATTATTGAGGCCTTATTTATGAGACTGGAAAGAAAAACAAAAGGCAGGATGGCCTTTCAACGTGACTTGGACAAGGCTGGAGCAGAACATGGCTTAGATTTCCTTTGTTTTCCTGTGCATCTGAGATGCAGGGATTCAAGTTCAGCATGGCCACTCCAGGAGGCAGGTGGGTGTGTCCCCTATGAAGGTCTAAGAGGGCCTGCTGGACATAGCTCCAAGGAGCACAGGAATGCATACGCCATGGGACATCACAGCCAGACACACTGGCTGGGGATCACACCTGGAAGAGGGGAGCAACAGACTGAAAAAATGCTGGAGACACAGCCACAAATTATAAATAGAATCAGAATGTGACAAGACAAAGTCAAACTAATCCATAAGAGGTGGAGATCAGTTTTAAGAAAGGGAAGGGAGGGAGCCTCTCCAAGCCAAAGTTGAAGGAAGAGGAGTACATCAGTCAGGCTGACTGTGAAGGTGGAATGCCTGTCCCAGGCTGAGCAGGAGCCATGCAGGAAAGTCCATCCAGGCTGTGAAAGAAAGAGCCGGAAACAAACTCAGCCATCCAGGCATAAGGAAACTCATCGAACCCCTCTGTGCCAGGGGCTTGGCTCTAGAAAGCTGGGAAGAGCATTAACCTTTCCTTCTAGTGCTGAAAACTGATGGGCCATGCAAACCAATGGAATAGAAGAGACAGCCTAGAGATAAACCCTGGTCACAAGCAAATAATTTTCAGCAAGGGTGCCAATACCATTCAAACTAGATATCCACAAGGAAAAGAAGAGTCACAGACCCTTACACCATACACAAAATTAACTCAAAATGAATGAAAGACCTAAATGTAAGTGCTAAAACTGTAAAACTTATAGATAAAAACATAGGGGAAAGGGAACTAATAAGTACAGAAATAAGAGGAAAAGCTTGTTTCTTTCCGGTACACACAAGTGAGACAAAGAAGATTATGTAGAGAACTGTGGCAGAGGTACAGGGGCTGGTCCAAGTTGGGGTCAGAAAAGTTGTCTCAGATGACAGAGTTGAGGGAATTGCAGAGGATGACAGAAATGAACTCTGGAAGGTGAAACTGTCCCACCATGATCTGGGGAAGGGTTCCCAGAGGCCCTAGGAAAGAAATGGGATTGACATTTTGAGGAATAGAAGGCCAATCAGTGTACCTGGACATAGGTAGTGAGGAAGATGAGCTGGGAGACAGAAGTGAGTTCCAGATGAAGGAGGGTGTTGGGGCTATGGAGAGGAGTTTGTTTTTCACTCTCAGGAAAGCATTTGAGGGTTTAATCAGGGGAATGATGTCACTAAAGACTTTAGAAAGGTCCCATTTCCTGCTGCTCTGAGAAGCGTGGGTGGGAGGAGAGCATGGCAGCTAGGAGCCGAGCCAGCAGTTTGCTTGGGGCAGGATGGCGGCAATGCTGACGGTGAGGGGTGGATGCATTCTGCCACCTGTGTGTCAGGGCTGATTCACAGACCAGATGAAAGGCATGGAGGGAAGAAAGGAAATGGAATTTTCAGATTTTGGGTCCATGCAATCGGCTAGATGATGGTGGTGCCATTGAAGGAAATACAAAAATTCGGGATGGGAATTAATATTTTTGAGGGAAATTCAGTAGTTCTGCTTGGACCACATTGAGTTTGAGATTTCCATTAAACTTCCCTGTGGAGAATTTGAGTAGACAGTTGGATTTATGAGCCTGGAATTCAAGAAAGAAGTCCTGGGTAAAAGTAAAAATTCAAGATGTGTGTGTGTGTGTGTGTGTGTGTGTGTGTGTGTGTGGTATGTACATATATACATATATACATGTATGGCTTTGAATAACATGCATGCATATAAGCATTTATTTGAAGAATATATGTCTATGTGTTTCTACATAATACATGGCTCTGAAGACTGTCTTTTTAAGACCATAAGACACACCTAGGTTTTAGAGAAAAATAGGAAAAAAATTTTGAAGCAAAAAATGTGGTACAATATTTAATAGCATAAATAACATAATATTTCACCAATGTAAGTGTAAACAGAACTCAACAGCAGCATTAACAACCATTATTTCTCCCAAATTTGGGGGGGGAAGTGTGTCTTATAGTCCAAAAAATATGGTAATGTGTATGTGTGTATAATATTTACATGGTTATATTATTCTTTTATTCAAGGTAGTGAGTGAGATACCTGGGGCCAAAGCTTGACCTGGCGAGTGCAGCCTACGGGCTCTGGTGGAGGGAGGGGCAGCAATGAGGTGGTGAAGGAGCAGTGAGAGCAGGGGACCGGATGACTGTGGAAGTCCGTCAGGGAAACAGAAGGTGTGGCAGGTTAGAGGAGACCATTTCTAGGATACGTAGCTACTCTTTACTGTCTACCAGAGGCTCTGGAAGTCTTAAGCCCAAGAGACCTGCGTAGAGAGAGCCAGAGGAGCTCACTGGTCACCTCGGAGCGGGGCTACAGCCCCGGATCTCCCAGTGCAGGGACTTGCACACTCTCAGGGCTCCATCTTTCAGAATAACTCAGAAAACAGCCTCTTCCTAGTCTCACCCACCCTGGGGGCTGGAGCGCCATACCTTTGCCAAGCTGGCTTAATACACTATCCAGGCCAGACAGCCTTCAGATGACCAGACACTTACTGCGGGTGCTGGGGGAGGGACAAAGACTGGGAAGAGTCTCTCAGAAGAGTTCAAATACCGGAAGCATTTGTCTCTTATTGATGGTAAAACTGGACGGACCTGCCAGCCTGTGCCCACCTCTCCACATTCTCCTACATTGTCAAGAGACCAGAGATTGAAATCAAGCTTTTGCTACTCAGAACTCACACATTTTTGAACATCACTCAATTGTTGCAAGCCTTGGTTCCTCATACCTTGTTTAGGCTACTGGAAGATGAAAGGAGATAATATATATGTGTAGCACCTGTCATACGTAGGGGCTCCAAGGAGATATCAATGTTACTTCAGTTGTTTTTTTTTTTAGAAAGACTTCTGATAAAATTATTAATGAAGTATAAATGTTTGTTGCAAATTTTATCCTTCTTTCTCCAAAGGCAAGGGACAGAGCCTCTAAATTTGCCCTTGAAACATCTCACCATTTCACTCTTTAACTTCTGCACCATGATTAACGATTTTTTGTGTAACTTCTTCTTCACGTGTATGCTTGATACAGCATCTACCTGTTGACAACTACTTTATGTCCTCGTGAGTGTAAAGATGCTAGCAGATGCTCCCAAACATTCCCCAAGCAAATAAATGATGGGGATATTTCTACCCTCCCAACACACAGTTTCAAAGAATGGGATCATTAAAATCTTTTTTAAAATCCACTTCACGGAACTACTGTCTGCATTATCTGAATCACTACTTGACAAAACAGGGGGGAGGAGGCAGAATCGCTGAACTGGACTGTGAGAGTGGAGCGTAAACAAGTTGAGGATGAAAGTCCTGTTTGTGAAGAGAGGGAAAAGGAAAAAGGGCTTGCCTCCTAATGGAAGAGAAATTTCTGTGGAGGGAAAAACTAAAAGGCAACCTGAAACAAAAGCAAGATGAATCACTTTCATTCTGAAAGGAACACGGCAAAACAATGGTGCTAAATGAGATACAATTCCTGACAAAGATCTGCTCTGTTCTCCAAGGGCTTTTATTGTGCTGCGTGTACCAAGAGTTATGTTTTATCTCCCCAGAAAGAGATGTGTACTTTATTTTATGTGTGGTACCTCTCTTTGCCTTGCCTCCCTGCTTGCTGAGATTTAAGTCAGCTATTGTAGTGCTCTATCTCTGATCAGCCTTAAAGATCTGAAAAGCCCTGAGTTTGCAAGAAGAAAGAAAGGCCTTCGTGTGTGACAGTGATAGATCCTGCTTGTTCCCGCTGGCTGACATTCCCGCGCTGTGAAGACCACAGATCCTCCAGATAACAAGGTGCAGCTCCTGCTCGTCTGTGCCTTTGTGTAGAGGTCAGGGCACCTGCAGGGGGAAAGGCTTGCCGGTGAGCTGGGGCTGCTTTCAGCCAGCACCTAAGGGGCAGCTCCATATGAGATATGATGAAGTCGGGGTGGAATAGAAGGCAGAGATGTAATCTCTGAACTTAAGGATGGAAAACAGGTTTCATAGGCAAAAACAATCCTTCACACTAAAACCTAAAGGCCTACTCAGCTACTTTCAGAAACTGTGCCTTTCCTCCTTAAACTCAGTTTCCTCATCTGTGAAATGGGCTAATCGCAGCATCTGATGCAAAGGTTGTTGCTGGGAATGAATGAGATCAAGCATGTGAGACCCTTATTGCTGTAGTGAGGGCTCATTATTACTTTCATAGACTGTGAGCTTTTTATACCCCTAACATTTCTTGGCACATTCAGTTATTAATACCTTTTTATTTCTAATGAGTGAACAACTAGAACACAACTCAACATTACCTTTCTGATGAAAAGCCCTGTCTCCAAGGGATGAAGCCCAAACTATTTAGCATGACTTCAGCATGGCATTCCATCTGTCCCATGCTTGCCTGCCAGTCTCCCCACCCCCGCCCAGTGCAGGCTCTATGGAGCGACTCACCACACCTGAGCTTCTGTGCTAGGTCATATCCTCAATAACTGAGAGTAAGTTGGAGACGTCCTTCACAACCTTCCATGCTTATCCCAAGTGCCCCTGTGACTGTAAAGGCTTCCCTTAACTGCCCCAAAGCACTGGAAGTTTCTCTCTCCTTTGGTCTCACACCATGTTTTACAACAGTGATTGTCAAAGTGTGGTTCCTGGACCAGCAGCATCAGCTGTAAACTTGCCAGAAATGAAAATTCTTAGGCTCCATCACAGGCCTACTGAACCAGAAACTCTTGGGGAGGGGCTCAGCCCCCTGTGTTTGAATGAGTCCTCCAGGTGCTCCTGATGCCCACTCAGATTAGAAGCATCTCTATGCTAACTTCTTTCATAATATGTCTCATACTGTATTAAAAGCACTTACCTAAACTAAACTGTCCTCCTTGGCCATTAGCCAAGTTATTTTTTTCTTTGTCCTAACTTTCCTCATCTGTAAAAATGGGCATAATTATATTACTTTGTAGAAATGGTTACAGATTTGAAATAAGGAATGTAAAATGCAAGATACAATATCCCAAGCACTAATCCCTTTCTGACCACTGTACCCCCAACAACTCCCAGGTGCTTGTTAACACTGACGACCATGCTGGTTGTTATATAAAACTTCCCACTGCCTTGCAAAAGAGAACCAACTGACGGGTCTATTTCTAGGTGGAGGAAGACTATTAAGCTTTTGAAAATTGAGGGGTCTGTCCCAAGCATCAAAAAATTAATGTAAACTTTTCAGCACAAGACTGATATTGGAGAGAAAGAAGGAAGAGTACTTACGCCAAGTCACAGGTGGGGATGAGTCAAGCTGAGGCCCAGTAAAGACCAGCTGGGGGATGGATGCATGGCTGTCAGATACACAAGTATCTTGTGCTGTACATGGAGACTTCTCTCTGTCGGTCAATGAGTATGCAAAAAGATCCCAGATTGCATTCTTACCCAGGAGCCTGGTTCTAAAACCATGGAAGCTCTTGAATGATGGGATTACTGAAGGCATGGTGGCCATAGCCATGTCATCACTACAGCACATGCACCAGGACAGATGCTCAGTGGAGTTTGCTGGCCGGAAGAGTCATGCTTGTTTTGCGATGCACACGATAATGTCATGGGGGACAGGCAGGGCCTGCAGCAATCTAGGAAGACTTCCCGAAAGTGAGCCATATGGTTAAAAGAGCTGAAAGAGACATGGGAGTCATGTGGCATATTTCAAGTGTGATGAAGGAACCAGGCTGGCTGACCCCAAGAGTTTGTGTTGGTGAAGGAGCAGCAGATGATCAGTTAAGGTGGGGCTGAATTCTAGAAAGCTTTGAAATTTTTCCTGGAAAATTTGAACTTGACTTCATAATCAAAAGAGAATTGAGGGTGCCTAGAAAACAAGAACAATTCCCACTAATCCAGGACACTTATTGAGTGCCTAGACTGTGCCAGGCATCATACAAAGTTAAGTGAGAGAGCACCCCCACACTAAAGGAGACCAGACTCTGGATGGGAGCAGTTGTTGGCCATGAATATCAGCAAAGGTGGCCGAGTACAGGAATGATGAGTGCCACACGGGAGAAGCAGGTGTATGGTGCTATAGGGGCTCAAAGGGGAGAGTGCAGCTTTCCAGGGAGCACCACATGTTTGAGATGGATGTGGATGGAGCACCATTCAGACATGGAGCGCTGGGAAGTCAGTGGAGAGAGAGCCAATGTGGAGCTATGGAGGCTGGGAGAGAGGAGGTGGTTGAGTTTGGCTAACTCATTTTTGCCTCTCTACAACGTTTAGCATGATGCATTGCACATTGCTGTCACTTAGTGAACATAATGTCTGTTGCATTGTCACTATATATCCTTGAGCAAGACAGTGACAGGGAAAACTGCAAATATTTAATATGCAACTTCATCAGAATTGCAACTAATATTTTACTACCCGTACATCCAGAGGCAAAAGAAAAAATGGTTTGTGGGGGGAAAATGAGTAGTTTCCCACAGCCACAGTATTCATACGGGAGCTATAAAGAGGGCAATGACAGCCCATGGCTTATACCATATTAAGGATTTCATCCTAAAAGCAGCAGAGAGAGACTGGAGAGTTTTCAGCCAGGGCATGCAATCAGACCCACATTATCAGAAGATCACATGCATGCTTGGGAAGAATGGGCTGTAGTACAGGGTACCTCATCTCCATGATCCCACAGTACTTGCCCTTCTCTCCTCCCTCATCATGGAATTGTAATTATCTGCATATTTTTCCCTCTCTCCCACCAGAACAAGGGACATTTCTTGAGGTCATGGAGTAGATTTTATTTATTCACAAGTGGCTGTCAAATACAAAGCACTCATTACTAAGTTATGTAGCAAGATTGTAAGGAGGGAGAGCAAATGAAAAACATTTTCAGTAATTCAGGCAAGAAATGACAGTGCCGTGAGCTGGGGTGGTATTGGAAAGGATGGAACAGGGGAGACAGATGTCAAATACACTGAAGTGCTAAAATCTAAAGGGCTTTGTGACAGATGGGGGAGGGGGTGCAGGAAAGGGAGGAATAATTAGGAATTTGAATGACAGGCAAACTAGTGGATGATGGTGGCCCTTCAGGACAGGAAACAGGAAAATCACATTTGAAGAAGCACAGCACAAGTTCCATTTGGACATACCTTTAATAAACCAATGGAACTTTGAACTAAAAATGTCTAAAAAGGAGTTGAATTTACAGTTATGGGGCTCAGAGGTAAACCTCAGCTAAATCACCTAATGGCTCCCAGACCAATGAGTGATGGATGAAGACACGGAGTCACCCACATCCTAACATTTGGTACTATTTACCTTTCTAATTTTTGCCATCTGGAAGATTATAAAGTGCCATCTCACTGTTGTTATAATTTTCATTTATTTGATTACTGGTGAGTTTGAGCATTTGTTTGTGTTCTTGTTGCCTACCAGGACTCCCCCTTCTGTGAATTGTCTTGGGAAATCTTTGGCCCATTTTTCCATTGGCTTTCCTTGTCTTTTTGTGTTGGTTTGAAGGGTTTGTTTGTATATCCCAGAAATTATTTCCCTGACTGCTTTAGGCATTGGCAATATCTTCCCCAAGTCTGCTGTCTATTAAATTTTTATCTGAGACTCCTAGTCCATGCAAGGGGAAGAAATACATTAACTAAGCCCCAGAAATAGTAGAAGAAGCATATTTTGAAGTAGGATAATGAGTGAAATACTGGACAAGGGGATTGAAGAAGGGAGGATTTTGATAGGCAGAGCGAGAGGAGGGAGACGTGCCCCCAGGCACGCTCAAGGAGGCTCAGTGTCACAAAAGCCTTGGTGTGGGGGTGGGGGGGCGGAGAAGCAGTGGGAGCAGGACTGAGTGTGAGTGAGATATTCGTGTTGACAAAAAGTTAAGGGCTCAGGAGAGAGGAGCCTGGGCCACAGTCTATGGGGCAGTGAAGAGGTTGGTCACTTCACCTCACCCTGAATGTCAAGCAGAGGACAGACCTGCCCAGCGATGTCCTTTAGTAAGCTGGGTCTGGAAAGGGCATAGAGGTGGCTTGGACAGATTGAAGCCAGCAGATCAGTTAGGAAACCTGGCAATAAGATAGTGTGATGGTGAGTTTCCTGTGTCAGCTTAGCTAGGCTACAGTACCGGTAATCAAACACTAACCTAGGCTTTGCTGTAAGGCTGTCTTGCTGATGTGGTTAACATCTACAATCAATTGACTTTCGGTAAAGGAGATTACCCTTGATATGGTGGGTGGGTTTCATTCAATCAGTTGAAGACTTTAAGAGCAAAACTGAGGTATTCCCCCCCAGAAAAGAAATTCTGCCTCAAGATTATTAAAACAGAAATCCTATGAGTCTTCAGCCTGCCCTATAGAGTTTGAACTTGCCAACCCCCAGAATCACATGAGCCAATTTCTTGACAAAAAGTAAACCTTCATGTGTATGTTATATATATTTTTCCTATTGGTTCTACTTCTCTAAAGACCCCTGATTAATACTGCAGGTAATATTTGGGCTTTGAAGCTTTTTGTTCCAGCCTGCCACTGATTAAAAAGAACTGCACTCCAATATATGTATTTATTTATAAATTATTTTTATATACCCAATTGCTAATGTGTTGTATATATCACAAAATACAAAAATGAAATCATTTAAAAAAATAAATTATAAGAGGGCCTGGAAATCAAACCTGTAGCATTTCCTCCCGTATTTGCAGTGGGACATCATCAGTCCTTGGGAGTCAGCTGGCCGAGGCGAGCGATGACACGGACGCAAGTACAGTGTACTATGGACAGAACTAGGTTACTCTAAGACAAGGGACTAACCCAGCTGAAGTCTTCCTATTCAGCATTTACTTATCCATATTTAAAACAAAAAGGTTTTGCCCAAGTATAGGAGGGGGACCCCAAAAAACTAGAATTACGCTCTGGAGGGCCGGCCCCTTGTAGGACAGGCTTCCCCTGCCAGATGAGTGTTCTAGGAACCCATCTGTGTCAGCAGACACGCTGGTGTTGTTGTGAGAGTCTGCGTTCGGCTTCAGTGAATTTTTTTGAAGACTCTTCCAACACATGTGTCCATTTGATGATGGGTGTCACAAGCGATGGGTGATTTACAAGCGTACCTGTGCACACTATCTATGCTAAGTGTTTAGCAGTTTTATTGACCAAAAACAGCTTGACCCCCCATTCCCTACCCTCCCTATTCACCTGATTTCCCCCAATCAGTGACTTCTTTTGTTTCCCTGGATGAGAAAAGTCTTCAAAGGGAAATGTTTTGTCTATGTATAAGAGGAGAAACAAAAAATGGCAGAGGCACTAAAAGGCACCAAAATCAATGAGTTAAAAAACTGTTTTGAGCAGTGGAAAAACCATCTTGGTAGGTGTATTCCATCAAATGGAGAGGACTTTGAAGGTGGCTGAAGTTTAAATGTAAGAATAAATACACAATTTTTTATAATAAATTATGTTTTGGGGGGTTTCCCCTTAAATCCTTTCAATGCATTTGTCTATTTCTCCTCAAAATTATTCATACACAGTTAGAATTCTGGACATCAAAAACTACCAGGCCATTAGACTTTTTAAGGCAGACGGCAGATCTACATCATGATGATCCTTTCCCACCCTGGCGAGGTGGGCTCTTCTTTGTAATCAGACCTGGCATTTCATGAGTGAGGCAGCTTCCAAAGGAATGTCATAGGAGTCAATCCAGCATAGTCTCACAACACGGACTGAAGGTGGGAAAGGGTAGGACAATGCTTCCTTCTTTGAAGATGGGTATTGTTAATAGAGAAAAAAATAGTCAAACTCAGAAACAGGAAGTAAAACGGTGGGTGGTTGCCAGGAGTTAGATCTGGGGGTCGGGAGGGGGGCTGTGGTTCAATGGGTATAGAGTTTCAGGTTTGCAAGATGAAGAAGTTCTAGAGATGTGTTGCATAACAAGGTACACATAGTTAGCACTATTGTACTACTATACACTTAAAAATGGTTAAGGTGGTAAATTTTACATTACGTGCTTTTCAGCACAATGAAAATTAAATGAACTGGGGCTTGGGGAAGTTAAATAACTTAATGGAGATCACACCACCAATCAGTGGGCAGATTTTGGTGTGGATCACTGTCTTTTGAAGGCCAGCCCAGTGTTCTTCCCATTATATGGACTACACAATGCATACACAGGAATCCACCCCCTTCCTGCCTGTGGCAGCATGAATTTGGAGGAGTCAAGGCTGACTTTGAGATAACAGATACTTAAGTGATTCCAAATATTTCTGGTTTTAATCCTCCGTGTACAACATTGGCTTTTCCAATCAATTGTTAAAATAAATCTCAAGGATTTGCTGGATTATTTGCGAAATGCAGTAGGAAGCCCTTCAACTTATCAGTAAGTAAACTGGTATAAGTCAAAATGTATAAGAGGGGAGAATAAGCCCCTGTACCTGGCCACCATCCAGATATGTGATTTAACTTTCAAATGACAAACCAGTGATGCATGGGAAGTGGCTGGGGAAGCTCCATCACTCCATCGGAGCAGAAGACACACTTGCTGCAGACCTGCCAGCACAGAGAACTCATACCAAATATCTCAGGTGCCAGGTAAGATCCACAGGTTACAAAACTCCACGATGTTGCTGCTGGGGAGGCATGAATTCAGAGGCAGCTGCTTTCGAGCTATTTCGCCTTTCAGTCTCAGCTGAGTCCACAGGTCCTGATTATCCTTTGAAATAGGTCTCTTACTTGGTCCCTTTAAAATGTATTATCATCTCATTTAACTTCTCCCAGGATCAGATAAGGAAATGTTTACTGAGTACATATTACCAACAGAGTGAGATCAAATTTTAAAATGCTCATTGCATCAGGCTGCTCAGGCTACCAGAACAAAATACCATACACTAGGGAGGTTGGGGAGGGGGCTTAAATAAGACCTTTGTAGTCTCACAGTTCTGAGGACCGGAAGTCCAAGATCAAGGTGCCCGCAAGGTTGGTTTCTCCTGAGGCTTCTCTGCTTGCTTTGCACATGGCCGCCTTCTCCCTGTGTCCTCACAGGAACTTTCCTCTGTGTGCACAGAGCAAGAGTGAGCTCTGGTGTCTCTTCCTCTTTTTATAAGGCCATGAGTGCTGCTGGACTAGGGCTCCACCCTTATGACCTTATTTAACCCTAATCACCTCCTTAAAAATCCTGTCTCCAAATATAGTCACATTGGATGTTATGGCATCAACCCCTGAATGTGGTGGGGGGCAGGGGGAACATAGTTCCTAATACTCATCTTTTGTTCTTTTCTACCTTTTGTTGCATATCTCTTACAGCAGTCATTTGAACTCATCTGCATTGCCTCGAGGCAAATTAGATCGTTTTAACAAAAATGTAAATAAATCCAAGACCAACTGTAATTTTATAAAAGAAATCTTCTAATTTGAGTGTAGAAGAGAAAGAGAGGATTTATGTGTATGTGTGTATGTGTGTATGTGTGTGTGAAGGGGATTGTTGAGAACAAAAACACCCTCCTGAGCATCAAAAAGAAATTACTTTCCAGGCTTCCAAGCACCTTTCTCAAGAATTTATTATGTGACATGTTCTGCCAAAATGAGGGAGTGCACTAAGAAAGAGGAAGGTCTGGGGTCAGCAAACACAGAGTGTAGCCTCAGAGAGGCAAGTGCCTCTGCCCAGGGCACAGCTCATCCACTGGGAAGCAGTTCAGCAGGGTGGAGTCCAGCAGGAGACTCAGACGTGTAAAGTAGGAAAGCACCCAAGAAGCTAAGTCACTTGTGCAGGTGCTCAGAGCTGTCACATTAAACACACTGAAAGCCACGTAGATGCTTGTGTTGACCATATTTCACTAGATGGCTTTGGTAGAAGACACAGAGCCCATGGAGTCCCATAGCTGTACCAGAAGAGATGTTTTAGTTCCAAAATGTGAGAAGAAAATTAGCAAATGAAACATTAATGTATCTAATTAAATGTTGACAAAACTCAAGATGACAAATTAATCAACTGCAACCCACTCAATCTTTAATGACATACATGCTTGAGTGTGTGTGTGTGTGTGAGTTATTGTGCTCTATTTGGGTACATCTTTATATATTATAGGATGGAACCTCCAAAAATAAGTTTGTACAGGGCCTGCAAAAATATGAAAACAGAGCAGCCCATTAAGGTAAGAGTCTTCATGCCCCTTGGGTTAATGACAATTTGGAATCACATCACAGGGTTCACATCTTCTGGACTGGGGCTGGTGATTGCCAACATCTTCAGGCCCTAGTGAGCCAGAAGATTCTGGATTTCATCTTCATCAAATACCCCTCTACTCCATGCTGTCTGGAAAACCTTCCTGACCAAAGTTCACTCAGGCCTAGACCGGACCAACCAGCAGGCATGGGACAGCTACAGCCCCAGCAGAGCTTGTCAGAGCTCTGAACCCCATGAAAGGGGTGTTGTTCCCACCACTGGTGGGGATGCTGGGCTATGGAGGGGCCAGTTAAATCAGAGCATTTGCCTGCAGTACTCACCTTCAGGGAAAAGTACGAAGAGGCTATTTTGGCCTACCTGGTGACCCATACATCTTAATGTTTCAATGACAAGAGGAGATAATATGTAGACACAAAGGTCGACAGTTTATAGAGACAGCCTTGAAATATTTTAGAATAGAAAGAATTATAGTATGAGTCAGTGGGTAGGGCATTCAAAACCATTACAGTCACCAGATGAATCAAACCACCTGCTGTAGGCCTCCTTGCCCGCTCCTCTGCCAGTCTCAGGTTAGACTGACTGGGGGATGCAGTGGATTGATGGCGGCACTAAACCGTTTGTATAGAAAATTGAACAGGGTGTAAATATAGTGCTTCTTCCTAAGGACCCTGTAGAAAGCTTTGGTTACCTGTCTGCCAGCCGCTCCCCCAGCATGTGCGCGCGCGCGCGCACACACACACACACACACACACACACACACAGACACACACACTTCCTCCCCTGGGAACAATGGACTAGGACCTATGGCTGGCCACCACTGGTCTACAATGATACCCCTTTGTCCTTGAAAATGTTCAGTTAGTGTCATTCAGAATCATAGCTCAAATAAAACTTCAAGAGTCTTATCTCTAATGTCAGAGTTTTAGGCTTTAAGAAAAGAAGACCAAAAATTTTGAAGTATTATAATTCTGCTTTTGAAAGAAATAATTCCTGGCTTCTCTCCTCAAGTGCCATGTGCCACATGTATCACTATTGACTTGCTCATCCACTCAACCACTATTTTCTGAATGCAGGCACTGGCTAGGCAAAGATGAATAAGGCAGAGTTCCCACCCCTGGCTCATAGTCCAGTACAGGACAAAGTCATGTAACAGACAATAGAAAGTGCTGAGTGACCTGGACACTGAGGGCCAGGAGGGATGAGCTGGGTCTTGGATGATGAATAGGATTCTTTCAGGTAGGAGGAGAGGTCAGGGCATTGAGACGGGAAAAGCAGGTTGTGCGCAAAGGCACTGAACCATGGGGAGAGAAGAGAGGATGTGAGGCCTGAGTGCCCAGGTCTGCAGAGGGGCAGTCAGAGAATGGAGCTGGAGATATGAGAAGAGTCCAGATCACAAAGGCCCTGCCTGTGACCTGCTGTGTCATCTAGGCCTGTTTATAGGCGGTGGAGAGACAGTGGAAGTCAATTTAGACCTAGATTTTAAACATTACCTGTGCTTATGGTGGGAGGAATGGGGTCATAGGGACGACTCAGGTACTGTTATGAAAGCCCAGACAGGATAGGACGAGGGTCTGGACTGAGGCAATACCAGGAGGTGGAGAAAATGAACTTGACTCTAGAGATTTCAGAGGCAGACAGTACAGGACTTGGGGACTACCTAGGGGTGCTAGGCTAGGGAGGGGCTTGCCTCCACTGTAAGCCCCAGGGACACAGGCAGAACAGGACCTCATCCTGTGCTTCGTTCGACAACCCCACAGCTGTTATGTAAAACCATACAAAACTGCCAAAATTGACCTATAAAATGTCAATTACACGTGGCTCAACCTTATCATAAAAAGTAAGGCTGATGGTTTCAGACTTCAAAATTGATTAGTCAATTAAGTTTTTATTTACTGGGGAAAAAATAGGGCTAGTTCAACTACTTGGCATCCTGGAAAAGGTAACACTATGGATACAGTGAATGATTAGTGGTTTCCAGGGGCTGGGGGGATATGGGATGAGCAGGTGGAGCACAGAGGACTTTTAGGACACTGGCTACTCTGTGCGATACTGTGATGGTGCATACACATCATCATACATTTGTCCAAACCTGTAGAAAGTACAACACCAAGAGTGAACCCTAGTGTAAATGGAGGGACCTCGGGTGACGATGATGTGTCACTGTAAGCTCATCAATGATAACAAATGCCCCACTTGTCGGTGGCGGAGGAGCTGTGCATGTGTGTGGACAGAGAGCACATGGAAAATGTCGGCACCTTCTGCCCAGTTTTGCTGTGAACCTAAAACTGCTCTAAAAAAAATTAAAAAGTCTATTAATTTAAGAAAAAAATAGGGCCAAGACCAGAATCCAGTTTTACTAAATCCAAATATTTTCCTTTCTGCAATGTTACTCAAGATTGAACATTTTCCAAAGCACTGCCAGTCTCAGGAAGCCAATCTGCTGGCACTCTTTAAATAGTCACTCAAGACTTGAGCCCTTAAAGGATGCATCTCGGAAAGAATGATGTATTAAAAGGGGAAAATCCTTGCTGAGAGAAAAAAAATGAAAGTCGATCTGAGCTTACAGGCTTTGCGGAGACATGAATGTACAATAAGTTTTGCTGCCATCCCCGGCCTGCCCCAAATGTCCCCACTGGGCCCCTGAGGATCCTGTGGCTACGATGATTCCCCCACATATCTTGGCTTCATCTGACTTCCTCTCATGAGCCCACCATCCCAATCCATCACCTCACATACAGCATTCAGTGTGTAAACTTCACTGAAGCCACAAGCAAACCACTAATAATAATATATGAGGGAGACAGTGTCACCCACAATGATAGAAAGACAGAAGACTTTAACAGGGACAAGAGAAAGAGCAAAGGAGCCAGCGCAGAGCCCAGGTTCCTTTCCTTCTACCTTTCAATCTCCTTGGCATACTAACTGTGGACAGAGTCTCTGGCCAGCACCTGACTCCCTTCCATCTCCCACCCATGCAGTGATTCTCTCTCCAAAGCTTCCTCCTCCCACTCCCTCCAAGAGGCAGAGGATGCTCCCCCACTGGCCCACCCATGCAGTGGTTCTACATGCAGTCTTGCCTCACATCTCTATTCCACCCCCTGAGCCAGCTGTCCATACTCGACAGGGCTGGCCATGTCCCCAGCCTGAGCAATCCCCTGTGTGCAGTGGAAGGCACACAAGGCTGGGTAGATTTTGTGTCTCTCCTTTCCCTGGGCTAACTTCAGGCTGGCCAAAGCCTGAGCGGGAATCGTTAGGCAGCCCGACAGGCTCAAACAACCAGCTCTAACCCCAGGGTCTGCGAGTTTGCCAGAGAGCAGAAGGCAAAAGGAAGAAAGCCCACAGATGGCCAGGCCTCCTGACCTCCCCTTGGCAAAAGAGTGCTCTGCCTGGACTTGGGCCTGAGCCATGGTCACCATCCTGTCTGCCCTGGGGGCCCTGAGTGCATGTTCTGGGGCTTTGTGCTGGTCAGCAGGTACACACAGATGTGGCAGTGATAGCGAGAACTTGACCTTGAGCAAAGCACGTAAGGACTCAGCTCAGTAAAAATGGGGTGGTTCTGGCTGCTGTATAATTCCTGTTGTCCAAAACAGTTATCATGTACCATTTGCTAGTTTAATCCTAAGGGAAAAATGTATCTGTTCAGAAAGGAGAGAAAATTTAAGTCAAATGAGAAGCACAGGTGTTGAAGGAGGTCCGTGTCTCAGTATGAGACAGGGTGTGTCAATAGCTCTGTGGGGCCTCTGTGTGCCAGCACTAGCCCTCTCTGTTTCCTGGTTTCTTCCTCTAATAATCCCTGCCATTTCCATCTTCTGAGGGTGTGAAGAAGATTAGTGAGATAATGGGTGTAGAAGTGCTTTGAAAAGGCCAATGTGCTATGCCCAAGTGCCGGCATTAGTCTCGCTGCGCTAAATCACCTGCACAGGGTCCTTGGGAGGACTGGATGAGATAATGGATATGAAAGCCCCTTGTAAATTATAAAACATGAACTAGAAGAAAAACTATTAGTAGCAAAGCATGATTATCTATGTGGTTCTGATAACAACACTATTTTGCCACCTGCTGCCCAGATATTTCTATAACTGCATGACTTTGCAAAGACATGAACTTTGCATGTTGGGGTTTGCCCAGCTGTAAAATGAGAACCCTCCGGGGATGGCAAACACAGCCGACTCTCAGGTCCTTGGGGGCAGCCAGGAGATGAAATGAGGAGGGGTGGGGCCACAGGCTTCTGAGAGACCTACTAAATGAAAGAGCCTTGGCTCAGAGGACAGAATCAGCACCTGGAATCAGTGTAAGTTCCTCTGGAGGCAGGTTTGGCTCAGGGCATGGTTTACTAACACCTAATTACCTCCTTAATCTTCATCTGCCTGTCTGCCTTTGAACCGATTGCCTCCTCTAACCCTGCCAGCTACCCTGGGAAGTCAGTTTTCTTATCATTCCCATTTTACAAATGAAGAAACTGAGACTTGAAGGTAATGTCCAAGGTCGCACAGCTTTGAATGTGAAGCAAACAGGATTACAGGATGGACTGACACATCTCCAAGGCTGCACAGCCCACGCTTTTCTGATGATGCCACGCTGATTTACAGCCACAGGGAGAGCTGTGGGTCTTGAGGCATCACTTTCCACGTGCTGTCATCAATGGGTGGGTTTTTTGTCATGCCCCCTGGGAATATTAAAGTGTGAAGGGGTAAGCCACATTAAAAACATGATAAAGAGGAGCAAGAATTCAGAGTCCTGGGCCCTGTTCTGCAGCGTCAGACCCGGTAGACCCAGGGAGTAGCTGAGGATGCGAATTCTGAAACTTCCCCAGGGAAATGGACCAGCTCCCCACTGAGACACTCCCACAAGGTAATCTTGAGAATCCATCCGAGGTTGAATATGCATTTTCAGAGATTTAGTTTTATGAGACAGGCTAGCCAAGATTAAATTCTGAGTGTCCCCTCTTCTATAAAGAGGATATTGCCTTGGCCAGTCTCCTTTCCTTCTTGTCCTTGTCAGAGCAGCCTTTGATTCTCATCCCGAGGAAAGCAGGAGGAATGAGGAAAGAGATGAAGTGGAGGGTGCGTGAGAGAGTTGTTCAGAGAAGAAAGTGGAGGAGAGAGAGATAAAAGCAGTGTGCTGAAGCCAGGGGATTTTCCAGTTATCATCATAGAAGAAGAGAAATGAGTTTTTTAAAAATGATTCTTGGTTGTGTGAGCTCTCTGGGTCTGAATGATGTGGATGGTCACTTCAGCATCCTTACACAGGTTTATGAGCAGCAGGCCCTGGGTACACAGGTCTTGAGCCACACCTGGACACATCATGCTTAGCATACACGTAACAAAACAGCTACAATAACCCCAAAAGGCAAAAGGCTCATCTTCAACTGCATTCTATACCAGCCACAGTGCCCCTGTAAGCCAGCGGCATGCCCCCACACCAGATAGCTCATAAACCCCCATCTCCCAAGGTAACTAGCTTCTCCATCTTCCCATGTCTCCCTCCCTTGTTTTTGGAGCCAGCCATGGCTCATGGCCCCCGAAGCCTTCCTGATCAGCCTGGCTGTGAGAAATTTCTCCCTGTGCTCCCTCTCTGCCCCCCTCCTAAGCTCTTCTGCAATGAAGAACACAGTCCAGGACTCAGTTCAGGGGCTTCAGCTTGCTTTCTCAAATATGTTTTAAGACCCTTAAAGACCAGGACTAAGGAGGAACTTTCTCAGCAGCCATGACCCCCAAACCAAGCTGATCATCAGCATTACCTAGGAGCTTGGAAACAGATGCCCAGGTCCCAGCCCAGACCTGCTGCATCAGAGTTTTAAAGGTATGAGCACAGGAATCTATTTTTTAAAAGTTCCCTGGGTGATTCTGCTGAGTAGTCATAACAAAGAACCGTGCCCTCCAGCATCTATTTAGCACAATGTGAAACACCTGGACCATTTCTTAGACTATTTGTTTCTTAATGATTGATGAATCAATTCAGCAGCAACTCACATTTCCTCAGGCCAGTCACACCTGCTTTGGAGTTAGAATTGCAGTGCTACCAGGCAAGGTTCTGGAAGCCAATGAGAGCTCCCCCCTCCTGCAGACAATCCCCACCCAACCCTGGACAGTGTGCTCAGTGCACACAGGGTGTCCCACATGAGCTGGTGGTGGCCCATCCTCTTGGTGGCTGTGGAATCCCAGATTATTTCAGCAAGGCTGGGGAGCACCCCACTCAAGGGGCTTCCATTGCCCCTCCAGGACCAGCTGTGTGACTCAGCACCAAGGTTGCTGTTGGACGAGCATGTCACTCATTCTTAGAAGCCATAACAGCAAGGTCTGCTACAGCTTTCTCTGTCTTGCATGTTAAGTCAAGGGTATCCGCTCCATATGGCAATGCATAATTTACAACACAATTTACTTCCTGCTTATATAGCCTATTGCGTACAAAGCTTCCATTTGCATATTTATTAATTTACAAACTTAATGCCATTTTCTTAGTCACTTACAGGATGTGTCGCTGGTCCCTGTCTTTGAATTAATTTTAATCTAAGGTGGAAACATTTGTTAAGGGAGTTGGCTCATGCCAAAGTAATCAAATGCATTTACTGAGAGCCTAACTATGCTAGACTCCAAGAAAATTAATGGTGCAGAATGTGAGTCTCCAAAAACATCAGTGTAATGACATAGTATGTCTGTTTTATAATAAAGAAACTGAGAGTCAGAGAGAGTCAGTAGCTGGTCCACAGGCACATAGTTAAGCTAGTAAGCGGCAAAGCCTTAGATGACCATAAAAGTCAAGACAGGGTTTTCATCTGCACTGATTGCCATACATGAAAAAGACCACTCCTCTACATAATCAATATTACTTTTCAGAGAGAGCACCCAACACTCCAGGTACTGCATGATCACAGAGATTCTTGCTGCATAACATAACCCTTTAGATAGACAGGTGTGATAGGTGCTCATTGAGACTCTTACTCTGCCTGTTGTTGCCAGCATTGGAGCAGACCTACTCAAGAAAACAAATCTTTTGGTTAACTTTCCCATCTGGTGGCAATGAAAATGTTTCCACAGGAAGGCAAGTCCATTTTCATCTTTTTAAAAATTTTCTACCTTAACCCTCTCTGTTCCTCAAACCACTAGCCTAAGCCTCCTTCCCTCTATTAGCTAACTTCCTGAAGGTGTGGTTCTCCATAGTCCCTGTGCTCCTCACTGCCCCCGTGGCCTCTTCAGTCAGTGGCAATATAATCTTTATCCATCAATAGCAAGGGCACAGTCACCGCCTCAGCCACCAGTGTCTTCCTACCTGTCTCTAGATCAGATCTCTCCATGGAATGTGTTACCTTTAACTGCTCCTTCCTTGAAGCCAAAGCCATTAAGAAACGAAGTCTAAGAAATGGGCCAGTTGTTTTGCCTCGTGCTAAATAGATGCTAGAGGGCAGCGGTTCTCCGTGATCACTATTCAGATGACGCTTTGCCCTTGAGCCCCACTTCAGTTGGCACCTACCTTTCTAAGGAGGCATGAAAACAGGGTGAAGAATGTCTTTGCTTCCACTCAAGTCAAAGGGCAACTTTAACTTAGGGCTCCCAAAGCTGAACATGAAGCAGAGAGAGAAGCCCCGAAATGTAAAATTTTAATTGAGAAAAAGCTTAAAGAAGCCAAGCTTTACCATTGTCCCTGAAACCCATTCCTCCATGCATTTGGTTTTTTGCTCAGCAAATAATTACTGAGTATCTGTTCATTGGCTCCCTCTGTGCCTCAGTTATCTTTGCCTTTGACCCAGACCAGCAAGGATGATGAAGTCTTGAGCTCCCCCTAGAGGTCAAGAGTAATGGCGAGGAAGGGAAAGCGATAAAACTCAGCAAGCCAGTGTAAATGACAGTTATTAGATCCACAGTGAGACACACAAGACACTGAGAAATGAAGGGAGCACCCTCAGGGGCATCAGCCCAGGAAGCCCGTTCACAGTCTATTTGCAGGCAGAAGGGTGTTGTAAAGACATCTGAGGAAATCTGTGAATTGTGATTTCAGCCTTTGAAAACACACTGGAGAAAAAGAAAGAAGATATTGCCCTCTTCTGAGGTTTTGCTTTCTGCTGTTCTGTGCACTAAGTTTTAAATCCATAAATTATAATTCAAATGCTTGCTGCTTTAATCCCCACAATAAAACTGTCGGCCAGGTATTATTTTCCTTATTTCACAGCAGAGAAAATCAAGATCCCAAGTTTACACTAAAAATAGGTGTGACCTGGAATTTGAACCCTAAATTATTAAACTCCAAAGCCTTTGTATTTACCACACTGCATTCGAGGGAAGACAAGTCTTAGCTGTAGCTACTGTGTGGGATCATGCAATGTACGTTTGATAAGCTGGTACAGACATTCTCATTGCCTTAACCACCATCCCGGCTTCTGTGTGCTGAGAGCTTTATCTATATTACCTCAGTCTTTACAGCAAAGCCTCCAAGTGAGTGAGTATTATCATTATCCCCTTTTCAGAATGTTGACTTACCCAAGGTCATAGCTACGAAGTAGTGAAGATAAATTTGAACAAAAGAGATGACCTACAGCAGGGGGTTGACAAATACTTTCTTTAAAGAGTTTTGAATTGTAGTGGGAAAGCAGCCAGAGACAATACATAAACAGTGGACATGGTTGTTTTCCAATAAAACTTTATTTATAAAAACCTTTGAAGGCCTGGATTTGGGCCACTGGCCACAGCTGACCCACCCCTGTCCTAGACTCTTCTTCGATTAAGAGTCAGCCCAGAAGAGGTGGATCCAGAAGGGCCTCACACGTAGTGAACCCAGGCGCATCCGGCACAGACACCAGATGCACAAGGGCACGAAGGTGCCAATGTGTTTGGAAGTGGAGGATGAGGGGAGAAGTGGCCCTGCCCAGACAGGGGGACTGCGTGGCTAAAGGAGGGCAGACTGCAACGGGAAGGAGCCACATGGGGAGGATGCTGTAAAACATGCCCGGGAGTGACTAAGATCCAAAGATCAGCAGATTTTAGGTAGGGGAGTGACCTGGTTGTCTTAGAAAGAGCCCTCTGGGCAGAGACAAATGTAAGGAATCCTGAAGTTTGGGGTCGGGAAGGCCAGTTGACAGGCATCACAACCATGCAGAGAAGAGTTAATGGTGCTGTCCAATGCCCATTGGAAGATGAATGGTCCATCCATACAATGGAATAGTACTCAACCTTAAAAGAGAAGGAAATCCTGGCACATGCTACAATGTAGATGAACCTTGAGGACATTATGCTACATGAAAGCAGCCAATCACAAAAAGACAAACACTGTATGATTCCATTTATACTCTAGAGGGGTGGGGTAAATGAAGAGTTACTGTTTCATGGGTACAGAGTTTCCATTTTGCAAGATGACAATAGTTCTGGAGATCTGTTGCATAACAATGTGAATACATCAATGCTAGAGAACTGTTAAGATGGTACATTCCATGTTTTGTGTGTATGCTTACAATTAAAAATAAAATAAAAGAGTTTATGGGATTGTAAACTATAGCAGCAGCAGAGGGGAGGGTGAGGAGGGGCAGACCCGAGAGGGAATAGGAGCGGAGAGTCAGAAGAGAAAGATGACTCAGCCCCAGGCAGTCACACACTCTTTCAGAAACAGCACTGAGCCTCCTGCTGGCCTGGCTCCCTTGGCTCCTTCCTTCTCCTCATTCCTGCCTCCCAGCATTATTAAGCTCCCATCACTGTGAATAGTGTGGCCAGGGCTGTCAGCTGTGGGGCTGGGCTCCTCTCACCCGAGTCCACTCGGTGTGGTGTCTCCTGCCATATGTTGGGCCACCCTGTTCATTCATCATGCCTCCTGAAAAGTCTCTTAATTACATTATGTTCACAATCCATAAAACATAATTAAAATATGTAAATCCATTATATTCTTTAATGAGCACATTGAGACCTCAAAATTTTAAATTAGATATAAAATTGATGTGGACCTACTACTATTGATTACTCATGGTAATAAATCACACTCAATTTGGATTGAGAGAGCTTCCCTCCACCCACTGGATGTTTTGTTTTTTTTTTGCTCTTAGCATTTCCAATGACTATTTGAAATTACATGAGCTCTTTTAAGGGTGGCAATGCCTGGCTTGCTGTAAGTTAACAATACCAATAGCAAGAGCAACAACTAATGTTTGTATTGGTGCTCTGGAGCTCACAGAGGGCTTGCACAAAACATTTTCTCATTTATGCTTCAGAAATATTTTGTTTTCATTTCAATATAAATATACTGATTTTTTCATCTCTATGGTAAATATCAGGAGCATCACCAGGCCTTGTCTCTCTCTGTCCTCGTGTGCTGCTCATTCCCTGGCCACATCGCAAACTCCCACTCAAACAACTCAATCTCTATCTGCCAGACACCACTATTGCTGCAGGACTCCACGTCTCTGCACAGGCTGGTCCCTCTCTGCATGAGAGGGTGTCCTTTTCCCGTCTGTCTGTGAAATTCGTATGAATTTTTGAGCCCAGTTCAAGGATTTCCTTTCCTGAGCCACCCTGACAATGTCAGTGGCTCTTTCTCAAGGCCTGACGCACCTCTCTGCTTTCTAAGAATGCCTTCCATGGGTACCATTTTTACGTGCACTATCATTTTTTTCACTGGAGCCTCATAATGACCATGTAAGACAGTCATTAAGGTATCACCCTCATTTTATAGGCCATATGCTTGTAAAGCTCATAAAGGTTAATGATTTGTCCAAGGCCGTGCAGCCTATGGGCAGGACCTCTGCCAGGACCCAGGCACTCAAATACCCGGGCCTTGCTCTGTCGGATATAGAAGCTCCCTCCTTCCTACAGATCTTTTCCAGCGGGCCTTTCCTGCCACCACTCCCACACATCTGCTATCAATATGCTACAGAAGCTTTAATAAAGTACATTCTTCCCCTTTTGATTCAGTTTCTTCCCACCATAGCCTGAGGGCTGACTTTTATTTTCATAAGCTTAAAGTTGGTTTCACAGTTCAAGCTAGAAGTTAAGCACACAGCTTTAGGGCCACACAAAGCCTGAGGTTGAATTCCCATTTGCCCACTAACGAAATGTGTGCCCTTGGCCAATATGTGAAACCTCTGGTCTTGGCACCTTCATCTCTAAAGGGGAATAAACAACAGCAGCGACCTCAGAGACTGTGGGCTTCTGTAAAACAACACGTGTAAAATGCTTGCCTCTTTGTCAGTGATCACTCATGTTCACTTTGATAATTATTGCCATTGTTGTCCATATCCTAGGTATTCCTAACCTAGGAAATCCTCTCTCTTTGTTGGATGGAGCTTTTGAATATTTTTAAGCATTTCAGTAACTATGCAGCAGAGAGGGCCAAGATGGCTACCCATCAAGGGAGGTTTGTCCCTGAATACCAGAGAGGTACTGTGCTGAAATACCTCTGGAAGGCGTTCAAGAGATTAATTTGAAAGTCAAATTCCTTGTTTCCCAAGGTCAGAAATCTGAATCTCAGGAAGGTAGTGATTCTCTCATTCTTTATGCCTTTTCATAAACATTTATTACTTGCCTACCATGTATTAATTGGCTACAATCTAAGTACCCAGGTAAGCCAAGAAAAGCCTATTTAATCCAAAATATTGAGTAAGTAGGATCTTAATAGGTCACAGTCTTGATCATTGATGTATCCTCTGTGCCCACCACAGGGTCTGGCAGACAGTACAAACTTAATAAATATTTATTGAATAATGAATGGCACAATTACCATTCCCACTCGATCAAATATTTCATAATAACATCATTTCTTTGCAATAAATTCCAACTCAGATTACCAAAATTACACCCTAGAAATGTGGTTCTGAATTATTAGAGTTTATCAGAATCACCTGGAGGGTTTGTTAACCATCGATGTTTGGGCTCCACCCCCAGAATTTCTGAGTCAGTAGGTCTGGAGTGGGCCTAGGAATTTTCATTTCTTACATGTTTTCTGGTGATGCTGATGCTGCTGGACTAGCGACCTTACACATAAAGAACCACTGGTCTCCAGGCTGGATGGAAGGAGCTTGAATCCCTGAATCACTAACCCCACCCTGGACCATGAGGGAGACACCAACTCGATAATGTTAAACCACTGAGAGTCAGAGTTGATCTGTTACTGAAGCCAGAATGACCTTACACAGAATAAGGTAGTTGTTTCTGTGAAAAAGACAAAGATGCGATACATTTAGTCCCTTGAATACTATCTCTTGGCTTAAAATAGGGTATACTCTGCATACTCTGAGTTTCTTCCCTTCCCCAAGTTTCCAGTCAGCCCCCATACTCTCTAAAGTCTAGGTCTACCATGTTCTGGAAGGTACATGGAAGAAAGAAGCCAAGAGTGAAGCCACCTCAATGGGCCAAAGAAGAGTCTTCTGAAAGTTTAGACATCAAATCAGATTCTAGTGGACCCAGTAATTCATTCATTCTTTAAGAGAGATCTGCTGAGTGCCAGGTGCGGATAGGCACTCTTCTAGGAAGTGTAGATGCAGTGGTGAACAAAATAGCTGGAGACTCAAAGCAAAGACACATGGGGTTTTTCTTTGGGTACTGACCTTCCCCAGATGGAGACAAGCTGTAACCCTGATCTCAATGAATGGGTTAGTAATTTCAAGACATTAGAATTCTATTTTCAACCAGAAGGGGCAGTTGTTGTTCAGCGTGGCAGATTCAGGGAGGTATCCTTTGGCCTTGGTGACATCCCAGGAGAGAGGGAGCACTAGAGCCCCTTTGTTTCTTATTAGGGAGAAGTGTTCCTCCAACTGTCTTAACTGAGAAGCCATCTTCTGTGCACCTGTATACTGACTGGGGCACGGGTACTGATATGCTGAGGTAAGCACCTCATCCTTACAGTTGGTTAGGTTTGTCAATGGAAAGTAACACAAACTTTCTGGTTATACATCAGTCTATCAAGAGTTGGACTAATGTGAGTCCCTCTGAAGATGGAATGCCCTCACAGAACATGGACAAAAATGAAGTTTCTAGGCTTGCTCAGCCTAATGGGCCATATCATGGGCCAGGACCCCATCTGAAGTCTTATGACACACAAGCAGCCATACTTCCCTATTGACTTTCCACTTTTACCATCCACTATCTTTTAAACATATAGTTGCCGTTTTGTTCTTTTCAGATTTTGTGTACTCATCTCTGTCTGCAATTGTCATTTGGCTTAGCCACCTGTTACACTCCTATATTTCCTAAAAGTCTAGTTCAAATAGCCCTTCTTTGTGATGACTCTTCTTATAGCTTCCTCTTCTGAATTGTCATTGTACTTTGGACATGACTTTGTTTCTAATGACCTATTAACTACCTGTTAAGTACAGGCCCTGATGTTGCTATTATGTATTTGATCCTAATAGAAACTCCTTAGTGATAAATGCTGCTATCTCTATATTACAACTTAATATGATGGATTTAAGCCTCAAAAAATGTAAGCCCAAGTTCATACAATTAGTGTACTTCCTGTACTAGCATTCTAACTGGGATGTGTCCATTGCAAAGGTCACCCTTATCGTCATAGCACTCTACTATTTATTTACTTGTCTGCTCCTTCATTAGATTGTTAGGTTCTATAGGACCCATGTCACTGACTGCATGGGACATGCTATGTGTGTGATGAATGAATGAATGGATGAATGAATGACTTTTTCACATGTTAGGGACATGGCCATGTAAAATAGATTTTGCACAAATATTTTATTTTACTGTCTTTAGCTTCTGCCTTGCTTAAGTAGTATCATCTGTTTTTCTCCTCCATTCCATGTAAATGATCCCACTGAGATATTCATGGAAAGATGCTCCTCCTGGTCCCTTTAGGGGAATTGTCCAACCACACAATGCTAATTTCACGCAACTTAAATGGCCCGGACATTTAGCTTACCTCTCTCATTTATACTGCAGTAAGAATGCAAGATGTGTTTGTTTAAGAGACAGAAGGAGACAGCCTCTAATCTACACATGATTTCTTCTCAACTGTTCTCTCTCTAGAATGGCAGATGGTTCACAGGCCCATCCTGTGAGTGTTATGATACTTAATGCATAAGAAGAGTCTAGTGGGGAAGAAAGAGAGAAGAAGATAAAATCAGGGACGATTACCATTTGTTTATACTTCAAATCCCACTTGCAGGAAGGAGGTACAGCTCCAAAATGGAGGGTAGAAATGATGTGGGGAAAGCCAGTTAAGAACAAGATAAAATCTGGAGGATTGGGCCAATATAGTTAACTGACAGCAAATATACTTATTTCATGCAGGCACAGAACTGCTTTCTTTGAATCTGCTTACCATTTAAATATCAGGGTTTCTCTAAGGCACTCTCCACTTCTTGCTTGAAAATTTCAGTTAAATAAAATTATTAAAAATTTTACAACAAATATGACAAATAATCAGTGTCCTTAATTGTTCTTTACCTTCTACAGATCAGATCAATAATTTAACAATAAATACTTAAATTCTCCCAGAAAACAAAAGAGATCAAGTAATTCTTAATAAACTTTTAAGACAATGTAAATCCATACCAGAAATGGAAAACAAATTGCAACAAAGAGGCCACTTTTCTTGCAAATTAGCAGAGATACAAAAATGATGAGCCACATTTTAATAAATATATAATGCAGTGTGCATCCTCATATGCTGCTGGTGAGGATATGAATTGATTCTATGTTTTCACAAATGTCTGTAAAGAATATTAAAATACACATAAACATTATTCCTGAATTCTAGTTCTGAAACTTCTATATTAAAGAAATAATTTGAAAGGGGAAAGGGAGGAAAAGTTTATACAAAAAGATGTTCATCACACACAGTATTGTTATTAATAAGGTAAATTCAGGAGCAAATCAAATGTGTCCTAAATCTGGAAGCATGGTTGAGTCTAGCAATCCTCTAACAAAACATTGTCTTTCACTCATTACCTTTGTTTACATGTAGAGGTTAGATAAATATACATGTATATTTTCTTCTAGTTTTTTTGTGTGTTCTCATTTGTTCCATTTAACCCCTTATTCTATATAGAATTTCTTTTGATTGAGATGTGAAGAGTCAGAGGATATGGGCCTAAATTCTGTCTTTACTACCCGCTGTGATACTCTGGGGAAATAATTTAATCTCTCTGGGTTTTAGTTAACCGGCCCCTGGAAAGCAAAAATGATCACATTTATTTTACAGATTGGTGTGAATCTGAAGTATGTACATATAGAAATAGTCAGCATTGTTTCAACTGGCAACCGGGCTCAGGGGTGAGGGAAGTCAAGAATAACAACTGGAATAGCAGGGGGGATCTTTCCGGAAAAGACAACCCTGAATCAAATATTAAAAATAAAGAAAAAGAGACTCCTACTTCCAGCCATGAGGGAATAACAGGGACTAGAGTGTCGATTTGCCTAGGGAATCAGATCAAATCAACCAGGAGTTTTCAGAAACAACAGTAGACAGCACAAGCAGTGATCCCCGCCAGAAGGGAAACAAATGAGGTGAGCTTTACACATACCCTAACTCACTATCTACAGGGAGGTTTATTGACTAAGCACACAGATGGGGATGAAACAAAGCCAGGTGGCCTCCCAGGGCTGAGGAGACAGAATGTGGAGTCTGGGCTGTGGGTGAGACACCAGAATTTGCATGGAAGGGTACTGGGGAGGAGAAAGCAAAGACAGAGAGATGCAGAGGTCAACAGTGGACTGTTCTTGTGTCTTTGATAGAACACTGATCTGCACCCATATGAGGAAACTAACTAAATTGGGAGAGAAGCTCACAGGTCGGCAGAATAGCTGCCAGGAACCACAGGGCTGGTTGTAGTTCATATTCCCACCATGCAGAGTGAAAAGATCTTCCAACACACTGAACACAGAGTGTGGTCCTCTTACTGTCACTGGAAAAGGACCAGGCCTGAAGTGAGTCTGCCTCAGGCCAGCCAGTAGGGTGGGGTTCTTGACATCATGCAGGAAATAGTTCAAAACATGACTCTGAGTGGTTTGGGGAGCACCTTTATTAAAGTTGGGGATAGTGAAACAAAGAAGGGTTTGGGGTAGAAGAAATAACAGGAGAGAGCCTAGGCAGTGCTCTGCTTTGGCTCCCTAGAAACGTCATGGAAAGTCAAAGAAAAGGGGGTCTTTGGCGACAGGATCAGGGATTAGTCCAGGAGCTGATGCTGTCCATTTCTCTCCTGGTTGCAAGTCTTATGGGGACCTTTAGAGTTTGGAAAAGTCAAGATGCATGCCTAAGGGGCAGAAAACATCATGGGCATGCTCCAGAGAACCAGCCAGCCGGCATCCTTTGTCTTATGGGTTTTTCTCACTCTTCTGTGGGCAGAATCCTAGGGGAGGTCTTTGGGGTGGGTCTTAACAAAATATTCATGTGTCCTTCAGTATGTTGATTCATCAAAACAAGTGTATAGGGGAGTTTGGTACCATTCTGTTGTCAGCTTCATTGTTTTCTTTTGATCTTAGGTCTGACTGGCTCTTACCAAGTTTTCTGTTATTGGTTCCCCAGACTTCATCCATCCTTGGGTTTGGCTGGCACAAATGGCACTAATTGGGTCTCTGTTACCATTACATAACTCCTTGACCAGGAAAATATAAGCTATTTATTCTCTGGTTAGGGAAGAGAAGTATAAACCATTTGCTCTCAAGTGTCCTTAGTTAGCGGAGATAAGGTCCTGTGATTCTTTAGCTGACTGTAAATTCGTAAAATTGTTTGGCTTTAGTTATTATGTCTCAGTTTCTCCATTCTACTTGCTATGGAATTTTTTTTTAGCTTTTTACTATCTTGCCTTGTTACTTCACCAGTGGGGTGCTAGATTGAATGTCTGTTTCCCCCAAGAATTCATATGTTGAAATCTAATGCCCAATATGATGGTATTAGGAGGGGAGTGTCTTTGGGAGATGATTAGGTCACAAGGATGGAAGCTTCATGAATGGAATTAGTGCCCTTATTTAAAAACAAGCAAACAACAAAAAAAAATGGTCTCCAGCCCTGACCAGCATGGCTCAGTTGGTTGAGTGTTATCCCATTAATAGAAAGGCTGCCAGTTGGATTCCCAGTCAGGGCACATGCCTGGGTTGTGGCTGGTCCCTGGTTGAGACAAGAGGCAATTGATCAATGTTTCTCTCTCTCCTTCCCTTCACTGCTCTCTAAAAATAAATAAATAAATATTTAAACAAATTTTTTAAAGGTCTCCAGAGAGCTCCCATGCCCCTTCTACCATGTGAGAACACAGGGAGAGGCTGGACCTCTGTGAGCCAGGAAGGGGGTCCTCACCAGACGCTGAAACAGCTGGCACCTTGAGAAGTAAAACACTTGTTATGTAAGACACCAGTGTACGGCATTTTTGTTAAAGCAACCCAAATAGACTTAATGTGGGGCCAAAGTATCCTGGACTGGAAGTCGTTCTAGACCTGCCTCAAAAAGTTTAAGTCTCAAAAGTTTTAAATAATCCCAAGTAATTAATTTTGTATCAGGCCAGAGCACAAAATATTTAAAGAGATATTGTGGGAATACAAAGTCTTGTCCAATATTCAAATACCAGTAAATGTAATCTAACAAAGCAACAGAATAAAAAAGAAAAACTACATGATTACATAAATTATAAAAAATATAAAAAACTATTGATCATAACATTTATTAACTATTAAACAAAACTATTTTCTAAGCTTCAGCAAAGTAGGCTTAGAAGGGCACTTTGTCACCTGATGAATGGCTTCTGGAAACACTGAATGACGTCACCCTGAGACAGGGGAGCAGGGGAGGTGACTGCTCTCACCGCTCGCAAACAGCAGAGAGCGGGGGTCGTAGCCAGCACGACAAAGTGAAATAAAGGCAGACAGATTGGAAATGAGGCAAAACTGTCTCTATTTACAGGCTACATGATCACCTATATACAAACTCTGGGGCACCTGAAAGAAAAAAAAAGATTTTAGAACTAAAAAGTATATTTAGCAAATTTGTAAAAAATAAGTCCTGTGCTCAAAAATCAATTATGTTCTAATAACTAGCAGTAAATGATGGGAAATAAATTTAAAATGAGTAGAATTGATAAAAGCAGCAAAAAAAGACATATTCAAGTCTAAATCTAACAAAATGTGCATATCTGATACAAAACACTAATAAAAAAGTCAAAGAAAACAAATAAAGTGGAGACATTATTATTCGTGGATTGAAAGGCCCAGTATGGTCAAGATGTCAGTGCTACTCAATGGATCTCCAGATTTAACGTCAAAGTTCCAACAGGATTTTAGAAACTGATAAACTGATCCTAAAACGTATGTGCAAAGGCAAAGGACCTAGAATGGCCAAAAAACTTTTGAAACAGAAGAACAACGCTGAAGAATTTTATACCTTATTTTCACTTTTGTTATAAACCTAGAGTAATTAAGACTGTGATGTTGACATAGAGTCGTAAAATCGATGGAATACATTGCAGTGTCCGTAAGTAGGCCCACATGTATATGAACAATTTATATTCAATAGAGGTGGCAAGACAACTTAACAAATGTTTCTGAAACAATTGTATAAATGGGCAAAAAATAATTGAACCTCCACCATTAACTCACACTACACCATTTACATATAAAAATAAACTCAAAATCAACCACAGACTTAAATAAAACAGAGAAAATCTTAGTAACCATGAATTAAACAAAGATTTCTCTATCTGACACAAAATGCATGAACTATTAAAGAAAAAAATATGATAAATCAGATTTCATCAAAATTAAACTCTTGCTTTTCAAATGATACTCTTCTGTGGGTATATAAGATATTAATATTAGAGGAACCTGGGTGAAGCATATACAGAACTCTCAGTATAATTTTTGTGTCCTTCCTATAACTAATTTCAAAATAGAAAGTTAAAATAAAAATATTGTTAGCAGAAATTAAAAGTACATCACAAACTAGAAAAAATATTTGAAAAATATACATCTTACAAAGAACTTGTACCCAGAATATATAAAGAACTCTTACAAACTAATAATAAAAATACAAACCGTTTTATTTAAATGTACAAAATATTTGAACAGCTACTTCACTGAAGTACACAAAATGTTAATAAGGATATGGACAATGATGCCCAGCCTCATTAGTCATTTGGGAAATCTAAACTAAATCCACATTGAGATAAATACCAAAAGCTGGAGAGACTGTGGATAGAATAACTATAACTCACACATTGCCGTAGGAAATTCAAAATGATACGGCTCTTACAGAACAGGACTTGGGCTTCTGCAGCCCGCTCTCTAGGCAAACATCCCAGAGGCAAAGGAACAGAGTCTTTATTCAAAAGCAGTTACTTAAGCCTACCAAAGTCTCAGCTTTAATCACTGAAGCCTATCAATTAAGGCTAAACTAACACCTGAGTTTTCCTGCCTTTTCCCTGTTTTTAGTTATCTTGTTTGTATAGGAGTAGTTTACAAACTAAAAACAACATAACATACAAAGACTACACAATTTGGAAGAATGGCAGACTTCTGGCTCAGAGCCTGTACCCTCTAGAATATCTACAATAATAAACTTGCCACCCTCTGCCAGGCCAGCCTGATCCTAGGCTGTGCCCAGAGTTCCTTCCCATACAAAATACCATCTGTTGGGAAATGCAGGCAGCTGCAGCACGATCACCCAGGCATCCTTGAGGAAGAAGAGCCTGGGCCTGAGCCTGAGTGCCCAGAGCCAGAGCCAGAGCCAGAACCAGAGCCAGAGCCAGAGCCTGAGAACCTGAGAGAGCCAGTTCAGGAGCCAAAGAGTAATCTCAGCCAGAGAGCCAGCACTCTCCATTTCTGTGGGCTCTGGAGGCAGACAGCTTCTCAGCCAGTCCCATCCTAGACTGCCCACAGTTGCCTGGGCAAACTCCTTCTACGGCCCCTCCCTACTTCTCCACAGTGATCTGAGTTATCTTAATCACATCTCTCTGTATCACAGCCACCCTGAAAAATAGTTTAAGAGTTTCTTATGAAGTTAAATTTATGTTTCTGATATGACCCAGCAATTCTACTCTTAGATATATAAGAGAAATGAAACCATAGATTCACATAAAGACTGGTACATGAATTTCCATAGAACAGTTATTTGTAACAGCAGAAAACTGGAACCAAGTCAAATGTCCATCCCCTGCTAAGTGGAAAAACAAATTGTGGTCCATCCATACAATGAGTTAAATAGGAACAAACTAACTGAAATATGCAATAACATGGATAGATTTCCAAAGTTTTACCTAAATGGAAGAAGCTAGACACAGGAAGCTGCATATTTTATGATTCCATTTGTAATCTTTTTCATAAAATACAAAACTATTATGAAAAAAGAGAGAGAGAAGGGATTGTAAGGGTTAATGAGTCCTAGGTGATAGTAGAAAATTGACTGTTAAGCAGCAGAGGGAATTTTTTGAGGCTACGGAAGTGTTCTGTGTTATGACAGTGGTGGTAGTGGCAACCTGACTACACACATTTGAAAAAAGTCATCACCCTGGCTGGATAGCTCAGTTGGTTGCAGCATCATCTCATACACCAAAAGGTTGTGGGTTCAATCTCCAGTCATGGTACATACCTACATTGTGTGTTGGATCCCCAGTTGATGTTTCTCTCCCACATCGATGTTTCTCACTCTCTTTCTCTCCCTTCCTCTCACTCTAAAATCAATAAACATAGTGAGGATTTTAAAAAGTCATTAAATTATACACCTTAAAATTAGTGAATTTTATTTTATATAGATTATACCACAATAACCCTAAATAAAAAATAGGACAAACAAGATAAACTTCAAAAAAACTGTTAAAAATATAAGAACTCTTATTGCATCTCATTGATGCAATAAGAATTTCAAAAAGAAGAGGTAGGATTTAGACAGGTGGAATGAAAAGCAGATAAATTCCTGGCCTCTCTCATCGTTTGTGAGTGAGTAGGGCTGTTAGGGGCGGCCTGCTGTTTTAAATGCAGTGAGATCCCATCAAAGACATTGCCCAAATGCTCACACCCTTTAATACCTGTTGTTCCCCAGCTTCTTACTTCCTCCCCTATTTTCATATTCTGTGTTCCCTTTAATTATTGAAATGTTCAGAATGCTTGCCTAGGAGATTACACACCTCTTGGCTTTCTAAACAAACTTTCTGCCAAGTGGAATAAAGCAACTGCACTTCCCAGATCTACACAGTCCCCAATGATCTAGTCCAGTGTAGATTACCATGTACAGCTAATGTTGAAATGGGCTGCCCAACCCAAATAACACTAAACCCAGACGTTGGCAAGTGCACTAGGCTATCCTCAGAAGTGTTATTCATTACGGGTTGACCCAAGCAGTGCAGATTCCTGTGCTTACCAAACTGGGGTACCATTTTAATGGTGGCAGGAGACTTAGGGTAGGTAATTGTTGGGTAACAATTAAGTCAAAATTAGAGCCCACCTTAAGGTGTTCTTCCTTTGGTGCTACCCACTTGGCCCCAAACCCACTGTCAAATTTTCATTTACCTGGAACATTGAGACCATATCTTTGCACGAAAAAGTGCCTTCTCACATATACTGTATGTAGTTCAGACAGATCACCTTTCCCAGCAAATGCAGAACCTAAAAATATGTTCAGCCCAAAGGTCACATCCTAGCCACAGATACACAAAGACCACTGCCAGCACAGTGATACAATTCTTCTTTCATTACAGTGGACTGAAATTGGTTGACATAAATATTTCCCCCCACCAAGCCTGTGTTCCTGGTCCTTTAGGGATGCATTCAGCAAGCTTATCCATCAGGATTCCTCCAGATCGTCATCAGTAACCAGATACCTGGAAAGTAAGAAACTACTCTTTGTGTGCTTGACACCAAAATTGCAAGAAAGGCCTGATCTCTTGAGTCTGAATTTCATTTAAAAATTTACATTTATTGCAATCTGGATCTCTGGGGAGTACAACTTTACTTCGAGATTAAAATATGGCCTGACAGCAAAATCATATTCCAGATGATATATAGGACAACCAAAACTGAAAAAATTGTTTAGAGAAAAGCTGTTCACTCAGAGTTGAGAGCTGGTTCTGCTACTCACTTGTTCAGACTTTGAAAAAACTATTAAATATCTTGAAGCCTTGATTTACTCATCTCTAAAATGAGAACAATGGTAACCAACTCAGTAGGATAATTGTGAGGATTAAATGAGATAATTTAGGTAAATATGTTTTCCTTGAATACAGGAAGAGCTAAAAACACCCTTAAATGCACACCTATGTCTGTCAAGCAATTCAATACTTTTGAGTTCCAATATATCACCACTTATGATTTTTCTGTGACTTGTTAGCTTTCTGAGCTATCATTTCTTTGATATGACCCACTTATGTGACTTAATGAGTGGGAGGAATTAGTTCAAATCTTCCTAAACATTCCTCATCATCATTAGCTCATAAAGTTTAAAATCTGTGAAGTCAGCCAAGAAAAATTGCCATGTCTTCTCCCCCAGGGAATTCAAATGTTCCCTGAAATATTTCTAAAGGAGATTTTAAAGGAATGTCAGCTTTCCCTTCACACGGTGAAGTATGACTGCCTGTTTCTTTTCTACTTTTCCACACAGGCCCTTAATGGATCTTCTCAAAAATTACCTTCTGATTCTCTTAATCACCAAAAGTCAAGGACGCCTTAATTATGCTCACAGGCTCAGTGTGGCAGCGAAAGTCTTCTTATTCTTGTGACCTAGACCCTGCCTTCACTAGGTAACTCCCCGAATAAACTGAAACTAATGACCAAAAATAAAGAAAAATCAAGAGTAATGGCAAAACATATTTTCACAAGAAATTATGTATTCTTTTTACAATAAGAAAATTACAATAATCTTCAGCTTGTGTGAGGAATCTCATCTCGGCCATAGCTAAACACAGCTGCACATTCTGTTCTGACACTTGAACCACTAGAACAGACATCACATTTTCTGTCCTTATTCCACTTAACTTTTATCCCAGTCCAGTGATTTCTGCAATCCAATCTGGTTATAAAAATTGGAGGCTCTCTTAGAGGAATATTCAGTCAGACTCAAGTTCTTTTCATTCTCTTAGCACTGATCCACTTCAGATTCTCTTTGGGACTCTCTCCACTATCAGGCCCAGCTAACTCTAAAGACTGGGAGCCCTCCTCCACAGCCCTCCTCCACAGCCACCACTGCTCAGTGAGGAGACAGATGGTGCACACCCTGCGCCTGCAGACAATCGGCACACCCTCCCCTGAACTCGGCTCCCTAAGTCATCTCCCGTAACTTCCAGAGAAGCAGATAATTTTGCTCCTAACATGGAGGCGGGCTGACATTCCCCACCTAGAACCAGGGCCCTTTAGACTTGGCATTTGGGTGTTTAGCAATACACTCTCAAAACCATACTATTTCCACTATAAGTCCTTCAATATTCCACCGATTGAGAGGGATAGGAAAGAATCTTTTATCTTCATGGCACTCCTGTTTTTATGTTTTTGTGACTTTTAACCTTCTAGCTTGAGAACAGATTCTCATTCTAAGAGCACTATTAGTCTAAGTACCTATGGCCAAGTGTAATGCCGGTTCATTCTGTACACTTCACATATTGTACCTAAAACATCTCTCTCCTCTATTTTTTTTTAATTAAGATTGTTTTGGCTATTCAGGATTTTTTGTGATTCCATATGAATTTTAGCATTTTTATTCTATTTATGAAAAATGCCATTGAATTTTGATAGGTAGTGTGAATATTTTAACAATATTAAGTTTTCCAATCCATGGAGAGAAAGCATTTTTCCATTTTTATGTATCTTTTTTAATTTCTTTCAGCAATAGTTTGTAGTTTTCATTGTAAAAGTATTTTACCTCCTTTTTTTAGTATATACCTAAGTATTTTTTATGCTATTGTAAATGAATTATTTTGTTAATTTTAGATTAACAAATCTAAAATTAGATTCCATTTTAGATTGTTCATTATTAGTATGTAGAAACACAACTGATTTTTGCTTGTTGATTTTATATACTGCAACTTTGCTTTATTCATTTTTGAGTTCTAACAGTTTTTTTAATGTGGGAAATGTAGAAGTTATGTCATTTGTAAGCAGATAATTTCAATTTTTTATTTCAAATTTATATGTCTTTATTATTTTTCTTGCCTAATTATTCTGGCTAGGACTTCCAGTACTATGTGAAAGAGATGTGGCAAAATCAGTATCCTTGCCCTGAACTGGATCATAGTAGAAAGGTTTTCATATTTTCAGCATTGTGTATGATGTTAGCTGTGGGCTTTTCATATATGGCCTTTATTATGTTGAGGTAATTTTCTCCTGTTCTTAGTTTGTTGAGTGATTTTATTATAAAAGAGTGTTAGATTTTGTCAGATGCTTTTCCCGCATCATTTGAGGTGATCTTGTAACTTTTGTCCTTTATTCTATTAATGTGGTATATTATGTTGATTGATTTTCATACGGTGAATCATTCTTGTTTTCAAGAAATAAATTCCACTGGGTCATAGTGTATAATCCTTTTACTATGCTGCTGAACTCAGTTTGCTAGAGTTTTTGTTGTATTTTGTTGAAGATTTTTTGCATCAGTACCACCAGGGCTATTGGTTTGTAGGTTTATTTTCTCAGTTTAGTTTACTTTATCATTGGTCTGTAGTTTTATTATCTGCAGTATCTTTGGCTTTGTGTCATGGTAATGTTGACCTTATACAATGAGTTTGGAGTGTCCCCTTCTCTTAATTTTTTAGAGGAGCTTGAGGATGATTTGTGTTCATTTTTCTTTAATGCTTGGTAAAAATTCCCCAGTAAAGCCATCCATCTGGTCCTGGATGTTTGATGGGAGGTGAAGGAGGGGGCTGCTGATTATTGATTCAATGTCCTTACCTATTATAGGCTTGCTCAGAAATTCTTTTTATGATTCAGGTTTGGTAGATTTTATGTTTCTATAAATTTATCTATTTCTTCTAGGTTATCCAATTTTTTGGCTTATGATTTTTTGTAGTAGTCTCTTATGATCCTATTTTTATTTCTGTGGCATTAGTTGTAATATCTCCTCTTTTTTAAGATTTTTTATTTATCTATTTTTAGGGAGGGGAGGGAGGGAGAAAGAGAGAGAGAGAGAGAAACATCAATGTGCAGTTGCTAGGGGTCATGGCCTGCAACCCAGGCATGTACCCTGACTGGGAATCGAACCTGCAACACTTTGGTTCGCAGCCCGCGCTCAATCCACTGAGCTATGCCAGCCAGGGCATATCTCCTCTTTTGTGTCTGATTTTATTACTTTAGTTTTCTCTTTATTTTTCTTAGTAAGTCTAGCTAAAGATCTGTCAATTTTTGTGTTTTTTTTAAAAAAACAAATCTTTTGTTGATTTTTCTATTGTCTATTGTCTATTTCTGTTCAAATCTTTAGCATTTCCCTTCTTTTACAACCTCAGGTTTAGGTTTTTTTATTCCTTGAGCTGTAAAATTAGGTTATTTGTTAGAGATTTGTCTTCTTTTGTAATGTAGATATTTACGACTATATACTTTCTTGTTGGTACTGCTATTGCTATATCCCATAAGTTTGGGTACATTTGGGTTCTCATTTTCATTTGTGTAGATAAATTTTTAAATTTCTGTTATGATTTCTTCTCTGGCCCATTGATTGGTCAAGAATGTGTTGTTAAATTTCCACATACTTGTGAATTTTCTAGTTTTTTTTTTATTGATTGAAACTTCATTCCATTCCTTTGTGGTCAGAAAAAATACTTGGTATAATTTCAAGTCTTCTTAGATTTATTAAGACTTGTTCTGTGGCCTAATGGGTGGTTTATAGTGAAGAATGGTCCGTGTGCCCTGGGGAAGAATAGGTATTCTGATGTTGTTGGGCTGAGTATTCCGAAAACATCAGTGCAATTGTCTGTAGTGTTGTTCAAGTCCTGCTTCATTATCAGTTTTTTGTCTGGTTATTCTATACCCCATTATTGAAAGTGGGGCACTGAAATCTATTGTTACTGTGTTACTGTCTCTCTCTCCCTTCAGTTCTGTCAAGGTCTGCTCCACATATTTGAATGCTCTGTTGTTAGACGAACACATTTATAATTTTATATGTTCCTGGTGAATTGACCTTGTAGTCATTATATAGTATCCATTTTTGGCTTTTGTGACAGATTTTGACTTCAAGTATTTTTATGCCTGGTATAATTATGGCCACTCCTATTTCCTTTTGGTGACCATTTGCAAGATACATCTCTTTCCATTCTTCCACTTACAGTGTATGTGTGTCCTTATACCTAAAGCAAGTGTCTTATACACAATTTATAGTTGGATCCTGGTTTTCAATCCATGCAGCCACTCTATACCATATGATATGAAGGTTTAATCCACTTGCATTTAAGTAATTACTGACAGAAAATGTTTTACTGTTGACATTTTGTTAATTGTTTTATGTGTCTTATAGTTTTGTTCTTTATTGCCTCTCTTCCCACCTTCTTTTGTTTCATTAACTTTTTTCATAGTCACACAGTTGAGTCCTTTCTCATTATTTTGTGGTTGCATGGAACAACTTATAACAATATACAAGGACTGGGAGAGTGATAAAGAGAGTTCCAGTCAAGATGGAGGCATAGGTAGAAATACTTTCTTCCTCACACAACCAAAAGAAGGATAACAACCAATTTAAAAACAATAAACAACCAGAACTGCCAGAATAGCAAACTGCATGGAATTCTCACAACTAAGAAATTAAAAAACTTTCATCCAGACGAGTAGGAGGGATGGAAACAGGAAGCCGGGTGGGCAGAGAGGACCCTTGGCAAGGGTGTGTCCCCTGCAGGCAAGGAGGGGCTGGCTGACCAGGAAACTAAGACTCAAGACCTCTAGCTGTAATTCCTGTGTGGGTTGCAAAGGTGGAAGAAACTGATATTCTCACAGGAGAGTTTGTTGGAAAGTTGGGCTAGAGCATATTGAGCAAGCAGCATTGTTCCCTGTCTGACCCCCTCCCCACAGAAAGTGTCACAATGCAGCGAAGAGGGTTGCCCCCACCCTGACGAATGCCTAAAGCTCCACCGTTTACAACTTAACAGGTGCAACTAGACAAAGAAATATGGCCCAAATGAAAGAACAGATCAAAACTCCAAAAAAAGAATGTAGCGAGTAGGAGATAGACAACTTATCTGATGCAGAGTTCAAAACACTGGTAATCAGGATGCTCACAGAATTGATTGAGCTCAGTCACAAAACGAAGAAATTAAGGTTACACAAAGTGAAATAAAGGAAAATACATAGGGAAGCAACAGTGAAGGGAAGGAAACTGGGACTCAAATCAACAATTTGGAACAAAATGAAGAAATAAACATCCAGCTAGAACATAATGAAGAAACAAGAATTCAAAGAAATGAGGAGAGGCTTCGGAACTTTCAGGACAACTTTAAACATTCCAACATCTGAATCATAGGGGTGCCAGAAAAAGAAGTAGAGCAAGATATTGAAAACTTATTTAAATAATGAAGGGGAACTTCCCCAATCTGGCAAAGTAAATAGACTTCCAGGAAGCCCAGGAAGCCCAGAGAGTCCCAAAGAAATTGGACTAAGGAGGAACACACCAAGGCACATTATAATTAGGTTGCCCAAGAATAAAGGAGAGAATTTTAAAAGCAGCAAGAGGAAAGGAGAGAGTTACCTACAAAGGAATGCCCATAAGATTATCAGCTGATTTCTCAGAAAAACCTACAGGCAAGAGGGGGATGGAAAGAAATATTTGAAATTAAAAGGCAAGGACCTACATCCCAGATTACTCTACCCAGAAAAGCTATCATTTAGAATGGAAGGGCAGATGAAGTACTTCCCAGATAAGGTCCAGTTAAAGGAGTTCATCATTACCAAACCCTTATTATATGAAATGCTAAAGGGACTTATATGAAAAATAGAAGAAGATAAAAAACTATGAGCAGTAAAAAGACAACAAACTCATAACTATCAACAACTGAACCTAAAAAACAAAAACTAAGCAAACAACTAGAACAGGAAGAGAATCACAGAAATGGAGATCACATGGAGGGTTATCAGCGGGGAGAGAGAAAAGGAGAGGACAGGGGAGAACGAGGTGGGGAAGTACAGGGGATAAGAAGCATAATCAGTAGACATAAAATAGACAGGGGCAGGTTAAGAATAGTATAGAAAATAGAGAAGCCAAAGAACTTATATGTACAACCCATGGACATGAACTAAGGATGGAGGGAGTGCTGGAGGGTGTGGGAGGTGCAGTGTAGATGGGAGAGAGAGGAGAGAAAAAAATTGGGACAACTGTAATAACATAATCAATAAAATATACTTAAATAATATACAAAGATTGTCCATGAAAAGTCCAGTGATTGTTAATATAACAAGAATGGTTTGCAAGACATCGATGTAACCTGGCAGCCAAAGAGAGTGGACTGGAATGTGCACACGTGCAAATGACAACTTCATTGTAGTAGTCAGTGGGGGCAGTAGATACTGTTGAGTGAGCATGTGTACTATGTGGCTGACTCATTCACAATGACTGAGTAGAGCAACAAATCTGCATCAAACTTTATATTAAGCTTGAACATTCTTCCAAAAAAAACCTGTCTGGATGATTCAGAAGGCTGCAGCTCTGGGCAACTGGTAATTGGCAGCTTCATCATGACAACGCACCAGCTTGTGCATCACATCTCATGCAGAGTATTTTGGTGAAACATCAAATCATCCAGGTGACTCACCCCTGCTACAGCTCAGATTTGGTGGCCAGTTATTTCTGGCTTTTCCCAAAACTAAAATCACCTTTGAAGGGGAAGAGATTTCAGACTATTCATGAGATTCAGGAAAATACGACAGGGCAACTGATGGCAATTGGGAGAACTGAGTGAGGTCCCAAAGTGCCCACTTTGAAGGCTACTGAGGTGTCATTGTCCTATGTACAGTGTTTCTTGATCTTGTCTCTTCTTCGGTAAATGTCTCCATTTTTTCACAGTGCGTGGCTGGATGCCTTGTGGACAGACCTCACATTTTAAGCTAATATCAATTTAAGTTTTGTTTGTCTGGAAATATACTTACTTCCCCACTTTTGTAGGACTGTTTTGCCAGATACAGTATCCTTGGCTGGTAAATTTTTTGAAATTTCAGCACTTTGAATATTATTCCACCCCCTTCTGGTTTGTAATGTTTCTGCTGCAGAACAAATTATCATATTACACAGCTCTTTTTATATAGTGTGTTGCTTCTCTCTTGCTAATTTCAAGATTATCTCTTTACCTTTTGACATTTGATTATAATGTATGTCAGTGTAGTCCTCTTTGAGTTCATTCTAAGTTGAGCCTATTGAACTTCTTAAATTTGGATGTCCATTTCCTTTTTCATATTTGGAGGCATGTTCTAATGTAGAGTAATACTATTATTTTTTAAACTTTATACATTTCCAATTTCAAAAGTAGGAGAAAATACTTTGGGGGAAACCTCTTTTACTTTAAAATATACATTAAGAAATTCTTAGATTATGGGAGATAGAACCTGAGCTAAAATGGTTGGTTATATAGAAAGCAGGATGACCTTCATAGTACATGGATTACCACTTTTTCTCATCGAAGGCTTAAGTAACAAATTAAAGAGCCCTTTCAGAGAAACAAGGAGATGAGGAAGCCTGAAAGCAAAGACCAGCCTGACCACAAGCCAGTAGGACAGAAGCCTCAAGACAAGATAGCTGTGAAAATAAGACTACATGATGGCAGAGATGTCTGTGAAATTTTAGAAACAGTGGTGTATAAAAGTTAGGTTTTTTAAATTATATTTTATTGATTATTCCATTACAGTTGTCCCAGTTTTCCCCCCTTTGCCCTTCTCCACCCAGCACCCCTCAGTCCCACAGGTGATCCCTACACCATTGTTCATGTCCATGGATCATACACATGATTTCTTTGGCTACTCCACTTCCTATACTGTACTTTACTGTAAATGCCTATTCTGTAACTACCTATTTGTGTTTTTAAATTTCCTCTTCTCTTCACCCATTTCCCTACACCCACCTCCCACCTGGCACCTATCCAAATGCTCTTTGTATCCATGACTCTGTCTCTGTTTTTCTTGTTTGCTTACTTTGTTTTTTAGATTCAACTATTGATAGATATGTATTTATTGCCATTTAGTTGTTCATAGTTTTGATCTTTTTCTTAAATAAGTCCATTTAACATTTCATATAATCGTTTGGTGATGATGAACTCCTTTAGTTTTTTCTTGTCTGGGAAGCTCTTTATCTGCCCTTCGATTCTAAATGATAGCTTTGCTGGGTAGAGCAGTGTTGGCTATAAGTCCCTGCTTTTCCCAACTTTGAATATTTCTTATCAATACATTCTAGCCTGCAAAGTTTCTTTCTGGAAATCAGCTTACAATCTTATGAGAATGTCCAGGTAAGTAACTAACTGCTTTTTTCTTGCTGCTTTTAAGATTCTCTCTTTAACTTTAACTGTTGGCATTTTAATTCTGATGTGTCTTGGAGCAGGCCTCTTTGCATCCATCTTGTTTGGAACTCTGCTTCCTGAACTTGCATGTCCATTCCCTTCACCAAATTAGGGAAGTTTTCTTTTATTATAGTTTCTAATAGATTTCCAATTTCTTGCTCTTTCTCTTCTTCTGGTACCCCATAATGTGAATTGTGGACCTCTTGAAGTTGTCCCAGGGGCAACTAACACTATCCTCAATTTTTATTCTCTTTTTCTTCTTGTTCTTCTGATTGGTTGTCTTTTGCTTTCTTATGTTTAAAATCATTGATTTGATTCTCAGCTTCATCAATTCTACTGTTATTTCCCTGTAAATTGTTCTATATTGCAGTTAATGAATCATTCATTTCTGACTGGATCTTCTTTATGCTGTTAAGGTCCTCACTAAATCCTTTGAGCATCATTATAATGAGTATTTTGAACTCTGCATCTGATAGAATTTTTATGTCCATTTTGTTTTGTTATTTTTCTGGAGGTTTTTTAAAAAGATTTTATTTTTTGAGAGAGGACAAGGGAAGATGAAGAAGAGGGAGAGAAACATCAATGTGTGGTTGCCTCTCGCACACCCCATACTGGGGACCTGGCCTGCAACCCAAGCATGTGTCCTGACTGAGAATTGAACCAGCGACCCTTTGGTTTGCAGGTGGGCACTCAATCCACTGAATCACACCAGCCAGAGCTTTTTGTAGAGTTTTGATCTGTTATTTCATTTGGGACACATTCTTTGTCTTTTTATTTTGGCAGCCTCCCTATGTTTGTTTATACATATCAGGTACAGCTGCTATTACTCTGTGTCTTGGCAGTGTGGCCTAATCTTGTAGGTGTCCTGTAGGGTCCAGTGGCACAGCCTCCCCTATCATCCAAGCTGGGTACTCAAGGTGCATGCTTTCTGTGGTTTAAGTACACCCTCCTCTTGTAGTTGAGCCTTAATTGCTGTTGGCAGTTCAATGAAAATGATTTACCCAGGCCAGCCAGTTTCAAATATGGCTATGACTACTGACCACCAACCTCTGCCCTCCATGGAGAATCAGCTGTGCAGAAGCAGGGAGGTGGTGCTCCAACATGTCTTTAGCTGGCTACTGAGTGCACAGGCTCTGGGGTTTGCCAGGTGGTGCAGAGCAAGGTCAGTCCTCCCACCCAGCTCCCTGCCCCATGTTCTGCCTAGGGCCACCCTGCATGAGCTGCAAATCAATCTGCAGATGGCAGCTACATGTGCTGGGCTTGCAGGTTCCCAGGTGAAGCCAAGCTGTGGACCTATGCTGGCTACTGCTAGTGCCAGGCCTGGGTCCACTCAGCAAGAGGTACAGGGGCTAGGGGTTTATTGAGGCCAGCTGTTGCTTGTTTGATAGGATTTAGGAAGCAGTGAAGCATGAGCCAAGACCAGTCATTCACATGGTAACGCCACTGTTAACAGCTTGGGTAGGCTGGTAGGTTGGGTGGAGCAAAGCCTCAGAGAAAGTCCAGGGTGGCACAAACAGTGTTAGCCAGGTTGATGGGATCTCAGATAGAGCACCCACTGCTGGTTCTATGGCTCTGTTGGGGGACGGTTCAGAAAAGGGACAATGGCCTCTACCCGTCTTAGAGTTAGTTGTCCCTTAGCTCCCACCTTGATTCTGGACACTTCAGTTCCTCCCTTTATGCCATTGGCGCCTTTCAAGCTGCTACCCTGGTTTTAGAGCTCACAGAAAGTGAGTCTGAGAAAGTCCGTTTGTAGATTCTTTAAGAAGAACTGCTTGGGTCCAGAAGTTTCTTCCACTTAATCAATCACTAGTTTTTGCAGCCAGAAGTTATGGGGACTTATCTTCCTGGCACTGGAACCCAGGGCTGTGTGGCCTGGTGTGGGGCTGTGACTCCTTGCTTCTGAGCTATCCCTCCTGAATTTTTATCTACTACATGTGGGTATAGGACCAGCCCATTCCATGTCTGTGCCTCTCCTACCAGTCTGGATGGATGTGGTTTCTTTAATTCCATAGTTGTCAGACTTCCATTCAACTTGATTTCTGACGGTTCAGAGTGATGGTTGTTCTATAGTTTAGTTGTAATTTTGATGTGGTTGTGTGAGGAGATGAGCTGTGTTTACATATGCTGCCATCTTGATCAGAAGTGTGATCAAAATTTAGTTTTGTGCTATTCCTTTTATATGTCATTAACTGCCGCCACCACTGTCAAACCTTCAGAAAAAAATTGTCACTGACAATAGCATTTATCCATAATTTATTGAGTATCATTTTCAGTGCTAAAGGTACCATGCTATATGGGACAGGAACAAAAATCCCTCCCCTCATAGGGTGTGTCATGTTTGTGGTTGCTTGGGATATTGACAGAGTAGATTGGGAACAGCAGAAGTTACCTCAAAATAATAAAAGCACACGAACCCTAAATGTCCTTTGGATGTGTTAGCTATGACTCTGGCTACTGTATTTGGATACTAAAGGAGAAAAGATGGGAGGATTTGAGAATACTCATGTTACATCTGTAATAATACCCATTTTATTCACACTTACTTAGTGTCTTTAATCATCCATATAATAACCATAAATAACCAACTGTTGTTCTTTAAAAATTACAATGTATGTGCTGTTCAAAATGTTTTCCAGGATTTTTAAAGCTTTTGGGCAACATATATCTGAGACTCTACAGATATGAGAATGCCATTGTGGGCCTCAACATATACTCAACAACGAGACATTTAGGTGTTGATTATGGTAGAAAAAATCTGAAACTATTTTGATTTAACTTCTCTGAAAGTAAATGTTACTCTTTTTGAAGCTCAGAAGGTTGTCTTTTTATCCTTTAAATTTAAAATCTTCCCAAGAGATTTGTCCTGCTTATTTTAACTTTTTTTGTCCTTTTGATTTCTAAACTTTGGATCTTTTATAAGTTCTAGATATTTCTCTTCCATATTAGTTTTAAAGATAACTTTTTTATTTCGAGAAGAAAATGTGATATCTGCAGTACTTTTTTGTGTGTTTGCAGATTTTTATAATAACCCTAGTTTGTTTTTACATCCTCTGCCACTTCCCATTTATTGTTGATTCAAAAGACCCAATTGAAAAACTTTATGAATATTCAACTTTGTTTAGTCTGGTTTTTTCTATTACAATAAAGCAGGTGGCAGTCATATCCTATAAACAGATCTAGCAAGCACTACTGGCAAGAATTCTATTGTTCCATTAGCAAAACACAAAAGTTAGGATTATTTCAGTAGCTACACAAGAAACTAGAAGAATCTATTTTTTCTCTCTATGTCATTATGTCCTTGGTCTTGCTCACTGGTGCCATACTTGAGATAGTTTATTATAATGTACATCCTTTCATTTTGGCTTATAAACTGTGATGCCAGACTTTTGTATGCTGATGGAGTGGTTTATTCCACGACTGATATATATCCCTGATTAACAGCAATTTCGGTAACATGCCAATGAACTCTAAAAACCCACAGATTCCCTCACTTAGGATTCTTTTAATTTCATTGAGGAGTAAAGTGTTAATTTTTATAAGGGATGGAGCATTGTTATTTTTCCCCTACATTATCACATTTTCCCATCTTCTTGTAACTTCTTGTAACATTTTCCCGTCTTCTTGTAACTTCTTTTAACTTGGTGGCTTCAAACAACAAAAATTTACAGTCTTACAGTTCTGAAGGCCAAAAATCCCAAAATTAGTATCTTGTTGCCAAAATCATGTTGTCATCAGGGCCACTATCCCTCCAGAGACTCTAGAGTTAAATTCTTTCCTTGTCCATCTTCTGGTGGCTGCCAGTATTCCTTGGCTTGCTGTCACGTCACTCTAATCTTCGAGACCATCATCTTTAAATCTCTATGCTCCATCTTCACGTGGCCTTCTCCTTTGCAGACGTACTGAACCATCATCTTTCTTTTATAAGAATGCTTGTGAGGTATTTGGGACCCACTGGATAATCTGGGATAACCTCTCTTAATTGTATTACTTTTTTTCCCCACACAAACTCTTTTTTTTTCAAACCAGGCATCATTTACAGGTTTTAAAGATTAGTACCTGATATCTGTGGCTCACTGTTGTTATGTCTAATACACCCACTAAGTATCACTCTGCCAAGATGCCCTACCCAGTTCTGGCCAACCATGTCTCCAAAGCTCTCTCCCCTGAAATATCTGTATCATTTGTCATGCTAGCTTTGTGTAAAACACAAGTCTTCTTGAGTTGTATTGGGGAATTATAGTTAAGCTGAGCCTGTAGGGAAGTCTGGATATAGATGTGGGTTGCTGAGACCATGAGGTACGCACAGTTAAACATAAAGAGAAATGCTCATATCTGGAGCCACAAGATGGACCATGGGTTGACCCTCTGCTACTTCTCCTACCTTGACTCTGGCTGGAGAACAAGTCACATAGAAGGTCTGGTCTTTATTACTTTCTTAGGAGATGGTATCTTGGTATTGGTCTCTTCTGGTGCAGATTATCAACTGGTTTGGGTAATATTGTTAATCCAAAAAATTATTCCTACTAAGTTTTAATGAATTAGTAAGTCCCAATTCAATCTTGATTGGTAGTATTTCATAAATGTTTTTATGTTCACTGAGCTAAGAAGAATATATGGGGTATTTTTATCATTTACTCTTATGATAGTGACACTGTTATTATGCTATTTTTACAAAAAAAAAAAAAACAAAGGCACAGAGAGCTTACTAGTTTTTCCAAAGTGATAGAGTGTTAACTTAAATCTAGATTTAAGAAATACTTTAAGAAGTCACAAACCTGTCAGGTTTAGCTCTTCCTTCCCATGAGAAGTAGGGATGAGTCAATGTTGTGATTTGACAGGCTAGTGGCAGAAACCTTCCCAGAAAGGAAAAAAAAATGCTGGAGAAAAGAACTTGAAAAAGAATACACAATTGGCCAAACTAAAGCAGGAGAAACTTCTCCAAGACTGGGGAAATAACTACTAACTGGCAACTTAGTGGGCCTCAGAGATGAATGACCAAGTCACATATAAGTAATGAGGCCAAGGGATGTGGGATTCTGGTCCCACCAAAGATTCTGCTCCAAGTATAGCACATAGTAGTGGGCATATGCTCATGAAAGGGACTCTACGTGCTTAGAAAATGACCAAATCATGATTTTCCAGCATAGACCTGCATTCTGGAATCCTTTCCAAATGTTCTAGGCTTTGTGAAATTCTAATTTTTCCTCACACAGTCACAAATTCAGGGGCAAGGAATTCCAACAAAGACAAAGATCGAATTTCTCAACACCTTGTCACCACAGAGCTCAGGGTGAAATTGACTTTGATTTGGATTTGATTCAGGGTGAGATTTGACTTTGATAAAGGATCTTTGATGCTTCTCTATTTATTACATTCAAAATTGGCCATGAAAAAATCAAAATGGCTGGCCTAAGGACTGTATGTAAACATGGTGACATTTCAGAGACAGGCCAGAGTCTGTGTTTGTTGTGGTCTTGGCAGTATGAGTGGACTTGACTTACCTAGACGAATGGAACTCAGGGGAGAGAATGTTTCTGTGATTGCCATTCATGCTGCCGGCTTCTCTGAAATCTGCTTGTCTCCATTTAATTAGTAAAATGGGAAGAAAATCTGTACCAAGAAATTTTCTGCATCTCTGAAAACAATATTATTTAAACTTTTTATAAATTCAAGCAATTATTAATTTTGCTGCTTTTTAAATCTATATTATCTTATGATTCTAAGGCCCTTTAATGGCCATTGTGAGTTGTACATTTTTCTGAAAATCAAAGATGTCTGGGGTATAAATTCTCCTATCTCTCTGGCACTTCAACTGCTTCTCATATCACTAATGATTCTAAGACGTATTGTATTTTGGTCTTTGTGGCTACTAAAACCTTTTTAAAAATAAAATATTCTAAAATGAACCCATAATCATTACTATTATACTCACTGTTGTTTTGCCCTCTTTTAACATTCACCCTATAAAAATCCTGGGTCTAAAAGAAACACCTAGAAAACTCGATTATGCCCAAACAAAAGAAGTCATCATTTTTAAGGCTGCTAATATGTATTTGGCATTTCCAAATGAATCTCCTTTATCTCGATAAGCAACAATTACTCTAAGTTCTTATTTTAATTCTAAAGCTACAAAGGGCTGCCTCTAAGCCTGGAAACAAGTTGGCAATGTTGAGGTCTCTATGAAATATTTCCTCCTTAGTTTCAATAGCCTATTTTCTGAGACAGAGATTGAATGACAGCTTAAAAGAGTACAGATTATAAACCCATTTAAGGGTGCCGCATTTTTTGAATTTGTCTCAAATGGAAGGAAAAACCAGGGTGACACAGGCAAGGCTCAAGTGCCAACATGTGTCTTTCTGTTTATTCATTATTCAAGGGTCAGGCCCTCAACCAGGGCCAGAGAGAAATGACAAAAATAAATACATATCAGTGCAACAATCTGCAATTTAAAATAATGAAAAGCAAGATTCCTATTCATTTTTATGGCACAAACCTGACATCATTTCACTCCAATTTTCTATAATGGAACCAGCTGGGCTCTGGGAGGGAACTAGTAATAGGTTTTAATGGATAAAATCTGCCATTGAAACTGGCCGTTTTCTAACGCAATCTCAGTGCTTGGCACCCAGCCTGTCATACAGCATCGTGCTTTCTGCAGGGCTACACCAGCTTGAGAGATGAGAGGGTTGTGTGCACAGGACCACTGAGCTCATAGGAGCCTCTCTCCTCTTCACCGAGGAGAGTCCCAAGCCCCAGCTTAGGGCCCCATAGGCCTAACTGAACAAGCCACCAGGGAAGAATCAGGAAAATGTCATTGTCTTCAATAAAGCTTTGCAGAGATCATGGAAGCAAGGTTAAAGAGAGAGGCAGAGGGGGCCAGGGTGAGTGAGAGCCCTGCCTTATGCAATGGCAAGCCCCTGATCAATGTCCAGTTCTATTTGGTTACAATAAAAACAGCTGGGAATTTCTGGGTCTGAATTAACAGTCAGTGAGTGTTTTTCTCTCTCTTCCCCTCTCATTCCACTAAACCATTCCTCCTCTCCTCCTATTCCGCTCTCAAACTGCTGTTAACATATGAAAATAGCATGCAAAGAATGGAATGGGCTGACTGCCATGGAGATAAAAATGGGATGTTCATTCTAATTTATTTCATGGCACCACGCCTTCTCACTGTCTCTGTTTTCTTTGCTAAGCGGTTTGATTGCCTCTTTGAGAATGTGATGGGTCTGGCCCGCAGCCTTGTGTTTGAGCCATAGTTGAGGTTAAACAGGTAGCCAGCCTTCGGAGATTGGACACCAATCTGACCAGTCACCATGCCCAGGTTGATCTGGGCACAGGAGAATTAGGCTTTTGTTTTTCACTTGCAGTAGATTTCAGACTGAATGAGCTCTAAGGTTCATTTTGGTGAAATACTGCAGGTTCTAAAAATGAATGATGTTTTCAAATAATCTATACTCTACCTAAAGCATGTTCGACAACTCATGTTTCAATTGCCTCGTGGCAATGGTCTGCAACACAGGTACAAGGTTCAAAAGCAAATTTAAAATGCTTTTCAGATGGTAAGGCATGACCCAAACAGAAAATGTAGACACATTCAGGACACTTACTTCCTAAGCACCCATGTATCTTTGTTAACATTGCCTGATTTTCTGGCCATGTATCTTTACTCTGGGCTGCCTCCCTCCAATAACTGTGGCCACGCTCTCATCACCAGGTTTTGTTACCATAGGAAATAATAACAGAAAGGCACAAGAGTACTTGGTTGTGGAAGCATTATCTTGACCAATAAATTAGAAATTCTCAATTCTAAGCCAGGGCAAACAGCTTCTGGTTTGAGAATGGTAAAGAAATCTGCTGCTATTCTTTCTTTCCCCTGCTGCGTATGAAGCTACTGACTCTGAAGCTTCTTTGTCCAGCTGAAAGTGCTGCAAGGTGTCTTTGGTCTCCCCAGACCCTCCCTTCCCACCCTGCCCATCATTCATGCTATAGTCTAACTACATCCAACTGTGGACATTCTTTGATCTTTCAGGTCTCCCTACTGTTAGTGACCCCTGGTGAGTTTCTGTTCCTTCTTTCCACAAGCCATTGTTCAACTGCCCCAAGTAGAGCTGCTTTCTCTGTTCTCACTACATGTTTGTATTTCTGACTATCAGCTGCCCTTATACTCCAACCTAGTGAGCATCTCAAAAGCCAGTTCTCCAATGTAAACAACATATTCTGACATGTAGACGGGGTTTAAGAAGCATCTGTTATATGAATGGATGAAAAGTGAGTGGAAAGTGAAAGACTCTTAAAGCCCCCAAACAAATGGCATTTCTTTTTCCTCTAGATATTCCGGAGATACAGGAATCGGGCCTCGGTTTCCTACTTTGTGCTGATCACTGTTCTCTGATTATTTATCTTTCCAGTATAGCCAACTCTATTGTGCATGCTAAAGGAAGATAACAATGGTATGAATAATAACAAAACAGATATTTCAAAGATAATTTATCTTTGATATTCTTAATAACATATTTTAAAGCAGTTTTTCTTTCCAACTAAACTTAAAGGAAATATAGTATGAAGCACTCTGAACCTTAATATAAGCAATGCAATTTCTTTTTCTTGCTTTGTTGGCAACTTGCTTTATGACTGTGGTCAAATCCTTTCTTCTCTTTGAACCTTAGTTTCTTAGCCTCTCCAAGTCAGTTGATTTTGAACCAAAAGCAGTTGGATCAGATGACCTCGAAGGTCCCTTTCAGCTCTGTGATATATTGTCCACAATGAAAGCCACCCAGAGTGCCTTTCATTCGTGTGCATCATAGCACGCCTCCCAAAAAGAGTCTGAGCATTTTCTTCTCCCCTTGAATCAGCAGTGCAAGAACTCTTATTAAGACTTCTGAAAGATTTAAGGTAGAGGTAGTAGATGTTCACATCTAAACAATAGAGTGTCTAAGAATCTTGCTGTCCTTCATCAGCTGGACAAGTAGAAAGAAGCATGTCTCAGACAGAATCATGAATGTGGCTTTGGGAGCCACAATATGCTTCAGAGAAAACCCAGTTTTAAAATAATTGTACCAGCAAAACACCCCCAGTGTGGACTAAAACGAAAAGCACAAAATGACAGGAGTGCTTTGGGTGCCCAACATTACACATTGGCAGGAAGCTGGATGAGAAAGCTCTGAACTGTAAGCAGGAGCCCTATCTTATGCAAAAAGAAAAGTTACTTGGAGGACAGAGCCTAGAACAGAGAAGAACTGTGGATCAGGGAACCAACCACTCTCAGAGGATAGAACTGGGCTGTGATCAAGGATCATTTTCCATAGCTGGAGGACTGGCAACATGTACTTTCTGACACATGATGACACACTTTTGGAACAGGTGGTGGTTATTCCATTCTTATCTCACTATGTTGGGCAAATTCATTGCGGGGAAAGGGCTGAGAACTTGGCTTGTTTTTGCTGTTGTTTTGGTTTTCAAGTCTCCAGACAAACCTGAGTAGCCTCAGCCACATCTAGGCACATCCAGACCTATTTTAAATCCTGGCTTTTGGGCCTGAACCAGAGACACTGTTTGGATGAGACTGAAGGTCCCTGTGGTGGGTGGTTGAATTTGCATAAATTGTTGTGACTGTAGGGGAGACTATGGTAGCTTATCTCCTTATGGCCATAAAAACTCTTTGCATGTTCCATTTCTATATGTATATGCAACCCTTCCCATTGAAAGGTGGACTCTGTCTCTTCTCCCTGTGAATCTTGGCTGGACATTAACTTGCTTTCCCAAAACTATGCTAGTTCTGGGCCTAACCCTTAAGAGTTTTAGTAACTTCCATTTTCAGTCATCTAAACCACCATCTAAGACCCTGGCTATCTTGATGAGTGAGAGGGCCTGACAATCACCAGCCATTCTAGCTACCCTACATGAGCTCCCATACATGTGGGTAAAGTCATCATGGACTTTTTAGACCTAGTCAAGCTCTCCACTGAATGCAACCATATAAATGTTTTCAGCCAACAGTCCATGGAGCAGATAAAACATCCAGGTGGCCCATCAAATTGTGAGAAATAACAAATCAGTATTGTTTTAGGCCACTGTGTTTTTCGATAGTTTGTTACACAGAAATAAATAGCTAATACACAGTCTAACAACCGATTGTCTAAAATTATATTGACTGTTCAGATTGACAGCAACCCATGGTTTAGGTAAGTAGCCTAAAAGTACAAAGGGGACAGATTACCTGCTTGGTACCAAGTACAAGTTGTAGATAATCTCCTATGAATGACTAAGGGTTTGTATTGAATGATTGTATTTTATTTTTTACCCTTATTTATTTCTGCCTCACTCTGTATTTACATTCTTCCAGGTCATCTGAATTCAAGCAGAAACATTTAGCCAATTAGCTGCTACTTATTCTGTGTGTAGGACAGTCAAGAGCAGGCCCCTCATAAAGAGTATAAGGTACAGAGAGTTGCAGAGAAAAATTCATGTTTGTAGAACAAGCTATTGGCATTCAGAAACAGAATGAAGAAATGATTAACCACATATTTTCCTTTTTATTCTAGCTAGTTGGCAGAAAATAGAGACTGCCTTAATTCTATTGCTTATAAAAAGCACCTAGGAAAAACCACATCATTTCACTGGGTGTTTGGTACAACCACTGATCAATCTGTTAATGAGAAATAGCAGGAAACCTGATAATGAATTAATTATATTTGATACAATTCTGTATTTATCAAGAAGTAGATCCCATTTGAATTTGAATTCCACACAAGAAGGCTTCATTAAAGAATTTCCCTAAAATCCTCATTATAACATACTCTCACCTATAAGGTATTATCAAAGTCCTTATTGAGGAGACATGGAAGAAGTGGTATCATTGCTTTGCATGAAATTTAAAGAGTGTACAATATGGTATATATGAATGATCAAGAGACAATTTTACATTACATAAAATTATTTGGAGTCCTTTCCCTCTACCCAGAAGTGTGGCCCTAGCCTCATTCAACCTTTAGCACATCCAAACTTTTGACAAAGTTTATAATTGAGCTCTTGCAGTTGAGATGTATTTGAGAAACAGCTTTGCTTCTGGGTTTCCATGGAGACCACTTCCCAACTTGTGGCTGAAGGTAACCTCTGTCGACCATGGCCGGGGGTAGTTATCAAGCTGTCACTGGCAATTTTCCCCCTCATTTACTAGAAGCAACATTCCAGAAAGAAAAATAACAGGATGACATGGTGAGAGCACACTTTCACTTTGAGACTGCAATTTTGGGAAGACTTCTACTGTCAGCTGCAAGCTCCTGGTCCCAGAGGAGGACTACTGACCCTTAAAGCAGAGTAAGTAAGGAAAATAGCCCTGGACTTTTGGTCAAACCAAGTAAGAGTTCTGGCCCTGTAGTGATAGCTGTGAGAACTTGGGCATGTCAGACCAGCAATAGGAGCACTGGTTTCTTCCTTCCTTTCTTATGAAGCCAGAATAACAGTTTTTTCTCTGCTCACTTAAAAAAATCCTGGAAACAATCAAATAGTTAAGTGCACTTTGTAAACTGTTACATGCCGTACAGATATGAGACTTTGTTCTTGTTTCTGACTTTTGGATTACAGTGCCCAATATTATTTAAGTTCCTGAAGATAAAGCCTTGGTGTGCGGACCAAAACTGAGCTGACAGATATTATGTGTTAGATTTAAGAGCAGCTAGGAAAAAATGAGAAAGTAATTCATGGTGTTTTTCAGGTCAGAATTCATAGATACCCACATGGAGTCTATTAATTGTATGAACATCTGTTAAAGGAATGAACTTGTTAAAAGTTTCTTTCCTTCATATAGAGAAATTGCTATAATATTTTAAACTGTGAAAGACAGATCTAATTTATATATGTTTTCTGAGAACACAGGCACTACATATATTTTAAATGCAGCTAAAATTTGGCAAGTGATTGTGAGAGAAAGAATCTTACAACTGAATAAGGTCTTTTTTGAAAGGGGCTTTGTACTTTTAATGGATTTTGATTCTCAGATGGTTTGGTCTGAATGAACAGGTGAAACTGGATATTAGACATTTGCAGCTGACTTTTTATTCAGTAATCTCACTCCGTCTCCAATTCCTTTCTATTGCTAAGGAAATGAGATCTCCTAGTATTTCACATCAAGCTGAGTCCAAAGGATACTCATTGAACAAGGAAAAAAGATCAGTTAAATAATGAACAATTTTAATTTACATAATGTCTATTAAATAATTCAATGACATCTAATTAAACAAACATTTATCAAGTGACATTCTATCCCAGGTAAGGTGGTAGGTGCTGGAGAAACAAACAAGCAAATTGTCGTGAATTTGTCCTCAAGAAACTGACAGTTCAGTGAGTAATTATAATTTAGTGTTATCAGTGCAATAATAAAACCCCACATAAGAAGTAAAAATAGCCTAACTAAAGAAGTTATTGATTTCTGGGGTTAGACAAGAAAGAATCCTAGGAAGAATGTCTCAGGTTCATCTCAAAATCTCCTAAGAGATACGATAGTTATACAAGTTTGTGAAGAGCAGACATTTAAGGCCAAAGGAACAGCTTGTACACATCGTAGCATGGTCTGACAGAGCATATTTGGGGAGCTACAAGGGGTTGGATATTACTACAAATGCAAGGCAGGAAACAAGGGTGTCTGGGACTAGTGAGGTAGTCAGAAGCAGTTGATGGACACTTGTGTGCCATGCTAAGCAATCTGGACTTTATTCCATAGATTTGTAGCATCCAATATGGATGACCCTAACCATTTATGACTATTTCAATTAAAATTTTAAGATGTGAATTCAGTTTCTTAACTTCACCAGCCACTCTAGATGTGCTCCGTAGCTACATGTGGCTAACAGCCCCACAATGAACAGCTCAGATACAGAATATCTCCACCATCACCTATTGTACAGCACTGTCATAGATATTTGGGAGTGTTTGAGAAGATGGAAAGTGGGGAAATGTTCTGCTACTATTTTGCATTTTAGAAAAATAAGTTTGGTAGGAAGATAATTTGGGGAGAAGTAAGAAAAATTCACATGCTAATCTAAACAAGACTACACAAGACTGCAAGGGCAGTGAGGGTGGGATAGAGGCAGCAGACCTGAGAGGCAGAGTGGTGCAAGCTGTGCTTCATCACCAAGTCGATCAACAGTGCGACGAAACTGGTCAGAGATGACAATCAAGGTGCTCGATCAAAAAAGGAATGTGTGTGTGTGTGTGTGTGTGTGTGTGTGTGTGTCTGTCTGTGTGTGTGTAAAGAAGGGCCAGCTAATTTTGATTGTGTATGGAAAGTGGAGTAGAAGATTGCTGGAGATAATAGAATGGCGAGAATCAATGAAACAGGTTCCATGGCCCCATATAGGTCATGAAGTTTACAGCTTGCAATTTCCATTTTCTAGTAATATCTTTGCCATTTCTGAAACCACAGGCATATTTGTCTTCCAATTGAAGCACTTGAACATCTTTATAAATCTTTGAGAGGTTGAGAGGCAAGTTTAGAGAATGAATTTCTTGTGAAAATCTTACAAGGGAGTATGGTTCAAGGTTTCCAGTGTTCTGGTCTTTTAGCAATGTCTTTGTCTATAGGAACGACTCCAAGTGTGACATCTTCCTGTGCCTTCTGATTGGACAGATCATTTAATGATCTATCATTTTGATGAATGGCCCATTTGATGAATAGCCCAATTAGCCAAAGTAGTATTTAAGATTCTGTCAATTACACCACTTATAGACAGATGGAAGCTAAGAATTCAAGGTAGAATATTTAGCAAAATTGTAATGTTAGGATGTTGTCTCCTAAGGAAGTACCCCTGACCCTTTGCTCTCAACATTCTTCTTCTCTTGAGTATTTCTTCCCATATGCCACAGTATTAATATACACTATTACTGCTAATAATAATCATGGCTATTATATATTGAGTGCATGTTATGTGTCAGCCTTGTGTTTAATTCTTCTGGACATTATCTCCCCATGTTACCTCAGCTATGAGTGGTTGAGTCAGGTCTCAAATCTAGGTCTGTTTGATTCCAAAACTCTGGTTTTCATTGTTGCATACTGCCCTTTCCTCAGTGCAGAATTACCATTAAGGAATTTAATTCCATTAAGGAATTACCAGCAGAGCTCAGCACTTGGCTATCATCCCCATAGCCATAAAAATGTTTTGTTTGGTTTTTAATGAGTCCTTAAAAAAAAAGAAATTCTGGCCTGCAGTGGTGGAGAGAAGAGACGGCCTGTGTCAATGACAGGGCTTGTCCTTTCCTTCCTCCAGGATAACATGGACACTGTATGACAAGACCAATTTCGGGATAGTGGTAAATCTAGTGGTAAAACAGTAACTGAAATATGTGGACCCAAAATGAGGCCTGGTATTCAGCTGGGGCCCTTGGGGTCAGCAAGGAAGCTGGAAACATACAGTGCTAACAGGAGCAGGCCACAGAGATGCCATGCCTCTCAACCATTTCCATCCTCAGGGGGTTAATGGTCATTCAACACAACTGCCAAAAAAAAATTCACTAGACACAGATTAGAGATATCTATTAAACATGTGAAAAACATGCAAACTTACTAAATATTAACAACATACCATTTTATGTCTTCCAAAGTGGCTGGAACTTTTTTCGATTGGGGTATGCTGAAATGGGCAATCTCGTATATTGCTGATAGGTGGTAAATGTGAAAAGTCTTCTAAGAAAGCAATTTGGCAATGTTTGAAAAGGTTAAACGTGATTTTCTTTTATTCTCAGTTCTATCTCAGGAAATACAGGGTCTGGTGTAATACCCCCTTTTATTACATAAAAATATTTTATTACAAAATCATAAGTGTGTAATTCTGTAACATAACAGTATCACACTCATACACACCATATGACATTTTAGGTGAAATGTTCAAATTGCTATCCATCTCATGTGAGATGTTCACGTACCTTACCAACCACATTCAGTGGCGTTATTTCTGTCAGACCCTGTATATTATAAAGAGTAAACTCAGATACAAATAGAGAGAAAGCCAAATGACCTTCAGGAGAGAGATGGAGATGTAAATTCTGGAGTGTTCATAAACTGAACTTTTTGCAGTCAATCAAAACAGATCCCACTAAGATAAAATGTATGTTAATAAAGATTGCAGGGGAATACAATATAATGTTACTTGTAGATGATTCTAGATTTGGGGATTATACATTTTTTATTATTTTTTTCTGTAATTCCAAGTTTTTGACCAAAAAGAATAAATTACAATTAGCACATATTAGGGGAGTAGTTTGATGTAGTGGAAAGAGCACTGGGCTTTGGAGTCACACCTCCTGGGTTCAAATACCACTTCTACACTTATTAACTATGTGATTTTGAGCCATTTGTTTAACCACTCAGTGTATCAGTTTTCTCTTCTATAAAATGGGGTGATGATCATGTATACCTCATGGAGGTTAAATGAGTTAGTACATATACACTGATTTTGAACAGTGTCTGGCACATAGAGAAATTATATAGTGTTAGTTATTACTATTATTTATATTCATTGGTGACACACTAAGGAACATCTGAGTTTTAATTAAAGTTGGGTTACACATTAGCTGTATAATATTCAGCTGTATAATATTCAACCCTTGCTGAATATTATACATTTTTCATATATAAAATGTGTATAATAATGTCAACCTTGTGTTTTTATAAAAATTATGATTAAGCCCTGGCTGGCGTAGCTCAGTGGATTGAGCGCGGGCTGCGAACCAAAGTGTCGCAGGTTCGATTCCCAGTCAGGGTACATGCCTGGGTTGCAGGCCATGACCCTCAGCAACCACACATTGATGTTTCTCTCTCTCTATCTCCTTCCCTTCCCTCTCTAAAAATAAATAAATAAAATCTTTAAAAAAATTATGATTATGTATAATACATATTTATAATATGATATGTGATATAGAAATGGTTGTTTGGAAAGAGTAGTACCTACATAACCAATATATAATATATATACATAGTATACATGTATTAGTATATATATATAATATAGAACATATACATATGTAGAATAAGCTAAATACATAAATCATGTATGCACATAAAATAAACTAAATCAATTATAGTTATTAAGTTTAGAATCAGAAAAAATAGGTTGTAAACCTGAGAAGAACATGTGTAGAGAACATTTGGGGGTCATAATTCTGCTGTAACATCTTGTTTGCATTCTGTAGTGTATCTAATGAACAGACTTCTTGATGTACTTCCATGCTACCTGAGCACACTATGTGAGAAAAGGAAACACTACTTGGTTCAGTATTGTATCAAATCTTTCCAAATGTCCAATCACATGGAATAGTGACAAAAGTCACAAGCTAGCCCTTTGAGGCAGCAATGGCCACCACCTTGGACAGGCTGATTCTTTTTAAGGGGCTGCCTCACAATAAACAAAGAGCTAAGGAGTCATTCACTCAGGTAATTTACAGTTTGAAGAAGGCTGTTTCAGGTTACAGAGAAAGGCACTGAGCAGAGTATGTCTGTGGGGAATGGAAGGCACGTGTGTGTGTGTGTGTGTGTGTGTGTGTGTGTGTGTGTGTGTGTGTGTCTGTGTGTGTGTACTGGGTGGGGTGAGAGAGGGCTTTCCTAACACCCTTTTCCCCTAAGACACATACTCTGTGGTCTGGTCTTCTGGATCTTCACCTGATTTCTCACAGCAGAAGTGGCTAGCCCTTGAAAAAACACCTAACAGAGAAGACCAAGGAGTACTGGTATGTGTGGCTCAGCTGTGACTTCCCAGGTAACTGCCAGGTATCTTCCCGTGCAGTGGACTTAGTGACCATTCATCCCCGTGTTCTCTGACTTGAATACAGTGACTGCATCAGCATCTGGTCTCTGTGCCCTGTGTGTTCCATTCTAAGTCATTGGCACAGATTAGGTACAAATTGTCCCTCTGAATTAGAAAGCTCCATACTCAGATGAAAACTATTGATTTCCAATCTACTACCTAAAAGACTCTATCATTAGGCCACATTAGGTAATTTGCTCCAATTTTGACTTTTGGATTTGGGCCTGAAATTCCATTTTCAGGCCATAATGTGTGTTGTTTAATTAGTTTAAAAAAAAAGAGAAAGAAAGAGTTGCTGTAAACCAGGGCATTTATTCAGGATTTTAGGATCACTTTGCCTCTCCTGTTCCCTGCCATGCTCCAACTCTTATCAAGAACGTGTGAAGGAACTTAACATCTGATTCTTACTGGTGAATCAGGAAGACCAACACTCAACCCTATGCCACCTATGCTCCCCCTGAAAATTAACATTTTGTTGCTGGCTAGAAAGATGCTCTGTATCAGCCTCTGCCTTAAGAGTGTCATTCCCTGTTCCTCAAATTGTAGCATATTGTAGACAAAGGATGAATTTCCTAAATACATAGTGAGCCTTTACAAATCAATAAGAACAAAAATCAGTAACCAGTCTCAGTCAACAAGTGCAGAAACCTTGTCTGTTCCCATAGTCCCTGATCTCTGGTGCCCAGGGGCCATTCCCAGCATGCAACAGGTATGCAGATAACCTAAAGAAAAAGTGGGTAAACAATGTGAATAAAACAAAGGACATGCAAATATGCTTGAGTTCACCAATAAGTAAATTAATGTAATTAAAATAAAATGAAACTTTTATATTGACAAAAATGAAAAAGGTTGATAACACCTTGTATTGGTGGAGGTTTGAAGAAAACAGGTATTTCACACATTGTATGTGAAGGATTTAAAGTGGTACAGTCCTTGGGTTTGCAGACACACCATTGCCATACGCTAATATGTGTGTAAGTACGCTCATTTGAGGAATATTTGTAAGAGTAAAATATAAGAAAACACCCACATGAATACATATTTTATAGCTACAGATAATATTTGATGAGCACTCACCTCATATTTATCTCTTCAGTAAAAGCTTCATAGTAAATATTTCATTTAATCTATTCAATAAACTTATGAATCTGATTCTATGAATATTTGTTGGTCTCAGATGAAGACAGATGCAAAGATGATAAAATAGGAAAACCTTAGATCTAAATTTTTTCTCTTCTTTCTTTTAGTACCTAGTGCAACATACCAATTTAGATGTTTTATGGATCTCAGTGCATTTAAATTAATGTAAGTTAGGCCTGTTATTATCATCCTCATTTTACAGTTGAGGAAATAATCTCTTAAAACAGGGTAAGTAACTTGGCCAGGATCTCAAACACAGAAAATGACAAAAGCAGGTACTATTAACCTCTGCACTATGTATTTGTCTAGTTAAAGATGAAATACTCAGGTTTGTATCCTTTTTCTGGTCTAATTAAATGTTCTAAGGCTCAATTTATTCCTCTATGAAATGGAAATAACAGTATTATGTGAGATAACAAATCTAGACTAAATTAAATGTAGCCTGGAAGCAAATATATGGTTAAAATGGCATTCGATTAAAAGAGAAAGAGAGAGAACGCCAACTTCATTATGTTTGTAAGAAATGTATTTAAAACAGAAAGATTCAGATATGTTAAAAGTAAACTCATGATGAAAAATATACCATGTTAACACGGATCAAAATAAAGCTGGAGTAGCTGTATTACTTTCATGCAGAGCAGACATCAGAACAAGATAAATTATTAGGGATAAAGAGGAGCATTACATAACAATAAATGGGTTAATTCTCCAAAAGACATGATTGTAAACGTGTATGTTCCTAACAACAAACTCTTATCAAAACAGGTGAGGCAAAACCTAACAGAACCTCAAAGACAAATAGAAAAACCCAATAGTATAGTTAGAAACTTCAATACAACTTTTTCAGTAACTGATGGATCAAGTGAGCAGAAAGGTCAGTCAGTAAGTTGCCCTATCAATTGATCTAATTGACATTTATAGAATATTCTAACCAATGAGAGCAAAATATATACTTCTCTGAAACTAACATGAAACTCCTTCAAACACATCATATTCTGCACCATAAAACACACATCAACATTTTTTAAAAATAAAACTTATATAAAGCATGTTCTCAGACAATTGAATTAAACTAAAATTTAATGAGAGCTAGAAAAATCTACAAATATTTGATAATTGACAACACACTTATAAATAACACAGAAGTCTCAAAGCACATTGAAAAATATTTCACAGTAAATGAAAATAAAAATACAACTTACTGAAATGTGTTGGCTATAGCAAAAGCAAAGATGCTTAAGGGGAAATTTATAGCCTTAAATACATGCATTAGAAAATAAGAAAAATCTAAAACCACTAGCCTAAGCATCTGCCTTAGTAAACTAGGGGAAGAAGAGAAATTTAGATCTAAAACAAGCAAAAGAAAAGAAATAACAAAAATTAAAATAGAAATCAATGAAACTGGAAACAGGACAATAATAGAGAAAATCAAAGAAACCAAAAGTTGGTTGTTCTCCACACCATTGCTATAGTGGCTGCATCAGTTTATAATTTCACCAACAGTGCATGAGGGTTCCTTTTTCCTACATCCTTACCAAACTTATTTCTTGATATTTTAAAAATAATTCTGACAGGTGTGAGGTGATATCTCCTGGTTTTAGTTTGCATTTCTGATAATTAGGATAATTAGTAATGTTTAGCATCATGAGAGAGGTTGAGGGATGGGGGATGGGAAAAAAGGTGAAAGGGATTGAAAAGTATAAACTTCCAGATATAAAGTTAGTCACAAGGCTGTAAAGCACAGCATAGTGAATGTGGTAAATAATATTGTTAGAACAATGTATGGTGCCAGATGGGCACTAGACTTACTGTGCTGACCACATCATAAGGCATATAAATGTCTAATCACAATGTTATACACCTGAAACTAATACAACATTGTATTTCAACTATAATTTTAAAGCTAAAGAATTTTTAAACCACTTCTCTAAAGCAATCAATAAAATTCATAAACCTCTAGTCAGGCTAACCAAGAAAAAAGAGAAAAGACACCAATTAGCAGCCTCAGAAATGAAGAAGTGTTATCACTACTGGGTCTATAGTTGTTACAAGGATAATAAAAGAATACTATGAACAATTCTATGCCCATAAATTTGACAATATAAATAAAATGGACCAATTGCTTGAGAGACACAAGTTACTAAAACTCACACAAGAAGAAATAATTTTAATAGTCTATATCTATTAAATAAATTCAGTTAATAATTAGCATCCTCACAAAAAAAAATCACCAGGCCCATATGGTTTCACTGGAAAGTTCTAGCAAGTATTTAAAGAAGAAATAAAGCTAAGAATTCACAATCTCTTTCTTGCACAAATAGAAGTGGCAGAAACACTTTCTAACTCATAGAATGAGACCAGCAACACTTAAATAATAACACAAGATAATAACACTGTAAGTAAGGAAAACTACAGGCCAACATCTCTAATGAACATAGATGTAAAACTTTCCCACAAAGACATGAGCAAATTGTACAATGCATAAAGAAAATTATTCCTCATGACCAAATGAGGTCACTTGCAAGTGCCTGAACACATGAAAATCAATGTCCTGTACCACGTCAACCAGCTAGAGAACAAAAGCCATATTATCGTATCAACTGATGTAGAAAAGAGTTCAGGGTTGGTTAACAAAATTTAACACCTATTCATGAAATAGAACTCTCATCAAAGTAGAAGTAGAGTAAACGTCAATGTGATAAAAACATCTATGAAGAACCTGTGGCTGACATCATACTTAATGGTGAGAAATCGAATGCTTTTCCCTAACACTGAGAACAAGGAAAGGATGTACTTCTCACCAGTCCGATTCAACATCATCTGGAAGTCCTACCTAGTGCCATAAAACAAGAAAAAGATATAACTTCTAGGAATATAATTCCTGGCAAGTCCAATAAGACAAGGAAATAAATATAATATATATGGAAAAAGCAAAATTTTCTTTATACACAGATATGGCTTTCTATGTAGAAAATACAAAAGAACAAAATTCCTGGGACTAGTTAGTGAGGGTCACAAGGCTGCAGTGTACAAGGCAAACACACAAGATTCAAGTGTGTTTTTATTTTTTGCATGAACAATAGAAATTTGAAACACTTTTTAAGTTACTATTTACAATAGCTCCCCCCAAAGTGAGACACTTAGGTGTAATACTAGGTATAAATCTAACAAAGTCTGTACAAGACATATGTTCATGTCCTTTAATAGGCAAATGTGAAAACAAACTAGTATATGCATCCAGTGCAATATTTTTCTGTGATAAAAGGAAATGAACTATCAAGACACAAAGAGACATGGATGAATATAAAATGCATATTGTTAAGTAAAAAAAGCTAGTCTGTTACAGTTACATAATGTGTGATTCCTAGCGCATGACATTTTTGAAAACAAGAACCAGTCAAGGTGATAAACAGATCAGTGGTCACCCAGAGCAGAGGTTCTAGGGGACAGAGGAGGTGTCAATCAGTGAAGCGCAGGGGACTTTTTAGGACTGTAAACCATTCACTCTAACACAATGATGGCAGATACAAGACACTAGGCATTTATCAAAACCCATGGAACTTTACAGCTCAGAGTATGAACCTTAAAGTGTGTACGTTATAAACATAATTTAGGAGTACAGAGGATCCCAGATGGAATTCAGAATGTAACAAAAACAACCTAAATGTATTACAAATGTATAAAGCAACCTCACTGAAGAAGATTGGGGAGAAATGCGCTGAAATTAAGAATAAATGCAAAAGAAACTGTGCATAAGCAATATACTCTAGTTGATAAATGTGTATACCACTGAGATATAAGTTCACTATTCTGATACTGCTATACATTTATATTTGAAATGAACAATGAGGTAAATGGTTGGAGGTGGTGGGAGTCAGTCTTCTCACTGTTGGAGTGGAAGTTTATATATCAGCAAGGAGAGGAGGCTAGAATAATAACTGTGGTAATAAATCAGAGTTGGGGATACCAGTAAGAACTCACATTTACATTAATATAGAGAACAATGGCTACATACAGAAATGTGTGTGTGTGTGTGTGTGTGTGTGTGTGTGTGTGTGTATACCTGTTAGTGTGCACACATATATTTCCTTGCTCTTTCATCATAACAGCCAAGAAGAGGATCAAGAAGCAACCACACCACAGCAGCAAAAGGCATATCTAGCATCCAATGTTTGGTTTTTAATACTATTCTTCAAAAGAACAAGGCTCTTTGGAGAAGTGGCCAATCCTAGGATTAGGGAAGAAAATATATAAGATGAGCCTGGTGCATCTCATAGTGCCAGAAAGTAAGGAACACTGCTCCCCTCACCATAAAGAACAAAAACAAACAAATAAAAAACAAGTCAAAAAACAAAAAGAGCACAATGTCAAAAGATATGTCAAAAGAACACAGGAGCCAAGTGAAAAGACTTCCAATGATGCTGAAATAATTTGAGCAACAACAAAATAAATAAAATAGTATTCAATTATAAGCTAAAATATAAAATAAATATTCATGAGCCCAAGATAATATAAATAATTGAGTAATCAAATAAATGAGGGAGAATAGACAAATCTTTTATGCAGAAGAATTCCAAATAATTCATGTAGCTACTCCACTTTCAAGGAGGAGCAGCATAACCCTGCACTCCTGAAGTGTGGGCTGCACATAGTGATTTCTTTCCAAAGAGCACAGCATGGAAAGGGAGAGAAAGAAAGTAAATTTACAGAGGAGAAACCTGGTAAACAGTACTTTCACCAGGTAATCAAGGTCAACTTCAACAGTCATAAGTCATATTGATAATATGTACCCTTGATACGATGTGAAGAAAATGGCACTTTACCTCTCTCTTCTTCCTCATTTAGAAAACAGTCTAGCCATAAGAAGAATACCAGATAAATCTCAACAAAGGGGCATCCTACAGTACATCTTACCAGGATTCCTCAAAATCAACAAAGTCATCAAAGACAAGGAAGACCTGAGAAGCTTCCACAGCCAAGAGGAACCTAAGATGACAGGACAACTAAATGTAATGTGTCACCTGGGATGGGATCCTGAAATAGGAAAGGACATTAAGTAAAATATTGAAATCTGAATAAAGCATGGACATTAGTTAATAACACATACATATTGGTTTATTACAGCACATGTGTCACGCTATCATAAAATGTTAATAATAGGGGAAAATGGAGATGAGGTATGAGAGCTCCCTGTACCATCTTCTCAATGTTTTTATAAATACAAAATTGAGATTAAATTTTTAAAAATTTATATAAAAATATTGTTTTGGCTTAACTCCCACATGATCTGTAAGAAATCCAGCCCCCTCAAGCTGACCACAAAATGTCTTGGCACACTCTGCTAATTTCAAGACAAACCTCTAATGTCCCTTTGTACGCTAGTAGGACTTCTTCCTTCCCATAGTCTCTTCCCACAGTTGCCTGTGGCAGTGGCCCTACTGAGATACTTGTCCCAAATAACAACTCTTCTGCAAATGTTTGCTGAAGACACTGCCATGGCTGCCCACTAGAGGAGTCACCTCTGCAGTGTCCACACATCACCCACCAGAGCTACAATAGCCACAGGTATCAATACAGTTCTTTGTCTGCAACTCCTCTGTCTTCCCAGCTGTGTTGGAAAATTTTTAGTATTTAGGATTTGGCTGCCTTGTCTGACCATCACTCTGGGGTGATGGGCTGAACCTGCTCCCACATTTTGGTTTTTGTAACTAAATTTTTAAGTTTCTGGTTTCCATCTGGTTTTCAGACCCATATCATACCAGTACCCAGAAAACTATAATTAAAACATTAAGCATTTTATTGACTATATACTGTAATACCACCAAAAGCACAAAATTCAACTGCCTAAAGATTCCTCAAGTGGGAGGTTGGCTAGGTGAGATTAGTACATAGAGCTGTGGGTTGAAATTAGGTAGTTATTCCTGGGGATTAACTACAGTGGAGATACACTCTGATTTCACAGAAGAAGTAGAAGGAAGAGGAGGAAGAGGATAAGGAGGTAGAGATCTAGTGTGAATCTGATCTGGTTTCTTGCTCAGCTGCCTGAGTAAAACTAGAAATATGAAACACTAACAGCAATTAAAATTGAACTGGAAAAATGGGAAGACAGGAGTGTAAATATAGGGAGGACTCAAGCATAAGGATGAGAATGGGAACAGGTTAGAAACAGAGTGAGAGTCTGTTAGGAACAAGCCTGCGAAAGCTTAGCTCACTTTTTTAGTAACTGGCTGGCAAAACATCTCAAGGCCATAGACAGGATGGGAGTGGCTGGAACTCCATCTTTGTCTTTGTGCAACCTCAGAATTGATGCAATCCAGCAACTTTGTTAGATGTTTTCGCAATGGACTGCCTTCAAATTGAAATGGACTCTGAGATTGCATTGTGGCTCCAGTCAGTAAAATGATTTTTGCACCTGTGGAGAGAAAGGGTCTTATAAACTTCTCATGTCTTTGGATTTCATGATGCAGATCACCTCTCCAGGTTGAGTATTATGAGGTGGCCTCTCTTTCCATTTCTGTCCCAGATTACTAAACTCAAAGCCCTTCTTTCATAGCCACTTCTCATTTCCTTCAGCTATTGCTTTGTTGGAAATAAATCATGACCTCCCTCCTCAGGGCCTTGCCATTTAACTGTTCTGTCATGGCTAACTTTATGTGTCAACTGGCTAGGCTATGGTGGCCAGTTATTTGATCCAACACTAGCCTATATGTGTGTGTGTGTGTGTGTGTGTGTGTGTGTGTGTGTGTGTGTGTATAGGGTATATGTGGACATATACTCATATATTCTGCTCCTCTGAAGACGCCTAACTGATTGACAGATACATGTTCCAAACCCAGCACAGTGAGAAAACTAATGATAATGAATGAGAAAAAGTGTTTTATTGCCTTGGGTTTCACTGAGTCATTTAGTGGAAAAGAATAATGATAATAGTAGGAAGAAGAAAATGAGGAAGAAGAAGGAGGAGGAAGCAAAGAAAAGTTGGAAGGATGAAAAGGGAAGTGGGAGTGACAGTGGGAATTGGAGGAATTGCCCTAAGGTAGTATATACTTCGAACTTGTTTTTCTGATGAAAGGAAAAAGAAAGTTTATCTGCTATTTCTCTATTTGTACTATGTACACAGCCACTGTTTTATCTCAAGCTACAAAAGAGGAATAGAGATAGAGATGGTGGCAGGGGGAGAGAGGGAGAGAGCGAGCACACACCAGTGGATTCTACAGCAAGTAGCTTGTGTTCTAGTATCATCAGTAAGTGAAGAAAAGGGGACAGGAAGGAGCACACTTGTGCTCAGGGCAGGTGGCATTCGAGCACTGTCTTGTCCCTGCTTGCTAATGGACCAGCAGGGAACAAGAAAGGGGCTGGGAGTCACAGGCTGGTGGTGTCATCAGCCTATTAGCCTCATTGTCTCCTGGTGATCAGCCTCCTGCAGATGTGATTCCATTGAGGTTGTATGAGTTTCTTTTCTGCTGATGCAATATTGCTGTAAACAGGGTCACATCAGCCTGAGACGAAGAAGCTGGGCACCATGTCTGCAGGTAGAAAAGGGATCCCTGGGAAACAGGGGAGCCTGGATGTCCTCAGAGTTCAGGGAGGCATGCAGCCTGAACTCCCAGTCCTGCTCCAGCACACTCCAGAGCTCGGAGATGCTCTCCTTTCAGGACTGTCTCTGATTGTCTTTTGTGATGGCAAAATGAACTTAGTACTGCTATACAGTAAACCCTCCTCACAGGCCCAGTGCCCATTGTTTCTGTGAGAAGCAGCCACTCCTTGCTTTCCTGAACCTTACGCACTCTTTCAGAGGTAAAATGTGGAGATGCTAAAAGTCAAGTCTCTGAGTCTCGGATTATGTAAAAATTGTTCCTGTGGGAAATCTCAGTTGATGACTCCATTCTTCCTGTTCCTCCATTAAAAAATCAACAAACTAACAGAAAACCTTGGAAGATTCCTTGACTCTCATTTTACTTTCATATTCCACATTCAACCTGTCAACAGAACCTATTGGCTTATTTTCAAAATACGATAAATCTTAAATTGAGACTATTTCTCTCTTTTCTACCTAGTCTTAGTCACTGTCATCTCTTGCTGGATCATTGCAAATGCCTCCTAATGGGCCTTTGTGCTTCTGTCCTTTCTCTCGCCCCACCACCCTATTCTCAGTCATAAGTCAGAACAACCCTGCTGAGCTACAAGTCAGACCTCATCACCCCCCTGCAAAAAACTGCCCAGTGTCAAAAGACAAAAATCATCAATCTCTTCACTGGTGATTCTCAACCATTTGGTCTCAGGACACTTTTAAACATATAAAAAATTATTGAGGACTATAAAGAACTGTTGTTTATATGAAGTATATCTATCAGTGTATGTCATATTAGAAATAAAAATTGAGAACTTAAAGAACATGTGTAACTCATTGAAAAATTACAATAATAAACCTATATCATGTATTACTATAAATAACATTTTTATGAAAAATAACTATGATTTCCAAAACCAAAACAAATTAATGGTAAGAGTAGCACTGTGGGGCAGTATTGAAAAATGTTCTAATATCTGGCTTAGTAGATAGAAGACAGACTAGGTTCTCATACCCGCTTCTGCATTCACTCTATCAAAATATCACACATCGTATTATCTCTGGAAATCTCCATTGTATATTAGTAACAGAACAATAGTAAGAGAGGCAAATAACTTCTCAGTATTATAAAACAGTTTTTTTTTATTTCTTGGATCTCTGGAAAGCTTCTGGGGAATGCCAGGATCCCTGGCCCACACTTGGGGCCACACTTTAATAAAGGTGGATGGTTTAGAAGGATTGCTCTAAACCATCCGGCCCCACCCCTCCCTGGCCTCCTCTGGATCTTACCGTTCCTTGTTGATACAACTCCCAGCCTCAAGGGCTTCCTCTCACTTCATCCCTCAGCGCTGAGTACCCTCTCTTCCCCATATAGTCCTATAGTGCATTCCGTCATCACCTGTAGGTCTTTGCTCAAATGTCACTCCACTGAAACTTCCTCTGTCCACCCATTTTGAATTTTACATCCCCTGCAGGAACCCTCTCCTGTGACCAACTGAGTAAGAGACAGGCTGCCTGCTGAAGTTGTGTGCTCTCCATCCTTGGAAGAGTTAGAGTATCCAGGAGGATAATGTGATTGGTGCTCTAGCGTAGCTCAAAAATGTGGCTTTAGACAAAGATTCATGTTTCATTCCTGGCTTCATCATTCAGTTACTGTGTAGCTGTGGGCAAGGCACATGATTTCCAATCTTCAGTTTCTTTTTCTGTAAACTCAAACAAAAAAACTTATGTTAAAGGCATGAAGATGAGAGATAATAAATGAAGAGTGTTTGACACTTTGTTTAATAAAGGTGGTTCTAATTGCCTTTATTCTTTCATTGCTTAGAAGGTTAGATGATATGGGCTCCAAAATATCTCACAGATGTAACTATCTCAATAGGTGTATCTACAGGAGATGTAATTATCTCTGAACATGTGCTGTGGTTAGAGAAGGAGATGTGTGGTCTGAGGACAAAGATCACCTAACCATTAATGTGCTTAATTTGTGGTACTAATTGCAAATGTATAATTTCCTCTGAGGTCCACATTAGGTTCTTGTCACTGTGGAAGAAATTTTAGTCCTATTATAGACTTGATAGAAAGGTGGTTAGTTGTTACTCCCTGGGGGATTGGAAAGATCTAAATTTGGAGGAAACCTCACAAAGTAGATTTTTCTAAAAAATCGTGAGCTCATTTCCGGTTGCTTATCACCCAACAGAGAATCTATCTATCCATTGATCATGTTGAATTAAAGTGAAAATATGACACCTCATACTAATTGGCCTTCTATGATGGAAAATAGCCAACTTTTTTAGAAATTATTAAACATATCTTTAAAAACCATTTTAGTTCACACTCATGTTAGAGAATACCTTTTTGTTACATGGCAATCACTTCAGAAAACATGTTTTTTATTTGGTTCCCAATTGATTCAATTTTTTCCTTTTCTTTTCACTTATTTTAGAATTTTCAGATTTTGTTTTGCTTTTTTACATGATATACTTTTTGTTCAATTTAGTGGTAAGAAAACTACCATGTTTAAAAGTAGTTTTCTGTATTTAATGATCAGTTTAGTTCAAATTCTTACATTTAAAAAGTTGAAATTTCACAATTAAGTAATAAGAAAATTTTTGTACATTTTTAAGTTTATATTTTGTCAGGCACTTTGATATATAATTTTCTTTTATTAAAGCTTAACAAATGTATCTTCATTTAAAGAATATTTAAATAGTCATCACTTATTTATTCATTTATTATTTTTGAGTATCTACTATTAAAAATCAAACATTTCTTCAAGAGGTTCACTTCCCTTATTAATCCAAAACAGAGTTCCCAAGGTTTTCATGTGACCCATGCCACTCTGATCATGTAGAAATGCCCCATCTGCTACTGCCAAAGGGATGCTTTAATGGTGACAAGCAGAAATGTCAGGGCACTTATATTTTTGCCCAAGACTGATCCATTTACAGCTTGGACTACTAGAAGGATATTATTCTTTCTGCCAAAAAAGGTTTGAAATGTCTATTCCTTATTTTCACAGACAAGGAAGAAAATGCAGGCTCTGTCCAAGATATAGATCTGGTGATGAGGTTAAAGAGACACCTGAAAGATCACATAGCTATTTTTGCTAACATATAAAATTCTGCCAGCATTTTGCTGAGCACATTGAAAGTAGAAAAAGCTTGCACAGAATCTAAGACTGATGGGTTCATGGATACTGATGGCATTATTATTAAGACACATTAATTGACAAATAAACAATTAAACAACACAAGGCCTGTGCATGGACCAAGACTGTTTGTGCTGGGAATCAAGGGTTATGACTAATCCATTCTATGCACCTGAGGTGTCTTCCACACAAAGCAAAACAAAAACCTCAACAGTTACAGGCTGCAGGCTGAGCTGAAACAATTGCTAAGACCTTCTGAGATGCCTAAGACAGGTTCCAAAGCTGATGCAGAGTGTGGACACATGAGATCTCCCAGAACCAGAGAGCTCTGAACAAGATTTAGAACTTCAGTCATATGGCCAATTAAGTCTTGTAGTTCTCTCAGAGGGTGGCTTGCAGCTCCATGGTTCTTTCTTTGTTGTTCATTGCATATGCATATGGAGAGAAAAGTATATGTAGTTCATTCTAGCAAGTATTTGATTAGTAATTCTCAAAACATTGTTTTGCCATCAATTTCCTATAAACCTAATTTAAGATCTCCTTTATTTCTTGTTCTTTGTTTTAAAATGCACAGGGTAGCCCGGGCCAGTGTGGCTCAGTTAGTTGCAGCATCAGCCTGTAACCAAAAGGTGATGGGTTCAATTCCCACTCAGGGCACATGCCTAGGCTGCAGGTTTGATCCCCAGTCCAAGGACATGTGATTCCCTGTCTAGATGTGTACAGGAGACAACTGAACAATGCTTTTCTCTCACATCGATGTTTCCCTTTCACCTTTCCTTTCTCCCTTCCTCTTTCTCTAAAAGAAATTTTAAAAAGTTTTCCTTGGGAGAGGATAAAAATAAATAAAATAAAATGCACAGTGTAAAACCCACCTGATGATTATAGTCTTGGTGTTTGGTACCCAGATGTGGCAAAACCTGGTCATGTTTATTATGGGAGAAGATATTCAAAAACTTTATAAAATATAAGGAATGTAAATCAAAATTCCATTGAGAAAACAGAACCAAACTAGGTATTTCAAGTAGGAGGGGATTTAACAGAGCACATTAAAGGCTTGCTAATCATTGGAAGGGCTGCAAGTGCGAGTGTTAGGGAAGCTTGGATGAGGTCACAGCTGCCTAAGGTGTTGCTGTGAAACGTCAGATCTGCCCATACCTTCGGTTCCACCTGTCACTATGAAAATGGCTTTCTTCAAAATCTTGCATGTGAGCCTCTCAGAACAGAATGTAAACCAGAATCCTATTGGCAAGGGATTGGAGGAAACAGGTTCTCATGCTTTGGGCACCTGCCATACCCAAGAGAGCATATAAGGAGCCAGAAATTATGCTGGGTGCCAATAGACGAGTGTCTGGCCCATCGGGGTTTGCTTTCTTCATCCTCATGTATTCTTCTTTGTACTTTCCACATGATGATGGAATTTCCTCTAAGTTTGTTTGTCACTGCTATAACCCCAATACCTGCTCATGGCCTGACTCATAGCAGGGGCTTAGTAAACGATGGGCATGAAAGGATTAGTGCCTGGGTTCATGGCTGTGAGAGCCAAGCTCTCCCACTTTACCCCACTCTTTACTACAGGAAAGGAATAGTTTCATTTCTGCTACCCATCAGATCAGAGAATGTGGAAACTGCTTTTAATACTCCTTTTCTGCCTGAAGAATTGAGTCAGTCATGTGGCCCAGCCAGCTCACATGAAATTGAACTCTTAGGTCTGTCAAGTGGTATTTATTATACTTCAGTGGGAGGAAGGGGGAAGAGAAACCTTTACAAAGTAGGTATACAGGAAAGCCAACCTTATCAGCTGCTATAATTTCCCCTGGTTTTTAAAGGCCTTATTACAGAGATGGAGGCCATGATTCCACAGGGATTTATATACTCATCAGGGAAATGCCAGGGAGGGAGATAACAGAGACCATGAACTATTAGCCGAGTTATCACTGAAGCCACACTGTATTTAGCTGTAAGCACTGTATATCGCAGCTTAATTAGAAAGACTAGTTAACCCAGAGTCAGACTGACATTTTATCTTTAGGTCATACTTCTACTCCTCAAATGGAATATGTGGTACTCACCCAGAAATTGAACCTTGACATTGCATGTGTGGTCCCAAGGGAAACCAGGCAAGAGAGCTAAAAGGTAATTAGACAATTGCATTCACACGCATTTACTGATTTAACACAGGTATTCATTCATTTAACAAACAGGCATTGTGCTGGGCACTCTGGAGAAGATCTTTGTAACAGATGTGGTCCTGGAGGTCTAGCAGGCTTCCAGAATGGAAAAGGGAGAATCCACATACTCTCTCTGAATCTCAGGGTCCTCTTAGCAAAGGTGAGGGTCATAATAGTTCATAGCCCACAGTGTTCTGAGGAGCAGTAAGACATAGATGATACAAAGTCTTGCTGTAAAGAACAAGCAATATAGACAGATCTATGGATAGATATGTGATACAAACATATATTTGTATTTATAGACACACATATGAACATATGAACATATAAGCATCAGGGGTGACGAAGACTCCAGGGGGGGCCAACAGAAAGAACAAGCTGAGGCAGACATGAAAACTGCCAGAATTTTCACTATGTTCTCCATGCCACAAAGTGCTGTGACACATCATGAGACATTTGTCACTCTGGAAGCATTGTGAAGCATGCACAGGATATAAAAATGCATAGATCTGTGGGAAAGACATTCCAGGTGCAACAGGGTGGAAACAGATACCATGCACGGGGTTGATGAGCAGCAAGCCCCACCTGGCTTGAGCAAAAAATATTGCGGCAGAAAAAGCTGGATGCAGCTGGGCATGGATGACAGAGAATGGTAACACAAGGCTTTAGCTCACCAGGGACCCTTGGTTCCTGTCTTATCTGGGAAGCCAGTAAAGCTTAGAAAGTTTAGGCCACCAGTTTGAGGACACCAGCTGGCAAGTAGAGGCAGTGAGCCTAGGAGACCTGGTCCATACCGTGGGACCTCTGGGGAGTGTGCTGAACAAGTATTTAGAAATAGCATTTTATTGTTATTATTGCAAATTGAATATCAAGGAGTAACCATAATGAAGATGTTCAACTCACAGTATTTCCAAGTGTCACCAGGGCCTCTTCTGGGGCCTGTGCAGTGCTGCTGGCATCTGACCTTGAAAACAACACGGGCCTGGCCAGTGAGGCAGACCCATGAGAAAGGTAATAGTTCCTGTTGTGTTTCAGGACATGTCTGTAGTGGAGTGACAGCAGCATCCCAGCAGCGGGGAGCAGAAGGCTGTGGGGTAGAAAATACCCAGGGCAATGGCTTTGTGGTGTTGTGCAGGGGAAGCCCTCCCCTGGAAGAAAGGAAACAGAAATCATACTGGAACAGCCAGATCAGGCCTCATGGGGAGAAAGCTGACAGACATCTTCCAACAGGAGGTCAAACATAGGAACCAAAATGGAAGGAGTTTCTAAAGAACTCCATGCCAGCTGTCAAAACTGGCAGTCTTCATGATTGGTCAAGGCCAGCCCCACCTGGCTGGAGTTTCCAAAGGCAAATGATGAGGTGAAGCTGGCAAGCTTAGTCAAATGTTTCAGCCCAGGCTCATTGTGCAGGTCAGCACAGACCCTGCCTGCTCAGTCTCTTGCCCATTACTAGGTACAGAGCAGGTGGGTAAGAAGTACCCTTGAAATTACCTAGGAGAGGAAGAGCAATGTGATGCTGTTTCAATATGAGAGAGAGGTTCCAAAGGCAAGTACCCTCACCTGGGAACCAGGGGTCTGAGTGCCATGGTGCAGAATTTAGCCTAAGGAACCAGCAAATTTGGGTTCTAATCCAAAACCCTGTCTCAGAACCAGATTAAGACACAAGGTCCAAGGTTGTGCCAACCTGTGAGACTACATCAGAAATGTGGTCTCCATTGCTGTGGTAGACTACCCTCATTAAACAAATGCTAAACAACTACTCAAAAAAGATACAAAAATTATACAAATTTTTTATAAAATGCCATAAAGATAAAAAATTATAAACTTGTCCTGGGTGTTATGTCAGTCTGTCCATCTCTGCCTCCCTTTACCCTTTGATCTGAAGCAAGTTGTATGTCTCAAGCCTTAGTCTCCTGACCTGCAGTTGGCCCATAGGGGCATTTGAAGAATAAGTGGCTATGCTCAGCAAATGCAGCTTCTCTGTCTGAGTTCTGCCATTGGGTGTTTCCTCTTAAAGAGCTCAACTCCTCTGTCTAAAATTCATGGCTCTTCCATGCAAAGTGAGGGGTTTGGACTAGACAAGCCTTATGGAATCAAGTGAAGCTTTTTGTTTTCTGCTGCTGTGTATTCCAGAGCAACACCTGGTGAGGAACAGCCAGGGCTCCTGAGAGCACCTAGCAGCAGCGAGGAGCAAGATTGCTTCAGGTTGCTCAGAGTCCTTTCAGGTTTGAGACCAGATTCCAACCTGTTTGATGGCCAAGCAACACACAACTCCTTCTCATAACTTTCGTAACTGAATTAAATGAAAAGGAAGATGAGGCATTTTTCTTAGGTGCTTTGTAAACGAGAACCTCTGGGGCCTCTTTCTCCTTCGAGCATAATGTTGACTATTGGCTTGGAATATGCTCATGATAACTTTAAGGAAGTCTTCTTCCATTCCCACATTTACACTTTTTAAATAATAATAAGTTAAATTAACAAAGTGCTTTTCTATATCCACTTATTTATTGACTCATACATGCATTTTTCTGTGATGGTAACATAAAGATATAATAATATATTAATATTTTTCTTAATATTGATTACTTTTATACTCAAAGCAAACTCTTCATGGTATGTATTAATTATTTTGACTTATCATTAAATCTTATTAAGCATGTTTTTCATCATAGCATTTTACATTTGTAAGTGAGATTATTCTATAATATATTTGGTTATGTTAGCAAGTTAGAGGATCAGGAGCATTTGCCTTAGGCAGAAATGTTATAGCCTTCTGTCTTTTTTGGGAGGGGGGTTAATGAAAGTTAACGGTTAGATATCAGTTCTTAAAACTTTGGGAAAATGATCAGTGGTTTCGCTGAGTCTATTAGTAGATTCAGCAAAATTGTTTTCTCAATTAATTGGGTATTAAACACCATCCAAATTGGAATAAGATAGTACATTCAACTGGATGAGTAAAGACTGTTTAATAAGGGTTTATCTACAAAAGTATGGGCAGACCACACTGAGGAGGTATCACCACCTGAGGCATGAAGAAATGAGAGGAAGAAGTGATCCCTGGAGCCCAGCAAGGCCAGTTCAGTGTGGAGATGGCTGTGTGTCAGCAGCTGTGGATCTGACAATAGAACACCAACAACCCCAACTTCCCTCAACTTATTTTGTGTCATTCTTTTTCCAAGGTCTTTTTTGATCTTTTGCAAAAGACTCTCTTTTAGCCCTGGCTGGTGTAGCTCAGTGGATTGAGCCCTGGCTGCGAACCAAAGTGTCGCAGGCTTGATTCCCAGTCAGGGTACACGCCTGGGTTGCAGGCCATGACCCCCAGCAACTGTACATTGATGTTTCTCTCTCTCTCTCTCTCTCCCTCTCTTCCCTCTCTAAAAAATAAATAAAATAAAATCTTTTTTAAAAAAGACTATTTTAAGGGTAACTCAAATGTTGGTAGACTTCATCAATATTTGAATTTTAAATGAGGTCACATGAACACAAAAACCATCGGTAAATTTCCCCTCTTTCCCCATGAGGAACTTGGTGTCATTCCACCCCAAAGAATTTCTGCTGATCTTTATGGTAAGCAGAATAATGGTCCCCTAAAGACATCCACATCCTAATCCCTAGAACTCATTACATGGAAAGGGGAATTTTGCAGATGTATTCAGGTTACAAACCTTAAGATGAGGTGATTATCCTGAATTATCTAGATGGGCTCAATCTAATCACATGAGTCCTTAAAAGAAACTTCCAGCTCAGGTAAGTATTAGAGAGGGAGATGTGGCCATGGAAGAGCGGCCAGAGAGATTCAGCATTGCTGGATCTGGAGATGAAAGGAGGAAACCATGAGGTGAGGCATGTTGGTTGCCTCTAGAAGCTGGAAAAAGCAAGGAAACAGTTTCTCCCTGGGAGCCTTCACAAAGGAACACGTCCCTATTAATGCCTTGATTTTAATCCAGAGACACCCATGTAACACTTCTGATCCACAGAACAATAAAATTATAAGCCAATATTATTTTAGCCCACTATCTTTGTGGCATTTGTCACTGCAGTGATAGAAAACTAATAGTCTTCAACAAATGCCTTTACACAGCTTACCAACCCCCTCTCAGCTGTAAGCAGGACGGCCCTACCACTTTGTTCTGCTGCTGCTCTGGCTGCCTGAGTCCAGTCAATGTTGGCGGCTCTGGAAGCCATTGGAACAACTTCAACATTGCTAGGATGCAGCAAAGAGAGACAAGTGGCCAGAACTGGATCCAAAAAGCAGATAGTGTCTGGCCAGGCTTAAGCTGTTGTCAGGCTTAAGCTGTTGTAGATGTAATAAGGTAATGTATGCACAGTGTTTTGAATAGTGCCTGGCACATGGTGCTGTATTTTAGCTAATACTTTTTTATTTTGTACTCTAGATCAAGGTAGCTGATTGGTGATACTTCACTTCATGATATATCCTAACCTTGTCCTGTACATGGTTAGGACATGTACATATCTCTTGTTTTTATTTATTCATTCTCTTAAATCACCACAGCTCACTTCTATTCTTCTCCCTCCCTAAACAATAATTTTAGTCATGTATGTGCATTCTTATAAAACATATATTTTAGTCTTATGTGAGTATAATTTTTGATTTATATAAATAACATTGATATTGAACAATTCATTTTTCATAAGAACTAGTTTGGCTTTCTTTCTTTCTTCCTTCCTTTCTTCCTTTCTTAGATACAAGCTTGTTTATACATCCATTGCTTATACCGATGCCTAGTACCTCATGGTATAAACCCATCGCATCTCACCCTCCACAGCGTTAATGTCCAAAATATTTATCCTTTGTACAATACAGGCATAGCCCGATCAAGAAGCTGCCTCAGTGCCAGAGCTGGGTTCTTCAGATTCCTCAAATGCCAGACTGCCACCAACTCCCTGGGCACAAACTATAATGCAACAAACTTACTGGAATAAGTTTATTATGGACTCTGAGGTGCTTTCCTTGGGATAGACATCAGACAAGAATTTGCCAGGTCACATGTGTGTACATATGTACTGAGCATGGGTGGTGTCACATGGCTCTGCATAACAGTGGTACTAGTTCACCCTTCCACCAGTACAGCATGTGCCCGCAATAAGCCCATGTCCCTGCCACCGCCAGTGCTACCCAGCTCTCTAATACTCACCAGTTTAGTGGACATAGAGACATAGCTCTCTCTTTGAATTGGCATTTGTCTGATATCTGGTTACCAATAATCTTGGACTCTCATGCTGTAAACTTTGTTGGTGTCCTTTTCTATAAACGTCTTTCTCACAGCCTCTCTTCACTGCTCTTTTGGAGTTGCTGTCTTTTGTTAACTATCATGCAAGAGTTTCCTGTATGATAATGTTAATTGTGTGTCAAAAGTTCTATTTCCTAATGCTTCCCAAACCACAAATCCTCAAAGTGCCAACCATATGCTGAATTTGGAGTCAAGGAGGGAAGACTGATTCTCCTGCTGACTCCGCCTCATAGTCTGCCACCTGCACCCTAACTAGCAGTGTTTGTGCCCAGAGAGTGTAAAATCTCTTAATGAAACACTTCTTCTGGTTGCTGTCCTCACCCCCTGGCTAAACAATGGGACTGCAAACAAATACTGCCAGGGGCAGCAGAACTGGAGGAGGGAGGTATTTTTCTCTTTTTAAGTGAACCAAACAATATCAGCCATTTAGATTTATCAGCTAAACTCATCAGGAGTTGTAGTATTTGTATGTCTCCATTAATGGCAATGATTTGTACTATTTTTCTTACCACAAATTCTTCATCTGTGACAACTTTCTTGGACTCAGCATCCTGTGATCTCATATGAGACATCTGGTGAAGAAAGAGCTCAATACTCAAATAAGATGAAGAAACTGGGCCAAGCAACACACCCATTTTTTAAAATAAAGAGTTTCTGGTTATGTGCATTACAGATTTCAAAAAGGTCTACGTAGTCTCAACTAGAAGGTGAGACTACTCCCATCTCTTCTTTAGCATATATAATGTGCAGCTTCAGTGTGAGAGTTAATCATTCTGAAGCTTCAGTTTCTGAATCTGTACTATGGGGACAATACAGTTTGTGCATAAAAAGAGGAAACTTAACAAGATGTTTGAATGAGTTTCTGCTTAAACCTAGAATTCATTTCTCTCTAAACCCTGCATCCCCTGGTCCTTCAACTTCCCCACCCAGCCCTTGTGGGAAACACTTCAGAGGAACAGCCAAGGTACCTCAGCAGCTGTGGTCAGTAACACTTGAAACAAAGCCTTTGTTGATTTAGTTGCTTCTGTGTACTTCAAAAGGGATGCTGTTGGAAAGCTAAGCAACAATTGTACATCTGGACTTCCCACTTCCTGCTCCAACAAGGCTGTCACTGGCAGAGAAACATTCTCCATGGGTAAAGACCATTCTTCCAATCACAGCTTATCCGAATAGTGTTTAAGGTCCAAAGCTATGATTTACAGCTCAGTGAGGCAAGAGCAGAGAATCAGGAGCTGTGGATGGATGAGACCCAACCTGCAAAAGCAACTCACAGTGAGTGACAGGGTTTGAAATGCATAAGGAGAGGAGAAGGGTGTTTTTAGGATCTCTAATGCCTCAAAGCTCTGCATCCCCTCCTCCCCTGGAAGCCTCTCCTGATGAATACAGCCTACATTATCTCTTCCCTCCCTGACTAACTGTATTAGTCTGCATTCTCCAGAGAACCAGAAACAGAACAGAAATCTCTCTCTCTCTCTCTCTCTCTCATAGATATACTTATCTATAATAGCTATCTATAGATAGATAGATAGATAGATAGATAGATAGATAGATAGATATATAGATATTAGAATCCTGACTAATGCAATTGGTATATATATAGATTTATTACAAGGAATAGCTCACATAATTATAGAGGCTGAGAAGTCACACAATCTGCCATCTGTCAGCTGGAGACCTAGGAAAACCAGTGGTGTAATACAGTCTGAATCCAAAGACCTAAGGACTAGGGAAGCTGATTCTGATGGTATAAGTATCAGTCCAAGGTCAATGAGCTTTCCCAGATCAAGCATTGAGGAGGGGGGTAGAGGGAGGCATGTGTGTATAGGAATGAAGTATTCCTTCCTCTTCTACCCACACTGCAGAGGGCCATCTACTTTACTGAGTTCTGGATAAAAACTCATCTAGAAACACCCTCATAGACACATCCAGAAATAATGTTTACTCTGGGCACCTCATGGCCAGTCAAGTTGACACATAGAATTAACCAATCATGCCAACCCTACCCCACATTAGGGTGAGCTACTCATCCTGGTTTCCCTGGGATTTTCCTGGTTTTCAAACTGAAAGTCCAATATCTTGGGAAAGGCGTCAGTACGGGGCACCACCCTGCCCATAATGCCCGAACTAAGCATTTTTCACTGGATAGTATTTGATTTAAAAATTTAGCCACACTACCAACAAACTCTTACTGAGTGTCTAGTGAGTCAACCGTGCTAAGCTTTGAGGACTCACTGCCCTCATCTGACTTTTTTTCCTCTTTATTTTCCTGCAACGTTTTACATGTGCTTTTTCCATACCTCACACTCAGATCTTGTTTGCTACATACCATTGCCCAAGGTACGGAACCAGAGATCCTTGGAGGAGTGGTGGAGCCCAGGACTGGGCCAGGGAATATTTTCCCTGGGTCCAGATGACCCTGGAACCACTTGTGACTCCATAAAGTAAAAAAGCGATTTTTAAAAAGAAGTGTAGTGCAGGAGCATGTTGAAAGAGCACAGAACACAATGTGAAGGAGCCCCTAATGACCAAATCTGAGACAATTTTAGCAACAAAATGATTAATAATGATCCATCCTAACCCTTGAAATACTGTAAATGTCCATGCTGAGACAGAATAAATGAAAAAAAGTTCTTATAGCAAAATTACAATCAATGAAAAATTTGAGGCAAGTCAAGCTTCTCTGAGGCATTACCACCACAGTAGGCGTGCTATGGGGTGTCCTGGCCCTTGCTGTCCATCGGGACCCCCCTATGGACAGTGTTTGCTTATAGCTCTGCTTTGGGTTTGCCAGGGCTGCATCAATACCACAGCAGGATCGAAGGCTCTCCTTGTTCACTCTGCTTCCTCTCCCCTTTCCTGTCACACATGGTGGATCTGCACTGTGGACTGAGGCTTTTCCTATCCAATCCCGTGCTTCCTTGACCTTTGTGTCTCACGGGCATTGCCCACCAATATTCCTCATGCACTCCTATCTCAGCATCTGCTTCCCAGAGAACCCAAATGACAACATGCATCATAAGAGAGTGGAATAATGACATCAGTGATGTCTGGGGGTTTTTCCTAAATAAAAATCCCCTTTTGTTTGTAATACTATACTAAAACTCTCTTCCAAGCTATTTAACTCTTTGAGCTTCAGTTTTTCAATTGATAGAGATAATATTCAGCATACTATAAAGATAAACATATTAATGAATATCAAAACATTTTTATAAAACGCTGTATCAGTGCTTGGAGAAAAATACAAAGCAAATCAAGGACAGTGTTCCCTGTTCACAAGATTATTTCACATTAATTAAATTAAAAAATACAGAGTGCCTGGCTCATATTAAGTGGAATGGAGAAATAGACAAAAATGAGCAACTCCAAGAGTAAATATCATAGAGAAATATAAATCTACGCAAGCCATGAATCTTTTATATGCTGATAGTGGAAGTAAAAATAATTTGGAAACAGTTTGGCATTATATCAATTGAAATAATTTATCTAGTGATTCAATTCTCAAATAATTATACAAATATTCAGACTTTTAAAATTCTTCTTCCATTGGTTTTGGAAAGTTACATTTTTTAAATATAATTTATTCATTAGGCTATTACAGTTGTCCCATGTTTTTCTTCCCTTTATTCCCCTCCACTCTGTACCCCTCCCACCATCATTCTCCCACCTTAGTTCATGTTCATGGGTCATGCATATAAGTTCTTCCACTTCCATTTCCTATACTGTTTTCAACCTACCCCTGTCTATTTTGTACGTACCATTTATGCTTCTTATTCCCTGTACATCTTCCCCACATTATCCCCCTCCCAGTCTCTGCTGATAACCCTCCATGTGATCTCTGTTTCTGTGATTCTGTTCCTGTTCTAGTTGTTTGCTTAGTTTGTTTTTTAGGTTCAGTTGTTGGTAGTTGTGAGTATGTTCTCATTTTACTGTTCATAGTTTTGATCTTCTTCTTTTACTTAAATAAGTCCCTTTAACATTTCATGTAATAAGGGCTTGGTGATGATGAACTCCTTTAACTTGGCCTTTCCTGGGAAGCACTTTATCTGCTCTTCCATTCTAAATGATAGATTTGCTGAACAGAGTAATCTTGGATGTAGGTCCTTGCCTCTCATGACTTGAAATACTTCTTTTCAGTCCCTTCTTGCCTGCCAGGTTTCTTTTGAGAAATCAGCTGATAGTCTTATGGGAACTCCTTTTAGGTAATTGTCTCCTTTTCTCTTGCTGCTTTTAAGATTCTCTCCTTATCTTTAATCTCGGCTAATGTAATTATGATGTGCCTTGGTGTGTGCTTCCTTGGGTCCAGCTTCTTTGGAACACTCTGAGCTTCCTGGACTTCCTAGAAGTATATTTCCTTTGCCAAATTAGGGAAGTTCTCCTTCATTATTTGATCAAATAAGTTTTCAATTTCTTGCTCTTCCTCTTCTATCTCTGGCACCCCTATGATTTGGATGTTGGAATGTTTAAAGTTGTCCCAGAAGTTCCTGATCCTCTCCTCATTTATTTGAATTCTTATTTCTTCATTCTGTTCTGGTTGAATGTTTATTTCTTCTTCTGCTCCAAATTATTGATTTGAGTCCCAGTTTCCTACCCTTCACTGTTGGTTCCCTCTATATTTTTCTTTATTTCACTTTGCACTGCCTTCACTTTTTCCTCTGTTTTGCAAACCATACTCAACAATTTCTGTGAGCATCCTGATTACCAGTGTTTTGAACTCTGCCTCTGATAGGCTAGCTATCTCTTCATTGCTTAGTTCTATTTTGGTAGCTTTGATCTGTTCTTCATTTGGGCCATACTTTTTTGTCTGGACGCCTATTATGTTGTAAGGGGTGGAGTCTTAGGTATTCACCAGGGTAGGGCTACCCATGTCACTGTGTTGTAGTGCAGTCTGAGTAAATATTTCTCCTTTAACTCCTTGATTGTCAGACTTCCATACAGTTCGATTTTTTGGCAGTTCTGGTTATTTTTTGTTTTTAAATGTGTTGTTGTTCTTCTTTTGGTTGTGTGAGGAGCCAAAGTGTATCTACCTATGCCTCCATCTTGGCCAGAAGTGGTAAGTTAAATTTTTATAGAAAGTAATCCATTTCACCTAATTTACAAACTAGTATAAAGTTGCTCCTATGTATGTTCTTATTTTTAATTGCTTATTAATTATATCTGTAATTATGCCTCTATTTATTTTAATATTGTTTGTGTTCCTTTTATTCTCTTATTCTTTTTTTTATCCTAGTTTAGTCTTGAAAGTTTTGTCAATATTGTCAGTTTGTTACAATGATCCCAACTTTGGGTTTGTTGATAGCCCTTTTAGCTGTTTTCCACTTCATTGATTTTTTTCATTCTTATCCTGTCAATTTCTAGCTTCTTTGAATTTGCTGGGGGAGGTTTTAAGTTCTTGATTTGGACACTTACATTGATGCTTCAGCCTTTCTTTTTTAAAAATGTAAATATTTAGGCTATCAACTTCCATCAAAGCCTTCTTTTTCTGCCTCATTTACCGTTAACAGTGTAGAAAGGCACCCACCCTCCTCTCCAGAGGTAAGCATTATGCTAATTTCTAACACCATAAATTACTCTGGCTTATTTATGATGTTATATAACTGAAATTATACAATATGTAATCTTTTGTGTTTGTCTTTGCCTATATTTTCTATAATCCTTAATTTTTCACATATTTTTTATTTTTGCTCTTTTCCATAGGAAAGAATTCATCAATGTACCAATTATTTCCTCAACTATATCATTTCTACTCTCTCAAGTATTATAGTCTTTATTTCAATAGTTAGACTTGCACACCTAGTATTTCCACTTTGTCATGTGTGCATGTGGTGTTTTGTGTTATTTTCTTCCCAACTCTTTCTGTATGTCTGTTATGCTTACTTAGTTTGAATGTTCAGTCTGTCTCCTCTAATACCTTGGATGCCAGTGGGATCTGTATTCCACTTTGTTATATTTTGATCTGCTCCTCAAATGTCTCATTATTTTAGCCTATGAACTTGTCTTCCCCTGGAGGTATGGCAACTCCAAGAGGCAATGCAAATGGGGAGGAAACAGAGGCCAGGCTGTCAATTCAGATGAGTTTAAGAAGCTGGAAAAGAGGTCCTATGACAGACAGACAGAGAGACCCAACCCCCAGAAAGACAGAGTCCCTTGCTTTATACACCCCAAAAGCCTTCTCAAGTCAAGACTTCTCTCTCGGTCCCCATGGAGAAGCAACAGGGGGAGGAGGCTGTTCTCAGAATACAAGCCACAGCTTTGGGATTTGGAAGTGGGGGGAAGGGAAGTGGGAAGGTAAGTATCTGAGGCTATTCTCTCCCCACTTATTTCCCATAGTTCTTCACCCACTCAGGCTTGTATGCTGTCCATGAGGCTGCCTGTCTAGGTTTGTGGGTAAAGAGAAGCAAGAGTGTAACTCCAAGATTTATCCTCTCCCAGCCACACTGCACACAGATAATCCCAGTGACAACAGCTCTCTGCTCTACAGGCATTTCAATGGTTGCTCCCATCTTGGCATTTTCTCATCAAAGATTCTCTAGAGCTTCTCTTGAGAGAAGGGGCCAGGCAGATTTGACCTAGAGACCACTTCAAAACTAACTTAAATAATTAGCTAAAGATTTTCAACAAGACAAATCAGGAGTAATGGGGAGTAACCTAATGTGTTTGAGGAGGGGAAAGCCATCATGTACACAGTGCACCATATACATGGTCAGAAATCCTGGGTGGTTTGCACGGAACCAACATCCTGATTCAAATCCTGGTTGCACTTCTTTGAAACTTGAGACTTTGGGCAAGATACTTGGTCACTATAATTCTCAGTGTTTTCAGCTATAATATGCAAGTTACAACTAACAATACACCAGATCGGACTGAATAGGTGTTGAATACAAAGCACTCAGAATAGTGTCTGGATCATAGTAAGTGCTCAAGATTTAATTATTATAGTCTAATTGAAGTTTCCTTTAAAGGAATATTCATCAGTGAAATTACGACAAAGGAGCCAAGAATATACAATAGGGAAAGGACAATCTCTTCAGTAAATGGTATTGAGAAAAATGGTCAGCCACATTCAAAAGAAGAAAACTGGGCCAGTATCTTATGTCATACACAAAAAATTAACTCAAAATGGATACACTTGAATGGAAGACCTGACACCACAAAACTACTAGAAGAAAACACAGGCAGTAATCTACTTAACATTGGTCTTGGTGTGATTTTGAACAAAGGTAACAAAAGCAAATATGAACAAGTAGGACTAAATCAAAGTAAAAAACTTCTACACAGAAAAGGAAACTATCAACAAAATAAAAATGCAACCTACCAAGTGAAATAAAGTATTTGCAAATCATATATCTATCTAATAAGGGGTTAATATTTAAAATATACCAAGAACACATAGAAATCAATAGCAAAAACAAACAAAACAAAATTAATCTCAATGACAAGTGGCCAGGGGACCTGAATAAGGATTTTTCCAAAGAAGACTTAGAATACAGATGGCCAACAGGCACATGAAAAGATATCCAGCACCACAATCATCAGAGAAATGCAAATCAAAACCATAATGAACGAGTATTATCAAACAAGACAAAAAATAACAAGTGTTGAAGAAGATGTAGAGAAAAAGGAATCTTTCTGTATGGTTGGTGGAAATGTAAATTGATGCAGCCTGCATGGGAAACGGTATAAAATTTCCTCAAAAAATTAAAAATAGAACTACTATATGATCTGGCAATCCAACTTGAGGGTATTTATCTCAAGAAAACAAAAATATTAATTTTAAAAGATATATGTATACCATGCTCATTGTAGCATTAGGGTGTCCAACAGGCCATCCATGGGGCATATGCAGCCCATGATGACTACGAATGCAGCCCAACACAAAATTGTAAATTTATTTAAAACCTTTTTTTTTGCTCATCAGTTTTCGTTAGTGTCTGTGTATTTAATGTGTGGCCCAAGACAACTCTTCTTCCAGTGTGGCCCAGATATACGCAAAATTTGGACACCCCTTCCAGAGTGCATCCACCCTTGTTTCTGGGGCCAGGATTAGGACTGCATACGTGGGGCCTCTGATTCTCTGCTGTCAACAGCATCCTCCCAGAAAGCTACTGCAGAATGCTCCTCTTTGTGGTTATCCAAACAATTAACAAATAACCAGAGATTCACCTGCATATCAACAATAATAAATGTAGAGGTGGGAATCAGAGGCCCCTCTTACCCAGTCTCCACTTAAATTCATCTGGGATTGACCCTCTATGAACTGAAATCCTTGGAATAGTCTTAGCTTTGCTATAAAAAATAGTTTTTATCCTCTTTTCTTTCAGTGGTCATCTTCTCTTTTTTCATATTTCTCCTCTCTAAACTTACTGTTTATTTTCATTTTCTGTTTGTTTTCTCCAGCATTTTTCCCAGTCAGCAGGCAACTGCAAAGGCTGTGGCAGGTGTCTGGGCCCTGTCTATGCCAGGTCACAAGATAAGATAAACACAGAGTGTGTGGCACAGAATTTTGGGTGAAAGACTGAATGACTAAATAAACTGGCAAACAGAGTTCTTTCAGATGAGATGTGTAGGTCACATTCCCACCATGTGGTTGAACTTATGCCATTCTGTGCCGAGGGCAGGTAATGTAAGCTGATATTTGGTGCTCCCCTTCCCCTGTACCAAGCACTGTCCTAAGGAATGGTGCATCTCATCTGATGCAGTTATTAACTCCCCAGCCCAGGTCCACGAGCAAATGGGAGATACAGTATCCAAAATCACATAGTCCGTGTAAGTCCAACCCCGAGCATATAACTACTATGCAGCACAGGGAATTAAGCTGCAGGCTTTTACCTTAAGACCTATTCTGTGTACAATGCCCTCTTTAATTAAGCCCCTGGTAGGCCCCCATCATCTTTCAAGGGAGAAGAAATCATCCTCCTCCACCCTGCAGAGGGAAAGGGTAATGCCCTGTGTCCAATTTTCTTTTCATTGCTATTTTTATTATGGAAACACAAATGTTCAGTGATTTCAAAATGAAAACATCGAAAGTTAATTTTGTCATCCTTATCTAATAAAATTCTTAATGGGTTTCTCACCCATTATCATAAATACTTTTATTGTTTTTAAATTTTTTCTCAACTGCACAGTAGTATATCTTGCCTTCAAAAAATATTTTTAAAAATTTAAAAGAGACATGTGCTTTTGGTTTTTAGATCTCTTAATATCATTTGCTATTTAGAATTTAGTTTTACTTTCTCCACTTAGATCAGAAATAAGTGTTTTAAAGGTACAGTTAGCACTTCCAGCACAAATTTTATGTAGTGAAAAATTTGGGCTATTTGGCATGAAAGATCATGAACATGAGTTTGGACCAGTCTTCTGGCTTCACCTGGGCTCCATTTGCCCTCTCTAAAATTATATCCTGGACTCCTTCCTTCTCCCTACTCTTCCCTTCACCCAATGAGAATAACATATTGTTAATTTAATTGAAGAGTTAATGATGATTTTTGTCTCAAATCTCAAAGAGTTGTAAGTTCTAGCTTATTCTATATGTGGTGCTGAGACTGTGGGGGTGAGGCTAGAGGACTGTGTATAGAAAAAGGCGTCTCTATTATTGAAGGGTGGTTCTCAAAGGGGACCAGTAGTATCACATGGCTTGGGAGCTTGTTGGAATGTAGATTCTTAGCCCCCACCTATTCCCTACTAGATCAGACGAAGATGCAACCCTGAGTCAATGTTTATTATACTTACAGGTGATTCTGATGCATGTTAAAGTTTGAGAACCACTGTTGTAAAATACTGTAAACTCGGTGGTCAGTGTCTCCTTTCTGAACCTATTAACCCCAAGTCTGCTTCCTCTCTCATTCTTAGTGAAGGGAGGAATTACTCCTTCAACAAGTATTCATTAAGTGCTTGGTGCATGTCTGGCACAGTTCTAGGCAATGAGGGTATGACATTGAAAACAACAGACAAAAGCCCATGCCATGTGAAGCTATATAACATGCTGACAGGGGATGGCAGATAATAAACTAGGAAATAGATAATATATTGGATTGGCCGGAAAGCCTGTTACATTTTTTCTGTATGATGGCTGTAGTAGCACCTAGTTGTCTTTAACTTCATTCAAAACAATTTTGTTAGATTGTAATGTGACAATTGTCATATCAGTGTGCATTTAAAAAACATCAAAATTGGTGAATATTTGTCCAGCCATTTTAATATTGAAGATAGAAGAAAATATACAACATTTTTCAGTATATTATGCTTTATTATTTCAAGAAAGGTAAAAACACAACTGAAATGCAAAAAACAACTTGTGCAGTGTATGGAGAAGGTGCTCTGACTGATTGAATGTGTCAAAAGTGGTTTGAGATATTTCTTCGTACTATTAACATTTTGGCCAAATAATTCTTTGCTGTGGGGATGTCCAATGCATAAACACTGGAAGATGTTTAGCACCAACTCTGGCCACTGACCACTACCAGGAGATAGCCAACATACTCAAAATATCCAATTTAATACAGTTATTGATGAAAATGGAAAATATTTTTTATTTAATGGGAAAAAACTAAAAAGGTTTTTATCCCAACCCAATATTTTATTTTTGATTTAAAAATTTTAAAATTATGGGAGGCCTGTCCAGAAGGTATCCAGCCATATAACATGAAAAATAGAGACATTTATTGAAGAAGATACAAGGTATAAGCAACATTGTACATGGGACAATATCACCTCAGTCCCCTTCAAAGTGGACAACTTGGGACCTCACGCAGCTCTCCCAGCATCTCTTCTACTGTTCAAAACACTGTGCAAAATCCCTTGTTGAAATCGCCATCAGTTGCCCCATTGTAGTTTCCTAATCTCATCAATGGTCTGATATCTCTTCCTTTTCAAAGGTAATTTTAGTTTTGGGAAAAGCCAGAAGTCACAGGGCACCAAATCTGGGCAATAGAGGGACTGAGTCACCTGGGCATTTGATGTTTCTCAAAAAGACTGCACAAGACATGATGCAAGAGTGGGTTGTTGTGCATTGTCGTGGTGAAGCTGGAGGATGTTTTCTTTTCATCGTATTGCACCTCTCAACTGATGAAGAACATTGAGGAAGTGCTTCTTCTTAATTGTTTGGCCTGGAGGAGCATGCTCATGATGGACAACACCTTCATAATCAAAACACACAGTTAACGTGGTTGTGATCTTGCTGTGACTTTGCCGTGCCTTTTTTGGACATGGAGAACCAGGAGACTTCCATTGGGATGGCTGGGCCTTTGTTTTCTGATCATATCTGTAGACCCACGACTCATCTCTGGTTATGATCTTGATGAAATTTGATTCATTGGTAGCAGTTTGAATCAAGTCATTAGCAGCTGCAACACGATGTTCCTTCTACTTTTGTAGCAGAAACCTTGGAACAAATTTTGCCATGACACATTTCTTGCCAAGATATTGCATCAAAATCTCGGACACTGTAGTTTTTGGAATCCCCAGATCAGCTTCTAGTTCTCACATTGTCAGTTGCCAATCTTTGTTCAATGCAGCCCATATATGTTTGACATTCCTAGATGTTCTACTTGTTGCAAGCCATTCAGTACATGGATCACTTTCAACAGATTCTCAGTCATCTTTGAATCATTTGTGCCACAATTTTGTTTTTGCTGCACTCCCTGCATTGTCCCCAGAAGCCTTCTGAATCATCCAAATAGTTTCTGTGGGAGAATGTTTAAGCTTAAAGCAAAATTTGGTGCAGATTCATTGCCCTACTCACTCAGTCATTTTGAATGTGACGGCCACACAGTACACATGCTCCCTCAGTGGCATCTACTGCCCCCAATGACAAGTACAGTGAAGTTGTCTTTGTTCACATATGCGCATTCCAGTCCACTGTCTTTGGCTACCAGGTTGCATGATGCCATGCAAACCCTTCTGATTGCATGAATAGCTGGACTTTTTCTGTACAGACCTCATATAACACAAAAAGCACAGTCAGCCAAAGCAAAAATAAACAAATGAGATAGCATTACACTAAAAGGCTTCTTCTGCACAGCCAAGGAAACAACATGATGAAAAAGCATCATCATGTAAAAGGTAAAAACATTTGCAGATCACTTATGTGATAAACACTCAATATGCAAAACATATAAGGACTTTTTACAATTCAATGGCAAAAAAGTAATAATAATTTTAAAATGTTGCAAAAGACTTAAATAGGAATTCTCCAAAGAAGATATACACAATGGCCAAATGTCACTAACCATCAGGGAAATGGAAATCAAAACAACAATGAGTTATCACTTCATACCTACTAGGATTGTTATTATAAAAACAAATAAACAAACAAACAATAAAAAAGCAAGTGTTGGTGAGAATGTGGAGAAATTGGGACCCTCATGCACTGGTAGTGGGAATGTCGATTGGTGCAGCTGCTAGGGAAAAATCAAAATTCTCAAAAAATCAAAATAGAATTACCATATAATCCAGCAATTCCACTTCTGGGTATTTATCCAAAAAGATTGAAATCAACATCTCAAAGAGATATTTGTACCTCCATGTTTATTGCCTCACTGTTCACAGTAGCCAAGGTAGGAGGCAAACTAAATGTCCATCAATAGATAAATGGATAAAGAAAATGTGGTATATGCATACAATGGACATTAATCAGCCTTAATAAAAGAAAGAAATTCTAATGTGCCTGAACCTTGAGGACATTATGCTCAGTGAAATAGGTCAGTCACAGTAGAACAAATACTGATGAGGTATCTAAAGCAGAATACTCTCTCTCTGTCTCTGTCTCTCTCTGTCTCTGTCTCTCTCTCTATATATATGTGTGTGTATGTGTATGTGCATATATATATATACATATATATCAGTATATGTTTAAATTGTATGCATGTTATATGTATATATAATATGTCACATAATATATAAGAAAATTATATGTATATATCACATAATATAAATAAAGTATGTTCATACTGTATCGAACTTTTTTATAAAGACTTTATTTATTTACTTTTAAAGAGAGGGAGAGGGAGGGAAAAAGAGAGGGAGAGAAACATCAAAGTGTGAGAGATATATCGACTGGTTGCCTCTCATGCACCCCCAACCAGGGTCCTGGCCCACAGCCCAGGAGTGTGCCCTGACTGGAAATAGAACCAGTGACCTTTCAGTTCATAGGCTGGCACTCAATCTACTGAGCCACATACAGTATAGAACTGCATCATACTGTATAGAATTTTATCTTATGATTTTTTCACTTAGTAGTGAGTGCAAAATCAAGCCATGTTAAACACCCTCCAGAACATCATGTTTAATGGCTGCATATGTAACATTCACTTCTATGGATGTGCTGTGCTGCACTCACTCATCAGGCTGTTGTTGGGTGTGCAGTCCCCAGAAACTGCTGTGCTGCACTGAAAGTATCTGGCTGCCCGGGTGTGCCCTGCATTGGTCTGTGAGACCTTGAGAAGGCTGCTCGTGGGTCCCAGGCCCTGGGGCACAGCAGGGACCAAGTAATCCTCGGCCGGCTCAGGTGTGAACATCTCCCTTCTTGCTCTCCTGCGCCCACCTGACACAAGCCTGGAGTTTTCATTTCTTTGACGAACTCTAATTGGAGCTTTTCTCACATTGGTGCTGGCTTGTTCCCCTGACAGCTGGACAACAATGGAAAGAATTCTAAGGTATCTTGAGACTGAAAATAGAAAAGAACAGTAATTGCCTGTTCTAGCAGCTTACATTCAGAATCAAAAGCCCCAGTTGTGCAGGTTCCTAGGAACAAATAACAGTTGCCTTCAGTAACTGTCTAATGCTCAATACCTTTCTACAAAGGTTATTATTATTCTTATGTATTTATCTAAGATTCAGAACTAGTAAAAATCTTTTCACATCTACAAATTAATAGAGGGGTGATATCATGGGTTTTGTCTATCTTTTAAAAATAACTTAGGCTTAAAGTAAATCTCACATTCAGGAAGAAATTCTGGTCTGCTTCCCAGAAAGTTAGATAATAAACTCTCATGAACACATAATTTACTCAGTGCATTTACTGAAGTGCAGCTGTAAGGCTGCCTGTTGGAGAGAGTATTTGGGCTTAATTGATCAATTATGATAAAAATCATAGAATTCCATGCCTGGGAAGAGCCTTGTTTGACAGATGAGGGGATGAAAGCCCAGGGTCACACAGCTAGCTTGCGGCACCAGGTAGACTGGGACAGAATCTCACTGCCTAGGCAGGATGTCTGTGACTCTCTGTGTGCTTGGTCACTGTTAAAGAGCCACTGCAGCAACCCCAGGTCTCAGAGGCAGTCCACTGTCTTATGCGGATTCTTTAATTGCGAGAGACAGGTAATCACCAGCCACCTAAAGAAAGAAAGGAGATCTATTTGTGAGAACATAGCAGCAGCTCCCTGTGGAGACCTTCCTTCTCAGTGACATCGTGTTGTCCCCACTGGTGGTCCTGCTGAGGCCTCTCCCATGGATGCTGCTGTGGCCACAATGCTGAGCCTCCTCTGAGGGGCGTGGGAGCTGAGATTACAGACAGACCCAATGTTGAGACCAGGACAAAGCCCTACAGTAATTTGTTTCTTTTCTGGCCTTGTGTTGTGCATTTGGTTCTAAGGGAGATGTTACGAGTTGAATTTTGTCTCCCTGTGATGTTATGTTGAAGTCCTAACCCCTAGTAATTCAAAATGTGATCTTATTTGAAAATAGGGTCTTTAGGGAGGTAACTAAGTTAAACTGAGGGCATTGAGATAGACAATAATCCAATATGACTGATGGCCTCATAAAGAGGGGACATGTGGACACAGAAAAATGCACAGAGAGCAGGGGTGTCAAACTCATTTTCACCAGAATCCACATCAGCCTTGTGGCTGCCTTCAAAAGGCCGAATACAATTTCAGGACTGTACAAATGTAACTACTCCTTAACAGTTAAGCAAGAGCCCGGTGCTGTGGCCAGGTAGAAACAAGGTGCCGGGCTGGATAAAACAAGGTGAAGGGCTGGATTCAGCCTGAGGGCCTTGTGTTTGCCACCTGTGACATAGAAGGAGATGGTGAGAAGACACAGAGAGGACTCTAACCACAAGCCAGGGGACACCTGAGGCTACCAACAACTAGGAGAGAGGCCTGGGACAGATTCTGCCTCAAAGCCCTCAGAAGCAGTCAACCATGCTGACATCTTCATTTCAGACTCCCAGCCTCTAGAACTGGAAGACATAAACTTCTATTGTTGAAGCCCAGTCTGTGGTCCAGCAGCCCTAGGAGATGAATACAAGGGGCATCCTTCCACCTCATGACCCTCGTTGTCAGGCTCTCCCAACTAACAATCACTTTGTACTTCTTTTCTCTTGTCAGAAAAGAAAGAATCTATTTGGTCTAGTTCTTTTTCTCATACCAGTTGAGTCTGCAGATTGTTATTCTTCTGTTAGGGCCCTACACCTGGTTCAATAAGCAGTGATCTAATACAGATGGTGTCCCTTCAGCTGGGGCATTGTTCAGACAATATCTATGACCCTGGAAGGAGTGAGGCCTTTAGGTGTCCCATTGATACATGTTTTTAAAGATCTTATTTATTTATTTTATTTTTAGAAAAAGGGGAAGGGAAGGAGAAAGAGAGGGAGAGAAACATCAATGTGTGGTTGCCTCTCACATGCCCCTAACTGTGGACCTTGTCCACAACCCAGGCATGTGCCCTGACTGGGAATTGAACCGGCGACCCTTTGGTTCCCAGGCTGGCACTCAATCTGAGCCACACCAGCCAGAGCATGTTGACACATTTTGTACCATCATAAAGTAAACCACATGTAATAATTTGTGAAGCTGTGCTAGGGGACAGAGAACCTCCAAGCCAAAATAATAAGAGAGACTGACATTTAATGTTACATAGCAAAGGAAGCTCTAGCCTAATGAATTGCAACTAAGTATATGTCCACATTAGGAAGCTATCCAGAAAAGTCTAGGACAAGAGCAATGAGTAAGTGTTTTGTGCCAGTCTCAGCACAAATGATGCTTATTGGCTAGAAATGACTCGGGACACTCATTTGGGCCCATGAGCCCCCCGCAGACATTTCCCCTTTAGGAACTAGTGTAGTGAATGTACTGGCCCTTTTGGTTTTCATTATGATTGTGAGATGCTCTTAGCAATATTCATCAGGGAACTTTGAAAAACAAGGTTTATTACTCACAAGTCCTGGCGGGTTCATGGCACACCCAGGGCCACACACAGTAAGGCTGTGGGTAGAGAAAGATCGAGAGTGTGGGCCTGGAGTTCTACTTTTATTGGGGTTGAAGGTGGCGGCCTAGAACTTTGTGGGTTACCTCTGTATTGTCTGTTTAAAACATAAGAAAGGGAATTAAAGCCACAAGAAGGAAGAAGCTGTTAGTCAAGTGGTCAGTTCTGGAACTCAACCAGAGATCTCTAGAACAAAGGAAACTTCAGGGGTGAGGTGCCTGGCTCTTAACCTAGTCATGTGGCTGGCAATGAGTTTATTTGAGATGGATGTCTTTGAAATGAATGCCTTGGCAATCAAACGCTTAATGCCTGACCCTTGCATTGCAATCAAAAAGACCGATTGTCAAGGCTCACACTACAGCAAGACATGGCATGACTTACCTATGTTTAAAGAAGAGAGACACTACCCTGGCCAGTGTGACTCAGTTGGTTAGAGCATTGTCCCTGTAACCAAAAAGCAGCAGGTTTGATTCCCATCAGGGTACATACCTCAGTTGCTGTTTTGATCCCTGGTCTAGGTGTGTAAGATCCCTAGTTTGGGTGCATTTTGGAGGAAATAAACCCATTTTTCTCTCTCACATCAATGTTTCTCTCTCTTCCTTCCTCTCCCTTTTAGAAGCAATGAAAAGATGTCCTCAAGTGAGGATAATCTTTTTTAAAGAAGAAAAGAGACACTGAAACATTATCATCACATAAGAGAGAAGGCCAAGGAAAAGTCATCCATGAATTGTGTATAGGGTTAGCCAAAGCTGTCTTTCAGTGATTTGGGCTCTGATTTTATATTTAATCAGGCAGCCTGCTGCTTCCTAATCCAGCCTATCAAGCTTCTAGGAAGAGGATGGACATGGAAATTTTGATCATTCTCTTGCAAAGGAATAGATTGTTACTTAGACTTATACATCAGTCTCTTGCGAGTTTAAGCAATATAAGTCAGTTCCCCTGAGACTCTCATAGTACATCCCTTGGTTTGAAACAACTAGACAGCAGAACCAAACCTAAGAACTAGACTCTGAACAGTAGTAAGTTCACCTGACAGTGAAACCTCTCTGAAAAGTCCTATGGCCTTCCTGTCCCTCTTGTTCCTATCTCCTGATTGCCACTAGCAGTCTAAGCAAACATTAGAACAGAAAGGAGCCCCATTTGGGAAAAAAGAGAACTAAACTTGGATTTGAGCAGATATGACTTAAGTTCTCTCTTGCCATTGATTTCACATGTAATTCCAAGCAACTTCCTTAACCTCTGTGACCTTCACTGTCTCAACTTCACAATGGGAATATTAAAATCTACCTCACAGGGCTGGGAGAAAGGAGGCATCTTCCGCAGAGCATGTAGAACAGAATGCGTGTGTAACAGATGACAGCTTCAGGCCTTGGCTCGCAGACTGAACCTGATATCGGATGAATTTACCACTCACTCTTCCCAGTTATCTCCTCTTACCAGTAGCTGATGGCTGCTTGGGGACTGAAAATTAATTTTTACATTAGCCCAAGCAAAACCTAATTAGGAAGTCAAATCTGTTGCCACAGCAGCCACAACAGTAAAAATAGGAGTGTGCATCACAGGTAACGGCGTCTTTAGCAGCCCGCAGTGTCCTTGCGAGCCCGTCCCTCACACAGATGGCCAAATTATGGAGATTTCATGGCACAAAGCAAAGGGCACCGGGCTTGGAATTTTTAAAAACCTTCATTTTAGTCCTGCTTCTGTCACTTTGTGGAGACCTTGGGTATATCACCTCTCTCTCTGTGCTTCCATTTCCTCATCTTAATGTGGCAGTACTCCCAGCTTGACCTGAAAACGTGCTTGTCCTAGGAGTCAGGGAAGCTTGGAAGGCTGAGGGGCTGTAAAATGGATATTCTCAGAGTCTCTTTAAAGAAATGAATGAAAGAGGTGGCAGCCATGGAGATGCACAGCTTAGATCTCTTTTCAAGAGAACCTACTGTGAGGAGTAGTTGGAGGTCAGCCCACAGCTTCTGCATCTTCCTGATCTACCGTGAGTCCTCCATAAATTCTCTGCACCATTCACATGGAACCCATGTTTTCCTCCCAGCTGCTCCATCCAAGGATGGGTCCAGCAAGGGCGCTAGAGCCAGGCTGTTTCTGCCCACTCTGGGCTCCTTTAACAGACTATCTTCATTTTGAGAGGCTGGTAGCCAGTCAGGAAGATGGCCCAATGGTCTTCCAATTAACTTAGGACATAGACCACCTGTGTAGACCCCTCTGACAATGGGCTGACCAGTAAGAGTCCACAGGACTGATAGTGTGTGGCTTCTGAAGATAGATTATAAAAGGCATCGTAGCTTCTATCTTGCATCCTCTGGAGTCATTCTCTCTGGGGGAAGCCATTCTTTGGAGACATCTATGTGGTAAGGAAATGGGGGCCTCCTGCTAATCACCAGCATCACTTTTGTCAGCCATGTGAATGAGCCACCTTGAAAGTACATCCTCCCACCCAAGGCAAGTCTTCAGACAACCAGAGTCAACATCTAGACTGCAACCTTACGAGAGGCTGTGAGCTAGAACTAAGTTGCTCTAGAATTCCTGACCCATGGAAACCATGAGATCAAGAAAGTTTATTGTTGTTTTAAAGCATTAAGTTTCAGGGTAACTTGTAACACAGTAAAGAAAACTGATTCAGGGACTACCGAGTGACCTAGCCAAGACTCAGAGCTGTGCTGCAGCCCAGTGCTCTTTTTACCTGGTTCTTTTCCTTCCCTCTCTCCTTACACAGTGTCTGACTCAAGTAGTGACTAATCTGAAGGCTTTCTCCACCAACTCATGCTCCTTCTCCTCTTTATCCTTCAGAGGTATTTGCCCCTATGATTCTTGCCCATGTCTAACTCTTCCTTGGTGGGAACACTTCCCTGGCATATGCCATATTTTGCTGTGTATAATGCACACTTTTTTGCCCAAATTTTTTAGGAAAAATAATGATGTGCATTATACGTGGGTATAATGATTACCTCTCACGGGTATAAGAATGGGTATAATAATCCCATGTATAATGCACACAGAAACAAGGATACACATTATACACAGCAAAATGCAGGTAGTGGGTTTGTTATTTATTTATTTATTGAACAAATGAATGAATGTCTCCAGGTAAAGGTGGGATGGTGAAGAAGTACAGTTATTTTAGCTGGGGAGACTGGGACTGGTAGAGCCTAATGTCCTCAAGAGTTTTCAGAGGGCTGAAGATAATTAAATGAAAACCATCTATTCAACTGTTCACCATGACAACTACCCTTGATTGATGAGCCCTGAGGAATAGCCTGGAAAGATTTCAATCTATCTGAGAGGATCATCACCAACCGGGGATTTTTCTGAGCTGATTTTTCTAAGATCTGCAGATAATGTTGTCACTAAGTTTGACGGAATGACAATTTTCAATTCATCCCACTAGCACCTCACAGTGTTATCTGGCAGCCTGCATGCTAGCTAAATGGCATTTCAGTGTTAATGCAATGGCATCACAATCTTGTATATCTCTTTCTTTTCGTCTGGTTTAAGGACATCTCTTCAAGGGAACAAAACATAAGAAAGCATCAAATCCTCACATGATAATATTTGCAATTCAGAATTATATCACAGTGCCATGTTATGAAAAAACCAGTAATGTGTTTGAAGAATGTGTGCCTTATTAGACATTTGTTGAATACCATCCACAAGACCTTCTTTTGCTAGGCTGTTTTACGGGCAATGCTTCATCTCAAGATGGATAGAAATATTTGGACTTTTTGTTCTAATTCTGAGCACAATCTATCCCTTACCTTCGTCTTTGTGGTCTGTGGTGCACAGGTTGAGCTTTTATGACTTTTACTCATCTTTCTCAAGTTCTGGGTTCAAAACTGAAAGTCCCTGTTGGGCAAAAGGCAAGGAACTCAGCCACAGTGGGCTGCCTGAGTGTGTCTGACTCCAGAGAGTTGGTGCCTGGGTGCTTGCAACTGAAATTCCTAGGTCATTTGTGCTTTCCCTCTTATGGCCCCAGAACATTCAAACTGAGGAGTCCCAGAGCACTGAGAACCCCACCGGGGAGGGTGTGCATGCTCTGGATAGGAACAAAGATGTCTCCCTCCCAAGCGGAGAATGGGAACTTCAGGACGAGCCAGACTTACACTCCGCCCCAAGGAAGAGGCCTGTCTGTACCCACTGGTGACTCTACCATCATTTTCCCGTCCCAAGGCCTCTAATCTTGTCTGCATCCTGACACATCTGCCTGAACACACCCACCCCTATCCCATGCCCCACCCCAAGCACAATCCCAGCTGCCCTGCTCTTACAGAGCTAGCATTCCCAATTGTCCAGGTCAAACATCCTATGGCTGCTGTTAGTTTCAAGAGTAATCTCATTTCAATAGTAAAGGTGCCAGACAGATGTCAAGTCCAAACTCCAAAATGTGTATAAAATCGAACTCTTCTATGCCCCAGCTATACTTGCTTCAGGATGGAAAGCTGGGATGGGCTAGGCAGGGGAGCAGTCTGAATTCTTCTCCATTTCCCTGCCAAGTGCTGCTATTTTCCCTCTGCTGTCCATAGTCCATAGGCTGCCTTTGGCTCCTCCTGCTTGAGAAAAGGAGCCAAACGCCAGAGAGAGAAGGGGCAGGATGGGCCAGGGCCCCTTTGCTGCTTGTTGGGCTCCAATGCCCACAGCAGGCATATACTGACTGGCTCCTCATCTCATAGATTATTTATGGGTCCCTGAGCTCCCCCTGGAAACCCACCCGATTCTGCTCCCTTTGCAGGGCAGGACCCCCTTCAGTAGGCTGTTTACAGCCAACCCCCACCACCAGCTTCTTTCTGCTGAAATTACCCCTCTCTCAGGAGGGTCTGCTTCCCAGGGCCTCCCACTCTTCCAGGGAGACAGGCACTTTTGTCCTGCAATTGGAACAGATAGCCATTGCTTTTCACTCTCTGCTCCCTGAGAAACTGCACTCTGGGAGACCAATAAGGAGCCTCCGGAGTGGTGGCCGCCCTTAAGGTACTCTCCATAAACACCCCATTGAACCCCATGGAACTGGGACTGAACTCACTCATCCCTGTCCTGGACTCTCTCCACCCTGTGTCCACTCTTTCCACCCTGTGAGACTTAATGTGGGCATTGGGCTAAAAGGCACGGGACTTGGGGCTGGACACCTTTAAGGTTCTAGACCATTCTTATAAGGGAATGCAAAGTGCTGACCACTGTGGTTTTGTTCTTGGTCTTTGGGGCTACAGCTGAAACTGGGACATAAACAGTCCCACTGTGATATACAAAACACAGACTAATTTACCTCAATACTTATAAATATCTTAATTTACACAAATATACAGCAAAGCCCAAAAGGACTTTACTGCTAAACAACTAGAGCCAAATACATGCATTTTCATGATCCAGCAATTTCATTCCTAGGTATATACCCCAAAGAAATATGCATATATTCTCCAAAACACACAAAAAGATGTTTGCACCAGCATGTTCCATCAGAGTCTCAAACTAGAACCACTCAAAGGAACAACAACAGAAGAAGAAAGTGCATGTGATTTATTCATCCTTGGGAATTCTAGGCAGCAGAGAGAATGGAGAGCCACACGAAAGATGGCTGGAGCTGATGAGCATGATGCTGAGCAAAAGAGAAGGCTGAAAGGAGGATATATTGTGGGGCTCCATTTCTTTAAAGCTCAAAGATGAGTCAAAAACTAACACGTGGTATTAGAGATCAGAGTAGCAGTAGTGACCCAGAAAGGCTATGATGGGGGCTCTAGGATGTCGATAGGATTCTGCTTTGGTCTAAGAGCGTGATGTGTTTGCTTGTGAGGCCCCCTCACCCAGCACATGTGCAAGGTGCACACTTCTCCATGGGCATGTTAGACTTTAACACACAAGTTACTTAACAGAAGGAGTCGGCTCCAGGCAGAGCACACTATGAGGGGCCAGGAGACTTTAGAGACAAATGACCACAGCCACACTGAGGAGCCCCACCAGGGCCTTCGAGGAGGAAGCTCTGAATCCCTGCAGCCCCCACTGACTTCTGACACTCTGTTCTGCTCTTTTTCCCCACCATAGAGTCTGATTAGCATCCATCCTCTTCCATCTTAAATGTCGATGGCCTTGCTTCTTCTGCAGGGTGATAATGAGGAGAGAGGGTGGGATTTTAAGACTTTAAAATTTTTAGGGATGTTTTAGGTTCACAGCAAAATTAAAAGGAAGGTACAGAGATTGTTTTTATCTATCTCCTGCTCTCACACATGCAGGACCTCTCCCATCATTAACACCTCTCAGCAGAGTGGGACATTTGTTCCAATCAATTAACCTACACTGACACGTTATTACCACCCAAAGTCTACAGTTTACATTAGAGTTCATGTTTGATGTTGTATATTCTATGGATTTGGACAAATGTCTAATAATGTACACTCACCCTTACAGTGTCATACCAAGTATATTCACTGCCCTAAACATTTTCTGTGCTCTGCCTATTTACCCACTCCCTACTAATGCCTGGCAACTCCTGCTCTTTTATTATTATTACAATTTCTATCCTCATCTGAGGACAACCTTGGAGAGAAGGGAAAGGAGGGAGAAAGAGAGGGGGGAAAGCATCAATGTGAGAGAGCAATATTGATTAGTTTATTCTTGTATGTACTCCAACTGGGGACCAAACCTGCAACCTAGGCATGTGCCCTCACTGGAAATCAAACGGGCAACCCTTTGGTTTATGGGACAATGCTCCAACCAACTGAGCCACACCAGCCAGAGCAACTACTGGTCTTTTTACTGCCTTCATTCTTTTGCCTTTTCCAGGATGTTCTATAATTGGAATCATACAGCCTTTTCAGAATGGCTTTTCACTTTGTAATATGCATTTAAGATTACACCATGTTTTTTCATGACTCATTTAATTTGAGTGCTGAATTATATTCCACTGTCTGGATGTACTACAGTTTACTCACCCATTCATCTTCTAAAGGACATCTTGGTTGCTTCCAGTTTGGGGCAGTTAAAAATAAAGCTGATATAAACATCCACATGCAGGTTTTTGTGTAGGGAGCACGGGATTTTAAAACAGAATATCTCCCTTTGAGGCCTAGTTTCTCTACCTGCTTGGTTTGGTTTCTTGAGAAAGTTACAGAATTTTTCTAAGCCTTAGTTTATTACTCTGTAAAGTGGGAGATTAAACGAGTTAAAGGCTCTGAAAGCATTCTGTGTGGTAGAAGATGATGCACACATTCTAGACCATTATCACTCGTCTTTGCTTTTAGACGGGGAGTTGGCCTGGCCCAGGGCAAGGTCACCAGGCAAGCAGACGGAGGCCTGTGGCCACTAATCGATGTCCCCTGTGCCTGCAGAGAGGGCTTGGAAGCCACTGACAGCCAGCCTCACTCACTTCTGAACATCATGTCAGGACCCTCCAGAACATCTCCACTCGAAGGCCTCTCAGTCCTTCCTCTTCTCTGCCCCCCAAGAGGGATGGAGCACCTCGGGGAAACGGATTGCCACCGCTTACCACTCCAGACAGCAGGAAAGGCACGGCTGCTCTCTCTGGCAGTCCCTGCACTTTTTTCAACTGGTGATTAATAGAGTTCACTCTAGGCACAGTCGAGCCCATGGAGCAGTAGATAAATAACAGGCAGAGTTTAAGAAGATGCATGTTCTTTGAGTTAATAATTTTAACAGCCGGAGAAATACTGTGGTTCTCATGGTAACGGGGACCTGAGATTTAGTCTCTAATTTGAAAGCCTCAGACTAATATGTACAGATAGTAATCCTACAGGAACTTCTTTCTTTCTCTTAATTGGGGCAATTTTAATGAAGCAATGATATAATGCAATCTGGAGAAACAATGTAGACTAGACTAATTTCCTCTAAATATGTCAATGAAATGCGTACTTGTAAACATTTTCTAAGAAGATGTGTGGGAGGACATTACAGCATTTGCTTTAGTATAAACCTGTGTTCCTTGCAGAATTTCCAAGGCTGAATCTGCTGTTTGCTCCTGAATTCCCAGACATTTCAAGTAACCACAATCCTCTTTTACCATAAGAATTTAGGAAGTTATTTTTGCTCCAGCTGATTTAATGTCTGGGATGAGATTTGCCTTCCAACATATATGGTGAGGGGGGCAGAACAGGAAATATCCCCCCTACCCTAGACATGGGGATGGGAAAGTCTGTTCTTGAAAGAGTCTTGCTGATTTCCTTGATACAAACTAAACCAAACAAGCAAACCTTAAAAGGGGAAACGACAGCAGAGCCACCCCTTGGAGGCAGTCCGCTGGGCCAGTCAGCCCTGACTACTTGTAAACTGCCTCTTGCTTAATCAGTTTCTGGCTTGTAAGGATATTTTTCCTAGCTGGGTGGTTTCCTGTATTTGCACTTGTCACTTCCCTACAAACATTCACAGCATGCCAACCTCTTCTCTTCCTAAAGTGATCAAACTGCCCTTTGATCGTGCTGAAAACATCTTCTGTTTTCGCTCCTCTTCTCAGGTGTTTGGAAGCGTGTCAACGCCTTCCCTGAGGCTGAGCAGTACTTGGCTCGCAGCTCCGGAAAGCTGCCTTCAATCATGCTCATGTCCAAGCACTGCCTTTTCTTCATTCCACTAACCGCAACGTGCACACAGGGTTTTGTGCTTGCAGTGGTCACAGTTATGACAGGGTTCTAGACATGAATTCTGTATGAGATTAAGGTTTGTGGAGGGGGAAGATGGCAAGCCAAGCCATAGGAACTTGGTAATTCTTCTTATGTTAATATTCTCTTTTTCTCACCAATCTCTTGCATATTACCACTGATGACACCATGCTTGAAAAATCAGAGTGCAGGAAATTTGGAACACAAAATCCAACCCCACATGTACAAATTCCTCATTAGTAACTCTTAGTGCATCTGTCTGCCAAACCTGAGCCACACACACAAGGCTTTACGAAAGATGTTAAATCACAAACAAGGGGTGCACAGAATCACAAGAAGCTAAAAGCCTGGTTTATGGTGCAGTTTGTTTCCTGGGCCTCTCAGGTCCTTGCCTGTTCTTGGAAAACCCCAAGAAAGAAGGCAAGAGGCCCAAAGCCCTCTTGCCTTCTTTCTTATTCCCACTTCTCTCTGGTTCTCACCACCCTGCCTGGCAGGGCAGCCCCACATGCACCTGCCAATTGAAAAAGCAAAGTTTCAGCTCAAACTCAGGGATTCAGCTCAAACTCACAGCCAAAGCAAAAATTTAACCTTAGACAAGTGGGGCTGCTTACCAAGCCTCCCCCAGCTACTGTCCAGCTCAATACCTGTCTAAGGAGTACAGAGAACTTTGAAGCAGCCATGGAAAATCATTTGAAAAAAAGACAAAAACCTAAATTAACAATTAAAAATACATCAAAACTAATTAAAAAGGTAAGCTGACATGTTTTGGAATCTTCTGCTATATTGTTTTATCCACATGAATATATTCTTCCTGTGACAACATCGTGGTATGAATATTCAAGCATTACTAGGCTTAAACAGGTAAGATATGGCTTTCTTTCTGGCATTAGATATACACTGTATATATCTATGTTGGAGTACAAGCCATAATTTTTGCACTAGCAAAAATTGATCTTAAATGTGACCACTGAGCATGCTACTATGCAAACTTTTAGTCCTAGTTGATCTTTTAAATGTAATACTATGTCCATTTGTCACAGGCCCTACCAGCATCTTCCAGCTGGGAGAAAAGGCATGAAGCTCCACTCCAGGACTGGCTCTCTCTGCTTTCTGAGCTAAACCAACTGACACCACTGGATTCTCCAGAATATTTGGCTCTTCTGTGTGTTATCCTGCGTTAGGATCTCGCTCTTTGACAGTTCTGTCAAATCTCTTTGTAGATGTAATTGGTTATAGTTTCCATGTCCTTAGAGCTGCTAAGCTAGCAGTTTAATTTATCCTAATTCAGAACCTAATTGTCTTGCACTGCTGGCTAATTAAATGTTCAAAGAAGTGATAAATTAGGCAGGTTGATCATTACAGCACAAGTAATTAGCCAGTTGATCTGAAGCCAGCCAGGTTTTTAGGACAGGCTTGGAAGGGGGGCCATGTAGAGTGATACAGTGCTCATGGCACACTGATCTGTGATCAGGAGGGTCAGTTGTAAAGTCTTGGGCCTGCCACCCCAACCATGGGTAAGGATCGTGTCAAGGCTAAGAATTTGCCAAAGTGTTGGGTAGACTGAAGTTCAAGTTAAGCTACATTAGCCACTCAGGGTTCCCTGTGAATATGTCAGCATCCTTTGAGGTTTGGCCTGGAGCTTGGCAGAGACCCCTTCACTGGGGTGTCCATACAGCTGAAGTAGGTGGGAACTGACCCTTAACATTAGAAGCAGATTCCTGGACAAGGGTGGAGAGATATGATTGTAGGAAAACCCAACAGCTTGGCCCAAGGCGTCAGGATCACAGAAAGTGTTTGCTGAAAACAGCACAGATGAAGTTGCCTAGGAATGAACACAGGTTGAGACAGGCTGAAACACACCAGGCTGGCCTGGGCAGTGGTCTGGTGAGACAGATTTAAAGAAGCAGAGATGACTTCTAGAATGATCCCACCAGGACACGTTATGACAAAATATTTGTGGCCATGGGCCACATGGTAAAAGAGTGATCTGCCATTCTCCACAGTAGAGATGGACTATTTTGGTCTTACAGAAGCTAAAGGTCTTTGTAGGAGCATGAAGAGCAAGCAGGGAAGGTTCCAGTTTTCCTATGTGGCCTGGGAGTCTCCTGCAAGATTCCCAGTAAAACTCAAAAAAGTTCTATCACACACAGCATACACACACACAGAGAGTATGTAAGGTTGGCAAGCCACAGTCTGCTCAGCCCAGCTCCTGAGCTGTGAGTTTCCTCCTCCACTCATCCTTACACTTCCACGCAGAGCATATCTGTCCCTCACAGTGCCCCCTGCTGTAAACTGAGGATCCTTTTATTCCCTGAAATAGCCACTCAGTGCTTGAGTGCCCCAGGTTTCACTGAAGGCTTGAAGAAGTGCCGTCTCATAGAAATAAAAGGTGAGCCACAATATATGTAATTTTAAATTTTTAGTAGCCACATTAACAAAAGGTTTTTAAAAAAATTAAATTATTTTTATATGGTGCCTTTTATTTAACCCAATATATCTAAAATACTATCGTTTCAACAAATAGCCAAATATTAAAAAGTTATTAATGAGATATTTACATTTCTTTTTTTGTCTTAAGTCATCTAAATCCAGTGTGTATTTTACATTGACAGGACATCTCCATTTGGACTAGCCCCATTTCTAGGGTTCAGTGGCCACGTGTGGCTGGTGGCTGCCCTATTGGACAGTGCAGGTCTGCAGAAGTGGAAGGAGGCCTACTTCATAGCACATATGGGAGGCAACAAACCCCCACCCCCAAGATGTTCACATCCTAATCCCTGGAAGCTGTAAATATGTTCCATTATGTGGCAAAGGGGAATTGAGGAAGCAGATGGAATTGAGATTGCTGATTGGCTGACCCTGAGATGAGAAGATTATCCTGGATGACCTAAGTGGGCTCCACGTTAACACAAGGGCCCTTAGGTGTGGAAGAGGGAGGCAAGAGTCACTGTCAGAATGATGTGATATGAGACTTAATTGGCTGTTCCTGGCTTGGGAGATGGAGAAAGAGACCACCAGCCACGGAATGTAGACATGTTCTAGAAGCTGGTCTTGGGATCCAGGTGCAGATCTCTGGTGAGGTTAAAACTGTGCTTTCTGTGTTTCTTTTTTAAACAAAATAGTGCTTTGAAAATTAAAATGGCAATTCCCAGCTGGTATTGCTCCCAACTCTCTTCCTATGTGGACCCCTGACCATCCTCCTAGAATATAACATGCCTCCACCAGTCTCCAGTCTGGTGCTGATCATGCCAGTCTGCAAGTTGTATCTCTGAACACATATATTGCAAATCAGCTTTTCACATATAAAAATACAGAGAAAGTTTTAGTTACCACAAGTATCTTAGGAAGAATTCTATTTCTTAAATGGAAGGAATGTTTTAATTAGCCCATTGGATAAAAGTTGGGATCCCCAAAAGGATATTCAACCCAGCTCCCAGACTACGGGAAAAAAGGTAAATTGTTCTATGTGAGCCTGGGAGACACTTCGCTTTGCTCTTGCTACCCAGAGCCAGGAAGCTGATAAATGCTTGTGTCGCATAGGAGGAGGCCTCTCCTTATGAGCATAAATATTCAGCAAACCTACTAACCCTACTGAAGATTTGGTGGGAGTGGATTTGTGATACAACAAAGCAAGAGAGTTAAAGAGCATGAATTAAACATGGACCGATGCAGGTTGGAGCAGAAACCACCCATAAGGATGCTACTCTGGCTCAGCAGGGAGACTCCAGCTGCCAATGCTAGAACAACCCAGAACAGGCTGCCCTGTGGGGGTGCCAGCCACAGGCGGCTCAGGTGGATGGCCTAGTGTGTCAGAGGCAGAACTGAAGTGACACTAGTCATTGGACACTGACCTGCCATTCTGCAGCTGGAAGTCCCCTTGCACGCTCGGCTCAGGTTCTCCACATTCACATCTCCCCATCCTGCTCCTGCCTCGCCCTCCAGGACACCCTTTTCCTCCCTCACTGACAGTCCTTGCCATTCCGCTCCTTTCAGACCCAGCCTGCCCAGGAAGGCGGTCTCTAAAGACACCATTGTATGTACACACCTCCCTCTCTATTCCTGGAACAGATCACATTTAGGAAAATACCATATTGGTCGTATTTTAAAAAAATAACTGCAGAGCACTGCTGGGCTGGCTGCAGAAAGGAGCTGACTAAAGATAAAGATGCCAGGACCCTGCCCCAAGATACTTTGATTGAATGGTCTATATTTGTCAAAGGCTAATTTCTGGACCTCCTTCCCCTATGGGCACTAACACACAGAGAAGGGCTTCTTGGTTTGCTGTGTGGATGAACTGCACCGGGAACTCCAGCCCAGCTCCACTGAATCAATGGAGTTCCTTTCAAACTCCCAAGTGACTCCAGCCCTGGGTCTTTGGTCACACCCCCTTCCCCAGCCAGCTGCAGCCTCTCCCCCACATACTTCGTGGCTGGGCCTCCCTTTGCTTGGCACAGGAGCTGGAAGATTCAGAGATCAGGCACAGAAGGTCAGGTAGCCTACCAGGACACTCTTTCATTGCCACCTCTGCAGATCACTTTCTTGACCACCCTGCTATGTGCCACAGTCCTCCACTGAAAGGTATTTATTGATTTCTGGTTTCTAACACTGTGAGGAAGCGGATCACAGAGCAGCCTTCTGAGTGGGCTGGACCTGACTTCTAAGCCCTGCAGTGAGCCAGGTGTTAGAGAGGTCCTTGTCACTCTGACCCCACAGAGCCCACCAGGACCATGGAGTGGCTGTCACTCCTCCTTCAGGCGCACTCACCAGCTACAGGAGGAAACAAAGGGTGACCTCTACACACAGAAACACTGGGCCTGGCAGAGCTGACATGTCACTCAGGCTTGAGGCCAGGCTCCTCCCTTGTGACTTTCCCAGGACCCGCAGGCACAGAGCTTCTCCCTGGAGTGTCCTGCTGTGCCTCTGCAGGTCAGAGCAGGACTCCTGTGACGCTGCTGGGCTGAGCACCACCCAGGCCAGGTGACTGTGTGGCTCAGTGGCCTGTGGATCCCACTCAGCAGCCCTTTCCTGCCCCGAGCCTTGGCCAGGAAACAGCCTGCAGGGGGACACCAAAGAGTTTCAGGGCACCAATGTGATTGGCGAGGTGCAGCCATCTGGAAATTGAATCCATTGTAACACAGTGCAGGTCCTGTATCTTCTCCTTCATTTTTTTTACAAAGTTAAATAAATTTAGATGGAGGGGCTCAGGTTGAGAAGTCTGAGAAAGAGATGAGCAGACTGGGTGTATTAGCCTCCCAGGGCTGCCATAACAAGTACCACAAGCTGGGTGGCTCAAAACCACAGAAATGGATTCTCTCATAGCTCTAGCAGCCAGAAGTTCAAAATCAAAGTGTTAGCAGGGCCATATTCCCTCCAGAGGCTCTGGGGGCGAACCTTCCCCAGATGTTTTCTCGGTTTGCAGCTGCCCCATCTCCATATGGCGTTCTCTCTGTGTCTCTCTCACCACATCACCTTCCCTCCTCTATAAGGTCACTGGTGATTGGATTAGGGGCCCACCAGACTCCAGTATGACCTCATCTTAACCAATTACAGCTGCAAAAATCTTACTTTTAAATCAGGTCACATTCTGAGTTACGGGGAGACATAATTCAACCCATAACACTGGGTCATAATAGGTTTGTTCAGACATCTGAGGAAATTTTCATGAAAGAGCAATTAAAATATAGTGTAGCTCCAGAGAGAGAAGGTAGGCCATGGGTGTGGTGGGGGGAGTCGGTTTGGGTGGCCAAGAAGGAAACCCTGGGAGCAGGGACAGCTGAGCAACCACTGAATGGACTGCCCTATGTGTGGAGTTTGTACTCACCTGGGCCAGCATCACTCCTTTCATGGTTTATGTATATGGTCCCTTTTAATTTGTACAACACCCTCTAATAATGTTATTTTCCACTTTTTCACTTATAACTGAAGCTCAGGGGTGTTTAGTAATTTTCCAAGGTTACACAGTTAGTAAGTGTAAAACTGGGCTATGAATCCAATGCACATGACTCCGGACCTGACTCCTCCTCACCGATCTGACACTGCCTCCCAAGGAAGTTTCACAGAATATCAGTACCACTTCCAGCACAGGTTGTTGCAGAAGTGGGACTGGAGATCCGTTCAGTCATTCAAGTGCGTGTGCCAGGCACTGCGCTAGATCCCAGGAGTAATACTGACCAAGACATCCACCGTTCCTGTCTCCAAGGGTTTCAACACATTTGTTCAAGCAACTGCATTATGCCAGGCACTACTGTAAGCAAAGAAGAACAATTATTCTACAAAGTCTTGGAATATGTTTAGTTCCAAATATATCAGTTGATGTTCACATATATTTATGTGCCTCCAGATACTGTGGGATGAGAGAGAGAGGGAAAGCATGCAAGAAATCACAAAATAGAAGAGTCACCTGTCTTTTTAGAGCAGGAACTTAGTTAATTTTCATTCACTACAAACTGTTTAAACAAGCATTGATAATGGTATTGTCATGATTTTGACAACCATGAAAAACATGGGGAAAGCTCTGAATTACACTTCGATGTAGAGAAGCTGCTTGTGGACATCACGCATCATCGGGGAGGACACACTCATCGACAGGACAGGACTGGTCCGAGCTCATTATACGTTCTCTAGACTCTGATGGAGCAAACCCTTGTTGGAAGTGGATGGGCTGGGGGTGCAGAGAGAAGGGGTTAGGAGTGAGGGCAGGGGAGAGGCAGGAAAAATAAAGAAGTTGGCAGAAAAACACCAACCCCTTTCTTACATCTGACGAAATAAACCTAAAAAAGGAAAAATAGAGGGAAAAACCCTTCAATGGGACTGGGGAGTTAATAGGCAGCTACAACCTCTGGACTCATTTTGCAAATAGTACCCACCAAACACTTGAAATGTAGGCCACAAGATGAAGAGTGTCAAAAAAAATATCTGTGTCTTTGACTTTTAGCCTGATGAACTAACACTTCCCTAATATCACTGTGCCTCTCTTAAGGACAGGGACATGAGTGAGCCAGCATGTATCCCTCTGAGGGCTGACACTGCTACACCATGCTCAGGTCCTCTCCACCCTCTCTAGTCTCAGAGGAGGCAGCTACAGGGGAAGAGAGGAAAGAAAAGCAACCTGCTCAGTTCAGCACATAAATGCAGCTGGAAAGCACAGGGGTTCAAGCTGGAGAAAGAGATGATATAAGGAGGATTGATCAGGGCACAAGTAAAAACAGCAAATGACCTCTTCACCATCTTCTTCATTTTCCTTCTCTCTATTCCAATATTCCCAATGCCCAAGACATGAGGAGGACAGAATTTTGTAGGTATACCATAATCCACCACACTTCTCTGTCCCTGGCCAGCCATGCTCGAAGCTTTGGCTTGGTTTTTATAGGTTGAATCAGTGGAACAATAAAGCTTTAAATTGATGCTGCCTTTACAGATCGTCAGTGAAATCGATGCCACGAGTAGCTTCTAAGTTCATTTATATCTGTGAGGCCAGACTCTAAACATTTTGTTTACTTCTAGTAGTAAAGTTTTCATCAAGCTATCTTTTCTTTTTAATTGAGCTAATAATTTCACACCTGTCCTCTGGGTTGACTCATACCAGCTATAACCTAACCACCTCTATGTGAACAAACACCAAAGTAAAAAGTGGTGCCATAGTAGGAAAAGCAACAGAATCAGCATGGGAGGGTCTGTTCCTGCTGTTGCCAACCTGCTGGGTGTCTCTGAGCAAGTCACCCAACCTCACTGGGCTGGTTTTATCAGACATAAAATAAGGGAATGCCTTCCTTGCAAGTCAGTATGTTAAAAGGGCATGCAGTAAATGATAAATAAACGCAGTTTGAATTTATTTCTAATTAATTTTGTGCTACATATGGCCCCTCCAACTTGCAATCTTCCTTGTTCACTCCTCACACATTTAAGAAGGCTTGCTCCTCTTTCTCATTCTTTCTCATTCTTATTGTAGAAAATTAGCAACATACCAAAAAGTAAAAAGAAGAAATTACAAATAACTGCTCCAGAGCAACAGTCCTCTCTAAATACTCTGGTGTTTCCCCTTTCAAGCTTTATGTTTATATGTGCATATGTACCTCAGTATATACAGGCATGGGGTATGCGTGTATAAGTGTGTGTGGCTATGAGTCGATATGTATCCTCATTTGCCATTTTATGTCTTGTTTCTGTCATGTACTTTCTTGCTCACATCTTCTCCTGTCCTTAAATAGTCTTTTAAAACCTGAATTTTAGTGGCTGCATTGATAATCCATTGTATAAACATCCTTCAATTTAACCAATTGTTCTATGATTGAACATTTAGTTTCCCTCTGATTTTCTCTACTAGTTTTTAATAGTACAGAACTATGAATAGCCTTATTCATACATCTTTATCCACCTCTCTGATTATTTTCTCAACCCAGACTTCTTAGTGTTAAATCACCATGTCAAGGATAAAAACAATTTTTAAAAAATCATTATATGTATTTCCAGAAAGCTTTTCAGAATTGGTATCAATTTACATTCCCATAAGCTGTTTGAAGAACCACAGTCTCATTATATACCACCCAGTATTATCATCTATAATTTATTTCTTCATCCATTTAATAGGCAAAAGAATTATCTTGTTAGTTGCTTTAATTTTTTATTTTTAAAGTATTTTTTTATTTTGAAATAATTGTAGATTCACACGAAGTTGTAAGAAACGGTGCTGAGAGCTCCCATGTGCCCTTTTCTCCATGGTAGCCAGTGACTGTGTCTCACAGAACAAAGTCATCATTACTGCTGAGGTAGTCAAGATACAGAACGTACTCACTGCCGCAAGGATCCCTCGTGTGTCCCTTTATTGACATGCTCACTTCCAACTCCTCCCATCTCCATGTTTTCACCCCTGGATATCGCTCATATAATTTCTATGTCTATAATTTTGTCATTTCAAGTATTATGTAAATAGAATTATAGAATATGTAACCTTTTGGGAATTGGCTCTTTCTGCTCAGCATAATTCTCTAGAGATCACTCAGGTTGTTGTGTGTATCGAGACCTTGTTCCTTTTGATTGCTGAGTAGTTTTCCAGGTATGGATGTACCACAACCTATGTAATTATTTATCACACTGAAGAACATCTGAGTTGTTACCAGTTTGGGCTATTTGAATAGAGATGCTATGAACACTTGCATACAGGTTTTTGTATGAACATAGGTTTCTATTTCTCTGAGATAAATGCCCAGAAGTGCAATGGTTGGATCATATGGTAATTGCATGTATAGTTTTTTAACAAATCACCAAACTGCCTTCCAAAATGACTATACTATTGCTTCAATTTTTCATCTATTGGCTTATTCATTAGATTGAACAATTTTAATATTTTTATTTGTTGTCTATTTATGTTATTTTTATATTTCTCCATTGTGTTGTTCTGTTTCTTACTGGTTTAAGAGACCTTTTAAAATAAAGTAATTATAATAAAACTTTCCCCTTATTATTTCTTTATTTGTTGTTATTGTGGTTGTCATGTGTGATGTTACCGATGAACTGAGGTTTCAGATATTTATGGTTTTACCTACAGATTTTTATGATTAGAAAGTTTCTTCCTATATAACAATCAAATACTTATTTTAATTTGTTGTGAACTTATTTTTCTCTCTGACTCTTTAATACAATTGGAATTTAATTTGCAACAGAGTGTAACATGAGGACTTATCACAGTGTTGTTTCAAAAGAGTTCATCAAATTTCTGACGTGAAGTGGTGAGTCATGGGCCCCTCACCATTGCCTGCCGCTCCACATCACAGCTGCTGGCCCCCGATTCGATGCCACCTGCTGGGCTGCATGGGTCTGTCTGCCGACTCATGCCTCCAGCAGGTGGTCTGTACGTGGCTTTACAGTATGCTTTGTATGTGCCAGAGCAAATTGAATCATGCCATTTTTTAATTTTAAATTTAGTGATTTTTATGAATCTCACAATTCTTATCTTTCTTTTCCTGACTGCTTTAAAACCTTTTATCTGAAATAACTGTAGACCCACAGGGTGTTACAAAATATGGGACTTAGAGACCCATGTACCCATCACCCAGCTTTCTCCAACAGTGACATTTCACATGCAGTTTTACATGTCAAAGTCAAATCCAGAAACTGACCTCTGTGCCATACTGTTAACTAGACTGCCAACATTATTCAGTTTTCACCATGTTTACATGCATCCATTTGCATGTTTGCACATGTGCACAGTTCTGTACAATTTTATACCACATGTAGATTTGTGTAAACACCCCCCACAATCAAGATACAGAGCTACTCCATCACCACAAAGGTGTTCCTTCATGGCATCCCCTTCGTATTTGGATGCTTCCTCCCTTTATATTTGCATCCCTGTCTCCTGGCAACCACTAATCTATTCTCCATCTCTATAGTTTGACATTTGAAGAACATTATGTAAATGGAACCATACAATATTAACCTTTTACAACTGGCTTCTTTCACTAAGCATAAAACCCTTGAGGTCCATTCAGGTTTTTGCCTGTACCGACAATTCATTCTTTTTCATTACTGAGTAGTATTCCATTGTGCCAGAGCTTGTTGAACCTCCTTCCCACTGAAAGACATCTGAGTTATTTCCAGTTTGAGGCTATTACCAATAAAGTTGCTATGAACATTCACGTTCAGGTTTTTGTGTGAACGTAAGTTTTCATTTCTCTGGGATAGTGTCCCAGGGTGTAATTGCTGAGTTATATAGCAAGTGTATGTTACTTTTATTTTTTTTAAAACTGCCAAACTATTTTTCATGGTAGATATTCCTCTTTTCATAACCACAAGCAATGTATGAGAGGAACCAGTTTCTCTGCATTTTCCCCAGCCTTGGCTGGAAGTTTTTATTTTAGCTGTTCTAATAGGTGTACAATGACATCTCATTGGGTTTTAATTTTCATTTTCTAATGCTAAATACTCTTTTTAGTTTTTCTGAATAAACATTAAAATCATGATCCAAGAGTTCTCCCGTTAATATTTTTCTTGGATTATTCTTAATTATACCTTAAATTGAGAATAGCTTACACTTTTAAAATATTCAGTCTTCCAGTCAAGGGATATATTATCTCTTTCTACTATTCATTAGTATTTTTCAGTAAACTTTTCTATATCTCTTCCTATGGGTCTTACACATTTCTTATTATATTTGATACTAAGTGGGTTTTTTTGTTGTTGCGGCTATATTCTGTTTTGTTTCATTTTTACAACTTTCCTGCATAGGATTTCCTCACTATATCTTCAAGCATATTGATAGAAGATAGTAAATATATTTATATTTATTTTGGTCTATTTGCCTTTTAGTCACCTTACTGAGCCCTATTATTAACTGTAATAGCTTTACAGTTTTTCAAAGACACAAATATATGAAGTGAAAAAATATGGTCTAATAGTTAATATTCATTGAGCATCTGGAATGTGGCAGCTAGGCAGTGCAATTTACGAGTATTATTTGACTTAAATCTATTTGTCATCTTAGAAAGGCTCATCAGCTAGAGGTGCCTCTTTGCCTGAATTAATTGTGCCTGGACCTGGTGTCTGTTGATGGCAGTTACAGGTTGTTCTGGAAAGCAAGTGTACACCCATCAGACAGTTAGGCAGACTGGAAGCCCCTCTGAGCAACCACACAGACTTAGCCTGGCCTGTCGTTTGTGAATGTGTGTGCCAAGGGACTCAAAAAGACAGAAAGTTCCCACTGAACAAAGAAGTGGGAGAGATGCAAAGGTTCTGTGGGCAAACGTAAAGGACCAGGGGCTTCATGTGAACAGTCTGAGACCCCCTCTCCATCCCTTACTCCTGTCTTTGCAGACAGCACAGGCCAACCACAGACAGCGGTTAAATCAGAGCCCAGCTCTCTCTGCCTCTCCCCCTCTCTGCTCCACAGGCCTCCTTGCCCAGGAAGGGGGGTGCCCGATCACTTGAGCTGAACATTTGGACACTTCTTGAATTGAAGCAAGAATTTGTTTATTTACATCCTTTCTTGTTTAAAATGAAAGCACATGGACATGCACATTTATCTCTCACTTCCACGTTAACTGCCTTCCATCAGAGTTGATAGGCATTATTTCTTTGTCATTATTTTTTAAATGGCCTATAATTATGTCTGTGATTTCCTCTTTGACTCAAAAACTTATTATAGTTTTTGTTTTAATTTCCATGTAAGTGGGTATTTTAAGCATTTATAATGATCATTATTATTTGCTTTGTGATCAGAAATATAAACCCTACAATTTCTGCTTTTTGAAATTTATTAGTTTTCTTCAAGGCCTGGTATATGGCCAATTCTTTCATAGCTTCTTAATAAGGAGATAAATTATCTGTAGGTTAAAAAGGGTTATAGATACAGAGAGGTAACAGAAATAGATGGATGGATATGTATTAATGGGATATGTATTAATAAATCTAATCTTAATTTTATAATTATTCAAATGGCTGATCATTGAAATACGTAGATCCTTAAGGAACTGTTTCTCTCATGCACTAATTGTTTTCTAGTAATTTTTTTCTATTTTTAATAGCTGTCTTTTTAAATATATTTTTATGATCTTGAATTTTATACCTATTACCAAACTAAAATGTCCTTTTATATTAGTTAATGTATTTTCCCTTGAGTCTATTGTTTCCTTTTGTCTTGAGTTCTGCTGTTTCAAATTACTCCCCTCACTCTTGCTTTTGTTTTGTTTGCACTTGACCCATAATGACTGATACATCTTTTCCCGTCCTTGAAAAGACTGAATGGACAAACAGTGTGTTGAGAAAGATCAGTCTTATCATCCACAGAGGAGAGCCAGAGAACCCCATTCCTGCACACCCCCTTGTCTTCTGCCCAGTCTACCCCTCTAGGCAGATGTAACTAATATATTCCTTAAATTCTATGGAAAACAAAAAATGATGTTCATACTTTTTCTTAAGATCAAATTCAATATGGAAGAAAATTTCTTTCTTTAGTTTTTATGGGTGCAGATGATGATTCGTTTCCACCCTGGCTCCTGTCTTCTGGTTAGTAAATGCCAGCTGGGCAGCCAAGAGGAAAACAGTAGATGAGAATGTGCTGCCCAGTCCTGGTTTGCTTTCCAAGGCCTTCTTAACTTCTGCATGAGGCCACTCAAACCCTGCCCTCGGCTGGACACCGTGCATGCTGGACCTTGGAGGGGAAATCAAGGCAAGGCTTTCAACACTGGACTGGGAGTCCTTTTACTGACATGCAGTTATGGGCTAGCCAATCAGAGCCAAACAAATAGTGGAGCGGCAGTCATTTATTTATACATGAGAAGATGAACAATTTAGGATTTCTAGAAATGTAACTATGGCAACAAATTAAGAAAGTTAGCTACAATTTGTCATTCCTTAAAGTCATGCATATTACATTATCCTAATAATTTACGTAGTAATTACTTAACAAGCCCAAAATGAGAGGAATAAGTAATCATGTGAGCCTAAGGCTGAGATTTATATGTGGTTTAAGAGTGGATGGCCTTGCCATTTTCTCTCAACCTTACCACCTTCTACACATTATGCATTTAGCAAAATGGGTGACCTCTACTTTCATCAGTGCCAGGACTGCAAAAGCAAAAAATGTCTCCGCAAAGAAAGTCACAGAAGCTCAGCACTACCTACTCAACTCTTGAGTGTACAGAGGGCAATTCAACAGGTAACAGTAGAATGTTTGGATTAAATAATCATATTTTAGAGTGTCATTGTTTCTAATCTTGAATGCAATTATGTCTTGCCTCCAGGTGACTGCAGATTTACCCACTTCTTCATCAGTCACATGGGTTGTGGGTGGTCAAGTTCTGTGGCATAGGTAATTTTAAAAAGGACACATCTAGAGCCAAGTAGTTCACTGCTTGGAAAGTGAGGCTCCTGTAGAACCCAGAGTTGATCAGACCCATGATAGCTGAGGGAACTTGACGTCAGGTCTATGGCAGACAAATCATTCATTCAAGCAATTGGCGAAACTCACTTTTCCATTTTTTTCTCCTAAAATCAGAACATAATCTGGTCCTTCTGGCCATTGTGAAAAGTGTATTTCTTTCAGCCATTCTAGGCTTGCTGATAGAAACAAGCACCCAAAGGCAAAACAGTTACTCCACAGTTGGTTCTACCCACAGAGTTGCTGGAACATCCACCCCCTGCAAATTCCTTCCTCTACCATTTCCTCCCTGTCCTCACATGTACCCACAGCCTCCGGGTCTCTTAGTTATTTTCCATTCCAATTCAATAATGTTTACCGAGCACTTATTATGTGCTGGATGCTGTGATGGGTGTTGAGAAAGCACAGTGACCTGGGCCCATCTCATCTTCCATCCTCTTAGCGTTTATAGTCTATGGGTGAGCCACTGCCTCACATGGGGGCCATTCCAGAAAACTTTACCCTCTCCGCTTCCTAAGACTTACCTCCTTTACTGCCATCGCCAGTGGACCCACCCCTGCCCCCTGCCCCAGGTACAACGAGGCCCGTCTTTCAACCTCAGTCCCAGCACCGCAGCCACGAGCTGCATGGTTGGTTCTCCTGCACATCCTTCTGTTTCATTGGGCACCCACCATGCAGCCACCTGGAGTTTTGTTACACTGTTGACCCCTGGGCCCACTCCAGACCTACTCAGAGTCACTGGAGTGATCATAAACTTATCAGTTGATTCTTAAGTACACTATACCAGGGTGCTAAAAGCCCATGGATCTGGTTGCCACATAGAACCAAGACTGCTGAGGCCTAAGTAGCTTCAGCTAGCTTGTACTGCAGTGTATACAAGCTGGTACCAACTAACACATTACACCTGACAATGCACGGTGATGGCCGTATGATTGCGTAGAGTACTCTTCTCCCCATCCCCACCTGCCTCCACCTCAGTTATTCACTCATCTTGCTTCCCGAGGGAGGGGCACACCCTCTTCTTCAGCACCAGACCAGCCCTCCCTCCCCAGCAGCACCTTTCATTTCCCTCCCTCCAAACACATCCCACCACACTTAGCAGGCTGAGGCTTTTTCCCATATTTTTATTTATCTGTTTTTCTGCAATTATATTTTATAGCATGCTTTCAGAGGGCAGGGAATTCTTTGTACAAACAGACTTCCATTTGCAGTCAGCTCCTTCATAAAATAAACAATTGCACGCATTTTTAGAGGGGGACAAATTAAATCTCAGTTTGAAGGCACCTGGGGGAGTTTGTTATTTGAAATGATCACATGCTAAATCTTTTGTGAAATAAATAATCTTTTCTTCCTGCTTGTATAGACCACTAATCTATCTTTTAAAAAATATGTTCCTACCCACATACATACACAGATGTGTGTGTGCACGCATGTGTGCTTGGGTGTGTATCTGTATCTGGTGTAGTGTAATCTGAGGGCATCAGTGAAGTGCCTGATAGCGTGCAATGGGTGATTAGCTTCTATTTAAAGGGCTTTTTTTTCTTTCTACTGATGATGGCAAGAAGGCAGGAAAAATGATTAACAGGTTAGAAGCAGACTGTGAGGAAAGACTAAAGGAATTATGGATATTTGCCTGGAGCCAGAAGGCTGATATGTAGTTAATTACAGACTTCAAGTTAATGAAGCAATATTTTATGGGTGATAGGGAGCAACTGTGTTTTTTATTCCAAGAACAAGAAGACCTTATGTTACAAGAAGGCAGACTGGGTTCAAAGTAAGAATTCTGACTGTAGAAGTTTGAGGAGAAAGAAAGTCAGAACCTAGGGAGATCATGGAATTACTCTCTAGATTTTTAATAGTAAATAAGAATCTCCATGCAAGGCTTTATAATCCTCAAATGTAGTTTCAGGGTGGTGGCCCACAGCCAACACTAAGTATGTTACCATCTCTGTGCCTTTTCTTCCACTGTCCTCCTAGGTGATATTTCCTCCTTCTTGCCATCCACTTGTCTAAACTCTTCTTATCTTTCCATCCCTAGTCTACAACATTTTTCTTCTCTACTCTAGAGCTATCCTTCACCTCTTGGCTTTCACCATACATTCTTTTTTTTAGAGTGCATTCATTAAGGTGAGCTAATATTGCTACAGTAGCAAACAAAGTTTGCTGAGGTTTTGTCAACTCTCCAGGGCAGTTGACTTTAAGCAGTGCCTCAGGGATTCTGGCTCTCACCTCTTTGTGACCCCGCCATCTCAGGACTTATGTGAAAGGTGTGGCCAGGGAGGGGCTGATGGATAGTCACGTGTTAACTCTTAAACACACTAGCCTGGAAATGACAATCACTTCCACTCACAGCCCACTTTCCAAAGCCAGTCCTGTAAAAATCCATACAACTGCAGGATTAGGAAAATATAGGGGCAGCTGGAAAGGTGCTTTGTGAGTATGTCAACAGTTGGAATGTTCTCTAATATGTAGAATCTTTCCAAGAAAAGTCAGTCTCAAAGGACAGACAACTGGCCTTGTGCCTTTCCGATCTGGCATCTTGAACTTGATACACAGCTATTGATTAAAATGACGGCATCACTTTGTCCCACTTATAAATGTCAGTTTAAGATTTATGGCACAGGTTATTGGAACTCCGAAATGAGTGCAGCAGAGAGAACCAAGGATACTGAGAGGAGCTGTCTCTTGTATATACTTTTGATATACAATCTGTTGGATAACTCCTAGCCTTTGCTTTGCACCAGTCTCTACTAATCATGGCCTCAGACTCCCTGGGACTCTGCCTCTCACTACACCTTTATCACCTTTTCTCATTCACAACCAAGGTCTTGGCTGTATACATCCCAGACCCTGATGATCAACCTATTATCAGGCTGGAATCAAACTGTATCCTCTACCTGGTTTGGATGCCCAAAAGCAAAACAGTTACTCCACAGCTTGTTCTTAATTATTCTTAATTATGCCACGTGATTCTGTCTGACATTAGACGTGATATGACTTTCATGTTTATTGAAGTGCTTTGGAATCATACACACCTGAGTTCAAACCTTGTCTTTTAAATGTAGATAATAGGCAAATGGAGATAATCTTACCTTTCTGGATCACTGTAAAGTAGAAATGAGGTAATAATCTATTAATTGTTTAGCTAAGGGCCTAGAATATAGTAAGTGCTCAACAAGTATTATCAATTATTATTAAATTATCAAAATCAGTATGTGTGAAGTATGTAAAGATAAGTATATTCACTGCAATTTACTTCATATTATACCAAAAATATGGTGGAATGTACAGACGGAAGGACAGAGATATGACAAAGCAAATACAGTAAAGTGTTAGCAGCAGAATCTTGCTGGTGGGTATATGACTATTCACTGCACAGCACGTCTGTTAGGCTATGCTCATACATTTGAGTGTTTTCATAATAAAATATTGGGAGAAATCAGTAGATTTATACATTTTCTCTACCCCATGCAGACACACAGGAGACTAAAGCTTAACACTTGCTTTAGACAGATTACCAATGAAAATTAAGGAATATTGTGAAGCCCCTCTTACATTTATCTGACATTTAGAGGCTGCCTGTCTGGACAAATAGGGCACAACTTGACAAGTGAGGAAAGAAGCTGGTGTCTAGAGCAACAGGAACCAGGGTGCAGAATTCGTGCCTGGGGACTTCCAGAAGATCAGCAAAAAATACAAACCTTTGCCTTGCATATTATTCACCAGGGAAAAATATGGGCTAGATATTCTTGCAGTGGGTCATGTGGATTCTAAGTGGCAACAACTCTAATTGATTCAATTTGGAGTATATGATGGATTGTGTATACCACTAAGACAGCAAGAATTTTAGGGAAATAGAAGAAGTTATGGTAGTGCAGCCCAGCGAGGCATGCTCAGAAACTCCACCTCAGAGTCACAGCTACAACCATCCTAGGCTACCTGAAGTCTCTGGTAGTAGCCATGCAATCACAAAAAACTGGCAAGATTCTTAAAAGGGATAAGTAGAAAATCTATAGAATCATAACATTAATAGTGACATTGGGTAACATCAGGTCAATTCTCATTCTACAGAGGAGAAAAATAGAAGTATGAGACCTAAGACAGATAGAAGGTGACCCAGTTTGATTTCAAACTCACATATACCCTCTCTTCTAGTGAAACTGTTGAAATGTGCCTTGGATGCACCCTTCTCACTATCTCCATCAACACCCCCGACATGTACACAGCTTCTGTAAATAAACAAGATGCAATCTAAGTTAGAACCTGAGTCAGCTGTGCTAACTCACCTCAAGCTCAGTCCTCCAGGTCTCTCCTCTGAGCTGACTGCCAGCCCTAAGCACCAACTACACAGAAATTCTACAGCTGCTCGTGCCCTTCCCTGTGTTTTTCGACTACGGCCCTGGTTGAAGTCCTCATTACCCCATGACCTAGACTTCCAAATTGCTTTCTTACCACCTTCCAACCCTCAGTCTTCTCCTCCCCCCACATGTCTTATAGATACAACAGGTTAATCTTTCATAGCATATAGTTGTGATGCCATCATTGCTGCATCTGGGTGGTCATTGCTTCCCATATCTCACTCTTCCCTCTCTTGGGATAAAAGGTTACCCAGGAACCCTTCAGTCCTTAGAGTTCTTGAATTCCACCATCCTTGGCATGCCCAAGAAGTTGAGGATATCTGTAGGCTCCTATTAAAACCTCTGCTTCAGTATACAGCCTGGACTCCTGTATACATGATCCAACCTGCCTGTGTACGAAAATTCTACTCATTCTTCAATATTCACAGCAAATGCAACCTTCACCACAAAGGCCTCTCTGATGCACAGAGAGCCTCCTTTACCTTTGATTTCCCACAATACGGTGTTTGGCCTTCTATTAAGGTTTTTGGGGGGTTGTTGTTGGGTGTTTTTTTGTATTTTTTTATGGTATTGCTTGTTTAGTCTCCTTGCTAGATTAGAATCTTCTTGAAGCTCCAGGAGAGGAAAACCTAAGCCATTACTGAGGCCTCATTCTGTGCCCGCCACGTTCTCCTTGTCATCCGACTAGGCGGGTGGCATCACGTGCCTTCTGGGGCTGAGCAAGATGGGATCAAGACCCCCAGTGTCTTACCATTGGCATGATCTCAATAAATATCTGAGTAATTAACTAAACTGTGATCTTTTCTAAAGGTTCTGGATTGTTTATTGAGATAGAGCTCCTCAAACAAAGTTTCTGAAAGAACTCAGAGATAAAAATGTTTGCTGTTAGACTTTTCAACTGACCTCATTAATGATGTTTTCTCATACATCAATTGAAGGGCCTTTCCTAACCCTGTTCCCAAATTTATTTCTATGTCTTTGAAGTGGAAAGACTCCTAAAGAAAGGTCAATACATTAATGGTGAAATGCTGGCAAAGAAGAAAATGAAGGGCAGTCAGAAAACGCTGACCTCTTCCAAGAGAAGAAAGCAAAATGTCAAGTGGCAAATGCTCATTCTTCTCCAGCAGAAGAGACCAGTTCGGAGCTTGGGCGTGCTTGTCTCGGGAAGAGGACACAGTGAGAATTCACCACCCTCTTAAAGAAACAGCTGGCTCAGAGAAAGGGGCAAATATCTTTAATTCACTCAGCTCAGCCACGAATATTTCCTTCTTTAGCAGAAAGGAACAGGAGCTGGGGGACGAGGGTGGAAGTCCCAGATGGATTCAGGCTGGATGGCGTGCTGATGTGCCTTATCATCCTGTCCGTGAGGAGCCCGGCACTGTTCTCATTCATGCTGACAGCACCAAACGATGCGTTGAGTCACTGCTGGAAAGAGAAATACGTTCAAAATATAAATTCACTTTGACAGTACTTTTTCTGAGAATATCCACTTTTGGGGTCTGAATAATTTAATGATAAATGAGATAGACAGTTCTTAATTCATTTAATAAATATTTATTGGGACTCCAGCAACTGTGCTTTGGGGTGTTGCAGTGAATATGCTCTATGAGATTAGACCTGACTCAACACCTGTGTTAAATCAGAAGGAACTTTATCTCTTGGGGAAAACAGCAGGGTTAATGCCTGGGCTCATGCCACCCTTGGGAATCTATACCCTTTTCTTTTCTGAAAACCATTAAAATTAAATTTCAATTTTTTATCTTTAACCATATTCCGAGGGGCCTGTGAAATGTCAATGGTGCAGTCGTGCCTAGTGGTGGCCCTGCATGAGGCAGGCCCCTCATGCTGCCCATGATCAGTCCTGAGCTGTAACCCCAGATGGTGCCTGCTCGCCTATATTAGCATTGTTGACCTCTCAGACTAATGTTAGGGTAGGATCCAGGTACCACTTCTTGAATAAGTGAAATAGTTATTTAAAGTGGTCAGGATTCAGAAGGCCTAAGGCAAAGGAGATCCATTTCTCAGAGAGACAAAATGGAGAAAATTAAGTCTTCCCTCAAGTTCAAGGTCTAGGGTGAGGCAGGGCATGAGGGATGAGATAGAGCAGGGGTGTCAAACTCATTTTCACCAGGGGCCACATCAGCCTTGCAGTTGGTTTCCTTCAAAGAGCCGAATGTAATTTTAGGACTGTATAAATGTAATTAGTCCTTAACAGTTAAGCGAGAGCTCAGTGCCAGGTAGAAACAAGGTGGAGGGCCGGATAAAACAAGGTGGAGGGCCGGATTAGGCCCACGGGCCTTGTGTTTGCCACCTGTGAGACTGAGACAGCCAGGAGGAAGATGATGTACACCTGGAGCATAGACACAGTGGAAATGAAGTAGTCAGGGTCTGAGAAGATATCTGAGAACAGAGATGGAGTGCCATGGGGTAAGGAAGGACAAACGAATGTTTGGGTGTGACCTAGAGCAGAGCAGAGAGGGGCAATGGCTAGAAAAAGGACATCATAGTATTTCAATGGGAATGAATTCTGACATCACCTTGGAATTGAAAAGCTTTTCAAATCACTCCAATGGAATCATGCTGCACTCCACAAAAAGAAAAATCAGTATTTAATATTGTTTCAGAGAATGTGTATTTCTTCATGTAACAAATCCTTTGAAGTTACACTGAAGTTACAGTTGAATATACTGTATTTACATTCCATTTATTAATTCACATGCATTGTTTTTCCTAATCTCTACATCACAGCACAAATCCTTTTCATGCTCCATTTCCTGCACACTGCAGCCTCCTGTTTTGTAGATAATGTTCTTTTTCCCCATTATGATCACAAATGACTGGAAAAAATACACAAGTCTTTACCAGCCTTGTGTAATAACCTGTCTACCACCACAAAGTGGGTTGCTGTTGACTTTTTGTTTATTTTTTTCTCTACATAGGATGGTTACATGTCAAAGATTTTCACAATGGCACAGACTCTGCAAAAAATCAAGAGTAGATTAAGAAATGGGATATGACTTTAGACTTCTTGATGGTGGCCTGGTTTATTATTTACCTCAACTTGTTTTTCCCAAGCTATGTTATTGTTTTTACAACTTTATGGCGCCTAAAGTTTTTGTAACTTTTTATTAGAGTATAACATTGTAGCAGGGTATATTTTTCTCCCAAAATTTGCCACAACAGCATATCTAGTCCCAAACACTTTTAGAACTTCACCATTCCCCATCTGGAGGTGGGATCTATTTCTCTTCACCTTGAAACTGGATGAGCCTTTGTGGCTGCTTTGGGGAACAAGCTGCAGGGTAAGGGACACTGCTCATTGAAGACTGTGTCATAAAAGCTAATATGACTTTTGCCTGACTTTGCTCACCCTTAGAACCTAGCCGCCGTGCAGTGAGGAAGCCCAGGCCACACGGGGAGGCCCCACAAGGGTGGTCCAGCAACAGTGCCAGCGAAGATGTCACCCGACAGCGAGCATCAGTTGCAAGACCTGGGAGTAGGTGAGTCTTCACAGGATCCCGGCACTGGGCCTTTGAGCAGCCCCTGCTGACACCAAATGGGGCGAAGATAAGTTATCCCCACCAAGTGCCACTCAAATTGCATATCCGTGAGAGAAATGAATGTCGCTTTTGCTTTACAGCACCAAGTTTGAGGTGATCTTTTTACACAGCACTGGGTAGCTGGAACAAACACGTGAAGAAGGCATACATGTAACATTGATGACTTTTCACAATTTGAACTCAGCCACATAACCAACACCCAGATTAAGAAACATCTTCACAGAAGCCCTTCTTCTGGTCACTGATCCCCAAGGATAATCACTCTGTTAACAGCCTGGATTAATTTTTGCATATTTTAGTGTTGCTTGAGTTTTCACATGGCTTTTGTGACCCCATTAGAAGCAAATGGCCCAGGACACGAAGTGAGATCCCAGGAACAAGGAGCCCCAGCCACTGGAAGGGCTCCCAGTTACAAGAGGACTGCTGGGTGTTTGGAGTGCTATTTTGGATAGCACTCCAAAATCCACATGCGTGTCCTGTTACGGCAGCCCAAGCTGACTAATACGTGGAACAGTAAGTGCAGCTGAACTCCACTGCAATGGAGAGCTTGAGTTAAAACAGAGAAACTGAAGCAGAAGTCTTCTTAAATTTGGAAGGTGTAATAAAGACTGTGGTTTAAAGTCAAGCTAAGTGATAATTCACAGCCATGATGATGGCAAATGCCTAAAGGATTCTGGCTGCAAGGGCCGAACTGACCACACTTCACTGACCACAGCTGACTGGAAATGGGAGCGCATCCAAGTTGAGCCAGTTGAATTTGTTCTCTTTCTTCAGGAGCACAGAACTTACAGGCAAACTAAACAGCAGACACTAGAGCTCCACAGTCACGTACTCTCAAAAGTAGTAGCTGATTAAACTGAAACAGAACAAGAAAGTGAAAAAAGGGAGAGCAGAGAGAGAGCAGAAAAATGAGGTAAACACACAAAGAGAAGCCCATATCATATCCCAAAACGGAGAGGGAGAGAAACCAGAGCCTTGAAGACAGAGACCCGGGGGATCCTTCCTGCAAGAAGTCCTCTCTTGTTCTGATACATTCTTTTGTGCTTGGGCTATCCGAAGTCATGCCCAAGGTGGGGAGTCAGGCAAACACAACACCGGACCCATGTTGACAGAAGCAATCCCCGACCCTAACTGCTCTGGACCTACAACAATGAGGGCTGGTTCTGGATGTGGGCAGAACAAAGGCTGAAAATTAAAGACACTGCCCTCCTTCAGGAGTTGTTTGGTGTAGATGTAGACCAGCATACAGGACAAAATCTCCACCAATTCTTCACCATCACTGGAGTAGCCAGTGGCTCTCAGCATTTTGTACATACCATTTACCTTCGTGGAAAGGCTTTGATGTTGTACTTACTGCTACTCTGTTCTCTCATTATTTCTCCATGGGTCTCTTTGCCCAGTTGATTGGGAACCTCTTTAAAATAAGCAGCATAGCCCACTCAACTCTATATTTACTTAGGCTCAAGCCCAGGGACTATGTACACAAAGTGTTCAATATCTGTAGAGTAATTGAGTAATTGAGTGAAAGAGATCCGATTTCCCATCCTGTTCTGTTACTAACCACCTTTGTCACCTTAGGCAAATCAATTGACTTCTCTGGGCTTTAGTTTTTTAATAATGAAAGTAATGAAATGAGGCAATCAAGTCTTTTAGGTCCCTTCAAGTTCTAAGTCTCAACATACTCTATTTATATTCCGAACTGCTTATAGATGAGAGACAAAAACCCTAGTGGCCCTCATCTCAGAGAAGCATCTAAATGAGGCTGTGATCTGTCCATCTGTTTATTCTGCAGATCAGTCCTGCTCCTGTGACAGAGCATTGATCCTGTAAACCCCCTCTTCCCCTTGGAGGCTTTCTTACATCCCGATCTCGCCTTGTGCAGCAGGCTGGCGTTTGATCTTCAGTTTACATTTGTTCCTGCTCTTATCACCCTTGGGAGGCTGTATTACCCTCTTCTAATGCTGTCAAAGGTCTTTAATGCCTACCTTTCAGCATATTATGTGTCATCTTGTAGATGCAGCTGAGTGTTAGCTTAGCATTGCCCAGGGACATCCAGCCCTGGTGAATGACAAATGAGCAGTGAACTGAAATTTCTCTCTCTTAACTGGTCTCAAAATTGGACTTTCAAATCATAAGGTCATCTGTCCTTTTGGTTAAGGGATTCCTGAACGTAATTTCTTCATTTCCCTGTCCCCATAACCTAAAACTGGCAGGTGCAATGGGAAGAACAAGGGAAACTATTCTAGTCCCACCTCTGCCACTAATGAGTTTAAGTCAATACTAATACACACAACATCATTTGTTCTAAATCTTATACGCAGATTTTCTTAGCTTATCTTACAAAGACTGTGCTTCAACTCTGCCTAAACATGCCTAAAAGTACCCAAACTGAGTATTCATGTAATAATAACACAGTTTGCTATTAGGAGGCCTGAGTGCATAAATGTGGTAAAAGACCCCATGGCTCCCAACCAGTGATTGTTTATCTCTAAACTGCAATCTCTGTGACAGCTTTCCCCAAGTGTGTCATTTCATGCAGCACTAGATAGGAGCAACCCTTCCAGACCAGGGCTCTGTGACAAAGATGATGCTGTCATGAACCACCCAGATCCCACCCCCGTCCCATGAACAGAAGCCCTCATTGCCTCAGCTGTTCTCTCTCCAGAACATGCCCTTACTGAAGAAGGCTGCCCCATTCATGACCAAGCCCCTGTCCCAAGGCAGCCTGCCTCCTCCAATGGTCAGCAGGCGTGGTTCTGAGTGACGGTAGTGGAGGTAGTGAAGGCCAGCTGCCTTGTCCCATTCTGGGTCAGTTCTGAAAGGCTTTCCCATCTCCAGAGCTCCCTGTAGGAATGGCCAATTTTAGCTTTCTCATTGACTCAGTCTTGCTTCCTTTAACAGGTGTTGATCTTAAGACCGAACCTTAATAACCATTCTGCACACAAATCTCAGAGTCCTAGAGTCTGCTTCTAGGAGAGCCTGATGTGTTACATGGGATCAGGCAAATCTGGGGTTCACTGCCTGATGCATCACCCTAACACATATTAGCCTATTGGAAGGACCTATTTTCTCCAAAGCACAAGAACTCTGGCAACAGAGGGATCTAGTTTTGAAGCTGGACTTTGATACTTACTAGCTGTGCACTTTTGAAGAAGTTACTCAACATCTTCAAAATTCAGTTTACTCAACTTGAAAACTCCAGGAATTCATAGTAGGCACTTCCTAGAGCAGACTGGAGGTGCAAATGTGCTCACTGATATAAAGTCGTCAGCAAGGGGCCGGCCCCTGAGTTAGTAGCAATTTTTAGAAGTCCTTTAGCAAAAAATCTACTTGATATGATTCAGACAAGTGTGTACCAGGCTGCCAATGTCCCCATGAGACTTACTAAGGTACAGATTTACATTTGAAACACTCATAGTAAAGTGGGACAAGGGTGTCTGGACCTTGAAGACCCCCTTTTTCACCTACTCTTTGAGGAAAGGAATGTTGACCTAGGCCAGGGAGTCTCAACTAAGCACTGGGATCAGGGAATAGAGAATTTGGAAGAAGCAAAGTTAAAATGTCTTGCTATCATAAAGGAGTTTCCTTCAGGGTCTATCTTACTGGATTATGTTTTCATGTTTCTCTCTCTCTCTCTCTCTCTCTCTCAACTCCCTTGTTTCTATTGTTCAAAAGCAAAAGGTGGCCTTTTGCTTGAAAAGTTGGCATGGTTCCTGCCTTGAAAGGCTTAGCAGGACCTCAGACAAGCTGTGGAGCAAAGGCCAAGGAGTTGAAGATAGAAAGAGAAGGTTTAAACTGGTTACTCTCAGCTTTAGGCTGAAATGCTTGTCCTTTCGTTCTTATTTCCACAACTACTCTTACCACTGAAATGGTCAAATCCTGACAACCAGAGCCAGAAGGGTGAGATTGTAGAGCAACAGTTTCACTTCCATTATATACATTCTAAAACTGAATTTAAAAAATGGGTAGGAGGTGGTCACCTTGACCGGGAAGGGGTTCCTATTGCTGGTTAGTGCTTAGAGCCTGACATGCAAAATGTGGGACAGTCTCACCCCAAGAAAAAATGCCCCACCCAAAATTCTAATAGTATCCTTATTGATTCACACAGATAGGACCAGAATTAAGAGGTTTCTTAGCCTGATTTTATTCAAGTGCACCAGCAGGAAGGATATGAGGAAACCTGTAACCCGTCCCCAGCCCCCAGCACACCTCATCAGCATCTGGGGCTGAGGCACTGTGGCCCTAGCTGAGGGCTTTGTGTCCATGTCATCACTGGAATCTGCTGGGTAAGAAGTCCAGGGTCTGAATGCTGGTCAACTCCACATCCCTTTCCATCAGAGAAAAGACTATTGCTTGAGCCACTTTTGGGAACTGTGTTGTAACTGTTCAAGGTTGGACAGGTTCCAGGATTTGGGAAGATGGAAGAAAATGCGTGGAGGTGTTGGAATGCTTGATATGTCTTTATTCAAGGATGGGCAATCCACGTATACTGCAAGCTGCATGTCCCCAGTGTGTCCCTATGTGTTGCTACATGTCACACAGCAGGAAGCCCCTAACTCCCTTATATACTAAGTGCAAACAAAACTGGCAGGGAGTCAAAATAAAAATATTCCTATTCCCATAACACAGCATGATTCTGCACATGCGGGCCCACTCAGTGTTATGGGAGTACAGTCTATCAGACCCAGACTCGAGGCCATGGGAATGCTGCTTATCTTAGTTCCCCAGACATCTGGGTGAGGGAGCCAGACTGACTTTGTTTACCCTACAGGAACACCTTCATTTCAGGCCCACTGATGCTCCTCACACTGTTTACCCCAAGTTGATCGTGCATTAGAAAGGGCAGTTTTTAGGAAGAGACAGCAGAGCTTTTATTAGATTTTCAAAGTGACCCCCCTCCCAACATTACGAACTACTACTACATGACATATAAATGAAAACAAATTAGTCAGTTAATTAACTTTTGATAGAATCTTCCTTGCTCACATTCTCACCCAAATCTTTCTTTCTTTTCTTATTTTACTTTAAAGAATGCCATCATCCTAATGCAAAATCTCTCCACCCCCTGATGTTTTGAAATATCTGGTTTCTGCTTTCCCTTCTTTATGCATCTCCCTCCTACTCTCAGTCGCATCTATTTGCCCAGCGATGTGGGTTGTGCTTGTCAATAATGGCACTTAAGAGTTCAGAGTAATGATCTCAGCACGCCTTTCCCATCTGTTATTTCCATACGCCTGACATCTTCATAGTTGCTTTTCAGGGAATAACAAGATCCTCCTTTACAAACCATCCTTCTCTCTCTAAACACTTAATGTCGAAATTGTTTGGGCTGCTCTTTATAGAGCTCCTGAAGCATCATGACTGAAGCGATCATTCTGACTCTTTGTAATAATCACAGCTCAATTTTCCAGCCGAGACTGATTTCTGGCAAGGCTTCGGTCAGGACCATATATTCATGGGCCTCTGTCATTTCCTCCCTTAGATTCCGGCTCTGGTTGGAGCAGTTGATTTCCCTCATTAGCGATGTCACTTCCACCAACTTGCATAGTATATCATCCTCACATCAGCACAGGGCTGCCCTTCCAAGAGCAACCCCAGCTTCTCCAGAGTGGGAGGAACTGCAAGGTGGCAGCAAGGGGAAGCTGGGATTCTGTTCAGTTGAAATTTGAGCCAGCACAGCTTTGAGTTCTGCAGGCAACCCCCAGCAATGCAAACCGGGGGAAGAAGGAGAAGAACTCAAGAGAGTGAAGCTGGGAATAAGAGGGATTAGCCTAGATTGTAGGCTTGGATTCTGAACAGTTGGCAATATAGGGCTGGAATCTGGCAAAAATAAACAATAGACTCAATAACTGCAATAATATCTAACATTTATTAAGCACTTTCTATATCAGAAACTGTTTTAAGTGCTTTACATTAACTAAGTCATTCAGTCCCATCACAATTTTATAAGGTAGATATTATCATTTTTCTTATTTCATAGATGAACAAACTGAGGCAGAGAGATTCCGCTGGTATAGAATCCAAGGGGCTATGGTCAAGTGAGCAGAGTCTGGCAAAGACATTCTAAGGTATTGACAATACTAAGAGTTACAAAGCTCAGGATTCAATGTCTGAAGCCAGAGACCTGGTAGTGACTGGGGGTAAAGACTTAAAACTCCAGAATGAATGGAGGGAAAAGAGCCAAGTAATGGCTCCATGCATATTTGAGCCAGGACTAGTTTTTGAGAGGGAACTGATGAGGCTCAGGCTCTGCCTTGAGACCTGGAGCAGCATGATGGTGTGGGGACACTGCAGCTCTGTGGGCCTGTTGGTGGCCAGGCCAAGGCCAGGAAGCACCAGCATGGTTTTAGGAGCCACAGGAGCTTAAGATACCACTAAAGAGCCAAAGTCATACTGCTTATTCAGGACTTTGCAGCCAACCTGAGCCTTTGGGACACTGAGCATCTACAGAGCAGGATGTTCTACCTGAGCTGACAAGACCTTCAGCATGGCCCAGTCACCACCTCTGCCTTTGGTGCTGTGAGTCAATGAGAAGTGCATTAGAAGAGTGGTCCCTGGGCCACGGGCCTCTGGGAGCTCTGGCTGCCCTGTCAGCCCCATCCAGGTGCTTTGCAGAGGCCAGCTCCTCTTATGAGTTCCAGACCTAGGCTTCAGCTGGTTGACAACTAATTCCCTTAGCAGGTGAGGGACTAAGATGGGTCTTATTCCAGGGAGTAGTGCTTCTTAAGGGGGGAGCCTTAGAAACCAAGAAGACTTTAAGAGCCAAAGGAATGTAGTTTTAGCAGTGAAATGAAGGCCTTGCTGACCTATGGTAGAAAGTGAGGTCATCAGAGAGGAAAATGGACATCACAGCACCACAGAAGTATAGCAGCACAAGGCAGATGTTTCCTTTTATAACCTGGGATAGAATCAAGCCACAGTCCACTGTCTAACCAGTGCTCTAAAATTCTAGAGCCTTTGTAAGCTGCCATGTATGTTATTTATGTCTTCTCTGATCCTTGTAGTGATTGACTGAAAAAACACTCAGTCAAGAGCGCTTGTGACCTGTTTGGAAGAAAGGTGGGCTGGAGGAGCCAAATTCCCCTCTGTGCCCAAGTTTAGAGAAAACAGCATTGAGAGATAATCATATGGTACCCCTCCTTAGTAACTGGAGCCTCCCTAGCAATGAATCACCTACTAGAGGCAAAGAGCAGCTTGCTTGCACTCTCCCAATTACTCCAGTGCAATTTGGAAGCATGGGAACAGACAGTGCAACGTCTTCAGCTTGAATCAGAGAAAGGAACATTCAGTGAGTTTCTATAGATAATACTCATGGGATTTTAAAATATGTTTGTAAAGCCCTGGCTAGATGGCTCAATTGGCTGGAGCATCGTCCCATACACCAAAAGTGTGGTGGGTTTGATTCCCAGTCAGGGCACACACCTGGGTTGAAGGTTTGATCCCTAGTAGAGACACATGCAAGAGGCAACTAATTGGTGTCTCTCTCTCTCTCACACTCTCTCCCTCTCTCTCTAAAATAAATAAGTATATACTCAGGTGAGTATTATATATGTATGTATGTATGCATGTATGTATGTATATACACACATATATGTGTATATGTGTATATGTATGCATACATATGTATATATGCATGTGTGTATGTGTATGTGTGTACAAAGTCTTTGGTAGTCCTCTAATGTCCTTCCTCCTGAACATACATAGGCTGTATATGTCTAACACACAAAATGCAGTAGAGTTGACATTATATGACTTCCCAGGCTAGGTTCAAAAAAGTCAAGTGTCCACCTGACTTTTTTGCCCTCTCTCAGGACATTTATTATTGAAACCAAGCCACCATGTTTTGAAGAAGCCTGGACCATATGTGGAGGGTACGTGTAGGTATGCAGCCCACAGCCCAGGTAAGAACCCAGCCAATAGCCATCATCAGCCATCAGTAGATGAATGAGCTACTTAGTCATCTGGTGATCCCAGCCCATAACCTTCCAGCCACCCTAGGGGATGTCAAACGGAGCAGAGAGGAGCTGTGCCTGCCAAGCCTTGCATTCACAGTAGATTCGAGAGGAAAACAAATGCTATTATTGTTTTAGCCACTGAATTTGAGGATGGTTGGTTATATAATGATATATAACGACGGTTGGTTAGATAGCAGAATAAAAGTCCCACCCCTATTGTGTGCCCATGTCACCATAGAAACTTCACCCTATAATAAAAGGAGATATTATTTACTGAAGCAGAATATGGTAGCAGGAAAGGCCTCAATGTTTCCCTCCAAGAATCTGAGCCTGCATTCTGATCTTCTTTTTGTTTTTTTAATATTTTATTTATTTATTTTTAGAGAGGGAAGGGAGGGAGATAGAAAGAGAGAAAAAAACATCAATGTGTGGTTGCTGGGGGTCATGGCCTGCAACCCAGGCATGTACCCTGACTGGGAATCGAACCTGCGACACTTTGGTTTGCAGCCCGCACTCAACATCTGCTGGCATCTCTCCACTGAGCTACACCAGCCAGGGCAAGATCTCCTTGATGGGTATTTTGGTATCTTACAACCTACAACATGATGTATTAAGCTCTAAATGACAATGCCACTTTAAAGTTATATGGGTCTTGCCTTAATGTATAGCATCTACACATCCAAAGAAAATGAACATCTAAGTTGCACAAATCTTCCTTACTAAATAGAAAAAGAGATCACTTCTTACTGGGTGCTGTAAAACAATAGTAAGGTGCTGTAAAATTAATTAACTAGTTAATTAATTAATAAGCCAAATAACATCCTAGTTATCAGTCGAGGCCAGGTCATCTTCCCTTTAAGTTAGGAGAAAGCAGGTAGGTGAGGGTTTGTATGATGCTCTATTAAAAAGACTTTAGCTTAGCCTTAGAGAAGGTGAGATGCTTTACTAGGAAAGAAGTAAAGGAGTGAAGAAAGCCACAGACTCTGGGTTCCTCCAAAGAGGAGGTAATGTCTTGTTCATCTCATGTTTCCTGCTCCTTGCACAGATTCTAGCACTGAGTAAACAGGTGTGATGCTTAATTTTATACAGCAACTTAATGGGGTTAGGGAGTACCCAGACATTTGGCCAAATGTTATCCTGGGGTGTCTGTGAGGATGTTTCTGGATGAGATTAACACTCGAATCAATGGATTTTGAGTAAAGCAGATTGCCCTCCCAATGTGGGTGGGCCTCATCCAATCAGTTGCAGGCCTAACACAATGAAAAGACTGGCTCTCCCACAAGTAAGAGGGGACTCCTCCTGCTTGACTGCCTTGAGCTGAGACATTTGTTCTCTCCTTCTTTCAGACTCAAACTGAAATATTGGCTCTTTCTGGGTCTTGAGCCAGGACAGTTCCCTCATTGTCTTCAGTGATTGCCTGGACTCCAACAACCTGCCAGCACAAGAGAGTGCCTAGTTGTAGATGACACTGTGGTCTGGCTTTAGATGCAGGATGGTACCTCAGCTAAGAGCATGAGCCCTGGAGGGCTACAAATGAGGGCCTGATTTCCTCCTTGCTTTGGTCCAAATGCTGTGTCCTGCCCAAATTCCTGTGTTGAAATCCTTACCCCCAGGTGATAGTGTTAGCAGGTGGTCTTTAAGGAGGTGATTAGGTCAAGGGGCTAAGCCCTCTTAACTGGGATTAGTGTCCTTACCAAAGAGACTCCAGAGAGCTCCCTCGGTCCTCCCACCAGCCAGAGGACAGACATGTATGTACCAGGAAGTGAGTCCACCACATCTGCTGGCATCTTGATCTTAGACTTCCAGCTCCAGAACTGGGAGACACAAATTTTTGTTGTTTATAAGCCACCCAGTCTATGGCATTTTGTTTGCACACTCTGAACAGGCTAAGGTTCTCCTCTTTCGGTTACTGCGTATATATAGCCTCAGGTGGGTTACTTACCTCTATGGATTTGTTTTCTCACCTATAAAAAAGAGACAATGCAGACAATACTTCCAAAGGGTTTTTATGAGAAAAAATGAGTTAATATTTATAAACAGCTTAGAACATTGTCTTGCACATGTCAGAGCTGTATTTTTAATTACCATAGTCATTTTTTTTTAGCACTGGTGTTTTCTAAAAAGTGGATGGGAGGTGGGGAAAGGGGTAGATTTTATTTCTATGTGTTGTTTTGTTGTTATAATAAGTGTGTGTTATAATTAGGAAGGATAAAAGGGAGGGAGGAAGGAAGGAAGAAATGAAGGGAAGGAGGGAGGGAGGGAGACGATCTGAACCTCAGTCCCTGCACAGAGGCCCTAAGCTACTCTGCAGAGTCACATCCCTTTCCACTTGCCCTTTTGACCAGAGAGGAAGTCAGTTCCATCTGAATGGAAGTTCCAGCCCTTAACTGAATTTGGTGAGTGTCTGAATGATAGTCCCCAGTCTTACTCTTTCATAAATCAAAGCTGGGAAACAGAAAATATGAAAATTAATGTTTGCAGGATCCTTATTTAATTTTGCTGTAAACCAATTTTCATGACATTTACGCTGTTTGTTTTGTTCATTTGTGTGGGGGGTCTCCCTTTTTATTTTGTTTTCCGTTTTTTCCTTTTGGCTCAGTTTCAGAGAGGCTAGTTATATGCACATTCATCTCTAAAATGACCTTCCCTTTTTGAAATGCATGTCCTTCTGTTGGTAATAAAAGGTCATAAACTTGTCGGGCCCATCAAAGCCATTACTATGGCAATACACTACAGGATTGCGATTATTAACCTCTGGATAAACAGGCAGGCAGGGAAGATGGATGGAGAGGGATAAGGCTTGTGTTTATATACATTTATCTTTGGTAATTAGCCATCTGGGGAAAAACCACAAATAGAGGCAACAAAAATTGATTTATCTTCAAATAGTAAGTTTTGCTTTACAACAAGGTCTAAAAGTGGATCCTCTCAAGTGCTAATTTTGCACGTCACTTGCTTGCTTTAAGGATGAAAGTAGTAATTACTGGGCCTTTCATATGCAAAAGTAAGGTGCTGAGTAGGGGCTGGCTTCATCCAAGAAGAAAAAGATGTGTTTCCCAGAAGTAGCCCAGTTTCCAGGGGCCTTCCTAGGTCCTGAAGGCTGGTCACTAGAGGGCTGTATCTCCCTGGAGGTCCAGGCTATCCATGTGGGATCAGCTAGCTGTGGTCTGGAGAGGGCATCACTAGCTCCCTGAGGGCTGCTGTGCCCTTGGTCTGACCTTGCACCACAGATGCTAAGCTTCAGGGTGAGGAAAGGAACCAGCTGAACCCTTGAGGGGCACAGCTAAGTGAGGCAGGGTTCTTTGGCAGACCAAGATGGGGATGGAGAGATTAAGATGTCATACATCTCATATCCACCGCTGGCTGACACCTAAGGGCTTAGTAGCTATATTTGCTTCATGGCCAAAGGCCGTTCTGTTCAGGGGGTAACAGCCTGAACCATCGAACCATTGAGAATTACTCCCGGGTGATTTCACTTCTCCTTCATCATTAACCCCCAGGGAAGTGCCTGCTTTTAATTAGCTGTGGTTCAAAACCATCCATCCAAGCTCACATGTGGCACCCTCTGAATTTATTCAAAGACAAAGGAAAACAGACTGAAACACTCCGGAGAGGCCCCGTCGACATCCATCTGTTGCAGCTGCGAGATCCCCCATTAAACCTTTCTCATAAATAGTGCTGGATCCCGCAGTCTACTGCCAAATGTCTTTTGAACTGTTTTTATTAATAACAAATTGGAATCAGTTGCTGTTTGAAATAGACCCTGCATGTTTCCACCTACGAACACCTTTGGCAGGAGGCAGAGCCGCTGTACACCTAACATCTGTCCGCATGCCACATGTGCTGCACGGCCCAGCTGCAGACCTTCCACCCCTTGGAGGCCTTCTGTGACTGTGATGGAGCCGACACAGGGGCAACACAGCCAGTGGGAAGGGGGAGGACTGCTCTCCTGAGAGCTAAGTGCAAATCCCACCACTGCCACTTGGTCTTACTTTGCTGCTATAAAATGGAGATGTCCATTCCGAGTTTGTATCCCAAAGTGCTGTTGTAGGTGGTACAGCCAGATCATGGGCAGACCTACTCTACCCATTGCTATATGTAAGCCAGAGCTCTGCAACATACTTGCTGTGAGGTCCAAAGAAAGATCCTTTTTCTGAGCCTCAATTAAGAGATGAAGTATATGGTTATAATGAGAAATAAAGCTCTGAGCTAGCGCCTTACATATATGAGGCAATAAATAAATGATAGGCCCTGGCTTGTGTGGCTCAGTGGATTGAGTGCCAGCCTTCAAACCAAGGAGTTGCTGGTTCGACTCCCAGTCAGGGCACATGGCTGGGTTGCAGGCCAGATCCCCAGTAGGGGGCATGTGAGAGGCAACCACACATTGATGTCTCTCTCCCTCTTTCTCCTTCCCTTCCCCTCTGTCTAAAAATAAATAAATAAAACATTGTTAAAAATAAATAAATGATAGCTTTTTTGTTTTGTGATTGACATATGTGTTTATGATTACATGAATGTGATCTCACTCTCAGTAGAGTCCAAATTTATAATGCCTGCTCTAGGTTGCTCCTGATCTTACCAGCTATAACATGAGTTGACCATGACAGGCAGAACTGAGATGGAACAGAGACTGGTTGGTCCCCCAAACCCATTCTCCCCTCTTCTTTCAGCAATAAAAACTCGAGTTTAGTAGGGCCTGTGGCTGCCAGCTGGAGACCACATTTCCCAGTGGTACTATTTAGTTCTTACCAATGAAAGTTGGGCAAACGTGCTATAACACCAGCTTAAAAGAAGGTAGTGTCCTTCACAGACTCTCCCCTTTCAGGGACCAGAATATGGTGGTCCAATTTGGTCGTGCTGGTGAGTACACCTTGGGGGATTGCAGAGCACAAGGGAGAAGAAGCCAAAGACCTTGTGCACCCTTATGAGGCCAAGTTCCCTACCCTCCCTCTACCACCCACCTACCCCCTGACTGTTATTTGAGAGAAAGATTAATTTCCATCTTATTTAAGTCCTGATAGTTCTGGGTTCCTCTGTTACAGCAGCTCAGTATTCTGCCTCATACATTGGGAGGGTGGTCTGCAGAAGTAACAGGCTGTGTGACCCAGTGTTTCTGTCCTTCCACCTCCTTTAATTATATCCAGATGAAAACACTCCTCCCTTAGTCCCTTCTCTTTTTATCACCCAACAATCCTCACCCTTCACTACATTGCTTTATGATATCAATTAAACTCAGCAGATGTCACTCAAAAAATAGTCCTATTTATATGCAAACATTCCTTATTTGTCTTCTTATTTATTCTCCTTTCCTTTATTGCTAGCCCTGCTTAGCTTACAAGTCCATTTCTCTGGCTCATTTGCTGTTTCTTCCTTTTTCTTTCTTCCACTTATCATTCATACTTGACACCTTTGCTCTTTTCCATCACACTATCTTGGTTTTTTCTTTCAGTCTTTATTTGTTTTATAAGACAAAACCAGAGCCAATTACCACCACTAAGAACAAAAACACAATGTTCGCAATATAGCCATAACAGAAAACAACATACTATATACAGCAATAGCCCTAGCCTTATCCTGGTAGAGATCATTGGAAGACCTTGAGGTACAACTTTTCAAATAAGAGATCAGTAGCCACAGGGAGATGAAGATGCCAGGCCTCAGTCTCTGGACAAGCTAGATAATTAAGAATTAAAATGAAAAACTCAGGCTTTTTTGACTTCTGGCCAAGTTCTGGTTCTACCAGTTTATGCCTGCTACCCCTCACCCCCCACCCCAACCCCTGCCCAATGAAGACAGCTCAAAGAGGCCCAGACAGCTTTTGCTACCTGGAAAATGAGGACTTTTTTCCAACTGCAACTTGATTCCCCTTAAGACAGAGGTTAAACAATAACTTGTTCTATGTTGTATTGTTGTAGTTCTCAAAACTGTGCTGGTTGAGCCCACCACAAACTAGGCAGGGACTTCATTGCCACTCAGAATATCCACTTATATATCTCTTTTTGACCCTAGCCCTGAATGATTGCCTAGTAGAAGTTCTTTGAACTTCTTCACCATCCACAGCCTTTAACACAGCACTGAGGAAATAGTACAAACTCAATAAAGACTTATCAATTCATTTTAAATGCCCAGGGAGAATTTTCCTTGGCTTGTTTCTATAACCTCCTCACTTCTTTTGTGTTTACCCTGTCCTCCCCTGCCAAGGCTCTTCCAGTTCTCCTTTCCTGCTGACTACCACGGTAGGTAAGTTCTTACCCTCCACTCGTGAACCACCCTTGCCATCATGGCCATCTGACTCAGCTTTTAATCATACAGTCAAGAACCATTGGCTGTTGTTTTCACTACACCAACAGCCTCTCCCACTAGACCATGAGCTGCTTCCCTTTGCAGACTCCATGGTCAGACCCACCTCTGAGCTGGAACACTAACATGACCTACCAACTGCTCTTAGATGTGAGGGGCCAGTTCCTCCTGCAGTGTCCTTTCTCCCCTCCTGTTTGAGGCTGCTCCACCTTCTCCATGCAGCACAAGCCAACAAGAGTTCCTGCTGGCTGCTGGTTGGCATTATCTCTGCCCTTCACAGGTCACCTGAGCACTGTGTAGGTCCTGGATGCTACCATGTCTTCTCCAAAGGTGTCATATTGGCAGCAGAAATTTTTCTTCCTCATAGTAATCCTGTATTAAATATTCTCAAAGAATGAAAGGCTGATAGATTTTCATAACTGTAGACATGTTCTTTATGATATTTTTATCTTCAAACAAGTGTCAGCCTAAAGCAACACATTGCCTCAGTTGAGTACTATTTTTAATTATTTATTTGTTCTGTTAGGTTAGAGAAATGGAAAGATAAAGGATATAGAGAAGACAATAGATGAAAGATGATAGATAGATAGATAGATAGATAGATAGATAGATAGATAGATAATAGATTGACAGATATGAACACCAAACATCCTAGGCCATTAGACCATGCTGGCAATGTGGAGAAATGTGACCACAAGGGAGATGCTGCTCCTACCACAGTGACTTAGATGGCCAATGACAGGGCCCTGAACACCATGTAGTTTAACTTTGTGAAAAGCCATTTGCAGGAAGCTGAGAGCCTGCTGTGAGTGGCACAGGGGCCAGGGCAGGTGCTAGGCTTTGAGTCTATTTCCAGAACAGAAACATAAGCTTTACTATCACACTCACCTTCTACTCCAAGCTTTACTTATGGTAAACCCTTCATCCTATCTCAAGTCCAGCTACTCAACTGGGGTCTACTGGGGTCTCAGTCAGGGTCCAGTCAGGAGAAAGAGCCACACCAGTCATTTGAACAGACAGAACTGAATACGAGGAGTCACCTAGGCAACAAAAATGGCAAGAATAATATTACAGTGTGTGGCAATGCAAATATATAAATATTTCCACCACCTTTGACTGAGAACAAAAGGAGAAGTGGGAATCATTTAAAGTTAGAAACTTGGGGGAGGGGCCTGTGGCAGTGAATCCCAGACCCCAGAGGAAGGAAGATTGCTGCTCAGCTGCTGCAGGTGTCTTGGTGGGGGCTGGAGGAGTAGGGGTGATGACTAGGTCCACAGGTGTTGGGAAAACTACAAACTGGATTCAGCTGCTGCTACAGAAAGCGGTGGCTGCTGCCAAGATGAAGCAGCACTCCTGGGGTACCTGTCACAGAAATGGGAAGAAAGCAGCCAACGGGACACAAATGTGAAGTAGCTATCCCTGATTCCTCCTCCAGCCTCACTCTTCCTCTGGTTTTCCCCATGATCCAAGCTTTGCCAGCTTAGGGAGCAGAAGTGTGGCATACAGAATACAGGCCCAAGCATCACAAAGCAGAGTTTAGCAGGGTGGGGTTTTGCTGAGATGCAACAGCTTAATAGCTGGCACACCTTGGTAATGAGGAGTTCCCACACCTGGTAGCTGTCTTACAAAGACTCTCTTCAGAGTTCCTTGGGATGTGAAAAGCAAAATGTGTGGGCATGTCATCTACCTATAGGGAAAAATGATGACAAAAAACAGAGAAGCTGAACTTCACCAAGTTGAAGAGAAAAGCATATAGCTAGAAGCAAGAGGCAAAGATCAAAGGATGCAAAGCCGGACTTGGACAGGAGCAATCCATGAGCGCGCAAGCCCATAGCTATGAATGGGACCAGGAGGCCTCCTGCTACCAGTAGATAGACACCTATGCTGATTTAAGGCAGAGGATCAGCACAGACACCTTTGACTAAGGCCTCACACCATATCCACTCTGGGACAGAATTTCTTCCTCTGTCAAATGAAAACTTTAGTCAAATGATGAGTCTTTTTTAGCACTCACATTCTATGACTCCATTTCTTTGTCCTTGGGCACCTGTCCTAGAAAGTAACTGACAGCTCTATTTATAGACCTCCTTCCAGGAGGTATAAATATTCAATGAAACTTCTCTGTGTACAGAGACAGGGACCAGGAGGGAATGTTTCTCAGCAATGCCTGGACATGATATCAAAAGATAGAGAGAAAATAAGTAAATAAAGGGGGTTCCTCTGCAAGACAGTTTAGAGGCTCCCAGAGATGGCAGCACTTTTGAAGTGAAAGTACTTGATCTTTAGGGGAGAGAGGCAATCAGGCGTTATGAAGAGGAGAATGTGCATTGCTTTATTTAATCCCTTTACCACAAATCCAATAAGGCAGTACCTGCAGTGTATCTCCAATGTGCTAGGCAGGCAAGGGGGTTCAGTGAGGTCAAGGAAGTTTAAGGCACAATTTCTGACCTTAAGGACATTATTATCAGCTCACTCACTCATTTCACAAGTGTTTGTTGAGCACCTGCTATACCTAAGAACTGATATAGGCACAGTGGACACATGGCAAGCAGGAGTGACGATGCGTCTGTCCTCCTGGAGCTTATGACAGGGAAGATTACACTCCAGGTAGACACACAAATCAATCAATAATGGAAAAGTATGATGAAAATAATGGAAAAATAATGGAAATAATGGCAAGTGATAGAAAAGAAAACAAATAGTGGGCTAAGAAAAAACACTAGCATAGGGTAAGGGTAGAGGGCTACTTTAGGTAAACCCCAAGGAAGGTTTTACTGGGAGGAGCTGTTTAATTTGAGACCCCCCAGGTGGAGGGAGGAGAGGATGGAAGTGGTACAGTTCCAGGCAGAGCAAGCAACACATGCAAGAGCCTGGAGGGTAGAGAAAGTTGGCCTGTTTGAGGTCCTAAAGGAGGCTGGTATAGCCAGGGTATCATGAGCAAGAGAAAACAGAGAAATGGGATGAAGCTAGAGAGGGAGGCAGGGCCCAGATCAATCCACTCCACTTTGTATATTAAGGAGATTACATGCAGGCAGCTGGAAGAGGACAGATGGTAGAGGCAGGGAGATCACCAGGGAGACTGGGCTATAAAAGAGATTTTAGTGGCTTGGATTACAGTGGCAATGGAAAGAAATGGATCAACTAAAGATATATTTTGAAAAACTGAACTTGCCCATGGGAAGGATAGAGGAGGAGGGAAATCAAAGTAAATTCTAGGTTCTTGGAGGATAAGATTGAGGAAGAAGCTATGCATATATAAGGTAACTATCAAGAGATCTACCTCAGAGTTCAAGATGACAAGACAGATGTCACAGGAAGATAATGGACAATTAATTTCCACCTGCATAGTGACTGTAGTAAGTGCTGTGAGTTACTAAACATAGGTTTCAAAGCATTGTTTCATGGGAGATATGAGATTTGGCTGGAATATGAATGAGGAGTAGGGTTGAAATAATTTAGGAGTAAAGAGGAAGGTAATCCAGATATACGTAAAAGTCTAAGGTAAAATAGAGGGGATAGTAAGTAAACATGTGTGCCAACAACACAGCATTTTGAAGCAGGAGGGAATGGGGAAGGCAACAGGAGATGATTTTCATTGTTGCCCCAGTTTGGAAAAAGTGAGCTGCTTCCACTAGTGCCATCCCAGACACCAGCCCTGGGCCACTCATGGCAGCTCCATCAGCTCTGTCTGTCTGGGGGCTGATGTGTGTCCTGGGCTGTTACAGAATCTGTGGGTCACATAGGGTGGGCTTAGTGACGTCCAGAGGCACCATTTCTGCTGGCCAATCCACAGGTGATATACAGGTGTTGATGGATCACCCCACCAAAGGGCAACGAGAAGGACAGCTAATGTGGCTTTCAGTATACTCAATGATGAGCACTCATTTAAGTGGATGGCACTGCCTGGCCTCCCAAGGGCTCCCCGATGTTCAGACATTTGTTCCCTCAGGAATTGGGCCATTTCTTACATTTCATCTCTTCTTCTATATGTGACTGCCAAAAGTCCAGGAGTTAGGTGTCTAGCCAACTTCCCCATACCCTCTCCATCGTCTGAGATAGGGTTTGACAGGCCAAATCCTGCTCATCATCTATTTTTGTATAGTACATGACCTAAAAATGATTTTTACTTTTTTAAATGGGTGAAAAAATCCAAAGAAGAATACTCATAGTCTTTTGAGACATGTGAAAACTATATGAAATTCAAATTTCAGTGTCCATGAAGTTCTATTGGAATAGAGCCACTCACTCATTTACAGAATGTCTACGTCTGCTTCCACATTACAATGACATAATTGAGCACCTGCAACAGAGAACATATGTCCTACAAAATCTAATACATTTACTCTCTAACTCTTAACAGAAAGTTTGCCGACTCCCATTCTGAGATGACAGACAGCACTTACTGAACAAAAGAAATGTATAAGAAAGTGCAAATGAAAAGTACATTAACTCATATACAAAACAATTTCTTCATGCATGTGAGAGGCCTCAAAAACCATGCTAAGGAATTCTGATTTGATTTTATAGTTACTAAGGAGCTATGCAAAGTTTTGAACTTTGAGTGGCATGGCAACAGTTTTAAGATTTATATTTAAAATGTTCGTTTTATTTTTAAATTCATACTTTAGCTATCGAATTCAATTGTGTGGAACACCTCTTTCCATGTCCACCTGAAATAAAATGAAGTGTCTCTCTAGTTTAAAATGTATATATACACAGGTGCCAAGTATTTGTATAAATTGTGAAATTGTTTATTTTGCCCATGGAGAGGACATTTATTTTCTCTTGGCATTTCTGTTGAGTTTGTCCCAAATATAAAGGGCGACTTAATATGCAACTAAAAAATTAGTCAAAAAGACCTCTCTATGTAACAAAAATCACATTCTATTAGAGATATCACTATATCCCCTCCAGAGACCTTCTAAAATCATTAGCAGCATCCTCTGATTGCTCAAATACTTATTAACCAGTCTTTTCCATTAAGAGCTATTCTTGTGTATGATTCTGTCCAATTATTTTGAGAACAGTATTAGATTTGCCTGACTCTCAGTACATTTTTCCCTGAGTGGAGATTAGGAACTGTATGGGGAAATAATATTGATTTATCCAAATGGATTTGTTTTGCAAGGTGAAAGTAAAACTATAATATTGCTGTGTAAATATGAATGAGCAATTGACCATATAATTAACTACCCAACCTTTTTGCTCGATGTAGTTTGTTACTTAGTTGTGGCTTCCAGTAAATCCTCATTATAACTTGTGCATTGTAAGGTAGACAAGGAATTCCCAGGATGCTTCTTTTACATTTTCTTCCAAATCAGAAAATCATTGGTGGCTTGGCCATTTCTGCTGACCAATCCATGAGTGCTGTGCAGGTGTTGATGGGTTGCTCTACTAAGAGGACATCTCCATATGGAAGAGCCATACCACTGATCCATCTTACAGTCCATGTGGCAGCTCTCTTCTCTCCCAGGCATTTCTGTGTGACTTCTCTCTAATCCTTGTTTCATTGTCAGTCCTACCCAATACCTCCTCTCTGCAACTTACAACACAAGTTATGGACCATTAACAAACACCCTTTAGATCAAGGCTGTGGGAGATATAACAAGGACATTGAAGTCAGACAGATCCGAATTTAAATCTTATATTACCACATTCTAGCTGTGTGTCCCCCCAGATAGGGAACTATTCCCCTGGTAAACTTGTGACTTCTAACCCCACTGGTAAGTTCAGTGTGTCCTTTTATTAGTGATGTTACCTTTAGGCATTTGATTTAAGGTGATGCCCATCAAGGTACATGATGGCACCTGTGTACATTTTTTTTAAACTACAGAGACACTTTATTCTCTATGTCCTATATAATTAACATATAATTTATAAAGGCATACTTTGAGACTCAGTAAATATATCACTCCCCATCAAACTTTCAGTCTACTTTTATCACCCACTGTTAATTTTTAATATATCAGCTATTATTCTGATGATTTTCTACAGTATTCCTTCTACATTTATTAGTTGGCTTTCTGCTGTAAGAAAAAGCTTTATATTCTTGATTGTTTGATTGTTTATCATTATGAGTTCATGAATTCTGATTTTACTCAATTTGATGCTCATATTGTCCCAGATTTGGCCAGTGGTGATTCCTTCAGGCTGGCACCTGTGTCCTTTAATGTGTCCCCATCACTTTTTGAGAATTTTCTTATTCTCTGGCACAATAAAATGTTGTAGTTTCCCTTGTACTTTTCTTGGCCCAGCCCTGGAATCAGACACTTCCCCTCACCCCCAAGCCTTGTTCTTCTTTACTTCTAGGAACTCACTCTTCCCTAAACCCTTGAGGAGATCCAATTTTGCTGCTCAAGAATACTGGCATATTTACCACCCCAAACCCTTAAGCCTAACAAAAGATAAGATGCAGCAAGCTTCATTTTAAAGGCTGCAATCAGATAACTAATACCTACTTTAAGTGACTTGCTGATCCAAATGCTTCCTTATCTTATTTCATTTCATCTTTGTCATCTGGAATACATGAAGTACAAATTTTCTTTGGAAAATAAAATGAAGACTTACAGAGGAGAAGAACTTATCCAAAATCACCAATTTAGCAAGCGGCAAGACCAAGATTTAAACTATTTGATTCTGATACCTAAAGAACAGTTTTCTAATTTAAATATATACATATATTTTTTTTGTATCATATAAACTTTTCCTTTAGAATAATCTTTAAACTAAACTAAATCTAAGTCACAACTTGTTTTCTTTTACACTAACTTTTATCTTACATTTATCTTAAATGGAACAAATGATTAGAACATCCATTTTAAAGTTGTGGAGAACAGGACCAATAAAATGGCATTGGTCTGATCAAGATATCATAAAGAATGTAAAACAAAGTGGAGTCACTTTTGTCAACTTAAATCGCTGTCAGTCAGCCATGACACTTTGGTTCAAGAAACTACCTAAGTCAGAGCAGACACATCTGGCAAGGAAACCCACTTAAGATATCTGTACACATGGTCAGAGTAGCCCTGTCTGCAGAACAGGGCCACCCACAGATAGGCTCCTGGCCAAATTCCACACTTGGCATCAAGGGTGCCAAGACATTTATTGAAAAGCCTCAGAAAAGTGGAAAACACCACTTTCAAGCTATAACTGAGGCAGGCTCCAGACCACTGCTGCAATAGCCAAACTTCACACACTAGAGAGCTGCTCCACGCCACACTGAACTCCCTTGGCATTGGCCGCCGGAGGCTCTGCCCTGCTGGACTGAGGACTTTGCTTGCCCTGTTGCTCACCTGGCTGCAGAAACCCTTCTTTGCAAGACGCTGACAACTCCCTTGCCCACCATGCTGTCTCCTGGACCTGCAGACTGAGACTCTGGGACTCGGGTTCATTATCCCCCATTGATTCAGGTTCATTATCCACTAAGAGTGTTATATTACTCTTAGACCACTAGAGTGTGAGTAGGATATTAACATATGTTAAACTTCTACTTTGAGTGAACCATGATTCAATAAAAGCTGAGTGAATAGCATAGTTACCCTGTATGACTCTGTTCTATTTCTTTGTGCTGGGCTGCTTAGCAGTCAGCTAGCTGAGCAGTTGCCCAGCTGACTTACAGGAAAGACTATGTCACGAACATAAACTTGTGACAAAAGTCACCAGCCTTATCTTAGCTTGAATTGAAATGGTCTCTTTTTTCTTTTTGGTGCTAGTTTCCACACCAAAATGCCTCCAGCCACTTACATCTGAGCAGACAGCTGAAGGGGCCTGTCTGCAGTGCCTCCAAGCCACAAAGACTTGCCAGAAGGAAATAACAGTATTTAATGTTTCCCTATCCAATATCCTGTTTGTTTGCTTCTTTGCTTGCATGTTTAAACTCATCCCATACTGTGAAGAAAAAGGGATGGTTTAGCTGGCAATGTATCTGTAGGTTGAGATCATAAACTACACACCTGGTGTGTCTGAGATATGGTTCTTCAAATGCATGCAATTGTTCATCACTGGTGGGAGAAAGCACTTTATTCCAGGCAAAATTCCAGACCTGTCCTGCTTTCTATCAACCATCTGTCCTCTGCTCACTGTCTGGTTCCTGCCATCTGAGACCTGGTCAGGCACCCTTAGTTTTAGGAACCTGTTTAGCCTCCCTTTTCTGACTAATCAGCCCACTAGGCCTTCAATTCCCTGCCATTTCCTGATGCCAGAGTCCCTTAAGCTTCAGGTGAAAGTGAGAGACCCTCCTGGATCTGAGGGAACTCAGGGATCTCACCAGGGCCTGCTGTGAGTTTGGGCCAAGTTCAGGTCAAGACCAGCAAGGGCTTTCTGTAAAGAGAGTACAGGACAAAGGAGCCCAGTGCAGGCTGGGAAGGTGGGGAATGACTATTCTTATCATTCAATACAGAGTAACCCTAGTAAAACCTGAAGAGCAATCCTAGACTTTGGGAGCAAAGAACAAAAAGTTCTGGTAGCAACTAGAGATGCTAGGCAGAGAAAAGGACCAGGGTATCAGTAAAGACTGGCCTCAAGGAGACACATCTGTGGGTGTCCAAGAAAAGCCAGTGGTTCAGCCTAAGCTATGGGCCCTGAGTTCTGGCAGATTCATCTCAGTGTTCTTTACTGGGTGGGCAGGCAAAGGGGCTGGGTTGGACATACCTGTTTTCTTCTTAATCACGGGAAGGTAAATTCTAACTCACTCTTTCAGATCTTTAGCTAGGTGCCACTTGCATAACTTAATTTCTAAACAGCACTTAATTATTTAATAAGCAGTCTGCCTGATAATTTGCTATAGCTATGTTTAGCAGCCTGTTCCATTTATAATTTGTTTCAGTTGGGGTGTTCTTCAGAAATCCTCTCGTCAGGAAAAGCTGATTTCCTATATATCCATGACAACTTCATGTTCTCCATCCTCCTGGGCATCTCTGATTCTATCTAAATCCTCTGTCCCATGAGAACTGTCTTAGTCAGTTTGTACAGCTGTTACAAATACCACAGAATGGGGAGCTTAAACAGTATGTACTTCTCACCATACTGGAGGCTGAGAAGTCCATGATCAAAGTGCTAGCAGATTTAATGTTTGATAAGGAGCCGCTTTCAGGTTTGCAGATGGCCACCTTCTTGCTTGTCTTCTCCTGGCACAAGAGCTCTCTCTCATTTCTTGCAGTGGCAGGGATCCCATCACGAGGGCCCCACCCTCATGACCTGATCACCTCCCAGCGGCCCTGCTTCCTAACCACCGTCACACTGCAGGGGTAGAGCTTCAACACATGAATTTGGGGAGACAACATTCGGACCATAGTGAGCACATTCACACTCATCAGTACAAGCACTGACCAGCACATCAGACACCTTTTGCTGGTTCAGGAAATACTTGAACAGGAGCAGGATATTTTGACCCAAAATGCAAGAAAATATTTTTGTCCAGAGTTTTAGTTTCAATCACAATGTTTATTTAATTTTTTTAATAATTATTTTGTGGTTTGTTTGTTTTATAACAAAGAGTCTAATTTTCTGCACAAAATTAAGGGTGTCCATATTGATGCACCAGGGACTTACACAAAAGCTGTGTCTCTTCAGCTTCCTTACTTCCCACTACTCTGCGCTCCTTCCTCAGAGGAATTAAGGAACTCTATCCCAGACAACTGCAGGGGAACAGGGCCCAGCCTTCCCTGCAGAGGTGGAGATGGCGTTCACCAGGGCAGTGTCTTAGAGAAAGCCTGCTTGGAGGATAGAGTCAGAGTCAAACCCTGCACCCCCTCTTAATTTCCTAATCTGTGAAATTGAAACATTCATCTTGTGAGGTGGCCTTTAGACTAATTCTTGGATAAAGTTCTTGGAGTACAGTCAATATATTGTATAACAAATGAAGCTAAGATTGTTATCATCCGATGAAGAACAAATGTCCTTAAGAAAGAAAGCTCTGCTCTTTGGTGTTAATGTATTCAAACTGTCATTGTATCTATAAATGCAAATGACAGCTAAGCATCCTAGAAGGGGTGTAATGTAGAGGCCACTATTCCAGAAAACAGTTTCCTTAACCCCGATATTTTCATGAAGAACCCAGGTGTGGAGAGAGAGCCCCTCTTATTGTTGCCCATTGGCCTTTTCAAATCACCAGTGCACACCCCTCTCCTGTTTCCCCTTCACCCCTAGAATTTCTCATTCAGGCGTTCTAGAGCTGACATGAAAAATGCGTAATAATATAATTCTTTCAGACAAGTTTGGAGAGAAGTTTTCCCAGAAGACAGGATCCTGGCTTTGAGTCACATAAAGTGTGTCCTTTGTCAATAACACAAGGAGCAAAGGCGTGAATGAATTTTATTTCGTTGGGCAAGCAGTTCAGCATACAGATAAGGCCAGACAAGCCACTAAACTCTTAAATAAATGTTTTAGCACTATCTGAAGGGAAAGCTGCAATTGATTCCAATCTTTTCTGACAGAAAATCAGTTCCTTTAAAACTCCCGGGGCAGCAAACAGTAACAAAAAGGTTCTGTTTCTAATAAAAGTCTTAAAGGGCTGCAAAATAAAACATTGTCACTGGGAAACCACAGGCAGCAATTAACATGCACGTAATTTCCCAAGGTGCCTTTCTTCTCAGTCCCTCACGTCTCAAAAAAAAAAAAAGAAAGAAAGAAAGAAAAGGAAAGGAAAGGAAAGGAAAAATAAACAAGTTTGTTATGCTTTGTAAATTCATAAGAAGTTATTTTCTAATTGTGCCTTGTGTCTTTCAGTATTTCCAAAGACACAGAAAGGCTGAGCTGAAGTGACTGCTACTGAGTTTGTTAAGATGTAAAGGGATTTTACTTTGTTTAAACAGCTTAACACTTGCTAAGATCTGTGCATACTCATCACCCACTGGACATGCAGACATTACTATGGCAGAGTGGTTTTCAAACTCAAGTGAGTGACAGCATTAGAACTTGTTAAATTACCGATCGCTGGGCCTCCCCCCCCCCCCCCCGCTCCCGGAGTATCTGATTCAGTATTTGTGTGTGGGTGGGCCCTGCAGAGCTGCATTCCTTACAAGTTTCTAGGTAATGCTGAGGCTGCCGGCGCACGGGCCCCACTTTGAGAACCACTGCACCGACATCAGGAATCACAAACTAATTTCACTAAAGGAGAAGAATTTACCACCAGAAATGATAATGTAGAAGGCAGGACAATGTTCGTAGCATTACTGGCTTCTCTATTGGATTGTCCTTTTTCTTCTTTAGGATAGAGTTTATCTATCTCATCGAATATCTTACAATCCCAGGTGTCAGTTTTCTAGCAGACTCTCAGCCTGGTCCCTGTGTTGTCTAGTCCCTTGGAACCACAGTGGGGGCTCTAACACCCAGCTGTAACCATGCCTTGCCCTGCTCACACACTCTCAGTGGCTGGGCATCACCTGTGGAGTAAGAGGAAGGCTCCCCACCCTGACAGCTGAGGCTGCCCTCCATCAGGCCCCATAACTCTGCCAGGTTCACTCCTCTTCCAACCTTTCCACCAACTTAAGCTCTTTGCCATGTCCTTGCCAGGCCTGGGGTCAACATGTCTCTAGGCAAGGTTTTAACCTCTGTAAGCCTGAGTGTCTGAGTAAGTACTGAGAAGGCAAAGATTACTGCCCTGTGGGCAGCGAGGCTATGAAGACTGGGAGGCTGAGGTTTGATACAGAAACCACACAATTTCACCAACAGAACTCTCTGTGACTCACAGAGCAAATAAACTGTACCAAACCCAAACCAGGGTGTCTGTCACAAGCTATCTCAAACTCTTTGAACACCTGCTTATGCAGATCTATATGTTCCAGAATACACCTGTGGGAACCCTGACCCTATAGTAACTATATAAACCAGCACGTTCCAGAGATGAGGTGGCTGGCTGTCCCTCCTGCACATCCCCCTTTGAGAGGCCTCACTGGTCCCCCTCAGGTGCAGGCTTCCTTGCTGCGGCAAGTGATACCTCTAGCTTTGTTCACTGCAGGGACGTCCGCAGTGGTCTTAGGCTGTTGGCCAACAGAAATAGGTAGGGTTGTTTTTGCTCAGACTAAATAAAGTAATTGTCACAATGGAATGGTAATGTGGTTCATTAAGAGTTGGTTGCCATAGTCAGTTATAGATTTAAAGTTTCTTTAGCGGTCAAGAGGTGGTGGTGTACAGAGATGGGAACAGCACATGTTTTCGGGGGGAGGTACAGTGTCCCACACCACACCATCCCCATGGGAATCTAGACATGTAGATTATACCACTCGCTCAGAGTGAGAATTCCCAGATAAGAAAAAGTTCATATGCTTTTGGCACAGGGTTTATAGCCTCCCACCTGGTCACCTAATGACACCAGCTATGCATCTATCAGCCTGCCTGCCTACTGCAAGCAGGTAACTGATGCACAAAAACCCCACTCCATTCCTAAGTGATTATTGTAAGGATGAGTGAAGCAGAAGCCAGTTTTTCAGGCATAGCCTCCCCCACCTTCAGACCTATTTGAGATCCATTCCTGTGGCCTACCAAATCCTCACCACAATGCCTGGTGGAAATTAGGAGCCCAATGAATGTACACTTATTTTGCATTTTTCCTTTTCCCAAAATCTCACCATCCTTTCAAAGCCACTCTATAAGCACTTCATGAAATGAAACCTCCACTCCTACCCTGAACGCCCACAGGAAATCCTTTCTTGAAAGCCCCACTGCACATTGAATGGACAGCTCCCATTCATTCCCCACCTCATCCTCTGGGAACTTGGCATCTTCCATGACTGCTAATCCCTTGACTCAAAACCCTGTATCACCCACATCTGCATCTCATATTGCACCTAGTGTGGGTCTTACATTTCCCGAGGGCTAGTAATTTAAAGATGGACACTGTCATTAATTTTAAAACTGAAATGCAATTTCCTTGAGTTATACATTCAGTTGAGTAGAAGCAGTTTGCTTACTTTTATTCTAAAGAGCATTCAATAAAATTAACAAGAGAAGATGTAATAAAATCAAAAATTAGGTTGGCATCCCCCTTTTCCTCTCAAAAGTCTTCTCAAATACTATTACATAAGCTGTTTATGTCATTTTTTTTAAGTAGAAATAAGCCAGTTGGTTCTTTTAGGCTCAAAAATGAGTTAATTGAACACTTAAATCCACTGATCCTAATAAATGTCTTTTCTCTAAGGAATGGTATTCATAGTGGAGATAATTGCTGATAATTCTAAATGATTCACTTTTGTACAATATCTAGAAGGCAGTAATATGTGATATTTCAATTTTTGCAAACCCAATACTAAGATCACAAAAAAATTTATTTTTCAAATGTTCTTAGATATGAAATCATGAGTCAAATGCCACATTCTGAGGAAAATTTAAATCATGACATTAATTATTGTAACAAGATGCAGATATTCATTTTCAGAACCATTTTATGGCTTTAGCATCACAAAATGTGGAGCTGTGTTGTCAAAGAATGAGCTGAACATTGGGTCTCAGGAGATGGCATTTAGCAGCAGTGAGAACATGGACAAGTGACTTATTTCTCTGTTCCCCTAAAATAGACGGGATAATAATAGGTACCTCCCATGGTTCTTAGAGGAACTAAATGCCCTGAGAGTGCTTAGTAAACTGCAGAGTGCGTCATAAATCTGAGTCACTATTTAGTCTCTTCATAGAGACGTCATACATCAGAGCAGGAAACATGCTCAGAGACCATCCCATCCACAACTTGGATTAACATTTCCACTACAGGAAATGGAGCCCAGAGTGCCAGTTGCTTGTTAGAGAGTGGAAGGCTCAAAAAACCAATCCTCCTATTAGAAATAAGCCCAAAGCTAACTTACCGAACACCAAATGTTCATATTTTCCTAATATTTATAATCCAGGAACACTGTTTGGGGTAGAATTGTGTCCCTTCAATTAAACAGACATTAGAGTTCTAAACCCCAGGGCCTTAGAATGTGACCTTATCTGGAGGCAGGGTTTTTGCAGTGGTAACCAAATTCAGATAAAGCCATTAGGTTGGGTCCTAATTCAAAATGACTAGTGTCCTTATAAGAAAGGGGAATTTGGACATAGACCGACAAACACACACACCAGGAATGCCTTAGGAACATGAAGGCAGAGATTGATGTGATGCTTCTGCAAGCCAAGGATTGCCAGCAAAACACCAGAAGCTGGGAGAAGGGTCAGAACAGATTCTCCTGCTCAGTGCTTGGAAGGCACCAACCTTGTGGACACCTTGATGTCAGACTTCCAACCTCCAGGCCTATGACACCGTAAATTTCTGTTGTCTAAGCCACCCAGTATGTGGTACTTTGTCACAGCAGCTCCTGCACACCAGATAAACACCATGTTCTTTAATGTATAAACTTGATATAAATGTAAATTGCATTTGGGGCATTTTTGAAAGGAGTTTATCTACAAAGCAATTTAGATAACCTCTCATTTTATCTCCACAAGAACCCTATGAGGTAAATAGGTACTAACTTTCCAGTTTTATAGATACTTCTCATATTAATTATTTATACTTTGCTACATACAGAAATTATTTGAGTTGACAAGATAAAGGTTTTAATACAAACAAAACAATTCTTTTTTACATTTAATTTAATTTTTATGATATATATTTTTTTCCTCTCTTTGTTTTTATTGTTGTTCAAGTGAAGTTGTCTCCATTCACCCCACCACTCCCACCAACCCCAGCCATCCCCACCTCCCACCCTTGATCCTACCCCACCTTTGGCTTTCTTAAAACTTAAAAATAAAGAAAATCCTAACTTGACCCAAAAAATGGGTAGGATTTAAACAAATCATAGGGCTAGATCTATGTATGGTCTGAGAAAAATTACCAGAATTGATTGCAAGTGACATATTTAAGTTACCTGCAAATTAAGGCCCAGTGGAAAGCACAATGTGTTATAATAATAACCCCAAATAATATTTTAGCATTTTTTGGATTATCTAACTTATTTCTTACAAAAATATTGGCAGTGCATGTTATGATTATCTCCACTATGCAGATAAGGAAACTGAGAACTAAATTATATGACTTGTCTAGGATCATAGAACTAGTAAGTGGCGGCTCCCAGGCCCACTCAGGCTAACCCCACTGTGATTGCATCTGTCCTATTAATCTCTCTGTTGTACTGCTTCCAGGTGCAAACAAGACTCTCCTAACTCAACCCTGACACGAGACTGCCACGAGTCCTTTTGTAAGGAACATGGAAAAACCTCAAGAGTAAAGTCAATCACAGTGTTACCTAAGATGCCCAGATATTTTACTTTAATGTTTACCTGCAGCAAACATTAACTGAACACTTGCTGTGTGTTTGGTGCATAGTAGGTTTTCAATATAATGTGTCAAATACAAAAAACAGAATGCTCACTAGTGTGCTGGTCACTGGCTATCAAAAGATAAATTAACAAGATTTATTTCTTGTCTAAGAAAAAGACATGAGTAACACAGACTTGAAGGAAGTAATTAGGCCAGGGGTGTCACACTCATTTTCACCAGGGGCCACATCAGCCTTGTGGTTGCCTTCAAAGGGCCGAATGTAATTTTAGGACTGTGTAAATGTAACTACTCCTTAACAGTTAAGTGAGAGCTTGGCGCTGCCGCCAGGTAGAAACAAGCTGCTGGGCTGGATAAAACAAGGTGGAGGGCCGGATTCGGCCCACGGGCCTTGGTTTGCCACCTGTGAATTAATCTATAGTGGGCTAAAGGCATTAAGAAATATGTATGCTGATAACAATGGTGCCAGAAAGGAGAGGATGATCCATTGAACCCATCAAAGAAGGCTGGGACTTGGAAGGAGAGTAGGCATTACACAGTGAGCTTTCAGGAGGCTGCAGTGGAGGAGAGGGGAAGAGTGCGAGCAGGGGCACGCAGGGAAGAAACACAGCACGCAGAGCACAGCTAACGATGGACAGTAGCAGGAAACTGAGGTGAGACAGAACATGCCACAGCAAAGGTAGGCAGGGCTGCATAGAGATGGGTTTTCTATACTACACAGCGTCATAACATTTTTAAGATGACTTTTTAAATTTCTCCAGGAAAAATTCAAGAAGTGGCAGAATCTAGTTTTCCTGCTGATTAGCTTCCTATCGCTGCTGTAACAAAAATGCTCGCCTACTTAATGGTTTAAAACAATACAAATGTATTATCTTACCATTCTCAAGGCAGAAGACCAAAACTGTGTCTCATGGGACTAAAATCAGTATGTCCTCAAGGCCACATTCCTTTCTGGAGGTGCTAGGAAAAAACTCATTTTCTTGCCTTTTGCAGCTTCCAGATGTCCACGTTCCTTGGCTTGTGGCCCCTGCCTACATCTTCAAGGAGAGTCTTTCTCATATTTCCATCTTTGTGGTTTTCTCATCTGCTTTTCTTCTCCATATTTAACAACCTTTATAATTACTTTGGGGTTACCCAGATAACCCAAGTTAATCTCTCCATCTCAAAGTCAGCTCACAACCTTAATTCCATCTGCAGCCTTTGTCCTGTAACCTACAAAGTCACAGGTTCTAGGGAATAGGCTGTGGACATCTTTGGGAGCCATTATAACAGACCACTCCCACTATATCTCAGGAAAGAAATTTTACTCTTTCTGGGACATTTAGTCTTTCTCTCCAGAGAGCTCCCAATTTCAGAAGCTCAAGCCATTTTGTCTTTCATGGGCACACACTTCACCTCTGTAGTTGTTAGTTGTCTAATACTGCCAAGGTTCTTAAAGGAACCTATATGGCAGTGTGCTAATGGGGCAAAGGGCCTTTAAAAGGCCTTACAAGCAAGCTCCTTTTACATCTTATAAACCAGGAACACAATAACTGGTCACTGGCATTAAGTCAGTCCTATCACTTTTGTTAAATAAACAGTTTATTTCAATTTACAAAGCCATCCTGAATGTCAGCGGGTGATGCCCACAGAGATGCAGCTTATGGGATCTACATCTTGATGTGCTTGCCAAGGCCAATGTTCTTCAGCCAAGGTAAAAGAATGGATAAAAGGACCTCCCAAAAATCCTTACTTATCAACAGATGTCTTCATCTCTAACCCAAAACAATGCTACATTTTACCCACTGAATGATTTTTTTAACATGTTATCAATTCATTTTAACAGTCTGACTGACTTCCAGGACAAAAACCTATCATTTAATGATTAAGATATCAGAAAATTTGTCGGTGATACTAATATTGGAATTAGAAGTTTGGATTTCTCCTCTTTCTCTTTGCAGATTGGTGCTGATTAGCTGACAGAGAGACCTGGCAAGTAGATATGCCCAGCTCAGGCAAGACCACTTGGTAAAGAGATGGCCTTTAAATGCAATTTTTAGTTCCCCATGCTCAAGGTTAAGGACAAGTTTATGTGCAGGACGGTCATATGATGACATGAAAAGAAAGGAAATGAATTATTATAATTTCTAATTACCTTGAATTAAGTTTTAATTAAAATTGAACTAACAATCAGAAGCCATGAGAATTTTTTGGCAACATCTTAAGTGAAACTGAAGAAACTTTGAATGTGAGTATTTATGAGTAATCAAAGCACTAAATTAATAACTTGTTTAGGTACATTTGACAGGTTTGATGCACATTTACATAAAAGTCACCATAAAGTTTAATTTAAATCTCTACTTATTCTCTATTTTATTTCCATAAAGGTGAGTATTTAAATATGTTGCTTAAGAGAGTTAAATTTTCCTTTAATATTAAAACATTAATTTTAATATTTCCAAAGATTTTTGACTTATGGCCTTTATTAGACTATAGATCTTTATGTTAGGAGACTCTATATGTTAAGATAATTATTTGTTCTCTTAAAGTTATAAATTGCATTTACCATAAGGGGTCAAACTACTCACTAGCCTTGTGATAATTAATTTGCCAACCACGACCTCACTGAACTAGCTCTAATGAACTCAATCCATAAAAAGAATGGTACAGATTCTCTAAAAATTAGAAAATGGCTAAAGGCTATCCTCCTTGTTAACAATTATTGCACATCACCCTGACTGGTGTGGCTCAGTTGGTTGGGTGTCATCCCACAAAGGAAAACATTGCTGGTTCCATTCCCAGTCCAGGCACATGCCCAGGTTGTGGGTTTGGCCTCCAGTCAGGGCATGTATAAGAGGCAATCAATCAATGTTTCTGTCTCACATCGATGTTTCCCTCTCTTTCTCCCTACCTTCTCCTCTTTCTAAAAGTAAATAAATAAAATCTTTTTTAAAAGAAATAATCATTTCACATGTAAAATAAAGTGATTCTAAGACAGTGGTTCTCAAACTTTGTGCAAATTAGAATCATCTGAGGAATGTTGAAGAAAACCAAACCCAGGCCACATTCCAGAGCAAATTAATCAGTAGCCCCAAAGTGGGGCTCAGGTGTCTATATTATTAAAGCTCCCCAAGTGGCTCCAGGTGGTTCCAATGTGAAGCCAAGTTGAAGTGGTTTGTAGGCAAGCAGCATCAGCATCACCTAGGACCACATTAGATGCAGAATCCCCAGGCATGCTTCAGTCCTACTGAATCCCACCCCTGCACCACATCCTTGGCATTTCACCACATCCCCTGCATTTAACCACATACCCACGTGGTTCTTCAGCACATTAAAGTTTAAGAAGCACTGAGCTATGCCCCAGTGCAGACTCTTGATTTGCCACAAACCGAGTGAGGACATCTGGAATCTAGCTGTGAATGTGATGCCGCACAACTATGCAACTTTGACCAATTCATTTATCTTCTTTAAGTCTCAGTTCTTAACGTGTTAAATGATGAAGTTGGGCAAGTTCTTATCCAATGTCTTTTGCACCCCTGAAATAGTAGGATCTTATTAAATGATGTAGCTGTTCTGTATTCTGTGTATGTATGGACTGTTTCTCCATTTTCAAATTTGGGGCATTAAAAAGTAACAGGCTATTGACCTGATAGTTTGGCACACACACAAGGTAGGAGGCACTTACTTTAATCATGGCCAGGGCTACTTTGGTTTTTCAAGAGTTACAAGTGACTTTTTGGAATAAGTCCATTGAATTTTCAACATAATATGCTTTACTTGCAGGCATGCTTTCAAATAAAAGTGATAACGTTCAAATATTATGGCTTGATTAAGGATATTATTGCCTCCCCAGAGCTTATTTATACAACCTCTCTCATTGTCATTCAGCCTTGCTATTTCACAAGGTGCCTCCTGAAAGCATCACTAATGTATTGTCTTGGAGGACACAGTCTGCCTTCAGTGGGTAGAAGAAAAGACATCCTCCTTGAGCCCACTCTTCCCCCAGATGTCACTGCCAATAAAAACTACATGGGTATGAGACTTAAGGGAGCCAGATATTTGTCTTGGATTTGCCATTGGCCAGCTATGTGACCTTGAGGAGTTGACTGAATATCTGTACCTATTTCCCTCTCTACAATCAGAAGATTAGACTAGATAGATTTCATTTCTAATACTTTGAGTCTGTACTTATTATCTATGTATAGGACCTTCAGTAGCACACATATATTGAATTCCTTATTATTCCTGTTTTCAGAATGGGCAGAGGACCAAGCTGACTTTCTAAGGAGAATTTAGATTCCTTGGGTTTTGCCTATGTTTTGCAGAACCTCTTGTCTCCCTCCAAAATTTGAGGAAGAAGAGTGTTTCTTGGTTGCAAATAGGCTAATTTAAGCAGAAAAGGAATTAATTGGAAAGCCATTTATGCTCACATAATGAATACCCCATGAAGCCACAGGTGTGAGGGAGGAAGGACTGAGAATGTGAGAGGAGTAGGCGTCCTGAGAGCATAAACCATATGCTCATGCAACTTCCTTGTGCCTTTAGGACCTGCTTGGGCTTGGTTCCAGAAATACTACTAGATGATGAATGCTTTTTATTAGTCAGGGTAATCAGTGCTAGCTGCTGTTACAAACAGCTCCCAAAGCTCAGTAGTTTTATGCAATAAAAATTTATTTCTCATTTACATCCCAGTCTGATGTGTGTTGGGTGTCTCTCCTCCAAACAATGTCACAGTGATGTGGGCCCCTTCCAGCTGCAGCACAACTATGCTGCATTCCTTTACTTCCAGCCCCATAGGCAGAGAAAACACACAGATGGACTGTTGTATGTAGCGTGTTATTGAACACATGGCCTCAACCCACCACATGGCTCCAACCTAACTATTTAAAAGGCTGTTTAATACAATTTTCTTGATGCTCAAAAAGAAACAGGAGAGGGAAGCATCTGGGCAGGCTTGTCATCATTCTCCTGAGCACGTTGATTTATGGCTATGAGGATCAGCTAATGCCCAGCTCCTAATGGGCAGCTGAGGTCATGTCACTAGTAAAAGCCTCATGGGCAAGAATTCAGTGTCCACTCAAGAATCATTAACAAGTTAATAACTATTTTCTCAAAATGTTAATTGATGGAAAGGGTTCAGTGTATCTCAAAATTTCTATGAGCCTCCTCTGGTCTCTCTTATCCAATTGCCACAAAATGTATAAGGATCTGTGGGTTATTAGAGAACAAAGGCAGAGCTGTTTGCACTGCAGCCAGGAAAACATTTTCTCACTCTGAGTCCCACTTTAAACCTTGTAACCTTTGGGTTTGGGGAGTAAAGGGTTGGAGCAGCACACCAAAGCAAAGTATAGCCCTTGCATTATGTCTCTCTTGGCAGCAAGTGGCTGAACATGAGTAACACAAAATTTCTTGCAGAAGGCAAGCTGTAATATTTTCCATGGGTTTACCCCACATTTTGTGAAATACATATCTTGACCAAGTTGTAGTAAGTTATTAACTTATTAAGTTCTGTTTATGTGCCAGACACTATTCTAATATATGTTGATTTAAGCATCACAAAAGCCCTATGAGGGAATTACTATGTTACTTTACAGATGAGGAAACTAAGACTCAGGGAATTTAAAATAACTTGCCAAGTTCACACACCAAAGTGTAAGTGGTTACATTGGAGTTGAAGCCCTCCACTATACTCCTCTCCTAAAGAATGTGTGTTTGCAATTCCCCATTCTCTAGCACCATTTATCAGTATAATGAAACAAAACAGTTTGGTTTCGGGAGGTTTCTCGGTTTGTTTTATTTTTACTCTTGTTTGACCATGAGCAATTAGGAAGATGAAATTGTCACTCACTGAGATAAGGAAGGAGAGTAATCGAGGCTTACTTTTGAACACATTTAATTTGAGATCCCTACAAGACACCCAAGTGGAGATACTGAGTAGACACTTGAATACAGGGGTTGACAAAAGTAGGTTTACAGTTGTGAGTATGTGAAACACAGTTGATTATTATATTTTTGTTTATTTATTAACTACTGTATTATTTGTTTGTATTATGTAAGTCTACTTTTGCCCATTCTTTTATATCAGTCTAGATTTGGAGTGGAATGGTCAGCTGATTTGGGATGATTAGCACATAAACATAAAGAAATGAGACTAGATGAAATATTGAGATACCTGTGAGATTAAGATGGTATAGGTCACTGCTGTCACTACCAAATTAAAGCAAATTCTATGCTCATTAGAATAAAATTCATCAAGTTTATATGTGCACATGAGTTTCCAGGAGGTACTCTATCAATTTGTCCCAGTTAGGAGACGACATCTAACATAGGTTTCACTGGAGCCACACCTGATTACACTTAGGATGGTCCAGGGTCATTCTCCAAGAGTCCTTACCAAGACTGGTGTACTCCAAGAGCCCAGACAGAATGGAGAATTAAATAGATACATAAAAGGAATTACCTGCTCTGCATCTTACAGACTTTGATAGTGGTACCAGGATCTGTGATACCCACTGCAATGTTTTGTTTTTAAGCATGGAGGGTGATTCTGTGACTTCTATTTGGTTATTCCTACTACAGCAGTCTTTCATCAGAGACCCAGGACACAGTACAGGAATTCTGATAATTGTTGAGACATCTATTCTGACTATGTATTCAGAAACTGAGAAAATAAACATGGAATGAGTTTGGTATCCAACAAAATTCATAAGTGAAGTGGATTTGGGTAAAACCTCTGTGCATGGCACAATTCTGGGGAACTAAAATGGTATTCTGAGTTCTCAGAAAGTGTCCAGTGACCCTCCCCAATGAAGGATGTGTTCATTTCCTTAGATCACAATCAGTCCTTGTGCAAAAAAACTAGCACACAGATTCATAGTATGTACTTGTTATATTATGGCAAGGGTTTCAGAGTTATTTGCCTTTATTTCAAGGGATTCCATCTCCCTGTATGAGAAGTTAGTAAGAAATTATATTATAACTCTATTGTGATGACTTATGTCAAACTTCTGTTCAAGAACTCTAGAGGAGTATGTTTTGGTTGTTTGCCTAGTACAAATCAAACCCCCTAGCCAGTTTTCCCTTCAGTTACCCACTGAGAGATCACACACCGACAAAGTGTTCTGCAGTCAAAGATTTTTGAATACCACAGAGGCTGTTGTCTAGTGCAATAACCACCGCTGTTTGCCTCTTCAAGTACTGTTGTTGGTCCTGTCCCAATCCTAGAACCTCCTACTCACCCCTTCCCTATTGAAATCAGGAAGTTCACTTTAATTTCATCCCAGCATCCTCAACCTACTAAATTGTTTTTCAAAATAATGTTTCTCAAAAGAGCTTAGTGAAGATATTTTATTGTGGATCTTCTTGAAGAATATAGCTGGAAAGTGAAGGCTAAGCCTCAAATCCAATACGTATCTCCCAAATTCATTCCAGTATGGATTTCTTCCAAAAAATATATTTCTGCATTATATCAACTAATTCCTGGTATCTAACTACCTAGGATAAGCTAGCATGAGATTAGATTTACTCCTAGCTGCTCAGTTTAGTGAACTGAATATGGAAGCTCTGAAAAGGACATATAAAGACCCAGAGTAATCTAAAATTATGGCCCCAACTTTGTTGATTGCCTTCAGAATATTTTTCATATTTTGCTGTTATTAGTTAGAAAGTTATTTAATGTGTAAGCCTTGTCCTCCTGGTTTTGATATTATAATGGACCTCTAGAGGCTATCTGAGCATGAAGGGCATAGGAAAATTGCCTTCCTGTGGGAAATATCTACTGATCCTAGAGGAAGTCACATGAGAGTTCTGATGAGAGTGTAAATTCAGCATCAAGTACTGGGTATAGTTGTCTGATACTCTACCTCATGACTATAAAAGATAAGAAATTCTCTGAGCCTGAGAATCACAAAAACAAGGTTTTCAAACCACAACTTGAGGAGAGAATTTAGGTATCTGATATTGCAATTTTTCTTAAATTATTTAGAAGCAGCCACACTACCTTGAAAACTTAGAATGCCTCATGGTCTCTATATTGTGCTCTAACAGTAGCAATTCACTGCCCCCAAAGCCTGATATTTTATAACTACATGTAATAATTCCTTTCAGATTTATCTAGATATAATTGAATTATATATGATAAACTGCACATATCCAAAGTCTAAAATTTGGTGTTTTAATATATATGAGATGTGTCCAAAAGGTATCCAGCCATGTAATATGAAAAATAGAGACATTTATTGGAGAAGATACAAGGTACAAGAAACATTGTACATAGGACAATGATGCCTCAGTCCCCTTCAGAGTAGGCACTTTGAGACCCCACAAAGTTCTCCCAATCACCATCAACTGCCCCATCGTATTTTCCTGAATCTCATCAATGGTCTGAAATCTCTTCCCTTTCACAGGTGATTTTGGTTTTAGAGAAATGCCAAAAGTAGCAGTGCACCAATTCTGGGCTGTAGTGGGGCTGAGTCACCTGGGAGATTTAATGTTTCACCAAAAAACTCTGCATGAGACATGATGCATGAGCAGGCAAGTTTTCATGCTAAAGCTGCCAATGACCTGTTGCCCATAGCTGTGGCCTTCTGAATCATATGAATAGTTTCTGCAGAGGAATGTTCAAGATTAATGCAAAATCTGATACAGATTCATTGCTCTACTTGCTCATTCATTTTGAATGCCATGACCACACAATGCACATGCTCATTCAATGTGTCCACTGCCCCCACTGACTAGTACAGTGAAGTCAGCATTGCTCATGCATGTGCATTCCAGTCCACTGTCCTTGGCTGCCAGGTTACATCAATGTCACGCAAACCATTCTCGTTATATTAACAATGGCTGGGATTTTTTCCTACAGTCCTTGCAAATATATCCGTGAAACCATCACTACAAGCCAAATAATAAATATATCCATCATCCCCCAAAGTTTCCAGGTGCCAATCTACCATGTCTACCCAAGTCCCATCTCTTGGCAAACACTGATTTACCTTTGTTCACTATAGACAAGTTTACATTTCCTAGAGCTTTTTATATAAATGGAAATACATATGTGTTTCTTAATCTGTTCTCTCTCATTCACTGTAATTTTTATATCAGTGCAGGTTGTTGCTTGTTTCAGTAGTTTATTCATTTTTATTGATGAGTAGTACATCATCATATGAATGTAAGACAATTTATGCATCCATTCACTTGTTGATGGCCACTTGGGTTATTTCCACTTTTATGGCTATTACAAACAAAGGTGCTATGAACATTCATGTAAATCGTTTACACAAACATTGTTTTTTGCCCCCCTTGGGTAAATTCCTAGTCAGGGACTAGCTGGGTCATATGGAATAGGTATGTTTACATTTATAAGGAACTACCTGTTTTCCAAAGGGATTGCTCATTCTGAAACCTTTACTTTCTCACCAACACTTAAAGAGTTTAACAATTAACAACCCAAGCTTCATAACTCAAAATTAATATTGCTCTAATGCAACACTCACAAAGGTTAGAAAATATAAGTAATCACCAGTAACTGAATTCAGTAATTACTTTTTTAAAAAGCAGAGCAGAGACTAGTTGATTTACAGAGAAAGGAAAGGAGGTGGAAAAATCTTTGTCTCATTTTACCATGTCTCCTTCAATCTTTGTCAGTTTTCAAGAGTACATACTCTGTGAATACACAATTGGGCAGACATTTCCCTTTAAGAGGTTAGTTACTACACTATGTTTTAACATGCCTGGGAATAGAGTCCGTATGTTTACTGTCTACTCTCTCAGACACCAACCAGCATTTAATATATCCCAGCCTCTTTTAAAATTTAAAAATTGGCATTGGCAACCATATCACCAGATCTTAGTGAAAATGTCTTTCTTCTCCAGATTTATATTAAAAAACACTTGATTTCAATCTATTGTCTAAGACTGGTGTTACAAGCATCTCAGTACTAAAATTAGCATATGTATTATCCAGTGATTTATTGTGAGTAGGAGTTTTTCCTATCCTGTGCTATACTAGCCATTGTCACTGCCCCTTAATATAAAATGACTTTGGACAAATGAACCTGACTCTTCAGAAAGTCTGCCCTTATTCCCACATTTGTTTTTGAACTATAAATCCTTCTGCGTGGGTCCATGAACTTAGACTGCAGTTGACACCCCTGCAGTCTGTACTGTAAGGGACCTAGTGTCCTTGGACTTCTTAAGGGGGTGGGGGAGAGAACATTTCAGGCTTACAGGCCTTCAGTAATATTTGTCCTACAAAAATCTAGAGTTTTTTTTCTTTCATCTGCTCTGCATTAACTCTTAAAATGCTCTGCTGAGTTTCTAACAATTTAACTTGTTCCTAAAGTTCACTTTTTCTTGTCTGATATATGAATACATAGGGGGATCTTGGTTTATTGAATTCAAGTGCTTTCTTCATTTCTTCTTTAACTTGCTTTCTATTCTACACATTTGTGCATATGTGTTTCAAATTAATATATAGTAAAACTGACATTTTAATAGTAAAACTTACACAATTTGATAAGATTTTTTAAGTATAAATTTGTGTAACCACTACCATATTCAGGATTCAGACAGTTCTATCACCCCAAAAATGCTGAGTCCAGCATCACACTGACCCTTTTTGAGCACACCTACCCACAACCATTAGCCCTGGTAATGACTGATCTGTTCTCTGTTGCTATAGTTTTGCCTTTTTCATGTTGTTATTTAAATGGAATTATACCATATATAACATTTGAGACTGGCATATTTCACTCAGCATAATGTCTCTGTGGTGTTGCATGTATCAGTATAGTTCATTACTTTTTATTAGTAATACTACAGTGTATGGATATACCACTGTTTAAGTTTTTCCATAAACTCACTGAAGTTTATTTGGGTTGTTTCTGGTTTATTGTGATTATGAATTTGGCTGCTCTAAATATTATAGTACAGGTTTTTGTGCAAACATACATTTGTATTACTGTAGATATGGGACTCCTGGGTTGTATAGAAAGTGTGTCTCTGTTATTTAGATTTTCTTTGATAGTATTATCGTAGTTATCAGCATATTTAAGAATTTAATTTCTTGAAGCTATTAAAATAGCATTATTTTTATATTTTTGTTTCAATTATTGCTAGAATATGGAAATATTATTGTGTTTTGTGTCTTTACCTTGTATTCTATGGCCTTGCTAAACTCCCTACTTCTACATGTTTTTGATATATTCCTTAGGATATTATACACAGGTGATCACAAATAATAGGGATGATTTTATTTCTTCCTTTCTGATGTGTTTATATCTCTCTCACTTTATTATACTGGCTTGGACTTCCAGTGTGATAGTGAGTAGGAGCAGTGATAGAGGACACTATCCTTTCTCCAGAACTTGGGGGAAAAGCAGTCAGTCTTTCACGAACAAATAAAATGTTAGCTATCAAGTTTTATGTAGATGTCCTTCAGGAGGTTAAGAAAGTTTTCTTATATACCTAAGTTGTTTAGAATTTTTAACACAAATGGATGTCAAACATTATCAGATGCTTTTTCTGCATTTATAGATATGATTATATGGTTTCTCTTCTTTAGTCTGTTAATATGCTTGATTAACGTGATTGAGCTAGGATTATATCCTAAGAACCCTGAAGCATCAATCCAAAAGAACCGATGCACCCCAATGTTCATAGCAGCACAATTTACAATAGCAAAGTGTTGGAAGCAACCTAGATGCTCATCAGTAAATGAATGGATCAAAAAACTATGGTACATTTTACACAATGGAATTCCATGCAGCAGAAAGAAAGAAGGAGTTCCTACCCTTTGCAACAGCATGGATGCAACTGGAAAGCATTATGCTAAGTGAACTAAGCCAGGAGGTGAAAGACAAATACCGTATGATCTCACCTTTAACAGGAACCTAAACAAAAAAACAAAGAAACAAACAAAATATAACCAAAGACACTGAAATAGAGAACAGACTGACAATGTTCAGAGGGGAGAGGAGAGGGAATTTCAGGGGAATTTCAGGAGAAAAGGGGAAGGGTTTACAGGAACAAGTATAAAGGACATATGGATAAAAAACTAGGGGTGGGTGGAAATGGGAGGGAGGAGGGGAGGGTTGGGTGGGTGGGCTGGGATGGGAGTAAAAGACAGAAAATTGTACTGCAACAACAATTAAAATAAAATTTTAAAAAGAGAAAAAATAAAGTGATTGATTTCTGAATATTAAACCAACCTTTTTTTTCATGGGTTAAAACTTACTCAGTTGTCAGTTATTATTTTTATATATGGCTAGATTTGATTGAAGATTTTTGTTTCTCCATTTACAAGTATGAGTCTCTACTTCTCTTTTACTGTCCGTATCTGGTTTAGTATCAGGATAATGTTAGCCTGGTAGAGTTAATTGGGAATTGTTCACTCCTACTTTCTGGAAGAGATAGTGTAGAATTGGAGTCATTTCTTCTTTTAGTGTTTTGTAGACTTCACCAACCTGGATAGTTCCCAAAACAAGATTTCATTTTTAAAAGTTTTGTTTGAATAAACTTAATTTCTAATAGATACAAAAAGTTTAGGTAATGTATTTCTTATTGAGCAAGTTTTATCTAAGTTGACAGATTCATGTGCACAAAGTTGTTCAGAGTATTCCCTTATAACCCTTTTAATGTCTATGTGGCCTGTAATGATGTCCTCTCTCTCATTCCTGTTCTTGGTAACTTGAGGTTTTTTTCTTTTCTTTTTTAACTAGAAGTATTGATTTTATTGATCTTTTGAAGAACCAGCTCTTGATATTACTGAGTTGAGATTCTATAATCTTGTAAGATTGCTCACTTGAGTTCTCTGCTTTCTGTGATCTCCTTGACACTTCCTGGCTCCTCAAAGCTCCCTCTGCAGTGCTCCTGTCAGAAAGGTGAAGTTCCCATTACCCTTCTCTGACCTGTACTTCCTGCACCAGTATCTGCAGCAGTGCGACAAGAGGAAAAAAAGTGGAGATCTGTGCCAACTCTTAGAGCCTTTGAGCAGAGTATTTTCTCTTCAGAAGATACCTGCTTGGTTCCCACTGCTGTCACGTTCACTGCACCACAGCTGAAAGATTGTCTAGTATGATCATTGTGGTTTATATTATGAGAAATACATATTTGGTCTTTCTCCCTGCTCTTGGCACAGAACTCTTAAAACCCTTGGAATTCCCTAAGTGATGAGAGTGATAAAGTGGTGCCGCATTATATTAATGAGGTGACTTTTGGAACTCACCTAAGGATGGGGGCTGGATGCCAGGAAAACCAACAGTGTGATTAAAGGGTTGGAACTTTCAGTTCCACCACCACCCCCACCCGACCTTGGGAGAGTAAGAAAGGACTAGAGGTTGAACCAATCCCCAAAGACCATAATTTAATGACTGTTGGCCAATCATTGAATGACCAATATTAATGGGCAATAATAATTTAGTTATGCCTATGTAATGAAATCTTCATAAAAACCCTTAAGTGAGGGCACTTGGAGAGCTTCCGAGTCAGTGAACACATGGAGATTCATGGAGATCCTGGAGAGAGCATGGAAGCTCTGCACCCTTTCCCCAGACTTTGCCTTATGCATCTTTTCCATTTGGCTGTTCCTGAGTTATATCCTTTCATAATAAACTGTTACTCTAGCCAGTAAAATGTTTCTCTGAGTTCTTTGAACCATTCTATCAAGTTAATTGGACCCAGGGCAGGAGTCATTGAACCTCCAATCTGCAGCCCAGGTGACAGTCTAGACTTGCAATTGATTTCTGAAAGGGGAGTCTTGTGGGACTGAGCCCTTAACGTGCAAGACCTGATGCCACCTTTAGGTAGATAGTATCAGAATTGAGTTAAATTGTAGGTCATCCAGCTGGTATCTCAGAATTGCCTGTTAGTGGGGGAAAGCTCCCACACATGTTGCAAATGGTGAACAAAATTTTACCTGGTTTAGTCATCCTGGCTTTACATTATTGTGACTCCACATTTGAAAATTAGGAAATTTCCTGGAACTGGGATCACTGAAAGCCAGAATCTGTGTCTTTTGAAGTTAGTTCCTAGGTTTCTTATACAAACATGCTGTTCATCTACAAGCTACTTATTAGTCAGAATCAGCATTTACAGACACAATGTCAAAAGAATGGTGGGGTGGGTTACAATTCCCCACTGTTATAATTTTCCACTCTTACACTGCCTTTGTTTAGGTGATTAAGCTGGGAGGTGGAAGAAGCCAAGATGGCTAGAATTCACAGACTGCTGAAATTGAAAGAGCTACTCAGAGAGAGCTTTGGGGATGCAGAGGATTCCCCTTGAGACTTCAGCTGAGCACCAATCAGCACAAGTGGTGATAAAAACACCAAGGCTAGGAAAAGACCAAACAAAAAGTAGACAGAATAATATTTGGAAATTGCGGACCCTTATAAATATTCTCAGCTGGTTTTGACAAAGATACAAAAGCAATTCAGTGGAGGAAAGATAGTCTTTTCAAGTATGGTCCTGGAACAAATGTCAAAACATAAAATTCAGCACATGCAAAAACCTGATATTCAATGTACACCACATATCTTATACAAAAACACACACAATAGGGTTCATAGAGCTAAAAGTAAAACAACTGCGGGGAGGGTGGGGACACAATTCAGCTCCCCTGTCCTTAACATGTAGTTTAAGCAGAGATTCAAGATAAAGAGAAGTAATTTGCATGTGTTCAATGTACTATTTTTTCCAGGAGTCCATTGGTTTGCTTTTCACCATTATGAACTCAGTGCCCATGTGTCCATGGTTTCCAAACAACAAATCAAAACATAATAAGCCCTTTAAAAATGGCTTTTAAGCCTAGTTTATTTCACCCTTTATATAGAACAGAGCATCTGTTTAATGAGCACCAAGCATAAGGCAGGAAATATGGTATACAAGATGAAAAAGAAAGTTTGCCCATAAATCATGTTAGTAGAACCAGTTTTTTAAACAATGCATAAGGAGCAAATAATGTTTATAGACATTCTGCAATCACAGATTTGAGAAAATTGCCCAGTAAAAGCCCTGCAAATCTCAGTTCTCCTATCAAAATATAAGGAACTTTCTGGATGATTGTATGCAATACCTGCTAGGCCAATTTATTAGCAGTATCACTAAAGTCTATAGTTTGATGTTATGTGTTTACATTTCTGTTTTAGTTGCCTATGGCTGCAAACAAATCACCTGAAAACTTAGGAGCTTAAACCAATAACAATCACTTACTATCTTTCAATTATGTGGATTAACTGGGAAGTTCTGCTGGTCTGGTTTATAGTTTCTCATGTGATTGCAGTCAGATGCTCACTGGACATGGAGTTATCTGGAGGTCAGACTGAAATAGCTCATCTCCACAGGGCCTCTCCTAATAGTCTAACCTCTTACAGAGGAGCTGGATCTCAATATGGTGGTTTAGAGCTCCCAGCAATTGCAGAATTGGAAGCTGCCTGGGCTCAGATAGCACAGAACCTTACTTCTACTGCCTTCTTTTGGTCAAAGAAAGCCACAGACCAGTGTCAATTCAGTGTGGAAAGGGACTACACAAGGATGTGACTATGAGGAGGTGTGGTTACTGGGGTCATCTTTGAAGACTGGCTGCCACAGGTTCCCTTTGGGCACTTTGGGTAAGTTAATTTTTCTGGGCTTGAATATTGCACTAATCTCCTATCTGGCCTCCCTCCCTATTTTCACCTGTGTGTCTCTTCAGTCTACTCTCCTCTGCAGCCAGAATGGTCCCATTAAAAGGTAAGTCAGGTCAGGTGAGTTCTCAACTCAAAATCCGCCACTGGTTCACACTCAGAATAAAGCTACATATGTTTCCCCCTACCATGTCCTATATGACACTCCATCACCTGCCCCCACCCCATGTTTTCTTGCATCTCCTACTACTTCCCTCCATTCACTTGACTGCAGCCACATGGACCTCTGTCTTCCTTGAGTCTTCCAGGCACCTCTCTTTCAGGGTCTTTCCACTTCTCACTCTCTCCTCTCGGGACACTTTTCCCCATGTATTTTCCGGGTTCAGTCTCTCATCTCTTTCCAGTATTCACTCAAATGCCACCTCCATGAGGACTTCTCTGACCACCATCTTTTAAGTTGCTGCCTACTTGCCACCTGGTTGTCACTCCATGTCCCCACTCCCTGACTGAGTTATTTTTTCCAAAGCACATATCACCATCTAGCATGCTATATAGTTTACTGACTTATTTTGTATATTTTCTTTTCTACTGACATAAATGTAAGCTCTTTGAAAGCAGTGATTTTTATAACAACTTTATTAAGAATAATGAACATACCATAATATTCACCCTTTTCCAGAGTACAAGTCAGTGGTTTTTACAATAGCTTGTTGACAGAGCAGCACCCATCACCACTTTAATGTGACATCAATTTCATCACCCTAGAAGAAGCCCCATGCTTATTAGCAGTCAGTCCCCATTCCACCCTCCTCTAGTCCCTCACAACCACTAACCTCCTTCCTGTCTCTATGGATTTGCCTATTTTGAACATTTCACATAATTGAATTATACAATAAGTGGTCTTTGGTATCTGGCTTCTTTCACTTAGCATAATGATTTCAAGGTTCATCCATGTTATGTATTAGTACTTCATGGCATGTATTAGTACTTCATTCTTTTTATGTCTGGATTATTCCACTATATGGACAAACATTGTGTTTATCAGTTAACCAGTTGATGGACAGTTGAGTTGTTTCTGCTTTTGAACTATGCATTATTATGCATTATGCATTATTATGCATAATGCCACTATGAATGTTTATGAACAAGATTTTGGGTAGACATATGTTTCCATTTCTCTTGGGTATATACCCAGGAGTGGAATTTCTAGATCATATGTCAATTCTATGTTTAGCTTTTGAGAACTGCTCAGCTATTTCTGCAACAATTGTACCATTGTACACTCCCACCAGCAATGTACAAGTGTTCCAATTTCTCCACATGCAGCTCAGCATTTACATTTTGTGATTTTGATGAGCATTTCTCTAATAACTAATGATGCTGAGTATCTTTTCATGTGATTATTAACTAATGGGTGTCTTTTTTTTTTTCAGAAATATCTATTCAAGTTATTTTCCCATGCTTTATTTATCTTTTATTGAGGAGCTGTAAGAGTTTTTTATGTATTCTGACTGTAAATCTTTTATCAGATATATAACTTACAATTATTTTCCCCATTGTGTGATAGTCTTTTTACTTTCTTGATGATTTCCTTTGAAGCACAAATGTTTTCATTCTGATGAAGTCCAATTTACCTATTTTTTTTCTTTGGTTACTTGTGCTTTTGGTGTCATATTTAAGAAACCATTGCCTAATGCAAGGTCACAAAAATTTGTCCTGGATTATTTTGAGAGTTGCATAGTTGAATCTCTTACATTTAAGTCTATATTCCATTTAAATAATTTTTGTATATTGTGTGAAGGAAATGGGTATTTGCAAATGGATATTCAACTTCCCTAGCACTATTTGTTGAAGACTATTTATTTTCCTAATGAACTGTCTTTGCATTCTTGCCAAAATCAATTGAATATAGGCACTTGGGTTTGTTTCTGGACTCCCAGTTTGATTTTATTAATCTATATGCTTTTCTTATGTTAGTAATATACTCTTTTATTGCTATAAATTTGTAATAGTTTTGAAAAAGAAGTGTGCTTCAGACAACTTTGATCTCTTTGAAGGTTTTGTTTGGGTTTGGTTTGGGTTTTGTTGTTATTGGCCTCTTGCATTTCCAGATGAACTCTAGGTTCAGGTTGTCAATTTATGCAGAAGTGGAAGTTAGAAATTTGATAGGAATTCCACTGAATCTGTATATCATTTTGGGGAGTATTGCCATCTTAACCATATTTGATCTTTCAGCCTGTGGGTATAGGATTTCTTTCAATTTACTTAGGTCTTCTTAAATTTCTCTCAAGTACATTTTGTTATTTTCAATGAACAAATTGTACACTTCTGTCACAAAGAGTCTGATTCCATTTTTTAATGTTTTCTGACAGCTTGTAAACCTTACCCTGCCCTCTGCCCCTTCAGTCCCACATCTGGTCAGACTGATATGAGCTGTGTGCTCCCTTTGGCACTGGTGGGAAGTTCAAGCCATGTACAGAAATACTCACTCCAGTTCCACCTCTAACTGTTGAAAAACACAACCCAGTCTTCTTTCCCAGCCCTCTAAAGCCATTTACAGACCTGCTTGGGAAACCTGCTTCACTCTTCCCAGAAAGCTTCATGTGAGTAACAAATCATTTCATAATCTCTGATGTATGTTTGACATCCTCAGTCTTAATATCTGAATCAAAGTTTGGGTGGGAATTCACCCTGCTTTTGCAGAGTGCTCACAACAATGTCTTTGGTAAAATTGATTTCTAAACATATTTTTATGCTATTGTAAATGAAATTGTTTTCTAATTTAATTTTCAGATTGTTCTTTGCTAGTGTAGAGAATTGAAATGAATTGATTTTTGCATATTGGCCCTGTATCCTGCAACTTTGTTAAACTCATTTATAAGTTCTAATCACTTTTCAGTGGATTCTTTAGGATTTTTCATATACAAGATTATATCATCTGCAGACATAGTTTTACTTATTATTTTCTAAAGTGGGTATTTTATTGCTTTTTTTGTCTAATTGTCCTAGCTAGAACTTGTAGTGTGATGTTGCATAGACATGACAAGAGCAGACATCATTGTCTTTTCCTAATCTCAGAGGAAAAAAAGCATCCAGCCTTTCCCCTTTAAGCATGTTGTTAGCTTTGGATTTTCACAGATGCTCTTTTTCAGCTGGAGGATGACCCTTTCTATTCCCAGCTGGTTGAATATTTTTAATTATGAAAGAATGGTAGATTTTGTCAAATGTTTTTTCTGCATCTATTGAGATGATCATATGCCTCGTTTTTTATTTTGTAGATATAGTCTATTATATTATATGAGTATTACATAATTTTGGATAGTAAACCAACCTTGCAACTTGGAATAAATCCCACCTAGCCATGATGTATAATTCTTTTTATATGTTACTGAATTCAGGTCGCTAGTATTTTGTTGAGAATTTTTGCATCCATATTCATAAAAGATATTGGTCTGTAGTGTTCTTTTTCTTGTGATTTTTCTGCCCAGTTTTGCTATGAGGGTAATACTGACCTCACAGGGTAATACTGACCTCACAGAATAAGTTTAGAAGGCATCTCTTCTCTTCCATGCTCTGGAGGAGTTTCTGGAAGATCGATGTGGGATTTCTGTTGTTGCTTTTTGTTTGTTTTGTTTTGTTGTTAATGTTTGGTGGAGTTCACCATCTGTTCCTTGATTTTTCTTTGTAGAAGGTTTTTTTTATTAATATCTCAGAATCTTTACTTGGTCTAGGCCTATTCAAATTTCCTAATTTTTTATTTTTTCCTGAGTCTGTTTTGGTAGTTTCTGTCTTTCTAAGAATTTGTTAATTTCATCTAGGTCATCTAATTTTACAATTATTCATGGTATCTACTTAATAATCCTTTTAAAAAATTGCTGTAAGGTTGGTAGAGATATCCTTTCTCATGAATGATTTTAGTAATTTCAGCTTAGTCTTTTTTTTAATTTAGATAAATGTTTGTCAATTCTGTTGATATTTTCAAAGAAACAACTACTGATTTTGTTGATTTTTTCTTTTGTTTTTTTATTCTTTATTTATTTACATCTGCTCCAACCTTTATTATTTTCTTAACTCAGCTTGACTAGGGTTTAGTTTAATCTGCTTTTTCTAGTTTTTTAAGATCAAAGTTTAGGTTATTGATTTAAGATTTTTATTGTTTTTATAGGCACTTACAACTTTCCTTCTAACCACTGTTTTAGGTGCAAGCCATAAGTTTTGTCATAATTTTTTTTAAGATTTTATTTTTAGAGAGAGGGAAAAGGACGGAAAGAGCGAGGGAAATATCAGTGTACAGTTGCCACTCATGCACCCCCTACTGGGGACCTTGCCCACAACCCAGGCATGTGCCCTGACTGGGAATCAAACCAGTGACCCTTTGGCTCACAGCCCACACTCAATCCACTGAGTTATACCAGCCAGGGCCGTTTTGCTTCTATTTTAATGTATCATTAAGTCTTTTCTAATTTCTCCTGTGATTTCTTCTTTGATCTATTGTTTATTTAGTTAACTTTCCATATTTATGAATTTCACAAATTCCCTTCTGTTATTGACTTCTAATTTTAGTTCATTGTGGTTGAAAAACATATTTTGCATGATTTCAACTTCTTTTGTTGTTGTTCAGTTACAGTTGTCCCAATTTTCCCCTATTGCTTTCCCTTGCCCTGCCCATCCACCTCCCCTCCCCTCCCTCAGTCAGTCCTCACCCTGTTGTCCATTAAAATTGGTGAGACTTGTTTTATGCCGTAACATATGGTCTATCTTGAGAATGTTCTACATGCATTTGACAAGAGTGTGTATTCTGGTGTTGCTACATAAAAAAAGTTCTAGTTGGTTTATAGTCTTGTTTATGTTTCCTATTTCTTTGTTGATCTTCTGCCTAGGTGTTTCATCCATTATTGAAAGTGGATATTCACATCTCCCATTTTTGTTGTTGAAATACCTATTTTTTCCTTTAATTCTCTCAGTTTTTGCTCATGCATATTGGGGGTCTGTTGTTAGGCACATAAATTTATACATACTATATCTTGATGGATTGAGACTTTTATTATTATGAAATGTCTTTCTTTATATTTAGTAATGATTTTGCCTTAAAGTTCATATTGTCTGATATTAGTATAGCCATCCCAGCCCACTTTGGTTACTGTTCACATAGTATATATTTTTTTTCATTCTTTTACTTGTAGTCTCCTTCTACCTTTGAATGTAAAGATGTCCTCTGAGAGTAGAAAAGCAGTTGCTAGTGTCTGGGGGCTGGGAGAAATAAGGATAGGTTGGTAAAGTGGCACAAATTTTCAGTTATAAGATGAATAAGTTCTGAGAATCTCTTGTAAAATATGATGATTATGGTTGATAATACTGTCTTCTGTCATTGAAATTTGCAAAGAGAGTAAAACTTAAATGTTCTCCTCCAAATAAATAAATAAATAAAGTGATGGGTATGTTAATTAATTAGATGATGGGGGGAGAATTCTTTCCTAATGTTTACATGTATCAAATCACCACAATATTTTAAATATCTTATGATTTTTATTTGTAAATTATACCTCAATAAAGATAAAATTTTAAAAATAATAATAAAGTATATCCCTTATACACAACATATAGTTGGATAATGTTTTGTTTTGTTTTATTTTGTTTTGTTTTGTTTCTATCCATTTGGGCAGTGATTTTTGCTTGTTTGTTTTTTTTACTTTATCTACAACACCCAATAGACATTTCATAGGTACGCAGTGGATATCTGCTAAGCAAATGAATGAATCTTTCTTTATATGTGAAATGGGGTCACATGTGTCTTTCTGGCACATTGAAAAGTACTTTGTAAACCATGAAACATTATCTGAATTTATGGAGATGTTCTTATTAATAAATATTCAAGGTTTGCTAAAATGAATGTCTTCCCTGAAGAAATAGGACCCTTTGTAGCATTTTTCTGGTCAAAACAATCCACACACTGACAAGAACACACATGGGAATTCAAGAGCAAGAGCAAAGCTTGTACCCTAGGCTTATGTTACATTATTCTGTGATGGTTGCTTTGGTTTTATTGTATGAACTACAAATGTCAAAATATAAAATAGTTAGTATGGAGTAGTCCTACTGAATGGAACTGTCAGTTTCCTCTGCTTTGACACTGGTCCCCAAAGTGCACTGAGCTGTCTCCTAGAAGCCCAATAACCACATATTCCAATGTCAAATGCATGGATAAATTGTCTTAGTTCAAACCTTTTTACCTAAGCATCCAAGCTTTTTGTATTTGGGTGAAAGAGAAAATGCATGTACATAATATGCAGTATAATTATATGTGACTTTTTCTTCCTATTTTCTAATTTTAGGAAAAGTTCCTCCTTTATAGTCTAAGTGAAAGGTAGGATTGAAGCAAGAGAGAGATGCTTCATTTTGTTTTTAATTTTTACTCCAAGTATCTGACCTTAGAGTTTTCCAGACCTTTCCCATCAAACTGTGCATATAGTCAGACATTTGGATAAGGTTTTGTCACATGCAGGGGTCCAGCCAACCATCCACCCACACCCCGTCTCCTGGTTCACTAACTATAATCCGTGCATGCACTAAGCACCTATACAACATCCATCTTCTTTCCTCTCTTCACTCTTCCAGCAAAACTGTCAAAGGGGATTGAGAGACTATGAGCACCTCATCACAAGATTCATCCTTGGTATGATGTATCTTGACTCAGAAATAGGCTTGGTACACAGTAAATTATATTGAGCCATCCAGTAGAATTTCAGTCACTATAGCTCCTTGAGAAGACAGAAAGAATTTGTGGCAAAAAGTAATGAAGTGGATGTGTGCAAGTCCTTCCTTACTTGTGAAAGCTAAAGCTATTTTTTCTTCAGACTCAGTTTCTATGCATAAGTATTTGGAGCAGTCCTTGCCTTCTTAGTAGTCAGTACACTCAGTCCTGCAAAGCATCTTCGCCCGTAATGTATTCCATGGACCACAGGAGGTGCAAGGTGTTCTCTGATGGAAGGAACTCATGGTCAAATAAGTCTAGATACTCTGGATAACATAGGCTCCTATAGGAGATAATCAGTGCATATTGGCATAGTAAAGCCTCTGAGATTTTCTGCAAAATCTATTTTGTTTAACTCTATATTTTCTCACCTTATTTGGATCACAGCACTCTTTTTCACATACTTATCATCTCTTAGAGCCAGTGTCCATGGAATACCCTTAGGGAAACACTATTGTAGGCTGATCCTTGGATTTGTGAATAAATCCAAATAACTTTACTTCAGACTTTGAGAATCTGAGAAAGAGCTAGTGGGTGTTGCATTTTCTTGCTAAACTGTTTCTTGCACAGTGACTCTGCACCAGATTGTGCTAGAAATGCAAGTGCTGTCATAAAGTGAGGCAGAAACCTTCACCAAAGTCTCAAAGCTTACGTTGAAAAAATACGATGTTCCAAACACTGGAATTGCAGATATTTTTTATCTCAAGTATATTCCAAACACATAACTTTACATTTGGGGAAACATCTTTCAGATAAACTGCATGACTTTTTTTTTAGTTTAGTTACAAAATTAATTACTTTCTCTCGATTTACTTTACAGGAGGAGGAGAGGAATGCCAGAAAGTGAAGCTGTTTATTTTGAAAACAAATATAAAATTCAAGCTTCCTCAGGAAGGAAATGATTGAGAGAAGTTTTGAGGTATGAGTAGAAGATAATCAGATGGAGGGGGGAGGGAAGTTCTGGAAAGAGAAATGTGCATAAAGGTAGAGAAGTGTGTGGCAGTACCGCCGGCAAAGGCAGGAGAGGGAACGAGGCTGGAGAGGAGGCAGACAGACCTCTTCCGGGCTGTGGAAGGCTCATTGTGCTAAGTCAGCAGATTTAGACACTGTCCGGTAAACCAAAGGGAGATTTTGAGGAATATTTTTAGTAGTGGGGTAGACTGATTTACATTTTAGAGCTATCACTCTGGCTGCCTGGTAAATTAAGGTTGGGATGGAGAGATACAGATAAAAATAAGGCAGACAAGTTAGGAAGCCACTGCATTAGTTTATGGCAAAAAATGACAAAGGCTTGAACTGAGAAAATGGCAGAAAGGAATTGGAGAGAAGGGGACAAATATAAGTGATGGTGAGGGGTGACTGGTTGGTAAAGGGCTTGAGGAGATATGAGCTAACTCCAGTGAGTGGTAACCATATTGGCTCATCCCCCTCCTTGTGGGTCAGTGTGAAGAGCTCTGCACTGAGGTCAGGAGATTCAGTGCTTGTTCTGGTGCCGCCATTGTTTGCCTCTTTGAACCTGACTATTCACCTCTCTGCGTTCAGGCTCTGTTTGGTAAAATCAAACAGAGAGACTAACTCCCAGCCATAATATCTTGGGAATTCATTCTATGTTCTAATCATGGCTTCCATAATATTAAAAATCATCGTACATTTACAATGTTCTACCTTATTTATATATTTCTCTGATTATGTATTGTTACCTAAAAACTTAACAAAGCACCCCAAAATATAGTGGCTTAAAACAACAATTCATTATTCTTTCTCAGGGCTCTGAGTTGACTGAGCTGAGCTGGGGGTTCTAAATGGTTTCTCATGCTGGGGCTACAGTCACTGAAGGCTCAATTGGATGGATGTCCCAGATGACACACTCAGATGGCTGGCCATTGATGCTGGCCGTCTGCCAGGGGCTCAGCTAGGATCATTTGCCAATGTGCCTACCCATGGCCTTTCTATATGGCCTGGGCTTCTTACAGAATTTTAAGAAGACCCCAAAAGGAGCACTTTAAGAGCAAATTTTCTAAGATGTTCAGACAAAATCTGCAAGGCTTATTTTGACCCAGCCTTGGAAGTCCCAGAATACCACATCAGTTGAATTTCATTGATCAAGCGAGTCACTAGGGCCATCCTACATTTGGGAGAAGAATCAGACTTCACCTATTGGAGAAAATGACAGTCACAGTATAGAATAACATGTGTGGAAGGAAATGTTGTTGCTGCTATTTGGGAAAATATAATCTGTAAAATAGGTATTTGAAAACATTTCTAATTGTTCTCACTTGCTCTTTGATGATAGAGATCTTCGCTTCTTTTTTAAAATTGTCTTTCTATCCCCTTCCCTTTGATCACTATTCACTCCCCATCTCACTCTGTGTCAAGAACAGTATTTTACATATGCCAGAAAGTCAATAGAATTTGTCCATTGATTTTCTTTCTTTCTTTGAGAACAAAAAGCAAATAAATATTCACAAGTTTATTTTAGAGATGTGAACAAACCCTTCCTCACCTCAATATTTGGACTCCTTGAAACTATAGGTCAAGTTCCATTATACTGTTCCCTCAACCTGGTATAATCCCCATTACATATCTGCCAAAAGAAATTGACCCTTCGTCAATGCTTTGATGTAAATAGCTACTATTTATTAACAGTTAGTATGTACCAGGAAATGTGCAAAGTGCTTTATCTAAATTACATCTCTTGAGTCATTTGATGCCTCCCACAAGAGAGCATAGTCTCACTGAGGACCAGAACTTAATCTGACTTTTTTTATATCTGCCACTGCAGCCAGCATAGAGTGTGATACATGGTTATAACTTGGCATTTGTATGTTGGTTTGAATAACATTGTGGGGGAAAATCTGAAAAGCATTTAATGCAACTTTTCAAATCTCTCAACTTCCTTCCAGGCTTTGTCAATGCACATTTGCTTGTCATATAGTGAGCAATGTAAAAATGCTATTTGTTTCTGTTTTTCCATTTGGAAATATTTCTTAAATACACTGCTGTGTATAGTAACCAACTTCCAAGATGGCCCCCAAGATTCCTGACTCCACGTACGTGTGCCCTGTGTAATCTCCTCCTGCACTGAGTCATAGTTTATGTGATCAATAGACTATGAAAGAATGACAGTGTGTGACTTCTGAGGCTAGGTCATAAGACGTATGTGACCTCTACTTGGTTTAATGGACCATTTCCTCTTTATAACCACCGTGTTATAAAGAGGAGACTCAAGCAGCCCTATGGAGAAACCCACACGGAAAGGAATCAAGCCCCCCTGCCAATGCTCATTCAGTGCCAGCTAATTCCTGACCACACCCTCATAAAACACTCAAAGAACCACCCAGCTAAGCCACTTGTCAATTCCTGACCAACAGAAACTGTGAGAGATAACAAATGTTTTTTAAACTTCTAAGTTTTAGAGTAATTTGTTTTGCAGGAACAGATAAGTAATATACTATGTACCTCACATTGTCTACATGCTTATAAATAATGAGGGACAATGTGCACAGTAGTTAAGAGTTCTGACAAGAATCAGTTTGCCTGGGTAGAAATCTCAGTTCTTATTAGCCAATGAACTTCATTTGGCAGGTTACTTAAGCCCCTTTTGTCTCAGTTTCCTCGTCTGTAAAAAGGATGATGATAATATAGCTATTTCACAGGGTTGGTTTGCATATATTATATAATTTAATCTGTGCCATTCAAAGCATTTTGTAAGTCTCCCTCGCATGAAGTAAATACCCAGTAAGTGTTAGGTATTATTTCTTGAAATAATTTCTTTAAGAAGAACTTTAATGGATGATAGTCTCCTGCCCCAGTTATGATATAACTTTAATGGAGGCCAGGGAAAAAGGACATGGTATTATTTCCCCTAAATTTGATTCTGCCGCTAGGCTTTCCTAGCTTAGGTAGTGCCTTTGTGTGGATTATTCAAAAGTACCAATGCCAAGGTCTATGGCAGAATCATCAGGACTAGTTTTCCTCCTTCCCCCCATAGCAGTCTGAAAAATGCACCTTTCCCTAAAGATATTTGTGTTCTAATCTCTAGAACCTATGACAGTTACCTTATTTGGAAAAAAGCTTTCTGTAGATGTGACTAAATTACACATCTTGAGATAGGGAGATTACCCTGAATTATCCATGTGGGCCCTAGAAGCAATCACAATTATCCTTATAAAGAGACAGAGAGGCCATTACACACAGACAAGACAAAGGTGATTATCACCAGAGAAGCAGAGTAAGAGTGATGAAGCCACAACCCAAGGAATGCCAGCAGCCACAGAGGCTGGATGGGGCAAGGAACAGATTCTCCCCAGACCCTTTGGAAAAAATATGGATATGATGTAACTTTAATTTCAGACTTCTGGCCCCCATTACTGTGAGAAAATAAATGTGTTGTTTTAAGCCACCAGGTTTGTAGTGTATGACTGCAGCCACAAGAAACTATACACTCCCCTTCTCCAACCATTGGAAGGGCCATCATTATTAACAATATAGAGACAAAAACGTGGAAGTAAAAGGGAAGAAACAGTAAATGAGCAGCTTCTACATTACCTGCCTCTGCCGTCTTTCATGACTAGATCAGACCTGAGCTGGGGGCCAGTTTGCATTACATTCAAATCATAAAGACTTGAAATCTGAAATACTGTATTAAAATTTATATTTAGAGCACACTAGACTTTTTAGGTATCTAAAAGTGAGGCTGAAACACATAAAAGTGACTGAAAAAAATCTATAAAATTGGCCCATAATATTACCTGTGGACAGGTAGAGAGAAATAGATATGAAGAGCAATGTTTAAAAAAATAAAACAGATAAATCCCATGTCAGTACATAGGACGCAAGCACCCGCATGGCAGAATAGCAGAAATATGGTGGGTGGGCTGGCAGGTTGGAGTGGTGGGCAATGCACTAGGGATGTGCCAGAGGAGACTGACTCTGCCCATGATCTACATCACTTGGACCCACCACGCATGGAAAGTATGACAATAGTTTCCACTTGAGCACCTAGCCTACACTAGTCCTATTGTTATTTATAATCCTCACAGTAATCATGCAAGGTACATGTTTTACTCCATTTAGCAGATGAAAAAACAGGGCTTGGACATGATTAAGTAAAATGCCTAAGGTTGCAAAAGCTCTCACATCCTTGCTACCCTGCTATTGACATCAAAATATGCTGTCCCTTGCCCATTCTCTAACCGAACCCCATGTACTGAACTCCAGATCCACAGCTTCCATTCATTACCTCTACCAAACAAATTTCAAATTGTAGGGACTGGCACTCAAGAATTGGAGACCTATGCTATAGTGTGTGCCCTAATCAGGCCAGCAACTGTTCTCTACTCCTGTTTATTTGAGCATGCATGAACTCAGGAAGCATCTTGGCAAATATCCTGTGAAAGAGAAAGATTGCTGCTCATTAGTTCTCTCAACACAAAAGAGTGAAATGACTGGCTTCTTTTGGGTTCTAGTAAAGTGTAGTGGTGGGAACAATGTGTGCGATGAAATACAAAACTGGTTTTATATTCAAGCTGTGATGGAGAGCTCATGGGTGGTGTAGAGCACTTTGTGAAGGGGAGATTCATGTACAGTGAGAGGAACTCTAAGCCTGCTGGGTCTATGATATATGCCCCATGCCCCGTCTTCTCTCAATCACACAAGCCTGACACTTGGGAGTGCTCCTCAGTTTTCCATTTTTTTACCCTCCTTATAAACTCCTAAATACCTAGGAGGAGGGAAATCTTTCCCTACTCCCCGGACCCTCTGGAGCTGCCCTGGTTCAAGCTTTCTTCATCTACCACCTAGATCCTTGTCACCTAGTTATCTAATCCACATGCTGCCTCCAGAACCTCATCTTCCCCTTCTCACTCTCCTCTCTCCCACCCCATCTGCAACCAGGGCAGCTGTTCTCAAATAGAGGTGAAAAGAAAAAGCATCCAGTAAGCCTGTGTCTTAGTCAGCTTGGGCTGCCATAACAAAATATGACTGACTAGGTGACTTAGACAGCAGGAATTTATTACTCACAGTTCTAGAAGCAGAAGTCCAAGATCAGGGGCCAGCACAGTCTGATTCTGGGAGAGATCTTATTGGCTTGCAGAAAGCCACCTTCTTCCTGTGTCCTCCCATGGCAGAGAAAGAGAAAAAGTGGGGAGAGAGGGGGAGAGGGGGAGAGAAAGAGGTGGGGAGAGGTAGAGGATGGGGGAGGGGAGAGAGAGAGAGCTCTCTGATATCTCTTCTTGTAAAGGATCTCACTCTCATGGACTCATCTAACTCTAATTATGTCTCAAAAGCCCATCTCCAAATACCATCACATGAGGCATTAGGGCTTCAACACATGGAATTGGGGCGACACAATTCAGTTGATAGCAACTTATGAAAATGTTTATTTTTGGATCTCACACCCACAGATTATGATTCAGTAAGCCTGTGGTGGGGCTCAGGGACCCACATTTTATCAAGTATCCTAAGAAATCCTGACATGTGGAATCTGCAGACAGATTCCAGTTGCTTCTTACCTAAGCTGCCTAGTGCAATCACAACGGAGCTTTTAAAAATCATCAGTTGTGGGCCCTGCTCCAGATCAATTTACTCAGGATCTCTGAGGGTGGGCCTGGGCACCAGCATTTCTTCAAAGCTCAGCAGGTGATTTTTATGTGTATTCAGGGATAATAAGCAATACTTCAATGGTGTCATGAAGCAGCAGTTCTCAAATTGTGAGTCATGACTCAACAATGAGTCTTGAAATCACAGTGAATTGCCAGCAGCAATTTTTTAATGGAAGAATAGAATCTAAAAAGAAAAACATTGAGTGCAGAGTCTAGGAAAAGTAACTATTATTTTGTGAGACATGTTATCATTTCATAGTCAAGTCTTTGTACATGCTGTCACTTCTTCCTTCAATGCACCTGATATTCATCCTCCAAAACCCTTGTAGGCATCATGTCCCAGTGAAACCTTTCCTTCTCCTGTTCCTGGGTGTCATGCCTTCTGTGTTTAAAGGGGTCTTCTCATGTCACTCTAATGTGCACTTCTCACGGTGATTATGGATAAAAGCGCTCATTTCCCTGGGGGGTCTCCTTCAAAGGTAGGAACAGTGTCCTGTACATTTTAAAGTCCTCAACCCAGAGCTCATCCTCTAGTACTGATCAAGTGCCTGCTTGATTATGCTTTTTGTATTAGTCAGGGTTTTCTAGAAGGACAGAACCACTAGGAGATATGTATAGTATACCTGTTGGGTATATATGTCTCCTAGTGGTTCTGTCTCTCTACCGAACCCTGGAGAAATATATAAATATGTATTTTATTTTTCTTCTTGTTATAGATACATGTATATATGTGCATATATATGTATATATATGTATACACATGTGTGTGTATAGAGAGGGAGAAAAAGAGAGAGAAATGTATTATAATAATTGATTTGTGTAATTATGGAGCTGAAAGGTCCCAGGATCTGCAGTCTGAAAGCTGAAAAGCCAGGAAAGCCCATGATGTAATTCAGTCCAAGCCCAACGGACTGAGAACTGGGGGAACAAGGGATGTAAATTCCAGCCTGGGTCCAAGGGCCTGGAACACCAAGGGCAGAAGACTGATGTTTCTTTCAATGGCAGCATTGAGGTGAGAAGGGATAAATTCCTTCTTTCTCTGTCTTCTGTTCTATTCAGGTACTCAGCTGATTGGATCATGCCCACCCACATCAGGATGGCCATCTGCTTTACTTAGTCCACCAACTCAAATGCTAATCTCATCCAGAAACACACTCACAGACAAACTCAGAAATAATGTTTAATCAGGGTACCCTGTAGCCAGTCAAGTTGACACATAAAATAAATCATCGCACTTGTTGTGTGATCTATGAGTAAACTTTGAAGTTCACGAGTTACAGTAAAGTTCATTTTTTAAGTCAATGTGTTTGGAATAAAAGGATCAAAGTTACTAGTGAAAGCAAGAATGATTACAACTGCAAGAGGCTTTAAAAATTACCCAGTACATTATCACACACATGAGGAAACTGAGCCAAAGGACAATGTCGGACAAGTGGTGACAATGGGCAAGGAAAGGACTGGACAAACCTCTAGAAGAGCAGTATGGTGTTCTCTCTGGTGGCTTTTATGCTACAGAGACATTCGCAATCACTGAGAAGTTAGAGAGTAGGAAGCTCCTCTCCAGGCACACACAGTACATTGGGCATCACTCCCAAGAGATCGTCCAACCTGAGACTGCTCAGCATCATCCTCTAAAAGAGTCTGATGAGGCACCGCCCTTGGTGCTCTTGGTTCTCAGGTCTTTGGACTCAGATTGAATTCCCCTGCAGGCTTTTCTGAGCCTCCAGTTTGCTTGGGACTTCTCAGCCTCTATAACTGTGTGAGCCAATTCCAAGTGGTTCCTCATGTGTACTCAGTAAATGTGTTGAGTGAATACATGAATTAAGAAAATTTAACTACACTTCTTGGGATGGTGGGCAAGCTGGTAAATATCTCTGAGCCTCTGTCTCTTGAGCTATAAAAGGCTTTGATGCTTCTTACTGAGGATTGAAGCAGATAATGCATATGAGTGCTTAGTAGCACAGTGTCTGGCACACAGGAGAATGCTTATTTTGGGGGATGAAGTTCCTGTCACTGCTTTATCTGCCAGTGGCTGGTCTCTGCACAGGCACCACGGCAGGTCCCTCCTTCTCAGCCCCACTTCTTTAGTCATCTGTTAAAAAGAAAAAGTATGCAATGATGTAAATATAACTTATCCAGTGATTGTGTTATGGCCCCTGTGTTCTTTCACTTGAAAGCCTTATTTCCAAATGTAAATTCATTAAATGGATTTCAGGCAAATCACTAAAATGACTCCCTGAAAGTCTTCTAGGGAGATGAGACATAGAAATTAATACTGCAGCATCTCATCATCACTAAATATTGGTTAAAATGTTACTAAACTATTCTTGCATAGTGGTCAATATTTATTATTTTAGCTCAGTAAAGGAAAATTTTTTGCAAAGGCTCATTGAGGTCCTTTTTCATAATTTTCATTTTTCTGAAAGGACATGTTTATTTCATCCTGAATTTTTCTATCATTATTTACAGGATCCTAACCTTTGTAGATTGAACAGGAATTGTTAGATTCATATTTCGAAGGAGGAGTATCAATGTATACAAGAAATTGAGGTATAACATCAGAATGCCAATTTACTAATTTACAGAGAGGAAATATAATAGTGAACCTCACATTACCACCATCCAAGCCAGAGCATTCTCTCCAAAAGAAAAAAAAAAGAAATGGTGATTTGCTTTGTAATTTTATGGGTCTTCAACCCTGTTCTGATAGCGACATCACGGAGCTGACCTTAGTTGCCCATCCCCCTCTATGTGCACACATGCACTTGTCAGCCAGTCCCCCTCCCTCCTCCTCCCTCTTCTTCCCCTTCCCCTCCCCCCACACACCCTTGGTATTTTGAGTGACATCTCTCTAATGGTCAGTTGGTTTTACTTGCTGTCGCATGTACTTTTCAAAAGTAACATTCTTTTTCAACAGTTCTCACTCCCATCTAGTCGATGGTGCTCTGATTTATGCCCTCTAGGCCTTTCAGCAGAAAGGGCTCTTGGTGAAAAATGTTCAAGTGTGTAGATCTAAGACTGTCTTTGTGCAGCTTTCACATGTGAATGACAGCTTGACTGGATACAGCAGTCTGGGTCAGACCCCGATCCCTTGAGAACACTCAAAATGTCAGCTCAGTGACTTTTGAAATTGACCGTGGAGTAGAACTTATCTCTTCCCCCTCCCCCCGCTTGGAAAATTGTTCTCAATGAAGTTTAAAATGTCGATGGTTTCCATTTATTAACTTGAACAAGGAAAAAGTAAGACTTTAAAATTTCCCAAGCTTTTTCCTTTTTTCTAAGTCTGGGAAACTTCATTTGTATATACCGTCAATTATGATAAATTCAACATGATTTCAATTAACTTTCCAAAAGGTAATTTTTGGAAACTTAATGAATGAGGTCTAAAGTTAATCTGGAAAAGTGGTAAAGAAAAGTTCAAAATTGGAGAATAATCAGGAAGGGAATTTATCTTCTAGTTGTCAAGATATCCTAAAAGCTACAATAATTAAAGCAGAGGGGTGTCGCCTCAGGAATAGACAAACAGGCGAGTGTACTAGGATACAGTTCCCAGATAGACCCATGTGTATGGACAGCTGACATGAATGTTCAACCCAGCATGTCAAGTAATGGAGAAAGAAGAGGATATTCAACAAATTATTGGGGGGGAAATGAAGGAAAAGAACCTAAACCTCCTTCACATACCAAACATACACACAAAAAATATATACATTCTAGGTATATTAAAGAGCTATTAAAATAACCTTAAAATAGTATAATATTGCTTTGTATCTTGGAATAAGTAACATCTGGCAAAATAAAATAAAATAAAATAAAATAAAATAAAATAAAATAAAATAAAATAAAATAAAATAAAATAAAATAAAATAGTACCAAGGAAAGACACACATGTTTTCCCTCCTATATAAGAACTGAAAATTTCAGGGAAAGACATGCCAAACAAACTTCATGGAACAGGTTTGGAAAAAAATATTACCAAGGCATTTCATGAACAAATGATTAATATTTATAACACTGAGTATGTTTAATAGAGTTTAAGTAGATTTGGGAAAGGATGCAGGACTGTGGCCATGGAAGTTGGAATCCACCAAGGAGTGTGCAACAACTCACCTGCGGAAACAAACAGCCCTGAAAGTGGATGGCACTGGAGAGGGCGGGGGCGGGGCCTACATGGTGTGCCCCGCCCCCACTGCGCAGGAGAGGAATGGGAGCGAGGCAGGGCCTACACCGTCCCCTCCCACCACCCCAGAAGACGCTATGTAGCAAAGAGTAGGAGGGCAGCTTGAGCGGTGAGTCTGGAAGCCTAGGTAGGGGTGGGCCTGGGTGGAGCCGCTGCAGGTGCAGATCTTGGTGGTAAATAGATTTGGGAAAGGAATGACAGATAAACTCATGGTCTGAATCTACCATCTTGATATAGAAATCTAGTTGAAACTTGTTACAGTTTCCTCAAAGAAGGGGCCTTGACTTGGGGAAAGTGGTACTAAGTCCTTGCCCAACTCCTACAGGCAGTCACTGTCTTTGCCTCCACCACTGAAGCATCCTGACACTCAAGAAGTCCAGAGTTTTGAAAACTGAATTCAGTGGAATTTGCTGCAGTGATTTCTGCATCACTGTACCCAATGATATAAACAAAGTTGCATTCAAGTACCTAAACCCACATTACAAAAGATGACATTAAGTTCAATATCTGTTTTCCAACCCAGTCCCTGGAGTTTATCCTCATTGATATGTGAATATCCCTCAGCCCTAGCTTTTTAGGCCTCACCACAGCTTTGCTTCCCTTTTCTCCAGTCTCAGACTCAAGAGCCAGGTGTCTTTATTTGGTTCTCTTTGTTATCTTTTTTCAGGGCCTTTGTTCTTGATGTTTCTTCTACCTGGAACCTTCTTTCTGTCCTTGTCTGGTTAACTCTTATTCATCCATAAGACCAAGCTTATTTAGCTTCCTCGGTAACCACAGGTGCTTCCAATCACCATTATTTATCCAGTGCCTAGGAGAGTTCCTAGTATGTACTAGGCACTCAATAAAGATTTCATAAATAAAAAATTAAATAAATTCTAAGGGTGCTATAAGTCTCTTAGGAAAAAATGTACAGAACCCAGTATAAAAATAGGCAGAGCATATGAATAAACAACTCACAGGAAAAGAAATGTTAATTGGGTATAAGGAATCAGATACTGTCATACGCTATAAACAGAAGTATATGTCAAGATAATTTTGGAGAAAGGGATTTGGACACTAGCAAAGTAAAAATTGTATCCTTTGGTCCATCGATGCTACTTCTATGCATAAATATACTCTCTTAAACACAAAGGTATTTATTTATTGTGTCATTGTATGAAATAGCCAAGAATTGGGAATGATTCTGGAGACTACTCAAAAAGGAGCAGTTACATGATAAGTCTAACTTCTAGATCATAGCACAGGTGACTCTCTTTAATGATGTGAATTCAGGGACCCAGTCTCTCTCCAAGTGTGGCTCTATCGTCTTAGTGTCCTTTCCTTCCAGTGTGTGGATGGGGGAGAGCGGGTGAAAGATGGCATGAGATATTTTACAACCCGTCTGAAAGTGACCCCCACCAGTGTGCCCACATTGCGTTGGCAAGAACTTAGCCACATGGTCCCACCAGGATGCAAGAGGGGCTGAATCCTTCCTGTGTACACACTCAGGAGGGAAAAAATAAAAAAGTTGATCTGGAAATAGCTTTAAGGTCTTTTGCTAAAGTGCAAAATGTAAGCTTCAGAAATGCATGTGGAGAATGATTTCATACTCTTAAAACTGCAGTGGGTGCATTCTCACCCTTTTACAATATTTGACATTTTTATAAGTGTAACAGGATATTGAGTTGGATCTTTTCTGTTACCTTGAAATTAAAAACTAGAGTTCAACATTAAAGTCAAAATGGCTTTAGCATTCTCATATTCTAACGAAAATTGTACCCAAGTGCTATCCCCCACCGTAGTCATCCCAGAATACACTTGTGTACAATCTAAATAAGGAGGAGTATAAGGGAAGGAGGAGGACAGTTGTTGGCATCTTGAGGGGAGCAGTAGTTATACCGAGAAACTTTTTCTTCCCTTCCTGGGAGATTTCAATAGGAAAACCCTCAGAGCCACTGAGCACCAGCTGGAATTTGCTGCTGGAATCTCATGTTCTGGCTGTGTGCTCATTAAACTGGAGAAGTCAATGTCCTCCAGGTGCTGTCATCAGAACAAAGAGAAGCATGGTGAGGACTTTTGGAGAGTTTGCCACAAGTCTGTAGGGTTTGGGAGCCAATGTGGACTACATACAGTTCTTTTCTAGAGATTTCTCAAGGCAGGAGGTTCACTGCACCAGGGAGGCTAAAGAAAACTGTAGGTTACGTGCCTGGGGAAAAACATAAAAGTGAGTATGTGGAGTGAATCACCCACACTCTATACCATTCTTTGGAAGATGCAGAAGACCTTTCTGGTTCTTGCAGCTCCTCACAAGGGAGCCCTGTGGTTGGAGGAGAGAATGGAAGAGTAGGACCACCCAGGTGGCAACCAGGACAGCAAGGCAATGCATTATTTGTCAAAGATGTTGAATGCCCATGTGGCTGGAGGGCAAAAAAGATGCCCATTTTGGTGTCCATGGTGAAAGATGAGTTAGGGTGAAGGTGAATTTGGCCTCAAGAAAACCTCATACACATTTATGAAGAGACCAATGACTACACTAGCAGAGGCAACCAGCAGTCAGGACCAAAAAAGCCAGGAAAAGGCCTGAGAATATACCACTGAAATATGTGTAAAACTTCCTCAATTCTCATTTCCTTGCCCCAACCAACCAGAGGGCCTGGGTCATCAAGGAGGAGTAGGAACAGGAGGTAGCTTGTTTCAGGACATATCCCAACCTTCTCCACTCTGAGCTGCTAAAGGCACTGAGAGAAGAGTTTACAATTAAATATTAGATTAAAATCAAGTTTGAGATTGAAGTTTTATAGTAGACTGGTTGTTTAGTAGTCAAAATTGACTAAGAAGTTATTAGATCTGCCTGAGATATCCTAGAAGGACAAGAATGGGTGATTTGACAGCTCATAGTAGATTAGAAACAGAGTGAAACATTTTCATCACTATAGCCCACTGAAGCACACCCCCTTTGCAGTAAAATACACTTAATTACATTTTTTACATTAAAAATAAAGAGAGTTAAAATCCATATCTTGGTGGTGTTGTCTGCTTATTAATTTTACCATTTTTAATCTCCCTTTTTAAAAAACTTTTGAGAGTTCTTTGCTTATATCCTTGATTATTAATTCTGCACTGTTGGCTTTGTCTTCTCCTGTTTTTATAATCCTGCTATGACAGGTTGCAGCTCCACGCTCTGTCTCCTGTGGTCACCACTTTCCATTCTTTTTCTTATCATGTCCATTAATTTTTCTTATCATGTCTTTTTTTTTATTCTGACTTCTATTTGGCTGATTTGATTTTCTGCCACATCAGTTCCATTTCTGACTGCTTCAGTAATGATCTGATTGTGGTTATTGCACTTTTCATCATAGATTGATTTTCTATATTAACTGCAACACCTCTGGAATCTTCCTGAACATTGAAAGCCCTTCTTGAATTATAAGTGAGCGATCTACTTTAGGGGTTAGGATTACTTGATTTTGAATCCTGACTCTGCCACTTAAAAACTGTATGATCTCATAAAATTATAGAGAAAATTATAAGATAAACCAATAATTGCAAATTTGGTGAAACATGTTCCATGATAGCAGGAAGAACCGACAGATTGCATTTAGAGAGCCAATGTGGCAGGCGGGACCACATAGAGATTCAGTGTGTTGCAAACAGGGGCTGTTGGGTTTGTGTGCTACAACATGGGGTCAAGAAGGGGTCAGATTACTAAGGCTCTTGTACAATCCAATTGGGTATGAGGATATTACCCTATAGACACATACTTCCTAAGAACACATGCTGGGAACTGTGAAACAGTGTCCCAGGGGCACGGGAAGCCTCAGAAGCCCCTTGCCACTCTTCCTTGGATTGTCAATATTACTTGCTATACAGAAAACCTATTTCATACTAAAGCAAACATACATACTACTACGCAAGTATGCAAAATCAAAATAAAGTTCTAACATGAGCCTGGCACCTCTATGTGCATGTGGCCTCTAGTGGCCCACTCTGGGCCTGTGAGAGTGCACATCACATTGAGAGAAGGCTGCTGAGAGAAGCCCTCAGCTCCCCTTCAGCCTCTCAGCACAGTTCCACTGGCTGAAGAAAAGTCTTCTTCATCCTTCCCACATGGGCTTCGAGGGGCTGCACACCCCCATTAGGATGGGGAAAGTGCTCTAATTAGGTGACTTAAGTATAAAAACACTCCAGCCCTTCAAAAGTCACTGTCCCAAACAGAGATAAACTAACGACAGTGTTTCCCGCTAATACTGATGTATTTTCAATTTATGCAATCCAGCGTGCAGCGGTCTGCTCCATCCTGCCTCCAGTGATTAATGGCCTGGCTCCAGCTAGGGTCCAAACAGAAAGAGCCAAGGGAAGCAGTTGCAATGGGTTTTATATTATCATGATGGCAACAAACTCATTCTGTAGTGTCAGTGCTGACTGCAGGGTTCTGATTATGAAATATGATGCATGTTGAATTTAATGACTTTCTCTGCCCTTCTGGTGAGTTCACTGCTTTCCAATGTCATTTTCTGTTCTCATCTGAGTGGTAATAAAAGAATATCATTGACTGTGGTAGCTGGTAACCACTGTGTGTTTTACAATAAATTGCACTTCAGGACCTTTTTCCCCAGGAGATATTGGTCAGGAGGATTATTCTAGGGCAGGCCCTGGGATCCCCATCTCCAAGATGATGTGGAATGGGGTGGAGCTGCCCTTTTTAGGGAATTATTCCCTAAGAACGATCATTTTTCAAAGGGTTTTATATCAAAGGTCAGTTTGAACTAGGGGAAAAATAATAAAACACGGGCCCAAAAGTCAAAATGACTAGGGTCCAACCAAAAATCAGTGCAGAATGAACAGGGTCTAATCTGCTAAGAAGTTCAGGAAGGGGAATCTGGGAGAACACAAACTCAGAGTTGGGAAGGCAGCACAGAAAGCTCTGTTCTTTCTGTGCCTGTTTGCCTGTAAGGACCCTTTGTCCTTACTTCATGGAGCAGTCATCTCCACTTGGGAATGAGGAGAAGAAAAATAATACTTAATGAATTACAACTGTGTACCAGATCTGTGCTAGGCAGGAGGTCACCTGCTCTCACAGCATTCTTGTGAATCAGGCCTTACTCTCCTCAATTTGTAAATAAACAGGCTCTGCAGGTTTCTCAGGGTCCCAGAGCCAGTGAAGGTCAGAGCCAGGGTTCTGACTCCCAATAGTGTTTTCCATGGATCAGGAGCACTGGCCTCACCTCGGAGTTTGTTGGAGACACAACATAAGACTTCCGCCCAGTATTGCATGTGCGAGTATGAGAAAATTGCCACACATTCCAGGCTATGGAGTTGGACAGGGGATAGAAAGTTTCCCGGCACTTGAGGCAACCAGGACAAACTTCTCTCATTATTCAGAGGGACGGCTGTGTAATGTCACATTGGCTGTCAGCAGCTTAGATCTACTGGTTGTCCAGCTGACAGCAGTGTTGTGGGGACAGTGCTCCTCAAACTTCAGAGCTCCTGACACTTGCCTAGGCAGCTGGTTAAAGTACAGACTCCTTAGTTCTATATTCTGTCAGAATTCTCCAGACAAACAGAAGCAATAGAATAGGCATATATATATATATAGAAAGAGATTTATTTTAAGGAATAGGCTCATGCAATTATAGAGGTTGGCAAGTTCAAATTCTGCAGGGTGAACATTCAGGCTGGAGAAAGATGAGACAGAGGCCCAGAGCCTCAAGCACCTCCCTGCGGAGTTACCTGTCCAGGCACTCACATGGTTAGTAGCAAAGTCTGGGCCAGAAGCAGAGCACTGGGGCTCTCAGGGCCTAAGCCAACCAACTACAATCTCACTTAGAGATTTCATAGGACTCCCCATACTTAAACATGCTTTATCCCCCCAGAAACCTTCTGCAGTAGGGAGGGCAGCCACTTCCAAGGCCATTTACACTTGAGGAGACTGAGGTCAGGAAACAGCTTTCCGGAGACTTCCCCATGAAACAGTGGAATTGGTTATGTACTTTTTCCACTCCAAGGAAGTTAAGTAATGAGCCCAGAGTCCTAATTCCCACTGAGCCAGACTTATTAACCCCGTGAATGTCCCAAAACAGGAAGTCAGCCAGCCCAGGCCCCAGCCCCATGATGCTGAGTTAACTCTGTTGAAATACCAGTCATAATCCCCAGACCTACTAGTGTTCTAATCCCAGCCCAGGCACTAATTGTATTAACCTGGAAATTGTATCATGGTCCTAGTTTCCTAATGTTTAAAGTAACAGCACTGGACTTCAACATTAAGAGTTTAGGGCCATTTTTCTTTTGTTTTCCCTCAGTTTGCTCTGTGATTTATAATATAGCCTGTACTTTGGAGAGGCTCACAGTTTGTCAGAATACAGACAGTTGTCAGTAGTTTTCTGGTATTTGCCAAAGTATCAATGCTCATACAATGGAGGTAGAAAATACAGGTGACAGGTGACAGAAAATGAATGACACCAGCAACTAGAGGACACTTTAGTTCAGGTCCTAGCCCTCCTTCCCCACATTTAAATTCTGGTTGATTCTACTTTAAAAATGTGCCTGAAGTGCATGTTCACTTCCTAGATCCCTATTGCCCCTGCCAAAACTTCAGGCCTCTCATCATTTACTGCCTTTTTATCCATGGCTCAAACTAAGGTCTCACCCTCTTCTAATTCTACATCCAAACACTGCCACAGCAATTTTGCTAAATGTAAGTGAAATAGTTCGATTCAAGAATAAATGTAAAATGTAACTATCACTCTCCAATTTAATTCATTCATCCCCTTAAAAATTAAATCAACATTCTTCAGCTGGGATTCAAGGTCACCCTTGGTCTGACCTTTCCCACCTAATTGCTTATCACTGTGTGTGCCCCTGGGACCACTTGCAGCTTCCCCGTGCATCATTCTCTTTGTACACTCTGCCCCTCTGACACAGAGAGATCTGATTAAGATAACTCAGATCACTGGGGAGAAGTAGGGAGGGGCCGTAGGAGGAGTTTGCCCAAGCAACTGTGGGCAGTCTAGGATGGGATTGGCTGAGAAGCTGTCTGCCTCCAGAGCCCACGGAAATGGAAAGAGTGCTATCTCTCAGGCTCTCAGGCTCTTCTTCCTTGAGGGTACCTGGGTGGTCGTGCTGCAGCTGCCTGCATTTCCCAACAGATAGTATTTTGCATGGGAAAGAACTCCAGGCACAGCCTAGGATCAGGCTGGCCTGGCAGAGGGTGGCAAGTTTATTCTCTGGCTGTTCTAGAGGGAACAGTCTCTGAGGCAGAAGCCTGCCATTCTTCCAAATTGTAGTTTTTGTATATTACTGTTTTTAGTCTGTAAACTAATCCTATACAAATAAGATAAGTAAAAACAGGGAAAAGAGGGGAGAACTCAGGTGTTAGTTTAGCCTTAACTGTTAGTCTAAGGCGAAATTAACTTCAGTGATTAAAGCTGTGACTTGATAGGCTTAAGTAACTGCTTTTGCATAAATACTTCTTTATCACCAAATATTTGTCTCTGGAATTTTTGCCTTGGGGGCGGAGGTGGGCAGCAGAACCCCAAGTGCTGTTCACTTACACCTCTGTCTTAGATACTCTCCTCCACTTTCTGCTTTGGTTAACTCCTAGTTATCCTTTAAAAGCTGTCATTTGCAACCCAGGAAGACTTTGCATTCCCCTGGGACTGATTTAATGACCTTGCACTATATTCCCATAGCATTCTGTGGAGTCTGTTGGCATCTGCCCCTCCCACTGACTTTCAGGTGGTCAGTCTCCTGGGGAGGTCTTTCACTTCTGTATTAGTAGAACCTGGATGAACCTCATAAATAGAAGGCTAACCCGCCATTGGCTGAGCCAGCTATCCCATCATGATAAGGTGGAGCAACATCATGGCATGGAAATTGCCAAGGGATTCAAACAGGAACATGATGGATATGAGGGTGTGCGTGCATGCAGTCATTCAACAAGTATTCATGAATCACCCCTCCATGTCAAGCCCTGTGCTCAGAGATAGACATGAAATGGAAACACTACAACCTCTGATGAAGTCCTGCCTTAAACTCCAACTTGAATTACATCAAGCCTTACAAAGAGCTACCAGTTTGCAAGACATTCATGATCCAGAGGAATGTGTTTAACAGCATCATGAGGATACAGTCAGAAGAACCCAGAAAGTAGAAAACTCTATGATAAATGACTTGGTTGATTCAAAAAATGATTAATTATAAGGAAAAAATTTTTGTAAAGAGAGAAAGAAGAAATTGATAGATTTAAAAACATTTTCTATAGCGTAAAAAACATTTAAAAGACATATCAATCAAATGTGGTGCGTGGACCTTGAGCAGATATTATTCAACAAGCCAACCCTTTAAAAAATACTTATGAGACAAGTAGAGAAATTTATTAACAGATGCATATTTGATAATATTAAAGAACAACGGTTAATTTCATTAGATACAACATAGGCATTATGGTTATATACTTTTAAAAAATATATACACACACTGAAATATTTATAAATATCAGGGAAGAAGCAGTAAAAATTAAATAAATTAAAAAATAGAAAATTGACCATACTCCCTGGCCAGTGTGGCTCAGTTGATTGGAGCATTATCCCATAAAACCAAAATGTTGTAGGTTCAATTTTCAGTCAGGGCACATGCCTGGGTTGCAGGTTTGGTCCCAGTCAGGGCACATGCCAGTGACAACCAATCAATGTTTCTCTCCCTCTCTTTCTTCCTCCCTTGCCCTCTCTCTAAAATCAATAAGTATGTCCTCAGGTAAAAATGAAAAAAAAATGACCATAAACTGATTATTGTTGAAACTAGATGATGGATATTTAGGGTTCATTGCTCTTCTTCCTACTTTTTTGTATGTTTTAAATTTGGCAGAACAAGTTTAAAATGGTGAGCACAAAGCTGCTCCTATTAGCATGTTATAACTGATATTAAATGAATAATTACAAATGGGTTATTTATAGCTAGTAAGGCCAAAGATGCTTATAAGCTGTGATGTATTTGTATTGAATTCCATTTAAGTGCTATAGGAAATGCTTTCTTAACATTTTGTTTTGCTAAAATTAGCAGTCGATAGGAGTCAAGGCTAACGCTCTTTCAGTTCATTGTCAAAATCCATGTTGGCATGTCAATGAAGGTTTGGTTTTCCCTCTAAGGAATAGCATAGGTCTCAATACCTACACCTGAAAATTGTTCAGCTATTTGTAAAGATTAATTGTGATGTATCTCAATTAGTATTGCTTGTGTGGTATTTTACAAGCAAATTCTTACTGAGTGTGTCTAACTACCAAAATTCAAGAATGGTTTAACTTTATAAATTAGAGTGAATTCATAAAAGTATTTCCAGCTCCTTGCATTTCTTTGGATGCTCAAAGGCAGTGACAAAGGGGCAGACTTTACAGCTGATTTGCTGGATTTATTGAAACCCCCTTTCTCACTCCCAGCTTGTCTCTGCCACTGCTTGTTGTCATTTCCATGCCAGCTGTGGTGGTCACAAGCTATTGCCATGACAGAGAGTTTGTGATTTCATAGGTATTCTCCTTTTCTCATTCACTCTACTTGGGGATGCATTTTAATAAGGATGAGGACAAGGATAGATGAAAAACCTGCGAGTGGATCATCTACCTGCACGTCGCATGGAAGTGAGATTGACACCACAAGCTTTGCTATTCAGAAATGATGGAGCAACAAAGATTACCAAAGCAAAGGCTGACACTTATAAAGCAAAAACAGTCTTCAACAATGAATACATCTGAAATAGATGCTAAATATCATTAAATTACATAATTTAAAATATGGTCTCTTTTGCTTCTTTTTTCTTTTGCAGCTCTTTGCATGAGTTTATTTTTTCTTTTTTTATTATTTATTCTATTACAGTTGTCCCAGTTTCCTTTTTTCCTTTTGCCCTCTTCACCCAGCCCATCCTCTCGCTCACAGTCAATCCTCTCTCCATTGTCCATGTTCATGAGTCATTCAAGTGTGATCAAGTCTATTCTATTGAAAAGATGCAAAAATTACCAAAGTAATATGCCCAGAAAAAATGACATGTTAAAAATTCATTACAATATTTTTTAAAACTAGATTAGCCAAATTTATTTTACCATAGAATAACAAGTTTTTACATCTTTGATTAATTACTTACTCTCAGACGTATGTTTATGAACGTCACCACAAAATATCAAATCTGAAGTACTCTTTCCTTTACACTGGGTGGAGGTATGCCAACAAAATCTGGGTGTACTTGAGGCATGTAAAGTTGCACCATGGTCCCGTAAATGCCAGCAGAAATAAGTATGAAAGGCGTCAGTTTACAGAAAGCAACAGCTGCAAGATATTCACTACAAAAGGAGAGCTATCTTGAGTCGCTGCATTTCTATACACCAACATCTAGGGCATGGCAGTCAGCAAAGTGAATTTAAGGTTGCAACACTAAATGGTAAACAATACCTTATGAATATCATGGGCTTCTTGAGATAAAATTCCATGTTGAAAGACATCCATAGAAGGGAATGATACCTAAAGAATCAATCAAATCAGAAATACATACTAACGTGAAAATCACAGAAGTAAGTGGAGAGACACACTGAAGATAATTCAGGTGAAATAAAAATGAAAAGAGAATCAAAATTATCACAGAAATTTACTAAAGTCCAACCCACAAAATGAAAGAAACGAACGCTGTTCAGTAGCAAGCTCTGTTGAAAAGCGACTTTCACTCTCCAGAGGCTTGAGGCACATTTAATCGGCTTAAAAACAGGGCATCTAAGAAACCCATCCTGCTCCACTGCTTGTTCCATCCACCGCAGCCATCTTCCAGTTTCCTCAATATGCCCGGCTCCCTCCAACCTCAGGGCTTCACACGTGCTGGCCTCTTTACTTGAGTGGATATACCTTGCTTTAGCCTGACTGGCTTCTTCTCATATTTCAGGCCATCATTCTGAATGACACCACCCCTAAGAGAATTTCCCTGTATTCCCTGTAATTCTATATTCCCACATCATTCCTTTCACATCACTAATCAGCATTTGTCATTATTGATTTGGAATTGCCTGTCACCTCCACCATACTAAAAGCTCCATGAGGACAAAACTAATTTAGTTTATTCACCATTGTATCTCCAGTACCTAATACATAAAAGGACTGTAGTATCCAGTTCAGAGTGAGTCATGAAAAAGTATTTTCTGAAAGAATAAATGAATGGTCATAATTCCATCATTTCCTATAAGAAAAGAAGGAGCACCTGTGTAATTAGCATTACTGCAAAAGTTAACACTTAGAGGAACTCTGATTTTAAAAGAGCACAAATGAAATGGTAAAAATGAACTCATGATGAAGGCCAAATATAAGAAAAAGATGTCAAAGTATGAGAACAATACCAGGAAGTCTAAAATCCTAATGAGATGAGCCTGCAAACCAATACTAGAAGCTAATCAAAGATAGGGGCAGAATCTGACTTGCTACTTGGGGTATAAAGTACAGCTTTTAGGAGGATTAAAGAGAAAGATAATCTTTGGGTAAATCTTCTATGGAGAAGGATCTTTGGTTTAGAAAGATAGTTAGAATGAAATTAATTGCCACAAGAAAAAGGAAAAGAAAATCAGAAGAAAGATCATTGACTGTGGCCAAAACTTCATATTGGCTCACTCAGCACCCACTCTGACCCCCAGAAAGGCTTCTCAAACTCTAAGAAGTATAAAATAAAAACTACATTTTCCAGACTCTCTTACAGCTAGGTTTTTTCATAATGTTCAGGTTCTACTAAGTGGATGATCACACAAAATACATAAAAAGGACATGAACTTTGTAACAGACTTAAACATGGGGAATTTGTCTTTTCTGATAAACACCATGATAGAGACATTTGGTCCTTTGAGGGCCAGTAACAACTGTTACAGCTTCATGATCAAGGAAATAATGGGTCTAGGGCCAGTAGTGGTGGCACTGGCTAGCTAAATTACTAGCTTACCATTGCAGCAGGGGATGTGGGATATAGGATCCAAATTGACAAAAGCTCTTCCTGGCTGGTGTGGCTCAGTGGACTGAGTGCCAGCCTGTGAACCAAAGAGTTACCGGTTGGATTCCCAGTCAGGGCACATGCCTGGGGTGTGAACCAGGTCCCCAGTAGGGGGTCTGGGAGAGGCAACCACACACTGATGTTTCTCTCCCTCTCCCACTCCCTCCCTTCCCATCTCTAAAAATAAACAAATAAAATCTTTTTTTAAAAAATGGCAAAAGCTCCCTTAGCAGGCCAGCTCTGTGTTGTACTCTGGGAGTTGTCTCTGCTCTAACTCTGCCAATGTCTCTGTGAGCTATTTAATACCCATCATTTAACCCTTTTTTGCTCAAAATTATCAGAGTGGATTCTGATGACTGCAACTGAGAAATCCAACCAATTCACTAAGAAGAAAGGAGATAGTTCCTTTTACATGAATATTAGGGACAACTATGTCTAGGAAATATTATGTCTTTTGTAAATATAATTTTGAGATCATATTGGACTTCTTTTTTTAAATCTATTTCTTTTTCATTTCTAACAGTGAAAATCCAAAAAAGACACCAAAAAGGGTCATGTGTTTATTTTAGAGACAAGCTGCCTGTGCCAGTGAAACTTAGGGGAAAATAATGTCAAAGGTAAAAAAAAAAAATGAACACTTTCAATGAAGAAGCCCAGCCTAGTCCATTTCTAGGATGCAGAGGAAGTGAAGAAATATGCTAATAAAATGTTTATAAATAAACAAAAACATTAACATTGGACCTATCAATCAATGACTATTCATTAAATAATAATTACATAATAACTACATTTCTCACTAAAATCAAAGAAAAAAATGATACCAATTGTTTCCTCAAAGAATATACAATTAGAAAGAAGGGAAGTATGTATTAAACACTAGAAAACAATATGAAACACCATGGAACTAAGTGAAAAAGTGTTTTGTAAAGACGTTAGTCACTGAGGGTAGGGGCCATTGGAAATGGCTCCACAAAAATCATGCCAATTGCCCTAAATATGGGTAAAAATGTAAGTGCTTGGAAAGTGGAGAAAAACTGGGATGCATTTCAAGAACAACAAATACATAACTTTACAAGGTCTGTCCCGAAAAAGTCCAGCCATTGTTAATATAGTGAGAATGGTTTGTGCAACACTGATGTAACCTGGCAGCCAAGAAGAGTGGACTGGAATGCACATGCATGAACAATGACGACTTCACTGTACTGGTCAGTGGGGGTGGTAAACGCCATTGAGTGAGCATGTGTACTGTGTGGCCATCACATTCAAAATGACTGAATGAGTAGAGCAATGAATCTGCATCACATTTTGCATTAAGCTTGAACATTCCTCTGTGGAAACTCTTCAGATGGTTCAGAAGACTGCAGCTAAAGGCAACTGGTGATTGGAAGCTTCCTCACGACAACACACGCACTCATGCATCACGTCTTGTGCAGAGTTTCCCGGCAAAACATCAAATCATCCAGGTGACTCAGGCCTCCTACAGCCCAAATTTGGCACCCTGTGACTTCTGACTTTTCCCAAAACTAAAATCACCTTTGAAAATGAAGAGATTTCAGACCATCAATGAGATTTAGGAAAATACGATGGAGCAGCTGATGGCAATTGGGAGAACTGTGTGAGGTCCCAAGGTGCATACTTTGAAGGGGGCTAAGGCATCATTGTCCTATGTACAATGTTTCTCATATCTTCTATCTTCTTCAATAAATGTCTGTTTTTCATATTATGTGGCTTGATACTTTTGGGACAGTCCCCATACACCCACCTGTGGTTTTTTTCTACTGGGATACTCAGCATTGGTGAGAAAAGACTTGGCTTGGAGTATGGTGGGAAATCCAACTGAAGAAGCCAGGAAGAACTACTATTGACCACATGGACCCAACGAACTTTTGGATTAGGAAACATCTTAAGTCATCTAACTGAACACTTACTCTCTACAACTTAATCGCCACTCAAATAACTATTTTTAGAATATGGGCATAACAGCATAGATGTGATTCTTAAAAACCCTAGAGAAACCCTCAGAAAAAAAAGATTTTGGATAAATCCAAGATACTGATAACCTCAGCAAAACAAATTACAAATTAAATTAGGAATCACTGTTACAACACATTAATTTCACAAGTGAGCAAACTGGATTCAGAGAAGTGGGAGAATTTCCAAAGGCTACACAGCTTGGCAGAGCACCCTGGTGTCAAAACATCTTTCCCAGTTCTCCACCTTGACAAAGAATTTCCTGGCTCTGTTTTGTGAGTATTCTACTTGATTTCTCTTACTCTGCATGAAAAATGTTAATAACTTTCTCTCTCCAAACATCCTTTCCCCAAGGAATAATAGATCATGGGAAGAGAGAGGTTTGCCATTATACAGGAACATTATCATTTTTGCACAAATGCTAAAACAATTCTGAGCTCTCAGCCTGAACTAAGCTACCTTAATCTTACCTGTGTCTCACACCTGGGGAAACTTGGTTTAGAAAAATGAGTGGAATCCATTTCAAGTGTTCTATCTTAAGCCTCTCAGTTTGCACTCAATTTGTTTTATCACATAGTGATAGGAATTAAAGGCCTTCGCTACAGTTTAGGCAGCTTGCCAATGCCTATTTTATAGCAATAAAATATGTACAAGTTAAGGAATCTCATGTGGAAAATTCATTCAACAGCCTCAAAAGCCAAATGAATGGTAATTACTTCGAACACAATGTGGCAGCAATCAAGCACGATTGGATCATGCTTTTAAATGTACGTCTACATTTTAAGAACTAAGATAATTATGAATTATGAAAATAACTAAGAGAGACAATGGCACAGCAAAGCTGTTGTTTATGAAACATGAAAGGGACATTTTCAGAGGAGTAGGGGGAATGAGTCATTTTCCACACCTGCCAGAGAATATTGAATATGACACAGTTACATAGTACAAGGCTGGGATTGGTTTTTCTTTCCAGCCATTTCACATGGGGATTACTACTGCTGAGCTCCAGTGTTTGCAGAGGTTGATGGGGCTGAGGGTGTCGTGGGGCACTGAGGTTTCCAGCTTCACTTCCCACAAAATGTGAAATTAAATATTTGTCCATCATTCTTCTTATCACAATTCAATAGATCTGTCCCATGTTATGCCTACAAACATGGATAAAAGTGTTCTCTGGATAATCACTTGCCAAACTTTTTTTCTCAGGACAAAATTAATCTGAGATACATCCCTTGGGATGGTGGGTCCATGAAACAGTATTTCTTTCCTTTTTTTTTGCCAGTCTCCTATTTATGTGAGATCCTGGGCAAGTCATTCAACTTCTCTGTTCCTCTGTTTCCCAACTCAAAAGTTATGGTGTTAACTGACCTCCAGCATGTCATGTACTTATGCTATATGTTGATAGCGCTCCTTGGTGGCCATGTGGAGTGAGCCAGGAAGACATCTAGGGGAAGAACATTCCCGGAGGGGTAAGCAGCAAGGTTGTAGACATTAGCATGTCTGGTGCACTTAAGGAAGAGTGAGGAGGCCAGAGTGGCTGGAGTAAATGAGGGGAAGAAGAGATGAGATTAGAGAGAATATTGAGGCCAGATCATGTTGGTCCTTGAAAGCTATTGTATATAGCCTTTTACCCTGAGCAAAATGCTAAGTTTCACAGGATTGTGAGCAGAGGAACTGCATCATCTGACCTAGTATTTTACCAGAATTCCTCTGACTTCTAGGGTGAGAATAGGCTGAAGTGGAGTGAAAGTAGAAACATGGAGACCAGTTAAGATTCTGTGATAATCCATGGTGGCTGGTACCAGGGTAGTAGCTTTGCAGGTGGTGATAAATGCTCAGATTTTGGATTTGATTGGGGAAGGTGGGAGGAGGGGCAGTGGACAGGATTTGCTATTGTAAATCTGCCCTGTCAGTCTTCCATATAACTCAGAATCCAAATAACTGCAAAGATGAATCGTCTTCAGGGTCTATCAGTGTTAGTGACTCATTTCCTAACTGACGGCCCAGACATCTTTTATTTGTTTTGAATCTTCCAATAAAGTTCCAAGGACATCTACATTACTTGGGTTCTGTTTCAGTATTTTGAACTTCTCTACCAATAACAAATCCTTACTGTCAGACAACAAATGGCTCATCAGAGAATTTTATCAAAACAATATATAAGTAGCCATTTTCCAAAGGTGTACTGTCTTGGTCTGGTTCATTCAAAAAAGTAAAGTCTGGGGTGAGGACTCATCGTGGGCAGTTTATTTTGGGAAATGATCCCAGGAAACAAAAGTGGGATCTTGGAAAAGTCAAACAGAGAAGGAAATTGTATTGGCCGGGAGTCTCCAAAGAAACAGAATCTATTGGTCATTTACTTATCTATCTATCTATCTATCTATCTATCTATCTATCTATCTATCTAAGAGATTTATTTTAAGAATTGGTGCATGCAATTTGAGGGTGGCAAATTGGAATTACATAGGATAGGCCAACAGGCTGGAAACTCAGGTGGGAGTTGATACTGCAGTTTTAAAGAAGAATTCCTTCTTTGGAAAACCTCAGTTTTTGCTCTTAAGGTCTTTCAACTGATTGGAGATTGGCAAGGGTAATCTCCTTTATTTAAAGTCAACTGATTGTAGCTGTCAACCAATCCACAAAAATATTTACAGAACCACTTAGATTTATGTTTGATTAAATTATTGGGAACCATAACCTAGCCAAGCTTATACATAAGGTTAACAAATGCTAAAGATGTGGCAGAATGTTTGCAAAAATGGTTACCATTCTTCCCTTCGCTGTATCTATGCACTTATGCAATGTGACTTTGGGGCTCCTCCCATCAAGAGAAGGAAAATAATTTCTTATCACTTGAATCTGGGCTGACCTTGTGATTTACTTTTACCAGTAGAATGTGTCAGAAGTGATACTGTGTCAGTTCCAGCCTGGGCATCAACAGACTTTGCATGCTTTCCTTTGTTTTCTTGAGACTCTGCAACCTTCATGTGAAGAAGCCCAAGCTAGACTGCTGGAGGACAAGAAACTACAATGACATCCCAGCAGAGGCCATTCTAGACCATCCCAGATGCATGAGCAAGCCCAGCTGAGATTAGCCATACCTGGCCTAAATAAGCAGAACTGCCCAGCTGACCTATAGATTTATGAGGCAAGTAAGTGGTTGTTATCTTAAGCTACTAAGTTTGGAATGAATTGTTACCCAGCAAAAGCTAACTAATACAGAAGGAAAGTCAATATAAGGGTGAATTATCAAGCCAGTCACTGCTATGGGAAATTAGGTTCAACCCCATTGAACCCTCTGGAGAGCTATATAGAATGAGCTTCAGGACTCTTATCTGAGAATCAGAAAAGGAGAGCATTAATTCACTGGTCTACTTCCTCATGTGTTGAGGATTGCTCCACGGGTTGTTAATGCTCTCATACTTTCAGGTTGTGCATGCATAGATGGATAGATTCCTGCATGTGGCCCATGCTACAGCATCAAAGAAGCCCTTGATCAGGAAGGAAGACTCATATGGAGCACCCGAATCAAGGTGCTATACTTTGGCAAATAGAATTTGTACAACAGTGGTTGCAGCAAATATGGTTTGGGGGAAGTCAGATTTCTACAACCATTAGTACAGCAAAAAGACGATTTGGAGATGTGAAGTGCTACATATGAGATGTCCAACAGAGTCAGTGACTTATATTACTATGATCTGCTCAAGCTCACCATGAAGTTTAATCTGTCACAGAGTCCAAGGTGGTAGGTAGCTGGTGACAATCACTGCAAAACACTTAATATAGTGGCTCAATGGACTAAGCTAAAATCCCTACTACTGCAATTGATCTTGAGGGTAAAATAGACAATCATATCTCTTATCTAGATTTTCTTCACTTAGGCCAACACTCTTCCATTCTTCACTTTGGCCAACACTTCAGCAAGTCTAAGATACTTGCTAATTAGGTTGATGCAGATCTTCTGCAAACAGTCTAAATTCTTATTTGCTGTGCTCTTCCTGAACTGTGTTGCCACAATGGCCCATTTCTAGCTACACCTGGGTGTGGAAGGACCAAGAGAGGCCTAAGTGATTACCTTCTGCCCTTTTTGTGTATCCACATCCCTAAATCCTTAAGATCATCAGGAAAATTGTCCCTTGTAAAATAGTAACATTTTTCTTTACCTACTAGTACAAATTAGGAGGGCTCCACACAAATGAGGAGCCCAATATGACCAGATTGTAGCTGTCATTTAAGTTCAATGGAATTCTTATCGTGTTCCCTAGTGGAAGAGTATCCTCCTTGAAAGCTAGGACTCCTATTCTAACAGGGTCCAAGGTTTTAGAAATAAGAACAAAATATTTTAAGTGTGTTACTAGGAGTAATTGTGAGAGAAACCACACCTACTTCCACTGCTTGGTTCCTGGACTCATGTATTATAGTTTATTGCAGATATGCCATCATATATTGACTGCTGGTTCAATGTATGTACTGCATTTCATGAGCTGACACCATCGCCAAGACTTTAATGGGTATTTTCAATTGTATTAAGGTGGCTGCTTTGGAGTGATGTGATCTGTGATAGGACCAATAGATCCTGTGGTTATGCACTCTTTGTCATACCTCTTTAGTCATAAAACAGGTCCCTCAGTTTGAAACAATTTTGTGGGTAACTCCAAGTCATTAAATCAGGTGTTCCCTAGCCCTCAGAGAGTGGTGCTGGCAGAGGCACAAAGGCAGGGAAGATAGACCATATTTGAAGTAGGTGAAAATTCAAGTGAAGACAAGTAGCTATTCTCTTTTAACCAACCTGCCACCAAACAGCAGGTAAGAATAACGCCATAATGAATGCTCAGGGTTGATCTCTGCTATTAGCAAGTTGGGTATTCAACAATGGCAGTAGTTAAATCAGCCTTGGATTTATTGTATAACCTCCATTCTTATTCTCATGACCAACTTTTTAGCCCATTGTACAAGCATTAAAAATATAGTCTAGGAGAAGAGAGAATGGCTGAGTCATTCCATCTATCAGATCACTGAGTGACTGCTGTGGAGACAATGTTCTCTGGTGAGCACCAAAATGAGACAAAAACATAAGCATACTCTGTGTCCACTCCAGTTGGTTTGCCCACTTACCTCTGCCTCAAGCATCCTTTCCTCTCCTTTCAGTCTCGCTCCTTCCATCCCTCTGACGATCCTCAGAAGCCATTTACCTCTGCCAGGAGTATAAGCAAAGTTCCAAAGTGCACTATTTACAGCCCTGCCCCTTGGAAGTGTCTGCTTTACTTTTCCTACTTCGGGGATGCTCCGGTCTGAAATTGCCACAGTCCATTTCCATGAGCATGAATGTATTAAATATTACAATTATATTATACAGGGTGGGGCAAAGGAAGGTTTTGTAGTTGTTCATAAGGAAAATAATACAATAATTAATAAATAATAAATACAAGAATAAACTGTTTCACACACAACTGTAAACCTACTTTTGCCCCACTCTGTACACTAATATATTACTTAATATGTGCAAATGTTAATATAACATATAATTACACATAATATAATTATGTAATGCATAATATATATTATTGTGTGTTTACATATAATATTTACATATTACATATATTAAGTATTAAGCCATCCCTGAACCATTGTCTAAATTTATGTTCTGTCAGTTGATCAGATGAAACATCCATGAAGCTGTAAGTAGAGTTTAGAGAAAGGCATTAGTCTAAGAATGATAGTTAACATGAAAGTCTGGGCCATCTGTTCATGTTTCTTATTTGTGCCCTCAGGATTTGTTCAGATCCAATTTTCAATGTACCATTTCCATCATGCAATAAATTATGGCTGTGCCTACCCAACCTTATTCCTCAAGAATAATACCTAGCTAATGATGAGCAATTTTCTTCTCATAGTCACATGATGTCACATGGTTGTTCAGTCTCTACTGAGGCACAACAATGTGCCAGGAGATGAATTTCAACAGCAAGCAGTTGCCTGCCACAGAAGGCATGCTTTGCTTCAGAATGCATTGGAATCTTAGGAGTCTATATGTGACTCTCCTGTCAGGCCTTGTGGTTGCCTCTAGTACTATCAAACCTGCTGGGGCATATGGCCTTAACAGCAAGACAGCTTTCATCCCAGCCTAGGTCTGCTGCAGAGCTCACATTTTCTCTTAGCCTAGCTCAAACGTGCAGCCTTACAAGTTATTCTATAAATGGGTCAGAGCAGTGCTCTTAAATGCAATATATGCTACCTCCAAAATGCAGAGGCATCAAGAGAAGCACCTTTTCCTTAATGAAGGGGTCAGGTTGATCCATAACTTAGGCCATTTATGCTCCAGATCACCAAATTCATATTTTACTAATGTAGCATAATGCTGAACTTTCAGAGGATATATCTCCCATCTTCCAGCAACATGTATTACACTAGTACATCCATAATACTTGACATTTTCTATTCATCAGATCAAATTTGCATGGTGTCATCCATACTGTGGACCACTGTGATGTTGTGTGAAATGTCAAGATGATCTAGGTTCCTGTGGACTTTGTTATCATGGAAGTGGAGGTGAGTTAACATAGGGCAAGATAGTGTGTGTATTGCTGTGCTTTCTATGTAAAAGTTAATGTCTTTTGTTCTTCCTTAATAATGGGGATTGAAAAGAGTACTCTTGCCTGGTTGAGTACCACATACCAAGTGCCACATGTTTTATTGACCTGTTCCAATAAACATGCCACAGCTTGCATAGCAATTGCAAGTGATGCTATTCTTTGGTTAAGCTTATAGAAGCCCACCGTCATACATCATAATGCAGATAATTTTTGTTGATGAGTTGATGAAATACAATGGGGGTCACCACACTTGCTTCATTAACTCCCTATTAGTAGCACTTACCGCTTTAGTTCCACTTGTTAGATTTCTCTTGTGTTGCTTTGGGTTTTCATTTGATCACTTCTCTCATGAAGGCTCTTACCACAACAGGTCAGAAAACCAATGGGAGTATTCTGTGTACCCATCCAAATTATGCACTTGGACACTAGAAAAATACCCATGTGGTAGGTCTATAGACCTACTGAATCCTTTGTGACTCAGGTCAGGACTGTCTGTGTCACCTGGTTCCATAAGCCACCATACAAGGCAAAGGATCATACTGATATTTCAGATCTCCAATTATCAATGTCAAGCCAGACCATATATCTCACAGCTCTTGAGAGGTCTGGCTATTTCCTTATTTCCAGGGTATGGTTACTATGATTGAAAGTTCTTTCAGAAGAAGAACTGGAAACATATACAACTCTACTTGTCTGTGATGGTATCGCAGAGCCCTCCCCTGAGGGCACCTCAACAAAGTGCCTGGCTTCATTCGGTAAACTGAAGGAGACATCATCACTCCTGTTGGAGTAATTAGCATAAGCTTTCTGACCACCAGCTATCAAGTTTTTTCACATTCATTTTTTGTGTGTGTGGTTTAGTTTTGAAGGGGCTCAGAAGCAGAGGCCTGAGAAGAGTAGAAGACAGGAGAGAAAGCAGATCTGGAAGCATGCTCGTGAGCTGGTCACTTCAGAGGGCACCTGAGCCTTGGTCCCTCTGAGATGCTATTAGTCTTGTAGATGTCTAGCAGTGAGGCAGAAAGGGGAAATGTTTATATATCGAAGGACTCCTGTCTCCCATCCACAAGAGTTGACCCACAGAGCAATAATTCCTTCAGAATTAGAATCTATACATTGTAGCTCCTGGGAGGGTTCCCACTGGCAGTCCACCACATGGCCTCTGAGAAAATCTGAAACAGAAAAGGAGCCACTCATGGTTTACATGAGACAATGTACTGTCAGACCACCTGTGTGAAGCTGGTTTTTGGCAGCAACAACTGATATAAACGTGGGCCAGGCAGGGTGAGGTGAGACACATCTACTCTGTGTGCATGAAGTATGAAAAGAAAGGCCATTCATCTTTTTGGAGCTTCTGCCTTCACATAAGCAAAATGGGGCTGTCAATCAATGTCTTCCTGTTATGGGCAATTGGGGCTCAATGCCATGGGAGCCTTCTGGAAAACCATATGGATTCACCATATAACTTTCCCATTGAGGGGTAAGGAAGTTAGAGTGTTTATTCACCAACTTCTGTCATTTATAGGCTGAGGGTCACTCCTGGGGAGCTAATTCCTGGCACATCCAACTCATCCCTGAGCTCAAGAGCTGAGTAGTCTGGTAGCTGGAGAACCCCCTTGGGCAGAAAGATGCAGGAGGTCATAAGCAGGTACGGGATCTCTGCAGGTGACTCCAGGGTAGGCCAAGGACCGGGCACCAGCAATGCTTCTACAAGTATCTCTGTCTCCATAACCACATTATTGAGCAAGACAAGAGGCCAGGTCAATTGGGGTGGTTAGTTCCACGAATGTACCATGTCTTCCAAATCCTTTTGAAAACCCCCAACATTAGTAAGCATCTGATAAAATACTTTTTTCATGAAAGTCACCTCCGAGGCATCCCTCAGATACAACAGAATTTTGTTTTTGAATAAATGCATACTATCAGAAGTCTTGAAATTCTCTTATAAAACTACTGTTTTGAGCCTTTGTGAAAGGAATGGCAAAATAAACATACTTATTGCTGAAAAAGAGCAGACATGCATGCTGTATCAGACACTATCTTAAAGGCACCACAGAAGTCCTCTTCCTACTTTATTAAACGTGGCAGACAATGCCTGAGCACTGGAGCGCGGGGCCAAGGAGCTTGCAAGGGCAGTCTGTGTGCTGTTCAGTGCTGATAGGAAACAAGTTCTAATACTTCAAGAGTTTCTCATTTGTAGTTTCTTTCACTTTCGCAGAGCAGGTCCCCAAATTGATTCTGCCTACTTCAGCCTCCAAGTGTGAAAACGCTGACTGACAGGAACACCTAAGGGGTAATACGTCTGCCAAGTGATTGGTTAAACAGCTATTCATTTTGAAATATATCTTCAAGAAGCAGAATAATAGAGGGCCACTGTAGTGTGCAGCCCATTAATTATACCGTTGACAAGAAAATTACCCTTCAGATCAACATTAGTGGAGACTTGTCTGAATGGTGAGGTGGGGGTGCGTGGAGAACAACATTCAACAGGGTTGAACAGGGTTATCTGCCGGCCCGCCGAGAGGCCCTCCTGTATCGGGAGGAGTGAGTTGGTACCTGCAGTGGAAAGAGCACGAGTGTGAACCTTTCTGCAAAATTTCCTGTCTGTGTGATTTGGGGGACTTTACTTAACCTTGTTAAACCTTGCAGTCCTTATCCACAAAATGGGGGTGACAAAAACAGCTACAAGGGTAGTTATAAAGGATAAATGAGAATGTGAATAAAGCACCTGACATATAATGATACTTGATCAACACACATCTGTTGTCTTCCAATCTGTGGTTTCCCTATGCTCTGAGACAGCTTCCAATGCACCTGTTTGTAAGGAAAACCCTGAGACCACCTGGGTCTGTGTACCTGCTCCTTCCACCCTACCCAGCAGGTCCCCCTCAGTCATAGGGCCCAGCCTGGTTGTGCATTAGGAGCAGCTGCCCCTCTAGAAAGTGAGGTGTGAATATGGTCTACTGTTCCCAGCCCAAAACTGAAATTCCGGAGGGAACTGAGCCTTTGATTACCTCAGGTTGAAACCTCCTTACCTCCCCTGCCAAGCGAGGCTGGTCAGACTGGCTGGTTCTCCTCCCAGCTCCTTGTCTGCCCCCTGGATCCACCACAACTTTCCTCTGACACTGAGATCAGCTTGTGAAATCCAGTCCACCCTTGAGGGCTCTAGATTGAAATGGCTCACTCAAACTGGTAATTTGAGGAAAGCTTAATAAAAAGGAGCCATTAACAAAATTATAAGCTGTTACCAGCTCCAGGCCTTCAGGGAAAAGAGAAGGGCTTACCAGTGCCTGGCTGACTGTCCAGGACGTGGCATTACATTGAGGGAGACCCTAAAACTTTGCAGGAAGAGAGGCAGGAAAATAAGCTCTGAGTCCTTTCTCCCCCTCCCATGGGCTAAGCTCAGCCAGAAGTTAGAGGGAGAGGAAGCCTGTTGCTACAACCCAAACAAGTCAGCCTTCTGGGGTAAAGACACAGAGCAGAGAAGAGAAGGGAGCAGGAATAAGTGGAAGGCAGCCAGTCTTCAGTCCCATATCTCACCCAGGTGTCGCATTGAACCTGAGGCTACCAGGACTCCTTGGAAACATGGGACCCTTCTTAGGTGCCACTGCAAGTTCTTTCAAAGGCTACTTGGGTGAGCAGTTTTGAACATGCTTCCTCCACCTTCAAGGAGGTACAGCAGCTCTTTGCCCTCATCATAAATATGCACCTTTCACACCCTGACTGAGACTTGTCTGAGGCCACAATGTGAGACACCTGCAGGAAACCCCTCACCTTTTATCCATACACAACCTAGAGTGTTGGGGGGGTAACAGTTTGGGACTAGACTTGAACTACAATGGCATAAACACTTCCCTCCCTCTCCCCAGCAACAGTTTGAAAATATATTTCATAAGATGTCTTCAAAGGTCTGGATTCGGTTTCTAAACCCCATCTCACTGAGGCCCTGAACCAGCAATCCTCACCTAGTTCTTGCAGCCTTTTGTCCTGGAAGATGGTATGGACCCCTGCTCTAAATTTTAGACTCCCAAACCTGAAGACCAGAACTCCCTAACTGCCCCACCCAATCCAGTCTGTAATAGCCAGAGTCAGGCAGGAAACAAATGACAAACTCAAACTTGGTAACTGTGTAAAGCATTTATGTACACAGGTACAAGGTGTTACTGTCCCTAGGTCTGGAGGTCAAGCACCATCTTTCATGGTGGTAGTCAACTCTGTAACTCATTCCTGAGTTAGGTTTTCATCCTTCTCCACTAGTCCCTCACTTCTGCTCCTTGCCATTGTTGCTCAGATAAACTAACTGCACTCAAGCCTTTGTCTTAAAGCCTGCTCCTTGGGTCGGGGTACCCAAACTAAAAGTCGGTGATTCTCAAATGTGATCCTAGACTTCCAGAAAGTCCTGCCGTTTTAGAGCCTATTAGTTCCTTCTGTTCACACCTGAAGCTTGCTGTGTTGCTAGGAGCCCCTGGGGTGCCCGGACACTAACAGCTGTGTTCTGACCAATCCCTGAAAACAGCCCTTCTGTTTTCTCTCCGGCCTTGGCTCCACCCTTCCGACCAACCCTTGGAGACCACCATGTACATGCCCTCCTTACACCATGAAGCCATGAAAGGTTCTTCCCAGATTGGAGGCAGTGGGAAAATTAGAAGACTGGGAGAGTGGCCTGTCAAAAGGCAGTGGCAGTGAAAATGAAGACAGGTGGATGGAGCTGAGAACTATCAACAAGGTTGAAGCATAGGATTGAATGACTGTGAAAGGTACATGAAAGACAAAGACACCAGGCTTCTCCCTTGGGTAGCTGGGTCAGTGGAGTACCAGCATTAGAACATTATCTATGGGATACTTTCCTAGTGGGAAGGTCATAGGAATTCCAGTCATTCCAGATTCTCTCTTTGCCAAATGTTCATCTCTTTATATATCTTCTACTTATATTCAGGTTCCATCTGAGAGTTTGGTTATAGAATTCTATTTATAGGCTAAAATTTATTCTCCTTTAATTGAATTCTAACACAAGTTACCATTTTAAAAACTGAACTTTGCCAAGAGACCTATTGAAAACCAAATTACAATAAAGACTTGAAGGAGTTCCAGATTAGCTTGCCTGGCAGTTAATTTCCTCTTCAAGGTATTAAAAAGGACTTTATTTTTCTCTCTCAGTTTTCTAGAGACAGGTGATCACCCACTTTCTGCCTACTGTTTCCTGAGGAAATGGGACACATCAGCCCCATTCATATCCCTAACTGAACCATGGATGGTGTCCGTACCTAGACCTGCCTTGAGATTCAGAGCTTGGAAGGAGAGTCAAGTTGGATATATGAGAACATTTATTCCAGAACTGCTCATGGGGAAAGCTCCTAGCAAAGAGACCAAAAACAAAATTCTGAATAATCATTCCAAACATTGCTGAAGAAAGATAGAATAGCGCATGTGGCTGGAAAAGCAAGACCCCCACCTGATGAGAAGACCATAGCCATAGCTTGGGAGATGAGGGGAGAGAGGGCCAGTGTCCGAGAACAGACTGGACAGTCAGGGAAGGAACAGACATCAGGATCTGATGGCAAATTTCTTTTCTATGCAATTTGCTGGAAAAGGCAATAAGTTAGCATTGGTCAGTCCTATTCTAGGAAAATAAAATCTTCCAAAATTAGCAAAAGAGAGAGGCCCATTTGCTGAATGTTGATGACAGACCAGGCACTGTGCAAGGCATTGGACTCACACATTTTATTTAATACTTATCAACCTTAAAGTAAGAAAATATTTCCCTCATGTAGCCAATGAAGGGGCATGAAGAAATTAGGACTTGAAGAAGTCAAATTACTTGCTGCTGAGCTGAAATTTAGGTGTGCTGGTTTCCAAAGCCCCTGTTATTTTTATGTGTATATTCTAATTCCTCCAAACATATTTTACTTCTCTCTACCTCCTATAATGCTAAAGGGCTATTTATGTTATACTTTGGCTCAACCTGAGTATGAGCCACATGGCATTGCAAGAATATAAGCAAATGACAGTGAGGGGGTTGGGACTGTATGGGACAGGGGTTGAGCCCAGACCCACCTCTGATTTCTGTGGAGTCCAGGGTAAGAGAGCAAATAGAGACCTACATAACCTGCAAAGAAATCTTTAACAAATTGTGAGTCAAGCTAACAAACTTCACAATAAAATATGTTCTATTACATACTTTTTCCTTGACAAATAAACCTTCAGAATAACCTGAACAGTCAGATCAGAATGTAGAATTCTTGCATTTTTCTGGGTTCTGTGCTGAATGTAGCATTGTGAAATCTCCCACCCTCACCCTCTTGTTGACTTTCTCCCCATTCCAGGTTATATACTGCTTTGCAAAAGGTCTTGCACATTCCCACATGTCCAAATGTTTTCCACACCACACACAGGCAGCTGCCCTTTAGCCAAGCTTCTATCCACTAGAGAGCACGTGCTGTGGCAACACAGAGGGGGAGGCCTGCCAAGGCCCTAGAAACAGGATCATGGCTACCTGGGCAAAGAGTTCTTGCATCTCAAGGATCTGAAATGTGGTCTAGGTGTGAAGGTATGGATTCCAGGTGGGCACACCCCCTTGACCAGGTGGTCTTCTTGCCCCATGGGGAGGGCCTGGCTAGAGTGCAGCTCTGATGGGACTCTCTGAGGTGTGTGAGCCAGAACAGAAGCCACTTTCCCAGGGCTAAGGGTGGGGCTGGCTGGATCATCCAATACACACAGCAGAGGGATTGGTGAGCTCCAGGGTGGTTCATGCACAATTTGTCTTACAAGTACAAAGGGTTGTGCCTCTCCTCACAGTGAGGCCCAAATGAGATGTGGAAACAAGAGGGAGGAGGTTTCAGCCCCCTTGAGGCAGGAGGTAGTCTTAGGCCCGGAATGGCACAGTTCAGAGCTCCATTCCCCATAGTAAACTGAAAGTTAAATGCAGAAAGAAAGAACCCTCACTTATTTCTGAATAAATCAACAGACCCAGGCAAGCACCAAGTAGTACCCAAAAGACAGGTAAAAATAGACAGCGAGAGTAATCCCAGGTCCCTCTCCTTCTGGCAGGGCTGAGGCCGCTGACCATCATAGCCCTGGTCAGGGCTGGCTCAGGACCACACTAAACCCAGCTTCCAATGCAGAGGGCACTAGTGATTCTAATCAGGAGAGACAAGGGAAGGTAGGAGCTGATTATTTCCCCATTAAGGATGACAGCATGCATTGTGACAAGGGCAGGGGTGGGAACTTCCCCTGCTTGCCTAGCAGGATTCCCCCCAGAGTCAATTTAAACTGACAGGAAAAGAGTGTGTTATCTACAGCCAGATCTACCAGGAAAGCTTAGATCTGAAATCACTCTTGGGTGGCAGGAAATGTAGGGTGTCAGCAGGTTCATCTGGAGGATGGTCTCTGTTGTAAGTGTGTTAGGGTCCCTCAGGTTTCCAATGCTTCCACTGCATAAGTCCTCTCCCAAAGCACCTGTTTATTTTTTCAAAGAAAACATAATTGGTATTACCATTTCACTCCATGTGTTTATGCTTGACCATTTATTTGGGGTAAGATAGTCTCTCCTTGAATTTTTGTAAATTTTTAAAAAATTGGTTAGCATCACTACCTCACTTTCCCTCAGTCCTAGAATTCAACTGTTGTCAGAAAAAAGGATATAAAATGCAGACTTGAGAGAGTTTGGTTGTAGCTCTGGCCTTAACATTGAATTATGTTATTTGTTTGTGAACATTATTTAACTTTGTTGGCCTCAGCATCCTTGTTTGTCAAGAAGTAACAGTAAAAACATCAGACATAGCCCACTCAAAAGGTGTTCAAGACTCCCATGAGATGACAAGGAAGCCAAAGAACATTACTCTAGAATAAGAAAGATTAGGGTTTAAATTTTGTCTCTGTCATTTACTAATTAGGTAATCTTGGGCATGTGTCTTAAGAAACTTGACTTTCAATTTCTTAATCCGTAAAATGATGGGCTCAGTTCTTATTTCAAAGAGTTTTATAAAGACATTGGTAAAATAATTGTGGAAGAAATTAATGCAGTTTTTTCCATATAGTAGATACTTAAAAATATTAATTTCCTTTTTTTTAGAAGAAAATATTATAGGGTCTAATTAAACCTGGTTAATTGACCTAGAATATTTCTCTTGTTGATCCCTTTAAAATAAAAATAAAGGAAATAAGAGGAATTGTACAAAATACTACAAACAATCGTACACCAACAAATTAGATAATCTAGGTGAAATGAATAAATTCCTATAAACACACAAATTATCTAAACTGACTCAAGAAGAAATAGATTACCTTGACAGACCTATAAAAAATAAAGAAGCCCTGGCTGGCGTAGCTCAGTGGATTGAGCATGGGCTGTGAACCAAAGCATCACAGGTTCGATTCCCAGTCAGGGCAAATGCCTGGTTTGCAGGCCAGGTCCCCAGTGGGGGCCACATGAGAGGCAACCACATATTGATGTTTCTCTTTCTCTCTCTTTCTCCTTCCCTTCACCTCTCTAAAAATAAATAAATAAAATCTTTAAAAAAAATAAAGAGATTAAATCAGTAATCAAAAACCTCCCCCACAAGAAAAGTTCATTACCAAATGGCTTCACTTAAATTCTGCCAAACATGTAAGAAAAATTAATGCAATCCCTCCAAAATCTTCCAAAATTGAATAGGAGGGAACACTTCCAAACTCATTCTATGACCCCAAAGCCAGAGAAAAACATCACAAGAGAAGAAAATTATAGACCCCAATATCTCTTATAAATACAATGGAAAATCCTCAACAAAATATTAGCAAACTAAACCCAATAGCATATTAAACTATGAAACATGTAACCAAAAGAAATTAAAGAAAACATAAATAAATGTCTATTCCATGTTTATGGATAGGAAGTACATGGAGGAGAACTAACTGAAATAGCAGAATAGAATGGACTACAATGCAGGGTCCTACAAAGAATACTAAGGGGAAATGAGCTAATTGGGTGGACTCAGCTTCACATGCAAGGGAAGGCAACTACCAGGTGTAGTGCTGACAATTAGTAGGTTGGTTAAAAGTCAGTGCACAGAGCAGGTACCTCCCCAAACTAAATGCAGATAAGTAACTATTTCCCCCAACAATAACAACAACAAAAATGCCAAGTTTATTCTCTGGAAGAACCAAGTTAAGTAATTACAAATTCAAGGGCATAAGATAGGGTGAAGGCCATGGATAAAGTGTTAGACTAAAGGTAGGAAATTAAGTGAAAGTCTGCAAAATGAGTTTTGTTCACCAAGCTCCTATCTCTTGGCCCACTCGCAGCACCCCTGCAACTGGTCACTAGTACTCAAGACAGAAGATTGGAGGATTCTCCCAGTGAGACATGGAATAGCCTTAAAGATAAGAAGTCAAGATACTGACATGGGAGATGCCATCATTGATTAATCACTCTATTCAGAAATTCTCCAGTCACAGGGTTTCATTCAGCTTTCTTATTATCCCTTTGTAATGTGAATGAGACTCTAAGGGTCTCCAGGTTAGTGGGGGGAATCTCCAATATGAAAGAGGGACACTAAAGCAAAAATAGCCTTAAAAGGAACCTGAAAGAAGTAAGAATAATGCAGGAAACAAAATTATTTCCTTACAAAAAAAATGCATTTGCTGTTGTTACTGGAGAAACCCTGGTTCTCCTCACTGACGTAATACAGAATTACAGGTCAGCAAGCCTAATAGCAAGCAAACAAAGTTTATTAGTGAGTGGAAGAGCAAAAGCAAGGGTGGCTAGAACAGGGGTGGCAAAAGGCTCCAGGTGGCCAGCACCCAGGTGGCCAGAGTTCAGGTGGCAAAAAAGGGGTGACGAGAGGCCTGGTGGCCAGAAGCCAAGTGGCCAGTGTCCCCCAGTGTAGCAAAAGCACCATGAGTCAAGAGAAGAGAAGAAAGCCTTTTGTTCTGAGGACTTATATAATTGGTGAGATGGCAATGAAGAGTAACCTTTTGATCACCGGGTAAATGTGGTACCAGCTTCCCCCAGAGAGACAAGACTACCCAAATGCAGGTATGTATAGAGGTCTGTTAGCCTCAATCCTTATCTTGCTCTAGACTCTGTTTGTTCATTTTGCATACATTATAGGAAGCAGGCAGTTAACCAAAGTTGTTTATGGGCCCTTCCTTTGGGCACTGTAGACCCCTCCCCTTCTCCCTTCCAAGGCTTGGGATAAATACACAGTCTCAAGGTTTTCCTTTTTCCAGCCAGTGGAGATGATACACACAGACTTTCAAGGGTTCCCCACCCCACACACTATCATAGTTTACTTGTGTTGTTTGGAATGCCTAGCAGCCTTATCAAACCAGGCTCAGGACTAGTAGATCACAGGTGAATCATCTCTTCCTTTGCTTTAGTTTCCTGTATTAAGTTCTTTGTTAGTTTGCAATGGTGAGGAGCCTGCCTTAATTTCCCCTTTGGCTGCTCATTCCTAGCTGCTACCTAAGTGTCAAAAGGTGTTGCCTGAACCAGGACGCTATCACCACTGACCAGCAACAGCAGAGCAGACTCTGCTTTCTTCCTACGCTATCTCCTGCAACACTATCCTCAGAAGGATAAGAAGTGATACTGCAATCATGACCCAAGGACAAGAGACCTGAAAAGGAACAATTAGAAAGCAAGGAAGATCTCTTACAAAGTATATATATATATATATATATATATATATATATATACTTACAAATCTCTTACAAAAAGAGATATACTTACATATCTCTTACTATATATATATATATATATATATATATATATACACACACATATATACATATAAACATTTTTTAGTTTTTTAAGATTTTACTTACCTTGAAGATATGATTACCCCCTGGTTATTTTGGAGTCCTTATGCCAATAGACCAGTAGACAAAGAAAAGAGTAACTCTACTTCAAGTAGTAATTGACTTTACCAAGAGGATATAGGGTTACAAGAAGAGAGGGAGAAGTCTATCTGGAACTCCAGAAACTCATCGGGCATCCTTTCTGATGTCATGCCAAATGAACATGGTGAGGTGATAAGAGCATGTTCAGTGGTAAGTGAACAGAACCAAGGCAGGCAAGACAACTAAAGGCTCAGATCCCTCAGGCATAATGGTCTAGGTCAGCTCACCAGCAATCAGCCTAGACCAAATGCAATTTTGGTTAACAGTGAGGGAAATCTAGAATGGATGAAGTAAGAGAAAAATGACTAATATTAAATATTAAAAATGATTAAATATCAAATTATAAACATCTAAATATTAAATATTAAATTTCAAAGTGACCTTTGAATCATATGCAGTAGTGAGACTTATAAGTTGTTACATTTACTTGCATTGTCTTTTCAGAGTATATGTCTAATTGCCACATTGAAGAGGATCACATGATGAACTGGACTTAATGAAGGGCTTGAATAGATCTGAGTGGGCTGTACCAGATACCTCTCATGTACCACCACTAAATCTTTCAGTCATAGCTCTTGCTTTAGCTGTTATTGTGGCAACCAGATCCATCAACAGTCTTCAACAGCAAAATAGCACTTCACCAAAATTCACACCACATACCTCTTGCTTCCTGTCCTGAGGATTTCTCTGATGTGATGACATGGGATATCTGTGGTAACTGGTATGCACATATGCACAGCCAGGAAATGAAGATGAATAAAATCTAAGAGGACACCCTTAACCAATGGAAGATGGAAGTTGATGGGCACATGTGTCACCCTTTTGTTCTCCATGTGAACTCCAAACCAATGTTCTGGTGAGATGGCAGAGCACCTGTCACTTGTAGCAATGGCCATTGAATTGCACATCTCAGTATTGTCTTTCCCTCTAGTCTTATTTCACTCTCCCAGTCCTCATTCTCATGCCTGGTAAACCTCCCATATAAACACATAAATGCATGCTTTTCTTTCAGGCTCTGCTTTGGAGGGGGGCTGGCAAATGGAATCCAAATTAATACAAAGTAGAATATTTTACCCATTTATATGAACAAAAAATATAAAACTATAATGAAGATATTCTCATATGTGTAATGATAAGAGAAAGAAAAGGGAGAGAGGGAGAAAGAGGAAGGAAAGAGAGATAGAAGAAAGAAGAAAGGCAGGGAGGGAGGGGGGCAGGGATGAGTATACCCAATCAAGAAAGTAAAAAGTAAAGGAAAACTTGGATCTAGAAAAATTGAATTCAAGAGAGGAAACTGACCAAGGGGAGTTTCAGGATAATAGCTGTGCAACAGATTCAAAGAACAGGCACTACAGGTTGGACATGCAGGAAAGGTAACTCTAGGGGAAAAATAATTAAAAGAAGATTTCTTGTGTGTGGACATTTGGAGGTAAAATAACCATATGTAGGAAATGGATAGGTCCAATGGTAAAATTTATAGATATGGATGTAGAAAGCAATGTAAGTGAAAAATAAATAATTATTTATTCCTTCACATTTTCAAGAAAGGAAATGTAATCATAGTAAAAGTATGGCCCACTAGTGGACAATATTCAGACAGCCACAGTAATATAAATTTTATGATTGATTTTTCTAAACATATAGAGGAATGAGTAAGATAGAGAAGGGAAGGTTTGTGTGTAGGGAGAATGCATGAAAAGGTGCAAATTTATCTTTTACCAACAAAAAAAAACAAAAATAAGAAAAAAATGAAACTGATATCAACAAGAAGCAGTAAAAAACATATATTCAAAATTTCCGGCCAAGATGGAGGGATAGGTAGACTCACTTCACCTCCTCATACAACCATAAGAAGAATAACAACCAATATAAAAACAAAAAACATCCAGAACTGCCAGAAAATCAAACTGTATGGTAGTCCAACAATCAAGGATTTAAAGAAGAAACATTCATCCAGATGGGTAGGAGGGGCAGACAGGATATAGTATGTTGTGGAGAGGGGAGAGTGGCAGTGGCTGGTGGAATAGGCAGCCCCACATTCACATGCAGCAGATAAAAACCAGGAGGGACAACTAGAGAGTAAGCAATTCCAGCCCCAGGCCAGACCACACAGCCCAGGGTTTCAGTGTCAGGTAAATAAAGCTTCATAACCTCTGGTTGCAAAAGTCAATGAGGGTTTGGGAAGCAGAAGAAACTGCCATCTCTCAGGAGAGTTCATTTAATGGGCCCACGGGGTCCTAGAACATACACAAACCCTTCCACCCTGGGAACCAGCACCAGGGCAGCAGCTAGAAGGGCACCAGTCACTTATGGGAAGTGGGGGAAGTGACTGGACAGAGCCAGAGCCAAGCAGGTGGTATTGTTCCATCTCTGACGCCCCCCCACACACACATACAGCACCACAAAACAACAATGTAAGTTGCACCACCTTGGTGAATACCTAAGTCTCCATCCCTAACAACATAACAGGTCCACCCACATGAGGAGTTAAAGCAGCTCTACCTATTCACAGAAACACAGGGAGGCTGCCAAATTGAAGAGACTAAGAAGTATGGCCAAATGAAAGAACAGACTAGGACTCCAGAAAAAAAAGGTGACATGGAGATAACCAGCCTATCAGATGCAGAGTCCAAAACACTGTTGATCAAGATGTTCAGAATAATGATTGAGTATGGCCATAATATAAAGGGAGAAGTGAAGGTTATACAAAGTGAAATAAAGAAAAATGTACAGGAAACCAACAGTGAAGGAAAGGAAACCAGGATTCAAATCAACAATTTGAAACAAAAAAAAAATTATTATTCAATCAGAACAGAAAGAACAAATAAGAATTCAAAAAAAAAAAAAAATGAGAGGCTTAGGAACCTCTGGGACAACTCAAATGTACCAACATCTGAATCATAGGGGTGCCAGAGGAGAAAAGGAAGAGCAAAAAATTGAAAATTTATTTGAAAAAATAATGAAAGAAAACTTCCCTAATTTGCAAAAGGAATATACAGACAAGTCCAGGAACAGAGTCCCAAATAAGTTAGACCCAAAAAGACATATAGTAATTAAAATGCCAAAGGTTAAAGATAAAGAATCTTAAAAGCAGCAAGAGAAAAGAGTTACCTACAAAGGAGTTCCCATAAGACCATCAGCTGATCTCTCAAAAGAAACATTACAGGCAAGAAGAGACTGGCAAGAAATATTCAAAGTGATAAAAAGCGAGGACCTATATCCAAGATTATCCAGCAAAGCTATCATTTAGAATGGAAGGGCAGATAAAGTGCTTCCCAGACAAGGTAAAGCTAAAAGAGTTCGTCATCATGAAGCCATTATAACATGAAATGTTAAAGGGACTTAACTAAGAAAACGAACAAGATCAAAACTATGAACAGTAAAATGATAACAAACTAACAGCTATGAACAACAGAATCTAAAAAAAAACAACCTAAGCAAACTACTAGAACAGGAACAGAATCAAAGAACTGGAGATAACGTGGAAGGTTATCAGCAGGGAGGGGGAAGGGGAAGAATGTGGGAAAAGGTACAGGGAATAAGAAGCATAATTGGTAGGTACAAAATAGAAAGGGGGATGTTAAGAATATTAAAGGAAATGGAAAATCCAAAGAACTCATATGTATAACCCACAGACATGAACTAAGGGGGGATTGCTAGAGGGAATGGGGATACCAGGCAGTATAGGAGACCGGTCTGCATGGCGTGGGCCCAGACAGGACCCACACCAACAGATAGGTTCTCCTGTGGGGAATCAGGCCTAAAGCAAATCCAGCATCCCTGCCATGTCCCTACCCCTGCCTCACTCTCATCCTTTTCTCCCTGCTGAAACAGACACCAAGGGCAATCGGCCAGTCTGCTGCAAAAACATTTCCATCAGGGAAATGAGTGGCCAATCTCTCCTCCTTGTAAAAAACCCTAATCTCTACTTGGAACACTCTTAATTTCTTGGTTTATGGCTGCAATGGGGAAGGTTTAAGGGAAAGGAAGAGGGGAGACAATGATTTTGACCCCTGAGCTGATGGTAAAACCCTTCCAGAGTTCTCAGTATTGACCCCATGGAGGCTGAAGTGGAAGGAATGGGTGATGGCAGCAAGACCATCAAGAGACAGCATCATGTAATGGTCAAGAGTCATTGGCTAGAGCTTATTAAACTCCCTAATCCTTAGTTACCTCATCTGTAAGATAGAAGGATTTCATAAGGTCACTACAATAGTTAAATGAGTAAGTAAGACTAAGACATTTAGAATATGACCTGGGATGAGTGTTATCTATTATTATTTTTGTCACACCTTACAAGATCTTAGGAGATTCATCTTGTCCTCTTGTCAGTTCTCTTTGGACTGTGGAAGTTCTTGGCACCTATTATTTTCATCTTTCAGGCTATAGCTATAATTCTGAGGCCAAAGTAAAAATCTATCATCCTGCTACACGTATTATTCAAAAATGTGGAAATGCTGGAAGAAATAGGTAGAAGAGAGCAAGAGTGAGGAGGATAGAGTCCTGCAGAGGACTGTTGTTTCTTATAAGCCTTTCGGTACTGTTACAGAACAGAACAAGGGGGGCCTGGAACGATATACTATTATTGAAAGAAGGCCCCGGGTCCATTATGTCCACCGCCCGAGGAAAGACATCTCTCAATGCCAGAGATTTGTGAAAAGGAAAGGAAATGTTTATTTAATGCTATACAGACTTAAAGTAGTGACCTAATGTCTTCATCAAAATCCCAAAGTCCCTTAAAACACCCACAAACAGACACAGTCCTTCCTTCCTTCCCCCCTTTGCCCAGTCCAGAGTACCGTATCTCAGGAAAGGAAATAGAAGTCCATGGCTCAGGCAGTCCTCTGGTTCTTCCCAGTTAGTCCTCCATCTCGACTGGGAGACCTCCCTGGGTTCCCGGCACCCTCAGCTGAGTCACCAGGATCTCTGCTAAAACCAGGTGGTGGTTCCCCTTCTAAAGCTGTGGGGGTCCCCGCTCTATCCAGGCCTTGTGGTTCTCCCTTTCAGGGCTGCGGGAGTCTCCACTCTGTCAAGGCCGCGTGGTTCTCTCCTAAAGCAGCACGGTTCTCCTCCTCAAGGCTGTGCATGGCTCTCCTTCTCAGGGCTGCGCATGGCTCTCCTTCCTAAAGCAGCATGGTTCTCCTCTCAATGGCCGAGGTCCTCCCCATTCTGCTAAAGCCGCATGGTTCTCTCTTCTCTCAGGGCTGCGCATGGTTCACCTCCTCAGGGCTGCGCATGGCTCTCCTTCTCAAAGCAGCATGGTTCTCCTTCAATGGCCGCCAAGTCTGGGTTTTAAATCCCCGTGGCCAATCTTTCTCTGCAGCCTCATTTCCTACTCCTCCCACACTCGGCTTCACATACCAGAACTCGTATCCTTCCAGCTTTACTGGGCTGCCATCTTGAGTCTGGGCAGGCATGGCCCCATATCCTGGAGCCAATCTTCTCCACGCTCCCACGCAGGCGCTGTAGCTTGGGGGATCTGCCCCCAGTCAATGGAAGTTACTTCCATTCCCCTGGCTCAGAGATGATCACAGCTATTTAACATATCTAAGCGACCAGCCAAGGGTTATAGATATGTTAAATGACCACGCCAGAGGGTAGCTGCAAGGCTGTTGCTATGCAAAACAGCTCTCAATGGCCTTGCTCCACTTGTCCTTTCCCCGAACCCACACCGTGGGGGGGGGGGAGGGGGGGTGGAGACATCTTAAAATCTCCTGGACACCTTGAGTTCTGGACCCCATTTTAAATGCCCATTTGGGGTCCCCCCTCTTGGCTGCACCCTGTAACAGTACCATTTGACTCTTTAAAAACTAGGTGCATGCATTACTTTGATTTTAACAAAATCAAATTTTAATCTGTAAAAACATTCTAAGAATGTAAAAAAAAATCCATACTTTGATTAGCTTCTATTCTGTTTTGATCCTATTTTAAGAGTGTCATGACAATCCTGGAAAATAATAGACATCACCCATGGTTGTCACCAAATTGGGTTTGGAAAACCTGTGTATAGATAGAAAACCCTTAAGTAATTCTTAACTCTCCTTTTCTCTTTCCTTTCTTTTTCTTTCATAACCAGAAGAAAAACATTCCCTAGTTTTTATGAAACCAAGCACTCAGACTAAATTTTCAGTTGATCAGTACAGTATCTCTTGGTGAACTCTCAGATTTAATTAGGTTTAGAATTCTATTGGAGCGGCGTTTATTTTTTAATCTGTTCACTGCTTCATGAGTTACCTACCATCTTCCTGGTGGCAATTTGTATGCATGGCAGTGTATTCCACACATTTGATCACAGAGCTTTGAGAAACTGGGTGAGCTTATCCTGTGTCAGGGAAGACTCAGTGGGTTTCGTAACCAACAAAACCTTCTCTATGGAGGACACAGAGGGTAACTTACGCTTCTTGTTCTCAAGACCTATGCATGTCAGCTGGAAGAGCAAGTCCCCTGAATGTGAGACGACATTGCTAGGACAGCTAGAGCAGAAAGGTTCAAGAGGCATCCACCATGCTCTCCTGCAGCACTACATTCCTCTCTGAGCCACAGACCCTACCATTGAGACTCACTCATAAGAACAGCTTCACTCTTCCCTTGGGCCAAATACCTAAAGCCTTTCTCTGCAATTTGTTTTCTGTTTTTTATACCACCTGTCAACTCTCCAGTTCCCAGCTCAGTCTATGTGGCTGGACCCTACATGTGACCCAGCTTGTCTTTTCTCCCAGATGATTCCTCCATTTTTTTGTCCCAAATCCATACTGTCAATCTCTTTGCTTCTCAGCAGTACATGTAAGGAAGAAGAGGTCCAACACAAGGCAAGTATGTTCATTTTTGAAAGAGTACATCCAGCAGCACAAGACATCATTATTTTAGTTATTGTCCCAGATTTATTGATACAATTACCTGTAATAAAATTTACCTATATGAACTATATTTGATATATTTTGACAATTACACACAGTTGTGTAACCACCACCATGATCAAGACAGAAAACATTTTCATCACCCTAAAAATTTTCACTGGCCTCTTGAGGCCATAGCTTTCAAGACAAAGAATAGATTGATTTGTACTGGGGATGGTCAGGAAAGACTTCACCGGAGGTATTGAGACAAGATCTGGAATGAAAATAAAATTTTGATGGGCAGAGGAAAGATCCAAACAGAAGAAAAGCAAATTTGAACAGCAATGATTACACCAATTTGGAGAGAATGGAGTGGTCGGGCATGTCAATATCAACAGGTAAAACTACAAAGTGGAACACATGTCACATTGTAAAGAGTTTTGAATGCTAGGCTGAGGAGTTGGAATTTATACCACATGCAATTGGAACCTATTGTCCTGAACCTGAAACAATCATGTAAAAGAATCTAAATGATGAACATTTACTAAAAGTCTTTAATTGCTTTCAGTTAGCTACTGAATTAGGACTCCCCACTTGAGAGAAGGGTAAGTTGAATCTGATCTGAGTGGGCAGGAAAGCTTCACAGAAGGGCAGGATTCTGGACACTGAAGCAGCATCTGTTACTTATCCTGAAGTTTCCAAGGAATTTATCTTCCCAAAAGCCACTCTGGGTCTCTCCGCTCATTATCACTCCAAATCTTAGGCCTCCTACCCACATGAGATGTTGAGTAGATAAAGGTCCTTCCTTCTCTGCCATCTGTACTTTATCCAAAATAACCACCGTCTCCCAGCCACATAGTGCCAAGCTATAATTCTCCTGGCCAAGATGAGCATCTGTGACTCACTCAGGATGGACAGTTCAGGAAACCAGCTAATCCTCTCTGCATCCATCTATAGTGCAGTGTCTTCAGAAGGAAAAAAAACTCTTTTTTTTTAACCACGTCCCAAATCTACTCTTGGAGGAAAAAGACACCAGAAGACTTCTACGACAACAAGGCAGTGTGCTAAACACACCTGATACACACTCTTCCAACTTCACATGAAACATCTTTTGTAGGACAAAATTTTGTTGTCCCCTCAGGCTTTTTCTGGCCTTCAGAGGCCATTGGCAAAAGATAATTAACAGGGCATATTGTTAGCAAAAGATAATTAAAGGGCATATTGTTAGCACAATAACCTCTACATTTTCTTCTCTAAAAGTTGGCCAGTGTTAGCATAAAATATGTCTGTAGATCTCTTAAAGACTTCTAAAAGACTCAAGCCTTCTCCTGGGAAGGTCAGGGGAGGGACCCTGCTCCTCCAGGGAGGGCCAGAAATCATCATTATCATTTTGGACCTCATGGCATGTGGCCCCCTATTCCAGAACATGGGGAAAAGGTCAATGAGTAGGAAAGACCAAGGGAGATCAGGAGGAGAAGAGAAAATGGAGTGAGGCAAGACATGAAAGACACTCTAGGTAGCCAGTGTGATAGCTGATTTTGTATGTCAACTTGACTGGGTCAGGGGTCACCCAGACATTTGGTCAGACATTATTCTGGGTGTGTCTGTGAGGATGTTTCTGGCTAAGATTAATACTTGAATCAATAGACTGAGTAAAGCAGGTTGCCCTCCCTAATGTGGGTGGATCTCATTCAATTGATTAAGAACCTGAACAAAACAAAAAAGCTAAGTAAGATGGGACTTCTATTTCCTGGTTGTGGGAGCTGGTACATTGGTCTTTTCCTGCCTTTGGGCTTGAACTGAGTGATCAACTCTTTTTGGGTCCTGAGTCTGATGGCTTTGAGCCTGGAACTTACACCATTAGTTTTCCTGGGTCTCAGGCCATCAAACTTGGACTGACACCACACTTCAGCTCTCCTGGTCTCCAGAAAGTTGGAGACACATCTGGAGACTTCTCACTCTGCCTAATCTCATTAATCAACTGCTGGTAATAAATTATTCTATTTAGAGATAATAGATAGATGATGGGAGATAGATAGATAGATAGATAGATAGATAGATAGATAGATATCCTGTTGGTTATGTTTCTCTGCAGAACCCTGACTAATACACCAAATTAGTTCAATTCAACAACTATTTATTAATATTTATTGCCAAGCACTGTTCCCAGGACTGGGGATTCATTGGGGAACAAAGCAGACAAAATTACTTCTGTCATGGAGCTTGCAGTCTACCCACACAAGCTGGTGCCTTGAAACAGAACTCACTGGGAAAAGTAACAAAATGCATCTCATCATAATCTGGACTTGCCATGTTTTCATCACAGCTGATATGTTGTTTTATTTCTGACAAAGAGCTGTACCTATATGCCCATTCAGACACATGTGGGACATATTGAGCTGGTTCAAATTTAGGAAGATCTACCAAAGACCCAGATCAGTGATGGCATCATAAACAAACAATGAGAGAAGGCATTGTGCCAGAGCCTGGAGTTTCCACTGCAACTGCTTTTTTAAAATGTGCTTAATTTATAGAAAGCAAAGAGAAGGGAGCTTTGTTCTTTTCTCAAAACCATCCTAAATCTACTTTCCCTCCAAAGTCAACCAATACATCTTGTCCTGCCCAAATACAGAAATGTAGACCATTCCCATTGCTACCTTTTCCCCTCACCAAACATCAGAATCAAGTAAGTCAGTCTCTGGCCTTCAGAATTCTGGCCCTTTCATGAAACATCCATTTCTTGAGTGTTTCATTGGAAAAACAATTCTGGATTCCCATGATTTGTTCACTTTAGGGAAGTTATAAAGACTTAAAGGATACCACGAAGTTAGGAGCGATAGGAAGCCATTAAAAGTAACCTGCTACCCTCAAGTGAAGAAGTCCCTTACCTATAACAAGTGCCAGCTCTGCTCAGCAATTCTAGCTTAATAACACATGTTAACATGCTTTGTGAAATGGAAAATGTTAGAGAAATGTGTAAGGGGCTGAGAGATCACTTCAATGACCTTTGCTTTATCTTCTCACTCTTGAAAAAGCTTTTAGGTTGTTGTTTGTGCCATTAGAACCTAACTTCGGGAAAGGGGTTAAACCCAAGCTATTCCAGCATCTCAACAGCCCTGGCCCAGTGGCCCTGGGCTTATTTCATAAGAACAACCAGTGGCATCTGCTTAGTACTTTGTTGATTCCAAAACACTTTCCAACACTCACTTCATTTAATTCTCACAACAGGTCTACAGGGTAGGTATCATCACCTCCACACAAGTGAGAGTCAGAATCCTACTGCTATGGGATCCAGTAAGTCAAAGCACCCACATCAAAGTCATGGGAATGACTTAATGGGCTCCAAAGTAACTCACTACCTGAAGCTCTTCCCATTACACACACTGCCTTACCCTCCAGGGTGCAGGTATGGAAACCCACCCAACCTCACTCCAGATGCACTGGCCGACAGACATAATGGTGTAACTTCAGGACATCTGTAGTTCAGGTCAGCATACTGGCCCCACATCTAGCACTAATTTGTCTTTGACCTTGAGTGAGTTATTCCCCCTTCTCTAAGGCCCTGTGTTTCCAACAACGGCTTTAGCCAGTATCCTCAAGAAGGTGCCTTTCAGCATCTAAGACTTGAATCTCATAGAATTCTGTAGCTGGGAGGCAATGTTTGGTCATTTCAGCAGCAACATCCCTGGCTTGGATTTCTGGCCCTACCACTTTCTATGGTTATGGCTGTGAGCAACTCAGGGATGTTCCTATCTGTAAAATGCAGAGTGTATATGCAAAGCTATATGCCAAGTGTCTGGCTCAGAAGAAATGTTGAACAGTGATCACTCCTTCTCCACCTCCAACTCTTTAATTTTCTGCTCGGGATTCTCATGGCTTAACTCAAAGGAACAGCTTTCTTTCTAATGGTGGAATCAGTCTGAGACACACTGAGAGTCCAGAGGCAGGATGCTGTGGGGTGGATTATTTCTGACCATGTTCCAACCATGTTTAAAGGAGAGCCCAGGTGAATCAAGGTAAGTCCTGTACCACCCCCCTTATCAACTGAAGTCATAACCTTTCCTCCTTACTTCTCCTGGTGCCCAGACATCAGGCAGGCAATCCAGAGAGAATTGGCTTAACCGAAGCCCCACCTCTCTCAGGGTGAGGTGGAGGGACAGCCCAGGGCCACTATGCATGGGTTTTATGTAAGAATCTGCATATCTGAAGACAGGATACGTCTATTTCCTCACAGCTGAAAGGGGAATCCAAATGCAGGGTGATGGCAAAGGGAGACGCCACAGGACAGCAGGGGACCAGCCTGTGTGAATTCATTCACAAAGCTTGCAAGAACGGAGATAGAAGGAAAGGCAGCCAGGCAGGCCACAGGTGTGCTGATCCCTGCAGGCCCCCCATCAGAGCTATTCATTCTTTTCTTCTTTTTTCTTTTTTTCAGAGCTATTCATTCTGTCCCTCTGGATCAAAGATGGAATTCTGCACTCTGCCTCAGGAGCTAGGGAGACGGCAGAGAATGCCTCACACTTCAAGCACTTACAATTTATTTTTCTTTTAAAAATTATAACTGATTTCAACAGATAGGAAAGTGCAGAAAATGATTTAACAGCACTGTGCTCACCGCAGAATTTAAACAGGCTTCACATTTCACCACACTTGGTTCAGTTTTTTCCTGAAGAAATAAGCTGTGGCATTCTGACATGCCTGAATCCTCCTCCCCACTCAGAAATAGTAAATGTCTTAGCTGCCATATAAAGCAGAACTTCTACACATGTACTTATACTGCACTGTCTAAAACTAGAAACAACCCAGATATCCATCCACAGTAGGATGGATGAATTCCTTTTACTATATTCATACAAAGGTACATTATAAAACAATTAAAATAAATAAACTACAGTTATACATAATAATGAAAGAATAGTCCCAAAATAATGTCCATCAAGAAAAGCAATGCTGAAAAGAATATGTGTAGTTTCATTTTGTAACGGTGCAGTGAGGGGTGGGGCCCAAATAGGGATTTGGAATGGGGTTCAGAAATCAAGGTGTCCAGGAAATATTAGAAAAATATATATAGGGTGTCCTCACCCCGACAAGTCTGAGCTGAGGGAATGGGACACATGGAGCAGGGCCTTTCAGAGTTGTGTTGAATAGCAACAGCTTTGCAGCTAACCCCTGGCATGGTCATTTAACATGTCTATAACCTTTAGCTGGTGTCATAGATATGTTAAATAGCTGTGGCCATGCTTTGAGCCAGGGGGATGGAAGTGGCTTCCATGCAAGATGTAACTAGGAGCCAACTCCCCCTGTTCATAGCACCTGTGTGAGAGCTTGGAGAAGACTGGCTCCATGACATGGGGCCACACCTGTCCAGACTCTCTATGGCAACCCAGTAAAGCTGGAAGGATATGGGAATGCTGGCAGGTGTAACTGATTGTAGGAGGAGTCAGAAATGGGGCTGCAGAGGAAGATTGGCACGGGGATTTAAACCCAGGCACAGCAGCCATGTGAGAGAGAACCACATGGCTTTGGCAGAGTGGGGACCCTGCTGCTTTGGGGGTGCCTCCTTTCTCCACATGGCTTAGGAAGCAGGAGAGACTTTGCCTGGAAGAAAAGGGGTGAAAGGACTCTTGCTGGTGGGCCATGAGAAGGTGCCACATAACTTTGGATTAACTGGAGATTGTGGCAGCAACACAGCTGATGGTGCCAGGAGCCTGAATCATGGACTTCTGCTTCTTTTCCTGAGATACGGTACCCCAGACTAGGGCAGAGTGAGAAGGAAGGGCTGTGTGTGTCTGTGGGTATTTTAAAGGACTTTAATATTTTAATGAAGACATTAAGTCACTACTTAAGTCTATATAACTTTTAAAGAAATAATTCCTTTTCACAAATCTCTGGCATTGAGAGACCTCTTTCATCTGGCGGAAGGCATAGAGAACCTAGTGGGGGGAACCCCCAGAGAAAAAGGAGGGTCCTTTCAGCAATAGTATATTGTACATCTCCCCACCCCCCACCCCCGCATGTCTGTTCTGTAACAATTTCATCTAAATAAAGTTCAGAAACAAAACTAATTTTTTGTTTAGGGTTATATACAGAGCAAGTCAGGCTAATGCTTACCTATAAGGGGGCGAACGGGGCTAGATTATATTAGAAAAGGATTCACAGGGGCTTTTGAGGTGCTGGCTGTTTGGTTTTACTTTATAACAATTGAACAATATGTAGATATGCATCTTATGTGCGTTATTTAATGTAAATTTCACAATAAAAGTGCCTAAAATATGCCACTCTTATTGTGGCTGTTTTTATTTAAATTTATGATTTTATGCTTTATCTGGTATAATATATATCAACCTAATTCATTTGTTTTAATTGCTGTCTAGTACTGCGTGCATAAACCGCAGTTTACTTTTCCATTCCCTAACCAGGCATGAGTAATGTCATTTCCATGTTCTGTAATTAAAACAATACCATAGAGAAAACTGTGCACATTCCTCCTCATGCACGAGTGTGAGGATTTCCATTAGAGTCAATGGACTCAAAATTTCTGCATCCCAAGGAACATCCGTCCATCTTCAACTCTATTTGATTCTGTCAAGTTGCTCCTGCAAGTGACTATATCATTTTAGACTCTGGGAAGAAATCCTGGCCCCTGAGTCACCCTCCCCAATATTTGGTGTTGCCAGACTTCTCTGCTTTTGTACTAATCCCCTTCTTATACTAATTTGCATCTCCCAGTTTGTAGTGATGCTAAACATCTTTTCACGTGTGTGTTGGCATTTCTGACATCCTCTTTCATGAATGATCTGTTTTTGTCTCTTGCCCACTTTCTATAGAGCTGTTTATCTTTTCTAATTGCTATGTGAGAGTTTTGTATGGATTCTGAATGCTAATATTTTGATGGTTTCATAAACGGAAAAGGTCTTCCCTTGACCTGTAACATGTCTTTTCACTCAGTTACAAATAACATGGCAAGAAGGTGAGATGAAAGACACTGAGTTAAGACACCAGGTTTCAGAATCAGACTACTGTGTCTCTTAACTTGGTTCAGCCGCTTATAAACCAGCCACGTCGTACTAGGAAAAGTATTGATTTCTATGTACTTCAGTTTCTGCAGCTTCAAAATGGACCTAATAATATATACTGTTTATTTTATTGTTATGTGATTAAATGAAATAATATGTGCAAAACACTTGAAACACTGTTAAGAGACTTCAAAAAATAATCCTTGTTTTTATGGTGGCTATTTTCACAGACATTTAAAATTTTGATGTAGCCAATTTGATATTGCCTCTTTTTATCATGTTTTCCTTTGCCATCCCATCTGTTATACTTCCCTATTCCAACATCATAGAGAGACTCTACTAGGTGTTCTAAGTGTAGGTTTTGTTGTTTACATGTAGGACTTCAATCTATACAGACTTATTTGAGGTATATATTGGGGTTCTTTTTGAGTGGTAAGGAAATAACATGATCTTTCCTTTAGGAACAGTAATTTATCCCAGTATAATTTATTGAATAGCTGGATCTTTCAAAGGAACAATAGAGACATTTGACTTTGGTTCAATGAGACATGTGTACATGGTTTACAGTCATTGGTTCTAAACATCCTGGCTTTCGGGAATATCCCCCTAACACACAGTCAGCTCCCCTGGATCCTGACACAGCATCAGAATGGTATGGGCAATGGAGCAGGAACAAGGTGTGAAAGACACATGTGCAAGGTTTTTCTTACACCAGGCAAGCATCAGTATGAGCAGAGAGCTCTGATCTTATCAAAGTCCAGGCAAAAATGTCAATTCTCTCGTGTTAGGAATTCACTCAGGAATGTGATGCCTACAATCACCTACATGCATGTTTTCCAATGGGAGCCATGCCTAATCAAATTCATTAGAATTCATGTGTTTGCAGGTCACAGACCTGTAGGGAGATGGAAAACAGCAAGTACTGCTGTGGGGGGAGGTCACGTGTTCCCTCAGTCCCATTACCAATAATTCAAAACAAGTTTCCATCTCTTTCTAGCCTCTTTTCAGAAATGTAATAAAAGCATTGTCGCATGAAGAGGTGATACAAAAATATGCAGCCAAAAATATAGAAAAATGTATGAGTTTGTCAAGCAATTCATTAATAATTACATTTTGATATTTTTCTGATTTTGTAAAGTTTGTAATATTTTTTAGCACTTCATATTGTGTAATTTGTTAGATTTCTTATCTCCTTATAAAATTTTCCTTTCTCATCTAATTTTGCGTTCTTTTCTTTAAAGAGAGGTCCCCATTTGTCTCAACTAGGGTCTCTCAAAACCTGAATCTGTCCCTGCCAGGACATTGATGTTCTCAAAGAAATTATCTCATTGGAGAGAGTTCTCTTTCTCAGTGGTTTTACAGAAGATAAAACAGAAAACTGAAAGATGGATCCATTTGTCACAGGTCACAAAGCAAGCTAGTGGTGTGGTCAGGACTAGAGCCCATGGCCTCTCAGAGGGAGCTCTCTGCTTTCTCTCATGAAGTCCTCTGTGTGCCATGTTCTTTCTATCACCTTCCTAGCCAAGGACCACTGCGTGACACACAGCCTTCTGACTAGGGGCCTGTATTAACAGGGTCACTGTGAGTTGCTAATATGACCACATATCTCATCGCCAAGTGCTACCTCCTCTCTTCCCTCTCCTGGACGAAAAGTTAAAGAGAAAGCAGTTCAATGGTTTTCCCAGTCTGTTTCTCTGTCCCATTTCAGGCAGCATTTCCTTCCTTTTGTTCCCTGACCAAATGACCTTTCTGCTTTAACCACCCACAAAATGCCATGTTCCCTCTCCCCAGTGCAAATGTCACCTTAATTTCCTGCATTAAACCCTCCAAAAGCCTTCATATGTCTGCAGAATAAACCCAGAACTCCTTGGTATGATATGGGCTAGCTCACATCTCCAACCTCATTTTTAACCATTTCCTGTCTATTCATTCATTCATTCACTTGTTCACCTGACTTCTCACCAGTTCTGCAGAAACATATCAGCTTTACCCCACATTTGCAGCTATACCCCACATTTGCAGAAAATGAGTCTCAGAGAAATCAGATGACTTGCTCAAGTGTAGTGAGCATCATTGATTTCCTACACAGCACCTTTGTTTCCTCCTAATAAAACCTTGATCTTGTTAAGCCCTCACTCACCCAGCCCTGATTCCCAGCTCTGGGCCTGCTTGGTCAGCTGTTAGTCTGAGCAAGAGTAGACAAACATTTTCTGTAAAGTACCAGAGAGTAAATATTTTAGGCTTGTGGGTCTCTGTTGCAACTACTCAGCTTTGCCATAGTGTCAATATAGCAGCCACAAACAATACATAAACCAAAGGACATGGCTGTGATCCCATAATACTAAATTTATGAACACTGATATTTGCATTTCATATAATGTCATGTCTCATGAAATATTATTCTTCTCTTGATTTTCTTCAGCCATTGAAAATGTAAACACAATTCTTAGCTTGTACAAAAACAGATAGTGGGCTGGCTGGCTATAGTCCTACAGGCAGTACTATGCCAACCCCTAATCCAAGCCATTTGGGGCATGGTGTCCTCCTGGCAATGTCAGGAAGGCACAGCACCTAAGGGACCCAGTCGCACCCAAAGACTCTTAGGTGATGTCTAACCTGACAGAACTAAGCATCCATGGAATTTCAGAGATGGGATTGTGGAAGGGCAAAAGAGGATGTTCCCATTGCTGCCATTCTGCTTTTCATTTATTAATACAAACTTGAAGTCTTCTCATGAAGAGTCCTGCCTAATTGTAGTCTACACTGAGTTCTTCATTTCCTGTCCAAGCCTGAAGCTGGAACAGGATGAAGCTGGCACTCAGGTTTTGCGCTACACCTCTGGAGGGTTCATTTTGAGAAGACCCAGTGGGGCCCTCCTGGATTTCAAGACTGACCGGCCACCCTTGCCCTCCGTGCTGGCCCACTAGGCCTGACACCCAGCCCACAATGCAGGGCCTGGGATTCATGCCAGAAATAATCCAAATATTAACAGAGGGAGGAGATGAATATGTTCCTGATATGCTGTATGATTTTCAATATTGATTTCAATTCAACGAGACCAATTAAAATTATCTATTCCAATCAGTTGCCAAACTTACCTGCTCAATAATGTGTCTAAATTCATTAACTGTTTTGTTTTAACAATATTTCACTTTAAAGTTTAATTTTATCTACACATTAGCTCCACTTTACTTATGCAAGTAACAGCTTTATAGCTATATTAGCAATAACTCATTATCATCCTTTGCAAAGCCAGTAGGAAATTTGCCACTTTGGAGAATATCCAGTACTATTAATTGGAGAGTTTATGTAAAGGCTATGTTGACTTGAAATCATTTATACTCACAAATCAAGTGACAAGGGTAGCTTTGACACCACAGCTCTGTTGAGTGAAGAGCCCCCCTCTGGCCATGCCCCTTCACCCTTCCCAGCACTGAGCTTAAGCATAAAAGGCGCTGGTGGCAAAAGGAAATATTTCTTGGAACACTTCCTTTGGTCCATCACTGACATTTCCTGTTGGCAAAGTTAATATATTTAGTGGCATCCGAAGCGTGTTTGGGAATATATTAAACAGTGAACATCTCCAAGAGATGCTCACTGAATTTAACATGGCTGGTTCTCTTTCAAGATCACTCATGTAATTAATCTGAGCACCTAGCCAAGGACAGTTTGCTAGTACTTTTCTAAAGAGGCTATTGATTGAAAAGCTAGTCTTTTACCGCCCCCCCACACAATGAGATTACCAAGAAAAGATTGGAAGAAGACATCACTTGGGTCATGCATGCTGTAAGATCAAAGGGACCAGCCAAAATATTATACTAGGGTTTGGGGAAGCAGGGTAGCTGCTCAGTCTCAGCCTCATGGCTGAGAATGTGCCCAGCACTCTTTTAAGTACTTTGCCTGCTATATTTCATGACTAAGCTAGGTGAATATCATTCCTGGCTTATACATGAGAAAATTAATAATAAGTATGATGAATTACATCCTATTTCAGTAAGCATGCAACATACCGACATACAGAGTTTAATTTAATCCTTACAAAGGGACTATGAGATAGGCATTCTTACCCCTATTTGACAGATAAGAAAACTGAGGCTCAGAGACAGTAAGGACCTTGCTTGAGTCCTCAAAATTCTCAAGTAGCAGAGTCAAATTCTACCCCATATTTGCCCAACATCTCAAGCCTCATGCCTCGCCGTGGATCCTCAGCAGGTAAACAGTTCTGGAAGTGCTGCCTCCACCCCAGGGCCAAGCCCGGTGTTCAGCAACTGTGGGTAAATGAAAGAATGAAGGTATGATGGGGGGGGTGAGTACGGTGGAACGTCAGGAACCCATTAAAAGAGCACTCTGCTGCTAGGTTTTCTTTTCTTTTTATAACTTACTGACAAAATTGACAAACCAAATTATAAAATATTTAAAGCGCACAATGTGATGATTTGATACACATACACACTGGGAAAGGATTCTCCCCATCAAGTTAATTAGCACATCCATCACCTCACACATATACCTTTTTTTTAAGTAGAACATTTAATTTCTACTGTCTTAGCCCACATCAGATTTTTCAGAGTTTGCAAAAAGCCGACAATTAGGAAGGCTGAGGGAGCTGATCAGCTGCAAGGCATCCACCACAGAGGATAGCAATTTCTTCTCTTTCTTCTCTCTTGCTGTAAGATGCTGTCACCTGGCCTCATGGGCCCCCCTGATGTAAATCAGCAGGTGACAGCTCAGCCCCTGAGCTGACATTTATCACACTCACTGGTGTGACAGGCGCTCTGCAAAACTCTTTATACATAGCATCTTACATCTTCTCAACAGCAATCTTGTGGGGGGGATTGTTGAGAAGATATTTTCATCCCATTATACAGATGAGAAAGTGAGGTTCAGGGAGGTGAAGTTCACTCAATGAAAACAGTGAGTGGGGCTAACATGGCGGTTAGTCTGAGTACAGGAGAATCCAAGACCCGGGACAGAATCAATTTTTGAGTAGCTTTAGCCTGAAGTGGAAATGTTAAGAGCAGAGTTCCTACATCCCAGAGAAGTGCTGTGAGGGAGATTTCCTGTAGTCTATCAGTGGGCTGTTAACTGTTTTTGAAGTAGAAACATTGCATTACCCACTTAACCTCTCACGGCTCCGCCTTGAGGGCCCAGCTTGCTCAGACGCCATCCCCCGGGAGTATCAACTCCCTTGGGATGTACACCCTGTGGTCTCAGGCTTGTTTTGGTGGGACTTGATTGCAAGGGAGGGGAACCCAGTCTGAACTGCCTGAGGCAAAGGAAGGAATTGATTGGCCGTGTGATCTAAGGAAGAGTTGGGTTAGGCAGGATGGAGCTGGGACTCGGAATTCTCTAGACGCAGAGAATGGCTGGTCCCAGCTCTTCTCTGCACTTTAGATTTCATGATCCCTGCTTCCTGGCTTTCTACACAAGGTTGGAACTTTACCCTTTGAGGATGCCAACAGCTCCTCAAAGGGTAAAGCTTTTGTTACTATTGAAATGCTACTGAAGTAATAGCATGACACATTCAAGCATTTCAGGCAAGAAATCCTAACCTTGTTTGCGTGAGGTGCTCACCGCCACAAGAATTAACTGTGGTATGGGGGAAGGAGGTAAGCGATATCATGAAAGAACATGGCAGCTCCTTTGGGGCTGACAGAGACCGATTATTCCCCATTAGGAAATTGGGAACAGACAACTCATAGAGCTCTAGCGTAGGGCCCAGCCCCTGCTTCCTTTGCACTGTGGTCACTGTCCAGAGCTTAGATGGAGAGCAAGCTCCTGTTACATCAATGGCCGTGTATGCCAGAGGGACACCGTCTTGAGTGAGTGCATGCCTCAAGTACAAACAGCCACCATTGTCATGGATACAGAGAGGAGGATGAACCCCCCTGTCTGGCAAAGACATTCTCTCACAAACACGTTCCAGTTTAATTTAAACTGACTGTGCTTAGAGAAGAGGAAAACACCTTGGGTGTAGGTGAGACTGAGGTGTCTGTGAGATGCTAGCTCACCATTCAGAGCATGACTTTCATTGGGTGGAGTGTGGCTTTTTATGAAGTGCTTGAGTTTTTCAGTCTGACACTAAGGAGTGGCTTGTGCAAATACACAGGCCCCTTTACACACGTGCACACACACAAGCACACACACAATTTCCTGTGGGAAGAGCTCTGGATTAAGATAGTTGAGATCTCATTCCTTCTCATCTCTGCTTGAGTGAGTTTGTATACATCTTTTCCCTGCTACCTCTCAGTGCCCTCACCTTGAGTTGGCCTCAAGCAGGGACATTTAGAAAAGAATGAGGAGACTTTGGGTGGCCCCATAACTTTGAGGAAGGAAAAATCAACCCTAAGGACATTTACTGGGATGGGGCCAAAGATGCTAACTGTCCAACAATAGGTAATGAAGGATTGTCCTGCCTCAAATGCTAATAGTGGCCAGGGTCAGAAACACGTGGCTCCTAAGGTCTCTGTATCTCAGACAAGACAGGTTCAGTTCTTCTGCGTTTCTCTTAAAAGAGGAGCAGGAAAAACTTGGCCAGGAGAGGACATGGTATCCAACCAGGCCACAGTGTCACAGAACAAGTCTTCTGGGTTATCTGTTGTTTCTCCCAACTGTGCCCTTCAGAGCTGCGTCCTCAGACCTCCCCTGGTCTGGCTTCTGTGGCAGCTCCCAGTGCTGGGCAGACCCCACCTCAACCGGCTCCCTCTCGGCCCCCTGCTCTCCCTGACCAGGACTGCAGACCCTAGTCCAGAAACATGTTTCCTTTGAAATTCCCTAATTATGTGAGATTTTGTAAACTTAGTTTAGACTATGTGTTGCTAACAGTAAAATGAAAAATAACAAGAGATTCTAGAATCATGCTTAAAAGGTGAGTGGAGGTCCCTCTCCATTGGACTTTATACCATGTTACCTTAAAGGCCTTAGTTTCTCCCCTCCATTATCTGTCAGGTATCTAAGGTAAGACTTTAGGGTGAGGAGATGTGATTGCTGTGCTAACTCCAGCAAAGACATTTTCCAGTGGATACTAGGAGCCTAGTGGTGAAAAGGGCCCTGAGGCCATATCCCGGCTGGGCAGGGTAACCTTTTCTGCTGGATTAATGTTGCACTTCATGAAACAAATGAGCATGTTTACTGTTCTTGCCCTAGGCAGTCAATGCTTTCCAAGCTCAAAAGTGGTGTTCAGGTGTCATCTGGTTTAGAGGTGGTCTTAACCAGGAGGAAAGTCCCAAAGAAACCTGGCAGGGGGTGGTGACAGGGCACCCCTCATCTGGAGAAGAAAAGCAGAAGCACAGGGTCAGGGTAAGCGCTGCTTGACTGTGGGGAGCACAGAGGGGTTGTCACTGCCTTTCCCACCTGTGGCCCAGTTCTCCAGATGCTGGCATCCTTGGCATGACCTTGCCTGCAGGACAAGCAAGTTGTCTAGAGTTGGTTGGTGGGCTGCCCAAGTCAAGGTTCTTAGTGACAAGACCCCACTTTGTTCAAGTATAAAAGGCGGCCCCACAAGAGCTCACAGAGTCAAGCTGGAGGCTCTGTAGCTGGGAACACAGGAACATGGTCATTGCAACATTTCAGACCTGCTCCTGCCACAGAGAGAGCTGTGAGGCCACAGCTGCAGGCCACTCATCCACCGTGGGCTAGGGACCTTATCCTGGGCCCTAATCTGCCACATCTGCTGCCGGACACCCTTTCCCACCCTCACCAGGTGTCAATCCTGTGAAGAACCACCTTCCTGCTAAATTGTCCTCAGGCAGCCACATCAGAGTGTCCTGCTTGCAAGGAAGCCTGGAACAAAGATCTTGGCTTCTTTTTTGGAAGGCAAGACTCAGAAGCTTGGAAATGTCCCAACCCAAGAAGAGTATTTAAAGATGCCTGGGCAGCTCAGGATCCACTCCAGGGATTCATGCAGACGACGTAGAGGACTCAGCCCAATTACAACACAGGGTGCAGTCACATGGTTCCCTGGCCCCTTGATTCAACGATGGCTGTGCAACCCCATGTCTGCTTCCAGCAGACTAGTTTCCACTGGCCCTCTCTCTTTCCACTGGCCCCAGGGACTCCATACCACCTACTCCTTTCAACGGCTGCCACTGCCCCTCCATGGAGGTGAGCTGCAGAGGGGAACATGGTAGTGTGAGTTTCCTCAGCTCACACGCTATCTTCCAGGTGCACACAGGCCATCTGCCTTTGTTTACACTGAGGTAAATTCACACAACATGAAACTAACCATTTTGTCATGTAGAATTTATTGATAAGTAGTATGTTCACAGTGTTCTGCAACCATCTCCACTGTCTACTTGCGGAACATTTTTATCGCCCTCAGAGGAGGCCCAGGGTCCATTAGGCAGCCACTGCACTCTTCCCTCTTCTTCCAGCCCTTGACACCACTGATCACTTTCCGTCTCTGTGGATTTCCCTATTCTGGACATTTCATATCAATGAAATCATACAATAGGTGACCTTTGGTGTCCGGCTTCTTCACTTAGCATCATGTTTTCAAGGTTCCTTGAATTACATTAGTTTGCTGGGGCTGCCATAACAAAGCACTGCAGACTGGGTGGCTTGAACAAGAGAAACATGCCATCTCACAGTTCTGGAGGCCGGAAGCCTGAGACCGAGGTGTCAGTAGGGTTGGCTCCTTCTGAGGGTCGTTCCAGCAGACCCTTCTCTTTGATTTGTGGATGAGCGTTTCCTCCTATGTCTTCACATCCTCCTCCTCCTGTCTGTGCCTGTATCTGTGTCCAAATGTCCTTATTTGTGAGGACACTAGTCCTATACAGTTAGAGCCCACCCTGATGACCTCATTTGACCTTGATTACCTCTTAAAAGGCCCCATCTCCAAACAGAGCCACATTCTGAAGTACTGGGGGTTAGGACACCAACGGGAGAATTTAACCCACAATACTTTTTTATTTATTTTTTCACTAAAAATTAGAGGAAACATCAAGGGTTCTCCATATGTTGCTGGCACAGTGAAGTTGGATAGATTTTCATTCTCTAATTGCTTGAACTTAGGTTAGGTGGTTATCAGAAGCCCAAATCCTTCTCTGCCCTCCTATGTTCTTGAGGTCAGTCACCTGTCCCTTCTTACAGTTTCATTTCGGATCACAACAGCCCTCCTTCTCCATGAAAGGCTCATTCCAGGAACTTCCTGATCAGTGTCTCTGGCTATCTTGTGCCACCCCCTTCGCACAATGAAAACGCCTTTACAGCCAAGGGCCTTCAGATGCCCACTAGTCCAGGATGCCCCATACAGCCCCCTGTAGCCCTGGGATGCTTGCCTGTGCCCTGAACCTTGACCTTCTCTCCCTCTCAGCTTTTCTCTCTCCTAGTCCTGAGGACTGGTACCAAGTCATAATGCGAATAACAAGTTTAATCAAATCAACTAGTCCTTGCTGCTAGGTGGGTATTCCAAAAGAACCTGAGGTCTTTTCCCAGGTAAAATGTTCTGGAAGCACGTGATAATGACATGGACCCTGAGGCCTGGAGGGAGGCGAAGCACCACACCCCAGCAGCTGAGATTCCCTGTGCTGAGAGAAGGTGACTCACAGATGTCTTTCCGTTTCCTTCCCTTCTGCAGCCACGTGGAGTCAGACTTACTGAATGATAAGGGTCCAGGGCCCGGTGAAGGAGTCCAGGGACTCTCCAGGTCAGGCATGACTGACGTGTGAGGAGTAGCCAGCCATGTTCAACACCCTGGGCTCAGTCTACCCATTTGCCAAATGGGCAAATTCTGCAACCTTACTTATCCCACAAGGTGCTTAGGATAATGGATGAGAAATCACTCAAAAGGCAATGAAGAAATGAAGGGTTTTTTTTTCTCATTGTTTATTCATTTAGCTCTGCAATAAATTGTCCAATAGAGCATCATGCTGGGGTGGAGCCCCAGGGAATGTTCTCTGAGCTTGCCTAGCCTTTTCTAACCTCATCTGAACAATTTTTCTTGCTCCCATGAAAGAAAATCCAACGCTTCATTTACTGAATTAACCTCAGATGTTAGAAATGATTTCTTCATAGCTATAGGGAGGCTGTCCGGGTTATGTCAAAGTACTGTTCAGCTGGGGCAGCCAAAAGCCAATGTACTGGAAAAGTAATCTGGATTTATCTGAAAAAAAGATTTATCCTTCAGAGAGCAGGGAGCAGAGCAAGGGATTGGTGAGCGCTCACAGATCAATTCTCTCTTAACCTTTGAACTGTGAGTCCATGTTACATTGTTCCGAGTTCAGAAGGGCCGCGGCCTCTTCAAAGCAAAACAATAATCGTCTCATATACAGTAAAGCAGATGAAGTGGAAGAATATGTTAAGCAGCACTGGAATGGGCAATTGCCTGTGTTTGCAAGATGTGCAAGCCCTGTTTCCACACGGTTCCATATGCTACATTAACTTTAGCCTCCAAGTAACATTTTCACTCAGACATGCAATAATTGTTCCTCCAACATCATGTGACAACAGGGACATGTCTGGTATTAATATTGACACATTCTAATCCACCCTAATGCGTGAAGTGAGTGATTTCCCTAAATGCTGTGGCAAATCTTAAAGGTGCAATTCCTCCCCAGTCTGAAGCCAAATTTAATCTATGTTACAAATTAGCGCTCCAGTGCTAAAGAAGTAATTTATGCTTTCCCGCATGCCGGGGCCCCATGCACTTCCAATTATATTTATTACACTGACTAAGTGAAAGGGGGAGGGTGCTTGGGGGAACAAGATTGGAGAGGAAGAGAACCATTCTGGCGACTCCAACTGTTCCTTATAGCTTCCTCCTGCAACCTTTCCATCTGGTTAGACTAGAAAATACCCAACTTGCTCTTTTCAAAATGTGCTTTGCCAACTGACAGCACTTTGCTGATCTCATCTGCAGTCCGTCAAGATTTGGGGATGCAGTTTGTCCAAGCCAGGACATTCAAACTCATTTCCTAAAAACTGAGTTTCCAACTGTCCTACAGGGTGCGAGGGTGTTCCCCGGCCACCCCTTATTGAAGCCTCCTGACAACCACGTGATGTAGGCTGCCTTCCAGACCTGAGCTGCTGTGGGAATCCAACGCTTCCTGGGCCCCACTCTCACTTGCTCTGATTCAGCAGGTCTGGGGTGGGACCTAAGATGCTGCGTTTGTGACAACTTCCCAGTTGCTGCTGCTGCTGCTGTGTGGGGATCGCCCGGTGAAAGCTGCTGATAGAGACCTCTGTCTCCATTTCCTGTAAGAGAAACACAGAGGGCAAGACCTCCATCCTGAACCTCATAAACCTGCCCCTGTTTCCTCCCTATCGTGCTGTTTCTCACGGGAGAATCTAGTTCTTCATCTGTGTTGGGCCTCATGTTATTCTTTGGCAATGCTCTAGTTCTTGTTTTCAGACCAAATTCCACTGTTCTACATGGAGGAGGCAGAAATCAAATGGGGGCCACGGTACCTACCCTTCCGAGCAGGGTGGAGCCCTGCCCATAGTTGGCCCTTCACCTGCCCTCACTACAGTTAGCCTTATTGCATTTTCCTCCGCTTTGTCGGCAGTTCCCAAGATGTGAGGCTTTAGCTTTCGTGGCACTTCCCCTGTAACCCATCCCGGGCCATGTGTTCTCCGTTCCCTCTTCCAGATGTGCTATTTTTACACCTGAGCTCAACAGACATTTTTCTTATGAATTTGCTCCTTCCTCCCTCTTCAGGGCTTTGCAAAATTGTGCACTCAGTGTGTGGGTGTCTTGCTAAAGCCATTCAACTTCCTGGAATGGTACAGATTATTTTTCTGAAACTTTTGATCCTAGAAGGGCCTGCACAGTGTCTCCAACTGTAGACACCCCTCCCCACCTTGGTTATCACAAATGTACACTGTCCCCATTTATTCCTAGGACCCCGGTCACCTCAGCTTCGTCAATCAAGTTTGCTCTGTTGGTCATATTTAAGCTCAGAGTAGCAGTTTCCTCCTGTGGTGTCTTCCTCCCTCAAGGAAATGATAGTGGCAAACCATTCAAAAATATGTCAGATACTTTGAATTCACCTGAGGGGACATCCCCAATGATGTCGGTATAGGTCTGCACATTTTTTTGGTCACTTTGTATTGTAACTCTGAGCTAGCTGGGGGATTCCCAACATTCATGCATCCTCTCCCCTGAGCCAGATGCCTCTGATCTCCTCTCCCAGATAGATACCTTCCAGATGCTTCTCTGCACCAATGAGAGGATATTCAACCAGAGGGAAGTTCCCTAGAAGCACAGAGCCACTCCAACATATAGTAGCTCCCAAATAGAGTTAGTGTGTTAGCATTCACACACACACACACACACACACACACACACACATCCCCCCTCCTCCTTCTCTTCTTCCTCCTTATCTCCTTTCTGACATCCTTTTACCATACCATACTGCTTCATGAATTGCTTTTTCATAAGGCAGTGTTATAAATTAGATGTAAAACAGCTATTTTAAAAAGTCATTTTCTGATATCTAAAAGTCTTAATTCTGTTAAATTAACTGTCATAGGTATTCTTCTGTAGTGTCTTGGGCTGTAGAGATTTTCCCCTAGTGAGTCTTATAATGCCACCTCCCACAAGATTCTCATGAGCCATTTTCCTTTCCACATAGTTTTTGTTTTTCTACATAATAGAATGTACACCTTGGAAGGATATGCTCTTATGTCATTATTTTTCCCTAATCAATTTAAATTAGGCTTTGAAGACCCTCGTCAAGATTGCTTCAATACAGATATCAGCTCTTTTTCTGTTGGGTTATACCAGAGTCATGAGTGGGGTGGGGTGGGGTGGGGTGGAGAGGCGATCACGCCATCCATGTACTCTGGGAGGTGCCCTGGTCTATGGCGGTTGCCTCCAAGACACTCCTGGACCACGTCCACATGGCACTGCCAAGCCCAGAAGGCAGGGTAGAACACACTCTCATCTGCCAGACTTCATATGTCCTTCTCTTGGGTTCCCATGATCTTGGTGTTTGAAATCAGTCTCTAAGCATCCCTGGACCACCCCTGTAAGGGTCCTTGCCACCCTAAAGTGCCACGTGGGAACACTACTTCTATATCCTCAACTGGTCTCAGAAATCACCTTGCCCCAACTTCAGATTCCTCCCACTGTTTAGACTTCATTATTGTGATAATCCAGCTGTTTTCTTCTATGATTTGAAAAATGGAAGGCTCTTATCTCATTCCTGCAGTAAGCCCAGAACATCAAGTTACAAAGCTTAACTTGCCTTCTTAAGAGGCGAAAGGGGCAGGAGAATACCCTCTTCTTCCTCAGTGATGAGCTCACAGAGAAATGAGACAGCATCACTACGTTATTCTGTGCCTCCATCTAGGGATTCTGCCAAACTTTCAGCCATTCTCCTGTTGACAACTGTGCAAAGAGAAAGGGACATCATGTCACGCTAATGCTCAGCATTTCTGGGCCATGGTTGGGAGCATGCACATTATATGCTGGGCTCTGGGACAGAGGTCCTCTGGGGCCCAACTCCCCTCCCCAGCATTCTACACAGGGTGACAGAGGGCTCTTCTTATCTGCTCCACCCAGTCCAGGTTCTTTGCCTTCTCCTGAACATAGCCCTTCAGCATTCTAAGACTACAGTCAATTTCAACTTCCTTCTTAGGCTTTCATTACAAAGTTATTATTATTAGTTTCTTGTATTACATAAATTTTCATCAATTCCTGTGCTTCTCTCTCACCAAACCATCCCTTTTTTAAGGAAGGGAGTGTTCTGTGCTTTATATGGGCACATGTGGGGGGATGTATAAAGATATGCAATCAATATTTTTGTTTTCATTATATTATCTGAAAAATATCCAAGTTTGTGCCCAGGAAGGTGTTTGCTGTTCTTACCCCCTGGAACAGGGAGACAGTGGCTATATACCTATAGGCTGTGCCACACGTTTCACAGTCTGGATTTTTTCTCTTCTTTTTGCATCATCTCAATGCTTTAGCTCTGTCCTTTATCTAACTACTTCTGAAAGACATGGGAATGACGTCATATGTTCTCACAGAAGGGAGCCTCACAATGTGAGTCATGGGGCAGTGGGGAGGGGGAACTATAGCAAAAGCTAAAGGCCATGGGCAGTTTCTGTTTAATGGGTATAGAGTTTCAGTTTTAGAAAATGAGAAGAGGTCTAGAGGTCAGTGGTGATGCTGTTGCACAATAATATAAATGTACTTAATACCACTGAACCATACACTGAATAATGGTTAACATAATGAAGTTTATGTTACATGCAGTTTGCCATAAATAAGTAAATAAATAAAGCTGCAGGCCTGCAATGGGAAGAATTCTCAGCACCACCACCCAGCCCTGCCCCCAGACATGAGGGCTGGGAGCAAGAGATGCTCAACTGTGACACGCTTTGATAAAGTATGCTAAATTACATGCTGGTGGCATTAATAGCAATCAGGCTCATCAAACATGGGATCTAATGGCTCATAAATGAGATGCAAGTTCATTTTTACAGGCCCACTATAATAAACTAATTATTTTGGAACTCTCCAATTATGCATTTTTCAAAAAGCTGAATTGCATTAAAAACATGTTATAGCTTTATAGATCCTGTCTGTGGGCAGAGGAGGAGATACATCTGCTCCACAAGTGCCCAGGGAGAGAGAGACAGAGAGAGAGAGTCACAAGCAATAGATAAAGAATAAGCCAGCTGCCAAATGACAAATGTAGTGAAGGAAGACAAAGAGCTGTCAGTTTCCTCATCAATTACAGCCAGTCTCTAACCCAGGAGAGAGCAAATTGCTGCAGCCATCAGAGATGGCTCTGTTAGAATTATGGAGTTTGAGGTCTCTCCTGATTTATTCAGTGCCTGGGGTACGGAAGGATGTCTGCTGCTTTGGGATTAAGCTTTCTCTGCTCAAACCATCCAGAAGCTCAGGAATAGCCCGCTGATGTCAGAAACACTCTAGCTCTATATCTGCAGGTAGGAGGAGGCGTCTGGCAGGCCTGCCAAACACCCCAGAGGCTGCTGACGTGCCCCTGAGGCCTTCGTGAAGCTTCAGGGAGCATGACAGGAGGGGCTGACATGCCACACCCACAGTCAGGTCATTAAAGGAACCGTCTCTAAAGGACAGAATGCATGAATTTCTAAAAGGCCCACACACCCGCTTGGTTACCTATATGGCCAATTGGGTTTAAATCCCATTCAACAACCTCACATACCGCCTAACCATTGGGGTGAGGAGAAGTTGTTTAGGATTCGGTCTTTTTATCTTTATAAAACATTATATGCCCACTATAGAATAATGAGTACATCTGCTCTGTAACTAGGATGCATAAGGTTAGTCTTACTGCCTTTAATTTAACAAAGAATAACTAAGCCTCTTCATGTGTTACTAAAGGACATTTCATTTTTTCTTCTTCTCAAGGGTTCTTTTCTCCCTAAATTGTCAAAAATGCTGGGGGCTTACACAGTCCAAAATGAGGCAACCCCACTTCTGCCCTCAGGAGGAATTTATACTGGAGTCTCTGCCTCAACTATCACTCTTGCATGTTAGGGCTGGTGGCCCCCTGCATGATGCCTGCTTGCTGGGAGAGTCACACCCTCACCACTGGCCACCGAAGTTGCAGACCAACCATCACACTTTCATTAGGGTGAAGGCTCTTTCTTCTCAGGACAGAGCTCAGTCAAGGACCCTGAATGCAGGTGTCAGGGGTCACAGACCCCACTGCTTTCTTCTCCAGCTCCCACACACCACCACTCTCAGGGTGCTGGGTACACGTTGATGTCCATCTTTCATCCCCAGAGACTCAGCACTGGGGCCCTGAAAGCTCATCATTCTCAACCCTCAAAACCAGTGTTGGATCCAAATCTTTCTCCAGTGTGTTTCTCCCCACACCTCAGAAGGAAGCCCCCTTTAGGGAGTCAAAGGATCGTCCTAAGAATCATTAATGGAAGCCAAGGTGCCCACAGAATCTTTTGGAGAGACAGGAGATGTGGGAAATTTGCTGACATCACACTCTAGAGGAGAAGAAAACCCCATGAATCTTGGCTCTGCGAACAGAGCACATCTGTTCACCCACAGGTAAGCATCAGTCTGCTAAGCACCCTTTTTTTCTGTCTCCTACATAGAGCTGTGTGTCCACGCCATATTTCTTCTACTCCAAAAGATACATTTTTTTTGGTTTTCATGACATGTTAAAATGTCTAGAACTCAGGTGTGTGTTCAATTGATCCATCCATACATACATTCTTTAAAATTATAATTACATCAGTATTGTTACAATTAGAGAGATTTTAGAAAAAAAATAAAAATCTACTTTCAAATACATTAATATAATGTTTATTTTTCCTTAGCAAATAGGGATCATACCACTCATATATATATATATTTTTTACTGTCATGTAGAGTTTTTTAAGTATATTTCATTGATTATTTTATTTCAGTTGTCCCAGTTTTTCCCTCTTTTCCCCCTCCACTCAGTAGCCCCTTCCCTCTAGCAGTCTTCTCCCTTAGTTCGTGTCCATGGGTTCTGCTTATAAGTTCTTTGGCTTCTCCATTTCCTGTACTGTTCTTAACCTCCCCCTGTCTGTTTTGTACCTACCATTTATGCTTCTTATTCCCTGCACCTTTATCCCCATTTCCACCCTCTCCCTCCCAGCTGATAATCCTCCATGTGATCTCCATACCTGTGATTCTGTTCCTGTTCTGCTTGTTTGCTCAGTTTGTTTTAGTTTTTTAGATTCAGTTGTTGATAGTTTTGAATTTGTTGCCCTTTTAATGTGCATAGTTTTGATCTTTTTCTTAAGTAAGTCCCTTTTAACATTTCATGTAATAATGGCTTGGTGATGATGAATTCCTTTAGCTTTACCTTGTCTGGGAAGCACCTTATCTGTCCTTCCATTCTAAATGATACCTCTGCTGGATAGAGTAATCTAGGCTGTAGGTCCTTGCTTTGTATCACTTTAAATATTTCTTACCAGCCCCTTCTTTCCTGCAAAGTTTCTTTTGAGAAATCAGCTGACAGTCTTATGGGAACTCCTTAGTAGGTAACTCTCTTCTTTTCTCTTGCTACTTTTAAGATTCCCTCTTGATCCTTAACCTTTGGTATTTTAATTGTGATCTGTCTTACTGTGGTCCTCTTCGGGTCCGACTTGTTTGGGACTCTCTGTGCTCCCTGGACTTGCATGTCTACTTCCTTTGCCAGATTGGAGGTTTTTTTCATTACTTTTTCAAATAAGTTTTCAATTTCTTGCTCTTCCTCTTCTCCTGGAATCTGTATGATTTGAATGTTGACACATTTGGAGATGTCTCAGAGCCTTCTTATACCATCTTTGATTTTTTTTTTTAATTTTGCATTCTCCTTTCTGTTCTGGTCAAATATTTTTTTCTTCCTTATGCTCCAAATCATTTATTTGAATCCCAGCTTCCTTCCCTTCACTGTTGGTTCCCTATGGATTTTTCTTTATTTCACTTAGTGTAAACTTCATTTCTTCCTTTATGTTGTTGGCATACTCAATGAGTTCTTTGAGCATCCTAATTACCAGTGTTTTCAACTCTGCATCTGCTAGCTTGTCTATCTCCATTTTGTTTCATTCTTTTTCTGGGGTTGTTCTGTTCTTTCATTTGGGCCATATTTCTTTGTCTCCTCAATTCAGCAGCCTCCCTGTTTGTTTCTGTGTATTGAACAGAGCTTCTTTGATTCCCTGTAAAAGGCACCAGTAATTGTGTGAAGCAGAGACTTAGGTAATCACCAGGGTAGAGCAACATGCTTTACCACTTTGTAGCTCTGTATGGGGGTGGACTTGGGGTGGGGACTGTGCTGCTTCCTGGCTTCTGGGGGTTTTCCTGGCACTGGCCCCATTTCCAGTCACTTTACCCACTTCCTGTATGCAACTAACTCCCTTTAAGCTGTTGCCCTAGTGTTGAATCCCAGAGTGAGTGGGTTTGCCTATGTTTTAAGACCACGTGGGCCCTTTAAATGGAGTTTCCTGAAAAACGGACGATTTTTTCTGCCACCCCAACCCCCACTAGTTTTTACAGCCAGAAGTTATGAGAATTTAACTTCCCAGCACTGGAACCCTGGGCTGTGCAGTCTGGCATGGGGCTGGAATCACTCACTCCGAAGGTATCCTTCCTGATTTTTATTCACCACATGTGAATGTGGGGCTGCTAGTGCCTGCTCTGCCTCCGCCACTGCCTCTCAGTACCACACCGCATCTCCTTGCCTCTCTGCCCCGCCTCCACATCTCCACCCCTCTACCCATCTGGATGAATGTGGCTTCTTTAAATCCTGGGTTGTCAGACTTCCATGCAGTTGAATTTTTCTGACAGTTTTGGATGTTAATTTGTTTTGAGATTTAGTTGTAATTCTTTCTGTGGCTGCACAAGGGGGTGAGTGTATCTGCCTATGCCTCCATCTTGCCTGGAAGTTCATATATGGTTTTTATCCCAGTTTTTTGTACTTGCTATTATACTTAAATATTCATTATCACTTAAATACTCTTCCAGCTCATGATATTATAAGTTTTACTCAAAATAAGCTATTTGTAGATGTGTATTAATTTAATGGCCCACTTGCCTATTGTAGGACATTAAAATTGCTTTTTTTCAGGAGGATATATATTTCATTGATATTCTTATATATAAACCTTTGCCTGAATCTTTGATTATTTCTTTTACATAAGTTCCCAGAAGTACAATTGCTGTCAGATAATATGGACATTTTAAAGACTCAACAAATTTTGCTAAAATACTTTTCAAAGACCTCTTATTTATTTATAAAAGCTTGCATTACTTATTTCTCCATATCTGTGGTAGCCTTGGATATTATTATTGAAAAAATAATTTTGGTAATTTAATAGTCTAAAACTATCTCATTTTGATTTGTACAAGTATTTCAATCATTATTAACAAGATTGAGGCTTTTTACATACTATTTTCTAACCAACTGCATTTCCTCTTTTGTAAATTGCCAGTTCTTGCACTTATTCACTTATCTAATGATGCCTGAGTGTTCTTCTTATCGGTATGTACAAATATGGACACAGAAGCCCCCTCGACCTGTCACAGGCAACGATGACAAACAGACAGCTGGAAACAGGGTGATACAGTCTATCTCCTGCTGCAGGGTGGCTCCAAGGGCACTGAGCTTTGACCTCTGCCACTCCAGCAGCCCGCCTGATAAATGTTAAATGAATTAATTAATTACAAGTAATAACAACAGCCTTTAGATGCCGTATTTGTAGCAAGTATTTTTCAGGTTATTTGCCATTACATATATTTATGTTCACAAAGGTAAAACCTTTCTTATCTGCTCATTCGTGGGTTCTTGTAGTGCTTCTAAACCCTGGAGGTCTTCCCCATCCAAGCAAGAGTGTGTTCAATATTCAATTTTATTTTCTGCTCGTTTTCTCACTGTTAGCTGTTTTACATTTAATTTGATTTCTCATGTTCTTAATGGAAGCCAAGCAGCTGGGCCAGACCCACCAATGGCTCTTTGAACCAAACTCATAGGCAGACAGTCCCCGTCACCAGGGAGGGCACCTGAGGAGGTGGCTTATCTCCCCGCATGTCGTCCTTCATCGGCCGCCAGCTGGCCTTCCAGAGAGAATATTTTTAACAGCAGGCTGAGCTCCCTCTGGCAGGATGGGTGTTATGAACACCAGGCCTCTCCTCTCAGTCCTGGGCTTCATACTAAATCAGCTCACTTTCCTCCCCCAACTGAGAAGCAGGACAAGTGGAGGCAGGGCTTTATTGACAAAGGTTAAACATTCCTTTAATTGGATTGCTGGCATTTAGGCCCAGAGTCCTGTCCCCTGCCTCTCTGTCCCTCTCATCCATACCTAGACAAGTGCCTGAGAGAAATGCCGAGGGAAGACTTCATTTTAATGAAGAAGAGATGAGACCGGTCCCTTTGGAGACTTATGTTACAGCTCGGTGTCACTACAAACTAATGAATCGAATCACAGAAGGTCCCCGGCTACTCGACTGTTGAGAGCAGAGGAAATGTGAGAACCCTCCAGACTGGGGAGAACCAGGACTGAGAACACGTGCGGTGTGTTCTCCACGAAGTGCTGTTTCACATACAGAGAACGGGATCATTTTCAAATGTGCACTCGTTGTCTGACCATCTGAACACAGTCACAAGGTCTCACGTGGACAGAGAGAACACTGACAAGAGACAGAACCAAATTTCAGTCCCAGCTTGGCCACTGTCTAGCTTGTAACAACAGGCATGTTACAGCCTCACCAGGCCGCAGGCCCCTCATTCACAATTCCTATGTTCCCGCCCATCTCTGACACTCTGTTCCTCTTTTCTTTCTATCTCAGGAATGCTAATAGTACCCAGGGAGGGTCGGTGAGGATAAGGGCAGAAAAGGGGCACGGGATAAACCCAGAGATGCTCACACTCATGTGTTCTCCTCAGTGAGAACCTTGTCAATTCCAAAGGTCAAACACATGCACTCCTTGTATACGTGCTAAAACTAAGGTCAAACTCATCCAAATTCAATTCAGCTGTTGCCTCCCCAAGAGGAAGGAAGAGGATCAAAGCATGAAAAACGTTTCTTCAACGAGAAATTAAAACAAAATAACTACAAACAACCACAGAGGAAGGAATGCATGCTTGTGAAGCACCAGTTTGGGTCAGGCAGGTACATGTACGTGATAGTATCCACATTCTGTCCATGTAGAAACACACTGAGAGAAACCACAGCCGCTCACCTTCACAACGGACTTGGTGCTTCATGAGGGCTGGATCTCTTTGTTGTTGTTGTTCTAAGTTTGGTTTTTTTTCATTTGTTTTTGATCTGTCTCAAGACATTGTAGGGACCCAGTAAATGTTTCCTGATTAAAATAATAAATTTCCTTACATTGTCCCAAATCCAAGTTAACACTGCTAGAGTTAAAGCAGGGTCCCAGTGACCATGAGGATTCTGGCAGGGACAGAAGGCAAATGCAGCTGGGGTTTTAAAGAAACTTTTTAGTGACGAGAAATGATTACAAAGATGTGCACAGTATGAGGACATCAGCGAGGGATAGTGAGGCATCACCCAGTGGGAAGCAAGTGCAGCCAAGAGTGCTGTGTGAGGCTGGTCCAGGGATTGAGTCCGTCACAGAAGAAGTCAGAGAAAAACAGAGCAGGCAGGCAACTGGGAAGAGCGCCTGCTCACTCTCTCCTCCCACACTACCACTCTCTGCCAAATCTAAGTGGCACCTGCAGGCCCAGGAAACCAGATGATACCATCCAGACAGATCAGCCTCCTGGGACACAGCTGGGCAAAGACAGGCAGAGAGAGAACCTGGGGACAAACAGAGACTAAGCAGCACAATACAATCTCGTTACTGCATGCCTCGGCCTCAACCCCAACATGTACTTCAAATGACATTCAAGAGCAGTAAATGCTATGGAACATGCAGAGACCGGAACTGATCACCCCAAGAACCTGCTTCACTTCCCATTCAGAGCATCTAAATTATATCCAACTATTTTTAAGACTTGTCTTAAAGCCTGAGTGTTTGGGAGCTCAGCAGCAGCATGCTACAGGGCTGACTTTAAAGAAATGAAATCTTTACCCAAAAGGCCTAGAACACTGTTTCTGTTTATTTCCCATCTGTAGAATTTCTAACACCTTCACTTTCCTCATCTTCCTGCCTTCCCCAGCCCCCACCCTCCAGGTTTTCAATGGCCTTACATAAACTTTGGCTGGCTAGACTTTATCTCCGAAGGTATTGTGGGTAAATGTTTATTTAATAGACTCATTTGTACCCATATTTGTTTATCTTTCCATTTTCCCCTCAAATCAAGCAGCCCAAGGCCCAAAATTCTTCTTTCTCTTTCTTATAGCTCTCACTTATCCCCACACCCATTCCTATTTTCCCAGTGTGGATCTTGTGTGATGGAGAATTCAAGCCAACTCACATCATGGACTCAGAGCTACAAGAAGGACCTAACCACCCATTAGCAGCTTGTATCTCCTTTGCTAAAGTCAACCCTTGCTTGAGCTCTGGGAGTTCTGTACTGTGATTTCTCCATTGGGATTTGTCAGAGACACTATACACCATCCCTATATACCCTGGATAATCAGACTATCATGTGTTGACAGGTTATGAGGTCCAGGTGTCAAAATAGCTTGCATTGCACCCTAGACCTGCTGCAGAGCCTTCTGCCTGGGGCCCCACTTGAAACTGGTAACTCATTGAGTTACCCAGTGAATGAGACAGAACAGCATCCCCAAATAAGTAATAGGAAGTCTCCAAAGTCCAAAGAGGCCCATCAGCATTGCATCTCTTCCTTTGTGGTAAGCACTTAAAATATATGTATATATACACCAACAACTCCTTGACAATTTGGAACCTAGAAATTTCGTTAGGTGACAGGTCCCTGAGTTTTCATGGGATTTGTTTCCCATCCTCTGGCATACATGTGTTTTACTAAGGCAGTGGGTATCAAACTTTAACACATACTAAAATCATGAAGATCACCTGTTAAAACCCAGATTACTATGTCTTCTCCAAGGGTTTTTGATTGAATAGTTCCAAGGTACAGTCTGATAATTTGAATTTCTAAATTTTACCTAAAGTTTTAAAAACATAAAAGTAAAAACAATTCAAAGTGGAATAAGGAAAAAGGCCACTACTTCTCCATTTGTTGCATTGGCATGGATTAGATAAAGTGTTCTCTCTAGGAAGATGTACCCCTGTGGGTACATCCTGTGGGTACATCTCTAGGAAGATGTACCCCTGTGGGTGGATGGCTTAGCTACCAGTGGAGAGTGTCTTTGTGAAAATTAGCAAAATCGATCTCTTCCTTCAAGTAATGGCTGAGCGTGGCTTAGATTTCAGCTCTCACTCATTCTCTCAGCCATATTAGAGATACAACCCACCACCTATATATGGCAGTTGTAGATAAGAGAGTTAAAGGTGAATGTCGCTGATGTCCTATAGTTTCTGTCATATGGACATCGATAACAGGGCTCAAAGCACCTTCCCAGCTCACAGTGATCATCTGGTTGTATTCCCATAGGCCTGGCTGCAAGTGATTGGCACTCCTCGGTTATCCTCCCTTGAATACCGATTATGGTACCCTGGACCATTCAGATCATTAGTAACTTTCATCTTCAAGTTTATGGATAATAGTGGCATGTAGACACTATCTAGATATTACTTGGTACTACAATTGATAGGAAATAAAGGGAGAATAATAAACATTTTGATTGGTCTCTGATTCTTGTTCTAGAATTTATCATTTCTATTTTTTCAAAGGAGTTTTAGCCCAAACTTCTGCTCAAAGAGAGGCAGTCCATCATTTGCTCGATGCTAATATTTACAACACATATTTCAACCCCCCCCCACACACAAATAGAGTGTTTGTCTTATTTTATGCAGCCAAAAAAAAAAATCTCTCTTTAATTTGACCCAATATATTTGTCTCCCAAACCACAGCAAAGCTTACAAAGTCCTACTTCTGGGCATGAAAAGATTAGGGTGGACTTTTTAAATAGCAGCTGAAAGAACAATGCATAATTCAAAGTTTTTCCTGCAATTGATTATAGTGATTTAAAGGGAATATTAGTAAAATTATAACCAACCAATTACTTGCAGAAGATAAAGTGGGCAGTTGGAAATGAATCAAGCACCTATATACATGTTAGACTGTGAACCTAACTGCATATTAATCCAACTGAAGATCTATGTAATTAAGCTATCATTTGTGTGTTTCCCACTTTTGAGCTTTATGGGAAGTAAGACAGTCTGGTTGAACCATCCACTCAATGACCATGGTAATTTTTGTGTAGCTCACCCAGTGCTTTCAATGATTGCTTCATCCTTGAAATTTACACCAATTATTCCCCAGTTGTTATCGATCTTGTTATTATCAGTAAAGTAGCTAACTGCTATTGGTAAGGCACTTTCAAATCTTCTCATTTGCCCAATGCTTTAGGGCCCATCTTGTGACTCCACTGTTCTGGTGCAGGTGCTGGCTGGATGGAAAGGATTTGACTCATTCACTGTACCTGAGCCATGGTGATGACAACCTTGGTTAGAGAAGGAAGCATTAAGCACCTGTAGTCTACAATAGTCTATGTGTCCAGAAAGGAAGATTTGTCAAAAGCCTTGAGAAATGAGTTTGGGCCAAAATGATTCAATGAGCTGAAATATGGAGAAATCTCATTTAAAAATGGAAATCCTAAACATAAGACATAAGTCAAGACAGAATGGCTGAGGATGTTATAATGGGGACCGTACACAGTTCAGGAATTAGGACCTGGACTGATGCTCTGGCGCACCACAGCAGTCAGTGAATCGGCCGTCTTCAGGTCCTCCTGTGTGAGTTGCCCCTTTTCTGGGAAAGGTGAACAAAAAGAACCCACATGGTGGCAAGTATCTTCCCTTAATAGGCCCACATTTCTTCAATAAAATGGGTAGGAAAGAGGGCTCCTCACTGCTTCTCCTCTGATAAAATTTCAGTGAATCAAACATTTTTCTCTCAGTCTCAATCCTGAATAGATATAATTCTTATTTACATACTTTTCATCTTAAGTATATAATCAGTGCATACCAATTTCAGGGAAAAAATAAAAACTGAAGAAGAAAAATGAATGAACGTTTTAAATCAACCATTACTTCACTCCCCCAAATTAACTACTGTTAATAATTTTGTATAGTTTTTTCAGATATTTAAAATGTTTTTAATGGTTCCTTCTGTAAGTATTGTTTTAATAACTTTTATTTATATTTACTATATTCTGAATATCTTCATTGTCTATAAATGTTTTCTAAATCACTATTTAATGACTTCATATTATCTAATCATATAAATATAACTTATTTAATCAGTTCTGTATTATTGAATATTCATGTGGATTTTTATGATGATATTAATAATACAGAAATGTATATTCCTATAATAAACATTTTGTGTACAGCTTTAATTATTTCCTTAAAACAAAAAACTAAAATGGAATTCTGGATAAGCATCTATGCATATTTTTAAGGATCTCAAATATCCTATCAAGTTATCATTCAGGAAGGTCATACTTTCCACCACTTACACTCCCATGGTGTGTGAGCTCCCCAGTCAGATCTAGCCTCACCATCAGGGGGAATTACCACATGCACTTAAAAATCTTTGCTGACAGCCGTCAGAGGGAAAGGGGGTTGAGGGCTGGGTGGAAAAGGTGAAGGGGTTAAGAAAAGAACAAAAAACTCATAGACACAGACAACAGTATGGTGATTACAAGAGGAAAGGGAGCTGGGGAAGGTAAAAAGGGAGCTGGGGAAAAATGGTGAAGGAAGGAGACTTGACTTTGGGCAGTGAACACACAATACAATACACAGATGACGTGTTATAGGACCATATACCTGAGACCTATGTAATTTTATTAACCAGTGTCACCCTGATAAATTCAATTTAAAAATCTGCCAAACTAATTGAAGAAAAAGAGTATCTCACTACTTCATTTTGCATTACTTTGATTGCAGGTAGAGCATATTTTAAATGGTTTTTTTTAGATCTTTGTTTTGTTAAGAGTAATTTCATTGTATTTATTCGCTATTTTGCATTCTCCTTCTTAATAAATGGTTCAATTCCCCAAGCTGCTATAAAACATCCTTTGCTGTATTTTCAGATTCTTAATTAAAGGAGAAACAAGACATAAACCAGTTTGATCCTCACAGGCAAACTGCATTGACCATGTGTTAGCTCCAGAAGTCAGGTGGTAAACGGCTAATGCAGCCTGTGGGAAGGAGGGCTGGTCCAGCGATCCCTCTCTGGCATCCTGGTTTTATACCTTCCTGCAAAACTGCTCTTCCCCAAGTGACCTCTTAATTGTCAAATTTTCAATCTCCCTCCCCAACTACGTAGACCCTCTGCAGAAACTCCTCCCTGTTGTTTTTGACCACACTTTCCTCTCTTGGCTTCTCTGAGGTTGATCACCCCTGGCTTTACCACCATTGCCTCAATTACTCCTTTTCAGCCTGTTCCACCAGCTCCATCCATCCCACACTTCTCCTCTCCCTGGCTTGGCATCTACAATATATTAGTTTCCTAGAGCTGCTATAACTATCACAAACCAGGTAGCTTAAAGCAATAGAACTGTATTGTCTCACAGTTGTGGAGGCTGTAGATTCAAAGTCAAGGGGTTGTGGGTCATGTTCCCCTTGATGGCTCAAGGGGAGAATCCTTCCCTGCATCTCCTGGCTTCTGGTATTTGCCAGCACTCCTTGGCATGCCTTGGTTTGTGGCTGCATCACTCTGTCTTCCCCCTGTCTTAGCATCATCTTCTCTCTGTTCATCTCTGTGTCCAAATGTTCCCTTTTCCTAAAGACACTGGTTATGTGAATTAGAGATAGGTGAGTGCTTATATAAATTAAGCATTCCTAAAACTCTCAGAAATAGATAAACTAACACAAATGCTTTTCAAGGATATGTGATTTGGGTAAGTACTTGGCAAACAAGAATGGTTTAATGTTATTTGTTTAATGAAATAGCTGTGCATTAAGCTCATGTGTGAAATAAGTTTCAAGAATGGACTTTTCAACAATAGTTGTGTTTTATATCTACTTTAAAACTGTTCCCAAATTTTTTTTGGTAACTTGCAACCAAGTTGTAGAAGATTTGTGGAAAATCTTGAAAAAGGAATCTTATTTCATGAGGTCAAAGCTAGCTAAGATTGGATGGATTTATTTATAACTTTTCTTTTTAATGAGCAGTAGTATCAATACCAATGCAAACCTAGAGTTTGGTTTTTTCTCTGCTAAAACAATAAACATTATAAAAATTATTGGTCTATTCTTAATAAGAGATGTAAAAGGTTTTTCTTTGCCTTTTGTGTAATCTACCTAGGAAAGAGATTCTCTGTCTTATAAGAATTATTTCCTGTGGTTTAAGTTGACTTCTTGACCACGTAAAAGAACCCAGTCTCTCATGCTTAAAGAAGCTAAGGGTTGTGGTTTTGTTTGTTTATTTGTTTTAGAAAACCATGTTACCTCCAATGGTTTGTTTTGGAATTTATTGTTACTTTAGTTAAGTAGGTAGCTAAGTTTTGTTTTGTAGTGACCTTTGATGCCATTTAGTCAAGTCTTCAAATCTGATATTTTTGACAAACTTGCTTCCCCAAAATCAAATTTTGAAAGAAATCTTCTGGAAGAATCTCAGATTTTGTTTTTTCACATTGTAAAATGAGAAATGTTAGAAAATAATTAGGTTTATTTAATATGTTCAATTGCATTGAAGGCCTTGTCAAATAAGAAATGTTTATCCTTCCCTAGTTTATATTTGTATGGGAAATTTGTTATTAAATAACAAATAACATTAAATATTAAATAAACAAATAACATATTTGTTATTATATGGGAAATTTGTTACAATTTGTTATTGTAACAGAGAAAACTAGGGCTCAGCCACATGGTGCCTTGATGCATGACCCAACAATTAGTGTTGAAGGAAACAGGTTTTTATTAACAGCCTTCCAACCCCAGCGGAACTGAAAGCACTCCTGCTCAGAGCCCTCCTCTCTCAAAAGACCCAGCACTTCCCTTGCTCCCCAAAAAGCTATGAGCCAAAACCATGCACAGAAGTTCCCCATCTCCTTATTTGTCCTTAAGTTGGCCATGCAAGCAGATCTCCGTTCCCTCTGGAATGCACGCTGGTGGGTTTTAGAGTCACCATCCTCTTGCAGCAACTTGCTCTTTCAGGATCTGGGGTACATTGTCCTCAGCCTCCATGTGATGGTTCAGGAAAGCATGTGCTATGCTACATTGAATCTTTTCTGACAGCTGTCAGAGGGGAAGAGTGTTGTCTAGGGAGGCATACATCCCAAGAGAGTGGCTTCTCCATACATCCTTCAAAGAAGCAAAAGTAATTCCTCTCTCACTCCAAAACGCATGGCTTTCTTACTCACTCCACACCTCTTCTCTTTGCAGTAGATGCTCTCCTATACCCTTACAGCACCGTAGGCTTCTTCCTCCTTCTCTCTCAACCCACCCTTATTTTAAATGCTCAGCCCAGAACTTCCTGACCTCCTATGATGTGTTAGCATCCACCATTCTTGCCAGTTCCCCTGTATCTTTTACCTTCTTTCGGCTGCCATCTTTAGTCAGGGCAAGAGTTCCCAGTGACTTCTGGGGTTAGGCATCTGCCTACTGTGTCTTGTGAAGGCACTGTATAAGCTCACCTAGCTCTCTCATGAGTCACTATATGCTCTTAAAGTCACATACACCTTTTCCCCCTGGGCTGCAGTCCTCTCCTCTTCAAGAAAATCACAGCTCTCAATTTGCCATTGTTATGCAAAGTATATTAAATGCTGTATCATTCACTTCTCCCCTTCCCCCAAACAATAGTTGTGGGGGTTTTCTCCTAATTTCAGGGGACCCTTGCACTGTACCCCATTACATTATTAACATAAGTATTTTAGAAATTGTATAAAGTTCCTAGAAATATGTTAATGCCTTCACAGTCCATGATATGTCCTGATGCTGCTTTGCCTGATATTATACAAAAATAATATAATCTAATCAGCAATTAATGTAGTTCTTATTTTAAAACATTTCATGTCACAGAAATAACCAAATTTCCTAGTCAATTATGTCATTTTTATAATTAATTTGCATTAGCTCTCTATTCATGGACATTTTAAGCCTTTTGCTATCCACAGAGATTTTTTGTTTTACTATGATCCTTCTCAAGAAAGCATCTGCAATGAGCTACAGGCCAGAGTATTTCACCTTCAAAAAAAGCAACCACCTCAGAAACCCGTGGAAAGGACTGAGTGAGATACTGTGGGTGCAGGCTTCTGGTGGCATTGCTTGAAGAACTTTAATATCATACCACTGAGCTGAGTAAGGATTTTCAGAACTTTAGTGTAGAAGCTGATGCATTCAAAAAATAGCTAACCCAAGATCAAGAAGAAAAATAATTAATTAGTGGGACTGAATGAACTGGTGAAGAATGATTCTTTGATGGCTTTTGTTTGTAACTTTACTGGTCCTTTAAACTTCTCTTTTGAATAAATAAGAAACCCCTTTCCCTTTTCACTTAAGCTATCTAAAATTCACAAGAATGTAGCTGATTATAGTTTTGTAAACAAAAATAAAACATGTGTCTTTTTCTCCTCGCCTGATCCCTTGAGAATTCAGGAACTCTTATTGAGTATTCTTATTTTCATGGCAATACAATCATATTTACATGAGCTCAGTAAGAATCTGCCTTCCTTGTGACAGAACATGAGTGGACACACTGGCCGTGCACCCAAGGCTTTGACTACAATGTCATGTTTGAGAATGCAGGTACAGAATCAGGACCAGTTTTAAGGGACTACGATTGACTTTATTGAGCCAATGCTTACAAAACTCTCTTAGAAAAACCAGCTTTGTATTTTTGGCTTAGAGTGTTTCCAGCCTTCCACGTGAGTAAGGAAGACCTGCCCAGGAACTTTAGGTGACTTTGAAAAGAGAAATTAACCCAAATCTATACATAATGCCAGTGAAGTCTTCTGGTGAGTTGTTGGCTTGGCTTCCTAACCTTGAAAGCATTTGAAAAGTCTAATCTGAGATTTCTCATAAAAAGTTTCAGCAAATCAAATTTTAAAAGGTCTATATGGTCAATACCATTCTCCTTATGATAAGAATGGTAAAATTTCCATTTTACCATTGAAAAAGTCTTTTCAAGACTTGGAAAATTTTAGCTTAAGGTAAAAAGCTATAAGTCTAGCAAGTAAGGTGTATGTTAAGCTTTTGTTTCAGAAACTACAGATAAGGCTGATCCTGGCTCCTGGGAAAAGCACCTCCTGAGGCACTGGCTAGAGATTACCACCTGGGGACAAGTTGGAGGCATCCGGGCCTTTTGTGTGACCAACCCCCGCCCCCCACTCCCTTGGGAACAGCTAACTGCCAAGAACAGGAATGCTGCAACTTTGCTCACCTAATCCTCCCTGAATTTCAAAGCTCTCACTGAACCTTTTTTGTCCTCCCCCACCCCCTTATAAAAGATCTGGCCAGGCAAGAGAAGATAAGATGGTTTGTTAGAGTATGAACCCACCATCTTCTTGGATCGCCAGCCATCTGAATAATGCGCCCATAAAGGATTCAATCACTGTCATTGCTTATTGGATTTGGTAGGGACAAGCAGCCCGAATGCTGATGTCTTTTCCGGTTACACTTACACATACATAAATAATCAGGCCAAAGCTAATGAGATTAGACTTTCCTTGCCAATAAAAATAACCTTATTTTGATTATCTTTTATCAAAACTGGTGATGACTGTAGAGAGAAATTTTATGTTTCAGGGGAAAACTATAGCATACCCAGTGGTTATCAGGATCTAGTCCTCTCCATTCACTGAGGTTCCATTATTTACCTTTGAATTGGACTGGGTCCTACCATCTTGTACATTTTGTCAGTCCTTACCAAATTCTCAGTTCTTCTAGTCCCCTTCAATATCTGGCTACAATTCTACAAATTAACATTTCCAATTTTCTCCCAATCTCCTGACCTGGCATCACAGAGAACTAAAATCTGATGGCCAAAACCCTTATTAAAACTCTAGGTTGTCTTGTAGCTGACTGTTCTCCCAAAACCTAAACCAGCCTTGAACTGCACTGAAGCTGAACAACTTGACATTTACTTCAAAGAATCCAACACCACCAAAGGTCATGTATGGGCAACCTTCATGGCTACTGCTATGTGGGCCACTCATCCTGATGCTCTACTCTAGAAAATAACCATGACTCTGTGTAATCTTATTGGAGGGGGGGGGGAACCCTCATTAAATGCCTGATGATTCTCACCATCAAAAAAATATCCTACGAGCACCATCAAGCCTGTCATCATGATGAAACTTCAGCTCTCTCCTAGGAATCTACTTAGCCATACAGATCCTAGTGGGGCTATTCCTAGCCTTTATTACCAAGTCCCAGTAGATAATTGAGCTTGTCCTTAATGAGCAAAAGAGATCAAATAAGAAATAAACTTGTATTGTTCAAAGGAAAGATTTTTTTTAACCAAAGGAGATGCTGAAAAAGATTCTCATCTTGAACAACTTTAATTAGGCTCTCTTAAGTGTTCTTCACTAGGCCTTGAAATTGTTGGTTTTCCTTGTCGGTACTGTCTTGCTGGTCTTAGCAAGAATCCTGCTATCAGTTTATCGAAAATCCCCTATGCTTACCTGATCACCTTTGATATCTGATCAAGTTCCGCATCCCCCCATCTTTGATATTTCAGCCTTTGTCTGGCCATTAGCAAGAATCTTGTTAAGCAAGTTTACTAAGGGTTCTCCTACCCTTGGGATTTTCTTAATCATTTTCCATCCTATGATCCCTCCAGTTGGGAACCGCCCTGCCTGGTTTCAGAAGCTGTAACCCCCACCAAGGCTAAGGCTAAGGGAGCGACCTTGGACTATAAGCCACCAAGGAGACAAAAGCTTATCTCCCTGGCAGGAGCACCACATCTACTCCTTTGACTTCATCCATAACTGGCCCCCAATGCTTGGTCAGTTAGCCAATGACGGGTAACATTCCCCAAGAGGGGAATGACCTAAGACAGGCATGATCACGTGGGAAGCCCCCAAGGAAGAACTTTGGGGGGCACAGCAAAAGAGGGTAATGGACCCTCACTCCTCGGCTTTGATAAAGCCTGAGTCCTCATTGTCTGTGAGAAATCTCCCAGTCTCTTTGCCGCCTTGTTTTCCTTGCTCCACCTAAGCCTGAAACAATGACAGAGGGTGGTGCAGCCCTGTGCTGGAAAGGGTAGGTTCCCCAGGCAATCAGGCCTAAGAAAGACTATGTAAAATCCTGTGAAACCTCCTTTGTTTAGAATGCCCTCAATTAAATGATAAGGGCCCAAGCAAGTTACAGCTCTTTAGCTATCTGACCCTCACTCAAAATAGACCCTCAGAGTTCTTTGTTATCTATTGTTTGATCCTTACTGCCTGGCAATGATTAATGAGCTTTACCTGAATTCTTATGTAAATGAACCCAATAAAAAGCACATTGAGGAATAGGCTCCTGGCCCTTCCCCTTTGAGAGATCGGCCACCTTTCTTCCCCAAGCAGATCATGTCTTGGTAGACTTATTCTCATCTGTGGCAGCGGGGCGGGGCGGGGGGGGTGGGGGGGGGGAGGTCAGCCCTGTGGGCAGAGAGCCTCCTCACCCTCCCCCAACCCCAACTCTGTTCCTTAGTTATAAATCCTCACCTGTCCATGTTTTCAAAGTTGAGCCCATTCTCTCTCCCCTATTGCAATATTCTTAAATAAAGCCTACTTTATTGCTTAAAAAGTGTCAGAATAATTTTTTTAACAACAGCCACCAGAAACTAATATACAAGTTTTTGTTAGTTTGTTTTGTCATTTTGTTGGTGTGGCACAAATGCAGAAACACATACAAAATGAACATTGTGCAAAAAAAAAAGTATTCAATGAAACACTGTTACAGGCTAAAAAAAAACCCTGCAAACAGCAGATCTAGTGAAACATGGGCTATTCTATATGCAGGCAATAGAGATGCAAACTATCCCCTTTAAAAACCAACAACAAAACCACTGTTTTTCTGCCTTGATTGTCTGTTTCAGTTAGAAAAAGTGACCCTGTTAGGGTTATTTCCCAAAAGACAAAAGTAAAAGCCCAGCAGGATCCCAGGTAAAATCTCTTGTGGGCTCAGGATTCAGGAACTGAAGCCCCAGGAATCCTGTTGTAAGAATTTTGTTCACACTGTAAAATCCACAGATGGAGTTATTTTTGTTATCTTTGTATGTTTTCTAATGAAAATTTTCAGTCTTAAAACATTATCATTAACAGGAAAAGGGCCTTGATGTTTGTCTTCAGAGACAACAAGGATATAGGGGCTGAGGAGCCTGTTTCCCACCAAGATGGAGAAAAAGGAGACCCAAGGAATGAGGCAGATGTGGCAACTGCTAAGGCTGAGTTTGGTAGACCATGTCCCTAGGGCCGATGGCCAAGGATGAAAGAGGTGAGTACAAAGGGCTCGTCTGGGGCAAAAGAAGACCAATGAGAAACAATCACAAAGTCAACCTCCAACATATATAATGAGCATCTCCAAGGTAGATAGACAACCAAAGACAAGGGAAAAATCACTGTCTTCCAGCTCAAATGGGACAATCACAAGATGGTTTGAAAAGGGCTACAGTAGAAGTACTTGTAGGTTTGTAGGTACTTATGGAGGTACATACATTTCATGACAAAGCTTATGACTTCATTTTGTAGTTAACAAAAATGATTGATGATTATTAAGTTAGACAATGAGGTACATGAACTATGAGAGAGAAGAGACATAGCCCTTACCTGGAGAAGCAGGTAACCAGGTGGAAATTCAGGTCTCAAAAACAGAGGGTGACCTGGTTGTGGAAAAATGCATTTTCATATTTCCCGTGTTCCCCTATTCCCTTCTTCTCCCAATCCCACTGAGAAATGTGAACTTTATGCAGTGTATCCTGGATTATTGGACTATGACCTGCTGATAACTCTCCAAAAGGAGAAACCATAAGACTGGTCTTCCTGAACTTCCTCTCCCCTTTCTGCTTCCCCTCCCTACTCATCACCCTCCCAAAAAGGTCTATGAAGGACAGTCCATTGTAAGATGAGTAGGCAGGGCTCTAGTGCTGGTAAACCAACTCCTGTGTATTTGCATTGTCTCTCCTCCTTCCTGTGAATTAGCAGCATGTAACAGGTAAGCCTGATTCAAACCGCTTTAAGCAATAAGAAAATGTATTATTACAATAAAAAATAACTCCAAAAGTATCACCAGTGGCTTAGTCATGTAATAAAAAACCTGAGTTCCTTCCACCTCTCCTTTCTGTTGTGCTAAGTGTTCATGTCTTTCTAAGGTGGGACAGGACAGACTAGGCAGGGTGGGGTGGGATGGGTTGGGGTGGGGGCTACCCATGTGACCACACCCAACAAGGGGGTTCCTGGGGCCAGGCAGCAGTGCAGTCCTGAGAGTTGTTGAAAGCTACAGGCCAAGGATTAGAGAGGAAAGCCTATCCTGAAGGAAGCCAAATTTGAAAATGAGCCAATTTAACCACAAATGGCCAGTAAGGTCAGCAGCCAAGGGCTGTTGGTAGACGAAAGTGAAGAAGGAAGGGAAACATGAGGTCAGTCAAGATGTTAAGAAAAATTAAATTATTACTCCTGGGCTTGGGGAGGAGGAATGCTGCCGTTAAAGGGCAATCTGGCCTGTTCTGTCAGGATAAAACATTTCTCTGATGCTATTGGAGCTAATGCCAGGAAAATTTATTTCAACTTTTGTAGTTCCTCATTCACATCTCTTGGCCTTGCAGAAAATGCCACATCCTTTCATCCTTCCCCTGTAAGATGAGCTACAGCATGATGGGCACTTGGTTCTCTCTGCAAGCTTCAGCTGGGTCTTCGTTGTTGATGACTGGCTCCTCATAGCACAAACGGGCAAGCAACGAAGGTCTCTTGTCTCTGTCTACACCACCATGCAGTGGGTACCCAAACAGCAAAGCATTCAACCTCATCCTTTTCCAAAGTCTGGACAAATTGCCATTTTTTCCACATCATGGCTCTCATTTCCCTGTTTTTTGGCTTACCCAGTTCTCAGTTAAAAGTGTTTCAAGACATTTGTCTAGAACAGATAGATAGAAAGGTTATATTTTGCAGGCCCATCAGAAAAGCACCTCTTCTGTGATGACATTTAGCAGAAATGCTGGAATATGTCTCATTTACCCAGGATGTTGTATAGAATCAGCAGGCTGACACGTGCTTTTGGTGAATGTTTTGTTCCCTTCTGAAAATAGATACTGGCTTTGGAGAAGACCCAGAGTCTTTCTACTTGGCTTCAGTTCATCCCCCACAGTCCCCACCTGCCTCGTTTAACAGTTACTCTCAGGCCTTTAAAGCAGAAACCCAAAGCATAACGACAGATTCCTGGCTGCAGTCAGCCTTAGTCTTTCAGAGCTTACGTGTTTCATATACATTCTTGAATACTAGAGCTATTGGGAGTATCATTGGAAAGATGAGAAGATATATAGATTTGTCTAAAGTAAACAAGTTTCAGGGTAAAAAAAAGTCTTTCTAAAGTCACCACAAATTTCATTCATTCACCCTCAGACCTTTGTGACTGGGAAAAACCCTTCCCCTGTTTTATGGTGTCATGACATGTGATATTTCCTAGCACTGACTGGGTTTTTTGGACTATCTCTTACTTCCCAACCCAGTAGATTGCAACCCCGCCCCACACTGCATGTCCTGTTCAATGTTTCACTCCAGAGAAAATAGAAATTACAGGAACCCTCAGTTATAGGGAAGAACAATTTTATGGAGCTATTCAATGTTGGCTGCATGCTTGTATAAGACTCAGGAAACACTGTGTATGGTGGCATACTGCTGAAAACCTCACGTTAGTGACCCCCACCCAGGCCTAGATGAAAAGCTAGTCCCACTGCAAGGCTAAAAAAGTTGGAGTGGGGGAGCTGTCTAGAGAGACATGCCCAGACCAGCTGCACCCAGGCTAGGCTCTAAGGTAAACCAGAAGGTGATTCATACAAGCATCAAGGCATTGTGCAGGAATGGGTAAAGCCAAGAAGGTAAGCTTGTTTGGTGCCTAATAATATAACCAACTAGAAGGAAGAAGACACAATGGTCAAGCAGGGTGTGTCAAGACTTTTACATCCATGCTGATAGCAGCATTATTCCCAATAGCCAAAACACAGAAGCAACCCAAGTGTCCACTGATGGATGAATGGGTAAGTAAATTGTTGTGTGTGTCTATATATACACATATAGAATATATGTGTTTAGAATGGAATAGAATTTTTCTTCAGGCTTAAGCAGGAAGGACATTCTGATATATGGTACAATATGGTTGAATTTTGAGGATTTTATGTTAAGTGAAAGAACTGAGTCACAAAAATACAAATACTGTATGACTCCACTTACATAAAGTAGAGTAATAGTTAAATTCATAGAGACAGAAAAGAGAACAGTAGTTGCCAAGAGCTGGAGAGAAGAGGAAATGAGGAGTTATCATTAGATGGGTAGAGAGCTTTTGTTTTAGAAGATGAAAAGGGTTCTGGAGATGATGGATGATGGTGATGGTTGCACAACATTATGAAAATTTTTAATACCATTGAACTATATACTTAAAAATGTAAGGTGATAAATTTTATGTTAAGTGTATTTTACCATAATAAAAATAGAAAAAATACATAATATTGAGTAATTAAAGCAAGTGTATAACATTTCATATAATATTTTAAACATGGAAATTTATTATATGTATGTATGTGTATATATACACACATATACATATGTATACAAAATATGAACTGAAATATGAGCAGTAAGTGCAAGGTAGAGGCTTCCCTCCAGGCCATCAGGGAGGGTTGGATGTGTTCCTGCTGCATTTCAAAGAGGCTTTAATAATTATGCTTTAATTTTTCAGATATGTGGTTGGTATATGAATGCATATTAATTACTTTCTATATGTTTTTATGTTTGAAATGCTTCACAATTGCAAACATTGTGATAACACAATGTTGTTAAAATGGCAGTTATAAGGGGTAAGCACAAGACAAAGTAAATAAATTAGGTTTGGGGACCATATAATGCTACAGAGAAGTAATAGTAATTGAGCTAGAGCTGGATGGATAAGCTAGAATTTACTAGATAAAAAATGAAGAGATAACCCAGCCCTGTGAATGGCCATAGTATGCTTGGAATGACATATACATCGGATGAGAGCTCAAGACAAGCCTGAAATGGTAGGAGAAACTCTGAAAAATTGTGCAGTATGCCTTAAGTCAAGTTTCATGAAGAGTATGTGCCCTGCCAAATGCTCCATGCAAACAGGCATCATGAGCAAAGGAGTTTGGTCTGATAACTGCCTCCTACATCTCTTGAAACTTTTACTGCTGCTGCTAAGCATCTTTATTCTGTCATTCTAGGATAATTACAGCCATGGGAAGGCTTTGTCTACTTCTGATCCCCTACAGACCCCCTTGAGCTCTCTATCAAGAGATTGGTTTATTCTGTGGGGGCCTGCTATGGAATGAATTAGTGTCCTTCTGAAATTCACATGTTGAAGCCCTAACCTGCAATGTTACTGTATTTGGAGATAGGATCTTTAAGAAAGTAATTAAGGTTAACTGAGGCCATAAGAGTGGGGCCTTGATCCAGTAGGACTGGTGTCCTCATAAGAAGAAGAAGAATGCTCATGCACAGAGAAAAGACCATGTGAAGACACAGAAGGTGACCTTCTGCAAGCCAAGGAGAAACCAACCCTTCTGTCACCTTAATCTTGGACTTCCAGCCTCTGGGACTGTGACAAATAAATGGTGTTTAAAAGACTCACTCTATAGTACTTTGTTATGGCAGCCTGAGCAGACTAACACAGGCCTCATCTCTTAGCAGGTGCTGAACCTCAGCTTTGTCTCGCAAGACTGCGACAAACTCTGCTGTGATTTTCAGACACTCTCAGTTTAACATTTTATTCTCTCACCCTGTGAAGTCCCAGTATTTGATCAATTCCTGAGAAGAAAACTGGTCAAGTTTTCTTGCAAATTTCTTTCCAAAACTGGGCTAGTATTTCTGTCTGTAACCCCCCATATGAAAAAAGTCCAATTTCAGGATTTTTATGTGTTATGAACTAAATGTGTTATATATCCCCACAAAATTCATGTGCAAAAGTCTTAACCCCCAGCACCTAAAAATGTGACTGCATTTGAAGACAGGGTCTTTAAAGACGTGATAAAGTTAAAATGAGGTCCTTGGGGTGGGTCATAATCCAATCTGACTGGTGCCCTGATTAGAAGAGGAGATTAGGACACAGACACATGCAGAGGGAAAACCGTGTGAGGACACAGAGAAAAGACAACCATCTGTGACCCAAGGAGAAAGGCCTCAGAAGAAACCAACTTCAATGACACCTCAATATCAGATTCCAGCCTCCAGAACTGAGACATTAATTTCTGTTGCGTAAGCCACCCCATCTCTGGTGCTTTGTTCTCACAGCCCTAACAACCCAATAGAGTGTGGGCTCTGCACAGGGTTCACCTCCACCCACGCCCCAAAGTGCAAGGCACTCAGGCAATACCAGTTGCAGAAGCTAGCTCAGCTCCCAGCCCAGCCTTGCTCCCTTTCACAATCTCTACCTACACCTCTAGTTCTCCTTATCTAGACAGCTCTCTGCTGCATTCAGACAGGTGATCTCTGAATTTCACCTAACTTTTCTATTTGTTCCAAGCAGCACCCTGGTTTGCCACCAGCTACTCCATCCCACCTAAAAGCAGAAGTCCTTGATCTCCCTATCTCATCATTTTCATCCTCCTCCTCCTCTTCTCTGTTTCCTCTCCCTTCCCCCTCTTCTTTATTACTTTCTGAAATAGAACAGTGTACTTTTGTAAGGAAAGGACCATGTTTTTTCTCTGTGTATCCACAGCACCTGACCCAGTGCCTGTCAGTCAAATATTTGTGGAACAGAATTGACTGAATCTAGCATGAAGCTAAGTACATAGTAGATACTCAACAAATCCATCCATTAATTCAGAGCAATACAAAACATTGGGAATCTGGGATATGGCCATGAAATCACAGAGCCAGAAATCATAATGGAGACCATCTTGTCAAATTCCTCATTTCACAGATGAAACCCTGTGAGGTTGACTGCTCCATCTAAAACTACAAGCCACATCAGAGGTACAGCCAGGTGAGACTAAGCTAGATTCCCTTCACATGTTCTTTCCCCTGAACACCCTGTTCTTGTCTCCCTTGACACCAGACAACCAAGACTGAGTCAGTAAAGGATTCTGTCCCAAATGCTAGCAGTGGAAGTATTGATTCATAAGGTCCTTCGAGCCTGCATTGCACTTCTTTCCCATGTGAAAGAGGCTGGTTGGAGACACTGTTTGCAGCCAAGTGGGAGGGTGTGACATGCTCTGTCTTTGTTTCTGTGGGTATCCCACTATCTGTTTGGCTCTAGTTCAGTACCTTTGAGCCTGTCTCTCCCATTCTTGTTGCTCTGTTTTTATAATGCCTGAAATCACAGTGTGCCAGCTTTAGTCAACTGCTTACCAGATTCCCTTAAAAGTATATAACATTGTTAAAAACCATTGTTTTTAAAAAGCTACTTTAAAACATGACATTTATTAGCCGTTATATTAAGATAAACTATAAAATTATCCCCAATATAGATGTTAGCCTTTGATTTAAATTCCAACTTGAGTAAACTAGGCAAGAAACATTAAAAGCAGAATGGCTTTTAGGACCCACTGGGTAATGCTAGAATTTGTGGCATGCTAAACACCAGCAACGCATACGTGAGCCAATCTTAGTTAATCACATTTGGGGCCCAATTAAACTTTTCCTGACTTGCTGCGGTTTCTACCTGAGCCCCAGTGAAGTGAGCACAGTGGGTGAAATGGCCACAGGCAGAAAGCAACTTCAGCTGGGGCTGGCAAGCACAGGTTTGCTGTTCATTACCTAGGCTCTGCAGATGCTGAAGGACAAGCAAGAACAGAGCCAGAGCAAAGCCAATGATAAGAGACTTAAACCCCCAAGAGCTACTCTTTGCACAGAGCTTCCTTTGAACAAGAACTTCACCTCCCAAGTTCACCTCCCACAGAGCTGTGAATGGTAGCAAGGAAGCTGATAAGCCCTGTGCAGTCGGTGAGTCAGGGCAAGGAATAACTTGAGCCCTTTTGGGGAAATTGTGCCATCCTTCTGTGATCTGTATTAAGTTCAGTTGTCCCCAATCCACAAAGGTGTGACAATCTGTGCCACCTTTTTGCTTTCTAATTTATTGAGAAGAGTATCTAGAGTATCTAGAATATCACGATTACCTAGAGTATTAAGAGTATCTAGAAGATTGATCCCAGTCTCCCTTGGCGTGGCTGTCTGATTTCCATATTCAAAGGGCCTAGAAAAGAATTATCTATTGCTTCTTCCCTTGGAAGAAGTGGTCCCTTTGCTCAACCTGATGTACCTGTAAGGTGTTTGGGTTAATAAAACTGGGGCAAAGGGTGCCTCCATGCGTGCTAGAGGTAAGATCCCTCAGGACTGAGAGCAGGAAATGGAGCTGACATCTGAGCCAGGAGAACCTTGGTCAAGGAGGTACTTTTCTCCACTTTGCCCACGAGCTAAATCTAGATGTGCCTTTTGAGAAGGAAATAACACAGAAGAAACATCTGCCACTGGGCTGCCTACTGAAGTTGATGCAAAGCAGAGGAGATCCAGGGAAAATGGTATAGATGGAACTTGGTCTGCGGCCTCCTGCTACTCCTTCCCCGACGCCATCCCTTTAGCAGAGCCACTGGCGACTATGTCCCAGCAGGCTCCAGTCTTCCTCAGTTCTCATGCCCATTGAAACTTGCTCAGGAGGAATTCATCAACAGTCTGAGGGCCTCTGCTCCTGTCAGAATGGCCTTGAAAGCTCAGCTTCCACATGGCCTGCAGTGCCCTGTTCTGTGTCTGAGACCTACCCATTTCTACCGAGTGAACTGACAACTGGATGGTTGCCTTTTTTTCATTCATTCCTTCCACTAATATTGTCTGAGCCCCACTAATATTGAATGAGCCCCATAGCATCATTCAAAGCACCAGAGCTCTGACAAGCCCTTGCCCTCAAGGAATGTACATTCTAGTTGGGGATGGGAGGTAGACAATATGAAAAAAATTAATAATAATAAGTAATCCCAGACAGTGAAAAGTGCTAGAAAGGAAGTAAACATGGTAGACATGATGGGGGACAATTAGGGGAATGTGGGCTTTCTTTAGAATGGAGATCAGAGTAAAGCCATGCTGCAGAAGTAACATTTGAGCCAAAAACTAAAAACCCCCTAGACCAGGTATTTTCAACCAAAATGCCACAGCACAAAGGCAAGAATGTTTAAAACATGTTACACCTGACTATTTAGTCTGGGGCACTGACCTCTTTTTCCTTAGATTGTCAGATAAGAGTGACAACAGCCAATACAATAATAGCCATCTGGTGTGAATGAATCAAAATTATACCTATTTTATTTGTCAGATTGGCAAAAATATATATATTTACTCTATTTATTGGTGTGCCACAGAATTTTAGTAATTAGTACCATGAGATGAAAAAATTTGAAAATCACTGCCCTAGGCAAAGAGATCCACAGATTCAGATATTTTTCTCAGGGGAAGAAGTGTGGCTTGTTGGAGGCATGCAGAGGTGGCCCGGGTGGCCCAGGTGGCCCAGGTGGCCCAGGTGGCCCAGGTGGCCCAGGTGGCTGGATCAGAGTAAGCAAGGGCAAGAGCGGAGGGAGATGACTGGAGAAGAGGTGGGCAGAAGCCTAACCAGTCGGGGGACTTGGATGTTTACAGGCTGAGTGGGCAGCAGTTTGAAATGACATTGTGAGCACAGTCAGAAGCCACCACATGGTTTTAAGCAGAACAATGATGTGATCCAGTTTATATTCTTAGAGCCTCATTCCAAGTGAATAATGGGTGGGACTGGGACAAGATTAGAGACAGGAAAACCAATTAGGGAGACACTGCAGAGAAATATCTGAGACATGATGGGATTCAGGCCAGCTTGATGGCAGCCATGGAGGAAAGCTGCAGAGGAAATGGATTAGGGCCCTAGACCCTGCAGGACCTGCTGGTTAACTGGGTGTGGGGATGAGGGACAGAAGGTTTTTGGCTTTGAGCAGTTGAGTGCAGTGGTGGCATCCACTGAACAGAAAGGACCGGGTGAGTAAGCCACAGACTTGAGTCATCGGGGAATGTGAACAGAGGTAAAAAGTGTGGGGTGGTCAAGGTTTTTCTCTAGACATGTTGAGTTTGAGATGTATCAGATATGTGCTTGGAGGTCAATCAGGCAGTTGGACATACATCTGGAGCACGAGGAGATGTCCAACTTTTCTTCCTGCCTCTCTATGTTCCTATTGTGCTAGCCTTCCTTGAAGAAAACAGAAAGCTTTCACAAAAAAAAGATGTCAGCTTTGGTAACAAAAAAGTGAGAATTTGATCTCCTTTCAGCCTCTTGATAGTTGAGTGACTTTGGCCAAGGTACTTCATCCCTCTGAATGCTTGCATGCAGCCTGATGCAGTTGTTCTGGAGATCCAAAGGGTCAGGCCACAGTAGGTGGCTGCACACTAGCTTCTTTCTCTTCCCTATTCTTACCATTCTAGTTATCACTGCCCTGGTCTGGGGCTTTCTGGATCCAATGAGCTTTTCTACCCCAGGGGCTGGAGCTTTATTTTCAAACAGGGAGTCACTCACCAGATATTGAATGCTCAGGGAAATCTCTTTCCCAAGATTCCCTGAGGAAATTCCCCAAGATTTTAGCTTAGAGTCACATGCTGACTGAAGGATACGCTCCCTTGTGCACCCACGTGCTACTTGGCTGTGAGCACTGCAGCTGAGTCCGGTCCCTAGCCCCTGACCTACCCAAGTAAATGTGTGTCCTCTGAGGCCCTGGCCCCTTCCCCACCCTGCTCTGTATTCTTGACCTCAACAACCTTGCCTTGCTCCCCTCTAGATTACTACAAGAAGTGGCTGACTTGTCTCCTTGCCTGTGCTCCCCTCCAGACACGTTTGTCTCCCATGACCCCATTCCACTCATAAAAATGAGTACAGAGTCACCTTGGTATCTTAAGCAATGTGTAATATATCCCTGGCTTATCATTCTGAACTTCTCTTGGTCCCCTACTTTACATATGGCCAATATTTTAGCTGAGACATTCTCAAACTATTTTTGTCTCAGGACCCCTTTGCACTTTTAAAAGTTATTGAGGATCCCCAAGATGCTTTTGTATATGTGAGTAATAACTTTAATTTATAATACATTACAGTTTAAAACTGAGAAACATATTTACTAACTCAATAACAATGCATAACTCAAATAACATATTTTTTTTATGAAACCAACTCTATTTCCAAACAAAAACTTGGTGAGAGCAGCAACGTTGGCTTATATTTTTGCAAATCTCTGAAGCCTGGCTTAATGGAAGACAGCTGGATTCCCATGCCTGCTTCTTCACTCAATCTGCTGCAATATGTTATGTTGGTTAAATTATATGTAGAAAATCCAGCCCTGCACGAACACAAGGGTGAAAAAGAAGGACCTTGAGGACCCCCTAAAGGGTTCTTGGGGACTCACAGGGGGTTGTGGACCCACCTGGAGAGTCAGGGCTCTTGTTAAATTAGGGTCTTCCCAATTCTCTGATTGAAGCCCTGACTTACCTGCTCCCACCCTGAGCTCGTTCCTGTGATCCTTCCTCTTCTTTGTGAACCTGTCAAAACCCTAATCTAGACCCAGGTCACATGTTTTCACAACAGACTGACAAAGCCACAAGGCCCAAGTTAACCTAAAAATAAAAGCCAAAGTGAGAGGCAACAAGCATTTATTTGAGATCCAAAAGAATAGCTATTTAGGAAGCACTGATTCAGGCAGAAGCCCAAATAGTGTTCTGATTAGGAGGCAAAGGCGATGAATATTTATGAGAAAGGGAAAGAGAACAATTACATCAATAGAAGAAAGGCATTTTTTATTGGTGCAGATAAGCTTAACACAGTGATGCTAATTCTGAACAATGTTTTTAATTGTCAGTCCAGTAGTCATAATATCTTGAAATGTTTGCAAAGTTGTTTAAGATACAGCATTGCTTTAGACCCAGTCCAAAGGTGATTTTACCCCATTTTAATGTTCCAAAGATTTGAGGCATAAGGCAATGCAAGGAAGTTCCTCTAGGATGGTAGCTTCAACTCCATTTTAAAATGTCTTCATTTATATTATATTTTTACACCCATGAGGAGACAGCAGAACCATGTCAGTCAAGAGTGGATGCTTGGAGGGCTGACATTCTCTCTGTGACACAGCTCTGGTAGCTTCCCACTCATTCAGAGCTGGCTTGGCCTGTGCCCAAAGGACCCACAGGCAGGGACATGTCTTGGTGCATAAAATGAGTTTGTCGAGAATTGTGGAATGCAGCTGTCTCTTATACAGGTTTGCATGTGCAGAAGGGCAGGGTGCAAACAAGGCACAGTCTGTTCTTCCTGCAGAGATCCATGGACTAATGTCTGAATCCTACGCAGAGACAGGCAGCAGACAGAAGCTTAGGAGGTTTCTTCATAAGGGACTTGGCCAAACACAAGAACTCAGTCCTATTGTCACTGAGGTCCCAGGTGAAAAAGTGGGAACCAGAGTTGGAGAGGACAGCATGCTCCTCACTTGGCACAGAGCACCTGGCTACCCTGGTTCATAAAGGTAGCTTTGGCACTGCCTCAAAACAGCATCTTTAGCACAGAAAGGGGGAGTCTCCTGGGGCATGCCAGCACCCATAGCAACAGCAAGACTCCTTCGGTTGGGTTCATGCATGGAGAACATCTGCAAGTGTTCCTGGTGGGAAGTTCTGCAAGGAACTAAGGAATGACTCAAGAGAAACTTGGGTTGGCCTCATTTCTGCATTAGGTATATTTCTAGGCTTCTTCCAAAGTCTGCTAAACATGGCTGCTCAGTATCAGGCACAAGATAGGGACAGCATCTTTACAATGGGGGAGACACATGCCTTAGTCCAAAGCACAGGCCCTTCTGTCATGGGACCTTGGTGCAGACAGCAAGGTCCTAGGCACTGCCCAGACTGGCAGGGCTAGCCTCATGCCCTCCCCACAGTGCCCACCCATTTACTCCTTCCACCTCTGACCCCTCTCTGCCAGAATGAAGCTCCAAACTCACTCCTGTTCTGGAACTCCCATCTTTCTGCTTTAGGAACTACTCTGCTGTCCTAGCACTAATCTCATGTCCGAGTCATTTCCAACCTGGCCCTGCTTCTCCAGCATTTCCTGCTAGAATATAATGATTCACTCAACCTAATGTACCAAATCACAGCTGCCAGCCCCCTGTGCCTACTCTGAGGGTAGACAGGACCACTCACACGCAGGTCCCAGTGCAGGGAGGCTTGGCAGTGGAGCTCAGCATGGACACATGCCACCTGCACCCACACTCACCAGCGGGGGCTACACTGGCCCTTGCTTTCCTTTCTATGCTCAGGGTTCTGGGCTCTTATTCAAAGCACACATCTGGGCTTGGGACTCCCGTGGTCATTATTCTCTCGGCCAGTCAGCAAACACTGGCCAGGGCCCTACCATGTGCCAAGGCATGCATTTAGACAACAGTGTCCTAGCAACGGGGGAGACATACTCCCAATTCCCTGCCAGCTTACCTGCTGGCAGGGGGACTGATAATGGATACAGCAACAAGGGGCTGTAACAGAAGCACGTGTCAGGAGGCCCCAGCCCCACTGATGCACCTGCTGGGTCTAACCTGTCTCTGCTACCCACTAGTCCCGAGCTGCCCAATAACCTCCCTGAGGCTTAGTTTACACAACTTTAATGTGGGGGTTCTCCCAATTTGCAAAGTCCTTGCAAGTTTCTGACACAGAGGAGTGCCCTCCATGAGGGTTGCCTGTAGCTCTTTCTCCAAAATGAGCCCCTAGGAATCAGTTAAAATACCTGAAAGAACAACTTCACCTAAAACAAAACAAAACACAGCAAAGCACACAAGCCCAACTGGAAAGCCATGTTAGCATTTCCTGGGGTGGCTTGCAGGAGCAGCTCTTAGTGGCTGCCCCCCACCCTCTTCCCACCAGCCGGCTCCCTTCCTGGGGCTCAGAGGAGGAGATGCTCCTTTGTAGCCGGAGCTTCCCACCCCCTCCTTCTGCCATAGCTCCATAGCTCAGGGCTGTGTGCTCAGAACAAATTGTTCTGTTTGAAGCAGTGACTCCGCCTAAACATCCTGATTACATGAGCTCCCTCAGCTTTCCACTGCTATTTCTGAGCAGGGAGCAAGGAGGAGGCTGAAGAAATAAAACCACCTCTAATAGGTGATTACAGATTCCCAGGGCTTCTTAACTGCAGCTTCCACATGTCATGCAGAGGAGTGTAAAGGGAAGACTTGGGGTGCCTCTGAGGGGGGAATGGCCATACCCCTGCCAAGCAAAGCAAGCCAAGGAACACTTGGCCCTTATGCAGAGGCAGGATGCAAGAAGAGAGGTCAGGGGAGGGGACATTTCCTGAGTACCTTCCACACTGCAGGCAGCCAACACCTTTTCAACACACACATTTCAATCCACAGTATCCCAGAAGGTGAGTCTTATGTCCTCTACTTACTCTGTGGGTTGCCCAAAGTTATGTAGATACAGGTGGATGAACCAGGATTCAAAGATAGGGTGGGTCTGATTCCAGAAAGGCTTGTATTTCACCTTAGTCCAGTCTCCTAACAAAGTCTCGGAGAGGGGAAGAGGATGCCTCATGGTGAGGTGGGCACTCACGCCACTGATTACTCTGGGATATCACTTCAAACTCCACAGTGGCTGTAATCAACCCTTCACCTAACTTGCCCAGGCCACCTACCTAATCAGACCTAGGGGTCGTCACCTTTGGTCCCCTCCATTTCAGAAAGGAGACACCACCTCTGCTCACCAGAAACTGTCAATCCCTGGCCCCTCCCTCTGCCACAGCCCAGCCTTTGTGTCAGCTCTTCCATGTGCTTTAAGGCAATCAGATGTGTTTATTAATTAGTCATCATTATTGACTTGACATCCTGCTGTCATTTAAATAAACTTGGTGAAAATAATGAGGCCCCTAATAACGTGCAGTCTTCTTGTGCTAATTAAATTTTTGTGAACAAATTCATTGTTAATATAAATAGCAATATTAATTATGCCAAAGTTCAATATTTGTGTGGGAAGTGAGCCCTGGAGTCCAAGAGAAAGGACACTCCAGTGATGGTGGACGTTAAGAGAAGCCCTGAGACTGGCTGGAGGAGAAGGTGAGTTTGCCTAAGAGGGGGCTGTCGATGGGGTGGGGGCCAGGAGAGTGGCCGCCAAATCCAGAGTCTGTGAAAGAACCAAAGGTGGTAGTAATTGTGGCTATCTTGGAGACTGGTGAGATCCAAACACTAATACAAATTCAGAAATGCTGACGTGTCCACCGTGTCTTCACTCCCCTCCCACCCCAAGCCACATCCACCTGATGTTCACTAACCTTGCATCAATCGACACATGCCTTCTCTCAACTCCACATTCCCCTGCTCTGCTCCCAGCTTGTGCTTCTGTTTATGTTCCCACATCTAGTGTCAGCCCCTCCAGTCCAGCCTCCAACCAGGGACTAGACAATTGCTCCTCTGCTACAGACTTTTCCAGTGGATCCACCCTCTAGAGTAGAGTCCACATCCTTTCTAGAACACATGCTCTTTCCATGGCACTTAAGCCTTCCATATTTTAACTGTCATAATCTCCCCAACCCACACATCACATACTTAGCTTGCTCTAGGAATTCTTCCCTCACCCCACCATTGCATCTAGTGAACTCCTGTGCTCTCTCCACCCTAAAATATCACTTCCTTTAGGGGTCCCTTCCTGCACCCCTGCTCAGAGTCCCTCCTTGCTCAGTGACTTCTGGGCTTCCCACTTTTATAGATCAATCACACTGATTATAATTTTCAGTTCATGTGTCTTTCTTATGCCCTGGACTATGAGCCTCTTGAGTGCATGGCATTTGTCTTCCGCACAACCCAGTGGCCCATAAAGTTTTGATGAACAAACAAGCAAATCAGTCTTTGTGGGAGAGACTGAGGAATCAGTAGACAGATAAGCTGGGACTAGAGTCTCACTTACAAATTGAAAGCTAGGGAGCAGGGCCGGGGGTGGGGGAGGCACATGGTGCTGCCTGCAGAGATCTTGGAGACAGTTTGCTTTTCTTGGTAAGTGCACTAACTCTAGACTAAGGACGTTTATAAGGAACTGGTCAAAAGAAACGGGCAAGAGTGCAGATGTCTGCATCCAGGTCCAACAATTACTACTGATGCTGGCTGGAGACACGGCTTGTGGGAATAGGGAACAATTACCAACTGTGTTGGGCTCAGGCTCTCCAGCCCTGCATGAGACAGGGGAATCAAAGAGGGTGAACTGAAGCAAACCTGAACTGTCTCCAGGAGACATATTTTAGGAGGTCCCAACAGGCAAGAAACAGCAACTGCCAATGAGGGAAAGAGAGCCAAGTTCCCTGCAACCCCATGGAGGGGACTTGTTGAAAGGATAGCATCTCCTGCTCTGAGAAACACTGGGTTCGTGCTGAGGATGCAGAGAGGTAGGGGGTCCCATCACCCAGCAGCAAGCAAGCTCTCAAGCCACATACACATCGGGACTTCTCAGAGAGTCACCGAAGGAGCCTGGCCTTGTGACTCGGGAGTCTAATTCCTTCAACATCCAAAGAGAGATTTATTGAGCCCCTGCCAGGTGCCTGGCTCTGTCCTAAGGGCTGAATCTGGAAAAGTCTTTCCTACTCTAATGAGTCTCTAAAATGTTCACCTTCAGTGAAATCCCAGGAAGCATGATCTGGGAGAGAACCAAAGAACTATTGGGATGGTCTGGAATTTTTATCTTTTAAAAATTTGGCAGCCTCTCTCTCCTTGATGGGAAGTGGGCTAATATGAGAAGAGGGATTCTTTTATAGCATAAAAAGGGAAGATTATAGATGTGAGCTAAGCGTTATTTAAGTTGAAAGTCCAAAAACTCTCTCCCAAGTAGAGACAGTCTAGTACATCAGAAGGTTTAATGCCCCAGGGAAATAAACTTACATTAATATTCAAAGGCTGTGCAATTCACAACTGCCACTAAATTAAGCCATGAAGTGCAACCATGCTAATTGGCAAGCAGCACATGACAGACAATAATAGGGTAAAAGTTCATTTCTTACTTGCAATTAATTACAAAAGAGGATTTTTAGAAATAAAGGAACGGTCTCCCACATTCACCATATGGATCCTAAGGACCTAGATTGGCCAGCACTGTTCTTGCACGGAGTGACACAGCAATGCCATCTCCCACAGGCCTGTTGTGAAATGAAGTTGTTTTTGTACACTGGCATGCAAAGACATGGTATTTCAAGTTCAGGATGGTGTTTTCATGTAATGGAATACACCTTTGAGATCATGTATAATGTATGACAAAAATCCTTCAAGTAAAATAAATATCATTGAGTTAGAATTCTTTAGGAGGTGCTGGTGGTCTGGTTTGGGGCACTATGAATCTTCACAGGCCTGCTGTCTGTTAGAGATTATGAGGAGTGCAAGACTAGATTCATTGACACCACAGTCTAACCAACGAAGAAGAGATGCAAGGAACTGAGAATGGGGAGCCAGCCATCAGCTTTATTAAGTAGCTGTCAATGTACAAGGCAAAGTTGAACTTGAGAAACAGCTTAGATGTAAGGCCAGAATGGGGCATCTGTCACTGCCTTCCCAGGCTTAGGCTCATCCAAAACAGATACTGGGGTGTGGGTGTGCTACTCAGAGCAGCAGTGAGAAGCCAGAGATGGTGAGGGAGGGAGGAAAAACTATATAGAGAAACATTATATATTGAGGTCACTGTTATGTGCACCTGGGGCTTGATCCCACCTGAGACCTTCTGAGGGATATATAGAACACCTCTCAGAAATGTCCACTCAAGATCAACCTAGAAGTATGTATTCTGTTGGTTGAGTGTTGCCCCACCTCCAGACTGAGCGCACATGCTAGATGCGTGAGCTCCTATTGATGTCAAGAGTGTCAGAGGAAAACTGGGAGTAGAGAATGAAAGACCATCCAGAGCACCTGGGGTAAGCTCCTGGAAGCCCATTCAGGAACTTTCCACCACAGCTATAGGTAAAACTGAATGGAGGGACGAGAGGGTGTGAACTGTGGCACTACAGGTCTGTGATACACTCTCCAGACAGGAACAGTGGGACCCACGTGGGGGAGAGAGTGGGGGCCATTTTTCTAGCCAGAATAGAAGATGATAGCCTTGGCCCATTGATACATGAGATAAATAATCAGCTCTCCTTAAGAGGCTGCCCTAGGTACAACTCAAGGCACTTAGCTCATAGGAGCAGGAAGCCACAGAGGACCTGTGGTTTTGCTTCTATCACTTCTCCTAAGCAAACTGCAGACAGCTTTCCAGTACCCAGATGTAGCATTTCCAGCAATGAGAGTCAATTTATAGTGTTTTTAAAATCCAGTTAACCATTGAAATACCACGTGTAATGGTTTGCTAGGGCTGCCATAGCAAAGTACCACAAACTATGCGGCTTCAACAGAAATCAATTGTCTCACTTGTCTGGAAGCTAGAAGTCTGAGGTCAGGGCACTGGCAGGGCCATGTTCCCTCTGAAGGCACTTGGGAAGGATCTGTTCCAGGCCTCTCTCCTAGCTCTGGTAGCCTCAGACACTCCTTGGCTTGTGGCAGCATCACTCCAATGTTAACATGGCTCTCTTTCTCTGTGCATCTGCCTTAGAATGTCCCCTTTTTATTAGGGAACTAGTCATAGCGTTTAGGGGCCCATCCTATTCCAGTATGACTTCCTCTTAACTAATTACATCTGCAACAACCCCATTCCCCAATAAGGTCACATTGTGAGGCGCTAGGCTTAGGATTTAGTATATGAGTTATGGTGGGGCAGTGGGGGACACAATTCAACCCATAAAACTGAAGAATGGATTTTTATACAAGTATTTATTCAGCACATGCTCCAACTTTGTGAGAAATTCAAAGGAGAAAGAAATTATTTCTTCTGTCCTAGAGGGGTTCATGACCTATGTGGAGAGACAATCATAGCACATTAAGAAGCACAGCAAGAAGTCACGTTCTGAAGTTAGCACAGACCTTCATTTCTTCCTCGCAATTTGTCTGTGAGGTCACTTTTGTACTCCAGTGTTGCAGATGGGGAAACTGAGGCTCAGAGAGGCAAGTGGTTTGCCCATGCTCACAGATTTGGTGGGAGCCTCAGGATTCTAACTCACGTCTTTTGAATCTGAGCCCAGTTACCCTTTCCTTATGTCCCAGTGGTGCTCCCTTAATGTAGAAAAGAAGAACCAGGTGTCACATCCTTAACTTTTCTTTTACATTCAGGAAACGTACCAGAGGTGAGTGACAGCATTCCATTTTTATTGCCAGGCCACAAAATTCTCCAGAAAGGCTAAATCAGCACACAGACAGGTGAGACAGAGTCTCTCTCTCTCTCTCTCTCTCTCTCTCTCTCTCTCTCTCTCTCTCACACACACACACACACACACACACACACACACACACACAATCCTACAGATTGGGGCTAAACCAACAGAAATTTGTTTCTCAGAGCTCTGGGGGCCAGAAGTCTGAGACCCAGGGAGGGGCCGGCAGGTTGATTTCCTTCTGAGGTCCTGCTCCTCCGCTTGCAGATGGTGCCTTCTCTCTGAGTCCTCATGTGGCCTTTCTTCTCTGCAAGCATCCCTGGTATCCCTTTGTGGGTCCAAATTTCCTCTCCTTATAAGGACACCAGTCAGATTGAATTAGAGCCCATGGAATTACAGACTCATTGTAACTTAATCACTATTTAAAGGCCCTATCATCAAATATAATCACATTCTGAGATACTGGAGGTTAGAGCTCCGACATATGAATTTTGAGGGGACACAATTCAGCCCATAATGTGAGGGGAGGCTAAAATCTTCTGACTCATTCAGGGAGGCAGTAATCAATTCTAAAAGATAGTACTGAACTTGGTGTCTCCTCAGGGCTCAGTCACAGTCAAAGTGAGAGCCCAGCTTTGTGAGCTGCTAGTCTCCCTCCCTCCCCCAGGAGTCCTTGGTGCACACCTGCCCAGTCCTCTGCAGGTTCCACCAGGACACGAAGACGGCACCTGTCCTGTTTCCAACCAATAGCTATTCACTTCTCTGGGGTTGACCCACACACAGTCAGTGACATCAGCACGGCTTCTCTGCCACCTGTAAGAACTGCACTCTTTTCCCTTTGCTGACATGAAACATAAACCAAACTTAGTCAGCCAGCCATCCAACATTTACTGAGCACTTATTACATTCCAGGTTCTGTGCAGTACATTGTAGAGGAAACCTGTATTTAATGCCAGGCACAGTTGTAAGAACTTAGCACATATAGACTCATCTTCACAACTGACCTGAAAAGAAGGCATTATTCTTATCCCTGGTTTATCCTTGAAAAAATTGAAGCACAGAAAGACTAAACAGCTTGCCTAAAGTCATGCAGTTAATAAGAGGTTAATAAGTAAAGCCAAGTCTAAGTGGTCAGTACAACAGTGTTCTGAGAGAATTCTGGAGATGGGTAGCTATTGCTATGACTGGTATTTTATGAGCTTCCTGGTATAGACTGTGAGAGGGCAGGCTACATTTGGAGGGGCAGAGAGGGAAGTCAACACACCCTGCTGAATAAGCATTTCACATCCATTAGAAACAGCACTCAGATTCCTAGGCAAACCTTGGACTTTAGGCTGCAGACACTGCCTTATAGCCATGATCTCAGGGCTCAGAACTGGAAACAACCTGCAGAGGTGAGCCAAGGCACCTTTCCCATTTCAGGGAATTAGAGCCAACTTGTATCCTGATTCAGGATGATCTCAAGAGCAGGAACTCCCTACCTGGGTTCCCAAAGGTGGAGTTGCTGGTTTCTGACCCACGTTCCAGACTTGGGGCAAATGTCCCCTTGATTAGGAGTTTTCATTGCTTCTGAAGTCAAATGTAAAAGTCAAGCCCTATTTCCAAAGAAAATGTTATCTTCTCCTTACTATTTTGTTCTGGGTTGTATTTTAGACAACGTATTTTCTGCAATTAGGTAGCTGTAGCTGTATCTTATTCCTTTACCATTAATCTTGTATAAACTGTGAAATTAACAAGCCTCCCCATGACCAACCTGAGAAACCCAGCATTTCTCACTGTCGTTTACTGGAAGCCTTTGCTTAGAGATGCTCTACCGATAGCACTTGAGCTATTTCGTTAAATGTTTCTCTCCTGCTCATTACAAGAAAGCTAATCTTCTGATATCTCTCTCTTTCTCTGTACATTCATCAAAGGACTCCAAGTTCTCCACACTGTGGTGGAGGTGAAATTCAGCCCTGTATTTGCTAATGTTACAGTGGTGTGCTTACACAGAGTTATCTGATGATGTGGTATTAAAGAATTAGGTCAAATAATCTGGATAAACCTTCAGGATTAAAGGATCTGTGGTTGTCTCACTGACCAATATTTTGAAAATCTAGTTACAGTCAGGTACACACAGTACAGTCATTGTTCATTCTTTCCACAGATTGTAACATGTGCTTACTAAGTGTTCGGGAACTCTTGTGGGCACGAAAGAAACCAAGCTCTGGCGTTCCAGGAACTTGAGGTAGAAGGAGATGAGAGGCAAAGCACACGAATAGTGACAGCACCATGGGATAAGCACGGTGGAAGCTAGAGGAGGAAGTAACAAGCTCTGCCCATAGGCAAATTGGATTTCATAAACTTGGGGACATTTAAACTCATCTCGAAGGATGGAAAAGAGATTGTTGGGTGCAACATGGGGTGGATATGGGAGGGCCTTCCAGGTGGAGAAAATAATATGTGCAAAAGGGCAGAGAGTGTTTAAAGAGAAGATTTATCTCCCTGAAACAGAGTGTGCACAGCGCAGAGCGCACATGGGTGTGCTGGAGAGGCCCCCCAGGGGCCAGACCCTGCTTGACTCAAATACCAGGCTAAAGAGTTGGTCATGACAGTGTAGGTCAGTAGCTTCAAACCATGCTTTATGATGCCAAAGCCTCTTTATCCACTTCAGGGAGCAAGGCCTGGCAGGGAGGCTGGCAGATGGAGTTCTGTGTTCCTCACCTCCACTTCAGTCAAAGCAATTTAGCTCAAATGAGGACAGCAGACTTGGTTGGGATTTGGGAAAGAAAACACAGATTCAAGAAGCATTTCCAAAGCAGATGTATTAGTCAAGGTTCTCCAGAAAAACAGGACCAACAGGATGAATATATAAAGAGATTTCTTACAAGGAATTTAAGGAATTGGCTTACAGCATAATAGAAGTCCCAAGATCTGAGAAGTCCCAAGATCTGCAGTTGGCTAACTGAAGAGCCAAGAAAACTGATGGTATCACTCCAGTCTGGGTTCAAAGGCCTGAGAACCAAGAATCCTGATGGTGTAAGCTCCCGTCTAGATGCTAGCTAGTTCGAGACCCAAGAGGAGCCCAGGTTTGTGTTTCACTGAAGGCAGGGAAAGACCTGCTTCTCTCAACTCCAGCAGCCAGGTGGGAGGAGTTCCCTCTTACTCTCAGGAGTAAGAAAGGACCTTTTCATTCTTTTCAGGCCTTTGATAGACTGGGTGAAGCCAGACCAGATTAGGGAGAGCTATCTGCTTTCCTAAAGCTACCAATTCAAATGTTAATCTCATCCAAAACACACTCACAGACACACCCAAAATAATGTTTGACCAAATACCTGGGTATCTATGACCCAGTCAAACTGACACAAAATTATCCATCACAGTGGAATTAACAAAATTTAGAATCAAAAGCAAAAGCTTGGGGGATCGAAGACTACGAGCCAACACGGCCTGTAGCAATAGAATGGATCAGAAAGGTTAAGGGAGAGCCACCCCTTCCAAATGTGTTCCAGAAACACGGCTGGCTCCCACAGATCCTACAACACCTCCCCACAACGCACATGTGAAGAAACCTGAGTGAGGGTTCTTTTTTTTTTCTTCAAACAAAAGAACCTGGTCAGAAACCAACCTGGCTCCACCCACCGAAAGACCCGGAAACCAGCTGTTTAATAAGGTTCCAGGCTTCATCTGATGACTGGTGAAAGACGCCTGGGAGCCTGCCCGGGGGGGCTGGAGTTACTAGGCATGGTCATCAGGGAATCCAGGAGCCTCCAGAAGCCCACTCTCCAGCCTGCCCTGAGTACTTGAGTCTTCTCTGTTCCTGCTGAAGACACCAAGGATTCATTCTCTTTTTTTTCTTCTTTTTTCTGGCCCCACCCATGTATCTGCTTCCATCACCATCTCCTCCATGGCGCCCTGTCCTTCCCAAGGCTGTCTGTGGAGTGGCAAACAGTCTACCCTGCTTCCCCAAGACAAGCACCCTGGCCCATCTCCTGCTAAAAGCCCTAGTGCCTTTTACTGTGGGACAAGTCTCAGCAGATTAGAACGACAAGCATGTTGAATTTACAAATGTTTTCCATGAGTAAAGGTCTTTCAGTCACTAACCCTGGTTCAGTTTTCCCTTCCTAAGGTATCCCCAGAATCTCTAGGGCTCTCCATGCTCCCGTTTCATTCTGCAAAGTGGAGCTCAGCAAGCTTCCCAGTCCCGTAGACCCCTGCCATTCTCTGGGACACCCAAGAACCCTATTCTCGGTCACAGAGGTGTCTCATCCCAGAACAGGGCAGAGGGGCAGGCAGAGGGGAATGCTCTGTGTGCAGCAGGGGCCACTGCAGAATCCCACTTCTAAGTAGATCATTGACTCTTCAGTGACTTCTCCCTTCTGGGCCTCTGCCCCCACACAGGAATGTGCTTGAAGACATACCCTGGGCTATATTCTCTTTGTGCCAGTCCCTGAATGTTTCCATGGTTTGGAATGACTGCAATCAAAATGCTAACTTAACTCCCAGTTCCTTATCTCCCAGTTCCACACAATTTACTTAGGATGAAATCTGATGCTTCAAATTCATACGGTGCTATTTTCTTTCTATTGCCTCATCATGAATTTGTTCAGCAAGAAATCACTCTTTAAGATGCGTTGATATCTCTCCCCAGTCTTCAGCTTCTGGAGTGTGGGTCTCTCCAAGGGCTGCTATAGCAATAGAACATCCACTAGGAACACTTGAGGGAGGGCTCACCCCCTTCTGAAAGCACAGCACAGTACAAAGAAAAATGTTCTTGGAGTCAACAAACTATTCAGCCATGGAGTCACTTGACATATATTCACTAAGTGTCAACCGTGTCGCTGGGCACTGCCTTGAGTGTTCAGAATACATTAGTGAACGAGACAAGCATCCTTCCTGCCTTTGTGGAATGTACATTCAAGTTCCTTGATGTCCTTTAGCTGAGTGATCTTGACCCCTCTGAATGTGATTCCTTTTCTGGTCTATAAGAAGAATGATGTTAACTTCCTGGAGTGTAGAACTAACCCATGGCACAGTGCCTGGCACAATATAGGCATCTGAAAGCTATTAGATGACATGGAGAGATTTTCCTTCTTGACCTTACAGCACAAGCAGATTCAAACTGGAAGTTTGTGATCCAGCCTGAAGACACTCAAAATATAAAAATTCACAGACAATGGCAGAAAAGCAAATATAAACCTCTTTATGTGGCTCCCTGCTTAATTTATTCCCAACTTTGTCTTAAGTGATATTTCTCGCTGATGTATATGAAATGGAAAATATCTAACTAGAGTTAAATTCCCATTGAACGCTCCAGATTTACACATCAGCTCCCAAGGGGGCTCTGGAGCAGGTCGGCGGTACACTACTGCCCCCATGTGTAGCAAGCTTCACTAGCAAGGATCTTGGAACTGAGCTGACATTAGGATGGGGTTTGGGGGGTTTGTTTTTTTCAGCAAAAACACTTAAGAAGGAGAAAATGGACTCTCAAAAATCCTCTTTATCCAAGATCAAATAAAATAAAATCCAATTAAGTCGGTGCAGCTGTGGACTGTTAAACCAGCTCCAAGGCATATCCCTCTCCTCCCTCCTCTGGGGCTCTTTCTCCCCTTGATGTGTATTAGATACCAGGCAGGCTTCACGTGCAAGGAATAGATCCGTTAAACCCAGAAAGAGGGGAATGTCCCTAATGGTGTGAGCATCTCACACATGCCCCACATAGTGTGGGGAGACCTCCAGGATTCCCGGTCTCTGCCCAGAAGGATCTCTGGGGCACAGTTGTTCAGTTGGCCTGAGTTCTGTTCTCTGCCCGCTCAGTACCTCTCAAGCCCTCCTGCTTGCCTCAAGACAGCATAATGGAACTTTGTGCTGCTCAGTGGAAGAAACATTGACTAAATTATGGCTCATAACCCTGCTAGGAGCCCAAGATGTAAGGAACATCTAGTCTAGAAGGAGAAAGAAAATGAGGAGTAAACTAACACAGTGCACTGAAACTAGACATTAGGAAGCACAGGTGCCACAGGGCACAGAGAAGACAGTCCACCCCCAATAGCAAGTGGGAAATGCCCACAGAGAGAATGAGGACTGAGCTGAGTTAAACCTTTAAAGAGGAATCAATTATTCAGCAAAGAAGAAGCAGGTAAATTGGAGTGCCAGGCAGAATTTGCATTACAAGAAGGATGTTGGAGGTGTGAAAGTGCATAGCGCTGGGGAAAACGGAATGTAGTTCAGCACAACTGGAAAAGGGGGATTTCAGCAAATGGGTCATCACAAAAGTGATTGTGGAGGCCACTGCATGTCACACTTAACACGTGGAGTGAAAGAATTGGCCACAAAGTGTGACAGAGCAGAGCAGGAAAGTCTTTCACCCGGCCTGTGAGGGGTTGATAGGTTGGAAGGAGTTCAGAAGCAACAGCAACCCACTAGGAGGCTGTTACAATAGTCTAGGGGAGAAAAATGAGTATAACTTAAAGATCAGAAGACATGAGTAGAGAATTATTACAGAGAATATCATTAGGTCTCGAGGACTGCAAAGCCAGCCCCATGCTCTTCCCTAATTGCCCCTGATTGGGATCAACAAAGAAAGAACTCCTCTTTTTCACACTGGCTTTGTCTGTTTCCAGTCACTACAAAAATTAGACCTGCTGCTGCTTTGTTTCATCTCTCACCTCCCAAGCCAGGTCACCAAAGCTTCTGTCTCTCTTCTGGCCACCTTTCCCTGTCCCTTCGACCACTTACACCCCTCCCACAGATGTCAACATATAAACCTGTGCAGGGAGGATTTCAAGATCTGCAGGGGAGCTCAGAGGTGGGAACCATGGCTGCAAGCTGTGAGGCCTTCCAGCATGAGAGCAGCTAGCTCAGCCTGGGCTTGGGCCCAGATGCCTGACACTTCTCTGGGTTTTATCAGCTGACTGCACTACAGAAAACTCAAACTTCTAGTCAGAGTCCCAGAGTTTTGTCAGCTCTCTGTTATCTGGAGTGCTCAGAAGTATCATCTTTGGAGTGGCAAGATGAGGAAGTGGGAAGAATTCAATCCTAATTCTGGTTGTACAGTCTGGACAAATCACTTAATCTCTCAGAGCCTCAGTGGTCCCACCTGTCCAACAGGATGACACAGGGCTTTCTCTTGGGGCAGCTGGGAGGGAAGAATGAGGTCATATAAATGAAAGTGCAAAACACCAAACAGGTGGTTTTGATTGTTTCCAACCAAAAGGAGGTATGTGGAGACCAAGACAGGGAGCCCTGGCCCTCATACCACCCCTGCCCACTCTTGATGTAAAATGAGTACCTTTCATGAAACCACATCCAAGAGGAATGGGGTTTGTACTTGGATGTTAGGGCTGATCCCTGGTACTTTAACCAACATGTAACAGTTGAGAACACCCAGATATCTTTCCTAATGTTTCCTAACAACAGAATTTTGCAACCAAAAAATGGTAGCTCTCAGACATTAAAGTGCATATATGCACTAAAGAATATTATCCGGTGGGTACCCATCAACAATGAAAATTAAGTGACATTTTTCTCATAGTTTTGAAAATTTCACTATTCAAGTGGTTAAAAATTTGTATCATTGGCAATTATACTCAACATCATAGATGGATCTCATAACACTGTTGAGTGAAAAAAATAGCTATGAGAGTGTGAATATATGGTTCTATTAAGGTAAAGCACTAACATAGGCAGAAGTAATCTATGCTGTTAGAAGTCAGGATAGTGGTCACCCTGACAATAAGAGGAATGACTGGAAGAGCCGATAAAGGGGGATTTCTGGGCAGCTGGTATTGCTGCTCAGTTTATTGGGGTGACATTGGTTAATAACATTGTATAAATTTCAGGTATATAACTTTATAATGTGGTGTGCTCACCACCCAAAATCTAGTCTCCTTCTGTTGCCATATATTTGACTCCATAACCCTTTGCCCTTCCACTCAGGTAACTACCATACTACTGCCTGTGTATGAGCTTGTTAATTTCTTACTTTCTGCTTTCTATCCCACATATGAGTGAAGTTATACAGTTCTTGTCCTTTTCTGTCTGACTTAATTCATTTAGCATGATACTCTCAAGATGTATCCTTATTGTCACAAGTTGCAGTATTTCATCTATTTTAGTATTCCATTGTATATGTGCACCACATATTATTCTTTACCCAATCACTTGTTGACGGGCACTTAAGTTGTTTCCGAGTCTTGGCTATTGTGACTAATACTGCAATTCTGAATAGGGGTACATACATCCTTACAAACAATGTGTTTTCAAAATGTTCAAGTAGATACCCAGGAGAGGGACTGCTGGTCATACGGTAGTTCTATTCATAATTTTCTGAGGAACTTATATACTGTTTTCCATAGTGGCTGCACGAATTTACATTTCCATCAGCAGTATGTGAGGGTTCCCTTTTCTCCACATCCTCTCCAACACTTGTTATTTCTTGTCTTACTGATAATAGTCATTGAATGGAATCTTAAAGTCAATTCACATATTTCCTAGAAGATGATCTCTCTTCAGTGATTTATGCAAGGGCAATATCTGGGTACAATTAACCATAAAGGCAGAGACTAAAGGTGTATTCTGAATATCACCCACTAAACAGAAAAAACACTGACCCAATCAGAATGGATGCTAATACCTGGGTACCAGGTATATGTTTATGAAATGTAAGGTTAGAATTCTAGGACATCAAAGCAGCAACATATCCTTGAGATCTCCTTACCCCACCCTAAACATCCCCCTGTGGGAGGGCTCCCATCATCCCAGGATTTTACCTGCCACATACACTGGGTTTGTCCAGGAGTTCAGCTCATTAGGTTCCCTTTGGTATAAGTAGGGGATTTTGTGTTTTGCCCATGGGCAGTGAGTAATACAATTAGGAAATAATTACACAGAAGCATTTTGGTCTAAATTCTATTGATTAAAAGCAAGCTAATCAGAGTCTCTTTCAAGGACAAATCATGGTGCAAGACACTGGCACCTGTGGAAGGATGGGAAACCTGACCTAGTGTTCTGTGTGTTGGGCCTGTGGTTCTGTTGGGTCCATATCCATGCACGGAGTCACGGGGTTCCTGTGCTGGACTTGGGGGTTGAAATTCTGGGATTCATGAAAAGACTTCATCTAGTGAGAGCATCTAATATTAACCCGGATGACAAGCCAAAGCATGAAAAAGCACAAGGGGAGCAGAGAATAAATTTTAAACTCAAAAAGTTTTCATTAGTCCAGGGTGCCATAAAGACTAACACCATAAGGGAGGAGCTATACCTGTCACAGATGAGTGTGATGCCAGCCCTGGCTTCAGATATTGAAAGCTGAATATGGACTGGGATCTCAGGACTCAAATCTGGGGCCCCACATGCCTCAGGGTAGAGGCCGGCCACAGTTTCCAGAGAGCAGGGTTGAGATGATGGTTTCTTGCTGTGGAAGATCAGGACTCTTCCCTCCTTCATCCCAATCTCATCTGTCTAAGAGTGGCCAAGTCTCCCAGCTGGTCTGACCACTCACCAAAGACATTTGTTCAAAGCCCCCTGCTGCCCATTCAGAGATGAATGAAGCCCTGTAGCTCACCACTTCCTTGAGTACAGGAGTGCTCAAGGCAGTCAAGGCGGTCCCTGCTGTCAAAGAGTTTACAGGGTGGTCAGGGAAAGAGGACCTACATCATGGGGACCAGCTCACAATGCAGGCTGAGAAGAAATGTATGGCATATTGGGATGTTGAAGAAGACCCATGGGTCTGACCAGCAGCATAATTATACTGAAGCTGTTTTATTATTGATCAGTGGCACTTTTTAAGGATCATACAGCTTGGTAGGAAGGAAACATAAAAGAAACTAGAGGAGAAATGTTTGAAAGTAGAAAGTACTGAATCTAATCATAGTTCTTCTACCTCCTAACTCTGTGACCATAGGCAAGTCACTTTATATCTCTAAGCTGCAGCCTCATCAGTAAATTAGAGAGAGAGGGAGAAAGAAACAACAACAACAACAACAAAAAGTCTCCTGAATTCTGTTGATGATTAAGTGAGATAACGGACTTCAATTACCCAGCACCATTCCTAGAACATTCAACAAATGTTCATCCTTAAGAATCTTAGTTCCTAACAGGAAGAGAACTGCTGAGCAAGCAACTGCTCTTCAGAATTTAAGCATACTAAAATGAGCAGTAAAATGAACAAATGTGACAAACCCCAGATTGACCCAGATAAGTAAATTTACTGAATGATTCAATAATGATTGAACTAAAAAGTTGAAATAATAACACTTGCCCTGTTCAGACCCGAAACGAATACCAGTATATTATTCATTCCACCTGAACCTGAGCCAGGGCGTACACTAAGCCAATTGAATGTTTCCCCGAGTGGCGTTCCTAGAATTCCGTTAATGCAGGAGCGAACATCATGGCAGCGTGTTGGCACCCAGGGCAGGATTCTTTGATCCTCAAGCTGCTTCAAGTGCAGGAATCTGATTTTCTCCCATGTGTAAGAACTTTAAGAATCTCACTCTCTGTCTCACACCAGCAGGGAACTTCCTAAACAGTTCCCTTCTGAATGCAAGCAGTCTTTAAAAGGACCTTCTCTGAAGCCCAGGCTCTCAATGAACTGTGAAGATCCCATGCTTTCACTTTCAGAGGTATTAGCTTTCTAACAGTGTGGTGTTTTTTTTAAACCCCTCACACGAAGACATGCTTATTGATTTTAGAAGATGTGAAGGGAGGAAGAAGGGGAAAGAGCAAGGGAGAGAAACATTGATGTGAAAGAGAAACGTTGATCAGTTGCCTCTCACACATGCCCCCACCAGGGGCAGAACCCGAAACCTTTAGGCTGATAAGACGATGCTCCAACGAGCTGAGCCACACTGGCCAGGGTTAAGGGTGGGGTTTTTAATGAATAGTCAAGGGCTTCTCTTTGAAGAAGAATATGCTGGTTGGTATTTTTATTTTGCCTTTCTGTCTGCCGTAATCAGCATCCATAATTAGAGTGACCATATATTTTATAATGAAGATTGGGACAATTGGGTATGAAAGGGGCATTGTTAATAATTTAGCAAAGCCACTGAAAAAAACCAATATGGTCACCAAGTTATATTATCAGAGTCTTTCTATGATTTCCAGTTAGGTCCTTTAAGACACTTGAGAAGCAATCTGAGACGGTATCTACACCCCTCCCCCCATCTTTCACAGTTACTATATCCATCTTTAATTTTTTTAAGATTTTATTTATTTATTGTTAGAAGGGAGGGGGAGGGAAGAGAGGAAGAGAAACATCAGTGTGTGGTTGCCGCTTGAGTGCCCCCTAGTGAGTACCTGGCCTGCAACCCAGGCATGTGCCCTGACTGGGAATCGAACCAGCAACAGTTTGGTTTGCAGGCTGGCACTCAATCCACTGAACCACACCAGCCAGGGTTCCATCCTTAATTTGACAGCAATAATTTTAGCAGCTTGTCTACAGTAAGACTTTCTCAAATATTCAATTTAATTTTCATATACAAGCTTTTCTTTGCACTCATATTGCATCTGTTTATATCATAATTAAATTACGTAATAACACCTGTGACTGGCATAAATACAACTAACTCTTGATGAGCATTCAATTCAGTTGAGGGTGCTGGTGCATGGCACAATAAACAGTAGCCTTGTAGCTATAGAGATCATTATAATAGAAGTTAGTATGTTTCCCAGAGGTGAAAGATAATAAATATAGTGGTTAAAACCAAGGATGGTTGTTGAGTTCAAGCCTCAGCTCTGCCATTTAATAGCTGTATGAGCTTAACCTCTGAGTTCTCCCATCTGTAAGATGAGTCTACCTCATAAAGTTGTTACAAGGAGTAAATGCCTTAATAGAAGAAAAGAGCTGAGAAAATATGCCTGGAACATAGCAATACTGTAGGAATCTTTGCTATTATCATTACAATTATTATTACACAGAAACCATCTTTAATCTACTTAATTGTTTAAGTGGAGTTTGGCTGAAGGAGCTTTCACCATATGTGACAAAAAATTGTCTACATATCTGGAAATAGATACATAAAAGATAGTGAAGCAGCCTGAAATTCAGAGGGAAGGTAAGTATGTCAACCAAGACTGGGAGAGACCCATCATCATTATCGTTTGGGAGAGGTCAAAACATCTAGAAATGGGGTTCTGATAGGTGACTTTATAAAGAATTTGGAGACTCTCAAAAGAAAGTCACTTCAGGCACAGGGTTCAGCCTACACTAAGGCAGGGTGACTGGAGAAATCATGCCATGTTCAAAACTGGCTGGAAATGTGTTGGGAGGGAAGGAGAGGGATACAGATGAGGCCAGAAAGGTAAGTAGGGGTCAGGCCCATTTCCTGGAGGAAATGAGGACAGATGAGGGACAGAGTCTCCAGAGCTGCTCTGGTTCTTGGCAGGGAGCTCCCAGGGGGTCTACTTAGCAAGGAGGGTCAGGCTGTGGCCGTACATGCACAAAGCGTGGATGTCAGCAAAACTATCCTGGCCTGAAACCCAAATAATGGATTTGAACCCTAATGTGCAAGAGCAGTTCGGGTCTCTGCGCAAGCTGCCCATCACATCTGGTCGTTAGCACGTTTACAGCAGGATATAAACTGATGTTCAATTACCCACAGAACTTTGTCACTAAAACAGAACTTTAAAATATGCACATAGAATTTTTAAAAATAGCTTGCACTAACGAAACCAATTTTTAAAAATCTGAAACAGGTCTTTGCCAGGTTTTCAAAGCCATCTGTTTTCAAAGCCTACCTTTCTCCTTGTTTACTGCAGTCTGTCTGCTGTTTTAACAACCTCCAGTGGGATTTCACACACCTCATTATGCAAAATCACTGCTTATGCATTCACTCTGCCACTTGCCTAACTAATCTCAACTCACAGCACCTTTCTGAGGAAGATCCCCAGCCTGGAGTTCTCCTACAGGGCTATAGATCAAGAACAGTGGTAGACAGTATCGGAGCAAAATAAAATGCATCCTCCCATGTAAAACAGTTAAGAGACAGGCTTGATCTGAGACCCTACTTGAGGTGGGAAGCAAAACAAGCAATAATGATTATAACATAAATTCAAAACCTCTCTATTCAAAAAAGAAAAAGGCAAGATCTTGCATCAGGTGTAAGTTAGAAAGTCAACTTTGATCACTTTCTCATCCTTTGCTTTCCTCCTATAAATTATCTATCTAAATATTTTTAATTTCTTTCTCTGCATAAGGCTTTGGGCCTATCATCTTTTGGTTCAGAATAGTTAGGAGCCTCGGTTCAAATGCTAGCTGTTCTGTTTCTCAGCTAGATGGCCTTAGGCGGGACACAGGGTGACTAAAAGCCAATTAATCATTGACTAAATGGAGAACCAGGCAGATAGGCACCAGTGATAGAACTGGTCTGTTAAATAGCCACCAGAGCAAAGGCTGGATTTCCCAGGGATGGATCAGAGTGTCCAAGTCAATGATGCGCCAGTCACTGAACTAGGTCCCAAACCAGATGCACAGGAAGCAAACCAATGAGTGATGACAACATGCAGTATGCATGCAGGTTCCTGGTCTAGCACAGAGATTCTCAACACTGGTTGCAGGGAAGAGTCGCCTGGGTGGCTGAAGGGCACCAGCATTCAAGCCCCAGCACATCTACATTCTTACTCAGTTAGTGCAACTGAGGTCTGAGGGACAGTATTTGATTTTTTTCCAGTAAACTTTTATCTTGAAAAATAGCATGATACAATAAATGACACAAATCTTTAACGTGCAGCACAATAAAAATTTTTAGAAAGTGAACATATCCATGGAACCACTGCCCAAAATAAAATAGGGAATATTACCAGCACTCCAGAGCTTTCCTCCTACATCTTCCCAGTCTCTGATGCCCTCCCACAGATAACCACTATTCTGATCTCCACCACCATAAAATTACCTGCTGTCAAACTTTCTATACATGGAATCGTAGAGTATATTTCTTTTTGTGTCTGACTTTTTTTGCTCAGAGTTATATCTACTAAAGTCATCCAAGTCATTGTGTATAGCAATGATTACTATATATTATTCCATTCTGTATTCCACAATTCATCCACTCTCCTGATGAGTGGGGCTGTTTCCACTTGGGGACTATTATGAATAATGTTGCGATGAGCATTCCTGTACATGCCACTTGGTGCCTATGTGGCTGCATTTTTCTTGCACATATGTCTAGAACTGGAATTTGCTGGCTCAGAGCAATTATAGTTCATCTTCAGTGAAAATACTGAACAGTTTTCCAAAGAAATTGAACCAGTTACATGCCCATACAAGAAGTATGACAGTCTAGTTGCTCCTCATCCCTGTTGATTTTATAAACATTGGTCTATAGTGATGTCACATTTTGGTTTTAGTTTGTATTTTCCTAGTAACTCATGATGTGGAGCACTTTTCCATATGACTACTGGCACTTAGGGTATCATGTTTTTTGTATAGATTTGTAGTTCTTTAAATATCTGTGACAGGATTCCTTTGGAATGTATGCATTACGTATCTCTTCTCCCATTCTGTGATTTGCCTTTTCACTTTTCTCATTCGTGTCTCTTGATGAACAGAGCCTCTTAATTTTAGTGAACTCCAATTTATATATGCTTTTCTTCGTAAGTGTTTTTTGAGGTCTTAAATAATTTTTGCCTACCCCAAAGTCCGAAGATGTTCCTATATCACCTTGCACATGCTATGTATGTCTCCTTTCTTACTTATGTCTACGATCCAGCTGGAGTTGATTTGGGGATATTGAGTGAGGCAGAGGTCAAGGCTCATTTTTTTAAGAGAGATACCCAATTGACCCAGTTATTATAAAGACCAACCTTCCCCATTCCATTAAAGTGGTAATCAGTGTTTCTTTAAACATTCATAGTGGGGAGGCCGATTTTAATAGGCTTCCAGGGCTGAGATAGTAGAAAAATAAGAAGTCCTTGGTGTGAAGCAAAACTACAATGAGATGGAGACCTCTGATGTGGAAAAACTGACAATACCTTTGAGTGTAGGTTTAGGGAAAATTGATACTTGGGGTTGAGTTGAGAAATCTAAACATCCAGAGAACAAAGCAAAGTTTGAACCACAGTAGCAGCACCCACGCGCGACTGAGCTCAGAGCCCAGCCCTGACTCTTCCCAGATTCCTCTCAAAAGATCCATAAGAGAATGGTGACAATGGCACCAGCTCAGGCTCAGGAGAAGCTCAGTGGTGGATGAGGTGACTGCTCTTCACCTTCCTCAGGAACAGTGAGGCAGCTTTTCAGGAGGAGAAGGGGTGCATCCCAACCCATGAGTCTTGCTTCTCCTGACCATTGGTTCTCATGAGTGAAACAAGGCAGGAATTCCCCCCGCCCCTTCCTGGGAGAGAAGACTGGGAGTTGGGCAGGGTGAGGGACTTAGCCAATGTCACCAGCAACCTATGTCAGAGCCAGAGCCAGAAGTCACAGGAAAAACAAGTTCCTGAAGGTGGTCATGTCTCAGAGCCTTCAGAAAGAGCCTCCATTCTCAGAGGAACAACTTTCCTTTCCAAGACTCACTCGGGAGACTTTAGTAATTAATTACTAGTTGCAAACGGGTAAATTGGAGTTAATTATCTGGACAGATCTAATTGCAGCTACAACTTTGTTGAAATTAAATAAAAGCATCACTTTAAAGTGCACAAAGCTTTGAAAGCATTACTTAGGGTGTCTGAACAAGTCCAGCCAAGAATGTGAGCTCTTTGGGATGCTGAGGTTGAAGAACTGGTCTATAACACACCAGTCCTTGGTGTACCTCACCCATCCCTGCACCTCACCCACCTTCCAGGTATCCCTACATTACAGGAAGAAGCCAGCTCTTCCTTCCTGCCTCTGACCCATAGAATGTCAGATTCAAGTCCAAGGGACTCCCATAGCCTGATGTGTTCTTCCCTGATCCTCCCATTTCTGCCCCCACTTTGATGATAATCTTATTATGGGCTATTGGCTCTCACCTCAACAGAGCCTCCTCAGGAGGGCACCTACCTCCACAGCCCCAGGAATTCAGGGACACACAGCTTCCAAGAGGGCACGCTGAATCTGGCTGGTGCCTGGAGGTAGAACACGAGTTAGCCAGAGAAAGAAGATAAAGGCATCCCACACAGAGGAAAGGGGATGTTCGTGCAGGGGTAACAAAGATGTGAACAGAGCAGGGAGAATTCCCCTGCCAAGACTCACTGCTAATCACTCTGCACTGAGGGTATTTTGTGTGGACAGGCAGCGGTGGTTCTGTGTCCCAGGGGCTGGTGGCGTCAGGGCGACACACAGCTGTCGCTTGCCTCCCAGTAGCGGTGCAGCCACCACCTGCTTCAATCTCTGAGCACCCCACATCCAACACGCCAGCTCTGTGTGAAAGGAAAGAACTCTGGCCTAGACCCCACACACCTGGCTCTGTTCCAGTTCTCCCACGTTGCCTCTGTGATTTTGTAAAACCCTTCCCCGGCATGAATGTCAGTTTCCTCAATTACAGGCGTAGGGATCTGAACTAGATCCAGCTCTGAGATGCTATGAATCAACGGCACGTGAAAAGCAATAGTGACAACACTCACAATAACAACAGCTGAGAGCTTACTGCTTCAGACACCGAACAAATCGCTCCCGCTATCTTCTTCATTTTTCTCTGACCCATAGTGGTGGGCACTGTGTTTACGCCATTTCAGAGCTAAGAAATGGGATCCCGCCAGGTTCCCACAGCAATGGGTTCCCATGAGCCTTACCCAGCACCCCACACTGCTCAGGTCTCGGTTCCCACATCGCCTTTTCATTTTCGCCATCCTGGTGTGTGGCTTCCTAATGCTGGCACCAGCAGAGGACCCTGTGGATTCCAACAACTCCAGCTGGTAGGTCAAAGAGGTCTTGAAATTTGATAGACTTTAGAGAGAAACTTTTGACAGAGGAGAGGACAACCCCTGGAAATACTGCTTGTGGTTAGCAAGAAGTCAGAAAGCTGGATTTCAAGTCCCAGGCAGCCCTTCAGGACTGTGAGAATAATTGGAGTGAGCCAAGTCCAGCACCAGAATATAAGACCCAGAAGGGGAAGTACAGCCAACAGCAAGAGCCGCCCCCCAGTATGTCTATGAGTCACTGGGGACAACAGTGCATCACAGGAGGCCCTGACTGGCCAGGGGGTTCCTTCTTCCCACCTACATCAACAAGGCATCTGCTATGATGCATTGCCCTGTGCCAGGCACTGTTAATGCACTGGGCAGGGCCCCTGCCCCCAGGAAGCCAACAGTCTGCCCACAGAAGGCGGGTGCTGGGTGGACCTGCCCACAGCAGGGAGAAGAGTGGTGGTGACCCAATGAGCAGGGGCCTGGAGGTGCTTCCAGAAGCTAGTTCTGCCTACCAGGGTCAGAAAAGCTACAGAGAGGAAGTGATTTTTGAGGTGATAATAGGATTTCACAAGGTAATAAAGAACATTTCAAACAGAACAGGAAAAAAGGAGCAAAGTTGCAAAGATGTGGACTTAGATAATCAGGAAAGGGAGGTGGCTGGGACTGGCAGCACATGGGAGAGTAGAGGGTAGGGAGCTCAGGAGACCCGAGAGGGAGGCAGCAAATGCCACACGCAGGAATGTGGACTCTCCTTCAGCCTTTAAAGGTCGCAAGCCAGGAGTCACATTGAGAGAGGCCACTCTGACAGCAGAGAGCGGAACAGAAAATGGATTGGGGTAGGAATGGCTCCAGGCAGGACACCTCTAGCCAGGACAGGGTGGAGAGGAGGCCCCAGGCCCAGGAAGCAACTCAGAGGCCGAGCTGTCAGGCTTTGTTGGTAGACACGCTGGAGTCAGGTGAAGGACAGAAGAGCTGACCTTGGGAGTGTTGCGGCCCAGCCCTGCATTCTGAGGAAGCCACGCTGTGGGCACAGTGGGGCACGGCCATCCTGAAACCAAAACTTGGAGGGAGGAAGCTGCTCACTTCAGTTTATCCCAAGGCTTCCAGTGCCACTCAAGGCAGCTCAAACTGGCACTCCAACACCTGGCAGCTGGCTGCCTAGCAACCTGGCTTTTCAACACTGATCCTGCCCCACACACATGTGCACATACATATACAGCTGCATGCTCACATGCATACATATGTGAACATATGTGTGCATACATAGCTACACAGCCACCCAAAGGCTTGTGCGTGCACATACACACACAGTCATGTGCACACTTGCACACTCACACACTTGCATGTATACAAACATGTGCACACACAAATAAAACCTTCATTCTGGGCAGACTCAACCTCTCCTTCCAGGCCTTTGCCCACCTGGGGCCCTTCCCTTATCCTTCCTGCAAAACCTCTGCCCTATCTGACTTTCCCCAAGCTCCCTTCTCCAAAAAGTCATTCCCAAATGCTCCACATTAACCACTCACCATTGTGGTCCCATGACATCTTTCTTCTCAAATCTCTTGCATTGTCATTTTAGACAACTATAGCAAGGGTTATGAGTGGAGTATGAATTAAGGGATCCGAGGAGGGAAACTACCTGCTGGTGGGGCCTGGGGTGGGAGAGTCTCTCAGGGAGGAAATGCTATTTCATTCCATTCACTGGGCTCTGAACACCAGGCTGATACCCGAGCACACAGAGCAGCCCGGGCCCTGGGCCCTGTACTCAAGATGTACAAGTGGTAGAAGAGACATGACTGAATGTGGAGTCACAGACAGGACTGAAGCTCTGAGGTGGACAGAGAGCACTCAGGAAGGGTGTGGGGAAGCCTCCAAGAGCAGATGAAGTGGATGAATCTGCAATGCAGTGCTTCGGGGCCCCTCCATTCCCAGAACAAAATCAGAAGCATACCCCAGCCAGAGGCCACAGCTCAGCCTCCAGCAGCCCAGCCCCAGGCAACAGGCCTCTGGGCAGGTGTGAGACCACCTGCCTGGGTGCATGCTCTGGTTTCTGATATCCAGGGCAGCACCAGCCACCTGAAGAGGGAGAGAAGTGTCAGTGCAGCAGTGCCCAAGGCTCAGGGAAGAGGGGCTGAGAGCACCAGTGGCCACACAGAGGGGCCAGATGGGCAACAAGGGAAGGAAGCAGCTGGTATGAGCTGGGCCTGGTGAGCCCCTGGGACCTCAGAGGGAGGTGGCAGGGGCTGGTGGAGGGAGCTGGGGTCTGTGATTAGCTGCTAGGGCTTGAGGCAGCCAGGCTTGCTTTTGCTGTCACTGCAACCCTCTCCACAGGGCTGAATCCCCAGAATTAATCTATTCTTCCTCAGACAGCCCCTGCTGAGCCCCTCGTGTGCCTGCTCCCACCCACCCTCAGCCTCTGCCTGGGAGGACTGACAACCACCTTAATGCCAAGAATACCAGAGGGTGTTGCAGAGCAAAGAATAATTTTGCAAGCTGGTTTAATTTGTCCCTGGTGCTTCCACTCTGAGTCCTCCTAGATTAAAGACACAGGGTAACTTCTTTCAACCAGTCTCTCCTATGCTGGGGGAACTGGGATCAGCCCTGGTGGTCCCTGATCCCCCGTAGACAGCAGCACCCTGTTGATCAGCCAGTTCCCACACCTCGGAGCTCCTGCCATTTCCCAGGGATTATTAGACTATTATGGGGGCTCTTTCTTGACAGAGAGATTGGCATGTATTCTAAGAAATGAGAGGCCCATAGAGAAAGAACCTATCCTTTTGCTTACAAAGATGCTTGTGCAGTATAGTGGTAGTAAGAAATCAGACAAATACTTTTATCTTAGTTCTGCTACTTCCTGACTGTGCAACCTTGGACAGACTACATAACCTCTCTGAACCTGAGTTTCTCCCTCTGTAAAATGGAGCTGTAAGAAGTAGGGCAGTCAGGATGAAAGGTGACAATGATGTAAGGTGCTTAGCCCAGTGCCCAGCTCATGGTGAACATCCACAAAAATTACTCCCCTTCCTTCTTTATCATGTTCTTGCTGCCACTGACCTCAGGGGTGGCAGGAGTGAAGGAACTAGCCCAGGCTCCTGAGTTCAGCTCCAGCTCTGCCACTTATAAGTTACCCTGAGTTTCAGAGCCTCCGCTTCAGCAACAGTAAAATGGGGACAATACTGGAGAAATCACAGGGCCAGAGTGAGGATTCAATGCAAGAAAACTAACACCAGCACAATAATGCTCAGTATTACAGGGAAGTCGCCTTGGTGGGGTGAATTTGACAATGGCTGTCAAGGTGGATTTCTCCCGGATCAAGAATGGCAGAGTCCTGAACCCCAAGACTTCTGCCTTGGTAGGGCTGAAGCAGGTCTGGCCGGGAGCTCTCTCCATTGTGCACTCGGGGTGCCTTAGAAACTTGCACAGCTCCTTGCCATGAGTGGCTTGATCCAGATTCGCTCCCCACCTTCATGGGTTCTAGGACAAGTATAATAACTATGAGATATTGCTAATGCTAACAATAAAACGGTTAAGATACAGGGTTCCTAATGGACAGTTTTTAAATGTTTCCACTTAATGGCTACAGACGAGATCAATCCTTGCCATTTGCAGTCTGCAAAATCTGTCTTTAACAGCTGCCATTTTCAGAGTACTTCCACCAGGAACTGTGTGGGGCAGATTAATTGCAAAAGCGTCAGCTCTTTGCAATGTGACTTTGCAGTTCCTCCTATCAAGAGGTAGAATCTAGTCCTCCACCCCCTGAATGATTTGCTTTGGCCAATAGAATGTGATAGAAGTGGCATGGTGCCAGTTCCAAAAGATGTGCCTGCTTCTGGGCTCCTGCCACATGAATAAGCCCAAACTAGATTGCTGGTGGTGGAGAGACATCCAATAACTCCAGCTGCCCACTACCCAACTGCCAGATATGCAAATGAGAACATCCTAGAGAGCCAGCCCTCAGCCCATCCATCAGTTCAACACAGACATATGAGCCAGGCAAGCCAAGCTCAGCCATGTCTGGCCAAACTATCAGAATTCTCAGCTTATTCATATATATGTGAGCAATGACAAATGCTTATATTTCTAGCTCCTGAGTTTTGGCGATACTTTGTTACATAGTAAGAGCTAACCAATACACTATGTTGAGTCACTTGATTACATCATCTCACTTTATAGTAATAACAACCCTGTGAACTAGGAATTTTTATCCCAACAGTGCTGTATGAAAACTAGGCTTCAAAAGCCATTAGCAATTTATCCAAGTTGTCAGAGCTAAAAATCTGCAGAGCCATGAATAAACCTCTGATCTGCTTAACTCAATAGGCTGTGCATTGTTTTTGCCACAGCAACTTCTCTCTTTCCCCCAGGTAAGAATAACAGGTGATTATGTAAAAGGAGGATTGGAGAGTCCTGAGCCTCTCGTGATGGGACAAATCATACTCTAGCTAATGTTCCTGGCTTTCGTTAAAAAGCCTTCCAGGATTTGGGGGGCAGATGTCTTTCATCTTTAAATGTGACTCCCCATCAGGAATCTCAGTCCTTTCCAGCAAGTCCAAGAGTTGTAGCTTTGATCTTGGAGAAAAAACAGAGAGACCATATGTACAGGCAAAAGGGGAGTTTTCAAAAACAAGTGCTCCTTAGGACAACTCAATGAAATTTTTCATTAATTCATTAACTAAGACATAGAGCAGGAGAATTCCAGGGAAAAGCACAAATACCATCTGCACTATGTAGGGCCATTTTTCCTCTTAGTCATTAAGTCCCAATAATGAGCCCACGCCCTGAATTATTCTCCAAATTAATTGCTTCATGGGAGAAAAGCAATATAGCTGTGTCTGTGAAGCTTACGTGTAATCTTGTTGGGCCTAAGTTACAGGGAGGCAGGTTATATATAGCTGAACAAGAAGCCTGTTTGCAAAACAGTGGTGCCTTGGAATGGGATGAACTATCTCACAAGATAGTGAGCCTACCAGCACCAGAAATATGCAAGTTGAGCCTGAGTCTGGCTGGAGGGATTTCTATTTTCTGTGGGAGCCCAAGAGCTAGATAAAATGAACACTGAAGCCCCTTCCAGTTGTAAGATTCTGTTTCATGACTTCTAAAAGGTGATCTCTTTACCCACAGAGAATCTTTTGCTTGACTATGTCATTAGAATATCAGCAGGCAACTGCAGTCTTCAAACATCTTCAATGGCCATAGCAGCATGCTGGTCTCAGACACTATAGATGACTTTCCAGCAGGATGCTGAATTCAATGAATCATTAAAATTGAAAGCATTTTCCCACTTGGTTTAAAATTTCCAGCTTTGATAGCTCAAATTGGGGGCCTAGCAGGAGGCATTTCAAAAGCAAATTGTGACTGATGATGTTATTTTGGCCTCAGTCGGGCTGGGACTTTGGGTGACCATGAGGCATCAGGCAAGAAACCTCTTTTGACACTTTACAAAATGTTTAGATTAATCAAATTTTTAAGGCTGGCTCCTGCATGGGGAAGGGGGAGCTCATAGGAGTGGCTGGAACATTTCACCACATCACATTGATCACAGAGGAAGATGCATTTGCTTTTTCAGCAGTTATAAACATCGAGTCAGACAAGTGTTGCATCGGTATGTTTAATTGGTAAAAATGCTCTAATTAGATTTTTAATAGATGCCTTCTGACAGCAGAAACAACAAAGATGATTGATTTTCTTGTGAAATCTTTGGAGGGGAAAATCTCTCGCTTTCAAATTTGTTTAGAAGCCATTCCTCTGAAGCCCCTTCCGTTAACATTTGGACTGTGGCAAGCCTCTATGTGCAGAATGTGTTTCAAATATTAATGGAGGTCTAAATCTGTGTTCTTTCTCAGCTCAACCTTTTGCACTCAAAATTCATGAGTCTATATTGATTTAGGCAGCCTTCCCAGGACCCTTATACCACTGGGCTCTTTTGTTCAATGTTAATATGCCCCAACTTATCAATTATTCACTTGCTAAGTGAAAGCAATATAAATCTAGCAATCTGAGCAAAAAGAACTGTTCTTTTCATTCCCTAAAATTACGATGGCAGCAGAAGCTGGTGACTTAGCCAAACTAACGCTTGATTTAGTGGTAACAATGCCTGTGAGTCCCACTGTGTTTTCTTCTCTTCTATTGGATGTGTTCATGTAGTAAAACAAAAATTAGCAAATATGCACCCTCTCGAACAGGTTTGTCACAGCATACTTTGAGGGGAAAGAAAGAAAAAACAAGAAAATAAAATTAGTGTCAGAGATTTAACACAAAGGGAGCATTGGGATGGTTCTAAGATGGGGGTCTCTTTATTGAATCTTTATCACATCTTTATCATAATCCATCTCTGGTACCATAACATGACCGTGACCTTGGACCATGTTGATGATAGTAATCACAGCTACAGTCCACACAGGACCCACCGCTGGCCCCCAGCAACCCTGCAATGCAGGTAGTGGTACATTTTGCAGATGAAGAAGCTGAGAAGCAGAGGGAAAGTTGTGAGCTAAAGATTATACAGCCCAGAAAAAGGTAGAGCAAGAATTCAAACCCAGTTTTATTTACTCAGAGTCCATGCATGTAATTACTTAGATTTGCTTCCCCTCAGCTTAGTCAAGGTCACACAGCTAGTCTGGATCAGTATCAAGGCTGATAAGTGGAGATGATATACTCCAAACTCCCTACTCAACCTGCTTCTAGCACTGATATCTCAGAGATGCTTGGAGACTGGTCCGTTCTCAATCAGAAAAGCAGCATTCAATAACAGTTAGTGTTCAATTTTATGTGTAAAATGGGATAATAATGTTGACTTCATATAATAGTTACAAGGATGAAAGCAGACAATAGAATGTACATAAAGTACCAAATACAGCTTAGACCCTCCATGAAAATGGGTTTCATTCCCCCTCTCCCTTTACTTCTTCCCTTTCTGAGCCCTGGTAAGAGAGAGAACTTAGATATATTGGAATATTTGCAGCATGACTTAGAACTACAAAGGTTTCTGGTTAATTAACTCTCAGTTAATCAGATAATTCAATTAACCACAATACCTCCCCCCGTTCCCCTGAGTAATTGGTTAATGAAGTTTTATTGTACACAAAGCATTAGAGTGTCATCCAGTAACACTACTCAAATAAGAAATGAAGGCAAATAAAAGATTTAATACAAGAAGTGGTAGAAAATATCATCTTTGAGTCAGCTTCCTCCTCAGCCACCTCTTTGTCCTCTCACCCCTTTCCTGTCCTGGGACTTTCCTTCAATCCATTTGCCAAATACTATGGCCAACAGCATCGAAGCTCCTGCTGCACCCAAGGTTGGCTGCAGCTGGATCTTCATCCCACCAGCACCCACCACTCCTCCATTCACATGCTGCAGGGCAACACAGTGGGATGGGCTCTATTCCTAATTTAATGCATTAGTCAGGGAAACAGACCAGTATGATATATGGAATCATATTGAAAGTAATGCATTATGAAGGATTGGCTCATGTGATTATGGAGCCTGAGAAGTCCCAGCATCTGCTGTCTGCAAGGTGGAGGCCCAGGAAAGCCAGTGGTATAGTTCCAGTCCAAACCCGGAGGCCTGGGAACCAGAGGAGCCAACAATGTAAGTCCCAACCTGAGTCTGAAGGCCTGAGAAGCAGGAGCTCTGATATCTGAAGACAGAAGATGGATGTCCCAGCTCAAACACAGGGCAAATGCACCTTTCTCTGCCCATTTTTTTCTCTCCAGGCTCTCAACAGGTTGGACCATGCCCACCCACATTAGTGAGAGCAATCTTTACTCAATCCACTAATTCATATCCCTTTCTGAAACACCTTCGCAGACACCCCCCGAAAATGGCATTTACCAGCTATCTGGGCATCCCTTAGACCAGTAAAGCTGACACATAAAATTAACTACCACACTTCACCCTCTTCATCTTCTTGACTGACTAGCTAACCACTGCCTTTCCACATCCTTTCCCTTCTAAAAACTCCTCTCTTAAAAGACATTTTGGGAGGAGAAGATACAGCCAGCATAAAAGCCCTATCATTGGCTCATCATTCATCCCAGTCTTCCCAGAATAGTCTTGATTTACACCTACAGTCCCTTAGGAACAAGCAGAGACTCCTTAAAGAGAAATCATGTCAGATTTTCTGCATTTCCTTTTATATCACATTATCAGACTGTCTGATGGAGAAATGCTGTAGCAAAGTGGATTGAAGGAAGGCATCGGACAATGGCTCTCATAATCTTATTGTTAATGAGTTGGGCAAAGGAAAGTTGTTGTTTTTTGTGGCTTGTCATAAAGCTGTTAAGTATTTACTGCCTGCATCAGTGAACTCTGCATCAGTAAAATTTGCATCTACATTTGTGGATGCTGTGAGGGGGAGAGAACCAGAATGACATCAATAGACTGGAACTAGCAAGGTCTGAAGAGACTGGAAATAGAAATAAATCATAACATGATGAAATTATAACCCATGCATTGGAGTCTAAACTGGCATCACAAATACAGAGTGGACATAGCCTAGCACAGAAGCGATGTGTGTCAGAAAGTTCTGGGTCATAGCTGTAAAGATGACAGCAGCCTAGAAATTCCAAGGCATCTTTGTCACCAAGCAAGGAGACCCTACCTGAAAATAAAGGTCACCTAGGGGAAGCAGAAAGATGGAGTTGAGAGAGAAAGAGATGCCTGATGCAACTGGAGCCAAAGAGTCCAGCTGTGCCCAAAGCACACACAACTCCCTGGCCAGCTAAGTAAGCCATAAATTTCCTTAATTTTTCTTTATTGTTTTCTCAAACTATTATGAGTATCTGAAAAACCTGCCACCAGGAGAACCTGAACTAAAGTTGACAGTCAGCATTTACTGAGAGTTGACTCGTGCCAGGCACTGTCGGGCCATCTTGTCTAACCTGCACAATACACCCTGCCATTGGTGCCACAACACACACATGCAGCAGAAGATAAAACTGAAGCACACAGAGGTCCGGGGACTTCTCCATGGTCTCTCCCTAGCAAATAGCTGGTTTCAAATCCAGGTCCTAGGTCTCCAAAGTGTGGTCCCCAGACCAATAGCCATGTCACTTGGGGACTTGATAGACATGCCAAACCTTGGGTTCCACCCAGACCTGGTGACTCAGACACCCTAGAGGTGGGACCATGTGTTTAACAAGGCTACTGGGTGACTATGATGTGCCCCAGTATGAAAACCTGCTCTCTGAGGACCTGAACTACTCTGCTCCACCTAGACTACAGTTAATGACAGTCCCATGCTGGCAGTTCAGTGGGCATTTGGAGTCATTGCTCTGATCACACAGATTTTTTAGCACAATTCACCTAGAACAACAAAGTGAGCACAGTGATTAAAGGTTTGGGAAATAACATCATAAGCCTGAACGTTTAGAACCACCAAACCAGAATGAACACCACCAGGCCTAAAGACCCAGCCCCTGACTCAGCAGCTAGAACTCTCATGCTTCTCCATGATTTTCAGCCCACTACCCCCACCAAGCTGACTTTGTGGGTCAGTCATTCTTCACCTTGGCTGCACACTGGGGTCCTCTGGGGCACTTAAAAACCATCTCTGCCCTGGCACCACTCCCACAGATTTGCAGTGACTCAGTCTAGGGTGTGATCTGGGCACCTGGATTTTTTAAAGCTCTCCAGGTTGTCCTAACTCATGGCCAACCTTGAGAACAACTGGCTAGGGATATTTCCATCCTTTTCTTCAACATAGCTCTCATAGCCAGCTACTTAGCCCTATGCCTCTCACGGCAACAGTGCAGTGCCTTCTCTGCACAAAAGCTCTTCTCCCCTGGGCTGCCCCCACCAGCCCTGTCTTTTCTGCCCAGTGTCGGACTGCACCAGGAAGACCTCACCCAGGATAATTATCACCATCAGTTTCAGGGGCTAAGACCATGGTTCATAACCCAGGAGAAGGAAGGTAGTCACTCCACCCTCTGGGTGTACCCAAATCTCATTTTAACAAGCACCCCACATGCTGGGCTGAGAATCACTGGTAATCTTAAAGAATATTCACTTGGAAGTCAGATGTTCTGGGTTCAAATCCTAGCTCTGTTACCTTCCAGCTTTGTAAGCCTAGGCAGCTGAATCTTTCCAGCCTCAGTTCTTCATATTTGGCTGCACAGAAATTTCCACACACTTAGTGCCTTAAGACAACACCCACTCATTGGCTCATAGCTCTGTAGGTCAGATGGCCAGGCTCCACATGGCTGGCCTCTCCGTTCTGGGTCGCACAAAGCCAAAATCATGGGGTCAGCAGCTGCATTCTCACTCAAAGCTCAGGGTCCACTTCTGAGCTCACTCATATTGTGGGCAAATTCAGTTCCTTGCCATTCTCAGGCTGAGTGCCCCCACATTTCTCCCAGGTTCCAACCTGGAGTCCCTCTCAGCTATGGAAGGATATGCTCAGATTCTTGCGTGGTGTGTCTCCATCTTTAAAGCCTCACAGGAAGTTTCCTCACACTGGCCCTCTCTCATGCTGTGTGTCTCTGACCTCAAGAACCAATTTTTTTAATGTAGTTGTGTGATTAGGTCAGGCCCACCCTGATAAGTCTTTTTCTTAAAGTCATCTGTGTCTCGTGAAATATCTAATCATAGGGATGAAATCCATCAAATTAACAGTCCTGGGATAAGGCAGGGTATGTACACCAAGGAGATGGATCTTGGGCCCATCTTAGAGCTCTACCTACACCAGGAAATAATAGCAACACTTCACTTGGGGGACTGTCCTGAGAATTAAGATAAGGCCTGCTGAGCCCTGAGCACAATGCCAATCACATAGCTAGTTCTCCATGTGTTAGATGTGGCTTTTCTTGGTGGACTTATGAGTCCAAGATGTCCCAATTCCTGGAATTCCTTTTCAGAGGCAACCTTTGCTGGCTCCTGCAACGGAAATTCACCCTCTCCCCACACCAGAGCTCGGCTGTCCACCCACAGCCCTCCAACCTATTCTGCCACGTTTCCATGGCAGAATCTACCAGTGGATTGAACACTCACGTTAGAAGCTTATGAGGTTTCTGCTGGAATGCCAAAACAGCAATTCCTGCAGCTCTCATCTGAAATCAGCACACTGCTCAGTGTGAGGATTATGTTGATAGATCAGTATCTTCCCCTGATGCTCTCAGAAGCACAATGTGAGCACTGGAGCTGTCAGTGTTAATAACACACTACAATCCTACCCTTTATGAAAACACCAGCTTCTAAGGGCAGATAAAGAGAATCTAATTGAAAACATCATATGCAATCTTCTCTAAGTAGCTGCTACAGCATAATATTTAGTAACAAAATTGTTTTGTTTTATACCCCTCCCCCTAAATTATGTATAAGAAAACATCAAAATGTCTGGTACTTCCAGCTTGAGGAGATTTTCTTTATAAATCCTGAACTGAGAATTAAGGGGCCTAATGTGTTATTTCTTGCTTTGCAGCCAACTCTCAAAACGACCTCAGGATCTTTGTCCCTGTATGGAGCACTAGAGATAAGTGATCCTGGAGGTTCCTTTAAGCTCTAGAATCACAGGAAATAATCCCCAAATACTTCTGTCTACACCTTCCCTCTGGGTAACCTTAGTGCCTATAGTTCACAGCAGAGCATGCAATCTTCCCATGACAATGTCTCCTCAGGCACCTGATGTCTCCACAAGTGCTTGATGTCTCCCTAGGGGTGTGATAGCTCTCTAGTGTGTGATGTCTCCCCATGAGTGTTGTCTGCCCAGCTAAACTCTGAGGTCCTGAAGGCCTCTGGCTGCTGTATGTTTCCTGTATTTCCTCCTTGGATATTCCTGTGTCCTCACTCTGGGTTCCATATTGTTCTAGACCCAGAGGATTCAGTGATAAATAAGACACAATCCAATCAAAATCAGGTTGTAAGCATGTGGTTGCATGAAGCTTTGCATATACATTTTAGAGGTTGGTACTGGGCACAGGGCTCAGGAAGGAGGGGTGGAAGGTACTAAGGGGAAGAAGAGGAGATGATACTGAGTCTTTAGGGATGCAGGGAAGCTGGAAAAAACACAGGACAGGAGAGGACATCCCAAGCTGTCAGCATCTGAAAGTCGCAAAAATTTGGGAATGGTGAAAGGTTAGAGCCTGAGGGAGCTGGGAGGGTGGGAGATGGAGAGGTTTCATGTAACGAGCTAAGGATCTTGGGTTGAGTCTTGCAAGTGTTGAGGAGCCCTCCAAAGGACTTAAAAATTAGTCTGTCAGCTAGTACCTACTGGATTGCCTGACTCTAGAGAACAAATTTCACATCATATCCTAGGTCAGTGTGCCCCCAAAACTCCACAGAGTATGAATAGAGCCCCTGGAGTCAGGGAGCACAGCAGCTCTGCAGACAGCAGTGACAAGTGTGGCCTGGAGGGGACAAGACTGGAGCAGAGAATTCAGGGGGCTGTTGCCATGGCCTATAAAACAGTAGATGAATTCAGAACCAAAGCAACAGCAGCAGCAGCCTCCTTCTTTCAGAACCCAGAGCACCAAGCTCCAGCCTGGACTAAGTCATTAATACTTGACTGGAGTCTCCAAGTGGTTAAAAGCTAAGCAACCATACCCCTCAAGTCCTGAATGCAGCAATAAAGAAGTTGGCTAAATGGTGAGAAACAGCTTGCTCATCTCTTCTCTGCAGACATGTAAATGCCATGTGGCCCTACGAAGGGCCTTCTGAGCAGGTTTGGAAGTCCTCATGAGGCTGCAGCCCTATGAGCCCCTAGGACCAAAGATCAGGCCTCCATCATCCCAGAGCACAGTCCTCTTCCTCTTTGCTGGCAGTGGCAGGAGCCACACACGGGCTGGAGGGGAGCAATGGAGCCTGTAGATCCCTGCAGGGGAGGGAAACCTGCCAGCTGGTGGGTGGAAGATGGATGGCACTGTGAAGCAGCCCCTCAGCCCCACAGCCCCTCTCCCCCCAGAAGCCCTTGGTTTGGATGGAGGAAGAGCTAAAGCCAAAGGCCTGGATTGAACATAAATCACAACCAGGTGTCTTTTGAAGTTCATTTACTCTCCAAGGTGCTAAATCAAAAAGAGTGTGAGGGCCTGAAAAGATAGTGTGACAATATAAGAAAGAAAGAGGAAAGGAAAGAAAGAAGGAAAGGAGGAAAGAAAGAATGGAGGGAGGGAGGAAGGGAGGGAAAAGTAAGAAAGAATCAGGAAAGCAGCACAGCAAGACTCATCTTTAAAGATCTCTCAAATACATGGCACCATGCCCATTTTCCATTATGACCCAGCTCTCCACAGTAATTGAAAGGATGCCCATGAGGCGGATGACCATAAAGCACCGACCCTTCTCTCCTGGTAATTATGTGATCAAATTAAGAAGGCCTCTGAGCCAACAGCTCAGCTTTTATGATGCAGTTGAAGACCTGTTGATCCCCACTGGAGGGAGAGAGAATAAGACCCTGGAAAGTGTCTCATTACCATCTAAGGGATGCACTTCTCCCTCCTCTACATTCCCTTTGAATAATCAGGGGCAGAGGATTCTCATTGCATTGCTAGTTGTTTTGCAACAACCTTATAATATGAGCCTTTGGGAGTGAGGGACAACACAGGGAGAAACCTGAGCTATAAGTTTGGTTTTTATCTTTGTGCATTTAATATTTGTAGCACACAATGTGTCCTGTCCTGGGGTAATTTCTTCCACATCCATGGATATGTTTAGATCTCTGAAATCTGTGAATGCTAATTAAGGTCACATTTTCATTAATGCCCAAATAATAATGGTGTGGAGTCCTTCCTGCCCACACAGCTCTTAGGGGCCCCTCATGTGTATGCACCCCTACTGTTTTTGAGAAACCCAGGGTGTGGCCAATGATACCTGAAGGGATCTGTTTCTGTTCCTGTAATGAAAGTCTATATCACTTTCTTCTCCTCCACCTCTTGTGAGGGCTCCCCAGTGTCAGTTGGTGGTCCTTTCAAAGCCTAAGATCCAGAAGGACAAACATACCAACAACTGTGAGCCTCACTTCATCATCTGGGTCCTGAAGCAGCACAGATCACCCAGAGTTTCATACAGTTCCTCATGAAAACTGGCCTCAGCTTCTGGATAGAGCCTCTCTCATCCCAGGAAAACAGCTTCTATCATCCCATCAATCACCCCATGGATAGAGCCTTTATCTTCTTATGGATAGAGCCTCTATCTTCCCACAGTTACTTCTACATCCCCCTCTCTCATTCCCTTCCACCCTATACATGCACCTAAAACCTGCCACATCTTCTCACAATTAAGCAAGATTATCTGAACATAAATGCAGCTCAAACCTTGCTTACAAATACAACACTTCTGTAAATGACAAAATCTGGGGCAGTACCCCCTCAGTACCCTCTGTCTATGGCACAGACAAACCTTTTCAAATCCAGCAGAGAAGTTTAGGTCTGGGAAGCCATGTTACCTCAGGTATCTCCTTTTCCAAAGAGGGTTTGTGCTGTATATGTATTCCTATCCAAAAGCCTTGAGCAAAAGATCATCTGGACCTAGAAGCTTTTTCAAGACAACTGAAAATATTTATAGTCTGGCCCTTTACCAAAATTTTATGCTGAGCTTCATACTAAATGGCCTCCAGAATTCCTTCCATTCCACAACTCTGGTCATGTCATTCTTCTCATTTTAAAATCTTCATTGGTTTCCCATTTGTGACAGGATAGATTGGAAACTCCTTGGAACAGCAAAATCCCTGTAGACAGTTGAAACTAAGCTTTTGGCTCTACTCTAGTTGGAGGTTGGGGAATGTGCAGAGATCCCTGTGGGTTGCCACTGGGAAGAGCCCAATGAGGAGAAGGAGCAAAGCCTCTTGTGTATAAAGTCTGGGCCACCTGGGGACAATTGGGCAATGAAGCACTGTTGTCCAATAAGAAGGGAAGAAACAGCTTTGGATTTAACAATTAAAATGAGAAGCTGCCCTCTGGGTGTGCCCTTTCCTCCAAAGATAGTGTGGAGAAAAGACAGGCTGTTATGCTTTGAAGGTCTAGGTGGCCCAACAGAGGCAATGAAGATCTTTTGTTTGATAAAGAATTTCAAATGAGACTCCTATGTTCAAGAGACCCTCAGGAAGAAAAGTGGTTGGCAGAGGAGGAGATGGGGGCCAGAGCCTGCATTGTGTCATCTGTCTGTGGCCTAGGAAGGGCCTGGGCCTAAATTTAGAGGAGAATATGATATGTTAAGTAGCATCATGTTCATGCCCAGACTGGAAGATAGGGATGGGTACCACTGTCACATAAACATGACATACATGTCATGTTCCCTACATGTCCCTACATGTCCCATCACCACTTTACAGCTGGAACTACTGCTACCCACTTCCTTTACTCCAGCCACACTTAACTACTCACTATTTCTAGGCAACCCATACACTTCCAAGCCCACTAAGTGAAGTTATATTTCCCCTTCCCAATAAGTGAAATTATATTCATCCTCCAAGACCCAAAGTAGATGCCAGCCCCCGCCATGGTATTCCTCAGACAGACTGAATTTACCTATGAGGGTAGTGGCCAAAACCAGTTCATTTACAGAAGGGGAAGTGGTGGGAGATACAAGAGGCAGGACAGTGATGGAGAGCTCTGCCAGGTTAGGCAGAAGAGGATGAAACAGGGCACAGGTGCTCCTCCAAAGAACCTTTTCAACTATTCTAGAGAGATTACCAAGACAACAACACTTTGCTAACTCTGTGCCTGGTACATTCAGAAGCCATAACTTCAAAAGCACTTAAATCATTTAAATTGTGGCTGTCAAACCACTTTAATGTCTCCAGACATTAATGTCTCCTCCCCCACCCCAAATTCCCTGGGAAGAACAAGCTGCTCTCCCCTCTCCCCACTGAAGGGATCCCTCTACCTCAGGCCCAGTGCATGCCCCGCATTGTGAGCTGCTCCATGCCTCAACCTTTCTCATTCCCTCACTGTTTAGCCACTGTTCATCTCCCATCAACCTTTAGCCACATGCATTCTTCCTACCTTGACTTGCCTTCCAACTATGGTTTTGTTCTTTCAGGTTGCTTTTTTTCTCCTCTCTCCTCATTGGCTTAAAATGTGCAGATAGCTTTTAAAAAATCTTTTTCTCTTTAGTGTGGTAAAATATATGTAACATAAATTTTACCATCTTAAACATTTTAAAGCATACAGATTTGGCCCTAGGTACTTCTACAGTGCTACAGAACAATCATTACTATCTAGTTCCAGAACTTTTATATCATCTCAAATGGAAGCATTGTGTGTTTGAAGAAGTCACTTCCCATTACCCCTCCCACAGCCTGTGGCAACCATTAATCTGCTTTCTGTCTCTCTAGATTAATATTTCATATTAATGGAATCTTATACTATGTGGTCCTTAGCAATTGGCTTTTTTCACTTACTATTATATAGTATTTTCAGTGTCCACCCATGGTGAATGTCATCTCTTCTTATGGCTGGATGATATTCCATTGAATGGGAATACCACATTTTGTTTATCCATTCATTTGTTGTCGGATATTTGGGTTGTTTCCATCTTTTGGCTATTGTGAATAGTGCACTATGAACATTCATGTCCAGGTTTTTGTTTGAACACCTATTTTCTTTCAAGTATTCATTAGAAGCAAAATTGCTGGGTCCTGTGGCAACTTAATGTTTAACTTATCAAGGAAACACCACACCATTTTTGTGAATCACTTACAAGTAACACCTTTCCCAATCTATTCCAGAGGAACCTCCTTCCATATGCGGCTTAAGGGCAGCACCAGGAACTTGGAGAAAACTAAGACTCACCCTGATTTGCTGGAGAATCTCATAGATTTTTCCCAATCTTCCTACCTTATAGGAGGTGTCAGATCCTGCCAATCAGTATGTGGCTCCAGGTTCTCCACATCAGGGGCAGAGAGGGCCAGAGGGCTACTCAGGCTTTTGCAAGTAAAGCCAGAATCTAATTTGGCCAGAATTCATTCACATGATCTCAAACTGTCCTCAGAGAAGAAAGGAAAATGTTCTCTACCTGTGTGTGGGGGAAGAGGCACATGAAGAGTCAGGATTTGCAAAAGACAGCCATGCTTCTGCAGAAAGGCCTGAGGCTATTAGTGGTGTGAGCTAGGAGTATCATAGAAAAGCAGATCAGGGGCCTGGAAGGAAGATCAGAATAGATTTGGGTGATCAATAGGGTGAGACAGTGAGTGGTAGCCACTCCTAGTGACCAGACAGCAGGAGAGGGGGTCACACTGTGTCCCAGAGCACCCCTTCCAAGAAATGTGCAAGCCCAGAGTAGCTTCACGGGGCTTTAGATCTGGAAAGAACCAGAAATATCATTTTATCTAATTCTTCATTTTATAGAAGAAACCAAGGCCCAGTGTGGGAAAGTGACTTGCCTACATCCAGGTCCAGGCAACACAGTTTTCTGACCAGACACCTTTCTGGGCAGAGTTGCTTTACCCCAGAACAAGCCACTGCTGTTCTCCAAAGAAAAGGGGCCTTCAAGTATGTAACAAGAGCTACTCCAGGCCACCTCTGCTGAAACTGAAACACACTCCTGGGACCTCAGGGATATGCATCGAAGCCAATTATTCTCTTACTGTTCCCAGAAGCCAGCTGGCATTTGACACTCTGCGCTGTCCTGGGAGACCACACCCCCTTCCCCACCCCAGATGCTGGTTTCTTGCATGATTCTGCCCCACTTTCTTCAATCATGTTGACAGCTTCTCTGACAATGCGCCAACTATTCCTCATGCTGGAAGCCATCAAGTGCGGGAAAAACTGACACGATAGGTTAAAATAAAAGCAAGATTAATGGAATGATTGCCAAAGTCCTGAATATTTTAGAGTTGTTCAATAATGGAAAATATCATTGTTAATAACAAGAGGACATAACACCTGATTATTACAATAATGACAAGACCAACTATCATTATTGAGTCATGTGGTATAGATACCAACAACAAGAAGCACCTGATTCCAGAGTATGCCTGACTTACCAATTTCAAATCTCTTAAACTTCTCATTGTGTGATTTTTAGTTGATCTTTCTTTAATCACAGACACTAACCTTTAATGGAGTTAATTAATGGAACATTTTCAAAGTCTGCTTGTAATTTTTTTGATTACAGTTATAAAATACACCAGATTAACCTTTCCTGCTTTTGTAATTGCTGGTTTGTGAAATTCCAATTATTTCCTTTTTATGAACAATCACCTTTAAAGAAAGTTTTCCTGGTCATTGTTATGTGGCTTTTGGTTTGATAACAGAAATTATAAACCACCACAGCCCACTATTACAGGCCATAAAATCCATGTCACTTAATGTTGCATGTAATTACAGACTGCCTTAAATTGTTCATCTCTCCATTGTCAGCCTGCACTGTGATTATCTGTTTACATGTCTGGTTCCTCCACTAAATTCCGAAACATTCAAGGGCAGGCACCTGCAATATGTAACTCATCTCTGAACCCGTCTGGGTCAACTGCAGGATCTGCCACACTCAGGATTCATATTTCTTGAGTAGATGGGTGGTCAAATAGGAATCAGAGCTTCCATGTGGAGTGCTTTGCTTCTTTGGCTCAATCAAAAAGCACTTCCCCCTTCAAGCATTTCTGTCAAGCATAATACTGGATTGTTTGATTTCTTTTTCTTTCAACCCAATCTGAAGGAAATGATCCTAACTGCTAAAAATCCTTATTTCTGAAAAGCAAAACAAATGATAGGGTTTTTTTTCTTCATAGCACTTTGTATTTTTTCAAGTTCTCTGCAATGAATACATAGTTCTGTTCAATCTGCACACATTTAATAAAGGAAACCTCTAAGTTTTAATTTAATAAATCTGATCTTAAAGAAACAAAATATGTGAGAACATACACTGCGTGTAAAGCACAGTGAGTGAATGCCAGTGCAGACCACCCTCCAAGCAGGAGGTGGCCTTCACACAGCACTGCTGGTCTTACTAACTGTCTGGGCCTCCTTGAGCTACTTCTGACCGGACTCTGGTCCTATTGTCTCAAATGCAAAATTAGGGTGGTGGATGCCAGCATCTCTAAAGTCCCATCCAAATTCCCAATTGCATGGTATAAATAATTTTTTAAAAAGAAGCAATCCATATCATTAGTGAGACACAGATAAAATTGTCTGAGAGAGCCAAGGATAAGATTACTTCTGGTCAGGAAGTCGGGGCAGGTTTCATGAAGAAAGCAACAACAGAGCTGGGATTGAAGGGATGGATAGGTAGCATGCCAACCTACAATGAGCAGGGGGAGGGCAATGTGGAAGGAAGCTGCAGAAGCAGAAGCATGGGGGAGGTGACATGCAAGGAGGCAGGGAAAAGTGAACTGGCTGCAAGTATAGAAGCCGTGAACAGGAAGGGTAACAAGGTAGAACCATGTGCTTGATAAGAAGAGACCCTCCAGATGACAGAGCTAAGATCATATGGCTACGTCTTTGCCTAAAATAAAGCCATCGTGTGGCTGAAATGATTGGTCAGCACAGGTCACAGTAGAAGCCTCGTAGCCAGCAAGATTGGGATGAGTGGGTTAGAGTATGAAATCATAAAAATGATCAAGCACACCTAGAATATCATATTTTAACTGAAAGATGTACAAATACGCATTCCTTCCTTTGGGTACATGCTCACTAGTTGGAGTTCTGCCTGATTTTTTAATCTCCTGTTCTATATAAAGAAGTGGAACAAGAACTGAAAGACACTTCAAAACAACTAGAACCCAGACTCCTTCTCCATTTATATAATCTTTCTCAAAATTTTAAAGTTGAAAGGCTTTGCCTGCACTCAAGTTGACAGCAGTATTTAAGCAATTTGCTTTTATTAAGTCTTTCCCAAGCATTCAACTTAATTTCCATGGAAATGACAACTTTATTACTTTCACACTCACATTCCATCACTACTGCAATATTTACCTAATTCTGTAATTGCTATAACAAATATATTTTGCATGAACAGGTTTGGGACAAGCATAATCAAGTCTTGGCAAGCATGTAGTTTTCCTGATTGGAACAGCTGTGAGCCTCGAAGGATGGGGCATCGGTCAGTGGGTTTTACACAGGAAAACACCACTGGTTAGCACAGCAAGATGGCTAAGTGGAGGTCAGTTAGGAGAATGAGGTGCTAGAAGATGTTTAACAACTGGCTCTTGATATGGGGCTATTTGTATTATTTGCAGATTTCTGTTGTGTTAATACCCTGAACACAACATCACCAAATGTGGAGCTGGGAAGAGATGTACAATGAGCTCTCATGACAGATAAAAGCCAGCTCCTGTGCACACGGTGAAGAACAGACCTTGGACCATGGCAATAATCGATCTCTCCAAGTGGGGCATGAAGCAAGTAAAGAGCCTCTTAAGAATTTCCAGTTAATGCCTTTCAAACAGGTTACTTTTTCTAAAGGAAGTAAATCGTTTTGTAAAATAACCTTTCAGCAGTTGCCCTTGATTTCTGCTCGGCCATGTCTGTACCTGTCTCTGTTTCCCATCACTGTGCTGATACATAGAACCTACTCTCCAGGTCGAAAGGCCTCCTGATGGTGATGGAATGAGACTTGACTCAGGGTGCTAAACACACAATACAATCTACGAATGATGTGTTATAGAACTGTACACATGAAATATATATAATTTCATTAACCAATATCATCCCAATAAAGTCAATAAAAAAGAAAGGCCTCCTGAGTCACCTGCATCATTCCTATGACCCCAACCTCAAAACAGATCCTCAAGATGGACCAGAATGGGGGCAGGTTGGACCTTGTCCTAACGTGTAAAGGGGGACAGTTGAAGAAGAAGAGCCAAAAAGAATGTAGTCTGCTATATAGTGAAATGTCTATGTCTCCCCAGAATTTATATGTCAAAAGCTAACCCCCAAGGTGGGAATTTTAGGAGGTGGGGCTTGGGGGGAGGTGATTAGGTCATGAGAGAGGAGCCCTCATGAATACAACGAGCACCCTTAAAAAAGAAGCCTCTGAGAGCTCCCCGACCCCTCCCACTATGGGAAGATACAGCAAGAAGACAGCCATGTATAAATCAGGAAGTGGGCTCTCATCAGACACCAAATCTTCCAGTACCATGACTTTAAACTTCCCATTCTCCAGAACTGTGAGAAATAAATTTCTGTTGTTTAAACTATCTAGTACATAATATTTTTGTTATAGCAGCCTGAACAGACTAAGACAGAGCCTGATGCCTACAAAGAGAGGGCCTGTGGGTCTCGAGGAGCTGAGTGCTTTGCACCCATCCACATCCACCCAAGCCTTGCAGAGGCAGTCCTTCAGAGACAGCTGCCATTTACTTCCTGGGATTTGATAAGACATTACTCTGGATGGGAAGTCAAGAGCCAGGGGCTTAGTCCTGCAGTTTAAGCAACTTTAACTGAGCACCACAAGCCAGGCGTTCACTGTGCAAGGACTTACTCCCAGCCCTGCAGCTCCCAGACTTCTTAGGTGGTGGGTGAACAGTTTGAAATTCCTGAGTGAGTGGTTATCAACAATCTCTCACATTATATATCACCTACTATTCCATCAAAGATCCTGGGTCTCAAATCTAGTGAAACCAAAACCCCACATTTTTCTGAGGAGGAAATTACCATGTTTACAAATGTTTTGTGGTAGCTGTCATTTATAGAGCTAAGGACTCCATGAGAACAGTACTTTTGTTGACTCTTTACAATGCAAGTGAATAAAGCAGAAATTTCATTAGTAATTGGTGATTGTTACAAAGCTGGTGAGCATAAATGTTAGTATTATGGCTATCACTGTAAAACGCACAAGTTAAAAAGAAACTGTCATTGATGTGGAGGTAAGGACAACTGAGGATAAGAAAATTCTTAGAAATCATCACAAAGAACCTATGAAACTCTCTAGGGTCTGTTCTTTGCCTGCTGCCTATGTGAGCTCCTAAGTTGATAACCACTGAGAACTGGAGGGTCTCAGAGCCTCCTCATTCACCTCAGCCATTTCTATTGATTCTGACTCTCATGCGACCTCTGAGGAGAGCCATCTTGACCCCACTCTAGCATTTAACCAGACTTCCTCCAGCACGTCTCAGCCCCATTCCTTCCTCAGCTCTCCCTCTGCGGGAGAATGGCTGAGGGCCAGAACAGGTTTCCTATTGGGAGGTGGTGAGTGTCCCACAGCAGACCGACCCCAGCCTGGTGAAGCCGTCACTGGTGTCCACAGGCCTAAACAAAGGCCCCCAGAACCAGTTCTGTCACCATTCTCAGAGCCCCACTGGTACCCAAACGCCTGCCATTAGAGCCCCCTTCCTGCCCAGCACCCCTTCCCTTTAGTTCCAGGCTGGTTGAACTCACACTCTTAACATTTCCCAGAAAACTGGACTGCCCCTGCCCTCCTACTTGATTATCCTCCTGCACGTGGAATGGGGCTAATGTCTCCAGGTGCAGTGAAAGAATAGAAGGGGAAAGGACCAAGGGATACAGGGAAATATGATTTGGGGGAAAAGCAGCACTTACTACTTTCAAAACATTGTGCCACCAGTTTGAGACGTTGTTGTGATGGGAGTTGGTGATGAGACCCCCAAAGGATATGCTCAAATCATTACAGGTGGGCCATAATCCATGTCTGAAGGAGGGGGCCAACAGCACTTGCACTCAGAGGGCAAGCAATGAGGAGCGCATACCCTCAGTGATGCCTCACACAAGCCTCTGTGAAGCGTCTCCTCCCCACCCCCTATGGCTGCAGGCAGGGTTCTCTCCTCCCAGAAAAATGCCTCTGAAACAAACACAGGCACTTTTTAATTTTCCAGACAACACCAATTAATCTTTGCAGTCTCTCTTATTCCCTTTTCCTACTATCTTCCCTCCCTTCCTCCCTGTCTCAGTCCAGGCTGCTATAACGAAATACCACAGACTGGGTGTCTAAACAACAGAAATCAATTTCTCACAGTTCTGGAGCAGGAAGTCTGAGATCAGGGTGCAGACATGGGTAGGTAAGGGTGCTTTTTCAGGTATCAGCTTGTGAAATGCATAGCATCCTCACAGGGCCAAAGGGATGGGGAAGCTTTGTGGGGTCTCTTTTATAAGGGCACTAATCTCATTCATAAGGACTCCACCCTTATAGCCTAAACATCTCCCAAAGCCCCTGCTTCCTAATACCATAAGTTTCCAGGATTAGAATTTCAACATGAGAATTAGTTGGGTGGAAGGGGAGAACACAAACATTTAGATTATAACAGAGATAATGGTTTGGTCAATAATGGATTTTCCCTAAACAGGTTTGGAAGGTTCTAGAAAGATGATCCCAGCAATGTTGCAAAGGTTCTGCTATGTGGCTCTTGAATCCACTGGGTTAACATATTATCATGAGTCAGGCTTTCTAAGGGACATCTGCTAGTCTTTCCAGGAGGTTGAATGGGGGGGTGGGAAAATCTTGGGACTGGAATAGGAAGGACTTTGAGATTCTAGAAGAGCCTCTTGGCAAGTAAATAAGGTGACAATGCATTTGCTTTCTTAAATTTTTGGTCATGGATTAGGCTCACAGACACCCTTGAGGTAGTGTTTTCTATTATTATTTTGCTTTTGCTAAAAAGTGATAATGGGAAGACATATAAAATAACAAAGAAAGAACAGGTGTGCTCTAGAGATACAGGTATCTTATCTACTACTTATTGTGGTCTAAGTGAGTGTGGTAAGCAGAATAATGCCTCCCCCAAATGTCCATGTCCTAATTCCTAGAGCTCATGTACATATGTTGCATGGCATGGGTGAATTAAGATTGCAGAAGGAACCACAATAATAAACCGAACTTAAAATAAGGAGATTAACCTGTATTATCTGTGGAGCTCAGTATAATCACAAGGGCCCTTAGACATGAAAAGGGGAGCAGGAGAGAAGGTCAGAGTGATGTGACAAGAATTCAGCCCACCAGTGTCGGCTCTGAAGGTGGTGGAAGGAGCTAAAAGTCAAGGAATGCAGGTGGGAGCTCAAAGCAGAAAAAGGCAAGGGAATGGATTCTCTCTTAAACTTCAGGAAGGAAAGCAGCCCTGTTGACACCTTGATTTTAGCTCAGTGAGACCCATTTTGAACCCATTTTGAGGGTCCTTGAACTCACCAAGCTGCAGGACAGTAAATTTGTCTTGTTTTAAGTCACTAAGTCTGTGGTAGTTTGTCACAAGAGCAATAGGAAACTAATGCAAGAAGCATAACACTCATGGAATCTACTTTATAGCATATTTTAAGAGTCTGAAAATGTTTACGTTATTTAGCTGGGTAATTCTATTGTTAAGAAACTATCTGGATGAAAGTTTTCTATGCTCAAAGATGTTCATTGCAGTGTTAGTTATAATATCAAATAAAAAACAATCTAAATATCCAACAATATGGAACTCACTGAATAAATCTTGATACATTTATGTGATGTGGTATTATACAACCTAGAATATCATGTCTTGAGAGAAAAATTGAGATAGGTCAAAACTTACTCAAGATAAAAAGGGGAAAGTAGGACCCCAAATTTTATATAAAATGTGATATTCATTTCATAAAACAAATCTATGTACACATGATGTAGAAAAATGCCAAAACTAGTTGTCTTTGGGCACCAAAACTATAGGTTATTTTTCCTTCATTTATTTTAATTTTTCTATTTTCTAAATGTTCTACAATGAGTGTGCCCTATGTTTCTAACCAAGAAGACAAAGCCAAAAACCTCCAGTGGGCAACATTTTACAAAAGAAAAAAATACAGAAAGTGATAGAATTCCTTACATATCTGTGAATAGAGTTGGCTTTGTGTCCTAAAGAAAATAGTATCTTAGAATTCTCGAACCACAGAATCAAAATGGCTCTTATGAATCCTCTAGTTCTTGCCCAGCTCTGGGCTGAATCTCCTCTTTGTGAGATAAAATCTGAATGACGTTTTCCTACAAAGAACACTGAGAATGGAAAGAACCATACTTTCCCTTCAGGGCTACCAAGAGCCTGTGGCCTAAACATTGAATGCATACCTGGGCAGGCTCAGGTCCAGTTGCTCCCACATCTTGCCGGAATGTGATTTCTCTGAGAAAGGAAGCATGGCTGTTTTATTTCAAGATGTGCCATGCACATAATAGGTGCTCAATAAATACTGCCTGTGGAATGAGTCAAGGTAAAGGAACTGAGGCTGGTTCCGAGAAGGAACAAGTTTAGCAGTAACTGATGGTGTAGGAATGGTGGGGTGGCTACCTCTGTATGTACTCTGTAACATGTAAAGCAGGGGTTATATACAGAGAACAGGCCTTGGGTACTCAAGGGAAACTGGTCTTGTCGGATAAAATAAGATGGAAACATAGTTCTTTGGAGTGGGCCAAAAAGGGGTGGGAGATATGAAAAGTGTCTTCATGGCTACTTCCTGCCCTGGGTAGGACTAACTCAAAGTCAAGCCAATGTAGCATAACTGGGCTAATGGGAGGCAGGCAATGCCAATCACAGGAGTTTGCTGAGGCCTTAGCTGCATGTAACCAAAACAAGGACACTCTTGTCCAAAAAGGATAAGAGTAACACTGGCATTGCCAAACCAGGGCTCAAACTCTATCTGCAGAGCCCTCTGATCTCCTTCCATCTCCTGGCTCTGCTTCGCTCTGTCATCTGGCCTTGTTCTTTTGCCACAGATGAGCCTCTTCCATGTGGTGAGGAAGGTGGCTCTGGACACCAAAGAGCCACATTCTTCTTACCCCATGATGCCAAGGGCCAAAGGCAGTCCTTCCTCAATACCCAGCAGAAAAATCCTGGGAAGGGCTTCTGACTGTCCTAACTAGAGTCCTGTGCTCACCCCTGAACCGATCACCAGGACCAGAGGGATGGAGTCCTCCAACTAGCCAGACCTGGTCATGTGCCCTCTCCTCAGCGGGGAATAAGATCACTGCCCTGCAACTGACAGCCCCTCCAAAGGCATCTGGACTTGGTGGGGTCAGTATCCTGAAGGAAAGGGGATGCCCCAAATCCATAAACAACAAATATCTTTGACAAATCCTAACAGCTCTTCCTACCTCTGCCCACCTCCTCTGTCACTGCATCAACCCCCACTACCCCGTGGTTTGGATGTGAATTATCTCTGTCTTTTGCAGATACCATCTTTTCAAAGTTTCAATCATGGGCCTCTTAATTAGGCCTATTTCCCACTGTGCTTCAGTGCTGTTGGTTCTGTGACACAGGGCTGCAGGGAAAAGCAGCTAAAGAGGACTAATTAAGACTCAGAGTGCTTTCAATAACGTACATGGAAATGAACAAATTAACTGACGATGCCAAAAAGGCAATATTGTCCCAGTGGGGATTCCGCATATGGAGATAACATTAAGGAGCGCAATATTCATTGAGAGGAAACTATGAATTATGAGTGATATTCAGTCCCATTACCTCTGAGGTGTCAGATGTAATAGCAGGAAAATGTCATAAGATGTTAGGAGACAAAACAAACTGAGCCCTAGTGGGGAAGCTGCAGAGGAAACAGAGAGAACCTGAGTTGCAGAGGTCTTGCTGGCAATTACGGGTTAAGTCCCAGTAAAAATGGCCTCTTGTTGTTGACTAGTCTTTGTAAATATGTGACATTCTGCTTGGTGCAAGAAGATTCCTTTCCTGTCTGCTTGGATCTACACACTCACAGAGGATCCAAGGGTGTCTCCCAGGAGTACATTTAAGACAGTGGGCCTCAAAATGTTGCCTCAAGACCACCAGCACCAACATCATCCGGGAATGTCTTAGAAATGCAAATTCCCAAGACCCACTCCAGACCTACAGGGCATGGGTGGGGGATGGCCAAGTGATTCTGATTTAGGCTCGTTTGAGAACCATGGGTCTTGGAATTAGGAGCCTATGGTCTGCTCCAAGCCATGCCAATAACAAGCTGATCTGGCCACTTACCCACTTTGATACTCCCATTGGCAAACATAATAGCCCTGCCCTGACTCCTTTACCAGGGTTCTATGATAATCCAATGAGATGGTTGGTGTCATTCAAAAGAGTGATGAGTGTTACAAATGTGATGAATTATAATGATTATTCCAGATACTGATGGTCCAACTAAACCGAGGATCCCAGCTTGGAGGTGCAGGGGTAGATGGTGCAAAGGTGAATAAAGGATGTGGTGTGAAACTTGGATTTCTGGAAGATGTTGCAATTTGTACTCCCCAAACAAAGGGTCTTAAAAAGGAGTTTGTTGGCTCTCAAACACCTTGCCTTAGACAGCTTTCTGATGAGTTAAGTGTAAAGGTATCAGAAACATCTGGTTCTCATTTCCCTTCAAATTCACAGGAGCATAGAGGTGGAAAAAAGAATGGAGCTGGAGAGCGCCTTGCCAAAGCCCCTCTGTAGTTGAAATGGCTCCAGGTGCTCAGCCCCAGGATGCTCTCCATCCAGGCAAAGGCCAAGTCCTTGGAGCCATCAGCAGTGGAAGGTAGAGCCATGCTGTGCCTGCGAACACAGCGGTCTTGGGAATCCTGGAGAAGGAGGAGGTGGGGTCCGGGCAGGTGTGAACTATGTGCTCCCTCCCACCCCATGAGTGACTCTGGTGAAAGGGGGGAAATAAACATTAAAAACATCCTCAAGAGGAAAGGAAGCCCAAAAGTCAATGTGCAGCTGAGTGGTAGGAAGGGAGGAGGCATGGGAAGAACTTCATTTTCCTTGGACGTTGACTTAAAAGCTTCAGAGATTTATTTTATATATAGATACAATTTAAGATTACTGTATTTCCTTATAAGAGGAATGTTTTAACAAATTTTACTGGTGTTAATCAAACTTTGTTCAACTTGGGCACATATCAAATCTAGCATTATGGGAGTTTTATTTGGAACAGAACTTAACTACTATACAAATGTCAAGATACTACACAAAACATCTACAGGAAATTTTTTCATATTTTTTTAATTGTTCACAAACATTTCCTATGTAACCCAACATACAACAACAACATAAAGTACACCTTTTTTTCCAGTTTTCATACAATGAAAAAAACAAGAATATATATTTTATAAAGTTTAACTGGTAGACAGTAGGCAGGCTGACAATTTAAGTCTATAGGTGAGAAATTATCTAATAAAAAATAATCAGAATTTATTTAGCATCAGTCACTTCCATGACTAATTAGTATTCTGACTAATAAAACTTTCTGTCATCAAGCTTCTGGTATACAGGTATACTGTCGTTTTTTAGTACTGCTCCCCACCTTGGTTCTTCACAATTACTAACACAGAAAACTGTTGCAAAGTAGGGGCAAACATTCACAAAAACAAGTAAACAAAATCCCGAGCTTATTATCAGCATGAATGCGTATGATGGAGTTTCTTCCCAAGCAATAAATGACTTTCAAACCATCCAGAAATCACCAGAACTGAATTTGCCAAGATATTTTTGCCTAAGTTCAAGCTCAGCAGAGGAGCTGAAAAATCAAACTTAGTGTTCAGATTGAGAGAATAGGTTGGGGAATTCAGCCATTTGAAAAATGGCCATTTAAAAAAATATGACCAAAAATAAGTTCACTAAATTTATTTTCAAAATCATAAAACATTTCTTACAAAAGAGCATTACATTCTACACACTGCTCTGAATAGATGCCAGGGAAATATGAACTACTGTTACTTTTCCTCCCTGTCCCTCGCCCCTCAAAATGTTACAGTGACCACAGAGCAGTGTTCACAGAGCAGCTATGAACAGTGTTCATAATTACATAGGGGGGATTTTCCTTTTTAACCTCCAACAATGAACAAATCTGCTGCTGTTTCAAAATTTCAGTTAGTTTTTGCACACCCTCCCGCACCCTGTTTGTAAGAAACTAGAACATCGCCCTGGCTGGCATAGCTCAGTGGATTGAGCGCAGGCTGCGAACCAAAGCATCGCAAGTTCGATTCCCAGTTAGGGCACATGCCTGGGTTGCAGACCATGGCCCCCAGCAACCGCACATTGATGTTTCTCTCTCTCTCTTTCTGCCTCCCTTCCTTCTCTAAAAACAAATAACTAAAATCTTAAAAAAAAGAAACTAGAACATTACATCTGGTGAACAGCAAAGATTTCACTGCACTTCAAATGCAGAACACCTATGATGCAGAGGAATGTTAGCTTTTCAAACAGAAGCAGATTTTAAAAAAAAAGATGCAGGACTCCTTCAGTTCTTTACTAGTCTTAGAAAAAACTTCCAGAATATTGCTTCACACTGCTCTGCAGCAAATACTGTGCCTTCTGTGTTTGGTTCTGGGTTCCTGTAATGGTAATGATCCAATCTTCAGGCCCTTCTAAAGGCTCATCAGTTTTAATCATCTGCCCACCTTTGCCAATAATAGGTCCAGCCAAATCTTTGGGAATAGTTACTTGTGTACTAACAAAAGGCCCGCCAAGATCACCATATGAACCACAATCCCCTGCATAGGAATAATCATATCCAGAGCCACCCGGTAGTTCATAAGCCATCTATCTGCCATTTTGAAGGGCCCCACCTACCTAATGCAGAGTCCCAAGTTTCATCAGCACTGGAACCAGCCATGCCATCATAACAGTCTCCAGGTATTCCTGTTCTGACATAGGCCATTAGATCTCCTCCTCTAGGTGGTGGTGGTGGAAGAAGAAGAAGAAGATTCCTTGCTCTGCTACCACCCCGCCACCTCAACCAGAAGGAAGTGTAGGAGATCCAAGCCGAGGGCTCATATCACCATAATCTCTTCTAGATGGAGTCATCAGACACCCACCCTGACCAGAGGGCATTCTGTCAAAACCACCTCCTCCCCGAGTGGGAAATCCCACAGGGAGTCCACGGCAGTCATCAAACATCATTGTAAAGTCACCATAATCATAGGTTTCATTGTAAAAATTGGGATCATAAGGCTGTACACATCCTTTGAAGGAAGACTCTGATATGAGATCGAGGATGATCTTTGTGCACTCTACAACCCTATCAGGTTTTCCTCCAATACCCACGACTCTGTCAGTGGAATGAGCACAGCATTCCTGGGACAGCTTGATAGTTGTCTGAGTGTTCTAGCACCTTTGGCCCCAATAATTCCTCCTGCCAGACTCTGATGAATCAATAGTTTCAATTTGCAGTCAAAGTCACTTCCTTTATAGCGTTGGTACTCTTCCAAGGTAGGCATGATTTTCTTCAGAATTTCTCCAATTGTTTAAATATCAGGACTGATACTCAATATGCACTTGGGGCTACTGCTGTCTGGGACTAAAACACTGGCATTGTAGTCTGTACACAGAGCCTTAATATTCTTGCCTCCTTTTCCAATCACTGCCTGAGCATTCTTGCTCTGAAGCAGAATGTGTAATTCAACCATCTCATCAGTGTTTCTAGATCTTTTAAAAGCTTATTCCTCTTCCATGTCTTCTGTAGGGCATTTAACAAATTCACCATGGTTTTGGTGTTGGAGAAGGTTTCCTCTGGCTCTTCAGTTTCCATTTTCTTGGATTATATCAAACACCAACCTACAGGCCATAAACAAGCAGAATGTAAGCAAGACGTCGAGGCTGGTGCAGCTGAGAAACAGAGGATAATCAGCTTCACAGATTTCTTTGTTGAAGCTCCTCTTATAGGATGTTAGAACCTGAGAGAACACCAATACCTCCAAACCCCACTAACTCATTTCCTTTCAGATGACAGGCTGATTCTAGAAAAGTTCAGGTCAAACTCCAGTACTGGCAGCATTAGGATTTGAACTCAGATTTTGGAGCTCCTAATGGCAGTTAGAGAAAGATTCTCTTTATCCTAGAGAAAGATAAAGCAGAAAAAGCCTTAGATCCTGGCTTTTGGGGTACTCATCCCCGGCTTTTGGGGAATGACCCATTCCTCCAGTGGGGAGGAGCTCAGAGCAAGTACTCATGAGTAAATGCCAAGCACCCTGTGAGCAACACAGCCCTTGGCAAGGATTCTAATTTCACTGCTAGAGTCATATTCCAGACCAGTATATCTGACATGCATGGAGGGCATGTCCAGACCAGAAATATAACAGAGGGTCCTGGTAAAGCCTTCCCAAACCTTAGAGGTTCCTCACTGGCCATTTCCTTCATGAGCACTTGCTCTGGTTATTAATAATAAGAGCAGCTCGCAGAGGTCACAGGGTGGGAGAAACCTGGAGAGTTTATGTAATAAGAAACCTTATTTGCATCACCAAGTCTTGGTTGCTTCACATCATTTTGGCATGTAAAATAGGATGTAAATAAATATTACATAAAAATTTAAAGCAAGCAGTGCTTTTCCCTTCTCCTTTTGAACCTGACAAGCTCTCAATTTCTTTATACCCCACCTCCTTCTCAACCTCTGCTCACTTTAGGTTTCCAACATGCTGCACCTACTAAGGGGCTGACAGCTTGCAACAGCCTGCCATGGAACAAGGTCAACAGCAGGCAAGGAGAGGAGCTGGGGCTTGCAAGTTCAAGAGCTGTGCTTGAGGTATGGTGACAAGCTACACAGACCTGCATGGGATCACCAGCATATGGAAAGGATGGCCCCAGAGGCCACCGCAGAAGAGGAGAGAGATCTGTTTGAACAGAAAGCCCTGAGATTGTTGAGTCGAGTGATTTACTGACTCTAAATGTATGCAAGAGACTTTCTGGCTGCCTTTGTTTGAAGGAGGTGATTACTTTTCTGGACTAATTGCCAGTCTCTGCATCGACACACAAACATATACACACGTACCAAGTGGTGTCTTAACAAATGCTTGGTCCATCCATCAAAGCTGAGTGTGTACTTGGAGGGCTAATTGACCATGTATAAATTCCCTATTGAAAATTGTAACAAAAAATATAAAAGGGAAAATGATAGTTTTTGCAATGAATAATTAAACCAAAGGATGCCTCTTCAGGGAAACACTGGAAAATGGAGGAAGAGCTAAAGTCCTATTTCCAGGCTTTATGAGAGATAAATTGCAGAGATATGGATTCAGAAATGTTCCAGACTCACATTTAAAGCCCCCCAAATATTGCTCTTTTATGGCCTTCTCCCCGATGGCTCCTGACATAAGTTCTATGATCCAGACAAACCAGGTTGTGTTCTGTTCTTGGAACACACTCTCTTTTCTCTCTACTTCTACTTATGCTGTGTTCTGGATTTCTCTTTTCCACTATTTCTGTTGCTGAAACACCATCAACCTTTCAAGACCTGAGTCTTTTCCTCAGCTACCTCATACTGAATGCAACCCTCTCTCCCTTTGTGTTCCAACCACATGTTGTCTATACATCTCTCATGAGCTTGAATTTTAACATTTACTGTCATTACATTGCACATCCCCCTCCATGTCTGACTATAAATCATTGAAAGACAGAAACAGTAAATGGTGTTTTATTCTGCATTCTCAGGTCCAGTTTTCTACATAAGGACCCCATGAGTAACATCTAATTTCTCTGAATGTCTATGGCATTTATCAATACTTGGTTAAATTCAGCTGTATAAACTGGACCAATGAATCCTGATTCTTCTATGTTGCTGACTCATTCTTTCATTTATTCAAAAAATATTCATCAAATGCCGAGTCTATTCCTGGCTTGTGCTCAGGGCTGTGAAGTGAATAAGGTATGTGTATGAGTCTCCCACGGCTGCTATAACAAAGTACCACAAACTTGATGGCTTAAACAACAGAAATCTATTGATTCACAGTTCTGGAGGCTAGAAGTCCAAAATCAAAGTGTCAGCAGTGTTGGTTTCTTCTGAGGGCTATGAGAGAAGGATGTGTTCCAGACCTCTCTCCTTGGCTTGTCTATGGCCAACTTCTCCCTGTGTCTTCACAATTAATCCCCTCTATATCTGTCTATATTCTCTGCTGATAAATACACCATTCCTATTGGATTAGGGCTCATGCTGATAACCTCATTTTAATTTAATTACCTCTTTAAAGACCCTATCACCAAATATGGTTACATATGAGGTACTGGTGTTAGAACTTCAACATATAAATTTTTGAGAGGGCACAATTCAGCCCATAACAATATGATTATTGATGTCACAAAATTTATACTCTACAGGAAGATAGAGACAAGTAAATTGAAAACTACAATGTTGTATAATCAGTGCAGAAAAATATGGAAAAAGCTGCACAGAGGAAGTAACATTTAAGCTGAGACTACTGTTCTCTGAAGAAATTATGGAAACTGTGAACCTTCCAGATGCAAAAGTAAATGGCCTGAAAATTCCCCCAAGTTCAAATCTAGGTGGTGTCCACCCCACTTCTTCACCTCTAATAGGAGTAAGAAACACCAGAAAAAGCCAACACCTGTTCAAGGCCTGGGGTTTTACTCCTGTAGTCAGAGAGGTCTGAAAACAATACTGGAAGGGCAGTTTGAGGATACCATTTACATAGTAATAAAAAGACCTGAAAAGACTGCCTCTTGGTAGCCTGAGATTTCATTCATTGTAATAAAAGGCATCAATATCTGGTCTAGCTCGATTTGGACAGATTCCCAAAATAAGAATCACCATTGCTAAGAAGGTAAGACATATCTTATTCAGACTACTGTAGCAAGAGAGAGAGACTTCAGGGCTAACCAGATCCACAGAAACATAAGGCAAGAGTCATTTTAATTCAGTCCGTACCACCTGGGTAAAGCCAGATGGGCACTGAGCTTATGCAGTCACTCTGGATTATCTTCTAAAATGTGGGAAGAAAACTAACATTTATTGAGCACATGCTACATGCAAAAATGTTCTCTGGGTGTCTTTACATGTGCAATTTTATGTATTGATTCAATGATACCGTATAATAATACTATATAATAATACATTATGATTGTTCCTTAAAATACTATGGGAATATTCAATATTCCCATTTTAGAGAGAAGGAAAGTGAGGTTAGGGGGTGTTCAACAATTTGAGAAAAGTCACACAGCCTGTGAGTAATGAGGCAGATGAGACAGAGAGAGAATGCTATGGCCTGAATACTTATGTCCTCCCAAAATTCATGTTGACATTCTAACCCCCAAAGGGGAATGCATTAGCAGATGAGGCCTTTGGGAGGAACTTAAATCATGAAGGTGCCGCACTCATGAATGGGATTAGTGCTTTATCAAAGAGGTTCCAGAGAAATCTCTAGCCTCTTCTGCCATGTGAGGATTCATTTATATATATCCGTGACCTGGAAGAGGGACTTCGTTTCGTTCAACCACATTAGGAAGCTGCTCTTGGACTTCCAGCCTTCAGAACTGTAAGAAATAGATTTCTGTTGTTTATAGCTACCTATACTTTGGTATTTTGTCATAGCAGCCCAAATAGATTAGGAAAATCTTCCATTTTTCTCACACCCAAAGTATGTTATTTTTCCCAAGGAGCCTTACTAAAAATGGGGAAGGAAGCAGATGGAACCTTTGCCTGCCATCATCCCTTGATGCAACCTCTCCAGATTCATTCTCCCTACTCCAGGCATGATGGGGAACCTGGAATCATGCTATGAAACAGTAAGTCCCCTGTCCTGTGGTGGCCACATGTTCCATCAAAGATTTAAAGGTGGAAGGAGAAACTCAGGTTTGGGAGTCAGTTAGGGAAACATCAAACACCTGAGAGGATTTGCCAATGGCCACAGAAAAGACCAAGTAAAGGTTTGGGGTGGCTGCCAAATGGACTTGCCAATGACGTGTATATGTCAGAGGCTGTGGGGAGCTGTGGTCAATGTTGAGGCAAAAGAGAACACATCAGGTATGTGCCCATATTGGATCAACTCTGGGATGAAGCCCAGACTCCTTACCATGGTGTTCAAAGCCCTTCTCCACCTGACTGCACTCTACCCTTTAGTCTCATCTACCACAACACCTCTCCTCCAGCCCTGACTCTGAGCACCACACGTTTGTGCTTCCACCCCTATGGCCTTTTACATGCTGATTTCTCTATTTGGAGTCTACTTCCCCAGTCGATTCATCATCAAAGCTCCAGCTCCCACATCACCTCTTCTGTAAGCTGTCAGGAATCTTTCATCCCAAGTGTCCCATTAAATTAACTGCTGCCTTCTTAGTGGATCTGTAACTTTTATGCGTACTCTAGCATTCCTGTTATAAAATTATTATACTCATATGGAACTGTTTAAGTGCCCAAAATAGTCCCCACTCTGAGAATCAAATTTAAATCAAACAGACACTGTCCTTGCCCTCAAATACATTATGGGGAATAAAGACAAGTGAGCCACTGGTTGTCATACGAATGACGGTGTTCTAAGAGCACATGAAGAAACACTTATACCAGGCATGAGGAATCAGAGCATACTTCCTAGAAGAAGTGGGATCCTATCTGACACCTTAAAGATGAACAAGAACCAGGAGAAGAGAAGTATTCTAGACAGAAGAATGGCAATTTATTTAATAAATGTTTATATAGTTCTCTACTGATTTCAGTTATTTGCTGTAACCCTCTATGAGATAAAAATTATGTTCATGCCTGTTTTATATATGAGGAAACTGAAGCACTGTGAAATTAAATAAGCTGCCCAAGGTCATATCATTATAAAAAGAGAAGCTGGGATTTGAGGCCAGCAGTCTGTCTCTACAGTCCAAACTTTCAATCTCTAGATAATGTGTGTATAAAGGCTTAGAAGAAAGAAAGGACCCAAGAAGTAAGATTTTTAAAAGTTAAAGTGGATGGGTTTCAAAGTATAGACAGCTTGAGAGGACATTGAGGGTCAGCAGGGTCTCGAAGGTGAAGACAAGGACTTGAGCCTTATACAACAGTGGGAAGCATTAATGCATTATAGCACATTATTGCCTTACTGTGGAGAGTGGACTGGGGGAAGCAGTTGGAGAGGACATGTGGGTAGGTAAAGGCTGTTGCAGTCTTACAGATAAAATAAGAGGGTGCCTTGTACCAGAAACAATGGAGATGGGAGAAAACAAGTAGATCTGAGAGATAATTAAAATATTGGAGAGACCACTCCTGGCTAATGATTGAACATAGGATGAGAAATAGTGGTGGGGAAAACACCTTGTTTCCGATATCCAGATGAGAAACATACAGTTGATGTTTCCATTTCCTGCATTAGGGAGCACAAGAGGAGAAGCAGCTTTGGGAATAGGATATGCTCACTTCAGCCTTGGATACAGTGGCTGTCAGTGCACATACAGTAGGTATGCACTGTAGGCAGTGGAATGCATAGATGTGAGGCTCAGGTGAGAGTTCTGGGGCCACGATGTGGGAATAATCAGCATAGAGATGGTTTAAAGGAGTAACTGAGACCACCAGAAACAGCATGTAGTACTGACTGTAAGGACAATACAGCAACATTTAAGGACAGAGCAGTAAAAGAGAAGAACACAAAGGAGATAATAATAGCAAACAGTTGTTTAGTCCATACCTCTGCTGGGCACTGTTTCATGTGTTTTACATGTTTTAGCTAATTTGATCACAGTCCTGTGGGCCAGAGGCACAGATAGTTTGTAGAATTTGCACAAAGGACCCCTGCTAGTAAGGGCTGGATCCAAGATTTGAACTCAAGTAAATATGCTCTAATCTAAAGCCTATACTCTTCACGTACTACATCAATATGGCCATCAACCCAAAACATGCAAAGGGCTGATTCAAGTAAAATGGAATAGTTAACAGTGTCAAATGCTTATGAAAACTCAACAAAGAAATGGTGAATAATGGCTCATTGGATTGAGCATGAAACCAGCCATTAGTGATGTTGGCTAGTGAGTTTCTCTGGGGAGATGAGGTCCACACCAGAATGCATTGATTCAAGGAGAAAAAGAATAAGGAAAATTTAGTGCAGACAATTTTTTCAAGAATTTTGGCAATGAATAGAAAGAAGTATAGGAAACATAGCAAGAAACTGAAATGGGATTGAGAAACTAATCATATGTTTATCATAGGAGACACTTGGGTAGGTTTAACTGATAGTGGAGGCAGAGGAGAGAGGGAGAGAGAGGGACTCTGCATGAGCAAGGTCCCCAGATAGAGGAGGAGATGGGATCCAGGATACAGGTGGAAATACTAATCTTAGCCAGGGAGAGGAACAGCCTTGCATTGAACAAGAGGAAATGGGTAAGGTTCAGATGAAGATGAGAGTATATGTTTACAGAGGGGATTTTGAAGGAGTTTGTACCTGATAATTTCTATTTTCTCCCTGAAATATCAAGTCAGAACCCTTGTTGAGCAGAAAGGTGGAGGTAACAGGCATATATATTTGAGAAATGGCTGGGTGTTTCCTCCTCCTAGAATTAGGCACATTGGATAATCTTTACCCCTAGTACCTGGCACAATGTTGAGATAGAGTAGATGTTCAATAAATGCACATTGTATTGCACTGGGTTGGAATTTCCTAAGAATCTCAAAATGGGATCCTGATGGCAGGAGTTTGGTGAGCCTAAAATAAGCACCTTTGTCACAGCCAAATTTTCCCTGGGATCAATGAGCCTAGACAGTTGGGAAGTATAAACCTTACCAGGTGGCCAAAGCATCTGCTTCAGCAGGAATCCAGAGGCAGGGGAGTGTGCTGGAGGTCTTCCAGAGTAACTAGGCAAAGGGTCGCTGGATGAGAGCCACTCTTCGTCAGGCAGGAAAGCTGCAGTAGCAATCCTTTCCAGAGTGAACAAAAGCTGCCAGCGTTGCCTAGGATCTGTACCCTCCTACCAACTTGGGGATTTTACTGTGGAAATTTGTACAACACTTAGTCAACCCTCTGAAGTAAGTCTTGCTCAAGCATCTAGTTCATTTTTCAAGTACAGCCCCTAAATATGACCCAACTGAATTGTATTCAATCCCCAAAAATGAAAAGCACACTCTCCACAAAATTAACGGCCCATGGCCTTACAAGGTCCCTCTTCTAAAATTCCAGCAGTGTTCTTCCCAACAAATCACAAGACAGGGGCTCTCAGTTCAGCTTTCACAAGGAACAGGTGCTACATCCAATGGTAGCATTCTAATTGCTCTATGGCATTTCTTCACCTATGTAAGTTGACTAAGAAAATGGTTAAGTTTGAGAGCCCTAACTAAATCCATCAACAGCATTTTATTTCATGAAACAGAGCCATTGAGCACTCCAGCTCTGCTGACACTACAGAGATCCAATATTGCTGCTGGCCTGCTAGACGTGAACCAGAGCATCACCATTGGACTCCAGTGAAGCGGAATGGAACCTTGACAGTAAATGAGGATCACTGCTGGGCTCCTTTTGGGCTTAGGTCTAAATACTTGACTCAGTTTTAGGTAACCAGGATACATGCTCTCCCAGCAGAGAAAGAAGGATAGACTCCTTTCTGTACATAAAGGTATGACTTTATCCCCATAGACACAAAGCCAATCCAGAGACAGCTAAAATTGAAAAATGAAAATTAAATCCAAAGCACAGTTAATGGCAACTCTGCAAAGCAAAATGGCTTGGCCTAAATAATCCCATCTTACCAGCCAATTCACTTAGTTATCAGAGAGTACAATGTGCAACTCATCCCTTCTGGAGCCCCAACCTGAAGACCAGCTTGTGCAAAACTACACATTTGTCAGAAGTCATGTTCCTTTGGGGCACAGGTGACCAAAACACCTGCCCTGAAATATTCCAGGTCAAAAATGCTCCACGGAACTCTCAGATGTCTTTGATATACTCATGTGGGTCCTACAATAGGCCCTACAAACTTCTCTAAGAGGAAAAATAAATATTTTTGTGGTCCACCACTACTTCCAACAAGTGAGATGGCTGCCCTCAAGTTGAGAACAGTCAAGCTGCTTTCATAAATAAACAAATGATGACTATAAACTTTAAGGTCATCATGCCCAGTATCTGCAGTAGCATTGTTAGATCTATTTTCACCTTTTTGAAAATTGGAAAAATCCGTGGATACAGATACACCTCCTCTGATCATATTCCATCACCCTCAACAGGTAACACAGCCAGGCCTGTCATTGATGGGAGTTACCCAGCCTTACAGCAGGTGGGGGTTACTATGAATGTACCCCTGTGGGGTGGGGTCTGATAGACAGTGGCAGCAAATATGTTGGTGAAATTATACAATTTATCATACTTAGGGACATGCTGATCAATCTCACAGGTCCCCAAGTTTATCCTTCATTCAAGGCAGGAAATAAAAGAAAGCAGACACTACTACCTTAACTGACACACACCAAAACCCCTTCCTTGAACTGAAATTCAATGCCATGGCCTTTGGACTGAGAGTCAATACCTGAAAGAGGAAGAAATATTACTGTTGAAGACACCATTAGCTATTCAGTGCCCCTGAGGAAAGGATCTATCACCCTGAAAACTTCCTCTTCTAGTTTATAGTTTGCTGATGGAATAAAAGTTGGCATTTCCTAGGGAATTAGTTTGCTTCTTTCTATCAGATGATGAGACTGAGACATTACTAAGAGCTCCACCTAGTATTGGTTAGCAAAAAGTTTAAACATGGAGTTTCCTATTTCTATGTGAATTATATCCTCCCATTTTTATATGCTTCTATTTGCTCTTGATGACTTCATTTTTAAGTAATATTTCTGAAGTTTTTATTTCTGAGTTGAAAACGTGAACAGACTTTGTACATAAATTTAGGAAAATAACAGAAGCAAAAAAAAAGAGTTATATATAAAACCACCTTTCCCACTGAGAAAAACAATTCTGATAACATTTTGGTATGTTCCTTGTAACATTATATTTATACTTACTTACATATAAATATATAATGTGTTTTACTTATTATTTATGTATTAAGTATATATTTGAGAGAATAAAATCACCTCCAAGTTACAAAAGAGATTGGAGACCAACACAGTCCTTAGATCCAAATTTAATTGAGTCTTTTCCAAACAGTAATTTTAAATCTTTTGCTGGCTGTATTTTGTGGCTGGGGAAGTAGCCACTCAGAAGTGTGGTAAAGCTGCTTTTTATGTGCTTTTGAATTATTCAGTCTTGAAATTGCATATTACAATATCAGTGAAGCCTCACTTTATACACAATACTATGAATATTATCAGGCACTAAACTGGAAAAGTGTTTCAAGAAGAATTGCCTAAGCTCAGTGCCGGTGGGACAGGAAGGGGGTGACTGTGTGTGTGCTGTGGTTTGGAAAGCGAGACGTGCACTGGAAAGCAGTTGACACCTTCCGGTCCCTGGGCTGGGTGCTGCCTTGTGTGTACATGAGAGCTTCTCCTGGGAGTCTGGTGGCCCTCACACTATTATTTCAACATTTACTAGTGCTGTAATTTAAAATACCTTTTTATGTCCTGTATCAATGTCACTCAAGCATTCATAACTCAGGATACAAGTGCCAGGGCTAAAGTACACATTCCCAAATCGATAACTCATGGTGGAAGTAAAGGTAATAAAGCAGCATGGCGTGCCGCGCCGGTGATTTAAGAGACACTCAGCGGAAACACAGGCACATGTGCGCCGCAAGACGGAGACAGCTGTGCTCAGATCGGTAGTATTTGTAAGGACCAAACACTGGACACAGCCCAAATGCCCATCAGGTAGAGTGGACAACTAAACTAGGGTGTACTCTGACAAGGGAGCTCTGTGCAGCCACACAGGCAGACGGGCTCCAGCTATGGGCAACAACATGGACAAACTGCACAGACATGACGTTGAGCAAAAGGAGCTGGACCCACAAATAAATACACACGCTATGACTTCAGTAATACAAAATTCAAGAAAGGGGAGAAAACCGAACTAGAGTGTTTGGGAACGTACATATGTTTACATAGTGAAAGCGTGAAGAAAAGCAAGCGAGTTTTAATAAAATCCAGGTGGTAGTTCTGTTAGGGAGGAGCAGGGGGTGCTTGGCGGGAGTGGGGGCCGGGCAAAGAGGACTTCTGGGCTCCGCCAAAGTTCTGCCTCTGGCCCAGGCAGTGGATACACAGCGGTCTGCCTTGTGAGAAACCATTAAGTTGTGTGTCTTTGTGCATGTGCCGCATGTCTCTTATATTCCATAGTATAAAAGGTTATAGAAACCTGCGCGACGGGGTTGTATCCCAAATGGTGAAGCTGGTTGATCTTTGTGAATATCCTCCCCTACCCTCTCTTACTTTTGAACTGAGGGGCACCCTCCACAGCCTATCATAAAACAAGAAGAAACATTGGAAGTGTCAGAGGAAAGAGATAGATTAAAGCCAGTTTCTACCCTTCTAGAAACCAGATAAAACTTACAATTGGGGAGGGGAAGAAGATGGCCTGGCTGGGGGAGATAGAGGGAGGGTCCTTCCTTAGCAAAAGTTCAAGGTGCAGAACAGAGGGATACAGACTGCCCTTGAGGAATAACTGTCACTACACACACAACTCACACTACAAATACCCTGCACAGAAGACACCTGCCTGCAACAATCCAGGAATCTGGTATGAAAACCCAGCACACTCCTCCCAGCAGAGGGGAAGACATTTGGAATCACTGTGTGGAAATGGGAGCAAAAGGAAGACCCTGGGCCACTGACCAAGGCAGGCCCAAATGGAAGAAGTAGAAATGTCCCCGTTACCAGGAGCCCTGGGCTCCCCGTCACTGTTACAGACATTTGGCTCTGTGAGGTCAAGATGATACTGCTGCAAACTGGAGAAATTAGCACTGCATTTCTGCTTCACCATTCACACAGGCACAGTTTGAAACCTTTGACTTAGCTTATTTTTAATATCATCTCTGTCCTGAACCAATGATGATGTGCACTGGGCTTTCAAAACATGTTTACAACATACTTATTTAAACTTAAATCTGTGATTAAATTACCTCATACTGGCTGTCATTTTCTTTGTGCCCAGTCTGGTGATTTGTGAATCCTTTATCATGCGCATGCCCTGGGTGGCTGCACACACACCTCTGCTCACTTTCTGAGGAGAGGATGGTGGTGGTGTCCCTGAGTCGCTGCCTGTCTGAGGATGTCTTCCCTGAACCTCACACATGAGCATGATCTTGTGTTATGACTCCTTTGCCTTTCAGAGCTCTGTCATCAGTCCATGTTGTCTTTTATTTATTTAAAACTGTAAAAGATAAGCCTGATTTTTATTCTTTTGTAGTTAGCTTGCTCTTCTGGAGTATACATGGGTGGTTATTTCTTCACGCTTGGAGGTCAAGAATTTCACCAGCCAATATCTAGGTGTTGGTCTGTTTTGTTTTCTTCTTCTTCTTTGTTTTTTTTTTTTTTTGGCCTGGGGCTTTGTGAGTACTTTTAATTTGCAGATGTAGGTCTTCCTCCAGCTCAGAACTGTTTTAGTTAGTCATTACTTTGAATGTCGCTCCTATTCTCTGTGTTCTCATTTCTCTTTCAATGATGTGGTTTTCAGAACACTGTGGCTCCATTGTGTGTCCCTCAGAGCTGTCCTGCCTCTCTGAGCTCTCATTTCTGATCACTTTGTCCTTTCCTGAGCAGTCTGCTCAAGTTTACACCCATTCAGAAGCCTGTAAATGGGATGTTTATTCAAATAGGTCAGTATTTGACCCACTTCCTCCTCTCCAGCTCATATAGATTGACTTTTGCTCTTTTATATTTTCATCAAAGGTGAATTCCACCCCCTGGTACTGACACAAGAGGAGAGAGGTATTCCTTTCAGCCCCAGGTACAAAGTGTTACAAGAGCAATGCATGAATCAGCCATAACCGCAGACTGTCAGATCCTGGAACAGCCATGTCCGAGCTCTCTTGCATATTCATTGGACATCTGGCATCTGACCTCCAAAGCACAGCCAAGAGAAGATTTGGAAGCTGGTTCTCTGCTGAGAAATGTCATCTAGATGCCCCGTTTTTGAGGTTGGCATTACAACCAGCTTTTTTCTGGGGGCGAGATCAGGAAGGCCCTGACCACTCATTCATTAGCCATCTAAGCAAGTGGTACCATTGCTCTTCCAATTACCTGCAAGCAAGATATGAGTGAAGAAGTCAACTCTGGCTGGATTTTAGATTGACCTCCAAATCAGGGGAAATAGAGTCATTCCAGGAAGTTGAAATCATGTCAATCATCCCAAGGACAGGAGAGAGTTAGAGGAAAATGCATTCTAAATTTCTATCATTTTCTTAATTTTTATCATGCCCTGCAATGGCCTCTTTAAGCTTTTCTCTTTAAGTGTTCCCTGATAGCTCTGTCATCCAATGCACTTGAGGTAGCAAGTGCCTGTCTTTGTGGGCTGTGGCAATGGTTATAAGCTTTTGAAATTTAAATGATTTTTAACAGTTCTCTTTATGTATGAAAGCATCTCATATCTTCTTTGGGAAATGGTATGGTATAAATTAAAGATCTTACAACCTAAGTGGCCTTGGTTTCACAAGCTGGTCAATACAAAAGTCCTCACATTAACATTAGCACTTAAGTCTTAGTCCTTAAGTCTTGATGGTTAAGTTCTTACCTACTCACATGGAAAATCGAGTCTCCTGATGACCTTCACCAAGTGTTTTAGCCTGTGTTCTCTCAAAGGTGGAACCTGAGGCAAGGGCTTATGTGCAGGTATTTTATTTTGGAAAGTAACCCCAAGGAGTAGGAGTACAATCTGTAAGGAAGGAAACTGAAGGGAGCCAAGCTCACCTGTGGCTACAGTAGTAAGCTGGTCGAGCACTGCCAGAAACTGTGCTCTGACCTCCAGAGCACAGCCACATAGAATTCAACTAACGATTGTTTCCTAGGACATGAACAGGTGGTATTTCAATGCAGGCTCCTATCACCTAATGGGCAAGCACTGTCCTGTGGATGTTGGTTCCCTCACACTTCCAGGATGGCCCAGGTGCATGTATCAGAATGAGTACATGGCTCCTGGAGACATCCCAAGAGAAAGAGGCTTCAGTGGGGAAGCCTAGAGATGCATGGTACAGCCAAGGAGAGGTGCTGCCAAGTTACACTTCCAGGCAACTGGTTACCACAGCAACAGCAAGACTAAAATGCAGGTGGAGAAAATGCAAAGAAGAGCACAGTATGTGTCCTCTGCATTGGGCATTTGCAAGGAGTAGATCTTCCATGTGTCTTTTCAATGTTTACTATTATAACTAGCAGAACCAATGCTACATAGGCACTGACTACAGAAGAGTATCGACTACCTTGTGTACTGGAAAAGAGATGGAGATGATAAAGATAGAGATAGAGATAGAGATAGAGAGGGAGAGGTAGAGATAGAGATAGATAGAGATAGAGAGAGAGAGAAATTTAACCTCATTAATATTTCAAACTTACTTCCAAGCCACCATAAACAAAGTCAAAAGTAAACCAGCAAAGCAGATCATCTGAGCAAACTATATGCAAAAAATTGTCCTCAAGGTTATGGAAATGGTTTCCAAAAATCAAAAACAAAATGGAAATAACTCAATAGAAAAAGTGGCAAAATATATAAGGATAATTTTCAAGAGAAAACCCATGTCCCTGGCTGGTGTAGCTCAGTGGATTGAGTGCGGGCTGGGAACTAAAGTGTCCCAGGTTCGATTCCCAGCCAGGGTACATTCCTGGGTTGCAGGCCATAACCCCCAGCAACCGCACATTGATGCCTGTCTGTCTGTCTGTCTGTCTCTCTCCCTCCCTCCCTCCCTCCCTTCACCCTCTAAAAATAAATAAATAAAATCTTTAAAAAAAAAAAAAAGAAAAGAAAACCCACGTCACCCATGAATATGAAAAAGATTAAAATTCTTAGACCTGTTAATAATTGGGAAAATGCAAATGAAAACAATAATAAGATAAAACTTCATAACCAGCAATCTGACAAAAACTAAAGTATCACAGTGGAGAAACAGGAACCTCCATAACCACTACTGGGAATGTTAACGGGACAACCACTCCAGCAATATCCATCACAGGAAAAGACTTGCAATCCATACAACACAACACCACTCCTAAGAGGAACTCTCACATCCATACCTAAAGAGAGTGAAGTATGTTCATATGTCAACTTATACAAAAGTGAGATATTAGAAATAACCTAAATGTTCACTAATAGGGGAATAAAGGACTTAACTAAAATATATTCTAGAATGAAGTACACAGCAGTGAAAATATAAGCTAGAACAATAAGAATCTATGTGGAAAGATCTCAGAAGCATGACATTGAATGAAGAAAATACAATGCTGAAGGATAGTATATACAATAAAATTTAGAACATAAAAATCAGTACTAACATTTCTTATGAATGTTAACATAAAAACATAAGTGAAAATGAAACAAACCAGTTTCAGAATATTTCATGCCTCTGGTAGAGAGAGAGGGAAATGAGAACAGAAGAGTCCAAAGAAGGCTAGAATTGATCCATAATGTTAGCTCTTGACAGATCCTGAGATACGTAATAAAGTTAAATGGTTAATGTAGTCCTCCTTGTTTATTTTGTTCGTTGGTTTCCCTTGCCTGAGGAGATATATCAGAAAAAAATACTGCTATGGGAAATGTCCAAAATGTTACTGCCTATGTTTTCTTCTAGGACTTTTGTGGTTATGGGATTATTTGAGTCTTTAATCTATTTTGAATTTATTCTTGCGTGCAGCATAAGAAGGTACTGTGGTTTCATTTTTTTGCACATTATCTGTCCAATTTTCCCAACACCATTTATTGAATAAACTATCTTTAAGTGCATTGCATGTTCTTGCTTCCCCTGTCAAATATTAATTAACTATAAAGGCATGGGTTTATTTCTGGACTATCCATTCTCTTCTGTTGATCTATTGTGTCTCTTTTTATGCCAGTACCATGGTATTTTGATTACTATGGCCACTGATTCAAAAGCATAGAAGCACCCATATGTTCATTGCAATGTTATTTACAATAGTCAAGATTTGGAAGCAGTCCAAGTGTCCATCGATAGATCAGTGGATAAAACAACTATGGGACATTTACACAATGGAAAACTACTCAGCCATAAAAAAGAAGAAAATTTTACCCTTTGCGACAGTATGGATGGACCTAGGGAACATTTTGCTAAGTGAAATAAGCCAGTCAGAAAAAGATAAATACCATATGATTTCCCTCATATGTGGAATCTAACGAGCAAACTAAACTAATAAGCAAAACTAAGGCAGACTTATAGATACAGAACGAGCTGACAGCTCTGGGTAGGGCAATTAGGGGGTGGAGGGATCAAACAAAAAACAGAAAGGACTCATGGACATGGACAACAGCATGCTGATTGCAGAGGGGTGTTAGGTGGAGGTGAAAACAGGTATTAGGAGGACAAATGGTAATGGAAAAATACAATCAAAAAAAGAAAAAAGTTAAATGGTTAAATGCTAATCGGTGAGATTTCAGCAATAGCTACATGGGAGATTCTGATCTTATTCCCAACACTTTCCTGTGTGATTCAGATTATTTTATGATAAAAACAAGTAAACATGATAGAAAATATGGGGCAAAGAGTGATTGCAGAGATTAATGAGTGGAGATCTTAATAGAGACCAAAAATAGAGGTCTTGATTTGAGAGTTAATGTTGATTGTCATTTCACGGTGAATTGTCTACAGCCTACTGGAGGCCCATAGGATTCTCCAAAGGAACTGGGAGAAAATTCAAACATTGTAAATCATTTCTGTGGTTTTACAGGAAAATAGCTTTCAATTTCACATTCATATTTTTGTACATAGGAAGCCTATTTTCTAGATCATGATCTCTGGAAAGAATTTTTATGATTGACACAAGTAAGTCATAAACAAAAATTAGTGCATGACTAATGTTTTCCAAGGATTCTAATTTGGTACTCTATTAGAAATTTGTTTGCCATCTAGTTCAACTCTGCAAAGTTTCTAATATGCACGTGTTCCAAATTACTCCAAAACTTCATGCCTTAGCAATAACAGTTATTTTGTTCATAACTCTGTAATCTGGGCAGGACTAGATGGGAATAGCTTGTCTCTGCTATGTTCAGCACCAGTGGTAGCTTGAAGGCTGGGGGCTGCAATCATCTGAAGGTTCATTCACTCACATGTCCAGTAGTTGATACAAACTTTTGACTCAGACTTCAGTTGGGGCTTTTGGTGACAACATTTACACATGGCTTCTCTTTGTTGCCTGGACTACCTCATAACTTGGTGGTTGGGTTCTAATGGCAAGAATCCTGAGAGAGCAAGCCAAGGCCCACATTGCCTTTTATGACATAGTCTTCAAAGTCCCATAGTAGCATTTCCTTCACATTCAACTGGTCAAGGCATCACAAAATTCAAGGAACAAGAAATACTGCAGTGTCCATTGCTGGAAAGTACAGCATGCACAGACACACAGAGTGGTGATCTATACCATTCCTTCCAATTCAATAATTTTCTGAAAGAACATCTGTTTGTGTGCATGCGCGTGTCCTCAGTACTTACTATACTCATGAGTTAATCATGGTTTGCAGTTGCTTCTATTTTTTCTTTTTAATTTTAAATTACGATATTATAATTAGTCCATAATTATCCATTTAGTTTGCTATAGGCTATTTCACCTACATTAATCATGAATATTTATCTCAATAATGTTTTGGTATACAGTTTTATAATAATTGGAAATTAAGATATGTACATGGTGTTTCAAATATGAAGCATCAATAAGATGTATGAATAATCACCCCAAATATACTTACACAACGAATTATGTGCTGCCCATGAGTCATGTTTTTAAATAACTTGCAATATATTATCGAGTGCAATTAAAGTATTTTAAGTTTATAAGCATTTTCTAAAATAAACGTGTAAGTTCATCCTGAAACTTATTTATTTAGCTCTGTGTATAATTATTAAAGCAAATTATTTTCTCACTAGAAAATGAGAACAGGAGGGAATGAGAGAGTAGTGTTTTTCCTACCCAAAGGGCCCCAGGTAAATGCTCAACAAGGTCTACTGAACTAAACTGAAGTTATATAACTCATCCATTCATTCAATTTATGTATTCAAAACAGATGAGGAAGGTCAAAGGGAGGAGGACAACTGGATGACTGCAAGGTTTGAGGCATGGGCAACTGAGTGAATAGTGGTGTTTTCCTAAGATGGGAAAGACAGCAGGAAGGGCAAGTATTAACCTCTTTAGGTCTGTGATCTCATGTGTATAATGGCAACAGCCTATGTAACCTGCCAACCTTTCTATCAGCGTTTCTGTTTAGATCTTAAAATCTTCCTATGCCAATGAGATGCCAAGATTTATCATATTTTAAGTGAATCCATCTCTACCTTTGGCTATCAACAGCTAAGACACACCCTTCACCAATCAATGGTAGGAACCAGGGACTCATAAGGATAGCATGAAGAAAACTACTGATTCTCCACTTAATCCAACAAAAACAAAACTTTTAAAAACACATATGTGTGCAGAGTGTACTATTGCTAGATTCGTGGAATGAGATGTGTGATTTGACTTTATTTTACAATAATAAGAATGGGATACACTGATCCATCCCTTTGTCCACCTAGTCATCAAAAGTATGTGAATATTATAAAGCTGAGGAGGAGGAAAGGACTTGGATGACTGTACCTCAACATGACCAGGCCTGTGATCTCAGCCTCACAAGCACCCATCTTCAAACTGAGAAACAACCCATCAAGAAAGAAGTTCGAATTCCTATACAAATGTCTGCTTTCCTCAGCACCACCCACCAGCTCATTAATTCTACTACTTTGTCCTCATCTATCCCCTTTCTCAAGTTCTCACTTCCTTCTTTACACAGTTTAGTTTCCATGTGTGTCTCGCTGTGGTGGAGCACTATAAGAGATGTTAAAAATATCTCTTCTACCATTTCCCACTGCAAGATACTCAACTGGCAGGTCTTCATTGAAGCCAATCACCCACCTCATCTGTGCCTGCACTCAGGAAGCTGAACATAGCTGGAGAAGAAATCCCACAATCATGCTAACTGGTCTCACTTTAAATGTGTGACCATGTATCTCAAATGAATGCCCAACACTGGCTAACAGCCCTGCCCTGTTACCCTAGTAATTTCACTGTCTTACTTTCTGAGATGCTATCACAACTTCTTTCTCATCAAACCTCCAAAACGCCTCCCAACCACGGAATCATTTTATGCTTCTTTAAGACAGCAGGAACTATCAGATGAGAGCTACTTTTGTCTCCCATTATCAAATCCAGCTGTCTCCTGGCATCCATGCCCATGTACTCAGTTCCCATCAAGTTACAGGGGATGAATTGTCCCTGATCCTATCAGAGTCACTTCAGCTCTGCATTCTCTCCCCTTCACTCATTTCATAACTATGATTATCCCCTGTATTTTTATAAAGCGCTCTATTCTCTTTCATTTTAAAGATCCCTTATCCAGACTCCGTATAGCCTTCTAACTCTTGGCCTATTCTTAGCTCTCCTTCATGGTGAAATGTATCAAAAATATTTCTAAACTTACTGGATTTCCTTCCTTATATTTCATTCCCCCATAGATCAGTTAAAATGATCTTCATGTAATTTATCCCCACCTACTATTTTTAGGTAGAGAAGCTGAGAATCATATGTCCATGTGTAAGATTCCCACAGCTCATCAGTGGCAAAGTCAAGGCCAGAATTCTTGTCTGTGAAGTCCTGTTCCTTCCAAAATATTCCCTGTCCCATCCCATCTTTAACACACCCCTATCCTGCTGACTTTACTCAATTAAAAATGACATCAGAAGAATTTTTCAACTCACATTTCCCTGAAACAGACCCAGGTGAGCCAATCCCTCATGTGGATTCCTCCAGAGTCCATGCCCAAGTTCAGACTCTCCACACCTCCACACTTGTTCCCCAGGTATCTGTTCACTCGAGAGAAGTGGAAATGTGAGTTTGCCAACCCCATTATCTTCAACATCCCTTGTTTCCTCAAGCTTAGGTTGAGAAAATCATATCTGCAATTTAACTCAATCTAGAGGCCCTTGAGTCTGACTTCAGAGACTTACTTTTATGGCTCCTTATGTGTCGGGTACGAAAATGAAGAATGTCTTCTTGGCTCCGCTAATGCTCACAGTGTAAATCACACAGGCATGGCAATGAAATGAGACTATATTTCAGGACGCCAAATGCTGAGGGAGGACCATGGTACAGCGAAGGCAGAGAGAGAGGGGAGCAGCAGGCAAAGCCCAGAAGCTCAGGTGTTTGGGAAATGTGCACTCTGGATTTCAGGCTGACACTGAGTGAGGACAAGGTGTTTCACTCTCAGTGTTTCCTTACTAACAGTCCTGGGGCAATTGAGGACAGCATCCATAGGCCAGGAACTCTTCAGTTGGAGGACAGAAGCTTCAACTGCACGAACCAGAGAGAGGCATCTAGCCAATCCCTGAATTTTAGTCTGCTGGGGCCCATTTACCATTACCTTGATCAATAGTATACCTGTTCTGGGTGTTCCCCAAGAGACCATCTTTTCACATTCCCACTCCTTGTTCTCTTCATCCCTCTGCTTCCTGGCCCCATACCTAGTTCACATTAGCAGTTTTTGGCTGGGATAAGTGGGTTACTTTCCGATAATTGGCTTCATGCTCAACACTAAAAGCTCTTCTGATTTGACTGCTCAACCCAGAAAATCCTTTACTTTGTCAGAATTGGGAAGGGGTGTGGAGGTGGAGGGCGTGGGAAAGAGCTCTTACAGAAGCTTCTTCAGGAAAAACTATTTTTTAGTTAGCCAATATTTCATTTGGGAATATCATAACTGAAACCCAATCTACATTGGTGCACAATACAACATTGGCTTTGCCTCATACAACACAGAGACCAGATGTAGACTTTCCAAAGCTAGAAGCACCTATAGCACCATGTCGCTGTCAGAAAACCCAGTTTCTGCTTATCTTTCTGCACAGCTATCCCTTAGTGAGTGCTTCTTGCCTCTTGTACACAATATGACTGCTCTACCTCCCACATTACATTTAAGTTTCATGAAAGCATAAAGAGTAGGTTCTTCTGCTGGTCTTGTGTAAGCTCACTAATGCCTCTTAGCTCAGCTGGTCCATGATGGCCTCACTTTCATGTCAACTGGTTCTCAGTAGGGGTGGCAGGGTTAACAGCACAATATGCCTCTCATCATCTAGCAGACAGGCCTGAGCACTTTCACATGGTCCCAGTTTCTCAAGAGAAGGCAATCCCCAAGATGCAAGCACTTTCCAAGACTCTGCTTGAAACTCATCAGCAACATCCCACTGGCTAAAGCCAATCACAGAATCCTTGTGGGGAGAGGATGAATGTAGCAATGGGAAGAATTTGAAGCTATTTTTGCAATCTACCACATGCCCCTGAAAAAAATATTCATTATAACCAGTTGTACTGATAGAACATACTTTATTCAAACAAAAATTAACCATTTATTTTTTAAATCTTAATTTTAAATAATTTTATTTACTTATACACATTTTTCATAGTACATGCATTTTTATTATTCATAAATAAAACACCTAATTAGAATAAAAATAGAGCTTTCTGGGGGCTATGACTCAGTTGGTTGGAGCATCATTCCATACACCAAAAGATTAGGGGTTCGATTCCCTGTCAGGGCACATACATTGGTTGTGGGTTTGGGACATGTATGGAAAGCAACTAATCAATATTTCTCTCTCACATCAATCTCTCTCTCTTCCTTCTTCTTTCTCTAAAATCAATAAACATATTTTTTTAAACTACATCATTGTCCTACTTAAAAACATATTTTGGAAGCATTAAAGAGATTTGTCAAAAGCATGTCCTTATTTACACAATCCTTATAAACACTTTTATGTCTCAAATGAGGCCTTTAGTAATTTGAAGACAGCTGGGAGAGTCCTTCTCTAACCAGGTGCTCAGAAAAGATCGCGTTTGGCACTGGGCTCATCTGGCAAACAGATCTTGTGGAGCCAAGTCGGGAAGAGGCAGGGCAGAGAGGCAGGCACAGCCAGCATTGTCTGAATTCCTCCTGTGGTCTAGAGGAGTCCCCAGGAGACTTGCGTGAACCGTAAAACCTAAGACCCAGGCAGATACAGTCACTCTCTGCTATATTTTGTCAAAGCCCTTTGTACTTTTTCCATCATGATACTTGGGTCACTGAACTATAATTGTCCTCTGCACACCAAGTGTCGGGAGCAATTTCTCTTATCCTTGAATCCTCAAAGGTCATTCTGGCCTTAGAGATCTGCTCTACCCTAAAATATTCAATGAGGTTCTATGGCTACCCTCTTCTTGTTTTTTAGACTCTAAAGTACCAGCAGTAGCCTCTGATCTCCCTCAATTTGTTTTCATCCAATTGCTAATTGCTAACTTATATTTTCTTGTTTGACTAGTTACTTGACTGATTTGCTTCCCTAATTAGAAATGTGAGTCTCAGAAGAACAGAGATGGTCTAAGCTTCACTCACCAGCACCTAACACAATGCTTGGCACTTTGTAGGTGCTCAATAAATATTTGTTGAGTGAATGAATGAATGAATGTCTCTGGCAATCACTTTGAAGTCAAAGTCCATATCTTAATTTTTTCAAAATCAGAAAAAGGAGAAAAGAAGATTTTCATCCAGGTCTCATTGGCTAGCCTATGTCATGTATCTACCCTTCGATACAAGGGAGGCAGAGAAATTGAGTGTCTGGCTAGGAATAGTGCCACCAGGGACAGCTGGCTTTCCCTGAGCAGGGAGAGTAGAAGAGAACATTTGGTAGACAGTTACACTGTCCACCACAGTGGCATTTCTGAATTGACCTGCCATAATATCAATAGGAGAAATGGTCTTGAGAGCTTTCCCTGTCTCCTGATGCCACCAAATAGAAAATCCCACCCATTATAGAATATAAAAAGGGTGGTCCAAAACTATAAAATTATGTTTGACCATCAGTCCATCTGTCAGTAGCAGTGGAAAGAACAGAAAGGAAGGACATGGAGACATGGGAAGGAAAAGAAGAAAGAAAGCCTGTCTCTCATAATATCTACCTCCATGTTCAGCATCTGAAAAGCTTCCAGACCCTTCTTCATGGCCCTTTACTCTAGTACCCAATTCCAGTCCTCATACAAACCACCACCCAACCTGTGACTACATATCCTGTACACTGCTGCCTATGCTGGCCAATGACACACAGCTGTTCTGCTGGGTTTCTGGACACACAGCTATTCTCCCCAGTTGTATTGTTGCTATCATCAGTGTGACCTCAGGATTACAGATGTTGCCCTTTCCACTTTGCCACTTCCTCGAGCACAAAAAAAGGCTCTTGCCAAATTCTCTCTAGTAAAGGACTTAATGAGACTTCTGTGAAGGTTTGGCAATAATATAAAGGGAAAGCAACACAAATAATAGCTTACTAAAACTAAACAGACTATACATACAGACTTGTACCTGGCTTGCTATCACATGACCAGGAAACTCACCCCAATCCATGGAAATTCATCCAGAGTCCCATGCCCAAGAGTACAAGCCAACCTCACTTCTATCCCTACAGCAGGAAAACACTTTCTCCCTCAAATCTAAGATCTATGATTGAAGGTGGAACCATCTATTCCCTTCAAAGGAAGCTCAACCCCCATCCACAGGAGAATGGGGGGCAGGGCCCAAGGCCCTGTGGAGGCAATTATATAACAGTTCTATATAATTTCAATTCTCAAAGTCTGGGTCATTTGTTCTGAGTGTGGAGAGCTGCAGCAGGCTTAGTCTACTTCCTTTTCAAGTCATCTTCACTAAGGGTTCAAAACTCTTAGGGTTGCTCCAGTCCTTCCCACTGTCTGTCACCTTATCCCATGCTCCCATATCCCAATTTTCAGACCCCACCAATTTTCAGTCGCCCAGATCCTCATAACTTCAGTGTGTTAGAAGCTCTGACCCCATAGTTTTTACCCTGCCCTGTCACAGTTGTAAGTCATAGACATGCTCGTGATTCACGGGTGTTTAATGTATAGCCTAATGAAAAAGATGATTAGAAAAATGAGGATTAAGAATCAACCAAAAGCATTGTGCTCAGGAGAAAATGTGAGTCACCGGAGATGGTTCGAAGTAACCAGAGGGACAAAACAGTCAACAAACGCAACATCTGCAGCATCCCAGGCAATGGTTCCCTGCAAGTGCAAAGTTATCAGCTCACCAAGAGACAACAGGAAAGCAAAAATAGAGGCAGATATTGGGGGTCTGGATTCAAGAGACTTAAGGCAGGTCTTTCAATGTAGACATTTGACTGGCTCTGGGCAAAATTCATGTTGTAAGAGTGTAGGGTAGATGGACACAGTAAGGTAAGGTTCTTAAAGCAACTATGGATACATATACAGTTGTTTAATCATTGAGCTATTTGCTCAGATAAGCAAACTATTGTCTTGAATACATTGATTTTGAGAAATTTTCTGATCCAAGCAGTGAAATTATTTATTGATTTACAGTCTCATCTTTCTTGGCAAGACTTTCCTGACATGATTTAATTAAGTCACGTTAACAAACAGGTGGTATCAGTTCTTGGTCCTAGTAGTTGAGCTCTGTGTATGCAGGTGGTCTCATCCTCAGCACTGAACCAGAATCCAGCCCTGCCTTGGTGGTGGCTAGGAGACTCCATGTGTCTGAGAACACAAGACTGGTTGAGATTCTTGTGTTCCTACATATTCATCAAGCTTTGAACAAACCAGGCCTAAACATATGCAGAAGCATATCTTAAGAGGAAGAATGGGAGATTTCAAAGAACAAGACTTCCTATGAAGTCAATGAGAACATTTATTATTTACAAGACTGAGATGAAAAGAAGATGCAATACTTCAATTATGTCTTTTTTCAACTATTACCTATCTATCCTTGCCACTTAGATTTCCTTCTATTTTCTGAGATATCTATATTCTATGCACCCACTGGATAGCTCCTTTGGATACCTTTTTTTAAAAAGAGAGAGAGATACAGAAAATACAGTGTTGCTCTCTCAGGGAGGACCATCCTCTAGTTTTCTGAGAGTCAGGAGACAGGCCTGGCATCCTGAAGACAAGTGTTCCCCCAGTACACATTGCAATATCACCAGCCTTGATCCAGAACATGAAGAATGTTTCCTAGGACACCTGTGAGGCAGCCTGCATTAAGTTCTTTCGACATAGATGACTTCAGACACCATCATGAAGGAAAGCATGGTAATACTGGTCAACAGAACTCTTGTAAACAGTAACACTGCACAATAAAGCAGGAGGAGCTCCAGGATTTTCATCCAATGTCTTTTGGTTATCCAGCTATTAAATGGTGATGCCTGAGTATAGAAGTTTAACCCCGAATGTATTTGGAAAACATATGGATGCATATACATAGTTTGTTAGAGTCAATAAGATAATAAATCATAACTCTACCATTTACCTGTAAGTTGGCTCTCCTGTCTGGGTCTTGCTATAATTTCTTTTTGCCTGATCATTCTTTCCAAAGGTCAATAGTTGGGAGTGGGAGAAGCAAAGAAGAAAGATCATATCTATGTTAGGTTACGCTGAGGGCAAGCTAAGATGCTCTTGACACATGAAACTCTGAATGCATTATCTCCCAAAAATATGATTAATAATAGTGGCTCTAGGAAAGACCTTGTTGGAATCATTGGGGAAATTTAAGTATGGAATATGAATTAATATTTTTCTGGGGTGTAATAATAGTACTGCGGTTATGGAAAAGAATGTAGTTTTTCCTGGGAAATGTGTGCTGACTTATTAATTGGTTAAGTTGCACGATGCCTACAACTTACTACCTCATGGTCCAGCAAAACAAACAAAGGGAAATATTTATATACATAAATAAAGCAAACACAACAAAATTATATCAGTTGTTGAATTTAGATGAATGGTATGGCATATAAGTGGTTACTGAACTATTCTTCCAACTTTACAGTAAATTTGAAATTTTTAAAATAAGAGTTGGAAAAAATAATGGTTATAAGCATTGTTATGAGAGGAAGGGGATCATCTATAAGTTGGTCTTCTAACTTCCTACCAAGAAGCTATAAATAAGATTACACAATGGAAGTTAAACTATGAAATCATCCACAGTGAACCAAAGAGCTTTGCAAAATCTCTTTAAAACAGAGTGGCTCCCAAGCTCAAGAAAGACTGGACTGAAGATATTAATAAATTTAAAGAAAGAATAGGCTCATCCATGCAAGCACAGCAAAGAGACAATCAGAAAAACAAATGTTGGCAGTGACAACTCACACTCTGTCCAGAGGATGGACATCTTGTTAAATGGCTTTAAATGTGACAGTCTCACTGGCAAGAGAGCCCCCTATTACAGACAGGGCTTCAGCCAGCTGTCAAGCCCTGAGGCCATTAAACTTTCAAGATCACATAATTAAAAACCCCTTTGCTTAGATTCTATGCTCAATAGGAGATATCCTGATTATTATGTGGCTTCCCACAGAGCTTGCCTGCAGGGAGAGAATGTGCTGCAGGAGGTCTTAAATGTCCAATCCCTCAACAGTTACAGTTCTCGTGATAAATTATAAAATTTGCATTCTGATTTTACACATCAGACTGTGCTATCTGAATAAGTGCTTTCATAAAAGATGGATCCACAATTGCCAAGCAAAGAAATTGCATTTCTGAACCTGCAAGACAGAAAACTAGATTTTGAATGGTTGAGAATACACCCTGAGATAGCTACCTAGATTTCACCAAACCTTGTAGCTCACCTGTCCTAAGCAGTGAAGCTTATACTATCATTTATCTAATCGTCATGCCACTTTCTTGTCATGGAAAAATATATCTGACTTCAGAATAACTAATTTACAAATGAATATTTGCAGCACAAGCCTTATGTAACTGGGAAGCTGCTGATAAAGAAGTGGAAAAGATTCCAGGTCAAGATAGAGGCTGTGCTCATGCACGAAGCCTCCCTCCCTTTCAAAACACACAGAGATAATACATAATACATATGGATCTTGAAAATTCAAAATATAAGCTTAAAAACAAAAATGAGGAACTCCGGGTGCCAGAAACATTGCAGTGAGTAGGAGTTGAATCTCTACAGGCACAGGAGTAACTGAACCATAGATGTGCCTTGCAGGTTGAGGTTTCAAATCCTCCACAGAGGCTGGAACTGAGGCCAAGGCTACACGTTTGGCACAGGAACTAGGCCTGAGACCCTTAACAAGAGGCAGGAGTAAGTAAATGTCTTTTTCTGTCCTTCAGAGTGGAATTAGAAAATTTTCACTCACTGGCCCAAGTCCACAGCCTTTAAAAAAGAAAATCCCCCACAAACTGCACTACCTGAGATATGAGATGAGTGAGTCTTCTTAAACTGTTTACATGATGTAAAAACCTTGAGCCAAGAGGTAAATGTAAAAAATTGCTGCTACGATTTTCCTTGTGGTCCCGACAGAAACAAATATGAAAATTCCCACAGGGAAACCTCTGCAAACCAAGACGTGTCCCACCAGTGTGAAAAGTACTCCATGCCACAGACACGGTCCAGGCAGCTCCTGAAGAAGCCCAATGCTCTAGGAGATCCTCAGCAAGCACAATGAAGAACCATACACAAGGAATCACCAATAATAGACCAATATGAGTGGAACTTTAAAGTAAGACTACTTATAAAGTATACATATGGAGAAAGAAATGGAGTCTATGAAAAGACATAATGGAAACTAATAAAAGAAAATTTTTAAAGCATAAAAATTATAGAAATAAAAAAATACAGTGGGGGGAAGGGGCAGATACTCAACAGACAGGTTAGACAAGAGATCAGAGCTAGCCAAAGAGAAAATTCATGAAATGGAAAACAGAGTTGAAGCAATCTTCCAAAATTAAGCAAAGAAAAATAAAACTAGAAAAGAAGAATGAGACAATACTCATAAACTTGAAAATACACACAAAAGGAGTTTTAGCAGTGAGTAAAAACAATAAATGTAGCAATTAGAATGTATTGGGCTACCTGTAGAATGTGTAGCCTACTAGCTGTAGGCTACATTTTTCACTCACAGCTAGATGTCTGGGGAAGAAGCTGTCCAGAGCTAGAATAATTGCTCACGCCATGCCAAAAATAAACAAATACAATGTATTTTATATATTATGTATTTATAATATATATATACATATATATTCTAGGTAGATTAAATATATAAAGATAAGAAGTAAACTTTAATATCATTACAAGAAAATATTGGAAAATAATCATATAATCTATCGTAAAGAAATATTTCTCCAATTTAAAAAAAATTCATAGGTTAAATAGATCAAAATTTAAGTTTCTTCAATGACAGAAGATACTTCAGGCAAAAATGAAAGCAACAGGTTGAAAGAAAATGTTTGCAGTCTATCTAAGCAACAATAATTAATATCCAGAGTTTCTACTAATCATTACAAAAAAATAACAAAGCAAAAACAAAAAAGGGCAAAGCGTAAAACAATGCAATTCATGTGGAGGAGTGATCCGGAGTAGGCAATGACCACATGAAGCAGTCCTCATCCTCATCCTCATCCTCATGAGTGACCAAGGAAATGCAAATTAAAACAAAGAGATAAGATGGCGCAATATCAAACGTTGGTGAGAATGTGGTGAGTTGGTCAGTGGAAACTTCAAGCCTTGCTGGAGGAGCTTCATTGCAATACAGCCCCTTAGGAGAGGAATTTGCCAATGTCTAGTAAAATTCAAACCCAGTCGTTTACTCCTAGAGTTATACTAGAGAACTTTTCTCGTGGGAACTCAACAACTTTTTTAGCAACCTTGTTAATAACAGCAAATAAATTAGAAAAAAATCTGAATGCTTATCAAAAAGATACATTTGGTCATATCCATAAATTACACATTACTACTAAGAGTGTTAAAATGAATTAACTACATTGATATATGTCATTATGGAGAACTACCAAATCCAAATGATGAATGAATTGATAGAGACAGATACCAAAAACCAAACCATGAGTAAAAGCGAGTTGCAGAAAGGTATATGCCTGTACATTTTAATAATATTTATGTAAATGTTAAAGCATAATGAATCAATTCACATACAGTTTATGGATAAACATGAAATGGGAGTATACCCTCCAAGTTATGATAACATTTGCTTCTGAAGAAAGAGGCAAATTATGAGAGAGAGGGATACAGATGAAACTTCAAATATATCTTTTGTTTTTCAAACACCTAAAACAGTTAAGAAAAAACATTGTATTTGTTCTGTTTATTATAAATAGTAAATGGATTGTTATAATATTTGTTATATTTTCTCTATATTGTCTTAACCTTTATTCTTTCTAAATTTAAAAGACATCAAGAAGGAAACTTTAAAAATACATACAGATATGTTAAATGTATTTTTAAATATTTGTTTCTTTTTTATATATTTTATTGATTATGCTATTATAGTTGTCCCATTTTTTCTCCCCTTTATTCCCCTCCATCCTGCACACCACTCCCATCATTGCCCCACCTTAGTTCATGTCCATGGGTCATACATATAAGTTCTTTGGTTTCTCCATTTCCCATAATATTCTTAACCTCAATCTGTCTATTCTGTACCTACCATTTATGCTACTTATTCTTATACCCTTTCTCCCATTCTCCCCTGCCCCCTCCCCACTAATAACCCTCCATTTGATCTCTGTTTCTGTGAATCTATTCCTGTTCTAGTTTTTTGCTTAGTTTGTTTTTGGGTTTTTTTGGTTTTTTATGTTCGGTTGTTGATAATTGTGAGTTTGTTGTCATTTTACTGTTCATATTTTTTATCTTCTTCTCTTTCTTAGGTAAGTCCCTTTACATTTGGTATAATAAGGGCTTGGTGATCATGAACTCCTTTAACTTGACTTTATCTGGGAAACACTTTATCTTCCCTTCCATTATAAATGATAGCTTTGCTGGATAGAGTAATCTTAGGTGTAGGTCCTTACCTTTCACGACTTTGAATACTTCTTTCCAGCCCCTTCTTGCCTGCAATATTTCTTTTCAGAAATCAGCTGATAGTCTTATGAGAACTCCTTTGTAGGTAACTGTCTCCTTTTCTCTTGCTGCTTCTAAGATTTTCTCCTTATCTTTAATCTTGGATAATGTAATTACGATGTGTCTTGGTGTGTGCTTCCTTGGGTCCAACTTCTTTGGGACTCTCTGAGCTTCCTGGACTTTTTGAAAGTCTATTTCCTTTGACAGATTAGGAAAGTTCTCCTTCATTATGTTTTCAAAGAAGTTTTCAATTTCTTGCTGTTGTTCTTCTCCTTTTGGCACCCCTGTGATTCAGATGTTGGAATGTTGAAAGTGGTCCTGGAGGTTCCTGAGCCTCTCCTCATTTTTTTGAATTCTCATTTCTTCATTCTGTTCTGGTTGAATGTTTATTTCTTCCTTCTGCTCCAAACCATTGATCTGAGTTCCAGTTTCCTTCTCTTCACTGTTGGTTCCCTTTATTTCACTTTGCATAGCCTTCACTTTTTCCTCTATATTGCGACCATACTCAACCATTCTGTGAACATCCTGATTACCAGTGTTTTGAACTCTGCATATGATAAGTTGGCTATCTCTTCCTCACTTAGTTGTATTTTTTCTGGAGCTTTGATGTGTTCTTTCTTTTGGGCCATATTTTTTTTGTCTCAGAGTGCCTGTTACATCGTAGTAAGGGGTGGAGCCTTAGTTATTCACGAGGGCCAGGCAACCCACATCACTGCATTCTGGTGCTGTATGTCAGGGAGGGGTCTGAGATGGAAAAATGCCACTTGCTCAGCTCTCAGCTGGCTTTCAGTTACTTCCCTGATACGCACAAGCAAATTGGGCTCTTCTGGTACTGATTCTCAGGTGGGTGGTTTGTGTACCTTCTAGAATCCTGTAGGTCTCTCCATCTAACTCTTCTGTGAGACTGGGAGTTTCTCCTGCCACCTCAACCCCCACATGTTTTTTCGGTCAGAGGTTTTGAGACTTTATTTCCCTGCACTGGAACCTTGGGTTGCATGGTCTGTCTTGCTCCCCAGTTGTTCCCCCCAGTTTATCCGCATGCAAATGTGAGGCCACCCCCTCTGTCAGTCACCGCCTTGCCTGCTCCAGTCCTCTAGCTGTGAGTGCACTCTGCCCCTCCTACTGGTCTGGATAAATATTTCTCCTTTATCTCCTTGGTTGTCGGACTTCCATACAGTTTGGTTTTCTGGTAATTCTGGTTATTTTTTGTTTTTAAATTTGTTGTTGTCCTTGTTTTGGTTGTACAAGGGGGAAAAGTTTATCTACCTATGCCTCCATCTTGGCCAGAAGTAGATTTGCTTTTAAAGGTTCACAAACATAGAATAAGTACAAAGATGCTAAATAAGTGAAGTATTTATATACCCATCAGATTATCTCCTTAGCTGTTTGTTTATCCAAATAAATCATGTGGCTCAACCTTTCTTGTTGGGAATTCAGAACACTGCCTGACAAAACCTTCCTCTCCCCAGCAAAAGAGCAATTTATTCCATTAAGCAAAACCTGGGTCTGTGAGAGCAGTCAGAATGGGACCCAGGAATGATACGTTGAGATATCCTGGTAAATTGCTGTTTCATCTCAGCAAGCTCACTCCACTCTTGTTTTTGTGTTGGAAAGGGGTTTCCAATAAATTATTCAGGATAAAGCATCTCTCCTTTCCACAACAAGGCTGTGTGTCAGAACCAGTCTTAAATACATAATCATAAATAGCCTCATGCAAGCAGCATTAGAGCCAGCATCTAATTGGTGCCTTGACCAGGCCTGGGGCAGAAAGCTTGCTTCAATGCAGTCAATGTTTACAGTATAAGAAAACAAGGGTTCCACAGAGCAGAATAGGCAAGATATAGATTTCCACTTACCAGTCAGCACGGGGCTGAGGATTTAGCCAGATCACATGCAGAGGGTGACGTGTCCCCTATGAGAGCCTGGACTTCTCACCAGCTCCAATCCCAATCTCCAGCCTCCTACACTCCCACCCTACCCTGTGTGCCCAAGACGACACAGGGGCCAGGGTGGATGTGGTCAGTTAGCATAGGTCCAAAGAGGCAAGACCCTGTCAATGTTGGAACTGAACAAAAAATGGTATTTCTCTCTTTCTATCCCTGGTAACAACCAACAGGGAGGTCTCGAGGCATTTCCAAATCCTCAGAATCTTACATAAGAGTGAAATGACATGGCAGAGCCCTGGTACATCTCTGGCAGTGGCCTAGGGTTTAGGACACCTGAGTTCCAGTCCCAGCTCTGCCACTACCAGGGGAGGACCTAACCTGGTGCCTCTCTCTGGGACTCAGTCTTTTCACCCATATAATGGGATAGTAACACCCACCATCCTTCTCCAGTGTGTCTGAGGATCTTTTAGTCAATGTGTATATCAGAGGGCCTTAAAAAAATCTGAAACTAATACAGTACAATAAGTATTTTTCTAAAAAAAAATGAAATGCCAGTTAAAAATACTCTTCTTGCTTTAAAAGCCTGGAGGGTAGCCCTGGCTGGTGTAGCTCAGTAGATTGTGCAAGCGCCTGCAAACCAAAGGGCTGCTGGTTTGATTACCAGTCAGGGCACATGCCTCGGTTGTGGGCTTGGTCTCCAGTAGGCAGCATGCAAGAGGCAACCACACACTGATGTTTCTCTTCCTCTCTTTCTCTTTCCCTTCCCCTCAAAGACACAAAAATGTTTTCTCAAAAAAGAATACTTTTAAATATAAGCCATCTGAATAGCCAAGCCATGGATCCAAATCCTCTGATTCAAGAAAAAAATGGGGTAACTCTGGAGGTAAGTCTTTCACAAAAACAAGTAAGATCTTCTTGAGCAGATTTTTGACAAGTTGCCATCTTTACTGGGTAACCAGAAAAGTCCAAGCTGTTACAAGAAAAAACAAAAATGAAATATGACACTCATTTGTCAATAGAATTAATTAATTAATAGAATTAATAAATAGAATTAAATACAAATTGAATTAATAGATTGACTTGCTTGTCTTGTGTAACTGGTTGGCTTGTTATAAAGATAATAAATATTGGTCAATTAATGAATGGTACAATTCAGGAGTGCATACTGATGCAGAGATTTCAAAGATGGCAAAGGCTGTCAGAACCTCCAATAAAACACTAGGACTGTTGCTTTCTACCTGACTATTGTCCCTACCAGACCTAAATCCACACAAAACTCACTCTCAAAATACTCTATGCAGAGTTTAAATCATTAAATCAGTTGTATTTCCCATCTCCAGCCTCCTCTAGCTTTGTGTTTGTATTCTGTCAAGATCAGAGACTCCCTCTACAGATGGCTGAATGGTTGCCCCCCAAAAAAGACACATCCACATCCTAATCTCCGGATGATCACTCACACCTAATCCCCATGTGTAAATAATATCACTCTATATGGCAAAAGAGTGAATATTACCTGATGTAGCAAAGTATACAATTCAGTTAAGGATCTAAAGAGCAAGTGCTCATCCTGGATTATCTGGTGCAGGGGCCAGCTTACTAAAACAATTACACATACCCTTTAAAAAGCAAGAGGCAAAGGAAGTTTTTGAGACAGACACAGAACAGAAGGAGGCTGTGTGATAGATGCAGAGATTGGAGTGATGTGGCCAAAAGTCAAGGAATACCTGAGCCACCAGAAGCCAGAAAAGGCAAGGAAGCATGCTCCCTGGAGCATTTAGAGGGACTATGGCCCTGTTAACACCTTGATTTCAAACTTCCAGTCTCCAAAACTGAGGGAATAAATTCTTATTGTTTAAGCCACCTTGTGTGTGGATATTTATTACAGAAGCTACTGGAAACTAATACACCCTTCTCTTACTAACCTGCTTCTTCCCTGTCCCTGTCCCTGTGAGCCATGGACAGCTGTCCAGGGGCTCACAGTCTGTGGCCGAGCCCAGCCTATACTCGGACTCACAGACTTAAGCGAATCCCTACCTCTACTTCTGCACATGCTGTTCCCAAACCTCTGGCTGTCAAACCTAAGGGACAAGTAAAGCAAACACCCTGAATCGAAGGCCTACACATTGGAGGTGCTGCCACTCCTGTCACGGGAGTTCCATGGCTCTGCATGGCATGCAGCATGTCTGTCTGTCTGTCTGTCTGTCTATCTGTCTATCACCTCAGCCCATCCTTTCCTGAGCAAAGTGGAAAACCCAGGCTTCCCACACACACAAGTGCTCCAAGCAGAACAGCATGATGACAACTCTCCCTGAGAATGGATGCCCCACATGACAGTGACTGAATCACAATTCCAGACATGGCTAGGGACATAGCCTAGCAAATCCCAAACTGAAGTTTATTTCAAGGATCTGGCACATGAGGCCGAAGACCCAGGGTATGGCCCCAGGTGACACTGAGCATGGGTGGGTGTCAGCCATCTTTCAAAGAACAGGCCTGGGCTTTACTAATATTATAGATACAGAAACTGAGGTGTGAAATATTACCTGTTGGGGTTGCTTATTTATTACTTATAACCACCCTTTTTCTTTATAACAAAACATTTTAAAGAATATAAAAATAACACCAAGGAGAAAAAATTGAGGAAAGTAATAAATACAAATGAGGGATACCATGGACCTAAGGTGGAAAATATCAAAATGACACACACACTTACTATGATAAGCCAACAAATTGTATAAATAATGTAAAAGGGGAAACCTAAGCATTTAACAATGTCTATGAGATAAAAAAAAATTACTGGGGTAAAGGATAATTTTCTTCATACTGAACACCTTCTCAACAGTAGGCATGACTGGGTGTCTCATGGGTACTCTCTTCTCCTGGGGACCCACAGAGATCTCACCAGCAGTAAACGCAGTTCGTGGGCACAGCATGGTGAGGGGAACACCAAAATGGAAAAAGATCAAATTTCTGGACTCCCAGTCCAGTGCTTATCCCAAGCTGTTAACAAGGCTAGGATAAGGTGAAGCAGGACAAGGGAAATATTTATTTAAAGACAATGATTTTCTCCAGCTACAGTCTGAGGATGGGATAAGGTTAAAAAAAAAAAGTTAAATATCAAGGCCATGACCGTCATGGGAATCATTGCAAACTGAAGGAGATGAAAAGGACTTGACAATACAATGCAACACATGATTTTGGCTAGGAAGGCGTAATTGGGACAATCAGTAAAATCTGAGTGTGATCTGGACATCAAGGCTAACTTTCTGATTCTGACGGTTGGATTGCGGTTCTGTGGGAGAACAATTTGTTTGCAGGAATGAAGCACAAGTGTACTCAGCAGTAAGGGATTATCAGCTCAACAACTTCCTCTCATTCATTAAGGAAAAAATTTGCACTTTCAACTTTTCTGTAGTTTAAGAGTGTTTCAAAATTTAAAATAAATTTTAAAAACTCAGCTCAAAAAATTCATGGAAAGAATAAATCCAACCTTGTATAGACGCATCCAAAAAAAAAAGTCTTTCGGGAGTTGGCACAGGTGATGGAGAAGGATCCAGAACATCAGAGGGGGACAATGGCTACTCACAGAGGCCTGTCTTTCATCATCTAGAGGAGAAGGAAGGCAGGAAGAAAATGCTAGTCTCCATTTCCATAACGAGTCCTGTTTCAAATGGGTCAGAGATTGCAAGTAGAAGAGAATTTTATCCCCCAGACTTCAGGGAGTTAGTTAATGATAGACACTTTAGCTCAAAGCTAAACAAATAGTTCCAATGTCCAGCATTATGTACCCAATTCTGAAGTTGTCTACAGCTCTCACTATGGCCTGTCATCTCAGCCTGTTTTCTGTTTGCTTGCTTGCTTGCTTGCTTGCTTATTTTTAGAGAAAGAGAGGAAAGGAGAGAGAGAAGCACTGACGTGAGAAAAGCATTGATTGGTTGCCTTAGTACGCACCCAGACAGAGGATCCTTGCTGGACAGGGGATCAGGGGTCATCTGTGTCTGGACCGGGGATCGTGTACACCCATGCCTGGACCAGAGATGAACCCACAACCTAGGCATGTACCTTGACTGAGAATCGAACCCCCAATCTCCCAGTTACAGGATGACACTCCAAACACTGACCCACACTGGCCAGGGCACAGCCTGTTTTTCTTAAGCACTGAGACAAAAGAGGCAGCCAATGCAGAGGCAGAATTTGAATTTGCCTCAAAAATGTGAAAGAATAGGCCCAGCTAAGCCGCAGCCCCCAGACATCTGATATGTGGAGGATTGGTGGGTGGTTCCTAGGAAGGTCAGTTGAAAGAAGAAGCCACATGTGAAACTATTGCAAAATCTGATTCCTGGGCAATGATCCACTCAGAAAAGGAGGAGGTACTCTGAGTAGGGTCAACTGTCAGTCACTCTGATATGGCTTTGGACCAGGTCCCCACTGGCTTTTGCCTCTGTCCTAGGGAAAGAATGTTGCACTCAAAAGGTCAATGAACACACGTCAGCCTGACTTCATTTGGAATCAGGAATGACTACATTCTCCTGACCAAGTCATGTGACCCTCTCCACCTACTTGCCATTACTTATTCAACAAAGCCATTTCCCTACATTAACATGTAAGAGTCCATAATTCTAGGTATTTGCTAATTATAGCTGTTAGACATAGGGAAAGACACAAATATGCAACTGTCAAACTGAGTGTCTCCTAATCCAACAACTCAAGGAAAAGAGAAAAAGAGCCTTTCCAAGACAGATATGTCTGAGTTAAAAGTGGTTGTTCAGTGGCAGGCTAAATTCTCCTCTCTTTCCTAATAAGGATTCATTACCTGACATAGGATGTGAGTTGGCAGAGTGTTGGTGGGGCAAAATGTGGAGAACAATTACATGTTGATGACAGAGTTCTCCTCTGTCTTTCATGATCTCTGTTCAAAATTTCATTTTGTAGCCTTGGCTCATATCCTACCTTTCGTGATGCTTGGCCTGGCTTTCTAGATTAGTCAAATCTACCAATAATCTGTTAGCTAAAGTGGCCTGGGTCCTTGTGAAGTTTCCTCAAGACAATAAGAAGCCATGGCTACCTGCAAACAGATCCAGGCATGGGCATGAAAATATCCCTTGATTTCCACGCTGGCAGCCCTCCTGCAGAAGCCAGTGGCCATCACTAGTCTTGTGATGAGTGGGTTTGTTTCTCATGGTCAAGGATCTGGGTCCCAAGGTGATGGACTGCCAGCCCACCCTCTCCCCATTTCTTGGGTCAGCATGGACCATGGGAAAGAGTGGTATGAACGAGCAATATAGAACTGCTGCAAACCAGCATCGCACAAGTGCCTGGGGCAGGAATCAGTCGGGAACCCAGACCAGCCCCACATTCCCAAACAAGATGGCGCCACAAGACACCCCTTCCTCACTGCTCTCCCTGGCCACCAAGGAAGTCAGAGGCTAGAAGCATGAGCCCCAAACTCGGGGGTTGGACTGAGACACACTAATGAACACTAAGACGGGACATGGGAAGAGAAAGGAGGGCCCTCCATTAGTGCATAATGTAATATATAGCACCTACCATAATACTACAACTTATATGTAAAGTTTAATATGTACTAAATTATAGTTTGTTTGTTTGTTTTTTCATTTTACCATGGACTTTTTTTCAAGTGCCCAATGGTAGGTAGTTAAGAACAATCAAACTGATGATTCTGCTGTTTCTCTCTCAGTGTTACACTGGTATCCTATGAAAACCTCACTTGGCAAGATCAAGGCTGCATGTGGGGAAGCCAGTTTAGGCTGGTTGTTTATAGCCACTGTCTAATCATCAAGATCATTTACACTGTGAAAAGGATCATCAGCTACCCATTCAACGTGAGAGCACAGCCTGATGTTCCCACCATTTTGTCCAAAGCTCCCTGCAGACCTCGCCTTCCTCTCCTCCTCTCCTCCTTCCCAGGAGAATTGACAGAGACTATGCGGGGCCCTCTGATCTTGGCTGAGACCCTCCAAGGAAACTGCCAGATCCAAGTTTCACTGGTTAGAGCATACAGTGCTGACTGCCACCACAAAAATCACCTGACGACGCCACAGACAAGACAGCTGTGCCAGATGTCATTGCCTGGCAGGCACAGATGTGAAAGTTCCCTGGTATCCTACCCGGTCACCCTCCCCAAGCCACCCTGCCTTGTTTCATCCTCTGAATTTCCCACTTACAAGCATTGGACAGCTTCCTGGCCAACCTCCAAGTTCTTTACAATGTGAGCTCAACCTCTCATCTCCCACCACTCTCTGCATCCTCTCCTTTACTCCAGTCGTACAGAATTAACCTTCATTCCCCCAAACACACCATTTTTAGGTCTCATGGCCTTTGCATGTACTGTTCCTTCTGCCTCAAATTTCCTTCCCTTTGATCAATGCCTATTCAACCTCCAAGACTAAATAAATCCAAACAGCATCCCCTGCACTGCCCACCTCTGGGCTCCCTTTGCACACCATTCATGCTGCTGGCACAGAGCTAGTCACACTGCGTTATAAATTCATTTTTTGTCAGTTTCTGAGTTTCTCAAGGGCAGAAGTATGTCCCATGTTTTTAGTTTCAGCAGGAAAGCCTGGAGAAAGGTTCAGTACAAATCCAATCAACAAACACTTTGAAATGAATTAGGATTTGTGGAGCACATTGTCATTTACAAAAGACTTCTAATAGGTCTCAAGATGGCACCTCTCTTAGTGTTTCCAGGCCTGAGACTGTCACTTTCAGATTTCAGTCAAGGTTAGAGGGTCCAGATCATTTCTGATCAGCAAAGGTGGTATCTAGTGTACCCTCCTTTGTGTTTAGAACTGAGCTAATTAGTGTGGGGAAGTCAAAAGAAAGACCTTGCCTTGAAAGATTTGCATTGAAAGACTCACATTAGCAAAACACTGACAGAAAGGTGCTTAGCAAATCACTTGAGTTAAAAAAAGATAAGAGCAGTGATTTAAAAATTTTAAGTCCTGATATACCAGTCGGTTGTGAAATCAATTCAGTGAATCATGTCTAAAATCTTGAAAGGGTATGGAGTGGAATGGAGTAGGACAAGATAAGATAACATAGCAGAGCACTGCATGGAATAGACAATGTCAGACCTAGTGCATCAGAGCCAGTTGAGAGTATTATATGAGTGTTCTGAGTCATGGAATAGTAAGTGTTTTTACCATGGGTCATGGCCAAAAATATTTGAAAACCACTGTCTTAAATGTGATCAGCAGGGAATAGGCAATGAAAAGGTTCACCTAAGTGCCCATATTAAAAAAAAATTGCTCCTAAAAAAGTGGAGAAGAAAGGAAAAGAGAGAAAAATCGGGAGTGATTTAGAATCACAGTTAGGAAAGCACCCTGGGAATGAGTTGTGGAAGATATTTTAAGAATGAGATAGCTAGTGCTCAATTAAAGGTTGTTTTGCAGAAACAAGAAAGATTTCTGAAGTCTACTAAGGCACACTCTGTTCTTCCTTGACCAATACACACACATAAATCCTTTCTGAAAATAACAAATAATCTGTGTTTAAGCAACATGATCATTGATTCCAGCTAACTCTATGTAGAATAGAAGCAGCAAGACAAACAATGGGTATGAAGGGATGGGAGCATACAGCCAAAGAGGAGCACAACCATGCAAGCCCCTTAGGAATCTGCACAAACTGTACAGTCACAGGGAGCAAATGGAAGTCTGGGTCTCTTCTGCAGGTTTCAAGGGACTGTAGACGTCAGCCAACATCCAAGTCTTCTGTGAACATTCACACAGGCTGGAAGTGAAGAATGCCACAATCATGTTACAATGACAGAAAGCTAAATGGCATGCCACCCAGTCCAGCCAGATCTCCCTCTATTGCCTCCTCCAGGAGCCATCTAGATGCCACCACATACACCTGCAGAGATGGAGAGGGCACTGTCCCCTGCAGCTGCCATTTCTCCGTCCATTATAGCCCTGAGGCCAAACGGACAAGTCTGATATGATATTCCTGTACGCACTCTGTCCGTGCCCTGAGTCTCTCATCTCCTGACATAATAGCCACAAACCCTCCTAGCTTTTCCTGGAGACCATGCCTTCTGTCCCCCCTCACCAGCTGGTCCCCTTCACGCAAACACACTGGGCTTCACACACGGTTCCTTTACAGCACCCTAGTTATAGATGGCCATGCATAGGATCCAGAAACCTCAGCCCCCTTGTTTTAGATGCTGCACTCGCCTTAAAGCAGTCTGAGGTCCCAGGAATAAATGTGGCTGGTGGTATTCATCTAGTTTGTCTAATTAAACTTGTAGGAAGTAAGAAATTTATGCACATCTTGTTCAGCTGCCTCGTGGCTTTCAAAGCACAAGTTCTTCTTGCTAATTCAATAGAAAGAGTCTGTATTTCCTCTACAGATCCTAACAATGGAAAATGTGATTTCCTGCAGCCCATTCATCATAACAAAGTTCCACCACAACAAAACAATTCAATGTTCCTGTGGTTATAATAGGGTTGTTGCTATTTCCACCCAATAACCAGACTTACAGAACTTTCTTTTTGGACTGGATTTTTGAAACTGTGATATTGATTGATATTCATTCCATTTCGTGTAACAGAAAGAGAAATAGGCATGAGTGAGATTGCTGGATTCAGAGCCTGGATCCCTCATTTATCAGCCCCGAGATCTTTACAAGTGACTTGACCTTGACCTCTCAGTGCCTCAGTTTCCTCATCTACAAAGAAAGGAGAATAAAAGAAGCCACAGGCTGTTGCGAGGTTTGCACGCATCCGTGCATGTGCGGTGCTCAGCACGGGGCCTCACACCAGGTGAATGTCCCATAAGCACAGTGACAATTCAGCCTGTTGCCCAAGTTGGGGCAATTCTGAGACTACAAAGGAACACTATTGAAAATGGAGACAACTGTACTTGAACAACAAAAAATAAAAATAAAAAAATTAATTTACATCTTTTTAAGCTTTAAAAAATATACTATGTAGAGATACAGTCTTAACTGGGACATAGGGCCCACCTGTCAACATGCATCAGCCACAACCATGATGATGACATTCTTCTTACCTGAGCCCTCACTGCCCAGCTACTGAAGAACAGCGATAATATCCAATATCCACGTTCTAGGATCACTGAGAGGATTTAAGATGATCTACCTAAATGGCTGGTACCCAGTAGTCCATCAACAAGCAGAAACTTTTAAAATATGTTTATGGCTTCTAACCTAAAGTTCATTTCCTTCTGATATCAAAATGAGGCTGGAGGTCCTGGACCCCGTGGCTTTCTGTTCAAACACAGCCTGTTAATAACTGAAGAGGAAGGAACAGCCGTGCACGGAGAGTCAATCTGAGTCCTTTCTTGGCTCCAGCTGATGAATATAAATGATTTGACAATTAAAAAGCCATTAGGCTATTAAAAATAGCTTCTAAGAACAATCTCTCAGTAAATTATTTTCATGCTTAAAAACCCAGCTGAAAAGAATATAAATGGTAATAAAGGCCATCCGAAAAGTCAATAACCAGATATAACAGTCAATTTCTCTGATATTATTGTCTAATTAAGCAATTTTGCTTTAGTTGAGATTGCATTTAACTGAGTCAGTATATTCTAAAAGTGATGTAGAACCAATTTCTTTCAGGCTAAAGAGAAAAAAACAAAACTCCAGAACAAGGAGGAACACATTCCGATTTATGTTTTGAGCTCACTAGCTGACTTTCCAAGGTGTGTTTCAGGAGCTAAAAGGGACCCTGTCAAATGAGCCAGGGGCCTGAGAGGCAGCCACACTCTGCAGCCTGTGTACCTGGGAGCCGGGAGATGCTCTGTCTTCACAGCCTCTTGCCCACAGAAGCAAGAGGCTGAGTGGTTCTCTCTCAGTCCAGTGATTCTCGGGCTTTGGGGAGTTTTTAAAAATCCCCATACCAAACCCCTCCCAGACCAGAATCAGTGAGAGGGGGACAGCAGCTGCAGCATTTTTTAAAGTTCCCCAGGAGATTCTGACGTGCACCCAAGGTGGAGAACCATGGTTCTGGATGGTTCCTGAAGCAACTGTAAGCAGCAGTCAGGTGGTCGAAAAATTCCTTAAGGACATGACTTTTCTGGTTCCTGGCCTCAGTGCCCTGAGAAACAAGGTGGACCAGTGGGCTCTCTCCATAGTTTACTGACACCCCTGAGGATACTGGGGGAATCTACCCCACAAGAAAACTGCAGCATAAAGATGAATGTTCCTTGTGCTGAGAGCAAATGTCAACTGGGTGAATGTGATGGTTAACTTTATATATCAACTTGACCAGGCCACCAGGTACAAAGATATTGGGTCAAATATTATTCTGGGTGTTTTGGTGAGGAAGTTTTGAATGAGATTAACTTCGAAATCTGCAGACTGAGTAAGCAGATTGTCTTCCCTAATGTGGGTGGGCCTCATCCTATCAGTTGAAGGCCTACATAGAACAAAAAGAATGACCCTCCCCAGTAAAAGAGAATTTCCACCTGCATGACTGCCTTTGAACTGGGACATCAGTTTTCCTGCTTTTGGGCTTGAACTGAAACATCAGCTCTTCTTGGCTCTCAAGCCTGCCAGCCTTCAGACTGAAACTAGACCATCAGCTCCCCTGGGGCTCCTGCCTACCTCCTCTCCCATAAAATCTTGCAACCTGTCAGCTTCCATAATCACTTAAGCCAATTTCTTATAATAAATCTTTTTCTAGATATGTACATATATACAACTTATTGGTTCTGTTTCCCTGGAAACACCTGCCTAATGCAGGTGTGTCTTTCTTTCTTGCTGTTCCCCTACTACTCACCTCCCAAGGAACCACAGGCTGCCTCAACGCAGTGGCATAACTGGCAATGCAGATGGCCCAAATAATCCCTGGTGTCTGCACCCTTGTGGTGTCCCCTCCCTCTCCGCATCAGAGTTGGTCTGTGTGGCCAACAGCACAAAGCAGACCCAACAGTGTTTAACTTCCTAGGCCAGGTCCTACAAAGCATGTGGCTTCAGCCTTGCTCTCTCTCAGATCAGTTGCCAGCTGCCATGTCGTGAGGACACTCAGACAACCCTGTGGAGAGATGCACGCGGCCAGGAACTAAGGCCTCTGACCAATAGACTGCAAGGCACTGAGGTCTCCTGATAACAGCCACATGAGTCTGTTGAAAAGCCAGTCCTCCACCCCAGTGAAGCCTTCAGGTGATCCCAGCTGACGACATCAACCCCTCCCCACATCTCCACACTCCCCTCCCACAGCAACAAATCCTGGCCGCTCTCTCTCTGGACAAGATGTCTGGAGTCCATCCATTCATTTCCCTGCATTTCTTCAGTCTCCTCCTAGTTCACGTCCCTGCTATGTCTCACTGGATCTACTTCAATAGTCTCCTGAATTGTCTCCCTGCTTCCACTCTTTTGCCCTTTCCAGTTGTTTTCCACACAACACCAGCGGTTAGATCAAAAGTCCCCAAATTCTTGGTTCATGTCACTCTTAGTGTCTCAGTAAATTTTTTCACAGCACCCCTAGTACCAAGAAATACCTAACAGTCCTGTTTGGTTGGGGTCACATAGGTATTTATATCTCAACAATCAAGTGTCCATTTAAAAATAATAGTACATATAAATTGAAAGAAAAATTAATATTTTTGTATCATTCTTAAATAACCACAACCACTCAGTATTGGGTAGTGCACAACTCCTACGACTTGAACTCAGATTAGGCCATCCTCAGTTCCTATCCCATGTTAACTGGGGCTTTTTATCACCACTGCCAACTCTAAAGATGGAGTTACACGTGCTTCCCTTGAGTCTGTTCACGCTGCTCAACTCTTCAGTGACTAATACCGACATAATTGTATTATTGTAAATGCCATCTGTGAGTTCTCAGTTATTTTCATCAACCCATAGTGAAAGCTGAGAAGACTTTTTTATGTTTTCACAAGAGGATACAAGTATTTTAAGCCCACCAACGCAAAAGTGATGTAGGGAGAGGGAAAAGAAAGAGCAGCAGCATGAAGAAACTAAATTCATAGACCAGACACTAATTGTAGAGTATTTCACTCAGGGTTATCATGGGAGCCAATAGAAGAACTAAACACCAAGAGTCAGCTGAGTCTGCAGTGTGGGCCTAAGGGTACAGGTGAGAAAGGCTTACTTTTCATTTCTGTACACTCCCTTTTATGACCTTCTGAACCACTTCTTTTAACCACATGAACGTTGCTTTTATAAAGCAAACAAAATCATGTGTTTCCTTCCATCTGGGATTTCAATGCCCCCTTCCACAAACCAGTTTGAAGTGACTTTTTACATATGTGTCAGGCATGGTGTTCAATTGCAAGGTTTTGCCTGTATACTATATCATGTCACTTGTCCCCTTCTGGTGTCATTTCCCATATGGTTCCTTTATACAGGACTCTACAAATGTGACTGCTAACTCCCCTATCTAACTCCTTAGCTTCTAGGGCACCAAGAGTATGCCTTAAGTTTTATTAGTATGTGAGTCTCCTCTGTGTGCTGCCTACAGAAGAGATCCTATAGGTGGCTGTTTTCTGACCCCAAGTCTATTTGGCTACCAAGAGAGGCTGAAGATCAGCTTCAGAGGAGCACAGCATTTATTTGTCTTTTCTGCTGGATTCTATTCTCCTTGCAGACAGTCCCTGATTTTTATACATTGTCAAGCGATTAGAGACTAACAGATGCCAGCACACAAAAACTACTCAATACAGGACTATGGGATGAATAAATGAATGAATGAGTGCATTCAGGAAGCTGAAGAGAGAGTCATCTAGAATCAAGACAGCTTGCTTCTGCAGATATTACACAGTAGTGCTCTATCCTTCAAATTCTATTTTTCACTATACTTTGGCATTAAACATTGAACCCTTTTGTCTGTATATGCCATGTGTTCAAACCCTATAATATTTAAAAGGATCTTTGCTACAGACCACTACACACTTATCAAAAGTTCTCATTTGGATCTGAGTTTCTCAGAAAAAGAGGAAGAGTTCTAGATTTCTTTTCCTTTTTTCTTTTTTGACACTTTAGTATTTTATTGCATTTCTATTATTTAACAAGGGTTACCAAATGAGGTCTTAGTGCTATTCCAGGAACTTTTTAAAGTATATTTTATTAATTATGCTATTACAGTTGTCCCATTGTTTCTCACCTTTTTCACCCTTCCCCCTGCACCCCCATAACCTGGAGCATTCCTTCCTTTAGTTCATGTCCATGGGTTGGGTCGTACATATATGTTCTTCCACTTCTTCACTTCCTATACTGTCCTTAACCTTGCCCTGTCTATTTTATGAGTACCAACTATGCTTCTTATTTCCTGTACCTTTCCTCCTATTCTCCCTCTTCCTCCTCCCTGCTGATAACCCTCCATGTGATCTCCATGTCTGTGATTCTGTTCCTGTTATAGTTGTTTGCTTAGGTTTTGGTTTTGTTTTTGCTTTGTTTTTTAGATTTAGTTGTTTATAGTTGTGAGTTTGTTCTCAGTTTACTGTTGATAGTTTTTTATTTTCTTTTTCTTAGGTAAGCCCCTTTAACATTTCATATAATAAGGGCTTGGTGATCATGAACTCCCTTAACTTTACCATGTCTGGGAAGCACTTTATCTGCCTTCCATTCTAAATAATAGCTTTGCTGAATAGAGTAATCTTGGATGGAGGTCCTTGCCTTTCATGATTTTGAATACTTCTTTCCAGTCCCTTCTTGTCTGTAAGGTCTTTTTTGAGAAATCAGCTGACAGTCTGATGGGAACTCCTTTGTAGGTAACTCTCTCCTTTCCTCTTGCTGCTTTTAAGATTCTCTCCTTATCTTAATCTCAGGTAACTTAATTATGATGAGTCTTATGATGAGTCTTGGTGTGTGCTTCCTTGGATCCAACTTCTTTGGGACTCTCTGAGTACCCTGCATTTGCATGTCTTGTTCCTTTTCCAGATTGGGGAAGTGTTCCTTCATTATTTGTTCAAATAAATTTTCAATTTCTCACACTTTCTCTTCTCCTTCTGGCACCCCTATGCTCAGATATTGGAATATTTAAAGTTGTCCTACAGGTTCCTCAGCCTCTCTTCATTTTTTTGAATTCTTATTTCTTCATTCTGTTCCAGTTGGATGTTTATTTCTTCCTTTTGTCCCAAATTGTTTATCTGAGTCCTGATTTCCTTCGCTCCACTGTTGGTTCCCTGTATATTTTTCCTTATTTTACTTCATGTATTCTTCATTTCTTCCTTCATTTTGTGACCAAACTCAATAATTTCTGTGAGCATCCTGAGTACCAGTGCTTTGGACTCTGCATCTGATAGGTTGTCTATCTCCTTGCTGCTTAGTTCTTTTTCTGCAGTTTTGACCTATTCTTTCATTTGGGCAATATTTCTTTGTCTCAGTGTACCTGTTACATTGTAAGGGGCAGAGCCTTAGGTATTTGTCAGGATGGGGCAACCCACTGCCTTGCGTTGTGGTGCTGTATGTGAGGGAGGGGTCAGAGAGAGAACAATGCTGCTTGCTCAGCTCTCACGGCACTTTCCATCACTTCCCTCACTGCCCCCAAGCAAACTGGGCCCTTCTGGTGGTGGTTCCCACGTGGGTGGGCTTGTGTACATTCTAGGACCCTGTGGTCTCTCTAATGGACACTCCTGTAAAACTGGGAATTTCTCTTGTCACCACAACCCCACAGGATTTTACACCCAGAGATTTTGAGGTTTTATTTCCCTATGCTGAAACCCTGGGTTGAGTGCTTTGTCTCACTCCCCATTTGTTCCTCCCAGTTTATCTGCATGTGAATGTGGGAAATCCCAGCTGCCAGCTGCCACGTGCCTGCCCCAGCCCACGGCCTCCTTGCCACAAATTCTCTCTGCCCTGGCTGCCCATCTCCACCCCTCCTACTGGTCTGAATGAATGTTTCTTCATTAACTCCTTGGTTGTTGGACCTCCATGCAGTTTGATTTTCTGTCAGTTCTGGTTGTTTTTTGTTTTTAAATTGGTTGCTATCCTTCTTTTGGTTGTTCGAGGAAGCAGAGCATTTCTACCTAGGCCTCCATCTTGGCCAGAACTCCCTGGATTTCTTTTCTTTTGGGGTTTTTGTTTCTGTTTCAACTTGCCTCAGTCACAAGACCCAAAATTCCAGCCAGGATAATATACTCATATTCTCTCTCTCTCACATACACGTACATGACAACCATCTCTGAGTCTCTTAAATCCCATTGAATGCCCTTAGGATCTGTAAGATTTTATAAAACATTTCCTTTCGTAACACACATCTTTGAGGTCTTCTCTGAGATGACCCCAAACCCTTGAACTACTTCAGGCTGAAAGCTATTACCCGTGTTGAGTGCAACATCATCTACCTCTTAAAAGCCTTTTGACTTTCCAAAGTGTAGCATTCCACATTGCCCTCAAGCTAGAAAAACCTCCAATTACTGGTAAACACTACTCAGATGTGACAATGAAAATATAACAACAGCTTCGATCACATTATCTTAAATGTATTTCCTCTGCAGGCTTGCAACAATACCCCACCCTATACCTGTCAGGCATTGCCCTTTCATAACCTCCACAAGAAAACCAGTAGGAAGGTCACTGGCTGCCACCACTTATCAAACCTCTATTCTTTGTTAGACACTGCACTACAAATACAAAGAACCTAAAACAGTGGGAACATAATAAATGTCACCTAAAACCCAGGGATGACTCCCTTGGTATGTCTATGATAGACAGCAGAACCCAGTATCACTGTCAGCAGGCTGCTGGCTCTTCGATGGCTCTGTCCACCTCCTTGCCTTCCACACTGGAAGAATCAGGTGTCCAGTGCCTAGCTTCTGTTCACAACATGGGCTGGAGGGCAGGGTCTCAGAGGAGGTAGCCTCCCTCAGTGAGGCAAATAAATATGTGTAAGTTTGAAAGAAAAATTAATTAAGTTCAGCCATTGCCTGCACAGCTTTGGGCAATGAACTTCAAGTCCTACAGAGTCCATGTGCGCAGACAGAGAGCATGTGTTGGAGTTCCCACTTTAGTTCACTCGTTCCCAGGCCCCCTCCTCCGCACACATGGACCCACATGCCTGGATTTACAGGGTGCTTCAGATGTCTACACCTTAACCAGCAAGAAAGAACCTCCATGCCCCACAGCGCCCCCATGCCTTCTTTCTCCCTCCGGATTTCCCACTTCCTCATCTGTCATGCGTGTCATCATTTCTGTTCTGATTGGTAGAGAAAGGAGAACATTTGGGCCCTAGGAGAAGTAGAAATGGAGGAAAAGAAGAATCTGAGAAGGGAGGTCTGTTCTGGTTAAGACTCCAGGTTGAATAGCTTTTTAAAAAATTACTCAAATGAATTGTCCTATAAAGGTTTCTCCTTTGCTAACAACATATCCTTGGATAGGGACAGTTGAGACAGATGGTGGGTATATACCCTAAATATACAAGTACTCTGTCGGTTATTGTAATTATGGTGAGCTTTACATACGAGCATTAACTAAACGAGCATTATCTCGTTTAATCCAAAAACTGACTCTGCATTATCATCTCTATTTCACAAATTAGGAAAATATATTCAGAGTTAGCTGGATCTTTCTGTTGTCAACTATGTTGATTGTTTCCCAAAACCCCCTTCTGTATGGGGCTCTGAGTTAGAGATGGCCACAGGAGGAAGTTGTGCAAGATTGGGGGTGGGGGACAGAAGTGAAGTGTAGGAGGGTCCATTGCTTTCTGAAGGATTTCAGGGTCAGATGTGGTGACAGGCAGAAACAAAAATGCCCGGCAGGTTCTAGCTTATTCTTCCTTTTCTCCATTCCATATCCAGCTCTTCTTCCAAAATGCTCGCACTGCTGACCAACAGTGACCCTGCCCACCATGGCTGTTTGCCCACAGACCCACAGAGTTGGTATCTTCCAGTAAACCTCTATATGACCTCCAATTTCAGCAGCTGGATAAGCCTGGCCTCCTTATCACCAGGGCTTCAGAAAGCCAATGAGTAACTTCTCAGATCCTGCAACTCCTCTTCTGGATCTAATTCCTACAACATACCACTATTCAAGTATCTCTAGTTCTGCTTCCCAGACTGAAGTTCAACAAGTAAAAAAATATCAAATAATGTCCAAAGGCCAGATGCCTAGCAAGTAGCAGACCCAGCAGCCAGGTAAGTATGGAATCTGTGGAAAGCTCTGAGGGTTGAACCAGAAGTGGCAAATCTCATCTAGCTTAGGAGATGGTCCCAAGGGAACCCCCAGGTCTCCAAACATGTTGCCCAAGCCCATGGCAAGCTTCCCCTGGGGCAGCCCCCGGTCCCAGAGTGTCCCATTCAGTGGTGGCATCTAGTGTCCAGAGTCAGTGGGGAGAACCTCAGTCTTGTGAACACTCTTCCTGTCTTGAGGAGACCTCTATCAACCTCCAGGTAACAAAATACATCTTTCGTCTCACCTCCTTTCCAGGAAAGAGGACAGATTGGCTATCAGAAGCCAACCAAGCAGGGCCACCACCTCCATTTGGAACTCAAATATGAGACACAGGAGCTGGACTTCAGGAAGAGGAAGCAGCTGAACACCAGGTCTGCTTTCCAAACCACACCCGGGGGCAGGGAGTGGCCATGAGGGACCTGCCTGCCATGACAAAACTGTCTTGGGAACCAAAGAGATTTTAGGAGGAAGATTTAGTGACACCCTCAGGAAGTGAGTGCCTGGGGAAGGGCAGAGAAAAAGGCACTGATACCCTCGCATTTTCCAAGAAGAGCCTACTGAGAAGCACAGTATCATGACTGAGAGCTCAGACCCCAGAGACAAACAAAGCAGGGGAAATAGGACACTTGTTACTCATGGTACCAAAACGCTCTGCGCAGGAGAGGTAAAAGGCTCTGGACTTGCTGCGGAAGGCAGTCTGTGGTGGACGTTGGACCACAGAGTGGGAGCAAAGCATCTCTACTGAAAAATCTGAACAAGCTACCCAGACTTGCAAGTGAAATCCTTGAATGCCAATGGCCTCCCTGCTCATCCATGTCTAGAAACCAATCTCCTCTCATACCCACCTGTTCTGCCGCTGCTCACCACTCAGAGCCAACTCATTCTAGCTCATCACCATTTGTACAGGCTTAAAATCCCCTCTAGGCCACTTCTTCTTGAGACTTTTTCCTCCTCTATAAAATAGGGATAAAAGTAGTATCCATCTCAGAGCTGACCTGAAGATTAAGTGACTTAATAGTGTAACTCACCGAGAATACACAGGGATCACTGCAAGAGTTTCATAGATGCTAGCTCTTCTGAAGTGCTTTCTGTTTTCCAGGCAATGCTGCAACAGGCATAATGTTTGACCCCATCAAGGGCTGGTTGGGACTTTGTGGTGTGTAGAAGCAGCCCCAGCATGGAGGCCACATACCAGGCATCATGTCTGCCCAGCCAGTGAACTGCTCCTAACAGGCAGCCACAGTGGGATTATTATGGTTGGAATTGTGTCCCCAAAAAAATGTATGTTGAAGAGGGACACAACATACCTCTTGCTGGAGGAAATGAAGAAAAGCAATCCATTCCACACTTGTTTGCAACCAGGAATCTCAACAAACCCCATCCCTGAGCAAAGAGGAGGAGGAGCCATCCAGGAAATCACTGCTCCCTGCAGTCAGGGCACCTCACTGGACACCACCAAAGTTGTAGAGATGAACAAGACACTCACTTGGCCTCAGGGAAGCTCCAGGTCTGGAAGCAGACAGGAAGCAGGCGGGACCCCATGAAGATGCACAATGGGAGCAGGACACACTGTGCAGCAACAGAGCTAGTCCCAAGTGTGGGTAGTAGTGAAGCAGGTGAGGAAGGAGAAGAGGGATTCCAGCAGAAGGTTTATTAACAAACGGCACCTCAGAATGTGATCTTTTTTGGAAGGAAGGTCTTTCCAAAACTAATTAACTTAAAATGAGGTCACTAGAGTAGGTCCTAATCCAATATGACCAGTGCCCTTATCAAAAAGATAAATCTAGACACTGAGACAGATACATACAGAGGGCAGACAATGTGAAGAAGCAGAGAGACGGCAATCATATGAAGGGAGAGATGCATCTACAAGTCACAGGACACTAAGGATTGTGGCAAACATCAGAAGCTGGGAAAGGCAAGGTTCTCCTAGAGCCTTCAGAGAGACCATGGCCCTATCAGCACCTTGTTTTGGACTAACACAGACTGTGGCCTTGATCCTTGCCCAGAGCTGCCTGGACTGTGGAGCAGGAGGGGCCTACATGCCACTTGTCATGGGGGTAGGGAAACAAAAGAATTCAATCAGCAAAGAAAATGAGAAGAAAATCACAACACAGAAAAAGCAAGACATAGAGAAAGCCAATCTTGATTGTTACTTGATTCTCTGTTTGGTCCCTTCTTAAGGGCTGTCTAAATTTTTTTCCTAAACTCTGACAGCACCTGTATGTCCCTGTAATAAATTTTTCTTTCAGTCTTAATCTAGTTCAAGTGAATTTGTACTATTTTCAACCACAGAACTAAAAAATGCAACAGCCATAAACTAACAGAAAACAAAAACACAATGATCACTGTGGTTCAACTTTACAAGTGCCACCTCCAAGACCTGGCAGACAGAGTGTGACACCAAGAATGTACAGGGCATGGGACCCCTTTGCAGTGAGATGGCCACTCCCCTCACTGTCACAGGATTCCTAGAAGTTGACAAGAATAAGAAACATTCTAGGCAGAAGGGACCATGTTTTACTCTGTTTCCACAAGATTAACACCAAGCTGGTTGACATTGGGAAAGTTTTATTATTCTTGAATTGAAAAGCAATCAATCTGGAAACAAATTCACTGCCTACTTGCCATGTTAAATTGAGCCAGGCATCGGGAGATTGAACTGTCCCACATCCTCCTGTTTTCAAAAGGAAGCCTCAAGTTCTCTGCCAGTTGAGACTGCATCTATTGATCCCAAAGCAAATTGACTCTCCTGTCTGTGTATTGTAATTTCAGACACAGACACTGAAAGATGTTACTTTCTGATCACAAGAGCAGTGTTCAAGCTGCAGAAATATTTGCTTCCTTCCTCCACACTCCACCAATTAAGGCGAAGTATCGAAGAAAATCACATTGCAGCAGGTTGAATAAATGAAATGCCGTGGTAAGTAGACACCCCAAGGTATGTATGGAATTGGGAGACAGGTCTCATAGGGGCAAAATATATCTTTCCCTTTCCCTCTCTTCCCGGAATAAGATAATGCAAGAGGTTTCTTTCAAGTCAACCTGTGCTATAATCTTACTGACCCTTGATGCAGGAATTTCCCCCCTAAATAAGCATCTTTTCTAAGCCTGCCCCAGAATCTCTGCAATCCATTGTGCCCTGCTCTCAAGTTCTTTCTCTTTCTTATTCCCTGCATTCCATTCTTCTTTCAGTATTTTTCTGTTCTGTTTTTCTCTTGCTCACCTTAGTTGGGGATCTACTGGGAAAGCAGCCTCCTTCCAAAAGAGGAAAAGGGAAACAATAAAAGCATTGTCCATCTGCTGGTGACATCAGGGGAAGAAAAGAAGAAAAAATAAGCATGGGATTTAATTCCATTCCAGAGTTGGCCTTGCAGCTGACAGTCCTCTTGGCCCAGGGCCATGGTGTCCTGTGTCCTTGCGGGGTTGAGCTTGGTATAATGGGGAGGTTAAGAGCACAGCCCAGAGCAGAGCCGCTCAGGCAGTCTGGTGGCTTTCATTAGTGTCAAACTGGAGGAAAAACAATCCATTCCACACTTGTTTGCAACCAAGAATCTCAACAAACCCCATCCCTGAGCAAAGAGGAGGAGGAGCCATCCAGGAAATCACTGCTCCCTGCAGCCAGGGCACCTCGCTGGACACCACCAAAGTTGTAGAGATGAACAAGACACTCACTTGGCCTCAGAGAAGCTCCAGGTCTGGAAGCAGACAGGAAACAGGTGGGACCCCACGAGGATGCACAATGGGAGCAGGACACACTGTGCAGCAACAGAGCTAGTCCCAAGTGTGGATAGGAGTGAAGCAGGTGAGGAAGGAGAGGAGGGATTCCAGCAGAAGGAACAGCATGAAAACATTGGCGGCATGAATACCACACAGTGTGCTGGGGAAAAGAAGGGATCTGATATTATCACCTGGCCCAGGGAGCCTGGAATAGATTGGCCTGGAAGAGAACAGAGGCAGACCTGTGGCCTCACACCTCATGCCCTAGGTGTTTAATTAATTCTCTTTGACCATGAATATATTCTTGTGGTAAAATCCACAAAACAAAAAACTTGCCATCTTAACCATTTTTAAGTGTACACAGTTCAGTGGCAGTAAGTACATTCACACTGTTGTGCAACCACCACCCCTATCTCTCTGCAAAATTCCTGCCATGTTCCCAAACTAAAACCACATATCCATTAAACAATAAATCCTCATTCTCCCCAACCCCACCAGCCCTTGGCATCGCCCATCCTATTTTCTGTCTTCATGAATTTGACTACTCTATATAAGTAGAATCATACAGTATGTCCTTGAGGTTCATCTATGTTGTCACATATTAAAGAATTTCCTTTTCTTAAGGCTAAATAATATTTGTAAGGATGTTTATAGCATGGAACTTTTGAAATTAAAATAAGTTGAACTAAATAAAATATTGATGAAACATTAAACATTTCATAAAATCATAAAAAATTAACATTTTAAAAAAGGGACTTTTGTTCTTTGTGACAGGAAACCCAGGCCAAAATGACTGATGCAGAGGAAGGGGATTTATCGGCTCACTGACTGAGGAGTCCAGCCAAGGCTGGCCCCAGGCAGGGCTAGATGCAAGGGCTCAGCACTGTGTCACCACCTGGCCTGGCAGGAACCAAGCACTTTGCTGGATACTGGGGGTAGAGGAGGGGTTAAAAGAAGCACAATCCCAGCCCTAACAAAGCTTGAGTCTTACCTTCACTTCTCTCAACTACTGTGCCCATGGTAGACATCTGTAATCGATTCCTGCACATTCTATGCTGAGCTCGGTTAGACCTGTGGGTCTGTCTTCATCCAGTGCTCCAGAAGAGCAGCACTCATGGATCAGAATCAGCTCATGAGATAAACCCACCTGCCATTCTTCCCCTAGAGCATGGTGATGATAATTACAGCCAACAGTTACTTGTGGCTCATTGTGTATTCCAGGGGTGTTAACTACACTAATTCAGTTAATCTGCAGAATAGTTCCATATTCCAGATGAGAAAACAGAGACACAGGAAGGTTAAGTAATCTGCCCAAGGTCGCTTGTTGGATCCAGGTTTGCACCCAGGCTGGTTGGCTGGCTTCCCTGCGGCCTGCTTCCTGAGGAGCCAGCCAACCTCCCTGCCGAACCTCCATCCCATCTCCAAAATACCACAGAGACACAGAACACAATGACAGCATTCTAGAGAAATTGCAGCATTTTTTGAAGTGCTTCAGCTCTTTATCCAAACTCAAAGAGAGGAGCTAAAATGAATTAAATTATAATTAGACAATATGGGTTTTTGACTTGTAATTGTTGTAATTAATTCACCATCAATATAATGCAAGGAGTGAAAAATAATGGATTGAAAATGGTTGAAAACCCACTGAAAATGTAATATGTACAAGTGAAATACTCATCTTACGTATAAAGTACTTAACTGAATATGACATCCTCTAATAAATCTCTCTCTCGTTCATTACGGGCGGCATATGTTACAGTTCACAGACAAGCTTATCAGTGGAGCAGAAGAGTGATGCAATTGCTGTTTAAATTCCTCTCAAGACCCCCTTTTGGCACCAGAATAAATTTCACAACAGTGCATTGTTTTAAAGCCCGCTGCTCCTCATGCTTGGATGCGCATTCTCACTGGAGGGCTTGGTTCAGGACCCCAAGCAAGGGAATCAGGGCATCAAAGGTGCTGGAAGCTTCTGCTGGGCTAGCACTGTAGGGGTCAGTGCAAGGGGCGGGGGGCTGCATCTTCTGGCATGGGGTAGAGCTGGGCTCAAACCTCAGCTTCACCACCCACAGCTGGGGAACTTTTAACCTCTCTAAACCTTGGTTTCTTGGTTTAAAAAGAATGATAAGCAGGTTACCTTCTTACAGGGTTGTTGTGAGAATTTAGCAAGAGAATTCTTAGTAAGGCATTAGCACAGGCTATGGCACATAGGAAGTGCTCTGATTTGTTTACAATGTTTTTTATATATTCTAATCTACGTAGATATGTACCAGAACAAAATGAAAAATCCTCACGCACTTTTGTGAATGAGTCCCAGCTCCCTTCCCTCCCCAAAGGCCACCATTCAAATGTCTGCATGTAATTGGAGCTAGTTACATGGACCCCACAGGACTGTGTTGGGCTTACAATCGTTGCCCAATATTCACTGATACCCTCCCAGACACCAGGAGTTGTGCTGGGATCCAGACAAAGCAAAGAAGAAGACCAGGTTCTTGCCTTCGAAGAACTTGCAGTCCAGTATGGACTGGATAATGAACAGTGTGCCAGACGTCACTCCTCCTCAGTGGGGCCCTGTGTCTGATATTCCAGTCCAGTGGGATCACAGGACAAAGTGGGACTAATGGGACAGAGGCTAGAAAGAGCAAGGCAGAGCTTTGGCAGCACCATGGAGCAGGCTGGTTTAGGACGAGAACATACCAGAACACTAGAGGGGCTGGTTGGACTGGACCCCAGGCAAACTCAGACCACCTTCTGGAGGTAAAAGGAAAGTCAAAGATGGAAGAGAAAAGCATTCCTGATTTCCAGACACTCTAAACACAGGGCTGATGGCAACTAACCTAGCCACAGGCCCCACCTGCTGGGTATATGGACACAGCTCAAGTATCACTTGCTAAGTCTCCAAAATGGAGGCCACCGCAAGAGACACTCTCTGCTGCCAATGACCCAAAATAAATCTCCATTCCTCAGGTCAGAACTGCAGAAGGGAAGCCCTTTCTGGACACTGGCCTCCAAAAAGGAGGAGCTGGAGGGAAATAGGGAGGGAGGGAGGAGGGAGGGAGTGGAAGACAGGGAGGAAGGAGGGTGCACATATTCAGGGCCATTTCTGGAGCCTGTGAGGACCACGTGCTCAGGAAGCAGTGCCAGTGAGTGCTGGTGCAGGCTGTACAGCCACTGCTTTTTATTTCCACTCTACCACAGTCAGAGAGATTCTGCTTTGCTCTGAATAAATCCACATTAAGATGAGAGAGATGCCTAGAAACATTTAATCCAGAAAATCCCTCTTTCCGAAAGGAAATCACTGTCTATCTGGTAAGGATATCAAAAGACAGTTGTAAGGTGATATAAAAAGCATGGATTTTGGCATCAGACAGCTCTATGTTCAAAGCCCTAGTCTGGTGTTACTAAACACCTTTGTTCGTGAACATTGGAATGTCTCTGAGTCAGAATGGGGATGATCATAGGGACCTCACACCATTGCTGTTAGGATCACAAGCTCATTCATCACACACTGAGACCCTCCCAGGTGCCAGGAGCTGGGTAGTACCCACACAAGGCAACTAATAAGATGAGGTTCTTGCCTTGGGAGAGCCCATGTTCTAGAACGGATGCATAATGAAGAGCCATGGTGCAGCGTGTCTGCCGTGTGCAGTAGAGTCTGCATAGCAGAGTCAGTAACCAAGAGGTCAACTGTGCTGGAGAGCAGAGGAGAGAGGGGAGAGTTCATGGAGGAAAAGTGGTGAACTTGTCTGCAAGGATGAGTTAGAGCCTTCTGGTAGAATGCCACAGGCATCCCAGGCAGAGGCCTCTGCAAGGGCAAAGGCATGTGCCAGGAGATGAAATGGCAAAACCAGCAGGAGGCGGCAGCAGAGGTTGAGGGGCAGACACAGGACCAGTGGGGGAGGGTTCACCAGTGTGGTACTTTAGCTCTGTCTCACCTTATTCAAAAAGGCTCTGAGAGGGGTAAGTGTAAACTTCATCCAAAGGTTGTTGAAGAATTTAACTTAGGGAAGTAGGCATGGTTAGTCATAAAGTGTGTTGAAGTGTCTAAAATTAATAAGCACTCAACACTCTTGGGTTCTTGCTGTGCACTGAGATGGAAATCATTTCATTTTTCTGGATGTTTTAATCTTCTGAGTGCGTATCTGGTGTCTTCATGCCTTGCTGTCATCTGTGGAGGTCAAGGATAGAGAGAGGGGTCATGTCAAAGATGATTATTGGGTTTAAGGTTGAAAGCCATTGCAAAAGGCAGAGGGGGGTGGAGAGAGCAGACCATGCAAGCCCCATAAAAAGAGCCCCAGAATGCTGTGCCTTCAACAAGATAGAAGTACATTTTCCTCCTACATAGCAGCTTGGGAAGGGCAGGCAGAATCTGCACCACAAGGACCCACAGGGACCCAGACACTTCTCTTCATTCTAGGCTTTGAAGTGACTGCATTTCCACCTCTGCAGTTAGCTACAGCACAGGGAAATCGAGGAAGCCCAGGGAAAACTGCTTTAGGTTGGAGGGACTTCCACACCAATCCTATTGGCCTGAGTTTCATTACATGAGCTCATCTATGTTGAGTTTGAAGTATGCAGGAGCCTACAGGGGGTGAGGGTGGGGTTCTGTGGAATTTATGAAAGCTAGAGCCCCAGGTCATCCCACAAAACACCACGCTGGCTAATAAAGGCCACATTGTGGAGTAACAGCATGGGCTACGGTCACTACTTGGCTGCTTAGTAGCCACAAGGCCACGGATAAGTCATTCACTAAAAATCTCTGAAACTATTTCCTCACTTATAAGAATAGGTTGTGATGAGGAGGGAAACAACTTCCCTTCCTTGTGAACAGAGGCTACTGAAATGAATCTCTGAGTGATACTAGGGTTCACTGAAAAGGTTTGTCAGGTCTCTGGAGTCTTTCATTAGGGGAACCTCACTGAAGCTGCAATTTAGAACAGGAGGTCAAAATCAGAAGCAGTAAGAAGTCCACTGCTTTTTATTTCCGAATCACACACTCCGTCTCTCAGCCAATATCACTGAGCACCAGCACAGAAGCAGACCTGAGCTCAGCTCAGGAGACAGTGTGACCCAGGGGGAAAGAGCTGGCTTTGAGCGGAAAGTTTGGGTTCAGTTCCAATTCTGCCACAAAAGTTGTATGGCCTTGGGAGAGCCAGTGGATCTCTCTAAACTTCCATTTCTTCATTAATAAATGACAATAGTGATAATGCTATGAAGGGTGGGGCCCTCATGATGTGGTTAGTGCCCTTATAAGGAGAGATCAGAGAGCATTCTCTCCCTCTCCTTCTCTCTCTAGCATGTGATGGCATCGGCAAGCAAGGAAGAGGGCTCTAACCATAAACCAAATATGCCAGGACCCTAACCTTAGTTTTCCAGCCTCCAGAAGTGTGAGAAATAAATATCTGTCATTTAAGCAACCCGGCTACAATATTTTGTTTTAGCAGCCTGACCAGGCTAAGTTACTTACCTTATTGGGATATTGGATGAGCTCCTAAGTCAGAGCTGGCACTTAGCAGGTGCTCAATATATAGTAAAGGTAATTATCATCATCACAATTATTTCCACCATCATTTTATCACCTAAAGTCTGCCCTCAAGACGCTCACAGTCTGGTAGGGGAAACAGATCCCTGAGACAATGGGACAGAATAACAGAGGCACTTTGGCAGTCCTGAAGGGCTCAGAAATAAGATCTTCCCCTAAGAGTAAAGCTGGACTCGCCCGAAGAACCACAGCGACTCGTCGGCCATACCAAGCACCCCGATATGGCTGAGCCTAGAGCAGGGGCTCCCGACAGGCGGTGCGGAACGCAGCCCCACGACGCGCTGAGTGGAGCTCTGGGCACACACAGGCGGGCGGGCGCGGAAACGCAGGCAGCCTCCCGAGTTGTGGTACACGGTGGCACCCTTCCGGGTGCTCAAGCTGTCCCCGCTGCTGATGCCAGAAACATTGCCGAGGCAGCGTCATATGGAGCTGGATTTGGTCCCCACCCCCTCACCAAGTAGTACGCCTGGCAAAAAGTTAATTGCGCTTTATTTCACTTCGGGTCCATATGCCGCCTCAATTCCGATCAGAGGCATTACAAATTACAGTCTGTCTCCACAGAACATTCAAGGAGGCTCATTTCTCTCTCCGTGTCAACACATTAGTTTCAATTGTTTGAGAAGCCATGTGAGATTGCGTTCTCTTAGTTCAAAGATAATTTCTTTCCTCTGCTCCCTGGTGACAGGGCCCCCGGTGAAGCGCGCCTCCCCTCCCTGCCTCCCTACCAAAGATTTAATCTGCCTGGGGCAGGCAGGTTGTTTTGCAATCAAAGTTCGCAATCTAACAATTGGAAGAGAGATTAATTAAGGAAGAAAGGATTTTCTCAATTTCTTGTGGGTTCAAAGGCTTCTTTAATAAGAGGAATCAATGGAAATCAAAACAAAGCAGCGGAAACGAGGGCCGGTCCCCACCCCCTGCCCCACCCCCTCCCCCACCCCAGGTCTCAGCAGCCGGGCCCGGGGCTCCCGGGCCTCTGGCGGTCTCCCTCCGCAGCCACTTCCAACACCTCTGAGAAATCAATTGGGAACCCCTGCGGGGATAAGATGAACAGAAGGAAATTTAAAGGGGATTTTTTATATATTTCATCAATACCAGCACAAAACAGAAGCAGGACAGCCTTATTGATTTAAACATTAAAATAACATGTGCTTTCTTTGCATTTTCCCAGAGGTGATAATGTTTCTTATTTTTAATCTAGATTGAAATCTCAGAGACTTTCCACAAGCCCCTTGTGGTGATTACCAAAGATTAGTAATAACATGTCTAATTAATGTAGAAAGACATAAAAATCAATGGACGTGTGAAATGTTACACTGACTGACAGTGCTCAGAGGAGAGTCGGCCTGCGTCTCCAGAGAGGCAGCCGCGTCTGGTGCCCCCCACCCCCCCACAGCCCTGCCCAGGGGTTGGCTGACACCCATCCCAAAGGAAGCCAGGGCTTTGCAGAGGCTTTCCAAGTTCCCAGATACCCTTTGTGAGCTTCTGATGTCATTGTTGGAGGAAATGATAAAAAGAGAGTGTGATGCATTGATAGGGGAAGCCAGCCAGTCCAGCAAGTGCCCTGACTCTCCATTCGGGCTGTTTGTACAGTTCAGCAACACCTACCAACCACCCCCAGGGAGCAAAGGGGCACAAGACCCAACCCCTAGCTTCCAAGAGGCCCCAATCCACTGAGGCAGAGAGGGTCCTGTGGATGGTGGAGGCCCTCGTTCTTAAACTCAGAACTCAGAAGCAAATTCCCAACTGTTCAGTTCCATCCAGAAGGGAGGTGAGGGTTCCCTTTCCATCTCACACGAGACAACTATGCCTCCACCCACTGTCCAGCTCATCCTCTGAGACCCTTTCCTCCCACTCTCCTGGTCTCCTCCTCCGTCCCTTCCCGGAGACCCAGGGTGACTTTGGTCAGATGACAGAACAGAGCTATGCAAACCCTCCCTGGAGAGTTTTTCAGAGCCTCTATTTCTGCTTCACCAAAGGAGGAGGCAGCCTAGAAGAGAGGCCCTGGAGCTCAGAGTGAGAGAGACAAGGGGAGGGAAAGACCCAGAGGACACCAGATATAAACACACAGGTTGCAGATCACTCATAGACATGGCTCACCGTTCAAGTCAGACTAACAACTGAACACGGTGTCCTAGAAGGTGTGATGATGTGTCTTAGGAACACGGGCGAAGGAGGGGTTAATTCTGCCTGGGAGGAAGAATACAGAAAAGGGTTGAGTTAGAAGGTGGGCCTGGAAGGATGCAGAGGTGCGAAAAGGACATTTGCACTTATGACCAGCACATGCTCAGGGGCAGAAGCATCACAGTGGGAGGGCGGGAAGGGAGGAGTCAATGGCCTAACAGCCTCCCTTCCCTTCAAGCCTCACCCACCCACACCTCTCCACCAGGACCACCAGACAGGCAGTGTCCAGTCTTTATGGGGTTGCACCTTGCTATTGCATTTGGCCCTGTGAACCCCACCTTCTAGAAACATGTTCCTTGACTTCTGCAGCTCATGGTCCCTTGGGTTCCCCTACTTCTCAGTCCTTGTCCAGATCCTTCTTTCTCCCCTATTGATAATCTGTCATTCACCCAGAGTGCCCAGCATTCTTGACCTTCTGCCTTTGGATGGTGTCACTCAGACCCCTGGCTTCACCTTCACCTTTATCTGGAGAAGTCCCAAACCCCCTTCACCAGCCTCTGCCTCCCTTTTCATCTCCAGACCCACACGTCCAGCGCTTTGCCCGCTATTCCATCTGGAATGTCCTTTAAACAGGCACCACCGCTCCTAGTGACCACAGCCGGACTTACCCCTCCCCCAAATAAGGTCATCCCTGCAAAGCCTCTCTGCAGGGAGTGGCAACACCTGCAGCGAGCCACCCCGGCCAGATCCCACCAGAGCCCTCCTTGTCACCCCACCATCCTGTCACCCCAGCTTTCTCCGTGGTGTCTGCCACACACCCTTCCCTTCAGCCCCACACAGCCTTGGTGCAGAACATTTTTCTATTTGCCCAAACCCCAGTGAGAGCCTCCTATGGGTCTCCCTGTCTCTCCCATTGTTCCCTCCCGAGGGCCCCCACAGCACTGCAGAGCTAGTCCTAAAACACAAGAGCATTTGGTTTATACTTCCTTTCAATGCATCTGAGGCACCCCACTGCCTTCAAGAGAAAGTGAAAACCCTCTGCTTAGCACGCAAGTTCTAGGTGACCCATCTTTGGTCACTGCTGGCCCCCAACATTGTCCTTCCTGCCAGATGGAACCACTACTTGTATGCCACTAATATATTAAGCTGTTTCTTTAATTCATCTTTTTTTAAACTGAGACCCCACCAGGTGCCAGGCACTGGGAACACAGTCGATGTTGGGGAGGCAGTTGTAAAGACACATTAGGAGGCTTAGATTCAAACTTGAGAGAGGTCTTCAAACTTGCTGCTTCCCCTGAGATGAATGGCCTTCCTGCCCTCATGTTCCAGCCAATACGTTTGTCCTCCAGGACTCTACTGGAGTGCCGTCCCCAGGGCTGGCTGGCACCGAGGCCCCTCCCTCCTGTGCACCCCCGGCCCCCAGCCTAATGGAGCCTTCCCCTCTCATGATTCTGATTCGCTCCATAGCCTCTCCACCCACTTCTGCAGTCAGGAGCTGCCTCTTTCTCTTGTACGAATCCCTAGAATCTAGCGCAGAGCCCAGCACAGAGCAGGCACTTGGTATATATGTGTTGGAAAAAGTGAGTAAATGAAGTGTCACGGGGCTCAATCTTTTTCTCTTGTCTAATGAGTGAATATTGAAATTACTACCCTTTCCCAGGAGGCGTCTGCCAACACCTCAGGATGACTTGGAAAGTACCCCTCAGAGGCTTCATCCAGGACAGTCTCCCCTCATAGCGGGAGAGAGCAAGGGCCTGCATTCTCTGGAGTGTTTGGAAGCTGAGGGTCTGTGAAAAAAAGTTTCATGATTTAAAAAAAAATAATAAAAAAGCTGAGCTGAGAGATGCCAGCCCCCATCCCAAACCTGGGTTTTCAGGGCGAGACAGGTTCTGGAAGGAGGCTGCGGATATGAACTGAATGGGCTGTGCCCTAAGAATGACAACCGCAGGGGACCGAGCCTGGAGAGCCTTCAGCCAAACTGGGGACCAGGGAGCCGCTCCATCTCAAGAATTCCCAGGGGTCTCTGCAGAGATTTAATTGCTTGGCAGTTTGCAGGACAGAGTGCTAACAGCGACACTGTGTGGCCACAAGGAGCAATAGCAGTCTTGGATCAGATTCTGAAGGTGGATGTGGAGTTAAACCCACTCCATTTTGGACCATGATGCTTGAAAAAATCAAGACTGAGACTAGCTTCCAGACAGAGATGCTAACTTTTTTAAGACAAGGCATGCTGGCTCTTAAATAATTGCTTGGGTAAATAATGTTGACTTGCAGTTGGAGTTTGGGGAGCTACAGTGCTGGTTAGCAAAGGGCCGGGGGTGGGGGGCTGTGGGGCATGAGCCTGGAAAGCAGCCAGGGCCGGTTGACAAAGGACAGCGTCTGTCACTGTGCAAAGTTTAACTTCTAAATTTCAGTTCTGAACTTTGAACTTTGAAATAAATTCAGACATATTTTTACACGCTGCACCAATAGATAGTACCAGCAATTCCCATGCACCCCTGTCTGCCTTCCCCAAATGTTAACACCTCAGGCAACCACAGTACAATGACTAAATTAGGGGCCGCAACTGGCACAAAGCTGCGAAGTATCTTCGTCCCTTAGTCAAACGTCTGCAACTGTTTGACTCATGCGTTTGCTCTGGTCCAGAACCCGGCAATGCATTTAGCCCTTGCGTCTCCTGCGGCCTCCTCCCGGTCTCGGACAGGTCTCAGGACATCAGGTCAGGACACGCCTGCAATCAATATGTGTCTCAACATGAGAGAGGTTGACTTCCGTCATTTGAGAAAGTGGGAGCTGCGGGCTTCTCCACTGTGAAGTCACTGTTTTTCTCTTTGTGATTAATATGTTCCTTGGAAAGGGATACTTTGTGATTAAGTGAATATCCTGTTTCTCATCACATTTTTGCCCATTTGTTTTACCATCCTTTGGTGATTTTTGCCTAAAAAAAAGTATTACTCTGATGTTTGCCTTAGTTTCGTCATTCTCTCTACACTCAACGATTAGAATCCGACCGTGACAAAGCACTTCCCTGTCTTCAGCGTATTATTCACTTGAGGATGCCAGTGTGGACTCCCGGATACTGACTTTATTCTATGTATATAGTCCATCACTATCATTTATTTTGTTGCCTACCTTGTCTTAGACTTGGACACTGGGAACTCCTTCAAGCTGGTTCCTGTGTCCTTTTAACATGGGCCTGTCATTTTTATTTTTAATCCTCACCTGAGAATGTTTTATTGAGTTCAGAGAAAGATGAAGGAGGAGGGAGAGAGAGAAAGAGACAGAGACACAGGAAGAAACATCAATGTGAGAAACATCAATTGGTTGACTCCTATATGCACCCCAATCAGGGATTGAACCCACAACCTAGGTATGTGCCTTGACCGGGAATCAAAGCTACAACCTTTTGGTGTACAGGATGATGCTCCAGCCAACTGAGCCACTCAGCCAGGGTGGACCTGTCACTTTTCTTAAAGCAATTTCTTACTCGTTAGCACCCAGACATTCCAGGCTCATCTTGTGCCTTCCCTACCGCAGCCGTGGCACCAGCCACTCACGAATGCTTTCACACCCAGCACCACAGTCCTCATAGCCGGTGTGGAAGCACTCTGGAAATACACCCTCTTGCATGTGTCCTAATTGCTCCCTCCTGCTGCACCATCACAGGTACAGGTAATTTCTTTGCTCCATAAATTACTGGTTCTTGGGTGAAAGGGGATTTGTGGCATATCTTCATCAGTTTGGCAAGAATTCAGGAAGCACTTACCATATGCTAGGTGCTGGTTGTTGAAAAGGGAGATTAACAAAGCCTGAATCTCCCTTCCAAGAGCTCCGCCTCCAGGAACAGCAGGCAGCTGAGAACAAGGCCCTGAAGACAGTGGATATCACATCCCAACTGAGATCCCGAGCCCATGCAGAACTTACCAGAGCTCTCTAAATTTTAGGAGTTTAACAACTCCTAAACTCCCCACCCATGTCAAGGGTTAAGAGTGGAGATTTAGGAAGACCTCTTCTCTGGAGAAAGCTGGGCTCAGTCCCAACCCCAACCCTACCTCCCAGGGGACGGGACACCTTCTCCAAACTCAAGCCTGGTGTCAAAGACTTCAGGGAAAGGACATCAAGAAAGGACTTTTAGAATGAGCTGTTGACGTGCTGTCAGTCCCATCCCCTACCAAGGGTGAGGGCTGCAGGGTGCCTGTACCTCACCTTGAGCTTAGAGAGGGGGCTATCAGGCTTCAGCAGAAGTCCCCAGAGTACTTAATACACATCCCCTACATTGGAAGACATAAAGGGCTGGAGTCTGATTCTTCAAAGGTGAGGGATGGGTTAGCTGGTCACTAACAGACAAACCGCAGCAGAGGTGGTAGCATTCAGGTTCTTCCACTTGCATTGTGTCAGGACAAAGCACACACGTGTGTCTCCCATGGACCAGGTGTGGTTCAGACCCTCTCTGACAGAGCCACTTAGAGGGGCAATGACCATCTCAAAAAGAAGTTACAGTCAACCCTGGAAGTACAGAAGCCAGAGAGCGAGAAAGAGACAGGTCCAAGGAAGATACATCGCTCACATCAAGGGAAGTACAGGGCAGAGGTCCTCAGAAATGGGGTAAAAAGAAAAAAACCCACAAAAGTGCTCCTGAGAGAAAAAGTTCCTTAAACCCCCTCATGAACAGAAAATGTGACATCATAGCGCTCAGGCACCAGGCACACAGGACATGGCTTCCCCCTCATCACTCCTCTGTCCTCAGACACCAGCCCTGTAGGGTCAGAACCTGGTGGTATGAAGAGGAGGAGGAGAGAAAGCGAGGGGCTGACAACCACCTCCCTGACTGTCCTATCTGCACCAGGCTCAGCAGGGGAGCATGCAGTTCGGGCAACTTTAAATTGGGTTGCAGCTTTTGGTGAGGACATGGGACTGGAATTCTGTTTTATAACTTGGCATGGCCAAGGGAGTTATTCTTCCCTACCAGGACCTCAGGGGTCCTGGGGCCCAACCCAGTGGTCACCAGCTTGCCAGGGTAAAGGCTAGCCCCACTGACAGACTGCAGGGCACAGGAAAGAAAACACGAAGTCATTTGATGATTACAGCCCATGATTTGTGTTACTTAAATGCTACAATGGATGCATGAATGAAGCTCTGTAAGAGCCCAAAAGAAGAACTTGAACCAGCCCCTTAATTTCCAGGTGCCTCAGCATCCACATCCAAAAGCAGAAAGAAAGGAAGAATTGAGGATCCAGGGCTTCTAAAGAATTACAAGAAGATAAGAGGAAGGGACTATGTATCCCTGCTCTGGGCAAGGCCTCCTACCTATGTCATCTCATTTAATCTGGGCCTAGAAACAGAGAGAGGTGTTTAGGTGCCAGACAAAGCTGCATGAAAGAAAACCGCTGGTCTCAGCGGACGCCTCCACACCAGAAATCTTCATTTGCTGCTCTGCCCACAGGGAGGGAGGAACAAAAGACTCAGAACTCCTGGATTCAATCAGCTTTCTCTTATTTATTTTCTTTTTTCTTCAGGAGCACTTTTCACCACCTGGCAATATTTCTCCTTTTAAGCCAGGATTTGTGCTTTTAAAGCTTTATAAAAAGTGAGGCTCAGGCTTTGTTTTCCTGGCAGGCAGACTATTCCCAGGGCCCACCGTCCCCCACAGCAGTTCTCTCTGGCTGATGTCACCGTGTAGGGAGGCAGCTCTGTCACCTGCCCCTGGAACGGCATTCCCTGCAAACCAGGCCCGCAAAAGGCTCCCGAGGAGCAGATGTTTCTGTTTAAGGCTGATAGGAACTGCAGGGACCATTTTTCCCCCATTGGTTTTCAAGTGTAAGAGGCAGCTGTTGCCAGGAACACAGACTCGGATTCTAATGAGGTTCGTGGCTGAGCCAGGCCTTCGAGACTGGAGGCCTGACCAACACCACGATGAGGTTATTAGCAAACCCCGGGAGGGAGCTGGCAACAGGCCATTTTTTCATCATCTGGAGGAGAAATGACTTGTTTTCTGGGAGCCAGTTTGATGTTTTAAAAAGCATAATCAATGGGAATTGTCAATTTCGTCTAATTTCTGCCAGGGATTGTTGCTCAGCTTACAGAAAGGGCTGCTGATTTTTCGGTGCGTTGTTTTTGTCTCCGAGCGCATGACCTCGGGTGCACGGCGCACGGCGTAATCGGAAGTCGCATTCCCAGAATACTCACCTACTGTTGTTGTGAAGCCGGGAAGGCACGTTGGTACGTGACACCAGCTAGTGGCCACTCCCTCAGCTTGACACCTGCTGCATTCCCTTATATCTCTGAAGAACCAGGAGCTCTCACACCCCCACGTATGAGAACACTCCTTCTGATGAAGTGGTTCCCATACTCAACCTACCTGCAGGATTAGCACTGACTTTGCAGAAACTCTGGTTTGTTCAGATAATCCAATGTGATGTTGCTAATTCATATTCTAACTTGGCAAGTTTCTGCTATGATCATTTTGGTCACAAATGTTTAAGAACAAGTTTCTGATGTGGTTTTGGAGTGGAAAAATTAAAACTGAGAAAATTCCCAGGCATCGATTTCTGTTTTTCTAAAAATTGGAAAATGGCTGCAATTATTCTTTAAATAGAAAGTTATAGAAACAAACCTTTCATTTTACAGTGAAATCCCACAGACTTAGAACAAAACCCACTGGGAAAAAAAGACAGTAATTTAAATTCACTGTAAAATAAAATGGCTTAACATCAGAACCTCTCCTATGGGCACGTTCTGATAAGGGAGAGAGGGTGTGCTGGAGAAAATAGAGGGCATTGCGTCTTTTCAGTGATTAATATGGATCAGGGACTTTCACACACATTATCCCATTTCATCGGCCACAATTCTAAGAGATTGATATCATTATAAGAATTTTGCAGGTTTGAAACTGAGGGTCAGAGAGATTAAATAATTTGCCTAAGATAACACAGCTAGTACATAGTTAAGTTCAGGGATTTTTTTTAATATTTGTTTCTAAAACTGTTTACATGAGTGATCGTTTATACAAGAACACAAACTCACTGAGAAGTTACTCACAATACTCAAAGATAACTACATTTTTTCTACATATGTGTGTATGCGCACACTGATATATACATTTCAAAAGGAATCACATTGTACATATGCTAATTTCTGCTTTTTCATTTCACGTGTTCTAATCACGATTCCCTTCTTCCACACTATCTTTCCCTGGCCCATAATGCTTTATTGTGTTGCAGCACCAGCTTATATGTGAGCATTCCACTACTGGCTAATGAGTTTGATTTGAATTTCTTTCTGTTCTAAACCATAATGAGACAAATATCCTTGCAGAAAACACATTTTTTTTTCTGGATTGCCCGTTAGGATATATTTCTACAAATAGAATTTCTAGGTCAAAGAAATCAACACATTTTGAGGCTTTTGTATATATTGTAAAGTCACACTCCAAAAAAGGTTGTACCAGGTTAAATCAGTGTATGCAAGTGCCTCTTTCTCAAAGTTTCTCAAACACTGTCATTGTCTTTTTCAAAAATGCCAGCTTTGTAGTGAAAAATGACATCATTTACATTTTTATTTCTTTAATTCGTAATGATACTGAGCTGTTTGCATGTTTCTTGGCCATCTGCATGTTTTCTGTTGTGGATTGCCATTTATGTCTTTTGTCCATTTTTTAACCAAGGCAATCATCTTTCGTTTTATTGATTTGTAAACACTCTTGATATATGAAGATTATCACACTTTTTTCCACAATACATGTTGCAAATAGATGTTCCAGCTCATATTAAGCAATTTTTCTAGTTTATGATGGTAATCTGCCAAATTAAAACTTCAGATCTTTAGGTTGTCAGATATATCAATCAATCTTTAAAATTTTATCTTTGGCTGGAACATAAAATCAATATATATGTTATTCTAATGTTATGGATGTTTTTAAATAAAATCTTGAATGTACCCTGAAGTTTAATTCCCAAACTGTTAGTATTTCTTTGATTAAAATCATTGCCTTGAATTTACTATACACTAAATGGTTGCATATATCTGGGCCTGTTTGTACAGTCTATGCATTCAGTGTCTTTTATTTACTAGGCTCTGAGCCAGGACCACCTGCTTGAATCACTGCAAGTTAATAGCGGGCTTTCCCATCCAGCCGCTACAAGCCACTCCTTTCTGACCGCAGAGCCTGTTTTTTCCCACCAGAAGCCATCTGGAGGCCCAGGGAGGGGGTTGTCACCATGATGGGGGTGTCACCGTGATGGGGGTGGGGAGTAAAGCTCTTACAGAAACATGTTACCACTTCCTAGTCATCAGCAGAGCTGGTCTTGCCAAGAAAAGTGAAATGAACAGAAGATGGAATGAACTGCAATACTGAAATAAGGCAATTTCGTGGAGAGTCAAAAGATTCATCTCAGCTTAAAAGTGTGAATGGAAGTTAATGCGCTGAGTACTATGTTAGGCTCCAGGGCCGTGAAGATGAATAAGACTCAGCGCCTGGTTTTGAGAAGGTCACAGAGCAGTGACACGTGTAGGAAATCAGACACACCGACCATATCTCACGCCCATGCCTCTCCCTGGCATCTCTCAGCTGCAGCCATCAGCCCCAAGCTCAGCACCTGTTCTGCTTTGGCTTCTGGTGAGGCAGGAGGTACTAAGCAGCCCAGCCTCCTTCTCTCAAGTTAATTTGCTACTGAACAAGTTACCTACTTTTCACTAAGTGCTGAAAGATGTTAGTTTTGTGTCCTGATTGTTAACTGAATCAACACAACAAATAAAAGCATAATTACAATACCAAAAATTAAAAATTTTTTAATTAAAAAAATAAGTCAGGTTCCCCTGGGCCTTCCCCAGAGAAAAGTGGTGAGTGCCCCTTCCCTAAGGGCCACAGCTCTGTGCATTGCTGACCCATCCTGAGGTCAAAGTTCACCCCAGCAGCTGAGGCCCTGCTGGTCACCCCATGTGGTTCAATCTCTGGGTTTCTTTTTCCTGCCTTGTACAGACGCAGTTAGTGGACTGAACCAATGCCCTATACTTCTGGCATTTCCCCAAGTCATGTTCTTTGATGGATCTAGGTGTGATCATCTGACTCAATTCTGTTGTTGATGAGGGAGGCTCCAGGAAAGTTTATTTTAACAGCCCAACTCAGCTGCAATGCCCCTTTGACACTTCGCCACTTCTCCTACTTCCTCCCGCCTGGAATAAGGATGTAGCAGCTGGGACTGGGGCAGTCATCTTGTGATTTTTAGGCAACAAGAATTAGTACAAAAGCCTATACATCAAGAATAATGGACCGGAAGAATGAGAGCTTGGGCCCGTATTGTCACTGTTGATGCCACCATGGCATCCCTGGGCCACTACTCTAGACTTCTGAGTGAGAAATATAACCCCTATTTATTTAAACTGTTGTTGATACAACTTCTGTCATTTGTGTAGCCAGACCCATTCCTAACATGATTCTCCTTCTGGCTTCTCATTTCAGTGACATGGCTGACTTCTCAGCATACCTGCCTACTTCTCAGTGCAGATTGGGGTCTGGCCTGACTTCTCTTTCTTTTTCCAGTTGAGGCAAAATTCCGTAACATAAAATTAACCATTAACTCAGTGTCATATCATACATTTACCATGTTTGTACGCCATCACTTCTCTCTAGTTCCAAGACATTCTCATCACCCCTCAAAAAAAACCTCCCTGCCCATTCACTCCTTGTTTCTCCCTCCCAGTCCCTGGCAACCACTAGTCTGCATTTTGTTTCTATGGATTTACCTGTTATAGACATTGTGCACAAATGGAATCATATAATATGTGGTCTTTTGTGACTGGCTTCTTTTACTTAGCATAATGTTTTCGAGGTTCATTCAAAAACATTTAGTATGTATCAGTACACCATTCCTTTTAATGGCTAAGCAATATTCCTTGGCATGGATATACCACTTTGTGTTTATCCATTCATCGGTTGATGGACATTTGGGTTGTTTTCACCGTCTGACTATTGTGAATAGTGCTGCTATTTGTGTGCAAGTTTTTGCTTGAACATCTGTCTTCAGTTATTTTGAGTGTGTACATAGGAAGGGAATTGCTAAGTCATGTGGTAATTTGAGGTCTACCTTTTTGAGGAAAGGTGACCTAACACTCAGAAGCCCTTTTATGACCATTCTAGAGGATGCCCCCTGATTGCCATGCCAGGGGCTAGAGCTCTCCTCCTCCAGGGCCAGTCTGCTAGGGCTATAAGTGCTGTCTTGCTGGAGCTATTCCTTCCTCACCATGCTCCACCCAGTATGAGTGACCCACCCAGTACTTCAGCTTCTAGCCCAGGGCTGACCATCGGCCAGTGGTCCCTGTTCCTCCGGAGCCCAGTGTCCTCTAGGCTGAACCACCTATCCCACTCCAGGTATTGGAGCGAGAGCACTGCAGGCATGAGAAAAAAATCCGAGATGGTTAAGTGAGTGGTCCCAGCAATCCCAGGTAAGTGGACTCTGGTGGAGGTTTTAGGGATGAAAGTGAGGGCTGGAAAGGGCAGGACTGGACAGCTACGGAACCAAGGAAGGTGTAAGGCTGGGTGCAGGGAAAAGCTGAGACAACCAACTAGGTGGAATACTCAGCTGGTGTGCCAGACCCTGTCAGCTGGATGCAGAGGCACAAAGCAAGGAAAAGGCAGAAGCTGAGCAGATTCCCAAGATGCTGGGACTTTTAGGGCATCTGAGTCTTCCAGAGTAGAGTGTGCTAAAAACACTACGGCACTGAGACAATGTGCCTTTGTCATGCCCGAAAATATGAGTCTGGGCCTGAAACAATCCTTCAGTCCCCACTCACTAAATTGTGTTAGAGGCTCAGAGAAAGTCCAAATCCCAGGTAATCTTTTCAGTGAAAGATGCACATAAAAGCAATAATATGCTTCTGCTGTGAGTAGATAGACCAGGGCATTTTTTGTATTACAGATAAAAGAGTTTCAGACATAGATCTTTGTTTTATGTAACCCATAAGTGCTAGGAAGGAGTGTCAAAATTTTAAAAAGTTTACACACATTTATGTATTAACTCAAAGTGGTGAAAAATGAAAAACCCAAAGTTTCATCTTCTCTTTGTTTCCAAGGAGACTAGCCATTTAGTATCACAATATTCTATTACTCTGTAAACAAGAGAAACAAAAGCACACTTCCCCTCCCCCATAAAGAAATAAAGTTCATCACTCATACAGAAGATTTGGGGCTGTGTTCTCCATTACAGAGAGTAAGAGAATCACAGAGCAGGAAGTGTCCTGAGAAGCGCTACCTGTCAAACTGTTACAGAACAGATCCGGAGGGTCGGGGGAGACGAATGATGTACTATTACCAAATGGGCCCACCTTTGTGCTCCAGGAGTCCCCCCCCATACTAGGTTCACCTTGCCCACTGCCAGGGAAAGACATCTCTCAATGCCAGAGATTGGTGAAAAGAAAAAGGATTATTTATTTAAAAAGTTACACAGGCTTAGAGAAATGACTTAATGTCTTCATTAAAAATACTGAAGTCCTTTAGAATACCCACAAATTCACAGTCCTTCCTTCTCCCCTTTGCCCAGTCCAGGGTACCAGATCTCAGGAAAAGAAGTAGAAGTCCATGGTTCAGGCAGCCCCTCGGTTCCGGCACCATCCATTGTGTTGCCACCGCAATCTCCAGTTAATCCAAAACTATGTGGCACCTTCTCATGACCCACCAGCAAGAATCCTTTCACTACTTTTGTTCCCACAGTGTCTCTACTGCATTCTTCCAAACTGCTAAGAGAGAGCTCAGCATTGCTGCTACATCTTGCCTTCCAGCTTCCTAAACTGCGTGGCAAAGGGAAACCCAAAGCCACGAGGTTCCCCCCTGCTAAAGCCTCATGGTGCTTCCTCCCAGGGCTGCAGCACCTGGGTTTAAATCCCAGCACCACCTCCAACTCCTCCCACAATCGGCCACACCTGCCAACATTCCTGTGTTTTTCCAGCTTTTCTGGGCTGCCATAGTAAGTCCAGGCAGACGTGACCCTGTGGTATGGGGCCAATCACCTCCAAGCTCTTACACAGGCTCTGTAACCAGGGACAGTTGCCTCCCAGTTACATCATGGGTTGAAGCCACTCCCATCTCCCTGGCTCAAAGCATGGCCACAGCTGTTTAACATATCTATGAAATCAGTTAAAGGTTATAGGTTATATGTTAAATGACCATACTAGAGGTCATCTGCAAAACTGTTGCTATTCAAAACAGCTCTCGATGGCCCTGCTCCCTGTGTTCCATCCACCAGCTCAGGCTTGTGGTGGTGAGGACATCCTATATTTTTTTTCTAATATTTCCTGGACACCCTGAGTTCTGGACCCCATTACAAATCCCCATTTGCCCCCTGCCCCCCTTGGCTGCACCCTGTTACACAATCAACTCACTTTGCTCATTGGAAAACTAGCCCTGCAAGGTTAGGGGACTGTTCAAGGTCATACGCCTGTTTACAGTTGAACAAAGACAATGGCTTGGGTCTTCTTCCATCATGCTGCCTCCCTTCTTGCAGCTCAAGATGAGATTCCACACAAAGGTACAAACTGATCATTATACACCAGCAAAGAAAGGCTTCTGTGTTTGCCTTTGATCACAACGTAACTGCCAGAACTCCTCGGCAGCTCCATCCACAGAGTTCATGCTCCAAATCATGTCTTCCAGTGAGAGCTCTGATTTTCTCCCTCCCAGGGTAATTATCAATCTTATACAAGGACATCTAACCCTGTGAGGTGGGAGACTGTTCACTCTGAGAGATTGAGCCTCAAGGCTGGTGGGTTGAGGCTATAATCAAAATAGCACAAATGAGACCTGCTACTTATGGAGCACTGACCTTGCGCCTATAGGAGTCAGTTTATGTCACATATGTCAGTTTATGTCCGTTTAAACTGACTCCTATAAATCCCCACAAGACCTCACTCCTGGGCTGATGAAACTGAGGCACTGGGGCAGAAACACTTGCCTGAGGCTACAAAATTAATAAGCAGGGCCCGACCCAAGCCTTCTGGCTCCAGTGCGCATGTCCTCAGGCACTGACCCCTCGGTAGAAATGTAAGGGAGCAGGGTGGAGCCATTTACTGACTTGTCCATTTCCCCCACATAATCTTCTGTACAACAGAGCTGTTCCACCCAGTTGGATGTACACTTCACAACCCTGGAGGGTCCTTCCACTTAGGCCTTTCAAGGAAGAGAGAAAGGTTGAATTCACAAGGGGAATAAGGACCACACTGAATATCAAGTTAAAGACAGAATCACATTTAAATCCAATTAAAGACCTGTGCACAAGTCCCCAGGCTTATCCCCCGACTCGCCTCTCCCCACTCCAGCCCTCAAGTGCCTGGTTTAGTGGTAGGAGCCATGAGTCAGGTGGACCTAGATCCAAATTCAGCTCTTGCCAGGAGACAGGCAGAGTGCCATCCTGACATCCGTTTCCAATTCATATCTTAGTGGAGAAGACATGACCACCCCCAGGTAACTGGGGATGGGAGAGTTGTCTCTTCACTACCTGCCTCTTGTCATTGTGGCTCCTTCACAAGGTGGCCCACATACTCCTTCTTCCAAGCAGATTCAGGACCTGAGCTCCTCTCTTGCACTAAGAATTTGTGATGATTTGCAGAATCACCTTATATCTTGGCTTATCTACAGGCTCGAAACAAACCCCGTATACTGACTTGTTATCTGAAGGGAAACTGCTTCTGTCTGTGGAATTGCCCCCACCACTGCCAGTTTCTGCAGGAGGGGCTTTCCTCTGGATGTGAACACCGCACTTGCTTCTTTGCTCCTGCAGCTGTCTGCTCTGTCCCCAGGGTTTTTCCACCTGAGACCATGATGTGCTAATGTTTAGCATCACTCCCCACCCTACGAGCCCTGGAGATGGAAACACTGCATCACACTGTGCCCCTGCCATGGACTGCCACAGCACATGCATACACACTCTCATACGTGTGTAGAAAGACCCTCCTAGCCTCTGTTGTTGAGAGCTCAGGGGAGTCAAACCCCCATCAGATGTGCAGTCTTTTCCTGACTGTGTCTGCAGAGACAAATATAGTTTTCATATGCCACACAAATCTTACAGTGACAAAATGATGAATGGGTGGAGGATCTCAAATGAATAGTTTGGAACGTGGCCCCTTTTTATGCTGACAATAATTGGTCAAATATCCTGCCTGAGGCTCTGTGAGTGCAGTGGAGGTGTTGCAAATACAGTTCCTGGTTATTATTGGTTCCATTACAGAGCGTTTAAGTATTTAAGGAGGTACGCACCTGCAGTTCCACATTCCTTTGGAAAGACAGATGCTCACCATCCTTGCCTGTCTGATCACCCCTCCCACCCCCACATCACCTCTCTCTCTACAGTGTCTTTCTCTTTCAGCATACTGACACATCTTTCTAATCTTAAATTATAAATATTCCCTGCCCAATCTTAAGTAACTGTTAAGTTCAATTAACACTGAACCATCTAGACTCAGCAGAGTGGGAACAGAACCAGCATCATAAAATCTTCCACGGTTGGTCCCTTCAAAACCCCCACTAGAACAGACTTTACAATAGAATTTTCTGTGTCTACATCAGCACCATCTGTGTAACCAAATGCCACATGTGACCACTGAGCACTTAAAACATGGCTGATGTGACTAAGGAAACTGAGTTTTTATTTTATTCATTTTCACTAATTTAAATTTAAATGGCTCCATGTGGCTGTGGTTAGCATATTGGTTGGTCCTTGCCACCCCCAGATACCATTGCAGTTCATTGCCCTCACCTCACAAGTCACTTTCAGCAGTGGAAGTCTCATCCTAGCAATAAAAACATCTTGTCTGGTATAATAATCACATAGTTACAGTCAGGTCTAGAGCAATAACTACAGTCCACACCTTTATACACTTAGACCCCCTCCTCTCTGCTCACCCAAAGCAGCTTTCGAGAGTGGATGGTGTGTGTTGGGGATGGTGGTAAAGGGTAGTTCTCATTTCCCCGTCACACCCTCTCCTCCCCTCCCCAGTTTCCTGTGTCATGCTTCCAGGGTCAGAGAAGAGTTGACTCCCCAGAACCCCTGCAGTGGTGGTCCAGTCCCAGGGCCCTCTGGATGAAGGAGACCTTTCCTTTCCTAGGACAGATTTGTGGGGCTTTTGAACATCTCCAGTCTGGCCTCCTCATTTCCTTTGGCTATATACCCAGAAGTAAGTGGGATTGCTGGATCATACAAAAAACTCAAAATGGATTAAAAATGTAGACATAAGACCTGCAACTGCATAACTACTAAAAGAAAACATAGGGGAAAAGCTTTTTGACATTGGTCTAAGCACAATTTTATTAGCTACAACAGCAAAAGCACAAATAACAAGCAAAAACAGACAAGTGACTTGCATTGAACTAAAAAACTTCTGTGCAGCAAAGGATCAGCAGAGTAAAAAGGCAACCTACAAAATAAGAGAAACTATTTGTGAACCATTTATCACATAAGGGGTTAATATTCAAAATATATAAGGAACTCACAACTAAATCACAAAAAATCAAATAGAGTTGAACCTTGAATAACATGGGGGTTAAGGGAACCAATCCCCTGTGCAGTCAAAAATCCACATGTAAATTTTGACTCCCCCAAATTTTAACTACAGTATATAGTCATCACTCAGTATGTGTAGGGGATTGTTTCCAGCCCTCCCCCTTCAGAGCCCAAATCCCCAGATGCTCAAGTCCCTTAAAGAAAATGGCATAGAACAATGCCATCGCATATAATTGGCCATCGGCATCCTCAGATCCCCAACCTCAGGTCAAATATACTGTTTTTGATCCACAGTTGGTTGAATTCATGGATGCAAAACCCAGGACTATAGAGGGCCAACTGTATATTTATTGAAAAAGATTCATGTATAAGGAAACCCAAGCAGTTAAAACCTATGTTGACCAAGGGTCAACTGTAATTTTATTAATAACAAAATGAACAAAGAACATGAATAGACATTCTGAAAAGAAGACATATGAATGGCTAACAGGTGTATAAAAAGATGCTCAAAACACTTATCATCAGGGAAATGCAAATCAAAACCACAAGGAGGTATCACCTCACACCTGGGAGAATGGCTGTCATCAAAACAACAAAAGATAGTAAGTGTTGAAGATGTAGAGAAAAGCGAAAACCCTTAGATACCACTGGTGAGAGTGTAAGTTGGCACAACCATTATGGACAACAGTATGGAGGTTTCTCAAAAAATTAGAAATACTGTTCAAATTTACTAGTTTAAAAGTGGAATGATGCATTTTCCAACCATCTCTTGAACTTCTTAGACTATAATCTCTGAATCTGATGACACTTGAGGTTGACCATAACCCTGCCTTCCACATGCCACTGCCATCAAACAGAATGGATGAGGACCCAAGATGGATTGAGAAGAGTGGTCACATTCCTGCAAAGAGCACCTTTCTTCTTCCAGCAAGGATGAAAACTTACCCAGGAGAGCATGGCATTCCAGCATCGACTGAAGTCAAGAGAGGACATTGATTGGGATGACCTTTATGTACTGCAGAGCAAAGGTCTTAGAAACTTTCAGAGGAAATGGGCCCAGCCATTCACATAGGGCTGCCTGACATCTGGTACAGAGCCCAGGTGCCATCAGCAGGAGCACACCTGTTGTAAAGGATACCTGCTGCCACCCTACCACCCTTGGGTGCTGAAGGCTGCCACTCTACCACAGTCAGAACAGAGATGGGCAAATGTCAATACATGGACTCACACACAAGGCTCAAGCCAAGAGGTTGGTGGTAGACCACTGATAGGCTAGAAATCATAACTCGGCTTGGCCTATGTCAGATGTGAGTAGAGAATCACCCCAAAAGAGCATGCCGTCAACAATCTCTCTGACCCTGTGCGATCTCATGAAGGAAACATACTAACCAGCAGGAGCAATGTGCTTGCCCAGCTGCTGTCTTGGACCTGGGTCCATGTCACAGGATCCTAAAATTATGTCATAAGCAAGATTCCTGGAGCTCCTTGGGGCATCTCATCAAACCCACCTGTGAGGTAGGGATCAAAAGTACCCTATTAGGAGAAACAAGCTCTAGGACCCACGTAGGACCCAGTCTGAGCATAGGCAGCCCACCTGGATGGCACTCCTGGCCCCACCCAGCCCTGAAATAGAAAAGGGACTTAGAAAATGTTAAGTAAGGGACTTCTCATGACAAATCATTGGTGTATCCACCCCACCATTCTTTTAACATTATTCCTGTAAGTGATGAACTGTTGACTAATCTGTGGCTACAGATAAACAGCCTGTTTGCTTAAGAATTCTAGGAACTAACTTCAGCAAAAACAGACTGACCATCAGACATTCAGACATGTTGGCTCTGGGAGACTTGCTGACCTTCAACCAGTGATCTGAACAGGCTGTGTTGGCTTGCACATAGTTCCCTAGGCGAAGAACTCTCAACCCCTTCCTTTTGATTCCTTTGTTCTGTTTTTTTCTTCTCCCTCCTCCCTCCTTACAAAAACCCCTGTCCATGTCCAGTTGTTAAGATGGTCTTTGCAACATGAGTCCACCATCTTCTTAAGCTGCCAGCACTTAAATAAACCTACTTTTCTTCCACCAGCCCCTGTCTCTTGATTACTGGCTTTTAAGTAGCAGGCAGCCAAACCTAGGTTTGGTACCACTGGGACAGAGCTAGGCTCAGGGTTTCCTACTCAGATGGCATGGGCAGGCCTATTTATTCCCAAGTACTGGAGACAAACTTAGAAATGTTGAGGAATGCATGAGACCCTCTGAGACACAAGACTCCAGGCAGGGATTCAGCTCACATGAGTCTGAAAGTGATGCTGTTTCCTGCCCTGAAAGAGCCTATAGCAATAGAATGAGTAGAACTAAAGAAGAGGAAGAGCAAGGTAAGAGAATAGGGCTCACTCTTGTTGGGGTGGAAAGATGGACGAGAAGTAAAGGCACAAAAGCCATTTGAGTGCTGGTGGTAATGCTCTTGGCTGTGCTTTCTATCATGGCTGGCATCCAGCTGGTAGTTCCTATTCTGATAGCCACTTGTGTGTGTACTCCAGAGACTCCCAGGGCAGACTTCCAAGGTTTCACCCTTCACTCCAGGTCATACACTTTCCTGACAGCCACTTTTCCTGCTTGACAAGACTCTCACCTCTTGTTGCTCTTTTCCCTGGAGTCTCTTTGCCTGGGCTTGTGGTCCACTTAGCTATACAGCCCAAGTCCCCTTGGCCCCTGGGGAGCATACTTTCTCACCCAGCAGCTGGTAGACAGGTAGCTTGCTCTGACTGCAGCCTTTATGCTTCATGGCTCTCCCAACTTCCTCAAACTTTGGGGACACTTAGTAAGTTTCCCCACACCTTTCTGCCCCATTCTTGTAGCCACAACATGAACTCAGCCACAAAGTCAGGAGGAAGTCTCCCATCTGGCCTGTACCCCACGCCCCATGTGGGGTTACCCCAGAGACTCTTAATGGCTTAAATTTAGAAATGGAGCTGAGATGAGCATGCCTCCAACCACTGAGAAGAGCCAACCCCAGAGCACTGGACTCCAAGACCCACGATGACCTCAGAGTCCCAGAGCTCCTTGTGGGCCATCCAACACACAGGCACTGTAAGGTGGCTCCAAAACTTCTATTCACAGATGTTGTTCAAGATCTGAACTGACTTCCGCAGACCTTTAATAATTGCTAACATTCACTGAGTACCTACTCACTGAATGTAATAAGACCAAGGAAAATGCTTCACAAGGATTACTCCAGTCAGTGCTCACCAAGGCCTTATAGATATGTACTATTGCTGCACACTCCTTACATATGAAGACATGAAGTCTTAGAGAGGCCACAGAAGGTTTTCCAAGGGGTTACACACTTGCCAGGAATTGGAGCTTAAGTCCATGCCTGCAAGTCTGAGTCTAGCATCTGCACTCTCAGCCTGCTACAGTAGGCTCCCTTCGCATCCTGGGAATCAAACAATTAATTGTATAGTAAATGGTTTAATGCTTATCTTCCCCCCATTTTCCTCAAGGTCAAGAACCTCTTACTCACTGCTACACACTTTTAATGTTTAATAGTGTACTGTTTATATAACAAGTGCTCTGTAAATAGCCGTACAATAAATAGCTATGCTTAAGACAAATGAGAGAGAAGTAGGCTATGCCTAAGACCCCAGAGCTAAAAAGGCCGATTATAAGGATTTATAGCTCAGAGTCAAGTAGACCTAATACCAAAGGAAAAAAAAAGAGGAAATTCAGGAGAATGAAACACAAAGACCTCAGTCTTTCTGATGGCACTGATTCAACTCATTAGCTCAGGGACCTAAGAGTTGTGGCCTCAGGACTCAACACTGTTCTTATTGGAAACTTGTGAGTTTCTCGGGTTATCAGAGGGGTACCTAGCCAGACAAGTGGAATCTTGGGCCAAGGCACTGAAACAAACAAAACAAAAGGCCCAGGGCCTTTTGAAGTGTAGGAAGGGATGTGGCTCATGAGAGATGTGTTTTTTTTCCTCTTTAATCTTCCTGCTTCTTTCCCAGATAGGTAGTGGTCTTCCAGTGTCCAAATATGTCTTTCATAGGATAAAAGTCTGTCCAAAACTGTGCTTCTTTCCTAAAGGAAAATCATCACTGTAGGCAACAACATCAATCCAAGAGAGAGAAAAGCAATGATTGTGACAGCTCCTTTTTTAAATAGAGTTGAAAACCAGAAACTTGATGCCAAATCCATCCCATCCATGAACCTGAAGATATTGTCATGTATTGCAAATTAGTGAGAAAGTAGCAGAGTTTAGACTGGTGCATACACAGAAACTCATCATCCTTGCTAAGACCCAGGGGCTTCAGCTAATTTGAGAGGTGCCTTGGTCTGCTGGGTGTGCCACATGCCTCCTTTTATTTCCATCAAGGTGTTGTCTCCCCTTTCAGATTGCAACGAGCCTCCTGGGCTGTTGCAAGGAAATAACCCCAGCTCATGGCCTAATGACAACAAATGCCTCCTTTTGCCTTCCCCATTGTTACCTTGGTTTCTTCTAAGAAAGACAGGTTAAATCACCAGGTCTCATGATAAAGAATATGACCCAGTAGAAAGAAATCACTCTGTTCTTCCCTCAGAACTGCCATGACCTTGGTCCTGGGGTTACAAAAGTCAACCATGTTGTCCTCAGAGTTTGGAGACAGATATACTCACAAAAATTGTTGTACCATTCAGTAACACTTTTTACATAATAGGAATAGTGCTGTAGGAATATGAGAGAGTTAACAGTTAACTCTGCCTTGGAGAAAGCAGAGAGGACTGCATGGAGGAGGTGATATCTGAGCAGTGTCCTGCTGTGGACAAGGGCAGGAAAAGGTTCCCAGGAAGAAGGAACAGCTGAGGCAAAGGCACAGAGGCATAACAGCATGAAGGTTATCAGAGGAGACACAAGTGTTTATGTGTAGCCAGATTGTGGAGAAATGGAAAAGAAGGGAGATTGTTAAGTGGTGGCCATGTCATATGGTTGAGCGGCCTCATTGGTTACACAGGTGGTTACCAAATTTGTCCACAAGTCAGACTAGCCATGAATCTGATTCTTGTTAGAACCACATGGTTACAGATTCATAGCAGTTTCAGGGCTGAGAGAGCCATTTGAGAGGATCAGAAAAATTCATGCATTTTCCAGATTAGAAACTTTAGGAACAGAGGGGGTGACTTGCCAAGAGATCACATAGAAATTTAGGATAGAGTCAGTGACCTGGCTTTGCTGGCTATTCACACAGGCTCCCACAGCAGGAACACATGTAGGCTCCACAAGCGACATCACCAATTCCAAGTGTATTGTTGGGCATTAGAGGTATGCTCCCAAATATAAACTGGTGTGATTATGAGTGATTTATATTACATTTTTACACTTTTCTCTATTTGCCAAAAATCTACAATGAATATGCATTACTTCTACAATCATAAAAGTACATGTTTGTAAGAGAAAAAAAATAGTCCTGTTACTACTTTGGGTACTGTGGTTGAGACCCACAGCAGGCCTGCCCCAAACAGGGTTTAACATGACAGGGATGAGTGCTGGGAACAGGTTCCCACTAAATGGGAAGGAAGTCGGGAAATCGAGTTTTTGTGAACGAATTTATCTGCACTTGGATCTTTGCTGCTTTACATCTTAAAAAATATTCTTTGGCTTCTAATTGACCTCCTTCTAAAATAAGACACCTTGCTTGCTCTTCAAATAAAATGTGTATCTGATTCTTCAAGAGAGTGAAGAACAGTGGCTGGGGCATCAGTGTATCCACCAGAGGGAATTTGGCAATAGCTTTCAGAACACTTAGAAAACCCATTTGGGCATTTATGCTGCACAAGTCATCAGAGACGTGTGTTAGGACTGTGCATAGGGCACTCAGCCTGGTGACCTGTTTTTGGCAGAAGCAGTAAAGAAGGAAAGCAAAGAGAAGGGAAAGGAAAAGATTGAAAATTGCCTTAAATGGCTAAGTGTATAAGAAACTATTGTCCATAAATATCCTGCTGTGGACTTTTTACGTCTGTATCCATGATGTGACGAAAGCAGAATGAACACTCTGTGAATTCCATTTTTGAGAATGTGTGTGTGTGTGTGTGTGTGTGTGTGTGTGTGTGTACGCGTGCGTGCCTGCGTGCGTGCGTGCGTGCGTGCCTGCGTGCCTGCGTGCCTGCGTGCGCGTGCGTGCCTGCGTGCGTGCGTGTGTGTGTGTTCATAAGCTCAGACACTGGATAGGGGCACTGTGCCGATGACTCTGATGTGGTGATTTCTGAGTACCGAGATTACAGGAGATCTCTACTTTCTTCTACAAATTTCTGTATTCTCAAAGCTTCTGCAATAGACATGTTGTGCTTCTATCATTGTAATGGTCACAAAATGTAGTCTGAATGAGCATTGTTCAGACTGGCCAGAAAAACATCCAGAAAAACAAAGTTGACCTTTTTTGTGTACCTACATGGTGCTATGTGCTGGGGTCACAGGAAAGAGTTCGATGTGGTTCCTAAGTCCTTGAGCCCAGTATCTAGTGGAGTACATGGATTTAGAGAGATAAATACAGCGCAACACAATTGCACAGGATAAATAAAGAGGGCCGTGGGAAGGCAAAGGGGCAGCACTCACTCAGCCAGGGGATGGGGAGGTAATCAAAAGCATCATGAAGGAGGGGATAGTTGAGCTGGGCTCTGACGAGGGAAGAGGAGTTCATCAGGAGACCAAGGTCAAGGTAGGGCATTCCCCATAGCCAGAGCAGCATGAGCACAGAGGGAAGGCAGGATCAGGGTTGAGGGACAAGGAGGGATGCAGTGAGGAAAAGCTCTGTGTGGCCATTCACAACTCTGGACTCCATCCCATGGGAAATGAAGAGCCCACAACAGATTCTGGAAAAGATCACTTCTGTGGTTATACCAGAATGGCCTCAGTCAGACTCCAGCAGAGAACATTTACTGACCAAGTCATTTTTTAATAGTTAGTTGTCTTTGGGTATTTTTTTATTTAAGATGGTGAGATTATGGGTCATCCCCTTTATATCTATTCTCCCCTTTTTATATGTGCCTGCCAGTTGCAAAATTGGTTTCATAATTTAAAAATATTTGGGGAAAGGAGTTTTATAAACAGTCAATACAATTTTTCACTTCAGATGCTGTCTGTTCCTGTAACTGGATAGTATAAATCAGATAAAAATTTTCCCCAACCAGAACGCTGAGAACGTCTTTCTGAGAGAAGTCATTCCTTCTCCACCGTTTGTGTTCGGTCACCCAGCCGTGCAGCTTCGGTGGGTGTGAGCACCCTGGCTGTACATGTTTGGAACCTGGTTTTTTCACTGCCTTAAGCCTTGCCCCATGTCCTCACCCACCGTCTGAAGTACAGACTTCAGGTTCTCCTTAATCCCTCGTGAGCAGCTGCTCTATGGCTTACTTAAATATTACCCACTGTTGGACTTGTAGTTTTCTTCTAATAGGCTAAAATTACTTTTCCATGGGCTTCCCTATATGTCAAGTTATTTCCTTGGAGTTGGTAATGAGAAATGAGGCTCTGTGCTGGGGGCTGAATGAAACTGATCCCAAAGGAGTTAGAGAATATGGACATTTTTAAGACTCATCATACTTATTGCCAAGTTGCTTTTGTGTGTGGGGAGTTTCCATTCACACTCCCCATGGAATACAGTTTCTAGCTGTTCTTTTTCTTGGCATCTGGCCTGGATTTTAGCTCTGTGTGTGTCAACCGAGGGACAGTACACTTTCTTTTCTGGGCCTCGGTTTCCTCAACTGAGGTATGGCAGCCAAGATGTGTGTTTCTATTCTTTATAACTAATAAATTCGGGGTTAAAAGAGTCTGTGCTGTTATCTTGAGCTATTGCACTTGAAAACGACATTTATTTTCAGCTTCCCTTGGCTCCATTTTTTCAAGGTGAAACCAGGCATGAGACAAATCTATCCAGCATTTCTCCCACACACCCACGCACAAATCGCATTTTCTGCCAGATTTAAAATGCAACAGTTCCGGAGTGCCGCCTATTATCCGAGTCAACACGGTGCCCTCACCCAGACGTCTGGTCACCATTATATATAATTTATGAATCCAACCCGGAAACAAGGCAAAGAGAAAATGAACATGGACTGGAAGTGTCTGTGGTAATGAAACTGCTTTTCAGTTTCATGTCCTTACGAGTTTATGCTCATTTTCGTTTCTCGATTTCTTCCCCAATTTGTTACCCCAGTGACTGACGCTCCAATTACAATTTCCTTCCCTCACTTGCTCCCATGTTATCGAATAAATGCCACGGCCTTTCGCTGCGCTGTGCACTTATTTTCCAATTACTGTGGGTAAACAGGGATGAGCTCACGACTGAATTGAAGCTTTTCAATCATTTGATTTGGTCCTGAGCAAAATTTCGGAGATTGAGTCATAAACATCAAGGCCATTGTCTACAGAAATTGCAAGTGTTGGAAGAAACTGCCTGAATAGATCCTCTGTTGCAGAGAGCAGTTTCCGCTGGGACATCTTTACCCCAAGTGACTTCACATTCCAAAAAGACACGTTTCCAGGCTTGTCAGAGGGACACCCTCATTTGTTTCCGTTCTAAGCTGGTGCCCATCAGCCTCTTTCAATCTCCATTAGCAGGTTGGAAATTTATTTAGAAAGTCGACAGGTACTATTTGGGGGATCAATGACCACTGATTTATGAATATTGAGCAGCATTTCAATAATCAGAAGCAGTGATCACTGGTGGCTTTTTCTCAACATTACAGTCTATAGCAATCACTCAAAGCCAGTCAAGTGATTCTGATTTATGACCTTAACCTACAGGGTCCACTCCATGTGCTCTCTTGGTGTGTAAATTCTAAAAATGCAATTCCCTCCACCTCCAGAGAGCCAATTTAAGTCAACATTATGCATGAACCGAGAATGCGGGAATTCTCAGATCTCTTATTTCACTCATTAAATTTGCACTGAACATCTTGCAATTAAAATTTTGTATAGATTTCTTCTATGATTGACATTTGGCCTTGATGAAATGAGTTCAAATTTGGTCTCTCAGAAGACTTCGAAGGAGAGAGATGGGGTCTAGACATTGTTTCAAGAGAGGGGGTGATGGGCACTAATGTTTTGATTAGCAATTTGAACAGACTCAAGGGTGAAGGACGTCTTAGACCACAGTGAAAGATGTTGGGGAGCCAGGCCAAGAATGAGAAGCAAACCCAGTCCACTTTGAAAACTCTGTTCAGTTCATTCGGCAATAATGAAACAAGAGATGCGTGAACTCTCAAAGCAAGAAGGCTCACCGATCTCATAGATCAAAGCCTCCGTGGTTCAGACACAGAGCCTGGTATCGGGGGAGGGGCTTCCCCAACACGGCAGAGATGCAGGGACTCACAAATCTCTTCTTCCTTGGGCTTCCTGCAGTGTGACCATGGGACCAAATTCTGGCCCATGGATCATTAAAGAAAGCAAGGACTGCCACCTACAGGCTGGCATAAAAACCTTCCACATCTAATCCTCATGCCCTTTTCCCATCCCACTACTAACCGGGCAGCTTGTGTGAAAGAGAAACAAACATGTTGAGTGAAGCCACTGATGTGCCAGGGATGCTTTCGCTGTTAAACCACACATTCAAAAGCATGTGTGGATTAGTAAGCCTATCCGTGAGCAACCCGCCCAAAGGCATGAAGGAGTGAGAACTGGAGCCCAAGCTTCAAGACTGAGGGCACAGTGACTTTTTACTCCATTCAAAGTAGGTTGGGTTTTTATTTTTTGTTTTTGTTTATTTAAAAAATCAAAATAAAAAATGTACACATCTACATAGATGTCAGGATTGGATCTCAACTAGGATTTGGAAAAGTAACTCCTCTCCCCAGTACATTTATTTAAGTGGATAAATGAGTATATGCACTGAGACCATGTTTTGTTTTGTTGCTATATATGTGCTTGTTTTATTTTGGCCAGGGGCCATTTTGACAGAGGAAGGATGAAGGGGGTTATTGTTGCAGGAATTTTGCAGGGATGGAGCTCGAGAGAGAAAGAAGGAAAAGGTGGAAGTGCTGTCATGCTGCTCCACTCTGCAACGAAGGTGAGGGGCTGATGTGGCTCTGCAGCAGAAGGGGCAGCGTTGCCAGACAGGTGCCTCGGTGCAGCTTCAAAGCCAGGGACACAAAATGCAGCAGGCAGAGGACAGTGATGTGTAAATGTTAACAACAGGCTGGGGGTCCAGGGATCCTTGATAAGCAGCATTTGCCAGTTTCCATGGTATAAATACTCCCACTGTGGCCAATTTTGAGCTATCAATATGATGTCATTAACTTCGGAGTTGGGAAAAGATTTGCACAATTCTTGCAAACCAGTAAGACTCAGCTCTGCCACACCACTGGGAGGGAGCCAAGAAAGCTTGCTACAACTTCAGCATCCTGTAGGTTTGAGGGCAGCCCAACAGAGCAACTCTCATGGAAGGTACCAGCAACAAAAGTGGGAGAGGCCCTTTCATTGATGATCTGTGCCCAGCAGACCACAGACAAGGAAGGGTGAGGCGGCAGAAAACGCATGGATATGTCCTAGGCTCAGGGACTTTGTTAGAGAGACCTGAGAGCAGGCCAGAGGCTGAGGGCCTGGTATTTCATAGGTCAGAGAAGAATGTCGCTTAGATGGAGCATTCATGTTAATGCGTTGTCATCTTTACCGAGAGGCTGCTGAGATCTGGGCCATTTGAAGTCCCCGAGAAATGCAATGCTGACAGTTGGGACAAGAGGTTTTCCCAATCTGGAAGTCACTAATGCCTGCCGTATATTTGGGGAGGGGGAGATCATTTTTAAAAAGCACACAAAACACATCACCTGGTAGAAAGTGAACTGGAACTTGGGTGAGCATATCAAATTGTGGTCTCAGTCCTATCACCTTACATCGAATTTAGTTTCTTCGCCGGTGAAATAGGAAGTAGTCTCCCTGCATTTCACAGGTTTTGTAAGAGTTCGTGAGACAGGACATGTGAAATACTCCCACCCAGCCACCATCTCACCATCACTCAGAGAAGGTGGTGAGTTCACTTGGATTCTGAGCCAGACAGTCGTCTCTCATCCTGTTCTGGTTCTGCTAACCTCAGAGCCCAGTTGGAGGCAAAACAGCATTCAACTCGCACACCTTCCTCATTGGCCACAGGGCACACCCAAACCCAGAGTGAGCACAGGGGAGCCAGCCAATCTGCTTCACTGATTCAGGCCGACAGATGTTTACCTTCTTGGTTCCAAATGTCAGGCAGGACTGCACTGAGGACGTGGGCAGCACTTCAACAGACAGGGACCCATCAGGCTGACAAACACGTGAGAAAGACTCCTGCTCCCTGGGAAACATGCCCACCTGGCACAGGAGATGGAAGCGCAGCCATCCTGTAGCAAAGTCAGCCATCGACGAGATGAAAAGGAGGCAGCGCATTTCCCACAGCGTTCTTCTCCATGGCCACTGCCTCTCTCAGGGTGTCACCCTCCTCTACCTTGCCAGGCAACAGTGGACACAACAGTGGAGTCAGTAAGTACTGCTCTGCACACATCCTTAACCCATTCCCTTCTCAGGGAGTGAGTGTTTGGTCAGTGCCTTGATCCCAGGCACAGCGTTAGGAACTGGGACACAGGATGTATAGGGTAAGGTCCCTGCCATCCAGTAACTCCGTTTGGTGGGAGGAGGAGAGGACAGGGAGACACATCTGTAAACAGATCTCAGCAGTGAGTATTACAGATACTAACCCATTATATAGATGGGACCTGGTGGGAACCCAGCAGGGGCCCCATGGGGGCAGTGGCCAACCTCACCTGGTGTGGGAGGCTCAGGAAGGGCTCTCAGACATGTGCGTCTCTCACAGTGTTCAGGGCACGGGGAACAGTGCAAGTAAAGGCACCAATACACAGAACAGTGAGGGAGTTTGGGGAGCAGCTGATAATTCTGTGAGGACAGAGTGTTGGGGGCAAAGGGAAGTTCCATGAGAGACAAGGTTGGAGAGGTGAGCAGAGGACAAATCGGGGCTAACCTCACTTTGACCCCAGCTGGCGGATCCATCCCACGTTCCTCTGACCGGCACAGCTGCCAGCTCTTTCTCTTTAACTGAAGCAAAGTATACCGACACAGCTCAGGACACAGCATGCTGGAGGGAGGCAGGGTAGAGGGGGACGTGCATCTCCCGCTGCTCTGGGCCCTTGTAGGGAGAGAATGTGCAAACACAGTACATGCCAATTATCTGGGCCAGGCCACAGTGTGGCAACGAGGGGCAAATGTGGGCCCAGCTCTTGGGACACACCTACAGGGCACAGTGGATGTTGGGTTATCACAGCCTATCAGCCCCCGTCAGCACCTGTTCATGACATCAGCCGTTTTGTGATTTACCCCAGTCCCCTAGGCATTATCCCACCTGGTGAGACCTGGTAATGCCATTAAAATGCTGCCCTCGGGTAGCATAATCCCACCCACACTCTACAAGCTGTCACGTGCCATCCTCCCACTGACTCTAATGAGTAGGTGGGATGAGAGAATAATTACGTAACTGAGACCAGTCTGTATTTGCACAGCACCCTAGGCTCCTGACGCACATGTGTGCATGTTGCTCTGGCTCTTGGGCAAGCAACTCGGACGTGCACAAGTCAGACCCCTTGCAGTCAGGACTGGAGCTCCCAGTCAGCCTTTCTGTCCAATGCAAACTTACCTCTTCACACTTTAGTTAGTGCTTACTGTAGAGCATGTTGCCATTTCATAGATAGGTACTACTCTAACAATAGCCATCACAGCAACAATAGTCGAGGCCAATCAGCACTGTGCAAGCATGTTAACCGGGTCGGCATTATAGTCCCCACTTTACAGCAGAGGAGCTGAGGTTGAGACGGGCAGCTTGCCCAAGACCCGCAGCTGCTCAGAGTGAGAGCTGAGTCCCACCCAGGTTTGTCATACACTGTTTCCTAATAAATAGTAAATTGAACAGTCACTGCTGACCCTGAGACAGAAGCACCACAGAGCAGCAGCCCCTGTGCTCTCTGCAGAAGCTTCCCGGGCTGAGAGAGCCTGAAGGGAAACACCAGCCCTGAGAGTGGCTTCCGGCAGAGCTGGGCCTAAGCTGCCAGGTCTCTAAGGAGATCATTAAACAACCTTTGTCAAAGCCTAATAATCTTCCCCATCCAGAAATTCTTAATGGACACACAGGAGCAGAGAGAAAAAGAGAGACAATGCATGTGTGTGACTATATGTGCACGTGTGTGTGACAGCAAGAGACAGAGACACACGATGAGACAAAGAGAACCCTAGACTGAGAGAGACAGGGGGCACTCAAATTTCCAAAGTAATATTTGGCACCAGTTTTTAAAATTGCAATGTCTCCTTCAGTTAGTGTAAATATACCAAGTTCTGAGCTACAAAATATTGGAGCATCTCAGACACAAAAGTGAGTAGTCCCCCTGACATGGGGCTCCTACCCTCATGGTGCTTCTCACCCTATTTCAGGTCTGATCATCCTCTAGCTAGTATCATGTCACACCATGTCCACTGCATGCACACCTCAGGTAGGCAGAACAATTCTAAGCATCTTCCCAAAGGGCAGGACTTCTAGCTTGCACATCATTCTACCCACAGTGCCCAGCCAAGTGCCAAACACATGGGACATGCTCAGCAAAGACTTGTTGACTGAACTCTCACACTCCAGAAGGAAAATCCAGCATGCAAACAAATAGATTCTGATAGGACACAGTCACCACGGTGGAGGAAGCAAGGACAATGCACAAGAGGACACCAGACAGATATTTGTACGCCCATGTTTATGGCAACATTATTCACAAGACCCAGAAGTGCCATCGGTGGATAAGTGGATAAACAAAACATGGTCTATCCATTCAATGGACTATTATTATTCAGCAAAAAAAAAAGGAAGGATATCCTGACACATGCTACAATGTGGATACATCTTAAATACATTTTGCTAAATATAAGAAGTCAGTTACAAAAAATGTTGTATAATTCTCCTTACATGGAATATCTAGAAGAGGCAGATTTACAGAGACAGAAAGTAGATTAAAAGTTACCAGGGACTGGGGGAAGGGAGGAGTGGAGAGTGATTGCCCTAATGGTACAAAATTTCTGGGTGGGGTAACAAAAAATTCTGCAACTAGATAGTGGTAATGGTTGTACCACATTGAATTGTACAATTAAAAATGGTTAAGATGGCAAAATTTATGTTACACATATTTTGACACAATAAAAAATTCCAAAAAGAAAAAGGACTCAAGGATTGATGGCAATTGCAGAGTCTGCATATTTAAAAAAAAAAAAAAAAAAAACCAGACCAAAGAGGAGAAGAGTTCAGTCATTCCAGAGATTAAGAGAGGGCTTCCAGGAGGTGGTGATAATGGAATTTGCTGTCAAAGGCATTGGTGAAGGTCATTCCAGAAGCAGGAATAGGTTTGCCTCTTACAGTTCCTGGTGGTGAGATGTATACGACCTGTTGAACCCTAAACATTGCCCTCACAAGAGCTCTCTGGGTTCCAGGAGAACCATGCATGTCTCCCAGGGAGACATTCTCTACTCTCATCACCCACTCAGAATCTGCAAGACTCAGCTCAGCTCCTCCTCCAGGAAGCCTCCCCATTTGCCCAGCCAGCACCAACTCTCCCTGCTCTGAATTTTGTTGTACTCCCAAGCTGTTCCACACATCTGAAGATCTTAATTACACACTGCTTTGTATTATTTCCTAAATCAGGGTCCCTAAAGCCATTCTGTGGTTTACTAATCCCCTGAAATACTCTGTGAACAAGTGTTTTCATCTTCAGATAATTTGGGGAAATATGGCAAACAATCACTCCCATTTGAACAGCCCAAAGCATGTGAGCTTAGTAAAAATTCTGAGAAACAAAGCAGTGTTTAACTTTGCTCAGTGTATTTTGCAAAACTATTTGCCCACATGACTCTGTTTTTTTTATTAACACTGGTTAATATCTTGCTGAACACATGCTCCTTGGGACCTAGGTAGGGAAATTGTGCCCTGAGAGATCCACAAACCAAAACCTCATTTTCCCAAGAAGAATGTAGGCTCACGGAGGGTAGCATCTGCATTTGCAACTCCTTCTCTCCCATCCCCTCCCAGTGCCAAGCACAGCACCTCATGGTGCATCCTGAAGGATCCTGTTGCCTTGACGACCAGCACTGAGTTGCTATTTCAGGACTTTCTCTCCATCTTTGGAACCCCAGGAAAGCAGCAAATGCCATAAGGCATTAGTCTGAGTGTGCAGCACTTTCAGCAAAGTGGCATTAATAATGTGCAGCACATCTCATCAGCTGGGGCTCCCCAAGACAGGCAGGAGGAGATGCTGCTGGATGTCACTGTAGCCTCGAGAGCCCGCTGCTAAGAGTAATGCTCCATTCTCTTTTATTTTCCCAGCTAATTTGGAAGGTGGGAAGTGGTGCTGCATTGTTTACGGCCTCATTCTTGGAGGTAATATGAGCCCTCCGGTGAGTAACTCCAATCTCTGTCACACCATCTGTTTTGTCATCATCAACAGCTCTGCTGTGCTTGTGGAGTGCTGTACAGGGATGCCGAGGCCCAAGGGCGTTCTTCATGCCTCTAATTATGAGAACTACGCAGTCTCCACCTGGTCCCAGAGAAGGAGGTATAGACAGGCCTCCTCCCACCTCAGCTAAGTGCCAGTGGCAGCTTCCCTACCTGGGCCCTGGGCTGTTTCCCCTCCATCCTGCTGTGAGCCCAGAGACTCTGCCTGGGGTGCAGAGAAGCCTAAGGCTCTTTTAATAGCACCAATCTGCCCACAGAGCTCAGAGAAATAGACTGGGTCTGTGAGTGATGGGTGTATCTATGGCCAGTTGAGTAGAAATGGTCAAATAGCTAGCTGTACTGTGACACATCAGCCATGTTTGCAATGAACTTTTTACCCATGACCTCCCTGGTGTCTAGAGCACTTTGGGCCAGTGAGCTGGTCCAAAGAAAACTGTGCTGTCTGTCCACAGTGCTAGTTCCCATCTGTGGAGTGTTTAGCTGTCTCAGCATCCCTTTTGTTCAGCCAAGCAGCCTGCAGGGCCTTTATGCAGACATCAGCCCCGCAGATAGCAGATAACTGCCCACAGCATCACCAGTGTCACCAGTAAATGTAAGTTCCTGATAGGACTTCCCCAGCAGCCCTTATAAACAGTCTCCAACTCTCAGGGTCTGCCCCTAGGGTGCCACTTATGTAAGATTCCCATAGAGCTTAACACAACCCTGCTCTTTCGGGTTTGAATTGACCAATCCAGACTTAGCCTGGGAACCCAAAAGAACTCCACCCAAAGACCCTAATAAAGGTATGTGCAGGGCCTGCCACTCTCTACCTGCACTTTGCCTTGACCTTCCTGCAAAGCCCCTCAAGGCCCCTCAAGGCCCCTCAAGGCCCCTCAAGGCATGACTTGTACCTCCTCCAGGATCTGTGGTGGGAAAAAATTCTCTGACAATAGGCTCACTCTTTGACACCCAGTGACTCTACTTAACAAGTGTGAATGTAATAAAGTCACATTTCCGTCTCGGAAGGGAGGACTGTCATTTTTTAAGATCCCACTATGGGCCATTCACCACGAATGAGTCTTTCAGAACATCATTTCACTTATTTCTTACAAAGACTCTGGCAGAAAGACTTGCTCCCTCATTTTACAGGTGAGGAGAATGAGCTCAGAAAAATTCAGAAATGTCCCAAGTCATACAACTAGAAACTGTGGAGTCAGGATTTGAACCCAGGTCTGCTTAGTTCCCGAGGCTTTGTTTGTCCTGTCTTGTCCCAGACTGCACATGTCTTACCTGGGCTCAAGCATACTTTGGTTCATCTTTCGGACCTCCACCCAGGACCCCAGAGAGCCCTACTGAGAGGTGGTTTGCCCCACAATGATGATTTTGGGGCCACTCCTTGGCCCCTCCCCTACCTTCACCTGGCCATTCATTTTTCTGCAGATGTCTGCTGCTGATTTCCTGGTGAAGGTAGGGCTGCATTCCACCACTGGCCTCCTGACTTCACCCCCTCCCCAGGGTCTGGTACATGGGTCTGGCTTCTGTTTCAGGCTCCTCTCTTAACCCTTCAGTACTAGTTCTTGGGCAGGAGCCTGCTCTGAACTCCAGGCTTCCTGGCCAGAATGCTGAGACCCTGCCCAGCTTTTCCCAGTGTCCTTCTGGGTGGCGTCACTGATGCACACTCTTCACATTCTCAGCACCCAGCTGGGGACCTTACATGAGTGAACAAGGAGCTCTTAAACCCTGCAGGGATGCCTGGAGACCTAGCATACCACCTGATGCTTTAAGCCTCCCACCGTTAAAAATCACCACTAGCTTATTACTACTGTCCCTGTGATTTCTGCATCTGCTCCAACCACACCGGGCCTCCCTCTACCACCCCTCTGTCTCTTCAGCCCATGTGCAAGATCTTCTTCCCCTCATAAACTCTGGCTAATGCCCAGTCAATTGATGTGACCATGCAGCTTACTGTCATCATGCCTCAGGGATGGAAAATGAGGAAGAGGGTCTGCGGGGGCACATCAGAACTGTTGAAGCTTTTTTGAGCTACAGACCTACAACCCAGTGGCCACCTGCAAGATGTCCCACCACAGAGTCCAGTAGTCACCCCATTCCACCCATTGTTTCCTTCTCCCTTGGGTTTTCACCCCCTACCTCTTTATGGTTCATCCTCTTGATTTTATAAGAATGCTTAGTCTCTCCCATCCTACAGCCCCCACTCTCAGCTACATGTGCTCCTATGCCTTTCTTCCTGGGATAAAACTTTTGGAAGCATTCTCTATGTTCAGTGCCTCCAGCTTCCAAAATTCTAGTTAATTTTCAGTCCACCAAAGTCTGCCTCCCCCTGCTTCACCAAACCACTCTTACAGAATCACCAGTGGCCACTCATTACTAATTCCAATAGACATTTTCTCCACTAGGGTCTTTCTAGAACTTGAAGGCAGTGATGGCTAGCCCTCCTGCTCTAAACCCCTCCTCCTTTGGCTGCTGGGACAGACATTCCCACCTCACTTTCACTTACCTCCCCCTCCACCCCTCTTGCTGTGCCCACCCCCAAATGCCCCATTCCCAGGGCACACTCCTCAGTCTCTCTCTCTTCTCACTCACACACTCTTCCTTACCAAAACCCTGAGTGCTAACAACGTGCAGCTCCACACTCCCAGCTCTGGGCACTCTGCGAGCTCCAAACCCAGATATACATATGTCCCAGCTATACATATGTTCTGAGAGTCAACACTTCAAACACCCATCCCTGGGGATGCCCCACAAACTCTCCAATTGCCCAAGCCAGCATCCCAACCCCTCCCTTGCCCTCATACCCATACCCTACCAGGCACCACATCCAGCCAATACTGCTCCCTCTCTCTGGAATCTGACCTCTGGATCCCAACTTCATGGCCCTAACCTATATTCTCAAGTCTGGTCATCGTTAGGCTGGATTCCTGTAGAAACCTTCTAGCTGACTTCTGCCTCATAGTTTTTCTATCTATCACTGCCAGGGATCTCTTTCTAAAAGGTCAATATGATAATCCCAGCTTAACTCCACCAATGGATCCAGGATGGGCTTTGGAAAAAATTCCAAATTCCCAATGACCTAGACCCTGAATTTCTCTCTATCCTCACTTTATCCCCCAACCTCACCCTACTCCTCACACTTGGCCTCCAGAGGGCTGATCACATGACTCTTTGTTCGTTATGCCCACCCTCCTTCACTCCCACTGTGGCTTTTGCCTTGAAAGTCTCCTTTATCCTATTGCCTCCTTCTTACTCATTTCTCAGCCTTGTAACAATGTGAATGCCTCCTCTGGGAAGCCTTTTCTGACCAGCACCCAAGACACCTGCATTTCCTCCAAGCTGCCATCTGCTTAGGTATGCATCTCTCTAAAGAGACTGAAATCCCTGAGGGCAGAAACAGGTGACTACCCAGAACTGCACTTGCAAGCACTCAGTGAGGGTTGTGAGTGCCTGGACTCATGTGTAAACCCTGCAAGACAACACAGCACTTGCCAAGAAAATTCAGCAGCCCATAGAAGTTGTCAGTGTCCCTACCAATTCCAGTAACCCAGTGCTAATCCCCCTTGTTTCACTCTTGTCTAATTGTCATTTTTCCTGGCCACTCTTGTCTCAGGAAAGGGATGGAGAGGAAGATTCTGCAGAGAGCGTAGGGTACCCTTTTCCCTTGAGGACATCTGCTACACGATGGCATTGTCACTCCCAGTGTGAGTGTGTTTGCTTTTGATCAGCAGATCTGGCGACAGGAGAGAAAGGCAGAGAAATGCCAGTCCTTCCTGGGAGGTGCTCTAAAGAGGAGCATCACTCTCTTTCAATCTCTCTTTCTCTCCCCCACCTCCCTACCACAAACTCTTGTCCAGTCTGGCACTGGCCCTGCTGGGGGCAGGAAGCCCTTGTGTGCTATGGGCCTCCCTGACCAGGCACCAGGCCAAGTGCTGACCATCCATGTGTCACTTATCTTCACAGAAGCCCTAAGAAGCTGGGACCATCTGAGACAGGTCACCTCCTGTGTTAAAGTCATGAGGCTGGTAAGTGATAGGGCAGGAGCCCCAGCTAGTTTGTATCTAGAGCCCACACCCTCCAGTTTACCTCCTAAGTTGTCCCTCCTGTCATGGGATGGACTCAGGGTTCTCCAGCCGAGTTCAGAGAAAGCACTTTAATATGAATGCCAAATCACCACTGCTCTTCATCTCCATTGCTTACTTGGGAGCCCACACCTAACACTCTTTCTGAAATAATTCTGAGGATTCCCAGGGGATTGGGATGTTTTAAGAAGGTCACTATCAATACCTAAATGCATCAAATGCTGCCACACCCAACTGTTTGAACATGACATGATAATTCTACAGGCCAAAGTGGGACCCCTTGACGATTTTTCCAATCCAGGAGGATAGAGTAAATCAGACAGGTATTTGGATTCCCAGTCTGATGTTCTCAGGTGCAAATCACAGCTCCCTGGGTGTTCGTTTCTTCCTTTGCACAGTGGGTGGGGTGCATGCAGTCACAACACCTCCTTGCAAGACCAGCACAGGGACGAAAAATCAAGGCTGCCAGGGATTACACTGTCCCTTGAACATGGTATATACTAAGGAAATGGAAACTTATTTATTTTTAATTATAATTGCCTTCATTTTCCTATCAAATTATAGGAAAACAGACAGAGAGGGGCAGAACTTTTTTCTAATATCTGAAGTAATCAACCCAGACATGACAATGAACTGGGGTCGCTTCATTCAGGAATCAGTTTAAATCTCACCTTTTTCAGTAAGTCCTCCCCATCAGAAAATAGGGAATCTTCACATGAAATGTTGCCGTGGTAGATTCCTCATGTCTGCCATGAGAGAAGGAATAGGAGAATAATATCCAGTATTTCCCATGCCATTCATCTGTTATCACTGGACTTAATGACCACTATGGACCTTTCAGCTCTGACTTGACTGGGTGTGTGTGAGTATCCACTATTTTATCTCCCCTAAGAAAACAGAGGATGAATCTCGCCATAAAATATGAATGCCATCAATGGCCATTCGATCATTGTAGCATTATTTCTCCCTGCCTTACAAACTTTTGGTCTTTTTGAATTCTGTGCTACAATACAAAAGTCCCCAATAATCGTCATCATCTGACCTTATCTCAGTTAATGCCAGTAATAGCATATAAACATAAAATGCCTCAGCTCATTAGCATATAAACATAAGATGAATCTTATTTTTCTCATTAATGCCACAACTAAGCTATCAAGCCTCCCCTCTTCCTGGACTGCTTTTTTAACATCTAATTCAATTTCATAATTTCTGATTCAGCTCCATGTAATAAAACACCCTTGTTTCTCTTCTTCAGGTGGTCCCATTCACTCTGCAATGTTCTCTTCTGTTTAATACGAAACTCTTCCCTGGCCCTCAGTGCTAGCTCAGACAGGACATGTAAGAAAGTTGTGGGGGAGGGCTCTGTTCTCTCAGATGGGACAGCAGGTGGTATGGGAGGGTTGGCATCACCATTATGGCTTAAGCACAGATGCTACTGAACATGGCAGGGGTTCACCATTGCCAAGCCACACAGAAGGACTTTCTCTGCCTCCCCATCCCACCTCCAGCGCTCCCTGAGACCTCTCCTTTCTTCACCTCCTCTGTCCCCTGCCCCAGTGCACCAGGCAGTGCAACCAGCCAGCAGGTTCAGGTGACAACCATGTCTTAGCAGTGGTAGGAGGTATTTCATGGACCCCAGTCACAGGGAAGGCATAGATAGGGCAAGAGAATTTTCCAACCATATCCCTGTGGGGAGTGATTGCTCCTGCCCCACAAACTCCTTATTCACCCTAAACACTCTGTCCTGTCCTCATGGCCCCCATGCATTTTCTTCCATGACTAGAGGTTGGGAGAGGAGATGGAGCTGATTCTGCTGAGTTAGCAACTCTCAGCCAACTCCAGAGTACAGGAGCTGGCTCCAGACAACAGGGAACAAAAATCATCTCCTGCCCTCACCACCCTACGCACACTCCCAGGCACTGTAGACCATCCTATCACATAGGGTCAGTAGTTACCTCCCAGCAGAGGAGGCTGGTGGCTGAAGACAAGGTGAGCCCTGACATCACCACTGTCCACAGCTTGGGTCCAGATATCTCAGGGGTTCTAATGTGAGCTAGTGTCCAGGGCAGAGGACTGCAAGCCTGAATGGGAAGCCCAGGTTTCTATCCTCCATGAGTTAGCCACCTTGGACTTGCCTTGCAGTGACTGCTTATAAAATGGAAGTGCAGGAAGAGAAAGCAGGCAGCCCTAAAACCCAAGTCTGAGTTCTGTTCACACTCCCTCAGCTGGCCCTCAGTGTCATGGGCTGAATTGTGTCCCCCTCAATCCATACGTTGAGCCCTAACCTCACCCCTCTCTCAGAATGTGACCATTTGAAGACAGAGACTTTAAAGAGGACATTAAATTAAAATAAGGTCATAAAGACTGGCTCAAATCCAATGTGACTGGTGTCCTTATAAGAAGAGAAAATTTGGACACTGAGGGAACACCATGTGAAGACACAGGGAGAAGGGGCCATCTACAAGCCAAGATGAGAGGCCTCAGGAGAAACCAACCTTGCCAACACCCTGAACTTGGACTTCCAGCCTCCAGAACTGTGGGAACACACATTTCTGTTGTTTAAGCTGCTCAGTCTGTGGTGACTGACTCTCAGGAATGGGTGGGGTTTCCAGTTACTTGAATCCAGAAGGAAGACCTTAAACCAGCCTCCAGGAGAGCTGGGAAGGGCCAGACAGTGTGAAACAGCCATGAAAAAGGCAAAAACAGCTTCTCCAGGGGTCGCAGCAATGGCAGCAGCTGGGGCCCTCCAGGGCCAGGAGGCCAAGGGCTCTCCTGGGGGTCACCGCCCTGCGCAGCACAACACCACCCCCGAGTGGGCAATACAGCCATGAGTGTGGGCATTAAAAGAACTTTAATTCTCTCAGAAAAACACATCACCACCCTGGCATGAGAGAGAAGAGTTGCCTCTCTTTTTCTAATTGTCCTGAGTAGTCATTAAGAATTTTCAGAGACCTCTCCTCTAAAATCTTGTATTTTAAAGTATGGTTTACAAAAATCCTATGTCCCAATTGCATTGAACTTCTTTCCATTCCTTCACTTGTCCAGAGATGTGGTCTTAGTCAAGACAAATGAACAAAAATCAATACATTTCTTTATTTTCATAATATTCCTTTTACAATGGTGTCAAAGCTATAAAATACTTTGAAGGTACAAGGAAGGTACAAGATACACATAAAGAAAACAATAAATGTTTATTAAAATACATAAAACAAATTCTGAAAAGTTGGAAAAATATGTTATGTTCAGTGTTCCCAAAATTTAATATATAATTTTAATGCAGTTCTGCATAGAATCCTGCTAACAGGGTGTGTGTGTGTGTGTGTGTGTGTGTGTGTGTGTGTGTGTGTTAGTTTCTGGAGTAGTCCAAGTGTCTTAAAGAATCATCAATCAATTTAGTTTTGGCCAAGGAATGGATAAAAATCAGTGGAACATGGCAGAGAACCCAGAATCAGATGCCTCTGTATGTGAAAATTTAATTTATGACAAAGATGGCAGTTTTATTCAAAGGAAAATAAATGGATAATTTATAAAAAATGTGCTGGCAAACTCATTATCAAGCTGAAAAAAGTGGAAACAGATACCCTACATTATCTTTTATACAAAAAAAAACTTTCAGGCATATTAAGAACATGATCTAAAAAGTAAAATCAAAAACTTTGCCAGAAAATCTAAGTAACTACATGTAAAATTGGACAGTCAATCTCCTAAGACTGGAAACCCACAACTATAAGATAAAGACTCATATACTTAAGTATATAAAATTTTAAACTTTAGTGTGTGAAAAATCATAAAATCAAGGGACAAATAATCAGTCTAGGAAAAGTATTTGGTACAAATGCTAGACAAAGGTCAGTATCTGCAATGTAGACAGAGCTCTTGGAAATTTAAAAGAAAAGATAAGCACCATCATGTAAAAATGAAGCCAGCCATGCATGCACAGGCAGCTGACAGAAGAGCAGGTCTACATGGCTGGTGAATGCGTGAAGAGATGCTCACATTCACTGCTAGTCTGAGAAATGCACATTAAAGTCACAGTGAGATACCACTTCACGCTCGTCAGAGTGGCAAGCACTGGAAACACAGCTACAGCATTTATTGTGAGTAGGGAAAGGCTCTCCTCAGATGTGAGGTATTTCCACCTTTTAGAAAGCAATCTGGTAGCATTTACCACAAAATTAAAAATCAGACGTCCTGTGATCAAGATTCCCACTCTTTGTCACATAAATAAAAGCAACAATTGGTTAAATGCACCTTTCCTCATATAGCTAAGATCTAGAATCAGAATGAATGGCCATAAATGGAAAGAGAGCTGAATAAATGGTGGTTCATCCCCACAACTGAACAGAGTCAGCCGTTAAATAGCGAAGATGAGAGTCATACCAGGTGATTTATAGCAGTGTTTCCCAGCCGTTTTTCAGAATCACCCACCCTGTGAATTTTAATACTGCGGATACACTGCACATCTGCTTATGCTGTCAGAAAGGATGGAGTTCTGACGGGCATAGACCGTTGTAATACCTATATTTGTTCATCTCCAAAGAACCAATTTTTGTTTCCTTGGGGTCTATATCACCTCTTAAAATGCATGATTTAGAGGGATTACCACAAGTTCTCTAGAGTAATACAGAAAAGCATTTATAAAAAGACACCGTTATTTGTAGATTAAACAGTGACCTGAAAACTTCTATGCATGTGTGTGTGTGTGTGTGTGTGAGAGAGCGTCTATATAGAATTAGATAAACACAAGCATGGAAAAGAATGCACCTGCATTAGTAATGTGGGCATGTGGGAGGGGTACAGTGGTGGGGGTGGCAGTGAGGTGGGGAGGAACTGATATGACTGCCTAAGGAAGAAAAGGGTAAGATATGCAAGAAGGGGAAAGGGGGAAAGAGTGTAGAGTATTTTTAAGCATATAAATGATTGAATTTATGTATCATGCAAAATTCTGTATTAATGTGAATATATAAATATTGTAAATAAAATTAATAATATGTTAAAACTATATTTAATATTTTTAAAACTATAAGGAGTCAACAGCTTTGAAAATTTCCTTCTTTAAAATATTTTTTAATTTCTTTTTAGAGAGGGGAAAGGGAGGGAGACAGAGAGGGAGTGAAACATTGATGATGTGCCTCTCACATGCCCCCAACCAGGGACATGTCCCACAGCCCAGGCATGTGCCCTGACCAGGAATCAAACCAAAGACCTTTCAGATTATAGGCTGGCACTCAACCCACTGAGCCACACCAGCCAGGAAACAGCCATGAACATTTCTTTAGAGAAATCCCACATGTGGCTAGCCTAAAGTCACCTACAGTTCAGCCACATCTATGTCTCTCTGTCTCCCAAACAGGCTGATCCTTTCAAAACTCCACACCTTTGTGCACCCTGTTTCCTCTGCCTCAGATGCTGTTGTGGGTTGAATAGTGTCCCTGAAAAATTCACGTTCAAGTCCTGACTCCGAGTGCCTCAGAATGTGACTTTATTTGGAAATAGGGTCTTTACAGAGATAATTAAGTTAAAGAAGGATCTTAGAGTGGGTCCCAGTCCAACATGACTGGTGCCCTTACAGAAAGGGGAGAGTTGGGTGCAGAGACAGCCATGAACTGGGGGAAGCCCACGTGGCAATACAAGGAGAACACCTTGTCAAGGTTAGAACTCCCCTTAACCACAAGCCAAGGAACCACTGGCAGCTGGGAGAGAGCCTGGAGCAGGTCCTTCGGGGAAAGCATGACCTTAAGGACACACTTGATCTTCAACTTCTATCCTCTAGAACTGTGAAAAAATTAATTTCTATTCTTTAAGCCACTCCAATTTGTGGTACTTTGTTAAGAAAGTCCTAGGAAACTAATACTCTTCCCTCGTATCTGGTTGGCAAGTGCCTATGCATCCTATAAGATCTACATAAAAGTTCATATTCTCTGCAAAGATTTTCTGAATGAATCACTCCTCTCCTCTTCTGTGTCCCAATGGTATTTTGTGCATGCCAACCTATAACATTCAGATATATTATTTAAATTATTAAATATAATAGTAATAGATTTAATAATTTAAATCATATTTTAATTATTTCTTTTCTGCTAGATCTTGAGCCCCTTGAAGACAAGGGCCATGTTTATTTGAACCTACTTTTGTATCCTCTGAGCCTAGTGCAGTACTTACGATCACAAAGTAAGTGGTTCACAAATGCTTGCTAAATGGACAGAAAATATCCAAAATTAAGCTTTCTGCCCTGTCACCTTGAAGCAGGAAATGAGAGTGAGAGGCTCCTTGAACAATAATTCTTCTGTCTTGGCAAGACTCCTCAATTCTAACAAATTGACTTAGTAATGAAAATGTCTTCAATGGGGGCAATATGGCAAAAAGTAATTAGCTTCCTAATTGAAATCTAGAACTTTAGAAGTATTTAATAGGAGGCCCAAAATGTCCTTCAGAGCAAGGGCATGGGAACAACTCGCCAGCGAGAAAGGATCCCAGGAAGGTGTCATCTTAGCAAACTACATTGGAGGGCAGCTCAGACACTTCCATGTGACGAGTGTTTCCCTTAATGAACGTGAAGATACCATCAACCAGGGCTAGCAGGAGCCACTTTGCTCTGGAAGAAGGAACACTTTTTTTAATGAGCAAAATTTTCCATCGTCACTTCATGCTCATGTTCAGCACTTGGAGGAAAGGAGAGGAGCCCCACCTCCTGAGTCAGTGAACATTACACAAGGGCCTGACTACTCAAAATTCACAGAATCTTGGAAATTTGGCATCCTTCTATCACCTGGGAGGCCCTGGAGCCTGACACGACTGCGGGATTGTCCCTGGCCTCTCGCTGGCTGGGATCCGCATGGAGGGCCAGCCTCCTCTGGGTTTAATGCAACCCCTCCTCCTGCTTGTAAGGAAGCCACTGTTAAGTGGGCATCAGTGATAACAGGCTGCAGGGCAGCAGATGGCATCTATATTTAGAAGCTCTTCAGAGGAAGGATTAATGCCATTAATGAGAAAATGCGAGTTGAGTGTTCCAAATGAATTCTTTAAAAAAAACCCTCAATTTGTCCCCTGTTACAAGCTGAGTTGTGTCCTCTTCCAAAATTCATATATTGAAATCTTGACTCCCAGGACCTCAGAATGTGACAGTAGTCGGAGATAGGGGCTTTAAAGAGGTGATTACATTAAAATGAACTCATTTTAGGGTGTACCCTAATTCAATAGGACAGGTGTGCTGATAAAATAGGGAGATTAGGGCACTGACACACAGTGGGACAACCATGTGAAGACACAGGAAGAAGGTAACCATCTGCAAGCTGAGACAGGCCTCAGAAGAAACTAACTCTGCTTACACCTTGATCCTGGACTTCCAGCCTCTAGAACAGTGAGAAAAATGTCTGTTGTTTAAGCTGTCCAGCCTATGGTACTTTGTTATGGCAGCCCTAGCAAACTAATACCTCCCCCTGCTCATAGGACACAGCACCGTCTCCTCAGTTTGGCACATATTGCCCTTGGTACCTACCCTCTTGGGCCCCTTCCCAGGCTCTACCTGCTCCAAGCATGTGGCCCTTCTTCCTGTTACCCCAAACATATCATAACCTTCTACACCATGGGGCCTTAGCACATGAACTTTTCTCTGTGGGGATCACTCTCTCACTGTCATCCTCCTCTTAAAAAATTGTGTTCACCTTCCAAACTCAATTCAAATGCCCCCCATCTTTCATGCCACTCACACTACAGTCAGCTGCTTCCTGCTCTGCCTTTCTCTTACCTTCTCTTTACGCCTCCAATCTGGCCAGAGCTTCTTGCGGGGCCAGCCTGTGTCTTTCTCAACTTTGACCTCTCCCACACAAGTATCCCTCAGTCAGGGTCTGTGAAACAAAAGAACTCATTCATGACAGCCTGTGAAGGAGTCACAGAGTGAGAAAGAGGAGTCTACAAGTGTCCAGCTAGTCTTTGCCACCTGAAATGGCCTCATGGATGTGACAGACACAAACAACTAGGGCAACTGATGCAATGACAGAAGCCACATATAAGCCAAGAAAAGACTTGGGGCTCAGAATTAGGAATTCTGTTTTCTAGTCTTACTTCTGGCACTGACTTGACACAGAACATTAACCGCTCACCTAACTTTGCTCTCAGTCTAAAGTTGGACCAGCTCATCTCTAACCCTGAAACAAATCCTAAGAAACTATGATTGTATAGTCATGGACAAAATAAAATTAAAACCTATTGCCTTTCCACTTCCACACTTATTCACGCATTAATCTATTGTGCATTCACTGAGCACCTATAACTCGCCAAGAGAGTTAGACGTTTTCCAGGGAAGCAACATTGAGCAGGATCTTGCAGGAGACTTAGAAATGAGAAAATAGCATTTCCAAAGAAATTGACTTTCCCAACTTCAAAGAATCTTTCCAACTCTAAAAATATTATGTTTTGCCATAATAGACAAACACAGACACAGAATGTGGCTCTCATGCTCAATTTTTTAAGAGGAGGATGTGTTTCCAGACACAGACAGTACTTCTGTTAATCATGAGGAGTGGAAGGAGGGGGAATAAGCTCCAGCATTGGGAACACAGCAAGCAAAGGTCAGAGGTGGAAGAGCAAAGAGTCCATTGTGGAGCATGAGAGCCACATTCTAGAAATGTGAGATACCCACAGGGAGTGGGGAGGAGGACACACTTTAATTGTGGATGCCCTTTGAAGGGGTTTAAATATTAACCTGAGGAGTCTTCACAGAATTCAGTAGGCAACCCATGAGTATTTCTGAGCAGGGTAGTGAGCTAAGCAGGTGTGTGTGTGTTGGAAGAAAAATCTGTAGGAAGATGCCTGGAAGTGGGGTGGAGAGGGTGATTCTGGAGACAGGAGCCAGTTTGGATACCAAGGAAATGGCTCAGGAGATAGTGATGAGGTCAAGGCCAGTGGGGAGAGAGAGGAATAGATTTACTCGGGCCTGTTCAGCTCTCAGAGACCCAGGCTTCCTCCCATCACTATCTACGTCTGATTTCCTGGCAGGCTGGGCCCAGCAGGACTGCAGATCATTTCACAGATCCCAAATCCCCAGGAGCTTTAAATTCAATCGTCAGTTGGAATGTCTCTCTTCTCATCTGCCCCAATCCATTACCACCACCGTGCACACACACACACACACACACACACACAAGAGTTCTTGTCTTTTCATGGGAAGCCAGAATGTTGTGTAGCCTATTATTTAGTTTAGAGAAGATCTATGGGGTTTAAATTGAAAGCTTCAGACAAATTGCTTTTGAAATTGAAAGGGGGTGAAGTAGCCAGCTATGTCATCAATTTAGGAAGATAACTAGAGTTTTCAGTTGCTACCCTAGCCTGTTTATCCCACTGTTACTTAAAATAAAAGACCACAGCTGAGGACTTTAAATTTCTCAATCTGGGCCTTTGACAGGACACTGAAGGATCCATCTGTAGAATCCTTTATTTTTCATTAAGACCCATGCCTTTTCTTTCCCAGTGAATGAAGATGGTACATCAATAGCAAGCGGAGACTCATTCTCTTCCTCCCTCTCAGCAGAGTCCTTTCGGAAAACTGGCCGGTTATAATTGGATTTAGATGGAAGGGAAGTGTAGAGCCAGGGTTTCTGAGAACAGGAGACAGCCTGCCCTGCCTGAAGAGGGAGAATACAGCATCCATGAGCCTGTAAAAGCCCTGGGCTCAGAGGCCCTTGAGCAAGGAACAGCCTCTTACTGTCCTGTGATATTTGCAAAAGTATCTTGGGAACCGTGAGACAGTTTGCAAATGTGCTATTGTTGTTGTCTATAAAACATGACGATTTTTATCAAGAAAGGGAACCCCTCCAGGATGATGGGACCCTCCAGGATGATAAGACCCTAATTTTACCCAGAAGCTGAAAAGAAAGTATTCCCCTCTCTGAAACGCCTCCTTAGAGACCTACTTCTATATGACATGAATTTCAGCTCTCCCAATATGTTAGATGTCAGAGACTGGGCTGGAGTCCTGACTCAGATACTTCGAGACTATGTGATGTTGGTCCAGGGAAGTAATCTTTCTGAGATTCGGGTTCCTCATTTGTTAACTTGGAGTAATGATGGCACTTGCATCCTCACACCGTTGCTTTCAGAATTAAATAAGATGATGCATATAAAAAAACTTTTTGGTAAAATGTTGAATGTAGGGCCCAACATGGAGTAAGTGCCCAGTAAATCATAGAGCTATTACAATCATCACTGCTCCCTTTTACCAAACTTGAAAAAAGCCAACTTGGAATCTCACCCTACTCTCTAAAAAATCCACAGCTAGCCCTGCTCTCAGGTCGAAGTATTTAAAAATATTTCACATGAAAGGCAAACTGGCTGGCAGGGGAGGCAGGACTGAGGTATCTGGGAAGGGAAGGCATCACAGATGGCCCATCAGGAACTTCACAGAGTGTCACATCCAGAGGTACCTGCCAGCTCAACCAGGGATGAATCTTCGATGAGGACCAGATGCTACTAATTGGCGAGGAATCCTGTGGCTGCCACCCAAAGAAGAGAACAAATTCTTTGTCACCACATGGTTGTTTTTTCCTTCCAAATGGAAAGTGTTAACTCTTTCAAATAATCACACCAGCTTCAGTCAACAAACGCCCATGTCCACATATAGGAAATTCTTCAGAAAGGTACTGGAATGTATGTTTTATCAATTCTGATTCTCTGCTCAACAAGCAACCCTCAGCTCAATCCTATCTGATATTTGGGAGGACCATTGATGACACTCTGTGGATGAGACTTCAACTTAGTGTCTCAATGTAGGAGCTAGAAGCTCAATGATTCTACTCTCTGCTCACTCCTACCCTTAAATCACTCCTCGCCATGTCTCTCTCCCTTCCAAATAGTCACCTCTTTCAAAGACAAGGGCTTGTCTTCATGCCCTGTACTAGGAGCTCTCAGAGCCTAGCAAAGGGCCTGTCACATGGGAGAGGTTTGCTCAACAAGTACATAAATGTGACCTGGACCCCAGTTACATTTTCAGCATTTCCTGCCTCCTCAATTCCCATACCTCAAATTAACACCATCTGCTCCCGTCTCATCAAATGATTTCCCATCTCTTGAATACATCATGTACTCCCACATACCCATGTCTCCCTACACACTTGTCTTGCTGTCTGCAGTCCTCTGCACTGAGTGGGCCAAACCCCATAAAAGGAGAATATTATAGAGCAGAAGTCATCAAAAATGCGGCCTTTGACTCCAGCCCATATTTTGACAGTATGCCTGTTTTTGTCAATAACAATTTATTAGGATACATCCCTGACTATTTGTTCACATACTGTCTATGACTGCTCTGTGCCAATGGCAGAGTTAAGCAGGTAATTGAGAGGATGTATGGCCTATCAAGCTCCAAATATTCACTTCCTGGCCCTTTTGCAGAAAAAAGTTGTGAACCCTCATTTTAGAGGCAAAAGCACAGTCTGCAGAGTGAGACAGACTTCAGTTGGAATCTTGGTTCTGCCATAATTCATTAAACAGTGGTGGGAAAGATTCTTTACCCATTGGAATTTTGGTTATTTCTCTATAAAAAGGAGATCTATTTTACAAGGTGTTTATAAAGACAGGATAAAGTACATGTGAAAAATGTACTAGTGTGGTATTTGAAAGAGGGTATGTATGATCAAATGATATTTCCTTATCTCTCCTTCCTCTTTTCTCTGTGTATCAGTCAGCTCAGGCTGCATAACAAAGTGTCACAGACTGAGGAGCTTAAGGACAGGAATTGATTTTTCTTGGTCTGGAGGCCAGAAGTCCAAAATCAAGACACCAGCATGGTCAGGTGAGGACACTTTCCTGGTTCAGACAGCCAACTTCTCAGGTGTCCTCACAGGGTGGAGTGAGAAAGCCTTGCGAAGTCTCTTTTATAAGGTCATTAATCCCATTCATAAGGGCTTTACCATCCTGACCTAATTACTTCCAAAAGACCCCACATCCTAATACCATCAGCTCAGGCATTAGACACTCTAGATGGCATAGCTACAATATGGAAGAAACCTAGGTTCCCAAGGAATCAGAGAGGTGCCCTGGAGAATAGTGAGACTCACATCAGATTGTATCAGGATCAGCAATGCCCTCATTTTGCTTGAGCCACTAAGATCTCAGGGTTTATTTGTTACTGAAACAGAGCATAGCCTTTCCTATCTAAGGCACATCCTTATCACAGCCAAAACAGATCTACAATCTCATTTCAATTCTATTTTCTAAGTACTCTATTCCTTGAACATGGGTATTGGCAAGTCATAGTAATGGGCACATGGGTCACACCAAAAGCTGGCAGTCCAACAAAATGGAAAAAATAAGCAAATATCTATACAGACAGCAAAATGTCATACCTGTCACTGGGGAAAGACAAAAGTACTTTTAGCAGCCTTCTGGCAATGGTGTGAACTAGAAAGACCAAAAAAATCCAACCTCCGCAAAATAACTAAAAATGCTGGATTGTTTTTTAAAACGTCTATTTAAATACACAGCCTAGTAGTCTAAAAAGTAAGAAAAGCCTTGAAATCCAAAAACTGAAATAGGAGAAGAAACCCAGGAGTGTAGCAGAATGCTGAGTTCAGCAGCTGTCAAGTTCAGGGTCTCTTTCAGTGCCCCCAGGTTCCTGCCCTTCCACCTGTGATCACACAGGAGAAAGAGGACAGCCTAGGATCTATACCAGGCTGGCAGTGAGATCAGACATTCCTGTGCACTCTCAGAATCCCTGGGGGCTACAATTTCAATGAGACAAGAACTAGGGGAAAAAAATTCTTTCCTTGCAAAAGAAGATGAAGAGGTAAGCTTCTTTGCTTAGAAGGAAGAATGTGGGGGCAGGAGATGGAGATTATTTATTAATTTCCATTGGAAATTCCTAGTGTCAATTGTACACTCACAGAGGTTTGGGAACTAAGTTTATTCAATTTGATTTTTTGAAGCCCAATTTGGAGCTTAGTTTGAAGTGGTCCTAAATTGGTAGTGCCTCCAAGTGACTGGCCAATGTCCCCGAGAAAACTGATGTGTATGTGCATTCTCTGAACACGCCCTCAAAGAACTACCATGGATAAATATTTCAATAAATGAGTTTACACCTAAAAATCATAAAACTTGTGACAAAAAATGTGAGTCAACAACAACAACAAAGAAAATATGGAATTAAAGCAACAATGAGGGCTTTGCCAGAATGAAGGCTTTGCTACAGAATGTCCCTGTAGGTGGTCTCAGGGGACAGTAAGAAGGCCCAATCCAAGAACTGAGTATGAGGGTTAAAAAGAAAGGGCTCACAATGTCCAGAGGTCCAGAGAGGTATCCCTAGTGGTAGTAGGGGTGTCTCCTGTTGTCGGGGGAGAAAAAACACAGGAAGAGATTAGAGAGTCGAGCAGTGTCTGGAGGAGTGGCCGCATAGCAAAGGAGGCCGAGTTCAAATACAGGTTCACAGAAGACACAAAGCTGGTCAGGGAGGCCAACACCTGCCCTCAAACCCTGTCATGGGTCTGGTCCACAGTGGTGTGAGCTTCTCCACTGGCACTGGTCTGTCCCATCCTCCTCTGTGTCAGCAAATTAGTGCAATAAAGAAATGCAGCCCATCGGCAACTTGATGAAAATGAATAAACAAAGTCAGAGTCTCAGTCAGCTGGGGCTGCCATAACAAAGCACCAAAGACTGGGTGGCTTATAAGCAACAGAAATTTATTTCTCACAGTTCTGGAAGCTGAGACTCCAAGATCACGGCACCAGCATGGTTCTGTGAGATCTCTTTTCCCAGTTGCAGACTGCTGACTTCTTGTTTTGGGGTCCCTGTTGTAAGGGTACTAGTCCATTCATGAGGTCTCCACCCTCAAGACCTTATCACCTTCCAAAGCTCCCTCCAAATATCTTCACATTGAGGTTTATCATTTCAACACATGAATCTTGGGGAGATGAAAATATTCAGTCCATAACACTGTTTTATTCTATTTTGACTAGAACAGAAACTAAGACCTGTGAAAGAAATAAAGTTAGTGAATGATGAAAATGAATTAGCCAAACTCCTTCAAAATGAAAAGGCAGAGAGAGAGAGAGAGAGAGACAAAGAGATATCTGAGTTCAAAAGTGGCTAAGATTGAGAGTAAATAGTCAGCTTCACAAAATTACCCCTTTCAGTTTCAATCTTTTATACTTTAATCATCTCCAGCCATGGACACGGCTCTTAACATGAAGACAAGGGCTCAGATTGAGCACAAGGATAATGAAGGTGAAATACTATTATATTTAATACTATAATATCATTAATGCAGCTGCAGTCAGAGATCAAGGACTTTTCAAATTAATTATTTCTTGTTCCAACACACACCATGAAATGGGCTTTCTAAATCAGACTGACACCTCCCAACCTTTTCTTTATTAAGATAATTCTATTTTATTTCTTGGATCTTTGCAGTCTAGGCAAGTTCTATAAATATTTAAGAGAGAAAAAATAGGCTGGATAATGCATGAATAGCAAGCAGTTGACTGAGATAGAGGTACTGTGAGAACTCACTTTAGAATCTTCCTGCCTGCAGTGCACAAATTCTGCAAATTTAGATAGTCCTTCCCCTTTGGGGAATGATTAGTAATCCCTGTAAGTACACTGAGAGCTTGTATAGTCTTCTTGATTTGCATGTTCCATTTTAGTGCAAGTGTAAGCAGGGAAAGTCACTGCCTGACTTAGGCTCATTAAGTTCCCTCTGAATTGAGTCTTTATGGTCAGCAGTAAAAATTAGGCAAGATATTGATAACTTGCCTAGTAATGGTCTCTCTAGGGTGGACCTCTAATTGCTTGAATGACTGATCATCTGCAGAAACCACTCTCACCCCTCATTCTGGCCTCCAAAGAAATTCAAGTGTGCATGAAGTCCATGAACCTCAGAAATATTTGAGGAGCTTGTTACTGGTCCACACAGATTAGGCAGGGGGATATGTCTATTATGAGGCTGGTGGAGTGATTTTCATGAGCCCCTTTGCTGGTTTCCAGGAGGAGACCAGCAGCTTCCCCATGCTCAGTGAGGTTGGACAGCTTCTTCAAAGGAAAAGCTTTCTGTGAAATGCCCCCAGTTGCCTTGTCACAGTTGACTAATTGCCACGATAATCGGTTCTAACCACTTACCTTCTGAAAGCATCACTCTTGACTTGATCACTTAATTCTTAAACTGCCTTCGACTGATGGGAAAGTATGCTATTTTACTTGCAAAGCTGATTGCAAATTATTTTCTGATTGCAGGTTTATTTTGTTTGTGACAAAATGTTTCCTGGCTAATTGCTGAAATAATCTTGTAGGAACTGGCAGTTGAACACCTAATTTATTAACCCACTGTAGTTTCTCCCTAATCCCTGTTTTCATCCTTTTATTTATTTTAAACACCTATTTACAGGATCATTAATCCTCATCAATATTGTCTGGAATCCTTGAACTACCAGGGCTGCTTCTGCAAAGAAAACTATACAGTCAATGAAACTCAACGCTCAACAATCTGCCTTGCTCTCCGATCTTTCCTTCTGGGAGCTGAGCATTGAAAAGAAAAGCCTTCTCAGCTTGATCCATGAATGGGCAATGGAAAGCAATAGAAGTGAATCTTGTTAATCAATAGAAAACTATTTGTTCTTCTTTTGCCTCCAGCCAGCCATAAAATTTATGGATGCCAGTTTTTTTTTTTAATACTCACAGGTACACAGAGTGGTAAGACTCTTTTAACAACATCCATATCTGGATAACGTGCTTTAAATATATTTTGATCTAATATTAAGCAGAAGGAAGATTAGTACAGACTGTTCAGACAAAAACAAAACAAAACAAAACAAAAACGCTATTGGCAGAAGAAACCTGGTACAACTCACTTATTATACAAGTGTGGAAACTAAGACACTGGGCCTTGAGCAATTTGACCAGAAATCCCATCCTAATTAGGGTTGAGTTGACATTGACAAAGGGAAGCCCACTGCAGCTTCATTATTTGACTTTAGCCCCTGTTCTCATATTTCCCCTGGTTGCTTTGCATTTGAGATGGAAGGGAAGTGTTGCCCACCAATGTTCACTTTCCTAGTGGCATGTGCACAATTACAGAAGATAATTGATTTCCCTAAACACTTTCCATGGAGATGACAGTTTTATTTCTTTAAATGTTACTGAAGGTTAAAATGGATCACATCTGAACTCAAAGACTTGTCTTGGAGGCCATGGTTCATGGAGCTGTCTTGACAAATGTCAGTCCACACCAAGCACCAGAGAACCCTCTCAACACTGCCTGCCCCCTACTCAAAGCCCAGCAGAGAGAAGGAACTCGGGTGTTTTGTTGAATAAATGAGCTTTTGACAGTTCCTCTGGGTTTTGTTAGAAAGCAATAATTCTCAAGAAAGGACCTTTATCATACTCTAATTTTCCCAGCTTTGCTTGGCCAAAGTTCATGTCGAACTGACCTTAATTCATTTACCTTCTTGGATGTGCTTCAAACTCAGCTACATTAACTCTTCCTTCCTGGTGTGCTTCCATGTTCATAACAAACCCCTTTTCTGGATCTGGCAGGGAATTGCCTATAATTACCCTTAATGTACTCCTGGAGCAAAGATATGCACGTTAAGAGCCAAAATAGAAGGTTAACTACAAACTGTGCAGTAATGCAATTACCTCCCAATTATCCCTTTCAACGCTAAGGGAATGAATAGGAGACATTAAGCTCAATTCTGCAGTAGATCCCCTGATTATTGGAGGTGGGCTGGAGGTGGGGAGGGGCAGAAGGAAAGAAAGAAATAAGTAAGGCTGCTGTGGGTAATGAATGTCAGGGAATTCTATTGACACCTAAATGGAATGTTTCCTATTGGTATTGGATTTCTTTCTAATTCTTCTGTTGGGTGTGCCCTGCAGAGGTGGATTGGATTGGCAGACTATTCTGTATCTATTTAAGTGAGACTCTCTACTCAGCAATGGCCTAGTGCAAAAGTCTCTGTATAGAAGGATGAATTGCCCCAGAAGTACATGTCTGGGGGTAAGTGAAGACTTCTGAAACAAGCAGTTCATCAGACATTGGCCAGTCATTAATCTTTGGCTGGGATGAATAGGGTACATATCCAGCCCAGGGTGAACTAAACCATGAAATAGGGGTCCTGCTAGACAGGGGAACTCTAAAAGGTGTGCTCTGCCAAAGCAACCTAATTTTAAAGGCAAGAGGGGGAACTCTAGTACAAAGAGAGATGGGGGCAAGCAGCTCAGAACTCAGTCCCTCCAGAGAATGCTGGCATTCCTCTTTGGCTAGAACATGGTACAGCAGCTTGAGATGGCTTAAAGGAGCAGTAAGCATTGGGGAATTAAGACCATTTGTGTACCAGTTACATCAGCATCTGCATCCCACTGATGTCACATATGAGATCAACTACTCTCTTTTTTAACAAGGACTTCATCATTGGTCAGCTGCAGCAAGCGAGCCAGTATTCTTTTACTTCTTAAATTTCCTCTCATTTTTTTAACCCAATTCACAATGATCATTTTCATTCTAATTATATCTTCTGTGATCATATTGGCTGCTATGCTTACCTACTGCTTTGTAATAAGCTATCCCAAAACTTAATGGCTTCAAACAACTACTTATCATTGTATCTTATGGTTCTGTAGGTAAACCATGATCAAATGGGTAGGTCTCTCCCAGGGTGTCTCATGTGGATGGCAGCTGGGAGTACAGTCATCTGAAAGCTTACCTAGATGCAGTGTATAAGGTGGTTTGATAATGCACTGGGCAGTTCATGATGGCTGCCACACGTAGGAACTTAGCTGGGGCTGTTGACCAGGGTACCTACATGTGGCCTCTCCATTTAGTTTGCTCTTTTCACAGCTTGTCAGCAGGTTTCTGAGACAGAATGTCCCAAGGACAGACACTTCCAAAAATCCAGGCAAAAACCAGAGGTTCCTGATGACCTAGCTTCAGAAATTCTGGAACTTTGCTTGATCACATGCTATTGGTCAAATGAGTCACCAAGGCCAGCCCAGATTCAAGAGAAGGAAAATTAGTCTCCACCTCTTGATGCAAGAATTATCACATAATAATAGGGAGGGAACAAATTGATGCTGGACATATTCAGAGACTGCCTGACCATATTAACAACAATCTCAACTTTATGTCATCTGGAGATCTGATGTAAACATCTTTTTCATTCATTGTTATCATTGAGAAAAAATAGTGAATAACACAGAACCAAGGGAATCCTCCTTCTAGGCCAAGGTTTCTCAAGTTCACGTTAACTTTGTATTAGATGGAATCAGGTTCATCTGTGAATCACAGAAAAAACAAACAAACAAGATAACAGTGGCTTTAACACAACAGCAATTGATTGCTTGTGTAAACATCGATATAGTGGGGAAAAGCCTGGACAGGTTCTTATGGGCTCTGACCCACAAAGTCCTCAAGGACCCTGGATCCTCTACTTCAACATTTGGCCTTCCTTAAGTTATGGCCCTCCTCTTCAAGGTCCAAGATCACCTGGCATTGGCCAGGCAGCAGAATAAAAGTAAAGATAAAGAAAAGAAGAAGCCAAGGACTAAGCTTCTCTTAAACTAAGTTCCTGGAATCTGCCATCTGACACTTCTGTTTACATCCCATTGGCCAGAGCCCATTCACATAGTCAGACCCATCTGTAAAGGGAGGCCAAGAAATAGAACCTTTGTTCTGGGCCACCATTTTTTTCTATTAAAAATTCAGGGACAGCCCTGGCTGGCGTAGCTTAGTGGATTGAGCTCAGGCTGCGAACCAAAGCATCGCAGGTTCAATTCCCAGTCAGGGCACATGCCTGGGTTGCAGGCCATGGCCCCCAGCAACCGCACATTGATGTTTCTCTCTTTTTTTCTCCCTCCCTTCCCTCTCTAAAAAATAAATAAATAAAATCTTTTTTAAAAATCAGGGGCTTAGGTTTTAGTGGAAGTATGATTGGCTATAAGGGGGGTCCACTACAGTCCCCTTATTTGTCTTCCAGGTAAATCCATCCCCTTTCAAGAAATCATGGAATTCATACCTTTGATCTTCCTTCCAAGATGCTGATACAGCCCCTGGAGGGAGCTTCTCCCTCTCCTTGAGACTCTCTGCTCTTCCCATGTCCCTATCCAAGACATTTTGGTGGAACCTTACTGTCTGTAGTTCTTACTAAGAAATTAATAGATAAAAGGGAGAAAACTGTACTTGAACAATGATTAAAATAAAATTTAAAAAAAGAAATTAATGGGCATTTTGTGTTTTCAATCATAAAAAATTATAATATTGAATGTGCTTGTTCAAATATTCTCCTTTTTCAGATATTCTCATTAGCCTGGCTGCTGTTCCCAATACACACATTTTCTGATTGAGAATCATTCCTTCAGGCCAAATAGAGCAATAGGCTTCATGCTAGGTGCCAGCTTGGATTGGAAGGGCTTCCCTGGAGAACTGTTAGCTCAAAGTGATGCCTCAGATTCGTGTGTAATGTTCAGTTTCTTCCACAGGGAGGGTGTCCATGTTGAACCCCCATTAAAGGATCTATAATGTAACATTTACTTCCCACTGTCAATTTCTCCCCTATCTCATATCAATCCCTGATTACCAGTCCCATTACCATTGTGTATCTTTCTAACCACATTTTTAGGGGGTCAGCCCCACAACCCAGTCACTTTCCCAGTTTCTGCTCTGCCTGATCCCCAAGCTTCCTCCTCTTCATTTCCTGCTGAGAAGCTGAGTTCCTAGCATGCCCAGGAGTGATGGCATCCAGAGGCTAGGTTCTATGGAAATAATGATGATTAAAACAGAACTCTTGGAAACTGAGTTATCTGTGGTTAAGACTTCTCAGTTCCTAGGAGAAGGTTGACAATGTATGGGAGAAGGATGATTACTTAAGATTGGCAATTGGCAAACAGGAAGTGAATGCAAACTGGAGCCAAACAAGAATCCTGGAAAATTACATCAATCCTCAGGGGCCAGATATTGGAGACAAAGCTGGTAGGTAAGGAGCCAGGTGAGTGCCAGATCAAGTGGGAGGTGAGGAGTGAAGGTGGGAACAAAGAAAAGAGCCTAGGACACCTAAAGTGAGCTGAGCTAGATATCCAACATGTCACGTAACATGTGACAAGGGAGATAATCAGCCTCACCAAAGGGTCCGAGGTGAGGACAGACACTGCACTCAGAAGAGAAACTACTCAGTGGAGGCCTAAAGGTAAAGGAGAGGAGAAGGGCTTATTCCAAGCAGGCCTCAACTGACTTGGATGAGCCCAGACAGCCAGCAGCCACTTCACATGGAAAGCTGCCCCAACTCCATCGAGCACTTTCCAAGCGTAGCCCTAGGATGCAACGGCTGTGGCTGTAACGAAGCCAGCCCCATGCCCCAGATAAGCCTTTTGTAAGGCCAGTTGCTCCATTTTGTTTCACATAATTTATTGCTCAGTACATATCGATAATATGATTGTCAGCCCAACAGACATTCTCCATTTTAAGAGTTCACATGAGATACCACATTATTGATCCTACACCACTAAATAAAAAACTCGTTTGTCAGGGGAGCACAGAATGGCTTTTAATGGAAACAGCCAAACACCTGCTACTAGTTAGGGAAGAAAAATAACCATCTTGCCACAAGGACATCTGGAAGTGGCATCGAAATCCTCTATTTTAGGGATTAGTGGGGCTCTTAGAAAACAGGGAGTGCCTTCTCCAAATGTCCAAAGGCTGACATTCTTGTTGGTCATAGGAAAAGCTGTTATTGACCAGAATCTACTGTGTGCCAAGCTTTTTGATTATCTGTACCTTATGTAGTCTTCACAGCAATCCTGCAAATGCAGGAATTGCTACACTAACTGGATGCTCTGGGAAATGAGGCACAGAATATTGCCAGTGAATGGAGCGAGTCATCACAGGGGTCTGTTCCTCACTTTGCAGAAGCCTGACAATAGGTTCTCCCTGGGTTGGTGCCGCTGCTCATTGACTTTAGGTCTTGACCATCCTCTCGACCTTTCCCACAGGGACAGCTGCCAGATAAGCAACAACAGTATCTGCCACTTTCAGATGAGAGAACTGTGGGAACCCTGAGTGACTTAACTAACTCAGTTTATATCTCATCACTAAGAAAAAATGAAGAAGCCAGAATCTTCATCTGCATGGTTTCAAGATGGGTTTTCTTTCCATGCACAACACCATTGCTTTATCAAATACACCATTTGATGGGCTAAATTGTGTCCCTACCACCACCACCAAAATTCACACATTGTAGTCCTAAGCCACAGTAGTTGGATGAGACTGCATTTGGAGATAAGGTCTTCAACAAGATAGTTAAGTTAAAATGAAGTCATTAGCATGGGCCCTTAGCCAATCCAACTGATATCCTTATATCAAAAGAAGATATAAGAAAAGGTCAGTACACAGACAAACACAAAGAAAAGACCCTGTGAGGATACAGGGAGGAGATGGCTATCCACAAGCCAAGAAGACAGGCCCTTGGAAGAACCATCTCTGTCAACTCCTTGACCTCGGACTTATAACCTCCAGAATTGTGAGAAAATAATTTCCTGTTTATCTGCTAATTCTCTTTGCTCTTCATAAATTCCCCCTTCCCAATGAATGTATGAGTTTTTTCCTCAATGACTAGTTAATATTTAAGTGTTAATTGAGGTATAATTTACATATAATGAGGTGCACCTATTTAAATTGTACAATTTGATCAGTTTTGACATACAGATACATTCATGAAACCATCACCACATTCAACAAACTGAACACATCATCACCCCCAAAAGTTTCTCAGCACCCTTTTGTATTCCCTCCTTCCTGCCCTGATCCCCACCTGGACAATTACTGACCAGCTTTCTGTCTTCTAGAGTGTTACTAACAGAATCACACAATAACTGTTGTTTTTTTGTCTGACTTCTTTCACTCAACATAATTATTTTGAGATTAATCCATGTTGTTGTGTGTATCAATAATTCATTCCTGCCCTGGCCGGAGTGGCCCAGTTGGTGGGGCGTCATCCTGCAAACCAAAAGCCATGGGTACAATTCCTGGTCAGAGAACAGGCCTGGGTTGCAGGTTTGGTCCCCAGTGGGGGTGCGTGCAAGAAGCAACTGATTGATGTTTCTCTCCCTCTCTTTCTCCCTCCCTCCCCTTCTCTCTGGAATCAATCAAAGAAAAAAAAATAGTTCATTCCTTTTTTTGTTGGCTAGTAGTGGTACCTTAGTACTCATCAGCTTACTCATCAAACTGGTACTTGTCACATTTTGACAAGAAAAAATGTTTCAGCACTTGATGCTTGCTTGCCACTCATAGCACTTGCTAGAACTTGTATGAGTCATGATGCCACCCTACGAGACAAAGTGCCTCATCAATTGGTGTTTGCTCTCTACTCATCAGAACAAGTTAACAATGAGTACCAAGGTACCATTTATTTCATTGTATGGATGTAGCACAGTTTGTTTACACATTCCCCTGCTGATGAATGCTTAGGTTGTTTCTACTTTTTTGCCTGTTATAAATGAAACTACGTGAACATTCTTGTGCAAGTCATTACATGGAAAATGCTTTCTTTTCTCTTCAGTAAATATCCAGAAATGAACTATCTGGATTATTTTTTAGGTATATGTTTAACTTTTGAAAAAGCTACCAGGCTATTTTTCAAAGTGGTAGTATCATTTTACATTTCACCAGCCGGGTATGACAATCAGTTCCTCTGATTTTTCATCAATGCTTGGTCCATCTTTAATAATTTTAGCCATCGGAATAGGTGTGTCTTGTGATTTATATTTTCTTAGTGATGAATGGCACTGAGCATCTTTCGGGCATTTATTTCCCATCCATACATCTTCTTTGGAGAAGTGTCTAATCTGGACACAAGTCCATTTTCATACATATTTTCTCCATTCTGTGGCTTATCTTTTCATTCTCTTAATCATGTTTTTAAATGACCAGAAGTTTCTAATACTGATTAACTTTATTCGATTTAGCAATTTTTTCTGTACAAAATTGTACTTATAATTTTGTATCTAAAAACTCTTCACATGATCCAAGGTCAAATATAACACAAGTAAGCCCACCTTTCCCGGTCCTTCACTACCTGACAAGCCTGTGAGCATCCTCCCAACGGGCAGGAGGCTCAGCCTTTCGAGCTCAGATGGGAGCACAATGTTGGCATCCCTCTCCTTAGATGTCAGTGGTGTTTTTTCTCACCCCAGGACACAGACACCAAGAGTAGGTGACCAATAAGGTTGAGTCTGGAAAGGCTTTTTGAGAAGATACTGTTTTTCTCCTCTACAATGTCTAGGGTCCAGCCGAATGGGCTCCACCTTGCCTTGCACACATCCCTGAGAAACTCTCACTCTGAACAGTGTTGCCTCTCTCCCTGTGGTTTCTGATTTGGGGAGAAGCAGCATGAGTTTATGAAAACTTGTTATGGGCCAGATATGTGTGCCTAAACCATTCATTTGTGTATGTTAATATCAATAATCAGAGCAATAATAGTAATACCATCAATAATACAATTGTAATAAGATTATCTAAGACACAACACAGAGTGCTAGTAATTTACATACTTCATCCCTCATGATTTTTTCTAATACTTTTATGCCTTCATATTTTACTTTTAAATCTTTGATCCCATTGGTATTTATCCTATTATAGATATAAAGTATGGATCCAGCTTTTTTTCTTTTCTCCAGATGACCCAGCCCAGGTTATGAACTGATTGATTTTGTTCCCACTGATCTGAAGTTCCTCCTTTATTATTTACTAAACCCTTTCATGTATTTGGATCTGCTTCAGAAATTTTTATCCTGTTTCCTATGTAAGCATCTTGCTGTTTTTATTACCAAGGCTTTATAAAGTTTTAATATCTACCCCCTCGCCCCAACACACTCTTCATTTCCAAAAGTTTTCAGTATTATCAATATTATTTAAATTTCTATTGAACTTTAGTATTATCTTGCCAGCTCTAAAATGGGAATCATTTAAAAATACTCTAGATTTCCATACTCCATTCCAGACCTATTAAATAGAAATCTGTGTTTTTAACAAATGCCCCAGGCACCAGTCAGCCGACCAGCATATGGGAACCAAAGCTAGGAGAAGCTGATGCTCAAAATAGCCAAGTAGCATTGCAACTAACCAGGTGACAGCCTGACAGGTACACATGGAGTCTGATCACCACAGGAACTTGGGTCTCTGGCAACTGGTGACTCAGTGTATTTACACTTGATAAACTAATGGACAAAAGAATGAACACAAAAAGAGAACTGACACTTTTTAAGAAAAGGGACATTGGAAGGATGTGCTGGGAAGCACCTGGCACTTCAGACACCTCTACAAGAGAGCCCTGCTGAGCAGAGAGGAATGGGAGAAGAAGTGCCAGCAGTCATGAGAAGGAACACCAAGTGGTGGACAGTGTTGCACAAGCCTAAAGATGATGCTCATACCAATGGTCTTGCATGTGCCCAAGTGACTGAGCCACAGCTTTAGATTGGGGTGGGAGCGAAGGAAGAGCTAAAGGAAATATGTGAAGTGAACAGTCCCTGCCAGGCCTACTTAATGACAGCCAGGACTGGCCTCCAGAATAAATGCTCCAGAAGAAATGTGTCCAGGGCAGGTGGTCAGTCCTCCAAGGACAAGAGGCTCCTGCTATTGGGAAGGAGGAGGCATTCATCCTAGCAGGGCAGTCAAGGGCTGCTTCATGCAGCATAAGAGGGATTCTCGCTCTCTCTCTCTCTCTCTCTGTCTCTCTCTCTCTTCCCCTCTCCGTCTCTCCCCTCTCATGTTTCCACCTGTGCCCATAAAGATAATAAAATGCCTGCCCAACTTCTTATCTGCACTAAAGAATGCAATATTTTGAGGGAGCACACCTGCTCTTCTCCCTCTATTGTCTCCTCCTCACTGAAAGTGCTAATCATCTAAAAGCAGATCTTCTAGAGGAAGGTGTCAACATGGACCTCTAGGCAAGAGAGGCCCAGAGCCAGAAGACATTTCAGGCAGCAGAGAAGGACCAGACTGGTCCAACTGAGGTGTGTTATGTCCAAGAATGTGCTTGCATTGCTTCATATCCATTTTTGCACCAGCTGAGCAGGCAGGCACTTGGCCAGAGTCACCAAAATGAGTACGTGGAAGGTGTGCCAAAACGGTACAGAAACCCCTCTGAGCCTTTCTGGCAAAGGCAGGCTTCTTGTGCTTCATAAAATCTTCACGTCACACAGATGGAATCAGCAGCAGCTGCATGTCTTCGTGGGGGCTCAGGGGATAGGAAGCTCAAGTCACCATCTGGGAGCGCCTGCTTTAGGTAATTATCTCTGTAAGTTCACATAGTCTTTGCCATTAAAGAAACAGAACACCCTCTAACTGTGTCTGTTGGCATCTTTCCATCAATCATGTCACTGCCCCATTGTGACAATGACATAGTGACAGAGGGCACCAATGTCTCAGCTTGTTCCCTCTCACATGCAGCTCATTAACAGACATAGATTGCAGGTCATGGATTCCTCCCAGCTGGAGACACGATTAATTTGTACTAGCAAGGCCCTGGTTCATCTGGGCAGATGAGCTTGCAGGAGTAGGGACTGATCTATGGAAGCATCTAATGGTCTGAAGGCTATTGTGGTCTTGATCAGTGGTTCTCCAAGTATGATCCCCAGAGCAACAGCACCATTATTCACTGGGGAACCCTAAAAATGAAACATTCTCAGGTCCCACCCAGAACAACTAAATTAGAAACCCTGGTGTTACTGCTTGGCAATCACTGTTTTAACAAACCCTCCAGGGGGTCTGATGCACATTCAGGTTTGAGATCCACTGGTCTGTGTATCATGGTAGAAGCCTGTCCCTAAGTTCCCCTCAAGCCTTCAGAAAAAAAGAAATCTTTATTCCCAGGGGCTGAGTGTGATGAAGACACAGGACAGTCCAACCAGATCCACCCACTATAGGCTGGGCAGGTGCCGCTGGTGAAGGCCACCCTGCCTTGTGCACAGCAGAGCCCAGTGTGGGGCTAAGAGCCAGGCAACCCCGCCCATGGCTGAAGAATCATCATTATTCAAATTGGTGAGTGAAGAGCAGAGTCCTGGGACTCCTACCAGTCTGTTAGAACCTCTCTCAGGACTTTCTGGAGCTGACCTGAAGACACAAATCATTCTATGCTAGCTCTAAGGTCAAATAAGCAAAATTAGAAGCCACAATGGGCCACCAACATTTATCTCTTGCTGGAGTCTGGACCTCCCAACTTCCTGACCAGCCAGCATGTAGGGAGAGCTGAGAGGTCTGTGGGGAGCAGGAGAATCCCCACCAGCCTTTGTTCTATACTTTTATAGCTAGAGAAAATTAAGTGAAAAGGACCAGAGGCTGCATGGAAAAAGGACAAGTATACAGCATTTCATAGTTTATCCAGACACTGTAAGAGTTAGCCTTTACCGTGTGCTCACTAGGTGTGAGCCCTGAGCCTCCCACACTCCCTCCTGGTGTGCCACAATGGCTATCATTATCCTCATTGTACAGATAAAGTAACTGAGGCATTGCAAGGTTAAAGGATTTGTCCAAAGCCACATAATGAGAAAATGTTGAAACCAAAATTTGAACTGAAGCTTGTCTGACAGCAAAGCCTGCACCCCTCATGGGCCCCTTAAAATAAAAAAAGAAGTTTTTTTTATTTTTTTCTTTAGTTTGTGCGTGTATCTGTGGGGAAGAGGTAATAGATCACAGTTCTTTACAAATAACCTTTATGGTTGCCACTTTATAATCTTGGGGTAACCACTCCCCAAGGACTATAAAGAAGCAATAAGTGAGACATTGCTAGCCTTGATCAGGCATGCAAATGGGGCTGGTTCAGACCAGGGAGACCAGATGGCTAGCCCAGGGTGAGGGACTAGCAGGATCTGGGCCTATTTGGGTGGGACAGGTAAGCAGCCTTTACATACAGAGCATGCACAGCACAAGGACAAGCCTCAGCAGAGGAGAACACCCACCTCCTTTATTAAGTCATTTAAAGTATAATTACATTCAGCATGTAACCAGAGACAAAAGTGCAGCCCCTCCATGCGATTCAGGGCTCTTGACAGTGATAAAATGTTCAACTTTTGAGCAATTATTTAAATATTCAGCACTTTGCATGCATGACTGGCTCAGCACTGTAATCAGAATCACGGGAACATGGAACTTTGGAATGGAATGAATCTTAAAGGCTATATAATTCAATACTTTGATTTTTACAGATGAGGAAATGGAGGTCTAGAGAGGTTCTGTTATTTTTCAAAGGTCTCTGGGCAAGGAGCCCAATCCCCCAGTTCATGGTCTTGTGTCGCTTTAGAGAGCAGGGCTGGGAGAGCAGAAACCTTGCTGCTGGATCGTTGTTTGATCTGTGTAATCATCTTGTAATTAAATGCAAACACTGGTTGCCAAGTAGGTGTCCAAATCACAGGTTGCTCAACTATGATTCTATTCTCAGGGTTTATAAAATACCCCAAATATGGAATCATATAACCATGGAATCATATAATGCTTAATTTTCACAAAACATGTATTGATAGAACCAATAACACTTAACTCATACACAATATTAGCTACCTGGAATATGTAATAAAATATAAATGGTTTATATGCCTTTTCATTTCACAAAAACCTATGTCTTCATATTTTAATATTTCTCTATAGTTCTATTCTTGCAAGTTCCCATTAAACACATTAGACAGAATGCTAGCTGACATTCAGCAGATACTACTAGGACAAAGAAGAAGAAGAAGAAGAAGAAGAATGATCATTTCTCAATGTTTCTTAACTCACATATGCACAGAATTTTCATTGGAGGGGTTGTGTGTATGTTTAAAAATTGAAATATCAACTTAAGTTAATCAAGACAGAAATGTAAGCATTTCAACAGGTGTGCAACAGCACTGCCTGAAAAGGTGCCACAGTGATTTCTAAAAATAAGAATATGCCGTGTTGTTCAGAATGTGGTCCAACGCACATACTCATAGGTTGCTAATGGAAGCATAACTGGCATACCCACAACAGCGTACCATCACTGAAGTGGCGTTAATTAAGGAAGACCTGCTGGAAGAAATGAGCTTTACACCAGGTCTCAAAGAAGGCTATGGTCTTGGAGGAGGGGAGGAGGGCAGAAGGTCAAAATGGTGGGAGACAGAGGCCACGGAGAGGTTGTTAGATTCCTTGGCTCATGGACACCTTTTCTCCATCTTTAAAGTCAGCCATGTAGCAGCCTCAAATCTCTCTCTGCTGCTGATCTTCTGCCTCCCTCTTCCATTGTTTTTTTTTAAGATTTTACTTATTTATTTTTGGAGAGGGGAAGGGAGGGAGAAAGAGAAGGAGAGGAACCTCAATGTGTGGTTGCCTCTCGAGCACCCCCTGCAAGGGACCTGGCCCACAACCCAAGCATGTGCCCTGACTGGGAATTGGACCAGCAACCCTTTGGTTTGCAGGCCAACATTCAGTCCACTGAGCCACACCAGCCAGTGCTCTTTCCCATCTTTTAAGGACTCTCATGGTTCCACTGGGCCTTCCTACATAATCCAAAATAATCTCCCCCTCTTAAGGTCCTTTATTTAATCACATCTGCGAAGTCCTTTTTGCCATGTAAGGTAACACAGGTTTGGAACATTAGGGTATGAACATCTTGGGGGGCCATTAACCTGCCATGTCTCTATTTGCTCATCTGCAACTCAGGTTTAGTAATACGGTACTTACTTCGCAGGGCTGTTGCCAGGATTAAAGGACTTAATACATCTCAAGTGCTTAGAGCAGTGCCTGGCACCTGATAAAAACTCAGAAGTGTGGCTATTTCTATCTGCCCATCTGAACAAGTTGGTAGGATTTCCTCCTTCACCCCAGATTCCTTAGGATAGTTGTTTTCAAATTTTATTAGCTGCTACCCCCAATTAAAAATGCACACACTTTATATCACAACCCAGTATACTCAAAGATTTATACATTTACATAGCAAAAATAAGTGTTTCACAGACAAAACTCAATCCCACTATGTGTAACAAATTCTGATATGTTCCGTTTGGTTCATTTCATTTTTCACACAATGAAATAAGCTGGTGGAGGCCCTGGCATCCAAATGCAACACCTTTTCTTTTTTCCACCTAGTGCAACCAACAACCAGCAGAAGTCATGCAAGGCTGCAAGGACCTTGCTATTTCTTCAAGTGGCCCTGCCCTACTGGGGTAGGTTGGATAAACTGAAAGGAGAGCACTGGAAAATAGGGGCCATTACCTGCCATTGCAGACTTCCGCCTTCACATGTCAGCATTCAAAAGCTTATGATCATTGAGTGGCTTTAAGGAAGCTGACAAGTTTTAATTTGTCAACCTTCTTGTATTAACACCAGGGACCCCCTAATTGCCCCTGTCCTCCTATTCACGACGCGTGACTGTGGCGGGTTGCCGCTAGCTCATCACACCGACAAGGTTTCTGTGACAGCTGCTCTTGTCCACGCAGAACCAACTCTGCAGAAGCTGTCATTCGATTTGACAAACTGACAAGACAGCGCTGTCAATCTCCCAGATGGGTGAGGAACCACAGTGACTGACAAAATCTAAGGGTCACTACGAATCCATTCGTTACTGTGTTCAGCAGCTGACAGCTAATGAAACATTCTTCCAGTGCTTCAAAGCCTACACATTTTTCACCTCCGCTGGCCTGAGAAATACGTGAAGGTGACTGACACACGTATGTATTTCACTTGGGATATGACAGGCCCTGACTAGGCTTTTGAAGAATCTTCCTGCTGCCAACCACGACGTGGCCAGCGTGGTCACCCCTCAACCTTGCCTCTGGCTGCCAGGTCAGTGGAGGAGATTGTGAGCTTCCCTGAGTCACAGACACCTGGGATGTTAGATCTGAGGGCCCTTAGACACCCAATCAAACTCCACAAATGGGAGGCAACACCCAAGGACACTCAAGAGTAGAAACCTGAGGGTGGACACATATACTAATTCATAATCACGGACATGAGTCTCACTTACGGTTACATTATATCACTATACTTACAACATATAATCGCAGCCAGTCATTCTCAATCCTGGCTGTACACTAGAATCCTCTAGGAGCTTTGAAGAAGTACTCATGCCTAGGTCCAACTCCCAGAGATCCTGACTCTATTTATTGGTCTGGGACAGAGTTTGGCATTTAGCATTTTTGAATAGCTCCCAAGGGACTGAGCTGCACAGCCAGGGTTTAGAAGGCCCTGGAGCCTGACAGCCTGGGTTTGAATCCAGTGAAGGCCACAAAAAGAAAGATTTATTTGATGTCAACCCTGAGAAGGAATTCACCTGCTGAGGTGGACTGCTCTCAGGCAACCCTGGGTGCAAATTTTATGAATATTAAGAGTCTAGTGGCCATTCTCGGACAGAGGCTCCCCACGTACTCTGCCTACTGGGAAGAGCCTCAGACTGAATCCTGGGCCTCCTGCACTGTGCCCACTTGTTTATGCCGTCTGACTCAACCACTGCAGGGAAGCCCTGGTTCTGACTTTCTGCCAACAGACTGAGGTCTGCCCCATACAATCAGAGATACACAAATTATATCCTCATTTGCCTGTTTTCCAACCAATCAGAACTGCACAACATGGATAATAAAGTGGGCCTAATTGAAAACCTAGGTGGAAACTTTCACTACAGGAATGAAGGGGCCTGATGCCACAGACCTAGGTCTAGATGTCGTGTGGGAGGAAAATGAGTGTGTATCTCTGTTGAAGGTTCTTGTCAAATTCTGTTTAAAAGTGTAATGCTAAATCATGCAAACTGCAAAAAGCTGTACCAGAAATTATATAGTATGAATAGTCCATTTTCTTTAACAAATAAATTACAAAAAGAAAAGTAGGTGGGAGAAACTGAAGATTAAAACAGAAATGTATTAGGTGGGCTTTGATTTGACCCTGATTCAAACAAACTTAGTGTATACATGCAAATACACGTACATTTAAAAAATAACCTTGGCAATGTGGATGCTGACTGGATATTTGGGGAACTAATGAATCCTTCCTTCGAGTATATGAGACTAGTATTACAGACTAGTAAGCAGATATGAGGAGGTAAGTCATAGATCTGAACTATTCTAAGATGAGGGGTAATAAGAGTTCCAGAAAGAAACCATGAAATGCCGTGGAGGTTCTGAGGAAGGAGTTTAGTACCAGATGGAAAAAGCAAACTTCCTTTCACAGAGTCATCTTCTGAGCACAATCTGAGCCAGGCGCTGCCCTAAGGCTTCTTATAATTAGCAGTGGCTTCCACACTCTGCTGACTGAATCATCCACTGGGCTTCTTTGGAGCCCTGCCCAGAGCCACGTTGGTGACTGAGATGCAAGCTGAATGGTGGTGCTTCTTTAATCGGAATCCCTCTGCTCTTTTGAGTCTCCTGGGGAGCTTTGAGCCAGAGAAAGTGTTTAACTAGAAAGAAACTTGAAAATCCCTGGTCTGTGGGTTTCCTGGTTATCTTCGCTCAGCAAGTGGCCCTTGGCTCTTTCAGAGGATCAAGTTTGCCCTTAAGGACTTTGCTGAAAGTAGAAGCAGCTGCTTTTCCATTAGCTGAACACAGACACCAGCTAACTACATACAAGTCAGCTGAAATCCCTGACTTAAGTCACACAAAGCTCACAAGAGTTGCAGCCTCTATTTTGCCTTATTAAAAAGGATGCCGGAGCAGATCAATTTTATTGTGATAAGTCTCATCATTAACAAGTGGTAGTCTTACATCTGCATGGCAAATCAGATGATTATAAATTGTTCCAACTATTTTTTTTACAATTAGTAAGAAGCACTGCATTTAATTAGTATGACTTTATTTTATTTTTTTAATTTATTTTTTAATTATACTTTATTGGTTATGCTACTACAGTTGTCACAATTCTTTCCCCTTTGACCCCTCCACCCAGCACCCCTCCATTCCCTCAGGCAATCCCCCCAACATTGTTCATGTCCATGGGTCACGTGTATAAATTCTCTGGCTTCTCCATTTCTTACACTGTACTGTACATCCCCTTGGCTATTCTGTAACTAGTAATTTGTGCCTCTTAATCCCCTCACCTCTTCACCCATTCCCCCACATGCCCCTCCCATCTGACAACCATCAAAATGCTCTCCCCAACCATGATTCTGTCCCAGTTCTTCTTGATTGCTTAGCTTATTTTTTAGATCCAATTGTTGGCAGATATGTATTTATTGCCATTTAATTGTTCTTTTTCTTAAATAAGCCCCTTCAACATTTCATATAATAATGGTTTGGTGATGATGAACTCCTTTCATTTTCTCTTATCTGGGAAGCTCTTTATCTGCCCTTTGATTCTAAATGGTAGCTTTGCTGGGTAGAACAATGTTGAATGTAGGTGCCTGCTTTCCATGACTTGGAATGTTTCTTGTCAGTCCCTTCTAGCCTACAAAGTTTCTTTTAAGAAATCAGCTGACAGTCTTAGGGGAACTCCCCTGAAAGTAACTAACTGCTTTTCTCTTGCTACTTTTAAGATTCTCTCTTTATATTTAAACTTTGGCATTTTAATTATGATGTGTCTTGGAGTGGGCTTCTTTGCATCCATCTTATCTGGGACTCTCTGTGCTTCCTGGACTTACATGTCTATTTCCTTCACCAAATTAGGGAAGCTTCTTTCATGATTTCTTCAAATACATTTCCAATTTCTTGCTCTTTCTCTTCTCCTTCTGGTGCCCCTATGATGCAAATGTCGGGACACTTGAAATTGTCCCAGATGCTGTTTACACTACCCTCAGTTGTTTTATTCCTTTTTTCTTCTTGTTGTTCTGACTGGTTATTTTTTGCTTCCTATGTTCCAAATCATTGAGTTGATTCTTGATTTCATCCACTCTATTGTTTTTTTTCCTGTAAATTGTTATTTATTTCAATTAATGTATACTTTGTTTCTAACTGGATCTTTTTTATGCTGTGGAGGGCCTCACTAAATTCTTTGAGCATCCTTATAACCAGTGTTTTGAACTATGTGCCCAATAGATTACTTACCCCCCTTTTGTTTAGTTCTTTTTCTGGACTTTTGATCTGTTCTTCATGTAGGCCATGTTTTTTGTCTCTTCATTTTGGCAGCCATCCTGTGTTTCTTTCTATGTGTTAGGTAGAGTTGCTATGACTCCCTGTCTTTGTTGCATGTCCTAACATAGTAGGTGTCTTGTACGGTCCAGTGGCACAGCTTCCCCCACCATTCAAGCTGAGTATTCAAGGTACACCCTTTGTGTGGGCTGAGTTCACCCTCCTCCTATAGTTGAGCCTTGACTGCTGTTGGCAGGTCAATGAGAGGGATTTAACCAGGCCAGTCAGCTGCAAAGACTGGATATAACCACTGAACACCAACCTCCACCCTCTGTGGAGGATCAGCTGTGCAGAGACAGTGTGGTGCTCCAACATGGTCTGTAGCTGTCCACTGGATGCACAGGTGGTGCAGGCCAAGGTCAGCCCCACCTGTGTTCTTCCCAGGGCCACTTTGCATGAGATATAAAGTAGTCTGAGATTGCTGCTACTTGTGCTGGGCTTGGAGATCCTCAGGGGAAGTTAAGGTGTTAATCTAGGCTGGCTGCTGCTAGTGCTGGGCTGGGGGACACTTAGCAAGAGGTACAGGAGCTAAGGGCTCATTAAGGCCAGCTGTTGCTTGTTTGATAGGACTTAGGAAGTTGTGAAGCATGAGCTATGACCAGCCATTCACATGAAGAAGTCACAGTTAACAGTTTGGGTGTGCCCATGAATTGGGTGGGATGGAGCCTCAGGGTATATCCAGGATGGAGCAAACAATGTTAGCCAGGTTGCTGGAGTCTCAGATATGGCACCCACCTGCCACTCTGTGCTGTGTGGGTGAAGGGCTCAGAAAAGGGATAATGGCCTCCCTCTGAGTTTCTATCTGGAAGAAAGCTGTCACCAGCTCCTCCTTGATGTCAGATACTTCAGTTCTTCCCTGTATGTCACTGGTGCCTTTCAAGCTGCTACCTCACTCCTGGAGCTCAGAGAGATTGGGTCTGAGTAAGTCTGTGTGTGGGTTCTTTGAGGGGAACTGCTTGGGTCTCTAGATGTTTCTTCTGACTCAGTCTCCACTGGTTTTTGCATTCAGAAGTTATGGGGTCTTACCTTCCTGGCACTGGAATCCTGAGCTGGCAGGCCTGGTGTGGGGCTGGGACTCTTCGCTCCTGAGACATCCCTTCTGAATTTTTAGCCACCATATGTGGATGTGGGACCAGCCCATTCTGCATCTCCACCCCTCCTACCAGTCTGGATGGAAGTGGTTTCTTTAATTCCGTAGCTTTCAGACTTCCAGTCAACTCAATTTCTGACGATTCTGAGTGATGGTTGTTCTATATTTTAGTTGTAATTTTGATGTGGTTGTGCAAGGAGATGAGCCATGTTTACCTATGCCATCCTCTTGAACCTCTTGTTTCAATTATTTATTGGGTCAATGAGAAACACATAATTTGTAGCTAAGAGCTGTGACCAGACCTAGGGATCATTATACAGGGAAAAAAAGGTCCTGAAGTCATCTCTCCAAGTGGAAAGAAGAGACCTGCAAAGGAAATTGAAATTTTGGGAACATGAATGGGTCCTTCCAAGTTTGACTTTCATAGCAACAATATGGCAAAGCAAGGGGATAGTGGCAGAAAGTTCCACCACCACCACCACCATGAACCTCTTCTTCAAAGACCCAGAGTCTAAGCCACCAGCCAGAAACCAAGGCAGTGAGCCTCCCTCTCTTGTAAAATCCGCTCCCTTAGCTAGCCAGAGCTTCTCCACTTCCACATACCCAACCCCAGCCCCAGTACCTTCTCTACCTCTCTTTCCATGTCCTTTAGAACATCATCTCTACCAAGTGTTGCTCACAACACTCATTCCCAAGATGATCCCCCAGAGTAAATACCCGTGGTCAACTACATCTAGAGAAAACCTGCATATAACAATGCACCTTCTTTTGAAAGTCCATGTCGCATCACTCCGTATTTTGTCTCCCCAGTCTCCTTGGCTCTTCTGGAAAGTGTTCTTCCCCCAATCTCCCCTTCCTGTAGCTACTCAGGGAACAGCCATTTTGTCCGATGTGACCAGCTGCATTCTTGGCTGCACTTGATTGGCTCAAGAGTGAGCACATGATCTGAGCTTGGCCAATCACAGTCCCTTTCCCAGATGTCTGACTGCCCCCAGGGTGGGTAATTGATTCAAGGTTGGCCAGTTTTATTCCCTGGGCATTTGGGAAGGAAAGTGAGAAGTCCGTGTTTTTCTAATATGTGAAGCTGTAAGCAATGAAACTCTGAGGTCTGTAATCACTACATTTTCCATCACAGTGGCTAGAGAGGGGAAGGAGACTAGGGTGGGAGGAAAGGAAGGAGAAGAATGAAACAGATGCCCAGTAAAGAGAGGAGATAGGAGACAGAAGCTGGGAGCTTTCAAGTCCAGGTCTAAGCACTTTTGGAAGCCCACTGAACTGTCAGCCAGAGTGATGTGAGAAATTATGTGTCCTAAAGACCAGCTTTCCTTTTACAACACTGGTTTCTCCACTTCCACCAAAGGGGCTCAAAACAACTCACTAAGCCCACTTAGCTCTGATGAGCCCAACATTTCCAAACATATTTGACCACTGAACTCTTTTTATATGAACTAGTGGACTGAAGTATCTCTTCTATCATCCTCCCTTAGAACTTCCATCCTCTGTCATGAACTACCCTTTGGGAAGTGCTGTCTTACAAAGAAAACTGCCCGAATGCAGCGTGGCCAAAAATGAGACATGTCTAAGAAAGTTTATTTCATGGATGTGAACTGGAAACAACAGACTCTGGACTATGGACTTTCATAGGTTACTTACAGCAGAAGAACTATTGACTATTTCAATTATGTGGAAACAAAATCACTTTCTCTCACTTAAGGGACCGGACAATGGGAGCAGGAACACATTCTGTTAGTAGTGGAGAGCTGCCCTAGATAAATGCTGGCCACTCACCAGAAATGTGGCTAAGGGCTGTGTGCATCAATTTACCTCCAGCCCGAGATTTAGAAAGGGAATTCTTGGAGAATGCAGGCAGCCTATGAAGGAAATGAAAGAGAATATATAGACCCTATCAGGTAGCAAGCACTGACCTGGAAAAAATCTCTTTGTTCAAGAATATGTACATACAGGAAATTTAAAATTGACTGCATAATACACACATGAAAACTTTGCCCTAGGTATGCAGAGGAAAACTTTACCTGGGAAATCAACTGATTACAAGAAACAGAAGAAATATTTAGAATGCATTTGTTTTATGTTCTTAATACTTTTTAACTTAATAAAAGGAATTTCTAAAGCAAGTTTTGAATGACAAAATGAAAAATCAGAAATGGAGACTCAGATAAAAAAAGAAGCTGACAGAGATAAAAAGAGTACAAGGAAGCTGAAAACAGTAGCAGAATTAAAAATCCTTCCTGTAGTCAATCACAAGAAAAAGAATGGAGAAACTAGATTGGTGGTGGAGATGACTAACTAGGTAAACTCAGTAGATTGAGGGAGGTGTGAGGAAGTACAAAGAGATAAATATAATAAGAGAAGACTATACACATGGAGGCTAGAAACCCAATATCTAATCTTTAGATTACCAGTATTATTAAAGAAGACACCAGAATACAGGGTAGGGAGAAGCGAAAATCAATGATTTAGTGGGAAAAAAATTTCCTGCACTTGAAAAAACATCTGAGCATGCAAATCAAAAGGACTCACTTTTAAGTTAAATTTTGAAAAGAGACAAATTAGACATATTTTAGTGACATTTTCAATATTGAGGTTATAGGGGAAAACACCACAAAACTAAGCAAAAAATAAAATATAATAACAGGTCACTTCAAAGAACAAAAATTTGGCTGACCACCCCAGATTCTACAAATGTAAACATAAATAATAATAATAATAATAATAATAATAATGTCTGTAGAGTGTCAAGAGGGAATTCTGTGAGTGAAGATTTCTTGGGCTAGCCCAGATGCTGCCCATGTGCCCACACAAAGAAGGATAGCCTGAGATAGGCGATGCCACAGAAAAGTCTGTTACCAAAGGACTCCTCCTGAAAACCTTAACTGAAGTTATTATCCCTAAACCTAGAAGATGAATCAAAAGTAAGGACTCAGACTCTGAAAAATTATAAAATGGAGCATTGCCACCATTAACCAGAGACTGTCTAAATAATTGACATACAGTGGTAGTTAAGAGAATGTCCAAGCCTACAGGGATGCCTGAGACACAGGATGTATGCCGTGAGCACCGTCAATAAGGATGGATGCAGGTGTCCTCAGTGTCCCCCCGACGGCATTGGCATGGCCTGGGAAACTGAGTGGGGAAGCTATCCACAAAACACAGCAATCATTTCTCATTTCGAAAAGGAGAGTCAAAAGTTCTTGAGTCATTCTTGCATTCACTTATAGGAAATGTACAAAGCAAAGATGTTTCTGAAAAGTGTAAATTTAACCGCTTATTAAAATTGCATACTGGCTGCGTGCTATCAACTATCACACGAGAAAAATGAAAGCTAGGAACACAAAGCAATGAAATGTGAATGGAAAAGGCGTGAAGCAATACAATAAAAGTGAAACCAAACATGCTATTTATAGTAATAAGCAAAAATGGGTTCAATTTTCCAGTGAAAAAAGTACAAGCCCAGTTTAATTAGCATTGTGCTGAAGGCCTCCAAGTGCTGAAAAAAATGTGCATCGACAACCTTCCAATACACCACATTTTCTTTCCAGATTACATTACAATCTAGATATATATTTCTAAATTGTATCAATTTTATAATTATTTATTTTTAACATTATCAAAGACACTATGTGTGTATAAAATATATATGTACAATATCTTTTAAAGAAAAAGATCATTTGAACTACCAAGTAACCACTACCAGATGAAAAAATATACATTGCCCATATTTATTAATTAAAAATTTCATAAAAAGTCAAATATCGAAAATAAAACAGGGGCAGCCTACATGCAACATACATAAATAAAATTTCTTGATGAGCCTTTAGCTACTCTCCACACCTCCGGCTCCTTCCCCCAGCACCCAACAGCTTGAAGGCAGGTGATGTCACATTCCAGAACTTTCAGCATCATGTCACTCCCGGCTACCAGGATCCATAGGGCTCATCTTCCTGAAGCCTGGAAATTGGAAGGAATGTTCTAATGTATTGATTTTACTTATTCATGCCTTGGGGTAAAATAATCAAGCAACTCCGTGAGAGTAGAGAGACAGAGCATGGTCTTTTTTCTCTAAATTTATCTTGAGCCCGTAAAACCCACCTGAGTCGTCCTTCCTCTGTCAGTGGCCAGTCTCCCAATGTGCAAACCTAGCACACAGCTCTTAAAACTATGCCTTGTTTAGGCTGAACTTCCTAAGAAAAACTTTATAAACGTTTTAGTTTGGAAGTTGAAAAAAATTAAGAGGACAGTGGTTGCTGTCCTTGGGATGCTGTGTGGTCAGTGGGACTCCTGGCGTCAAAAAGTGAGAAAATGCAGACAAAACACCAGGTGGTGTGTAAACACACTTGTCAAATTCACGGATTCAGAAAAAGCTATTCCTGCAGCTTATCTGCCCCAAGTGGGTTAGATACTAACAGAGGCATGGAGAGTTGTTGACGTTACAATTTTCATTGTTAAATTTGAAAAGAGGAGAAACATGAGGAAAATAAAATGAAGAAAGGAAACTAGAATGTCAGAGCTAGAAAGCTGCTGAGACATCAGTCCAGCTCCTCTCAGAGATGAGGGGGCTGAAGTAAAAATAAGTAACTTGACTCACCTCAAGTCCTTTAAAAAACAACAACAGCAACAAACTCAGCCCTAGCTGTGTGGCTCAGTTGGTTAGAGCGGCATCCCAATACTATAAGGTTGCAGGTTCAATCCCGAGACAGGGCACATACATGAGTCAACCATAAATAAGTGAAATAACAAATTGATATCTCTCTCCCTCTCTCTCCCTCTCTCTTTTCTTCTCTCTTTCTAAAATCAATAAATAAAAATATTTTAAAATAAATAAAATAATAAAAATTAATTGAAAACTCACATGAATATGATCAATAACAGACACAAAAAAGGGGAAATAGGGAAATTGACCAAAGCCCAATCTCTCCCCAGCTGCAGTGCGGACTGCAGTGGTCAGGGTAAAATAGACAGAGGGGCCAAGGTTTATTCCAGAACACATCTCTCCATAACCCGCCAATGATACAGTCTCTTACCTGTTCTGATTTTTTTCCCAATTACAGTTGCTACATGATAACTACCCCAAAATGCAGAGACTTAAAACAACAATTATTTATTTTGCTGGTGGACCTGCAATTCGGGCAGGACTCAGTGGGAACAATTCATCTTTACTCAATGATGTCTGGGGCACAACTGGTAAACCTCAGCCACTGGGAGTTCTGAAGGTGCACTCACTTGCTTGTTGGTGGTTGATACTGGCTGTCGGCTGGGACCTCAACTGGAGATGTTGGCTGGAGCACCTCCACATGGTTTCTCCTTGTGGGATGGGCTTCCTTAGGTGGCTGGACTCCAAGAGTGAAAGTCCCAATAGGATCTGGAGGGAACTAACTGTATTGCTTTTTATGACCTGGCATCAGAAGTCACATATGCTACTTCTTCCACAGTCACAGGTGGCCCAAATTCCATTGAAGGGGTATAGACCTTACCTCTCAGTGAGAAGAGTTATGTTCCATTGTTCCATTGTTTCATTGTTACATTGTTCCATTGTTACATTGTTAAAAGACCATATGTAGCCCTGGCCTGGTGGCTCAGCTGGTTGGAGCATCATCCCACCCAACAAAAGATTGCGGGTTTGATCCCCGGTCAGGGCACATACTTAGGTCACAATTTCAATCCCCATTCAAGACATGTAAGGGAGGCAGCCAATTGATGTTTCTCTCTCACATTGATGCCTCTTGCTTTCTTCCTCTCTCTCCCTCTCTCTACAATCAATAAACACATCCTCAGGTGAGGATTTTTAAAAACTTTTTATTAAAATAAGGACATGTGCAGTAGGAGATCTTACTAATGGCACCTTGGAAAATATATTCTGCCACAGTTTGACATTACTAGCCAATCGATGCACTCATTCTGATGACTCCAGACAACCTCAGGATCCTTCTCAACAGTCCTTCTGGCAGCCAGCACGCAGTACCTCTGATCTGATGCAGCAGTTCTCAAACTTTGGCTTCAGGACTCCTCTGCATTCTTCAAAATTATTAAGGACTTTGTGGTGAGCAAAGTAATGGTGGAGCCATTTAGCCTGGAGAGCAGAGCCACACACCACAGAGAATTGTTCCCAAGGTTCGAGAGGATTAACACCTAATGAAGTCTGCCTCAGCTGGATTTCAAAATTGTTTAGGACTAGTGATTTTTTTCCCTTCCCTTTTCTCTTTGTTTGGAACCAGAATATCTATCATTGTTATCCTTGACTGGTCCCACTATCGTATTTTGGAAGCAGATGACTCGTTCCCTAGTTTCATTGTCCACAAAGAGGGAGGAATTGGGCCCCAAGGATGGATTATACCCAGTCTCACCTGTACCTGATTTAAATGACTTAGATGGTGAGATTTGGGGCTTTCCAGCTGATGAGATTTAGATAAGATTTTAGATTTTGAATTGATGTCATAATGGGTTGAGACTTTGGGGAAGCTTGGTTGAGATCAATGTATTTTGTATGTGCGATAGAAGTGAATCCTTGGGGGCCAGGACATAGACAATGGAGGTGCAGAATACTACCTTCTCAAAGATGTCCACACTTTTAACCCCTGATCCTGTGAATATGTTACTTTAAATAATAAAGAGAATTTGCTGATATTATTAAGGGTAAGGGACCTGAAATGAGGTGATTACCATGGATTACCTGGGTGGGTCCAATCTAGTCACAAGAATCCTTAAAAGTAGAGAACCCCTCTCACCTGGGGTTGGAGAAAGATCTACGGCTGTGGAAGGAGGGTCTGAGAAAGGCCACACTGCTGGCTTTGGAGGGACAGGGCCATGACCCAAGCAGTGCAGGTGCTTCTAGAGAAGGGAAAAGCCAAGGAAACAGAGTCTCCCCTAGAGTCTCCAGAAAGGAACTCAGCCCTCCCCACACTTGGATTTTAGCCCAGCGAGATCCAGGTTAGATTCCCAATCTTCAGGAGTATAAAATAGTAAGTGGGTATTGTTTTCAGTGACTACATTTGTAGTCATCTGCTATGACCACAACAGAAAACTAACATAGACCTCATGGAGGTCTTACGTGTCTATTGATGTTTACCACAATAGAAATTATACTCAGAATATTTTAAAATTGTGTTTAAAATAAGAATAATAAACCAATTATGTATTAACATTAGAAACATATTCTTATGAAAAATACATTTATTTTCAAAAAATGTAGTGAGAAGAATGGTATTGTTTTGTTTTTGTAAATCTCTGTATTATCTTGTTTCACAGCAGAAAGCTGGACTCTCATACCTGCTTCTGTATTCAATCCGGAGATATGTTGTTTTGGTTGAGAAAATGCAATCTCACACAAATACGAGGCTGGAAAAGGGAGGGCATTTCAATAGCCTTTGCAGATGATTGTGGATATTCTCCTTGGCTACTGTACCAAAATGCAGCAAGAGGTCATTTTTAAAAGGTTACATACAATGTGGAATCTGAAACATGTGAAGAAAGTTTTCATACGTTCTTACTCTAAAACCCACTAATCTGCCTAGCCGGTGTGGCTCCGCTGGTTGGGCAACATCCCACAAACTGCAAGGTCACTGGTTCGATTCCCCATCAGGGCACATGCCTGGGTTTCAGGTTCAGTCCCCAGTGGAGGTGCATTTGGAAGGCAACCCTTTGATGTTTCTCACTCACATCAATGTTTCTCTCCCTCTCTTTCTCTCTCCTTTGCCCTCTCTCTCTAAAATAAAATATAAATAAATAAATTTTAAAACCACGAATGTATCTTGTACTCTGAATGAATCTTTTATTGGAACATGAGTTTGCAACTTTGGTCATTTGGAAAACAGATGTTAGTTCACTGAGTTAGGTGGGTCTTCCAGATGTTGATACACCTTATAAAATCACACAGCATCAAAAAAATCACATTAGTTAAGGTCACCTCCCATTTCATCAGAAAAGTCTAACCCACCGTGTTGGGAAGCTGTCACACTCATGGAAGCAGATACAAGTTTCTCAAAGTTCTAACTGCCAATTACTTTTTTATTTTTTCGGAAGCGTGTGCCGCGGCTTCTCTGCCCATTGCTCCGTCATGTGGAAACGGCACCCCACGGGAAAAGGCAGCTCGCTCCGCTCACAGCGCTCACCGTCGCGCAGGCGCTCTACTCTCAGGGCCACCGCTGCATTTCGGTGTGTTCACTGCCCATTCAGCCTCCCCGGAGAGCAGAAGCTAGTCCAGGGTCGAGAACTAAGAAAATCGATAATTTTTATGCCTTCATCAAGCACATTCTTAAATGACGCTGGCTTTTTTTTTTTGTTTACCACGGGTATGTGGGTAAAAAATGGGATGAGGCCAGTGGTTTGATCCCACTGCCAAGACACCATTGCTTTTACACCGTAAGTGCACATGGCAACCCAGTGACAGTGGCAAATAATAATAATGTTGTGAAAATAGTTTTGCCCTCGTGGACACCCTAAAACCATCTAGGGCACCCTCAGGGTCCCATGGACCACACTTTGAGAACCTCTAATCTAGCATACCACTTACATTTTGAAGATGAAGCAACCTGGGGTCCAGAGAGGGAATGACCAACTCTGGGCTTCCACATGTTCTCGCCACGTGTCAGGGGCTGGGTTTCCCAGGAAGCAGACTCTGAGATGGAGTGTCCTATACAAGATATTTTAAAAGAGGGTTCCTGTCCATGCCTGTGAAGGGCAAGGAAGGAAGTAACAGTGTCCTGGGAGAAGTTTAACTGCAGTCAGGCCCATGGGCAGCCTCCACTGACCGCCTGAGGCTGGAATGACCTCTCAGAACCACCCCAAGTAGGAGAGATGGTTTGGCCCCTACATTCCCATATTGATAGGTCACTGGGTGGGGGTCTCTGGGAGGGTGTGACTTTGGCCTCCAAGGCTCTCCACAGCAGGGCAGTCCTTGAACCGGTTAGTCCATGAACAGGCTAACAGGTCCCCAAGCAGTTAGACAACAAGGTCTTCACTGAAAAGGATCACCACAGTGTGACCACAGGCAGGTCAATTCCCCCTCCAAGCCTTGATTTCCTCATCAGGAAGTTCTTTCCCAGGGAAGTTTAAGGTTAAATACTTGTGTGGAGTTCATTATCTGTGGATTCTAGCTTCCCCACATTCCTCACAGTCACACAGTGGGACTGTGACAGAGCAGGTCCTCAGAACCAGGTCTGCCTGCCAGTCACTTTCCCTCTCTGTTTTGCCTTTGTCCAATGCACAATGCCCTGGCTAATCAGACTGAGAAAGAGCTCTGTGCACTCCAGATAGGCTTACTACTGAAGGCTTCTCACTGAAAGTTTCTTTGCACTGAAAATACACTGTCCGGGAAATCGGCAGGCTATGACTTGTGAACAGATCCCTAGACACGTAGGCTTAAGGATTTCATCTGACTCCACTTCAAAGCCATCTCCTACTTCTGAGATGTCCCCTGGTTCCCTGGGATCTGGATAAATAGTCCATGTGCTTTCACAAAAGCCTCTGAGAATGTCTCATTACTTGACATAATAAGTGACTTGATCTGCAGGTCATGGTTAAGTGACTGGACCACTTGACAACACAAGGCAGACTGCATTATTTCCCAGGAGGCCTGAATCAGACGAGAGGCTGAGGGTGGCTGTGCTGGGTGCCAGGTCGCACTCTGAGCCTCCTGGTCCAGTGAACGCAGCCATTTCCAGTCCTTACTCCCCAGCTCACAATCTCAATTCATCTTGCCCAGCCACCAGGCTGGTCAGCCTTCTAAGATACTCCCAGGAGGCGATTGCTCCTCTGAAACTTTCTGTACCTCTCTCTAGTCCACCACATTGAATGCAACTTCCTGCCCCTCATCTGGGGCCCTCCATTGTCCTCTAACCTTGAAAATATACACTCCGCTCCAAAGAAGCTGGCCCTGGACTCTTTCTGTTCAAATTATATGCACCATACAACCTGAGACTTAATTATACACCATCTTAGATGTTCACCTTTGACTCTTGTGTAAAGATCAACTCTGAGCAATTCACTGAAGCATTACAGTGTGCCAAGGTCTGATCTGAGTGGGTGACCCAAAGATGAACCAAGCAACCCATCTGTCCTAGAGGGGCTGACATTCAAGCCCCACACAGAGCAGCCATGCTCCAAAACCAGTTGTTGCTCTCTTCCTGGCCCAAGGAGGCAGCGTGGGGCAGTGAATGATGCCAGCTTTGGATCCCAGCCAATCAAGGTCACGTCTGTCTCCTCCCCCCGCCCCTGCCAGCCTCAAACTACTCACGGTTCAGCAGGCCTTCATTAGGTGAACTCCTTCCAATTTCAGCACAAAAAGCAGGCCCCTCCTCTACCTGTGAGAATTCACAGTTGAATGCAGGTATATAATAAATACACTATGTTCCAGGGTCTGTGCTGTGTGCATTAAATGGATTAATGAAGGAGGTACACCTACTATACCCATTTTACAGATGAGGAAACTGAGCCTTGGGAAAGTAATGACTAGCCCAAGATCTCGCAACCAATAAACAGAAGAGCCAAGGGTTGAACTCAGCTGGGTCTTATTCCAGAAACCAAGCTCTCAGTAGTAATTGTTATTATACTTAGAATAGCAGTGAGTGCTGCTTATATATGTGAGCACTGTGCCAAGTGTATTACTTGGATTGTTTCATTAATCCCCCCAAACTCTATGAGATAGGGTGATAATACCCATTTTAAAGATGGGAATTTGAGTCTTAGAGATGGATGGTACAGATCTCAAGCCTAAGTGGATTCAAACCCCAGGCACTGCAGGCCAGGGACAAATGCTTAATTCATATTCTCTAACACCATCACCTCTGCTATACAGAAATCAGGTGCTTACATAGCTGCCTCCTTTAGTGAATCACCTATAACCCAGGGTAAGCTCATGACCAGTGGCAGGATCTGAACTGGCTCCCAGTGTTGTCCACATGCACCTTCTGTGTTCACAGGTAATGACTGTCTCGCTCTGATGAGGGTCTGTGTTGGTAGCTGGTGGTCCCTCTGGCCACAAAGCCCTCGACAAAGCCAAAGGATTGTGTCCATGCAGGGAAAATGGAGTCAGTCAGTCTCCCTCTCCCAGATGTCTAGGCAACTAAAATAAGCAGTCTTTGATGAGCAGCATTCCCACAACCTCGACAACAGGACTGCATGTGCAGAATCACGCTCTGTTATATAATATTTTGGCACCCTGCCGGCTTTATGTGCATTTCCTATTTAAGAGAGTTGGGACTTCCCGAGGCATGACACTCAGCTTGTGGCATGCGTGGATCACCCCACCCTTGAATAAAGGCATGTCAGGCATTCCCACAGGTCTGCGAATTTTCCTCCATCTGCCAGAATCCTGAGTGAACCTGCCCGGACTTGAAAGGCTGCAAGACAGTCCACAAAGACCTGCGCTATAGGCTGTGTGTGTGTGTCTCCCCCCACAAAGGAATAGGCTGCAATCCCAATGCCTGATGTGAAGGTATCAGGAGGTTGGGCCTTTGGGAAGGGTGTAGGTCACGAAGGTGGAGCCCTCATGAATGGGATCAGAGCTCTCATGAAAGAGACCCCACAGAGCTCCCTGTCCCTTCTGCCCTGTGAGCACACAATGAGAAGTCTGAGGCCTGGAAGATAGCCCTCACCAGACCACACTGGCACCCTAATCTTAGACTTGCAGCTTCAGAACTGTGAGAAGTAGATTCCTACTGTTTATTAGCTACCCAGCCTGTGGTATTTTGTGATGGCAGCCAAAACTGAGGCACCCTGGCTGGGAATCTGCAGACTGTCCCCACACCTCCCAGGCCTCCAGGTTCAGCAAGACCCCAGGGCAAGAAGCTAGGGCACCAGAGTTCTGTCATGAAAGAATAGGCTGGCATTCCTCTCCAAAGGGAAGTTCTGTTTTAAGAGGCTGGAAGACCTTAAACAAACCCCTTCCCTCCTTGGCCCCTTTTTCCTCTGTCCCCGAGATAAGGATTAAATAAAAATGTCCAAAAAGGCTTGTCCTTTCTAGAAGTTTGGCAAATGGTAGTTATAATTTTTCACAATCGTTGTTGTCGGCTCTGTGCCAGCTCCTTGGACAATTCCTGTGGTTTCTTCTGGGATCCAGGGACCAACATCCGGGAGGACCTAGATGGAACCAGTCCCTTCCATCAAGACTCAGCTCCTCCACGCAGCCCTCTTCTCCATCGCCTGCACCTTCAGGCTGAATTTCCATTTAGAGCAAGCACTCTCAGCCTTGGCCTTCCCCTCCCCTGCGTCTCTGGGGCAGGCTCTGAGGCTCTCTCATCTGGACATAATCAATGTGCTAAGTGCAGGCAGAGACAAATGGTCTGTTACAGTTTTCCTATGTACCTCATTCATCCTAATGGAGAGTTAATACGATATTTTAAAAGTTAATATTGTAATATGTACCTCAATTAGCTTGCCACAGCCCCTCTCGAGCAGAGGCTGCAGCTGGGTGAAAGCAGGCTTCGGGGTCATGCTGAGGGACTGAGGGACGGACCACAGATATTCCAGGGGACAGGTCTGGGCAAGAAGGAAAGCCAGGACTGGCTTGAAGTGCAGACGGGAGCTGCTTAAGAACTTCACATAGGAGACCCCTGGGCTTCATTACATTCACAACGTGGCCTCAAGTTCCTTCCATCCTTAGGAGAAATGCATTTCTCAGCAAATTATTCTAAGGCTAGTACTTCTCAAAATTGTATTTTAATACCAGAAACCTTCCAAGCAGGGCAGACAATGCAGCAAATGCACACTCGAGGTCCATGGTGGCTTTGGGGTGAGCTTCCGGTATTGCATCAGGGAGGTAGAAAGGGAGCAGATTACTTTGAGAGGGGGCATGAAGGGTATTTCTCTCCTCTTGAAATGCACACACGTATTTTGCCTTTTTTCCTCATAATCATTTACTCCAAGCAAAGCCTCATTAGTTAAAAAAAAAAGAAAGAAAAACACGCAGCATCCTAACAATAGTCCATAATTACCTTGCAATTGGTTCTGTGGAGTAATTATGTCATTAGTCCAAGTGCCTTCTACTTCAAAGATTTCGCATTCTCTCTGGGCACCATCCATCTGGTTAGGGAATGAGAGGGCGCTCCCAGGAACCTGAGTGATAGGGACCTGGGCAGTACTCACGGGATTCAGAGGCGCCCTTCTTAGCGTGTCCATTGTCAAACCAACCATTCCTGCAAATGACGCCTCCCATGGGAAGGCAGGACACTAAAGCAGAGTTTCTGAGAAAAAGAGATTAACAATGAGCATGAAGAAAAAATGCGTTTAGGCAGCTGCCTCTAAGATTCCTGGCCACAGTAGATAAAGACAGGGGCCTCTGAGCCTTCTTTAGCTTTACTCGTGGGTTTGGAATGACAGTCTGTGACCCTGTGAAGGTTGCCCCAACCACAGTTACTATGCCCAAGTGGGAAGACCTGTGGTTCCCCTAAATCCTGATGACAAGGCAAAAAGGGCATAGACCTTTGGTTGAGTTCCTACTCCATGTCAGCTCCTGCCCTTGGCCCTTCACTCGTATCGTCTAGAAATCCATGCTGTGTTTAGTGACCCCATTTTACAGAGGAGAAACCAAGGGTCAAACTAAATGAAGTCACCGCCCAGCACCACACATCTGGTGAACTACGGTACGGAGATGAGCACAGATCTGCCCGCCCCAAACTGGGTGTCCCCCCTTCCAACTCGGCATGTCACCAGGGCCTCCAGAGCACGGTGAAGCCTAGGTTTGGTGTGTCGTGTACTGTCAGCTGGGAGTTGGCTGCGTGGTGACTTTGCTTCCCTGAGCTTCAGTTTTCTCATCTGATGTTACTGTGGGAGTAAAGGAACGAGTCAGGGTTAGGATAAGGAAGAGTGGGACGCACCCAAATGGGCAAGTGAAGGACACTTTGGTTGTAGTCATTGAAATATGTGCACCTGAGGTGGAACCACAGTTCTCTGAGCTGGGAAAAGCAGCACCAAGGCTTTGGCTGGTTCCAAGTGGACTGTGTCCACCTTATCATAACCATATTATAACAACAATCATGATAGGTACTATTTGGTAAATGTTGACAAGGGAGGCAGGCACTGGGTAAAGTGTTTGCACCCATGTAAAATTTTTTTTGGCTGATATGCCAGTCATAGAGACCAGCAATAACAGTGGTTTGGCAAGACTGAGATTCCCTTTTCTCTTATAAAATGAGTCTGAAGGAAGGCAGTCTATGACCACTGTAGAAAATCCATAAAATTATCAATACCCAGCCTTCTCCAGTGTTTTTGTCCCAGTATCCTTAGTGAGTGGATTCCATCTTCAAGTTCACCCCCATAGTCAGAAATGGCTGCAGGAGCTCCAGCCATCATGTCCATGTTTTAAGCACAAAGAAAGAGGAATGGGAGGTCAAGGGGGACTATAAAGAGCTTTTCCAAATTCCTACCCAGTGACTTCTTCTTCAATCTCATTGGCCACTCTATTGCAAAGGAGATTGAGAAATAGTTTTTGGCCAAGAAAGAACAACCTTTAAAAAATGTAAGTTTTGCCTGGCTGGTGTAGCTCAGCAGACTAAGCATGGGCCTGCAAACCAAAGGGTCACTGGTTCAATTCCCAGTCAGGGCACATGCCTGGGTTGCAGGCCAGGTCCTCAGTAGGGGATGCATGAGAGACAACCACACATTAGCATTTCTTTCCCTCTTTTTCTCCCTCCCTTCCCTTCTCTCTAAAAATAAATAGATAAAATCTTAAATGTGTGTGTGTGTGTGTGTGTGTGTGTGTGTGTGTGTGTGTTTATTACTAAGGAAGAAGAGATTGGACAGGTGGTAGACAAGCTACAATTCCTATCCTCATGCTTTACACATATTATTTCATTTAAACACTGATAATAATCCTGCAAAATGGCTACTGTCACACCCATTAGATGAGATTCAGAAAGTTAATCCCTTGCCTGGCACAGCACAGTAAATAGGTGTGCCTGACTCCAAAAGCAGAGGTTCAACCCCAGTGCCCACTGCCCACCACTGAGGCTTTCTGGCAGAGGCCTGGCAGCCAAAGGAAGGGCAGGGAACAGGACAAAGGGGAAATGTGCAGGGGTTGGGAGTGGCTGTGCACCGGCACAGAGGCATCTGACCATGTGCATTGGTGTGGGTTCTTGTGGGGAGAGAGGGGAGGGCAGAGAGCCTGGGAGACACACGGCGGAGGACAGGCACAATGAGCTGCATGCCTGTGTGCAGGGAGCTGCCTGGGCTGAGCACCCTGAGGTCCTGGAGCCTGGGGGCTGCCCCAAGAAGGCACGAACCTCAGGGCCCATCTGCTTCATTGCTCCATCCCTGGGGCCCTGTGTAGAGCTCAGTAGTATCATTAGATCTGCAAATTAATGGATGAACCAGTGATCGAGTTAGTACGATGGTTTGCAGCCTGTTGCCGTCTTCATATTAAATTAACTCGGAAAACAATTCTTTGACTCTGGTTCCAGATGTTCTTACTTCACAGCCCTCAAACCCTGCCATTTTTTTAAAGAAGTCACTAATTAAAGACTCATTTGGTAGAAATAGTCTGGGAAAACTGCCCCTTCGGCATGCTGGCAACCCACCAATGAGGGAGATTAGCTCTGACTCCCAAGGTTCCCCCGTCTGGTGATAAGCCACTGCTTTGAGGGGCTGGGGGACCTAAGGGGGCTAGAAGGGGTGACCTTGAAGCCTGCATCACTCACAAGGAGCCGGCAGAAACAGTGGGCCACACCTGGGACAGAGGGCACTTGAGGGCACTTAAGGGCACTGGGCAGGAGAGCAGCAAAACTTCCAGAAAGGGAGGGGAAGGGCCGCCAACACACTTGCTGCCATCTGCAGCTGCTGAGAGGCATCCCTGAAGCCACCAGGGCCCTGGACTTCCAGTTTTCCTCCTTAACTGTGCCCTTTACTGCAGGCCTCAAACTCTGGGATTAAACTGGCATCCTGATCAGTTCATTCATGTTCAGGTTTCAGTTACTCACCTCCCCAGGGATTCTGATTCAGTGGGTCTGGAGGGCCCTGGAATGCTCATTTTCAACAAGAAGCTGGTGACTTCACCACAAATGAGAAAAACTGCCTTACTCTTTGGCAACTGATTATGACTTGTTAATTTTTCTTTCCTGCCTTTTCATGACCTCTGGGAGCAATTGTAGTCAAGGCCATTCACTCATGGGGAAGGCGTTGAGATGGTCTCAGTATGGATCCGTGGGCAGATGAGGGAACAAGCCAGCACCCCTGGCCTCCATGCTCCCAGCCCCGTGTCAGAGGAAGGCCTAAAGCCAGAACCCAGAGAGCATGGAGGAAGTGTCAGCCCCTGGGAAAAGGCCAGGGTGGCCCCACAGAGATGGAATGTGAGCTGTGCCTGGAAGGATGCAGAGAGCTTTGAAATCAAGAGCAGGCCTGATGGGTCCCGGGTGACCCCACACCCATTACACCACTTCCAGCTGCTCTCATGTTAAGCTGAAACCTCTTCCAGAGCCTCCCAGCTCTGTCCAGTTGTCATTCTGTTGAAGTGACAGCTCTGCACCCCCATCCCAGGGCCACCCAGTCTGGCTTCTCTGCTCCACCACAGCAGGGAGCACAGATGAGGCCCCCTCCCAACCCAGAGACTGGAGTCCTCAGGGCCACTCCACCTGCTGGCTCTTGATCAGCTGTCATTGCAGCTACTCCTCATCTCTGTCCTGTCCAGAATGTCCCTAAATTCATCAGGGTGCAGCACCAGCCAGCTGGGAACCCCAGGATTCACCTTCCAGACCCCCGTTCCCACCTGCTCCCCCAGCACTAGCCTTTAGTTCCAGAGCTCTCACTTCTGGGTTTGTCCACATGGCTCAGGAAGACCTGTCTTGTTATGATGAATGTGGCAAACCACAGGACTTGGAGGTCTCCACTCTGAGAGGGGCCTCTATACCCCACCCTTAGGCCCTACCCACGCTACATGCCTCCCTCTTAGCTGATCCCATTCATCACCATTTGCAGGGAAAACACAGTACATTCCAGAAGGAAACTCTCTCCCTGACACACCCACTTCCCAGCGTCCCCTCATCTCCATGGGCTCCCCCTATGGATTTGTCTAAGCCAGCCCCCTCCTTACCTCCAGTCCCCCAGGAAGAGGTGAGCTGCCTTCTTGTCAAGGCTCATCCTGCCTTAAGCTCCTTGCCTCTGGCTTTTCATGTCCACTCTCCTTCCACACTGCTACTTCTCAAACTGAATCAGCTGAGATGCTTGTTTAAATGCAGAGTCCCAGGCTACCTGCTAGATCTACTGAACAAGAATCTCTGCAGTTGCGGCTCAGGAAGCATGCCAGTAATTGATTCCCACCCCCCCACACACACACACACACTTTATGCCCTCCTCTGGACAGAGTGGTAAAGACCAACAATCTCAACATTATCACCCCTTCTTACCCCTCCCCACCCCTCAGCAGCCCTTAGAATCCCCTGAGCCTTGAAAGACTAGAAGTTGGCCAGTTTCCTGAACCCGCACTGTCTGCCATACCCCTGTGCCTTTGTGCCTTATTTCCTCTCTGCCGGAGTATTCTTCCCACTCCCATACCCCAACTCATGCATAGAGTTCACCTGACACATGCATACTTCCTGCCCAAGCAAGCTGTGTGAATAAACCTTGAACACTGGATCGACTATTAGTGTGCCTGGCTCACTATGATGTTTCCAACCTTTCCTGGCACCTCTGAAGGTCCAGGGACTGGCAGTCCTCAGCCTGCACTTGACCCACCAGCAGCACCTATGATTTCTTCCTCCTTCTCAAAACCCTTCACTTGACTCACAGCCAGGTTTCCTCCCACCTCCCCCTGTCCTCCTCCCTGCAGAGTGCTCCAAGCTCAGTCAGCTGTCCCACCTCATGTCTATCATCCTCACTCCCCAGACAGATGCATCAAGTCCAGTGGCTTTAACACCACCTGCAACCTGAAAATTCTGAAGCACAGATCTCCAACCCAGGCCTCTCCCCTCCCAGAAGGCCAGACTCACTTGCTTACAGCCCACCCAGCCTCTCCACATGTCTAGTGGACATCTACAACTTGCATCCAAGCCTGAACTCCCAAGTCACCTCCCCAAACTTGCTAAGTCCCTATGCTTCCCACTTCAGTAAATGGAATCATCATTCACCTAGTTGCTCATACCTTGGACCTAGAAGTCCTGTTCAGATCCTCCCCGGCCCTCCAGCGCACGAGGACAGATTCAAGCCATCAGGAAGTCATTTGGTCCTCCCTTCTCCAGACATTCTGAATCCATGTGTCCTGGGCCACACCCAACACTGCTCACTTGGACTGCAGTTGGCACATTCTTTCTCATGACCTTCACCTGACCAGTTCGCTCCAGTCTCTGGTCAAATCCCATCTCAGAGAGGTCTTCCTCAACCTCTTTTTCTGAAAAAAACTACTTAAAATGAAATGGCTTCCTCTTTCTGCTATTTCCTAAAAGCACTCCCTGAAGCGATAACGTGTGCTTTTGTTGACTCACCCTTTTTCAGCCCCTTTACTACAAGGTAAACTCCACAAGAGCAGGGACCCTCTCCAGGCAGGTCACATCTGTCACTGCAGCATCCCCCAGGTGCCCGACCACAGGCACTCAGTAAATATTTCTTGAAAGTGAAATAAACTCTTTAAAAGCTTTACAAAAATTAACTTAGTCTTCCCAGGACACCACCCCCCAACCATCATCACCCGCAACTATTACTGTTCCTTTTATTATAGATGAAGAAACCAAATTTAGGTAACTTGTAGATAGCACAGCAAGTGAGTGGCAAAACTAGGATTTGGACCCAAGTTGGCTCAAGGTCAGACACTATCAGCTATTTAGTGCTGTATAACAAATAGTTCAAAGTTTATTAGCTTAAAACAGAATTTATCATTTCAGTTTCTGGGGGTCAAGAATCCAGGTCGACTCCTCCCACTCAGGGCCTCTCAGAAGACTGTGGCCACACTGTTGGCTGGGGGAAAATTTGCTTCCAAGCTCACTCTGTGGCTGTTGGCAAGATTCTGTTCCTCAAAAGGTGTTGGGTAGAAGATACCAGTTTCTCACCAGCTGTTTGCTCAGAGGCCACCTGAAGTTCCTTGCCACATGGGCCTCACCATGGCACAGCTAACAATGTGGCAGCTGGCTTCATCAAAGCAAGCGAGAAGGACCAGAGAGGGGGGGAGAGAGGCAGAAATCAGTCTTTTTGTAATTATATTAATCTACTAGGGCTGCCTTAACAAATACCACAGGCTAGGGGGCTTTCACAACAGAAATGTATTGTCTCACAGCTCTGGCAGCTAGAAGGCCAAGATCAAGGCGTCGGCAGGGTTCGTTCCTTCTGAGGGCTGTGAAGGACAACTGGCTCTCTGCCTCTCCCCTAGCTTCTGGTGTGTGCCAGCAATCTTTGGCTTTTCTTAGCTCAGTGCATTATCCCCATCTCTGCCTTCACATTGGCATTCTCCCTGTGTTTGTCTCTGTGTTTATATTTCCCATTTTTATAAGGACACTATTCATATTGAATTAGAGCCGACCCCAATGACCTCACCTTAACTTGACCACATGTGCAAAGACCTGATTTCCAAACACAGTCCCATTTTGCAATACTGGGAACTAAGACTTTTAACAGATATTTTGGAGGGAGGACACAATTCAACCCATAACAGTAACCTAATCTTAGAAGTGACGCTCCACCACTTTGCCATAATCTGTGTGTTATAAGTGAGTCAACAGGTCCAAACCATACCTAAGAGGCATGAATTGCCCACAGGTGTGGACATCAGGAAGTAGCGAGCACTGGAGCCATTATAGAAGCATCTCCCCCAAACGTCTTCATAAACATTACTTAAATGAATAGTCTACCCTCTAGTCCACTTCTACTGTAATTGTTCGTACATTTATTTCTCTCTCCACCCCAGGCTGTGAGCTTCTTCATAGCAGGGTATGTGTCAGATTCATCAGTAGAACATTTCTAACACCTAACACTGGACTTGCCATATGATGTGATAGGTGCTCAGTCAATATTTATTGAATAAATGAATAAATAAGTGAATGAATGAGAAGCAGATAATATTTCTCCCTGTCAAAAGGAGCAATTACTTCTGAACTCTGTGTCAGGAGAGCATCACAATAGGTCATTGTCATTATGTCTGGAATTAAATGGATTCTCCTCCAGCAAGCCCAATCTTAACTATTGATCAGAAAACTAAACACTTTTTTATTTAAGGGGAAAAAGGCAGCATCTTCTGCATACAAAGAATTCATGCGGCAGGTCAGATGTCTGATGAGTAATTTTCCCCGCCGTTTAATAAGACTTACAAGTTACATCTGTTTCAATCACTTTGATCAGAACTTAAAAACAACCTCAAACATGCTGCCTAATGCAGCATCTACCTGACAGGTGCCCAGGGAGCGATTATATTATCTTGTTCCATTCTCAAGAGCAATTAATGAGAGACAACATGACTGGCAGCCTTAGCTGTGACTTTGAAAGGGGGTGAGGAAAGGGGCAGATCAGAGCAAACAGACTCCACAGAGAAGCTGTAAGATGGTGTGCACAGGGCCCACGTGGGGCTCCTGACTCAGAGGGAAAGTGAGGGCCAAGGCCAGAGCTTTGGGACCTCGTCCAACAGCAGGCCAAGTTCTCAGAACAGGAAGCAGGCAATCAGGCCTTCTCTTAACACTCAGGGGAAAACCAGCAGATTGATGCTAGAGAGCCAATATGTCAAGATAAAATAATTGTGAAGACAGCAAACTGGGAAAGAGTGTCTGCATCATTCTGGAAAGGCATGAACCTGGACTCAGGAGGTGTGTGTTTGCATCCTGTCCCTGTCCCTTGCTAGCTCTATAATCTAAGAGATCTGCCTGAGCCTCTGTCTCTCCAACTGTAAAAGGCAGGTAAGAGTCCTCAGGGTAAAATGACACAAACGTTCACATATTATAATGTCTGTGAAAGAGCCCAGCACAGAATCCAGTTCATTGGTGGCTTAAAGAATTCATTTGGTCAATCAGCTTCCTGTTGCATGGGTCAAGCTTAACCTCAAGTAGTTTGACAATGGTTTCTAAAAAGTCGTTTTTTGGCTAAATGACTAAGGAGAAATCAGTGTGTCTATTCTGTATAGCTGTGTCATTAACTCTTGCTTTTGTGACTTCTTGAGCTATGTCCTTTTGTCACATGTGTATGTGCATGTGTCCTTGTGTGTGCATGTGTGTGCATATGTGTCCATGCACACTCGCATCTGCACATACACACATTTGTGCTCAATTCCTGGACTCAATTACTTGTGCTGTCAAAGATTATGCTAAAGTCCTAATAGCAGGGCAATTGATGGTCAATTTCTGGGGGTTCCATTCAGTCCACTAAATGGAAATCGGGACTATGAGCTCCGTGTGGTCTCATTTCAACCACCACTCAGGGAGGAATAAAGTGGAGTATTTATGGGCACAGACTCTGTTTCTAAAGTGTCTGAGTTCAAATCTCTGCTCTGCCACTCTCCTCGTGTGATCTACTCTTTGTGCCTTGGTTTCCACATCTGTAGAGTAGAGACAGTAAAAGTCCACTTCATGGGGTTGTTGTGAAGATTACATGAATTAGGTCTTAGTGTAGAGTCACAGCCCACAAGGGAATCTCTTCACCCTAGTGGAGCTGAGTTCTGTTTTGCCGGGATGACTGTGTGAGGCAGAGCACAGCTATCCTCACAATGTTCATTCAGGAGGAGCCATCCCATCTAGGGCCCAATGCACAGGTGATGCAGGTTTGGCAAGTGAAAATAAATGAAAGTGAAAATAAATGAGTAAAGGCAAAGAATTGTACCTGCTGTAATGGAGTACATTGAGAAAGAAAAAAACAGTGTATATGTTGAATCTTTTAACAGACAGATGCTGTCTAAGTATTGGTAAGGAGGATACTGCTAGCAATTGATCCCTTCTATGTTTGGCTGCATGTTTGAATGTTCTCATGCTGAGTAGGGATAGACAGTTTAAAGAGAGAGGATAAGGGCTGTCCTGGGCAACCCACTGGAAGCCCAACCACAAACTGGCTTCCCCATCACAGCCAAGACGTGTCTACATGCAAGGAGTGCCCACATGACCCAAAGCCCTGGTGCCGCCATTCCCCTCTGGCCAGCCCCAGTGCAAAACTCCGAATATGTCTCCTTCCTCTTCTTGTCAAAATCTACCTCCTGTGTGACGGGAAGCTGTCAGTGTGATCTATAACCCCCAGGCAGGCCTGGAATATGAGCTAAATTGCCTGAGTCACTAGCAATGATAGAGTCATTCTGCAGGAAATTGGAAATCAATTCTTGTCATCACTGTACAGAACTCCTTTATCAAGAGTTCCAGCTCACCATGTAATGCAACAAGAAGGGCTTGAAAGCCAATACAACAACAACAATAAATGGGACCATGTGTGTGTGAGTGTGTGTGTGTGTGTCCAAAAACATATCAATGTCCAAAGACAGTGCCAAGACCCTTCAGGCTGGCAGAAGACCTTGCTTCCAGCTGATGGAGATGTGGCATACGAGGAAGGCTGAGGACTAAGCTGTGCATCCACAACATAGTCAACTTGAAAGTGAGATGCTTTCCTGGAGCCCGTTGCACACCCTGCTCTGCAGAGCACTTCAGTCTGTGCAGGGAAGCGCAAAAAAGAGAACAGCACAGGCATGTGCCACTTAATGACAGGGATATGTTCTGAGAAATGTGTCCTTACGTGATTTTGTTGTGTGAACATTACAAAGTGCAGTCGCACAAGCCTAAATGGCATAGTCCACTATACACCTAGGCTGTACAGTATAGCCTGTTGCTCCTAGGCTACAAACCTTTACAGCATGTTACTGTACTGAGCACTGTAGGCAATTGTAGCACACAGGTAAGTCCTAGCGGGGTGGCTCAGTCCGTTGAAACATCGTCCTGCATACCAAAAAGGTTGCAGGTTCAATTCCCAGTCAGGGCACATACCCAGGGTACAGGTTCGATCCCTGATCATGGTGCATATTGGGAGGCAACAGGTCAATGTTTTTTTTCTCTCTCTCTCTTCCTCTCTCTCTAAACTCAATAAGCATATCCTCAGGTAAAGATTTTAAAATTATCACAATGGTAAGTATTTGTGCATCTAAACATATCTAAAAATAGAAAAAGCACAGAAAAAGTATGGTATAAAAGATAAAAAATTATACACCTGTATGGGGCATTTACCAAGAATGGAGCCTGCAGGGCTGAAAGCTGCTCTGAGCAAGTCGGTGGTGAGTGAGTGTGAAGGCCTGGGACAATACTGTAGAGTTTACCAATGCTGTACACTAAATTTACAAAACAACACAAGGTTAAACCAGGCAAAAGAGAAAGTGATGCAATCAATAGATACAGTGAACTCGAGATGTATGAGGTTGCTGCTGGTATAACACGGCATACTGTTTTACAGCAAACTTTTTTAATAAGTAGTAAGCGTGCACCTTAAAATAATGAAAGAAAGTATAGTATAGTAAATACATAATCTAGTAACATGGTGATTTACTGTCATTATCAACTACTACGCACTGTACATAATTGTATGGGCTGTGCTTTTATAAAACTGGCAGTGCAGTAGGTTTGTTTACACCAGCATCTCCACAGACATGTGAGTCATACATTGTACCATGATGTTGCCATGGCTACAAAGTCACTAAGCAATAGGAATTTTTCAGCTCCATTAGCTATTGGACCACAGTCCTATATGAAGTCCAGCATTGACTGAAACATCAGTATGGGGCACATGGCTGTAATAAAAATGCACCTCCTTCACAGAACACTGGGACACCCTCGAGGAATTCTCAGGTGTGTTATCCTGACAGGCAGCACAAAAGGTTTGGGTTTGCTTTTGATCTTTGATGGACTTTACTTGCATTGTTGGATTGTTTTGTATTTTGAGAGACCACAAGGCCATAAAAGTTACCCCAATGATCTGCATTCAGGTTCTGAATCTTTTACATATACATGTACTGGATTTCTCTGAATCTCATTTCTCTATGTCGCCCATAAAATGTAGAAAGTAGAACACACAGAGTTGTGATGAGCAAAGTAAATGTTTGTATTTGGAGAAATGCCCTGTAAATTTACAATAATATATAATGATTGGTTGCTAATATTGGAGTAGCCACTTACCCATTCAGCCGATGGGTAAACTAAGCCCCCCAAAAGTAAAATGATTTGCCTAAAACTAGTTCATGTTAAAATAAGGGGAATAACCAACATTTATTTTAAGGTATAAATACTTATCCCTAATAGATCTTGGAATAAGGATCTAAAAAGCCATTCTCCTCCTTTTAAGGAAGAGGCTTGAAAAGCATCAGGGAAGAGCTCACAAATGGGGTTTTGGAGGACTTGGTTCTCTTCTCCACTAGCACTCGCTCTTAGTGTGCAGAGACCCCTAGGTGTCCAACCTCGGCATTCCCAGTGGTTCTAACAAGCTCCCCCATGAGAACCATTCTACAGGATTCCGAACATTGTGGGCCCACACTGTCAAATTCCTCTCAGTGCTCACTAACAGGAGCATACCTGTTGAAGAGAGGCATTGGATGGCTGCTCCCAGGTCATGTTTATCAATATCTTACCCTCCCATAGCTTGGCTCAAGTGTCCGTCTCTTCTGGGAAGCCTTCCTGACTGAATGATCTCTTGAAATCACTGCCTTGCAATGTAATATTTATTTGGCACCTATTTCCTGCTCTCCCCGACTCCATTTTTCTTTTCATGTGAAAGTCTTGCCTCCTGATCTGACTGCAAGTCTCTTGAGGGAGGAGACCACATCTATGTCCTTGAGTGTCCAGGCACTGTGCTAATGGATTGGGGGGCCACCAAGAGGTGCCCAGGGAATCTTCGATGATGATGGGGATGATGGTAATGAAGTGTTTCCATTCCTCACTGGACATAAACAGCTGTAGGTCTAGTGGCAAGGCCAGAGCGAAAAAGTCACAAACTTGGCAAACTTCATGGCTACAGTACACCACATGGGTGTTCACTCCAAAAGCTATGGCCACATGGCATGGTGCTGGGGTCTCAGCAACACAGCTGCCAGAAGAAGAGAAGAACCAAATCACCTAGCTGTATGCTGCCCAGCCCTGGGAGGGGTAGCTGGGGTCTAGGAGACAAGGTCCAGGGTTGTGGCCGTGCACAGAGATCTGAGGAACCCATCCAAAGAGCAGGACCCTGCTGAGGGAGGCCGAGCAGCACATGGCGCTCAAAGTCAAGAAGTTACACCTTCCCTGTCCCTAGCATAAGGCCACAGCCCATGGCCCAGGGTCATGAGGGAAGCCCAAGGAAGAGAGAGGGCTGGTATAACAAAGAGTCAGACTCCATTTTTGGTATTTAACTGCTGACAGCTTCTGGGTCCCACCATTCCTCCTTCCCCTGCTGCCCCACATCTGAGCAAGATGGTAAGAAAGCCCGGGTGTTGCCTGCTTTGGCGTAGGTGGGAAGATCAAACCACATGTGCAAGGGAATCCTCTCTTACCCCTCCCCATCCTGCTGACCACCTACTGTGGACTAAACAGTGTCCCCCCCAAAATTTATTTGTTAAAGCCCTACCCCCCATGGTGATGGTATTAGGAAGTGGGACTTTTGGGAGGTGATTTGGTCATGAAGGCAGAACTCTCATGAATGGGATTAGTGCCCTTATAAAAGAGGCAGGAAGTATTCCAAGTCACAGAAAGCAGAGGCCTACCGCCGAGATTGCTCTACCCAGCAAAGCTATCACTTAGAATCAAAGGGCAGATAAAGGGCTTCCCAGACAGTAAAAAACTAAAGGAGTTCATCATCACCAAACCATTAGTATATGAAATGTTAAAGCGGCTTATTTAAGAAAAAGAACATCAAAATATGAACAATAAAATGGCAATAAATACATATCTAGCAACAACTAAATGTAAAAAACAAACAAAGCAAACAAGAACAGTGACAGAATCATGGATATGGAGAGTGTTTTCATGGTTGCCAGATGGGAACGGGGTATAGGGAAATGGGTGAAGAGGTGAGGGGATTAAGAAGTACAAATAGGTAGTTACAGAACAGCCGTGGGGATGTAAAGTACAGTGTAGGAAATGGAGTGGCCAAAGAACTTATACCCATGACTCACGGACATGCACAATGGTGTGGGGATTGCCTGAGGGAATAGGGGGTGCTGGGTGGAGGGAGGGAAAGGGAGGAAAATTGTGAAAACTGTAATTTTAGCATAATCAATAAAATATTTTTTTTAAAAAAAGAGGCTCCAGAAAGATCCCTAGCCCCTTCTGCCATGTGAAGTTATGACGAGAGGACAACCCTCTTGAGCCAGGAAGCAGGCCCTCAGCAGACACTGAATCTTCCAGCACCTCAGTCTAGGACTTTCCAGCCTCCAGAACTGTGAGAAATAAATGTCTGTTGTTTGTAAGTCAGCAGCCTTGAGTATTTTGTTTCAGCAGCCTGAACAGACTAAGACAGGCCCTGTGGGAGTAATCAGGTTTAGATGGTCATGAGGATGGAGCCCTCAGGATAGAATTAGTGCTCTTTTACAAAAGAAACCCTGGAGAGTTTGTTCTGTCTCTCCACATTGTGAGACACAGCAAGAAGGTTTCTGTCTGTGAGCCAGGGAGAGAGTCCTTGCCAGAAACCGAGCATGCTGGCATGCTGACCTCAGCCTTCCCAGCCTCCAGAACTGTGAGAACAAATTTCTATTGTGTAAGCCTCCCAGTCTATGGTATTCTGTTATGGCTGCCTGAGCCGACTAACACACCAGCATAAAACCCCCAGCAATCTCCTTCTTCTCCCTTTCTTCCCTTCCATTCTCAGAGCAGCTCAGAATAGCCCCTGCTCTCTCCAGAAAGCCTCATTATGTGAGTAATATATCCTTTCATGCTTTTAGTGCATCTGCAGGCTCAAATTCCAAGCCAAATTTGGGGAGATGGGGTCCATCCCACCTTTTCAGGGTGACCACAATAGCTAGCAAGCCTCGAGGAGGATACTGTCCTCCCCGCAGTCAGACAAGCCAGAGCTTGGGGCAGGGGAACTGGAATTCCAGTCAGTAGTTCTGGCCAGGATGCCATGGAGCAGAGTTAGGAAAGACAAAAGTTGAGAAACTACGTGAAACCCTAGGTTCCCACAAGACCAGTGTCAGACCCCACCCTCTGGTCCTTTGGGGCTGACTCGGGCAACTGCAGGGCTGAGCCTGCAAAGAGAGGCACGCATGCCGCTGCCCAGGGGAGACCGAGAAAAGCAGGTGCTGATTCGATACAACATGCTTATGTAGAGAAATTCTGCCTCTAGGGAAAACCTCCACTCTGCCTCAGCCATGCCCTCCAGTAACCCTCTGAGCACAGCCTCAACATATAAGCTGAGCAAAAACTGTAGATTGGCTCCCCTTAACTATTCCCAGCCCTGTGTCTCTTTCATACCTCTTTTATAGAAATTTTTTAAAGCTAAAATATTCCATTTTTATTCTCTTTTCTAGCTAGGGGTGACATTGTGACATATTTTTTGACAAGGAGATATAAACAGAAATTTTCTAGGGAAATGAGATCCTTCAAGTTGAAAAAATAAAGTCCAGCAAGGAGAAAGCCCTTTGTCTCCTCCTCCTTCTTTCTGCCTGGAATATAGGTGCAAAGAAGTGAAGGACAGCAGCCACATTGTGACTATGAGAATGGAAGAGACATGCTAAGGATGATGGATCAGAATAATAGAAGGACCTGAACCAGCCCTGGGTTGCTCTCCCATGAACTCCTAGTTATGTGGAGAAAGTCAACTCTTGCTTGGTTAACCCATTACAGTTGATTTTCTCTTACAGGCAAACTGTGGGAGCAGGGGTTGGGGGGGACAGACCCTGGCACATTAGCAAAGCTAGAAGAGAAACCCACTGATGGCTGATTGAGAGCATTGTATTTAGCCTGAGACAGACCTGAATCTGTGTCCCATCTCTGGCTTCTTACAAGCTGGGTGGACTTGGGCAAGTTACTTATCTCTCTAACCCTTAGTTTCTTCATCTGAAAAATGAATATGATAATAGTACACATTGCAAAGAGAGGATGCCAGACAAAAGCACGGTGCTTAGTCCAGGGCCCGGCACAGAGTAAGTCCTCATTAAATGTGGGTTGTTTTGTTAAACCATTGGTTTCAGCAAGGTCAATTCTCCATTTTCCTTGAAGTAACAATTACAGTAGTCCCTCCTTACCCATGGTTTAGCTTTTCACAATTTCAGTTCCCTGTGGTCAACCGCAGTCCAAAAATATTAAATGGAAAATTCCAGAAATAAGCAATTCGTCTTAAAATAAGCAATTCATTCATTTTAAATTGCATGCTATTCTGAGTAGCATCATGAAATCTGGCACCATCCCTCTCCATTCTGCCCTGGATGTAAATCACTGCTTGGTCCAGAATAGTCATGCTGCAGACGCTCCTGCTTATGAGTTACTTCCCAGCCTCTCCATTATCAGACCCATAATCTCAGCATCACAGGGCTTGTGTTCAAGCAAACCTCATTTTCTTCAACAATGGCTCCAAAACACAAGTAATATGCCAGCAATTCAGAAATGCCAAAAAGACACCACAAAGTGCTTCCTTTAAGTGAGATGGTGGAAGTTCTTGACAACAAGAGGGAAAAAATCCTATGCTGAGCTTGCTAAGATCTACAGTAACAACGAATCTTCTGTCCATGAAATTCTGAAGTAAAAAGAAATTGCACTAGTTTTGCTGTTGCATCTCAAACTGCAAAAGTTACTGCCACCGTGCGTGATAAATGCTTAGTTAAGATGGAACAGGCATTAGGTTTGTGGGTGGAAGACATGAACAGAAAATGCGTTCTAATTGACAGCACTGTGTTGTGCCAGAAAGCACTGAGCCTATACAAAGACTTCAGCAAGGGATCCTCTGAAAGGAGTGACACCAAGCCTTTTACTGCAAGTAAGGGATGGTTGCACAGATTCAGGAGTAGGTTTGGACTGAGGAATGTAAACACTGCAGAGGCTGTGCCTGCTGTTGGAGAAGCTGCTGCCACATTTCTGGCAGAGCTGAAGTTGGTTAAGGAGAAAGATATGTATGTATAGAAAAAACATAATATGTAGAGTTGAGTACTAACCGTGGTTTCAGGCATCCACTGCGGGGGAGCAGGGGGGGGGGCGGGTGGTCTTGAAACATATTGTCCATAGACAAGGAGGGACTACTATATGGATAAACCAATAATACCTTTCCCTTTTTTTCAACCATTTAGGGCTTTTGTGCTGCTGTGATATTCATATTTGAAGGCCAGTAGGTCACATAAACGAGTCCCTAAAGACTCACTTAGGAGGAGACTGGAATTGTCAGCTATTACCTCTTCCTTAAAATTAAGAGCAGGAGGCAGGTCTTTAAAAGGGTTTTAACTGTGTCCCAAGAGGAGTGGCAAGATCAAGCCCCTGTGTCCTAAGGGCAGTGGACTGGACAAGTTTTCCATTTAGGGAGCAGAAAGAAAAATCTAAGGGGCAAAATATCAGAGACATTAGAGAATACTCACCACCACCCCCTCCCACCTTGCTCAATGAAATCTTTCTAACAGATAATTGAAACTTTCCTTCCATAATAAGCATTGAGCATCAAATACAAATCCCCTGGGAAGAGAGGATACATGAACTTCAATTCTCTCTGAAGTGGAGATCTGTCTGGAAAGCAGTGGAGGTGGGAGAAAATGCAGATGCAGAAAGAGGAGACCAGCTGCCCAGTGACACCCTTTTGCAGCGTTGACAATTTTGCCAAGAGCTGGTGTTCAATGTTGACCCAACCATAATCCCTGAATAACACATTCTGTCCCTGAAGGATTTTCCAGCTCTTAAACTCGCCTGTTCCTCCCTACCCAGAGATCACCAGCCAAACAGCAGCCAAAGTTGCTAGAACTCCTGCCCAGTAAGTGCCTGGTCATCTCAAACACAGGGTACAATAGAGCCTCCCACTTCCCCTCTGGGGACCAGGACCATCATAATAAGGACTGCCATGGATGTGCTGGGAGCTGTGGACCCTACATGGAGGATGCCCAGAGCTGCCACATGATGAGGCCCACTGAGGCCTATGGCTCCATCACGCAGGTGGGGCTGGAGCAGAGGGCACTTGCCAAGCACTCCCAGACTCTCTGGTAAATCTCAGCTCATGGCTTCCAGGCACGGACGGATGGGAGACAAGCCTCTCATTTCCCTTGGGAAGGGCTGGAAACACCAGAAAGGCAGATCTTCTCTCTGAAGCAGGAATGTGGGTATGCCAGCACACATGCACAATTTAGGTTCTCCTTTGATCTTTTCAACAGCCCTGTGAGACAGTCTGGGCAAATGTAATCATCCCAGTTCATGGCTGATCAAACTGAGGCTCAGCTCATTTAAATAACTTGGCCAAACTCACCCAACTAGTGAATGCAGGCCCAGGCTCTCCGCTTGCCCATTCCCCACCTCCCTGGGCAACAATGGCTGCTAAGAGCTCCCCTAGGCGCCAAGCAGAGGATCCTGAGGCCACCTTGCCCCTCAAGGGCAGCGAGGAGGTTTTACATTTTTAATTTTTTAAAGTGCAGAGATGTTTTCAATAGTTCCTGCCTCCGTAAGTGCCCTCCGGATGAGAAAGAATCTGGCTGGCGAGCCTGCCCTGCAGATGGCTGCAGCTAAATGCCTAACAGCTTGGGTCCTGCATTTGATTGCCAGGCAGGAAGAAAAACAAAGGAATCCTTACGCTGTGAAGAGGCCTGCCTGGCTTTCGCACATTCTTTTGTACCGATATTCAAGATGTGCAGGAGGCCGACTTTCAATAACTTTTAGTGTGTTATTCTCTAGGATCTTTGAAGTTTCTCTTATGGAGAAAACATTTTCTTAAGTTATTGGCTTTTTAAAGAAGCAAAATGTGGGAGCCTTATGATCTTAACTCTCACAGCTCATAAATACTTGTGCAGAAGCGGTAGCCAGGCCCTGTGAGGACTATTCCCTGTTCTCCAGGAGGAATAAAAGCACCTGGGGCGGGACACAGCCCCGCCAGTTCCAGGGGCCCCTTTGTCAGGGCGGGAAGGAGAGGCTGCCTGTGGCCTGGGCCACTAGGCCTCTCCTGGAGACTCACAGGAAAGAGGCTGAGGACAAAGCCACTTTCCCTGGGCAGTACAGTCTGGATCCATCTGAGAACTGAGGCAGCGTGCAGCGTTTCCTCTTAACGTGTCTCCGCAACCATCCCCTTCTTTTGTTGAAATACTGCCTTGCACTCAGTTGCAAAAATCTTTTCAAATCCCATGTCTGATGCAGCACTCCCGTTTTAGGAACCTCCTCTCCCTCTCTAGCCCATTGTATCAACTCAAAATTCTCTGACCACAAGCCTGCACACCCACCCTGCTGTGCGCCCACGCACTGTGGCAGCTCTGTGAGGCCCCCACCTCAACTGGCCTCTGCCCCTTTGCCTAAACCACCTCCTTCAGCTGTGATGCCCTCCTGTCCTTGGGCCTTTGAGGGCTTTTCCCACTGTTGTGTTTATGAAAAGGGTGCCTTTGGCTTGGCAGTCAGGCAGACCGGAGTTCAAATCCTGCCTCTGCCGCTCAGGAATGGCTCACACCTTTTGGACAAGTGAGTAGGAGAACTAAAACCAATAGGATGACACATGCAGCTTCATGCCCGGCACACAGGAGGCACAGAGGAGACGCCCATCTGTGTGGAGAGAGGCAAAGCGTTAAGTTGTTGTGTGAATTTCTTGGTTCTTCCTTTTAGTAAAGATGCTTAAATACGTATAACTACACATATGCTTAAGATTCATAAGCATCCCTTTTTCCCAGGCAACCTGTCCTGACTCACCTGACATCTCTCCAACACCCCTTCCTTTTCTTACTGAAAGTGCTAAATCAGGGGCTGGCTGTGCCTATTAGCCAGTCCGTCTCTCAGGGAGTCTTTACACCTTTGCTTTGCCTCTCCCATGCCTGTTAATAATTTCTGCCCTAAACCAGACCAGTTTGGTGGCAGGGTGCACAGGACCAAGGCCACACTGCTCAGAGGAGAGAGAGAGGGATGTGAAGCTGAGCAGGGTATTGGAGCAGGCCTTGGGTTCCGGAACTCCATCAAAGCGGCTGGTCCCAGTGGTGGAGCAGTCCAGGAGCTAGGGTCCAAAAGATAGTCATAAAGTCTGCCATGTCCACATGCCTTCTGGAAGGCTAGTAGGGCCCATAGATGATCCCTTCTTTGGGAAAATAAATAAATGAATGAACAAAGAAACTGATTGCCAAATTCAGGGTCCTCCAGGTCAGAGTTGCCACTTCCTACATCTGAACAACACTGAGATATGTTCAACCAACCTGCTAGTACCCAAGTACATTGCAATGTGAAGTCCAAGTTCCTTCAGTGGCCTCCTCCCTGGTAATGCATGCTAATGGTAGTCTCACACAAGACTGTGGGGTCTTGGGAGGGCTACAGGGTGAGAGGGAGAGCCACTAAGGGCACCTTGAGGAGAAGCTGGGAAGCCAGGGGGTTAAGACATATGCCTCTGCCCCAGAAGCCAGCAGTCCATGGGACCAGCTCTATGGGGTGGCGTGCGCTCAGACCCCGCAGGGTGAGGCAGAGGTCAGCATCCTGAGGATACGTAATGCAGTTAGAAAGTTAAACAGGAAGCTAATGCTTTAAAAAAAAAACCTTTCCAGAATTGGCATAACACATAGAACAGCCTAATTCCAGGCCACCCCATTAGCAGAGAAGGTACCTTCAATTTACTGTGTAGTTCAGTTTAGCAGATGGTAATAGCGGTAGGGTTTTGTTTGGTTTGGTTTGTTTGGTTTGGTTTGGTTTTAATGTTTCTTCCAACAACAGAATATATCCTATTTTTGAAGAAACATCCAGATGGAACAGATCCCATTCTTACCTTCAGGAGCAGTTAGGAGACTAGGGTCTGTGTGATCAGACTACGCCAGCACCCTCACAGCAGGGTCATGAGCGCTGAGCCAAACCAATGGGAGTCATCCCTGGTTCCTTTAGAGCTGTGGTTTAGGGGATGAGATTGCTTTCTTTTCACTGGGATTCTCAGCTCTAAGGACTACACAGAGCTACAGCGACTGGAGGCCATCCCTACCAGCACATGGAGAGAGCCTGCCTAGGAATGAAACACCCCAGAGAAAAAGAACCAGGAAATTAAAAAGAGAGGGACCCCTGATGATTAATTGGTTAAAACTCTGGATCCAACCATACCTGAAGACCATGTTTGCTTCCACTGAACCTCCCTGGAACATGAGGCAGTAACTGCCTTTTTTCTTTTAATTCGGGTTTCTGTTACTCAAAACTAAAATTGTTCTGACTTACACAGCTGGCTCATTGGCTCAGGGCCAGGCTGAGCTTCATCTTCCAGGTATCTCGTCTACACTCCTGGAGGCCAGCAGGACTGGGGCAAGCAATGTGGGCCTCTGGAGGGCAGCACTACACGGAAGCACCAGCCCCGTGAAAGCCTGGCTTGGGCAGATCATGGCACCAGCCAGGTTCACCCTCTTGGCACAATGGAGAAGACCCAGAATGTGGCATCAAGCAGACTGCATTCAAGTCTCCATCCATCCATTTACCAGCTGTGTGACCTGGGTCGGTTATTTAATCACACCAGGCCTTCGTTTTCCCATCTAAAAGATGGTAACAATAACATCTACCTTGCAGGCTTTTTGTGATGTTTTAATGAGATCAGGAATATAAAGGACTTGAACTTGTGTCTGCCTCACAGCAAGAGCTTGATAAATGGCAGCAATTTTATGTCACCGTGGTATATCTGTCCTTGCATGTTTGGCACTGGGAAAAGGAACAGCATAGTTTACTGAAATATGTACCCAAACTCCTCAAAATAGCATTACCAACAATGGTTTCACTTTCCTATCTCTCTCTCTCTCTCTCTCTTTAACAAGAGCTGCTAAAAACCAACCAAATTGCCCAAAGGGATAGCAAAAGGAGAGAAAAATCACAGCGCCATAGCCTCCAGGTGATGATGACTAGACCAGGGGTGGCATCCAGACCTGCCTCCTCTTCTGAGGGAGAGATATGAGCATGAGGAGCCTGCCTCTTCCTTCCAGACAGATCCTTGCTCTCTACCTAAGTGACACCTGTGAAGTCTGCAGCTCGGCCTGCAGACTTTCCCTCCTGACTGAGACTCAGAGACTATGGAATAGAGACACCCACACTGGGCTAGGAATTTGGAAACCGAGCTCTAGTCCTGGGTATCGTGTGGCCCCTTCCACAGTCAGGGGCACTTGGCTGGCCCTCAGTTTCCCTATCTGTAAACTGGGAGTGCAAATCATATGGTCCCTAAGGTCCCTCCCAGCTAGGAGCCTTTGAGTTTACAGAGAACAGTCTTAAGTAGGGATTCTTCCGTGTGTTTCAAAATAATGTTCCTACCTACACTTCCCATGAGCTCTCCCTCAGTGGCCTCCAGCTCCCATTCTACTCATTAGAGGTGGGTTTGAATGAGATCATTGCTTTGGTATGGCCTATAGCTCTTTGTCCTCCTGCAGCTAGCGTTTGGGGGTGTCCTGGGATGGACGAGGTGACCAGGTAGTGTGACTCTCAGAGAGCTGCCCCTCAACCTGTAGCATCAGCATCATCTGGAGCAAATCCTCCAACCCAGCCCAGACCCAGTATGCTCCAGAGCTGTGCTGTCCACTGTGATAACCACTAATTATGGGTAGCTATTTCAATTGCCTCCGTGAACCCAGCCAGAATTGCCATAACCACCCATCCCCACAACACAGTGGCTTCCAAACTGCTCAAAGTTACAATAAATGAGAGGCATGGGCGTCACAGCCTCCGCAGCAGCACGTTGCCATTACTCACCAAGCAAGGTATGGCTACGTATGGCACAACATCACAGTTGCCAGAAGTTACTTTATCGCTTTCCATATTATAGTATCTTGTCGGCATCTCCCCGCTAACTGAGTTCTAAACTGGCCTTGGGAAAGGGGGCTTCTTCAGGAACCTTTATACTATAAGGGGCAGAGACCCTCCCAGACTTACTGCCACAAAGCTCTCAGAGGCTGCAGCTTCTCCAAGTCCACCTGTGGTGCCTAATCCCCACTGAAGCTAAAATTCACATTCAGCCTCAGCTTCCTGCGTTGCCGTGGAAAGTATTCTTGTCCACAACTCCTGAGCCCAGGCTCAGACGTTCTTGCTCCTCTCCGAGAAGGAGAGCCCACCAGCTCATTTTCCAGACTCACAGAGAAGCTATGGCCCTTGCTCCAGGAAAGGGTGGTCACCTCCAAATCTGGCTCTATGAAAAAATCCACTGGTAAGACATCCATCTCGAGGTGGCCACGGCACAAGATTTTTAATTAGTCTAAGGGACCAATCAATCATTTTTTGCCTGACAACCATTCATGGAATGTCTATCACATGCCAGGTATTATGGAAAGCTGAAAGGTGAACAAGACCAGGTCTAAGCCCTCCAGAGAGGCCGAAATGCACACTTTCAGTAACAGACACAAAGCAGGCACAGAGGCGGACAGCCGGAAAGTCCCCCGCCCCCCTCTGCCAGTTTCCACAGTTGAATCTGGTGCTGAAAAACCACCGCCGGCAGCCTAGGGCTGCTGAGAAAGCCCTCAAAAGTCCTCGAAAACCCTGCAAAGCCCTGGGTAAGTAGAGCTCTCAGCCTCCACTGGGAAAGATGCCAGCCCCCAGCAGCGTGGTGGTCATTCCTTTCTGGCCCCTCTGCTGGCCCCTGCCCTCCTCCAGGCCTGCCCTCCCTCGTGAAGGTCCCCACGCCTGCCTCTAGTTCCCGTTTCGCCACCATTTGGGGGTTAACATTTTCTAACGTTCCCTGCAGGGTTTGAAGTGCAGCTGTTATTGCCGCTGGGAAATTGCTTTTTCCAAGTTGCCGGGCTGCCTCTTGGAAACGACCACAGTGCCATCCTCTGGTGAGAGTCTGGATTCCACGTGCTACAGGCTTCCCTCCGTAACTAAAGGATGGCTTTTACAGGACTCCTGGGGATCCTTCTGAAGGACACCCCACTCCATGTGGGACCTGACTACCCTCATGTGGCAAAAGTCTGGAAGGAGAATTCTGGAAATCGAGAGCAAGTCGCCAGGAAGCCTGGATCCTCAAAGAAAAAGAGTGCTCGGGTAAAGGATTTGCGCTCTGTGGTCCCTCGTTTTGTCAGCAGCAAATTGAACCCTGCGGTATAACAGTGGCATGGGCGGGGAGCAGTAACCGGAGCAGCAAAAGCTGTCATGGTCAGGTGTCCATGGTCAAGTTTACACTGAAGTTTTCAACCCAGGGAAAAAGATTTAAGAAATCAACAGATATTGACCTGTATATACAATACATATTTGTGTCTGGTATTTTCTCAATATTGGATTTTGTTACTGTGTTAAAACATGAGAGATACGAGTTTCTAGATTCATTTATTCATTTTCTAGTTTCACTCACTTGTTCATGCAGTGCATATTTCATAGTGCCAGGCACTGATCTAGGTGCTCAGAATGCAAAATGCGCAAAACTCCTGGCGTCATGGAGCTTGCTTCCTGGTAGGCAATAAACAAAATACATGAGTGCATACATCATGTTAGAAGCTGCTAAAGGAAAACAGCTACAGCAGCAAAACGGGACAAGGAGCACTGGTGTGACGTCACTACAAATAGTGGTTCAGAGAAGGCCTGCAGGTGCTACTTCAGTGAAGTACTCACCTAAAGGTGAGGAAATAAACCACTGGCTTCTAGAGGAAGGGAATTCCAGGCAGAGAGAACAGCAAATGCTAAAGCCTTGAGGTGAGAGGGTGCCCGCCATGTTTAAGGATATGGGTAGCCAACAGGGCAGGAAGAGAGCAAATAAGGGGAAAAATAGACAGAGAAGCAGAAAGAGCAAACATTGAAAGCCATGTGCAGACTTCAGCTTTTCTGCTGATGGAAAGGGGACCGTTGCAGGCTTCAAGGACGTGGCCTGACTTATCTGTGAACCTCTGAGCACACTCCAGCTGCTTTATTGAGCACAGAAGGATGTGAAACAACAGTAGAAACAGGTGGAGTAGTTGGGAGGCTATTGTAATATTCTGAGCAGAAGGAAAATGTGGATTAGACCAGGTTGGTAGCAATAGGGTCATGAGAAGTAGCTGGATTGGGATAAATCGTAACAGTTGAGCTAAGCATTGAAATTGCTGAGAGATTAGCATGGGATGAAAAGAGAAAGAAAGGAACTAAAGAAGGCTCCAAGGCTTTTAGGTAGCAGCCACAAGCCTCAAACCAGGACGAATCAAATGCTTCGTCCCAAGAATTTGAAATAAGAAAGAAACTTTTTCTAAAAAATATACTGTATTGAGTATGCTATTACAGTTGTCCCATTTTTCCTCCCCTTTGTTCCCTTCTTCCCTGTACCACCGCCCCCACCCACATTTCCTCACCTTGGTTCATGTCCATGGTTGTACATGTAAGTTCTTTGGCTCCTGCATTTCCCATACTATTCTTAACCTCCCCCTGTCTATTCTGTACCTACCATTTATGCTTCTTATTCCCTGTACCTTGTCCCCCATTCTGCCCTTTCGCCTCCCCACTGATAACCTTCCATGTGGTCTCCATTTCTGTAATTCTGTTCCTGTTCTAGTTGTTTGCTTAGTTTGTTTTCATTTTTGTGTTTTAGGTTCAATTGTTATTGTTGTGAGTTTATTGTTATTTTACTGTTCATAGTTTTGATCTTCAATTTCTTAGATAAGTCCCTTTAATATTTCATATAATAAGGGCAGGGTGGTGATGAACTCCTTTAACTTGACCGTATCTGGGAAGCATTTGATCTGCCCTCAGAAACAGAGATTTTGACAGTCAGTGGCAGGTGCTGGAATGAAAAGGTGGTCAAGTAGAGAGAGAGAACATGGTGGGGAGACATGCTGGGCCACATGCAAAAGAAGTAAACAGACTGAGAAAGACCAATGGGGCAGACATGCAAAAATTAGCTGAAATGGGAAGGATCACCTTGAACTCAAGGGATGGAGAAAGAGGCCTCAGTCCCTGGCTCTCCATCGCTCCAGTGCACAGCCATGATGTCACACAACTCTAGGAACTGCCATGCACATTATATTCCATGTAAATAGTGCCTCTGGAGTTGCACAGTGCATAGTTTGTGCAACTGAACACGGCATGCCTGTCACCAGCTATATTTCATCCCTTCAATCAGATGTCCATGGAACTGCCTATAGTATCTTCACTGAGCTAGCACAGTAGGTTTTTGTTCCTTTCCAGCAAAAGAGTTTTGGCCAAAAACAGGCTCAGGAGGCAAAGACCATTATGTGGGCCCCCACCCCCCAGACTGACCGACTGACTGGCTCCAAGACCATCAGTGTCTCTGTGTTGCACATCTCCAGCGAGCGAGCATCATTTGTCTGGAAACACGGGACCTAGCTCTTTGAGGACCTGAAAAGCAAGTGCACATTATGTGCGCTGTTGCGGGTACTGGCCATTCAGTTCTTTAATGGAAACCGTGATCCCACCCTTGTCTGTACATTTGTAGTATTTTATAGACTTTAAGGATGAGATTGTGAAAGACAGTGTCCTAAGGCACTCATCAGACAGTGGGGAGACTGGTTTGGTAAGGGGCCGAGTTGCCCCCAGGTCAGGGAGTTTTGAGTCCGTGCTGATTCAGTCTCATGCCTGGGATTACCTAAATTCTGCGTGAACGGCCCATGCCTTTTAAGCAAACTCATCTGTTTACATCTCACCATCTTTCCTCTGGTCCCTGCCACCCCAGTCTGCCTGGGAAAGCAGCAGTGTGGTACAGAAGAAAAGCTAGTGCCAGATTGTAATCTACAGTTAGCAGCTAAGCAGAGAACGGCTGCTGGATATTTGAAAATCATGTCTCTCCTCTCATCTTCTTTCCTCTCCAGCTGCCCAGAGTCTGGGGTACCCCATGTTTAAGTCTCCAATTTATCTATGTCACCGCTCATGAAAAGAAATTTTTTAACAGCATTTTAATATCTGTTCACATCTTACATACCATCTACATTTTGAATCAAGTACATTTCCCCAAAGATCCCCCCCCCCCACTTATTCTAAGCACATTGGAAAGCCCACTGTTCACATGCTTGTTGGTTTTCTGAATAGCAGAGTGTCCTCCTCCTCTCCAGGCTGCCACTGATACATCCAATAATTTAATGTTGTTTTTAATAAATGGAAAGATCAGAGCACAATTCAAATGCTATGGCATTTGGCATTTGTTTGATGGAGGTAACATTTTCCACAACAAGATCCATTTCTGTTTCCTAGAGTTATTATTAAAAACAGAAATTGAGCTGTGCATTGATGGACTCAAAACTGCAGCACATACATTGTGTGGATTCTAAAAACAGAAGGAATGTTGGGTACTTTCAATGACAGCACGAGTGTTCCCTGGCACTCTGGCACATGATGTCTCCAGCAGTGGTCCTGAGTGGTCCCAGACCAGCCACAGCAGCAGCATCGCCTGGGAGCTGGTGGGAAACAAACATTCTCAAGCCCACACCACACCTGCTGACTTAGAAACCCTGGGGTCTGTATTTTCCCCATCCCTCCAAGTGATTTAGACCAATGCTCAAGATTGAGAAATGAGTCCTAGCTGTTAGAAGTCTTTAAAAACTGGCAATAAATTAGTGTTTAAGGAAGACATAGCTAATTGGAATTTTAAACATATATTGTCAGTCTCTGAAGGGAGGTGCCTCTCTCCAAGCAGGGGCACGTGACAGCAGGAAAATCCTAACCATATCATGCTTTGGGAGGGTTGTTCTTGTAAAACATCGGTGTCGCAGAAGTGGGGATTTGGAGCAAATAAGCAGTGCTCCCTGCCTACGGGGGCACCTAGTTTTGTGGGAGAGAGAAAGAGAAACTAAGGATAATTAGATGCCATACTGTCAACTCAGAGATGTGGGCTGACCCGTGGAGCAAGCACAGAGGAAAGCCTCAGTCTGGCTAGGGCAATGAAAGAAGCGTCCACAGGGGTGAAACCCTTGAACTCGACCTTGAAGGAGCAGGAGGAGTTGTGGAGGAAGCTATGAGGGTTATCTGCTGAGCAAGAAGAATTGTATGTGTAAAAAGGACCTGACGGGCCCAGGGAGCACTGAGATGTATGTGGTAGGTTTGGTTGCTTTAAAATTCTGCTCTAGGCCCAGCAAAGGGTGCCACATTTTGTGGAGAGGGGATTCAGAATCATGTCCCAGCTACAAACCTGCTGGGTTTTTTCTCCCCATGAAGGATATTAAGGAGTCACTCCTCATCAGATGCTTGAATTTTCTTTTATAATATTCCTGCTGGTTAGATGCCAACTCCAGAATAGCCCCTAGCACTTCTTCACTCAGAAGGCCAGACACATGCTGAACAGGACCCCTCACAGAGGGGGATAGGAGCACTAGCATGACAGAAAGAATGAAAATCAGGAACCATAAGGTCAACATCTTGTACTGGTCAGGAAGTCTTCCTAGCACATCCATCAGATGACCATGTGGCTCCAATATCTACTGACTGACCAACTTTGGGTCAGTTATGTAGCCTCTTCTCTCTGGCTCAGTTTCCCCACCTGTAAAATGGGCATAGTAATGATCTCTAATTTATAGGGTCATTGTGAGGATTAAATTATTTAATATATGAGGTCTGTCCAGAAAAACTCTAACCATTATTAATGTAACAAGAGTAGTTTACACAACATTGATGTAACCTGGCTAGCAAGGAGAGTGGACTGGAATGCATATGCGTGAAAAATGATGACTTCACTGTACTAGTCAGTGGAGGTGGTAGATGCCAGTGAGTGAGCATGTGTACTGTGTGGCCATTGCATTCAAAATAACTAAGCAAATAGAGCAACGAATCTGCATCAGATTTTGCATTAAGCTTGAACATTTCTTCATGGAAACTATTTGGATGATTCAGAAGGCCACAGCTATGTGCAACTGGTGATTGGCAGCTTCATCACAACAATGCACTCATTTATGCACCATGTCTCATGCAGAGTTTTTTGGTAAAACATCAAATCACCCAGGTAACTCAATCCCAACACAGCCCAGATTTGGCGTCCTATGACTTACGGCATTTCCCAAAACTAAAACCACCTTTGAAAGGAAAGAGATTTCAAACCATCAGTGAGATTCAGGAAAATACGATGAGCCAGCTGATGGCAATTGGGAGAACTGTGTGAGGTCCCAAGGTGCCTACTTTGAAGGGAACAGAGGTGTCATTTTCTTCTGTATAGTGCTTCTTGTACCTTGTGTCTTCTTCAATAAATGTCTCTATTTTTTATATTACATGGCTGGATACATTTTGGACAGGCCTCATCATATATATAAAGTACATAGCACAGTGCCTACAAATAGTAAACATTATTATGCTTTAGCTATTATCACTATCCCTATTATCATCACCATTATGTTCATTACCATTATCATCATCAATATCACTACTTCATCACCATCATCTTTATTATCATCATCACCACCAGCACCACCACCCTCACCATCATTATCACCACCACACCACCACCATTGCCATCATTACCATCATTGTCATCACCATCATCATCGCCTCTACTTAATCCCAGAGCCTGAGGATGAAGTGGGGAACACCAGGCTAATGGTATGACAATAGCTGATCACAGTGAACTGAAAAGTATAACTAAATATATTTCCTTTACCTCAATCCAATTCCATTTCTTATTGGAAGCTTCACTGCCCTCTACAACACCCCTACAATGCAGTTGCCGATCTGTGGTTTAATTCCTCCCATGGTAGGAAGCTGACTACATTCCCAAGAAGATCATCTAACCGCCAGATCCAGCAGTTTGACTCTAGGGCTTTAATATTTCTGCAAATCCAAGAATAGCAATACTGTTCTTTATGGAATTACTTCTGTTGGTTAGAATAAAATCAGAAAACAGGCTATTCTTTGTGCCACCTCCATTTTTTTATGCCCAAGGAAAACTTTTTACTACTTTTCTCATTAAGAGGTGGAATCTGATTCCTCACCCCTTAGAGCTGGCCTTGGTGACTTGTTTGATCTGTAAAATACAATACAAGCTTCCACCCAGGTTTCTTGAAACACTCTTGAAACACAGCAATCACCCAAGAAGCCCCACAAAGATGCCCAGGTGGAGAGAAACTGAGGACCCCAGCAGAGCTCCAGGTGGCAGCCAGCACTAGCTTACCAGCCATGTGAGTGAACCATCTTGGAAGTGAATCCTCCAGCTGGTCCATGCCCAGCTGGTCTTGGAAGTGAATCACCCAGCCCATCCACGCAGCTGATGCCACATGAAGCAGACCTAACTACCTCCATCCAATCCTGTTCGAATTTCAAATCCATGAGCAAAACAAATAATTACCATTGTTTTAAGCTTCTAAATGTGGAGGTGATCTGTTAAGTTGCAACAAATAACTGAAACATCTTATCTCTTATCCGAGAAGTACCCTTAAACTCCTTCAAAACAAAGCATGGAAGAGAGCCACTCACAGCTGATCTGAGTTGGTGCTGAAAATTAAATATAATCCTCATGCTGGTTAGAAGATTCTTCTTTACAATGAAGCACAACCTTGCTCTTCTTAACTTCATTCATCCACTCAACAAACACTTTTAAGCGCCCACCACACACCAGGCACTATGCTGGAAACTATGGAAGACAAAGATGAAGCAGCCATTCACTGTCTCAAGGAGTTTATGCTCTAATGGAGGAGATCAGAACCCTCTCAAATGAGGCAATATGTCACCTAGGAGGAAAATTACAGTTGTAAGAAAACTCAGGGAAGGCAAATGTGTTCTGCCTCATGGGGATGACAGTGAAATGACTTGAATGGGATGAAAAGGATTTCCCAGATGTACAAGAGGAGGAGGGTAAAGGGTGGAAGGACTGGGGGTCCATGAAAGGTTCTGGCACTTGCAGGGATCAGTTAGGAGGCTGAAGTGGTGGGGAGCAAAGGGCATGAAGCAAAGAATGGACAAATGAAGCTGGGAAACTAGGTTGGGGTCGGATCATAAAGGACTTTGTAAACTGAGTTTGGATTTTACCTTGAATACAGTAGAGAGCTACAAGGGGGGTTTGAGCAGAAGCAGATTTGCATTTCTGAAAGAACAGTCTGGCTATAGTGATAGGATCAAATTGAAAGAGCTAGGAATCTTTTCAATAGCTGATCAGGAGATGAGGGGGTACCAACATAGGGCAGTGAAGATGTGGAAGGCATTTCTTCATAAAGTTTACAAGACAGCTGGAGATCAATTGGGTGGGACAGAGAAATCAGTTGGATGATGCCACCTTTCTGGCTGGGGAAGTGTCCTCCCACCAACCACCAATGGCAGCAGGAGTAGGCATGGGGGTGGGGCAGACAAAAGTCCCCTTTGGTTCTTGGGACACCCCAAACCCTAATTCCAGTTCACATGTTCAAAGGCAGTCGTAACATCCTGAGCTTGCTGCTAGGGTATTTTATTTGCTTGAGCCTCTTTTTTCCTATGATCATCTTGTTTCTTCATTTCCAAAAGAATTAAAGTACACCTCTGACTACAAGGAGAATCTGGTCTCCTAAACCCCATGCCAAGAAAAATCAGACACCGTTAAGGTTTCTATGCCTTTTTCGTTGCCTTTTTTGAAGATTACAATACCCACACATGGTCTTGAAAATACTTGAAAAATAGGCTTCCGGTCAAGATGGAAGTATAGGTAAATGTGACTTGCCTCCTTGCACAACCATAGCAAAATTACAACTAAAATACAATTCAATAATCACCTGGACCTGTCAGAAAGAAGTCTGACAACTAAGGAATTAAAGAAACCACATTCATCCAGACAGTTAGGAGGGACAGAGGGATGGAGACACAGAACCTGCTGGTCCCAAAGCCACATGTGGTAGGTATAAAATGGAGGGATATCTCAGGAGTGAGGGATCCCACCCCCACACCAGACCACTCAGCCCAGAGTTCCAGTGTGGGGAAGGTAAGTCCCCATAACTTCTGGCTACAAAAACCAGTGAGGGTTGGGTCAGCAGAATAAACTGCAGGATTCTCCAGCCTCTCCTCTTAAAGGGCCTCACACTACAAACAGACTTATCAAGACTCATGCCCTCTAGGCTCCAGCACCAGGTCAGTAGCTTGAAGGGCACAGGTGGAAGTGGCATAAGGGGATGAAATGAAGTGTCTGACATCAGCGTGAGAGCTGGGGGACAGCTTTCTCCCAGACAGAACTGCAGACATGGCCATTGTTCCTTTTCTGAGCCCTCCCACACACACAGCCACAGTGCAGTGGCACCATATCTGACTCTCCATCAACCTGGCTCACACAGTAAGCCCAGCCCCTACAAATACCTAAGGGTCCACCCTATCCAACTTACAGGCCCACCCAAGCAACCCTCCCATCCTGATAACAGTGGTTTTTCCATATGAAGGGACAGTATAAGGAGTCTCTGGGACAACTTCAAACATTCATATTTGCATCATACAGTTGCCAGAAGGAGAACAGAAAAAGCAAGAGACCAGAAACTTATTTGAAAAAATAACTTTTTAAAACTTCCCTAATTTGGTGAAGGAAATGGACATACAAGTCCAGAAAGCACAGAGAATCCCAAACAAGATGGATATAAAGAGGACCATACCAAGACACATCGGAATTAAAATGCCGAAGGTTAAAGACAAAGAGATAATCTTAAAAGCAGCAAGAGAAAAGCAGAGAATTACCTACCAAGGAGCTCCCATAGGACTGTCAGTTGATTTCTTAAAAGAAACTTTGCAGGCTAGAAGGGATTGGCAAGAAGTATTCAAAGTGATGAAAAAGCAAGGACCTATAACCTAGACTACTCTGTCCAGCAAAGCTATCATTTAGAATGGAAGGGCAGATAAAGTGCTTCCCAGACAAGGTAAAGTTAAAGAAGTTCATCATCACCAAGCCCTTATTATATGAAATGCTAAAGGAATTAAGAAAAAGAACTATGAACAATCAAATGGCAATAAACATATAACTGTCAACAATTAAATCTAAAAAACAAACTAAGCAAACAGAAACAATCATACATATGGAGAGCATTGGGATGGTGGCCAGTGGGGAGGGGATTCTGGGGGAATGGGGAAAAGGTGCAGGGATTAAGAACTACAAATTGGTAGTTACAGAGTAAGCAGGGGGATGTTAAGAGCAATTATAGGAAATGGAGTAGCCAAAGAACTTATATGCATGACCCATCGACATGAAAGGGGGGATCACCAGAGGAAGTAGGGGCTGCTGGGTGGAAGGGGCAAGGGAGAAAAGCTGGGACAACTGTAATAGCATAATCAATTTTTTAAAAAGTCAAGAAAAGAAAATATTTGAAAAATACATAATAGTGTGAAGAATTATACAAAAATTACCCGTAACTCCATTCTCAGAGAGATTATTAATATTGGAGGAAATTCCCTTTCAATGCTTATTCTGTTTATATGTATTTGCTTTATATGATTAATATTATCATATGAGCATTTTTCTACATCTCTCATACTAACCTAGAAAATACGCTTTTTAAATGACTGAATAGAGTCCAAACTGGATGTACCTAAATTAACTTCTATAATTGGCCATTTCAGCTGTTTTCATGCGTGTGCATGTCTGTGCTGTGTTTTGCATCTTGTTTTTGTTTGTACTAGTATGAAAACCTTATGTTAAGCATATTTGTGTCTAAACCTTAGGTATTCTATTCTAATTATTTCTTTAAGACAAATTATTGGAATGGTCCAAGGATTGAAAGATTTGAACATGTTGAAGGATTTTTGGTATTTATGACAAAGTTCCTCTCAAAATATAAAAGAATGGTTTTGTCACTTTCTTTTGCTTTTCACCCTTCCCCACTTGCCTGGGGATGGAAACACATGGCCACACTTTTTGGAGCCTGAAGTTTCTGGAAGACATTTACTGACTCCTTCTTGGCGGAAATTTGAACTGCTCTCCTCCTCCCAGGATGGCCCTACCCTATGATTTACAACTGGCCAGAGCCGGCTCAGTTGCCACAAATGCTGTCATCACAGGCTGTCGGTACACCAAACGAAATAAAACCTCCAGGGTTATTTGGCCTCTGAGCAAACACAGGGGAACAGTGGCTATTCTCTTCTGCTTCCAAAGGAACATGCTGCTTTAATAACAGCCAAGAATGCTTCTCAGGAGTCCTGCTCCCCCGAACTTTTCTGTAAGGCCTGAGGCCTCTTCTCTCAAATGTAACAGCCAGCCAGACACATCCCTGGCCACCTCCACTGCCAGGCCCCCAAACCCTGTGCGAGGACTGTGGGGCATGCTAATAGACAGTGTCCAAGGAGCATGAACAGCTTGCCTTGGACCAGACCATGGATCTCCCTGCGCCCCATCCAGGGGCTGGACAAACTTCTACTGGCTGTGTGCAAACCAGGCCCCTGCAATATGCATGAGGGTCCTTCTTGAAACCAGACTCAGTGCTTAGTGGAGACCAGGGAGGAAGGATGTAGGATGATCTTAACCCCTAGGAAGTATAAATCACTGCAGAAAAGTTGAGTCCAGACCCAGAGAAGAGGGATCTGCTCCAGGCATGCCCAGACTCTGTACTATGGGCTTGGCCCATAGGGGAAGGAACTACATGAGAAGGGGTCACATATTCTCTGGACAGGAACACCCATCTCTTTATCAGGGTGGCTGGTTGACAATGAAACAACTAAGTAGAAGCAGGCAATGAGCTGGTGGACACCACATGGCTGTGTTTGGGATGGGGGCGCCAAAGACAAGGGAGGTGCCTTCAGCTCTAACTCCAGTCCAAGCCAAACAGTGTTTCATTTTAGGAAGATCCCTCTGTGCACTGAGAAGACCTCGAGACTGTAGGGTATTAGGGAGATGTGACAATTGTGAAGGAGAGAGATGTTGAGGGGCCAACCAGAGATGGGCAAGGAGATATCAAGGGGATAGAGTTGAGAAAACTTGATGACCGTGGAACATTCAGATGGGGACAGTTAATAGTCTCCAATTTCTTCAACTAACAATGAAAGGAGCAGTACTTGCTGTCAAGAGACTTTGTGGATCAAATTAAATGACACATGCAAAAGTCTGAGAACAGTGTCTGGCTTAGTCAAACTCATTAAAGATTAAGTCCTAGAATAAGTGTGACATAACAATATCATTATTTTATAAGCCTGCAGGTCATGGTCAAACATACAGAGTCAGGAATCAGCATGTAGATGGTAGGATAAGCTATGGGAATGGACAGGACCGCCGCCCACAGTGAACCCGCACAGTGGGGACACAGAGGAACACTGTTGCAAAAGACCTGCTCTGGAGGGATTTGTGGAAAAGAAGAGTAATAAAGAGCAGCTCAAGCCAAGGAGAAAAAGCAGAGAAGGAGAAGGTGCCCAGTGCCACTCAAGTAAGGCCAAGGTGGATCAGGATTCATTGGATTTGGCCACAGAGAAGTCACCAGGCAACATGTTTTCAGTGGTGAAGGTGAGATTGCAGTGAGTGAAAAGAGTAAGAGTCTGCATGGAAGACGTTCATCCCCACACTATACATTGTGAAGAAAAGGGGCATAATCTAAGTGCCCAACCATAGGGGACTAGGTATGTCATTGTACAACTACTCTGTGCTTTTCTTCGTAGCATTATATGGTAATCACTATAAAGCAATTGTTATGTAGCCAAGTTATAAAATAGAGGTAGATTAACAGTGAACAAAGGAAGCCAAAGGACACAGAAATGGAAGTAATACAGAATGCATTTTTTTAAAGGCTGAAAATGATGTAAAGAAAAAAACAGGCAAGTAGAAAAGAACTACTTTATATCTCTCTTAAGAGCTTTGTTAACACTAAAGAGTTCAAAAAGAATAACAAAGCTGACTCGAAGTTTGGCAAATATGATGGAAAACATGTCAAAGGAGAAGATGGTCCAAAATATTAAATGGTGTAGACTGCAGCTCCATGAGGGTATCAAGGGCAATGGAAAGATGTAGGAAATGCAAATCCTCATGAGGACTCTATGCTATAAATTTATAGTTCCCCACTAACCAGGGAGCTCCATGAGGACAGGGGCCTCACTGTCTTGTTTTCTGTGGGATTTCCAGAGCCTAGGACACTGCCTGGTGGACCTAAAGAAGAGTGTGAGAAAAAGTGAAAGATTATCACAACACAACATTATGTGAAAAAAATCAAAATACATAAATACAGTATATAATTTAGAATTGCAACCATTTAAAAATGTGCATGGAGAAGAGAAAGGACATAAAAATGTTGAGAGTATATTAGGGTCTTGGATTGTGAATGTGGACTTTTTTCTTTTTTTATTTTCCTAATTTTCATACTGGGTTTATACTATTTTTACAATATAAAAAGAGAAAGAAAAAAAGGAAAGAGGAAGGAAGGAAGGAAGGAAGGAAGGAAGGAAGAAAGGAAGGGGGGGAGGGAGGGAGGGAGGGAGCCTCCTTCTGGGAGGGCAGGGACTGAGCCCCAGCTGGTTTCCAAGACTAAGGTCGCAGCTCAGTGTTACTGGCCACGAAGCACAGACCTTCTGGCAGTGACAGTTCAGTGACTGCAGAGCCTGAGAGGGCACAAAGTGAGCAAACACTGTCAGAATGAGGAGGCTACGAGAGGCAAGAAGAGAAGGGGAGCCAGTGGTCAGCTTCAGAACTGGGCAGGGTCCCATGTGTGCTCATCTCCTGTACTGTCCCTGCTGTGCCCTCTGTACACTCACAGCTGGCCTCACTCTGCACCAGCCACCCCTCTTTATTGCCTCCATGGGGGCACTGACTGCTTACCCTCCTGGACATGCGTGTCCATCCCGGCACACAAATGGTTCCAAGGCCCTCCTGCCCCTCCTGATTACACTGCACACAGGGGCTCCGAAAGACACCATCTTAGGCTGGATCCCCAAATGCAGAGCCTGGGACAAGGAGTCAGGTGCAGGGAGTTTACCTGGGAGGTGATCCAGGGAGCAAGAACAAGACAGTGGGAAAAGTGAGATCAGTAGGCAGGGAAACCTGATCACAGTAAAGTGGCAAGGTCGCCACTGTATACAGTACAGCAGTTACCACACTTTCCAGCACAACCAAAAGCAGACTGTACTTACACACAGACTCCACTCCACTCGACCTCTGAGAAGCATTCAGAACTCCCTCAGATCCATCCTTCAGAAGGACAAGGGACTGGAGCATTTATCCACAAGTCCCCACCCCTGTTGGCCATGTAGCATAACTTAATCAAGAGAATGGTATCCCATCATCTTTGCCACATGCTGTTGGTAAGAAACAAGTTGCAGGTTTCACCTGCACTCCAGAGGGGATTATACAAGGGCATGCATGACTCACTGGTGGTCACCCTCTGGTCTGTCTGGCACACTTGGCCAATGGTCCTCAACCTAGCTGCAGATTAGAATAACTCGGGAAGCATTTTCCAAAAACTAGTGCCTAAGACATGCTCCAGATATCCCAATTCAATTGTCCTGGCAAGGCCCTGGGCATCAGCATCTTTAAAGATCCCCAGGTGGTCCTGGTGTGCTGCTGGGTTTGATAACTACTGGTCTGGGGTGTGGGAGAGGAAATAAGAGTTCCCGGAAATAAGCTATCTCAACCAAATCTATGAGTCTCAGCAACAACTTTCTTAGGTCAAAAGCAATCTCTATTTTTCACCCCAGCAAAACTAGCCACCCCAAGTTCACATTGCAGTCTTTGCCTTAGCCTGTGGAGCTGGCTGGGCTCCTGCTCCTCATCTTTATCCCTCCCCGTCTTTTTCCTCTTACCCACCCCTTCTAGTAGTTGCACACCCCTCTGGCTCCACACTCTTTTCTTCCACCATTATACTCACCTCTGTCATTTTCTTCCCTTTTTTACCTCATGTATCTATCAGGGTTCTTCTCTTGGAGAATCAGAACCCCCAGGAGCTATATATAATAAGGAAGTTATTACATGGATTTGACCTTGTGCATCTGCGTGAGCGGGTCACAGGGCAATGTGAGGCTGTTGTTTCTGTGTCTGGTGCAAGGAACCTGAGGTCCACATGGCAGGTAGTCAGAAATAGAAAATAGATATGAAGTAAGGAAGAGCAAAGACAACTTGCAACTTGTGAGGATGGACTGGAACTCACACTGGTCTCTCATCACCTCTGAGTCTCCACCTTCAGTGACAGGGCTGATCTGCAGGAGAAACTGGTGTCCTTCCTTCCACAGCCAAAAAAATGTGAGGCCCAGGAATCAAAGAAGTCAAAGCCAATTGGACAAGCCAGAGACCAGTGCACATAACTGCAAATGGGCACAGAGCCTGCTCTATCTGACCTGCCAAACAAATAAAGAATGCGGCTACTGTTCCACATACACCTTCCAGATACAGTGTATGATGTCCCTTGTGGCTCAGGCTAACCCAGAACTAAGCAGGAAAGGGGATTTGGGAAACACAGTTCCAGCTTAGCTAAGCTGACATACTGCAGACCCAGCACACTTTCCCTCTTTCTCTCTTTTTTACTTCACTTCAGTCGGGATAATTTACTTCCATGTAAATCTAAATATTTAATTAGAACCTATAGGTTTTCAACTTTGTGCTAATGCCACTGAGAGTGGGGAGCTATCTGGTAAAGGCCGTGGAGGAAAACTCACAGAGAAGTCAAGTCTTCACCATGGCACCCAGGCCAAAGGTATTACATGGGTCCACATTGACCTAACCCTGTTCGCTGCCTCCCTGGGCTTTCCAGGGTCAGGGTCAGGGTCAGGGTCAGGGCCTGGACACTCTCTACCACTCACTATATCTAAGCCCACGCAGAAAAGAGTTTTCCTTAGATCTTGCAAAACTGAGACATTGCCTCTGGCCTAGGGTTTAATGATATCTGCCACTGCTGTATTTCTTTATGCTGATACATTTGCTGAAGAAGTCCAGGCTGGCGCCCACTGCTCTCAACAACACTCATCCCTGAGAAGACTGTAAATGATATACACAATGAGCATCAGACCTTGAAAAGACACAAGGCCCTTCAGTCTCAAATGAGGAAACAGAGGCCCTGGAGAGCCAAATCACTTGTCCAGGATCGCTCAGCCAGGAAGCAATAGATTCATGTTTCCAACTCAAGTGTCCTAACTCCTGGCCAGGGATCTTCCTCCTCTGACAACCTATTCTGTGAAATAAAGACTTAGAAAATAACGGGGTTTGGTCCCCAAGGGGTGAGCCAAGTCAGGCAGCCTCCTTCAGATCTAGGGCAGAAGTTTCTTTGAAGTAAGGGTAACACCTCAGGGAATCTGTCTGCTCAGAAGGGGTGGTATGGATTTGGGGCCCTCTTGTAGAATAGACTGGCCTCTTAGCTGAAGCAGTTAACATGTGTTCTGCTCTCTCTTAGAGGTCTCCGAGATGAAACGCACCCGCCACACTTCCTGGCACAGCTGAAAACAGTCTGCAGGGGCCTATCTGGAGCAAATCAGTCTCACTGGAGTGAAAAATAGCAGATGTCAGGCTTCGCCAGCAGCCCCGGGAAACCCGAGCCCTGCCGCCCTCAGCTCTGCCCTCACAAATCATCCTTTGAGCAAATCGCTCACTCACACAAGGCAGCTTCTTGGCTCCTGGCTTCCTTTCTGCCCCGGAGGCCCAGCTGTGGCTGCCAAACAGGTTCACAAGCTGGAAAGGAACTCTAGAATCTCCTGGGAGGCCATCGTGCAGGAGGTTTCCTGGCTCCAAGTCAAAGACTAATAGACCAGTAGGACATTCAAGCTCAAATGGGCCACTGGGGGCCTCTGGTCCAACTCCACCATCTTACAGATGAGGGCACTGAGGCCTGGACTCAGCAGGCCAGCTTTGAGGCTTTGACAATGACCCTCGCCAAAGCGAGGAAAAACTCAGACCCTGATGAGGTTTGTGTCTACCCTAAATATCTTCTGTAATAGCCAGTAATGACTGGGAAGGAAGGAAGGAAGGAAGGAAGGAAGGAAGGAAGGAAGGAAGGAAGGAAGGAAGGAAGGAAGGAAGGAAGGAAGAGGGTAAGAGTGAAACAGAGGTAAACAGAGATAACTAGAAGGAAGGAAAGAGGAACAGAGAAAGGGAGGGAGGAACAAATCAGGGCACTCCCCTTTTTGTCTTTGACCCACCAGGAGTTGTACCAATTCCTAGATGACCTCCACTGTAGCTCTTTTTACCTTGTCTCCCAGGTCAAGAGTGTTGCATGAGCATGACTTGACCTATCCCCATTGGTCACCTCCCTAGGTCACCAGTTTTATGGCCCAGAACCCCTCATTATTGCTCTCTATACCTAGGGGTTGCTTTAGCAAAGGACCATGCCCAAAAGAGTTTTCCTGTGTGTTCACCGTGTCTTTGAACTTGGCCAGAGTTTGCTTTCCAAATACATTTACTCTTCCTCAGTTATTCCCCAGACAAATGATGCCAACTTGACCATGTCCACTGAGGCCAAGCCCCTCTGAGTTTGTGCCCTCGCAGTCACTGACCATCCCAGAGCATGGCTTATTGGAAGGTGCTCACTCTTGGTGCTGGTCAGAGCAGCAGCCCAGCATTGGGGATAGATCCATGGGATCCCACCCTGACTCTCTTATTCACCAGCAGGCTGATTTTAGGGGAATCATGTGATCCCTTGCCTATATATGGGGGTCTTTCTGCCCAGTGTTGTTGGGAGGATGAAAGGAGAGTCAGCATTTAGCACAGAGCTGGGCACATTCAAAATGGCATGATAAATGGAAGATACTTTTAGGAAAGCACCACCACAAAGGCCCAGCAGAGCAGACTCATGGCAGTTATGAGTATTATGGCCTGTACTGCCAAAACACGCGGCCTCTGAAACCACAACCACATCTGGGACGTAACAAACACTTCCTGATAGATTGGCTGTTGGCTGATTCACTGTTTTCTCCAGCATGCCCCAGCAAAGGAAAAGAACAATTGGTTTTGATTTCTTTGCAGCAAAATGACCAAATTTGCAAAGCCCATGGGCTATAGATTTCTCCGAGAGAACAGTTTTGGTCTCATATCCAGATCCCTGCAGATCATTATGTACTCACCTGTCCTCCACTTCCTATGCATTTAGCAGAGAAAACAGAATGTGGAGCAGGCACAGCTGTGGGTGTGATGTGGACGGCTGTGCCAGCTGCGCTGGTGTCTGCGGGGTGGGGGCAGAGGGTGAGGGGATGGGCGGTAGTTTGTGTCCACCAGGATTTAGGTATTTCATCTTTAATCTGGAGCTTTAAGGAATGGGGGAAAGACTTCACTGAGGAAAAACTGAGAGAATATCAAGTGTGAATGACAGGCAATTCCTTTCAACAAACATCTGTTGAGCACCTACTATGTTCCAGGCCCCATGGCACCCTAAAGGAGTCCACAATCTAGTGATAAGTCACACACAGATTGTTTCTGTCTCTGGTGAGGTCTGAGAAAGGGGGCTAGGGAATGAAAAGAAGGGAGGGACAGCACAGCCTAGGATTCGGGTTCCTAAAAAAGTCACCTGGGCTCATATGGAACTGACAGGTAACCTACAACACATAGGTATAGTTAAGTACAAAGCAATTCTCCATCAGGAGCAGCCAAGTCTTCCAGCGAAAGTCTCTGCACAGATTCTGGCCCCCCCATCTTCTTTGCAGCATCTTCCCCTTGGGCTCACTGGACCACCAGAATCAGCGTTTTCATCAGGCAATCATATATCCAGAAGCTAGGTGGGCCCACTGTCTCATGTGTAAGGGTTTCCATGTGACCTGCTGCAGCTGCCCCTCGGGCACTGCCTCTGCATTTTCACATCTGCACTCTGCTTCACGCTACTGAGTGGAAAAGTATCCCTCGTCAGGAAACCCAGCATTCCTTTTCCACTTTTGCACCTGGTTTGGGGACCCTGTGTTATCTGTGCTGATGAGCTCCATTTCCCTGGGTCCCAAGAACTTGGAAACCTTAGATTCTACTTTTCAAAGCTACATTCCTTCTCTGACCATCTGACTTAAAGCATAAATCTCAGGAAGAGACCACCCAGATCTCAATATGGACCTACCTGATGGCACCTGCATGCACACCCTTCCAGTTACACCAGCCAGTTGCTTCCTGGGCTGTTTTGGCCCATGGCCAGTCCTGGGCTAGTCCTGGCAGTCACATCTCTGAGGTCTTCAGAAGGTTGCCTTTCTCTGCACCAGGGGCCAGCCTAGACACTGGGATTCCTAGTAAACAGGACATTTGGACTCCCTGCCATTGGAAATGTTTTATTTAAATGGAAGGAAACAAACATAAATAAATAAAATGTGATTTTAAATCATGGTAAGGGCTATGAAGAATAAACAGAAGGATAGACTAGAAAGTGATGGGGGAGGGGCAGAAGTACTACAGTGATGAAGTGTTGTAAGCTGAAGCCCTAGGAGTGGGAAGGAGGAAACTGGACAGAGATCTGAGGGCAGAGATTTCCTGGGGAGGAAATAGCATGTGCAAAGGCCCTAATTGGGGGGGGGGGTAGTTAGTGTGTAGCAGAAACAGAAATCAGGCCAAAGAATGGTAGCTAGATAAAAGTGACATGGGAAAAGTGGAGAAGGGGCTGGGGAGGAAGACGAGGGGGCTGGGGAGGGGTGGAGGGGAATCATGTAGCTCCTGAGAAGGGACTAGGGTTGTGTTGCCAATGTTTGCACTGGGGGCTCCTTCAGCTTCTGAGGATGATTCCTCACAACAGACATGATAGACATGATCCCTGTGACCTGCGTGATCCCCATGATCTCCGTGATCCCTATGATCCCCAGAGTGGTACAGCCTGCATTGCTTACTGTCACCCTAAGGGCTCAGAAGCAGTCTGTCCTGCAGCTGTGGGTCAGCTCAGCCACCCAGGGGCCAGCCAGGCCAGATGGCAATGTTGACTCCTGAAGTGTCCCCTCCCAGGAGCCAGATGACTCTCAGCTACAATCCCTGAGAAATGCAAATTCTCTGCCCTGGGCCTGGGCATCTCAGCACAGGCTGAGGGAGTAGAGCTTGTTCCACAGTAGAGAGGCACACATAGACATTACCCGAGCACTGCACCTGAACCAGGCCCGGGTTATTAATGCACCTTACTCTGGAGGAACATTCCTCGTTCCCATTGGCAGAAGCATTCTCATCTTATGTTGCCTTACTAATTGTTTTTGTTTCCAATTACACATCTAATACACATCCACTGTAGAACATTTCAAAAAATCAGAGAGTGTAGCAATGAAGACAGCAATTAGGCACAAGCCTATTACCAAAAGAAGCCCCTAACCTTTAGCACAGTGGTCTCAGCATGTGGTCCCCTAGACCAGCAGCCTCAGCATGGCCTGGTGGCTTGTTAGACATGTACATTCTCGGGCCCCACCTCTGTCCTAGCAACACAGAGACCCTAGGGTGTTACTCAGTCCTCCAGGTGATTCTGAGAGGCACACTCAAGCTTGAGAACCACTGCTTTAGAACACTTCCTGTCTTTCATCTACACTTTTACACAGTCAAGTTCATTCTGTGATACAACTGCACATTTCAATTATTTTCCCCAACATTCTATGAAAGGATTTGATTATAAACTATTCAAAAACTTTTAATGTGTGTCCTTCTTGATGTCTGCATAACCACATGCTCATGGTTCTGCCATTGGTGACTTAACTAGAATTCTTTTCTAAACACCTTCTGGGAAGTTTTAGAAGTCCTGTCCATCCAGTTGAATTCTCAAAGTCAGGAGGACACAGAACAAAAGTGAGAAGGCACAGCTGTGGCCCCTGCTGAGACACACCTGGATTTTGTTGAAGAAGAATCCCGACTGCTACCAACCTGAGTCCTAGTGGTTCAGGGGAGAGGGTGCTGACCAGGAGCCAGGAGATGTGAGGCCCAGGCCTGCCTCCGTGGCTTGAACAAGACCCGTACCCTCCCTGGGCACAAGTCCAACCACTCAAAGTCTTGATCTTCACATCACTGAGGCCTCCTGAAGGTCTCTTTCAATGGGTTCTGGGCACTTCTAGTTGACTGTCCCCCAACATGATCCCTCAGCTCTCAGCATCCTGAGAAGCCCAGCCACTGTTAGCAACAAGGCCATCTGGTTCTTCTCTCACCCAGTCCACCCTTGCTTTCCTGCCCACCTACCACTTGCTCCAGTCACCTCTGTCAACAAAAAGAGGGATCTGCAACCTGACTGTTAGGTACCTGATGATTGTCTCAAGGTCTACCCAAAGCCTACCTGCTGTTGGCCAACAAAGCTCCATGACCAATGACCAAGGCCACATCCTCAGGGTCAGCCAGAATTGAGTAGTTTTGCCTCCCTAAAAATAAATAACTATGAGGCAGTTGGCTTTCTCTTAGAGCATCTGAAATCCAAGATTCCCTCTAGGCTGCACATTGCCACCAGGCCTGGCCACTGAACTGGCAGAAAAGCTTCAGAGGCCCACTGTGCCTCTCTAAAAGTGACCACTTAGAAGAATCCTACATAAGTGTTTCCCTTCCTTGCTCCCTTCCTCCTGTCTGAAACTGCCACCCTCCAGCCGAGATCCCTTCCCCCACTTTCAACCTGTCCACCCAAGCACCTACTCCTCCCTGACCTTCCCCCCCGACCCAGCAAGTCTCTCCAACAGCCACTGACCTTCATCAAGAAACTTCTTCATTTCTGGAAACACTTTCTGGAATTCTTACCCTACCTGTTCAACTTCTCTGAAACCCCAACATTCCACTTGTCTGAAAAACCTCCCAAACAGAGGCTGCCCAACCTCCTGTCCTCCAGCTACAGATATTTAGGGACCAGGAGGGAGAAGTCAGCCTGTCACTGGCTCACCACTTCTGCATTAGGACCAATGTCCCAGTGCCTTAACTTGACCACTCATACCAACCGGCGACAACACACACTTCACAGAACCACAGACTTCCTGGCCACCCTGCCTTTCTCTCCTGCACAAGGTCCACATTGACCCCGAGGCCTTTTCCAGTTCAGTCACTGTCTTCTCCCTCCACTTCTACCACCCATAGCCAAGAACAGGCCTAGGGCCTTGCATTTGGCCACCTCTGAAATATTGAATGAACACTGAAACTACCCTCTTAGTGAGTCTTCAGTCCCTCACCTCTGGCTGAACCTTCTCCTGGAACCCAACACACCCTCACCTCTCCTGACTCTTGGGTCTTCTCCAGCCTGGCCCACCCACATCCCTCACTTCAGCTCTTCTTAAACCAGCACCCGCAGTCTCCCTACCCCTGGCCTCCCTGAGACAGAACCTAATAATCCACTATTGCTCATTCTCCACACACTCCAGGACTGCAGCACCCAGCAGAGAATAAATGCCAAATGCAGACCTATCTCGATCCCAGCTACATCATACACATCCAACTGATTAAGGGACTTAAGACGTGGAAACTTTTAGTTTAAGGTAAATAGTTATAAGCCTAGTAAGTAATGTATATGTTAAAGCTTTTGTTTCAGGTCCTACAGATAAGGCCCATCCTGGCTCCTGGGAAAACAGCCAACCTCCTGGGGCACTGCTAGAGATTACCACCTGGGGACAAGTGGAGGCAACCGGGCCTTTGTGTTCCAGGGACAGACTGATGACCACCCAACCATGTGGCCCTAGGAATAGCTAACTGCCCAGGGTGTGAATACGACAGTTTTTTTAATCTAATTTTCCCTGACTTTCAAAACCCCTCACCACACTTTGTTCTCTGTTATAAAAACATTGACTTAGAAAGAAAATGTAAGATGGTCTGTTAGGGTGTGAACCTGCCGTCTTCTCAGATCACCTGCCATCTGAATAAAGTGCCCATAAAGATTCATTCAATCTCTGTCTCTGCTTATTGGGTTTGGTAGTGACGGGCAGCCTGAACACCGGTGTCTTTTCCAGTTTCACATCTCTAGCTAAAACATCAACTCAACCACTCCACAAGACTTTCCAGCAGCCTCATGGATTCCCCTACCTAATACTCCATCTAAAATTTTTACCTAAATTTTCTCACTATAGAGCCTGGCTCTGGAGACCAACCCTTCCCTTCCCTCCCTTCCAACTCCAGACACATCTATTTACTGATCTGTTATCACTTCCTCTCCTATAGCCCTGGGGCAAACAACCATGGTAACTTTCTCACCCAAATATACTACATTTTCCAAAATTGGCCACAACACTGTTTCTGTTCCCCCACACTCTTCCAGACTCTTGCCAAGACTGGTGGGGGATCCACATAGGCACCCTCGAACCTGGGCAGGCCTGAGTAACTGGTGACTGCCTCCACTAAGAGGATACAGAGGAAGAGAACCCATGTGACTTTCAAAGCTAGGTCATTAAAGGTGGCACAGTACTTGCCCTGCTCCCTGAGACTGTGCACTTTGGAGACTTCAAGCAGTAGAGACCACATGGAGACAGTATGGGATGCTGGGGAAGCATGCCAGCCCAAGGGGTGGAGAAGACACGTGACCAAGAAAGCCTTCGCATTGACTGCTGCTGAATGAGAAGCCCCAAGTGAGGACCACCAAGCTAAACCTGGTCAACCCCCAGAATCGTGAAAGGAAACAGTAAACCAATTGTCATGTTTGGAGCAACTTTATTTTGGATGCTTTGTTACACAGCATTTGCCAGCAGATGCTCACCTCCTATCCTGCCCACAGGCCTCACTCCACTGTCCTCTGTGCTGGCCCTTGCTGCTGATTTCCATGGGTTCTGGCAAATCTACCTTTTCCCAGTTTGTGAATGTTCTGTCCTCTGACCCCTCCTGCTGTCTACCTGGGTCCCCACCTTTCTTCTCACCTGCCTTGCCATCCCCTCCTAATGCATGTCACAGCCTGGACTTGCTGTGTAAGGTAGGTTGGGTGGCATTCTGGGAGTTGTGGGGGAGGGGCATTAAGATGCTGTTGCCATGGTCTAGGTGAGAAAGTCAGGGATGGTGGAGACAGAGAAACGAGTAAGGAACATTCTATCAGAAACTACTGAGTACTGATGGAGATGGGACTCATGAGAGACCCATCATGACTGCCAGGTTTGTTTGTTTTTTCCAATATTAGTGCCATTTTTCAAGAGTATACAGGATTATCAGGCTCTGGGGATGCAGAAAAAAACATTAAATTGACCTTGCTGCAAGCATCTGTCTTTTCTCTCACCCCTCCCTTGGGCCCACTCCCTGTTTCCCCAATAGCCAGTTCCAGCCCTGCAGCAGGCCTTGGACTAGGTGACGCCCTCACAGAGTGAGGGGTGTGGCTTCCAGTGGTTCCATTTCCAGAGATCCACAGAAGCCCATAAAGGGGTGGGGACAGCTGGAGGGAGGGGAAGGGGAAATGACTTACAGAGCAGAGGTGTCTGTCTGACCCAGGCAGCTCAGCTGCAACAGCCACCCCAGGTTCTTCCACTTGAATCTCATCACATAAGAGGTGGGCTTTGGGGTCTCCGGGACATGCAAAAGAAGGTGTACGGAGGTGGTTCTCTCACTGTGAGGTGCATCACAATCACCTGCAGGGCTGTGCCACACACATCACTGGGCATGCCCCACCCAACAGCTCTCGGACTCAGTAGGTCTGGGGTGGATACTAAGAATTTGCATTTCTAAGGAATTCCAGCAGCTGCTGCTCCCAGCACTTGAGAATGAGCCAGGGAAATGGTGAGAATCTATGGGGGGAGTTCACCCAACAATTTCAGGGAGAATGAATTCCACCTTATTTATTTCTCTCTCCAGGGCCAGACACAGAGTAAGGCTTCAATGAAGATTTCTTGAACAGACAACCCTAATTCTGAAAATAAAGGCCCAACAGCCCAAGGCAAACCCCTCTTTTGAGTGAGAGAAGGATGCTCTGAAGCAGACGGCTGGTTCCTCCACCATTTTCACTCCTTAACTCCAGGCACTGGGGTTCAACTCAAACAATGTAAACTCTGCACCCCACCCCTTTGTCCTCCCTCCCCCGAGCTGTGAGCTGCCTCATTGACATGCAGGCCACAGAGCTACAGGGCTGGCTTCTGGATCACTGAGAAATGGGTCCGATTTGAAAATGTCAAGATCTCGTTAGCAATTCCAATGGCCACAGCGGTAATTATGCCTTTTCATGTTCTAGCGTGTTACACCGCATCAAAACTGACACAAACGCCTGGTTTTATAATATCACAGCCTGGAAATAAATGTCCAAAATGATATGAAAATGTACTAGGAAGAGATTAATAACTGTTCTTCCAGGAGGAAAGATAGCCCTTTTCAACCAGTATATTATATATTTTTCCTCTTAAAAAAGCCTCTCTGATAGCATCTCTCCTTGAGGGGAACTGAATTATATTATCACTCACAGGCGGTAATCAGTTCTGTCAGCAGCAGGGCTGAGCTGCTGAAGCAGGAAGGGGGCGGGAGGCATCAGGGAGAGGCAGTTCCAGGGGGTGGACTCTGGAAGGCACACTCCACCCCCTCCACCCAATCCACCATCAGCCCAGAATTTTTCTTCCTAGAGTAGAACTTGCACCTGCTGATTCAAAACATCTTGTTACAAAGCAGGAAGGTTGGAGATGGGCAAAGTGGCATCTGTTTACCCAGAAAGACCCTGTCTGGCCATCTGGGAAAGCATCCCTCTCCAGCAAGGAGCTAAGAGGTGTGGGCTCAAGGATGGGCCTAAAAAGCAACCATTTCCTAGGCCCCCCACAGTGAAGGTATCACAGTACAGCTGAGTAAGACAGAAAGAACAGAGGCCTGCCACATGCCGAGGGTGGACTGGGCACTTCGTGTGTATTACCTCATTTAATTATCTCAACATCCCTAGGAGATTGGCATAGTTTCTCCCATTTTACTGATAAGAAAACTGAGGCACAGTGATATAGTCACTTTCCCAAGCCCACACAGGTAAAAGAGTTGCAGCATCTGGAATCTAAGCAGATCCCTCTGACTTCAAAGGCCTCTCTCTTCCAGTATTCCCTACCACATTCAAGGCAGCAAGTACTAAAGGCCACATAGGGACCCAGACAGGGAGCACATGTCTGAGCCAGAGGCAGCAAACTTCAAGGAGGCATCACAGCCAGTTAGCTGAGCCCCTGAACTTCATGGAGGAGGGGGAACAGTGTGGAGAGGATGCCCAAGATTAAATATTTAAGTGATTGTAATTCAGATATCTTGACTCTCTCCCAAGGCCCAAGAAGAAAAGATGGTCCAGGAAGACCTGGGTGATGTCCTGCACCCTGTCTTCATGCTCTGTGACCTGAGAGAAAGGTCTCCCAGCCTCTTTCAGGGAGAGAGGCACCTTCCCCATGCCCTGACCTCAGAGGAGGTGAGGGGCACCAGGGGTGTTGATGAGCTCCCAGACTCCTGGCCACATTTGTAGTGCAGACCTAGGACATGGGGAGGAGATGTGGGAAACAGCACTGAACAGAGCATCGTGTCTAAAACAAACCAGCCATTTTCAAAAGATGGGAATCGGCAAAATTAATGAGGCTGATTACTGCCAGCTGCTTAAAGGAACTTGAAGACCTTTGATGTCAGTACATTTATGATGACAGAGTAATTAGAGCCAATTAAGAAAAATGAAGCTGAGAACAGTGCCGTCGGTTCATACTGGCTCAGTCTCAAAGGGCCCCAGACCCTCTCGGGAGTCCCCAGAACCGCTCTCAGGAGAGCAGCCTGCAGCCATGGCCCCCTGTGGCCTCCAGGAGAACAGGATCAGCTGAGCAAGGTCAGAGCTGGCTCAGGCTGGCTTTCCCAATCAAACAGGCTTAATAAAACACAGTGAGGAGAAGGAGGTCCAGTTTAATCCAAAAGCAAGACTGTCTTGTCCAGGTGAGAACCAGAAACTGTTCCAAAGAATTTCTCTTTCAACCAGGTGTGCAGGGATCATACAACTTAGCTAAGAGAGAAAGCCCTCAGTTAGATTTTGCCCAACAGTGATTGACAGGAAAGCTGCATCTACAGATACAGAAAGTTGGACAGATACAGACATAAACGAATGTAGGGTGTTGCCATTGAGTGTGGCCCCACGACAAGCAGCTTTTCTAACAGGAACGTAGACTGAACCATTGACATGCCTTCACTCCGGCTTCCCTTTCCAACCAGACACACAGATTTGCAAGTGGGCCAGCCAGGACTGGGTAACTGTTCTCACCCCAAAATTCAAGATGTGGGAAAGCGGATGGATTTACAGCACAGGATGGCTCATGACCCACAATTCATCTGCCACCATCTTCCCTGATCTTCCCAGGGTTGTTGGAGAAAGGTATTCCCTTGGCCCTATTCATAGGCTGACATAGAGAACATTGACATAAAATTAGGAGAGCCCTGGAGAGTTCCCAGATGCCTCACCCACCCCAGCTTTCTGATCCCCGAAACCTGATACCAAGAATCAAACTCTTTACCCCACCAGGAGAAACCAGGCTTAAAATGCAAACTCCCCCAGGCATGGGGCATGAGTGCCAAATTCTGACTCAAAGGTAAATGGCTGCTAACTCTCATTCAGCCAAGATGCAGTAAACCAAGCTCAGGTCCTGCCATTGTCCTCATCTCCCTGGTCCTACTCCCCACAACAAGCCCAGGTGGGCCAGGGCCAGGGCAGAGTTCTACAGGGCTGAAAGTGAGGCAAATTTTCATCACAATCGAAATAAAAACGAAGAATAAACTCTAAAGCCCACTTTTTAAAGACCCACCCCACCAGATGGAAGTAATATGTGCCTCTCAACCATTTAGTCACGGTCTGCCTTGTGCTCAGAGATCTTTAAGGCAAGAGGAGAGTGAAAAATAAACACAAGCTCATAAACATAGTACATAGATTCTCCCCCCAACAGGCTGAGGAAACCAAAGTGCATGTGCTAATCCCACTGCTTGCCCTGACCAGCTGCTTCCACAGCGGGTCTCTCTGCCTCTCTGGGCCAATTCACGCATCTGTAAAGAAATAGAGCAGTGCCATAAGTTTCTTAAGGTCCATCCACCTCCATGAGACTAAGGTTCTGCACTCAGCTCTGATTCTTAAGTACTTTTGCTGAAGTGCAATCACAGGGGGGAGAAAAAACCTACAAGGACCAATGGATATGTTTCTTGGCCTAAAAGAACCATTTATGCTGGAAAATGAACTGCATCCCTAATGTGAGCATTAAATCAAGCAGCATCCTGAAAGCACATGTTCAGGGCCGCAAGAGACATGCGAGTCCAATTAAAATATTTAAGCTGGTTTTCTTTCTTCAGAGAATCACAAAGTCTAACTACATACACATGTCTGGCATTTTCTGGGGATCGTGATGAGGTTTTTGCATGAGTTGCCTGGCGTTTGAATTTTATTGGATCAATACCAGGTGTGGGTCAATGTAACGAGAACATTTTTTTTAAATCTGGTATACCATTCTTTCCTTACAGTTTCTATGCCTTCTTTTCATTTCTTTAGCCATTTTAAGCATACAGGACTTGTTCTATAGTTTCCTTTACCCTGTTACTTTTTTCTCAAGTGCCCTTGTTCTCATGATGAGTTAGAGATCTTTGTTAGGTATTGAGGTTGATGCTCTATCTCCATGATACCAGGGCAGGCAACCAGGAATGCCATCAGATGGGGAGCTGCTGGGCTCTCCAGGAGAAATCATGAAGAAGACTAGGTATGAGGCTGAAACTTCCTTCATGTTGATGATGGAGAATATCCTTCTATTTCTGAGGCATGTCCTGAGTAAAGAGACCAAACTAACATATATGAGAGTTAAAGACTACTGGATCTTAGGCCAGGAAAGCAATTCATTGGTAGCAGGAGTATACCTGTTAAAGAACAGTCTAAGCTGCTATAACAAAGAGACCCATAACACAATGGCCTCTCCAAGTTGGAATCGTATTTATTTCTCACTTAATCCAGAGAAGTCATCCCAGGGCTGGAAGGGCAGTTCTGCCATCCTCAACATGCAGCAATGGGAGATGTTTTCTCCCAAGCAGCCATGGATGAGACCATGAAACTTCCCTCCCGGCTGAGGTGGAGTGACAGCAAAGGGAGCCTGATGGTGGGTCCTGCTCTCTTCCACTGGGCTCAGAATCTAGCAGCAACAGCAATAAAGACATCAGTTCTAACAAATAAAAGAAGCCCAAGAGTTAACATTACTAGATTTGGTATAATGGCTCAACCATGTTGTCAAAGACACAGACTTCTATCTTCCTGTTTTGCCATCCCCAGGATGTCGTTGACTTTCTGTCTTGGAGAAAACATTTCCAGTTCTGCTACTCATGGTCACAAAAGGGCTGCTGAAGTACCACATAACCACATGCAAGACAGAGAGACAAAAAAGGGTAGGAAAAGAGCCTTGTTCCTATAGCATCCTCTTTTTTTAAAGATTTTGTTTATTTATTTTTAGAGAGAGGGAAAGGGAGTGAGAAAGAAAGGGAGAGAAACATTGATGTGAGAGAGAAACATTGGTGGGTTACCTCTCACACTGACCCTAAACCCACAACCCAGGCATGTACCCTGACCAGGAATCAAACCAGCAACCTTTCACTTTGCAGGACAATTCCTAACCAACTGAGCCATACCAGTCAGGGCAACATCATCTTTAATTAAAGAAAAATACATTTCCCAGAAGTCTCCAGCAACCTGGCTCATTTCTTGTAAGGCAGATAAGCCTTATGGCCACCTCTGGGGTCATTGCTGGCCGAGAGGAAGTGAATTGCCACAACTGCGAGGGAACTCAAGGTCTGTTCTCTGGGTCAGGGGCTGGTTCACCTTTCCTGAGCACATTGCTGCCTGCCCAAAAGTGGAACAAAACTGGGACCTGTCACCACACAAGGAGGGGGTAGGACCGGTGGTTGAGTGGGCCATGTCCTGGCACAGATTATTTTTGTTGTCACCTGGAACTAGTACTCTGACAACCTGGGCAACGAGAGGACTGGAAGAGCCAGTCCCAGGGAACCAGGCAGTGACAGAGGGCCAGAGCAGGCATGGGACTTGCCCAGGGTTATTCATCTAGAGTCTGGCAGGGGACTCCCAGCCAACTCAAGCTCCCAGGACTATATTTGGGTTTTAAAGAGGGGGCTTTTATGTTTAATTGAGGTAAAATATACATAACATAAAATTTACCATTTTAAACATTTTCCAGCATAGAGTTCAGTAGTGTCAAGTGCATTCACACTGTTGGGCAACCGATCTCCGTAACTCTTTTCATCTTGCAAAACTAAAATGTCACACCCATTAAATAATAATTCCACATTCTCTCCTCCCCCAGCACCTGGCAACCACCATTCTACTCTCTGTTTCTATGAGTTTGACTATGCTAGGTCCTTCATATAAGTGGACTCATATATAAATACAGTATTTGTCTTTTTGTGACTGGCTTATTTCACTTAGCATAATGTCCTCAAGGTTCATCCACATAGTAGCATATTGCAGAGTTCCCTTCCTTTTTAAGGCTGAATAATAGTCCATTGCATGGATAGACCACCTTTTGTCAATTCATATGAAAGAGCACTTGGGTTTCTTCTTCCTTTTGCCTACACCATGTTGTAGAGGCCACAGCACAGGTCAGGAACAGACATCAAAATGCCTGTGGACCCCAGTCCTCATCCGGCCAGCTCTCAGCTTCCCACATCCAGGCCAGGGATACATTCTGAAGACACTGTCATCTCTCACTCTCGAGGTAGAACTGGTCCTTTGGCACAGCCAGACCCTTCAAGACAACTGTTGTGTTGACCAGCTGACACTACTGTCTGAAACACCACCATTCATGATTCGTGCACGGTGGCTTTTTACACTGAGGCCAGCCATTCATGCCCCAGTGTGTTCTGAAAGCAAAAACCCTTCTCCCTGAGAGTTATCCTGTTGTGGGCCCTTAATGTAATGGTTTTATATTGCACCCCACTTCCCATGTAACGTGCTCCCTTCTGAGGGAGCGCACGGGAGCACCCTGTGGTTTGGTAAAGAAGAAAGGAGCAGCAGGCTGGGAGAAACAACACAAACAAAAGGCCTTTGCCACCATCTCCCCCAGCCAGATTAGCCTCACAAGTCTCACAGCTTCAGAAAGGGAAATCTTTAACCCAATTATGTCAAACCCCACTGGATACATTTGATCCGGGGAAAATACCATCTCTGGCAATCATAAAGAATATTAAGGTATTAGCAGTCGTCATTTTAGAATTGCATTGGAAGGGGAGCTGGAAATAATTGCACATCAGTTGCTCAAAAATCAGCAGTAAAAGAAATTTACATTAGTGTATAAATTACCCTCTCAGCAATATAAATTAGGATTTTATACCTCCTAATGAGAACAGCACAGGCCCTGGCTGTGCTAGGCAGAGATTTGCTGGAGGAAGGAGTGGCTGTGCTCTGAATCCAGCAAGCACCGGGGCCTCAGTGCTGAGCTGGGGAGCAGAAGTGATTTGCATCTGACTGTCACCCGCCTGGAAGCTGGCACTGCTGGAAGATTCTCCAGTCAGCAGAGCACCAGGAAGGCAGGCAGACCAGGGCAGGCTCTGCAGAGAACAAAAAGTAATTTGCCTCCCTTGCCCCCAGCAGCACATACAGCCTCCTCCCTGCTTGGAATGAGAAGGCTCTGGATTTACTTGGAAAGCTGTTATGTTATCAACACTTCTGTTAAGAAAATTTGGTGGCTTCAGCCACAACTCTTTAGCTTTGTGGCAGGTCAGCCTAAGAACCTGGGACCACATTTGCTGGAAGGGCCAGCAGAATACACTCAAAAACCCCTTAAAACTGGGAGGCCAGAGCCCAGGACAGGAAGGGTAAGTGGATGGGGCAGGGTGGGACAAATGGGGAGGTCTTCCTGTAGCAGGCAACAGAAGCCACATGCAGTATCATTTCACAGGGCAGCGGGCTGGAGCATGAAGACTGCCTCTGGCTTCAGAGATAGAGGGTGCATGAGCTCATACTCTATCCATCACCACATCTATCTACCTATCTATCTACCCATCTTCCTATCATCTACCTGTCTATCTATCTTCCTATCATCTACCTGTCAATCCACCCATCTGTCTTGCAGGTCTATATGCCTCCTGTGCTGCCTTCTTTCTCTTTTACTGCATGGACTGACTTTTTTCCATTCAGCCCCGGAAGATGATTGCCAAACAAAAGAAAAATAAAACAAAAACAAATAAACAGAGCTGTTTTTCTCAGTCTCAGGGAGGAACTCTGATTGGCTCTTGTTGGTTACATGCCCCTTCCCCCGGATCAATCAGTGTCAAGAGGAGATGGAATCAGCTGGGCTTGGGTCACATGTTCTCCTATCATTTGAGTGGGTGGTAGTGGTGTCCATGATGGATTTACAGTCCCACCAGACCACTTGGAAAGGGAGAATAGCACTTCTCTCAGCGGAAACAGGGGTGCTGAGCCCTCAGCAAGTGGTTTGTCCAAAAGGCCCAAAGAAATCAAGTGTAGAGACAGAAACAGGATCCTGCTCCTCTCCCTGTGGTCCTGAGAACTTTCTCCAGGCAGCGTGCCCAGTGAGCACCATGAAGGTTTGGACAGGGATTGAGTGAAGGAAGAGGCAATCTCACTCAGCATGCTCTGTCTCTTGGCTATTTAGAGACAACAGCCCATGTACTAGTTCATGGGAGAGAGAAAATGGAGCACAGTGAGCCACGAAATACAGCTGGGCTCCAGCAAGCTTGTACATCTATGATTTTAAACAACTCCCCAAGCAATCTCAGTCAACACCTAGGGTCGAAGGCTCTGGGCTAAGGCACTGGGGTCTCCAGAAAGGCCCTGTTCAAACTGCACACAGGGTCAGCACCACATCACACAAGCAGTTGTACTGTGTGGTTTCTGGTGGGATTCGTGTAGTATTAATGGGTTAAAATCCTAGAATCACTGACTCTTTCAGCCTTCCCCAGTAAGAGGATGCTTGCTAGGGAACCCATTTCAGAGGTTCTGAAGTGGGAAAGGACTTGGCAAAGGTCATTCCAAGGTCATGGCTGAGATGGGACTAGAACCCACATCTCTAGACTCACTCCTCTGCCTTTCTGGCCACTCATTCACAAAAGAGGGATGGCAGCTAACTGGCATCTTCTGCCAGTGACCTCACAGGGCAGTGAGGCCACTGCCCTGACCTCATTTTCCTCCCAATTTCACCTGCAGCTTCCCTGTCCCATTCCTGTGGAACCCCAGGTAAATCTGCGGGGGGGACTCCTGGAATCAGGGGATGAAAGCCAGTAAAAAATATCTGGAACCATGCCTGCTTGTTTCTGTCACACTGGAGTCTGACATCTCCAGTGGATCAGAACCCCTTTGAGGAACCCAGGGCGACACGGTGCGATTATGGGGAAATGTGCCCCCAGGAAGCAAGAAGGAGTAGGGTTGGTGCCTGTCTGCCTTGCTGTGCACAAGCTGTGTGAGAGCATCCTAATTACTGGGGATTCCGGAGCCTCAGTATCCTCTGCAAAAACAGAGATCCTGGCACCCCCCTCCAGGGCAGAGGTGAGGACTGAGGAGGTGACCTGTGTGAGGATCTAGGCCCTGAACCTGGGGGAGGCCTCTGGCTTCCTGCATCTCTGGGAGGCCAAGGCCCGACGCTTGCCCTCTCTGCGTCACCAGAGCCAGGCCCTGACTGACTGGCTGATTAATTAATGTGGAGACCAGATCTCCACGAGGATGTTTTCTGATGATTAAAAAAAAAAATCCCTGGAGAATGAAATGTTATGTGTCACTTGTCAACAAAGCCCAGCACTTTTCAGTGAAATAAGCATCTGATTCTGGAAAAACTTAATTAAAACTGCTGTTGGCACTCAAGTGATTTACACCATCATCCCCAGCCTGCGCCTGGTGACTCCCTGGGGAGACACCAATTATCTCCTGGGGATGTTGTGAAATTCTCAGAATACTCCTCTAAACAACATGAATCTTTAATTTATTTTAACTTTTTAAAAAATCAGATCATGCAGCAGTTTTTCCAGAAAAAAAAAAAAACCCTCCAAACTTGAGAGCCAAATGAAACCTAAAAGCAATGGAAGGCTCTTGCAAACAGACCCAGGAGGCTGGATCCAAACTCCAGTGCTCATGTTTCAGAAAACACTGGTTGAAAGCCCACTGTGTGCTAGTCACTGAGAAAATCTTAGGTCCCCTCTTTTCACCTTGAACTTGAGAGGAAATGAGCTTTGTAAACAGAGGTGGTTGGGCTCTTGGTTTCCCTGCCCAAAGCAACAAAACCTGTATTGTCAGCTTCTTGCATGAACCCAGAAGTGGCAAATGCCCCCAGAGGAAAAGCAGCTGCAGATCCTCAGCCCACCTCTCTGCTCCTAGAGGCTGAGCCTCTCTGGTCCTGGTTGCTTCCACAGTTCTCTTGCCTTTAAACAGTTAGTTTTTATTTTTTTTCCAATTGTTCTTAGCAAGACTGTTGACTTGCAACATATTATCCTATCTTCCCCAACAAGTGGAAGTTCAAAAGTATATATTTGTGGGCAGGAAATTCAGTCCTGAGTTGATATGGAATAAATTTGTTCATGCCTCCTTTCAACATTTATTATGTGACAGTTAATGTCTCCAGGCCCATCACTTTATGGGAAAGGACACCTCCCCATCAGAATGTTGCATGCCAAGTTGTTAAAAAAGGCTGAGCCTCCACCCCTCCTGGCTGCTGTAGGACCAGTTTTCCTACCTTCTTGCTGCTCTTTGGGCAGTATTTACCCTTTATGACCTCATTTCTTTTCTAATCTACCTTCAAGGCTTCAACTGGATAAACAAAGTGTTATGTAAGAATGGTTAATACCTGGCAATATGTTATCTTTTCCATTTCTGCACCCTTGACAGGCATCACTAATCAATCATGGGGATTTCCCTCAGTTACTACCTCAGAACCAGCCCTGGGTGAAAGCAATAATCCTTAGCCCTCTCCCTGCCCAGACTCCACACCTGCCCAGACTCCACACCTGCCCCAGGCACTAGCTCCTAGTGCCTGGTAGTTGAGCTTCAGCCCTTGACTTAGACCTCATCTGCTCTGACCTTCCATATGCTGTATCCCATAGCTGCAGATTACCCCTGGGTTGCAAACTTTCCACTTGCTTCAATCACTTGTTGCCAGTCTTAGTCAAGGTCCACCTTCTCCTGGTGAGAGTCCCTTTCCTGTCCTCCTGGTAAGGCTCAGCTTCTTACCCTTTATTCAGAGCCCCATAACCCTCTTCCCAACAGTCTGGGTGCCGACTCCTGCATTACCGTGAAGACTACCTTATAACCCAGTGCTTCAGACTGGCTACATTTGAACCATGGACAAGGAGGTCTGACTTTAGGCCCAGCTTTGCCACCAGCTGTGAGACTTCAGATGAGCAATCTCCCTTTCCAGGCCTGTTTATCACTCCATGGAAATGGAAGGGTTAAACTATCTTCATTCAGGATGGCAAGTACCTGACAGGCATGCTGCCCTTCCTATTCTAGAGTTCTTGGCAGATGTCATTAATCAATTGTGAAACTCTCTCCCTCTCAGTTCAGACGCACTAACCCAGGAAACTGGTCCAAACAGAATATGTTCACGGATAAAATGTGTTTGCCATCCTAATTGTTTGTCCCACAGCAGTTCTTTGTAACCAACTGTCTCTCGTCTCTTTAAACGCTCAGCTCTAGCCATTCCCACATGTGGGAGGCAGAACAAAGATGTTTATGTCCTAATCCCCAGAGCCTATGACTATGTTACCTGAAATGGCAAAAGGGACATTGAATTAAGGATCTTGTAACGGGGGGGAAATTGTCCTGGATACCCAGGTGGTTCCAATGTAATCACAGGGTTGTAATACGCAGAAGGCAGGAAGATCGCAGTCAGAGAGAAGATGTAAGGACAGAGCAGAGATAAGAAAGGAGAGAAAATGCTTCATGGCTGTGGAGATAGAAGATGAAACCATGAGACAAGGAGAAGCTAGAAAAAGCAAAGAAATTTCAGAGGTACGCAGCCCTGCCAACACCTTGACTTTAGACCTCTGATCTCCAGAACTGTCAGAGAACAAATCTGTGTTGTTTTAAACCACTAAGTTTGTAGCACTCTGGTACAGCAGCCACCAGAGGCTAATCTGGCAACCCACCACCAGCTCCCACCTCTAGAACTCTGTGCCACGAGGCTCTGCCTTTCCTCCACAAGGCATCCAAGGCATCTGTCTGGGGGGCACATGTTCTCTCACCTGTTTCCCAGTTACCCAGGTGTGTGCTTTGCAGAGACCACCAGCCAACCGTAAACCCCACAGGGAAAGAGCTGTGACTTGCACCCTCACATTTCCATGGTGCCTGGCAGCAGAAGGAAACCCACAGAGATGGGCTTTGAACATGTCTGGGAGATTATGCTTCCTTGTCTGAAAAAATGGTCAGAGACACAATACCTAAAGGGGTGCTGCCAGGGTTTAGTTAAGTACCATTCATCATTGGTCCCAAGGACTCATGCATGACACAAGGAAATCTGTCATTTTCCTGACACACTGATTTGATCATGCATACCATGGGCCCAGCATGGCCTCACAGCCTCACCTCTCTGTCTGCTTGCCTCTTTCTTAATCCTCATGACAACCCTGTAGACACGGGTAATCCCATTTGACAGGTGTGAAAACTAAAGAAATGATTTATGACCTTGAGTGCTCAGTCTCAAGACCATATAAAGAAGTGCTTACAACCTCAAACATTAAAGTCAGACAGTCTGAGTTCAAATCCCAGCTTCAGTACTTATTAGTTGTATAACCTTTGGCAGATTACTTAAATTCTCTATGCCTCAATTTCCACTCTGTAAAACAAACAATAATACTATCCTACCTCACAGGTTGTTGTGAGAATTCAGTGACCAATGACAGATAGGAAGCCTCCTCCTTTCTCCCCTCCTACACAAGTTTTTAAGACATTTTCTCAAAGTCATCTGACTTGTACAGATTTCTTCCAGCCCGAAATCCTGGGGTTCTACATACATCGTGATTGGTTAAGGACTGGCTTCAAAGCCCACTCTGGACCTCCGCTACAAGGTAGATGAGGCCTGCAGCCTCCTCCAGCTCCCCACTTACCTCGGGCCCCAGCTGTTCTTCTCATCTGCTAGGCCACATTCCCTACACTGCTTACAATGTTATATTGGAGTCTGTCTGCTAGCTCCAGAGAGCTAACAGAATCCTCCTGGGTGTATAGCAACCTGCCTTTGCCTAGGTTTCATATACCAGCCAAGGCCCATGAGTCAATGCCACTAGATAACTCCTACCACAGCTCTTAGCACTGACCTGAGAGCTCCAGCTTCCACCCCTTTGTGCCTGGCTCTCCTGGGGCCTAGAATCACTGGAAACCAGAATGAGTTTCTCCCATGACTCAGGGTATGATGAATAGGTATGGAGATCCAGAGACACATGGACCTTGCAGAACCCAAAGGCCCTGACTATGAAATCATGCAGCAGAGATCTGTACTAGAGCTGATAAGGTCTTACCTCCCCTCTCTCCTCTGAGGACACAAGGATCCTTCTGTTCTACCTTTATGTCACAACAGACACAGGGCCTGCAGTACACAAGGAGTTCAATAAATGCTAGAGATGGATGGATGGATGGATGACTAGATGGATGGATGACTAGGTGGGTGGTGGGTGGGTGGGTGGATGGATGGATGGATGAATGGATGGATGGATGGATAAATTATTAGGGGGATGGAGGGATCATTGGATGAATGAGTTAGTGAGTGAGTGAACAAATAAATAAAGGAATGGATGAAACATCTGCTTCTAGGCAATTAAAAAATGTTATCCTCAGATAAAAGGAGTTTGAGACTTCAAGGACTGGTGTGTGAGATATCTGGGCTTGGAAGATGGAGTCAGGGAGTGGCAAACCACAGTATGAGACCCATGCTGTCCCCAAGGATGGTTAGAGCCCCGAGCCTGGCCCTGCCCAGCTGTTAAGTCCAACAAAGACCTCATGGATGCCACCCAGATCCTTAGAGAAACCTGGCTGAATCCCCAGAAGCGTGGGACTCAAAGCCATGACTTGCTCAGAACCATTGTCTGGCCCAGACTAGGGTTTCCCCATCCACCAAAGCAATTTGAAGATCCAAAAACACTGTCCTGCTTGAAGAGATATTCTAGGACATGTCTCCAGTTCTGCTTTACCCATGGCTCAGACAGCTCTGTGGGATTAACCAGGAAGGCTCATCTTAAATGGCCCTTTAAAGGACTCCAGTCATCATTGAAAAAAAAAAAAGGTGAGAAGCAGGATAAAACAGAGATTAAAAAAAATTAAGGCTCTAGACTCAAACCACTAACTAGCTGTATAACATTGGGGAAATCATGAAATAATGTCATAGTTTCCTGACCACAAAGTGACTGTAATTCCCATCTCATGAGGCTATTTCAGGGAGTAAATGGCACAGTGTCTGGAAAGCCCCCCACAGAAGCACCTGCACATAGTAGGTCTCCACTGGTGATGGCAGTGACAGTGGTGATGATGTGAAGATGGTGACGATATGGTTCCTGATGGAGGCAAGAAAGCCTGCACTCAAATCACCTTGATAAAAGGAAGAATGTGATGCGTGACTGTGGCATAATAAAGTATATATTTAATCTTTGTTCTTGGCTCCTGGCACAAATCTTCAAAAATTCTTGGAATTTCTTGAGTGAGAAGAATGTCTTCTATTATTTATAATGAGTCCCTTTAGACTCATGGCAGAGGGGCCCCTAGGCAGCTTCAGGATAGGGATTGGGCTCCAGAAAAACCAATCTGATTAAAGAGTTGGAACTTTCAATTCCACCCCGACCTCTGGGGAGAGGCAAGAGACTGGAAATTCAGTTTAATCACGTGGCCAGTGAATTCATCAATCATGTCTATATAATGAAAATTCAGTTTAAAACTGTGAAATGAGGAGGCTGGGGTAGTGTCCAGGTAGGTGAACATACCCACGTGCTAGGAAGGTGGAGAGAGCAGGGAAGCTCTGTGCCCCTCCCATAGCTGGCCCTGTGTGTCTCTCCCCTTTGGCTGTTCCGGAGCTGTATCCTTTCTAATAAAACTATAATCGTAAGTACAGCACCTTCTTGAATCCTGAGAGTTGTTCCAGCAAATTACCAAAACTGAGGGGCAGTTGTGGGAACCCACAAATTTGTAGTCATCCAGGCAGAAATGTGGATGGCTTAGGGAGACTCTAAACTTTCAGCTGGCACCTGAAGGGGAAGGGGCAGTCTTGTGGGTTGAGCCTTGAGCCTGTGGGATCTATGCGTAGTTAGCATCAGAACTGAATCAAATTGTAGGACACCCAGTTGGTTTTGGAAAGTTGGGCGTCAGAGCAGAGCAATGTGAATGGGAAGCAGACAAGGAACATGGGGAGTGAGTCCAGAGGAGGGAGGAAGAGAGGAGAGCTCCTAGTTGAGGGTATTCAAAGCCTTTTTCTCCTCTCCAGCCTCCCCATGTCCCACCTTTGCTAAGTCCTAGGAAACAGAAAGACTAGATGAATATGAAGAGCAGACATGGCCAGGACCATGACTGACGGGACAGGGAGGACCTCAGGTGCTGCTTGCCCGTCCCAAGTTGAGGACAAGTCCCCCTGCCTCATTTTCTGCACCCTCCACAGCCACCCTTTGTTCAAGCTGCAGATTAGTGATTCCATGGAAAGAGGGGTGGGGCCCTGGACAGATGAGGGGAGACAGGCCCGGGAAGATAAATGACCCAAGAGTGGCAGCCATCCTCCCAGCAACGTGACAATGCTCGGGAAGATATATTCCAAGGAAGATCTGTTTCGTGACAAATCTCCCCCCAGAGTAACACTCCCTTTAAGTGTTAATAGTAGAATCCATAAAAAAAAAAAGTTTCCTCTGAGCAGAGTGTATTCCTCAGGGGCCACTTTGCTTCTTGCTGTGGAGTTATGACCCTCCAAGGAAGGCTGTCTTCCCATCAATTGCAGAGGGTCTGAGTTTGACAGAACAGGACAAACATCTTGCAGCCAGGCAGGCAATAGGGAAAAGGAGCGGGGGAACATGGGGGGAGCCAGTAGACAAGACGGTGCAGTGAAAAGTGGGTCTGGGAGACCTGGATTTAAAACCCTAATTTATTCTCTACCAGCTATATGACCTTAACCAAGTCAGCCCTTCTCTCTGCCTTGGTCTTTAGTTCCCCCCTGGGCATAACGCTATCTATGCATAGTGTGGCTGGAGAACAAACTAAAGTGATGCATATTAAGATTTTTGGCCCAAAAGAGGTACTCAGTCATGTGTGTGGACCCCATGCTGTTCCAACCAACCTCCCCCAACAGAAACACCAGGAAAGCACTGCACCAGCCCAGGAGCTGGTCCTCTGAATCAAAGTACTGCTGCAAGGGGTCAGACACTGAGAGCTAGAGGCATGGGGGCAGGTCTCTCCACACTGTTACTTATCTTTCAGTATCCTAGGACAATCACACCTTCCTTTCACATTTTCCTTGGCCAATCTGCCTAACGCATCTGTCTCCTTTCTCAAAATGCTTCTACCATGTTTGAAGATGTGTGCAAACCTCTAAGCTGGTTCCCAAGCTGGAGCACACATCAGCATCACCTGGAGAGGGGGGAGGGGAGCTTGTGAAAATACAGGTCCTGCCCTAGCCCGTGTGACTCAGTTGGAGCACCATTTGTACACCTAAAGGTCACTGGTTCAATTCCTAGTCAAGGCACATGCCTAGGTTTAGAATTTTCTTTTGGGTCCCAGGCTAGGGCCCAAAAGAGAAGCAACTGATCAATGATTCTCTCACTTCAATGTTTTTCTCCCCCACCCTTCTCTCTAAAGTCAATAAGCATGTCGTCAGGTGAGGAGATAGATAGATAGATAGATAGATAGATAGATAGATAGATAGATAGATAGATAAAACAGATCCCTGGGCCCCATCCCCAGAGTGCGGGATGCAACAGGATTTACACACCTAACAGGTCCGCAGGTGGTGCCCAAGGTGCTGGTCCAGAGAAGGCTCCACTCCTTTTCAACAAGGATATCAGCACGCTTTGTGTTCACTGAGCCCTGCTCAGAAAGGCATTCTGTCACAATCACCCAACCTCCATCCATCCTTTTTTTCCTATTCAAAGTCTGTTTGGGTTGAAATCCACATATTTGGGAGGGGTGTGGTGCCCCCAAATCCACTCTGCTCTTTTCTGGCTGGCCCTTCTTCTGGGGGTGGGGGGTGCCACCACCTGGACAGTACCTCTTAGGCCCCTCCGGTATCAGCCAGCTTTGAGTGAACAGAAGGCAGGGACTTAGATTCAAGCATTAGCAGTCTGTGCAAATATGCTGTGATTGCCCCCCAGGAGCAGAATAATAATTACAACCTCTAGGCAGGACTCACTGTGTGCCAGGTCCTCCTCTACGCACGCACTGCACTCGTGTTAACTCCCTGAATTCCCTCCAGCAAACCCTGAGGGAAAGACTTCTTCATTCCATTTGATAGATAAGAAGATGGAGGCACAGAGAGCCTAAGCAACTTGTCAAGTTCACACAGGTTGGAAACGGCAAGTCCAGGATTGGGCATCAGTCTGGCTCCAGAAACCAGCCAGCTTTGAAAGCTACCAACCCCAGGCTGCTCCTTGCTTAGCTGAACTCAGATTCACAAACACATAAAAAGTGTGTGTCAAGGTTACTTTTCCATCTCAACCATCTACAGGGGAGTAGGCAGCAAAGCAGTGGCCTCTGATCTTACCTCCGTCGTTAGGGGACTGTGTGACCCTGAGGTCAGGGTCACCACATGCAGTGTGCAGCTAGTTTACGGCACAAAGTTACCCAATCCAGTGGGCAAGCAGGGGCTGAGACCCAGAGATTCACTCTGTTCACCAACCCTTGCCCGCTGTGTCTGTCTGGAGGGGGAGCTTTTTTCTAATTCTTACACATGACTGAAACAGTCCTGCTTAAATTGTTTCTGTTTGCCGATCTCAGTTTCCGCACCTGCAACCCGACAGTGTTCTGTTGAGATGACCTCTAGGCCCCTTACGGCTATGAAAATCTCTGCCTCAACAATGAATCACCATGTGGGCTCACCAAGGGGCTGTTCCAAGCCGTCTTGGCCATAGGCTGCTGTTAAAAGCACTCAAGCTGGCTTTTTTGGACTAAATCCCCAATAATCTGTTCCCTCTCCTCCTGAGAGCTCTGGCTGAAGCTGTGGATTTGGATCACACAACTTCCTCCCAGCCATCTCTTCCTGGCTTTCATCATTTTGCTCATTGCTGCAGACGTGCGCCGAAGTACAGCATACAAAAGCTCCCACTGGAACGGAAAACAGAAACATCTGCCGGCGTCCGTGGGCAGCTGGCTGTGGGTGTCCGGCGGCAGAGACGTTTGCACTGAATCAGCTCCCGCTCAGATCTGCACACAGCTCTGCAAGCAATAAACCTTCCAGACGGGACGGCTTCATTGCAGTAGGAGAGCGTTGGCTGGGCTTCAAAGGCCGCTGTGGAAAGTGCAGGAAGAAGAAATGACTTGGGGTGGGAACGCCCCAGGAAGCATTATTGCCCTCCCTCCTCTGATCGCTGCCAAGTGTCTCCGGTTTCTAGCTAGCACAGCATAGCTTATTTTAGCCATTTCTTCTTCCCTTCTGTTCTTCCACAAACATTTACCCAGCACCTCCCCCATACCAGCCACTGTGTCAGTCTACACATGCCACCAGCAATTCAGGTCCCATCTGGGAGGGGCCCCCATGGTACTGGGAGATGGAGCTTTATAGTCACAATCCAGGTCCCATCCAGGAGGGGCCCCCATGGTACTGGGAGAGCTTTATAATCAATTAGCTGCCATCTGATGGGAGGGTTGATGTCATTTTAGCAACCAGCAAATAGTACCATTGTTGAACACAATCCCTGTGAGGCTGGATGATGGATCAGAAAGAACACGGGTTAGGGAACCCTGCAAAACTGGTGTTAGATGCCCATTCCACCATCACCATTCCTCATTTCTAAAATAAAGATGCTGATAGGACCTCATACTTTCTGGGCTTTCCTGGCTCGTTGCAATCCCCTGCTATTTCCACCACCTGTTGAACTATCAGACTCATCTATCCTTACCCCATAGCCACTTTTCACCAAGTTTACCTGCTGAATCCAGAGCTCACCAGCCACTGAAAACACTGGGCTGCAAGAACAAAGTGGCACCAGAGAGGCTTTCCAAAGTTCGTGGCCAGCTGATCCCACCATTCTTCTTTGTCATCCTTGACCCCTCCCAAATGCATACCTCTCCCATTGCTCCTGCCCACCTGGGACCCCTCCTAATGACCCACCCTCCTACCACCTGGAGTCCTCGTGATGAGGAAAACTTGCTCTCCTCAATCCTCAGGGCCACCACAGAATGCTGCATTTACAACTTGCCTTAACTCTAATTCAGGGTATAGAACAGAGTCTTAATAACAGAGTGGCCAGTGATATCAAATGGCCCTGAGAGACCATAGAAGATAAGGACAGAAAATTATACTTGGGATTTAACAGCAAGGCCACTGGAGAACTCAGTGGAGCCAGCGTTGGTGGAACAAATTCAAAAAAGCCAGATTGTGGTGGGTTGATTTGTGGGTGGGAGCCGAGCTAAGTGAGGGAGTAGAAACAGTGCTTTCCAGGATGACCGAAGGGCCAGCAGAGGACCCAGATGGAGAGTCACCTTAGAGAGAACGCTGTGCCTTGAGGAGTGCTCTCTCTCACCCCATGATAACTTAGCCCATTAGTGAGCACACAGACTGGTATATGCTGCACATCACAGCCTGAAGAGACCTTAGGGACCTAGCCTGGCATACTCACTCTACAAGTGAGGAAACCCAAGACCAGAGAGGTCAAGTGTCCTGCCAAGGTCACGCAGCACGTGAGTGGCAAAACTAGTCTTCTCATCCTCTGAACTTGGTTGTACTTCCTGTGCTGTGCAAATCAATTCCCTGAAGTAAAATAAACCATGTGTGTCTAGGGGTGTCATAAACATGGGAAGGTGCGCCGAGAGTCTGTTTGCACGATGACTTGGGGCACAGTTCATCCTGGGAGAGGCATGATCTCGGGACAACAAGCCCGATGCTCAGGAGGGAGGGGTAACTCAGAATGTGGCACAGCAGCGTCACATGGTGCCAACCCTGCTGATCCCTCAAACTCACATCTGAGTCCTACGAAGACAAAGAAGTTCTTCTTAGAACCCAAATGACTTATTTCTGTAAAATTCTGCTATGACCTTGGAACACAAGCCACACCTTGGGGAGGAGTCTCTATCTGAGGGCCCTGCAGAAACCTGGCGCCTTCCCCACCACCGAGCCACAGGGCACGTCACAATGGACACCCGCCATGTCCATTCGGCCATGAGGGCCGAGGCAGAGCCAGGGAAAGTTTGGAGGGGCCAGTACGGATGGCAAATGACAGAGCCTGGGGGAGGCTCAGGAGACCCACAGGCCCAACAGGGACACACTCAGGGCACAGTGGCAGTGACCAGTGAGGGACAGCAAGTCAGTGGCCAGGCCTGGTAGAGCCAGGCACAGTCATGAGCCATGTGATACTCCCCTGAGGACTCCAGAAACACATGGGGAGCAGCACACTGAAGGGAGCTAGAGGTCCTACAGCAGCAGTTCATGCACCTACAAGCAGGCCACAAGGCCTGTCGAAACTCAGGTTACAAGAAAAAAGGTTGATAGAAAAAAATGCCCATAAGTATGGCCATGTCCATTTCCACTCCGTCCACACTTTGCTCACATGACCCCCAGGGATACCTCTCTTCTCTCCTTCTACTTATCTACATCCCTCTGCCAAGGCCAAGTCAGGCCCCTCCCAGGATCTTCTGTCCCACTGCCCTCTCCTTCCTCAGAGCCTTGTACGGACAGCATCACTGCCAGCATCAGTGGGATGCTGGGGGAGGCTTGACTTGGTCTCTTGCTTTGACCGTGTGTTCCTTCCTCCTGCCAGCTGACAGGTCCCAGGAAGGCTGGGACAACCCCCTCTACTTCCGGCATAGGCCTGGTTTCAAGGACCGCTCTTGAGCCTATGTGAACCCAGGCCTGACCACACCTTCAGAAACATGCAAAAATAAAGGCCTGCTATTTAAGTCACACAGTATGTGGTATTTTGTTACAGCAGCCCTAGCAAGCCAGTACGCTGGTCATGCTGCCTTTGAGTGGCTTTTCTATTCCAAGTCATAAGTGAAAATGACTCTTCACAAAGGGCCTTTATTCCCTCTCCTTCTGTAGATCCCAGAATGGAAGCATTGATTTCCCTGCTGGCATTTCATTCCTAATGGTATACAACACGCTCAGCATCTCTAAATACCTAGCCCCAGAAAAGGAATGCTGAGACAGAGGACATGAACATGCAAGTACCTCTCAAGTCTCTCTTCACTCACCTTCCACCCTCACCCTCCACAGTCATGCATGTAGCCCTCCAGCCCCCCTGTCTGCTGCACTTGCGATAGGTTCCACCTGAACCAGGTAAACTAAAATCCCAAATCTTCCTCCTTCCCTTCTGCATCTCCTAGCTTCTCTCTGTTGCATTCTGAATTCTCTCAGAGAGTCTCAGTAGAGAGAATTAAGGGCAATTCAGCAGAAAATCTACAAGGGGTTCTCTAAATGTTGATGAAGCTGTGGCTCATCCACAGTGTTGAACTTTGATTTATCATCACTTTAATACCTTAGCAAGTGAAGGGCATTCTCATAAAGCATTACTGCAGCCTTTAAATGGAGAGAAATCATTTTCCTTGTGCCAGGGCAATGAAACTCCACTCTCATGATCTGCAGTCCAAGAGGCAATCTTCAGTGAGGGTTAAGAGTATTAATACAAACGAAGTAAGGTTCTTTCATATCCTACTGAGCAAACCACTTCACAGCCTTTAACATGTCTATATTCAGGACAAACTCACCTTCCACTCAGAGAAGCAGCTTGCAGCAGGTCAGTGGAAGAAACTGTGAGCTGAACCATTCAGATCCTTCTTCCAGGGGCCCCTGTTGCCCAGCTAAGGGACTGTGGTCAGCTGACAGCCTCCAGCTACCCACTCCTTCAAAGTTGGTTAAGAACAACCTCACTTTGTTCACTAGATTCCACATATGAGTAAAATCATGTGGTATTTGTCTTTCTCTGACTTACTCATTTCATTTAACATAATGTTCAGGTCCATCCATACAGTCGCAAAACTAAAACTTTCTTCTTTTTAATGGCTGAGTAGTATTCCATTGTGTGAACTAACAAGCACAACAGAGACAGACTCATAGATAAGGAGCAGGATAACAGCTAATATGGGGGGAGGCTCAGGTGATGGAGGGATTCAGCAAAAAGGAAAAAGGACTCATGGATATGAACAACAGTGTGGTAATTGCTATGGGGTGGAGGTATAAGGGGACTAAATGGTAATGCAAAAAAATACAATTCAAAAAATACACCCTTGCCCAAGGTCATGCCGTTCCCAGGCAGCCCAGACCAGTGACTGAGTGAGGTAGAGATATAAAGTCCTGGCCATACTGGCCCAACAAGGGGCAGCTCTGAAGGGCAATGCTTTATCCAGAGTACCCACTGGAGGCATCACCATTCAACTTCTTGTGCCCAAACCTGTTTCTTTTCCCTTCCTTCTGCAGGTATGATCCCTAATAAACACCTTGCACCCCAAATTTCATCTCAGCATATGCTCCTGCAGCGTGAAACAGGTTGCATCGGGATGCCACAAAGAAGCTAGGAGCCGTGGCTAGAGCAACTGCTGGCCCTAGGTAGAGGGGAGTTTGCAGGGCAGAGTCTGTTCTACCTTGGAGGGGTTACTACTATCCTGCTGAAACTTGCATGACACCAAGAAATGCACCAAAAAATGGGCTGTACCAGGAGACTAGAAGAGGAAGACAAACTCGAGTGCTGTGGGCCATCCTCCATCGCATGCTGGGAATGAGAAGGAGGAAAGACACATTGGAATTGCAAGAAGAGGATCTGGTTGGGAAAGGAAGGAAGTGAACTCAGTTCTGACTATATTAATTCCAGTGGGACCTGGATTGGAAAGGAGAGGGAGGAGTGAAAGTCTAGGAAGTGGGGGATGAAAAGGTATGGAACTCTGAGCAGCAAAAATCTCTGGAGATACAGATCTGAAGGGCATTAGCACTTTGATGGTGCAATTGGGAGCACTGTAACACAGAAGCCTGCCTGGGAACAATGCAGTGTAAGAGAAGGGATGGGCACCGAGAATAAGCATTAACTGGTTCCAACCATAAGACTACGGGAAAGAAATTCCTGTGGGTAGAGGTGGTCACCCAAGAGTTCCCCAGAGACAGGGGTCTTGAGCTGAGCCTGGAGGATGGATAATTAGAGACCACATTTAAATCATAATGAAGCCCTGGCCCAGTTGCTCAGTTGGTTGGAGTATTGTCCCCTATACTGAAAGGTTACAGGTTCGATCCCCAGTCAAGGCACATGTGGGAGTCAACCAATTGATGTTTCTCTCTCACATCAATGTTTCTCTCTCTGTCCCTTCCTCTCACTAAAGTCAATAACAAAATATCCTCAAGTTTAAGAATAAATAAAATTAAAATAAATCATAATGGAGCAAATGTGGTCAAGAGGAGAGCATGGGAGTTCTGGAGATGGATGGTGGTGATGGTAACACATTATGAATATATTTAATACCACTGAACTGTATATTTAAAATGCTTCTGATGGTCAATTTTCTGTTTATGTGTTTGTACCACAATTTTTTTAATTTGAAAAAATAATTGATAATACATGGCATGATATGATAAAACAAACATGGGACAAATGAGCTTTGAGACCTTAGGTAGAATGCTGGGAGGCTAAGAAAAATATTAAATATCATAGCATTTTTAAAAATTATGAATGGTCCAAATCACCAAGCTGAAATTATAGCCTCACTCTTCACAGTCTCAAAGGAAAGCTAAGAAATAGAGAGCAACTCATTTTAAAATGCAGTTCAAGAAGTACAGGAACAAATTGCCATTCTTAAGTTGATTCCACTTTTCCCAAATCAAAGACATAAATGGAAATTTTAGAGCTCCAAGAAAATTATTGCAAACCCCCAAATTTCTAGCCTATCATATACTCTATAGGAAACATGGACTGGCCTCTGTTCCTTTTATGAGCTACCCTGGCCTTTCATGGGAGATCTGGAAAATTATGGCAAGAGTCTGAGATATTTGGCACTAGGCAGAAATCTTAAGAATCCTTTCTCCTATAAAGACAATGTTGCAGGAAATATCTCCTTCCTTCCAAACCAAAGTGCTAGCCAATAGTCATTGTTTAAGTGATCTCTTTGAAGGGGCTCCAGTTAAAGGATAAGCACAGGACCCTATTAAATAAGGGTGTTTTAATGAAAAGCAATTAAAAGGTGAGGATGGAAGACACACGAGAGAGAAGCATATTCAGTGAGGTCAGCCACTCACTGCTCTGTGTCCTTGGACTTCCTATCTCCAAGCCTCACTCTTCTTGGGTAAAATAAAGCCACAGATGCCTCCCTGCACACTGTTGTAAGGACTCAAGAGGATGCAAGGGAAATACTGGGTGCAGTGCCTTTCACTTGGTAGGTTCTAAACAAGTCATAACTATTTTCATGATGGAAGAAACCTTGCACTTTAATATGCAGCAGCAGCTACAGTGGTTGTCTTTCTAAATCATTTTCCAGGAACAGAACTATTACTCACTATATCAGTGGAAACCTTTTTGGGTGTGTGATCTATCAAATGCACTTCAGGAGCTTGAGGGATCATGATTTGATCTGGGAGACACGCAAACAGATATACTGAGCAACGGCAGCACGGCGGGGCCACTTCCAAGTGGCTCTCTTGCAAACACCACCCACCACCTGCCGCCCACAGAGGAAGCCTGCGGTCTCAGAGGCAAGACCAATTTTAGTAGTTGGAATGGCTTAAAGTGCCAAATGCCTCATTCTTGTATCTCATTTTTCCCCAAGATAACCTTGCTGAATAATCAATATCTTCTTCATTTTTAGCCCTGAGGAAATTGAAGCTCAGAGACTTTAAGAACCCTACCCAAGGTCACACAGCAGTAAGTGAAAGGACCTGGATTTGAACTCACCCATCTGAAACTGGGTTTCTGAGTATTCTGCTCCATTGCAAAGCTTTCCACCTTCTTTCCACTTGTCTTTCCACCTCTCTGTTGTGTATCCCTTCTCTAGCTTGCTTGCTTTGCTTTCTGAAAACACATCTTCATCGTAACTATTCTCCATGAAGCATTTGGGTGACACCTCAGGTTAAGCCCAGCTGCCTTAGCCAGGTCTCAGCCTTCACGGCTTACTTTATCTCATCTTCTCCTCCACTCAAATAGCTCTAGCCTGGCCAGAGTTCTCGCTGTCCACCCCCCCTCCCCTCCGCAGAGCTCCCCTCCTGAGCCCAGTGGGGTCTCACTGTGCCCTCTGGATCCTGGCCTCTCCAGCCCCACCTTACCTATTCCATGCATCTCTCTGCAATGAGTGGAGGAGACAAATCCAGCTCAGCCACCTTCTCACTTTGCTGATGGCTATTGCAGCAAATCATCACAAACTTGGTGCCTTAAAACAACACGAATCTATTCTCTTACATTTCTGGAGGCCAGAGCCTAAAACGGGTCAGCAGAACTGCATTCATTCTAGAGGCTCTAGGGAAAACCGCTTCCTCGTCTCTTCCAGCTTCCAGTGGTGCCGCATTCCTTGGCTGATGGCTCTCAACCATCTTCCAAGCCAGTAGCTGCATCATTCAGCCTCTGCTCTGTGCTCACATCTCTGTCCCTCTGCTTCCCGTGATTACGTCATGTCTGATGCTGACCCCCCTCCTGCCCTCCTCTTCTAAGGACCCTTGTGATTGAATTGGCCCATCTGAATAATCCAGGATAACCTCTTCCTCTCAAAATCCTTGGCTAAACCACACCTGTGAAGTCTCTTTTGCTCTGTAAAGTAGCATCCACAGGCTCTGGGGATTAGGCCATGTTCGCCTTGCACCTACCATGCCCACCTTCTTAAACTCTCCTTATGCAACAGATACGGATTGTGTGGTCCCCACTCAGGCCCATTCTCCTACCAAAACCCAGTTCCTTTTTTGAGTCATTTCAGCAGCTGAAAACTTAATCTTGTTGTTTCTAGATATTCCAGCCACTTCTGAGTTATGCCAGGTACTTGGGGCACAACTCTTCCATCAAAGACAAAGACCATTATCTTTGACATTGTTCACTTTCCTCTCCAAGCTTCCAAGGAAGGGACATGTGTAGATGAGGAATGAATGGTGGGTGAGCGGCAGGAATCCGGGCTTTCATCCCATTGGTTCCCTGTGAACTACGAAGCTGGAACAAGGGCAAATGTCAGCTCGACCTCTCTGCTGCACAGCTTCCAGTCACACGTGCATGTTGGGGTCATTTCTGTCCCCCATATGGTGGTGCTTTGCTCACTCAGTGCACCTCCATCCCAGGGCTCTGGTTAAAATGCAGATGTGATTAGGTAGGTAGAAGGGGAGAGGACCTGGGACTCTGCATTTCTGGCAAACCTCTGGTGACTCCAGTGCTGTGGGTCCACAGGCCACAGGGGGAGCATCAGGGTGCTGCCCTAAATGGATCACTGGTACAGGACTCCCCACGCCACACAAGTACTTGCTGCCTGACTCCCACTGCATACTCCATGGCTGGGAGGTGGATGGCAGGGTGGGTGTGGGGGGCAGATGGCCACGTTTAACCTCCCAGACACCTACAGCCTTGCTACAATGAAGTCTTGGTGGGGCATCTTTCCTCCTTTGTTCAGGGATGAGTCAGAGACCCTCTTGCCAGCTGTTAGCAGCAAAAACAAAACACAAGTTACACCATCAAATTCCATGCCCCATCTCCCAGCACCACAACCACCCCCTGCTCCCACGTAGTAGAGGGAGTGCTCCATTTAAAAACATACACACAACAGACACTTCTCCAAAAGGACATGCAGATGGCCCACAGGCATGAAAAAATGCTCAACATCGCTGGCCTTAATGAGATATTAAATTAAGCCCTGGCTGGTATGGCTCAGTGGACTGAGTGCTGGCCTGTGAACCAAAGGATCACCAGTTTCATTCCCAGAGTACATGCCTGCGTTGTGGGCCAGATCCCCCATAGGGGTTGTGTGAGAGGCAACCACACATTGATGTTTCTCTCCCTCTCTTTCTCCTTCCCTTCCCCTCTCTCTAAAATAAATAAATAAACTATTCTTAAAAAAGAGATGTTAAATTAAAACTAGAATGAGATATAACTTCACACCTGCCAAAATGGTTATCATTAATAAATCAAGAAGCAACAAGTGCCGACGAGGTTGTGGAGAAAAGGAAACCTTAGTGTACTGTTGGTGGGAATGTAGACTGGTGCAGCCACTGTGGAAAACAGTATGGAATTTCCTCAGAAAGTTAAAAGTGGAACTGCCCTTTGACTCAGCAATTCCACTGCTGGAAATATACCCTAAGAATCCCAAAACATCAATTCTAAAGAACTTATGCACCCCTGCGCTCATAGCAGCATTATTTACAATAGCCAAGTGCTGGAAACAGCCTAAGTGCCCTTCAGTAGATGAGTGAATCAAAAAACTGTGGTACATTTACACAGTGGAATGCTGCACAGCAGAAAGAAGGAACTCCTACCTTTTACAACAGCATGGATGGAACTGAAGACTATTGTGCTAAGTGAAATAAACCAGCCAGTGAAAGACAAATACCATATGAACTCACCTATAAGTGGAATATAATGAACAAAATAAACTAACCAGGAAAATAGAACCAGAGGCATAGAATTACAGAATAGACAGTGGTAAAAAGGGAGGAAAGAGAGGGGACACTGCTTGAAAGAAGGTGAAAGGATTAGTCAAGGAACATATATAAAGGACCCATGGACATGGATAATGGAGTGGGGAATGACTATGGAAATGGGCAGGCTGAGTGGAGCGGGGCAAAGAGGGAAAAAAATGGAACTGTAAAACATAAAAATAAAAAAAACAGTAGATTGAACACTAGAAAAAATGTATGCACACAGTCAGTAGACACACTGTGCCTCCTTGCACAACCAAAATAAGGACAACAACAATTTAGAAACAAAATAACAGCTTGAACTGATAGAAAATTGAACTGTATGGAAGTCCAACAACCAAGCAGTTAAAATAGACACATTCATCCAGACTGGTAGGAAGGGCGGAGTCAGGCAGCCATAAGGCACCAAGCACATAAGGCATCCCGGGTGCGCAAGACCACAGCAGGCAGACCCCAGGTGCAGGGTGGCAACAGACAGACCCAGCGAGGCTGCAATTGTGAAGCAAGGCACTTCGCACAAGGCGGCTGGCTGACCGGGTGGTCCCACATTCACGCGCAGATAAACCAGGCAAAACTGGGGAGCGAGACAGACCACGCAACCCAGGGTCCCAGCGCCGGGAAATAGAGCCTCGGGGCACTGATTGAAAACACCTGTGAGGGTTGAGGAGCTGAGAGATACTCCCAGCCTCACAGGAGAGTTCGATGGAGAGACCCACGGGGTCCTAGAATGTGCACAAGCCCACCCAAATGGGAATTAGCACCAGAAAGGCCCAGTTTGCTTGGGGGAAGCGGCAGAAGGGACTGAAATCTGACAGAGGGCAGAGCAAGCACCATTGTTCCCTTTTAGACCCCTCCCCCAAATACAGTGACACAACCCAGCAACTGGGCTGCCCCACCCTGGTGAACACCTAAGACTCCACCCCTCATATGTAATAGGCGTGACAAGACAAAAAAGAAAATGACCCAAACAGAAGAACAAATCAAAGCTCCACAGCAAATACAACTAAGCAACCAAGAGATAGCCGACCTATCAGATGCACAGTTCAAAGCACTGGTGATCAGGATGCTCACAGAAATGGTTGAATTTGGTCACAAATTAGATGAAAAAATGAAGGCTATGCTCAGTGAAATGAAGGAAAATGCACAGGGAACCAATAGTGATGGGAAGGAAACTGGGACTCAAATCAGTGGAGTGAACCAAAAGGAAGAACAGAAAAGAATGAAAAACAAGAATTTAAAAAAATGAGGAAAAGCTTAGGAACCTCCAGGACATCTCTAAACGTTCCAACATCTGAATTATAGGGGTACCAGAAGGGGAAGGGAAAGAGCAACAAGTGGAAACATTATTTGAACAAATAATAAAGGAGAACTTCCCCAATCTGGTAAAGGAAATAGACTTCCAGGAAGTCCAGGAAGCTCAGAGAGTCCCAAAGAAGTTGGACCCAAGAAGAAACACACCAAGGCACATCATAATTACATTACCCAAGATAAAAATGAAAAAGAGAATTCTAGAAGCAGCAAGAAATGAGACAGTAACCTACAAAGGAGTTTCCATCAGACTGTCAGCTGATTTCTCAGAAGAGACCTTACAGGAAAGAAGGGCTAGAAAGAAGTATTCCAAGTCATGAGAGGCAAGGACCTACATCCAGGATTGCTCTATCCAGCAAAGCTTTCATTTAAAATGGAAGGGCAGATAAAGTGCTTCTCAGATAAGGTCAAACTTGACCTTAAAGGAGTTCATCATCACCAAGCCCTTATTATATGAAATGTTAAAGGGACTTATCTAAGAAAAAGAAGATACAAAAACATGTAGAGTAAAATGACAGCAAACTCACAATTATTGACAACCACACCTAAAACAAAAACAAAAACAAACTAAGCAAACAACTAGAACAGGAACAGAACCACAGAAACGGAGATCACATGGAGGGTTAGCAACAGAGGAGTGGGAGGAGGAGAGAGAGGTAAAAGATATGGAGAATAAGTAGCATAGATGGTAGGTAGAAAATAGACAGGGGGAGGGTAAGAATAGTATGGGAAATGTAGAAGCTAAAGAACTTATGACACATGGACATGAACTAGAGGGGAGGAATGTGGGTGGGGGAGGGTATGCAGGGTGGAGGGGAATGAAGGGGGGAAATGGGACAACTGTAATAGCATAATCAATAAAATATATTTTTTAAAAATCTATGCACACACATACATCACGTGCACACATACTCACTGCACGTTTCCTCAGCCTCACTCTTGGTCCTCAGTCAGCTCAGCCGCCTCCTGCCTGTGCTCATGTCCTCTTCCACTTGCTCACTGTAGTCAGTCAGGGTCTAACCAGACAATCCCAGGTGTGGGCTGAAAGGACAGCAACAGTCATGATGGTGACAAGGGCAGGACCACAGATAGCCCAAAGAATATCTTTGTGCAAATTAGAAAAAACCACCTCTCGGGGCAGACATGGCCCCCGTGAAGGCACAAGGCCTTCCAGCTCCTACCCCCTCACCCTTTGGCTGGGCATCTGCACTGGGGAACAAGTGACCACAGAGGTTCCTGGTTCAAGGGGCTTCATCAGTCCCTCTTCCAACATCCCTGTTCTTCAGAGTTCAAGACAGAGACCCCAAAGCACCATCTCCAGGAGAAAATGGTAAGGTTTCAGAGAAGGGGTTAATCAGGCTTAAAATCCTGAAGCACTAGACAGTCAAGGCAACCAAACTCAAAGGAAAAAATTAAACCTCGGGCTAGAAAAAATTATACTAAGCACTAGAAAAAGGAATGCTTCTTCAAAGCCCCAATCATCAAGGATATGGAAGGCATGAGAGTGAGCCCACAGCTACAGTGAGCACTGCAAACATCCCAGGTGCAGCTGGCCCTGGCCAGTGTGAAGTGGGAGGCTCACTTACTGTCAGAGAATGAGGAAAACACTTCTGCTTTGGGAAATCAACTCCTAGGAACATCAAGATGATGGAAACAGTGGGCAGTAAAGTTCCCAGCCCAGCCACACCCAACAGTTTTCTCCTCAAGGTTGGCAGCTCACATAACTCTTTTCCACCCATCTTCCTTCTCGTTGTCCCATTTCCTTTGGTGCCCCCAGAACCACACTTTGTGATTGTTGAAAGGAGCTGGGCTGGCCCTTTGTTGAAAGAGGAGTATAGATGCTTAAATCTCTTCCACAGAAGAACAAGTCAATCCCAAGTTTATGGCATGGAAAGTGAATGAGTAGGGCAGGAGGGGGGATGCTGCTGTAACAAACAGCCTCAGTGACATAAAATGACAAACATTTATTTTCTTTCCTGCTATGTGTTCAGCGTGGATCAGCGGGGATTTGGGTCTGCATCATCCTCTTTCCAGGGCCCAGGTGCTGCTGGTCACTGTGGTGGGGAAAGAGAAATGGGCACAGTGCACAGGCACTGGCTCCTGAAGCTTCAGCCCATAGTAACACACACACACACTGTCATTCACACATCCTGCGCCAGGACAAGTCATGCAGCCAGACCTCTTTTCCAAAGAATGGGAAAGGCAGCCCTATTCAGCTCCCGGAGGAGAGAGCCAGAATTCTTGTAAACAGCCCTAATGACCAGCCAGGGAGGAAAAAAAGAAGAGAGGAGAGAACAGAGAAAGGGATGGAGAGAAATGAGGGAGGTTCAAGTGCAGGAAAGGGGAAGGGGAAGAAGTAGAGAGGAGCCAAGAGGAAGTCCACCCAAGACTAAGATGTCCTCTGAAGAAAACACCTGTGAATTGAGAAAAGGCTTGTTTGCTTTGATTTGGGGGAAATGTGAGCATTTTTAGCTTTGTTGGAAGGTGCTAAGGCTGGAGCACAGGAATGCTATCTGCCTTCCCCTCTTGGTGGAGGGAGGTTCAGCCACCGCTACCTCAGGCTGCCGCTCAGATCACCCTGTCTGATTGACCTTGCCTATCTCCTCCCTTGCTCCCCAGAGGCCCCTTTAGCCCACTGAATGTCTTTCTGAGAAATCTCATTTTGCAGACTGGCAGCATGCTCAATTCCTCTTGTCAGATCCTGGAGGCAGCCCTATAAATAAGGCCCAAGTTCTTTATTGCGGGAGTCAGCAGAAGGCTTGCACACAGGATGTCCTCATCACATTACAGTCATATTTTCATAAAACCTGTGCTTAGAGCTTTGTATGAAGAGGGACATGGGAGGGGGATGTGTAGGACAACAGGCCTCTCTTGGCAGCCACAGCCCCTCTCCCTTTGGAAGGTCTCAAGCTAGTACAGAAGTCTGGAAATAAAGAATGCCAGTGACCTTGTTCCCCTGCAGACAGAGGGTGTGACGGCTGGTGACTTGTGGGAGCTTCTCCAGCAGCATTGCCTTGTCTCCTGGGGATCCAGGCCCTGCAGCAGTGTTCTGGTTTAGGCCGGGCCACTTAGGGCCAGACCAGTGACCCAGCCAAACTCATTCTCAACCCCCCACCTTCTCTGGCTCAGGACCGTCTTCCCACCTACTTCCAAAGAAGAAAAACCAGTAAATTCTTCCTATCTAGTACATCCAGTTCTCCCTCCCAGGAGCATGAAAAACCATACTTCTCAATCCCCTTGAAGTTAAGCAGGACCATATTTGAGGGACTGATTTAGCCAATGAGTTTAGAAAGAAATAATGAGTATTGCTTCCAGGCCTAAACACAGAAGAGCCAGCATATAGCCCTACCATTGTCTCCTGGCCCCACTCCCATCACTGGATCATAAAGGAGCCTCAGGCTGAGATGCAGCCATGAGATCAAAGGATCCCAGATCACTGCATCACTGCGTAGAGGAGAGTTGAATTTACAGGTTGCACAAACCCTCAGTGAACTTAGTATGAGCAAGAAATAAATCTCTGGGTTAAGCCACTGAGGTGCCAGGGTTGTTGGATTTGGTTGCTATGGAACATAACCTAATTTAACCCATTTTGACTGATACTGTCTTTCTATGTGTGATCCAACCTCTCCTGCAAAGTGGGCAGCTGGGAGTTGAGCCACCTGCCCCTGATAGAGAACCAGACCCAGCTCTGAATCACACCTTTAGAATAAGAGACTAAGACTGAACATGGAGAAAAGCCTTAGCCGAAAAGATGGGACCATGCTTTCTTGTGAATCTGAGTGTACATCTTACATGATACCCTTTCCAGAGACTGGCTGGATGTACTGTGGTATCTGAGATTAGGAACTTGGCCGTTCAGGAGTTATGTTATATTACAAAGTAGAGACAAACCGCACTCGTGGAACCTGGTCATCTTTTCTGCATCTTTCCCAGCTGAGTGGCCCCTCTCTACAGCTTCCACCAGAGGAACGTTTCAAATTTAGGTCATGACCCTATTGTGGTTCAAAGCATCAATGTAGCGGTCACATTTTTTTGGAATGGAATAGAATGGATCAGGAGAAGTTTTCGTGACACTTTTGTTTAGTTTTAAATGTATTTATATGTACATGTGAATCTATAAATATAAATGCAAAGTCTATTCCTTACACTTTGGGTCACTGTCACAATGGTCCCAGGGAACAACCCACATGTCCACTGTCAGATGAGTGGACAAACAAAAGTTGTATAGTCATTCAATGGAATGTTACCCAATGACCAAAAGGAATGGCCCACTTATACACTCAATAATATAAATGAATGTCAAAAACAGCACACTGAGTGAGAGAACAGAGACACACAAGACTGTATACTGTATGAGCCCATTTATATAAAACTCTAGAACAGGAAAACTAATCTAGGGTTACAGAAAGCAAATCAGTGATTGCCCGTGGTGGTGGTCTGGTATCGACTGTGTTATGAGCTGAAGTGTGTGTCCCCCACCCCCGACCAAAGTCATATGTTGAAGTCTTAACCCCTAGAATCTCAGAATGTGACCTTATCTGGAGATAAAATTTTTACCGAAGTAACAGAGTTAAAATGAGGTCATTAGGTCATTAATCTAATATGACTGATGTCCTGATAAAAGGGGGACATTTCAGCACAAAGGCATTTACATGGGGAAGACAATGTGAAGGGACATAGGGGGAAGAAGGCCATCTACAAGCAAGAAGAGAAGCCTGGACCAGCCCTCAGAAGGGATCGACCCTGCCAAACCTTGATCTTGGATGTCTAACCTCCAAGATGTGAGACAATAAATTTGTCATATAAGCCACTCTGTTTGTAGTGGTATTACAGCAGCTCTAGCAAGCTAATATCGACTACAGAGAGACTAGAAGGAACTTTAGGAATGATTGAAAGGTTCTATATCTTGGTTGGGGAACGAGTTATACGGGTATACACATTTTTCAAATTTCATCAAACTGTATACTTAAAACAGGTATATTTTATTATAATATACATTATACCTCAGTGAAGCTAATTTTTTTCAAGTTTTTAAGTAAAGAACTCACAGCCCCTGAATCAGGTCACACAGGGAAGCAGAGAGAAACCCCCACCCTCTTGAGCATCAGGTATGTGCCTCAAATACATCATCACCTGTAACCCTCACAGAAGCCCTCTGCCTGGGGGTTGTGGAGTTCTTTCTCATTTTAGAGGGGAAGAAACTGAGGCTCAGAAAGGTCACTTGTCCCAGATCACACAAGCTGAGAGTGACAGAGCTGGCTTTTGAACTCAGTCTGTCAGGTCAACCTAAAAGGCATAAGTGTCTTGACACTCAGGTGTTACCAGGTTTGCCACAATTGTATTTCTTACCCAATATCATGGACAGTCTCAAGATCCTCTAATTAAAGGTAGCTTCTAGGCTTTCAGCTCTGCAGAAAAACAGACTTTTGATAGCCTCTCCTTCATGGTGGTGAAGAAGTTAATTGTGCTAGGAATAAAAATCCTTGGGATAAAACTGTCACCTGCCTCCTGGCTACCATCGTGATTCAGGGGAAGAGGTCTCCATCCTCTCTTGAACTCCCCTTATGCATGCAAATAAGAAGTGGCACAGCAGGAAAATAAATGAGAGAGACCACATATGAAACATAAAGAAATAATAAAATAAAGGAAAGAAAAATATTGCAAGAAAAGATCCACAGAAAGGTGGTCAACATCTTCGGGAAGAGTTATTACATGGTGTGTTGTCTAGTTCAGCTATTTACCAAAAGGACATGTTTCTCTGAGAAGATTGACAATTTCCTTCAGTTCTAGCCAGTGTTGTCTAGTAAGTTTCAGCCCTGTCTGCCATGAATGAGAAGACATTCACTAACTCAAGGAGGGTTTGGATGTCTCCCCCATGAGTGTGGTCCAGAATCTCTGTGTAGCATCCGTGGCCTTGGCCGAGATCTGGCAGGAGCATGAGCTCTCAGGTCTCACAGAAGGAGACCCCCGGGTCTGAGCACAGCTGGACAGAGGTTGGTCTTGGGGCCTTGGAATCAGAAGGAAACTACGAACTTCGGTGTCTTCTTTTGGGTTCCCCAGAAGAAAAGCCTGAGACTAGGATTGGAATGCAAGGAGCTTATTTTGGAGGTGATCATAGGAGAGTGGGGAAGCAAGACAGGAAAGGCAGGCAAATGACAAGGGAGAGTGACTGAGCAGGTTAGCAGTGTGAGTGGTGGCTTGCAATCTTAAAGGGCCTCTGGGAGGCCATATAGACCACACATCTCAAAGTTTGCCCACATGAGGGGTGATGAGGCTGAGCCATGTGTCCCTCTCACTCCCAGCACCACTGGTGAGATCTGCTGGAGGATGGGAGGTAATTCTCCAGCACTTAGGGCCTACAGGGCCTGACCAGAGGGACCCTTCAGGCAAAAAGACAATGCTGGCTTCAGAAGTCCAGTAGTTGTGTGAAGAAGGCACGTGCCCAGGCTGAGTGCTGTATTAGTCTGCTCGGGCTGCCATAGCAAAAATCCACATACTGGGCGTCTTAAACAACAGACACTTACTTCCTCAGTTCAGGAGACTGGAAGTCCGAGATCAAGAGGTCGGTGGAGTCGGTTTTTCCTGAGACTGTCGTCCTCACCTTGTAGACAGCCATCTCGTCTGTGTCATCACACACCCCACTGGGCTGTGCTTGTCTGTGTCCTAATCTCCTCTCCTTATAAGGACACCAGTCATATTGGGTGAGGACCCACCCTAAGGCCCCACTGTACTTATGTTTTTAAAGGCCCTATCTCCAAATACAGTCACATTCTGAGGTCCTGAGGGTTAGGGTTTCAACTCGAAAATCTTAAGGGGGCATACTTCAGCCTTCAACAGATGCCACCAGCTTCTGCTATAGTACTCAGCAAGGAGTGTCCAGGTCATAATCAGAAAGTCAGAGTGAGACACATATATGAAATCATTACATTGTACACATAAAACTGATACGATGTTACATGTCAATTATATCTCAATTTTTTTTAATTTTTAGTAAGAGAGTCAGAGTGGGCATCAGGTTTGAAAGTGAGCAGCCATAACAGAACATGCCACAAACCACAACCCAGAGGCCAGCTAGGACACACGCCAGTTAGGACCGAGAGCTGTGACGGACTGGGTAGTGCTGGAGGCTGTTTTGTGGGGTGTTAGCTGTGTGCAGTCAAGGTGATCAGCCTCTGTCATCTCCTTGGGCTCCTAAAACTGCAAGTGGCAGGTCCTGGGCCCTGACACCCCGAGTACCAGCTTATCATCTAGCCATTGGATAGGTCACTTGAACTAATGATTCAATAGTATGGGAGGGTCCACGGAGCACAGGCCTTAGGGTTAAGGCTCAGATTTCATCACTGCGGTTCACTTGCTATGGGATATCAAGCAGGTCACTTCTCCCAAATCAGCCTCTGTCCCCAGAAACTTAAAATGAGAGGAATGAATACTGCATCAATTGGAGAGCCCCAGCCCAGCCCCCAGCACACACAGAGCATCAAAAAATGTGTATCTCATCTCACACACTGCTGATGGGAGAGGAAATTGGTTTAACCACAGTATCCATTACAACTAAAAACACTTGGGATAAAGCTGCCACCTGCCTCCCAGCTAGGAACTCTCTAACCATAAGGTAGGAACCTTATGACCCAACACTTCGACTTCTAGGTATAGACCCACAGAAATGACCACATGTCCACAAAAGAGTTAAATACCAACTGTATTCATCATAAGAAAACATGGGAAACAGCCAATGTCCACACACTGGAGAATGGGTACAGAAAGTGTGATACATTCATACACCAGAATACTGCTACCCACAGCAACATGGGGCAATAGCCCAGAATAGTTCATTGTGTGTGATCAAGATCCCTGGAGAGTGTGAGGTTTTCAAGTTCAGGAACCAGGCCTCAGCAGCCTGCACAGAATATGTGCCCACCAATTTTTTTTAATCAACAAATGCTTATGTGTTTGTGTGTGTGTGTGTGTGTGTGTGTGTGTGCGCGCGCACACACACTACTACATCCTGATAATTAAGCAAGATGACTGCCAGCTGCCACCATGGCCTGGGTCCTGGGAAAGGGCCACAGCTGATTATGCATCCAGTAAGCCATCGTGAGGAGTTTTTAATAAGCTCACACTATCCCAGCCAGCCTTTGGCAGCTGGAGAACCCTCATTAACCCCACACATCACAGCGGCTAAGGAGCGTCAAGGGTGCACTTCACCAGGGCGAGAAGGCTCCCTTGTTCCTTCACTTCTCCATTAGGTTCACGACTCTCTAAGCTCTAATTCACCCAGCAACCGATAGAGGTTGAACCGGCTTGTAACAGATTTGTTCACGGGTCGAAGTCATCTGACAGAGCATCTGGAGGCCGACCCCGAGCGCAGCGTGTGGCTCCAAGTGTCTGCGCTCAGCCTGCATGCAGGCAGATGGATTAGCAGAGAGGGAGCGCCCTAAAGAAAGCTTGATGACACCGCTCTCCTCGACACTGCCAAAGCGGTGTGTCTGGACCTCTGGAAAAGCCCTTTTCGCACCGTGCCGCAGACCACAAAGTGACAGGAGCAAAATTTATTAACAGGTGAGCTTTCATCCACCTTCCCCATCTCACTGCTTCTCCCTCACCCTGCCAAGAACACCTCTTTGTCACCTGGTTCTGGAATACTTGTGGTGTCAAGTGGAAGAAGCTAAATTGATCTACGTGGTGAAAAGCTGTGAGAAGGAAGGTGGGAGAGTGGGGCACACACACCAGGACTGAGGAGGGGGAGCGTGGACCTGGCAGGTTCTGGAACTGCTGTGGGAAATGAAAAGGGAGAGGGGGGTTGTTCTAAAAGCATGACTAAAGATTATAAATGGCAACCTCACTGGCGTTCTTCAAGACACCTAAACTGGCATTTCTTTTCACAATCACATAAGGGACTAGACTCTGCGTAGAGCCTCAGTCTCATGAACCCCAGCTTCCATTTTTGTTAAATGGTTACTGGTGTCACTGGTTTGTTCTCACACTAGACAGCGGGTCCCCACCCAATTATGAACCTAGCCCCACCTGCTTACCCCTGAGGGTGGGCCAGGTCAGGATGGAGTGTGTCCAGGACTGAGTTCAGGGACAGTGCTCAAGGCCTGCCAGGCAACTGATGCATGTCCACCTACTACGTTGGAGTCAGCAGGAGGACTAAAAGCCCAATCTCCCCCATAGGAGCCTACAGCCTCCTTAGGATATTCAAATAAAAACAAATTCATACTTACTAAGGACAAACTTGATTCCAAAGGATTGGGTACGGGGCAGGGCTGTTGCAATAGGAGGGAAAGGAATTGCTGCAAAACAGAGAACTCTCTGATGATAAGGTCTGCCAGCATCTCAATAATAGAGCAAAATTCGTTTTTCTTTTATAGGAAGGAGTAAGCCAGGCTAGGAAGAACAAGCGTGGGGAGATGGGCTGAAAGGGTGGGGTGATAGGACAGTAGATCAGAGAATACTAGTCCCTGAAGCCAATCCACTCTCAGGAAGGACTGCCTAAAGATCAGGGGCCTGGGAGAAGGAGAGAAGCTTAACCAAAGTTTGCTTAACAAGCATTCAGTTCCAATTGATCAGTGGAGACAGCATTTCAGCTAATCATTTATGAGGCCAAGAATAGGAATTTGGAGAGTCTGTGTCTGGCCTTGTCATTGGTCAGAAAGCACAGGCTGCAGCAGAGCCTGCCCCCCTAGCATGAATGACTGTGCCCAGGACAGGCCTCCAGTCCAGCAAGGGACACCCCACAGGGGCTCAAAGAGAGAGATGAGTCCAGCCCTCACTTCACTCAGCCCAGCCTTTACTTCCCAACACCTATCTCAGGCCACACTCCAGCCCTCCATCCTGCTAGCTGTGTGACCCACTCTCTCTGCTTCATTTCCTACCTTCTGGGTTTCCTTGCCCTTTTGTAACTCCTCACAGAAGCCTCGATAGCTTCCTCCAACCCAAAGGTGAGCCACTAGGCAACTTGTTTCAAACATCTTTCATGGAGAAAGACCTATTTTTGCTGTCAAAGCTTTGCCAAAGCTCAGTCACAAGGTAGTGGATTCTTGTAAATTGCACAGGACCAAACCTGGCTAGGCTTATAGTCGGCTCTCAGTTGGTCTTTTTGCATAAATTAGTTGAGTCACTAATTTAGATCTCAAGATGTAAATAATTCAAATTTTCATGTTTTTAAAGACAATGAAATATTGGTATTTGGCTAACAGCTACCAGTATTTCACTTCACACCAGTTAGGATGTGTACTATCAAAGAGAAAGAAAAAAGAAAAGAAAAGAAGAAAAGAAAAGAGGAAAGGAAAGGAAAGAAGGAAAGGAAAGGAAAGGGAAGGGAAAGGAAAGGAAAGGAAAGGAAAGGAAAGGAGGAAAGGAGAGGAGAGGAAAGGAGGAAAGGAAAGGAGGAAAGGAAAGGAGGAAAGGAAAGGAAAGGAAAGGAAAGGAGAGGAGAGGAAAGGAAAGGAGAGGAAAGGAAAGGAAAGGAAAGGAGAGGAGAGGAAAGGAAAGGAAAGGAAAGGAAAGGAAAGGAAAGGAAAGGGAGAAAGAAAGCTGGAGCCTTTGTGCCCTGCCAGCAGAAATGTAAAATGGTGCAGCCACTATGGAAAACACTATGGCAGTTCCTCAAAAAATTAAAAATGGTCGGGGGGATGGACTGGGATGGACTAGGATGGGGGTAAAGGGCAGGAAACTGTACTTGAACAACAATTAAAATTAAAAAATAAAATAAAATAGAAAAGAATATTAAAATGGAATTACCACATGATCCAGCAATTCCACTTCTGGGTATATATCCAAATGAATTGAAAGCAAGATCTCAAAGAGATACTTTCACACCCATGTTCGCAGCAACTTTATGCACAATAGCCAAGAAGGGGAAGCAACCCAAGCATCCATCCACTGGTGAGGAGATAAACAAATGTGGTATGAGGGAAATCCTTTTACATGCTACATGGATGATCCATGAGGATATTACACTAAGTAAAACAAGGCAGTCGCAAAAAGACAAATTTTATGTGATTCCACTTGTATGAAGCATCTACTTTAGGTAGTCAAATTTGTAGAATCAGAAAATAGTATAGTAGTTACCGGGGGCCAGGAAGGGAGAGAAATGAGTTGTTATTGTTTAATGGATATTAAGATTTAGTTTTCCAAGATGAAAAGTTCTGGAGAGTTGTTGCACAACAGCAGAATCTATTATAACACTACTGAATGCAAACTTAAAAATTTTAAGATGGTAAATTTTATGTTACCATGTGTTTTTTATCTCAATTTAAATTTTTGTGAAAATTTTTAATTACCAGTATTTCATCCTGGTAAAACAGCGCGGTACACCAGAAAGCAGAGCCCTGAAATCCAGCGGGGTGGTTGTTCTTTGAGATGGAGATGATGCTGCCTCAGGAGTGCTGCTGCTGTCTCGGGGCAGCAGTGCATCATCTGGGTCCTGGGGTGTAGACCATCACCACCCTCATCACCCAGCATCTGACTACTTCAGCCCATGTGCCACGACCCTGCAAACCTAAACAACATCTTTGTGCAAATCAGGAAAGGGCACTCCCCGGCAGACTCAGAACTATCTACATGTAGCCTGGTGGGAGAAGGAAACTTTGTGCAAAGAAATGGATACCCCTTTCCCTGCACACAAACAGGGCTGTGGTATGCTGCATGACTTGGCCAGCAAAATGTATCCTGGAATTCATCCCTACCCACCCTCCTGCCAGTTCCCTTGGTTCAGTGCACAAACCAAATAACCACATGTGGCCAGCCTTCCCAGGCCTTCCTCCAACTAGGGCCTATCTACCCAATGAGCAATGTGCTGCTTGGCCTTCCTTGGGTCTCTGCTGCCCCTCACCTGCGCCTTTCTTGAGTTCTGGCATTTCCTCCTGCTAAACCCACTGGTTCAAATGGTCTGCCCCCCTAGGCAGTCCACTACAGTCACCATTTAAAATTCTTCCACAGCTTGTAGTGTTTGAAGGAAAAGGGGCAAAGTATTTACATCCAAGCCTTTAGGGCCTCTCCCCCTTGGGGAGCACCTGGTAAGGGATGAAGTGGCTTCCTCCTCTGGGCAGCCTCCACCCACATTGCCACCAGGTTTGTTGGAAATGTCTTATGTCCCAGACCTCTCTTGGTACTTGTTACGTTGTAAAAGTGTTCAGAGCAACAAAAATCCAGACCCATTTCCCAGCACAAAATGAAAGAGAGTGACTATGGCTGGGGTTATTGACCAATATGAAGTGCCTACTCTGGCTGACCTGAAAGGGGTCAGTTTTATATCTTAGTGGAAATATCATTTTCATGGAGGAAAATAAGTCCTTTCCCATTTTAAAAAAATGGACAGAAAAAGGAAATTATTAATTGCTATTATGCGACCTGTTAAATGACTATGCAGCTCCCTACAAGTTGCTTACAGAATCTTGCTTTTCCTCGCTTGCTCTTAAAGATTAAACTAAAATTAGTCTGGTATGAAATGCTGCAGTTGTGTCACGTCTCACAAAGGGGAAGCCCCCTCCAAGCTCCCGTGCCCCTGTCCCGGCTCTCACAGGAAAGGAATCAATGTCACCACCACTGGCATGTCATCAGCCTTGGCAGGTACCGCCGTGAGCAGGCAGAGAGGCGGCTGTCCCACTGACAGCATCAGCTGTTGTTCTGCTGTTCCCAGTGGGATGTCAGGTACAACAGAAGGAGACGGCGGCAGGGAAGATCCCCAATAAGAAAGAAGTGTCATGTTGAGAATTATCTGGAGCAGCCCCTCTGCCTGCCTCCCGTATACAATAGAGACCCCCACGTTCCTTTCACTCACTCCCCCAACACGCAGAAATGAACATCTAGATCTGCCTCTGACTCCCCTTATTCATTTATTCATTCAGTAGATTTTTTTTAATTTTTATGTATTGGTTGATTTTAGAGGAAAGGAAGAGGGGAGAGCGAGTGAAAAACAATCATTCATTGTTCCACTTATTTATGCATTCATTTGTTTCTGCAAGTGCCCTGACCAGGGATCAAAAGGATCAAACCCACAATCTTGGTGTATTGGGACAACGCTCTAACCAACTGAGCTTCCCGGCCAGGGCCCATTCACTATTTCTTGAGCCCTGCTGTTTTGGGACAAACCATAATCCTCCCAGATTTACATGTTGAAACCCTAACCCGTGGTCCCTCAGAATATGACTGTATTGGGACCGGGTGTCTTTAAAGAGGTAATTAATTTAAAATAAGGTCCTTAGGGTGCTCCCTAATTCACTCTGACTGGTGTCCTTATAAGAGGAAATTTGGACACACAGAGGTGACGCCAGGGATCCGCACACAGAGGCAAGGCATGTGAGGACATAGCAAGAAGGCAGCTGTCTGCAAGCCAGGGAAAGAGGCCTCAGGAGAACTCGACATGCCCACACCTTGATCTCAGACTTCCAGCTCCCAGAACTGTGATAAAAGTGACTCTCTGTTGTTTAAGCTTCCTTGTCTGTAGTGTTTTATTACAGCAGCCCTTGCACCTAATGCACCTACCATGCACCAGGCTCTGTGCTGAGTGCTGAGAAGCAGCCAGGAGTCAGCTTCCTGCCTCAAGAAGCATCTTGAGAAGGATCCCAAGGGCCTTCCTGAGCTGCCCCTTGCCTACTGCCCCTGCCCCTGTCCCTGCTGGTTCCTGCCACATGGGTGCCTGCAGTCACCCCACTCAGCAGGCTAGTCCACCCTTGTGGTTCATGTCCCACTCTGACACACCCCTCCCACCCCCTCACCAGGCTGAGTCTCACCTATATTATAAGATTCAGCTTGGGTATCATCCAACCCTGATCTCTTCCCCACCACCCAGGTTGAGTTAGGTACCATCCACTCTGTTCCTATAGTCGTTTCTCTGACATTGCATTCACAATATTGAATTATAATTATCTCTTTGTGAGCTTTCTTTACCACAAAACTGTAAATTTCTCCAGAGTAGGCATTGTGTTTCATTTATACTATATCCCCAGAATCTAACAATAAACAGGTAATAAAAATCGTGGGAGATCAATAGATGGATGGATGATGGATAGATGGACAGATGGACAGATGGATGAATGAATGGTTGGATGGAACAAGAAAGGAGGCAGAAAGGAAGGGAGAGAAGGAAGGAAGAGAAAAGGAAGGGAGGAAAGGAGAGAAGGAGGGAGGGAGGGAAGAGAGAGAGAAGACCCAAAGTCCCAGGAAAGGATCCCAAGGAACCAGTCCTCTGCAGCACCCTCTCTAAGCAGGACCCTGAGTCAAGAGAACATCAGCTCATACACAACAAAACATTTCATCCTGGCCACCACTGCAAAGGTGCTGGTCAGGGAAGGAAAAGGGGGGGTGGGGAGGGGTGCCTATTTTTAAAGGAAGTTACAGTGACTCCTGGTACCACTGCAGGATTTGTCTACAAAGAGGCAAAGACTTCAGACCCTGTTTCCACTCTGCCTTCATTTAACCCTCACATGAGCCTCCTGAGGGTAGCACTCCCATTATCCCATTCTACGTAAGAGCAGCTCACAAGGCAGTGGAGCCAGGATTAGGACCAGATCAGGCTCCACCCAGGACACAGCAGGGGCTCCCCAGGGGGAACAGCATCCAGAAAGGGGAGCTGTCATTGCAAAGCTCAGCGGCTGCTGCTCGGAGGAGAGAGGTGGGAGGTGCTGCGTAGAGGAGTAGAGGACGGCTAGCCCCTGGCCGTCAGAGATGGCTCCCCTCCTCCTACACAAATTGCATTAACTTTCCAACACTCAGCCTCCTTTTCCATAAAACCAGAACCCAACTTCACAGGGGTTGGATTTTAAAGAAATAAGGTGTATACGATGGTGCTGAGGAATCATTAGCAGGAAGAGGCACATAAGCTGGGTTTGAAGGCCCTGAGATTTCAGCAAGGGGAGGAGGGAGATGAGCTTTTTCATAGGATGGGAACTCTCCCTTCACAGCATCCTGCCCAGAAAACCAAAGTGTGTTAGAAATGGGGGTCAGATTTCCATAAGAGGCCAGGCCTTAAGAGCTGGCACATTGATGGAGGAAGTCCAGGAGCCTGAGATGCCACATGCTCCCTCCCTGTAAACCAAGACTGCAGGGGCCACTTCCTGGGGCACAGTGGTGCTCAGCAAGGACAGACTTCTTTGTGGAAGTGACTATAAAGATAACCATGGACTCCAGCTGGGAAAGACACCCTCTCATCCATCTTACAGGTGGGAAACGTGATTCCCAGGAGAGGGAAGATTTGGCCAAGGTTACACAAGCCACCGAAGAGCCCTGACTCCTGCGCATTAGGTTATTGTCCTTCCCTCATCCACTCCAAATGCTCCCTCTGCATCGACTGCAGCTCATTCTCAGCAATACATGGTGTTAAAATATTTTCCAACACAGGCAGGAGCCTAGAATTCAAGAGGTAAATGATCTTCAATATCTGTAATTTGTTCACTAAAGGCTTGTTACATGGCAGCTACATGTCCATTTGTTCTAATCTTTACCGCAAACCTCTCTGATGTCATTCTATAGTTGAGGAAACTGAGGCTCAAAAAAGCTTAAAAGGACTTGACCAAGTATGTAAGTTGGGACGCTTTTGTTGCAGGCAGCAGAAAATTCAGCTAACGTAGCTTTAAGCAAAAGGACATGTGTTGTTTATGCAGCAGGAAGTCTGGATGGGGTAGCCCCGTGGCTATTTCTGCAACTTTGTAATGTCTTCAAGGACTTAGCCATTTTCATCCTTTATGAAAGGCACAGGGTCCTGCTCACGGAAAGAGCTCCTGCATATGCCGAGCCCTTTAAATGGAAATGTGCATTCCATTTAAACCTCACAGCCTCCCCATTTTACAAGTGAGGAAACTGGGGCTTCGGAGAGGTGAAGGGACATGCTCAAAGTCTCACAGCAGATAGCCAAGACTTAAACCAACCCTCTGACACCTGGTCCCAGCGGCCTCTCCACCCTGCCTCACCTTCCACCCACAGGCTGGGAGGGATGATTTAGTACCATCATCATTGTTTCCCCTTTATTGGGAAAGTTAGTCCTAAATCTGGGGGGTAGCTCGCAGAGAGTAGGTCTCAATTTTCTAAATGTGGGTGTCAAAGGACCCTCCTGATGGATTGGTACATGAAGGCAGAGATAGTTCCAATCTATAGATTTTTCTGTCTTGAAAAGATGTCCTGCACTCCCCTGGGTTCTAATCCTGACTCCAGCACTTCTGGCTGTGTGCCATTGGGCAAGTTACTGAACCTCTCTGTGTCTTGATGCCCTCAACTACAAGGTAGAAAGTGGTGCTGTGCAGATTAAATTAGTTAAGACATGTAGAATGCACCCGATAATGAATAGCTATCATCATCTGCATTATTCTGGATTGCAAAATGTCCCCCATCCTCCCCTCCTCATCTCTACCATTCTCTTCCCCAATACACACACATTACACAGACTGGGTGAGCCAGGAAAAGAGGAAAATCTTCAGGCTTGTAAGTGCTTATTAAAGTGACTTCCCATTAACGATATACTCGGTTGGGGAGTCCTGGGAGTCAGACCAGCCTCCATCTGTGCTCTTGTTCTTTGCAGCAAAGTTGAAACAGGGACGATGTGTCTTATTTGAGTAGAGATGACTCATCCTCCCTCTGAGCAATCACAACGAAATGTTATTTTTGGAATCTTGTGCTGTTGTATCCTCCAACAGGGAGGCTCGGGAACTGTGGAAGTGGAGGTCTCGTCAGGAAGACAGAAACCCTGCTGGCTGTTTCAGGCAGAACGTTTACTGCAGAGAACAAGTCTCCAGTGTGTTAGAAAATCTGAAGGCAGAATGTGGAAGAGGAGGAATGGGGAGGGTGTATCAGCACGAAGTAGCCACCCCCACTGGGACAAGGGGACAAAGGGGATGGTGGTGTTGGCAGAGCTGAGGCACACTCAGTGCTGTGCTATGGGTGGGGGGGGGGCTCTCAGTGGTCTGGACCACCGAGGGCGGGGATGGGGGCACCCTGAACCAGTACTGGGGCCTTGGAAGAAGAGGGACCACCAGGCCTAAGCTGGCAGCACTGAAAGAACACAGCCACTTCCATAGATGCTTCCAGAAGCAGACAGAGAAGAGCAACAGCTTCTCTCTTCCTGTCACCTTCTGATTATTGATTCTGCTTCCCCTGGACCTGGGAACAGGTTTGCAGACACCTTACCCCCATGTGAGAGAACAGGGCACGGGCCGTCCCTGGTGAGGAAGTGGAGCAGGGACTGACGATTGGTCACACGCACCGCACCGTGGGCCGCTCTGTGAGGGACGGAGGATGAGAAGGAGGACTGGACCCTGCCTCCAGGAGCACTGGCCCAGCCTGAAAGGGGAGACACACCCATACGAATGAGACAAGATAAGCCACTTGTCCATGAGAAGCCACAGGAAAGAAACTGGTGGGCCATGGCTGTTTTGAAAAAACTTCCAGGGAAATGTGGGATTTAAGCCAGAACAAGGAAAATTGGAAAATAGGGTTTTCTAGGAATGGGGAACAAAATGTAAAGATTCCTGGATTCTGCCTTTGAACTTTGGAAAGTGAATCTGTGGTTGATTGGATCCTGCTCCCAGCCTCAGGCTCTGCCCCTGCAGGGGTGTAGTTGCTGCCCCACCAGCAGAGGCTGGCCAGATGGCCACAGGATTGGCTCTGACAATGGACGTGCCAGTTCCCAGTGGGGGCTTGAAGAGGTGCTGGTATTCCACTCACCCGATGCTATGGCCTGAATTGAATCTTGCCGTGATTCTTATGTTGAAACCTTAACTTTCAGTAACTCAGAATGTGACTATATCCAAAGACAGAATTTTAAAGGGGTGAGTCAAAATAAAGTTGTAACAGTGGGCTCAAATCCAGTATAACTGATGTCCTTATAAAAAGAGGAGATTTGATGACAGGCACACAGAGAGAAGACCATGTGAAGACACAAAGAGAAAACAGCCATCTATAAGCCAAAGAGACAAAGGTCAGAAGGAACCAACCCTGCCAACAACTTGACCTTGGATGTCTAGCCTCCAGAGTCCTGAGAAAGTAGACTTCTATCATGTAAGCCACCAAGTCTGTAGTACTTGGTTATGGCGGCCTGAGCTGACTAATGCATTCTCCCTGAGTATGGAGGCCTGGAATAAGAAAACATGTGGAACCAAGCCCTGGGAGTCCAGCAGAGCTCCAGCTGACCCACAGCTCTCATGTAACCTGAGAGTTTGGGGATATTTGTTACTCCTGCAAAATCTGACTGATGCAATCTCAAAAGCTTTTTATATCTCAGTACCCCCTGCTGTGCACCACCTCTCCCTCGCCCCACCCATTGCCATCACATGGTTTTCCCAGGAGCAGTCATGAGCTACCATGATCCCTCTCCTCTGGCTCCTGGTGACTGGTCTAGTACTGGATGACTGGCTTGGGGACCTGAAACCCAAGAGAGGTCTGGTGATAGAAGATGAGAATGTAAAAACCCAGAAGCTCACCCTGTAGGAAAAGTGAAAGAGTTTATTTCTGCGTAAGAAGGAATAAAGCTGAAATGCAGAGAAAGGCAGGAGGCATGGGGAGTGCAAAGAGAGGGAAGCTACAGTGAGCCCGACTTCCCAGTTCCACTATTCCTGTGACCCACTTGCCTCCCTGCACTTCCAGAGTTTGCTCCAGAAAGGTCTAAGCCAAGTGTGGTGATCCCATCCCTCTCACCTGGCAATTAGTGTAAATGAAGCTGTGTGGTCCATTGTGGCCAGTGGGTCACCAGGGGAAAGGGTGTCTGGGAAGCAGTGTCAGCAGGGAAGCTTTCTCCTTCTTCCTGCCTGGAACATGACTGTGAGGCTGTACTGCCATCATAGAACTGTATAGAGCTCATAGTTAAAAACCAACACTCCCAGGAGTGGACAGACAGGAAGGACTCTAGTCTTACAGATGTTGCTGAGCTTCTGCGAGAGTTCTGGGATTGCTGACCTTCAAACTTCTTGGTATATAAAATCAAAAAACACCTTTGTCCCTTAAGTCATAGCTAGTAGGATTTTTCTCATACAACTGCAAGCATCCTAACTTATGTGCACAGTAAGGAGCTGAAGCCAGGAGTGTGGGGGTACCAACAGATGAGGCTAAGAGGGGGCTCAGCCAGGAGGGAAGTCAGACTTGGGGTTCGTGTAACAGAGTCTGGTTTTTATAAAGTCACATTGTGGACCAACAGGAGGCTGAAATAAGAAAACATCACACTTTTGGTCACATAATTAAAAATTCTGGGGACATAAGCTAACAACCCTCCTGGAAAGTTTTTTCACAAAGTGCTTGTTGGCTAAGGCCTTGTGAGAAAATGGTTTATAGACACAGGGATGTGAAGGACAGGCCCTGTGAAAGGAAGTGGGCAAGGTGAGCCTGCTGGCAGGCAACCCCAGAGCCACCTTCAATGGGCGTGGCATACTCACAATGGCCAAAGAGTGGGAACCACACAAATGTCCATCAGCTGAATGGATAAATGAAATGTGCTCTATACCCACACAATAGACTATTATTCAACCACAAAAAGGAATGAAGCTCCGCTACATGCTACAACGTGGACAAATCTTAGAAGTGAAAGCTAAATGTCACATACTACAAGATTCCATTTATATGTACTGTCCAGAATAGACAAATCCACAGAACCAGAAAGTAGATTAGTGATTGTCTAGGACTGGAGGAACAGGGAGCCTAGGGGTGACCGCTAAGGAGTGTGGGGTGTCTTTGGGAAGGATGGGAATGTTCCAAAATGAATAATGGTGATGTATGCACAAACCCATGAATATACAAAATACCATTGAATTGTGCACTTTATTTTTTAATTTTGTACTGTATTTTTTCAGTTATCACTTAGTCCCCTAATGCCCCACCATCCCCACAATCACCACACTGTTGTCCATGTCCATGAGTCCTTTTTCCTTTTTGTTCAATCCCTCCATCCTCTAACCTCCCCCTTCATAGCTGTCATCCTGTTCTATTTGTGAGTCTGCCTGTATTTTGCTTGCTAGTTCAGTTTGTTCATTAGATTCCACATATGAGTGAAATCATATGGTATTTGTCTTTCTCACACTGGCTTATTTTATTTAGCACAATGTTCTCTAGGTCCATCCATACTGTCGCAAAGGGTGAAATTTTCCTCTTTTTTACTGCTGAGTAGTATCCCACTGTGTAAATGTCCCATAGTTGTTTTATCCACTCATCTACTGATGGACACTTGGGCTGCTTCCATATCCTGGCTATTGTAAATAATGCTGCAGTGAACATAGGGGTGCTTGTGTTCTTTCGAATGAGTATTTTTGGTTCCTTCAGGATCAGCAGGTCAAAAGGCAGATCTAAAAGGTACACTTTAAACAGGTGAATTTAACTCCACATAGTATGGAATTATATCTTGATAAACCTGTTTAAAAAATAACCATGACCATGTGAAGTCAGCTTTCCACTGGAACCCCCATGAATATTCCCCCAGTGAACCCCAAAACTTTCCATTTCAGAGAGATGCTTGTTTCCTCCTGGGAGTCTAGAGCCTCTAGAGGGGCACCCAAAATGTGGGACTGATCACGGCTCTCCTACAGACCCAGCCCCTTCCACTCAGAGCCAGTTGGCATCCACGGAGTTACAGCAAGAGCTTGGCTTTTCTCTCCATCGCCCACCATCCACCATGGCATCCACCCCAGTGCCAGTGTGAGCTCTGCTTCCTACACACACCTCTCGGAGCCAGGCGGGACCCTGTGGGCCATCCAAGTCTAACCGACCCCTGTTACAGGTCCAGACAGGAGAAGCGACTTGCCCAGAGGCACACAGCTGGTGAGTGAAAGCCGAAACACTACTCAGCAAGCATGAGCCACAGAAACATCTTTGATCCGATCAGAGTATTAAATTTATGCCTACAGTGGGAAAAGTCCACTTCTCTATCCAGCTAGAGCTTGCAAAGCCATGACCTTGGAAGTCAGCCAACATAAAGTGCATGTAACATAAGGCAAGGACCAGGGAGAAGGCACTGTCAGACAAGGTCTCTGCCTCAAGCTGTCTGCAGCCTCTAATAGGAACAGACAAGCTGGAGTGCAGGGGAGGGTGCCGCTGAGCTGGCATCTGCCCATCTGTATGGAGTGAGACAGTGCTAAGCACACTCCCCACACGGGAATGGCATCTTACAATTACAGAGTAATTTAAAGGCACTTTGTCAGCTCCCTCCCCTTAGCAAAATGGAGACTCACAACCTTTTGTTATTTGGGTTGGGGTGGGGGTGGGAATGTGTAAGTGTTTGTGAGGTACCTACTTTGTGCAGAATTCTGCCCTTGAGGAACTTATCAGGGTAAGGATGCCCACAATTGTGCGTAATATGAGGCAGATGTTATGATCAAGTGACACTTATCATTGGGGCAGGAGGGAGCCTGCAGCTGGGACATGGGGCAGGAAGCAAGGCATAAGCTGCAGGGGAGACATGGCTGCCTGGCCCACAGTGGGTGCTCCGGAAGGGCTGGCTCCTCCTTCAGGGACCTGCTGCTCCGTAGTGAGTACAAGCTGTGACGTTGTGGTTTATAAGAAACATATATTTGCTCTTCATCCCCACTGCTGACACCAAGCTCCTGAAACCCTTGGAATTTCCTGTGATGAGAGGATAAAGGTGTCTTCTATGTTAATGAGGTGACTTTGGAAAGCACCTCAGGATGTGGGCTGGTTACCAGGGCAGCCAGCCATGTGACTGAGTAGAGGGTTGGGACTGAACATCAACCTTGGGGAGAGGATGGGACTGGAGGCTGAGTCCTATCACCAGTGGTCAGTGATGTAATCACTCACATCTGTGTAATGAAGCCTCTCTGAAATGCCAAAAGGATGGGGTCAGGGAGCCTCCAGGTTGGTGAGCAGGTGGAGATTTGGGGAGAGTGCTGTGCCCAGAGACAGCATGGAAGCTTCCCCTCTACCTTGTCCTACGCATCTCTTCCATCTGGCTGTTCCTGAGTAAAAGCCTTTTGTAATAAACTGGCAATCTAGTAAATAAAATGTTTCTCTGAGTTCTGTGTGCCATCCTAGCAAATTCATCAAACCCAAGGAGGGGCTCACTGGACCGCCCAGTCTGTAGGTAGGGAGTGGGAACCATCCTGTTGGACTGAGGCCTTACCCTGTGGGATCTGACACTCTCTCCAGGGAACCGTGTCAGAACTGAGTTGAACTGTAGGGCACCCAGCTGGTGTGGGGGGAAACCCACATATTGGAACCCCATCCATGATACGGTGCTCAGTAAAGTAAGAGATGATGAAGATGTTGATGATGATCAAAACTCAATGAAACCAAAGGACCCAGGAGGACCAACAAATAATGGTGGCTTTCCTGCAGGTGCATAAGGAGGAGACCTTTAACTCCCCTGGAATTAGCCCAACTGAGGCCTTAAAGGAATCCTCCCAAAGGTGTATGGGTTCAAGACTGAGGAGCAACATGTAGGAATGAACTGAATCCCAAGAGGAAGAGCAAGAGAAGAATACACACTGGGTTTGGCTAAATCTCAGGGCGACAAATCACCCAGCTGGAACTGTTTGAGGACACTCCAACCACCTTCCTTTTCCCCTGGGGCTGGGCCTCCACTGGCCACCCCTTCTGGCCCACTTCCTTGCCTGAGAAAGCTGCAGCTTGGCCTCTGTGGCTGAAGGAAAGGAGCTGAACTACTGGGAGGTCACAGGGACCTGTGGAGAGATCTTGAAATCAAGAGTCTAGGGGCTGAGCCATCACCCCACTCCTGCTAAGGGTTCTCACACAGGCACAGGAGTCCTCTCAGCCACCAGTCACACACACCTGGTGATGTCTCCTCCCTGCTTTGGTTGCTAGGACACTCAGCCAATTTGCAGGGCCCTCCCACTTAACCCCCAGTCCCCCTCCCCACACCTTAGGAAAGCTCTCTGACTTTATAACTGGTTTCCAGGAATGTTATAATTTTCACTCTGGCCTCTTCTCTCTCCCCCACTTTTATGTTCCCTTCATCTTGATTCAGTCTTCTCATTATTATCTATTTTGGTGTGTTGTTTTAGTCTTCTAAGCTGTCTCCAGTATTTTTGGAAAGAGATGAGGATGCCATAAATCAGTAAATAAATAACACCGAATAATAGCCAGCCTTCACTGATACTCCACTGAAGGATGACACTAAACAAAGCCCCTCTCATGCAGCACCTCATTGCATCTTCATGGGCCCATGCAACTAGCTTAACAGAAGACCAATGATCAGATGTATTTTATAGCTCAAGAAACTGGAGAATAGTGAGGCTACAGGATTTAACCAAGACCAAAGAGTGTGTGACGGGCCCTGGGCTTACCTGTGTGCAGTCAGCTCCACCTAGGACTCTCCACAACCACGCAGCATGGTCAACCCCCGCAGACACTCAGAAATAACAGGAGCTCCCACGTTCCTGACTCTTGCCTGCACTGTTCATGGAGAGGACTTCTGAGAAACCATTTCCCAAGTTCTCAGAGCAGGTAGTTGGGAGAAGTAATAACTAATGAAAGTTTGCAGCTCACAAATATCACATTAGCCACAGATGGAAGTATATTTGTGTGATTCAAACACTGCAAAATAAATCACCCTGAGTGAGCATATTAACATGTACTCTCAGAAGCATATTGCAACTCACGTCTTCAGAAAACAGATTTAGCTGCATCTTGTTCCACACCATCCTGCTTACCTTATCCAAGCTGTACAGTAAGGCCCTGTGGCTGGGGGACTAAGCTCTGCTGGTCCCAGCTGCCACCTCTGAACCACAGCCCCCTGCCCTCCACACGCTGCGCCAGCCAGGACCTCACAGCCACCAGAGCAGCCTGATGGGAGACTGGGAAAGTGCCAGGACCCAGCCCTGTTGTACTTCCTAAGTGGAAGCAAGGCGATCACAGTCCTCTCCTGCCAGACACACAGGGCTCCTAAACCCTTAAGAAAATGTCAAGTGCCTTCCAAGTGTGTGATTTCAAGGGCCAAGCTCAATCTTTCCCTTCCATCCAATTTAAAGTCCCCTAGAGACCTGATACAAGCCACAGAATCTGCCTGGAGACAGGCCAGGGGACTCAGACCAAGTTCATGAGTGCCCTGGGCTCCCCACACCCTCCCAGGAAGCCCAACCCCCTCCATCTCACGTGCACAAATGCCCGTGCATGTACACACTCGCACAGGGCATACACACACGGCACACCATGTGCACACACCCCACACACACTTTCCCCTTTGACTCCCTCCTGGGAGCTCAACCATCAGTCCGAAAAGACAGCAAAGTGCAAGATGCGAACTCGTCTGCCCAAGTTCACGTGAAGACCTCGGGCCATGTGGAAATCACATTGAGTCCCGGAGGACACATGCGGAAAATACACATAGGTCATGTCTACACGGTACCAGACACCACTCTCACTGGTACACGGAATCCGTAGCTGGAAACAGATCAGAAAATAAACTCTGCTGCGGAGGAGCAGTCCCGATGTGCTCAGTCCCTCCCAGCTGGTGTGCAGATGTGAGCGCAGGCAAGCCCGCAGACAAGGGGGGCTCCTGTATTCCAGCCTGGACTGTGACACGGGGTCAGAGAGGCCCCGGGAGTGAGGCCGAGCCAGCAGGGCCTCCGCTCTTCTCCAGGCCGACTGGCTCTTTACAGCTGAGAAAACTGCGTCTCAGGGGCCTGTCGTTCGCCGTCTGTCAGCGTGGTGGGCCAGTCTGCAACTTCCCCAGCACCCAGGATCTCATACCTGTGAGGACTCTGGAGCTTCTTTCAGTCTGGGGGACTCTTGGCTCCCTTCTCACCTCCCCCACTTCCAGCCCAGCACATTCAAGCACAGAGCCTGAGGGTTCGCAGGAGCAGAGAAGAGGCACCCTCTCAGAGAGAAGCGCCCTGGCCTGGGCAGCGTGCTCCCTCTTGGGGCCTTGGTGTTCCCCCTGTAAGATGGAGGCATGGGACAAGCTCCCTCTCAGCCCTGCCGCTCCCTAGCCCTGTGCTGTCCCCCAGACCAGCAGAACCGTGACGCTCATGCAGGCTGCCCTCTGTGGCTTTTGCGCCCCCTTCCTGGGCTTGCTTCCTCATCAGTTCTGGAACAGTCCTATTTCCCAGGTTAGGAGAAAAGGTCATGAGGAAAAAGAGCTCGCAAGGAAGTGTAAGAAACCAGAACCCGAAGAGGGTAGTGCTGAACCCAACGGAGAGGCAGGAAATGGTCGAGCCCAGCCCTAAAACCCAGTCACCTGACCCCCAGCTCAACGCCCTGCCCAGGCCACCTCCAGGCTTCTGGGGTGAATCCCCTTGGGGCTGGGAGGTGCCTACACTCAGCTCACCCTGCCCGGGGTCTCAGCCTCCTGGGACCGGGACTCCAGCCTGCCTACCCGAATGTTCTCTAAATGAAGATAACATGCCTTGTGAGGGACGCCTTGTCAGGTGAGATAACACCCCTGTGTGTCAACTCTTTGCCAGCTCGACACACCCTTGGTGCCATTCCTGCCCTGACAATGACCGCCCCCCACCGCGTGGCCTTAGACCACCTTCAAGGGCACATCCACTGTCCTCAGCTTATGGTGCCACACTGCTCACAGCTCCTACCTGGGCTGCCCTGTCGTAAATGGCATAAGACACTCTGGACCCAGGCCCTCTCTCCAGGCCCATGCATGTGCCACCTGCAAGGGGGGTAATTAATGCCCAGAGTGGGACAAAACTCTGGCCAATAGGATGTTGGAGGCTGTGGGTACATTCTTCCCATTCCTCTCCCAAGGGCTGTCCTGAAAAGCAAGAGGTACAGCCTTTGGGACAAGCGTCCCCTTCACCTACCCCGCCCACCCCGGCCAAAACCAGACATCATCCATGCTGCTCCCGTCAGTGGCCAGCTGCACAGCTCCCCCAACCCAGCTCTGCCTGCCCCACCCCGCTCCCTCACTCCCCATCCCTCACTCGCTCCCTAGGACCTCACACCCTTTGAGGAGCATTTTGCTTTCTGGGAGCCCAGACCAAGACTCTCAGTTTACTCCTGCATCATCTCCACACCCACAGGACACTGGGGAGCCCCTGCTGCATGCCAGGCACTGAAGGTGCCTAGATCAATAGCACACAGCTTCTCCTCCCTGGGAGAGGGCAGACCGAGGGAAGAGGAAACAAGCAAAGAAATACCTGTAAGAGAAGCTGGTTGGGCCAGGTAAATCTCTTACTGCCGGCAGCACAGCCTGGGTGACAAAGTGGGTTAGAGATGCTCAGCAGGAGCGGGAAGGGGCTGGGGACAGGGAGGCTGCGTGGTGAGCATCCCTGCCTGCCTGCCCAGCTCCACTCAGGGGTCTGCAACATAGGCCCACAAAGCCCCATGGCATCACCTTCCTGAGGACAATGACATCATTTAGGAATGCCTTCCGGAAAAGAAACAACTGAGGCAGTGGGAGCAGGGACTCTGCGCCCCAGTGTTCCCATCTCTAAACGGGGACGGATGACAGTAACTGTGCGTACCTGCCCCAAGTTGACAGGGGGTAATACATGAAAGTGTTCAGCCCAGGACCTAGCACATAGCAAATGCTCAATAAATATCAGCGGTCTTTCTTACATGCCTGCATGCCCGACACACAAATGCACACAAGCGCATGCGTCAGATTGTGCCATCCCTGTGAGAACAAAACCCTTCTCTCACCAGCGCTCCATGACTGCTGTGACTTATTCAGGTGCTACCTCCCCACGCCCTGTGCTTCAGCCACGGCTGCCTTCTGGCTTCACCCACGCCAGGCTCACTCACCCCGGGGCCTTTGCACTTGTGTTCCATCTGTCTGATTGCCACATGGTCAACTTTCATTCATCAGGTCACATCTCAGAGATCACACCCTCTCGTCCACTCAGTCTAAAGAGCTCCTGCCTCTCGTCCCACTCCTTTGTACATCATCCACCTCTTATTTTCTTGGTAGCACCACCACCATCTGAAATATGCTGGTTCATTTATTGGTCCACTGGTTTAATGCCTGTCTCCCCACTTGGCTACAGACTCCTTAAGAGCTAACCCTGTATCTGTCTTATTTACTGCTGGGTCCCCACACCTGGAATGATGCCTGGCACACTGGACGCCCTCAGTAAATGTGGGCTGAATACACAGACAGAGATGGTGCTGTTGGCTGTTCTGTCTGGCATCCAAGGGTCAGCAGATATTAAGTCTTTCCAGAACAGACGTCACTTCTTGCCCTGCCCTTGGAGAGGAAGGAGATGGAGGAAGAGGAAGGGCCAGGATCTCCAAAATCTACCCCCACCCACCAGCTCCTAAAGCCCTGGAATCAGCAGCCTGAGCTGAACTTTTCATGGTGAGGGCAGGCAGGGGAGAGGGGCTCGGGGGCCATCCCAGCCCCATCAAGGAGGACATAGATCAAAAACTTGCTAACTCTTGCTCCGGCCCCACTGCACAGCAACAACCCATAGAGCTGGTCATTTATTTTTTTGACCGTGGGGGTACCAGAAAGACCTTTGCCTTCCAAAGCCCGAGTGCCCCGCTGAGGCTGAATGTGCACTCCGGCCTTCTGCAGCTCTGGGGTCCGGAACCATCGCTGTTTCACTAATGACCATGAACCAAGTCTTGACCCAAGGCCAGCACTGTGCCCCAGTCTGCACGTGCACTCGCACTTACTTTGCCCCCAAATCCTGGTCGGGGGCACTGCCACAAGGGGTGGAATGCCTGCCCCCCAGACTGCCGCCTACAAGAGGGCCAGGCCTGAAGCAGAAAGACTGATGGCCGCGGCCCTCCTCACGCTTCCCTGGCTGGGCGATGCCGGAGCACAGACGCCCAGCTAAGCGGAGAGCTGAGCCCTCATTCTCACCCCACCACCAAAGCACCAAATACCAGGCTTTCTGGGGCCTCCCCTCGCCGCAGCAGGCCAGCAAATGTTTTCCATGCATCAAGAGAGACCCCTGCTGGCTGTCGCAAGCACTCCTGAGACTTGCTCAGGCTGCCTGTCACCAGTCCCGCTGGCCTTCTGCGCCCTTCACCTGGTCCAGCCGCCTCTGCCTCAGCCAGCCTGGGGACCCGCCCTCCTCCCTGGGGCCAGCTGTCTTCCCAGGGGGTTTCAGAGGTCCCGCCATGCAGGTGGGGAACTCAGCCCTGGAAGCCATGCCCAAGGAGCCCTGGTGTCCTGAAGCTGAAATGGTGCTCCTTGCCGGGGGGGGGGGGGGCCTTACTAACAGAATAAGATAAATAAATCTCTTACAAGTGGAATTTCCCCAGCAGAGACCCTCAGAAGCCCTGCCCTGGGCCAGGAAGCCCTGCACAGCCCTCCACCCAGCCTTCCACCACCTCCCCTTCCTGCCAGAGCTGGAGGGCCACCCCAGGAGCCTCCCAAGGTCCCCTCTCCCAGAAACACATGTCCCTGTAGGGATCACACCTTCCAGCCCTGATCATGGGACTCTAGGTGGGATGAGGTGCTTGGTTCTTCATCTTTGACTGGACTGGAACATTCTTAACTTTCTCCCAGCACAAGCTGAAACTGAGAATTCATACAGGGCGGTTGGTTGGTTGGTTGGTTGGTTGGTTGGTTTTTGTTTGTTTGTTTTCCAGTGAATGAAGGCTTGTAATGCCTTGATGAGCATGGTGAGTTCTGCAGAGGTATTTTTAGATACAGGTGTTTGTAAATTGTGGCAAAATACACATGACACAAAATGTACCATCTTAACCATTTCTGAGTGTACTTTAACAAGCACTGAGTATATTCAGGCTGCTGTGCAACCATCACCACCATCCATCCCAGAGCTTTTTCTCCTTCCCCAGAAGATCCTCTCTTCCCATCCAGCACTAACTCCCCATCCCTCAGCCCCCCACCCGCCCCGCCCCGCCCCGCCCCACAACCATCTCTCCACCTTCTGTCTCTGTGAATTTGACTATTGAAACTGGGAATTAAGATTTTATGCATTTTATGTTCACACCCCTCCTGCCCACTAGGAGTGGGGGTGTGATTGGATTTCTCTGATCCCTTCACACAGACGTGTTCCACCCCCAGCGCCCGGCAATGCCAGGCCTGTTGAGGACAGGGGGCAGGTGGGTGGGAACTCAACCAGAAGCTCATTCACTCCTCACTTCACAAATACCCTCTGGCCTCTGCAGGGTCCGGGAGGTGTGTTTGCGGGGCTGGGCACCCAGCAGTGGAGAAGACAGCCAAGTCCTTTGGAGCTGGCCTGGGAAGCAGCAAGACAAAGCAGACTGGTCATGAAGCAGGTGCTCAAACAGGTTTACAATTGAATGCTGCCCTTAGAAAGCATCCAGGGACCTACAAGGGTACACCTAGTCAGGGAAACCGGCTTCCCTGAGGAAGTTTCATCGAGACTGAGACCTCCAGGAAGGCGAAGAATGTTGGAGGAAGGTGTGAGAGAAGAGGAAATGAGAGGTATTGCTGCTGCGGCTGCCTCAACAAGTAACTATCAGTGTGCTGGGTTAAACGACACAGGTCTCATCTCTCATTAGAGCGCTGGAGCTCAGAAGTCCTGAAGTCTGGGTATGGCCAGGGCTCAGTCCTCCTGCAGGCTCTAGAGAGGAGCCCATGTCCTCAGCTTGGCCAGCTTGTAGAGGCTTCTAGAAACCGCCTGCCGTCCTTGGCTCATGGTCCCTTTTTCCATCTTAAAAACTTGTAGCATATCATCTTCATCTCTGTCTCTCCCCCTCCCTCCCTCTCTAACTCTCTTCTTCCATCATCTCATCTCTGTCTCTGTCTCCAATTCTTCTGCTTCTTTCTTTCCTTTATAAAGACCCTTGTGACTACACTGGGCCCACCTGGAAAATCTAAGATAACATCTCCATCTGCAGGTCCCTGCTATAATCTCCTGTGCAAAGTCCCTTCTGCCATGGAAGCCACCATACCCACAAGTTCTGGGGACTGGGATGAGGGCAACACTGGGGGCCATTATTCTGCCTACTACAGCAGGTGATAGGGCCTGAGTGAACACCTCCTCTTCAGAAGGGAAAGAAACTTCTCTGTAGGAAATGCCTGTGGCCCAGAGAATGTGATAGCCCCTGTGGGGTCTCCTGCTCATTGCTCATACTGCTACTGACTGAGAATATGACCTTAGTTGCTAGGTCACGTTTAATCTTCCCAGTGGCCCCTGGAGGTGAGCAGTGCAATGATCACCACCCCTACTTTTCAGGTGGGTACACAGGGCCCCACGGAACACCTCCAGGGAGCACTTAGCACTGAGCCTGGCCGATGGCAAGACCTCAGCAGATGGTGATGCTGGCAGCAGCACTGCTCACCGGTTGCGGGTGTCCTCCTCCCCCTTCGATACCTTAGCCCCACAGAGAGCAGAGGGATGTGACCACACTGGCCACCATTCCTGCCCGACCACTCAACCCTCCTTCCCTGTAGCCCAGCCCACTGCTCGCCTCCAGCCTCCAGGCCAGTGTTGGTAGCGTGTGCTCCAGATCCAGCAGCACCAGCCCTGCTGAAACCGTGCTGGAAACAAATAATTCCTGAACTCCAGCTGAATCAGACACTCTGGGCCGGACCAGCATTCCGGGCTTCACCTAGCTCTCCAAGAGACTCCAGAGCAGCTCAGACAGTAAGCTGTGTCCTCTTCAGGAGCTCAGCCAAGCTCTGTCAGGACTGCCCCCTGGTTTCTGTGCTTGACCCCCGTCAGGATGCCCCCTCCACAGGGCTTCCCAGAAACCCCTCACCGCCCACCCTATGTTCTGGAGGTCAGCAGTGACGGTGGTCACACAACCTATGAATATACCAAAATCCACCCATTGTAAACTTTAAAGGTGAGGAGGCAAATGATCTCACCAGAAGAAAGGATCTAAGGCTGAAAAGTGCACAAAACCACACAGCTGGCGGCTGTCCAGGGCCCTGCCAACTGGGCAGTCCCAGCTCTGGGGCCAGCGTCAGGCCTCAGAGCCACTGGGCTTCTCTGGGTTATTAGTGGGGGACCGATGCCATCTAGTGCTCACAGAGATGAACAGCAAGAACTCGAGGCGGCCCTGGGAAGAGAAGCAGCCACCTGGGGAGATCGCAGGAGAGGGGCCCAGAAAGGCTCACACTTCGCTCCTGACTCACTTACACACCCGCAGGGTGCGGTGCTCACTGACGGCTAGCGGCCCACTCCTGGGCAGGTATGCAAATTAAATTGGTTAAGCAAGATTTGAACCCAGCCCCTTGTGATGATACTAACAAAATGGGGACACTCTAGGACCAGAGCGTCCCTGGACTGGCTGTGTGTCTGAGTCACTCGCTGACCCTCTGTCACCCTCTACAGTTGTCTCACCCAACAGAAGTTGTACCCTTAGTGCCTACCTGGCCAGGTGGGCTCACCAGGTGAGGGGGGCACACCAGGTAGAGGCTAGCACACTATCCATCCTGCCCCGTCTAGGGCACCCACCAACCAGCAGCAGCAGGATCCCAGACCCAGGGAGCCAGAACACGGCTGTTTGTTCACAAGAGAATCTAGAAATCGAAATAATATGTAAAAACTCTGGGGTTTTATTTACAACTGGTTCGATATTTTTCAAAGACTACTAGCAGAAAATCCCTAGTTATGAGTTACTCCTGCAAGAAATGCATAACCTGTTTGGAAAACATCAGACAAACCCCAACTGAGGGACATCCTACCAAACAAGGGGATTGTGCTTCTCAAAAATATCAAGACAAAGAAAGGCAATAAAAGACTGGCTGTCCCAGACTAAAGCAAGGTAAAGAGACAGGACGATTGGGCGGTCTTGGATTAAATAACAGATTGGGGGGAGGGGGCGGCCAGAAAGAGCAGTATTTGGAACAATTGGCAAAATTTAAATAGTCTATATATTAAATAATAGTATTGTGTCAAACTTGAATTGGATAAGCACACTTTGATAGAGAATGCCTTTATTTTAAGACACAAACACTGAACTATTTAGGGGTAAAGGGCACACTGTGTCCAACTAACTCTCAGTTGGTTAAGGAAACACGTGCACAGACTGAAAGCAAACTGTGGCAAAGTGTTCACTGTTGGTCCTCATACCGCTGTTGCAGCTCTTGGTCTTCACACGATTGGTGTATACGGGGGTTATCCTGCTGTTTATACTATTGTTGCAACAATAAGTTCGAAGTTATTTCCCCCCAAAAATATATTTTTTAATCCTCATCTGAGGACATTTTTTCCATTGCTTTTAGAGAGAGAAGAAGGGCGAGAAGATGGGGGAAAACATCGAAATGAGAGAGAAGTACTGATCAGCTGCTTCCTGTACACATCCCTCCAACTGGGCATGCAAACCACAACCTGGGTAAGTGCTGGGAATTGAACCCACTGCCTTTTGGTCTACACAGGATGATGCTCCAACCAACTGAGCCACACCAGGCAGAGCTATTTCCAAAAATATTTAAAGACAGCGAGATCTAGCCTAGGACCACATGTTTCTACCCTCAGTGTTAATAGCTTGCAAGTCTGACCTGGCGTGGAACAGACCAGGCTGAAGAAGCCCAGCCACAGAAGCAGCCCCAGTCTCTGGCTCAGCTTGCCCCTTTCCCAGCTCATCATTGTCCCTTCCCCTCTCTCAGTGGAAGGCAGCCTGCTCCTACTCCCCGCTGATTCACAGGCAGGTCCCATGTGCTATGCTACATGGGGCCCTCGGGCAGTGTCAGGGCTGTCCTGGACCAGTGTCAGGTGTAGTCCCAGTTGCACTCCAGCCCCTGCAGTGCCTCCAAGTTCCCTGGTGACTGCAGGTGAGTGGTTCAGCCACCCTGAGCCCTGGGTTTTTTTCCTGTTAAGATGGGGCAGCAGTTATAACAAGATGTGGTCCAGGGATGAGGGATAGGGACAGATCCTGGACAGAGAGGTCCTGGGAGAAGCCTGTGGCCCCAGGAGCTTTCTGTCCAGTGGGGGACAGAAAGAGTACAATTGGCTATGAATGCTCTAGTCACCCCAAATCTCCTGTGATTCCAGGTTCCAACAAATCTGCTCAACACCACAGGGTTTTGTTGGCTACACTGAGTTTGAAGGCATTTGAATGTGACCAGTTCTTCCCAGGTCCACCTTTCCCTCGTATCCTGTACACACTTCCTGAGGGTGCTGAGGCCCCTGGAGTTGGGGGTCCCTGCCATAAGTGCTTATATTTCAGTGTTGAGCATCCCGAGCCAGAAACCTGTCATCCCAAGAACCCCTTCCTCCTGCCACCCTACACCTGCTCAGTCTCTCAGACTATTCCTCAGTTCAGTTCTCCTCTGCCTCCCAAAGGCACCGTCCTCATGCAAATCTTCCATGGCGATTTCAGCATCACCCTTCTGCTCACTGGTCTCCCGCCAGGACCTGCCCCAAGCAGGACCTGCCCCAACCACTGCCCCAAGATGTGACCCATGTCTGACCTGTTATTCCTTGCTTTAGATACATCAACACTGCCCAGAGCACTGGCTCCTCCACCCCACCCCGGGTGCTCAAGGTGATTCTTCATATAAGGGAAGAGTATACTAGAACTTCTGTTCATATCTATTTTATGTCTCACTTTCCATTCATTGCTTTTGGGGTGTTTTATGTTGAGAAATATATATATAGTCTGTACAGAAGGTATCCAGCCATGTAATATGAAAAACAGACATATATTGAAGAAGATACAAGATACAAGACACATTTTACATAAGACAATGACATCTCAGTCCCCTTCAAAGTAGGCAACTTGGACTTCACGCAGTTCTCCCAATTGCCATCAACTGCTCCATCATATTTTCCTGAATCTCATTGATGGTCTGAAATCTCCTTCCCTTTCAAAGATGATTTTAGTTTTGGGAAAAGCCAGAAGTCGCAGGGTGCCAAATCTGTGCTACAAGGGGGCTGAGTCACCTGGGCGATTTGATGTTTCACCAAAAGACTCTGTACAAGATGTGAGGCATGAGCAGGCGTATTGTTGTGATGAAGCTGCTAATCACCAGTTGCCCATAGCTGCAGCCTTCTGAATAATCCAAATAGATTCTGCAGAGGAATGTTCAAGCTTAATGCAAAATTTGATGCAAATTCATTGCTCTACTCACTCAGTCATTTTGAATGAGACAGCCACACAGCACATGCTCACTCAATGTCATCTATCACCCCCACTGACTAGTACAGTTAAGTTGTCATTGTTCATACATGTGCTTTCCAGTCCACTCTCCTTGGCTGCCAGGTTATATCGATGTTACACAAATCATTCTCATTATATTCACAATGGCTGGGCTTTTTGCAGACAAAGAGAGAGGTGGGATGCACAATCAGAAAGATCTATTGATCATGGCCAAAATGAAGGCCAAGGTCCTCAGCCAGAAGGAAGCTCCTCCCCATCGGACCCAAGCCCAGTCTCCAGGACTGTTGCCTCATTTCTCTGCACCCGCATCCTTGCTCTTGAAGCTCCCTCTTCCCCAAATTGTGCTGATTCTGCCTGGAATTGTGCCCACCCTGGAATATTAGCAAAACGCAGCATCTCAGTGGCTCCCAGAGCAGTAGCACTTCCACCCATCGGTAAAGCATCCTTACATTCATTCCCTCATTAGTTCTCACAGCCTCGCAGCTGATTTACTCAGGAGTCATTGTCTCCATTTTTCAGATGAAGAATGTAGAAGACAACATAGTAGTAAGCTCCTTGACAGTGGTCTCAGCGATGATTTTCTGGACTTAACACCATAAACAAAGGCAACTAAAGCAAAAATTTTTAAGTGAGACTATGCCAAACAAAAAGGCTTCTGTACAGCAAAGGAAACCATCAACAAAATAAAAAGGCAACTTATGAATAAGAGAAAATATTTGTAATTCATGCCCCAAAAGGGGGGGGGGCCAAAAGAACTGGAATTACCTTCTGGTGGGCAGGCCCCTTGTAGGACAGGCTTCCCCTGCTAGAGGAGTGCTCTAGGAACCCATCTGTGTCAGTGTACCAGCTGGCGTTGTTGTGAAGGGCTGCATTCAGCTTCAGTGATTTTTTTTGGAGACTCTTACACTGTGTTTGCCTCATTCATGATGGGTGATTTATGAGCACACCTGCCCAGACAGTCCTGAGTGCTCAGCAGTTTTTGACCAAAAATGGCATGACCCCTGTGCCCCACCCTCCCTGTTCACCCAATCTCGATCTTGCCCCAAGCAGTTCTTTTTATTGTTGTTGTTTCCCTGAATGAAAAAAGTCCTCAAAGGGAAACATTTGGCGATGTGGAAGACATGAAAGAAAAAGCAGCAGAAACACTAAAATGCATCAAAATCAAGGTGTTCAAAAACTGTTTTGAGCAGTGGAAAAAAACATCTCAATAGGTGTATTGCATCAAATGGAGAGTACTTTGAAGGTGACTAAAGTTTAAACATGTAAGAATCAATACACAATTTTTTGTAAATAAATTCTGGGTTTTGGGGGTTCTCCCTCACATATCTGACCAGTTAATATCCAATATATAAAAACTCATACAACTCAATAGTAAGAAAACAATCTAATTTTTGAAATGAGCAGAGGATCTGAATAGACATTTTCCAAAAAACATAGAAATGGTCAACTGGTACATTAAAACAGCAGTCCCCAACATTTTTGGCACCAGAGACAGGTTTCATGAAAGACAATTTTTCCACGGACGAGGGGTGGGGGTAGGGATAGAGCTCGGGCGGTAATGCCAGCAGTGGGGAGCAGAATGAAGCTTCACTCGCCTGCCATGCACCTCCTGCTCTGCCGTATGGCCCCTAACAGACCACAGACTGGTACCAGTCTTTGGCCCAGGAGTTGGGGTGGGACCCCTGCATTAAAAGGTGCTCAACATCACCAATCATCAGGAAAATACAAATTAAATCCACAGTGAGATATCACCTCACACCTGGTAGAATGGCTATAACTAAGCAGAGAGAACAAGTACTGGTGAGAATGTGGGAAAAAAAGAACCCTTGTGCACTGTTGGTGGGAATGCAAATTGGCGCAGCCACTGTGGAAAACAGTGTGGAGGTTGTTCAAAAACTAAAAATAGAACTACTATTTGATCCAACAATTCTACTTCTGGGTATTTATCTGAAGGAAATGAAAACACTAATTTGAAAGTATATCTGCTCCACTGTGTCCATGGCAGCATTACTTACAACAGCCAACATATGGAAGCAACCTAAGTGGCTATCAGTAGACAAAAAGATAAAGAAAATATAATACAAAAAAAGAAAGAAAATATGATATACATACAATGGAATATTATTCAGAGGAAACCTTGCCATTTTGACAACATGGATGGGCCTGAAGGGCATTATGGTGATAAGTGAGACAGAGAAAGACAAATACCATATAATTTCACATATATGTGGAACTTAAAAAAAAAAAAAACAAAGAATATCAGAAATTGTCCCAGGTCACAGTCATGGTGGCAACAGAGCCAGGAGAAGGACTCTCATCCCCTGACGAGTAATATGCCAGGTTTTCCCATGAGCTCTAATGTCTCCAAGGAGCCTCTGGGAAGCCTTCAAGGGGAGAAGGGTGGGTGCGTGTATCGTGCTGATGAACTTTGGGGAGGACTGGCTTCACCTTCAAGGGGCTTGCTTTCCTTTTCTTAGACCTGGGAGCCTCCTTCACAGGCACTGCCCTCTAAGGTAAGGAAAGAAAGAATAATCACGCCCTGAGTGTCCATCTGCCCAGAAGAGACCAAGGCAGCCCGGCCCAGCTTTAGCCAAGCCCCGCCCCCTGCCCAGCCCAGCCAGAGGCAAGACCAGTGGGTCAGCTCATCTGAAGACATGCAGGACCAGTCCACCCAGTCCTGCCAGGCCAGAGCCACCCAGGGTAGCCCACACAGAGTCCAGAGCTCGGCCTGGCCTGTCAAGCAGCCCATCCCAGTTGCTAAAGAAGTTTGGTGTGGAACATTCCAGAGCCCAGCCTTAGGCTTAGCTCAGCCCAAAGGAGAGTCAGACAGCAGTCAGAGCCCAGGCCAGGCACAGCGCTCCATCTTAGTTACTGGCCAGCAGAAAGCACGTTCACCCCAGCCTGGGCCACCTGCCCCACCCAGTACCCACAGCCTCTCAGCTCATAGTCCAGGCCATGCCCAGCCCAAAGCCCCCCATCTGGGCATCCTAACAAAACAGCCCAGCTCTCCTCTGCCCAGCCTGATTGGGCTGACACATCATGGGGACCTTCCTGAGGAAACAAACAGACCTGAACCTTGATGGGGGTATGGGGAAAGGGAAGAGAGCCGCTGAGTAAACCCCCCTCCAGGCCTCCACCGCAGCCCCCAGCAGCCTGTGCCGTGTGGGTGCCACACTCTCCCTGAAGCAGAGACAGGAATGTCCTTCCTCCCGGAGTTTGTGCAGGTTCCCAGGGAACAGCTAGGCATATCAGAGGCATCTAAGAAGGTTTCTGAGCAAGTACTGGGCCTCTAGTGGCTTCTCTGCATGGGGAGAAGCTGGGGAGGTGAGGAGTCCTGTACCTGGGAAACACAGCCAGGATCCAGCTTCAGGGACCCTTGGGTCACCCCTGCTCTAACTACAGCTACGAGACCCCAAAGCTCAGAACAACCCAAGGTGGCTGAAAGCTCCATTAAGTGGCCTCAAGAGACACCTCAGGGACTATACTGTCCAGTTCCTCTTCTTGAGTCTGGGGAGTGACTGGTTAACAGGACTGGCTCTGGAACCAGATGACCCACATTTGACTCCTGCTCTTCTACTTCTTCCTGTGTGACCCAGGTCCAGTTTCCAACCTCTCCATGGCAGCCTCCCTTCCCTCATCTGTAAGCTGGAAGTAAATAGCACCTCTCTCCAAGGGTGCAAGTCTAGGTACTTAACCACCAGCAAGGCAGGTACTGAACAATGAAAATAGTGCCGGGGGTGGCCGGCAGTTCCAGCACCAGACAGGATGAGGAGCAGTGTCTGGCTCCTCTGAGAGGACATATGAGGCCTCCTCCCCATAGTCCCCTTTGCCCAGGCCAGCCCTGCCACAGAGTCCTTGACTTCTGGGTTTCTGAGAGCCTTCAGGATTCAGGAGCTGGCCTGGAGATAAGTGGCCTCCACCAGCTCTGAGGGAGTGGCCCGAGCAGGGCTGAGAGTCTTCAAGGCAAGAACACAAGACAAAGCCTCCAGGACCCCTGTGGTGGAGCAGCATGTTGGGGGCAGGAGTTGAAGGCTGGCAACAGTGACCAGGTTTCACCCTGGTGTAGAGGCTGACATGGCATGGGGCAGCCTAGGGCCAGAGCTCCAGCTTCCACAGAAAGAAGCTATTCGATGTGATTGGAAGAGAGAAAGAAAAGGGGTTAATGCAGGTAAAGTGCTTAGACTGGTGCCTGGCACGTAGTGAAAGTGCTCTACCACATTTGGAGATGGAGACGATAGTGATAGTGTATAGTCAGCATTCTGCGGAAAAACATAACCAATAAGATGTGTACACATATTAAGACACTTGTCTTACCAAAACGGCCCACGTGGTTATGGAGGCTGGCAAGTCCAAAATCTGCAGTGGGGGCTGGCAGGCCGAACCCCCAGAGAAGGCCTGATGCTGCAGCTCAGATCTGAAGGCATCTGCTGCAGAATTCCTTCTCCTCTTGCTAGGGGAGAATCGGCCTCTTTGTTCTATTCAGGCCTTGGCTAATTGGATGAGGCCCACTCTCATTAGAGAGGGCAATCTGCTTTTTTCAAAGTCCACCAATTTAAATATGAATCTCCTCCAAAAACACCCCCACAGAAACATCCAGAATGTTTGAACACATATCCAGCCACTGTGGCACAGCCAAATTAACACATGACGTTACCCATCACAAATAGAGATGACAAAAAATACAAGTGTCCCTGACTGGTGTGGCTCAGTGGATTGGGCATGGCCCCATAAACCAAAAGGTCACCGGTTAAATTCTGCCAGGGCATATGCCTGGGTTTCAGGCCAGAGTCTGGTTGGGAGCATGCGAGAAGCAACCAATCGATGTTTCTCTCCCTTTCTTTCCCCCTCTCTTCCCCTCTCTCTAACAATAAATAAATAAAATCTTTTTAAAAATAGATTTGGAAGACAAAATAATGTCCTCTTCCGAAAGATGTCCACATCCTAATTCCCAACACCTGTGACTTTGTTACCTTATACAGCAAAAGGGACTGCAGAGGTGATTAAGACACATCAACAAATAAGACAGGTGAATGGCCAAAAAGCACATTGGAAAACACTCAGCACAGCAGTTGGGAAAATAACTACAGTGACAGACCACGACACACACAACGAACGGCTAGAATGCAGAAGGCTGACCAAACTAAGTGTTAGTGAGTGTGCTCTAACCTCTCCACTCTTCCACTTCCATTATCATTTCAGCTCAGATTCTTAGGAACTCTTGCCTTTACTGTTAAAATGCTTTCTTTACAAGTCTCCACATTTTCACTGCTGCCACCCTCCAGTAGTTCCCGCTGCAAATAGCTTGCTGTGGTCTGAATGGTTGTGCCCCCAAGCAGTTCATATGTTAAAATCCTGATGTCTGAGGTGAGGGTAGGAGCTGGGACCTTTGGGAGGTGTCCAGGTCATGAGAACAGAGCTCTCATGAATGGGATTAACGCCCTTATAAATGAGACCCAAAAGAGTTCTTTCTTGCCATGTGAGGATATGAGAAGTCTGTGACTCAAAAGAGGGCCCAACTGTGCTCGTACCCTGATCTCAGACTTCCAGCCTCCCAAACTGTGACCAATACATTTGTGTTGTTTATAACCCATCCAGCCTGTAGTTCTTTGTTCTGGCAGCCTGAATGGACTAGCACAGACAATTGGTACTGTACATGGGGTTGCTGCTATAACAAATACCTCAAAAATGGGGGGTTGAACCTTGAGGTAGGAGATTATCCTGAATTATTTGCATGGGACCAATGAAATCACGTGAGTTCTTAAAAGCAGAGAACTTTCTTGGCTGAGCCAGAGAGATTCTACCTGAGAAGTATTTGATCTGCCATTGTCAATTCTACAGATGGAAGAAGGGAACTACGGGCCAAGAAATGGAGCAGCCTCCAGAAACTGGGAATGGTCCTAGGCCTTGAGAACCTGAATTCTGCCAACATAAGCAAAGAAGTAAATCCTCCCCTAGAGCCTCCAGAAAAGAACACAGGCTGGTGCTGCCTTGATTTTAGTCTGATGAGTCCCATTCCAACCCCTGGACTAAGAACTGTGAGATAATATATCTGTGTCATTTAAGTCACTAAATTTGCCGTGCTATATTGTGCCAACAATCAAGGACTAATAGAGTGGAGATGATAGGGACAGCATTGAAGATGGAAGTGATAGAAATATATAATAATGGAAATAGATACTGGAAATGTTAGAGATGCACACATCCCTTGAGACTTATCCTTGGGACTTAGTCAGAGTTCCTTGAAAACTATGGCCACAAGAAAATGACAGAACACCCCTGATTAGTCCATAATTAGGCAAAATAACAACTCCTGCAACTACAGAAACCCCACAGGGGAAAGAAAAGAAAGAGAGATCTCATTTGGTAGGTAGGTGCCTGTGATACACCAGGCACTGTGCTGGGTTCTTTACGCATGTTCTCTCATTTTAGCTACATCAGCCCTCTGGGATGGACATTTTTATCTGCAGTTTCACATGAAGAAAACTATGTTCAGGAAGATAAAGCCACTTGCCCCAGTTCACACAGCAGGGCTTCAGCCCAGGATCCAAGGGAACTTTGCACGACCTAAGACCTGAGGCAGCGCTGGGAGACTGCAGAGACAGGCAGCCCTGGTGACACCAAAGGGAGCAGCAGCACCACAGCCTGGAGCGCAGGTGGTGGGTCTGAAACAGGAGGGATAGAAAGGCTGTGGGTCCCCCGGGCCAGGGGACACTCAGGGGGGAGGGCTGGTAGCATCATAGGTGAGTGCTATAAACTAAATTGAATCCCCACTCCAACCCAAAATTTACACCTCCTAAACTATGTAGCCTCAGAACGTGACTGTATAAGGAGAAAAATTCTTTAAAGAGATCAGATGAGGCCATTGGGGTAGGTCTCACCCAATATGACTATTGTCTTTCTTTTTTTAAATTTCTTTTTTTAAATATTTTATTGATTATGCTATTAGAGCTGTCCCATTACCCCCCTCCATCCCCCTCCACCCTGCACACCCTCCCCCACCCACATTCCTCCCCTCTAGTTCATGTCCATGTGTCATAAGTTCTTTAGCTTCTACATTTCCCATACTATTCTTGCCCTCCCCCTGTTTTCTACCTACCATCTATGCTACTTATTCTCTGTACCTTTTCCCCCTCTCTCCTCCTCCCACTCCCGTGTTGCTAACCCTCCATGTGATCTCCATTTCTGTGGTTCTGTTCCTGTTCTAGTTATTTGCTTTGTTTCTTTTGGTTTTACTTTAGGTGTGGTTGTTAATAATTGTGAGTTTGCTGTCATTTTACTATACATGTTTTTTATCTTCTTTTTCTTAGATGAGTCCCTTTAACATTTCATATAATAAGGGCTTGGTGATGATGAACTCCTTTAACTTGACCTTATCTGAGAAGCACTTTATCTGCCCTTTCATTCTAAATGAAAGCTTTGCTAGATAGAGCAATCTAGGATGTAGGTCTTTGCCTTTCATGACTTGGAATACTTCTTTCCAGCTCCTTCTTGCCTACAAGGTCTCTTCTGAGAAATCAGCTGACAGTCTGATGGGAACTCCTTTGTAGGTAACTGCCTCCTTATCTCTTGCTGCTTCTAGGATTCTCTCCTTCATTTTCACCTTGGCTAATGTAATGATGATGTGCCTTGGTGTGTTCATCCTTGGGCCCAATTTCTTTGGGACTCTCTGAGCTTCCTGGGCTTCCTGGGAGTCTATTTCCTTTGCCAGATTGGGGAAGTTCTCCTTTATTATTTGTTCAAATACATTTTCCACTCGTTGCTCTTCCTCTTCCCCTTCTGGTACCCCTATAATTCGGATGTTGGAATATTTAAAGATGTCCCAGAGGTTCCTAAGCCTCTCCTCATTTTTTTGAATTCTTATTTCTTCATTCTTTTCTGTGTGGTTGCTTCTTCCTTCTTTCTGGTCCACTCCATTGATGTGAGACCCAGCTTTCTTTCCATCACTGTTGGTTCCCTGTGTATTTTTCTTCATTTCACTTACTGTAGCCTTCATTTTCTTCATCTAATTTGTGACCAAAATCAACCAATTCTATGAGCATCCTGATCCCCAGAGTTTTGAACTGTGCATCTGATAGGTTGACTATCTCTCAGTCACTTAAAAGGATGGATTCTGGGGCTTTCATTTGTTCTTCTGTTTGAGCCATCTTTTTATTTTTTGGTCTGGTCACACCTGTTATGTATGAGGGGCAGAGCCTTAGGTGTTCACCAGGGTGGAACAATCCAGTTGCTGAGTTGTGATGCTGTATGTGGGTGCGGGGTCCGAGAGGGAGCAATGGTGCTTGCTCCACTCTCTGCCAATTTCAGTTTCTTCTGCCACTTCCCCCAAGCAAACTGGACCTTTTGGTGCTCATTCCCGTGTGGGTAGGCTTGTGCACCCCATGGGTCTTTCCAATGACCTCTCCTGTGAGGCTGTGAGGCTGGGAGTCTTTCCCTGCACCTCACCCCCCACAGGTATTTTCAATCAATGCCCCAAGGCTCTATTTCCCAGTGCTGGGATCCTGGGTTGTGCTCAGTGCCTTGCTTCACAATCGCCACCTTACTGGATCTGCTGGTTGCCACCCCTCGTCCAGGGTTTGCCAGCCACTGCTTGCATGCCCAGGGTCTGCCTGCTGCGGTCTTACGTGCCCAGTCCCAATGCTCTTTGTGCTGCGAAACCCCTCTCTGCCCGCCTTCCCAACTCCGCCCTTCCTACCGGTCTGGATGACCATGTCTATTTTAAGTCTGGTTGTCTGACTTCCATACAGTTCAGTTTCCTGTTAGTTCTGGTTGTTATTCTGTTTCTAAATTGTTATTGTCCCTATCTTGGCTGTGGGAGGAGGCACAGTGTGTCTACCTATGCCTCCATCTTGGCTGAAAGTCTGACTGTTGTCTTTCTAAGAGAGGAAATTTGCAGAGATGCCCAAAGAGAAAAGCCCATGTGAGAAGACAGTGAGAAAGTGGCCATCCGCAAGCCAAGGAGAAAGGTCTCAGGAGAAACCAGCCCTTCTGACACCTTGTTCTCAGACATCCAGCCTCTAGAACTTCGAAAAAACAAATCTCTGTTGTTTGAGTCATGCACTGTGTGGTCCTTTGTCGTGCAGCCCAAGCTGACTAACATGGTGTGGATGGCTTAGGGTCGAAACCCACTGAGATTGCTGCCCACATCCATCCACATAGTGTGGCCTGGGAACAAGGGGCCTGCGTTAGGTGGCTTGTCTGGAACAACTACATCCCTTCAGAGTGAGCATCTGTACTGCTATCCCTCAAAGAGAAATCATAAAACCAGCATTCTTAGCGGCAGCTATGACATTGCTCCTCCGGCCACTAAACAAGGGAGACTCCCAAGTGTTGGGACTCTCATGGGGCCAAGCATGAGGGAGAAGTGAGAAAACTTGTAGTTGGTGGTGTGTTTGATATATTTTAATTGGCAATAACTTTAATATTTCTACATCCCCTGAACTCACAGTGTAAAAAAGCTAAAATCTATACTCTCAAGATCCCTTTGCTGCAAAGGTCCTGTGTGCAATTTACATTCAGCCAATGAGACACAAAGGCGTGAAATGTGGAAGGCAGGGGGAGGAAAAGGAAGCCTCAACAACCAGGCACACGGGCTCCAGCAGACAGGTTTGTGCAGTTCCTGGACTCTGAGCATCAGACTCTCCCACAGCTTCCTGACCCCAGAGAAGCAGTCATTGCATGACCTCTTTGAGATCAAGGCTGCAGGCGAAGCCCCCTAACTTCCCTCTGGCCCTTCCAACAATTTTGTAAGCACTTAATAATCTATATTAAATGCCTTTCTGCTTAAAATGCCAGGAGTGTGGAGATCCCAGTCAACTATACTGAGACTCCATCCAAGAGAAAAATGGCAATGAGGCCCCTCGGCTTCAATGAAATACCTGGGATGATGTTCAGACTAGACATCAATGTGACTTTGGACTTGATGCCATTTTCTGAACACATAGAATCCTCTAGAGCTCCTTGGAAAATACCAGGCAAGGAAAGGAGGTATATAGAAAATAACTTTTAATTGTCCTTTCGGGGGGACACAAAATGCTTCAAAAGGTTAAAACTTTTCTTAAAGAAGGAAGGAGGAAAAACTCTATCCTTGTCTGAAATACATGTATTGAGTGCTTACTAATCAAGCCATAAATATTTATTAAGTATCTACTATGTGCTAAGCATTGTACTAGGACAATTACAAAAATTATATGATGTTAGGAATAAAATACCCTATCACTTACTTAGAATTTTTCCTTCAGATGTTTTTTGATAGATGGCATGAACATGTACATAATGCTTTTCCAAATTCTTAATAATCAGTTATTCAATACTATTAATTAAGTAATCTTTTTCTCATTATCTGTGATGTCTGCTTTAGCATTCAGTATATTCTATTAAATAATTGGCTCTAAATTGAGTTTAACTATTGGACCTGATATGCTTAGTAACATCCAATGCTCTCCTTTTCTTAAAATATTATTTTATAGTCTAGCCTTTTTGTTTATTGTATTAGTCAGCTTTTGCTAGGTGGTGCTGCAATAACAAACAGGCCCCACATCTCAGTGGCTAACAACTGCAAAGGTCAGCTGTGGCAGCTTCTGTGGCACTGCTTCATCAGTACCTCAGTTCAAGACCCAGAGTGAAGAGGCAGTCCCCACTGGGGACATGGTATGCTCACAGCAGAGAAAAAGGAACAAGAGAGCTGTTAGGAACTCATAATGCCTCCTAAAGCTTCTGCTAGGTTGTGGCCAATCTGCTTACATGCCATTGGGTAAAGCAAGTCACATGACTAGGCCCAATATCCTTAGATACAGAATATATATTCCTCCCACCAGAAGGCAGGCAAGGAAGTCACATGACAATGAACAGGATGTATGGTTCCCTTGCAGAAAGAGGGGATGCTTCGCTGGAAACAAAAATATAATCTACCACATTCTTCCTTTGAACAAAAATCAAGTAAAAAATGCCTTTGGAGCTTTTAATTTGCAGGATATTAAATGTATACACTAACATGAAAATATTACACTTCGTATAGTCTTTAATCTCCCAACCAGAAACATGGCACTTCCCTCCATTCATTCACAACTCACGGCTTTTCCATAAATACCCTGCCTTTCTCTCATCTTACGTGTGTGGGTGCATGTATGTGTGGGTAGCAACACACAAGTGCTGTCATTTTTTCCCATGTACATTAAAGAGTTAAATATAAAAATAAATATAATGGAACTAAAAAAAGTTAAATTGAGTAATTATCACTTCTTTGATGACGTTTTACTTCCCAAGCTTTGGAGCGATAGAAAACATCACAAATGAGAGTTCATTGGTTTAAAACACATAAAAGGCCTCAAAGTGGTACAATTAAAATTAAAAGGGAACTACTGGAGTCAATGCATGTTTCAAACACAACAGAAAAAGTGTTGATTTCAGAGTCTTAGAAAGGACTAATGTGTGTTTGGTGGTGGGAAGCACCTTGGGGAAAGGCACATTCCTCAAAAGAAGAAACTCAAGTCACAGGAAAGGGAATACCTATTTTTAAATGGTTCAGCCTCACTGGTAGTCAAAGAAATGCAAATTAAAACTACAGTGAAGAATCATTTACATGTTGTAAATGAGCTGTGAACTCTCTTCATTGTAATATTTGATTCTAGTGAGAGTGTGATAAAAAAAATTCTCATGTGCATTTCCAGAATGATGTAAATGAGAACAGCTGGAAACACCCCTCACCAAGCATTTGGAAAGTGCACCTCAAGAACCTCAACAGCGCCCATTCCTCAGACCCAACAGCCCCACTTCTAGCACCTTGACCTCAGGAAATATTCAATGGACAAGAAAAGGCTATTTTTAAAAAGATTTTATTTATTTATTTTTAGAGAGGGAAGGGAGGGAGAAAGAGAGAGAAACATCAATGTGCGATTGCTGGGGGCTGTGGCCTGCAACCCAGGCATGTACCCTGACTGGGAATCGAACCTGCAACACTTTGGTTTGCAGCCCGCGCTCAATCCACTGAGCTATGCCAGCGAGGACAGAAAGGCTATTTTTAAATATTCACTGGAGTTTTATTTGTAACATCTAAAAAAGCAATACAGTATTGTAGACAGTAAAAAGTGGGGTTTCAAAAAAAAAACAAAAAAAGGATAGACTCCAATTCTGGTTGTGCCTTTTTCCATTCTGTATCACACGGTAGCCTCTTAGTTGCCCCTCAGCCTCCATTTCTTTTCTGTAAACCTTTGCAATAAAGCAGGACAATCGCCTGCAGGTTGCTGGAAGGACTGAATGAAATGTATGTACACAACTGCTTTGTAACTGAATATAAAAGACATTTTTATTACCTCTATCATCAAAGTAAAGGGACCAGCCCATACAGACAACTATAGGAAAAATGTTAAGTACATTATGCTACATCCACCCCATGGAGCATCAGGCAGCCATTAGGGACTATAATTATGAAGATAACCTGAAAGAACACTCCTGATTTTTTCAAGCAGAAATCAAAATGGTGTTACAACAACATAAAAACCATGCACATAAACAAAAACGGCACAGAAACATGGCAGGGAAATGAGGCCAGCTTCCGCATTAAGGTGGTAGATTGCAGGCAGTCTTTCTTTTATTTCTGTTATTATTGCTGTGATTTGTTTGTGCAGAAAATGAAAGTCAGGGATAAGGAGAATTGATATTGAACGGTATCGGGCTTCCTCTCATCTCCTGAGGTTCTGCAGGCTTCACTACCTCTCCTGTGGATGAGACAGACTGCGGAAATTTTCCTCTCGTTACCCCAGCCTCGGTCCCCAGGGTGAACGCCTACTAGATCACAGTGTGTTCCATTTCATTCCACCTGACAAGCTTTACTGAGCAACTACTTTAACACCAAGTTCGGCAACAAGGCTAACGAGGTATATACCTTGATGAGGGTCAGGTGCAGGTCCTTGGGGGCAGAGAGAGGCTGTAGGATAAAGTGAAGAGCTGGGGCCTTCACAGAAGGCAAGCAGAATGGCCAGTGTGAGATCGTGTGGATAAACATTGTGCTGTGGGTACCAGGCCCCAGCATGGGGCTTGCCACATAGAGGGTGTTCAATAAACATTTGTTGAATTGAATGGCACTGAACTGTAGTGATTGGGGAGGCTCATTCCCATGTCTAACCTCTCCTACTCCAGCCCAGGGTCAAGGATAAGCATGGCCGTCCTGGGAAGCCCCTCACCTTTCTCCTGGTGGCGCCTTTCCCCTCGGCCTAACCAAAACCAGGGCTCCGCTCCCAGCTCCTCACTCCTGGCATGTGTGCTAGAAAACAGCCCTGCCTGTTCCCTGAAGACCTCCAGGGCTTTGCTATTTGAAAGATGAAAACCCCAGACCTGAGGAGTACTCACAAATGCATTTTCCCATTTGTAGAGTCACTTAAAAAAAAAAAATCCTGCAAAGAAACAAGAAACACTCACAGTTGGGTTTAGATTTAATGAACCACTTTTACTGAAAAGAACAAAACGACACAGGACAACTAACATTCCAGGGAAAACAGCAATCCTGTTGGCCCTGTCTCCTTTGTCATTCCTCCTCTGTGGAAGCTGAAGAGGCCCTGTTCCCCTCCCGTGTGTATGAAGGGCCCATTGTGATCAATAACTGCTTCTTCTTTTCATGTTTTCAAGGACCTCTCGCCAGCCTGCTAGCAATTCAATTGGCCAATCGATGGACATTTTCCGTCCACCGCTGGGAGCAGCCACCACCCCCCTACCGCACCGCATGGAAATGTTTGCCTGGGGATCATCACTTTTTTCTTAAACAAAATTCCTCTTGCACAGCTAGACTTGAAATAGATTTTCTTTCCCTAACTTTCGTATTCATTTTTATGCTAAAATAAACACCTTATAGCTAAAGAAATTCAGATACACTCAGGCTACATCTTATCACAAGGCAAGTAAACAAGCAATCCCCTGGGAAAATGAGCCACCAGGCTCCCTCTCCAAACCTGGTGGCAGCGGAGACATACTCCTCACCTGCTGGTGCTTTTATGCCAGAGCCATGTTCCTGCCTTCACTACTCAAAAATGCCCCCATGTGCCCACAGATGGGGCGGGCCTCTGGGAGTCAGGATGTGCGAGCCTTCCTCTTCTGTGCGAATTTTACTTAAAATGTTTACTGACTTTATTGCTTCAGGTATGCATTTTCCAAAGCATTACACCTTTGGGGCCCTCTCTGGGGATTTTTTGTTTTTGTTTTTTTGTTTTGTTTTGTTTTTTGGTATGCAGAGCAAAGAGAGAGAATATGTAAAATTGAGAAAATTGCTCAGAAGATTTGGTGTAGAGGGATATTAACAAACCTAGGGTCCTTGGTCTTATCTTGGGCACATAGGACACCTCGGGACCAAATGGCACGGGGAGGTAAAAACCATCACCCATTTGTACATTAGGGAAGAGTCATTGGTTGGAAGGGTAAAGTAAGGTTCCAGAGAACCAGACCAGAGAAACTCATCCTCTGCCCTCTCCTGGAGTTTGAAATTTCAGAAGGTAGAAATTCTTTTCTCCACAGGAACAAAGCTGGGGGTCTAAGAAAGACCCAGGAAAGGGGAACAAAGAGAAGTCGGCTCCTCAGGACAGGTTCTACTGGTAACTTAAACTAAAGAAGCTGTCCCAGCTAGCTACTGCTGCATAACAAGCCATCCCAAACTTTGTGGCTTAAAACAACTTTTTTTCCTCATGAATCTGCAACTTGAGAAGGACTTGACCAGGGTAGCTCATCTCTGCTGTACTCAGTGTCTGCTGGGGCAGCTTGAAGGCTGGGTCAGGAACCCTCTGAGGCTCAGTCAAATGTGTGTGGTGTTTGGTGCTGGCCGTCAGCTGAGACCTCAGCTGGGCCTACACACGGCCTCTCTGTGTGACTGCCCAGCTTCCTTACAGTATGGCAGATAGATTGTAAGGGTAACATTCCGACAGAGAGCCAAGTGGAGGCTGTATAACCTTTTCTAATAGACCTCATCTATTGATGGGGAAGTGGCAAGGTTCTGGAAGAGCTTGGGTAGCTGGAAAACCTTGTTGAAACCATATTTCGAGAAGATAACTTTTCACAGGGCCTTGAAGTTCCCATGCAGCTCTGCCCAGCTCCTGGGTGGGAGGAGGAGGCTGAAGAGAGCTGGGAGCAGAGCTACAGGAGTAACGGGTTCACTGCAGCCTGGTGTGTCTGCCACGCTGTAGAACTCCAGCCAGCAGCTCAGGGCACACCACCTGGTCCAGACTCTACAGCCCCTCCTGGCCACACCTAGTATCTTCTCTTCCCCATCTTCCCCCCACCCCACCCACCCCAGTGTCAGTCCTTCCCAACTAATTTCTCAGACCTTCTCCAACAATGTTCACCCACAAAATCAGTTTCCCTTCCTTTCCTTCTTTGCCAAATATACCAGTCCAGACCCTCCCCTTACCACCACCTTTTCTCAGCCTCCAAGTGGCACAGTTTGTATTCAGCCCAAGATATTGGAGGCCAAACGGCAGGTAGATATCAACCAGGAGGTGCAGGCAAGGGCTCCAACTCTGTTGATGAAGCTTAGTTTCTTAAGCTGAGTGTTGAATAGCATGGTTGTTCATGTGTTATTTAACATGTTACTTTACCTGTGTCTAAAATAGTTTGTGATATCTATTTTAAAGATATTGGTGTGATATACATCCCTAAACAGAGACCTGGGCACACCCCAGCCTTCTCTTCAGAGCCTCAGACAGTCAGGTGGGACGTCTGCACATCCGTCCCTTCTGTAGCTGCCGTCCCCTCTCCCACCGCCACCACCACCCATCCTGGTCATCACCACCTAATCCTGCCCTCACTGCCATGGCAGCTTAAACCAAGAGTAATCAACTGAAGCAATTAGAATCTTTCCACTAGGCACCTGAAATTAGAACTGAAAGTTAGCATGGTAACATGCCATTGCTGACAAGGTATCAATGGTTTAGGAAGTGCGGATGGATTTCTCACCAAAAAAAGAAAAAACCCAGCCTGCAGAAAGAGACCAGAATGAGGCAGATATGTGGAGCTGGGGCTGCGACTTGTACTGCCCACGTCCGGGTTCCAATCCCTTCCTGATTCCAAGTCACTTTCTTGCCTTTCCTTAGTTCTGGGATCTATTTCCATAATTTTAAAATAAATTCCAGTTTTCTGGTGTAAGAAAGGCTTTGCCATTGCCCAACTTGAAAGGGGACCACTCACGTACTTTTTCAATGTAAATGTCATGCCATGGAGGAGATGCTGTTCACATCTAATGCAAAATAATTAGCGCCCCCTGGAGTTGTGAAATGGGGAAGTTCTCAGAGACTCTAGAGATGGTCAGATTTAACATTTAACCTGATCATCCACTTGACGAATGGTGGAAGCTGGCCTTGTTGGTGGAAACAGAGAATGGGACTGTAGGCCCCCCAGCGAACTCAGGCAGGTCCCCACCCTTCTCTGGTACCCAGTCTCCCATCCCTCAAAGAGGAGCTGCAGGGATGACCCGGCAGGCCCTTCCAGCCCTGACACTGGTGATTCTGGTGTCTGTTTTGAGAGCGTGTGCTGGTAACAGCACAGGGCACCCTTATCTCAGGAAAGATTCCATTTAGATTCCTTGTTAGAAAATATGTTGGCTTTCTTGTGGAAGGGGATGATTTATGCTGAAAGTCACCTCTGCAGTCGGATGGTGAGATTCCTTCTCTGCACATTTTTTCCAATTCCTCTGCCTTCATTTGTCCTGGGGCAACAGAATAAAATAGGGACGTTTGATAATCAGCTTCACCAGGCTCATTTGTCAATTCCCACCAAGGCCAACTGCCTTCACTTCAGGGCTAGATGTAGGGTTAGGATTCGCATTTGAGTTACATTTAGGATGGAAGTTAGGTTTAAGGTTAAGGATAGACCTAGGCTAGGGTTAGGTTAGAGTCAGGTTAGGGCTAAGGCTAGGATTTGGGCTAGGTTTAGGGATATGATTAGGGTTAGGGCTAAAAGTAGAATTACTTTTAGGGTTACGTGTAGGCTTATTTTAGGGACACACTCAGAGGCCTTGCCCCTAGTTTTACCTGTTTTCCCAGTTTTCTTTGCATATCTTTTCCTCTGCCCAGTCCTTAAATACCAACGTTCCTGTAGCCCCTTCTACCCTCCAGAAAAATCATCTTAGTGTCAGTACACTTTTCTCTTTAGGTGCTTCTTACAGTTAAATATGAAGACCTTAAGTTTATAATCCAATTAGTTTTGACATATGCAGATTCCCAGGGAACCTGTAACTCCATCAAGACCTGGAATATTCCACCACCCCAGAAAGTTGCCCATATTTTTAACCTCAGAAGCAAACACTGATCTGATTCTTATAATTATTGATTGGTTTTACCTTTTCTAGAATTTAGCATAAATGAAATCATATGTTATGTAGTCTTTTTTGTAAAGCTTCTTTCAAACAACATGTTTTTCAGATTTATTCATGTTGTTGTGTTATACTGGCTTTTTTAGTACAATACAAGATTTATACTCTGACTCTTTTAGTATGAAGCACTTTATTATTGTACTACCTGCCCAAAACTTGTCACAAAAAATGTATAGCTCTCCTTTGTCTACACCGCTCACTCCGACCTTGATTTCATACAATGCACTCTGGTGAACGATCTCAAGTCTTCAATGACTCATCAATTATTCCAACCGTGGTTTGTGAGAAGAGCCCAGATATCAGCTCCTTCTTCATCAACCTGTCCAATATGCACCAAGAGGAAGTGGAATAGAATGTGACAAGAGATGGTGGAGGGAAAGCTCTTCTCCAGGAAGGGTGGAGTACAACATCTTTTGGGAAGCAGAGAACCTGATCAGAGGTGGCTTGTCATGGTGGAGAGACTGACGGCTATGAAGTTAAGAAAAATGAGCATCAGACCTAGCTTGATCACTGAGCTTTGCAACTTTAGTCCAGTCTCTAAACCTCACCTCATCTATAAGATGTGGATAACACATTTGCACTAATAATAATAATTGGTATTTGCATAATAATAACTGGTATTTGCACATTGCCACAGAGAGTAAATGAGACCCTGGAATAAATATAGCTACCTGGTGAAAGTTAAACAAATAATCAGAAGTGCTTTGCAAACTGTGAAATGCTTGTTGAAGCCTCTGCCCATGGTATTCAGGGGCTCAGGCAGGTAGTCCTGTCACTCCTCAGGAATCTTGCCAATTGGCCCCACAGAGTGATTCACCCTCAGACTTTCCCTGGTGGGTATCATCAGCCCAAGAGTATTTTCCAAACACAGCCCCACTACACATGTGTCGCTCAGATCTCCAGGATGGGGCCCCACAGGCAACTGGTTTGAGGTTTCCCAAGTGAGTCTGATCTTGGGACAACACTGTGTTGCTACAGCTCCTTGGGGAGACTGGATTCTATATAGTCAGTGGGAGAGTCACTTCCCAGAAAACAGATGTTCCTGGGTTCGATTTTTATAAATGCATCTTATCACCTGTCACAGATGGGCTGACCCCTGGGGGCCAGATGGTGGACACTAACCCACAGTAAGATATGATGGAGAGGATGCCCACCATTCCCACAAAGACACTGCTCTGACAGAGAAGTCAGTGCTTACCAAACATGCCAGCTGTGCCCCTGTGTTTCCCAGACACACTTACAAATACATTGGAACCCTGGCAACAGTTTTGGCCAATGGACTGTAAGCAAAAATGACATGTGTCACTTCCAGGTCAAGGCAGCTAACGCCAGTGGACCTCAGCCATCCCTCTCTTCTCCTTCCACAGAAACCTCAGAGATGGCATGTCCTCAGTGATGTCTCCTTCAGCCTGGGTCCCCGAGTGACTACATGGAGCAGGGGCCCCTGTCAGCTCTCACTGCAGATGTAACAGAAGTGAGGGATAAATTTTGTTGTCCAAGCCACTGAGATTCAAGGCTCTGTTGCTACAATGGTTAGCAGCAATTACCCTCACCAATGCAACAGCATATCGAGAGATTTCTACTTACTTTCAAATACCTCTTGGAAACTAAAATTCTCTGAATGTTAGTAGAAGAAACTGAGGAAAGCTAGCAGCCTCAATAACCACCAGCAAGAACTCCCAAGTAAGTGACCAAGTATATCTCCTGAAATCTTTGGAACAGCTTCAAAAAAGCCATTCTGACTGCTCAACATTAGCATTCTAAGACAGCTCCCTGCCTAGGGACCCCCCAGATGCTAGCTGGAGCCCAAAGCCAAGCAACTGGCCACCCATTCAGTCCCTGCGATTGCACCTAATAAACATTTTATGGACCTGTTCAATTGCAAAGTGATGCAGGCAATTAACTTCTATCATGGTTTTATTGTGGAAAGATGTTGCAAGCTTGGGCGGTAAAAGTAGAGCCATGCGTCAGCTCAGAGCATGCGGCTGCCAAGGCCCAGTGGGGTCCATCGTCAGAGCAGGTGCAGAGCTCCGAACGGCTAATGGGCTGCTCCCAGTGTTGGCCACGGACCACTGGCACTGAGCCTGCAGCTTCATTCTCTCAGCAAAGGTCCTGGAAAATGCTGGACTGAGCCAGCCCCCTAGCACAGCATGGGGTAATGTTGAATTCACCCCCCAGAGGGGCATGTGGGTCATAAAAAGTTGGTATGTCAGCCTTGCTGGCCTAATCCTGTGCCCACTACAGACATGCTTCTGTGCGGAAACATGTATTAATGAATGACAGAGAAAGAGGGGTGGGGGAGGAGGGGGAGAGAGAGAGAGAAAAGAAGAAATTGACTACTCAGAGCACAAGAAGAGGAACGAGAGGAAGGCAGGCTGGCTGAGGGCCCCTCTCCCTAGTCCAGAAAAATTTGCATGGAGCAGCATTTTCCCCAGCAATGGTCTCTGATTGGTCTGTCCGTCCACCAGCCGATTCAGGTCTTAAAGAGTCTGGTTTCAGGCCCCCTGCCCTGGGCAGAAAGGAGCAGAAGGGGCTGGGAGATCCCACTTGCTCGGGCTCTATTTGTCCTTTAGAGACTCTAAGTCTTGATGGCCAGCCCACCTCTATACAATTCACAACATTATTCAGAATGACACTAAAATTTACATTAATGCTGGAAGTAAAACTGCTTCTTTCTCAATTTTCTGATTGCAAAATTCTGGATAAGCTTGTCAAAACTGAGCTCCTCTTCCTCTCTTCATGTATGTGCTTGTGTGTGTGTGTGTGTGTGTGTGTGTGTGTGTGTAAGTGTGCTCCTTCCTGCTTTGCTGGGTTCTTCCCTCTGCACCCTCACCCTCCCTGCAAGCTTTACCTCCCTGGTGTCTCCCTCTGTAGAGAACCCCACATCGGCCCTGTTTCCCCAGGGAAACCAGGTAAAGCCATTTGGTTTGGGGATGTGACTGGAGGGCCAGCAGGACCTGCAGAGCAGGAGGAGAGGGTGCCAGGGGTAGAGGGTGTAAGGGTGGGGTGTGGAGACAGGATGTGCACAGGAGCTGGACACGAAAAGGGAGATCCTTAGATCTAAGTGACAGTGCTCCCATGGGTGCCCTTCCACCTACATCAGGCCCCACCAGAGGGGCTGGCTGAGACCAAGGGCCCAGAGCTACCACCACCATCACCTCCACCCCCAAGATCACTATAATGAGCTCCTACTATGTGCCTTGTGGTTTGTTCACATGGTGATTTGAATCCACACAACAATCACTATGTACTCCTGTCCCCAGTTTTACAGAAGAGAACTGGAAGCTCAGAGAAGTTAAGTGACTTTCCCAGAGTCACAGAGCTAGTGAGTGGGGGGCAGAATTCACACCTAGTCTGCCTCACTGTGCAGGCTCTGCTCTTTCTGCCAGGTCATGCTGCCTCCAGAGAGCCACAAAACAGGTATCAGAAGCAGCAGCGCTGACCAGAGGCCAGTGCCTAGGAAGCCATGAAGCTAGGCAATAAGAAGACAAGGAAGTGGGCGAGTTCAGGATAAAAACTCTAAAGGCTTGTCCTGGCTGGTGTGACTCAGTTGCTTGGCGCGCCACCCTGTACGCCAAAAGGTTGCAGGTTGAATTCCTGGTCAGGGCACATACCTAGGTTGAGGGTTCAGTCCCTGCTTGAGTTATGCATGAGAGACAACCAATCGGTGTTTCTCTCTTGCATTAATGTCTCTCTCCCTTTCTTTCTTCCTCCTTTCCCCCTCTATAAAAATCAATGAGCATGTCCTTGCGTGAAGATTTAAAAAAAAACAAAACCAAAAAACCTCTGAAGGCTCTTCCAGGGTCAGGTGAAAGGAATACTGGGAGTCACACCAGTGACTTCTGTCCCTGGGCTGTGGTAGGAGGTGGGGTGGGCAAATGGACCACCATTTCTAGATGGAAAAACTCCAAGTTTCAGCAAAACACAATCATCTTTCCACTGCATGCCCAGGAGCAAACCACTTACCCTTTGTGGCCTTCCATTGCCCCCACCAATAAAAAGGCGGCAATGGTCAGCCCACTCCTGAGACGGAGGATTGCAGCAGTGCAGGAACATATTTCCTAAAGTCAGCAAAGTCCTTGGAGCCTCTTGGGTGCTCTGAAAATAAAGTTGCTTAAATGGCCAGAGCAACCGCAAAGCCTCTGCGTGTGTTCGAGCTTTCACTGTGCTTGTTTAAATCAACACTGGGGGAAAATAATACACAGTGATGGTTTTCCCTTGGAGAAAACGGCTGGACTGCTGGATTGATGCTCAGTTAGCTCGCTTCTGCAGCTCATCCTAAGCAAACTGTTTTATTAACAGTTTGCAGTCATTCTGCTTAATTGCCTACTGTGCTGACATTCAGCACCGCCTTTATTTATTTTGCATCTGACCCACATCCCAGGCCCCAGCAATTCAGACACTTCACTTCTTTCCCTCCAAGGGAGGTGTGGAAGCCGCTCTGCCTTGACCGCCTCTGTCCCAAGAGGGAGGGACATTTGTTGATGAGCCAGCCCCACCGTGTCAGTGTTGCCTTGTTCAGTTCTCAGAGTAATGTGCTGTAACGGAAATGGAGAACATTTCTAACAGTGGAAGTCGCAGCCCACAAAAGTTAAGGTAACTGGCTCAAGGTACCCGAGCTAGTGAATAGTGAAGGCTACAGGAGAACCCAAAGCGGCGTGCCTGGTTCTGCGCTGTCCCAGCCCACAGAGTGAGACTTGCTTAGGTGAGCTACAGGGCAGACAATCCACCCACCGGCGACACACTGCCTCTTGAAAGCAGATGGTCTAGAGAAGGATCTATCTAGTCATGAGGAGCTACAGAGCCATTTATTTGCTAACCCCTCCTGAGCTGGGCCTCACAGTGTGGCCTCACTTGGAGTGTGGAGTTTCTGCTGTGTCTGACCCATTCAGACTCAACTATATGCATGGTGAGTTCAAATATCAGAGGTTTTGGGAAAGCAGTGCAGTGTGGGAGAAAGCAGTAATGATCTGGATTTCCCCCATTAATTAGCTGTGAGCAAGCCCCCTCCCTTCTCCAGGTTTCAGTTTCCCCAGATGAAAGTGTTGGACTGGATCAATGGTCCTCAAACTCTAGCAGGCAGCAGAATCCCCTGGAGAACTTGTTAAAACACAGCTCCACCCCCAGAGAAGGGGTGCAGGGAGAAGGAATGTCAGGATTTGCATTTCTGACAGGTTCCCAGGTGGCGTTGATATCACTGGTCCCAGTGCCAGGCTTTGAGAATCACTGACTAAGACCAGCTCTCAGTGCCCTTGCATGCTGGTGCCCCCTCCACGTGGGACCACCCACCCCTCCCTTCTCCTGGTGGCTGCGAAGGTGGGGAGGCTAGACCTTAGAAACTAAGATGACTCCCCATGGACAGGCTTCCCTGGTGCTCTCCGCCTGACACTCACTGCATGTGGCTCTGCCCTTTCCTGGCTCTGTGACATGGCCCACGTCTTTATCTCTGCAAATGTCAGGTCTCTCTCCTGTGACATGGGTCTCTCTCCTGTGAGGATTCAAAGAACTGCACAAGGAAAGCACTTAGTACCTGGTACATGCTAAGCCTCAGTAAGTGTTAAGAATTATTAGAGTTTCAGGTGCCTCGTCACCAATCCACCCACCTGGGAGGTCAACTCACGAGAGTGTCCCCACCTTCCCAGCATATTATGAAGTGGCAACCTTTACTTGGGCCTGTGAGTCTCAAACTGGGGTATGTGTACCCCAGGCATCTTGCACCCACAGGGTAAAGAGGGCACCTTTTCCTGGATCACACTCAGTAACAAGCCATTTCGAAGTGCATCTCAAACTGTAATACACAGGGACATCTGTTAGACTGGAAGGATGGGCCGCAAGAGCCCTCCCAAAAGACATCTCTTCCCAGGGGGAACTAAGCCAGCTTGGCCCAGGAGCTAGGCCAGGGACATCCTGATTCAATAGGCCGGGGCAGGGCCCACGGTTCTGGATGCCCCACAACTCCCAAGTATGCATGAGCTTCTGGTCCATAGGCCGTACTTGCAGTAGCAAGGTTTAAATAGCATTGTCTTATAAAACAAGTGTCAATATATGTTATAGAGTAAAACACAAAATGTTTGTAGATTGTTAGTATTGTTTTAAAAAATTCAACTGAGTAAATGTAAAAGACCTTACTGGCTTTATGCAACTTCATGAATCAAGCAGCACCCAGTCTAACAGAGAGAAAGGAGCTCCAAAGAACTGTACCAGGCAAGACACTTTGTCAACAGAAGGGAACAGGAACAAGGAATTTGTACCAGACAAAAAAAGGAAAAACAGCATCTGCTGTGGCAAGGTTACTTTCCCTCTAGGGGATGGCAGGGGCCTACCAGGCAGGTCATTAACTAATGTTCATCAGGTGGCTCCTGGTCGACATGTTTAAGATTCCATTTCTAGGAGAATGAAACTGTAATTAAGTCTCAGTTTGATGACATGCGGCTTAGCATAAGTGACTCCTTTTCGAGGTCTGTTGTCTTGTTTTTAACCGTATAAAACATCAAACACGCAATAAATGCCACACTGTGATGAAGAATTTCAGATGGCACCATCACTGTCACCCCCAGTCCCGTCAGGATGCGAATTCTTTGGCCTGAGGTCTGCTTTGGAAGGAAAAAACCTAATGAGCCTTGTCTGAAGCCACAGGGACCCGCACACTCATGTGGGTGGACTGAAAAATGGGCCAAAAGCACCCTCACAGGAAGCAACTCGTCCTCAGGGGAAAGAAACCAGGCTGCTCGCCTGTCCCAGCAGCAATGCCTTAAATGACAGAAAGCTCATGAATTCCGTGGACACTAGGGTGTCTGCTGGGTAAACCTATCCCTTGCTTGGCCTTCAGTCTCATAGCAGGATCCAAGAGAGAGGAAGGAGACAGGTTAAAACTGAGTTAGCTCTTTCAAAGAACTCAGCATCATGGAAGGGCCCGGGCCATACTGCCATGGGACTCTCTCAGAAAGAGGAATCGAAGCGGAAGGAGCCTTTCTCTCCTACCCCAACACTGGTAGAACCCCAGGCAACCGCGACAGCCTGGAGTTCTGGGGTGGCCACCAGCAGAGCGGGACTCGGGCAAATGTGGAGCAGTTTTGGTGGCCCAAGGAAAGGACCAAACACATGTTCATTAAAACCCTTCCAAGAGCATGTATCCAGAACGTACCAAACAGATAGAGATGAATCAACAACCTCATGGGGGTCCTTAGGCAAGGAAACAGGGACTCCCTGATAGCAAGATAGGGTCCTAGAACAAGAACATCTAACCCAGGGCTGTCCAGGGGACATCCCAGCCTGAGAATGTGGCACCACGACTGAGCGGTGAAGAACTAAGGTGAGTCCTGCAGCCCCTTTGAGAGGAGAGGGGAGCAACAACAGGAAGACATGTGGCCAGAAGGAGGGGCTTTGAGAGGCCAACACTCTACAAGGCCAGCAAAGGGCTCCCTGGGAAAAGAGTGCCAAGTCAGGAGAAGGGAGCCAGGCCCAGGGTATGTCAGACTTTCACTTCACGGGGCAGAGCTTGGACTGCATCCTGGGGACAATGGGGAGCCACGGAAAGTTTTAGGAAGAGAAGTGGTGTGGTCAGGCTCGTGTTGCAGATGGATCGCTCTGGAGGCTGGGTAAAGACTGGAGGAGGCAAAAGCAGGGCTCACAGGAGGGAAACAAAGGCCTGAGCTGATGCAGCCGCTGTGGACGTGGAGAGAGAGATGGTCTGGTCAGGCCTGCAGGAAAGGGGCCCTGGGTGTGTCTGGGGCCTGGGCCTCTTTCAGGGTGAGTTTGATCCTGGGGTGGGCATGGGGGTGTCCCCGAACCCCCTGCAAGAGGCTGTTTGTTGGGTCAGGAGCCAGGGGGTGGGGAGCTCACCTCCATCTGCCCCCGCTCTGGTCATGGATGTTCCCCTTTGTCCATGCACATACACGCATGTCTCTGCACATTTTTTACACAAACGATTACGCTATTTACATTGTTCGTTTCAGCACTTCACTTTTCTCACTAATCGTGTTTCTCGAAGATTGGCCCCTGTGGGTGCAGAAAGGGTTCCTCACTTTTTATGGCTGCACAGGCCATGGTATGCAGGCCGTAATTTATTTAATGTCTCTCTCCGGAGGGGGATTTGTGTTGTTTTCTCGTTTTTTACTATTACAAGCAACACGGTAATAAATATCCTTTTAGGTCCTGTCGTTCCTTATGTGTTTCAGGACATCTGTGTTATAAAACCCTAGAAATTAAGCTGCTATGGCAAGTGGCATGTGCATTTTCATTTGAATGGATGCTGCCAAAATGCCCACCGTTTGTACTAATGCACCACAGTATGTTGTCATAGGGCAGCTGCACCCCGTGTGTCAGCAAGCTGGCTGCTCTTTGTCTACAAACAGCAGATTTTCAGAGCACCTTCCGCACCTGGCCCATATGCTGGAGGATCCTCCCTGTACCCCATGTTGAATGCCCCAGGGGCTGACCAGCTACAGGCTGACCCCTAGGCTAGCCTCTGACACGGACCATCTCCCGCCAGTTCACTTGCCTCTGCTGGGCCAGACTTTGAAGACTCACACCCTCTCCACGTCCCCCACCCCCAGGCCGGAGGAGCCGGGCCCAGCCGGGCCTCAACACTGAACAGAAAGAGTTCCAGCAAAATGCTTTGAAAGTTCAGAGGCATAGCAGAGGGGAGAATGACTTTAAACCTTGTAAGTTCTGCAATCGCTGAACACCTCGGGTTTGGGGATGATGGGAACCACATAGGCTTCCCATTCCCAGAAAACCTTGAGATAGTCAAGAATCCACTTGATTACTTGTCAGACCTTTACTTTTCATAAATGCTGCTTTCGTTAAGACACAGAGCAGCCTCCAGGGGCCAAGAAATATCGCCTGCGGGCCTCATAAGGGCTTGCTGACTGCTTTCAGAGCTGCCTTGTACTCCAGGCATTGCTAGAGAGAGACACAGACAAGTGCTGAGCTGCCTGCAGAAGGCGTCAGCACAGCGGGTGTGTCTGCCGGGAGGCCAAGCTGCTGGGGATGCGAGCGAGCAAGCGTGTACAGGAGCTCCTCTCCAGCCCTCCCGCACCCAGAAGTCTCTCAGGGCACCTGCAACCCCACTCCTAGCCCTTTTTTATTGTTATGTTTAAACAGCTTTATGAAAGTATAATTGACACAGGATACACTGCATATATTTAAAATAGCTATATTATTTGGCTGGTTTTGACACATGTAGGCACCTGTGAAACCATCATCACAATCAAAACAGTGAATTTATTCATCGACCCCCCCCAATGTGTCCTTGAGTCCTTTGCAATTCCTCCCCCCTGTCCCTCCCTGCCCCCCATTCCTGTGCCCAGACAACCACTGATCCACTTTCTGTTGAGACAGATGAGTTTGCATTTTCTAGAGTCTTATATAAATGGACTCTTGCTGTATTACTCCTCTTTGCCTGGCTTCTTTTGATCAGCATAATCATTTTAAGATTCATCCTTGCTGTTGCACACATCGCTAGTTCATTCCTTTTTATTGTTCAGTAGTGCTTCGTTGTATGATTAAACAGCAATGTGTTTATCAGTTCACCAGCTGATGAACAACTGAGCCATTTCTACTTGTGGGATATTACAAATAAAGCCACTACAAACATCTGTGTACAAGTCTTTGCACAGACACACATTTCCCTTTCTCTTGAGTAAATACTAGGAGCAAAATGGTTGAGCTATACATTATAGGTGTTTACATTTTTAAAACTGCTAACCTGTTTGCCAAAGTAGTTCTACCATTTTATATTCCCACCTGCAGTTCCAGTTTCTCCATGTATCAAAAACACTTGTTTTATTTTACCCATCATTACCTCCTAACCATTCAGCATCTAAATACCTTGTCTCTCTCTGAGAGAATCTAGAAATTCTTCATAGTTTCTCATTAGTGCTAGGGGTGATGTACCAGGGGCTCTGGAGGGGTGTTTAGAATTGGGAAGATGAGGGTAGGGGTCCCTGTGTGATGGGCTTTTTAAACTAGCACAATCCACCCCTTCTATAACACATGCACGATCAGGCAAAGCTGAGCCTCACACGCATCAGTCAGCTCACCCAAGACCCCCCCCCAGTGATTCCTTCCCTGCTGCAGCTCAGCCCCACTTTTCCCACCTTTGGGTCTTGGTTCACAGCCCCGCTGTGCCCCTGCCTTGAACACTTAAGGCTTGCTCTCTGCATGCCCTCCCCTCCATTACTGTCCCACCTCTGACCCTCAGGTTTTGTTCTCATTGGGGTCCTTGCTAATGTTTGTTACCCCAGAGAGAACCTGCTCCATCTCAGCCTTTCAGAACTTTAAGTGGACTCTGGTTTATGGCCAGCACCAGCAGGTCCAGCACTGCCTGCCCTATGCCCCCTGACCTGCCTGGAGGAGAAAAGCAGAGAAAGGTGGAGCCCCTCTCCACCCAGCTCTGAGGTAGGCCCAGAAAAGTCTCCTTTTAGCCAGTGCGAATCCCTCCTGCTCCTATCCTTCCCCCAGGCTCTGCGGGGACTGAAAAGTGTCTGAGAATCTCCAAAGGGCCCTTTAGAAACCACCTCACCTAGGGCTTTTCAGGCCCCTATTTAGCAACGGGAACTATTTTCCAAGTGATGTCCTTCCTACCCACGAGACACAAAACAGTTCAGTACAGGCTGCACCAGGGAATCCATAGCCCACTCTGCTCAGTCCTGCCCTCCTCCTGGGGTGGCCCTGACTAGCTACTCTGGGGGGCCTCGTTTAAACAAACCAATACCACCCTCCTAGGTAGGCCTAAATCTGACATAGCCCCTACTGTGGGTTGTGTTGTGTCTCCCAGGAAGATACGTTGAAGTCAGTACCTATCAGTGTGAGCTTATTTGGAAACAGGATCTTTTGTGGATGTAATCAAGTTAAGATGAGTTCATCCTGTGTTTCGGTGGGCCCTAAATCCAACATGACTAAAGTTCTTATAAGAAGAGAAGATGTCCTGGCTGGTGTGGCTCAGTGGATTGAGTGCCAGCCTGTGAACTAAAGGAGTGCTGGTCCGATTCCCAGTCAGGGCACATGCCTGGGTTGCAGGCCAGGTCCCCGCAACCACACATTGGTGTTTCTCTCCCTCTCTTTCTCCCTCCCATCTCTAAAATAAATAAATATAATTTTTTAAAAAAGAAGAAGAGACGCAGATGCACACAGGGAGAACACATGTGACAATGGGAGCAGAGGCTAGAGTGATGCATCTACAAGCCAAGGAATACTAAGGATTTCCCAGCAACACCAGAAGCTAGGAGAGAGGTGACAGATTCTTCCCTAGAGCCTTGAGAGACAGCATGGCCCTGCAGACCCCTGGATTTGGACTTCGAGCCGTCAGAACTGTGAGAGAATAGCTTACCAAATTTGTGGTAATTTTTTTATAGCTGCCCTAGGAAACTAATATAGTTCCCAAGATTCTCCTGCTGCTGGTGTACATACCTTGTATAATCTCAGCTCCCTGAGTAGGAAAGCAATGGGATAGTCACTCCCATGGAGTTACCTGGCATGGTTGGCTTTAAGAGAGATCATCCTCAGTGTACCTGACCTAGTCAGGCGTGATGGTTAATTTCACATGTCGACCTCATGGGGTCATGGGTTGCCCAGATGCCTGTGACTTACACCCTCAGGGCCCCCTGGTCCTCAGGCCTTCAGGCTCAGAATGGAATTTATACCACTGGTTTTCCTGGGTCCCCCTGAGCCCTGATGGGTTAAATTCAATCTGAGGGCAGAAGAAGACTGATGTCCCCCCTCATGCAGTAATGCAGAGATCCAGTTCTGGTTTCCTCTGCCCTTTTGTTTGATCTGAACCCTGAACAGGTTGGGTGATGACCACTCACATTGGGGAGGGCTTCACTCGGTTCACCACTTCAAATGCCAGTCACCTCTGGCAACCCGGTCACAGGCACACCCAGAAATACAGTGTTTAATCAGATATCTGGGCACCCCGAGGCCCAGTCAGGTTCACATAAAATTAAGCATCACAATGTTCAAACATGGAGGCAGAACAACTTCAGGACTGAGAACCTGCCCAGGGCTGGACGGGCCTCCCCAGTGTCTAGTCACTCTGCTTCAGCCAGCAAGCACAGCTAGCTGCATGTACACTTCCTTCAGCTTTCTGAGCAAGTCGTTCTTTCTGCATACCTGTAGGTGCTTGCACAGGCAAGGCAGCCGAAGTGAGATGCCCACAGGTGCCCATCCCCAAGGACAGACAGGTGAAGCCCACATAGCCCCTGCCACTGCAGAGAATGGGCTGAAACTGATCTCCTCTGCCCATGACAATGAAAATAAAACCTGTCACCCCCTGGGTTTGGGGCTGGTTATGGGGAAGGCATGGGAAGAAAAAGTGGACAGCTAGTGGATGGTTGACCCAATAGGAAGTTGAAACCTGGAAATAGAAACTGGACACCAGTATGGTTCAAATCTCAGGTGGAGAGCAAACCTGGAGGTCAGACCCTCATGGCAGAGAGGATAACCATGAAAAGCCAGGTCATTTTCCAGTCATGAAAGACAAGTTCCTCCCCAGCCTGGCCGTCTCCTCAACTAGACTCAAGGATGTCCTTGTTGCTATGCTATGGAATGACCTCCTCCCCCTACTCACTGAAGTCCTCAGATGCCACTCAAGGGCCAGAAAAAAGGCTCTGAGCAGTGAGACCACATTTGTAGGCATGGCACAAACCTAAGGAACAGCTTCCCCATCATGTGGGTGGATCAAGTTCACCAGAATCAGCAGAAAGCGATGCCCTCCAAGGAAAACCTGCAGCTGTCAGCCGACCAAGACCCTCCTCAGGTTGCAGGAGACTGATGACCTCAGTGTTCTTGTGAATTCCAACTGCATAGGTTCTGCAAAAGTTGAAAGGGCTATTGCCCTGGGAGGGCAGACTGCTTACAACCCAAGAGGGTCAAGTCCAGGAACCGTCCCAGCAGCTCGCCTCACCTGCCACAGGTGATCCTGAGTGTTCACCTCTCAGTGCAAGACAGAGGCTCACAGGCCTCAGAAAAGATGTTTCTGAAAGTCACAACACCAATAAGACACCTGCATAATGCTCATCTCTGCCCTGAGAGCAACTCTGGCTGTAAGCATGTGAGTATAATACAAACACCTTCTAAAGGCATTTTTCGAAAAGTCTTTCGCCAAGTAACTTTAATCCAGCTCTGGAATAGGAACTTAAAAAGGAAGAGCCCTCAGACAGCCCTTCTTATTACTGAGGTCTGGAGAGCAGAGGAAATTTGCCCAGCATTAATCAAAATTAGTGACTAAGTAAAAACTCTAGGTACCTGACATCTTTTTAAAACATATTTAATGTGTTTTATTTTTTCTTTTTCTTTCTCTTTTAAGTATATTTTATTGATTATGCTATTACAGTTTTCCCAATTATCCCCCTTTATCCTCCCTCCACTGTGCACCCCCCAACCCTCCAGCATCCCCACCCCTGCCTTAGTTCATGTCCATGAGTTGCACATGTTAGTTCTTTGAATTCTCTGTTTCTTATACTATTTTTGGCCTCTTCCCATCTCTTTTATGCCTACCAATTATGCTTCTTCTTCCCTGTACCTTTTACCCTAATCCTTCCTTTCCCATCCCCACTGAAAACCCTCCATGTGATCTCCATGTCTCTGATTCTGTTCCTGTTCTAGTTGTTTGCTTAGTTTTTGTTTTCATTGTTTTTCTTTATTTTAGGTTCATTTGTTGATAGTTGTGAGTTTGTTGTCATTTTACTGTTCATAGTTTCTGATCTTCTTCAATTTCTTAGATAAACCTCTTTAACGTTTCATATAATAATGGCTTGGTGATGATAAACTCCTTTAATTTGACCTTAATCTGGGAAGCACTTTATCTGCCCTTGCATTCTAAATGATAGCTTTGCTGGATAGAGCAATCTTGGATATAAGTCCTTGCCTCTCATGACTTCAAATACTTCTTTCCAGCCCCTTCTTGCCTCCAAGGTTTCTTTTGAGAAATCAGCTGACAGTCTGATGGGAACTCCTTTGTAGGTAACTCTCTCCTTTCCTCTTGCTGCTTTTAAGATTCTCTTTATCTTTAATCTTGGGTAACTTAATGATGATGTGTCTTGGTGTGTTTCTCTTTGGGTCTACTTCCTTTGGGACTCTCTGGGATTCCTGGGCTTTCTGGAAGTCTATTTCTTTCAACAGATTGGGAAAGTTTTCCTTCGTTATTTGTTCAGATAAGTTTTCAATTTCTTGCTCTTGTTCTTCTCCCTCTGGCACCCCTATGATTCAGATATTGAAACATTTCAAGTTGTCCCAGAGTTTCCTAAGCTTCTCTTCACTTTTTTGAATTCTTGTTTCTTCATTCTGTTCCAATTGGATGTTTATTTCTTCCTTTTGTTCCAAATCATTGCTTTGAGTCCTGGTTTCTTTCTTGTAGCTGTTGGGTCCCTGAATATTTTGTTTTATTTCCCTCTGAGTATCCTTCATTTGTTCTTTCATTTTGCGACCAAGCTCAGTCAGTTCTGTGAGCATTTTGATGACCAGAGCTTTGAACTGTCCATCAGATAGGTTGGCTATCTCCTCATCACTTAGCTCTCTTTCTGGAGTTTTTCTCTGTTCTTTCATCTGGGCCATATTTCTTTGTCTTGGTGCACCTGGTAAGTTATAAGGGGGTGCAGCCTCAGGTATTCACCCAGGCAGGGCACCCCTCCTCACTGCACTGTGGGCTGTCTGTGCAAGAGGGGCCAGAGAGGGAACCATGCAGCTGGCTTGCTCATCTCTAGCCCCACTTTCCAACAAACGAACTCTTGTGTGAGACTGGAAGTTTCTCCCACCAGGGCAACCCCCGCTGTAGTCCACAGTCAGCTCTGATTCTCAGTTTCCTCTTCAGTCAGCCCTACCCACACAGTCCTCAGCCTGGCCCGGGTCCTTTCAGCCAGCCCTGCCCTCAGCGTCTCCAGCCTTGCTCAGATTCTCCCCTTTGCCCCGCCTTACCCGTCTGGTTGGTCTGATTGACTGTTTAATTCCTTGGTTGTCAGGGTTCCATGCAGTCTGATTTTCTGGCACTTTTGGTTGTTTATTGATTTTAGATTGGTTGTTATCCTCCTTTTGGTTGTGCAACTAAGCAAAGGGTTTCTACTTAGGCCTCCATCCTGGCCAGAACTTCTATTTAATGTCGGTACCTGGTATCTTTTTTAGAACTAAAGTGGAAATCATGGCAAAGATGTTGGTAATATTCTATTTCTTAAATTGTGTTGTAGGTTTGTGGATGTTTTATAATTATGCTTCATAAGCTGTACTTATATTCTTTTGTGAACATTATTTTAATTTTAAGAATTTAAACATTCAGCTCTTTGAATTTCTGAGTGCAGAAGTAACTGTCTAGTTAGTGTAACCCCAAAGGCTATCTGTAAGTCCATCAGGGCATGGCCCCAAATGGCCATCACTACCCTCACTTGTAGACAGGGTTGGTGCACTTGGCCCTGAGGGTAGTTTTGCTTATGTCCATGGACATTCATGACTTCAAAGTTTGTCAGTAGAGACATATCCCCATCATGCAGCAATCCCCATCTTTGAGTTCTACCCTACCACCATCCCTGATCTCCAGGCCAGGGAAAGAGAGGGTCAGAAACAGGATGAAACTCGAGGATCACGTGAGGAGTGTGGTGGGATTTGGGAATGGATGGAGTGTCAAGGGAGGGTCATGGATGGAATAGAGGTAGAGGTGTTCTGTATGTATTGCCTAGCACTGAAGAACCCATGATTTTGAAGAACAAATGATTTTACATTATTGCCTGTCCATTTTGCTATGGCAGTATCAACATAGCTATGTCAAAAGTTTTATCAAGATATGACAACTAAATATGGGATCCTCAACCAGGGAAAAGACATGGATGGGAACCTGGTGAAATCTGAGTAAGATCTGTAGATTAGTTCATCATACATCCCAATGTTGCTGCTCTGGTTTGCTCATTGAACCTTGGGTATATAGGATGTTAACATTAGGGAAGCCAGGTGAAGGGTTTACAGAATATCTGTGTACTATTTGGCAGCTTTTATGTAAGTTGAGAACTACTTTAAAACAAAGATTTTTTTAAAGTTCTTTTTAAAAAGCACTCACCAACAGGGTTATATACCCACAGTCACCACCACCATCATTGCCACTACCACCACCTCCATCACCACCACCATCACTATCACCCCTACCACCATCACTACACCACCACCTCCACCTCTATCACCCCCACCACCATCGTTATCACTTCCACCACCACCACCACCTTCCATCACCACCACCATCACTGCCACCACCACCTCCACCACCATCACCACCACAACAACCTCCATCACCACCACCTGGGAAAGAACCTGTGTCCGAAGACTTCTGTGGGGCTTGGTGTTCACAAGGTGGTCCAATCACTCATTCCTGGGAAGGCCTGGAAGGAGCTTTGCTCCAACGGCAAACTGCTAGTCAAGGCTTACACATGTCATCAGCTGAAGCTGGCCTTGCTAAGCAGAAGCCCAACCTTCTGGCCTCAGGGGCAGGTTGGTCGAGCCTTTTAACTTCAAGCTTTTGGTTATTCCATGAGAAGTTAGTTCTCCTGAGTCCTCCACAGTACTGAAGTCAAGACTAGGGAGAAGTGAGTGGGGCACTCACCTCAGGCACAAAATATAAGGGTGTGCCACAAACACTCAAGGTGCTAGGCTGAATTAAGTAAGATTAAATTAAAACTAACTTAATGATTTCTAGTTTAATAACAATGCCATTATATAGTAAGCAAGAGCTCAGTAAAAGTGAGTTATCATTATTGAGGCAGGCCATGTTGAGCATTTTTATATATTTCACTTTATTTAATCCTCATAACAACCCTGTGAAAGAATCACCACTATTATCCTCTTATCACAGAGAGGAAAGTGAGGCACAGAGAAGTTAAGTGCTTTGCTCAAAGTCACACAGCTGTATCTCATCCAGGTATCAACTCAGCTATATCGACTCCAGACTACATCACTAATCCCTTCATCATTCTACCCGATCACCAAGTGTCAGTCAAGGTGAGAGGCCCCTGAGCTTGTTCTGCACCACATATGCATAAGAACAATGTCTCTCCTCCAGAAACTATAACCAACACAACTCATAAACTCACCAAGCATGCGAACAAGAAGGATCTCAGAAACCACCCACTCTAAAGGTTTTGAAGAAAGGGGTTGGTGACACTTGAGCTGGGTCTTGAAAGATGAGCATTTTCTGGTCAGACAGGTGAGAAAAACATTTCAGGCAGAGTGAATCCCAGGGGGAAAAGTTCAGAGATGTTGAATCCATTAGGAAGAGTTGAATCCGTTAGGATTCTGTGAGGTATAGAATCCCCAACTTAAACTTAAGCAGCAGGGACATAATTCAAGAAGCCCAGAGGTAGGTGATTTCAGGCTGGACGGAACTGATCAACAGCCCAGAATCTTTCTGTCCGCCCTCTCAGCTTGGGGCTTGTTGTCTTTCCACTCTTGGCCTCATAGTTTGAAGATGGCTGAGACAGATCCAGATATCACATCCTCACACAACTATGTCAGAAGTAGGAAGCAGGAGGCAGCCAGAGCCTACTAGATCTTTTCTCACATGGCTTTCTCCTTTTATTAGAAAAGGGAAAAAAATTTCCCAGAAGCCCCAGCTAACTTCCTCTGACTTGGCCAGCATCTAAAGCTCAACCTTAGACCAATCACTCGCAAAGAGGAATGGGGTTGCTATGACTGATTAGACCAATCTCAAATCATTCCTTGAGACTGGAGGAGGTTCCAAGTTCCCTAAGCACATTGTGGTCAGTCCTGTATCTGAAGAAGGGGACAGGGAGCCCAGAGGGCCTGCTGCAGATGCGAGCAGCCCAGCACATCTGGGGACTAAAGTGACTACAGTATTGAGGAAGGACGTGAGGAAAAGGCTGGGCTTGGGCGAGCCTGACTGTGAAGGCTCCCGGGGCCTGTAGAATTGAGGAGCTCTGAAGGGTGGAGGATCTGGGTAGAGTAAGGAGACCTGCCTGATTAGCATCCAGAAGGGCTCCTAACCCAAAATATAACCCTGCCATCCACACATCTGGCCAACCTGCTTCATTCCATGCCCTCTGTACACCCCATCCTCGCCCCTTTGCTCTCCTCTCCCAGCTGGACCACATTTCTATCTTAGGTTCACCCACTCAGAGCCTCCCCAGACCACCCCATCCTCTCTCCTCTGCCCGATCTTGTCTTCCCAACTTTACCCCCTCAAGAGGGGTCCACATCTGTCACCCACCCTGCCGCAATACTGCCATGCTGTGCCAAGCCTGGGGTTGCCACTGAGGAAGCCAAGAAGGGGCCGACACAACCTCACCCCTGTGGACTCCATGGCCTGAAAGGGAGGGGGAAGGAACATGAATATCACAGTGCGTTCAGGAAAGAGAGCATGGAAACCACACTTTCTCCTGCCTCAACCCTCCAAGGCTCATGTCCAGGCCCAGGTGGGTGACAGACTACCTGGCTCCCCCAACTAAGGCTACTCAGAAATATATCAAAGGATGACATGGCTTGGAAATTCCTTTAGGACATTTCCCAGATATTTCCTAGACATTCCTAGGACACTTCCTTTCAGCTGAGCCCAGTGAGGCAAAATCTTTTAACCCAAGGTATGCCTCATATTTTGGATCAGGAAGAGCCCTCACAGCTCTAGAGGCAACTGCCAACCCTCCCCCTCCCCTCAGAGCCCTGAGTGTGGGTCAACACCTACTGGGTCCCAGACATTTTAACACATACTTAATGTAACCCTTACAACAATTCTCTAGTGAAGAATTATTAGCCCCATCTCATAGATGTGGAAGCTGAGACTCGGCAACAAGAAATTACCTCCTTGTGGTGGCTTTAAGACATGGCTGCAAATCCTTTGACACTCCTGTCATCAAGAGGTGGATCCATGGCCCTTCCCCCCAATTCTGGAGTGACTTCACAATCAGTTCAGTGGTGTGGGAGGGATGGTCTCTAGGACATTTGTGCAGTAGCCCTGGGCTGCCCTGTGAACAGTCTGACTGCCTGGCCACCATGCTGCAAGGAAGCCCAAGCTAACTCTACAGAATTGCCCACATGAAGAGATACTCCTAGCTGGCCCCCACTTACCCCATTCCCCTGGCTTTGCCCCCTTTACCCCTCTCCTCCTCCAGTGCCCCCACCTGCCTGAAGAAGTATGAGAGAGACCCCTCATGCCCAGAACTGCCCAGCCAAGAACTTCCAGGATTCCGGACCATAGAAATCATGACAGACACTAAGTGTGGGGTGACTCATTTCATGCCCCTACATTTGCAGGTTTCTCTAGGGCTTGTTTGAGCAACAGCACATAACAGAACACTCCTCAAGGTCACACAGTGGCCAAGCTGTGATTTGAAACTGGTTCCACATTGCCTCTTGGATTCACAAGCAGAGGAGAAGAAATCCCTATTTAAAATGCCAGAAAGAATTTTTAAATCATTGTGGATCCTGAGGTCATGTGCCTCAGGGAGAGGAAAAACCCTGACAGGCAAAGAGAGGGTGAGGGTGGGGACGGGGAGGTGAATCAGCAGGATGACAAAGGAGCGTGGACACAGGGTGTGCAGTGCACTGTGGGTGACGAGTTGCTCAGGACAAAATGCTGAGAATGTCTGTGTGGCTTTGGAATAAAAAGTAGGTTAATAAAGCTGATAAATGGGAGGCAGGTCCGAGCGCATTACTCCGTGAAGGATGGCTGCTTTAATGAGGAGAGAGGCTGAGACAGAGGCAGGAGAGAAACCTCGTTGTCAGGCCCCAAACTCTGGGTCAGCGTCCACGCTGCCATCATCCTCGGAGGAAACAGTGGCAGGGTCAAGGTCTTTGACCTGTGTGTTAATAATCCATGTCTTTTGTTGAGAAAGGGGTCGCATGCTGCCAGGTCAACGGTGGGTGGCTAGCAGGCCTAATTGGGAGGAGGGGGACGGGTCCAGGCCTGCAGGCTGTGCCGCAACAGAAGGCACATTGATCGCTCTCTGACCGCAAAGGAGAGTCCCATGAGGTTAAAACCTGCTGAGGGCTAAGGAGTTCATGAGATCCCCATTAAGCCAGCCCCATGGAGATCAAGGGAGGGAGGAGGGAGGTCAGGAGGGCCCTCAGCATGCCGCGGCCTGCCCCTCCGCTCACCCCTGCCCTTGGCTTTCTCTCTTTCTTTGGGTTTCAGACTCAGCCTTTCTGCTAGGCGCCATGGGCCAGTCAGCTGGAATAATATTCTCTGCGAGCCTGAGCAGGCTTTGTCAGCTCTGAACAAGCAAGTGCTCACGGAGTCCCTCCCCACACTTGAGTCTGTGACTCAACACTGGGGGGAGACGGTCTCCTTGTTGGTTTAGTGGCTATCAGGCTATTAATTTTCTGTTACTACCGTATAGAATTACCACAAACTTTGTGACTTCAAAAACATGTATTAGAATTGAAAACAGATTTAAAAACTGTGTGTACCTAAATGTTCACAGCAACACTATTCACAATAGCCAAAGACATGGAAACTACACAATGGCCATCAACTAACAAATGGATCAACAAAATGTGGCCTGTAGGCACATGGGATACTATTCATCCATATAAAGAAATGAAGCACCTATACATGCTACATACAACATGAATAAATCTTGAAAAACATTATGCTAAGTGAAAGAAGCCAGACATAAAAGGTCACGTATTGTGTGATTCATTTTACGTGAAGTGTTCTGCGCATGTAAAGCCAGAGAAACAGAGAGCAGACTGGTGGTTGCCAGGGGCCGGGAGGAGGGGGAAGGGAGAGTGCCTTTCGGGATGGTGAGAATGTTTCGGAACTGGGTAGAGCTGGTGGTTACACACCACAGTGAGTGCACTAAGTGCCCCCGAACTGTGCACTTCAACCTGGCTAGATTTATGTTCCACAAGTTTTTACCTCAAAATAAATATTTTTTTTTTATCTTGAGTCCTGGGCACCAGAAGTCCAAAACTAATCTCATTATGTCAAAGTCATGGTGCTGGCAGGGCTGGTTCCTTCTGGAAGCTCCAGAGGAGAATCTGTTTCCTTGCTTTTTTCAACTTCTAGATGTCAACTGGGTTCCTTGGCCAGTGGCCCCTTCTTCCTTCTTCAAATCTGGCGGTCTGGCAGTCTCTCTATCCACTTCACATCAGCTACTCTTGACTTTGCCCTCATGCTTCCCTCTTATAAGGACCCTTGTGATTACTTTGGACACACTTGGATAATCCTGGGTAATTCCCATCTCAATCAGACAGATGTTACCTCAGTCACATCTGTACATCCTTGCTGCTATGTCAGGTGACATTCACAAATCCCAAGGCTTAGAAAGTGGTGACATTTAGGGGACCAGTATTCTTCTGACCATGATATCAGGGTCTTGTTAGCTTGGTGTTTAGATTCCTGGAGTGTGGACCCTGCATGTTTTTGGTCATCAGCCTGAGCCAGCTGTGCCCCAGCCAGCAAGATGTACCCTCCTCCTGAGGCACCAATGGTGCAAGGTGTGAACTGCCTGGTCTCTTTCCCCAGGAGTTAACCAGGTGAGCAGAGCAGAGGGTTTTGGACGCTGGGCTGGGCACACAGAAGGCTGGCTGTGGGTGTAGGCTGCTGGCAGTGGTGTGCTGATAAATCAACTTTCAGAGGGAAAAGCCCTCATATGTACTGTGTGCCAAGGTGTAGATACTCCCACCATAGCCAACTTCAGGCCACCAAAGCGACATGACTGCACATGGAGTTGGGAAGAAACACATCATTGTGAGCCATCAGACCGGTTGTTGCCCACCACTGCACACAAATGACACCAAGGTTGCCCGAGGTTCAGCTGAAGAGACACAACTGAAATGTGTGATCAAAGCCAATTACCTCAAAACAAGCGATGGAAGTTTGAACAAAGCCAGGCCAGCAACAGAACAGAGCAAGCCATGCCCAAGAAATGCCTTGTTAAAGGGGCTGGTGAGCGTTTACCTCCACGGGTCTGGTCTATTGAAAAGGACAGACTTACTGTGCTGACTGTTCTTCAGACCCTGAAACTAAACCCCTGACCTTGTAAGTTCTCTGTAGTCCTTTGCTGAGGGTGAGAATGGAGTTGCATTGGAGGTGTCTTTGAGGTCTGCATTAGTCTGCTTGGGCTGCCATAATAAAGCACCAGAGACTGGGGGACCTGAACAACTGAAATTCATTGTCCCACAGTGCTGAGGGCAAGAAGTCCAAGTGAAGGTGTGTTCAGGCTTGGTTTCTCCTGAGGCCTTTCTCCTTGACTTGCAGTTGGCCCTCTTCTTACCAGGTCCTCACATGTCCTTTCCTCTGTGAGCACACATATCGGTGCCCTAATCTCCTCCTCTTAGAGGGACACCTGTCATTCTGCATGAGGGGATACCCTAAGTACTTCATTTTAACTTCACCATCTCTTTAAAGGCCCATCGCCAAATGTAATCACACTCTAAGGTACTGAGGGTTAGAGCTTCAACATGTAAATTTGGACGGGGGAAACTGTGATGAATACTTACATGGGCTTGGTGCTATGACTATGCACAAGCCGGTCTGAGGCTGTCCCACTGGCACCTCCCTCCCACATCCTTGTTCTCTCTCTCCTGCCCTCTGTTTCTTTGAGCTTCACTCCCTCCCCTAACTCCCTCCCCTGTCCTCTCCCCTCTCTTCCTCCCCTTCCCTCTGAGAATCAAAAAAAAGGGTGGCTCTAGGAGGCACCCTCATCAGATGAACTGAGTTGGATGGGTGGCTCCGGAACTAGGTTAGGACCAGAAACTTGTTGAGGTTTGGGATGGAGAGACCACAAATAAGAAAGTCTGTCCACAGGGGGAGCCAGGGCAGCCATTATAAAAAGAATTTGCAGACATGTCTTCAGGGTGTAAGGATGTGGTGGTTGATGAGAGGAAGTCATTGCCTTTGGTTTTACCATTTCCTCTATTACTGGACACAATGCAGGGGACCTGAACTCCTCAGGTCCAGCTCTGAAACTCGGGTTCCCAATGTGAAAACAAGCCAGTGTGGGCCCACCATCTCTTATACGAAACCTCAGGGCCCAACCTGTTTCAGAATTCAAAAATAGTCTTTATTTTAAAAAGATAATACAGCGCACATATATGTTATGTAGTAAAAGCTAAATATTCACACACACACACAAAAGATAAATATGCGAGGTGACAACTGTGTTAAATATTGAGATGGTGGGAATCCTTTCACAATGTGTATCAAATCACCATGATTACACTCTAAACATCTTAAAATGTTATTTGCCAATTACTGTATTTTGCCATTTATAATGTGTACTTTTTTGCCCAAATTTTTGAGGGAAAAATAAGGATGTGCATTATACATGGGTATAATGATTATATAGCATGGGTATAATAGTCCCATGTATAATGTGCACAATGTGTGTGCATATTATACACTGCAAAATATGGTATTTCTCAATAAAACTTTTTTTAAAGCCCCTCTGTTATTTCTATTCCACTCTAGCTCAGAGGTGGACTCTGGCGACTCTCTGCTGCCTCCTGTGTGCCCAGCCCAGCCCTAGGAGCCTTCCCAACACCCACCTGCTGTGGAGGCTACAGACTCAGGAGGTCTGGCCAGCAGTGTGGGGTAACTGAGCCCTGCCTGCCAAGGCCATTGCCCTGCTGTCTGCTGACCCATGGCCCCAGTCAGCCTGAAAGACACTTCCTCTGCTTCTATCTCCCATGGGCCTTTTCCCTCCCCATCTGGCTGGCTGAGCTCCTCTCCTGCCACTCTTAACCAGCTGGTCAGCATCTGGCAGAGGCCTGGCCACGGAGGAGCTGCCTGAGTCACAGGGAGCCTCAATAAGCCTATGAAACAAATGCTGAGAAACAATCAGACCTGAACCCACCACCCTTTGCAGCTGTTCACCTGGAGGCTCGGTGTGGCTTGAGAGGGTCCACCTTCCTGCTGCACCTGCCCCAGTGCTGCCCCTCCACCTCTTTGTTCCATTCCCACCAGCCTGTTTTAAGGGCCCTGAAATCACCAAGCTCTTTCCTTTCTCAAAGCCTTTACACAGCCTCTCTGTGGCACCTTCCTACAGTCCAGGTCGCTGCTCAAACATTTCCCCATCTGCAAGGCCTTCTCTGACCCTGGCTCAGTTAGCACCCCCAACACGGTCACTCCCCGGCCATGATTTGTGAGGCTGATCTACCCTCAAAATGACCTACCATACAACTAACCAGGCAGGATTTTTGTGCACTACTTCTGGCAGACATCCCCAGGGCCTAGGCCAAAGAGTAGGGAGAGGGGGCAGGAACACACACCAGGGTTGACCATCATTTTCTGTAAAAAGAAGGATAGTAAGTATCTCAGGTTTTATGGGCCACGTGGTCTCTGTCAGACTATTCACCCTGCGATCCAAGTACAAAAGCAGCTATGGACAATGGAGGCTGTGCCAACAACACGTTATTCACGAAGGCAGGCAGAAGGCTAGGCTTGGCCCCCAGGCCATAATGTGCAGGCCCTAATATAAATATTGAGTTGAGGAATTAGGTCATCCCCAAGTACAAGATTCCCAAGAGCCAAGTGAAGAAACAAGGGAATTTGAGGGAGCTGGTGGAAGAAGGGACATACGGAGTCAGAATGTGCTATAAATACGCCTTCAGTAGCATGTCCTGGGTCTGCTCACAAGCACTTCCACTGGTCTGCTGGACAGCTTCCTTCTGTGAAACCCTAGATCTGACTTTGGAATTATGTTAAAATTTAATAGGAAAATACAGATTCCATTTACAGAAACTTATTTTGCAGTTGACTTTGGTTTTTTGTTGTTGTTTTTATTGTTGTTCAATACATTTGTCTGCACTCCCCCCACCACACACACACACCCCACTCCAGCCATCTCCACCTCCCTCCCCTGATCCCACCCTCCTCGGTTTTGTCCATGAGTCCTTTAAACATGTTCCTGAAAACCCTCCCCCCCCCAAAGTGGGATTCACTCCAAGGATGCAAGGATGGTACAATATTCGCAAATCAGTAAATGTAATACATCACATAAACAAAAGCAAAGACAAAAACCATATGATCATATCAATAGATGCAGAAAAAGCATTTGATAAGGTACAGCACCCATTTATGATAAAAACACTCAGCAAAGTGGGAATAGAGGGAGCATTCCTCAAAATAATAAAGGCCATATAGGAGAGACCCACAGCCAACATCATACTCAATGGGCAAAAATTAAAATCTTTTCCACTAAGATCAGGAACAAGACAAGGCTGTCCACTTTCACCACTTCTATTCAACATAGTATTGGAAGTTTTAGCCACAGCGATCAGACAAGAAAAAGAAATAAAAGGCATCCAAATCAGAAAGGAGGAAGCAAAACTGTCACTGTTTGCAGATGACATAATAGTGTACATAGAAAATCTTATAGACTCCACCAATAAACTGCTTGACCTAATAAATGAATTTGGCAAAACAGCAGGATACAAAGTCAATATCGAGAAATCAAAGGCATTTCTGTACACCAAGAATGAAACAGCAGAAGCAGAAATCAAGAAAAAAATCCCATTTGAAATAGCAAAAAGAAAAATAAAATGTCTAGGAATAAATCTAACCAGAGAGGTAAAAGACCTGTATTTAGAAAACTACATAACACTCAGGAAAGAAATCAAGGACGACACAAACAAATGGAAACATATACCGTGTTCAGGGATTGGAAGAATTAATGTAATCAAAATGTCCATACTACCCAAAGCAATTTACACATTCAATGCAATTCCTATTAAAGTACCAATGGCTTATTTCACAGACATAACAAACACTTCAAAAATTTATATGGAACCATAAATGACCCCGAATAGCTGCTGCAATTTTGAGAAAGAAGAGTAAAGTAGGAGGGATCACAATACCTGACACTAAACTATACTACAAGGCCACTGTAATCAAAACAGCCTGGTACTGGCATAAAAACAGGCACATGGACCAATGGAACAGAACAGAGAGCCCAGAAATAAACCCAAGTCTCTACGGTCAGTTAATATTTGACAAAGGAGGCAGCAACATAAAATGGAGTAAAAATAGCCTCTTCAACAAATGGTGTTGGGAGAACTGGACAGCTACATGCAAGAAAAATGAAACTCGAGCACCAACTTACACCTTATACAAAAGTAAGTTCAAGGTGGATAAAAGACTTAAATATAAAATGTGACACCATTAAAGTCCTAGAGGAGAACATAGGTAGGAAAATCTCAGATATTTCACGCAGAAACTTTTTTACTGACATATCCCCTAGAGCAAGGGGCATAAAGGAAAGAATAAACAAATGGGATCTCATCAAAATAAAAAGCTTCTGCACAGCTAAAGAAAACAGTATCAAAATAAAAAGAGAACCAACTGTATGGGAAAACATATTTGCCAATGATACCTCAGACAAGGGTTTAATCTCCAAAATATATAAAGAACTTACAGGACTACACTCTAAGAAGACAAGGAACCTAATTAAAAAATGGGCAAAGGACTTGAACAGACACTTCTCCAAGGAGGACATACGGAAAAATCCAAACACACATGAAACGATGTTCAATATCGCTGTCTATCAGAGAGATGCAAATTAAAACCACAGTGAGATACCACTTCACACCAGTCAGAATGGCCATCATAAACAAAGCAACAAACAACAAGTGTTGGAGAGGTTGTGGAGAAAAGGGGACCCTAGTGCACTGTTGGTGGGACTGCAGACTGGTACAACCACTATGGAAAGCAGTATGGAACTTCCTCAGAAAACTAAAAATGGATCTGCCTTTTGACCCAGCAATTCCACTTCTGGGACTTTACGCTAAGAACACTAAAACACCAATCCAAAAGATCCTATGCACCCCAATGTTCATAGCAGCACAATTTACAATAGCTAAGTGCTGGAAGCAACCTAGATGCCCATCAGTAAATGAATGGATCAAAAAACTATGGTACATTTACACAATGGAATTCTATGCAGCAGAAAGAAAGAAGGCGCTACCCTTTGCAATAGCTTGGATGGAGCTGGAAAACGTTATGCTAAGCGAAATAAGCCAGGCAGTGAAAGACAAATACCATATGATCTCACCTTTAACAGGAACCTAAACAACAAAACAAAGAAACAAGCAAAATATAACCAAAGACACTGAAATAGAGGACAGGCTGACAGTGACCAGAGGGGAGAGAAGAGGGAATTTCAGGGGAGAATGGGAAGGGTTTACAGGAGCAAATTTAAAGGACACATGGACAAAAACTAGGGGGAGGGTGGTAATGGGAGGGAAGTGGGGAGGGTTGGGTGGGTGGGCTGGATTGGGAGTAAAAGGGAGAAAACTGTACTTGAACAATGATTAAAATAAAAATTAAAAATAAAACCCTTCCCCCTTTTCCCCCCATTATCCCCTCCCACCTCCCCTCTGGTTACAGACTGACAGTATGCAGTCGCCTTTGTTAAGAGACATCAGAGAATTGGATTTCCAAGCACCTTCAATGTCAGTCCTCCTATGTATGGTAATTCTTGCTAAGTGATCCGTAGGCCTGTGTTTGAGCATTTAGTGGTCAAATGCTTTCTTCAGTGGCAAGTTCTCCCTTTCAATGAACTGTTTCCCTGCCTCTCTTACAGACTGGCCCTAATGTGATCCTCAGTTGGCTGTGTTTTCAACATAATAAACCAAAAGTATCCTCAAGACCTAAGAGACCCTCTCCCATTATCCACAGGTTACTCCCCCCTGTTGCAGGCATCTCCACAGCATCAAGCAAGCCTGACTAACTGGCTTGAACTGACCTTTGGTGGCCAGCTGCTTGATTAACCATTTCATGTCCTTGCAGTGGGATATCAGTTAAATTGAAGTGGACAACAAAAGCAAACACTAAGAAGTTCTCTAGCCCTTCCATAAAGTGGACTGTGATAAACATTTCCAAATTTACATCCAGAAATCACATGAGCTCCCAACTTGGTGTGCCTGGAAGCATTACTGCAGAGGCAGGGGAGGATTATGTCAGGAAGGGGTGTACAAGGTATTCCTCATGAGTAAGAACTTTGCATCAGTATGTGTTATTTATCTACTACTTTAGAATATAGCAAAGTACCCTAAAATTTAGCAGCTTAAGCAACAATAAACATTGATTATCTCTCATAATTTCCATAGGACAAGAATTTGAAAATGATTTGGGTGGAGTTTCTGGCATGAAAATGCAAATCACGTTGGTTGGGCCTGTCACCACCTGAAAATTTGACTAGGGCCAGAAGGCCCACCTGGCAAGTTGGCAATAGCTATTGGCCAAGACCTTGGCTGTTCTCACCATGGACCCTTCCACAGGATACTTTTCATACCTTCATGACATTCTGTGGGGGAGGGGGCGCGGCGGAAGAGGGCCAAACAAACTTTTCTCTACCCTCAAGGTTCTTCTGGAAGGTCTAATAATCAAATATACATGAGAAAGATTAGCAAAAGAAAATACCAAATTTAACACATACATATGCATAAGAGCCCCACATATATGAGAGAGTCAGAGGCCCCCACTTGCACGAGAGGTTCAGAGATAGAAAGGGAGGTTGAAGTATGTAAGACATCCTGAGCTAGGGATGAGGTGAGGTGCCTTGGGAGTTTCAAAGGGTCATTGCAGGATGATAAGAGCAGATGTTTGGTAAATAGAACTGGGTGGATCAAAAAGAGATTATCTCTGATAATCTCCCATTCTGGGCAAAGCCTCTAATTCAAATTCTCTGGAGTAGTCAAGAAAGGAGCAGAAATTTCTCTTAAGCTTGAAGCTAAAATTGCCTTTAGCTCAAAATAATGTATATACTGAAAGGACAAAGCCAGGCCCATTTGCCATTGTGGCACCATTTGCCTAGCAGGCTGGTGACCTTGTTAAACATGACTGTCATTTTATTCTTCTGAGCTTGTCCCCTGGACTGGAAAGGACTAGGAGCAAGAACAGAACTAACCTCTCCCTACAGCTGCAGGCAGAAGATAACATCAGAACGAACCGCAGCCTCATGTTACAACCCCTCAGCCACCCAGAGGCCACACAACAGCCACTCTACCTTTTTAATCCAATTATAATCCAATAAAAACTCAAAGCTCCCACCCTTCAATGTTGGTATATCTCTCTTCACCATACCCCTCTCCTTTCTTGGAGAGTGAGTAAAAGCTTTCCTCTCTATACTTTCTTCTCTTTCTGAATTCTTTCTTTTTTTAAATATATTTTATTGATTATGCTATTACAGTTTTCCCAATTTTTCTCCTTTTATTCCCCCTCCAATGTTCCCCCCTTAGTTCATGTCCATGGGTTATACATGTAAGTTCTTTGAATTCTGTTTCCTATACCATTTTTTGACCTCTCCCCATCTATATTATGCCTACCAATTATGCTTCTTATTCCCTGTACCATTCCCCCCATTCTTCCCATCCCCCTGCCCACTGAAAGCCCTCCATGTGATTTCAATTTCTCTGATTCTGTTCCTGTTCTAGTTGTTTGCTTAGTTTTTATTTTCATTGTTTTTCTTTATTTTAGGTTCATTTGTTGATAGTTGTGACTTTGTTGTCATTTTACTGTTCATAGTTTTTGATCTTCTTCAGTTTCTTAGATAAACCTCTTTAACGTTTCATATAATAATGGCTTGGTGATGATGAACTCCTTTAATTTGACCTTAATCTGGGAAGCACTTTATCTGCCCTTCCATTCTAAATGATAGCTTTGCTGGATAAAGCAATCTTGGATGTAGGTCCTTGCCTTTCATGACTTCAAATACTTCTTTCCAGCCCCTTCTTGCCTCCAAGGTTTCTTTTGAGAAATCGGCTGACAGTCTGATGGGAACTCCTTTGTGCATAACTCTCTCCTTTCCTCTTGCTGCTTTTAAGATTCTCACTTTATCTTTAATCTTGGGTAATTTAATGATGATGTGTCTTGGTGTTTCTCTTTGGGTCCACCTTCTTTGGGACTCTCTGGGCTTTCTTGACTTCCTGGAAGTCTATTTCTTTCACCAGATTGGGAAAGTTTTCCTTCATTATTTGTTCAAATAATTTTTCAATTTCCTGCTCTTGTTCTTCTCCCTCTGGCACCCCTATAATTCAGATATTGGAATGTTTAAAGTTGTCCCAGAGGTGCCTAAGCTTCTCTTCATTTTTTTTGAATCTTATTTCTTCATTCTATTCCAGTTGGATGTTTATTTCTTCCTTTTGTTCCAAATCATTGATCTGAGTCCTGGTTTCTTTCCTGTCACTGTTGGTTCCCTGAATATTTTGCTTTATTTCCCTCTGGGTATCCTTCATTTGTTCTTTCTTTTTACAACCAAGCTCAATCAGCTTTGTGAGCATTTTGATGACCAGAGCTTTGAACTGTCCATCAGATAGGTTGGCTATCTCCTCATCACTTAGCTCTCTTTCTGAAGTTTTGCTCTGTTCTTTCATTTGGGCCCTATTTCCTTGGCGCACCTGATAGGTTGTAAGGGGATGGAGACTTAGGTATTCACCAGAGCAGAGCAACCCTCCTTGCTGCCTTGTGGTGCTATCTGTGAGGGAGGCGCCAGAGAGGGAACAATGCAGCTCGCCTGCTCAGCTCCAGCCCACTTTCCAACAAACTCTTGTGTGTGACTGGGAGTTTCTCCCACCAGGGCAACCCCCACCGTAGTCCACAGTCAGCTCTGAGTCTCAGATTCCCATTCAGCCAGCCCTGCCCGCATGGTCTGCTACCGTGCCTCGGGTTCTCTCTGTCCTCCCATCTTACCAGTCTGGTTGGTCTGGCTGACTGTTTCTTTAATTTCTTGGTTGTTGGAGTTCCATGCAATTTGATTTTCTGGCACTTCTGGTTGTTTATTGATTTTAGATTGGTTGTTATCCTCCTTTTGGTTGTACGAGAAAGCAAAGAGTTTCTACCTACTCCTCCATCTTGGCCAGAACTCTCTTTGTGAATTCCTTCATGGCCCCCATCACCAACCACATGAACATTTACCATGGAGGCTAAATGTCCTGGGGTGGCTCCTTCTGAACCCCCACAACACAGCAGCTGGCTTCACCCAGAGCAAGTATCCCAGAGAGGCCAACGTGAAACCGCCAATGTCTTTTATCAACCAGGCGTCAGAAATTACACCACCGTCACATTCAGGATACTTTGTCTGTCATGCAGACCAGCCATGATTCAGTGCGGGGGAGACTACAAAAGGACATGAAGACCTCCAGTTTCCAGCTGGCATTGAGGGGACTTGGAAATTATCACTCCCATTCAAACAGCAAGAAAAACCCGAACAAACTGAAAAGCAACAACTCTTTCTACAGCCATCAATGGACTGAGGTCACAGAGCATGCCACTGCCCCTGAGACTGGAGAGACACATAGGGGAGTGCAGAGAATCACAACCTACCAGAACAGAAGCCGTCCAGGGGCAGAAACATCCTCATGAGCCAATCAGTGCCAGGGTAGGAAAATCAGAACTGTGGTTTCTGAATTGCTAGAGGCTCAGCATGGACAAGTCCAAAAGAAAGTTAAAAAACTCCAGAGGGCCCCATCTTAGGAGCACCCCCATACATGTGTAAGTTTTACTACCAGGAGCTCAACCAGATTCTCAGTGAAGAGTGAAGAATTTCTCAAGCTTTGCACTTTCAATATTGGGAGGGAGAAAGTGGGCATTTTGAAATATACCCAGAGCATTCTGTTCTTCTTAACAAGGACTGACCTCAAGAGAAAATAATTTAGCCAAAGCATAACTAGCTAAGGTGTTACCAGACTTTCAACTCCAACCCCATCTAGCCTCTCACTGAAGGGGGACAAGTGGAGGGATTGAGAAGTTCCTGTGAAGGTCACAGCTCAGGGGCACAGGCTCACCTAGTCATAGAATTACAGGATGCTTCCCCTCCCCTGCCTCTCACCACCACATCAATAGGTCTCCTGTGTAATAACAGAGGAATACAGTACAAGTGAAAGAACTGCACATATCGGGCCTTACTTAAGAAGATGTCTCTAGGGAAACTCCAAGACTGCAGGAGAGACAAAAATAAGAACCTCAGAGGAAATTTTAGCCTCTGACATCTACAGATACAGCAAACAGTAAACAGAGCCCAACCCCCAATCCAATAGCAGAAAACCTCACTCCAAAGGCTTGTGTACTTCAATTCCTTTAATCCAGTGCCTCAAGCCAGCCTGAAAAACAACACACAAGTTGAAAAGCCAGAGAAAACATCTGAACCAGACTCACAAACAGCACACATGTTTTTAAAACTCAAGGACTATCACTAAAAATAGAGTGTACTTAATATGCAGAGAGCAGAAAAAATGAATCACATAAAATGCTTAATTAAAACCACAGAAATCAGAAAAAAGTAAAAGGCAAAAAAAAAAAAAAAGAAGAAACAAAGAATAAGGGTGATGTGCAGGAACCAGTAACAAAGAGGGCAGATCACTTTAAACATCAATGGTCTAACTTCACTAATTAAAAAAGAAACTATTGGTGCCAGAGTGGATTTTTTATAAAAAGATACAACTATATGTTGTTGATAAGAAATCCTCTATAAATATAAAGAAGCAGATAGATTTAAAATAAAGGAAAGCTATCTAACATAATCTGTGGATTCAATATAACCTCTATCAAAATCCCAACAATATTTCCATAATCCCAACAATCTATCTATCAATCTATCAATCTATCAACAATCCCAACAAGAAAGAGAGAATCCATCCTAAAATCCATATGGAATCTCAATGAACTCAAGTAGAAAAAATGACCTTGAAAAAGAAGAACAAAGTTGGAGGTCTCACATTTCCTAATTTCAAAACTTACTATAAAGCTATAGTAATCAAAACAGTGTTGTCCTGGCATAAAGAAAGACATTCAGACCTATGGAATAGAACAGAGAGACCAGAAACAAACCCTCAAATATATGGTCAAGTGATTTTTTTTTTTTACAAAGATGCCAAGATCATTCAATGTGGAAAGGGAAGTCTTTTCAACAAATGGTGCTGGGAAAACTGAATAATCAGATGCAAGAGGATGAAGTTGAACTCTTAACTTACAATACATATAAAAATTAACTCAAAATGAACCAAAGACCTATTGTAAGACCCAAAACAATAAAATCCTTAAAAGAAAACATAGGAGAAAATCTTCATAACTTTGGATTTGGCAATGATTTCTTGGCTATGACACAAAAGCAGAGTCAACAAAAAAAATAATAGATAAGTTGAACTACATCAAAATTAAAAACTTCTGTGAATCAAACGGCACAATCAACAGAGTAAAAAATGAATGGAAAAACTATCTGCAAATTAGATATCTGATAAGGAACTGATATTCAAAATACATAACTTCTATAACTCAGTAACAAGAAAACAAACAAATATTTAAAAATAGGCAAAGAACTTGAATAAATATTTCTCCAAAGAAAATATACAAATAGCTAGCAAGCACATGAAAAGATGCCCAACATCTCTAATTATTAAGCAAATGTAAATCAAGACCAGTAAGATACCACCTCACACTTATTAGAATGGCTATTTTCAAAAAAATTTAATCCCAGAAAATAACAAGTACTGTCAAGAATGTGAGAAATTGAACTCTTGGGCACATTATCAGAAATGTAAAATGGTACAGCCCTTATGAAGTATAATATGGAAGTTCCTCAAAATTTTTAAAGTGGAATTACCACATGACCATCAATTTAACTTCTGAGTATATATTCAAAACAACTGAAAGCAGGGTCTTGAAGAGATATTTGTACATTTGTGGTCATAGAAACATTAGTTACAATAATCCATCGATAAATGAATGGGTAAACAAAATGTGGTCTATCATACAATGGAATATTATCTACCCTTAAAAAGGAAGAAAACTCTGACAGATGTTACGACATGGATGAACATTGAAGACCTTATGCTAATTGAAATATGCCAGTCACAAAAAAACAAATCCTGTTTGATTCCACTTATATGAAGTACCTAGAGTAGTCAAATTCATAAAGACAGACAGTAGGATGGTCATTACCAAGGGCTGGGGGTGGGGAGAAGGTGGAGTTGTTGTTTAATGGGTAGAGAGTTTCAGGTTTGCAAGATGAAAAGAGTTCTGGAGGCTGAGTGTACAACAAAGTGAATATATACATAACGCTAGTGAACTACACACATAAAAATGAAAAAGATGATAAATTTCACATTATATGTATTTTACCTCAATTTTAAAAATTTTAAGTAATAATTTTGTAAGTAAAGGGATGAAGAAATATATACCATGTTAATGCTAACCAAAAGAAAGCTTCAATGGCTATATTAATTTCAGACAAAACAGACTTCAGAGCAAGGAAAATTTTCAGGGATAAAGAGGAGCATTACATAAGGACAGAGATCAATTCTCCAACAAAACATAACAATCCTTAATGTGTTTGCAACTAACAACAGGGCATTCAAATGCATGAAGCAAAAAATGATGGAACTTCAAGGAGAAACAGATGAATCCACTATTGTAGTTGGAAAGTTCAACAACCCTCTGCCAGTAATTGACAGACTCAGCAAGCTGAAAATCAGAAAAGACATAGTTGAACTGAGCAGAACCATCAATCAACTGGATCTAAGTGACATCTGTGGATATAACTGACAACTATAGAATATTTCATTCAACAAAAGGAGACCATACATTCTTCTCAAGTTCAAGTTCACATAAAACATTTATCAAGACACACCATTTTCTGAGCTATAAATCACATCTTAACAAGTTTAAAAGAATAAAAATCATACAAGGTGTGCTCTCAGGCCACAGTGGAATTAAACCACACATTAGTAACAGAAAGATAGCTTGAAACCTCCCAAAATACTTGGGGATTAAATAAACACTACACTTCTAAACAACAGATGGGTCAAAGAGGAAGTCTCAAGAGAAATTTTAAAATATTTTGAACCAATGAAAATAAAAGCACAACTGTCAAAATTTGTGGAATGGGCAAAAGCACTGATTAGAAGGAAATTTATAGCATTGAATGCATAAACTGGAAAACAATAAAGCTCTAAAATCAATAATCTGAGTTTCTACCACAGGAAGCTAGAAAAAGAAAAACAAATAAAATCCAAAATAAGCAGAATAGAAATAATAAAAATTAAAGCAGAATTCTATGAAACTGAAAATAAGATATCAGAGAAAATCAATGAAACCAAAAGTTGGTTCTTTGAAATGACCAATACAATTGATGAAACCCTAGCCAGGTTAACTAAGCAAAAAGAGGAAAGACACAAATTAATACTAGCAATGAAAGAGGGTCCATCATTACTGATTCCATGGGCATTAAAAAAATAATAAATATTATGAACAAATTTATGCCCACAAATTTGGTAACCTAGGTGAAATTAACTAATTTCTTAAAAGACACAATCTGCCAATATTCACACAAAGAGAAATAGATCATCTTAAACAGCCTATATCTACAAAATAAATTGAATCAATAATTAATAACCTTCCAAACCAGAAAGCACAAGGCCCAGATGGGTTCACTGATAAATTCTACCAAACATTTGAGGAAGAAATTAAATTCTCTGTAATCTCCTCCAGAAAATAGAATCTTAGGAAATACTTCCTAATTCACTGTATGAGGACATAGAATTTCCTCATAGAATTACTCTAACATCAAAACCAGACAAAGGCATTACAAGAGAGGAAAACTATAACCTGGCTGGCATAGCTCAGTGGATGGAGTGCAGGCTGCAAACCAAAGCATTGCAGGTTCGATTCCCAGTCAGGGCACATGCCTGAGTTGCAGGCCACGGCCCCCAGCAACCGCACACTGATGTTTCTCTCTCTCCCTCTCTCTCCCTCCCTTCCCTCTCTAAAAAATAAATAAATAAAATCTTAAAAAAAAAAGAGTATGGAATTAATTTTTTGAAAAAAGAGAGAGGAAAACTATAGACCAATGTATCTCATGAACATACATGCAAAAATCTTCAACAAAATATTAGCAAATCAAATTCAACAATGTATAAAAAGAATTATACACCATGATCAAGTGGGATTTATTCCTAGTCTGCAAAGCTGACAACAAGGAACAACATGCTTTACCACTAAGATCAGACAAGGATGTCCACCCCCTCCATTCCTGTTCAGCATTGTATTGGGAGTTCTAGCTAATACAATAAAACACAAAGAGGAAGTGGAAGGTAAATAGATTGAGAAGAAAGAAATAAAACTTTCTTTGGTCACAGATGACATAATTGTTTATGAAGAAAATTCAAAAGAATGAAAGAGAGGGAGGGAGGGAAGAAGGGAGAAAACCCAAGAGAATCAACAAAAAAGTTGAGGAACTAATAAGTTACTGTGGCAAGGTTGCAGAATAAAAAGTTAATATATGAAAGTCAGTTGGATGTTTTTTATACCAGAAATGGACAAAGGAATTTAAAATGTTTTAAGTGAAATTTAAAATACAATGCCATTTATATTGACACCATAAAAAATGTGCTTAGGTATATATATAACAAAATATGTACCATATCTATACAATAAAAACTACAAAACTGATGAAAGAAATAAAAGGCAATCTCAGTAAATGGAGAGACATACTATGTTCTTGGGTAGAAAGACTCAATATTGCCAAGATATTTTTTTCCTCCCAAATTGATCTATAAATTCAATGCAATCCAAATCAAAATCCCAGCCAGTTATTTTGTGGATATCAACAAACTGATTTTAAAGGTTTGTATGGAAAAGTAAACTACCCAGAATAGCCAACGGAATATTGAATGAGAACACAGTTGAAGGACTGACACTACTGAACTCCAAAATGTACTTGAAGCTAGGGTAATCACGACAGTGTGGTACTGGTGAGAGAACAGAAAAATGTATCAATGGAACAAAACAGAGAGCCCAGAAATAAATCCACACAAATATAGTTAACTGATCTTTGACAAAGAAGCAAAGGCAATTCAATGGAGAAAGGCAATTCAAATGGAGGCTCTTCAATAAATTGTGCTGGAACAACTGGACATCCACAGGCAAAAAAAAAAAGTTTAGACACAGACCTTATGCTTTTCACAACAATTAATTGAGAATGGCTTATAGACCTAAATGCAAAATTATAAAACTTCTAGCAGTTAACATAAGAGAAAATCTAGATGATCTTGAGTTTGTTGAAGACTTTTTAGATGAAGCAAAAGCATGATCCATAAAGAAAAAATTGATAAGCTGGACTTCATTAAAATTAAAAACTTCTGCTCCGTGAAAGGCACTGCCAAGAGAATGAAAAGGCAAGCCACCAACTGGGAGAAAATATAAAACACCTATCTAGTAAAGGCCTAATATGAAAATACATTTTTAAAACTCAAAACTCAACAACAAAAAGAATAACAACCCAATTAAAAATAGGCAAAAGATCTAGACACCTCATCAAAGAAGGTATACAGACACAAATAAGCATATGAACAAAATGCCCGCCATCATATGCTGTTAGGGAACTGCAAGTTAAAAGAGCTCACATCTATGGATGGTAAAGATGGAAATAATTAACAACATTAAATGCTGGTGAGAATGTGAACCAATAGGAAGTCTCATTCACTGCTGGTGGGCATGCAAAGTGGTCCAGACACTTGCAAGACAGTTTGGCAGTTTCTTACAAAACTAAACATATGATCCAGCCATGACACTCCTTGGTATTTACTCAAATGAGCTAAAAACTTATGTCCACACTAAAACCTGCACACAGATGTTTTTAGCAGCTTTAGTTATAACTGCCAAAACTTAGAAGCAACCAAAATGTCCTTCAGAAGGTTAATGGATAAATAAACTGTGGTACAACCAAATAATGGAATATTAGTCAGTGATAAAAAAAAAGAAGAAATATGCTATCAAGCCATGAAACAACATAGAGGAACTTTAAATGCATATCACTAAGTAAAGGAAGCCAACCTGAAAGTCCGCATACTATGATTCCAACTACATAATTCTGGAAACAACAAAACTACTGAGACAATAAAAATATTAGTGATTGCCAGAGATTAGCACAAAGGGAGGGATGAATAGGCAGAGCACAGAGGATTTTCAAGGCAGTGATACAGTACTCTGTGTGATACTGTAATGGTTGGTACATGTCATGACACATTTGTCCAAACCCACAGAATGCACGACACTAAGAGTGAACCGTAACACAAACTATGGGCTTTGAGTGGTAATTATGTGTCAGTATAGGTTCAATGATGGTAAAAAATGTACCACCCTGGTGTGAAATGATGGTGGAGGAGGCTGTGTGTAGTGAGGAGTAAGGAATATATGGGAAGTGTCCTTACTTCCTTTTTTAAACACATTTTACTGATTATGCTATTACAGTTGTCCCAATCTGCCCCCTTTGCCCCCCCTCTACACGGTAGCCCCCATTCCCTCCAGCAATCCCCCGGCTTAGTTCATGTCCATGAGTGATGCATGTAAGTTCTTTGGCTTCTCCATTTCCTATGCTGTTCTTATCCCCCGTCTGTTTTGTACCTACCAATTTGTGCTTCTTAATCCATGCACCTTTTCCCCCACTCTCCTTCATCACTCTCCCAACTGATAACCACACAAATGATCTCCGTATCTATGGTTCTGTTTCTGTTCTAGTTGTTTGCTTAGTTTTATATTTAGATTCAATTATTTGATAGTTGTGGATTTATTGCCATTTTAATGTTCACCGTTTTGATCTTATTCTTTTTCTTATACAATTTCCTTTAGCATTTCATATAATAATGGCTTGGTAATGATGAACTCCTTTAACTTGACCTTATCTGGAAAGCACTTTATCTGCCCTTCCATTCTAAATGATAGCTTTGCTGGATAGAGTAATGTAGGTAATAGGTCCTTGCTTTTCATCACTTTCAATACTTCTCACCAGTCCCTTCTAGCCTGCAAAGTTTCTTTTGAGAAATCAGCTGACAGTCTTTTTAGAACTCCTTGTAGGTAGATCTGCTTTTCTCTTGCTGCCTTTAAGATTCTCTCTGCCTTTAAGATTGCCTGAGCAGTGTCCACCAGGCCCAGTTCTCACTCAAACTGGCTGGACCCAGTTCTCACTCAAACTGGCGGGACCCAGTTCGTCCCTTTCAACTCACCACCCTTCCCTCGTCGCTTTTCCCTAGCCACCCTTGAGCATAACCTGCCCTTTGCCCCCTCTGGCGCCCTCACGGAACGAGGTCGTGGGTCTGAGGTGGCATGGAGTCTCCCCAGGGCTTGTTCGTGCAGCCAGACCTGGGAGGCAGAATGGACCTCCTAGTTGCTCTCCCCCTGAGTTTTCAGCACCTTTTCCAGAATCTTTGCCTGGTCTCAGATTTTTTGCAGGGCCAGTTCTTTAGGGGTTCAGTGAGATCATCAGGAGCCTTGGTTACAACCAACTCGTCTGACAAATAGGTGGAGGAACAGTGGTACCTGAATCATTCAGTCCTGAGTCATTTTCTCTGGATGTTTACAGGTACAAAGAGTTATTGAAAGAAGACCTTGAGAGAGCAGATCTAATTATTAGTCCCTCAGGTTCAGGAAGCTGTGTGGAGACTCTGGAAAAAAGAAATCGTCTTACAGTAGTTGTAAACGAAAAGTTGATGAGCAATCATCAGTTGGAATTGGCAAAGCAGCTGCACAAAGACGGGCATCTGTTCTGCCGTCCCTGTAGCACGCTTCCTGGGCCGTTTCAGTCAGTGGGCCGATCAACACTGAAATGTTTTATGCAAAATAAATATTTTTATCCATACATCTTTGTCTGCATTTCTGACTGTTTCCTGGAATTCCAGGAAATGGGTTATGAATATGTTTTGATTATTGATCCATAATATCAAATGGTTGGTTAGATAGTTGAAACCAGTTCATATTCCTGTCAGCATGTATGAAAGGCCTGTCTTACCCTCACTTTTGCCATAATTGTTTATTTTATAGCACGGAAGTGCATGATGGTGTCGGGCTCAGAGTTGGGCCAGAGAAAAACCTATCTTTGCTTCCTCTCACTTTCAGAAAAATACCCAACCAGCTCAGACCCTCTGGGCTATGGGAACTCAGGGTGAAGCCCAGGTCTCTGCTCTGGGCATGGCTGCAGCCCAAGGAAGGAAGACCCAGATGTCAGGTTCTGGGTTGAGGGGGTCTCTGTCAAGGAGTTCCACACTCTTGAACTAGCACTGTAGGGGTGGCCAGTTGCTCTCGGTCCCATCTCCTGACTGCTTTTTCCTTTCCTATTTAAATTCAAACTCCTATTTCAAAGAGATCTCTACTCATTTTGCTTCTCTACTTGGAGGTAATATGGTTTTCTTTTTGTTTAAAAAAAAAACCTGGACATTCTTGTTGTGGGTTTGTATTAAAACACACTACAAATGAGTTGTGTGTCTAGAATAAGTCTGTTAACCTCTCTCTGCTTCAGCTGCCTCTTCCTTATTTATTTATTTTCAGAGCTAGAGAAAGGTAGGGAGAGAAACATTAATGCATGAGAGAAACCGGGAACCAGGCTCGCAATCCAGGCATGTGCTGTGACTGGGCATTGAACTGGCAACCTTTCGCTTTGTGGGATGACGCTCACTAAACTAAGACACAATGATCAGGGCCAGTTGCCTCTTCTTTAAAACAGGGGATCATAACACCTCCCAGGGCTGGCATCAGGAGCAAAGTGATCATCAGCTCAGAATCTGGCACAGTGCTGGTACGTGAAGACCCACAATGGATGCTCATCTTCCTTTCCCTTTTTCTCAAATCCCCAGCAACCATCAGTTCCTCCATGTTGTCCTGGGGTCACTACTACAAGTCAGCAGGGGCAGTGAGTTCTCCTCTTCCCAATGCCAACTTCCTGAAGTTGCTGGAACAGCCTGGGGCTCACAGCCCAGGCTGGGGCTCTGCGCCCTGCTGGTTGCTCAGTGTGGCTGTTTGCACAGGTTGGCTCTTGGGAACAGTGCACAGCCAGCACCAGAGGATTCTCCATGCAGACAGTCCTGGTGGGCCAACAAGGGTCAAGCCGACTAGCCCTCCCAACCCCTAGTTCTCTGGCCGCATTGGGAAGCCCAGAGGGTCTTTGCAGAGAAGCCCCTCCCTGTGTGACGCAAGGCCCAGAGTCACCTCTAGAACTGCTAAGGAATGTGAAGCAGACTGCCTGGGCAGTGAACACTGGCAGATTCTGAGACTTCATTTTTTTTATTGGACCATATTTTATATTAACTGGGAACTGTGCCTTAACTTAATGTACTTTTATCTTTTAAAAATTTAAGATCCTTGTAAATGATAAAAAATATATAGTTTCAGAGCATTGCAAAGCAGGCTGTAAACCTAAAACTTTGCATTTGCCTGAGCAGGCTCATTCTGAAAAAGGTGGCCATCCTCTTCGGAGGGAGGAGGCAGGGCAATGTGTTGACCTCAATCCTGAGACTGTGGTCAGTAGGGTCAAATGACTGCTTGGGATTAACTGACAGCAAAGTGCAGAGAGTAGAGCTGAACTAGTCTCCCCTCCCCAAGCTTGGTCTTCCCAAACCTGCTACTTTGATGATGCTTTTTTTCCTTTTTTTCTTCAAGTAACAAAACATTCAACTGAGAAGGGACTGACTAATCAGGGGTTTTTATTCCCCCAAACAAGAAGTCCAACAGTAGGGAGATTCCAGGGTTATTTTAGTACTTAAATTATGTGATCAGTGACCCAGTCACTTTCTATCTCTTCCTTCTGTCACTCTCAGTCTGCCCTCATGGACACCAGATGGCTGCCACTGCTCCAGACTTCACACACAGGAACAACAGTGTCCATTGAAAAGGAAGAAAGGCATTGTTTCTGGCACATGTGTTTTCTGGCCCCTCCCATCATGTGTTTCTCCTCAGTCACACTCCATCTTTCTCCCCGTAGCAGTAACCACCATCCTGTCTTCATGATAGTCTTTTTCTTGTTTTTCTTTATAATTTCACCATCTATACCATCTGTGTATGCATTCTTCAACATTATTTTGTTTTGCCTGTTTTTAAAATTTATATGCATGGACTCATATTGTATATACTCTTTTGTGTATTCTTTGTCTCATTGTTGTTTGTTCCTCTTCTTTCCGTGGGATGGATACAGCACAGTGCATTTGCCCATTCTCCCGCTGCTGGACACTCTTGGGTCCTTCTGGGGCCACTATGAACAGAGTTGTTATGGACATTTGCATGACACGCACATGCATTTCTCTAGGACATGCACCCGGATGTGGAGTGCTGTGTGGTTGGATCCATGTAGGGCCAACTCCTACATGAAATTATTGATTTCCCTAGTGTTTGTACAACTTCCACTCCCAGCAGCACAGATGAGAGATTTCTTTACTCCACATTTTTGCCAACACTTAGTACTGATGAGACTGATCTTTACTGATGAGACTGGTCAGTACTGATGAGACTGATCTTTCTGAAAATGTGAATCAGATCATGCCACTCTACTGCTTCAAGTCCATTTTACTTGGAATAAAATTCAAACATTTCACTCTGGGCCACTAAGCTACCTGCTCCCTCTGCTCCCATCTGTCACCACTGGAGAAGAGCTTACCACCCAGTGTGTCCCAGCCACATCAGTCTTGTTTCTGTTCCCAAGATTACTAACCTCAAACCAGGTAGAAGTGGAAATAGATGAGGTTGGAGAGCTGTACCAGAACTTACAGGAATATCTCCCATGCAAGACATTGCCCTGGGCACTCCCCTCCACTCCTGGGTCCTTGAAGTGTGGGCATCTCCCTGGCATGGGTTCTATAAATTTTCCATGTATCACAGCCCCTAAACTAAGTCAACCATGTCACCAGTAACAGAGACCAGTTCCAACTCCAGTGCTGGAGGAAAACCTGCTGCTTCGAGAAAAACAGATCAACAGGGAATAATTGAGCATATTGATGAGGCCAGATGAAAAAGAGAATGCACTAACATGCCAGTGAGGACATTTTGAAAGTAGAACCTCACCGTACCAAACTCCACCAGCGATTCCTTAGAATATGTCAGAAATGACTGCCCCAATCCCAGATCTCCAGGAAACAACACTCATCAACCCACTGTGAGGTCTGCATCGCCTCAAGAGGAAGATGAAGAGTGCTGCATTTTTTTTTACCAGAGTTGAAATGACAAATGTTCAATTGGGTCTCTAAATAAATTTGTATCTTCATGAAAACCCTGACTTGGGACTAGCATCCTCTCCACACAGTTTCATCTGACTAAGAAAGGTGAGCCATCTTCAAAGTCAAATAAATTTAGTAGAAATCTGGGAGGGACTTGGCCAGACCTCCAGTTGGGGGCTGAGAGAGCCAGCAAGAAGAGGCAGCAGGAAGCAGAAGCTCCTTGCCTGGTGTCCCGACCGTGCTGAGGCAGGTGCACAGGAGTTCAGACAGGCCATCAGAGAGACATCTGGCCAAACCCCCTACAGCACTGACACAGAAGGTATGGCAGATGCCTTCCAAATATGGCCACAATGCTCTCTCCCATCCCATATGCCCTCCCTCAGTATGGCCTTGCCTCTCTTCCAGCAAGAGGTGGGGTCCAGGTCATCCTCTGCCCTTGAGTCTCAGCAGGCTTGTGGCTACTTCTACCCATAGAGCAGGGGTGTCAAATTCATTTTCACCAGGGCGCCACATCAACCTCACAGTTGCTTTCAAAGGGCTGAATGTAATTTTAGGACTGTATAAATGTAACTACTCCTTAACTAGGGGCAAGGAGCTCTGCGTTGCTGCCAGGTAGAAACAAGGTGCTGGGCTGGATAAAACAAGGTGGAAGGCCAGATTCAGCCCTCAGACCTTGTGTTCGCCACCTGTGCCATAGAGGAGTGTGGAAGTCACTGGGACTCTCCCAGGTTTAGTCAGAAGCAGCAATGTGGCTTCCCCCTGGCTTTATCAGGATGCTCATCCTGGAGGGAGCCAGCTATGTAAGAAATCAACTTCTCAGAGACTGCCACACTAGAGAGGCCCCGTGACACCACCAACTGCCAGGCAAGCGCACGCGCCACCTTGGGCAGCCAGCCCTGTCGTGCCTTCAGACAACGGCACTCCTGGCCAGCAGCAACCTCGACCAAGTGGGAGGCCCCAAGTGGGAGCTGCCCAGCCAACCCCTTTCCCATTCCTGACCTACAAAGTAGGAGCAAAACAAAATAGCTATTTTAAGCTGCTCCATTTTGGGGTAGCTTGTTATGCAACAGTAATAACCAGAACCAGCAGGAGAGAGAAGGTGGAATGAAGGGAGTGTGGTAGGAGGGAGTGTTAGCCACACCAGGCAGCTTGGAGGACGTTGAAGGAGGAGACAAAAATGAAGGTAGAGAAGATGAACATGACGGGCAGGGGCAGAGAAACAGAAGGTAAATAAAAGATTGATGGAGTCCAATTTCCTTTTCTGATGAGCTTTTCTCATTTTCTTCGGGTCCGGGCATCAAGGGGACGGTCTGTTCTCTTCTCTTGTATTTCATCACCTGGAGCTCCTGCTCTCCCCTGACCTCTCTACACCTTGATACACAGTTCATTTGGGAAGAGGGAGCTATTTCCTGTTCCAGTCCCCTTTTCATCCCTTCCTTTCTCAACAAAACCTTTACGGAATCTACACAGCACTGTGCTCAATGGGAACAAGACAACTGTCCACCCCCCTGGCCCTACCGGTCCTCCCTGTGGGAAGGCAGGCAGAACCCCAGCTTTCTCCCTTCTTCTTCTGCATCCGCATCCGGGTGAATATGGACAAGCAGATGCCAGCACAGAGACCTCCACTGCTTCTGTGTAAAACCAGAACAGCAGCATCGAGGAAGGTCAGAAAAGGGTGGTTTGAAATGTGCGGGAGAGTTCAGTGGGCATTTGGACAATACAGTTTCCCCTGGGCGCTGCTTGATGGAGCCCCTGTCACATGAGCTGTTGCTTTAAAACAGAACCCTCTGCCCACAGCGACCTGAGACCTGCCGCCTGACAGAGCCAGCAGGACATAAAGGGTTGTATTTGGAGATGACGTTCTGCATTGCAATTTTTTTCTGTTGTATTTTTAAGTTTTCTTTTTATGACTTGTCTTTAAGATAGTGCAGCTAAGAAAAAAGGGGGGTGGGGAGAACAGGTGAAGAAAAACCGGCCACATGGTGACCGTTCCTTAAGTAGGGTGATGGGTCCAGGGCGTTCGTCATCATATCTGCTCTGCTTTTGCAAATGTTTAAACATTTTCCATCATAAAAAGTTCCTTTTTTGGTGTTTCACTCAAAAGGGAAAAAAAGACACTACATTTTAAATGTTAAAATGTGCAAGTTGCTTTGTTACAATAAAACCAGATGTGTACACAGAGATTTTGACGCCTCCCTCAGAACATGTTATACCTCAGACCTTCCGGGTTTGATTCACTCCACACATTGTCACCCTCAGTGTCTGTGAGTCCAGCACAGCGCCTCCCTGTGCACGTCGCCGGCCACGTGGACTGCTGCACGACGACCCCTCAGTCCGTGCAACTCACCAGCAATCACGTCACCAATGCACACAGCCAGGCGGGACGGGGGTGGGGGGCTGTGTGCCACATGGCTCAGCACTTAGTCCTTGATTTTTATCTCAAATTGTTTGTTTTTTAAAAGGGGCCACCACGTCCATTCAGATGCTAAGGTCTGCCACCACCAGATGGATCTTAGGTGCTCTGATGCCCAGGGACAATCAAGAGCTTGTGTTGACAGGTCTCCCTCTGTCAACCGTGTCCAAGGAGATGAAGGGGCCTCTCGAGAGTCAGTGTTTGTGGAGTTGGGGGAGGGAGTGCTTCTGATTTAGCTGTCTGCTATCAAGCACAAAGCCAAGCCAGGTGGAATTCTCTGTGACTTTAACCGGCGACCTGGTTGAGAAGACGACCCTGCTTGGTCTGCTGAATGTCATGGTGCATACAGGACACGTTTTAAGAAAGATGCCACTGAGAGCACAAGCTTTGCAAGCCGTAACACTGAGTAGCTGAAGTGCAGTGCTACTTACCATGTTTAGAGACGTGCCTTAACACCAGTGGGCTGAAGACAGATATGGGCTTACGTGTATCTCCCCCAAATTCATATGTCCAGGTCTTAACCCCTAGTACCTGCGAACGTGGCTGTATTTGGAGAGGGGGCCTTTAAAGAGGCAATTGAGTTAAAACGAAGTCATTAGATGAGCCCTGATTCAATATGACTGGTATTCTTTGAAGAGGAAAAGATTAGGACACAGACACACACAGAGGGAAGACAGGTGAAGACACAGGGAGAAAACGTTTGTCTATGAGCCAAGGACAGCGTCCTCAGAAGGAACCAACACTGCCCGCACTTTGATCTTGGACTTCCAGCCTCCAGAACTATGAGAACACAAACTTCTGCTGTGTAAGCATTCTGCATCTGTGACTTTGTCATGGCGGCCCTAACCAACACACAGGCAAAGGCTTCTGATGCATAGAACCTAGTGAACATGGATGCTAGCAAGTGTTCCACAGCACTGAAGATGTGTTCTCTAGTGATCTGTCAGTGTAACAAATTATGTTGACTAACTTCTTGAACCATGTCTGCATTCCTGAGATAAATCCTACACACTGATAGTGAAGTAATTTTGATATACAGCCTAATTATATCATCAATATTTAAAAATTATACATCTCTATATATGTGAAGTTGGTATATATTTTCTTCTGTGGAACTATATCAGCTTTTCCTATTCAAGTTACTATGACTTCATATAATAAATTGGGGTGCTGTCCATCATTTTCTTTGTCTTGGAATAACTTAAGTAACTGAAATTATATGTTATTCAAAGTTTAAATAATGCTTATTATTCATGAAATTTAAAAAAAGGCTAAAGGCTTAATAAACAGTACTAGTTCACCAAGAGGCAAAATAACATCATAAAACCTACTTTAACAGATAGAATGGAACCTTTCTACATGGGCCAAGAATTTGGGGAATAAAAGAAAGGAAGTAACCCCAATAAACAAAAATCAAGATTTCTTTTTAAAAAGAGAGCAGTACACACTTGCTCTATTAGCCTCTGCACTTGTTGTTCCTTGTGCTTGGGAGGCTCCCCCTGCACCCAAGTCTGGCTCCTCTGCGTCCCTGGGCTCTGAGCTCCAGGTCACCCCCCTCCCCAGAGCCTCTCCTGACCACCTGGGCCAGCCATGCACTCCCGCCTCTGTGCTAACATGAGGTTTTCCCTCATCCCTTATCACGGTCTGAATTGCCATGTCTATACCTTTATTTAACTCCTGTCTCCACGACAGCAAGGATCTTGCCTGTCTTGCTGACCACTGAAGTCCCAGCAGCTAAGCACGCAGCACGGTGGCTCTCACTGTGTATTGTTTGGTGAATGAACCAGCCAGTCCTACTCTGTCAGGCTATTCTGTCCCACTGAGTAGCCACTAGCTGCAGGCAGCTACTTACATTTAGATTAATTAAAATTGAATTTCATTTTTTTTAAATTGGCCACAATTCAAGAGTTCAAGAGTGCTGGGGACACATGTGCTCGAGTGGCCAGCATGCTGGCCAGCACAGACAGAGAACATTTTCATCACCACAGAAAGTGCTACCGGGCAGCACTGGGAGCCTATGGGCATCACAGCAGCAGAACCGCGCTGAGTCAGGTGGGGCAGAGAAATGGAACACAGTTATTAACACTAGGAGCCGTCACCTCCCCCTCGCACCGAGTACTTGCTATACATGGGGACAGAGATGTGTTAGAAACATTATCACTGTCCCTTCTGACAATTCTGCAGGGCAGGTAATACCCCTGTTGACATTAAGGAAACTGAGTCTTTAGTGGTATACGGTCCTAACAAGTGACCAAGGGGAAAAGGATGGTCCCCGGTTCAGGGCTGGCAGGAATTTCAGAGGGGCATCAGGGCCCCAGCCAAAACAGCTAGATCTCAGGGTGGAACAGCCCCCATAGTGGTGCCAAACACAAGATGGGAAGCTAGGAGTTGCACACTCATATACGGGGAAGGCCTCACATAAGTGTGCCCACAAGTGTCCAGGACTCCCCCACCCGCTGGGTACTAGAGCTGAGGCCATGAGACCAATACCAGCCCCAAGCCTGGAGGATCTGAGGCTCTGAGCCATGCTCTGCCCAGACCAGGACTGGGCCCAGTGCTTCCTCCCCCTTGAGTGGGCAGGCCTCAATGACCCTGGCTGCCAAGGGCTGAAGAACAATAGAAACAGAGGAGTAGCCAGTGTGCCAGGGCACTGTCAAGACTCTGATGCCTGGGCCATTCCCGGCCTGCCTCAGGCTCCCTGGTCGGTATGTAAAGTGCCTGGTGCCAGCTGCTTCCTGGGAGTGTGCCCGGATTCCTTGGGCCTCAGTGCCCTGAAGTGGAAGGCCTCCATCTGATGGTGGATCCACCCTGCTTTGGACGAGAAAGCCCCAGCCTCAAGGACATGCTCTGGGTTGTCATCTGAAGCAACCAAAAGGCCAGAGGGACAAGAATGAAACAAACACCTAAGGACACATCATTGGCCTGCAGGGGTATCAGCAGTCTGTACCCGAGCTCTGGGCTCTGACTCCAGGCACTGCCTGGAGTCAGGGTGGGGTGGGATGGGGCAACAGGCAGCCCTCCCAGCAGCCTCCTCGGACTGGTCCTCACTCCTCTGGGGCCTGAGAAGCCGGTTGCTGCTGAGTGAGACAGTACAGTCTGAGAGAGTACAGGTGGAGGCCCTTCATGTGCCAGACTGTCAAGGGACTGCAAATCTGCCTGAGGTGTTACACCTCTGTTTTTAGAACAAGAACATCACATCGACAGGACCAGTGACCAGAGAGGGAGGGGTGATGCGAAGCAAAGGAGATTACCGTCTGTCTTAGAGCTTGGGGTCTGCTGCTATATCTAGGGCACACGCGCACAGCCCAGGGACGTGGAGGGCTGTCTGCCCTCCTCAGCGTAATGAGGCTGCTCGGGGACCTTTCCATGTGTGAAGTCACAGTGTGCTCACAACAAGGCTACAGGCAGGTGGCATTGTCTCTACTTTACAGGTAGCAGAATGGAGGCTCCAGCTTCTGGGTCAGGCTGGGAGGGTGCCCTGGGTTCCCCATTTCAGGCCCAGAGTGCAGCATGTTTTTTGCTGAGGCTTTCCCCAGCCTCTGAGTCTGCTCTGCCTGAGCAGGGCAGGTGCAAATGCTGGAGAATGAAATTCTCCAAATGCAGCAGTGACTGAAGGGACTTGGTGAATCAACACCTGGGCAACCTCACCCTGCAGGAGACATACCTACAAGACCCTCCTTCTCCACTGTCTCCCGGAGGCCCCACCAGACTCAGATCAGTTGCCTCAGTGTCAACTGGCTTGATAACATTGGCTGTCTTCCTTTCCCTGCCTTACTGCTCCACAGCCCTACCTGGGTTTCTGGGGTGACTCGCACTTGAATCCTTGTCTCAAGGCCTGCTTCACAGGGAACCCAAACTAAACAGAGAGAAAGAGGACAAAGCTGAGAACTGGTGAGGCCAGTTGTAGCCACCTCATCCTATGGCCTGGGCGGAGGTGGTCCAGGGGTGGGGGAGCCTGGCTCAAATGGGGCAGGCAGAGAGAAGTGAGTTCTCTGTAGGAGTCTCTCACATGGACAGAGATCAGCAAAACAAAGACTTATGCTCAAGCCTCTGCACCCTCTTTGTGTCAGCTGGTCCCTGGAGCCCCTCACTGCCACCAGGCCACCCCCATGCAACCCATCATCATTCAACCGCTGTCCTAAATATCTCTCCATCCATCCTCTCCCTCTGTCCCCACAGCCCCCTCACTGGTCCTGGCCACCACCGCTCTCTTACACAAGATGCAATAGCCTCCAGGCTGATCTCCACACTCCTGCCTGGCCCTTCTCCTGCTCTCTGCTCCCCTAGGCAACCGGAAGCATCTGCCAATGGATCACGTGTTTTTTTAGCTTAAAGTCTCCTGGTGGCTTCCAATTTCCAGCCCTCCCTTGATCTTCATGGCATGAACCTCCTCACCTTGGGACCTCTCTGCACCCCACTCCCTCTGCCTGGAGGACCCACCCCAACCCCACTCTTCTCTGTTCCAAAATGCCATCCTACCACCCTTCAGAACTCAAGTCAAACACCACTTTCTGAGCACAACCTTTTGTGGACGCCCATTCAGATGGCCATTCTGTCACGGGAGGGGTCCTGACCACCATGAGAGCACCAAAAGCCAACGGGATAAAATAGACAAAGGAGCAGTGAGGAGAACTGGAGGGGAGCTGGAGGGATTTCAGCATACATCTAGTAGAAGTTCCAGGAAAAAGGGAAAGGAGGAAATGATGGAGAAGCAATATTGTAATGGGACAATCAATGAGAAAGAACCTTTGAGGGCTAAAGAGTGAGATGAGACCTCCAATCAAAAATACATGCTAAGAATAGCCCTGGCTGGTGTGGCTCAGTGGATTGAGCAATGGCCTGTGAAACAAAGGATCCCCAGTTCAATTCCCAGGCAGGGCACATGCCTGGGTTGCGGGCCAGGTCCCCAGGAGTGGGTGCTCCAGAGGCAACTACACATTGATGTTTCTCTCCCTCTCTTTGTCCCTCCCTTTTCCTCTCTAAAAATCAATAAATTAGATCTTTTTAAAAAATACACTCTAAGAATAGATGATATAAAATTAAGTCCCTAATGGTTTTGTTATAATAAAACCACATAAGATCAAAGATAAAAGGAAATCTTTTAAATTACAGAAAACCATAACCACCAAAAAAGAAATATAATCTAAACCTTCCAAACCAGCAAAGTTTTAATAAACCTCAAAATATGCATGAATACACATATAGTGAATAGAAGACAAAGATGACAAAAGCAAGTAAGTAGCACACAATGAGACGTGTAATAAATTCAACCATATTATCGCTCACAGTAAGTATGTCACTCAAACACCACAGATAAGTTTAACCATATGTTTGATACATAATGCTGCACCCAACAAATTGAGAACACTCACAATTTTCATGCACATCAACATATAAAATTAATTGTGTGTTAGGTCACCAGGAGAACTTTACCAAATTTCAAATGCAATGGGCAGTGCACAGATCACATTCTCTGACCACAGTTCAATGAAAATGCGACTCAAGAATAAATGGATATTTTTAAAACTTTGGAATTCGAAAAATTTATCCTAAATACCTTCTAGGTGAAAAAAAAGAAAATATACTTAAAATTACAAATTTTCTTAATGAAGTGACAATTAGAATAGCACTTTTATAAAAACACTGAGATAGTTTTTAGAGATAAAAGTGTAGCCGTACACTCATGCACTAGAAAATCAAGAAAGACTAAAATAACTGAGTTACATGATAAAGAAGTTAGAAAAAGAACAACAGCGCAAAATCTAGAGAAAGTAAAAGATGAAAATAATAAAGATGGGCCCGAAAAAACAAAAAGAGCAATAGAAAGGAACTGTAAAAAACTGATAGCAGAGACTGTCCTTGCCCCCCAATCTCCACTCCCTTCTTTTGACAATGTAAATGAATCTTTGGGGGGTGCGTAGCCACCCAGCAACCTTCACAGCCAGATGTGGAACATGGAAGTGGGCACAAGTCCCACTTGCAACCTCTGGGTCACACCTTTAAAATGAAGTCATATAAACTCTCCCTTTCCCTTTCACTCTTCCCACTGACTGAAATGCTGGTGTGCTGGCTGATCATGTTGAAGATGGCAGAGCAACAAGATAGAAAGAGTCTCCATTGGTCTTCATAAAAGTTTGAACTTCTCTGTGAGACAGTGTATTGGTTTGCTTGGGCACCATAACAAAATACCCCAGACTGGGGGCTTGAACAACAGACATTTATTTCTCACAGGTCTGGAGACTGGAAATCAGAGATCAAGGTAACAGCAGGGTTGGTTTCTTCCGAGTCCTCTCTCCGTGGCTCATAGATGGCCCCTTCTCACATGGTCTTTTCTCTGAGTGCACACACATGGTGTCTCTCTGTATATCCAAATGTCCTTTTCATAAAGAACACCATGCAGATTGGATGAGGGTCCATCCATTATAATGGTGCCTTCCTTTAACTTAATTATCTTTTTTAAGCTGCTATCTCTAAATACAGTCACATTCTAAGGCAGGGATGTTAAACCCATTTTCACTGGGGGCCACATCAGCTTCATGGTTGCCTTTAAAGGGCTGAAATAACTTTAGGACTGTATAAATGTAACTACTCCTTAACTGTTGAGGAGTTGAAATTACGTTCGGCCCTTTAAGGCAACCTCCAGGCTGATGTAACCCCCAGTGAAAATGGGTTTGACACCACTGTTCTAAGGGCTTCAACATGGGAATTTTGGGAGTAAGGAGGACATAATTCACCTCATAACAGATAATAATACATGCATAACTTACTTTAATCTTTAATAACTTTGGGTTTCTTTTATAGCAATCAAATTTGTATACCATCCAAAGCTGGTTTAGTTGGGGTAGGGGAAAGTAAAATAAAAGACTACTAGTTAGCCTAGACAAGGAAAAAGAGGGCACAAACCAGCAACATAAGGAATAAAAAGGGAGATATCCACTTAAACAATAGCTACCACTAGTACAGACATTTAATCAATTCAGAAGTTGGCCTCTGCCATCAAAAGATGAAACAAATTTAGAGGTAAATTTTCCCAAAATGCTAAGGACCAGAAAATACATACTCTTTACAAAAAATGTTTCAGAGTGTAGAAAAAGAATGAAAGCTACCTATTTCATTTCATGATGCCAGTATAACCTTAATGGCAGTATCAGGCAAAAATAATTTTTTAAAGGAAATTATAGATTCATTACATACTTATAAACATGTATTTAAAAATATTAAATAAAATACCATCTAATTTAATTTACCAGTGGAAAAATACATAATAATAGTTGCTGATGATGTGGGGTTTATCTCATTAATAATAAATAAATCTATTAATATAATATGCCACATTATAGGACTAAAGAAGGAAAAGAGCATATGATCATCTCAATAGCTGTAGGAAAAGCATTTGATAAAATTCTATACTCATTTATACTATTAAAAAGAAAAATGATAGCAATCTAGAAATAGAATATAAAGTCCTTAATGTGATGAAGGGTATTTGTTCAAAGCTTACTCAGATATTACGTTTAAGGGTAAAACTGTAGTGGCAATTCAATTAAACTCAAAACAATGAAGAGTGTCTTCTAATGCTGCTTCCTTTTAGCATTACACTGAAGTACCTAGACAATGAAAGAAGGAAAGTTAAAAAATAAAGACATTAAGTGAAAAGGAAAAGTGTATCTGGGGAAAGTCTGATTGTTTACATACAAAATCCAAAAGAATCTGTACACAAACTTATAATCAGCAAGATTGCTGTACACAAGATTTACATATAAAAAATCAATAACATTACTATGTGCTACTAATAACTAGGATATATTATTTTTTAACTTCATTTACCATAGCAAAAAATAAGAAAAAGGAATAAAAAATAAATCCAGCAAAAGTCATGCAAGAATTTCTGGGTAAAAAAAAGAATTATATGCCATATTTACAGATAGGAAGATTCAATATCATAAAGGTATCAATTCTACCCAAATTTATCTATAAATTAAATAGAATTTCAAAACATTCAAAAACCTCTTTTGGGAACTTACAAGCTGCTTCTAAAGTATATATACAAGAGCAAAAGACCAAGAATATCCCTACACAGATTTATTAGATAGAAATATTTATTATGTAATTAAGATGGTGTTGTTCAAGAATGGACAAGTAGACTAATAAAATAGAATTAAAAGCCCAAAAGCACATATAAATCAATGAGTAAAGAGTAGATTCTTCAATAAATAGTATAGAATTATGCACATGAAAAAATAAAATTAGATTTCTATATCACACAAAACTATCAATTCCAAATGAACTGAAGACTTAGACATGAGAAGCAAAACTTTTAAGTTTGCAGTAAAATATCCTTTATGACCTTGAGATAGAGAATAATTTCTTAGAAAGGACACAAAAAGCATGAAACATAAAAAAAACACTAATAAATCCAATCACATTAAAATTATGAATTTCTATCAACAAAAGATACTATTTAAATTGTTCAAAGACAATCCATAGACTAAGAAGATATTTGCTACCATACAAGGAATTATAATCCAGAAGAGGTAGCAAAAAAAAAAACCCTCAAAAAAAGAGCAATACAGATAACTCTACAGAAAGAAAAAAAAAACAGACAAAAGAATATGAAGAGGCAAGTCACGGGAGAAAAAACCCAAATGACCAACAAACATGAACTAACCTCAGTGGTGAGTAGGGAGATTGTAAAATAAAATAAGATACCATTTTACATTCATCAGCTAAGCAGAAGTTAGAGTCTGACAATATCAATTACTAATGCAGAGGTAGAGAAATGAAATTCTCACACATTTTTGGTAGAGTGTCAGGTAGTGTAAGGCCTTGGAGAGCAAAGTGAAGATGTGCATAATCTTTGCCCCACGTATTCCATTTAGTATTTGAGGTAAACATCTGAGAGAGAAATCTCAGCACCTGTGCTGCAGAACACCTTTAAAAGAATGTGCTGTTGCAACATGTTTAAAACAAAAGAAAAAACACACAGTACATGTTTCCAAGCAGGAGAATGAATAACTAAATTAAGGTATAAAAATGAATGAACAAAAGTTACATGTGTCATTATTATACACATTGTGCCAACTTGTACAGATCTCAAAAGTCATTAATGGTGAGCCAGGAAAAAAAGCAAGTCAGAGAAGGACACATATAGTGTGATCCCACTTACAGAAAATATTTTTGGTTCAATTTTTTAGTCTATCTTATTGAGGTATAATTTGCATCTAGTAAAATTTACTCTACTTGGTGTACGGTTCTATGAGTTGTGGCAAATGCATACAGTTTTGTGGTCACCACCACAATTAAGATGAAATAGTCCCTTCACCCCCCAAAATGCCCTGGCACTCCTCTGTATGCACCAAATCCCTCCTCCCACTCCCACCCCCGTAATCACAGTGTGCAGCAGTCTGAGTCAGGCTTCATCCATGCAGCATAATGCATTTGAGATTCATCCATGCTATTGTATGTATCACAGTTTTTGTTGCTGAATGTTATTCCATTGTATGGATGTACCAATTTATTTATCCACTCACTAGTTAACAGTGTATTTGGGTGGTTTCTAGTTTAAGGTAATTATGAACAAATCTGCTATAAATATTTGAGAACTGGTTGTTATGTAAATATGTTTTCATTTCTTCTGGGTAAACACCTAACAGTGGGATTGCTGAGTCGTATGGTAAGTGTATGTTTACTTTTATAAGAAACTGTCAAACTGTTTTCCAAATTTTCCTTTTTTTTTGTATGGATGTTCTAGTTGCTCTGTATCCTTATCAGCACTCAGTGCTGTCAAGTTTGTTTGTTTGTTTGCTCATATTTTTTAATCATTATAATAGGTATCTAGTGGTATCTCATTGTGGTTTTAACTTAAATTTCTCTAATAGCTAATGATGATCAGTGTTCTGTCATATGCTTATTTGTCATCCATATATCTTATTGGCTGTAGGGTTTGTTCAAATCTTTTGACTACTTTTGATTGGGCAATTTGTTTTCTTATTATTGAGAGGATTTTTTGCATTTTATTTTTTCTTTTTATTTTTTTATTGTTGTTCAAGTACAATTGTCTCTATTTCCCCCCCCACCATGCCCTCCTGGCCCACCCATCCCTATTATTGAGTTTTGAGGATTCTTTATATTATGGATACAAATACTTTATCACATATGTTTTACAAATATTTTCTCCCACTTGTGGTTTGTCTTTCCATTTTCAAGTGTCTTCTGAAAATCTGATTTTGATAAAGGCTAATTTAGCATATTTCTCTTTTATAGTCCTGGGTATAGAAGCTATATCTAAGAAAATTTTACTTAACTTAAATTCACAAAGATTTTCTCCTCTTTTCTTCTGGTACTATTTTAATTTTTGGTTTTACATTTAGGTCTGTGATCCATTTTGAGTTAATTTTTGTGTAAGTTGTAAAATATAGGTGGCCAAGCTTCTTTTTTTTTCTTTTTTTCCTCTCTTGTCTTAATATGGATGTTCAGTTGTTCCAGCACCATTTGTTGAGATGACTACCCTCTCTCCATTGAACTGCTTCTGTGCCTTTATCAAAAAAATTAACTGACCATATATGTGTGGGTCTATTTCCAGTTTATAAAGTTCCAAAATGTAAAAAACAAGTTAGGGCCTTACCTGTTAGGAAGGAAATAAGAAGACTTTAGACAGATAAAACTATGTAATGTTTTAAAACTATTTCAGCCATCCTGGTGTATAGTTGTTAGCAGTGAAGTTCCCAGGAAACAGACTCAGAGATGGAGTTGAGTATGATGGATGTTTACTAGGGAGTGCTCTTGAGATAAACACCTGTGGTCAGAGAGCACGCAGGCGCAAGCAGAGGGAGAAGTTACGCTTCCCCTGGCTTGGCCCCAGAGGGAGCACTAGAGGTGGGGTGGCTCTTCACAGTCACCAGAGTTGGCCAAAAGGGCTGGTGGGAGGTGGCCCCAGGCCAGGCATGGGCAGTGACTGACCTGCACCTGCACCTGAGGACCTCCCAAGAGGTCCAGAACCAACACATCTGGTAGCTGGCTTCAAATCATATGAGAGCACCACCCAACAACCTCCACAAATGACACACCCAAAGGGTGGACCCAGCAGACACCAGAGCCCCACTAAAGTAAATCCTACTCCATCAGTTCAGCTCCCACATGACAGCTTATCATCTGTAGGCATGGCCAGTACTCACAGCCAGTCAGCAGGAGGGTCAGTCCCACCCAGGGACATGCCAACAGCAACAAGGCTCAACTATAACAGGAAGACACACGCAACCCACACAAGGCACACCTCTTGAGCACCTGGCTTAGATAACCAGGGAGACTGTGCCACTGGGCCCACAGGACACCTACCACATACAGCTGATCTTCCAGGAGTGGGAGACATAGCAGATCTACCTAATACCTAGAAATGAACACAAGGGGGCAGCCAGAATGGGGGCACATGGAAACATGTTCCAAATAAAAGAACAGGAGAAAACTCCAGGAACTGAACTAAATTAAATGGAGGCAAGCAAGCTCCCAGATACAGACCTCAAAACATCAGATGTTTAATAAACTTAGGGCAAGAATAGATTAACTCAGTGAGAACTTATACAAAGAGATAGAAACCATAAAAAAGAACCAGTTAGAAATTTTAAAAATATGGTAACTAAAATAAAGAATACATTAATTGGACTCAACAGCAGATTAAATGAAGCAGAGGACTGAATAAGTGATTTGAAAGGCAAAGTAGTAGAAAACACCCAATTGGAACAGGAAAAATAATCCAGAAAAATGAAGATAGTTTAAAGAACCTATAGGACAACATCAAGCATAATATTATGTGCATCATAGGAGGTACCAGAAGCAGAGAAAAGAGCAAAAGATTGAAAATCTATTTGAAGAAATAATGACTGAAAACTTCCCTAACCTGACAAAGGAAATACACATACAAGTCCAGGAAGTGCAGAGGGTCCCAAACAAGATGAAACCAGAGGCCCACACCAAGACACATCATAATAAAAATGCCAGCGTTTAAAGACAGACAGAGAATCTTAAAAGCAGCATGAGAGAAGCAGTTAGTTACCTGTAAGACTGTCAGCTGATCTCACAACAGAAACTTTGCTGACCAGGTGGGACTGACACAAAATACTCAAAGTGATGAAAAGCAAGGACCTACAACCAAGTTTACTCTACACAACAAGGCTATCAAATAGAATCAAAGGAGAGATAAAGAGCTTCCCAGACAAGAAAAAGCTAAAGGAGTTCACCACCAAACCAATTTTACAAGAAATGTTAAAAGGACTTCTTTAAAAGAAGAAGAAAGATTAAAATATGAATAAGACAATATCTCTCACTGATAAAGGCAAACACCTAATAAAAGCAGTGGATCAACCAACTATAAAGCTAGTAAAAAGGTTAAAAGGCAAAACTAGAAATATCATGTGTAATTACAACAGTAAATTAAGGGATACACACAAACATACAAAAAAAGAAGTAAAAAATAGAGACAAAAACATAAACATGGAGGGGGTGATTAAAAAGGTAGTGGTTTTAGCATGTGTTCGAACTTAAGTGATCATCAGCTTAAAATAGACTGCTATAAGCATAGCTTGGAATATAGGAAGCACCTGGTAACCACAAGTAAAAATCTACTAAAGATATACAAAAACTAAATAGAAAGGAATCCAAAACCAACACTAGAGAAAGTCATCTACAAACAAGAGAACAGGAGAATAATAAAAAGGGTTCTGGCCAAGATGGAGGCACAGGTAGAAACCCTTTGCTTCCTCCCACAACCAAAAGGAGGATAACGACCAATCTAAAATCAATAAACAACCAGAAGTGCCAGAAAATCAAACTGCATGGAACTCCGACAACCAAGCAATTAAAGAAACAGACAGACCAGTAAGATGGGCTGACAGACGAAGAGAACCTGCGGCAAGGCGGCAGACCGTGCAGAAAGGGCTGGCTGCGGAAAGGTGGTGGACCACGTGGGCGGGGCTGACTGAACGGGAAAATGAGACCCAGAGCTGCCTGTGGACTACAGGTGGGGGTTGCCCCAGTGGGAGAAACTCACAGTCTCACACGAGAGTTCCTTGGAAAGTGGGGCTAGATCCAAGCAGGTGAGCTGCATTGTTCCCTCTCTAGGCCCTCCCCCACAGGCTGCCCACAGTTCAGCAAGGAGGGTTGCCCCATCCTAGTGAATACCTAAGGCACCACCCCTCTATAATTTCACAGGTGTACTGGGACAAAGAAATATGGCCCAAATGAAAGAACAGAGCAAAACTTCAGAAAGAGAGCTTAGCGATGAGGACATAACCAACCTATCTGATGGAGAGTTCAAAGCCCTGGTCATCAAAATGCTCACAGAACTGACTGAGCTTGGTTACAAAATGAAAGGGCAAATGAGAGATACCCAAACTGAAATAAAGCAAATATTCAGGGAACCAAGAGTGATGGGAAGGAAAACAGGACTCAAATCAATGATTTGGAACAAAAGGAAGAAATAAACACCCAACTGGAACAGAATGAGGAAACAAGAATCCAAAAAAATGAAGAGAAGTTTAGGAACCTCTGGGACAACTTGAAATGTTCCAATATCTGAATTATAGGGGTGCCAGAAGGAGAAGAACAAGAACAAGAAATTGAAAACTTATTTGAACAAATAATGGAGGAAAACTTCCCCAATCTGGCGAAGGAGATAGACTTCCCAGAAGTCAAGAAAGCCCAGAGAGTCCCAAAGAAGGTGGAACACACCAAGGCACATCATCATTAAATTACCCAAGATTAAAGATAGAGAATCTTAAAAGCAGCAAGAGGAAAGGAGAGGGTTACCTACAAAGGAGTGCCCATAAGGCTATCAGCTGATTTCTCAAAAGAAACCTTGCAGGCAAGAAGGGGCAGGAAAGAAGTATTTGAAGTCATGAAAGACAAGGACCTACATCCAAGATTACTGTGTTCAGCAAAGCTATCATTTAGAATGGAAGGGCAGATAAAGTGCTTCCCAGACAAGGTCAAGTTAAAGGAGTTCATCATCACCAAACCCTTATTATATGAAACGTTAAAGGGACTTATCTAAGAAAAGGAAGATGATCAAAAATATGAACAGTAAAATGACAACAAACTCACAACTATCAACAAATGAACCTAAAAGAAAGAAAAACAATGAAACAAGAACTAAGCAAACAACCAGAACAAGAACAGAATCAGAGAAATGGACACCACATGGAGGGCTATCAGTGGGGAGAGGAAGGGGAGGAATAGGGGGGAAAAGGTACAGAGAATAAGATGCATAATTGGTAGGCATAAAATAAACCGGAGAGGTCAAAAATAGTATAGGAAACAGAAAATTCAAAGAACTTATAAGCACAACCCATGGACATGAACAAAGGGGGGCATGCTGGAGGGTTGGGGGTGTAGGGCAGAGGGGGATAAAGGGAGAAAAAATTGGGAAAACTGTAATAGCACAATCAATAAAATATACTTAAGAAAGAATAATAAAAGAACAGAGAACTACAAAAACAATCAGAAAACAATAAAATGTCAATAATGATATACCTATCAATAATTACTTTAAGTATAAATGGATTAAGTACTCCAATCAGAAGATGAAGGATGGCTGAATGGATAAGAGAACAAGACCCATACACATGCTGTTTACAACAGCCCCACTTCAGATTGAAAGACACACACAGATCGAAAATAAAGGGATGGGAAAAGATATTTTATGCAAAGGAAAATGAAAAACAAGCTGGGTAGCAAAACTTGTATCAGACAAAATAGACTTTAAAACAAAGGGTATAACAACAGACAAAGAAGGACATTTCATAATGATAAAAGTACCAGTCCAACAAGAGGATATAAACCTTGTAAACATTTACACACTCAACATAGGAGCACTTAAATACATAAAGCAAACGTTGACAGACAAATCAACAGTAATACAGTAATAGTAGAGGAATTTAACACCCCACTGACATCAAGGGATAGGTCATCCAGACAGAAAACAACAAAGAAATAGTGGCCTTGGTGACATATTAGACCAGATTAATTTAATTGATATTTTTAGAACATTTCATCCAAAAGCAGCAAAACATACATTGTTTTCAAGTGCACATGGAACATTTTCCAGGATAGGCCACATTCAGCCATAAAACAAGTCCCAATAAAATTAAGAAAATTCAAATCACATATAGCATCTTTTCCAATCACAATGGTATAGAACTAGAAATCACTTACAAAAGGAAGACTGAAAATCACACAAACGTGGACGCTAAGCAGCATGCTACTTCAGAATGAATGGGTTTCTCATGTCATAAAGTTGATTTTTACATTGAACACAAACAGTAAATAAAAAGAAATGACTGAAAGAGCAAAAAAACAATGAATGGATTAATAACAAGATTAAGGAAGCAAAAGATAATTTAAGACAAATTTAAGACAAAACACAGTGACACAAAAATCTATGGGACACAGCCAAAGCAGACCTAAGTGGAAAACTCATAGCAATACAGACCTACCTCAAGAAACAAGAAAAATCTTAAATCAAGAATCTAGCCTTACACTTAAAGGGACTAGATAAAGAAGAACAAATCATCCCCAAAGTGAGTTGAAGAAAGGAAATAATAAAAATCAGAGTAGAAATCAATGAAATCGTCTACAAAAAAATACAAAAGATCAGTAAAAGAGCTGATTCTTTGAAAAGATAAACAAAATTAATAATCCTTTAACCAGACTCATCAAGAAAAAGAGAGAGAGAACCCAAATAAATAAAATCAGAAATGAAGGGAAGTAACAACTGCCCTGACCAGTGTGACTCAGTTAGCTGGGCATCATCCTGCAAAGCAAAAGGTCACTGGTTTGATTTCTGGTCAGCACATGCCTGGATTGTGGGTTTGGTCCCTGTTTGTGGGGGGTGTATAAGAGGCAATTAATGTTTCTCTCTCATATCAATGTTTCTCTCTCTTTCTCTCTCCTTTACCCCCTCTCTAAAAAATAAAATAAATAAAATCTTTTAAAATAAGAGAAATAACAACTGACACCACAGAAATATAAAGGATTATAAGAAAATACCACAAACAATTATATGCCAACAAACTGAATAACCTGGAAGAAATGGATAAATTCCTAGAAACATACAGTCTTCCAAGACTGAATCAAGAAGAAACAGAAAATCTGAACAGACAAATTACTACCAATAAAATCAAACCAGTCATCAAAAAACTCCCAACAAACAAAAGTCCTGAAACAGATGACTTCACAGGTAAATTTTATGAAAGAAACATTCAAAGAGGAATAACATCTACCCTTCTCAAACTATTCTAAAAAAATTCAAGAGGAGAAAGGCTCTGAAGCTCATTTTGTGAGGCTAGTGGTGATACCAAAACCAGACTAAGACATTACAAAAAAGGAAAAAAGAAAATTATACACTAATACTGCAAATGAACATAGATGCAAAAATCCTCAACCAAATTATTAGCAAATCAAATTCAACAATACACTAAAAAGATCATATAACATGATCAAGTTGGATTCATTCCTGGGATGTAAGGTTTGTTCAATACCCACAAATCAATTACAGGACATACCACATAAATAGAATGATGGATAAAAATCATATTATTGAGAGCATATAAAGTACTTGACAAAATCCAACATCTTTTTATGGCTAAAAAAATTCTCAGCAATAGGGAATAGAAGAAATATATCTCAATATAATAAAGACCATATATGACAAGCCCACAGATAACATCATACTCAACAGTAAGAAGCTTAAACTGTTTTCTCCAATATCAGGAACAAGACAAGGATGTCCATTTTTACCACTTTTATTCAACATAGTATTGGAAGTCCTAGCCAAAGCACTCAGATAAGAAAAAGAAATAAAAGTCATCTAAAATGGAAAGGAAAAAGTAAAACTGTCATTATTTGTAGATGACATGATACTATAGAGAGAGAACCCTAACAATTCCACAAAAAAATTATAAGAACTGATAAATGAATTCAGTAAAATAATGGGATACAAAATAAATATTCAAAAATCAGTTGTATTTTTATACACCAATAACAAACTATCAGAAAGAGAAATTAAGATAATAATCCCATTTAAAATTGCATCAAAAAATAAAATGCCTAGTCATAAATTTAACCAAGGTGATAAAAGAGCTGTGCTTGAAAAACTGAAAAGATACAAATAAATAAAAACATATATTATGCTCATAGATAAGAAAAATCAACATCATTACAATGTTCATTCTACCAAAAGCAATCTATAGATTCAATACTTATCAAAATACAAATGACATTTTTTACCAAACTAGACCATATAATTCTGAAATCTAATGGAGTCAAAAAAGACCCCAAATAATCAAGGAAACCTTGAGAGCAGGAAAAAACAAAGTTGAAGGTATTATGCTACCTGGCATCAATCTATACTAAAAGCCTACAGTAATCAAAACAGCATGGTACTGGCATAAAAACAGATACATAAAAACAGACACATAAATCAACAGAATAGAATAGGAAGCTCAGAAATAAACACAAACCTATTTGGTCAGTTAATCTATGACAAAGGAGTCAAGAATATGCAATGGCATAATGAAAATCTCTTCAATAAATGGTGTTGGGAGAACAGGACAGATACATGCAAAAAAATAAAACTAGACCATTTTCTTATACTATACACAAGAATAAACTCAAAATTGATTAAAGACTTAAATGTAAGACCTGAAACCATAAAACTCCTAGGAGAAAACATAAGCAGTAAACCCTTTGACATTAATCTTAGTGATTTTTTATATGCCTTCTTGGGCAAGGGAAACAACAGAATAGGTGAGACGACATCAAACTAGAAAGTTTTGCACACAAAGGAAACTTTCAGCAAAACAAAAAGAGAATCCACTGAAGGAGAGAAGACCTTCACCCATTATACATTTGATAAGGGGTTATTATGCAAAATATATAAAAAACTAATAGAATTTAACACCATCAAAAAATTTGATTTAAAAAAATGGGCAGAGACCTGAATAGACATTTCTCAAAAGAGGACATACAGATGGCTAACAGACATATGAAAAGATGTTCAACATCACTAATAATCAGAGAAATGCAAATTAAAACCACAGTGAGATGTCTCCGCACACCTGTCAGAATGGCCATCGTCAATAAATCGACACACAACAAGCGCTGGAGAGAATGTGGAAGAAAAGGAGCCTTCGTGCGCTGTTGTTGGACTGCAAACTGGTGAGGCCACTGTGGAAGAAAGTATAGGGATTCCTCAAAAAAATTAAAACTAGAACTATGATATCACCCAGCAACCCCAATTCTGGGTATTTATCCAAAAAAAATCCAGAACACTAATTTGAAAACATATGCATCCCTATGTTCATTGCAGTATTATTTACAATAGCCAATATATGGAAGCAACCTAAGTGTCCACCAACAGATGAATGGATAAAGACGTGATGACTAATACAAAGGAATATTACTGGACCATAAAAAAAGAATGAAATCTTACCATTTGCAAGAACATGGATGGACCTAGAGGGTATTACGCTAATTTAAATAAGTCAGACAGAGAAAGACAAATATGATATGATTTCACTTATATGTGGAATCTAAAAAGCAAAATAAGCAAACAAACGAAAGAGAAACAAACTCATAATTACAAAAAAAGAAAAATAAAAACTGATGGTTGCCAAATGCGTGAGGGGTTAGAGGGCTGGGTGAAAAAGGTGAAGGGATTAAGAAGTACAAGCTGGCAGTTACAAAATAATCACAGGGATGTAAAGTACAGCACAGGGAATATAGTCAGTAATATTGTAATAACTATGTGTGGTGTTGGGTGTGTATTAGACTTATTGAGAAAACATTTTGTAACTTATATAAATGTCTAACCATTATGTTGTACACCTAAAACTAATATAATAATGAATGTCAACTCTAATTCATTTTTTTTATTTTTACAAATTGGCTGGTGGGTCACAAATCCATGGAAGACTGTTTGAGCAACACACCTTTGCAGGCAATCACAGTAGGGGGTATGGCTTTGGGTTTCAATTTGCATCTCCCCTCTACTCAAAGAGGTTGAGTGTCTTTTTATACATGCTTATTGGACATTCGAATGTATATCCTTTTTTTAAAGGAGTCCGTGAGAGGGTGATAGAGTGTCTGGGGCCTTACTGAGACACGAGGGGACCCCCCTGTAGCATTGGCCTCTATGTATATAGCACAAGGAAGCAGCCCCCAGGGCAGCGGAAAGTCACACAGACCTGGGTCCAAGTCTCAGTCTCCCACTTCCTAGCCTATGCCTTGAGGAATAATTCAACTCCTCTGAGCTTCAGTTTCTACTTCATAAAATAACTGGGATTGTAATTAGGGGTGGAGGAGGAGGAAGGGAAGATGTCCTGGCTTTAATCTAAACTCTGGTACTCTGGGATTTAAGAACACCTGGTTAATTCAGAAGACCAGTGAACTTATTCCCATGGGTCAGTTTGCAAGAGAGACCCAAGAGCTTCCCAGGAAGAGACTCATGCTGAGGAGACAGAAATGTGAGGCCCAAGTAGATAGAAGATCAGTCCTTTAAGCTGACCCTGAACTGAACCCTACGGATCCATGTCTGAGCCCCACAGAAGAATGCAAGAGAGAAGTGGAAGAATTCTGTATCTGTGGCCTATTGCAGTGAGAAAAACCAGGCCACACTTAGTGGCTTAAAAAAACAACAAATACTTCTTTTATACATTCGCCCGTAGTGTGGGCAAGGCTCGGTGGGGACAACCCATCTCTGCTCCAGGCAGCGTTGGCTGAGGCAAAAACGATCTCCTTTCCAAGACGGTGCACGCACATGGCTGGAAGGCAAGTACAGGCTGCAGGCCAGGAACATCAGATCCTCTCCACTTGCTGACTGGGCTTCCCCATAGCATGGTGGCTAGGTTCCATGAGCAAGGAAACCAGTGGGAGCTACACTACTTTTTATAGCCCATTGTGTCACTTCTGCTAAAGCCACAGTCTATACAGATTCAAGGAGAGGAAGAAATGTCAAGGTCACATTGCGTGAAGACCATGTGAGATGGGAGATATTTTTGGAAAATACAAAATTTGCTGGAAGCCCTTTCCCCAAACCTCTGCACAATTCTGAGAGCTGATGAGGCACATTTTGTAGTTGTGTGACCACGGACAGCCAGCCTGGAGGCACAAGTAGGGAGAGGAAACTCTCTTGTAGGGTGGTGGGGGCAGCTCAGAGGCCTGGGCTGTGGCCAAACCAGGCTCCATGCAAGAGAGGTCCTCAGCCCTCCCAGAAATCTGGGCCACAGCAGGAGAAGGAGACGCCAGCTATGGCACATCAGCTTTGGGCTCAGCAGAAAGCTGGACAGCAGACATCCCAGCTTGGAAGTCGATCACAGCAGGAGGGGGCTCCGGGGAAACAAAGAGCAGAAACTTTGAAAGGCATAGAGGTCCCATTATAGCAGAAAGGAAGTAAGTCAGAGGAATACATTTTATTGCCATTGATACAACCACATTTTTATCCCCAGCCTGGAGGAAGGCAATGTACAAGAGTGAATGTAGGTCAAGTACCCATCACATAGCTTAGTACATGGTAAGGCTTCAGCAATTGCTCTTCTGAACTCTCTCATATGTTCCCCACCCACGAGCCTTGATTATTCTATTACAGAGGAGGAAAGCTAGGCTTGAGGTTCTCTTAGGGGTCCCCCACCCCGTGGGCCCTGTGACTGATTGCCCGCAGATAATGCACAGGCAGCTGATACAATGGTCCCCCAAGCCGCCCTCAGGACTGAGATCTGGCACTGCAGCATCAAGCGTCCAGGCCCCATCTGAAGGGCTAGCACGGTCCCATCAAGGCCAGGACCATGGCACCAGAACAGAGTCAGTCCCAAGAGCCAATGACCAGGCAAAGGATATTCCCAGAGAACACTGAATTAGTTTCCTGTGGCTGCTATAACGAATGACCAGAAAGTTGGTGTCTTAGAACAACAGAAAGTTATTCTCTCACAGGTCTAGAGGGAAGAAGTCCAAAATCAGTAAAACTGGATTGCAATCAAAGCTTCAGGAGAGAATTCCTGAGGCTACATTCTGATGGCTGCTGACATTCCTTGACTTGTGATCATACCATTCCAACCTATGTCTCTGTGATCCTATCACCTTCCCCTCTTCTGTCCTTGTCAAATCCTCCTCTGCCTCTCTTTTGTAAAGTTACTGTGATTACATTGGGACCGTCTGGAGAATCCAGGCCAACCTCCCCATCTCAAGAGCCTTAAGTTAATCACATCTGCAAAGACCCTTTTCCATAAAAGGTAATATGAACAGGTTCCACCCAAGGTGTTGGACTTGGGTATCTTTGGGGCCATTATCAGCCCCCACAAGCACAGATACAGGGGTAAGTCTGAATGATGATGAGGGTGGAGGCTAAGGTCAGAGCAGAAGGAGGGAAGTGGAGAGATATGTGTAGGGAGTGAGGGGATATGAACAGGAACCAATCTGGGGTCAGGAATCGAGGAGACAGGAGTAGGTCAGCGAGCCAGCCTGAGGTGGGGCCAACAGGACAAACTGTGGAGGGAGAGGCCCCTGTAGCTATCCCTGGCTGGTGTGACTCAGTAGATTGAGCATTGGCCTATGAACTGAAATGTCACTGGTTCTACTCCCAATCAGGGCATACGCCTGGGTTGCAGGCCAGGTCTCCAGTTGGGGGTAAGCAAGAGACAGCCAATGTATCTCTCACACATCAATGTTTCTCACCTTCTCTTTCTCCCTCCCTCTTCCTCTTTCTGAAAATGAACAAATAAAATCTTTTTTAAAAATTAGAGGCCCCTATAGCTGGCCACCCACCACCACCCGCCACCCAAGGAACAGAGCAGGAAGCGGAATCCTACCACAGGAGAGTCGGGGAAGGCCACTGGAGCAGCGGGGGAAAGCCATTCACCCACACTGACTTTTGGACAAATTACTTTTCATCTTTGGAAAATTATCATAATATACTGATTTCGTAACAGTGAGCAACTTTACTGCTTTGTTGGGGCAGTGTTGTAGGTAACACAGATGTATGGTGTCCCTTAGATGCACCCAGAGCCCGCACCACCATGTGTTACACAGTATGTGTGTCCACTTGGGGGTGAGATCCAGGGAGCATGAGATCAGGAGCTCCCGGGTCCAAAGGGGGTGCTGGCGGAGGCTTGGACAAGGTCCGGAGACGGGGTCTGATGCTGTTACGGCTGGGTTTTGACACCCATCCACCCATCGTCTATTTGCCAAATGGGCAGCATCCACTGAAATGACCCAGACAGGAGAGGCAGATGAGCAGCTCAAGGCTGTTTCGGTCGGTGCTGTGGTGTGATTCCAGGGCAGAGCCATGGGTATGAATGTTCCCAGGACCAGTAGAAAGTACAATTTTCTCTGAGAACTTTGGGGCTCAGGGATCAACTTCACTAGCCAACGACAACTGCCACCTACTGACCATCTACCACGTGCCAGGCACTGCCGTCTCCGCCAGGCCCTCCCACGCTGCTGTTACCATTCTACAGGTGATGAAACTGAGGCTTCAAGAGAGCAAGTGACTTCCTTGGGGACACACAGGAAGGAAGCCACAAGGTTGGGATGGACCCTAGGCTGCTGGAACTCCACACCAGCTCCCCCACAAGATGGACAGTCCCACCTGAAAAGGCCATCAGCACATCCGGCTTACTCGGCCCCCTGAGCTGGGAAGGTCCAGCCTTCCATCTGCTCAGGCCTGGGGTGTGGACGACGCCTGGTCCTCTCACTGTGTTTGGAATTTGAACAGTAAATTAAAGGGCTTCATTACCTCATTGAGAGTGGAATAAAACACTTTGAAAAGGCTGGTGCATTAACTGCAATCAAGTTCTGAAAGGTTCTTCATCGCTGGAAGGAATGTCCCCTGATAAATGGCTCTTTTCACCAAGATGTGGCTAATATCTCATAAGCGATCCCAGCCGTGTCCACTGCAGCTGTTTCTGCATCTTCACAAAGGATTTTAAAGAGACCAAATTGCTTCCCAAGAGAGCGAATCTTCTTTGCAGTGTCCTCAAAAAGACACTCTGGGCACTGCTCCCTCTCCTATGACCTTCTGAGAAGGAACTCTGGGGCTGCTTCAGCCCTGGGGTCACTCAAGACAGCAAGACACCCCACCCGCCAGCTGCCAGTGACCAGAGGTGCACCGTGCATCACCCCTCAACCTTGAATGAAAACCACTGCAGGGAAGGCCACACGTCGTCCTGGCTCTGCTCGCCCTGGGCCTACCACTAAGATTAGGCTGTGTGTTATAGTTCCACAGGATTCAGTTACAGTCTTCCTGTCCCAGAGATTTACTGACCAGCATTCACCACCCTCCTGTGAGGTGGCCATCCAGAGACTTGCATTTTCAGTGATCACACCTTCAGAATCTCAGGCCTGACCCTCTCCAGAATTATCTCCCAGGGTATTAAAGAGCTGCAGTAGGGCCAGCCTTAGGAACAGGCAGAATTACAACAGCAACAATTTTCGTCCATCGGGTACTTCCCATTGGTCCGAACTGTACTGAGCACACCATCCGAGTCCTTACAACCACTCCGGTTTACAGACGAAGGAACTGAGACACAGGAGTGTGAGAGGGAGAGGTTGATCTTCCATCATGTCAACCAGAATGGTTCTGACAGGCTTCAAAGGCTGGTCCTCACACACAGACTGTGGCACACGTACACAAAAAGGAAAAAGGGAAAGAAAAAATATTAAAGGGCCGCAGCCTAAGAAATATGTAGGAAGGGGGAGACACAAAGAGGGTATGGAAGGAAATGGTTCAAGATGAAGAGAGAGAAGAGGGACAGATCCAGTGGCCTCTGCCCTGCCCTTGCCCTGACCAAGGATGGCACAAGAAAGGGGGACAGGGCTCCTGCTGTCACCATGGCGTTCACTCACTGATTCAACCCATGGGTGTTCCTTACGTGCCTCTGCCTGCTCAGCCCTGGCACAAGCCCTTGGGAGACCCAAGAAAAGCTGTCTATGGGCTCCTCTTCTCCTGGTGTCCCCTCGCCTCAGTCTCCCAATCTGAGTGTGGGCATATGAATCCCTACCTCTCCTGAGGATCAGATGCAACAACATACATGCTGGCACCAAGGAAAAGGCCCAGGCACGCCCATTTCCTTCCTTCCCTCCTTCAGTGAAGGCAACCGTACAAGCCCAAATAGGAAACACACAGGGAGCCTGCCTGTAAGGCCAGACTGCCAAAGAGCTATTTATCCATTCATTCATTCGTTCATTCATTCACTGGACAAGTATTTACTAAGCATCTACTTACTGTGTGCCAGGAACAGCACTGGATGCTTTCCCAAAGCCATTGTTTCATTTAATTCCATGCAAAAGTGCACACTCACATGAGCACACATGTGCACTACCACACATGCATACAGACACACACACTCATGCACACACACATGTGCACATCCTAGAAGAATGGCACCATTGTGTCCATTTAACATAAAAGGAAACCCAAACAGAGAAGGAAGACTTAACTTGCACAGTACAGAAGGGGACAGAGGACAAACTCAGCCCGGGTCTGGCTCTCTAGGATGCAAGGTTGGTTGGTCAGTTGGTTGGTTGGTTGGTTGGTTTCCCATAATTCACTCCGTGTATCATAGTGGAGCCCAGTGATGCTACCTGCAGCAGAGAGGCTGACCTCTGAGGCCCGGGGGCTCCTGACAAGGCTGGGCAGGGAAGAAAGACCCTGCCCCTGAGATCAGGATAGCGGCTGGTGGGGATAAAGCTATGATTACTTACGTTAAGCCAGTCCACTGCACTTTGGGGACTAGTAATCCTTTCCTGTGGGGGTATAGGGAAGCATGTGGAAGGGGCATTTCTAGCAAGGAATCAGAGAAATCTCTACCTACAGCCCTGTGGAAATGTGTGGGAAAGGCAGGTGACAGAGACCTGGGATCCCTCAGAATAGACCAAAGGGGCATCCATTTCAGCAGGCTTCTCCCTCGCTCAAGAACCCCATGGCCCTTACTGTTGTGTGTCAAACTTAGGGGAGGAGATCCAAGGTCAGCTCACCTAGGACTAGATAAGGATCCAGAAAAAAAACAGAGCCCTGGAACCAGACACCCCTTGACCAAACAGAGTTCTCCCGACCCTCCCTTCTCTTTTCCTTTTCTTCCCCCACCCTGTCTGAGCAGCCCATGCAGGCAAAACCCACACTAGGCCTCAGTCAGGCAGAGGAGTCCTGCCTGTCTCTGGGCATTGCTTTTTTTGTGTCCAGAGACTCCAGACCTAAGTGGAAAGGAGCTTCTGGAGTCCACACTCTCCCAGCCCTCCCCACCACAGCAGGGGGGTTGAGGCCTGGAGAGCCAATAAAAAAGGGAGGCCCAGGCTCCCGGAAGCAGGATAGGGTCTGGGCCTGGGTATTCTTACCAAGTGCCCCCGGTCATCTTGACACCAACCACAGTTTGAGAACCGCCACCCTGCCGCTGTGCTGTCCAATAAAAATATAATGCAAGCCATATGTCATTTTGAATTTTAAAAAGTAGAAAGAAACAGATGAACTTAATTTTAATAATATATTCTACTTAACCCAATATCCAAAATATTATCATTTCAACATGCAACCGATATAAAAAAGATTAATGAGCTATTAATGAGATATTTTACATTCTTTTTTACACATCAAGTCTTAAAAGCCAGGGTGTATTTGACATTTCTCTCTCACTGCCATTCGGAAAGTTTTATTCTCATCCACGGTATTTGATCTGTACTCAGGTTTCCCTGAACAAGTTTTTTCAAAGTAGTATGACCAACTCATCCCAGTTTACCCAAGTCCTGGTTTTAAAACTTCAGCCCCACACCCTGGCTGATGTGGCTAAGCTGGTTGGAGCATTGTTCCGTAAACCTAAAGGTCTCAGGTTTGATTCCCAGTCAGGTCACATGCCTGGATTTGCAGGTTCAGTCCCCAGGTGGGGCATGTTTGAGAGGTAAGATCGACAATGTTTCTCTCTCACATCAATGTTTTTCTGCTTCTCTCTCTCCCTCCAATCCTCTCTCTCTAAAACCAATAAGCATGTCCTTGGATGATGATAAAAAAATAAAATTAAAATAAAAAACTAATACCTCAATCCCAGGAAAACCAAACAGTTGGTCACCCTATTCCAAACATACTAACTTTCCAATAGCTGAATCAAGTGTCAGTTTTGAAATTTAAATTAATTAAAATGAAGTAAAGTTAAAACTTGTTTCTCATGATACTGGCTACATTTCAAGCGCTTAATAGCCACATTTGGCTAATGGTTACCATATGGGAGTCCGGAAGCCTGTCCCCTTTTACAGATGACCAGCCATGGACGACCTGGGCTCGGTTTTCTTGAGAGGGCAGTGGTTTCTTCATGCTCCCTAGAGGGCACTAACCAGAGGAGTTGCAGAAATAGGGCCACATCAATGAAGAGCTACCACAGCAACCTGAGCATGGATTGCGCACGAGAAGGCCACCGTAACCATCTAGGACAGGAAAGTTATGTCCTGACATGGGACTGGGATGGTCAAGATTGACAGAGAAACTGGATCGCAGAGGTATGCAATATGTACAATCGTGAAGACTTGGTGACTGATTAGACACTGTGGCAGGGGGTGAGCAGGAAGCAAGAGGCAGCAATCTGGGAAGAGTCACTGGTCAGCCTCCCCTGCCCGCTGCCACCACCGCCAAGTTGATTCCACAGTGTCCCAGTTACCTATTGCTGTTCAGCAACCCATCCCAAAATGTAGTGGCTTAAAACCGTAAGCATTTTATTATCCTCTTTCAGAATGGTTCTAGAGGGTGATTAAGCTCAGCAGAGTAGCTCCTGCCCAGAGCCTCTTGTGGGTTTCTGACAAAGCCTTCTGCACCATGTGCCTGGTGGTGATGCTGCCTGTCAGCCAGGACCTCAGCTGAAGCTGTTGGCTGGAATACGGCTATGGGCCAAACTGTGTCCACACCTCCACCCCCAAATTCACATATTAAAGATTTAACCCCCAGGACCTAAAAATGTGACTGTATTTGGATATAGGGCCTTTAAAGAGGTAATTAAGTTAAATGAGGTCATTAGGGTGGGCCTTCATCCAATAGGACTGGTGTCCTTCTAAGAAGAAGAAATTAGACCCTGGCTGGAGCGGCCCAGTTGGTTGGAGCGTCAACCAAAAGGCTGTGGGTCTGATTCCTGGTCAGGGCACATGCCCGGGTTGTGGCTTGGACCCATGTCAGGGAGCATACGAGAAGGCAGCCCATTGATGTTTCTCTCTCACGTCAACGTTCCTCTCCCTCCCTTCCTCTCTAGCCTCCAGAATTGTGAGAAAATAAGTTGCTGTTGTTTAAGTCCCCCAGTCTGTGGTACTTTGTTATGCAGCTCTAGCAAACCAATGCAAATGTCCACCTGTGGTCATTTTGTGTGGCCCACACTTCCTCACAGCATGGCAGGTGGATTCTAAGATGAGTGTCCCAAGAAGACCAGGTGGAAGCAATATCACCTATGACCTAGCTTCCGAATTCGAGTGAGGTCATTTGCTCTGTAGTCACAGACTTGCTCAGATTCAAGGGGAAGGAACATGGACCCACTTCCTAATGGGATGATTATCAATGTCATGTGGTAAGAAGAGCATGTAGAACAGATCTTGTTGCAGCAATCTTGCAAAATATACCAGGTTGGTAACTGGAGGGACTGGGAATGGTGTCACTAACCAAGACAGAGATTACAGGAGGAAGAGTTGATGGTCTAAGTTAGGCTAGATGATGAGGTAAGATTTAAACAGGTTGGGTTAGCCAAGCCTATCAACATTTAAGTGGATGTAGCCAACTACTAGGAAGTTAAATGTGTGAATCAGAGCCACTTGAATGTTCTAAGCTGGAACTGTCAATTTGTGGGCCATTCACATATCAGAAGCCAGAGACTGGGTACACCCATTAAGTAAGAGAAAATGAGGGTGGAGGGAATATATCAGCTATCTATTGCTGTATAATAAACCACTCCTAATCGTAGTGACTAAAAATAATGATTTAATAATCATTTAAAAATAATGATTTATTATTTTTAGTCACTAAATAATAATAATGATTTATTATTTTTCATGTTTCTATAAACTGGGTAGTTCTGGTTTTACCTGGCTCACTCATGTGGCTACATGCAGCTGAACACTGAGCTGGAAGGAAGTTCCAAGATCGTCTCACGCATCTGGTAGTTGGTGCCAGCTGTCAGCAGGGGGCTGGGCTCACTGGAACAACTGGAACACTAGGACCTCTCTTTCCACGTGGTCTTCCATCTAGTCTTCGTTATAGCATGATGGTCTCGGGGCAGCATTTAAGTGGACAGTCCCAATTTGTAGGACTTAGCAAGCACATTTTCTAATATCTCATTGGCCAAAGAAAACCACATAACCAAACTCAAAGTCCATGTGGGATGCCTTACCAGGAGGCATGATTCACTAGCAGCTATTACTAAAAAAATATACTACAGAAAGGAACACCAGAGCTTTCGGTCAAGATGGAGGCGTACACAGACATGCTTCACCTCCTTGAACAATCACAGAAAGAATTACAACCAGATCTCAAAAACAAATAACACCCAGAACCATCAGAAAATCGAACTGTATGGAAGTCCGACAACCAAGGATTTAAAGAAGCCACATTCATCCAGATGCATAGGAGTGGCTGAGTGACAGAGATGGGGCAGAGAGGCAGTGTGGCATGGAGAGGCAGCTGCATCAGCGGTGGAATGGGTGGTCCCACATTCACATGTGGTAGATAAAAATCAGGAGGGATGCCTTAGGAACCAGCAATCCCAGCCCAAGGCCAGACCACACAGCCCAGGGTTCCAGCACCAGGAAGATAAACCCCCATTACCTCTGGCTGTAAAAACCTGTGCAGGTTGGGGTGGTAAAAGAAACTACCAGATATGTGCTGCTTAAAGGGTCCATATGTGCTGAGACCATATGCAAACCCCACAGCAGCAGCTGGAAAGGTGCCAATCGCAATATGGGAAATGGGTGAGGTGACTGGAAGGGAGGCTAGTGCTGGGCAGGCCTCCAGAGGCCAGGCAGCGGCCCTGTCCCCTCTCCAAACACCCGCCCCACACACACACAGAGCAACAAAGTGGTGTAGCGGGTTGCCCCACCCTGGCAATTACCTAAGGCTCTGCCCCACACAATTTGCAGGTCACTTTTCTACATAGGCAGCACTACTAAAAAAGGGAGTAAAAGCCGCTCTACCTAATACACAGAAACAAACACAGGGAGGCTGCCAAATTGAGGAGACATAGAAATATGGCCAAAATGAAAGAACATAACAAAACCCCAGAAAAAATAATTAAACAAAATGGAGATAGCCAATCTATCAGATGCAGAGTTTAAAACACTGGTGATCAGGATGCTCAGAGAACTCATGAGTACAACTACAAAATAAAGGAAGAAATGAAGGATACACTAAGTGAAAATAAAGAAAAATATACAGGGAACCAACAGTGAAGGGAAGAAAGCTGGGATTCAAATCAACAATTTGGAACAAAAGGAAGAAATAAGCATTCAACCAGACCAGACAGAATTCAAAAACACGAGGAGAGGCTTAGGAACCTCTGGGACAACTTTAAACATACCAATGTCAGAATCATAGGGTTGTCAGAAGGAGAAGAGGAAGAACAAGAAATTGAAAACTTACTTTAAAAAATAATGAAAAAAAAATTCCCCAATCTAGTAAAAGAAATAGACTTCTAGGAAGTCCAGGAAGCTCAGAGGGTCCCAAATAAGTTGGACCCAAAGAGGACCACAAGAAGACACATCATAATTAAAATGCCAAAGGTTAAAAATAAAGAGAGAATGTTAAAAGGAGCAAGGGAAAAGAAAAAAGTACCTACAAAGAAGTTCCCATAAGACTATCAACTGATTTCTCAAAAGAAACTTTGCAGTCAAGAAGGGACTGGCAAGAAGTATTCAAAGTGATGAAAAGCAAGGACTACAACCTAGATTACTCTATTAAGCAAAGCTTTCATTTAGAATGGAAGAGCAGATAAAGTGCTTCCCAGAAAGGTAAAACTAAAGGAATTCATCATCACCAAGCTATTATTACATGAAATGTTAAAGGGACTTATTTAAGAAAAAAAGATTAAAACTATGAACATTAAAATGACAACAACACACAATTATAAACAACTGAATCTAAAAAACAAAAACAAAAATAAACTAAGCAAACAAAAAGAACAAGAACAGAATCATAGATGTGGAGATCATTTGGAAGGTTATCAGCTATAAGGGGAAGAGCGGGAAGGTCAAGAGATTAAGAGGCATAATTGGTAGGTATAAAATAAATAGGGGGATGTTAAGAATAGTATGGGAAATGGAGAAGCCCAAGAACTTTTATGCACGACCCATGGACATGAACTAAGGGGCAGAGGGGTTGTTGGAGGGAAGGAGGGTAGGGGTGGGGGAAGGGGGCAAAACAGGAAAAATTGGGACAACTATAATAGCATAATCAATAAAATATACTAAAATGAATAAATGAATAAAAGAATTGTATGGTATATACATTATATCTCAATAAAGTTGTTAGGGTAAAATTTTTTGTTTAAAAAGAAAGGCACACCAGGTGGACCTCCACTCATTTGATGGTTGGGCAGAGGGAAACCCAGAAGAATCAGAGAAGAACCACAAGAGCACCGTGCAAAGGAATCAAGAGGGGTGTGAACCCCACTGGGAAACTGCCAAGCCAGTGCTTGCACGATCTTGGGAGTGAACGTCTCATCCTAGTCCCAACCTGAAACTATCCTCTGGATTTGGCAACCCAAAGGCCAGTTTCTTTAGCATCCCAATATTAATTTCAGTAGGCAGTTTTACAAAAATCTTAAGCACCTAATACAACTGCAAATACAAAGCCACTATATAAATCAAATGAACAGCCCACAGTGCGTTCAAATGTTTTTGACCAAGACCCACAGTAAGGAACACGTTCAGGGGTGTCCAACCCACCGCCCACAGGCCACATGAGGCCCAGGATGGCTATGAATGCGGCCTGACACAAAATCGTAAATTTACTTAAAACATTATGAGATTTTTCTAGTCAGGTCAGGGCATGTGATTACATGTCACCATGTATTTAATGTGTGGCCCAAGACAACTCTTCTTCTTCCAGTGTGGCCCTGAGTCACCAAAAGGTTGGACATCCCTGCATGTGTGCACCAAATCAAGATCCGATGCACGAATGCACACACGCAGGCAGAAGGAGTTTCCTGAAACATAGAAAAGATAATAGCAATTTACCCTTATTGTGTGCAAAGTGCTATGCCATTCTCTATTCATTTTTTTTAATGCTAGCCATGCCTTGCTAAATTAATTTAACCATGCACGCATGGGTCATGGCCTACAGACTGAAAAATACTGAGTGGGCCATCCAGAGCCACTTAGAAAGCTGGCTGATTCCTGCTTTTAGCCTTGTTTGGCTTCACCTGTTGGTTATTTAAAAATTAAATTTTATGTCTTCGGGCAGGCCTCCCTTCTCCTGTACCATTTCCAACTGTCTGATACCCACTGCCTCACACATTTGTGTTACTTGCCTGGCCCTGAGTACAATTCTTTTGGGGCCTTCTAGATCTCTAGATTCTAAAGGAATAGATGCATGCATTTATGCATTCCATAAATATTAAATGCATGTCTTGCACATGCCAGTCACATTGCAGGCACTGGGAATACAGCAGGAACAGACAAAAATCACTGCCTCAGTGGAGTTGAGATTCTAGAAGAGGAAGACAGAAAAACAAAGCAAAGTAACTCTATTCTTTATTAGAAGCTAATACATTCTCTAATGACAATAAAGACATAAGGGGACCAGCATGCTCTAAGATCAGCATGCAGGCTTCACACCCTTTTGTGGAAATGAGGAAGCCTAATCCGTTCCTACCTAACAGAGAAGGGGTGAGAAAGAGTGTGAAGGAGCACAGCCAGAACTTCCCTTAAAATGAGAGTTCCCAGTCTGCCCATCCCACCTACAAATTACTCTAGCAAATGGCAAAGCACCAGTAACTTTAGCAGAAAATTTCAAAACCGGTCCGCCATTAAGGGGGAACCACTGAGGGATATGGTCACTGGCATAGAGGCCCTGAGGTGGGAAGCCTTGCAAACGCATTTCACACTTTTCCCTAATGCGGCCTTCCATGTCGTCAGCACCCCCTCTCCTGCAGGATAAATGGCCCCCTCATTAGGTCTGCACACATAACCCCTCTCCACCGGATTCCTGGTGACTGCGCCTGCCTTATCTCTGACTTTCCTCCCTCACATTTTCCGCTCCAACAAAGCCAAACACAACACGGTGGAGGCTTTCACGCTTCTGTGCCCTTGGACACGCTGTTCCTTCTGCCTGGAAGGCCCCTGGCCTAGATCCCCGCGCGCCCCCTCCCGCCTCCTCGGCGAGCTCCCATTCATCCTTCAGAACCCATCCTGGATGTCCCCTCATCCAAGAAAACTCCTTCAACTCCTCGGCCTCATCTCCGACCCCAGCGCCACTCTCTGTTTTGCTTCTCTGCACTGTAATTACCGGTTTCTCCACATCTCTTCCCTCCCAGATTCGGGCCTCCTCCTGCGCTGGTGCTGCATTGGATACTAGCTTTGACCCCAAAGCCACCAGTTCCGAGCGCTAAGTGACAGAGCTTGCACATAGGCTCAGGCTGGCTTGAAAGCCCCACTTCTGCCCTCCGCCTACCCAGTGGTCCGGTAGGGGCCCGTACTCGTGCATGTCCAGAGCACCAAGCTGACCCCTCGCTTGGCCGCCCATCCCCTGACATCAGCAGCGGGCAGCGCCGGGCAGAGAGCGACTACAAGTCCCGGCACGCCCCGCCGCGGCCGCGCATGCCCAGCGGCCCGGCGTTTGAGTGGCAAGTTGTTTGTTACAGCGAACACCAGCTGCTCTCCGCGCCGGGCGCCGTGCGCCGCCGCTCCGCCAGCGCTGCCGCCCTCGCCCGCCGCCCGCAGCCCGCCGCCCGTGGCCCCTCGCGGCTTGGCGGGCCTCTCCTTTGTCCGCCCGGCCCGACTGCGCCGAGCTCCCGGTCCCCGGGGCGGTTGCCCGCGGCGCTCGGTGCCGGCTGGGCGCGCAGGGGGCGGGGGCCGCGGCTCGCCCCTCGCGGATGAGCCGCCGCGGAGCGCGGGCGGACGATGGAACTCCACATCCTAGAGCACCGGCTGCAAGTTGCCAGCGTCGCCAAGGAGAGTATCCCGCTCTTCACCTACGGCCTGATCAAACTTGCTTTCCTGTCCTCCAAGACCAGGTGAGCGCGCAGGGACGCGGCGCCGGCCGGGGAGAGACAAAGAGGCGCACCCGGGTGGTTGTGCTCGCTGCCGCCGCTCGGAAAACAACTTCCAGCCCCGGGGAGCGCCCCCGCCCCGCAGCTCGCGTTGCTTTTGACAAAGGCACCCAATCTTCCCTCCAACGGGGTCCTTCCACCCCGACCCCCCAAAATGCATCCCGGCCGCTGTCTTCCTCCATCTCAGCCCCCTCCCTCCCAGAACCTCCCCGAGATTCGGAGGGCCCGGGCGGCTGCAGGTCGAATCCGTGAATGAATGAACGAACGAATGAATGAATGAAAAACAGGTGTGGGGACGCGGCAGTGGAAAAAACAAACTACCACCCTCCCCATCCCCCAATCCCTCGGTTGGGCCGGCCCCCATCCAGGGCCGGGAGGGTGGCGGGGCGGGAGGGGGGGAGGGATTCTGCTGAGTGCGGCGGGTAGCATGAAATCATTAGTGGGTGTTTATCTCAAGGTGCTGCGGCTGTTGCTGACGTTGTGGGGGGCTGGGTGAGGGCAGGAGAGGGGCTGCGGGTGACTGTCGCGGTGGTTCTTAATCCTTGGGGTCCGGGAAGGTGGGAGGGGGGTGTTTTGCCGAACCGTGGAAGGGGGAGGAGCAGGCGTGTTTATGGCTCTGCCTTGAGGCTGGGCTTGGATGCTGCAGGAGGAAAAATAGTTGAAGGCCTTGGGAGGTTGAAGAAAAACAAGTTGGATTTTCCTAGTGCCAGGTCAGGTCTGATTTTGTGAGCCCTGGTGGGTGCTTGGATTAGGGTGTTTTGTTTTGTTTTTTAAGGAGCCCGAGCCCAGTGGAGTGGGAGTGTGAGTGTGAGCTGAGCTAGCCTCTGTAACTTAAATCCCTTGTTTGCCCACCATTGTGACTGTTCAAAGGGATGAAGTTATTGCTGGTTGGTTTTTCAGAGGCTGAGGTGGAGTTGGTTCTACCTCGCTGCAAAATGAATGAATAAATTACAGGTCAAGGTTAATGTTAAAATGACCACTTCTAAACTGCCCCCTTGGGCGCTGGGCTCAGGGGAGCTCCAGGATGTGGGGAAATAATTCAATCCAAGCCTCTTATCTGCCTGGTAAAGTTCTTGCCTGGAAATCTCACTTTGATGTTTGTGTCTGAGCAGGGAGCTCAGTCCCGCCATTGTTTGCAAGATAGAACGAGATCTGCCAGTGGCATCTTGTTTACTTTCTTCTCAGGCTGCCCGATGGGGTCTGGAGGGTTGAAATCCCTGTCTTTGCTGGGCCCTGGCTCCTTTGATTGCAAAGGTAATTATTAAACAGGTTATTGAAAAAGAAAAGCCCACAGCTCAGGTTCTGAATCTCTCCTTTGCTCCACCCCCACCACACACACACACACACACACACACCCCACAACCCCCCTCTGGCTGTGGACACCCACCATGCTGCATCTACCTGCCCTCTCTCTACCCCCCACCCACCCTGTCCTGAGTTCCAAGGCTGGAGTAAGAGAAAGCAGCCTTGTTTTTCCAACCCTTGGCCCTCAGCCCCAGGCAGCCCCCTGGCTGCTTTCTCGGCTACCATTCAAACTGGGATGATGACTCAGGCTGCGGCTGTTCAGGCATGGGTGCCAGGAGGAGGGGGCATTGGAGGGCTTCTTAGAAAGGCCAGAAAGGGCCAATCCTTCTGCCCCTTTCCCTTTGTAGAGGGACTGACCCTCTTCCAGCCCCACCCCAGGGTCCAGTTTGGAGGACTCATAGATAGGCATGTCCGGTGCATGAGCCCCTGACCACCTGTCTAACCATGGAAAACCTACCCTTCAGTGGGTCCCACTTCTCCCTCTCCTGCAGGGGGCATCTGGTCTAAGGCCCAGGTGACCAGTGCAGTCTGGAAATGACCCAGAGGTCAAAGGTCATCTCCAAGTCTCTAGGGTACTGTTCTAAAAGATGCTGAGTTTGTTTCTCAAATGGCTGAAAGCTGCCTCCTGGCACTCCTGGCCAGGACACTGGCTTCAGGTTGTGACTAGCTCCCTCAATGCCTGCTTGACAGTGGCAAGGTCCCATTCCTTCTCTGGCTATCACTTTGTGATGAAGACAGCACCACTTGAACAGCAAGTTTTCAGAGAGCTGCTGTGTGTGTAGCATGGAGTAATTGTGGAAATGGGCTTTTTATCAAGTAAAAAGTATAGTGGAGTGTGGACATACCATTTAAGCTATTCTGAATGATCGGTCACCCAGGTAGACTTTTAGTCCTCTTTGATTTTTCCATCAGTACCTACCCCCTAGCAGTGGCCCCTAGCCCTGTCATTTTCTTCACCCCACCCCCAACCTAAGTTCAGATCAACCTAGTACAGCATCCTCCCCCAGGGTCTCTGTGCCACCTGTGTACGAGTTTTCAGTCACTCTCTATAGTGTAGACTCTTGCCGTGGCATTTATGGCCTTTCCGGATCTAGATCCAGAATCCTTCTCTTTAGCCACTCTCTGGCAAACACTCGGGTGACTCACAGCTTTCTCCTTTCCTTCACACCTCTGTGCTTTGGTGCTTCCATCTCAGCCTGGAACCCCTTTCCCCAGCAAATTCCTGTCCCACCCTCAAGATCTGGTAATATCACTATGAAACTTTCCTGAAACCCCCTTCCCACCACCCCAACAGATTTAGTTGCTTTGTCCCTCTGGTGTCTACGTGGGTGGAGGCTTGGGGAGGAATATGGCATTGGTAGATCCCCATTCTGTGTGGGGGTGCAGCTGCGTCCAAAAGATGCCCCTCCCTCTTGGAAGCCCAGAGCCTGATAGGAGAGAAGGACTGAGGTGATCACAGTACAGTAGATAGAATCAGGGAAGGGGGGCATCTACTGGGGCGGAGGGGGTATTGGGGACTGCCTGAGGGAAGCACGTAGACTTCCTGCAAGAGGTGGCACTGGATCTTAGGGCTTTAAAATAGGAATTAGCTAGGTGAGAAATGGGGTCTTGGTCCCAGATCCTGCATATACCCTGGTACGACTCTTTGAATTAGGTTTTACACCTGTTTTGCAAAGGACCGAGACTCAAAGGTTAGGTGACTTGCTCAAGGTCACACAGTAAGTGGCAGAGCCAGGACTTGAATCTGCATCTTTCTGACGTAAGCTCGGAGTTTTGCTATTACAACTTGTAAATGATGCCCATATGCAAGTTACGTCCACCCCTTCTGTTTGCAGCGTACTGTTTGTTCTAAAGGCTTTAGGAGTACAGGGCGGCACCTGCCGGCTTTCTATGTCCCTTCTGCCCCGCCTTTGTGACCCTTGTCCTCCAGCAGGAATGTTCGTCCTCATCACCTCCCATCTAGACTTTCTACTTTCTGATGGCCCAGCTCAGATGCTCCCTCTGCTTCACATTTCATCACTTCTCAACTTTTGTCTGTAACAGAATATTGTTTGCTTATCTTATTCTCCCACCTCAACTTTATGCTCCGGAAGCTTCTTGTGCATCTTTTTATCAACTCCCCCGCCCCCAGTACCAGAACTAACAGTGCCACCATTGATTTTACCATCTCTCACTAACAGGTAAAGACACTGGGTTTGGAGAAATAAAGTGCTTTGCTCAAGGTCACACCGCTGGGAAGAAACAAAATTGGGATTTGAACCAGGTCCTCTCTCTACTGTGCTTAGCACAGTGCTTTGTAGGCACTTAGTAACTGCCTGTTTGATGGATGTTCCACTCGGGCACAGAGTGACCCAGATTTCAGCCGGAGTCTCTTATGAGTGCCCTTGGGGGCTGGAAGAAGCATGGCAGGCAGATCACACCTGGAGAAGCACGGCCCTGCCCTGGCTCTTTGCCCCCACTCACAGCAGCACCTGGGTACGACCGGAATAGGGGGCAGAGGCCAGCTCAATGCACTTATTCTAGGCACACAGCTGGATGGCAAGACCCTGGGTGAGCAAAACCAAGGGTGTCCACAGAACTTTCCCTCAACCCTTGTGATGGACTAAGGTTCTGTAGCCTGGCTGAAGACCCACCACAACCCAACACACTCTTCTCTGCAGCCTTGACACTCTCATGTCTCCCAGCTGTACACACCCACACCCACACGCTGTGGTATCTCCAGCCTCATGCCTCTGTTCTGTCTGCCTCAAATGTTACTCTTTGCCCTACTCCCTTTGTCCACCTGCTCATTCTTTTAGATGCCATTTTAGCCCTGCCACCTCCAGGAAGTCCTCCCGAAGTACAAAGCTGAGCTCACATGTGCTGGGATGATGGGCTTAATCTCAAAAAGATGAAATGTGACCCACTGTGGAATATCAGCTGGATGCCTTGGACCGTTACTTAGCTGGCCTCAACAATAGGCAGTTTGAACTTTGCATGATAGGTTATAAGTCGGGCTGCTCTAGGCTTGGTAATTTAAAGGCTTGATGATACCATCAAGGACCCCAGTCTTCCTGTCTATTTGGCCATCCTCGGCTTGATGGTGTGGTTCCCTGTGGAACAGCAGGGGCAACTCCAGGCCTCATAGGCAGGAGCAAACCTAGTGGAGGGAAAGGGCTGTTGTCTCGAGGTGTGTCTGAGAAATCCTTTCCAGGAACACCCCCTGCCCCCGCACAGACTTCCTCGTGTTACTGATGAGACTGGGTCACATGAGCATGCCTGCACCAATCACATGCACACGGAGTGAGAGCATCACGGACCAGTAAGGATTCACTGCACTGTGGCTACCGGGAGGTGGAGACTAGTGCCACCCTTCTGGGACGTGGATTTGCTGTATGCAACCCTGCAAGGCAAAACTGAGAACACCTAATAAGAATGCAGCAAAAGCCACCATGACAACTCCACGTTGGCCAGATTGCCCCTCTTTTACAGATGAGGAAACCGAGAAACTTGAGTGCCCCAGGACACACCGAAGTGGCAGAGCTGGGATTCAAACCCAGGAAGTCTAGTTGTAGGTCCTGTCTTGATGACTGCGAGGCCAGGCCCAAAAGCACACAAGCTTAGGCACACCTTCCCCAGGAACCACTCAACAGAGGTGTCACCATAAGGCCACAGCACTGCTCCCCACAGCAAGGAAGTGGAGGGTGGGGGCAAAATCATTATCCTGAAATGTATTCCAGTGCAGGAAGCTGAAAGTCCCCGAGGTGAATGTGCAGTAAGCACATGCCCACAGAAATACCAATCCTGTGGGTCTCCCATGTGTCTGTCTGTCTGTCTCCAGGGCAGTGCAGACACTTAGCACCGCCAGAGCCCCCTAGGCAGCAGCGGCAAAGGCCTGGAGGCTGGAAAGAGAAAGGCGTATGCGGAGTGCAGACTGGCCCACTGTGACCTCTGCATGGGGCTGGTGCAGATCGTGTGTTTTCTTCATGTAGAAACCGTGTGTCACGCATCTGCCTGAGCAGAGCCCAATGGGAAGCACAAAAGGAGCTTCTGCCCTGTGCGGAGGGAAAAGGTATGTTCTCTGCCAAAGCTGGAGGGTGAGAGGCCCAACGGCCCAGATGGAGGAGATAGCTCCGGAAGCTGGCAGAGGCAATGGGGCCCAACCTGGAGGATGTCGGGGGTCCCCCTGGATCCCTGTCCATGGCTCAGCCTGCTCGAAGTCCTTCCCAGACTGGTCCCTGATCGGGTTTGCTTGCCTTACCTGTGAATATTCCTGGCTCCGACTTCTTGTGTCCTCTCTGGCTTTGTCTTGTCCCTACACCACACATGCCCTATTCTTAGAGTAACTTGTTAGTTTTTAAATATCCCAAATTCTTTGACACTGTTCCCTTCAAAAGCTGGAACTCCCCTGCCTTTAAGTGAAGTCTGGGTTAGTGACTTTCTTCTAACTGGTAGAACGTGACAGAAGTGAGGCTGAGAGGCTTCCAAGGCAGGAGCATCAAAGGATATCTGCTGCCTGCTGGGTATCTCTCTCCTCTCTCTCTCTCTCTCTCTCTCTCTCTCTCTCTCTCTCTCTCTCTCTCTCATCCCTCGCTCTGGGGAAAGCCAGCCGCCACGTTGTGAGGACTCTCAGGCTGCCCTGTGGAACGGCCCGCAGTGGAGAGGCGCTGAGGCCCTTGGCCAACAACCTCGGCAGCCACCCGGACAACAGACCCTGCCTCTCAGCCAAGCCTTCCAGGGACCGCAGCCCCTGTTGGCAGCTGGACTGCGACCTTAAGAGATCCTCCAGCAGCTGAGCCACACCCAACCAAGTTCCTAACCCATGGGAACTATGAGAGAGAGAAAAGTTTGTTGTCTTAAGCCACTAAGTTTTCAGGTCATTTGCTATGCAGTAGACAGCTAATACAGTCACTATTTGTCATCCTAGTGGGGATGTTTTTTAGAACAACAGGGAGCACTGAAAACAGTTGCCTTGGACAACAGGACAAAGCAGAAAGGGGTATCACCTTAGCGATAGTAGTCCATCCAGACAGCTCTCGCAGTCCCTAACCTAGCACAGACCCTTCTTGGAGTTGGTACCAGCATCAGCTCCTCCAGGAAGCTCCCTGGGGCTGGGCGAGCATCCCCCTGGGGTCACCATGCCTTGGGATGGAGGCTGGAGGGCTGGTCCCCCTCTGTCTTTATCCCAGGCGCCTGTCCAGGCCTCAGGACCGGTGCTCCATGGCCCCGACCTATCTCTGGTAGTCATGAAGAGGCCATTGTGAAGGACTGAACTGGTCTCTCCTGAGCCTGCACACAGCTAGCAAGGTTTTTTCTTACAACAGACCTCTCGGATGAATAAGCCAGCCGAGTCCCACCAGACCCTGTGCTGTGCCTCGGCGCAGGCAGGCTGGCCCACTGAGCTCTCCAGAAGCTGACAGTTCACCCAAACCTTTAGCCAGTCAGTTTGGGGGGTGTGTGTTAAATTAAAACTTCTAAAGGGAAACTCACCTCCAGACGCCTTCCATTTGTCCCTGCCTTGACTACCATACATCGGACATATTCTGCCCTCTGAGATAGGTGTCTAAGAGCTTAGGTCTAGCCTGTCCATGCATGTGCATAACAGCAGCACTCACAGCACCCAAAAGGTGGGAATCACGCAAGTGTCCATCAACAGCTGAATGGGTAAGCAAAACCTGGCACACACATACAGTGGAACGCTACTCAGCCTTAAAGAGGAAAGAAATTCTGACACAGACTACAGTATGCATTGACCTTGAGAACATCATGCTAAGTGAAATTAGCTATTCATAAAGGGACAAACACAGTACAATTCCACTTCCACGAGATACCTGGAGCCATTAAAATTGTAGAAAGGTGAATAATGGGTGACAGGAGTTGGCGGGAGGGGTCGTGGGGGCTGTTTAATGGTGATGGAGTTTCTATTTTGCAAAATGAAAGGAGCTCGGGGCGTGGGCTGCACAGCAGCGCGCTGCACATACTACTGAACTGTACACAGAAATGGTTAAGATGGCAAATTTTATATTACACGTTTTTTTAAAAAAAAAAAAACAACTTTAAAGAAGAGCCTAGCAGTGTGGGGAATCAAAGGGCAGTGTGGCAAGTGGAGGTCAGCGAGCCAGGGCAGCGTGGTGACAGATTTTAAGGCCCATAAGACAGTGACTCTGAGCGTGTAATGTACTGACTCATTTAATCCTCACAACCACCCTCACCACACAGGTGCTGCTACCAGCCCCATTTCACAGATGAGGAAACTGAGGCACTAAATAGTTCAGTACCTTGCCCAAGATCACAAAAACACAAAGTAAAGAGTAGGATTTTTGTTTGTTTGTTTTTGAACAGCAGCTTTATTGAGATAAGTCACCTGTTATACACCTTCTTACAAGCTCATAGCTCAGCCCCAGCCAGGTGGCTTGGTCAGCTGGGTGGCAAGTGTCAGCGTGGGGGTGGTGGCGGCCTCTGCCCCCACAGCGCTGCCGGTGTGCTCAGCCTCAGAGGCATTGGAAAGGTCAGTCTGGTCGTCGCAGGATGGAATGACTAATTCAGATTTTTATTTGACAAGGGGAGCTTTTTCAGATTTGGGGGAGCTGTGAGGACTGATGGAGGCAGGTGTGGGGGGCAGGTGGGGGGGAGGCGGGGTCTGCAGACTGCCGGCCACTGCAAGGTCAGGTAGTCAGAGCCAGGAGCTCCAGTGCCCTCCAGCTAGCCTTTCAACCATGTGAGCTGTCTGCTCCCAGCAAGGCCTTGGGGCCACTCTCTGCACCCCACACTGGGAAGCTCTGTCTGACTGGTGCTTGTACACCCCAGACTTGGCGTGCCCCAAATGGTGCTCCCACCAGACCTGCTCCCACCCTCCTCTGTGTCCCCAGTCCAGCCTATGTACAGGCCCTGTCTGTAATCCCCCCTTCTCAGCACCTGACCCCGTGGTCCCCAGGAGGAGGATATCCGCTCCCTGGGCCTCCCTGGGCCTCGTTCTCAGCAGGAGAGCAGCTTTGATTTGCGCAGAAATCCAGTCCCATCTTAGCCCTGTGTGAACCACTCTGGGATGAAGTCCAGGCCCTGAGGGGGGCCCCTGAGACCCTGCCCTATGGAGCCTGCCTCCCCAGCCCCTCCCTGCCTTCTCTTCTTTCATACTTCATTCTCGCTACCCCTCTCCCTGCACTGACCCTTACCCTCTTCTCTGACCAGGACACCCTCTAATTTGTCCCCGATGTCCCTGCCACCCGAGTCTGGTGCCCTGGCTGTGCCATGCATGAGCTGTGCAGGCTGGACTAGTCACTTCCCATCCTGAGCCCCGCCATCCTGTCTGTGAGACCGGTCAGTGACTGTGCGAGGCAGTGGTGTTTGCACAGCCTGGAAGGTTTGGCCCGATGAGAATGGGCATCTCTAAAGGCCAAGCCTGACCCGGGTGGGGGCTCTGACTGCCATCTCAGTGGGCTTGAGCAGCAGGGACTCCTACATGCTCATCCCTCCCAGGAGCCCTGCAGGGAATGGCCCTTCTCCATCGTCCTCAGGGCACCGAAACAGTGCCCATTCCGTGCTTTCTGTGGGACAGTTAACATGTGGCATCATAGGCCTCAGGACAGGTACAGAGCTATCACCCCAGCTGTGTGGTGTGATGCAGAGAGAGCCCTAGAAGTTGGAAGAAACCCCACTCCACCCCATTCTTATAAGAGTTGGAATGGAGAGCCTGCAATGGGATCTAGAATGCTGAAAGGGGTGGGGGGGGAGTTTAGAACAGTCCTTGGACTCCACGCCCCCCCCACACACACACACACTAGGGGTGAGACTGGGGCAGGGCTCTCAGGAACAGGAGATTCCTGCACACTCCCCACCCCACCCTACAACCAGGGGCTGGCCCCTGTCTCTGATTCATTTCTCCCCTTCCCTGGAGGGGTCCCCCTTCCTCCCCATGGGGCCCCAGGCAGGTGCCCTGATGTGGAGAGGACCCCATGGTGAACTCCCTGGGAGAGCTCATGCATCCACCCAGGGTCACAGTTGGGAATGAGGGGGCTGGAGAGGCATTGGGAGGGTCACCTGTAAATGACAAGGTGCCCCAATGGATCCTCAAACCAGGCCCTGCAGGCCCCAGTGGACAGCCCAGGCGCAGGGAGTGCTGGGCTTGAGGACCCGAGACCACATTTTTTTCATCTGCTCTTCTCCAAATACTACTCTGAGATTCCCCCTCAGCTTCCCTCTAGCTGTTTTCCCTCCCCCAGCGCTTCAGTCCAGGTTATCCAGTTGAACTTGAATTGCCTTCAGTTGTCATTTTCCACTGAAAAACAGAGAAGGCGGTAGCACCCACCCCAGAGGGCTGGCCCAGGGATTAAATGAGATCATGTAGATAAAGTGACAAAGTGCTTAGGTCTGCACCTGGTCTGGAGTCCACGCACGTAGGGGCTGCGTGGCTGGGAGATGGTGGCAGTGGGGGTTCCACGGCGTCCCTTGTGCTGACTTTGTACACCAGCTGTGCTGCTAAGATGTCCCTTGAAAAATCACACCATTGGAAAACTGCCCCGTGTTAATGCCCCGGGGAGCGCTGGTTCTCAAAAGCCAGGACCCCTGAATTCTTGAACAGAATGAAGATCCTTGCATAGCCCCACCCCCACCCCACACAGAAGCTGTCCTGTGAGAGCAGGTTTTCTCCACATCTCAATTCCCTCTCCCAGGTACAGGCTGGGGAGGGGCCCAAGGTCCAGGTGAGTGTGTGACCGGGAAAAGTGTGCTTCCAGCCCTTTAGGGGCTCATCCTTCCCGATGAGTGGGGCGGTCAGGCCCGTCCGTGGTGGCTGGGCACGGCAGCGGCTGCACGGCGGAGAAGGTTCTTTCTGTCTGCTGTTTCCTCACATCTGGCGTGGGCCCTCAGCCCTCACGGCTTCCTTCTCCACTGGTTCACAAGTGGGACTTGACACCAAACATAGGAGCTCAGAGGGGCACAGATATTCAGCCCATACATAACACCACCTTTGGAGAGAGATCTCACTTCAGTAAGTCTCGGTTTTCTTATCTGGAAAATGGGGGTGGTACTGTTGGCCCCTGGGGTCTTGTGGGAATCTCACACGTCCAGGGCCCAGCATCCAGGAAGTACTCAGCAGACATCGGCCATCACCAGCGAGGCTTCCCTGAGCATCTGCCAGACCCCACAACCGTCTGGGGCTCTGGGAGATGTGATTTGGGGCCTCTCCAAGGGGGCCTGGTCCTCTGGTCTCCAAGCAGAGGCTAAGCGTGCGTCAGGCCTCAGGCAGGCTTAAGCCAGCCGTTTGTCTTCATGTTGAGTCTGGAGACCTTGGGAGCCCACCCCCACCCATTGTTTACCCACCCCTGCAGGGCCCAGGCTTACTAGGGGGCACCCCGCATCTTCTACTGGGAGCACTGAATGGGGAGAAGGCAGAGTGCTAGGGTCACAGTTCACCTGGCCTGTTAGGTGGGTCAGGCTTAGAGCCCCCCCCCGGTCCCCTCCCCCACCAACCATATAGGGAGACGGTTACAGATGGGTGGGAGAGGCAGGAACCCCATCATCCTTTGAGGCTCCTCCGTTCTCCTGGCAGTAGACTGTGGCTGGGATGTCCATGCCCCCGCCCAGGCCCTGGGCAAGAAGGAGAAGAAGATTGGTGACTGCCAGGCAGCCAGGTGCAGGTGAGCAGCAGGGCTGGGGCTTGACTCCAGGGCTGTCCAGCTCCCCAGTACATCCCCCTTCCTGCACCTTCTCAGCACACCCCACTCTTCCCTGCTCCCCTGCCTTTGCAGTCTACCAGCCCTGCCTCCTGCAGGAAGGCCACCCTACCTCTCTGTTTTGTTTTGTTTTGTTTTGTTTTGTTTTCTTGTTGTAAATTTTTGGATAGCTAATGAATTCAAAATTCATTAAAATTCCAAAGATATACAAAGTTGCCCAGTAAAAGCTCCCTCCCACCTCTGTTCTTCAGCCACACAGTTCCTGTCCCCACAGGCCGGGAGAGTCGTGGGAATTTGTGGTGAAATTGTGTGTGTGTGTGTGTGTGTGTGTGTGCGCGCGCGCACGCGAGTGCACAAACATGCATATGTATCATTTTCCCTCTTTGTTTTTCACTGTAAATTGCTGGTAAACCGCTCTCACTGTTCTTGCTCTACACTGTGGCCTTTGCAGCTGACTTAACCTCACGCTCACTGCTGCGCGGTTCTGCATGGAGCCGGAGCATCATGTCTTCACCCCGTCTCTGGCCAGCAGACAGTTAGTTGTTCCCGCCTTTTCTGGTGGTGTTTACAGCTAATGCTGTAACATACAGCCTGGTGTGCAGGCATGGTTTTGCGTGTGTGAAACAGGTTTGTAGTGAAGGCCCAGGAGCATGAGGGTGAGTGAGGTCCTCTCCTGGCACCTGAAGAGACAGGTGAGGGTTTACGCTCCCTCTGGGTGGCCTGGGCCTGCTCCTTGCCTCCTCACCGTCCTCCAGGTCATCAGAAGGCCTGGTGGGGGGAGGAGCCCTTCACGTCACCTTCTGTCTGGGTGGGTGTGTTTGTGCAGAGGTGTGCCGGCTCTGAGGCGCTTGGTGGTCTTCTCATTTAGGACTTTGTCACTCTTCATCTCTCTCCAGCCGGCTTGCAGGTCCTCGGTGGGCTGCCAGGGTCTTAGGAGTCTTCCTCCTCCAGGGTTCCCAGCCCATAGTCAGCCCACCACCCTTAAGGCCCCATTTTTATTTGCTCTCTCACCTGGGCATGTGCTCGTCCCAAAGGCCAGGCCCCACGTGCAGATGCAGGCGGCCGTCGGCAGGGCCTTTTGGCCCAGGTAGCCTGCTCCGCACTTAACTGCCCCTGGTGTGCCTGGCCCTTGAAGCTGGTCCACTCCCAGGTCCCAGCCCCCCAGCCCCCTCTGCCTTTTCACCCTTTGCTGGGCTTACCCAGTTGGGAGGCTCCAGGCTCTGGGGTCAGCTGGGCCCGAGCATCACCCTCCTGGGGCCTGCAGGCCACGGGAGCTTGGAGCTGACAGCCGTCCCAGAGGCAGTGCGCCAGGCCCGTAAAACGCCTGCCCCCTCGCGGTGCGGGGAGGCAGCTCCTGCCCCTTCCACCCTCAGAGGGCTCTCAAAGAGGCTCCTCCCTGCCTCCGAAGGTGATGGTTGCCCCGAGGGTGCCCAGCTCCTGTGTGGGCGGAGAGGACGGTGGCACCTCTGGGGCCCAGAGGTTTTCATCCCTTCACCGTCACAAGCACACGTTCTGTCCTCTTAGTAGCTCTCAGCCTTTGGCAGGGTGTTGACCTCTCCGAGCCTCAGTTTCTTCATCTGCAAAGTGGGGTGATCACGCTGACGTGGCCAGCTTGTCAGAATTGCACTTTTATGTCATGTTCTGATTACTTGCTGTCTTTTTTTCTAACGCCATTGTCTGCCTTCCTTTCTCTGACTCAGTGACTTTGGCGGATTGGACGTGGCCCCAGGATGTTAGCCACAGCCATGTGAGAATTTTAATAAAAGTGAGATATTTGGCCCAGTGCCCATGGAAGGCCCTCAGGCCAGGCCCTCTTCATGTGTGGGGTAAGGCCACTTGGCTGCTGGACCGTCACCAGGCTGCTCTGGGCAGCTCAGAGAGGTGATGACAGGTGTAAACCAAGCAAAACGAAACCGTTGGTGAGAAGGTTGGGTTGTGAGGGGCTGAACCAGCTGGGGGTGTCAGTGTAGCTTTTACGCCCCAACCCTGACTGCAGGCGGTCGATGCCACTGTTCGCCCGGAGTGCAGGGCCCACCACAGCTCGGGCTTGGGGTTTGCAGGTGTGTCGAAGCCATCGCTTGACCTGCAGGCCAGGTGCCTGAGCACTTTGGACGGAGCAGGGTCTCCTGACCCCAGTCCAGGTTGTCAACAGGGCTCTGTGTGGACTGAGACTGCCCTGGCCTGGGGAGCTGGGGCACGTTGGGGAGAGTGGACGGAGGATGAGGAGCTCCCTGCAGCAGGGCAGGGATATGCCGGGCTGGCACCCGATTCTGGCCCCTCTGGGCTGGACCAGCCCTGACATCTTTAGTTCAGCTCTCGTTTCGTGGATCTGTAACTGAGTCCCAGACAGAAAGGACTTGCTGTGGCACGCAGCCCTCATGGCGATCCCATGCAGACAGGCCCTGGGGAGCCCCACAGCGGCCAGCCACGGCTGTTCCCAGGCCCAGCACCGGCCCGCAGGTGGCCTTCACTCGCAGTTGTGTCGGGAAGACTGGAAACAGACCTGTGGGGGCGTGGACTCGGCTCCTTCTCTCCTGGCCGCCCTTCTCCCGCCGCACTCCGTCTGCATGGGGCCCTCCCCGAAAGCCCTGCCTTTTCTCTTTCTGTCCTCTCTGTCCCGTGGAGCCAAAGTCAAGGCCCCATAGAGGGGCCCCCTTCTGGGAACCTTCCAGAGCCCTCCACGTTCCTCATCTGTTGGGCTCTTAATACCGTCTCTCTTCCGCGTGGAGACTCACCCATATAGCCTTTCTTGAGCTCATATTCATTTCAGCCCTTCATTTGCCACTTCTGGTCTTTTCTTCCAGTTGCTTCACAAGTACCCACGACGTCTTTAAGGGTGCCATGGACTGAATGGCTGTGTGTGCCCCAGAACTCAAGTGCTGAAAAGCCTACCCCCCAGGGAGGCTGCATTAGGAGATCAGACCTTTAGGAGGTGATCGAAGTTAAATGAGGTCGTAAGGATGAGGTCCTGATACCATGGGATTAGCTTCCTCCTGAGAAGAGACAGCAGGGAGCATGCCTGCCCATGCTGTGTGTGTGTGTGTGTGTGTGTGTGTGTGTGTGTGTGTGTGCGCATGCGCGCGCGGGAGGAAGGGTGCAGCGAGGCGGTGGTGTCCGCAAGCCTGGGACAGCCCAGTCTAGAAACTCTGCTAGCCCCTTGACCTGCTACCTTCCAGAACTGAGAGAAATCAGTTTCTGTTCTTCAAGCTGCCCAGTGTCTGCTACCCTTTTTTGGAAGCCCTGGCCATTGCTGCTTTCTGTCTCCCCGCCACCTCGGCCCTCCTGGGCCCCTGATGCGGTGAGGACCAGTGGACAGGGCCCAGGACCTGGCCTGTTCAGACCGCTTCCTCCCACGGGTGAGACTGTGTCCCAGGCCTCAGTGTGCCCATGTTGGTAACGGGAGGGTGAAAGGAGAGGCACGGTAGCAGTTTTCCTGCCCTCTCTTCCTGGCCCAAGGCTGAGCTCACTAAATGTGCTCAGGGTCAGTGCTGGACATTTCCTCCCGGAGCTAACCAGACAACAAGAGGACTTCTCCTGGGAAAAGTAGGATAGTGTGGACATCAAACTCGAGATCCCCCTCATGCCTGCAGCTGTCATTCACTCTGGAGGACCTCGTTGAAGTTTCTGAACTTGTGGAGCTGGAGGTGCAACTCGACCTGAAACGGTGTCAGTGCCGATGGCCTGGGGTGAGCCACAGTCGAGTGGCCAGGCGGCCGGGTGGGTCCTCGAGCTGCGGGCCGGGAATGGGACATGGGCTTTGTTTCAGGTTGTGGTCGCTTGCATTTAAGTGAGTGATGGGTTGAAAGTTCTAGAACCTCACTGTCCAAATTGGTAGGCTCTTGCCACATATCGTTATTCAACTTTAAATAAAACAAAGATTTCAGTTCTTCAGGCTCGTGAGGCACATGTCGAAGTGCTCAGTAGCTGCGTGGGGCTCGTGGCTCTCTGGCCGGGCACCGTGAGTGTGCTGGGGGCGCCGAACCCACTTCCACCGGGGGCCACGTCAGCCTCCCGGGTGCCTTCAAAGGGCCGAAATAACTTTAGGACTGTGTAAATGTAACTGCTCCTTTTAACTGTTAAGGAGTTGAAATTACATTGCGAGGCTGACATGGCCCCCAGTGAAGATGCGTCTGACACCCCTGGTGTAGACCATTCCCATCGTTCTGGGAAGCTCTGCCTAACAGCACGGGTTTAGAAGGTTGCGTGGGCTCAGGGAGAAAGACTGCCAGGTGCGTTGTGGCAGTGCCTGCCCCGACTCAGAGTTGGGCAGAGTGGGGTCACACCTGGCCGTCCTTGCCATGCGAGGGCAGGTGCCAGGGACCCCCGCTGTGGGCCAGGCAGCCGTGTGTGGTGTCGCGGGGTGGGGGTGAGCCCGCGCTGGCGGGGCTGGTGGGAGTTGGCTCCACTCCGACATCCCAGCCACTCACAGACTCAGCGCTTCAGTGTCTGCTCAGGCACTGCCGCCTCCAGGGTGCCTGACCTGTGGCCCCCTGGACCCCGGCACTCCCCGGCTGCCCTTCTGTGCTCGTTCCCTGTGTCCACGCCACCCCCACTGTGTAGGCACATCATCACGTCTGCCTCACCGGCCAGCACTGTGGCGGACAGGGCACTGGCTCGACAGAGCTGGAGCCGTAGTTCTTCCGTGGCCGGCCACGTGGTCTGACGTGGGCGTGACAAGGTGCCGGCCCAGTGCAGAGGGGGGAGGCACAGGACATGCCCAGGATCACCCGGCTTGATGAGAGTCCAGGCTGGCCCTCCCTCCCGGCTCACAGCGAAAGCCTCTTCCGGGGGAGTGACGGGGGGGTGGGGGGTGGCTGACACATGGGGCCGGGCCAGCCCCTCGTGCTCTAGGCTTGGGCATCGCGGGAATTCCAGGGGTCAGGCCGCAGCCCTACTGGGGCAGCCAGTTGCTAGGACTCCCAGGTGAGTGTCCAGAGCTGGTAGATGTCACAGGTCACTTCTGTTTTAACAGGTTTACATTGGCTTAACCTACTCCCAACCTCACAGGCAGGTCAGGGAGCTCTGGGAGTCCCACAGGCCCTCGGCTGCCCGCCCCCGCCCCCAGTGCTCCCGGCGCTGACCACACGCAGAGACCCCTCCCCATTCGGGAGACTGACTGCCCCTGAAACCCAAGACACTGAGAACGTTGGGGGTCCGGGAAAGGGAAACAGGGCATTCGTGGGCCAGAAGGGTTTTCTTTGGCCCACTGAGTGTGTTTTTAAAAAATTACACCAACATTTCAACATTAACATAGATCACAAAAATCTGGGTTTCCATTTTTCCTTGAAAAATTGGAAGCTCTTACACTCTAGGGCCCACATGGTTACAGCGCCTCAGAGCCCAGTGGCTGCTGCCCCGTTTCGTCAGGAAGAGGGGGACCCCCCCCCCACGGAGGCCGGGTCCCGGGCCGTTTGTCCTCACGCTTCTTCTGCCCACCTGTCTCTCCCTGCCCTTCGCTCCCAGATGCGCAGGGAAGAGAAGCAGACGGAGAGGGCCCCACGTTTCTTGGTGCGAGTGGAGAACGTGCCTGGGTGTTCAATCAGAAAGCACGTCTCACTCCTGCGTCCCTTCCCCCGGGTATTTGCAGGCCTTCGAGCTGTAATCCCTGTTCTAGACCTTTCCAGACTCTTTCTTGACTGAATCCTCCCCATCCCCCCTCCCACCCCGTTTTGTTTCCTGTCCCTGGGACCCCTGAGGAAACATAATTCTGTCCTTGGGGGCACTCGGGCAGATTCTCGGTACAGACGGGGGCGCGGGGCACAGCTGCCCTTGGCACTGCTGACCGTCATCCGGGCTCCCAGCTGGAGGGCACGGGGGCTGGAGGCTGTGTCAGTGCTGGCACGGCCACAGGCATGGCTTTGGTCTCTGGGTCCTGCATCCCAGCGTTCCCTGGGCACCCCCCCCCACCACTGCCCCACCGGGGGCCCCAACGGAGGGAGCCTGAGGCCAGCTTCCGCCCCCCGAGAGAAGGTGGGGCCCGAGCAGGAGCAGAGAGGGGCACGTGGAGACCTAACAGCAGGGTCCTCTGAGAGGTGCAGGACCAGCCTCCTGTACTTGGCTGCTGTGAGCTGCTTAAAACAGACGCCCGATCCATTGCTCAGACATTTCACAGCCTTTGTTGTTGTTAATACATCTCGGGCACACAGAGTTTGATTACTCTTCATCCTTGGTTTGCGGCGTACTTGCTGATGCTGCTTTACTTTCCTTTTGCTTTTTCTTTGAGTAACGGTGCCCCCACTGCAGCCACAACATCAATGGAAACTGCCGTCCACCCACGCTTACCTTTTCCTGGACTTTTGCAAATGCTTTTGCCCCATGTATATACCTGAAAAGGGTATCTGGCTGCATGTCATCTTCTGGGCTTGCGTTTTCCCCTCACCGTTGCATTCCGAGGTGTAGAAGACACTCAGAGTTTCCAAGGCTGCAGGCGATTCATCCGCACTGCCATGGACTAGTGCTCTTGGTAGAGTTAGGGGTCCCCTGCCTGGTTCTCTTCCTCCAGCCTGAATTCAGCTTACACAGCCCTCCTGAGCCCTTCCCAGGCACCCCATCCAAGGGACGCCAAGCCTTTCCTCGTTGCACAGCCTTCACCACAGTAGGCTGCGAGAATGCCCTGTGTGCGGTCTTTGCCAGCACTCCATACTAGCAGGTTCCCGTACTAGCAGGTTCCTGTCCAGTCTCAGCAGGGGCTCAGCCTCAGCACAGGGTGTTGAAAGGCCTGGCCACAGGCCCCGCCCCCTGGAGAGGGTGAGGCCTGGGTGGGCTGAGGGGTGCAGAACAGTTCTGTGGGGCACTCCAGCTGCTCTTGTGGAATTGGGGGCATAGGAAGCCAGCCAGGAGATTTTCTTAAGAAGGATGTTCATAGCAGCTTTATTCATAATAGCCAAAAACTAAAAATAACCAAATGTCATCGACAAGAGAAAGGATAAATAGGAGTATATTATAATACATTATGAATGCATAGAAACACACACGTATATTCATCCACAAAAACAACTACAATACATAAAATAAAACAGATTCATCTCAAAATCGATACATGGGATACGTGGAGCCGAGGAAGCCGGGCACACAGCAGCGCGCCCCGTGGTGTGGAGGTGCCGGAGCGAGCACGCCACCGAGGTGGTGACGGTGGCAGCGGTGCAGGGTGCAGGGACCGGCAGGAGAGGAACAGAGAGGACCGCGCCCCAGGGGGGGTTCGCTGTCTGGACTGCAGTGGGGGTTAAATGGGGTACACAGTTGTCAGAACTCATCAGACTTGCACCTAAAACCTGTATGTTCTTTCATTGCAGTAAATTACACCAGAGTTTTACATAAAAAGTGTTGGAGGAAAAAAGTATTACCTGGGGGGACAAAAAATGACCCCGGGGCCAGACTTGGTCTCACGAGAAGCGTTTCTCTCTGTCCTGAAACGATGCGCACCTTTGGGGGCTGCCAAGAGCCGCCCTGGCCCCGAGAGCAGGGTGTCGCCGAGGGGTTGGCGGGGGACCCTTTGTCCTCGCCCGTCCTCGCTCTGCTGGCTCTGCCCCTCAGACCCTCGTTCCGGGGACCCTTGAGGCCCAGCACAGGGCCTGAGCCATGTGGCCACCTCCAAGCAGGCCACCCAGCACATCTGCTCGACTGTGACGTGGAAAAGGCCCAAGGAGGACAGCCGGGGGGGGGGTTACGGGAGTGGCCCGTGAGTCCCACAGGCGGGCCAGACCCAGGGAACCGACACCCAGGCACGACCCGGGAGAGGAGGGTCGCGGGGTTCCGGAAGCCTCTCCCCCAGCCACCACCGTCTCTCCTGCACGCGGTCCCGACTTCTGCTGCCTTCATGTGATTCTGTCCATTGTTGAAGCATTTTTGGTACCAAAACCAGGACAGTCCCTGGCAAGCCGAGATGATCGGTCCCCCAGTTACCTCCCGGCTGGCGCTGAGGTGAACAGGCCCTGCCGTGCCCAGCGTAAACGCGCCACCCACGTGCTGGCATTGATGCGGGGTCTGTGCCGGGCCTCAGGCCGCAGAGGCTCCGTGAGCAAGCTCCGCCTGCCCTCGGCCACTCGCCCAGGGAGGGCCACTGGGAGGTGGTGGCCGGTTCCCTGTGCTAAGGCCCCTGGTTAAGCAGCTTGCCGGGATCCTCTCCTAGTCGGGAAGGCCCAGGCATCCGGCAGGGGAGGCTGGCCGAGCAGTCTGCCTTGGCTTCCGGCTTCAGCCAGGCACCCTCAGCAGGCCCACTGGGCACTTCGTAGAATTCCCCGGGTGAGTTCAGTGTGCAGCCAAGGGGTTCTCAGTTGAGAGCCAGAGCTTCGAGCGGTCAAGACCTGGGTTTTGCGCAGTGTTTTTGCCCACAGCCCCATTTCCATTAGGGGAAGAGTGACAGCCTGTTGCGGGCTCTCCCTGCTGGGTTTCCAGGTGGCGGGAATGTCCACGGTCCCTGGAGGGGAGAAGCACAGCTCGCCGTGTGTCTGTTAGAAAGAGGCTACATTAACATAACAGAGTTTCTAGAAATAAGCTACCCCAGAATGGAACAGATTGTTTTGCAAAGGAGTGGGTTATGCAAATAGAGCCTGGGCCCCTACCTGCCCTGGGTCCCGTCACCAGCAAGGTCACCGTCACCGGAGCAGCACACGGTGGTCTCCCGCCCCGGTCCCGGGCCTCCCTGCGCTCCGCCTCCCTGTCCGGGTGATTCCAGGAAGTCCCCCCTTTGTGGTTTTGATGGGAAACCTGCGGTAAACTGTTCCACAGATTAAACAAACTTGCAGTTCTTTTCGCTCTGCTAATTGACTGGGTCCGTAAATCTGAAATCTCAGAGTGGGTGTGCTGGGCGAGTTCACTTGGCAGTGGCCCTCCGACACCCCATCCTCCTCCGGGTTTAAGGGCTCTTGTGGGAACGGGGCTCCGACTGGCAGGGGCTTGTCGCCCAGGGTGCCCGAGGAGAGGCCCAAGTGAGGGCCCAGCTCTGCTGCTGGGTTAGGAATCCGAGAGTAAACAGATCAAGTTTCCAGTGTCAGCTGGCCACAGCGATTGAAAATGAGAATGTTCTCTGAGATGACTCAGCCTCGGGGTAGAGGCAGCCCCCAGCCTTGGCGCTGCCCTGGAAGTGGGCCACAGGCCAAGCCCACAGGGAGCGGCAGTGGGTTTTCAGAGTGAGCGCGCGGTCTGCCACCGCGGTGCGTCCCGTCAGGAAGAGGGCGCGAGCTGCAGTCTCCGCTACGGGACAGGTTGCCATCCTCGGTGTCCTCATCTGGGAAGTGGGGACAGCCATTCCTCTCCCAGGGCAGTTGTGAGAAATGAGTCCAAGACCCTTCCAGCCAGTGTAGTCGGAGAAGTGCACGTCCGAAGCAGCTCAGGAAGAAAGCCAGGGCAACAGTCGCTGGAACCCAGGGAGACTCCCTTGGGAGCCACCTACATGGGGAGGAGAAGAGAAGTCACTACAGGAAGCAGAAGAGGAGTGTCAGTGTCAGAAGTTGGAGGAGGGCACGTGAGAGATTCTAGTGTCCAGGGAAAGGCCTTGGCCAGCCATGCAGGGTCCAGCCTGTAGGTCAAGGGCAGGAGGGCGTGGGGGAGGAGGCTGTCCAGGGCGTCTGGCGGAGGTCATCGGTGAGCGGAGGAAGCAGGACAGATGGGGGTTGGTGGTGTCAGACAGGAGGCCTGTGTGATGGCAGAGGGGCGGGGGGAGGGCAGCGGCCCCAGGAGGAGATGGGGATGCGGAGACTTTTTTTAGGATGGGGGAAACTCGAGCCTGTTGTCATTGGGCAGGGAAGCCGAGTGCGAGCGGGGCACCTGTGGGAACGGAGAAAGGAGCAGCTGGCCCTGGCACTGTTTCTGTGGAGCCAGGGACGGGCTGAGGTGGGTGGGAAAGCAGGGGTGTTTTGAGAGAATGTCTCACCGCTCGGCCCAGACGTGAGGAGACTAGAGATGTGGGTTGGGGTTCATTTCCTGCCTGACCATGGACGTGAGACGGATCAAGCAGGTCCCGTGGGCGGCGGCGGGGGCAGGAGCAGGAGCCGGGCCCTGTGGGGATTTCTGAACTGGAGGTCATGGCTGAGGACGGCGGTGCTGGACAGGGGTCATCTAAGGATTGGGGCCAGCCAAGGGGGCCACCCAGGACACCCTGCCCCAAAGCCAGCACAGAATTGGAGTGGCCACAGGACGTGAGGGAGGCGCTCAGGCAACCTGAGAGCCAGGGGCACTCAGGGTTGCCAGGCGACAGGTCAACAGCTCCGCGCAGTGCCCTAGCACAGCTGCGAAGTCCTGCAGTGGCAGCCCTCCGGGGACCATTAGTGTCAGGGGCTTGGGGGTGGGGACCGTGCTGTAGGGGCCTGTGTTGTGATCATCGTTGCCTGCGTGCCTGCCTCCTGGGCAGGATGGGCGGTTGGTTGTGTGCCGGGCACCCCCACCGGGGCGTGCGGAGTGGAGCACGAGGAGTGAGTGTCTGGTTCTGTCGGGAGCAGACCAGGGGAGCATCAGTGCCACTTCAAACTGAAAGGAAGGGGAGAAACGGGCACTCTGGGGGCCGCCGTGTGTGCCTGGCACTCTCATCTGCGGAGAGATGCTGACCTCTCCCCTGGCCCGAGGGTTGGCGGGTGTGCCCTCGGTGTGAGTGGGGAGCCCAGCGTGGGCTGTGTGAGAGCTGAGGCTGTGGAGCTGCCCCCGTCCCTGGGACCCCCACCCAGGCCCCTGACTCCAGAGCACTGCCTTTTCCAGAGCCTTCGCCGTCCCCACAGCACCAGCCGAGGGTCGACCAGAGGCTGAGACAGGAATACAGGTGTGTTCCTGTCTGCAAGGCCTGAGCACCCCCCGGCAGGGCTGCGGCTGGGGACACCCAGTGCCCCTCACTCACAGGCCAGCTGCTCCGCGTGGCTGCACCGAGTGACCACACTTGGGCATTCTCGAGCACGTCCACTCATGTTCAGTGTCTCCTTAAATTTGGGCTGTGAGGACCAAGCTGAGGGGTGAAGGTAGATCTGTGGAGCCAGAGTGAATCCCCAAATCACTGACAGGCCACAGTCAAACCGAATGACCCAGGTGGCGGGGATCTGAGTTTGGAACCGGTCCTCGCATTCATCCTGGGACCGCTGCCTGACTCTGGCGCCCGGACACCCTGGGCGGCGGCCCTTGTGCTGAGGTTCCTACACCTGTTTCGGCCCTGCAGCCGCCCGAGCTCCAGTTCTGTGGCTGGGTCCCCCATGCCCTTCTCCTGGACCCCAGGGGGCCTCAGCTCAGGTTCATGACCCTTACCCATCAGCATCCTTGCATGACCCACCTTATTGGATTTATCTGACTAATCAGTGTTAATAATGTAATCAGCCCCTGTTAAGCCAGAGCAGAAATAGGATCTAGACAATACCTTACATTCAACCAAAGGTCTCTGGCCGGGGTTGGGGCGGGAGGCGGGGGCACCCACACCCTAGTGAAACTGTGTTCTTCATTCCTTAGCTTCCTGCCCATGGAGTTATATTGCAACTATGAGGAGTCTTAAAGGCGGTGTGTTGGTTTTCGTTTTAGCTGTTTTTAACTATAAAAAGAGGACCCCGCTGTATGTAATATTTGGGGACTTTTCCATCCACCATCACGTTGCTAAGATTCTTTCACATTTCTGCAATTCACTGTAGGTTGCTCGTTTAAACGGCTGGGTAATGTTCTCCTGCCATCGTTCCCCTCTTCAGACGACGGGCACCCGGGCTGTAGCCAGGTTTCTGTGACTGGGAGCAGGCTGTTACAAATTCTTACATGTGAAAGAAGGTGGCGTCCTCACGGGAAGAGCGGTGTCATGGGGACTGTGCCTCCAGCGCCTTCAGCTTAGGGATGGCACAGCTCAGTGGGCCCAAGGCAGGAACTGCCTCAACCTGACAGTGTCAGCTGTCCTGTCTGAGAAGTGGGACTAGTCAGTGACGCTGTACACTCACTCAGCACTGACTGTGCCCGGCTGTGCTGAGTCCTGCGCAGGCCTGGGGACCTAGATGGGAAGGACTCAGCCCCTCTCCCAGGAGCAGAGGTCTCACTGGCGAAGCCAGACCTGAAGTGAGTGACCCTGTACCACACTGGATATGCCCCTCGCTGGGGAGGCGTGAGAGGGCCCTGGGGCAGGGGCTGGGCTGGGCCCCTCGGTCCCTCGTGAGACAGCAGAGATCACTGAACACAGAGGAGCCGAGGGCCTACAAGCAGAAGGTGTGTTCCTGTCTGCAAGGCCTGAGCACCCCCCGGCAGGCCTGCAGCTAGGGACACCCAGTGCCCCTCACTCACAGGCCAGCTGCTCCGCGTGGCTGCACCGAGTGACCACACTTGGGCATTCTCGAGCACGTCCACTCATGTTCAGTGTCTCCTTAAATTCTAAACTGCGAGGGAGGCACTTCCAAACTCCCTTCCGGGTAAGGTGCCTGGGGCGAGTTGAGGACCAGTGCTTGCTCCAGCCTCGTCTCGGGCAGGTGGTGAGGCCGAGGGCCACCTGTGGGCCTTTTCCATCTCGGTCCCCCGAGGAAGAAAGGAAACCACCAGTCCTCACCTCATGTGTGCACCTGGGCGTGTGTTCACAAAGCAAGAGGCTGGCCTCTCCCAGGCTGTCTTCCCACCCTGGCGTGACCCCTCAGCCCCGCCCGGCTGCACCAGGCCACTGGGGCAGGCCGGCCGTTCAGGGACCCTCCTCCAGAAGTCTGTGCTTCGGGCCTTGGGGTGGGGGCGGGGCCGGGGCAGCCCCCCAGCCCCAGGTTCCGGACTTGCCCCAGGTCTCCATAGAGGGAAGGGCTGAGGCCGCTGGGGCCAGATGTACAGGTGAGCAGGTTCTGCCAATTCAGACTTGACTGAATTTACCAGCTCCGCCTGCTGGCCTCCTTCCTGGTGCCTCCGGCCAGAGCCCTGGCCACGGGAGACTGTCGTTCCCTGCCTCGGCCTCACGTTTCTTCCCCAATTTGTTGAATATTATTTCCTGGCCACAAACAGACCCACGCCTACCACTGTTGGCCTGGTCCAAACCACCAGCGGCTCCCGCCAGGTCCTTGAGGAAGAACAGTCTCCTAACTGGTGACGGGCCTTCGCCCCGTCCGCACACGGACCATGGGGCGTCGTCCCTCCCACTCACCTCTGGGCCGCTGCCTGTCGCTCCCCTGCGCCCACCACTCAGCCAGTCTGGTCTCTGTCCCTCCGGCATTCGCCCCCACCCCAGGGCCCCGCGCAGGGTCCCAGCTGTGGCCTCCCTGTGGGAGCGGCGTGCCTGCTCCTCTGCCTCCCGCAGGTCTGGCGGGGCCTTCCCTTCCTCCTCAACTCTTTTGTTGTTGTTTTTTACTACTGTGGCCAGGTATACACAGTACAAATTTACCATCTTAACTATTTTTAAGTGTACGGCTCGGTGGCATTCAGTCCATTCACACTGTTTGCCAGACCATCAACCACTGTCATCTTCAGAACTTTTCATCGTCTCAAACTGAAACCCTGGATCCATTAAACATTCACTCCCTATTTCCCCTGCCCCCCCAGCCCCTGGCAACCACTTCCTGCTCCATTTTTAAATTGTAAGCCCCTATTCTGCCAGCCCCTGCCCTCCCGGGACGTTTTTTGCAGCACACACCTTCGTCTGACCCACTATGTGTTTTATTTATCCCCCAGCACGTGTAAACCCCAATTGTCTTGTTGAAGGTGTGTCCCTAGCACCTGAAATGTTGTCTGGCTGGTTTGTTGAATGACTGAATGATCTGGCTACTGCCTTCGGCTGTTGCCTGGGTCTCAGGGCCTTTATCCAGACCCTACTAATTCCTTCTGTCCTACCCATCCACTTTTTTGTTGATTTTTATTTATTTTTAGAGAGAAAGAAAGGAAGGGAGAAAGGGAAGCGGAGAAATGTTGATCAGTCGCCTCTCGCATGCCCCCTACTGGGGACCAGGCCTGCAGCCCAGGCGTCCCCCACCACCACCACCACTCCCCACCCCCCCCACCCCCGACCGGAATCAGACTGGTGACCTTTCACTTTGTGATGTGACGCCCAGCCCACTGAGCCACACCAGTCAGGGCCCTGCCCACCCCTTTTGCAGTCCTGCTTGTATGTGACCCCCTAGAATTTGTGAGCAGCATTGCCCACACTGTCTGATTCGTCTGGCCACCTGTGACAAGAACAGATTCTTCTCTGTCCTAGCGGAAAAGAACCTCCTCCTCAGGACTGCCCTTCCCCTCACAGAACCAGTGCCACTGCACCCTGAGCTGGTCCCCTGTGGTAGTGAAAGACAGCAGAAACAAGACGTGAGCACTGTGAGAGACCTGTGAGGACCCAGGAGAAACAGGAAAACACTGCCACTGGTTAAGGGAACGCAGGCCGGAACTCCCATCCCCGGGAGGAGAAGCCCCCAGACGGGTGTGACCAGCGCCCCAAGGAGGCCCGGGGCCCTTCTGTCCCTAGCACACGTTGTGGAAGGCCCCTGGGCCGCGCTGCAGGAAGCGGTGGCGGAGGCCACGCCTGGGGCCGGTGGGGCAGGCCCCGTGGCCCTGGCACATCCCCACTGTGACGTCCTGTGGAGGAAGATGCGGCTGGTCCTCCCTCTGTCCAGACTGAACGGGCTGCACTCTGTGAGAAGGACTCCTGGCTTCCCACCCTGGTGCTGACATTCAAAGTAGGCTCCTGGGCGTTTAGAGGCTCCACCTGAACAAAAGAAAAAGGAGAATGGTTTGTAAACAGGTGCCTGGAATGCACTGGAAGCCTATTTGCCTGTCCTGTGTGAAGGCTCTGGGTTCATCTCAAAGCCCACCTGTCAGGCTGTAATTGCAGAGGTCTGGACTTGTTCTGTGAGCAGCTGGCAGGTGACCGCGGCAGGGTCTGGCTGGCACAGGGTGTGGACACCCTGCAGGATGCGGGCTGCAGTCTAACAGAGATAGCTGCTCCCACTTCCCTGAGACCTGGGTCCTCTGTGCGAGACTCCACATACAGGCAGCCTTTGCTGAGCCCCGACTACCTGAGGGGTCCTCGTGGTGTCTAGGAGCCACGTGAAAGTGAGCACAGCCGGTGAGGCCGTGGAGAAGGCAGGAGGGATGCCGATGGGAGCTTCCACCCGGTGGTGATCTGTCAGGCCGCCCCCCTGGTGCGCCTGCTGGATGGTCCCCGTCCTGACACGCCAGATGTCTGAGGATTGCTCAGGCCTCCGTGTGGTGTGTCAGGGGGCAGGGTCGGGCCCAGGGCTGCAGGTCTGGCTGCAATACAGGTTCACTAGCAGTGACAGGCTGGGTCCGTCTCCTCCGTCACAAGTCACCATTCCTTCCCTGGCTCTGTGGCGAGAGCTGAGCTACTGGGGAGCTAAGTGGACTTTCCAGCCAAAGCGCGTTGCTTGGGGAACCAGGTGTTTCAAAGGCTCAGGCACTCAGCTTAGTCCATCTCCCCGTGGAGGCAGCATCTCCACTGCAGCCTGCCTGCCTGGGGCTCAGCCACTCAGAGAATTGACCACTCACTGCCCCCAAGCCAGCCCATGGTCTCTGTCGTCAGCTGACCTCAGAGCTTTTCTTTACTCGGAACACAAGCTGGCCTCCCCATTGCCTCCCCTTAGCTGTGTCTGCCCACTAAGAAGAAATAGCCGACACATTTAGTGCTCATCACAGTCATACTGAGTCATCATTTATTCTTCAACGACAGCCCTGTAAAGTGGATAGATACTGTTGTTATCCCCATTGTACAGGTGAGGAAACAGGGGCACAGAGAGGGTAAGTAACTTGCCTACGGTCACACAGCCACAAACAGCAACATTGCTTCCATCCATGTCCACAGTGACCACAGAGATTTAAAGGTGGTGCCTGGAATCGTCCTCTAGGCCACAGGGAAACAGTCTAGGGTCCCCTCAGTTCCTCAGGGCCTGCTCCGTGTCAGCCGTGAGGCTCCAGACAGGCAGGGGCTCCCCAGTGTGGCCTGCACTCGTCCAGTGCCCATGCTGTGTTCACAGAGCCCGGGGGTGCCTTGGCACCCCCTAGACGGGGGACGTGCTTGATTCTCGAGGTGTGTCCTGAGCCACGGTGAGCCAGGGCTGTCCCTGAGCTGCGGTTCCCGTCTCCATCCTCCAGGGGTCAGAGCGGTAGGGTCGTGTGTCCCACCTCCCCGAGTGTTGCTGCAGGATCCGCCCAGCACCAGCACACGCAGTGCGCAGCCCGTGTGCGCCCAGACTGGGAAGCGAACGAGCCCTCTCCCCTCAGCCGTGCTGCGCCCCCTTGCCCAGGTCCCTGGGCAGCAGATCTGTCTTGGGTTCTGACTGGTACTGCTGGAAAGTTTTTCCCCTTGAAAAATATTTTCCAGACACTCGGCCGTTCTGGAATCGTGTCTCCGTGCCTTGTTGGCCAGGGCCCTTGAGGTGCACCCTGCTGTGAACTGGCAGGGCTCCAGGTGGCCCGTGCACTGCCCAGGCTGGAGCTGGGTGGGAACTAGCCCACCTTCAAGCTGCCCCTCGTCGTACAGAGGAACGAAGCAGCCCAGGTTCACCACCCCCCGGAACCAGGTTGGGACTGGAACGCAGGCCCCTCGGCTCCAGGGCTGCAGTCTGTGTGTGTGTGTGTCTCTCTACCCCACCTCCCCCCCCACCCCCCCCCGCCCCAGGCTGCTCTCTTCTCCTGTTGTTTCTTCCTGTTCCTAAGTCTCGTGAGGGCACCTAGAGGGCAAACAGATCTCCTCCTCCGGCTTCCTAACAGGCTGGCCAATCACTGGGTTTTGGTCCTCTTTCAAGCTCCTTGTAGACCAAGTACAGAGAGGCCACCAACAGCAGGGGCTGGCATCTGAGGTGCAGATTTGGCCACGGTCACTGGAGAGGGCAGAGTGTGGGACTGGAGACTTCAGTGTTTCCCAGAGGGGTGAGTCAAGGCAGAGCCACACCAGGGCCAGCAGGACTCCTTCTGGTCAGGGCCTCTCTGACTGTGGAGGTGGGAACGGCTGCAGTCTGGACTCCTGCCGTCCAACAGAGAGCGCTGACTCTGCACCCAGCCGGGGCTCACCCTAGGCGTGTGCACAGGGACCCGTCCTCGCCTGTGAGAGGTCACGGTCTGTGTGGGGAGCGCGTGGTGTTCGTAGTAGGGGTACCCATCCTGCACCGTAGCTCACAGGGTCACCGCCCACTTCGAAGGGCACGCTTCCCCCACACCGTAAGGTGGATGGAGTCACTCCTGGAGTCATGGGGGACCACCACACCTCAGTCCACAGTGGCCTTGACATCCTCTTGCAGACATAGTGTAGGGCTGTGAGCTGTCAAGGGGGACCCACCCCTATGCTGGAAGGTGAGTGAGAGAGGGTGGCTGGTGCCAGTCACGAAAGGTTTTACCCCAAAGGAGATACTTATACTGGGCCCTGGCTGGTGTGGCTCCGTGGGTTGAACGCCAGTCTGTGAACTGAAAGGCTGCAGGTTTGATTCCCAGTAAGGGCACATGCCTGGGCTGAGAGCCAGATCCCACCCCACCCCCCCAGCTGGGGGCATGGGAGAGGCAACCAATCAATGTTTCTCTCACACATCCATGGTTTTCTCCCTCTCTTTCTCCTTCCCCTCTCTCTAAAGAAAAATAAGTAAAAATCTTTGTTTAAGGAAAAAAGATGCACATAATGGGTCTTGAAGGGCGAGGTAACCACATCAGTGACATATTTATACCCATCTACACAGAGGCCTGTGTTGCCTTCTGCCAGTGTTTGTGCCTCCGGGATGATTTACGTGGTCTATTTCTGGAGTGTCCCTCACAGCCGAGAGGGCATTGGGAGCAAATGCCACATCTGTTTGCCTTCACAGGGCTCTGTCAGACATGCATGGGGTGGCCACGCCCCCACCCAGCGAGGACCTGCGCACGGCAGGGGCAGCCCGGTGGTGGAGGGGCGCCTTCCGAGGTCTTTCTGTGTGCACAGGAGTCCCCGGGAAGGAGCTAGGTCAGATCAGCGATTGCCACTGACTAGTGTGATGATTTGCTGTTCTCCCAAGCAATTATAGATTTCATTTGTCCAGGCAGGAGTTGCAAATTGGATGTGGGGCAGGCAGGGACAGTGATGGCATTTGAACACCAAAGAGCTGGAGGGAAGTGGAGAAATGAATGAGTACTGCTGGTCGGGCAGAACGCCAGAGGGGACGTGGACAAACGACACCTGGTTTACGATGCTGGCACAAGCATTTCCTTTAAGGCCAGGTTCACGGAGTTATGATTTACGTGCAGTAAAACTCACCCTTTTTGGGGTGTAGTTCTTTGAGTTTTGACAGATGGATGTGATCCCGTAACCACCACCACAGGCAGACACTAAACACTTCCAGCGCCCCAGAAGCTCCCGGGCCAGCCTCCGGCAACCACGAATCTGTCCTCTGTCCTTAGCACGTTTGGCTTCTCCCATGTGTGTAATAAATGGAACCGTTGGGTATCGGAACCTTTCGAGTCTGGCTTTAACTCAGCAGAATGCATTTGTGATTCCCCCACATCGTTGCACAGGTCGGTAATTCATTTCTTCTTCCTGCCAGCCAGTGCCCCGCGGTGTGGCTGTGCCGCCGTCCGCCCAGCCCTCTAGTCGAAGGAGGGACGCTTGGGTTGTCTCCGGGTCGGGGTGGTCACCAGCCGGGGCTGCGGACCTGCGCGTCCCGGTCTCTGTGTGTGTGCGCTCTCCTTCTCTCCGGTCACCCGGGTGGGGCTTACCCCAGGTGGGGCTGCTCGTCTGTGTGTGCGGTCAGAGGGTGTGAGGTTGATGAGAAGCTGCCGGACTGTTTTCCCCACGGCCGTATCATCTTGCATTCCCACCAATTCCAGTTGCTCTCGTTCCTTTTTGAAAAATGTGAAGAATGACGCTAAAGGGTGCTGCAGCGGTGCTGTTGACCTGGCTCGGTGTGGCGGGCGGCCGACCGGGGCAGGCACCCGGAGGGGGAGGGGGAGGGGAGAGGTCCATGGGCCTCCCGGCCCCCCCACCCCCCCACCCCGGGCCCCTGCACCGCCGATCGCCTTCAAGATTCCCCTTCCACTTTAATCTTTGGAGAAGTGATATTCGCACCCTTGTTGGGATTTCTCATTAGGCTCCTCTCTGTTACGGCTCCCGTGACAGGTGAGTTTCACGCACTGGGCGTGGAGCCCACACTGGGCCTCACGCCTGAGAGCAGTGAGGCCAGGTGGGGGGCCACGTCGCCTGCGTCCCGCAGCCTCTGCGCACCCCGTCTCCCTGTAGCTATACCTGGAGTGTCCGGGGCCCGTTTTGGCTGCATGGGGTCAGAGACAGGCACTGAGGGGTGGTGACCCCGGCACCCCATGACAGAAAGCCTGGACACAGAGCTCAGTGGGTCTGCAGGCACCAAGAGTGTGCATAGACCCAGGGACGAGGGAAGGAGGAATGGAGCGATTGCCAGTCCCTGGCCTCAGGAAATTGATGGTCTTTGCTGGGGAGTGAGCATGGTACACCCCAAGCTAAGCACTATTACCAAAGGCCACATGTGGCAGTTCAGGGATCTGTACCCCAAAACCACAGAGACAGCCACACCCCTCTTGTACAGGGGGAAAGTGCCTGAAGACTGGGCTGTCACTTGGGTGGTGGGAATTAGTCCCTGACTGACAGTGGGAGCTCTCCCGTTGGTGGGGAGAGGGGCCAGGGTGGTTGCAGGTGGAGGGACAGTGACAGAGGCCTAGAGGTCAGAATGGGGGGGGGGGGGCATGGGAAGGACAGTCCATCGGCATGACCCCTGCCAGAGCTGCCCTTTAGCCACTTCCTCCCTGAAAGAGTGGGGTCCGAGATCCACAGGTCTATACAGACCCTGGAGGCTGCTGACTCACAGGCCCCGAAGATCGGGGTGCAGGGTGGGTGAGCACCGTCTCCAGGGCTCGCTGAGAGCTCCTGAGTCAGAACTGCGGGGCAGTGGGGGAGAGATGAGCAGCAGACTGGAGGCCACCAGCAGCCTGGGGACCGAGCACCGGTAAACCGAGTCACCTGCTGGGTCACCACGGTGTCCTACCAGGACCGATGTAGAACTAACAACGATATCCTCTGTCTGTCTATTTGTCCGTCCGTCCACCCAGGTGCAAATTCTTCAGTCTGACTGAGACACCGGAGGACTACACCATCATCGTGGATGAGGAGGGCTTTCTGGGTGAGTGCTTCTCTCCTCTGGGACATGGCTGCCCTGTGCCCTCCGGTCCTCCGGTCCAGCGGGGCTGCCTCCTCCTCATTTCTGCCCCCACCAGCTGGTGGGTGGGAAGTCGGCAGACAGCAGACAGCCTTCCCTCCCCTGTGTCCTCTCGCTGATCGCCAACGCCCCCCACTCCCCGTCCAGAAAGGCCTCAGAGCTAAACGGGTAAAGGAGGCAAGAGCCAACTCCACCAGGCACTGAAGGAGTCAAGAAGGAAGAGAGGTGTCGGGGCGCCTGTTGGGGGCCGGGCGCCATACGCTGTGCTCCATCCTCGTTCCCACTGGAGCAAGCCCCCGGGACCACCCTCCCTGACCTCCCTTGACCTTTCTCCATGTTTGAAATCAAGATGTACTGTATGTGCCGTGAAATTCAGTGCTGGAGCACACACAACCGCTGGGCGGTTTCTGACACCGGGCAGTGGCACGGCCTGCGGCACCGTGTCCCAGAGCGCTTCGCCGCCCAGAAACCCCCGCTGCCTGCCTGCCAGCAGCCCCTCGCCCCTGCCCGCACTGTGCTGCAGCTTCATCATTAAAGTTCTTGTGTTTGTCCTGCTCTAAAGCAGCAACGGACATTCACTCGTGCATTCACCAGTGCACGTTAATTCATGGGGAGGCGATGCACCCACGGGCGAGCGGCTGAGGACGGCGGGGGGAGGGGGGAGCCGTGTGCCCCGGAGCTCAGGGGGAGCCTGCCCCAGAGCTGCCGTCTGCACCCCCGTCTTCCAGACAGACAGACCCCACGTTGTGTGGAAGCAGCCCCACCCCAAAGACAACCAGTAACTTCTTAGCGTTTCAACTTTTTTCTGTACATGGGATGTCTCTTTTTAATTTACTTATGAGCACAGTACATACAGAAACATTTTCACGTAACATCGCAGCTTGAAGTCCCGTGTGACGTCACCGTCCCTCTCCGCAGCCCCACTTCCTTGCCCAGGGCCCTGAGGTCAGAATTAAAGTTGCTTTAGTTTTCTCCGGTGATAAATTCATAAACTCTCTAAATGTGTAACATTCATTCTCCTTCAGGTTGATCCCTAAAATGGGGTCCGAGAAATGGCGTACGGGTCAGAAGTTGACTGTTTTACAGTTCTCGATTCATGTTGAGACCCCGGGGAAGCAATCTCTCCGGCCCTGTTGTGTCGCCCTTACCCACAGGCGCCCCGGGCACTGCGCCGGTGTGTGGGCTGGGCCCGGCCTGCACATCTCAAGGACGCAGTGTCCTCCCCTGTCTGTCGGGGGCAGCTGTGTGGCCGGAGCAGGGCTAGGGGGCACCCACGTAGTCACTCGCTAGTCGATCTGTTCAGCAGACGCTTTCTGAGCACAGGAGCCACCAGTACACGAAAGCTGTGCACTCGGGCAACCCAGACACTGTTCATTTTCTCATGGGCATGTACGTACACCTCTGATGCGGAACTGCTGGGAATCGTGGCGTCTCAGACACAGAAGGAACGCTCCAGAGCATCTGTTCCCTGGGAATAGATATTCTATCCGACCCTCCTCCCCAGAGGAGACTAAAGTCTCCGTGTCTGGAAGCACCAAATGAGAGAACACCACGAGCAGGGAGAGGGGGAGGCCGTGGGACCTGATAAGCCAGTTTCACAGGCCCTGGCAGCCCGTGTGCAGGAACCGGCCCGCGGAGGAGGGGCCGGCTGTCGGAGCCAGCCCCCGGGGTTGCAGGAGGCAGAACTTACTGAGCACCTAGGGTGTGCCAGCACCTGGCTGGCCCTGGAGATGTGGCTGGAACTGAGAGACACCATCTCTGACCCCAGGAGCCTCAGGGCTCTGTAACTTCTCCCTTTCAGGCCAGCAGAGCTGGCTACTTGGGAAGCTATTGTTGCCCAAGAAAAAACTGGGTGCATTTAAAGTAGTATCTCTCATACCCCTGTTGTAGAGCTACAGGGGAAAGCATCCAAAATAAGACTCACCTGTACCCAGCTGCAGAGATGCATCACCTCCTGGGATCGTTCCAGTGGCCTGAGGGTAAAGAGTAAAGATGCATTTTCTGAGAGGGAAGACTGACCTTACAATGCCTGGAGTCCCTGAGTGATGGGGGCCCATCTGAAGCAGGAAGTGCTGTGGTGGTTCCCCACAGACCGAGGGCAGGAGAGCTGAGCAGGAGGGTAGGCCGGGGTATGGCCAGGCTGTTCAGGAAGGCCCACCGAGGGCAGGATCTGGGGTGGGGGCTACTGAGTTCCAGCCTCTCGCCTCAGCTCTGGGGTGGGGGGTGTTTCTGTTAGGAGGCTCCTCTTTGGAAAGGGGGTTCAGTCTGTGGCGCCCCCATGGGGCGGGGCGGGCAGGGGTGCTGGTTGTGCCGCACTGTGCGAAGGGTGGTGCTCTGTCTCCCGGCTCTGCAAACACTGCTCCTGGCCCAGGAGCCTCCCTTCCCTGGGGAGCCTCGGTGGTTCGCTGGCAGTACTGTCAGCGGGAAGCTTTCCCAGTTAGGCACTAGCAGCTGTCTGCGGCTCACGTGTGTGTAAAACGCTAAGCCTTCCCTGGGAGGGTGGGACAGTTGTCAGTGACATTGACCAGGTGGCTCTGTCTCATGTGGAATTTCAGAGGCTCTTGGCGCAAACTGATGCTGTGTGTCTGTGTGGCGAACAAGGGGTTTCTGTGTGTGTGTCATTTGATCCTTTACGAATTTAATGAGCATTTACTAGGTGCAATGCTAGATGCTCTTGGGGACCCAAAATAATGCAAGCGGCAGCCCCTGCCCTGACCTCTGGGTAGTGGACAGCGTCTTAGGTTTGCAGTTAAGTGGGGCGCAGTGCTAATCAGGACCCCTTCAAGGCTCCCCTCCCCCCACCGTCTCAGTCTCCTTGCCTGCGTCAGTGGTGTCTGCACCGCACTGGAGCAGGACAGGTTCCTGGGCCGTGACTGGCCGAAAGGTAGGAGGAGGAGGACACGCAGAGGGAACTCCTGGTGTCACACTGGGCTCAGATGGGAAGATCCAGGTTCGGATCTAGCCCTACTACTCACTGCTTCCCATTCTGGGCAAGCTACTCAGCACCCTGCGGCCTCCGTGGCTGGGTCCCAAACACAGTCACCGCCCTCCTCTCAGTTCTGTGAGGCACACTTGTGGCGGACACAGCACGTGAGTGGACCCAGGCAGTGCAAACCTGTATCGTTCAAGGGTTGGCTGTGCTGCTTTACAGTGAAGTTGAACATTTTTTAAACTCCTGATACACTTTACCCAACTGCCATCCAGAACCTGCAAGGCCGCCACCAGCAGCATGAGACAGGAAGGCTCTGGCATTGGACGGGCACCTGGGCGGGTGCCAGGCACTCAGCCCAGTGCTTGGTGGGGATTATCTCATTTAATCCTCCCAGCGCTTCCCCAGTTGATCCTGGTTTCATCATCCCACGTTTGAAAACTTAAAAACCCAGGGGCCCAAGGTCACACGGCCAGGATTACCAGGATTAAAGCCGCCTGCCCTACCCTAGGAGGCTTGTCCCCGCTTGGCCCTGCTGCAGGCAGGGTAGGGGGAGCTGGAGAAGCACAGGCCTGTGCAGAGGACGCCTCCATGCAGCACAGGGCACCGCAGGTCCTACAGCCAGAGCCCGGGGCCCCTGGGCAGGTGGGGGCTCCACCCAGCAACGGTCACCCAGCTCTGTGACTGGGAGGGTGGCAAGACACTGGTACCTCGTGTACCAAGGAGCGTCCTCAGCTCCAAGAACCTATTTTTGGGGTCTCGGACAATGGGCAGTGACAGAGATGATCTGTTTGTCTTGGAATGGGTCCACTTTCCCTCTAGGGAAGAGCCAGCTTGCCACCTCCTGCCGGCTCGTCCCCAGGGCCCCAAAGCAGTACCGTGGGCTCCCCGAGGCTTGGCCCAGGGTGGGGATGAAGTCCAGCAGCCCTTCCCTGTCCCCCAGAATGCCGGGGCTGCATTTGGGGTCCGTGGAGCCGGAAGCAGCAAATGGCTGTGGTTTCCAGCTGCTTTCGCTGCTCTGACAAAGCTCGCTCTTCTGGAAGCCTTGAGGTGACTGCTGGTCCAGGCCGACAGTCCAGGCCTGCCGCTGGAAGAACCTCGGGGGCTTCTTTTCAGGGCCGAGAGCCAGAGGGGGAGTTCTGAGTGTCTGCTCTGATGGACCTGGGCTGGAGAAATCTCTCCGACGCCTCGGGTAACGAGCAGAGAGACCAGACACGGCTGCCCGAGACCCAGCGTCTTTTCAGGTGTTTTCTCCTGCTCTCCCTCACAAACCTTTTCCCTTTCTCTGGGAAGCTGCCTGCCTCCCCAGCCAGCCTGGCCAAGGACGGGCCCTTCTCAGCCAGCAGGACCAATGGGCTGGCTGGGCTGTGGTCACCATGACGACCAGAGCTGGGCAGGTAGAAGCCTGGCAGGGCCTCGCTCAGTCTCCCCTCCTTGGAAGCCATCTTGCCTGAGGCTAGCACAGCCTTCCCTGGGGTATTACCATCATCACCATCATCATCTTCAGTGTCTGGGCCCCTCTTCTGAGCCCCTGTTCTTCCTGGGGACCTTCCTCCCACTGAGTGCCCAGGACAGAGCATGCGGTGTCAGACCTGGGCTTGAGTCCTGGCACTGTCCTTCCCTGAGTGGTCTTGAGCGAATCGCTGCCCTCTCGGAGCTCCGGTTCAGGGTGTCTGCCCTGGGAATGACAGTCCCTTTGTGGGGTCGGTTTGAGCAGGTGCCTGCAGCGCGTGGAGAGCCCTGTGCGCAGCTCTGTGGCTGCATGTTCATGGAGGCGTGCGCGCACACGTCCCGTGCACAGGCTTCTCCGGGGGCTCTCTGCAGGATTCGGTGAGAGGACGGTCCAAACGTGTGAAATCCAGGTCTTCATGGGGTAGTCGGGGAGACCCGGCAAATGCTGTCGCTCTGAACCTCCCCCGCCCCACCCCCGCCCACCCCCCAGGACTCCCAGGCCCTCGGGGGGATGTGGATGACAGGGGGACCTGACGGCGGCCCCAGGAGCCCTCCTGGAGCTGTGTGTTCTTGCAGAGAAGCCCCGACCCAGCAGTTCTGGCTGAAGCAGGGGGGAGTCAGGGCCCCCGTCCTGTCTCTTTCGGCCTCCCCACCACCCCCAGCCTCCTGGGAAGTTCCCGGGAGCCCAGTTTGAAAACCACGAGACCCATTATTCTACTGGTGTGGGCCGGTGATGGCAGCAGCTGCCGTCCAGGGGGCAGTGAGGTCTAAGGACAACAAAATCATTCTGGCTGCTGCGTATTCGTCATTTCACAGTTGGGGAAACTGAGGCCCAACACTGATAAACTGTACGTCCCTGTGTTTCCCACCCTGTTGAGCCACCCACCGTGTCCAAAGTCCTCTGAGGCGGACCCCACGCCCCTCTGACAGATGAGGGCACTCAGGCCCAGAAGGTGGGTCTGGCTGAGGTCACACAGCTGGTCCCAGGTCTCAGTCCCCACCCCAGGGACCTTCTCTGCCCTGGGGACCTGAGGCCTGTCAGTCACAGACCTGCCTTCTGTGTCCCCTCCAGAGCTGCCCTCCTCGGAGCATCTGAGTGTGGCAGACGCCACCTGGCTGGCCCTCAATGTAGTGTCAGGCGGCGGCAGCTTTTCCAGCTCCCAGCCCATCGGGGTGACCAAAATCGCCAAGTCGGTCATCGCCCCGCTGGCCGACCAGAACATCTCCGTGTTCATGCTGTCCACCTACCAGACGGACTTCATCCTGGTAACTGCCTCACCCCACCCCAGGGCCTCGGGCAACGTGGACAACCCCTGCAGACATTGTCTGCTCAGTTCTGTGGCCCCCATTCTCCCATCAGCTCAGAGACCAGGGGGACCTCAGGGTCATCAGTGAAGTACAGGCACAGCCCACCCTGGCCCGAGGTCTCTGCCCCACCACACCCACCACTTGCCTTTGGTGCGGACATGCTGGGCTTTCCTGGGGGCCAGGAAGTGAGGTCTGTGGCCACACATGCGGGTGGGATCCCCTCCCGGCTAGACATGTCTCCCCATTCCCCCCCTCCCCTGGGATGGCGGGTTGTCTGGTCACGGGGCCAGCACCAGCTCCTGGCCACCGTGTCATCCATTCCCTTCTCCCCTGGGGCATGGCCACCCTCGGGAGAATGGGCCTGGAGAGGGGGACGGGTCTGGGCACAGCACTCTGGAGGGTGGGGTGGGGGCAGACCTGTACCTCCCAGCCCTCGGCGTGGTGTCTCCTCCCCTCTGCACCATTCCTGCGGCCCCCGGAGACATGTGCCCCTGACCCCAAGCTCCCGTCCCCCACCGGGGGGCAGGAGGCACGGACTCTCAGAGTGAAGGGGTCGATGTCCGCAGGCCCACTTGACCCAGGGCCACAGGACACCCGCATCCTCAACTCCCCACCCCCAGGTGCGTGAGCGGGACCTGCCCTTTGTCACCCACACCTTGTCTTCTGAGTTCACCATTCTGCGGGTCGTCAACGGTGAGACGGTGGCAGCGGAGAACCTTGGCATCACCAATGGCTTTGTGAAGCCCAAGATGGGTGAGTGGGGGCTCTGGTCAGGGAGACCTCGGTGAGTCGCCAGGTCCCTGAAGTAAGCCAGTTGGAGGAAGACAAGTACCATATGCCTTCTCTTACGTGTGGACTCGAGTGAGCAAACCGAACTCACAGACTGGAAAGAGACTCCTTGGTACAGAGAACAGACTGACAGCCGTCAGAGGGGAGGCGGGCCGGGGGGCCGGGTGGAAATGGTGAAGGGATTAAGATGGAAAACGGACCCGGGCAACAATGGGGGCACTGCCAGGGGGAGGGGGAGGGGAGGGGACGTGGGCATAGGGGGTAAACGGTGACGGGAGGAGGCTGGCTTTGGGTGGCGAACGCACGATGCAGTACAGATGATGTGTTGTAAACTTGTACACTTGAAACCTGTATGATTTTGTTAACCACGGTCTGCCCAACAAATTCAGTTTTGAAAAAAGGAGTTGTTAGCAGGGCCTGCCCGAGGCCAGCCCGTTCTCACAGCGTCAGCTGAGCACCAGGCACAACGCGGTCCAGAGTCCTGGTTGGACGCTGTTCCCGGGGTCGAGCCTGGGGGGCGGACGTGGACGCAACCAGCGACGGCCAGGGGCCGTCCAGCCCGCCCCGGTGTCAGGGTGGACCTCCCGGGGTACTGACTCTCGGCTCACTGATGCCTGGAGCACAAGTGGGAGCTCAGCCAGAAGGTGACGGTTGGGAAGAGCATTCCAGGCAGAGACTGCAGCCTGTGCACAGGCCCAGGGCCCGTGGGGGGCCAGGAGGCCGAGAGGAGTGGCGGACGGTGGTGGAGGCTGAAGAGATGGCGGGACTGGCCTCCAGGGCCTGCAGCCAGCCCTCCCCATGGCCCCTGCCGCTCTCCCGCCCCTTTCCCGGGCCTGCGCCTGCCCCACACGGCTGCCCTCCCGCCGACCTCGGCACCCCCGTCTTTGTCCTCTCGCAGTCCAGAGGCCTGTCATCCACCCGCTGTCCAGCCCTAGCAACAGGTTCTGTGTCACCAGCCTGGACCCCGACACGCTGCCCGCTGTCGCCACACTCCTCATGGACGTCATGTTCTACTCCAACGGGTAGGTCCCCCTGGGGCAGGAAGGGCCGCAGGGCCGGTGGAGGGGAGACACAGCCGTGCCCGGGAGCCCCGGTCTCGGGGGACACGGGCCTGCCCGGGCGCCCGTCTGAAGGGGAGACACAGGTGCGCCCCGGCTGCCAGGGTAGGGGCTGGAGACGTGGCCCCACCCAAAGCCCCACCCTGAGAAGGGAGACGTCTTCCTCGGGAAGCTCAGAACTCGGGGAGCCTGGGTGCAGGTGTAGTTGCAGCAGCCCCCGCTGCTGTCTGCCGCGAGGGCAGGCTCGGTCCTCGAGGAGCCAGGAACTCGGGGGTTTTCATTCGGAGGACGACAGGCTTTGAGTTTCTTCTCAGAATAGATTTTAAGTTTAGGCCAACACCAGGTCAGGTGGGTGCAGGTGCAGTGAACTGGCCGTGACCCCAGATCGTGCCGAGGCATGGGCCAGCACAAGGACGGAGAAACCCTGCCTCCGTGAGTGCCTCGGAGGCCGGTGCCTCTCACGGATGAGACCAAGGGGGTGACCCAGCAGGGCAGGAGAGGGGCTGGGACCTGGCCCTGCCCTCCAGGGCCGGGGCTCTCCCCGACACTTCATGCTGAGGCTAGCGGGCAGGGCCGGAGAGCCGGGGGGTGTCGGGGTGCTGTGGGCCCTCCGCTCCACCCCTCACCCTCACCCCCGCCCCCAGCGTGAAGGACCCAATGGCTGCCAGCGATGACTGTGGCCACATCCGCTTCTTCTCCTTCTCCCTCATTGAGGGCTACATCTCCCTGGTGATGGACGTGCAGACCCAGCAGAGGTGAGCCAGCCACAGGGTGGAGGCGTACCCAGGGCGGGCTCGGCTCCATGATGGGCACGGCACCCACTTCGTCCCAGCAGGTCCTCACCGCAGCCCCTCACTGCGGGGGAGCTGGCCCCGGGTCCTCCGAGTGCCGTTTGTCCCTCAGCCCCCTGCGCTGTTCCACAGCCCAGTCCCAGCCTTGCCTTCCTGGTCCCCTACCCCCAACCCGGGTGAGGAGGGTGCAGAGAGAGTGGGTCAGGGGCTCGACAGGGGTCCTCAGGCCCATCCAGTGGCAGGTGGAGCCCCAGCTGCAGGGGAGGCTCTGTGGAGGGCCGGCGGGGGAGCCCTGTTAACATCAGCTCTCTGGGGGGGTCTCCCTCCCTCTGAAGGTTCCCTAGTAATCTGTTGTTCACGAGCGCATCCGGAGAGCTCTGGAAGATGGTGCGGATTGGAGGACAGCCCCTGGGATTTGGTAAGCCCCGCGGGAGTGCAGCAGCCGGGCTGAGGAAGCTGGCATTGCCGAGTGCCTCCAAGTGCGGGCCCTCATGTCACCTGGAGTCGCTCGGCCTGTGCACCGCCGTGCCCTGTGGTGCAGACGGGGAGCCCCAGGTCCTGGCCGGTGAGTGGCGGGTGGTGCCTGCGCCTGGAGGACAGGAGGCGTGGCTTCAACCCAAGCACCCCTGTTTCTCCCCCAACTAGAAAATAAACACCTGCTCAGTATTAGAAAACGGGGGGCGTGATAACAATTGAAGAGGGAAAGAAAACCACTCCTTAGTCCCACTGCTCACCGTCTCGGCTGCGTCCTTCCCATGAAGCCCTCACAGTCAGTCTCAGGCGTCCCGGGGCTGCACCTTGTCTGTTTGGGGACAGGCGCTTCCTCCTCTGAAACCACAGCGACCTGATCCCATGGGAGGAAATTCACAGTGATTCCCTAAGACTCAGTCCAGCGTCAGTTTCTACAGTTGTCCATGCAGTGTCTTTGGTAGTTTCTCCAGAAGCATTTTCCGTGGGGCCCCAGAGCCTCAGACCCCTCGGTCAGTCAGGAGGGCACATGACGTGCATGTGGCAGCACTGGGTACAGGCCGGGGCCCCTCAGGGCGACAGCAGAGTGCCCGGAGTAGAGCTCTGTCTCCACGAGAAAGGGCTTCCTCACGTTAGACTGTCAGGCCCAGAGCCTGAACCCAGAGGACGCCCTGGGTAAATCGCAGAGTGGTTATGTCCAGGGAGCATCCCTGGCAAGCCCCGTGGGACCAGTGAACCCTGACTTCCCATAGACGGGGTGCAGGGTGCTTCCAGGAACACTCAGACTGCCCCAGAGCCATCGGGTCCGCCCGAGGGCTCTGCTCCTGGGACGGGACACAGAGGTGGCAGGGCATTTCGACCTGGGAGCAACGGGTCTGTGGGGCAGCCAGGTTCTGCCACCTGCTTCCCCCTTCCACATTCGCAGGTAGGTGGTGACCTGCGGGACACTGTCCCCTCACTGCTCACATCAAAGCCAGAGCCAGGGCCATCCTGGGGCAGGAGGGCATAGTGCTACTCTCCCGGGGCCAGCAGTGCACACTGAAGGATCCTGCTCTGACTCTGGGGCCCCGCCTGTGCCTCTGGCCGCCTCTGGCACAAACCCCAGCATTTCCCATGTTTGCTGCCCGGTGAAGGAAGCTGGAGCTTGGACCATGGGGTGTGTTGCTTAACCCCTGAGCCTCAGTTTCCTTATCTGTAAAATAAGGATAAAGATAGACACTGCCTCGCGGCGGCTGTGAGCCCTGCACAAGGTGTCAGCTGCACTGTGTGCTCAGCGAGCAGCGGTTGCTGTCACTGTCACATAGGGACCAGGTGGCTCGGAGAAGGTTCAGGAAGGGAAGGCTTCTGGAAGGAGGGGGCTCCAGAGCTGACTGGTGGGCAGGCACTGGGCCGGCAGGAAGGGGTGGCAGTCTGGCATCGCCCCCCACCAGGTCATCCCAGGCGAAGGAGCACGGTCCTGGTGCCAGACCGAGGGGTCTGCCGCCACGTCTCCGGCAGAGCTTCAGCAGGTGAGGGCAGCAGCCAGGAGCCGCCAGGAGGAGACACGGGAAGAGGCAGGAAGACATATACACCTGCTTATCTTTTTATCCCAGCTTTGTTTCCGAGTTCACCAAAATACACTCCGTACAGTCATAGTACCCAGAAAGTCTGGGTGGAGGAGGAGGACAGGTGGGATGGCAGAGGGGGCCGCCGTCCCTGTGCTGGCGGGCATCTGCACGGTGCCGTCGTTTGCTGGGCCTCATGGGTGCTGACGGGGAGAGGGGTGTGCAGACACCCGTGGGAGCCCGGCAGGCGGGAGGGAAGGCGACCGCGGGACCTGCCTTCCCCGGAGGTGGAGGGTTTAGAGCCGTGCTCCTGGCTGTAAAGAGAAATGACTCAGACTCTGATAGGTTCTAGGCCAGCGGACTCCACGCATGTCTGACCGTGGTTGGAGTAAGCGTGTCTTACATCACAACCCAGCACACACACCCCAAGCGACCCGAACGACAGTTTCACAAAACGGCGTTCACCTAGCCACGTGCTGTGTCGTCTGGCCTTTCCTGTCCCGTGGTGCCGTCTTACAAAACGCCGATCATGAGCCTCATAAGTTAATATCACAAGTGGGCCACGACGTGCAGTTGGAAATGCACCGTCCTAGACCCTCGTCTCCTCCGCCCCCGCCCCCGCCCCGCCCCGTATGGGACGGTCGTGCCTGTAGCCACCGCTGCCTCAGGACACTGCCCAGCTCCACTCCTGGCCGCACAGGACGGGCCCCAGGAGGCAGGCCTGAGGTCCGCACTGGCAGACCCAGGGGCAAGCAGGGACTTAGGGAGGCCACTACACAGGTCCCTGGGGTGGGCCAACAAGCAGGGCCAGGGTCACGGGGTGGAAGGTCAGGCAGGAGCAATGCTGAGTGTGGTGACAGTGGGGCTGGGACCCAGGTTAATCCCAGGTTTCAGCCCCAGTATTTCCTGGGAGCTGGTGACCAGATCTGGACTCTCCACGCCCACCACTGCACCCGCAGTCGGCTGGGATGTTGTTGGGGAAATGTGTCCTCATCAAAATCAGAACAGTAGCTTTTAGGAAAACATACAGTTGTATTCAAGGAGAGTAGTCCAGGTGGTCTTCCTGTAGGAGGAAGCCTTGAGTGGTACATTTAAATCAGGGAGGAAGCTGCAGTTTGAGGATAAGACCAGCCCCAGGCAAGCCCAAGGTGGCCTTATCAGATGAGGTTTGGGGACAACAGGAAGTCACGTCCCAGCCCAACCAAACACCTGACACTGCCATTAGGACAGGCAGGGGCCATCGTCCAGTGGGGACCCCGATGAGGAAACTGAGGCTCAGACAGAGGAAGTGACTCGGCCACAGTCGTCTGGCTAGAAAAGTGCCAGTGAGAGAAAAGAGGGCCTGGACCCCTGTGCCTGCTGCCCACACTGCCTCCAGCTCTGTCCGAGAGAGCTCGGGAGGTGCGGGGAAGATGGCACGGGGCTACAGAGCGTGGAAGCAGGCGGAGGGTGGCCAGAGTTAGACAGAACTCAGGGCAGGGGGGGCCTGACACTGCAGAGCTCGTTGCTGGCTGAAGGAATCAGAGGGCTCCTGGGTAGGGAGCCTTCGCACTGGGCCTTCGAGGGGCAGGGGGCGCGGTCTCCGGGGAGACTGTGGGCACAGGGCAGGCACCGCTGGCAGAGGGGCGGGGAGGGCTGAGGAGTGAGGGGGGCCCAGGGCACACTGGCCAGTGCCAGGTGATGATGCCAGGTGGAGGCTAAGCACAGTCCCCACCTCTGTCCCCAGATGAGTGTGGCATTGTGGCCCAGATCTCGGAGCCCTTGGCTGCTGCGGACATCCCCGCCTACTACATCAGTACTTTCAAGTTCGACCACGCACTGGTGAGTGTCCAGCCCCGCACGAGCACACGCGCGCGTGCACACACACACACACACACACACAGGGAAGCCAGTGTTGGCGCAGGGGCTCATGTGTTGGCGGCCTCCTGCCCTTTGCAGGTACCAGAAGAAAACATCAACGGCGTCATCGGCGCCCTGAAAGTCAGCCAAGCAGAGAAGCATTAGGAGGGGGTCTCTCCCCTCCCCGTCCACGCCCCAGCCCTGGGCCCAGCCCCACCTGAAGACTCTTCTTGCAGTATTTCTCCAGACTGGAACACCATCCCCAGGTCCCCCGAAGAAAGGGCCTCAGAGACATCCCCATTTGCTGACCTTACCAGGCCTGGAACCCAAGCCGGGACCTCCCCTGCCCTCCGGCCTTCCCAGAGCCCCCAGGCCCTCCAGAGAATACCCCCTCCCCCTCCTCCCCCAACCCCCACTCCAGAAAATGATGCCTGAGGCCCAGGGAGCGTGTGAGCTGACCCACCTCCTCACCTGGCTTCGCCCACAGCTGGGAGCAGACACTGAAGTAAGCTGGCACCTCCTGCAAGACACCGGGGTCCCGATTCACATGTCTTTTTGGGGAGCAGGCCCAGTGGGGCTGAGTTCGTGCAGCCTGGGGCAGCCCCCGTGAGGGCGGGGAGTGGATGCTATGGTTGCTGGTCTCGGGTCCCATCGGCTCAGGCTGGTTCTCGGAGTGGAGGCCAGTGGGCGGCCCTCGGGACACGCGTAGGTGAGGCTCCAGCGGGGCTCGGGTGGGGCGCCAAGCTGGGGGCGCCTGGAGCCGCCTGGGAGTTCCCCTGCCACATACAGGGGGCCCGTGCCCCAACTCCCAGCAAGACTGCCAGCGGGGCCCCGTCCAGACCCTCCTGCCGCAAGCTCCCTCCTGGGAGACGCCCCAGGAGCTCCCCCTGGGTTCCCTGCGCCCGACTCAGGCAGCGGAGCCTCGGTTTCCCCCAGGCGAGGGCGCTGCCGGCCCCCTGGGCCTGAGGTTTCTTAGGCTGCCCCCTCCCTAACAGTTGACCGGGCCAGCACAGGGCTCCCCTGTCCTCCTGCCCCTCCTTCACCCCACTTCGGGGGACATGCAAGGCCTCTGCCCCCAACTCCCTTGCCCGCCTGCCCCTCCGTCTGGGGCCTGTGGCACTCATCAGTACTTGATCTGGGAGGCAGCTTATCTGAGCCTTAATAGAGAAAACCGTACTTTGTTTAGTTTTTTATTTAACATATTTGCGCCCAGGCTGAGGCTGGCAGCCATTTCGGGAAACGGGGCCTGCCTGCCGAGTTTTGTCCGGCCCAGAGGCCCGGGGTCACTCAGCTGGCGCCCTGTGGCTCCGAGGACAAGCGCGAGGACTGGGGCCTTGGCTCCTCTTCGGAGTGGGACGCTGGGAGCAGAGGGCTGTTGGTAGACGGGCCCCAGGGCGCCTCGTGCAGGGCTGCCCAGCCAGGCCTAATGACAGGTACCCAGGCAGCCGGGATTCCGAGCGTCAGAGGGGACCTGAGGGCCGTGGGGAGGTGGACGGCCAGGTGGCACGTCAGCCGAGGCAGCTGGTCCCCCTGGAGGCTATTCAGGGAGAAGGGGGTCAGGCCTGTGCCTCCTCCCCAGCCGGGGGTGCTTTCGGAGCACACAGGGCCCGCCAAGGCCCTGCTCTTCCTGGGCCCGCTCCAGGCGTCAGCTGACACGAGTCCGTCCCCCACCCCCCCGCCCCCCGCCACCGCCCCCCCCCCCACCCCCTCGCTGAGCTGTGTGGGCCCCTGTGCTGGAAGCCCCCAGTTTCAGAACTATGCGTCCCAGCCCTTATGGGCGGGTCTCGGCCCACAGCCAGGTAGGAACCCACCTTTTCTCTTTCTTAAGTTAATTCATTTTGCACAAAACTCCCTAACAACCAAAATGTGTAAACTGTTCGCTGGTTCCAAAACGGAGGTGGCCGCATGGGTGGGGCGGCACCTGAAGCCCCGAGTCCCTTCCCTGTCCGTGGAAGGCCTCGGTTTTCTGTGGCGGCCTTCCCAGGCCCTCCTGCCGGTCCCCAGCCACGTAACGGCTTTTCCCCCCTTCTGAGCAAGCGCGTAGGCCCCGTGACCCCAGAAATGCGTGCTCCCAGGCCCCTAGGGCGCATCTATTGTACACGTATAAATACCTGTGTTTTATGTTGATAGAGATATATACTGTAAATAGCATATATACTTGAGCAATATATATGTTAATATATACCGTGTGGGCACGCACACGCGTGTGTGTGCGGTGTGTGGACACAGACCCCACAGTGTGCACGCGTGGGCATGAGGGCCTCGCCTGCCGCATCTGCCATGCACACAGGCACATTGGAGCCACCGTGTGCTTTCGGTTCGAGTAGATGGGCAGTACACCTTTGGGAGAAGCCGGCCGGCCGCCTCAGCCCTGCCTGGAGAGAAAAACAAAACCAGCAGCTCAGGAGCTGAGCCCCAGGTCCGGGTGTCGAGGTTCCTCCCCCTTCTCCCCAGTCTCCCTGGAAAGTTGGATTCAGCTCCTTCCTGCACCCCCATCTCCACAGCTGAGACCCTGACACCTGTGTATCCGGAAGGTGGTAGAGCAGAGAGAGGAGGTGGGCAGGACCTCTTGCTTTCCAACAGACCAGTCCCCTTGCCGCTGCCCCTGACCTGGAGGCCCGGCCCGCCGGGTGGTCGCCCGAGGCTCTGTCCAAGCCCTCACCCCTTGCATGACTGGTTTTATGCTAACTCACCCACTTTTTTTCACCTACAAGTTTAGAAACCTCAGGCTCTCTTTCCTGGTCTCCTGGGTGCTGGCCCCGTCTAAGAAAGGACCTGAGTGAGCCCTTGATGCTGTGTCCAGGGAGGGGACGAGGCAGCTGCCGCCCGGGCCTGCGGAGTGCGGTGGCCCACGGGGGCCAGGGGCACGTCCTCTCGGGTCTGCGCGGTGTGTGCGTGCCTGTGGTTAGCAGAGCCAGTGGTTGGGTCTCCACAGCATTCGGGTGGGGGAGGGCAGGGAGCGAGTGCTTTTCCCACTGGTCAGCTGTCCCCCCATCTGCAGGTTTGCTGGGTGTGGGGGTCTCCAGACCCCAGGCCGTGCTCAAAGGGAGCACATGCCCAGACCCACCGGAGGTGGCCTGAGGAATGTGCCCCGTCAGGGTTGGGGATTTCTCGGCTCTGGCTGGGGGCGGGCATGCAGCGGGGTGGGGCGGAGCAGACAAGGTAGGCCCTGTGTCTCTGCTTCAGTGCCACTCCCTGTGAAGAGCTTGAACCATCTAAATGCCACCGTTGCCCCTTGCCCACCCCTCCCCCTACACCACGGAGTGGGGAGAGAGGGGTGTCATGACCACCCCCTCCCCCCTCAGCCCCAGTTGTAAAAAATCTGCCTCTGCTCCATCCTCAGCCTGGACTCCCCTGGTTCCCAGGAAACTCCTGCCTCCTCAGCCCCCAGCCCTGACCCCACAAAGATGGGCAGTGCCCACTCTGTACCTCCTTCCTCCCCGGGGGTCTCCAGAGCCCCGCAAGAGGTGCCTCCTGGGCCACTGCCCTCAGCCCAGGGCGCACACGCCCGCTGGACAGGCACACAGACTTCCCCGCCCCAAGATCCTGGGGGGCGGAGCCCCCGAGCACCAGCAGGCGCACGCACCCCCCCCCCCCCCCTGCCCCACAACCTCTAGGCCACAGGCCCCGGGCAGGCAGGGAGGGATCCAGGTGGCCTAGAGCTGCCCACTGCCCCATCCCCGGCAGGGCCCCTGGCCTCAGGGACCAGTGTGGTGTCCCAAAGACGGGGTGGTCTGGCGAGGCTTGTCGGCTCTGAGGTGCCAGAATGCCATAGAGGTCGGAGCAGCTGGGAAGGGCCAGACCCGTTTCAAGGCAAGGGTACCCTGTGCCTGATAATCAGAGATGAACCCATCTACCCACCACCTGCTCCTCCTGGCCCCACTTCGCAGGAAGACCTTTTAGGAGACCCACAGTCACCCTGGGCCGCCCTTCTGAGCCTCTGGATCTGGGTGTGGGGATGGCGAGGGCCCTTCTCAGCCCCAGCTAAGGGAAGAGACCTTGGGGACGTCCAGCCCTGAGCAATGACTGATGCCACTTCCTCGGTCAACACTGGGCGGCGGGGGGGTGGGGGGGGGCACCCCCAACATATCTGTGCCACTGGGAAACGGCTGGGGAGCAGCCAGCCACCACTGGCCCTGCCCCTAGGAAGTGGGGTTGGTGTTGGCGTAAGAGGAGCTTGGGGAGGTCCTGGCTACCGAGCTGAGGGAGGGGCTGGGCCTAGAGTGGGCAGTGGCCCTTTGTTCAGAGAGGCCGCCTGGGAGGGGGGCCCCCCAAGGTGGCTGACGGAAGGCAGGCTTGGGGAGAGGGGTTCCGGGTTGTCGAGACGGGGGATGAGCCCGGGTGTGGCTGGGTCTCAGCGCTCACCCCAGCTAGGTTTTTTTTTTTTTCTTTTTTAAATTAGAGGCAGCCAAAGGACAACCTTAATTCTCTCTCACAGCTTTGCAGAGGTGATGGGGGGACGCCACAGGTGGGTGGTGGCCTTCGGCTTCAACATGCGCACACTCCTGGGAAGTCTGCCGTGTTGGGGAGGGAAGACTGCGCCTGCGGTGCTGGGGGCCGAGGGCACCAGGAGTGGCCGAGGGGGGAAGAGGCAGTGGAAGCTGCAGCCCAGCACCCAATGGCAGCTGGGCAGTGAGGGAGTTTGTGGCCCCCGGTTCAAGGGGTTGGGAGGCTGAGAGTCAGGACACTGTTCTGTGCGTGGCCACACGTGTTTGTTGTTACACACCGTGTGTATGTGCTGTGGCATACACATGCACGGGTGTGTAGGAGCACGTGTGTGCAGAGTTCAAAGCTGAGATGAGAGGCTGGCTCAGTCAGTGTTTGGAGGCCTAGGTAGCATTCTCACCTGTGGGCCACGCGTCGTCAAGGGTGAGGTGGGCAGGTGGTGGCAGGCCCGGGAGGACTGCCCCAGTGCACTTGACTTTGTTAAGACTGCTCTGAGGTTGGGGCAGGGGGTCCCCTGCAGGGCCGTGTCCACACAGCCAGCCTGAAAGCCTAGACCAGCTGAGCCAACTCCTCAGAGACATGCGGTCCTGAGGCCGGTATTCACAGGGAGCGGTGGGGGGTGCCCGCGCCCCTCACCTGCCGGAGCCCCTCTGGGAAGAGTGTCCAGCAGAGTTGGAGACCAGGAGGCCAGAGGAGGGGAAAAATGAAAAACTGGCCCAATTTGGGTCCCAAGATGGAAACCAGGTGGTCTGGGAAGAACTGAGCAGGGTTGGCTCCAAAACCGGGCTGGGGGGCCCTTAACACAAGACCCCAAAACCCTCCCCACACTCGATGCCAAAACCATTTCCGTTATCCTGCGATGGGGGCGAGCGGACGTCGCGCACGCAGTGGGGCTCCGAGGGGCCTCGTCGCGGGAGCGAGCCCTCGCCGGGGCGCGGGGCGCGCCCGGTCACCAGCAGCAGCAGCAGTGGCGCCTCCACCCGGCCCTGGGTGAGGGGAGAGCCGAGCAGCCCGCCCCCGGGGCCCCTCACGCTTATTTTCTTTGTTGAAGAAACAAAACCCTCGAGATTCATGTACTGTATGACAGAGAGAAAAAGTACCTAATGTTCCCCCCAAAAGACAGTATATTTTGTACTTTGTAAAGTGTTCATTAAAATGGAGGAGAAAACGTCGTCAGCTGCGAGCCGTGTGATTTTGTTCCGCCCAGCGCCCCCTCATCTCCCCGTTCTCCACACTGGGCTTGGGGAGCACGGGCCGGGGGCCAGGGGGCAGTGAGGGAGACAGGAGAGCCTTCCAGCCCGACATCGAGAATCGGGGGGAGCAGCCCCCAGAGTGAGGGGCTGCGTTAGTCAGCAGAGGCTGTGGAGCAAGTTTTCCCGAAACGTAATGGCTTGAAAGTTCTGCTCACGGGTCACGGTGTCTGTGGGCGGGGAACTCGGGAGCCGCTAGGGCAGTCGTGGCCCAGAGCCACTCACGAGGCTGCAGTCAGCTGAAGTCTCGGCTGGGGCTGGAGGGTCCACGTCCAAGGTGGTGCATCCACACGGCCGTCGGCAGGAGGCCTCCGGCCCTCCCCACATGGACCTCCCCCCGCAGTGCTGTGCCAGTGTCCTCCCACTGTGGTGCCTGGCTCCCCTCAGAGCCCAACATACACGAGCCAAGGTCAAAGCCAAAGTTGGCTCTCCTAGCCTCAGAATCTATGCACCATTACCACCATGCTCCCAGCTGATCTGACACAGGAGCAGACCACACAAGGGCCAGAAAACCAAAAGGCCACGGTCCCTGGGGCCACCTTGGAAACTGGCTGCAACACCTGTCATTCCCCCTCAAGCCTCTGGCAGAGGGAGGCCTGGGTGTCAGGCAGGGCAGGGCCTTGCTGGTGCTGGGGAGGATCGGCGTCCACAAGTGCTCTGACCTTTGACTCTTGCCCTCTGGGCAGGTGGGCACTGTGACCGCCCAGGTGAGAGAGACAAGCCTGAGACCAGCAGGTCCTGGAACTCGGACACACTTCGCCCTGCCCCTTGCTGATGTTTTCCATGGAGGGCAGGTGTGAGCAGGGCAAGGTTGTGCCTGCACTTGGCCCCACCAACCCTATCCCCACCCTGCCTCACCCCTGCCTGCAGGAGAAGCAGCACTGGAGATGGGAGTGAAATGGGGGCCAAAGCACTGTCACCACCCTGAGCCCAAGAAAGTTCTGGCTACTGTGAAGGCTTTTCTCTCTGGTGTCCGCAGGGGATAAGGACCCTCAGTGTTTCAGGTACCCCACCGGAGCCACAGCCTCCATGGGGACTCTTGATTGCCTCAGGACTCTCAAACCAGTTGCAAAGGCCTCCTTTCCCACTGCTTACTCGCATTCACTGTCACCCAGGCAGTGCCAGACCTTGTGCCAGGAGCTGAGGACCCAGGTGAACCTGTGATGTCCAGACCAGAGTCCCTGTAGGAGGTACAGAGACAGCTGTTCCAGGGAGTGCAGCTCCAGGTTAGACCACAAGGAGGCGCAGTGCCCTAGAACCCTGGGTGGTAGTGGGGAGACCAGGAGGCCAGGACCCTAGAGGCGAGCTTGGTAACATGGGGCAGGGACTGGAGGGTAGGGGAACCCAAGAAGAGGAAACAGCAAAGGTGCACAGGGCCTAGAGAGAACTAGCTGGAATGCAGGGGCAGAGGGAATGGACAAGACTGGCCGGGCCTGAGGCAGAAATGCAAGGTGGGTGCTCACGCCAGCTAGGGGCCTCACACTTGCCCACAGGCCACGGGGAGCCGTTGAGGATATCTACGTGGGAGACCACTTAGCCCCTGAATGGTGGGTCTGGGTTACCAACTACGGCAATAGAAGTGGGATGGCAGGTGGCCTCAGTTCTTTGGAGAGGTGACCCTAGCTGGCTCAAGAAGGGCCTTCCCAGTGCCAAGTCCAGGCAGGGTGGTGGGCACGCCAGGCATGTAGAGCTGACTGACCTCCTCCTGGTCCTCAGACCTGGGAGTGCACCCTCCCCCAGCCAGGGCATAATTCTTGCTGGGAGCGGCGTTGGCTGCTGCCTGGCAGGGTTCTCACCCCGGAGCGTACTGGAAACCCCTGGGGGCGGGGGGTGGTTACCTGTGGCCAGACTCCACCTGGTCTTGGCTCCAGTATAGTTTTAAAGTCTCCACCTGTTCTCAAACAGGAACAACGCAAGGCCATGAAAGAAAGAGCACTATCTGTGGTCACTGGGCCTCTCCTGGTTTTATCATGAGAAATTCAGCCAGGGGGTAGGGGACGGTGTCACAATGGCAGAGAGTGGGAGAACACACGCTCTCAGAGGGCATGCGTGGGATACAGTCGTGGAGGCGGCTGCCCCACAGAGAACACACACTCAGAAAACCACTAAGTTGTACACTTTAAAGTGGTTCATTTTATGCGACTTATGTCTGGATTTTTTGAAAAAAAGAATGCGGTAGAAAACAACAGGTGTGGAAGCACGGCACGAAGGGCGGCCGAGAAAGAAATGTGTGTTACTCCGACAGCTGTTGACTGTAAAGAAAATTCCTGAAAACAGTGGGGGGGGGGGGCACGGAGAGGGAAGGGGGGATGGGGGGGTGGGAGGTGCATGCCTGGTAAGGCTGGTGGTCGAGCATCCCCTCTGAGACACGTTTCCAGGAGCTCTGCCTGAGCTGAGCCAGCGGAAGCCTGGGCAGCCCCCGGCCAGACCCACAGCCCATGTCTCCACACTGCAGAGCCCCCGGTGCGGAGAGGGTCCTGAGGAGGGGGAGACAGCATGGATTGCCCCTAAAGAGCCTGTGGGAAATGGCCCAAGTGGTCGTCAGGGAGAGAAGTATTCAGTGTCTTGGAACTCAAGATCACAGAGTGTGTTACGGATCACATGATGTAAGTGTCCAAGTTAAAAATCAGTGGAATGCCTCAACAACTCCCCTCCTAGGTATATACCCAAGAAAACTGAAAACATTCACACAAGTGCCTGGAGGGGAATGTTCCAGAAAATGTAAAACTGACCACCATAAAACTTGTACGTGAATGCGTTGGCAATATTCACACTAGCCTGAACGTGGAACCCACTGCAGTGTCCACCAACTGAAGAATGAACAACCAAAAAGGTGGTGTCTCAGAAAGTAACCACCCCAAACACAACGGGCTGCCCCAGGGGACCCCGTGGTACAGCCAGAGCGGAGGAGCCGGGGGTCGAGGGGTAGGGTCTGCCCGGAGGCCCGTCTCGCACTCTGCCTCCGCCTCCAAGCGGCTGCTCCCCGGGCAGGTGGCCTCACCTGTGTCCCTCCGTGTTGAGGCGGGACCAGAGGCAGCGGCCCCCAGACGCACAAGCTGCAACAAATGCGTCCTTCTCACCGCCACTTCCCCAAGGCCTGGCTGGGCCTGGAGCGTGGTGGGTGCACAGGAGCACAGGTGGGTGCGCAGCCCATGAAGCCTCTGCTTCACCGCCAACATCCTCCCGCTGGAATGCGGGCCTACAACTGCCGCTGCGCCACAGCTTACGGCCACGAGCCCGAGTCTGACCCGCTTCCCGAAAGCTGAGGGGAGACCTACAGGGCATTTTTCCGAGGAGCATGGTTTTGTGTTCTCTGGTCTCCTAGCACTTCAGCTGCCACTATGCTACCAGAGTGACAGCAAGACGTTTCTCTGCTCCCCGCGGGCAGCCTCCCCACCCCCAGCTGCAGCCACCCGTCTGCCTCCCCAGCAACACAGTCAACTCCTGCCTTGAGGAGGTGACCACCAGTATCTGGATTTATCCTTTTAAACTTGACGGCAGAGCATGCACTTCAGCGTGGCCCCAGCTCTGAGAAAAGAACAGCTAGGACTCCAACCATGGTCTCCAACTCAAGTTTGACCTCAGCAGCTGCTGCTCCATGTTCAACAGCAAAGTCTGCGTGAAAGAAAGGCTGGGATTCCTCGATTGGGGCAGCTTGAGTCTGAGGGCAGCTGAAGAATATCACGCACGTGGGAGAAAGGCAGGTGTGGGGTCCCCGGGGAGGGGCGAGCTCCTGGGGCCCAATCACAGGGCCGGGCGGGTGCTGGGGTGATGGCTGCCTCGCAGAGCCAGTGCTGGGCGCTGCCCCAAGGCCATCTGGCCAGGTCTGTCCCTCCAGCAGGCTGCAGTCAGACCGAGGCACCAGGCCAGTTCTGATGCAGCGACTGGGAGAGCAGGGCCCTCAGAACAGTGGGAACAACTCCCGTTGCAGGTGCGGGGGCCAGGGGGTGACGTGAGAGAACGGTGTGCATGGTCCCAAATGCAGCCCGCACTCTCGCTGTGGGCAGGCGGAGTGCTGGGCACAGAGCACTGTCTCGCGGCTCCCAGCGTCCACCTGGCCGGTCGCGCTGACCACAGGACATGCTTCCTGAACACATGAAAATAGTGGCCAACCTCATTCGAGAAACAAGAATGGTCACGCCACGACTCTGAGTGTCTGGGGTTGGCCTGTGTGAGCGACAAGTGAGGTGACTTCTCATAGCATAAGTAAGTTAAGGTTTTGCATGCCAGTAGGAGCCATCCCTCTGTCCCCGCTTACGCGGCCGTGGCCTGCACGTCTGGCAGGGGCTCAGGGCGGAAGATGGAGACCAGGCACCCGGGGAACAGCTGTCCCCTGGCGGAGATGGCGGTGGCCACCAAGTGACGAGAGTCCCCTCCCCTCTCAGGCAGCACCTTTCACTCAGGCTCTGTGCTGGCTGTGGCTGCCGACCGCAAACACGTGAGCGAGCAGAGTCTGAGAGTGAGAAAACGGTCAGAGCTGGCCTGTGGCCACATCACTGGAGTGTCTCTCACACGCTCCCTGGAGTGAGGAGCCCAGAGCTACAAACGCTGACTTGATGCAGGAACATGACCCATCATAGCAACCGAGCTAACGGCACAGGTTTATCTGGGTTAAATGCCGGGAGGGGCTGGGGGCGAGGGGCCAAGAGCTGACACAGGACACGCGCTGTCCACAGCGGACAACCATGAAAGGGCCTGGTGGCAGCAGAGGCACCCAGCCGGAACTCCCGTTGCCCACAGAGAACATGCCGTACCGTGCTGGCAGGCAGACCCAGCCTGGCTGGGAGACACTGAGTTTTAGGACAAACCCAAAGTTGTCCCTCATCAGACCCTAGTTACTGTGTCCAAGGTGGAGGTAGTCCTTGCACCAGAATCTTAGTTCTGTCACTTGGTAGGAAACTTAATAACCATTCCTACGTCAGCAGAGGCCCCTCACCTCCCCATCCCCTGCTGTCCCCGCCACTGGGGGCTGCTCGCCCTCCACAGCTCAGGACGTGCGCACGGCGTGTGTTCAGCAGGCACTGGTTACTGCTCTCCACCGCCGGGGCAGTGTGGTACTCGGCCCATCGGGAGTTCAGGAAGGAAAATGACACATTGTTTTGAACTTCTATTTCAAGTTTATGGAAAAGCTTTGCTGTAATAAACACAAGAACTGGTCCCCCACCGTGGAGCAGAAGCCCAAATAAGGGGCCCTGGGGCCGAGCCCCCAGGTACCACAGGGCTGGCTCTTGCTGCCTCGGGTCACAGCAAGGACGCCTGCTCGGCGGCGACCCCACTTTAAGCAGCAGCCCCCTTGACATCACCCGTCTCCTGCTTTTCCCCCACAGCCCACCCAACATCCAACATACTTTGCATTCTGCTTGTTTACTGTACACTTCGCCCCCTAAAATGTAAGTGTAATGAGGCCTGCTCACAGAAATTCCGTGACCAGGGGACCCAGTGTGAGCAACAGCCCCCGGCACGCACGGGCGCACAGTGAGCTTGTTGACGAGTGAGCCGGAGGAAGGGACGCAGGCAGGCAGTGAGCGAGCCCCCAGTTTGTGACATGGTCACCAGCTATTTTTATACCTGTTTCCTTCCAGCTGAACTGTGTGTGGGAGTAGGCTGTTCAGAAAATAGTTTTCCAGCAGGACTGTCTTTTACAGTATTTTTCACTGGCTTCTAATAGCCTCTCTATCGAAAGCCTTGTTTTTGAAAGCTAATCTCTATAAATGATCAGGTAAAATAAAGACATCCATAGTTCTTAAAAATAAAAAGGCAAAAAAATAGACTTTATTTCCAAAACAATTTTTTAAATATTTTTTTAAAGAGTAAGACAAGTTACATTGTTAACTCAAATGCTTTTCACAATTCCGACTCTGTCTTCTCCGAGGCCAGCGCTCCGGCCAAGCTTCTGCGGGGTGTGCCCTGCGCCCTCGGCCCACGAGGACCTGGCCGACCTCCCTCCTGCGGGGGCTCCTCCTCGCTCCCAGGCCAGGCACCGGGAACAGGTACGAGGGTGGCGACAGCTGCAAGCCCATGTGGTACCAAGCTGGCGCCCACCAGTATTTTCGGGGGGAATCCCTATCCAAGGAAAGGATTCCGGCACGTGTCCCAGTGGTGAGCTGGCTGTGGGCAGCTGACCAGAAATGCAGAGTGGAAGGGGGACCTGAATGAAAAAACCAGGCCACAGCCGGGCCGGCTCCCTCAGCCAGGCAGGGGGCTCACCCGGGTGCACACGCCCAGCCTGCCCTGACACCCACCGAGGGCTCCGCCCACTGGGCTGCAGGGGCTCCAGCGCCCCTCCTGAGCCCTGCGCTCCCTCAGGCCTCCTGGAAAGATCAAACAAAATGGCATGCCATGGGAGCTAAGATTTCCTAAGACCAGTTTCTTGGGCCAGAAGTGACACCAGAAAGTGTCCTGTGTTTCCTAGAAAGAGCTGAGACGTTCTAATTATCCTCGCCCTGCTGGGGCCACACAGCCCTGGGACTCGACTGCCTGTAGACCAGCCTGATCAAGGCAGCTGTCACGTGTGAATTCAGCAGGGCTCCCCTTGAGCAGGCACCGCGGCCCAGGCCCCCCCCACCGTGTGTATTAGCTCCTAGGGGCTGCAGGAGCGAGCGCCATGCTGCACGAAGGGCTCTGACCCTCACTGCGCCCCACAAACCCCGCCGGCTGCCTCTGCTATGCAGTCCAAGTGGTTCTGAGGCCGGGGCCAGGCTCAAGCAGGCCAGGCGGGAGATTCAGACAAATGACTTGGCCAGAGTCACCATGTGATCCACACCACACGCCATATCCACGGGCTCCCCGGGCATCGTCACCTGAAAAACAAGACCCAGCACAGGGTGAGGGGAAGCGGCCGGCGGGGAGTCAGGCAGGCTGGGAGGTGGCCTCACCCGGGCCTGATCCTGGCTCCGCCCCGGCTCCCTCCCCGGCAGTGGGGATACTTACGAGGCGTCGACACAACCCCCACGGAAAGGGCCCTCCCGACTCCCCACCTCGTCCCCAGCAGCCGGCACTGCTCATGCCCACCCCTCCAAAGGGCCGGGTGGGGCAGGAGCACAAAGCCTGAGTGCACCCCCCGCAGAGTCAGACCCCTCTGAGCAGGACCCCGCCAGAGGACAACACTGGTTCTCAAGCCAGGTGTTCAGTGACCTTTCCTAGTGGTCCCCACCTGGCCCATGAGAATGGCTTCAGAAACCCTTTCTCCTGCTTTCAGGGTCCACTCTGGGAACGCGGCCTCCCCCTGGGCCCAGTGTCGTTACCCACTTTGCCCACCAGTTCCAGACACAGGCACACGAGTCACGTGCACCCTCAGGGAGGGAGGTTCACTGTGTCTCAGAAGGCACCCAAGGCCTGGCCAGCGGTCCTGCCGACTGTGCCCATCCACGCAGACACCATTTCACCACAGGAAGGCCCACTCCCACGACGGCAGCGGGCAGTCTCCTGGGGTAAGGGGGCTCCAGCCCGGCTGCCTGTAAAATGCCTCACTGTTCCACAGCCTGGCCTGGGAACTGGGTGTTGTGCCCACGCCAGTTCTCCAGAAAAGGGGCACTTTTCTTTCTCTTATTTTATATTATTATTATTGTTTTGAATAGACAATGCATTCACATGCCTACAATATAAAACAACACGCAATGAAAAAGGATAACAAGGCATTGAAGACGTCTTACTAGTGCCCGGCATCCCCGGCCTCATCCCACCTTCCCTCTGATGACGTGGAACTACTGTCAACTGGTTTCTCGTCGTCCTTCCAGAGGCTCCCGGTGCAAACAGAAGCGAATGCCACGCACACTGTGTCCTTGGATGCAAACATGAAGACAGCGCACCTGCACCACCTACTCCGGAGGCCTCAGCCAGGAACAATGCTGCTCTTCCAACAGATCCCAATCCCGCCGCCCTGCCCTGGTGGCAGTGCCCAGCCCAGCAGTGTGACAGCTGGAAAGGGGACCTGTGACGGCCGTGGAGTGTACTGAGCTTAAGAGGGGGAAAGCCTAATCCAGATGGCCTGGCCTAAAAGCCCAGAGCCCTGGAGCTTGGCACCTCTGGCGTGGGAGAGGAGTCCATTAAGGACTCCTGGCCACAAACAAAGGAACGCTAGAAACCAAGCTGGGCTTCCCACCACCCCACCCTAAACAAACGTCTTTAGTGAAACCTATTAGAGAAATCACTAAACGAACGAGAAGCAGTGCCCAGTTCATCGCAAAGGCTCGTGGATGCAGAGCGTCCAGTACGGCTGGGGACACAGAGGGACACAGGCTGCCTCCGTGGTGACTGGGAGCAGGTGAACTCCTAGCAACCTCCCCAGGCCATCAGAGCACATCTCCTCTACCGCTGCTGGGGAAGCGACCCCCCACCACCCTCACCTGCAGCCGAGCTGAGGCACTTACGCACTTCTGTCCTGGTTCCCCATGTGCTCTGGCCACAAGTGCCCAAAGCAGAGTAAGCCGCTTGGCCTCGGTTTCCTCACCAGGACAGTGGTCTTGGCCGAGGAGGGCAGGCGCACGGTCTTGGCCCCTGAGCCCTCCCTCTGTGGGGCAGCAGGAGGCTCGCAGTCCCTGAACTGAGTGCTGAAGAAGAATGCCCTCAGCCATACTGTGTTTTCGTCCTCATCAAGATCAACAGGAATTTCTAAACCAGCTTACACTCACATTATTGCAAAAGGCAACAGCTCTAAAAACCAAAAGCACATTTACCCCAAGTGACTTAAAAGTTGAAGCAGACTCAGTTGAGGAACACCTCTCCCCACACGTACATGTTCCTAAAACAGGCGCCCACCAGGTGAAGAGCAGGGGAAGGTGAGAAGCAGCACCAACCTGGGGCTGTGACGGGGCCCAGCCGACTTGCGGCCTCCCTGATACGCTGGCTCCGAAATTCCCTTCCCGGCACAGAGTGGGCAGGCTGAGAAAGGCAGCGAGCGAGCGCAGTCCGGAGGGACGGGTGCCCAGCTCCCACACTGCACCTCCCTCCCGGCCGTGGGAACCACCGAGGCCTGGGGCTGCTGAGGAGGTCACCCACGTAAGAAAGAGGCCTGGAAGTCAGAGGGTTTCCCAGCTTGTGCTCCCAAACCCACCCTGGTGCTGACCAGAGGGGCTCATGATGAGGTTCCCAAATTCACATCGCAGCCCCACCCAGAGTGCCTAGGAGACGGGCCAGCCCCTTCGACTCCTAAAATCAGCACCCACAGGTGCGCACTGTGGGGGAGGAGCCCGACCGTCAGGGGCCATTCTGAGGATGCGAGAACAGAGGCAGAGCCCCCAGGGCACTGACGGTCTGCCGTCCCCTTGGAAAGGCTGCATGACTGGGGAGAGCGGGCGCTCTTCCCAGGGCTGGAAGGTGAAGGTCACGCACGAACCTCCCACAGCAGCCTGTCCCCGAGCTGCAGCGCTGCCTTTGAAGTCAGAGGGTCCTGCAAAGGCCAGATGACCCCGCGCAGTGTGTCCGCCTCTACACACGCCCTTCCCTCGTCCACGGGGGACCCTGGATCTCCAGCTCAGGCCCTCACAGAGGACAGGCACTGCTGTGAGGAGACTGGCGTCTCACAGCCAGACACACCTGAGTCTGAACCTCGGCGCTGCTTACGAGATGTGCGACCTTGAAGAAATCACTGAATCTTTTGAGCTCTGAGTATCATCAATGTGTAGTAGCAAAACATCCTGAACAGCTTCCAGAAAGAGTGGTTTAATCAGGTGGCTCGGATGTCACTACCTGGGCCTACACACTGAGAGAAAAGCGCAGGCTCTGTGAGTCCCAGAATAACCAGTTAGTACCTTTGTAGGAGCCACAAATGAGACTTTATTCTTTTTTTCTTTCTCGAGATACTTTAAAAATGATGCAACACAGCCCCCACTGAAGATTAATAACAAAATAGAGTTTCTTAAAGATTAAAAACTTCCTGAAATGTTTTTAGGTGAGTATAACAGAAGAGACAGGAGCAAGGTCCAGCTACTCAACTGCAGGCCCATTGCATCTTTAAGGGACCCAGCCTGGCTGACCCGAGAGCCGGCTCCTCCGCCACCCGTCCCGGGCCTTGGTCTGGCACCAGCAGGCTGTGCAGAGTGGAAGGGCCAGGCCGTCAGGGCTCAGCACCTTCCCCCCAAGCCCCCTCCTTCTCCCACCCCCCAACCCCAACCAAAAGGTGGCAGGGAACAAGGCAGCTCCACAAACAGTGAGGGCTCAACACACGTACAAGAGGGAGGACAAGGGCCTGGCAGAAAGCAGCCGAGGATCCTTTCCCTGATGGCACAGAGGCAGAGGACGACACTCCCAGAGGGAGGCTGGGTGAGCACCGAGTCGGGGAAGGGGGTCTGGTCTGAATGGCGAGTGGTGCTGGCGCCAGCAGCCAGCGGCACCCAGCTTCCCAGCAGGGCCCAGAGGTAGCTAGCCATTCCAATAAGGAAAATACTGTCAGATTTCAAATCGTATTTCATGCCGTCCTTGTATCCTCACTACCATCTGGAGGAAATGAAGGCAGGTGGGGAGCCCCTAGTCATAGCAGTCATTCATCCACAACCCAGGAGCTTTATTACTCCCTAAGCTTCCCCTCGGAAAGGCCTTTTTGGGGGGCACCAGTTCAAGAGAGGGCAGTAAGGAACCACCAAGAAAACAAGTAGGATGTCTAAATTCTCGTATTACCTGCGGCACCATCCACTGCCCACCAATTGATTCTCCATTCCTCACACGTCACGGTATTTCCAGGGCACAGGCCAGTGAGCACCAACCAGCTTGGGAACAGCTCTGGTGCACAACCATTTTTTCCCTAACAAGTTTAAAGTCTCCATTTTGACCTGTTCTGTTAGAAACTGCACCTACTGTGTTTATAAAGGAGTCAGGGCCTGCCAAGTTCACAAGGAGCCAGGAGAGTCAGCAGCCGAGGGAAGAGCCAGTGGAAACAAGCCCCTGAAATACCAAAGAGCCCCAAAACATCTTGCAGTGGGTTTTGGACAGACAAATCCTTGTTTTATTTAAATTATACATATCTTTTGCATTTTTACATGTTTTTAAAAGATACTTCACACAACTTCAAAACACATTATTAAAATCAAACTTTAAAAAATGCTTAGGCATATGCACGCTCACACACACGCTTCTGCACACACAGAAACCATCTCTGGAGGGCACGCCAGACACCAGTGCTAGTGGCTGCCCTGGGACAAAACACGGGACACTCTTCATAATACACTTTGAACCAAGGCCATGTGTTCTATGTTCAAAAAGATAGCCTTTGCCCTGGCTGGCATAGCTCAGTGGATTGAGCACGGGCTGCGAACCAAAGCATCGCAGGTTCAATTCCCAGTCAGGGCACATGCCTGGGTTGCAGGCCATGGCCCCCAGCAACCGCACATTGATGTTTCTCTCTCTCCTTCTCCCTCCCTTCCCTCTCTAAAAAAAATAAATAAATACAATCTTAAAAAAAAAGATGGCTTTTTTTTAGAACTTAAAAAACTTAGTAAACAACACTATGATAAACTATAATTGAAGAAGTTCCCCTTTAATTTTGAAATGAGCCTTGTTGTCTAATTGCATCCTCCCCCTAAGGGAAACCTTTGCTTTTTCACTTTGGTGGCTGTGGTAAGGCATTCTAAATATTAAACATCCTGCTTTCTTTTAAATTCACTGTAAACATTCCTCTGCATGGCCTCGGCAAATAGCCCCTGGCATGCCAGCTTCTTCATTTCAAACCTCTCCCGATCACAGGGTCTGGAGCCTCATAGCACCCAGTCTGCAGCGTGCTATCTCAGAGCTACCTCTGTTTCCCTGCTCCACATCCCTAAGGGCAGCCTGCGATGAGGCTGCTTCCAGGGCACCAGGGCACTGGAACCCCACACAGGCTATTCATTCCCTCTCCCTGCTCATCGACAGGCTCCAGGAAGGAGAGAACCGGCTCCTCGCCTGAGTGGCCTCACCTGATGCCCCAGAGCAGGAGGAGGAAGGCAGCCATGACCCAGCAGTGGGGCAGTCCCGGGGACCCAGCACTGGCCCAGCTGCACAGGGGACACTACTGCCACATCAGGTGAATCTACCCTGTGGACCTGCCCTCCAGTCCACCAGTCCAGTCTTACCCTCCACGGGAAATACTGGTCTTCCAGGCGGCCAATTCCCAGGCACCCTCGAATGTTCTTACCCCACACAAACAGCTCTCCTTTGTCTGCAAAGAAAGAAAGACAGTGGCTTGGTTGGGACTGGACCAAGGGCAAGTCTCCAAGAAGAGTCATGAGAACAGGCTTTCCAGAACCTGGTACAAACAGAGCCCAATGATAAACTTCAGCTTCTGCCAGAGTAATGCTTTCTTTTGAAGGGAAAAGCATACAGCCCCCATACTGAAGACTTGCCCAAGCCCAGACTGACACTGTGTCCATCACATGGGAGATGAATCCATGCACAGAGCAGTGGGCCAAAGCGGCTCCCACTCACAGCCCACTCTGCTCGCCCCGATGCACATGCCCCTCGCCCACAGCTATGTCCAACCAAACCCCGCCCTCCACAAATCCTGAAATCTGAGCATCCTCAAGGTAGGATGACTGACATCCCACGCCTGGGCTTCCATTTCTCGGGAGTATTCAGTCAAGTGACACACAGTGATTGGGACCTCTTTGGGCCAGGCCTATGCCTGTGTAACTAAAGCATTATGGTGCCTGCCCTCAGGGGACTAGTCGAACAGACAGAAATAAACAAATGATCCAACCAACACATACACGCTTACAGACTGTAAGAAGTGCAGAGAAGGGAAAGGAGAGGATGCTACAGAGTACAGCCCAGGAGAAAGCATCTAGGCCCGGGCTCTGGGAATGCCTGCCAGGGACCCAGACCTGGCAGGGCAGCCTCCACAACCCAGGCTTCAGTTCCTACTTCCATCCACAGCAGCTGTGGGTGCTCCTTGGAGCAGAGGCCCATTCAGCCACCCGCATCTGTCAAGCAGAAGGAGAAAAGCCATGGAAAAGTCAGGACTAAAATAATATGGGCTGATTAAATAAAGAGTCCTTTTGTCATGAGATTTCAGAGCCCCCTCTGGTCTGACCATCACCCTTGGTCTTCCACCCTCAGATTTTACGTGTTTAACGGAACAATTCAGTCTGGCCCCAAAATATTTGCAGATTTCAGGGTAAACTAAGCAACTCCAACTCCCAGCTGGCCATATGCAAATGCCAGGCACAGAGACAGAGCAGCCCGAGCTCTGATGCTCCCTCTACTGAGGGGCACAGCTGGCTCCTGGAGGGTGGCTGCTGCATCTTGGGGGAAAGCTACAGAGCAGCGATTCTCAACCTTTTTCATCTCATGGTACACATACACTAATTGCTAAAATTTGTGGCCCATCAAAAAATATATTTTTGCCAGTATGACAAAAGAACAGGTATAATTTTTATTTACAAAAAAAATAATAATAGTAATTACCTACCATTTTTGTTCCAAAGTGACTTTTTAAAATATCACGTGCCTATAAACAAAAGGATTTCTGGTACCAAGAATTAACCAATCAGATGCAAACTTATGCAATGTGATCAGTAAGATGAAACTCAATTATATGATCTATATATTTATGGTTTAAGACAGGGCATTCACACGAGATGGCTATTGTTGTGTTGGCTGCTGTCATTTTTTTATTTGACAGTCTAAGGGGAAGGAGGTCAGTGCTCCTGACTAAATAATCAGGTATTTTTGCACTGGCTGGTGTGGCTCAGTGGACTGAACACTGTCCTGCAAACCAAGGGGTCTCTAGTTTGATTCCCAGTCAGGGCACAAGCCTGGGTTGTGGGCCAGGTCCCCAGTGGGGGGCACACGAGAGGCAATCACACATTGATGTTTCTCTCCCTCTCTCTCCCTCCCTTCCCCTCTCTAAAAATAAATAAATAAAATCTTTTAAAAAATAATGATCAGGTATTTTATGTTTTAAAAATTCCTGTGGCACATTGGTTGAAAATCACCACTATGTAAGGAGCTCTTTTCAGTGTGACCCAAAACGGCCACATGGCAGGACAGCAAACAGTCTGGTCTAGTGGAAGACTTCACATGGATGCATTTGCAGGTGCGCGACTCTGCACACAGTTTAAGGGGTGTCCAACCTCTTGGTATGTCTGGGCCACACTAGAAGAAGAGTTGTCTTGGGCTGCACATTAAATACATTGCAGCACACAATCACAAAAAATCTCATAATGTTTTAAGTAAATTTATGATTTTGTGTTGGGCCACATTCATAGCCATCTTGGACTGCACAAAGCCTGCGGGCCATGGGTTGCACACTCCCAGTTAGAAAAGTCTGGAAAATAGACCAGTGACACCTCCAGAATCAGTCCATAATGACTCTTACTTACTGAGCCAAAGCAGCTTTGAAAAACTCGCGTGAACTAGGCTCATTTACATATGGAAGTGGCTGGCTCTGCTTGAGTGTGGTGAGGGATTCTCCACCCCAGCCAGCACTGCTGCTGCTTGGTGCTTCAATGCACACAGTCCAGCACGACACCCGCCCGCCAGCACAGCAGCCCACACCGCACGCAGCCTGTGTGCTGCCAGGCCCGGAGGCCCGGATTCAGGTAATGCTGAATGGCGATCACCTGGAACAGCCCTCACACTAGCATGGGGCCAGGGAACACAAACCAGGGTGACCCGAGCTGACTGTCCCAGCCCAGATGTTTAAAAGAAAATAATTACCATGAGACAAAAAGATTTTTTAATTGCAAGGAAACAGTGAATTTGCTTGAGAATCACAAGATGAAATGAAATTAATACAGTCTGATGACTCCAGTCCACTGAAGAGGAACAAACTGAACTACCAGTCGCTGCAGCAGCACAGGAGACGTCATCAAGAAACACACACACTCTAGGGGCCCGCAGAGTAACTGGACGCGTCGCCGCTGTGTCGTCCAGCAGACCTCTGAGAACATCGCCACTGCTGCCTTCCCTTTGATCGCTGTCCCCCCAGCACTTAGGAAGTCGGGCAGATTTGCTTCCGCAAAACCGCAGGATGGTCTTGCAAGTCTGCCCCTTGCCACCCCCGTGCCTGGTCAGATCAGGGTTTGGGCTTGGCCAGGCAGTGGGATTAAGGCCCACACATCTATTTCCTAATTCCCACTGCGGGTCTGCCAAACCGCTGCTGGTTTCCCCGAGCACCCCAACATACTCAAGGGTCCCTTCTCCTGCCACCAACTGGTATCTTCTTGAGAAAATTCACTTTCACATTAGCCTAACCACAAACCAAATGAACCAAAACAAAACTCCAGGATGAAAAAAGAGACACATATTATACAACCTCAAGCCAAACAACTTCTGCATTAGCCGCTCTCTTTAATTATCCACACGGGGGTACCACTGCACTAAACGAATGGAAACTGGGAGCTGCCCACAGTCTGGGGCTGAACCTGAGAGAGTGAAGCCCTCGCAGTCTCGGGGGCCTCATGGCTTGCTCACTTACTGGTAAGTGCAGCAAAGTGGCTGAGTCCACATCGTATGCGGGAAACCTGGACTTCCGGGTTGAACTCCGTCAAGCCAAAGAGAGTGGGTGGAATCATTTCTGGAAGAGCAGTTTCCAGTAGGTTTGGTCCTTTCCCAAGAATTCCATAGCCCCAGACAAAAACATGTCCTTCTCCTACATTACAGGAAAAACAACGGTCAGTAAGTCAAAGGAAGAGCAGCCCTCCACTAGAAATTCAAACGGCACCACCAAGATACATTATATCCACAAGCATTTTTTTCCCTCCTTGCTTGGAAAGAACATGCTGACAGATATTTAAAATAATGTTTCTTTTCTCCTCTTTCGAATTCTTGCTTGTGGAGTATGTCTAGCCAGCTCGCCGACCTCCGAGAACAGACTTCCCACATCCTGAGGGAACCGGGACAGGACCCACCCCGAAGCGCCCTGACCCCCACAGGAACACAGGAGCGCCCCCGAAGGGCAGTGTCTCACACTGATCAGGAGACTCAGCCAAGCACTAAACAACTTTTGGCCAGATGCTTAAAACTCTTAGAGATGATTTTTGCTTATAAAAAGTTTAATACTCATCACTGGTACCAGATGTTTAATCCCAGAGGCATGGCTCTCAGTATCTAAGCCCTAAGGCCTTTCTCCTATCTGCCTTTTGCTTCTTGGCACGGCCTCTCTGGAGAAGGCAGCGCCGCTGTGGTCTCTGGCCCCAGCCAAGGGGCAGGGAGAAAGTGCCTAACTCTCCATTTCAGAGGTCTGCTACAGAACCACTAAGCTCTGTGCTGTCTACATATAAATCACGGTTATTATCTTTCTGTCACGAATGTCATCTCACCCTCTATCAGCTGAACGCCATCTAGCTAGATCTTCCCCCAGCCACGTGCCCTTCCTCAGGCTGAGGTCTGCTGCCTCTGAGTTCACTGCACACCAACCCTTCTCCATCCAACCCACCTAGAGCTGCCCAGTGAGTCTGCAGGAAGGTCTCACCATTTAACACGGCACAGCCTGTCCCGCCACACGCAGCCTGCTTCACCTTGCCCACTCCTGAGAAGGGCAGGCACCGGGGAATGTTCACCTGAATCAAAGCAAGGATCCACACACACTGTTAGGAAGACAAACCAGTGAGACCTTGGAAATAATTTGGTCTTGTGCACAGAGTAGATTAGTCCCAGTTCGCCCATTCACACCACAAACATTTCCCAAACCCTGAACATATGCCAACCTTCTAACTGGACATTGGGAATAAGAGGAGGAGCAAGAGACCCAGTCCCCTTCTTAGTCTAGTGGAGGAGGCAGATGACAGCCCAAACTAACATAAAATTCATCTGTGCTGAATGTGAGCAAGGAAAGTACAGGGTCTCTGAGCATGAGTGCCAGGGAGACAGGTCTAGTTTGAGGGAAAGGGCAGTCGGGGAAGGCTTCACCTTCTTCTTCAACCTGAAGGAAGAGGAGGAGTAACTAGAGCAGGATGTGCCAAGTGGAGGAGATGGAATGTGCAAAGGGAACAGGGTGAGCATGACACATTCAGGGAACTTAAACAAGGTGAGAATGGCCCCGACTGATGTGGCTCCATGGGTTGGGTATCATCCTGCAAACCAAAAGGTCACTGGTTCAATTCCCAGTCAGGGCACATGCCTAGGTTGAGGACCCAGTCCCTGACTGGGGTGTGCAAGAGGTAACCTATGAATGTTTCTCTTGCACATCGATGTTTCTCTCCCTCTCTTTCTCCCCCACTTCCCTCTCTCTAAAAATAAATAAATAAATAGATAGATAGATAGATAAATAAATAAATAAAAATTTTTAAAAACCCCAAGGTAAGTGAGGCTAAAGCAGGGGGACAAGGGGAACTTAGTGTAGGATGCTGGTGCAGTGAGGGCAGCCAGATCATGCAGGATGCTGTGAAATTTTAGAGAAGAACGTGATGGACATGGGTGCCTGTGGAGGAGAAGGGCCAGAGCGTGGGGGTGGGCATGAGCTCACTTTTAGACGTACTGAGCTCGCAGGGTCTACAGACGACCAAGTGGAAATGCCGAGTGCCACTTAGTGACGTCTGGAACACTGGTATGTAAGCTGGAGCATCATCAGCATATATAGGGTAACTGCAGACACGGGTGTGGATAAGACCTTCCAAAGAGGGAACACAAAGAAAAAAGTCCGTGCCATGCAGATCCTCAATACTTAAAGGCCTGGCACAAGAGGAAACCCAGTAAAGAAAACCAAGAAGGAATGAGAAAGACAGGAGAGCACTAGAAGAGTCAGGAGAGTCTAGTCACAGGGGGAAAAGGAAGAATGATGTTCACAAAGATGTCAAATGCTGCTGAGAGGTCGAGAGAGAGTGAAAAATGTTCTTCAGATTTTTTATTATTATTTTTAGCAACATGGATGTCACTGGTAACTCTATCAAGAGCTACCCAGCAAACTAATAAGGGTAGAAACTAAGCAGGATGGGCTGCAAAAGGAGCAGGAGATGGGGAAACATAGTAGTAAGTGCAGCTCCTGAGAAGCTTGTCCCGGAAGGGAAGCAGGAGGTAAAGTAAAGGGGTGGGAGGATGGAAGGAGATGAGGAGTCCACAGAGGGCTTTTTAAGAGGGAAGGCATGAGTCAGGTATAGACCGATGGAGGGACCGGCAGAGGAGGACAGGCTGAAGTCATGGGAAAGGAGGCCCAGCAGATGGAGTATGGCCTCTGAGGAGGTGGAAGATGATGGGATCCACGGGAAGGGATATCCTTCCTCTACTACCAGAAAAAGGAACAGGCCCAGGTAAGCATATAGGAGTCACAGCAGGAAACTGAGAGCATTCTCCTCTGACGGCATCTGTTTTCTCCATTAAACAGGAGGCGAGATCTGCAGAGAGTGAGAGATGGGAGGATCAGGGGTTTGGAGAGTGAAACGTGGCCAACCCTGCTTTCCAGCAGGATTTGGTCTTGGCACTTCTACTGAGGAATAACTCTGAAAAGATAGATTTTAAGTGCTTCAGTGACAGCCATGAATCTTCATAGATTCCCTTTCAAATGGAGACAGATGAAAGATAACAGTCCCTAAACTGACTGAGGAGGGATAAAGGGGCTTACCAACCCAGAAAATGTGTGCCTAGATAAAGAAGGGCCGTCAGGGCTGGGGCCCTGCCTCCGCTGCTGGGTGCCCGGGGCAGGGAGCACGGAGCTGCTTTAGCCCACTGTGCTCTGGCACAAGGCCCCACCGAGTACCGAGAACGACTCCAGCAAAGAGCCACTGGACGTGTACCACTGTTGTTAGTGACAGGATGAGGCTGAGGCTACAGTACAGAATCACAGTTGTGATGGGAGCCCTCTAAGATGGCCCCTATAGCCCCCATTCCCTCCTATTCACACCCACATGTAAGCAAGCCCTACTCGGGGGCTGGACCTAAGTAACTTGCTTATGATGAGCAGCATACCAGCCCAGTGAGGGAAAGTCAGTGCCAAGATGAAATTACAAAACACAGGCTTCTGTCTCACTGGCACTCTCTCCCCCTTCTCATTGGCTCACTCTGATGAAGCCAGATGCCATGTTGGGAGCTACCATGTGGAGAAGCCCGCCTGGCAGGGAACCATGGAAGGTCTGGCCCACAACTATTAGCTGACCGACTGCCAGCGAGGAACTGGGGCCCCGGTGCAACAGACCACGAGGACCTGCACCTTGCCAACCACCACCAGTGCGGTCCTGAAACCAGCCTTCCCCCGCTGAACCCGAAGACGACTGTCGTCTTTGAGACACTCGGAACCAGAAGACCCAGCTCAGCCACCCCAAGATTACTGACCCACAGAAACGATGGGATAAAAATGTTGTCTTGCCCTGACTGATGTGGCTTAGTGGGTCGGGCACTGTACCACAAAGCGAAGAGTCACTGGTTGCAGGTTCAGTCCCCAGTCGGGGCACGTATGAGAAGCCACTGATCGATGTTTCTCTCTCACATCCATGTTTTTCTTCCTCTCTTTCTCCCTCCCTCCCCCTCTCTCTAAAAATAAATAAAATATTTTTTTAAATGTTGTTTTAAGCCACTAAGGTTAAGTGTCATTTCTTACGCAGTGATACGACACTGGGCCTGCTCTGCAGAAGAAGGCCACAGGAGACCTTTTCTCAGGCCTTGGCATTAGGAAGATTCTCCTGAACACTTTATTTGCTGTTTTATCTTACAGAAACAATGAATCATTTAAATGACCATTTTTCCTTCTTTGCTTTGGCTACCAGGAAGCTCAGAGCCAAATCCACAACCACTTCTAGCCATTGCGCCAGACCACAGAGAATGCAATTTTTCATCTTATTAGCTGATCTTCAGTTTCCCTTTGTGCCACTTTCTTTATCATTAATATGTATCTAAAATCCCTTCTGTATTTTTCAGAAGTTTGATGATATTAAGGAATGTATCAGGTTGGCCAAAAAGCCCATTTAGCTTTTTCTATAAAATAAAACACATTTTTCATTTTCACCAATAACTTTATTGATCTGGGTATGTGGAGTATGTTGGCTATTTCCCACTATTGGCTTTAGTGGGCAGAGGCCAGGGGTGCTGCTAAACATCTTCCAGTGCATCAGACAGACCCGCAGCAAAGAATTATTTGGCCAAAGTATCAATAGGACCAAAAAGCTCTGCAAAACACCTTTGACACATTCGATCAGTCACAGTATCTTCCCCATACACTGCACAAATCCTTTTTTGCATTTGTTCCATTTTTATGTTTCTTGAAATAATAAAGCATAATTCACTGAAAATGTTGTGTATCTTCTTCCATCTTAAGTATTAAAATGGCTGCACAAAAGTTCACCAATTTTGATAAGTTTTTTTTTAATGCACACTGACACAACAGCTGTCACAATACAGTCTAACAAAACTGTTTCAAATGAAGTTAAAGACTTAGACTAAGCACAACTAAACAAACTTTCTGGCCAAACCAAAAGTATGTTTTTTTTTAACTAGTCCTTATCTTTTAGAGATACATACTGAAACTTCTATAGGTGAAATATGGTATGTAGGGTTTGTTTCAAAATAATCCAGAGCAGAGAAATGGATAAAATTATATATGCAACAAAACTGGCCATTAGGAAGTATGGGAGTTTTGGGCAAGGAGGGGAGGTTAATGAAAATGTCTGGGATTACATAGTGGTTATGGTTGCATATCCTGGTAACTACCAAAACCCACTAAATTATATACTTAAAAATCATGATTATATCTCTACTTTTTAATGGGCCATTAGTTGGTAATTGTTGAATATGGGTGATGGGTATACAGAGATTAATTATGCAATGAGCCTTATTTTTTGTTTATATCTACTTAATAAAACATTTAAGGTTCTGCTATATTGTGTAAATGGTGGCTTGCTTTGATGGGAAGGCCGGGCTAGTGGTGGTGGGGGGCCACAGGCAGGGCTTCTGAAGGGCTGCTGGCGCTCTCCCGCTCAGCCCGGGTGGGGCCGCACAGTGTCTTCAGTGAGCTGTGGGCTTATGATCTGTGTGCTTTGGGGGCACAGATGTTACACTGTAACATCACAGGAACTTAGGTAAAGAGCCTCATAGAACAAGACAGAGTACCCAGGCATGCCTAAAACACTGCTCTAAACCAGGAGTATCTCACCAAAGTATTGATAATAATGGCTTCTGAACTCAAGCCTTCTTTCCGGGCTCCAGTAAGACTGCCAAGAACTTGGGACCTTAAAGAGGCAGTGTTACAACAGGTTAGCTTTTACCATTCTAGCACTTCATACATCACACTTTGGTGAGGAACCTCTAACAAATGCCCTTAACACGTTATGTTTCCAAATCTCCCAGCACCACGCTACAGTGACCTCATACCTGTGTGGAGTCCGTGACAGAAGCCAGCTGCAGGTATTCAGAGTTGCCCCAACCAAAGAGGTCTCCATCAGCTGACACAGCCAGGCAACAATCACCGTAGGTGGCAACCTGGACAATGTTCACGCTGGCAAGGTCTCCACCCAGCTTGGTGGGCACACTGGTAATATTGTAGTGACCCAGACCTAACATAATGGAAAACACTTACTTTTAATTTCTTATTCTCTTAACACTTACAAAGACTCGCTATATGCCAAATACATTTAAGCACTTTACAAATACCAAAAATCCTCATCTGTCCCCCTGCATGCTATGCAACTTCCATCTCCATGTTCTCTCAAAGGAGGAAACAGGCACACTTGTAATTGGATCATTTTACGACCCTTGGAATTTTCTAGGTCTAATTAAAGAAAATTTCTCAAGATGAAATCCCACTATACGATGAACCTATGAGACATTGCATCTATTACAACAAGAATTTTCTAATGTACTGTTGAGCTTGCTGGAAAATAAAGGAAATCTCTGAGCCCATCCCAATCAAACCCTCCACCCCACCCCCAAACACAGTAAATGGAAACAGGCAAACGGGAGTGGTACACAGTAAACAGGAAAAGACAGGACTTGCCCCAAGGACAGTGTCACCGTCGGCAGTGACAGAGGGCAGTCCTTGGGCAGCACCAGGCACAACACTAAACCACACTGCCTCTGGCTCCCCAGGGCCCCCTCGCAGGGGATCAGAGCAGCCAGGCTGGCAGCACGCTGGCAAGGGCAAAGGCAAACCCAAATCCTCTCTGGAGGGAAGCATCTCCAAAGTAGGCCCTCAGAGTCTCTACACATTAAGCTCAAGGAAATACAAGATCACAAAAAAAAATATTAAATGTGTCAGGAAAGACACCACTATGAGTGAGAGTCAACAGAACCAACACACAACGAAATATTTATACCCTCCAGGCTTCAGATGCTGGAATTATGATACAGACAATAAAAAATAATTGTGTGCAACATTCAAGAAATAAAAGCAGGAATAAGAGATTACACAACATGGCCAGGTAAATTTGGAAAGGAAACAATTAGAAATGAAAAAAAGATAGTTAAAATTAAAAACTCAAATGGATAGACAAAAAAGACAAACCACAATCTAGGAGAAGATGTGTGCAACATTGTAACTGATAAAGACTATAGACACAGAATGTACTGAAAAGCCCTAAAAATCAGAAAGAAAAAGACAAATAAGTCAACAAAAACGGGTAAAAACACCATGTACATTTCAGAGAAAAAAAGCAAAACTGGTCATTGAACACATGAAAAGATCCTCACTCTCAGTGGTGAGCAGGAAAATGCAAAATCGAACTTCAGGGACGCACTACTTCACATCCTCCAAACAGGCAAACACTTCCAGGTGGACACCACCACACTCTGCCGGGCTGCGGAACCACGCCCTACTGCTGTGGGGGGAGGTCACCTGTTACAACTGCTTTGGAAAACACCCACTGGAATACAGACGCACGCCCTCCCACCCAGCACTTCACTCACAGAAGCTTCACCAGAGCTCCTAGAACTCTTAAGCAAATGGACAAGGAGACATACTGATGATTGTGGAAATACTGATTCCTGTGTAACAAAAAGCTGTAAACCATCCAAATACCTATCAACAGAAAATGAACAGATCAAGGTGTACTCCATAGTGGAATATCATACAACTAGAAAAATGAACTGCATCTGGCAAAGAAGCAGGACACAAAATCACCACACAAAATTCAGCTCATCTCTAATACTAACAGCGGACAATCCAAAAAAGGAAATCAAGGATACGACTCTGTTTACGGTGGCATCAAGAATACTAAAATACTTTCAAATTAACTTAAAGAGATAAAGAACTTGTACAATCAAAACTACAAAACATTGCTGAAACTAAAGTAAATATAAAGATGGGAAAAATCTCATGTTCAACTGTGCTCCCTATTAAAATCCCAACAATGTTTCATGCAAAAATAGAAAAATCCATTCTAAAATTTATATGGAATCTCAAAGGACTCCAAATTGCTAAATGATCTTGAAGAACAAAATTGGAGGTTTCAATTTATTGTGAAGCTACACTAATCAAAATAGTGTGGTACAGGCATAAAGACAGACATATAAACCAATGGACTAGAACAGAGTCCAGAAATAAACCCTCACTTACATGGTCAAATGATTTCTGGAAAGAATCCCAAGACCATTCAATAGGAAAAGGACACTCTTTTCAACAAATGGTGCTGGGAAAACTGGGTATCTACATGCAAAAACCAAAGTGGAACCCTTAGCTAACTAACACCACATACAAAAATCAACTCAAAATGGATCAAAAACCTAAATGTAAAAGCTAAAACTATAAAACTCTTAGAAGAAAACCTAGGACAAAAGCTTTATAACAATGGATTTGGCACTGATTTCTTAGATATATGACACCCAAAACACAGGCAGCTAAAGAAAAAATAAGCTGCTAAGAGAGTAGATCATGCACTGGCTTGTGTGGCTCAGTGAATTGAGCACCACCCTGTGAAATGAAAAGTCGCCAGTTCAATTCCCAGTCAGGGCACATGCCAGGGTTGCAGGCCAGGTCCTCAGTAGGGGGTACGTGAGGGAAAACCACACATTGGTATTTCTCTCCCTTTCTTTCTCCTTCCATTCCCCTCTCTCTAAAAAAATTTAAAAAATCTTTAAAAAAATTATCTTCTTCAAAAGAGATATACAAAGGGCCAACAAGCACAAGCACATGAAATAAATGTTCAACATCACTAACCATTAAGGAAATGCAAATAAGATACCACATCACATCCATTAGGATGGCCACTATTAGGAAAAAAATACAGAAAATAACAAGTGTTAGCAAGAATTAGAACGTCATACAATGTTCATGGGACAATAAAATGGTGCAGCTGCCATGGGAAACAGCATGGCAGTTCCTCAATACTTTAAAATATAATTACCATAGGATCAGCAATTCTACCTCTGGGTATACATCCAAAAGAAGTGAAAGCAGGGTCTCACAGAGATATCCGTACACCCATGTCCACAGCAGCTCTATTCCAATAGCTGAAAAGCAGAAGGAACCCAAGCGCCCGTCAGTGGGCAAACGGATCAGCACAATGTGGTACATACACGCAAGGGAATATTATTCAACCTTACAAGGGAAGAAAATCCTGACAGATGCCATAAAATGGATGAATTTTGAGGACACTATGCTAAATGAAATAAGCTAGTCACAAAAAATAATACTACGATTCTCTTATATAAGGCACCTAGAGCAGTCACATTTATGGAGGCAGAATGTGGAACGGGGTTGCTGGGCACGGGGGGGAGAAAGAACGGGGAGTTGCGGTTTATGGGTGTGAAGTTTCAGTTTTACCAGATGGAAGAGCTCTGGAGATGGATGGTGGGGATGGTTACACAACAAGACGACTGTACTTCATACTAATGCACTATGCATTTAAAAATGGTTCAAAGGGTAAAGCTTATGTTATATGTATTTAACCACAATTTTTAAAAACTGAAGAAAAACAAAAAACAAGTCAAGGCTGGAATTGGCCTCCCCAGCCGTCAGGGCTGTGGGGGGAGGAACAAAGTGCAAATGGTTATAACACGCTGAATCTTAAGAAACTTCATGTTGAGTTTAAACCAAGTTACAGAAGACACATGTAGTATGACCCCTAAAATAAGCAAAACTACTCAATACATCCTTGAGGAGTATGTGAATGTATGAGTATAACTTCCTGTCCCCTCAGAGAAAAGAATAACAGAAATAAAATGCAGGACGGCGCATCTCCCTGGGGCAAGGCCGGCATAAGAAACGGGAGCAGCACACAGGTAGCACACAGTGCTGAAAATGTCCCAGGTCTGAAACTGGGTAGTGGTTTCACCAGTGTTGTTTCATTATCATGTTTTATTACTTACATTTATGTTACATATTTTTAAATTAAGATAAAATTCATATAACATAAATTCACCACTTGAACCATCTAATTTTTTTTAAATCTTCACCCAAGGATATGTTTATTGATTTTAGAGAGAAAGGAAGGGGGAGGGAGTGAGAGAGAGAGAGAGAAACATCGACAGGCTGCCTCTCCACGCACCCCGACTTGGGTCAAACCCACAACACTGTGGTGTGCAGGACAACCAACTGAGTGACCTGGCCAGGGCTCAACCGTTTTAAAGTACACGATTAAGTAGCTTCTGGTATATTCATGCAGTGCAAACAATATCTCTAATTTAAGAACATTCGCATCACCCAGAAAGAAAACTGGTACCCGTTTGCAGTCATCCCCCATCTCCCACCTAACCCCCAGCCCTGGCAACCACTAACCTACTTTGTCTTTACGTATCTGCCCACTCTGGACATTTCACACAAATGGAATCCCACACCACGTGTCCTTTTGTGTCCAGCTCAGATGTGAAGTGCAAAACTCCTGACAAGTGTGGCTCAGCTTGTTGGGCACTGTCCCGAAAAGCAAAATGTGGCTAGTTTGATTCCCGGTCAGGGCACACGCCTGGGTTGCTGGTTCAGTTCCTGGTTGGGGTGTGTGAGAGAGGCAGCCACTCCATGTATCTCTCTCGCATCATGTTTCTCTCTCACCCTTTCCCCCTCTCTAAAAATAAATAAATAAAATCTTTAAAAAAAAAAACAGAAAGAAAGAAAGTGCAAGGGAAAAGGAGAACAACCACTTTAGGAAGAATGGTCAGGCAAGCCTTGACTGAAGAGATGACAGCCATGCTGAGGCCCACAGGATAAAAAGGAGAGCAGGGAAGAGCATTCCAGGCTGAGGAATGACCTGTGCAAAGACCCTATGGCAGCAAAGAGGAGGGCAAGCTCCAGAAACCAACTGCAGGGAGCCCCCGTGTGGCTGGACTCAGAGCCCCGACGGCAGTGAGGCCAGAGGAGGTGCAGCACCTGACAAGTTTCTGGAATGGCACCAGGAAACCGTCAGCCATGGCTACCTCCAGCAAGTGGGATATATCCTCTTCACCTTATTCCTGTCTACACTGTTAAAATGTACCAACAATTTTTAAATGAAAAGCTGCTTCTTTGGAATTACCCACACATAATTTTAAAAATACAATGGTACCTCAGTACTCGTCTCTAATTTGTTCCAGAGCTCAGGAAAAGGGCTGAAAGTGACTAGTACAAGTTCTCCCAAGTGCAACAAGTCCTGAGCAAGCACCAAGTGCTGAAACATTTTGTCGTCAAAATGCAACAAGCAAAGGGTTTGAGGAGTTCTGAGCCCAGGAGAGAAAAGCTTCAACTTTATAGTTACCAAAGAAATGCACATTTTGAAAACTGGCACAGTAATTAAATTAGCACACTTTGGCGGACACTGTTCACTGCTAGAGAGGTTATGATCTGAGCAGCTCCTCTGCACATTGCCGGTGGCAGTATAAACTGGTACCCCTTTTGGGAAGCAATTTAATACAACATTCTGAAAACAATGGAAATATTCTAAACCTGCCCTGGCTGGCGTGGCTCACTGGAGTGCATGTCAGACTGAGAACCAGAGTTGCTGGTTCGATTCCCAGTAAGAGCACAGGCCTGGGTTGCAGGCCAGACCCCTGGTAGGGGACACATGAGACAGAACCATACACTGATATTTCTCTCCCTCTGTTTCTCCCCCTCCCCTCCCCTCTAAAAAGAAAGAAGTTTTAAAAAATATTAAAAAAATTAAAAAACAAAGAAAATATTCTAAACCTTTGTCCCATTCCTGAGAATTCATCCTACGACAATAATTCAAATGAAAGAAAAAGCTAGCTGTCTCTATGTGACGGCACAGACATACATCATGCTGTACATCCCACACCCCCCAAAGCATGTCTCCTGATAACAGGGTAATGATCAATTATTAGTTTGATATGTTTCATACAAATATTATAACATACATATAACAAAACTATAACTGTGAAAACTGCACCAATGTGGAAAAATGTTCTATGCAAACTTAAATGATAAAGCACGCATACAAAACCACACCTATGCTGCCATCATAATGTAAAAGTGTGCACATGTGAACAAAAACTGAGAGAACGAACAAAGACCATCTGGTGGAGGTAGGATTACTGAGGATTCATACAAGATTTAATTTTTAATTTAAAGGCCCTTCCTTCAGACAAATATCAAAAACAAAAACATTAAATACACAAGGTGATAAAGTTTATTCCTTATTCTTCCCTCCCTTAATGACACTCTTCTGAAATTAGGTAAAATTGAGCTCCTTTGAGGTGGCACTTGTTTATTCTTTACAAGGCTCAAAGCTCCTTTGTTGAGGGGTGGCTCCACTCCTCCATCCAAGCCTTCATCAGTTCATATCTGTGGGAGCCAGGGGTAAAGGGAATGGGACGAGAGAAACAGAACAGACTCCCCAAGAATCAAATGAAGGAGGGTGGGTTCTAGCCTGTGAGAGCCCTAGGCCCACAGCACCATGCTCCACCACCCTCAGGGGTGAAAGGTACATACCTGTCTGCCCGTCCGCGCCCCATCCACAAGAATAGACTTCTCCTTTATCCGTCAGAAACAGGCTATGGTCCTGACCACAGGCGACCTACCAGACCAACAGAGGCAAGGTTAATGAAAAGAAATCCTTAGAAGCCCAGGGTCCGAGTCAGTGGACCCAAAGCCTAGCGGCATTCCCTACTGCTCCCGAGCACCCAGCAGGCTGGATTCAGCGAGGCGGGCTGCCCCCCACTGCCTCTTACCTTTTATTCATTTCAGCACAATGCAGCCTAGCTTCTGTCTCCCACTCCACTGAAACTGTTCTTGCTAAAGTAAAGTGCCAGGTGTCCTAAGAAATAAACCCAAGAGCTCCTCTACCACCTCCGCACCTGAGGAACCACTCCCTCCTCCATCTCTGCTAGTCTACTCTTCTGCCTCTCTAGTAACATCCAATCTTTGTCTCTCGCTCCATGTCTACTTCCTACCCTTCAGTATCGGAACCCTTCAAGATTGTGTTCCCTGCCCTCTTCTCTCCTCCTCTTCACACTTCCCTGGGAGGCTGCGTCCACTCCCAGGGCTTTCGTTGTCACCTCCACACTGTTCTCTCCAGTCCCAACAAATCTTTTGAGGTACACCTATTTTCCTAACTACCTAATGAAAAGCACCCTTCACAGAACACTTATATCAGACACTATGCTAAGTCAATAACCAAGACTATCCAGAAAGAAACTGAGTCTCAGAGAAGTTTGCAAACTTGCCCAAAGTCATCCAGTTAATGTGTGGAGAAGCAAGGAGTTAATCTCCCATCCATGTGACTGTGAAGCCCGTGCAAGCAGCACTCCATTCTACTGCAACTTCCCTCTCCCGCTTCTCCTCACTTCCCTTGCCCGCCCACCCAAGCCCACCCTCGTCCAGTGCCCGCCCGCCTGGGCTGAGAACATCAGCAGCCAAGTCATTTGCCTACGGACTCATGCTCGACTTCCTCCAGCTCACTCCCTGCCCGTGTGATCAAGCCCCAAACCCAGTCAACTCTCCTTACCCGTCTCTCCACCTGTCCCTCCTCCCCATGGCTTCTCAAGTGGCCTTCATCACTTCCTCCTCCAACTCTACTCCATGCCACTACCAAAGTTATCTTTCTAAACAGATCATGATTTGACTGTCACTCCTGCTGCTTAGAACCTTTGATAGGCCCCAACTCTCGAGAGGATGAAGTCCAAATTCCTTAGCAAGGCATTCAAGACCATGCGTTGTTCACTCTGACCTATCCCACACCACTCGGCCATAATCATACAAAACTCCAGCCACACTGCACGTTCTCCGCAGTTCAAGTCTCCAGCTGCTCCCTCTCCTCTGACAGAAAACTCTTCCTCCCACCAGTCTATCCAGTCAACTCCTCTGCCACCTCCCATGATGCCTTTTCTCCCTTCCATTCCACCCCAGCTGCTCAACAATTCCCCTACTGGTACATAGAGATTTCTGTGTACATCACTTGGTTAGGTATTTATTGTAAGTACTGACCATGTGCCAGGCACTACACCAGGGGTGAGAAGAAAGTTAGCAAGATAAAGCCAGCCCAGGACATCCACAGTGCTTTGATACAGCTAGTTTTTTCAATCTGTCTCTCCCACTAGAGTGTCATCCCCCAAACGGTATTAAACTTTTGACCCTGATCATCTACTGCAAATCCTGGCCTATAGTAGGCAGGCAATAATTTTCACTAAAATAATTTATTAATTCAAAAAATCTGCCTACCAAATTTGCCATCACTCTACCCAACCTTCCCCCTTTCAAAAGTACCCCGGGAGCGGGATGCATGGCTTACCTGGACCACCTGTCCATCGAAGTCCTGCATTCTGTGGACTTTGTGACTTTCACTACGCAATTCGGGGAGAAGCAAGAGATATGTTCACGGTAAGCTGGAGTTCTGGCCCCTCCCCTGTCCCCTTAATTGTTGCCCCACATACATAGTGACTGTTAGGAAAACTCTCAAGGTGAAATATAAGGCAGAATTAGGCCAAGGTGTGAAAGTAAAAGAAAACAAACAAAATCCTTTGGTGATTTTCATATGCTGCCAGAGTTGTAAGCGGTATTTAGAACCACCAGCACAATGCAATGAACTGGGGGGAATTTTTTTTAAAAGACTAAATGAGTAGGACTGAAACAAAGGGGAATTTTTGAAGTTAGTCAATTTGGTTAAAAATACAAATCTAATCCAGAGAACTTCTACACATCACAATCAATGCTCACACACCCTCCCCTCCCGCCAAGCTAAGGCATGGAGCTCAGCCTGCAGTGGAATAATCCTCTCCACAGCTTTCCGGGGAGCTCTCAATGCTCCTCTCACACACAGGGAACCTCCCTTCTTGCTCTGTGGGTCTGTCACTCAAGAAATGTTTAATACTTAGTGCAACTGGGGGAAGGGGAAGTCCTTTCAGGAACTTACCTGTAAACTTCATTTTCAACCACCTTTCTTCCACATTGCCCGTAAGAATTGTTTCCCATGCTGAAGACTGAAAAAACACCACCTCCAGTCAAATTCAGTTCATGGAATCCTGGAGTGTCAAGTCTGGAAGGGGGTCTCAAAGGTGGTCTTAGTCCAACCACTCACCCTAGCTGCCATTTGGGTTCCTTCTCCAACATTCGCAAGCTGTGTGGGCAGAGCCACAGGCACGCTGAGGTCCAGACCTGCCGCATCGGCGCGCGCCACCTTTGCTGTTCCCGCTGCCCTCCGCTCCAGGCCCCAGGTCCACCTCTCAGAAACCCCCCCTTACACAAGGGAAGCACCTCCTGTGCAAGGCCTCAGCGCCCCATTTCCTGAACCTGTCACTAGGTTGCCCTCGATGCAAAAATCCCTCTTGAAAAAGCTCCTAAACACTACCTTCACCCTTTTCCTACAAAGAACACTTCAACAGAAAATGAAACTTGAAAAATATAGCTGAGCTGGTCTTTCCCTAGAAACCACTCTTCTGGGGACGGGTGAGGTTACCCACAAGCCTGGACTCTGAAAGCCCCCACCACTTGGAAGAAGGTTAGCAAGCGGGTTTCTTTCAGAACAACAGAAAAAGCCATCTGCACATGCAGCCCAGCTTGGCAACTTTATGCGAAGGGAGTGGGAGGCTTTGGTAACGCTGCCTGGTGTGTGTCGTCACATTCACAGACACCTGAGATTTTCTAAGAACCACAGAGAGCAGACAGCATAAAAGATTTAGCAAGGTCTGCCCAACACAGCTCTCGTGGGCATCCTACTGACGTGCTCAGGAAATGCCAACATCTTCACTCAGTACATGTGGCTCAATCAAATAAGCCACTCTAGACCCAACAGCAAGAAAGCGGCTCCCCCACCCTTCCACAGGTCTCGAACAAGTCAATTCACCTCCTTCGTTGTCTGTGAGGACCAGAGAGTGGGCTCTGCCGCAGGAGACCTGTAGCACCCGTGTCTCCTGAGGTCTGTCCAGAGGCAGTGGGACTGGTGAGGGCTCCAGAACGTACTCGTATCCCCTCACTGAAACGAAAACAATTGGTTCCATTACACTGATCGAGAGCCCCTGCCCTCTAGCATTACATACCACACTGCTGAGCTGCCACACTGTTCCTCAGTCAGATCTCGGAATGACTTACTCAAGGCACATACACTAGAGGCAAAGTAAGGCTAGAACCCCGATCCCCAGCTCTCACCCTACTGCATCACACTGCCTCCGTTACGTACTGGGTTCTCGGAAAGTATACTAGTTTTATTTTAAAATCTCTTTGCATGTCATTCAATAGTGTTTGAATTTTTAAGGAAAGTAAAAGCATTTTCTTCCAATACCCACTAACCTTCTCAGTAAAGTGAACAATAGCAAATACTGTTATATTAAAAGGAGACAAAAAGAATACGTAGATGCATTTACTAGCATATCCACTAAATCTCTGTAGGAGGGGAACCTGGAAACTGTTAACACAGGCTGTCTTCAGGGAGAAAAACCACGTGGCTGGGAGGACAGAGAGAGAAAGCACACTAGTCATCGTATATTCTACTATGCCTTTAGGATTCTGAACTATATAAAAAAGAAAATTTTAATATTTAAAAAGACAAGTAAGAGGGAAAGTTTTTTCAAAATCTCTCTAAAGAAGAACCTTATTGTTCTTTACAACCCCACTGAAGAAACTAGACTGGTCTATGTAAAGAATTCCTCTCGTAGGTTTTATATGATGAGCTTTTGAATATTTATAATGTAGGCTGGAGTTTAGGAGAAAATCTGAGAATGTACCAGTCTTCAACCTACACCCCACTAAACAACCCCTCTATTTTCTCCTTTGAACCCCACGTTAAAAAAGATTTTGTCTATCAAATGAATGGCATTATTAAGATTGTAATAATATACTTGCCCATCTGTTTCATTAGTGACTAACATAATATTCAGACAGAGCTTTTGATCAACATGGAATAACTGGCTTATCACACTAAGATGATATAATTTTAGGCAAAATCAAAGAAACTAGACAATGTTATTAGCTTGTACAGCCTTATTAGCTGAAAATATACAGCACTTCAGCATACTGAAAAGTGACTCACATCCCCCATTACCATCTTCATATACCCCTAAGGGCCTGAGAAGCTGTAAATACATAACATTTAAAGGGAATCTGTCTCTAGATGTAACTATCAATGGACAGGAATATAAAAGATCATAAACAGCCCTGGCTGGTGTAGCTCAGTGGATTGAGTGCAGGCCTATGAACCAAAGGGTCACTGGTTCAATTCCCATTCTGGGGCGCATGCCTGGGTTGTGGGTCAGGTCCCCAGTGGGGGACACATGACAGGCAGCCACACACTGATGTTTCTCTCCCTCTCTTTCTCCTCCCCTTCCCCTCTCTCTAAAAATAAATAAATAAAATCTTAAAAATAAAAGATCATAAACAGGGACATATTCAGCAAACCCCAGCCTGGAAAATTCTATAGGATGAATGATGTGGTTTCTTAAATAAATAAATTTCAAGGAAAAAAAATTAAAACACAAGAGACTTTTAAAAGTCTTATCAACCAACTGCAATGTCTGGACCTTATCTGGATCTTGATTCAAATAAATGTTTAAAAATAATATAAAAACTTAATGACATTTGTGAGACTAGTAAATTGCACACTGACTAGATGTTTGATGATATTAAGAGATCACGCTGTTATTGTATTGTTAATTATTTTTAGGTGTGATAATGTGGTACTTACTTTAGAGCCCCTACTTTTTTAGATATGCACTGAAATATTTATGAATGAAATCAATAATGTCAGGACTCGCTTCCAATGTGTTGAGGGGAAACGACTACAATGATGCCGGCCTGAGCCAACGGCCGCCGAAGCTGGCGGCAGCACACGGGACACGGCAGCACACGGGACATGTCCCCCTGCTCTGTCCACTGCTGTGTGTACCCAAGATTATTCCTAATGAACGGTATAAAAAATGTGAGCTAGCATCATACAGCTACTAAAACTTCAATACTAACTTACAAAAGAATTCCAATATGAAATTAAGTGGAAAAAAGGCAGAAAAATAAAACACATGTTGTGATCAAAATAAAACAATATATTGTTATATAAATGAAAAAGCAGGAAAAAATGAAAAGGTATGCCCTAGTATGTGTGTCTAGGTAATTTCTCCCTCAGTTTAAAAAAACGTTTCTTATTGTTCTTAAAACATTGTCTGGCTAATGTATACTTTTTAAAATGTCACTGGAAATAATTTCTAACACTTTTACAACCCGAGTTCCAAAGAGCCGAAATGACGCCTCCAGTGTCAGGACCGCACAAACCCCAGACCATTCCCCAGGTGCTGCAGAGAGTTTCAGGCTCACTCCCAGCTGGGAAAGGAAGGTCATCTCTTTGGGGGCAAAAAGGAACATTTCTACTTATCAGCAAATGCCTTTTGCCTAAAGGTTCAATATTATTATACCAAAGAGGCTGAAAAATAATCTAATCCAAATGGTTTCAAACAGCACCCCTTTAAGACTCTATCTATTTTGTTGTTATGCTTTGGTTTAGGTAATCATACTCATGAAAATCCCAAGGGAGCTCTCGGACCAATCACAGCAGAGAGAAGCTAACGTGAGAATGCTCACTTTTATCTTTCCGGCTCCTGTGAAATCCAAGCTGAGAATCTTTGTTGAGTCCCATACCCCAAACTTTCGTAACATCCTTAGTTTTGGAGGACAGCAACGTGAACCCATAGCCACAAGCAGCTGATGAAATCTGAAAAAGAGTCCCCATGAAGCATTAATTGATTTGTGATATCAAGTTGTTTTTGGCAATTTATGGCAGGTTATTTGCCCAATCCAAGAACACATACTATTAACATAGCAATTAACAGGTATTCAACATTTACTATGTGTTAAGTGTTTGATAAGTATTATCTCGTTTAATTTTTACAATCACCCTGTAACTAGGTCTTATCATCATCCCCACTCACTCAGACATAGTCTAGCACAGCAGTTAAGGTGATACCTGCCTTAGTTTGAATCTTGGCTCTATCCCTTACCAGCTGTGTGACCCAAGATAGATTACTAAACCTTCTGTATCTGTTTCCCTCTCTGTAACACACAGATAATAAGTATCTTTCTCATTGGGTTAGTGTGAGGACTAAATTAGTACAGCTAAAGCCCTTACAGTAAACAGTATCTGATTTAATGTACTTATTATTACCACTAGCAGTAGTATGTGATAGATGAGAAAATCAAGTGTGAACCTGGGGTGGTTGGGTGGAGAGAACTCCTGGTGGCTGACTGGGATCAAATTTTTAAAAACAGAACCCAGCAGCCATTTCTGCACAGGGCCTTCTCACACATTCTGCACTTCACAGAGAAGCCTGTGCTCAATTGCCCTTACACTGTTTCTTGCCATCTGAGCCAGCCATTATAAAGGATTTCTGGAATCCCATTTCAACCAAGAGGACTGAGGTTTTCCCCATCTAATCAGAGCTGCACAGCTCTGAACAATCAGAGCAGCTCTATTCTGATGAATGAGGGAAGTGCCTTTTCGGCCAATCAAACTGCAAGGATTCAGAGCCCTCATTTGCATGAGGATGGATCAACCAGGGACCAAGAAAAGGGATTCCTTTCCATATACACCAGCTCCTCTCTGGCTCAAAGAGCTCACTTTCCACTGAAGACTGCCATTCCCTGGCTAGAGCTGAAACACCCAAGATGTTTCACCAGAGTCTAGGGGAGCAGACCAGCACACAGTGGAACAGAGCAGAGCTCCCTAGCTGAAGAGGGGCCTGGCCCTGGGGCAGCCTCACAGCTGTGCTGTATCACTGTTTGCACTGAATAAAGTATCCTTCCTCCCTGCATCCCAAACTGGGGATTCATGTTGGCATTGAATTTGTGCCAACAACAATCAGCTGATACAAGTTTCCTTCTGACACAAGTTAAAGATTAAGTAACTTGCTTAATATAGTCACAAAGCAGATAAGTGGAAACTATCTGATTCCAAACTATATACAATATATCATCAAAAAGTCTACTTTCATTAAAAAAGAATAAGGCATGCAAAGAAACAAGAAAGTATGGCCTATACTAAGGAGGAAAAAGCAGAAACTAACCCTAAGTGGACAAAGATGATGGCTTTGTCAAAGACTTTCATGAACTATTATTCAAAAGAAAATTTTAACTGCATTTAAAGAATTAAATGAAAACATGATGATAATGAAGAAATATCGAAGCTGACTAGAGAAATAAAAACATTAAAAACCTAACTGGAAATTCTAGGGTTGTAAAGTAGAATAACCAAAAGAAAAAATTCACTATGTAGGCTCAACAGCAAATTTCAAATGGCAGAAGAAAGAACCTATTAACTTGAAGAAATGTGAACAGAAATTATTCATTCTAAAGAACAGAAAAAAAAAGATTAAAGAAAAATAAACAGTGCCTCAAAGACCTGTAAGAAAACAAGTGTATCAACATTTATGTAATGGGAGTCCCAAAAGAGCAAGAGAGAAAGAAAGAGGCAGAAATAAAAATATTCACAAAATTAATGGCAGAGCCAAAAACATGTAATGGAGAAAAGAAAGTCTAATAAATGGTGCTGAGAAAAGTGGGAAGCCATGTGCAAAGAATAAAACTAGACTGTCACCGGACAACATACACAAAAATTCACTCAAAAATGGGTTACAGATGTGAATATAAGACCTGAAACAATAAAATACATAGAAGAAAACACAGTTACTATACTTATGGTCGTGGGTCTCAGGGTTGTTTTAAAAACAACCCGTGTGTGTGTCTGTGTGTGTGTGAACTTGACCTCAAAGGCATAAAAAGTAAAAGAAAAAATTAATGAATGAGACTGCATCAAACCAAAGTTCCTGCATGCAAAAGAAACCATCAACAAAACTAAAAGGCAACCAACTGAATGGCAAGAGATATTTGCAAATGATACCTCCAATTAGGGGCTAACATCCAAAATACATAAAGAACTCAAACTACTCTGCTGGCTGCTGTGGCTCAGTGGATTGAGCACTGGCCTGTGAACCTAAAGGTTGCCAGTTCGATTCCCAGTCAGGGCACACACCTAAGTTGTAGGCCAGGTCCCCAGTTTGAGGCATGTAAGAGGGAACAGATCAACATATCTTTCACACATTGATGTTTCTCTCCTTCTTTCTCCTCCCCTTCTCCTCTGAAAGTAAATAAATAAAATATTTTAAAAGAATTTTACAAAAAGAACTCAAACTACTCAACAACAAAACAATCCAATTTAAAAATGGGCAGAGGAACTAAATAGACACTTTTCCAAAGAGGACATGCAGATGGCCAACAGATATATGAAAAGATGTTCAATATCATAAGTTATAAGGGAAATCAAAACCACAGTGAGATACCACTTCACACCTGTTAGAATGGCTATGATCAATAAGATAAGAAATAACAATTGTTGAAAAGGGTATGGAGAAAGGGAACCATCACATGGCTGGAAGGAAGGTAAACTGGTACAGTCACTATGGAAAAGGTATGGAAATTCCTCAAAAAAATTAAGAATAGAGCTTCCCTATGTTCTAGCAATCCCTGTGCTGGTATCTACTTGAAAATTTGAAATATCTACTATTTATAAAGATGTATGTACACCATATTCACTGCAGTATTATTCACAATAGCCAAGCTATGGAAACAACCTAAGTGTCCTTTACAGAAGACTAGATGAAGAGGACATAGTATGTATATACAGTGGAATATTACTCAGTCATTAAAAAGATGAAATACTGCCCTGGCCAGTGTGGTTCAGTTGGTTGGGCATCATTCCACAAACCAAAAGGTTATGAGTTTGATTACTGGTCAGGCCACATAAATTGATATAATGTTATTAACCAATGTTACTCCAATACCACTTAATAATTTTTTTAGAAGAGTAAACATTACTATTTGAAAACAAAGAAAAGAGAATGTGAGAAAATTTATCAAATTTTATGCAAACCATAAATCTACAGATGGAACTTACTCAACAAAATACAATTAAACTCTTGAAAAATAGAGAATATCTTAAAAGCATCAAAAAGAAAATGGATTCCTCAAGTACAAAGGAACAATAATATTAACAGATAACTTCTCATCAGAAACAATGGAGACCAGAAATCAGCAGAATGACATTTTCAAAGTACTAACAGACAAAAACTGCCAACTAAGAATTCCATATCCAACAAAACTATCTTCAGGAAATGAAGATGAAATACAGACACTCCCAAAGACTGAGAGAGGTCGCTGCTGGTGGACCTGCCGTCACACACCCTCAAGTGCTTCCATCATCAGTGATGCACTATACACTTCCAAGTCGCTAAGACTAGATCTTAAATGTTCTCACACAGGCAAGAAATAATAGCTCCGACCAGGTAGCTCAACCGGTTAGAGCATCGTCCCAATACACCCAGGCCGCAGGTTTGATCTCTGGTCAGAGAACATGTAAGAATGAACCAATGAATACATAAATACGTAGAACAACAAACCAATTTCTCTCTCTCTCTGCCCCTCCCTTCCTCTCTCTAAAATCAGTAAATAAAATTTTTTAAAAAACAATTCTGTGATACAGTAGATGTGTTAGCTAATGCATTGTTGGCAATCTTATTGCAATACATAAATGTATCAAAAGTCAACACATGTACACTTTAAAATTACACAATGTTATATGTCAGTGACATCTTGATTTGTTTTTAAAAAAAATACTTCAGGCTGAAAGGAAATGACAATAGATGATAACTAACAATTACAAGAAGAAATTAACAGCACCAGTGAAAGTAATTACACAGGTAATTATAAAACATTGTATAAATATATTTTTCTCTTAAATGATTTAAGACAATTGCATAAAACAACAATTACAGAATTGTACTGTAGGCTTAAAACATAAAAAGATGTAATATATATCACAGTAACTACAAAAAGGAGAGGAGGAAATAAAGCTATGTTGGAAGAAAGTTATTATAATTTTTAAGAATTAGGTCACTACTAACCTACAGTAGATTGTGATAAATTAAGACACTTGTAATCCCAAGAGCAACCACTAAAAAAAAGAACTCAAAAAATATAGTAAAACACCCAATAAAGGAAATACAAAGGTCTACTAGAAAAAAATACCTATTTAATACCAAAAAAAGGCAGTAAAGGAAGAAGAGAGGAACAAAAAAGACAGCAAAATGGCAGGTATAATCCACATTATCAATAATTACATTAAAAAGACATGGATTGAGTAGCATCAGTGAAAACATGACAAATATTGTCAGGATCAACTTTTCAGAACTCTAGAAATGTACCAAAGGCTTAGAGGAATGTGAAGAGTGTTTACTCAAGAAAAGCAGCGGAACCTCAGCAAGAACAGCAGGATCTGCATGTTTTAACTTGCCCTGTATTCCCTTTCACCTCTCCACAGCTCTGCAGTAGCCTTGAAAACCAACAGCTCACAGCCACGGGGAAAATCAGAAATCCGGCAGCTATTGAAGGGGGCAGAATAGGACTGGAGCCTCAAAGCCCCATTCCCAGAGAATTTTCATTTGCACTATCTGGTGGTTCCCCGAAGGCCCCACTTGCAAGGCTGTCTTTATTTGGCCTGACCCCTTAGCAAAGCTGGAGCGATTTATTGTTTATAGGCAGTTAAGGAAATCTCTGTCCAATTACTGGCTGTCCACTAAGCTAACTGAACAGAGACATCAGTGCCTACACATGACAAAGAATATAAACTTTACCAAATTAGTTCAAAGAAATCACTAAACAACAATAAACAGCAACAACAACAAACCTTGGAGTGATGGGAATATTTATTTCCAGAGTTGACACCCTGTATCATTTTTAATGAGCAGTTTTCAACAACAAGAAAAACACAAGCAATGGAAACAATAAAGTATAGCCCTTACACAGGAGAGGGGAAAAGCAGTCAACAAAAACTGTTCCTGAGGAATCCCAGATGTTGGACTTAGGACAAAGATTTTAAAGTCAACTGTTTTAAATACAGTCAAAGAACTAAGAGAAACCACATGTGAAAAAACTAAAAAACAGTATGAGAACAATGTCCCACCAAACAGAACATCAATAAAGAGATAGAAATCATAAAAAAGATCCAAATAGAAATTCTGAGGTTGAAAAGTACAGTAACTGAATTTAAAAATTCATTAGATGAGCACTTATTAGATTAGAGCAAACTTGAAGATAGGTCAATTTAGGTTATCCACTTTGAGAAACAGGAAAACAATGAAGAAAAATAAGCAGAGCGCCCAGACAGGTGTGGTTCAGTTGGTTGGGTGTCGTTCCACAAAGCAAAAGGTCACTGGTTCAATTCCCAGTCAGGGCACCTGCCTGGGTGGCTGGTTCCATCCCCGGTTGGTGCACACACGAGAGGCAACCAACCGATGTTTCTCTCACACACCAATGGTTCTCTGTCTCTCTTTCTCCCTCCCTTGTCCTGTCTCTGAAAGTAAATAAATAAAACCTTTAAAAAAATAACGGATAACAAAGGTGGCTGTTTAAAAATAAAATGAAAATAAGTTATTGGCTAGGATGTAGGGAAATTGCTTTTGGGAAAGTGGAGTTCTGCAGCCACTGTGGGAAGCACCTCAAAAGTAACCTTTTGAGAGTTCCTCAAAAGATTAAAAATATAATTACCACATGCCCCTGCAAGTCCATTGTTATGTACATGCACCAAAAAAAGTGAACACAGGGACTGAGATGCTTATCCACCAATGTTCACTACAGCATATTCACAACAGCCAAAAGACAGCAACAACCCCATGTCTATCAACAGCTGAATGGGTAAACAACATGTGGTACATACACACAGAGGGTATTATTCAGTGGTAAAAAGGAATGAGTTTCTGTTACATGCTACAATATGGATGAGCCCTGTAGAAATTATGCTGAGTGACATATGCTAGACACCAAAGGACAAATATCATACAATTTCACTTACATGAAATATCTATAATAGACAAATTCAGAGAGACAAAAAATAAATTACCAGTTACTGGGGACTGGGAGTAGGAAAAATGGGGAGTCACTGCTTAACAGTCACAGAGTTCCTGTTTAAGTGATGAAAAGTTTTAGAAATAAATAGTGATGGTTGCACAACATTGAAGTAATTAATGTCAATGAATTACACTTAAAAATTGTTAAAGTAAAAAATTTTGTTATATATTTTCTTTTTTTTTTAAGATTTTATTTATTTTTTAGAGAGGGAAGGGAAGGAGAAAGAGAGAGAGAGAGAAACATTAATGTGCAGTTGCTGGGGGTCATGGCCTGCAACCCAGGCATGTGCCCTGGCTGGGAATTGAACCTGCAACATTTTGGTTCACAGCCCGTGTTCAATCCACTGAGCTATGCCAGCCAGGCTTGTTATATATTTTCACCATCATTTTAGAAACTAACAATCTGTAATATACCAAAAGCCACTGACTGCACACTTTAAATGGGTGAATTGTTTGGTGTGTGAATTATATATCAATAAAACTATTTTTAAAAAATAACTTTAGAAAGAAGAAATAAAGCTACTACCCAACACACAGCAATGGAAAGCACTCACTGCAGCAGACCCGACGGAGAAGCAGCACAACGGGAGTCCGAGTCGGAAACGAAGGGACACTAGACAGCAACGCAAACCCACAGGAAGAAACACAGGGCGCTGGTGAAAGCCACTGCATAAGTAAACACACTTTTAATGGATAAAAACATAAATGACAGTATAGATGTATTTTCTATTTGTAACGTTTTCTCCTCATTTAAAAGAAAACAGCATAAAGCAATAATTATAAATGTAACTTATGACAATAATAGCACACTAGAGAAGCAGGAAGGGTTGGAGCTAGAAAGAAACAACGATATTGTATAGTATTGAAATGAATGTAGAATTAATCCAAATTAGATTATTTTAAGTTAAAATGTAACCCAAGGGCAATCATTTTAAAAAATAGTAAAAGAAATAAGGGGGAAATAAAGAAATAACAAGGGAATTCAAATGGTACACTATGAAATAGCTATTTAACACAAAAGAAGGGAAAAATGGAGAGGCAGAGAAATAAAAAAGACATCAGACAAATAACAAGATGGTAGACACATAGGCTACCTTCAGTAAATTACATTAAACGAAAGTGGATAAGCATTCCAATTGAAAGGCAGAAGTTGGTAGAATGGATAAAAAAGAAAAAGAAAATAAACAGGATCTAACTATATGCAGCCAAAAGAGACACATTTAGACTCACAGGTCCAAACAGGTAGAAAGTAAAAAGTTAGCAAATGAGAGAAGCAAACATGTTGTAATTGTAAGAGAGCTGGAGCAGCTACACTAATGCCAGACAAAATAGAACTGAAAACAAAAAAATGTTACTAGAAACAAAGAAGACATTCTATAATGATAAAAAAAGACCAATGCATCAAGAAATACAACTATAGCCCTGGCTGGTGTGGCTCAGTGGATTGAATGCCAGCAGCAAACCAAAGGGTTGCCAGTTCAATTCCCAGTCAGGGCACATGCCTGGGGTACAGGCCAATCCCCATCAGGGGGCATGTGAGAGGAACCACACATTGATGTTTCTCTCCCTGTTTCTCCTTTCCTTCTCCTCTCCCTGAAAATAAATAAAATCTTTTTTTTTAATCTGGAAGACTTACATTTCCTACATACAAATAAAACCTTATCCTATATCATACACAAAAAAATCAACTTAAATGGCTGGATCAGAGACCTAAATATAGCAACTAAAACTAAAAATCTCCTAGAAGAAAACAGGAAAATTATCTTTGTGAGCTTGGATTAGGCAAAGATGTCTTAGATATGATACCAAAAGCATGATCCACAGGAGAAAAACTGATCAACTTATTAAAAACTTACTCTTCGAAGGTCACTATTAATTTTTTAAAAAAAGAAAAGACACAAACTGGCAGAAAGTATTTGCATCATCATATATGTGATTAAGGACCTATGGCCAGAATACATTAATAAATCTTACAACTCAATCCTATGAAGTAAACAACCAACTTTTCATCACCTTGAGCTTAAATTCCCGGTTTCTCTTGACCTCCCCTTTTCAGTTAAAAGATCGTTTGTTATCCTTAACAGCAGTCAGGAGCCAAACAAGTCAAATCTGCTTCTTTTTCATCACCCACCAAGCCTTCCACAGCCACCCATCCCTAAACATCTATTTTTGCTCTCCGAGTGCTGGCTCCCGAGATAACCGCCTGGCTGAAGCTGTCCTTTGCTGCGATCTTTTCCAATCTGAATCAAGTCAGAGGCCTCATGTGCAAAGCATTCTAGCGCGCTCAGGCCGCTCACCCTTCCTCTCTGATTCCTATTATTGCTCCAGTTAATCCTTCCTTTCGGAGTTGTTCATCTACTCCAGCGGGCCCATTTTCTCTGACCCTTTAAAGTCGCCTTTTCTAACAATGGAACTTTTGGAGTCTCACTGGGCCGAGGGAGAATCCCACCGTACATGTACCTACCTACCAGCTGTGAGACCTGGAACCTGTCCTTTAGCCTCTCTCAGCCTCCCATTCCTTCTCTGTAACTGTGGTGACAACCCCGATTCCTGGGGTGATGTGCGAGTGACAGGAGCGGGCGACAACGCCTGGCACGTTTCAGCCACTCGGTGAGCGTCGGCAGCGCCCCTAACGCCTTCCCCTCCCGGGCCTGCTGCCCGCTCCCGAGTCGTCCTCCCGAAGTTTGACCACCCAGTGCGGCCAGCTTCTCAAAGAGGGCCAAGTGCCGCGAGGGGAAAGAGGTTGCACCTTTTGATCCAGCTCCAGGCGGTAGGGCACGGGCTGGATCCTGCGGCGCGGCCGCAAGCCGGCGCGGGGCTGGGGTCCAGAGCTGGGCAGCACGAAGGTGGGCACGCCCAACGCCCCGGAGAAGCTGAAGCCCCACACGAAGATGCGGTCGACGCGAGCCGCACGTTCGCCCACGTACTGGAACACGGGCGCGTCTGCCTCGGCCTCTGCCGCCTCGCGCCGGCTCCGCGAGCGGCTGGCCGCTGTCCAGTGGCCTCGCCATGGCCCCCGCCCCGGCCCCGGCTCCAGCCCCGGCCGGCTTAGCCAGCGCCCCAGCCGAGCCCCCGCCGCCAGCGCCGATAGTCCCATCTTCGGCCTCACGCCTCAGCAGCTCCTGGGCGCCGCCATCTTGCTTGACCCTTGACCCCACCCCCCAGCGGAAAAGCCTGCAATCACAGTTACTACTGGCTGAAGGCAAAGGTGCTGAGGACAGCCAAGGGCCCACGCTGGCGGGAGAGCTGGGCGGAGCCGGTTACCACGGAACCTAAAAGAGCGGACCGTGGGGACTTGGTCTTGGCCCTGCCCGCCTAGAGCGCGACCTTTGTCCGAGCTCCGTCAGGTGGCCTGAACTCACTTCCCTTCCTGCACAATGCTCGTTTGCTGAGTATTTGCTCCAGCGAGCGTTCATTTTGTTGCAAGGACCGTCACTTCTTAGCAATCAACAGAAGTAAAACTTAAGGGGTGGCCCACTCTCTGCAACTCCAGTATAGTGCTCTCCCCTACTCAGTTTTTTTCCCTTTGCCACTGTCCCTCGTCATTTCTTACCTAGTTGCGGCTGTTCCTGCTCCCGTGAGCTACCAAGCCACTAGCACGTGCTCCAGTCACAGTGAGATAGAATGTAGCTCTTAGCATTGCCATTCGCTGCCCTAAAGCCTGCAGGGATTCCCTGCTGTCTTCAGTGCATCCTCCTCTCAAGTCACCTTGACCCTTAGCCTGTCACTCCACGTAAGTCAGATGGTTCTACCTGTAATTTTTGAAACCTAGGGCTGTTTCAGGCCTCCCTACCTTGCCCACTGGTTCGAATGCCCTGCCCACTGCCTCCCCTCCCTGCAGATGTCTGGCAAACTCCCACTTGTTTTCTAAGTTTCAACTCCAGCACCTCCTTTGAAGTTCCATGAAGCTAGGGACTTCAGTTTATTCAGCTCATCCTCAACAGTTTTGTACTAGGCTTTAGCATGCCACCAAGAAGGGAGGACTCCCTCAGGAATGAATGACCCAAGAGTATAGGGACCTGGGTTCTAGTTCTGACTCTGCTACTGACTTGCTACATGGTATTGGGAAACTCTCCCTTCTCTGGATCTCACCTCCAAAATAAGGAGGTAAAAAAATTAATACACAAAATGATTTTTTTTTTTTCATAAATCAGGTGTTTGGACTTACAGCCTGTAGGATCTTGCAGACCATTGTAATCCATGACAGCGTTCCCAAATCCTAGTCCTGAATGCTGGGTCAAACTATTTCTTCCTTCCCTCGCTTCCTCTTCACTCGTTCTCTTTATATTGCTTGATACCTACAACCAATCCAGTTTTAATGTACTCCCAAGACCAGTTACTTTGTTGTTCTGGAATGTGCCTTGTATTCAGTCTGTGAAACATGTTTTTACTGTTCTGTGGAGAAATGTGGTTGATGTTTTACCACTCTGTGGGGCTGTTTTATACAGGGTGATGAGGGAAAACTGACTGATAAAATGTGGTAGCCATGAAACTGCTCCTCGAATGCCTGCAACTACAGGGAACATAATGAGCCAAAGCTGTGAGATCAACAGTCTGATGGGCTATGAACTCTGCCTTCTGCTTACGCTGAGGTCTGGCTTCCCTTGGACTGCTCCCAGTGACTCAGCGAGTCAGCAGGAATGTCCACGCAGGCAGATCTGGTCTTCTGATGGTCATCTTGGGCTGGAGAACTCCCCAGTGGCCTTGCCAAGCCTTCCTTAGACTATTGACATAGTCTAGGACACTTTTACCCACCCTCCCATCTCTCTCTCCCTCACTTAAGAGGCCTAATCTTGCACCAAGGCCTAATGGCTCTCCCAGCTTTCCCAGGCTCTGCCCCACCTCCATTTTCTCTTACAGAGCATTTTCCTTAATAACATCCTTGCCCATTTAGTTCTTACTTGGTGTTACAGTTCTTAGTTCTCAGAGGATACAACTAACATATAAGGAGCCAAGGCATGAAGAAATAGAAGTGTGAGCCATCAGATATCCTGGGAAGGGTATTCTTAGACAAGAGGTACAGCAAGGACAAAGGCCCAGAGGTGAGAGACCTCTTGGGTGCCTGTGCTGCTCAGGGGTCCAAGCAGCTAAAGCTAACCCAAAACAGCCCTGCACAACTCTTAGGTTGTTTTCGGTTGATGATGGCCACCAAAATCTTTGCCTTAGTCGTGGTTAACTAAGTCCCACAACTTCATTACTAGGTTATAATAAAAGCAAGTCTCAAGCCAAATCTTGTCACATAGACATTTACTTTAAAACATTCATTAGGAAGTAGGGATCATACAACGTGTAAAACTGTAAGTTCAGGAACGTGTCAGCTCTCTGTCCTTTTAGATGCACCTACCAGCCCAGTGCATGAAAGATTTTTTCAAAGCAGATAGAACATTACAGAAACAATTTTCTTTCCCTATTAAGAGCAGTTGGCATTACAGTTGACAGACCATCTCTAAGAGTGAAAGCCCCCCTGGATCCTAATGCCCTGTTCATATAAGGGAGAGAATAGCTTAAAAATCTGCTTTCCAATTCTTGTCTAGCACTAATTTCACATGAAAGTCCATTTTTCACATCCTCCTATGCCAGTTATGTCAGGTATCGATTTATTGCCTGTCAGCTCCAAATCCACTCTTAATTGTATGCTTTGGAAAAATAAAGATGAACCCTTTAAATATTTTTCCTGGAGCCTTGGCTGGTGTGGCTCAGTGGATTGAGTGCTGGCCTGAGAACCCAAGGGTCGCTGGATCGATTCCCAGTCAGGGCATATGCCTGGGCTATGGGCCAGGCCCCCAGTAGAGAGCATGCAAGAGGCAACCACACATTGGTGTTTCCCTCTCTTCTCCCTCCCTTCCCCTCTCTAAAAATAAATAAAATATATTTTTTAAATAAATATTTTTCCTGGAGAAACACAGTAGGAGAAAGAAGTTTTCAACCCTGGTTCCAGGTGCCTGAATAGCTTCTCCAGCACCCAGCTCTGCAACAGTTGGCGGAGAGCAACACAAAGCAGCCAGCAGCTTCCTCCAGCAGCCCCCCTGGTGCAATGTCATGGCAACTCTGTTCCCCCTCCTATTAGGTGCCTCCCCATGAAAGGCTTTCCTTGGCCCACTGCAAAATGGATCGCTGCGAACTTCCCAAGCACACGGCACTGCAGCGACCCCTACCATCCCTGAGACATGGTTGTGCTTTTCCCGACCTTCCTCTGTCTTTTTCTTCTGTTTTGGGCCCTTGGTACGTTGGATGAGGCCCACACACATCAGGGAGAGAAATTTTCTTTACTCAGTCTACCAACTTAAATGCCAGTCTCTTTCGGAAACACCTTCACGGAAACACTCAGAAATAATGTGTAACCACCTATCTGGGCATCCGTCCTGTGGACCGGTTTAGTTGACACATAAAATTACCCATCTCAATTATTAATACAATGTATTATATTTATGTATACAGTTTATTAATTTATATGTGTGTGAAATGCATATAGAATTTTCAACTGTTTTTCATAACTATCCCTTTATTTAAGTTTATGGCCTCTCTGAATTTTTGGTTTTAATATCTGTTCCTTTACAAACTGGTAGAAGGTAGGCTTTCAAAAAATCTTTACTTGCCGGAATTTAAAAATTTCTAATCCTATGTGGGTCTCTTGAATTTCTAAAACATTTTACTTTTAAGGGATATCCAAAACACAGAACCTCTGGTTTGAGATTTGGGGGAAAAAAGGGTGCCGAGACGAACCCTGCAATGTGGAGCATGGCCACTGGAGGGCGGTGCTCGCCTATCAATTATGTGGCTCCTGCTATTCAGGGAAAGGAGAAACGAGTCTAAAAGCAGGTTTCTTCCAATAAAGAACTTAAGTTATAATCACAACTGCACTTTCATATTTTACTATCAAAACCTGGTTGGTTTTATATTCATATATTGGCTGTATGCTGGCAAATACAGTACTTGCATTGTTGTCCAATTTGTCGCTTGGAAAAGATGGCCCTGCAGCAGAGTATCAGCTACTCAAATGTATTACAATGTCTGCTGTTGCCCAAGCTAAATTTTCCCACCACCTATGATGACATTGTCCTCAGATGTTCTAATTTCTTTAATTTGGAGTAGCTGAAACCCTGTAATTTGGGAAAGAGTAAACTTAGCCTAATATTTTCATTTTTATTAACTTTCAACTATATAATTAATGTGTGATTTTTACCTTGGGGAAAAAAATTAATAAAACACTATATGTGAAATGTTAATGGAAAAAATACAATTAAAGATCTAAAAAAACACTATATATGGATAAAGCTAAAGAGTTCCACATATATCTGGTGCCATAGAAAAATATTATTTTGTTTTTTTATGTGAGTGTGTTTAAAGGAAATTGGAATATCTTATTCTGCAACTGTGTCTTTTCATGCCAACACTGTATTGAAGATAATTTTATAATAATTTCTAGGCATACCCCATTATTTTTCACTGTTGCATGTTAGTGTGAATAAAGTACTACATCTTGTTTAACCATTCTTCTCTTGGTGGTTTCCATTTTTTTGCCATTACAAGGAACATTCCTGTACAAGTTTCCTTTTGCACTTGAGTTAGGGGGTCTCCTGGGTAGATTAACAGAACTTCTGGGTCATAGAAAACACTCATGTTAAAAAAACTTAATAAATGTTTTTAATTTGTTCTCCAAAAGTTGTGTTTCAAGTATATGAGTAGATTCATTTTTTTTTCATATACCCAGCCCCTGATACAAATTTCTTTAATGTTTGTCAACTTGATACCTACAGCATATCTCATTTTCATTTACTTTGCATTTCTGTAATCTCCAGAAAGTTTGAATATCTGGGGTAACTGGCATTTCATGCTTTTGCCACTGAGAATAGTTTGTCTATTCATATCCTTGGCCACAGTTCTATGGGTTGTTTGTCCCATTAATTTATTCAAGTAATTTATATGTATATTCTGCATAGAAACCCTTATGTGCTGAAATATGTTATTCTGTCTTAAGTACAGTGTCTTTTGATCTACAAAATTTTATTTTGATGTAGTCAGTTTTATTAATTTTATTCACTAGAGCTTTTTCCTTTAGAACGATTGTTTTTTATCCAAGATATGAAGATATTCTATAATAATTGTAAAACACTTAACCTAATACATTTTTTTAATTTATATTTTATTGATTACGCTATTACAGTTGTTCTGATTTTTCCTTTGCACCCTCCTCCCCACTGCCTCAGGCAATCCCCCCACCTTTGTTCATGTCCATGGGTCATGCAGATAGGTTCTCTGGCTACTCCATTTCCTGTACTGTACCCCATGGCTATTCTGTCACTACCTTTTGTACTTCCTAATCCCCTCACCTCTTCACCCATTCCACCACAACCCCTCCCATCTGGCACCATCAGAATGTTCTTTGTATCCATGATTCCATCTCTGTTCCTCTTGTTTGCTTAGTTTGTTTTTGACATTCAGCTGTTGATAGATAACCAATTTTTGCCATTTTATTGTTCATAGTTTTGATCTTCTTTTTCTTAAAGTCCCTTTAACATTTCATATAATAATGGTTTGGTGATGATGAACTCCTTTAGTTTTTTCTTGTCTGGGAAGCTCTTATTCTGCCCTTTGATTCTAAATGATAGCTTTGCTGAGTAGAGCAATCTTGGCTATAGGTTCCTGCTTTTCCTGACTTTGATTTCTTGCCAATCCCTTCTAGCCTGCCAAGTTTCTTTTGAGAAATCAGCTGACAGTCTTATGGTAACTAACTTCTTTTCTCTTGCTGCTTTTAAGATTCTCTATCTTTAATCTTTGGCATTTTAATTATGATGTGTCTTGGAGTGGGCCTCTTTGCATTCATCCAGTTTAGGACTCTCTGCGCTTCTTGGACTTGCATGTCTATTTCCTTCACCAAATTAGGGAAATTCTCTTTCATTATTTTTTTCAATAGATTTCCAATTTCTTGCTCTTTCAATTCTCTTTCTGGTACCCCTATGATGCAGATGTTGGATTGCTTGAAGTTGTCCCAGAGACTGCTTATAGTATCTTCATTTTTTTAATTCCTTTTTCTTCTTGTTGTTCTGTTTGGTTGTTTTTTTGCTTCCCTATGTTCCCAATCATTGGTTTGATTCTTGGTTTCATGCACTCTACTGCTGTTTCCTTGTAAATTGTTCCTTATTTCAATCAGTGTATCCTTCATTTCTGACTGGATCTTTTTTATGCTGTTGGTCCTCACTAACTTCCTTGAGCATTCTTATAACCAGTGTTTTGAACTCTGCATCTGATAGATTGCTAATCTCCATTTCATTTAGCTCTTTTTTTTTTTTTTTGAGTTTTGATCTGTTCTTTCATTTGGGTCATGTTTCTTTGCCTTCTCATTTTGGCAGCCTCCCTGTGTTTGTTTCTATGTATCAGGTAGAGCTGCTCTGACTCCCTGTCTTGGTAGTGTGGCCTAATGTAGTACATGTCCTGTAGGGACCAGTGGCACAGGCACCCTTGTACCCAAGCTGGGTACTTGAGGTGCACCCTTCATGTGGGCTGAGTTCACCCTCCTCTTATAGTTGAGCCTTGGTTGCTGTTGGCAGATCAATTGGAGGGATTTACCCAGGCCAGTTAGCTACAAAAATTGGCTACAACCAATGACCGCCAACCTCCACCCTCCATGGAAGATCAGCTGTGCAGGAGCAGGGTGGTCATGCTCTAACATGGTCTGTAGCTGTCTACTGGGTGCACTGGCCCTGGGGTTTCCAGGGTGGTGTAGGCCAAGGTCAGCCCCCACTATGTTTTGCCCAGGGCACCCTGCCTCAGCTATAAAGCAACATGAGATGGCTGCTACTTGTGCTGAGCTTGGAGATTCCTGGACTAAGCTGGCTGCTGCTAGTGCAGGCCTGGGGCTCATGGAAGCCTGCTGTTATTCATTTGATAGGAATTAGGAAGTTGTGAAGCATGAGCCAAGAACAGTCATTCAAATGGGAAAGCAGGTTGGGTGGGCCTATAAGATGGGTGGGGCAGAGTCTCTGGGATCTCCAAGGTAGGCCAAACAGGGTTAGCCAGGTTGATGGAGTCTCAATATGGCACCAGTTTACCTACTCTGTGAGGGGAGAGCTTAGAAAATGGACAATGGCCTCTTCTTGCCTTCATACTGCACACTTCAGTTTCTCCCTGTACACCACTGGTGCCTTTCAGGCTGCTGCCCTGGTGCTGCAACTCAGAGAGAGTGAGTCTGAGTAGATGAGCCTGTGGATGAGTTCTTTAAGAGGAACTGCTTGGGACTTGAGAAGTTTCTTCCCGATTCAATCCCTGCTGCTTTTTGCAGCCAGAAGTTGTGGGGATTTATCTTCCTGGAACTGGAACCCTGGGCTGGGGGGCTTGGTGTGGGGCTGGGACTCTTTGGTCCTGAGATATCCCTCCAGAATTTTTATCCACCACACATGGGTGTGGGACCACCTCGTTCCATGTTTGCGCCCCTCCTACCAGTCTGGAAGGATGTGGTTTCTTTAATTCCATAGTTGTCAGACTTCCATTTAACTCTATTTCATAGTTGTGAGGCTTCTTTCATCTCAATGTCTGCTGGTTCTGATTGATGGTTCTTTTATATTTTAGTTGTAAGTTTGATGTGGTTTTGCAAAAAGGTAAGCCATGTCTGCCTACACTGCAATTTTGACCAGAAGTCCTTCTACTTTTCTTTCATTTTTTAAGTATATTTTATTGATTATGCTATTACAGCAGTCCCACATTTTTCTCCCCTTTATCCCCCTCTGCCCTGCACTACCCCTTCCACCAGCATCCCCCTCCCCCCCGCCTTAGTTCACGTCCATGGGTCATACATATAAGTTCTTTGGCTTCTCCATTTCCTATACTATTCTTAACCTCTCCCAGTCTATTTCATTTCATTTTATTTTTAAAATATTTTATTTATTTTTTAGAGAGGGGAAGGGAGAAAGAGAGGGAAAGAAACATCAATGTGTGGTTGCCTCTTGCATGCCACCTACTGGGGACCTGACCCACAGCCTAGGCATGTGCCCTGACTGGAAATCAAACCAGCAACCCTTTGGTTGATCCACTGAGCTACACCAGCCAGGGCTCTTGTCCCTCTTTTGTTTGTATGAGGAAGTAAAGCATATCTACCTATGCCTCTATCTTGGCTGGAAGTCTACTTTTATTTTTTTATATTTAGATTTGGAGTTGATTTTTATGAATGGAATGAGACTGGATTTTATACTTACCAATATTTTTCAAATACATGATTGTCCAAAAATCATTTATGGGCTATTAACAGACTTTATCTGAAAGTTTGAAATGTCATTTATAACATATAATAAATTTCCATATGCATGGGTCAATTTCTGTAAACTATTTGTTTCTACTGATTTATTCTTTTTTATTAATTAAAAAATTGTTTTATTCTCACCCGAGGACATTTTTTTTTCATTGCTTTTTTAGAGAGGAAGAGGGGGAGAGAGATAGAGAGGGAACAGCGATGTGAGAGAGGAACATCGATCGGCTGCCTCCCGCATGCCCCCCAACCAAGGAATCCAACCCACAACCCATGTATGTGCCCCTATGGGGATGAAACCCCAAACTTTCAGTTTATGGGATGATGCTCCAACCAACTGAGCCACACCAGTCAGGGCTCATTTATTCTTGAGCCAATATGACAAGGTATCAACTGCTACAGCTTTATAATATGCTCTGATTTTCATTCAATTAAGTCTCTCTTCTTTGTTCTTTTACAACATTGTCTTTGCTATTCATAACATTTACTTTCATATAAATTTTAAAATCATCTTGTCAAGTTGCATTTAAAAATCCCACTGGGGTTTTTATTGGTTGCATTAAATTCATGAACTAATTGAGAGAAATTAACTAGGAGAAAAATTACACTTCACAATCTTGAGTTTTCTTATGCCACATAAATGTGGTATACTCTAATCTTACCATGGGTTTCAATGGCCTTCTTGAATGGTTTTAAACCTCTGCTTGTAGATAAATTCTTCTTTTCAGTTTTCTGAGAACAGGATCTTCCCTTTTTTAGGGCAGTAGTCTACAAATTATTTTGATAACACATCCCAATGTGTAAAATTTGTGAGCATGAAAAAATACATACAAATTACTTATACACATTAGTATAGTAATATATAGTTCATAGAATATACAAAGCATTTAAATAATGAGATAGATTAAATAAAGAATTATTTTTAAAATGATTCTTAGAGGGTGGGGGGAGAGAAAGAGCTGTTATTCCCCTGACTCATGCATTCAGTGGTTGCCCCCTGTATATGCCTTGTCCAGAGATCGAACCTGCAACCCTGGCACACCAGGACAACACTCCAACCAAGACACCTGGCCAGGGCAAACAATGATGTTTGAACAAATGTCTTATTTTGTTAAACCATTTGCTCTAATTAAAAATCATTGCAGTTGCCCTAATTGGTATGGCTCAGTTGGGGGTCATCCTGCAGCGCAAAGGGTCACTGGCTCGATTCCTAGACAGGGCACATACCTGGGTTGCAGGTTTTGTCCCCAGTCGGGGTGCATTCAAGAGACAATGAATCAATGTTTCTCTCTCACATCAATGTTTCTGTCTCTTTTTCCCTTCCTTCCTGTCTCTCTAAAAATAAGTAAATAAAAAAATTTTTTTTTAAATCATTGCAGTTGGGCCCTGGCTGGTGTGGCTCAGTGGATTGAGTACTGGCCTGTGAACCAAAGGGTCATTGGTTCAATTCCCAGTCAGGACGCATGCCCAGGTTGTGGGCCAGGTCCCCAGTAGGGGGTGCTCAAGGGGCAACCACCCACTAATGTTTCTTTCCCTCTCTTTCTCCCTCCCTTCCCCCTTGTAAAAATAAATAAAATCTTTTTAAAAAATCACTGCAGTTGGAAAACAGCAGTGGCAATATTCTAGTGAGAACAAGGTACCTGCATATGCTTAAACATTTCATGAAACAGAAATGTGAAAGGCTGATTTTCTTAATATGAGGTATAGTTTATATGTAATAAAATGTACTCATTTAAACTGTACAGTTTGATACATTTTGAAAAATGTATAATGTACTCTTTCCCATTTGAGCATGATCACAATCAACATATGGCATAATTCCACCCCCCACAAGACACCCTCTTGTCTTTTATAGTCAGTGCTAAGAAATTGATATGTTTTCCACCATTGTGAAAATAGTTCCTAGAATATGAAGCACTTTCTAGAATATGTATACATAGTCATAAAATATGGACTCGATTATGTCTGGATTCTTTGACTTAGTATGATGATTTTTTAGATTAATCCATGTTTTTGCATATACCCAGAATTCATTCTTTTTTATTGCTGAGTACCACTTCATTATATGACATGCCATTATTTGCTTATTAATTCACCTGTCGATTGACATTTGGCTTGTTGCTTGCATCGGATATAATGGAATTGAGCTGCTGTGAACATTCATATACACGTCTTTGTATTGGCATACATTTATCTTAGATAAACAGCTATAAATGGAATGTCTGCATCATATGGTGGGAGGATTTTCACCTTTAAATCTTTTATTGTGGTAAAATATACACACTGAAATTTATCATTTTAACAATTTTTAAATGAAAAAAGTTTATTGGGAATTTTTACATTTATGTTCATGAGCGATAAGGTCTGTGCTTTACTTCCCTTGAGATGTCTTTGGTCTGGATACCATGGCAATGCTGGAACCATAAAATGAGTTAGAAAGATTTCCTTCTCTTCAGCTTTTGGGAAGATTTCTCTTTACCTTAAATGTTTAGTAAAAATCACCAGTGAAGTCATCTAGGTCTGTAATTTTCTATGTGAAAAGGTTTTTAACTAAATTTGAATTTCTTTGATATAGTTATTCAAGTTATCTATTTCTCTTAAGTGAGGTTTGGTAGTTTGTCTTTGAAGGTATTGGTCCATTTCACTTAAATTGGCAAATTTCGTGTCAAGAAGTTGCTCATAATTTTCCTTTATAACGTATTTTGCTTGTTTGTTTTTTAGTTGCTTGTCTAGAAACATTTTAGAACCTGAACTCTTACTCTGAGATGGAGTTATTGGACCACTTTGAGCAGAGGCATGAAATGAGTTCTCAGTTACAGAATTCTTCTGGATGTTGTGTTAAGAATAATCTGAAGAGGGTTAAGGGCAGAATCAAGGAGATAAAGTGGTACTTAATTACAAAGACTACATTGGCTTGGACCAGTACAGTGGTAGTGGTGGCCAGGAAGTGGTAGAATCTTACGTTAGAGCTGACTGAACTATTGGAAGACTTAGTGTTGGAAATGGAAGAAATAAAGGATGCTTCTAAGGTTTTTGTCCTGAGTAACTGGAAAAATAGAGTTTCGTTGAGAAAGGGAAGACTGCAGAAGGAACTGAGGGGAGGGTGAGACATGTTCCCTCTGAGATGCTTATTTAACCTCCAAATGTAGATTTCAACATAGACAGTTGGTTACATAGACTGGAGTTGAGGGGAATGGTTGGTGCTGGAGATACATACTGAGTCATAACCACTTCAATGGTATTTAAGGTCCCAAGACTGGATGAGGTCATCAAAGGGGTGAGAGCAGGTGGGAAAGGGATCCAAGACTAAACCCTGAGTTAGAGCTCCATTCAAGGTTGGGGAAGGATGGAGAGGCCCTGCAACAAACTGAGAACAGCCAGAAAAGCAGGCAGAACAACAATCAAGTGTGGCTTCTTAGAAGCCTAAAGTGTTTCAGAGGTTGTAGTGATTGGTTATGTCAAATGCTGATTGATCAAGTAATTCATGGACTGAAAAATGATTACAGATTTAACAATGAGGAGGTCACTTGTAACCTTGGAAACAGCACTTCTAATGGAGTCATGTGGATTAACTGGAACTGGTTCAAGAAAAAACGAGAGAGCCCTGACTGGCATGGCTCAGTTGGTTGGATGTCATCCTGTAAAGTGAAAGGTCCCTGTTTCCATTCCTGGTCAGGGCATATGCCTGGGTTGCTGGTCTGGTCCCTGGTTGGGGTGAGATGCAGCCAATCGATATTCTCTCTTATATCAATGTTTCTCTCCATTTCTCCCTACCTTCCCCTCTAAGAAAAATACAACCTTTTAAAAAAAGGAATGAAATTCCCTATTTGTTAATTCACCTACTCACTAAAATGTATAAACTCAAATCCGACCTTTTGAAGACTTGGGCGGAGTGCCAAGTTTGAGTTGCTGGCTGACACGTTCCCAGCTGAGGTAGCACAAAGCAACAGTCTGATTTCAGCTATTGCATGGGACTGTTTCATGCTGTATTTTCATATTTTTGTACTTTTTGTTGGTTTTGCTGTTTAAAATGCCTCTCGAGGGCAGTGCTAAGGTGTTTTCTAGTGTTCCTAAGCACAAGAAGGCTATGATGTGCCTAATATAGAAAATATTTGCTAGATAAGCTTTCTTAGGCATGAGTTATAATGCTATTGGCCATGACTTCAACTAATGAATCAACAATATATAGTAAATAAGGTATCTTTAAACAGAAACACACATAAAAGATTATATATTGATGGGGTCACAAAAATGTAATGACCAGAGCCTCGAAGAAATCTAACGTTGTATTTCCCCTGGGAGCAGTGGTTCAGTTTTGCTAAGTCAGCATTTGTTATGACTTTATAGAACAGAACTCTACTGAGTAAGAGTCAACCCTAACATAACAAATATTTTCAAACATATTTTTTTTTATTTGATTTGATTTTAGAGAGAGTGTAAGGGAGAAAGAGAAACACCGATTTGTTACTCCATTTATTTGTGCATTCATTATTTGCTTCTTGTACGTGCCCTGACCGGAGATCAAACCCACCGCCTTGGTGTATCAGGACGCTGCACCAACCATCTGACCCACCCAGCCAGAGCCAAACATCTTTTTTAAATGATGTCAAAAAGGCAGGTACTTTCTCAACTAATTGTTGAATTATCTTTACCTTGAAAAAAGATGCAAAAAGAAAAACCAGCCATCTACTAGGAAGCATATTTTTGGTAACCACCTAAAAAATGTCAGCATATTTGGGACACATCTTTTTACAAAAGAAAACATGTATTAGAACACATATTAACTTCAAGACAGCGGTTATCTTTTGTCAAGGAAAGGCAGAGAAATGAGGCCGTTCTTCAACTGTCTGTTAATATTTTTTTAATATAAATAAGGCATATTATCCTAAATCTGAACAGTGGGTAGAAGTTTTATTATCCTATTCTTTTGACATATTTAAAATAATTATGTAACTAACTCAATCAGATTAAATAACACTATTGTAATACTTGGCTGTTTGTTAAATGGCCATCATGAACTGATGGACAGCTCTTGACTGGCTGGCTAAGTCCCTGGGAAGGACACAGTGTGTCCTGACACGCTGTTACAGTTCTTAACAAACAACTCTATGGCTTTAAGGCAGTTTCACCGGGCACTGGAGTTGTGACCTCACCCCTCTAAAGCTACACATTTCAACCATACGAAGCACATGAAATAACCACAAGAAAGTACGTCCACGTTTGGGGGCGGTATCCAGGGATGGGACCGACAGGTGCCAGCACTAGATCAAAGGCTGGAGAGGGATGAACACGTCTGGCCTTCAGCTAAACAGGGCTGAGAGCCGCCGAACAAACTCAGTGTGCATCTCAACTGGATTCGGCATCACCGGAAACGGCAACTCCCACTTGGGGCGCTGCGGACACACGAGTTGAGGCTGCCTTCCAGGAAGCCAAAAAAAAAAAAAAAAAGGGAGAAAGAGAAAAAGGAGGAATAGTGGGGAGCAGGCCCTCGACCGCCACTCACACGCCGCGCCCCCCAACTCTTCGCCGCCCCGGCTGCCGCCCTTGGCCTTTGGCCGCTCCCCGGTGGCCTAGCCCTCGGACCCCGCGGCCCGCCGGCCGCTACCCGCTGGCGGGGACCTCAGGTGCGTACCCCGCCCCCGCCGCCATTAAGAGCGGGTGCTTTTCTTGGAACTTTCTCCTTCCGCGGGCCTAGGGCTGCGAAGGGGAGTTTTACGGAGGTCGCCCGCCCAGGCGCATGGAGGGAAGTGCCCCGTTCCCTGGTGGCTCAGAGGGCCCCGAACCCCTTTGCTCGAGGGTAGGGCCCAAGGAGTGGGGGTGGGGCGAAGAAGCTCAGTCGTGGGGGCAACGGTCTTACGCACAGAACGCGCATTCTTCTCCCTTCCGATTGGCTGGACGGAGCGGTGGAGGAGGATGCTGCACGCCCTGGGCTCACGGGGGCCTAGTGCCTGTGAGCTCACAACCAGTCTACGGTACGCAGGACTCTGGCGCTGTACGAAGGCGTGCCTGATTGGTTTAGGTGAGGGGGCGGGGCTTCCCCTGTTGCTTGGTAACGGCGCCCAGGTTCCATAGTGAAGATTCTCTGACTCTGCCCCTCACATTGCGCTTTACCTCCTTGTCCGGAGACCCGCTGCGTGGGTTTTGTAGTAGACTAGGTCAGCCCGGCAGTCTCCAGCGGCCTGATGGTAGAAAAAAAACCCGGAGTCACCAAGAAGAGTTTCTCGCCGAGGACTGCTGTCCATCACTTGTGGTTTAAAGATAAAGTGGGGAAAAGACCCTCAGGGCTCCAGATGCTAACGGCAGTCATTTTCCATGTCCCACCTTCCCCCTTGCAACCACTAATGTACTTCTGTCTCTATGGCTCTGACTATTCTGAACACTTTCCTTAGATGGTTTTTAAAAAGATTTTATTTTATTTTTATAGAGAGGGGCAGAGAAGGAGAAAGAGAGGGAGAGAAATATCAATGTGTGCTTGCCTTTCCCATGGCCCACACTGGGGCCCTGGCCTGCAACCCAGGCATGTGCCCAGACTGGGAATCGAACTGGCCACCCTTTCGTCCGCAGCCCACCCTGAATCCACTGAGCTACACCAACCAGGGCCTTAGATGGTTTGATTGATTCTTTTTTTTTTTTATGAATGAATAATCATTGTATGAGTATACCACATTTTCATTTTCTATCAATTTATGTTAGTTTGGATTGTTTCCACTTTTATGGCTATTATGAATAATGCTGGGGGCATTTGTGTACGTGTTTTTGTGTGCATATGTTTTTAACTCGGGTATATACCAAGAAATGGAATAACTGGGCCAAGCTTTGTGTTTTAAGGGGGAAATTTTTTACAGTTTAGTTTCATGCTGGTAATTTGAAGTAAACATGTTTAGGTATAAAGTTGGATATTGTTCAGAGCTGCAACTGAAGAATTAAGCAGCCTTTTCCTCCTCTTTTCTTCCACTTGGAGAGGAAGGCTTGATCAGTGTGACTGGCCACCTTGCCTTCAGTGGACAGAGGGCTTGGCGCCAGCTGCAGCAGGTGTTACTCTGCGGTGGCGATTGGGAATGGGTCTTGGTTCTTCCCTCCTGCTTGTTGTTTAGCCCCTGAAGTTTGCTGCCCAGAGCTTTGGGTCTTGGCCCACACCTTCCGCTGGGTCAGTTTTTTTTCCCTCATTCTCAGGCTGCAGAACTTGCTCAAGTGCCCAGTTGTTGGCTCTGTGTTCCCACATGCCCTGGATCATTTGAAAGGTGTCTGCCTTTCATTTTGCCTTTGTTACCTGGTATTTTGCCCTATCCATGCAGATCCGCCTCACTTGAGCGTGCAGGAGGTGGATTTTACTCATCTTTGTTTCCTCCCTGCCCATCCTGCCAGTATGTATGGTTTCACATATGAGGTGCTCAGTACATTTTTGGGGTATTTTTACATCACTTGTATTTTTTTAATTTTTATCAATGTATTTGGCTAAGCTAAACTTCTTTACCATTTGTTAATTGTTTAAATTTTATTGAAAATACATGTTACTTCTATTTCTCTTCCATACTCCTGTATCATTCCAGAAAGGAAAGAATACTTTGTGAAATTTGTTACTCTTTTAAAAAAATTTCAAGTTTTATTGAGATATAATTGACATATAACATTATATTTGTTTTAGGTGTCCACTGTAATGATTTGATAATATGTTTGTGCTGTGAATGATTGCGACAATAAGCATTCATTCATCACCTCATATATTACAAGTTTTTGTTCTTGTAGTGAGATCTCTCAAGATCTACTCTGTTTGCACCTTAATACAGTATTGTTAACTGTAGTCACCATGCTCTACATTACGTCCCAGGGCTGACTTATTTTAAACTGGGAGTTTGTACCTTTTGACCATCTCAATACATTGCTGTTGAATGCTGAGTTCTGGAGAAGGTGGCATCTCAGGAACTTGTTAATTAAAAAATCAAGGCCTTAGAGACCTGAAAAATTAACCTTTGGAAAGGAAAATTAGAAACTCTCTAAAAAATAAACCAGGCCTCCGTTTCAAGATTTCAGAGGTTTGATAAACAGAGTGGATGACTTTCCAAGTGATGAAAATTGTAAGTGATGGAAATGAATTCTAGATTAGGGATGGGCACACTTTCTCTGTAAAGGGCCAGATAATGTTTTTGGCTTCGGCAGCATGTGCTCTCTGTCACATGCATACAACCCTGCCTTGGCGGGAAAATGGCTGTAGGCAAGATATAAACGAATGTGGCTGTGCCCCAATAAAGCTTTATTTACAAAAATATGTGGCAGCCTGGATTTGACCCACATACTGCTGATTGTTGAGCCCTGTTCTAGATGTTTGCTTTTTATCAGTAAAATATTATGTCAAGAAAGTGAGACAGTCCTCAAGGATTGCTGAGGAAACTATATGAGATTTGAGAGTCTTTTAATTTACATGTCTAGTTTTTAAAGATCAAAACATTAAGTATTATATAAAATCTGTGATCTAAATGAATGTTGTTGATGCTTTAGATTTGAATAGAAAAGAAGTTAATTACCATATAGACTTTGGGAGATTTTATTCTGTGGTCAAGCTTCTATTACAAGCTTTCATGGTCAAGGATTTTTAGTTTTATTAGGATGAAAAGATTTTTTTCTCAGGGAAATGTTTAGTGTGGGAAACCCCATGTTAGCTTATAACCATGTTTCATTATTTTTAATGTTGTATTAATGCATGGTGTGTTCTAAATTAAAAAATATAAAAGAAAAGTTTCTGCCTTCATTAAAAGATACAAACAAAGCAGTAATTATAAAACATTCATTTTTTTAATTATTGCTGGTATCCTAGTTGATACCAACTAATACCATTTTGAGAACCACCTAGTTTCATTCAGCGTATTCTTTTCTTCTCTCAAACACCAGAGTTTGACATCACAGTCCTCTTAGAGATTACAGTGGTGTAATTAGCAGAAAATCTCTTTACCACTGGCACTAACAGTTTACTTTTGTGTTTTAAAGAAAGGCTTTGTTGAAGTTTCTCTTAGGAAAGAATTGTGTGAAATAATACACAATGGAGTCACAGTATGGTTGAGCTGCAAAAATGAAATGAGAAGAATACCTATTAAAATATTTTAGGCACTTTCTGCCATTTCAATATAGGAGCATCTGACTTAGCAGCAAGCATGAGCTGGGAACCTGGAATATGCCAGTCCCTGCTTCAATAGTCTTTCTGGACAAATACTGTTCCCTTGGATAATTTGGACGATGCTTGAATTTGCCTTTGGGTGTACCTACTTCCATTGTAAATAAGACTCTGCTGTATGAGATCTTGTCTTTATTTTTTTAAACAGTGTTTGAAGTAGTTTATTCTGAAAGATAATGGTCAAGAATACTAGTTTCTTTTTTAAAAAATATTTTATTAATTTATTTTTAGAGAGAGGGGAGGAGAGGGAGAGAAATATCAATGTGTGGTTGCCTCTCACATAGCTCCCACTGGGGACCTAGCCTGCAACCCAGGCATGTGCCCTGACTGGGAATCAAACCGGCGACCCTTTGGTTCACAGCTCATGCTCTACATCTAAAATCCACTGAGCTCCACCAGCCAGGGCAAGAATACCAGTTTCTTAGTCATAATTTTAAATATCAATAATATATTAAAGAGCTTTGGTTGTAGATATATCTTTATACCTGTGTGCATTTACCCACATTAATGCTTTTTTAAAACAAATATTTGCCTTATTTTAAATAAAAAATGAACACATGTTCAGTATATTTATAGTTTATTTTATAAAAATCTGTGAGATATCTATAACTTCTATGGAAAAATAATTTTAATATTCTAACCAAGTAATGCAGTTAATTTTAAAAAATACAGGAGATTGAGAATTGAAATGAAAACTCTAGTTTTGCCAATGGACATAATTTGAATAAAATAGAAATCATTTCAAGTTTTGCCTCTTCATGTGAAATTATTTAATCTGAATTCTTGATGAAACATTCTAGATACTGATTTTCCCAAAAGGAATTACATATACTGAGCATAGAATTAGTAAAAACAAATGAATATATAAGTGACATATATTTAGGTCAGTTTTTTAAAATAATTTTTAAAAATCTGAAACAATCTTGAACTTACAAAAAATCGCAAGTATAGTACAAAGAACTTTTATTTGTTCTGAACTACTTGAGAGAAAGCATCAACTTGAGGGCACATCACCCCAAATACTTTACCACGAGTATTTTCTGTAAACAAGAATGTTCTCCTGCATAACAGCAATACTACAATCAAAACTAACCTTAATCATTACAATACTAAAACCTCATTAAGTTTTTTTAAAGACTTTATTAATTTATTTTTAGAGAGGGGAAGGGAGGGAGAAAGAGAGGGAGAGAAACATCAGTGTGAGAGAGAAACATTGCCTCTCACACACACCCTGACCAGGGGCCAAACATGCAGCCCAGGCTCGTGCCCTCACCTGGAATGGAACCGGTGACCTCTGGCTTGTGGGACAACGCCCAACCAACTGAGGAGCCACAATGGTCAGGGCTTGGTATTAAGTTTTAGAGTTGCCCAGTAATGTTCTCTACAGCAAAAGGGAAAACTTTTGCACATCACATATAAAGGTCTTGTCTCCAGAATACATAAAGAATTCTATAAATTCAGTACAAAAATAAGGAAGTCCAGTTTTTAAATGGACAAAAGATTTGAATAGGCATTTCACCAAAGAAGATACACAGATGGCAGATAAGCATATGAAAAGATGACCAACACAACTGGACACTATAAAAATGCAAATTTGAACCACAAAGTGGTATTGCTGCCTGCCTATTAGAATGGCTAGTTATTTTTAAGCTGTTAATACTCTGTGTTGACAAAGATGCAGAGCAGCTGGAGTTCTCCTGTATTAGTGACAGGGACACTAAATGGTACATTGACTTGGAAAACAGTTTGGTACTTTCTTATCAAGCTAAAAAAAATGCTTAAGATTAGACCTAGCAAACCCCTTTTAGGTCCTTGCACAAGAGAAGTGAAAACTTAGGTTGACACAAAAACCTACATGTGAATGGTTTTAGTGGTTTTACTCATGATCATAAAAAAAGCTCTGCAAATAACACAAAAGTTCTTTAACTGACGATATAAATTGTGTTGCATCCCTACAATGGTAAACGCAGTGATAAAAAGAAACTGATAAAGTGAACAGCACAGCGTGAGATTCCATTTATGTGACATTCTGGGACAGACAGAACTACAGGGACAGAAACCGGTCAGTTATGGGTGGGGGACAGGCTACGAATTGACTGCAAAGAGTCGTGGAGGAGTTTTGGGGGTGATGGAACTGTCTGTCCTATGCCTCAGTTTTAGTGGTGGCTATAGACTTATATTTGTCCAAACATATAAAACTGCACACTAAAAAGGGTGAAGTCACTATATGTAAATTATACCTTAATTGAATTTTTATGACATGAACAGGTATTTCACCTTTAATAATCAAAGAAACGAAACAATTCTAATGTGGGTCTAGTTTATATCAGTTGAAAGTATTTTTACAATATGGTAAAAATATTCCTTAACAGGAGAGAGCAAACTGTCATTTGGACCGTTTTTCCTCCTGCTAAATGAAGTATACAGACGTGGGCAGGAACTGAGCTCAGAGACGATGTCCCACTCTGATCCCTTCGTCGAGAGACTTCTGGGCCTGGGGGTGGTTTTTAAGGACGCACAACGTCATGTCCTCATGATGTTTTCCATTTCACACACCGCCCACGTGGGAACATTGTGTAAAGCTCCCTCTGGGCGCCTAAGAGGAAGGGAGTCCTGTGACCACCCTCACCTGCACGGCACCAAGGACTGGCCTGGCCTGGACATGTGGTCACTCTAATCATGGGGCACTGCCCCTTCGAGGTCCTTTATCTGGGGCTGCTGTGTGCTGGTATGCCCCTCCGCTGCGGCCCCAGCCCTGCTCCGCCACAGTGCAGCTGCACAGCCCTGACAGGCCCCCTCCCCACTCTCGGTGCTTGCGTGGGGGTCATTTCTTCCTTAGAGAGAGTGTGAGTGTTGAATTGGATTATGAGAGAAGCACTGGCAGCTGGTGTGTGTTCTCTGAGTGTTAATTTTCTTTTTCTTCATCCAGCCTCTTTTTTATTTCATTTTATTTTATTTGTTTATTTCATTTTATTTTATTTTATTTTTTTTTACCTTTGAACACCTCCTGTTGGCACCTCGCTGCCTCTCCTGAACTGAGTGTTTGTTTTTGTGTTTTTTTTAAGATTTTATTTATTTATTTTTTGGAGAGGGAAGGGAGGGAGAAGGAGAGAGAGAGAGAAACATCAATGTGTGGTTGCTGGGGGTCATGGCCTGCAACCCAGGCATGTGCCCTGACTGGGAATCAAACCCGCAACACTTTGGTTTGCAGCCCCGCACTCAATCCACTGAGCTACGCCAGCCAGGGCTGATTTTGGTTTATTTTTTATTGTATCTTTTCCATTACCATTTATCCCCTTTGTACCCTCCTCCACCTCCACCCACCTGACTTCGTTTGATTTTTAAAAACAGCTTTATTTAGATAAGATTCACACACCACACAATTCACCCATTAAAGTATACAATTAAATGGTTTTCCGTGCATTCAGTGTTGTGCGGTCATCACCACAGTCCACTGTGGAACATTTTCATCACGCCCTAAAGAAACCCTGTGCCCCTAGCTGCCACTCCTCTCAGCCCAGAGCCACCATTGATCTTTGTCTCCATAGATTTCCCCATTCTGGACATTTCATTTATGTGGACTCATAAAATATGTGGTATCCTTAATTTTAAAGTGAGGGGGATCAGACACAGAGGTGAAGGTGGTTGACTGAGTGTTTCCTTCACAGAAGAGGAGCCCGGGTGCAGCCCACTGGGGTGGTGGAGCTGGGTAGTCTGGGGAGCGCGCAACCTGGTTCTCGTGGCCGCTGGTTCTGTGGGGACCGGGGCATCGTGCCTCAGACTCTGTAAGCTTGCGTCGCAGCCTGGCCTGCTTTATGGACCTTTTCGTTACAAATGTAATAAAGCCAACTATGGTAGGGGCACGGCAAGTATTAACTTCTGTATGCTTTATATTAAAAAACATTCTGTGGTGTTAGAGAAACTTTTTCAAAGGAAAATTGTAATGCTAACTTGATCATCGAGTTTGGCGAAATTTGAAGGGAGCTTTTATGTAAGAGAAGTCCTAACAGAAAAGGAAAGGGGATTTTTTATTTTCTCTCCCCATCTTTAGTGTGTAGACCCACTCATCTCCTTTTTTGTGTGTGTGTGAAAGGGGTTGTGGTACCTGGCACTGCCGTGCTAAGATCGGACAGAACGTCACTGGATCAGTCAGGGTCATTTCCTTCCCCACCTCAGCCAGGAAGTAGCTAACCGGCTTCTCTGGCATAGCACCTGGATTTACTTTGTGAGGAGGTGATTGATGTCTAGGTTGAGTGGTAAATGCACTATGTGAAAGAGCATTTCTATACAGAGGTCTTGAACCAATCACTTAATGTCTTTAAGTGCCCATTTCTTCAACTCTCAGGAGGGTTTGAACTAGGTCAGTGGAGGACCCTCACAATGCAGTGTGTGTTTGGCAGGACCCTGGGTTTCTACCACTCACTTGCTTCTTACTTCTCTTGCACAGGGATCATGGCCCAAGTAGCGATGTCTTCCCTGCCCCTCGAAAATGAGGCGTCCTCAGAGAGCAGGATGGTGGTCACGTTCCTCGTGTCTGCTCTGGAGTCCATGGTGAGACGGTCTGCAGCTCTATAACACAAGCGGTGGTTGGGTGACTGTAGAAATAGCAGAACTGTGAAACACTGCACTGTCGTGTTTAACATTCAACTTGAGTTTGCCTCCTGTCTGTGTACGTGTACCCTTCTTCATAGAGGGTGATGGGCTTGTCAGATAATTTTTTAATTATTTTTTTCTTACATTATGGGTATAATGATATAAATTTAAGCTTTCCGGATCTGAAAATTTAATGAAGACACTTGTATTACCTTGTTTGAGGATATATTTGATCTAAATTTAAAGGTAAATTAATAAGCCACTTACATGCATCTGTTTACATCCAAATGTAAACTTTACCTTGTGTGCAGAAATTTGATGCCAAAATTTCGATACACTCAAAGTATCTGACCACAAAACACTTGATTAAAAAAGGTAAAACCAATAACTTTATAAAAGTGGAGAAAGCCCACAGACAGCCCCTTAATCAAGTGATAAAAATCACTCTAAAATATACATTTATTTATTTTTATTTTCCTATAAATACTATTATTGGGTCAGTTGGCAAAATGCCAAGCACACACGTAACTCTCACATACACCCATGCATGTGCACACACAACATGTGGACCTGTCATAGTCAAACTGTGGAAACCAAATAAAGAAATTTTGAAAACAAACTCTGATGAACTGACTGCTGCCCTCCCCCAGAGATGTTCACATCCTCATCCTGAGCCTGTGGATGTTACCTGATTGGGCAAAAGGAACTCCCTGATTGGGCAAAAGGAACTCTACTGATGCAATTAAGTGAAGGCTCTTCAGGTCAGGAGATTATCCTAGATTGTCTAGGGGTAAATGAAACTGTTTTTCTTAAACAAACAAACAAACAAACAGGGAGTAAGTTTTATTTTTATTTATTTCAATAAATAATGTTTTGGGTTTCTTCAGGTAAATATCCTGAAGTGGAGTTCTGGGTCCTTCTTTGTCTCTGGCAGTAGCCTGTTTCAAAGTCGGTTTTGTCTGATACAAGCATTGCTGCCCCAGCTTTTTGTTTTGTTTCCATTTTCATGACATTTCTTTCCCATCCCTTTACTTTCAGTCTGTGTGTGTCTTTTGATCTGCAGTGAGTCTCTTATAGACAGTACATATGTGGGCCTGTTTTGTGATCTGTTCAGTTCACCATATGTCTTTCTTTTTCCTCCTCGCTGACTTTCTTGGGGGTAAGTGACACTGGTTCCATGGGCACGATTCTACCGCACATCATCTGTACACTGTGTTGTGTTTTCTACCCCCAGTCAAGCCTCTGCCCATCGCCATTTATCCCTTCCATCACTCTGCATCAGGGGTGCATGGCACCAACATGTCTAATCACTGGTAACATTCACCTTGATCACTTGGGCAAGGTGGTGTGACGATTAGTTTTATGTCAGCTTGACTGGGCCATGGGATGTCCAGATAGCTAGTTAAATAATATCTTAGGATGTGTCTGCGAGGGTGTTTTTGGAAGATGCTAGCATTGAATTTGCACCCTAAGTAAAGCAGATGGCCCTCCCAGTGTGGGTGTGCATCGTCCACTCTGTTGAGGGCCCAGCTAGCGCAAAAAAATGAAGGTTGAGTTTGTTCTCTGCCTGCCTGTGGAGCTGAGACATTGATCTTCTCCTGCCCCCTACACTCCTGCCTTCAGACCTGGACTGGAACTTACTCGGTCAGTTCCCTCCTTCTCAAGCCTTTGACCTTCCCTGCTGGCTTTCCTGTAGCTTGCAGACCTCGGATCATGGCCCTTCGCCAATTACATGAGCCCGTTCCTTGGAATTAACCTCGTGTTATATGTATAAAATCTCCTGTTAGTCCTGTTTGTCTGGAGAACCCTAATACAGGGAGCATCTGCCACATTTCTCTGTTGTCGAGTTTTTGTCTTTCCCTCTTCGGGTCCTGTTCTGGGAAAGCAGTCCCTGAGCCCAGCCCACAAACAGCGTTCTCAGGCTGCTACCAGAGAGGCAGCACGGCCCCCAGCGCAGGGCTCATGGGAGTGTGAGCCTCTCCAACATGCTGTTTGTCATATGTTTCAGGAGCATTAAAAGAATTTCTACCCTTTGATTGGGGTGTTCCACTCATCTGATTCCATCCCACAGAAATAATCAAACTTGCACAGAAATATTTATGTTCTCGGATGTTTCTTATAGTATTATTCATAATAGGAAAACAACTTTTTAAAAATGTTATGGTTAAACTGGCAGATGGTGATTACATTGGGCCCAATGGGATAGTTCAAGACAGAATATTATATATTTATTTAAAAGTCATATTTTTCAGGATTATAAATGCTCAAAAATAATAAGCAGAAAGCCAACTTACATACAGTAGTATGATTCTAATTCTGTTTTAAAAATTTTGTATGTGTGCATATTTCAAATATGAATAGTGGTTAATTCTGGGCAATAGAGTTATGGGGGATAAAATCACTAAAATTTTATAACATGCATATTTCATAACAAGAAAAATGCTTTTAAAAAAAGATCTTTTCTACTGATGATGACCAAAGTGAGGCTAACACTTGCTACCTTCGCCTGGAACCAGAGTCTCCACGTTAGACTAACTGCTGAGTTTTTGGCTCATTCGACACAAATGGATTTGCCATGAAGCTAACAGAGCCTGAGCTCTGGACTCCCCGCTTGCCCTGGTCCTTCCGTGGTCCTGGGAGAGTCCTAGCAGTATGGGCACGTGTGTTGTTGTTGAACTTGCTGGAATCAGGTGGTTTAACCACATCAGTGAAGGTTGCTATCTCCTTCTACTCTTTCTCTCTGTTACAGTCCCTGTACTAGTTTCCTGCGGCTGCTATAAAAAATTACACCAGCTTCATGGCTTTAATGACATATATTTATTATCTGATCATTCTGAAGGTCAGAAGGCAGAAAATGGGCTTTGCAGGGCTAAAGTCAAGGTGTCAACAGAGCTGCGTTTTTTCTGGAGGCTCTGGAAGAGATGCTGTGCCTGGCCTTTTCCAGCTCTCAGAAGCCCCCATGTACCTTGTCTTGTGGCCCCTTCCAGCCAGGGCACCACTCTGCTCTCTGATTCCACTGTCGCATCTCCTGCCACCTCCTTCTCTTCCTTGTCAGGATCCTTGTGATATGTTGGGCCATTCTGGATAGTCCAAAACTATCTTCCCATCTCAAGATCCTAAAGACAATCACATCTGTAAAGTCCCTTTTGCCATGTTAGGTGCCCTGTTCACAGGCTCTGGGGATGAGGTTGTGGACATCTGTGTGGGGCCGTTATCCTGCCGACCGAGTCCACCGTGTCAGGTGATGTTGGAGCGGACATGGCATCTCTGGGGTCCTAAGAAGGGAAAGCTGGGCTGGAGATACCTTTAGTCTTAGTTTAGCGGTATTATGTGGCTTGCTGTTATTTTTATGTCTGGATAAGTTATTGCTACACATCTCAGTGTAGGAAGGGTTTCCAGGAATATTGCTGCAGTCTACTGCGTCCACTCATCCAATAACATGACATCAGAGAACAAAGCCTGAGGTCGTATTGTGGTGGGAACGTATCTGGGTAGTGGAGACGAAACAAGGTTTTAAATGAACAGAGCCGGAAGCTAGTCTGGAGGGAATTCTTCTACTCATTAAACATGTAAAATTGTAAACAGAGGATTTGTTTTCCAATGATGCCTTTTTGAAACCAAAGTTCTCTTTGGTCAGGAATATACCCAGTCATGTAGTGTATGTAGTTATAAATACACCAAACATTCCTTTGACTTTTTGGAGGGAATTACACAAAGCAGAATGTATCAGAATGCTTGTCTGCAGGCCATAAACCTGCAAGTGTGTCTGTGTAGGAGGTTTCATGTTTTATGCATCCCTACCATCAGTAATAAAAATGGAATCAACCATGATAGAGGAAATGTTAAATTATTAAAATGACATTTAAAACATTATTGTCATAGGAAGAGGCAGTCTAAGAGTCTGTAGCCAAAAGTGTAGGAAAAAAGATTCTGCACCCAATTCCATTGTACCAGGCAGGCTGCCCGCACCAATCAGCACTTCTCCGGCCCCAGCTGGTGTCCTGCACTTCAGCTCAGTTCGGACACCACCTACCCAGGGACAGCATCCGGTCTGCCCGCTCAGTCCCACAAGACTGTCCCCAATTCGGATGCTAGTTGCAATCAAGGTTGTCACCTGTGCTTCTGACGTATCGTATCTGATCTGTCGTCAGTGGGGGTTCCCACGACCCCCTCCTCAGGTTTGATTCATTTGCCAGAGCAGGTCACAGACTTCACCTTTATCCCTCTCTGCGCTTAGAGACCTCCAAGGGTTTTAGAAGCTGTGTGCCAGGAACAGTGGACAAAGACCGAATAAATATGTTTTTATTGTAAATCACAATATCACAGGTAGTTAATAAAAATATGTTCTCTAGGTTTTATGATGTTGATGGTATTTGCTTGATAAATTTGTTTTCTTTCTCTTGGTGATTTTTCTCGTTCTAAATAAATATTCATTTTGTACCTAAAATTTTGTGTTTTCTTAAAGCAGACCTCTCAGGCCCTAGGAGATCTGGATCTGCCCTTGAATAAAACACTTCATTCTTTGGGTTTCAGTGCAAAGAGCTGGCCAAGTCCAAGGCAGAGGTGGCCTGCATCGCGGTCTATGAAACAGACGTGTTTGTCGTGGGAACTGAGAGAGGACGAGCTTTCGTCAATGCCAGGACGGATTTGCAGAAGGACTTTGCACAATACTGTAGGTGTTAGCAATTTTATCCTTTGTGTTCATGAATCTTAAAGTATTTGCAGGCAAGTCTTATGTAATCTTTCCTTCTAAGATATAAGCATCATTCTAAAAGTGGCGCTGCCACACCTCCTCTGACTCGATACCCCGTGAAGAGCCGCTGAGAACCGCCAGCGCGGGACACGCCCATCGCATCTCGCAGCGGGTCCGCGGCGGGCTCGGGGTTTGCAGACTGCGTGTGAAGCACATGAAGTAAATCGTCTTTGATTCCTAAAATAAACCCACATTTTAAAAAATGCCCTTATTTTGCTCCTTCCCAAAGGAAAGGGTAAAACTCCATCAGGGCTTATTAGGTATTATTTTTGGTTAATAACCATTATACTCCTTTTTCCACTTTTTTTACAGCCTTGAGTGGGCCAGTGTGTGTTGCGAGTGCCCAGGGACATTAATGAGCGATGTGGTCACATTGCAGGGAAATTACACTCCAAGGCACCTATTTCCAACCGTTTCCATCTCATGGAACACATAAACTAATTACTAAAATTCTGCAGCACATCAAAAAATATAATTTTTGCCAACCTGACAAAAAAAAGGTATATTTTTTATTCATTCACACCAGACAGCTGTTGTGTTGGCTGTTGTCATTTTTAAATGTGACAGTCTAAGGGAAGAGGGGTCAGGTCCCCTGACTAAACAGGCAGGTATGACATGTTTTAAAAATTCTTATGGCACACCAGTTGAAAATTGCTGCTCTAAGGTGTTCACAACATTTTGTACAGTGATTATCTGTACTGCTGTAGATCATCTACCAAGTATTGAGTTAGCGATTTTGTATCTCCTGGAATCAAGAAAGAAAAAAAAGAAAGTTTAATCAAAGGGTTAAACTTTCCCAGAATGCTTGTCTGCAGGCCATAAACCTGCAAGTGTGTCTGTGTAGGAGGTTTCATGTTTTATGCATCCCTACCATCAGTAATAAAAATGGAATCAACCATGATAGAGGAAATGTTAAATTAGATATTTTAGATAGATAAATTAGATACAGATGACCATATATACAGATACATACATATGTAGATGTCTCCAAGGATTGGCAGAGGGTATATACATACACACATATATATGTATATGTGAGTGGTCTTGATGCATTTATATGATCTTGATTTGATAGATAGACATTTGTTTTTAATTAAAATTATATATACATAATTTTTTTCAAGGATGATGCCTGGGTCCTGTTGTGTGTCCCACACAGCATCGCCTTGGTCAGACTGAAGGAGCCATCACTACAGTGTTTGCTGGAGGGAGCAGCTGGGGGAGATACAGGGGAGCACGGAACGGGACTAAAATTGGGAGGGGCCTCAGAGATGTACAGTGAGAGAGAGAGAACAAGCTCCTTGGGAGCCATCTCTCAGACACCAGAAAGGCAGGCATGTGACCGAGGGGCTCCGGGCCTGGGGAAGAGACCTTGACGCCACTCGACTTGAAGAAACAGGCTGAGATGGGGCGTGTCCACCAGCTCCCTTCCCACTCACAGGAGACTTTCATATATATGTATGTATGAGATTGATTGATTCAGACTGACTTCTAAAACCAAAATTTAGGGTCTCCACTCTCATGAAGACTGATTGAAAAATGAAGCAGTGTGTATAGTATGTGATTGGTGAACAAGAAGGATATACTCTCAGTTCATTAATGTCAACTGGCTTTTGGATATCTAATTGTTGAAAACTAATTACAGAGTCTTTTAAAATTTCACAACTGCATGCTAACTTTTTCAGATACAGGGCTATTAGTGTGTTCTGTTTCCTTTTGCACCCACTTCAGTGAACCTTATTTTTAATTTCTTTATTTCATCTAAGTTGTCAAATTTGTTGGCATTAAATGGTTTTTAATATTTGTTTTATATGTTTCTCTATTGATTTCTCTACTTTAGTTTCTGATATCAATAATTTGTGTTTTATCTCTTTTTTCTTGATAGATCTTGCAAGGAATTAATCTGTTTTACTTATCTTTCCAATGAGCCAACTTTCAACGTACTGATTTTCTTTATTGTTTGTCTGTTTTCTTTGTCAGTTATTTTTGCTCTTATCCTTATTATTTCTTTGGATTTATTTGCTTTTCTAGCTTTTTGATTTGGTAGCTTAGGTCATTGACTTTTAAAAAATATTGAAGTTATGATTTTCTCTTTAGGTTCTGCTCTAGCTATATTCCAAAGACTTTGAATGTTGTGTTTTTATTATCATTTAGTTCAAAATATTTTCTAATACCCCGAGTAATTTTTTTCAACCCATAGTTACTTAAAAGAACGTTTCTTACTTTCTTAATGTTTGGAGATTTTTTGGTTATTTATATCTAATTAAATTCAGTGCTGCTCCAAAAATATACTCAATATGATTTTAATCTTTTTTAATTTATCAAGCCCTAATTTATGGCCTGGCATATCATTTATGTTGGTGACTATTCCATACGCACCTGAAAACAGTCTGCAGTTAACAGACCAAGTAGGTCAGGTTGTTAAATAATGTTACTCAATTTATCTGTATCATTTTGACTTTACCTCCTTGTATTTACCAGTTACTGCCAATGGTTTGTTAAAATTTACAACTATATTGTATGGAAGAGTTTCAGGAAACTGGTGTTAATGCTTTAAATATTTGATAGAATTCTCCAGTGAATCCATCTGGTCTTCAGCTTTTCACTGTTGGAAGATTTTTCATTATTGATTCAATCCCCTTACTCATTATTGGTCTGTTCAGATTTTATAGTTCTTCAGAATTCAGTCTTGGCAGGTTATGTGTTTCGAGGAATTTATGCATATTTTTCTAGGTTGTCCAATTTGTTGGTGTACACCATTACTCATAATATTCTCTTACAGTTCTCTTTATTTCTGAGGCATTGGTTGTAATGTCCTTTCTTTCCTTTCTGATTTTAGTTATTTGAATTTTCTCTCTTTTTTAATCTAGCTAAGGGAATGTCAATTTATCTGACCTTTTAAAAAACCTAACTTTTAGTCTCATTGATTTTTAATTGTTTTTCTATTCTCTATTTCACTTGTCTCTGCTCTAATCTTTATTTTGTCCTTCATTCTGGTACTTTTGGGTTTAGTTTGCTTTTCTTTTCTAGTTTCTTTTTTAAAAATTTTATTTATTAATATGAGAGAGAGAGAAAGGAAGAGGGGGAGAAAGAGAGAGAGAGACATTGATTATGTTCCACTTATTGATGCCTTCCTTGGTTACTTCTTGTATGTGCCCTGACCAGAGACTGAACCCAAAACCTTGGTGTATCAGGACAATGCTCTAACCAACTGAACTAGCTGGCCAGGCCTCTTTTCTAGTTTCTTGAAATGTAAAAATTAATTTGCTGATTTGAGATCTCTTTTAAAAATGCTATTTTTTATCTATAAACTTTCCTCTTAGCATCGCTTTTGCTATAGTCCATAAGGTTTGGTTTGTTGTATTTTCATTTTCATTTGTCTCAAGGTATCTTCTAATTTCCATTGTGACTTCTTTGATCCATTGTTTAATTTACACATAATTGTAGGTTTTCCAGTTTTCTTTGTGCCATTGATTTCTAGTTTCATTCCATTGTGATGAAAAAGAAAAGATACTTTTTATGACTTTTGTCTTTTTAAATTTGTTAAGACTTGTTTTGTGGCGTAATATTTGGTCCGTGCTCAAGGGTAGTCTGTGTGCACTGGAGAAGAATGCATGTTCTGCTCTTGTTGGGTGGTCGTATGGCTGTTCTGTCCAGTTGGCTTACAGTGTTGTTTCATTCCCTATTACTTTTCAAGTTTTTTGTCTGATTGTCCTCTCCACTATTGAAACTGGGGGTAGTGAAGTCTCGTACATTATTGTGTTTTTCTCTATTTCTCCCTTCATTTCTGCCTCTTATATTTAGGAGCTCTGAGATCTGGTCAATAAATATTTACAGGTGTTCTATCTTCCCAGTGGATTGACTCTTTTATCATTATATAGTGTCCTTCTTTGTCTCAAACAGTTTTTGATTTAAAGTCTGTATTGATTGATATGGAAGAGCCATTCCTGGCTACCATTTGTGTTACCATTACCTTTTGCATCTCTTTTGGTTACCATTTGTGTGGAATATTTTTTCCATCCTTTCATGTTCAGACTAAATATGTCCTTAAATCTGAAGTGAGTCCTGTATGGCATAGTGTCCTATAAGTCCTTTATACCTTTTTCACTTTTTTTCATTTTTTTCTTTTTGCTCCTCTAACTCAGTGACTTCAAATGACTTGTTTTGAGTTTATTCTTTCTTCTGCCTAATCAAGTAAGTTGTTGAACACCTCTAATTTTTCAGTTCAGTTATTGTATTTTTTAGCTTCATAATTTCTGTTCGGTTCTGTTTATAGTTTCTGTCTTTGACAGTGTTCTCATTTTGTTCATGTGTCATTTAGTTGTCTATCTGTATTCTCTCCAGCTCACTGAGCATCTTCGCATTATGACAATTATTTTAAATTCTTTGTCAGGCGGTCCATAGATCGGCATTTCTTCAGGATTGTTTCTGGATTTTTATTTTGTTCCTTTGATTTGGCCTGTTTCCCTGTTTCTGCATATGCCTTGTAAGTTTTCTTTCTGGGCCTTGGGCATTTGAGAAAACCAACCACCGTTCCTAGGCTTTGCATACTGGCTCTGTGCAGGCAAAGACCGTCACCAATCTTCCTGCTGGGGTCTAGGGCCTCTCGAGCCTTTTTGAGTATCTTTCTCGCTTGGTGTCTACCCACAGAACTGCAGCTCTAACATGGTAGTCAACCCTGTTTTCAGCAGCTGCCAAACCCTGATATGGATCCCCTCAGGGCTTGAAATAATATGAGACAGAGTCTACCATATTTTTCTGTGTATAATGCACACTTTTTTGCCCAAATTTTTGAGGGAAAAATAAGGATGTGCAGTACACGTGGGTATAATGATTACGTACCATGGGTATAATAGTCCCGTGTATAATGTGCACAAAAACGTGGGTGTGCACTATACACGGCAAAATACCATCATTCCTCCTGCAGCCACCAGACAAGCTGGAATGCTGGACTCACAACCCACTCTTTTGTTTTCCTCCCAGTTGCCCTGCAGCTGTGTCCCATGTAGAGGGAGAGACACAGATAGACACAGCAAATGCCAGGGATTTTCCTGCCTCTTGTGCTGGAATCCCTTCTTGGTTTTACAGCGGTTTAGGTGCTTCTCCACTGGTCCGGGGAGCTCTCGCAGAGGTGTTCTGGTCTGTAGTTGATTTGCTGTATCTGTGGAGGAGGGGAGGGCTGTCACTTAATCTGCTGTACTGCCAGCATCACTCTCCTGCTTTTGTTTTTGAAGAATATTTTGACTTGATATGGAATTCTAACTTGACAGTTCTTTCCTTTCAGCCCTTTAAAAGTTTTATTCCATTGCCTTCAGGTTCCATCGTGTTAGATGCAACATCAGGTTAGAATTCTTACTTTTGTTCTGAAGGTAATGTGCCGTTTCCCTTTGCCCTGTTTAATCTCCGGTTTCAGCACATCTGGCCATGATATACTTGTGGTCTTCATCAGTTTTGGCCATTGTCTCTTCAGATATTTATTCTGAGCCATTCTCTTCCTCATTTAAACATATAGAAGAAAATTCGATATTTCCCACAGGTTATTAAGGCTCTTTTCCTTCCTTTCTTCTTTTTCTTCTTCTTTCTGTTTAAGCTTCAGATTGGACAGTTTCTATTACATTTGAGGATGCTGATTCTTTCTTTTTTTAATTTACTTTTAGAGAGAGGGGGAGGGAGAGAGAAAGAGGGCAAGTGAAATATCAGTGTGAGGTTGCCTCTTGTACACCCTCCACTGGGGACATGCCCTGCAACCCAGGTATGTGCCCTGACTGAGAATCAAACCTGCAACCCTTTGGTTCGCAGGCCCGCAGTCAATCCACTGAGCTATACCAGTCAGGGATGATTCTTTCTTCAAAAGTGTAATGTTAAGTTCATCATGTGAAATTTTCATTTCCAGTTATTTTTTTATTTCTGGAATTCTGTCTTTTCTCTCTCTGTCTCTGTTTCTTTTTTTTTTAAAGATGTATTTATTTATTTATTTATTTTTAGTGAGGGGAAGAAAGGGAGAAAGAGAGAGAGAGAAACATCAATGTGTGGTTGCCTCTCATGTGGCCCCCACTGGGGACCTGGCCCACAACCCAGGCATGTGCCCTAACTGAGAATCAAACCTGGGACCCTTTGGTTCATAGCCCGCGCTCAATCCACTGAGCCACACCAGCCAGGGGTGTTTCTTTCTTTTTTTTAAAAGATTTTATGTGTTTTCTTCTTAGGGGAAGGGAGGGAATGGGAAACATCAATGTGAGAGAAACCTCAATTGGTTGCCTCTCACACATGCCCTGACCAGGGACTGAAACCTACAACCCAGGCACGTGCCCCAACTGACCAGTAATCGGACCGACAACATTTCTGTCTGCAGGCTGGTGCTCAGTCCCCTGAGCCACACCAGCCAGGTCAGGAATGCTGCTTTTTGGTTTAACTCTGTTTCCTTGAGAACTTGAGGAACTAAGGTGTCCCTACAGGGGAAAAGACAGCTCAGCTTGAATCTTACTCAGTATCTAAGCTTTCCTTCTTTCAAAGAAAGCATTCCTTCCCATTTTCACCTGGCTTTTGTTGTACTTCAGTGCCTTCAGGTACCTGACTTCAATATTTTGTCCAGAACCCATCACTGTTATTGGCAAATACACACTTCTCTGCCTTTACTGAACTGAAATACTGGATGTGATTCTTGAATATGTGGTGTTTGTTTCCTTAAAAGTTGTCTTGCATTTAAAAAAATTACTGTGGAATTACATCAAAAACACATTTAACTCTGGCCAGGGGCTTGGTTGGTTGGAGCATCATTCTACATGCCAAAATATTGCAGGTTCGATTCCTGGTTGGGGCATGTGTGGGAGGCAACTGATGGATGTTTCTCTCTCACATCTGTGTTTCTCTCTGTCTCTCTCTCTGTCTGTCTCTCTCTCCTCCCCCAATGCCCCTTCCCTTTCTCTCTAAAAAAATAAATCTTTAAACATGTTTGGGTGAGGATTAAAAAACGCACACACATTTATCTCCACTCTGAAGTTAGAAACCAACATAAATTTAGAATCACCCTGCATGAGGGTTATAGGTGCTTAATATTAAAAACCAGAGTAAACCAGGAGTTGGCAAACTTTTTCTGTGCTTTAACGGAGCAGAGAGTAAATAGGTCACTCTCTGACTGTGTGCACTTACAGTCTCTGCTGCAGCCACCCAGCCTGCCATTGTAGGTGAGTGCAAAACTGGGGAAATGTAAGTGAATGAGGGTGGTCAAAAAAGCCCTATTACAGACACTGAAATTTGAATTTTGAATTTCATGTGATTTTCACATGTCATGAATGATATTCTCTTTTCAAACTTTCTTTAACCATTTCAAAATGTAAAAAACCATTTCTAGCTCACAGGCCATACAAAAACAGGCAGTGAGTCTGCAGGGTCTGGCCCACAAGCTACCGTTTCCTGAGCCCTGGAGTGCACTCTGCAGGAAATAGTGTCACCTCTCGATCACTCTATTCACTCTTCTCCTGTGAGCCAATGTTGTTTGAATGACCGATCACACATAGGTTTTCAACCACTTCCTTCTTTTAGCCTAGTGAACTGGGTCTGAGATGTGAATGTGCCTGAGAATTGCTTTGCAGAATTGTTCACACAAAACTCTGTGTTCTGTACTTAATTGCCTGTATACAGTTTTTGCTTTACGTCTGACCTTAGAACATGACTCCAGCATACAGGCCTCTCAAGAAATCGCTGTTCCCAGTGTGACAGTTGTCAGGTTACTGCCTCTCTACTCCAGGTCCTCCCCTCTCTGCCCTGCCATGGATGTTGGAAGTGGGCCCTGTAAACACTTCTCCTTCGGCAGGACGCAGCGTTCACCTTTGTCAGAAGAGGGCTGAGGGGTCCGCTGGAGAGGAAGGAGCTTCTCTTCCTGATCCCAGCAGGTTCTCAGCTGCTTGTGCCTGTGGTCCCGGTAACCAGAAGAAGTGGGGATTCCCAGTAGCTCCGCTGCTGCACTCAGCATCCAGTGGGTTCCCTGACACCCCTGCCGGCTTCCCAGGAAGTCTCACAGAAGTCCCAGAAAGTTCCAGAAGGGGACTTCCCAGTGAATCGCAGCAACAGCAATGCTACCCCCACAGGTAGTTTTTCAAGAAGGTCCTCCAGGGCCCCAGAGAGTGGCTTCCCAGCGAATTCTGTTGGCATCGCCCGCAGGTGGTTTTCAGGGTTCCACCAGCACCCCAGAGGACAGCTTCTTGGCAATACCCAGCAAGCCTTGCAGGCACCCGGGGGCAACTTGCCCACAGTTTCCCCTAGCACCCCCAGGTGGGTCCTTGCTTGCTGGCCCGAGCTTGCTGCACCCCAGCTGACTTTTCACCATCCAGTAGGCCTTGGCTGCATCACCCCGGCGAGCTCCGGATCTCTCTGGGGGACCCCAGCGCTCTGCTTCAGCCCCAGCAGTGGGGCTGCTCCCCACTGTGTGTCTCTGGAGTTCTCTTTCCTCTTAGTCGTCAATCCCTTGCTAGTATAAATAGTTAATGAATTCTTTATTACACTTTCCCTGTTCAAATGAACGTGTGGTTTCTGTCTCCTGACCAGCTCTGATTAAACCCACCAGCCCAGGCCTGGTGGTTCAGTTGGTTGGAGCCTCATCCCATGCACCAGTGGGTTGCAGGTTCAATCCCCAGTTCAGGAGCGTACGGGAGGTGACTGATCAGTGCTTCTCTCTGTGTCTCCCTTCCCTGTCTAAGGTCGACAAACATATCCTTGGGTGAGGATTAAAAATAAGAAACCCACCAGTTTCAGAACTTTCGGAACAGCAGCTGACAGGGGTGATGGGGGTGCTGGTGGCAGATGGGGGGCGTGGAGCTGGTCCAGAACGTGTTCAGTGGTGAGAGTCGTCTACACAATGACTGTTCCTTTTAGACCATAACAAATAACATGTCTGTTTGAAAATAACTTCCTTTGAACTACAAATGTGTCTTGTGTGTTGAATAACTTACAGCTCTTTATCCGTAGATTCATTTCAGAGGTGATCGCCATGTTATACTATCCCATTCATTATAAATATCTCGCTCTTTGTTTTTATTTAAATAAACAAAGGTCTTGTGTTACGTTTATTACTCTTTTTTCCTTTTTGTTTTCCGTACACCAGCAGCATGGAGGTTAGGGATGTGTGCAGTACGAATGCCTGGAGGCTGACTTTGTGCCGTGACTTGTTCGCAGGCGTCGAGGAAGGCCTGCCCGAGGTGAAACCCCCGCGTCCGGTGAATGGGACGCAGCTCCACTCCGGAGAAACGGAAATACTCAGAAAAGCAGTCCAGGACTACTTCTGCTTTTGTTACGGTAAAGTGCGCTGGAAGCATTAATTCTCTGAATTGTTCCCTATGGAGTAGGACAGAGTTAGATCATTTTATTGCTGTGACTGTTTAGGTTTGTAACATTTGAAAATTCACATTCTCATCAAGCAAAGAGCCCGTTCTTAACGTACCAGATCAGGTTTTGTTACAGAAGACAGGTTAGTTTGCTCTGGCCCATCGAAACCTCCAGCCTAGACGGACTTCAGTCTTTGCTCCCATTTTAAGGAGCCCCCACTCCTCAGCCAACCAGTTACTTAAAGATTTTTGTTACTGCTGTGGTCAGCAGCCTCACCCTCATCTGCCTCTCCCTCGACCCACATCTTTCCACAGGCATTAAGACAGGGATTTTTTAAACATACCTACACATCGTTATAAAAAGCTGGATAACCAAATAACTATGCAGGTGTCATACTTGATTGTGCAGATGTACCTTAGTGTCTTGGGGCCTTGTTTATCTCTCCTCGACAGCTGTGCACACTTATGTGACCTGCAGGTCCCTGTGAGCCCTGGACTTTGGTGACCCCCCAGCACAAGGGGTCTTGGGACCTCAGGCCACACTCCTCTATGCACAGTGGAGCTCCAGCACCTTTGGGCTGGCGGCCAGTATAGAAAGACACACAGCCCCCGATGGTGACATGAGACCATGTTAATGTCATAACTTTTCCACAGGCAAGTTGGCCTGACTTGTTTGGTGTGACATAGAGACAATTAAGCTTTGAATGGAGGCCCTGTCCTCTTTGGCAGCAGCCCAAGTAACCACGGGGTGCTCTCTGCAGCCCTGGTGTGCCCGGGAAAGTACCCTGAATTGTATAGCCTCCAAGAGAATGGAAAAAAGATCTGTTATTTCCTCTTTTGTATGTGAAGATTTAAAATAAATATTAAAGGGTTTTTTTTTTCCCTGGCTAGTGTGGCTCAGTGGATTGAGCACCAGCCTGTGAACCAAAGGGTCATAGGTTCATTTCCCAGTCAGGGCACGTGCCTGGGTTGCAGGCCAGGTTCCCCAGTGCGAGGTGCGCAAGAGGCAACCTCACATTGATGTTTCTCCCCTCTCTTTCTCCTTCCCTTCCCCTGTTTAAAAATAATTAAATAAAAAAAATCTTTTTTTAAGGGTTTTTTTGTCCCTCTGGTTGGGAATTTTTCTAACTTGGGGTATGGAGAAATAGGGTGCCGTCTGTTTCTAATGTATCTTCAAAGCCAGATGTCACCACCTGCGTTGATCACACTGTGTGAAACTGACTGGGAGGGTCTCACACCCGTAGCATTTAAAGTCATCGTGCCTCTTCTATCTAGGTAAAGCGTTAGGAACAGCAACAATGGTGCCTATTCCGTATGAGAAGATGCTGCGAGATCAGTCGGCTGTGGTGGTGCAGGGGCTTCCAGAGGGAGTTGCCTTTCAGCACCCGGAGAACTATGATCTTGCGACTCTGAAGTGGATTTTGGAGAACAAAGCGGGCATCTCATTCATCATAAACAGGTGACGGGCTCTATCCCTTCCTAACAGCTTAGTTAAAGATAAACTGAGGGCTTACTTGCGGTTAGTTAATTATGTTCTGTTACATTTAGAAGTTGTTTATTCCAATGTTTAATCTGTCTGTCTTGTGTGTTCATACTGGGTAATAGTGTTGGTTTTCTTGCAGACCTTTCCTAGGTCCGGCAGATCAGCGAGGTAAGTGCCAGCTTCTCTTATTTAGTGACTGCCCTTGTCTGCTAAACCACTTCTGCTTTTCTAATTAAAATGCAAGTTTGGCACATTCTAAAGCCTGTTTATTCTTTGCCTTTCCTCCTGGAGGAGGCAGCCCCTGACATTCCAGGGTGGGTGGTCATGACATTTGCAGGGTACACAGCTTAGGGAAAGATGCCCACCTAGAAAGCTGAGACACCACCCTCCCCCCAGCCAGCACTCTAGTGAGTTTCTGCATCCAGACCCCAGACAGCCGTACACCTACCTTGCCCTTGTGCCCAGGCGAGGGAGCATTCTGGGGTCACGTCCTGGTCTTTGATCACCACCGTGAGCCAGACATTGTTGGGTTCCCAAGTGGGTCTGGGATGTGTGGCTCTTCCCGAGCTTCTGAAACTCACAGTCTCGGAGGAGTGAGACTGTCCAGCAGGGAGCCTGGTGTGGCCCGTGCTCTCAGAGTGGCTGGAGGAAATCCCTGAGAGCCCCTGGAACGGGGTTAGAGTTGTGTAGTTGGAGGGGCTTCCTGGGGAACGGGCCCTCCAGAGACGCAGGGTGTCGACAGGCTGGTCCTGCCAGGAAGCACCTGCAGTGCAATCGGGCAGGAAGCGGTGCAGAGTGTGTGTGAGGACACAGCTGGGAACCAATGAGCCTTTATAATCTCCTGAACTTGTGATTATGAAGAGACTAATAATAATAATAATTTACCAGAAGTGTTTAGAGATCTCTCTATACCCAGTTTTCTCAGATTATTGTTCAGAATGTAATTGGAAACCATAACTGGATATGAAAGATCAGGTCTAACGAGGGTGTCATACTGAGACTGTGTAGGTAGACGTGGCCTAGGGGGTGCAGGGCTGGGTAGGCACAGTTCACAAGGCGCACCATGGGGTACAGAGGGCAGTGTGGCACGCTCTGAGCACAGACTATTCACAGGGCAGAGTTTGCTCCTGGAGCAATTGTAAGCTCCTGGAATCCTCTCGCTCACCTTAAAGGAGGGATTTGAAGGTGAGAGTGGCAGGGACCTGGTGATTGTTGGCCGGATGACTTGTATTTTCATTATAGAACAGTAGTGATAGTGGCCAGCCCTTCTTTAGTGCTCACACTGTTCTAAGTACTTTACACATATTAACTCTCACCCAGACACCGTTTTCAGACAGAAGACCAGAGGCACATGGAGGTTTACTAAGTGGCTGGAGGTCACCCAGCTGGTGAGCAGTGACATGGGGTCCACACCTGTGCTCCAGCCCCAGCCGGCTCCTCAGCCCCCATTCTGCCCGCACACATGACCCCGGAGCGTGGGGTCAGGTTTGAGTTGGGGTCAACCGCACTGCCGTTCCATGATGACGTAGAGATGGGAGTTCTGCTCTGTCTGTACTTGCTGCCACTTAATATGCCTTTGAATGTTGTCATAGTTCAAGACGTGGAAAGGGGCTGGTGTGTGTCTTTTTACTCCTGCACAGGTGGACCTGGGGCGGTAACAGATGCTGAGAGATCAGGGCCATCGCCAAGTGAAAGGTAAGGAATAAATAAAAAATACAGCCCACACCAAGCCCCAAAGGGTTACTTTTTAGACCAGAAAGTCTTCCTTACTTTGCTCTACGGCTGACCCGTGAACTACCTGGCTTTGAACCACACGGCCCCTCTCGCACCCGTGGCGGACCAGCGCAGTGCAGACCCCGTCGTTCAGGGGTCGCCTGCGTCTTCAGTCTGTGGCTGGGAGTCCACGTCTGTGGGGGGCCGACTTAAATCACATTCAGGTTTTCCACTGTGTGGTGGCTTGGTGCCCCTAACCCACCGCACCCCCGTGTCCAAGGGTCAGCTGTACATTCTCTATTCAAAAAGATGTTTGGGATTATAAGGCTGTATTCAGTTGACACCTTTAATTTTGTGACAGATTATTAAGAACATGAATGCTAAAGCTGTGGCAGTTTTGCGTTCAGTCTGTTGTGGGAAGAGGGATTTGGCAGCGTGGAGATCTGGGGATTTGCATGCACCGTGTCGAGCGCCTGTGCTCAGTCCTCCCCCGCCGGTCCTGACCGGGGTTCCCTTCTCCTTTCAGCTGTGGCCCCATCCATGTGAAAACCGAACCCATGGAAGATTCTGGTATGTACACCAATGCTTTCAGAATCTAGTCACTTGACTCCTTTCTCTTGTTTACTTAAAAAAAAATCTCAATAAACTAAGAATAGAGAACTTCCTTGACTTGGTTTGTTAAAATCTACCAAAAACCACAACTAACCTTAGAGTCAATGGCGAGAAACTAGAATCTTGCCGCCCAAGTTGCTGAGCAAGGCAAGGCTGTCCCCACTCCTTCCCACTTCCTGCTGGAAGTCCTAGTGAATGCAGGCAGACAGGAAGAGGAAATACAAGGTACACAGATTGGGGAGGAAGAAAGAAAATTGTGTTGTTCACAGATGACCTGAATTTGCAGAAAATCTGAATGAATCAACCACAGAAATGGGAACTAAGGTATTTGCAGAATAATCCTATTTCATTCACATATCTAGGAAAGAGCCTTCTAATTCAGTAAATGCTAGGGCTTGATATTATTTAGTAAATATATTTGTGGACAAAATATTATTTTAATTATATTGAAATTAGAACCTGAATGTGAAATGAGTTAAAAAGCCTTGAGCACACATTTGGAATTATGGCTTGACTTAAAAATAGAGCAATGTTTTCATTTTTGGACATATTTTACTACTTTCTTGAGCTCTTCCTTCATTTATAAACATTATGCAGCCCTGGCTGGTGTGGCTCAGTGGATTTAGCGCTAGCCTGTGAACCGAAGGGTCTCCAGTTCAATTCCTGGTCAGGGCACATGCCTGGGTTGTGGGCCAGGTCCCTACTTAGGGGCATGTGAGAGGCAGCTAATCAATGTTTCTCTTACATATCATGTTTCTATCCCTCTCTCCCTCCTTTCCCCTCTCTCTAAAAAATAAAATCTTTTAAAATAAGTAAATAAATGTTCTATAATAAACATGCATTACTGAAACAATGTATATTGGAAAAAATCCCTCTTCAGTGGGTCATAGGAGTTCATCTCCATCCCTGCCTCACCCCACTCCTCAAAAAAGAAAAATGGCATTGATCAGACAGAAAATGTTAAAAGGTTAAAAATAGATTTTTTAAAAAATTTCAAATGTTTAACCAAGAGATGGGAAAATACTGAGAGTATTAAAAGTGGAAAAGTTAAAAAACTCAAAATAATCAAGTACATGAAACTGAAACTCAGACCTCAAAAAGGTAAAAATGAACCCTGGCTAGTGTGGTTCAGTCAGATGGAAGAAGGGTCTTAGTTTCGATTCTCAGTCAGGGCACATACCCAGGTTACAGGTTTGGCCCTGGGTGTGGTGCATGCAAGAGGCGATGGCACATTGATGTCTCTCTCCCTCTCTCTCCCTTCCTTCTCTTCTCTCTAAAAATAAATAAATTAAAATCTGTTTTAAAAAATGCTATTAATGAATTCTACTGTGGATTCCGTGATGCAATACAAATTACTGCCGGCTGCCTGCATGCTTCTGCGAGCGGGCCGTCAATGGACCTTATTTCCCATGATATTTGTGTAGCCCCGTTCCACAGACCCAGTGTTTAAGTGGTTTTGGATTTTGAATTCCTCTCTCTCTCTCTCTCTCTCTCTCTCTCTCTCTCTCTTATTTTGAGGAAAGGCTGCAGTAAACGTTTTCATCAGCATTTCACACAAATTCTACACTGTTAAACCTGGTTTCAGTTGCCTGGATTAAGAAGGCATTTTTCCTTGATGGCCCAGCTGTCACATGCTTATCAAATGTTTCTGTTAGTAGAGCCATTACTGCCTAATCAACTCAGAGTGTGTACTTTAATTAAAGTTTTACTATAAAATATTAACAAAAGTTATACATGTTAAATTTTTTTAAAACTCAGACTTATGAGTGTAATAAGAAAAATTATTTTTCACCCTTTCACTCTCTCCTCTCAAAACTCCATGGCCCCCTAAGGCTCTCTGCACAACTCCAATCCCTTCTCCATAGTAGGGGTAACAACTTTTAACCAGTTCGTAAAAATTCTTTCAGATTACTTACAAATAAGCACATGAATAGCATTTTTTAAGCAAAAGTAGACCTCCATTTGTCGACTTCCGTTTGATCTTTCCATCAAATTACCTTTTTGCCCTATTTCTGAGCAGATTCCTCAGCTTGATCTACCCGTTTCACTGCCATGTCCATCAGCCGTACCCATTCTGTTCCTCAGTGGTTCTAACAAATTTTCCTTTTTGATAATCACATTTTAAAAATCCAGGCTCACTATTCTTATACCAACAGCTGTTCATTTTCAGAAGACCCCTCTGAACGTGTAAACTGATGCTGAACAGTGAAGCCCAGGCTGTCCCACAGTTTGTACTGTATGTTATGAACATTCACGGTAAAATGACATGAACACTGCAGTAGCAGTTACCTATTGCTGTATTAAAAGGCACCACAACTTTTGGCTTCAGTGATTCGGTTTCCTCCCAATTCTGTGTTAGCTGGCATGGCTTCTAGTCGGAGCTGACTGGGGAGGGGCTGCACAGTCTGGGAGGCCTCGCTCCTGGGTGTGAGGCCTCAGCTGGAGGGGGCTGGGCCCCGCTCTGCTGCAGCCTCACAGCCTCACAGCCTCACAGCCTCCAGGAGACCAGCCCAGGCTTGTTCTCATGGCTGCTCAGCTTCAAAAGCAACAGGCTCTGCTGTAAATGTTTTTCAAGCCTCTGCTTATGTCCCATTGGCCACAGCAAGACACGTGGTCAGGCCCAGCTTGAAAGGGTGAAGTGGTGGCCTCACTTCCAGAGAAATGGAGTGGGCAGGTCACATTGCAAACAGGTGTGCACACTGGATGGGAGACCATTGTGGCAAAGTGTTTCAGTCTACCACTCCTTTCCCTGAAGAAGGTTGTTTTGTTTTACTATCGTAGTTTCCCCAAGTTCTCAAGTCCATTTCATTGTGAGTTAAGATTATATGTGCCAGTTCAAGTCCCACTACAGAAGAATGTTTACGTATTTCACATAAATGCACGTATATATTCAGCCACTTTAAAAAGGGAAGTTTCCCCAAACTGGGATGTAGATCTCTTTCTCCTTCCCATCTTCTCCTCCCTCCATTCCTTCCTTCATTCTTCTCTCCCTCCTTTCTTCTTTCCTTTTATATTGATTTTATATTATTTTATTTTTTTAATTCTCTCCTGAGGATATTTTTACTGTTTCAGAGATAGAGGAAGGGAGAGAGAGAGAAACATCGATGCGAGAGAAGCATCGATTGGTTGCCTCCCATATGTGGCCTGACCAGGAATCGAACCCACAACCTAGGGATGTGCCCTGCCTGGGGATCAAATCCACAACCTTTTGGTGTGTGGGATGATGCTCCAACTAACTGAGCCACCTAGCTATTTTATCTTTATAATATTTATATTTTTATGTGGATATGCCATTTGATCATAGCAAGTGAACAAGTTCCTTTGCTGATTATAATGTTGCTATGGTAATCAAAACAGAACCTGAAAGTTCTATCAGCTGGTCATATTTCTGTGTTGGTGGGTTTGGCCTAACATAATTCTGTAATTTCCATCACATTTCAAAGGCATTCCACTGAAAGCAGCAGCGGTGTCAGTCAAGAAAGAATTGGAGGATCCTAATTACTATCGATATAACATGCAAGGTAATACTGTTTTATAATCACCTTCATCTCCAAAATTTATTCATGAGGAAAAGTTTTAATTACCTCCCATCTGAGAAATAGGCAAAGACTGAGAAAGACCTTGCACCTTCCCCTGTGCCCTAGCACGCTGTCATTTAAAGAAAACAGTGTGCAGTCATCAGGTGGATTCTGTTTGGCCTAATCTGTGTGCTTGTAAGCATACGTGAATGTGAAAGTATTTCCAGGTGCATTTGAGTGAGTTTGTCTTTTAGTACTCTTATTTTGTGTGTTCTAAAATGTTTCCTCCTCAATCCTGTCTGGTCCAGTCTATCCCTATGTTACTGAGAAAATATTTCAAAGTTAAAAGAAATGGAGATGAGAGTTAAGAAATTCAAATGTCCTTAATAATAGTTGCTTCATTGACATCTTGCAGGTTAAATGGGGGGCAGAAGAGCATTCTTAGCAGACACACACGATTTTCAGTGTGGCGCAGGTGGGCGGCCTGTGCTGTTCTGTGGCTCAGTCCTCCACCCAGAGACGGGAATCCTGCAGGGCCCCAGCGTGATACCAGTCGGGCGGGACGGTGTGTCACCTCGATGGCTGTGGTCCAGCACCCTGCTCCTTTCTCCGTCTCTGTGCCCCTCTGGGGATGTGGGCAGCGTGCAGGACGGTTTGCAGTTTCATTCCTTAAACATTGTCATCACATTGGAAATGTTTTCTGCAAAATCTTCGAAATCTTCCAACAGCATCATGTAGCTCCATACATTTTACTAAGAACTTTTTTACAAAGACATCTAAAGGTAGAGACTAACGGGAGTGTCTGTTTTTACTGCTGTCCCCCAGGCCAGGCCCCCACCCGCCTGTGGCAATTCCTGACGACCAGTCTCCCTCCCCCTGGACAGGGACCGTCCACCCTATGCCATTGCGTCCCCTCACAACAGTTGTTCACTGAAGCCTGGGACCCGCCCAGGCCCTCCCCTGCTCACACGCTGCCTGTGGCTCCTCACCTCCTGTAGAGCCCAGTTCACAGCAGCCTGTCTACTGCTCTTTCCAGACCCCCTCCTTTTCAGTCTGCCTCCCTCCCCATCCTGCCTTTGCACACACTGCTCTCTCAGATTCCTGGAACAGGCCCTGAATCCTCCTTCCACCCGGCTTTGGATAACCCCATCCCTCTGTGTGACTCCCTGCTTACTCACACACTCCTGGTGAGTTCCAGCCCTCTTTCCGGCAGCCAGGATCTCAGCCCCCTGATTGCACTCAGCATTTAGTGTGGCCTGCTGTGTTCTGTCCGTGCCTTTGCTGGGGACTCCCTTAGCTAGCAGTGAGCTTCTGGCAGGGAGACCCAGCATCTTGCTCCAGCCCTGGAGCCCAAGCTTAGGGCTTTGAACACACTGGGCACTCACATGTACGTGTGTGTGTGTGTGTTTTAAAGATTTTATATATTTATTTTTAGAAAAAAGGGGAGGGAGGGAGAAAAGGGGAAAAACATCGATGTGTCAGAGAAACATCAATCAGCTGCCTCTCACACGCCCCCAACCGGGGAGCTGGCTCGTAACCCAGGCATGTGCCCCGTCCAGGAATAGAACCAGCAAGTGTCCTTTAGGTTTGCAAGACAACGTTCAACCCACTGAGCTACACCAGTCAGGGCTCATGTGTACTTGTTGAATTGAGTGTGTCCTGTACAGCAAATCAGTGTAACCTCTATTTCTAAGTTACAGTTGTTTTCTTTTTAAAGTACTTATAATTAAATTATGTCTTGATTCCCAAGAATACATTTTTTAGTTTTTTATTTATTGATCGATTTTAGAGAGAGAGGAAGGAAAGAGAGACAAACATCAATTTGTCATTCCACTTATATACACATTCATTAGTTGATTCTTGTATGTGCCCTGAGCAGGGATCAAACCCACAACCTTGGCATTTCGGAACAATGCTCTAACAACCGAGCTACCCAGCCAGGACCCCACAAATATAGTTTTTGTTTTTTGTTTTTTTAAAGACTATATTTATTTATTTTTAGAGAGAGGGGAAGGGAAGGAGAAAGAGAGGGAGGGAAACATCAATGTGTGGTTGCCCCTCACATGCCCCCAACTGGGGACCTGGCCTGCAAGTCAGGCATGTGCCCTGGGCACATGGGCACATTGAACTGGCAACCCTTTGGTTTGCAGGCCTGCACTCAATCCACTGAGCTACACCAGCCAGGCCCAAGAATATTGTTTTTTAAGTTAAATGACCTTGGTGTTGATTAAAACGTATACAGTGAGCATAGGCTACTTGTAGAGTCTGCTCCCAAAGTTAGCAGTGGAATAAATAAGTGATTAGATAGATGTACCTGCAGTCCTTCTATCTTAATTTTTCAGAAAGAAGTGCATTACTTTAAGAAAAACATTTAGGTTAAATATATAATATACATTATAATATGTATCATATAATATATGTTATATATAATAAATATATAACTTTTCTCATTCTTGGCTTGGAAATGACAGAACTATTCAAGAGATATTTTTTGTAGAATTCCTTTAGTTGGGCAGCTTCCTTCTTTTTTAAAAAAATTATTTGTAATCCTACAACCAACACACTTAGTGTTTTTTTAAATATATTATATTTATTCACTTTTAGAGGGAGGGAGAGAGATGGAGAGGGAGAGGAACGTCAGTGTATGAGAGATACATCGATCGGTGGCCTCTCGTATGCATTCCGACAGGGAACTGAGCCCAAACCAAGGCATGTTCCCCGACTGGGAACTGACTGGTGGCATTTTGCTTTGTGGTACAACACACAGCCAACTGAGCCACACCGATCAGGGCAGTCTCCTTCTTTATGACCAAAGAGTTAAAAATGCCAGTTATCATGGACTGTATTTCTAGCACTACTTGTTTTTGTAGCCATTTAGGTTAAATACTCATAATTTGAAGAATTGATGTCTTTGAATAATCTTTAAGTAAGGGAGAAATTTTTAAACCCATAAAGGCTACAAATGTGACCTGCTCAGACTAATGATTACCCTTGGGGACCCCCGCCCCAGTAAAGTCAGCCATTGCCCCACAGCGTTTAGAAGGTGATGCAGACACCGGCCCGCAGTGTCCACAGTGTTATGGATGAGGTACGAGACAAATTCACACAGACTACCAAGTCCTGTGGAGGAAAAGGGATGGCACGGTCACTCTCTCAAGAGCGCACTGACCCTTGCCTTAAAAGGCTTTTATTGGCTTCCTAATAGCATACATCAAAGAAAGTTTTTGTTCATTATGCTCAGGTTTGCTTTAGGTAATTACTTTTTACAGATAGCAGTGGAAGGGATGTTACTGATTACTTCTTACAGATTAACAAGGAAAAAATGTTGCAAATGTAAGGGAACAATAAGAGTAACAGGTCTGGTTACACTTCAGTCCTTGGGAGAATTAGCACAGACTTCAGGAAGTTACTTTAAAGATGTGCAGTAAGCATTTGCTGCCTGAACTCAGGTTGAGAGAGTTTTTAGCAAGAGCAAGTCACAAAGCAACCTAGGTATAATGCAGGCCTGATTTTCCACAGGAGAACCAATTCCTTGGGGTTTGGCTCCTGTGTGCCACAATACGCCTATTGGGCTTTTCAATAGGGCTGAGCTACAGTTGCCATTGCCAAGCAGATCAGTTCCCTACAAGAAGGTCATGTGAGGTTTCTATGAAAATCTGATTCCCCACTCAACCCCACCAAGACCTCACACTCTGTCTGCAGCACAGACCTCTTGGAAAATCCGCGACACACACACATGCTTGGTCTTGTGGAGCCCACAGAAGTCCCATAAGGTCGTTTACACATACAGGGACCTCATCACCAGGGATCCTGGAAATGCAAAACGTACAGTACAAGCTTAGCTGAGATACTCTATGTGGGGGCTTCCCTGATCTTGGTGCATGTAAGAATATCAACACCAGTTCAGCTTTCTCCCCTGCTGACTCAGTATGACTTGGGAGAGGAACCTTCCAGGCAGAGAGAAGTGGATGGAAAAGCCCTTGAGACCAAGGAATTAGCATTATCTTCTCGCATCACATCACTCTGACACGGATTCATCTGCCTCCCTCTTCCACATTGTGAATCCACTGACCCCAGCTGGATAATTCAAGATAATTTTTTCCAAAGGTCAGCTGGTTAGTAAATTTAATCCATCTGCAACCTTAATTACCCCTTGCCATGTAACATAATAGAGTTCAGGTTTTGGATATCCTTCAGGGGGGACCATCTGCCTACCACAAATGCTATGAATAATTGTAAACTAGCAAATTAAGTAACCTAGATGAAATGGACAAGTTACTGAAACTGACTAAAGGTAAAATGCAAAATTTGAATAGTCATATAGCAAGTAAAGAGTTTGAATTAGTAATAAAGAAACTTTGTACAGACAAAAGCCCAGGACCACATGACTTCACTTGTGAACTCTACCAAGCACTGAAAGAAGAACTAGTACAAGTCTTTCACAAACTCTTCCAAAAAATAGAAGAGGAGGAAACACTTCCCAACTCATTTTATAAGCCCAGCATTACCCTTGTATCACAAAGCAAAAGCATGAGAAAACTAAAGAGCAATGACTTTGTTAATACAGACACAAAATTCTTCAACAGGATGCTAGCAGATGAATGCAACAACATAGAAACAGGGTTACAACATCATGACCAGATGGGATTTGTCCTATGAATGCAAAGTTGGTTCAACCTACAGAAATCAGTCAGTGGAATAAACATATTAACAGAATAAAGGGCTAAAACTACACAATCATCCCATGGATGTAGGAAAATGGTGTAGGACAAAATCCAACACCCTCTCATGATAAAAAGGAAAATGCAACAAACTGAGTATTGAGGGGAGGTTCCTCAGCCAAATAGGGAGCAGCTACACAATGCCAACTGCTCGTGTCATACTTGACGGTGAGAAACTAAAAGCTTCCTGCTGACCAGGAGCAAGACAAGGATGGCCATTTTTGCCACTTCTTTTCAACATTGTTCTAGATGTTCTAGGTAGGGCAATTAGGTAAGGCGGGAAAGGCATCCAGGTTGGAAAACAAGAAACAAAACTATTTCTAGTTGCAGATGACATGATCTTGTATATGGAAAATCCTAAAGAATACACACACACACATACTATAAGAGTTACTAAGTTTAACAAGGTTTCAGGGTACAAGATCAATATACAAAAATCAATTTCATTTCTATACATTAGCAATGAACTATTGATACATGAAATTAAGAAAATTCCACTTACAATAGTATCAAAAAGAATAAAATACTTAGGAATAAATTTAACCAAAGGAGTATAAGACTTGTACACTGAAAACCACCAAAATAAAAAGCAGCTGTTGAAAGATGCTAACAAAGGCCTAACTAAGTGGGAAAACATCCTGTGTGCATGGATTGGAAAACTTTCATAAGATTTGTATGGAAATGCAAGGGGCCCTGAGTAGCCAAAATAGTCTTTAAAAAAATTTGCCAAAACCAGGAAAATTAGAGAAATTATCACAGCTAACAGGAGTTTAAAGAGACATGACCACTAAATGTAATCTGGTAACCTGAATAAAATCCTGGAATGAAAAGAACATTAGATATGAATAAAGAAAATTTGAATAATTATGGATTTTGGCTAACAATATATCAATATTGTTTCATTAATTATAATAAATGTACCTTATTCATTTAACACTTTCAGTTTATATAATATAAATATCTTCTTTCTATTACCTATTAACTTTTCCATTATTTTTATGATACACGTTATTAAATAAAATTTTGAAAAATTGTTGTATACTGAATCTTGAAAATTGAAATATGCAAACTTTGTGATTTCAAAACCTACTACATCCCTGGTCAAGTGGTTCAGTTGGTTGGAGCTCTGTCCCATGCACCAAAGAGGTTGCAGGCTTGATTCCTGGTCAGGGCACATACCTAGGTTGCAAGTTCAATCCCCAGCCAGGGTGTGTACAGGAGGCAACTGATGGATGTTTCTCGCTCACATTGATGTTTCTCTCTCTCTCTCTTCTTCTCTCTCACTCTCTTTCTCTCTAAAATAAACAGTGTGAGGTTTAAAAAAAAACACTACAAAATAACACTCTGAGGAACTGGCTTAAGAGTAAGACATGAATCAGTAATCCAGAAATAAACTGTAAATTTGAAAATTGATTTTAAACAGGGCAATTCAATAAGGAAAGAATAATCATTTCAAAAAAGATATTAGAACAACTGGATATTCACGTGCAAAAAATAAATGTGGATCTCTACCTCACATCATACACAAAATTAATTCAAAGTGAATCAGAGACTTTCAGAAGAAAACAGATGTACATCTTTGTGACATGGATTGGGCAATGGTTTCTTAGATGTGATACCTAAAGCACAAGCAGCCAAAAAAGAAATAGATAAACTGAACTTCACCAAAATTAAAAAGACTTGTGCTTCAGGACAGTGAAAAGCCATCAACAGAATGGGAGAAAATATTTGCAAATTATATATCTGCCAAGATTCAGTATACAGAAAATGTAAGAACTCTCTTGACTCAATAATAAAAAGTGCAAACTACCCAGTTTAGAAATTCGCAAATGATTTAAATAGACATTTCTCCAAAGCTATACAAGTGGCCAGTATGCATGTGAAAAGATGCTCAACATAACTAATCATTAGGGATACACAAACCAAAACACAATGAAATACTACTTCGTACCCACTAGGGTGACAATAATTAAACAGGCAGACAATAACAAGTGTCAGTGAAGATATGGAGGAACTGTAAGCCTCATACAGTTCTGGTGGAAATGCAGAATGGTCTGGCCACTTTTGAGGATAGTTTGGGAGCTCTTCAATAAATTCTAGAGTTACCATAGGACTCTGCAATTCCACTCTTAGATATATATACAGTTCTATGTATATACCTAAGAAAATTGAAAACATGCCTAAAACTTGTACATTATTCTCAATAGCTAAAAGATGAAAATAACCCAAGTGTTAGTCAACTGATGAATGGATAGACACAATGTGGTATATCCATACAGTAAAATATTGTTCAGTCATAAAAAGAATGTGATATGTGCTGTAACATGGATGAACCTTGAAAACATGCTAAGTAAAAGAAGCCAGGCACATGAAAACTACATGTTATATGAACACATTTCCATGAAATGTCCACAACAGGCAAATGCACAGAGACAAAGCATGTTAGTGGTTACAGGGGTCTAGAGCAAGAACGGGATGGGGAGTGACTACTCGTAGGTACAAGGTTTGTTTTGGGGCTGATGAAACTGTTCTGGGAATAGATAGTGATAATGGTTGTGCAACCTTGTGAATTTACAGAAAATCAATGACTTCTATACTTTTAAAAAGATGAATTTTATGGTAAGGGAATATATCTTAAATTAAAAATAAGCAGATTCAACACAAGGTTAACTTGTATCTATGATCTGTATAAAATAAAATTTGTGAATAATATTAGCTTTTGGATTGAAAAGACTGATTATCATATCATTTTCAACACATCTGATACCTATTCACTACATACGATTTTCACTGTTAAATGGACCAGGAAAATATTTTTCTTACAAGTGTCTGTGGATAAATTTACCAGTGTCCTTGTTCTGTTGATAAATGAACATTAGGCATCTTTTTTAAAAAATTGCATTTTATTGATTATGCTATTACAGTTGTCCAGATTTTTCCTCCTTTGTCGCCCTCCACCCAGCACCCCCCACTACCTCAGGCAATCCCCACACCATTGTTCATGTCCATGGGTCATGCATATAAATTCTTCAGCTACTCCATTTCCTATACGGTTCCTTACATCCCCATGGCTATTCTGTAACTACCTATTTGTACTTCTTAATCCCCTCACCTCTTCACCCATTCCCCCACAATGCGTCCCATCTGGCACCCATCAGAATGTTCTCCATATCCATCCACGATTATGTCTCTGTTCTTCCTGTTTGCTTAGTTTGTTTTTAGATTCAATTGTTGATAGATATATATTTATGTCCATTTTGTTTGTAGTTTTGATCTGCTTCTTTTTCTTAAATAAGTCCCTTTAACATTCCATATAATAATGGTTTGGTAATGATGAACTCCTTTAGTTTTTTCTTGTCTGGGAAGCACTTTATCTGCCCTTCCATTCTAAATGATAGCTTTGCTGGCAGAGCAATATTGGCTGTAGGTCACTGCTTTCCATAACTTTGAATGAATATTTCTTGCCATTCCCTTCTAGACTACAAAGCTTCTTTTAAGAAATCAGCTGACAGTCTTATGAGAACTTCCCTAGAGATAACTAATTTATTTTCTCTTGCTACTTTTAAGACTCTCTCTTTATCTTTAACCTTTGGAATTTTAATTATGATGTGTCTTGGAGTGGACCTCTTTGCATTCATCTTGTTTGGGACTCTGTGCTTCTTGGACCTGCATATCTGTTTCCTTCACCAAATTAGGGAAGTTTTCTTTCAATATTTTTTCAAATAGATTTCCAATTTCTTGCTCTTTATCTTCTCCTTCTGCCACAACTATGGTGCGAATATTGGAATGCTTGAAGTTGTCTCTGAGGCTATTTGTACTATCCTCATTTTTTTTTATTCTTTATCTTCTTGTTCTGATTGGTTGTTTTTTGCTTCCTTGTGTTCCAAATAATTAATTTGATTCTTGGCTTCCTCCACTCTACTGTTGTTTCCCTATAAATTGTTCTTTATTTCAATTAGTGTGTCCTTTGTTTCTGACTGGATCTTTTTATGCTGTTGAGGTCCTCACTAAGTTCCTTGAGCAACAGTATAACCAATGTTTTGAACTCTGCATCTGATAGGTTACTTATCTCCATTTCATTTTCTTTTTCTGGAGTTTTGATCTGTTCTTTCATTTGGGCCATGTTTTTTTGTCTCCTCATTTTGGCAGTCTCCCTGCGTCTATTTCTATGTATTAGGTAGAGCTATTATGACTCACTGCCTTGGTAGTGTGGCCTAATGTAATATGTGTCCTGTACGGTCCAGTGGCACAGCCTCCCCTAATACCCAAGCTGCTTATTCAAGGTGCATCCTTCTTGTGGGCTGAGTACACCCTTCTCTTGTCATGGAGACTTGACTGCTGTTCACAGGTCAGTGGGAGGCATTGGCCTGTGAACAGCAGCTGCAGGCCAGTCAACTGCGAAGACTGGCTGTGACCACTGACCACCAGCCTTTACCCTCCATGGCAGATCAGCTATGCAGGGGCAGAATGGTGGTGCTCCTATGTGGTCTGTAGCTATCCACTGGGTGCCCAGGCTCTGGGGTTTCCCCAGTGGTGCAGGCCAAGGTCAGCTGCCACCTGTGTTTTCCCCGGGGCCACCCTGCCTGAGCTATAAAGCAATCTGAGATAGCTGCTGCTTGTTGCTAGTTTGGGGCCTGGAGCCATTTAGCAAGAGATACAGTGAAGGGAGAGTTGCTCTGTGGAACTGACTGTTACTTGTATGAGAGGATTTAGGAAGTTGTGAAACATGAGCCAAGACCAGCCATTCACATGGAAAAGCAGCTTGGGTGAGCCCATAAGTTGGGTGGGAGACAGAGTCCCTGGGGATCTCCAGAGCAGAGCAGTGTTAGCCATGTTGATGGAGTCTCAGATATGGCACCAGCCTGCTCTGTGGCTCTGTGGGGGAAGGGTTCAGAAAAGGGACAATGGCCTCTGCCTTCCTTTCTGTCTGGGAGAAAGCTGTTCCCCCGGCTCTCACCTTGATGCTAACACCAGTTCCTCCCTATATGCCCCTGGTACCTTTCAAGCTGCTACCCTGGTGCTGCATCTCAGAGGGAGTGAGTCTGAGTAGGTAAGCCTGAGTGTGGGTTCTTTAAGGAGAACTGCTTGGCACTCCCGAAGTTTCTTACACCAACTCAATCCCTGCTGGTTTTTGTAGCCAGGAGCTGTGGGGACTTATCTTCCTGGCACTGGAACCCTGTCCTGGGTGGCCAGGTGTGGGGCTAGGACTCCTTGCTCCCAAAATATGCCTCCCGAATTTTTATCTACCACATGTGGCTTTGGGACCAGCCCATTCTGCATTCTGCTCCTTCTCCCAGTCTGGATGGATGTGGTTTCTTCAATTCCATAGTTGTCAGACTTCCATTCAACTCAATTTCTGATGGTTCTGAGTGATGGTTGTTCTGTATTTTAGTTGTAATTTTGATGTTTTTGTTTGATGATGTTACCTGTGCCACCATCTTGACCGGAAGTCAACATTAGTCTTCTTGTCCTCACTTCCTTTCTCACACATTATTGTAGTAGAATTATTTTAACCATTTTTAAATGCACAGGTAAGGGGTACTAAGTACATTCACACTGCTGTGTGACCATCACCACCATCCATCTCCAGAACTTTATCATCTTCACAAAGAGAAAACCCCACACCCACTAAACAACAACTCCCCCTTCTCCCCTCCTCTCTGCCCCTGGCAGCCAGCATTCTACTTTTTGCCTCTGTGAATTTGTCTGTTCTAAGTACCTCATATAAGTAAAATTATACAGTACTTGTGTTTTTGTGACTGGTTTATTTCACTTAGCACAGTGTATTTTCAAGGTTCATCCTTGCTGTAGCAGGTGTCAGAATTTCATTGCCGCCCATTTATTTTTAATTTTGCCTTTTTCTTTATGAAATGGTCTCTATTCTATATTTTTAACCCAAATTTGATGACTAAATTTGTACTCCAAAGCAGGTCCTTCAAAAAAGTTATTCTGCTGATCAAAAATGCCTCACCCCGAAGTATTTCAGATGTATCCCCCTTCACTTTCTAGAGCTTGCCAGTGTTTCGGAGTGAACATTCATTGACTTTACCGAGTGCGATACTGAGCTCTTTTGACTTTTGAAAATGGAAGAGGAAGGCAAGAAATACATTGGCCTACTTTGGTTTTTATGTAGACTTTGTCTTGCTTAGACTTGAACCTGACAAGAAGCAATTTGTTTTTAAATCATTTACCTCTGCTTCTGTTCAGTAAAGTCATATAATGGACTTTATACTTAAGCGATTTATATTTTGTATTATTTGTGGCTCTGTGTCACCTAGCAGGAACAGTTTGGTGGTGCAGTGTCGAATTTACTTGGTGTTCTGTAATGAGCCAAAGATGGCCTCTGCGATTGGCCCCTAGGTTGTATATCTCTTCACAGCAGGCTGAGACCTATTAGCTCAAAAGCCTGCTGGTGCCAAACTCCAGGTAAACCCAACATCTGCTAGGGACATGGGGAGGAAAACCTCAGGACTGTAAAGACCCCCAGCACTGCTACCCCCCACAGCTCTATGAGCCAGAGACACCTCCATCCGTGAAGGATGTCACTTAGACACATAAGCCCCCTTCCTGTCTCCCTCTCCCTGGGCATTCCCTTGCTGCTCACCTTTCTGCATGTCGGTCCCTGCACTGAAGCTCAGGACCTTTCATTCTGTGAGGAACTTTCCCCACCTCCGGACCTGTCAGACTGTCGCCCAGGTATAGCTGTGTGTGCTAGCGCCACCTCGTGGTCATATCTCTTTCCTGATCAGCCCCGAAATTCCTAGAGCCCCCTAAGCTTGATCTTCAGCTGAATTGTGGCAGAAATAGGTGAACTGATTTAGCAGTTTGTAATTTCAGTTGTCACACCATGCCCTTTAGCTGTTGAAAGGCTTTCCCATCCTCAGGTGCGGATTTTTTTAAATAAAAATAAGAAAATGTCTAACATAAAAAAAGAAAGAAAAGAAAGGCCTTCACTGTATCTGTTCTGCCTGTGAACAGCCCAAGATTAACTTGTCTTTCACGTGATCACAGAGCCTGCGCAGTAGTGCGCTGGAGGTTTAACAAGGCAGTGAGAGTCGCGGGCTAGAGCCTCACGGGAGTGCTGGTGGGAGGGCCCACAGGGGTCTGTCCTGGTCTGTGTGGGCGGCCCTCCACCTCACCCCAACAGCCTCTTCACAGCGCACACTCCCTGCGGCCTCAGCCTCCCTCCTGCTCCCTCCCTTCCAGTATGACCAAACGTGGGCAAAAGGCTGGAAAGATGAAAAAAGCTCTCTTCAAATAATTGCAAAATTGGGGAATAAACAGAAAGTTAACTGGTGTCAGGCTGTGGCCCTCCCACAACACTGTTGGCTGTGAGTGACCGACTTGAGGCCTGTGAGGAAGGAGTCTTCCTCCGCGACCTCAGCAGCTCTGACTCACCCGTGGGACTGGGAACTGAAGCCCCACCCTGTCAGCCAGCTCACCCTGGACAGCAGTGGCAGACAGGTTTCTTTTGTCACTCACTGGAGGAGAAACTTTCCATCAGTTAGGTTCCATGCCCATGTCTCCCCTTCACAGTGAGGAAAAGAATGTAAGAGCAGCATGAAAGCAAGGCTTTGGGGTTTCTCATTGTTGCTGGTACACAGACATCGATTAGAGTCACTGGTTAGAGTCACTGGTGATAAAAACTAAAATGTGTTGGGTTTCAGTCTTTTGCCTAGTAAATAAAGTATTGCTGAATTCCTTCTCTCTCTCTCAAAAGGATTTTGGGGAATAAAACACAAGGCTTTCAAAGAGAAGTCATAAGATGGGCCCATTTTGCAACCCCTAATGGAACAATGCATCTCAGCCGTAATCACCGGTGGCCATTAAAGCCATTCGGACTGTATCACAAGTGGGTCAGGCTGACAGGTCCTCACTCACTGGCCCAATGTTAACCTTGCAAAGTAGAGGTAACCCAGTATTATGTACCTCCTGACGGGACCTAGTATGAACCACACCTTTGGGGTTCCTGCCCCCCACAATCAAACCTAAGTCGGATCCAGCCTCTAGACTTAACTACCAATTTGCAGGAAATGCGGGAGATACAGGAACCTAGGAAAACACACCAGAAGGACGCAGGCAGTAAACTCCAGGATGGGAGAAACGCGACAAGCCAAATGTGCTGATTTCTTCATCATATAATTGCAAGGTTTTTTTGTTTTGTTTTGTTTTGTTTTGTTTTTTAATAGAGAGAAACCTGTTCTGCAGTAATAGAGATTTAAGAGTCATTTCATCCAGATGCAATGTGTGGGCTTTGTTGGGGTCCTGATTTGAGCAAACCAACTGCAAAAAGACCGCTTCCTGTGGAATGCCAAATGATGGCTGTTCAGTGGCGGGAATGCCAGAATTGGAAAGTCATTATTTTTTAACCATTATAATAAAAGATTGGATCAAGAAGGAATCATCAGTGGACACTAAATCTAGAGAGAAATTTAGAAGTGGAATACTCACACGATCTTAAAATTGCTTGTCAGTTGTAAAATTGCAAGAAGGAGGGAAAAAACAGTAATTACACCATGAAGAAATCAAATAACACCTTGATCAGATGATCAAATTTCCCATCAGCAGAGAGAGAAAGACAGATGAACTCTCTTAGTCTGGGCTGCTGTGACAGAATACCATAGATCTGTAGGCTTAGAAACAACAGACATTTATTTCTCACAGTTCTGGAGGCTAGAAAGTCCAAGATCAAGGTGCTGGCAGATCCAGTGTCTGGTGAAGACCCACTTCCTGGTTCATAGGTGATCATCTCCTGTATCCTCCCATGTGGAAGGGACAGAAGAGCCCCCTGGCACTTCTTTTATGAGGACACTAATGCCATTCATGAAGGCTCCACCCTCATGACCTGATCACCTTGGCAAGGTCCCAGCTCTTAAGTACCATCCCACTGGGGGTTAAGGTTTCGACATATGAATTTTGAGGGGACACGTTTAGTCTATAGCAGACATCACATGTCTCCAGATGTGATACCCTGAGAAGGATACACCATCACTGAGGCAGTATTTTGGCTGAAAATGGAAAACCTGAATCATATCATGAAGAAACATCAGATGAGCTCAAAATGAGGAGCATTCTATTGGGGGGAGAGGGTTTCTAGTCTTAAAAAGTGGCAGTGCCATAAATATCAAAGCAGGCTGTGGAACTGCTGCAGATGAAAGGGAACTAAAAGAGATGTGACAACATAAAAACCGTCCTGATATCAGAGTGGATGTTCCACAGGAAGGGGAAGAGCTATAAGGGACACTCGGGGCAGCTGACAAAATTGGAATCTAAATGATAAAATAAATAAAAGTATTTGTCTCACTGTTAAATGCTGTGATTTTTTTTAATTTTTAAAAGATTTTGTTTATTTACTTTTAGAGAGGGGAAGGGAGGGAGAGAAACATCAATGTGTGTTTGCCTCTTGTGTACCCCCTACAGGGGGCATGGCCCGCAACCCAGGCATGTGCCCTAACTGGGAATCAAACTGGCAACTCTTTGGTTCACAGGCTGGCACTCAATCCACTGAGCCACACCAGCCAGGGCAATGCTGTGATTTTTTGTAATTATAATGTGATCATATAGGAGAATATCACTGTTCTTAGGGAATAATCACTAAAGTGTTTTGAGATAAAGGGCCATGGTGTTTGTAACTGTCCCTCAAATGGTTCGGGGAGAGAGAAGTGTATGTATGTATATATATCTCCCATATAGGTAGATTGGGGTGGAGGGGGAGGAGAAATTACAAATGATAAGGAAGCTGTAAAATGTTAACATGGTATCTGAGTAAAGGGTGTATAGATCTTTGTTCTGTTTTATTTTTGCAACTTCTCTGTAAGCTTATAACTACTGCAAAGTAAAAAAGCTCTTTTTAGAAAAAAATTATGAGACAATTGAGAAAACTTGAACAATGGCTAGATTTGAGATGAGACACAGAATAATTGTTAATTTGGGGAGTCATCGTGACATTGCGGCAATGCTGAAGGAAGAGGGTTGTTGTCTCTCTGGTACCTACACAGCATTTGCACATTGAATTCTACCATACCTGGGATTCACTTGAAACACGAGCGGGGTCGGGGCGGGGTGGGCTCAGATGAGGCAGGGTCCCATGAGTTGGTAGCTGGTGGCGCTGGGGGCTGGGCACATGGCTTCTTTGTACAATCTCTCTGTTTTGTAGGTTTGAAACTTTTCCAAAGGACAAATAAAGGAACAAAGTAAAAGTGAAAGGATCGTTTGTGCAAATTTTATTGAAGGAGTCAAAGTATTTTATGTACATTCCTGTGTGGGTCTTGAATTGTTTGTATTGTTTTAAATTACTTGTTTTTAAAATTTATATTTCCACCTTTTTAATACATCATTTGCTTTCCTTTCAGAAAGCCATCATTCCTCTGCAATCAGTGAAGTAGTAGAAATGGAATTGCCAATGGAAGGTTAGAAAAACAAAGCATTTTATTGTGTGTGTGTGTGTGTGTGTGTGTGTGTGTATTTTTTACATCTACAGTATTTTACAGAGAGCACACTCTTTTAAACACATGTTTGAAAATAAAGAAAGGGACTTCCTGGTGTGCTTTCTTAGAAAACTGGCTGAATCCTAGTCCTAAAATGTACTTTTCTTAAAGATTTTATTTATTTATTTTTAGAGTGGGAAGGAGAAAGAAGGAGAGGGAAAAATCAATGTGTGATTGCCTCTCGCACTCCCCATCTGGGGACCTGGCCCACAACCCAGGCATGTGCCCTGACTGGGAATCGAACCTGCGACACTTTGGTTTGCAGGCCGGTGCTCAATCCACTGAACCACACCAGCCAGGGCATGAGATGTAAGGTTAGGAATGCGTGCGCTCTTTTTTTTTTTTTTAAAGATTTTATTTATTTATTTTTAGAGAGGGAAGGGAGGGAGAAAGAGAGAGAGAGAGAAACATCAATGTGCGGTTGCTGGGGGTCATGGCCTGCAACCCAGGCATGTGCCCTGACTGGGAATCAAACCTGCGACACTTTGGTTCGCAGCCCGAGCTCAATCCACTGAGCTACGCCAGCCAGGTGAATGCGTGCACTCTTGTACTTCCTGATCTGTAAGTGATTTTGCTTAAAGCACCTAGATGTAGAAGTTAAGTGGTTAAAAGAAAAAGTCAGCACTGGTGCCATTTGTTGCTTTATTTCATTTTGCCTTTCGATGGGCATGCCCAAATTTTTTTGAACTGAGTTGAAAAGTATTATAGGAAATTCTTTTTTTTATCCTCATCTGATGATATATTTATTGATTTTAGAAAGAAAGAAAGTAGAGGGAGAGAGAGAGAGAGAGAAACATCAGTGTGAGAGAGAAACATCAATGGGTTGCCTCCTGTACTCACCCCAGCTGGAGATCCAACCCACAACCGTCCTGTATGGGATGATGCTCCAACCAACTGATCTACCCGGCCAGGGCTTGGGAAGTTCTTGAATTAGAACTAAAATTTGATAATACTTCCCTCCATTCATTCATAAATCTTGAGCCTCATATTTAAGGCCTGAACTCTTAAAGTGGTTTGTATATGTCCACAGTAGCATTAATAAGGTAAACTTCTCCAAATCTAGAGGCATGCAATGTTTTTGTCAGTTTACAGGCAAGATGACCTTGTTTTTAAGAGTTGTACATCTGTCTTAGTAGCAAACCAGTCTGTATTTTTCTCTAAGTCAAAAGTGTTTTCCAAGGAGCTGATTTGCAGTCGTTTTATTTTATTTTTTAATCATTTTTTATTGTTATTCTACTACAGTTACAGTCATCTTTATAGCTTCTCTGACTTGGGGGGTCTGGGGTTCTTTATTGAGGAGGACAATCCCAATGCCCCCTGAGCCGTTTCTCCAGTCTGCTGACCTAAAAGAACTTGGGTAGATTTTGCCAGAAAACATACTACGCTAGATTCTGGTCTTAGGTTTGTTCATTCACTTAGAAAGTTATTTGTTTGAACTTGATTGCTTTAAACCAAGAGAACAAGTTCATTCTGTCATTATTTAACTTCTATTTATTTTTCTGAATTATATACAGGGTCCTGCAGAAGTAGCACCTGCTTGAGTGTGGTTGGCAGGGTAATAATATGGGTGCAATAATTTATAGTTTTACTTTGAATATGTCACCTCAAATGTCATACAGTGTGCTTGAGTGTGATATTGTTTTGTTACAGAATTGCATGCTTATAATTTTGTAATAAAAGATTTTGTAATAAAAAGGGGTGTTATTTGTGCTGGACCTTGTATATATATATATGGGTTTTTTTATTGTGGTGAAAAACACATAAAATAAAATTTACCATCATAACTGCTGTTAAATGTGCAGCTCAGTACTGGCTGAGCCCTTAGTGTTAAGTTTGTTCCCATGGGTATGAAACAAATCCTGAGAACTTTGCATTTTGCAAATCTGTTCCATTAGAGAAGCCCTTTCCTCCTTCCCTGGCAACCCCATTCTACTTTGGCTCTATGAATTCGACTCCTCTAGGGCCTCATGTAAGCGGAACTTTATAGTATTTGTTCTACTGTGACTGGTGTATTTCACCGAGCATGATGCCCTCAGGGTCCATCCATGCCGGAGCGTGTGACAGAATTCTTCAATCTATTTTTTGTTTTTCTCTTTTTCTTCAGAGCGGTCTCTGGCCCTCTCTGGATGTGAGGGAGGACAGTTATTCTGAATTCTGTTGGAATCTGTTCCTCCACTACAACATTTTGCTTCCCTTTTTTAAAGCCTGAGATGTTGTTTGATCATTTTTAATGAATAGATAATATTTAGAAAAAAAGAAAATCTACGTAGGAAACAGTTGTAGAATTGGTGCTGAGTGAGAGTCAGAAAGACTTCATTAGATGTTGGCCTTTGAATTACTTTATTTCTGAAGACATTTTTATTATCACACTATAGTGGGCAGCCTATTTTTGATAGAGCTGAGTTAGTTTGATTTCTTTTTTAATTTTGAAATAATTTTAGATTCACAAGATGCTACAAGAATAGTACGGAGAGGTCATATATTCCTTCACCCATCTTCCCCAGGGTTACATCTCACATAGCAATAGTACAATAGCAAAACCGCTGAAATTAGTTGTGAGTTCTAGTCTTTCTTCCTTTACTAACAATTAATGTAAGCTTTGCCAGATTTTTCTAAAATAAGCCAGTGTTAAATAAAATAATCTAACCAGATTTTTACCCGCATGTGAAATTTAGTAATCTGTCATAATTCTTGTCCACCAGAAAACTCAATTGTGCTTCAGTGCAGTGTAGACTGTGAACAGCCGGGGGCTGCTAGCAGGATCAGAGGGGAGCTGCCAACCAAAGCAGAGACAGCTCCTTCTCTATCCCGGTGATTCCTGCTGACAGCAAGAAAAGCTCAAATAGAAGGATATTCTGTGTCCATTAGTGTGGGTAACTCTGTATTATTGGACAATGTCTGAAAGTTTCTTATTTCTTCTTACGCCTTATAAGATTATCCTTTGTTACCCTTTTATCCCTTCTAAAATTAAAATTACCTTTATTAATTACAAAATGTATTTAAAGTGCCAGGATAAACTACATTTTTTGTATAGGAGCAGTAAAATGTTGGAACATGAGAATAGATAATAATGAATGTCATTTTAGAAATTTTTTTTTCAAGATTCTGCTCAGCTTGTCCCTTCAGAATCAAATGAGGACCCTGAAGCCAAGGTGAAAATTGAAGGTTAGTTGCTGAAAGCTTCTTCACATTCACACTGCTTGCTAAGTACAGTTTTCATTTCTTAAAGCATTATTGCGGGGAAAAGATTGAAACTGATGTGTGTGCATGTATGACAAGAGCAGCGCGTGTTCCCATGGAGTACACGGTGCTTTAGGCCTTTTAGACTTTGAATTAGGGCGTGCATATTAGGACGGGGGCCATCGCGGGACCCAATTGCACTCTGTCCCACTGAGAATGGAATGAAGGGGGAGGGGCAGAGGAGGGGGCAGGGAAGGAAGGGGCTGGCTCACTCTGAAACATTCCTCTCCTACTGGAGTGTGATAAACAGCTGGAAAGTGGTAACCACCCAGGCCTGGAGTCAGTGAACTCAGTCTAAGTGCAGGTATCAAAGGAAGTGAACCTCAAAGTGTGATTTTAGAAAGATTTATACAATCCACTATGTAAGATTATTTTCTTTAAAACACAACCTGTGTGTTTGTTTGTTTTTAATGTGGCATAATATTTTATTAAAACTAAATCTTTTCTAAAATTAAATTTATTGGGGTAACTGGATTTTTTGTTTGATGTTTGTTTAAAAACTATACCTAATAGTTATAAACATATTCTAAGGATATTCTTTTTTTTTTAAGATTTTACTTACTTTTTTTTAGAGAAGGGAAGGGAGGGAGAAAGAGAAAGAGAGTTACATCAATGTGTGGTTGCCTCTCACGTGGCCCCCCACTGGGGACGTGGCCTGCAACCCAGGCATGTGCCCTGACTGGGAACCAAACCTGCAATGCTTTGGTTTGCAGCCCGCGCTCAATCCACTGAGCTACGCCAGCAAGGGCTAGGATATTTTTTACAATTAAAAATTCTTAAAAACATTTTTTATTGTTCATTGTTTATTTTTTATTGTTAATGGTGTCAAATGGACACCATTTATCCTAGAGTTTGTGGATTCTCAACCCATTTAGTTAAAAAAATGTACCTATTTTCTTTCACTGTGATCCATTTAATAATCTGCTAAAAACATTTTTATCTCTGATGCTGGGATATATGAGCTGATTAGTGTCTTCCTAATATGAGAAGTTCTTTTATATATTTAGGAATTAAGGCCATTAGGTATATAATTCTATCTTAGCATTTAATAAAATCTCACTGATATGAACAGATTTGATTTTGAACTAGGAAAATCTGAACTATAAAATAGCATTAGTAAAATCTGAATTATAAAGTGCAGTTTTATCATTTTTCCATTGGAAACATGATTTAACAAGAAGACAGTAGTATTTGGGTGACAGTATACAAACTATACAAATTATGCTTTGAAAGTAAACATTTATGCCCTCAAAGTTGTATTTACTTTTCTTTTTTCAGTGAGTCCTTTCTATTTATATATATTACTTCCTTTGAAACATCACAGGATTTGAACTGGTTTTGCCATGATGGGAAATTTTGAGATTGAATGAATATTCACATCCTAATTTAATTGTTCCAGTGTACCGTACTTCACTTTTTTGAATTCTAAAAATGGTTTCATTAAGTTGATTATTTTAGGGGGAAGAAAACCTCTCTTGTCATTGTTTACAACAGAGAAAAAGTAGGAGCAATGTAAGTGCCCAGCAGGCAGAGAATGGCTGGTGGTTATCCGTTTGGAGAAATGCTCACGCACGTTCAGCAAGAAACTAAACTGTCTGGCTGGAGACGAACTATACACAAAACAGAGGGGACTCAAGACATCGCAGGGTACTATGGGAATCTCAGATTTGTTTGGAAAAATTAATATACAGGCTTCCAGTCAGGATGGCAGAGTAGGAAAACACTGTGCTCTCCTCCTCCACACCCACCTCAAATTTACAACTGAACTGTGGATGACCATCACTGAGAACCCCCTGATGTCTAGCTGAACAGGAGACTTATGACTGGGGATATAAAGAAGAAGCCACATTCAGACCAGTATAGTGGGCAGAGACATAGAACGGGCTGGTCCCACACCTATGCGTGGCAGTTTAAATCTGAAGGGATATCTTGGCTTCGGAGGTCCCCTCCGAGGATCGAGGGATCCCGGCCCCACACCAGGCTCCCCAGCCCAGGGTTCCAGTGTCAGGAAGAGAAGTCCCCATAACTTCTGGCTGTAAAACCAGCAGAGGTTGTGGTTGAGTAAGACGGAGCAGCTGGAGTTTCAGGTGTTCCTCTTAAAGGGACTGCACATCAACTTACTCAGACTTACTTACTCTGTGCTCCAGCGCTGGGGCAGCAGCTCAGAGGACACCAGGGAGGTATGGGGAGGAACTGAATTGTTCTGTTCCAGGACAAGGGCGGGAGGGACAGCTTTCTCCCAGACAGAAGTGCTAGCAGATGCCACTGCTTCTCTGTTGAGCCTTCCCTCTCCTCCCTCCCACCACAGCCTGCAAGTACAGGCAAGTGCCCTATCTGTCTCCATCAACTTGGCTAATACCCTTCACCCTGACCTATTGATTCCCTGAGACCCCAACCTACCCAACTTGAGATCTCAAGCCTCTTTCACTGGCTTTTCCATACAAATGGCCTGTCTTTTGTCTTCATACTTCGACTTTCCTAAAATCTCTCAAAGGCTCACCCGAACAAGCAGCGTCTGGCCTCAGTGTGCCCATACCTCTTGCTAAGCAGCCTCAAGCCTGGATTACCAGCAGCCCACCTCAGTTTGCAGCCTAGCCTCTCCCAGGCAACTCTGAGCCCAGCACAAGTGACAACCATCTGCAGATCACTTTGAAGCTCATACCAAGTGGCCCCAGGCAGAGCACAGACAGTGTCTGAACTTGACCTGCACCACAATGCCTTCTAAGAGGCCCCAGAACCAGCACACCTGGTGGCCATCTTCAGACCACACCAGAGGAGCACCCAACCACCTCAATAAATGAATCCAAAGGGCAGATTCAGCAGCACCAGAGCCCTGCCAAAGTAAAGCTGGCTCCATAAGGTCACCCCTGCACAACAGCTCCTCCTCTGTAGTCTCAGCCTGTCCTCACAACCAATCAGCCTGGGAGTCAATCGACCTCCCACTGAAGTGCCAACAGCAGTCAAAGCTCAACTATAACAGGAAGGCACATACAACACACAGAAGGGATACACGTGGAGCGCCAGCTCAGGTGACCAGGGCAACTGCACCAGCTGGCCTGACAGGACACCTACTACATAAGGCCATGCTACCAAGGCTGGGAGATACAGCAGCTCTACCTAATATATAGGGGGAAAAAATAAACACGCACACAGGGAGGCAGCCAAAATAAGGAGACAAACATGTCCCAAAGGAAAGAATAGCACAAAACTCCAGAAAAAGAGTTGAACAAAATGGAGACAAGCAATTTACCAGATGCAGTATTCAAAACACTCAATATAAGGATGCTCAATGATCTCAGTGGGGACTTCAACAAAGAGATAGGAAACAGCCCTGGCTGGTGTGGCTTAGTTGGTTGGAGCATCGACCCATACACCAAAAGGTCAGGAGTTTGATTCCCAGTCAGGGCACATTCCCAGGTTGCAGATTTAATCCCCAGTAGAGAGATGTATGAGAGGCAACTGATTGATGTTTCTCTCGCTTCCTTCTTTTCTCTTTAAGATCAATAAACATATTTTTTAAAAAGAGATAGGAAACATAAAAATGGAGAGAGAAAACAAAAAAGAACCACTCAGAAATGAGGAATACAATAACTACAGTGGGGAATATACTGCAGTGAGTCAATAGTAGATTAGATGGTGCAGAGAATCAAATCAGTGATTTGAAAGATTAGGTAGCAGAAAACACCCCATCAGAGCAACAAAAGGAAAAAAGAATCTAAACAAATGATGGTACTTTAAGAGGCCTCTATGACAACTTCAAGTGTACCAACAATCGCTTCAGAGGGCTAACACTGGGAGAAGAGAGACTGCAATGAATTAAAAACCTATTTGAGCCCTGGCTGGTGTAGCTCAGTGGATTGAGTGTGGACTGGGGACCAAAGGGTGGCCATTTCAATTCACAGTCAGGGCACATGCCTGGGTTGCAGGCCAAGTCCCCAGAATGGAGTGAATGAGAGGCAGCCACGCATTGATATTTCTCTCCTTGTCTTCCCCACTCTCTAAAAATGAATAAATATCTTTGAATGAATGAATGAATAAATAAATAAATACCTGTTTGAAAAAATAATGACTGAAAACTTCCCTTACCTAGTGAAGGAAATAGACATACAAGCCTAGGAAGCACAGAGAGTCCCAAACAAGATGAACCCAAAGAGGCCGACACCAAGACACACCATAATTAAAATGCAAAAAGTTAAAAATAAAGAGAGAATCTTAAAAGCAGCAAGAGAAAAGCAGTCAGTTACCTACAAGGGGGCTCCCATAACATTATCAGCTGATTTCTCAAAAGAAACTTGGCAGGCAAGATGGGACTGGCAAGAAGTACTCAGTGATGAAAAGCAAAGACCTGCAAACAAGATTACTCTACCCCAGTGATTGTCAACCTTTTTCATCTCATAACACATGTTAACTAATTACTAAAATTCATCAGCACACCAAAAAATGTATTTTTTGCCAATCTGACAAAAAAATAGGTATAATTTTTATTGATTCACACTGGACAACTATTGTTGTGTTGGCTGTTGTCATTTTTTTGTTTGACAATCTACGGGAAAAGAGGTTAGTGTCCCTAACTGAGTAGTAAGGTATTGCATGTTTTAGAGTTTTTTGCAGAACACCAGTTGAAAATCACCGCTCTATCCAGCAAAGCTGTCATTTAGTATTAAAGGACAGATAAAGAGCTTCTCAGACAAGAAAAAGCTAAAGGAACTCATCACCACCAAACCAGTATTACAAGAAATGTTAAAGGAACTTCTTTAAGAAGAAGGAAAAGGAGGAGGAGGAGGGAGAGAAGATAAAAACATGAGTAATAAAATGGCAATAACTACATAGCTATCAACAGTTACTTAAAATATAAATGGATTAAGTGTTCCAGTCAAAGACATAGAGTGGCTAAATAGATAAGAAAATAAGATGCTTACATGTGCAGTCTTCAAGAGACTCACTTCAGATCAAAAGCCACATACAGACTGAAGGTAAAGGGGTGGAAAAAGATATTTCATGAAAATGGAAATGAAAGAAAAGGTGGGATAATAATTCTCATACCAGACAAAACAGATTTTAAAACAAGGCTACAAGAGACAAAGAAGGGGGTGATGGGGAAGGGTTGGAGGGGAAAGGCAGAAAACTGTACTTGAATAATAAAAAAATGTTTTAAAAAATCTAACAATTACCAGAGGGAAGGGGGGGGGGCAATGGGGGACAGGTAGAGAGACAAAGAAGGACCCAGCAATTCCACTTCTGGGCATTTATCCAAAGAAACCTAACACACGAATTCAAAAAGACATATACATCCCTATGTTTACTGCAGCATTATTCACAATAGCCAAGATGTGCAAGCAACCCAAGTGTCTATCAATAAATGAAGTAATATTACATATACTATGCCATAAAACAGAATGAAATCTTGCCATCTGCATGGATGGGCCTACAGGGTGTTTATTAGGCAAAGTGAAATAAGTCAGAGAAAGACAGATACCATGTGATATCACTTCTATGTGGAATCTAAAGGACAAACAAACAAACAAAAGAGAAATCACAGTTAACAGAGAACATTTTGATGGTTGCCAGATGGGAGGGATATTGAAGGAATGGGTGAAAAAGGGGGAGGGATTATGAAATGCAAATTGGTAGTTACAAAATAGTCGTGGGGATGTAGTCCAGGGAATATAGTCAATAATATTGTAACTATGTATGGTGTCAGAGGGTACTAGATTTATCGGGTAAACATGTCATAAGCTATATAAATGTCTAATCACTATGCTGTACACCTGAAACTAATATATTTGTATGTCAACTGTAATTAAAAAATAAAAACTATATTTTAAAAAATTAATATATAGGAAAATGCATAAAAGAAAATACAAAAAGAACTATATGCAGGATTCAACTTTTCCTTCTTTTACCTTCCTTACTTCCCTAACTCTCCACAGCAAGCGTATATTACCTAAATATTAAGGGGAAAAATTCAGCTATTGATCTGCTCTGTGCGCGTGGACAGCTTCTGCTATGCTTTTGCCCTGACAGCCTTCCCAGAAATTATGTGTGATGTTGTCAGGCTGAGCGCCGAGGAGATGATATCCCGACCCCCAGATGTTAGTGAGGTTGGATTTGTGCTCATTCATCTGTTCTTGAAGTCAGTGAGGCCTGAGGAGGTTTATGGATAAAATGTGTTCATATGGCCAAGTTTCAAAGTCATCATAGGGTGTCAGTGTGGCATCAGGTTCCATCATTCTGAGCCATAGTTTGTTTTCCTTAAAATCCCACCAAAGGAACCCCTTAAATTACTTTAGAATATTTTACTGAGGTGAAATTAACATAACATAAAATTAACCATTTTAGAGTGAACAGTTCAGTGGCGTTTAGTACATCCACAGAGGTCTGCAACCGGCACACCTCTCTGTAGTTCCAAAACATTTTCATCTCCCGGAGCTAAAACCCCATGCCCGCTGAGCCATTCCTCCCCCTCCCCCACTGCCATTCAGCTAACTGACCCCTGCCAGCCAGCGATTCACTTTCTGTCTCTATCAGTTCACCTCTTCTACCCATTTCATACTGATGGGATTATACAGTATGTGCCCTTTGGTGTTGGCTTCTTTTCACTTAAACCCTCCAGGGTTCATCCATGTTGTGGCATGTGCCAAACTTCCTTTTCAAGTCTGAATAATACCGTCTGTTGATGGACACTTGGGTTCTTCCCTTAAAGTATGTTTTAGATCATAAAGAGAAGAATCCCACATTAGCATCAAAGTCCAGCAGTGATTTGAATGCTGGAAGTGTTCTCCAAGGCAGCCTCTAGCCTGTGTCGCATCAGGATTGCACGGGAAGTGCAGGCTGGACCAGCCTTTTGTTCTGGATAGTTTTTAAAAGAGTTAGCCATCAATTAGCCCTGGCAGGTATGGCTCAATGGATCGTCAGCCTGCAAACTGAAAGGCTGCTGGTTTGATTCCCAGTCGGGGAACAAGCCTGGGTTGCAGGCCAGGGCCCCGGTTGGAGGTGCGCAAGAGGCAACCAGTTGATGGTTTCTCTCACACATCAATGTTTCTCTCCCTGTCTTTCTCCCTCCCTCTCCTCTCTCTAAAAGTAACTAAATAAAATCTAAAAAATAAAAATTAGTCATAAATTATTTGGCAATTAATATATCTACTAACAAGCATGCATCTAGCAAAGGTCTAAAAGCTTTGGAAGTCCATCACAGGAGCATTCATGTCCTCCGTCTGACAAGGATTATTGTGATGGCTCTAGAATGCGGACCAGATGAGCAGTTTTAAACTGACTTACAAGGTTGCTGAGCAGTCGATTCAAAAAGACTCGTTGTTTATATAAAGTGAGAGTTTTAGAGGAGTTAAGATGTGGACCCATTAGTGAAAATGCTGTCCATTTATTTGAAATATGTAGGGTAATTAAAATGGATTAACTGCCCATTTATCCACTAATTATAATTGGATTTTGATCAGTTTTTAAATTGTGCTTCCTGTGTTTTGTGACAGATGTTCGTATTATGAGGAGTCAAACGGTAAAACATTAGCACTTTATGAGAACATAACGCCGCCCGCCCCTCTGGCACCCACTCTCCCCACACGGACTGGAATGCCCTGAACTGGGCCCTGGGTGTCCGCGGCTCAGTGGCCTGGCTGCCCTGAGAGAGTCCGCGAGTTGCAAGGTGATGAGGCGACCTCACAGCAGTTCAGTCGGCACTCCATGTTGAGCCCGACTGTTAAGAAGCAGACCTTACAGGATTTATTAGGTCAGAAAAATGACTAATTTCGAGGAAAAGAGCAGCACATTTCCCCACATTTCCTTCAGAAATACGTGTGTGACAGAGGAAAACCTGGCGGCGGTTGTCTCCGCCGTCGTGGCTCCTCGAGTCCCCCGCCCCGCCCCCAGTCCTCGCTCTTTGGGCGGATCACCTCAGGGGCCCAATGACCGAATGGTCGCTCACGCAACTTGGCCCGAGCTCCTGGGACAGGACCAGACGGGAACTACTACACCTCTCACCTAGAGCTTGAGTGAATGTTGTGTTTATCGTTTGGCAAAAAAATAAAACGTGATTTAACGTCAACTCTGCCTTGTCAACGCTGAGCACTTTTGTGACTGCCTTAAATCGTATTTCACCTTTCTATTTCATTAAATGTCTTCTCGGACACATTCATATTCGTTATGTCCTATTTCCCCCCTTTAAACTGAGAATAACAGCCAAGGTCAATACTTTTAAACATTCTTCTTTTAATATCTAAGTAGACTGACTGAAGCAGTGGGGCTATGAACTAAAAGCAATGGTGCACTTTCCCCCCTGACATCACCATTAAGCCGCAGAGACTCAAGTATCAGTTAGTGCCAAGCTATCTGGCTTTCCTCCAGCTGAGTGTTCTCGAGATTTTAAAAAACTCATTCTGAGCTTCTGAGTAATGGCGCTTTGACATTTTTAGAGGAGAACTGGCCTCATTTTCTGTGAGTTCTAAATTTTAATTTCTGTCTTAAGGAAACATACATTCATCCAGTACTTCAAGTTCTGCAAAAGGTGTTGAAGATCTTAACATCGTTCAGGTGACAATTCCAGGTATGGAAGTTTATCTGGCTTTATCATAAGTAATGTTATATTTTTTATTTTGTTGTATTTTAACCATTTTGTGACATGAGTCAGTCTCTTGGAGTCGTGGTGTCTTTTGTTTTCCTTAGTTCACCCTGTCAACTATGGAATGACAATTCAGGAACAGAAAATATGCTGCAGATTCCCACACACTGAGTATCTTGCTTAGAGCAAACCTTGGTAACAGATACATTGCTCTCCCAACCATACCCTGGCGTTACGTGGAAAACACGTAACGGCAGACAACTCCAAGCATTAGCTATCATTGAATTACACTTGGCCACACAGGTGAAATTTATTTCCTTCCCATGAAGTGATCTCCTTTTCTGAGTAAGTGATGTACAATATATTTGGAGACATACAACAGAATCTAATAGCATGGTTCCTCTGGAGAAGGAAACCGAGAGCTCAGATAGGGATAGAAGAAAGATGTTTCACTGTGTGCTATTTTAAATCTCTCTTTTTAAGTATATTTTATTGATAATGTTATTACAGTTTCCCAGTTTTTCCCCCTCTGTCCCCTGCTGCCTTGTACCCCCCTTCCCTCCAGCAATCTCCCCCTTAGTTCATGTCCATGTAAGTTCTTTGGCTTCTCCATTTCCTATACTGTTCTTAACATCCCTCTGTCTATTTTGTACCTACAATTATGCTTTTTAATCCCTGCACCATTTCTACCACTCTTCCCCTGCCCCTTCCCAGCTGATAACCCTCCAAATGATCTCCATACCTATGAATCTGTTCCTGTTCTGCTTATTTGCTTAGTTTGTTTTGGGGGGTTTTGTTAGATTCAGTTGTTGATAGTTGTGAATTTGTTGCCCTTTTAATGTCCATAGTTTTGATCTTTTTCTTTTTCTTAAATAAGCCCCTTTAACGTTTCATGGCGTAATGCTTGGTGATGATGAACTCCTTTAGCTTTACATTGTCTAGGAAGCACTTTATCTGCCCTTCCATTCTAAATGATAGCTTTGCTGGATAGAGCAATCTTGGATGTAAGTCCTTGCCTTTCATGACTTGGAACACTTCGTATCAGTCCCATCTTGCCTGCAAAGTTTCTTTTGAAAAATCAGCTGATAGTCTTATGGGAACTCCTTTGTAGGTAACCCCCTGCTTTTCTCTTGCAGCTTTTAAGATTCTCTCTTTATTTTTAACTTTTGGCATTTGAATTATGATGTGTCTTGGTGTGGTTCTCTTTGAGTCCAACTTCTTTGGGTCTCTATCTGTGCTTCCTGGACTTATATGTCTATTTCCTTTGCCATATTAGGGAAGTTTTCTTTCATTATTTTTTCAAGTAAGTTTTCAATTTTTGCTCTTCCTCTTCTGCTTCTGGCATCCCTATAATTTGGATGTTGGCATATTTGGAGATGTCCCAGAGTCTTCTTATACTGTCCTCGTTTTTTTTCTTTAATTCTTATTTCTTCTTTCTGTTTTTGTTGAATGCTTATTTCTTCCTTATGTTCCAAATCATTAATTTGAATCCTGGCTTCCTTCCCTTTACTGTTGGTTTCCTGTAGATTTTTCTTTATTTCATTTAATGTAAACTTAATTTCTTCCTTTATATTGTTGCCATACTCAATGAGTTGTTTAAGCATCCTTATCACCAGTGTTTTCAATTCTGCATTTAATAGGTTGGCTATCTCTGTTTTGTTTAGTTCTTTTTCTGGGGTTTTGTCTGTTCTTTAATTTGGGCTATATTTCTTTGTCTCCTCAATTTGGCAACCTCCCTGTATTTGTTTCTGTGTATTAGGCAGAGCTGCTTTGACTCCCTATAAAAGGCACCTGTAAATTGTGTGGGGCGGAGCTTTAGGTAATCACCAGGTTGGGGCAACCTGCTTTACCATTTTGTGGCTGTGTGTCAGCGGAGGGCTCAGAGAGGGGACTGTGCTGCTGCCTGGCTTCTGGGGGTTTAACCATCACTTGCCCCATTTCCCTCAGGGATCGCTTGCTCCCAAGGTATCCCTCCCGATTTTATCGCACCACACTTGAATGTGGGACCCACCATTCCTGTTCTGTTGCCAATGCCACCACTGCCTCTCCACGCCACACTGTGTCTCCTCTCCTCTCCATGCTGTCTCTGTATCTCTGACCGTCCTACCCATCTGGATGATTGTTGCTTCTTTAAACCCTTGGTTGTTGGACTACCATACAGTTTGATTTTCTGACAGTTCTAGCTGTTATTTGTTTTGAGATTTAGTTGTAATTCTTTTTGTGATTGCACGAGGGAGTGAAGCATGTCTACCTATGCCTCCATCTTAAATGGAAGTCCTCTATTTTATATCTCTTGAATTTTGAACCGTGTAGTTTCTTTATTTATTCAAAAATTTAATTTAAAACATTTTTAATATTGAAAAATATTATCTTCTAATCTTAATACATCTTAGTCCTTTTACATGTCATACTGCATTGGCTAGGATTTCTATTATAATGTTGAAGAGTAATGGTAAAAGTAGACATCCTTGTCTTCCCAATATTAAAAATGTTCCTGAAAGTAGTATGTAGTATGTTTATACAGAGTTATAATTTTGAAAAGTCTATACCATCTGTAATGGCTTCCATTTACAAATTTCTAAAATGCTTAATTTTTGCTAAAACTGAACTGAATGATAAGCCAGGTAAAATGATTTTTCATATGCCAATGAGCATTTCCTTTAACAACTTTTTTGAGGGCAAATACATTAATAATCCTAGTTTGCATATTTGTTTAATTATTTTTAGATAATGAGAAGGAAAGGTTATCAAGCATTGAAAAGATAAAACAACTCAGAGAACAAGTCAATGACCTCTTTAGCCGAAAATTTGGTAAGTTTTTATATCATTACATATCCAAGTTTTATATATTTGCAGTATTCCTTTTTTTAATAACTTTTTTAAAGATTTTATTTTTTAGAGAGAGAGAAAGAGAGGCAGAAAGAGGGAGAGAAACATCGACTGGCTGCCTCTCACACACCCCCAAGTTGGGACCCAGCCCACAACCCAGACATGTGCCGTTGACTGGGTGACCTTTCAGTTCACAGTCCAGCACTCAGCCCACTGAGGCACACCAGCCAGGGCTTGCAATATTTCTTTTTAATTGAATACTTTAGCGAAGAAGCTGATCTTTGTGTGAAGGAGCAATGATCAAAATTAGTGTGTATTTTTATTGAAGAGGTTTTATATAGAAACACTGATTACAATAATAATAATAGCTATTTTGATTTACTGCATTCTTACCCTGGCTGAGCATTGTTTTTAGTGTTCAACATGTGATTAAAATTTTAATCCTCACAAAACCCTTTTTTGGTAGATACTATGATAATATCTATTTAATAGAGAAACTGAGTCTGCTATACTACCCATTGCCAATTTCAAAATCAGTAAGATTCTTCATACATCACAGTACTACTGGAAATTAAAGTAATATTGGCTGATCACCAGTGCTGCCCCTTGATATGAATGATTTTTAAACCTTGACATTAAAGATAAAGCACAGTTTGGGTAAGTAAATGACAAACACAACTAATTTTTTGCTGTTTATCTCATCACAGGTGAAGCCATCGGAGTGGATTTCCCAGTGAAAGTTCCCTACAGGAAAATCACATTCAACCCTGGCTGCGTGGTCATTGATGGCATGCCCCCAGGGGTAGTTTTCAAAGCCCCTGGTTACCTGGAAATCAGCTCCATGAGAAGGATCTTGGATGCCGCGGAATTTATCAAATTCACAGTCATCAGGTAAGTGAGAGGTCCCCTCTTGGTCATGAGAATGAATCTGCAGATAGTAACTTAACCGAAGTGGACGAGCGGGGATCCCCCAGGAGGTGGGCTGTGGGTCCCTGGGTCAACTGCTGTGACAAGCTGCCTCTCGACTCATTTCATCACACTCTGCTTCCGCGAGCTGTGTGTCCCTGTTTCTGTTTCTTGGTGACCGTGGGCAGCCTGTCTCAGTTTCATCTGCCTGGCATAGCTAGAGTCAGCACCCACGAAGGTTTGTCAAATAGAACTACACGAACATTGTTGTGTTCACCAATGTCTCTTTCTCTTCAGACCTCTTCCAGGCCTTGAGTTCAGTAATGGTGAGTATTTGGGGTGGTGACATCATTCCAACAACCGCGTGTAGTGGGAAACGTCGGTGGGAACTAACCACAGGGTCCTTGCTTCTTGAGCTGTAGAGCAAAGCATGCTGCTCTTTATGTGCATTTTATTTTTCCTGGTAGTTGGAAAGTCTTGCAATTCTGTTCCTTGAATTTTATTAGCCAGGCATTTTTTTTTTTCACATAGCAGTTTGAGAGAGCTTGCTGCACAGCAGACCGTGTGTATGTGTGAGCCCTTTGTGGTCCAGGCTCATATCGTGATATGGAACTGCTCCATCTCAGTTGGTAGATAGTGACTTCTTGGCCACCCCAGCCCCACCCCCTGGGGCTCCCAGCCCCAAACTCCCACAGTTCAGAACCAAAAGGGGTACCACCTGGCACGGCAGGTGCTCCTGTAGTCCCCCCTGCCCCGCCCCAAGTGCTGAGGTGGACATCTGTTCTGATGAGCAACGCCCCAGGCACTCTGCTGGGTAAACAAATGTTCTGAATGTCTCCCCTGGAATTCTTGCAAGCAAGTCAGTATCCTAGTATGAGTGAGGCAGAAGGTGTAGAGATGTTCTCAAGAACTTGGATTACTAGGGAACCTCCTCAAAGTTTGGAAACAAGTATTCTTTTCAAATGCTCAGTTAGTACTCCTTTGATTCTAAATGATTGTTTACATTTTTAATAACTTTATTGAGGCATAATTTACATGCCAGAAAACTCACTTGGGTAGACTGTACACAATTCAGGGTTGTTTTTTTTTTTAAGGGAGCTGTGCAGCTATCACCACAGTCTGATATTAGAACATTGCCATTACCCCGCCCCCCAAATATTACCCCCAACCATTTTCAGTCATTTCCCATTCCCACCCCAGCCCCAGGCAAGCTGACCACTAAGTGGACTTCCTGTCTCTGCACATATTTTCTTTGTTTTTAAAATTTGATGTCAAGTTCAAGCATTTAATTTTCTACTGAAAGACGATCAAAAGTAAGTTTTTATGTCTGTGTTCTCTCGGAGTAAAGCTCACCTGCACCGTGGCCAGGTCCTTTAAATTTAAACCACGTGAGCCCTGTGCGGTCCTGTGGCTACCGCCTGTCTTTGTGCCTCACAGCAGGTGAATTACATACCTTCTGTGCTCACTCCCTTCTCTGGTTCCAAAGTTCTCTTGAGAATCAAATGAAAAAATATCTGTTAAATGCAAATGTACTTTCAAATCATTCCTGTTTAAACCAAATGTGGCAAATAGAGCTACTTGCTGAACTTCCCCAAAGATGTCTTTTGTTTGGCTGATATGCCTTTTAAAAAATGGGAATTAGTTGCCGATATTAAAAAACCAGGGGCTTTTTCATGAAAATCTATTTCCAGGCTTTCTTTAGAAATCTGACGCTCTGGCCTCGGAGGGCCCATCCCCCTCCGGCAGCAGTTGGCTGGGGCTGAGTGTCAGCTGTCCCTCTCTGCGGGGGGTTACTCTCCAGCTAACCATGCCTTCTAGCCGCTTTCTCGCTCCCACTTATCATCATGCTTTTGCGGCTGTTTTTCTAATAGTAGAGTTAAAAGAAAAATGAAATATATTTGTCTCCGTGTCTCTATCAAAAGTGGGAAAAAGAAAGATAGACCAAGAAGGCCGTGTGTTTCAAGAAAAGTGGGAAAGAGCGTATTTCTTCGTGGAAGTGCAGAACATCCCTACGTGTTTAATATGCAAACAGAGCATGTCTGTGTCAAAAGAATACAACCTGAGACGCCATTACCAAACCAACCACAGTAAGCACTATGACCAGTATACTGAGAAGATGCGTGACGAGAAGCTTCATGAGTTGAAAAAAGGACTCAGAAAGTATCTCTTAGGGTCATCAGAAATTTTGTGTCCTGAGCAAAAACAAGTATTTGCAAATGTGAGTCCAAATGAAAATGCTGCCGTGCAGCCTGTAGAAGATGTGACTGGGAACTTATGGGAGAAGTTACGTGAAAAAATCAAATCATTTGTGGCATACTCTATTGCAATTGATGAAATCACAGATATCAATAATACCACCCAGTTGGCCATATTCATCCGTGGTGTCGATGAGAATTTTGATGTGTCCGAAGAGCTTTTGGATACAGTGCCCATGACAGGTACAAAATCTGGAAATGAGATATTTTTGCGTGTTGAGAAAAGCCTTAAAAAGTTTAATATCGACTGGTCTAAATTAGTAAGTGTGGCCTCCACTGGCACTCCTGCCATGGTAGATGCGAACAATGGGCTTGTTACAAAACTGAAGTCCAAGGTGGCAATGGTCTGCAAGGGTTCAGACCTGAAATCCATTTGTTGCATTATTCACCCGGAGTCACTCTGCGCTCAAAAGTTAAAGATGGACCACGTCATGAACGTGGTGGTTAACTCTGTCAACTGGATATGCTCCCGTGGGCTGAACCACAGCGAGTTTACAACTCTGCTTTATGAACTGGACAGCCAATATGGCAGCCTTCTGTACTACACAGAGATCAAGTGGCTCAGTCGTGGGCTGGTGCTGAAGAGATTTTTTGAATCGTTGGAAGAAATTGATTCCTTCATGTCATCCAGAGGAAAGCCCATTCCTCAACTGAGTTCTCAAGACTGGGTCAAAGACTTGGCCTTCTTGGTTGATATGACAATGCATCTGAACACTCTAAACGTATCTCTCCAGGGGCATTCACAGATCGTTACACAGATGTACGACTTGATTCGAGCATTTCTGGCAAAACTGTGCCTTTGGGAAACTCATCTGGCAAGGAATAATCTGGCCCACTTTCCCACGCTGAAATCAGTTTCCAGAAGTGAAAGTGATGGCCTGAACTACATTCCCAAAATTGTGGAATTAAAGACTGAATTCCAGAAGAGACTGTCTGATTTCAAAGTCTATGAAAGCGAACTGACCCTGTTCAGCTCCCCGTTCTCCGTGAAGATCGAGAGCGTGCATGAAGCGCTGCAGATGGAGGTCATCGATCTGCAGTGCAACACGGTACTGAAAACCAAGTATGACAAGGTGGGAGTGCCGGAATTCTATAAATACCTCTGGAGTAGCTACCCGAAATATAAAACCCACTGTGCAAAGATTCTCTCCATGTTCGGGAGTACTTACATTTGTGAACAGCTGTTTTCCATTCTGAAGCTGAGTAAGATGAAGTACTCCTCCCAGTTAAAGGACTCACAGTGGGACTCCGTCCTCCACATCGCGACATGAAGAACACTCACAGCAGTTCCCCAGCGGGCGCAAGACTGGATGCCTCCAGGCCCGAGGGATTTTGAGATGGGGAAGTTATTAAATGTTTTGTTTTTCAGTGTTTTTCACTATGACTTGGAAACATAATTTGCAGTATCATACCTGTTTTTTAATGTTTTATGCTTCACTATAGTCCAGTAAAAACCAAGAAAGTTTTCTTGTATTTCTAGGAGTTGACTTTTCTTATGCCTGGCCTGTATCACTCATTCACATACTTGCTTTATGCCTGTAGCCGCTGGGGCCGGCACCTCCAGGTTTAAATAAGTCAGCAGACAACAGGGAGATAGACGGATGTGTGTATTCATTGAGGGGCACACACATGTATCACCCCCCCCTTCAGATGGTGGCCCTCGTGACCTAACGTGATTCCAGGTCTAAGTAGAGTTGGTTGGAAATGTGTTCACAGACGGTAGTACCCCTGTGTTATCAGCCTCTGCCTCCACAGGACCCCAGAAAGGGAGGGCTTGAAATGGAAAACCCCAAAACAAATAGCATTTGCCTTGAAAGGCATAGAAAGTTGAGCCCTACCCCTATTTGTATTTTTTCAACTTCATTTTGAAATAATTCAAATTTACAGAAAAGCTGCCGAGATGAGAATAGTGTGCCTGTCAGCCAGATGCTCACACACGGCACCTCCCCCCGGTGCTCCATCACTCGTTTGCCTTCCTCCGCTTCTCCTGTGTGGACAGTGGTGCCCACAAGTGTAGAAAGGAATGAATAACTGTAACCTGTGTGTAAACGTCTGTGCATGATTTTTATGAACATTTGAGGGAAAGTTGTACACCTCATTTACCCCTAAATACTTTATGGAGTATTTTCTAAGAATGGGGATATTCTTGCCCTGACCATTGTGGCTCAGTTGACTGGGTGTCATCCCACTAAGCAAAAGGTCACTGGTTCAATTCCTGGTCAGGGTTCACGCCTGGGTTGCAGGCCTGGTCCCTGTTGGGGCAAATGTGAGAGGCAGCCAATTAATGTTTCTCTCCCTCTCTTTTTCCCTCCCTTCCCCTCTAAAAATAAATAAATAGCCCTGGCTGGTGTGGCTCAGTGGATCAAGCACCAGCCTGTGAACCAAATGGTTGCTAGTTCTATTCCCAGTCAGGGGCACATGTCTGGGCTGCGGGCCAGGTCCCCAGTAGGGGCGCACGAGAGGCAACATTGATGTTTATCTCCCTCTCTTTCTCCCTCTTTTCCCCTCTGCCTAAAAATAAATACATAAAATCTATTAAAATAAACAGAGAAATAAATAAAATCTTTTTAAAAAATAGAGATATTCTCTTAACATTACCAGGATTTAGTTGCCATCTCCAGTGTATTGGACGTTGATGCAACACTTTCATCCGTTTTACCATTCATACTCCAACTTTGTCAGCTGACCCAGTAATGGCCTTGTTTTATAGCATTTTTCCCCTGGAGGGTTGCCACTTGAAAGCGTGTGTGTGTGTGTGTGTGTGTGTGTGTGTGTCTATCTGTGTTCTTAGTCTCTGTTTGTCATTGGAATTAGTGACCCCAAATTGTGAATACTTCAGATTGTAGGAATTAATCTCACTAGAGCACAAACAGGCTAAGGACCCTGATCTGGTGGCCCACTCAGGAAGCAGTGGAGAAGGAGGCTTTAACAAGGGTGAGGGGAGGCTGCAGGGGGGAGAGATCACAATCTGCAGGTGGTTACCTGACAAGGCACCCAGCGCCAGCTGGAGCCTGAATGCCTGTCCGCAGACACGGGAAATGACCCAGCCTGGGCAGTTCCTGTCATTGGAAGATTGACTGCAGGTACAGCTGGGTCCCGCTAGCTCAGGGGCTTACTTCCTGGGGAAGAGCCCAGGATGGACTGATTTGTGGGGATGGGGGGAACAACTCCTGGCTCACCTGAGCAAATGTGGACCCTGGATAACAGAGGTGGGGCCCTGCATTAACCAGACTTGCCTGAGATTTGGGACCTAGAATAACTTCAAACAACGCTGGTTGGCTGGCAGGGAAAGCTCAGCCTCCCCATTTTAGAGACAGACCGCTGAGGTGCAGAGTGGTTGAAAGGGCTGCCCCGCGCCACGCGCCCAGTAGAGGAGTCTTCAGGACTCAAACCCAGGTTTGTGTGACTCCAAAGCTCATGTTCTTTTTCCTCTTCTAAGTGGCCACAGAGCCTGATGTGGAGACTGTTGTACAGCCTCAGCTCATCTGTCGAGTTTGTGGCTCCCTGGTGGTTAGCCTGGTGACAGGCAAGGGACAGCCAGGGCTGCCTTCTGACGGGGCCATTCGTGGGCTGCTTTGAATGAACTCCTCAGGCCCCTACATTCCTTCTTTACCCTGCAGTGTGTGTTGGGACCTGGGTGGCTTGACCAACACTGTCACTCGCGTGATGGGAAAATGAGTGAACCAGCGGGGTGGTTTTCAGCAGTCGTGGTGATGCAGTGTCTACGACAGGGAGCTGTGGTCACAGAGATGGAGAAGGGCTCAGCCCAGGTGCTGGGGCCTGGATTTGGTAGGTCCCTGTCAGCTCATGGGGCAGGGGAGGCCTGCGTGTGTCCCAAGCCCCTGTATTCCTATCCAGGGTTCCAGGGTGGGCGGAGGAAAGAGCTGCTTACTCCTCCAACACAGGAAACGGACGTGGGGGCCGCAGAGGGCTCTGGAAGCTGTCCCACATCACACTCTGTCCTCTGAGTGTCCCTCAACCATGGCACCGCAGGGCCAGGATAATGCGGTGGGTCCAGTAGGGCTTTGGAGTCAAAAAGAAAAAAGCCCAGCTCCCCCTCCCAGCTCTGCCACCTACTTGCTCTGCTCCCTTCAACAAATCACCTACGTTTTCTGAGCCTTGGTTTCCTCATCTGTAAAGTACCTATCTGACAGGATTGTTGTCAGGACTAGAGATGATGTAAGGAGCCCGGCACTATGCTTGGCCTCAAGAACACTGGCTCTGCAGACAGTGCAGCCCTAACTCAGACCCCGGTGCCCACCACATGCCCACCCGGTAGCATTCTAGTCCGCTTCCCTGTGCATGGCAGAGGCCTGCAGGGGTGCCCTCCTGACCTCGGACATGCCCACCACCAGGGTCCCCCACACCAGCATGCTGTTGTGGGGCCAGCACATCACCATCTCTGGAGAACTAGAAATACAGAAAAACATGGGGAAAAGGACTTTACCTTGGAGGGAAAATAAAGTAAAAATCATGAAAATAAGTACTTTATCTTATACTGTGTTTAATTTTTTTAAGTTATAATTACAAGAACAAGCTAAAAGGTTGGGGTGCCTGTGGTTAATTTTTCCACAGGTTTTCATGACAGTCCCTGAAATTGGACTCTTCCAGCAAACAGGAGCCTGCAAAAAAGCAAAAGAAGGGCCCGGTCGTTTTCTCAAGGCCTCTCTCAATTGTTTGATGATCACTTAGTCTCTTGAGAAGCACCTGTCCCCTTCCCACTTTCCTCTGATCTCTAAGGGACCAGCCTTGCCTATCCCCAGGTAGCCGCTCACCCACAGGAGCACAGCTCTTCATGTCACCCATGGCCTTTGTACACGTTGCATCTTTGCAAGATTTGCAGCTCCAGTGTGCACCTTAGAGTCTTTGCATTTTGAGAAAGACCCACCAGCAAAACCTTTGAGGCCATAGGCTGGCGGTAATGCCGGGGCAAGTGGTTAGGATCTGTTCATCTGAACATTTGCTTTCTGGGACAGCCTCCTAACTGTACCAGCTCTCGGTGAAGAATCAGAGACACCTCCTCCCTATACGTAAGTTACAATTTTTTGTCAACTAAGGTGCACACACGAAGTCACAAACTGCTCTGGCCCCCTTCACTGTGTACTGTGTCCAAATTCAGGACTGTTCTGCAGTGGGGCCAGAGTATGAGAAGGCAGTTGGGGTCCAGAAGTTCCTCTTGCATTTGACCTTATGCAAACTTGATATTGGCCAAGGCCAGGTCAGTATGCAGTCAGACCTTGGCTCTTGCAACTTCCCCTCACCCCCCACCCCAGCAGAGCTCACAGCCATGTTCTAATTGTAGCCCAACACCCTTCGTGTCTCTGCAGAGCTTCTGTCCACTCCAAGCAACATTTATTGAGGGTGGAGGGTAGCTAGCTAGGGCGATGCCCAGAGCTGCCCTAAGCATCCAGACCTCAGACTCTAGTAACATATACAGTACAGGGATCCGGGCCAGAGGTGGCAGAGGGGCCTGAGCGCCATCTGGGGGCGGTACCCGGTCCTCAGACGGCGGAAGCCAGCTTCCGCTTCGTGCTGTCGCTGCAGCGATTCAGGATGAGGTCTGCACTGGGCCGTGGGGGTACAGCCGGCTGCGGCTTAGGGCGCTGAGTCTCCGGCTCCTCCGCTGCCAGAGAGAGCGATCAAGTAAGAGGCCCCGCCTCCCGCCTTCACCCCAGTGCCCTCTCCTGGCCCCGCCTCTTGTTGCCCTCCCTCCCCGCCCCAAGCCGGCCCTCCAGCACTTTAGCAGCCGGATCCCAGCCTCTGTAGTTCTGACCACGCGGCCCGGCCCGTCCCCAGGCTCTTTTCGCCTTCTTGGCCCCGCCCCTCGGGTCCAGCACTTACCTAGCCGGCTCCCTGCGCTCTGCGGACCCGGCCGCACCTGGCGGCGGCGCTGCTGCAAAAAGCGGACGCTGTTGCGCCGATAGGTGTCCTGGCTGAGGCGCTTTCGAGATTGCTGGTGGATGCTGTGCGCGTTGCGAATGGACGACCTGGGCCCAAGGGGACGGGGACGTTGGTCATCGCCCCGGAGCCCCCACCGCCCCTGAGCGCTCGCGTCCCTGCCCGCGGGGACTTGCATGGACACCTCTGGGATCCAGCTACTGCCCCGAGGAAGTGGGGAGTGGCAAGTGGGGGTTGGGGTGGGGAGGTCCGACACGGCCTGACTGAGGCTGCCCTTCCCGACACGGGCTCTTACCGTGCTGCAGAGCCCAGGTCCATTTCCCACGCCCCTCACCAGACTTCGGCCAGTCCCCTTCCCAGGAAGCCCTCCGGACTGCCTCAGCCCACAAGGACCATCCTCTAAGACTCTGGACATCAACGCCTTCACCTCCACCTCACACCCCTGCTTTCCTACCACCCCAGTGCCAGTGCCACAGGGCGAGGTTGGGGATGATGTCCTGACTCTTGACCCAGTGAGGGTGCTGCTTTCCCCGTCAGGCTCGGAGCTCCTACCCTATCTCCCCAGCACCAGTTCTGCCCATCCAGGACCGATCCAGGGAACCCGTGGTACACCTCAGTCCCAAGGACTCACCTACGGGGCGGCGCCCCTCGGTTCTTGATCTGGCGTTGGGCCTGGGTTATGTCCTCTCCTGCCTTCTGCAGGTACATGGACGGGAAGTAGCCCGTGACGTCGTCTTTCCTGCAGCAGAGATAGAAGCCAGGGCAGTGGGGAGATCAGGGCTCCCTCTATACAGTTGAGGTAAGGCAGCTGGGAGGTTGCAAACACCCTGCTGGCAAACACCAGACCCTGACCCTCTGGGCCTCAGTTTACTCATCTGTGCAACACAGACCCTACCAGCTGTGACACTGGGGGAGGAAATTAGCAAATCCAAACCTCCCCAGGGACATGCATTTGCTGTAAAACCTCTGGATTGCCTTGTGTATACTGAGAGACCTTTGCCCAACTCCACGCACCAAGTTCTCCTATGCTTTTTTCCAAAAGCTGTTTGGGTTAGGGCTTTGTGCTTGGTAAAACCCTCGATCCACCCCAAATAAATGTGTATGGTGTGAAGTAGGAGTCTAGGTGTTTGGTGTTTTTTTTTTTCTTCCATATGGATATCCAGTCATTGAAAAGACTTTTTTTTCCCATCCTCACCACTGTATTTGGGAGTGAAAAAAACTTTACATAATACAAAATTCACTCAGTAAAACTCTGATTCTTCTTGGCTGGTGGAAGAATCACAAGGAGACTCGCAGGGGTATGTGATAGGGGTTAAGTGTGAGTCTAAAAGGTTGAGAAACCCTGTCTCAAAGCCTCCAGCCCAGAGCCATGCTGGGGATGGGTGTTGTGCCCACAGTTCACTGGGGTCGTGCACCGGCCTGTGACCCAAGCGTCTGTAAGCATTGTGCAGGGACCTGGGGAGGCCCAGTGGCTCCAGGGAAACATCTCCGCTTTCCCAAAACTAGGGGGAAAAGAGTGTGGAATTGCAGTGAAAGATTTAAAAGGAAAATGGATGAAGGGTCTGCTCTACCAGTTATCAAACATAATAATTAATACAAAACTTAGCTGTGTTGCTGGACAAGGGACAATAGATGGACTGGTCAGGGTAAGTGACCCCAAGTCACAAAGGAAAAATGTACCCACTCTGACAAGGACACTGAACCCAAAACAGGAAGGGTGGGATTACCACTCACCTCCTCTCACAATGGACACTGAGCCCAGAGAGGAGCTTACCCCATGTCGCACAGCCAAGTCAGCAGCAAGTCAGCCCAGCCCCCAAACAGGCCCTGCCAGGGGCCAGGGCTGGTGCAGTGGGAGGAGACGTGCTCTCTTACCTGATGACCCACCAGCCGTCCAAGAGCTTATGAATGACCTCGATGGTTTCACCCTGCTTGAGGGACACCTCGTCCTCCATTGCAGCAGTGTAGGCTTTGATGGCGACATAGGGCTCACCTGGTCCACAGTGAGGGGGAGGGGCGTGGTGTGAGGATCTGCCCAGCACAGGACTCAGCAGCCCTCCTCTCCTCTCTGGGCCTGGGGCTTCCTCCAACCGGTCCTTCTTGGTCTCCTTCTGCGGGCTCCTCCCGGCCTCTTGTGGGGCATCCTGGAGTTCTGCCCCCCTGACCCACTCCCACCCACCACAATCCACACCAGGGGCCAGGAGCTCCCATGACTTCGAAGGCTTGGTGGGGCCCCTACAAGAGGAGTGGCCCTGCAAGAAGTGTGGGAGTGGAGCGCCTGCCTACTGACTCCAGCCAACGATGGGCATGTGGGGCTGAGGTCCAGTGTGTACACCTTTTCCAGTTTTTAAGGAGGACCCATGAATCCACATAAAATTGTGAAACCTCTCCACTTTAAAATATGGGGAAACAGTTCTAATTTTTTTTCAAACCCTACTGGAGCCCCATTCAGCCTGGGGGCTGCCAGTTTTCCCCTCTAGTAAGCAATGATGCCCCCCTCCTACAGGTAGCCCTCCTTCCTGAGCCTCAGGCCTATTCACCATTCAGCTTCCTGTTGGACCTGGCCCCAGTCAACTGCCACCCAGCGCCCCAGGCTGACCTCATCACCCCCACCTCATTCCTCCTCCTGGTTCCCTGCCCTGACCACCTCCTACCAGATCCCCCAAGCCAAACTGTAGGGTCTCAGCTCTGACTCCCCTTCTGCCAGCCCCCATGATGTCCAACCCCAAAGGAGTCACTTCTGGCTTCTCAATATCCCCCGGCTCCTCCCGCTCCTTCCGCCCACACCCCTGTGACCATGGAGGGTAAGGGGTACCTGCATAGTTGGGCTCTGGGTCCTCTGCCTCATCAGGGCTGTCCAGGGGCTCCAAGTAGGAGGCTGGGACCCAGCCTCGCTTTGTCTTCATTTGGCAGAACCACCAGCCTGTGCCCGGGGTGGGAGGCAGTAAGTCAGGTCGGGCCTGGCAGCCTTCCTCAGCCACGGGGTGGGGAAGACACCCATACATACAGACATCCAACACTTGGATTCAGAAATGTCACCTTCGCCACACTCCACACCAAAATCATACATACACATACACACAGGGCCACAGAAGCAGAGTTCGGAACCCGCTCCACACACCCGATGAGGAGCCGGCCTGCCCACCCGGATGCGGCCCCAGAGATGCGTGGAGAAGCCTGCCTGTGTGCAGGTGCCCAGAGCGGCCTCAGAGCGCTCGCTCAGAGACAGGGTGATCGCAGTGTGGGGAGGACGGTCAAGGCCCCAGGGCAGAGCCTTGGTGGGGGTTCGTGGCCATGGGCCCAAGCAGCAGAGGAGGAAGGTCTGGGCAGGGCAGGAGACTGACCGCTCTCGCCCTTCTCCACGACGTCCACCACATCGCCCATGGCCAGAGCCATCTCAGAGCCCGAGCTCTTCTCGTAGTCAGCAATGGCCCGGTACGTTTGCAGGATGATGGGGCCGGTGATGTCTGGGCAGAGGGAGCACAGGGTGAGTGGGTGCTTTGGGGGGGGCTCCTCCTGGCCTCCCTGTGATCCCTTGTGGGGCCACCAGAACTGGCACTGGCATCCCATTCCCACCCGGCTCCGGGCATGACACAGGCGCATGCGCCCTGCAAGCTGGAAAGCAGCAGAGACAAGCTGTGCAGCCCTGCATTTAGTGAGCGCCTAGTGTGTTCTAGTCACACGCTCTCTCTCTCATTTGATGATGGTAGTGAGCTGTCCCCCTCACCTTCAGGGTGCACACAAATCACCCAAGGGTTCAAAGCGCAATGAGTTTCTGATTCCATAGGTCTGTAGTGAGACCAGAGAGTCTCACTGCATCTTCAACCAGCCCCGAGATGATGCAGCTGCTGGTGCCGTGTTATGGGCTGAACTGTGCCCCCACACCCCGAATTCTCACACTGAAGCCGTAAGCCCCAGTACTCAGGAATCTGACTGTGTTTGGAGTCAGAGCCTTTGGGGAGGTGACTAAGATTGAATGAGGTCATAAATGTGGAGCCCTGATCTAATACGATTGGTGTCCTTATAAGAAGAAGAGCCCCGGCTGGTGTGGCTCAGTGAATTGAGTGCCAGCCTGCAAACCAAAGGGTTGCTGGTTTGATTCCCAGTCAGGGCACATGTCTGGGTTGCAAGCTAGGTCCCCAGTTGGGGACACACAAGAGGCAACCACAGATCAATGTTTCTCTCCCTCTCTTTCTCCCCCACCCTAAAAATAAATAAATAAAATCTTTAAAAAGAAGAAGAGACACCAGGATGTGTGCACCAGGGATGTGTGTGCAGAGGAAGGGCCATGTGAGGGCACGGCGAGGAGGCAGCCGTCTACAAGCCCAGGAGCGAGGCCTCAGCAGGAACCAACCCTCACACCTTGATCTCAGACTTCCAGCCTCCAGAACTGGGAGAAATAAACGTGTGTTGTTCAAGCCACCCAGACAACAGTACTGTGGTGGCAGTCAGAGCTGGATAAAACACTGCTGTGTCACCCCTGAATGTGACCATTGCCCCTAAACCTGTTCATTCATTCAGCCACCACATCTCCCAGCATGTGCTGGGCTCTGCAGCCACGGAGGCAAGGGGAGTGCCTTCACCACAGCCCTCACCTCCTGCTCTTTGCCCTGCACACCCTGAGCTCGGGTTCCTGGCCATGTCAACTGCCCTTGGGGCGACCTGCATGGGCTGCCCCTGGCCCTCTCACCTGCAACATTAGTCTTGCCATCTTTAGGTACCAGGTATGTCTCTGGCTTTTTCACCCTGCAAGAGAGAACAGTCTGGGTTAGATGCTCAGCTCCCTACTGGGAAATGGGGCACTCCTGGTGGACCTACAGAACTTCCCACAAGAGAAAGGAATGTGGGAAATGGGGCCACTGCAGAGAGAAGGGGCGTCGGGGATTATGGGGTGGTTGTTTTGCCAGCCTGAAGCGGGAACCCCAAGGAAAGGCATCAGCTGTAAAGACAGCAAGGGCCTCCTGTCCTGGCGCCCTGGTTCTAGGAGAGGCTCCAGTCAGCTCCTGGGCCAGCTCCCTTCTGGAGCCAGGAGAGAGCGGCCAACGTGGGGGCGGAGCCTGCCTCAGGCCAAGCCCGAGCCGATGGGAGCTGCCCTTCCTGCATCAGGGGTGAGTTCAGGGGTCAGTAAGCACTGGCTGAAGCGATGGTCTACGACAGCCCTGTCCTCTGGTCACCCCCACACTCAGTGACTAGAAAGGGACCTTCCCAGCCTGTCCCCCTGAGATCTCAGCCTCTCAGATGACTTCCACGCAGGGCCCTGAGGACAGGAGACCCCTGGGGCAGGGGCAGGCAGAGAAGGAGGTGACAAAAGGGAACCAGGGGCCTGAGGTGTGCAGCAGTCAGCACAGGCCACCAGAGCCCCACACCCTCTGGCACTGCACCATCTGTGGGTATGCCACATGGATAAAGGGCTTTCAGAAAGCTTTTGGGGGCCCCCTCCCCACAACCTGTGCCTCCTGTGGCCACAACGCTCTGAGGGGGCCAAGCAGAGATTTGGAAAGGTTGCTCAGTGGTAAGAGGTCACACGGGCCAGAGTTGGAATCTTGCCTCCTTCCCTTTCTGGCTGCGTGCCGTTGGGAAAGTTGCTTCCCCTCTCTGAGCTTCAGCTTCCTCATCTGTAACATGGGCAAAGCCCAGCCTCCGACTCAGGGAACCATCCCATATTCTCTCCCACCTGCCTCCGACCAGGATGAGGTCACTCACTGGCTGTCCGTGGGGAGCTTCAGGTCATCGGGGCGCACCTTGAAGAACTCGAGGAGGTGCGGGCAGCGGGAGATCTTGACCGGCAGGCCCATGAGTGTATTGCAGTACTCCGTGAGTGTGCCCTGGCGGCTCTCCGTGGTCCGCTGCCCATCAAACCACCTCGGTGCTGACCGGACCAGGAAGGGGCGCCAGAGAAACCGTGAGCACATTTCTTGAGGTCAAGTCCAAGAAGGGGTAGGGGAGGAGGGGGCAGCTTGGAGGGCAGGTGAGGAGAGCCAGGACAAGTAACCCGCCCAGGTGACTCAGCCCCTCACCTGGCAGGTGGGGGATGATTCTGTTCTCTGAGTTGATGTCCCCCGCCTCAATAGGGAACATTTCCTTTAAAGTTTTCTAGACAGGATAAAAGACATGAAGGGGTATTTTTCATTACAACACTGAAGCACACTGGAAATGACCCGAATACCCTCCTGATCAGTCAGGCTATGAACTTCCGGTAGCATTCCTCTCTTTCTCCCCCACCTCGAATCCAGCCATCAGCAGACCCTTCAGTTCTACTCCAGAGATCTTTCCAGAACCTGACCCTCCTCACTACCCCCACTGCCACCACCTTGGTCTGAGCTTCCATGAGGCCTGGGTTTTCCAACCTTATGTCATTCCCTGCTTCTACCTAGTCTGTCCTCAGTCCAGCACCCAGAGGGATCCTCTCAAAACCTGAGTTGGACCCTGCCCCTCCCTGCCTCTCAGCTCACTGAGAGTGGAAGCCAAAGGCCTCATGTCGGTCAGCGAGGCCCCGCTAGACCTAGCCCTGCCCCCTCACCCACCCCTCTGCCCCCTTCCCCTTGCATACCACAGGCCCACTCCTGCCCCAGGGCCCTTGCACTTGCTATTCCCACTCTTTCTCTGCAGTGTCATGGTGTTCTCATTCTCTTCCCCTTCTTCAAGTCTTTGCTCAGATATCACCCCCTCTTTTAAGCCTTATCCTTGACAATTGCCCCTCCCTCCCCAGCCAGTCCTCCCTCCCCACCTTGTTTTATTTTTTCTCCATAGTTCTAATGACCATCTAACATGCTACATAAATTACTTATTTTTTTTTGGCCTGTTATCCTGAGTTCTCCACTAGAACTTGAGGCCTACAAGGGCAGGCAAGCCTTTGCGCCCACCTGTTGTTGGTGCCCCTGCCCCCTTCAGTGGTGCTTCCCACTCCCGAGCAGAGCGTGCCTGTCGCCTAATGCTCGATAAATACTTGTTGAATGAACAAGTGAGTCCACCAACTAATAAAAGGGGCTAATCCTACAATGAAGTAACTCAGAACAGTTGAAAGAGGTGAGACGGAGCCACACACCTATCAGCAAGGACAGGTTTCCAAAACGTGGCCCAGGAAGCCAGTGGCATTCTGACGGCTTTAATCCAGACAACAGAAAATGCCCCCTCAACGCCACGCACAGGGTTCTGGAGCTGTGTGTGTGCGCAGCCACCCAGGACAGGAGCGGGACGAGGTTCGGGACACAGGGAGCCTCCCACTTCTGTTGTAACATTTTATTCGCCTGACCTGAAAACGCCTCGCAGCCAACAGCCCAGTGACCTCAGTTGTGAGGACAGGGGCTGGGTGTCTGGGGCCGGTGTTAGTCTTCTTCACATTTGTCTGCATTTTGCTTTAAATTCTACTCGCAAGAGAAGCTCGGGAAGCCATAAAGCAGGACTCCCTCCCTGGTTAAGGAGGGCCCTGCATATGGAGTGGGATCCTGGGGGACCAGTCCGGCTTTCGTGGTCCCTCCACCCACCTGAGGCCGTCTCAGACCAGGGCCAGGCAGCTGAGCTCCGCTCACCCGTCCCCCAGTCACCGCCCCCAGTTATGTCCAACCAGTCGCCAGCGTGGGACCCCATGGGGTTTCAGAGCCTGTGGGATTTGCTCATGTAAAGCTGGGTGACAGCGGGCGCCCACAGGGAGGAGCACCCAGTTTCTCGGGTGTCAGGTTTCTCCACCGTCTTTCTGGCCCACCAGCAGACCTCATCAGGCCGCTGACGTGAGCGGAAGTGTGAGCCCCCGGGAGGACAGCTGACCCCTGCAGGGACAGAGTGTGCCCCTAAAGAAGGCCCCCCTTGGAGCTCCTGCCGAATGGGCACAGAGCTTCCGTGTGGGGAGGTGGAAATGTTCTGGAGATGGATGGTCGTGACCGTCACACGACATGGTGAGTATATTTTAAAGGTTAGAATGGGAAATTTATGTTATGCATATTTTACCACAATAAAAAATATATTAAGTAAAATGTTTCTTAAAGTTTAAAAAATGCCAGCCCTGGCTGGCGTAGCTCAGTGGATTGAGCGCGGGCTGGGAACCAAAGTGTCCCAGGTTCGATTCCCAGCCAGGGTACATTCCTGGGTTGCAGGCCATAACCCCCAGCAACTGCACATTGATGTTTCTCTCTCTCTCTCTCTCTCTCTCTCTCTCCCCCTCCCTTCCCTCTCTAAAAAATAAATAAATATTAAAAAAAAAAAGTTTAAAAAATGCCCCCTGAACTGTGCGCTGGTGTGGGCAGACCCCAGACTCCTCACTCCCAGCCATCACCTGGGTCACTGTCCTCCACAAAAGACAGAGATGGGGCTGGGTGAGGGTCCCGTCCCCGCCCCCCTGCCGCGGGGCACTCACATGGAACTCATAGATCTCCGTGAACCGCCGGTAGACCACCTTCTCGGACAGGTCCTGCCACTTCACCAGGAACATGTACACCTGTGGGTGGGAGGCTAGTTCAGCTTCCAAGGGGGCCTTGCGGCGCACCTGGGCTGCGCCCCACCCCGGGGTGGGAGCCTGAAGGACGGGGGCTGGAGCGCTCTCCAGGGCAACCTGGGCCGTAGGAAGGGCACCAACCGCATGGGCCCGGGAGCTGTCACTCCCCAGCTTTAGGACCCAGGACGAGATGACCAACCTCTCCCACATTTACTCAAATTCCTCGCCTGTCCTTGGGGATAAAAGCAGGCCCTCCCCGGGGACTGGTGTGAGGGAGTTATAGGAGATGAGATGCAGAAAGGGCTGGGCCCGGCAACGCAAGAACTCAGTAAGGTGTTGTATAGTTCCATGTACGAGGGGGACCCCAAAAACCGGAATTTATTTATAATAAATTGTGTATTCATTGGTACATATTTTTATAAAGTTTTGATGTCTGATCACATGTGGGTGGTTTATATATTTAAAATAAGATTAAATCAAGAAGGAGGGGCTTCAGGTCCAAGATGGCAGTGTAGGAAGATGTTGAACTCACCTCCTCCCAGGAGCACATTGAATTTATACCTCCAGATACAGCGATTTCCCAAAGGGAAACATGGGTCACTGAACAGCTTCTGCCCAGCAAATGACAGAGAGCACAAAGAAACGGAAGCGAGTGCAGGAGACGGGCAGGTTGTGGGCAACCCACCCAACACATACCCTGAAGTCGCCTGCCCCTGGGCACAGCTTACAAACAGCAGTCTGCGAGGACACGTAGGCTCCACAGGAAGGAAATCTATTTACTAACCCTAGAGCGGTTGCCAAGTGGCGGAGGAAGTGCGGACCTCTCTAGGGTTGAAGGTGGCAGAGTGCCATTTGGGCCCCCACTTCTTGATCCAGGCGCTCTAGCCGCAGGCCAAGGCTGGCCCCCGGTGCACCCCAGACCCCAGCAGCTCTGCTGCTTGTCCCCAGCGACCTGCTGCAGCTGGCCGGCTCCAGCTCCTGGTCCAGCCAGCCTGTCAGGGCAGCCCGGTGCTGCTGGCCTCCGGGACTCTCCTCAGCTTCACACCTGCCCTGGCTACAGTTTCTGCCCAGGTGTGGCTTGTCCCCTGGGCTTGCTGTAGACCGTGCCCACTTCAGCTACAGCCCCTGCGGCGGCTCACACGGACTTCAGCTCCAGACCCTGGCTCAGCTTACCCTAGGGCCTAACTAAAGCCTGAGCCCACTCCAGCTCCAACTCCTACCTGCCTGCCAAGCCAGTCCCGGCGCAGCCCGCCCCAGTGACTCCTTGGCCTGTGCCCACTCCTTCTACAGCTCCAGGACCCAGTAAAGCTCACACCCAGCACTCCCTTAGGCCCACAAACACTCCAGCTCCAGCTGGCCTGCCAAAGACACCTGGCCACACAGTCGACAAACAAGCAGCTCCTACACAAGGTCGCTCCTTCAAGACCAGGAGAGATTGCTGTTTCACCTAAACACCGAAATAAACACAGAGAGGCAGCCGAAATGAGCAGACAGAGAAATATCTTCCAGATGAAAGACCAAGACAAAACCCCAGAAAAAAGCCCTGGCTGGCGTAGCTCAGTGGATTGAGCGCGAGCTGGGAACCAAAGTGTCCCAGGTTCGATTCCCAGCCAGGGTACATTCCTGAGTTGCAGGCCATAAACCCCAGCAACCAACCACACATTGATGTTTCTCTCTCTCTCTCCCTCTCTCTCGCTCCCTCCCTCCCTTCCCTCTCTAAAAATAAATAAATAAAATCTTAAAAAAAAAAAGAAAATACTGTTAAGGGAAGAAGCAGGCTTGCTTCTTTAAAAAAAAAAAAAAAAACAGAAAAAGAACTAAATGAAAGAGACAAGCAATCTCTCAGATAAAGGGTTCAAAATACCAATTATAAGGATGTTCAGTGACCTCAGGAGAAGAATAGATGAACTCACTGAGAAATTTAATAAAGAGATAGAAACCACAAAAAAAGAACCAGTCAGAAATGAAGAATATAACAATTGAAGTAAAGAATACACTAGAAGAAATCAACAACAAATTAGTTGATGCAGAATAATGAGTCAGCACACTGGAAGACAAGGAGGTGGAAACCATTTCAGAACAGCAAAGAGAATAAAGAATTTTTTTTAATGAGGATAGTTGAACGGACCTCTTGGAAAACATCAAGCATACTAAGATTTGAATCACAGGAGACCCAGAAGAAGAAGAGAAAGAGAAGGAGATAGAAAGCCTATTTAAAGACATGAAGGCTGAAAACCTCCCCAACCTGGTGAAGGAAACAGACGTCCAGGCCCAGGAAGCCCAGAGAGCCCCAAACAAGAGGAACCCACAGAGACCCACACCAAGGCACATCATAATAAAAATGCCAGAAGTAAAATCAACAGGATTTTCCTTTAACTTCAATGTTGGAAACAGAAACAAACTTACCAATATATCAAATGGGTAACAATCATATTAAAGAGAAAAGAAAAAGAAAGAATCAAAGTAACATTTAGCTACAGTACTTTTACTCCTTCAGTGTGAAGATAAAAGGGCCAGAAAAACTGCAAAGAAACCTTCAATTTTACTTAATATGTTGGTAGGTTTATTAATAGCAGTGCGGGTGTAGCGATTCTGAAACAAGTTGATGTGTTTCATAGAGCTGAGCAAAGGAGTAAATATACTGATTTTTTGGGGAGCCAGGCTTCTTGGGAGAGAGAAAGGAGCTACAAATATAAAATGTCGAAAAGCAAGAATGATACAAAGTGGCTCTTTTCCCCAGTGTGTCTCCTGGAAAGACATGAGCACACCTAGCTGCCAGATCTTGGGCTCTAATATCGTGCCCCACTAAAAAGAATCAGGAGCCCTTAGCCTAACAGCTGAGTCCAGGGCTGGAGCTGGGAGGCTGAGCCTGGACCATCTGGTGCCAGAAGGAAGAATGTGCTCGAAGAATGGGAGGCACAGAAGCAGCTGGAAGGAGCTCCCACTGGCCAAGTCTGGGACGACCTGAGCATCAAAGTAAGTCATGATAGTGATGGGCTGTAAATCACTGAATGAAGTCAGAATCCATGGGTCCATATTGACAGAAGTAAATAAATAAGGGAGAAGGAAAGACCCTACAGTAAAATGTTAAGTAGTAAATGCAGAAGGAATGCTAGAGTTTAAAAATCACTATCTGGTGCCCTGGCCAGTGTGGCTCAGTTGGTTGGAGCAGTGCCCATACACCAAAAGGTCACAGATTTTATGTCTCTGGTAGGGTCAGTTCTGGAGCGGGGCACATGCCTGGGTTGCAGGCTCCTTCCCCGTCAGGGTGTGCCTGAGAGGCAACCCACCCACTGACGTCTCTCTCTCACATCGATGTTTTTCTCCTTCCTCTCTCCCTAAAATCAGTAAGCATGTCCACGAGTAAAGATTTTTTTTAAAAAAGAGCAATCCTTATAGTAATTTGACTCAGGCAAGAGCCATCAAATACTATAAAGAACAAGACATTCACACCTGAAATAATCTCCCCACAGGTTAGTTACTTAAAATAAAGGGGAAAAGAGTACCTTTACAGAAGAGAAACTCGGAGGGCGAGCCGGGACCGGCTGACGGGCGTTCACATCACCAACACGGGAAAGTCAGTGTCCCGCCGCCCGACGGGGTCAGCGAGAACAGAGCCCCCGGGCGGCCCACCCTCTGTGCGCACGCGGCCTGAAGCTAATGAAGCACCAGACAGCCCACACGGAGGGACGGTCTGTGAAATAACTGGCCCCATCTCTTCACAACGTCCAAGGTGAGAGGACAAGGAAAGATGGGGCTGACCCCGATGAAGGAAGGCTGGAGAGACAGGACGACCGAAATGCAGCAGGTGGTCCCGGGCTGGACCCTGGGCCTGAAATGTTCTTACCACAGAGGACGAGTAGGACAAAGGGTGACATCTGAGTGATGTCTGCAGGGTGGACAGCAGTGTTTCCTCAATTCGAATTTCCTAATTTTGACATATTTGTGTTGTGGTTATGTAAGAGAATGTCACTGATTTTAACAAATGCCTCAGTATTTAGAGGTTAAGAAACAGCTTCTCCAATTTGGTCTCAAATGTTTCAGATTCATTTTCAGAGAGGGAAGATGTGAGGGAGGAACGGGGAGGGGAGAGGGAGAGGGAAAGGGAAAGAGGAAGGGGGAGAGAGAGAGAGAACGGAGATCCTCCCTGGTCCTCCTCTGGGCTCGGGGGCACGAGGCTGCGATGCCCTGTCTGGGCAGACACTTCGCCCAACCCCGGAGTGGTGTCATCCTACTGGAAGGGATAAGACTCTCAGGTAACTGACCCCACGGGTGGCTGAGCGGACAGAGAGCCCGCCGCCCGCCGCCCCCTCTCCCTTCGGGAGGACCACTCCCTAAGAGCTGGGATGGTCCCGGAGGACTGCCCGGAGGAGGGTGCCCTGGACGTGAGCTCCAGCTGGCTGCCTGGAAGGGCACTACAGGGCGTGGAGAGCGTCCTCCTGGCTGGGGCAGGAGTCCGGGGAGTGAGGTGGGCTGGCGGGGCCCGCGGGGCCAGGGCGCGCTTCCTACTACTAAGGGGCGCGCATCCGCCGCGAACCCAGACGGGCAGGCTGAGGCCCGGACGGGGAGCCGCTTGCCCACGATCTGGCTCGCCCCGCTCAGCCGCCCAGGGATCCGGTGTCTCCTGCGGCGGCCCTGGGGACGGCGCGGGGACGGCGCTGCGTGGCACCCGCGCGCCTGCCCAGGGCTGTCCGCGCGCGCTGGCGGGGCGCTCCCGCTACTCACGTAGTGCTGGCTGGGGACGAAGCGCTTCTCGAAGCCCAGGAGGGCGATGTGGCGGATGAAGGTGTCCTCCATGGCGCGGCTGCGTGCGGCCCCACTTCGCGGGGCAACCCCGGGCTGGGCCTTAAAAGGGCTGAAAAGAGGAAGTCGCTGCTGGGGGCACGGAGAGCGGTGGGGGGGGGGGCGAGAGGGCTTCCTTCTTCTTTCAGCTGCTGGGACTCCCCAGGCTCCCACCACGTGGACGTGGACGGCCACGCGCACGCGTGTGTGCGAGGGCAAGCTTGCTCTCCGCACGGCGCCGCCCACGAGGCCTCGCAGGTCGGGGGATTCCCGTCCGCCCCCTTCCCCTCCTGGCCCTCCCCGTCCCCCCGCCTCCCCGACCCGGACCGCCTTCGCTTCTGCGCCCGGGACACAGCCAGCGGCCCGCACCTCGGGGCCCTCGCGCGCGGCCCGCCTGGGCCGTCTTCTCCCACACATCGGTCGCTGCCTCCCTCCCTTTCTCTGGGTTTCCGCTCAGATGGCGCCCCTTCCTTGAGAGGGCTTCCAGGATAAGCACACAGAAAACAGCAAAACTCCACGCTTCCACCTTGCTGCTCACCTGTCTTTATTCTGAGTTCTCCCCTCAACTGACACATTGCTTATTTTATTTTTTTACGATGTCTCTCCGGCCCCGAGTGTGAGCCCCGTGAGAGCAAGGGCGTGGCCTGTTTTGGCGCCCAGTGGGCTCTCCACAAATATTTGGGTAGTGACTGCAGCACTCCCCGAGCGAATGAATGAATGAATGCCTCCAAGGGAGGGCGTGCAAGCGCTGGGTGCACGTCCCCAGTGCGCGAGCCCGGCTGAGTGTCCGCGGCAGCTGGGACAGGCTTTCTAACTGAGTTCAAATCCTGATCAAAGAAATAGGCCCTCAGCGTTGACCGGTGTGACTCGGTCAGGCGTGGCTCCGCAAAGTGAAGGGTGGGCAGCGGACTCCCCGTGGGGCCGAAGGGGGGGTTGGTCCCCGGTCGGGGCGCGTAGGAGAGGCACCCGATCGATGTTTGTCTCACACATCGGTGTTTCTGTCCCCTTCTCCTTCCCTTCCCTGTCTCTAAAAATTAATTAATTAATTAGACCCTTAGGCCCTGGCCGGATGGCTCAGTTGGTTGGACCGTCCTCTCTATACACTGAAGGTTGTGGGCTCCATGCCCTGTTGAAGCGCGTGGGGGAGTCAGTCACTGATTGCGTGAATGGGTGGAAGGACAAGGGGATATCTCTTTCTCTCTTTCTCTTTCTATCAAATCAATAAATTTTAAAAAAATAGGGGCCATCATTTCTGCCATCTCTGCCTAGAAGGGGCTTTGGGAGGAAGAGAGGAGGAGGGGGCAGCATGCCTGAATAGAGGCTGTGGCCTCTCTCACTAGAGTCTGGGCACCAGGACCAAGGAGATGGGGGCCTGGGAGGCTCAGAGGTTATATAGAGCTGTTTCCAGGTCACACAGCAGGTGGCTCAGACCCAGGCAGTCTGGCTTCAGGCTCAGATGGGCAGCACCAGTTTGTGGCCCGGGGGGAGACTGCAAGATTGAGAGACATGGCCCTGGCTGGTGTCTCAGTGGATTGAGCACCAGCCTGTGAACAAAAGGGTCGCAGGTTCCATTCCTGGTCGGGGCACATGCCTGGGTGTCCGGGCACATGCCTGGGTTTCTGGCCAGGTCCCCACAGTAGGAGTAGGGGCACCCAGAGGCAACCACACACTGATGTTTCTCTCCCTCTCTTCTCTCTGCTCTCTCTAAAAATTAAAAAAAAAAAAAAAGATTGAGAGACACAGCAAGCACTTCACACTGAGAGCACTCATAGCCACGGGTACCCCAGGACTATGGGGGCAGAGGGTTGGCATCTGGCTCAGAAAGGTTTGCTTGGGAGGTCCCCTCCCATCACTGCTGCTCCCTACATCCCACCAGGAAGTCATCAGCCCTGGGTGTGTCAAGCCTTGCAAGTCCTTTCTCTGGTTATTTCCATTTAAGTATCTAGGATCTTCCCACACAGAAGGGGACACTCCACAACAGTGGAAAGAAACAGCCACCCACGTGGGCAAACCTTCCAGACACAGTGTGGCGGGAGAGAAGGCAGACACAAAGCACCCATGCAGAACCTTTACAGAAGCTCAAACTGTGCTAAGCCAGACTGTAGTGCTGAGAGCCAGGGTGACCTGGGGCACAGGTGGGGGCCAGGAGTGACTGGAGGGGAGCAGGAGGCAGCAGGTGACAGGCCTTTTCTTGGTAAGGGAGCTAGCCCAACAAGGGTGCTCACTGTCTGAAAACGAACCTAGCCCCAGGCACAGACGATCTGCGGAGGGCTCTGTTCTGTGGGTGTGTTTGACTTTAATAAAAGGCTGAAAACAGAATGGGTTGAGAGGGGTCATATGATGGATGACTGTCCCCACTTCACTTCATGGCAGGAAGGTGGCCCCCCACGGCACAGGGCACGGGCTCATTGCTAAGCAGCTGTCCCACAGGATGCTGCCCTCAGGTCCCCCCACGGAGCCTGACCCACAGCGTTGGGCACTTGGGCACAGGGGGAGGAAGGGCAGTGCAGGACCTCCCCCTGCGCGCCAGTCCGTGGCCCTCAGCACTTCCTTCTCTTCCTCCCAGTGGTCTTTCCACTCTTGCTTAAGTGCCTGGCCAGACTGCCCTGTCCAGAGGACACCCGCTACAGCAGCCAGAGCCACCAGCTGCTACCTTTCCACTTCCCTCCTGCGGCCCCCCTGTGGCTTGCCTGGAAGAGAGGCCTCTGAAGTACCGAGTGAGAGGAGCTCCTGTTTTACCGAGTCAGGAGGCTCAGAGCCTGTTGTCAGGATGAGGTAGGATTTCAATTTCGTCTTGTGCACAGATGGAACAAGGGAGTGACCGCATGATTAAAAAAGAAAAGGAATAAACAAAAATGGAGGTAATAAATCAATATAAGATGGGGGGTATGAGATAAACTTTGTAACATTTTATAACTTTTAAGTTGTGAAATACATAGAAAATTTCAGAAAAATGTAGTTTAACCAATGATTATAAAGCTTTGTTTATTATAAAGTAGATAGCTAAACTATACGGGGTCCGGCAGAAGTAACGCCTGCTAGAGTATGGTTGGCAGGGTAATAACATGGGTGTAATAATTTATAGTTTTAATTTGGACATTTCACCTAGAATGTCATATGGTGTGCTTGAGTGTGATATTGTTATGTTACAGAATTACATGCTCATGGTTTTGTAATAACAAATTCTGTAATAGAAAAGAGGCACTGTTTGTGCTGGACCCCATACATCACCTGGTGTGAGAATAATGCCAAGTCCCTAGAGCCCCCTCCCCCCTTCCCATCAAGTGTTAGTGAGGGGTTTAACCTGGGTCAGGAGAGCTGTGTATACATGATCACATCCTATCCTCCCAATGAAGCGATCAGGTAGGTAGTACGATCATCCCCGCTCTTCAGATGGGAAAGCCAGGACACAGGCAGGGGAATAGGTTGCCACAACTGGTAAGCAAAGAGCTTGGGTTTGAACCTAGGCAGTCTGGGTCCCAGGCCATGCCCTTAACCACTGGGCTCCCCTGCTTTGTTCTGGAATGCTAAGTGAATGAATGGTTGGGGGGTTCACAGAGGAGGAGCTAGCCTGCATGAATACCCCAAAAGAGGGAGACTCTTAAATCAGGCCAGACTGGAGGGGAGGCAGTTTTGCCGGCAGGCCTCAAGAATCTTGGCTTCTCTCCAGACACCACTTTCTCCACACTCAGGCCTTACACGGATGGGCTGGGCGGACAAGTTCCTCACCCAGGAAATCCCCAGGGCTGGGCCATGGGGACAGGCTGTGTGGAGAGGGGTTCAGCACCACAGCCTGAGGCCCCGGCAGTGCCTCTGAGGGAACCTGGGGCTTCCTGGGATTGAACAAATCGGACCTCGCTCTAGGGCAGTTCTTTCCCAAGTGTATTCATTTATTTATCTTTGAAAATCCTTACCTGAGGATATGTTTATTGATTTTGGAGAGAGGGGGGAGAGGAGAGAGACAGGAAGAGAGAATCAATTGGTTGCTTCCCGTACGCAACCCCGAACAGGGATCAAACTGGCAACCTAAGTATGTGCCCCAACCAGGAATCAAACTGGAAAACTTCTGGTGTACGGGATGATGTTCCAACCAACTGAGCCACCCTGCCAGGGCTTTTCTCCAAATTTAACTTCAAGCCCTCTTGTCCCTTCTCAAGCTAGAACGGCCTGGCTCCCTGTGCCTGGCCCTGTGATGAAGGCCTCCTGGGCCAGCCCATGGGACTGGTTCTCGCCGAGTGCCTGAGGCACTGCCGACTGGCAGGCAGAGGCCACTGGTGGTGATGCAGCTGTGTGGGGCTGAGGCTCTAACCACAAGCAGGTGTCTCTGCAGAAATGCAGGCCACTCACGATCTACCACCCAAGGGGCCTCAAGGCTTCCTTTCTTAGCAAAATCAGGCTAGCAGTGGGCTCTGCCAGGGTCTGGGCTGGACCTTGAGGCATCAGAAGGGAAACAGGTGCCTGCACTTGGGAGACAGGCTCAGGGCACACCTGAGTCACAGCCCTGGGAACCACACATCCTGGGAATCTCTTCCCCCTTTGGCCTCTGGATACAAGAGGATGTACACACCCTGACTGCTGGTGCAGGAAGAGTGGCTTGACAGTCACATAGACCTGCTTTGAATTCTGATTCTTTTATTTCTAGTTGTGTCTTTTGGCTCAGTAATTCAGGCTTCGTGCTGTTTTCTAATCTGTAAAATGGCACTAACAAATATACATATTTCTTGGGCCATTGTGTCCCATGAAAGCAGGCAATCCAGGTTGCTGGGACCACCTGTGCAAGGCTGGCACCATGGGGCAGGCTTGTGTTCTCTGTGGGAACCGTCAGCAGAGAGGTGGGTGGCTGTGTGTGGTGCAGCCTCTGGCCTACACCTGGGAGGGCTCAGCCTTTGCTCTGCCCAGGGATGGAGCTGAGGGCAAGGCCTATGGCGGTAGGATGTTCTCCCAGCCCAGGTTGGGCTGAAGACAGCGACCAAGGCCATGGATGAGAGCCTGGGAGTCCTGGGGTCAGGGCTGTCTGTTCCCCTGTAACGCAGTTTCTGGCGGAGCTCCAGTTGAATACCTAATGAGTGGAGACTCCACAAGCAAGTCCCACTCCAAAGCCAGGAGCCCTGACTCCTCCCACGCAGGCGACCAGGGAGCCGCCAGGGCCTGCGGTACCCCCCTCTCCAGACCCACCTCCTGATGCTCTTCCTTACTGTGTGGGGCCAGATGTGTCACGCAGGGAGTTGTTCGAAGCTTACCAACCAACCACCAGTGTTAAAATCCAGCAGCAAGCTATGAGCGCAGGCAGTTCTGTGATGTTTGACTTTGAAACTAATTCCTGTTGTGGGGAAATTATTTCTCTGGATCCAGTCACCAGGGCTGGGCGGCCACTTCTACATCTCTTCAGCCCTGACACGTAAAGTGCAGAAAGACCAGCGGGCAGCATGAGGAAGTCAGGCTGGGACCGGCCAAGAGCTCAGTACCTTTGCCAATCCCAAGGGGATACAGGACAGTAAAGATATGCAGGATACCGACTGGTGTGGCTTGGTGTGTTGAGTGCCGTACTGCAAACCAAGATCGCTGGTTTGACTCCTGGTCAGGGGACGTGCCTGGATTGTGGGTTTGATTCCCAGCCACAGCACAGACAAAAGGCAACTGACCAGTATTTCTCTCTTGTATCGACGCTTCTCTACCTCCCCTTCTCCCTCCCTTCCCTTCTCTAGAATCTATTGACTGGATACAAATTTTTAAAAGACACACAGGTCTGGAGTGAGGGGGTGGTGCCCCTGTAAGCAGGTGGCCAACAAAGGTGTGAAGCAGCAGGTCCTGCACCAATCATCAGAACCAAAGTGATGCCACCTGTTGGGACGGAAGCTCCCGAAGGCCAACAAGCCAACACTTGCTATGGCTTTATGACCATACACCACGGGTTGCCTGCTCCGACCTCGCCTTTTTGGAAACCTGGACTTAGCATCTTTTATCAAAGATTTTTCCTAGAAAATCTAGACGACTCATCATAAGGAAGAGGATAATTTTGGTCTAAATGCAAAGCACCAAGTCAATAGAACCTTTCATGACTGACCTAGATCCTCTCACGGCCCAGGTAGGCAGTGGGCTGCCTCTTCTCTCGCTGCTTCTTGGTGGGTCTGCCTCAGTTTCACTGAGGTGGGGACAACGCCCTCTCCCCCATCCTGGTCCTCAGGCACTGCCAAGGGTATGGTCATTGGCAAGGGTTGCCATTGCTTTATAGAACTTGAGGCACTGTGGACTTCAAACCGACAACCCTGAGAGCATGCACGTTTGTCAACTACCTGCTCTTGCTTCTGAGGAAATTCTGCAGGAAACATCTTGACAAATGGATATTGTACCATAGGTTGCTTTCAGTGCTCTTTTCTGACACTTCCTCAAAATAAAACCACAAAGTATGCGTGGTTTGGGGGTGAGGCAGGGCAGGAGGGGGAGGTGATGTGACCCTTGTTGACCAGAGTAGGGAAGCCAGGAAAGCCAAGAGAAAATCAATCCTTTGTTTCTCCCAGTTCCAGGGGCGCGGCAGCACCTCTGGAGCTGCCAGGCTAGGCTAGGTCCACTCAGTTTCCTGTCAACATGCCACCAGGGTCCTAGGGAGTCATGATTTCTACAACCAGTGGCAAGCTGCCTCAGTCTGTTCTTTGAGCCACGGTCAGCAGTCATGGTCATGGTGAAATACAGAAGCTAACGATGGCTGTGGTTGGTGTGGCTCAGTGGACTGAGTGCTGTCCTGAGAACCAAAGGGTCATGGGTTCAATTCCCAGTCAGGGCACATGCCTGGGTTATGGGCCGGGTCCCCAGTAGGGGACATGGGAGAGGCAAGCACACACTGTTTCTCTCCCTCCATTCCCCCCTCTCTAAAATCTTAAAAATAAAAAAAGCTAATCTCTCACCATGCAGTAGAAACAGAACCCTGGGGGCCTGAACAGGGTGAAAGCCCTCACTTGTGTTCATCCCATCAGACTCACTGGTCTGAACACAGTGAGTCGACCAAGTGCCCTTCAGATCATCTCAATTCTTAAAATCCTCCCCCTCTTCCTCCCTGTCACAGGGACACTCTTGCTGGGAGAACTCATCTTCCAAACACATACTGCCACTGAAAACGCCAAGTACTAGGCAGTGAACTTCCAGATGCCCACTAACGATTAAGCCAAGCCAGTTCCAGGAAATTTGGACAGGGGCTGGGGCATTGTGGACACCAGAAAGGCCCAGCCTTCCTCTGGAACAGACCTTTTTGTCCCAGGAGGGGAGGGGCAGGGCAGTGGGGAAGCAAGCAGAAACGGAGGCTGGAAGGATGCTCAGAATAACCAAACTGCTCCAAAAGGGAACTGGCTGCCTGCTATAAATGGCACCATCATGGGAGGACTGAAGGCTAGACCTGGCCCTCAGTCTCGGGGACAGGCTGACACCTAACCTCACCTCCTGTATCACAGGTAATTTAGACCAATGAGAAGATAAAAGTAGCACAACAGTGTGCTGCTGAAAAGGGCAGTCCGTGGGCTCTGAGCAGTTCAGCTTTAGCCAGGCTGGGCAAAGGACAGCACACTCTCAGCCCGCACTCAGCTGCTCTGACCAGTCGCCCCATGCCCCCAAACACCCAAGGGCAGAGGCTGCTCCAGGCAAATGCTAAAGGTCCAGGACTTGGGATGGAGTTAGCATTTAGCCCAATTCCATTTAATACTATGTAGACATTTCCTTGGTTTTGCTGTTTTTCTAGTGGTTGTTTCCTTGGGACAGCAGCTGTCCAGAAGTGGAGCATGGATAGCTCACGGAGCCTACATTCCTAGTCACTCTACTATACTCCCTGGTAAATGTTTAACCTTGAACCATTATGGAATCAGGACAGTTTTAGAAACACTAACCACGATGTAATTATTTCTAAGACCTATCTGAACTGTACTTAAGTCTGGTCCTTACTGACCTCACAAAGGTCTTGGCGGGCAACTTTAACCCACCCCCCAAAAGAATTGTGCTTTTTATCCATTGTCTCACTTATGAACTGACTATTCATCATTACAGGAGCTGAAGGCTTCATCTTGCAACTGGGCTCTGGTTTACTGAGCCAGGGCCACACTGCCTGCCACCCACCTTTAAGACTGACCATGGTGCTGGAACCAGGGCTAATTTTGCCATATAGGTATGGATGCAATTTAAGAGGTAACAATGCTATTCTAAGGGAAGCTTTATTAATAAATACCTGACTGTAGGAAGCAGAGACTAAGAAGTGTTAAAGCTTCAGAAGACAGTGAGTTAGAAGGAACTCGTACCACCTCTGTGAGTTTTCCAGAAGACAGATGCAGCAGCAGCAGCACCCCTGGCCCGAGAGGTTCAACATTAAAAAGATTTTTCTTTTTCCTTCTTAAAGAGAGGAAAAGGGAGGGAGAGAAACATTGATTGGCTGCTTCTCACACATGTTTGCAAACCAGGCATGTGCCCTGACCAGGAATCAAACCAGTGACCCTTTGCTTTGCAAGACGATGCCCAACCAACTGAACTACAGTGGTGAGGGTGAAGTTCAACATTTCTTGAAGGAATTAAGCCTCTTTTGTTTAGGGAAGAGACATAATGGGACAAGAGAGTGTTCCTTAAACCATTATAAAGTTATGAGGAAGACATAGCACTGATTCTGTGCTGTTTATCCAGAGTACAGAAACTGGTCTACTTGGTAGATATGAGAACATTTTCTTAAAAAATGCTAACTCTGTGTGTGTGTGTGTGTGTGTGTGTGTGTGTGTGTGTAAAATGTGTAGACACAATAGACTTTTCAAAAAAATCTTGGATCTAGAAACCCTTTATCTGCAGAACGTCCAATGCTTTTTCTTTTAACTTCTAATTGTTCAAGTAGTTTTCTGCCTTTTACCCCAGCCCAGCTCACCCCCGCAGCCCTCCCCATCTCCCTCCCATTTCCACCCCTCCTAGTTTTTGTCCATGCGTCCTTTATACTTGTTCCTGCACACGTAACAGACTTTTAAAAATACTAACAATATATAAAAACAAAAAATGTGTATGCACATACAGGTTTTTAAAAAATTTTAAGGCGCTGTATTTTGAGAGAGGGGACGGAAGGGAGAGAGGGAAACACTGATGTGCAAGAGAAACATCAATCGGTTCCTCTCACTCACCCCCAACCGGGTACCTGGCCCACAACCCAGGCCAGTGCCCTGCCCAGGAATCAGCCTGGTGACCATTTGGGTTTGTGAGACGATTCTCAACCCACTGAGCCACACCAGTCAGTGCTCAATAGACTTTTATACTGGATAGGAAAACAAATCTCTTTGGTATGTCTGTGATTCCACAATATTCTAGTTAAAAAAAAAAATGAAGTTATGTATAGGAGCTGAACTCCCTTCAGAAGCCACCTCTGGAGGGACGGTTCTCTAGCAGCTGAGCCGAGAGGTGTGGGTGAGGGCAGCACACTGTCTGTACCTTCTTAGAGCACTCTGAAGGGCCTGGGAGATCCTGCTGTAGATAGAAGCCACCTCCTCCTCATTTCAGTTGGTGGACTAAGGATAAATTAGTTTCCCTGAGCACAGATTATAGGGTACAGCAGAGGCAGAAGGCTCTGCTGAGAGAACAAAAAATACCCAGAACCAGTGGGATTTTCACATGGGAGGAGCTAACGCTGTCTGGGAGGGGTTCGGCCACATCATACTTCAGGGGCAAGCAGTTGGTGTACACAGATAAAAGGCTGGGGTACCCAGCCTCCGCTCTAACTAGATGCACAGTGGTCTCAGAAACACCACAAACAATGGTGTACTTATGAGGACACGAGCCTCTGAACAGTGCCAACCTAACCCTCATTTTGCATTCCACCTACTACCGACCCACCCACAAGTTTCCCCAGACAAAATCATGAAAACACTTTAGAAAGAAATAAATTAGTGTGTGAAAGGCATGGATGAATTTTATTTATTACCCTATATCTACATTTTAATTTGAGGTAAAATATAAGCAACACATAAAAATGCCTATTTCTGCTACCATGTAATATAATTCTCCATTATGAATATTGTGATAAAGCTAATGAACACGCTATGCCATCACATACTCTAGCTTTTCGTATAGCTGGTATTTTACAACTCTTATTGTCTGTGAAATCTCAACACATGTAAGATTCTCCTACAAATGGCGCAGAATATCAGCGGGTGCATAATTAGCTTATGACCCCCTCACTCCCCACACTGGAGCCTCAATATCACAAGTAGAATTATAAAATAATGAAGGCAATGAAAACCCTTGAGATTGATCCAAATGGGAACAGAGTTCCAAAAAAACCCACACAACAACAGGTTCCACGATATGAGGCTTTAGTGTCATTTAGCTTGCTCAAACCTGGTCTCCAACCTCTGGTACACCATGCATTTTATCTGGATGAAATGTAAATGTAGGGAGGTCCTTTGTATTCCATCGCTAAGCCACACGCTGAGATACTGACCTCTTACTGCCTATTAGGTAATCCAGGTGGTGGTTTTCTTTTAATTATGATAAAAAAAATGTATGAACCATGATAGATAGCTTAGGAAAAGATTTAGTCAAATATACAGATACTAACTGTTCACTCAGTCATTAAGGAGAGCTGTGAACAAAAGGATCATTTAAATGATTTTTCAAATAGAAAATCTAAAGAACTAAACTATCTCAAGTGTTTTCTTCACTGCAGAAGCTGAGATGTTCCAGTAGGAGATAGATCTTCACTTGATTGGAAAATAAACACCATGGCTGAAGGCTCTGCTGAATCCGTAAAAAAATCTGGTGAGATTCATCCCTGTCATTTTCCCTGTCGTTTTTCCAGCATTGCTGTAAGATCCTTATAATACATTCCAAAGTAAACCAGCCATTCCAAATCTACAGTCACTCTGCTCTTTAATTCAATTCACAGAACTGCTGAAAAAGTAGACATTTCTATCTAAAAGTAGAAAAAAAGGTTTGTATAGAAGGTATTTCTGTTATACAAGTATATTACACAGCTTGGGGCAGTAACAGGTCCAAAAAGCTCTTCTCACCCATTGATACTTTAAGCTGAAACAGGAGAGAAAACAAACAAGAAAAGAGGTTAATCTAATTATAGGAATTTAATGTTCACAAACACCACAATGTAGCACTAAACCCACATACGGACAGTGCAAGGTGAACTCCACAACAAAGGGTCCCCGTATTGAACAAAAAGCACCATCGGATCGAGACCAGGCCTGTCAGGCCGTAACCTGCTAACTGCCACCTAGTCCTAGACACCCAACAGCGCAGCCTTATGTGAGGTTCAACCAGTGGGAGAACCAAGTTTTGCTGATTCCTGGTGTTGGGCTGCCCGTCCTGGTACTAACCTGGCCACGTTTAAGAAGTCCAAATAACAGGATCAGGCTTGTAACTTATGATTAGTGGACAAGTCAGTGTAGTGATACTGACTGACTCAGTGAATTCTAATGTGAGGACAAAATTTACCCTGTCAATTAAAATATTTTCCTTTTAAGGCAAAAGTGTACTTATATCTTTGAATAATAAGACACATTGATCAAAGTAAAACTCTGCTTGAATCTTGTAGCTAAAAACAACCCCATGGGGCTTACACTCGGACCACACAAGCCCTGAAGGTGAGGCCCTGTTACAGCTGAAGCAGGGAGAACGCATCAGTGTGTACAGAAGCAGGTGGGTTTGCACGGACACAGCACGGCATCCCGGACATAGAAGCTGAGTTACCCTAGGAGGGAAGAGGTCTACCACGTAGGGTCTGGCTCTTGCTTAATCTGAGAGTTTCCATCAGTCTCCTTTATTTCTATCAAGAAAAACAAAAGACAATTCTTTAATTGCACTATTAACGCAAATCTGCTCAATTACAAACCCATACCAAACTATTTACTAACATGATTTAACAGGAACAACAAGATACTAAAAAATGATAATATTTTCAGAGACAATGTTTCTTTAGCTCTAAGTCCTAAATTTTGCTACTTCTGTTTTCAAAGTAACATACATCTCAATTCCGTATGTATGTATGTAAAGGGTCCTCACTGTCTACGCCATGCAGCAGTCATTCCACGGTTTTGGAATTCGTTCAGTCACGTGAGGGAAATGGACCCAAGAACTCATGGGTCATTTCTGAACACAATGTTTCTGGTCATAAAATGACAAATTCGATTCACCCAGAAACAAAAGAACAAAACCACCACAGTTCTAGTTCAAGAGCTGTAAAAACACATTTAATCCTTTGTCCTAATGAAAGTCTTAAGCAACTTTTTTGACAACCAGACCACCCTTTTTTACCTTCTGTTGCAGGAACCTCCAACTGGCTCGGCTCAGCTGATTCTGAAAGGAAACACATCAAGATTCACTTAACACTGCTCAAAAGTTGCTTTCAATTATTTAAAGAGAACAGAGGGAGGAAAACAAGAGAAAGCTCTTCAAACCGTGTACATAAGTCACAAGTCTACGATGAAAACAACAGCCACAGACTCGCGGGATAAGCACAATTACTCAACTAGACTTTCAAAACTCCCCTCTTCTGAAATGTGGTAAGCAAGCTAGCTTACCTAACTGAAGTCTTAAATAACAATCCTAATCAACTCAGCTCTAACATGAGAGTAAAAAGTTCCTTTTTTATCATCCCCCTTGCTGCTGTGAGTACCTTTTTAATAAAAGCCTTTCCTTACTTTCAATGAATCACAGTATTTATTTCTGTGAATTTATTTCTAAGGAAATATTTATTTACTAGGAATTTAAAAACCATAGTACATCCATTTCCACCCGACACAATTTGGCTTTCAACTACCAGTATAAACAAATGGCATGAAGAATAAAGTTAAAAAAGACCTTCTCACTGAAAAGCTACATTCTACGCCAATGATCTCAGGGTGCCTGACCTTGTACCCACCCTGGGACTGTGGGATCAAGTGGGACACAGCCCACAGTTCTCAGTGAGGACCTACGAGCTGAGCTTCTCCGGGCTTTCAACCACAGGAGTCACAGATGCCAAGTCCAAGCGTGCACACACGCGTGCGCTGCGGACTGACTCTGCCAAGTCAGATGAACGTCAGTATGTGAAGCCACACAGTTTTATCTGACCTATTTTACTGAGAAAAGAAGGACAGTCCTGTTTTATCCTCCTTCATTTACCTTGTATCACTGGGCCTTCTGACTCACTCTGATCAACCAACTCTGAAAATAAAGCAAATTCATTTAATAATGCAATGGCATACTGTTACATTCGAAATTACATTTGAAAAGCGTTTTTACATACATTCTTTATTTTGATGCTCCAATTTTGCCATAACAGATACTATTTTCCTTATGACAAGAAGGGAACAAACTTTAAGAGTTCTGGTAGTTCCCACCAAATAACTAATTCATAGTAATTACCACAAAATTCTACTATAGACCTGCACAATAATGAGAACAAAACTGAACATTTTAAACATAAAGAGGGTTAAAAAAATTACAATATTCTTTGAAAGTAAAAATTAGAAGGGAATTAGGATTAATAAAAAAGTATAGAAAAAATTACAATGGGATTTCTTTAAATAACGAAGTCCCTGGCATGATTAAAGCTGAGTGTTACAAAGATGACTTAAAAATCTATGAAGCAAGATATATCTCTCTTTCATATGGACATTACCAGAGACTAACATACTTGGCCATGATAGAGCATATACCAAAAACAAAATGTATTAAAAAAGAACTCATGGATTCGGGGTATAAGCAAATGAGTAAGTTTTACGATAAATCAAACTCAAAACTTGGAGGTAGAAGAGAGGTAACCAAATCCATGATCCTGAAGCGTGAAGGCCAGAGGCCAGGGTCAACTGTGTGAAGCAGAGGGAATGGCAGGGGACAGGTGCAATGCCAGCACACCTCTCAGGTCAGGGGGACAGATCGACAACTGGGAGACAGGCCAAGTTCTGTCTCTCAATGGCCACTGATGACTCCGGAACACGAAACTGAAGCGGCTTACATTACACTTTCCCAGTGAACAAACTACAGAACTGAATGTAGACAAATTTTATTTATGTATTTATGTATTTATTTACTCCTCACCCAAGGACATGCTTATTGATTTCAGAGAGAGGGAAAGGAAGGCAGCGGGGGAGGAGGGAGAGAGACATCAATGCAAAAGAGACACAGAATCGCTGCGCCCTGCATGAGCCCTGACTGGGGACCGAGCCTGAGAGCCTTTGGCTCACCGGATGATGCCCAACCGAGTCACACTAGCTAGGGCAAATGTAGACCGACTTTAAAGAATTAGAATAATTACACTAACTGGAAAAAGACTGGAATGCCAAAGGTAGAAAAGGATCATTCTCAATTATAAAAATTTTAATAAAAAATTAACAGAACATAAAATGTGAGCACAATTAAGTTTTGCTAAAAATACTGCTTAAAACGACACGGACACCATAGAAATGAAAGAACATTTAATGTGTTAATGCAAATGTCTATCAGACACTGTGCTTAATATTAACAGAAGCAAGCTAAATCACATTAAAAAGATCTATTTATTCCATCTTTAACAGGAACCTAATCAACAAAACAAACAAACAAGCAAAATATAACCAAAGACACTGAAAGAGAAAACAGACTGATAATGACCGGAGGGGAGAAGGGAGGGAATTTCAGGGGGAAAGGGGAAGGGTTTGCAGGAACAAGTATGAAGGACACATGGACAAAAAACAAAAATGGGGGGGGGGTTGTGAAAACAAGAGGGAGGTGGGGAGGGCTGGGGGGGTGGGCTGGGATGGGGGTAAAAGGCAGAAAACTCTACTTGAACAATTGAAATAAAATAAAGATAAATAATAAACAAAAAATCTATTTACTCCAGCACAGTAATTACGTAACAATAATAGATGTAATTAACAGTAGTGATAACAATAACAAATCGTACTTCCTGAGGACATACTATAAGAGGCTAAGCATTGTTCTGGGTTGGGGGTCAACAAACTTTTTCATAAAAAGCCAGTTAGTAAGTATTTTAGGTTTTGTAGGTCACGTAGTCTCCGTTGCAACTTCTGTGAACCCTGCTGTAAGCAAACTGGCGTGGCAGTGTTTTAATAAAACTTTATTTACAAACACTGGCAGGAGACTGCTGGCCCATTTTAGATGCTTGACATATAGTGAGTCATTTAAAATGTCCTAAAATTCCCCAAATGGGTACTAATATTATTACCATTTTATAAATGAGTAAACTGAGATTTTAAAAAGTTAAGCAACTCACCCAATATTACATGTGCTTTATGTATGACTAGTGCTTTAACTGTAAGGGCTAAATTAACAATGACTTTGCATGGTTACTGCTATAGGTATAGTAAAATCTTGTGAGCTAAGTCTGTGGGCACACAGCCACACACATTCATATTCCAAAAAAGAAAAAGAGTTTATGAAATACTCACGGTTATTAATCACAAGTCCTGGAAATGGTCTAAAGAAAGAAAGAAATTGTGCAACTGTTTATTTTTAATCTACAGGAATTTACAGGTATATTCAATTTATACAACTAATTTTTTAAAAAAATATTTTACGTATTTATTTTTAGAGAGAAGGGAAGGGGGAAAGAGAGGGAGAGGAACATCAATGAGTGGTTGCCTCCTGTGCGTCCCCCACTCGGGACTTGGCCTGCAACCCCAGCATGTACCCTGACTGGGAATCGAACTGGCAACCCCTTGGTTCACAGGCCCACGGTTCAATCCACTGAGCTATATCAGCCAGGGCTATACAACTAATTTTTAAACCATGACACTTATATGCTAGAATGAGAAATGCTGTCCACTACTTTTTAATCTTACATCCTTTTTCAAAAATCTCCACCTGAAGATAAGTTTATTGATTTTAGAGAGGGCAAGGGAAGGAGAGAGGGGGGAGAGAAACAACAATGTGAGAGAGAAACATCTATCAGCTGCCTCTGGTATGTGCACCGACCAGGGAATGAACCCACAACCTTTCAGTTTATGGGACTTGGCTTCATCCAAGCCACACTGGCCAGGGCTTCATCTTATATACTATTTAATCCATCTATCTATATCTATATCTATATCTATATCTATATCTATGCCCTAATATGAAAATGTTACACTAAAGATGGTGGAAAAACAAACAAAGAAAAGGGAAAAGACTAATTCTAGTGAAATGGCCTAATGGAAGAAGGTGGTTTCCCAGACCCCTGGGGCATGGCCCAGAAAATAAACATTGCTTATGTGGGCCAGAAATATGGGAATTTTAGGGCAAGGGTTTTGGGAGAAGATGAATGAATGAGAAAAAGCCTTGGGAGGGTAGTACATTTAGCTATTTGAGGGCTAGTCCTAAGCCATTTAAACTAGAGACAGGGGGAACTTGACAATGAACTGACTGGGGTAGACTTAGTGATGGCTAGGTTTTTGTGAGTTGCAAGAGAAGAGTGAAGACACCTTAGGACTTCTGAGTAGGTGGACAGAAGAGAAGTGGTGGATTTGTTGTACACTGATTATGATCCACACATATTAATGATAAGATTCTCGTAATACTGTTGGAGGCGTACTCACCATTCCTACTCTGAGGATAAGGAGCTGATACTCTCAAAGGGAACAAGTACAATCTTTAATTGTCCAGTCAAGAAAACTGAAGGGATTTGGCTGACTTGGGACTGGACCTCTGAAATGCCTAAGACAAAAGCTGGCAACAGTTTTCTGTAAAGGCCAGATAGTAAGTATTTTAGGATTTATAGACCATACTGTCTCTGTCCCAAAGACTCAATTTTACCACTATAGCATGAAAGCAATCGTAGACAATATGTAAACAAACAGATGTGACTATGTCTGAATAAGATGTTATAAAGACAGAAGGCAGGCTGGATCTGGTCCACAGGCCATGGTTTGCTACCCTCCTGCCTTAAAACCCAGAAAATTAGAGTCAGCTCAGGGAAGGGAAATCTAATACTGTAATAACTAAAGTACTTTATTTGTTTATTACATGGTAAACTTGACTTTATTACTATGTATGACTACATTTGGGAAGATGACAGTCTCATGACCTGCATTCATTGTTACGAGCAAGCAGGGGACTCTCTCACTTACCTAATGACTGTGAACTTAATGAACTCAGCTGAATCTAGAATCCTTCTCATGGAGCTGATTTCCAGGTAACTGGGGGCTTTGAATGATACTCCAGGAGGCATACCATCAACCACCACACAGCCAGGGTTAATTGTGATTTTCCTGTAGGGAACTTTCACAGGGAAACCCATACCAATAGCTTCACCTATAATGAGACAAACAGCATAAAAGCATAGGTTAATGTTTACAAAACATATGACCAACATTTACTTTAAAGACTGTCTCTACTATTAACTAAGGTCTTTGAACACTTCAAACAACCTTACGTGTAAACCTTAATTTTATTCACTTTGATACTAACCATTATTAATAGTATTGATACAAAACAATTAATGCAGTCTTACTAAACAATGCATTCTTACTAAATAACTGCAGCAAAACCAAAATACTTGTTTCATAACTTTATTTCCTTTTAAATAATATTACGACTATCTGAGAATAATCTGCTGTTAAGATCTTATTGAAACAGCCCTATTTGGTGGGACTCAGTGGACTGAGCACCAGGCTACGAACCAAAAGGTTTCCAGGGTACATGCCTGGGTTGTAGGCCAAGGTCACCAGCTGGGGGTGGGTGAGAGGCAACCACACACTGATGTTTCCCTCTCTCTCTCTCCTGCCTTTCCCTTCTGTCTAAAAATAAATAAAATCTTTTTTAAAAATCTTATTGAAACAAAATTTCCTTGCTTATTGAAAACTGTACTATGCAAATGAAAAACTTACCAAATTTACGACTGAAGAGGTCATTAACTTGTTCTCTTAGCTGTCTAGCTTTTTCAACTTTTGACAGTCTTTCATTATCATCATCTAAAAAAAAGTTAAGAGAAAACTCATAATAATTAAGCAATGCCATTTTAATTCTAAGTACATTTTATGCTCCCTGTGTAACTCACTTTATGTTTTTGGAACATTTAAGTATTTTAAACTAATTAAGATTGTAATGATTTAACGAAATGATTTAACAATAACACCAAACTGAAAATGCTACAATTTTATTCCTGTTACAAAGAACTTTATAGGTTTTTAAAAACAAGACACTAGGTGTCTGGGTGGTCAGCAGGTTTTTAGTTCATGCCACGTCCAATGAACCGCCCAAGGTGGATTAGCAATAAACTGACAAGGGGGTGTATCTGGTTAACTTCTGAGGGGTGGGAAGGGGAACACAACAATGAGCCATGTACTCAGCATCTCTGAACGAGTAAGGCAAATGTCAGCAATCCATACGCTGAAAGTGAAAAAACAGAAGAGGAAAACACCCCACAAACTATGATAAAGGCAGAGAATTCATACCTGGAATTGTCACCTGAATGATGTTAAGATCTTCAACACCTGATGCAGTAGTATTAACATTGGGCGATGAATTTATTTTTCCTTAAAATAAGAAAGTTAAAATTATAACATATATGAAATATTAAATATTTATATAAATATTTATGTAATGAAGAATTAAATATTCTCAATAATGTGTTTACAATTCAGACTACACAAAATGGTATTTTAACCCAAACTTTTGTTCAAGGTTTGTTAATTTTCACAGAATGTTTTGTCATTTGGCGATAATAAGCTTCCTGAAAGGCTTTCTACTTTTCTCTTCTGTGTGATGCTCAGTATAGCAGACACATAGAGATTCTCATTTACTGAAGAACTAAAACCCCTAAACTAATCGCAACCCCAAGTTTGAATGATCTTTCCTGATTTTAGCTCATTTATGGTCTTTAAACAATTTTTAACCACTGCCGCAGAATAAATTTCTAATAGCATCTTTCCTACACCAAGAGCTTACTTACTGGGAGGGCTCTTAGAGGAGGAGGTACTCTCCTTAATTGCCGTCTCAAACATTTCAGGCCTAAAAACAAGAGAAGAAAACATGTATGCTAATATTCCAATGGTAAAACATTAAAAATTAAACAAGTAAAAGATTTTAAAACCAGTAATTCTCTGTAAATATACTCTAGGTTCTTAGTAATTTAAGAACAGAAAAGCAAGGTTATCTCGAGGAACACATACAAAAGCACTAATTGTAATAGTGATTATAACATCCACCCAGCCCTATCTAATTTAAACCGCTGTTTCTTCCCATGATTTTAAGATCTCCTGGAAAGATTCAGTGTTAAAGCTGAGAATGGAAACAGGAAGTGCCCTGTATGCAGGTACCCTGGAAACATAAGACAGGTTGAGAAAACTTGAGCAAAAGTTTTTCTTCTGAGGAAGCAGAAGCAGAGGCCACACCTCTATAGACCTGAACACAAGTACAAAAAGTGGCCAGTATGCTTCCAATGTCAGCTTTGATTATTTGACAGCATCTCTGGGTGACTTAAAAGTAAGCACTAATGAACAAAGCCTAAAAATTCATTTCAATTAATTTCAAATTCTTGGGCATCAATATGTATTTCCTAATTCTAACGATTTCCATCTGTTTCAATTGTAGTTTTAATTGTTTTAACTCTTTCAATTCATAGATCTCCAAGCAAATAAGAGAGAAATTAAAAGTATTGTATAAGTTGGAGAAATAAAAGGGTTTTATAGAACTGGAACCACTTGTTAAATTCCAGTAGCATCAAACAATTAAAAAATACAACTGTGGGTAGATTTAACAAAATGAAGTTGTTATCCTTCTGGTAAGCTAGAGAGAGCCCTCCCTTCCCTCTTCTAACCATTATGAAAAATTTCTATCACAGACAAGAGTAAAGCTCAAAGAGCTTTCTGACGCCAGGGCTGGCATGGCCCTAGCACACAGGTGTGTCTGTGTGTCCGCTGCCCAGTGTCGAACAGTGCCAACTCACGGCCAATCTCATGCTGCCTTACTTCCTTACTTTTTAATAATGAACTTAATTTTTGCTTTGTTTCTGAGTATCTTCTCCAGCCTTGGAATGCCAAAAGTAGATGGTCTTCGAAATGGCACACCCTCAGGTAAGCCTTCGACATAAAAGTCTTCTGGGAAAGACTCAAATAATGCAAATGGCACTTTCACAGCTTGTTTAAGGCCAAGAGCTTCACCTACAAAACACACACATAACATTTCTCACATTTACAACTAAAAAAAAAAAGAAGAAAGAAAGCTTTTAAAAAAATGCATTTTAAATTACATTTCATGGCAAGCAAAATGACATTTTTTAAAAAGCATATTCATTTTAATTTGTAAAAAATTTCTTGATGCTCAGAAAAGTGGGAGAAATTATGAAATATGCCCACACTTCCAATAACAGCATAACTTAACTGTTGGATATTTTATTTAGCTCATATTCTTCTATTTTAAAAAACTGCCTTATATTTTAATAAAAGTGTTTGAAAATAAACTTACCACATTTTTCATTGAAAAGGTTTTCAACTTTTTGTTTTAGGTCTGTGATTTTGGCATTCCAGGCCTCTGTATGTAAAAAATCAAGATAGTTAATTTGTTAGTAATATTGAGCAATATTGAATATTCCTAGAATATATATTGGTCAATATACTTTCCATGGCCAGGGGTTTATTTTAAATACAAAATAAGAAAATACATAGACTTTTAAAACAGTCATGGCTTGACAACTATTCTAATATAGTGACACATTATTTAACTGTTCGATTCTATGACTTAATATGCTGGCTACTAATAAATGACATATGCTAAAGCAAATAATAAAAAACAAATAAAACCTTCAAACCTCCCAAAAAACAATGTTGTATCTACTAAGTGCTAGGTATAGTTCTACTCTGTACATGATTTAGTATTTATAATCCTCATAATAACCCTACGAAGTAGAAAGTAATGTTATCTCCATTTACAAATAAGGAAACCAAGGCACAGAAAAGTTAAGCAGCTTGCCCAGGGTCACAAAATTATACAGTACTGGCACCAGCTTTGAACTCCAGCAATCTGACTCTTTGAGTAAGGGCTAATATATACTGCTTACAAAATAATTAGTAAAATATTTTTATGAATTCCTTTTTTATTTCAAATGACAAAGTAAATAAAGTGCATATTTACCAAAGGAAAACTCTCTCCCTCGGGGCTTAAAGGGAACATTAGAACCATTAGTCTGAGTAGGGGTTCGAACAGCTGAGGTCTGAGGGTTGTTGTTATTAGGGCCTAAAGAAGAATTAAAAACAAAACAAAACAAAACAAAACATAATCAACACACATTTAATCGTGTCTACTGAAGCCTAGCCTGTGCTGGGAAACAAAGTTAGATTCAAATAGTACATAAGCACTCTGCAATGACAATGGGTTCTGCTGCTAGTTCCACAGACTCCCACCCATTTTCCTACTCCAGTCCCTACAATCAGGCATTCTTCCCCAAATCAGAATCAGCTTTCTGACTCACCTAAGGTTTATTCAGTTCACTTAACGCTTCATCATGCCCCTCGGGGCCATGTAATTTTTGGTTGCCTATGTTTACTTATATGTTTTCCTTTCAACCCTTGAACACAAGGACAATGTTAGGTGCAATTACATTATCTCCAGTGTGAACCTTTCCTTTGAATTCTTAGTACAACTTAGAAAAACAATCAGTTGTTTTCCATTAAATGAAAATGAATGTTAGTTTCAGTGATCCTTATAAACCCTAGGCCCTAACTCTTCTTTATGTGGGGTCATCTAATGCTTAAAAAATAAGCTTATCTTAATCTGAAGCTAACAATGAAAAAAACAAACAAACAAAAACACAGACTTTTGGTCAAAGCGGCGGCATAGACAGACACAGCTCCCCTCTTCACACAGTCACATCAAAATTATAACTAAAACACAGAACCACCATCACTCAAAACCATCAGAAATGAGTTGCATGGAAGTCTAACAACTACGGAATTAAAGAAACCAAATCCATCCAGACTGATAGGAGGGGCAGAGATGTGAAATGGGCTGGTCCCACACCCACATGTGGTTAATAAAAATTCAGGAGGAATATCTTAGGAGTAAACAGTCCCAGCCCCACACCCAGTCCCCCAGCACAGGGTTTCCAGTGCCAGGAAGGTAAGTCCCCACAACTTCTGGCTGCAAAAGCCAGCAGGGATTGAATTGGTGTAAGAAACTTCTGGAGTCCCAAGCAGTTCCCCTTAAAGAACTCATACACAGATTCACTGACTTAAGACTAACTCCTTCTGAGCTGCAGCACCTTGAAAGGCACCAGTGGCAGAAAGGGAGAAACTGAGGTGTCTGGAAACAAGGTGAGAAGAGGCCATTGTCCCTTTTCTAAGGCCTCCCCCCACAGAGCTGGCATGTGGGTGCCATACCTGAGACTCCACCAACCTGGCTAAGACTGTCCTTAGAGGTCCCCAGAGACTGCCCCACCCAACTTACGGGCCCACCTGAGCTGCTTTTCCATTTGAATGGTTGGTCTTGCCTCATGCTTTATGACTCCTACAATCTATCAAATAAGCAATAGCTGGCCTCAGTGAACCCCAGGCACGGAACTGATTCACAGCTTGGTTTGCCTGGGAATCTCCAAGCCCCACACAAGTAGCAGCCATCTCAGAATGCTTTATAGCTCAGGTAGGGTGGCCCTGGCCAAAATGCTGGTGGGGGCTGACCTCAGCCTGCACCACTTGGGAAACCCCAGGGCCAGTGCACCCAGTAGACAGCTACATTCCATGCTGGAGCACCACCACCCTGCCCCTGCACAGCTGATCCTCCATGGAGGGTAAAGGTTGGTGGTCAGTAGTCACAGGCAATCCTTGCAGCTGACTGGCCTCGGTAAATCCTTCCCATTGATCTGACAACAGCAACCAAGGCTCAACTAAAAGAGAAGGGTGTACTCGGCCCACATGACGGCTGCATCTTGAGTATCCAGCTTGGGTATAAGAGGAACCTGTGCCACTGGTCCCTATAAGGCACCTACTACATTAGGCCACACTACCAAGACAGAAAGTCATAGTAGCTCATCTACCTAATATACAGAAACAAACATAAGGAGGCTCCCAAAACAAGGAGGCAAAGAAACATGACCCAAATGAAAGAACAGATCAAAACTCCAGAAAAAGAACTAAATGAAATGGAGATAAGCAATCTATCAGGTGCAGAGTTCAAAACACTGGTTATACGGATGCTCAAGGAACTTAGTGAGGACCTCAGCAGTATAAAAAAGTTCTAGTCAGAAATGAAGGATACACTGATTGAAAGAAAGAACAACTTACAAGGAAAGACTCAAATCAATGATCTGGAACATAAAGAAGCAAGCAGCAACCAATCAGAACAACAAGAAGAAAAAAGAATCCAAAAAGCAGCCTCTGGGACAAGTTCAAGAGGACTGATGTTTATACCATAAGGGGGCAACAAGGAGAAGAGAAAAGAGCAAGAAATTGGAAATCAATTTGAAAAAATAGTGAAAGAAAACTTCCCTAATTTGGTGAAGGAAACAGACATGCAGGTCCAGGAAGCACAGAGAGTCCCAAACTGGATGGATGCAAAAAGGTCCACTCCAAGACACATCATAATTAAAATACCAAAGGTTAAAGATAGAGAATCTTAAAAGCAGCAAGAGAAAAGCAGTTAGTTACCTACAAGGGGACTCCCATAAGACTGTCAGCTGATTTCTCAAAAGAAACTTTGCAGGCTAGAAGGGATTGGCAAGAAATATTCAAAGTGACAAAAAGCAGGAACCTACAACCAAGATTACTTTATCCAGCAAAGCTATCATTTAGAATGGAAGGGCAGATAAAAAGATTCCCAGACAAGAAAAAACTAAAGGAGTTCAGCATCACCAAAACATTATTATATGAAAAGTTAAAGGGACTTACTTAAAAAAGGAAAGATCAAAACTATGAACAATAAAATGGCAAAAAATACAAATCTATCAAAAATTGATAAAAAACAAACCAAACAAGAACAACAGAGACAGAATCATGGATATAGACAGCAGTTTGATGGTTGGCAGATGGGAAGGGGCTGTAGGGGAATGGGTGAAGAGGTGAGGGGATTAAGAAGTACAAATCAGTAGTTACAGAATAGCCCTGGGGGTGTAAATTACAGTGTAGGAAATGAAGTAGCCAAAAAACTTATACCCATGACCCATGGACATGAACAATGGCATGGAGATTGCATGAGAGAGGGGGAGATGCTAGGTGGACGGAGTTAAAAGGGGGAAAATCAGGACAACTGTAATACTGTAATCAATAAAATATAATTTAAAAAATAAATAAAAGAGCCCAAATAATGGGGGAAAAATTAAATTTCTTCGTATTTCTTTGGAAAATAACCAACATTCTTTCTAAAGATACATCCTGCAACTCTGATTTTTCCAATTTGCAGAAATGTGTGTATAGTCTCCAGGCTTTTATCTGAATTGCCATTCTATTGAGTTACCTACTTCCTATGGTTATCTTCACATAATGACTTTTTGCTTAAAGAAGAATTTCTGCAGCAACAACACGAATGGCTAAAAGTACGTAACAGTCACTGTACAAGGAATATCACATGTAGAAACTAATTTAGTTTTCACAGGCATCTCCACTTTACCTATAGAGAAACAGAGCCATGGTGGTCATGTGGTCAATTCCATTAGTGGTAAGTGGTGGAGTTGGGATACCAACCTTCAGAGTCTAGCTCCTCAGCCTTTACCACTACATACTATCTCCCTGAAACACTTACAATACTTTCATCAATCACTTTCTAGATCTAGGGAATGGATGGCATACACAGCACACATAGAGCCACCCCAATCTTCCTTATTTAACCTGGATATAGACTCAGAATCCTCAAGAGTATCAGAAATGTCTGATGGGAATGGAGGATGAAGTTGAAATTTATCTGTTGTTCCCAATGAGATGTCAAGATTCAACATTCTAGTCTCAAAGTATCTCAAAACTCCTGAATAAAAACCACAGCTTCCTTAGACAGTACAATGATGACAGCAAGGTGTTTCTGGACCACTTGTCTCCATCAACCTGGTTTACCATGCAGATATAACAATACAGAAGAAATCAGTATATTCTATTATCATAATTCTGTATCAGGCTACCAAGGTCATCTGACTAACATCTATGCTTAAACTCCATGCTCTTGAAGCAACAACAGGGCAAGACAGGAAGAAATTTATGATCAGCTGACAGAACTGAGTTGAGTAAAATATCCAGTTCATATTCTAAATCAATAAATTGGCCTTTGGTTTATACTTCTGTGAAACAACACTATGCACACACTAGAATAATTAAATTAAAGAGACTGAAAATACTGAGTACTGCGAGGATATGCAGCAAGCAACTGGAATACCCATACACTCCTGGCAGGAGTGTAAAATAATAAAACCACCTTGGTAAACTGCTGGGCAGTTTCTTAGAAAGACAAAAACCCAGCAATTCCACTCTTAAAAATCTACTCAAGAGAAGGAAAGCATGTATCATATTTGGTATGCAAATATTCACAGCATCCTTATTAGAATAAGACTAAAAATAAACCCAAATGTTCACTGACAAAGTATAAGCAAAATGTGGAGATCCCACACATGGAGTAGTAACTGACAAAAAAAAAAATACTGTAATAGGCAACAAGTATAAATTTAGTAACACTATGCTGAGCAAAAGAAGGCAATCATACAAAAAGATATAGCCAGTAGTCCCTTTACATGAAATTCTAGAACAGCAGAAATATTCTGTGGTGACAATGTGGATCAATGGTTGCCTGTGGCCTGAATTTTAAGGGACTGACTGCTAAGGAGCATGAGGGGGAAACATTTTAGGGTTGATTTAAGTGATTATAACAAATATTTAAAAAAACACAAATGGTATAACTAAAATGGGTACATTTTGCTCTGGCTGGTGTGGCTCAGTGGACTCAGTGCTGACCTGTGAACCAAATGTCAGTAAGTTTTATTATACCTAATTAATTTGATTTTTAAAGCAATAAAAAATTTCACTTACAAGCATGATACATTATTTAAAACAACATTAGTGAGGTACAACCAAAATACCTCTTTCTTATCACTAAAATGACAAAAAGGTCCCAGACACAGAGACAGCTATAGACAACTAAAATCATTTTAAAGTACTAATAACAATTTTGTGGTATTTTTAACCTATTTAATTAAACTGAGTGTATTTATAGCATTAGAAAGCTACTGTGAGATAAGCACCTCTATTACTGGCATGGGTAAAGCAAAATAAAGCTATTAACTTTTCTTTTAAAGCAGACACCAAAAACAGAGGAAAGTATAAGTGTACAAAATAAGGATTTAACACTAAGATGGTATTTTTTCTAATTTAGAAACATAATGTCTGGTGTAATGAATAGGTTTGTTACCTAAGCAAGAAAAGCTAAGGAGCATGGGGGAAAGATTTTAGGATGATGGAGATGTCCTCTATGTTGTACCTGTAGTTCTATAAGAAATTGTTTTAATTAACATGTTTATTTGCATTTAATTATCAAATCCTAAAAAATAGATGTAGAGGTAAAAACATATGTCCACACAAAAATTTGTATATGCATATTCACAGCTGCATTATTTATAATAGCCAAAATATGGACACAATCCAAATGTCCATCAAATAACAGATAAACAAAAAGTGGTATATCCACATAATGGAATATAATTCATCTATCAAAAGGAATGGATACCATTAGGATGGATATTATCTAAACCACAGAAAATAAAATAGTGGCGAGGATGTGCAAACTCAAACCCTGATGCACTGCTTATGGGAATGTAAAATGATGCCACTGCTGTGGAAAACGATGGCAGTTCCTCAAAAATTTAAACACAGAATAACCACATGACCCAGCAATTCACCTCTGGATACATAACCAAGAGAACTGAAAGGAGGCACTTGAACAGCTATCTGTACCTCTAAGTTCATAGCAGCATTGTTCCCAAGAGCCAAAAGGTAGTCATCAGGGGCTGGGGTGAGAGGGGAAATGGACGGGGAGTTCCTGTTTAACAAGTGGTTTCAGTAAGACAGATGGAAAAGATCTGGAGGTGGGAGGTGAATATCATCAATGGAATGTAGTAATGCCAATGAACTGTACACTTAGAAATGGTTAAAATGGTAAATTTTATGTCATATATATTTAACCACAGCTTTTTTTTTTAAAGTGGGAGAAAAAAGGAATGGAATGCTGGTCCATGCTACAACACAGATGAACCTGGAAAATGAAAGAAACCAGTTGCAAGGAACCACTTATTATATGATTCTATTTATAGGAAATGTCCAAAACAGACATAACCATAGAGACAAAAAAAGTGCAGTGGTGCGAAATGGGGTGTGACTACAACTGGTATATTTCCCCCCCCAGGTGATAAAAATGTTCTGGAATTACTACTGTTGTTGCACAACCTTATGAATATACTAAAAACTACTCAACTGTGTATTTTAAAATGGTGAACTTTATGTGAGAATTATATATCAGTTTAAAAACAGCATGAGTTAAGTACTATTTTTGTCCCCATTTTACAAATATACTAACTAAAACACAGAGATTTTAGTTATGTGCCTACAATTCAAATCCAAACACACTGGTCTCAGTACTGCACTTTATTGTATTTTAAATTCTTTTTAAAATTCTTGGTCACCCAAAATACTCAAGTGAAAATCTGCTAGGGTATTCTAGAAAAGTGCCCTGCTTTCCCTGACAACGGTTGCAGGCATGACTGAGGATACACTGCCTCTCTCTGTCTTGCCACAAACGCAAACACGATCACTGAAGCTCTATGGGTCAGTCATCCTGTACCATTGATGTACCCTGCCTACGGCAGGGGTGTCAAACTCACGTTCACTGGGGGCCACATCAGCCTTGCGGTTGTCTTCAAAGGGCCGAATGTCATTTTAGGACTGTATAAATGTAACTGCTCCTTAACAGTTGAGCAAGAGCTTGGTGCTGCCACTGTATAGAAACAAGGTGCCAGGACAGATAAAACACAGTGGAGGGCTGGATTCAGCCCATGGGCCTTGTGTTTGCCACCTGTGGCCTACAGGAAATAGCGAAGCCAAACTGTTTTTGAACTACTGAAGGAGACCTACCATCAGAATTTTCTGTGTGTGAGAAAAGCAGGCATCTTCCTATTGGTAAAATCACTATTGGTTATAATAGAATACAATCCTAAATTATAACCTTACTTCTATAGGACTAATTATTTTAACTCATTACATTCGATCTTCACTTCTCTAGTTTCCTAACATCAAATTGATAAACAAGTTTACTCGGTAATAAGCTTTACTTTAAACAGGTGCAATGGATAAAGTTTAAAAATGTAAGAGGAACTTTCAGAAGTTCCCTTGCGTGTGAACTGACATTTATGAATTAATCTATTTTTGGGAAATGTGCTAATTCTAACAATCTACAAACAGTGCCTATAAAAATGGCGTGTATTAAATGGCTGTTTGAAACATTCACAGATTAATTTTTTGGAGATCAGGATCCAGTGTGTATGCAATGTAACTTTATACTAGTCAAAAGGAAAAAGTTTAGAAGTTGTATTGACTTTTACTGCATGTTGTCATTGGCGTATAGAAGGTCTTATGTGTTGCTTAATGTCCACAATGTTTCAAAATAAGATAGTTTGTAACTCTACCAGGGTTCTTTGACAGCAGTCACTCCTTTTCTGAGGTACATGCTGTTTTCTTATGCCATCTTTACTCCTATCACAGAATATATTATATGTTGTGCAATATCTTTTCTATCTCTCTTTTTTAAAAGATTGATTTATTTATTTTTAGAGAGGGGAGGGAGGGAGAGAGGAAGAGAGAGAGGGAGAGAGAGAGAGAGAGAGAGAGAGAGAGAGAGAAAGAGAGAAAGAGAGAAAGAGAGAGAGGGAGAGAGACATCAATGTGCGGTTGCTGGGGTCCATGGCCTGCAACCCAGACATGTGACATGTGTCCTGGCTGGGAATTGAACCTGTGATACTTTGGTTCGCAGCAGGCACTCAATCTACTGAGCTACGCCAGCCAGGGCTCTATCTCTTTTTTTAAAAAAAGGTTTTATTTTTAGAGAGAGGGGAAGGGAGGGAGAAAGAGAGGGAAAGAAACATCAATGTGTGGTTGCCTCTCGAGTGCCCCCTACTGGGGACCTGGCCCGCAACCCAGGCATGTGTCCTGACTGGGAACCAAACCAGTGACCTTTTGGTTTGCAGGCTGGTGCTCAAACCACTGAGCCACACCAGCCAGGGTCCTTTCCTACCTCTTAATTTAAGCATGTGTTATTCCACCCCATCTTTCCTTCTGACCTTCACTCTCTTTGTGACCTCTAATCTCAAAACCTAGTGACACTTCTGGGCCATTACTCCTATGTCTCTACTCATCAATCTATCAAAAGAAGATAGCATGGACCAATCATTTCAAGAGGACAACTATTATGGCCCTAGAATCAACTGGTTCCAGGACGCTTCTGGCATTGATACCTTAAAAGTTCCTAGGATAACAAGTACAATCAGAACAAAACACAAAACTATGCTCCCTAAAATATGAGATTATTTGTCATCAGGTTGTATTACTATACTTAATCATACCTTTGCTCATGCTATGCTCTCTAGAGAATGGCATTCCTGAGTTTCTGCCTGAAGATATTCTACTCTTCCAGCAAAGCCTAATTTAAATGTAATCTTTTCTATGAAGCTCCCATCACCATCTTATGCAATATCACATTGTTCATATTGTTAAAATCTATATGGTTTCAGTCCCAGGTTTATCTAGTTCCTCACCATCTGTGTCTTTCTACTAAAACTAACACCATAAGCAAGTTATTATCCATACTTGGTATTTGAGTTCCTCCAGGAAAGCATGGGAAAACTTGTGTAACAGAAATCTCCCTCTGATCTTTTCAAAAGGAGGAAAGGATTGAGTACATTTAAATTTAATTCTTGGCAATTTTTAACAGAAATGATTAAACTGGCATATGATATCCATAAACTGCACAAGGATTTTTGAATAGGATGGACTAAGGCGCCACTTAGTATCAACATGAAAACTCAGTACAAAACTTGAGGTTATGTGACAACAAAGAACTATCTTAATGAAGCTTTCCTTTTCTTCTGAGTCAATGAAGAGACAGAAGGAAATGTGCACACGTAAGAGTAGGCTGAGGATTGTCTTTAATATTGTACGAAGTACTTTAATACTGTGATCCTAAAAAGATAAGACTCCCACAGACCCAGTGGAAATGGAGATAAGGAAGTAAAAGGAACTAGTTTAATACAAGGTACTGCTGTTTAAACCATCCCTAAACTTTCTTTCCTGAAAAGTATACGGAAAAAAGGAGATCAGAAAAAATCCCTCACCTTCCCATTTGCATCCTTACTATTTTAATAGGATAAAAAAGGATTTCAAGGATTTTCTTGGAAGCAGTTTACAATATACTCTCAATGAACATCATGGTAACTGTTTTGAAAATGTCAATCAGAAACATTCAGGAACTTAGCTTTAATCAGGTCACCTATTCACATCTAAACGAGTTTTTGTAAAAACTCATCTGCATAAAAACACACAGTAATCTGAAAAATCAACAGATGAAATGAGCAAACTGGAAAATCCACAGAAGCATGCCACAGGGGCCTCACCTTCCACAGTGACCTCAATTTCCGGAACTTTTGAATTACTCCCAGGGCTTCGTGGTCTTTTTGGGGACTGCAAGGCTATAAAGTGAGCACACAATTACCTTTGCATATTATAATGGAAAAAAAACAGAAGGGGATGCTTTATAAGAACAGAGTATTAAAATTCATACAGTTTGGCTCTTTTCAAAGAAACCTGAAGAATTAAACTGGTTGTGTAATCCTCCACATGACTCTCAACAAAGTTGTGGAAACATGAATGAAGGAGGATTGCAAACATGAAATTTTCAATGAATGTGTGAAAAAAATAAAAGGTCCATTAAGTAAATGACTTAAAAATATTGGCCAATGATTCAGTGTGATTTGGTTAATGTTGAAAAATAATGTTTTAATGCACTGAAGTATATAAAAAAGAGCATATACAATCTCTTACCTTTAGTGTTTATTTTACTAGCCATTCCAGGAGGCAAGTAGGAAATAACCAGTTCAGGTCTAGAGAAAAAAACCAAGAAGCATTACAGTAACCAGTGTAATATTGGTCTTCACAGCCAGTAAAAATGATCATGACCAATGTTTTATATAAAGGAGATCCTAGGATCATTCTGTAATGCAGCAATAATGCTTATATTTCTGGACCAAAAAACTCACTTTTCTTTCCCACAACTATTTGCTACATAATTTTAGGAAGAGCAAATAACTTCTTTCATGGAAATACAAATTAACTCTATAGTTTTTTCAGCTACTGAAATTCTGGAGACATGTAAATAAAGAAATTCAGTTGTCCATAAGTTTAATCAGCATTTTCTTTCTTTTTTTTTTTTAAAGATTTTATTTATTTATTTTCAGAGAGGGAAGGGAGAGAGAGAGAGAGAGAGAGAGAGAGAGAGAGAGAGAGAGAGAGAGAGAGAGAGAGAGAGGGAGAGAGAGAGAGGGAGAGGGAGAGAGAGAGAGAGAGAGAGAGAGAGAGAGAGAGAGAGAGAGAGAGAGGGAGGGAGGGAGAGAGAGGGAGAGGGAGAGAAACATGTGCGGTTGCTGAGGGTTATGGCCTGCAACCCAGGAATGTACCCTGGCTGGGAATCGAACCTGGGACACTTTGGTTCCCAATCCGCGCTCAATCCACTGAGCTACACCAGCCAGGGCCAGCATTTTCATCTTCCATTCAACTATTTAGGAACACTAGGAGACATAGTGTCTCTAACCAACTTGAACACCGCCACTGTGAGGCAGGTGTTCTAATTCTCCTTGTACTAATGACGAAAAATCAAGTACAAGTGAAAGGAGCTGCAAAGGTAATAGAAAAGTCCAGGATTATAGCTCAGAGACATGCTTTTCCATCATGAATGCCAAAGCTTTAGCTGTCACATACGGCTAGAAAATAATTTAAATAAAAATAAAATTCTATTATTTTAATTCCAAAGATGACTACAATGGCAAAAAGAACTTACTTTTTAACAACAAACTTGATTTTATTACTGCCACGGACAATCCTTTCAAGTCGTGGAATTCCAAACCAGGTAGGGCTTCGAAAGGGAATTCCCTCTGGCAAACCTTCTACATAAAGGAACTCAGGATTTGATTCAAACACAGGGTATGGTACTTTTACTGCCTCTGTGAGTCCAAGAGCTTGAGCTGAAATTGTAAAAAAATGTAACTTACAGAAGGTAAAATTTTACACTTTTTAATTTTTGTCTGACAGCAATTTTTACTTATCTTTTTATTGAGGTGTATTCAACATATAACATTATATTAGTTTCAGGTATACAGTATAACAATATAGTCTTTGTACATATTGCACAACGTTCACCACAATTCAGTTAACATCTGGATATTATCAAATGTGTTATGCAAAAGTTCCCTACAATCTATTAATATCTATTTAATATGAAAGCATTTGCTCAGTACATTGTGCAAAACTGAAGAACAAGGCTAAAAAATAAGTACTTTTAGAATGAACATTTTAACACTTCAAATCAAAAGGACAGTTTATATTATTAGTCAAAATTATTTCTGTGCTCTGGGCAGAAATGAACTATAGCCATCCCACACTGAAATGACATGTATGTACCCAGCCTTTGTGTTGTCAACTAGGTGCAAGTTTGCTGTTTAAAAAAATATGCTGCATATGATGCATCTAAGCAGAACCTAAGTTACAGATCAGAGGCAGATTCCTGATCTAGGACAAAATCATCAATACCAAGTAATAAAATGACTGGATGGACTTCCCATTGGAATACTGCTATCACTCTCACTCCTTCCTTCCTTTTCCGTGACAGACACACCCAATAAACTGAAACACTCTTGCTGAGCCTCCTCAGAATCCTCAAGACAGCACTCCAGGAAACTGCTGTCAACAAATCTAGGTTGAAACAAAGGGTGAAACCTATTTGCCATTCAATGTCAGCCAGATTTAAAGCACAGACAGTGGAACTGAAATTTATCCCACCTCCTCCCTTCTCTCCCATTTTGACATATGAGAAAAGTGAATCCAAGAGAAATAAAGTAACTTTTGGGTTAAGTAGTGAATTTAGTAGCAGAAATAAACTAAAACTCAGCTTCTGGGACCATCCTTCTTTAAGTCCTGAACTGCTATAATTCATTCAGAACACTGCCTTTCATTTGTTTTTAAATTATAACATAATCACTGAGTTTTACTTACCAAATTTCAAATTAAAAATCTCTTCCACTTGCTTTCGTAGCTTAGTAATTCTGACATTCCAATCTTCTTTGACTAGAAGGAAGAAATAAATCTAATTAACAGTGCTCCTTACTGGTTCTGACACAAATTAAACTGGAAGCTGTTTTTGTATTAGTTTTAGGGTATAATCCAGTGATGCTCTTAATTCTAGTTTGTTAAAGATTAAAAGCTTTGGGTCTTAAGGAAGAGAATTATTTCCTATACTTGTCAAATATCAGAAGAACTGAGGGAAATAGAATTCAAATTTAAGTTCACACTGTAAATAAAGAACTTGTTCACAGGAGTGCTCTAAATGAGTGGTTCTCAAACACTCCTCCTTGGAGTCACATCAGAGAATCCCGTGGGGACTAGAAGGCCAGCTGTGCAAGGCTCCAGGCCTCCTATACCAGGTTCAACCACAACAGCTTCACTTTCTATACTGGCATTCCTTGTTTTATTGAACAGGTATGTGCCTAGAAATCCACACAAAGCAAAACTTCACTAATCACAGCAAGAAATAAAGGGTAAAGAAATGGAAATAAATTGTAGAAATAAACGTTAAAGAGGTTAGAGAGTTGTCACTCAAAACTACACGTATCTACAACCCAGTTTATTTCCTTATCCCTTATTTGTAAGACAACCGTTCCTTTTTAAATGTAATGTAAAAATGGATAAAAAAATAAGCCATTATAAAAGACATTTAGGATGCCACTTACTAGGACAGATAATCAGGGCATATTTAGCACAGTTGATGAAGAAGATGGATTCGGGGGACAATGGAGGGATGACTAGGGGCACTGGGTAAGGAAAGGAGGTGGAGAGAACACAAGAAAAAGCAGACAGTACAAGAATCACATTAAATGTGAAAGTTACCACTGTTTGCTGACAAAGGCAGTGGAAGATGTTGGGGAAGTTCTGCAAATATTGCTAAAGTTGGTGGCCTCAGAAAATCTTTTAACATTTCTTTTACTTTTACTATACTAGCATCTCAAGGGTTTAACATGGTAACTCAACCATTCAACCAGAGTAACTTTGGTAAAAATCAAATCTGAATTATTACCATAAAGATGCCTAACCTCTCCTTTCCCACAGCAAAAAGCTTCTGTTAATTTGTTGCTCAGTCGCCCCCCCCTTCTGCTGCATCCTTCACTTCCTTCTCTGGTATTTGCCACTCAAATAAAAACAATCTCTGAACTACTCCTCACAAGAGCCAAGTAACACCTCCCCATTCTTCGCATTCAAAGCACAATTACTTGGCTAGAAGCTCAATTACTTGTCTAGTGAGACAATTTTCTCACAGCTGACATACATCTTTTACCAGATTGAAGATAAAGTGTACCCACAGTGTATTTAAGCATACAACTGTTACCTAATTCCAGGCCATGCCAAGGATTAAAAAGACATTGCTGATGACAATAGTGACTAAGAAAATCCTTCTGTCACGTAGCTTATGACTTGAGTTGGCCCAGCAAAATGCCAATGCCTGGTTCACTGGCAGAGCAAGTTAAGGTTTTGTTGGAATGAAGAGTGATAACCATTAATTATTTCCAAAATCTATGAATAACAGGAGGCCAAACATCAATGACTCGAGAATGTTAGAGAATCAGGATTCTTCTTTTGATAATAGGCTTTAAATCCTCTATACTAGAAGACGGCAGATAAAGTACTACTGAAAATGACACGGCTCAATCCTTGGAGTAACATCCATGGTTCCTGTACATCCTTTCAATGACACATGTTTAACATTTTCCACTTGCTATCTGTATTACAACTGCCCCTAATAAAAGCAGTTGGCCCCTAATGTGATCAATCACATTAATCGTGGCCTTGAATTTGAGGTCTTGAGAAATGAAGTTCATACACAGACTTTCATCATATTCTTCCTTATTCATATTAAAGCTCTACCTTTGGGAGTATTACATTACTTCTCTTATTACCAAGGGAAGTCTATGTCGTCTCTAATCTTCAATTCATCACCAATACTTTGTTTCTTTGCCTAAATCATAAGCATGCTGAGGAGGCCGCTGTGCTGACTTTGATGATCAACTTCATTATTAAACACTGATTATACCTCCTCCCCTGCTGAATTCCTGGCACAAGATAATTTTTCTTCCCTAGTTCAGTACTCTCAATCACTTCTCACGCCATGATAAAACAAAATTATGCAATCCATTTGGCATATTGGTTGACCTTTACCAGTTACCTCAGGTACACTCCGAGCTGAAGGATCAGTATTTTAGTACAAATAACCCCACCTTAGCATTTACAAGAATGATAAGCTGCATGAATTCAGAAATAACCACTGGTTCTTAGCAACAGAAGTCCCCAAGGTTGTAAAAGTTGCAGTCACTTTTCTGACATTAAGCAATAATGGTAAACAAAAAGATGTCAAAGAAATAAAAGTACATTTATGGTTCAAATAAAGAATATAAAACCATTAACACAACTGAGACTGAGGCTTCATGGTTCTTTTTACTGGGCAGGGACATCAGTGAAGCTGCTGGAATTACAGTGTTTGTCATTTAGACAACAGGGTCTATGTGAATAAAGATTCAGATCTACACCCACAGGGTCTGAATGGTCTGATACATCAGCCACATTTGGGACTGAGCACTTGAAACGTGACTAGTTCAAATGAGACAGAGTGTAAAATACATATGGGCACTTCAAATAAAATATAAACATATAAAATAAAATGCAAATTTCTTAATCTTTTTTTCATATAATTACATGTTGGAACATAGATTTGGGTATAGAAAACTTAAAATGATATCTGTAGCTTGCATTCGTGACACACCTTTTATTCTTACTGAACACCACTGGTCTAAAGTCAAAGCTCAACTTTTCCAAAACTGCTTATGTTCATACTGATACATCAAAGACATGCTATTGAGCTTCCTCAAAAGGTATTTCTGGGAAAGAAGAGGAATTTCATCACTTAAAATGTGTTTGTTTTTTTTTAAGATTTTATTTATTTATTTTTAGACAGAGAAGGAAGGAAGGGAGAAAGAGCGGGAGAGAAGCATCAATGTGCCTGTAAACCAAAGGGTCTCCAGTTCGATTCCCAGTCAGGGCACATGCCTGGGTGGCAGGCCAGGTCCCCAGTAGAGGGTGCGTGAAAGGCAACCACACATTGATGCTTTTCTCCCTCTCTTTCTCCCTCCTCTTCTCTGAAAACAAATAAAATATTTTTATAATGTTAAAAAAACTTATCTAATACGTTTTTTAAAAAGGAATTCACAATTATTTTACCTGGTGTATTCGTTCTTGGCTGAGTAACTTCAGTAGTACTGTGAGTCAGAAGTTCTGGTCTGTAAAAATTCACTTGGTATTAGTAACAGAGCATTTAAGAATGCCTTAAAGGCTTTCCCCAACCACCTCTGCAGTGCTAATGATTTTCAAAATGGTTCATTCTGCCTTCTTGTGCAGTGGAAAATATCATTCTGGTGACTACAGATTATTTAGAAAACAGCAATTTTAATAGATGCACATGGGACCACCTTTGTGTCCTCAAAGGCATTTTAAGCTTAAATGTACAAAACTGTTATGTTCCCCCCAACCAGTTCAACCTTCTTTCTAAACCTCAGATGAAGTATACCACAATACAACTAGAACTATCTAGCTGTGCCATCCTAAAGTTGCCACTCCTTTCTACAATTAGTCCAACAAACATACACAAATGCACAATCCCCAAAGAGTAAGCCCAAGTATCAGAGTCTACCCCCACCACCATCATTCTGCAGTAAAGACAGGCCTTCTGTTCATACTCCCTCCCTGCTCCTGAACTGCCCACTCTGCTGTCCTTCAAACTGAGGCCAAAATAGCATTTCTAAAATGCAAATCCAAATTATTTAATAATCTACTGATCGTATAAGACCTAAGGCCTTCCCTCCACTTGGCTACCGTGAAATCTACCATGCCATGCCCACAAGGCATCTCGCTCATTCTACATAGACTGGTATAGTCAAGTAAACATTAAAGTACGTTTGACACCTCCCTGCCCCTACTTATATTATTTCCTTTATCTGAAACACCTTTTCTCCAATCTCTATTACAACTGACCAATCTACATGCTACCCCTCGCCTCCTCCCCCAAAGTGCTTAGTAACGCTTTATTGCATTTATCTCTGTAATAAGCCTTCCAAAAACAATTTTGTGTATCTGGTACCTGATACTAAATAAACATTTGCTCAGTAAATGAATCTAAATGTAAAACCTTAATTCTGAATACCAGAGAGGGGAACAAAAGGCCCATTTTCATGAAATCAATCTTTTCTTACAGACAGCATTAAATTTGTTTCTGTAGATTATAATCTTACCTTTTAATAACAAACTTAATTCGATTGCCCACTTGAATGATTTTTTCCAGCCTTGGAATTCCATACCATGAGGGACTTCTAAAAGGAATGTTCTCTGGTAGTCCTTCAACGTAGAGATCATTAGGATGTGCCTCAAATTTCTGGTAAGGCACAGCCTTGGCTTCAGTGCTCCCCAAGGCTTCAGCTTTACAAAAGAAAAGCAATTCAGGAGATTAAGTTTCTCCTGAAATCAAATTTTAGTATAATCCAAAGCAATGTACATGCCAACTTTTTAAAAAGTCAAGTACACTCTGAAAACACATACAACAAGTACTAAAACAGACTCAATGCAGCAAATGGCCCCTGATCAAGGGTGACTTATGATGGATTTAATGTTTCCTGATTCTAAGACCATCTTAATAACGCTAAGACCTCATAAAACTTTTTTCAATATCTTTGAAAGATTATCAAAAGAAAATTATGACACAATAAAGAACGTAACTTAAATACTACGTTTTCAAATATCCGAAGAGAGATTTTCGTTACTTAATGTTTTGACTGTAAAAATCCTTTTATTAGCTCCTGCAACTGTGAGATTAATATTCTTTACCCTTTAAACATCATGAATGTGCCATTTTATAAGGAAATAACCCTCTGCAAAGAATTTATGGAATGGGAAATAAAAATAGTAAGCAGAGACTGGTTTATACGAACAGAGACATATCAACCAAAGTTAGTATATAAACCTTATTTAGATCTACATTCAAAAAAACAAACTCTCCCAAGGTACTTTCTGGATGAATGAGGAAACTCAGTGAAGGGCTGGATGAGAGTGGATACAAAGACACAGCTAATCCTGTGTGGTATGATAGTAAATGACACGGTGCTTGTTCATACGAGAATGTCCACACTGTCAGGGATGCACACTAAATAAGGAAAACGATACAACACCCCAAAGAGGTAAAGATGAACAAATGTGGAAAAATCTTAATGGCCACTGAATTTAAAATTGGGTATATTTTTCTGTTGAACAGGTGTAGAACTGAAATTTTAAGATGTAAAAGTGAAAATCCTGATCCCAGCTCTGAAACCACATTCAAATGTAGTTTTAATAAAAGAGTCAAACAGCCTGACCAGTGTGGTTCAGTGGGTTAAGCATCCCACAAAGCGAAAGGGTGCTGGGTTCAATTCCCAGTCAGGGCACATGCCTAAGTTGCAGACCACGTCCCCAGTTGGGGGTGTGAGAGAGGCAACCAAGTGAAGTTTCTCTCCTTCTCTTTCTCCCTCCCTTTCCTTCTCTCTAAAAATAAATAAACAAAATCTTTAAAGTGAATAAATAAGAGAGTCAAACAATTTATACAGTATCAGTATATATAAGCTTCCCTTATATTCTGCATGGTACATTTAAATATGCTACAATCTGTTGGTTTATCAGTGCCTCCCTGAAGAATTAATTTGCATTTCTTTGATTCTTAGATTGACTTTCTTCTCAAATGTAAAGGCCTTCTGTCTGATTTTCTTCCTTTATTTCATTAGACCAAATCTGAAGGGCTCAAATACAGGATCTCTTTGATATGGAAAGGCTTTTACACACCCATCTTGGAGTAGTATTAATTACAGTTCAATATAACAAGAAAAGAATATCATCATAATTCTAAGAAACTTTCTATTAAATAACAAAAAAACAGCTGTTAGAGTTGAGAAAGAGGAAAAGTTTCAGAAAATGGGGATAGTCCACTGCATTGGTGATTCATCAATGAGGTCTCCTCTCTATAAGATAACAGTCACCCTGTCTCCCTGGGTCCCCTTGTTCTTCATTTTTTCCCCAGGCTACTTAACACCTTATGTAACAAATATTTAATTGTTGCCTTACTATGTGCATCTTTCCCTAATTTATTAATAAATGATTCCTGGGGGAGGCTACTGTCTTTTGCTCGGATGGGCTAGCAGCACCTGACACACAGGTGTTCACAGGTGCTGAATGACTGGTTACGCTGCTGCTGTAGTGAGAACTTACCGTAAAACTGTTTGTGTTTGACAGTTACAGAGAATCTAAGATTTTGTCTTCCTCTTCCAGGAGACTTAATTTAAAGAAAGCAACATTTTTGCTTCCTTCTCACTCTCTAAAGTCGTTAGACTCCTGGACCCAGTTAAGGCCATTACTACCAACAAAAAAGAGCCAGGCTTTTGTTGTTTGTGACGTGATAATACATAAACTCTTACCTATTTTCTTATCTCTGATACAATGCCAAAATACTTTTCCCCTGGCCACTTTTTCTTTCTTTTTTAAACTATTTAGTTACTTATTTAATCCTTACCCAAGAACCTTTTTATTTCCAATGGTTTTAGGGAAAAAGAGGAACACTGATGTGAGAGAGAAGCACAGACTGTTGCCCCCTGCACAGGCCCAACCAAGAATCGAACACGCCCCATAACTAGGTATGTGCTTACAGACCATACTCCAACTAGGCGAACTCATCGACTCCTCTTCCTTCCATGGCATAAAAGTAAGCTTGCTTGGCAAGAAGCAATGATGCCATTAGGCTTGGCTGCTTCTTTTACCAGGCTCATTTCCAGAACTAAAATGTGAGGGCAAAGTTTAAGACTGTTCATGCAGATACTCATTATCAAATGTCACCTACTCATGAATTACAATGACACTATGGTAGCATCTCTAATGATAAACAATGTTCTTCATCTGATTTATTTTACTAAATTCCTTGGAAATAGTTACTTTTAAAGTGGTGAAGATTTTTTGTTTACTGTCAATTAGCTGATTTTGACAGATTAAAATCTTAAAATTCTAATTTCTTCCCTGATATGTTAAATTCTCAGGGAATACAATAAGCCATAAGGTAAGTACATGGATTCTGCAAACACCACACATTAGTGACCTCAGTTTGTAGCTGCCACTTGAGCTGCACCTAAAAACTGATTTACTGAGACTTTAAGACCCAATGCCAAGCATTCCTCTTGGAAACCATAGGACAAACAAGAATCCTCACTCGAGAGACTTTCCATGCCCATGATAGCTGTGGCACTTTTGTACTTTGGTCCTGTCAGTGTTAAACTGAATGAGGTACAACGTATACCATGTGACAGAAAGGCCCAGTGATTTCCGAGAACTTCAGAAGACACTGCACCTGACCAAGCACCAAGCAGGGCTCTAGCAGTAAACCAGACAGACAAGATCAGTTAGGGTGGTCACATCTATTGTGTTAAGAGACTGAGGAAGCCCTGGCTGGTGTAGCTCAGTGGATTGAGTGCACGATGTGAGCCAAGGGGTCGCTAGTTTGATTCCCAGTCAGGGTACATGCCTGGGTTGCAGGCCAGGTCCCCCAGTGGGGGTCATGTGGGAGGCAACCACACATTGATGTTTCTCTCCCTCTCTTTCCCCCTCCCTTCTCCTCTTTCTAAAATAAATAAAATCTGGAAAAAAAAAGAATGAAAAGAAATAGACAACCATTAGAATTTTGAGGAAGATAAAAAGGTGAGGAGTTATAGTGTGCATGGCAGTTTATGTTAGATGGGTACTCAATGAAGACCTCTCCAGCGTGGCCACATTTACATTGAGACATAAATAAAAAGGAGAGGCACAAAAAGACCTGAGGTAAGGGCATTCCAGAAATAAGAACTCTAAAAGTGCAACAGTTCCAAAAAAGGTATGAGAAAAAAGCAGAGAACAAGTAGATGGTCTTTATAGCTGGTGTGAAGTGAGCAAGTGGGATAGGGAATGAGGTGACATTAGAAGAAAGGCAGGATGGCCATGATCAGGGACTGTGGAGTTTATTCCAAGTACAAAGAAAAGCCAATGAGTACCAAACAGGGAAGTGACATGCACCATTTTATGTTTTTAATGTGATTAAAATCTGGCTGCTTTGTGGCACTGGCTTTGACTACAGTGACAGACAGCAGTGAGGGAGAAAACGGTATGAATTTGAGGTATGTTTTAAACATAGAGTCAGCAGAAGGCCTTGTGAAAATAAAAAATAAAGAATAAATAGCTCCTAGGGGATTTGGCTAGGACAACTGGGTGGAGTGAGGTGCCACTGGGAAGACTGGGGAACAAACACGTTGCAGTGGGGAGAATCAAGGTCTCTACTTAGAACATGGGAAGTCGGAAGAGGTATCACATAGGTGGGTGAATATAAAGGTCTAGTGGTAAGGGAAGTTTTTAGGACTAGAGACTTAAATTTGAAAGCCATCAGGATACAGACAATATATTAATTTAAAGATACAAGATGAAGTGTGATTACTTGTGGAAAAAGTATAACAAGAAAAACAGAAGGGCTCAGGACTGAGCTATAGAGAACCACTCCCAAAATTTAAAGAGTGAGCAAAACGGAGGTGCCATCAAAAGAATGAAAATGAGTCCCGGCTGGTATGGCTCAGTGGATTGAGTGCCAACCTGTGAACCAAAGGCTCACCAGTTCAATTCCCAGTCAGGGTACATGCCTGGGATGCGGGTCAGGTCCCAAGTAGGGGGTGCACAAGAAGCAACCACACACTGCTGTTTCTTCCCCTCTCTTTAAAAATAAATAAATAAATAAATAAATAAATAAATAAATAAATAAATAAATAAAACCTTAAAAAAAAAAAAGGAATGAAAATGATAACCAATAGACAGGAAAAAACTAAGAGTCAAAAAAGTTTGAAATTGTCCCATTATATTAGTTTTAAAAAAGAAAAATAAGATGAAGAACAATTCCACTGAATGCTGCTAAGAAGGATAAAGCAGGGAAGAAAGTGATTTTTGCCAAACACGTTGCTATGATAAACAAAGTCTAAATATTTTCAGTGTTTAGGAATGCAAGCACAGCAAGCACAACAAACAAGATAACCACTGTAGTGTGGTCCTGTGACATTTTCAGACAGCCACCGGTGTACTATACAGCACTCCAGTGATACACAGCCACTGAAGGTCTCCTTTATTCCGGAGAAGCAACTAAACACTGTTAAAAGATCCCAAGACAAAATGATTTGAAAACCGTGGCATGCCCTATGCTGAATAAACTTAAACTATACTGTATTAAAATATATTACACAAAAAGAGTATCTGGGGGTTTGTTACACTATTCTCTTTTATACAGGTTTAAAACTTTTCATAATAAACATGTATCTGAAAACAACAGAAGAAAACTGGAAAACTGAAACTGAGTCATATTCATTGTATTTCATAAAGCAAAATTTAGGAAAATTATTCTATATCATACTTTAGTTGATGAAAAATTAGACTTACCAAATTTTTTGCAGAAAAGCTGATCGACCATCTTTCGTAATTTAGTGATTCTGGCATACCATTCTTCCTTTACTGTAAGAATAACAAATATAAAAATTTCCTCAATTTAATGGCATTAATGTATTATAATTTTAAAATAAGCAGTATTTTTCTGTTCTAAAATTATTTCTAAGATTTCAGAATGTTTGTTAAAACGGTGCTGACACTGAATAGAAAAAGAAAAAATAAAACATGGACAAAATGGAAATTTATAACTGAAGAGTAATTCTACATAGGTACTCTCAAGAGTCATAATTAAAGGTAGGAAACATCACAATTCAGTTTACTCAAGAACAGCTGGCAGGAGTTTTTTGCAATGATAAATTTAAATGTAGACATTTAAGACTACTAGTAATCATTCCATTACAAACTCTTAAGTGATGCAAATTCTGTATTTTTTAATTTTTATCTATTGATTTGAGAAATATCAATTTGTTGTTCACTTATTTATATGTTCACTGGTTGGTTCATTATGTGCCCTGACCAGGAACTGAACCTGTAACCTTGGTGTATGAGGATGATGCACTAACCAAATGAGCTATCTGGCCAGGGCTCAAACTCTGTTTTATATATGCACCCCCACTCCACTCCAGAGCAACAGCAAGCAAGAGAACACATCATAACTGTATTTCCTTCAAAACACATCTAACAAACAAATGATGATACCATTGGCTATATGCTTTAAGCAGTGTATCTTTTTTATCATCTGGGTATAACAATGAATGATTATTCAATTTACTAATGTACACTTGGGCAATAAATTATTGAATACTTTATGCCAGATAACATTTGCATTTCAAAAGTAGAACAGATATGTCTTCTCGGGGTATCTCAGGTGGTTGGAGCATTGTCCGGTACACCAAAAGTCTGCGGGTTTGATGTCTGGTCAGGGCACCTACCTACGTTGTGGGTTTGATCTCCAGTTGGGGCTAGTATAGGAGGCAACTGATTGATGTTTCCCTCCCACATCAATGCTTCTCTCTTTCTAAGCAATAAACACATCCTTGAGTGAGGATTAGGGGGAAAAAAAAAGTCCACCAGACATGCTTCTTTAGTCTATCCAAAAATATGATGCAGACTTGCACTTATTTGCAATGGGTTATTAAACTTAAAAATGAGTTTATTCTTCTAGAGAGTACTGGACAATGTTTTGACATCGTGTATCTCCTACACAAAATGCTCTGATTTGACTACAAGACTGGAGACCTACCTCCTGAAGCTGGTTTATCAAGCTGTAAGTCTTCACGTGTTGAATTCAGAAGTTCATGTCTGCAAGGTGAGAAAAAGTACTAAATATTCACAAAGTAATACTGAGCAAAAATAGTAACTACTAGTACTTATTTAATATTCAGTCAAGACCAGTTTAAAAAGAAGAGACAATCTGGAGTCCTGAGTACAATTAAATCCTAATTTCTTGAGATTTCCTCAGAATAATAAAGCTAAATGGTAATTGCACATCGTTTCATAAGGTGCTTCATAGAGCCTACATCCTCAAAGAAAAATTACGCAAACCAAAGGCATTTTATAAAACCAAAGGACAAATTACTAAAATTTTAAATGAGGTCCTTTAATTTTACACGTCATTTAAGATTACCTTACTGCAACATATCCACGAAGTCTGTCCAGGAAAAGTCCAGCCATTATTAATGTAATTAGAACAATTCACATGGTATCAATATAAAACTGGCAGCCAAGGAGAGTGGACTAGAATGCACATTGTGAATAATGATGACTTCACTGTATAAGTCAGTGGGGGCAGTAGATGCTGCTCAGTGAGCATGTGTACTGTGTGGCCCTCACATTTAAAATGATTGAGCGAGCAGAGCAAATCTGCATTATCAAATTTTATATTAAGGTTGAACGTTCCTCCGTGGAAACTATTCAGATGATTCAGAAGGCTTTTGAAGACAATTCAGTGAGTGCAGCACAAATAAAAGTGTGGCACAAACGTTTCAAAGATGTTCAAGGATCTGTTGAAAGTGACCCACGTTCTGGAACGCCTGCAATAAGTAGAACACTTGAGAATGTTGAATGTGTATGGGGGCTGCAATCAACAAAGATCGACGACTGAAAGTGCAAGAACTAGAAGCTGATCTGGGGATTCCTAAAACTACTGTGTCTGAGATTTTGATGCAGGATCTTGGCATAAAACATGTCATGGTGAAATTCGTTCCACGGCTTTTGCTACCAAGCAAAAGGAACATCTTACCGCAGTTGCTAACAACTTGATTCGAACTACTACCAATGAACCAGATTTCCTCAAGAGGCTCATAATTGGAGATGAATCATGGGTCTACAGTTAAGATCTGGAAATGTCCCAATGGAAGTCACCTGGTTCTCCACACTGAAGAAGGCACCGCAAAGTTGCAGAAAGATCAAGACCATGTTAACCCCCTTTTGTAAAACTTGGAAATGTGTTGTCCATCAGGAGTATGTCCCTCCGGACCAAACAGTACTACTATTATCTCAGTGTTCTTCGTCAGTGAGAGATGCAAACATAATTGGCAGCAGCTATGGGAAACTGGTGATTGGTAGCTTCATCACCACAATGCACTTGCTCATGCATCACATCTCATGAAGAGTTTTTTGGTGAAACTTCAAATCGCCCAGGTGATTCAGAACCCCCTACAGCACACATTTGGTGCCCTGTGACTTCTGGCTTTTCCCAAAACTAAAATCACCTTTGAAAGGGAAATGATTTCAGATCATCAATGAGATTCAGGAAAATATGAAGGGGCAGTTGATGGCAATTCCAACAAAGGTTTTCTTTGCAGTGTTTACACAGTGGAAGAGATGCTGGGAGAACTGTGTGAGGTCCCAAGGTGCTAACTTTGAAGGGGACTGAGGCAGCATTGCCCTATGTACAATGTTTCTTCTATCTTCTTCAATAAATGCCTCTATTTTTCATATTACATGATACGATACTTTCTGGACAGACCATAAAAATTGGTTATAAAAATCCTAAATACATTTCAATACTACAATACTACAATACTACAATTTGCAAATACATTTCAATACTACAATACGACAATATGCTTGCTTTTGAGAATTTTCCCTAATAAACAGCTCATAAAACATAATTTTTAGATCACATAAGTTTTGCAATCTTAACTTCCATATCCTATATCGCTCTATTTTGTTGTAATGGCCTAAAGTAATTGGGGGTGGAGATGGAGGAAGAGATGACAAAAACAGGTATAACCATACCTATATTAACAGTAATCCCAAAAATGATGAAAACTAACACAGGATTAAGTCAATAATATACACAATATTTGATATTAGTAAGTGAAATAAAACATTTGCTAAACTCTATAGAATTACCCTTCTAAATAAACAACATAGTTTATGTGCTTTACAAAGGACATAAGGCTTTACAAAGTCCTTTCCAAATGTGGAAGATGGTTTCCCATAAATGAGTGTACTGAAAGGACTTCAAGCTCAATATGCTAGCATCAAGTACCTTATGATAAGCTTGCATAAACATTTAAACTTCCAAACACAGTTTTATATGGTTTGACAAGATTAGCAAACACAATCAAAACCTATAAATTCATTTATAAATTTTCTTTATTTTCTTATTAAAAATCCACTTCAAATTTCTGTCAAGTTAAAAAAATAATTTAATAAAGTAACAGTACAAAAGAATTCTTAAAACAATACACTTAATGTATCAATGTGTAGGGAGGGGGGTCTTGTTTATGGCTCTTGACTAGGATGAGGGTTTTAGAACAAGCCATTTTGCTCCGTTTTTTAAGAAACTAATAAATCTTAAACTATAATTTATTGGAAAGAAAAATATCTATTAGCAACAAGTTCCTCCCTGTGGAGAATAGCTCACCTATCATTTAAGGCATGTCTCAGGCCCTTTTCCTCTTTAGCTAAATCTTTTAAAAAGACACATTTCTTTATTTAATACCAATACAGACAGGTGAGCTTGCTTGATTGTTCCTATTCATCAAGGTGGTCGTTACCTTCCCCATTTACTCAGCAGTACCAGAGCATTATTAGAGAAATGCAGCAGAAGCTTTTGCAAATGATATGACTATTGTCCTACTAATGTTATTCATGTTATTGTTAATAGCTAAAAGATATGTCAGAAAGCTTTTAAAAAATCAGTTATAATATGATCATGGTTCAGAGACTCATTCAAAATGGAAGAACTTAAAGTGAAAGCCATGCCTTTCAGGAGATGTAAACCCATACCCACTCCCTGGGGGGTAGGGGTGAGTACTGCTTGATCTAAACCCATCAAGACACTATCTTTCCCATGCCTGTGCCTGCTTCAGGAATAAGCACTTGACACAATTCTAACCAGAGAATTAAGGCCACATCCCAAGGTGTCCTTGCTCTCAAAGAAACATAGGTGGCTACTGTCTCTCCTGCAGAGACATATCTAGCTGTGAGGCCTAGACTACTGCATCTAGTTCAAGACCAGCCTCAGGAAACTATCACAGCAAGGAAGGAAAGCCCTGGCGGGTGTGGCACACTGGACTGAGCGCCAGTCTGTGAACTGAAAGGTCGCTGGTTCAACTGCCACTCCAGGCACATGTCTGGGTCGGGTTGTGAGAGGCAACCCATCTATGTTTCTCTCCTCATTCTCCCTCCCTTCTCCTCTCTCTAAAAACAAATAAATAAAATATTTTTTAAAAAGGAAGAATCTAGAAGAGGAGGAGCAAAGCCCCAAATGTCACAAGTTTCAATCACCCTATCTCTGATCTCCTTGCTACATGAGATAAGCAACTCCCTGTACTAAGCTAATTTGAATAAGGGTTTTTGTTACCTCTGCAGAACTGCTGTCTTTCCCGTTCAAGGCTGAAAATTTTCTATTTGCTTTCTATACTTGTTTGGCTGGCTACGCTGGAATTTCAGATTGAAATCGCTTGACTTAGAACTTGGAAAGAATTGCTTAATTAGCGGTACAACATCCTTTCCTGCTTAAAGTAGGTTTTTCATCAGTGTGGTTTCATTCTTTATGGATGACCTAGTTTACTCTCTAGACCCAAATGATTTTTTCCCCTTATCCTTAGGGCACTGAAATTTTATGAGATGGCTCATTTTTTATATTTTCCCTCTCTTTTCACTTCAAGTCCAATGGCACCAGATGACTCAGTATATTCTTTCTTGTGTCTCACAGACAGAACCTTCTTTACAATCTACAAGACTAACAACCCTTGTAACCCAATTTCATCGAAAATTTTAGTTTAGCAATTACATTTCATCATTTCCTAGAAAAGTATTCTCTAATTGTTTCCATTTACAACTATATCTAGTACTTGTTTCATGGATGTAAAGGGAAGTGTACATGTATTTGCACTGCAGAAATCCGTTGATAAATGCCCTTAGTTTTTTAAAACTTTTACTGTAATCTCAATAGAATATAAAAGAATACAAAATACAAAAATGTTTGATGTGGCTGTCATTTTAAAATGGAAACATTTATACATCCAAATCCAATTCTACACTTTAAAAAATTATAATCTTTAAAAAAAAATTTTCTTTTTCTTTTTCTTTTTCTTTATTTGGAGAGAGGGGAAGGGAGAGAGAAAGAGAGAGAGAGAGAAACATCAGTGTGTGGTTGCCTCTCACGTGGCCCCCACTGGGGACCTGGCCTGCAACCCAGGCATGTGCACTGACTGGGAATAGAACCTGTAACCCATTGGTTCGGAGCCCACACTCAATCCACTAAGCTACACAGCCAGAACTGCAAGGGTTTTTTGTTTTTTTGTTTTTTAATTTTTATTTATTTATTTTCAGACAGAGGGGAAGGAGAAAGAAAAACAGAGGGAGAGAAACATAAATGTCTGGTTGCCTCTCATGCACCGCCCCCCACTGGGGATCTGGCCCGCAACCCAGGCATGTGCCCTGACTGGGAATAGAACCCATGACCCTTTGGTTCGCAGGCCGGCACTCAATCCACTGAGCCATACCAGCCGGCACTGCACTTATTTTTTTTAAAAAAGCTCCTTGTGCCCTGACTGGTATGGTTCAGGGAGTTGGGCACTGTCATTTTAAAAAAAGGGTCACTAGTTTGATTCCTTTAAGACACATAGGTGGGCTGTGCGTTCAGTCCCCCATTTGGGTAAATGAGAGGAAACAGAGGTTTCTCTCTTTCACCCTCCCTGCCCCCACTCTCTAAAAATAAATAAATAAAATGTTTTAAATTATTAAAAAAAAAAAATAACCCTTGTCACAGCCTTTATGTCAATGCTAAACAATTTAGAGCATTCTACTATCTTAGTTCTTCCTCATTCTTACTTGTATTACCTCATTTATTTTTAAATAGATTTAAATTTACAGATTTTATTTATTTATTTTTAGAGAAGGAAAGGGAAGGAGAAAGAGAGGGAGAGAAACATGGACCTGTGGTTGCCTCTAACAGGCCTCCAACTGGGGACCTGGATCTCGAAATCCAGGAATATGCCCTGACTGGGAACTGAACCCAGTGACCTTTCAGTCCACAGATGGCGCTCAATCCACTGTGCCATGCAAGCCAGGGCTTGTATTGTTTCATTCATTTTCAATCTTACAAGTTACATATATCTCCATATATGCTGTAAAAATTGAGACCTAAAAACAAGACAGTAATACTATACTACTACTTTTTTTAGTATATTTAGGAGGAAATTATTAAAGAAAAAGACAGTTGTATGCAATTAGGTGTAACAGGTGTTCATGTTCCAAAAGCCAACTCCGTCATAACTGACACAGACACCCCGACACATGGAAATTAAAACAATATATAATAATTCAAACTTAATTTAAATTTAGCCCTACTGACTGAATATCTGTCAATAATATTTTAAAAAACTCACTAATCATGAACAAAGATAAAAGTCCAGGAAGTCTTACTTCTTAATCACAAAACGAATCCTTTCCTTTGCAAGTAATATCCTCTCAAGGCGAGGAATTCCGTAAGTAGACGGCCTTCTAAAAGGAATCCCTTCTGGAAGTCCTTCTACATAAAGATCTTCAACATGTGACTGGAAAAGAGGGTATGGGATCGTCACAGGACCTTTGGCTTTTATAGCTTGAGCTTTAGGGATGACAAGAGAAAGAGAAAAACCATTAAATGACAAGGATTAAGCACAAAACAGTTGACTATTTATTGCTCTGTAACTTTTATAGAACTTTGTATTTACTTCTGCTTATTATAGTTCAATCAGAAAATAGTACAGAAGAACTAAAAGGAAAAGAATACCAATGATGACTATGTAACTGGATCTGCAATTAACTAAAGTATGTTGTACAGTAATGTAGATATAGTCAGACTCTCTATTAAAATCTGAACCAAAAATGAACCCAGAAGAACATGTCAGTTAATCTCAGGTAATGAATACAATATGGAATGAAAGAGGAGTATTTTTGAAACATTTAAAACATGAGTGTAAAAAAATTAAAAAAAAAACAGAAACAGAATATTTAATTAAAAATTCTGCTAGATTTATTTACCCAAGGGGAAAATAATACAAGAGCTTCAAAAATGAAAAGCATGGGGAATGTTAAGAATCAAATATACTCAATAATATCATACTAACTTTGTATGGTGACAGACAGATAATAGACTGATCATGGCGATAGTCACTTTATATAATACATAAATGTCAACAAAGCATTATGCCATACACCTGAAACTAACATAATAATGTATGCTAACTATACTTAAATTAAAAAAGAACGGACTATAATAAGTAGATCTTCATTTTATTAAGCTATAAAGGGTCAATTTTTCTGAATAGGAGACATTTAAGTATCACTGAGTATTAAATATGTTTTTATGTGTGAGAAGAGAACTGAGATTAAGACAATGCCTTCCTCTCACTCAACTCCCTCTTTGAAACAGACTTTTGAGAGATGAAATGATATGATATTTGGGACCCTGGAATTTTAAAACATTCTTACATGAAAAAGAGATAGATGGGACAAAAGAGAAAAAGAAAATCCTGTAAAATGTTAAAGGCTGTTGAACTAGAGTGATGAATATTTAGAGGGCCTTTATTCTTCACTTTCATTTGTGTTTGGAAATTTTCGTGATAAAAAGGAATTAAGAAGTATTAGTATGTTCATGCATAATACAGGCACATTTATAGTTCATATTAAAATTTCCACAGGTAAGCCTTTTGTCACTAGGTAAAACAATGCCAAGTTTTCTATGACTACAGACACATACCATACACATTTCACTCTTCTTTCAAAGGCTTCCGTCTCATTTAATTCACACAGCACCGTTGCCTACAATGCTTTCTAGTAGCTGAAAGAACAGCGGAGATGCTCCTGACCCTGCCCAAAAGGCCCCAAGCAAACATGACTCCTGTGGATTCCACTCCACCTCTCCTCCCTCAGAAATTACCATGACAACAGCTCAATTTTCTTTTGCTGGTATTTTACATAAAACTCTATTTGCTACATATTAATATCTGTACTAAAGTTTCAAATCTACCATATTACATATTTAATATCTTTGTTAATATGCTACTCCTGAAAATCATATTCACATTGAACAATGCAAATAGCTTCCCCTAAGGCAATCACCATGTTATACTGCTTCCTGTGTAGAACATGTTTTCAGTTTTCACCCTTTTTTTTTTTTTTACATTTCATTTATTTATTTTTAGAGAAAGGGGAAGGGAGAAAAACAAAGAGGGAGAGAAACAGCCATTGGTTGCTACTCACGTGCCCCCGACCACCCAGGCTTGTACCAGGAACTGAACCAGTGGCCTCTCACTTTGCAGTACTATGCTGAACCAACTGACCCACACCAGTCAGGGCCAGTATTTGTTTTGAAGTGGACCAATTAAAATTACTGGCAAAACACTCTGACCACGGAGAAGTGAGATAAACCCCAGAGGGTGTGGCTCCGTGGATTGAGGACAATCTGAAAGGTCCTCAGATGGATCCCCAGTCAGGGCACATGCCTGGGTTGTGGGCCAAGTCCCCAGCTGGGGATGTGCAGAAGCAACCAATTGATGTTTCTCTCTCTCTTTCTCCTTTTCCTTCCTTTCTCTCTAAAATGAATGAATGAATGAATGAATAAATAAATAAGAAAAGGGAGATAAATACTAAGAGAACCTTATAAAAAAAACGCTCAGAATTTTAACAAATACGTTATTTAATTCATTATTAAATTTACTCAAATTCTAATTCACGATAAATAGAGAAATGTTAATTTCAAGTTCATTAAAGTAAATAATGCCAATGTGGTTTATTGTTTAAATACTTAGAAAAATTTAGTCATATAGAATAGGACCACAGAAATTAGATTTCTAAGTTAAGTCACAATATTATACGATTTTACTTACAGTTGATAGCAAAGAATCCTCCAATAACAACAAAAACCACGACAAAACATGTATTTGAAAATAATAATTATTTTTAATTTATTTTTCTTATTATCATTTCATCCTAACATGAGGACATTTTCATTTGCTTTTTTATTTTTTTATCTTTTAGTTTTTAAAGATGTATTTATTTATGTTTAGAGAGAGGGGAAGGGAAGGAGAAAAACATCAGTGTGTGGCTGCCTCTCATGCCCCCGGCTGGCGACCTGGTCCACAACCCAGACATGTACCCCAACAGGGAACTGGACCAGCGACCCTTTGGTTCCCAGGCCAGCACTCAATCCACTGAGACACACCAGGGCTCATTTGCTTTTTTAGAAAGAAAGAGGAAGGGAGAGGGAGAAACATTGGTGTGAAAGAAGCACAAATCGGTTGCCTTTGTATGCACCCAGACAGGGGATTGTACACATCCAGACTGGGGGGTCACAAGTCTCTGTGCCTGGACAGGGGATGAACTCCCAACCTAGGCATGTGCCCCGACTGGGAATTGAACCCACAGCCTTTTGGTTGCCGGACAATGCTCAACCCACTGAGCTATACCTGTTGTGGCTGTCACTATTTTTAAGGTGAGCATTTGATATATACCATCAGATGATGACAAACTCCTTGTTTCTTTTATTACTACATAGAGTACAGAATAGTAAAACAAAACTAACTTCTGATTAATTTAAAGTAAGTTACATATCAACATAAACAAAATAAGGACATCTACATGAATACTAAATTTAACATAACAGATTAAGATACACTATTATTTAAGAAAGTAATCTTCAGCCTTGGCTGGCGTACCTCAGTGGATTGAGGACGGGCTGAGAACCCAAGTGTCCCAGGTTCGATTCCCAGCCAGGGTACATTCCTGGGTTGCAGGCCATAACGCCCAGCAACCGCACATTGATATTTCTCTCTCCCTCTCTCTCTCCCCCCCTTCCCTCTCTAAAAATAAATAAATAAATAAATAAATAAATAAATAAATAAATAAATAAAAAGAACAAGAAGAAGAAGGAGGATATTTAAAAAAAAAAAAGAAAGTAATGTTCAATTAAATCTCTAAGAACCATGACTTTGCAGCATATCGGGGGGGGGGGGGGCAAAGTCGATTTACAGTTGTTTGTATGAAAAACGATGCAATTATTAATAAACAATACAAGAATAAACTTCGACCCTGACTGGTGTGGCTCAGTGGGTTGGACGTCGCCCTGCAAACCCAGAGGTTACCAGTTTTATTCCCACTCAGGGCACATACCTGGGTTGCAGCTCTCCAGTTGGGGGCATGCAAGAGGCAACCACCAATGTTTCTCTCCCTGTCTTTCTCCCTCCCTGCTCCTCTATGTAAAAATAAATAAATACATAAAATCTTAAAAGAAGAATAAATTCTTTCACATACTCACAACTGTAAATCTACTTTTCCCACCTTGCATATAAACAAACTCCCAAATATACATACTGAAAGTTCAACACATTGTTTGTGGGTAGTTTTTATTGCGCACTCTATTACCAGTCAACGTAAAACATATAAATACATTTCCCGCATACAATATGTTAAAAGAAATGCTTATTCATACCTAAAGGGAAAAAACTTTTTCTAAGCTTTGTAGAAATCTAGAAACAAATACTGTAACATCTGGACACACACTACCCAATAATCTTTTGAGGGACAGATATGTAAAAGTAAAGCACAGTTTACTAATAGAGCTGGACGTTCTCACGTTAGATGATCAGTAACTCCATTGTTAAAAACCTATGAACAAGCCCTGGCTGGGTAGCTCAGGTGGTTCCAGTGCTGTCCTGATACACTGAGGTTGCAGGTGCCACCCCTGGTCAGAGCACATACAGGAATCAACCAATGAATGCATAAGTAGGTAAAATGAGAAATTCATGTTTCTCTCTCTTCCTTCCACTCTCTAAAATCAATAAATTTTTAAAAAATTTTAAAGGCTTATCAACAAAATATTACAAGAAATTTTTACTTTAGCTTACCATATTTTCTTTCAAACAACTCTTCGACTTGTTTGCGTAGATCAGTAATTCGAGCATTCCATTTCTCTGAAAATTGAAAGTTAAATCTCAGTAAGAAATACCTCTTTGGGGGGTACTAATAAGTTCTGAGAACTACCTAACATCTAATAACGGTTTTCTATATAACATATCCTCGTTTTTTAATAATCTATCTTCATTTATATAATTTTATTGCTTTCGTAAGAATTTTTCCTTTTGGTTATTAGAATTTGTTCAAAAGAGGCTGTTTTAAAGTTAATTTTTTAAACACTTCATACCAAAGTCCCTCCTTTTAGCCTTATAACCTCTGAAAAGCAGGAGGGCAGAAAGACCGATACAACACAATAAACACTACAAAGAGAAGGCAAAAAAGAGTGAGGTCTCGACGGTCATTCAGGGATGTTTCTAAATCATGTCTAGGTTTTATGAACATGAGACTGTATGACAAGTTAAAACATTAACACACTACCTTAAAAGTATAATAACCTACATGTTCTATCTACTCAAAATGGACATCACAAACACAATATGCCACTAATGTTTTCTTTAGTCCCTTCAAAAGGCTATTGGCAGTAGTGTTTTTGGTTAGATGAGCTGCTGACAGTTACACAAAGAAAAGAAAGAAAGAATAAAAAAATTAAAAAAATAAACGTTTTAAAACTAAGAAAAAATAATTAAATTACTAAGTCATGAACACTGATTTAAGGTCTACTAACTGTAATTAACATCACAAATGGAATGTCTTATGCTCTGGTAAGCCCAAACTATGTTTAAACAATGTAAAGTGACTTCAAACTGTCCATGGTTTTCCTCAGAGTAGATTATAAAACAGTAATACATTGGACAGCATGCCCCTCAAGAATGTCGAAACTTTTATCAGTAACACCAAGAAGTTCAGAATCAAAGAAAAACGGCGTGTGCTTAATCAAGAACTTACCAAAGTTGAACTCCCTCACTTTCCGTTTTCCAGCATTGGCAGGTTCGGTGACTGGCGGCTGGGGCGGCTCGTTGCTCTTTGGTCTCTTGGTAGGTGGAGAATAATCATCATCTTGGAAAAGAAAACTGTCATCAGTGGGGGGACAGACTAAATGCATTACAGCCATCACTTGGTAAATCCTCAACACTCAAAAGATAAGGGGAGCTTGAAATCATTATTCCTGTACTGTCATTTTCAGCATATTTTTCCCAGTTACATTTGAAGTTTCCCTACTCTACTGGGGTGTGCTCAAGTGAATATACCTCATTTCCCCTGTCTTCTTCATTGTTTTTCCTTTTTTCTTGGCTTAATTTGAACTGTCACTGGAAATTTCTCCTCTCATTAACTGCTCTGAGATAACTGCCTAGAATTATACTCTTATTTTGTCTTTAAAAAAAACGGTTTTGATGGAGACAGCTACTTACAATCACACAAAAATATCAGAAAGGGGAGAGAAAATACAGCTTGAATGGAAAATTAGTTAAACTTACATAAAATTCAAGCACATAAACAAGGGAGGATGAACAACTATATATCAAACACTTAAACACAGAATATAGAGAATTAAAGAAATATAGCTATATTATTTGTGAAACAGGTAATACTGATTTGGTCAGTACAAAACCTATGTAGAAGTGAGCAATCACATATTTAGGCAAAGAACACAGACTTCAAAAACACTTATAGCAGGAGTTCATGTTAATTTGTTCATGGATAAGTCTGTAACGCAACACCGCTATGATACTTTAACATATCTAATGCTAGAATTAAGGATATTTGGCTCAAATAAGAGAAGTTCTCACTATCATCATATAGTCCCTGAAAATGTCACTGCACACTACTAACAGTTCTGCTCAAATACCATGTGTAAATTATTGAAATAATAAGTTTACATCTATACTTTAAGTATGGGATAGAAAATAATTACTGTGTAAAAGATACTAGCAATAACAAAAGGTACCATTAAACTATAAGCTACCTTTTTAGATCAGTATACTTTTCATTTTCACTTTAAAGGTCAAGAAACAAGCTCAGAGAATGTTTGTTATACGACTTAATCATGTCACATCACTAGATAGTGCAGCAGAGATTAGTTCCACTAAACTAACAGGTAAATGCTCAAACAGATAACATGAAATCCAAGTTCAGCCTAATATACAATGTCTCCTGGTAGAGTAATGGTAACTATTATATACGCTGTACATATTAATCCAGAAAATAATCTGCCTAAAGACTGAAACATTGTGCATCTCATTGCTATCACAGCACTGAGTATAGACATTGTTGCTCGGGTGCACTGACTTTGGGTTCTTCCTATAATGCCCACGGATATCCTGGAAACCTGACTATAGGAGGAAAAGGTACCAATGTTACCAATACCAGATGTAGTGCCATTATGATCCAATTTATGTGCTGGCAAAAGCAAAAATGCTAATTTGGGGGACACTATTACAGGAAAACATCATAAAGACAACTTACAAAACTATAAAAGCTTTCATGTGTTGAATACCACTGTAGAAAACCATGTTCAAATACAGAAAAAAATCCATGATACAAAACTAGTGAAAAAGGACCAACTACTAGTAAAATAAAACATGACTACGTCACCTGGGTTTATAATTATTAAATTACAACAAGAATTAAAAATGGTCGAAAGACCTGTAATAGATTATTTAAGTAATTAGATTTAAACCTAAGTAGATACATTTGGGAAAACATTAGGTATCATTCACTCATTTAGCCTTCAATTCTGGACACAAGCTGAAAGAATAAACCCTCTTTTCCAACCTCCTAACAGATTTTTAGAACCCTAAGAGTATTTTTATGCTAGTTTCCAAAAGGTAAAAGGAAATATACTAGTTTCATCTATAAATATTATCAAAGCATTTTAAATATTTAATATGAATATTTCTTCCCAAACCCTGAACAATGATTTAAAACAGAAATATTTTCCCCATAGGCTAATGTTGCCTAAAATATTTATAGATCATCATTTAAACTGGTTAATTAAATTACATAAAATGAAAAAGAAAGTATAGCCGTAGGATGATAATGAAGAACTGCAATGATTATATTAATCTCAATGATCATCTACACTGTTTGAAACAGAGGCCAAGGTGAAAGGCCAAGAGTGCTTTTCTTTAGTGTCAAGACCTCACTTCTTCAGTCTAACCTAGTTTAGAACACAAAGGGTTTAGCAGTATAAATACATTGATAAAAGTAACCTCATTGATCATAAACAGAAAAAAGGCAAGTCTGGGAGAGTGTTTTTTAATAAGACAACAATGATTTCAAATCTTTAACAAAGATTATAAAAAATTAAAAAGTGTTACCACCTTTCTGAAGGGATAATGAATTTTACTCTCTAATATGTGAATGAATACAAACAGATTAATTATTTGTAATGATAAAATATTACACCACATATTACATTAAGAGTAACTCATTTAAATCATATAAATAAAACATAAAATTAAATCACAATAGCTATGAACTTAGCCACACCTTCCATTTTTTCTCCACTCTGCTAGAAAAAAAACAACAGCCCTATAATTGATAATAAGAAAAGATGAGAAACGTTTTTATTGACTGCAAAATCAAAATTAATTCTCTTTATATTCTCTGTAGCAGAGAATATAAAGAAAACTCCAAGACTCTACCTCTAATACCTGGGTCCAGGAGATAGCACCATTTCTAAATATCATGGTGTTCCAATTTTATAAACAACCACTTTTGTGTAAAAAGATACATATTTCAGGATGCTTCAAAATTAAGCCCAAACTACTCACAGCATCAAAACTAAAGGCTTAAAAAAACTTTCAAAATATTTTTAATGTACAAAACCTGTTAATCAGAAATGTTATTCTACCAGTACTGACACTAGTGATTCCATGACTCAAAAGATGGCAGCAACGGTCCCCAACTCAAAATTCATACCTACAAAAAAACCCTTTTCTTTTAGGATCACCTTTATAAATACAGTTAGAGATAATACAGACTTCAGAGCTAAAATATGTTATATAATCTCATCGGTAAATGCATAAACAGAATATGAAGCTTTTTCTGATACTTTTATTTTCATAACCAAATTGGTACTGTTTTATCATACAAACTGTTACCCATTCAAAGTAAACAAAAAAACAAATCAAAATCAACTACGCACTGTATCCCTTCTGAAATCACTCAAAGTCATTAATTACCCTTCACATTTCAAATTAATAACTGGCATTTTTCACCCATGCATCCAGGTCATAACTCCACTCACAAAATCTTCACATGCTAACCTACTGGGTTACAGGTTCTGTGAACTCCCCAGTTACATTTACAAGATAAGCAGAGCTCTGACTGGTGTAGCTCAGTGGGTTGGGTGTTGTCCTGCAAACTGAAAGGTCCCTGGTGGATTCCCCATCAGCACATGTTCCTGGGTTGTGGGCCAGGGCATGTGATTGATGTCTCTCTCATGCCACTGTTTTTCTCCCTTTCTCCCTCCCTACCCCTCTCTAAAAAGGAATAAAACCTTTAAAAATATAAAGATAAGCACAATAATTAATCAATGACAAACAGCATAGCATATCAGCCCTATCTGTAGAACATACCCAGAATCCAACCCCTTGTACCATCCTATTCTACCATCCTATTCTGAAGCACCATGTTATCTGCCCTAGATCATTCTAACAGCCTCCCAAGTTGGATTTCTGGCTTCCACTATGCTCTGCTCTCAGACTATTGCAACACAGCGGCTCTGTTTCTCCAATGTGAAGGACAGAACCTGTTGCTCCCTTGTTCAACACCCTCCAGTGAACCTTGCCTACCTCACTCACTCCTAAACCCTTGGTGTCTAGTGCAGTCCTTCTCCCATACATACAAGTTGCTTGGCATTTGCAGAATGTTTAAATGAGCATTTCAATAAACGCAAGCCTTAATCATATGCAGCAACCAAATATTTACCTACATCCTAAGCATGAATTTCACAAAAAAGGATACCACCAGAGAATGACAGGTAATCCAACTCCTGAAGCTCTAAAACAGTGCTGCCCGAATTGTAGTCCATGTCCTGTATGAGGTGATGTGAACCAACTGCATGTTCAACTGCATTCTTTTGTTCAAATATTGATGTATATTTTTAAATGTATATGAGAAAGAAAGGAATTTAAAAATTTCAAAGACAGTTTTACTTTGGAAGATACAAAATTCACTTTTAAATGAATCTGCATAAAATCAATTTAAAGGGAAAACTAAGTAATGAAGAGGGTAAGGTTGGGCCACAGCAGAACGAACATATGTGAATGGCTCAGGTTTGGGAAACAATGCCCTAAAGGAGAACTGCATGCTTAGAAAACCTCTTTGAAAGCAAAAAACTTCCCATATTAGCTTGTTTCATAACAGCTAGATCTCAGACAAGGTTGAGCTAAGACATTCTCAGCACACATCAAAGATAAGGCCGTCAAAGATGGGAGAGCAATTTGATATTACCCAAAAACATACTCATGGTGCTTATGAAATTAAGGCTTGCGCAGATGTATAATTCTAAGGGCTACTTCTCAAACCTAAGTCACACAACTTATAAAGGTGTACCCTGATTTAAGTATAGGTGGACCACCACAAATGGAAGAGCACACCACCGGCACTGGGTAAGGAATGTTATCCTGCAGAGATAATGCATCTGCATTAATGCCAGTCAGCCCCTTGGAACGCCACATAATTTCAAATGAATATATAAAACTTAAAGTAGTGTGGAAAACCTGACAAACTCAGACAACCAAGTCCTTTTTTTAATCTTTTCTATAAACTCTTTGGGAAATGCAGAAAGATACAACAGGAGAAAATAAAAGTCATCCATAGGCATGTGGAATGATCTTCATTTATCTTCTTCTTCCAGTATTTTTCTGAACAAAACTAACATCATTCTCTATATACACTTTTCCTTTTAAACTTGCCTTATTCATGAAAGGCAGGAATTCCTCCCCGCTCCCCAACTAAACATATGATAACAGGGACCTTTTTCTGGAACATTTACATTAAACAAACCAAAAAAAATCACAATTTCAGTGCCTGTATATTTTTTCTATTACGAAGATATGCCAAAAGATAATTTCTTAACTATAGATATTTAATGAGTTCCTACCATTGTGCAGTCTTTCCAGAAAACATAAATAGTATTTATTAAACATAATATGCACAAGTTCTCCTTTGACCTTCCTTGTTAATATCACAGACTTAAACTTTACCTTCCTTGATGTACTGATAAAAAACCGTCTAGGTGGCTTTATACACAGCAAAACCATTTAGGCATCCCTGAGAAATCATCAATGTTTTTTCTTGTGCAATCCTTTCACCTTCTTCTTGTACCATCTTGGTTGAAAGACAGACCCCAGTTTGACGCTGCTCCAAAGTCCAAGTCTTCACCTCCTTCCCCACCTCCAGCCACTTTGGAGGTTTTGGAGGTTTCCCTCGCATTGCCTTCTTCTGCCTTGGCATCTGAAGAAGCTTTTCTTCCTGTTGTCTCCACAACCTGATGACACTCTCTGTGGGAGGAGGTCCAAAGTGTCTCTTGGCAGCTCTCTTGCCATGTTTTTTAGCATATTTAATAACTTTTAGTTAAAGCTTCCAGTGTATGAAAACTGTTTCGACATTTTCCAAGGGATTTTCCCATAATTTCTCCTACCTAAAGTGTATGAAGAGAAATGTTGCACTGTTCCCCAGATGGTAATAAAGTCCCTGCATCCCCAATCTTATCAGCTGGATAACAATTGGCATCATCTATCTTACTCTGAGGATAACAATATATTGCTCTTCATTTCATTTTGTTGAATCCTTGGCCAAAACTGCTTTTGTTGTAAGTTCGCCATAAATTCAGCAAAACCAATTATCATATTCTAGGGTATTATTTCGCATATGGATATCGTTATTGCTTTCTAGACATACACTTTTAATGCATAAGCGTACATAAAAGAATTCAAAGCATTTATATGATACAGAATTAGTAGTACCTATGAATAATATGCATCCAAGCCCTGGCTGGCGTAGCTCAATGGATTGAGCGCGGGCTGGGAACCAAAGTGTCCCAGGTTCGATTCCCAGCCAGGGTACATTCCTGGGTTGCAGGCCATAACCCCCAGCAACCGCACATTAGTGTTTCTCTCTCTCTCTCTCTCTCTCTCTCTCTCTCTCTCTCTCTCTCTCTCTCTCCCTCTCCCCCTCTATCCCTTCCCTCCCCAAAAATAAATAAATAAAATCTTTAAAAAAAATAATAATAATATGCATCCTTATTTTTCTCTAAAATTTTGGTACAAAATACACATTATACATGGCAAATACAGTAGCAATTTAATTAAGGTTGATACATAGTTTGTTCACATACATATGTGCCATAGAAAAACCTACTATGTAAAGTAATTACTTACACAGACCTGGAATTTCATTGGTATTGTTAACAAAAGCCATCTAAATAGCAAAATTCTACTACTTGTTGGCAAGTTTGAATAATAAAGCTTTTTGTAGTATGTTTTAGTTTGAAAGAATAAGATTTATCAGTCCTTCCAAAGACGTAAAATTGAAGATTGACGCATTTCAGGTTCATGAGCCATTTAGTTCATGATTATCATTAATATCTCTTTAAAAGTCTTATACTATAAAAAGCATGTGTTTCCTTTCCAAACAATTTTAACACAGTTGTTATCTGCTCTAAGATATGGTAAAAAATAACTTGGTTATTTTCCTATTTAAATCTTTGTCCTAATAAATTTTAATATAATCTATTTTCCCTATCTGAATGGAAAAGACAAAATTTTCAGTATTTATAATGTTTATAAAATCTTAAGTTAGATTTCCTTTTCTGATGGTTAATGAGGTTTACAAATTAAAAAAACTAAATTTTTTAATGCTAAACTATAAACAATTTAAAACTGCTTTTAGGTTAGTAAAATTAGATTAGTGATAAAAGAAATATATATATTATTTTGAGATTGAAGGATGAGGAAAATCTCATGTTAGGTGAAAGCTACCAATATATTTATACTTTTTTAGAAGCAATGAAGACATACATTTCAAGTAGTTAGTTGTTAAGTAGCCAAATACTATAAATAACCAAGTGACACCAGGAGAAGACATGTTATTAGAGAGACAGAAAGAGAGAGAGAGAGAGAGAGAGAGAGAGAGAGAGAGAGAGAGAAAGATAAATCCGAGAAAAGCTATGCAACAGTTAAAAAAAAAAAAAAGATGAACTACCAAGATGTGTGGTTATGTTTGGGAAAAAAACCTATGGGAAATGTGATATATGTGTATTTTAAATGTTCATTATAATGTTGTATATGTTGAAAGCATGTATTTTATAAAACTAACTATATACATGTGTATGTATCAAATTATTCTTAGATGTATACACAATCAAGTGAGTAGAGGGACTTGAGAACAGTGCAGATGTAAACATAACATAGTGTAATTTGTTGTTTTGTTTCAATATATTTCCTTAGGAAAGACATACTTTGAGGGAGAAAAATTTATAGGGGAGTAGTGTGGGACAATGTGAAAGGAAAAACTACATACTTCACTATTAAATATGAACGATGATACTGTTAACAATTGTATCAGCTGAATTTTTAAATAATTAAGGATGAACTAGCTCATCTGCATTCATGCATTATCTTTGAAGGAAAAACTAGGTTTAAAGCAACTTTGGCTATAAAGATCAGTTTAGAATATATTTGTACCTACTGATTCAAAAACACTTTTTAAGAACAGGTTATATGTTAGCCTCTAATAGTATTTTAGGAGAAAACTCTCTTTAAAAATTGACTAACCTATCAACACTTTCTTCTCTACTTTACTCAAGGAGATAACAGGGGTTACTGATACTAATTAGATCGAGCTAGCACAACCCAATAACAGAGTACAGAATTTGACTTCATGTGCATCCAGTCTGGTCATAGTTTTCATTGTTTATTCTCAATTCCCAATGACAGGGTACAGCCTGGTCCACTGCTCATTTTCACAGCTTACTTTTGTTGTCTAAAACTCCCAAAGCACTGGGTGCACTGCTGGGAAGTGGGCTGCTTTGGTTAGACATACACATATATGCGTCAATTCTTATCACAAGTTTCCTTTAAGAATGAATGAAATGCATACTTAGAAATGTGAATGTGACAAGTGTTTTCATGACCAGAAGTAAACTTTTGGAATCAAGGCTTTTCAATAACTAACCTTCAATTGTCACCTCAACTTCAGGGTCCTCACTTGTTTCTGAAGGGACATGTTGAGTAGAATCTTGAAAAAAATAAAATTCTAAAATGACATTCATTATAAAGCACTTTCTATGTTCCAACATTTTATTGATCTGATACTCCAAAAGCAGCCTACTATAAAGTTTTACTGGCATTTTATTTCATCTCATATTTATTAAAATATCTAGCCTCTTTACTTAGAAATAGGGATAAAAAAACAAGAAGTAGAGAACTTCTGGAAAAGTATTAGATAATACCAAGTTACCTGCATTGATGGACTCAAAAAACTTCTATTTTTAGAGGAGTGAGATTATAATAAAGTCACAATTATTTTCCTAGTATAACTAGAAAACGCTAAAATGAAAATAAAGGCTTTATTTTTTTCTTTCCTGTTTTTACTATTTCTCCTCTGCTTTCAGAAATCCCAGGAGTGATTTAATTGTTAAATCAAACCACAGTTGTTTGCAGTGGGGACCTTTAGGTTAAGACAATGACGATTAAAATGCAAATAGGACTATATCCCCTAATTTTATATGCAAGATTCTTTAAAAAATTAAGTATTTCATTAATATTTGTGTTACTGCACCAAACAAATATATGTACATCAGAATGTTAGTGCTAGAAGCTAGAAAGTATCTTTATCAACTCTTTGATTTTGCAAAGGTTCAGAGATTAATTGATTTGCCAAAGATTGTTTATTGGTTAGTAAAGGAACGAGGACCAGAACCCAGGTTTGATTCAACTCTATTAACACTGCCATAGAACAACAAAAATCTCCTCAAAAAGTATGTGAAAGCCTAATATCTAATTATAGAATTGTAAACTGTGAAGTAATCCATGGTGCCTGATGAAACCTGCTCCATGTATATTATGCACTGGCAAATACCACCTATTCAAAATAGAAATTTTGTTACATCAGAAGTATTTAATTATCTCCACACAGAAAAAAAATTTCATGTACACTATCTTCTAAAAAAACTGAAAAATCTAAAATACTGTTTAAAATGACCATATTACTATTTCTGCAGGAAATGTATTCCAGTTAGAAACCTTACTTATAAAATTGAATTTGGAAAGATTAAGAAGTCCCTCCACTCAGAGAGGGTAAAAGATCAAAGTAATGGATTTTAAAAATAAAAAAAGCAAATATACAGACTATAAAGTTACAGAACAGACTTCATTTTTAACCTAGAAAAATAAGGTGCAACATGACTAGTCTGTGAGAGAAGTAATTCTAAAACAAGATTTTGTTAATTTACCAGTCATTTTCCTTGGCAACAATCTATAAAAACTTTTTTTTTAAACTATATAAACCATTGAGAAATAGGAAGCCATTCTACATCCTAACAGTTTAACTCAAGATTCCAGGAACTAAAAAAGCTGTACCACAGCTAAATATTCACTCAACCCTGAGAGTAAAGGAGGATGGCTGATAAATAGAGAATGTGGTTCACGGGGTAGTTGTGGGTATAAAATAAGCACAGAGGAAAACTTTCTTTTATTTATCTTATGTAGCATATAGTATCCTACTTTTAAAATTGACACCGTTAAACAGTATGTTTAAAACTGAAATAGGAACCGAGCCAGTAATAATTACAATTCTAAATTACTGAAGACTTTCTTTCTTTCAAAAGTGTTAATATGCCACAAGATGATCAGGAAAAAAAGGGACAGCACTTTGCATCAGAAAGAGTTTTGCTTACCACTTCAGTTTTCGTCCCCATTTGCTTTATTAGTCAGTATAGTAAAAGAGGTATATTACATCTTAGGACTAAAAAATAAACCTGTTGGCTAAGAAGGTATACCAAAACAATCATCTTTTAATTTCCGAATAAGGTGTCTTAAGGATAGTATTCTCTGTAATATAGAACACAAACATCATACAACTACAGCAAAATAAAAGTCCCTTTATTTCTAACCTTCTGCTGGTACTTCCATTTCTGCTCCTTCATTACCCTCTGAAGAATGATGGCTTCCTAAAAAGAAAATGAACCACATATAATAAACCAATAAAAACCTACATTGAAAGAAAAGAAACTAAGTAACAACGCAAACCATTTAAAATATATAATATGACATACACAAACTGATTCTTTAACTCAGTAGTTATTTCAAATAATGTGATCTAATTCAGAAAACATTTAACACTTCTATTTGAAAACTCAAAAAAATTATTTTAAAATATAAAATATATAGTGTAAACCTAAGTAGGTTTGGGGATTTACTGTTAGTTACTATAACTGTACAATATAATTACTCAGAGATGTTAGAATTTGAGAAATAGAACAATTAAGTTTCAATGTACCATGCTCATCTGCCAATGACTCACACATAAAAAAAACACAAATCACAGTAAATTCTTTCTTTGCTCATAGGCTCTACTAAGTCTAGATAAACAAGTTCAGGTTTTGCTGTGACATGTTTCCTGCTTTCCATTTTTACTATGGTGGAAGCTATGGAAACTCAATCCCCATTATTTATTCAAAGTTGAACTTAAAGGAAATTTGTAAGTTAAAATTTAAGATACTACCTTTAGTCTCAAAAGCATTTTAATGCAGGTAATATAATCTGCCTGCTTCTAAAAACTGGAACATAAAGCAATGTATCAGGTTAGGCAGTCACAAGGTAAACAGGCTCATCCTACTAGCGCAGAAGCTTTACTCATAAATAGGAAAATAGTCAACTAAAACATTAGAGAGCCACTTAGAATTAAGTACCCAAACTGCCCCCCAAATAGTCATCCTCTGGCCTTAAATATATGAGCTGCTAACATGGAAAAGGTTGAAGATCCCTGCCTTTCTGTATAAATATACTACCTATGAGTAAAAAAATAAATCCCATGGGGGAAAGGGAAAAAAAAATCAATCATTTACTTTGTCATCCATTGACAACTAATTTCAGAAGCTATACTAAACATACAACACTGAGACGTAGGTTCTGAATATATTTTACCTTGATTTTTAAAAAAGCATTGATCAGTTTCAAAAACTGTCAGTCAGTGTTCAGTGTTTTTGAATTTGAAATGTCATACTAAGGTCAAGTATTTTTGGTTTTCGATATCTAGCTTTATGATACCATAATTATCTTGGGATTCTTTTCCACTTCATACTATGAAAACTCACCTGAGCTCAAAACACAAATCTATAAATCTAGATCAATGAATTATTCTTGAACCTTGAACTTTTTCCAATATATTTTCTCATCGCAGAGAACCTTCCTTCTTTTTTAAAATTTCAACATTTGGATTTACGAAGCATTAGGTTCTCTGACTCTAACATCGAAGAAAACAAAGATGTGAGTGAGGTCAAAGGAACGGGAGGTAATGGACAAGAGACCAATTCTTAAAAAAGGACAGACTGGGGAAAGAATAACAACACTTAAGCTGTTTGTTCTACCCTCACAATTATTACAAGAGTGCGTGTAAACAATGATTCTTTGTGTCCTCTTTGTTCTTTCAAAATATGAAATAAGCAATTACACTTACATTAAAAAAGCAAAGCTAAAGAAAATAAATCTAATGTGCTCAAAGCCAGCATAGATAGAAGCAAAAGCCATCACAAAGAGCCTATGGTCATCAAGTTAGGGAACACTACAAAAATTCTCAAAAAAGTATTCAATTAACGAACTCAGGGATTTACAAGAGATCAATCTTTCAATAAGCTAAATATCAACATGTCCTTATCAATATTTACATTACTAGCTATACAATAAAAACCTTACTTCTGACTGTTCTGATATAAGGTATTTATAAATGTGTACTTTACCTTAAATATGAAAGTGTGTCATGTACCCATTTCGAGATTCATTACTAGATTCACAAAAGGGAAAATTGGTTTTGAAAAATTGTTGCTTGTGAAGTTCATTTATGTTTTTCAAAAAATAAAAAGGCCGATACATTTTTTCCTTTTCCATTTAGAAAGGTAATAATATGAACATAAATACTAAAACACAGTCCGTTCAATATAAAGAAACATTGAATAAAAACAGTATGGGGGAAAATGGAAGTGAAAAGTTATATATACCTTGCAAAGACTTCGAAAGGGGGAGTTTGTCATCAACATCATCAGTTTCAGAAGGGCCTGCTTTGGAATACAAAGATAATACTTCAAAAGCAATCCCAAAAATGTATTTTGGGTCACTTTAGTAAAGAAATTTGGGTGAAAGATATGGAATACTACAGCCTTTTCCTGAACAAAAAAGGGCAACATTAAAAAAAAAAAAAAAAGACTGACAAAATGAGTGGTGTCAATTTACAGTCTCAGTGAATGAAAAAATTGAGCTCAGATAAATTTATAGACAGAAGAATTTTTGAAAATGACTAGACATGAAGTGAACAGGAATGATGTCTAAAATGGTGAATATGGGTTTTTTAAAACAACAATAAAAGGTTCATAACAGCAAACTGCAACTTTTACATCGTACAGATTATAAGTGCAGGATTATTTTACAGTGTGCATTTGTTCCTTCCTTGACAAATATTTGCTTAATCTTTTGTCTTACTGAAGAAAAATGCAGAATCAAGTTGTTATACCTGTCTTAGGATCTCTAAAGTTATGTCATTAAGCTAGCAGTAAGCTTGAATCTCCTTTGAAATAGAAACATGACAAACTAACAGTTAATTCAGAATGCCCCTTTCCTGCAGATTCATACGTACTTTTTAATAATTTAACATGGTTCTTTCCAATTGTTAACATATAAAGTATTTGGGGTTAATTAAACCTTCACAAAGAGCTATACAGATTATGATAGTACATTTGCATGTTATTATTCCAGCACATTAGTAATGAAACATTTAAAAGAGAAAGAAAAGTGTTTTCAATGGCTACTTAACATGAAACCTGTTACATGAATATGAAATACACACTATCTCTGACTATTTATTTGGAAAATATCCTAAGACCCTTTGGTTTGCTAATGCATGAGGAATTTCACAGAAGCACAAAACCACACATTATAAGCAAAGAACAGATCACAGAGGAACAGAACTTTGTAGAAAATACAAAAATTGTATTTGGAAGCATAGCTAAGAGCAAAGCATTGAATGAAAGAGCCCCAAATTTAAATGTCACATTCAGGGCCTCCTAGCCATGTGATCCTGGGTAAAGACATACAAAAAACATTAATTAAATGATACCTAAGGGTAGTAACAGACTTCTAAATGTTGCTTCAACTGCTTTTTCACAAGTTTTGGTATGTGGTATTTTCAATATTGTTCTGTGTTAAATTCTTTTTCATGAGGTCCTTGTTACATCAAAGCGTATTTCTTAGGTATCCCATTATACATACCGGACTTCTATTTTAAATAACCTGTTTTTACTAAGTTATAAATTACATTATGTTCAGGGAATGTTTAAAGGCTATCTGTGAACAAGTACAAAGTCAATTTTTGCAAAAGATCCATGATTTGTAAATAAACATTGATTTGCTAGGTATAGAGTTCTGAATATACTGTAGAGTTCAAACATTTTACTTATCATTTATAAGTACTCAATGACTGTGGATTTGTAAATATGTCATAATTATGTCAATTTTTTTATTTTGAGGCTACATTGTTAGGTATACAAAATTAATGACTGCTTTAACAACTTGGTAACTTATTACTATATATATATTATGTAATCTTACTATTTATACCTATCTCTTCCTTTTTTGGCCTCAAATTAATATTGCTGAACTTTAATTTCTTAAAGCATACTGTCACAGATCATTAAAATTTCAAATGATCTCTGATCACTTGAAATTTTGATTTTATTCATATTTGAACCTCAAACTCAAAATGCTAGTAGTGTCTACCAATCACTGTGAAAATCGAATATTACCAACACTCATGTCTGAGTACCACTATCTTACAGGGAGACTGAAATGTATGCAGAAATATTTACAAGCCTATTTGGGGATACCAAAGTTTTGGGGAAAAAAACAAACAAAACATAAATGTGCTTATGTAGAAGAATGAACAAATGATCACAATATAACTACCAAAATGACAGTATTAAATCTACATGTGATAAAATACACACATCTTCAAAACTTATACTGAATGACACACAAGAACACATACATAATAATATATATGGTATGATACCATTCATGTGAAGCTTAAAAACTGAGAAAATACTATACACAAAATATACACAGATACACACACAGACACCTCTGTGGGATTATATGCAAGGTAAAAGTATAAAAGCCTTATCAGGAAGGACAACCTTCATTTCAATAAAACTTAAGGTTAACTCAAGAGGAACAGGGAAAAAGTGGTAATCTGGGAGACCTCAAAGAAGGATGTCAATTACATATTTAACATGTTATGCCATGTGGGAGATGAGGACAACAAAAGATTTCCAGTGAACCTCGGCAGATGTACAATTTGTTGGTAGATTTTAAACATTTCATTTTAAAAAGCATTTTAGAAATATAATACAGCAATGCAAAAAATGGAGCACACCAAACAATATGTCTCACAAATTCTGTTTTACAAAAAAAGAGAACCTGCTGAAGGATTCTATTTACATGAAATACAAAAACAGACAGAACTAATCTAGGTTGTTACAAGTCAGGACAGGGGTTGGTGGTCAGGAAAGTAGCCCAAGAGAAGGAGCTTCTATGAGAATCACACCTAACAACAGACCTTCAGAACGCATGAAGCACAAGTGACAGAAATGAGAGGAGAAACAGACAAACCCACAGAGGCAACTGGGCATTTCTACACTACTGCAATTTATAGAACAGGGACACAGATATATGAGAAAGGATAGAGCACGTTTGTACCACTTTATCAATCAACCTTAACAAAGTTAAATGAAATTACACAAAGAATGTTCTCTAAGCACAATAAAAATAAACTGAAAATCATTCACAGAAAGATATCTGAAAAGTCCACAAGTTTTAATTTAGATAAATTAAAACTACATACTTCTACATAAACCACAGGACAAAGAGGAAACCACAAGAGAAATTAGAAAATATTTTGAATTGAATGAAAATACACATCAAAGTTCATGAGGTATTGCTAAACGAATGCTTACGGGGGGTAGTTTACGGCATTAAATGCTTATACTGGAAAAGATCTCAAATCAACGATTTAAGCTTCTATCTTAAGAAACAAAATTAAAGCAACAGAAAACAAAGAAACATTAAGAGCAAACAACTCCAAAATAGAAGCTGGATCACTGAGGAAAAATATTTTTTGAGAAAACTCCAGAGCTGGACCAGTGGTTCTGTTTTGGGAATGATACTGTTCACCAGGGACATGGCAATGTCTAGACACATTTTTAATTCTCGTAACTTGGAAGTTGCTACTGATACCTACCTAGTCGTTAGAGGTCACGGAGTTTACTGAACATCATACAACACATAGCATACAACAAATAAACAAATATCAACAACAGTTAACTGTATGATCTAAATATCTACACTGTCAAGCTTTGATAAACCTGAGCTAGACCAACCAAGAAAAAAATGAAAGGCACAAATCACAAAATTGAAAATGAGGGATCAGGATAAACCCTTACTAACATTAAAATTAAAAAAGCTTCAAGACAAAATACACAAATTCCTTAAAAGATATAATGCGCCGAATCAGTCAAGAATAAATACGTAAACTGAACAGTCTTGTAAGTATAAAAAGAAATTTAAAAGTTAACCAAGTATGGGTCTTGCCAGTGTGGCTCTCAACTGGTTCGAGTGTCCTCCTATGGACCAAAAGGTCGCAGGTTCAATTCCAGGTCAGGGCACATACCCAGGTTGTGGGTTAGAGCAGGGCACGCGAGAAGGCAGCTGATTGATACTGTAGTCTGTCTCCCTCCTTCCCTCCCTCCCTCCCTCTCTAAAAGCAATTTTAAAAATGTCCTTGGGTGAGGATGAAACATAAAAATAAAGAAATAAATAAAAATTAACCAAGTAGGGTTTATCCCAGGAATACCTGGCTGATTCCATATATGAAAATTAATGCCAATTTTCATTTGAATATTCTAAATAAGAAAAACCATGTAATCACCTCAATAGCTGCAATAAAAACCTTTCACAAGCACCCAATCACCATAAAAATTCTTCACAAACTAACACAAAAACATATACCCACAGCTGTCATACTGAAAGATTTTGTTCTAAAACTGTGGACAAGATAGGATGATCTGCTCTCACTACTCGAATTCATCACAACACTAGATGATCCAAGCCCGTAAAACTAACACGAGGGGGGAAAAAAGGAAAATAATAACAATGTCTATTTAGAAAAGCCAAAATATTGAACCAAAAAGTTGCTAGAGTAAGTGAATTTTAACTAGGTCACAAGATACAAGGTCAGGACGTAAAAAAATCTATTGTAGTTAGCAATAAATAATTGGAAGCTGAAATGTAAAAGAACAGTACCACTTACTAACACCAAAAAAACATTAACTGTTTAGATATAAATCTTAGAAAGTATGTACAAGATCTCTATACTGAAAACAATGCACTGATGAAAGAAATCAAGGCACAGCTAAACAGGTTAAGACATACATGCCATGCTCATGAACTACAGGGTTCTGTATTAAGATATTTAACCCAAGTTACTCTATAGATTCAGCACAGCTGTCATTAAAATCCCTGACGGATTTTTTAACCAATCAACAGCTGATTTTTAAAATTCATATGAAACGGTAAAAAGTTAAAATAGGCAAAATAATTTTGAAAAAGAACAATTTTGAGGGACTCTTACAGTATGACTTCAAGAAAACGTAATTTTGGCAAAAGGATAGACACAGAGGTCAATGTAACAGAATATACTCAAGAAACTGACAGAGATGTAAAGGTAATGCAATGGAAAAAGAACAGCCTTTCCAACAGAGGATGCTGGGAAACTGGATACTCATTATCTTGCACTCTGTACAAAACCTAGGTCTAAACTGACAAGTCCTATGTGTAAACCCATACAAATTGTTATGATTAGAAGAAAAAATCTCTATGATGTTGGGTCAGACTAAGATTTCTTAGCTATGATACTTAAGCACAATCCATACAAGGAAAAAAAAAACCCTAAGTATGCAAATCACACTGCAAAGGACTTTTACTCAGAATACACAAGGAACTGTCAAAATTCAATTACTAGGAAAAATATCCAAACTTCATGGACTGTATCTGTCAGCTTGCTAGATTAAAGCAAAACAAAACAAACAAACAAAAAAACTAGTTGTCTAGCTCCCACCTTCTTCAACTGCAGTTAAGATTGTATCATTATAGACAATCTTTCTCCTCTCATAATACCTGATTTTCCAACTCTTATTATTCAGGCATCATCTTAAAATCGCACTCCCAATTTCATAAGAGGACCAGAAAAAAAAAGCTTTCAAAATCCTGGTCGACATAACACAAATGTTAAAAACACAATATTAAAAAGAAAGGTAAACTTATTATTAAAAAAATTAAACAATCTGTTGAAAAAAGAATATTAAACAGTATTTAATAAATGTATGCATGTTTTTAAGGTACTAACAACTGCTATGAAGGCTAAATATCTTCCAAAATTTTAACTTTTTAATTAAAAACTTTCACATTTATCTCAAGCTTTTAGCCATGCAATTCCTAATCTCACAAGCAATAAAATGTTCAAAACTGACAGATAGAAATCATGGAATCCACCATAAAACAGTTTAACATATGGATATAGGTATTCATTCCCATGATTACAAACCAGAATAAATTAATTCATAACACTTTTATACTATTCCAGAACAGATAATGGCTTAGCTCTCTAAATGAACTAATCCTATATTATGCAAATGCATATTAAAACCAAAATGAGGTATCATAAGATATTCACTAAAAGGACTATACAGAATTAAGACTGACCACATAATGTTGACAAGGATGTGAAGCAACTTGAACTAGCATACACTGCTGAAGGAAATGTAAAACAGTATACTCATGCACTGTGCAAAGCAGTTTGGCAGTTTCTTAAAAAGTTGAATACCTACCATATATGTCCCAGCTATTCCATTTCTAGGAATCTACTCAAGAGAAAGGAAGGCATATTTCCACACAAGAATTTGCACACAAAAGTTGACAGCACCTTTATTTCCTAACAGCCCAAACTGGAAACAACTAAATGTCCATCAATAAACAAAGGGAAAAACAAATTGCAGTATAGCCATACAATAGAATAATACTCAGAAAGAAAATGGAACTAGCTATTGCTATATGGAACACCATGGGTGAACTGCAAAATAATCGAATGGAATGAAGCAATTCACAGCACACCACCCTCCAGGAAAAACAGTACATACTTGGTGATGATTCCATTTATATAAATTTCTAAAACATGGACACTAATCTAAAATGATAGAAAACACATCAGTGGTTGCTTGGGGAGAGCAGCGAATTGACAAAGGGACACAAGGAAGCTTGGAGGTGATGGACATTTCATTATCTTGATTGAAGTGACCATGGTTTGATAGGCATACACAAAAAAACTAAACAGATTTTACTCTTTAAATGTTTTGATGTAATTTACACATGCAAAAAAATTAAACTTTCTATGAAATCTAGAAAACATTCTTCCAAACTAAAGTCCATTAAGGCTTAAAAGCAAAACTCATTGTGAAATTATAAATTTTAATTCCTTCCTCATAATCAAGTAAAAAGACATGTAACAAAAAGTAGCTATAGCTTACTACTGTCTTACCTTTTACAGATTTTTAAGATAATGTTTACACAGTTATTTGTTGCACAAATACAACTATTAAAGTTTCAACACCCAACCTGAATAGCTCAGTTGGTTAGAGCATCCACCCAATCCACCAAGGTTGTAGGTTTGATCCCCAGTCAGAGCACATACAAGAATCGACCAATAAATGTATAAATAAGTTGAACAATAAATCAATATTCCTCTCTCCTGCTCCTTAAAATTAATTTAAAAAAAATTTTTTTAAATAACTATTAAAGTTTCAGAAGATCATTCATGCCTTGCAAATATCAGAAACTGGAACCGAATTCTAGGTTGTGCTGCTTTTACTGTACCTTTCATGAATAGTAATGGCTTTTCTATGTTTCCCCTGTAATTAAGTTTATTGTACTGCCTAATTTTTTAAATCTATTTTATTCTAGTATATATTACAGGTACACATGCCAATCAAGGAACAATAAATAAGAAGCATTTCAAGAACTCAGGCAATTGATCAATTTAAATTTTCACCAGTAATAATTTTTGGAAAGAACAATTGTATTAGATAGGATTACCTTGAATGTTATACTGATAGTAATCAGGATCTTCTGATTCTTCCTTCACTGTCACAGCTGCCATTTCCAAGGAAATACCTGTAAGAGCAAATGAAATTACATGATTATACTTTAGGACATTCAGTTAAGTGGTACAGGGAAATCTCTTCTGCCCTCCTAATAATGCAGTGTAATGCATATTTTAAACACTTTGAAAGACAAAACTATGCTAGGCAGCAGGAGTTGGAGGTAGTAGGGGGTGGTGAGGGGAATAACCCAAATCCAACCTAGACAAAATTTTAACTACTATTAATATTCTGGGATATTTTCCTGCTAATTTTTCTCTAACAGTTCTTGTCTTTGGAATTAAAGAAAATTAGTCACACTCTGTATTCATTCACTATTAAAAATACTTTTACCAGCCATTGAAAATTACTTGTGAGTACTTTATTCTAATATATATTACAGGTACACTTGCCAATCAAGGAACAATAAATAAAAAGTATTTCAAGAACTCAGGCAATGAGGTTTTAACGACTCAGTATTTCAGAGTAAAGACGGCATAATTTTTATCCATTTTAATAATGAGATATACTGATTTTCTTCCTCCTAAAAAACTGCTTTGTTAATAAGAGTACAAAAGCACACCTTTATGTAGAATCCTTTGCTCACAATCAGAGGGGTGGTAAGTTGAAGTGCACTTTTGTAGCCAGATATAAAAGCAATCATGTTATATAATTCCACATACAGAAAAGTCAAAATTAGGGAAAAGAAATCTTAGTTATTAAAACTGAAATAATGGTAATTATATCTCAATAAAGCTGAAGAAAAAATAAAATAAAACACATAAAACTCTGGTTAAAAAAAAGAACCAAGTGGTTGGCTTTGGGAGAAGAACAATGAGAAGGGGACAGGAGAGGGCCTTCTTGGCGTATCACTACTGTTCAGTATGCTGATGTGAGTGTTTGGTTACAGGTGTGCTTATTTTTCATTTATACTTTGTATGATCTCAATTAAAATTTTTAAGAAACATTCTTAACAAATTCTTTAATAAATTCTTATTAAAGATATATTCTTCATATACAGGGTGGGACAAAAGTAAGTATACATTTGTTCATATGGAAAATAATACAATAATTAATAAATAATAACACAAGAATAAAGGTGTGTTCACAAGTGTAAGTCTCTTTTTGCCTCACTCTGTATTGTGAGAAAATAGGGTGAAGCCCTGGCCAGGTGACTCAGTTGGCTACAGTGTCATGTGGTACACTATAAAGTTGCAGGTTCAACAACTCGTCAAGTCACATACTCAAGTTGCGGGGTTATGGGTTCAACTGTCAGTTGGGGTGAGTTGAACCAATCGGTTCAGGAGGCAACCAATCATTATTTCTCTTCCTCTCTCCCTCCCTTCCTCTCTCAAATCAATAAACGTATCCGCCCTTTCTCTCTCTCTCAAATCAATAAACATATCCTCAGGTAAGAATTTTTTTTAAAGGGTGAAAATGGTAAAGGGATTAAAAAGTACAAATGGGCAGTTACCAAATGGTCACAAGGGTGTAAAGTACAGCATAGGGAACATAGTCAATAATATTGTTAATAACTAGATATGGCATTGGGGGTGTCCTAGGCTTATTTATAGGGGGAAGCACCTTAGCAGTTATCTAAGTGTCTAACCACTAGGCTATATACCTGAAACCAATATAACGTTGAATGTCAACTGTAACTGAAATAAATTATTTTTAGCCCTGGCTGGCGTAGCTCAGTGGATTGAGCATGGGCTGCAAACCAAAGCATCGTAGGTTTGATTCCCAGTCAGGGCACATGCCTGGGATGCAGGTCATGGCCCCCAGCAACCGCACACTGATGTTTCTCTCTCTCTCTCTCTCTCTCTTTCTCCCTCCCTTCCCTTTCTAAAAATAAATAAATAAAATCTTTTTAAAAAATGAGTAAAAAAAAATGTATACGACCTATATGAAGAAAATACTTTTTAAAAATTTAATAATTAAAAAATAAATGAATATCCTTTGCTGAGCAATCTAATGAAGCTAGACCATAAGAACTTTCAAAAAAAATTTGTTTTCCTCATATGATTGCAGGAATAAGTAATGCTCTCAAATAGCAAGCATCAAGAAATAAACAAGGTGGTGAAATCTGAATAGTCTAACTAATCACTAAAAAAAAACCCCAAAACCAAATGAGTGTCTGTACACATTTCAGACTAAGATACTCAACCATAATCATACAAGTCCTATGATGAACTTAATACTGCATTGGTGTCATGCGATTTGAGAAGCTTTGCAAAGAATATTTTCAACTAAAGAAAATAGTTTTCACCCTGGCTGGTGTGGCTCAGTGGACTGAGAGCTGGCATCTGAACCAAAAGGTTGCTGGTTCAGTTCCCAGTCAGGGCATATGCCTGGGTTGTGGGCCGGGTCCCAAGTGGGGGGCACACAAGAGGCAACCATACTTTGATGTTTCTCTCCCTCTTTCTCCCTCCCTTCCCTTCTCTCTAAAAATAAAAAATGGATAAAATCATTTTTTAAAAAGCATCCAAAGATTATTAAATTGTTTTCAAGTGCTTTTAATCCAAGTTATTATTTTATCAGGAATTTTTAACGCATACTTAAGTAAAAATAAGCTTATGAATGTTTTGTGCTCATCAGCTGTCTAATTGATTCTCTTTGTGTTCTATAAATATAATATCACCTGTGAAAGTTAATGGTGCCCTCCACTTTCTACTTATTTATACTTCATATTTGCATTGGTTGGTATATCTAAAGCATTGGTAAGAAAACTGGTAAAAATGTGCTTCTTTCTTATAAGGAGTGCTTCTAGTAGAGTTCACTATTAAATATAATGATGAGGTGGCATTTGCAATTATATATAATAGTCCATCCAATCGTGTTAAGAATTTATACTGCCTTTCCATAATCTGCCCAGATGACACTTCCATTTGTTCAATAAAATAAGAAAATGAATTAAGAGTTCTAAAATCTTCCTTGTATTCCTAGATGAATCCTAAATCTAAAATTAACTGCATCTAAGATGATTTTTTAACTCATTTCAGGGCACAGTAAAAGCCCCACAATGACATACTCTACAACAGAGAATTCAGGTACAATACAATTATAAACTAGCTCCCATCTTCTTCAAGAGGTCAAACCAACAATCTCATTACTTTGCAATGCCATGAAAATGAGTTTTTACATAATGAAAATGTTTGCACCCCACCTACAGCCTATGTTCATGTTACATATTTTAATTATTCCTTTGATAAGAAAATACTGTAGCCCTGGCTGGTGTGGCTCAGTGGACTGTCTGCCAGTGGGCAAACCGAAGGGTTGCCAATTTGATTCACTGTCAGGGCACATGCCTGGGTTGTGGGCCAGATCCCCAATTGGAGGCATGAGAGAGGCAACCAACTGATGGTTCTGTCCCAGTCTTTCTCCCTCCCTTTTCATCTCTGTGAAAATACATAAATAAATTCTTTTTAAAAAAGAAAATACTGTAAATACCATTTTTCTTTGCCATCACAGAGGGTGATGATAAAACATACAATGATCCTTTAAAGTTATACATTACTTCAAGTTGCTTTCATTCTTAGTTTTATCATAAAACCAGAATTACAAAAAAATTGTAACATAATTGTAATCAAGTCATGAAGAGCTGTGTCCTCTTTAAATAAGCAAAATCACTCATGCCTCTAGAAACGAAACATGGCAAGAAAGCAAATATTAAGTAAAAGTTTCCAGATCACACTGAGATCTGACAGAACCTGAACAGTAAAAATAATTGTAACTATATAGTAGAAGTGGAAAAAGGAAAAGTACTGAAAGTAAATGGTACAGCCCAGACCAATGCAGCTCAGTTTGTTGGCTATCATCTGGCAAAGCAAAGGGTCACCAGTTTGATGTGTGGTCAGGGCACATACCTATGGTGAGGCAATTGATAGGTGGTTCTCTCCCACATTGATGTTTCTCTCTGTCTCTTCCTCCCTCCTCATTTCTCTATATCCTTGCCCTGGCCAGGGTGGCTCAGTTGGTTAGAGCATCAACCCAGGCACCAAAGGGCTGAAGGTTCAATTTCCAATCAGGGAGCAAATGGGAGGCAACCAATCAATGTTTCTCTCTCCCCTCGCCCTCTTCTCTAAAATCAATAAACGTTAAAAACATAATAATGATATCCTCATTTTCTTTATGTTAACAGGAAACAAAACCAAATTTTAGAACTACATAAAATACAATGTGGTACAATGTGATACTGGGATAAAAATAAATATTCAAGTTCAAGGGAATAGAAAGGAAACTAATTTTGGCCACATGACTTTTGACAAAGGTGCTAAGGCAATCTAATGAGGAAAGGATATCTTTTCAATAAATGGTGCTGGGACAACAGTATACCTACATACAAAATGATGAATTTAGACCCTTACTTGACCACATGTACAAAAATTAATTTAAAATGTATCTTAGGCCTAAACATAATAGCTAAAACTATAAAATTCAAAAGAAAACATAACCGTAAAAATCTTTATGACTTAGGTGGGCAAAGTTTTTCTAATATTACACCAGAAGCACAAGCCATTAAAAAAAATTGGAAAACGGGGTTGCATCGAAATAGACATTTTTAGGCTTCAAAACAAAACAATTAAAAAATGAAGGAAAAACCTGTGGCCAGTGTGGCTCAGTGGGTTAAGCATCATCCCACAAAGTGAAAGGTCACAAGTTTCAAATCCCAGTGAAGATACATGCCTGAGTTGAGGGTTCAGTCGCCATTCAGGGCACATATGAGAGGCAACCGATCAACATTTCAATCTAACACTGATTTTCTTTCTTGCTCCCTTCCCCTCTCTAAAAATAAATAAATAAAATCTTTTAAAAAAATTTTAGGGGGAATATAAGTGGACTAAATGGTAAGGGGAAAAATGCAATAAAATATAAATAAAGTTTTAAACGAAGAAACAAAAGCCACAGACTACAATGTATGTATGAAACCTTATCTCTAACAATAGATCTGTAGGCAGAATATATAAAAAGCTCATATAACTCTAAAAAAAGGCAAGAAAACAAACAATCCAATTTAAAATTAGGATAAGATTTAAATAGATTTTTTTAAAGATTTTATTTATTTTTAGAAAGATGTGAAGGGAGGGAGAAAGAGGAAGAGAACATTTGACGTGTGAAAGATACATCAACTGGTTGCCTCTCACATGCCCGCAGAGAGGGACCTGGCCTGGAATCAAACCAGCAACCTTTCAGTTTGCAGGCCACCACTCAATCCACTGAGCCACACCAACCAGGGATAAACAGACATTTCATCAAACATGATATATGAATGGCAAATAAGCATATAAAAACACACTCAAAATCATTAGGAAAATCAAATTATAACCACAATCATAAGACATCCTGGACATACTAAAAAGATCAATGATGGCCAGGTGTCAGGGGACAGAAACGAGAAGGCAGAGCACAGAGAATCTTTTGGACAGTGAAACTACTCTGTATGTTACTGTAATAGTGGATACATGTCATCATACATTTGTTAAAATCCACAGAATGTGCAAGACACAATCCTAATGTAAACTATGGACTTTGAGATCATGATGTATCACGGTAGGTTCATCAATATGAACAATGCACCACTCTGATGTGGGAGGCTAATCGCAAGGGAGGCTGTGCATGTGTGGAGGTAGAAGGTGTATGGGAACATTCTGTACTTTCTGGCCAAGCTTGCTAACACTGCCATAAAATGTCTATTTAAAAGCAAAAGAAGAAAGAAAAAGAAAAGAAACCCTCTAGGACAGCTATAATAAAAAAAAAAGACAGATGATAACAACTACTGATCAAGATATGGAGAAACAGAAACCCTCATACGCTTGTGTTAAGACAAAAAATGGTACAGCCACTTGGGAAAAGTTTGTCGGTAGCTGAAGTTAAGCATAGAATTGCCGGAGACACAGCAACACTCCTAGGCATTCACTCAGAAGAAAAGAAGACATATTTTCAAACAAAGATAAATAAGTGGATGTTCACAGCAGTGGTATTCAAAACAACCAAAAAGTGGGAAAAACTTAGATGTCTACCAAATGGTATTTGGATAAAGAAAAGATAGCATATTAGTAGAATGGAAAAACATTCAGGTATGAACCACTTAAATGCACTATAACGTTTATTGAAGGTGAGCCTCAAAACATGATGCAAAGTAAAAGAAGCAAAATGTAAAACATTATGTACTCTTTGATTCCATGTGTATTAAATGCCGACTAAACTTGAATCAGTGTTGGGTACAGAGAGTGACTCAAAACGGGAACTAGGTTTCTAGTTGGGGTGATGGAAGTGTTCTAAAATTAGACTGTACTGACCACTGCAAAACTGTATATCTACTAAACATCAATGAATTATACACTTAAGATGGATAAATTCCCTGGCATATAAAGTATCTCTCAGTAAAGCTATCTAAAAATTCTATGTGAAATAACATTATGAACATAACATTTAAAAATAAGCAATCAGGAACCAAATATAGCAAAAAAAGCTTTGAGTTAACAACAGTTTCCTTGGAGAGTAGAAAATGGGAGTATGCAAAAGGAAAAGGAGAATGAGAGTAGTATATTAATTTTTGTAAAAAAACAACAAAAAAAACCTAGCTGGCATTTTATATCATTATTCCGGTATAACTGAAAAGTAAAAACTATTTAAAAATTCTGTCCACAAAAGTGTAATTAGCAAATTTCTCTAGCTACCATTTATCAAACAAATTACTATCTTTTGAGTTTCGTATAATATGCTAACACTAACAAATAATGTCACCATTGAAATAAATTTGTACTTCTCATCAAAATAATAAGTAATGAGTCCAAATATAACCTACTATATTAAAAGGCTTCCTTACTTAAATTTCATAATTGCTTCTAAAAGCACCAGTACTTACCAGACTCTTCCGTCGGTTCAGTTTTCACTTTGATGGAGCCACAACTGAAAGGGAAAGGAAGCTCTGCATCGGTGAGGGCCACTCACACAGCATTCACATGCACTGCATCTCAGCATCAAATCATTCACCTGACCAAGCTGAATGCACACTGAATCAGCTTTGGAATTTACGTATTTATTCCTTGAATATGACCTGTCGACTGAATGTAGTACTTTAATTCTAATTGAGCATTTTTGGGGTGGGGGAGTATTAACAAAACAATACAGAGTAGCAAATTAACTTTCAAATTCCACTTTACCTACAAGGACTTTCTATCTACAATCTGATCATCAGACAATCACATCACTTTCACCCAGGAACTACTTTCATGCGGAACTAGTAAGTCAAAAACTGCATCTTCACAGGATCCCCCAAATGATTCAATTGCATATTAATCTTCAACATGTGTGACATAGGCCTTTTCAATATTCCAGTAACTCAGTAATTTAAAAACTAAAACTTGGTGAAGTGTACAAGTTAATTAGTACTAATTAATTTTTTTACCTTCCACCTGGAGATAGCATTGACCTTTCAGTATCTGTTACCATCACACGACCACCTATATATACAAAAAAAGAGATTTAAGTTCTTACAACACTTGAAATATGACTAATACTCCCAAAGGTCCTAAATATAGAATGAACTGGGAGAAGGGAGTTCACAGTTGTGGGTCATACTAGAGTGAGTATTGCACTAGTTTATAAAAGTGCCTTTTGTGTTCCCTTATAAGGAAGGTAATTAGGGATGACAAAGATCTGACCAGTTTTATCCCCTCACCAACAGCACCCTCCCTTTAATGAAAAAACTCTTACTTTTGTCAGTGAAACAAACACAGCAATGTACTATTACTCTAGAATGTAGAGTAAGACTCTACTGATGTATAAACAATAAAAATTTCTATTAAGAGTAGAGCTGGTTCTGAGGACTCGGAAAACAGGGGCTGCTGACAAGTATATGGTTTCTTTTTAGGGTAATGAAAATGCTCTGAAATAATATAACAGTGATAGTTGTACATCTTGTGAATATACTAAAACCCAATGAATTGTATACTTCAGCATCAAGAATTTTGTTCTGGAAGAACAGGAGGGAAGAAAGGAAGGAAGGGAGGGAGGGAGGGAGGAACGAGGGAAGGAGGAAAGGAAGGAAAGAAGGGGCTGCCCCCACCAAATGCTGATGAAGATGTAGTCTCATCATGTAAAAACAGTCCAGCAGTTTTTTTTTAAAAGATTTTATTCATTTATTTTTAGAGAAAGGGGAAGAGAGGGAAAAAGAGAAGGAAACATCAGTGTATGGGTGCCTCTGGTGCACCCCGCCCCGGAGATCTGACCTACAACCCAGGCATGTGCCCTGACTGGGAATTGAACTGGCAACCTTTTGGTTCGCAGGCCAACATTCAATCCACTGAATCAGTCACACCAGCCAGGGCTGTCCAGCAGTTTCTTAAAAAGTTAAATGTATAGCTACCATATGATCTAGACATTCCAATTTTTATGTATTTACCAAAAAGAATGAAAATATATATTCGTATGAAGACTTGCACTCAAAATATGAATAGCACATTCTTTGTAACAGCCAAGTAATGAAAAACCAAATTTTCAAGGACAGGTGAATGACTGAACAAATTGCAGTGTACCAATACAATGGAATACCACTCAGCAATTTAAAAATATGGACTGCTGATACATGAAACAACGTGAATTAAGTCTCCAAATAAGTCAAACCAAAAAAGATACTATATGGCTCCATTTACACAAAATAATCTAGAAAATGCAAACAATCTAGAGTGACAGCAGATCAGTGGTGGCCTAGGGAAGAGGGACGGAAGGACCAGAGGGAGGAATCACCCAGGGGTGTGAGGAAACTCTGGGGTAAAAGGTGTATTCACAGTCTTGATTGTAGTGATGGTTTCACAGTACCAAAACATCAAAGTATACACTCTAAATACATGTGGGTTCATTGGATATAAATCTCAATAAAGCTATTAAAATGTTTTAGAAGCAAAAAATATAATCCCATCACAATCACAACATTTCAATTACTTTGAGAGCTGGTATGGCAAAGAAGCCAAGTAATACAAACCCACCAATTGAGACCACTCACTAGAAAACACCCTACAGAAATACTCGTTAGTTCTGACTGGTGTGGCTCAGGGGGTTGGGCGTCGTTCCGCAAACCAGAAGTTCTTGGGTTTGATCCCACGTCAGAGCACACGCCCGGACTGCAGGACAAGTCCCCAGATAGGGGCGCGCGAGGCAACCATGTATTGATGTTCCTCTCTCTGTCTTTCTCCCTCCCTTCCCCTCTCTCTAAACAAAATAAATAAATAAACCTAAAAAAAATGTCATTGATTAATACCCAGGCCACAACATTTGAAAGCAAGTTTCTAAAATAAAGATTTGACAAAATACAAATAGCAGACTTAAGTTTAATCTAGAAAGCTTTAAGGGAAAAAAAAGTCTGAATTTTAATTTAAACATGACAAAGAAATCTTCTTTCTCAGTCTTAAAAAGGACATGCACAGAAAAACAACAACTACATCATAATGGCGGAAGCCTGGAAGCCTTCCAGCTAATATCTAGGACAAGGTGAAATGTTCTATTGGATATTCTAGCCCCATTAACAGAATTAAAAAATAAAAAGCATTCACATTGCAAACAAATGGACTGTCTTGGTTCACACACAACATAATTCACCATGTAGAAAGCCCAGAAATAAAGTCAAAGTCAACGAAATTTTAACAAAGATGCCAAAGCAATTCTAGAGGAAAGAATCGTCTTTTCAACAAATTCTGCTGACACAAACTGAGTATGAATTTATACCTTTACCATGTGTAAAAATTATCTCAAAATTTAAAGTATATCTAAATGTAAGAACTAAAGTTATAAAACTTAACAGAAGAAAACCTAACAAATCTTCAGGACCTTGGGGTTCAGCAACAGTCTCTTGGATAACTACATCAAAAATAAAGTAATAAATAGTTAAATGAACTTCACAAAAATTTAAAACTTTTGTTCCTACAAGAACATTATCAAGCAAATGAAAAGGCAATTTGTAGACCTAGAGAAAATATTTATAGGAAGAATATATAAAGAACTCTTATAACTCAGTAATAAAAATACAAATAACCCAATTGAAACATGTAGAAAGGGCCCTGGTTAGTGTGGCTCAGTGGACTGAGTGCTGGCCTGTGAACTGAAAGGTTGCTGGTACAATTCCTTGTCAGCAAATGTGCCTGGGGTGCTTGGCTTGTGGGCCAGGTTCCACTTGGGGAAATGTGAGAGGCAACCAATCAATGTATCTCTCACACATCAAAGTTTCTCTCCTTTTTCTCCCTCCTTCCTCTCTCTGAAAATAAAATCTAAAAAAACAAAAAACAAAACAAACAAAAAAAAAAACCCATGGGGAGAGGATCTGATTAGTCATTTCTCCAAAGAATATATACATTGAATGGCCAGTAAGCATACGAAAAGATACTCAACTTTAGTATCACGGTTACACAAATCAAAACCACAGCAAAATACCATTTTCACACTCACTGAGATGGCAAAAACAAAAGGAGTGTGGAGAAACTTGAACCCTCAAGCAATGCTAGTAAGAACATTAAATGGAAAGGTCACTTTGAAAAACAGTTTGGGAGTTTCTCAGTTAAATGAAAAATTGCACTATGATCCAGAATTTCCACTCCTAGGTATACATATATTCAAGAGAAATTCAATCAAATACATACACATAAAAACTTAATTATGGTCATAGTATTAATGTTAATAACAGCCAAGTGGGAACTATCTAAATGTCTATCAATGATAAATGGGTAAATGGCTGATATATTCATGCAATGGAATACTTAATATTCAGTAATAAAAAGGGAATAAAATAATGATATGCCCAACAGCCTAGACCAGGGGTTCCAACCTTTTGACATCTCCAGGCCACAATGGAAGAGGAAGAGCTATCTTGGGCCAAACATTAAATACACAAACACTAACAAGAACACAAAAATCTCTTAATGTTTAAAGTAAATTTATGATTTTGTGTTGGGCCGCATTCATAACCATCCTGGGCCAAGGTTGTCTCAAATCAATTATGCTGAGTGAAAAAAGCTAATTTCAAGGCCCTGGCCAGTAGCTCAGTTGGTTGAAGCATCGTCCCGAAGTGACATGTTGTAAGGATACAACCTGTGTGTTTCAATTATATAACATTCATGAAGTAACAGATGGGGATGATGGAAATATTCTAAAATTAGACTGTGGCAATGGTTATAAAATTCTGTTTTTTAATTTTTTAATTGTACAGCTTTCAAAAATCACTGAATGATATATTTAAAATTGGTACATCATATGGCATGCCAATTATACCTCAATAAAGCCTTTAAAAATTAATCTTGTCATCATGATGAGAACAAAATAAAGATTATTTAACAGAAAACAAAATACGTTTGGGTGTGTATATATTATCCTTCCATTTTATCCTCACATTGTTTAAGAGGTTGCCAATGGCAATGGTTATTTATTTTGAAAAGTCTCAAATGAACCTTGCTCCAAGGAGTCCCAGTCTTCTAACTATCACTCTTCCCATCAAATGGAATGGCTGACTTCCCCAAAGAAAATCCTGTTCAACTCCTCCTCATTTCTTTAAGGGCTCATCTTAATGCTCTCTTCTTCATGAAAGCCTTCCTGGACTATGACAGAATCCTTCCTCCAACAAACTTCTGCAGCACTTTCTCTCGCCATTCCTGCAGCACGTCCTTGCTCGGGTGACTATGGATTGTTTTCATCTTTTCCATTAGACCAGCAGCACTCAAAACCTTTAATGCTTACACATAGTTGTGTATCCCCTCCCCACACATTCTTGTGCTTAATAATTCCATGCCTATGCAATAAATATTAAAGAAATTAAATCATATTCATATTGCAACTATGAAACTTTGAGTACACATCATAAACAAAGTAGCAGAGCTGAAAACTATTCTACTCGCAAAGACTTTTCATTGGTTTATATAAGTATCATAATGCCTCACTCCAAAATATATTAAATCATATTCTCAGAGGAAGTAAGAGAAATCATTACAACGCATTAAATTTGGCACAACGGATTCAGGAACGCAACCAGCTATCACGCAGGCAAAGCAGTCCCTTACCTAGGTGCTTCTTTGGCTCCAGGAAAGGTCTGCATTGAAAGAAAACAAAACAACTCTAAGACACACAAACCAAAATTACTGGAGAGCATAAATTTAAATGACTTGCACACTAAGCATGAGTTTTTAAATATAATAAAATAAGCTGAATTATTCAATTTTATATAAATAGACTATTGATGGGCAAGGGACAAAAATACTTTACCTCTTAATGATAAATGAAATCCCTGCTTTGTTCTCCAAAATCCACTTCAGAGTCGCAAGATCGTAGTTCTCAGGGTGTTTAAAGGCAACTCCCTCTGGAAGCCCCTGCACCACCACAGCCGACTGATCTCGCAGCATCTTCTCATATGGAACAGGCACCACTGTTGATTTTCCTAAAGCTTTCCCTGGGGTAAGAGACAGTGGTGAGTGAGGTGAGGTGGGAAGAAGATAAACGTCATTCAACGTTAAGATTAAAATCTAAACCATCAGTTTATCATGATTCAATAAATGCTATTCATGCTATCTTGTGGCATCTAATTTCAAAACTACTTTGAAATATCATAGGGCCCTAGTCCCATGTTAGCCAAAGTTCTAAACCAGCAACAAATCCAAAGGGCCGAAAAGCAAGTACATAAGATGCTTATATAAAACCTACACAGATAGGAACAATGGTTGATTTCTTGCACTATTCTCTTTCCTCATGATGGTCCCACTCTGGTATAACACAATCTTTCCACTTACAATTCAGCCTCAGAACATGGAAACCTCACAAATCAAACTGCTACCACAAGAGGCAATTTTTGATTAATATTCTCATTGAAAACCTATTAGATGAACAAAACCTACGTTTACAAATGACTATTCTGTCAAGCTGTTGGTATGTACGAGGCAGTGAGCCCATGGATGCTGGGACTCCATCCCCCAGAGTTCACTTTTATGAACAACCTTACACCATAACCTGTATCACCCCCCTCTGACCACTTTTTTTTCTTAAAAGGGCTTTGGTTACCACATAATTGGATTAACAAAAGGGGGTTTTTTTCTAGGCAATTGGCATACATGTAAAAAACAAACAATTCCCTCTGGATGATTACAATGTGCCACTGCAGGTTCTCTGGTTGAGGACACTGATGGCAAAAGGCTATGCCTGTGTGAGGGAAAGTGGTATTCGGGCGATCTATGGACCTGCCCTTGATTTTGCTGTGACTCTAAACCTGCTCTAAGGAAAAAAACAAACAGCTCTAATCCTATATTTGTTTCTGGGTTCCTTCATACTGCAAATAAAAAATAAGGCTGTTCCTAATGTTAGCACCCAAAATTTACAGATTAATTCAATTCATTCAATTTGTGAAAGTGTGTTGTATGATGTTAAACTACCTTTTAGAAAACTCAGTCACATAATCTATCTTTCAGAAAATTCAAGTGTATAACCTTACCATAGCAAAAGCAGAAATAGTCCTCAACGGTTTTTCTGAGAGTTTCAATCTCTACAGCATCTACACTCATCCGATTTGCCTGGGTTGTAGATTTCATTTTATGCATCTCTGCAGCCTTTTCCTCTTCTTCAACACCTGTAAAATAATTAATGATATACAAAGGCCTGTACCCATTTCCTATTATCTGACTTTCAGTACAATTATTTTTTCCAATTTTCTAACACTTATGATGTATTATATAAACACAGAAAGGAAAGGGAAGAGGGGAAATTTTAAAAATAAAAGCAAAGCCCTCAGCAGGTGGCTCAGTTGTTTGGAATATAGTCTGGTACACCAAAAAGGTTATGGGTTTGATCCCCAATTGGGGAATGCACAGGAAGTTAACTGATCAATCTTTCTCTTTCTCTCTCTGCTCTGCCAACTCCCTTCTTCTCTCTCTAAAATCAGTAACTATATCCTTGGATGAGGATAAAATATAAAACTAAAAAGCTTGCCAAGGCTGACATAGCTCAGTGGATTGAGCACAGGCCCTGCAAGAGGCAATTACACATTGATGTTTTTCTCCCTCTCTTTCTCCTCTCCTCCCCATCTCTCTAAAAATAATTAAATCTTCAAAAAAAATAATAAAAATAAAACCCCAATAAAAGCTATGAACAGTGTTAGGTTAAACACAGATACAAAACTGTCATACTGTGAAAGGCAATAGGTAGTAATGCCCTACAGTGACTTTCTCTGCTGCACTGGTGCCAGTGCCAAGTAAGTTCGCCAACTGCATGACTCCCAACTGGCAGAACTCAATGAACCCTCAGTCAAGTCCATTCCACTGAGGGAGTTGGGGAGACCTGTTTAACACAGTATCATGAATGCACAGATAGACTTTTTTCAACACGTTGTTTATCAAGAAAAGAACTGCTCATCTGAACAAGAACTTTCAATCAATTCAAAATTTATGCTCTCTTTCATGTGTTTCACAGATTCAGAGTAAGGCCAAGCAAGGAGCACAGTATAATGAACATTTACCATTTTCTTAAACTCTTTGGTATTTATCCTTGTATGTTACCATGTCAGTGATTCATTTTGAGAATTTTGGTTTTTTTACATTTTATTTATTTTCAGAGAGAGGAAGGGAGGGAGAAAGCAAGGGAGAGAAACACGGATGTGAGAGAGAATATAGTTGCCTTTTCCGAGCCCCCAACCGGGCACCAGGCCCACAACCAGGCATGTACCCTGACCGAGAATGGAACCAGCGCCATTTCGGTTCGCAAGCCAGTGCTCAATCCACTGAGCTACACCAGCCAGGGCTCATTTGGAGCACTTTGCAATGTCTCCATGGATATTTCAGAAAGTGCTTTTTTAGTATACATCTCATTCTGTTTTAGAATATAATATGATGTGCTAATGCTTAAATCTTTAGCTTTAATGTTTATGAAATACAAAAGCTAACAATACAATACTTACAGTATTTCACAAAATCTTTCTGAAAATCCTTTCTGGTGTTGACAAAAGCTCGTCCTCTCTCAGTTCCAACAACAAACACGTCTGTTTCATACACTGCGATGCAGGCCACTTCTGCCTTGGACTTGGCTAGTTCTTTACACTGAAATAGAAACAATGAAGTGTTACATATAGATATAATTTAAAAGTACTATTTATGATGGATGAATAAAAAAATCTCATCATTTAAACTTGTCTTAATACATGACCTGGAAACAAATAAACTTTCTACTTTTTGGCCTTAAGTTATATACAAAGCCAAAGAGTCCCCATTTTTTTAAGGTGACTTTCTTTTGAATACTTTTTTTTTAAGATTTTATTTATTGCCCTGGCTGACGTGGCTTGGTGGATTGAGTGGGGGCTGCGAACCAAAGCATCGCAGGTTCGATTCCCAGTCAGGGCACATGCCTGGGTTGCAGGCCATGGCCCCCAGCAACCACACAATGATGTCCTCTCTCTCTCTCCCTTCCTTCCCTCTCTAAAAAATAAATAAATAAATTCTTAAAAAAAGAAAAAAGAAAAAAAAGATTTTATTTATTTTTAGAGAGGGGAAGGGAGGGAGAAAGAGAGAAAGAAACATCAGTGTGTGGTTACCTCTCATGTACTGTCCCCACCAGGGACCTGGCCCACAACCCAGGCATGTGTCCTAACTGGGAATTCAAACAGTTTAACTCTTCGGTTCCCAGGCAGCATTCAATCCACTGAGCCACACAAACCAGGGCTCTTTCTGAATAGTTTTTAACACTGATTTTAAAAAGAAGAAAGTACAGAATTTATAAGAAAAAAGGCAGCGATCCCTGAAAACAGATCTCATAAAAGTCAAATTCACAAGAAACCGACTCAGGTACACATACAGGCTTACTGGAGAGCACTCTCAGTAACAACACCTGTGGAGTGTGAAGGGCGCAGGAGTCACAGGGAGTTGAACACAGACACACCTGCATCAGGAGCGCTCTGGAACTGAAATGGCCCTCCCCAAAGAAGTGGAGAGATCTTGGGCAAGGGATCCTCTAACGCACACAGTAGCTGGGGTGATAAGTGCCATCAGTCCTAAAGAGGGGTCTGGAAGTCACAGCATAACATCCATTACCCGTGGCCTGCGGGCCGCATAGGGCCCATGACGGCTATGAATGTGGCCCGACACAAAATTGTAAATGTACTTAAATCTCATTTTTTCCTCATCAGTTTTCGTTACTGTTTGTGTATTTAATGAGTGGCCCAAGAAAACTCTTCTTCCAGTATGGTCTAGAGATGCCAAAAGCTTGGACACCCCTGCATTACATTATCCTGCCTCCAGAAGTATCTCCACAGGTATACACAACGGGAATCACATTCCAGTGTATACTTTTACTAAGAATGGTTTTTACTAAGTATATTCCCATGAGATTAAATACTCTTCAAAATCTTAGTAAGAGTATACAATATAACACTCCATTTTATGAATATACAATAATTCATTTCATACGAACCTTATTGAAAATGATGATGACCCTAATTACCACTCCTAAAAGCAACACTGAAATATAATAATCTGGGAACAGAATACTCATGTGTATCTTGAATGACCTTCTCAGAAGAGACTGACACATGGAAACTTTGACTATCAAAGTAAATACTTTCTGCCCTGCCTGGGGTGGTTCAGTAGACTGAGTGCTGGCTGAGAACCAAAGGTTTGCCAGTTGACTCCCAGTCAGGGCACATGCCTGGGTTGCAGAACAGGCCCCCAGTACAAGGTACGTGAGAGGCAACCTCACATTGAAGTTTCTCTCCCTCTCTTTCTCCCTCCTATACCCTCTCTCAAAAAATAAATAAATGAAGGGAGGGAAAGGAAAGGAAGAAGGGAGGAAAGAAATAAAGAAAATACTTTCTTTTTTATCCTCACCTGAGGATGTTTATAGATTTTACAAAGAGATAGGGGAAGGGAAAGAGGGGGAGCAGGGAAGAGAGGGAGACAGAGGGAGTGGAAGGAGGGGGGAGAGAGATATTGAGAGAGAAACATCTATCAGTTGCCTCCTGCATGTGCCCTGACTGGGGATCAAACTCATAATCTTTCAGTATACAAGACAAGGTTTCAACCTAGTAAACAGCCAGGGCTGAAAAGAAATAATTTTAAGGTTCTCAAAACCTACAAAAAGGGGAAAGAAGGCTCTTTCAGTTTATACTCCCACTTGCACTTCTAAAAGAGCTAACAATTCCCTACCTAGCAAATATTATTGTTCAAGTTTCCAAGAAACATTTAAGAGGGTGATTAGTATGGTCAATAAGCCACTGATTGGTATTAAAATAAGAGTTTTGTACTTTAGATACTTTTTTCTCAATTAACATATCCTTTGCTAATTTTACTGTTGTTAGTAGTGTTTCCCCACTGATGCATAAAAATCCTCAATGTCAGGCGTAGAAAGCTGCTTACAGAATTAAATACACAATTACATCATTTTTCTGATTTTTAAATTTGTCTTAGTATAACTATTTTTCATTTTTACTCATCTAGAATTTAACCTGACACATGATAAAGACTAAATTTTTTTCCCCAAACAGCCTATTCTCATTCGTTGAAAACTACAGCTTTCCTCTATTTGTCTTTGATTTGTATAACAACCCTCTAATTTCTTAAATGGAAAGTGCTTGCATAATTACAAAATATTACTTTAAAACATAATCTAGAATAAACAATGTTATACTTGTTGCAATGCAGAAATCTTCTGAACTATAATGAAGCCATAGTAGAGAACTTCCGACCAAGAGGTGAGCCAAAAGTTGTTCCCAGAAGGAAGAACCATGCTATACCAAAATTCCATTACACTGCATTTGTATGAGATGCACTTTGGTTGCTCACCTGTAATAGCAGTGCATTCTGTTGCACTGTCCACCCTCTCAGCTGGACAGCCCCATACCCAAAGGCAGTATTTACGAAACAGCAAAGCAAGGTTCATGCACTGTCCAAGGATTAGATCAAAGAAACCTACAGGCCAAGGGAAGGATGAAACCAGCCTATACACCTACAATTATACTTCATAACTACAACTAGGGGAACATGAGGAGAGATACTCTTACTCCTGCTGGTGAGGAGGAAATAAAAGCTGAGAATAATAAAGTGACCGACAAAGATGAGAAAACTCTAAAGACATTCTAAGGAATAAAACAGATCCTATGTGACCCACCCTATGTTAATTCTATGCAGAGACCAGAAGAAAATATTTTGATACCAACAGAGTAGACTTAATCTCTAAATTAATACTTAACATTAATCCCCAAATTTTGGCAGTTTTTATGATTACAAGGAAGAAATAAGTGATTTTCAGAAAATAATGGTAAATAGCCACTAACCATTCTAAAATTTTTCTTTCTTTAAGGAGATCATTTTAAATTATTAGATAGAAAAAGAATTTTCCTAATGAGAAAAGAAAAAGGAGTCTACAAACTATGTCATACTGCAATTTATGGGGTTAAACACTATCTAATACTAGTCAACACTTAACACAGAGAGTACACAGCTTCCTCCTATGGAATATTTCATTTCAATGTGTCAAAAAACCTAGCCCTGGCCAGGTGGCTCAGATGGTTGGAGCGTTGTCCCCGAGCACCAAAAGGTTTCAGGTTAAATCCCCGGTTAGAGCAGACACCTAGGTTGCATCAATCCCTGGTCAGGACACAAGCCATCACTGTTTCTCTTTCAAGTCAATGTCTATTTCTCTCCCCTCACCTTCCTCTCTCTCTAAAGATCAATAAATATATATCCTCAGGTGAAGATTTGAAAAAAAGAAACCAAGTCTGATGCTTTTTAAACAAAATCTATGAGATCAAACACAAGATTTCCAGCTACCTATTTAAAAAACACGATAAGCAAATTGTAATACTAGTATTTTGCTGTAATTATGTTTCATACAGGTCTTTTGAAAAGAAAGAGCTAAGAGCTAACACACTACATGTTTAGAATCAGGTAGCAGAGTCAGGAAAATTATGAATGCACAGCACATCAAAGTAAAAGATATAAAATAGTAAATATGCTCTTAAGGCCCAAAATTCTAGTAATGTTCTTTATACAGATATAATAAAACACCAGCACCACACTATAATATACCAACTCATTCTGAGAAACTGAAATATTACACATAAAGTTAATACTTGCAAAACAATGGATTACCTAAGATATTTGGTAAATGAAAGTTGAAATTAAATGTAAAATACTAAACATTTTAAAAAGTTAAGAATATTCTGAAACTTGGTAATAAAATTTGATTTGAAAGGCTTAAATCCATACTATTACTCAAGCAAAATATATTACTTATTAGTAAACTGAAAACCATGTTTTACAAGAACAAACCAATCTCATCCACAATTCCATATCCATCCAAATATGGGATGTTTGATAGAACTGTAAAGCCATCTCACCATGGACTCAAGAGCTGACATGAGAAATGTTACCACCATCCTGCTCTCCGAAGACTCCTCATCCTCAACCGGCAGGCCAGACATTGCTACTTGGGCCATGATCCCTGTGTAAGAGAAGAAGAAAGTGAGTGTTTAGAAATCCTCAGTGTCCTGCTAAACATAACGTTATAGGTATGAGGTCCCCCACAGAGTGCTTTAATTAACACTGCATTAAGAGAAAAATTCGGCTCAAAAACCAAGTATTATTTGCCACCAACAGCTATCCTATAAATTAGAGCCTCTATCTCATAACTTTCCATTTAGGTTTTTTTTCTTTTAAGATTCTATGTATTTATTTCCAGACAGAGGAGAACGCAAAGAGAAAAAGAGGAAGAGAAACAACAGTGTGTGGGTGCCTCTCGCACAAACTAGGGACCTGGCCCACAAGCCAAGCATGTACCTTGACTGGGAACTGAACCAGTAACCAATTGGCAGGCCAGCGCTCAATCCACTGGAGCCAGGGATCCATTTAGTTTTATTTCCATAAAATTAGGCCAGCATCATCCCCCCAAATAAATGCCAGAACAAGTTAAAAGTTCTCCCAAGTAGAAGGAAGAAGTGATACACTTCACAACCTACAACAGTTTATCAAAAATCAGCATAGGAAACACATGCACAATTCCCTTTCTCCCATACACACAATGATTATAGAAACAGTACGTATAGTAAGCTGTGGCTGCATGAAGATAATTTCTTCTTTCTTACCAAAAAGGAAATGGTGCCCAGATTTGTGTGGCTCAGTTGACTGGGCACTGTCCTGCAAACCAAAAGGTTGCCGGTTCGATTCCAGCGTGGGCACGTGACTGGGTTGCAGGTTTGGTGCCCTGGCAGGGGCACATTCAAAAGAAAACCCATTGATGTTTCTGTCCCTCTCTTTCTCCCTCCCTCACCCTCTCTAAAAATAAAATAGTTTTTAAAAAGTAAAGGAAATGGGTTGAAGGACAAATGTCATCTAAGATTTCTTTGTAATACAGCATATTGCTCTCTTTAAAAAACACTTTCTGATACTTTGATATCAGCAAAAAGCCTCAGCTGAATTGCAAGCACTATAAAAATACAACATATAATCTTTGAATAGCAAGTGTTGGCAAGAATGTGGAAAAAATTGGAACCCTGTGCATTGCTGTTAGGAATGTAAAATGATGCACCCACTGTAGAAAACCATAGCAGTTTCTAAAAAAATTAAACAGAATTACCATGATACAGAAATCCCACTTCTGGGTGTATACCCAAAAGAACTAAAAGCAAGGATTCAAACAATATTTGTGCACCCACGTTCATACAATTATTCACAATAGCCAAAAGATGGGAACAACTCAAATGTCCATTGTCATATAAATGGATAAACAAAATGTGATGTATGAGGTTTGTCTGGAAAATACCCAGCTGTTATTAACATAATGAGAACAGTTTGTGCAACATCCATGTAAAGTGGCAGCCAAGGAGAGTGGACTGGAATACACATGTATGAACAATGACGACTTCACTGTACTAATCAGTGGGGGCAGTAGATGCCATTGAGTGAGCATGTGTACTGTGTGGCCATCGCATTCAAAATGACTGAGCAAAGCAGGGCATGGTGGTGCGTGCCTGTAGTCCCCACTATTGGGAGGCTGAGGCAGGAGGACCGCTTGAGTCCAGGAGTTCGGGGCTATAGTGTGCTATGCCGATCAAGTGTCCCCACTAAGTTCGGCATCAGTATGGTGACCTCCCAGGAGCAGGGGGCAACCAGGTTGCCTAAGGAGGGGTGAACTGGCCCAGGTAGGAAACAGAGCAAAAGTTAAAAGTCCCATGCTGATCAAGATGACTGAGCAAGTAGAGCAATGAATCTGCATCAAATTTTGCATCAAGCTTGAACATTGTTCCACAAAAACTATTCAGATGATTCAGAGGGCCACAGCTATGGGCAACTGGTGATGGGCAAGCCTCATTGTGACACTGAGCCCACTCATGCCTCACGCCTCAGGCAGAGTTTTTTGGCCAAACATCAAATCACCAAATCACCTATGTGACTTAGCTCCGCTACAGCCAAGATTTGACACCCTGAGATTTCTGGCTTTTCCCACAACTAAAATCACCTTTGAAAGGAAGCGATTTCAGAACTTTGATGAGATTCAGGATAATATGAAGGTGCAGCTGATGTATTCTGAGAACTGTGTGAGGTGCCCAAGGTGCCTACTTTGAAGGGGACTGAGGCATTATTGTCCTATGTACAATGTTTCTTTTATCTTCTTCAATATATGTTTCTATGTTTCATATTGCATGGCTGTATACTCTCTGGATAGACCTCATATGCATATACATACATATATACACAATGGAATTCAACATTAACACGAAATGAAATTCTGACATATATGCTATATGTGAACCTTAAAAATATTCTATAATAAGAAAATATTTTTCTAAGTAAAATAAGCCAGATACAAAAGGACAAATATTATATGACTCCACTCACATAAGACACCAAATTCATAGAGACAAAAAGTAGAATGGTAGTTGCCAAAAACTTAGGGGAGAGAATAACGGGGACTTATTGTTTAATGCATAGAGTTTTAATCTGGATGATGAAAAAGTTCCAGAGACAGGGGTGATGGTCACACAACGAGGAGAATGCACTAATGCCAAGGAACTATACATTTAAAAATGATTAAAATGATAAATTTTGTTACAAATATTTTCTCAAAATGTGAAAGCAAAAACGTCACATGAAAATACTCTTAAGGCAAAATCCAAAGCAAATTTCTAAAAACACTCATGCTAAAAAACTGTTTCCCATCAATCAGTGTGCTAAATTAGATGCCTGCTAAAAGTTATTTTTTTCTGCACTGACTGGAGTAGCTCAGTGGATTGAGCACTGGCCTGTGAACCACAGGGTCACTAGTTCAATTCCCAGTCAGGGCACATGCCTGGGTTGCTGGGCAGGTCCCCATTTTGAGGCACATGAGAGGCAACCACACATTGATGTTTCTCTCCCTCTCTTTCTCCCTTCCTCTCTCTCTAAAAATAAATAAATAAAATATTTTTTAAGTTATCTCTTAATTTTGCTTAATTAATTCCAGTTTTAGCTAGAGATCAAGTAATCAAATGAAAGGATGTCTAAAAAATTAAAGACTAAGTTTGAACGCAAATTCTAAAAACATATCTATGTATATAATTAATTTACTGAATATCTGGTATTCCTTAACTGAAGCCCCAATATCCCAGAGAACATATGAAAATTATTTTGGTTAAAAACGTACCTAGCCCTGGCTGATGTGGCTCAGTGGACTGAGTGCCAACCTGCAAACCGAAAGGTTGGCAGTTGTATTCCCAGTCAGGGCACATGCCTGGGTTGCAGGCCAGGTCACCAGGAGGGAGCGAGGGAGAGGCAACCACACAGTGATGTTTTTCTTCCTCTCCTTCTCCCTCCCTTCCCCTCTGTCTAAAATAAATAAATAAAATCTATAAAAACCAAAAAGTACCTAAATCTTTTCCCTACTATTAAATAGGATGAACTAGACTTCCGGCCAAGATGGAGGCATAGGTAGACACACTGTGTCTCCTTGCACAACCAAAATAAGGACAACAATTATTTAAAAAAAAAAAAACAAAAACCTGTACTGACAGAAAATTAAACTGTATGGAATCTCGACAACCAAGGAGTTAAAGTAGACACATTCATCCAGACTGGTAGGAGGGGAGGAGTTGGGCAGTGGTGAGGAGAGTGCTCCCAGCAAAGCCAAGGCTGGCGGACCCTGGCAGGCAAGGCGGAGGATTGTGGAGAAACATGAACCACAAGGCGGCTGGCTGACTGGGTGGTCCCACGTTAGTGTGCAGATAAACCAGGTGAAACTGGGAGCGAGACAGACTGCACAACCAAGGGTCCCAGGTCAGGGGAATAAAACCTCAAAACACCAACTGAAAACACCGATGTGGGTTGAGGTGCCAGGACAGATTCCCAGCCTCACAAGAGAGTTCGTTCGAGAGACCCACAGGGTTCTAGAATGTAAACAAGCCCACCCACCCGAGAATCAGCACCAGAAGGGCCCAGGTTCCTTGCAGGAAGAGGGGAAAGTGACTAAAATTCAACAGAGAGTAGAGCAAGCGCCACTGTTCCCTCTTAGACCCCTCCCCCACATACAGCATCACAACCCAGCAACTGGGTTGACACACCCTGATGAATACCTAAGGCTCTTCCCCTCACTACATAACAGGTGTGTCAAGACAATAAAAAAAAAAGAAAAGAAAAGAAAAAAGAAAAGAAAAAAACCCTGGTCCAAACAAAAGAACAGATCAAACCTCCAGAAAAAATGTAACTCAGTGCTGAAGGATAGCAAACCAATCAAATGCATACTTCAAAACACTGGTAATCAGGATGCTCACAGAATTGGTTTAATTTGGTCAAAAATCAGATGAAAAAAATGAAGGCTACGCTACATGAAATAAAGGAAAATGTACAGGGAACCAATAATGATGGGAAGGAAACTGGGACTCAAATCAATGGAGTGGACCAGAAGGAGAAAGAAACATCCAATCAGAAAAGAATGAAGAAACAAGAATTCAAAAACAATGAGGAGAGGCTGAGGAACCTCCAGGACATCTTTAAATCTTCCAACATCCAAATTATAGGGGTACCAGAAGGGGAAGAGGAAGAGCAACAAGTGGAAAAGATATTTGAACAAATAATAAAGGAGAACTTCCCCAGTCTGGCAAAGGAATTAGACTTCCAGGAAGTGCAGGAAGCTCAGAGAGTCCCAAAGAAGTTGGACCCAAGGAGGAACATACCAAGGCACATCATAATTACATTACCCAAGATTAAAATGAAGGGCAGAATCCTAGAAGCAGCAAGAGTCAAGGAGGCAGTTACCTACACAGGAGTTCCCATCAGACTGTCAGTTGATTTCTCAAAAGAGACCTTACAGGCAAGAAGGGGATGGAAAGAAGTACTCCAAGTCATGGAAGGCAAGGACCTACATCTAAGATTGCTCTATCCAGCAAAGCTTTAATTTAGAATGGAAGGGCAGATAAAGTGCTTCTCAGATAAGGTCAAGTTAAAGGAGTTCATCATCACCAAGCCCTTATTATATGAAATGTTAAAGGGACCTATCTAAGAAAAAGATAAAAACATGTACAGTAAAATGACAGCAAACTCACAATTATTAACAATCACACCTAAAACAAAAACAAATACAAACCAAGCAAACAACTAGAACAGGAAGAGAACCACAGAAATGGAGATCACATGGAGGATTATCAACAGGGGAGTGGGAGGAGCAGAGAGGGGGAAAAGGTACAGAGAATAAGTAGCACGGATGATAGACAGAAAATAGACAGGTAAGAATAGTATGGGAAATGTAGAAGCTAAAAAACTTATGACACATGGACATGAACTAAAGGGGGGGAATGTGGGTGGGAGGTGGTGTGCAGGGTAGAGGGGTTTAAAGGGGGAAAATGGGACAACTGTAATAGCATAATCAATAAAATATATTTTAAAAATAAGATGTTCTACTGTTACTAAAAACTTGCCTCTAAAAATAATTTTTTTAAATCTTGAAAAAAATTAAAACTATGAACTATCTTCCATCTGTTACCATGTAAATTAACTGCTAGACTAGATTTAGGCATCAACAAATAATAAAGTATACATAACTGAGGAAATAAAAGTTGATTAATAAAAAATGGTAATAAAACCAACTGACACTTATCACCACATATCTATGAACAAATAGAGGTAATTTTGTTTCTCAAAACAAGATCTCTATTCTGAATGGAGACAGCATCAGGAAAAGCATCAAGCAAGAAAGTAATTAAATCAGAAAAAGTTTTCCCTAATTCTTTTCTCTTGGATAAATAAATTTATATTAAAATGTAGCTCAGTCAAAATGGACAACTGCATATTCCTGTTCCATAATCAAAATGTTGGCTTAGAATGCTGTCATTATTTCTGAAAGTTCGTATTTCTTAATGATCTCATTTTCCTTTTAATTCTCCCACAAAAGTGTTCTCAATTTACAAATGCAGTGACTTATCAAGGTCATAAATCCACTCTCAGAGCCGGAACATAACACTAGGGCAATTTTACACCTATGTTCACTTCTCACTTTAAAATGTCATAAATCTGATATGATGTCATTCACACTTAATGTTAAGAAACAGGAGACAGCTGCCACACCAATAGTCCCACAGGGGTGCCACAAGCAATGAGAGGTCCTATCTCATTAGCAGAACTTTTCAGGAAGCATCTTCAAAGGCAAGAACCTTGAGGTCACCAAGTTCACTCAGGCTTGACAGAAAACAGCACATTCTGTTTGGGGGCTTTCTGCTCTGCAGAAATGGGTGAGTTTGGATCACAACAGCAAATTCGCTGAACTGCTCTTTGCCAGTCCCAAGAGATTATTTGTTATTTCCCTTTAGTCAAGACTATTCATAAAACATTTTCCCCATGCCCATCATTCACTGACTGCTGCCTCTCTCTCTTCGCCCTTTCCCAAAAAGAAAATACTGCATCACACAGTGGCGATAACCAACACCAGAGGACATACCAGGCCAGTGATGTAAGCTTCTGAGGCATGAGGAACTGGTCCTCACAGAACCAGCCACCAAGAAAGCCAGTTGTGGGTTAACCAGACTACTAACAAAATCTGCAACTCCAATGGGTGGCACCCAGGCTCCCTTTCTATGAACAGAGAAGCAAGATTAAATCAGCCATTTACTGTGAAAGTTCCTGACCTTTCATGAGCGTCCTCATGTTCAAATGAGTTGGATAGACAAAAAAGAAACATCTAGTCACTATTCTCCCGTGAGAGACCATGAAACAAAAAATTTAAAGGAACTAGAATGGGATATTTAGCTCTGCACTCGTAAGTAATGCAAGTAAGCATGATTTGTACCTCTGAACTTCACCAGTTATAGTTCTTTGGAACAAAAGGGAAAATGACCAAAATGATCATGTACTCCATAAAACATTAAATACAAAAAGGATGACTTGACCTCCTGAAATCTTTTTAAACAGAAATGGAAGAACAATTGAACTGAGACAATTCACATGTTGAAGCCAATGTTAGTTAGATAAGAAAACAACTTTGGTTTCTGCATTTGTAACATAATGTACTTGCTTCCCCCACTGTGATTGATGCTGCCTTGGGAGAGGAGTGGTGTGGGGAGAAAAGGTGATCTCTCTTTATAAGGAAGAAGGTAATCATCCAAGGCACAAAATCAGTAGTCAAGGACCAGCAGGAAGGGCGTCCCTCTATGTGTGTGCTATCCCACATGGTAGCCAATAGCCACATGTAGCTATTTAGACTTAAATTAATTAAGATTAAATAGAATTTAAAATTCCGTTCCTCAGAAGCACTGGTATGCTTCAAGTGCTCAGCAGCCACATGTGCCTAGTGGTTACTATATTGAAGTTCACAGACAAAGAGCATTTTCATGATCACAAAAACTTTTGGACTGCTATAGAGATTAATCTGTGTTGAATAAATTCTCATGCCCCCTTGAACCACCATGGTGGTAGTTATAGTAGAAGAATGAGTTAACCGAGGGAAAAGAGAACTTAAGGGAACACGAGCCAGTATACAAAGGTCCATCCAAACTCCACATGAGCATTCTTCACTGCCAATCTCCAAAGATTACTGGCACAAGGGTGTCCATATGGAAGCGGGTAGTAAGGTAGATTCACTGAGAAAAGGAACATAGAAATACAGTCTTGTGATAAGCTAAGGTTAACATGCATGTGAGACATCAGAGACACAGATTCTTAGGATAAATTAATAAAATTCCTAAGAGCCTAACCCACAACGGGTGCAGTGACCTTCCCTCAATGATCAACTGACACCAAAATGGAACCACACCATTTTCTTAACATCCTCATATGTAAGTTAGCTTTTGCTTTTTTATTTCCACATTTTATAATTCTTAATACTGAAATATGAAATAAATAGCATGAACATCATTATAAATCTTCATACATAATGCCAAAATTTTTAATAGCTACCAGAAAAGTTTATATATACTAAATTCAGTCTCACTAATATTTTGGATCTATGACCTAATCACTATGAATACCTCATTACACTAAAATTGTTTAATTTCTCTGCTTACTACAGAAACACTTTTCATAGTTTTTGTATTTCTTCTTGGGTGACTCATCATGTAAGCCATTCCTAAACTAATGTCTGATAACTACATATTTGCATAAATGGCCAAAAATTTTCTATTCCAGTCTGTTCTTTTAATTCTGGTAATCATTATGTAGATGCAGGTTCTTAATTATTCAGCTCTTCTATTATGTTTATTTTAATTCTGTATTTGGAAATGCAATATTTTTGTCTCAATTTTTCATTTAACCACATTTATGTCATTCTTTGCTCATTCTCTCTTGTATCTTAGACTTTTCTTCTGCTTGAAGTTAAATCCCTTAGAATGCTCTTTCTTACGGCAAACTGTTATTTACGAAAATTTCCCTTATTTTCAAAGATATTTTCATTGAAATAGAAATCTAGGTTGACAATTACTTTTAAGATTCTATCCAGTCAGAATGGCCATCATAAACAAAGCAACAAACAAGTGTTGGAAAGGTTGTGGAGAAAAGGGGACCCTAGTGCACTGTTGGTGGGACTGCAGACTGGTACAACCACTATGGAAAGCAGTATGGAACTTCCTCAGAAAACTAAAAATGGATCTGCCTTTTGACCCAGCAATTCCACTGCTGGAACTATATCCTAAGAACCCTAAAACACCAATACAAAAGAACCTTTGCACCCCAATGTTCATAGCAGCACAATTTACAATAGCTAAGTGCTGGAAGCAACCTACATGCCCATCAGTAAATGAATGGATCAAAAAACTACTGGTACATTTACACAATGGAATTCTATGCAGCAAAAAGAAAGAAGGAGCTCATACCCTTTGCAACAACATGGATGGAGCTGGAAAGCATTATGCTAAACGAAGTAAGTCAGGCAGTGAAAGACAAATACCATATGATCTCACCTTTAACAGGAACCTAAACAACAAAACAAAGAAACAAGCAAAATATAACCAAAGATACTGAAATAGAGGACAGGCTGACAGTGACCAGAGGGGAGAGAGGAGGGAATTTCAGGGGAGAATGGGAAGGGTTTACAGGAACAAATTTAAAGGACACATGGACAAAAACTAGGGGGAGGGTGGTAATGGGACAGAGGTGGGGAGGGATGGGTGGGTGGGCTGGAATGGGAGTAAAAGGGAGAAAACTGTACTTGAACAATGATTAAAATAAAATTTTAAAAAATCTCACAAACCAAAAAAAATTTTTATTTATTATGTTTAGAGAGAGGGGAAGGGAGGCAGAGAGGGAGAGAGACATCAATAGGTTGCCTCGGGTTTCCTCTCACACGAAGCCCCCCACCAGGGACCTGGCCCACAATGCAGGCTTGTGTCCTAATCAGGAACCAAACAGACAGGGTATCTTTTGGACTGCGGAAACAATGCCCAAGCCACTGAGCCACACCAGTCACGGTTACAAGTAGTTTCTTTCAGCACACGGAGGTTATTCCATTATCTTTGGCTTCCACTGTTGCTATTCAGAACTCATCTATAGTATACTTTGAAGGTAATCGCCACTCCCCCACCCTTGTTTTTAAAGATGTTTTCTTTGTCTTGGTTTTCTAGTTTCATTGTGTGTCTAGTTACAAATTTCTTTTTATCCAGTATGTCTGTCATTCTCTGGGCTTCTTGACTAAGTATTACTAACATTCAGTTGTGGCAAATTCTCAAGGATTGACTCTTCAGGTACTATCTCGCCCCCTTTTCTATCTCCTATCCTACTGAGACTCAGATTACCTCCATGTTAGTCCTTAAATCTCTTTCCCTCTTGTACAGTCTTCTCTCAGAACTAAACTCTACCTTATCTTCTAACTTATCTTCTAGGTCACTAATTCTTCACCTCTGTTTATTCTGTTATTAAAACCACCTACCGAACTTTTACTCCGTTTATAACTTCCATTTCTAGAATTTCTATTTGTTGCTATGTCACATTTTATCATTTCCTACTCCTTGAAGAATTTCTAGCTTGACAAATTTCTTTAAACATAATAGGGATAATTGTTTCATAGTCTCTAATAACTTAAAAATCTCAAGTTTTATAGGTATATTTCTGTTGTTTCAGGTGGTTCTTGCTCATACTCATGGTACTCGATCCCATGTATTTCTGATTATATCCTGACAACTTTACATTAATAAATTATTTTAAATTTGAGGCCCACCATGAAGGTAGTTTCCTCCAGGTACTGGAAATACTACCTGCCTGGGATCACCATAATCCCAGTTCAAGGCTTCAGGCTCCTTGGACTACCAAGAAGATGTTAACCCAGACCGGCGCAAATAGGGATATAAGCTGGTTTACTTCTCAGGTGTCTTTTTTGCACCTCCAGCTTAATGAGAAGAGTCTCCAATATAACCCCTGAATTTTGTGCAGGTTTTCAACTTTGATTTCTTTCTTTTTTCTTTTTTTAAATAGTGTGCTATTTTGTCATTAACCAGAACATGTTATTTTTATTTATTTGTTTGTTTTAGAGAGAGAGAAACATCAATTTGTTATTCCATTTACTCATTCATTGGTTGATTCTTGTATGTACCCTGACCAGGGATCAAACCCACAACCTTGGCTTATTGGGATGATGCTCTAACCAACTGAGCCATCCAGGCAGGGCTGAACTTTGATTCCTGTCCTGAGCCTCTCACCTCACAAGGTCTGCAAACCTCAAGTCAATTTGGTGATACTAGCAAACGCCCACAGGGCAAAGGTAATACTGAATTCTCATATCGGAGTTCCCATTTTCTTTTTAATATTAGCCTTTTCACATTACCCCTCCAAATTCCTCTCTACCTTATCAACTTTTTGGTATTTTTACCAACATTTGGCTTTATCATTTTATAACATTCTTCTGAGTTCCACCAACTCCAGGAACCACACCTTATAATGGCCTTCATTCTCAAGAACAAGGTATGAATTAGCCAGGTTATGAGGCTACAAATTCTCAATTCAAGCCATCTCAGGTAAAGAAGGGAATTTTTATTTTTATTTTTAAGTATTCAGTCTAAAGGTTGCACTGACTCTACTACACACAGCTAACCCTATCCCTACTCCCTCCCTGAGGGCCTGCCTCACTTGAGCAGATGAGATGGGTTTCTGCCCAAAAACAGAGGCAACAGCCACAAACATCTTCAAGTTGACCGCACACCTGTACTGTAACCCCAGACACAACAGACTATTGTATCTTCCTCCTACTCTCTGCACAAAAGTTTTAGGAGTTTGTGTCACAAGCTTACTATAACCAAGCCTACTGTAGCAAGAACCACATGAAATAGGAACACAGGCAGCTACTCACAAGGCAAAACAGGACCCTCAGTGGAGAAAGGCATGAGAAAAGCACGCCAGGAACACAAACTACATCAGGTACCTGAGTTGTCTTCTTTCAATTTCCTTCATCCTTCCATTATGAGTTTTTATCTTTTGTGTCCCTAATTTGATTTTAATCCTCCTTTATGAGTTTCAAAAATGAACTATTTGGCCTGTCTCTGTTTCATTTCCTTACCTTTTATCCTTGTCAGCTATTGTTTCATAGATACCTGCATGGCCTTCTTTTATCTTTCTCAAAACAGACTCCAGCCACTCTTTAAAACCTTCTTGTGTTTCTGGTTGGAGATCCATTCCAGGGATTAGGCTTCACTGTGTCCTTACTGATCTGTTCTACCTAAATATATGCCAATCATTAATTGCACATAATTTTTTCATTTGCCCATATTTCTGCCTTGAATTTACTGATCCTTGCTGTTAATACTGAACAGCAGAATAACAAAAATTAACGTGAGCCAAAGAGCTCTTGAAGATTTTCACACAAACATTCTTAACAAAAAAAAGTGGTGTTGTTCTGAATATTTTTTATTATGTCAATCTCTAAAATATTACTAAATTTTCAACACACATCTGCTTCAAATTAAGTTAGAGGTCAGACTGGTAAGTGAGGAAGGTACCATAACCCTGATCTGGTTTTCTATTACATTCATACCTTTTCTTCCTTGTGCTATTATGTTGTTCTCAACAAACATGTTCCCATTTCAAACTTACAATGGATAATCTAATCAAGAAGAAAATGTAAGATATTTTAGTGCAACCATTTTGTTGTATTATTTTATAAATAAGCCCAGCCTAGAAAGATTAGCTATCTTACTAAGGTCACCCAGTTAATTTTATAAAAAAAGGACTAGAATCCATATCTCCAAATCCCAAATTAACTCTTTCACGTACAATAATAACGAAAGACAGGTTAAAAAAAAAACCCAAGGTAAATAATTATATAGTACTTAGACTGTAACACTAGGTAATCTTTATTAGGCAGTAAATTAACTGTCCCTCATTGCAAACAAACTGAAACAAAAAATCTTTTTTATTCATGACACAAAAATCATGGATGAGTTGAGGAGTACCTGATTTATATCCACATCAGTCATGTTCTACAAAGAAAATAAAGGATTTGGCTCAAAGATAAACATGTGAATGTGTTACAGAACAACTGTCTAATGAACATGTAACTTACAGCACAAAACATTGCTGACAGGCACAAGCAGACAAACTTCTCTCCTTTAACAGATAAACAGTGTGAGAGTTGGGTTTAAATGACAGTTTGAGCACTGGATGGTGTAGCTCAGTGGATGGAGAGCAGGCTGTGAACAAAAGGGTTGCTGGTTTGATTCCCAGTCAGGGAATCACATGCCTGAGTTACAGGCCAGGTCCCCAGTGAGGGCCACATGAGAAGCAACCACACGCTGATGTTTTCTCTCCCTCTCTTTCTCCCTCCCTTCCTCTCTCTCTAAAAATAAATAAACAAAAATAAAAAAAATAATAATAATAACAGTTTGACTTAGTAACACAAAATTGAAGATTACAGATTCACCCTCAGCTAGAAGGAAATGAATCTGAATTGACCAAGGCACCAGGACCATTATTTTATTTTCTTCAGAAAAACTTATTTTCACAATTTTTTGCAGAGTGCTAAAATTATGTTATTTTTCCTTACAATCTACCCTGTATGTACATTTACAAAAGTATGATGAAAAAAACTTCAAGATTGCAAAAATCACTATGTATGGTACCAGGTGGGTACTGAAAATATTGGAACACTTTGAAAGCATATGAACATTTAACTACCTGAAACTAATACAAAATAATACTGAATGTAAACTGTAATTAAAACATTTTTAATTAAAAAGTAAAAATAAAAAACAAAGATTTCAAAAATCTGTAACTTTTCCTAACTCAATGTTTTGTACTACAGCTATCAGCACTAAACTCCAGATACTTGGATCAACTAAAACTGAGAAAATCTTTAAAATAAGCTAAAATACCTATCACTAGGATATTACTCATCAAAGGCTACAGAGTTTAAGAAAAGTAATGGTATTCAATTCTATAATTATTTGACAGGCTTAAGGCGGGGAGGAGGATACTTTTAACAGGAAAATCTTCCATCCAAACTTAAGTTTTTGACCTTTACTCCAAAAACTGCAGTGTGACTTTCCTCTGCTGTGGATGGTCTTTCTCTAGACCAGATTTTAAAACAAGCTATCTCTGCCTTGTTTTTTCAGTCTTCCAGTTGTGTCCACTGTTTGAGACCTAGTCTCAGGTTATTTTGTGTATATGAAGTAAAACTCAAATTTACCAATTCATTTTATTAAAAGCTAGTAAAACAAAGTTTCAACAAAATTAATGACTACAGGCTCCAGCATAGTCTTAAATACTCGTATATACACTAAGAGAAACATCTTCAGTGAGAAGTATAATGTAACCTCAAGTATCATCTAATTCTAAAGGAAGTGAAATCTCAAACTTTTAAAAAAAATCTACTTATAAAATAATTTCTTCAAAATTAGTACTAAGAATAAGTTACAATTCATCATCTATATTGTTACAAACTGTCCTATGATGATGCCTAAAATAAATGAAAAGGGTCTCACACTTGCATCAGCTGACTTCATCCTAAATAAGACTCAGTCGCATTAATATTATCTATATTATCATGCAATACTACATTATGGCAATCTTTTAAGAGTCGTCTTTCTACCTCTGAAATTAATCATACTTAAATAACTCCATGTTCAACCTATAATTACTGCATACCAAAAGCTAATCTGTTTTTCAGAAGAGGAAACTTACCCCTAAAATGTCAGTATACATTTAGTATAATCGGTTCAGATTTTGACACAGAATTTACAATTGTCGTAAATTTTTCAACACACTACCATTTGTTCTAATTATGTCCAATTAGTAGCTACCTCAGAAAATGTGTTCAAGGTAAGTCACTGACCATACTAATCTGTCTTCTGAATGATACCAAAGAAATTAACTTAGTATCTTGGTGTGTTTATTTGGTGTGTTTATTTATAAGAGTGGCATCTACCTGACACAATTTACAAAGCACACCTTTTTTCCCCACACAAAAACATTTGGTAAATTGGACATACAGTGTAAATTGCCCAAGACTACAAAATTATTAAATAGTATCTAATCCAGATCTGACTGTTCTTAATTCCCCATGTTCCTTCAAACCACATCACGCACTGTAAAATTTAATCTAATTCTTAACAGTTTCATATTCAAATCTCAGAAAACCATCACCATTTCAGGACTTAGACAACAACTATAATGGAATTGTTAAGTCTGTACATTATCCTAAAAATTAAAAAAAAAGAATACCCAGCCTCAGAGATTCCTTGATTCTAGAAAAAGGTATTTTCATTATCCCAAAGTATCACCACACAAAATACTCACCAACAAAGGAAAACAAGGCACACACCATCTTAACCAGGTGATCAAAGTTAACACCGGTCCCAGGACAAACATCGTGTCCAACCCAACAGAACACAATGAGAACACTGTGATATTCCTAACCAAAATGCATTGGACAAACCCAAGTTTATAAAATGACTGCCCTATAGTCTTCAAGTAAGTCAAGGGCATGAAACTCAAAGACTGAGGAACTGTTATAAAGTGAAGTATTATCAGACAAGACAACTGGGTGAAAATGTAATCCTGGATTAGACCCTTGTGCTATAAAGTGACATTTAGCAAAACTGAATGGGGTTTCTGTGTGGGGAATTTTGTTTGTTCTTGAAACTACAGTTGATCCTTTAGCAACACGGGGTTTGAAGTGCACAAGTCCACTTATACAAAAAAACTTTTTAAAGATTTATTGATTTTTAGAGAAAGAGGAATGGAAGGAGAAAGGGAGAGAAACTTTGAAAAGTGAGGGAAGAAACACTGATCGGTTGGCTGCCTCCACATGCCCCAAACCGGGTACCTGGCCTACAACCCAGGCATGTGCCCTGACCAGGAATTTAACTAGTGACCTTTCGTTTTGTGGGACAACACCCAACCCACTGAGCCACACTGGCCAGGGCCGTATTTTTTTTTCAATAAATTCGTACAATACTGTAAACGTATGTTATCTTCTTTATGATCTTCTTAACATTTCCTTTTCTCTAGCTTACTTTATAATAATACAGTATATAACAAACAAAATGTGAGTTAATTGACTATGTTATCAGTAACGCTTCCATTCAACAGTAGGCTATCTGTAGTTAAGTTTTGGTAGGGAGTCGAAAGTTATAAGCAGATTTTCAACTGCCAATATCAACACACCCCTAACCTCCATGTGACACAAGGGTCAACTGTATTTTGTGAGATTAAAAGTGTGTCAAAATTAGCCCTGGCTGTGTAGTTCAGGTGGTTCGACCCTCATCAGGATATGTCAGGGTTGCAGGTTCAACATGCAGTCAGGGGACATACAAGAAGCAACCAAGGAAGGCACAGAGACGTAGAACAACAAAGCAATGTGTTGTTTTTTTTTTCTCTCTGTCCCTCCTCCCCCTTCCTCTTTCTCTCTAAAATCAGTAACTTTTTAAAATAAGTGTTTCACATTAATTTTGAAAGCAAATTAAAATTTCTTCTACTTTTGTCTTATTTCTTTTTCTGCTTCTGCTGTCAACAAGTGTTCTGAATATCAGAACTGGGAGAAGAACTAAGGACAGTAAAAAGTAAACTATTGATTACAATTCTAGCTAAAAAAAAAAACAAACCCTAGAAATGAGCTATTTTTTGTCTTGGTTTTTTTTTTTGTTTTGCATTTTAAGAAGGGAATGATTGGAAATTCATACAGGTAAATACATCCAAAAGTATAAACGATCTAAAGGATATTAAATAAAACTCAACAGACTATACATCAACCAGTAAATTAGGTCATTCAATTTGGAAAGTATTTGTTATTGACTATAAGCCGAGTTGGGGGGGAACCAGGGGGGGAGATCCCTCTCATCCCACCACTAACACAAAGACTTGCACACAATAAGCACTCAGGACACAAATGCTGAATTCCAGAATAAATTCTAGGCTCCAGGTTGATCCTCCCCATGCCAACACTAGAATTTAGTCCCAGTGCCACCAAACAGATTAGATTGTCTATGGTCATACCACCCCAAAAGAGCCCGATCTCGTCTGATCTCGGAAAATAGATCAGATCACAGGCTATAACACAGAAATCACGCCCTGGCTGGTGAGGCTCAGTGGACTGAGTGGTGACCTGCAAATCGAAGGGTTGCCACTTTGATCCCCAGTCAGGGCACATGCCTGAGTTGTGGGCCAGGTCCTTAGCAGGGTGCGTGTGAGAGGCAACCACACATTCATGTTTCTCTCCCTCTTTCTCCTTCCCTTCCCCTCTCTCTAGAAACAAATTTTAAAAATCTTTATGTTAAAAGAAAAAAGAAGTCATAATTTGACCCCAGGTAATTTTACCCGATTTTCAACCTTGTACCTATCTTGTTTATTAAGAGTTAAAATTAGCCCTCATTGGTGTGCTTCAGTTGCTTGGGCGTTATCCCACAAAGCAAAGGCTGCTGGTTCAATTCTCCGTCAGGTCACATGCCCAAGTTGTGGCCTGGTCCATGATTGCAGCATGTGCAAGAAGCAACAGATCTGTTTTTCTCACGCGTGGATGTTTCTCTCCCTCTCTTTCTCCCTTCATTCCCCTCTCCTTAAGACGAAATAAAATCTTTTTTTAGTTAAAATTCATAAAGACAATGCTCCTTGAATTTATCTAGTCAATATCATTATCTATACATAAACAATATCAGAACTGGAAACCAGTATAACATGGCAGTTAAGAGCTCAGAATCCAACTGCCTATATTTATATTAAAACTATGCCTTGCTATGGTTTTTTGGGATTAGTCAGCATCTCAAAACCTCATTTTCCTCAACTTTAAAATAGTAATCCTAACAGTGCCTACTTTAGGACACAGGATTGCTATGAGCATTAAATGAAGTAATGGAGGCAGCACGACAGTAAACTAATTGTAAGCTCTCAAAAAATGTTACTAGTCGTTACTGGTATTACTGTTTAATTCTCACACCAACTCCCACTTTTGACATGCCCTCCAGTAGAGAGCTTGCTACTTTTAAAGTAATAATTTGCAATTATTGGACTAGTTTAAAATCAGTCCTTATAATAAGGAGAAACTTCTACAAGAGGCCTTTCAGTACTACACTGCACTCCCCTCACAATCCTCTTCTCCAAACTACGCACGGCCAGTTTGCCACTTGCTTTACCTGGAACATTATTTCCAAAACATTTCACAGCTGCAACAGCCTCAAAATATTCCCTATTTTGTCCAGACAATGTCCAGAAATGGACATGACATTTTGGATACGATCAGTTCACCAGAAGCTACACTAGGACTTGTAACTCCCAGAATTTCCTTCTTCCTGTTTACACAGAAAAACATTTTAATTCACATTTCTTGTTTTAAAGATTTTACTTATTTTTTTTAGAGAGAGGGGAAGGGAAGGAGGAGAAAGAGAAGGAGAGAAACATCAATGTGTGGTTGTCTCTTGTGCGCCCCTCCCTGGGGACCTGGCCTGCAACCCAGGCTTGTGCCCTGACTGGGAATCAAATTAGCAACCCTTTGGTTCACAGGCCCATGCTCAATCCACGGAGCTACACCAGCCAGGGCTAATTCACATTTCTAAGAGCATATATCCATAGGCTCAATAGGTCCCCCTTCCAAAGGGAAACAAATTAGGCTGGTGTTTTATTCAGATGTTCCATTTTATATATAGTTAATAACAGCCCTGGCTGCTGTGGCTCACTGGATTAAGCGTCAACCTGCAAACCAAAAGGCCACTGGTTGGACTCCCAGTCAGGGCACGTGCCTGGGCTGCAGGCCAGGTCCCCAATAGGGGGCACTCGAGAGGCAACCGATCCATGTTTCTCTTGTACACTGGTGTTTCTCTCCCTCTCTCCCTCCTTTCCTGTCTCTCTAAAAAAATAAATAAATAAAACCTTGTAAAATAAAGGAAACTTTAATTTACTATAAAACTACTAAGGCCCATGTATGTAAATGCAATCAAAACACACACAGTAATCCTCTGATGTACGGGACCTATACAATCAGAAATCATAGGCTATCTAACAACGGCTCATTTCAACCAGTTCTTCACTACTCCCTGCTTCTACAATTACATTATCTTTTACAGAGTGCTTTTTAAAAATTGTTTCCTACGTCGTACTATAAAAAGAAAAACTTCAAACATCACAATGAGGATTAAAATGGAAATCCTGACAAATCCTACAACATGGATGAGCCTTGAGAACATTATGCTAAGTGAAATAAATGTAAAGATTTTACATACTACTGAGAGTTGTTCAGATCCATCCAAATTCTTCCACCTGAAGAAAAGCATTAAGAAAAACACAATGACCTAGCAATTCCACTCCTAAAATATATACACAAAAAAACCTGAAAATAGGGATTGAAAATATACTTGTACACCAATGTTCATAGATATAATATTCATAATAGCCAAAAAGTAGAAACAACCAAAATGCCCATCAACAGAGGAATGGATAAATAAAATGTGGTATATCATACAAAGGAACCTTATTTAGTTATAAAAAGGAATGATGTTCCAATATATGCAACAATACAAATGAACCTTGAAAACAATATACTAATGAAGCCAGACACAAAATGACAAATAACGTATGATTCCACTTACATGAAACATCTCTAACAGGCAAATTTACAAAGACAGAAAATAGACAAGAGGTTACCAGGGACTAGAGGGAGAGGGAGGAATGGAGATTTATTGCTGCATTCGTACAGAGTTTCCATTTGGGACGATAAAATTGTAGATGTAGCTGTGATGTTGGGTGCATTGAGTATGTGTGTAACAGATTCTAAAGAAGCACCGTTTTATTACAAGGAGGATACAAATCCCTTTCCTCACAGGGAAAAGTACTGTTTCCCTTCTCCTAGATGATAGCCAGGCCTCTTCCACTGTCCCCACCTTTGTCTTCTACAGGTACTTTCCACATCATTAAGGTATTTGTAGAGATTGCTGATGTGTCTGTTAAAGTTGTGTAGGTTATCAGTGAACATCAGATTTCCAACCATTTTCTTCTCTTAGATACAACGCTGCAATTCATTCCCCTTCCAGCCTTGAAGCTATCTGGGGCCCTTGTTTAATTCTTTGGGTTGCTTTTCAAAATTTTCCAGGATCCCAATGTTATCATACACCCTGAACATGGATGGCCCTCTACTCATTCCAATGATCAACCACTCTGGGCAGCAGGTAGGTGAGCCTTACATGTAACAATCCAGAAACACCAAGAGAGAAGCTTCTCCATGCTAGGGCACCCAACTCTATAGGCACCTTCCTGAACACCCAGCAAGGCACCCTGCCACTGTTATCTCCCCTTCAACAGCCCATCATTTTGGCACAGAGGAGACCCTCAAGGAGATGAGAGGAACCACCCTCGCTGGCCTCATATAGGTACCAAGTGGACAAGCCATCTTGGGCTTCACCCAGGTAACTCTAGCTATGACAGTTTTATCAATGTGAATGTAATTAATGCCATTAAATTTAAAATGTTAAAAAATGGTTAAAATGGAATATAAGGAAGAAAAAGAGTAAGTTGAAGAAACGGAGCTAATAAATCTTTTACCCCTTTAATCAAGTTTAAACAAATTCCAGTACTCCGGTCAATTTCTCTGCTCTTTCTTCATGTGTAAAGTGGGTATAAATACACTGGGGTGGGCAAAAATAGAGTTATAATTCTGAGTATGTGAGTTTATTCTTCTACTGTATTTATTTTATTACTCATTTATATTATTTGTCTTATTATTATTATTATTTTGTATCCTTACTCATGATTTCTCTTTCAGGTAATGATGGCTGGTAATTTACCTACTTTGCCCATCCCTATAACCTTGCTGTCATCCTCCCCTGTCAAATTATCATGTCACAACTAAAATAATTTAACCTAAATGTTGTAAAGTCTGGAGCCAAGACCATTTGTTAATTTTATAGTTCAGCTTCAATACTTCATTTTCTTTCTTTTAAATTTTTTATTTATTTATTTTTAGAGACAGAAGAAGGGAGGGAGAAAGAGAGGAAGAGAAACATCAATGTCTGGCTGCCTCTCACGAGGCCCCTACTGGGGACCTGGCGCACAACCTAAGTATGTGCCCTTACTGGGAATCAAACTAAGGACCCTTTGGTTCACAGACCGGCACTCAATCCACTGAACTACAACACCCAGGGCTTCAATACCTCATTTTCTTAAATCACTTTTGCTCTGCAAACCCAATCTACACAAAAGTCTACTCACATTTATGTTGCAGTCAGTAAGAGCTTCATCAAAATATTACAATGCAGAAACAAAGTTCTTTCTCAGCTTTCATCAATCAAACTGTCCATTTCTAGTAAAAACATTTAAGTGAGTGGGTCTTGGCCACAAATCAGATAGCTAAGGCTTTTTTTATTTATTTCTTTTTAGAGAGAGGGGAAGGGAAGGAGAAAGGGAGGGAGAGAAACACCAATGTGTGGGTGCCTCTCACACACCCTGTACTGGGGTCCTGGCCTGAAACCCACACATGTGCCCTGATTGGGGATCGAACCAGCGACCCTTTGCTTTGCAGGCTGGCACTCAATCCACTGAACCACACCAGCCACAGTGCTTTTCTTATCTCCTTTAACTGCCCTGTAAAAGCAATGAAACCGCAACTACCTTCAATTCTTTTACTAGTTTCTACCTCAAATACTGTATTTCAGCATCCCCACTGGGAAATAAGGCACTACCTCCAAAACTTACAGGAGTTGAAGACAAAATATAGGTGAATTTATCTATTTGTCCTTTTTTTTAAGATTTTATTTTTTATTTTTAGAGAGAAGGGAATGGAGGGAGAAAGAGAGGGAGAGAAACATCAATGAGAGAGAGAAACATCGATCAGTTGCCTCTTGAATGCACCCCACTAAGGACCGAAACTGCAACCCAGGCATATGCCCTGACCAGGAATTGAAATGGGAACCTTTCACTTTGCAGAACAATGCCCAACCAAGCCACACCAGTCTGGGCCATCTATCTGCTATGTAACCAGTTCCAGAGGCTAGCTATTTCAATTGTAAGTTCACTATTTGCAAGGTAGACATTAGTCTCTACAATACATTATACACATACATTACAAATGGCATACTCCTCAGCTGTAAAAAAAGAAAGTTTTACCCTTTGTGACAGCATGGATGGACCTAGAGTACATACGCTAAGTGAACTAAGCCAGTCAGAGAAATACAAATACTGCATGATTCACTTGTATGTGGAATCTGATGAACAAACTGAACAAACAAACAAAATACCTAGAGAGTAAGATAACAGCTATGAGGGTGGGGTGGAGGGAAAAAGGATTCATGGACATGGACAACAGTGTGGTAATTACAGGGGGGAGCGGGCTATAAGTGGGATAAATGATAATGGGGAAAAAAGACAATAAATAAACTTAAAACAAACAAACAAAAAGCCCTGGCTGGTACAGTTCAGTGGATTGAGTGCCAGCCTGAGAAACCAAAGGGTTACTGGTTCGATTCCCAGTCAGGGCACATACCTGGGTCCCCCCAGTGTGGGGTATGTGGGAGGTGTCCACATTGATGTTTCTCTCCCTCTACCTTCCTCTCTCTATAAAACTAAAATAAATAAAATCTTTTAAAAAGTAAAATAAAGAAAAAGAAATAAATGTAGAGGTTCTGTCTACAAACCAGGGCTCATTTTAACCAGATACCCACCCTAAATAAGACCTCTTCACTACTCTCTGCTTCTATAATTATACTATAATATAATCATATACAGTACTTGCTAAGGGAAAAACATCATTTCCTTTGCCATATTACAAAAACAAAAACAATATAACAATCACAAGGAGAAAAATCCCAGGATGAACAAGTCTTGGTCCTCCCAGACTTTATATTCTCCAGAGTTTCTGGAGATTAACTTTGTAGTCAAAACTGCAAAATTTTCATTTCCTTAGGAAATTCAATTTCTCAAATGTATTAAACAGTATTTTTATGGCTAGTATTTACTGAATGCTTACTGTATGCCAGACACCATCCTAAGCACTTTAACTCATTCTATCTTCAAAACCCTGAAAGAGAAACAGATTCTATTATCATCACCCCACCTTTAAAAGAGGGAAACTAAGACACAAAGATGGAAAGTGAACTGCCAAGGTAACGTCACTAGGAAGCGGCAAGAACCAGGCTTTGAATCCCGGTAGTCTGACTTCAGGACTTACATCTATATTCACTAAGTGGTATTCCCTCTCTCAGTTATGAATTCATTTTGCCACGCAAGTTATACACTTTTTAAATAAACCAATTCTTTAAAAGTCCTCTATAGTTTTAATCTTACAACTAAATCCTCCATCAACTCTTGACAATCCATGACTACATTAAACTTTCTCTCACTCTTCCACTAGGCCAACATGAGAAATAGCAGAGTAGTAAGTAGTTTCAGAAACAACCATGGAATAATACAAGGAACAGAGAGGAAAAAGGAAAAAATAAAAAAAAAAACACCTGCAGTGATAAGCGTTCCAGTAAAGGACAAAACAGAAGAAAAATGGGGAAGGCAGAAACAGGAAAAACTGGAGAATGAATATCAAGATAATAACCTCAGCACTTCTGATTTATCCACATAATTTTTCCAGTCTACATACATCCTCTAGAATACTAACTGTTAATGTTACCACCCCAGGCAGGTAGCCTCAGCTATACTTTGGTTAATCCAATAATCAAATATTATTCTTCAGCCATGGCTGGTGTAGCTCAGTGGATTGAGCACGGGCTCTGAACCAAGAGGTGACTGGTTGGATTCCCAGTCAGGGCACATGCCTGGGTTGCAAGCCAGGTCCCCAGTAGGAGGCATGAGAGAGGTACTCAGACATTGATGTTTCTCTCCCTCTTTCTACTTCCCTCCCCTTCTCTCTAAAAATAAATAAATAAATAAAATCTTTAAAGATATATTTATATTATTCTTCAAATGCTTTGCTGCCATTTTAAGCCCACTGAATACAATGAATTTCAACTCCACAATTACAATGAACTGATTAACTGAATTTCTTATGTTCTTTCAGTTAGTAACAATGAATAAGCTTAACCCAAATAAATATATACAACTTTTGAAGAAAAATGTTATGATCTTTAGTAGGTTGATATTAATAAAATTCTTGACAATTATCTTTCAAATAAATTGCCTCTAACGCATTTTTGAAAAGTGAAATACCATTCTCAGAATACTTCTCAAAAAACTCTTCAAAAACAATGCTTTCCCCTAGACATACATAAAAATTACGTGATCAGCATTGGCAGAACCCAAAGGTTAAGACAATTTCACATTAATTATAACCACAACTGTTAAGAAAAGGACTGCAGTATTTAGAAACTTCTGTTGTCTTTGTTATTAAATTTATTTATTTTTAGAGAGAGGGAAAGGGACACAGAGAAACATCAATGTGAGGTTGCCTCTCATGTGCCCCCTACCAGGGGCAGGGGATCCGGCATGCAACCTAGGAATCTGCCATAACTGGGAATCAAACCAGCCACCCTGTGGTTCTCAGGCCTGCATTCAATCCAGTCAGCTACACCAGCCAGGGCAAAAACTCACGTTTTCAATAAAGAATAAAACAATGGTAGAACTGAAATGAAATGTAATGTAAAGAGCTACTCACCAGTAATCAGACAAAAAGTTAAGTGTTTAGCAGTTTTTCAGTGTTTTATTTACTGCTCCTTTACATAATAACAACAGCCTGGGTTAGGGAACTTGTCTTCTATATTTTATGTTTTGGAACACACCACCAAGCTAAGAATCATCAAAAATGCAGACCCTAATTGTAAACTAATCCCATTCCTCCTACCTAATTTGACATTGCTTTCCCTATTATGAAACTCACTATATAAAAAAATCTTTCTCAACAAGACTTGTGCCACAATGAAAACAACCCAAAGCCTATATTTTAATGCCAGACCATATAGTCATATTCTTAAAACTAAGCCAAATCCTTGGAGGTCTAAGCAGCTGAAGGAGGAGGGGCAGGAGCTCTAGCTGCTCTGCCAGCCTTAGCCTGGCCCAAGCTATCTCAGTCCCAAGCTCTAGCCCTATGACCCCACCTGTTCCAGTGCCCAGGCTTTGTACTCCAAGGTGGGGATGGGATGAGCTTTAGGCATCTCTGGAAAGAGAGAAATTCCTGTGCTGTGAATAAATTAACTAAGTGAGTAAGCGTGAATTGTTAGATTCCTAATTTTATTCTGTATTTAAATATCCTGGGCTGTTTTTTAAAATGAAGACTTTTTATTTTTTAAACTCTTAATTTTGTAACCATTGGCAATAAAAATGTTTAATTCTCAATAAGTTATAAACAGCTCAGCTTATTTTTGTTTCTTTAAGATCTAGTTGTTGTTGTTGTTGTTAAGATTTTATTTATTCATTTCTAGAGAGAAGGAAAGGGAGGGAGAAACACAGGAAAAGAAACATGGATGTGTGAGAACCATGGATCAGCTGCCTCCTGCACACCCCCAACTAGGGAGCTGGCCCTCAAGACACACATGTGCCCTCACTGGAAATTGAACCCACAACTTTTCAGTTAGCGGGCTGATGCTCAACCCACTGAAACACACCAGTCTGGGCAAGATCTAGTTTTTTTGTTTTGTTTTTTAGATTTTATTTATTTATTTTTAGAGAGGGGAAGGGAGGGAGGAAGAGAGAGAGAAAAATCAATGTGTGGTTGCCTCTCCCATGGCCCCCACTGTGGACCTGGACTGCTACCCAGGCATGTGCCCTGACTGGGAATGGAACCTGTGACCCTTTGGTTCACAGTCGGCGCTTAATCCACTAAACTACGCCAGCCAGGGCTAAGACCTACTTTTAAAGTAATGAAATGCACCCATCTATAAATTTCCCTCACTTAAAACTTAATCTGCCAGTGTGAAAGGTTCTAAAGTATCAACACCACCAAGGAACTCGTTAGAAATGCTAATTACTTGGCCCCACCCAGGGAGGGACCTAGCAATTGTGTTTTAACAAGTCCTCCAGGGGATGCTGATGCTCAAAGTAGTTTGAGAACCACTGGCTTCCAGGTTGAGAGTCAGGTGACCTAGATTCAAACCTTAGAGTCAAAGTTAACTTGACAGGGTGATCAAGAGTAAATTACCCAGCTTCTCTAGGCTTGTTCCTCATTTATAAAATGGAATTACAAAATTGTTCTTTAAAGATTAAATAAGAAAACATATGGTAAGGGCTTCAGAGCAATGCCAGACACATAAAAAGTATTCAAATGTTAGCTGTTGTTAAAGCACTTGAACAGTGTAGACTAGGAGGAGGACACAGGCAGAAAAGCCTTGAGTTTAATACCTAGTGAGTAGGTCAGACTCAGGAAAACAAGGCAGAACCAAACACATGCACACAGGAAAAAAAGATGGCCTCCTAGAAGGGGCAGACAAATTGACTGGGATAATGTAAGAACAGCCAATTCTGACCCAACAATATAGCCTTTAAAAAACTGAAGACATATAAGCAAGAAGAGCCTGAAGAACAGAAAAAGTCATTCTAGCCTACAGGTGTGAACGAAGATACTGAGAAGCAAGCTAAAGGAAAGCACAAGGCAGTAGACTACACTAGCTTAAGAATGGACAAAGCAAAAACATTTACAGTAGTCCCCCCTTATGCACAGCGTATACATTCCAAGACCCCAATGGATACGTGAAACCGCAGACAGTAGCAAACCTTGTATGTACTATGTTTTGTTAATACATACATACCTTCCTCCTTGATCAACTTCGACTCTGCCGGAAATGTGGCAGCAGCTTCTCCAACAGCAGGCACAGCCTCTGCAGTGTTTACATTTCTCAGTCCAAACCTACTCCTGAATCTGTGTAACCACCCCTTACTTGCAGTAAATGGCTTGGTGTCACTCCTTTCAGAGGATCCCTTGCTGAAATGTTCATACAGAATCAGTGCTTTCTGGCGCAACATGCTGCCGTCAACAGGGACACATTTTCTGTTCATGTCTTCCACCCACAAACTTAATGCCTTTTCCATCTTACTAAGCATTTATCACGCACTGTGGCAGTAACGTTGGCAGTTTGAGGTGCAACAGCAAAACTAGCACGAATTTCTTTTTCCTTTTTCACAATTTCACGGATAGAAGATTCGTTCTTACTGTAGATCTTAGCAACCTCAGCATAGGGTTTTTTTTTCTTTCCTTATTAACTCAAGAATTTTCACCTTTTCACTTAAAGGAAGCACTTTTCGCCTTCTTTTTGGCATATCCAAATTGCCAGCATCACTATCCTTGCCCTTCGGGGCCATAATTAAGGAAAGTAAGTGTTAGTCGAACACCAGCACTGTATACCAAAAGAGTTGACAAGCGGCTGATGGCGTGTGAGTGTATATAGACTGGACAAAGGAATGATTCACATCCCGGTGGGACAGAGCAGGACCTCATCACTCTAACCGGAACAGCGAAAGAAATCTAAAACTTACGAATTGTTTATTTCTGGAATTTTCCATTTCTGACCTCGACTGGAACCGCGGGGAGCAAAACCGTGGATCGGGGGATGTCTACTGTGGTAGACAGTCAGTCATCCCAAATGATAGGCTTTAGGTGGAAGGAGTGTAATGCAAGCCCTGCCTCCTCAGGGCAGTCTCCTGTACATTCTCATTTGCAAACTAGCTTCCCCTTTTGTCTCTTTAGCACCCAGAGACTACTCTTAGGCACTGTGGCCCATCCATCAATCCATTGTCTGCAGCAAAGTTGAATGCAGAAAGGGTGAGAAGTCTGCACCGGACCCCACATTCGCTGAAGTGAGCACTACTTGAACTGGACCAGACATCTGAACACTCTCAGCCGCAAATTAGCGCAAAACCGTAAAACTAAAAAATAAATAAATAAACAAACCTCGCTTTAATAAAGGAAAAATCTGGATAAGCAAATATGTATGGGGGAGGAAAGGCAAAGACAGTTTTTTTTTTTTGTCTTCCTCCCCGCCCTGAAACCCGCTTAGGTGCTGGCCCAATACAGACGGCTTATATTCGTGGCCTGAAGGCTGAGGTTTTCCTTCCGGTCATTGTGTTTATTTCCCCCACCAAAACCGGCCCAGCAGGGCAGGCGCGCCCGCCGGGCGGGGACAAAGCCCACTCCGGCTTCCACCTGGACGAACGCAGGGAAAGACAGGGACAGGGCGGAGCGACGCTGGCCAGCCTGCCAGCCCCTCGGCCGAAGTTACCAAGCACCGAAGCGCGGACCCCGCCCCCGCCGCCCGGCGGCCAATCCGGAGAGTCTGCTGCCCGGGCGCACTAGCCCCGGAGACACCAAGCTAAGCGCGACCCCACAGCTCGAGCCTGGCACCGCGGCGCGCACCCGCACCATCCGAGCCGGCCAATCAGCAGTCGGGCATGCGCAGCCGCAAGCTCGCTCGCGCGCTCGCCTCACGCGTGAGACCCCCCCCACCACAACACGGCGCCGGCGCGCGCGCCCCTCCCCCATGAGTACCGAGGCGCGCGCGTGCAACTGTTGTCCCCCGCGACCGCGTCTGTTCCTGCCCCACCCCCAACGCCAGCCGCCCGGGCTGGGGGAACCGGGGTACCCCAACTCGGCCGCCGACAGTCCCTAAACTCCCCTCCGTGCAGGCCCCGGAGGGGCAGTCTCAAATAAAGACTCTGCTCGCGATGGCAACTGGGGCGGGGGACGGGGGATGAGGAGCCAGGGACTCACCCGAGTGCAGCCGCCTCCAGGCAGCGCCGGGGTAGGGGTGCTGAAGGAAAGCGAGTGTGAGCCGTGCGCAAGCTGTGGCGGCGACGGAGCAGCCTCAGGCTGAGGCGAGCTGACTAGCGGGCAGGAGGTGAGAGGGCGAGGGCCCGTGCGTCTCAGCCGAGCTTCTGTCACCGCCGCATGGCCGCCCCGGCAGGGCCTCGCTTAGCGCCTATATCCAATCGCTAGGGACCAAGAGAGGGGCCGGGATAACCGCGGCAGGCGGGCGGCCACGGTTAGAGAGCGCGTGTGGGGAGGCGGGGGGGCGATCAGTGGCCCCTTTTCTCTGCTCTCCGAGCTTCTCTCTCTCACCCTCCTCCTTTTGTCCCTCGAAGGCTCGCGGCGCTTGCGCATCCGCAACGCCGCCCAGCGGGAGTTGTAGTTCGTGATTCCTATCCACTAACGCTATGGAGAGGGCGGTGGACTACAACTCCCAGAAAGCATCGCGCGGACGAACCCCGAGCCGGGGGACGCCGAGAACACGGCGCCCGGCCCTCTCTGCAAGGACTGTCAATGGAGGCGCGGGGTGGTGGGATCGAGAACATGGCTGCACCTGGGGCCTGTTCCGCGGCCCGGGTGGGGGAGGGGAGCAGGGGCCAAAATCCAGACCGGTGGTGGCTCCTGCCTGTTCCTTGCGGAGCTCCAGCCAGCTTCAGCGGCCGCCGAAGACTCGCACTTACTCTTGCACCCGAGATTCCCTGCAAATTGCGAGACTGGGACATGGCAAAGGCCGGGGATCCCCAGGGCGGCCTGGCGGCCTCATTGCTCCTCCAGGGGATTTTCTCCGCCCTGCACCACCCTCTGGGACACAAAGAACTCCCGTTAGTTTTGTAAGCTTGCCTCAAAAGAAACATTTTGCCCAGACTTTGGACGGTGGAGAGGTGGGACTCCTGTTTTTATTTACCCCCTGCGGCTTTGCTCTCGTCTGCACTCGACATTTAAAAATAAAGTTGAGGAAAAGCCATGGAGTGGTGACAGATAACCTGATTTGTAGCCGGTTTTGCTCAGACTAAGCAGTTTTACTCAAGAGTATTCACCACCCACCGCACCCCCGCCGGTTATTTTGGCTTCTCAAGTGTCATTAGCTCATGAATTTTGGAAATGCAGAAACGTTACTGTTAACCTAAGTTAAAGTCAAAAGTTTAAAAAACTTGACCCAGAGATTATATACGTTAATATAAAGTGCGCGATTGACTGATTTTGTGATTTTTCTCCGCACTGGGGATTCAAGCAACGCCGGCCATCCTTCCCCTCCCCCTCCCCCTCCTCGGTAGGTGGCGACCACAGCAGCGCCTTTTCCAGCCTGTGCATCTGGCAAGAAAACTTTGCAAACAGCCACTCTTGATGTGCAGCAGTCCCCCCTTATCCGCGGGAAAATACCTTTCAACACCCCCAGTGGATACCTAAAACCCCAGATAACACCAAGCCCTACATACACTGTTTTTTTCCTATACATACCTTCCTCCTTAATCAACTTCGACTCTGCCGGAAATGTGGCAGCAGCTTCTCCAACAGCAGGCACAGCCTCTGCAGTGTTTACATTTCTCAGTCCAAACCTACTCCTGAATCTGTGTAACCATCCCTTACTTGCAGTAAAAGGCTTGGTGTCACTCCTTTCAGAGGATCCCTTGCTGAAGTCTTCGTATAGGCTCAGTGCTTTCTGGCGCAACACAGTGCTGTCAACCGGAACACATTTTCTGTTCATGTCTTCCACCCACAAACTTAATGCCTTTTCCATCTTAACTAAGCATTTATCACGCACTGTGGCAGTAACTTTGGCAGTTTGAGGTGCAACAGCAAAACTAGCACGAATTTCTTTTTCCTTCTTCACAATTTCACGGATAGAAGATTCGTTCTTACTGTAGATTTTAGCAACCTCAGCATAGGATTTTTTTTCTTTCCTTATTAAGTCAAGAATTTTCACCTTTTCACTTAAAGGAAGCACTTTTCGGCTTCTTTTTGGCATATCCAAATTGGTAGCATCAGTACTCTTGCGCTTTGGGGCCATTATTAAGTAAAAAAAGGTTACTTGAAGACCAGCTCTGCGATACCCAGACTGTTGATCTGATAACGGAGACAGCTACTAAGTGACTCATGGGAGGGAGCGTCTACAGCGTGGAGACGCTGGACAAAGCATGGGAAGATGTTAGAAAGTGAGTTGTCAGACAAAAGTTTATTTGGGCAAGATTACCCTTGTCATCATTTAAAATTTGGGGGGGAGATAGTGCCCTGCTTTTATGAATTTGCTTAATGCTTCAGAGTGGAATTTTGCTGCTTTTTCACGAACAACTCCAACTTTCTTGATGTTGAAGCAGTTCCTAAAACTCTTAAATCCTAAAGCAGTTTCTAAAACTTAAGCTGGCTTTGAATTGCCTCTAGACAAGAAAGCTGGCCCTTTGGGACAATGAACAGTGTATGGAACGCTATGTGGTTTCAACAACATCTGGAGGCCAAGCCTTTTTCTCAGCGTACTTATTTCACTTAGCATAATACTCTTCATCAACTGATGTTTCTCTCTCCCTCTCTCTTTTTTAAAATTTTGTTTTATTTTCAGAGAGAGGGGATGGGAGAGAGAAACATCGACTGGTTGTCTCTCCCATGTCCCCTACTGGGGACCTGGCCAGGAACCCATGCATGTGCCCTGACTTGAATCAAATCAGGGACCTCTTGGTTCACAAGCCGGCACTCAAGCCACTGGGCCACACCAACCAGGGCTCTCTTTCTCCCTCCCTTCCCCTCTCTTTAAAAACGAATAAATATGTAATATTTTTTTAAAAAACACATTGGAGCCCTGTCTGCTGTGGCTCAATGGGTTGAGTGCCAGCCTGCAAAATAAAACGTTGCCAGTTCAATTCCCAGTCAAGCAATATGCCTGGGTTGCAGGCCAAATCTCCTATTGGGGACATGCAAGAGGCTACCAGACATTGATGTTTCTCTCCCTCTTTCTCCCCTCCTCCCCCTCTTTCTAGGAATAAATAAATAAAATCTTTAGCCCTGGCTGGAGTGGCTCAGTGGATTGAGTACCATACTGTGAAGCAAACATGCGTGGACACATTTCCCAGTCAGGGCACATGCCTGGGTTACAGGCCAGGTCCCCAGTAAGGGGGCGTGTGAGAGGCACCCACACATTTAAAAAGTTTCCCTCACTTTCTTTCTCCTTTCTTTCCCATCTCTCTAAAAATAGATAAATAAATCTTTAAAAAATGTAAAATAAATTCTTTAAAACACACACACACACACACACACACACACACACACACGGGATCTGGCCCTGGCTGGGTAGCTCAGTTGATTACAGCATCCTCTCAATATGCCAAGACTGACCATTTGATCTCCAATCTGGGCATATACAAGAAGCAACCAATGAATGTATAAATAAGTGGAACAACAAATTGATCTTTCTTTCTCTCTCTCTTTCTCACCCCTCTTCTTCTCTATCTCTAAAATCAATAAGTAAAAAACATATTTTTTAAAAGATTTTATTTATTTATTTTTAGAGAGGGAAGGGAAGGAGAAAGAGAGAGAGAAACATCAATGTGCGGTTTCTGGGGACCGTGGCCTGCAACCCAGGTATGTGACCTGACTGGGAATCGAACCTACGTCACTTTGGTTCACAGCCCGCGCTCAATCCACTGAGCTATGCCAGCCAGGGCTTAAAAAAATATATTTTTAAATAAAAGGAATCTGGTGATATTTGAATCTCTTCAGAAGTTCTGAAGAATAATCACCCCTACCTGGCTGGTGTAGCTCAGTGGGTTGAGCACGGGCCTGTGAATCAAACAGTCGCTGGTTCAATTTCCAGTCAGAGCACGTGTCTGGGTTGCAGGCCAGGTCCTCAGTGTGGGGTACATGAGAGGCAACCACACATTGATGTTTCTCTCTCCCTCTCCTTTCCTTCCCCTTCTCTAAATATAAAAAAAAATAAAATATTTACAAAAAGAATAATCACCCCTTCCTTGGGTGTTTTATGGGGGTTTTTAGTATTTTATTTCCTTATTTCTTAGAGAGAGAGGAAGGCAGGGAGAAAGAGATGGAGGGAAACATGAATGTGTAAGAGAAACATCCATTGGTTTACCAGGAACTGAACCAGTGGCCTTTTCATTTTTGAGACAACACCCACCCTACTTGGCTACACCAGTCAGGGCCTTGGGTTTTTAATAGTTGGTGCCAGGAGTGACACATTATCATGTGTCCAACTCCAGGATAGGAACCCCTGACTACCCATGCTGACCACCCACATTACACCACTTGGTCAAGGTCATTGTTGAGATCAATTAGTCCTTCTTTTAAAGGACTAAATGCTGGTCAGGCCCAGAACAACATGTCTCACTGGATTGGGTGTTGTCCTGGCACATGCCAGGATTGTGGGCCAGTCCCTAGTTGGGGTAGGAGAGATAACCAATGGATGTGTTTCTCTTACAGATTGATGTTTCTCTCCCTCTTTTTCTTCCTCCTTTCCCCTATCTCTAAAAATACATAAAAGCTTTATTTTAAAACAAAGGTGCCCTTTCAGATCTAAACTGAATAATATTTTTGTCACTGTCACATACTTTAAATTGCCCCAAACCATATTCCTAGAAAAAGCTGAGATACTCTTTTTGTTGGTGGTGGTGTTATTCAGTCACAGTTGTCCCCATTCTCCACCCCCCCACCCCGTTGTTCTCCCTTGCCCCATCCAGTCCCTGCTCCCAAAGACAATCCCTGCATTGTCCTTGTCCACGGATCCCTTGTATGTGTTCCTTGATTTGACTCTTCCTTTCCTTTTCCTTGTTATCCCCCTAACCCCTCCCCTCTGGTCACTGTCAGTTTGTTCTTTATTTCCATGTCTCTGTTTTTTTTGGCTCATTTGTTTGTTTTGTTGATTTGGTTCCACTTACATGTGAGATCATATGGTATTTGTCTTTCACTGCCTGGCTTATTTCACTTAACATAATGCTCTCCAGTTCCATCCATGCTGTCACGAAAGGTAAGAGTTCCTTCTTTCTCTCTGCTGTGTAGTATTCCATTGTGTAAATGTACCACAGTTTTTTGATCCACTCACTTACTGATGGGCATTTAGGCTGTTTCCAACACTTGACTATTGTAAGTAAAAGTTGAGATACTCTTGACACAATTATTTTTTAACATATCCAGTGTTTTGATGAATACTAAACAGAGATCTTTTTAGTTTCCACATAACTGCTTAATGCAGACACAGTATCTTCTGTGTTCCATTTCTTGTTTTTTCTTTACAGTATACATAGTACAGTATATATAGAGAATAGGATGTAAAATACATATAGCAGTTTGATCTATGAGATCAGTGTCCCCACTCAGGACTTGCATGCCCAGTTCCCATCGTATGGGTAGGGCCACAGTAACATCTTTAGCTGCTAAATGGTGTCTGTCCTCTAGGAGTTAACACCTTGGTGATTATTATGAGGATGCTTTTTTAACTGATCACACAACATTGTTTTTAAATAGTTTTTTGTTTGGATAACTTAATAATCAAATAATATTTAGAATCCTGTATAAATAACCTCTTCCAAAGGTGAAGAAAAATAAATCCAAGTTATAATTTATTTATAATAATTAATAATGTAGAGGTTCTAAATAGACCTTCCAACTCTTATTATGCCTCTGGTGCAAACATCTGCCATCTGCAGTAAGCCTAATATTCATGTAATACCAGTTGAAATAAACAGTTTTATTTGTTGAGTTAACCAGATTTAGACAAACATTATATTCTATTTATTATTACGTTTGTATTGCTGTGATTGTTGTGTAACTTAATATTTTTGTTTGTTTTTAAGATTTTATTTATTTTTTAGACAGAGGGAAAGGAAGGGAGAAAGCAAGGGAGAGAAACATTGATGTGAGAGAGAAACATCAATTGGTTGCCTCTTGCATGCCCGCAACTGGGGACCTGGCCAGCAACCCAGGCGTGTGCCCTGATTGGGAATTGAACCTTCGACCTTTCAGGTTGCAGGCAGGCATTCAACCCGCTGAGCCACACCAGCCAGGGCTTAATTTTTAAAAAGTAAAATTTCTATAGTATTTTCTCTGACTCACTCAGTGATATGGGGGATCAGAGGATATACAAATAAAAATTTTTTACAAACTTTTAATTAAATATTATATACTAATTATATATAACAAGTTAGCATTCAAAACATTATTTACAAACATCTTATGAACAAAATGCCTGTTTCATTTCTAAATAAATATCTTGCTCATTTTAAAATTTTTCTTTAAAAATTGTTCTCTTTTTATTTCTAGTATCAAGCCAATGTTCTGTTTCTTGATTCTTTTTTTAATTTTTGAAGTTTTTCTATTACAGTTTACATTCAACATTATTTTGTATTAGTGGTTAGACAATCATATACTTTACAAAGGGTACTCCTTGATATTTCCAATAGGTTTATTAATTCTTAACCTTTGCTTAATTACCAAGCCTTCCCTCTTTTTCTGGTGAAGTATAGCAATCCTTTTAACCCCCTTCAAGACCTTGAGTATATTATAATTAAGGTAGATACACTTGGGAAAGTTTTTATCTAAGAATAAAGGGAATGTTTTAATAATGAATTAGAGGAGAAAACAGAAGTCAATAATGATGGTGTTCAAATGTGAAATAAGCCCACCATCAGTGTGCCAAGTACTTTAATTGTTTTTCCAGCAGTGGGAAAGTGTTCAATAATCCTCACCCTTTCCCCCTGAACCTAGGGAGCAGACTGGCCAGGTTGTACATTGTACCCGGGGCCTTTGACTGACTTCATCCATTCCAGCAAATTGTGCTCTCCAACCCCAAATGAACTCAGTCTAGTCTCTGGGTAATGAATAAGTAAGGAGCAACAGGAGAGAATCTGAGCACCTATTAAATTCAGAAAAGGCTGAGAAACAGTCTCTGCCCTCCAGAAATGTATAATAATGGCTAACATTTATTGAACATTCCTTCGGTACCAAATGCTGTGCCCAACACACTAGATCACCTCACTGCATACTGACAATGCCCTGTGGTAAGTAGCTTAGAGGGCCCCCATATACTAAAAAAGTTCAAAAAGGTTAAATAACTTAGCCAAGGATACAGAGAGGACAAAATCCATATTCTAATCTAAGTCTGTCTGTGTCCTCTCCTGAATTCTTTGTCTATTTTTAGACTACAGGCAGATACAGTAAATGAATGAAATACAAAGTACACTCAGGTATAACGGCAATGGATAGTATGAGAAGGTTGAAGATGAGGCAAGAACTTTTCGTGGAGGAGGTAGATTTGCAATTAATATTAAAGAATGGATGGAATTTAAAAAATAAAGTAACATGAGAGGAACTCTCTTAGCCTTCTAATACTGCTGATCAAAGACATCCTTTTAGAAAAAAACAAATTATGCATTTAGTGAGCATACATTCATTCTTTAAAAATGTATAGAAATGAGCTCATACTATGCATGTTATTCTCATCAGTCCCCTAATGATGGACATTCACGTTATTCTATTTTTGCTATGTTTGTTGCTTGGCATGTTTTTATGAGTATATTTTCAAAGCAGATTCTTAGTAGAATTATCACAAAACATCTGTGCACCTAAAATTTTTATGCATATTGCCAATTTACCCTCCAAAATAATTGTACCACTGTTAATTTTGGTGGAAAGTAGCATTTTTACGCTGTTTTTATATGCATATTAATTATGAACAAAGTTGGGTGCCTTTTCACATTTTTATTAGCCATTTGCATTTATGTTTCTGCAAACAATATCATTTGCATTTTCACAATTACATCCTACGCGTTTTTCCCTTATCCTCTTGTATGAGTGCTTTATAAATTAAAGAAAAACAACTTTTGTTATGTGTGTTACAAATATGTCCCTGTTTTGCCTTTTGACTGTGACATCTTTTTATGTAATTGTTACACTGGTTTTGTTTTCACATGGTCAAAGTTATCAATTTTTTTCTAAAGATTTTATTTATTTATTTTTAGAGAGAGGAGAAAGGAAAGGGAAAGAGAGGGAGAGAAACATGGATGTGGGAAATATGCAGTTGCCTCTCTGGAGCCCCCATTCGGGGACCTGGCCAATAACCGAGGCACGTGCCCTGACTGGGAGATATTTGGTTTGCAGGCTGGCATTCAGTCCACTGAGTCACACCAGTCAGGGCTCAATTTTTTCTTTATGTCTTCGGTGTTACAAAATTGGTGGTGAGAAAAGCCTCCTCCACACCGAGATAGATAAAGAGAGACATATGTGTACACATACATTCTTCCCATAGCAAGATTTCTTTACTTTTCTCTAGCATAGTCCTCGGTATGCTAGGGCTGTCTGGGGCTTTCCATTTCAGCGGCCCATTAAGGCTCTATTTCAAGGTAGTCTACACACTCCAGCCCAGGGCGGTAGGGTGGAGGTAGTGGTGGGGGGTGGGGCATCATTTTCTGTTGCCCCTTTCAACGCTGAGAGGGCTTCTGGGACTCCCTAAGCTTCAGGCTTTTCACTTGTTTGGTAGCCCCAGGCCATTGTTTTCCACCCAGAGCTGAAGTCTTTCTCCACCCTGCTCCTGGAGCCTTGCCTTTCCCTGCAGGCTCCCAACACCTCCTTATTGCCTTTTATCTGTTTCTTTGGTGCCTGGGATCTCAATGGTTCTGGGCGTCCCAGGAAATCCCAGAATCACAGTGGCCGGAGGAGTATTTCTGAGGGTACTTAGGTATTGGGTGAGGGAGGTGGGAAAAAGGACCCATGATCTTCCTGAATCCTGCTTCAGTCTCAGTCACCTGGTCGAACAGCTTTGAACAAAAGCCGACTTGGGTTGGACCTCTGACAATTCTGATTCTTAGTAAAAATTGTGAACAGATATTCTGATTTTATAGTTCAGTGTTCATGACTTGCTCAGGAGTTAGCCTCCCCAATCCTCCTCCAGGAGGAGGCTGTCTAAGCCAGACAGCATCATTGACCTAAATAGTGAAAACATGCTGTTTTTTAAAAAATTGATTTCAGGAAGAGAGAAATCACTGATTTGTTGTTCCACTTATTTATGCATTAATTGGTCAGTTCTTGTATGTGCTCTGACCAGGGATGGGAAAACACACCCTTTCACTGAAGAGAAAATGTCAGTGATTCTAAAGGATTTAAAAAAATAGTTGTTTAATATTCATATATTTGTGAATTTTCTAGGTTTCGTTCTGCAGTTGATTTCTAGCTTAATTCCATTGTGATCGGTAAAGATATTTTGTATGATTTCAATCCTCTTTTAAGGTTTTATTTATTTATTTTTCGAGGGAGGGGAAGGGAAAGAGAGAGAGAGTGAGAGAGAAACATCCATGGCCTGAAACCCAGGAATGTGCTCTGACTGGGAATCCAACCAGCAACTTTCACTTGGCAGGAGGACACCCAGCCCACTGAGCCGCACTAGCCTGGGCTCCCTTTAGCATTTCTTGTGGGGTGGATTTACTAGTAATGAACTCCCTCAACTTTTGTTTATCTGGAAATGTCTTTGTTTCTCCATTATTTTTGAAGGATAGTTTTACTGGATGTAGAATTGTTGGTTGATAGATTTTTTTCTTTCAAGATTTTAGATATGTCATCCTACTGCCTCTGGCCACTGGTAAGAGGCTTTTCTCTTGTTGCTTTCAAGATTCCCTGTTTGTCTTTGGGTTTGGCAATTTTACCATCATTCATCTTTGTAGGGACCTCACTGAGTTTTTCCTTCTTGGAATTCATTCAGTTTCTTGGATGTGTTTATTTTTGTCTTCTTTCAAATACGGGAAGTTTTCAGACATTATTTCTTCAAATATTTTTCTGACCCTTTATCTCTTTTTTCTTTCTAAATTCCTGTGTTTTTGTTGTTATTCTTGATAGTGCCCCACAGTCCCTCAGGCTTTGCTCATTTTTTTTAATTCTTTTTTCTTTTTTTTCTCATGCTGATTTTTTCCAATTGCTTTATCTTCAAATTTAATGATCATTTCCTCCTGTTCAAAGCTACTATTAAATGCGTCTAATAAATGTTTCGTTCCAGTTATTGTATTTCTATTTGGCTCCTTTTGATAATTTCTATCTCTGTATTAATATTCTCATTTTGTTTACATTGTTTTCCTGATTTCTTTTAGTTTTTTTCTGTCCACATTTTCCTTTAGCTCATTGTACATATTTAAAATAGTTGATTTAATATCTTTTATGAGTATTTACAATATCTTGGCTTCCTCAAGGATGATTATTCTTTTTTTCCTGTGAATGAGCCATGCTTTCCTGTTTCTTTGCATGCCTGGTAATTTCTTACAAAGAATGGGACATTCTGAGTATCATAATGTAGAAGCTCTGAGTATTACAATGTGGAAAATCTGATTCTGTCACTCCTTAGAGGTTGCTGATTTTGCTTGTAAAGAGTTTGTGTCTTTTCCAAACTATTTTCCTAAGGCATGTATTCCTCATTACATGTGGTTTCTATGTTATTATCTCTGCAGTCAGCCAGCAACCTGGAACAATTCCCACCTTTTCCACCAAAATAGAAGGTTCTAGTCCCATACATTTTCCAACAGATACCTCCAGGGAAGCTGCTGTTGCCTAAGGAGGGCAAAACCAAGGCAATGGTCTGCCCTAGTCCCTTAGAAAACCACCAGACCAACCCAAATGCTCAACCCACAACTTCTCACAAGCCCAGATATTGAAAGACAAGATTGCCACTGACCACTCTGGCACCAACCCAGCCGCTCCTGGAGCACAGGCTGCTCTCCTCACAGTCCCAGTGGGGGCTGAGGAATGGGCAGTACAGCTGGTTAGTGTACACTGGTTATGAAAAATCAGCAGGCTCTCCCTCCCAAGCACTCTCTTGGTGGTTATACATGTTTGGTTAGTTTCCACAGTTTTGAAATTGTTGATTATAATTGTTCTTACCTGTTTAAAGTTTACTTCAGTGGAGGAAGAGCTAACTCCTAGAGCTTCCTCCTTCACTATTTTGTATGACACAGAATGGATCTTTTTGGTCATAGGATTTTTTTCTCAGCTTTATTGAGATATATTTGATATATAACATTGTGCAAGATTAAGGTGTACACCATAATGATTTGACATATGTATATATTACAAAACGATTACCACAGTAAGGTCAGTTAACACATCCATCACCTTACACAATAATTTTTTTTGTGTTTGTGACAACGGAGTGGATTTTTAAAAATGAACTTAAGTGCACTCATTTTAAGAATACAGTTCTAGCCCTGGCTGGTGTAGGTAAGTGGATTGAGCATGGGCCTGTGAACCAAAGGGTGGCCAGTTTGATTCCCAGTCAGGGCATATGCCTGGGTTGTGGGCCAGGTCTCTAGTAGTGGGGTGCACAAGAGGCAACCACACATTGATATTTCTCTCTCTCTTTCCTCTTCCCTTCCCCTCTCTCTAAAAATAAATACATAAAATATTTTATGTATTTATTTTTAGAGGGGGAAGGGAGGGAGAAAGAGAGAGAAACACTGATGTGCGGTTGCTGGAGGCCATGGCCTGCAACCCAGGCATGTGCCCTGACTGGGAATCGAACCTGCGATGCTTTGGTTCGCAGCCCACGCTCAATCCACTGAGCTATGCCAGCCAAGGCAAATAAAATATTTTTTAAAAAAGAATACAGTCTCTATCTCTCTTAAAGTTTCACAGAAAATAGAGTCATTCAATAGTCTTCTGTATTCAGGAGACTGTCTTCTATTACTTAGGAGGGGTTTTTTAAATTTTTTTTTTTAAAGATTTTAGATTCACCGGGAATCATACCAGTGACCTTTCACTTTGCACGATGATGATGCCCAATTAACTGAACCACACCAGCCAGGGCTTATTTGACTTTTTCAATTTTAATTTCTTGATAACAGAGATCTCACCTCATACATTTTTTTAAAGATTATTTATTTATTTACTTTTAGAGAGAGGGAAAGGGAGGGAGAAAGAGGAAGAAAAATAAAGAGAGAAACACACCAGCCAGGGCTCATCTCACACATTTTTTGACCCTCAGCCCTGGGACAGTGCAAGTGCCTGTCTCCTGGCAGATGTGTAACAGAGTAAGTATTGGCCAGTTGTTGCCAATCAGGAGCATAGGTCCCTTGTCACCAGGTTTTCTGACTGAGAGAAGCCAGAAATTTGAATTTTGGTAGAACTCTCCTAATTTTTAATCATATCAATATTCAGAATAGAAAGATTAAAAAAAAACAGTAAAATAAATGAGAGGAAGGAGTTTACAAATGAACATATTGGAATAGTGCTAACTTCTTCCCTTGCAGAACTGACTGATTTGGGATTTCTGAAAACATCCCTGGACCTCATTTTCCAAAAGTAATATTCTGTGTGTTCACCTAGTCACACTTAGCACCCCGACATTGTTTAGAAAACAAACAAAATAATAAATCTGAAGTTGCTAACTAGAAAATGATCTATGGGGAAATTTTGTCTCTGTCTATGCAGTTGTTCATTTTAAAAAAGTATTTGTTGCCCTGGCAGGTGTGGCTCATTGGATTGAGTGCCGACTTGCAAACTGAAGGGCAACTGGTTTGATTCCCAATCAGAGCACATGCCTGGGTTGCAGGCCAGGTCCCTGTCTGGGGGTGTGTGAGTGGCAATTAACCAATCGATATTTCTCTAGCACATTGATGTTTTTCTCCCTCTCTTTCTCCTTCCCTTCCCCTCTCTCTAAAAATAAATAAATAAAATCTCTTTAAAAAGGTATTTGTTCACTTTATTGAAATATATTTGACATACAACATTGTGTAAGTTTAAAATGTACAACATTATACATTTACATATTATAATGTGAGTGGCACTGTAGCATTAGTACCTCTATTACATCACATAAGTATCAACATCTTTTTGGGGGTGTGAATAATTAAGATATTGTCCCTTAGGTAGTTTGATGTATTTGCTTTTTTATTAAATAAAAATGTAAGAACAATTTTAAACAATTATATAGGGCAAAATTCCAAGACATTGATCAATTAAAATAGATACAGTTAATCTTATAGATTACCCTAAAAGACAACAGGTCCAAAATGTTGACTAAGTTATAGAAAACCATTCATTTAATAAAGGAGAATTAAAAGCTGAAAATAAATTTTATTTTATTGTCTCCACTTGTTGGTTTACAAAAGATAAAGCACAAATGAATGAAAATCCACTATTTAATGTGGAAAATGTGTTGAAATTTGGTTCCATCACATTTTTTATTTTTGTTGGAGTATTTTTTGTTTTATGTAGTTTTAATTCTGTTAATGCAATCGGACAAGAGCACAAATTTTGAGCAGTTTTATAAATTTTCAAAGCGAGCACATCTTGGGCCCAGAACCCAGATGAAGAACAGTGACGTCTCAGAAACCACCCCCCACCCATCGAGGTCACTGCCTCCACCGCTGATCCTACTGCCCCAAATTCCTTTCCTACAAATTCAATTTGCCTGTTCTGAACTTTATATCAATGAAATCATGGCGTGTATGTACTCTTTGTATCCTTTTTTCTCATTCGATATTATGTTACGGGATTCATCCATGTGGTTTTAAGTAGCAATAATTGGTTTCATCATGTTTTGATGATAGGTTTGATTCTCATTAAAACATAAAATAAAGTATAGGTGCTAATTTCTAAATTGCATTGTTCTGGGTAGTACCATGAAGTAAAACACAGAGCACAATTTTTAAGAGATTTTATTTATGTACTTTTAGAGAGGGGGGAAAGGAGGGAGAGAGAGAGAGAGAAAAGATGTGAGACAGACCTTGACCGGTGGCCTCTCACAAGCCCCAACCGGGGACTGAACCTGCACCCCAGGCACAGGCCCTGACCCCTGACCCCTGACTCCTGACCCGATGGCCCTGGGTCTGTGGGGAGGACGCCCAGGCCGCCGAGCCGCACCAGTCAGGGCTGGCGCACTGTTTTACCAATGTCTTAAAAGAGGAGCAGAAAACAAGTAACACTTGTCCCCAAATAAAAGGTTTACTTTGTTTTCAAGTGAAGTGAAATGATCTCTGATCTATTTCATGACATATTGAAGACAAACATAGAAAACTAAAGATTTTATTAAAAATCTGACTAGGAAATTTCATTCTCTCGCAGTTTCAGAAAACAGAGCGACTCTCTGGCGGCCCTTCTCCTTCAGAGAAGGCCAGTGAGCAGCGGCCACGGGGCCCAGCCAAAATGGCGCGACCCCCAAGCCCCACTTCCACAAGGCCTGGCAGGGGCGTTGCCGCATGGTTTGAGGGGGGCTGGGCGGGGCGGCAGACGCGCGGTCTGGGAGGCACAGCGGCGGCATCGCCCCTCACCCTGCCCTGCGTGTGCACCCGTGTGGCCCGCAGGGACGCGCCCCGCCCCGCGGAGGGGCACCACTGGGCAGTGAGCCCCAGGTGTCCGGGCCCAGCTGGGAGGAGTTGAGGGTGGCCGGCGTCGGCAAAAAGGTGGCCCGGACCTTCGGGCTCTCTGTGGACCTGAGCAGGTGGAGCAAGCCCAGCCGCCGAGTCCCTGCTGGCTGACTGAAGGGGTCCCGCTCCAAGTCCCCTCTTCCCCAGGAAGCCCTCCGCCGGGGATAGGGAGACGGTTCTGCGGCACAACTGCAGTGAACCGCCCAGCTGACAGGACCAGTCATTCCCCTCCAGGGGCATCCGACCTTTTGGCGTCTCTGGGCCACACGTTAAATACATTGTGACACATAATCACAAAAAAATCTCATCATGTTTTAAGGAAATGTGAGATTTTGCGTTGGGCCGCATCACAGCCACCCTGAGCCGCATGCGCCCGCGGACGGCAGGTTGGACACAGTGGAAGGAGAAAGCCGGAGTCATCGGAGAAGAGAAGAACGTCAAGGCCTTCGCCAGTCTTCCCATGACCGGCGTCAATGCCTGGCTCTCCGGCATCCAGGCGCAAAGAGCCAAGGAACTGCAGAACAGGATGTGGAAAAGAAAAAATAAAGGGCTGTTGGCAACTTGTGATAAAATTTAAAAATAATAATAATAAAACAAAATGGACAAATATTTATTTGTCCATTATGTATGTAAATAAGTATGTAAATATTTATTTACAACAAATATCTGGATATTTGCCACATTCCAGCTGTGTTTTAGGCACCAACAGAGACGTTAAGTTTAAACACTGACATGGAACATTATTTTGGCTCCTTAAATGTATGGTGGCCACATAGTCCAACTCAAGTTCTAGCAAAAATGCAAGCAGTGCTTGCCTAAACCTAGTTAATCAAATCAACCAGGTTTTTGTATTTTAAAATACAGAACACAGCCTTGGCTGGTGTGGCTCAGTGGATTGAGTGCTGGCCTGCAAACCGAAAGGTCACGGGTTCGATTCCCAGTCAGGGCACATGCCTGGGTTGCAGGCCATGCCCTCAGTTGGGGGCGAGTGAGAGGCAACCGACCAATGTATCTCTCACATGTCAGATGTTTCTCTCCTTCTCTTTCTCCCTCCTTTACCCTCTCTCTAAAAATAGATAAAATCTTTTAGAAAATAAAATAACATACAAACACAGCTGTGACTGAAAGCCTACTGTTAAACCATTCCCTTCGATCCATAGCTGGCTGTCTCCTTTGAGATGGGGTGTACTAAGGTTCTGCGGATTTGGTCCCTCTGGGGTGAAGGGGGAAACTTTTTAAATGAGAGCCAAAAGAGGGATACTTGAGGGAGGCTTTGAAGGATGCATGAAGGATGCATGGAACTTGCCTAGCAAAGGACATGGGGGGAGGGGTATGAAGGCAAAGAGAGGGTAGGTACCCGCTGCACATACTAGTGCATGCTGGTGCAGACAGCAGAGGAGAAGAAATGCAGCTTGTATTCATTCATTCATTTTTCATTCATTCGTGTTTCCATCCAGTATATATTTTCCACTGCTTGTGAGCTTTTCTCCTATATAAGCTCCCTGAAGACAGCAACTAAGCTTCATTCATTGTCCCACCCTCTGAGCCTAGGACAGTGCCTAGCTCACAGCATACATTTGGTGTTTGCTGTCTGAGTGAATGAAGGTAGAACACAGGCTTTGAAACCTTAGATCTAAGTCAGCCACGTCCTTCCTTTAAGATCCTCAGAATCAGCCCTGGCTGATGCGGCTCAGTGGGTTGAGCGCTGGTCCCTGAACCAAAAGGTTGCTGGTAATTGATTCCCAGTCAGGGCACAACAATGTGTCAATGTGTCTCTCCCTCTCTTTCTCCCTCCTTTCCTGTCTCTCTAAAAATAAATAAATAAAAATCTTACCAAACACACACACACACACACACACACACAAAAGCACAAAACTTCAGCATCATTGCCCAAACTCTCTGAATCACATTTTTTCTCATCTGCAAGTTGGGAAGGAAAACATCTATTTCTTAGGGAGACTATCTCTTAGTGAGAGATTCTTTAGCAAATTTATTTTGACCTACCATATTGCTTAGCAGGCATTCAAGGAACATTTTGTTGCTTTGTTTAGGGATGTGCTAGGTTCTGTGGGGGAGGCAGAGAGAAATATGGCACTGTCCTTGGCCTCAAGGAGATTATAGACTTGTGGGAAGACAGCAAATAGGTTATCATACGGTAGGACCAGGGCAATTACAAGGAGAACCCGGTCAGGAACACTTGAGTCAGGTTTTGAAGGATGCATGGAACTTTCCTAGCAAAGGAGGTGGGGTAGGGGGTGTTGAAGTCAAAGAGAAGAGTGTGTCAAAGAGACAGAAGTGTCACAATGCACAAGTCACAGAGGGAACGGCAAAGAGTTTGTGAGGGCCAGGGCTCAGGGCCAGGAGCAGGTCAGAACTCAGGGCTGGAAAGAGACTTGGGTCTGATCGCAATGGGCCTGCTGTGCCACCTAAGCAGTCTGTGCTGGGCGCAGGAGCCAGGACGCCTGTCATTCCAGCCTCTTTGTCTAGGTGAAATTGTGCCACCCACTCAGGGAAGCTGGTATAAACTACTCTTCAAAACAATAACAAAACTTTTATTCAAGTATTTTATTTTACACAGGATAAAATGATTTATTTGTAAGTGTTTAGTTTAAATGAGTTTTGACAAGTATTTACCCCCACCACAATCAAGATATAAAACAATTCCATCACTCTAGAAAGTTTCCTCTCACCCTTTCACATCCCATGAGCCTCTCCCCTGGACTCTGGGCCCTGGCAATTCCTCATCTGCTTCCTGTCCTGCTCTAGAATTTCACTCAAATGGATCATCCAGTATGCAGCTTTTGTGTCAGGCTTATTTCACCCCCTCAGCCTAATGTTTTAGAGATTAATTCTTGTTATTGTTTATATCCCTTTTACCCCTGAGTGGTAGTCCTTTGTATGGAGCTGTCACAGTTTGTTCAGCATGGTAAATATCGGATTGTGCCAGCTGGGGGGGTGCGTTTATGTGTGGAGCAGCTGTGAGTGTTCTTGTATAAGTCTTTGTGTGCACGTGTTTTCACTTCTTTGGGTAAACAGCTGGCAGTGGAATTGTGGGGTCTTAGGGTAAATTTAACTTTTTAATAACTGCCAAAAAGAGAGAGAGGAAAAGAGAGAGGGGAGGGAGAGAGAGAGAGAGAGAAGGAGAGGAGGAGGAAAGAAGAGAGAGAGGAGAGGAGAGAAGGGGAAGAGGAGAAGGGAGCATGTACCAGCCAACATTCAGCTTCCCTAGGGCCAGTGGGGAGAATTATGGTGGCAAAAAGCAGCCAGATTATCTAGGCGAGGGGAGGAGATATGGGGCATCTTGGCGTCACTCATCCACACACCCACATATCCGTTCCAGTCCAGGCCACCATGGCCACCACTCATGTCCTGAGAGTGTCGTCTCTCCAAACACGTGAGCCATTCAGAATACTACATGGGATCCCAGGAGCCCTTATGAAAATGCCAGGAGATGTGGGGCCAGGAGTCCTCTGAGGCCTGAGAACAGGCAGTCTGAGGCCTCAAGGAACAAGGTGTAGGAAAGGCAGGAGGTGGGACAGGGTAGGAGCTCAGGACTTATGGAAAGGCAGCACCCAGCAGGCCTTTAGGAGAGCTCTCAGGACCCTGGGCTCAGAATGGAGGCACCTCCCTGGTGAGCATCCCTGCCAGGCCCCAGAGAGGCCTGTTGGTGCACGCCCAGGGTGCTCAGCCCCTGCACTGACAGCCAGTTCCTTGCAAACCTTGGAGGTGTAAAAGGGAAGATGGAACTCTCTGAATAAATTGCATAGTAACAAAAGCAAAGGGGAAGGGGAAGAAACGCAGTCCTGAGGCTGCAGTGAGGGCCCTCCCCCACCCACATTCCTCTTGCCGCACTTAAGAAACGTGGGAGAAGCAGCAGGCTGGCGTGGAGGCCCCATGCCTCCTGGCGGTGCCGCACATTCAGGCCTTAGGCCTATGCTGGGCTCCACTCTGCCATTATTGCCTTCCACCCGGGAGCAAAGTTTCCAGAACACTTTGTAAAATAAGAACACAGTGGTTTTCAGTGTGGAGGCATTAATAAGCTGTTCCTAATGGGCTTCCTGTCGCAGTCCTCAGGGCACCTGCTTGCTGCAAGTTCCTCCTGGATCCAGCCTACCTTGACCCTGGGCCAACTTGGCACAGGAGGTGCAGATAACATTGGGAGGCTTAGGAACAAATCCTCAAAGGCAAACCTGCAGAACCAGACGGAGTCTTTTGTGAAATTCCCAGGCCAGAGCTCTGAGCCCCCAGGCCTCTCTGTGCACCTGGCCCTGGTTTGATCTCTGAGGTAGTTGCTGTTCTCTTTTGCAACTGCTTTCATGTCAGGTTTCAGCTCCAGGTTGCGTCCTGAGAACCCTCTCTGCAGGTCCATTCTTGTACAGTTTGAAAGCCCTTGACCTTTCCCAGTTGCCACATACACACTTTTGTTTTCTGCTCACCCAGGTGGAACACCTGGAGCAGAATTTTCACAAAACAGGCTTTCAGTGGCCCCCACAGATGGACTTTGTCCCAAGCTCAGTTCTGTACAAAGTGTGTATGTGTGAGAGGGTGGATGAGTGCATTTTATATACTTATTCACAAGGTTCAGGTTTTCAGACCTTCTGCTTTCTGTGGACTTGATATGATACAACTTTGGTGAAAAATGTTTGTTTGCACAAAAAGACAAATGTTATGGTTCTCCTTATATGCAGTACTTAGAGCAGTCAAATTCACTGAGACAGAAAATAGAACAGTGGTTGCCAGAGGCTGAGGGGCTGAGGGAATGGGGTGGTGTTGTTTAAAGAACATAGAGTTTCAGGTTTGCAAGATGAAAGGAATTCTGGAGGTGGGTTGTAGAGCAATATGAATGTACATAACACTACTGAACTGTACACTTAAAAATGGATAAAATGGGACATTTTATGTTAAGTGTATTTTACCACAGTTAAAATACAATGTGCTTGGTCTATAGAAGATGGTGAATGTTTTGTGGCTTTGTAAGACCTAGCAGCAGATGGCTTTGTGCGTAAGGACAAACATCAAACACAAGCTCTTTGCAGGCATGGAATATGATCAGAAGTTAGGATGTGCCATCGATGTGGTTAGGGTGATACGACAAAGGTGTCACAGATATGCAGTGTGGCACATCCCAGGGGATGTGTGTCCCTAGTAGAGACATACCCTAGAGACATACCCCAGCAGCCTGAGTTTTGCTTTTGGCCAGAAGCTGCTACCATGGGCTGCCCTTCTTCTTGGTTTCTAAGGCTTCAGAACAGAGAGTGTCTCTGTTTTGAAGAGGGAACATTCAATGCACATTTGTTTTCTACCAAGACACGTCAGGACCACATTTTACAACAAGGCCTTGTTTCATCTGCTATTTCTCCTGGGAAGAAAAGATGTATGAATATTGTTTTCGGTCCTGGCTGGTGTGGCTCAGGTGGTTGGGAGTTGTACTGAAAACTGAAAGGTTGCTTGTTCAATTCCCAGTTAGGGCACATGCCTGGGTTGTGGGCCTGGTGTCTGGTCGGGGCATGTGCAATATTTCTCTCTCACATAGGTTTTTCTCTCCCTGTTTCTCCCTCCCTTCTCCTCTCTCTGAATAAATAAATAAAATCTTTTAAAAATTGTTTTGGGATTAATACTGAATATAATTTGTTTAATACTTTTTTTAAGATTTAAAAAAAAGATTTATTTATTTATTTATTTTAGAGAGGGAAGGAAGGGAGAAAGAGAGAGAGAGCGAGAGAGAGAGAAACATAAATGTGCAGTTGCTGGGGGCCATGGCCTGCAACCCAGGCATGTGCCCTGACTGGGAATCGAACCTGCGACACTTTGGTTCGAAGCCTGTGCTCAATCCACTGAGCTACACCAGCCAGGTGAATATAATTTAAAAAAATATATTTTATTTATTTGTTTTTAGACAGAGGGGAAGGGAAGGACAAAGAAAGAAAGAAAGAGAAACATCAATTGGTTGCCTCCTGCATGCCCCCAACTGGGAATCTGGCCCACAACTCAGGATATGTGCCCTGACTGGGAATCCAACCATCAGTCTTTCCGTTCATAGGCCAGTATTCAATTAATTGAGCCATACCAGCCAGGATCAGAATAGTTTTTTTAATGTCAGGCTTATTTTGAAAAATTATGAGTTCATTTCAAACATAGGCAGATATCTTCCAGAGAAAGGTAATATTACGCCGAATTATTCTTGATAACATGGCATGAAGGAAATTTCTGGAACATTCACATTTAAAGATTCCTTATAATGAATGCCTTTGGCTTAAAACTAGCCAAAAATTGCTAACATTTTCATTAGAAAGGCTTGTATTACTAAAAAACTCTGAAGTTAAGCATTATTTGGGGGAAGATCCGGAACAGACATAGAAGAGGAAAAGAAGGAAGGTGCTAAAATCACATGTTGGAGTAGCCATCTAATGCCTTTGGCTATTTGGACATTAATTCCAGAAGTGTCCTTATAATTATATTAGAGATCTCTCAAATTAAAGGCCACAAATACCTACTTTCAGTGTTGAATAATTCTACAAAGAGGCTAGTTATGCTGCTCGAATCTCAGAATAAGAATATGCCCATTTAACTTGGCGAGATCAGGCCAGCTTTCTACCCCAGAGGATCTGTTAGGTGGAATTTGAAGAAGCTGGATAACAGATTCATTTAAGCAAAAGCTTCAGCTTCTTAGCTGGCAGAGTCCTCAGCAAGGAAACCACGTGACCACTGAGAGTAAGGCTGAGTCCCTTTAAGGACAGTCAGGGGATTACCATGTGGCAGCTTCAAGATCCGCCCCACCCCAGGGGGACTGTGTCACTTGTCCTCTGCTGGGGTGAGGGCTCCCTGCTGACTCTGATGTGCAGCTGGGCTTGAGAAAGAACCACAAATTGGTTGACAAGACTATGCAAACTTTGATTTCACTTCCATACAAGTCTTTCTTGTAGGGGAGACAGGCAAAGGAAAAAAAGAAAAGCCTGTGGGTAAAAACATTTTTGTGCCCTGATAAGTATTTGCTGTAACTCCAGCCAAACTTAAGAGTTTTAAAAGTGTTTTCAAGGACCTTCTCCCCTTTGCACTCTACAGTCCTGCAAATAGATATTGTCATTATGCGTAGGGTTGAAAAAACTGGTTTCGAGAGATCAGGTGAGGGGCCCAGCTGGTAAGAGGTGGAGCCAGGGCTCAGATCAGCCTAATCCATCTGCCCCTTTGTTCAGAGCCTGAAACAATTCTCTTCTGTAAGGGCCCATCCATTTCAGTTTTTTGTTCTCTGCTGCCATTCAGCTAGCTTGATTCTTTTCTTACTCTTTTTTTACTCACCGTGTAAATTGAGATCAGTGTAATTTCTGAGAAAATAGAAATTAACAGGGCAGCCAGCCTGAGAGTAGAAAGTCAGGGACATACTCAATCGGCCTTGAAGCATGAAACACTTCCAGATGCCAAAATCACTTACCACTTGCTTCACTTTGTTTGGCAGGGCTAAAATTAAATACTGCTCTCCAGCCACTGTGGTGGGAATTGAATTTTGCATCTTCATAAGGCTGTGTGGAAATGACCTTGACAGATAGAGGAACCTCAGTTGTGTTATTTGGTAGCAAATAACATCAAGAAAATAGTGACATTTGAAAACAGTTTTGTTTCTAAATCGAGGGATTGTTTTAAAGCATAGATTTTCTTTAAAAATGAGCAAAGTTCAACTGTATGAAAGTAATCTCTTTAGTGGCAAAAAAAAAAAAAAGGAAAGGAAAGGAAAATTTCAAGCAAGATCATGTTTTCCACAACTACTTGAAGAACTGCTGCCACCTCATGGAAAATTTTTAGAAACTTCCAGTTTAGCCAAGAATCCATGCTTGCTGTCTTCCACAGTCTTCCTCCAGTCACTGCCACCTGTCATGTTCCCTCCGCCCCAAGCCTGGGAGTGTCTGGCCTGCAAATGGCAGTTTTTATGTCATTGTGGGTCAGTTCAAAAGTTGTTGGAATAGCAGAGAAACAATGTGATTAGAAATCACGAAATAATATTTCTTTTAAATGTGTTAAATGTGAGCACTTTTCCTTGAAATTTAAATTTTAAAAATTTATTTTCTTAAAGAAAGAAATATCATTTCAGTTATAGTTGAAATGAGCAGAGAGGACAGAATGATTAAGAAAACTGTTCCCCATCTTTCTTCACCCCTGCTACTTTAGGAGAGCACTGCTGTACCAGTCAGGCCTGTGCTAGCTGAACACAGTGAGCCCCTTCCTGCCTGCCTGCTTGCACACAACCTGACATGACCTTCGTGCTGTTGGATTCCAGTGAATTCTCTTTTCAAGGGTCAGCTCAGGAATGGCTCCCCTGTGGAAACGTCCCCAGTTCATTCTGGTTTCTCATTCCCCTCTTTGTTTCTGCAAAATTTTCTGCCTCTTGCCAGGGTAATATTTATTGTCACTGTATCTCCTGCCAGAGCACCATATACGTTTTATTGTGATAGTTTTCTAGAGGGAATGAATGATGTGAGAGCCAAGAGTTCCCACTCCAGGTTCAAATCCTGACTCTTCTATTACTAGCTGTATAACCTTGGGCAACTTTTCTTTGCTACAAGAGGGAGGTAGTAGTATCATCTCAAAGGCTTTTCTGTGGTGTGCCTTAAATGAATTAATATTCACTTGCTTAGAGCAGGGCCTGGCAGAGGGAGCACTATGGAGGTGTGAACTCTCACTGCTCCTGTCCACACTGTGATTGCCCTTGAGCACTTTGCCTCTCCCCACCCCCAGACTGGCTCCTGCAGAGAAGCATGGGCTTTGTTCATCTTTGATGCCCCGCACCCCGTGCTGAACACAGTGTGCATGCACTGTTGTGTTTGATGGGTGCAGGTGTGCACAAATGAGGCATTTAAAATCTCTCTTTCCACACAAATATGATCACAATAATGAGCTCAGAGTGAGTGTGTATGTGCCAGAGCTATAGCTCTCTCACAACTGCCCTAACATGTTCTAGCTCCACAAGCCAAGTCCAGCCCCAACATGTGCACATTATATGAGGCTGAGGAGATGCCAGGCTCCGGGCAGCCTCTGGCTGCAAAGTTGACAACAGCTAATCTGTAACCCAGAGCAGAACTGGTGATGTGCACATGATAGGAATGCATCTGTGTCAGAAGTCCAACTCGGGAAGTAAGGTTTCCTTTACAGACCCCAAGCCACAGACACTGCCAAGAACCTCCTAATTTCTCCATTTTCCCTGTTTTAGTTATTGTGTTCATTTCCTAGGGCTGCATAATGAAGGACCATGAACTAGGTGACTTAAAATTGTCAGAAATTTATTGTCTTGCAGTTTTAGAGGCTGGAAGTCCAAGATCAGCACGTCAGCAGGGCTGCTTCTTCCCAAGCATGGTGCAAGAGAATCTGCTCAGGCCTCTCCCCCAGCTTCTGGTGGTTTCCCAGCACTCTTCGGCATTCCTTCGCTTTCTCGTGGCATTGTCCTATGTCTCTGCACATGGTCTTACAGCTCTGCGTGTCTGTCTCTGTCCAAATATCCTCCTTTTATAAAAGCATCAGTCATATTGGATTAGGGCCCACCTCATGACATCATTTCAACTTAATTACCTCTGTGAAGACCCTATTTCCAAATAAGGTCACAATCTGAGGAACTGGAGATTAGGTCTTCAGTGCTTTCTTGGGACAAGACAATTCAACTTATCACAGTTATGGAGACGATTTGGAGATACTACTGCTGGGGATTGGCAGAATTGTCACATTCTTAAATTTCATGAGTGAAGTTGATGTGATATAGTATTTCAGATTTGGGGCTACTATTTTTCCAGTTTTATTGAGGTGTAATTAACATATGACACTATATATATTTAAGGTGTATAGCATAATGACTTGACTTACATATATTGTGAGATACTATTTGTTTTTTTTTAAAGATTTTATTTATTTTTTAGAAAGAGGGGAAGGAAAGGAGAAAGAGAGGGAGAGAAATATCAATGTATGGTTGCTCCTCACGTGCCCCCAACTGGGACCTGGCCTGCAACCCAGGCTTGTACCTTGACTGGGAATCAAACTGTCAACCCTTTGGTTTGCAGGCCCGCACTCAATCCACTAAGCTATACCAGCCATGGCTACTATTTGGTTTTAAAAGGGTGTAGGAATCAGCACAGATATTCATTGCTGAGTTATTTATAATGGTCAAATACAAGAAATATCTAAATGTAGGAAGATGATTAAGTGGATGATGATAATGATGATGATGATGATCACAAATATTCTTCATGGCTTAGCTTACTCTGTGCCAAAACTGTGTCAATGACTTCATCCTGATAAAAGGCATCTACAAAAACTCCTATGTCTAAAATTATACTTAATGGTGAGAGACTAAAATCTTTCCCCTAAAGTCAGGAATAAGACAAGGATATCCATTCTTGCTATTGCTGTTTAACCTGTTAATAAACATTCTAGCCAGGGCAATTAGGGAAGAAGAAGAAATGAAAGTCATCCAGGTTGGAAAGAAAGAACTAAATTACTTCTACTTGCAACTGACATGATCGAGTATGTATAAATCCGAAGGAGCTCATAAACACACACACACACACACACACACACACGAGCTAATAAATGAGCTTAGTAGCGTTGCAGGATACAAGACCAATATACAAAAAAATCAATTGTATTTCACTCCAAAAGTGAAGTTAAGAAAACAATTCTACATATTATAGCATCAAAAAGAATAACATATTTATTTATTTATTCTCCACCTGAGGACTTTTTTTCATTGCATTTTAGAGGGGAACAGGGTAAGACAGAGAGAGAATGAGAGAGAGACATCAATGTGAGAGGGAAACACTGATTGGTTGCCTTCTTGTAGATGCCCCAACTGGAATGGAACTGGAGACCTTTCCATCTAAGGGACAATGATCTAACCAGGTGAGCCACACTGGCCAGGGCAAGAACAAAATATTTAGGAATAAATTTTTTTTTAAATGTAAGATTTTACACTGAGGACTATTACACATCCTTTAAAGAAGTTAAGGAGTTCTTCCTGGCAAGATGTCAGAGTAGACATGCACACACAGACACAAGCGATTCTGTTCTATTGTTATTTACAGTAGCAATATTATTGCAAAGCAAGCTCTCTAGAGAGCCATAACTAAACATGAGGATGTTCTCAGAATCTACTAAGGCCAAATATAAAATAAAGAGGAGTTTCAAAATAAAATATCATTTTATACTCTTTTTATATTTTATATATATATATGTATACATCTATGAAGAAAACAAAAATTCAGATTTAAGAAACAAGTGGCATTAGCAAACCAAAGGGTCTTTGGTTCAATCCCCAATCAGGGCACATGCCTGGGTTGCAGACCAGGTCCCCAGTGGGAACCATGTGAGAGGCAATCACACATCGATATTTCTCTCCCTTTCTCCCTCCCTTCCTCTCTCTCTAAAAGTAAATAAATGAAATTTAAAAAAAACCCCCCACAAGTGGCATTAAAAAAGTCTGTCCAAAAAAAACTCTGTCCAAGAATTTTCTCTCAAGAACAATAAAGAAAAAAGTAAACTAAGGAAAACCTTAACTAATATAAAGTTAGCACATGTTCCTGGATCAGAAGTCTTAATTTTGTTAAGATGACAATACTCCTCAGGCTGACTTATAGAGGCAAAGCAATTACTATCAAAATCCAAACTAGTTTTTTACAGAAATTGAAAAGCTGATCCTAAATTTATACGGAAATGTAAGGGACCTATAACAGCCTAATGAAAGAACAAAGTTGGAGAACTTACTATTTTCTGATTTCAAGACTACTACAAAGTTATGTAATAAAGAGAGTGCAGTACTGGCATGGGAATAGACATATATACAAGTCTTATATTTGTATATGTATGAGTGTGTATGTATATGTATGTCTTGAGAGCCCAGAAATAAACTCTCACTTTTATGATCAGTTAATCTTCAACAAAGGTGCCAAGACCCTTCAGTGGGGAAAAGAAGTTAGTCTTTTCAACAAATGGAGCTGGTACAATTGTATATATACATGCAAAAGAATAAAATTAGACCCATATTTTATACCATATCCAAAAATTAACTCAAAATGGGAGAAAAGCCTAAATGTGAGAGATAAAATCATAATAATCTTTTTACTTATTTTTAAAGATTTTATTTATTTATTTTTAGAGAGAGGGGAAGGGAGGAAGGGAGAAGGAGAAAAACATCGATGTGTGGTTGCCTCCCACATGCCCTTCACTAGGGACCCAGCCTGCAACTGGTGGCCTTGTGACCTGACTGGGAATCGAACCGGTGACCCTTTGGTTCGCAGGCTGGCACCCAATACATTGAGGCACACCAGCCAGTGCAAAATCATAATAATCTTAGAAGAAAACAGAATGGTCAGTGGTTCCTTAGATATGACAACTAAAGCATAAGCAACAATAGTTAAAATAGATAAATTTGACATCACTAAAAATATTTTAAAATATTTTTAAACATCATCAAGAAAATGAAAAGACAACCCACAGAGTGGAGGAAAAATTTTACAAACTATGTATCTGATAAGAAACTTGTACCTAGAATATATAAATAACTCTTATAATTCAATAATAAATAGATAACTCAATTAAAATATAAGCAAAGGACTTAAATAGTCATTGATCCAAAGAAGATATAAATGGTCAATAAGCACATGAAAAGATGGTCATGATCATTAGTTATCAGGGAAATGCAAATCAAAACCACAATGATGGGGGTGGGCTGGGATGGGAGTAAAAGGCAGAAAACTGTACTTGAACAACAATTAAAATACACACACACACACACACACACACAAGAAACTCACAATGAAATATAATTTCACACCCAGGAGGGTAGCTAAAATAAGAAAGATAGACAATAACATGTACTGACAATGATTTGGAGAAACTGCTGCCCTCTTACACTGAAAGTAGGAACGTACACTGGTGCAGCCACTTTGGAAAGTAATCTGACAGTTGCTCAAACGGTTAAACATAGAATTACCATATAATGCAGCAATTATGTACCCAAGACAAATGAAAACATATGTCCATCCAATAATTTGTATATGAATGTTCATAGTTAAATATTTGCAAAAAACTGAATGTTTATCCTCCTCCAAAATTCATATGTCGAAACCTATTCCCCAACATGAAATATGGGTGGGGCCGTTAGCAGGTCATGAAGGTGGAAGCTTCCAAAATGGAATTAGTGCCCTTTTCAAAGACACTTACGATGCTCCCTCTCTACTTCCGTTATGGGAGGTTTCAGTGAAAAGATGGCCCTCAGTGAGAAAGTGGGTCTCGCCAGACACAGAACCTGCTAGCACCTTGATCTTGGACTTCCCAGCCCCCAGAACTGTGTGAAATAAGCTTCTGCTGTTTATGTGCTACCTAGCATTTTGTTATAGCAGCCCAAATGGACTAAGACAATATTCATAGCAGTCAAAAAAAATGAAACAACACAAATGTCCATCTGCTAACAAATAGGCCTTTAAATTAGATTGTATTTATTTATTTTTAGAAGAGGGAAAGGAAGGGTAAAGAAAGGGAGAGAAACATCCATGTGAAAGAGAAACATCAATTGGTTGTCTCTCACATGTTTCCAATCAGGGACCTAACTCACAACCCAGGCATGTTCCCTGCATGTGCCCTGACTAGGAATTGAATCGGCGACCTACTGTTTTGTCGCACTGTGCCCCACCAACCGAGTCACACTTGTCAGGGCCTCACAGATAGATTTTTAAAATGTAGTATATCCACACAATGAAATATTATTCAGCAATGAAAAGAAAAAAAATACTGATACCTGCCACAACAAGGATGAAGCTTGAAAACATGCTAGGTGAAAGAAGCCAGCCACAAAGGACCACATATTGTGTGGTGCCATTTATGTGAAATGTTCAGAACAGGTAAATCCATAGAGACATAAAGTGGATTCACAGCTGCCTAGGGTTGTGGAGATTGGGAGGAAATCATTGCTAGTGGGTATGGGGTTTCCTTCTGAGGTGATAAAAATGTTCTAAAGTTGATTGTGATGATAGTTGCACAATTCTGTGAATACACTAAAACACCATACATGCATGCACTTTAGCACTGACATGGTGGCTCAGCTGGTTAAGCATCATCCCCACAAAGACAAAGGTTGCCGGTTTGACTACCTCAGGGCACATGCCCGGGTTGCAGGCCTTGTCCCTGGTTGGGGCGTGTTTGAGAGGCAGCCAATAGATCAATGCTTCTCTCCCTCTCTTTCTCCCTCCCTCCCTCCCCCTCTCTGTAAAAATAAATACATAAAATCTTTTAAAAAATATTAAAACCCAGAGACTTCCGGCCAAGATGGAGGATTAGGTAGACACACTGTGCCTCCTCCTACAACCAAAATAAGGACAACAAATATTGAGAAACAAAAACCAACCAGTACTGACAGCATGTTGAACTGTACTGAAATCTGACAACCAAGGAGTTGTCAGACTTAAAGTAGTTAAAGTAGACACATTCATCCGGACCAGTAGGAAGGGCAGAGTCGGGAGGCCAGCAGAGAGGGGTGATGGCAAAGTGGCAGCTGGTGGACCCCGGGGTGCACAAGGCAGCAATGGGCAGACCCAGTGAGGCGGTGGATTGTGGAGAGGTGCAGTGCTCAAGGCAGCTAGTAGACCCCAGGCGGTCCCACTTTTGCGCGCAGATAAACCAGGCAAAACTGGGGAGTGAGACAGACTGCACAACCCAGGGTCCCAGCGCGGGGAAATAAAGCCTCAAAACACCAATGGAAAACACCTGTGGAGGTTGAGGTTCTAGGAGAGGCTCCCAGCCTCATGAGAGAGTTCATTGGAGAGACCCACAGGGTCCTAGAACCTGCACAAACACACCCACATGGAATCAGCACCAGAAGGGGCCAGTTTGCTTGGAGGAAGTGGCAGAAGTGACTGAAATCTGGCAGAGAGCGAAGCAAGCACCATTGTTCCCTTTCCGACTCCTCCCCCAGACACAGCATCACAACCCAGCAACTGGGTTGACACCCTTGGTGAACACCTAAGGCTCTGCCTCTCACTACATAACAGGCATGTCAAGACAAAAAAAAAATTGCCCAAACAAAAGAACAGATCAAAGCTCCAGAAAAAATACAACTAAGCAATAAAGAGATGGCCAACCTATCAGATGCACAGTTCAAAACACTGGTAAGCAGGATGCTCACAGAATTGGTGGAATTTGGCTGCAAATAAGATGAAAAAATGAAGGCTATGCTAAGTGAAATAAAGGAAAATGTACAGAGAACCAAGAGTGATGGGAAGGAAACTGGGACTCAAATCAATGGAGTGGACCAGAAGGAAGAAAGAAATATCCAATCAGAAAAGAAGGAAGAAACAAGAATTCAAAACAATGAGGAGAGGCTTAGGAACCTCCAGGACATCTTTAAACATCCCAGCATCTGAATTATAGGGGTACCAGAAAGAGAGGTGGAAGAGGAACAAGTGGAAAAGTTATTTGAACAAATAATAAAGGAGAGCTTCCCCAATCTGACAAAGGAAATAGACTTCCAGGAAGTCCAGGAAGCTCAGAGAGTTCCAAAGAGGTTGGACCCAAGAAGGAACACACCAAGGCACAGCATAATTACATTACTCAAGATGAAAGATAAGAAGAGAATCTTAAAAGCAGCAAGAGATTTAGATAAGGAGACAGTTACCTACAAAGGAGTTCCCATCAGACTGTCAGCTGATTTCTCAAAAGAGACCTTGTAGGTAAGAAGGGGCTGGAAAGAAATATTCCAAGTCATGAAAGGCAAGGACCTACATCCAAGATTGCTCTACCCAGCAAAGCTTTGGTTTAGAATGGAAGGGCAGATAAAGTGCTTCCCAGATAAGGTCAAGATCAAACAGTTCATCAGGGCCAAGCCCTTATTATATGAAATGCTAAAGTGACTTCTAAGAAAAAGAAGGTAAAAAACAAGTAGAGTAAATGACAGCCAGCACACAATTATTAACCACCACACCTAAAACAAAAACAAACTAAGTAAACAACTAGAACAGGAACAGAACCACAGAAATGGAGATCACATGGAGGGTTAGCAACAGGGGAGTGGGAGGAGCAGAGAGGGGGAAAAGGTACAGAGAATAAGTAGCATAGATGGTAGGTAGAAAATAGACAGGTAAGAATAGTATGGGAAATGTAGAAGCTAAAAACTTATAAGTATGATATATGGACATGAATTAAATGGGCAGAATGTGAGTGGGAGAGGGTATGCAGGGTGGAGGGGAGTGAAGGGGGGAAATGGGACAACTGTAATAACATAATCAATAAAATATATTTTAAAAACATGAAAAATAATAAATAAAAATGTTAAAAACCATATATGCTATTTAAATGAGTGAATTGTATTTCAATATAACAATTATAGGAAACAAACGATGAATCATTTTACTTGTTGGACTATTATATGGTTATTTATGTGTAAAAAATTTAAAGCCCAAAGAACAAGTTCATAATATGATGTTTAGTTAAAACGATAGGTATACAAAATTGTATCCTATCAACTATCTAAATATATCTGTGTAGGAGACACTATTGGCAGCCACCCCAGCCTCCTTTTCCTCTTCTTCCAACCTAACAGACCATGCAGCTCAGGGACGCCGACTCAGCTCTGGGGATGATTGTTCTAAGCCGAGGGCAGTAATCCTACCCCTTTATCTGATCCACGCTGGTTGATTAGCAAATGGCATTCCCAATGACAATGATTAGCTCAGGAATGAACCTGGGTTGGCCCTATCAGACTTTTAGGCCCTTTAATTCATCTCCCTGGTCCAAGAGGTAAACCAGATGCTGCCCTTGTAGTTTTTGCTGCAGAAAAACCCTTGGGATGCAGTCAATGGTGGATGGCCAGGAGAAGTCATCTGGGTCCTTTAGAAAGTCATGGACCTCCACCACCCGAACAGCTTGCTGCCTCTAGGTTTCCTGCTCCCTGAGCTCCTGTTAACAACTCTCCTTTTATTTTAGCTTGTTTGAGTCAAGGTAGTTTTTGTTATTTGACAGAAGCATCCTAACTCATACAATATGCATAGAAGAAAGAATGGAAGGAAATGTATAAAAATGTAAGTAGCAATTATCTTTCAGTGGTGGGACTATAGGTTTTAAAAAATTTCTTCTGTATATATTTTTGTTTTCAAATTTTTCTAAAATCAGCCCGGGCTGGTGTGGCTCAGTAGACTGAGCACCAGCCTGCAAACCAAAGAGTTGCTGGTTCAATTCCCAGTCAGGGAACATGCCTGGGTTGTGGGGGTTGTGGGCAGGGTCCCCAGTAGAGGGTGTGTGAGAGGCAACCACACACCAATGTTTCTCTCCCTCTCTCTGTCCCTTCCTCTATCTCTAAAAAACAAATAAAATCTTTTTTTTTAAAGAGAAGATATTTTTTAAAAGAATAGGGAAATATAAAAGAATATGTGGTAGCCAGCCACTGGTAAAAGATGACCCCCATTGACCCCCATTTCCTGGTGTTTACACCCTTGGGTAGCCTTTACTCGTACTAGGGTTTGTCGGTGTGATCAGCGATACAAGGCAAAAAGGATGACATTAGGTTATGAAAAGATTGTGGCTTCTGACTTGGGCACTCAGTTCTCTCTCAAATCACTCTTTCTGGGGGAAGCATACTGCCCTGCCGTGGGCATTGCTATGGACAGGCTCATGGGCTGGGAAACTGAAGCCTGTAGCTCACAGCCGTGAAGAAACAGAGGTCTGCCAACAGCCCCTGGAATGGGCTTGGGAGCAGATTCTCCTGCCCCAACTCAGCCTCGGGTGGCTGCGGCCCAACCCACAGTTTACGTGCAGCATCCTGGGGCACTCTGACCCAGAACCACCCGTGGAAGCTGCTCCTGGGTTTGTGACCCTCAGAATTATGAGACAATAAATGATTGTCGATTTAAGCTACCTAAGTTTCAGGGTAATTATTTCATAGCAATGGATAACAGCAATAGATACAGCATTCTTTCACTCGATAATCCACTTTGAGAAATCTAAACTTCATAAACAGAAGCACCCGTGCTGAAGGATGGGTCTACAAGGATGTGTATTGCTGCTGTCTGTCTGAACAGTGGTTTTCAACCTTTTTCATCTCATGGAAAATATAAACTAAATACTAAAATTCTGTGGCACACCAAAAGATATATTTTTTTGCTGATCTGACAAAAAATTGGTATAATTTTTATTTTTTTACTAAAAAAATAGTAATTACCTACTCATTGTGCTCCAAAGTGACTTTTTAATTTATTTTTTTAAAGGTTTTATTTATTTATTTTCAGAGAAGGAAGGGAGGGAGAAAGAGAGAGAGAGAGAAACATCAATGTGCGGTTGCTGGGGGCCGTGGCCTGCAACCCAGGCATGTGCCCTGACTGAGAATCGAACCTGTGACACTTTGGTTCACAGAGCACGCTCAATCCTCTGAGCTACGCCAGCCAGGGCTCAAAGTGACTTTTTTAAGAAATCAAGTGCCTATATTTGTGTATAAGGATTTCTGCTACTAAGAACCAATCAGATGCAATCTTATTATGTGACAGGACCCATAAGATGCAACTTTTTTATATGGTTGGAGACAGGGCATTCACACCAGATGGCTGTTGTGTTGGCTGTTGTAATTTTTTTGACCATCTAAGGGGAAAGAGGTCAGTACTTTTTACTAAGTAGTCAGGTATTGTATGTTTTAAAAATTCTTATAGCATACCTGCATGCCACTCATGCATACTAGTTGAAAAAAATCAGTGTTTTAGAAACATATTGAATATTATTATAAATTACGGTGGTACCATTCTATGGGATAATTGTAAAGCTTTTAATAGAAATGAAGTAGACCTATATGCATTAATCTGAAAAGATTCAGGTCCTATAAAATGGGGAGGAATTCTAAGGGTAGGCATTGACAGATGGTATGGTATCTGGGGTAGGCATTGACAGATGTGTCTTCCCACTATCAATACTCTCTTCTGCCTTATTCACAGGCCATGTGCCCAGCTTCAAAAATAAATCTTTATTTCTCAGCTTCCCTTGCAGCTAGGCATGACCACATGACATATTTCTGGCTAATGAAATATAAATGGAAATGTCCAGAAAAGAACAGGGAAAACGATTTTTTTTTCTAGTAGTATGTGTTACATGCGCTTTTCATTCGAGTCACTTAGTCTGTGCCTGCTGGTTTTTGCCTTCTCACTTCTTCCTGTCTGGAATGAGCTCAGTGCCTGGAGGGGACCAGGTCCCACTCTCAGAAGGGGAAGCATAGGGAGATGGATCATGTACCTTAGCAGCTGCAGCAACCTGCATCATCTAATGAAACACTTCTCTTACTTAAGCCACTTCTTAGGTGCTGAATGCAGTTCTGGTTACTCTACCAGGCATTTTCACTTAAAACAGGGAGAAAAATCAAGTGTGTGTATATGTGTGTGATTAAATATTTGAGCCTAAGATGAAGGATGCATATCTCACCATTAACATCGACAGTTCATAGCAAGGGATGGGACTGGAGGCAATGGAGAGGTCATGAGGCTCTTGTTTTCACTCTGTGCTGTTCAGACTGTTACATCAAACATTTGTTAATTTTGTGATAAAATATAATAGTGTCCAAAAACCTTATAAAAAGAGAGGGACAAAGAAAAGAGGGTATAACAGCATTCTGGAATTACCTGTTATCACTGGGTCAGCCCAGGCTCGAGGCAAGCTGGGTCCCAGTGACTGGGTGGGTACTGGGCTGAGTGTCGGGGGAGGTAAGCAGGGATGGAGGATTTGGCAGAGCTCTGTCATTAAAGCCAACAGTACCAGCTTCAGAGTGGTTCAGTGGGTGTCAGTGTGGAGGGTCAGGCTCCAGCCTGATAGGTTAACACTGCAGGCACCCAGGGGACTATCAGAGCCCCACTGGGGGGCAGGAGGCCCAAAGGGACAAAGTGTAGCCTGCCAGAGGAGAGAAGTCGCCAGGGGAAGCTGGGATCTGGGGTAAGGGATGCAATTCGGGGGCCCTGACCTGTGGTATAGCACAGCTGTGGCGTGTAATGCTGGCCCCAAGGTCCCCAGAGACGGGTTCTTGCTTCCCGGAGCAGGGCTCAGTGACCTTCCCCAGTCTGGAGGCCTGGGCTTCCAGCTAGAGCCCACTGTTCCTGCAGCCGAGCAGGTCTGGGGCACACAAGCCAGGTGTCTAACCCAAATCACAAAAAAGTGGTACAGCTGATGTGCTCTTGATTTGTCTTCTCAGTCAGTGACTCTTTGCTTCCTGGGGCCTTCACGGCACCCACTGTGCACAACCAAGGTGGAGGGGATGGAGGTGACAGTGCTGTGGTCCTGGATCTGGACTGCCTTCCCCACCAGGGCCTGCCTGCTCCAGTTTCCTCTCCCACAGCAGCCAGGGGCTTCCTGTCCTCTCTGGCTGGCTGAGCAGCTTCCTTGTTTCTCTCTCAACATCTTGCAGCCAGTGTCTGGATTGCTTCTGCTTTTGAAAACTCAGGCCCGGACCAAGCAGGGAGCCTCTGGGATTGTTCAAAGGGGCATCATGGAAGGAACTCAGCCTGGCAGGGCCCAGCCAGGGTGGGTGAGGGGTGGCCAGTGCAGGGAGGCTGCCCTCTTCCTGTACCTGCCGGACTGCTCTGCTCCTTGCTCTGCCCTCCCCCACTCGAAGGCCTTCTGTTTGCTGATAACACAGTCTGGCTTGCAAGGTAGGGTTGCCAGAAAAATACAGGAAGCCTAGTTCAATTTGAATTTCAGATGAACAACAAATAACTTCTTTAGTATCTTATGTCCCACTTATTGCATGGAACATATTGGTACTAAAGAATTATTTGTTGTTTATCTGAAATTCACATTTAACTGAGCATCCTGTATTTTTATTTGCTAAATCTGGCAACCTGATTCTAAGATGGCTCAGCTTTCAAAGTTCTAATCAGATTTCCCAGAAAGGAAAGAGGGAGGGAAGAGGAGACAGCACAAAAGAAAAGAAAAAAACTCCCCCTGAAGAGAGTGTGTGGGTGACTCACAGCTGCCTCTGGGGTCTGAGGGCTGAGGGACCGACCCTCTGTGTGCCCAGAGACGAAGGCCAGGCTAGGAGGCTGCACCGGTGCCAATCCTGGCTCAGCCACCAAGTTCCTGAGGGTCACGCTGGGCAGAGGCTGGGTTTCTCTGCCTCCTAGGCTGGCACTTGTGGCCTCCAGCACTCACTCATTCATCACACTTGTCCTGAAAACCCTCTCCACATGCCAGACTCAGGCCTGGGAGAGGAGTGGGACTCAGGGCCCTTGAACAGCTGGCGGGCACTCAGCATGTGGTGGGTGCAGACGAGATCCAGGGAGATAGAATTTCTGCTTCTCTCCTTCAGCCAGAGAGTTACTTGGCCCCACTAGGCCTTGCACCTGCCCTGTGCCTGGTGCCAGTGGCCACTCGGGAATCCGCAGGGGATGCCTGTGGGTAGCATCTGCTGCGATGGCACTTCTCACATTACCCAGTGGTGGCACTGCCACCGTCCACAAAAAGCCATCCATGCAGCCATTCTTTCTCCTGCAGCCCCTAGGATGGCGGCGGTGAGCCTGGTGAGCAGGAAGGTGCTATGGATAAGGGAATTGCTTTCCCTGGACCAGCTGGATCAGGTTGGGCTGAAGCAAGCTTGCGGTGTCTCCTAGACACCAGCCTATGAGTGTCCAGGGGTTTCGGATTACCTGGTAGAGCGGGGATGAAATTGAGATGGGAGTCTTTGAATGGCAGGCAGAGGGTGGTGCGGTCAATACTATCTGCTTTATCCAGCTTGGCTGGATGGGAGGGAAAATGGAAGGAGGGAATTTGATTTCGATGACCAAGAGGATAATCTAGAGGCTGCCATTCTCCACACAGCAGCCAGAGTGCTTTTTTAAAAGAATGTTTTTACAGTAGACCCTTGGTTCATGAACTTAATTCATTCTGGAAAGCTGTTCAAGAAGCCATTTGTTCAAAAACTGGATCACGCCTCAGACACACGTGACTGATCATACCGGTGTCAGCATGGAAGAGTCGTTGGGTCAAGAACCACGGTTTTGTTTGACAGCCGGGGCATTTTTTCCCCTGTGAACCATTTGGTCAAGAACCGAATTGTTCAAGATGGGAGACGTTCAAGAACTGAGGATTGACTTACTGAGTAGAATTATAGTATTAACATTCACTATTTCGGGCACAACTCAGTGGCACTGAGGACATTCACGATGTTATGTGCCCATCAGCACCATTTCTAGAACTGCGTCATCATCCAGACAAACTCTGTACCCATTAAACAACAACCACCGTTCCTCCCTTTTCCCTCTGGGTGGGTTCAGAGCTCGTCACCCGAAGATGAGCCTCTGCTGTACACAGACTGTGTTGAGCTAAAGGCAAGTGTAGCTAGAGGGCAAGGAGTTGGAATTCCAGCTGAGGAAAGTCCAGGCCCAGAAAAGTCAATAAATCCTCCTCCCTCCTATCTTAGATTATGTAATAAAGGTGTGCATTGTTCTATAAACAAACAAACAAACAAACAAACAAACAAACAAACATTTGCAACTTTAGCTGCAGGCTCAAGAGAAATTCTGCCCCTCTACTCACTGCCTAGAAGAACTTGAATTGGGACCTTGTCCATAAGGAGTGATTATCAGAGGTCACCCCTTTTGGCCTGTCTACAAGGGCAGGACAAACTTTGTTTACTAAGCATCTGCCAGTATCATCCTGCAGGGACCATTAGAAGCCCCAAGGCACACTGCCTCATCCCTAGCCAAGATATCTTTTTTTGGTTTTTAATTTTATTTATTTAGTTTTAGAAAGAGGGGAAGGGAGGGAGAATGAGAGGGAGAGAAACATCAATGTGTGGTTGCCTCTCACACTCCCCCTTATTGGGGACCTGGCCCACAACCCCGGCATGTGCCCTGACTGGGAATTGAACTGGCGCAGGGCTCTGGTTTGCATGCCCGTGCTCAATCTTCTGAGCCACACCAGCCAGGGCATCGGGGTGTCTTCTATACCTCAATCCCCTTTCTATTTCTGAACCTCTCTGGCATGTGGGGTCTCTGACTCTCTCACGTAAGGGGATTCCCATACCTATGCATGTATTAAATTTGGTTATTTTTTCTGGCCAGTCTGTCTCACATCTATTTGATTAGACCAGCCCAAAGAACCTTGAGGGTAGAACAAAGCTTGTGCCTCCCCCATACCTCCCAACCCCTGGTAACCTCCAATCTACTTTCTGATTCTACACATTTGCCTATTTTAAACACATTTTATATGTGGAACCATACAATATTTATCCCTTTGGGTCTGACTTCTTTGACTCAGCATGTTTTCAAAATTCACCCCTGTTGTAGCGTGTCACAGCTTCATCCCTTTTTACAGTTGAATGCTATTTTACTGTATGGATGGACCATATTTTGTCCATCAGTTCATCTGTTGGTGGGCACTTGGGTCATTTTCACACTTTGGCTATTGCGAATCAATCTGCAAAGAACACTGTCACACAAGTGTGTGTTTGAGCCCCTGCTTTCCATTCTTTAGGGAATATGCCTAGAGAGAAACTGCCGGGTGAAAAGAAGAAACTCCCGTGTTTCTCCTCTATTCTACTACAATAGTCTGCGGTCACCGAACGTGTGGGGTTTTCCCACACCACGCAATCCTCAAGCACCAGCTGGGTGTCCTACGATTTAGTAGCTCAGTTCTGACACTTTCTACCTGAAGATAGCCTCGGATCCCACAGGTTAAGGGCTCAGTCCCTGAAGGCTGCCCCCACTTCAGACACCAATTGCAAGGAAGTTGAGGTTGCCACCTGTGCCGAGGGATGGGCTATAAATTGAGGTTCCCATGAACCCCCTCCTTGGGTTCATTCATTTGCTAGAGTGGCTCACATAACTCAGGTAAACAGTTTACTTATTAGTTTCTGGTTTATTACAAAAGGTAGGAAAGGATATACATGAAGGTTCCCATTTGCCTACATCCTCCCCAGATGAAGAGATACATGCGGCCAGGTCCAGAAGGGTCCAGAGTACAGGCACTTCTGCCCATTAGAGTTTGAGGGGTTCCACCCTCCTGGCACATGGGATATATCTTGTTCACAGCCTGGAAGTTCTCTGACCCTGATGTTGTAGGGATTTTGCATGGAGGCTTCATTACTTAGGCATGGCTGATTAAATCATTGGCCATTGGGGATTAATTCGATCTCTAGCCTCCCCATTCTCTCCCTGGAGGTCAGGGAGTGGGGGCTGGAAGTTTCATCACAGGATTGGCTCCACCCTCTGTCTGGTGGAGTCCGGAAGTCACCTCATTTACATCAACTCTGGGGTAGTTGGAAGGGCTTGTTATGAATAACAAAAGACACCTTCATTGGTCTTATCATTTAGGAAATTCCAAGGGTTTTAGAAGCTGGTCCCAGAAAGGAAAGTGAAGACCAAAATATATATATTTCTTACTGTGTTACAGTATGGCACTGGTCATATGACAGCTCCGTGTGCAGCTTTTTGAAAGCCCACCCGCTGTGTCCCACGGTGGCCGCACTGGTTTACATTCCCACCAGCAGTGCATGCAGGTTCCTGTTTCCCACAGCCTCAGCAACACTGGCCATTTTCTGTTTTATTTGTTATAATAGCCATCTTAATGGATGTGGAATGGCGTATCACTGTGGTTTGGTTTGTATTTCCTTGATGATTAATGATGTTGAGCATCTTTTCACATACTGATTGGCCATCTGTATATTTTTTTTGGAGACAGGTCCACTCAAGCCCAACCATTTCATAGTTGTTGGGCTGTGTGTTTTTGTTGTTGTTGTGCTGTAGGAGTTCTCTATATTCTCCACATAGCAACCAGAATGATTTTTATAAAAAACCACAAATTGGATTGTGTCACTCCCTGACCAAAGCTTCTTGGTGGTGTCCCAGCCTCTCTGAGAGAAGTCTCACCTCAGTTCAACTCTCTAACCTTAGGACTCTCTCCCCTTCACCACTAGCTGACACCTTCACACCCTCCCAGTCTGCAGGAGCTGCTCCTTCTCCCTGGATGGGTTTGCCTCCCTTCTGCTCTTTGCCTGGCTGACTCAGCTTCAGGCCCATCTATCTCTGCAGAGATGGCTTCCCCGGCAGACCCCAGCCGTGGTCCTGGCTCATGGTTTCCTTCACAGCTCAGGCCTTCACTTGTACTTACATGTTTATGTGTTTGCTGTCCATCAGAAACAGGGGCACAAGATCTTGGCAGAGGCTGTGGCTGAGCTGCATGAATCATTGTTTAATGACAAATTGTCTCTGTAATGGGCCTTTTGGGAAGACACTGCGATCGCTTCCACCTGCTGGCCCTGACAGCCAACTCAAGGGGCCCAGTCTCACAAATTTACTGAAGCCACAACAGGTGACTTCCTCAGTCTCTGCAGTCCCTCCCCCTTTTTCCAGATTCACTTCAAACCACTCTCTCCCTTTGGGCCCTAAGGAACTAGGTACCTAGGCCATGAGGGTGTCCAAGGTCCTGAGATGAAGAAGCAAGCCCCTTGGGTCACGGACAAGGCAAGTATGTGGGCTTACGCAGAGCCCTGGGAGCATGACCTCTGATAGGAGGTGCGGGCAGCAGCAGGAGAGAGAGAAGGGGAGAGGCGGAAACCAAGGGAGCACAGCCAGACTGTGGCCACCAGGCTGGTCGCCTGCAGGACCTCACATAATGGCAGAGCAGGGAGAGCTTGTGGGGAAGGACAAATCATCATGAGACCCACTGAGCCCTGGCTGGCTGCTCAGTTGGCTGGAGAGTCGTCCTGTACACCAGAAGGGTTGCAGGTTCAATCCTGGGTTGGGGCGCCTGCAGGAGGCAACCAATCAATGTCTCTCTCCCTTCCGCTCTCTGTCTAAAACCAATAAACATATCCTCAGGTAAGGATTTTTTAAAAAATTAATTGACAGACTAAATGGGAAAAAAATATTTGCAAATCTTATATCTGATAATGAGTACTTCATATCCAAAATATATAAAACACTCAAGCAACTCAATTGTAAGAAAACAAATAATCCAATTTAAAAATGGGCAGAATATTGCATCAGGCATTTCCCCAAGACATACAGGTGATCGACAGGTACATGGAAAGGTGCTCAGCATCACCAATCATCAGGGAAATGCAAATCAAAACTACAGTGAAATGTCACCTCACACCTGTTAGAATGGGCATTATCAAAAAACAAACAAACAAACAAACAAAAACAAGAAAGAACGAGTGCTGGCAAGGATGTAGAGAAAAGGGACCCCCAGTACACTCTTGGTGAAAATGAAAATGGTGCAACCACTATGGAAACCAGTATGGAGGAGCCTCAAAACATTGAAAATAGAACTACCCTATGACCCAGCAATCCCACTCTGTGTATTTATCCAAAGAAAACAAAAATACTAACTTAAAAAATATCTGCGCCTCTGTGTTCATTGCAACATTATTTATAACAGCCAAGATATGGAAGCAACCTAAGTGTCCATCAATGGATGAGTGGTAAAGAAAAAGTGGTATAGATACACAATGGAATATCATTAAGTCATAAGAAGGAAAGGAGATTCTGCCATTTGTGAGAACATAGATGGACCATGAGAGCATTATGTTAAGTGAATCAAGTCAGACAGAGAAAGACAAATACCCATATGATTTCACTTACATGTGGAATCTAAAAATTAAACCCTAGGAAAACCAAACTCATAGATAAAGAGAACGGACTGGTGGCTGCCAGAGGTGGGGGGTGGGTGAAATGAATGAAGGTGGCCAGAAGGTACACACTCACAGTGTAAAATAAACACGTCTGGAGGATGTTACAGCAGGGAGAACAAAAGAGGCTTCAAGAGGCACAGCAGATTTCCTGAGCAGAGAAGGCCTATATCTCAAAGCTTGTAGAGCATGATGTCTGATAGGCTCCAGAGAAGAAAAGGACCTTCTTTTTTCTGGGGGATATTTAGGAAATGTTAGGAGTTTGTGTGTCGGGCCATGTGTTCAATGAGCTATTTTTCAGGGGACAATAGCACACTGTGATATGCGCTCTGAGAGCACCTGCCGGACCGGGAACGCCTGGGGAGGCTGCACAGAGAGGACCCTTCTGCTGAACCATAAAGCAGAGCAGACTCTGGACAAACAAAAATGGGCAGGGGGGTGTTGGGGAGGGCGAGCCAGGCCAGGGGGAGAAGGCCTGGGTAGTGATATGGAAGCATGAGAGGCTCCAGCATGTTCTGAGAAGAGTGAGGATGTGGTTTGGCTGGAGCCCAAGGTGCACTGGGAAATACAGGAGTGAGCTGTTGGGGGCTGGGCCTTGGATGCCAGAGCGAGGCTTGTGGATTTCCTCCTGGGACAGCGGAGGCCATCAGAGCCAGGCTGAGAGCCAGGCTGAAACCCGGGCTGGGGGAGCATGCTCGGAGCTGTGGGTGGCAGGGCTCTTTGTCAGATGCCAGTTTCTAGATATGTGTGAGCCAAGCACTGTGCTGTGTAATTGGAGATTGTGGCAACACCTCTAATTAAGGTTTTAAATGTGTTGTGTGTATGTGTGTGGGTGTATGTTTGTAAGTATATGTGTCTATGTGTGTGTATGAATGTGTCAGTGTGAATGCGTGTACACGAGGGCATGTGTGTGTGAGTGAGCGTGTACTCCTCTAGTCCTTCCAGCTGTGGTCTCTGCTGAGGCCCCTCCCTGTGGACTGAGAGTGGTGTCTGGTCTGAACAAACTTGCTCACACTCACTTGTTCTTTCTCTTCAAATGCATTGTACCTGTCTTCTTCAAACAAGGGGAAGCCAGGAGGGAAGCTCCCCTCCCAGCCTGAAGTTGCCACTGCTTTTCCATCTCTGCTGGAAGGCCAGTTGGGGGCAGGAATCACTCTGGGAGGGACTGGGTGGCCTGAGTCTCTGAGTCAGGGACCCTAATCTCGAATCCTGGCTTGGTGCTTAATTTTTCCTGGTTGTGTAACCCTGGATACAGCCCTTGATCTTTCTGAAACTCAGATTCTTCATCTGACTTTCAGAAGACATAATATTTACTTTGCAGGGCTGTGAAGATTAACTGCACACAAAAGGTCTTGCCAATGGCTGTGACACTGCAGACATTAAGTATATAAGAGCTGTTTTTACTATTGAGTTGGCCAAAAAGTCCATTTAGTTTTTTTCTGTAAAATAAAAGACAGTTTTCATTTTCACCAATAACTTGATGGACTTGGATATTTTGAGCATGTCGGCCATCTCCCACTACTGGCTTCTAGTGGGTAGAGGCCAGAGGTCCCGCTAAACATCTTCCAATGCATCAGGCAGCCCCACAGCAAAGAATCCTTTGGCTAAAATATCAATAGTACCAAGAAACTCTGCAAACCACTTTTGACACATTTGATCAGTCACAGCACTTCTCCTTACACACTGCACAAGTCTTTTTTGGAATTTCAGTTGCCTTTTTATCTTTCTTCAATAATAAAGCATAATACACCAAAAATGTTGCATATTATCTTCCACCTTCAATATTAACATGACTTCACAAAAATTCACCAGTTTTGATGTTTTTTTAACAAATGCTGATATGACAGCTGTCACAATACAATCTAACAAAATTGTTTCAAACTAAGAACTACCAGAGCCATGGTATGGAAAAAACATAACAGACCTTTTCACCAACACAATATTACCTGCAAAAGTGTAAGAAAGGTGGAATATTTATGCAGCTACTGCTGGTGGCCTCCCCTGCCTCTTCTGGCACCTAGAGTTTATCCTGGGTCCCATTTCCTTCATCTCGTTACCAGACAGGGCCTGGCCCCAAGTGGGTCTGCCTAGGGCCAGACAGTATTGTGTGGGTTCTTGACTTCATGTAGGAAAGACTTTATAACACGAGTCCAGGTGACTAGGAGGGTACATTTATTAAAGCTGGGAACAGTAAAACAAGGAAGGGCTTGGCATAGATGAAGCAAAAGGAGAGCCTAGGCGAAGCTGCCTCACTCACTAGGAAGTCAGAGAAAAGGGGGCTTTGGGGGCAGGTTCCAGGGATTGGCCTGGGACAAGCTGCTGCTGCCCGTTGCCTCAGTTCAGGGAGATGTGTGCCTCTGGGGGAAGAAGTGGGGGAAGAAGGGAAAGGCAGCATATATTCCCCAGAAGGAGAGCACACACCGGGTCCATTATCTTGAAGCTTTCATTTTTCTTGCAGGTAGGAATCTTAGGGGAGGTCTCAGGGGAGGGTTTCAGTAAAATAGTGATCAGTTTCCAGGTGAGTCTCTTCAGGGTTGCGGTCCCCACTGATTGGTCAGCGCTAGGGTGGGGTGTTTAGTCACTACAGTTGGTCCTGGCGTCCCACACCTGGTTTTGCCGCTTCCTGAGCTTGGAGCTGAAATACAACTGAGGCCTAGGTGTTATCTCTAGGGAGGTGAGCTTCTGTACCTGGCTGTAAAATGCTTGGCCATTGTGTTCAGCTGTCTCAGTGCCCCTATTCCACTTGCCAAGGAACTCTCCTAGCTTCTTACTATCCTGTCTCATTAGGTGGGCTGTCTCAGGGACACTGGTGTTGAAATCAAGGACTTCTGGAGTCCGAACACTAAACCAGCAGTAAAGAAAGTAAGCTTCAATGGTGGAAGGATAGGCAGAGGCACCTGTCATGGTTTCCTTATGCATGGATCCTGGGGGCTGGAGGAGGGGCAAGGTTTCTAGAATCCTTGTGGAGGGATTTAGAACTAAGGAGCACTCATTTGGCTTTCCCTGTGGACACAGGTGTGGTTGATTCACGCATCCACGTGGCTCACATTTTGTGAGCAGCTCCCATGTCCCGTGTCTGTGGTAGGTGGTTAGGTTATAACAGCAAGCCGATGAACGCTGTGCCTGCCATCACAAAGCTAAATAAAGCAAGGCAGACAGCCAGAAAATAGCTGCACAGAAAAGACAGTATTACACATGGTAGTAATAACATCATATTTTAAAAAGGAAATGAAACTGAAAAATGATGAGGTTGAGGTATCCGCTTTAGACTGGGTGTTCTGGAAAGGCCTCTTCGAGGAGAGGACATTCAGGGACACTTCAGTGAAAGGTGAGACAGGAAGGAGGTGCCACAGGAGTTGGGAAGGGGAGGCCGTTTTGAGGAAGTGGATGAAGGATCCCCAGCCTCATGTGACAGAGAGGCAGTGCTGCGGAGAGGGCCCAGGAAATGAGAGCCGAGAAGCATGGGGCACAGGCTGAGTCGTGTGGAGTCCTGGGGTTGTTCAGTCCTGTTTTTTACTCTTTACCAGAAGATATTCTTTCATTGCTTTAGAGAGAGAGGAAGGGAGGGAGAAAAACACTGATAGGAGAGAAACTTGGATTGGTTGCTTCCCACACATGCCGGGGCCTCGGACCATATGTGCCTGAACTGGGAACCAGCACACAACCCAGCATGCATCCCGACCTGGAATCAAACTTGCAACCCTTTGGTTACAGGACGGTGCTCCCACCAGCTGAGCCACACCTGCCAGGGCTGTTAGGGTCCTGTTTTGATCCACACCTCCATTTTGCAATTTCCACTTCTGTATCCTTGAACCTCGATTACCCAGAATGTTGCCAACAAGAGTGGTGCTGGTGTCCTAAGAGCTGCCTGCCCAGAGGCCAGTAACCTCCAGTCCTACTCCTTCACTGTCTTTGTGCCTCAGTTTCTCCACTGAAAAACACTTCATGTCATTTTCCCAAAAAGAATTCACCTTTAATTGAACCACCACATGAGGCTTAAAAGACGGGCTATCATTCCTTCCCATCTTTTCTTTCTCTTTTCTTGCCTGGGCCAGGTGGGAGGAAGAGGACCCTGCACAATGGGGGCAGTAGACCATCATTAATAAAACTTTGGTGATTTTGTGTGTGTGGGGGATATTTATTTATTTTTAGAGAGAGGAGAAAGGAGGGAAAAAGAGAGGGAGAGAAACATTGATGTGAGAGAGAATCATCGATTGTTTGCCTTTAGCACATCCCCAACTGGGGACCTGGCCAGAAACCCAGGCATGTGCTCTGACTAGGAGTTGAACAAGCTCTTGCCTTTTGGTCTGCGGGACAACACCCAACCCACTGAATCACACCAGTTAGGGCAACACATTTTCTTGACAAAAGTATAAAAAAATAATAAAAGTAGTCCTGCCTGGTGTGTCTCAGTGGATTGAGCACTGGCCTGTGAACCAAAGGGTCATCAGTTCGATTCCCACTCAGGGCACATGCTTGGGTTGTGGGTGGGTCCCCAGCAGGTGGCGTGGGAGAGGCAACCACACACTGATATTTCTCTCCCTCTCTTTCTCCTTCCCTTCCCCTCTGTCTAAAAAGAAAGAAATAAAATCTTAAAAAATAAAAATACATAAAGAAATCAGAGTTGTTGTGAACCCCCTGCTACTGGGGCTCAGGACCAACCACCTCTATTTTTTATGCAGAAGGTAAGCACCTGGGCAGTGAGGCAGCCTTCGGCACAGCAGCAGGTGCAGTGAGAGCTGCTGTCCCTCCATTGTCTCCCCAGCCCTCCCCTCCCCACGTGCCTCACCCTAGCTTTGTCCCTGTGCTGATTATTGCTTTATTACTGTTTTCAGTCACATTTAATTCTGGCATTTTCTATAATCTCGATCTTTTCTTTGATACCAGATTTTTTATACAAAGATTTGTATATAAAATGATTACGTACCCACCAGAATACATTCCCGGCAATCAGAATGTTTAAGATGCAGCTCCTGACACTCCTTCTGCACATTCCTCATCTATTACTTTTGAAAGTGTTTTGTGATTTTTTTGTGGATATGTTTACAAATCCAGTAACAATTCTCATTTAGAGTTGCAAAACACGAAGCCATTTTGAACCCAGACAGATGGCAGATAAATGAAGTTTAATTAAAGAAAGAGTGCTTTGAATCAAATCACTTTAAAAAGTACAGTACACTGCGAGCCTGGAGAGGCTGCATAAACAGCATCTGGGCTGCTCCGCGGAAAGCAGGGAGTGCTTGCGAGGAAAGACTCGGGAAGCCGGCTCCATGCGATCGGGGCTGGGCAAAGCAAGAAGGCAGGCGGCCATGGGCCCCAAGCTCGTCCTCTATCCTCTGCCCTCTGCCAGGACACACCTCACAAAACCCAGAACTCCCGGGACAGGAGGGGACACTAACACAGGCCACCTCTGCGTTCAAGAGCTTTACTGGGGTGGGAGCATCCCCTTTTAATTTGAGCGAATGTGGCCGGGCACTGGGGTGAGAAGGTTTGCCACACCAACTCACTTAATTTGCACACGTCCATTGTGAGAGTGAAAGGAGACACATGGCTGAGTGTCTGCAGACCTCAGCACTACTGGACCCGGGTCCCTGGCTCTTACCCCGGGGTCCTCACCTCTCCGCGCAGCCGCGGGGGGGCGAGGGGGGTGGCAGGGAGGGGGGAGCGGGGGCTGGGTACAGCCCCACCAGGCACTACCCGCACCCCCACCCCCGGGAGCCACTTCCGTCTCTCTGGCCGCAGATCAGAGCTGCTGGGCAGAGGCGGCGGGGCTGGTCTAGACAACCGAGAGGCGCCAGCCCCGCGCGGGGAGCGTTGTGAGGGCGTCAGGTGGGCCCAAGCGCTGTTGTGAGGCCGAAGCCCAGGCTGCAGCCGCTCACTGCGGGGTGGGGGCTGCCGTGAAGAAAGGGGACGGAACCAGGGGATAAGAGGCAGGGTGGGGGACAGACGGGGAGGAGCCTGGGTCACCAGGGTTAGAAGTTTGTACTCAGTGCTGTGGGGTATTAGAAACCCACGGAGGTTTTTAATTCAGGGAGATACAGTGTTAGACCGGTGAAAGATGGGTTCCAGGAGAGAGGGGCTGAAGGCACTCTGTCAGCAGCTAGATTGGCCTTGTTTTCCCGGGCAGTGTCTGCCCTGAGGGTGGTGGTCAGTGTAGAGTTGATGTTGCCCTGACCTCGAGAGAGACCTGGCCCAGGGCAGGGACCAGAGGATGGAGCCCAGCGCCCTGGGGAAGCACTGGGCCACTGGGACGTGGGAGGGAGGTGGTGGCTCCAGCCCAGGGAGGAACAGTTTGGGTGGGGTGGGCCAAGCTTGTGGTTTCTGGCTTTTCCATCATCTTTCCAGGAGGAAGTGGAGTCTAGAAGGCTGGGAAGCCTTCCCCGCAAGCTCTGGGCACAGAGGTGACCCAGAGGGCTCGCAGAAGCTACTGGACTGTTTGGATCATGTACTTAGCTCACTCAGAACTCGGTTCCTCCAAGTCTGAAGCCTCTTGCTGAAACTTGGCAGGATCCTATGGTCACCCCGACCCCTCTGAGCCCCAGCACTCCAGACCAATTGACCCTTAAGTTCTGTTGGCTGACCTTGTTACTCTCCTCCACTGGCCCAAACCACTGCCAGTTCTTGCTGGAACTGGAAGAGCCTCCCACGTGGTCTTCCAGCTTCTCTCACCACGGCTACTTCCTCGCTGCAGGAGGGCAGACCCTTCCAAAATGTGGTTCTGGTCATGGCTCTCCCCACTCCCCCCCACACTCCCATAAGTCTGTGAGGAAAAGGGTGAATCCTGGCCCCAGAGAACAGAGCTGGGCAAGCAGAACCCAGCCTGCACTTCTGCCCTCACTCACTCCTTCAGCGCAGCAGCATGTTAACAGCCTGCTCACTGCCCCCACCTACCCCTCCATCTCCCTCCAGCCATTCTCCTCAAGCCCTCTGCTCCGGCAACTCCTTCCTCTTCCTGGAATGCCCAGGTTGTCTGTCCAACGACCCTGCCTTTGCACGCGTGGCTCTCGCCACCTAGAGCACCATCTGCCCCAACCCTCCCCACTTGGTCCCACCAACTCCACTTCAAGAATGGTTTCCTGATTCTGTGCTAGATGAGGTCACCCTGCCTTGCCATCTCAGAGCACTCTGCCCTTCCTCATCAGGATCCTTGGCTGGCATGCCTATCACCCCACCAGTGTGCCAGTGACTTGTGTTTCTACCTGTAGTCTTACCTTGCCACCTAAGTGGCCTTTCTGAGACATAATTATGACCCCATCACTCTGCTGCTCAAACACCCTGAGCTCCATCAAAAATCCACCCTACCCTCCAGGTCCAACCCAAAGCCCCCTCTCCAAGACACCTTCGCTCCAGCCATGGAGATCCCACACTTGATAAGCTTGACTTCACCTGAGTTACTGGGGCCAAGACAGCCTCCTACCTCAGGATGCACTTGGGGGGCCAGTCTGGCACTTGGCCTTCTGGGGCCCCCTTCCTCATGTCCCATGGACCCAGCAGCAGAGAAATGAGCAGAGTCTGTACCCAGACATCAGGGCCCAGTGGTCAAGGACACCACCACTGCTTTGGCAAGGAAAGGGCTTTGGCAGGCCACCTGAGGTGGGTCTCCTGACCTCGTCCGAGGGACACCTGCAGTCGCAATTCCAAAAGAGAAGACGCCGCAACAGTTAAGAGCAGAGGCAATGCTTTTTTTTTAACTTATTTAAAAAAGGCCTTGGTGGCAGGAATATAGTGTAAAAATCATTGGAAAAACTAAAAGGCATCAATACATATCCGAATATACACTTTGTACATAAATTACATTTCCTTTAGTCTTTCTGAATGAGGTCCTGATTCAGCACTGAGGTCTAGTAATTCAGAGGTCCCGGCAGCTGCACGTTCAGGCCGGCATAGTCCACCATGTACATTGGCCATTGCTAGAGAGAGGGCGACAAAGGGTCCCAGTTAGGACTCCAGGTCACGTAGAAAGAACACCAGAACACTTAGCTCTGCTTTCTGAAGGGCTTCCTCAGACACTCTTTATTTTGAGGCTGCTAAAGGCCCAGAGAGGGGACGTGACCTGCCCGAGATCATGCAGTAGCCATGGAGCCGGGGCGGGAGCCTTCTGACCTGTTCTCACCTGTGTCCGGGGGCTAATCACGTGGAGCAGACGTGAGGGCCACAGGGAACAGGGGAATTGGCTCAGAACAGGTGGTCACTCCCATAAACTCAGCCCCCTCTAGGTCTCATGCTCTAAGAAGCTGTCATGTTTCTCTGGGGCTGGAGCCAGTCACCCTCTGTGGGCACTCATACAGCCAGGCAGGGAGAGATGCAAAGCCTGCACTTTTTTCCAGGAAGGGGTTAAAGGGAACTGTGGTCAAAGGATAAAGAAATGCTGAAACCTACAAGAAAAAAAAATTTCGATAGCTATGCATGTTAATTACTTATTGTGGTGATCACTTTGCAATATATACAAATACTGAATCATTATATTGTTTACCTGAAACTAATATAATGTATGTCAATTATGGCTCAAAAAAATGTTTCCCCGAATGCGTTCCAATATTCTCCCCATTTGGACTCAGGATTTCAAAGCTGGTATTTTGAAATCAGAAAGAACTCTCAAATGTATGCCCCTAATGAGGTTTTCCTCTTGTGTGGAAAGGAGCGAACCCAGCCACATCACAGAACAGGCGGAGCCTCGCAGATGGGTTCTCCACCCACCACGGACTGTAGTGAGGCCAGAGTCAGTCAGCCTCCCACTTTCGTTTTCCTCACCTCCACTCTGCGGGTAGCACCCACACATCCCAGGGCCATGTGGGGTGCTGTGTGAGATGTGAGCACAGAGATTAGCCTCGCATCTGACCACCTTGGAAACCTGGCGTCCTGCTCTGACACTGCCCAGGAGAGTGGGCAGGTCCCTTGCCCTTCTCAACTTTGGGACGTCTGCCCGCCTGCCCAGTGGGGATGGGACTTTCTGTCCAGGCATCTGTGAAGCCCTGATGCGAGGGCGGATTACCTTGTGGGTAGATCAGGCAGTTGTGTCTGCAACCAGGGGCTGTGGAGCCCACTCAGAGCCCAGTGCCTCCCCGACCCCCAAACCTATACCCCCCATAGTAGGCAGCCCTGCCCGAGTGCAGGGCGAAGGCCAGAAAGAAGAGTGGTCAGGTCCAGATCTGTGCAACTTTACCACGAGTGAGATCTGGTTGGTGGAGGCCATGGACTCTGGGTTGGAGGATGAGGAAGAGGAAGACGAGGAGGAAGAGGAGACCGAGTTTCCTTCGGAGACACGCTTTCTCTTGCGCTTGGGGATGCTGCTGTCTTTGGCTGGTGGGAGAAACGGTTGCTGACACCGGATGCCGAGGCCATTGTCTCAGCCTTCCAGACACCCCTGGAGAGGACCTTTGCTTTCAGGTTTAAAGTCCCCTTCTCACCAGTCAAGGCTCCCAACCCACCAGCTGAGGCCCATCTCTCCAGCCTCCTTCTCTAACCAGGCCCCATAGCTCATTCGTCCACCTCCTGCTTCTGCTCACCTGTCTGCCTTTGCTACCACTATCGCCTCACCCCCAGCTAGGCCTCCCCAGAACTCCCAGAATCCCCCCTGGGGCCAGAATCCCACGGTGAAGAGCACCGCCTCCACAGCTACACAGACGGCACAGATCTGGCTTCCTTTCCTTTCCTCGCCAGTAAAATGCCAGTAAGATTCTGCAGGGTTGCTGGGAGGGTCCCATGAGATAATGTGCCCAGCCCCCAGTGAATACTCGGAAACTGAGAACTGGTATCCATATCATTGCTACTGTTACTGCAGATGCATGACGACCTTAACCTGACCCATGCTGTGACAGATGACATTCACAGGTACACTCGAGTAGACCAGGCAGTGTCCCAAGGTAAAAGAAACTCCACTTTGGAGACAAAAACCCTCAGTTCAAATTTCACTGCTGCCATTTACTAGCTGCATGGCCCCAGGAAACCAACAAAGCTCTGGGAGCCGAAGCGGGAAAACTGAGTGATGGGCGGCTCAAAGGGACTGTGGGTGCGAAAGAGCCCAGCACCAAGTGTGGCACAGAGCAGGCCTCAGCAGGGGTTTTGTTGCTGCTGAGTTGAATTCATGTGAACAGGTAAGACTTAGAAATAAGATCTGCAATGGTGTGCTACATAAGTGGGGCCTGGGGCCTGACCGGGGAACGGGCTGCTGAGCAGAAACCTCGCCCAGGCCACCAGCAGGGTCTTCACGCCACGGTGCGAGGGCAGGCTGGCTCAGGGGCAACTGTCTGTCCAGCTGGTGGGGAAACACCAGAACCTGGGGGTCTGCAATGTGATATAAACAGCGACCCCGGGAAGGAGAAGACTCTGGAGGCAGGGGGAGCCCAGGCTATGAGCTGAGGAGGAGGGAATTTTGTGGGGGGCAGGAGGGAGCTGCTGGCGACTGGCTGGGCCCCTGGATTGTGCCTGTGTTGGCAGGGTGCGTGCCTGCACCAGACTATAGGCTTTTAGAATCTTTCCGTCTGCAGGTACCTAGGCGACCTTAAAGATGCAAGAGGGGCTGGTCCAGGGCTGTGGCCTGTCTGGGTCCCCCATAAGACCTTAAAGACAACCACGGTGGGGAGTGGTGGATGTGATTGCATTTAATCTGATAATCAGTCCCAAATTCTCCTCCTGTCTGAGGCCTCCTCAGGGCTTTCTGCATCTCTGCCTTTGATCTGGAAGCAGCTCCCAACCTAGTCACCTCCTTAACCCGAGTGCCTGGTGCCCAGCCCGGCCCCCTCGATTTGCACGTGGTAGGAGGAGGTGGTCTCTGGTTGGGCTGTGCACCCCAGGCACTGGAGACTCAGGCGAAGCCGGACCTGTCTGGAGTTGGGACCTCAGGCTTTAGGCTGGGGTGGGGTGGTGTTCCTGAACCCCACTACCGTTCCCACTGAGCAGCCACTCCAGCGTCTACAGTCCCCAGTGGCCTGTGGTATAGATGGACAGTCTGGTCACAGGAGTGCAAGTGGCCACCACCTCCCTATGTGGCCTTGGCAAGTCCCTCCGCGTCTGTGGGGTTCAGCTGCCCAGCTATACAACGAGGGCGCACCTCCCAGTCGCCCAGGGGAACATCCTCTGGAGTCCTATCCCACACCTTCTCAATCAGACAGTCTCCCAGGACCTGAAAGGTTCTGAAGGCCCAGGGGCTGGGGCAAATGCAGGCAGAATCCAGGGGGCCCAGCCAGTCTCAGGAGGCACACGGGCCTGCCTACCTTGCCCTTGCCAGTCACATGTCACCTATTCTCGCCTCAGGTGGCTTCTGTGAGCCTACCTCACATCCCCTCCCCCTGGCTCTAGCCTGTCCCTCATCCTCTCTCTAGCTGATCTGACACGCTCAGCTGTGCTGGGGCATGCCCCCGCCCCTCCAAAGGGCACCCACAGGGTTCCTGGGGCCCTCTGGGAATACTGGCTCTGTAGATGGAAATCTTAGGTTCCCTGGAGAGGTACTTGGTGGGAGGGATCTACTCTTCTCTGGGTGGCCAGCCACCTGTTGCCTGACACCTGTTGAATGTCCGCAGATTGGTCCCTGAGAGGCAGAAGTGTGGCTTCTTCAGCCTCTGATTTACCTGGCACCATGGCGTCATTGCAGATTTCTGCAAAAGGTCTGAAAAAGAAATGAGGTTGCAGTTAGAAAATGAGGATTTCTCTTCGTTCTCACCTGCTCCCTGAACATGGACATCTAAGTTAGCCAAGTAAGACCTGGATGAAAACGGTCAGCAGACCCCCTCTCCCCAGAGCAGACAGGCCGATGGCGGCCCGCCTGGCCCTGGTGAGAGCCGTGCCAGGCAAATCGCCCTCTGGGGCTTCTTCCCTCGTCTCCAAAGTGAGCCTGTGGTCTGACCAAGTGATCAGAAATGAGTGCCTAGATTTGTGAATGGATATTCATCGTGACATTTTTTTTACAAGTGTTTTTTAAAAAAGATTTTATTAATTTATTCTTAGAGAGAGGGGAAGGGAGGGAGAAACAGGGAGAGAAACATCAATTGGGGACCAGACCTGCCACCCAGGCACATGCCCTGACTGGGAATGGAACTGGTGACCTGTCTCTCTGTGGGGTGATGCCTAAGCAACTGAGGCATGCCGGTCAGGGCAACAAAGTTTTCCTTTTTTTATTTTATTGGTTATTTTACTTGCAGCATTTTTTATATGAACCAAAAAAAAAAATAGACACAACCCAATGTTGTCTGTTATAGAGACAACATGGTCCATCTGTACTGTCTTTAAAGGGAGTTATGACGGATACAAATGATGCTCAAAGTGCAATCAAAACAGCCAGACAGGAGACACATCATGTTTTATTTAGTCTGTGGGCAAATACTGTAGGACTTCAGTTTCATTTTCTCCAAGAGCGCGTCTAAGAGGCATAAGAAGAAGAGTGGAATGGAGGAAGGGACGCCCTAGGAGGTCTGTGGCTGGTTTCTCCGGGGGCTGCTTGTGGGGCGGGCACTTCCTCCTGCGTCTCCTGTGTTTTCCAGTTGCTACTTCCGGGCGTGGAAGGGGCAAGGGAACCTCTGCTCTTCATGTGAGACCTTTCTGAGTGGTTTGATTATTTGTACACATGCAAATATTATTTTCACTTCAAAACACCTAGTGTAAGATTAAGAAGAAAATACACGTAGGGAAAACTGTGGAAGAAATACACCATAATGCTGACTCTGCAAAGGAGAATTATGGGCTACCTTCTCTTCTTCTGCCTTTTTGGTTTTCCCTAGTTTGTTTTTCAATCTGAAAATAAATAAACTATTCTATTTGTTTTTTAAAGACTGTAAGGATATACAGTAAAATATGGACAAAAATAAATAAAGATAAAATATGGACAGTTGTTATTTCTGGGCGATGGGAGTATTCAAGGGCTGGTATTTTCCAAATACCATCAAAAAGGGTAAAAATGAATGACACAGCCAGAAAGTCAAATTTAATTGAAATTGTAAAAGTAAACACCATGAAAGCTGAGGACTCACCAGGACACTGGGTGATACAGACTAAATGTTTGTGTCCCTCCCTCTGCCCCAAATTCCTATGTTGAACCTAGTCTCCGAGGGGACAGTATGAGGAGGCAGGGCCTCTGGGGATGATTAGGTCACAAGGGTGGAACTGTCATGAGTGGGATTGACACCTTACAAAGGAGACCCCAGAAAGCTCCCTTGTCCCTCTGACCATGTGACGACACAGGGAGGAGGTGGCCATCTGTAAACCAGAAGGTGGGCCCTCAGCAGACACTGAACCTGCCGGCAACTTCCCAGCCTCCAGAACTGTGAGAAACACATTTGTGCGCTGCCGTCTGGTTGACGGCATTGTGTCCTCGCAGCCTGAACAGTGGGAGAGACTGGGTCTGGGGCCGAGCTGCCCCACTGTGACGTCCACCATCCGTCTCCTCCACCTGGCTATCAGGTTCTTGTCCTTACGATGCGAGCCTTCAGCTAGCCCATCTCCCGGATTCAGTGCAAGTGCACAACAGGTCTCTCACTCCCCGTGTCCCCCCGCTCTCGGCTGGGCCTGCCATAGGGATTCTCCTTCCGGGGCCACACAGCACCCTCTCCCACAGCCCTTGCCCGCTCTTCCCACCCCGCCCCAGGTGCCGGGGGCACTCACTGCAGCTGGTTGATGATGACCATCCGGACATGCTCCCGGGCCTTCAGGATCTTCTCTAGCTGGTGGATGTCGTACGTGTTGGGGTTCCGGAAAGGGATGTCATCAGGCAGGTCCATGACCTTGACGGCATCTGGGCTGTCCCAGATCAGTTTGTAAGGGAGCAGCACTGGCCGGTTCAGGCCCAGGGCCTCACCTGGAGGGCACGGGGGCCCGGGGAAGCAGAAGATGTCTGCTGTTAAAGGCCAAGCCTCTGGGAAAGGGCTGGAGCCTGGCAGAGCACAGCACAGCGGCCATCACAACCCAGGGAGAGTATCAAAGTCAACACACACACACGCTATTTTTTTCTTTATGCTCACCCGAGGACATGCTCACTGATCTTAGGGGGAGGGAAGGGGCGGAGAGAGAGAAATACTGGTCAGCCGCCCCTGGCACACGCTTAGACGGGGAATCGAACCAGTGATTCCAGTCCATGGGACACCATTCCCATCTACTGGGCCACACCGGCCAGGGCCACCACACACACCATTTTAAAAGTTCAATTAGCAAAAGTAAAAATCTAATACCCGATGCTGATAATGAAACAGTTCCTGTCACTTTTGTGACGATGTGTTAAATGTGCACACCTAGAACTGAAATGGGGACTTGACATCTGCCTAAAATCCACTACCTTTATGTTAGAAAAAATTAAGTGCTTAAGTATTATGGATGCAATGATATGATGTCTTCGATTTAAAGTACTGAAAATACTGAAGTACTGTGTGGAAACAGATAGAGTCACAATGGCCTAATGTTGGCGATCACGGAAGCTGGGCTGGGGCACAGCGTGGGCGTCATGTCACTCTCTGTGCTTCTGTGTTATGTCTGAACACTGGTTCCAAAACGAAAAGTGAAGAAGACCACAGCACAAACCACCAGCAGAGGCTTCCCATGCACAGTCAGAGCGAAACCCTAACTCAAGTCAGGCCTGCCCACCTCTCCGCCCAACTGAAGCCTCCCCATCTGCTTGTGCTGGCCTTCTCACAGGTCCCCAGTCGCAGAGTGGCTCCCCCTGCCTGGCTTTTCCTCGAATGTCTGTCCCCTCTTGATATTATTAAAGCCTAGGCTAAAATGCCCCCTCTCTGAGGCGCTTTCCTGTTCACCGGTCCAGAGAGGCCCTGGCCCTCCACCTCCTGCACTCTCTCCTGCATCTTGGTCACACTATGGGTTTTCTTCTTTTCCTTTCTCACTCTCTGAAGTTCTTCTTGGTAAAAAGTTCATTGCTATGTCTCCTCTGCTACAATGCAAAATGGAGACAACACTAAATTCATCACAAATACAATATGATGTATGCAGAGCACTTGGCACAGCTGGGCCCTCAGCAGTCTAGGAAGGGCTGTATCATTTGGAACTGCACTCCCAGACGTCTCATCCCGGGCTCTGCCCTAGGTGCCTTCGGCACAGGGCTCAACATCTCCTGGCTCTCGTCTGTTCCACGTCCGACACCCTCCGCAGACCAAGACCCCAGCGGCTGGAGCAGACCCCTTCTGTTGTCCTCAGAGCTAAGTGCTGGTTGGGCAGATGGGCGTGTGCAGAGCGAGTACTTGGCCGTGGGCCATGACCTCTGCAACACAGCGCAGCCCTAGAGGAGCAGAAATGCTGACCACTGCTGCTGCCCTGAGCACCACAGCCTGGCGTGCTTTCCCCCTTCTCAGACAGGGCAAGGAGGACAGCTCCCATTAGTCACAAGCAGAGCAACTATGTCCCCAGGGAGCTGGCGGGCCACGTGGGGGCAACAGAGGCCAGAAGGGATGCAGAGGGAGGAGGGGCCACCCAGGAAGACTAGCCCCACAGCCCCTCCCCGGGGAACTGACCGTATTTCTCATTGAAGAGCTCCTTCACCTGCTCCCGGAGGATCACCTTCTCCCCGAGTCTGTTGGCATCATCTTCATCTACAAGAGGAAGGCAAGGGGGTGTGAGGGTTGGCATGGGCTTGGCCACCAGACCTGTTCCTTCTCCCCTGACCCTCACCTGCTGCAGCAGTGTCTCCAGGCCCCGCTCACGCCCCTGCAGCCCGCTTCTGCCCCATCTACCCCACATTCCTTGAACAGCTGCCCTAACACAGGCCATGTCAGGCACGGAGCACCCTGAAGAGTGGGAGGCAGGGCCCCTCCTCTGAGGAACTCAAGCCCAGGGGGCGGCACACAGTCACAGCACCCACCCAGAAGAGACGCCTACGAGAGACTCGGGGCATGAATTGTGGTGCTCACCCCCATCTGTGCAAGTCTGGAGAAGCTCCATGGGAGAGCGACATGTTTAGGGGGTGTCTCTTTCTCTCAGAGGGCTAGTAAAGGGCTTGTGATAGATGCAGTGGGGTGGGGAAAGACACCCAGGCAGAAGGCCTGGCCTGTGCATGGTGCCAAAGGGTGATTGGACACAGTACACTGGTTGTGGCTGAAGCACAGGGTGGTGCTAGGGGAGGTAGCTGTGATGAAGCAGGTGCCAGTGTGACTGAGCTGGGCTAACAGGCACCCACCCTGGCTGCCTCACACACCAAGAGCCCCAGGCCTGTGATAGAAAGACAGAGTGTTCTGGGCACTGGTGCTGATTACTTCCCCTGAGCAGGGCAACTCTCCCTGGGCCCTGGTGCTTGGACCCTGTGCTCCCTGAACCCTTCTCCTTGGCCTAGAGGAGCAGCTGAGGTCAGGGGAGCCCGGGAGATAGAGCCTGGGCTGGGCTGGGGAATGTGGAGTGTATGAGAGGCCAGGGGAGGGGATGGCATGAAGAGGGTTGGGGACAGAGCAGCCTGCTGGCTTGTGGCCTGGGTTGGGGAGGGAACTGGGGTTCCAGAAAGGGCACTTAGCACCATCACACAGTAACCATGGACTTCTGAGGCAGGGGTGGCAGTGGGTGGGTGGAGCTGGACACAGGCAGGGAGCCAGGGCCTGGGAGATAAGGGACAGAACAGACGGAATGGGTCTGCAGGGAAAAACAACTCCTGGTGGAACCTGGAAAATCGCACAGGAACCAGTTCCATTTGGAAGGCGGACCTGGGAACTGCCTCCCCGGCAGTGGCTCTATCTCTCAGCGTCTGCTGCCCGGCCTGCACGTCACACCCCCCGCGACCGGGGGCTGCCCCACTCGGCAGAGAGCTTCCCACACTGCCTGTGGCCCCTGTGCCCAGTGCTGCGTCTCCCGAGGCTCCTGTCTGGGCCTGTTCCAGCCACACTCCTGACTGGAGCCTCTCTCTGTGAATTCCTGCCTGTCTCCTTTTAGCCGTCTGGGTGCCCGAGACACCACAAACCTTGGGCATCCCGGTTAACATCCTCTGCCTGTGTCCCCATCTTGGGAATGATGGCTCTTCTCAGCTGCCCCGAGACCCCAAACTCGGCACCCAGAAACCTCTTTCTCACAGGCCCCAACATGGCCCTTTTGGAGGGTCTCTAGGACCCCAGGCATGGCAAGAATCGACCTGATCCTTCCCCAGGTCCTGGGAAGACAACTGTGACAGGGTCCTGGGCCCAAGGATCACCTAGAGCCTTCAGGAAGGCGGCAGACCTCTGCACCTATTCCTTGCCAGCCAGCAGTCCTTGGTGCCAAGATTCCGCCCAGGCAGCGCAGCGCTGCAGAGGGCCGGGAAAGGGGGCTGGGTCCCACCAATGCTGCCAGACTTGTGGCTGGCAGCATTCCCAGACCCTGTCACGGCCCCTGCTCACCACAGCCGAGGACACACAAGCTCAGAGAGCTTAAGGAACTTGCCCAAGTTCCCACAGCTGCCGAGTGTCACCAATGCTCTCTCTGTCTGACCCGAAGCTCCGCTCTTTCACTCCACCACAAACCCTGGGCCTCCCGAAGCCTCCGTCACCCCGTCTATAAAAAAGAAAAAGTTAATCTTTTCTTTTATTTCTTGCTTTATCAGCTCATAGTTCCAGGTGTGTCTCCTTGTGAGCCCAGGACGGGGCTGGACTTACAGGCGGTTCTCCACAAAGCCTGCTGCATCGAAAGGAAGTGGACAGCACTCAGATTTGAGCCCAACAAACCGAGGCTGCCGGAGGTCTCTGTGGAGTCTGAGAGCCCGCCTCGGGCATCTGCCCTGCCTCCTGCTCAAGGCTCTTCCTGCCCTGTGGGTGGAGAAAGGGCTAGACAAGGCAGCCCCCTCATCTCGGGAGAGGGGATGCCAGGCCCCGGAAGGGCACGGAACTTGGCAGTCAGAGGCCCGTGGGGCATGTGACATCACCTCTCAGCATTTCTGCTCATGCTCCTTTGTCCCCTGAACAAATATTTCATGAGCACAGTCCCGCTTGGACATGGTGCTGGGCACTTAGCAGAGAACAGAAAACAGCTTCAGTCTGAGGCAGGAGAGAGGGGAAGGCTTGGGGAGCCACTAGGTCTGAACACTGTCAGTGCAGGGCACGTGGGAGCCTGTGGGGGCCCCAACTGAGCCAGGGGCCGGGGAGGTTTCCCAGAGGAGGTGACAGCCACAAAGCCCCATCTGCACGCTGGGGCTCCAGGCATCCTGCAGCACTCGACACACACATCAGAAAACACTGAACTTGCCCCTCTCCTTCCAAGCCCTGCCTGGTCTGAGGGAGAAAGCACCCCAAAGGCAGGCAGTAGCTGACAGGGAGGAGCGACACCACGGGACAGCCAACAGAAGGCAGACTAGAATCCTAGGCAGCACAAGGGAAACAGTGGGAGCAGACGAAGGTCAGGGGAGTGGGACCTGGACTGCGTCAGGGACGGGGGTGGCTCTGGGAGGCGTCCGGGACACCTGAGCATCGTGGTCACAGCTGCTGCCGAGCACCAAGCACGTGCAGTGTGCGGACTGTGCCAGGCCCGCCGTGCTTGTTGTCGCTGGATATTCGGGCTCTCAGGCCCTGGAAGGATGCCTTTCAGCTTCTCCCCACCTCTTCGTTTTTATTTGATTTGGAGGAAGTAAGTTTCCATTTTCTTAAATGAATGTGTCAAGAAGTTTCTGGGGTGGGCGGGAACCTGGAGGGGAGTGTGCCCTTGGCCCTCTGGGTACTCAGAGGGAACAGGAGGCAGCTCCTCGGGCTGCGTGGGTGAAGGAGTGACCCCCTTCCTGGAAGGGAGCCCCACGAGAGGTGAAGCTGCCCCTCCATGTTCCTGCTCCAGCCTCAACCTGTCCAGCTCCATCCAGGGGAGAGGAAAATGTGCCCATCAGAACACACTGGTGTTGTGGCTGGAGGTGCCCAGGACAGAGCCGGTCATCCCCGGTGTGGACTGTGGTCAAAGCCCATGGCTTATGCAGCTTGCCCTGGCATCCTGGCTACCCCAGGGTGGAGACTGGTGCCTGGGGGGTGGGAGGCTACAGTCCATAGTCTAAAGGCTAGTTATTACCGTTCTGAACCCTGAGGCAGCTAACCTATACTGGGGGTTCAGAATAAGCTGTGCTTCCTGAGCTCCTCTGAACCTAGGTTGGCTGTAAAAGATGCCAATAGCAGCAACATTACAGACTGCTCTCCGCTGGGAAACATCATGATTAGGGCTCAATGAGGAATGTATGTGTGTGTGTCCTCAATGTACCTGCTTGACTGCCTATGTACAGTGGGAAGGAAGGGGGTCCCCAAAGGCAGTGACAGGGAATGCCCCTGACCCACTAGATTGCAAGGCAGTGGTGATTATAACCCCAGTGCTGTGTGACATTTGGAAAATCACTCAACCTCTCTGGGCTTTTGTTGACACACCCTTCAAATGGGAACCCTAGCCTGTTAGGAGAATCCAATCATATCACATAAAAAAGCTTTAGGTTTCAGGCCATCAAGGTCAAATTGTCACTGATCGTGTTGAGACCGCCTCAATTATCCTGTGGTCTCAGGAAATTAAATTTTACACAAAACTCTTCCAGATAATGGAAATTTATTCTTTTAATCCCCTGTGTTCATTTTAGTCATTTTTATAGGTAGACCATTTTCTAAAATGCATTAGTTACCCTTCTCTTATCAAGCACATAGTGGGGGGCATGGGAGAAGTACCCTCGAGATCTGTCCCCTAGGGCCGTCCAGAAAGTGCTACCGAACCTGCCCCAGAAGCGGTGGCCTGTACCTGCTGCCTCTGCCCTACCCTGCGGGCATTTCTCCCACCTCTCCCTGCTCATTCCAGTTCCTGGGTCTGCTCTCTTTCACATCTGTCTGCTCCAGAAGCTCTCATCTCCTCCTTTCTAATCTGCTGTCTGTTAGCCTGAGGATTAACGGAGTTTTGCCGGGGGAAAGAAAGCAACCAAGTTTATTAAATCACAGCCATGGGAGGTTCACAGTTTTAAGCCAATCAGCTCAGGGTGATGCCTGGAGTGGCCCCACAGCCTTCTCTGGGGGGCAAAGTGCAGAGCCCTCAATGGCCAGCCTGGTCTTTCTCAGGAAATTAAAGCCTAGTTTGAGGCCTGCAGCTCAGAATGACGACTGTGTGCTGATGATCGTGACCATAAACACAGGGCACAGAGGCAGCAGCGAAGCGAAGGGCTGCTTACAGGAGAGGGATACGCCCAGAAGAGCAGAGTGAGGATTCCTTCTCTCCCCTCTTTCTGCCAGGCCTGGGCCACCCAGGCCTCAGGCAGACCTGGACAGCTCTGGCCCTATGGACAGCAGAGAGCGGGACGTACTTTGTTGGAACAGCTGCCTGCCACTCAGGTGGGAGAGGAGCCACAGCCCTCCCTCGGGCCTGCAGCCCCTACCACGCCTCCCTTTCCTGGCACCAGACCTTCACCAGGATGCGCAGGTGCACTTGGGTACTCCTTTTAACCCCTTCTCAGGCCTGCATGTAGGTGCAGAAGGAATCCTGTCATCGCTGTTTTAGATGGAGAAACTGAGGCTCAGAGAGGGGACGGCTGTACTACAGTGAGGGGGGACGCCCTTGCTAGGCCTGTGACTTCTTGTACCCAAGAGAAACTTTTGAACGTGTGCACAAGGAAACATGTTTAAGGCCATCAGAGCAACCCAAACAACCTAGGATGGGAAGGCAGATGACTCCAGGGTGGTATAATAGCTCGATGAGTATTACGGAGCAGTATAAACCAAGGAGCTACAGCTACACATTTCCACATTACATGACATAAAATTGAGTGACAAAATCAAGTTGCAAACTTGATACAATAGGGTACCTTGGTTATAAAAGTAAAAAAAAATGCAAAGGAAACAATTTTGGTTTAGGCAAATGTTATATGCCACAGAACACACAATTTAAAATATCAAAGAGTGAACAATGGTCTTATCATGGGGCAAAACAGTCATAAAAGACATTCTGGGGAGTTTGAACACAGACTGTACATTAGACAAAAGGGAGCCACTACTGTCATGAGTGTTACCACAGAATCAAGGATATGTAAAAGAAGGGCATTGTTCTGTAGGGACGTGGGAGGTGTGTGTTGAAATGTTTAGGCGTGAAGAGTCAAGATGCGTGCGACGTACTTCGAATGGAACGACAGGGCGAGAGGGAAACAACGGGGCGGGGGCTGAGGGGAGGAGAGGGACAGAGGCAGGCGGAAGGGAAACACGGCAGAACATTAAGAATTCAAGAATCAGAACTTCCGGCCAAGATGGAGGCGAAGGTAGACACACTGTGCCCCCTCGCGCAACCAAAATAAGGACAACAACAATTTAGGAAAAAAAAACAGTACTGACAGAAAATTGAACTGTATGGAAGTCCAACAACCAAGGAGTTAAAGAAGAAACATTCATCCAGACCGGTAGGAGGGGCGGAGTTGGGAGGCTGAGGGGAGAGGGGTTGCAGCAAAAAAAGCAGTGCCTGCAGACCCCAGGTGCGGGGTGGCAGCGGGCGAACCCAGGAAGGTGGCAGACTGTGGAGGGGAGCGGTGGCAAGGCAGCTAGTGGACCGAGCGGTCCCATATTCGTGTGCAGATAAACCAGGTGAAACTGGGCAGCGAGACTGACCAGCCAACCCAGAGTCTCAGCACGGGGAGATAAAGCCTCAAAACACCAATGGAAAACACCTGTGGGGGTTGAGGTGCAGGGAGAGACTCCCAGCCTCACAGGAGAGTTCCTTGGAGAGACCCACAGGGTCCTAGAAAGTACATAAGCCCAGCCACACAGGAATCACCACCAGAAGGGCCCAGTTTGCTTGGGTGAGGCGGTGGAAGGGACTGGGATCAGACGGAGAGTGGAGCAGGTGCCACTGTTCTGTCTTGGACCCCTCCCCCACAAACAGTGTCACAATGACACAATATGGGCTTGCCCTGCCCTGATGAACATCTAAGGCTCCGCCCCTCACTAGTAACAGATGCATGAGGACAAAAAAAAAACATCAAGACAAAAAATGGCTCAAATGAAAGAACAGATCAAAGCTTGAGAAAAAAATATAATTATGCAAGGAGAAGCTCGCCAAACTGTCAGATTCACAGTTCAAAGCACTGGTGATCAGGATGCTCACAGAATTGGTGGAATTTGGTTGCAAATTACATGAAAAAATGAAGGCTGCACTAAGTGAAATAAAGGAAAATGCACAGGGAATCAATAGTGATGGGAGAAAACTAGTACTCAAATCAATGGAGTAGACCAGAAAGAAGAAAGAAACAACCAACAGAAAATAATGAAGAAAGAAGAATTCAAAGAAATGAGAAGAGGCTTAGGAACCTCCAGGACATCTTTAAATGTTCCAACATCTGAATTATAGGGGTACCAGAAAGAGAAGAGGAAGAGCAACAAGTGGAAAAGTTATTTGAACAAATAATAAAGGAGAACTTCCCCAATCTGGCAAAGGAAATAGACTTCCAGGAAGTCCAGGAAGCTCATAGAGTCCCAAAGAAGTTCGACCCAAGGAGGAACACACCAAGGCACATCCTGATTACATTAGCCAAGAGTAAAATGAAGGAGAGAATCCTAGAAGCAGTAAGTGAAATGGAAACAGTTACCTACACAGGAGTTCCCATCAGACTGTCAGCTGATTTCTCAAAAGAGACCTTACAGGCAAGAAGGGGCTGGAAAGAAGTATTCCAAGTCATGAAAGGCAAGGACCTATATCCAAGATTGTCCTATCCACAAAGCTTTCATTGAGAATGGAAGGGTAGATAAAGTACTTCTCAGGGAAGGTCAAGTTAAAGGAGTTCATCATCATCAAGCCCTTATTATATGAAATGTTAAAGGGACTTATCTAAGAAAAAGAAGATAAAAAAACATGTATAGTAAAATGACAGCAAACTCACAATTATTAACAACCACACCTAAAACAAAAACAAACTAAGCAAACAACTAGAACAGGAACAGAACCACAGAAATGGAGATCACATGGAGGGTTAGCAACAAAGGAGTGGGAGGAGGAGAGAGGGGGAAAAAGGTGCAGAGAATAAGTAGCATAGATGGTAGGTAGAAAATAGACAGGTAGAGGGAAAGAATAGTATGGGAAATGTAGAAGCTAAAGAACTTATGACACATGGACATGAACCAAAGCAGGGGAATGTGGGCGGGAGAGGGTGTGCAGGGTGGAGGGGTCTGAAGGGGGGAAATGGTACAACTATAATAGCATAATCAATAAAACATATTAACAAAACAAAACAAAAGAATTCATGAATCAGAGGAAGGACACACAGGTAGTCATTGCACTATTCTTTCATTTATTTTTCTGTAGCTTTGAAATTCTGCAGGCAGAGACCAAGAGAATGGTACACACAAAATTTTGGGTATCTGTTCTTGAGAGAGATGGACAGGACAGAGAGTGCACGTGGGCAGGTCCACATGGTGGTGGTGCTCTAACTCTTAGATGGCTGCTGGGCTTGTGTGTGCTCACTGTAGCAGGCATCACCCAGTCAGCAGACAGATGTGAGGGTGTACCAAAGAAAGAATAAAAATAAATGGCTATGAAGTGCAAAGCAGTGTCCGGGACTGGACAGAACATAAAATGGACATTGGCGGGGAAACGGATGAAATCCAATATTGGCAGTTTAGTTAGTTGCATCTTATCAACCCACAGTAACGTCTTAGTGTTGACAAATGTACCGTGGTTATGTAACATGTTGTGTCCTACGCAGGTCAACTGGAATTTGGGAACTGAAGCTTTGCAATTCTTTGCAGATTACAAATCATTTGAAAATAAAAAGCTGCAGCAATTCATCGACCATTACATGCAGAGACCAATGGTAGAGTGACCACTGTGACAGTGCATGAGACCCCCTGGGGAGAAAGCCAGCGTGCTCCCTGACAGCTCCCCCAGGCTGGGCTCTGTGGCCCCCATCAATCCCTCTGCCTTCCCTGGGGTGGGTGGGGGTGGGTGTTGAGTGGGCTGCAACCTGCCGGGACACATGCTCTGTGCCCCTCCCTGGAGCCCAGCTGTCTGACCCCCAGCTGCACACAAGGGGGCTTTCTGGCTGGGGCTGCCAGGCTCTTCCACTGCCCACTCAGCAGCCAGTAACAGGATGCAAACCCCACATCTGCTGATTACACATCTGCCCGAGATTGCCTGGAAATTTACACACTGATGCCCTTCATTCCTAACCACAAGCCTGATCTCTAGGTGTCAAGATCCCTATTTTATAGGTAAGTAAACTGAGGCTCAGAGGAGTCAAGGTGCCAGGACTCAAAGCCAGGTCTCTCTGACCCCTAGGTACTGCTTTCCTCTCACAACAGCCCAGCACCTTCTGGGAGGGCTGTCTTACAAACTCTCCTGCAGCCCCGAGGCTGGAGCCTCCGAGCCAGCTTGGGCAGACAGAGCAGGCTCCAGGTTGGGAAATGTGGCTCTGTCCTAGACAGATAATCCTGGGGCCAGCCAAACGCACGGCCCTTCCCAAAGAAGAACACTCCCTTTCCTCTCTTCTCCCTCCCCTCCAGGTCCCAGCCACACAGGGACAGTTACAGTACTGGCCCAAGGCTAGCGAAGGCCTAGGCGGAACTGTGGCCACACCGGCCAGGCACAGAATGACATGCACTCAGCATGATGAGCAGGAAAGGTGGACAGAATGGGGCAGTTGACCACACAGGCTGGGGCAGGAAGGATGCACACTGTCCGGCATCACCGGGCGGATTCCGAGGACTCGTCCTCATGCTGTGCGGCATCAGCGGCCAAATGCTCCAGAACAGACGCTCCCTGCGTGGTGAGGGCGTTGTCTGTTTTCAGCGGTCTGTTCACGGTTCTAGCCCCAGCACCTATAATCATGCCTGACGCATCATAGGTGCTCGATAGAGAGACCAAGCCTTTCCAGGCCAGATACTACTCTAATACCTTTGCATGGATTCATTCACTTAATCCTTCCAACAACCCTAATAGGTTGGCCCTATGACTATCTCCATTTTACAGATGAGGAAACTGAGACACAGAAAAAGCAACCTGCCCTTGGTTATATAGTGAGTGTGTGAGTGTGTGTGTGTGTGTGTGTGTGTGTGGTGGGGCGGGGGACGGGGAGCGGGCAGCCTTTCAACCACCTTGTAGTACGGCCTCTCTCTGTCCTGGCTGCATGGATTGCAGAGGAGGGTCCAAAACCCAGGCTTATTACCATATCATGCTGACTGCTTGTTAGGGCCTTGTTTCCACACGACAGAGAGGGCAGAGCAGACCTTCCTTCTACCCCACCCATGCTACTCCTTCTCACCCCTTTCTGCACTTGCAAGCCCCAAACCCGCATTCCCAACTGCCTCCTTCAGCACCTTGGATTCTGCACTTCTCCAAATAGCCTTTCCACGTGTCCCAGGTCCCACTGTCCCACACGGCTGCTCAAGAGAGAAATCTTGGCTGCCTCCAACCCTTGGCAGGCTGAGTAGGGGCCCCAAGGCTATGCATGTCCCCATTCCTGGTACCTGTGACTGTGTTTCATTATATAACAGAAGGGACTTTGCTGCTGGGATTAAGTTGAGGACTTTGGGATGGGGAGATTATCCTGGATGATTCCAGGCCCTAAATACAAGAAGGGCAAAAGTAGGTTTACACTTGTTCATACAGAAAGTAATACGTTAATCAATAATCATACAAGAATAAACTTTTCCTCATAAAAAGGAAGCAAGAAGGTCAAGATTAGGAGATGGGACAGCAGAAGCAGAGGATGGAGTGAGGAGCTCTGAAGATGGAAGAGGGGCGGTAAGCGGATGAATTCGAGTGGCTGCCAGAAGCTGGGAGAGACAAGAAAACAGTTCCCCTTAGACGCTCGGGAAGGAACCTGCCCTGCTGATGCCCTGACTCTAGCCCTAAAAAACTACCTTCAGACTTCTTACCTCTACAACAGTGAGGCAGAAACCTGCCTTGCTTTAAGGCACTAAGTTTGTGCAATTCATTACAGCAGCCACAGGAAACTGATACCAACTCCCGGTGTCCCCTTGCCTCCACCCACCAATCAAGGGGGGTCACCACGACAAGCCCCCTTTCCCAGAGAAACTTCCCCCGAGTGCAGCCCAGGGGTCAGACAGCTCTCCTCTCTCTGGGACAAGAACTTCTCACTTGGCCTCCTGAAACCCATTCTCTGCTCTGCCAGCCACACTGATCTTTCTAAACAGTCTATCTGACACTGTAATTTCCTCGCTTAAAATCTGCTGAGGGCTCTCTGTTGTCCACGGGGCCAATCTGTCCTCCTCCCCCTGGCAGACAAGACCCTGTGCTGGCACCACTCTTCCTGTTTTTCGCCCAGGTAATGTGTTCTGCCTGCCCCTCCCTGGGTCCCCACCCGAGAGGTCATGGGAAATCTGTGCAGTTTCATAGAGCAGATAACGGACTCGGTCTATCCTACTTCATGGGCTGTGAAGAGGGGACCTTCTTTTCCTGACTCACCCTGTGTGGCATCTATAGTCCTGCATGGAGGTGCTGTACCTACGAAGGGCTGTGTTTTCTTACGAGCCTTAAGACTGGGTCCTGATAAGAAGCCACCACTGCTCAGGCCCTGACCCCCATCATCCCTGGAAGATACCCAGCCGAGCCTCTGGGCTGTGAACCTTCATGGACACCAGGGGAGAAGGCTCTCCCCTCGGGAGAAACGGGGTTTTTCCATTTGGCTTCAGGACACCACCCATTCCTGAGTCCCTCCCACCTGACCCAAGAACACTGAAGGCACCAAGCTCCAGTTTGACTCACTTCCAATGATCTCATTCTGTTTTAGGGCTTTAAATACTAGCCATACACTCATGACTCCTCAAACTATATAAATACACCTCAAGCCTGGTCTGCTCCCTGAGCTCTCCCGACTTGTGCATGGACCTGCTACTGGGTGACACCCCAGACTGAACATGCCACAGAGTGAGCACCTGGCACTGCAGCCCTCCCAGCAGGCTCCCTCTGCACCACCACCATCTCAGCTGCAGGCACCTCCTTCTGTCCAGCTCAGCCCACATTCCTGACATCAAGGTCAACTCCTCTCTCTGAGCCACATCAGCAAGTTCTGCTGGCTTTAGCTACAAAATACACCTGGAGCCAGGGACTCACCACTGGGCCTCACTTCCCGACGTTTCTCCCTGCTTCCATCCTGCCTGTCCTCACCCAGCCGCCAGAGCGATCCTGTTAAATTCTAAATTGGATTCTGTCTCTCTTCTGCTCAGAAGCCTGCACTGGCTCCCAGCTCACTTGGAACAAAAGGCAGCATTCTTATCCAGCCCCACACAATCTGCCTTCTTTCCCCATTTCCACCTCATCTCCTACTACCTCCCGTACCGACTTCCTCCAAAACCCTGGCAGGGGATCTCCAGGCCTTTCCAGTTGTACTCTTTGCCTGCTCTGCTTTTCTTGCCCTCCCAGCTCACTACCGCCCCCTTCAGGCCTTTACTTAAAAGGCCTTTCCTGGACACCCACCCATCTGTTCTAACTTCCTAAAAATAAACACAACGTCTCATCCGCTTCCCTGCTTCTCCTTAGTGCTACATCTAACTTGCTTTTTACTTCACACATCGGTTATTCTCTGCATCTACACCAGAATGTAAGCTCTGTGAGGCAGGGTTTTTAAAACATCAGTGTTGATTAAAAGCCCAGCACCCAGTCCAGTGCTTGGCCCCACAGACACCTGGGAACTGTTCACGGACTAAGTACCTGCACCTGGGCTCCCAAAGCCCTGAAGGGGCCCCTATGCGGGCTGTGTGTCCTGGTCCCCATGCCTGGGAGCTCCAGAGGGTTAGGGCTGCACGTCAGCCCCCCACCATGAGGCTTCTTGTCACCAGACCCCTCCCAGGAGGTTGGAAAGACTGAGTCCACCCAGCAAACACCGTGTGCTGAGCCTTACTTAGTGCCCTGCCCCCATGCCTCCACTTTTGTGGCTCAAAGACGCATTTATCAGCCAGCAAGAGCTTCTGTTCAGCAGGCAGTGCCTGGTGACCCTCAGCTGATCTCATTCTAGACCAAATAAAGGCGATGGTTGTTCCTGTCAGTGTGGGTGGTCCCAGCTGGGGACACAGCTTCAGTGAGGTTTTCTGGAATGTGGCAGAAGAGTCAGAAGCCCCCCACAGTTCCTTCTGGGGCCTGTGGAGGCCCCTGTCTAACAACTGCAGGAACCCCAGATCCAGCCGAGCCCCCACACACCGGGGTGGGGGGGAGGGAGAAAGGGCGGGGCCTCCTGCCATAACGTCCTTGCGTGGCCCACTGTAGCCTCTCCTGGAAGAAAGGAGGCAGCCGGCCAATTCTGGGCCTGGCAGCCAGGCCCCCGCCCAGCAGATGCCTGCTCCTCAAGGGAAGGCAGAGCAAGATCATTACTGGAGCCTAATTAACAAAGAAAAGCAGAGATAATTAAGCGGAGAAACATGTGGCTGGCGCTGGAACTGCACTATCTTTAGAAACTTGAGAAAGGACGGTTTTATTTTGAGTTCTCTGGAGCCTGACCGAGTTGGGAGGGTGGTGACAACACGAGGAAGGCTGAGAAGCCTGAGGAGAGCTGGGAGGGACCCCGCGGAGGGCACGCCTGCTCCACGTGACCTCCAGGGCCGGAGTCAGTAAGTTATCTGAGATCTCAGGCAGCAAGTTAACTTGTCCAAGATCACAGACAGTTAACCTATCGACGATCACACAGCTTCCAAGAGGTAGAACCAGTTTCTAAAGGGGCAGAGGGGACCTGTTCCTGCTCCCCTCCAGCTTGGGGCCTCTTCCCAGTAAGCTCACCCCACAGAGCACCTGCTGAATGACAGGAGACCCCACAGAGGAGGCAGACCTAGCAGGGGCCCCAGTGGGGACAATGACTAGAGGTGTCTGTCATCCCATTTGGGGCTACAGCTTTCCCCTATTTATACCCTCCCTGAAAACAGGGTCACCGCCCTTCACCCACAGCAGAGTTTCTCACACTGGGACTCAGGAGGCAATGCTGGGGGTGTGAAGTGACGGGAGTAGAATTGCCTATTTTCCTCAGTGGAGTGTAATTTAACATGCATTGCAGTTCCTTAAATTAAAACTAAAATAGAATTTATGAAGTAGACTATGTGAAGACTTCCTAGGTAAAGCTGGGGCCGGCCAAGAACTTCAGCCCTGGCCCACAGGGGTGCTCGGGCGCTGGCTTTGGGGACATCAGCGGAAGAGCTTGCCAAGGCCAGGTCTGCAGGGTGTAGTCCACACTGCAAAGCCAGGCCTTCCAGGCCCTCCACGCTCCGGCCTGGCCGGCCTCTCCGCCTTGCCACCTCCTGCTCTGGACAGGCCATTCATTCCCCTCCTCCTTGCCTTCCTTGGCTGTGCGCTCCAGGATGGCCCTGGTGTGCGACATTTCCCTATCTTACTAGTAGGTGAACCGAAGCCCAGGCAGGCAAACCTGACTTGCTGGAGTCAGACAGGAAGTCAGCAGCTCTGGTGTGTCTCTGGGACCGGAGCTCCTGCTCTAGAGTGGGGAGGGATGGTGAGGGGACTTGGTTGCTCACACATGAGTTCCTTCACGTTGGCAGGACAGGCTACATGGTGGGGGTTGGGGGAACCAAAAGGAGAGGAAGCTGGGGCAGGGAGGTTGGCCTGGAACTCTCGTTATCCTTTGGTTCCCAGACCAGAGGAGCTGAGGGGAAGCTTGCAGCTGAGCAGCAAAGGGAAGTAATTGGGTTTGTGAGTGGAGGGGAGGCCCCTCCCTCTGGGCCTTCCCCAGTTCTGAAAGGCCTGGGCTCTGCTTCCCAGTCTCGCCAGGCAGGTGGGTGATGCACCAACCAAAGGCAGCTCCATCTGGGAAAGCTGTTCCCTCCTCTCCTGCAGTGCGTGCGCCCCATGGGAAGTGGCCTCTTTGGTGAATGGACTGGACGTGTAACTTCAGCTCAAATGTGTCCCTCCAGTAACAGGGGATTCCCTACCTTCCAAGGTATTTTTTAAAAAATCCTCACCTGAGGACATTATTTCCTCCATCGCTTCCAGAGAGAGAGGAAGGGAGAAACATCAATTTAGAAAGAGGCACTGACTGGTCACCTCCCGTACGTGTCCAGACCAGGGACCAAACCTGTAACCTGGGTATGGGCTCTAACCGAGAATTGAACCTGTAACCTTCTAGTTGCAGGGTGACACTCCAACCAATTGAGCCACACCAGCCAGGGCCCAAAGCCACCACAATTTGAATAGTTCTAGAATGTTCTTTATTTCTTTGATCCCTCTTTTGTTGCCCAGGACTCAGCTCTTCCAAAATTTGCAAACAGTAGCGTGACATGCCAGGCTCGCTCATCTTACAGATTCCTCCACCTCCTTCCCAGGCTCTTCTTCAAGGTCCCTTGGAGGTCGCTGTACTCTGGGCTCTACCCTGGGCTCTCTTCTGCCAGCTTCATCCTGACCGTGCCCTGCCCCATCACCGTGCTGCCGGCTCCAAGCACCACTCAAGACCTGAGAACTGTACAAGTGCTGCTGGATGTCTCCCAGGGCTTCGGATCAAGACTTGGGCATGGGTACTACAATCACCCTTCCAGAACCTTCCGCCCTCCCTCCCTCCCTCCCTCCCTCCTCACACTCTGCTGCTACCTCTAGGTCCTAACCCCACCCACCTCTAGGTCCTGAAGCCCAAAGCCTAGCTTCATTGCATAAGTTTGCCATCTGCAATCCACCTAAGGTGGGTGTAAATGTGGTAACCACGGTAACTGTAGGACCATGCACATTGGATCCCATCAGGCCAGACTGCAAAAAAAAGGCATGAGTCTCCAGGGTTTGGGTCAAGGCCTTTAAGGATTCTGGCCCCTCCTCCTCTACTGCCCAGCACTCCCTGCTCAGGTGCCAGAACAGCACAGACCTGGGTATGACGTTGGCCCCGTGCTAAGCGACTTTGCCTTTTTCAGCCTCAGTGTGCTCAGCTGCAAAATGGGAATGACGACAGCACTGACTTCACAGTCTTGTGTGAAAGACACACGGACTCCCAGGCCGTGGGCTCAGCAAAGGCTGGCTGTGCTCATTTCGTAGCTCCCTACCTTTGTGGTGCCGCACTCAGTCTGGAGTTTCCTAGCTTCCTGGGGGAGCTTGCCCTGACCCCCAGATGCAGCTCCTTCTCCTGAGGGAGGACAAGGGTGGTCTTTGCCTGCAGGTGGCAGTGAATTCACACAGCAGCAGCAGCTCAGGAAGCCCACACTGCTTCCTCATGTTCCCTGGGAATCAACGTATATGCAGACAAGCCTTGCGGGCCCCTGGGCAACCTCCTCTCCTCCCTCCTGCCACATCTAACCTTTTGGTCATCAACAGCAGTGGTCCGTCCATGGTGTCCACATCATGCGACCTTCTCAGTCCCTTCCCATCTCTCCAGCCTTGACCTCCGGTATCTTACCATTACTGGGACCTACAGCCCCTGGCTCCGGTCACCCTTCCCACCCCCTCTAAGGAGTCAGCAGAGGGGCTCTTGCAGAAGCTCTCAGCACTCCCTCTCTGTCTGCCCTGGTTCTTGAGGGCATACCCAAGAACCCTCCTCTTGCTGTTTTCCCCACCTTCTCTGCTATGTCACTCATCTCTCTCTCTAACATCACGCTGTTGCTATTCCCACCTCTAAAACACTCTCCATCTCTTTCCTGTCCCAAAAGGTCATCTGTCCCTGGTGAGTTCCATTTCTCTTCTTTCCTGAGACCCCTGCTCCAAAACTGTTCCCACCCTGCCTGAACCTGCTCTTTGCCAGGCCTCCTGGGACCTCTGGGCAGCTCAACGCCCCAGTCCTGTTTCAGGTCTCCTGTGCTTAACCCCTCCGCAGCATCTGGCCCCACAGATCACTCTCCTTCCGCAGGGTCTCACTTGGCTTCCACACACCACACCCTCCAGGTGATCCACCGGTCTCTCCTTCTCACCTTCCCAACACCTACGTGCCAGAGGGCCCCAGGGCTCATCCTCAGACCCCTCCCACCAGACAAGGCTCATCCTCACTGTGATCTAGTCCCGTAGCTCCAATACAGAATGGCTCCCAGCTGCCTCTGTCTAGCAGGACCCTCCCTGATTGGTGAATCCAGCTGCCTGACCTGCCTTCCACTTGGGGGTCACACTTGCCCACCACTCAGACCCGGCCCTCTCTGTCTCTCCAGCTGCTCAGGAAAAATCTTCATGTTGTGGAGGTTCAAAGTGAGGCAGCCCTAGATGTGCCTCTGTGGGATGCAGATTGTTGTGACCGAGCTACAGGCAACTACAGTACTTGCGTCTGACCTATCTGCAGGGCAGGGCAAGCTTGTATTTCTTAAATGTCTGCTCTTACTGTCCTGCAGGGACTCTTTAAGGCCCCCAAGGCGCAGCGCCTCCTCCCTGGCTCAGGACGACGTGCGTACTTCTGCCCCCTTTCTGCCTCTCGTGCTCATAGGCCTGACTCTCACGCCTGCAGCGTTCCCCTGCACGTGCACATACTAAATTTGGTTTTGTTCTCTTGCGAGTATGTCTCATGTCTATTTAATTATTAGAGAAAACAGAAGAACATTGAGGGTAGAGGACAGTTTCTTCCTCCCCCGTGTCACCTTTTTCTCATGCCCCACTGTATGAGGGATCTTGTTGGCTCTACCTTCAAAATGTGTCCAGGGCCCCTGGGCCTTTGCCCTAACTGCTGCCTTGCCCCCCAGCTGTTCTGACCTGGATTTCCACATGACTTCTACCTCACTCCTTTTAGTCCTTAACGCTGTACGTTGTCCTCTCAAATCACAATCCTCTCTCTGTTGTATCAATATTTGTCTGCATGGCACTAGTCGCCATTGAATATACTATTCTTATTTATGTGTCTCCCCCACTAGAATATAAGCACCATGAGGGGAGTGATTTTGTCTTACTATACCTTGCTTGATACAGAGCAGGCACTCAGTACATTTTTTTGTTGTACAAATTAGTGAACCAAATGATTGTGAGCCTAACAGCATTGATAGGTAGAACCGATGTTATAGATGCTGGCAGCCAGAAGGGGGCAGCAAAGAGGTACCCAGTGTGGATGAAAGGTTGGGAGAGTGTTGGAGAGGGTGGGAGGGGAGCATGAGCATGAGCCTGAGCTGAGTGACCTTAACAAGCCCCGTAACATCTCAGAGTCTCAGTTTCTTCCCATAAGAAAGGTTACTGGGAGAGAGCACATGTGCTGGTATGGGAAGTCTTTGTAACCAGCAAATTGTAAACGTGATGTGGATATTAGGTGCGCACAGTGTGAGTTGCCCAAATGTCCCGAGTTGGGGCACAGGGGAGTTATATGAGGCTGCCCGATGAGAGAATATTATAAGGCATTTCAAAGACACAGAGAAATGCTTGTGTTTTAAGTTTGTGTGTATGTAAAAATTTTTTAAAAAGCTTTATTTGCTTTTAGAGAGGGGAAAGGAAGGAGAAAGAGAGGGAGAAACATCAGTGTGTGGTTGCCTCTCACACGCCCCCTACTGGGGACCAGCCTGCAACCCAGGCTTTGCTCTGACTGGGAATCCAACTGGAGATCCCCTGGTTTGCAGGCTGGCACTCAATCCACTGAGCCACACCAGCCAGGGCTGTATGTAAATTTTATAGAAAGAACAACAATAAAATGTAGAATTAATAAGCCTCTGGAAAAATCTGGAGGGAACGTATCACCACAAAAATGAACAGCTATCTGGGAAGTTCGATTTCTGTTGTTTCAAAACTGTCACCATGGGCATGTAGTTGTGATTCCCTTTAGCTTTTTATGACCTACTAGAATGTTCTGTGGTTATTACTACACCTGCTACCTGGACAGAGGCTGCTCCTCCCTTAGTAATCCCTGTTCTTCCCAACACATCCTGAACAGCCTCCTTCGCTGTCCCAGGTTTTTGAGGCACCGGGCCCCGCTGGGCCTGGGGAGAGGCCACCCTGACCTGGGCGCAGAGGGTGCTGCCACTCTCACCCAGAGCCCCTTCCAGAGCCGTGCTCTGTGCACCTGCTTCCAGGGGCCTGTTGGTTCCTGACAGCCGGGTGGGCACCTGTGGTTGGACAGCAGAGACGTCCACTGCTGGCCCCAGCTAGCCACCTGTCTGGCCCCTGGCCCAGTCTCCCACCGTTACCTCAGTGCTACTGCAGGCAGGAGGGCGAGCAGGGGACGGCCCAGCTAGGTGTCAAGGAGCTGCCAAATGCTGTGCACTTCTGCAGGCCTCAATGGCTCGGACCCCTGGGTCAGGCCTGGGTTACCTTGGCCCCTTGAAGCTGGGGCTGGAGCTCACTCTAGTACATGTGGGGGGCCTGGCCCTACCATTCCCAGGCTCCTCCAGCCTGAACACCCATCCCCCAGGGATCCTGTGAAGCCCCTGGCCCACAGTTCCCCCAACTGGAGGCCTGAAATCCCTCCCACAGTCCTCCAAGGCTCATCCAAGCCTGTCTTCCTCTCTAGCTAGGCGCCTGCCTCCACCTGGCATGAGCTGGAAAGGCTACCAGACACCAGTGGGGAAACTGAGGCCCGAGAGCAGATGTGTACCCAGTTGGGACAACACTAAAAGCCTTCTACCTTCATCTCTTTGGACTCAGAGCAAAAGTGGCCCAGGAATGGCTGTACCCTCGTCCCACTCTGGGCCAGCCCACCATTCCAGGCTGCACTGTGAAAGCCCCAGATTTAACAACCGAGTTACTGGTACCTTCAAAGCACAGCCTCCTTTATGATTCACCCGATGGGACCCCTCCCCATAACCTTTTGGCACTATGAAACCCTGTGGCACTTGGACACAAGTCCAGGGAAAAGGGGATCCTCAATGGACTCAGATTAAGTTTCTGCTACTATGTAATGCAGGCAGAAATCTAGTTCCATTGTGGAAGACTGAAACAAAAGTTCATGTCTTACACTTCTGAGCCAGCAGACTAAAGCCCACTCCATATTTTTAGAGGAGAATGAAAAAGAAAGGAAAAAGTCTCAAAGTCCCCAGTGTGCCGGGAAAGGACTGCCTCTTTGTCACCATCACAATGCCCTCCTGGCCGCATGGGCTCCACCCCTCCTGCTGGTGCCCCCAGCCATGTCCCCCCAAACACTTCTGTACCCTGTGCCTGCACCACATTCTGTTCTGCACCTCCAAGGCCCAGTTCAATGTCACCTCCTCCAGGGAGTCTTCCAGAGCCCCCATGAATAACAGTCACCACTATCCCATTGGCTGAGCACCTTCCACAGGTGGTCCAGGGTTGAAGGTTTTACAAATATCTCACTCAAGTGTCAGGACAAAGCCACCCAGGGCAGCAGAGTGAAACTGTCCTCTGGAGCTTTCCCACCAGGGCCCACCATGTGTCCAATGCAGATCACCTGGGGAAGCAGGTATGCCCATCTCCACCTTACAGATGAGGAAGTGCAGGCTCAAGGATGTGAAATAGTGAACCCAGGCACATGGCTAGTAAAGGGGATGCAGGGATTTGAACTGGGTCTCTCTGAGCACCAGCCTGTGCCTTCCCACAGTCCTGCACGCTGCCCAGAGATCACTGGCTATCCTCCAGGTGCCCAGGGCACCTGCTAACATTCCACCCACCCCCGACACCTGAGCTCCTGTTCCAGCATCACCCCCAGATGCTGGCCAGTATCAGGCTTCAGTGATTTTCTCATGGAAGTTCTGGAACAGCCCTTTCTGGGGCAGGAACAGCACTCAGTGACCTCTAGTGAACCCTCGGAGGCTCCTGTGAGCCTGGACACCTTCCCAGCCCAGCATGACGAGTGGCGTGAGTAGGCCTGGAGCTGGCCTGCAAGCCAGTCTGCTTGGCCCTTCCAGGCTGCCAGCTGGTATGGGTGCCAATGCCTGGAAAGGTGCTGGCAGTTGCATCCCCAAGGGCTGGGGCCAGGGCCACTTTCCCACCTCCTCTTCCAGGCAGCCTACCATCCTCTCACACACCACGCAGGGAAGAGAAAGCATTTCCAAGGCCTGTCTCTGTACACAGAGGAGGTTAATGGAAAGCCAATGGGCAGGTGGGTGGGTGGGCAGGCAGACTGGCAGAGAGACTGTGGGGTGATGGCTGAGATTCATGAAGCTGTTTAAATGGCAAAATGAGCTGCCGAGCTTTCTTAGCTGGAGGGTAAGCCTTGCTCAGTGAAAGAGGTCAGCCTCAGAAGGACCCAGGAACTCTACGGTCTGTGTGAAGCCTGCTGGCTGACCCTTGACTCCAAGTGTTTCTCTCTTTCTAAAAGATTTTTATTTATTTGTTTTTAGAGAGGAAGGGAGGGGAATAAGAGAGGGAGAGAAACGTGGATGTGTGAGAGAGAGAGTTGTCTCTCACCCGCCCTCAACTGGGGACCTGGCCTGAAACTCAGGCATGTGCCCTGACTGGGAATTGAGCCTGCAACCTTTTGATTTGCAGGCCAGCGCTCAATCCACTGAGCCACACCAGCCAGGACCCCAGTGTTTCTCTCTGGAGGCTGACACTCCATACCACCTGCCCGTAATCCATGGGCATCCCTGACAGAACGTGGGGAGCCAGGCTTTGGAGCCCACAGTTCCTTCACTACAGGGGGCGCATCTCAGGCAAGTCACTGATGTTCCTGACCCCATAAAAATGGGACAGGAAAAGGTGACAGTGAAAGCACTGAACTTATAGCCCGGCACACATCAGGTGTCATAGATGATTTTCACTTTGCTGCTTTCCAAACTCATTCAAAATGTCCATACCCTTTTCAGTCTTCCAAGAGGACCTTTGCATCCAGGGAGAAGGCACTGGGGAGCACAGGGGGAGCCGAGGGGCTGCCTCACTGCGTTTCTATTTGTCATCAACAGAGCTGGCTGGGCACCGACACCAACTTAGGCTGAAACCCAGGTCGGCACAGGCAGGGGCAGGAAGCTGACTCAGTGGCACCAGCACTGATGTCTACCTGTCTGGAGCCAGGTGGGTGAACCACACGCTGCCAACCACTGGTCCTGGGGCAAGACAGGTCTACAGAGGGCCCAGCAGCCTGGGGCAGGGGCTGGTGGTACCAGGGCAGGTGTGTTCTGGTTCCCTGGGCCAACGAGAAGGGAGCTGTGCAAGGCCAGAGGCCTGCGGTGTCCTCAGCTTCTTGGGGAAACGCTCACTTATACTGTGGTTGGCTGAGTCAGGGGCCCCCCGGTTCCACCTTAAGGCCACCTGCTAGCTGTGTGACGTGGGCACACTGCACATCACTGAAACCCCGAGCCTGTTTCCCTGAGTGTGTTGGGCTCTCAAGCCTGTCTCCCAGGTCCGAGGAGCAAACGCGATGCCTCCTCTGTGCTCAATGTTGTAACCCTAGTGTCTACAACACTGCTGGCCTTAGGCGGGCCTCAGAAACATCTGCAAAATGAACCCACACGCAGCAGGTCTGACACCCAATAATTTTTAGCCAAGGGCCACCACAGATGCATATTGTTGCTCCTTCCACCATCTCCACCTTGCAGGCATTATCCCATCGACTCCACAACTGAGAGCTCTGGGAAAACATCACTGAGGTGGGCCTTGGATCCCTGCTGCTTACCCACCAAACACCCTCCTCTCCTCCCCTCCCCAAGTCTGGACTTCCCCTGAGGCCCGACATCAGCTACCACATCACTACACCCTTCAGGAAGCCTTGCCCGCCCCCCGTTCAATGCCCTCTTGACCCTTCCCCAGAAGGCCGCCAAGCCGGGCCTAGGCACAGGGAGTGAACAGCTCCAGGGAGCAGGGGGCTGGGGTGACGTGCAATGTCTCCGGGACCGTGGAATCAGATCCTGTGCTGAGGGCTTCCTCCCATCTGGGCATGTTGTGACGTCCCACCCGTTCCCAGCTCATCGGCGCAGCCTCCCCAAGGACGCAGGCCGGGTAATTTTCACACCGCAGTGGTGTCTGGCGTGGGCATGGGGCAGGGGCGAGACGCCAGGGCTCCCTGTCTCTCCATCGCAGGCCCTGGCCGGCCCTATTGCTCACCAGGTGGCTCTGTCGCCCCACTCATGGTGTGGGAGGGCCAGGACACGGGCCATGGAGGCGATGGAGGGGGATGGATGCCTCGAAAGGGGGTAGGAGAAGCATTTGACCAACTAAGACTGGGTGGGCACCCCTTACATCTACGGCTATGCCCTCGGGTCCTCATGCAGACCTTTCAACAAGGTTAAAAACCGACCCGCCAACAACCTCATCTGCTCAGCAAAGGCAGCCAGGCCCCTTCATCGGGAGAGTGGGCACAGATGCGTCCCCTCCCTCCAGAACTCTGGCTGGTGAAGCTGAGCAGTCACGGGTGCCGCCCCCACCCCTTTCTCTGGCCCAGGTTCCAGCCTGGCCTTCCTCCTGCCTCCTGGGGTGGTGCCCAGGTGAGGGGGAGAACAGAAGGGCTGCGGCCTGCCTCCTGCTCCAGGGACCAGCAGCCTGTGTCCCATGGGCAGTCTGGCCCCCAGCACCATGGCCGGCCCCCGTTCCAAGCAGCACCCCTCCCCCCAGCCGCTGCCTCTTACCAGGCTTTGGGATGAGTCCCTGGAAAGGCCTGGAAGAGAAACAGAGAGGGATTGTCAGAGGAGGGCCTGGGAGCTCATCAGAAATGTTTGGAGCACATCCAAGACCTAATGCCTCAGAATCCGCCACTGTAACGAGATGGCTGGTGGCCTGTGTGCAGGGGACATTGTGCAGGAAGAGGGTGACCAGACTGTCTCCTGCTGGCTCTGCCCTGGCCGGCTCTGTGACCTTGGGCAAATAACTGGTCTTCATTTCCTCCCCTCTGAAGTGGGCCTAACGCCTTTCCCAGGGTGCCAGGAGTGCAGTGCGCAGGTGCTGTGGGCAGGCAGAAGGTGCCCACGAAGCCACCCTGCTATGGTGCTGTGGTGTGGGGGCTGGTCTCACCTCTGTGGGGCCTTCTGCACCTCGAATGGCCTGCAGTCCTCCCTCCAACCCCCAGGACCCAGGGTGGCACTGGGACAGCTGCATTGTCCTGCAGGGAGGACAGGACCGACTGGAGGAAAGGCCAAGGGTCCCCTGGTGCAGGCTGCCACCCATGCTAGTCTTGCCTCCCCACCTTTCCTCTCCCCCCGAGTACCTGGTGACTGTGAACTTGATCTTGTCAGCCACTGCGAGGATTCTCTCCAGGTTTTGGGAGCCAAAGGTACAGGGTTTTTGGAATGGAATGCCTGGGGGTAGCCCCTCAATGATTACTGAGCCGGGGTTACTCTTGATGTGTTTGTAGGGGACCTGGACGGGGTACTTGATGCCCAAGGCTTCCCCTGTGGATGATGCAGAGGAACTGTCATTAGGAGCCAGAGGCAGGGCTGGTATGTGGACTCGGAGGTGTGCCAGGTGCTCTGTGCACAGGTGTGAAAGAGAAACCTGCTGTGTAGTACCAAGGAAAGGCTCAACCAGTGTGGGGGGAATTAGAGGGTGTGTCGTGCAGGGACCCTAGGGGGTCAGGTGCGTGAGTCTGCGGGGCTGGGCTGAGGAGTCAGCAGGGGACGTGTGGCCAAGGCTACTGGAGAGAGGACAGTGCCTAATGCTTCTTAGCATCCTAGTCTGAGAATCTGAAAGCCCATCTTAAGGACGCTACCTTATGGGCACAGCTGGCCCTTCCCACAGTGCCGGACCCTCCATCAGCCCCAGGGTTCTGCCTCACTCCGGTTCGGGACTGGCCTGGCCTGAGAGGGTGGACTGCATTTGGGTACAAGGAAGGCAGCTGGAGCCCAGGCAAGGAGCACCTCACACCTCAGGCTCCCCTTTCCACAGAGGGGCACGGGTCTCATTCCTGCCGCCAAGCCTCTGTGCAGGGCTGTGGCACGCCCATCCCAGTGGCTGTACTTCTCTCACAGCTGGCCTGGTGGCAGTCCTGGGGGGCGGTGGCCACTGCCACCCCACTCTCAGATGAGGCCTCGTGCCTGCTGTCAGTGGCCACCCGAGAGGCACTGCCCGGCTGGCCTTCCCGAGGCTCCTGCCCACAGAACCAAGGATCGGTGCACAGCCCTGGGTGCTGTGAGGCCGAATGGAACGTTCTTGGTGCCCTGGGACTGAGACGGAGCCCAGCACAGGAGACCCACCTGGCCGGAGGGCTGAGCTCACTGCGACCCCCTTAGGGGCTGGTTGAGAGCATCATCCTCAGCATCACAGCACGCCCCTTTATGAAGAAATGCTGCCGAAATCTCCACGTCTTGCACTAGAAAGAACAGCTGAGCTCTTTCATGCAATAAACTCATGGTTGCCTCATGGACACTGGGAATGGTAAAACCTGCCTCATTCTACGTTTTGCTCTGATGCCTAGGAAACACGGAGCCTGCCGAGTGCCCTGCCCCTAGCACGTACAGGATTTCTGCATCTTCACATCACCCCTGGGTCCGTGCCATTGCCTCAGCCTACGAACTGACTGAGATGTAATTCTCATACCATAAAATCGACCATTTTGAAGAGTACAATCCAGTGGTTTTTTAATATACTCACGAGGTTGTGAAAATATCTCTACAATCTAATTCCAGAACATTTTCATCACTGCAGAGAGAAATCCTGTGCCCATTAGCAGACACTCCTCCCGCCCCTTCTCCCCATGCCCTGGCAACCACTAATCTACTTTCTGTCTCTACCATTTTGCTTTGTTTTGAATTCTTTGTCTTCATTTTTTTTGCACACTAGTTTATGTGCTATTAGTGCACAGAAATCCTTTCTGAAACGAGAAAACTCAGGCAGAGAGGAAAATTTACACCCAAAATCCCTGAATGGGAACATGGCCTTTTCCACTTCTCTCTCCTCCAAAACGGCTCTTGCCACAATGACCGACGGCCTCCATGTCACAAACCCTGTGGACACTTGTACCCTTTTGGCAAAATCCAACACAGATGGCCACTCCCTGTTCTGTGAAGCCTTCTCCTCGGTGTCCACAATCCCGCATTTCCTGGTTTCCCCTCATTCCGACCACTCCTCCTCCTCCGGGGCCTGACCTCTAAACACAGCCTTCCTGGCCTTCAGTCTGGGTCCTCTGTTGTCCCCTCTGCACCCCTGTGGTGTCTCCTCTATTCCCATGACCTAAGTTTTGGTTCCAATCCAGATCCTTTTCTGAATAGCAGACTTTGTCTCCACTCACTCCTCTAACTCCACACGTCCCAAATGGGAACCCATAACCTCTCTCCTGACTCCCCTTCCAGTGACGGTGCTGCCTTCTTCTCCCTAGCTGACAGTGTGGGTGTCCCCCTGTCTCTCCCTGGTGTGCCATGTGTTCTATCCCTCCCCCTGTCATGGTGACAGGTCCAGGTATCCCAATGAGCATGTGGCATTTCCCTGCCACAGGGATGAGGTAAGGAATGGACATAATACTCAACAGAGACCAATGAGAAGCAAGGGGAGAGCTCAGAAAATTCTGGGGAAGAAATAGCCTGGCTCTCTTGAGAAAGCCCGTGGAAGAGCCAGCCCAGTCCTTCCTTCCAGAGTGTGCAGAGGGGTGTCTGGACCTGCTGCAGCCATTCTGCCAGCGAGCAGGAAGCCAGCCTGAGAGGATGCTGATACTGTGGAAAGACACCAAGGACATTCCTGGGCTGCTGGATCCAGATGACCCTGAAGGCCAGCCTACTGCTGGACCTCCCATGCTGAGCTACGGCTGCTTGTACTGCCCAAAGATAGCTGGACTGACTTTTCTCCCATTCCACATGCTCCTCTTACAGTGGAACATCTACACTCCCACACAGACAACTGGGAATGGGACTTTGTGACTGCCTCGACCTGTACAGTACAACAGAGGTGACACGGCGTGACCTCTGGGGCTGGGTCACAAAAGGCAAACAGCTTCCAGCTGGCTGTCCCTTTCAGGACATGTGTCTCAGGAGCCCTGACTGACAAGTAGGAATTTTGATAGCCTGGAGTTACTACGCTGGAAAGCCTGAGTGGAGGGATTTCATAGAAACTGGGAGAGATGCCCGAGGGGCCCAGCAGATCCAGCGCCAGCAGTCTCCCCAGACCGAGCCCAGGGATCAGACACATGAGTCGGGACGCTGTCCAGGTGATCCCAGCCTCAGCCACCTTCTGCTGGCACCCTTGGGAAACACCCTGAGTGAGGTGACTCACTGACATCATCAGAGAGAATAAGTGGTCACTGTTATTGTAGGTCACCACATTTTGGGGTGAGCTCTTCACTAGTCATAGTAACCAAATCATAAGCCCATTAATCCCCTTTATTGCTCAAGACAGTTTTAGTGGCTTGAGACCAAAAAGGATCTTAAATGATTCTAGCTTGTTTTCCTCAAGGAAGAACTCAGCTGGAGGCCTCTGTTCTCCTCCCTCCTCCCTGAGGATCTAGCAGCAGGGATCTCTCTCTGAGCACATCTCCACTCCACCCACCTTCCTCCCAGACTGAGGCCGGGGCCTCGCCCAAGAGTACATTCCAGCCTACCTACCACTCCAGCCTCTGAGCCGGTGTCCCACCACCCATCCTCATCCTCCTGCACCCATGCACTTTCTTGTTGTTGAAGACTTTATTTATTTATTTTGAGAGAGAGAGGAGTGAAGGAGAAAGAGAGGGAGAGAAACATTAAATGCAACAGAAACATCGACTGGTTTCCTCTTCCATGTCCCGAACTGGGGACCTGGCCCGCAACCCCCGCATGCGCCCCAACCGGGTATTGAACCAGTGACCTCTTGATTTGCAGGCTGATGCTCAATCCACTGAGCCACACCAGCCAGAGCCCCATCCGGGAACATATTCTAAAGTACAAAGTGGCTCCAGTCATTTCCCCTTTCCCAACCAGATATAAGGCTGAAACCATGGATGATCAGCTCTGTTTCCTGGCCAGCTCCATGGGGTCCTTCCTCCCCCAACCTGCACACTTCAGCTTCCTCCCTGTCTTAGGAAAAGCCTCAGGGCCTTTGCACATGCCCATTACCTCAGCCACAATGTCCTTCCTTCACAGTCTGCTCAATTAATTCCTTCACTACCCTTTAGCTCTCTTTTTTAAAAGAGGCCTGCCCCTGCCCCCCGATTTAGGGTAAGCATCCAAGTTATTCTCTCCTGAGTAGCCTGCTCTTCTCCTGCATGATGGTGGAACAGTTCCTCACTGTTATTAGAGTCTGTGTATCGGTGCTGAATGTGTCTCTCCTCACTGAGCTATGGGGGCCCAGGAGGGCAGGGACTGCGTGTTTTCTGCACTGTTGTGTCTCCAGTGCCTGGCACATGGTCAGTGCTCCAGAGAGATCTGTCCGTGGGTGAAAGGGTTTCCCAGAGGTGACCCTGGGAAGCTCCTGCCTCACTTCCAACCCTGCTGGCTTCCCTCACCCAGGCGCCCGGGCCTCACCGTATTTCTTATTGAACAGATCCTGCACTTGCTCCCTCAGGGGATGGTGTTGGCGATGTCGATCCGGGAGAGTCTGGTGTCATAATTCTCTGCAAAGTGAAAAACAATTATGGATTTGGGCTGTTAAATTAAAAGGCACTTAGTGAATTTTAAGGAATATGATTTTCTAATTATGGGGACCTCCTTCTCTGGCAATTATCAGACCCTTGGAGTGGGCCCCTCAGGTCCTTCAGCGCGAATGTCTTGACAGAGATGTGTTTTTCTGGAAGGACGCACGCTGTTGCAACAACAGTGAGTTGGAAATTAAGTTAATTGTTGACATTTGAAAACCACCACCACAGCGATCAATAAGCCCTGGAGGTGACAGACACCATGAAGAGGACCGGTTCCTGAGCATGGTGGGCTTGGAGCAGGGCAGGCAGGGGATCAGATGGCTGGGCAGCCCCGGAGAGGTGGAGCAGCTCCCAGGGGTCACTCCCCCACCGGGAGGGTATTGGTTAAGGAGCCCGTATGCCGCATGTGCCAGGGGGACCCCAGATGGGCCCCTGCACCCAGGGAGATTACAGCCTGGCACTGCCTTGTGGGAAGAGAGAGGCGAGGCAGTGGATCTCAGGGTGGTTGGGTAGGGGGTGCTGAGGACCCCAGTCACGTCAAAGGACTGGGCAGGAGGCACCTTGGGGTGTGGCGAGAGACTCAACCCCCCTCATCACAGGAAGTCCCAGCTGCCTGGGATGGAGGGTGAGACTTGACAGTGAGCAGCCGCCCCTCTGGGGTCTGGGTCCTCTCTCTCGGGGCTTCCCCACCCCCTTCCTGCCATGGGTCTCCCTGACCCATTTTCTCCTCACAGCCACAGTGGCCGCCCAGGGACACCTAGGAAATGCCCACTCACACACAGCCACACCCAGGGCTGCCCCTACAGGCACCTGGGCTGTTGCTCCCCACCCCCTCACTGAGGCTACACTGAATCCCAACCAGGAAGCTGAGAAGCAACACCGCACCTGCACCGATGGGAGGGGGGCCGCCCCCTCAGAGCCTGCCCTGGCCTGCTTCTGTTTCTCAGCTATGGCCCACACTCCATGCCTTCACTCAAGCTCTCCCCCTTCTCTCCCTGCACACTCACTTCCTCCAATCCCATCTCGCCCCCCTGCAGTTCCCCTCCTCCAGAGCCCTGCTTGCCTCTGTGCATGCCTCTGCTTTGACAGCAGCAAGAGTGAGGCTGACTGCCTAGTGTCCAGTGGGCAGGCAGGTCAGCTGACTCCCCGCGTGGACAGCGGGTGGCTCCTGTACTCTGTGGAACCCCCCCACCCCAACCCCCACAGCCCCTGTGGAGCCTCTTGGAGCTGGCAGAATACAGCCCTGTCCCCGCTGCTAACCCACCTCACCCAGTCCCCCAGGCCCTGGGGTTGTGGGCAGCCCCACCCAGCCTGGCCAGGTCAAGGCTGTGGCGCTGGGACTGTCGACTCCATCCTGAGCTGCAACCTTACCTTGAAAGCCCTGTCTCTTCAGGCTCTCGTCCACAAAAGGGTCCCCGGAATCCCTATCTAGGGGTGGGGGGAGAGAAGCCAGGATGAGCAGGGGGCTAGCTCCTGAGACCCAGGGACAAACGTGGGGGTGAACTGGATGCAGAGGGCAGTGGGGGAATGCCAGGGGAGGACAGAGGAAGCAGAAGGAGGGGAGGTGGCAGAGGCCTGAGACCCCTCCCACACCCAGCCCCAGGGTACCTTGGCTGTCCGTGATGGGCTCTTTGACTCCTTCAGTGAGCAGCTCAGGCCTGGAAAATACAAGTGAGGCTATCACCAGGGTCCCTCCAAACCTTCTCATACTGCACAGCCCTTCCCCCGGGGCCTCAGTCTATGCATCTGTGCAATGGGTCCTCTGCCTCTGGACAGTCCAAGTCTGGGGTCCTCGCCCCACCCCCACAGCTGCCCTGCTGACCCACATGTGAGATCAGGGGGTGGGGGGCTGCGCTGGACTCTGAAGATTCAGCTGGGAGTGAGACCAGCCTGGTCCTGGCCTGGTGGGGCCGACACCCTCACTCTCAGTTCCAGGACACAGTGTGACTGCTGCTGTCCACCGTCAGAGCCTGTGGTCTGGGGGGCTCCCCATGGAGCTGGTTTTAAGTGTGGAAGCCTTCGGGACTGACTGAGCGGCACCACAGTCTTGGAGGCATGAGGACAGCCCGAGGTTTCTGGCTCACACCTGAGAGCTGCCATTGGACTTTGGGGTTGGGGGCTCGGGGACCAGCCCAGCTCTCTCCTAAAGTCTGCATCGACACAGATGTCACAAGGCCCTTCCCAGACATGAGGTACCTGCCGGCGTCCTTGAGGTAGGTACTGTCTCCATCTTCCCATTCTCAGGATGAGGAAACTCAGGCATCGGTGAGATGATGGACATGCCCAAGACCACACAGCTCACGGGGCAGAGTTCAAATTAGGGGCCCCTCTCGTCCTCACCCGCAGCCTCTCCAGCTGAGGGGCACCTTCCCCCGCACCAGACCACTGTTTTCTGTCCTGACTCAAAGAGAGGGGTGCAGACCTTTAAATCCAAGTTTGAGGAGAGGACGCAGGGCTGCGGAAGGTACTTTGGCCTGGGAGCCAGGAGTCCTGCTCAGCTCCTGCCACTCCTAGAGGACTGTGGGGCCATGGTTGCACTGCCTGAGCCTCAGTTTCCCCAGAAGGGGGAAGAGGGAGCAGTGGTGGTGGTGGGGGCTCTGAATGCAGCCTGAGGCCTTTTCCAGCTCCTCAGACTATGGGCCAAGGCAGGGCTGTGCCTGCACCCTCTGCAGCCCTGGACGCCCAGCCCCGTGTCGGGCAACAAGCTTATGCCCAGATCCCGCTGCCAGGACAGGCGTCCAGTCCTCATCCTCCGGCTGCCTGACTGAGGGGCAGAGTGCCCCAAGTCTAGCCTTTCTCCTTGCTCCCAGGCAGGGTATCTGTGTCGCTGCTTGGACATCTCTGTGGTGGAGAGCTCGTCCCCTTTATGGGCAGCCTCAGCACAAACATGTCCTCATAGGAGACCCTGGTCCAGCACCCTTCCCTTCGGGAGGTCTGAAGGAGCAGTTCTGTTACCTGTCCCACTCCACCATGCCCTCCTCTGGCCAGCCGGCCTCCCTTGTGCCCTCAGGCTGCCACGGGCCCCAGACCCCCGGCCCACCCAGACAGCCCCGCTTTAGCTGAACAAGGTTCCACTGAAAATGGGGCATTTGGGGTCAGTGCTGTGCCAGAGCCTGTCTGATCTTTATCCCCGGTTCCTGGGAGAGAAGCCAGAAATCTTCCACATTTCCCCAATGACAGGAGTGTCTCTGTCACTCATGGTGAGCCTCCTGGATCACACTTATGTTTATACGGGGTTGGTTCAGGATGTAGGAAGAGCAGCCGTGTGATTGCAGGACTGGGCTTTGGGACAGCTGACATCAGCACAACCTCCTGGCTTCTAGGGAGACGAGAGGCTGGAGAACGGATTCAATCACATGCCCAATGACCCAATCAAGTCTGGCTGATGCTTCCCGATGAGCACCATGGACACGGAAGCTCGGTGGGGATGCCCATGGCGAACCAATCGGTGTGCTGGGAGTGACGTGTGCCCTGAGTTCACGGGACAGGGCGTGGAAGCTCTGTGTCCAGTGCCCTCCCAGACCTCAGCCTTTGTGTGTCTCCAATTGGCTGGTCCCCATTTGCATCCGTTACAGGCCCCTTGTCCTTGGGGCTCATGTCTGCAGTGGGGGCGTTCTTGCTGGGTTTGTGCCCTGAACCTGTGGGGTCTGCTCCCTCCGGGTGCTCAGTGTCACAAGTGAACCACAGCACTTGAAGCAGACACAACCTTCCACAACTACTTCCCTGGGCATCAGTCTCCCACCTGTCAGAATGCACCTGTGGTTTTAAATTTCCTAAGTGTTTTTCAACTTTGGAGAATCTGATGAAAGCAAAGAACCCCCTCTCCAGAAAAAGGCACAAAAGAATACAAAAATTTTGCATATAAGTTCAAGAATCTGGGTTAATGTTTTTTGACCAAAGGTTTAGAAAGTTTAATTTGATTTTGTACCAGCTCTAATTAGCAGGCACTGGTTGTCTGGAGTATTGTTTTGAAGGATGTGGAGGTCAGGTTCAGACGCAAAGAGTGTCAATCAATTAGTGATGTCTTGCAGCTGATAATTTCTCAGTTATATAAATACATATTTTTATAAGCTGAATTGTACTCCTCCAAATTTCATGTTGAAGCCCTAACCCCAAGTATCTCAGAACATGACTGTATTGGAAAACAGAGTCTTTAAAGAGTTGATTAAATTGAAATGAGGACAGTAGGATGGGCCCTAATCCACCTGACTGGCATCCTTACGAGAGATTAGGGTCATGCCGAGAGAGATACCAGGGGTGCCTGTGCACAGAGAAAAGGCCATTTGAAGACACAGCAAGAGGCGGCCATGTGTGAGCCAAGGAGAGAAGCCTCAGGAGAAGCTAAACCTGCCAACACCCTGATCTTGAACTTCTAGCCTCCAGAACTGAGAGAAATAAATTTGTTGTTTAAGCCATCCAGCCTGTAGCACTTTGTTATGGCAGCCCCGGCAAACTAATATCCCCATGTACGTACATACATATATACGATGTACTTCACAGAACCATAAAGTTCACTTTTACAGTATGCCAGCCAGTGGTTTGTAGGGTATGCACCAGGTTGTTTATGTAGCCACACTTCTATCTAATTCTAAAGCAGTTATATCTCCTCCAGAATGTATTCTTTTGAAAAGTAAGATTAACGAGAAGTAGTTATTTTTCACTTAGTAGTCCCCATAGTATTTTTGCTCATTTTGAAAAGGAGGAATAAGAAAATAAAGATACTGAAATGCCCAACCCCTGTCCTCCAATCATCTGACGATGACCCCGACTTGTCTGCGGCCCCACACCCCACCTGCAAGGTCGATAGCTCTGCTCCTTGAACCACTTTCTTCACTTGGCTGTCAGAAACTGGAACTAGTTAAATTCACTTCTTAAAACTGCCATATTTTTAAAGAAATGAACTCCTCATCCAGGCAATCATGTGGGTCCGTCTCAAAACCTCAGCGAGAGAAACCAGACATGGAAGGCCGCACCCTGTGGGGTTCCATCCACATGACACACGAGAAAAGGTGACACGGTGACAGGCCATGGGTCAGTGGCTGCCAGGGGCCAGGGCTGCCAACGAAGGGAGCGCAGGGGAGAGGAAGACCAGTCCACACAGGTCTGCCGTTGACTGAGCTCCTACCGTCGAGCTGCCCAGGTGCTTTGGTTCTGGGTTTGAGGGGTGAGTGTGGCAGGCTGTCCCCACATGCTGCGTGCTTCCTGAATGCCAACAGCTCCCCACGCTCTGTCCCCACCCTGACCTCTCCACTGAGCATCAGGACTGGGACCCCGTCATCCCACTGCTGTCCCTCCCTGGACAGCCTGATGCATCTCAAACCTAACACATGTCAGACCCAACTCTTGACTGTGGCCTCCACCCCCAGCATCCCCGACCCAGAAAAGGGTGTCCCCGCCAGCCCGGGTGCTTAGCCTGCAACCTTTGAGTCGTTCAGGCCTCTACTCCTCTCACACCCACATCTAATGCATCGCAAATTCTTCAAACTAGTTCCTGAATCTGACAACTTGCATATTCCCCCTACCTTTACCCACTTCAAGCTCTGCTCTGTCCCCTGGTGCCAGATTAAGGTCTCCTTGCTGGTCTCTGCTCCTTCCCCTGCTCATACCCCCAGGGTTCCCTCTGCCCCACAGCTGGACAATTATAAATAAAAAATAGACCACATCATGTTACTCTCCTCAAAAACTTCCAGTGAGTTCTCATTAAGTTTGAAATAAAATCCAAACTCTAAACCAGCCCAAGACCCTGTGTCATCTGGCTCCTGCTATCTTTTGGGCCTCACCACTCACCACTCTTCCCTTGCTCACTCTGCACCAGCCATACTGTGCCCCGCTAGTCTTTGCACATGCAAGTGTGTCTCTGCCTCAGGGCCTTTGTACCTGCTGTTCCCTCTGCCTGAACGCTCTCCCAGTAGATCCTCACATGCCTCGCTTCCTTCCCCCTTACCCTCCTCTGCATTACAGCACTTACTTCTACTTCACATTCTACTGTTGTTTTATTCAGCGACATCGGCCAACTAAAGGGCAGGACTTGATGGCCTCTGCTATTGTAATTCAGCATGACACGTGGCTGGTATTCAATGTGTATTTGTTGAAGGAAGGAACCAGGTGTCCACTATTCTCAGCTCCTGCAAGTACCACCTTCCCTAACTTCTCCTGACGCAAACGAGGCTCCATGGGCAGCTCCCTGTCCCAGGCCCCGTCACCAGCCTGCCACTCCAGGAGTGATCAGTACCATGAGTTTCCCAACTTGGGGACCATCTACTCCTCTAAAGGGATCACACCCTTAAGAGTCTCCTTTTTCTTGCCACTTTCAACCAAACCAAACCTAAATTTACAAGACATGCCAGTAACACACAGAAGCAGGAAACACAAAACAGGTCACCCCATGTTCTCCCCCTCCTTTGAAAAATTAGTAGCCGTCCCCACCTCCTCCAGAGGGACTTTATACTGAGCAGGGCACACAGTTCCCCGGGGCCCTTGCTGATGAAACTGAGATGCCGAAGGGAACAAAAAGGACCTAGAAATGCCACAGCCATCTTTTCCAACCCTGGGGTAATGGGCATTGCCCTCAGCAGCGTCCTGGTGCCCGCTGGCCCAGGACACCAACATGGCTGCCCAGAGGATACTCAGAATGGCCCAGAAGAGCAAGCTGGCACACACGGCCCCATAGCATGTGCTGGCACACTGGAGCCAGGGAGGGCGTCGGGCTGGCTGCCCTGGGTCTGGCAGACCTGGATGGCCTGGTGCCTGCTCGGCTGTGCCTGAACCCTGACTAACACTGCACTCTTTAAAGACCAAACAAGGAAAAGCCCACCCTAACCTGCCGAGGCAGATGGGATTTTGGTGCGGCCCCCGGCCTTACCTCTTAATGACAAACTGGATGCTGTTGCTGGCCTCCAGGATCTTCCGGAGCCTGGCAATCCCAAAGCAGTTGGGCCTGCGGAGGGAGATGCCTTCAGGCAGCCCCACCACAAACAGCTCCTCTGGGTACATCAGGAACTTGGAGTAGGGCACCTTGACGGGCTCCGAGATGCCGATGGCCTTGGCTGCGAAGACACCGCTGCTATAGGGCCACCCAGAGCTGTGGGGCCACCAGTCTCAGCTCCCACCTCCCACGTCTGCCGAGGGGGAGGGGGGAGCGGCAGCCACAGGTGCCAGAGCCCTTTCAGAGTCTGCACTTAGTTGAGCCTTCTCCAACTTCTGGAGATGTGAGTAGCACTACCCAGGCTCAGTGAAGAGGCCTGGAGCTCAGAGGGGATGGGACTCATTTCAGGCCGCAGGGCCCCAGAGCCAAGGTCCGTGAATCCCAGACTCATGCCCACTCCATGCCCTCACAGCCTGGCAGCGCAGGAGAAACTGCCGGCAGCTGGCGAGACCTATTGCTGGCTCCACCCAGGACCAGGTGTCCTACCCTGAGTTTCCAGAAAGGCCCTCCAGAGGTCCCCTGCCACCATAAAGAAGTGAAGAACCCCAAAAGTCTGTGTGGCACACTTTGGGAAGAGGACAGATCTGAGGTCCAGCTTAGGCACTGCCACGCATTAGCTGTGGGGCCTCAGGGAAGCCATGTCCCCGCACAGGCCTCACTCTCCTCCTGTGTAAACGAGTATTAGGGTACAGGGATTCGGTGGGATGGGGTGAGAGAAGTGTGAAGCACCTAGCCAGGGCCTGGCAAACCACAGGCACTTGGTAAAGAATAGCTTCCTCCCTGCTTCTGCACCCTCTCTCCTGGTCCTTCTGGTAGGAAAGTTCCTGCTATGTATGAGTCCTCTGAGAACCCTGGACGGGGGTGCCCCTGAGGACAGTGGGCAGTTCATACAGTGGAGTGAATGGCCTCTCCAGGCGGAGGCAGAGGCAGATGTGAGAGAGCATGAGCGTGTTGACCGAGGAGGCTGGGTGTAGTGTTTCAGAGGGTGGGGTTCTCTGCAGTGCCACAGTCTCCCTGGGGGCCCCTGCCCTCTCTCAGTGGGTCCCAGTCCCTCCCTCCTCTCCCCCTCCTTGTTCCTTTGCAGGGAACAGCTGGGATGGGGGGCTGGGCATAATGTCCCTCTGAACACAGGCCAGCTGAAGGGCGGGCCGGGATGCCCTGACCTGTCCGGCCCCTGCTCACCGTATCTTGTGTTGAAGAGCAGCTCCACCTGCTTCCGCAGGGGCCGGATCACATCACCGTGGCTGTCTGAAAGGCAAGAAGCAGCCTGTTGAGCCTCCCCAGTGGCGGCAGCACCGTGCTCCTCAGCTCATGTCCCAGCTCTGCTGGCACCAAAATGACCCTTGGAGGGACCTTGGAATGGGGAAGGCTGGGATGGTGGTGGCAGGTAACCTCCTCCCTCACAAATGGCACCCCCGAGACAGGCCCATGATTCCTGGGCTCAAATTCCTTGTGAAACCCGGTCTAGGGATTGCTGAGTGGAGATCTTAAAGGTTTTGTGGCCTAAGAAAGATCATGGTCTTTCTAGGTTAAGTGGCACTCCAGATCAGCTCAGCAAGTCACCTAACTAGTGAGGAAATGCTAAGCCTGCAAATTGAGTATGCCGCCACCAGGTGGCAGTGGGCTTTTGTTAAACTTCCTGGTTTCCCTGCCAGGCTGGGTTTGGGGGAGTGACCCATCTCCCCTCTGACACCCACTCATTCCATTTCAGGGGCAGAGACTCCTGAGATGAAACAGGTCTGTCCTCACCTCGATGACCCTTCTGGCCTACTCTCATTCTCAGCGGGAAGGGAATGAGCTGTGTTCCTGAGAATGGGCATGCCTGATGGACACGAAGCCAATTTTGCGCTTTCAAGCCTCAATTCTACTTGCTCAGATAGACCAGGCTCAGTCCTCACCCTTAAGATCTTTGTGGAAAGAAACACAGTGTGTATACAAACAAAAAAAGGCAGTCTTGCAATTTCCCTTACCAGAATGAGCTCTGTACCTCTGACCAGGTACCTCCTGGTTCTAGAAAACAGGTCTGCAAACCTCCCACCTCAGGTAGCCCACAGGACTCCCACCCCGCAACGGGGTGCTGACCAGTTCAAGGAGAGATGAGGGGCAGGGGAGGGCAGCAGAGATGGGGTGGTGGGGTGAAATGCGGGATATGGACAGCGCCTCACCCTCCACAGGTCTCTCCTCGGGCCGCAGGTCCTCACCGGGGCCTTTGTCTGAAAGAGAACACAGGATGCTGGGAAGCCAAGCTCATCATCCCCTGCACCCTGTGTTGCCAAAGTCAGGCCAGACAGGTGGGGAATGGCAGGCTGGCAGGCTCTGACACTGCAGCATGGCATAGTGACCCCCCAGAAGGGATCAGGGACCTCCATTTAGTACAGGCACCCCACCCTTGTCTCCATGTGAGGAGAGCAGGTGCACAGGCCAGGCAGCCCACCACATTTGGTAAGCAACGCCTGGCGGCCACTCCTTCATATAACACACTGTGTTCTGTTCCAGGCACTAAGGACACTCATGAACAAGAGAAAGCCCTGCCCTCCTGGTGTGCTGCAGACAAAACACAATGCCAAAGGGTGGTGATGCCAGTAAGAGAAACAGATTCACACGAGGTGACAGAGGGGAGGGACAGGTGGGGATGCACAGAGCCATCCTGGGCCAGGCGAACAGGAGTTGGACTGATGAGGTGGCTGGCAGGAATGGATTCAACCTTGTTTCCAGATGCTTGCCCGCAGGCGGCAAGGAGGCAGGACAGTGCACAGGGGAGGATTCCTGCAGGAGGGGAGCGCCTGGGCTGAATCCCAGTGTCCCAGAAAAGCAGTGGGATGGGAGAGACCTGGGCAGGGATGGGGTCAGACTGAAGTGATGGGTTTGGGCTGGAGGATGACATGCACATGTGGACACTGGGAGTGGGGTGACTGGGATAGGCCTCAGCAGAGACCTTTATTGCCAGGGCTCATAAACACGCAAGATAATACTTGGGACCCCTCACATGTGTCTCAGGAGCCAAGGGAGCTCCAGTGGGAATGGAGTTGGGAAAGACGTCAAGGAGAGGGGACAGCGAGCTCAGGAGGGGCGGCTGCCAGGTTCACCAGGAGGGCACAGGGGAGGGCAGGGGGCCCCACCTGGCTGGCTGTGCTGAGGCAGTTGGTGTCCACCCTGTGAGCAACGGGGAGCCCCCGAGCACAGGGCACCATCGGGTCACCATTGGACAGAGGATGGACTGGAGAAGGAATGGCTGGGAGCCCAGGGGCCATTCAGAGCCCTCTGAGTCATGCTGGTGAGGTGCCTAGAGGTTTGGCCAGGAAAGCAAGGACAGAGGAAAGGTGAGCAAGGGGGCTGGATTTACCTGCCCGCTTGCCTGCAGCCCTGGTGTTCTCTGGTCAGCCCCCAGCCCCAACCAGGGTGGCACCTGGTGGGTGGTCAGCCTGGGCAGCTGGTCTGGGGGTCTGCAGTGAAGCTTGTGTGCTAGGGAATGGCTGGACAAGGGGATTGAATCCAGGCTGCAGAGGTGACATGGGACAAACGAAGGGGTATCTGATTCTGAATACAAGTGGGCAATGCCTAAGGCCGGTCCAGCAGAAAATTCACAGAGGCAAAAAGTCAGTGACAGGAGGCGAGGCCTGGGTCACCAGGGCGGTGAGTCCACCAGCGTAACTTGACCTCAAACGTGACTTTCCATTCTGATTCCGAGAGGCCCCCGGTGCCCCTGCTACGCCCGGAGGCCCACACTTGTCTGGGTCCTGGAGGCTGAGCAGCAGCCGAGGGAGGGCTTCTGGAGAAAAGTGGCTTACTTTCCCGAGCCCGGCTCCCTCGGCCTCTCCCCAGGATGGAGGCTGCCAGTGACGCCTGCGGTTTGATTCTTTATGGTCTTAGTTATGTGTCAGGGAGCACAGGGGTGGGGCCCACACTGCTCCCTGGTGGCGTTGGGAGGCGGATGACAGGGAGAGGTCTAATGGTGGCGCCAAGGCTGTGATACACTTTCAGCACACTTTTGTGGGCTGTGCAGCCTGCAGGCCTGTATGATGGGCGTTGACCAAGGAACACTGCCACTCTTCTGCGGGACACCCGAGTCCTAGGCCCCCCAGACTCTTCCCTCTGAAGTTCTGCCCTGGGTAGGACTGATGTGTCAGCCCTGCAGGTGTGAACTCAGAGGCCCTCACTAGGGGCTCGTGTCCTGGAGGGACAAGGGATTTGCAGTCAGGGGCTCAGCACAAGTGTGGGCCTGGGGGCCAGAGAGCCCTCTACCACCACCACCAAGACCCACAGGCCTCGTCGAGGGGCTTCTCCCTTGGATAGGAGAGAACCTTGACCTCCCCACACCTGCAGACACCTGGGCAGGGGCAGAGACTCCACCTTCTGGCTGCTTCCAAATCTCCTTTTCTCCTGACCCACGTCTGCGGCAACAACCTCAGATGCCTCGTGGAGGAGGCTGGGATGTGTAAGAGTGGGAGATGCACAGAAGGCTCAGAGCAGAGCAGCCACTGTCCTGAGCACTTTCCTCATATCGAGTCATACAGCCTCCGATCAGCACTCTGTGGCATGGACAGTCACTAGCCCCATTTTACAGATGAGGAAAGTGAGGCACAGAGCAGTTAAGTAACTTGCCCAAGGGCACACAGCGGGGAAATGGTAGGGCAACCCAGGCTGTCAGTGCTGAGGTGAGGTCAAGAAAAAGGATTCACTTTTATTAAGCATCTACTATGTGTCAGGTGTGTTACAGGCACTTCTTCAGTTTATATTGACAAAACCTGAGAGAGAGGCATCACTGTCCCTATTTTTATAGATGAAGAAACTCAGGCTTAGAAGAGAAGCTCCATTCAAGGTTATTAAGATGCTTCAAGTCCAGTCAGCTGATGCCAAAGCCTCCTCGTCCAGGAAACCCCATAGGTTTGCTGCTCCCATGCCAGAGTCTACCTCTGGGAACATGTTTTGAAGTACCCTGGATCCACCTGGCTGGCATAGCTCAGTACATTGAGCGTGGGCTGTGAACCAAAGTGTCGCAGGTTCGATTCCCAGTCAGGGCACATGCCTGGGTTGCAGGCCATGGCCCCTAGCAACCACACATTGATTTCTCTCTCTCTCTCTTTCTCCCTCCCTTCCCTCTCTAAAAATAAATAAATTAAATTAAAAAAAAAAAGAAAGAAAGACAACTCATGGACTTGAGTTGAATTCTGTAGTGAAGAATTAAAAAAAAAAAACAAAAGAAGTACCCTGGACCCATCGCAGCTGAGACCATCCCCACCATGATGGGCAGTGGCCTTTAGGGGCAGGTGGGGACCGTGCTTGCTGTTTCACAAAGTCCTCAGGGGAGCCCAGTGAAGGGCTGAGCCTGCAGGGGGTGCTTGGCACACCCTAGTGAAGAATTAAATGAGCTCCAGTTTGGATCAAGGGAGACGTAAGGGTACATTGGGGAGTCCCTGTTGCTTTCTTTTCCCCTACCCCCTACCAACAGTCAACTGAAGGAAAAGAACTTGGGCAGCAGCAAAAGGAATTTAAGCTAGACAACAGTAGGCCCTGCCTGATGACTGATTACAATTTACCTCCAGAATCACTTATCAGGTGGGCCCCATCCCAGGGGTTGTAAAAGCACAGGAGAGGGCTTGGCTGCAGGTACTAGCAAGGTGAGGAGAGAGTGTGCTAGTGAGGGGAAAAAACCACTTGCTACCAGAGGGTGAACTTCTTTCCAAATAAGGTCGGGGGGAGGGGGCGGCTTTCAGACTCAGAGAAAGGCAAAAGCAAGCCTTGAAAGACAGACAGGTGGGAAGCTGGCCCAGGGGGCGGGAAGGACTTCAGTGAAGACCCAGAGGCAGGTGAGGTGGCAGGAGCTCCTGGGTGTGGGATGGCAGAGCAGCGAACAGGCTGGCTCGGTGGCTGGCACAGGCCGGAGAGCGTGCCCTGCACCGTGAGGGCCAGAGGTGGGGAAGGGTCTGAGCCAGAGACCCACCCTGTCAGACCTGACTTCTAGGATCATCTCCCAGGAGGCACCCACTGCCCCGGCCACTTGTCTTAGCCTCTCGTTCTCACCCCAGCCTCTAACACAGGACCCCAGGGTCCACCTGGGCCCTCTTCTCCTCTCGCCTCTCCCTCTCTTGTTCCTGGGCCCAAGGCCCTCCCAGGGCTCTCTGTCCTGTGCCAGAACTCCAGGAGGCCCAGTCCTGGGCAGGTGTATGTGTTCGGGGACGAAAGAGGGAGCTCCTCCTGCAAATGCCCAGCCTCTAAGAGAGGGGTCGGGTCCCCGTGGCTGTGGCTGCAGTGGCTGGGGAGGAGGGCAACAGTGGGGGGCTGGGAGCCATGAGCCATGACCCCTGCACACAGGAGACCCAGACTCAGGTCCGCTGGGACCACGCAGGATCAACCACTTAAACGGGCTAGTTCTAAACTGAAAATGAGGGAGGGGAAAATAAATCACCAAATAAAACCAAAAGACTATAAGGAACAGAGAACACAAAGTACAACACACAGCTCACCAGGAGGCAAGTGCTCAAGCATAAACAGAAGGAAGTCCCTGGAGAAGAGGACAGTGAGAACTGAGGCCAGAGCCTGAGCCATCACACACCGGGAAACGGGGGACGGGGGCTGGGGACTAAGTGAAGGGTGAAGCTGGAGACGGCTAAGTACTGCTCTGTGGAACCCAGGAGAGACCCGGGAGAGAACATCAGAAGTGACTGCATGGGTGATGGGCAGCTGGTTCCTCCCCTGGGGCAAAGTAGCCAGGAAGCCCTCAGAGATCAGGGACTTCCAGTCACCCCTGGGCTCCTGGGTGGGCAAGGCCTACAAGGGCCAAGAGTCAGGCAGGGACACTGGGAGCACCCTCTCTGTCCTCAAACACCTCCAGAAGCTGCCAGGGTGCCACACACCTGGTTTTCCTCCCACCTCCTGGGTTCCCCTCCTGGCATGCCTGCCAAATGCTCCTGGGTCCTGGGCCCTCTCCCCTCCCTGCCCAACACCCTGCCTCACTGCTAGGCAGTTGCTTGGCTTTAAGTAACACCTACATGCTGGTGACTCTCAATTGCTCTCTCCCCTCCTCTGCTGAGACGCCACCTCCCGCCTGCCTCCTGCATTACAGTGACCCCTCACCTATCACAGGAGTTACATTCCAGAGAGCCCCGAGATAGGTGAAAATCCACAAAGTAGCGGTATTATATTTATTTTATTATTTATATATATTTTAAGGCTTTATAAACCCCACCCACACTCCTATAAACCTTTCCCACTCTTATTAACCTTTCCCACACTCTTATAAACACTGCACATGCTCTTAAACACTTTCTACACTCTTAAACGTATGTAATTTTAACAACATATAAAATTCTATAAGGTTACTCACCAGTGAAATATACTACAACTTGAATGATGAACATCATGAATTATGTAGCTGTGCAGTACTGATGGCGATGAAGGTGATGATGATGAGATGAATGTCCTGCACAGCCAAGAAGAGTATTACAGCTCTTCTGAAGGCACCACTTCATCAGGCGCTTCATCAGGTGGTGCAGTATCTTCACCCTGGGCTGTAACTTCTATTTCCGCTGAAGGTGTAGGCGTAACTGATCTCTTCGTCCAAGTGATGAACATAGATGTGGGGAGTTGCTGGTGTTGCTTTTCATCTGCAGAGGCAGCTTCTCCATGCAGAGAAATGCTGAGTCCAAAGCGTCTCTGAAATTTGTAAAACCAGCCTGTGCTGGCACTGAATGAGGTTGGTCTGCTGGGAGAAGCACTCGACAGTCCTGTTTTTGTGTTGTCATTTTCATCTTCATCACGGTTGTGAACAGCTGTGCTTTCCGCAAAACTATCATAAAGTTTCTTTGCTTTCATCCTGATGGTGTTGGTATCCAGTGAGATATTCTTCTTCCTACAGTCATTTATCCACAGAGCCAGTGCAGACTCCATCCTCACAATGGCCTTATTGCGAGAAGTGACCACCCTCTTTGCAGTCTTGTTAAAAGTCATTGTTGCTGTAGACCTAATATTCTTCTCGTCTTTCTTTATGTAGCGAACAGTAGATTCGTTGATCCCGTAATGGCGGCCTACGGCAGCATAGCTTTTGCCTTCCTTTAACATGTCCAGAAGTTCCACCTTTTCTTTGATGGTAAGCATATTCCTCTGGCGCTTGGGTTCACTGCCAGAAGCCTTAGAAGGTGCAGAACGTTTGGGTGGCATCGTAGGGCTTGAAATAAATTCAAACTTTTACGAAACTTTCACAAAAACACAACATTGCAGAGCAACATTACGCGCAGTTGTCAGACATTGATGTGACGTGGACAAGGAGAGATGCTGAACATATGGACACAGTGTGCGAGAGCATACAGACCAATGCCTCTCACTGAGCCAATCAGCACCCAGGATACAGAACACAGTGCTGTGGTTGGTCGCCTTCCATTCCATCAGCCAATAGTGTGCCGTGTACAATCTCACACTGGCAAACTTGCACAAGTGGTAGCACCATACTGCATTTCTATTGTGTACAATATGGTATTTATCTGCTGATGAAATACATACTGTATTTTATTTCAATTTAATATTCTTTTAATATGTTTCAATAAACATTTTCATATTTTTATATCATTTTAAATATTTTAGGAAAAAACAAAATCATAAATATTATATAAATAACCTATGTACCTCAAAATTCTGCGATACAGCATAAACTCCATGATACAGAATTAGATATATTTAAAACACAGCTTATTGATTATGCTATTACAGTTGCCCCATTTCCACCCTTTCACTCCCCTCCACCCTGCATACCCTCTCCCACCCACATTCCCCCCTTTAGTTCATGTTTATGGGTCACACATATAAGTTCTTTGGCTTCTAAATTTCCCATACTATTCTTAGCCTCCCCATGTCTATTTTCTACCTACCATATGTGCTATTTATTCTCTGTACCTTTTCCCCCTCTCTCCTCTTCCCACTCCCCTGTGGCTAACCCTCCATGTGATCTCCATTTCTGTGGTTCTGTTCCTGTTCTAGTTATTTGCTTACTTTGTTTTTGTTTTTGTTTTAGGTGTGATTGTTAATAATTGTGAGTTTGCTATCATTTTACTCTACATGTTTTTTATCTCTTTTTCTTAGAAGTCCCTTTAACATTTCATATAATAAGGGCTTGGTGATGATGAACTCCTTTAACTTGACCTTATCTGAGAAGCACTTTATCTGCCCTTCCATTCTAAATGAAAGCTTTGCTGGATAGAGCAATCCTGGATGTAGGTCCTTGCCTTTCATGACTTGGAATACTTCTTTCCAGCCCCTTCTTGCCTGCAAGGTCTCTTTTGAGAAATCAGCTGACAGTCTGATGGGAACTCCTGTGCAGGCTACTGTCTCCTTATCTCTTGTGGCTGCTAGGATTCTCTCCTTCATTTTTACCTTGGCTGATGTAATTATGATGTGCCTTGGTGTGTTCTTCCTTGGGTCCAACTTCTTTGGGATTCTCTGAGCTTCCTGGATGGACTTCCTGGAAGTCTATTTCCTTTGCCAGATTGGGGAAGTTCTCCTTTATTATTTGTTCAATAACTTTTCCACTTGTTGCTCTTCCTCTTCTCCTTCTGGCACCCCTGTAATTCAGATGTTGGAACATTTAAAGATGTCCTGGAGGTTCCTCAGCCTCTCCTCATTTTTTTGAATTCTTGTTTCTTCCTTCTTTTCTGTTTGGTTGTTCCTTTCTTCCTTCTGGTGCACTCCATTGAGTCCCAGTTTCTTTCCCACCACTACTGGTTCCCTGTACATTTTCCTTTATTCCACTTAGTGTAGCCTTCATTTGTTCATCTAATTTGTGACCAAATTCAACTAATTCTGTGAGCATCCTGATCACCAGTGCTTTGAACTGTGCATCTGATAGGTTGGGTATCTCTTCATTGCTTAGTTGTATTACTTCTGGAGCTTTGATCTGTTCTTTCCTTTGAGCCACGTTTTCTGGTCTCAAAAAAAGAGACCAATGATGCTTGTTCTGCTCTCTGCTGGATTTCAGTCACTTCTGCTGCTTCCCCCAAGTAAACTGGGCCTTTCTGGTGCTGATTCCTGATTGGGTGGGTTTGTGCACATTCTAGGACCCTAGGGGTCTCTCCAGCGAACTCTCCTGTGAGGCTGGGAGTCTCTCCTGACACCTCAACCCCCCAGGTGTATTCAGTTGGTGTTTTGAGGCTTTATTTCCCCACCCTGAGACCCTAGGTTGCTCTGTTGTCTTGTTCCCCAGTTTCACCTGGTTTATCTGCATGTGAATGTGGGACCGCCGGTCCACCAAGTGCCTTGTGGGCCAAGCCCTCCACAATTTGTCACCTCGCTGGGTCTGCATGTTGCCACCTTGCATGCCCCGGGTCCGCCAGCCGCTGCCTTGCAGTGAGTCCCTCTCTTTCCAGGCCACCTGACTCCACCTCTCCTACTGGTCTGGATGAATGTGTCTATTTTATTAACTCCTTGATTGTCGGACTTCAATACAGTTCAACTTTCTGTCAGTACTGCTTGTTTTTTCCCCACCCTGAATTTTTGTTCTCCTTATTTTGGTTGTGCAAGGAGGCAGTGTGTTTACCTACACCTCCACCTTGGCAGGAAGTCCAATATATATATTTAAAAAAAACCCCGTGATACAGTGAAGCCATAATAAGTGAACTGCAATATAATGAGGGACGATTATATCTAATTCTGTATCGCAGAATTTTCGCTATATCACAGGATTTTGTGGCACATAGGTACTTATATAATATTTATGACTTTAATTATTTTTGCCTAAAATATTTGAAATGATATAAAAATATGAAAATGTTCATTGAAACATATTAAAAGAATGTTAAATTGAAATGAAATACAGTATGTATTTCATCAGCAGATAAATACCATATTGTACACAATAAAAATGGGGTATGGTGCTACCACTTGTGCAAGTTTGCCAGTGTGAGATTGTACACGGCACACTATTGGCTGATGGAATGGAAGGCGACCAACCACAGCACTGTGTTCTGTATCCTGGGTGCTGATTGGCTCAGTGAGAGGCATTGGTCTGTATGCTCTCGCACACTGTGTCCATATGTTCAGCATCTCTCCTTGTCCACTTCAGTTTATATGTGTTTATAAGAGTGTGGGAAAAGTTATTGAGAGTGGGAAAGGTTTAGAGGAATGTGAGAAGGGTTTATAAACCCACAAAATATATTTAAATAATAAAATAAATACAATGCCATTTCGTGCATTTTCACCTATCACGGGGTCTCTGGAATTTAATTCCCACAATAGGTGAGGGATCACTCCACACTTAATGTATGAATGTGTAGGGAGGGGGGGGGTCTTGTTTATGGCTCTTGACTAGGGTTGGGGTTTTAGAACAAGCCATTTTGCTCTGTTTATAAGAAACTAATAAATCTTAAACTACAATTTATTGGAAAGAAAAATATCTATTAGCAACAAGTTCCTCCCTGTGGAGAATAGCTCACCTATCATCTTAAGGCATGGCTCAGGCCCTTTTCCTCTTTAGCTAAATCTTTTAAAAAGACACATTCCTTTATTTAATACCAATACAGACAGGTGAGCTTGCTTGATTGTACCTATTCATCAAGGTGGTCGTTACCTTCCCCATTTACTCAGCAGTACCAGAGCATTATTAGAGAAATGCAGCAGAAGCTTTTGCAAATGATATGACTATTGTCCTACTAATGTTATTTATGTTATTGTTAATAGCTAAAAGATATATCAGAAAGCTTTTAAAAAATCAGTTATAATATGATCATGGTTCAGAGACTCATTCAAAATGGAAGAACTTAAAGTGAAAGCCATGCCTTTCAGGAGATGTAAACCCATACCCACTCCCTGGGGGGTAGGGGTGAGTACTGCTTGATCTAAACCCATCAAGACACTATCTTTCCCATGCCTGTGCCTGCTTCAGGAATAAGCACTTGACACAATTCTAACCAGAGAATTAAGGCCACATCCCAAGGTGTCCTTGCTCTCAAAGAAACATAGGTGGCTACTGTCTCTCCTGCAGAGACATATCTAGCTGTGAGGCCTAGACTACTGCATCTAGTTCAAGACCAGCCTCAGGAAACTATCACAAGGAAGGAAAGCCCTGGCGGGTGTGGCACACTGGACTGAGCGCCAGTCTGTGAACTGAAAGGTTGCTGGTTCAACTGCCACTCCAGGCACATGTCTGGGTTGGGTTGTGAGAGGCAACCCATCTATGTTTCTCTCCTCATTCTCCCTCCCTTCTCCTCTCTCTAAAAACAAATAACTAAAATCTTTTTTAAAAAGGAGGAATCTAGAAGAAGAGGAGCAAAGCCCCAAATGTCACAAGTTTCAATCACCCTATCTCTGATCTCCTTACTACATGAGATAAGCAACTCCCTGTACTAAGCTAATTTGAATAAGGGTTTTTGTTACCTCTGTAGAGACCCTAACTGCTGTCTTTCCCGTTCCAGGTTGAAAATTTTCTATTTGCTTTCATACTTGTTTGGCTGGCTACGGAATTTGAGATTCAAATCACTTGACTTAGAACTTGGAAAGAATTGCTTAATTAGCAGTACAACATCCTTTCCTGCTCAAAGTAGGTTTTTCATCAGTGTGGTTTCATTCTTTATGGATGACCTGGTTTACTCTCTAGACCCAAATGATTTTTTCCCCTTATCCTTAGGGCACTGAAATTTTATGAGGTGACTGATTTTTGATACTTTCCTTCTATTTTCACTTTAAGTCCGATGGCAGTAGATGACTCAGTATATCCATTTTTGTGTCTCACAGACAGAACCTTCTTTACAATTTACAAGACTAACAACCTTGTAACCAAATTCCATTGAAAACAATTTTAATATAAATTATTATGTTAGTACAGTTGTCCCATTCCCCCCTTTACCCTGCACACCCTTTCCCACCCACATTCCCCCCTTTAGTTCATGTCCATGTGTCATACTTACAAGTTCTTTAGCTTCTAAATTTCCCATACTATTCTTAGCCTCCCCATGTCTATTTTCTACCTACCATATGTGCTATTTATTCTCTGTACCTTTTCCCCCTCTCTCCTCTTCCCACTCCCCTGTGGCTAACCTTCCATGTGATCTCCATTTCTGTGGTTCTGTTCCTGTTCTAGTTATTTGCTTACTTTGTTTTTGTTTTTGTTTTAGGTGTGGTTGTTAATAATTGTGAGTTTGCTATCATTTTACTCTACATGTTTTTTATCTCTTTTTCTTAGAAGTCCCTTTAACATTTCATATAATAAGGGCTTGGTGATGATGAACTCCTTTAACTTGACCTTATCTGAGAAGCACTTTATCTGCCCTTCCATTCTAAATGAAAGCTTTGCTGGATAGAGCAATCCTGGATGTAGGTCCTTGCCTTTCATGACTTGGAATACTTCTTTCCAGCCCCTTCTTGCCTGCAAGGTCTCTTTTGAGAAATCAGCTGACAGTCTGATGGGAACTCCTGTGCAGGCTACTGTCTCCTTATCTCTTGTGGCTGCTAGGATTCTCTCCTTCATTTTTACCTTGGCTGATGTAATTATGATGTGCCTTGGTGTGTTCTTCCTTGGGTCCAACTTCTTTGGGATTCTCTGAGCTTCCTGGATGGACTTCCTGGAAGTCTATTTCCTTTGCCAGATTGGGGAAGTTCTCCTTTATTATTTGTTCAATAACTTTTCCACTTGTTGCTCTTCCTCTTCTCCTTCTGGCACCCCTGTAATTCAGATGTTGGAACATTTAAAGATGTCCTGGAGGTTCCTCAGCCTCTCCTCATTTTTTTGAATTCTTGTTTCTTCCTTCTTTTCTGTTTGGTTGTTCCTTTCTTCCTTCTGGTGCACTCCATTGAGTCCCAGTTTCTTTCCCACCACTACTGGTTCCCTGTACATTTTCCTTTATTCCACTTAGTGTAGCCTTCATTTGTTCATCTAATTTGTGACCAAATTCAACTAATTCTGTGAGCATCCTGATCACCAGTGCTTTGAACTGTGCATCTGATAGGTTGGGTATCTCTTCATTGCTTAGTTGTATTACTTCTGGAGCTTTGATCTGTTCTTTCCTTTGAGCCACTTTTTTTTGTCTTCATGCATCTGTTACATAGGGAGGGGTGGAGCCTTAGGCGTTCACCAGGGCGGGGCAAGCTATGTTGCTGGGTTGTGATGCTGTATGTTGGGGAGGGGTCTGAGAGAGAACAATGATGCTTGTTCTGCTCTCTGCTGGATTTCAGTCACTTCTGCTGCTTCCCCCAAGTAAACTGGGCCTTTCTGGTGCTGATTCCTGATTGGGTGGGTTTGTGCACATTCTAGGACCCTGGGGGTCTCTCCAACGAACTCTCCTGTGAGGCTGGGAGTCTCTCCTGACACCTCAACCCCCCAGGTGTATTCAGTTGATGTTTTGAGGCTTTATTTCCCCACCTTGAGACCCTAGGTTGCTCTGTTGTCTTGTTCCCCAGTTTCACCTGGTTTATCTGCATGTGAATGTGGGACTGCCGGTCCGCCAAGTGCCTTGTGGGCCAGGCCCCTCCACAATATGTCACCTAGCTAGGTCTGCGTGCTGCCACCTGTGCACCCTGGGTCACCCAGCTGCTGCTTTGCAGTGAGTTCTCTCTGCCCTGTGCGCCCAACCCTGCTTCTCCTACTGGTCTGAATGAATGTTTCTTCTTTAACTCCTTGGTTGTCGAACTTCCACACAGTTTAATTTTCTGTCAGTACTGCTTGTTTTTTTTTGTTTCTAAATTGTTGTCGTCCTTCTTTTAGTTGTCCAAGGATGCACAGTATTCTACCTAACCCTCAGTCTTGGCCGGAAGTCTCATTGAAACGTTTAGTTTAGCAATTACATTTCATTGTTTCCTAGAAAACTATCCTCCAATTGTTCCCTTTTAGAAGTATATCTAGTAATTGTTTCATGGATGTAATGGGAAGTGTCCATATATTTGTATTGTAGAAATCTGTTGATAAATGCCCTCTTAAGTTTTTTAAAACTTTTACTGTAATCTCAATAGAATCTAACAGAATAGAAAATACGAAAATGTATGATGCGGCTGTCATTTTAAAATGGAAACATTTATATATCCAATTCTGCACTTTAAAAAAAATTATACCTATAATCTTTTTAAAAATGTTTTTTCTCTTTATTTCTTTTTCGAGAAAGAAATAAAGGGAGGGAAAAGAGTGGAAGGGAGGGAAAAGGAGAGGGAGAGAAACATCAGTGTGTGGTTGCCTCTCACGTGGTCACCACTGGGGACCTAGCCTGCAACCCAGGCATGTGCCCTGACTGGGAATCGAACCGGTGACCATTTGGTTTGGAGCCCACACTCTATCCACTAAGCTACACCAGCCAGAACTGCCTTAGTTTTTTATTTTTATTTATTTATTTTTAGACAGAGAGGAAGAGAGGGAGATAGGGAGAGAAACATCAATGTCTGGTTGCCGCTCATGCACCCAACAGTGGGGACCTGGCCCACAACCCAGGCATGTGCCCTGACGTGGAATTGAACCCGTGACCCTTTGGTTCACAGGCCAGCACTCAATCCACTAGCTACACCAGCCAGAACTACACTTATTGTTTTAAAAAAGCTCCTTGTGCCCTGGGCAGTGTGGCTCAGTTAGTTGGACACTGTCATGTAAAGCAAAAGGTCACCAGTTTGATTCCTTTAAGACACATAGGTGGGCTGTGGGTTCAGTCCCCCATTTGGGTAAATGAGAGGAAACAGATACAGGTTTCTCTCTTTCATCCTCCCTGCCCCACTCTCTAAAAATAAATAAAATCTTTTAAATTATAAAGAAACAAACCTTGTCACAGCCTTTATTTCAATGCTAAACAATTTAGAGCATTCTACTATATTACTTTTTCCTCCCATTTTTATTTGTATTACTTCATTTATTTATTTTTAAAGATTTTATTTATTGAATTTTAGAGAGGGGATGGGAGGGAGAGAAAAAGAGGGAGAGAAAGATGAACCTGTGGTTGCCTCTAACAGGCCTCCAACTGGGGATCTGGATCTCGCATTCCAGGTATATGCCCTGACTGGGAATTGAACCCAGTGACCTTTCCGTCCACAGATGGCGCTCAATCCACTGTGCCATGCAAGCCAGGGCTTGTATTGTTTCATTCATTTTCAATCTTACAAGTTACATATATCTCCATATATGCTGTAAAAATTGAGACCTAAAAACAAGACAGTAATACTATACTACTACTTTTTTTAGTATATTTAGCAGGAAATTATTAAAGAAAAAGACAGTTGTATGCAATTAGGTGTAACAGGTGTTCATGTTCCAAAAGCCAACTCTGTCATAACTGACACAGACACCCCGACACATGGAAATTAAAACAATATATAATAATTCAAACTTAATTTAAATTTAGCCCTACTGACTATTTGTCAATAATATTTTAAAAAACTCACTAATCATGAACAAAGATAAAAGTCCAGGAAGTCTTACTTCTTAATCACAAAACGAATCCTTTCCTTTGCAAGTAATATCCTCTCAAGGCGAGGAATTCCGTAAGTAGACGGCCTTCTAAAAGGAATCCCTTCTGGAAGTCCTTCTACATAAAGATCTTCAACATGTGACTGGAAAAGAGGGTATGGGATCGTCACAGGACCTTTGGCTTTTATAGCTTGAGCTTTAGGGATGACAAGAGAAAGAGAAAAACCATTAAATGACAAGGATTAAGCACAAAACAGTTGACTATTTATTGCTCTGTAACTTTTATAGAACTTTGTATTTACTTCTGCTTATTATAGTTCAATCAGAAAATAGTACAGAAGAACTAAAAGGAAAAGAATACCAATGATGACTATGTAACTGGATCTGCAATTAACTAAAGTATGTTGTACAGTAATGTAGATATAGTCAGACTCTCTATTGAAATCTGAACCAAAAATGAACCCAGAAGAACACATCAGTTAATCTCAGGTAATGAATACAATATGGAATGAAAGAGGAGTATTTTTGAAACATTTAAAACATGAGTGTAAAAGAATTTTAAAAAACATAAACAGAAGATTTAACTAAAAATTCTAGATTTATTTACCCAAGAGGAAAAGAATACAAGAGTCTCAAAAATGAAAAGCATGGGGACTATTAAGAATCAAATACACTCAATAATATTGTAGTAACTTTGTATGGTCACAGACAGATAATAGACTGATCATGGTGATAGTAACTTTATATAATACATAAATGTCAAAGCATTATGCCATACACCTGAAACTAACATAATAATGTATGCTAACTATTCTTTTTTAAAAAAAAAGATTTTATTTATTTATTTTTAGAGAGGGAAGGGAGGGAGATAGAGAGAGAGAAACATCAATGTGCGGTTGCTGGGGGTCATGGCCTGCAACCTAGGCATGTACCCTGGCTGGGAATCGAACCTGCAACACTTTAGTTCGCAGCCTGCACTCAATCCACTGAGTATGCTAACTATTCTTAAATTAAAAAAGAACAGACTATAATGAGTAGATCTTCATTTTATTAAGCTATAAAGGGTCAATTTTTCTGAATAGGAGACATTTAAGTATCACTGAGTATTAAATATGTTTTTATGTGTGAGAAGAGAACTGAGATTAAGACAATGCCTTCCTCTCACTCAACTCCCTCTTTGAAACAGACTTTTGAGAGATGAAATGATATGATATTTGGGACCCTGGAATTTTAAAACATTCTTACATGAAAAAGAGATAGATGGGACAAAAGAGAAAAAAGAAAATCCTGTAAAATGTTAAAGGCTGTTGAACTTGAGTGATGAATATTTAGAGGGCCTTTATTCTTCACTTTCATTTGTGTTTGGAAATTTTCGTGATAAAAAGGAATTAAGAAGTATTAGTATGTTCATGCATAATACAGGCACATTTATAGTTCATATTAAAATTTCCACAGGTAAGCCTTTTGTCACTAAGTAAAACAATGCCAAGTTTTCTATGACTACAGACACATACCATACACATTTCACTCTTCTTTCAAAGGCTTCCGTCTCATTTAATTCACACAACACAGTCGCCTACAATGCTTTCTAGTAGCTGAAAGAACAGCGGAGATGCTCCTGACCCTGCCCGAAAGGCCCCAAGCAAACATGACTCCTATGGATTCCACTCCACCTCTCCTCCCTCAGAAATTACCATGACAACAGCTCAATTTTCTTTTGCTGGTATTTTACATAAAACTCTATTTGCTACATATTAATATCTGTACTAAAGTTTCAAGTCTACCATATTACATATTTAATATCTTTGTTAATATGCTACTCCTGAAAATCATATTCACATTGAACAATGCAAATAGCTTCCCCTAAGGCAATCACCATGTTATACTGCTTCCTGTGTAGAACATGTTTTCAGTTTTCACCCTTTTTTTTTTTTACATTTCATTTATTTATTTTTAGAGAAAGGGGAAGGGAGAAAAACAAAGAGGGAGAGAAACAGCCATTGGTTGCTACTCACGCACCCCCGACCACCCAGGCTTGTACCAGTGGCCTTGCAGTACTACGCTGAACCAACTGACCCACACCAGTCGGGCCAGTATTTGTTTTGAAGTGGACCAATTAAAATAACTGGCAAAACACTCTGACCACGGAGAAGTGAGATAAACCCCAGAGGGTGTGGCTCCGTGGATTGAGGGCAATCTGAAAGGTCCTCAGATGGATCCCCAGTCAGGGCACATGCCTGGGTTAGGCCAAGTCCCCAGCTGGGGATGTGCAGAAGCAACCAATTGATGTTTCTCTCTCTCTTTCTCCTTTTCCTTCCTTTCTCTCTAAAATGAATGAATGAATGAATGAATAAATAAATAAGAAAAGGGAGATAAATACTAAGAGAACCTTATAAAAAAAACGCTCAGAATTTTAACAAATACGTTATTTAATTCATTATTAAATTTACTCAAATTCTAATTCACGATAAATAGAGAAATGTTAATTTCAAGTTCATTAAAGTAAATAATGCCAATGTGGTTTATTGTTTAAATACTTAGAAAAATTTAGTCATATAGAATAGGACCACAGAAATTAGATTTCTAAGTTAAGTCACAATATTATACGATTTTACTTACAGTTGATAGCAAAGAATCCTCCAATAACAACAAAAACCTCAGCAAAACATGTATTTAAAAATAATTACAATTTTTTATTTTTCTTATTATCATTTCATCCTAACATGAGGACATTTTCATTTGCTTTTTTACTTTTTTATTTTTAGTTTTTAAAGATGTATTTATTTATGTTTAGAGAGAGGGGAAGGGAAGGAGAAAAACATCAGTGTGTGGCTGCCTCTCATGCCCCCGGCTGGCGACCTGGTCCACAACCCAGACATGTACCCCAACAGGGAACTGGACCAGCGACCCTTTGGTTCCCAGGCCAGCACTCAATCCACTGAGACACACCAGGGCTCATTTGCTTTTTTAGAAAGAAAGAGGAAGGGAGAGGGAGAAACATTGGTGTGAAAGAAGCACAAATCGGTTGCCTTTGTATGCACCCAGACAGGGGATTGTACACATCCAGACTGGGGGGTCACAAGTCTCTGTGCCTGGACAGGGGATGAACTCCCAACCTAGGCATGTGCCCCGACTGGGAATTGAACCCACAGCCTTTTGGTTGCAGGACAATGCTCAACCCACTGAACTATACCTGCTGGGGCTGTCACTATTTTTAAGGTGAGCATTTGATATATACCATCAGATGATGACAAACTCCTTGTTTCTTTTATTACTACATAGAGTACAGAATAGTAAAACAAAACTAACTTCTGATTAATTTAAAGTTACATATCAACATAAAGAAAATAAGGACATCTACATGAATACTAAATATAACATAACAGATTAAGATACACTATTATTTAAGAAAGTAATCTTCAATTAAATCTCTAAGAACCAGGACTTTGCAGCATATCTGGGTGGGGGGAGGGGCAAAGTCGGTTTACAGTTGTTTGTATGAAAAACAATGCAATTATTAATAAACAATACAAGAATAAACTTCGACCCTGACTGGTGTGGCTCAGTGGGTTGGACGTCGCCCTGCAAATCCAGAGGTTACCAGTTTTATTCCCACTCAGGGCACATACCTGGGTTGCAGCTCTCCAGTTGGGGGCATGCAAGAGGCAACCACCAATGTTTCTCTCCCTGTCTTTCTCCCTCCCTGCTCCTCTATGTAAAAATAAATAAATACATAAAATCTTAAAAGAAGAATAAATTCTTTCACATACTCACAACTGTAAATCTACTTTTCCCACCTTGCATATAAATAAACTCCCAAATATACATACTGAAAGTTTAAAAGAAATGCTTATTGATACCTAAAGGGAAAAAACTTTTTCTAAGCTTTGTAGAAATCTAGAAACAAATACTGTAACATCTGGACACACACTACCCAATAATCTTTTGAGGGACAGATATGTAAAAGTAAGGCACAGTTTACTAATAGAGCTGGATGTTCTCACGTTAGATGATCAGTAACTCCATTGTTAAAAACCTATGAACAAACCCTGGCTGGATAGCTCAGGTGGTTCCAGTGTTGTCCTGATACACCGAGGTTGCAGGTGCCACCCCTGGTCAGAGCACATACAGAAATCAACCAATGAATGCATAAGTAGGTGAAACGAGAAATTCATGTTTCTCTCTGTTTCTCTCTCTTCCTTCCCCTCTCTCTCTAAAATCAATAAATTAAAAAAAATTTAAGGAACGCTTATGAACAAAATATTACAAGAAGTTTTTAGTTTAGCTTACCATATTTTCTTTCAAACAACTCTTCGACTTGTTTGCGTAGATCAGTAATTCGAGCATTCCATTTCTCTGAAAATTGAAAGTTAAATCTCAGTAAGAAATACCTCTTTGGGGGTACTAATAAGTTCTGAGAACTACCTAACGTCTAATAACTGTTTTCTATATAACATATCCTCGTTTTTTAATAATCTATCTTCATTTATATAATTTTATTGCTTTCCTAAGAATTTTTTCCTTTTTGGTTCTTAGAATTTGTTCAATAGAGGCTGTTTTAAAATTGATTTTTTAAACACTTCATACCAAAGTCCCTCCTTTTAGCCTTATAACCTCTGAGAAGCAGGAGGGCAGAAAGACCGATACAACACAATAAACACTACAAAGGGAAGGCAAAAAAAGAGTGAAGTCTCCAAGGTCATTCAGGGATGTTTCTAAATCATGTCTAAGTTTTATGAACATGAGACTGTATGACAAGTTAAAAGATTAACACACCGTCTTAAAAGTATAACAAGCTACATGTTCTATGTACTCAAAATGGACATCACAAACACAATATGCCACTAATGTTTTCTTTAGTCCGTTCAAAAGGCTACTGGCAGTAGCGTTTCTGGTTAGATGAGCTGCTGACAGTTACACAAAGAAAAGAAAGAAAGAATGAAAAAATTAAAAAAAAAACGTTTTAAAACTAAGAAAAAATAATTAAATTACTAAGTCATGAACACTGATTTAAAGTCTACTAACTGTAATTAACATCACAAATGGAATGTCTTATGCTCTGGTAAGCCCAAACTATGTTTAAACAATGTAAAGTGACTTCAAACTGTCCATGGTTTTCCTCAGAGTAGATTATAAAACAGTAATACATTGGACAGCATGCCCCTCAAGAATGTCGAAACTTTTATCAGTAACACCAAGAAGTTCAGAATCAAAGAAAAACAGCGTGTGCTTAATCAAGAACTTACCAAAGTTGAACTCCCTCACTTTCCGCTTTTCCAGCATTGGCAGGTTCGGTGACTGGTGGCTGGGGCGGCTCGTTGCTCTTTGGTCTCTTGGTAGGTGGAGAATAATCATCATCTTGGAAAAGAAAACTGTCATCAGTGGGGGGACAGACTAAATGAATTACAGCCATCACTTGGTAAATCCTCAACACTCAAAAGATAAGGGGAGCTTGAAATCATTATTCCTGTACTGTCATTTTCAGCATATTTTTCCCAGTTACATTTGAAGTTTTCCTACTCTACTGGGGTGTGCTCAAGTGAATATACCTCATTTCCCCTGTCTTCTTCATTGTTTTTCCTTTTTTCTTGGCTTAATTTGAACTGTCACTGGAAATTTCTCCTCTCATTAACTGCTCTGAGATAACTGCCTAGAATTATACTCTTATTTTGTCTTTCAAAAAATGGTTTTGATGGAGACAGCTACCTACTATTACACAAATATATCAGAAAGGGGAGAGAAAATACAGCTTGACTGGAAAATTAGTTAAACTTACATAAAATTCAAGCACATAAACAAGGGAGGATGAACAACTATATATCAAGCACTTAAACACAGAATATAGAGAACTAAAGAAATATACCTATATTATTTGTGAAACAGGTAATACTGATTTGGTCAGTACAAAACCTATATAGAAGTGAGCAATCAGATATTTAGGCACAGAATACAGACTTCAAGAACACTTCTAGCAGGAGTTCATGTTAATTTGTTCATAGATAAGTCTGTAACGCAACACCGCTATGATACTTTAACATATCTAATGCTAGAATTAAGGACATTTGGCTCAAATAAAAAAAGTTCTCACTATCATCATATAGTCCCTGAAAATGTCACTGCACACTACTAACATTTCTGCTCAAATACCATGTGTAAATTATTGAAATAATAAGTTTACATCTATACTTTAAGTATAGGATAGAAAATAATTACTGTGTAAAAGATACTAGCAATAACAAAAGGTACCATTAAACTATAAGCTACCTTTTTAGATCAGTATACTTTTCATTTTCACTTTAAAGGTCAAGAAACAAGCTCAGAGAATGTTTGTTATACGACTTAATCATGTCACATCACTAGATAGTGCAGCAGAGATTAGTTCCACTAAACTAATAGGTAAATGCTCAAACAGATAACATGAAATCCAAGTTCAGCCTAATATACAATGTTTCCTGGAAGAGTAATGGGTAACTATTATATACGCTGTACATATTAATCCAGAAAATAATCTGCCTAAAGCCTGAAACATTGTGCATCTCATTGCTATCACAGCATTGAGTACAGACATTGTTGCTCAGGTGCACTGACTTTGGGTTCTTCCTATAATGCCCATGGATATCCCGGAAACCTGACTACAGGAGGAAAAGGTACCAATGTTACCAATACCAGATGTAGTGCCATTATGATCCAATTTATGTGCTGGCAAAAAAAAAAATGCTAATTTGGGGGACACTATTTTGGGAAAACATCATAAAGACAACTTACAAAACTATAAAAGCTTTCATGTGTTGAATACCACTGTAGAAAACCATGTTCAAATACAGAAAAAAATCCACAGTACAAAACTAGTGAAAAAGGACCAACTACTAGTAAATTAAAACATGACTATGTCACCTGGGTTTATAATTATTAAATTACAACAAGAATTAAAAATGGTCAAAAGACCTGTAATAGATTATTTAAGTAATTAGACTTAAACCTAAGTAGGTACATTTGGGAAAACATTAGGTATCATTCATTCACTTGGCCTTCAATTCTGGAGACATGCTGAAAGAATAAACCCTCTTTTCTAGCCTCCTAACAGATTTTTAGAACCCTAAGAGCATTTTTATGCTAGTTTTCAAAAGGTAAAAGGAAATATACTAGTTTCATCTATAAATATTATCAAAGCATTTTAAATATTTAATATGAATATTTCTTCCCAAAGATTGAACAATGATTTAAAACAGAAATATTTTCCCCATAGGCTAATGTTGCCTAAAATATTTATAGATCATCATTTAAACTGGTTAATTAAATTACATAAAATGAAAAAGAAAGTATAGCTGTAGGATGATAATGAAGAACTGCAATGATTATATTAATCTCAATGATCATCTACACTGTTTGAAACAGAGGCCAAGGTGAAAGGCCAAGAGTGCTTTTCTTTAGTGTCAAGACCTCACTTCTTCAGTCTAACCTAGTTTAGAACACAAAGGTTTTAGCAGTATAAATACATTGATAAAAGTAACCTCATTGATCATAAACAGAAAAAAGGCAAGTCTGGGAGAGTGTTTTTTAATAAGACAACAATGATTTCAAATCTTTAACAAAGATTATAAAAAATTAAAAAGTGTTACCACATTTCTGAAGGGACAAATAATGAATTTCAGTCTATTATATGTGAATGAATACAAACAGATTAATTATTTGTAATGATAAAATATCACACCACATATTACATTAAAAGAGTAATTCATTTAAATCATATAAATAAAACATAAAATTAAATCACAATAGCTATGAACTTAGCCACATCTTCCACTTTTTCTCTACTCTGCTGGAAAAAAACCAACCCTATAATTGGTATTAAGAAAGGATGAGAAATGTTTTTATTGACTGCAAAATCAAAATTATTTCTCTGCAGCAGAGAATATAAAGAAAACTCCAAGACTCTACCTCTAATACCTGGGTCCAGGAGATAGCACCATTTCTAAATATCATGGTGTTCCAATTTTATAAACAACCACTTTTGTGTAAAAAGATACATATTTCAGGATGCTTCAAAATTAAGCCCAAACTACTCATAGCATCAAAACTAAAAGCTTAAAAAAACAACTTTCAAAATATTTTTAATGTACAAAAACTATTAATCAGAAATGTTATTCTACCAGTACTGACACTAGTGATTCCATGACTTAAAAGATGGCAGCAACGGTCCCCAACTCAAAATTCGTACTTATAAAAAAACCTCTTTTTCTTTTAGCATCACCTTTACAAATATAGTTAGAGATAATACAGACTTCAGAGCTAAAATATGTTATATAATCTCATCGGTAAATGCATAAACAGAATATGAAGCTTTTTTCTGATACTTTTATTTTCATAACCAAATTGGTTGTGTTTTATCATACAAACTGTTACCCATTCAAAGTAAACAAAAAACAAATCAAAATCAACTACGCACTGTATCCCTTCTGAAATCACTCAAAGTCATTAATTACCCTTCACATTTCAAATTAATAACTGGCATTTTTCGCCCATGCATCCAGGTCATGACTCTACTCACAAAATCTTCACATGCTAACCTACTCAGTTACAGGTTCTGTGAACTCCCCAGTTACATTTACAAGATAAGCAGAGCTCTGACTGGTGTAGCTCAGTGGGTTGGGTGTTGTCCTGCAAACTGAAAGGTCCCTGGTGGATTCCCCATCAGCACATGTTCCTGGGTTGTGGGCCAGGGCATGTGACTGATGTCTCTCTCTCATGTCAGTGTCTCTCTCCCTCTCTTTCTCCCTCCCTTCCCCTCTCTAAAAATGAATAAATAAAAACTTTAAAAATAAAAAGATAAGCACAATAATTAATCAATGACAAACAGCATAGCATATCAGCCCTATCTGTAGAACATACCCAGAATCCAACCCCTTGTACCATCCTATTCTACCATCCTATTCTGAAGCACCATGTTATCTGCCCTAGATCATTCTAACAGCCTCCCAAGTTGGATTTCTGGCTTCCACTATGCTCTGCTCTCAGACTATTGCAACACAGCAGCTCTGTTTCTCCAAAGTGAAGGACAGAACCTGTTGCTTCTTTGTTCAACACCCTCCAGTGAACCTTGCCTACCTCACTCACTCCTAAACCCTTGGCGTCTAGTGCAGTCCTTCTCCCATACATACAAGTTGCTTGGCATTTGCAGAATGTTTAAATGAGCATTTCAATAAACGCAAGCCTTAATCATATGCAGCAGCCAAATATATACCTACATCCTAAGCATGAATTTCACAAAAAAGGATACCACCAGAGAATGACAGGTAATCCAACTCCTGAAGCTCTAAAACAGTGCTGCCCGAATTGTAGTCCATGTCCTGTATGAGGTGATGTGAACCAACTGCATGTTCAACTGCATTCTTTTGTTCAAATATTTATGTATATTTTTAAATGTATATGAGAAAGAAAGAAATATAAAAATTTCAAAGACAGTTTTACTTTGGAAGATACAAAATTCACTTTTAAATGAATCTGCATAAAATCAATTTAAAGGAAAAACTAAGTAATGAATAGGGTAAGGTTGGGCCACAGCAGAACGAACATATGTGAATGGCTCAGGTTTGGGAAACAATGCCCTAAAAGAGAACTGCATGCTTAGAAAACCTCTTTGAAAGCAAAAAACTTCCCATATTAGCTTGTTTCATAACAGCTAGATCTCAGACAAGGTTGAGCTAAGACATTCTCAGCACACATCAAAGATAAGGCTGTCAAAGACGGGAGAGCAATTTGATTTTACCCAAAAACATACTCATGGTGCTTATGAAATTAAGGCTTGCGCAGATGTATAATTCTAAGGGCTACTTCTCAAACCTAAGTCACACAACTTACAAAGGTGTACCACTGATTTAAGTATAGGTGGACCACCACAAATGGAAGAGCACACCACCGGCACTGGGTAAGGAATGTTATCCTGCAGAGATAATGCATCTGCATTAATGCCAGTCAGCCCCTTGGAACGCCACATAATTTCAAATGAATATATCAAACTTAAAGTAGTGTGGAAAACCTGACAAACTCAGACAACCAAGTCCTTTTTTTAATCTTTTCTATAAACTCTTTGGGAAATGCAGAAAGATACAACAGGAGAAAATAAAAGTCATCCATAGGCATGTGGAATGATCTTCATTTATCTTCTTCTTCCAGTATTTTTCTGAACAAAACTAACATCATTCTCTACATACACTTTTCCTTTTAAACTTGCCTTATTCATGAAAGGCAGGAATTCCTCCCCGCTCCCCAACTAAACATATGATAACAGGGACCTTTTTCTGGAACATTTACATTAAACAAACCAAAAAAAATCACAATTTCAGTGCCTGTATATTTTTTCTATTACGAAGATATGCCAAAAGATAATTTCTTAACTATAGATATTTAATGAGTTCCTACCATTGTGCAGTCTTTCCAGAAAACATAAATAGTATTTATTAAACATAATATGCACAAGTTCTCCTTTGACCTTCCTTGTTAATATCACAGACTTAAACTTTACCTTCCTTGATGTACTGATAAAAAACCGTCTAGGTGGCTTTATACACAGCAAAACCATTTAGGCATCCCTGAGAAATCATCAATGTTTTTTCTTGTGCAATCCTTTCACCTTCTTCTTGTACCATCTTGGTTGAAAGACAGACCCCAGTTTGACGCTGCTCCAAAGTCCAAGTCTTCACCTCCTTCCCCACCTCCGGCCACTTTGGAGGTTTTGGAGGTTTCCCTCGCATTGCCTTCTTCTGCCTTGGCATCTGAAGAAGCTTTTCTTCCTGTTGCCTCCACAACCTGATGACACTCTCTGTGGGAGGAGGTCCAAAGTGTCTCTTGGCAGCTGTTGTCATGCTTTTTAGCATATTTAATAACTTTTAGTTAAAGCTTCCAGTGTATGAAAATTGTTTCGACATTTTCCAAGGGATTTTCCCATAATTTCTCCTACCTAAAGTGTATGAAGAGAAATGTCGCACTGTTCCCCAGATGGTAATAAAGTCCGCATCCCCAATCTTATCAGCTGGATAACAATTGGCATCATCTATCTTACTCTGAGGATAACAATATATTGCTCTTCATTTCATTTTGTTGAACCGTTGGCCAAAACTGCTTTTGTTGTAAGTTCGCCATAAATTCAGCAAAACCAATTATCATATTCCAGGGTATCATTTTGCATATGGATATCGTTATTGCTTTCTAGACATACACTTTTAATGCATAAGCATACATAAAAGAATTCAAAGCATTTATATGATACAGAATTAGTACTATCTATGAATAATATGCATCCAAGCCCTGGCTGGCGTAGCTCAGTGGATTGAGCGCGGGCTGGGAACCAAAGTGTCCCAGGTTCGATTCCCAGCCAGGGTACATTCCTGGGTTGCAGGCCATAACCCCCAGCAACCGCACATTAGTGTTTCTCTCTCTCTCTCTCTCTCTCTCTTTCTCTCTCTCTCTCCCTCCCTCTCCCCCTCTATCCCTTCCCTCCCCAAAAATAAATAAATAAAACCTTTAAAAAAAATAATAATAATATGCATCCTTATTTTTCTCTAAAATTTTGGTACAAAATACACATTATACATGGCAAATACAGTAGCAATTTAATTAAGGTTGACATATAGTTTGTTCACATACATATGTGCCATAGAAACATCTACTCTGTAAAGTAATTATTTCCACAGACCTGGTATTTCATTGGTATTGTGAACAAAAGCCATCTAAATAGCAAAATTCTACTACTTGTTGGCAAGTTTGAATGCTAAAGCTTTTTGTAGTATGTTTTAGTTTAAAAGAATAAGATTTATCAGTCCTTCCAAAGACGTAAAATTGAAGATTGATGCATTTCAGGTTCATGAGCTATTTAGTTCATGATTATCATTAACATCTCTTTAAAAGTCTTATATTATAAAAAGCATGTGTTTCCTTTCCAAACAATTTTAATACAGCCGTTATCTGCTCTAAGATATGGTAAAAAATAACTTGGTTATTTTCCTATTTAAATCTTTGTCCTAATAAATTTTAATATAATCTATTTTCCCAATCTGTATAGAAAAGACAAAATTTTCAGTATTTATAATATTTATAAACTCTTAAGTTAGATTTCCTTTTCTGATGGTTAATGAGGTTTACAAATTAAAAAAACTAAATTTTTTAATGCTAAACTATAAACAATTCAAAACTGCTTTTAGGTTAGTAAAATTAGATTAATGATAAAAGAAATATATATATTATTTTGAGATTGAAGGATGAGGAAAACCTCATGTTAGGTGAAAACTACCAATATATTTATAGTTTTTTAGAAGCAATGAAGACATACATTTCGAGTAGTTAGTTGTTAAGTAGCCAAATACTATAAATAACCAAGTGACACCAAGAGGAGACATGTTATTAGACAGAAAGTGAGAGAGAGAGAGAGAACAAGATAAATCCGAGAAAAGCTATGCAGCAGTTAAAAAAAACAAGAAAAGATGAACTACCAAGATGTGTGGTTATGGTGGGGAAAAAAACTTATGGGAAATGTGATATATGTGTATTTTAAATGTTCATTATAATGTATATGTTGAAAGCATGTATTTTATAAAACTAACTATATACATGTGTATGTATCAAATTATTCTTAGATGTATACACAATCAAGTGAGTAGAGGGACTTGAGAACAGTGCAGATGTAAACATAACATAGTGTAATTTGTTGTTTTGTTTCAATATATTTCCTTAGGAAAGACATACTTTGAGGGAGAAAAATTTATAGGGGAGTAGTGTGGGACAATGTGAAAGGAAAAAATACATACTTCACTATTAAATATGAACGATGATACTGTTAACAATTATATTAGGTGAATTTTTAAATAATTCAGATGAGACTTCCAGCCAAGATGGAGGCATAGGTAGTCACACTGTGCCTCCTCCCACAACCAAAACTAAGGACAACAAGAATTTACAAACAAAAAAACAACCAGAACAGAGAGAAATGGACCGAATGGAAGTCTGACTCCCATATATCCAGATCGGTAAGGAGGGGCAGAGTCGGAGGCCTTCAGAGAGGGGTCGAGGGGTCCTGGCAGGAAAAAGCGGTGGCTGGCAGGCGCGTAGGGCACAGACGGCAGTTGGCGGACCCCACAAGCGCAGGGACAGCGCCTCCCCTGGGCGTGGGAGGCAACGAGCAGACCCGGTAAGGCGTGCAAGGCAGCTGGCTGTCTGCAGCCACACATTCTCGAGCAGACAAACTAAGGGAAAACGGGCAGCAACACAGACTGCACAACCCAGGGACCCAGCGCCAGGAAACAAAGCCTAAAGGCCCCTGACTGAAAACACCTGTGGGAGTTGAGGCTGGGAGAATCTCTCAGCCTCACAGGAGGCTCCTTGGGGAAACCCACAGAGTGTGAGAAAGTACACAAGCCCACTTGCCCGGGAGCCAACACCAGAAGGGCCCAATTTGCTTGTGAGAAGCGGCAAAGGGGACTGAAGTCCTAGAGAGAGCTGAACAGGCGCCGTTGCTCCCTCTTGGACCTCGCCCCCACATACAACATCACAACCCAGCAACTGGGGCACCCTGCCCTGGTGAACACCCAAGGCTCCACCCCTCATCGTAACAGGCACGACCAGACCAAAGGAATAAAGTAAAATAAAATAAAAAAGATGGCTCAAACAGAGTTAAAAGCCCTAGAGCCAGTTTTTTTAAGCGACCGAGAGATAGCCAACCTATCAGATGCACAGTTCAAAGCACTGGTGATCAGGATGCTCACAGAATTGGTTGATTTTGGTCATAAATTAGATGAACAGATGCAGGCTACGATAAGAGAAATGAAGGAAAATCCACAGGAAACCAATAGTGATGGAAAGGAAACTGGGACTCAAATCAATGGAAGGGACCAGAAGGAAGAAAGGAACAACCAAACAGAAAAGAAGGAAGAAACAAGAATTCAAAAAAATGAGGGGAGGCTTCAGAACTTCCAGGACATTTTTAAACATTCCAACATCCGAATTATAGGGGTACAGAAGGGGAAGAGGAAAAATAACAAGTGGAAAAATTATTTGAACAAATAATAAAGGCAAACTTCCCCAATCTGGCAAAGGAAAAAGACTTCCAGGAAGTCCAGGAAGCTCAGAGAGTCCCAAAGAAGTTGGACTCAAGGAGGAACACACCAAGGCACATCATAATTACATCAGCCAAGGTAAAAATGAATGAGAGAATTCTACAAGCACCAAGAGATAATGGGACAGTTACCTACAAAGGAGTTCCCATCAGAATGTCAGCTGATTTCTCAAAAGAGACCTTGCAGGAAATGGGCTTGGAAAGAAGTATTCCAAGTCATGAAAGGCAAGGACCTACATCCAAGATTGCTCTATCCAGCAAAGCTTTCATTTAGAATGGAAGGGGAGATAAAGTGCTTCTCAGATAAGGCCAAGTTAAAGGAGTTCATCATCACCAAGCCCTTATTATATGAAATGTTGAAGGGACTTATCTAAGAAACAGAAGATAAAAAATATGAACAGTAAAAAACGACATCAAACTCACAGTAACAACCATACATAAAACAAAGGCAAACTAAGCAAACAAATAGAACAGGAACAGAAGCACAGAAATGGAGATCACATGGAGGGTTAGCAACAGGGAAGTGGGAGGAGGAGAGGGGGGAAACGATATAGAAAATAAGTAGCATAGACAATAGGCAGAAAATAGACAGTGGGAGGGCAAGAATAGTATGGGAAATGTAGAAGCTAAAGAACTTATGACACATGGACATGAACTAAAGCGGGGGAAAGTGGGTGGGAGGGGTTGGGCAGGGTGGAGGGGAGTGAAGGGGGAAATAGGACAACTGTAATAGCATAATCAATAAAATATATTAAAAATAATAATAATAATTCAGGATAAACCTGCTCATCTGCATTCATGCATTATCTTTGAAGAAAAAACTAGGTTTAAAGCAACTTTGGCTATAAAGATTAGTTTAGAATATATTTGTACCTACTGATTCAAAAACACTTTTTAAGAACAGGTTATATGTTAGCCTAATAGTATTTTAGGAGAAAACTCCCTTTAAAAATTGACTTACCTATCATCACTTTCTTCTCCACTTTACTCAAGGAGATAACAGGGGTTACTGATACTAATTAGATCGAGCTAGCACAACCCAATAACAGAGTACAGAATTTGACTTCATGTGCATCCAGTCTGGTCATAGTTTTCATTGTTTATTTTCAATTCCCAATGACAGGGTACAGCCTGGTCCACTGCTCATTTTCACAGCTTACTTTTGTTGTCTAAAACTCCCAAAGCACTGGGTGCACTGCTGGGAAGTGGGCTGCTTTGGTTAGACATACACATATATGCATCAATTCTTATCACAAGTTTCCTTTAAGAATGAATGAAATGCATACTTAGAAATGTGAATGTGACAAGTGTTTTCATGACCAGAAGTAAACTTTTGGAATCAAGGCTTTTCAATAACTAACCTTCAATTGTCACCTCAACTTCAGGGTCCTCACTTGTTTCTGAAGGGACATGTTGAGTAGAATCTTGAAAAAAAATTCTAAAATGACATTCATTATAAAGCACTTTCTATGTTCCAACATTTTATTGATCTGATACTCCAAAAGCAGCCTACTATAAAGTTTTACTGGCATTTTATTTCATCTCATATTTACTAAAATACCTAGCCTCTTTACTTAGAAATAGGGATAAAAAAACAAAAAGTAGAAAACTTCTGGAAAACTATTAGGTAATACCAAGTTACCTGCATTGATGGACTCAAAAAACTTCTATTTTTAGGGGACTAAGGTTATAATAAAGTCGCAATTATTTCCCTAGTATAACTAGAAAACACTAAAATGAAAATAAAGGCTTTAATTTTTTCTTTCCTGTTTTTACTATTTCTCCTCTGCTTTCAGAAATCCTAGGAATGATTTAATTGTTAAATCCAACCACAGTTGTTTGCAGTGGGGACCTTTAGGTTAAGACAATGACAATAAAAATGCAAACAGGACTACATCCCCTAATTTTATATGCAAGATTCTTTTAAAAATTAAAAATTTCATTAATATTTGTATTACTGCACCAAACAAATATATGTACATCAGAATGTTAGTGCTAGAAGCTAGAAAGTATCTTTATCAACTCTCTTTGATTTTGCAAAGGTTGAGAGATTAATTGATTTGCCAAAGATTGTTTATTGGTTAGTAAAGGAATGAAGACCAGAACCCAGGTTTGATTCAACTCTATTAACACTGCCATAAAACAACAAAAATCTCCTCAAAAATAAAGTATGTAAAAGCCTAATATCTAATTATAGAATTGTAAACTGTGAAGTAATTCATGGTGCCTGATGAAACCTGCTCCATGTATATTATATATCGGTATTTTCTTGTAAATACCACCTCTGCAAAATAGAAATTTTGTTACATCAGAAGTATTTAATTATCTCCACACAGAAAAAAAAATTCATGTACACTATCTTCTAAAAAAACTGAAAAATCTAAAATACTGTTTAAAATGAGCATATTACTATTTCTGCAAAAAATGTATTCCAGTTAGAAACCTTACTTACAAAATTGAATTTGGAAAGATTAAGAAGTCCCTCCACTCAGAGAAGGTAAAAGATCAAAGTAATGGATTTTAAAAATAAAAAAAGCAAATATACAGACTATAAAGTTACAAAACAGACTTCATTTTTAACCTAGAAAAATAAGGTGCAACACAACCAGTCTATGAGAGAAGTAATTCTACAACAAGATTCGGTTAACTTACCAGTAATTTTCCTTGGGAACAATCTATAAAAGCTGTTTTTAAACGATATAAACCGCTTAGAAATAGGAAGCCATTCTACATCCTAACAGTTTAACTCAAGATTCCAGGAAATAAAAAAGCTGTACCACAGCTAAATATTCATTCAACCCTGAGAGTAAAGGAGGATGGCTGATAAATAGAGAATGTGGTTCATGGGGTAGTTGTGGGTATAAAATAAGCACAGAGGAAAACTTTCTTTTATTTATCTTATATAGCATATAGTATCCTACTTTCAAAATTGACACCATTGAATAGTTTGTTTAAAACTGAAATAGGGACTTCCAGCCAAGATGGGGGCATATGTAGACACAGAGTGCCTCCCCACACAACCAAAATAAGGACAACAACAATTTAGAAACAAAAAAAGAACCAGTACTGACAGAAAATTGAACTGTATGGAAGTCCGACAACCAAGGAGTTAACGTAGACACATTCATCTAGACAGGTAGGTGGGGTGAGTCTAGCAGCCATGGGAAGATGGGTCATGACAAAAAAAGCAGTGGCTAGTGGACTCCAGCGCGCACGCTGTGGCTGGCAGACCCTGGGCCATCCCACATTCATGTGCAGATAAACCAGGCGAAACTAGTGAGCCAGACAGACTCCAAAACACAGAGCTCCAGCTAGGGGAAATAAAGCCTTAAAACACCAATTGGAGGCCCTGGCTGGCGCAGCTCAGTGGATTGAGCGTGGGCTGCGAACCAAAGTGTTGCAGGTCCAATTCCCAGCCAGGGCACATGCCTGGGTTGCAGGCACGCCATGGCCCCCATTGATGTTTCTCTCTCTCTTTCTCCCTCCCTTCCCTCTCTAAAAATAAAAAGAAAAAAAAAAACACAAAAAACAAATGAACAAACAAACACCAATTGGAAACACCTGTAGGGGTTGAGGTGCCTGGAGAGACTCCCAGCCTCACAGGAGAGTTCCTTGGAGAGACCCACAGGGTCCTAGAATGTATGCAAGCCCACTCACCCAGCAATCAGCACCAGAAGGGCCCAGTTTGCTCGGCAGAAGCAGCAGAAGAGACCGGGATCAGGCAGAGTGGAGCAAGTGCCATTGTTCTCTCCCAGACCCCTCCCCCAAATACAGGGACACAACCCACCATGTGGCTTGCCCCGCCCTAAGGCTCCGCCCCTCACTACATAACAGCCGCATTAAGACAAAAAAAAATGGCCCGAACCAAGGAACAGATCAAAGCTCCAGAAGTAATACAACTAAGCAACGAAGAGATACCCAACCTATCAGATGCACAGTTCAAAGCACGGGTGATCAGGATGCTCACAGAATTGGTTTAATTTGGTTGCATTTTGGTGGAAAAATGAAGTCTATGCTATGTGAAATAAAGGAAAATACACAGGGAACCAATAGTGATGAAAAGGAAACTGGGACTCAAATCAATGGAGTGGACCAGAAGGAAGAAAGAAACGTCCAACAGAAAATGATGAAAAAACAAGAATTCAAAAAAATGAGGAGAGGCTTAGGAACTTCTAGGACATCTTTAAACATTCCAACACCCAATTATAGGGGTACCAGAAGGAGAAGAGGAAGAGCAACAAGTGGAAAAGATATTTGAACAAATAATAAAGGAGAACTTCCCCAATCTGGTAAAGGAAATAGACTTCCAGGAAGTCCAGGAAGCTCAGAGAGTCCCAAAGAAGTTGGATCCAAGGAGGAACACACTAAGGCACATCATAATTACATCAGCCAAGGTAAAAATGAAGGAGAGAATCCTAGAAGCAGCAAGAGATAAGGAGACAGTCACCTACAAAGGAGTTTCCATCAGAATGTCAGCTGATTTCTCAAAAGAGACTCTGCAGGCAGGAGGGGCTGGAAAGAAGTATTCCAAGTCATGAAAGGCAAGGACCTACATCCAGGATTGCTCTATCCAGCAAAGCTTTCAGTTAGAATGGAAGGGCAGATAAAGTGCTTCTCAGATAAGGTCAAGTTAAAGGAGTTCATCATCACCAAGCCCTTATTATATGAAATGTTAAAGGAACTTATCTAAGAAGAAGATAGAAAACATGTACAGTACAATGATAGCAAACTCACAATTATTAACAACCACACCTAAAACAAAAACAAAAACAAAGTAAGCAAATAACTAGAACAGGAACATAACCACAGAAATGGAGATCACATGGACGGTTAGCAACAGGCGAGTGGGAGGAGGAGAGAGGAGGAAAAGGTACAGAGAATGAGTAGCGTAGATGGTAGGTAGAAAATAGACAGGGGGAGGGCAAGAATAGTATGGGAAATGTAGAAGCTAGAGAACTTATGACACATGGACATGAACTAAAGGGGGGGAATGTGGGTGGAAGAGGGTGTGCAGGGTGGAGGGGAGTGAAGAGGGGGAATAGGACAACTATAATAGCATAATCAGTAAAATATATTAAAAAAACAACTGAAATAGGAACTGAGACAGTAATAATTATAATTCTAACATACTAAAGCTTTTCTTTCTTTAAAAAGTGTTAATATGGCACAAGATGATCAGGAAAAAAAGGGGCAACACTTTGCATCAGGAAGAGTTTTACTTACCACTTAAGTTTTCGTCCCCATATGCTTTACTAGTCAGTATAGTAAAAGAGGTATATTACATCTTAGGACTAAAAAGAAAATAAACCTGTTGGCTAAGAAGGTATACCAAAACAATCATCTTTTAATTTCCGAATAAGATGTCTTAAGGATAGTATTCTCTGTAATACAGAACACAAACATCATACAAATACAGCAAAATAAAAGTCCCTTTATTTCTAACCTTCTGCTGGTACTTCCATTTCTGCTCCTTCATTCCCCTCTGAAGAATGATGGCTTCCTAAAAAGAAAGTGAACCACATATAATAAACCAATAAAAACCTACATTGAAACACTGAAAGAAAAGAAACTAGGTAACAATGCAAACCATTTAAAATATATAATATGACATACACAAACTGATTCTTTAACTCAGTAGTTATTTCAAATAATGTGATCTAATTCAGAAAACATTTAACACTTCTATTTGAAAACTCAAAAAATTATTTTAAAATGTAAAATATATAGTGTAAACCTAAGTAGGTTTGGGGACTTACTGTAAGTTACTGTAACTATACAATATAACTACGCAGAGATGTTAGAATTTGAGAAATAGAACAATTAAGTTTCAATGTACCATGCTCATCTGCCAATGACTCACACATTAAAAAAAAACAGTAAATTCTTTTTTTGCTCATAGGTTCTATTAAGTCTAGATAAACAAGTTCAGGTTTTGCTGTGACATGTTTCCTGCTTTCCATTTTTACTATGGTGGAAGCTATGAAAACTCAATCCCCATTATTTATCCAAAGTTGAACTTAAAGGAAATTTGTAAGTTAAAATTTAAGATACTACCTTTAGTCTCAAAAGCATTTTAATGCAGGTAATATAATCTGCCTGCTTCTAAAAACTGGAACATAAAGCAATGTATCAGGTTAGGCAGTCACAAGGTAAACAGGCTCATCCTACTAGCGCAGAAGCTTTACTCATAAATAGGAAAATAGTCAACTAAAACATTAGAGAGCCACTTAGAATTAAGTACCCAAACTGCCCCCAAATAGTCATCCTCTAGCCTTAAATATATGAGCTGCTAACATGGAAAAGGTTGAAGATCCCTGCCTTTCTGTATAAATATACTACCTATGAGTAAAAAAATAAATCCCATGGGGGAAAGGGAAAAAAAATCAATCATTTACTTTGTCATCCATTGACAACTAATTTCAGAAGCTATACTAAACATACAACACTGAGACGTAGGTTCTGAATATATTTTACCTTGATTTTTAAAAAGCATTGATCAGTTTCAAAAACTGTCATTCAGTGTTCAGTGTTTTTGAATTTGAAATGTCATACTAAGGTCAAGTAGTTTTGGTTTTCGATATCTAGCTTTATGATACCATAATTATCTTGGGATTCTTTTCCACTTCATACTATGAAAACTCACCTGAGCTCAAAACACAAATCTATAAATCTAGATCAATGAATTATTCTTGAACCTTGAACTTTTTCCAATATATTTTCTCAACGCAGAGAACCTTCCTTCTTTTTTAAAACTTCAACATTTGGAGTTACGAAGCATTAGGTTCTCTGACTCTAACATCGAAAAAAACAAAGATGTGAGTGAGGTCAAAGGAATGGGAGGTAATGGACAAGAGACCAATTCTTAAAAAAGGACAGACTGGGGAAAGAATAACAACACTTAAGCTAGTTGTTCTACCCTCACAATTATTACAAGAGTGCGTGTAAACAATGATTCTTTGTGTCCTCTTTGTTCTGTCAAAATATGAAATAAGCAATTACACTTACATTCAAAAATCAAAGCTAAAGAAAATAAATCTAATGTGCTCAAAGCCAGCATAGATAGAAGCAAAAGCCATCACAAAGAGCCTATGGTCATCAAGTTAGGGAACACTACAAAAATTCTCAAAAAAGTATTCAATTAATGAACTCAGGGATTTATAAATGATCAATGTTTCAAAAAGCTAAGTATCAACATATCCTTATTGATATTTACATTACTAACTTTACAATAAAAACCTTACTTCTGACTATTGTGATATAAGGTATTTATAAATGTGTACTTTACCTTAAATATGAAAGTGTGTCATGTACCCATTTCAAGATTCATTACTAGATTCACAAAAGGGAAAATTGGTTTTGAAAAATTGTTGCTTGTGAAGTTCATTTATGTTTTTCAAAGAATAAAAAGGCCAATACATTTTTTCCTTTTCCATTTAGAAAAGTAATAATACAAATATAAATACTACAACACAGTCCGTCCAATATAAAGAAACATTGAATAAAAACAGTATGGGGGAAAATGGAAGTGAAAAGTTATATATACCTTGCAAAGACTTCGAAAGGGGGAGCTTGTCATCAACATCATCAGTTTCAGAAGGGCCTGCTTTGGAATACAAAGATAATACTTCAAAAACAATCCCAAAAATGTATTTTGGGTCACTTTAGTAAAGAAATTTGGGTGAAAGATATGGAATACTACAGCCTTTTCCTGAACAAAAAAAGGTAACATTAAAAAAAAAAAAAGACTGACAAAATGAGTGGTATCAATTTATAGTTTCAGTGAATGAAAAAATTGAGCTCAAATTCATAGACAGAAGAATTTTTAAAAATGACTAGACATGAAGTGAACAGGAATGATATGTCTAAAATGGTGAATATGGGTTCTTTTAAACAACAGTAAAAGGTTCAAAAAAGCAAACTGCAACTTTTACATCGTACAAATTATAAGTGCAAGGTTATTTTACAAGGTATATTTGTTCCTTCCTTGACAAATATTTGCTTAATCTTTTGTCTTACTGAAGAAAAATGCAGAATCAAGTTGTTATACCTTTCTTAGGATCTCTAAAGTCATGTGATTAAGCTACCAGTAAGCTTGAATCTCCTTTGAAATAGAAACATGACAGGGACTTCTGGCCAAGATGGAGGCATAGGTAGACACACTGTGCCTCCTTGCACAACCAAGATAGGAACAACAATTCAGAAACAGAATAACAACCAGAACTGACAGAAAATCGAACTGTATGGAAATCGGACAACCAAGAAGTTAAAATAGACCCATTCATCTAGCCCTGTAGGAGGGGCGGAGTCGGGCAGCCAGGCTCAGATCTCCGCACAGAGAGCAGAGAGCGTTGGGACCCGCACCTAAGGCATCCAGGGCATGCAAGACTTCAGTGAGTGGACCCTGAGTGTGCAAGCAGCAGCTGGCAGACCGCTGCTGAGGGGTGGCAAACAGCAGACCCAGTGAGGTGGGAATTGTGAAGCAAAGCACTGCGTGCAACCCAGGATCACAGCGCTGGGAAATAGAGCCTCTGGACATTGACTGAAAACACCTGTGGGGGTTGAGGTGCAGGGAGAGACTCCCAGGCTCACAGGAGAGGTCCTTGGAGAGTTCCACATAGTGCAAAAGCCCACCCACATGAGAATTGGCACCAAAGGGGCCCAGTTTGCTCGGGGGAAGAGGCGGAAGGGACTGAGGTCCGACAGAGAGCTGAGCAAGTGCCATTGTTCCCTCTCAGACCCCACCCCCACATACAACTTCACAACCCAGCAACTGGGGCGTCCCACCCTGGTGAACACCTAAGGCTCTGCCCCTCATACGTAACAGGCGAGAGCAGCCCAAAGGAAAAAAAAAAAGAAAAATATGGCTCAAACAGAATTGAAAGCCCCATTATCAGTACTTTTAAGCGACCAAGAGATAGCCAACCTATCAGATGCACAGTTCAAAGCACTGGTGATCAAGATGCTCACAGAATTGGTTGATTTTGGTTGCAAATTAGATGAACAAATGCAGGCTACAATAAGAGAGATGAAGGAAAATGTACAGGGAACCAGTAGTGATGGGAAAGAAACTGGGACTCAATGGAGTGCACCAGAAGGAAGAAAGGAACAACCAAACAGAAAAGAAGGAAGAAACAAGAATTCAAAAAAAATGAGGAGAGGCTGAGGAACCTCCAGGACATCTTTAAATGTTCCAACATCTGAATTACAGGGGTACCAGAAGGAGAAGAGGAAGAGCAACAAGTGGAAAAGATATTTGAACAAATAATAAAGGAGAACTTCCCCAATCTGGTAAAGGAAATAGACTTCTAGGAAGTCTAGGAAGCTCAGAGAGTCCCAAAGAAGTTGGACCCAAGGAGGAACACACCAAGGCACATCATAATTACATCAGCCAAGGTAAAAATGAAGGAGAGAATCCTAGAAGCAGCAAGAGATAAGGAGACAGTCACCTACAAAGGAGTTCCCATCAGACTGTCAGCTGATTTTTCAAAAGAGACCTTACAGGCAAGAAGGGGCTGGAAAGAAGTATTCCAAGTCATGGAAGGCAAGGACCTACATCCAGGATTGCTCTATCCAGCAAAACTTTCATTTAGAAGGGCAGATAAAGTGCTTCTCAGATAAGGTCAAGTTAAAGGAGTTTATCATCACCAAGCCCTTATTATATGAAATGTTAAAGGGACCTATCTAAGAAAAAGAAGATAAAAAACATGTATAGTAAAATGAGAGCAAACTCACAATTATTGACAACCACACTTAAACAAAAACAAAAACAAAGTAAGCAAGCAACTAGAACAGGAACAGAATCACAAAAATGGAGATCATATGGAGGGTTAGCAACAGGGAAGTGGGAGGAAGAGAGAGGGGAAAAGTAGCATAGATGATAGGTAGAAAATAGACAGGGGGAGGGCAAGAATAGTGTGGGAAATGTAGAAGCTAAAGAACTTATGACACATGGACATGAACTAAAGGGGGCGAATGTGGGTTGGACAGGGCATGTAGGTCGGAGGGGAATGAAGTGGGGGTAATGGGACAACTGTAATAGCATAATAAATAAAATAAAATAAAATAAAATAAAATAAAATAAAATAAAATAGAAACAAGACAAACTACCAGTTAATTCAGAATCCCCCTTTCCTGCAAATTCATACGCACTTTTTAATAACTTAACATGGTCCTTTCCAATTATTAACATATAAAGTATTTGGGGTTGATTACACCTTTACAAAGTGCTATAAAGATTATAACACATTTGCATATTGTTATTCCAGCACATTAGTAATGAAACATTTAAAAGAGAAAGAAAAGTGTTTTCAATGGCTACTTAACATGAAACCTCTTACATGAATATGAAATACACACTATCTTTGACTATTTATTTGGAAAATATCCTAAGGCTCTTTGGTTTGCTAATGCATGAGGAATTTCACAGAGGCACAAAACCACACATTATAAGCAAAGGACAGATCACAGAGGAACACAACTTTGTAGAATATACAAAAATTGTATTTGGAAGCATAGCTAAGAGCAAGGCATTGAATGAAAGAGACCCAAATTTATATGTCACATTCAGGGCCTCCTAGCCATGTGATCCTGGGTAAAGACATACAAAAAACATTAATTACATGATACCTAAGGGTACTAACAGACTTCTAAATGTTGCTTCAACTGCTTTTTCACAAGTTTAGGTATGTGGTATTTTCAACATTGTTCTGTTCTAAATTCTTTTTCATGAGGTCCTTGTTACATCAAAGTGTATTTCTTAGGCTTCCATTATACAGGACTTCTATTTTAAATAACCTGTTTTTACTAAGTTATAAATTACATTATGTTCAGGGAATGTTTAAAGGCTATCTGTGAACAAGTACAAAGTGAATATTTGTAAAAGTTCCATGATTTGTAAATAAATATTGATTTGATAGGTATACAGTTCTGGATATACTATAGAGTTCAAATATTCTACTTATCATTTACTTCTCAAAGACTGTGGATTTGTAAATATGTCATAATTATGTCAATTTTTTTTATTTTGAGGCTACATTGTTAAGTATACAAAATTAATGACTGCTTTATCAACTTGGTATCTTATTACTATATATATTATGTAATGTTACTATTCATACCTATCACTTCCTTTTTTGGCCTCAAATTAATATTGTTTAATTTATTCTAGCATACTGTCACAGACCATTAAAATTGCAAATGATCTATGATGTTTAATTTTAGGTAAATGTTTTAACAGCACACATTTGGATTTGACCCTGAGACCCAAAATGCTAGTAGTGTCTACCAATCGCTATGAAAATCGAGTATTACCAACACTCACATCTGAGTACCACTATCTTACAGGGAGACTGAAATGTATGCAGAAATATGTACAAGCCTATTTGGGGATACCAAAATTTTGGAAGAAAACAAATGTGCTTATGTAGAAGAATGAACAAATGATCACAATATAACTACCACAATGACAGTATTAAATCTACTTGTGACAAAATACATACATCTTGAAAACTTATACTGAATGACACACAAGAACACATACATAATAATATATATGGTATGATACCATTCATGTGAAGCTTAAAAACTGAGAAAATACTATACACAAAATATTTATACACAGATACACATGCAGACACCTCTGTGGGATTATATGCAAGGTAAAAATATAAAAGCCTTATCAGGAAGGACAACCTTCATTTCAATAAAACTTAAGGTTAACTCAAGAGGAACAGGGAAAAAGTGGTAATCTGGGAGAGCTCAAAGAAGGATGTCAATTACATATTTAACATGTTATGCCATGTGGGAGATGAGGACAACAAAAGATTTCCAGTGAACCTCGGCAGATGTACAATTTGTTGGTAGATTTTAAACATTTCATTTTAAAAAGCATTTTAGAAATATAATACAGCAATGCAAAAAATGGAGCACACCAAACAATATGTTTCACAAATTCTGTTTTACAAAAAAAGAGAACCTGCTGAAGGATTCTATTTACATGAAATACAAAAACAGACAGAACTAATCTAGGTTGTTACAAGTCAGGACAGGGGTTAGTGGCCAGGAAAGTAACCCAAGAGGAGCTTCAATGAGACTCACACCTAACAACAGACCTTTAGAACGCATGAAGCACAAGTGACAGAAATGAGAGGAGAAACAGACAAACCCACAGAGGCAACTGGGCATTTCTACACTACTGCAATTTATAGAACAGGGACACAGATATATGAGAAAGGATAGAGCACGTTTGTACCACTTTATCAATCAACCTTAACAAAGTTAAACAAAATTACACAAAGAATGTTCTCTAAGCACAATAAAAATAAACTGAAAATCATTAACAGAAAGATATCTGAAAAGTCCACAAGTTTTAATTTAGAGAAATTAAAACTATGAGAGCAAACTCATAGTTTTAAAAAAACTCTGTTTTTTTGTAAAACAGAATTTGTGAGACATATTGTTTGGTGTGCTCCAAGTTTTAATTTAGAGAAATTAAAACTACATACTTCTACATAAACCACAGGACAAAGAGGAAACCACAAGAGAAATTAGAAAATATTTTGAATTGAATGAAAATACACGTCAAAGTTCATGAGGTATTGCTAAACGAATGCTTATGGGGGGTAGTTTACGGCACTAAATGCTTGTACTGGAAAAGATCTCAAATCAACGATTTAAGCTTCTATCTTAAGAAACAAAATTAAAGCAACAGAAAACAAAGAAACATTAAGAGCAAACAACTCCAAAATAGAAGCTGGATCACTGAGGAAAAATATTTTTTGAGAAAACTCCAGAGCTGGACCAGTGGTTCTGTTTTGGGAATGATACTGTTCACCAGGGACATGGCAATGTCTGGACACATTTTTAATTCTCGTAACTTGGAAGTAGCTACTGATACCTACCTAGTCGTTAGAGGTCACGGAGTTTACTGAACATCATACAACACATAGCATACAACAAATAAACAAATATCAACAACAGTTAACTGTATGATCTAAATATCTACACTGTCAAGCTTGATAAACCTGAGCTAGACCAACCAAGAAAAAAATGAAAGGCACAAATCACAAAATTGAAAATGAGGGATCAGGATAAACCCTTACTAACATTAAAATTAAAAAAGCTTCAAGACAAAATACACAAATTCCTTAAAAGATATAATGTGCCAAATCAGTCAAGAATAAATACGTAAACTCAATAGTCTTATAAGTATAAAAAGAAATTTAAAAGTTAACCAAGTATGGGTCTTGCCAGTGTGGCTCTCAACTGGTTCGAGTGTCCTCCTATGGACCAAAAGGTCACAGGTTCAATTCCAGGTCAGGGCACATACCCAGGTTGTGAGATAGATCAGGGCACGCGAGAAGGCAGCTGATTGATACTGTAGTCTCTCTCCCTCCCTCCCTCCCTCCCCCTCTCTCTAAAAGCAATTTTAAAAATGTCCTTGGGTGAGGATGAAACATAAAAATAAAGAAATAAATAAAAATTAACCAAGTAGGGTTTATCCTAGGAATACCTGGCTGATTCCATATTTGAAAATTAATGCCAATTATCATTTGAATATTCTAAATAAGAAAAACCATGCAATCACCTCAACAGCTGCAATAAAAACCTTTCACAAGCACCCAATCACCATAAAAACTCTTCACAAACTGACACAAAAACATATACCCACAGCTGTCATACTGAAAGATTTTCTTCTCTGGACAAGGTAGGATTATCTGCTCTCACTACTCCAATTCAACATAACACTAGATGATCCCAGGCAGTACAACTAACACGAGGGGGAAAAAAGGAAAATAATAACAATGTCTATTTAGAAAAGCCAAAATATTGAACCAAAAAGTTGCTAGAGTAAGCGAATTTTAACTAGGTCACAAGATACAAGGTCAGAACGTAAAAAATCTATTGTAGTTAGCAATAGATAATTGGAAGCTGAAATGTAAAAGAACAGTACCACTTACTAACACCAAAAAAAAATTTAACTGTTTAGATATAAATCTTAGAAAGTATGTACAAGATCTCTATACTGAAAACAATGCACTGATGAAAGAAATCAAGGCGCAGCTAAACAGGTAAGACATACATGCCATGCTCATGAACTACAGGGTTCTGTATTAAGATATTTAACCCAAGTTACTCTATAGATTCAGCACAGCTGTCATTAAAATCCCTGACGGATTTTTTAACCAATCAACAGCTGATTTTTAAAATTCATATGAAATTATAAAAGTTAAAATAGGCAAAATAATTTTGAAAAAGAACAATTTTGAGGGACTCTTACAGTATGATTTCAAGACAATATAATTTTGGCAAAAGGACAGACACAGAGGTCAATGTAACAGAATATACTCAAGAAACTGACAGAGATGTAAAGGTAATGCAATGGAAAAAGAACAGCCTTTCCAACAGAGGATGCTGGGAAACTGGATACTCATTATCTTGCACTCTGTACAAAACCTAGGTCTAAACTGACAAGTCCTATGTGTAAACCCATACAAATTGTTATGATATAGAAGAAAAAATCTCTATGATGTTGGGTCAGACTAAGATTTCTTAGCTATGATACTTAAGCACAATCCATACAAGGAAAAAAAAAAACCCTAAGTATGCAAATCACACTGCAAAGGACTTTTACTCAGAATACACAAGGAACTATCAAAATTCAATTACTAGGAAAAATATCCAAACTTCATGGACTGTATCTGTCAGCTTGCTAGATTAAAACAAAACAAACAAACAAAAAAAACTAGTTGTCTAGCTCCCACCTTCTTCAACTGCATTTAAGACTGTATCATTTTAGACAATCTTTCTCCTCTCATAATATCTGATTTCCAACTCTTATTATTCAGGCATCATCTTAAAATCGCACTCCCAATTTCATAAGAGGACCAGAAAAAAAAAGCTTTCAAAATCCTGGTCGACATAACACAAATGTTAAAAACACAATATTAAAAAGAAAGGTAAACTTATTATTAAAAAAATTAAACAATCTGTTGAAAAAAAGAATATTAAAGTCTTTAATATATGTATGCATGTTTTTAAGGTACTAACAACTGCTATGAAGGCTAAATATCTTCCAAAATTTTAACTTTTTAATTAAAAACTTTCACATTTATCTCAAGCTTTTAGCCATGCAATTCCTAATCTCACAAGCAATAAAATGTTCAAAACTGACAGATAGAAATCATGGAATTCACCATAAAACAGTTTAACATATGGATACAGGTATTCATTCCCATGATTAAAACCAGAATAAATTCATTCATAACACTTTTATACTATTCCAGAACAGATAATGGCTTAGCTCTCTAAATGAACTAATCCTATATTATGCAAATGCATATTAAAACCAAAATGAGGTATCATAAGATATTCACTAAAAGGACTATACAGAATTAAGACTGACCACATAATGTTGACAAGGATGTGAAGCAACTTGAACTAGCATACACTGCTGAAGGAAATGTAAAATAGTATACTCATGCACTGTGCAAAGCAGTTTGGCAGTTTCTTAAAAAGTTGAATACCTACCACATATGTCCCAGCTATTCCATTTCTAGGAATCTACTCAGGAGAAAGGAAGGCATATTTCCACACAAGAATTTGCAAACAAAAGTTGACAGCAGCTTTATTTCCTAACAGCCCAAACTGGAAACAACTAAATGTCGATCAATAAACAAAGGGACAAACAAATTGCAGTATAGCCATACAATAGAATAATACCCAGAAAGAAAATGGAACTAGCTATTGCTATATGGAACACCATGGGTGAACTGCAAAACAATAGAATGGAGTGAAGCAATTCACAGCACACCACCCTCCAGGAAAAACAGTACATACTTGGTGACGATTCCATTTATATAAATTTCTAAAACATGGACACTAATCTAAAGTGATAGAAAACACATCAGTGGTTGCTTGGGGAGAGCAGCGAATTGACAAAGGGACACAAGGAAGCTTGGAGGTGATGGACATTTCATTATCTTGATTGAAGTGACCATGGTTTGATAGGCATACACAAAAAAACTAAACAGATTTTACTCTTTAAATGTTTTGATGTAATTTACACATGCAAAAAATTAAACTTTCTATGAAATCTAGAAAACATTCTTCTAAACTAAAGTCTATTAAGGCTTAAAAGCAAAATTCATTGTGAAATTATAAATTTTAATTCCTTCCTCATAATCAAGCAAAAAGACATGTAACAAAAAGTAGCTATAGCTTACTGTCTTACCTTTTATAGATTTTTAAGATAATGATAATGTTTACACAGTTATTTTTGTTGCACAAATACAATTATTAAAGTTTCAACACCCAAGCTGAATAGCTCAGTTGGTTAGAGCATCCACCCAATCCACCAAGGTTGTAGGTTTGATTCCCAGTCAGAGCACATATAAGAATCAACCAATAAATGCATAAATAAGTGGAACAACAAATCAATGTTCCTCTCTCCCACTTCCTAAAATTAATTAAAAAAATTTTTTAACGAACTATTAAAGTTTCAGAAGATCATTCATGCCTTACAAATATCAGAAACTGGAATTGAATTCTAGGTTGTGCTGCTTTTACTGTACCTTTCATAAATAGCAATGGCTTTTCTTTTCTATGTTTCCCCTGTAATTAAGTTTATTGTACTGCCTAATTTTTTAAATTTATTTTATTCTAGTATATATTACAGGTAAACGTGCCAATCAAGGAACAATAAATAAAATGTATTTCAAGAACTCAGGCAATTGATCAATTTAAATTTTCACCAGTAATACCTTTTGGAAAGAACAATTGTATTAGATACGAATACCTTGAATGTTATACAGATAGTAATCAGGATCTTCTGATTCTTCCTTCACTGTCACAGCTGCCATTTCCAAGGAAATACCTGTAAAAGCAAACGAAATTATATTACACTTCAGGACATTCAGTTAAGTGGTACAGGGAAATCTCTTCTGCCCTCCTAATAATGCAGTGTAATGCATATTTTAAACACTTTGAAAGATAAAAGTATGCTAGGCAGCAGGGGTTGGAGGTAGTAGGGGATGGTAGGGGGAATGACCCAAAATCCAACCTAGACAAAGTTTTAACTACTATTAATATTCTGGGATTTTTTGCTGCTAATTTTTTCTCTGACAGTTCTTGTCTTTGGAATTAAAGAAAATCAGTCACACTCTGTATTCATTCACTATTAAAAATACTTTTACCAGCCACTGAAAATTACTTGTGAGTATTGGTTTTAACAATCAATATTTCAGAGTAAAAATAGCATAATTTTTATCCATTTTAATAATGAAATACTCTAATTTTTTTCCTCCTAAAAAACTGCTTTGTTAATAAGGGTACAAAAACACACCTTTCTGTAGAATCCTTTGCCTACAATCAGAGGGGTGGTAAGTTGAAGTGCACTTTTGTAGCCAGATATAAAAGCAATCATGTTTTATAATTCCACATACAGAAAGGTCAAAATTAGGGAAAAGAAATCTTTGTTATTAAAACTGAAATAATGGCAATTATACCTCAATAAAGCTGAAGAAAAAAATAAAAATATATAGAACTCTGGTTAAAAAAAGAAGCAAGTGGTCGGCTTTGGGAGAAGAGTAATAAGAAGGGGACAGGAGAGGGCCTTCTTGGCGTATCACTACTGTTCAGTATCCTGATGTGAGTGTTTGGTTACAGAGGTGTGCTTTTTTTTTATTTATTTATACTTTATATGATATCTCAATGAAAAGTTTTAAGAAAGATTCTTAACAAATTCTTTAATAAATTCTTATTAAAGATATATTCCTCATATACAGGGTGGGACAAAAGTAGGTATACATTTGTTCATATGGAAAATAATACAATAATTAATAAGAATAACACAAGAGTAAAGGTGTATTCACAAGAGTAAAACTACTTTTGCCTCACTCTGTATCATGAGAAAATAGGGTGAAGCCCTGGCCAGGTGACTCAGTTGGCTACAGTGTCATCTGGTACACTATAAGGTTGCGGGTTCACCAACTAGTCAGGTCACATACCCAAGTTGCAGGGTTATGGGTTCAACTGCCAGTCGGGGTGAGTACAGGAAGCAACCAATCGATGTTTCTCCTTCTCTCTCCCTCTCTCTCTCAAATCAATAAACATACCCTCAGGTAAGAATTTTTTTTAAAGGGTGAAAACAGTAAAGGGATTAAAAAGTACAAATGGGCAGTTACCAAATGGTCACAGGGATGTAAAGTACAGCATGGGGAACATAGTCAATAATATTGTTAATAACTAGATATGGTATTAGGGGTGTCCTAGACTTATTTATAGGGGGAAGCACTTCATTAGTTATGTAAGTGTCTAACCACTGGGCTATATACCTGAAACCAATATAATGTTGAATGTCAACTGTAACTGAAAAAAAATTTTAATAATTAAAAAAATAAATGAATATCCTTTGTTGAGTGATCTAATGAGACTAGACCATAGGAGCTTTCAAAAAAAAATTGTTTTCCTCATATGATTACAGGAGTTAAGTAATACTCTCAGATAGCAAGCAGCAAGAAATAACAACAAGGTGGTGAAATCTGAATAGTCTAATTAATAAAAAAAAAAAACCCAAATGGGTGTCTGTACACATTTCAGACTAAGATACTCAACCATAATCATACCAGTCCTGTTAGGAACTTAATATTGCATTGGTGTCATGTGATTTGAGAAGCTTTGCAAAGAGTATTTTCAACTAAAGAAAATAGCTTTCACCCTGGTTGGTGTGGCTCAGTGGACTGAGTGCCGGCCTGCAAACTGAAAGGTCGCTGGTTCAATTCCCAGTCAGGGAACATGCCTGGGTTGTAGGCCAGGTCCCAGGTTGGGGGCATGCAAGAGGCAACCAACCAATGTTTGCCTCCCTCTCTTTTTCCTTCTCTTACCCTCTTAAGAATAAATAAATAAAATCTTAAAAAAAAGAAATAGCTTTCCAAAAGAGAGTTAGTTTGATATGCTAAAGGACATTTATCTCTAAAGCAACCAGCAAAGAAGGTGTTACTCTATGGGCTGCCATTGCCAATGGGGAAACTAGCTGGCTGCCAGAGCATGGTCAGGGAACATGTCTGGGATTCTGTGGGCTGCCTCTTCAGTACATCCTGTTTGTCAGTAAAAGTTAACAGAAAATCAAAACAAACAAAAAAAAGGCAGATCCACTGGGGATTCAGACCCTTCAGGAATAAAGGTCTGGGTCACCTCACCCAGCTGAAGAACTTTACCAGCTAAGGCCCTGGCTAACAGCAAACGAAACACAGTAAAATGGGTAACCAGTTAAGGAAGGTATAAATTCTTGTCATGAGTTGTAGAAACATGGACACTGTGCATAGTTTATTCCTTGTTATAAATATGTTTCTGTGAATATTACATATTTGGATATATTAACTGTTCTCCCTTATCCTTCACATTATTGCTTTACAGAAGTATATTGTTGGCATTTCCTTTACTGTTTAGCCGTTAGATAAGAAAATGCTCAAATGGGTTAGGAGTTATTCTGAAGAGGAATTAATACAGCTCATGAATGGACAGTAAACCCATCTCCCTGAGATGAGTACAATGACGGCTGGAGCACTGCATCACACTTCAGGGAGAGGGTGACGATGAATTATTCTGTAAAATGGAAAACTGTATACAATTAGATGGGAACAGTCCTTTGTTATACAAAGTTAAACTATGTGGAAAAGGGTGTGTGTGAACGTTGAGTAGCGAACGGGTAGCCTGTGCAGTCATTAGGCTGTTGTCCCAGTTCCAGATCTACCCTCTTAGGCTAGCAAACCAACTTAGGCTGAAGCAAACCAGCTGGCTCCTTGTGAGTTTCTTCCACAAAGGAACACAGCTAGGAGACCAGAGAGAAGAGGGACCTGCATCTTTCTCTTGGCTTCTTGTCAACACTCACTCACTGCTCGGTATACTATTTCAACCTACTGAAAGCAGACCCGTCCCATAGTTGGACTCACAATTTTTCCAACACTCCCAGAACAACTTTCAACATGTCCCCTAATAAACCAACCACAACTATATCAATAATCAATAATTTCCCAACTTAGAAGTCAGAATTAAGAGTTTTAGGGGTAGCAGCCAATTCCTTACCTTGTTACTTACATGATGACACCTTAGCATATTCCTCCTTTTATACAGTTAATAACTATAACTTGTTAATCTGTACATTAAAATTTTCTCCATTCAGCCCTGGCTGCTGTGGCTCAGTGGATTGAGAGCTGGCCTCTGAACCAAATGGCTGCTGGTTCCCTTCCTAGGCTGGGCACATGTATGGGTTGTGGGCCAGGTCCCCAGTGGGGGGCGCACGAGAAACAACCATACTTTGGTGTTTCTCTCCCTCTTTCTCACTCCCTTCCCCTGTCTCTAAAAATAAAAAATGGATGAAATCTTTTTTTAAAAAAAGCATTCAAAGGATTATTAAATTGTTTTCAAGTGTTTTTAATCCAAGTTATTATTTTATGTGGAATTTTTAACACTTACTGAAGTCAAACTCAGATTATGAATGTTTTGTTTTCAGTAGGTATGTAGTTGATTTTCTTTTTGTTCTATAAATATAACATCACCTTTAAAAGTTAATGGTACCGGACTTCTGGCCAGAATGGAGGTGTAGTTAGACACACTGTGCCTCCTCGCACAACCAAAATAAGGACAACAATTTAGAAACAGAAAAACAACCTGTACTGACAAAAAATTGAACTGCATGGAAGTCTGACAACCAAGGAGTTAAAGAAGAAACATTCATCCAGACCGGTAGGAGGGGCAGAGTTGGGTGGCCAGGCAAAGAGGGGTTGAGGCAAAATCCCCCCAAAAAACCAGCAGCAGCCGGTGGAGCAGGGCACGGAGCACAAGGCAGCTGGCAGACCCCGGGCAGTCCCACATTCATGTGCAGATAAACCAGGTGATACTGGGGAGCGAGACGAAACGCACAACCTAGGGCTCCAGCATGGTGAAATAAAACCCAAAACAACTGAAAAGACCTGTGGGGATTGAGGTGCCAGGAGAGACTCCCAGCCTCACAGGAGAGTTTGCTGGAGAGACCCACAGGGTCCTAGAACGTACACAAGCCCACCCACATGAGAATCAGCACCAGAAGGGCCCAGTTTGCTTGGGGGAAGTGGCAGAAGGGACTAGGATCCAGCAGAGAGTGGAGCAGGCACTATTGTTCCCTCTCCGACACCTTCCCGACATACAGCGTCACAAACCAGCGACATGGGTTGCCCCACCCCGATGAATACCTAAGGCTCCTCCCCTCACTACATAACAGGCGTGTCAAGACAAAAAAAAAATGGTCCAAACAAAAGAACAGATCAAAGCTGCACAACAAATACAACTAAGCAATGAAGAGATCACTAGCCTATCAGATGCACAATTCAAAGCACTGTTCATCAGGATACTCACAGAGCTGGTTGAATTTGGTTGCAAATTAGATGAAAAAATGAAGGCTACGCTAAGTGAAATGAAGGAAAATGCACAGGAAACCAATAGTGATGGGAAAGAAACTGGGACTCAGATCAATGGTGTGGACCAGAAGAAAGAAGGAAACATCCAACAGAAAATAATGAAAAAACAAGAATTCAAAGAAATGAGGAGAGGCTTAGGAACTTCCAGGACATCTTTAAACATTCCAACACCCAATTATAGGGGTACCAGAAGGGGAAGAGGAAAAACAAGTGGAAAAGTTATTTGAACAAATAATAAAGGAGAACTTCCCCAATCTGGTAAAGGAAATAGACTTTCAGGAAGTCCAGGAAGCTCAGAGAGTCCCAAAGAAGTTGGACCCAAGGAGGAACACACCAAGGCACATCATAATTACATCAGCCAAGGTAAAAATGAAGGAGAGAATCCTAGAAGCAGCAAGAGATAAGGAGACAGTCACCTACAAAGGAGTTCCCATCAGACTGTCAGCTGATTTCTCAAAAGTGACCTTGCAGGCAAGAAGGGGCTGGAAAGAAGTATTCCAAGTCATGGAAGGCAAGGACCTACATCCAGGATTGCTCTATCCAGCAAAGCTTTCAGTTAGAATGGAAGGGCAGATAAAGTGTTTCTCAGATAAGGTCAAGTTCAAGGAGTTCATCATCACCAAGCCCTTATTATATGAAATGTTAAAGGGACCTATCTAAGAAGAAGAAAAAAAACATGTATAGTAAAATGACAGCAAACTCATAATTATTAACAACCACAACTAAAACAAAATAAACTAAGCAAGCAACTAGAACAGGAACACAACCACAGAAACAGAGATCACATGCAGGGTTAGCCACAGGAGAGTGGGAGGAAGAGAGAGGGGGAAAAGGTACAGAGAATAAGTAGCATAGATGGTAGGTAGAAAATAGACAGGGGGAGGGCAAGAATAGTACGGGAAATATAGAAGCTAAAGAACTTATGAGACATGGACATGAACTGAAGAGGGGAATGTGGGTGGGAGAGGGTGTTCAGGGTGGAGGGGAATGAAGGGGGGGATGGGACAACTGTAATAGCATACGCAATAAAATATATTAAAACAATAGTTATACATTACTTTTAAAAGATGAAGTTGCTTTCATTCAGAGTTTTATCATAGAACCAAAATTTCAAAAAAAAACTGTAATGTAATCAAGTCATGAAGAGCTGTGTCCTCTTTAAATAAGCAAAATCACTCATGCCTCTAGAAAGGAAACATGGCAAGAAAGCAAGTATTAAGTAAAAGTTTCCAGATCACACTGAGATCTGACAGAACCTGAACAGTAAAAATAATTGTAACTATATAGTAGAAGTGGAAAAAGGAAAAGTACTGAAAGTAAATGGTACAGCCCAGACCAATGCAGCTCAGTTTGTTGGCTATCATCTGGCAAAGCAAAGGGTCACCAGTTTGATGTGTGGTCAGGGCACATGCCTATGGTGAGGCAGTTAATAGGTGGTTCTCTCACACATTGATCTTTCTCTCTGTCTCTTTTTCCCTCCTTTTCCCTTTCTCTAAAAAAGTAAATAAATAAAATCTTTTTAAAGAAAAGAAACAGAAAACAAAGTGAATAGTATAATAATGGTATCCTTGCCCTGGCCAGGGTGGCTGAGTTGGTTAGAGCATCAACCCGGACACCAAAGGGTTGAAGGTTCAATTCCCAATCAGGGTGCAAATGGGAGGCAACCAATTGATGTTTCTCTCTCCCCCCGCCGTCCTCTCTAAAATCAATAAACATTAAAAACATAATAATGGCCCTGGCTGGCGTAGCTCAGTGGATTGAGCACGGGCTGTGAACCAAAGGGTCGTCAGTTTGATTCCCAGTCAGGGCACATGCCTGGGTTGCAGGCCATGACCCCCAGCAACCACACATTGATGTTTCTCTCTCTCTCTCTTTCTCCCTCCCTTCCCTCTCTAAAAAGAAATAAATAAAATCTTTAAAAAAACTCAAAAAACATAATAATGATATCCTCATTTTCTATATGTTACCAGGAAACAAAACGAAATTTTAAAACTACATAAAATACAATGTGGTACAATGTGGTACTGGGATAAAAATAAATATTTGAGTTCAAGGAAATAGAAATAAAAGTAAATTTGGCCACATAACTTTTGACAAAGGTGCTAAGGCAATCTAATGAGGAAAGGATATCTTTTCTTTTTTTTTCATTTTCACCAATAACTTTATTGATTTAAATATCTTGAGTACATCAGCTATCTCTCACGTGGTAGAATGTTGATTGTTCTCATTTTTTTTAAATTTTTTTATTTTAATCATTGTTCAAGTACAGTTTTCTCCCTTTTACTCCCATTCCAGCCCACCCCCCCCAACCCTCCCCACTTCCCTCCCATTACCACCCTCCCCCTAGTTTCTGTCCATGTGTCCTTTAAATTTGTTCCTGTAGGATATCTTTTCAATAAATGGTGCTGGGAAAACAGTATACCTGCATACAAAATAATGAATTTAGATCTTTACTCGACCACATGCACAAAAATTAATTTTAAATGGATCTTAGGTCTAAACATAATAGCTAAAACTATAAAATTCAGAAGAAAACATAACCATAAAAATCTTTGTGACTTAGGCGGGCAAAGTTTTTCTAATATAATACTAGAAGCACAAGCCATTAAAAAAAATTGGAAAACTGGGTTGCATCCAAATAAAACTCTTTAGGCGTCAAAACAAAACAATTAAAAAATGAAGGGAAAAACCCTGACCAGTGTGGCTCAGTGTATTAAGCATCATCCCACAAAGTGAAAGGTCACTAGTTCAAATCCCAGTGAAGGCACATGCCTGGGTTGAGGGTTCAGTCCCCATTTGGGGCACATATGAGAGGAAACCAATCAATGTTTCTAACACTAATATTCTTTCTCCCTTCCTTCTTCTCTCTCTAAAAATAAATAAATAAAATCTTTTAAAAATTTTTAGGGGGATATAAGGGGACTAAATGGTAAGGGGGAAAATGCAATAAAATATAAATAAAGTTTTAAATGAAGAAACAAAACCCACGGACTAGAATATATGTATGAAACCTTATCTCTGATAATAGACCTGTAGGCAGAATATATAAAGAGCTCATATAACTCTAAAAAAAGGCAAGAAAACAAACAATCCAATTTAAAATTAGGCAAAAGATTTAAATAGACTTTTTAAAAAAGATTCTATTTATTTTTAGAAAGATATGAAGGGAGACAGAAAGAAGGAGAGAACCTTTGACATGTGAAAGATACATCATTGGTTGCCTCTCACATGCCCACAGAGAGGGACCTGGCCTGGAATCAAACCAGCAACCTTTCAGTTTGCAGGCCAGCACTCAATCCACTGAGCCACACCAGCTAGGGCTAAACAGACATTTCATCACACATGATATTTGAATAGTGAATAAGCATATGAAAACACACTCAAAATCATTAGGAAAATCAAATTATAACCACAATCATAGGACATTCTGGACACACTAAAAAGATCAATGATGGCCAGGTGTCAGGGGACAGAAATGAGAAGGCAGAGCACAGAGAATTTTTTGGACAGTGAAACTACTCTGTATGTTACTGTAATAGTGGATACGTGTCATCATACATTTGTTAAAATCCACAGAATGTGCAAGACACAACCCTAATGTAAACTATGGACTTTGAGATCATGATGTATCACGGTAGGTTCATCAATATGAACAATGCACCACTCTGATGTGGGAGGCTAATCGCAAGGGAGGCTGTGCATGTGTGGAGGTAGAAGGTGTATGGGAACATTCTGTACTTTCTGGCCAACCTTGCTAACACTGCCATAAAATGTCTATTTAAAAGCAAAAGAAGAAAGAAAAAGAAAAGAAACACCCTCTAGGACAGCTATAATAAAAAAAAGACAGATGATAACAAGTACTGACCAAGATACGGAGAAACAGAAACCCTCATACACTGGTGCTAAGACAAAAAATGGTGCAGCCACTTGGGAAAAGTTTGTTGGTAGCTCAAGTTAAGCACAGAATTGCCAGAGACACAGCAACACTCCTAGGCATTCACTCAGAAGAAAAGAAGACATATTTCCAAACAAAGATAAATAAGTGGATGTTCACAGCAGTGGTATTCAAAACAACCAAAAAGTGGGAAAAACTTAGATGTCTACCAAACGGTATTTGGATAAAGAAAAGATAGTATATTAGTAGAATGGAATAACATTCAGGTATGAACCACTTAAACGCACTATAACGTTTATTGAAGGTGAGCCTCAAAACATGATGCAAAGTAAAAGAAGCAAAACGTAAAACATTATGTACTCTTTGATTCCACGTGTATTAAATGTCTACTAAACTTGAATCAGTGTTGGGTATAGAGAGTGACTCAAAACGGGAACTAGGTTTCTAGTTGGGGTGATGGAAGTGTTCTAAAATTAGACTGTACTGACCACTGCAAAACTGTATACCTACTAAACATCAATGAATTATACACTTAAGATGGATAAATTCTCTGGCATGTAAAGTACCTCTCAATAAAGCTATCAAAAAAATCTATGTGAAATAACATTATGAACATAACATTTAAAAATAAGCAATCAGGAACCAAATATAGCAAAAAAAGCTTTGAGTTAACAGCAGTTTCCTTGGAGAGTAGAAAATGGGAGTATGCAAAAGGAAAAGGAGAATAAGAGAGTAGTATATTAATTTTTGTAAAAAAACAACAAAAAAAACCTAGCTGGCATTTTATATTATTATTCCAGTATAACTGAAAAGTAAAAACTATTAAAAAATTCTGTCCACAAAAGTGTAATTAGCAAATTTCTCTAGCTACCATTTATCAAACAAATTACTATCTTTTGAGTTTCGTATAATATGCTAACACTAACAAATAATGTCACCATTGAAATAAATTTGTACTTCTCATCAAAATAATAAGTAATGAGTCCAAATATAACCTACTATATTAAAAGGCTTCCTTACTTAAATTTCATAATTGCTTCTAAAAGCACCAGTACTTACCAGACTCTTCCGTCGGTTCAGTTTTCACTTTGATGGAGCCACAACTGAAAGGGAAAGGAAGCTCTGCATCGGTGAGGGCCACTCACACAGCATTCACATGCACTGCATCTCAGCATCAAATCATTCACCTGACCAAGCTGAATGCACACTGAATCAGCTTTTGGAATTTACGTATTTATTCCTTGAATATGACCTGTCGACTGAATGTAGTACTTTAATTCTAATTGAACATTTTTGGGGGTGGGGGGAGTATTAACAAAACAATACAGAGTAGCAAATTAACTTTCAAATTCCACTTTACCTACAAGGACTTTCTATCTACAATCTGATCATCAGACAATCACATCACTTTCACCCAGGAACTACTTTCATGCGGAACTAGTAAGTCAAAAACTGCATCTTCACAGGATCCCCCAATGATTCAATTGCATATTAATCTTCAACATGTGTGACATAGGCCTTTTCAATATTCCAGTAACTCAGTAATTTAAAAACTAAAACTTGGTGAAGTGTACAAGTTAATTAGTACTAATTAATTTTTTTACCTTCCACCTGGAGATAGCATTGACCTTTCAGTATCTGTTACCATCACACGACCACCTATATATACAAAAAAAGAGATTTAAGTTCTTACAACACTTGAAATATGACTAATACTCCCAAAGGTCCTAAATATAGAATGAACTGGGAGAAGGGAGTTCACAGTTGTGGGTCATACTAGAGTGAGTATTGCACTAGTTTATAAAAGTGCCTTTTGTGTTCCCTTATAAGGAAGGTAATTAGGGATGACAAAGATCTGACCAGTTTTATCCCCTCACCCACAGCACCCTCCCTTTAATGAAAAAACTCTTACTTTTGTCAGTGAAACAAACACAGCAATGTACTATTACTCTAGAATGTAGAGTAAGACTCTACTGATGTATAAACAATAAAAATTTCTATTAAGAGTAGAGCTGGTTCTGAGGACTCGGAAGACAGGGGCTGCTGACAAGTATATGGTTTCTGTTTAGGGTAATGAAAATGCTCTGAAGTAATATAACAGTGATAGTTGTACATCTTGTGAATATACTAAAACCCAATGAATTGTATACTTTAGCATCAAGAATTTTGTTCTGGAAGAACAGGAGGGAAGAAAGAAAGGAAGGGAGGGAGGGAGGGAGGAAGGGAGGGAGGAACGAGGGAAGGAGGAAAGGAAGGAAAGAAGGGGCTGCCCCCACCAAATGCTGATGAAGATGTAGTCTCATACACTGCTAGTAGGAATGGAACAATCATGTAAACTCAGTCCAGCAGTTTCTTTTTTTTTAAGATTTTATTTTTAGAGAAAGGGGAAGAGAGGGAGAAACTGAGGGAAACAGCAGTGTGTGGGTGCCTCTGATGTGCCCCACTCCACTGCAGATCAGACCTACAACCCAGGCATGTGCCCTGACTGGGAACTGAACTGGCGACCCTTTGGTTCGCAGGCCGGCACTCAATCCACTGAGTCACACCAGCCAGGGCTGTCCAGCAGTTTCTTAAAAAGTTAAATGTATAGCTACCATACGATCTAACTATTCCAACTTTACGTATTTATCAAAGTAATGAAAATATCTATTCACATGAAGACTTGCACTCAAATATGCATAGCACATTCTTTGTAACAGCCAAGTAATGAAAAACCATATTTTCACAGACAGGTGAATGACTGAACAAATTGCAGTGTACCAATACAATGGAATACCACTCAGCAATTTAAAAATATGGACTGCTGACACATGAAACAACATGAATTAAGTCTCCAAATAAGTCAAACCAAAAAAAGGTACATACTATATGGCTCCATTTACACAAAATAATCTAGAAAATGCAAACAATCTAGAGTGACAGCAGATCAGTGGTGGCCTAGGGAAGAGGGATGGAAGGACCAGAGGGAGGAATCACCCAGGGGTGTGAGGAAACTCTGGGGTAAAAGATGTATTCACAGTCTTGATTGTAGTGATGGTTTCACAGTATCAAAACTTATCAAATTATATACTTTAAATATCTGTGGGGTTATTGGATATAAGTCTCAATAAAGCTATTAAAATGTTTTAGAAGCAAAAAATATAATCCCACCACAATCACAACATTTCAATTACTTTGAGAGCTGGTATGGCAAAGAAGCCAAGTAATACAAACCCACCAATTGAGACCACTCACTAGAAAACACCCTACAGAAATACTCGTTAGTTCTGACTGGTGTGGCTCAGGGAGTTGGGCGTCGTTCCGCAAACCAGAAGTTCTTGGGTTTGATCCCATGTCAGAGCACACGCCCGGACTGCAGGACAAGTCCCCAGATGGGGGCGCACGAGGCAACCATGTATTGATGTTTCTCTCTCTGTCTTTCTCCCTCCCTTCCCCTCTCTCTAAACAAAATAAATAAACCTAAAAAAAAAATGTCATTGATTAATGCCCAGGTGACAACATTTGAAAGCAAGTTTCTAAAATAAAAGATTTCAGAAAATACAAATAGCAGACTTAAGTCTAATCTAGGAAGCTTTAAGGGAAAAAAACATAGCACAAAAAAAGCCTGAATTTTAGTTTAAACATGACAAAGAAACCTTCTTTCTCAGTCTTAAAAAGGACATGCACAGAGAAACAACAGCTACATCATAATGGCGGAAGCCTGGATGCCTTCCAGCTAATATCTAGGACAAGGTGAAATGTTTTATTGGATGTTCTAGCCCCATCAACAGAATTAAGAAATAAAAATCATTCATATTGCAAAAAAAATGAACTGTCTTGGTTTACACACAACATAATTCACCATGTAGAAAGCCCAGAAATAAAGTTAGGGTCAACTATTTCTTTTTTTTTAATATATTTTATTGATTATGCTATTACAGTTGACCCATTACCCCCTTCATTCCCCTCCACCTTGCACACCCTCTCCCACCCACATTCCCCTCTTCAGTTCATGTCCAGGTGTCATAAGTTCTTTAGCTTCTACATTTCCCATACTATTCTTGCCCTCCCCCTGTCTATTTTCTACCTACATCTATGCTACTTATTCTCTATACCTTTTCCCCCTCTCTCCTCTTCCCACTCCCCTGTTGATAACGCTCCATGTGATCTCCATTTCTGTGGATCTGTTCCTGTTCTAGTTGTTTGCTTAGTTTGTTTTTGTTTTAGGTGTGGTTGTTAATAATTGTGAGTTTGCTATCATTTTATTATACATGATTTTTATCTTCTTTTTCTTAGATAGGTCCCTTTAACATTTCATATAATAAAAGCTTGGTGATTATGAACTCCTTGAACTTGACCTTATCTGAGAAACACTTTATCTGCCCTTCCATTCTAACTGAAAGCTTTGCTGGATAGAGCAATCCTGGATGTAGGTCCTTGCCTTCCATGACTTGGAATACTTCTTTCCAGCCCCTTCTTGCCTGTAAGGTCTCTTTTGAGAAATCAGCTGACAGTCTGATGGGAACTCCTTTGTAGGTTACTGTCTCCTTATCTCTTGCTGCTTCTAGAATTCTCTCCTTCATTTTTACCTTGGCTAATGTAATTATGATGTGCCTTGGTGTGTTCCTCCTTGGGTCCAACTTACTTGGAACTCTCTTTGAGCTTCCTGGACTTCGTGGAAGTCTATTTCCTTTGCCAGATTGGGGAAGTTCTCCTTTATTATTTGTTCAAATAATTTTTCCACTTGTTGCTCTTCCTCTTGTTTTTCTGGTACCCCTATAATTGGGATGTTGGGACATTTAAAGATGTCCTGGAGGTTCTTCAGCCTCTCCTCATTTTTTTGAATTCTTAATTCTTCATTGTTTTCTGATCATGCTTCTTTCTTCCTTCTGGTCCACTCCACTGATGTGAGACCCAGCTTTCATTCCATCCCTATTGGTCCCCTGTGCATTTTCCTTTATTTCACTTATCGCAGCCTTCATTTTTTTCATCAAATTTGTGACCAAAATCAACCAATTTTGTGAGCATCTTGATCACCAGTGCTTTGAACTATGCATCTGATAGGTTGGCTATCTCTCGGTTGCTTAAAAGTACTGATTGTGGAGCTGTCATTCTGTTTGAGCCATCTTTCCCCACCCCCCTTCGGTCAGGCCAGTGTCTGTTACGTATGAGGGGCGGAGCCTTAGGTGTTCACCAGGGCAGGGCATCCGAGTCGCTGGGTTGTGACCCTTGTATGGGGGGGCAGGGTCTGAGAGGGAACAGTGGTGTTAGCTTCACTCTCTGTCGGACCTCATTCCCTTCACCCGCTTCCCCTGAGCAAACTGGGCCCCTCTGGTGCCAATTCCCATGTGGGTGGGCTTGTGTACCCTGTGGGACTTTCCAAGGACCTCTCCTGTGAGGATGGGAGTTTCTCCCTGCACCTCAACCCCCACAGGTGTTTTCAATCAGTGTCCCGAGGTTCTATTTCCCAGTGCTGTTATCCTAGGTTGTGCACAGTGCCTTGCTTCACAATTCCCGCCTAACTGGGTCTGCCGTTTGCCACCCCTCAGCAGCGGTCTGCCAGTTGCTGCTTGCACACTCAGGGTCCACCCACTGAGGTCTTGCACGCCCTGGATGCCTTACATTCCGGTCCCAAAGCTCTCTGCATGAGCCTGGCTGCCCGACTCCGCCCCTCCTACAGGGCTGGACGAACGGGTCTATTTTAACTTCTTAGTTGTCTGACTTCCATACAGTTCAATTTTCTGTCAGTTCTGGTTGTTATTCTGTTTCTAAATTGTTGTTATCCCTATCTTGGTTGTGCAAGGAGGCACAGAATGTCTATGTACAGGGTCAACTAACTTTTAACAAAGATGCCAAAGCAATTCTAGAGGAAAGAATAGTCTTTTCAACAAATTCTGCTGGCACAAACTGAGTATCAGTTTATGCCCTTACCATATACCAAAATTATCTCAAAATTGAAAGTATATCTAAATGTAAGAACTAAACCTATGAAACAGAAGAAAACTAACAAATCTTCAGGACCTTGGGGTTTGGCAATAGTCTCTTAATTTACAACATCAAAGCACAGTAATAAAAGGTAAAATGAATTTCACAAAAATTAAAAACTTTTGTTTCTCGAAGAACATTATCAAGCAAGTGAAAAGGCAATTTGTAGAACTAGAGAAAATATTTATAGGAAGAATATATAAAGAACTCTTATAACTCAATAATAAAAATACAAATAACCCAACTGAAACATGTAGAAAGGGCCCTGCTTGGTGTGGCTCAGTGGACTGAGTGCTGGCCTGTGAGCAGAAAGGTGGCTGGTTCAATTCCCTGTCAGCAAATGTGCCTCGGGTGCCTGGGTTGTGGGCCAGGTCCCCATTTGGGGGCATGTGAGAGTCAACCAATCAATGTATCTCTCACACATCAAAGTTTCTCTCTTTTTTCTCCTTCCTTCCCCTCTCTCTAAAAATAAATAAAATAAAATAAAATAAAACAAACCCCACAGGGAGAGGATCTGATTAGTCATTTCTCCAAAGAATATATACATTGAATGGCCAGGAAGTATATGAAAAGATACTCAACTTTAGTATCAGGTTTACACAAATCAAAACCACAGCGAAATACCATTTCACACTCATTGAGATGGCAAAAACAAAAGGAGTGTGGAGAAACTTGAACCCTCAAGCAATGCTAGTAAGAACATTAAATGGAATGGTCACTTTGGAAAACAGTTTGGGAGTTTCTCAGTTAAATGAAAAATTGCACTATGATCCAGAATTTCCACTCCTAGGTATACATATATCCAAGAGAAATTCAATCAAATACATACACATAAAAACTTGTTTAATTATGGTCATAGTATTAATGTTAATAACAGCCAAGTGGGAACTATCTAAATGTCTATCAACTGATAAATGGGTAAATGGCTGATATATTCATGCAATGGAATACTTAATATTCAGTAATAAAAAGGGAAAAAATGATGATATGCCCAACAGCCTAGATCAGGGGTGTCCAACCTTTTGACATCTCCAGGCCACAATGGAAGAGGAAGAGCTATCTTGGGCCACACATTAAATACACAAACACTAACAAGAACACAAAAATCTCTTAATGTTTAAAGTAAATTTATGATTTTGTGTTGGGCCGCATTCATAACCATCCTGGGCCAAGGTTGTCTCAAATCAATTATGCTGAGTGAAAAAAGCTAATTTCAAGGCCCTGGCCAGTAGCTCAGTTGGTTGAAGCATCGTCCCGAAGTGACATGTTGTAAGGATACAACCTGTGTGTTTCAATTATATAACATTCATGAAGTAACAGATGGGGATGATGGAAATATTTTAAAATTAGACTGTGGCAATGGTTATAAATTTCTGTTTTTTAATTTTTTAATTGTACATCTTCCAAAAATCACTGAATGATATACTTAAAATTGGTGCATTTTATGGCATGCCAATTATAATTCAATAAAACTTCTACAAATTAATCTTGTCATCATGATGAAAACAAAATAAAGATTATTTAACAGAAAACAAAATATGTTTGGGTGTGTATACATTATCCTTCCATTTTATCCTCACATTGGTTAAGAGGTTGCCAATGGCAATGGTTATTTATTTTGAAAAGTCTCAAATGAACCTTGCTCCAAGGAGTCCTAGTCTTCTATCACTCTTCCCATCAAATGGAATGGCTGACTTCCCCAAAGAAAATCCTGTTCAACTCCTCATTTCTTTAAGGGCTCATCTTAATGCTCTCTTCTTCATGAAAGCCTTCCTGGACTATGACAGAATCCTTCCTCCAACAAACTTCTGCAGCACTTTCTCTCGCCATTCCTGCAGCACGTCCTTGCTCGGGAGACTATGGATTTTTTTCATCTTTTCCATTAGACCAGCAGCACTCAAAACCTTTAATGCTTACACATAGTTGTGTATCCCCTCCCCACACAATCTTGTGCTTAATAATTCCATGCCTATGCAATAAATATTAAAGAAATGAAATCATATTCATACTGCAACCATAAAACTTTGAGTACACATCATAAACAAAGTAGCAGAGCTGAAAACTATTCTACTCGCAAAGACTTTTCATTGGTTTATATAAGTATCATAATGCCTCACTCCAAAATATCTTACATCATATTCTCAAAGGAAGTAAGAGAAATCATTACAACGTATTAAATTTGGCACAATGGATTCAGGAACGCAACCAGCTATCACGCAGGCAAAGCAGTCCCTTACCTAGGTGCTTCTTTGGCTCCAGGAAAGGTCTGCATTGAAAGAAAACAAAACAACTCTAAGAATACACAAACCAAAATTACTGGAGAGCATAAATTTAAGTGACTTCCACACTAAGCATGAGTTTTTCAAATATAATAAAATAAGCTGAATTATTCAATTTTATATAAATAGACTATTGATGGGCAAGGGACAAAAATACTTTACCTCTTAATGATAAATGAAATCCCTGCTTTGTTCTCCAAAATCCACTTCAGAGTCGCAAGATCGTAGTTCTCAGGGTGTTTAAAGGCAATTCCCTCTGGAAGCCCCTGCACCACCACAGCCGACTGATCTCGCAGCATCTTCTCATATGGAACAGGCACCACTGTTGATTTTCCTAAAGCTTTCCCTGGGGTAAGAGACAGTGGTGAGGTGAGGTGGGAAGAAGATAAACGTCATTCAACGTTAAGATTAAAATCTAAACCATCAGTTTATCATGGTTCAATAAATGCTATTCATGCTATCTTGTGGCATCTAATTTCAAAACTACTTTGAAATATCATAGGGCCCTAGTCCCATGTTAGCCAAAGTTCTAAACCAGCAACAAATCCAAAGGGCCGAAAAGCAAGTACATAAGATACTTATATAAAACCTACACAGATAGGAACAATGGTTGATTTCTTGCACTATTCTCTTTCCTCATGATGGTCCCACTCTGGTATAACACAATCTTTCCACTTACAATTCAGCCTCAGAACATGGAAACCTCACAAATCAAACTGCTACCACAAGAGGCAATTTTTGATTAATATTCTCATTGAAAACTTATTAGATGAGCAAAACCTACGTTTACAAATGACTGTATTCTGTCAGGCTGTCGGTATGTACAAGGCAGTGAGCCCATGGATGCTGGAACTCCATCCTCCAGAGTTCAATTTTATATACAATCTTACACCATAACCTATATCGCCCCCCTCTGACCACTTTTTTTTCTTAAAAGGGCTTTGGTTACCACATAATTGGATTAACAAAAGGTGGTTTTTTTCTAGGCAATTGGCATACATGTAAAAAACAAACAATTCCCTCTGGATGATTACAATGTGCCACTGCAGGTTCTCTGGTGGAGGACACTGATGGCAAAAGGCTATGCCTGTGTGAGGGAAAGTGGTATTCGGGCGATCTATGGACCTGCCCTTGATTTTGCTGTGACTCTAAACCTGCTCTAAGGAAAAACACAAACAGCTCTAATCCTGTATTTGTTTCTGGGTTCCATCAAACTGCAAATGGAACATAAGGCTGTTCCTAATGTTAGCACCCAAAATTTACAGATTAATTTATTCAATTTGTGAAAGTGTGTTGTATGATATTAAACTACCTTTTAGAAAACTCAGTCACATAATCTATCTTTCAGAAAATTCAAGTATATAACCTTACCATAGCAAAAGCAAAAATAGTCCTCAACAGTTTTTCTGAGTGCTTCAATCTCTACAGCATCTACACTCATCCGATTTGCCTGGGTTGTAGATTTCATTTTATGCATCTCTGCAGCCTTTTCCTCTTCTTCAACACCTGTAAAATAATTAATGATATACAAAGGCCTGTACCCATTTCTTATTATCTGGCTTTCAGTACGATTATTTTTCTAATATTCTAATACTTACGATGTATTATATAAGCACAGAAAGGAAAGGAAAGAGGGGGAACTTTAAAAATAAAAGCAAAACCCTTAGCAGGTGGCTCAGTTGTTTGGAATGTTGTCTGGTAGACCAAAAAGGTTATGGGTTTGATCCCCAGTTGGGAAATGTATAAGAAGTTAACTGATCAATGTTTCTCTTTCTCTCTCCTTCACCCCCGACAACTCCCTTCTTCTATCTCTAAAATCAGTAACCCGCCCCCCCCGACAACTCCCTTCTTCTATCTCTAAAATCAGTAACTATATCCTCGGGTGAGGATAAAGTATAAAAATAAAAAGCTAGCCCTGGCTGGCGTGGTTCAGTGGATTGAGGGCCAGCCTGTGAACCGAAGCTGCTGATTTGATTCCCAGTCAGGGCGCACGCCTGGGCTGTGGGCCAGGTACCCAGTTGAGGGCATGCGAGAGGCAACTGATCAACGTATCTCTCACACACTGATGTTTCTCTCCCTCTATTTCTCCCTCCCTTCCCCTCTAAAAATAAATAAATAAAATCTTGTAAAAATTTTTTAAAAGTAAAAGCTAAAAGTCATGTTACTTGAATGAAAATAAGAAATGATAATCATCTCTGACATAAGCATAGCTATAACTAAAAATCCTATAAATCAGTTACATGTTTTTTTTTAATTAATGAGACAGACAGACAGATAGACATCAATTAGTTGCTCCACTTATTTATGCATTCACTGGTTGCTTCTTATAAGCACCCTGATGGTAGATCAAATCCACAACCTTAGTGTGTGGGACCAGTGTTTTAACCAACTAAACTACCTGGCCACGGAAGCTACTAATTTTACCTTAAGAGTAATTTATCAGCTACAAACTTAAATAACGAAAGATTATCAACACAAAACATATTCTACGCTTGCAAAGTTCAAACACAACAGCCACAAGACAACTGTGGCTACTGAGCACTTGCAACGTTAAAAGTCCAAATTAAGATGTGTTTTATGTTTACCATGCTGGATTCTAAAAATAATATAAAAATAATATAATATAATATAAAATAATAATAGTACAAAAAATATGCAAAACATGCCATTAATAATTTTTGTTAATTACATGTTGAATGATAATATTTTAGATGTATGAGGTTTGAATATAACTACAAAAATGGATTTCACATCTTCTTTCTTTTTACCAACATAACTAGAAAATTTTAAATTTCACAAGTGACTCACATTACATTATTTCTATTGCTTTTCTAAACCGTAGAAAAGAGCTTTGAATTCTCCCCCAAATTTTCTAAAAACCTAAAGGTCAGGCTTAAGAAGACCTCTATTAATCCATATCTGAAAAATAATTTATAGAATTATCAGGTACCCAAGAATTCTATCCAAAAATTATTCACCATCCCATCAAATTAGTGTTAACAAAAAGAACGTGTGAATACTAATAGGCAAGGACTACAATTTGCAACTGAGGACAATTTCACTAAAGCTTAGCTCCAACCACTGAAGAAATCCATAAGCAAGACAGTACCCAGAACAGGAACAAATACATCTGCCAGTGGGATAACAGCATGCACGGGACAGATTGCACATGACATCATCGAAGCCACATTAGTATAAGCGAATATACAAACACAATGAAATTCTTAGAAAGTCATAAAATGATAAGAAATAGAAAAAAATTAAAGACAGATTACTACCATAAAGTTTAAAAGCTCACAGCTGGGTGGAGAGGAAGGAATATAATGAAGGAGAGAAAATGTTTTTTAAAAAGGAGTAAAAATATAATCGTCAATTGGAATTAATGAATTAAGAAACCTATTTTTCTATCAGAGAGATGCAATTTAAAACCACAATGAGAGGGACTTCCGGCAAGATGGAGGCATAGGTGGATGCACCGTACCTCCACGCACAACCAAGATTAGAACAACAATTTAGAGGCAGAATAACACCCAGAACTGACAGAGAATTTATCTGAATAAAAGTTAGACAGCCAAGAAGTTGAAGTAGACCCGTTCATCCAGACCGGTAGGAGGGGATGAGAGGAGGAGCGGGCAAGGGTCCCGGCCCGCAGAGATCGGGGAGAACTGGGTGCATAAGGCAACCGGGAGCGTGTAAGCCTTCCGGGATGCAGCGGTGGACCCTGAGTACGCAAGCGGAGGCTGGCGGACCCAGTGAAGTGGCATTGTGGACCAAGGCAGAGCGTGCAACCCAGGATCCCAGAGAAGGAACTGAGGTCCCAGGAGAACGGAGCTACCGCCATTGTTCGCCCCCACCCCCACATACAACGTCACAATCTAGCGACTGGAGTGCCCAGCCCAGGTGAACAACTAAGGCTCCACCCCTCACTGTAACAAGAGCGACCAGACCGGAAAAAAAAAAAAAAAAAAGGAGAGAGAGAGAGAAAGAGGGAGAGGGAGAGAGACATGTCTCCAACAGAAGAACAGATCAGTTCCCCAGGACTCATCCTTTTGAGCGACCAAGAAACAGCCAATCTATCAGATGCACAGTTCAAAACACTGGTGATCAGGAAGCTCATGGAATTGGTTGATTTTGGGTGCAAATTACATGAAAAAATGCAGGTTACCATAAAAGAGATGAAGGAAGATGCACGGAGAACCAATAGTGATGGGAAAGAAACTGGGACTCAAAACAATAGAGTGGACCAGAAGGAAGAAAAAAACAACCAAGCAGGAAAGAATGAAGAAATAAGAATTAAAAAAAAACGAGGAGAAGCTTAGGAACCTCCAGGACATCTTTAAACGTTCCACATCTGAATTATAGGGGTACCAAAAGGGGAAGAGGAAAAGCAACAGATTGAGCACATATTTGAACAAATAATAAGGGAGAACTTCCCCATTCTGGCAAAGGAAATAGACTTCCAGGAAATCCAGGAAGCTCAGAGAGCCCCAAAGAAGTGGACCCAAGAAGAAACACACCAAGGCACATCATAATTACATCAGCCAAGGTAAAAATGAAGGAGAGAATCCTAGAAGGAGCAAGAGATAAGGGGACAGTAACCTACAAAGGAGTTCCCATCAGACTGTCAGCTGATTTCTCAAAAGAGACCTTGTAGGTAAGAAGGGGCTGGAAAGAAATATTCCAAGTCATGAAAGGCAAGGACCTACATCCAAGATTGCTCTATCCAGCAAAGCTTTCATTTAGAATGGAAGGGCAGATAAAGTGCTTCTCAGATAAGGTCAAGTTCAAGGAATTCATCATCACCAAGCCCTTATTTTATGAAATGTTAAAGGGACTTATCTAAGAAAAGATAAAGAAAAAACATGTATAGTAAAAGGACAGCAAACTCAAAATTATTAACAACCACACCTAAAGCAAAACCAGAAGAAACTAAGCAAACAACTAGAACAGGAACAGAACCACAGAAATGGAGATCACATGGAGGGTTAGCAACAGGGGAGTGGGAGGAGGAGAGAGGGGGAAAAGGTACAGAGAATAAGTAGCATAGAATGTAGGTTGAAAATAGATAGGGGGAGGGTAAGAATAATATGGGAAATGTAGGAGCTAAAGAAATTATAAGTATGACACATGGACATGAATAAAGGGGGGATATGGGAGGGAGAGGATGTACAGGGTGGAGGGGAGTGAAGGGGGGAAAATGGGACAACTGTAATAGCATAATCAATAAAATATATTAAAAAGAAAAAAACACAATGAGATACCACTTCACACCAGTCAGAATGGCCATCATAAACAAAGTAACAAACAACAAGTATTGGAGAGGTTGTGGAAAAAAGGGGTCCCTAATGCACTGTTGGTGGGACTGCAGACTGGTACAACCACTATGGAAAGCACTATGGAACTTCCTCAGAAGACTAAAAATGGATCTGCCTTTTGACCCAGCAATTCCACTGCTGGGACTCTATCCTAAGTATACTAAAACACCAATCCAAAAGAACCTATGCATCCCAATGTTCATAGCAGCACAATTTACAATAGCTAGATGCTGGAAGCAACCTAGATGCCCATCAGTAAATGAATGGATCAAAAAACTATGGTACATTTACACAATGGAATTCTATGCAGCAAAAAGAAAGAAGGAGCTCCTACCCTTTGCAACAGCATGGATGGAACTGGAAAACATTATGCTAAGCGAAACAAGCCAGGCAGTGAAAGACAAATACCATATGATCTCACCTTTAACAGGAACCTAAACAACAAAACAAAGAAACAAGCAAAATATAACCAAAGACACTGAAATAGAGGACAGGCTGACAGTGACCAAGGGGAGAGAAGAGGAAATTTCAGGGGACAATGGGAAGGGTTCACGAACAAATTTAAAGGACACATGGACAAAAACTAGGGGGAGGGTGGTAATGGGAGGGAAGTGGGCAGGGTTGGGAGGGTGGGCTGGAATGGGAGTAAAAAGGAGAAAACTGTACTTGAACAATGATTAAAATAAAATTTAAAAAAAAAGAAACCTATTTTTACTTACCCATAATCTGCTTGATTTATCATAAATTGGATCTAACTTGATAATGAAAATTTATCATAATCTTAAAGACATATACATTATATACCTATATACATAGTCATCTTTATTGGTCTCTTTCTGTGTTTAAAACAAATGCTGTGTCACAGTTAATACAAAACTTATGGCCCTGGCTGGTGTAGCTCAGTGGACTGAGCATGGGCCTGCAAACCAAAGGGTTGCCAGTTCAATTCCCAGTCAGAGCACATGCCTGGGTTGCAGGCCAGGACCCCAGCATGAGGACTGCAAGAGACAACTACACATTGATGTTTTTCTCCCTCTCTTTCTCCTCCCCTTCTCATCTCTCTAAAAATAATTAAATCTTCAAAAAAAAATAAAAACCCAATAAAAGCTATGAACAGTGTTAGGTTAAACACAGATACAAAATTGCTATACTGTGAAAGGCAATAGGTAGTAGTAATGCCCTACAGTGACTTTCTCTGCTGCACTGGTGCCAGTGCCAAGTAAGTTCACCAACTGCACGACTCCCAACTGGCAGAACTCAATGAACCCTCAGTCAAGTCCATTCCACTGAGGGAGTTGGGGAGACCTGTTTAACACAGTATCATGAATGCACAGATAGACTTTTTTCAACACGTTGTTTATCAAGAAAAGAACTGCTCATCTGAACAAGAACTTTCAATCAATTCAAAATTTACGCTCTCTTTCATGTGTTTCACAAATTCAGAGTAAGGCCAAGCAAGGAGCACAGTATAATGAACATTTACCATTTTCTTAAACTCTTTGGTATTTATCCCTGTATGTTACCATGTCAGTGATTCATTTTGAGAATTTTGGTTTTTTTACATTTTATTTATTTTCAGAGAGAGGAAGGGAGGGAGAAAGCAAGGGAGAGAAACACGGATGTGAGAGAGAATATAGTTGCCTTTTCCGAGCCCCCAACCGGGCACCAGGCCCACAACCAGGCATGTACCCTGACCGAGAATGGAACCAGCGCCATTTCGGTTCGCAAGCCAGTGCTCAATCCACTGAGCTACACCGGCCAGGGCTCATTTGGAGCACTTTGCAATGTCTCCATGGATATTTCAGAAAGTGCTTTTTTAGTATACATCTCATTCTGTTTTAGAATATAATATGATGTGCTAATGCATAAATCTTTAGGTTTAATGTTTATGAAATACAAAAGCTAACAATACAATACTTACAGTATTTCACAAAATCTTTCTGAAAATCCTTTCTGGTGTTGACAAAAGCTCGTCCTCTCTCAGTTCCAACAACAAACATGTCTGTTTCATACACTGCGATGCAGGCCACTTCTGCCTTGGACTTGGCTAGTTCTTTACACTGAAATAGAAACAATGAAGTGATACATACAGATATAATTTAAAAGTACCGTTTCTGATGGATGAATAAAAAAATCTTATCACTTAAACAGTCTTAATACATGACCTGGAAAAAAATAAACTTTCTATTTTTTGGCTTTAAGTTATATACAAAGCCAAAGAGTCCCCATTTTTTTAAGGTGACTTTCTTTTGAATAGTTTTTTTTTTTAGATTTTATTTATTTATTTTTAGAGAGGGGAAGGGAGGGAGAAAGAGAGAGAGAAACATCAGTGTGGGGTTACCTCTCACATTCCGCCCCCACCAGGGACCTGGCCCACAACCCAGGCATGTGTCCTAATTGGGAATCCAAACGGTAACACTTCAGTTCCCAGGCGGCATCCAATCCACTGAGCCACACAAACCAGGGCTCTTTCTGAATAGTTTTTAACACTGATTTTAAAAAGAAGAAAGTACAGAATTTATAAGAAAAAAGGCAGCGATCCCTGAAAACAGATCCCATTTGATCTGTTAAAGGTCAAATTCACAAGAAACCGACTCAGGTACACATACAGGCTTACTGGAGAGCACTCTCAGTAACAACACCTGTGGAGTGTGAAGGGCGCAGGAGTCACAGGGAGTTGAACACAGACACACCTGCATCAGGAGCGCTCTGGAACTAAAATGGCCCTCCCCAAAGAAGCGGAGAGATCTTGGGCAAGGGATCCTCTAACGCACACAGTAGCTGGGGTGATAAGTGCCATCAGTCCTAAAGAGGGGTCTGGAAGTCACAGCATAACATCCATTACCCGTGGCCTGCGGGACTCTAAGGGCCCAGGATGGCTATGAATGTGGCCCGACACAAAATTGTAAATGTACTTAAACCTCATTTTTTCCTCATCAGTTTTCGTTACTGTTTGTGTATTTAATGAGTGGCCCAAGAAAACTCTTCTTCCAGCGTGGTCTAGAGAAGCCAAAAGCTTGGACACCCCTGCATTACATTATCCCACCTCCAGAAGTATCTCCATAGTTATACACAACTGGAATCACATTTAGGTGTGTATACTTTTACTAAGAATGGTTTTTACTAAGTATATTCCCATGAGATTAAATACTCTTTAAAATCTTAGTAAGAGTATACAATATAACACTCCATTTTATGAATATATAATAATTCATTTCATACGAACCTTATTGAAAATATTGGTGATCCTAATTACCAGTCCTAAAAGCAATACTGAAATATAATAATCTGGGAATAGAATATTCATGTGTATCTTGAATGACCTTCTCAGAAGAGACTGACACATGGAAACTTTGACTATCAAAGTAAATACTTTCTGCCCTGCCTGGGGTGGCTCAGTGGACTGAGCGCCGGCTGAGAACCAAAGGTTTGCCAGTTGACTCCCAGACAGGGCACATGCCTGGGTTGCAGAACAGGCCCCCAGTACAGGGTACGTGAGAGGCAACCTCACATTGAAGTTTCTCTCCCTCTCTTTCTCCCTCCCATACCCTCTCTCAAAAAATAAATAAATGAAAGGAAGGAAGGAGGGAGAGATGGGGGAGGGAGGGAAGGAAGGAAGGAAGGCAAGAAGGGAGAGAAAGAAAAGGAAGAAGGAAGGAAAGAGAGAAAGAAAATACTTTCTTTTTTATTCTCACCTGAGGATGATTATAGATTTTACAAAGAGATAGGGGAAGGGAAAGAGGGGAGGGGGGAGACAGACAGACAGACAGACAGACATCGTGAGAGAGAAACATCTATCAGCTGCCTCCTGCATGTGCCCTGACTGGGGATCAAACTCACAGTCTTTCACAGTGTACAGGACAATGTTTCAACTGAGTCATTGGTCAGGGCTGAAAAGAAATCCTTTTAAGGTTCTCAAAACCTACAAAAAGGGGAAAGCAAGGCTCTTTCAGTTTATACTCCCACTTGCACTTCTAAAAGAGCTAACAATTCCCTACCTAGCAAATATTATTGTTCAAGTTTCCAAGAAACATTTAAAAGGGTGATTAGTATAGTCAATAGGCCACTGATTGGTATTAAAATAAGAGTTTTGTACTTTAGATACTTTTCTCTCAATTAACATATCCTTTGCTAATTTTACTGTTGTGTTAGTAGTGTTTCCCCACTGATGCATAAAAATCCTCAATGTCAGGCGTAGAAAGCTGCTTACAGAATTAAATACACAATTACATCATTTTTCTGATTTTTAAATTTGTCTTAGTATAACTATTTTTCATTTTTACTCATCTAGAATTTAACCTGACACATGATAAAGACTAAATTTTTTCCCCAAACAGCCTGCTCTCATTCATTGAAAACCACATCTTTCCTCTATTTGTCTTTGATTTGTATAATAACCCTCTAATTTCTTAAATGGAAAGTGCTTGCATAATTGCATAATATTACTTTAAAACGTAATCTAGAATAAATAATGTTATACTTGCTGCAATGGAGAAATCTTCTGAACTATAATGAAGCCATAGTAGAGAACTTCCGACCAAGAGGTGAGGCAAAAGTTGTCCCCAGCAGGAAGAACCATGCTATACCAAAATTCCCTTACACTGCATTTGTATGAGATGCACTTTGGTTGCTCACCTGTAATAGCAGTGCATTCTGTTGCACTGTCCACCCTTTTAGCTGGACAGCCCCATCCCCAAAGGCAGTATTTATGAAACAACAAAGCAAGGTTCATGCACTGTCCAAGGATTAGATCACAGAAACCTATAGGCCAAGGGAAGGATGAAACCAGCCTATACACCTACAATTATACTTCATAACTACAACTAGGGGAACATGAGGAGAGATACTCTTACTCCTGCTGGTGAGGAGGAAATAAAAGCTGAGAATAATAAAGTGACCCACAAAGATGAGAAAACTCTAAAGACATTCTAAGGAATAAAGCAGATCCTATGTGACCCACCCTATGTTAATTCTATGCAGAGACCAGAAGAAAATATTTTGATATGAACAGAGTAGGTTTAATCTCTAAATTAATTAACATTAAGCCCCAAATTTTGGCAGTTTTTATGATTACAAGGAAGAAATAAGCGATTTTCAGAAAATAATGGTAAATAGCCACTAACCATTCTAAAATTTTGGTTTCTTTAAGGAGATCATTTTAAATTATTAGATAGAAAAAGAATTTTTGACTTCCGGCCAAGATGGAGGCATAGGTGATCGCACTGTGCCTCCTCGCGTAACCAAAACTAAGGACAACAAGAATTTACAAACAAAAAAAACAACCAGAACAGAGAGAAATGGACCGAATGGAAGTCTGACTCCCATACATCCAGATCGGTAAGGAGGGGCAGAGTCGGAGACCTTCAGAGAGGGGTCGAGGGGTCCTGGCAGGAAAAATCGGTGGCTAGCAGACACAAGTGCCCAGGGCGCAGACGGCAGTTGGCGGACCCCACAAGCGCAGGGACAGCTGACTGACTGGTGGCAGACCCTGGGCGTGGGAGGCAACGAGCAGACCCAGTGAGGTGTGCAAGGCAGCTGGCTGTCTGCAGCCACACATTCTCGAGCAGACAAACTAAGGGAAAACGGGCAGCAACACAGACCACGCAACCCAGGGACCCAGCGCCAGGAAACAAAGCCTAAAGGCCCCAGACTGAAAACACCTGTGGGAGTTGAGGCTGGGAGAGTCTCTCAGCCTCACAGGAGGCTCCTTGGGGAAACCCACAGAGTCGGAGAAAGTACACAAGCCCACCCACCTGGGATCCAGCACCAGAAGGGCCCAATTTGCTTGTGGGAAGTGGCAAAGGGGACTGAAGTCCTAGAGAGAGCGGAACAGGAGCATTGTTCCTCTCAGACCCCACGCCCACATAAACGTCACAACCCAGTGACTGAAGTACCCCGCCAAGGTGAACACCTAAGGCTCCGCCCCTCATTCATAGCAGGCGCTACCAGACCAAAAAAAAAATTAAGTTAAATTAAAAAGATGGCTCAAACAGAGTTAAAAGCCCCAGAGCCAGTGTTTTTAAGTGACCCAGAGATAGCCAGCCTATCAGATGCACAGTTCAAAGCACTTGTGATCAGGATGCTCACAGAATTGGTTGACTTTGGTCATAAATTAGATGAACAAATGCAGAGCACAGTAAGAGAAAGGAAGAAAAATGCACAGGAAACCGATAGTGATGAAAAGAGAACTGTGTTTCAAATCAATGGAAGGGACCAGAAGGAAGAAAGGAACAACCAAACAGAAAAGAAGGAAGAAACAAGAATTCACAAAAATGAGGGGAGGCTTCAGAACCTCCAGGACATCTTTAAATGTTCCAACATCTGAATTATAGGGGGTACCAGAAGGGGAAGAGGAAAAACAACAAGTGGAAAAGTTATTTGAACAAATAATAAAGGAGAACTTCCCCAATCTGGCAAAGGAAATAGACTTCCAGGAAGTCCAGGAAGCTCAGAGGGTCCCAAAGAGGCTGGACCCAAGGAGGAGCACGCCAAGGAACATCATAATTACACTACCCAAGATAAAAATGGAGAGAATTCTAGAAGCAGCAAGAGATAAGGGGACAGTAACCTACAAAGGAGTTCCCATCAGACTGTCAGCTGATTTCTCAAAAGAGACCTTGCAGGCAAGAAGGGGCTGGAAAGAAGTATTCCAAGTCATGAAAGGCAAGGACCTACATCCAAGATTGCTCTATCCAGCAAAGCTTTCATTTAGAATGGAAGGGGAGATAAAGTGCTTCTCAGATAAGGTCAAGTTAAAGGAGTTCATCATCACCAAGCCCTTATTATATGAAATGTTAAAGGGACTTATCTAAGAAACAGAAGATAAAAATATGAACACTAAAAAAAGACATCAAACTCACAGTTAGTAACAACCATACCTAAAACAAAAGCAAACTAAGCAAATAGAACGTGAGTGGAACCACAGAAATGGAGATCACATGAAGGGTTAGCAACAGGGAAGTGGGAGGAGGAGAGAGGGGTAAAGATATAGAGAATAAGTAGCATGGACAATAGGTAGAAAATAGACAGGGGGAGGACAGGAATAGTGTGGGAATGTAGAAGGTAAAGAACTTATGACAGACACATGGACATGAAGTAATGGGGGAATGTGGGTGGGAGGGGGTGGACAGAGTGGAGGGGAGTGAAGGGGGAAAATGGGACAACTGTAATAGCATAATCAATAAAATATATTTAAAAAAGAAAAAAAGAAAAAGAATTTTCCTAATGGGAAAAGAAAAAGGAATCTACAAACTATGTCATACTGCAATTTATGGGGTTAAACACTATCTAATACTAATCAACACTTAACACAGAAAGTACATAGCTTCCTCCTACTTAGAATATTTCATTTCAATGTGTCAAAAAATACCTAGCCCTGGCCAGGTAGCTCAGATGGTTGGAGGGTTGTCCCGTACACCTAAAGGGTGCAGGTTCAATCCCCGGTTAGGGCAGATACCTAGGTTGCATCAATCCCTGGTCAGGACACAAGCCATCACTGTTTCTCTTTCAAGTCGATGTCTATTTCTTTCCCCTCACCTTCCTCTCTCTCTAAAAATCAATTAATATATATCCTCAGGTGAAGATTTTAAAAAAAAAGAAACCAAGTCTGATGCTTTTTAAACAAAATCTATGAGATCAAACACAAGATTTCCAGCTACCTATTTAAAAAACATGATAAGCAAATTGTAATACTAGTATTTTGCTATAATTATGTTTAATATAGGTCTTTTGAAAAGAAAGAGCTAAAGGCTAACACACTACATGTTTAGAATCAGGTAGCAGAGTCAGGAAAATTATGAATGCACAGCACATCAAAGTAAAAGATATAAAATAGTGAATATGCTCTTATAGCCAAAATTCTGGTAATGTTCTTTATACAGATATAATAAAACATGAGCACCACACTATAATATACCAACTCATTCTGAGAAACTCAAATATTATACATAAAGTTAATGCTTGTAAAAAAAGGGATTACCTAAGATATTTGTAGATAAAAGTTGAAAGTAAATGTAAAATATTAAACATTTTAAAAAGTTAAAATATTCTGAAACTTGGTAATAAAATTTGATTTGAAAGGCTTAAATCCATACTATTACTCAAGCAAAATATATTATTCTTATTAGTAAACTGAAAACCATGTTTTACAAGAACAAACCAATCTCATCCACAAGTCCATATCCATCCAAATATGGGATGTTTGATAGAACTGTAAAGCCGTCTCACCATGGACTCAAGAGCTGACATGAGAAATGTTACCACCATCCTGCTCTCCGAAGACTCCTCATCCTCAACCGGCAGGCCAGACATTGCTACTTGGGCCATGATCCCTGTGTAAGAGAAGAAAGAAGAAAGTGAGTGTTTAGAAATCCTCAGTGTTCTGCTAAACATAACGTTATAGGTATGAGGTCCCCCACAGAGTGCTTTAATTAACACTGCATTAAGAGAAAAATTCGGCTCAAAAACCAAGTATTATTTGCCACCAACAGCTATCCTATAAATTAGAGCCTCTATCCTATAACTTTCCATTTAGTTTCTTTTTTTTAAGATTCTATGTATGTATTTCCAGACAGAGGAGAAGGTAAAGAGAAAGAGAGGAAGAGAAACAACAGCGTGTGGTTGCCTCTCACACTCCCCCACTGGGGACCTGGCCTGCAACCCAGGCATGTGCCCTGGCTGGGAACCAAATTGGTAATGATTTGGCAGGCCCTCACTCAATCCACTGGAGCCAGGGATCCATTTAGTTTTATTTCCATAAAATTAGGCCAGCATCATCCCCCCAAATAAATTCCAGAACAAGTTAAAATTTCTCCCAAGTAGAAGGAAGAAGTGATACACTTCACAACCTAGCAATAGTATATAAAAAAACAGCATAGGAAACAGATGCACAATTCCCTTTCTCCCATACACACAATGACTATAGAAACAGTACGTATAGTAAGCTGTGGCTGCATGAAGATAATTTCTTCTTTCTTACCAAAAAGGAAATGGTGCCCAGATTTGTGTGGCTCAGTTGACTGGGCACTGTCCTGCAAACCAAAAGGTTGCCAGTTCGATTCCAGCGTGGGCACGTGACTGGGTTGCAGGTTTGGTCCCCCAGCAGGGGCACATTCAAGAGAGAATCCATCGATGTTTCTGTCCCTCTCTCTCCCTCCCCCTCTCTAAAGATAAAATAGTTTTTAAAAAATAAAGGAAATGGGTTGAAGGACAAAGGTCATCTAAGATTTCTCTGTAATACAGCATATTACTCTCTTTAAAAGACACTTTCTGATACTTTGATATCAGCAAAAACCCTCAGCTGAATTGCAAGCACTATAAAAATACAACATATAATCTTTGAATAGCAAGTGTTGGCAAGAATGTGGAAAAATTGGAACCCTGTGCATTGCTGTTAGGAACATAAAATGATGTACGCACTGTAGAAAACCATATAGCAGTTTCTAAAATAATTAAACAGAATTACCATGATACAGAAATCCCACTTCTGGGTGTATACCCAGAGAACTAAAAGCAAGGATTCAAACAATATTTGTGCACCCATGTTCATAGAATTATTCACAATAGCCAAAAGATGGGAACAACTCAAATGTCCATTGTCATATAAATGGATAAACAAAATGTGATGTATGAGGTTTGTCTGGAAAATACCCAGCTGTTATTAACATAATGAGAACAGTTTGTGCAACATCCATGTAAAGTGGCAGCCAAGGAGAGTGGACTGGAATACACATGTATGAACAATGACGACTTCACTGTACTAATCAGTGGGGGCAGCAGATGCCATTGAGTGAGCGTGTGTACTGTGTGGCCATGGCATTCAAAATGACTGAGCAAAGCAGGGCATGGTGGTGCGTGCCTGTAGTCCCCACTACTTGGGAGGCTGAGGCAGGAGGACCGCTTGAGTCCAGGAGTTCGGGGCTATAGCGTGCTATGCTGATCAAGTGTCCCCACTAAGTTCGGCATCAGTATGGTGACCTCCTAGGAGCAGGGGGCCACCAGGTTGCCTAAGGAGGGGTGAACTGGCCCAGGTAGGAAACAGAGCAAAAGTTAAAAGTCCCATGCTGATCAAGATGACTGAGCAAGTAGAGCAATGAATCTGCATCAAATTTTGCATCAAGCTTGAACATTGTTCCACAAAAACTATTCAGATGATTCAGAGGGCCACAGCTATGGGCAACTGATGATGGGCAAGCCTCATTGTGACACTGAGCCCACTCATGCCTCACATCTCAGGCAGAGTTTTTTGGCCAAAATCAAATCACCAAATCACCCATGTGACTCAGCTCCCCTACAGCCCAGAGATTTCTGGCCTTTCCCACAACTAAAATTATCTTTGAAAGGAAGAGATTTCAGACCCTTGATGAGATTGAGAAAAATATGAAAGTGCAGCTGATGTATTCGGAGAACTGTGTGAGGTCCCAAGGTGCCTACTTGCAAGGGGAGTGAGGCATCATTGTCCTACATACAATGTTTCTTATATCTTCTTCAATATATGTCTCTATGTTTCATATTGCATGGCTGTATATACTTTCTGGACAGATCTCATATGCATACACATACATATACATACATATATACACAATGGAATTCAGCATTAACAAGAAATGAAGTTCTGACATATATGCTATGACATACATGAACCTTGAGAATATTCTATAATAAGGAAACATTATTCTAAGTAAAATAAGCCAGATACAAAAGGACAAATATTATATGATTCCACTCACATAAGACACCAAATTCATAGAGACAGAAAGTAGAAGGGTAGTTGCCAAAAACTTAGGGGAGAGAATAATGGGGAGTTATTGTTTAACACACACAGAGTTTTAACCTGGGATGATGAAAAAGTTCCAGGGACAGTGGTAATGGTCACACAACAACGAGAATGCACTAATGCCAGGGAACTATACATTTAAAAATGGTTAAAATGATAAATTTTGTTATGAATATTTTCTCAAAATGTAAAAGCAAAAACACCTCATGAAAATACTCTTAAGGCAAAACCTAAAGCAAATTTTTAAAAACACTCATGCTAAAAAACTGTTTTTCATCAATCAGTGTGCTAAATTAGATGTCTGTTAAAAGTTATCTCTTTCTGCCCTGGCTGGTGTAGCTCAGTGGATTGAGCACCGGCCTGTGAACCACAGGGTCACTGGTTCAAATCCCAGTCAGAGCACATGCTTGGGTTGCAGGCCAGGTCCCCAGGGGGGATGTGCAAGAGGCAACCACACATTGATGTTTCTCTCCCTCTCTTTCTCCTTTCCTCTCTCTCTAAAAATAAATAAATAAAATCTTTTTTTTTAAAGTTATCTCTTTTAATTTTGTTGAATTAATTCTAGTTTTAGCTAGAGATCAAGTAATCAAATGAAAGGATGGCTAAAAAATTAAAGACTGTAAGTTTGAATGCAAATTCTAAAAACATACCTATGTATATAATTAATTTACTGAATATGTGGTATCCCTTAACTAAAGCCCCAATATCCCAGAGAACATACGAAAACTACTTTGGTTAAAAATGTACCTAGCCCTGGCTGATATGGCTCAGTACACTGAGTTCTGGCCTGCGAACCAAAAGGTTGGCAGTTGGATTCCCAGTCAGGGCACATTCCTGGGTTGTGGGCCAGGTCACCAGGAGGGGGCGAGGCAGAGGCAACCACACAGTGATGTTTCTCTTCCTCTCCTTCTACCTCCCTTCCCCTCTGTCTAAAAATAAATAAATAAAATCTTTAAAAACAAAAAGTACCTAAATCTTTTCCTTACTATTAAATAGGATGATCTGTGGTTACTAAAAACTTACCTCTAGCCCTGGCTGGTGTGGCTCAATGGATTGAGCGCCAGCCTGTGAACCAGAGGGTCGCCAGATTGATTCCCACTCGGGGCATGTGCCTAGGTTGCGGGCCAGGTCCCCGGTGGGGGGCGAGTGAGAGGCAACTATGCTTGATGTTTCTCTCCCTCTTTCTCCCTCCTTTCCCCTGTCTAAAAATAAATAAATAAAATCTTTAAAAAATAAAAAGTAAAAACTGATCTCTAAAAATAAATTTTAAAAATCTTGGGAAAAAAACTGTTAAATATCTTCCATCTATTACCACGTAAATTAACTGCTAGACTAGATTTAGGCATCAACAAATAATAAAGTATACATAACTGAGGAAATGAAAGTTGATTAATAAAAAATGGTAATAAAACCAACTGACACTTATCACAACATATCTATGAACAAATAGAGGTAATTTTGTTCCTCAAAACAAGATCTCTATTATGAATGGAGACAGCATTAGGAAAAGCATCAAGCAAGAAAGTAATTAAATCAGAAAAAGTTTTCCCTAATTCTTTTCTCTTGAATAAATTTATATTAAAATAAAGCTCAGTCAAAATGGACAACAAATACATACTACTTTTCCACAATCAAACCATTCGCTTAAAATGCTGTCATTATTTCTGAAAGTTTGTATTTCTTAATGACCTCACTCTCCTTTTAATTCTCCAGCAAAAGAAAAAGTGTTCTCAATTTACAAATACAGTGACTTATCAAGGTCATATATCCACTCTCAGAGCCGGAACATAACACTAGGGCAATTTTACACCTATGTCCACTTCTCACTTTAAAATGTCATAAATTTGATATGATGTCATTCACACTTAATGTTAAGAAACAGGAGACAGCTGCCACACCAATAGTCCCACAGGAGTGCCACAAGCAATGAGAGGTCCTATCTCATTAGCAGAACTTTTCAGGAAGCATCTTCAAAGGCAAGAACCTTGAGGTCACCAAGTTCACTCAGGCTTGACAGAAAACAGCACATTCTGTTTGGGGCTTTCTGCTCTGCAGAAATGGGTGAGTTTGGATCACAACAGCAAATTCGCTGAACTGCTCTTTGCCAGTCCCAAGAGATTATTTGTTATTTCCCTTTAGTCAAGACTATTCATAAAACATTTTCCCCATGCCCATCATTCACTGACTGCTGCCTCTCTCTTCGCCCTTTCCCAAAAAGAAAATACTGCATCACACAGTGGCGATAACAAACACCAGAGGACATACCAGGCCAGTGATGTAAGCTTCTGAGGCATGAGGCACTGGTCCTCACAGAACCAGCCACCAAGAAAGCCAGTTGTGGGTTAACCAGACTACTAACAAAATCTGCAACTCCAATGGGTGGCACCCAGGCTCCCTTTCTATGAACAGAGAAGCAAGATTAAATCAGCCATTTCCTGTGAAAGTTCCTGACATTTCATGAGCGTCCTCATGTTCAAATGAGTTGGATAGACAAGAAAGAAAGAAACATCTAGTGATTATTCTCCCATGAGAGACCATGAAACAAAAAATTTAAAGGAACTAGAATGGGATATTTACTCTGCACTCGTAAGTAATGCAAGTAAGCATGATTTGTACCTCTGAACTTCATTAGTAATAGTTCTTTGGAACAAAAAGGAAAATGACCAAAATGATCATGTACTTCATAAAACATTAAATACAAAAAGGATGACTTGACCTCCTGAAATCTTTTTAAACAGAAATGGAAGAACAATTGAACTGAGACAATTCACATGTTGAAGCCAATGTTAGTTAGATAAGAAAACAACTTTGGTTTCTGCATTTGTAACATAATGTACTTGCTTCCCCCACTGTGATTGATGCTGCCTTGGGAGAGGAGTGGTGTGGGGAGAAAAGGGCATCTCTCTTTATAAGGAAGAAGGTAATCATCCAAGGCACAAAATCAGTAGTCAAGGATCAGCAGGAAGGGCATTCCTCCATGTGTGCTATGCCATAAGGTAGCCAATAGCCACATGTAGCTATTTAGACTTAATTTAATTAAGATTAAATAGAATTTACTTTCGGCCAAGATGCAGGCATAGGTGATCGCACTGTGCCTCCTCCCCCAACCAAAACTAAGGACAACAAAAATTTATAAACAAAAAACAACCAGAACAGACAGAAATGAACCGAACGGAAGTCTGACTACCATGCATCCAGACTGGTAAGGAGGGGCAGATCGGAGACCTTTGGAGAGGGGTCGAGGGGACCTGGCAGGAAAAAGCGATGGCTGGCAGGCGCGCAGGGCACAGACGGCAGTTGGCGGACCCCACAAGCGCAGGGACAGCTGACTGACTGGTGGCAGACCCTGGGCGTGGGAGGCAACGAGCAGACCCAGTGAGGTGTGCAAGGCAGCTGGCTGTCTGCAGCCACACATTCTTGAGCAGACACACTAAGGGAAAACGGGCAGCAACACAGACTGCACAACCCAGGGACCCAGCGCCGGGAAACAAAGCCTAAAGGCCCCTGACTGAAAACACCTGTGGGAGTTGAGGCTGGGAGAATCTCTCAGCCTCACAGGAGGCTCCTTGGGGAAACCCACAGAGTCGGAGAAAGTACACAAGCCCACCTGCCCGGGAGCCAACACCAGAAGGGCCCAATTTGCTTGTGGGAAGTGGCAAAGGGGACTGAAGTCCTAGAGAGAGCTGAACAGGCGCCGTTGCTCCCTCTTGGACCTCGCCCCCACATACAACATCACAACCCAGCAACTGGGGCACCCTGCCCTGGTGAACACCCAAGGCTCCACCCCTCATTCATAGCAGGCGCTACCAGACCAAAAAAAAAAAAATTAAGTTAAATTAAAAAGATGGCTCAAACAGAGTTAAAAGCCCCAGAGCCAGTGTTTTTAAGTGACCCAGAGATAGCCAGCCTATCAGATGCACAGTTCAAAGCACTTGTGATCAGGATGCTCACAGAATTGGTTGACTTTGGTCATAAATTAGATGAACAAATGCAGAGCACAGTAAGAGAAAGGAAGAAAAAATGCACAGGAAACCGATAGTGATGAAAAGAGAACTGTGTTTCAAATCAATGGAAGGGACCAGAAGGAAGAAAGGAACAACCAAACAGAAAAGAAGGAAGAAACAAGAATTCACAAAAATGAGGGGAGGCTTCAGAACCTCCAGGACATCTTTAAATGTTCCAACATCTGAATTATAGGGGTACCAGAAGGGGAAGAGGAAAAACAACAAGTGGAAAAGTTATTTGAACAAATAATAAAGGAGAACTTCCCCAATCTGGCAAAGGAAATAGACTTCCAGGAAGTCCAGGAAGCTCAGAGAGTCCCAAAGAAGTTGGACCCAAAGAGGAACACACCAAGGCACATCATAATTACATCAGCCAAGGTAAAAATGAAGGAGAGAATTCTAGAAGCAGCAAGAGATAAGGAGACAGTAACCTACAAAGGAGTTCCCATCAGACTGTTGATGGGCTGATTTCTCAAAAGAGACCTTACAGGCAAGAAGGGGTTGGAAAGAAGTATTCCAAGTCATGGAAGGCAAGGATCTACATCTAAGATTGCTCTATCCAGCAAAGCTTTCATTTAGAATGGAAGGAGAGATAAAGTGCTTCTCAGATAAGGTCAAGTTAAAGGAGTTCATCATCACCAAGCCCTTATTATATGAAATGTTAAAGGGACTTATCTAAGAAACAGAATATAAAAAATATGAACAGTAAGAAAAGACATCAAACTCACAGTTAGTAACAATCATACCTAAAACAAAAGCAATCTAAGCAAATAGAACAGGAACAGACCCACAGAAATGAAGAACACATGGAGGGTTAGCAACAGGGAAGTGGGAAGAGGAGAGAGGGGGAAAAAATATAGAGAATAAGTAGCATAGACAATAGGTAGAAAATAGACAGGGGGAAGGCAAGGATAGTATGGGAAATGTAGAAGCTAAAGAACTTATGATAGACACATGGACATGAACTAAAGGGGGGGCATATGGGTGGGAGGAGGTGGGCAGGATGGAAGGGAGTGAAGGGGAAAAATGGGACAACTGTAATAGCATATTCAATAAAATATATTTTTTTAAAGATTGTCTTTTTATTTATATAGAGGGAAGGGAGGGAGGGAGAGAGAGAGGGAGAGGGGGAGGGGGAGGGAGAGAGAGAGAGAGAGAGAGAGAGAGAGAGAGAGAGAGAAAGAGAGAGAGAGAAACATCAATGTGTGGTTGCTGGGGGTCATGGCCTGCAGCCCATGTGTGTACCCTTGTAACAGGGTGCAGCCAAGAGGGCAGCCTAAAATGGGGATCTGTAATAACATCCAGAAGAGCCTGGAGATAATTGGCTGCACGCCACAGGGCCACACCTGCCCAGAATCTGGCAGCTGTAGCCAATTGTGAGAGGAGCCGGAAATGGGGCTTCAGAGGAAGGTTGGCGCTGGGATTTAAACCGAGACGCGGCAGCCATTTGAGGGGGAGAACCATGCACAGCCCTGCAAGAGAGAACCACACAGCTTGAGCAGAGTGAAGACTCTCGCGGCCCTGAGGGAGAGAACCACGCGGCTCTGGCAGAGTGGGGACTCCCGCGGTCCGGGGAGACAGGACCACGTGCCTTTGCCAGAGTAGGGACCCCCACAGCTTTAGGAGATACGGTACTCTGCACTGGGCAAAGGGGGAAGGAAGGAAGGACTGTGTCTGTTTGTGGGTGCTTTAAGGGACTTTGGGATTTTTGATAAAGACATTAGATCCCTACTTTAAGTTTGTATAGCATTAAATAAACATTTCCTTTCCTTTTCACAAATCTCTGGCATTGAGAGACGTCTTTCCTCTGGCGGCGGACATAACAGTCCTGGGGGCTTCTTTCAGTAATACTATATCGTCTCAGGCCCCCCCTTGTTTGTTCTGTAACACCCTGACTGGGAATCGAACCTGCGAGACTTTGGTTCGCAGCCCATGCTCAATCCACTGAGCTACGCCAGCCAGGGCTAATAAAATATATTTTTAAAAAAGATTAAATAGAATTTAAAATTCCATTCCTCAGAAGCACTGGTACGCTTCAAGTGCTCAGCACCCACATGTGGCTAGTGGTTACTATATTGAAGTTCACAGACAAAGAGCATTTTCATGATCACAAAAACTTTTGGACTGCTATAGAGATTAATCTGTGTTGAATAAATTCTCATGCCCCCTTGAACCACTAGGGTGGTAGCTGTAGTAGAAGAATGAGTTAACCAAGTGAAAAGAGAACTTAAGGGAACACGAGCCAGTATACAAAGGTCCATCCAAACTCCACATGAGCATTCTTCACTGCCAATCTCCAAAGATTACTGGCACAAGGGTATCCACGTGGAATCGGGTAGCAAGGTAGATTCCGTGAGAAAAGGAACATAGAAATACAGTCTTGCGATAAGCTAAGGTTAACATGCATGTGAGACATCAGGGACACAGATTCTTAAGATAAATTAATAAAATTCTGAAGAGCCTAACCCGCAACGGGTGCAGTGACCTTCCCTCAATGATCAACTGGCACCAAAATGGAATCAATTTTCTTAACATCCTCGTAAATAAGTTAGCTTTTGCTTTTTTATTTCCATATTTTATAATTAGTAATACTGAAATATTAAATAAATAGCATGAACATCATTATAAATCTTCATACATAATGCCAAAATCTTTAATAGCTACCAGAAAAGTATATATATAGTAAATAAATCTCACTAACATTTTGAATCTATGACCTAATCACTATGAATACCTCATTACACTAAAATTGTTTAATTTCTCTGCTTACTACAGAAACACTTTTCATAGTTTCCATATTTCTTCTTGGGTGACTCATCATGTAAGCCATACTAAATTGATGTCTGATAATAACTACATATTTGCATAAATGGTCAAAAATTTTCTATTCCAGTCTGTTCTTTTAATTCTGGTAATCATTATGTAGATGCAGGTTCTTAATTATGCAGCTTTTCTATTATGTTTATTTTAATTCTATATTTGGAAATGCAGTATTTTTGTCTGAATTTTTCATTTAACCACATTTATGTCATTCTTTGTTCATTCTTTCTTGCATCTTAGACTTTTCTTCTGCTTGAAGTTAAATCCCTTATGGCAAACTGTTATTTACTAAAATTTCCCTTATTTTCTAAAGATATTTTCATTGAAATAGAAATCTAGGTTGACAATTACTTTTAAGATTTTATTTATTATGTTTAGAGAGAGGGGAAGGGAGGCAGAGAGGGACAGAGACATCAATAGGTTGCCTCGGTTTCCTCTCACACGAAGCCCCCCACCAGGGACCTGGCCCACAATGCAGGCATGTCTCCTAATCAGGAACCAAACAGGCAGGGTATCTTTCGGACTGTGGAAACAGTGCCCAAGCCACTGAGCCACACCAGTCACGGTGACAAGCAGTTTCTTTCAGCACACTGAGGTTATTTCATTATCTTTTGGCTTCCACTGTTGCTATTCAGAACTCATCTGTAATCTACTTTGAAGGTAATCTCCCCCCCAACCCCAACCCCCGTTTTTAAAAATGTTTTGTCTTTGGTTTTCTAGTTTCATTGTGTGTCTAGATACAGATTTCTTTTTATCCAGTATGTCTGTCATTCTCTGGGCTTCTTGACTAAGGATTACTAACATTCAGTTGTGGCAAATTCTCAAGGATTGACTCTTCAGGTACTATCTCGCCCCCTTTTCTATCTCCCATCCTACTGAGACACTCAGATTAACTCCATGTTAGTCCTTAAATCTCTTTCCCTCTTGTATAGTTTTCTCTCTGAACTAAACACTATCTTATCTTCTAACTTACCTTCTAGGTCACTAATTCTTCACCTCTGCTTATTCTGTTATTGAAACCACCTACCGAACTCCGTTTATAACTTTCATTTCTAGAATTTCTATTTGTTGCTATGCCACATTTTATCATTTCCTACTCCTTGAAGAGTTTCCAGCTTGACAAATTTCTTTAAACATAATAGGGATAATTGTTTCATAGTCTCTAATAACTTAAAAATCTCAAGTTTTATAGGTATATTTCTGTTGTTTCAGGTGGTTCTTGCTCATACTCATGGTACTCGATCCCATGTATTTCTGATTATGTCCTGACAACTTTACATTAATAAATTATTTTAAATTTGAGGCCCACCATGAAGGTAGTTTCCTCCAGGTACCTGGAAATACTACCTGCCTGGGATCACCATAATCCCAGTTCAAGGCTTCAGGCTCCTTGGACTACCAAGAAGATGTTAACCCAGACCGGCGCAAATAGGGATATAAGCTGGTTTACTTCTCAGGTGTCTTTTTTGCACCTCCAGCTTAATGACAAGAGTCTCCAATATAACCCCTGAATTTTGTGCAGGTTTTCAACTTTGATTTCTTTCTTTTTTCTTTTTTAAATAGTGTGCTATTTTGTCATTAACCAGAACATGTTATTTTTATTTGTTTGTTTTAGAGAGAGAGAAACATCAATTTGTTATTCCATTTACTCATTCATTGGTTGATTCTTGTATGTACCCTGACCAGGGATCAAACCCACAACCTTGGCTTATTGGGATGATGCTCTAACCAACTGAGCCATCCAGGCAGGGCTGAACTTTGATTCCTGAGCCTCTCACCTCACAAGGTCTGCAAACCTCAAGTCAATTTGGTGATACTAGCAAACGCCCACAGGGCAAAGGTAATTCTGAATTCTCATATTGGAGTTCCCATTTTCTTTTTAATATTAGCCTTTTCACATTACCCCTCCAAATTCCTCTCTACCTTATCAACTTTTTGGTATTTTTACCAACAGTTGGCTTTATCATTTTATAACATTCTTCTGAGTTCCACCAACTCCAGGAACCACACCTTACAATGGCCTTCATTCTCAAGAACAAGGTATGAATTAGCCACGTTATGAGGCTACAAATTCTCAATTCAAGCCATCTCAGGTAAAGAAGGGAATTTTTTTTATTTTTAAGTATTCAGTCTAAAGGTTGCACTGACTCTACTACACACAGCTAACCCTATCTCTACTCCCTCCCTGTGGGCCTGCCTCACTTGAGCAGATGAGATGGGTTTCTGCCCAAAAACAGAGGCAACAGCCACAAACATCTTCAAGTTGACCGCACACCTGTACTGTAACCCCAGACGCAACAGACTATTGTATCTTCCTCCTACTCTCTGCACAAAAGTTTTAGGAGTTTGTGTCACAAGCTTACCATAACCAAGCCTACTGTAGCAAGAACCACATGAAATAGGAACACAGGCAGCTACTCACAAGGCAAAACAGGACCCTCAGTGGAGAAAGGCATGAGAAAAGCACGCCAGGAACACAAATCACATCAGCTACCTAAGTCGTCTTCTTTCAATTTCCTTCATCCTTCCATTCTGAGTTTTTATGTGTTGTGTCCCTAATTTGATTTTAATCCTCCTTTATGAGTTTCAAAGATGAACTAATTGGCCTGTCCCTGTTTCATTTCCTTACCTTTTATCCTTGTCAGCTATTGTTTCATAGATACCTGCATGGCCTTCTTTTATCTTTCTCAAAACAGACTCCAGCCACTCTTTAAAACTTTCTTGTGTTTCTGGTTGGAGATCCATTTCAGGGATTAGGCTTCACTGTGTCCTTACTGGTCTGTTCTACCTCAACATATGCCAATCACTAATTGCACATAATTTTTTCATTTGCCCATATTTCTGCTTTGAATTTACTGATCCTTGTTGTTAATACTGAATAGCAGAATAACAAAAACTAAAGTGAGCCAAAGAGCTCTTGAAGATTTTCACACACATTATCATCATTCTTAACAAAAAAAACTGGTGTTGCTCTGAATATTTTTTATTATGTCGATCTCTAAAATATCACTAAATTTTCAACACACATCTGCTTCAAATTAAGTTTCAGGTCAGATTGGTAAGTGAGAGAGGTACCATAACCCTAATCTGTTGTTTTTTTTTTAATTACATTCATACCTTTTCTTCCTTGTGCTATTATGTTGTTTTCAACAAACATGTTCCCATTCCAAACTTACAATGTACAATCTAATCAAGAAGAAAATGTAAGATTTTAAAAAAGATTTTATTTATTTGTTTTTAGAGAGGGATGTGAGAGAGAAAGAGAGAGAAACATCAATGTGTAGTAGCTGAGGGTCATGGCCTGCAACCCAGGCATGTACCCTGACTGGGAATCGAACCTGTGACACTTAAGATATTTTAGTGCAACCATTTTGTTGTATTATTTTATAAATAAGCCCAACCTAGAAAGATTAGCTATCTTACTAAGGTCACCCAGTTAATTTTCTAACAAAGGACTAGAATCCATATCTCCAAATTCCAATCTACCTCTTTCATGCACAATAATAATCAAAGATGGGTTAAAAAAAAAACAACCCAAGGTAAATAATTATATAGTACATAGGCTGTAACACTAGGCAATCTTTATGAGGCAGTAAACTAACTGTCCCTCATTGCAAACAAACGGAAGCAAAAATATATCTTTTTTGTTCACGATACAAAGATTATGGATGAGTTGAGGAGTACCTGATTTATATCAACATCAGTCAAGTTCTACAAAGAAAATAAAGGATTTGGCTCAAAGATAAACATGTGGATGTGTTACAGAACAACTGTCTAATGAACATGTAACTTACAGCACAAAACATTGCTGACAGGCGCAAACAGACAAACTTATCCCCTTTAACAGATAAACAGTGTGAGAGTTGGGTTTAAATGACAGTTTTGGCCCTGGATGGTGTAGCTGAGTGGATTGAGTGCAGGCTGTGAACCAAAGGGTCACTGGTTTGATTCCCAGTCAGGGCATATGCCTGGGTTATAGGCCAGGTCCCTAGAGTGAGCGTGTGAGAAGCAACCACATGTTGCATCCAGCAAACACGAGAACAAATGTCGGAGACTTTCAGGGTATCAAAGGTGTTGCTTTGTTGTCCAAGTTTAACCTGTGCAGAGGCGAACTCTCAAAGTGTCCGGAGAAACGGTACCCACACGGGCTGCAGAAGAGAGTCGCGCCGAGTGCTCACATCTAGGTCCTTATATAGGGGTTTTGGCGCGAGCAAGCAAGCAAGCGTTTCACAGAAGCTGATGTAGCGGTTAGCTATTTGCTTACAGAGACCGCGTGCGGGAATTTCAAACTAAGCATTCTTGCATAAGGCGGGAAGGCAGGATATTTGTTCAGTAACCTAGTAATCTCCTGGCTCTAGCTAGCTAGGTTCCTATTTTCTCATGGTCTAAGTTTTTCTCTACTCCTTACATTCCCCCGTTTTCTTCTGGGGGTTTGTCAAACCCTTGACTCTTCATCATTAGGAATAATGGTATAGGGTTGAGATAGAACCATTAGCTTTACTACTTCTATTCTTTCTTTAATAAAGGCTATGACTTTATTTAGAATACAGGGCCCTATAGTAACTAATAACAGAAGCAAAAGAAGGGGTCCTGCAAGTGCAGATAAAAGGGTGGTTAGCCATGGGGAAGTATTAAATATAGAGGCATACCAGTTGGAGTTTTCTTCTTCACTGTCTCTTTCTTTGAGTCTTTTGGTTAAAGTCTTGATATTCTCCCTTATTACCCCTGAATGATTGGCATAAAAACAGCATTCTTCTCCTAAGGCAGCACAAAGTCCTCCCTGCTTGAGGAATATGAGATCTAATCCTCGTCTGTTTTGGAGAGCTACTTCTGCTAGGGAGTCTACTTGACGCTCTAGATATATTACCTGATCTTGAAGGAGAGAGATGTCCTTGGTAAACATTTGGGATAATCTCCTTAGGCTTAGTTCTCCCCGTATCAAAGATGCCGCTCCTAATGCTGTTGAACCTACTATACCTTTGGTAGCTACTATAGGAACTAATCATGGTGCACGAGTGACCCGTTGAGGAAGCCCTAAGAGGAAGTTAGGATTTCCACCATATAAATACACTTGTGATATTATGTAGGCACTTACACATAATTCTGGGCTAATTGCTATTAGACACTTATAGATACCTTGAGTACATACAAACCAAATACCTTCTGGTGCCTGCATGACCTGGGGCGCTTTCCTTGTAAGGGATACATTTTGAAGGTCTATACAATAGTCACTATAATTAGAGGTTAATACAAAATTGGCCAACAAATAACAAGTCCCTCTTCCGTGGAATTCAGCTAGAGTTAGCCCTTCCTCCATGATACATGCATCAATTTCTTCCATGTGTTCCTTACTCGGGCTCCCTTGTAATACTGTAATATTTGGGGCTAGTTCTCCCCCTTGGGAAGTATTTGCTCCTAATCCAATATAAAATGGAGGTCTAGGGCTTAAACATAACCAACAGGATTCAGTTACACTTGGCTGTGTACTGTTAAAGAAAGGAAACACTTTATCTAAAAGCTCTAAGACTGAATTATCTTGATGATGCGGTCTCTCTAGGAAGGGGTTAGGAGTACGGCCTATAACAGGCAGCCGTTGCTCGGCTATCTCAGGCTCCGTGGGAGTTGGACTAAGGTCTTCTGGACTAGTTGAGTTTTCGGCTATTCGTCTAGGAGGCTCCGTCGGGGGTCTCATAGGAGGCAGTCGTGGGGGTAGTCTGCCCCCAGCTCCTATAAATGGAGGCTTATATTTAATGGGTAATTTTCTCACAGTAAAAAATGTTCCTGGGTCAGTTCCCAATGTATACAATCTAATTCCCCATGTACGACCCTTAACCCACTCTGGGTCAGTTGGATGTAGAACTGTTATACTTACTGGGTTACAATTTCTTATTTTACATAGAGCAGTGTCTCCCTTGTGTCTGGTAAGCTTAATATGTGAATCACTTCCTCCTCCAGGGGTCCATTCTAATGGGCTTACTATTGTTTCACAACCCCAGCTTTTACAATAAAAGTCACCTTCATATCCACACCCTCGTGCCCGTTTCCTATCTGGAGTGGGACACCCATATGCTGTTGTTCGACTTAGTTGTTTGTGCAGGAATTCTTCTTCATCTTTCACTAATGGCCTTAAACGGCGCTCCTCCACCCACAATTTCGGAAGAGGTATACAGATTGCTGCTTCCCAATCTGTCAGAGAGTGATGAGTCCCACAGACTGTCTCCAAAAAGTTTAGAGAGATCAATAGTCAGGTTAAGTGTCTCTTCCCCTCCCCAAGTATAATTCTCAGCAAGCGCAGTCCCATCTGCCGTTCTAATTAAGACCCATTCCTGTCTCTCTAACCCTGAGCAGGCCAGACACCAGGATACTACCAGCCCTAGACAGAGGAGAAGGTGAGTTTCAAGGGTTCTCCTGGCTGTTGCTTGACTTGCCATTTTTGCTGGCTATCCCTGGGCAGTTGGGCTGGCTTAGTGTGGGAGAGATGGATCCAGTAGGGCTTCTCGGCCACCCGAACTGTGGAGGGGGTACTTAGCAGTACTTGAAAGGGCCCAGTCCACTGAGGCTCTAGGTTGCCCCTCCTATGGTTCAGGATCCACACCCACTGTCCAGGTTCTGGTGCTTCCGGTAGTTTGGCACCTTCAGCCTTATCCACCTGGATCGCCTGTCGGAGGGTCCGCACCTCACGTCGAATATGCTGCAGTGCCTGTAAGGACTTTAAGAAGTTATGATTAGACATTTCCAGTTCTTCAGTGGTCAGTCGGGGTACAAGTGGTACCGGCTGCCCAAACATGATTTCATATGGTGTCCATTTCTTCAGGTAAGGGGTACACCATGTCCTAAAAAGGGCAAAAGGGAGTAGCTCCACCCAGTTTTTGCCGGTCTCCTCTCTTAACTTAATTATGGTTTCTTTAAGAGTCCTATTCATCCTTTCTACTTGTCCTGAGCTTTGTGATCTATATATACAATGTAACATCCACTTAATACCTAATTTTGTGGCTAGTTCCTGTGATATGGCAGATATAAAGGCCGGCCCATTGTCTGAGCCTAGGGCAAGGGGTATGCCATACCTGGGTACAATTTCCCAACACCGTGGATGCTGTTTCTCCTCGGGTGGGGAATGCTTTTACCTACCCGGAGAAGGTGTCTAGTAAGACTAATAGGTACCTATAGCCATACTTTCCAGGGGTCTTTTCAGTGAAGTCTATTTCCCAGAGTTCCCCAGGAGTGCCTCCTCTATACCTAACCAAGGGAAGCAGTTTCTTACTTGGTGGGTTCACTTTAGCACACGTGCTACACCTGGAGACAATTGACTGGATAATACTTCTCATTCCTGGGCTATAATAGTACCGGCACATTAATTGCTCTAACTTATTTTGTCCTAGATGTGTGCTGGTGTGAATGTCTTTAATAATTTGCCTTATGAGTCCTTGGGGCAGGCAGAGTCTTGAGCCTGGTAATTCTATCCATCCTTGCTGATTCTGCGTTCCCCCCAGTCTCTTTCCATCTTGCTTTTCTTTGGGTGTATAACTGGGGTGAGGGGGCAGCATAGGCGGAGGTAGGAGAGGTAGTACAGTCTCTGGGGAGCCATACGCGGCCTCCCTCGCAGCTGAGTCTGCTAGCCAATTCCCCTTTTCGACTGGTGAATCTCCTTTTTGATATCCCTTGCAGTGGATAATGGCAACCTTAGTAGGTAACCATATAGCATTTAATAGAGTGAGGATTTCATCCTTATTCTTAATGTCCTTCCCTCCTGCAGTTAGGAGGCCTCGTTCCTTGTATATGACTCCATGTATATGGGCAGTGGCAAAGGCACATCTGCTGTCAGTATAAATGTTGGCAGTTTTTCCCTCCGCCATCTGCAGGGCTCGAGTTAGCCCAATTAACTCAGCCCGCTGTGCAGAGGTTCCTGCAGGCAGAGCCTTCTGCCATAATATTTCATCTTCAGTGGTCACTGCTGCCCCTGCATGCCTTAACTCGTCCGTGACAAAACTGCTACCATCCGTGAACAAAGTCAAATCAACCTTTTCATGTGCCTGGTCTTTCAAATCTGGATGGGAGCCAGTCACTGTGTCTAGAATCTGTTTGCAATCATGGGCTATAGTAGAGTCCGGCATGGGCAGAAGGGTAGCCGGATTGAGGGCCGTGGTCTCCAGGAAACGAACCGATGGCGAATTAAGCAGCTGTGCCTGGTAGTGCGTTAGCCGGGTGTTGGATAGCCACCGATCAGGAGGTGCCCTGAGGACCTGTTCAACATAGTGTTCGCTGATCACCTGTATGTCCTGGCCCAAAGTCAATTTGCTTGCCTCTTTGACTAGGACTGACATGGCGGCAAGTGCCCTCAGGCAGGTGGGCCACCCAGAGGCTACTGGGTCTAACTTCTTGGATAGATAGGCCACTGGTCTCTTCCATGGCCCGAGTTCCTGGCTGAGTACTCCTAGTGCAATTCCTCCCTTCTTGGCCACAAATAGCCAGAAGGGCTTAGCCGGATCAGGCAGAGCCAGGGCCGGGGCAGCCACTAATGTTTCCTTAAGGGCTTGGAATGCCTGCCTCTCCTTATCGGTCCATGTGAATGATTCCTCCTTTCCCCGGGTCAATTTGTGTAAGGGTCTGGCCAATTCTGCGAAACCCAGGATCCAGAGTCGGCAGTATCCTACCGCTCCCAAGAATTCACGCACCTGTCATTTGGTGGTGGGCTCCGGGATTTGCAGGACCGTCTGGATCCGCTGGCTGGACAAGGTCCTCTGGCCACCCTGCAAGTTATACCCCAAGTAACTTACAGTTTGAGTCACGATTTGGGACTTCTTGGCAGAGACCCGATACCCCATCTGTTCGAGATCCTGCAGTGTCTGTGGTAGCCACTTCACAGTCTTCCTCGCTTCTCACGGCTATGAGGATGTCATCAACATACTGCAATACCACCACTGACGGGTGTGATGACTGAAAGGCCCGCAAGTCCTTACTTAGGGCCTCATTAAAAATGGTGGGGGAATTCTTGAACCCTCGTGGCAGCTGAGTCCAGGTGAACTGGCCCACTAACCCGTTCTCGGGATCATTCCACTCAAAGGCAAAGATGTCTTGGCTCTGGGGTGCCAGCGGGATACAGAAAAAGGCATCCTTCAAGTCTAGGACCGAATAATAGGTGTGTGTTGGAGGCAACGAGCTTAACAGGGTATACGGGTTGGGCACCGTAGGGTGGATTGTCTCTACCCTCACATTCACCTCCCATAAATCCTGCACGGGGCGGTAGTCAAGTGTCCCCGGCTTCTGGACTGGGAGTAGAGGGGTGTTCCAGGCTGACTGGCACTGTCGGAGTATCCCTGCTTCGAGTAGGCATTGCAAGTGCCGTGCGATCCCCTGCTTGGCTTGTGCTGGGACCAGATACTGCTGAATTCTGACCGGGCTGGCAGTGCTCAACAATTGCACCAGGATGGGTGGTTGGTGAGCCACCAATCCAGGTGGACTGGTCTCCGCCCATACACCAGGCATCTTTGCTAAGAGATCGTTCGGGACCCCCGCTGTCTCCTCCTAACCTTCTTGGATGGTGGCCAGTAGGTATTCCTCAGACGGCGGAACAGTTATGTATAGGTTGACTCCGGCTTCCCGGCTTTCTGAGGAACCGTCTACTTGCCTGAAGGTAATGGTAGCCCAAAGCTTCTGTAATAAATCCCACCCGAGCAATGGGTAGGGGCAGTCTGGAATGACTAGGAAAGAGTGAGTAATTGTTCCTTTTCCTAGGTCAGTTACTCGTGCAGTGGCCCATGGATATGCTTCTGCCTTTCCCGTGGCCCCTACTATTTTGGTAGTTGCTTTCTGGATCTGTCCTTGAGGTTGCTTTAAAACTGAATAGGTGGCTCCCGTGTCGACCAGGAAGTCTATAGGCTTACCTTCGACTGTCAAGGTTACCAGGGGCTCCTGGGAGCCAACTGGAATGGAGCCCTGGCTTCGTCAGTCCAGGGTTTGGAGCAACACGTCGGGGCCCTTTTGCGGCTCTAATCCTTCTGCCATTAACTTGGGACAGTTCCGCTTCCAATGTCCTTTCTCTTTGCAGTACGCACATTGGTCTTTATCTACTCGCCGCCTCTGACTTCTCTGTGGGCCCCCTCCTTTTCCTTTACCCTTAGTTGGGGGCTGCTGTGCTGTCAGTAGAATTTTGGCAACTTCTTTTGCCCTTCCGACTTCTGGGTCATCTCTATTCACATAAACCTTTTGAGCTATCTCTAGCAACTTACTTCTATTCCCTCCTTCAAATCCTTCCATTTTCTGTAGTTTTCTTTTAATGTCTGAGGCAGCCTGTGTTACAAAAGCTATGTTCACCAGCCTTCGATTTTCCTCTGCCTCAGGGTCCAGGGGAGTATATACTCTATATGCCTCCATGAGCCTTTCTAAGAATGCAGCGGGGGATTCTTCTCTGCCTTGAATAACCTCGCTAACCTTACTAAAATTTGTAGGTTTCCTAGCTGCTGCCTTGAGCCCCCTGAGTAGAGCCCGGCGATACTGGAGGAGCACGTCTCTTCCCCCAGTAGTGTTGGGGTCCCAAGCAGGGGTTTGAGATGGAAGGATGTCCTAGACCTCCCCTCTTTCAGGCATAGTTTCTCCCTCCTCTCCGAGTATAGCTTTTGCAGCCTCCCTTACAATATGGTCTCTTTCCTCTGACGTGAAGAGAGTCTGCAAAATCTGCTGACAATCATCCCAGGTTGGCTGGTGAGTCCCGAAAATAGTCTCTAGGAGGGAAATCAGTCCCTGCGGTTTTTCAGAAAATGGGGGATTCTGATGCTTCCAATTATATAAATCACTAGTAGAAAAGGGGACATAGATCAACCGTGGGGGCGCCCGCGATGGAGCATCCGGCGCCGGGGGCACCTCCCGGAGAGGCAAGATGGTGGCCCCTCCCGCCCCATAAATGGCCCCTCCCCAAGTGTGTGGTGGGCTCATAAGTCCGATGACCCCTGGCAGAGAGGAATCTGGCTCCTCCCTACGAGGGTAAGGAGGAGGTGCATTCACTGGGTCTAGATGGTCCTCCGGTGGACCGGACAAAACTGGGTACAACCTAGGCTGAGCTCGGGGAGGTTCTGGGGCGGGTGCTGTGTCTTTTCCCTTCCCCCCATTTTTAGGTGTGGCCAGGCAAATCGCCCGCCTCCCCCGCTGGCTCCCTCGCAGGCACTTCTTTATGTACCCCGGCCTTTCTGTTGCAATGTCTACCCAAACATCAATATAAACAAATTGGTCGGGATGGGGAACCCTGTATACTGTGGCCCGCACTGCAAACAAGATGGGCAGATCAAAAGTACCCTCAGCGGGCCATCCCACATCAAAGGTGGGCCATTCCAATTGGCTTAGCGTCCGCAGGAACTCAGGATCCGGCGGTGGTCTGCCATAGCTTCGGGCCCGCCTCTGGAAATCAGAAAAATTCTTTAATAGACAATCAAGTGGGGAGCCAGGAGCCGATTCTTGCTGCCCCATCTTGGGAGGGCTTAAATTAAAAACGACCAGCACACCACACAGACAAACAAGGCAACAGACAAGGCATTTTCACGAAGACACAAACCTTGGACGTACCTAATATGCAACACACCACACAGACAAACAAGGTACAGAGCTCAGTCGCTTGCCTGCCTGGCCTGCCCTCTCGTGAGATGATGCCGATCTTGGCTAAGGTTGCCTGATCAGAGTCCGGGTTAGACTGCCAACCGTTATGCCGTATGATCTGACACAGGATTCGCAGGTTAGGGCCCTCTCATGCCCCGTAGGCTTTCCCGTGGGGCTACAGACACATTCATTTACACACACTCTAGTCTTAACGCCTACAAACTAAAGCTAATCGCAGCACAGCGAGGCGCAAAAGGAAGGGAATCTAACGTGACCGGTCTCTATTTAATTACAAAAACAAGATTCCAGGGGCGGCGTCCCGCCTACTACCGCAGGGTTATTTGCTCCGGAGCCCAGAAACCAGGAACCAAAAGAGGATCCTTCAGTAAATACTTACACTGCCCGTTCGGTCTCCGAACCGAAACTCTACCGAGGGAGATCTCACTGGGGCCTCCAAATGTTGCATTCAGCAAACGCGAGAACAAATGTCGGAGACTTTCAGGGTATCAAAGATGTTGCTTTATTGGCCAAGTTTAACCTGTGCAGGGGCAAACCCTCAAAGTGTCTGGAGACACGGTACCCACATGGGCTGCAGAAGAGAGTCGCGCCGAGCGCTCACATCTAGGTCCTTATATAGGGGTTTTGGTGCGAGCAAGCAAGCGTTTCACAGAAGCTGATGTAGCGGGTTAGCTATTTGCTTACAAAGACCGCTCGCGGGGATTTCAAACCAAGCATTCTTGTATAAGGCGGGAAGGCAGGATGTTTGTTCAGTAACCTAGTAATCTCCTGGCTCTAGCTAGCTAGGTTCCTATTTTCTCATGGTCTAAGTTTTTCCCTACTCCTTACACATCGATCAGTTGCCTCTTGAATGCACCCCACTAAGGACCGAAACTGCAACCCAGGCATATGCCCTGACCAGGAATTGAAATGGGAACCTTTCACTTTGCAGAACAATGCCCAACCAAGCCACACCAGTCTGGGCCATCTATCTGCTATGTAACCAGTTCCAGAGGCTAGCTATTTCAATTGTAAGTTCACTATTTGCAAGGTAGACATTAGTCTCTACAATACATTATACACATACATTACAAATGGCATACTCCTCAGCTGTAAAAAAAGAAGAAAGTTTTACCCTTTGTGACAGCATGGATGGACCTAGAGTACATACGCTAAGTGAACTAAGCCAGTCAGAGAAATACAAATACTGCATGATTCACTCATATGTGGAATCTGATGAACAAACTGAACAAACAAGCAAAATACCTAGAGAGTAGGATGACAGCTATGGGGGTGGGATGGAAGGAAAAAGGATTCATGGACATGGACAACAGTGTGGTGATTGCAGGGGGGAGCAGGCTATAAGTGGGATAAATGATAATGGAAAAAAAGACAATAAATAAACTTAAAACAAACAAACAAACAGCCCTGGCTGGTACAGTTCAGTGGATTGAGCGCTAGCCTGTGAAACCAAAGGGTCGTTGGTTCGATTCCCAGTCAGGGCACATGCCTGGGTCCCCAGTGTGGGGTATGTGGGAGGTGTCCACACTGATGTTTCTCTCCCTCTCTGTTTCTCTCCCTTCCTCTCTCTCTAAAAATGAAACAAATAAAATCTTTAAAAAAATACAATAAAGAAAAAAAATAAATGTAGATGTTCTGTCTACAAACCAGGGCTCATTTTAACCAGATACCCACCCTAAATAAGACCTCTTCACTACTCTCTGCTTCTATAATTATACTATAATATAATCATATACAATTCTTGCTAAGGGAAAAATATCATTTCCTTTGCCATATTACAAAAACAAAAACAATTTAACAATCACAAGGAGAAAAATCCCAGGATGAACAAGTCTTGGTCCTCCCAGACTTTATATTCTCCAGAGTTTCTGGAGATTAACTTTGTAGTCAAAACTGCAAAATTTTCATTTCCTTAGGAAATTCAATTTCTCAAAAGTATTAAACAGTATTTTTATGGCTAGTATTTACTGAATGCTTATTGTATGCCAGACACCATCCTAAGCACTTTAACTCATTCTATCTTCAAAGCTGTGAAAGAAAAACAGATTCTATTATCATCACCCCACCTTTAAAAGAGGGAAACTAAGACACAAAGATGGAAAGTGAACTGCCAAGGTAACGTCACTAGGAAGCGGCAAGAACCAGGCTTTGAATCCCGGTAGTCTGACTTCAGGACTTATGTCTATATTCACTAAGTGATATTCCCTCTCTCAGTTATGAATTCATTTTGCCACGCAAGTTATACACTTTTTAAATAAACCAATTCCCTAAAACTACTCTATAGTTTTAATCTTACAACTAAATCCTCCATCAACTCTTGACAATCCATGACTACATTAAACTTTCTCTCACTCTTCCACTAGGCCAACATGGGAAACAGCAGAGTAGTAAGTAGTTTCAGAAACAACCATCGAATACAAGGATGATACAAACAAAGAGAAAAAAGGAAAAAATAAAAAAACACCTGCAGTGATAAGCGCTCCAGTAAAGGACAAAACACAAGGAAAATGGGAAAGGCAGAAGGAAGAAAAGAATGGAGAATGAATATCAAGATAATAACCTCAGCACTTCTGATTTATCCACGTAATTTTTCCAGTCTGCATATATCCTCCAGAATACTAACTGTTAATGTTACCGCCCCAGGCAGGTAGCCTCAGCTATACTTTCTTAATCCAATAATCAAATAATATTCTTCAAATGCTTTGCTGCCATTTTAAGCCCACTGAATACAATGAATTTTAACTCTATAATTACAATGAACTGATTAATTGAATTTCTTATGTTCTTTCAGTTAGTAACAATGAATAAGTTTAACCCAAATAAATGTATACAACTTTTGAAGAAAAATGTTATGATCTTTAGTAGGTTGATATTAATAAAATTCTTGACAATTATCTTTCAAATAAATTGCCTCTAACACATTTTTGAAAAGTGAAATACCATTCTTAGAATAATACTTCTCAAAAAACTCTTCAAAAAAATGCTTTCCCCTAGACATATATAAAAATTACTTGATCAGCATCGGCAGAGCCCAAAGATTAAGACAATTTCACGTTAATTATAAGCACAACCCTTAAGAAGAGGACTGCAATATTTAAAACTCATGTTGTCTTTGTTTGAAATTTTATTTCTAGAGAGAGGGAAAGAGAGGGAGAGAAACATCAATGTGAGGTTGCCTCTTGTGCGCCCCCTAGGAGAGGTGGGGGCCCAGCATGCAACCCAGGAATCTGCCCTGACTGGTAATCAAACCAGCCACCCTGTGGTTCACAGGCCCAAGTTCAATCCATTCAGCTACACCAGCCAGGGTAAAAACTCACATTTTCAATAAAGAATAAAACAATGGTAGAACTGAAATGAAATGCAATGTAAACAGCTAGTCACCAGTAATCAGAGAAAAAGTTAAGTGTTTAGAAGGTTTTCAGTGTTTTATTCACTGCTCCTTTACATAATAACAACAGCCTGGGTTAGAGAGCTTGTCTTCTATATTTTATGTTTTAGAACACACCATCAAGCTAAAAATCATCAGAAATGATAGACCCTAATTGTAAACCAATCCCATTCCTCCTAGTGAAAGGTTTTCTTAGGCTCCTCCAAGGAATAAATGCTGATCAGCCACAAAAGTAGGCAGTATAGAGCTTTATTGGGGTTTGCGCACCCAGGTGAGATTTCCCTGTCCGCAGGGAACGGGGTCAGGAAAGCTACATGGAACACGGAAAATGGCGGGTTTTATTTTGGGTTGGCTCTCCATGGGACCTGGGGATTGGTCCCTTGTGAACAAAATGGCAACATGTCACTGATGGTTTCCCTTGCACCCTGGTTTGACGTGGGCCATCCCTTCTGGGTTACAGTTCAGCCGCCATTTTTATTGTAGTCCGGCCGCCATTTTGTCCTCCCCTGCCCATCCTGACACCTACCTAATTTGGCATTACTTTCCCCATTAAGAAATTCACTATATAAAAAAGTCTTTCTCAACAAGACTTGTGCCACAATAAAAAGAACCCAAAACCTATATTTTAATGCCAGACCATATAGTCATATTCTTAAAACTAAGCCAAATCCTGGGAGGTCTAAGTAGCTGAGGGAGGAGGGGCAGGAGCTCTGGCTGCTCTGCCAGCCTTAGCCTGGCCCAAGCTATCTCAGTCCCAAGCTCTAGCCCTATGACCCCACCTGTTCCAGTGCCCAGGCTTTGTACTCCAAGGTGGGGATGGGATGAGCTTTAGGCATCTCTGGAAAGAGAGAAATGCCTGTGCTGTGAATAAATTAACTAAGTGAGTAAGAGTCAATTATTGGATTCCTAATTTTGTTCTGTATTTAAATATCCTGGGCTCTTTTTAAAATGGAGACATTTTATTTTTTTAAACATTTAATTTTGTAATCATTGGTAATAAAAACTTTTAACTTTCAGTAAATTGTAAACAGCTCAGCTTATTTTTGTTTCTTTAAGATCTAGTTGTTGTTTTTTAAGATTTTATTTATTCATTTCTAGAGAGAAGGAAAGCGAGGGAGAAACACAGGAAAAGAAACATGGATGTGTGAGAGAACCAGGGATCAGCTGCCTCCTGGACACCCCCAACTGGGGAGCTGGCCCTCAAGACAGGCACCTGCCCTCCCTGGAAATCGAACCCACAACTTTTCAGTTAGCCGGCTGATGCTCAACCCACTGAAACACACCAGTCTGGGCAAGATCTAGCTTTAAAGTAATGAAATGCACCCATCTATAAATTTCCCTCACTTAAAACTTAATCTGCCAGTGTGAAAGGTTCTAAAGTATCAACACCACCAAGGAACTCGTTAGAAATGCTAATTACTTGGCCCCACCCAGGGAGGGACCTAGCAATTGTGTTTTAAGGAGTCCTCCAGGGGATGCTGATGCTCAAAGTAGTTTGAGAACCAGTGGCTTCCAGGTTGAGAGTCAGGTGGCCTAGATTCAAACCTTAGAGTCAAGGTTAACTTGACAGGGTGATCGAGAGTAAATTACCCAGCTTCTCTACTCTTGTTCCTCATCTATAGAATGGAATTACAGGATTGTTCTTTAAAGATTAAATAAGAAAACATATGGTAAGGGCTTCAGAGCAATGCCAGACACATAAAAAGTATTCAAATGTTAGCTGTTGTTAAAGCACTTGAACAGTTGTAGACCAGGAGGAGGACACAGGCAGAAAAGCCTTGAGTTTAATACCTAGTGAGTAGGTCAGACTCAGGAAAACAAGGCAGAACCAAACACATGCACACAGGAGAAAAAAGATGGTTGTCTAGAAGGGGCAGGCATACTGACTGGGATAAGGTAAGAACAGCCAATTCTGACCCAACAATATAGCCTTTAAAAAAGTGAAGACATATAAGCAAGAAGAACCTGAAGAACAGAAAAAGTCATTCTAGCCTACAGGTGTGAACGAAGATACTGAGAAGCAAGCTAAAGGAAAGCACAAGGCAGTAGACTACACTAGCTTAAGAATGGACAAAGCAAAAACATTTACAGTAGTCCCCCCTTATGCACAGCGTATACATTCCAAGACCCCAATGGATACGTGAAACCGCAGACAGTAGCAAACCTTGTATGTACTATGTTTTTTTAATACGTACATACCTTCCTCCTTGATCAACTTCAACTCTGCCGGAAATGTGGCAGCAGCTTCTCCAACAGCAGGCACAGCCTCTGCAGTGTTTACATTTCTCAGTCCAAACCTACTCCTGAATCTGTGTAACCACCCCTTACTTGCAGTAAATGGCTTGGTGTCACTCCTTTCAGAGGATCCCTTGCTGAAATGTTCATACAGAATCAGTGCTTTCTGGCGCAACATGCTGCCGTCAACAAGGACACATTTTCTGTTCATGTCTTCCACCCACAAACCTAATGCCTTTTCCATCTTACTAAGCATTTATCACGCACTGTGGCAGTAACGTTGGCAGTTTGAGGTGCAACAGCAAAACTAGCACGAATTTCTTTTTCCTTCTTCACAATTTCACGGATAGAAGATTCGTTCTTACTGTAGATCTTAGCAACCTCAGCATAGGATTTTTTTTCTTTCCTTATTAAGTCAAGAATTTTCACCTTTTCACTTAAAGGAAGCACTTTTCGGCTTCTTTTTGGCATATCCAAATTGGTAGCATCAGTACTCTTGCCCTTCGGGGCCATAATTAAGGAAAGTAAGTGTTAGTCGAACACCAGCACTGTATACCAAAAGAGTTGACAAGCGGCTGGTGGCGTGTGAGTGTGTATAGACTGGACAAAGGAATGATTCACATCCCGGTGAGACAGAGCAGGACCTCATCACTCTAACCGGAACAGAGAAAGAAATATAAAACTTACGAATTGTTTATTTCTGGAATTTTCCATTTCTGACCTCGACTGGAACGCGGGAAGCAAAATCGTGGATCGGAGGATGTCTACTGTAGTAGAAAGTCAGTCATCCCAAATGATAGGCTTTAGGTGGAAGGAGTGAAATGCAAGCCCTGCCTCCTCAGGGCAGTCTCCTGTACATTCTCATTTGCAAACTAGCTTCCCCTTTTGTCTCTTTAGCACCCAGAGACTACTCTTAGGCACTGTGGCCCATCCATCAATCCATTGTCTGCAGCAAAGTTGAATGCAGAAAGGGTGAGAAGTCTGCATCGGGCCCCACATTCGCTGAAGTGAGCACTACTTGAACTGGACCAGACATCTGAACACTCTCAGCCGCAAATTAGCACAAAACCATAGCACTAAAGAATAAGTAAATAAATAAACAAACCTCGCTTTAATAAAGAAAAAACTTGGGTAAGCAAATATGGAGGGGGGATGAAAGGCAAAGAAGACATTTTTTTTTTTGTCTTCCTCCCCCACTGAAACCCGCTTAGGTGCTGGCCCATTACAGACGGCTTATATTCGTGGCCTGAAGGCTGAGGTTTTCCTTCCGGTCATTGTGTTTATTTCCCCCACCAAAACCGGCCCAGCAGGGCAGGCGCGCCCGCCGGGCGGGGACAAAGCCCACCCCAGCTTCCACCTGGGCGAAGGCAGTGAAGAACCGAGACACGGAGTAGCAACGCTGCCCAATCTCACCCGCCCGCCGGCCGAAGTTACCAAGCACAGAAGCACCGCGGCACCGCCCCCGCCGCCCGGCGGCCAATCCGGAGAGCCTGCTGCCCGAGAGTACCAGCCCCGGAGACACAAGTTAACGCGACCCCACAGATCGAGCCTGACACCGCGGCGCGCACCCGCACCATCCGAGCCGGCCAATCAGCAGTCGGGCATGCGCAGCCGCAAGCTCGCTCGCGCGCTGGCCTCAAGGTTGAGACCCCCCACCATAACATGGCGCCGGCGCGCGCGCCCCTAACCCATGGGTACGGAGGCGCGCGCGTGCAACTGTCGCCCCCTGGAACCACGTCTGTTCCTGCCCAACCCCCAACGCCAGCCGCCCGAGGTTGGGGAACCGAAGTACCCCAACTCGGCCGCCGACAGTCCCTAAACTCTCCGTGCAGGTCCCAGAGGGGCAGTCTCAAATATTAAGACTGCTCGCGAGGGCAACTGGGGCGGGGGGCGGGGGATGAGGAGACATGGACTTACCCGAGTGCAGCCGCCTCCAGGCAGCGCCGGGGTAGGGGTGCTGAAGGAAAGTGAGTGTGAGCCGTGCGCAAGCTGTGGCGGCGACGGAGCAGCCTCAGGCTGAGGCGAGCTGACTAGCGGGCAGGAGGTGAGAAGGTAAGGGCCCGTGCGTCTCAGCCGAGCTTCTGTCAGCGCTGCAGGGCCTCGCTTAGCGCCCGGATCCAATCGCGAGGGACCCAGAGAGGAGCCGGGGTAACCGCGGCAGGCGGGCGGCCACGGCTAGAAAGCGCGTGTGGGGAAGCCGGGTAGGGGGCAATCAGTGGCCCCTTTTCTCTGTTCTCCGAGCTTCTCTTTCTCACGCTCCTTTTTTTTTTAAAAGTTTTAGTCCACCGCCCAGCGGGAGTTGTAGTCTCCGATGTGTACCCCTTAAGCGATGCTGGGGGGTGGTGGACTACAACTCCCAGAAAACCTCGCGCGGGCGAACACCGTGCCTTGGACGCGGAGAACTCTGCACCCTGCCCTCCGTGTAAGGATTGTCGGTGGAAGCGCGGTGTGGTGGGATAGAGAACGTGGCTGCATCTGGAGCCTGTTTGGCCCCCCGGGTGGGGGAGGGGAGCAGGGGCCAAAATCCAGACCGGTGGTGGCTCCTGCCTGTTCCTTGCGGAGCTCCAGCCACCTTCAGCCGCCGCCGAAGACTCGCACTTGCTCTTGCACCCGAGATTCCCTGCAAATTGCGAGACCAGGACACGGCAAAGGCCGGGGATCCCCAGGGTGACCTGGAGGCCTCCTTGCTCCTCCGGGGGATTTTCTCCGCCCTGCACCACCCTCTGGGACACAAAGAACTCCCGTTAGTTTTGTAAGCTTGCCTCAAAAGAAACATTTTGCCCGGACTTTGGACGGTGGGGGAGTGGGACTTCTGTTTTTATTTACCTCCTGCGGCTTTGCTCTCGTCTGCACTTGATACTTAAAAATAAAGTTGAGGAAAAGCCATGGAGTGGTAACAGACAACCTGATTTGTAGCCCGTTTTGTTCAAAGACTAAGCAGTTTTACTCAAAAGTATCCACCCACCCCATCCCCGCCAGTTATTTTTGACTTCTCAACTGTCATGATTAGCTCATGAATTTTGGAAATGCAGAGACATTACTGTTAACCTAAGTTAAAGTCAAAAGTTTAAAAAACTTGACCCAGAGATTATATACGTTAATATAAAGTGCGCGATTGACTGATTTTGTGATTTTTCTCCGCACTGGGGATTCAAGCAACGCCGGCCATCCTTCCCCTCCCCCTCCCCCTCCTCGGTAGGTGGCGACCACAGCAGCGCCTTTTCCAGCCTGTGCATCTGGCAAGAAAACTTTGCAGCCACTCTTGATGTGCAGCAGTCCCCCCTTATCCGCGGGAAAATACCTTTCAACACCCCCAGTGGATACCTAAAACCCCAGATAACACCAAGCCCTACATACACTGTTTTTTTCCTATACATACCTTCCTCCTTAATCAACTTCGACTCTGCCGGAAATGTGGCAGCAGCTTCTCCAACAGCAGGCACAGCCTCTGCAGTGTTTACATTTCTCAGTCCAAACCTACTCCTGAATCTGTGTAACCATCCCTTACTTGCAGTAAAAGGCTTGGTGTCACTCCTTTCAGAGGATCCCTTGCTGAAGTCTTCGTATAGGCTCAGTGCTTTCTGGCGCAACACAGTGCTGTCAACCGGAACACATTTTCTGTTCATGTCTTCCACCCACAAACCTAATGCCTGTTCCATCTTAACTAAGCATTTATCACACACTGTGGCAGTAACTTTGGCAGTTTGAAGTGCAACAGCAAAACTAGCACGAATTTCTTTTTCCTTCTTCACAATTTCACGGATAGAAGATTCGTTCTTACTGTAGATTTTAGCAACCTCAGCATAGGATTTTTTTTCTTTCCTTATTAAGTCAAGAATTTTCACCTTTTCACTTAAAGGAAGCACTTTTCGGCTTCTTTTTGGCATATCCAAATTGGTAGCATCAGTACTCTTGTGCTTTGGGGCCATTATTAAGTAAAAAAAGGTTACTTGAAGACCAGCTCTGCGATACCCAGTCGGTTGATCTGATAACAGAGACAGCTACTAAGTGACTCATGGGAGGGAGCGTCTACAGCGTGGAGACGCTGGACAAAGCATGGGAAGATGTTAGAAAGTGAGTTGTCAGACAAAAGTTCATTTGGGCAAGATTACCCTTGTCATCATTTAAAATTTGGGGGGGAGATAGTGCCCTTCTTCTATGAATTTGCTTAATGCTTCAGAGTGGAATTTTGTTGCTTTTTCACGAACAACTCCAACTTCCTTGATGTTGAAGCAGTTCCTAAAACTCTTAAATCCTAAAGCAGTTTCTAAAACTTTAGCTGGCTTTGAATTGCCTCTAGACAAACAGCTGGCCCTTTGGGACAATGAACAGTGTATGGAACGCTATGTGGTTTCAACAACATCTGGAGGCCAAGCCTTTTTCTCAGCGTACTTATTTCACTTAGCATAATACTCTCCATCAACTGATTGATGTTTCTCCCTCTTTCTTTTTTAAAATTTTGTTTTATTTTCAGAGAGAGGGGATGGGAGAGAGAAACATCGACTGGTTGCCTCTCCCATGTCCCCAACTAGGGACCTGGCCAGCAACCCAGGCATGTGCCCTGACTTGAATCGAACCAGGGACCTCTAGGTTCACAGGCTGGCACTCAAGCCACTGGCACACCAGCCAGGGCTCTCTCCCTCTTTTTCTCCCTTACCCTCTCTTTAAAAATGAATAAATATAGAAACTTAAAAAAAACAACCCACATTGGATCCTGATCTGATCATATGCTATGAACTCTGCAGTCAGCCACGAACCTGGAACAATTCCCACCTTTTCCACCAAAATAGAAGGTTCTAGTCCCATACATTTTCCAACAGATACCTCCAGGGAAGCTGCTGTTGCCTAAGGAGGGCAAAACCAAGGCAATGGTCTGCCCTAGTCCCTTAGAAAACCACCAGACCAACCCAAATGCTCAACCCGCAACTTCTCACAAGCCCAGATATTGAAAGACAAGATTGCCACTGACCACTCTGGCACCAACCCAGCCGCTCCCGGAGCCTAGGCTGCTCTCCTCACAGTTCCAGTGGGGACTGAGGAATGGGCAGTACAGCTGGTTATGAAAAATCAGCAGGCTCTCCCTCCCAAGCACTCTCTTGGTGGTTATACATGTTTGGTTAGTTTCCACAGTTTTGAAATTGTTGATTATAATTGTTCTTACCCGTTTAAAGTTTACTTCAGCAGAGGAGGAACTGACGCCTAGAGCTTCCTCCTGCACTATTTTGTATGACACAGAATGGATCTTTTTGGTCATAGGACCTTTTTCCCCAGTTTTATTGAGATATATTTTATATATAACATTGTGCAAGTTTAAGGTGTACACCATAATGATTTCATATATGTATATATTGCAAAATGATTACCACAGTAAGGTCAATTAACACATCCATCACCTTACACAGTAATCTTTTGTATTTGTGAGAATGGAGTAGATTTTTAAAAATGAACTTAAGTGCACCCATTTTAAGAATACAGTTCTAGCCCTGGCTGGTATAGGTAAGTGGATTGAGCATGGGCCTGTGAACCAAAGGGTGGCCAGCTACATTCCCAGTCAGGGCACATGCCTGGGTTGTGGGCCAGGTCTCTAGTAGTGGGGTGCATGAGAGGCAACCACACATTGATATTTCTCTCTCTCTTTCCTCTTCCCTTCCCCTCTCCCTAAAAATAAATACATAAAATAATTTTAAAAGATTTTATGTGTTTTTAGAGGGGGAAGGGAGGAAGAAAGAGAGAGAAACATTGATGTGCAGTTGCTGGGGGCCATGGTCTGCAACCCAGGCATGTACCCTGACTGGGAATCGAACCTGCGATGCTTTGGTTCGCAGCCCACGCTCAATCCATTGAGCTACGCCAGCCAGGGCTCAAATGAAATATTTTTTAAAAAAGAATACAGTTCTCTATCTCTCTTAAAGTTTCACAGAAAATAGAGTCATTCAATAGTCTTCTGTATTCAGGAGACTGTCTTCTATTACTCAGGAGGGGTTTTTTATTATTATTATTATTTTTTAAGATTTTAGATTCACCAGGAATCACACCAGTGACCTTTCACTTTGCATGATGATGATGCCCAACCAACTGAACCACGCCAGCCAGGGTTTATTTGACTTTTTCAATTTTAATTTCTTGATAACAGAGCTCTCACCTCATACATTTTTTTAAAGATTATTTATTTCCTTACTTTTAGAGAGAGGGAAAGAGAGGGAGAAAGAGGAAGAAAAATAAAGAGAGAAACACACCAGCCAGGGCTCATCTCACACATTTTTTGACCTCCAGCCCTGGGACAGTGTAAGTGCCTGTCATCTGGCAGATGTGTAACAGAGTAAGTATTGGCCAGTTGTTGCTGATCAGGAGCATAGGTCCCTTGTCACCAGGTTTTCTGAGTGAGAGAAGCCAGAAATTTGAATTTTGGTAGAACTCTCCTTATTTTTAATCATATCAATATTCAGAATAGAAAGATTAAAAAACAGTAAAATAAATGAGAGGAAGGAGTTTACAAATGAACATATTGGAATAGTGCTAACTTCTTCCCATGCAGAACTGACTGATTTGGGATTTCTGAAAACATCCCTGGACCTCATTTTCCAAAAGTAATATTCTGTGTGTTCACCTAGTCACACTTAGCACCCCAGCATTGTTTAGCGAACAAACAAAAGAATAAATCTGAAGGTGCTAACTAGAAAATGAACTATGGGGAAAATTTTGTCTCTGTCTGTGTAGTTGTTCATTTTTAAAAAGTATTTGTTGAAACAACTTCTGGCAAAGATGGAGGCATAGGTAGACACACTATGCCTCCTCACACAACCAAAATAAGGACAACAAACATTTAGAAAAAACATACAACCAGAACTGACAGAAAATTGAACTGTACAGAAGTCCAACAACCAAGGAGTTAAAACAGACACATTCATCCAGACCAGCAGGAGGGTGGAGTCAGGCGGCCAGGCAGACAGGGATCATGACAAAAAAAAGTGGTGATTTGCGGACCCAGGCACTCCAGGCAGCAGTGATGGATGCCAAGAATGCTAGATGGCAATGGGGGGACCCTAGAGGTGCAGGAGATAGCTGGCAGACCTCGAGCACGGGGTGGCAGCGGGCAGACCCAGTGAGAGCACGAGGTGGCTGCCTCATCGGGCGGTCACACATTTGCACACAGATAACCCAGGCGAAACTGGGGAGCGAGACTGTCCATGCAACCCAGGGCCCCAGTGTGGGGAAATATAGCCTCAAAACGTCGATTACAAACACCTGTGGGGGTTGAGGTGCCGGAAAAGACTCCCACCCTCACAGGAGAGTTCGTTGGAGAGCCCCACCGGATCCTAGAACGTACACAAGCCCACCAACCGGGGAATCAGCACCAGAAGGGCCCAGTTTGCTTGGGAGAAGCAGTGGAAGGGACTGAAATCTAGCAGAGACCAGAGCAAGCGCCATTGTTCCTTCTCAGCCCCCTGCCCCACATACAGCATCACAACCCAGCAAACGGATTGCCCAGCCCTGGTGAACACCTAAGGCTCTGCCCTTCACTACGTAACAGACGTGTCAAGACAAAAAAAAAAAAAAAAAAGATCCAAACAAAAGAACAGATCAAAGCTCAGAACAAACATACCTAAGCAACAAAAAGATAGCCATCCCATCAGAAGAACAGTTCAAAGCACTGGTGATCGGAATGCTCACAGAATTGGTTGAATTTGGTTGCAAATTAGGTGGAAAAATGAAGGTTGTGCTAAGTGAAATAAAGGAAAACATACAGGGACCCAATGGTGATGGGAAGGAAACTGGGACTCAAGTCAATGGAGTGCATCAGAAGGAAGAAAGAAACAACCAAACAGAAAAGAAGGAAGAAACAAGAATTCAAAAAATGAGGAAAGGCTTAGGAACACCCAATCTAGGATAGATTATGTTCTATCTTTACATAATCCAACATCCGAATTATAGGGGTACCAGAAGGGGAAGAGGAAGAGCAACAAGTAGAAAAGTTATTTGAACAAATAATAAAGGAGAACTTCCCCAATCTGGCAAAGTAAATACACTTCCAGGGAATCCAGGAAGCTCAGAGAGTCCCAAAGAAGTTAGACCCAAGGAGGAACACACCAAGGCACAGCATAATTACATTAGCCAAGGTAAAAATGAAGGAGAGAATCGTGGAAGCACCAAGAGAGAAAGGGACAGTCACCTACAAAGGAGTTCCCATCAGACTGTTGATGGGCTGATTTCTCAAAAGAGACTTTGCAGGCAAGAAGGGGTTGGAAAGAAGTATTCCAAGTCATGAAAGGCAAGGACCTACATCCAAGATTGCTCAATCCAGCAAAGCTTTCATTTAGCATGGAAGGGCAGATAAAGTGTTTCTCAGATAAGGTCAAGTTAAAGGAGTTCAACATCACCAAGCCCCTATTATATAAAATGTTAAAGGGACTTATCTAAGAAAAAGAAGATCAAAAATATGTACAGTAAAATGACAGCAAACTCACAATTATTAACAACCACACCTAAAACAAAAATAAAAGCAAACAACTAGAACAGGATCAGAACCACAGAAATGGAGATCACATGGAGGGTTATCAACAGGGGAGTGGGAAGAGGGGAGAGGAGGAAAAGGTACAGAGAATAAGTAGTATAGATGGTTGGTAGAAAATACGAAGGTGGGGTAAGAAAAGTATAGGAAATGTAGAAGCCAAAGAACTTATATGTAGGACCCATGGACATGACTTAAATGGGGTAATGCAGGTGGGAAGGGGTGTGCAGGGTGCAGGGGGGTGAAGGGGAGGAAATGTGACAACTGTAATAACATAATAAAAATATATTTTTTAAAAAAGAGGAAAAGAAGGAAGGTGCTAAAATCATATATTGGAGTAGTCATCTAATGCCTTTGGCTATTTGGACATTAATTCCAGAAGTGTCCTTATAATTATGTTAGAGATCTCTCAAATTAAAGGCCACAAATACTGACTTTCAGTGTTGAATAATTCTAAAAAGATGCTCATTAAAATGCTGCTTGAATCTCAGAATTAGAATATGCCCATTTAACTTGGTGAGATCAGGCCAGCGTTCTACCCAGAGGATCTATTAGGTGGAATTTGAAGAAGCTGGTTAACAGATTCATTTAAGCAAAAGCTTCAGCTTCTTAGCTGGCAGAGTCCTCAGCAAGGAAACCATGTGACCACTGAGAGTAAGGCTGAGTCCCTTTAAGGACAGTCAGGGGATTACCATGTGGCAGCTTCAAGATCCGCTCCACCCCAGAGGGACTGTGTCACTTGTCCTCTGCTGGGGTGAGAGCTCCCTGCTGACTCTGATGTGCACCCGGGCTTGAGAACCTAACAAGAATTGGTTGACAAGATGATGCTAAATTTGATTTTACTTCCACACAAGTCTTTCTTGTAGGGGAGACAGGCAAAGGAAAAAAAAAAAAAAGCCTGTGGGTAAAAACATTTTCGTGCCCTGATAAGTATTTGCTGTAACTCCAGCTAAACTTAAGAGGTTTTTTTTTTTTTTAACCCTGCCCCCACCACCAGCTGTTCTTAAGTAGTTTTCTGCCTCTGGTATTTTGGTTTTGTTCCTTGTAAACTATGGACTTTTTAAGGTCTTTTAGCACATGGAGTTTTTTACAATAGTCTTCAGGTTTTTATTGCATTCAGATTTTAAAAATCTGTAATATTCTTTTTAAAAATTGATTTGAGAGAGGGGTCGAGGGGAGCAGGAGTGGAAGTAGGAGGGAGACATCAAAGGAGACTTGATTTGTTGTTCAACTTATTTATGCATTCATTGGTTGCTTCATTTTTTGGGGGGGCTTTTTAAAAGAATCATTGTTCAAGTACAGTTTTCTCCCTTTTACTCCCATTCCAGCCCACCCCCCCAACCCTCCCCATTTCCCTCCCATTACCACCCTCCCCCTAGCTTTTGTCCATGTGTCCTTTAAATTTGTTGCTGTAAACCCTTCCCATTCTCCCCTGAAATTTCCTCTTCTCTCCCCTCTGGTCACTGTCAGCCTGTCCTCTATTTCAGTGTATTTGGTTATATTTTGCTTGTTTCTTTGTTTTGTTGTTTAGGTTCCTGTTAAAGGTGAGATCATATGGTATTTGTCTTTCACTGCCTGGCTTATTTTGCTTAGCATAATGCTTTCCAGCTCCATCCATGCTGTTGCAAAGGGTAGGAGCTCCTTCTTTCTTTCTGTTGCATAGAATTCCATAAGAGTTTTAAAAGTGTTTTCGAAGACCTTCTCCCTTTTGCACTCTAGGGTCCTGCAAATAGATATTGTCATTATGTGTAGAGTTGAAAAAACTGGTTTCAAGAGATCAGGTGAGGGGCCCAACTGTTAAGAGTGGAGCCAGGACTCAGACCAGCCTAATCCATCTGCCCCTTTGTTCAGAGACTGAAACAATTCTCTTCTGTAAGGGCCCATCCATTTCAGTTTTTTGCTCTCTGCCGCCATTCAGCTAGCTTGATTCTTTTCTTACTCTTTTTTTACTCACAGTGTAAATTGAGATCAGTGTAATTTCTGAGAAAATAGAAATTAACAGGGCAGCCAGCCTGAGAGTGGAAAGTCAGGGACATACTCAATCGGCCTTGAAGCATGAAACACTTCCAGATGCCAAAATCACTTACCGCTTGCTTCACTTTGTTTGGCAGGGCTAAAATTAAATACTGCTCTCCAGCCACTGTGGTGGGAATTGAATTTTGCATCTTCATTAGGCTGTGTGGAAATGACCTTGACAGATAGAGGAACCTCAGTTGTGTTATTTGGTAGCAAATAACATCAAGAAAATAGTGACATTTGAAAACAGTTCTGTTTCTAAATCGAGAGATTGTTTTAAAGCATAGATTTTTCTTTAAAAATGAGCAAAGTTCAACTGTATGAAAGTAATCTCTTTAGTGGCAAAAAAAAAAAAGGAAAGGAAGGAAAATTTCAAGCAAGATCATGTTTTCCACAACTACTTGAAGAACTGCTGCCACCTCATGGAAGATTTTTAGAAACTTCCAGTTTAGCCAAGAATCCATGCTTGCTGTCTTCCACAGTCTTCCTCCAGTCACTGCCACCTGTCATGTTCCCTCGCCCCAAGCCTGGGAGTGTCTGGCCTGCAAATGGCAGTTTTTATGTCATTGTGGGTCAGCTCAAAAGTTGTTGGAATAGCAGAGAAACAATGAGATTAGAAATCACGAAATAATATTTCTTTTAAATGTGTTAAATGTGAGCACTTTTCCTTGAAATTTAAATTTTAAAAATTTATTTTCTTAAAGAAAGAAATATCATTTCAGTTATAGTTGAAATGAGCAGAGAGGACAGAATGATTAAGAAAACTGTTCCCCATCTTTCTTCACCCCTGCTACTTTAGGAGACCACTGCTGTACCAGTCAGGCCTGTGCTAGCTGAACACAGTGAGCCCCTTCCTGCCTGCCTGCTTGCACACAACCTGACATGACCTTCGTGCTGTTGGATTCCGGTGAATTTTCTTTTCAGGGGTCAGCTTAGGAATGGCTCCCCTGTGGAAATGTCCCCAGTTCATTCTGGTTTCTCATTCCCCTCTTTGTTTCTGCAAAACTTTCTGCCTCTTGCCATGGTCACATTTATTGTGACCATGTCACTGTATCTCCTGCTAGAGCACCATACACATTTTATTGTGATAGTTTTCTAGAGGGAATGAATGACAAGAGAGCCAAGAGTTCCCACTCCAGGTTCAAATTCGGACTCTTCTATATACCTTGGGCAGCTTTTCTTTGCTACAAGAGGGAGGTAGTAGTATCACCTCAAAGGCTTGTCTGTGGTGGGCCTTAAATGAATTAATATTCACTTGCTTAGAGCAGGGCCTGGCAGAGGGAGCACTATGGAGGTGTGAACTCTCACTGCTCCTGTCCACACTGTGATTGCCCTTGAGCACTTTGCCTCTCCCCACCCCCAGACTGGCTCCTGCAGAGAAGCATGGGCTTTGTTCATCTTTGATGCCCCCCACCCCGTGCTGAACACAGTGTGCATGCGCTGTTGTGTTTGATGGGTGCAGGTGTGCACAAATGAGGCATTTATAACCTGTCTTTCCACACAAATATGATCACAATAATGAGCTCAGAGTGAGTGTGTATGTGCTGGAGCCATAGCTCTCTCACAACTGCCCTAACATGTTCTAGCTCCACAAGCCAGGTTCAGCCCCAACATGTGCACATTATATGAGGCTGAGGTGCCAGGCTCCGGGCAGCCTCTGGCTGCAAAGTTGACAACAGCTAATCTGTAACCCACAGCAGAACTGGTGATGTACACATGATAGGAATGCACCTGTGTCAGAAGTCCAACTTGGGAAGTAAGGCTTCCTTTACAGACCCCAAGCCACAGACACTGCCAGGAACCTCCTAATTTCTCCATTTTCCCTGTTTTAGTTATTGTGTTCATTTCCTAGGGCTGCGTAACAAAGGACCATCAACTAGGTGACTTAAAATTGTCAGAAATTTATTGTCTCGCAGTTTTAGATGCTGGAAGCCCAAGATCACCACATCAGCAGGGCTGCTTCTTCCCAAGCATGGTGCAGGAGAATCTGCTCAGGCCTCTCCCCCAGCTTCTGGTGGTTTCCCAGCACTCTTCGGCATTCCTTCGCTTTCTCGTGGCATTGTCCTATGTCTCTGCACATGGTCTTACAGTTCTGCGTGTCTGTCTCTGTCCAAATATCCTCCTTTTATAAAAGCATCAGTCATATTGGATTAGGGTCCATCTCATGACATCATTTCAACTTAATTACCTCTGTGAAGACCCTATTTCAAAATAAGGTCACAATCTGAGGAACTGGAGATTAGGTCTTCAGTGCTTTCTTGGGAAAACACAATTCAATTTGTCACAGTTATGGAAATGATTTGGAGATATTACTGCTGGGGATTGGCAGAATTGTCACATTCTTAAGTTTCATGAGTGAAGTTGATGTAATATAGTATTTCAAACTTGGGGCTACTATTTTTTTCAGTTTTATTGAGGTGTAATTAAAATATGATACTATATATGTTTAAGGTGAACAGAATAATGACTTGACTTACATATATTGTTAGATACTATTTGGTTTTAAAAGGGTGTAGTAATCAACACAGATATTCATTGCTGAGTTATTTATAATGGTCAAATACAAGAAATATCTAAATGTAGGAGGATGATTAAGTGGATGATGATGATGATGATCACAAATATTCTTCATGGCTTACTCTGTGCCAAAACTGTGTCAATGAGTTCATCCTGATAAAAGGCATCTACAAAAACTCCTACGCCTAACATGATACTTAATGGTGAGACACTAAAATCTTTCCCCTAAAATCAGGAATAAGACAAGGATATCCATTCTTGCTATTGCTATTTAACCTGTCACTAGACATTCCAGCCAGGTCCATTAGGGAAGAAGAAGAAATGAAAGTCATCCAGGTTGAAAAGAAAGAACTAAGTTACTTCTATTTGCAACTGACATGATCGAGTATATATAAATCCTAAGGAACCCATAAACACACACACACAAACACACACATCCATTAGAGCTAATAAATGAGCTTAGTAGTGTTGCAGGATACAAGACCAATATACAAAAAAATCAATTGTATTTCACTCCAAAAATGAAGTTAAGAAAACAATTCTACATATTATAGCATCAAAAAGAATAACATATTTATTTATTTATTCTCCACCTGAGGACTTTTTTTCATTGCATTTTAGAGAGAGGGGATGGAGAGAGACAGAGAGAGAATGAGAGAGAGAAACATCAATGTGAGAGGGAAACACTGATTGGTTGCCTTCTTGTAGATGCTCCAACTGGAATGGAACTGGAGACCTTTCCATCTAAAGGACAATGATCTAACCAGCTGAGCCACACTGGCCAGGGCAAGAATGAAATATTTAGGAATAATTTTTTAAAAGATTTTATTTATTTATTTTTTAGAGAGGGAAGTGAGGGAGAAAGAGAGGCAGAGAGAAACATCAATGTGCGGTTGCAGGGGGTCATGGCTTGCAACCCAGGCATGTACCCTGACTGGGAATCAAACCTGTGACACTTTGGTTCACAGCCCATGTTCAATCCACTGAGCTACACCAGCCAGGGCTGGAATAAAATTTTTTTTTAAAATGTAAGAATTTACACTGAGGACTATTACACATCCATTAAAGAAGTTAAAGAGTTCTTCCTGGCAAGATGTCAGAGTAGGCATGCACACACAGACACAAGCGATTCTGTTCTATTGTTATTTACAGTAGCAATATTATTGCAAAACAAGCTCTCTAGAGAGCCATAACTAAACATGAGGATGTTCTCAGAATCTACTAAGGCTAACTATAAAATAAAGAGGAGTTTCAAACTAAAATATCATTTTTATACTTTCTTTTTATATTTAGTATGTATATATGTGTGTGTGTGTGTATATATATATATAAAGATAACAAAAATTCAGATTTAAGAAACAAATGGCATTAGCAAACCAAAGCGTCTTTGGTTCAATCCCCAATCAGGGTACATGCCTGGGTTGCAGGCCAGGTCCCCAGTGGGGGACACGTGAGAAGCAACCACACATCGATATTTCTCTCCCTCTCTCCCTTCCTTCCGCTCTCTTTAAAAATAAATAAATAAAATGTTAAAAAAATACAAGTGGCATTAAAAAGGTCTGTCCAAAAAAAACTCTGTCCAAAATTTTTTCTCAAGAACAATAAAGAAAAAAGTAAATTAAGGAAAACCTTAACTAATGTAAAGTTAGCACATGTTCCTGGATCAAGAGTCTTAATTTTGTTAAGATGGCAGTACTCCTCAGACTGATTTATAGAAGCAAAACAATTACTATTAAAATCTAAGAGTTTTAGAACAGTGGTTTTCAACCTTTTTCATCTCATGGAAAATATAAACTAATTACTAAAATTCTGTCGCACACTAATATATATTTTTTTTGCTGATCTGATAAAAATTGCTATAGTTTTTATTTTTTTACAAAAAATTAGTAATTACCTACTCATTTTGCTCCAAAATGACTTTTTAAAGAAATCAAGTGCCTATATTTGTATATAAGGATTTCTGCTACTAAGAATTAACCAATCAGATGCAATCTTCTTAAGTGACAGGACCCATAAGATGCAAAGTTTTTTCTATGGTTGGAGACAGGGCATTCACACCAGATGGTTGTTGTTGTGTTGGCTGTTGTAATTTCTTTGACCATCTAAGGGGAAAGAGGTCAGTACTTTTTACTAAGTAGTCAGGTATTGTATGTTTTAAAAATTCTTATAGCATACCTGCATGCCACTCATGCATACTGGTTGAAAAAAATCAGTGTTTTAGAAACATATTGAATATTATTATAAATTACGGTGGTACCATTCTATGGAACTATTGTAAAGCTTTTAATAGAAATGAAGTAGACCTATATGCATTAATCTGGAAAGATTCATGTCCTATCAAATGGGGAGGAATCCTAAAGGTAGGCATTGACAGATGGTATAGTATCTGGGGTAGGCATTGACAGATGTGTCTTCCCACTATCAATACTCTCTTCTGCCTTATTCACAGGCCATGTGCCCAGCTTCAAAAATAAATCTTTATTTCTCAGCTTCCCTTGCAGCTAGGCATGACCACATGAGATATTTCTGGCTAATAAAATATAAATGGAAATGTCCAGAAAAGAACTGGGAAAACGATTGTTTTTCTAGTAGTATGTATTACATGCGCTTTTCATTTGAGTCACTTAGTCTGTGCCTGCTGGTTTTTGCCTTCTCACTTCTTCCTGTCTGGAATGAGCTCAGTGCCTGGAGGGGACCAGGTCCCACTCTCAGAAGGGGAAGCATAGGGAGATGGATCATGTGCCTTAGCAGCTGCAGCAACCTGCATCATCTAATGAAACACTTCTCTTACTTAAGCCACTTCTTAGGTGCTGAATGCAGTTCTGGTTACTCTACCAGGCATTTTCACTTAAAGGAAAACAGGGAGAAAAATCATGTGTGTGTATATGTATGTGATTAAATATTTGAGCCTAAGATGAAGGATGCATATCTCACCATTAACACCGACAGTTCATAGCAAGGGATGGGACTGGAGGCAACGGAGAGGTCATGAGGCTCTTGTTTTTACTCTGTGCTGTTCAGACTGTTACATCAAACATTTGTTAATTTTGTGATAAAATATAATAGTGTCCAAAAACCTTATAAAAAGAGAGGGACAAAGAAAAGAGGGTATAATAGCATTTGGGAATTACCTGTTATCACTGGGTCAGCCCAGGCTCGAGGCAAGCTGGGTCCCAGTGACTGGGTAGGTACTGGGCTGAGTGTCGGGGGAGGTAAGCAGGGATGGAGGATTTGGCAGAGCTCTGTCATTAAAGCCAACAGTACCAGCTTCAGAGTGGTTCAGTGGGTGTCAGTGTGGAGGGTCAGGCTCCAGCCTGATAGGTTAACACTGCAGGCACCCAGGGGACTATCATAGCTCCACTGGGGGGCAGGAGGCCCAAAGGGGCAAGTGTAGCCTGCCAGAGGAGAGAAGTCGCCAGGGGAAGCTGGGGTCTGGGGCAAGGGATGCAATTCGGGGGCCCTGACCTGTGGCATAGCACAGCTGTGGCGTGTAAGGCTGGCCCCAAGATCCCCAGAGACAGGTTCTTGCTTTCCGGAGCAGGGCTCAGTGACCTTCCCCACTCTGGAGGCCTGGGGAAGGCTAGAGCCCACTGTTTGTAGCTAGAGCCCACTGTTCCTGCAGCCGAGCAGGTCTGGGGCACACAAGCCAGGTGTCTAACCCAAATCACAAAAAAGTGGTACAGCTGATGTGCTCTTGATTTGTCTTCTCAGTCAGTGACTCTTTGCTTTCCTGGGGCCTTCACGGCACCCACTGTGCACAACCAAGGTGGAGGGGATGGAGGTGACAGTGCTGTGGTCCTGGATCTGGACTGCCTTCCCCACCAGGGCCTGCCTGCTCCAGTTTCCTCTCCCACAGCAGCCAGGGGCTTCCTGTCCTCTCTGGCTGGCTGAGCAGCTTCCTTGTTTCTCTCTCAACATCTTGCAGCCAGTGTCTGGATTGCTTCTGCTTTTGAAAACTCAGGCCCGGACCAAGCAGGGAGCCTCTGGGATTGTTCAAAGGGGGCATCATGGAAGGAACTCAGCCTGGCAGGGCCCAGCCAGGGTGGGTGAGGGGTGGCCAGTGCAGGGAGGCTGCCCTCTTCCTGTACCTGCCGGACTGCTCTGCTCCTTGCTCTGCCCTCCCCCACTCGAAGGCCTTCTGTTTGCTGATAACACAGTCTGGCTTGCAAGGTAGGGTTGCCAGAAAAATACAGGAAGCCTAGTTCAATTTGAATTTCAGATGAACAACAAATAACTTCTTTAGTATCTTATGTCCAACTTATTGCATGGAACATATTGGTACTAAAGAATTATTTGTTGTTTATCTGAAATTCACATTTAACTGAGCATCCTGTATTTTTATTTGCTAAATCTGGCAACCTGATTCTAAGATGGCTCAGCTTTCAAAGTTCTAATCAGATTTCCCAGAAAGGAAAGAGGGGGAGGAGGAGACAGCACAAAAGAAAAGAAAAAAACTCCCCCTGAAGAGAGTCTGTGGGTGACTCACAGCTGCCTCTGGGGTCTGAGGGCTGAGGGACCGACCCTCTGTGTGCCCAGAGACGAAGGCCAGGCTAGGAGGCGGCACCAGTGCCAATCCTGGCTCAGCCACCAAGTTCCTGTGGGTCACGCTGGGCAGAGGCTGGGTTTCTCTGCCTCCTAGGCTGGCACTTGTGGCCTCCAGCACTCACTCATTCATCACACTTGTCCTGAAAACCCTCTCCACATGCCAGACTCAGGCCTGGGAGAGGAGTGGGACTCAGGGCCCTTGAACAGCTGGCGGGCACTCAGCATGTGGTGGGTGCAGACGAGATCCAGGGAGATAGAATTTCTGCTTCTCTCCTTCAGCCAGAGAGTTACTTGGCCCCACTAGGCCTTGCACCTGCCCTATGCCTGGTGCCAGTGGCCACTCGGGAATCCGCAGGGGATGCCTGTGGGTAGCATCTGCTGCGATGGCACTTCTCACATTACCCAGTGGTGGCACTGCCACCGTCCACAAAAAGCCATCCATGCAGCCATTCTTTCTCCTGCAGCCCCCTAGGATGGCGGCGGTGAGCCTGGTGAGCAGGAAGGTGCTATGGATAAGGGAATTGCTTTCCCTGGACCAGCTGGATCAGGTTGGGCTGAAGCAAGCTTGCGGTGTCTCCTAGACACCAGCCTATGAGTGTCCAGGGGTTTCGGATTACCTGGTAGAGCGGGGATGAAATTGAGATGGGAGTCTTTGAATGGCAGGCAGAGGGTGGTGCGGTCAATACTATCTGCTTTATCCAGCTTGGCTGGATGGGAGGGAAAATGGAAGGAGGGAATTTGATTTCGATGACCAAGAGGATAATCTAGAGGCTGCCATTCTCCACACAGCAGCCAGAGTGCTTTTTTAAAGAATGTTTTTACAGTGGACCCTTGGTTCATGAACTTAATTCATTCTGGAAAGCTGTTCAAGAAGCCATTTGTTCAAAAACTGGATCACGCCTCAGACACACGTGACTGATCATACCGGTGTCAGCATGGAAGAGTCGTTGGGTCAAGAACCACGGTTTTGTTTGACAGCCGGGGCATTTTTTCCCCTGTGAACCATTTGGTCAAGAACCGAATTGTTCAAGATGGGAGACGTTCAAGAACTGAGGATTGACTTACTGAGTAGAATTATAGTATTAACATTCACTATTTCGGGCACAACTCAGTGGCACTGAGGACATTCACGATGTTATGTGCCCATCAGCACCATTTCTAGAACTGCGTCATCATCCAGACAAACTCTGTACCCATTAAACAACAACCACCGTTCCTCCCTTTTTCCCTCTGGGTGGGTTCAGAGCTCATCACCCGAAGATGAGCCTCTGCTGTACACAGACTGTGTTGAGCTAAAGGCAAGTGTAGCTAGAGGGCAAGGAGTTGGAGTTCCAGCTGAGGAAAGTCCAGGCCCAGAAAAGTCAATAAATCCTCCTCCCTCCTATCTTAGATTATGTAATAAAGGTGTGCATTGTTCTATAAACAAACAAACAAACAAACAAACAAACATTTGCAACTTTAGCTGCAGGCTCAAGAGAAATTCTGCCCCTCTACTCACTGCCTAGAAGAACTTGAATTGGGACCTTGTCCATAAGGAGTGATTATCAGAGGTCACCCCTTTTGGCCTGTCTACAAGGGCAGGACAAACTTTGTTTACTAAGCATCTGCCAGTATCATCCTGCAGGGACCATTAGAAGCCCCAAGGCACACTGCCTCATCCCTAGCCAAGATATCTTTTTTTGGTTTTTAATTTTATTTATTTAGTTTTAGAAAGAGGGGAAGGGAGGGAGAATGAGAGGGAGAGAAACATCAATGTGTGGTTGCCTCTCACACTCCCCTTATTGGGGACCTGGCCCACAACCCCGGCATGTGCCCTGACTGGGAATTGAACTGGCGCAGGGCTCTGGTTTGCATGCCCGTGCTCAATCTTCTGAGCCATACCAGCCAGGGCATCGGGGTGTCTTCTATACCTCAATCCCCTTTCTATTTCTGAACCTCTCTGGCATGTGGGGTCTCTGACTCTCTCACGTATGGGGATTCCCATACCTATGCATGTATTAAATTTGGTTATTTTTTCTGGCCAGTCTGTCTCACATCTATTTGATTAGACCAGCCCAAAGAACCTTGAGGGTAGAACAAAGCTTGTGCCTCCCCCATACCTCCCAACCCCTGGTAACCTCTAATCTACTTTCTGATTCTACACATTTGCCTATTTTAAACACATTTTATATGTGGAACCATACAATATTTATCCCTTTGGGTCTGACTTCTTTGACTCAGCATGTTTTCAAAATTCACCCCTGTTGTAGCGTGTCACAGCTTCATCCCTTTTTACAGTTGAATGCTATTTTACTGTATGGATGGACCATATTTTGTCCATCAGTTCATCTGTTGGTGGGCACTTGGGTCATTTTCACACTTTGGCTATTGCGAATCAATCTGCAAAGAACACTGTCACACAAGTGTGTGTTTGAGCCCCTGCTTTCCATTCTTTAGGGAATACGCCTAGAGAGAAACTGCCGGGTGAAAAGAAGAAACTCCCGTGTTTCTCCTCTATTCTACTACAATAGTCTGCGGTCACCGAACGTGTGGGGTTTTCCCACACCACGCAATCCTCAAGCACCAGCTGGGTGTCCTACGATTTAGTAGCTCAGTTCTGACACTTTCTACCTGAAGATAGCCTCGGATCCCACAGGTTAAGGGCTCAGTCCCTGAAGGCTGCCCCCACTTCAGACACCAATTGCAAGGAAGTTGAGGTTGCCACCTGTGCCGAGGGATGGGCTATAAATTGGAGGTTCCCATGAACCCCGCCTTGGGTTCATTCATTTGCTAGAGTGGCTCACATAACTCAGGTAAACAGTTTACTTATTAGTTTCTGGTTTATTACAAAAGGTAGGAAAGGATATACATGAAGGTTCCCATTTGCCTACATCCTCCCCAGATGAAGAGATACATGCGGCCAGGTCCAGAAGGGTCCAGAGTACAGGCACTTCTGCCCATTAGAGTTTGAGGGGTTCCACCCTCCTGGCACATGGGATATATCTTGTTCACAGCCTGGAAGTTCTCTGACCCTGATGTTGTAGGGATTTTGCATGGAGGCTTCATTACTTAGGCATGGCTGATTAAATCATTGGCCATTGGGGATTAATTCGATCTCTAGCCTCCCCATTCTCTCCCTGGAGGTCAGGGAGTGGGGCTGGAAGTTTCATCACAGGATTGGCTCCACCCTCTGTCTGGTGGAGTCCGGAAGTCACCTCATTTACATCAACTCTGGGGTAGTTGGAAGGGCTTGTTATGAATAACAAAAGACACCTTCATTGGTCTTATCATTTAGGAAATTCCAAGGGTTTTAGAAGCTGGTCCCAGAAAGGAAAGTGAAGACCAAAATATATATATTTCTTACTGTGTTACAGTATGGCACTGGTCATATGACAGCTCCGTGTGCAGCTTTTTGAAAGCCCACCCGCTGTGTCCCACGGTGGCCGCACCGGTTTACATTCCCACCAGCAGTGCATGCAGGTTCCTGTTTCCCACAGCCTCAGCAACACTGGCCATTTTCTGTTTTATTTGGTATAATAGCCATCTTAATGGATGTGGAATGGCGTATCACTGTGGTTTGGTTTGTATTTCCTTGATGATTAATGATGTTGAGCATCTTTTCACATACTGATTGGCCATCTGTATATTTTTTTTGGAGACAGGTCCACTCAAGCCCAACCATTTCATAGTTGTTGGGCTGTGTGTTTTTGTTGTTGTTGTGTTGTAGGAGTTCTCTATATTCTCCACATAGCAACCAGAATGATTTTTATAAAAAACCACAAATTGGATTGTGTCACTCCCTGACCAAAGCTTCTTGGTGGTGTCCCAGCCTCTCTGAGAGAAGTCTCACCTCAGTTCAACTCTCTAACCTTAGGACTCTCTCCCCTTCACCACTAGCTGACACCTTCACACCCTCCCAGTCTGCAGGAGCTGCTCCTTCTCCCTGGATGGGTTTGCCTCCCTTCTGCTCTTTGCCTGGCTGACTCAGCTTCAGGCCCATCTATCTCTGCAGAGATGGCTTCCCCAGCAGACCCCAGCCGTGGTCCCGGCTCATGGTTTCCTTCACAGCTCAGGCCTTCACTTGTACTTACATGTTTACGTGTTTGCTGTCCATCAGAAACAGGGGCACAGGATCTTGGCAGAGGCTGTGGCTGAGCTGCATGAATCATTGTTTAATGACAAATTGTCTCTGTAATGGGCCTTTTGGGAAGACACTGCGATCGCTTCCACCTGCTGGCCCTGACAGCCAACTCAAGGGGCCCAGTCTCACAAATTTACTGAAGCCACAACAGGTGACTTCCTCAGTCTCTGCAGTCCCTCCCCCTTTTCCAGATTCACTTCAAACCACTCTCTCCCTTTGGGCCTAAGGAACTAGGTACCTAGGCCATGAGGGTGTCCAAGGTCCTGAGATGAAGAAGCAAGCCCCTTGGGTCACGGACAAGGCAAGTATGTGGGCTTACGCAGAGCCCTGGGAGCATGACCTCTGATAGGAGGTGCGGGCAGCAGCAGGAGAGAGAGAAGGGGAGAGGCGGAAACCAAGGGAGCACAGCCAGACTGTGGCCACCAGGCTGGTCGCCTGCAGGACCTCACATAATGGCAGAGCAGGGAGAGCTTGTGGGGAAGGACAAATCATCACGAGACCCACTGAGCCCTGGCTGGCTGCTCAGTTGGCTGGAGAGTCGTCCTGTACACCAGAAGGGTTGCAGGTTCAATCCTGGGTTGGGGGCGCCTGCAGGAGGCAACCAATCAATGTCTCTCTCCCTTCCGCTCTCTGTCTAAAACCAATAAACATATCCTCAGGTAAGGATTTGTTAAAAAAATTAATTGACAGACTAAATGGGAAAAAAATATTTGCAAATCTTATATCTGATAATGAGTACTTAATATCCAAAATATATAAACCCTCAAGCAACTCAACCTTAAGAAAACAAATAATCCAATTTAAAAATGGGCAGAATATTGCATCAGGCATTTCCCCAAGACATACAGGTGATCGACAGGTACATGGAAAGGTGCTCAGCATCACCAATCATCAGGGAAATGCAAATCAAAACCACAGTGAAATGTCACCTCACACCTGTTAGAATGGGCATTATCAAAAACAAACAAACAAACAAACAAAAAAAACAAGAAAGAACGAGTGCTGGCAAGGATGTAGAGAAAAGGGACCCCCAGTACACTCTTGGTGAAAATGTAAATGGTGCAACCACTATGGAAACCAGTATGGAGGAGCCTCAAAACATTGAAAATAGAACTACCCTATGACCCAGCAATCCCACTCTGTGTATTTATCCAAAGAAAACAAAAATACTAACTTAAAAAATATCTGTGTCTCCGTGTTCATTGCAACATTATTTATAACAGCCAAGATATGGAAGCAACCTGTGTCCATCAATGGATGAGTGGTAAAGAAAAAGTGGTATAGATACACAATGGAATATCATTAAGTCATAAGAAGGAAAGGAGATTCTGCCATTTGTGAGAACATGGATGGACCATGAGAGCATTATGTTAAGTGAATCAAGTCAGACAGAGAAAGACAAATACCCATATGATTTCACTTACATGTGGAATCTAAAATTAAACCCTAGGAAAACCAAACTCATAGATACAGAGAACGGACTGGTGGCTGCCAGAGGTGGGGGGTGGGTGAAATGAATGAAGGTGGCCAGAAGGTACACACTCACAGTGTAAAATAAACACGTCTGGAGGATGTTACAGCAGGGAGAACAAAAGAGGCTTCAAGAGGCACAGCAGATTTCCTGAGCAGAGAAGGCCTATATCTCAAAGCTTGTAGAGCATGATGTCTGATAGGCTCCAGAGAAGAAAAGGACCTTCTTTTTTCTGGGGGATATTTAGGAAATGTTAGGAGTTTGTGTGTCGGGCCATGTGTTCAATGAGCTATTTTTCAGGGGACAATAGCACACTGTGATATGCGCTCTGAGAGCACCTGCCGGACCGGAACGCCTGGGGAGGCTGCACAGAGAGGACCCTTCTGCTGAACCATAAAGCAGAGCAGACCCTGGACAAACAAAAACGGGCAGGGGGGTGTTGGGGAGGGCGAGCCAGGCCAGGGGGAGAAGGCCTGGGTAGTGATATGGAAGCATGAGAGGCTCCAGCATGTTCTGAGAAGAGTGAGGATGTGGTTTGGCTGGAGCCCAAGGTGCACTGGGAAATACAGGAGTGAGCTGTTGGGGGCTGGGCCTTGGATGCCAGAGCGAGGCTTGTGGATTTCCTCCTGGGACAGCGGAGGCCATCAGAGCCAGGCTGAGAGCCAGGCTGAAACCCGGGGCTGGGGGGAGCATGCTCGGAGCTGTGGGTGGCAGGGACTCTTTGTCAGATGCCAGTTTCTAGATATGTGTGAGCCAAGCACTGTGCTGTGTAATTGGAGATTGTGGCAACACCTCTAATTAAGGTTTTAAATGTGTTGTGTGTATGTGTGGGGTGTATGTTTGTAAGTATATGTGTCTATGTGTGTGTATGAATGTGTCAGTGTGAATGCGTGTACACGAGGGCATGTGTGTGTGAGTGAGCGTGTACTCCTCTAGTCCTTCCAGCTGTGGTCTCTGCTGAGGCCCCTCCCTGTGGACTGAGAGTGGTGTCTGGTCTGAACAAACTTGCTCACACTCACTTGTTCTTTCTCTTCAAATGCATTGTACCTGTCTTCTTCAAACAAGGGGAAGCCAGGAGGGAAGCTCCCCTCCCAGCCTGAAGTTGCCACTGCTTTTCCATCTCTGCTGGAAGGCCAGTTGGGGGCAGGAATCACTCTGGGAGGGACTGGGTGGCCTGAGTCTCTGAGTCAGGGCCCTAATCTCGAATCCTGGCTTGGTGCTTAATTTTTCCTGGTTGTGTAACCCTGGATACAGCCCTTGATCTTTCTGAAACTCAGATTCTTCATCTGACTTTCAGAAGACATAATATTTACTTTGCAGGGCTGTGAAGATTAACTGCACACAAAAGGTCTTGCCAATGGCTATGACACTGCAGACATTAAGTATATAAGAGTTGTTTTTACTATTGGGTTGGCCAAAAAGTCCATTTAGTTTTTTTCTGTAAAATAAAAGACAGTTTTCATTTTCACCAATAACTTGATTGACTTGGATATTTTGAGCATGTCAGCCATCTCCCACTACTGGCTTCTAGTGGGTAGAGGCCAGAGGTCCCGCTAAACATCTTCCAATGCATCAGGCAGCCCCACAGCAAAGAATCATTTGGCTAAAATATCAATAGTACCAAGAAACTCTGCAAACCACTTTTGACACATTTGATCAGTCACAGCACTTTCTCCTTACACACAGCACAAGTCTTTTTTTTTGAATTTCAGTTGCCTTTTTGTCTTTCTTCAATAATAAAGCATAATACACCAAAAATGTTGCATATTTTCTTCCACCTTCAATATTAACATGACTTCACAAAAATTCACCAGTTTTGATATTTCTTTTTAACACATGCTGATATGACAGCTGTCACAATACAATCTAACAAAATTGTTTCAAACTAAGAACTACCAGAGCCATGGTATGGAAAAAACATAACAGACTTTTTGGCCAACCCAATATTACCTGCAAAAGTGTAAGAAAGGTGGAGTGTTTTTGGAACTACTGCTGGTGGCCTCCCCTGCCTCTTCTGGCACCTAGAGTTTATCCTGGGCCCCATTTCCTGCATCTCGTTACCAGACAGGGCCTGGCCCCAAGTGGGTCTGCCTAGGGCCAGACAGTAGTGTGTGGGTTCTTGACTTCATGTAGGAAAGACTTTATAACACGAGTCCAGGTGACTAGGAGGGTACATTTATTAAAGCTGGGAACAGTAAAACAAGGAAGGGCTTGGCATAGATGAAGCAAAAGGAGAGCCTAGGTGAAGCTGCCTCACTCACTAGGAAGTCAGAGAAAAGGGGGCTTTGGGGGCAGGTTCCAGGGATTGGCCTGGGACAAGCTGCTGCTGCCCGTTGCCTCAGAGTTCAGGGAGATGTGTGCCTCTGGGGGAAGAAGTGGGGGAAGAAGGGAAAGTCGGCGTATATTCCCCAGAAGTAGAGCACACACCGGGTCCATTATCTTGAAGCTTTCATTTTTCTTGCAGGTAGGAATCTTAGGGGAGGTCTCAGGGGAGGGTTTCAGTAGAATATTGATCAGTTTTCCAGGTGAGTCTCTTCAGGGTTGCGGTCCCCACTGATTGGTCAGCGCTAGGGTGGGGTGTTTAGTCACTGCAGTTGGTCCTGGTGTCCCACACCTGGTTTTGCTGTTTCCTGAGCTTGGAGCTGAAATACAACTGAGGCCTAGATGTTATCTCTAGGGAGGTGAGCTTCTGTACCTGGCTGTAAAGTGCTTGGCCATTGTGTTCAGCTGTCTCAGTGTCCCTATTCCACTTGCCAAGGAACTCTCCTAGCTTCTTACTATCCCGTCTCATTAGGTGGGCTGTCTCAGGGCACTGATGTTGAAATCAAGGACTTCTGGAGTCCAAACACTTAATTAGCAATAAAGAAAGCAAGCTTCAATGGTGGAAGGACAGGCAGAGGCACCTGTCATGGTTTCCTTATGCATGGATCCTGGGGGCTGGAGGAGGGGCAAGGTTTCTGGAATCCTTGTGGAGGGATTTAGAGCTAAGGGAGCACTCATTTTGCTTTCCCTGTGGACACAGGTGTGGTTGATTCACGCATCCACGTGGCTCACATTTTGTGAGCAGCTCCCATGTCCCGTGTCTGTGGTAGGTGGTTAGGTTATAACAGCAAGCCGATGAACGCTGTGCCTGCCATCACAAAGCTAAAAAAGCAAGACAGATAGCCAGAAAATAGCTGCACAGAAAAGAAAGTATTACACATGGTAGTAATAACATCATATTTTAAAAAGGAAATGAAACTGAAAAATGATGAGGTTGAGGTATCCGCTTTAGACTGGGTGTTCTGGAAAGGCCTCTTCGAGGAGAAGACATTCAGGGACACTTCAGTGAAAGGTGAGACAGGAAGGAGGTGCCACAGGAGTTGGGAAGGGGAGGCCGTTTTGAGGAAGTGGATGAAGGATCCCCAGCCTCATGTGACAGAGAGGCAGTGCTGTGGAGAGGGCCCAGGAAATGAGAGCCGAGAAGCATGGGGCACAGGCTGAGTCGTGTGGAGTCCTGGGGTTGTTCAGTCCTGTTTTTTACTCTTTACCAGAAGATATTCTTTCATTGCTTTAGAGAGAGGGGAAGGGAGGGAGAAAAACACTGATAGGAGAGAAACTTGGATTGGTTGCTTCCCACACATGCCTGGGCCTCGGACCATATGTGCCTGAACTGGGAACCAGCACACAACCCAGCATGCATCCCGACCTGGAATCAAACTCGCAACCCTTTGGTTACAGGACGGTGCTCCCACCAGCTGAGCCACACCTGCCAGGGCTGTTAGGGTCCTGTTTTGATCCACACCTCCAGTTTGCAATTTCCACTTCTGTATCCTTGAACCTCGATTACCCAGAATGTTGCCAACAAGAGTGGTGCTGGTGTCCTAAGAGCTGCCTGCCCAGAGGCCAGTAACCTCCAGTCCTACTCCTTCACTGTCTTTGTGCCTCAGTTTCTCCACTGAAAAACACTTCATGTCATTTTCCCAAAAAGAATTCACCTTTAATTGAACCACCACATGAGGCTTAAAAGAAGGGCTATCATTCCTTCCCATCTTTTCTTTCTCTTTTCTTGCCTGGGCCAGGTGGGAGGAAGAGGACCCTGCACAATGGGGGCAGTAGACCATCATTAATAAAACTTTGGTGATTTTAGCCCTGGCTGGCGTAGCTCAGTGGATGGAGCGCGGGCTGGGAACCAAAGTGTCCCAGGTTCGATTCCCAGCCAGGGTACATTGCTGGGTTGCAGGCCATAACCCCCAGCAACCGCACATTGATCTCTCTCTCTCTCTCTCTCTCTCACTCCCCCTCCCTTCCCTCTCTAAAAATAAATAAATAAAATCTTTAAAAAAAAAAAAACTTTGGTGATTTTGTGTGTGGGGGGATATTTATTTATTTATTTTTAGAGAGAGGAGAAAGGAGGGAAAAAGAGAGGGAGAGAAACATTGATGTGAGAGAGAATCATCGATCGTTTGCCTTTAGCACATCCCCAACTGGGGACCTGGCCAGAAACCCAGGCATGTGCTCTGACTAGGAGTTGAACAAGCTGCCTTTTGGTCTGTGGGACAACACCCAACCCACTGAATCACACCAGTTAGGGCAACACTTTTTCTTGACAAAAGTATAAAAAAATAATAAAAGTAGTCCTGCCTGGTGTGTCTCAGTGGATTGAGCACTGGCCTGTGAACCAAAGGGTCATCAGTTCGATTCCCACTCAGGGCACATGCTTGGGTTGTGGGTGGGTCCCAGCAGGTGGCGTGGGAGAGGCAACCACACACTGATATTTCTCTCCCTCTCTTTCTCCTTCCCTTCCCCTCTGTCTAAAAAGAAAGAAATAAAATCTTAAAAAATAAAAATACATAAAGAAATCAGAGTTGTTGTGAACCCCCTGCTACTGGGGCTCAGGATCAACCACCTCTATTTTTTATGCAGAAGGTAAGCACCTGGGCAGTGAGGCAGCCTTCGGCACAGCAGCAGGTGCAGTGAGAGCTGCTGTCCCTCCATTGTCTCCCCAGCCCTCCCCTCCCCACGTGCCTCACCCTAGCTTTGTCCCTGTGCTGATTATTGCTTTATTACTGTTTTCAGTCACATTTAATTCTGGCATTTTCTATAATCTCGATCTTTTCTTTGATACCAGATTTTTATACAAAGATTTGTATATAAAATGATTACGTACCCACCAGAATACATTCCCGGCAATCAGAATGTTTAAGATGCAGCTCCTGACACTCCTTCTGCACATTCCTCATCTATTACTTTTGAAAGTGTTTTGTGATTTTTTTGTGGATGTGTTTACAAATCCAGTAACAATTCTCATTTAGAGTTGCAAAACACGAAGCCATTTTGAACCCAGACAGATGGCAGATAAATGAAGTTTAATTAAAGAAAGAGTGCTTTGAATCAAATCACTTTAAAAAGTACAGTACACTGCGAGCCTGGAGAGGCTGCATAAACAGCATCTGGGCTGCTCCGCGGGAAAGCAGGGAGTGCTTGCGAGGAAATACTCGGGAAGCCGGCTCCATGCGATCGGGGCTGGGCAAAGCAAGAAGGCAGGCGGCCATGGGCCCCAAGCTCGTCCTCTATCCTCTGCCCTCTGCCAGGACACACCTCACAAAACCCAGAACTCCCGGGACAGGAGGGGACACTAACACAGGCCACCTCTGCGTTCAAGAGCTTTACTGGGGTGGGAGCATCCCCTTTTAATTTGAGCGAATGTGGCCGGGCACTGGGGTGAGAAGGTTTGCCACACCAACTCACTTAATTTGCACACGTCCATTGTGAGAGTGAAAGGAGACACATGGCTGAGTGTCTGCAGACCTCAGCACTACTGGACCCGGGTCCCTGGCTCTTACCCCGGGGTCCTCACCTCTCTGCGCAGCCGCGGGGGGAGAGGGGGGGAGCACAGCCCCACCAGGCACTACCCGCCCCCCCCACCCCAGGGAGCCACTTCCGGCTCTGGCCGCAGATCAGAGCTGCTGGGCAGAGGCGGCGGGGCTGGTCTAGACAACCGAGAGGCGCCAGCCCCGCGCGGGGAGGGTTGTGAGGGCGTCAGGTGGGCCCAAGCGCTGTTGTGAGGCCGAAGCCCAGGCTGCAGCCGCTCACTGCCGGGTGGGGGCTGCCGTGAAGAAAGGGGACAGAACCGGGGGATGAGAGGCAGGGTGGGGGATAGACGGGGAGGAGCCTGGGTCACCAGGGTTAGAAGTTTGTACTCAGTGCTGTGGGGTATTAGAAACCCACGGAGGTTTTTAATTCAGGGAGATACAGTGTTACACCGGCGAAAGATGGGTTCCAGGAGAGAGGGGCTGAAGGCAACCTGTCAGCAGCTAGATTGGCCTTGTTTTCACGGGCAGTGTCTGCCCTGAGGGTGGTGGTCAGTGTAGAGTTGATGTTGCCCTGACCTGGAGAGAGACCTGGCCCAGGGCAGGGACCAGAGGATGGAGCCCAGCGCCCTGGGGAAGCACTGGGCCACTGGGACGTGGGAGGGAGGTGGTGGCTCCAGCCCAGGGAGGAACAGTTTGGGTGGGGTGGGCCAAGCTTGTGGTTTCTGGCTTTTCCATCATCTTTCCAGGAGGAAGTGGAGTCTAGAAGGCTGGGAAGCCTTCCCCGCAAGCTCTGGGCACAGAGGTGACCCAGAGGGCTCGCAGAAGCTACTGGACTGTTTGGATCATGTACTTAGCTCACTCAGAACTCGGTTCCTCCAAGTCTGAAGCCTCTTGCTGAAACTTGGCAGGATCCTATGGTCACCCCGACCCCTCCGAGCCCCAGCACTCCAGACCAATTGACCCTTAAGTTCTGTTGGCTGACCTTGTTACTCTCCTCCACTGGCCCAAACCACTGCCAGTTCTTGCTGGAACTGGAAGAGCCTCCCACGTGGTCTTCCAGCTTCTCTCACCACGGCTACTTCCTCGCTGCAGGAGGGCAGACCCTTCCAAAATGTGGTTCTGGTCATGGCTCTCCCCACTCCCCCCCACACTCCCATAAGTCTGTGAGGAAAAGGGTGAATCCTGGCCCCAGAGAACAGAGCTGGGCAAGCAGAACCCAGCCTGCACTTCTGCCCTCACTCACTCCTTCAGCGCAGCAGCATGTTAACAGCCTGCTCACTGCCCCCACCTACCCCCTCCATCTCCCTCCAGCCATTCTCCTCAAGCCCTCTGCTCCGGCAACTCCTTCCTCTTCCTGGAATGCCCAGGTTGTCTGTCCAACGACCCTGCCTTTGCACGCGTGGCTCTCGCCACCTAGAGCACCATCTGCCCCAACCCTCCCCACTTGGTCCCACCAACTCCACTTCAAGAATGGTTTCCTGATTCTGTGCTAGATGAGGTCACCCTGCCTTGCCATCTCAGAGCACTCTGCCCTTCCTCATCAGGATCCTTGGCTGGCATGCCTATCACCCCACCAGTGTGCCAGTGACTTGTGTTTCTACCTGTAGTCTTACCTTGCCACCTAAGTGGCCTTTCTGAGACGTAATTATGACCCCATCACTCTGCTGCTCAAACACCCTGAGCTCCATCAAAAATCCACCCTACCCTCCAGGCCCAACCCAAAGCCCCCTCTCCAAGACACCTTCGCTCCAGCCATGGAGATCCCACACTTGATAAGCTTGACTTCACCTGAGTTACTGGGGCCAAGACAGCCTCCTACCTCAGGATGCACTTGGGGGCCAGTCTGGCACTTGGCCTTCTGGGGCCCCCTTCCTCATGTCCCATGGACCCAGCAGCAGAGAAATGAGCAGAGTCTGTACCCAGACATCAGGGCCCAGTGGTCAAGGACACCACCACTGCTTTGGCAAGGAAAGGGCTTTGGCAGGCCACCTGAGGTGGGTCTCCTGACCTCGTCTGAGGGACACCTGCAGTCGCAATTCCAAAAGAGAAGACGCCGCAACAGTTAAGAGCAGAGGCAATGCTTTTTTTTTTTTAACTTATTTAAAAAGGCCTTGGTGGCAGGAATATAGTGTAAAAATCATTGGAAAAACTAAAAGGCATCAATACATATCCGAATATACACTTTGTACATAAATTACATTTCCTTTAGTCTTTCTGAATGAGGTCCTGATTCAGCACTGAGGTCTAGTAATTCAGAGGTCCCGGCAGCTGCACGTTCAGGCCGGCATAGTCCACCATGTACATTGGCCATTGCTAGAGAGAGGGCGACAAAGGGTCCCAGTTAGGACTCCAGGTCACGTAGAAAGAACACCAGAACACTTAGCTCTGCTTTCTGAAGGGCTTCCTCAGACCCTCTTTATTTTGAGGCTGCTAAAGGCCCAGAGAGGGGACGTGACCTGCCCGAGATCATGCAGTAGCCATGGAGCCGGGGCGGGAGCCTTCTGACCTGTTCTCACCTGTGTCCAGGGACTAATCATGTGGAGCAGACGTGAGGGCCACAGGGAACAGGGGAATTGGCTCAGAACAGGTGGTCACTCCCATAAACTCAGCCCCCTCTAGGTCTCATGCTCTAAGAAGCTGTCATGTTTCTCTGGGGTTGGAGCCAGTCACCCTCTGTGGGCACTCATACAGCCAGGCAGGGAGAGATGCAAAGCCTGCACTTTTTTCCAGGAAGGGGTTAAAGGGAAATGTGGTCAAAGGATAAAGAAATGCTGAAACCTACAAGAAAAAAAAATTTGATAGCTATGCATGTTAATTACTTATTGTGGTGATCACTTTGCAATATATACAAATACTGAATCATTATATTGTTTACCTGAAACTAATATAATGTATGTCAATTATGGCTCAAAAAAATGTTTCCCCGAATGCGTTCCAATATTCTCCCCATTTGGACTCAGGATTTCAAAGCTGGTATTTTGAAATCAGAAAGAACTCTCAAATGTATGCCCCTAATGAGGTTTTCCTCTTGTGTGGAAAGGAGCGAACCCAGCCACATCACAGAACAGGCGGAGCCTCGCAGATGGGTTCTCCACCCACCACGGACTGTAGTGAGGCCAGAGTCAGTCAGCCTCCCACTTTCGTTTTCCTCACCTCCACTCTGCGGGTAGCACCCACACATCCCAGGGCCATGTTGGGGTGCTGTGTGAGATGTGAGCACAGAGATTAGCCTCGCATCTGACCACCTTGGAAACCTGGCGTCCTGCTCTGACACTGCCCAGGAGAGTGGGCAGGTCCCTTGCCCTTCTCGACTTTGGGACGTCTGCCCACCTGCCCAGTGGGGATGGGACTTTCTGTCCAGGCATCTGTGAAGCCCTGATGCGAGGGCGGATTACCTTGTGGGTAGATCAGGCAGTTGTGTCTGCAACCAGGGGCTGTGGAGCCCACTCAGAGCCCAGTGCCTCCCCCGACCCCAAACCTATACCCCATAGTAGGCAGCCCTGCCCGAGTGTAGGGCGAAGGCCAGAAAGAAGAGTGGTCAGGTCCAGATCTGTGCAACTTTACCACGAGTGAGATCTGGTTGGTGGAGGCCATGGACTCTGGGTTGGAGGATGAGGAAGAGGAAGACGAGGAGGAAGAGGAGACCGAGTTTCCTTCGGAGACACGCTTTCTCTTGCGCTTGGGGATGCTGCTGTCTTTGGCTGGTGGGAGAAAAGGTTGCTGACACCGGATGCCGAGGCCATTGTCTCAGCCTTCCAGACACCCCTGGAGAGGACCTTTGCTTTCAGGTTTAAAGTCCCCTTCTCACCAGTCAAGGCTCCCAACCCACCAGCTGAGGCCCATCTCTCCAGCTTCCTTCTCTAACCAGGCCCCATAGCTCATTCGTCCACCTCCTGCTTCTGCTCACCTGTCTGCCTTTGCTACCACTATCGCCTCACCCCCAGCTAGGCCTCCCCAGAACTCCCAGAATCCCCCCTAGGGGCCAGAATCCCACGGTGAAGAGCACCGCCTCCACAGCTACACAGACGGCACAGATCTGGCTTCCTTTCCTTTCCTCGCCAGTAAAATGCCAGTAAGATTCTGCAGGGTTGCTGGGAGGGTCCCATGAGATAATGTGCCCAGCCCCCAGTGAATACTCGGAAAGTGAGAACTGGTATCCATATCATTGCTACTGTTACTGCAGATGCATGACGACCTTAACCTGACCATGCTGTGACAGATGACATTCACAGGTACACTCAAGTAGACCAGGCAGTGTCCCAAGGTAAAAGAAACTCCACTTTGGAGACAAAAACCCTCAGTTCAAATTTCACTGCTGCCATTTACTAGCTGCATGGCCCCAGGAAACCAACAAAGCTCTGGGAGCCGAAACGGGAAAAACTGAGTGATGGGCGGCTCAAAGGGACTGTGGGTGCGAAAGAGCCCAGCACCAAGTGTGGCACAGAGCAGGCCTCAGCAGGGGTTTTGTTGCTGCTGAGTTGAATTCATGTGAACAGGTAAGACTTAGAAATAAGATCTGCAATGGTGTGCTACATAAGTGGGGCCTGGGGCCTGACCGGGGAACGGGCTGCTGAGCAGAAACCTCGCCCAGGCCACCAGCAGGGTCTTCACGCCACGGTGCGAGGGCAGGCTGGCTCAGGGGCAACTGTCTGTCCAGCTGGTGGGGAAACACCAGAACCTGGGGGTCTGCAATGTGATATAAACAGAGACCCCCGGGAAGGAGAAGACTCTGGAGGCAGGGGGAGCCCAGGCTATGAGCTGAGGAGGAGGGAATTTTGTGGGGGGCAGGAGGGAGCTGCTGGCGACTGGCTGGGCCCCTGGATTGTGCCTGTGTTGGCAGGGTGCGTGCCTGCACCAGACTATAGGCTTTTAGAATCTTTCCGTCTGCAGGTACCTAGGCGACCTTAAAGATGCAAGAGGGGCTGGTCCAGGGCTGTGGCCTGTCTGGGTCCCCATAAGACCTTAAAGACAGCCACGGTGGGGAGTGGTGGATGTGATTGCATTTAATCTGATAATCAGTCCCAAATTCTCCTCCTGTCTGAGGCCTCCTCAGGGCTTTCTGCATCTCTGCCTTTGATCTGGAAGCAGCTCCCAACCTAGTCACCTCCTTAACCCGAGTGCCTGGTGCCCAGCCCGGCCCCCTCGATTTGCACGTGGTAGGAGGAGGTGGTCTCTGGTTGGGCTGTGCACCCCAGGCACTGGAGACTCAGGCGAAGCCGGACCTGTCTGGAGTTGGGACCTCAGGCTTCAGGCTGGGGTGGGGTGGTGTTCCTGAACCCCACTACCGTTCCCACTGAGCAGCCACTCCAGCGTCTACAGTCCCCAGTGGCCTGTAGTATAGATGGACAGTCTGGTCACAGGAGTGCAAGTAGCCACCACCTCCCTATGTGGCCTTGGCAAGTCCCTCCGCGTCTGTGGGGTTCAGCTGCCCAGCTATACAACGAGGGCGCACCTCCCAGTCGCCCAGGGGAACATCCTCTGGAGTCCTATCCCACACCTTCTCAATCAGACAGTCTCCCAGGACCTGAAAGGTTCTGAAGGCCCAGGGGCTGGGGCAAATGCAGGCAGAATCCAGGGGGCCCAGCCAGTCTCAGGAGGCACACGGGCCTGCCTACCTTGCCCTTGCCAGTCACATGTCACCTATTCTCGCCTCAGGTGGCTTCTGTGAGCCTACCTCACATCCCCCTCCCCCTGGCTCTAGCCTGTCCCTCATCCTCTCTCTAGCTGATCTGACACGCTCAGCTGTGCTGGGGCATGCCCCCCGCCCTCCATAGGGCACCCACAGGGTTCCTGGGGCCCTCTGGGAATACTGGCTCTGTAGATGGAAATCTTAGGTTCCCTGGAGAGGTACTTGGTGGGAGGGATCTACTCTTCTCTGGGTGGCCAGCCACCTGTTGCCTGACACCTGTTGAATGTCCGCAGATTGGTCCCTGAGAGGCAGAAGTGTGGCTTCTTCAGCCTCTGATTTACCTGGCACCTTGGCGTCATTGCAGATTTCTGCAAAAGGTCTGAAAAAGAAATGAGGTTGCAGTTAGAAAATGAGGATTTCTCTTCGTTCTCACCTGCTCCCTGAACATGGACATCTAAGTTAGCCAAGTAAGACCTGGATGAAAACGGTCAGCAGACCCCCTCTCCCCAGAGCAGACAGGCCGATGACGGCCCGCCTGGCCCTGGTGAGAGCCGTGCCAGGCAAATCGCCCTCTGGGGCTTCTTCCCTCGTCTCCAAAGTGAGCCTGTGGTCTGACCAAGTGATCAGAAATGAGTGCCTAGATTTGTGAATGGATATTCATCGTGACATTTTTTTTACAAGTGTTTTTTAAAAAAGATTTTATTAATTTATTCTTAGAGAGAGGGGAAGGGAGGGAGAAACAGGGAGAGAAACATCAATTGGGGACCAGACCTGCCACCCAGGCACATGCCCTGACTGGGAATGGAACTGGTGACCTGTCTCTCTGCGGGGTGATGCCTAAGCAACTGAGGCATGCCGGTCAGGGCAACAAAGTTTTCCTTTTTTATTTTATTAGTTATTTTACTTGCAGCATTTTTTACATAATCAAAAAAAAATTAGATGCAACCCAATGTCTGTTATAGAGACAACATGGTCCATCTGTACTGTCTTTAAAGGGAGTTGTCACAGACAAAAATAACTCACAAGTGAAATCAAAATGGCCAGACAGGAGACACATCAAGTTTTATTTAGTCTGTGGGCAAATACTGTAGGACTTCAGTTTCATTTTCTCCAAGAGCGCGTCTAAGAGGCATAAGAAGAGTGGAATGGAGGAAGGAAAACCCTAGGAGGTCTGCGGCTGGTTTCTCCGGGGGCTGCTTGTGGGGCGGGCACTTCCTCCTGCGTCTCCTGTGTTTTCCAGTTGCTACTTCCGGGCGTGGAAGGGGCAAGGGAACCTCTGCTCTTCATGTGAGACCTTTCTGAGTGGTTTGATTATTTGTACACATGCAAATATTATTTTCACTTCAAAACACCTAGTGTAAGATTAAGAAGAAAATACACGTAGGGAAAACTGTGGAAGAAATACACCATAATGCTGACTCTGCAAAGGAGAATTATGGGCTACCTCCTGTTCTTCTGCCTTTTTAGGTTTCCCTAGTTTGTTTTTCAATCTGAAAATAAATTAACTATTCTATTTGTTCTTTAAAGGCTATAAGGATATATGGTAAAATACGAACAAAAATAAATAAAGATAAAATATGGACAGTTGTTATTTCTGGGTGATAGGATTTTCAAGGACTGGTATTTTCCAAATACCATCAAAAAGGGTAAAAATGAATGACACAGCCAGAAAGTCAAATTTAATTGAAATTGTAAAAGTAAACACCATGAAAGCTGAAGACTGTCATCAGGACACTGGGTAACACAGACTAAATGTTTGTGTCCCTCCCCCGACCCCAAATTCTTATGTTGAACCTAGTCTTCGAGGGGACAGTATGAGGAGGCAGGGCCTCTGGGGGTGATTAGGTCACGAGGGTGGAACTGTCATGAGTGGGATTGACGCCTTACAAAGGAGACCCCAGAGAGCCCCCCTTGTCCCTCTGACCATGTGACGACACAGGGAGGAGGTGGCCATCTGTAAACCAGAAGGTGGGCCCTCAGCAGACACTGAACCTGCCGGCAACTTCCCAGCCTCCAGAACTGTGAGAAGCACATTTGTGCGCCACCACCTGATTGACAGCATTGTGTTCTCGCAGCCTGAACAGTGGGAGAGACTGGGTCTGGGGCCGAGCTGCCCCACTGTGACGTCCACCATCCATCTCCTCCACCTGGCTATCAGGTTCTTGTCCTTACGATGCGAGCCTTCAGCTAGCCCATCTCCCGGATTCAGTGCAAGTGCACAACAGGTCTCTCACTCCCCGTGTCCCCCCGCTCTCGGCTGGGCCTGCCATAGGGATTCTCCTTCCGGGGCCACACAGCACCCTCTCCCACAGCCCTTGCCCGCTCTTCCCACCCTGCCCCAGGTGCCGGGGGCACTCACTGCAGCTGGTTGATGATGACCATCCGGACATGTTCCCGGGCCTTCAGGATCTTCTCTAGCCGGTGGATGTCGTACGTGTTGGGGTTCCGGAAAGGGATGTCATCAGGCAGGCCCGTGACCTCGACGGCATCTGGGCTGTCCCGGATGAGTTTGTAAGGGACCAGCACTGGCCGGTTCAGGCCCAGGGCCTCACCTGGAGGGCACGGGGGCCCAGGGAAGCAGAAGACGTCTGCTGTTAAAGGCCAAGCCTCTGGGAAAGGGCTGGAGCCTGGCAGAGCACAGCACAGCAGCCATCACATCCCAGGGAGAGTATCAAAGTCAACACACACACACGCTATTTTTTTCTTTATGCTCACCCGAGGACATGCTCACTGATCTTAGGGGGAGAGAAGGGGCGGAGAGAGAGAGAAACACTGGTCAGCCGCCCCTGGAACACGCCCAGACGGGGAATCGAACCAGTGATTCGAGTCCATGGGACACTGCTCCCATCTACTGGGCCACACCGGCCAGGGCCACCACACACACCATTTTAAAAGTTCAATTAGCAAAAGTAAAGATCTAATACCCGATGTTGATAATGAAACAGTTCCTGTCACTTTTGTGACGATGTGTTAAATGTTCACACCTAGAACTGAAATGGGGACTTGACATTTGCCTAAAATCCATTACTTTTGGACTTCTGGCAAGGTGGAGGCATAGTTGGACACACCGTACCTCCACGCACAACCAAGGTTAGAACAACAACAATTTAGAGGCAGAATAACACCCAGAATTGATAGAGAATTTATCAGAATAAAAGTTGGACAGTCAAGAAGTTGAAGTAGACTCGTTCATCCAGACCGGTAGGAGGGGTGGAGAGGAGTGGGCGCAGGTTGCGGCACGCGGAGATTGGGGAGAACTGGGCACATAAGGCAACAGAGCATGTAACTCTTCCGGGACGCGCAAGATTGCAGTGCAGCGGTGGACCCTGAGTACGCAAGCGGCGGCTGGCAGACCCAGTGAGGCGGCGATTGTGGACCAGGGCAGAGTGTACAACCCAGGATCCCAGGGGGGTTACTGAGGCCCCAGGAGAGCGGAGCTACCGCCATTGTTCCCTCCTGCTCCTGCCCCCACATACAACGTCACAATCTAGTGACTGGGGTGCCCAGCCCCGGGGAACACCTAAGGCTTCGCGCCTCACCGTAACAAGAGCGACCAGACCAAAAAAAGAAAAAAAAAAAGGAGAGAGCAAGAGACATGTCTCCAACAGAACAACAGCTCAACCCCTAGGACTCATCCTTTTGAGTGACTAAGAGCCAATCTATCAGATGCACAGTTCAAAAACACTGGTGATCAGGAAGCTCAAGGAATTGGTTGATTTTAGGTGCAAATTACATGAAAAAATGAAGGTTACCATAAAAGAGATGAAGGAAGATGCACGGAGAACCAATAGTGAAGGGAAGGAAACTGGGACTCAAAACAATAGAGTGGACCAGAAGGAAGAAAAAAACAACCAAGCAGGAAAGAATGAAGAAATAAGAATTCAAAAAAATTGAGGAGAAGCTTAGGAACCTCCAGGACATCTTTAAACGTTCCACATCTGAATTATAGGGGTACCAAAAGGGGAAGAGGAAAAGCAACAGATTGAGCACATATTTGAACAAATAATAAGGGAGAAATCCCCATTCTGGCAAAGGAAATAGACTTCCAGGAAATCCAGGAAGCTCAGAGAGTCCCAAAGAAGTTGGACCCAAGAAGAAACACACCAAGGCACATCATAATTACATTACTCAAGGTAAACATGAAGGAGAGAATCCTAGAAGGAGCAAGAGATAAGGGGACAGTTACCTACAAAGGAGTTCCCATCAGACTGTCAGCTGATTTCTCAAAAGAGACCTTGTAGGCAAGAAGGGGCTGGAAAGAAATATTCCAAGTCATGAAAGAGAAGGACCTACATCCCAGATTGCTCTATCCAGCAAAGCTCTCATTTAGACTGGAAGAGCAGATAAAGTGCTTCTCAAATAAGGTCAAGTTAAAGGAGTTCATCATCATCAAGCCCTTATTTTATGAAATGTTAAAGGGACTTATCTAAGAAAAAGAAGATCAAAAACATGTATAGTAAAAGGACAGCAAACTCACAATTATTAACAACCACACTTAAAACAAAAAGAAACTAAGTGAACAACTAGAACAGGAACAGAACCTCAGAAATGGAGATCACATGCAGGGTTAGCAACAGGGGAGCGGGAGGAGGAGAGAGGGGGAAAAGGTACAGAGAATAAGTAGCATAGATTGTAGGTTGAAAATACATAGGGGGAGGGTAAGAAGAGTATGGGAAATGTAGAAGCTAAAGAACTTATAAGTATGACACATGGACATGACTAAAGGGGGGGATATGGGTGGGAGAGGGTGTACAGGGTGGAGGGGAGTGAAGGGGGGAAAATGGGACAACTATAATAGCATAATCAATAAAATATATTTAAAAATTTTTTTAAAAATCTACTACTTTTATGTTAGAAAAAAACAAGTGCTCAAGTATTATGGATGCAATGATATGATGTCTTCGATTTAAAGTGCTGAAAATACTGAAGTACTGTGTGGAAACAGATAGAGTCACATTGGCCTAATGTTGGCGATCACGGAAGCTGGGCTGGGGCACAGCGTGGGCGTCATGTCACTCTCTGTGCTTCTGTGTTATGTCTGAACACTGGTTCCAAAACGAAAAGTGAAGAAGACCACAGCACAAACCACCAGCAGAGGCTTCCCATGCACAGTCAGAGTGAAACCCTAACTCAAGTCAGGCCTGCCCACCTCTCCACCCAATTGGAAGCCTCCCCATCCGCTTGCACTGGCCTTCTCACAGGTCCCCAGTCGCAGAGTGGCTCCCCATGCCTGGCAAGCTTTTCCTCAAATGTCTGTCCCCTCTTGATATTATTAAAGCCTAGGCTAAAATGCCCCCTCTCTGAGGCGCTTTCCTTTTCACCGGTCCAGAGAGGCCCTGGCCCTCCACCTCCTGCACTCTCTCCTGCATCTTGGTCACACTATGGGTTTTCTTCTTTTCCTTTCTCACTCTCTGAAGTTCTTCTTGGTAAAAAAGTTCATTGCTATGTCTCCTCTGCTACAATGCAAAATGGAGACAACACTAAATTCATCACAAATACAATTTGATGTATGCAGAGCACTTGGCACAGCTGGGCCCTCAGCAGTCTAGGAAGGGCTGTATCATTTGGAACTGCACTCCCAGAGGTCTCATCCCGGGCTCTGCCCTGGGTGCCTTCGGCACAGGGCCCAACATCTCCTGGCTCTCGTCTGTTCCACGTCCGACACCCTCCGCAGACCAAGACCCCAGCGGCTGGAGCAGACCCCTTCTGTTGTCCTCAGAGCTAAGTGCTGGTTGGGCAGATGGGCGTGTGCAGAGCGAGTACTTGGCCGTGGGCCATGACCTCTGCCAACACAGCGCAGCCCTAGAGGAGCAGAAATGCTGACCACTGCTGCTGCCCTGAGCACCACAGCCTGGCGTGCTTTCCCCCTTCTCAGACAGGGCAAGGAGGACAGCTCCCATCAGTCACAAGCAGAGCAACTATGTCCCCAGGGAGCTGGTGGGCCACGTGGGGGCAACAGAGGCCAGAGGGGATGCAGAGGGAGGAGGGGCCACCCAGGAAGACTAGCCCCACAGCCCCTCTCCGGGGAACTGACCGTATTTCTCATTGAAGAGCTCCTTCACCTGCTCCCGGAGGATCACCTTCTCCCCAAGTCTGTTGGCATCATCTTCATCTACAAGAGGAAGGCAAGAGGGTGTGAGGGTTGGCATGGGCTTGGCCACCAGACCTGTTCCTTCTCCCCTGACCCTCACCTGCTGCAGCAGTGTCTCCAGGCCCCGCTCACGCCCCTGCAGCCCGCTTCTGCCCCATCCACCCCACATTCCCTGAACAGCTGCCCTAACACAGGCCATGTCAGGCACGGAGCACCCTGAAGAGTGGGAGGCAGGGCCCCTCCTCTGAGGAACTCAAGCCCAGGGGGCGGCACACAGTCACAGCACCCACCCAGAAGAGACGCCTACGAGAGACTCGGGGCATGAATTGTGGTGCTCACCCCCATCTGTGCAAGTCTGGAGAAGCTCCATGGGAGAGCGACATGTTTAGGGGGTGTCTCTTTCTCTCAGAGGGCTAGTAAAGGGCTTGTGATAGATGCAGTGGGGTCGGGAAAGACACCCAGGCAGAAGGCCTGGCCCGTGCATGGTGCCAAAGGGTGATCGGACACAGTACACTGGTTGTGGCTGAAGCACAGGGTGGTGCTAGGGGAGGTAGCTGTGATGAAGCAGGTGCCAGTGTGACTGAGCTGGGCTAACAGGCACCCACCCTGGCTGCCTCACACACCAAGAGCCCCAGGCCTGTGATAGAAAGACAGAGTGTTCTGGGCACTGGTGCTGTTTACTTCCCCTGTGCAGGGCAACTCTCCCTGGGCCCTGGTGCTTGGACCCTGTGCTCCCTGAACCCTTCTCCTTGGCCTAGAGAAGCAGCTGAGGTCAGGGGAGCCCAGGAGATAGAGCCTGGGCTGGGATGGGGAATGTGGAGTATAGGAGAGGCCAGGGGAGGGGATGGCATGAAGAGGGTTGGGGACAGAGCAGCCTGCTGGCTTGTGGCCTGGGTTGGGGAGGGAGCTGGGGTTCCAGAAAGGGCACTTAGCACCATCACACAGTAACCATGGGCCTCTGAGGCAGGGGTGGCAGTGGGTGGGTGGAGCTGGACACAGGCAGGGAGCCAGGGCCTGGGAGATAAGGGACAGAACAGACGGAATGGGTCTGCAGGGAAAAACAACTCCTGGTGGAACCTGGAAAATCGCACAGGAACCAGTTCCATTTGGAAGGCGGACCTGGGAACTGCCTCCCCGGCAGTGGCTCTATCTCTCAGCGTCTGCTGCCCGGCCTGCACGTCACACCCCCCGTGACCGGGGGCTGCCCCACTCGGCAGAGAGCTTCCCACACTGCCTGTGGCCCCTGTGCCCAGTGCTGCGTCTCCCGAGGCTCCTGTCTGGGCCTGTTCCAGCCACACTCCTGACTGGAGCCTCTCTCTGTGAATTCCTGCCTGTCTCCTTTTAGCCGTCTGGGTGCCCGAGACACCACAAACCTTGGGCATCCCGGTTAACATCCTCTGCCTGTGTCCCCATCTTGGGAATGATGGCTCTTCTCAGCTGCCCCGAGACCCCAAACTCGGCACCCAGAAACCTCTTTCTCACAGGCCCCAACATGGCCCTTTTGGAGGGTCTCTAGGACCCCAGGCATGGCAAGAATCGACCTGATCCTTCCCCAGGTCCTGGGAAGACAACTGTGACAGGGTCCTGGGCCCAAGGATCACCTAGAGCCTTCAGGAAGGCGGCAGACCTCTGTACCTATCCCTTGCCAGCCAGCAGTCCTTGGTGCCAAGATTCCGCCCAGGCAGCGCAGCGCTGCAGAGGGCCGGGAAAGGGGGCTGGGTCCCACCAATGCTGCCAGACTCGTGGCTGGCAGCATTCCCAGACCCTGTCACGGCCCCTGCTCACCACAGCCGAGGACACACAAGCTCAGAGAGCTTAAGGAACTTGCCCAAGTTCCCACAGCTGCCGAGTGTCACCAATGCTCTCTCTGTCTGACCCGAAGCTCCGCTCTTTCACTCCACCACAAACCCTGGGCCTCCCGAAGCCTCCATCACCCCGTCTATAAAAAGAAAAGTTAATCTTTTCTTTTATTTCTTGCTTTATCAGCTCATAGTTCCAGGTGTGTCTCCTTGTGAGCCCAGGACGGGGCTGGACTTACAGGCGGTTCTCCACAAAGCCTGCTGCATCGAAAGGAAGTGGACAGCACTCAGATTTGAGCCCAACAAACCGAGGCTGCCGGAGGTCTCTGTGGAGTCTGAGAGCCCACCTCGGGCATCTGCCCTGCCTCCTGCTCAAGGCTCTTCCTGCCCTGTGGGTGGAGAAAGGGCTAGACAAGGCAGCCCCCTCATCTCGGGAGAGGGGATGCCAGGCACCGGAAGGGCACGGAACTTGGCAGTCAGAGGCCCGTGGGGCATGTGACATCACCTCTCAGCATTTCTGCTCATGCTGCTTTGTCCCCTGGTCAAATATTTCATGAGCACAGTCCCACTTGGACATGGTGCTGGGCACTTAGCAGAGAACAGAAAACAGCCTCAGTCTGAGGCAGGAGAGAGGGGAAGGCTTGGGGAGCCACCAGGTCTGAACACTGTCAGTGCAGGGCCTGTGGGAGCCTGTGGGAGCCCCAACTGAGCGGGGGGCCAGGGAGGTTTCCCAGAGGAGGTGACAGCCGCAGAACCCCATCTGCACACTGGGGCTCCAGGCATCCTGCAGCACTCGACACATGTCAGAAAACACTGAACGTGCCCCACTCCTTCCAAGCCCTGCCTGGTCTGCGGGAGAAAGCACCCCAAAGGCAGGCAGTAGCTGACAGGGAGGAGAGACACCACGGGACAGCCAACAGAAGACAGACTAGAGTCCTGGGCAGTACACGGGAAACAGTGGGAGCAGACGAAGGTCAGGGGAGTGGGACCTGGACTGCGTCAGGGACGGGGGTGGCTCTGGGAGGCGTCCGGGACACCTGAGCATCGTGGTCACAGCTGCTGCCGAGCACCAAGCACGTGCCATGTGCGGACTGTGCCAGGCCCGCCGCGCTTGTTGTCGCTGGGTATTCGGGCTCTCAGGCCCCGGAAGGATGCTTTTCAGCTTCTCCCCACCTCTTCGTTTTTATTTGATTTGGAGGAAGTAAGTTTCCATTTTCTTAAATGAATGTGTCAAGAAGTTTCTGGGGTGGACGGTAACCTGGAGGGGAGTGTGCCCTTGGCCCTCTGGGTACTCAGAGGGAACAGGAGGCAGCTCCTCGGGCTGCGTGAGCGAAGAAGTGACCCCCTTCCTGGAAGGGAGCCCCACGAGAGGTGAAGCTGCCCCTCCATGTTCCTGCTCCAGCCCCAACCTGTCCAGCTCCATCCAGGGGAGAGGAAAATGTGCCCATCAGAACACACTGGTGTTGTGGCTGGAGGTGCACAGGACAGAGCCGGTCATCCCCGGTGTGGACTGTGGTCAAAGCCCATGGCTTATGTAGCTTGCCCTGGCATCCTGGCTACCCCAGGGTGGAGACTGGTGCCTGGGGGGTGGGAGGCTACAGTCCATAGTCTAAAGGCTAGTTATTACCGTTCTGAACCCTGAGGCAGCTAACCTCTTCTGGAGGTTCAGAATAAGCCGTGCTTTCTGAGCTCCTCTGAACCTAGGTTGGCTGTAGAAGACACCAATAGCAGCAACATTTCAGACTGTTCTCCACTGGGAAACATCATGATTAGGGCTCAATGAGGAATGTATGTGTGTGTGTCCTCAATGTACCTGCTTGACTGCCTATGTACAGTGGGAAGGAAGGGGGTCCCCACAGACAGTGACAGGGAATGCCCCTGACCCACTAGATTGCAAGGCAATGGTGATTATAACCCTAGTGCTATGTGATATTTGGAAAATCACTCAACCTCTCTGGGCTTTCGTTGACACACCCTTCAAATGGGAATCCTAGCCTGATGGGTGGATCCAATCATATCACATAAAAAAGCTTAAGGTCTCAGGCCATCAAGGTTAAATTGTTGTTGATCGTGTTGAGACCACCTCAATTAACCTGTGGTCTCAGGAAATTAAATTTTACACAAAACTCTTCCAGATAATGGAAATTTATTCTTTTAATCACCTGTGTTCGTTTTAATCATTTTATAGGTAGACTGTTTTCTAAAATGCATCAGGTACCCTTCTCTTATCAAGTACATAGTGGGGGGGGCATGGGAGAAGTACCCTCGAGATCTGTCCCCTAGGGCCGTCCAGAAAGTGCTACCGAACCTGCCCCAGAAGCGGTGGCCTGTACCTGCTGCCTCTGCCCCACCCTGCGGGCATTTCTCCCGCCTCTTCCTGCTCATTCCAGTTCCCGGGTCTGCTCTCTTTCACGTCTGTCTGCTCCAGAAGCTCTCATCTCCTCCTTTCTAATCTGCTGTCTGTTAGCCTGAGGATTAACGGAGTTTTGCCGGGGGAAAGAAAGCAACCAAGTTTATTAAATCACAGCCATGGGAGGTTCACAGTTTTAAGCCAATCAGCTCAGGGTGATGCCTGGAGTGGCCCCACAGCCTTCTCTGGGGGCAAAGTGCAGAGCCCTCAATGGCCAGCCTGGTCTTTCTCAGGAAATTAAAGCCTAGTTTGAGGCCTGCAGCTCAGAATGACGACTGTGTGCTGATGATCGTGACCATAAACACAGGGCACAGAGGCAGCAGCGAGCGAAGGGCTGCTTACAGGAGAGGGCTACGCCCAGAAGAGCAGAGTGAGGATTCCTTCTCTCCCCTCTTTCTGCCAGGCCTGGGCCACCCAGGCCTCAGGCAGACCTGGACAGCTCTGGCCCTATGGACAGCAGAGAGCGGACGTACTTTGTTGGAACAGCTGCCTGCCACTCAGGTGGGAGAGGAGCCACAGCCCTCCCTCGGGCCTGCAGCCCCTACCACGCCTCCCTTTCCTGGCACCAGACCTTCACCAGGATGCGCAGGTGCACTTGGGTACTCCTTTTAACCCCTTCTCAGGCCTGCATGTAGGTGCAGAAGGAATCCTGTCATCGCTGTTTTAGATGGAGAAACTGAGGCTCAGAGAGGGGACGGCTGTACTACAGTGAGGGGGGACGCCCTTGCTAGGCCTGTGACTTCTTGTACCCAACAGAAACTTTTGCACGTGTGCACAAGGAAACATGTTTAAGGCCATTAGAGCAACCCAAACAACCTAGGATTGGAAGGCAAACGACTCCAGGGTGGTATAATAGCTCGATGAGTATTACGGAGCAGTATAAACCAAGGAGCTACAGCTACACATTTCCGCATTACGTGACATAAAGTTGAGTGATAAAATCAAGTTGCAAACTTGATACAATAGGGTACCTTGGTTATAAAAGTAAAAAAAAAAAAACAAATGAAACAATTTTGGCTTAGGCAAATGTACATGCCACAGAACACACAACAATTTAAAATATCAACCAGTGAACAATGGTCTTATCGTGGGGCAAAACAGTCATAAAAGACATTCTGGGGAGTTTGAACACAGACTGTACATTAGACAAAAGGGAGCCACTAGTGTCATGAGTGTTACCACAGAATCGAGGATATATAAAAGAAGGGCATTGTTCTGCAGGGACGTGGGAGGTGTGTGTTGAAATGTTTAGGCGTGAAGAGTCAAGATGCGTGCGACGTACTTCGAATGGAACGACAGGGCGAGAGGGAAACAACGGGGCGGGGGCTGAGGGGAGGAGAGGGGCAGAGGCAGGCGGAAGGGAAACACGGCAGAACATTAAGAATTCAAGAATCAGAACTTCCGGCCAAGATGGAGGCGAAGGTAGACACACTGTGCCCCCTCGCGCAACCAAAATAAGGACAACAACAATTTAGGAAAAAAAAAAACAGTACTGACAGAAAATTGAACTGTATGGAAGTCCAACAACCAAGGAGTTAAAGAAGAAACATTCATCCAGACCGGTAGGAGGGGCGGAGTTGGGAGGCTGAGGGGAGAGGGGTTGCAGCAAAAAAGCAGTGCCTGCAGACCCCAGGTGCGGGGTGGCAGCGGGCGAACCCAGGAAGGTGGCAGACTGTGGAGGGGAGCGGTGGCAAGGCAGCTAGTGGACCGAGCGGTCCCATATTCGTGTGCAGATAAACCAGGTGAAACTGGGCAGCGAGACTGACCAGCCAACCCAGAGTCTCAGCACGGGGAGATAAAGCCTCAAAACACCAATGGAAAACACCTGTGGGGGTTGAGGTGCAGGGAGAGACACCCAGCCTCACAGGAGAGTTCCTTGGAGAGACCCACAGGGTCCTAGAACGTACAAAAGCCCACCCACATGGGAATCAGCACCAGAAGGGCCCAGTTTGCTTGGGCGAGGCAGCGGAAGGGACTGAAATCAGACAGAAAGCGGAGCAGGTGCCACTGTTCTGTCTTGGACCCCTCCCCACAAACAGTGTCACAATGCCGCAATGTGGGCTTGCTCCGCCCTAGTGAACATCTAAGGCTCTGCCCCTCACTAGTAACAGATGCATGAGGACAAAAAAAAAAATCAAGACAAAAAATGGCTCAAATGAAAGAAGAGATCAAAACTTGAGAAAAAAATATAGCTAAGCAAGGAGAAGATCGCCAAACTGTCAGATTCACAGTTCAAAGCACTGGTGATCAGGATGCTCACAGAATTGGTGGAATTTGGTTGCAAATTACATGAAAAAATGAAGGCTGCGCTAAGTGAAATAAAGGAAAATGCACAGGGAATCAATAGTGATGGGAGGAAACTAGTACTCAAATCAATGGAGTAGACCAGAAAGAAGAAAGAAACAACCAACAGAAAATAATGAAGACAGAAGAATTCAAAGAAATGAGGAGAGGCTTAGGAACCTCCAGGACATCTTTAAATGTTCCAACATCCGAATTAGAGGGGTACCAGAAAGAGAAGAGGAAGAACAACAAGTGGAAAAGTTATTTGAACAAATAATAAAGGAGAACTTCCCCAATCTGGCAAAGGAAATAGACTTCCAGGAAGTCCAGGAAGCTCAGAGAGTCCCAAAGAAGTTGGATCCAAGGAAGAACACACCAAGGCACATATAATTACATTAGTCAAGGTAAAAATGAAGGAGAGAATCCTAGAAGCAGCAAGTGAAAAGGAAACAGTTACCCACAAAGGAGTTCCCATCAGAATGTCAGCTGATTTCTCAAAGGAGACCTTGCAGGCAAGAAGGGGCTGGAAAGAAGTATTCCAAGTCATGAAAGGCAAGGACCTACATCCAAGATTGCCCTATCCAGCAAAGCTTTCATTGAGAATGGAAGGGCAGATAAAGTACTTCTCAGGTAAGGTCAAGTTAAAGGAGTTCATCATCATCAAGCTCTTATTATATGAAATGTTAAAGGGACTTATCTAAGAAAAAGAAGATAAAAAACATGTATAGTAAAATGACAGCAAACTCACAATTATTAACAATCACACCTAAAACAAAAACAAACTAAGCAAACAAATAGAATAGGAAGACAACCACAGAAATGGAGATCACATGAAGGGTTATCAACAGAGGAGTGGGAGGAGGAGGCGGGGGGAAAGGTGCAGAGAATAAGTAGCATAGATGGTAGGTAGAAAATAGACAGGTGGAGGGAAAGAATAGTATGGGAAATATAGAAGCTAAAGAACTCACGACACATGGGCATGAACCAAAGCGGGGGAATGTGGGTGGAAGGGGGTGTGCAGGGTAGAGGGGAGTGAAGGGGAAAAATGGGACAACTGTCATAGCATAATCAATAAAACATATTAACAAAACAAAACAAAAGAATTCATGAATCAGAGGAAGGACATGTAGGTAGTCATTGCACTATTCTTTATTTTTCTGCAGCTTTGAAATTCTGCAGGCAGAGACAAAGAGAATGGTACACACGAAATTTGGGGTATCTGTGGGTGGGTCCACATGGCCGGTGCTGCTCTAACTCTTACATGGCTGCTGGGCTTGTGTGTGCTCACTGTAGCAGGCATCACCCAGTCAGCAGACAGATGTGAGGGTGTGCCAAAGGAAGAATAAAAATAAATGGCTATGAAGTGCAAAGCAGTGTCCGGGACTGGACAGAACATAAAATGGACATTGGTGGGGAAATGGATGAAATTTAATGGTGGCAGTTTAGTTAGTTGCATTGTATCAAGGCACAGTAACCTCAGCGTTGACAAATGTACCGTGGTTATGTAACATGTTGTGTCCTACGCAGGTCAACTGGAATTTGGGAACTCTGAAGCTTTGCAATTCTTTGCAGATTACAAATCATTTGAAAATAAAAAGCTGCAGCAATTCATCGACCATTACATGCAGAGACCAATGGTAGAGTGACCACTGTGACAGTGCATGAGACCCCCTGGGGAGAAAGCCAGCGTGCTCCCTGACAGCTCCCCCAGGCTGGGCTCTGTGGCCCCATCAATCCCTCTGCCTTCCCTGGGGTGGGTGGGGGTGGGTGTTGAGTGGGCTGCAACCTGCCGGGACACATGCTCTGTGCCCCTCCCTGGAGCCCAGCTGTCTGACCCCCAGCTGCACACAAGGGGGCTTTCTGGCTGGGGCTGCCAGGCTCTTCCACTGCCCACTCAGCAGCCAGTAACAGGATGCAAACCCCACATCTGCTGATTACACATCTGCCCGAGATTGCCTGGAAATTTACACACTGATGCCCTTCATTCCTAACCACAAGCCTGATCTCTAGGTGTCAAGATCCCTATTTTATAGGTAAGTAAACTGAGGCTCAGAGGAGTCAAGGTGCCAGGACTCAAAGCCAGGTCTCTCTGACCCCTAGGTACTGCTTTCCTCTCACAACAGCCCAGCACCTTCTGGGAGGGCTGTCTTACAAACTCTCCTGCAGCCCCAAGGCTGGAGCCTCCGAGCCAGCTTGGGCAGACAGAGCAGGCTCCAGGTTGGGAAATGTGGCTCTGTCCTAGACAGATAATCCTGGGGCCAGCCAAACGCACGGCCCTTCCCAAAGAAGAACACTCCCTTTCCTCTCTTCTCCCTCCCCTCCAGGTCCCAGCCACACAGGGACAGTTACAGTACTGGCCCAAGGCTAGCGAAGGCCTAGGGCGGAACTGTGGCCACACCGGCCAGGCACAGAATGACATGCACTCAGCATGATGAGCAGGAAAGGTGGACAGAATGGGGCAGTTGACCACACAGGCTGGGGGCAGGAAGGATGCACACTGTCCGGCATCACCGGGCGGATTCCGAGGACTCGTCCTCATGCTGTGCGGCATCAGCGGCCAAATGCTCCAGAACAGACGCTCCCTGCGTGGTGAGGGCGTTGTCTGTTTTCAGCGGTCTGTTCACGGTTCTAGCCCCAGCACCTATAATCATGCCTGACGCATCATAGGTGCTCGATAAATAGAGAGACCAAGCCTTTCCAGGCCAGATACTACTCTAATACCTTTGCATGGATTCATTCACTTAATCCTTCCAACAACCCTAATAGGTTGGCCCTATGACTATCTCCATTTTACAGATGAGGAAACTGAGACACAGAAAAAGCAACCTGCCCTTGGTTATATAGTGAGTGTGTGAGTGTGTGTGTGTGTGTGTGTGTGTGTGGTGGGGCGGGGGACGGGGAGCGGGCAGCCTTTCAACCACCTTGTAGTACGGCCTCTCTCTGTCCTGGCTGCATGGATTGCAGAGGAGGGTCCAAAACCCAGGCTTATTACCATATCATGCTGACTGCTTGTTAGGGCCTTGTTTCCACACGACAGAGAGGGCAGAGCAGACCTTCCTTCTACCCCACCCATGCTACTCCTTCTCACCCCTTTCTGCACTTGCAAGCCCCAAACCCGCATTCCCAACTGCCTCCTTCAGCACCTTGGATTCTGCACTTCTCCAAATAGCCTTTCCACGTGTCCCAGGTCCCCACTGTCCCACACGGCTGCTCAAGAGAGAAATCTTGGCTGCCTCCAACCCTTGGCAGGCTGAGTAGGGGCCCCAAGGCTATGCATGTCCCCATTCCTGGTACCTGTGACTGTGTTTCATTATATAACAGAAGGGACTTTGCTGCTGGGATTAAGTTGAGGACTTTGGGATGGGGAGATTATCCTGGATGATTCCAGGCCCTAAATACAAGAAGGGCAAAAGTAGGTTTACACTTGTTCATACAGAAAGTAATACGTTAATCAATAATCATACAAGAATAAACTTTTCCTCATAAAAGGAAGCAAGAAGGTCAAGATTAGGAGATGGGACAGCAGAAGCAGAGGATGGAGTGAGGAGCTCTGAAGATGGAAGAGGGGCGGTAAGCGGATGAATTCGAGTGGCTGCCAGAAGCTGGGAGAGACAAGAAAACAGTTCCCCTTAGACGCTCGGGAAGGAACCTGCCCTGCTGATGCCCTGACTCTAGCCCTAAAAAACTACCTTCAGACTTCTTACCTCTACAACAGTGAGGCAGAAACCTGCCTTGCTTTAAGGCACTAAGTTTGTGCAATTCATTACAGCAGCCACAGGAAACTGATACCAACTCCCGGTGTCCCCTTGCCTCCACCCACCAATCAAGGGGGTCACCACGACAAGCCCCTTTCCCAGAGAAACTTCCCCCGAGTGCAGCCCAGGGGTCAGCCAGCTCTCCTCTCTCTGGGACAAGAACTTCTCACTTGGCCTCCTGAAACCCATTCTCTGCTCTGCCAGCCACACTGATCTTTCTAAACAGTCTATCTGACACTGTAATTTCCTCGCTTAAAAATCTGCTGAGGGCTCTCTGTTGTCCACGGGGCCAATCTGTCCTCCTCCCCCTGGCAGACAAGACCCTGTGCTGGCACCACTCTTCCTGTTTTTCGCCCAGGTAATGTGTTCTGCCTGCCCCTCCCTGGGTCCCCACCCGAGAGGTCATGGGAAATCTGTGCAGTTTCATAGAGCAGATAACGGACTCGGTCTATCCTACTTCATGGGCTGTGAAGAGGGGACCTTCTTTTCCTGACTCACCCTGTGTGGCATCTATAGTCCTGCATGGAGGTGCTGTACCTACGAAGGGCTGTGTTTTCTTACGAGCCTTAAGACTGGGTCCTGATAAGAAGCCACCACTGCTCAGGCCCTGACCCCATCATCCCTGGAAGATACCCAGCCGAGCCTCTGGGCTGTGAACCTTCATGGACACCAGGGGAGAAGGCTCTCCCCTCGGGAGAAACGGGGTTTTTCCATTTGGCTTCAGGACACCACCCATTCCTGAGTCCCTCCCACCTGACCCAAGAACACTGAAGGCACCAAGCTCCAGTTTGACTCACTTCCAATGATCTCATTCTGTTTTAGGGCTTTAAATACTAGCCATACACTCATGACTCCTCAAACTATATAAATACACCTCAAGCCTGGTCTGCTCCCTGAGCTCTCCCGACTTGTGCATGGACCTGCTACTGGGTGACACCCCAGACTGAACATGCCACAGAGTGAGCACCTGGCACTGCAGCCCTCCCAGCAGGCTCCCTCTGCACCACCACCATCTCAGCTGCAGGCACCTCCTTCTGTCCAGCTCAGCCCACATTCCTGACATCAAGGTCGACTCCTCTCTCTGAGCCACATCAGCAAGTTCTGCTGGCTTTAGCTACAAAATACACCTGGAGCCAGGGACTCACCACTGGGCCTCACTTCCCGACGTTTCTCCCTGCTTCCATCCTGCCTGTCCTCACCCAGCCGCCAGAGCGATCCTGTTAAATTCTAAATTGGATTCTGTCTCTCTTCTGCTCAGAAGCCTGCACTGGCTCCCAGCTCACTTGGAACAAAAGGCAGCATTCTTATCCAGCCCCACACAATCTGCCTTCTTTCCCCATTTCCACCTCATCTCCTACTACCTCCCGTACCGACTTCCTCCAAAACCCTGGCAGGGGATCTCCAGGCCTTTCCAGTTGTACTCTTTGCCTGCCCTGCTTTTCTTGCCCTCCCAGCTCACTACCGCCCCCTTCAGGCCTTTACTTAAAAGGCCTTTCCTGGACACCCACCCATCTGTTCTAACTTCCTAAAAATAAACACAACGTCTCATCAGCTTCCCTGCTTCTCCTTAGTGCTACATCTAACTTGCTTTTTACTTCACACATCGGTTATTCTCTGCATCCACACCAGAATGTAAGCTCTGTGAGGCAGGGTTTTTAAAACATCAGTGTTGATTAAAAGCCCAGCACCCAGTCCAGTGCTTGGCCCCACAGACACCTGGGAACTGTTCACGGACTAAGTACCTGCACCTGGGCTCCCAAAGCCCTGAAGGGGCCCCTATGCGGGCTGTGTGTCCTGGTCCCCATGCCTGGGAGCTCCAGAGGGTTAGGGCTGCACGTCAGCCCCCCACCATGAGGCTTCTTGTCACCAGACCCCTCCCAGGAGGTTGGAAAGACTGAGTCCACCCAGCAAACACCGTGTGCTGAGCCTTACTTAGTGCCCTGCCCCCATGCCTCCACTTTTGTGGCTCAAAGACGCATTTATCAGCCAGCAAGAGCTTCTGTTCAGCAGGCAGTGCCTGGTGACCCTCAGCTGATCTCATTCTAGACCAAATAAAGGCGATGGTTGTTCCTGTCAGTGTGGGTGGTCCCAGCTGGGGACACAGCTTCAGTGAGGTTTTCTGGAATGTGGCAGAAGAGTCAGAAGCCCCCCCACAGTTCCTTCTGGGGCCTGTGGAGGCCCCTGTCTAACAACTGCAGGAACCCCCAGATCCAGCCGAGCCCCCACACACCGGGGTGGGGGGGAGGGAGAAAGGGCGGGGCCTCCTGCCATAACGTCCTTGCGTGGCCCACTGTAGCCTCTCCTGGAAGAAAGGAGGCAGCCGGCCAATTCTGGGCCTGGCAGCCAGGCCCCGCCCAGCAGATGCCTGCTCCTCAAGGGAAGGCAGAGCAAGATCATTACTGGAGCCTAATTAACAAAGAAAAGCAGAGATAATTAAGCGGAGAAACATGTGGCTGGCGCTGGAACTGCACTATCTTTAGAAACTTGAGAAAGGACGGTTTTATTTTGAGTTCTCTGGAGCCTGACCGAGTTGGGAGGGTGGTGACAACACGAGGAAGGCTGAGAAGCCTGAGGAGAGCTGGGAGGGACCCCGCGGAGGGCACGCCTGCTCCACGTGACCTCCAGGGCCGGAGTCAGTAAGTTATCTGAGATCTCAGGCAGCAAGTTAACTTGTCCAAGATCACAGACAGTTAACCTATCGACGATCACACAGCTTCCAAGAGGTAGAACCAGTTTCTGAAGGGGCAGAGGGGACCTGTTCCTGCTCCCCTCCAGCTTGGGGCCTCTTCCCAGTAAGCTCACCCCACAGAGCACCTGCTGAATGACAGGAGACCCCACAGAGGAGGCAGACCTAGCAGGGGGCCCCAGTGGGGACAATGACTAGAGGTGTCTGTCATCCCATTTGGGGCTACAGCTTTCCCCTATTTATACCCTCCCTGAAAACAGGGTCACCGCCCTTCACCCACAGCAGAGTTTCTCACACTGGGACTCAGGAGGCAATGCTGGGGGTGTGAAGTGACGGGAGTAGAATTGCCTATTTTCCTCAGTGGAGTGTAATTTAACATGCATTGCAGTTCCTTAAATTAAAACTAAAATAGAATTTATGAAGTAGACTATGTGAAGACTTCCTAGGTAAAGCTGGGGCCGGCCAAGAACTTCAGCCCTGGCCCACAGGGGTGCTCGGGCGCTGGCTTTGGGGACATCAGCGGAAGAGCTTGCCAAGGCCAGGTCTGCAGGGTGTAGTCCACACTGCAAAGCCAGGCCTTCCAGGCCCTCCACGCTCCGGCCTGGCCGGCCTCTCCGCCTTGCCACCTCCTGCTCTGGACAGGCCATTCATTCCCCCTCCTCCTTGCCTTCCTTGGCTGTGCGCTCCAGGATGGCCCTGGTGTGCGACATTTCCCCTATCTTACTAGTAGGTGAACCGAAGCCCAGGCAGGCAAACCTGACTTGCTGGAGTCAGACAGGAAGTCAGCAGCTCTGGTGTGTCTCTGGGACCGGAGCTCCTGCTCTAGAGTGGGGAGGGATGGTGAGGGACTTGGTTGCTCACACATGAGTTCCTTCACGTTGGCAGGACAGGCTACATGGTGGGGGTTGGGGGAACCAAAAGGAGAGGAAGCTGGGGCAGGGAGGTTGGCCTGGAACTCTCGTTATCCTTTGGTTCCCAGACCAGAGGAGCTGAGGGGAAGCTTGCAGCTGAGCAGCAAAGGGAAGTAATTGGGTTTGTGAGTGGAGGGGAGGCCCCTCCCTCTGGGCCTTCCCCAGTTCTGAAAGGCCTGGGCTCTGCTTCCCAGTCTCGCCAGGCAGGTGGGTGATGCACCAACCAAAGGCAGCTCCATCTGGGAAAGCTGTTCCCTCCTCTCCTGCAGTGCGTGCGCCCCATGGGAAGTGGCCTCTTTGGTGAATGGACTGGACGTGTAACTTCAGCTCAAATGTGTCCCTCCAGTAACAGGGGATTCCCTACCTTCCAAGGTATTTTTTAAAAAATCCTCACCTGAGGACATTATTTCCTCCATCGCTTCCAGAGAGAGAGGAAGGGAGAGAGAAACATCAATTTAGAAAGAGGGACTGACTGGTCACCTCCCGTACGTGTCCAGACCAGGGACCAAACCTGTAACCTGGGTATGGGCTCTAACCGAGAATTGAACCTGTAACCTTCTAGTTGCAGGGTGACACTCCAACCAATTGAGCCACACCAGCCAGGGCCCAAAGCCACCACAATTTGAATAGTTCTAGAATGTTCTTTATTTCTTTGATCCCTCTTTTTGTTGCCCAGGACTCAGCTCTTCCAAAATTTGCAAACAGTAGCGTGACATGCCAGGCTCGCTCATCTTACAGATTCCTCCACCTCCTTCCCAGGCTCTTCTTCAAGGTCCCTTGGAGGTCGCTGTACTCTGGGCTCTACCCTGGGCTCTCTTCTGCCAGCTTCATCCTGACCGTGCCCTGCCCCATCACCGTGCTGCCGGCTCCAAGCACCACTCAAGACCTGAGAACTGTACAAGTGCTGCTGGATGTCTCCCAGGGCTTCGGATCAAGACTTGGGCATGGGTACTACAATCACCCTTCCAGAACCTTCCGCCCTCCCTCCCTCCCTCCCTCCTCACACTCTGCTGCTACCTCTAGGTCCTAACCCCACCCACCTCTAGGTCCTGAAGCCCAAAGCCTAGCTTCATTGCATAAGTTTGCCATCTGCAATCCACCTAAGGTGGGTGTAAATGTGGTAACCACGGTAACTGTAGGACCATGCACATTGGATCCCATCAGGCCAGACTGCAAAAAAAAGGCATGAGTCTCCAGGGTTTGGGTCAAGGCCTTTAAGGATTCTGGCCCCTCCTCCTCTACTGCCCAGCACTCCCTGCTCAGGTGCCAGAACAGCACAGACCTGGGTATGACGTTGGCCCCGTGCTAAGCGACTTTGCCTTTTTCAGCCTCAGTGTGCTCAGCTGCAAAATGGGAATGACGACAGCACTGACTTCACAGTCTTGTGTGAAAGACACACGGACTCCCAGGCCGTGGGCTCAGCAAAGGCTGGCTGTGCTCATTTCGTAGCTCCCTACCTTTGTGGTGCCGCACTCAGTCTGGAGTTTCCTAGCTTCCTGGGGGAGCTTGCCCTGACCCCCAGATGCAGCTCCTTCTCCTGAGGGAGGACAAGGGTGGTCTTTGCCTGCAGGTGGCAGTGAATTCACACAGCAGCAGCAGCTCAGGAAGCCCACACTGCTTCCTCATGTTCCCTGGGAATCAACGTATATGCAGACAAGCCTTGCGGGCCCCTGGGCAACCTCCTCTCCTCCCTCCTGCCACATCTAACCTTTTGGTCATCAACAGCAGTGGTCCGTCCATGGTGTCCACATCATGCGACCTTCTCAGTCCCTTCCCATCTCTCCAGCCTTGACCTCCGGTATCTTACCATTACTGGGACCTACAGCCCCTGGCTCCGGTCACCCTTCCCACCCCCTCTAAGGAGTCAGCAGAGGGGCTCTTGCAGAAGCTCTCAGCACTCCCTCTCTGTCTGCCCTGGTTCTTGAGGGCATACCCAAGAACCCTCCTCTTGCTGTTTTCCCCACCTTCTCTGCTATGTCACTCATCTCTCTCTCTAACATCACGCTGTTGCTATTCCCACCTCTAAAACACTCTCCATCTCTTTCCTGTCCCAAAAGGTCATCTGTCCCTGGTGAGTTCCATTTCTCTTCTTTCCTGAGACCCCTGCTCCAAAACTGTTCCCACCCTGCCTGAACCTGCTCTTTGCCAGGCCTCCTGGGACCTCTGGGCAGCTCAACGCCCCAGTCCTGTTTCAGGTCTCCTGTGCTTAACCCCTCCGCAGCATCTGGCCCCACAGATCACTCTCCTTCCGCAGGGTCTCACTTGGCTTCCACACACCACACCCTCCAGGTGATCCACCGGTCTCTCCTTCTCACCTTCCCAACACCTACGTGCCAGAGGGCCCCAGGGCTCATCCTCGGACCCCTCCCACCGGACAGGGCTCATCCTCACTGTGATCTAGTCCCGTAGCTCCAATACAGAATGGCTCCCAGCTGCCTCTGTCTAGCAGGACCCTCCCTGATTGGTGAATCCAGCTGCCTGACCTGCCTTCCACTTGGGGGTCACACTTGCCCACCACTCAGACCCGGCCCTCTCTGTCTCTCCAGCTGCTCAGGAAAAATCTTCATGTTGTGGAGGTTCAAAGTGAGGCAGCCCTAGATGTGCCTCTGTGGGATGCAGATTGTTGCGACCGAGCTACAGGCAACTACAGTACTTGTGTCTGACCTATCTGCAGGGCAGGGCAAGCTTGTATTTCTTAAATGTCTGCTCTTACTGTCCTGCAGGGACTCTTTAAGGCCCCCAAGGCGCAGCGCCTCCTCCCTGGCTCAGGACGACGTGCGTACTTCTGCCCCCTTTCTGCCTCTCGTGCTCATAGGCCTGACTCTCACGCCTGCAGCGTTCCCCTGCACGTGCACATACTAAATTTGGTTTTGTTCTCTTGCGAGTATGTCTCATGTCTATTTAATTATTAGAGAAAACAGAAGAACATTGAGGGTAGAGGACAGTTTCTTCCTCCCCCGTGTCACCTTTTTCTCATGCCCCACTGTATGAGGGATCTTGTTGGCTCTACCTTCAAAATGTGTCCAGGGCCCCTGGCCCTTTGCCCTAACTCCTGCCCTGCCCCCCAGCTGTTCTGACCTAGATTTCCACATGACTTCTACCTCACTCCTTTTAGTCCTTAACGCTGTACACGTTGTCCTCTCAAATGACAATCCTCTCTCTGTTATATCAATATTTGTCTTCATGGCACTAGTCACCATTGAATATACTATTCTTATTTATCTGTCTCCCCCACTAGAATATAAGCACCATGAGGGGAGTGACTTTTGTCTTACTATACCTTGCTTGATACAGAGCAGGCACTCAGTACATTTTTTTGTTGTACAAATAAATGAGCCAAACGATTGTGAGCCTAAAGGCATTGATAGGTAGAACCGATGTTATAGATGCTGGCAGCCAGAAGGGGGCAGCAAAGAGGTACCCAGTGTGGATGAAAGGTTGGGAGAGTGTTGGAGAGGGTGGGAGGGGAGCATGAGCCTGAGCTGAGTGACCTTAACAAGCCCCGTAACATCTCAGAGTCTCAGTTTCTTCCCATAAGAAAGGTTATTGGGAGAGAGCACATGTGCTGGTATGGGAAGTCTTTGTAACCGGCAAATCGTAAGCGTGATGTGGATATTAGGTGCGCACAGTGTGAGTTGCCCAAATGTCCCGAGTTGGGGCACAGGGGAGTTATACAACTATGAGGCTGCCTGATGAGGGAATATTATAAGGCATTTCAAAGACACAGGGAAATGCTTGTGTTTTAAGTTTGTGTGTATGTAAAAATTTTTAAAAAGCTTTATTTGCTTTTAGAGAGGGGAAGGGAAGGAGAAAGAGAGGGAGAAACATCAGTGTGTGGTTGCCTCTCACACGCCCCCTACTGGGGACCAGCCTGCAACCCAGGCTTTGCTCTGACTGGGAATCCAACTGGAGATCCCCTGGTTCGCAGGCTGGCACTCAATCCACTGAGCCACACCAGCCAGGGCTGTATGTAAATTTTATAGAAAGAACAACAATAAAATGTAGAATTAATAAGCCTCTGGAAAAATCTGGAAGGAACGTATCACCACAAAAATGAACAGCTATCTGGGAAGTTCGATTTCTGTTGTTTCAAAACTGTCACCATGGGCATGTAGTTGTGATTCCCTTTAGCTTTTTATGACCTACTAGAATGTTCTGTGGTTATTACTACACCTGCTACCTGGACAGAGGCTGCTCCTCCCTTAGTAATCCCTGTTCTTCCCAACACATCCTGAACAGCCTCCTTCGCTGTCCCAGGTTTTTGAGGCACCGGGCCCCGCTGGGCCTGGGGAGAGGCCACCCTGACCTGGGCGCAGAGGGTGCTGCCACTCTCACCCAGAGCCCCTTCCAGAGCCGTGCTCTGTGCACCTGCTTCCAGGGGCCTGTTGGTTCCTGACAGCCGGGTGGGCACCTGTGGTTGGATAGCAGAGATATCCACTGCTGGCCCCAGCTAGCCACCTGTCTGGCCCCTGGCCCAGTCTCCCACCGTTACCTCAGTGCTACTGCAGGCAGGAGGGCGAGCAGGGGACGGCCCAGCTAGGTGTCAAGGAACTGCCAAATGCTGTGCACTTCTGCAGGCCTCAATGGCTCAGACCCCTGGGTCAGGCCTGGGTTACCTTGGCCCCTTGAAGTTGGGGCTGGAGCTCACTCTAGTACATGTGGGGGGCCTGGCCCTACCATTCCCAGGCTCCTCCAGCCTGAACACCCATCCCCCAGGGATCCTGTGAAGCCCCTGGCCCACAGTTCCCCCAACTGGAGGCCTGAAATCCCTCCCACTGTCCTCCAAGGCTCATCCGAGCCTGTCTTCCTCTCTAGCTAGGCGCCTGCCTCCACCCGGTATGAGCTGGAAAGGCTACCAGACACCAGCGGGGAAACTGAGGCCTGAGAGCAGATGTGAACCCAGTTGGGACAACTCTAAAAGCCTTCTACCATTGTCTCTTTGGACTCAGAGCAAAAGTGGCCCAGGAATGGCTGTACCCTCGTCCCACTCCGGGCCAGCCCACCATTCCAGGCTGCACTGTGAAAGCCCCAGATTTAACAACTGAGTTACCGGTACCTTCAAAGCACAGCCTCCTTTATGATTCACCCGATGGGACCCCTCCCCATAACCTTTTGGCACTATGAAACGCTCTGGCACTTGGACACAAGTCCAGGGAAAAGGGGATCCTCAATGGACTCAGATTAAGTTTCTGCTACTATGTAATGCAGGCAGAAATCTAGTTCCATTGTGGAAGACTGAAACAAAAGTTCATGTCTTACACTTCTGAGCCAGCAGACTAAAGCCCACTCCATATTTTTAGAGGAGAATGAAAAAGAAAGGAAAAAGTCTCAAAGTCCCCAGTGTGCCGGGGAAAGGACTGCCTCTTTGTCACCATCACAATGCCCTCCTGGCCGCATGGGCTCCACCCCTCCTGCTGGTGCCCCAGCCATGTCCCCCAAACACTTCTGTACCCTGTGCCTGCACCACATTCTGTTCTGCACCTCCAAGGCCCAGTTCAATGTCACCTCCTCCAGGGAGTCTTCCAGAGCCCCATGAATAACAGTCACCACTATCCCATTGGCTGAGCACCTTCCACAGGTGGTCCAGGGTTGAAGGTTTTACAAATATCTCACTCAAGTGTCAGGACAAAGCCACCCAGGGCAGCAGAGTGAAACTGTCCTCTGGAGCTTTCCCACCAGGGCCCACCATGTGTCCAATGCAGATCACCTGGGGAAGCAGGTATGCCCATCTCCACCTTACAGATGAGGAAGTGCAGGCTCAAGGATGTGAAATAGTGAACCCAGGCACATGGCTAGTAAAGGGGATGCAGGGATTTGAACTGGGTCTCTCTGAGCACCAGCCTGTGCTTTCCCACAGTCCCTGCACGCTGCCCAGAGATCACTGGCTATCCTCCAGGTGCCCAGGGCACCTGCTAACATTCCACCCACCCCCCGACACCTGAGCTCCTGTTCCAGCATCACCCCCAGATGCTGGCCAGTATCAGGCTTCAGTGATTTTCTCATGGAAGCTCTGGAACAGCCCTTTCTGGGGCAGGAACAGCACTCAGTGACCTCTAGTGAACCCTCGGAGGCTCCTGTGAGCCTGGACACCTTCCCAGCCCAGCATGACGAGTGGCGTGAGTAGGCCTGGAGCTGGCCTGCAAGCCAGTCTGCTTGGCCCTTCCAGGCTGCCAGCTGGTATGGGTGCCAATGCCTGGAAAGGTGCTGGCAGTTGCATCCCCAAGGGCTGGGGCCAGGGCCACTTTCCCACCTCCTCTTCCAGGCAGCCTACCATCCTCTCACACACCACGCAGGAAGAGAAAGCATTTCCAAGGCCTGTCTCTGTACACAGAGGAGGTTAATGGAAAGCCAATGGGCAGGTGGGTGGGTGGGCAGGCAGACTGGCAGAGAGACTGTGGGGTGATGGCTGAGATTCATGAAGCTGTTTAAATGGCAAAATGAGCTGCCGAGCTTTCTTAGCTGGAGGGTAAGCCTTGCTCAGTGAAAGAGGTCAGCCTCAGAAGGGCACAGGAACTCTACGGTCTGTGTGAAGCCTGCTGGCTGACCCTTGACTCCAAGTGTTTCTCTCTTTCTAAAAGATTTTTATGTATTTGTTTTTAGAGAAGAAGGGAGGGGAGTAAGAGGGAGAGAAACATGGATGTGTGAGAGAGTTGCCTCTCACCCGCCCTCAACTGGGGACCTGGCCTGAAACTCAGGCATGTGCCCTGACTGGGAATCGAGCCTGCAACCTTTTGATTTGCAGGCCGGCGCTCAATCCGCTGAGCCACACCAGCCAGGACCCCAGTGTTTCTCTCTGAGGGCTGACACTCCATACCACCTGCCCGTAATCCATGGGCCTCCCTGACAGAACGTGGGGAGCCAGGCTTTGGAGCCAACAGTTCCTTTGTTACAGGGGGTGCATCTCAGGCAAGTCACTGATGTTCCTGACCCCATAAAAATGGGACGGGAAAAAGGTGACAGTGAAAGCACTGAACTTATAGCCTGGCACACATCAGGTGTCATACATGACTTTCACTTTGCTGCTTTCCAAACTCATTCAAAATGTCCATACCCTTTTCAGTCTTCCAAGAGGACCTTTGCGTCCAGGGAGAAGGCACTGGGGAGCACAGGGGGAGCCGAGGGGCTGCCTCACTGCGTTTCTATTTGTCATCAACAGAGCTGGCTGGGCACCGACACCAACTTAGGCTGAAACCCAGGTCGGCACAGGCAGGGGCAGGAAGCTGACTCAGTGGCACCAGCACTGATGTACCTGTCTGGAGCCAGCTGGGTGAACCACAGGCTGCCAACCACTGGTCCTGGGGCAAGACAGGTCTACAGAGGGCCCAGCAGCCTGGGGCAGGGGCTGGTGGTACCAGGGCAGGTGTGTTCTGGTTCCCTGGGCCAACGAGAAGGGGAGCTGTGCAAGGCCAGAGGCCTGCGGTGTCCTCAGCTTCTTGGGGAAACGCTCACTTATACTGTGGTTGGCTGAGTCAGGGGCCCCCCCGGTTCCACCTTAAGGCCACCTGCTAGCTGTGTGACGTGGGCACACTGCACATCACTGAAACCCCGAGCCTGTTTCCCTGAGTGTGTTGGGCTCTCAAGCCTGTCTCCCAGGTCCGAGGAGCAAACGCGATGCCTCCTCTGTGCTCAATGTTGTAACCCTAGTGTCTACAACACTGCTGGCCTTAGGCGGGCCTCAGAAACATCTGCAAAATGAACCCACACGCAGCAGGTCTGACACCCAATAATTTTTAGCCAAGGGCCACCACAGATGCATATTGTTGCTCCTTCCACCATCTCCACCTTGCAGGCATTATCCCATCGACTCCACAACTGAGAGCTCTGGGAAAACATCACTGAGGTGGGCCTTGGATCCCTGCTGCTTACCCACCAAACACCCTCCTCTCCTCCCCTCCCCAAGTCCGGACTTCCCCTGAGGCCCGACATCAGCTACCACATCACTACACCCTTCAGGAAGCCTTGCCCGCCCCCCGTTCAATGCCCTCTTGACCCTTCCCCAGAAGGCCGCCAAGCCGGGCCTAGGCACAGGGAGTGAACAGCTCCAGGGAGCAGGGGGCTGGGGTGACGTGCAATGTCTCCGGGACCGTGGAATCAGATCCTGTGCTGAGGGCTTCCTCCCATCTGGGCATGTTGTGACGTCCACCCGTTCCCAGCTCATCGGCGCAGCCTCCCCAAGGACGCAGGCCGGGTAATTTTCACACCGCAGTGGTGTCTGGCGTGGGCATGGGGCAGGGGCGAGACGCCAGGGCTCCCTGTCTCTCCATCGCAGGCCCTGGCCGGCCCTATTGCTCACCAGGTGGCTGTGTCGCCCCACTCATGGTGTGGGAGGGCCAGGACACGGGCCATGGAGGCGATGGAGGGGGATGGATGCCTCGAAAGGGGGTAGGAGAAGCATTTGACCAACTAAGACTGGGTGGGCACCCCTTACATCTACGGCTATGCCCTCGGGTCCTCATGCAGACCTTTCAACAAGGTTAAAAACTGACCCGCCAACAACCTCATCTGCTCAGCAAAGGCAGCCAGGCCCCTTCATCGGGAGAGTGGGCACAGATGCGTCCCCTCCCTCCAGAACTCTGGCTGGTGAAGCTGAGCAGTCACGGGTGCCGCCCCCACCCCTTTCTCTGGCCCAGGTTCCAGCCTGGCCTTCCTCCTGCCTCCTGGGGTGGTGCCCAGGTGAGGGGAAGAACAGAAGGGCTGCGGCCTGCCTCCTGCTCCAGGGACCAGCAGCCTGTGTCCCATGGTAAGTCTGGCCCCCAGCACCATGGCCGGCCCCCGTTCCAAGCAGCACCCCTCCCCCCAGCCGCTGCCTCTTACCAGGCTTTGGGATGAGTCCCTGGAAAGGCCTGGAAGAGAAACAGAGAGGGATTGTCAGAGGAGGGCCTGGGAGCTCATCAGAAATGTTTGGGGCACATCCAAGACCTAATGCCTCAGAATCCGCCACTGTAACGAGATGGCTGGTGGCCTGTGTGCAGGGGACATTGTGCAGGAGAGGGTGACCAGCCGGTCTCCTGCTGGCTCTGCCCTGGCCGGCTCTGTGACCTTGGGCAAATAACTGGTCTCCAATTCCTCCCCTCTGAAGTGGGCCTAACGCCTTTCCCAGGGTGCCAGGAGTGCAGTGCGCAGGTGCTATGGGCAGGCATAAGGTGCCCATGAAGCCACCCTGCTATGGTGCTGTGGTGTGGGGGCTGGTCTCACCTCTGTGGGGCCTTCTGGGCCCCGACTGGCCTGCAGTCCTCCCTCCAACCCCCAGGACCCAGGGTGGCACTGGGACAGCTGCATTGTCCTGCAGGGAGGGCAGGACCGACTGGAGGAAAGGCCAAGGGTCCCCTGGTGCAGGCTGCCACCCATGCTAGTCTTGCCTCCCCACCTCTCCTCTTCCGCCGAGTACCTGGTGACTGTGAACTTGATCTTGTCAGCCACTGCGAGGATTCTCTCCAGGTTTTGGGAGCCAAAGGTACAGGGTTTTCGGAATGGAATGCCTGGGGGTAGCCCCTCAATGATCACTGAGCCGGGGTTACTCTTGATGCGCTTGTAGGGGACCTGGACGGGGTACTTGATGCCCAAAGCTTCCCCTGTGGATGATGCAGAGGAACTGTCATTAGGAGCCAGAGGCAGGGCTCGTGTGTGGACGCGGAGGTGTGCCAGGTGCTTTGTGCACAGGTGTGAAAGAGAAACCTGCTGTGTAGTACCAAGGAAAGGCTCAACCAGTGTGGGGGGAATTAGAGGGTGTGTCGTGCAGGGACCCTAGGGGGTCAGGTGCGTGAGTCTGCGGGGCTGGGCTGAGGAGTCAGCAGGGGACGTGTGGCCAAGGCTGCTGGGGAGAGGACGGTGCCTAATGCTTCTCAGCATCCTAGTCTGAGAATCTGAAAGCCCATCTTAAGGATGCCACCTTATGGGCACAGCTGGCCCTTCCCACAGTGCCGGACCCTCCATCAGCCCCAGGGTTCTGCCTCACTCCGGTTCGGGACTGGCCTGGCCTGACAGGGTGGACTGCATTTGGGTACAAGGAAGGCAGCTGGAGCCCAGGCAAGGAGCACCTCACACCTCAGGCCCCCCTTTCCACAGAGGGGCACGGGTCTCATTCCTGCCACCAAGCCTCTGTGCAGGGCTGTGGCACGCCCATCCCAGTGGCTGTACTTCTCTCACAGCTGGCCTGGCGGCAGTCCTGGGGGGCAGTGGCCACTGCCACCCCACTCTCAGATGAGGCCTCGTGCCTGCTGTCAGTGGCCACCCGAGAGGCACTGCCCGGCTGGCCTTCCCGAGGCTCCTGCCCACAGAACCAAGTACCGGTGCACAGCCCTGGGTGCTGTGAGGCTGACTGGAACGTTCTTGGTTCCCTGGGACTGAGATGGGGCCCAGCACAGGAGACCCACCTGGACGGAGGGCTGAGCTCACTGCGACCCCCTTAGGGGCTGGTTGAGAGCATCATCCTCAGCATCACAGGACACCCCTTTATGAAGAAATGCTGCCGAAATCTCCACATGTCTTGTACTAGAAAGAACAGCTGATCTCTTTCATGCAGTGAACTCATGGTTGCCTCATGGACACTGGGAATGGTAAAACCTGCCTCATTCTACGTTTTGCTCTGATGCCTAGGAAACACGGAGCCTGCCAAGTGCCCTGCCTCTAGCACTTACAGGATTTCTGCATCTTCATGTCACCCCTGTGTCCATGCCATTGCCTCAGCCTACGAACTGACTGAGATGTAATTCTCATACCATAAAATCGACCATTTTGAAGAGTACAATCCAGTGGTTTTTTAATATACTCACGAGGTTGTGAAAATATCTCTACAATCTAATTCCAGAACATTTTCATCACTGCAGAGAGAAATCCTGTGCCCATTAGCAGACACTCCTCCCGCCCCTTCTCCCCATGCCCTGGCAACCACTAATCTACTTTCTGTCTCTACCATTTTGCTCTGTTTTGAATTCTTTGTCTTCATTTTTTTTTGCACACTAGTTTATGTGCTATTAGTGCACAGAAATCCTTTCTGAAACGAGAAAACTCAGGCAGAGAGGAAAATTTACACCCAAAATCCCTGAATGGGAACACGGCCTTTTCCACTTCTCTCTCCTCCAAAACGGCTCTTGCCACAATGACCGACGGCCTCCATGTCACAAACCCTGTGGACACTTGTACCCTTTTGGCAAAATCCAACACAGATGGCCACTCCCTGTTCTGTGAAGCCTTCTCCTCGGTGTCCACAATCCCGCATTTCCTGGTTTCCCCTCATTCCGACCACTCCTCCTCCTCCGGGGCCTGACCTCTAAACACAGCCTTCCTGGCCTTCAGTCTGGGTCCTCTGTTGTCCCCCTCTGCACCCCCTGTGGTGTCTCCTCTATTCCCATGACCTAAGTTTTGGTTCCAATCCAGATCCTTTTCTGAATAGCAGACTTTGTCTCCACTCACTCCTCTAACTCCACACGTCCCAAATGGGAACCCATAACCTCTCTCCTGACTCCCCCTTCCAGTGACGGTGCTGCCTTCTTCTCCCTAGCTGACAGTGTGGGTGTCCCCCTGTCTCTCCCTGGTGTGCCATGTGTTCTACCCCTCCCCCTGTCATGGTGACAGGTCCAGGTATCCCAATAAGCATGTGGCATTTCCCTGCCACAGGGATGAGGTAAGGAATGGACATAACACTCAACAGAGACCAATGAGAAGCAAGGGGAGAGCTCAGAAAATTCTGGGGAAGAAATAGCCTGGCTCTCTTGAGAAAGCCCATGGAAGAGCCAGTCCAGTCCATTCTGGAGCAGGTCCAGTCCACTCTGGAGCCCTCCTTCCAGAGTGTGCAGAGGGGTGTCTGGACCTGCTGCAGCCATTCTGCCAACGAGCAGGAAGCCAGCCTGAGAGGATGCTGATACTGTGGAAAGACACCAAGGACATTCCTGGGCTGCTGGATCCAGATGACCCTGAAGGCCAGCCTACTGCTGGACCTCCCATGCTGAGCTACGGCTGCTTGTACTGCCCAAAGATAGCTGGACTGACTTTTCTCCCATTCCACATGCTCCTCTTACAGTGGAACATCTACACTCCCACACAGACAACTGGGAATGGGACTTTGTGACTGCCTCGACCTGTACAGTACAACAGAGGTGACAGGTGTGACCTCTGGGGCTGGATCACAAAAGGCAAACAGCTTCCAGCTGGCTGTCCCTTTCAGGACATGTGTCTCAGGAGCCCTGACTGACAAGTAGGAATTTTGATAGCCTGGAGTTACTACGCTGGAAAGCCTGAGTGGAGGGATTTCATAGAAACTGGGAGAGATGCCCGAGGGGCCCAGCAGATCCAGCGCCAGCAGTCTCCCCAGCCCGAGCCCAGGGATCAGACACATGAGTCGGGAAGCTGTCCAGGTGATCCCAGCCTCAGCCACCTTCTGCTGGCACCCTTGGGAAACACCCTGAGTGAGGTGACTCACTGACATCATCAGAGAGAATAAGTGGTCACTGTTATTGTAGGTCACCACATTTTGGGGTGAGCTCTTCTCTAGTCATAGTAACTAAATCATAAGCCCATTAACCCCCTTTATTGCTCAAGACAGTTTTAGTGGCTTGAGACCAAAAAGGATCTTAAATGATTCTAGCTTGTTTTCCTCAAGGAAGAACTCAGCTGGAGGCCTCTGATCTCCGCCCTCCTCCCTGAGGATCTAGCAGCAGGGATCTCTCTCTGAGCACATCTCCACTCCACCCACCTTCCTCCCAGACTGAGGCCGGGGCCTCGCCCAAGAGTACATTCCAGCCTACCTACCACTCCAGCCTCTGAGCCGGTGTCCCACCACCCATCCTCATCCTCCTGCACCCATGCACTTTCTTGTTGTTGAAGACTTTATTTATTTATTTTGAGAGAGAGAGGAGTGAAGGAGAAAGAGAGGGAGAGAAACATTAAATGCAACAGAAACATTGACTGGTTTCCTCTTGCACGTCCCCAACTGGGGACCTGGCCTGCAACCCCCGCATGTGCCCCAACCGGGTATTGAACCAGTGACCTCTTGGTTTGCAGGCTGATGCTCAATCCACTGAGCCACACCAGCCAGAGCCCCATCCGGGAACATATTCTAAAGTACAAAGTGGCTCCAGTCATTTCACCCTTCCCAACAAAATACAAGGCCGAAACCATGGATGATCAGCTCTGTTTCCTGGCCAGCTCCATGGGGTCCTTCCTCCCCCAACCTGCACACTTCAGCTTCCTCCCTGTCTTAGGAAAAGCCTCAGGGCCTTTGCACATGCCCATTACCTCAGCCACAATGTCCTTCCTTCACAGTCTGCTCAATTAATTCCTTCACTACCCTTTAGCTCTCTTTTTAAAGAGGCCTGCCCCGGCCCCCGATTTAGGGTAAGCATCCAAGTTATTCTCTCCTGAGTAGCCTGCTCTTCTCCTGCATGATGGTGGAACAGTTCCTCACTGTTATTAGAGTCTGTGTATCGGTGCTGAATGTGTCTCTCCTCACTGAGCTATGGGGCCCAGGAGGGCAGGGACTGCGTGTTTTCTGCACTGTTGTGTCTCCAGTGCCTGGCACATGGTCAGTGCTCCAGAGAGATCTGTCCGTGGGTGAAAGGGTTTCCCAGAGGTGACCCTGGGAAGCTCCTGCCTCACTTCCAACCCTGCTGGCTTCCCTCACCCAGGCGCCCGGGCCTCACCGTATTTCTTATTGAACAGATCCTGCACTTGCTCCCTCAGCGTGTTGGCGATGTCGATCCGGGAGAGTCTGGTGTCATAATTCTCTGCAAAGTGAAAAACAATTATGGATTTGGGCTGTTAAATTAAAAGGCACTTAGTGAATTTTAAGGAATATGATTTTCTAATTATGGGGACCTCCTTCTCTGGCAATTATCAGACCCTTGGAGTGGGCCCCTCAGGTCCTTCAGCGCAAATGTCTTGACAGAGATGTGTTTTTCTGGAAGGACGCACGCTGTTGCAACAACAGTGAGTTGGAAATTAAGTTAATTGTTGACATTTGAAAACCACCACCACAGCGATCAATAAGCCCTGGAGGTGACAGACACCATGAAGAGGACCGGTTCCTGAGCATGGTGGGCTTGGAGCAGGGCAGGCAGGGGATCAGATGGCTGGGCAGCCCCCGGAGAGGTGGAGCAGCTCCCAGGGGTCACTCCCCCACCGGGAGGGTATTGGTTAAGGAGCCCGTATGCCGCATGTGCCAGGGGGACCCCAGATGGGCCCCTGCACCCAGGGAGATTACAGCCTGGCACTGCCTTGTGGGAAGAGAGAGGCGAGGCAGTGGATCTCAGGGTGGTTGGGTAGGGGGTGCTGAAGGCCCCAGTCACGTCAAAGGACTGGACAGGAGGCACCTTGGGGTGTGGCGAGAGACTCAACCCCCCTCATCACAGGAAGTCCCAGCTGCCTGGGATGGAGGGTGAGACTTGACAGTGAGCAGCCGCCCCTCTGGGGTCTGGGTCCTCTCTCTCGGGGCTTCCCCACCCCCTTCCTGCCATGGGTCTCCCTGACCCATTTTCTCCTCACAGCCACAGTGGCCGCCCAGGGACACCTAGGAAATGCCCACTCACACACAGCCACACCCAGGGCTGCCCCTACAGGCACCTGGGCTGTTGCTCCCCACCCCCTCACTGAGGCTACACTGAATCCCAACCAGGAAGCTGAGAAGCAACACTGCACCTGCACCGATGGGAGGGAGGCCCCCCCTCAGAGCCTGCCCTGGCCTGCTTCTGTTTCTCAGCTATGGCCCACACTCCATGCCTTCACTCAAGCTCTCCCCCTTCTCTCCCTGCACACTCACTTCCTCCAATCCCATCTCGCCCCACTGCAGTTCCCCTCCTCCAGAGCCCTGCTTGCCTCTGTGCATGCCTCTGCTTTGACAGCAGCAAGAGTGAGGCTGACTGCCTAGTGTCCAGTGGGCAGGCAGGTCAGCTGACTCCCCGCGTGGACAGCGGGTGGCTCCTGTACTCTGTGGAACCCCCCCACCCCAACCCCCACAGCCCCTGTGGAGCCTCTTGGAGCTGGCAGGCTATAGCTCTGTCCCTGCTGCTAACCCACCTCACCCAGTCCCCCAGGCCCTGGGGTTGTGGGCAGCCCCACCCCAGCCTGGCCAGGTCAAGGTGTGGTGCTGGGCTGGGACTGTCGACCCCATCCTGAGCTGCAACCTTACCTTGAAAGCCCTGTCTCTTCAGGCTCTCGTCCACAAAAGGGTCCCCGGAATCCCTCTCTGGGGGCGGGGGGAGAGAAGCCAGGGTGAGCAGGCAGCTAGCTCCTGAGACCCAGGCACAAAGGTGGGGGCAAACCGGATGCAGAGGGCAGTGGGGGAATGCCAGGGGAGGACAGAGGAAGCAGAAGGAGGGGAGGTGGCAGAGGCCTGAGACCCCTCCCACACCCAGCCCGCACCTTAGCCCATGACCCTGTGCAGGGTACCTTGGCTGTCCGTGATGGGCTCTTTGACTCCTTCAGTGAGCAGCTCAGGCCTGGAAAATACAAGTGAGGCTATCACCAGGGTCCCTCCAAACCTCCTCACACTGCACAGCCCTTCCCCCGGGGCCTCAGTCTATGCATCTGTGCAATGGGTCCTCTGCCTCTGGACAGTCCAAGTCTGGGGTCCTCGCCCCACCCCCACAGCTGCCCTGCTGACCCACATGTGAGATCAGGGGGTGGGGGGCTGCGCTGGACTCTGAAGATTCAGCTGGGAGTGAGACCAGCCTGGTCCTGGCCTGGTGGGGCCAACACCCTCACTCTCAGTTCCAGGACACGGTGTGACTGCTGCTGTCCACCGTCAGAGCCTGTGGTCTGGGGGGCTCCCCACGGAGCTGGTTTTAAGTGTGGAAGCCTTTGGGACTGACTGAGCGGCACCACAGTCTTGGAGGCATGAGGACAGCCCGAGGTTTCTGGCTCACACCTGAGAGCTGCCATTGGACTTTGGGGTCGGGGGCTCGGGGACCAGCCCAGCTCTCTCCTAACATCTGCATCGACACAGATGTCACAAGGCCCTTCCCAGACATGAGGTACCTGCCGGTGTCCTTGAGGTAGGTACTGTCTCCATCTTCCCATTCTCAGGATGAGGAAATTCAGGCATCGGTGAGATGATGGACATGCCCAAGACCACACAGCTCACGGGGCAGAGTTCAAATTAGGGGCCCCTCTCGTCCTCACCCGCAGCCTCTCTAGCTGAGGGGTACCCTCCCCCCCGCCAGACCACTGTTTTCTGTCCTGACTCAAAGAGAGGGGTGCAGACCTTCAAATCTAAATTTGAGGAGAGGACGCAGGGCTGCAGAAGGTACTTTGGCCTGGGAGCCAGGAGTCCTGCTCAGCTCCCGCCACTCCTAGAGGACTGTGGGGCCATCGTTGCACTGCCCAAGCCTCAGTTTCCCCAGAAGAAGGGGGAAGAGGGAGCAGTGGTGGTGGTGGGGGCTCTGAATGCAGCCTGAGGCCTTTTCCAGCTCCTCAGACTATGGGCCAAGGCAGGGCTGTGCCTGCACCCTCTGCAGCCCTGGATGCCCAGCCCCGTGTTGGGCAACGAGCTTATGCCCAGATCCCGCTGCCAGGACAGGCGTCCAGTCCTCACCCTCTGGCTGCCTGACTGGGGGGCAGAGTGCCCCAAGTCTAGCCTTTCTCCTCGCTCCCAGGCAGGGTCTCTGTGTTGCTGCTTGGCCATCTCTGTGGCGGAGAGCTCGTCCCCTTTGTGGGCAGCCTAAGCACAAACACGTTCTCACAGGAGACCCTGGTCCAGCACCCTTCCCTTCGGGAGGTCTGAAGGAGCAGTTCTGTTACCTGTCCCACTCCACCATGCCCTCCTCTGGCCAGCCGGCCTCCCCTGTGCCCTCAGGCTGCCACGGGCCCCAGACCCCCAGCCCACCCAGACAGCCCCGCTTTAGCTGAACAAGGTTCCACTGAAAATGGGGCATTTGGGGTCAGTGCTGTGCCAGAACCTGTCTGGTCTTTGTCCCCGGTTCCTGGGAGAGAAGCTATAAATCTTCCACATTTCCCCAATGACAGGAGTGTCTCTGTCACTCATGGTGAGCCTTCTGGATCACACTTATGTTTGTACTGGGTTGGTTCAGGATGCAGGAAGAGCAGCTGTGTGATTGGAGGACTGGGCTTTGGGATAGCTGACATCAGCACAACCTCCCGGCTTCTAGGGAGACGAGAGGCTGGAGAACGGATTCAATCACATGCCCAATGACCCATCCAAGTCTGGCTGATGCTTCCCGATGAGCACCGTGGACACGGAAGCTCGGTGGGGATGCCCGTGGTGAACCAATCGGTGTGCTGGGAGTGACATGTGCCCTGAGTTCACGGGATAGGGCGTGGAAGCTCTGTGTCCAGTGCCCTCCCAGACCTTAGCCTTTGTGTCTCTCCAACTGGCTGGTCCCGATTTACATCCGTTACAGGCCCCTTGTCCTTGGGGCTCATGTCTGCAGTGGGGGCGTTCTTGCTGGGTCTGTGCCCTGAACCTGTGGGGTCTGCTCCCTCCGGGTGCTCAGTGTCACAAGTGAACCGCAGCACTTCAAGCAGACACAATTCCACAACTACTTCCCTGGGCATCAGTCTCCCACCTGTCAGAATCTACCTGTGGTTTTCAATTTCCTAAGCGTTTTTTAACTTTGGAGAATCTGATGAAAGCAAGGAACCGATTCTCCAGAAAAAGGCACAAAATAATACAAAAATTCTGCATATAAGTTCAAGAATCTGGGTTAATGTTTTTTGACCTGGCTGTCCTGGGTCTGGCAGGCCTGGATGGCCTGGTGCCTGCTCGGCTGTGCCTGAACCCTGACTAACACCGCACTCTTTAAAGACCAAACAAGGAAAAGCCCACCCTAACCTGCCGAGGCAGATGGGATTTTGGTGCGGCCCCCGGCCTTACCTTTTAATGACAAACTGGATGCTGTTGCTGGCCTCCAGGATCTTCCGGAGCTTGGCAATGCCAAAGCAGTTGGGCCTGCGGAGGGAGATGCCTTCAGGCAGCCCCACCACAAACAGCTCCTCTGGGTACATCAGGAACTTGGAGTAGGGCACCTTGACGGGCTCCGAGATGCCGATGGCCTTGGCTGTGAAGACACCGCTGCTATAGGGCCACCCAGAGCTGTGGGGCCACCAGTCTCAGCTCCCACCTCCCACGTCTGCCGAGGGGAGGGGGGAGCGGCAGCCACAGGTGCCAGAGCCCTTTCAGAGTCTGCACTTAGTTGAGCCTTCTCCACCTTCTGGAGATGTGAGTAGCACTACCCAGGCTCAGTGAAGAGGCCTGGAGCTCAGAGGGGATGGGACTCATTTCAGGTAGCAGGGCCCCAGAGCCAAGGTCCGTGAATCCCAGACTCATGCCCACTCCATGCCCTCACAGCCTGGCAGCGCAGGAGAAATCGCCGACAGCTGGCGAGACCTATTGCTGGCTCCACCCAGGACCAGGTGTCCTACCCTGAGTTTCCAGAAAGGCCCTCCAGAGGTCCCCTGCCACCATAAAGAAGTGAAGAACCCCAAAAGTCTGTGTGGCACACTTTGGGAAGAGGACAGATCTGAGGTCCAGCTTAGGCACTGCCACGCATTAGCTGTGGGGCCTCAGGGAAGCCATGTCCCCGCACCAGGCCTCACTCTCCCCCTGTGTAAACGAGTATTAGGGTACAGGGATTCGGTGGGATGGGATGAGAGAACTGTGTGAAGCACCTAGCCAGGGCCTGGCAAACCACAGGCACTTGGTAAAGAATAGCTTCCTCCCTGCTTCTGCACCCTCTCTCCTGGTCCTTCTGGTAGGAAAGTTCCTGCTATGTATGAGTCCTCTGAGAACCCTGGACGGGGGTGCCCCTGAGGACAGTGGGCAGTTCATACAGTGGAGTGAATGACCTTTCCAGCCCGAGGAGGCTGGGTGTAGTGTTTCAGAGGGTGGGGTTCTCTGCAGTGCCACTGTCTCCCTGGGGGCCCCTGCCCTCTCTCAGTGGGTCCCAGTCCCTCCCTCCCCTCCCCCTCCTTGTTCCTCTGCAGGGAGCAGCTGGGATGGGGGGCTGGGCATGATGTCCCTCTGAACACAGGCCAGCTGAAGGGCGGACCGGGACGCCCTGACCCTGTCCGGCCCCTGCTCACCGTATCTTGTGTTGAAGAGCAGCTCCACCTGCTTCCGCAGGGGCCGGATCACATCGCCGTGGCTGTCTGAAAGGCAAGAAGCAGCCTGTTGAGCCTCCCCAGTGGCGGCAGCACCGTGCTCCTCAGCTCATGTCCCAGCTCTGCTGGCACCAAAATGACCCTTGGAGGGACCTTGGAATGGGGAAGGCCGGGATGGTGGTGGCAGGTAACCTCCTCCCTCACAAATGGCACCCCCCAGACAGGCCCGTGATTCCTGGGCTCAAATACTTGCTTGTGAAATCCAGTCTAGGGCATCGCCAGGCCTGAGTGGAGATCTGAAAGGTTTTGTGGCCTAAGAAAGATCATGGTCTTTCTAGGTTAAGTGGCACTCCAGAACAGCTCAGCAAGTTACCTAACTAGTGAGGAAATGCTAAGCCTGCAAATTGAGTATGCCGCCACCAGGTGGCAGTGGGCTTTTGTCAAACTTCATGGTTCCCCTGCCAGGCTGGGTTTGGGGGAGTGACCCATCTCCCCTCTGACACCCACTCATTCCATTTCAGGGGCAGAGACTCCTGAGATGAAACAGGTCTGTCCTCACCTCGATGACCCTTCTGGCCTACTCTCATTCTCAGCAGGAAGGGAATGAGCTGTGTTCCTGAGAATGGGCATGCCTGATGGACACGAAGCCAATTTTGCGCTTTCAAGCCTCAATTCTACTTGCTCAGATAGACCAGGCTCAGTCCTCACCCTTAAGATCTTTGTGGAAAGAAACACAGTGTGTATACAAACAAAAAAAGGCAGTCTTGCAATTTCCCTTACCAGAATGAGCTCTGTACCTCTGACCAGGTACCTCCTGGTTCTAGAAAACAGGTCTGCAAACCTCCCACCTCAGGTAGCCCACAGGACTCCCACCCCGCAACGGGGTGCTGATCAGTTCAAGGAGAGATGAGGGGCAGGGGAGGGCAGCAGAGATGGGGTGGTGGGGTGAAATGCGGGAGATGGACAGCGCCTCACCCTCCACAGGTCTCTCCTCGGGCCGCAGGTCCTCACCGGGGCCTTTGTCTGAAAGAGAACACAGGATGCTGGGAAGCCAAGCTCATCATCCCCTGCACCCTGTGTTGCCAAAGTCAGGCCAGACAGGTGGGGAATGGCAGGCTGGCAGGCTCTGACACTGCAGCATGGCATAGTGACCCCCAGAAGGGATCAGGGACCTCCATTTAGTACAGGCACCCCACCCTTGTCTCCATGTGAGGAGGGCAGGTGCACAGGCCAGGCAGCCCACCACATTTGGTAAGCAACGCCTGGCGGCCACTCCTTCATATAACACACTGTGTTCTGTTCCAGGCACTAAGGACACTCAGGAACAAGACAAAGCCCTGCCCTCCTGGTGTGCTGCAGACAAAACACAATGCCAAAGGGTGGTGATGCCAGTAAGAGAAACAGATTCACACGAGGCGACAGAGGGGAGGGACAGGTGGGGATGCACAGAGCCATCCTGGGCCAGGCGAACAGGGGTTGGACTGATGAGGTGGCTGGCAGGAATGGATTCAACCTTGTTTCCAGATGCTTGCCCGCAGGCGGCAAGGAGGCAGGACAGTGCACAGGGGAGGATTCCTGCAGGAGGGGAGCGCCTGGGCTGGATCCCAGTGTCCCAGAAAAGCAGTGGGATGGGAGGGAGCCGGGCAGGGATGGGGTCAGACTGGGGTGATGGGTTTGGGCTGGAGGATGACATGCACATGTGGACACTGGGAGTGGGGTGACTGGGATAGGCCCACAGCAGCGGCCTGTACTGCCAGGGCTCAGGAGGCACTGAGGGATTTTTGACATTTGTGACAGCCAGATGGGAGCTGTGACTGAGGAAGCTCACTGGTGCCTTCGCACAAGGTACCAGCCCTTAAACAGCTCCTTTCAGCCCACAACATGCTGCTGAGCTGGGGAATGGTGAAGCAAGGGGACCCCAGGCCCGCTCCCCCAGTTCAACAGAGCACTGGGTGTCGAGGATGCAGGGCGCTGTCCTCCGTCCCCGATGCGATGCTGAGCGGAAGCAACAGGCGAATCCTGGGAGAGCCATCAGTGGTCATGGCCTGCTCACCGACCGGCAGCAGAGGAACCAGCACATCTGGGATCACCAGACAAGCTTGAGCCTTGGGGTTCAGCCTAGAAGGAGCTGGAAGATTCTGCAAAGTTTCATCTATGCTCAGCTGCCCAGTTGAAAAGGTGGAGGGCCAGCCCTGAGGCTTAGGCCTAAACTCTCCTCAGGGAATTGGACTCACTATGGGCAGTACATGCTGGGTGTCCCCAAATCTACCTGGAGAACCGGCTGCGGAAGAGCCAGCAAACTGTGAGCCTGTGGTTAACACCCTGCAGAGAGCTCTCAGCCAATAATGGGGGGCGACTTGACAGATCACTAACCCAGCTCCCTCTTCATCCACCTGCGTAAACTCAGGTAAGTGGTGATTAGCGGGCTCTCGTGGGCCCTCAGCTCAGCTGCCTGCAGTGGTCACAGGCCTGATGACACGCCTGCACTAACTCAGTCCCACTTCCCACCTCGTACTGGTGGTCCCAGGTCTCCTCCCAAGTGAACGAACACACTTGTCTTGGGTCAGCTTCTGGGGGACCCCACTAACACGCTGGAGCATGAGCAGATAGGAAGAGGTGAGTCTGGTGGGGACAGAGGGACAAGCAGGGCCGCCAGGGAGGGCTTTCCTGGGCAGGTGCCCGTGACCAGGATTCAGGTGCGGCATCCATCCTGGGGGGAGCTGCCACATGCCACACCTGGAGCACCTATACAGTCCACCAGGGGGCCCGTGAGGGACAGGAGAGGGCAGACCTGGCCCGAGGCCGTCGCTGCCGTGAGCTGTCCATGTGCAGTGCCACCCCCAGGCAACGTTCCAGGGCACCAGGCAGGGGAGGACCTGACCCAGCCCCTCACTGGGGCCCAAGCTGGGGTGGTGGGGGCTTCTGCCAGCCTTGTTGGGTCCCCAAACAGGGCTAGCTCCTCTAGTGGGAGACAACCTGGGTGCTCTGGAGGCCCAAGTTCTAAGTGAGGAGAACCTGCCTGATGCTCCACTGGGCTATTTACTCTGAACACACTTGTCCTCAAGCTGACGGCCCCCGTTTCAACACCAAGAGACTGGAAACAACCTCAGTGAACGACCAAGGACCTGCCAACGCAGTGGGTACCGTGCTGCTGCAGAGACGGCCACAGTGAGGACACCGGGGACAAAGTGTACAAAGTGGTGGCCACGTGCATTAGCACGTGTGCAGAGAAACACAGAGGACGAACACCTAACTCAGGGGCGCCTGGCGGGGGTGAGGGGCAGGAGAGCCTTTCCTTTACCTGTTACAGAAGTCTGCATCGTGTGTCTCACACCGTGCATGTGCGCACAGAAAAAAGCACAGCACACATGCTCCTCCTCTAGCCCACGGGGTTCCAAGAACCTTGGGATCTTCGGAATTCTGAATGAGGTGCCTTGGAAGGAGCCCCGGATGGAAAGCTGGGAAAGCTGGCAAACCTGGGTTCCAGCCCAGGGATGGGTACCTTTGGGGAGGTGGACTGGTGCCACCAGGCCTGTTTCCTGCCGTTGAACCAGGAGGGAGAAACCTTTCCAACAGGAATGGCACCATGCTGGTCCACAGCCTCTGGGTTTCCGAATGGGACCCCTGTGGTTTCCTCTGTTGCTGTGAGCGCAGCCCGGCGCTGGGGGCCTCTCAGCAACCAGGCCACACCGGCAGCTCATCCAGAGCCCCTGGCCAGCCAGACTCCCCACAGTCTGCACACACTACTGCCAGTCTGGTCATCCCGAGCCCATGCCTGACAAACAATATTCTTTCTTCACTACCGAGGGGTTGAAAGCACATCACAACTGATTTAGGACACGAGAAAGATAATGCACTTAACCTAACATAGCCACTATTTTGATATTTCCTTTCTTGTTTTAAACCAGTAATTATGTTTTCAACATGGTTGTCAATACTCATTTTTGTGTCTTTTGCCTTCTCCCTTGTTGCCTATTTTTAGTGGCTGTGTCAGGGTACCATTAACGGTGCCCGGGTAGTTGGACTGATTCTTTCCGATTAAAAAAAAAATCCTCACCCAAGGATATGTTTATTAATTTTAGAGAGAGAGCAAGGGAGAAAGAGAAACACTGATCGGCTGCCTCTCACACCCCAACAGGGGATGGGGCCCTCAGCCTTTTGGTCTATGGGACGGCGTTCCAACTACTGAGCCACCTGGCCAGGACTCTTTCCAATTTTTCATCATCATGGGTAACGCTGTCACAAACACCTCTGTGTGGAAAACGTTGTCCCTGTTTCAGATATTTTCCTAGGAATGGATTCCTGGGAATGGCCTGGGGAGCTCACGGTCAGGGCTCTTCAAGCCGACAGATTTCTTTAAGAAGCAGTAAGCACGTTTGTCTTTGCACCGAGCAGCATTTCCCCAAGTGCGCAACGGAAGTTCTGCCCCGTTAGCAGGTGCACAAGAGCCGCCTCCCGTGCGAGCCCTCCTCTCTTCATGCCTGTTTACTCGCTGTGCTTGTTTCCTGGCTGTCTTTCTGTGGTGCAATTGTCCATCCGTGTTGTGGTGGATACGGATGTACCACCAAGACCCCCAGCTTGTTGCTCCAGAGGTAGAGACTGTGGTTAGCTGGCAGCCGGGTCAGCTGCTCCTTCAGGGACTGCCCTTCTGGGCCAGCCCACACCCCGTATCTCATGAAGGAGGGCGTATAAAGGCCAGGACATCCTGGTTCACTCAGAACAACTCTAGGGGGCTCCAGAGCTCCCTGTGGGGTTGGCAGAGACTATTACTGGGGCTGCATCACGGCTCAACCTCTGCCCCTCTGGCCTTCCACCCCCTCCTTTACACAGGTGTTGATCCCAAGGGCAGCCCCCAGTAAACACCCCACACGTTAAACTCCGTCTCTGAGTCTGTTCCCCAAGGAATACAGCTCATGGCACGTCCTTGGGCTCTGAATTCTCGTGCATCTCGCCCAGCATTCTGGTCTGTCAGAGTCGCAAGGAGCATCAGTCTTGGGTGGACTGCCCATTCCCTCCCAAGGCATCAGCAGATCACAGGATTCTGCTGCCTGAGGTCCCTTTGTCCAACTAACTGATGAGTATTTCTGGAATGTCTGAGCCCTTCGGGGCAGCACTGGAACCCTCCCCCAGGTGGAGGCTGGGGCACCGTGCAGCCCAGCGTCCCCAGCTGGCCCAGGGCCAACTCAGTCCCCATGCGTGACCCACACTGGATCACTTCTGATGACTCACTGTCGTTTCTTTGAAATCTTTTCCGGAACTGTGCCTGCCTGGGACTGATGCCCAGTCCACCCATCTGCAATTTGGGCAAACCCTCATCTTCCTGCCGCGCCCCCCCTCCTGCCCCCCCGCTAATTCTCACCAGAGGACACGCCCACTGATTCTAGAGCAAGGGGAGGGGAGGGAGAGAGAAACACTGATTGGCTGCACGCTGCATGCACCCCGGCTGGGAACTGAACCCGTGACTCCTGTCTAAGGGATGATGCTCCAACCACCTGAGCCACACTGGCCAGGGCCAGACCCTCATCTTGAAATCTGTTTTTTTTTTGTCAGCTCAGCTACCATCCACCATGACCTCTCAAGTGCTATGGATGGTGGCTCTTAGGTATTAGCTGCCTGGAACTCAATTTAGCAGAGCTGGAAATCTACACTCGCCCACAGCAGCTCTGCAAACCCTTGTATCTCCTTAATGAACGGGACTCCCAGGTCCTCCTCACTCTCTTCCATTTCCAGACCATTCTCCCTGACAGAGATGGAAGCAAATGAGGGGCAGCGATGCTCTGCCTTTATTGTGTCACCAATCCCCATGGCATCACCCACCGGGGGCCTGCAGGAAGCCTTACTTATTTTTTCCAGTCATTTGTTTATTTTGGGTAGGGAAAAATGAAAACATAGAGAAAAGCATACAGAATATTATCACAGACATGTACCCACAATATATGTTAGCATTTGGTCATAGTCACACCTGCTTTTTAAATAAAAGGTTAAAATACTACCATTTTTACCCCTGGCTAGTGTGGCTCAGTGGACTGAGTCCTGGCCTGAGAACCCAAAGGTCGCTGGTTCGATGCCCAGTCAGAGCACATGCCTGGGTTGGGGACCAGGTCCCTGGTTGAGGGTGTGCGAGAGGCAACCAATGTATGTTTCTCTTGCATATTGATGTTTCTCTCCCCCTTTCTCCCTCCCTCCCCCTCTTTGCAAAAATAAATAAATAAAATCTTTTTTAAAAGAATGCTGCCATTTTTTGTTTTCAGATTTAGATAAATGCTATATTGTCCATATGCGTCTGTATGTGCTTTTCACACGGAACATTCCAGTTGTGAGTTCTCTTTGCATTGTTCATTTAAGTGCTGCCTACTGTGCTTTGGAATGGCATCCTTGAGCAATCCCTGCCCCCCGCCCCTTCCCTGATCAAGCCCACACTGGACATCACACACAGGGAGGGAGGGCAACAAATGCCGTCCCTCTTCTTAAAGGCCCCTGGCCTGGCCCCGCATCCCTATTATAGAGTCTTTCAAACTGCAGCCACCTGAGTCCCCACACCATTTTCTGCCATATGAACAAACCTTCTGTACCAAAGTTTACATACTGTTTAGCTTTATAATGATTCACATTTGAAAAACTTTAATTCTTATTTTTATTCCCTCTATTAACATCTGTGGATAATGGTTGGAGCTGAGTTAGGCACGTGAGATACACTGAAGTATTCATTTCGGTTTTCTTCTAAAATCAAGTTAAGAAAACAAAACACACAGCCATGGCTGGTGTGGTTTTAAACCAAAGGGTTGCTGTGTGGTTCCCAGTCAGGTCTCACCCTGCGGGCGTGTGAGAGGCAAGCTCCTTCCTGGTATCCACGTGGCTCCCACCTGCCCCTCCTTCAGGTCTTTGCTCCAACAGCACTTTCTCAGTGAAGTCCACTCTGACCCCTGAGTCCTGTGGTTACCGTCCTCTCCTGTCCCCAGTACTTCTCCTCCAGCTCCTCCTGCCTGTGCACCACCTGCACTGACACCACCTGACTTTCTATTGGACTTTCGGATTTCTCATCATCTGTCTCCCTGCCCTGGGGTGTCAGCCCCATGGGGGCAGGGACTTCGGCCTATTTGGTTCACTGTTCTGTCCCCCGAACCTCAGACAGGATCTGGCACATAGCAGGTGCTCAATAAATAGTCGCTGAATAAATGACCTAGTTAATCCAAATGAGGGCTTTTGGGAAAGACGAGCAACCAGACTTAATATAAATCAAGGCCAGCTTCAAGTTTTCAGAAAGGAACCGAGGCTGGGCAAGGGAATCCGGCATACTCTGGGTTTCCTCTAAGAAGATCAGTCAATACCAAGAAGAGCCTGCGGACTTCCTGAACCTCTCCCCGTCACGCCCCAAGGAGGTGAGGCCCCAGCCCGCTTCTTACCAGTCAGCATCTCCATCCCATAGCCAGAATCTTCCGAGGGCAGATGCCCAGGCATCGAGTCTGCCATTTCCTCAGAGGTTGGTGAAGGGTCTGGAGATAAAACTCCAAATGACAAGAGAATCTTCTGCCTGTCCCACCCCATCACGGTCCCTCAGGGACCCTCGTCCAGCACGCCCACAGAGCAGGAGCCTTGAGGAAGCCGCTCCCTGGACTAGGGCAGGGGGTGGGGGGAGGCCTTAATGACCAGAGGCCAGGCCTGGGCCCGGGGGCCTGGACCATTGGGGGCTCCCACGCTGAACCTCCAGAGGCAAGTATACCCTCCTCCTCCTCACAGATGTGGAAACTGAGCTTAGAGATTCCAAGTCTGGAGTCCAGGTCAGATCCTCTTACTCCAGTGACTTTTCTTCTCCTTCCTCCTGCCTCCCAAACCCTAGGGAAGCCAGGCCAGAGAGGTGAAGCTGGGCGCTTAAGGGAGGAGGGGCTAAGGTGTGACTCCTGGCACACGGGGCGGGTATGGCTGTGGAGGGCATATGTGAGACCCCACTATCCTCAGGCCCACACTAGAGAAACCGCAGCCAGGCAGGCCCTTGAGAGATGGAGGGGGCAGCCCCAATGTGGTTGGGAGGAAGCACAGCGGTTCCTGCAGGTTCAGGGTGGGGCGGCAGGGGCAACCCTTCAGATGTTTGTCCCTTACCTGGGATAGTGACCTGAATGATGTCCAGATCCTCTGGCTCAATTTTGATGGGCCGCAGCCCACCCAGCTCCCCGGAGGTTCCTGCGAGCAGGGGACAGGGGACCCAGTCATACATGGATGTGAGCTTGGCTGGGCAAGGTGAGCCCTTCCAAATCCTCATGTCAGTGGCTTGTTAACAGATCCCAGGAAAAGTCACACTGGCCCCCATGCTCCTGCCCAGACCAGGATGGAGGGTCCGGCAGGATGTCAGTCCTGGTGTCTCCAACATATGGACCTGGCAACTGAGGCCCACGGCGTGGTAGGGAGCTCCTCACCACAGACATACCAGGAGGCAGTGGTGATGCCAGAATCCAGGTTTGCCGACTCCCTCCCAGTGCTGCCCAAATCCCATTGGCCGCTCCCTGCAACCCACCACCTGTAAGCCCCCAGCATGCTCTGAAACTCCCAGAATGCTCTGAGGCCTGGGGGCGGTGAGGGGACAGGGATGGACAGAGGCTATTCACTAGTCCTCTAGGCTCATGGCCTGAGCTGCTGGGTGCGGCTGGTGGACCCTGCAGGGTCCTGGTCCTCCATACCTGGCCCACAGTCTTCAGAGGTCCCGCTCTTGTCTGTCCTGTGGGAAGGGAGATGAGAAATGACACGGCACCAGCCCGGCTTTCCCCTCCAGACTGCCAGTTCAGAAGACTCCCTGACCACGCTCCCTCCTGCCCCCATAGAACATCCTCTCCACAGCAAGGTCCCCGGCACACTGGCCAAGAGTCTGAGGAGGATGGGAAGCAAAGCTGGGCAGGATGGCTGGCATGGACGATTCAGTTAATTCACGGAGCCTGTTGGGGAGGCCCGGGCTGGATTTGGGGGTTTGGGATAAATGGCTCATCCCTGGACCCCAGAGGCCCAGAGCATGGGTGGGGAGCACTGGGGGATGGTGAGCAAGCCATGAACTGAGTGCAGGGCCTTGTGGACGCACAGGGCAGACGCCTGGGGGCTAAGGAAGGTTTCTGAGACCAGGTGACATGAAGCCAGTCCCCAAAGTGGGGGGACAAGAGTTCTCCAGTGGGAGGAAAATTGGTGATCTCTGCCTTCCTTCTCTGTCCCTTTAGATTCTCCCTGCCTCAAGGGGGTGTGGGGCAGGACCGCAGTGTGTGTCAGGGGGTCTGTGTGTGGCACGGCCCTGTGCCTGTGGAGGGCGTCGGGGCTGGGAGACACTGCACACAGCATTCTGGGCCAGCCCTCAGCCTCGTTCCTCCCCACAGGTGATACCCCCTCAGTCCAGGGTTAGGGGTGCCCATGGGCCAAGGGGCTGGGGTGGGCCTTACCGAGCAGTCCCGGCCAGGTCAAGAATGGAGGCCCGGGAGACTTCTGTAGAGGTGTCATCTGGCGGGCTGGCGGGTTCCAGTTTTGTGGGGTCTTTGGTAAATTTATTCCCTGGGTGGAGAGTCGGGGAGGGGCAGGGCAGATCAGGGTGAAGGCTCTCTGGCCTCCCCCTGCCTGTGGGAGCACCCCTGGGTGTGGTCTGGCCTCGGCCCCTCCTTCTTGTGGGCTCTATGTCCAGCAGGGCCAGGGTGGGTCCCGGGGAAAGATGCTGTCCCTGGGAGAAGGAATGGCCGAGGGCCAGGGGTCTGCGAGGACTGGGAAGACGGAAGAGGCTACCAGAAATGATGGCCCCATCCTCTGGGACCCTTCTCTCATTTGGTTGCCCCAGAAACCCAGAGGAAGGCACTCTCATCACACCCACTTCACAGATGGGGGAAACTGAGGTCTATAAAATGCAGCAGCTGCCCATAGTCATACAAAGCTAATGGGAAGTAGGGCTAGAACCAGGACCTGGGTACATTGCACAACAAGATTTGTGTTCGCTTTGTTGAACCAGGCAGTGCTGGCCTCCTCCTCAGAGGCACGCTGCCTACAGGTTATGGCCTGGGCTCTGGGGCTACATGCCTGGGTGCGTAGCCTGGCCCCACCGCTCACTAGGCGGGCTTTAGGAAAAACAAAACAGAACATTTGATGGGACTGTTGGAGACTAAATCGAAACTATGTATTCCAGCCCTTGCTGGTGTGGCTCAGTGGACTGAGTGGCAGCCTATGAACTGAAAGGTTGCTGGTTGGATTCCTAGTCAGGGCACATGCCTGGGTTGTGGGCCAGGCCCCCAGTTGGAGGCATGTGAGATGCAACCACACATTGACGTTTCTCTTCCTCCATTCCCCTCCCTATAAATAAATAAATAAATAAAATCTTTAAAAAAAATATGTATTCTAACGTCTTAGAAGAGTACCTGCCACATGTTGTATTTAGCAAACATTAGCTTTATTATTCCCTGGTTCAGGGCATCAGGTCTCGAGGGACTGTCTGCTCCTGGGAGCTCGGGCCTGTGTCTGCCCCAGGGTGCAGAAGCCGCATCCGGGATCCCCCTCTGTGCCAGGATTCAGTGTAATGGCAGCTCAAGCACTCATGGGGGCATCAGCTTGGTGCTTCAGAAAGATAAGACAGTACCCACACATACCTGTGAAAATTCGCTCATCAAACATCCTGGAGAGAGAGGAGAGACGAGCGTGAGGGCAGTACAGGCCCAGGGCTCCCCAGGCTCAGGGAGCCGGGCCTCCGGGCCCCCTCAGGGACAGTTATTCGAGTCCCACATGCTCAGCTACAGCTGCAGGCCTGGGCCCCAGACTGGCTGCATGTAGACAGGAGAGGGCACGGTCCCAAACCGTTGGGTACCCCCAAATAGTCTGATATCCCAAACCATTTCTCCTCAGCCAGGGAAGACATGGGCAAGCCCCTGGGTGGTTCTGGAGGGCCCAGCCTGCTCATCGAGATGCTCCAGGGCCTCCTCAGCCCTGAGCACGGCTGGTGGGTGATGCACACCCCTCTCCCACCAGGGCCCTGAGGACTTTTACCCAACCCTGCCTGTGTCTCAGGGACAGTCATGGAAGCGAACCTGCTCCCAAGACGCTTTCTGTCAATTCACATGCTAGATCTGTCACCAGATCACATACATGCAAGATGACACGTGGGATCCCTCACATGTGTCTCAGGAGCCAAGGGAGCTCCAGTGGGAATGGAGTTGGGAAAGACGTCAAGGAGAGGGGACAGCGAGCTCAGGAGGGGCGGCTGCCAGGTTCTCCAGGAAGGGCACAGGGGAGGGCAGGGGGCCCCACCTGGCTGGCTGTGCTGAGGCAGTTGGTGTCCACCCTGTGAGCAACGGGGAGCCCCCGAGCGCAGGGCACCATCGGGTCACCATCGGACAGAGGATGGACTGGAAAGGGAATGGCTGGGAGCCCAGGGGCCATTCAGAGCCCTCTGAGTCATGCTGGTGAGGTGCCTAGAGGTTTGGCCAGGAAAGCAAGGACAGAGGAAAGGTGAGCAAGGGGGCTGGATTTACCTGCCCGCTTGCCTGCAGCCCTGGTGTTCTCTGGTCTGCCCCCAGCCCCAACCAGGGTGGCACCTGGTGGGTGGTCAGCCTGGGCAGCTGGTCTGGGGGTCTGCAGTGAAGCTTGTGTGCTAGGGAATGGCTGGACAAGGGGATTGAATCCAGGCTGCAGAGGTGACATGGGACAAACGAAGGGGTATCTGATTCTGAATACAAGTGGGCAATGCCTAAGGCTGGCCCAGCAGAAAATTCAAACAGAGGCAAAAAGTCAGTGACAGGAGGCGAGGCCTGGGTCACCAGGGCAGTGAGTCCATCAGCGTAACTTGACCTCAAATGTGACTTTCCATTCTGATTCCGAGAGGCCCCCGGTGCCCCTGCTACGCCCGGAGGCCCACACTCGTCTGGGTCCTGGAGGCTGAGCAGCAGCCGAGGGAGGGCTTCTGGAGAAAAGTGGCTTACTTTCCGAGCCCGGCTCCCTCGGCCTCTCCCCAGGATGGAGGCTGCCAGTGACGCCTGCGGTTTGATTCTTTATGGTCTTAGTTATGTGTCAGGGAGCACAAGGGTGGGGCCCACACTGCTCCCTGGTGGCGTTGGGAGGCAGATGACAGGGAGAGGTCTAATGGTGGCGCCAAGGCTGTGACACACTTTCTTGTGGGCTGTGCAGCCTGCAGGCCCGTATGATGGGCGTTGACCAAGGAACACTGCCACTCTTCTGCGGCACACCCGAGTCCTAGGCCCCCCAGACTCTTCCCTCTGAAGTTCTGCCCTGGGTAGGACTGATGTGTCAGCCCTGCAGGTGTGAACTCAGAGGCCCTCACTAGGGGCTCGTGTCCTGGAGGGACAAGGGATTTGCAGTCAGGGGCTCAGCACAAGTGTGGGCCTGGGGGCCAGAGAGCCCTCTACCACCACCACCAAGACCCACAGACCTCGTCGAGGGGCTTCTCCCTTGGATAGGAGAGAACCTTGACCTCCCCACACCTGCAGACACCTGGGCAGGGGCAGAGACTCCACCTTCTGGCTGCTTCCAAATCTCCTTTTCTCCTGACCCACGTCTGTGGCAACAACCTCAGATGCCTCGTGGAGGAGGCTGGGATGTGTAAGAGTGGGAGATGCACAGAAGGCTCAGAGCAGAGCAGCCACTGTCCTGAGCACTTTCCTCATATCGAGTCATTCAGCCTCCGATCAGCACTCTGTGGCATGGACAGTCACTAGCCCCATTTTACAGATGAGGAAAGTGAGGCACAGAGCAGTCAAGTAACTTGCCCAAGGGCACACAGTGGGGAAATGGTAGGGCAACCCAGGCTGTCAGTGCTGAGGTGAGGTCAAGAAAAAGGATTTGCGTTTATTAAGCATCTACTATGTGTCAGGTGTGTTACAGGCACTTCTTCAGTTTATATTGACAAAACCTGAGAGAGGGGCATCACTGTCCCTATTTTTATAGATGAAGAAACTCAGGCTTAGAAGAGAAGCTCCATTCAAGGTTATTAAGATGCTTCAAGTCCAGTCAGCTGATGCCAAAGCCTCCTCATCCAGGAAGCCCCCCAGGTTTGCTGCTTCATTGCCATTGAGTCTACCTCTGGGAACATGTTTTGAAGTACCCTGGATCCATCGCAGCTAAGACCATCCCCACCATGATGGGCAGTGGCCTTTCGGGGCAGGTGGGGACCGTGCTTGCTGTTTCACAAAGTCCTCACGGGAGCCCAGTGAAGGGCTGAGCCTGCAGGGGGTGCTTGGCACACCCTAGTGAAGAATTAAATGAGCTCCAGTTTGGACCAAGGGAGATGAAATACCGTGGTCAAGCATGTAAGGGGACATTGGGGAGTCCCTGTTGCTTTCTTTTCCCCTACCCCCTACCAACAGTCAACTGAAGGAAAAGAACTTGGGCAGCAGCAAAAAGAATTTAAGCTAGACAACAGTAGGCCCTGCCTGATGACTGATTACAATTTACCTCCAGAATCATTTATCAGGTGGGCCCCACCCCAGGAGTTGTAAAAGCACAGGAGAGGGCTCGGCTGCAGGTACTAGCAAGGTGAGGAGAGAGTGTGCTAGTGAGGGGAAGAAACCACTTGCTACCAGAGGGTGAACTTCTTTCCAAATAAGGTGGGGGGAGGGGGCGGCTTTCAGACTCAGAGAAAGGCAAAAGCAAGCCTTGAAAGACAGACAGGTGGGAAGCTGGCCCAGGGGGCGGGAAGGACTTCAGCGAAGACCCAGAGGCAGGTGAGGTGGCAGGAGCTCCTGGGTGTAGGAAGGCAGAGCAGCGAACAGGCTGGCTCGGTGGCTGGCATAGGCCGGAGAGCGTGCCCTGCACCGTGAGGGCCAGAGGTGGGGAAGGGGTCTGAGCCAGAGACCCACCCTGTCAGACCTGACTTCTAGGATCATCTCCCAGGAGGTACCCACTGCCCCAGCCACTTGTCTCAGCCTCTCGTCCTCACCCCAGCCTCTAACACGGGACCCCAGGGTCCACCTGGGCCCTCTTCTCCTCTCGCCTCTCCCTCTCTCCTTCCTGTGATCCCGTCCAGGCCACGCTGACAGTGTGCAGGTGTTTAATCTCTAACCCAGGCCCCTCTCCAGAGCTTCTGACGTCTCAGCTTGGCCTCTGAGAATTCTATCTCCTGAGCTTCCCTGAGTTACCATATCCAAAATGAACCCACTCAGAGACATGGGGGTGATCCTCGCCTCCCCACCTCCCTCCCTGCTCCCACATCCCATCCACCAGCAAACCCCAGCACAGCTGAGCATCTGTCCCCAGTCCAGGCACCTCTCGTCCTCCACCCACCACCCTGGCCTGGTCTACTGCCACAGCCTCCTTTCTAGTCTCCCCAACTTTGCTCAAGTCTCCCCAAGTCTGCTCTCCCCCAGCAGCCAGAGGGCCTGCAGACCCCGACCCTGGCCTTCAGCAACCCTGCAGAGGTCCTACTCGTTGCTTCAGAGCCATTCTCAACCTCTGCTCATGCCTCAGCCTCCTCGTGCCTCTGGGCATGTAGCCCACCCACTGAGGTCACCCCTTCCGCCCAAACACTGTCCAACTCCATGCGGGCCCTGCCCACTTCTCAAACTTTCAGCTCTGGCTTAACAAATGGGCTGTTATCTCAGAAGCTCCCTGACTATCCTAAATAAGCCCCTCCTTGCCCATCTCTCTTTCTCCCATTACTGCTTATTTCCTAAACTCTAAGAAGTCAGAAGTTTGAGCCCTAATTTAGACAGGCCTGCATTCCTTCCTTTCCTTTTCCTTTCCCTTCCCTTTCCTCCCTCCCTCCCTTCCACAGATCCGGGTTAGGCATCTACTACACACCAGGGACAGCTGAGGTCATGGGGGCTCAGCAATGAGCCAAACAGAGCCCTGCCTGGAGCCCCTGCTTACTTTAGAGTCTGGTGGCAACAAAAAAGTGAGCAGAACCCTGAGTACACAAAAGCACTGGGGTCGTGCCCTCAGAGCGGCACATTCGGGAACAGACACCTGGGAAGGGACCAGTGCAGTGCTGCCTGGGGACAAGGGCTCACTGGCACGGCCTCTGGCTACCCCTCCACCTCTAGCCACTTAGGAGGGAGCACCCGTGCAGTCTAGGCATGGCCTGCAAATGCAGGTGCGGGCTTGGCGGTGCACACAGGTCGCTGTGAGGGAACTCCCCTGCCAGCTGTGAAGGCCAACGTCCTCCCTGGGGAGAAGGAGGCTGCACAGGTCTCAGGTTAAGGGGTCTGAACACTGTCCCAGGTCTGCCTGATTCTCTGTTAAGTCAGAGAACCCCTTCATTCCACCTCTGCCCCATCATCACATCCCCAGGGTCCAGCCTCATGCCTGCTGCTGCCCCTGCCCAGCCCTCACACTAGCACCCCGAACGCAGGGCCAGCCTGAAGCAAAGGCCAAGGCCCCTGCAACCTGTCTGGTACCTCTTAATGATGAAGTGGATGCTGTGCCGCTCCTCCAGGATCCGCTTCAACTTGGGGACCCCATAGGTGCAGGGACGCTTAAAGGGGATCTTGTCCGGGATGCCCACGATCTCCACAGCCTCCGGGTCGCAGGCGATCTTTCTGTAGGGGACGGGGACCATGTGGTCCAGGCCCAGGGCTTCCGCTGGGGGGGGCAATGGCAAGGCTGAGTGCAAGACGGAGGCTGCAGGACAGCAGGGCCCCAGGGTGTGGCCACCTCCCCTGCCACCTCCCGGGCATCTCTGGCCCCCAGTGGCCATGCTGAAATGTTGAAGCACGGCATTTCTCTCAAAACCGCCCACAGGCCCCCATCTCACTCAGCGATAGGCAAAGTCCTAGCTGGGTCTATAAGGCTGGATGTGACTGAGACCCCATCGCCTCTGCTGGCTCACCCCGGTCTCTCTGGCCCCCCTGCTGCTTCCCTAACGAGCCAGGCACACGCCCACCTCAGGGCTGTTGCTCTCACTCTTTCATCTACCCACATACTCTTCTCTCAGACAACCATAAGCTTCCCTTTCTCCTTCTCTCCCAAAGTCACCTCAGCAGCCTAAACAGAGCCCCCCGCCCCCGGACTCTTCTCTAGCCCACCCTACTTTGTTTTTCACCCCAAGTTCATCATGACCTGACATTACAAACATGCTCATCTATGCACTGGTTTACTGCCTGGAACCTAAGCTCCGTGGGGGCAGGGGGTTCACTTAATGCTCCCTGTCTGGGATCCAGGTAGGGCTGCTCACAGCAGCAGCTACCCCCACATTCAGCGAGTGAATGAAGGGCCACGGGGAGCTCCCAGGCTCCAGGTGGCTCAGGCAGGATGCCGCGGCCACGCAGGTGTGCCTTCCCCGCCAGGGAGGGGTCCAGCACCACTCTCCCCCTGCAGTGACAGAAATGAGGTGCAGACCGGAAGCCGACAGCATTGCCGATGGCAGAGTAGGCAGAATCTGGGCTCATGAGTGGTTCCTCGTTCTTTCCTTCCAGACTGTTAGGTTGGGCCTCCTGCGTTTCAGTCATTCTCTGACACCCCAGCTCCACGTGTTCACTCGCTCCCTCACCGCACACTGTCTGCGCACCCACCGCATGTCTGATGGCACTTTCACACGTCCCTGTTCTCCCCAAGGCCTGGGGGTCTCGGGAGATGGGCTGGGCGGGGTATCCACTCTTGCCTTGTCTCTCTGATCTCTCCCAGAGGCCCCACATCTCCTCAGGCCCCTCCCCATCCTGGCCTTGTCTGTGTCCTGACAAGTACCAGCCCCGAGCTGGACCTCCCTGGGATGCTGTCGACATTATTTTTTCTGTTGATGCAGCCCAGGTCTGCGTTGGCGGCTTTGGCAGCCAGCTCCCACTGTGAAGTCACACTTAACTCACAGTCAAATTAAACCGTCAAAATCTCAACAGCTGTCAAACCATCTCTTCCCTCCACCCCCACCCCCAACCTCACCAACCACACCCCAGCCCCAGCACTTGAGCAATGGGTTCCCTGAGTCTATGTGAATTCCTTGCCACTTGGGTTTACCGGACGTGCTGGGCCTGTCTTTTCAGCAGCAACGAGATCCAGGAAACAGAGGCACGTCCTGGCCCAGCCTCCAGCTGCGGCAGGGCTGGGCAGGACTAGACCACCACGCCCAATCCTGTACCTCCTTCGTCCAGTCCAGTCTCAACCTCCTTCCAGGTGACAATGTCCTTGAGAGGCTTCCTGAAGGCTGCCCCCTACCCTTTCTCTCTTTCCTGTTTCCCTTTGCACCCCCATCCCCATAAGCTCACCCAAGCTGGTGGCTGAAAGGCCAGAACCAGGAGCAGAATCTGTTCATCCTGAGTCAGCAGGACACCTCAAGCTGCCAAATATCCTCACCCACGGGATCCCCCAGGACTGCCAGGGAACCTCCTTTTCCCCAGGGCAGCTAAAGGGAAAGCTGAGAAGGGCCAAGACCTGGACTATGCTAAGCCCAAGACTCCTTGGATTTGACCGTGGTGGGGCCCAGGTGCCAATGTCTAGAAAAGATTCCATATTCTGGAAATATCCGGAGCCCACAACAGGCCAGTAGACTGCTGGCTGGGTGCCAGCTAGGCTGGGGCAGAGCCCTCTCCAGCTCCCTCCCCTGTCTCCCGTCCAGCTCGCACCTGTCCGCAGCCCGGAGGACCCAGGTACACACGGCCCCCCAGCACAGCAGCACTGGGCAGAGGGGTTGAGTGGGTGGGCCAGAGTGGCCACACCAAAGGCACTCAGGCCATGCCAGACTCCTCACTCAGGCCCAGGGCCTTGCTGAACCCCAGCCCAACCTGGAACTGCCAAGCCCAGCGCCCAGGCCACCTCAGCCCCAGCCTGGATCAAAGGGCACCTCCTCCATGAAGCCAGTGAGGACTCCCCTTCCTTTGAGCTGTCCTCTCTTCCTGAGGGCCCCCATCCCTGTGTGCTGCCACACACTAGACAGCGTGACTGTACCCCCACTGCCTCCTCCTGAAGACACACCTTCAGGCAGCTGCTGGAGCGCCTGGAGACCCAGAGTTGGTCTGGGTACCTGGCACAGGTGGGAGCTCAGAATGCATGACTGGTAGGTGAGCGAATCAGTAAATGGGTGTGAAGAAAAAAGAAGGGAGGAGAGCAAAACTCTTGTGATATAATGAGTATACACGTGGTCTCAACTCTGGTTCCTGGCCCAGGGCTCCTAAAACTCGTGTAATTTCCTGGGTGATAGAGGTGAGAAGGATATCTCCTGTTATTCCTAATAAGCCCCTTTCAAGCATACCTGGCAGGGCTTTGGGGGCCCAGCCAGCCCAGGCTAACTCTCGAAGAACAAGTGGGAGTTTCCCGAGCAAAGGGCACACGCCAGGCAGAGGGCACAGCATAGGCAAAGGCACAGGAAGTGGCGAGGTGCTGCGGGGAGCCTGCCAGCGCGTGAGGACGGCCGCCATCTCTCATCTCACAGCCTGCCTCCCACAGGTGAGTCAAGGCCTGGGGCTCTGCCATCAGCCCCACCTCCTGGAGAATCCGGAAGGAAAATATTGACACAGCCACCCCCTACCCAGACAGGAGATGACACCAGCACTGATGGCACACGGGTGCCAGCATATGGCTCCCGCTGTCATGTTAGGGAACACCAGGGACTGCCACGTAATGAGATGCTCAGCACGCGCTGCTGGGGCCACACCGTGGGCCGCGCCGCCCACTCACCATATCTGCTGTTAAACAGGATCTGCACGCACTCCCGGAGTGTGTTGATGTCCTCGGTGTCCTTTATGAAGGCGTCCCACTTCTCTATCAAAACACAGGAGGTACCAGTGAGAGCCAAAGACGCAACCCCAGGGCCTTACTCCCCCGTGGTGAGCCCCCTGTTCTTGGTTGGGGCTGCGCCCTGGAGACAGCCACCCTCCCTCCAGGGCCCCAGCAACCAGCCTCAGCCCTTCCGCCCATTCCCACCTCGGACCCAACCCCAGCCTCCTCTGGAAGGAAGCAGTCCCACACACATCCAGGGTGCTCTTACGGCCTCCCCACCTGCTCCCTCCTCTTGCCTCTGTCCACCCCCATGGGCAGTGGACGCTGTGCAGGCTCAGCCTGCCCATCCCGGGCCCCTCGTGCGGCAGACGGCTGGGAGGCTGGGAGAACGCTTCCTCCAGATAAGCAGAGGCTGAGTCCTGACCTCGAAGACCTAACCAACCCTCATGCCTCATACATCTGGGGTCTCGCCCAGCCTCGGCCAGGCCGCTTCTCCCAAACCCTCTGCCCTGCTGGCCTCTTACACAAAACCAAAGCTTCTGCCTCCGTTCACTCAGTAACAGGAGTGATCATGTGTCACTATAATTACACAGTGACGTCCAAGTATTTTGTATCTATATAACATCCTATGTAATCCCTCATGACAACCTCTAAAGGTAGATACTCTTTCTATTTTTCAGATGGGAAAACTGAGGCTCAGAGAGGCTCAGCATCTTGCCTGAGAACACCCAGCTAGTGCCTGGCCAGTGAGATTCTATCCCAGCCTGTACCCTCGTCCACCATGGCCTCCCACGATGCTGTTCCATCAGCATACCCCTGTCTCCTCCCTGCTGGGATGGCCCCTGGTTGCAGCAGTGGGGTCTCCATTCTCATCCCAGGGGCTAGGTTTCCTTAAAAAAGCCTCTCGCCCTGGCTGGCATAGCTCAGTGGATTGAGCGCGGGCTGGGAACCAAAGTGTCCCAGGTTCGATTCCCAGCCAGGGTACATGCCTGGGTTGCAGGCCAGAACCCCAAGCAACCGCACATTGATCTCTCTCTCTCTCTCTCTCTCCCCCCCCCCTTCCCCTCTCTAAAAATAAATAAATAAAATCTTAAAAAAAAAGTTCTTAAAAAAAAAAAAAAGCCTCTCATTGACAATGAGGCTGAGACCTCCACAAGGCAAAACTGTTAGCAAGTATTCCTTCATCCCATTTGGGTATAAATGAATCCCAAACCTTCCTGTTCTCAGTTCTCTGTGAGGTACTTGCAAATCTGTTCACATTTTTTTTTTTGATAACTCCTTGTATCAAGAGGTGGAGTTTAATTCCTCTCTCTTCCTCTGAGTTGGATTGGATCAAGCTTCTGGCTTCTAATAGGTAGAATGTGGCAGAAGTGACAGTGATTTCTGAGGCCAGGCCATCAAAGACATGTGGCTTCCCCCTTACTCCCTCTGGAACCATTGGCCGCAGGAAGCCTGCTGCCGCACTGTGAGGACACTCGAGCAGCCCTGCAGAGGCCCTCAGAGCGAGAATGGGCCTCCTGCCAACAGCCACACCACTGGGCTTGGAAGCAGGTCCTCCAGCCCTGTAAAGCCTCCAGATGGTCATGGTCATGGCCACAGCTGACACCTTGATGACAACCTCATGACAGATCCTGAGCCAGAACCACCCAGCTGAGCTGCTCCCGATTCCTGTCCTACAGAATGTGTAAGATATAAATACTTGTTGGTTCAAGCTGAGTTTGGGGGCAACTTGTTACACAGCGATATGTAACTGGTACACTCTGGTTTTCCTCACAAGTCCCTGGTGCAGAGCTGTTCCTCTTTTCTCCCACAAAGAGCCGACAGATACGTTTCCATTTCATTGAGCACCGCCCCCAGCCCTGGACCCCCACTCTGGTCCGGGCACTGTCCTACCTGACTTGTCATGCACAATGGAGAACAGAATACGCTTAGAGGCATGGACGTTCTGAATGAGAGGCCCACCAGGCCCGGTGGGCTTCTGTCCTGGACAAGGAAGAGGAAAGGTACAGGTTCAAGGTGGGCCCCAGGAGGGATCTCCAGACCCAGCCTCAGTGCACAGACACTGGCTCCGGCGTAACCGTCTCACCCAAAACAAACGCCCCGGAACTGAGTCCTGTGAGCGTGGATTCTGGCAAATTCCCTCACCAGAGGCCTGTGACATTCCTTAACAGTCTGCTACCCAAACGGCAGGTCAGGGAGGGCAGGATGTCTGAGGTCGCCTTTTACAGGAGGGGACACTTGTTTCAGGCATGTGAGTCTCATCCCCTGCTCAGCCCACACAGTTGTGTGCGGGGTTGGGGGGTGCATCCTTTTTCTCCTACTCATAATAACAGCAGTAAATGTAACTTAGAAGAACATGCTGTTTGCCAAGCTTTGGGTGTGTTTCAATGCAGCAGTCCTCTCACCTGAGCCCTTGGTGGATCTCCCAATGCACAGACAGCTGGCCCCGCCCACAATGCTCCAGGTGCAGGTGGACTTCGGTGGGGCCTGATCATGTGCATTTCTAACACGCTGTGTCGTTTAATCACGATAGCGCTATGAGGTAGGTACTTCTGGCATCCTCATTTCATAGATAGGAAACTGAGGCTCACAGAGATAGAGATTTGCCTCAGGACACTTAGCCACTGAGGAGAGAAGCCAGGAGATGAACACGGGTCTTTCTCGTACCTAGCTGTGCATTCTCTGATGCTGCCAGTGTCCCTAAGCCACTGGTGCTTACAGTAGGTGCTTATTAAATGCATGTGACTGGTTAGCATGTTTTCCACAGACTCCTCTGCTAGTCCTCTTGGGGGTCTCTTGGTTTCAGGTCAAGGACACTGCTCACAGGTGGCTGAGTGAGGGCCTGGAATCTGGTTAGGTCTAAGCTGGAATCCCATCTGTCCTGCCCCAGCCCCTTGCCTTGACACTCCACCTTTGGTTTAGGAGGGCCTGGGTACTCTGACTGGCCTTGTGTGAGTGACCTCTGTTCCACCCCGACACTTGGGGGTCCCGGCAGCAGCTTACCACAGCAGTCGGGGAAGTCTTGGGCAGCGGGAGTCTTGGACTCGGGCCCGGGTCGGCCGAGGCCCAGGTCGCTGGGGGCAAGTGGGCAGGCAGGCGCCTCCTGCTTGAGTTCTCTCATGGTGTGGTTGGGGAGTGTGGTGCTGTACAGGAAGCTGGCCATGGAGGAAGAGGTGGCAGTGGGCGTCAGGTCCTGGGGTGGCCCCTTGGAGACCTGGCTGTGTAGACCACAGTCCCGAGACCCCTTGGCTATCAGGGAGACACCGTTCAGCTCCACCAGAGCCTTTGAATCCCGCCCGCCATCCTCGAGTGGCCTGGGTAAGGAGAGAAGGACACACAACAGCTCCATATGCCTGTCCCGCTAGCTGCACCTCTCCCTCCGCAGCCCCTCAGCCCTCCGTCCACAGGATAAGACAGCCTGTGAAGTGTGCAGGACAGGGGCCACTCCCCATTTCACAGGTGGGGGTGCAGGCCTGCGGTGGGGCGTGCTGTGGCCAGGGCCACACGGCTGGGCCACCGGAGGACCCGCGCCCTGCCCTCGGCCTCTGTGCCTCAGTCCTCCAGCCGAGTCGTTTCAGCTGCAGTTAATTGCCTGCCACTTCCCATCGTGTTTCTCTTCTTCCTAGCGTGCATGCTGACGGTGGGGCCCAAGCTCCGATGGCCCTCGGGCTGGCTTCCCGCCGCCACACGTGCACGGGTGGTTCTTGATACCTGCGGTACTGCTGGTGCTATTTTCCCCCAACCAAGTCTCTTGCAGCCTCGCTGCCACACAGAGGTCCCCTGGGAGGGCTTCTGGGGCTGAGTGCCTGGCTCAGATCACACTCCATGACAGGGCTCTCGCCCCACCTCCACCATTGGGCTGGGAGCTTTCACAACCAGGGGTCCCCATGGGGATCTGAAGACACCCTCCCCTCCGGTTGGGTAAGTGACCACCAGTGGCTGAGCAGAATGGAAACAGGTCACCCTCCTGGCCCAGCCCTTTGGTTCAGCCACTTGACCCGGGCCCACGCCCAGGCTCAAGAGGCTGCTTCACTCACCTCTTGAGCTTGAAGCGGATGCGGTGGCTGTGCTCCAGGATGGCCATGAGGGCCTTGGGGTCATACTCAGCCGGCCTCCGGAAGGCCAGGCCCTCAGGCAGCCCCTGCACAGCAAGCAGCCCTGGCTCCCTGAGTAGCCTCTCGTAGGGCAGCGGCACCACGCTGGCCCTTCCCAGCGCCTCACCTGTGAGGGGAAGGGGTCAAAGAGAGGGCCTCGTATGAGAAGGCAGCCAGGACGCGGTGGGCATAGCCCAGAGCTGGGGTCATGTGAGTGACTTCCCTTGGTGCTAGGCTCCCAGGATACAGAACCCCATCAGCTCCTTAAATGCAAACTTCACACAGAATAACCCCCACAGGCTGGTGGATGGGGGCTGTGGATCAGGCCATTGTCTGAGGACTAGGGCTTCCCATCAAGGGGGTCCCTGCTTCCTTTGCCTTTCTCTCCTCCACTCCTGGCGTCTGAGTGGAGGGGAAAGCAGGCCTGGGGCCATGGGCAGGAGGTGAGAGAGATAAGAGAAAGACAAGAGGGCAGGAGAGAGACTGGAAGCAAAAAGCTACAGGGAGGGAGGGCGAGGAGAATGAGAGAGAGGAAGAGAGGATAAGGGAGTCAGAAGTCGGGAGGAAGCAGAGAGGGGATTCAGAAAGAGAGAGAGGAGAGACGTGAGGAGACGGCAGGGATAAGGGAAGGGTGAATAGAGGGAGCCTGGCTGGGGACTGAGGGGTGGGAGGGCGCGTGGGAGGGCCCAGGGGCCTGGGCTCAGGAACATCCGCTGTTGCTGCCAGGCTACAGCCCCCACCCAGAGCCAGAATGGGGCCACTCACCTCACCGGCCCCTGACTCTGCCCAGGGTGGGAAAGGGGCCAGGGCAGAGTGGGCAGGGGCGCAGGGGGCTCTGGGCACGAGCCCTGCAGCTGGCAAAAGTGCGTGTGGTGGCACAGCCAACCACGAGTGACAAGCCCTTGCCCCAGGGTGGCCAATGTACCCACCCAGGACCTCTGGGCCCCCTGAACCCTCCGCCTCCTTCTCCTGATATCTACACAACACCAAGTGTTTCCTCAGAGACCTTTGCTCCACAGACATAGAACCAAAGACTGAATAGAGAAAGGAATAAAGCAAGTTGGAGATAAATGAGGTGGGACCCTTTGGGACCTGCTCAGTGGCACCCAGGGAGCGTGAAGGCTATGACTGGGCCCTGGGACTCTGCAGCCTGACACTCCCCAAGAACGGCCAGGCCTGTCCCTCCCCACCCCCACAAGAAGGACTTGGCTGACCAGTTAGCCTTCACTCGGTCATTCAACAAATGCCCTCTGAACGCCCGCTGCTGCTGGGGCCTGACCTGCAGACTGAAAGCAACTGGGCTAGGGAGGGGTAGGGCGCAGTGGGTCCCCAGACGGGGCCCTGACCAGTGGTGGGGGGCGCTTCCTGGAGCTGAGCCTTAGAGAGTAACACGGTGTCCACCACGCAAAGGAGAAGGCAGTCTCAAAAGGCACAGTGGCACAAAGGCAAGGAGGTGTGAAATGAAGCCACAGGTGCTGGGGAACAGGAAGTGGTTCTATGAGGTGGGTCAGCACAGCTGCAGCCGGGGAGGTGGGCAGGGAGGGGCTGCAGTATGTGCTTACACCACACTGAGGGTGATGGAGGGTCCCCAAGGGCAGTGGGGGGAAGAGCAGGGTCAGATATATGCTTTGGGAAGATGCCCTTGGTCACAGGTGGGTGAGGGCAGCAGGGAGGTGAGGAGGCCTGGGGCCATTTCCAGGTGAGGGGTGGCAGCGACCAGGGCAAGGGCAGCGAGGATGGTGGTTCAGGAAACTGGGCTGGGTGAAATATCCACACCTAGGGGTGCAGGGTAAGGGAGAGCTGGGGGCAACACTCCCTGCTGTGAAGTGTTGCCCATGGTCTGTGGTGGGACAGAGGGAGACCTCCTCGTCCCCCTCTAGTCCCTAGGCAGGGACTAGGGCTCCACCCACCTGGGGGCCCCAAATGGAATGAGGAAGGATCTTACTATAAAGAACATCAAACACCTCCTCTACCATCTTCCGCAGAAGGTACACATCTGAGCCATGCTCCAGGGTAGACCGTGGGATGTTCCGGCCGCCCACCTCACCCCGAGGCACCTTCTTGTGGTGCTCCGCCTCCGGCTCCTTCCACGGGGGTCCTCCTGTGGGGCACAGAGCACACGGCAGGGCAGTGGTGAGCGCCCACCCACCTCACCACCTGCCCAGGGAGCTGCAGTGTCCCTGCCCTGTGCTGAGCCCAGTGGCGGAGCAACCAACACAAAATGCAAATGAATGAATGAACGAACGAATGAATGAATGAGGAATTAATGAGTGAGCAAACCCTGCCTAGGACCAGGGCTGGTCATGGGGCCTGGGTCTCATCCTTGGTCGCCTCTAACTTGCTGTGTGACCTTAGGCAAGTCTCCTTCCTCTCTGGGCCTCAGTCTGTGAGCTGTCATGGGCCATCAGCTGGCCTGCCTCGGAATCGGGGCTACCGAATGTCTGTTCCACCCGCCCCTTTCTGTGCTCTGACACTAATGCTCTGTGTTAAACAACCGAGGCCCTAGTTTCTGCTCTGCTAAGGGGATGACAAGGACCCCACCAGGAGGCTGAGAGGCTGCGAAGAGACAGGTTCCTGCTAGGCTGGGCTAGGGTGGAGGCTGAGTGTCAATGGATCCTGGGGCGGGGAAGGTGCTAAAAACACTGGAGGAAAGGTGATGAGAGGAGGGCCCAGAGGCCCCCTCCCAGCTTGGAGCCTGCTCACCTCCGGGGATCTGTGAAGCTTGAAATAACCCAGCTGAGCGCCCAGCGCTACAAACAGTGGCTCTGCCTGGCTCCAGGGAGCCAGGTGCACCTTCCTCGGGCCCCAGTCTGGCTCCCAGCCTGGCCACCGAGGGGCCACAGACCCTGCCACCGCCCACGCTCCCCGGGCCCAGCCCCCCGGCCGAGGGGGCAGGCTCTGAGGGCTGAGTGGGATGGGGAGGCTGGCTGAGGGAACGGCTGGTGCCCAGTAATGGTATGTCCAATTCTAGGGGACAGTTTTCCCCAAAATGGCTGATCCTAGGGTCCAGGCCTGGGGTGTGATGAAAACGCTAATACCGGTAAGACAAGAGCTGGTGTTCACTAAGTGTGAAGTAGGTGCTGGGCACTGTTCTACTGCCAGGTATTAATTCGTTTACTCCTCAGATCGACCTGTGAGGGGGGCAGAACTGTTCTCCCCTTTTACAGAGGGGGAGGCTGAGGTCCGGCAGGCAGCAGGTGGCAGGGCCAGGATGCACCCCCAGGTATCTGACTCCAGGGGCTGCTCTCAACCCAAGAGCTCTGAGTCCCAAATCATGGGACTGAATGCCGATTGAGTGCTAGCCTTGGGCGCTGGGGCCAGGCCCTACCCTTGTAGGACCTAATGCACCAGAAAGGTGAGGGCGGCCTCCCCCCGGGTACTGCCAAGCTGGAGTACCAGGCACAGAGGGAAACTTAGGGCACAGGAAATTTAGGCTGGTGTGGTGTGGGAGCATCCACAGCACAGGTTCAAAAAAGGGGTCAGGGGGCAATGGGGCCTGGGGGGCGCTGGGGAGGTATCTGACAGACAGAAAAGAGAATAAGAACCTTCGGTGTGGGGGCCGGGGGACAGCAAAAGGCTGAGGGGAAAAGGGACAGACCAGGCTGGCGAGCTAGCAGTGCAGCACCACACAGACGGCATGACTACGAGGAATGCCGGGAGTACAGACACAGAGGCAGGGCCTGGGGTAGAAGGGGCCCTGAACGCTCAGATAGCGCTGAAGAGTTGGGGGCTTCAGCGTGACCCCTCTGCCTCGGGGCTTCCGGCTCAAAGCCCTGAACTCGGGTCTCTGCCAAGAGTGACCAGGACCCTCTGGCAGGGCGCCTGTGAGTGCCCACACTGCACGTCCCCGACTTTGAAGGGGTGGAGCAGAGAGGGCATGGGCTTTAGGACCAGAGGCCTGGCCTGGCACCCCGCCTCACTCACTTGTCGGCTATGTCCCTGGGGAAGTGGCTTATGCTCACCGAGCCTCAGCTTCTCATCTGTGAACCAGCGGTAACTGTGCCTTATGCCTGCTGGGAAAAGTAAACAGAGCACCAGCGCACGGCCTGGCCAGCAGCACGATCGATCGGCTGGCATGTACTGAGCACTTCCTGTGAGCAGCTGGGTGTGTCCTCAGTCACTGCATCCCCACGAGCCACCAGGTGGCTCTGAGATTATGTTGCTACGACGACGACAGTGCCTACCTCATAAGGTTGACGCCAGGACAAATGTGAAGGGTGTTGCATGCAGAAGGCACTCAACAAGTGTTAGCTGAACCAATGGGCTCGGCCCCTGTGTCAGAGACACACAGGAACTGGGCGGCCATACTGGGCCTGTGTCTCCTGTCAACGAGCAGATGGGGCGGGCTGGGTCTGGAGGGCCCCAGGTGCGGTCAGCCAGGCGCCGCCCACCGAGGGGCTGCTGCACAAGTCCAGCTAAAACCGGGGCCGCCCCTGGTAACAACGCCGATCCTGGGTGTCCCCCAACACAGAGTCATCCCGACGCTGCTCTGGGGACACCGTCCCCTGGCCCTCCGGAGCCCCGGGGTACTCACGGCAGAACCTGAGGAAGTCTGACTGCAGCTCCTTCCTCGCGTTCAGGAACAGTCTCCCCTTCTCGGTGCCCACCACGAAGGCGCTCTCGTCATGCACTGCGACACAGGCCACTTCTGCGTTCAGCTTGGAGAGCGCTGAGCACTACGGGGTGGGGAGCAGGGGACGTGAACTGGGGGAAGGTCCGCCACCCCAGCATGCCTCCGTGCCAGCTCTGGGGGTGGGGGGTGAGTTCCTGCCAGCAGCTGCAGGGAGGGGCCGCTCCTCCAACACTGTCGTCTTAGATTCTGCAGTGCGGGTCCATGAATGACCCCCTTCCCCCTGGGAGCTGGGCCAAGGTCAGGGGGAAAAGATAAGTTTATAGAGGCTGGAGGAGGACAAAGACACAAGGCCTCTGCCCCTTTCTCCTCCCAGGTCCTCCTTGCTCTGGGGTGGGCTTCCTATGTTAGGCCTGGACCCAGCCCCAGGGCCAGTCCTGTCCTGGGCTCTCCAAGTCCCGGGTGAGGAGACGGTGGGATGGGCCCCAGGAAAACAAAGGCTCAGACAGATCCAGGCTTCGATCCCATCTCAGCCATTTCCTGAAAGACTGGAACAGCTGTGCCCCTCACTGGTCCCCAGTTTCCAAATCTGTACAATGGAGACAAGCAGCCCAGCTCGAAGGGTTTCAATGGGCTTGACTATGGCAATTCCAGGGGCACTGGCTGGCGGAAAAGAATTTAGAGCTGGGGCATCCCATGCAGGTGTCCAGGCAGAGGTGTATTTGTACCCCTGGAGTGGAGGCTGGCAGGCCCACTGCACGGGAAGCCCTAACATACGGGGCCCTCAGCCAAGACCACCACCACCTCAGGCCTCTGACCGACCTCACCAGGAAAACCCTGCCTGTAAAACATGTGGCATGCAGTCAGTGCCCAATAAATGCTGTTTTTTATATGAGTTAGGTAATGCTTTGCTGCCAGTCAGGAAGCCTGGCTTCTAATCACAGCTCTGCAGAGATCTAGACACGCCCTCTCTGGGCTATAACCACGCCTGCTGTGCCAGCTCCATCCCGGAGTCGCTCTGGAGAGGAAGTTGGGACACTGCAGGGCCAGCAGGCCTGTCTCCATGGACCCCCTATTGAAGGGGGTTTCGTTTCCTGTTCACCAAGATTAAAACAAAAATCTGCCACTCCCTTCCCCCGCTGCAACACGGCAGAACATTAACAAATGGGATGCATAGATCTGATTGTTCCCAACAAAGGAGTGGCTGTCAGAGTTGGAGGAGGGCCTTGTTGTGGGGTCACTTCTTAGATGAAGGAGCTAAGGCCCTGATTCACCCCCAGGCACCAAGAATGGGGGCTGTGAGGAAATGCCAGGGGTGGGGGGAGGGTCTGAGATGAGGGGTGGGGTTGGGGGGTGGGAGTGAACAGAGAGCACTTGGGCTTCACAGCCCTGCAGACCCTCTGAGGAGCCTGGCCCTGAGCCCTGGAGGATGCCAGAGTTCAGTCACTTCCAAGCAAGCTCCATGCCACCCATGAAGGTCCCTCAGGAAACCCATTAAGGGTCCCAGAGCTGGGATAGCCTGTCTTATTCATGTCACCAGGCTGGTGGTGACGGGGTCATCGGCTCCTCCAAGCTGCAAGGAGCCTCTGAAAACCCCTCTGGACCAGTGCCATCCAAAAGAACTTTCTGGCGTGATGGAAAAGTTCTATTTCTCCACTGTCCAATACTGTGGCCACTAGCACTTGAAATGAGACTAGTGCAACTGAGCAACTGAGTTATTTGCTGTATTTTATGGGGGCAATTGTCACTGCCTGGGTCAGCTAGACTTTCACCACCACCAAGCTGGCACTCTGCAGGGCAGAGGGCTGGGCTCCCGCCCAGGGGAGGGGCGCACCCAGCTGGCTTTCCCAGGAGCACCTCCCGCCTCTGGCCCAAACACCACCTGAGCTGCCCTCAAACCGCCCACAGCAGGAACGGTCTGGAAGGAGGTCCTTTGTCCCAGGGGAACTGAAGACTTTGCACCCAAGTCCAATTTAGAAACTGGCCACACTGTGTGATTTCAGGCAAGGTACTCCCCACTCTGAACTTCAACTTCACCATCCTAAAAATGCAGATTTTCAAAAAACACCTGCCTACCCTCCATCACAGAACTTTCCCCCAGGAAAAGACTAAAGGAAAACGACATTATTATTTCCTCACGGGGGGTGAACTTCTATAAGCCTAGGTGCGTAGGCCGAGGTGCCTGAGGAGTGCTGTGTGGAGCCCCGTTTCTCCCCCTAGCCCCGGGACGCAGCCGCAGCTCTGGCTGAACAGTGGAGTTTACGGCTTTCTAATGCATCACCACCCACACCTGGCCTCCAGGTGCTGTGGGGGAGACCTGTGAGCGCGGCCACAACGGGCCTTGAAAGACAGGAGATCATGAGACGAGGACGAGGGGATGAGGGCCTGAGTCAGGGCTTGTTCCCAGGCCGGGGTGTTTACAGCCTCGGTCTCACTCCAGTCCCCCACCCCCGACACTGGCCGAGGCCGCTGACGCAGTGGGGGCTCCGAGGCTCCGGCGCATGGAGGCGGCTCTCAGCGCCAGAGGAGGGACTCAAGCGCCAATGTCTGGTGATGAAGCTGGCGACCCTCTCCTCTGGGGCGGGCAGGGGCACTCACCATGGAATCTAAGGCAGACACAAGGCTGGTGATGATCTCGTCTTTGCGGGTGAAGGCGGAGCTCCAGCGGTCAGGCCCGCAGCCATTGGTGGGGACGTCGCAGCGCTTCCCCAGTAAGGCCATGGTCACCTGGAGAGAAAGAGAGGAAGTAGACAGAGGTGGGCATGTGCCACCGGGCGTGGCCCACGTGCTGGGTGCCCACCCCGCCCCACCTGGCCTGGCCCGGACCCCAGGGCTGTCTCTACTTCCCAGGTGGGGCCGATCAAGGCCTGGCCTTCTCTTCTCCTGAGGTCTCACATGCAGGATGGAGCTAGGGCCTCAGCGGGCCTGCACACGCAGCGGCTCCCAGGTGGCCTTTACGGATGTGGGCCCAGATGGCAGGATAACTAGGGGGGGTGCCCCACAGCACACCCCCCCCATGCCTGCAGCCCCAGAGCTGAGCCCAGAACTGTGACCAGGGTGTCTGAAACCCCACCCATCACCTCTTCCACACATGCCACTCTACCCACAGCTCTTTCTTGCCCACATACCCTCTGTGGCTCCCTCCTGCCCCCAGTAGTTCTTGACTCAGCTTGGTACTCAAGGTTCCCGGTCTAGACCCCCGTGTTCTGGGTGTTCTAAATGTCACCAGCCCCCAAACGTACCAACATTCTTGTGGCTCCCCAGCTGTCAAGGGCTCCACTCTCCCTGCCCCGAGTGCCTTTCCCGGCCCCTGCGTCACCCACTGACTGCCCACTCCGCTTCCCACTGCAGCCTCTGTCGGGAAGGCGCCCCCCACCTCCTGCCCCGCTGGGTCAGGTGCTCTGGCTGGCCTCCCACCTGGCCCAGAGCTCCTGCCTCACAGCTCTGCATCAAGCTACATGCTCCGGGGCAAGGCCACTACCCCGAGGCCTCTGGGACACAGTCTGCCCCCTGGCTGTCGGAATTCAGTCTCAGAGGTCCAGAGGTTGCTTGTCCCAGACCAGGGTTCCCTTCACACTGGACTCTGTCCCCTTGTCACAAGGCCCCTGGAGAATAGAGCTGCATCTTCCCCCTCGCTGAGGCCCCCTTGGGCCAGGGCCCCCTCTCAGGAATCCCCCAGGCAGGAAACGGGCCTGCTGCCACTGTCCCCCGAGCCTGGCCCAGGCATCCACCAGATAGAAAGGTCGGCCTCCCTCAGTTCCTGCTCCACCCTGCCCCTCCCTGGCCGCACCCCAGGAACCAGGTCCGGGGAGCCCCCCCAGGCCTCCCCAGCGCCAGTGCCCTCCTTTGAGGCAGCTGCCCCCTCACCAGTCCAAGCAAAGGAGAGGGCAGAGGATGGTCAGTGTCCCTCTCTGGGCTCAGCCCCATCTACTGCCCTGTGCATAGGACTCAGGCACCAGTTCAGGGGAGTGAGCAGCGACCAGGGCCGGAGGGAGCCTGTGAATCCAGCCTCTTTACTTCCAGCTGGTCAGGGTGAGGAGTCTGCACACGTGACCAGGGATGTGGGGGTTAGGGGACAGCACTGGGCAGGTGACAGCTGGGCCTGGCGCCTGAAAAGATGCCAAGCCCAGAGCGTCTCCGTCACTGCAGCTGCCCCTGGACCTTAAGCTCTGGGAAGGCAAGGGTCAGTCTGCTCGTCACTGCAGCACCCCCAGGGCACCACTCAGGGCCCGACATACAGGATGGACCAAGGCACTGTGGTCCAACCAAGATCTGGGGCCTTTAAGTGGGTCATGAAATCAGTGACACAGAAAAGCCAATGTCCAAGTGCATCACATACAACGAGGCGAGAGGCGTCCAACGCCTGTCACACACACACTCAAAGGAGCTGGTGGCGCGTGGAGCTCGGCTCCGGTCCCATCCCAGCCCCAGCCTGCCGCTGGGCTGTGGGTAAGGACTGGTCTCAGCAACAGGCCAGTCAGCAGCTGGCCGAAATGTAGAGTGAGCTCACTTCTAAATGTTTATCAAATGTATTTCCTCCCCAAGGCTGCAATATTATAAAAGTTCAAAACCCACAGTACTGAGGATGCCGAGGGCTTGACAGACCACAAGGAAGACGTGCTAACGGCCCGAGAGGCAGCCGGGCGCCATGGCAGGGGCCTTCTGGGGCCCCACCAGACGCAAGGGTTGCCTGCCTGTGCGCTTGAGGCTCGCTCCCTCCTCTCAGCCACCCCTGCTCACCGTCCCTTGAACCATTCCCAGAGAGGCCTCTGGCTACCAGCCTCCCAGCTGCGAGCGTCCAAATCAAATCAAGGTGAAGCGGGAGGCACCAGACGGCATTCCAGCCCTGGCCTCCAGACTGTGCCCGTCAGCTGCGGAGGACTCCTAATCCGTTTAGGAAGGACCCAGGGAGTCAGAAAGGGAGGGCTGATGGAGCAAGTGCAGGGACGCTGGGCTATGGGCCATCCCCTGACTCCTGGTCTTGGCCATCTGGGCTCCCAGGGCCCTCTGTCCTGTGCCAGAACCCAAGGAGGCCCAGTCCTGGGCAGGTGCGTGTGTTCGGGGACGAAAGAGGGAGCTCCTCCTGCAAATGCCCGGCCTCTAAGAGAGGGGTCGGGTCCCTGTGGCTATGGCTGCAGTGGCTGGGGAGGAGGGCAACAGTGGGGGGCTGGGAGCCAAGAGCCATGACCCCTGCACACAGGGGACCCAGACCCAGGTCTGCTGGGACCACGTAGGATCAACCACTTAAATGGGCTAGTTCTAAACTGAAAATGAGGAAGAGAAAAATAAATCACCAAATAAAACCAAAAGACTATAAGGAACAGAGAACACAAAGTACAACATGCAGCTCACCAGGAGGCAAGTGCCCAAGCATAAACAGAAGGAAGTCCCTGGAGAAGGGGACAGTGAGAACTGAGGCCAGAGCCTGAGCCATCACACACCGGGAAACGGGGGACGGGGCCTGGGGGCTAAGTGAGGGGTGAGGCTGGAGACAGCTGAGTACTGCTCTGTGGCACCCGGGAGAGAACATCAGAAGTGACTGCATGGGTGACGGGCAGCTGGCTCCCGCCCTGGGGCAAAGTGGCCAGGAAGCCCTCAGAGACCAGGGACTTCCAGCCACCCCTGGGTGGGCAAGGTCTACGAGGGCCAAGAGTCAGGCAGGGACACTGGGAGCACCCTCTCTGTCCTCAAACACCTCCAGAAGCTGCCAGGGTGCCACACACCTGGTTTTCCTCCCACCTCCTGGGTTCCCCTCCTGGCATGCCTGCCAAACGTTCCTGGGTCCTGGGCCCTCTCCCCTCCCTGCCCAACACCCTGCCTCACTGCTAGGGTGGGAGGTTGGCTTTAAATAACACCTATGTGCTGGTGACTCTCAATTGCTCTCTCCCCTCCTCTGCTGAGACGCCACCTCCCGCCTGCCTCCTGCATTATTCTTCCACGTCGAACCAGCAGCTCGAAGGGGACACAGTCCCGTGTTTCTCGCTCAGATCTGCTTCTCTCCGGCCGCCCGCTCAGGGTGCCCAGGGTGCCCAGGCTGACACTGAGGCCTCATCCCAGAGTCCCTTCTCTATCATTTATAAAGCAGTCTCCAGAGCACACTTACATCTGTCCACTCCTCGTCACCTGCCCACCCAGGGCGCCATCCTTGCTTGCCCACGCCAGGCAGCGATTCCTCACCCGATTCCCTGCCTCTCTGTGTGCCCCCCACCCCGTCCTTCCTGCAAACAGCAGTCGCATAAATCCCATGTTGCTCTCCTGCTCAGAAGCTTCTGGTGGTCTCCCCACTGTAGGCAGAATGGAAAGCAACACTCCCTCGACTGCAGGCCCCTGGTGACCTGGGCCACCCAGGGCCTCTGATGCGAGGTTCCTCCCTGGGGGAAGGCTGTTCCAGGTTTCCACCTCCTCCCACTTGCTGCCTCCTTTGCTCCCCCATGCCTCGGCCGATCACCAGCTCTTTGGAGCCTTCCTTGACCATGGGGCCACACGGGCAGTCCCCACCCCATACACTCACTCCCCGTGTCTTCTCCGTGGATCCGAAGTCGCTTGTCCGTGGGCTTCCTGCCTGACTTCCCCCAACTAGAACGTGAGCTCTGGGAGGCCGGGGACCGTGCCTCTCGGGTAACCCGTGTCCCCACTGTCTCAAACTCTACTTGGGTTTTCCCAGGCACTCAACAAGCATTCAGGAACTAGCGAGTGTGACAGTCAGCCCCTTCAGGTGGGAGCCAGGATGTCTGCAAGCTATAAGCAGAGTGTGTGACAACTTCCGGCTTGCCTGGCTCTCCAAACACAAGAGGCACTGTGGGAGGCCGCAGCTCTGGGTGGAGTTAGGTCACGGAGGGGCAGCCCTGGAACTGAAAGGGAGGGAGGCTTCTGGGCCAGACAGGTGTCCCCGACAGGTGCTCTCCCAAGTACGGTCCCGGGACCCACAGCACTAGCAACACCTAGACACCTGGCAGAATGTCTGGGGTGAAGCATCACTGTGTGAGCTGCCTTCCGTCACTCTCAGCCAGGCTGACTGACTCACCCTGGTTCACCCGGAACTTTCCGGGGGTTAGCCCAGAAATGCCCTAGCCCCAGGGCAAAGCAGGACAGTCGGGCAGCCCACAACATAGGGACAAGCAGGGCCAGGAGCCCAAATGCCCTCTCAGCCTCTGAGAACAAGGGCTGACACCAAAAGGGAAGACAAAGTGACGGACATTCAGTCCTGCCTTCGGGTCCGAAATAGTCAATTTCACTTAGTAAGGTGAGAGATGGGGCTGGGAGGGCTCCTCGAGGAAGGGGACAAAGAGAGGGGGCCTCCCAAAGCAGGGGGCAGGGCCACTTGATCCAGGGAGGTCACGGGAGGCAGCTACTCCCTTGATGTGTCTGAGGGTCCAGCGTGGGCCAGAGAGGACAGAGCCCCCGAATGCAGAGCTGGATCACGCGGAGAGAACATCCCAGGTTCCTGGCCTGCGGGAGCACTGCTGTGTGAAATCGTCCCCACCACTCAGCTTCCCAGTTTTGCTTGCCCATCTGCGGGGGAGGCAAGCAGGTAGCACAGCTGCTGCCAACATCTGCCAGTCCAACCCCCAGGCTCCTGGGCCCCAGGAGCCCTGAGGCAACAGGTCCACAGCGGGGCCCAGGACAAATGTATTTTTGAGTTCCCAGGGGATCCTGACACACAGCCAGGTACAGCCTGCTCCCTGAGGACGTTTCCAGCTGCAACACCCTGACTCCAGTTTCCTCAGCTCTGCCCGCCTGCCGCCTCCCTCCCTTGCCGGGATTCCTTGCCTAGACAGTGGCAGCTTTGCTGGGACTGAGAGCTGGAGGCCAGCCCGGTCCCTGAGCAAGACTAGCCAAGCGCTTGTGTCTGTGCCTGAGTCACTGCTGCCACCACCCAAGGCAGGCCTGCCTGCAGGTGGGAGGCACCCGCAGAGGCCGGGCCCAGAAAGCTTGCTCCAGGTGGCCCTGGGGCCAGGGCAAGGGGACATCATTTCAGCCAGGCTTCCGATCCCAAACACCCTGCACTGGGCGCTCCGGGCCAGCCAAGAGGCTGAGGGGAGGTGTCCTTCAGCCTGTCCTTTCCGCTGCCCATGGCCCGGATGCCTGGGGGGACAGGTGCTTGCTCTGGTGAGTACCCGACCACCCCCCAGTGACATGTGACCCCACAGAAGTGAATGGGGCTGATGGGGTCAGAGGTGAGAAGGGGGTACATGCCAAAAATTAGGGCTGCAGAGAAACCTCCCAGCTTGGCCCATTAAAAAACTCCCTTTTGCCCACCCACCATCCCAGATGCTGCCTTCATCCAGGGGTTCAACACCCTCACTCCCTTCCCTCCTTGTCCTGCTTCTACTGCCGGCTCCTTCCTCTTCTCCCAGGCTGGACGGCCGCCCTCACGCCAGCCAACCACGGCTGCCTGCCAGGCGCCCCTGCATGGGGCCTCAACCTGCCCTTGGAGGCAGCCACCCTGTTTCCAAGCACTGTGACACCCATGGCCTCCGACCGGGGAACGTGGCAGGGCGGAGGGGACCGCACCCATTTTAAGGGTAAAGATACCAAGACCCAGAGGCAGGACATTCTAACGCAAACTCCGTGACAAAACCAGCATGAGATTTGGACTCTATGACTCACTCCTAATTCAGGGGGCTTATGGTGGAACCCCAGGTGCGGTGGACAGGCCAGCTGGGCAGCTGACAAGACCCGTGGGGCTGGCCGTGTTCCTGGCTGGAGGCAGAGGGGACCCGAGGCAGGGTCTGCGCATGTGATGGTGGGGGCCCGGGGCCACCCCTTCACACCACGAGCGCAGGGGCTCAGAGACGCACTCACAGATGCACACAAAGGGCCCGAGAGCAAGCACCAAGGGTGGGCTCGGCCACCATTCCCTCCAAGGGGGCTCCACAGATGGCGAGAGGGAGGGAAGGGGCGCCCAGGCTGTTTCCTGGGCACCCGGGACTGGCCGAGCCCCAGGTACACGGGTAATTCTCACAACCAGCCTCACGTTCCAGAGGACTCGGAGGCTCGCGCCCCTGCCCAAAGGCCCCAGAGCCAGGATGTGGCAAAGCCAGGAGCTGAACCCAGATCTTGCCAACTGAACCCATGCTCCTTCTACCCCATGACAAAGCCTTCAGCCTCTGCCCTCTGGAGCAGCCACCTATCAGTGGGCTTGGCTGGCTGGAGTGAGGGGACCTCAGCTAGCACTCTGCTTCCCTGCCCGTGGGGCCCTAGGGCAGGAGCAGTGAGGAGACCCAGAAGGGTCCTTCTCCTCCCTGGGCCTAAGGCAAAGGGCTTGTACTCCGAGCCCAAAGATGCTTCTGGAAGATGCCTTCCCTAGCCAGTGGCCCAAATGGGAACCCAGACCCTGCCCCTTGAGTCTCCAGGCCCCTGAACATGACTGTCTTCTGGCTTCTGGGTCTTAGCACCTTCATGGCCTTTGTAAGAGACACTCCTCTCCTTGCCTGGCTCACTCTTAGCTTCTGCAGGCATGAAGGTGCCTCCTGTCCTGACCTCCAGGGGTCTGCCACCCCCAGCTGGGCTCCCACGGCTCCTCCTTCCCTCCACCCTTGCCACTCTTCAGCGGTCACCAAGAGACAGCGGTACCTGGGCCCCCACGAGACCACCAGCTCCTCTGTGCTCCCTGGGCCTGCCTGGTACCAGGCTGGTATACAGAACTGGGCCTGGAGGGGCGTCTGAGGGGAGGGGCAGGTTTGGAAGAATCAGGAGATGTGAAGAAGGTGGGAGGTGAGGAGGGGGCACCATGGACAGTGGGGGAAGCACAGGCTGAGGCATGAGCAGGCATGATGTGGTGTGGGTTCCTCACCGAGGCTAGAGGGGAGCTGGCACAGACCCCTGAAGGGCTTTGGACACAGACCACGGGCAGACTCTGGGACCATCCAGCAGGAAACACCCCGCACTATGGCCCCCGGGCTGGGCCTGCACCTCAGAGGCCCTGCTCCAGCCCTCCTCCAAGGGGCGGGCAACCTCAGGTCCAGGAAGACTCGCCCCACTGGGGCCCACACCTGTGCCAGGCCATCACTGGGTACTCAGGCCCCCAGAAACCTCTGGGCAAACAAATCCCCACTCTGGGTCCCTGCGGCCTCTACTTTGGTGTGTCCTCCCACAGTGGCTTTAAATATGACCCAAACTCTGACACCTGTCCCATCAAGTGGTGACATGCCATCCCCCTCCTCTTGAATACAGGCCCTAACACCTTGCTTCTCACCCACAGAGTGCTCAGAAGTGCCGCCACATGACCTCCAGGGCCAGGGCCCAAAAGGCACGAGGCTTCTCCCTGTGCGCGCACCACTGGAGCGGTGAGCCAACGAGCCAGAAGCCCGGCCATCATGACGACGCCATGCTGCAGGGGCCAAGTGGATCTCCACGTGCCTGGCTTTCCCCAGACCGGCTATCAGGCCAGCAAGAAAGTCTTTGAGATGACCCCAGCCCCAGCCATCCTTTTTTAAGATTTTACTTATTTATTTTTAGAGGGAGGGGACGAAAGGGAGAGAAATATCAACGTGCAAGAGAAACATCGATCAATTGCCTCTCACATACCCCCAACTGGAGACCTGGCCCACAACCCAGGCATGTGCCCTGACCGGCAGCTGACCTGACCACCTTTCGGTTTGCAGGCCAGGGCTCAATCCACTGAGCTACACCAGCCAGGGCCCCAACTGTCTTTCGACTGCAACTGTAGGGCAGACCTTGAGAAAGAACCACCCAGCTGAGCCCAGTCAAGTTCCAACTGTGAGAGATTAACATGAGAAATGACAGTTGTTTGACGTTGCTAAATTTGGGGCTACTTGTTACACAATGATAGACAACTGATACACCCCAAGGACAGGCCATGTGGATATGGTGTGCCCCCAAGGGGCAGCTGTTTAGAAGGGAGGATGGAGCTTGGAGCTCTGTTTGGGGTGTCCAAAGGTATGCACACAGAGTCGGGGAGAGCTGGGATAGGCCAGTTGGGAATCCCCATTCACCCTCCTCTTCCTCACCAGCATATACTATCGGAGAGCCCATCTACAAGAAAGAATGGCTGCTCAAATTTGCCCTTAGGGACTTCTGACAGGCCCAAAAGTAGATCCCAAAAGACATTCACACCCTAATCCCCTGGAGCCTGAAATGTCACCTTTATGGAAAAGTCACTTTTGCAGATGTGATCACATTACAGCCACGGGACCGGGAGATGATCCTACATACCCAGGTGGGACTCAAGTGCCATCACATGTCTCCTTTCCAGGAGGCTGAGGGGGATCTGACACACGCAGGAGAGGAGGCCAGCTGAAGACGGGGCAGAGAGGGACCTGGAGAGGCCGGCCGTGAAAACCAGAGCAATGCAGCCACGAGCCAAAGGATGCTGGCGGCCACCGGACACTGGAAGGGGCAAGGGCCAGGTTCTCCTGGGAACCCCTGGCTGGACCACGGCCCTGCTGATGCCTTGAATCAACTGAGCAGCACAGATTTTGTTCTGGCCTCCAGAATTATTAGAGTAAGTTTTGGGTGTTTTAAGGTACAAAGTTTGCGGTAATTTGTCACAGCAACCTCGGGAAATGAGCCCAGGAGCCCTCCACTCCCTGCACCCCGCTCACAAATCCTGGTCCACATCCTCATCGTCCAGATGCACAGGCCTCAGCTCAGACCCCCACGAAGCTCAGGCCTGGGTTTGCCAAAACGTTCTCTAATCCCTTCCCCATTGGGAACCCCAGAACCACCTCTGGAAAGAGCTGGAATTTTCCGGATGCCAGGGGAGCACCTCTGACTCAAGTCTCCCTCCTCTGTGTACCAGCTGGGTGCTGGGGCTGGTGAAAAAATACACTCAACCATGCAAAAGGCAAGCACACACACCACCCAAACACGGCCCCCGCACCAGCCACTGCCATATGCTTGTGTTTCTTGAAAAAGGAGCTTGAGAGAACAAACAAAAAGAAATCTCCCCTCCTAGGGGCGGGGCAGGGGCATCCCTCCTCTCCAGAAGCCCCACTCCCACTGGACACACCATCTCCTGTCTCAGGACCCCTCCGTGGGGATGGAATAGCCTGGGCCCTAATTCCTGCCCCCTCCCCACTGTCCACCCATCGCTGCAGCTGGCAGAGAACGAAGCAGACCGCAGGGCAGCTCAAGGGGCTCTGAAACAAGCCACAGCGCAACGGATGGCAACCCAGACTTGTGGTCAACACAATGAGTCCAAACCCCGCTCTGACCCTAAGTGCTTTCCCCGTCCCTCCCCATTGTGTCCTCATCTACGGGCTGCCGAAAATCTTGGTGACCCTCCAAGGCTTAGCTCAAGGCAAGCCCCTCATCCCCTCACCTGGGGCCGGGTAAGGAGAAGCAGGTAGCCCAGTTCTGGCCACCGAGACCCAAGGGCCTTCCAGGAGTTACTATGGCTCTTAGACAGGGACTCAAACCATGGATGTCCCCCTTCCCCTGATGTGACACCCCCAACCATGACTGCACCTGAGGACAGGAGGGGCCAGCCCAGGAAGGGCAGCCAGCATGTGGAGGGACAGCAGCACGGACGTGTGGGAGCAGGCAGCCCATCGCAGCCCCAGCCCCGCCGCCTCTGGGCTTCAGGCTGGATAACGAAAGTCCATTCTGCTTAGGCCACTTTTAGTGGAAGTTTCTTTTCCTTGCAGCTGTATATACGGGTAACAATTCAGCATGCTGAACATCACACTTCTTTAAAGATTTCTTTTTCAAAGCATCCTAGTTAAGTCAGACTTCACCGGCTGTAAAGTCACCCATCCGTTCTTGTCTCCCGGTCTACTTTGTAACGGACCAAGACCCCCTTTCCAGTTGGTGGCTGCAGAGTGCACATCCCGGTACACTCCACTTGCCAACCTCCCCACAGCGAGGATCTAGGATTCAGCAGCAGACGCTGTAGCTGGTTCAACCCCCATTCGGCCCTGCTCCCCTGCCCACAGGGCAGGCACTAGCTGCCCCTTTAGGCCACGATGACCAAAGCCACTGCCGAGGTCAGAAGAGCCAGGGAACAGAGGGGCCGGCCCCAGTGGGGTCCCTGAGCAGCCGGCCCAGGGCTGGACTGCCCACCTCCCGACTTCTCTTCACAGGAGAACACAAACCCTCACTGCTCCAGGCTCTGCTTGTCGGGTCACTTACAGCTGAACACATTCCTAACGGGGACAGATTCCGCAGCAGACATTTTTAGATTCAGATTCACTTTACTGTAGTTCATCGGTCTGTCAGATCCCTTCTGAGATAAGGTGGGATATAAATAAGAACAAATCGATCCAATAGCCTTTCAAGAGCCCTGGTGCTGGGCACCATTCAAGGAGACAAAAGTCCTGCCTTCCTGAGAACCGGTTTAATAAGCGTTATTTAATCTCCCCCAACTCTGCTTTCCTCACGTGTCAAATGGGGCTGACCAGACCCACCTCACTGCATGGGGCGGTTAAATGTTAGCTGCAGTGGAATCTGTTCTTAAAGACCTCGGTCTCTAAGACTCCCCTGGTAAACATCACTGTCCCTCAATTCCTGCCACGGAGGAAAGTTTGTCCCAGCATCAGATCTGTGTTTCTTCTGCCACAACCCTCACCTGCTTCCTCCTAGTGGTGCATCTGGAGCCACAGAGGATGCCCAGGTATGCTTCCCTCTGCCATGATCCCACTCACGAGGTCCCTTTCCTCCACCCTCAGCCACTACAGCTCCCGGCCCTGGGACGGTCAGAGGTGTTAGGAGGCAGGAGGGCCCCCACTGAGCCCCTCACGTGCACCCAAGGCCAGATGTCTCAGCAGGAAGAGGATGGGTAGAACACTTCCCATCATCCAAGAGGATGGGTTGAGCACTGGGGAACGGGTTGAAAGAGGTGACTTCTCAGTTCCACTCCAGGTTTGAGGTCTTATGTTAAAGCAATGTTGATAATAAAGTAGTAAGTCCCCAAAAGATATTGTACACCCAAGTTCATACCAGCATTATTTGCAATAACCAAATGGCGGGAGCAACTCAAGTGTCCATCCACAGATGCATGGATCGGAGAATGTGGCATGCACACACGATGGAGTATTATTCAGCTTTCAAAAGAAGGAAAAACCTGCAACATGAATGAACCTTGACAAAATTATGCTACGTTAAATGAGCCAGTGACAAAGGACAGATGCTTATGATTCCCTTGTATGAGGTACCTAAAATGCTCAAATGCAGAGACAGAAAGTAGAACAGAAGCTGCCAGGGGTGGCAAAGAAGGGGAAAGAGGGAGACAGTGTTCAGTTTGTACAGTCACAGCTTGGGAAGAAGGAAACAGTTCTGGGGATGGATCACGCAACGAGATGAATGAACCCAACACTTCTGAACTGTGCACTTAACGGTGATGAAGACGGTCAATTTTATGTGATGGGTATTTTACCACAACTTAAAAATGACAGTAACAGTAGCTGCTACCTTTTCCCGTGTGCTTTTGAGTGGCACCTGCCACGCCAGGCCTGGTGATGCATGTCACCTCCCCTTCCCAGACCCCACGACTGGCCCGTGAAGTCCGTTTACTTAGTGAAGTCCACACTAAGTTCGGGTCCGTTTACACTGTGCTGGTAGGAGCTTCAGGGACACAGGCTTTGGCCCAACCCTAGGAGATGGTTCTCAGGGAGGGCATCCCCAAGTGAAAGAACAGGGATTGGTCCCCCATCCCTGGAGGTTTTTAAAGTGGCAATCACCCAAGTGTTAAGACCTTTTGAGGAGGGTCTGTGCTCGCTCCTAAAGGAGACTGGGCTACATGCAAGAGTCCTTCTACCAATCACATGGCCTGGGGGTAAGGTGGCAGAGGTCAAGGACAGTGTAGTTCGCTTTATGCAGAAAGTGAGGCAAGGTGATAAATAGGATTCCAAGGGCAATCTTACACCACTGCAGAAAATAAACTCTTAGTGCTTCTAAGGATACATTTAGCATCGTGGCTCTCAGAGCTGCATGGACCGACCCTTCATTGGGCCACCTCCACGTGCATCTGGGAACGCCAAGGCCCAGCAGGGAGGACTGCAGCCCAGATCCGCACGCCCAGTGCAGGCTCACAACGGCTGTGCCGGTGATAGGTTCCTTCCTATTTACCAGAGCAGGTCCTTGAAGGAAACAAACTTTAATTTCTTTGAAAATGGGCTGTAACTCAGATGGCATTCTGCTTTCAGTGTAGTGCCCACGTGTCTGCTTCTACTGCGTTCTCCCTGGTGCCTGATCTGTTGAAAAGGACACCAGACGTATAAACACCCCACACCTATGTGCACCCCCATGGCATCTCTCGAATAGGATGAGAGGACCCAGGTGCAGAGGGCCACGCTGCCGGGTTCTGTCTGCGCACAGTTCAAACACGGGCGGGTCCGAAGTCAGGGTGGCAGTTGTGTTGGGGCGGGGGGGGGGGGACAGGAAGGGGCTCTGAGGGGCCAGGAACGTTCGTTTCTTGATCTGAGTGCTGGTTACCTGGGTTATTTCGCTTCTAAAACGTATTGAGCTGTTGACTTATAATAAATAACATTTTCTCCTCAACAAAGTTTAAAGTGCCACCAGGGGCCAGGATTCCCCAGTCAGGCACCAACGGGAGAGTCGCCTCGACAGGTCTCGACAGGCTTACCCAAGCTCCTGCCCTTCGACCCAGCACTGCCATCGGTGCCCCCTGAGAGAATCGTCTGAAACACGGGGATGAGCTTGCCAGGCGATGCCCCCGCACAGGCCGCAAGTGCGTGAATGGTGTGCACAGAGAGGAGACTGCAGGCACTCCAAGCGCCTCAGAGCTGAAACCGCCACTGCACCCGAGGCTGACCTCAGGCTCGCGGAGGCGCCTGGGACGCAGACTCCCGACAGCCCCTTTCAGTGCGCTGGGCCGTGAGGGCCTTCTCTTTCCTCTACCTGTCCAGCTTCTGGAAGTTATCTGAGAAGGGGGTATCGCTCTTGCCATTTGGAAAGAAATAACAGAAACCCCACTCTTAGCAAAAAAATTAAAAGTAACCAACTAGCCCACACAGCTGCCCCAAGCCCAGGGCAGGAAATCAGCCCCAGGCAGGTGAAGGGCAGAACAGGCCTGGCGGGGGCAGCGCCGGCTTCTTTTCCCCAGTTCGGGACTCCTGAAGGCTTTATCCCTCTCGGGTGGAGAAGGGGCTCATGAAGGGGGACTGTCTCCTCTCAGAGCGGGGCCCCCCAGGACCAGGCCAGGGCCACGCCTGCACTCTGGATGCTAAGACAAGGAAGGGCACCCTCAAATTCAGGTTTTTTCTCTGCTGCCCTAAAGCAGGCAGGCAGGGTGCTGTGGCAGCATGGGGTGCCCTGGCTCCAGTGGGCAGAGGCTCACTGGGGTAGGATTTCTACCCCTTTATTTAAAGCCCTGGTCCAGCTCCTGGAAGACAGGCAGGGGCAGTCGCCGCCTGCGTGACCAGGATGAGAAATCGCAATCCTGACTGGGCCTGCGTGCCTATGGCAACTGGCGGCGTGGCCTTGGAGACTAATCTCCGGGCTGCCAGCCAGCAGGGGCCTCTCCAGGCAGGGCGGTGCTCCCAGCTGAGGCTGACGAGGGACCAGCCCCTCTGCCCTCTGAAGAGGGGGCACCTGACCTTGCAGTGGGGCCCCTGGCCAGACTCGAAACACACAAGTTCCCACAGCCCCTGCCACCCTGTCCCTCCCCCAGCAACTTGTGGTCACACATTGCGGGGACATGGCCACACACACACACACACACACACACACGGCAACACCATCACACTTCATCCTTCACAGCACTGGGACATAGAGCAGGTGCTCCTGCCCTTGATGGAGTCCCAGGCTGGGAGCAGAGACGATGATTACAATAAAATGGGCTATGAGGAAAAAATAAAAAGATATGACACATCTCGATTTGAGTGGTGCTTATGTGGGTGTACACACAGGTCAAAAAGTCACTGTGCTGGGCACTTCAGATATACGCATTTTACTGTGAGTAAATTATACTTCTATTAAAAATAAAAATAAGAATAAGTGACACACAAGCACCAGATGGCAGGTGGGGAAGTCAGGGGAGGCTCCTTGGAGGAGGTGACACTGAAGTGGAATATGATGCCACAACGGAGACGTTTGCAGGGGAGGAGCAGGGCCAAGGAGTTGTGCCCAAACACTGCTTCTCTATAAGGGGGATGGCAACCCTGCTCCCCACAGGGCCCACCTCCCTGGAAGTAAATGCTGAGCAAACGCGTTTGAAGGCATGCCAAATTGCTGGCTGCCCAGGAAACCCAACCAGCAGCCTGGGCCGCCCATGTGCCACAGCGGGGCGCAGGCAGGGTGGTGGGTGGGGTGGTCACTGGGCCTGGCTCTCCATGGCTCACACGTTCAGGGCAGGGCAGGAGGTGGTGGGCAACGAGACACACTCAGCCACGGGGGCCAGGTCAGGCACTGTGGAAGACCATCGTTTAGGGGATGGGACCACCAAAAGGTTTGCAGCAAGGGCAAGACAGGGTCATTTTAAGGGGTTCTGGCAGGATATGGCCGGTGAACTACAGGGGGCAGGGCTGGAGCCAAGGAACTGGTGGTTATCAAGCTTCTGCAATAGTCTGGGCCAGAGCCGGCCATGTCTGAGGCAGATGACGGCCGCGGAATGCAGAACAGCAGAGCACAGAAGGGAGGGGGCTGAGTCAGATCCCCAGGGCCACCTGTAACCTGTGGTGTCAGGGGCTGGGAGTACGCAGGGGACTCTGGGCTGAAGGGACAAGATCTGAGATACAGGGGTGTGTGTGTGTGTGTGTGTGTGCACGCGCGCACTCAAAGGGGTGAGTGCCTGGGGAGAACGTAGTGGGAGAATCGGAGGGAAACTGAGGACAAGGGAGAGATGGAGAGAGTCAGTGGAGGGGAGAAGGGCTAGGTCCCAGACGGGAGGTCAGAGGCCAGGAGGCTGGTTGAGGAGCCTAGAGGAACACAAGGGCCGGGGAGGCAAGCAGGGTGGGCAGGGGGCTGTGGGGTTGGGGGAGAAAGGAAGGAGAGAAAGAAGAGGGGTGCTGAGGGCTCAAAGGGGCTTCACTCATGATGAGAAAACCCAAACCAATGGGGCGGGTGGAGACACACAGCCTCTCAGCTGGAGGCCAGCTCCCGATGGGTCCCGAGGCCTCTGAACTCAGGACACAGGCCGAACACGGAGCCAAGAGCCCCTGTGCTCAGGCCCCTGCCAACCCAGGACAAAGACAGTGCCCACCCTGTGGCTGGTTCCCTCCACTGGCGAGACGGTGTGTGCAGGATGGCAGAGTCGGGTACCGAGGGCCACCCTGGGCAGGTGGGGGGAGGCTGTGGTCTCACCAGCCTGCACAACCAGGGTGCACCCCCGGGGGCAGGGATTTGCACGGTGCGCCCAGAGCCAGGTCAGGCACTCCTAACGTGCTGGCTGGGAGGGTGAGCAAATAGCTCAAATGAAGTGGAGGCCTGGGAGTGGGGGAGGAGCAAAATGAAGCTCGGCCCAACGTGGCGTCCTTGGCATCCGAGGCCCTCCCCTGGCACCTCCAACCCCACCACACCCACAGCTGGTCAGCCTGAGGAGGGGGAAACACCCAGGCGTTGGGGTCAGGCGAAGCTGGACCGGGTGGGTCCCCTGGCTATCACCAGCTGGTGACTTCCACCGAGGCACCTGAACTCTCCATGCCTCAGTTTCCTCACGAGCCAAACAGTGCTACCAACTCTGCTGCTCTCAGCGCTGTGAAGACCGCTGACGCTAATGCGTGAACAGGGTCTGGCAAGGGGCCCGGAGATCAGGGGAGCTCTTTAAAGGCAGGCAGCAACGACTGCTGGGCACGGACAGCGCCTGCTGAGCTTCCACCCTCCCCAGTGAGGTGAGGAGCTCACTGAGTCTGGCTGGCAGCACAGCCACATTTCTGTTCCCCTACGTGCGGGGGACACGGGTGGGAAATGCACCCCCTCCCCCCAAGTTCTGGCTGATGTTCAGCGGCTCATCAGCACAGTGTGTAAACATGTACTGGTTCTTCCACATGTGCAGTGCTTGGGGGCTGGGTGTCAGTGGATGGCGGGAAGACGCTGGTACTGCGGTGGTGCCAGCCCCCAGGGTGATCACGTCCCCAGAGAGCCCCCCTGCCAGACAGAAACAGGCCTCAGAATGATGAGCAATGGAGACGAGGTAGCACCAGGCCCTCTCTTGTCGGGAAGAGGCTGGGCAGAACAGAGTTCATCCCCCGTGGGTGATCTAATCCTGGCAACCCGGCCCTGCACTCCTGAGTTGGGCTGAGCTGGGCTGCTCCCTCTCTCCTCCTGCGGGCTTCTACTCAACCCAGTGCCCACCTCTGGGCTGCTGGGGGTGGAAGGTGAGGGTCCCAGGGACGGCTAAGCCCTGCTGCGGGCTAGGGGGTCAGGAGACTTGGCTTCTAAGTCCGTATGCCACTCCAAAAGGGAGCCTGCTTGCCCCTCTGTAAATCGGAACTTGGGTTACAAGTTCTGTGAGGGTGGTCCTCCTGAAAGAGGAGAAGGGGCTTTAGACAGGAGCCTGGCCTCCTCTCTGGGGTCACAGTGAGGCTGGAGGTGGGCTTCCAGGAGGCACCATGTGCCCTGACAACCAGAGAGACCCTAAAGGTATAAGGATGTCATTTCCTGAGCCAAAAATGGGGCCATGCTGCCAAGACCTCTGGGATATTGGGGTGGAATATGGAGACGGCAGAGGGGAATTCCAGGGGCCGCCAGCCTGCCAAACAGACCCGACTCCGGCTTGCCCAGACTGTCCTCCTCGTCTGCAGCCCTGGACATCAAGCCAAGGAGAGGGGAACAAGTTTCATGCCCAAAAAGAAACCCCACCTGAAACCTGGGGAGAGACAGTCACTGCTCTTCCCATTCTATCCCTGCAGAAGTGCAGGTCAGTGGGGAGAGACCCCAGGCACCCTCATGCCCCACCCATGGGCTCTGAGGATCCGGCTCACAGAGCAAGAAGCCTCCTCACGGGGCTGCCATAGCTCCAAACCGGCTCCCCAGGGTAAGGGTGGGCAGCGGGCACCTGGACGTGAGCCAACTCCATCCAGCACCGTGCAGGCCCTGCCCCCGTCTTCCCTGAAGTCTCAAGAGCCGCTCAGCCGCAGCATGAGGGCAGCCATGGCCCAAACAGGCAGTGACTCAACACCAACAGCAGGACAAACCTGGGGCCTATATCACTGAGACTGAGTCCACCTGTCCCAGGTGGTGCCCCCAGATACGTGCCTGCCCCACCAAGTCTCCTGGGGTGTCTCCTTTGGGAGGTACTTCCTACAGTGAGGTCCCCAGCCCCATTTGGCAGACCCTGAGGCTACACTTGCTAGGATTTAGCTGGACAGTAATGAGGTGGGGCAGAAATCAGTGCCCCTCTCTCCTGCCTGTCCCTGGGGGCCATCGGCCACTCCCAGACTTCACTGTAGTCAGCACTTGTCCCCTCCTGCCTTCAGGCAGAATCTGAGACACCCTGTCCCACTGTGGACTCTCGCCTCATTTGGGGGCTTTTGGAGGCCCTGACCACTCTCACTTCCCACTTTCCCTGCCCACCATGGAGTGTTCTCAACCCAGCTGTTTGGCCATGGTGCTCCCACCCAGCCCCCTGAACCAGGCAAGGGGGGCTTGGTGGCAGCTGTGGGAGGGCAAGGAGCCTTGGGCCAAGAGTCACAAGATGTGGCTTTTGGATCTTGCTTCTTATAACTCAGAGTCCTTAGTTTTTTCCAGCCCTGGGCCTCAGTTTCCCCACCTGAAAAGGAAGAGGTCAGCCTATTCTAAAGTCCCTTCTAGCTTTAAGGGTTCACGGCCCAAAAGCACAAGGCCCATCCCACCTAGGAGGCCCAGGGCAGGGGAAGGAGTGGTGTGTCTGAGGAAGGTGGCAGGAGCTCCATAGTGACCCTTGGCCCCAGCCCAGGGCACAGGGCTGGCCGGCCATCCCAAAAGACTGGCTCAGACTTCATCAGTGCCTGTAAAAAGGAAGGCTGCACCAACCAGAACAAATGGAAGGGTTTCCCTACCTGCGGTTCATCCGGGAAGGCTGGGTCCACGCCCGGGTATGACACTCACACACTAAATCCACTTGTCGGTGCACAGTTCTGTCTGTTCTCACAAAGGCAGAGTCGTGTCGCTGCCACCGCAATCCAGACACAGAACAGTCCCGTCCACACCCCACACTCCGCTGTGACCCGAGTCGCCGACACACCCCTACCCCAGGCCACCCCGATCTGCTCTGTCCCTGCAGTTACACACTTTCCAAAATGTCACGTGAGCGTGACCGTGCGGACAGGCCATCTGGGTCGATGCCTTTCGGTTCAGTGCTTCTGTGACTCACTGCTGTCGGCGCCAACAGCCCTCATGGCCCCTGCCGACCCGCATTCCCCGGGGTGGGCACGCCAGGTCTGGTCTGTCCACGCACCTGTGGAACACTTACATGGTTTCCAGTTTGGGAAATTGTAAATGAATCCACTACAGGTATTTCTCTTGAGATTTGAGGTGAACCTACGTTTCTACTTCTCTTGGGTAAATACATATCTAGGAATGGAATTGCTGGGTCAGATGGTAAGTGTGCGTTTCACTGTATAAAACGGTGCCATGACCCAGAGGCACCACTAGTGGCCGCCAGGGGCTGGGGGTCGGGGGAGCAAGGGGGACGCCAGTCAATGAGTATGGGGTTTCTCCTGGGGTGATAAAAACTTTATGGAATTGGACAGTGGTGATTATTATACTACCTTGTGAAGGTCCAAAGACCACTGAATACCTTAAAATGGTGAATGTTATGGTGTGATTGATATGATTAGAAAATAATAATAAACAAATAACAACCAAACTCTTCCAAAATGGCCACACCTTTTCACACGCCCAGCAGCAGTGCACGAGAACTCTGGCCGTCCCACGGCTGGGAAGCACGCAGGAGCAAAGGCCCTGAGGCAGTCTGCCGGAGTCCTGGCTGCAGGCTTCCTGGGCTGAGCAGAAAGGTCTCTGAGTGGGGAGGGAACTTAGGGTGGCTTGGGAGGTGGCTGACACTACCCTCTACAAGGTGTGGTCCCCGGGACTCTTGGGCAGGGGGCATCTGCTGGGCAGAGGTGATTCTGAGCTGCAGCAGAGCCAGGCACCCATGATGTAAGTGAGGTCCTGCCCTATCCTTTGGGGGAGGGACTCCATCTCCCTCTTCTTGCTCCTAGAGAAATGAAGGCATTCTCACTGGTCTGGGCCACAAAGGGCAAAGACAAGGGATCTGCTCACCCACTAGCCTAGTCCTAATCCTGTTCCTCTCCCAGCAGGCCAGGAAACTGATGTCTCCATGTCTTTCTAGCTCCCTTGCAGTTAAGGAAGCTGGGTCAAACCTGTGCAATACTGGAGAAGTCCGAGAAGGGCGTGCATAAAGGCAAAACTTTGAGAGGAGAAGGATTCTGCCCTAACTCCTCCTCTCCATCTGAACTATGGGTGTGAGGGCTAGAGGTAATGTAGCCATTTTGTGACCATGAGGCACAAGCATGAAGACAAAATGCAAAATGCTAAATCAAAACCACGAGAGATAGCACATCATACCTACTAGGATGGCTATGATAAAAAAGATGGGTAATACCAAGTGTTGGCAAAGATGTTAAGAAATTGGAATCCTCGTGACACTACTGGTGGGAATGACAACAGTGCAGCCACTTTGGAAAGTAGCCTAGCATTTCCTCAAAATGTCAGACACAAAATGGCCATCACAACCCATCAATTTTACTCCTAGGTATTTAGCCAAGAGAACTGACAACACAGTTCACCCAAAAGCTCATTGTACACAAGTGTTCACAGCAGCACAAGTCACAACAGCTGAAAGGCAGAAACAACCCAAATGTTCACCAACCAAGAAATGGACAGACGGAACGTGGTCTACCCACGAAGTCTAATACTGCTCTGCCATTAAAAGGAGTGAAACTCTGACACGTGCTACAGCGTGGATGGACCTCGAAAACAGGAAGTGGAAGAAGCCAGACACAAGGACCACGTGTGACGATTTCGTTCACGGAACATCCGGCACAGGCCAGCCTGCAGGGACAGACAGTGGGTCAGTGGTGGCTGAGGGTGAGGGGAGGGGACAGGGTGACCCGGCGGGTCTGGATTTACTCCTGAGGAGATGAACATGTCCTGATATTATACAGTGGTGAATACTGCACAACTTTTCGAACATAAAGAAAATCTACTGAAAATAATTTTAATCAAAAACAAAAACCCCACCAACATGCTAGGGAGGTAAAGAACCCCTAAAGGCATCACCACGCCCCCGACCCAGCCTCCGACCGCCTACCCAGGAGCTTTTTTTTAAGGAATACAACAGCCCCTCTGTTTAAGCCTCTCTGGTCAGGTTCTCCATCACCTGGAGCCAAATGCACTCCTGACCGGTGGACTTGCCCCACTTCATTAGCCCATGGAAATGGCAGGGGGCCCTCTGTACACCAGGCCGTACTTGACCAGGCTGATGGTTGGGAGTCAGCTAAACGTCAAGTTAACCGGCACAACCATGGCATACGAGCGTGCACACCCACTCACATGCATGCACACATGTGTGCACACACACACATGCACACAAGAGTGTCCCAATGGCCCAGGGATTAACTATTCTGAGGCCCCACACTTGTGTTCTTTATGCACACCAGCTGCCCTTCACAGAGGAGAAACCCCCAAAACTGGGTTGCACCCGGCCCAGTAGACACGACATGCCCCCTCCCCCCACCCTCAGCCCCCTGATCTCTGGATGCCTGAGAGCCACCACCCGGCCAGCAGAGGCAGCCCCTGGGGGCCATAGAGGTGAGTCAGCAGGAGTTGGTACAGAAGGGCAGAGACAGCCCCCCAACCCTCCAAGGCTCCACCCCACATGCCCCAACACCTAGCTCACTTCTAATTCACATCACGAGTTTTTAAATGCCATTTGTGCCAGGCTGGATGCTGAGGGCTGGGAACTTGGAGGGACAGGCAGCATGGCCCTGACCCACTGCAAGGTGACAGGTAAGTCCAAGGACAGGTGGAACACAGTGAGTGATGAGGGCTACGCTGGGGGCCGTAGGGGCACAGAAGAGGGCCCGCAACACAGAATTAGAAGGGGCACCAGGGAAGGCTCCTGGGAAGACGCAACATCCGAGATGAGACTTGCGAGTGAGGAGTAGTCCACTAGAGAAGGAGCATTAAGATGTCTTTTAGGGAGAATCAACAGTGCACTGGAAAGCACAGTATGTTCCAGAAACTAAAGGAAGCTCAGCAAGGCTGGCACAAAAACAGGCAGGGCACGGTCACACCCAGCCTGGGGGTGAAGCGGCCAGGTGAAGGCCTCACCTGGACCTAATACAGTACTAAGCTGCAGAGAAATGCTCACTTGGCTACACCTACATTGTTGCCCCCCACCCCAGTCCCCCAGCATGCCCACCCTGCCTACTCCTGGGACCAAATCCCACCCTCCTTCCAGGGCCCAGCAAAGTCACCTCCGCAGGCTGCCCTGAGAATGGCCTTGTCCCGCCCACATGGAGGGGCAGGCTCTCCAAAGACCCGGCTCAGGGCCATCCTCTGGGCAGTCCCAGCCATCTCATGACAGTGCCTGAGCCCACACTCCGAGGGGCTGGGGCGGGGGGTGGGGGGGCAGGCCAAGGGCACCAACCGGCTCTCTCCCAGCTTGCAGAAGTAGAAACTGAGGCACTGCATACCCTGTGCTCCGTGGGGCAGATCTAAAAGTGGAGGGGGACGTGATGGCACCAGTTCCCCTCTGGAGTCATGCGACAAGCTGAGGAAACCGCTTGTAGACAAAAAAGGGATCTATGGAAAGTGACCCCCCAGGGTGATCTGATCATAAACTCCTAACTGGGCAGGCCGTGGTGGGTTCACGCTCCAGACACGTAACTTCTGTAGTACAAGGCCCATCTCTGCCCGAGGCCAGCCCTGCCCTTTGTTTCTGTGCATCTAGATCAATGCGCCTGTGAAATGCCCCCTTTCGGGGCCTTCAGGACCGTGCGTCTCACAGGGACCACCCTCAAGCAAACACGGAGTCTCATTACCTGTCCCGTAATCTGAGCCTTGTCTTGCTTTCTCCCACCTCCACGCAATCTTCCTATGTTCCCTCCTTAACATCAAACGCATACAAGAAACTGCGCACTGTTATTCTCTGGAGCATTTGAGATTTTGCTCCCCAGCAACTGTCATCAGTTTGGCTCAAATAAAACTCATAAGCATTCTTTACAGCCCTGGCCATGTGGCTCGGTTGGCTGGAGCATCGTCCCAATGCACAAGCATTGTGGTGTGATCCCCCAGTTGGGGCACATACAGGAGTCAGCCAATGAATGTGCGAATGAGTGGAACGAGGGGACGTTTCTCTTTCTCTCTTCCTTCTTCTTTCTCTCTGAAATCAACGAATAAAATATTCAATTAAAAAAAAATTCTTGCCCTGGCTGGTGTTACTCAGTGGGCTGAGCGCTGGCCCGTGAACAGAGAGGTCGCTGGTTCAGTTCCTGGTCAGGGCACGTGCCTGTGCTGTGAGCCGGGTCCCCAGTTGGGGGCAAGGCAACCGACTGATGTATTTCTCACATTTATGTTTTTTTCTCTCTTTCTCCCTCCCTCCCTTCCCCTTTCTCTAAAAGTAAATAAATAAAATCTTCAAAAACAAAATCTCATCCTGGCCAGTGCGGCCCAGTAGGTCGGAACATTGTCCTGTAGACCGACAGGAGGAAGGTTCAGTGCTGTTCTGGGTGCATGCTTCTCTTTCACACGGCTGTCTCTCTCCCTCCCTCCCACCCCTCTAAAATCAATAAGCATGTCTTCGGGTGAGGATTAAAAAAATTCCTTGCAGGTTTGGTGGTTCCTTATATCCACATACTCTTAATTGAAATGTCAACCAGCTTCCCCCGACTGGACACACGGATCATCCCAAGAACACTGCAGTGCTGGGAGAACCATCCACATTTGTTCAAATGAAGCTCAGAAAGGTGAAGTCACTTGCCTGAGGCCACACAGCAGGTAAGAGGTAGAACTAAGACTTGAACCCATCTGTCTGGCTTCAAAGGTGCTGGTGTTTCCATGGCACCCTGCTTCACAGTGGGGAAGCCCTGAGGCAGCTGGAGGACCCCCCAAGGAGAGGCACTGGCCTCCTACTGAGAGCATCTCTCTATCTACAAAGCGTTGAGAACAGTGTCTCAGGGAGCAGCTGGCCCTGGGCGGGGATGGCCCAGGATCAGAGGGAGGATGTGGTTAGCCCACCTGGCCTGAGTCAGGGCCCACAGAAAGAATGGGGGCACCCACCTCCTTCCCAAGTGCCCTATCTCACCCAACCTGGGCCTCTCTGCTGAAAGCCGCCACACCTGAAAAACCAGCTCCTGGATAAACAGGAGAGAGACACCAGTCTGGCCCAGTCACAAGACCCCCTTGGAGCCCGCCAGGACCACCCTGGAGCTGGGTGGGTGTGTGGGCAGGGGTCCCGCCTGCTCAGAGCACCACCCAGGAGCACCCTAGGACCCTTTGGCATGGGGCTAACCTGCCTGGGTCCTTCTAGGCTCCCACTGAGTCCAGCCCATGGATCGGGCTAAGGAGTCCAGCCTTTAAGGACATGGCAGGGTGGGGGCAGGAAGGAAATGGTGGCGTGCAGGGCAGGGGGTGGTACTGGGGGCTGCCCAGCTTTAGGAAAAGTCAAAGACTTCCACACAAAAAACAGTTAAGAACCCTCAAATCTCTTAAGGTGCCCAGGCAGGTGAGGTTGTCACCCAGGGAGCTCCCTTTGCTTAGGAAGCCTCGAGCCCTGGGAGACTGTCTTTTGTTGGGCCCTTCTCCCCTCAGGCACTGCCACTCACGACACCCACCCGGGAACCCCACAGGGCGCCGTGGCCTCCATTTTCTAGATGGTCAAACTGAGGATCTGCTGGTCAGGCAGCCGTCCAAGTCACATGCAGCGGGCAGGTGGCAGAGCTGGAAGCGGTTGGACTAGAAGTTTCTGAGGCTAACCGAGATCCTAGTGCTGCTCAGACGTTTAGGAGAAAGGCCACTGCTCACACAGGGCAGGCCAAATGTTTTTATCAGGTGACCTTTTATGGAGAACCCTAACAGAGCTTGGATAAAAGTGGCCCTTCGCTGGCTCAAAGGGGGACACAGGACGCTGGAGACCTGCAGGCCCCCAGGGCTCTGAGGGACACCACCAGCTTGGGTCACCCCAGCTGAGTCTTGCCCTGGCCCCGCACCCACATATTCTTGTTCTCCCGCTTACAGATGACCAAACAGAAGCACAGAGATGGGAAGTCACTCACCTAAGGTCACACAGCCCTTTTGTTTGACCCTAACATGCTCACGTACTCACGACTGTTCTCCTTCCCTATGCCCAGAAGCCCTATCCTTGTTTCAGGAAAACACAGATCTTCTACTCCAAGCTAACAAGCCACAGGAGTGGAGACCAGACACATAGCTAGGGACCCCCAGCCTCCTAAGGAAGTGGGGCACAGAGACGGGCGAGAATGCCCCAGGGCACACACAGCTCCCTTCCCTCCCTCCCCACCGCTCCCTGGCCCCCAAGCTGTCCTGGCCCCAGAGCAGCCATTTTCGCAGGAGCCCACCTGCATGGCCGAGGACCCAGCCCCGAGGGCAGCCGCAGGCAGGTGTAATTTCATCTGGGGCTTGCTGTCTCCGTGAGTCACCAGAACTGGAGGATGAAATTCCAGCTCTGGGGACAGAGGCATGCAGCTCTCCCAGCTCAGGTCAGCCCTCCGTGGGGGTGGGGATGGGGTGCAGGCGGTGCCTTTGTGAAAACGAGAAAAAGGCACCCCCTCCTCTGGGTGGTCCTGAGCCCCAGCAGGGCTTAGCAGGCCAGGGGAGCTGCATCTCCAACCCCTGAGAGTGGGCGGAGCTGTGTGGTGGATCCATACAATGGAATACTACTCAGCAACCAAAAGGCTCCTGATACAAGGGGAGAGACGCATTATGCCAGTGAACAGAGCCAGATGGGCTGCAGACTGTGTGGCTGCATTTATGTGACATTCTGGAAAATGCTATAGAGACAGAAAACAGACCAGTGGTTGCCAGGGGCTGGCTGGAAATGGGCTGGAGGGAATCTTGGGGAGACAGAATGCTCTCTGCCCTGGCGGGGCCGGGCCATGTGAGTGTGTGCGCTGGCAGGCTCTGGGACGCCGCACCGCAGGTGCGGACACATCCCTGGCTGTCCATTGTCCCTCCTCAACATATGTAATAGCTGGGTGAGCCCCTCCTACCTTCTGGCCTGAGGCTGGATGCCAGGACCTGAGACCCTGAACATCTGGCACCTGTGCAAGTTCCTCACTGGCTGGTAGACTGATAGGCAGATGGACAGATGGACAAAGACCACCCCCTTTTACGGTGGTTCTATCAGTAGCCAGAAAATGTACTTTGAGCCACCACCAGACCCCAGCCTGGCCCCACTGCAGCCTCCAGGAGGGAAGCAGCCTGAAGGGTCTCCTCCAGCCACGGGCCCAGGAAGGACAAGAGCCTAGCAGCTGCAGCTCACAGCTCCCCACCCTGCCCAACCACAGCCTGGTGGAGAGCCTGAGAGAGGCCCCGGACCCCAGCCCAGATCCTTCACCTCTGGCTCCCCAGCCTGTCTCTACTCCAGACCTGCCCAGGGGTGGCCCACGTACACACTAGCAGCTGTGCAATCCTCACCATGCAACTCCGAGCCCCCCAAACCACAGCACCACCTTGGGGCTCTGGCAGGAAGGAGTGGAAGGGGGTGGTATTATCTCCATGTTACATATGAGCACACGCCTGGACTGGGGAGGAGGGGATGTGGGCCATGGGACCCCACCCTGCCTCACTTCCTGGCCGAGCTCCCCCGACATCCTAGAGGCCTCAGTGTAGCACAGGCGCAGGGTGGGGGGTGCGGGCCAGGGGTCCTGGCAGCATGGCGGCAGGGGCGGGGCAGGTGGAGAGTGGTAATCCCAGCATCCACAAGGCTGTACTCACCTGGCCTCCCACCAAAAAAGACAACCCCTCAAACCCTCCATGACCAGGGGCTCCAGAGGTCCAGAGGCAGGATCTCCAAACCCAGAAGGCGGGCATCAGAGAAACACCCTCCCAGTGCTCAGGCTCTGCAGAACTTGCCTGCAGATCCTGGTTAGGTTCCTGACAGTGTTCCCGGCAACTTCCCTCCTCCCAACATCTCCTAGCGGGGTGTATGGACCACGTGGCACAGAGGACAAACCAGGGCCGCCCAGACCGGGGACCCTGAGCCCCTACCCCTCCGAGCCTTACAGGAGATCTGGACCTTGGGCCACAGACTACGGAATGTCTGGCCAAGGAAATAAGAGTCAAAGCTGCTGGATTCAAACTCACTCTAGACTGTCCCCAAAGCCTTGACCCCCAGCTGCCCGTCCCAACCACACTCAGTGCCTCCCCCACCCTCACAGTCTCACTGCCCTGAGGCCAAAGCTATAGGGTGGCCAAATTAACACAGGACCCTGGCTCAGTCTGACCTTTGGATAAACAATGAGTAAGTTTTTAGTGTAAATTAAGCCCCCAGTACCATGTTATCCATTGCTTATCTGAAATCCAAATTTAACTGGGCATCCCTATTTTTATTGGCTAAATTTGGCACCCCAAAGCAGGTGGTCCTGAAGGAGGGAGACAGGTGGGCACGCAAATAGCTCCGGGTCAGCCAGGCGGAGCTCCAGCCCAAGAGGAAGGGTATTTGGAAGGGGAATTCTGCTCTTTGCCTGAAACATCCCCACTGGTCACTCCAAGCCGGGAATGGACAAGTACAGCCTCACCGGCTCCTTCAGGAAATCTAACTCAGAGAACAAGGGCTCAGCCCCCGGCACCACCCGCTCCCACAGGCCCTGAGCCTCTTCACTACTGGCACCCACAGCACCAAGTCTGACGTGACAAAGTACCAACCCCACGAGCATTAGGATCATAGGCAGTGCCAGCCAGACATCCCTGCAAGTGAGGAAACTGGGTGCCCAGCGAAGGGCTGGCTCCCTGAGACCCACCTGAAGCCCCCAACACCTCCACACCACCGAGGGGGTGACACGTCCCTGTCTTAGGACCAGGTTCACCTCCTCCTTCTCCCATGCAGACCAGCCCTGCCCACCACTCCACCCCTGCTGATGAATTCCTGCTGGGAATTCCCTTCCGGTCTCAAAGGCCATGGCTCCTGGGCCCCACATCCTCCAGAGAGGTCCTGAGCCCTTAGCACCAGGCCCTGCTCCAATCTCTGGCATCTGCAGGTCTTGTTCCCGCTACCCCGAGGCCAAACCCTGAGGCTCTGCCGGCTCCATGGTGCTCAGCACAGGTTGCTGGCTTGTTCTAAAGAACTTGTCCCTGGCTGCCCAGTAGCAGAGAGAGGTGCCCAGGAATGGCCGAGAGTCAGAGGACTGAGAGAAGCAGACGGATGGCACTTGGGGAACAAAGCCACAGGCTCAGGTTCGGGGGATGACACAAACTGTGGCAAAGGGGAAAGAGGGGGCCCCTGGTAGGATGGGGGGCGGGAAGCTCAGGAAAAGAACCTGCGATCCCTACCACTGTGGGGAACCTGTCCCAGAAACGGGAATTTGGGAACAGCAGAAGAGAGGCTGCTTAGCAACGTGGGCCAAGGTTCGGGAGCAGGACTCCCCTCACCCATGCCCTCAAGCAGCCATTCAACAAGTATCGGCACCAGTCTTGCAGCACCAAGGAACCGAAAGCAAGCCTCTGTCCCTGCTCTGCCCCTAAGGCAACTGAGGAGACACAGCTGTGTAACTTTTGAGACCAATGTTGGGACAGAGACAGGACAGAGAGGCAGTAGCACTTTGGCTAGCCCTGGGGACATGACAGCTAGGAAGAAGACTAATTTTACAACCCCTGCCCTCCCTCAACCCCTAGCTAGGCAAGGTCACTGAAGAAGCCCTTATCTCCCTTAAGGGAAGCTTAGGAAGAACCTTCTGGGTAAGAGAATGGTATGTGCAAAGAACACTCAAGAAAACTGCAGGATTCGGTGAGTGGGCAAAGGACGCCTCGGGTGGACAGAGGAGATGAACCAGAACTGAGAGTGAGGATGGAACAGGATACGCGGTCTGCGGTTCAAGGACACACTTTTAGGACATGAACACCCCAAACCGTCACCCACCACGTCACCCTGAGGTCCTCACCTGGGGTCTCTGACAACTGGCCCTCTACCAAACTGTGGCCACCCTGGATGCCAGAGACAGGAGAGCTGTAAGAACAGCTGGCTCTGAGCCCCTATGTTCATGTCTGCCTTCCCAACTATTTCCAAGCACCAAGCACTACCTGCCACTGCGTCGGGGGCTAGCTCGGCTCTGGGAGACTGCCTGAAATGAACACATAAAAAGTATCTGATTAGCACAGTGCAATAAATGTCCCTTCCTCCAGCATCTAAAGAACAGTCCTCTTAAGTAGGTTAAGGGCACCTCTACAACGCTGTCTTCAAGACCCAGTTTTGCAACCTTCGGCTCCAAATCGCCCACATTTTGGACGAGTGACCACAGAGTTCCAAACTCTTCCTTATATCTTCCGGCGAGGCCCTCTAGGACCCTCTGAGTCAGAGCTGAGACTTTCTAGGTCACCCTCAGGGCAGGCTCCAAGCTGGGGTGTGGTCTTAAGCCTCTCACATCCCAAAAGCAGGCTGGGGGTTCTGACATCCCAGGGTCTGTTCCTTAAGCCCTGGTCCCTCTTGAGAGAGGTCAGAGTCCACCTCACACCCTCCTGAAGCCTGCACTGGGTGGCTCAGGATGGCCACCTGACTGACTCCATCCTTGCTGCCCTGTGCCCAGCCCCTCCCGGTGAGCAGCCAGCAGCCTCCCAGCCACTGCCTCCTGCTCCGGTATTAAAGATAATCAATACCGGTGCCCTTTCCCTCTGGGAATGACACTGCTGAAACAATCGGGTTGCTCTGAGGCACCTCCCAAGGCCAATGCGAAGGAGTAAGCAGTCCTAGCCACGGGGTCACCAAATACACGGAGGAAGATGCTGACCAGAGCAGTGAGAGCAGCTTTTGACCACCCCTGCCTTCTGCAGTGAGCAGTAAGAGAAGCCCTAGCAAATGCCCACTCTTCTAGAAGCTGTCTGGATCCGCACCTCACCCTGCTGCCAGGCCCAGGCAACCCGAGGGCAGCCCCAAACCCCACATCATCAGTAGGTACCACACTCCATCCAAGGCCTGTGGTTCCCCCACAGGTCAGGCAGGGAGACCCCCTACAAGGTATGCTCCCTGATTCCAGCTGTGATGGGGACACAGGAGCCTCCCACCCCATGTCTGGTCCTGGGAATCTGGGTCACAGGGCCAGGGGTCCAGATCTCGAGCCCAGTCCAGCACCTACCAGGAGGGCAGAACTCTCAGCTGTGTGGTCCTCCTCTTCCCTGACCCAGACCAGGGCATTGTCCCTTTCCCTGGCCCCAGATGAGGCTGGAGAGCCCAGGAGAGGTACCAAGTCCATCATTCCCAGGGACTCAGGATTGGGGGTGGGCATCAAGCACCCTGTGGGCACTCCAGCCCAGCTTCCCAGCCCATCTGCAGGAACTCAGAGACTGCCCCTATAAGGGGCAACCCAACTTGCTCATCTGAACCCTTTGTGTCCCCCCTCCCTCTGCCATGCTGAGTCTCCCTTCCCAGGAATTCAGATGCCACCGTCTGGCCAGCCCCCTCCCGGGAGACTCCAACAGGAACCACCATGCTGGGGCAGTACTCGCTGTGTGGGACTCAGTCTGCAAGTGTGGGGCAGGGGCCAGGCAGGAGTCGGCCCAGCCCGAGGAAGGCAGAGGTGGGGGGAGCCGGGGCCGCAGCCTTCCCAGCCCCCTCGGCTCCCACACTGGCGCCTGACGCCTTGAGCAGCACAACTGACCTCATTCGCCAACTGCAGCAGCCTGCGGCCGCCCGCTGCCCGCCCGAGGAGCCCCCACCTCCGGAAGGGCCAGGGGTGACAGCTCCTGGCTTGCACCCCCTCCCGGCAGGTGGGGGAGGCCATCCCTCCCCTCCTCTCCCCCGGCCCAAATTATAATCCCAGTCACGTGCCTCTCAATGCACCCAAAAGCCGGACCCAGATTCTGTAACACCTTGAGGGGGAGGGGCGGGGGCCACTGGGGTGGGAGGAGAGGGGAGAAGGGCCTAGGCGCCCGCCCCCCCTCAAAAGTTTCTCCTACCTTGGAGGATCCCCAAGCGCTCCTGCCAGCGGCGCCCCGGCCCCGGCCCGCGGCCAGGACACAGCCTCCTGCCGCTGCCTCCTTAATTAATCCGGGAGAATGGGGGACGGCGCGCACGGCGGGGGCGGGCGGGCGCGGGACGCGGGCCGGGGAGGGGGCCGCGGCGGGGGCTCTCGGCCGGCCGGGGGGCTGGCGCTCGGCGGCCCCCACCCCCGGCGCGGGCTGCGGCGGAGGGCGGGGCGCGGCGCGGGGAGCGGAGCCGAGAGCGGGAGCGCGGGGAGGCTCTTTGTTCTGTAATCCCAGTAAGATTGCCAGTCATTCGCCCCGGCCCTAATCCCAGCCCCGCGCAACACCACCCTCCATTGGCTGTCATTTACATACGGGATTAGCCCGCCCGGCCCGCCCCGCGCCCAGGCCTGGGCACCGCGGGGGGAGCGCTGCTCCCCCGCCCAGATCTCCACTCCCCACGCGCGCGCCGCCCTGGCGCGCGCCGCCCCAGCGCCCGCCGCCAGGGGGGCCTGCGGGAGGGGCGTCCGCGGCCTCGGCGCCCCCTGGCTGCCCAGCGAGGCCCCTCCATCGCCGCAGCGCTGGCCAGGGCGGATTAGGAAACTGGGGCGCAGGGACCTGGTCTCAGGGTCAAGGTCATTCAGCGGGCACAGGGAGGATCCTAGGAGGAGAGTCCAGGGCCTGGAGCGACCGTAGGCCCGGCGCGTCGTCTGGGGATACTGAAGTCAGCGCAGCTGGTCACTCCAGCCTTGTCCAGGTTATCTTCCGGTGGCTTGGCCCAGGTACCTCTTTCAGTCTTTGTACCCCTGGGATGTGAAGGAAAGTGGTGACAGGTCCAAGGTCTCAACAGATCCAATTGGACATACCATGTCTCATCTTGTCTGGGCAGCCCTCCCCCTGATCCCCTGACTCAGGTTTTTGTCACCACTTTTCCCCACCATCACAGATGTCCTACCAAATCAGAGAGCACGGGTCCCATCCTCTCCAAGACCATACATGTTAACTCAGCACAAGGAGCATCCGGAGCCCTAGCTATGCAGGACACTGCCGGGAGGGTCACAAATCAGGCAGGCCCCACCCCCAGGGAGCCCCTGGTTTACATGGAGAGAGCCACATGTACATTCAGAATCGACTAGGTCCTGGCAAAACCCACAGGGGTCTACCCGTAGCACTTGGTAAAGGCTAACCTTGGCTAGGCAGGGCTCCCCTGACAAGCCCACAAACCTGTTAGCCTGAGAGCTCCTCCCAGGAAGACCATGTTGGCAATGCCCAGGCCAAGGCAGAGCCCAGAGGGGCTCCTGTGCCCATTGGATGTCTTGCCCACAAGAGGGTGTTGGCCAGAGAAGTGGGGATTAGGAATGAGCCACAGACACTCCCTCCATTCCTGCTGCCTTTTGCCCCCTTGGGGTACCTCCTCATCTCCCTCATCACCAAAAGGCCTGGGGACACTTAGAGGTATTCTGTGGTGTGGTCCCTCTCAGATCAATATCCCTACCTGCCCTGTACAATCCCTGGCATGGTAACCTGGCTGACAGGAAGAGCCATGGTCAGGAGCCTGACTGTTCAGGTTCAAATCCTGGCCCTTCCTCTCACCACTGTGACCTTGAGCAAAGCACTTCACCTCTCTGAGTCTCCATATCCCTTCCTGAGGCCTCTCAGTCAACCTTAGTGTGGCTGCAGGTTGGATAAAAGTGATGATGGCCACGTTTGTTAAGCGTCTGTCAGCTGCTGGGTATATTGCATATAAGATCTATTCCTTGCACTAAGCCTGCAAGGGGTGTCCTATTATTGGCCTCCTTTTACAGTGAGGTGAAGTGACTTGCTTAGGAACATACAGCCTGTAGGTGTCACTGCTGCAGCTGGTTCCATATCGCGCGACATCTTTCGCCTTTGACCAGTGGTCCCTCCTTCACATCCACACCTACCCAGGAGGCACTGGGAGTAAGGCCAGCCTCTGTGGGCCTGGCTGGGGAAAGTTGATCTCAGGAAGGGCTGGCTGGCTATGCTGTTGGTTTTTGGGCAAAGTGCTTCCCGGACCCCAGCTCCTAAGGCAGAGCGCCAAAAACCTCTGAAGCCAAGGGTCTAGAGGAGGTGAGGACTGGTATAGGCTCAGTACTGCCTTCTGCAGGCAGAATCCAGAGCAGCAATAATACGAGTGAACTGTGCAGGGTGGATGCCACCCTTCTGCTCTAGCCTCTCTTCCCTGTGGGAGCAGACAGCCTGACCTTCACCTTGTCCAAGCAGAGACTGGGAGCAGTGTGGTACAGCAGCAAGCTCTGGCCTGGCATGGCTAGGCCCCACTCAGCCGCATGTGACTGGGGCATGACAATGACTGGCTCCTGGTTCACTGGTTGTGTGTCCTAGGCCTCTCTGGGCCTCAGCTCCCTCATCCGTAAAATGGAGCTAAAATAGTCCTTCATAAGATTGCTGTGAGAATCAAATGATGTATAAATCAGGAAAAATGTTTCGTATAATGCCTGCTACACAGTGGGTGCTCAATGAAGGGTCATTCTCAGTGGTTTTAATTTGTTGGCTTCACCTAGGGACGAAGTCAGACTAAAAGTCTTTTCTTGAACTGCTCTTCCTGGGGAGGTAGAAATGCTAAGGACAAGGTCATGGACTTACACACTTTTGTTCTGCTCTGTTCCTTCTCCTGAGAAAGGCAGCAGTGGCTCCCTCAGCTGCAAGGAGAGTTCAGCTACTCCCCACTCTCAGGAACTTCTCCTGCCAGGCCTATGAATCACCTTTGCCCTGGCCCTACCACATGCTACCCCAGGCCTGGCCAGGCCCCCCCTCCCATGCAGGGGTGGAAACGGGCTCCTCTGGCTGCGTTCCTCCAAACAGCCTTGAAGCTACAGGACTTTTCCCATGGCAGAGCCCTTTCTATGCCCTTGTTCACTTAACCAGGTGGGCCTCGCAGTCCCCATTTCACAGATGGGGATGTAGGTCACCGGGTCATTAGCAGAAGTGCATGAGTGTGTATGTGGGTGTCCTGTTACCCCACCAGCCCAGGATGCCCAAGGCAGAAACTGGTCTCTCCCTCCTGGGCTGGTGTGCACGTTCCAGGTTCTCTGACCAGAAGCCTGGCTACCAGGGGCCCATATGGACTCAGCCCCTGCTCCCCTGGGGCTTTGTACAGACCCTGAGACCCCGACCTCCTTCATGAATACTTCCCTACAATTCTGGGCCAATTCTGGCTCCTTGTTCTTTGGAGGTAAGACTCCATAGGGGAGAGGGCAGGTAGAGGGACAGCCCAGCCATCCCCAACAAGGTTACCCTTCTCTGAACATTATGGCAAACCCAGAGGGTGCCTGGGCTGTGTTGCCCTGGGTGTGACCACAAGGAACCAAAGGTAAGGACAGAACCCCAAACCCTCAGCTTCTGGGTAAGCAGACTGCAATCCCGAGAGATGCAGGACTGACCACAGCTGCCCAGGGGTGTGAGTGGCAGGCTGGACCCCAGGACTGCCCATCCCCACCTGCCATTCCTTTGTACCATCTCTGTGGCTTTTCTTGTGTTTTTGGGAATATGGTTTTATCTGGTAATTGCTATTTACCCTTTAAAAATGAGACAAATGGCTTCTGGAATGAACAGCTATTTTCAGAGCAGCATATCTCCTATTCCATCATGGAAGCCCAAGGAAACATAAAATTCGATGTTTGGAAATAGGTTTTCAAGGCAGCATGCAGGGTCTATGAAAGAAGGGCAGACCAGGGGGCCGTAGACTCGGTCACCTGGGTGTTGCATGTCCTGAGCCCGGGCGCTCAAGTGTTGTGAAGGCTGCAGAGGAGCAGAGGGTAGGTGATGGGCTTGGCTTGGGCCCCCCTCCTCAGTCTCTGACCCAAATCTCCAACCCCCTCCCCCAGTGAAGGGCCATCCCTCAGGCCTCCTGGCATCACCTTTCATTCCCTGCCTGGGCTTCATTTTCCTGGAGCTTTGTCTCTGTGGCTTCTCCAGGCTGCTAAGGGCAGAAATCATTCCCCTCACTGGAGTACCTGATAAGCACAGTAACCTCTCAGAGTCCTCCAAGCCGTCTGGAATCCGAAAAATAAAGCCCCAGTGTTGGGACTTCAGGCAGCCTGACAAGCTGGGGCGGGGACAACTTGGACCCGGAAAGGTTTTCCTTTAGGACCCGGATGGAGCTGCAGCCCCCGCCCCCCACCCCAGGCCCTAGGGTTGGCCCTGTGGGCGGTCTGGGGCAGTGCTGGCCGAAAGCAATAGGATGTGAGAGCCACAAACACACACTTCAGGGGAAATTTTAAATCTCCCAGTAGCCATGTTAAAAAAGTAAAAAGAAACAGGTGAAGTTAATTTTAGTAATATATTTTATTTTAACTGATACATCTAAAGTATGCTCATTTCAACATGTAGCATTTTTAAAAATGGAAGTATTTTATATTTTTCCCCTTGTCCTAGGCCTTTGCAATTCAGTGTCTGTTTTACACTCACAACACATCTCAGTTTGGAAGAGACAGACCTCACTACGTGACCAGCGGCTACAGGTTGGGCAATGCAGGTCCGGGGGATACTTTTCCAACCCCTTTTATGCTGCAGAGACTTTTTCCAATAGACTCTTCACGTAGAAAGCTAGTCCATAGGCGAGAACTGCCCCTCAGAGCAGACGCTGGAAATACTAGTGATGATATAACTGGCATTTACTGAATGCTTACTCTAAGCCAGGCATGGTGCTAAACCTCTCGCATCATGCTCATTCTAGGGGAGAAATAAGCTCGGGTTGGTGCCTCAGGTTAGATAGTCGGCTTCCCGTGTCCCACATCCCGAGGACAGTGGGACTCACTGAGGCTGCCTGTGCGGCTGGTGTGCCACCCGCCCGTGGGGCCGGGGTGCCGCCCAGGTGGGAGGAGCTGAGACAAGTGGGGAACGAAGTTACCGCCTTTTTCATCACCCCCCATGAGGGGCCCCTGCGTCCCCAGCCCCAGCACCACCAGCCTCTCAAACCTGGCGGGAACCAGCAGGCTTGGTTTTCCAGCAAGGACCAGGCAGCTGCTCTACTAAGTGTATTTAGTAATAGTTATAAATTAGTGAATATTTGCAACAACTTCAGGGCCGGAAAAGGAAAAACAAGGGAAAAGCACTTCAAAGAAACTCCCCCAGACACTGTTGGCAAAAACCAAGGTTTGTGGGGAAGCGCTGGGGGACTTCCCCGCTGTGTGTGCGGCAGGGAAGGGGGGGAGAGAGGAGCCACGAAGCAGACAGGCATCTTCTCTCTGCTAGTGAGTGGAACTTAGCAGCATCTTTTGGGGGTGGTTTCTTCTCTGAGCTTCAGTTTTCTCATCTGCAGAGTGGGTTTCTATCACAGCCTAAGGCCTACAGCAAACTCAGCCCCAGCCCTGGTGAGAAGTCTGGGGCAGCGTGGACAGGGGACCCGATGTAGCCAGTAGACCAGCCAGAGCTAGGGGTCGTGTGGGAGCATCTTCCATCTCAGCTCAGGTACTGACTGTGGGGGACCTGGGCCTCAGTTTTCTCGCTTTGTGTGCTAGTAAGAGCATATGTTCAGTCCTGGCCAGGTAGCTCAGTTGGTTAAAGCATTGCCCCAAAACGCCAACATTGTGGGTTCAAAGCCCAATTGAGGCACATACGAGAATGAACGGATGAATGTGTGAATAAGTGGAGTAACAAATCAACGTTTCTTTCTCTCCCTTCTTCTTTCTAAAATCAATTTTTTTAAGTTTAAAAAAAAAAAAGAGCACAGGCCCAGACCCTTCCAGCAGATGTGTTGGTTCAGACATGAGGGGAAGGGGAGAGGCCTGGGGCTTTGCATTTTAGAACAGAGTCCCCGGCTCTTTCTGATATACATGCAAGTTTGGGGAGTTGGCCTCCATGTCTCAGAGAGCCGTTCATGCTCTGGCACGTGTGGTCCAACCACACAGCCACACAGTACCAGCCCTCAGCCACATCCCTTGTGCCATGGGGCACTCGGTGCTGGCTCCTCTGTCACTGGCTGCCAGACTGGCCCTGAGATGGTAGGGCCCGGATTCCACACCAAGCACACCCTCTGCACCCTGCGCCGTGTGCGCCCATCCCTGGACCTGGGAGCTCTGGACCAGCAGAAGGGGCCCTTGGCACTGCAGCCAGCGGGGGCACCCAGTTCAGCCTGAGGAGCGATGAGGGTTTCTGAGGCCCCACGGGAAATGGTGAACCAACTGGACTCCGGCCTCCATGCCACAGACCCATGAGTTCAGGGCCCCAGGACATGCTAAAATAGTTCTCTTCCACCCCAGGATTTTCTGGGAACCCAGGGCCCTACGGCACCCTCCTCACCCCCAGAGAAGGCTTATCACACTAGTCTTCCTTTCTCCCCCACAAGCCTTCCTCAGCCACCGCCGTCTGAGGGGCGGTCTGGCCCACGCCTCGGTCCGAGTTCTCGGTTTTGCATCAGTAAATGAAAGTGGGCCTTCACGCAGCGTCTTTGCATACTCAGTCCTTGTGGACCCAGGGCCCTGCCTGTCCCCTCCGGTCAGCCCCTCATTCCCCTCGTCCTCCAGATCTCATCCTTCCGGCCTGCACCCACCCCACAGAGACCCTGAGGAGCTCTGAGCACATGGCCTTGTTGAAATTTCACATTCGGTGAGCAATTATTTGATTCCTTTCTTACTCACCACTAAACTCTAAGCTCATGTGAGGGTAGAGGTGGTTGGGCATGGTTCTTGTGCATTTTGGTGTCCCCAGCACCCAGCCTGGCGCACAGTAGGGCTTTGTAAACATTTTCTGAATGAATGAATGAAAGAAAATAGGGCCCTGGCTGGTGCGACTCAGTGGATTGAACACTGGTTTGTGAACCAAAAGGTCACCGATTCGATTCCCAGTCAGGGCACATGTCTGGGTTGCTGGCCAGGTCCCTAGTAGGGAGGATGTGAGAGGCAATCACACATTAGTGTTTCTCTCCCTCTCTTTCTCCCTCCCTTCCCATTTTTCTAAAAATAAATAAAGTAAAAATCTTAAGAAAAGAAAATAGGATTCATCTGTCTGCCCTCAGGTGACTTGTTGGACTTTGTTTTCTCTCTACTTCTCTCCATCTGTTTGTTGCTGTTTTTTGGGGAAGCTCTCTCCAACAAAATATGTGTGTGAGTGTGATTCCATGTCCTGGTTGCTGCCTTGGCCTCTGTCCCTCCTCCGTTTTCTTTCCGTGTTTGATCCTAGCTGTCTCCCTCGGTTGTCTCTGTCTTCGTCTCTCCTTGTAAATCAGCTCCATCTTTCCTGGGATCCTTGCTGTCCTCGCTCCCTCTGTGCCTTCAGCTCCCAGCTCTCTCGGGTTTGTCATTTCTCTCTGTCTCTGGGGCTCTGTCTCTTTTGCTGGGGGTCTCCATGTCCATTGCTCTCTGTCTCTCTCTCCTCGACCTCTGTCTCTGTTGCTGCTGCTCTCTGCCTCCTCCTCCGGCTCTGTCTGCCGGAATCTTTCAAGAACAGCAAGAGGCATGTAATTGAGCTGGGGCCGTCTCCATGGTTGCAGCTGTGGAGTAACTGAAAGATCAATTTGGAATGACTGTCTCTGTAATAATTGTGCCTTAATAGTTTCTGTGAGGCAGAGTGGGGCTCTGTGTGAGGTGGCCAGGACCGCCCTGGGACCCTGGCATGAAAAGGCCACCTAGGGCCCCCAGTATCCCTGGGCAGGCTGCGGAGAGGACACTTGGCCTTGGCCAGAAACAGGAGGAGGGTGGGAGCGGGTGAGTGGGAAGGGAGGCCAGTCTCAGCCCCCCACGCCCTCCCTGAGGTATTCCTGCCTCTCTGCTCCTACCCGCTGTGCCCCACTCCTGTTTATAATTTATGCTTATGATCAGAATTATCAGGAATAATGATAACATGATTATAATTGCTGAGCTGCCTGGTTCAATTGCAGTGCTGTTGGTAAATATTATGATAGAGAGTAGCATGAGGTCACTGCCTCCCAGAGCTTGAGCGATGGCGTGGGGGATGGGAGTGCTGCACCGGTCACAGGCCCCCGCCCTTGCTTCCAGCCAGGCCCACCCAGCCCTCCTCGGAGAGCTCACCGCTCCCTCACTTCCTCATCCATTTTAACAACCAACAATCCTCCCCATGTCTAACTCAAATCATTCCTGCTTAGGCTCAGCAGTAGCCTTCAGACGGCTGTTAGGTGTGGAGGTATGTCATCTGCCGCCCCACCAACAGAGGGCACTCCAGAGCCGTGGCGTGGCTTCCACCTGGAAAGTGAGGTGACTCAGAGAGGATGGTCCTTTCACACCTGGGTTAAGTTTGACTGGTGACTCGGCCCCACAGGAGCTCAGAGGGGTCTTGGCAGAGGGCTAAGGAACAGGATAGTGCCACAACCCTAGGCACAGGTCCTGAGAGATGGGGGACATTTCTGGCACCCAAGACCCCCTTATGCCTAGGAGAAGTGAGGCTGGAGGCCCAGGGTAGCAGCAAAGATTGCAACCTGCCTTAAACATACAAGTAGCCCCTTTTAGAGAGCTCACCCAGAAAACCCAAGAACAGCGAGATATGCCCGCTGCTCCCCCCACGAACTGAGCCCCCTGAGTGCCAGTGGGACTGGGCCCTCCCCCTGCCTGTGCCCGCCAACAGCCTGGGATCACCGTCAGTCTCTGCTGCTATGAAGTCCATGCTTAGGAAAGGCTGGTGGGCTGAGTCTGTGAGGCTATGAGCAAGGACACCGAGGCGGCACTCAGGACGGGACCGCTGTCCATGGCCACCCTGTGGGTGGCAAGGGGAAGCTCAGTGCCCCTCGTTAATCTGCAGCCTCTAAGGCGCAGAGAGACTTGCCCCATTGCAGGGGGCAGCAAGTGACGGGGCGGGGTTTGCCCAGTGCCCGCTAGAGGTGACTTGGAGCCTCCCGCAGGACGAGCCAGCCAGCACGGCCCCAGCCCCTGGTGCACTGCATTATTCATAAGCCCCACATCCCCCCCGGGGTAAACATTCAGAAGGAGCGTTTCAAATCCACTTGCCTGCTCTGAAAATAAATGAGCAGAGAATGCCGGCACATGCGGAGGTGGCGGGCCCAGACTCCTCCGAGCCCTGGGAACGCTCACAGATGGCCTATTTCTGTCCCTTCACCCGGGGCTCCTGAGTGGCGGGGCCGAGACCCATGAGCTTGGCCAGCAGGGCCAAGCCTAGAGCAGGCTCTGAAGCCAGATGCCCCTCTTTGCCCACTTTTCCTGTCCCGGCCTGGGGGCAGCCCCACCCCCCACATCCCTGGTCACTGTGACTCTTGGGACCTGTTGGTTCCTGGGCAGTTGGCACAACCTGGGGATCCTCCAGGAACTAAGGAGTGGGTCAGGCCCAGAGAAGGCCTTGGATCCTGGCCAGAATGAGACAGATACACACTTAACTGGTGCTTTTATGGCCTACAAAATGAAGAAAAGAGGCACCATGCTGCTGTTTCCATCATGTGGAGGATGCCCCAGAGCCTCCCGTCTCCCCGAGCTGCCTCTGCACTTCTCCACCATCCCCGCCCCAGAGAGGCTCGCCACGCAGGAGCCCTCTCCCACATCAGCACTGATTTTTGAAAGGAAGTCAGTGCTCTGGACCAAGGTCACAGAAAATGGCCTTGGTTGCAACAGCAAGGGAACTGCCTGTCTGAAGTTCTAGAGGCGGTGTGGGTTGGTCAGGGATGGGCTGGGTGGAAGCTGCACCTTCAGGGCTGGACTGCTCGGATACGAGAGGAGACGGGAAGGTATAAAGTGTGGAAAAAGACATTCAGCGAACTCGTCTGTTCCAGCCCTGTAGGAGCCAGCAGAGCTTGTGTCCCTGTTCCCCAGGTGATGAGGGGAGCAGTATGCAGACACAGACTCACCTGCTGAACCTCCCTCCTGAATCCTTGTAACCACAGGTCCTACCCCGCACCAGTGAGCTGAGTGTGGCTGGATTTGAGCCCCCATCTGCCCCTAGGCACAAACCACCTACTCACCACGGCCCCACCTGCCAGGTTCCCCAAGGCTGAGGGCCAGGACCCTTTGAGATCTCAGAGTGGAAGTGTCCTTCAGGTGACACATGGGGACTATTCACTCCACCCCAGAGTGGGGAGGCAGGAGTTGGCTGTGCAACTGTAGGTGAGTCTCTTCCCCTCTCTGAGCCTAGGTTCCTTCATTTGTAAAGTGAGAAGAGTTATCTAGCATTCTACTGAATCTCTCATGGCTTCCTTCTAAATGGTCTAAAAGGGGCCATCTAACAGAACCAAAGGGAACCCAGAGATTAAGAGAAAGAGCGTGTTGGCCTAGTGGTTAAGAGTGCAAATCCCAGCTCTGCCCCTAGTTAGCTGTGTGTCTTTGGACAAGTAACCTCACCTCTCTGTGCATCAGTGACTTCACTCATCAGATGGGGACAAGGAGTTTGCCCACCTGAGGAGGTGCCACGGGAGCTAAGTGAGTTCCTGGGTGCAGTCTGGCGCATAGAAGGCTCCGGGGCATAGCTGCAAGGGCCCCTCTCCCCAGCCTCGGCCCCAGCCCCCTGCAGCCTGAGGGACCCTAGTGGGGATGCAGGGCAGACACCAGAGAGGACAGACACACTGACCGTCTAGACCTGCCGTGCTAGGCCTCGGTGACACCAGGCTGCCACCACAGTCAGCCCGTCATGCTCAGCACCCCAGCTCGGCATCTACCTAAAGCAGAGCTGCTTTCTGCTTGTTTTCAGAGCTCACCGCCTCTAGGCCACCAAGCCCCTGCCTCCTGGGCCCTCCTTAGAGGTGGGCCTCCACCTTTCTGCACATCTGGGTCTCCTGCCTGGGCTCCTTGTGCGCAACACCCAGCTCTGAGGAGCAGTGTGTCCAGGCCCACACCACCTGAAGCCCTGCTGGACCTGGGGCTTCCTGTCACTGTTGACAGCTGGGACTGTCCCCAGACTCCTGGTCTTTTCCAGCAAGCTGTCCCCACAAGGCCCGGACTCTGGTCTGGTTCTCTGCTCCATGCCCTGCACCCAGACACCTGAAGAAGTTCAGTAGATGTGTGCTCACTGAATGGGGGGTGGGCAGGCCTCTCTAGAGGCTGGACCTAGAGCCCTAGGGCTGCCCATCTCTGAGGTGTGGTCTTCCATGCTTGTCTTGCGATGGGGCCCCTGGGGCTGGGGCTGAGGCTTCCTGGAGCTGCTGCTCAGGTGGACACGTGCCAGGGCCAGCCAGGCACTCAGCCCCGAGGCTCCTGGGTGGATGACCCCTCCTGGGTGTCCTCAAAAGCCCCTTGTCTGCCTGCCAACATTCTGTTCACCTCTCCAGACACAGCTTTCCTGTCACTGCCCCCAGGAAGGCGTCCCCAACCTCAGGCTTGTCAGCTGCCTGTCTGGGCCCCACAGGTCCCCAAGCACTCTGCCCCTCCTCAACCTGCTTTGCAGAGAACTGGACAGAGAAGGAAGAGAATACCACACAAGACATGCCTCTCTTCCTGCCGGGCCACTGGGTGGTCCCTACCCGGGCCGGCCCTACTGTGTGCCTGCAGAACCAGAATGTGCAGCACACAGTCAGCGAGCTGGGAAAGTGTGTCCTTGACGTTCTAACGCACAAAACAGTTTCCTTCCCCCCGGGGCGTCTCTCTCGACTTCTCATGGTGGTTTCTTTTTTGTTTGTTTTGATTTGCTATTTGATGTCATGCTAAGTAAAGAAACGTGAAAAATTTTAATTATTCACATCTTGACATCTCATCCTGTACCACTTATCTTTGTATTGTTCAATGCCAGGCTGGAACGCCACTGTGAGAGCGTGTAGCTCACATGTGGAATCATCCAGTTTGCACAGTTCATACTTCGGCTTGTATGTGCCTGTGTGTTTCAGTCCCACCCCAGCCGTGGAGACACCACACAAAACCAACGTGGCCGTTTTTACCCAGCGCCCGCTACCTGTGGCCAAGGACGGGGAAGGACTGAAAGGAAAAGCGAGTACGAGTTGCCCCATCTTTCCTTTTCCTTCCGTGTCACCCTTTCGGCTGACATCAGCGAGTAACGAGCTAGTAAGGGTGTGGCAGGGCTCCCTGGTCGTCCTTTGTGTTTCCCGGAAAGCCGTTGCCTTTCTGCATTTGGCCAGGGTCAGCTTTGAAAGAAAGCAGCGCCTCTGAAGGCTCTCCAGGGCTCCCTGATAGGACGCGCTTACCTTGGACTTGCTTGGTCTTGCCCACTCCTGCCTGTCCTGGGTCCCCGGGACTCCATTCCCGGGGGGCGTCCCCAGCGCTGTGTGTCGCTATGGTGATGTGGAACAGGAACACGCATGTTCTGGGTGACCCTCTGTTCCCATTCCTTCTCATCGTCCTGCTGGTCTTCACTTAGAGAGCACACAGTCAGAGCTGAGATTACTGAGACTTTCCAAGATAGCAGCAGCAGGTGAGCATTTAACTAAGCACGGACCAGGGAGCCAGCCCTGCCGAGGGGAGCACGATTTGCTCATCTGCCTGTTTGCACACGCACCCACAGGACTACATTTTCCTGCTAGAACCCTAGGAGCCCAGCCCAGGCCTGACTGGGCCCCCCGCCCAAGGCCGGTCAAAGCCACTGTCCCCAGTATGGTCTCCCCCATTCATGGGCCCAAGCTTCAGCTTCCAGAGCCCATTTGCTTTCCGCTGTGCCCAGACCTCCTCCCTCCCACCCAGAAACCAGAAACCCGCCTCTCTACCCCTGCTGCTCACCGTCTGTGCGAACTTGGGTGGGTGCCTCCCCTCTCTGAGACTCGGCGATGCCGTTGGCTCCCTGACTCCCACTGTGAGCTTGTCACCTGCCAGGCACAGGAGCCGCTGTCGTTCTCTCTCACCCACCTCTCTGCTGCACTTGGGGACAGTGCAGGGAAATGTCAGTGCTCACGGTCACGTAGATTTCATCTCCGGGACTGGGGCAGCCTGGTCCCCTCCCAGTCTGGGGGCAGGGACGTTTATCCCACAGTGCTTTGGTTCCCTTCCCAGTTGGAGTTTCCACTGGCACAGCTGCATTTTCAGCACCGGGACTGTGTTTGTATTTAGGTCAGGCCTGCCTTTTTTTTAAAGATTTTATTTATTTATTTTTAGAGAGAGAGGAAAGGAGGGAGAAGCAAAGAGAGGGAGAGAAACATCCATGTGCAAGAGAAACTTCGATCATGCCTCTCACATGCACCCAAAACGGGACCTGGCTGACAACCCAGGCATGCATCCTAACCGGGAATTCAATGGGGAACCTTCCATTTTGTGGGATGATGCCCAGCCCACTGAGCCATACCAGTCAGGGCTAGGTCAGGCCTATTTTAATTCTGCTGGGCTGCTGCTGGGCTGAGGTGGCCTTCCGGGGCTGACACAGAAGTACTGGGTTGGCTCAACTCAGCTGAGCTGCGGAGAGTGTGAGGAAGTGGCAGAGGGGGGAGGGAGGGAGGAAGGGGTAGGTGGCTTCAGACCCCAAACTCTGGCCCATCTGAGACCCCTCCACCCTGTCCCTTCCTGGTGGAGACCCCTGACACACACTTCTCTGGAGAGGAGGGGGCATGGTCCATGTTCTACCAGCATGCAGTATGATTTTTGGCAGGTGACGCCCTCTCCTGCCTCAGTTTCCTCACCTGTGTCACTAAGGACAGCTTTGATGATGCTAGCCAGCATGTCCAGGTCCTTGTGTCCTTATGATTAAGAGCACAGGCTGGTGTCCTAGTGCTGCCACTTGCTAGTTGTGTGACTCTGTCGAGTCACAAGACCTCTCTGTGCTCAGATGTCCCCAGCTGCAAAACGGGGATAAGAATAGTGCCACTCTCAAGAGACGACTGGGAGATGACAGAAGGCATGTGAAAGTGGTCACATGGCCCCCACCTGGCGACTCGGGAACTGCTCTGCGAGAGGTAACTTGTGGTAGTGATGCTGTATTTACTGCTGGTCACCCACGCGAGGCGCCCCTCACCTGCCCGTCCCTCCTCAGCCCCGACTGAGCCATAGACGCGGGGTCCTCGTCGACATTCTGACCGCCAGGCTCCGTACCAAGCCTGAGTAAACCTACCTGCGCCTATCTCCAGATCTGGTAATTAATACCCTTGATGGTTTTTATTGGAATGAGGCAGGACCTGCACATGACTTGCTTTTTAATTAACAACCAGTCTCCATCCTCACTCCCCTCCCCTCCCCCTGATGTCCTTGAGGACAGAGTTGCCCAGGCCTGTCCAACTATGTCTAGAGGGAGGGGTGCCTGGCAGGGCACAGGGAGGTGGCCCTTGGTCATTCCTCCACATGAACCCCAGCCCTTCCCTCTGCAGATCGGAAGAGCCAGCTCTGGGTGAGGCCAGGACCAGGGAATGTCCAGACAGGGCCCCAGACTCAGGAGCAAGAAGCCCAGACCCACAGACACGCTGATGCCAGGAGCAGGCGCTACCGGAGAAGTCTCCGGAAGAGCAGAGCCAGAAACAACCAGCTCAGCCTAGACGTGCTGGGGAGGTGCCTCTGAGCTGCTGCTTGAAGGGCGACTGTAGCTGTCCTGCTGGAAAAGGGAGATGCTGCTGATCCAGGCAGCAGGAATGGCCTATGTGAAGGCTCAGAGTCGGGTGAGGCCCGACTGATCAGAACGGGTATTCCCTTAGCCAGCGCGACGGGAGCTCGCAGGACGTGCTGGGAGAGGAGGAGACCTGGCAGGATCTTCCTGTCAAGTGCTTAGACCTTCCTCCTGAGGGCAACGGGCAGCCTCACAGGTTATATACGGAGGAGCAATGTGGTCAGATCTGATTTTTAGAGTCATTGCCTGGGTGTCCAGTGTATGAAAGAGACTAGTGGGAGCAGGACGGCAGCAGGGGTCCCCGGCTGTTGGGGGCAGGGCCGATCTGACTCTGAGGCCTGGTCACCCCACCAAGGGCCCAGGAGCCTGGACCTTCTTGGGGCAAAGGGCCTGACAGCCTCCCTCCACTCCCAAAGCCACCTCCTTCCTCCTGCTATTTTTAATGTAGCATCTTGTTCAGATTCAAATGAGCATCTCCAATCTGGGCTCCTTTGCATAATTTCCCTCAATTAACATTTCCCAGATGCCAAAGAGGGCAGTACCCCCCCGCCCCACCCCTGCAACTGGGTCCCCCTCACTCTGGAGGGACCAGACTTCTCAGGAGAGGCTCACACTCCCAGCATCCTGAACGCTGGGTCCCACCCAGACAGGGACTTGTTGAGCTTGACTGAATGCTCTTGGGTGGGCCCTCTGCCTCTCGGGGCCTCAGTGTCCCCATTTTTGAAATGAGGGGGCTGGCTGCATGACTTCTAAGGAGCTCTGCTCACTCCAGGCTCAGAAACCACACACAGTCTACTTTCCTCCAAGTAAATGTGTAGAGATGATGAACCCATTTAACAGACGAGAAAACTGGGACCCAGAGCACTCGGGGCTTTGGTGGCAGAATTAGGCCGTCCTACCATCTCACCCAGTAGGGTGTCCTGAGCTCTATGGGCTCCCAGGTTATTTGGGGAGACCAGATGCCCCTGGGAAAATGATGAAAGGAAAAGTGAGGCAAGCCAGAGCCACAGCCCCCAAGAACTGGGACGGCCAGAAAGCCTTCCTTTTTGTTTCCCACGTCTCAGCACCGAGAAGTCTTTCCAGGTCTCTCGATTCCTTCAGCTGCTTTGTTCCTCACTGTGCCTGTCGCCCACCGTTACCTGATCCCCTCAGGCAGTCCTCTTCTCCCAGGACGCTCTGGTCTCCTCCCTGGACTGAGGCTTCGCCAAGGGCAGGGGTGGAACCTTCTTTGCTCCTGGCCTTTCTGCCTTCTAGTCCCAAGTGTGGCTTAGCAAACAGGGCTGGCCACCCCCACGGGCCTGCATTTCCCACGAATGGCAGGACACTCCACGTGTGCAGGCAGGTGAATGGTGCCTGGTCACGGGCGCGGACACAGGTTGCCCTTTCCTCGGCCGGACCGGATGCACCTGAGGGCAGGGTCTGTGTCGTCTCCCTTTGGCCCCCAAGTCCCACCCCACCGGGCTGAGTTTACTGTTGGTGCTCGGTAGAGCATCTGGGGACTTCGGTCACTTTGCCTCTCAGGCCCAGGTCTCCTCATCTGGAAAATGAGAATTCACAAGTGGTTTATGGGGTGTCTGCCATGTGCAGGGAGCAGTGGTAGACCCTGGGACCCACAGGGGAAGCAGAGCCAACCATCCCTGTCCTCTTGGAACCTAAGTGTAGGCGGGAGGCCGACACATCTGGGGAAAGCACAGGTAATTAGATTGAGGATCTGAGGTGGGCGAGTGGTGGCCGTGGGGCTCTGAGAGGGGGTTGGGAGGGGCACCAGCGCCTGCACGTGATGTGAGAGATAGGAGGAGGATGAGGCTGGACAGGAGGAGGGGAAGGCCTGAGCACAACCCAGGAGACGGAGCGGTGAGCCGTCCAGCTTGATCCAGCCGTGGGAGAAACGGCAGGGAAGGGAAGCTGCAGACCCTCTGGGAAGGGCCCTGAAGTGGGGCAGGGGCTCAGCTGTAATGTGGGAGAGGACACGGCACAGTCTGTGGCACTTTCACCCATGTGGCTGAGACTGTTGGTGTCCTTCCCATGTGCCCGAGGACAACCTGAAGTCACCTGCCAACAGCTTCCTGCAACTCTGCCTGAGAGTGATGTCTGGCCCCAGGCAAGGGCCTGCATGCCCTGGGGGACCTTCAGTGTGGAGGGGCAGGAGCCGGTGACCTAACCCACCCGCTGTCCCCAGTGAGGTGGACAATCCTGGGGAATGCTGGCCTCAGCTCCAGAGGCCCCCAGACAGGACCGAGCCCCAGAGGCCACCTGCTCTCGGACGCATTCTTCATTGACTTTCCTCCCTGTCCCGCCCCTCACAAGCATCCTAGCGGCACCTCCCAACCGCTCCCACCCAGATCCTTGGGGAATCCAAGAGAAGACAGCCAGGATTTCCCACTTCTCCAGGGTTGACTCGGTCAGGAAGGGGAAGAGGCACTGCAGCCAAGGAGGGAGAAGCAGCGGAGAGGGCAGAGCTGCGGGGGGCCGGGAAGGGGCGTCTGTTACCCTGAAGGTCGAGACACCGGTGTCAGGGTCTGTGGGAAACACGGGCGTCTTTGCCCTTCCGTTTATTCAGGGGTCTGGGCTGCACCTTGTTGCAGACAGGATTTAAAGCCACTTAAAAACATTTTTTAAAAAGACTTTTTAAAATTTATTTTTAGAGAGAAGGAGAAAAACATCTCTCGGTTGCCTCTTGTACACACCTCATCTGGAAACCAAACCCACAACCCAGACATCTTCCCTGACTGGGAATCAAACCGGTGACCTTTGGCTTTGTGGGACGCCCAACTCACTGAGCCACATTGGTGAGGGCTAAGGTCACTTTCAACACTCATGTTATTTGGGATCATCCTGTGCCTTATGAAGCGACATTGGCTCATTGCAGGGGCTTGGTCCTTCCGGTCGCCACTGCAGCCTCGCGCTGTGCACACTGCGGCTCAGCGCTGACCCTGCTGGCGTGTCTGGCGCCCCTGCCTGGGCAGGGCACAGCCATCCTCTCTGGTCTCTGTCGGTTGCATGGGGGTAAGTTTCATGTGCTTTTTATCTTTTCTTATTGATTTGTAGGAATTCTTTGTATTTGCCAAATCCCAATTCTTTGTTAGTAATATGTGCTGCAAATCTTTTCCCAAACTCAGACTTACCTTTCATTTTGTTTTCAATATTTATTTATTAAGAGAATTCAAATATCTTATTTATGATAAGTTTTAGATTTCTAGTCACATTTATCAATATTTTCCTTCAAGATTTGTGTGTTGTTGTTGTTTTTTTCCAGAAAATCTTTCTATGGCAAATTCTATTGGTGATATCCAATATCTATTCTACTCATCTTCCTTAGTAAAAAAAATCCTGGGTGTTAGCTGGGCATATTGCCAGCCAGCTATAAGAATACATTTCCTTTCCAGTTGGGTGTGGTCATCAGACAGACCTCTGACCAACTGAATGTAAATAAAAGTGTTTTGTGGGACTTCTGGAACATTTCCCTCCCTCACCTTCTTCGTTCTGTCATCTAAAAGGTAAATGTGATAGCTGGAACTCCAGCAGTCATCTCGGACTTTGAGGCAACTTTAGTGTGGAAGCAACGTGCTGAGCAACAGCAGGGCAAAAAAAAAAATTAGAAGCCTATTTCTTGATATCATTGTAAATCAGTCATGACAGTTTTTCTGTGTTTTTGTTGTTGTTGTTGTTGTCTGCCTGCAGAAACGTCATACCTGAGATAGCTCTGATCATAAATGAGAGACAACTTACTTAAGCCTCTATTGCTTTGGGTTTTCCTATCTAAACACTTTCCTATTTTCCATTTTCTTTTAAAAGCTTCACAGCTTCACTTATCACACATAGTTCTTTAATTCATCTGGAATTGATTTTTGCTTATGTGGGAGGTGGGAATCTAATTTTATTCTTTTTCCATATGTATTAGACAACTAATCCTAGCATCATTTACTGATTAGTCCAAAACAAAATAGAAGGTATTTTGGAATAAATTTAGTAAAACTTGCTCAAAACCTTTATAGCTAACATTGTAAAATCAACTTCACAATGTAAGTTTTTTAAATGCTTAAATAAATGAAAAGGCACACCATGCTCAAGGGTGGGAAGATAATTCTTCCCTGAATCAATCTATAAATCAAATCCTGCTGTGGGTTTTTCAAGTTATGTATGCAAAGATAAAATAAAACAACAACAGTAACAAAAAAACAAGTTAAGAAATTAGGAAGAATAAGGTCAAAAAATCAGTTGAAGCCAGAGGTGAGGGCGGCTGTAACAGTCAGAGGTGAGCCACACATTTTCCATTTAAACTTCTGGCGACTGACACACAGAGGGGAACACGAGGAGTCTCCGTCTAACAGATAAGAGCACGTCAGGACCAGGTAAACGGAGCCGTTCCCAGGACGGGTGGAAGGACTGGGGGGGGTGGGGGGGGTGACAGCTAAGGGCACCGGTTTCTTTTGGCGGTGATGGAAATGTCCTGAAACTGACTGTGATGTTTTGCACAACTCTGATGCGCTTTGAAAAACCTTTGAATTATATGGCATGTGAATTTTATTTCAAGAAAGCTGTTTAAAATAAAAGGGGAACAAAGAAGAACACACAGGAAGGCATCAGAGGTGTGTGGGCGTGAGCGGACGGCTTCCCGGCAAGCCGTGTGTGATAAACTGGCTGCAAGCCAAGCCGGGGGAATTCAGGGGGCCATTACCTAAAAGCCCTTAAAATCTGCGTGTTTCCCAGTGGTGACCTGGGATGCTGGGTCTGAGCTCTCTGGTGGCGACAACTGGCAGGCAGGCCAGACCTGGCCCAGGCCTTGGGAAGGCCATATCGTCTGCCTGCAGGAGAGTGCTCCCTTTTTTTTTTTTTAAGAACTGTTTTCAAGGTATTCCGCACAGAAAGGTACACAAATCATACATGTGCGGCAGGCTGAATTTGGTCAGTTGAACAGTTCCACGTGACCGGCACCTAGGCCAGGAAACAGAAGGCGCCAGGTCCCAGAAGTCCCCTCACAGCCCCTGCTAGTCACCACCCTGGAGGAAAAGTGCATCACTTCCAACAGCGTGGGTTACCATCGCCTGTTCTGTTCCCCAGAGTCACAGACCCTACAGCATGCACTGTTTTTTCCACTGCCTGCTAGTTTTCTGTTCTCTGGAGCTGGGGGCGGGGGAGGTGAGGGGGGAGCTGAACAAGCATGATAGGTGGACATTCTAGGGGATGCTGGTGACCGGTGTTGGTCCTGGCAGGCAAGTGCTGGGATAGGCTATCTAACAGGCTGGCCTGGGTCACGAGCCCACGTATGAACCAATCATATGCAACCCCAAAGATGATCCCTGTTTAGGATGAACTTGCAAGAGCCAACCGCTCCTTGACCCTAAGCTCATTAGGAGGATCCTTGCACAGTGTCACAGCATGGCGCTACGTGAATGGCACCCCTGGAGTTGTGTGATATGGTGGCGCAGTTGTCACAAAGCTTTCCGGAGAACAGGCCTGGGCCCTCCAGAAAGTCAGAGAGCCGGGGCAGCCTGGAGAAAAGGTGGGCCAGTGGCCGGTGTGGACACTCCTGTCCTCCCTCACACCAGCTCTCAGGACTCCAGCATCAGGTCAGACCAGGGTCCCTCCAGAGGGCGGGGATATGGGTGCCACCTCATGCCCAGTGTCCCCTCTAGGTTCCTGGCATAGCTTGCCCTGACTCCAGTAGCCATGGGTGTCAGAGACCACAGGTTCTAAAACACACAGGTGCTTGGAGAAGGTTGGGGTGACGTGCGATTCCAGGCAGTCACGCGCTTCAGTGAATCGAAGGTGCTCACCCTCCTTGGGTCTCACTGGCCCCCTTGGAAACAGGGCTGGTGGTGATCATCGAATGCCGGCTGCACGTGTGAGGATCGAATGCCTGGAAGATTAAGAAGAAGTAATGCCTGAGAAAAATAAGGATTTGAAACTGAGAAAATCCAAAGCCAGCAAAGACTAAAAATCAAAAATTTTCTTTTTAAATAATGAAAACATGTTAACATGAAAGAAATAAAAGACTAGGCCCAATGACATGGCAACTTTAAAACATAGATATAAGGAGAACTAAAATATGGTGCAAAGTTAAAATTAGCAAATACAAAAATAAAATGAAAAGCCAGGAAGTCAGGCTTAAAAGTTACCTTTGACAAGAGATAAAAGTTAAGAGGCTTAAAAAACATTGATAAAATAAAGTGACAAAATGAATGTAATTTAAGTTAGAAGATCAAAGCCTACAGTCTGAGATTAAAAGATTAAACATATGAAAGTTAAAGATGTACGAGTTTAAGAAGATGCAGACGACCACCCAGGAGATGAAGAGAGTTCTAGAGGACAGCACCGTGCATGCAAAGCTGACATTAAGAAAGAAGAGAGCTATATTTATCTTCTAAACAAGAAGCACACTTTAAAGACAATTAAGAGAAAACCTATTTTAAAGAAAGCAATAGCAAAAAGCTTGAAGATGCAGATTGTCAAATAAACTCAGATTACAAAAAAACCCAACCACAATGAGGACGATTAAGTGACTTGTAAAAAAGGCTACGGGGAAGGAACATTTTTTTAGAATGGAGGGCAAATCTGGGACTTTGGAACTCAGAGAAGATGGCAGAGGAGGGCACGATTAAAGATTTAGGTCTGCGTGTGCATATGAGGGAATAGGCCCAGCTGACAACTGTTTGCTGAGCACCTACTATGTGCCAGGCACTGAGCTAAAAGCTAGGAGTCTGGGTGAGCCAAACACAGCACCTGCCCTTGGGGAGAGAATATCTCTTCAGACTGTGATGCATGCCATGTGGGGTGTAAGAGTGCAGGGGAGGAAAACGGTGTGTGTGTGTGTGTGTGTGTGTGTGTGTGTGTTTGCTTGGAAAGGCTTCATTGAGGGTGTTGGATGTGAGTCAGGATCTGAGGGCTGAGCCAGGAGAAGGGGGACGGGGAGACCCTGGGGAGGCCCAGGCAGCAGAGGGAGTGAAGGACAGTGAAGCCCGGGACACGCACCCAGGGAGGGGAAAGGTAAGGATGCCCCTGGTGAATTTCAGGTACCAGGCTCCTGGGAACTCAAATCCCATGGTGTCTCTGTGGGTCAGAAGGGGGGGGGGTGCCCTCTGCAGAGGGCAGAGGGCAGAGGGCAGAGGGCAGGGAGGCTGTAACGGGCGTCTAGATGAATGTTGGGGCAGCTGATGAGATGGCAGGTCCTTCTCTCTGTTAGTTTGCTTGAGGGAAAGAGCAGCAAGTTTTGCCCAAGCTTCCAGAGAAAACTCTAAAAGTCTTTTTAGTAATTTGCTCTACCCCATGCTGCCTTTTGCATTTACACTAGAATGCAAACTTCAGCCTCACGGCATTTGCAGCCACTCTTGGAGAGTAGGAGAGGAGCCAGGGGGAGTGTGGAGAGTTGGGGTTGGCAAGGGAGAGGTGGAGATGGGGCTTAGGGCAGAGATCCAGGCCCAGGAGGCAGCTCCATGGAGGGGAGCAGAGGCTGGAGTCAGGAGTGGCTCATCAAGACCTGAGGTCCTGCAGGATGGGGAGGCCACCGTGATGGGAGCCGGGGAGACTGGTCAAGTCCTGGTCGGTGAGGTCAGTGATAGAATGCACAACCACCCTGTACTTGACCTGTCCCAGATGATACCCATGTAGAGATGTAGAGGCTGGAGCCAAGTCCGGGAGGCCACAAGGGCAGAGAGCTCTAGGGCTACAAGTTGGGATGTCTGGATCCCCACCCGGTCTGGCCTCTGAACTTGGCCCAGCTGTCTGCACTGTGGTCCTCTATCTCCCCTCAGTATTCCCGGATGCTGGCTTGATACGCGGCGGTGAGAGGGCCGAGAGTGCCACCTGGTGGTGAGTGGGAAGCACCACCAGCGCAGCTTGGCTGATGAGTCACCATGGAGCCTGGTGCCAGCTCCACCCTGCAGCTTCACACCCAGGTCCCTCAGGAGGAGAAGGCCAAGGCCCCCAATTGACCTAGATGGCCTGATGTCTCCCAGGGCAGGCAGAGGAAAGCAGGGAAATGGGGTAAGAGAGATCTCAGTGTCTGAGACAACCCACCCTCCAGGAGATAGACCCTGCGCTGGCTGAATGTGGCATTTGATGGCCACAACGCTATGCCGTGTATTTTATTGCCCTGGCCCTGCAGAAGGTAGGAAGCAGGGGGCTCAGGGAAGTTTAAGGGTCTGCTGAAGGTCATAAATCAGGCAAGTGGCCGAGCTGGAATTCAAGTCCAGATTGTCTCCTTCTTAAGCCAGATCAGGTGCATTTCCGGTCCCACGGGGTCGCTCTCCCAGCGCAGAGGCGTCAGGAGTGCGCCCCGCCCCTCGCTGCGGCGCAAGTGAATCAGTCCCACCCACACCTGAACCCTGCTGCTCCAAGTTCTACTTACCTTCCCGGGGAGGGGCCTGCCTGACCCCATCCCAGGAGGATGGCCTATTGCCCACTCATGATTCCCAAACCTTCCCTCTGTGACCCCCCTCCCCCACCTGGGGACCATACTCCCCACTTGACAGATAAGGAAACTGAGGCCTTGCCCAGGACCACAGGTGGGTTAGTGAGTCAGAGGTGGACCTTGGGTCCCATCTATTGCACAGCACTGCCTCTGGGGATGAATGGAAGGCCCTGTCCGGCAGTTTGCCTTCTCAGGGGTATGAAAGGGGGCCCAGGTGTGGCAGGTGAGGAGGAATCAGAGGAGGACGGCTATGGAGCAGCAGTTCCCAACCACCGCACTACTGACCTTCTGGGCCAGGTGATTCATTGTTCTGGGGCCTCCCTGTGTACTGCAGTCCACTTAGTGGCATCCCTCCCTAGTTTCTACCCCCTAGATGCCAGTAGCATCCGCCCAGTTGTGGACCACCCCAAATGTCTCGAGACATTGCCCTGTAGGGGGAAACTCCAATAGGGTTGAGAACCACCAGCTTGGAGAGCGCTCTGTCCCACCTTGGGGGGTGAGTCGCTACCCTAGTGACTGAAGCCTTATAGGAGGCCAAGGGGAGGGGTCCCTCTGAGCTCCTGTGCAGGGGCGGGGTCGGGGACACCCCCACCTGAATAGATTTCATATCACATTGGGAGACAAAAATACAGTTGCTCTTATGACTACACCCTGTGAGTTCTACTCGCATTTGTCTTTGGCATCCTGTAAATTTAATAAAAGGCGCCTCTGTGGGCTTCTTTTTACTTATAATGCTCGTGCTTCTTTGTATTTCCCATTTATATCTTTTGTCAATTCTGAAAATTTCTCAGGTGTTTCCTCTTTAAATTATTATTCAATTCCCTCCATTTTCTTTTGGAACCCAATTAGATCCATATAAGCCTTTCTTTTATTTTGTCTCTTATTTTTATTTTTTAAAAACTTAAAAAAAGATTTTATTTTACTCATTTTCAGAGAGAGGGGAAGGGAGGGAGAAAGAGAGGGAGAGAAACACTGATGTGAGAGAGACACATCAAGATATGCCAATGGGTTGATTCTTGCACACCCCCAACCAGGGCCCTGGCCCACACCCAGGCGTGCATGTGCCCTTGACTGGGAATCGAACCGGTGACCCCTCAGTTTATAGGCCAGTGTTCAATCCACTGAACCACACCAACCAGGGCTTGTCTCTTATTAAAAAAAATTGTCTTTTACATTGATTTTAGAGAGAGAGGAGGAGTGAGGAGAGAGAGAGAGAGAGAGAGAGAGAGAGAGAGAGAGACAAAGACAGCAGACATTAGTTTGTTGTTCTACTTATTTACGCACTCATTGGTTGATTCTCGTATGTGCCCTGACTGGGGATCAAACCTGCAAACTTGGCGTATCAGAACAACACCCTAACTGACTGAGCTGCCCAGCCAGGGCCTCTTTGCCTCTCATCTCTCCAGCAAATACTCACTGAGCACTGTGCCAGGCCGGCTCTGGTGTTTGGCCTAGCTAACCTCCCTTGGGGGTCTTTACCAGTCTTTTTCATTTTTCCCCTCTGGGTAATCTTTTCAAATCTGTCTTCTAGTTTTCTAATTTCCCGTCAGTTTTGTTTAATCTTTTATTTAAAATATCTACTGAATTTTAATTTCAGTAATAAGATTTTCCATTTTAGAATTTCTGATTAGATCTTTTCAAAGTAGTCTATTTTTTTCCTTGATAGTATTGTGTTCCTTGCTCCTGTTTTTAATTCAATCTTATTTCTTTAAAACTTAAAGATAAGCATTTCATATTTTGTATTGAACAATTCCAGTATCTGAAGTTTATTTTTGCCTGGCTTTTATTGGCTTTTGCTTCATGTATTAAATGTTAGATTGTGCGCTTACGTTCAGTGGGAACGCGGGAGGCCTGAGATGACAGCACAGCCCCCACAGTGGGCTGCCCTGGCTTCTGCCAGGTGCTCTGTAGCAGGACAACTTTAAATTTTTGAAAAAATATGCTCATTGAGCCCTGGCTGGTGTGACTCAGTGGACTGAGCACTGGCCTGAGAACCAAAAGGTCACCGGTTTGGTTCCCAGCCAGGGCACATGCCTCGGTTGCGAGACAGGTCCCCTGTCGGGGGCGTGTGAGAGGCAACTGGTAGATGTAGTTCCCTCTTTCTCTATCTCTCTAAAAATAAATAAATGAAATCTTTATAAAAATATGTTTACTGATGAGAGAGAGAGAGAGGAAGAGAGAGTAACATCGATCAGTTGCCTCCCATAAATGCCCTGACTGGGGATTGAAACTTCAACCTAGGTATGTGCCCCAACAGGGGGTCAAACCCCCAACTTTTCTGTGTAGGGGATGACATTCCAGCCAACTGAGCCACATCAGCTGGGGCTGTACCAGGACCACTTTAAACTTATTCACTGGCTTAGTATTTCCTGAATCACCCCAGTGGCACAAACTCAGGCTGCAATCTCTCACGAGGCTTGGGTTGTTAGAAAGTCTGAATCTTTTTTCGCACCCAGAGTCTGAGCCAAGACACTCACCTCCCTCTGCCAGGGCAAAGATTTTCTAGTGCACACTTCTAAGGAGGTTGTAGCTCTGCAGTTTTTTACTTTTGGCAGGCATCTTGGTTCCGATTTTCCACTTGGCAAAGCCTTGTCTTCTGAGCCCCTTGTGGCCATAAAATCCCCAGCCTTTGGGTTTCCGACATGGGCTCCTGCCCCGGGCAGCTGCAGCTCACCATCAGCTTCCCACTCTGGCTCCCAGATTTTGGTTTTCAGCCCTTGGGAATTTCCTGTACTTTTCTGCAATTCAGTATGTGCTTAAAATCCATGTGTATTATATTTTATCTGAAAGATTATATCAGGATAAATTATATCAATAGATATATTTTTTAAATATTTTATTTATTTATTTTTAGAGAGGGGGAAGAGAAGGAGAGAAACAAACATCAATGTGTGGTTGCTTCTCACACGCCCCCTACTGGGGACCTGGCCCGCAACCCGGGCATGTGCCCTGACTACAAACCGAACCAGCGACCTTTGGTTCTCAGGTTGGCACTGAGCTACACCAGCCAGGGCCTATATTTCTTAAAAACGAAGACTAGTCTGCTATAGCACCAGAGACCAAAATCTCACCATGTTTTCAGGCACATGTTTGCAATTCTTCTGGATTCTGTGGTAGGTAGTTTTCAGAGGTTTGTTCCTCTGCTCTGAGTCTCCCAAATGCCGTTCCCTTTCTTTGTTCTGCAGTGCTTTTATAGGCCCTTCGCTGCCGAGTTTCTCCCTTACTCTTTTCTGACTCTGATCTGGGAGTAGCTCTGTCAGTGCAGGCAGACAAGAGTGAGGGCTCTGTTTGCCCACTCCTGTGGTCCAGGCTTCGATTCCCAGGTGCGGTGTGGGTGGGAGCCCAGTCCTGGGTGTGACTGCCCGTCCCTGTGTGTCTCTGCCCAGCCTCCTGTCCCAGCACCTCCTGAGCAGCTGCCATGGTGTTTCCTCACTCCCCAGAACACGAGCAGTTGCCTGAGGTCTGGATCAGGGGACTCAGAGGCTTGATTAACGTTGCCGGGGCTCCCAGATCCTAGCATTAGGTTGTCTGTCCATCTCATTGTATCGGCTTCATGTTATTATGAAGCTTCACCTTCGTCTATGTCTTCATGGGTATAGTATACAATGTTGCTAACCTGGTTTGCATCAGGAAGAGAACAGATAAAGACAAATACCGTGTGCTCTCACTGATAGGTGGAATCTAAAAAAATGAAAACAAAAACTGAAACCACTAAACCATAAATACAGAGAACAGACTGGTGGTTGCCAGAGGCGGGGTGTGAAAGTGGGTGAAACGGGTGAAGGGGACCAGGAGGCACAAACTTCCAGTTACAAAATAAGCAAGTCGTGGGGTGTAGTGTACGCCATGGTGAGTGTAGTTAGTAATACTGTGCTGTGCATCGGAAAGCCGCTGAGTGGATCTCAGAAGTTCCCATCGCAGGAGAACTGTGACTACGTGAGGTGATGGATGTTAACCAGACTCTCTGTGGAGGCTGCTTCACATTATCTGCACATGTGGAATCATTGTGTTGTTCACGTGAAACCAGTATACTGGTACATGTCAATTAACCTCAATTAAAAATAATACATAATAGCCCTGGCTGGCGTAGCTCAGTGGATTGAGCGCGGGCTGCAAACCAAAGTGTCGCAGGTTTGATTCCCAGTCAGGGCACATACCTGGGTTGCAGGCCACGGCCCCCAGCAACCGCACATTGATGTTTCTCTCTCTCTCTCTTTCTCCCTCCCTTCCCTCTCTAAAAAATAAATAAATAAAATCTTTTAAAAAATAATACATAATAGCAAAGAGCGGAGAGTAGATGAATAAGTTGTGGCACACTCACACCGTGGAGCACCACACAGCAATACGGCGGAAAGAATGGATGATCGCCACACACAAGAAAGAGATGAATCTTGCAGGTGCAGTGCAAGCTGAAAAGCACCCAGACCCCAAATAGAACATAAGCAAAACTCAGGTATGATGGCAGCGGGAGGAAGCGTGTCTTAGTGTGAGTAGGGGGCGAGCAGGCGCTGCGCAGGGGCACCGAGGAGCCTGCTTGGACTGGAACGTTCTCTCTGCCGATCCCAGTGGCACTCACACTGGTGTACGCTCCTACAGAAACCCGCCCATCGAGACCCCTCAGTGTTTGCACTGTATTTGTGCAAATTAATCCTCAATATGAAACAAAAACTTATTATTAACTATGCCGAACACCTCCAAATTGTAAGGTATCCTTCCTTTACAGAACATTTTAAAAATAATGGCCCCAACTCAGGGACCCCCGCGGAAGTCTCAGGGGTTGGCATTTGTCCCCCTGTATCCCATCTCTGCGACACTGTGTGGGGAAGTTACTATTGTAGCTCGGACCTGGGGGTCATCGTTTCTTCCTTCTGTTTGAAATTTTAAGGTCAGCCTATTAAGTTTAAGGATGAATGTTATCAGAAAAATATTCTCCTAAAAATTATTTTTTTCTTCTGAAAAAAGGAACAGAAAATAAAAATCCTTTCAGCACCACCTCAGATGCTGTGCCATCAGCCTCACCTGCAGGGGGCGCCTGGGGGCTTCTCTCTGGGCGACAGGACGGTAGCCGGCTGTCCTGCTCCCTCCTGCTCCAAGTGTCCCATTTCCTGGCACAAGGCCTCACTGCCCACACGTGTTTGCAGCACCTCTGGCTGGATACCAGATGGGTGAAGATCGTGATCTGTTCCAAATCACTGTTTCCCACTTAATATTTTCCTTCTTCTTCCACTCACTTCTTTTTAATTTCCAAGAGTCCTGCATCAAACCTGGCCTCCCAACTTAAGAAACTGTCAGTCGTCACAGAGCTTCATGAATAATTTTCGGCTCCTGTTTCCTTCCTGTTCTGTACCCCGTCTTTCCTTCCTTCCAGTTTTTATCTAACCCGCTGTTGCATTGAATTTTTCTTGCACAGCCAACCCTGAAATAAAGGTCATCACCATGTGGAGGGCTGCTTCTGTCCATGGCACTCATTTTAAAATGTCAGACATTCTTGTCCTCCGGAGCCTCTTCTAGAGAAGACTGCACGAAAGGGGAGATCGTCTGGTTTTCCGCCACATGTCACCATGCGCATGGCCTGGGCAGCTCTGTCATTCCCCCAGCTAGGTGTGAGAGTGAAGGTGAAGCTAGGGGATTTCTTGGTAATTCCAGATAATGACAGTCACAGGCCTCTTTATTCATCCCCCTCACATCCTTACAGTGGCAGAGAGAACGCAAGCAGGCCTGGAGCTGGGTGGAAGCAAGGCAGGTAGACCCCGGGGCCTCCAGCTCACAGCGCAGCCCCTCACCAGACCCCGGTGCGGTGGCCCTGACCGCTGCCCGTGGCCGGCCCGGCACCACGGCGGGACCCCGGCCACAGGCACAAAGCCAGGCCAAGGCAGCTGAGCACCACCCTCCACTGCTCCTCAGTTCTGCATTTGACTCCCTCATAACTTTATATAAAATTTATTTTTTACTATTTTCCCCAAAGAAACATTGCATCTTTATTTTTTCTAGCTTTATTGAGATATAATTGACACATAATATTGTGTAAGGCATACAATATGATGATTTGATATATGTATATATTGTGAAATGATTACCATCCCTATAACTTATTTATTTATATTTTTTTTAAGAGGGGAAGGGAGGGAGAAAGAGGGAGACAAACATCAATCGGTTGCCTCGGGGGACCTGGCCTGCAATCAGGCATGTGTCCTGACCAGGAATCGAATCGGCAGCCTTTCAGTTCGCAGGCTGGTGCTCAACCCACTGAGCCATACCAGCCAGGGCCTGTAGTTTTAAATAGAGTGACACCAAAACCTTCGGGGGACCTAATGCGCGGCATGGGGACTGCAGCTAACAGGACTGTATTGTCTGCCTGAGGTCTGTGGAGAGTAGATCTCAAGTATTCTCACCACAGCCAAAAATGGTGAGTCTGATGTGTGTGATTAGCTTAATTATGCTAATCACTTGACAATGTATACATACATTAAAACATCATGTTGTACACCTTAAATATGCATAACTTTTTACTTGCAAATTATTCTTCAGTAAAGCTGTAAGAAAAGAAAATGATAGGTAGTAGCAAATGAAAACAGAAACAATGGTATATATACATAGAATGAAATATTATTCAGCCTAAAACAGGAAGTCCTGCCATTTGTGACAACATGGATGGACCTTGAGGACGTTATGCTGAGTGAAATAAGCCAGTCACAAAAGGACAACCATGGTAGGCTTCCACTTCTGTGAGAAATCTAAAGTATCCAGACTCAGACACAGAGAGCAGAATGGTGGTTCCCCGGGGGCGGGGCGGGGGGAGGGTTGTTTAGTGGGCACAGAGCTGCAGTGTCTCGGGGTGGAAACATTCCAGAGATCTGCCGCAAAACCTTGTGAGCACAGTTAACACTGCTGAACCATACACTTGAAAATGGCTGAGACATCAAGTTCCATGTTACGTGATTTTTACTGCGATGAAAAATGAAAAAGAAGTTCATTCACCCCCTGCCTGGCCCTCCCCTCACCCCGAGTCTAGTGCAGTTGCCGAAATGGTTCTTGGTACTTTTCCTCCCTTTTTTCTGTTAACATAATAAAATTGCACCAGTTGATTTTTTTCTTAGCAATGATCTGAACAGATGAAAATATGCACATGTCATATTTAACGAGGATTTCTAACACAGTTTGGGGTTAATATTAGTAAGTCTCACTCTTTCCACCGTCTTACTGGTACACATGTGGGAACATGACAGTTATCATGATGGAAAATTTCTTTTTTTAAAAGTAACATGTTGAAGTTAAAATTACATAACAAAATTAATCATTTAAAGGAGGCACACAGTGGCATTCCGTTCATTCCTAAAGTTGAGCAACCACCACCTCTGTCTAGTTCCAAATCTTTTCATCACTCTCAAGTAAATCTCCCGTCATGGAGCAGTCTCTCCCATTTCCCTTTCCCCTCGGACCCTGGCAACCAGCAGCCTGCCTTCTGTCTCCACGAGTTATCAATTCTGGGCATTTCCTACAAATGTAATCATGAGAGGTGACTGTTCGTGTCTGGTTTCTTTCACCTTGCATAACAGTTTGGAGGTTTATCCATGCTGTAGCATGAATCAGTACTTCATTCTTTTCTGCAGCTGAGTAAACTCACTGCATGGATTATTGCACTTTGTCTATTCTCCCTTAATGGACATTTATGTTGTTTCCACTTTTTGGCTATTATGAATAATGTTGTGAGCATTTGTGTGCAAGTTTTTGTGTGGACATGCTTTCATTTATCTTGGGTGTATACCTAGGAATAAAAATGCTGGGTCATATGGTAACTCTATGTTTAACATTTTGAGGAACTGCCAAAGTCTTTTCCAAAGTGGCTGGGCCATTTTACATTCCCACCAGCAATGCGTGGATGTTCTGATTTTTCCACATCCTCGTCAACACTTACTAATGTCTGTCTTTTTATTTTAGCCATCCTAGTGCATGTGAGGTGGTATCTGGGTGAGGTTTTGCTTTGCATTCCTCTAATCACAAATGAGCCTGAGCACCTATCAGTGTGCTTACTGGACATCCGTGCATGTGCTCTGGAAAGACATGTATTCCGATCCTTGGCCTATTTTTAAATTGCATTGTCTTTTTGTGGTTGAGTTGAAAGTGTTCCTTATATATTCTGGATGCTCAATCCTTATCAGATAAATACTTTTCAAACATTTTCTCACATTAGGTGTGTACCCTTTGCTGCAAAAAGTTTTCAATTTCGACAAAGTTCAAATTACTCTATTTCCCCCCTGGCTGCTTGTGCTTTAGGTTCACATCTCAGTGACTGATGCCGGGGCTGCAGCAGGGAAAGTGCAAGATGAGTCGGGACGCACTGTAGGGCCCGGAAGTAAGGAGCACTTAGCCATCAAAAGGAGGGGACACGCAAAGACCCCAGGGAGCCAACCGAAAGGGCTCCCAGAGGCCAAAGCTGGCACAACTTGGACAACAAAGTAAACAACAGTAAGTATTGAATAATAACTCAAAGTATAAGGTAAACATCCATGCATCCACGGTGATATAAATAAATAACCTGATAAATAAATAGGGGAGAAGACAATTTTTACAGAAGAATTCCAGTTAATAGAGGGAAGCAGAATGAGAGAACTAGGAAATCACTGATAGAATATAACAGTAATAATTTCCTCAGGCAAGATCCACAGAGATAGTAAAAAGTCTGGTGAAAGTTTAAGGAGAACATGGATATTTGCATAATCTCGAAGTATCTCCCCCAAACTAGCTTTGAATTACAAAAGACAAATAGAGAAACCTGGCAGTGGAGAAAGCTAACACACCTCAGCGTAGGGGAGGCATGTCCTTCATGTGGAGGGCAGGCGCCCCCGTTGGGATGCGCTGAGAGGGGGCGTCACCTCTGTGCTCCGTCTAACCAATCAGGAGGGCACACCCGACAAACCAAACTGGGGGGCGCCCGACAAAATACTGTTCACCGCTTTGGATGTGCCAAGGCCCTGAGAGCCCGGGAAGGGCTGAGAAACCATCACGGATCGGGGGTTAAGGAGACATGATGAGTGCATGCCGTGCGGGATCCTTGGTGGTGACCTGGGACGGGAAAGGGACCGTGGAGGACACACCGGCAAAATCCAAACGCAGTCTGCGCGTGGGTCGATCGTGTCCTTCAAGCCAGTGTTCCAGTTCGGGTCGCCGAGCTGTGCTTGTGCAAGAGGGCAACACGAGGGGAAGGTGGCAAAGGGTGTGGGGGAATTTCACTATTGTTACAATTCTTTCAAGTCTGAAATCATCAGAACATGTAAACATTAGAGAAGTCGTGAGTGGCTGGCTCCAGACCACCTGCCACCTTTACCAGACCCAATGCCGTGGGCGGCTGCCCACCAGCTCCTGAAGAGCTGGGCCAGGCGTGCCTGTGGCAGGGCGAGCAGCTGCGTGGAGCTCTCCGGGCTCCTTCCACATCATGGGGGCGACCCACTGACCCCCACCCTGGACTGTCCAGGGGCCCACCCAGCCGGGGCGGAGTCTCCCAGGGACTCACTGATGGAGAAGGAGCAATTTCCCTGACAGGCTGGGAGAATGGGAGAAACAGGCCAGCTGAGTCTTCAGTCTAAGGGTTTCTCTGGGGTTGCCTTTAGACGCTACCACGCATGAGATCAGTTTTATTTTTTCCATTCCATAGGCTAGTGGAGCAATGGGTCTGGCTCGCACAGCCAGAGTGGGGCAGGCTGGGTGGGACCCCCAGGGTGCCCAGTGCCTAAGAACCTTTGAAGGTGGCCCTGTCAGAGATGCCTCTGGCCCAAGGTCACAGCTCTGAAGGGTCAAGGCTGACTGCCAGGCCTTCAGCTTTGCACACACCTCCCTGAGGTCCCCCCACCCCCCCATGCCTGGGGCTCCCCACCCCGGAGGCCAGGAGGCCCTGAAGGCAGCTCTGGGTGTTAGTCCATCACTGCTACCTCGTGCCCCTCTGCCCCCTTGGAGGCCTCTCACTCTCTTTCTGGTGCTTTCCTCCCATCCTGCACTTCCCGGATGGCACACCCTGGGTGGACAGGGGCTCAGGAAGCTCCTTGTGTGAGATTCAAGCCCTTCGCCACCTGGTCTCGAGTTTCAGGCCCCCTCTGCCTTGGTGACGGTAGGTAGGCCTTGTACTGGGGCCTTGCCCCAGGCCTCACCTGAGACGCCAGTGCCCCACTCTCCCTACAACAGTCCCTGCCTCCTCCCTGTCCCCTTCCTCCCCACACCCAGCACCCAGCACCCTCTTCTTCGCAGCGGCTACCCGCTACCATGGAGTTAGACTGCAGGCCTGGAAGCCACAGGTAGGTGGGGGCCTCGCTCTGCGCTGACTGCATGCTCCTGGCATGGAGTTTCCACTGAAGGGAGCTAATTCTGTCTCCTGAAGCAAGCTGTCCCTGGGGAGGGTGACACACTTAGTGTCATCACCTCAAGTGACTGGGCTCGGCCAGTGCCCCGGGTACTACAAAAGGAAACTGTAGGTCACAGTGCTGTTTGGTTTTAAGAGGAAAGAACCTTGTAGGCAGCAGCTCTTTGAGTTTCAGGTGCTAGGCTGGTAAGAGAGTTCTGAAAGGGCAGACACCATGCGTATTCAAGGCAGCAGAAGCCCAGAGAACAGGGAACTGTTGGAATCTATCTCCTAATGGATACCATGCTGACCGCACTTCATCTGTACCCACCCTGCACCCTCCCCCTCTGCCCTGGCTGTGCCCCAGGGCTGGCCTCTCCCCTCCAATAGGCGCCCTCACCTTGGCTTGGGTTCAGCTTACAGGAGGGGCATCTGGAGGAGGGCAGGAGGGGAGAGGCTGGGCATTCACTCCTCCAGCACCTTTCCAGCAGGCCCCCCGGCCCCTGCTGGAGTCCTCCCCACTGCCGCAGCTTTGGCCCAGTCCCCGTCACAGTCCCTTTGCTTTGCCCCTTTGGGGTAGCAGTGGCCCCCCAGAGAGTCTTCTGTGGGTTCCATTAGCCCCGTCCACACCTGCACACATGGCCCTTCCCTTCAGGTCTTGTTCCCCCCTGAGGTCCCATGCTTCTGCCAGGACTGCACTGACACAGCTTCTGGGCATGTGCAGCCGGGAGCCTTGAGGGCCCTATTCAGTCTTCTAGGGAGGCAGCCTCCACTGCAAAGCCTGTAAAATGACCACAAAGCTTGCAAACACTGACTATTTATTTGATCTATAAACAGCTTGCTGCAGGAGACGGAGTGAGCTCACTGAACCTGAAAGTGTTCTCATGTAACTCAACAAACCGGTGTTAACTCCATCACTGTTTTGCATATTGGGGAAATTTTTTTTCTTGCAGGCCCACTTATAACTCCAACATATTCAAATTCAAACCCCTGGCCCTCTCAAAGGAACTGCTGCAAACAAGATTCTTCCTGCTCAAGGCTCTCAGATTCACATCCAAACAAAGCAGCTCAGCCCTGCAGGTCTTCAACGCCAGGCCCCCCGAGGTCCTTGTCAGTCATTCTCACCTGAGTCGAATTAGCTGGCAGCCGCCCACAGGAAACAGGGCTCAGACCAACTCCTGGGCCCAGGGTGCCTGCATGCGGGGACAGGCTGGAAACTCAGGGCACTGACAGAGAGAAGCAGACGACTGCACGGGTCCTGGACCTCAGTCACAAGCTTTATTGTCTCGAGCACGGACTCGCCACACTTCAACGATTCCACTTTGGGGTGGGGGAGGGCATGGGGAGGGTCTGGGAAGGGGGCACGGCTGAGTCCACACTGGGCAGGCAGAGACGTTCACTGGGAAATCGCTTCTGTGATGCCTGCCCCCTGCAAGCCCATCGGGGCTCAGCCCCTCCCGGTGTAGGCCTTGGGCTGTCAGTAGACTAATCAGCGCCTCCTTGGGTGGGCGCCTGCCTGATTTTGCTGGGAAGAGTAGTACTGTGTTAACTCTGGATTAGGCCACTAAAGCATCGCTTCTAGACTGTTGTTAATGAAACCGCATGCGAGAACTACCAAAAGCCAACAGGGAGGGGGAAGAGGCAATAGGACTAAGTGGTTGTCCCCAAAAAGGGCGGCTTTTGGACAAGGTGGTGGACACCACCCACACGCACCTGGGAGCACTCACAGGCTACCTGCGCTGCTCCCAGGGCAGACGGCGTACCTGTCCCCGTGCACCTCGGGAACACCACAGTGGGGCACCACCAGGCCTCCCCCTCAGCCCCAGCAGCGATGCTGTGGCACGAGGTAATAACCTGCAGGCCCTCTAGCTGCAGAGGTGGGTGCTGCTGAGCAAGCTGGCTTTTCCTGCCACGCACAGGCCTAGGGAAACTCAGCAGTGCTTGAGAGAGAGAGGGAGACGTGGTTGGATTTTTCTTGCCAACAACATCCCTTGGGTGCTCTTCCTGGCTCCAGGAGACAAGGCCTAAAAAGCCCTGGGCAGGTGCCCGGTGAGACTGAAAAGGGGCTGTGCATTCTGATGCGTGTGCCTGGCACACACACCCCTGAACACTCACCCGTGTTCTTGGGTGTGTATGTGCACAGCCAGGCTGCGGGAATGTTTGTGGTGTGTGTGTGGCTGACTGCAAACGCCCCACCTGCAAGGCCATGTGTGACCCCCTGAGTGTGCATGTGTCAAGGGTCATGGGTGTCTGAACATTTCAGAGTCTGCACAGATGCACCTGCAGGTGGAAAGCCTGGTTTTGGAACATCTAGTCAGCCCAGGGGTCACCATATTACTGACCAGTCAAAACACACCTGGACCCCTGGTCTGAACTCCTCTGTGGCCCCCTTGCTCCTCCTCCCAGCCAGGTGAGGAGAGGGGCTTCTGAACTTTCCTAATACTGTGGTTCCTGGCCGTGGTGAGCTCCCTCTGGCCAGCAGCTTGGAGTTGTGTGTAAGTGTGTTGGTGTTGGGGGGAAAGGAGGACCTTCACCCCAACACCTTGAACCTGGCACCTCGCCGGGCAGACAGGCTCAGGGGACTCGTACCACTGCTTGAAGGAGGCTCAGGGTGTGGGGACCAGCAGGCCTGGGAGCTGCCTTGGAGTGGAAACGGCTGCAGAAGAGGAGTCCTCACCTGGCTCCTGAGGACCGGACTTCCCTCCTTAGTGCCTGCAAGGAGGGCCTGGGCCTCCTCTGACCCGTTCCAGGATAATGGCTCTCTGGGGTCCGAGGGGGATCTGGGAGGAGGGAGCGCAGGAGGGGAGGCAGGGCAGGGATGTGCCCAGGGTGCCGGGATGATCCTCAGGGCCATTCGTTCCAGGGAGAGGGGCCTAGCCGGATCGCCTCGGCTTCCCCAAACAGATGCCAGACACTGCTGGGCCACCCTGGGTGTCCAGGCTGAAGGTTCTGGGGGCCAGGCCGGGGCTGTACCGCTTTCCGTAGAAGTTCGTGCTTGAGGAAGCCTCCTGGTCCAGCTGGGGGGGGTCGAGGGTGGGGGATTGTCCGAGGCGGTGGGCACGTTGTTGCTACAAACACTGTTCTTGTCTCCAAAGTGACAGTCTCGGCTGCTGCCTGGAGGGGGCGCCACCGGGGCAGAACGGAGTGGCTCTGGTGTGGGCTGGGCTGCTCCACGGTGTCCCTCAAGGTCAGTGCTTGTCCTGGAGAAAGCAAGGGCTGGATCAGCAACTGTGTTCAGGAATGGTAGAGGGGGGTAGGTAAAAAATGGGGGGCTGGGAGAGGAGAACCCACCTGTGCCAGGTAGAGGGAACAGCATGGTCAAAGGCCCTAGGGCAGAAAAAGTCTCTTTGCTGTGTGTGTGAGAAACAGTGAGACAGGAGGCAGGGTGGGAGCTGTTTCTATAGAGGACGCTGAGAAGAACAGGAGTGAGCAGGTGGGTTTACAGAGCCCTGAGGGCCTGGGCTCTGTAAACCCAGAGGGCCTCCCTGTGTGGAGGTTGGATACAAGAAAATAAAAACTGGAGCTGGAACTCCAGGCCTTGGTGTTTGTGTCTGTAAACTGAGATGACCCGGTGCCTTACAGGGCAGACAAAGCCAAACGAGGTTTAAACATCAGCACCTTGCCACTGTCCCTTACAGCTCTGTGCCTCTCCCCGCCCCACCTCTCTCTCTGCCTCTCGCCCACAGGCCTGGCCCTCGGCAGATTCTCTGTCCGAGGCTCCCCTGTCTCTAGGTGAGCACCTGTAGCCAGAGGCTGTACTGTCTGCAGCGGAAGTGGAAGGACAAGTTCCTACCCCCGCTCCAGCCTCAACTACCCAAGGTCACACAGCAAGCCAGGGACAGAGCCGGTGCTGGGCTCTTCCCACCTCACTGGGCTGGCATCTGGGCTCCAGGTGAGTGCCTACAACACTGGGGGTAAAAGCAGGAGTTAACTGTGGGGTGGGGGCCACCAGGTACCCCCTGAAAACATATGAGTCAAGCCCTGGCTGGTGTGGCTCAGTTGGCTGGAGCGCTGTCCCGTACCGAAGGGCTGGGGTTGTATTCCCGGTCAGGGCACAGGCCTAAGCTGTGGGTTTGGCCCCCCGTTGGGGGACATAAGACCCCTGGCCTGGACACATACAGAAGGTAACCCATCAATGCTTCCCAATTGCATAGATGTTTCTCTCTCTCCCTTCCTCTCTCTGTAAAAGCAATGGAAAAATGTCCTTCGGTGAAGATTACAAAAAACAAAAAATGTGAGGGTCAACAAAGACAGGATAATTGGGGGGACATCACAGACACTCCTCAGGCCTATGGAACTCTAGAAAACCAGTTTTACACCCGAGATTTTATAAAATGTAGAATTTACAGAGACTGCTTAAGGAAGAGAGAAAATGCTTGTTTCAAATATTCAGTGAAAAAAACAGGAGGTGAAATTGAACATAGAGCATGTGACCTACTCTGTTACAATGATGCACATGATAACTCCTTGACCAGGCGATCAGAACTCAGGTCAGGAGTGAAGGGCAGATGGACATCACTCCCCGGCTGGGAGGCCCGGAGAAGGACACAACCCTGATCAAGTGCTTCTGACTCTGACCCGGGTGACCCAGCACACAACCCCGAGAGAGGAATCTTCTATTAAAAAAAGGTGTGTGTAGCCCTGGCTGGTGTAGCTCAGCAGATTGAGCATGGGCCTGTGAACCAAAGGGTCACCAGCTCGATTCCCAGTCAGAGCACATGCCTGGGTTGTGGGTCAGGTCCCCAGCTGGGGGTGTGAGAGATGCAACCACACACTGATGTCTCTCTTCCTCTCTTTCTCCTTCCCTTTCCCTCTCTCTAAAAATAAATAAATAAAATCTTTAAAAAATAAAGGAGTGTAGCCCTGGCTGGCGTAGCTCAGTGGATTGAGCGTGGGCTGGGAACCAAAGTGTCCCAGGTTCGATTCCCAGCCAGGGTACATTCCTGGGTTGCAGGCCACGGCCCCCAGCAACCGCACATTGATGTTTCTCTCTCTCTCTCTATCTCCCTCCCTTCCCTCTCTAAAAATAAATAAATAAAATCTTTAAAAAAAAAATCAAAGAGAAATTGAGAGACTATTCCAGATTAAGGGAGACCAAAGAGACATAACAACTAACTGCAATAAGCTGACTCGGCCTTGGCTAATGTACTAAGAAGATGAGTGAATCTTGTATCGATGTTACATTTGCTGGGATCGATAACTGTACTGTCATTATGTATGATCATGTCCTTTCACTAGGAAATACAGACCCCAGCGTTAAGGGCCATGACACATGCAACTATACTCAAACGATGCAGAATGCAGTCGCAGGTGTTACCACCCATACGCACACGGAGCAAAGATCCAGCCGGTGGGGCAAAGTGTTTACAGTGTGATGGGGGAAGGGCATAGGATGTGCTGGGTGCTATTTTCATTCTGGTGAGTTTTTTGTAGTTTTGAAATTATTTCCAAATAAAAAGTTAATGTATACACACATGTACATGCATACACATACACATGTAACAGCTCCTCATTATTTGCAGTGGTTATGTTCTATAAAGTTACCACCAATGCTGCGTTACCGAATACTGAGCCACTGCTCCTGCAGGAAATCCGAGGTTAGGTTCCTCTGACCCTCTGATCACGACGTCTCAGCCAACGGATTGACACATTGCCCTGCTTTAGGTGTGACTCTGGGTACAGACACCCCATTTAATGCATACTGTTGACTCATTAACAATGAACTCAAGGCCAATAGTACAGCAGGACTTCAAATAATGTCATTTTGTTATAACATTGAGAAGAAAAAAAATTGATTCTTGGCTGGGTCCACTGTCTGTGTGGCGATTGCACACCCCCCATGGGGGTGGTTTCTCCGGGCACTCCGGTTCCCTCCCACACCCCAAAGATGCACATGTGGGGTGAGCTGGTGGGTCTGCACTGTGATGGAAGGGCACCCTGTCCAGGCCAAGTTCCCACCTTGTGCCCTGAACCGGAGTAAGCAAGTTACAAAATACTTATTTACTTGCTTTTATTTTTCTTGTATGTATGTACAGCTCACATTTATTTCAATGTTTAACACTAGCAGTGTGTTTTGGGTCAGAAGTCTGACCAGAAATATGCCGCAGGAACTTAACTCCCGTGTAAACTGACGGTAAAACTGGTTTTGTTATAAGTCATTTCGCTTAAAGCTGCAGTTTCCGAGAGCCTATCGCTGACGCTAAGTGAGGATACAGCCGTCTTCTCGTGCTCAGGGACACGAGACAGACTTCAGCACTGCGCTTGGGGGTTGTGTTAAACAGCAGAAATCACCAAGACGAAACACGAAAATGTGGAAAATGTGGCACTAAATAGATTTCCAAAAGGACCTGTCTGCAGCGTGACAGCTGCAGCAGGAAGGCGGAGCGTGGCCTTGGTGCCCATCAGCTGGGAACATGAGGGACAGCAAACGCAAATTCTTCTCTGCTCCACCCCTGCCCACGATGCCCACAAACTTGCTGCAAGCACTGATTTTGGGGTTACAAATAAATTTTAGTGAGTAGGCAAATTTGACGACATGGGATCCATGAAGGATGGGAACTGACTGTCATGTGCACACACACACTTAAGGGAGTTCGGGGAGGCCATCACCTCAGAACGCCACCTTGGTCATCTCTTGTGTAGTAATAACTAGTCTTTTCTTCTTCATATATTTTGTTTGTTTTCCCAATAGGCATGTATCATTTTATAATAAGGTTTTTTTTTTTAAGGGAAACAAGGTTAAGAGAGCAGGATAAGTTTGGAATCAAGATTGACTACACTAGGTCCTCTGTGAGAGACCCTATTGTAAAACCTTTGTACAATGCATCTTTGTATTTTTTGTGACTTTTCAAAGTTTTTTTCTGCCTGTAAGGGAGGGCCATGGGAGTGCCAGGGCGTCTCCCGGGGCCAGAGTGCCCCTTACCTCTTGTTTGTGGGCCTTGTCTTGCTGGTGGATGCCGTTTGCAGAACCGGAATTGCCGATGGCCTGTAAGAGTCATGGGCAGATGCTGAGTGAGGTTCGCCAGGCTGCAGTTCCTAGTTAGCCCACTAGATGGCGAGGTCTCCTTGAAAGGATCATCTCAGGCTCCAAACTGACCAAAGAATGAGGGTCCCAGGACCCCCATAGATAGACGCTCTCAGGGCAAGGGTGCACCTCTCCTCTTAGTCTGAGATCCTCATGGTAAAGCCATGTACACCTTGGGCTGGGACTCCCAGAGCACACGCCTGTGTCTCTCCCCTTCAGACCAGGGTTTCCGGGAGAGACGGGGCTGCCGCCCCTGCCTGTGGACCAGGGTTTCTGGGACAGGGCCATGCTCCAGGAAGACACTGCCCTGGCTCGCCTGATCAGCCCAGCCCGTGCCCGTGGCTCACCGGGGACTTGTCAGGACTGCTCCTCATGGCCTCCACGAGCCTTTCCACCTGCTGAGCCTGGTCTAGTGCGTCCCGCAGGGCGTCCTCTGTGCTCATCAGCTGGTGCTGCAGCCGCAGGAGCTCAGGGGTGGAGGATGGGTCAATGAGGGAGTAGCGCCTCTGATCCGACAGGGACTTCTCTTTGTCCTGGGAGTGGCCGGAGAAAGGAAGAGGATGTGTGTGCGCCCATGTACGTGTGTGCGCCCATGTACGTGTGTGCCAAGGGAAGGCGACCTCTCCTCTGGCCCCACCCCACCTCTGGGCCAGGCCTGAGCATCACCTGGACATCCCTCAGACTTCCCTCCCTCACCTGAGGGTCCGCACTGAAGCAGGCTGTCAGATGCTTCACGTCCTCCAAGTCCCAAAATCTAACACCCTCCTTTCTCTCCTTCTTGAGTTCCCCTGACTCCCTTCACACTCTCACATGGGTCCATCCTCTTCTCCGCCAGACCCAAAGCTGCATCATCTCTTACCTTCCAGCCACCTGACCCCCTCTGACAGCAACTTCTCTACCCCTCTGTCCTTACCCAGCAGGACACACCTGCCCCACCCACTGTGGTCCCAGGCACTGTGTTATGTGCCTCATTCCCACATAAACTTGCCCCTTCCTTCCTAACATTATGTGTGAATCCTCACTGCAGGACCCTGAACAAAGAGCTGCTTTCTGATTGATTACTTCTGTGGATGGGGGGCTTACCACCTTACAGTAGCCCATCTTACCTCTGGATAGGTCAGATTCTTAGATAGTATCCCTTTGCATTCATTATATCACCTAGGTTATCGCACAGCCAGCCACGAACCTGCAAAAGCAGATGTCTATAGCCCCTCCACCAGCTAGCTATGCCACTGACCCTGTGGTTCTAGGGGATTTCGAATTCTCTCTGAGGCATGGCTGTTCCTGGGGGGGATGCCAGGAGGTCACCACTCTCTATGGCCTGACAGCGGGGCAACCTCAGCCCCACCCCAGCACCCCTTGCCCCCACATACCAGCCCAGTCAGCTTTTCACGAAGGCCCCGGATGTCGTCCTTGAGTTTCTGCTCCTTGATCCGCCACTCAGCCTTGTGGACCTCTCGGCTCAGGTCCCTCTCGGGCCCTGGGGAGTGGCGATTGGCCTCCAGCAACAACACCCGTAATTCGTTCAGGCTCCTGGGGACGAGGATGGGAGCCCAGAATAGCTTTAGTCAGCCCCGGACCCTGCATGGCCACACTCCAGCTATTTGCCAGATGCCTGGAGACTGGCCACTCTCTGAGGGGGAGACTGGCTGTTAGAACATCGCCCGCGCCAAAAGGAGCCAGAGTGGAAACAGGAGGCCATTCAGCCAGAGTCCAAGAAGGGACAGGATTTACGGATGGGACAGTGAAGAAGACTTGGCCTTTCCTAGAATGTTTTTAAACTATTTAAAAAAAGAGGATATTTGTTTAACTAAAAAATTAAGCAAAGCAAAACAAAATGGTCATCCAAGAGAGCCCATGAGGGAAGACATGTATTTTTAATGGCTGAAACCATGTGCATTTTATTTCTCACATCAACCCGTAACGAAAGGGCAGTAGCTGCCGGGAGCACTGGGCGGAGAATGATTCTCAGGCTCTAGGATCTGCAGAAAAGGGTGTGGTGGTCAATTAGCAATGTCTGCCTTAGGCATAGGATTAGAAAATGGGACACACTTCTTCTAAGGCTTTTCCCTTGCCTGCATCTGCTCTGAGGAGGGGAAAAACCCCTTACCAGGTGGCCATGGGTAGTTGAGAACAGAGTGGAAGTCTTCTGTACTGTCCCTTTTCCTTTCCTCCTCCTCCTTGCTATGAATGTGATCGCTGGGGCTTTAGCAGCCACCTTGCAACCACGAGGAAGAGTCCAAGAGAACCAACCAGTTGGCACTGATATTTTTAGCCAACTGTCAGCCATAGCCATTCCCAGACTTTCTGTTATGTGAGGAAAATAAATCTCTACGAGTTAATTTCCACTCCTATCCTTAACACCACAGAAGTATGGAGGAGCTTGTGATGGCCTACTTTAATAAAGAAAGGCTTCAAGGAATAGATGGGCTGTGAGCTAAGCCTTGAAGAAGGGACTGGACTGAGCGAAATGTCCAAAGAGAAGAAGGTAGGAATTGTGTGAGTGGTGGGAGACAGAGGAAGAACTGAGCCAGTTGATAGCAGGAAGACAGACCCCTCAGAGGAGGTAAGACTAGGCTGAACACTGAGAATAAAGTAGCTGTTTGGGACGGGGGAGGGTGTGGGGAGCCAGACAGCAGTGGGGCCTTGATGCAGGGCCTGGCTGGTCATGACTTCACGCTGGGAAGGGATATAGCCCAGGTGCACCTGTTTAACTCCCTCCTGGGTGGGGCCACATTTTCTAGAGAGGCGCTAAATTTGAAGCAAGTCTAGCATATAAGCTCCCAGTCTGTACATCAGACTTAACAGGAGGGGCGGAGGAGAGACAGCATTTCCTTTATAAAAAGGTGCTTGTACTTCACCAAGATTCCTTTAAATCAGAGGTTGAACATCACATGTTTGCAGGGGCTGGCGAACCATGTCCCTGAGGGGGTGTAAGTGAAATAAGGAAGAGGGGCGGGGGCCTTGGAGACAGAGAGGGCCCTGCTGCCCTTTGGGGCAGGTGCTCCCCACAACGTGGGCCACTGCGCTGTGGGAAGTCAGCCTAGTGTTGTCAGACTTCCAATTTTTTGTAGGAAATCTGGAAAAATCTAGATTTTATGTGCAATCTTCTGATTTTTAAATGCTCATCTAGTTTTTTTTCCCCTCTAAGACCTCATATGGGTTACACAAACTACGTCTATAAACTGGAGCCAAGAGGTTCTCAAAGTGCGGTGCAGGGAACACTCAGGTCTCCGAGACCGTTTCAGGGGTCCATGGTCAAAACTATCTCACAACAATAAAAAACTACTTTCGCTGTCATTTCCCAGGCATGAACAATGGATTTTTTCCTGGGGTCACATGGCATATTAATTATCTGAAAACATTTAAATATGCCCTTTTCCAACTACATATATACATAAGGCCAGATTTTCATACACACTTCACCAAAACAACAAACTGCAAAGAGTGAATGCAAAGTGTTACACAATGCCATTCTTCTCATTCAATATTTTTTGTTTTGGAAAACAGTTGCTTTTTATCAAAAGCATGTTAATTTATGTTATATGCAAATGGTTTATTATTTTCAAATGAATTAATAAATACTTTTAAATTCCTCAATTTAAATTTCTAATATGATAAACATAGAATAAGTAAACACAAGCTTTTTGGGAATCCTTAATAATTTTTAAGAGTTTAGCCCTGACTGAGTAGCTCAGTCAGTTAGAGTGTTATGCCAATACACCAAGGTTGAGGGTTTGATCCCTGGTCAGGGCACATACAAGAAGAAATAAATGAATGCATAAATTAATGAAACAACAAATTGATGTTTCTCTGTCTTTCTCAAAGCAATAAATAAAATTTTAAAAAATAACATTTAAGAGCTTAAAGGGATCCCTGAGACCAAGATGGTTGGGAACCACTAATCTTTCCTAGCAATAAGTCAGTGCCTGGAGAACTGTGTTAAGAAGGATTCTGAGGCTTTGTCCGAGCTAAGCAGAGTAGAACACAATGATCACTGGTGATGCCAGCCATCTGTCCATCCTCCCCCACCTCTGGAAAAGACTGGCTGACTGGCTAATGTCAGGGGGAGAGAAGGTCAAGGCCAGAGGGAAGACAGCTGGGTGGCAGGTCTGGCCCTGCAGCCTGCGCTGACTCACCTCTCCTTCCTCAGCAGCTCCTGGCTGATGAGGACCAGCTGGCCTGAGGCGTCGTGGGTCTTCCGGGACACGGCCTCCAGCTCCGCCTCCAGGCGCCGTTTCTCTTTCTGGAGGGCATCCACCTTCTTCTCTCCCGATTTGCACTTGCTCTCCAGTGCTGAGTGTCAGCCGGCAGGAGAGAGGGAGAAGGTCAGGATCGCTGAGGGACTCTGTGCCAGTCGAGGGACCAGGCCCAGGCAGGGGGCCGGCTTTCTCGGGGCGTCAGAGTGACACACTCCACTGAGTGGGTCTCACTCATCCGGCAAAGCCAGGCACAGGGGCCAAGAAAACAGCCACAAAAAGCAGGCCAGGACCCCCGGGCACAGCAGCGGGCCCGTGGTGGCGGGAAGCAGTCCACCCTTTCCGAGAGAAGACCCAGCGTTACCCCGCTGCCCGGACGAGGAAAAGCTCTAGCTTCACCTGGGCCTGGGAGGAGCCTGAGATCAGCTGACCTGGGTTGGAACCAATTATGCCCCGTGAACATGATGGGACCTGGAGAGACGTGGGGGTGGGAACCATTTCCGAGGATGGGGGCTGTCTCGTGGACTCCACCACTGGCGCTCTGGCCGACAAAAAGGCCAGTCTGTCAGCAAATCACAGATTCCAGACCCCCATTTCGCCCCCAGCTCCCCCGCTGCCCGCACTGCCCCTGTGCCTTGCTCTCTGCTATAGCCAGGGTCCTTCCCCCCACTGTAAAGTCTCGGTATTTCCTCTAGGGGCTGGGGGCAGATACATTGTCTCAAAGTGGCCTACAAGGGACCCAAAAGTCCTGACAGAATTTGCCAACACACAGTGGCTGCGGGCGAGAGAAGATGGCCAGACTCCCGATTAGATTAGGGACCATGAGAGGGCTGCTGTTCCCCCGCTCACTGCTGCCCAGTGGAAGTCCAGCATGGACGAGCTGGCCCAGGCCACCTTCTCCTCCAGGCAGAGTGCGGGAGGGGACCCTGACCCGGTGCCAACCCTCTCCACGCCCCACTGGCACGTGGCCCCAAGGGAAGCCCCCCGCATCTGCCCTGCGGGAGGGAGACTTACCACTTACTTGGGCCCTGAGCATCTCAGTCTGGGATGTCAAGGCTGTCACCTCTTTGTCCCTCTTGTTCAGCTTGTCTTGCAGGCCTAGGGGAGAAGGGAGACGAGGGCCATTAACATTCCAGGTTCGGCACCGTGGTCCAGCGGGCACCACCCTCTCTGGGGAACCCACTCTGAAACAGAGGCTCCCAGATTGTGTGGTCTCAGGCAACTCAACTCTCAGAGTTTCCTCGAGTAAAAATGGAGATGACAGTAATGGTGCCCACGTCACAAGGTCACGTGCATTCAATACCGGGCAGGCCTCAGAGCAGTTGTAAAAACGATGATGCACACAAAATGCTAGAAATACATTAACTTTCCATTAGTTAATTTATAAATGGGACATAATGCCCACAAAAATATGAACAAGATTTTAATGCTTATAGAACTAGATAAGCCGGTAGAACTAAAATCTCTTGGAAAAATAAGCAAGAATAGCCAAGAGAGTTTAGTAAAAAAACTTCTTCAGTTAAACACAGAATTACCATCTGACCTAGCAGTTCCACTGTAGGTATATACCCCCCAAAACAGGTACTCAACAAGCCCCTGGACACGGCGCTTCAGAGCAGCATTTTCCACAACAGCCAGAAGGTGGAAGGAGCCCAAATCTCCACCCACAGGTGGACAGATAAACAAAACTCGGCACATGCACATGACAGAATATTACTCAGCTGGAAAGAGGAACGAAGCACTGACTCAAGCTACAACATGGCTGAACCTCCAATATAGTATGTGATGTGAAATAAGCTAGACACAAAGGCCACGTAGTGTAAGACTCTATTCACATGAAACATCCAAAGAAGGCAAACCCGCAGAGACAGACAGCGAATCAGCGGTTGTCAGCAGCCGGAGGGAGGGGAGAGTAGGGGGACTGGTAATGCGGTTTCCTTGTGCAGCGACAAAAATGTCTCTGAACCTGACAGAGGTGGTGGATGCAAAACACTGTGCATGTACTGAACGCCACAGAATGTTTGCTTTCAACTGGTTAATTTTAGGTGATGTTCGTTTCCCCCAATTAAAAAAATGGCCAAGAGAATTTTGAAAGACCAGAGTAGGAAAGAGTAGGCTTGCCAGTAACTGAAAAACAAACAAAGCCTGAATGATTAAAGCATGATAGAACTGGCACACGAACAGGTAGGTTGGTTACTGGGAAGGAATAGAACAGCCGGAAAGTCAGTCATATACGGGAATCTACACATGATAAGGCTGGCCATTCAAATCAGCGGAGGGGGGGAGATACGTTTTTAAGCATGTGCTGGGACAAGCGGGTACTCTTTAAGGAAAAAGATACAAATGGACCCTTACCTCACACCTTACAGAAGGGTGAATTCTAGATGGATCAGGGATTTAAACACAGAATATGGAACTAAAAGGTACTGGAAGAAACCATGGGATTTATTATTTATTATTATTATTGGCTTCTGGATTTATTCTTTATAAAAATAATATATTAGAATATATTACTTCTAATGTATTACTTCTGTTATTTACTATTTATAAAAATAATAAATCCAGAAGCCAAAAAAAAAAGATTGATTTGAGAAAACCCACATGGTGGATGGCACTCCAAGAAGAGCCAGACCACAAGTGGGCGGAGACTGTTTCCAAGCCACAGAGGAGGAGTCTCTAAAACTGAACGGCAAGACCCACGGCCCAACAGGGAACAGCGGGCAGAGGACCCAGGTCGGAACGGGGCGGCGCCCCCTTCATGAAAGGACTCAGGCAGCATCTTTACAGTTCACACCCGCAGAGACCATGACACTGGAGGACACAGTGCTGGTGAGGCCTGTGGGCAGACACCCGCTCACCCACAGCGGCTGGAGCCAGAACTGACGGAGCCGAGGAGGAGGTGACTTACTACCGCAGGGCTGTTTGCAGTAAAGACTAAAAACGACCTACGACCCATCGGCAGGACACTGGCTAAGCACAGACGGTGGCTCCGCACAGTGGAGTACCCCGCACGATGGAAAAGGAGGCAGTGGTAGGGAAGCGTCTCCAGGATACTTGACTGAATGGAGAAAGGAAGGGGCTGAACAGAGCAAGGGGGCGGGGACAGAGGGGGACAGAGGGTGGCCAATGTCGGCCCTTGGGAAGGGAGACAGGCAATGGGGACCCTTCACTTTATACCCTCGGAACCATGTGCAGTTTATACCTACTTTAAAGACAATGTAAAACTAAACAAACAACAAGGTATTTCTGCACAATGCCCAGCACTCAATAAATGGAGCCGTGGTCCCCCTGGGGGTGAGTGGCTCGTGTATGCGACAGGCACCTTTCACCAAACGGCAGATGATGCAAAACCAAGTGGCACCTGGCTCAAAGGCAGAACCAACCCACCTGTCCCCAAAGCCCCGTCTCCCGCCTGCCAGTGGCCACTCACCTTCCACAGTGTCCTTCATCCTGATCTTGTCCCCTGAAATGTCATTCGACTCAATCATCTGAAAGAAGAGGCCTGTCAGGGGGATGCTCACCCCCGCCTCTGCCCACCCCCCTGCCCCAGCAACCCTGCAAGTGCGCCTCAGCCCTACATTACGGGGGAGGGGGGTACGACTTGCTGTGGCGGGGAGCAGCGCAGGTGTCCCTGATACGGCTCCCTGACGACAGAGGACCCCTCCTCTGCTCCCTGCACGCCCAAGGCTGCTTGTGCATGAGAACACCTCCTGCCCCTTCCTCAGCTGAAAATGTCCATTATACCAAATGGGTGTCCTTTCCCTGGGACACGCTCAGAGGTTGGCCCTGAGAATCTGTTTCCATCGACGGCACCCAAGGTTGCAGCCTCGGTGTAGTCCCACCCCCCACCCCCAAATGAGCATCGACTGCCGTGGGCCGTGTGTGCGGAGCCCGCCCAGGCTCGTCTCCTAGAGGGGCTTCAAGAAGTGCTACTTCTCTGGTCTCTAACATATTTCTTAAATAATAAACCCAGAAGCCAAAGAAGATAAGATTAAGAAAAAAGAAATTTGGACAAATGTCAACTGGCTCCGTGCTGCTTCCTTCTCCGGCAGTTCCTGGCCTCCTGCCGCGCTAGCTGGCTGCCCTCTGAGCTCTCAGTTCGCCAGAGCCTGACGCCACAGGTCAGGGCAGAGCTGGGCCGGGCAGGCAGTCGCCCCCATCACCCAGCCCCTCGAGTGTCTCCCCGCACGTCCCAAGTCCCATTTTAGCCTCACCTAGTGAGAGCTGTGCCCCTAGATCTTTATTTAGAAACACCGCAGGGAAGTGAGGCACATGCTAAACATTGTTATGAAAGTTCTCACTGCATGAAACCAGAAATCTAGTTGTCCCTGGAAACATGGGTCCAGATTGAGACCCCGAGGGTGTGGAAGGCAAGAGAGGTCTGTCTTCCTGAGGTCACTGCCCTCTACTCAGCCCCAGGTCTGTGACTGAGGAGCAGGAGGCCACCCTCAGGCCTCCGTCCCCCACGCTCTGTGGAATTACAGCACCCCCAAAGCTCACCCACTAAGGAAGTGCAGGTCCTGGGGTCCCAGGCCTGACTGTGCCGCCCTGAGGAGCCAATCAGGCCATGCGCGCATAAGCTGACCTGGGCTTTCCCTCTCCCCCGCCCAGGACCCTGGGAGGGCGCTTGCCACATGCTGTCACTTCCTAGGAAAAAGAAGGAGGCCGGAAGGCTGCTGCAGTGGGACCCCAAGGCGTGACACAGGCAAGCTCCTCTCACAAAAAGGGCGCGGTGTACTGGGAACTCCTGAACACTCATCACGGAACGCTGAATTCTAGTGTCAAAGCACAAGGGGGACTGAAGCTCAGGAGCCCCAGGGCCTGTAAAAGGCAATGGTCATGCTGCTGGCTGTCCCTTCATATACAACCTGACTTCTGCCATCCTAGGTGCCCTCTGTGAGCCCTCTGGCAGCAGAGGTGGGCACCACCCCTGCCACTGGTGGGCAGGAACCCTGGGAAGGCTAGTCTGTCTTGGGGTCCCGGTGGGCACGTCTATGAAATGGAGCCCGTCCTGACCACGGGAGTGGAGGTGAAATGGGGCAGCGCAGGGCCGGGCACAAGGTGTGGCACTCGGAGCCGCTCAGAGGCCCTCCCCAGCCCCACTGGAGTGCACGCGGCCACGTCTGGGCCTCCTCAGTGTGTGCGGCTGGGCGTCGAGGTTTGGAGCAAAACTGATACTGGCAGTAGCCTCTCCAGGGCCACCCCCTCCAGCCTTCCAGACCCCGCTCTGGGGACCCCCACACTCTGGGGAAGTGACCGCTGGACTGTTGCTCAGTCTCATTAGGACCAGCAGGAAGAGGGCTGCCCTCAGATCCCCTAGGTCAGCCTCGTCGAGTTGGAGACAGCAGCACCGGGGACGGACAGTGCTCATCCTCCACGTCCATGCGGGCCCCACAGCACAGGAGCCTGCACAGTAGGACATATGAGGGCATTGGGGACTTGGGGACTTGGAGGGAGCCTGCTGTCTGCTCTGAGGTACATCTGTCTCCAGGCCTGGACCGTGGGGGACCCAGCCAGGTCAGCTCAGACCACCTTCAGTGCCCAGTCTCCTGGGCCATCTGCCCTTCTGACAGAGGGACAAGAGCCTCCTCCTCTGAGCCTGGCACCCCCAGATCTTAAAAGGGCATGTAGCTGGGGGCAAGAAGAACCTTCCCTGGGCTGGAAAAAAGAGGTCACTAAACACCCAGACCCTCCCCAGCTGGGCCCTCCAGCCCCGGCTGCCGCGGCCCACGGCACCCCCCCCCCAACCCCCGCACAGCCTGGTAGGCAGGGCGGCTGCGTACGTTGGTGTGCTGGGACGCGCACAGGGACTCCACGGCCTGGAGCCTGTTTTCAGCGACCAGCAGCTTCTCCCGCAGCCTCTCGGCCTCCTGCTTGCTCTGGGCCTCTGACCGCTGCAGCTGCTCGTAGTCCAGCATCTTCTTCTCTGCCAGCGAGATCTGCTCCTTCAGGAACTCAATGGCCTGGGCCTGGCCCCGGTACTCCACGTCCAGCTTCTCCAGCTCGTGCACCCGCAGCTCGGCGTCGCGGCGCTGGTCCTGGGCTTCTTGCAGCTCCAGCCGATGCTGGCTGGCCTGCACCTCCAACTGGGCCCGCCAGTGCTGCTGCAGCCCGGCCAGCTCTTCCTGTACCTCCTGCAGCTTCTGCCGCAGGCCTTCCTTCTCTTTCACGTGCATAGCAGTCTCAATGTCGTGCTTGGCACGCAGGTTGCCCAGCTCCAGCTGGTGCTCCATCTTGATGCCCTCCATCACAGCCTTCAGCTCCCCGATCTCCTTCTGCTGGGCACCTGGGCCCGAGTTCAGGGTGGCCTTCAGGTCCTCTAGGGACTTCTGGTGGTCCGAGGCCAGTGAGTCCAGTTTGGACTTCCAGTTGTCCATGAGCCCCATGTTCTCGCTGGTGGCCTGCTGGACCTTGGCCTTGAGGTCCACCACCTCTTGTGCATACTTCTCGTTGGCGGCCCGGAGCTTCTCCACCTCCGCCTGGTAGGCCCTCAGGGCCTTCTCATACTTGTCCCGCAGCACGCCACTCTCCCGCTGGTGCTCCTTGCTGGCAGACAGCAGCCGCTCCCGCAGCCGCAGGGTCTCGGCGGCCTCGGGGTGGTCAGCGGGCGGTGGGCCTGAGTGCAGCAGGCACTGCTGCAGCTCCTCGATCTCACCGCGCCGCAGGTTCAGCTCCTCCTCCAGCTGCTGCACCCGTGACTTCTCGGCTACCGTGGTCAGCTGCCAGGGAGAGAGGGATGGGTCAGAAGGCCAGCTGGAGAGTGAAGGGGGTGCAAGAGGGATATGGGAGGGCAGTCCTCACCACTCAAGGGCCCCAGCCCAGTGGGGAAAGGTCATGAGAAGGGAAGGGCAACCACCCCTACCCGCGTGCTGGCGTTTCCTCAGTGGCCTTGCCCACCACAGCTCCCAGAAAGACCCCTACTGGCTAGCAACCCAGTGATTCAGAGAGTCAGCTGTCCCCGCTGCACCAGGCTTGGGACAAATCAGTAGTTAAAAGAAACCACCTATTTGAGGTTTTCTTTCAGTTAATGTTTTTTAAAGGGCAGAGACGACAGGAAATTTTGCATTATCCTGCTCTAGAAAGTTCCCAGGCTGGAATGGGTTGCTTCACAGGAGCTGTCTGGCGGGGGTGGCCAAAGAGGGGGTGGTCTGGACAACTAAAGTAGAACAAAATTAATGCTCCCAGGCCTGCCTCCTGATGGGAAACTCTGAGGTCAGAGATTCCACCCTCCAAAACCTACGCCTCGATCACGTCAGTCGTCATAGATTTAGAAACAACATCTTTAAAATTTTTAAATCTTTTACAAGTTTAAAAAATTGTGTTTCTGAAGCTGACCTTGAGTTCAATAAACCTGTTCTTATTTTTTCAATCAGGTTCTGAACCCTAGATTAAGATGCCTCGGTGTACAGGGCTCTCGCCTGTCAATCAGTTTCTGCAAGCAGTGTCTGTGCACACACGTGTGTGCTGTAGGAGTGCACAGGATCACTGGGCAACAGATACTGTGTGACCTGTGGCCTCTCTGTGTCTCCACATGCCCACCGCATGCACACGCTCCCGGAGTGCCGAGGCTGACCTGCAGAAACTGACCGCTGCTCACCCCATAGCCCCACACTGTTTACGTCCCAACTGCTGCTTGCTGGCTATTTGGCTCTGCTGCCAGACTGCAGCCGGGCTGTCCCCTGGGCCAGGCCAGCCAGCTGTTTGGATGTGCATGCTGCATGGGGAGCCAGGCCCAGGACATGATGGTGGCTGTGGAGGGGCCAGCTGGGCCTGGAGCCTGGACTTGGAATCAGGCCCCGTGACTCGGGGAGGAACTCACCCCCAAAGAGAGCTGTCCCCAGCCCAGGAGCCACTCCCTGAGCCTTCGAGTCACAACTGCCACCCCCTGGGCTGACCAAGAAGCCGGTGTCCTGTGGACATCCCTACTCCTCCACCCCAGGTCCTTCAGGCCGGCCCCTCCTGCCATATTTACCCCCCACCACAGGCTAGAGAAACCTGGATCTACAGCCCCCCAGTTTCCAGCCTTCCCCAGCCGGGAGAAGGAGAGCATGGATAGGTTGCCTCCGTATTGGCCCACAGAAGGCAGACGTTCCCAAGAGACCCCTGAGTTCTGAACATGACAAAACCTTGTCATGGCAGTACATGGGGTGGGAGGAAGGTGGAGGGTCTCACAGGACACTCTCGGCCAATGGGACCAGCTGGGGAGCAAAGTCACAGAGGGCTAAGCCCCTCCTCCCCGAAAGGCATCCATGAGAGTGGAGCGTAAGCCGTTCCTGACCCTCCACTTCCCTCCTAGAAAGGGCTCAAAAGGTAAAAAACAATTTGAGGACAGCAGCAAAGGACAGAGAAAATCATGAAACAGCGGAGCCAGGGTCGCCCACAGGCCAGGGCGCTGGCGGGCCGGAGGCGGTGGGCGCGTTACCCTGTTGTCGGCTAATTCTCGGAGCAGCCGCTCGGCCTGCGCCTTCTCCAGTAGCAGGCTCTGCTCCAGCTCCCCAATGCGCGCGTGCTCCAGCTGCGTCTGGGTCTGGCCCACCCGGTGGGTGGCGGGCGGGACAAGGCAGAGGGCACAGGGAAAGGAAGCCGGAGGAAGAGAGAGAGAGAGAGAGAGAGAGAGAAAGGTGGCGTCATCTACCGTGAACAAGGTTGGAAAATAGGTTACGGAAAGGAGGTGGCTCAGGGAAAGAGAGGAGGTCGGGGGAGGCGAGCCTGCCTCCTGCCCCTCGGTGTCCCGGCTGGGCTTCTTCAGGGGCAGAGGTCAGGCTGCAGCATCCTGCCCAGACTGGGTGGCAATGGGCACCCTGGGTCCCTTTGGTCCCCTCTGGGCAGCCCCTCCCTTTGTAGCTCTGCCCAGGAGCCCCGGCCTGCTCCCACCCTGCGGGCTGTTCTTCATGCCAGGCACAGGATCCTGCACACGGGAGGCCGTCGGGATGAATGAATAAGGAAACGACCTCAGGATTCCTGGCCCCTGGGCCTGTGCTGAAGGTGGACAAACCAAATAAATGGAAGGGTTTAAAAAATATGCCCACACCGTTATGATTCTCCCAGCCGGGAGAGGCTGAGCTGCGCCACCCTCCGCCCAGACCCACACCCGGCCCTGTGGGCACCCACCCGCCAGGACTCCGCAGAGGGTGCCTGCTCTCCCGAAAGCACAAGGACATTTTTGTCCCGGCTCCACAAGCCCCACTTCACACACTAACAAAGCCCCACATTCTCCCCACACCCAGGCTGGCACCTGGGTGTCGCATGACAGGTCTGCGAGCACCCAGAGCAAACTGGGTGCTGAGTGTGTGTTCTCCAGGGAGAAGCAAGAGGGTCCTCCCTGTCTCTCTGCCTGGCCCATCCTTGCCCAGCAGAAGCAAGGTTAGAGCGTGCCTGTGTGGCAGCACGGAAGAGGCAGGCTTGGCAATGGGGCGGGTATCCGTGAACAGGAGCATACGCACCCGACTCTAGCACGGCTGACAGGGACAGTGCAAACCGGCACCGCCCGTCCCGGAAATAGGTCATCAGGGGCTATGGAGATGTTCAAGTCCTCTGGTCTGTGACCTTATTTCTGGGAATTTTCCTAAGAGAACTGAAAGGGTTCCCTCTTCCCCTAGAGAGGGCAGCACACTGCAGAGCTCACGAGCAGCCTCGCTCAGTCTCTCCCAGAAAATTACAGGCTGACTGATGATGGAGGCTCACCCCAGCCTCGCAGGCCCTGTCCCTGCCCTCCTGTCCCTGAGGCGGGCACAATAGCACTGCCTGTGTCCCACACTAGACGGAGCACGGTCATAAATGCCCTGCTGGTGGCCCCACAGGCAAGAAAAAGCCCCCAATTTTACAATTTCAAGGGCAATCTCATCTGGTGCCTCCAAGAGGACCCTGCTCCATCACTTTCAGGATGTCTGGCCTCCTGCTCCGTGGGCTGGAGTCTTCGTCAGGGCACAGGGGCGCTCAGTGGAACTGCTTCTGGTGCTTGCTTAAGATAAATTACACTTAGGAGCTTGGGGGATGGGCAGCCGTAGAGACTAGATTTAAGGTGGGGTGGATGACTTGCCCTTCCTGGTGCTCTAGGGACACAACCCAGGACCCGAGGAGTAGGGGCCACCACACTCCTGCTTCGGTCACTCGTCGGATCCCCTGGAGTTAATGTTCTTGAAACCACCATCAAGGCAGTCTCTTCATCTTGCAACAGAGAGAGGCCACTCCAGAGAGAGAAAGCCATGGACTCAGAATCACACTGAGACTTCGGGCAGTGCAAGGTCCAGGTTCACACCGCTGGACCCCAGAACTGGCGCCGTGTCCCCAACCAGCTTGACTCCCCCGAGCAGAGGGCATGGAATGGAGCACCTCTTGTGGCTGGGGGAGTGAGGTCAGAAGGAGGACAGGCAGGAAGATGGGGTGATGTAGCTGGAGGGGGATCATGTATTCTGGGTTTCATTTTTTACTTTTAAGATGAATGGGGGTGAATGGAACTTTGGGTCAATTTGCTTTCTGGTTACCATGGCTATGGTCATAATAAAAATAGCAGCAATAGGGTTCTATTGCCCTCGAACTGAATTAGCTATCAGTCACTGTCTGTCCTACCCCTGGCCTCGCCCAGCCAGAACCAATTGGATCTGGGGTGGATAGCTGACCTAAAGTCAGCCAGCTCATTGGCTAGCCTGGGACCAATCAGATTCTCCAGAGAGGACAGCTAGTAGATGGTGCTGCTGGAGCCTGAGCAGGGCCAGGCCGCTGCGTGTGTGGTGGAGAGGGAACACATGAGCCAAGGGACGTGCAGACACAGTGAGAGAGACAGACAGACAAAGAGGCTGACCACAGGTCATGAGAAGGAGACCCCTGAGTGAGAGAGAACAGGTGTGGATCCTAATGATGCTTCTTACTCCAGTTCCCTGAACTACCTGTGAGATTTCCCTGTAGCCTTTCCTCCCTGTTGTTAGCTGGACTGGAGTTAGCTGCAGGGGTCTCTGTTCCTTGCACCTATGGGCACTTTTCCCCACAGCCCACCCCAAGCCCTGCAGGAGGCAGCCATCCAGGGGGAAAGCCAGCCAAACATGACCACATGACCCGCCCCTTTGGCTACGAGGGAAACATCCACGCAAACACCCTGACACTGGGCTGGGGCTCCTGCACCAGCTTGTGCCCTGACATCCATCCTTTAAGATCAGGAAGCAAAATATGCTCCAACAGGGGCAGCTGGCAGTGACCCTACGCAGATCGTACATGTCCCTCCCCCACCTGGAGTCATCTTGCAGACAGGACAACTGTTCACATGCTTTTGCTGTGCACTGAAAATTATAGGGTCTTTATGTGGCTCTTTTACAAAATCGGAAGCTGCAATTTCCAATTTGAGCTCAGAATGACCTAGCACAGAGGTTCCCAAAGTGTGGTCTCTAGGCCCGTGTCACTGGGGAACTTGGTAGAAATACACAAATCTCAGGTTCCACCCGAACCTGCTGAATGGCCACTCTGGGGTGGGGCCAGCCTTCTGTAGCAGAACAAGCCATCTGGGCGATGAATTCTCAAGTTTGAGGATCACTGACCTAGTTCAACCTCTTTGTTTTAATTAATTTATTTATTTATTTATTCATTTATTTTCAACCTCTTCATTTCAGAGCAGAGCAAACTGAGGCTCAGGGAGGGAAGAGTCTACCCAAGGCCATCAGGGCAGGTCGGCATGTGGAGAGGACCTAATTCACTGTTTCCTGCACCCCCCCACAGCTCCAGGAGCCCTTGTCCCTTGTCACCTCCTAGGGAGCAGGGAGGGACACAGCAGGGAGGCATTCCTGCCCACCCAGCTGTGCCTCGTGAGCCCTGCAGTCTCTGCACGGTTTGGTGAGGAGGGCCAAGTGGGGTGCTTTGCTAACCGATGTGAGCACCCCTCCCCCAGCTCAGAAGGGGTGGGTTGGATGGAAGAGTGAAAGGGCCACCTGTGCCCAGACCATGTGTCCAGGCATTATAACCAAGGAGCTGATATGACTGGCCACCCTTATGGGCTGAGCTCAGGAGTCAGGAGTTCTGGTCCCAGCGGCTGCTGACTTGCTCTGTTACTGGGTGAGTCCATTTGCCTTTCTAAACCTGTTTCCCCATCTATAAGTTCTGTGACTTATAGAACAAACTACTTTTAGCTAAAATTTTACCTGGAATCCAAGATGAACTAAGGGCCCAAGGGTCACCTTTAGGGTTACTACCCAACAAAGCAGGGAACGACAGCTCAGCCAGTAAATACATCCTCGGGCCTGGCCCTGTAGATGCCTGGTCCACCCCACCCAGTGGCCAACACGGGAAGCACGGTCACTCGGGCTCCTAGAGCTGAGCCACTCCCACCTATGACACCCGAGTCTCTCATGACCTACCCCCCGCCCCACTCTCCCGGGGTATAGCCCTCGATCCTTCTTCATTTCTCCCTCCCAATGCCCAAAGCCCCCCTCCCAGGAGGCCCGGGGTTGCTGCCTGGACCTCATGGCCACTGGTCCTCTAAGGGCTGGGCCTGGGGTGCCATGCAAGCCAGGGGCAGGGCCTTTGGCTGTTACCTCCAGGTCTCCCTTGGTGATGGACTCCTCCTCCACTCGGAACTGCAGGTCCTCCACCTTCCTGCGGGGGAAGAGGCGGATGAGCAGACTTTGCCCAGGTAGGTGGGCTTCCCCAAGCCAGCAGTGGCAAACAGGCGAGGCCACAGACGCCCAGACTCCGCGCTCAGGCCACGGGGAAGGCGCCGTCCCGGTGGCGCAGGCACCTGCCCGAAGCCACGTGGCTGACAGAGCAGAGCCTCCTGCAGACCCCCAGCCCTCCCAACCGCCTGAGCTGGGCCCCAGGCAGAGACGGGGAGCTCCACTCTCCACTCTCCACTGAGAGTGTTTAATGCAACCCTGCCCCTCCCTCCCCCCCAGGGCGGCTGTGGGAATAAATGGAAGAACGACTGAAATGGAAGCGGAGCAATGCTAGCGACCACTCGGTTTTCATCACTGCAGGGAACAGACGCTGCCACATGGGACAGGGCTGGGGGAGGAGAATAGGCAGGCTTTTTACCCTGCTGACTCCGCACTCATCCACAGGCCTCAAAATCGGGGCCCAGAGTCCCAGCCCCCACTGCGCCCTGATGTGGAGGGGGCTACCCTCAGGGGGAGCCATTCACCCACCCGCATGCCAAACACCCCAGGAGAGACGCCACAGGTACATCACAGCTCAGAAAGCTGCTCTTACTGGGGCCTCCTGACAGCTCCCAGCACCCGGATGAGGAAAACTGAGGCCCAGAAAGGGCAAGGAACCTGCCCAAGGTCACCCAACAAGTATAATACAATGTTGGGACTTGCACCCAGGCCCTTCCTGAACACAACTCCCACAGTGTTTTAAAAGTCTGTTTTTGTTTGTCGGCATCAGACGTGTGTTACCATGGGAACCAGATGTGTGGGCCCTGAGGAGCATCTCAGGCAGAGAGAAACAAGACCTCCTCTCCCCAGTCAGATGGCAATGACAGCCTATGGGGCACATGCCTAGCAGGCAGCCCCGAAACTGCCCATGGAGGCGGAGGGATGGAGAGGCAGAGAGGCGGAGACGTGGAGAGGCAGAGGGGCCGTGGGTGGAGGCCGCCAGCTGCATGGGGAAGGGGAGGAAGCCGCAGAAATGTGTCAGCCAGGAGACAAAGAGAGGCTCCTGGGCCACGGGAATCCCTGTCCCCTGTCAGCTCTGATCCACCAGACGCCCCGGGACCAAACCAGGCCAGAAGCCCATCCCCACCAGCCGGCCTGCCTGGGCAGAAAGAATCAGCAGCACAATGAACAGGCCGGTCCCCTCCCAGCTCTGAGCTCAGTTCCTCACCCAGGACAGGCACTATCACCCGTCTCCTAGGCTAACAGTAAGACTGAGACTCGATGTAAAGCACGTGGCATGGGGCTCACACCCAGGTGCGAGGCGTTCCCAGCAGCCTTCTGCTGCGGCTTCTCCAAGTCTCTTGATACGTGAATGGAAATAAAGCCTCTGGGCAGCAGCTATGAGCTCCATGCACGGAACCTGGCCCAGAGGGGTGCTCTGTGGACCTGAGCTGGCTCAAGGGGTGGGGACACTGGGTCTTCTTCACGGTGCGTGTCTCCCCAGGAGCACTGGGCATGAGAGCCAACCCCTCCCCAGGCATCCTCCTCATGGGAGGCTGCCCAGGCTGTGCAAGGCCGGAACAGTGAACCCCGCCGCTGGGAAGAAACGTGGTGTCGCCCTGTGCTCGGCATCATGCTGGGTGCTTTATGGAATCATCTTGTACGTCCTCCCAGCAGCGTGTGGAGACAGGAATCACCACCCTGCTTTACAGACGGATGACGGAGGCCTGCGCAGCTCACGCCACTTGTCCAGGTGACACGGCCTGTGCGTGGTGGAGGCAGGATCTGGCCTGGGCCTGCTGGTCCCGAGCCCGTGCTCTTCCTTGTCACCCTTAAGGAGGCAGAGTAAGAACGTCTGCCCAGGAGCAGGCAGGGGCAGCGCATACCTTCTCTCCTCCTCCAGCTGGTTGGACAGGTCCACCTTCTCCTTCCGCACGCTCTCCACCAGCAGCCGGGCCCGCTGCAGCTTCTCCTCTGCTTCTGCAACATACTGGGCCCCAAGCAAGGGCCAAAACAGGGTCATCCTGCTTCTGGGGACCAGGCACCAGGTCCCCAGACCTGGGGGAGGGTGGGAAGGAGCAGGGGTGGTACGAGGAGCTGGGCCTGGAACCCCAGCCACCCCACCTGCCCTACCAGCCCAAGGTGGACATGGACCGTGGGCCTGACGTGAGGGGCAGGCCCAGCTGAGTGTCTCACCCAGTGGAAACCTCAAGTCCACCTGCTCCCATACCTACCACCCCAATATCCGCCACCTCCCCCAACCCCCAAGGGCCTAAATACTGTCATCTTGTGAAGGCCCCTGTCACAGCACACGTGCGAGCTTGGCTTTATTAATGCCGGTACCCCAGGGAGGGGTGAACTGGCCCTGAATGGGGACAAGAGCCCGGATGGGGCTCTCAGGAAGGTGACAAACATCAAGGAAGAGCAGACATGTGACAGCAGGTGGCTCAAGGCCACGGGCGAGGGCTGACTTCACTGAAATCCAACCCACAAATCTGCTGGGAAGCACAGTCTGAAGTGTGGACAGTTGTATACCAAAAAAATGCACACAAGAGTATTATTTAGAAAAAGTGAGACATTGGAAACAGTTTAAACAACAGCAAGGGCTGACAAGGCTGCAGCCGGGGCAGATGGTGGTGCAGCTGTTCAAGCAGGGGAGACTTTGCTGCGACCTAGAAAATGCTCAAACTAAGGACGTAGAAAAAAGCAGGAGACAATTGATATACAGGTTCTGTTATTTTTTTTAATCCTCACCCAATGATATATTTATTGATTTTAGAGAAAGAGGAAGTGCGGAGGGAAGGGAGAGAGAGAGAAAGTGGCAGATGGAGAAACAGTGATGTGAGAGAGAAACATTGGTTAGTCGCCCTGACTGGGAATCTAACCTCCAACCTACGTATGTGCCCTGACCCAGGATCAAACCCACAGCCTTTTTGGTGTATTGGATGACACTCCAACCAACGGAGGCACCCAGCCAGGGCCGTATCCAGGTTCTTAAAGTACGCGTACCTATCCACTGGAAGGGCATTCTCGAGGAGGAAGGAAGGGTCTTCTCTGCACACACAAGTTCTCCACCCTGGGTGTGAGTGACAACACGCCTGGCCCAAGGAGGCTGCTGGCGCCCTGCAGGTGCCCGCCACCCCGCCTGCGCACCCACCTGCTCGTGCTGCGCCTTGAGCAGGGCGATTTCCTTCTCCACCTCACAGATGTGGCTCGTGGCCTTGGCCACCTCGGCCCGCTCCAGGTCCCGTTCAGCCAGCAGCTGCTCAATGTGCTGCTGCTTCTCCTTCAGGGCCTCTTGCAAGGCAGTTGTGCCTGAGATCTTGCGGGCGTAGCGCGAAGAGGTCTCCGTGAGCTGCGGAAAGGCAGAGCGCAGGCAGGACTCAGGGATCAAGCACCATCCAGATAACCCGCAGCTACCCCACAGGTGGGGGGCCCAAGTGCCTGGATGCCCAGGGTCCTGCTCCTCCTCCTGCTAGTGCCCCCGCCTACTTATGCAGGGGAAGTCCACTATTTCAGATTCAGGAAACAACCCCTCCCAGGGGAGTCACAGCTAAGGCTCGGACTCAAGGGGGGCTCCCTTCTCCGGGGCCAGGAGGAACCTTCCATCCTGGACTGGGCTTGGATAGAAGGCCCTCTGCCCAGAGGCGTGGCCTCACCTCTTCCCCTCACCCAGGGCGGCTTCGGCAACTTTTTAAACCCCCTGCCCTGCACCTGCGTGACCTGCCCTGCATCTGTATGACTCTGTTAAGCATTAACTCCAACGAAAGGGCTTAGGCTACTGACAAATCAGTGACATAAAAATAATGATAATGTAAATGGATCAATTTCCTTTGTCAAAAGAAATACACTTTAATCTTTGTTCAAAAACTCCAAACTGAGGATGCCTGGAGCTAGTGCAAGACAGGGACAGACTGGGACACCTGGATCCCTCTGTCTTCGACCCGCACACACACCCCAGGGTCCCCCTCCCCAGCCCCGCCCTCACCAGGCCACTGCGGCTAGGCCGGCCCCCCACGGAGGAAGCCACGGAGCTGACGGAGCTGATGGAGGAGCTGCTGGGACTGTGGGTCAGCGCTGACACACCCATGGCCATACGCTTGGTCTTCTTGGCCTTGGCCGGGCTGGTGGATGGGAAGCCGATGCGGATCACCTTGTGGATGGGCGCAAAGAGACCAAACTTGGGTGGGCACTGGAAGTACCTGGGGAAGCAAGAGGGACCCACGTTGCCATGATGGCCACACAGCCTGGAGCCTTGCCCGCCTCCCCCACCTCTCAGAGCCCAGCAGAGGGGCTCACCCTAGCGGCCCAATCACCCAGACCCAAAGCCCAATAGATGGGACTCCCAGAAAGGGAACAGAGGCAAGTAGGGTCTGAGATTCTCTGCAGTTGTGAACAGCTGTTGGGCTTTTTTTTTGGGGATGGGGGGAGGTTTGGAAATAACAATGACTGAACTCTGTGCCAGTCCCTTTTCATGAATGCTCATTACAAGCCCCCAACCACTCTGCTATTACCTACATTTCACAGACAAGGAGGCTTTGGCTCAGAGAGGTTAAGTAACTTACCCACAGTCACACAGCACGTCAAGTGGCAAAGCTGGGACTGGACCCCCTAGCTTACTGGGCTCTAAAGCCGACTATGCTTGGCTCCCACACAACATGCAGAGGCCACCAGCCATGTCTGCAGCCCCACTCTCGTGGCTGCCCTTGGACCACCCATGGAGTTCCCTCCATAGAGGCAAGAGCCTGAGAGAGACACTGTGCAGTGGGGTGGGGGCTGCCACCCAGCCTGCCCCTGAATTCAGAAAGCACAAGTTGAGAGAAATATGTCATGAAAACAGGAAGGCAAAGTGTTGTTATGGAAACTCTGGGTGGTCTTCTTCTCTTGAAATCTCTCTGCTCAAGGATCCTACACAGGACCAGAGGGGCCAGCCCCATCCAGTTTCTGACTCACCTTGAAAGTGCCTCCCCATCCCTCTTCTTCCCACACTAAGGCCTGTGCTTGGGCCATCCCCCCAGCCTAATACACCTTCCTTCTCAGAGCGGTCACAGCCTCTCTGGCCACAGAATCTAGCCCAGGGACAGCCATGCATGCATGCAGGCCACTTGGCCTTGGCCCCACATCCCCGACACTGTTCACCCACAGTATCACTGCACCCCACCCCACCCACCGAAATGGGCCCAGACACAGCCCTAGACCCTCTTGCAAAGCAGTCGTGCCTGAGCTCCTGTGGGCAGAGCATGAAGAGGTCTCTGCAAGCATTCCCAGCACTCCCAGCAGTCAATTCCCTCTAATCAGAGACGGCGAAGAACCGGGAACCAGCTGTGAGCCCACCCCTGGTTGCAGCGCACAGTTTGCTGTGTGACTGCCTGTGTCACCCCGGAAATCCCCGCAGGCAGAGACCACCGCCCCTCCTAGCACCTGCACCCCAACTCCACGTGGCCATCAGCATGGCCTCTCTGGCCTCCACGGGGGATGACAGTCCCCTACCTGCCCCCTGTGCTGCTGTGACGGAGGACGGAGGCAGCATCTACACTGTGCTGTCTGGCACAGCCACCCGCATGCTCCACACTGGCCTCCTCAGATGCTCCATCCCGGTCCCCTGTCCCCATCCCAGGCAAAGAGAAGCCCCCGCCCACACCCCTGGGGGAAGCCCACCATACCTGGTGCCCGCCACTGCCCCATCATTCTTCCCAAGGGGCTCGTCCAGCTCTACGCCACACCACTCGCCCTTGGCAAAGTCCGTCTCCCCCACGTACCGCACCACGCCAGTCTTTGTCCCGCCAACCTGTTGGCACACAGGGAGACTCAGGTCTAGAGGATACAATGGGCACAGGCAGAGATGGTGCAGGGGCCCAGGCCCACTCCATCCCTCCCTTCCTGTAAGAGAGAGGGGCACCAGCAGTGAGGAGGGGGAAGGCCTAAGGACGGCTGGGAGGGACACAGGTATAACCAGCGCTTCCCAGGGCTGTCCCACATGAGAGCTTTGGAGGCAGGCCTGCATTCGCCCTCTGCTGTGTGAGCTTGGGCAAGTTACCTGACTGACCTTCAGCAACTTCACCTATAGAAAGGGTGTTTGTGAGGATTAAGTGCTGCATGTGCAGTGTCTCAATAAATTTTATTCTTTTTTTTTTTTTAAGATTTTATTTATTTATTTTTAGAGAGGGAAGGGAGGGAGAGAGAGAGAGAGAGAGAAAGAGAGAGAGAGAGAAACATCAATGTGCGGTTGCTGGGGGTTATGGCCTGCAACCCAGTCATGTACCCTGGCTGGGAATCGAACCTGGGACACTTTGGTTTGCAGCCCGTGCTCAATCCACTGAGCTACGCCAGCCAGGGCTACTTTTTTTTTCTTTTTTAAAGATTTTATTTATTCTTAGAAAGAGGGGACGGAGGGAGAACGAGAGGGAGAGAAACATCGATGTGTGAGAGAAACACTGACTGCTTGTCTCTTCCACGCCTTCAACTGGGGCCTGGCCCACAACCCAGGCATGTGCCTTGACCAGGAATCAAACCAGCGACCTTTCAGTTCATAGGCCAGTGCTCAATCCACTGAGCCACAGAAGCCAGGGCAAATTTTATTCTTAAAAATGGTTCAAAGGATGGTTGCCAGGGGCTGGCAGGAAGAAGGAAACAAAGAGTTATAGTTTAATGGGAACAGAGTTTCAGTTTTACTTGATGAGAAAGATGTATAGATCGGTTGGTTGCATGACAATGTGAATATACTTAACCCTACTGAATTGTACATTTAATGGTTAAGAAAGTAAATTTTATGTAATGTGTATTTTATCACAGGTGGAAAAAAAACCTCACAGGACAGGCTAGTATGAATATTACTATAAAACAGTTATATTTTCAAAATTAAAATTATTTATACATAGAGTCAAATGCTCCCAAAACCTTAAAAAATCCTAGAAGTTTCTCTACCTTTCTCCAAAAGCAAAACTTTATTAACTCTTTAAGCTGAATTTTTTGGTATTTTACCTCCATACTTCTAAATAACATGCTTATATTGTTCCTTCTTGCCTTTTCAATTGTGGGTGCCATTCATCGCCGTCCCATCAAGGAAGGGCGGTGTTAGGTCCCCATCACCACTGCATCACACCCGCCTCCGGGCCGCCCGCCTCGTTGCACGAGGAGCTGTCTTAATGTGACTGGACCGGGTTTACAGTGCCGTGACCGCGTAAACACGCCTCCCAAAAGGAACAGGAGACTGCACTCGCTGTTCCTTTCCTGCGCAACTTTTACCCTACAGATAATAACTGTCTTGTATGATTGTTTGCTTGCCTAGTTTTCGTGGACTTAACTCTACTTCAACCCAAACTCTTTCAACAGTCTAACTCTCCTGCCAGGATGTCCAGAGGCATTGGGAGTTCCACCCAGCTCTTTCCGAAGAGGACTTTTCCGCTGCCGACGGACTGGTTCCCGGCCCCTCAGCTGGGGGCTACGGCCTGGGGCTTCTCACCACCATCACTCTGAGAAACCCCTTTGCCTTTCTCCTGTGCTGGACCCCAGGGTTTCCTGGGTCCTATGTCTTCGCTTTTCCTAGGATACTCTCTTATTTTGGTAGAGCAAATCCTCCCATAGTCTCCTAAGAAAAAGTGCACGAGGAAATAAAATATATGAGCCTTTGCATTACTGAAAATGGTCTATCCTCATTTTGGGGGGGGGGTAAATTCACATAAAATAAACTTCACCATTTCATAGTGTACAGTCCGGTGGCTTCTAGCACATTCACAGCCACCGCTGCGATCCAGGTCCAGAACACCTTCATCACACCAGAAAGCAACTCCGTGCCCAGCAGCAGTCGCCGCCTGGCTCCCCCACCCCCGCCCCCGCCATCCACTGGTCTACTTTCTGTCTTGAGAGTTTTGCGTATTTGCATATTCTGGGTGTTTCCCGCAAGTGGAACCATACAACAGGTAACCTCTGTGTCTGACTTCTTTCGTTTAGCATCCATGTTTATTGATGTCAGTACTCTGTTCCTTTTTATGGCCAAACAATATTCCCTTGTATGGATTACACCACTTTTTGTTCATCCATTCAGCCACCGATGGACACTTGGCTTGTTCCCACCATGGTTATTATGAATCATGTTGCCGTGAACATTCACCTCCAAGTTGTATGAACACCCGCTTTCGATTCTCTTGCTACACTCACTGGTAAACGAGTTTGGCTGGATCTCTTCCTTCAGAATTTCAAAGGCTCCCTCTGTGTGTTCTAAGAATCCAGTGTTGCCGTTGAGAAGCTCAAAGCCGTTCTGAGTCCCGATCCTTTGTGTGAGCCTGTTGCCACCCTGGAAACCCGCAGGGCTCTCTCTGTGTCCCAGGGCTGTGCGGTGTTCAATTAGTGTGGGCCTCTTCCCGCCCCCTTCCCTGGGCTCCCATGGGTCCTTCCAGCCAAGGAACCCTTATCAATCCTGGGGGCTTTTCTTGAGTGCTTACGTGACTCCCCTCCTTCTTTCCTCTGACCCCTTGCTCCAACCACTCCCACTGAAGTTGGATCTACTGAACAGATTTTCTGAGAGTTACACTCTTCTCTCCTGTTCTGCACATTGTGGTTCTGTTCTCTGGGAGATTTCCTTAAATGTATCCTCTGATACTTCCGCAGAGTTTCTCATATCTGTAATCAGATCTTCCATCTCCCAGAGCTCTTCTGTTCCCCGAATATTCATATTCACACATTCAGTGGTGTTCTGCTAGGATTTCGTGGGTATATTGCTTCTCGTTTCAAAAAAGACCAGCTGTTCTTCCCAGAGAAGCTTCTCGTGCTCTCCAGCAGGCAGGGCAGAGGCTCAGCAGCCAGCATCCCAGGAGGAGAGGGAGGGAGAGGCCGGTAGGGAAAGGGGCTCAGCCTTCAGGACAGAAACATTCATTTAATCCTCATTTTTCAGGCCAGCATGCCTGGGATTCCTCCAGGCAAAGACTCCTGGCCCTCTCAGGAGACAAAGTGTCCATCCCAGACATCTGTCTGCTAGAGGGACAGAGGGACGGTCACTGGGTAGAAGGGAGCAGGGATGAGCAGGGATGGGGAAGCGAGAGACACTTCCGACTGGTTCTCTGGTTTCTGGCCCTGACATCAACCCCGTTTCCAGAGGCCGCCCCGCAGCCGATTCCCGACCCCGGGGTTCCTGAGAGAACCCTGGACGGCTTCTCTGCTTCCCTCCTGCTGCCTGTGGGCTCCACAGTGCTGGGTGTGGTTTCATTTCTGCCTCTCCTCTCCTGCGTTCTTTGTCCGTGAGGGTTCAATACCTTATTTTTTTATTGGGTTGGCCAGAAAGTCTGTGATTTTTTCCATAAAATAAAAGACACATTTTCATTTTCACTGATAACTTTATTGATTTGGCTTGAGTGTGTCAGCTGTCTCCTGTGTGGTACAACACAGATTGTTCTCAATTAATGTCTTAATTTGATCGCTATCAACTTCATCGGGTCTCCCCAACCGCAGAACATTGTCCAATGAGACAAATCTCTAGCATGAAACTTCACAAACCGCTTTTGACACGTTTGATCAGTCACAGTACCTTCTCCATACACTACACAAATCTTTTTTTTTTTTTTGCATTTCAGTTGCATTTTTACCTTTCTTGGAATAATGAAGCATGATACGCCAAAAATATTGCATATTTTCTTCCATCTTTAATATTAAAATGACTGCACAAAAATTCACCATTTTGATAAGTTTTTTTTTAATGTACACTGGCATGACAGCTGCCACAATACAATCTAACAAAACTGTTTCAAATGAAGTTACAACTAAGGGCTACTAGAGCCATCTTATGGGAAAAAATGAACTTTTTGGCCAACTCAATATTTATTTATTTTACCCTCCCCTGAGGACATACTTATTGATTTTAGCGAAAAGGACAGGGGGAGAGAAAGAAAGGGAGAGAAACATCAATGTAAGAAAGAAACATTGATGGTTGCCTCTCATATGCACCCTGACCAGGAACAAAACCTACAATTCAAGCATGTGCTCTGACCAGGAATCGAACCCATGATCTTTAGGTTTATAGGATGGTGCCCAACCAACTGAGCTATACCAGTCGGGGCTAATATCTTTTTTAAAAAAATCCCTTCACTGTTTTTCTAGTACAGTTCACGGGAGAGGAAAGTAAATGTGTTTATCTACCATGTTTATCTGAACCCAGGTATGACTTTCTAACTGTTACTTTGTCAGCCACCCCTAAGCATGCCCCAGGTGTACCTGAAAGGGACCAGCTCCCTAATTCAAACTTGCTCCACTCCCACCATTTCCTAAGGGCTGACTACACGCCAGGCACGGAGAACTGAATTTGAAACTCACTAAGGCGGGCAGTGCACCCTGTTCCTGGATGAAGAGGCTGAGGTTCAGAGCAATCGAGCAGGAAAGTCCGGCCAGCCTCACTCTGCTGCCCCCTCAACCCCAGCTGGGCTCAGCTCCCAGGCCCCCCACTGTGGGCCCCTTCTCCCCTCAGGTGGGAAGCCATCTCTCAGGACACTGTTCCCATACCTAACCAGGCCAGCCTGGAGGGACGCAGCCCTATGGAGAACGCAGCGGCCCAGCGGGGAAGGCCCAGCGGGGAAGGGTCAGCGGGGCAGACTGCCCGGTGGGTGGGTGCACACTGAGTTATCTGCAAGGCTGGCCTGGTCTTGGCTAGGAGCTTGCAGATATGCAGAGAGTAGGTGCCCGCAATACAGGTGGTCCTTTGAAAAGGTCCCTTGGCCCATTCCTCTCAGGATGCCTCTGTGGCCAGTACGTGAAGGGGCAGAGACTTCACCTGTGTGGAGATGCTCCACGCAGATCCTGTCTCAAGGAAGGCCTTGCAGCCCTGTGTTGAGCCCCAGGGGACTGGCCTTTGCTGCAGGACCCCCTCACCAGAGATGACGCCCTTGCTGGGGCTGCGACACCTGGGGACTGAGCGACACAGGGCCAGAAAGGCCAGACACCTAGGCTCCACACGGGGTGCTATGATGGACAGTCTCGCTCCAGCATGCCCCCTGGTTGGCCAAGGCCCGTCTGGTCTGCACTGTAGTCTGATTTCTTCTGTCCATCTTCCACAGACACTAAAATCCCTAATAAGCATCTGCACCCCAGACCCACCTCAGCAACCACTTCCGGAGAACCCAATGTACCATGGCAACCCATCTGCCAGCTGACGTCTTTGGGGGTCAGAGACCCCTCCCACCACCTGGTGCTGACATCTGTCTCCTTGGGGCTTTGGCCCTGGGGCACCTCTTGGAATCACAAGCAGCCAGCCAAGCCTCTTCCTTCCTGAGATAGCTTTCTCTGTTCCTTGCTGACTGTACCCCGTACTGTCAACTGTAGGGGACCAAGACATTTCCATTCCCCTACCCAGACTGCTGGACACACTAAAGGTGGAGGATACAGGCAACATTCCTGGGCTGGTAGGCAGAAGCCCCGAGTCCCCATCCCAGCCTTGCCTATGGTCTGCTGGGTGGCTCTGAGCCAGTACTGGCCCTCTCTGAGCCTCACCATCCTCAACCATACAACAAACAGGGCCTGGTGGCTCCTGCCCCAGCAGGCCGGTCTATGAGTCTACATCGGCTCTCACCGGTCAATGACCCTCCGGTGAGAGTGTCTTCCTAACCCTTCCTGTCACCAAGTCTCAGCCTGCCCTCTTGGTTCCTGCTTCTCTGTAATTGCAACCTGGAATGTCTTATCTTCCATAACCTCAATCCTAAACTGGTGGCTGCATGGCTGGCCCCTGAGGCTGTCACACCAGGCCATGCTACCTCTGAAACCGACCTCCCAAAAACCCCTGCCGACAGACCACCACTCAGGAAGGGCTTTCAGGACCATGCCCTGGGGGTCCTGCAGGCCCCAAGGCAGACACGCATGGCAGATCTCTGTCTTGGGTCAGCCAGGCAGCTAAGACCCCTCTACACCATTACCCAGGCCTGGAAAGTGTCCAGGACCAAAGGCGGTGGAGGGCTACCCAAGGCAGAAGGAAATTTAGAGCTGGCCTGGGGTACCAGGCTCCCACCGGCCTGGGTTCTGCCTCAGATCTGCCTGGCATGGTATAAAAAGCTGTATGACTTCGGACAAGTCACTTCGCCTCTCTGCTCCCACCTCTGCCAGGAGCTCCCACCCCAGACACCCAGGACCCTTGAATGCTTATCTAGAGCAAGACCCCAAACTTGCCCAGGCCAAGCTTTGAGAGAACTCGGGGAGGGAGGGTTTCAGAAGAGGACATTGGGCGGAGCAGAGCAGATCGGTGCTGGGGGAATTTCAGGCACTAGCCTGACTGGTGATCTGTGTTTGTACTGGGGCTGTGGAGGGGCAGAGGGTGCGGAAGGCCAGGACAGGGCAGCCGGCCTGTGGGCCCAGCTCGGCTGCTTCCACCCTGTGTGCTATGGGAGACTCCAGTCTCTGAGTCTCAGGCCTCAGTCTGTGAAATGCAACGTTTGCTTTCATGGGAGACTCTGAAAACGAGAGGTGATCCTGCAGCCCAAAGCACAACTCCAAACTGCGCCGGAAGCTCTGTCTCAGGCAGCGTGGGACACGATCTCCAACACTCAAGTAACACTATTCTGGGAAGTGCGGTGTGTCAGGGTCAGCCCGGACAGGGTCTGGGACAGGACAGGGTCAGCCCGGAAGGACAGGGTCAGCCCGGAGCCACCTGGCCACCCGGGCCCTGGATCTGGCACAGCAGGTCACGGCCTTATTCTGTGTACCTTGCCACTCCTAGCCCAGGTCTGGTTCACAGCAAGTGCCAGGAAAACAATCCTGCATTCAGACTGTAGAAGGATGGATCCAGGCTCTGAAGGACTTGGGGGCCACTGCCCCCTTCCAACCTGGCCCCAACTGCTGGGAGCACCAGAGAAGAGGGGACCCCTGGTAGGAAGACTTGGCTAGAGAGCCCTTCAGTTCCTGCAGCCCAGTTCCCTTCTCCACAGCAACACCGAGCACTCTCCACTATAGTTCATTAGGTGTCTGAACCAATCACCCGAACCTCGGCCGGGGTCTTGAGCACCCTGGTCCCTGGCCTTTTCCAGTGTAGGCCTGGCACATCCACGATGGTGGCCTAGGTAAGTGGATATTATCAACGACAGCTAACACTAAGCATCAGGCACCATGTAAAAGCAATACACTTGTTAATGCATTTTAACTTATGAGGGAGGTACTATTAAAATTCCCATTTTATAGATGGGAAAACAGGCTCAGAAAGGTTACGACGCCTGCCCAGGGTCACAGAATGACAGTCTGCAGAGCCCACTTAATCTGTTGTCTCCCTGGTCCCTCTGTGTGGCTCTAACAAGGAGTGGGCAGCCTGGCTTGGACCCTACCCGAGCCCCAGAGTCCCCTCCCTGCCAGCCCCCAGGGTCCAGCTTGCCCGCATGGGGTGCAGCGGTTGGGGAAAGGGACTCACCAGTACTCGGTCTCCCAGGCGCAGGTCCTTGTCGCCCCGCTTCACGGAGCCACTGTCCGAGAGGTTGGAGCCCGACTCGTTGCCTGTCTTGACAGAGCTGTTGAGGACGCTCTCCCGAAGGGGGATGACGCGGCTGGTCAGCGGGGGCGTGGCCGTGCCCGAGTGCAGCGACAAGTTCTGGGCGGTCAGCGACTCCACGGAGTGGGCGTCGCTGCCCGAGCCCTCGGCGGTGGGCTGCCGGGTCAGCTTGGAGGGCCGCGTGAAGATGCCCTGCAGGGCCGGGCACTCGAAGTAGCGCACTCCGCCCACGGCACCGTCATTCTTGCCCACGGGCTCGTCCAGCACCACGCCCGCCCACTGGCCGGGCGCGAACTGCGTCTCGCCCAGGTACTGCACCACGCCTGGCTTCACACCGTTCACCCACACCCGCTCGCCCACCTCAAAGTCCCCCACGAAGTCATCGCCCACCTCGGCTGCCTTCGGGCCAGGCTTCTCGGCAGCGACAGGTGCGGCCACGGCGGAGGGGCCCGAGGCCTGCTTGTGCAGGGGGGAGCCTGTGGGGCGAGCAGAGAGGCAGAGGTTAGGGCTGGGTGCGAGCTGGAGGGTGTCAGAGCCGGCCACCTGGTGGGGAAACTGAGGCAAGTACAGCTGGCAGTGTGGCCCTGAGCCAAGGTCTCATTCCAGGTGGGCCTTGAGCAGTCCCGTCTCTCTCTACTTGTGCAACCCCTCTGGAAAGTTCTAAGGATTAAAAGCTCAGGAAACTGCCTCCTCAGAAGCAATACTTTCCATTGCTCAGGGTCATTCAAACTCAAAGGCCAAGAGTGAACCCATTATTGAGGGTCACAAGCTGCCGCCTCTCTCCCTAGGTGGGCTCACACCTTGGGAGTGGTCTCAGTGCCCTCCATCCTCTTCTCCAGACAGCCCTGGGACCCACGAAAGGGCTCCCCACCTGTTCCTTGACAGCTGGCCACAGCCACAGACATCTTGGAGCAGAGAAAGGGAGAGCCAGGAAAACCCTCTGACTCCAGCCTCAAGCCTCCCCTCATGCCCCCCCTCCCTCCCAAGCCTGAAGCCCCAGGGCTGCAGAGACCAGGAAAAGTGGGAGGGAGGAGGGAGCAGGTGCGTAACCTCATTCCTAGGACTGAACTTGGGACTCTCTGGCCTGAACTGGGTCCCCTGCCCTCCTTATAGGAAGCAGACCCTGAGGCTTAGAGAGGTAAGGGCTTTGCCAAGGCCACAACAGAAATGGGACTTGAACTCCAGGAGAGCCTGCCTCCCAGTCTCCAGTGTGCCCCAGACACCGAAAAGGAAGGGAAGGGAAGTGACTTGCTCCCGGTCACTCAGGTAATGACCCCACCATGCTCCGTGTGTGTCTGGCTCTGGGCCCTACGCTCCTGGCTAGGCGGGAGCTCAGGACGCCTGCCTGTGTGCACCTCAAGGTCTGGAGGCTGCCCTTCCTGCCTGCCAGACCAAGCATCGAGCGGAAGGAGGTCTCATCTTTCTCCTCCCCTACTCCAGAGGCTGATGGGCTTGTGAAACATGGATGGGGACAGGAGGCGAGCAGATACTGAGACTCCCCCATCAGAGATGCCTATGTTTCTGGTCCTTTCCACGGATAGCCTGTGGAGGGGGCAAAGGGCCGCAGCTCCCACCTGAGTCCTCCTTTCATCCAAGGCCAAGGAGCCCTGGGCCCAGGTCTAACTTGATACCACCTCAGGGCTGGAAGCCAACCCCTAAGAACAGAGCTTCCAGGGACCAGGAAGCCACACCCAACCTAGGCAGGCCCCACACACGAGGCCAGCAGGAAGGTTCCCCCCTGGGCACTGGCAGTGGTGGTGGGAAAGCACGTGGCTGCCAGGCCTGGGCGGCCAGGACGGGGGTCCTGACCGGGAGGGAAAGGGGGCCAGCTCTCACCTGTGAGCTGGGCTGCTGGGATATGAGTGAGCTCCGCTGCTGAGTTTGTTCATCAGCACCGTCACCACACCCACCACACCCACCACGGAGGCTCTGCGCCAAGAGGCTGACACATAGCAGCTCACCTGACCCTCACAGCTAATCCTGCAAAGTGACTGTGCCGTCCCAGTTTTACCGAGGAGGACACTGGGGTTCAGAGATGCCAGGTGCCTTCTCTGAGCTCCTCAGCAGCGAGCAGCAGGGCCGGGCTCTGACTGAAGGCTCAGGCTCCGGGTACAGGGCACTTCCAGTCATCTAACAACTGTGCACCAAGCACCCGCCAGGCCTGGCCCCAAACTGCAGTCACCTCAAATCTCGGACTCCTCTGAATGGACTTCTTTCCCCCGGAATCCGGCTGAACCCTACAGTTCCCTACACTCAGGAAATAACCTCATCTTTTACTTCTCCCTATGTAAGGAAGTCCCCTTCCGTTTCTTGTTCAGAGGAGGACCCTGAGTGGGACCCTGGTTGGGGGCCCCAAGGCTCTCTTCTGCAACCGAGATCCCGTGAGGCGGAGGGAGTGGGCCCTGGCGCCCCACAGACCTGCTCTCGAGCCCGGCTTCCCCGGCGCTGCCTGTGCCTCCTCGCCTGCACGCGGCCCTGGGCCGAGGTGTGACTGCAGGGACGGTGCCAGCCTGGCCTACACACGTGCCCATGAGTGCTGACTATTGTTATTTTCGTGAGCACAAGTTATACAAAAACTAAGGGACTAGAAAACAGTGAAAAGCCACAAAAGGTCCAGGAGGCAGAAGAAGGGCCTCCAGGAAGGTTCTGGTGACCTTGGGCTAGTGGCTCTGCCCCTGCTGTCTGAGTAAAACAGACAGCAGAGGCCGAGTGTAAGTTGGCCAAGACAGGCCCAGTCCTGCTGGTTCCCTGAGCCTGGGCCGAGCTCCTGGGAGTCCTCGGTCCAGATCCGGGACAATCCTGTGCCACAAGGAGCTTCTGCTGGGATCTGGGAATGCTGCCCACTCCCCACAGTGGCTGTCCACCTCACTGGGGCAGGTGGGCACCTTCCTTAGGCAGCACTGCTCTGAAAAGGAGCCAGAGGGGAAGGAGGTCACAAGTTAGGTGGTGCCCTGGACTCCAGCCCCATGGTAACAATGCCCAAGGAGCCTGTGGGGCCCACCAACAATGAGGTGTCAATGTTTTATTAAAACGGCAGCTACCATTATAAAGTGCCTACTGCATGATCCCAAGGGACTAGGGACTTTTTATATATTATATTCTTATCTCGCAGATTAGAAAACAGAGGTTATGCCCTGGCTGGTGTGGCTCAGTGCGTTGAGTGCCAGCCTGAGAACCAAAGGGTTGCTGGTTCGATTCCCAGTCAGGGCACATGCCTGGGTTGTAGGCCAGGTACCCATTTGGGGGTGTGGGACAGGCAACCTATCAATGAGGTCAATGTTTCTCTCATGCATGGATGCTTCTCTCCTCTTTCTCCCTCCCTTCCCCTCTCTAAGAAAAAGAGAAAAGAAAGAAAGAAAGAAAGAAAGAAAGAAAGAAAGAAAGAAAGAAAGAAAGAAAGAAAGAAAGAAAGAAAGAAAAAGAAAACAAGAGGTTATGAAACTTGCCCCAAGTTACCTGGCAGGCGTCAGCGCCGTCCCACACCCACTTCTAGGCACTCCCCTGCGACGAGGGCTGCGTGACCCCTGCTCACTGAACTGAACAGCTGTGGCCCAGGTGAGAACCTTTTTCCCTGCCTGACCTTTCGCTTAAAGAACAAAGGAGAGTCCCAGGTTGGGGGGACTCCGTTTTTCTTGGCTATTCTTGGCAAAAAGCTGCCTACTCAGCTGTCCTCCTCCCCAGCTGTCCCAGCCCAGCAGAACCTCAGGTATTCTCCTTTCTTCCCCACCCCTCCCCTCTAGGGGCCCCAGGCCCAGGACCAGTTGTTTCAACAGCTGCTGAAATCCAGGTCACAAGCCCGGGGCAACCCTGCTCGGGTGTTTCGTTCCATTTTTCCTCTTTGGTGCCCTTGGCTGCCCGTCCGTCTCACAAGGGCAGACCCTTGTCAAACCCCCTCTCACACCGGGGAGCTTTCAGTGGCCTGAGGTGGAGAAGGCATGGCAAACCCCTACAGGGCCCCCTTCCCCCCAGGGAGCCATTATAACACACTGGCCAGGCCCGGCCAGGTCCCGTCCCATATCTGGGCCTCGGTTTCCCCACGGGACAGCAAAGAACTATGTCAGAAACAGCCAGGGTCCCGGCCGGCAGCGATATTCTGTGGGTGCCACCTCTCCTCCTGGAGGAGGTGTTGTGAGTACTCAGAGCTGTCGGAGGGACCTGGCCGCACCTGCACGGCTCTGAGGCAGGCTCTGGGACCTGAGCCGGAGTGTGGGCTTTGCTCCCTCCGAGTTCCTGTACAGAGCGGCAGCAGCTCAGCAAACCACCAAGAAAGCAAAGGGTAGCGACAGATTTAAACCTCACAGGAGCAGCTGATCCCTTCCTTCCCAGACGCAGGCATGAGGGAATTTATTGCCGGTTTCAAGTTCAAAGTAGAACTCTGGTGAAAAGGGCTAATGGACATGGTGCGGAGTGGCAGCAGCTGGTAGCCTGGTCCAACAGTGGAAGGGGGACCCAGATAAGAAGGCCCCCTTCCCTCCTTCCACAGGGGCTCAAGTCCTGCCTTGCTTGGGGAGGTGGAGGCAGGTCTTTTCCACGCCTGCCGAACCTCAGCCAGCAGGGACCCCCTTTACTGGGCACCGAGTGTCATGCTGGGGAGGTCGGGCATGACAAAACTCGGGCCCAGCAGGGCGGTGGCGTGCGGAGAACAAGAGGAACACAGCTATAGCTGGGCTGGCCACCTGAGGAAGGGACCGAGATCTGAGGGCTCAGGCTTGAGAAGGCTCAGGGCTGGTTGGGGTAGGAGCACCTCCCCAGCCTCGGCCCCAGACGGCCCCAGAGCTTGCCCCTCACTTCCCCAGGGAAGCCGTCCCTGACCGTCCCTGACCGCTTCATCTACAAGCCGGCCCACCCACATCACCCTCTACCCCTTTATTCTTCCAGGGGGTTACTCCCCATCTTCACCCGCGCACGTCTGCCGCCCTGACTTAACCCACAGCTCCAGAGGGCTTGGCTTCCTCTCCAGCGCCCAGCCTGGTGCCAGGTCGCAGCCCCCGTGCCCGCTGAGCTGACTGCTCAGGGCCAGGCCCATTCGCAGAAGCAGGAGCCACGGCGGCCCTGCGCTGGGTGCGCAGAAGCTCCGTGTCCGTAGGTGCTGGCGTCCCTTCGGTGGGAAAAGGAGGCTCACTCCAGGCAGCTTCGGTTGCCATAGCCACCCTTCGAGCCCGCACCTCCTGGAGCCCTCCCTGTCTCTCCCGTGTTTGCAGAACAGCGCTTTTCAACTTTTTTCATCTCACGGCACAAATAAACTAATTAATAAAATTCCGAGGCACACCAAAAAATATATTTTTTAACCAACCTGACAAAAAAATAGGTAAAATTTTGATTCAGTGACACCAGGCAGCTGTTGTGTTGGCTGTTGTCATGTTTTTTATTAGACAACCTAAGGGAAGAGAGGTCAGTGCCCCTGACTAAACAGACAAGTACTGCATGTTATAAAAATTCGTGTAGCACACCAGTTGAAAATTGCTGTTCTAGAAGAAAGCTAAAAACCCTCTTCTCTCCCTGGCTAGTGTAGCTCAGTGGATTGAGCACAGGCCTGCGAACCAAAGGGTCGCCAGTTCGATTCCCAGTCAGGGCACATGCCTGAGTTGTGGGCCAGGTCCTCAGTAGAAGGCATGTGAGAGACAACCACACATTGATGTTTCTCTCCCTCTCTTTCTCCTTCCCTTCCCCTCCTAAAAATAAATAAAATCTTTTGAAAAACAAACAAACCTCTTCTCTCTTTAGGAGCAAACACCCACCACCCTTTGGTCTCCCCTGGACTTGCCTCCCTGCCCTGCCCTCTCCCAACAGAGGCATCCACACCCCCAGCCCACAAAACAGCAGCTTCCCCCTCCACCCAGTCTCTTTCCCTCTCTCTAGTTAAAGGTTTATTACACAGATCATTTATGTCCGCTGCAGAAAAATTAGAAAACAGAGGTTACTGATTTTTGAAAAAAACTAAAGCACCAGTAGTTCCATCACACAAACGTAACAGTTAACACCTTGACGTATGTTTTTCTGGCCTCCATCTTGCGCGTGTACATGCATCTATAGGCATAGCTAAAAAGACAAGCAGGGCCGTGTTTAGCTATTACTTGGCATTCTGCGCTTCTCGAGGTGGGTATTTTTCCATCTAGATTCATCTAGAAGGAAGTGGCTCCACCCACTGAGACTCTGCTTCCCAGGCCCTCCCTGACCCTCAGCGCCCGGCCCCTCTCCGCTATGGACACCGCTCGTGGGAGGATACTGCTGCCCCCTCCCTACAGGGCGGTGGTTCCTTCCCGGGCCTGTGGGTCCTGCCCTGCTGTCCACCCTCCTCTGAAAGCTCCCTGATCTCCCCACAGACTGGGGGCCTCCCTGCGTGCCCCGGTGGTCCTCCCCCGCAGGCCGTCTCCGCGCACTCCCCTTCCCACCTGTGTTCTGGCCAGTGGTGCGCGCCAGCTCTCTGGGAGAAAAATAAATGCATAGCCTGATTTGTAGTGTTGGCCAATTTCCATGGTGTAAATTCCCCCACCATGGCCAATTTCAAACTACCAGCATGCTATCTATCACTGAACACAGAGTAGGAGACATCATTATATACTATTTCCACCATAGAATAAATAACCTCAAAAACACAGATATTATAAATCTTACTATTGGTGAATAGTAGTGAAATAACAGAAGTATTAGTGGTATAAACATGAGCAGAAGTACTACTGTTAAGCCATGAGTTTTTAATGTTACCTATGTTTTTAATAGAATTTATTTAATTGTAAGCCCATAGAATCTGATTTTTAAAAATAGCGGCTGTGTTTAACAACTGGCTGATAAAATTCCTCCAATTTCACAACTGGTTCTTGTGAGCCCGCATGGCTTGGCGCCACCACACCACCAGTCCCAGCCCGGCCCACGCCCTGGATGGGCGGCCCCCCTGAGACCCGCCGGAGTTCCCTATGTGCCCCATGAATAAGGGAAGGAAGAGGAGACAGAGAAGCACCGAGAGCAGGTGGGGAGCAGCGAGAGGCAGGAGAAATGTCCTTCTCCGGCCAGTATCTGGGGACCCTGACCTACAGTAAGCTCCTCTATTATCCAAACCCCTCCTGAAGCCTTAGCTACTGCCTATATGCTGACTTACTTCTGCTTCTTTAAAGACACACAGTTGATTATCAAGCAACCTTTAAAAATAACTCTTACGAGGGAAAGTGCTTCTGACATGACAAGGAGGAAGCAAGGTTTGGGAGTGTCCCCACGCACAGCGCTGAGGCACGAATGCCGGGGGCTAGGGGTGTGGGGACGCAGGGAACAGGACAAAAGGGAATCAATTTGGAAAAACACAAGTGAGCCTTTGCAGGGACCCACAGGGACAGAAATGCTGCGAAGGGTGCCCTCTGCCCCCGAGAGCCCAGAGGGACCAAGGCAGACTGTGCTAGGACCTGGTCGCCTGAGGAGCCAGCCGGTCAGTTTCTAAACGTCCCACAGAACACGGTTCAACAGGACGTTAACCGTATAATGAAAAACACTTTAATCTCCAAACTCACACGAGCTGGAGAACCAGTGGCTTAAACAAAGTTAAAGTTGTGCTGCTGCGGGACTTTCCAGAGCCTTGAACGTGCCCTGGGGCCACTTAGGAGGGACTATAAATAAGGTGACCACAGGATGCATCAGCCAGAACCAGGCACCTTGGAGAGAAAGGGGTGTAACCAACACAGCACCATTCCAAGACCACAGGAGCAACCCAGGGCTGTCCCAGGCAGAGCACGGTCACCCAGCCCCAAGTGCAGCCTCCTCCTCTGTGTCGCCTGAAGAAACCAGCCCTGCCGGCCCATCAGACCAGCTCCGAAGGCCCTTGCTGGCAGCCACCCCGCAGGGCCCCATTCTTCCCTGGTCTGCAGAGCCTGTCTCCCGGGATGCGAGAGTGTGCACCTGCACCCCCCCAACACAATACCACCTCCCCTTTCCATCCTCAGAGCCTGGGGACCACGCTGAAATGCAGGCTAGCCAGGATGCTGAGCTGCCCTCCCTGCTGGCCCGAAGGCAACATACACAAATGCCCACACACCCCGAAGCTGCTTTCTGCTCTAAGACCCCCCTCCCCAGCAGGTGCTCATGGCCTAGGTCATGAGGGAAGGGATGAGGCCCCCGTGGCACTCCTCAAGGGAGCCGGCTCTCCCACCGTGAGACCCCCAGCCCAGTTCACCTGATGTCCGTCCTGATGACACCCACCAATATGGCCTCCAGGGAGGGCTGAGTCCACCCCTCCCAGCCCACCCTGACCAAGGCAGGGCCCACCCCATCTGGCCATCACAGGCACTGGGCACCCCCCGCTGTGCCGCCTCCAGCCAGCCATCCCTGGAGAAGGGACCACAAGGGCCTCAGGCCCAGGGATGATTGCTCATCATCCCTCCTGAGTCAGATGGAACTCAGAAGTCCCCCTCTGGTCCCCCTACTCCCAAATCAGGAGGGTGAAGCCCCACCCAGCCGACTCAGCCAGGGTCCCAGGAAGGAATACGAGGGTGGCTTACCCTGGAAGGAGCAGAGCCAGCTCCCCATGGAGAAGCCCCGCTGCGGCCACACACGGCAGGCAGTGCTGGCAGCCGGGCCCCCACCCCTGGATCAATACCAGCGACGTCAGGAGCATTAGGAGGCTTGGCTCCCCCCTCCCCCCACAGCCCAGCCACAAGAAAGCTGGCTTGGCTTTCCCCATCCTGATGCCATTAAAAAGTTTAGGATGTGGTTGGGGAGAGCCGGAGAGGCTGACCTTGAAGGCAGTGAGTGCTGCCTGGGGCTGGGCTGGCTCTGCGGGAGCCAGGACTGGAAGTGGTCCTGGTTCTGCCCAGGTTTGCGCAGCACCCAGGCCACGTCGCTTAAAATGGGCATACGCCTCCTGTCCTCCCAGGGAGCGTGGGCACCAAGGTGAAAGGCAATCCTCTGGGGATGGAGCGGGGTGGGGTCAGGGACTAAGAGTAGAGGCCAGCTCTGGGGGCTGCATCTGGGGCAGGTCACGCTGGCTGCCACATCTGGAGCCCCCAGAGGGTGCAGGGGTGTCTGGGCCCAACTCAGTAAGCCAGACCTCAGAGCTCTGGGACCGGCCCTGTGTGGGCCCTTTTGGGGAAATCAAGATACAGGTAGTGAATCTCACCCCGAGCAGCTGGCTCCCCGTCTGAGGGGGAATCCCACGCACTCTTCCTTGACCCTATGTCCGGGGTCAGCAGCGTGAGGGAAGGCTGAAGGCACACTGGGGGACAGCCATGACCAACCTAATCAGAACAGCCCACTCCTCCCACCCGGCCCACCTGCCCGGGGCGTGAGCTGAGTGTGTGCAGCTGGGACTGAACTTGGGGCCCCAGGCACCCCACCTCTGGGGTGGGACAGCAGGTGCCAGTGGCCTGAGCCAGCTTGAGACCCAGCCCCTGAGACCCAGCCCCGCCTCTCTCTGACCCTGTAACTCTGGGTAGCTCAGCTGAGAGCTCCAGACCTCAGTTTTCTTATCTTTAAAATGGAGAGAAGAGTGCTTATCTCACCAGGTTGTCAACGAGAAATGCACGTGATATAAGATGCCTGCTGCGCAGCCTGCTTGGGACATAGTCAGTGTCAAATGTCTTCCCTCCTGCGCAGGGCATCTCTGGGGCTGGGCCACAGTGCAGAGGACGGCAAAGGTCCTTCAAGAACCTGCCTGCCCCGTCGGAGGAGCAAGGGCAGAGGGAGCTCGACAGTGGCCTCTGGCCTGTCCCCTCTATCAGCTGCACTCTGAGTTGCCCCCAGGTCACTGCAGTCAGCACTTCTTGTTGGAGCCAAGAGAGACCCCCCAGCCTGGCCTGCTCTGACCCAAGGCTCAGACGTGAGCCTCACGGAAGGGCTGAGGGCCCCTGAGCACAGTGTGCTGCACACAGCCCCTGCCTCTCCATGCCTGCAGGGCAGCGCCAGGCCCTGCCCAGCCACTGCAGGCTGCCCCTGGCCTGAAGGGAGGGCCGTTCGCCAGCAGCAGTCCTGAGCTGCCCTCTGGAGGCCTGAACCCCCGTCCCTCTGGGGCCCAGGCCAGATTCCAACCCCCAGGTGGCCCCAGTCACAGCTCCCCAATTTCCACCTGGGCCCTGCCTCCTGCCCTGGCCCATCCGTGATCCCCACCCCCCACCCTGTCCACCCAAGATGTCCTCTGGTCCTCAGACACCTCAAACCTCAGGGCCTTGTAGCCACTATTGCCTGTCTTCAGCTCTTCCCCTGACCTCATATCTTTGGCTCCTGTCACTCAGATCTTTGCACCAATGTCACCTCCTGAGCAAGCCCCTCCCTGACTTCCTGATCCGAAACAGCCTCCAGGTGCTCCATCTTGTCCAGCTGGGCTGTCCCTGAGCACGCTGCCCCACCCAGGCCTTTGCCCACAGGGGATCCGAGACTGCCCTCCTGCACGCCTGCTCTGACCACCTCTGGGCCACCTCCTAGTATATAAGACACCCCTTCCAATGGTCTTCCAATGGTACCCTCGTCTCTGCCGCTCCCTGTGTGTCACAGCTCTGGGGACCGACACAGGCCCACCCATCTCCATGGGGCAGGGGTGGGGGCACCAGTCCAGCCCCAGCCCTTGGCCAGACCCTCTGCCAGGAGGCTGAGCTCATGCTTTGGGAGGCAGCCACTGCCCCGATTCCCAGAACAGACTCCAGCTTTTCACTGTCCTCCATCTCCAAGCAAGCTCCAGCCCTGGCCAGACCCATCGCTCAGTGCCCAGGTGCCCCTCACACAGGATCCCAGCCTCCAGTGGGGCTGGCACCTCCCTCCAGCAACTCAGAGCACAGATGGCCAGTTCCAGGGGATGGGGGAGGGAGCTGAGGGCCAACGAGAGTGGGTGGGGGCACAGTCCTGCCCTGGTGCTTCCACCTGCCCCATCTCTCCAGAGACTCTTGTTACTGAGACCTGGAGCAGGGACAAAAGCAGCCCTGGATGGCAGAAATCTCCCTCCCCCTCCCAAAGGGTTTCTCTGCCTTTGCCAACTCTCCCAGCTCTCCACTCCCTCCCCCAGCTTGGGCGTCTGCAAAGGCAGCTGGTGCCAGAGGAGAGAGGACACCACCAGGCCCAGCTGCAGCCTCTCATGCCCACATGGGGTGCAGGGCGTGGCTCTGTAATCAATAGGACATTCATGGAGGCACCTCCTTTCTCTGGAACAGCCTTCTGGGCAAGGGGCTCAGGCCAAGTCAGACCACCCAGTCTCCACCCTCAGGGGCTCCCAGGCCACTGTGCACTGTGACCAGGAAGCAACGGTGTGCTCCATCCCCATTCCCTCCAGGGACTGCTATGCAGCTGCTCAAAAGGACAGCAAAACCACCACAGGCACAACCACGTGGAAAAGGAAGATGCAGATATGGGTGCAACCTACGACTTCGCTACTTGAAACAATGTGTGCAGCAGGAAAACAGCCTGGAAGGATATAGATCACAGTGGTGGTGGTGATGAGGTTCCACGGAGGGGAGTTTCTTCTCTTCCACTTTCAGGGTTTTCTATAATGAGATTATGGATGGATGGAAGGAAAAGAAATTTAATGAGTTTCGTGCCTACAGGCATTTCAGTTTCCTAACGGACTTGATCTCATCAGAGAGATGTTTTATTATCCCATTAGTGGCTCAGAGAGGTTAAGGAACTCTTCCAGGGGCACAGCACATCTTAGTAGATCAGAGCCAGATTCAGGCCACTCCTGCGCAGTGGGGAGCACCGAGGAAAGAACCCAGGAGGTGCTACGGGGCCCTCTGCAGTAGAGAAGACAGTCAGGGGCAGGCCTGGCTGGCGCCCTTCTCCAGGAAGTGGATCACACAACGGCCACTGCCACCCGCATCCCCACTGGACCAAGCCGAGCCCACCTGGTGCCTTTGCCCATGCTCTTTCCTGCGGCCTGCAAGTCCTTTCCCCTCCACCACTTACACTGCCCTATTCTCAAGGCCCCGCTCTTTCAGGCTTCCTCCAGGAAGTCTTGCCTGATGGCCCGCTCATGGTGGTGGTCAGCCCTTTGACCTCTTAGAGCCCTGCAGTGAGTGCAGGCATCCCTGCCGGGGTGACCATGTGTCACGGACCCCCCTGCCCCCGCAGCCCGTTCGCACATGGGGCCCGAGGGATACATACGTCCAGTTGTTGCTCTGCTGACATCGTCCAGCAGCTCCCATCACTCTTAAACCCCTGCCCTGCATCACCCGCCTCTGCCGCCCTCCCCAGCCTCCTCCACCCTCCTCTCTACCCAGCCTTGTCTCCCTGTGTCACAAGCGTAGTTCACTTCTGCCTCTGCCACACTTGTTCTCTCCCGTCTAGTTTTCTCTTGCCTGGCTCCTTCTCGTGGCTCAGGAGTGCCTTCCATTAGCACAGGAAGACCTGCCACCTTGGAGGGGAAGTCTGGGCCTTCGCTTCGAACAAGGCGGTGCTGGGCAGACCTGCCTGTGTCGGTCCCCTGCGGGCCGCACCGCACAGCTTCCTCGCCCTGTCACACTGGTTGTTTGGTTCTGCCAGGGACCTGGCTCTGCCTGGTTTGGCCTGGACCAGGCCTTTGGCTCAAACTTTCCTTGACCCAACCCACAGCCCAGATTTCCCAGTCTGGCCTCTGGCTGTTTTCCTCTCCCCAAGCTTCTGTGCCAATCAGATGAGACGGACAGCTTCTCACCTGGATGGCTGCAGTCTAATCATAGCGAGGAGTTGAGCCCAAAGATGTGCATGACAGCACTGTTTGTCCAAGTGAAAAATAAAAAACAGTCATAATCTTCAACCTCGGAGAATGGGGTAAGAACTTTTCCAATCCCTTCCACCACGTTCCTCTTGATCAACAACCCTCCAGCAGCTTCCCGCAGCTACTGGGTGTTAGCAAAACTCCCTGCACAACCCCAGGCTGCCCTGGCCGGGCCCACCCCCTCACCAGCACGACACTCACTCTCTCTCCCTCCCTCATACCCACCACGCCCGCTCCTGCCGCTGAGACCCTGCACATGCTGTTCGCTCTGCCTGGAACACACTCCCCTCTTCACCCAGTGAACCATCACCTCTCAGACCGCAGCGCACACGCCTCTCCCTCCCAACCTGGTCGGACCCCCATCACAGGAAATCATGGCGGTCAGCCTCTCCCACCAGACAGGCAGCCCCCGGAGGGCTGGACCGTATCTGGCTTTGCTCAGAACGAGAGCTCCGGCGGTTGGGGTTACACCGGGTCAACAAAGCAGGCCCTTGACTTATGTTTGTTGAATGAACAGGATATTTTACCACTACTAAAAATGATACACATGTGATGTTTCAATGATATGAAAAATTCACCTGATCATATAAAGTGGAAAAGAGCAGATTTCCAAGGTGTAGATGTAGCACGATTATAAATAGGTAAGAAAAAAAGAGTAAGGACATAAATCGACATAATAGTTGCCTCCAGGGGGTGGGACTGTAGGCGATCTGACTCCAGCATCAACCTTTCCACATATCCCATAGGTTCTATCTCACTTTTAGGACCAGAAAAGCAAGTAAAGCCCGTGGGCAGAAACAAACAACGAATAAAAGCAAGTAACCAGCAGCTGCTCTCCCCCATTTGCCCTCAGAGTGGTGCCCCCAGCCAGGGCGCCCTCTGCCCGCCAGCAGGAGGACTAGTGGTCAGACGAGGAGAGGCTGAGGGCAAGGTTCTGGGTGACAGGCCAGAAGGCTGGTGGGAAGATGGGGCTGCCCCCACTGGGGCGGTCTCAGACCCCGTAAGGGAGTGAGTGGGGGCAGGGAGGCAGTGGAGGCTGCGGGACCTGGGGCGAGAGCCAGGCCTCCCTGGGACTCCATCTCCTCGTTCGCAGTGCAGCCAATGGCGTACCCGCCTGCGGGGTCGGGGAGCAGGAGCAGGAGCAGGAGCAGCACACACAGACCACGCCGCAGTGCTGTCACTCGGGAGTTTTTCCAGGGATCACAGTGGACAGACAGAAGAACTTCCATGTCTGGCCACAGGGTGGTCACAGAGCAGCTCTTCCAGGAGATCACATCCCACCCAGCCCCTCACCCGACCGCCCTCGGCCCTGCGCACCTTCCTTGGAGCCGGTGGCTGCCGCCGTGGCAGAGGCCGAGGCTGACCCAGTGGACGTCCGGCCCATGGGGCTTGAGTGTTTTCCCCCACGGCCGGGGGGCTTCAGGCCGCTGGGCTTCTGCATGGTGGGGCCACTCGGGGGGTGGAGAAGGGCCCGTGCAGGAGGTCACGTTCTCTCTCCCATCGTCACTCACCTGCAGGCAGAGAACAGGAGTGATCACATCATAACATCACCCCAATACTGACACGGGAGGATTCCGGCACTGCCTACACTGACACTGTGAGGTCCAGACTATCATCGCCCCCTCTTTCTACATAGGGAAACTGAGGCACAGAGCAGTGGCAGCAAATGCGGGCGCCCTGGGGCAGTGGTGTTGTCAGGACAAGTGTCCTGGTCTGCTGGACTCACAGGTCTGGCATGTTTTTTCTGCCCACTTCCGGGGCCCAGGAAGTGGGACTTAAGAGCAAACTGGCTTGGGGTGTCGCAGCAATGCGGTATGAACCCCAGCAGCCACATACTAGGACCACAGGGGTCAGCAGAGCCACCAAGACCTGAGCGTGACTCTCGCCACAGAGCACAGGCTGATGTGGATTCTCACACAGGTGGAAACCTGGTGGGCTACTCCCCATCAGCCCCCAGACTCTCCAGGATGAGCCGATAACTCGCAACCCTCTTAATTTGGGCTGGGCAAAGCAACATCTAATCTCACCAACCAGCTCACTGTTTTGCCTGGCCACAGCGGTCGCACCCCAGCTCTTGCACTCACCCTCCCCCACCTGCCTACCCCACCTGGTGTGGTGACATACATACAGAGAGGCCCACGTCCCTCGGCAGGATGGACTGACCCGCCCTCTGGCTGCCCTTCCACTGTTCCAGCTCCCGACCTTCACTAGTAAACAGAGAAGGGGGTGGTGCATATGGTGTACAGCGTTTGACAAAGGGGTGTCCTGAGAGGGGAAGCCTCCGGTCTCCAAGGCAGTCAGTTCAGGCAACCAGACGCTAGCAAGACAGGGCTGGCTGCAGGGAGACTGGAGGAGAGGCACAAAGGACGGGCCCGTGCCTGGCCTCTTCCCTCTCGGTCCTGGGCGCACACCCTCTGTTGTAGCAACTGTCTAAGGAGGGCACACCAGGGGCCAGGCCCCACCTTGCCCCAGAGCCGCAGGCCTCTCCTGGGAGCACACTGCCCAGTGGGGAGAGGCAATGCAGAGCACCACGGGACGAACGGAGGATTCTGGGTGAAAGCTTCAATCCCCTCAGGACCTTGCGAACAGGGGAGTCAATGTCTCCTGGGTACTCCACCGGATACAGCCTGGGATGCCACGCCTTCTGCCCATCCAGCCATATTCTCATCGCACCCTCAGTCACTGAACGCTGTTCCCTTTTAGAAAACCCTTTTCTCCACTCTTGATCCACTCAACTTATGTGGGCTGACCCCACATACACACCTGGTGCAGACATATGACCCAGGCCTGTCAGAGCCGCTGTGGTGAGCTGAGGGAAAACCACGTGACCCAGGGAGCATCTGGGCCTGGACTCTGGCTGGGACCTTTGGGAAGAGGCTCTCCTTGCTCTGGGGCTGCCCGGGTGTGGGACGGACGCCAGGAACTGCAGGGCTACCCGTCACCACACGGGGCAGCCACTAGGAACGACTCCAACTCAGAGGAGGCAGAGCCGACTGGCCCGATTTCGACGGTCTGGATCCAGCCGAGCCTGAAGATGGTCACTCGAGCCCCTCACACCAGCCGACAAGTGCTCACATACACATGCACTGTTTTCTCTCTTTGCCTAAATCTATTTGAGGGACACTGCTGCTTGCAACCAAAGTTCTGACTAATACTGAAGCTAACCTACAAGCCCACGGCAGGAATACGCAGCATCCTCAGAATGGCTCTCAGGCCAGCAAGATGAGCCAGCAACACTATTACCTGTCTTGGGAAGGACCAGCTATTCACATGGAGCTCCCAGCCACAGGGACAGAGAAAAATAAGCTCCCCCAAGGCACACAGCGGTGACACCAGTGTGCCCAGGTGAGCCGACAGGAGAATGGGGCATTCTGGCTGACCCTGACCTGGCCCTTGAGCCTCACAAATCCAACCTACAATGCCCTGAGCCACGACGCTGACAGCCCTGGAATTCAGTAGCCCTTGGTCTGGCTAGAACAGGAGACTGCTCCTTTGCTGCCCAGAATCGGACCCTCCAGGAAGCCTGTCCCTGGGGAACCGCTCCGTGGTTCATGATGTCTCTCCCTGTGAGGCTGGTGAGGCTGTGCAGGCGTCCCTGGGCCTGAGAGGGACTTGCTGAGCCAGCAAGGGCACTGAGGGTGGTCTCTGGTGACAGTGAGTGGTGGCCACTCTGTGGGTGGCCAAACCACCTCCCTCCCCTGTGGCTTAGCCAGGGGACCCTCTGACCTAGGAAATCTTGAGAGCCCCAGAGGCCGGAGGCAGGGGGGTGTGTATTGCCAGGACAGAAGTGGGGTGTGAGGACCCCCTCCCCATGACTGTGCCCCCTTCTCCGCCCAAGACCTTCTCTCCCCAAGAAAAAAAGTTACAAATCACATATCTAAAAAAGGACCTGTATTCAGGACACATAAAGAACTCTCACAAACCACTCATAGGACAACCTAGTGAAAAATGAGCAAAAGATGAGAATGTCATTCCCCCAAACAATGAAGACACGCAAACAGCAGTAAGCGCGTGGAGAGATGATGCGTGTCAGTAGTCACGAGGCGGTGAGGGTGGACGCCGCACGGAGACACCACCTCACACCAGCTGGAGAGGCTGAAAACGGGGAACTGCCAACGCCAGTGCTGCCGAGGACGCGCAGCAGCTGGACCACGCAGACTGCTGCTGGCGGAGACGACAGCCGTGCAACCGCTTTGGAAAACAGCTGGGCAGTTTCTTAAACAGTTAAATACACACCTATCACATGATCAAACCACCCAAGAAAAATCAAAACATACATCCAAACAAATATTTGCTTTAAAAAAAAGTTCGCAGTAACCTTATTCACAAGAGCCAAAGCAGCAGACACCCAGGTGCGCACCCGCCGGTGAGTGCGCAGACGGCCCATGTGCACGAGCGCGCGGCCCCCCCGCAGCAGCAAGGGGCTGCCCACACCTGCGGCAGTGCGGACACGCCTCTGGATGCATTGTACTGAGTGAAGGACACCAGCTGTATGACTCCACTCACACAAACTTCAAAACTACAGGCGGAAGGCAGGCCTGTGGTTGCTGGTGGCGGGAGCAGGGGCTGACTGAAGACAGGCCCGGAGAATGGGAAGCTTCCTGGGCGGTGGTGCCGGCCGCACAGCTGTGAGTTTGTACACGGGTCACCAAGCCCCACACTTAAAATGGGTGGATTTTATGTTGTGTAAGGTAAACCTCAACTTTTAAAATATTCTATTAAAAAACCCGTGAAGGTTCTTCAAAGAAGTTAGTGTCGAGGCCTTCACGGCACTCCTCACCTCCCACCTGCACCGCTGCTGCCCCTCCCTCGCCAACTCCCCTCGTCCCCCCTCCCCGGGCTCCCACTACAGTGGCAGCCGCCCCTGGGTCACACTGCGCACGTTCCAGCCTCAGGGCCTTTGCTTTTCCCTCTGCTTGCAATGCTTTTCCCTCAGATACCCAGGTGTGCCCCTCATCTCCTCCAGTATCTGCTCTAATGCCTCCTTCTGAGATTATAGCCTCTCCCCAGTCCTCTCTATCCTCACCCTGCTTTGTTTTTCTCCACTGCATGGAGACAGACAGAGACTTTGGTCTGTTTTGTTTGCTGTGGTACCCTTAGTTTGTGTCAGAACTAAGGTTCCGACAGGAGCCCAATAAAGCACTGTTGAGTAAATGAATGCACTGGCTCACAGTGGGCAGAGGCCCAGAAGGTCCCCCTCATTTCGCAGGGCACAATGCTCAGGACTGAGAGACTTGCGGTGATCAGCCCAGCTAGCTGGCTGGTGCCATGCAGCTGGTCTGACCTCCCCACTAGCCAGAGTGCCTTTGGAGACAGCGACCAGGTGTTACAGCCACATCCCTGCACTGGAGGCTCCCCAACCAGCCTGCTGCTGATGACGATTCTCCTGACACTTGCCCACCTCCCAGACTCTGCCTGTGCCTTTTCTCCCACCTGCTTCACTTCACCTATTTCAACCACCCACGAGAACGCCTAGTCTGATGCCTCCTCCTCCTCCTCCAGGAAGTCTCCCAGGATGTTGGCCTCAGAGACCTCAGGACACACAATGAGCTAGGAGAAAGGATATAGTTCTCATTTATCTTCATCTTGCCTCCTGACAGCTCACAGGCAACCCCACGTGGGGCCACAGTCTCTCCTGGAGAACACAGCCCCGCCCGATGTCTGGCACAGAGCCCACAGTCTGGAAACTCCACAGAGAGCACACCTGCGGTGGCCCAGAGGACAAATTCCCATGGACGCTCCTCCCAGGAGAAGCTTCCGGAGGCTCCCACTATTGCCCTTCTGCCCTCTGACCCCAATGATCCCAGCAGCCTCCAGAATGAAGAACCTGCTATGTATCAGGCCTTGTAGGAATACAGCCTCGTTAGTCCTCACAAGTCCAGATGAGGCTGTGCCCGTCTGGGAGGTAGAGAGCCTGATGCTCAGAAAGTTCAGGCACTAGCCCGAAGTCCTGCTCAGCTCAGTGTCTGAGGCCAGCCCAGGTCTGCTCGCCTCCCACCACCTCCCCACACCGCCAAGCCCAGGCCTGGAATAACATGTGTGACACCCTGGCCTCTGGAGAAAGCGGCCACGTGCCTTGTGCCTCACTGAGAGTCCAGAGGAGCTGGCCAGAGAAGAGATCAGAGACAGAGGAGACAGCGTGGACTCAGTCCCAGCCACTGCTGAGGGTGGTGGTGGGGTGTGAGGTGGGGGAGGCAAGCAGCCCATGCCCCACTCCCCCCCTCCCCCAAAGGTGGGGGAGCATGGGGAAGGGGGGGTGAGGAAAGAAGAATGGTGAACAGGAAGAGGGGGAGGAGACCCGGGCAAACTGGCCTTTGTGACTCAGCCCTGGTCCTAGGGTAGAGAAAGAGAAAGGGTGTCTTGGAAAAGCTAGACATGGTGATAAATTGGCCTTTGGCCACACTGGGGCTGATGGGAGAGGCCTGAGAGGCGGGGGAGGAAGCAGATTCAAGCCCAGTGGATGTCAAACCCCAGACCCAGAGTGGCCGTGGGAGCTTGGCCCAGTGCCTCAGTTTCTTCACCTACACAACGGGGTAAAAGTGTTGCTGCCTCAAAAGACGCAGCGCACAAGCACCCCTCCGTGCTTGGCACACCAGAGCTGCCGGGAAGGGCAACCATCGCTCTGTCAGGTCGCTGTTATGATCTCCGAAGGCCGGGGTGCCCACCCCCCGCCAGGGAGAGGCGGGAGCGGACGGGTGGCATTCAGACCAACAGGCCCCCTTTGTGCTGCCCTCAACTGCCATTTACCAAGGCAGCCCGGGCTGCGTTTCAGGGTTTCCATTTCAGCCGCCCGGAGGGAGAGGCGGCGCACCACAGTTGCAGTGGAGATGAGGACCGAGAACTTTCTGCCAATCGGCGGCCCAGGGTGTGGCCCCGACGGAAGGACAACCGGTGCCAAATAGGGCAGCAGAAAGCCCATCTCCGCATGCCAGCCTGCCCAGAGGGCAGGAGAGGCGGCACCAGGAAGGGGGCTCCGGGGCCAGACTCTGAGTGATGAGGGACAGGTCCTGGCTAACCCCCAGCCTCCTCCTGGGAGAGCGGCACTTTGGCAGGACTCTGCTGCTGGCTGAGACGCAGGGCCAGGCTTCCCCGACACTCACTGCCCTGACAGTGGCGGCCCTCCCCGAGCCACTCCTCCTCCTCCCCACTCAGGGGGCCAGCCAGTCTGGGCACCCATGCTCCCCGCTGCCCTCCTGAGCCTGGAGCTGGAAAGCAGGGACACTACACAGTGTCCAGAGATGAACACAGAGCGCACCCCAGCCCACTGGCTGAAAGCCCTGAGGCTCAGGCCGCATCACCCCGTGGGGGGTGGGGGGGGGATGGGTAGACTCTGGAGCAGGGAGCAGGGAGTGAGCAGGTGACTGGGGACAAGGGGAACCACACTCTGCAGGGTCAGACAGCTGAGGATTTGGTGGCTACAGCACGTGGAGGGGTGGGATTCAGGGACTGGGAGGAACGGTGATGGGGGGTGGGGGTGCAGTCTCCCAGTGCTGGCCACCAGGCCAAGGCTACCAAAAGTGAAGGTGATGAGGGTGTGGTATGGTCTCCCCTCGTCCTGCCTGACTGGGCACCCCATGCTCACACATACTTCCAGGCACCAGGCACAGGGGGTGAGGAACCGTGGGTGACATCGAGCAAGGGATGTGACGGATCAGATGTGCACATTAGCAAAACCGCTCTTGGGAGCTGGTGAGGATGGCGGGGGGGGGGGGGGGGTGTTATGGAGAGGGCAAGGATTCTGCTATGATAGACAAGGGACACGACAGTGAGGCCTGAACTGTGACAGGGGCAGAGGCTAGAGGGACAGCAAGGGGAAAGGCGCTGAGTAGTATTTGGGCGTAGAGAGCAAGGGTGTGGGGGCACCCAGGGTTCCCGCAGGCAGCAGAACCTCTCAGATGGGAGGGGCCCAGGAGAAAGAAGGTAGGGAGGGGCTGGACGCGGGAGCTCAGCTGGAGGCCTGCTGGGTGTAAGGTGACTCAGAGACCTGGGGGGGGGGGGGGGGGGGAGTGGAACAGGAGGCAGGAGGATGGGTCGTGGCCCTTGGGAGAGTGACTGGGGACAGCTGAGGCCCAGGGCACTCACTGGTATGCAACATGAGAGGCTGGGGAGGAGAAAGACATCACAGGGTACGGACTTGAGGGCACCCCAACAACAGAAGGGCATGAATGGGGCAGCTTTCGAGGAGAGGAGGCCCAGCTGGAGGGCTGCGGGGCCTCCCAGTCATCAGGGAGGGCAGGTCCCGGCCACAAGGAGCTCCCGTTTCCCACACAATCAGATGGGCAGGGAGTCAAGAGCTAGGTGATGTCAAGTGCTGGAGAGGCCAGGGAGCGGGAGCTGGGGGGCCGGGCTGGGCACAGCCTTGGGGAGCCCTGCAGGGACCGGAGGCCCAGCCAGGACCTCGGCCGTGCATCCTGGGAGGCTCCTACGGTGCTTATCGCAGCCCTCCACGCAGCGGCTGGGAAATGCGGTTTGGGGGGGGGCAGGGCGGGGTCACTGGGCTTCATTTCTATTTATAAGATTTGTTTCTCAAGTCCTGCAGGATGCACATGAGTGTTCACTGTATCCACTCTATTCCTTTATTCAAGTGCTAAAATATTTTATAATCACTTTTTAAAAGACAAGAAAAAAGTAAAGACAAACACAAGGGGAGGGAAGCGCAAACAGTCCCCGAAGAGAGTGAACCCACACAGGTGCTGGCCACCAGGCCAAGGCTACCCAAACTGAAGGTGACCCCTTATGTGGGCATAGCCTGGGCTCCCCTAGTCCTGCCCCGCAGGGCACCCCAACATCCACGTCTGCACCAGAAACCCAGGGCTGTCCCAAGCCCCAGGTCCAGTGGGGGCCCTAATGATGGGTGTGAGCACCGTCCCCACGGCCTACTCCCAGCTGGCACCGCCTGCCCATCCATCCAGCTGGGAAGGGAGGTTTGTTTTGTCTGCATTTGACCAAAAGGCTCAGGAAACTGCACTGGCAGTAACGCTAGAATCCCCAAGCACAGCAAAGAGCTGGGCAGGCCTGGGACGAGCTCCCTCCAGTCTTGCCAGCTTGAAGCAGAAGCTAAAGGTCCAAGCCTCATGCCAGTGCCCAGGAGAGCCAGTGAGATGGTGCCTGTCTGCCTGTTCCCCTGTCCCAACACCCACCCTCTGCTCTCGCTGGGTCAGTGAGGCCCCGTGGGAAGCTGCAGCCAGCCTGGGCTATGTACACTCAGCACACATGCCAGCCAGGGGCAGGGGACAAGCAGCCACACAATGGGGTGGTGGTGGACTCTGCTCGGGGTCCCGAGCTGCCCTGGGAGTACCAAGGGGCCTGGCAGCCATACTGAAGCAATGTGCAGAAAGGATACTTCCCAGCCTCGGAGCAGGACTGGGGCTGGAACCCAGGCTCCACCAGCCGATGCGGCTTTGAAAACAGGGAGGGAAAGTGATGCTGGAAGATGGTGGGCAGGGCAGAGCGCACTGGACCAGCAGCATGGATGAGAGTTCAGGGGCACCCATGGTGCTAAGCAGGGAAGGACTGTCCAACCTGAGGCCCAGATGACTCCTATCTTCTCGGGCACCTGTGGCTCGGAGACAAGCAGGGCCTGAATCCAGAGCCTGGGTGCCAGTCCCACACACTCACCGTCCTCACAGCCTCCGAGCCCAGGGCTGCAGTTCCCGTTCTGTAAAGTCAGCATCTTCCCGGTCCTGTCAACAACCTGGGCCAACTGCAGAGCCCTGGGAATGGCTAGTCCTGCCTGAGCTGGACACCCGAGACTTACCACCTTCCCTCAGGTTTGGAGGGATCCTGCCTCCCAGCAAAAAGCAAAGGGAATCAGGGCTGTGTCAGGTCTAGGGAGGGGAAGGAATGTCGATACGTTTCCCTGCTTCGTGCAGGCACACCGTTCGTGTGTGCACACACACAGTTGGCGTGCTCAGAACCAGGGCGCAGCCATGGCCCCTGCGCCTGCTCCTGGCTGCATGGTCAACCACAGCCCCGACAACCGGACGACAGGCGCCCTTCTGCCACTGGCCCAGGACGCTGGGCGGCATCGGCCTGGCTCTGCCAGATGGGGTCTCCCGCCAGGCCTAGGGGGAAGGGCTGGGGAAAAACACAGCTCATGTCACCCTCTGACCCACGCTTATTTCCATTTCAAAGAATGAGAAACTGAGGCCCAGAGCAGACTCGCCCGAAGTCACAGAGCAAGTGAATAGCACACTGGGATGCAACTGCCCGAATGAAGAAAACCTGGGCCGGGCAAGAGGCTCCCTGACCTCAGGCAGAGTCAGAGGCCCAGGGAGAGGCTGGGCCTGCTGAGGTGGCCCAGCAGTCAGAACAGAAAGGAAGGAATGGGCTCCAGCGTCCTGCCTCCCAGGCCAGGATGGTAACCCAATCATCTTTTGTGACCGCCTCACCCACTTCTGATTTCTGTGGCAGCTCCGTCCAATACATCTAGACCAGTGGCTGCAAGGAAGCCACCCCATCTCCTGGGTTCTCCTCCCCAGCCCAGCCTGCACCAGCTCCTAAAAACTACCCATCTTTACAGTAAGTGGTGCTGGGTCACCTGGAGAGCCACAGGGGAAAGACTCCAGGATCCCTCTGTGGTGGGCAGAATAATGCCCCCCCATAACTTGTGAACATGTTTACATGGCAGAGGGGAATTAGGTTGCAGATGGAATCACGGTTACTAATGAGATGACCTTGAGATGGGAAGATCATCCTGTATTATCCAGGCAGGCCCAGTGCGGGCTAGGGCGCTTAGCAATGGAAGATGAAGGCAAGAGCAGAAGAATCAGAGGGAGAGCAGTGCGTAAAGGCCTCAGTCCAACGCTGCTGGCCTGGAAGAGGGAGGCGGGGCCGCCAGCCAAAGAGTGCGGGCAGTCTTGGGAGGCCGGGAGAGGCAAAGACACAGAAGCTTCCCTAGAGCCTCGAAGGAGCGTGGCCCAGCTGACACCCCGCCTTCAGCCAGGCGAGATCCATTTCAGACTTCTGACCTCCAGGACTGTAAGATGAGACACTGGGGTGTTTGACACTACTAAGTGTGTTGTCATTTGTTGTAGCAGCAAAAGGACACTAATAAACTTCCTTCACATCACACACAAAAGCCAGCTCCTGGTGGCCAGATCCACACGTGAACGATGAAACAATGCAGCCTTTAGAAGGAGCCGTGGAAGGCCGTCCCGAGATTGGAGTAGGCACAGATTTCTTAAACAAGACACAGGAAGTGCTAAAGATAAGGGAAGGATGGATAAACTGAACAAGATTAAGAGCTTCTGTGAATCAGATGATACCACGGGGGTGGGGGGGGGGCAAGCCACAAACGGGGAGAAGACATGGGCAATTCCTTTGTCCTACCAAGGACTCATATTCAGAACATTAGAAAGAACACTGACAAGCCGAGTTAGAAAAACCAGAAGAGGTGAACAAGCACTTCACGGGAAGAGGGTATTCGAAAGACCAATAAACATACAAGAAGATGTTCACCCTTTATCATGATAACGCCATCCATCCACCAGAACATACGAAATGAAACAGACTGACCATCCCACGTGCTCGGGAAGAATCGGATCACCCACAAGGCTCACACGCTGCAGGACTGTGAGGGGGTATGAGCAATTTGGAAAGCAGCTTGGCCTTACATACTAAAGCTGGACATACCTAATCCTAAGACCCAGCAATTCCATGCCTAGGGTATACCTCCCACAAAATGTGTACATACGTGCACAAAAGACGTGTTCTTTTCCTAATGCTCCCAAACTGCAAATAACCCAAATATCTACCACCCTTTAGACTGACTAAATACATTGCCACTTAGCCACCTATGTAAATAAATTCACACAATGGAATAAAATCAGCAATGAGAATAAATGAACTGCAACCACAGGTGACACTGTATATGAATTTGGCAATTATTATCTCGAGTGGAAAAAAACAGATATAAAAGAGTGCATGGAGTATGACTGCATGCTTCCACTTACTGGTGTGGCTCAGTTGCTCAGAGCATCATCCTGTAAACCGAAAGGTCACAAGTTCAATTCCCAGTCAGGGCACATGCCTGGGTTGCGGATTCAGTCCCAGTCAGGGAGCACACAAGAGGCAACCAATCGATGTTTCTCTCACACTGATGTTTCTCTCTCCCAAATCAATAAATATATTCTCGGGTGAGGATTAAAAAATAATAAAGTGAAGTTCAAGGGCAGGCAACATTTATTTATTGATGGTGTTTGAAATCAGGAGGTGTCACACTTGGGTCAGGCGTGTTGCCTGGAAGCGAGAATGAGGGGTTTCTGGGGAGGTGGCAGGTTCTGACTCTGGGTTTGGGTGCTGCTTCACAGTTGTTTCACTTTGAGAAAATTCAGCAGGCAGTACCCTTATGACATGCACACTTTTCTGTATGGATGTTATACTTCAATCAAGTTTTAAAAATTTTCTAGGGGAGGGGTGGAAAAAGTAGAGGTGCCTCCTGCTGCTCTGGGGCCTCACCCCCATCAGACTACCCTAGCTGGTGGCACCTAACCGTGTGGCCCTACTTGGGTGCCTGCCTTCCCCACAGCCCTGGGAGCTCCCTGTGGGAAGGCCCAAGCCCCATGGACTTAAAGTGCCCAGGGTCTGGCACGCAGTGGTGCTGTGCTCACTGAACAACCTTCCAGGCACCAGCCTCCCTGAAGAAGGTCAGTGAGTCGGCACCTGGCTTCCTCTCACACCTGAGCCTTCCCCTGCCGGGGGCAGGAAGGAGGCTGAGCCCACCGGGGTCCAGGCTTGGCCCCTCTGTGACATGAGAGGCCCGGCCAGAGGAGGGGGGTTGTAAACCATGCCCACAAGGAAGGTCCAGGGTGTGCAGCCTGCAGAAGGGATGAACCGGCCAGAAGGCCAAGGGTACCACCTACACCTCTGAAAGGCAACCCAAAGCTGCTGGAGGGTAGAGGAGGGATAGAACCTGGTGGCCCTAGGCATGAGGTCAGTTACTAACAAGCCGTCAAAATCATGTTTGTTTGTTTGTTTTCTATTGCTTCCAGAAAGGCATCCCCTGCCCTTCACTACCCTTGGCCATCAATTCTGGCAGGCCACACACCCACCCACACCCATACAGACTGCCACCTCCCCAGACCTTTTATCCACATGCTGTCGCTCCCTCTGCCTGGAATGCCCTTCCTCTCTGTCCCGGGCGAACTCCCTCAGCTGTCACTGCAAGCAGCTGAAGAGGGCAGGCTCTTTGCAAATCTTGTTCACTGCTGGGGCTCCAGGTACCTAGGACAGCGCCTAGCACACAGGGAGCTCAGAATGTTTAATGTGGGAATAAATGGAAACGCCCTTCTCTGCCACCCTCATCCACCCCACATACAGTCGGAGGCCCTTTGCAGCTTGTTCACCCCCCGTGGCTGCACTCACCGCTGGTTCCAAGCAATGTCTGGGGAAGTCACAGAGGAGCCATTCAACGTTCTGAATGACTCGAATCCTGCAGGAGAGCCGGCACCAAGCGCGTCTATCTCACGCACACTGCACACAGCAGATGCTTGCCTGCAGTGGGCCCAATGAGGAAAGGGCAGGCAGGGAGCCCCCCACCACTGGAAGGGATTAAGCAGAGACTAAGGCTGGCTCTCAGAGCAGGTTTTTGCTCCAGTTGGCACAGCTGCCGCGAGAAGCTCTCCCAAACTCATGCAACTATTACCACTGTCAAAAACAACTTTAAACGGAACCTGCTGAGGGCTCTCCATGTCTCAGGGCTAGCCGATCGAGGGGGGGAGGGCAGTCCCAGGTCCACACCTCTTTCTGTCATAAGACTTTGCCGCTTCACTATGCTTGACTCTGAACTTGTGTGGGTGTGCTTAGTGTGGGGGGCCTTGGGATGGGACGAGACCCCATCCTCCACTGAGTTGCTCCAGCCTAAGAAGCCACAGATCTGTAACATTCATTCTGCCCCAGACACCAGTCTAAGCATTTTATAAAATTAACCCATTTAATCTTCACAGCCCTGTGAAGGAGATACTATTATGAGACCCAATTTACTAATGAGGAAACTGAGGCCCAGTGAGGTTAAGCCCCTCGCCCTGGGTGATGCAACTGATGGACATCAGAGGTCTCACTGGAACTCAGGCCCCTCCCTGGCCACAGAGCCCGTGCTCTTACCCACTTCCCTCTGCTCCCTCAAAACCAAGGCCAACTCTCCTCCTCCACGCACCCGGGTGGGGAGCACAGGGGCAGAGATTCAGAGGGCACCCCACGGCCCTCAGTGCCAAGGCCACAGCCTGCGGCACTTCTGCCAGCTGCCCGGCCCTCGCCTGCCCTGGCCTTGTTTCCTGGGCCCCTCCCCACCCAGAGCCCTGCATACCGGCCTCTCTAAACTTCTCAGTGTTCCCTGAGATGCCCTGCCCCATCACTTGTTCTGCCAGGAATGCCTTCACCCTTTTCCCATCCGTTAGCCAACACCTGGGGTCAAGTGGGCGTGCCCAGAGCTCTCCACACAGTCCTGTGTCACGGTCCCACACTTCCACCCAGGGTGAGGATTCTCGGGACAGGGACCAGTCTGGCTCCTGGTTCACTGGGTCCCGTCCACCCCTAGAGCCCGTCAGACACTTGAAGGGGCTGGCTGCGAGCATCAGCCCACCACAACTGGCAGCTGCCGGCCGGGCCCTCCAGGGGGAGGATTAGAAGGATCAGCAGGCAGTGGCTGTTTTCCCTCCCACCCTCTGCATTCTGGACACGGGTCTGCCCCAGGACCCCACTACTGGCTCCTCTCCGGAGGTGCCAACCCTCACTCAGCTTGTTGTTTCATACAAAGCACGGGCTCGCATGACTCAGTGTGGCCACACAAAGCCGCTCCAAACTCCCATTCCCCCCTTGGATCTGGCTGCTAGAAGGCTCAGCGTCAAATTACCTCCGAGACAGGACACAGAAGTTCCCTTGGGCTTCGCCTGACTTTTACTACCGTGGGTTTCCCCTTGCTCCGGTTCTCCCATGTTGTTCCCATCTCATTGTACTGCGTTTATCTTTACAGATCACCTCAAGTCCTTTCTGGAGCCAGACAAAGAACACACATGGCCCTCTCGGATGTCCTCTTGCCTCTGCTCCCTGCTCCCTGAGCCCAGCACACCCGCTGGTCTGAAAGCTGAATAAGAGCTGAGTGGCTGAACCTACGATCGAGTTTGGGAAGGGAACAGTCTACATTAGAAAAGGATTGGGGCAGAATCAGGAACCAAGGCAGCCAGAAAGCTGAAGACACCAAACACCTTTCCTTCCCACATCACAGGGCTCCACGACGGGACGCCAACTTCCTGCTTCCCCTGGAAGGCAAGTGGGCTCCGCACCGGGCCCCAGCCAGAGCACTCTTCTCCTGGCTGCCCAAACTCCTCCAGGTTCCCCCTCCGCACCATCAGAGAGGCCTTCCTCAGCTGCCCCAGGTTTGCCCATCCTTCAGGACGCAGCCCCAGGCCTGGCCCAGGGAGCCCCCAGACCACCCGCCCACCCGGTGCCCTGCCTACCCAATAACACCGAGAATGACCTGCAACCATTGCCAGGGCAACGACCCCACTGGGCATTGAGGAGCTCTGCTTCTCTGGCTCTAAAATGTTTCTCAAAGGTGCTGATCTTGTTCATGTTTTCAGGAAGGGTGCCGATGTCTTCCTAGTTCAGTAAAGCCCCTCGAAGGCAGGGTCCGAACCTGAAGTGCCTGTGGTCCCCACCCAGCAAGGGGCTGGCTTCCACACAGCCATCACCCACTCCCACCCCTAATGTCACGTGTTAGGGAGTGCGGGCTGGGGCGCCCCAGGGGGTGCTGCAGCCAGGCTGGGCCCAAGCAGATACAAATAGGCCCTGGACACTCACTGAGGGAAGGGCGGGTGGAAAACCGGCTGCTCCCCATGAGCCTGAAATTCCACCTTCTCCTGGCAAAGAGGCCCAAAGGGCTGAGAAGGAAGTGGAAAAGGAGCCAGTGTTTTCCCAGAGGCAGAGGCTGGAGTCCAAGGTGAGACTCCAGGGGCGGAGCAAGGGCTGCTCAGGGAAGGCAGCCACCGGAAGTGGACAAAGCCCCACATTTGTGCCTTGTTAATAAAACCACACGCCGTGCTCTGCTCTCTAGTCAGAAGGGAGCCCTCTCATTGCCATTTTGAGCAATTCTTCTGAAAACAGGAGTTTTATATCACTGTGTCTGTGTACTGGCCCTGGCAGCGCAGCCCAGAGAGGGGAGTGGTGGGACAGGGCAGGTCCCATGTAGGCAATGGGAGCCCCAGTCTCCAGGTACTGAAGGGAGGAACCTCCTCAGCTCCCAAGACAGAGCTGGGGGACCCACGGGGCTCAGCTCCTGCCATCTCATCCTCCCCCCCACCCCAAGATCAGTGCATGCTCGTTTCTCCCAACAAATCACGGAACCAAGTGGCGAAGACCCACACTTCGCATGCTGTGACATCTCGGTAAATTGTCCATGGGTCTGCCTCTCCCATCATACACAGGGAGAGCTCTCACGGACGGCAAAGCCCCCACGTGCACGTCCTCCCCCAGAACACACCAGCCAGCGCTGTAGCATCCGTGCTTGGTGCTGGCTCCCACCCCCAGCCCTGGAGACCACGTGGCCTGCCCCCCACCAGCTGAGTGGACGGGGTGAGCACCCTCACCCAGGCCAGGCCAATCGGTTTCTCTGGCACCCCAAGACCAAGGGCAGTGCTCCTAGGAGGTCCTGTGGCCTCAAGCTGAAGCCACCATTCAGGGCAGCCACGCCAACAACCCAGAGAGCCAGCCCACTGGGAGAGGAAAAAGGACAGATGCACCAGGAGAGGTGGAGAAAATGAAACCACAGGCCAGAAAGGAAAGCCGGAGGAGGGGCTGCCTACCAGCTTCCCACGTCCTGGGGGAGCCTGGCTGCCTGCAATTGTTTGCTACATAAGTTCCCTTTCCCTCCTCTTAACTTTCCTTTCACTTAACCTAATTGTAGGAGGTTTCTCTCCCTGGCAACAAAATTATCCCAGAGACTGGTCAGAGCCTGCCCCTTCCCGCTCAAAGGCAGGCCTACTCATCAAGCCATGCCCACTACTCAGCTTACAAGGTGAGGCTCCTCAGGGGAGGGCCAGCACCACAGTGCTGAGCGGGGAAGGCAAGGCCAGCTGGGGCCTGAGAGAGAGCCGGAGCGCACTGCACTCTGCACTTGGGCTAACAGGGTGGAAGTGTCTGAGGACAGCACTGCCAAGATTGTGCTTCAGGGAAATGAACATGGTAGGTGGTCGAATGGCCTGTAGGAACGGGGCATGTCTCCTAGGCACACAGTAGGTGCCTAACAAACGTATGCAGGGCAAACAGGAAAACATAGGGAATGTTTTAAAACATAGGGAATGTATTAAAATATCCACAAACTAAAACACTCCATTTAAAAAGCTCAACACAGCCCTAGCTGCTGTGGCTCAGTTGGTTGGGTGTTGGATGACCCGCAAAGCAAAGGTCCCTGGTTCGATTTCTGGTCAGGGCACTTACCTAAGGTTTGGTCCCCTGCTGGGGAGCATACAAGAGGAAACAGATCAATGTTTCTCTCCCTTTCTCCCACCCTGCCCCACCTCCTCTCCAAAAAAAAGAGAGAGAGAGCGAGCTCAAAACAGTTCCTGGCACAGAACACTCAATATGTGTCTTGTTTTTTTCAAACCTGTGCTGTTCTCCCCAACAACCTCTGGGCAGGTGCTATCCTCTAATGTTTGTGTACCCTCCAATTCATATGTTGAAGCCCAGCACCCAGTGTGGTGGTGTTAGGAGGCAAGGCCTCTGGAGCCCTTGTGAGTGGGAATAGTGCTCTTATAAAAGAGATCACCCCCACTGGAGACTGGGGGTGTGTGGCAAAGGAGGGAAGGGAAAAATAATAAGTAATAAAGTAAAAAAGAAAAGAGATCCCCACAGACCTCCCTAGACCCTTCCACCATAAGAAGATACAAGGCGATGTCTGCAACCCAGAAGAGGGCCTTCACCAGGCCATACTGGTGGTCTAATCTCAGACTTCCAGCCTCCACAGCTGTGCGAACTAGATTTCTGTTGTTTTTAAGTCTGCACCCCACCGGTGCTCTGTTAAGACAGTCTGGACTGAGACAGTAGGGAACCAGGAGGGTCAAGAATGCAGCTCCCCTCCTCTGGGCATAGAAGCAGAGGTAGGGTAGATGGCATCTAGAGGTCAAGGTCAATCTTTAGGGTGGCAGGGTCAGGGAGGGAAAGCCAGAAGGGAGCTGTCTCCTACACTGGATCAGAGTGGAGAGGACAGGGGTGGCTAGGGCTGTGGGGATGCTGGCCTTCCCATTACCAAGGGAGGCGGACCAGGGTGGAGGGGGTGGCTGGGGAGAGGGGCTGCAGTGTGGCAGAGGACAGGACCTGGGTGAGGTTAACAGGCAGGACTGCCTGGCCGTGGACAAACAGAGGACAAACAGGGGAGGGAATGAGCCACAGGTGTGTGTGTGCGTGCACACACATGCACCCACTCAGGCTATAGTGCAATCCGGCACAGCCACAATAACAGAAATCGGGCATTTGCTCTGTCAAGTGAGCATACTTCACACCCACCCATCCATTCAATTCTCTCAATAACTCTACCAGGCAAACATCATAGGTATCTTCATTTTTATAGATGGGGAAATTGAGGCAGAAAGAGGTGTAGCGATTTGTCTGAGGTCACATAGCTCATAGATGGGAAAGCTGAGATTTGAACCCAGGCTGTGAGGGTCCATCATCCAAACTCTTAGCCACCAAAGTGGACAGGAGATACTGGAAAGGGTGTGGTGCCCAAGGGTAAATCCCCAACTTGGACTTTTATGCTCTGGGTACAGAATTCTAGGTACTCCTTCCCAGCCTGCTGGCTACCTGGGCCTGGCGGGGGGTGCACACTTGTGTGCATTAGGTTCCCCCCAGGTCCCCTCTGCCAGGCTCTTCTGCCTTTGAAACTCCTCTCCATCTCTACCCCCTCCACCTGTTGCAGAGCCTGCACCCCACCATCCCTTGTAATCCAGGCGCTGCAGACACAATACATCCTGGCTCCTGGCTCACGGAGGAGGGCGTCTGAGGGGTCCCGCCTGGGAAAGCAGGAAGGACAGGACAATCCTTTCCCTCTACAGAAACTCCCCTGCCTTCAACCCCATACCCCATCACCTAAATTTTTTACCGTTCTGCTGCTCTAACCCAGCTGCTACCAGGCCTCCTGTCCACTTCTGACTCTAGGCCCAACCCACGCTATTTCCCTGCCTGAAGCCCCTTTGGCATCCTGGCAGCAAACTTCTGCACTGGGCTCCATCAAGCTTCCTGTCCACCCCACCCTCCACTAGTCCCTCCTCTGTACTCCCAGCTCCCCCACCACTACACTCAGTGATGGCTGTGCTCCCTGGAGACAGTGATGCCCCAGTCCTGTGTACCTGCCAGCCCCTGGCAGTGCTGGGCCAGGTGACAGCAGCTGGATGAATGAAGGGCTCATTGTTTACATTACAACTGGTGGGGAGTGTGCTGCACACATGTGGTGCCCCACGTGGTGCTCCCTGCACCCTCTTCCTCCCCTGCCAGCAGCCCTAGGCCAGCCCCATCCCCACTAGCCTACCCTGGGCATCTTACAAGGGCGAGGGCAGCCAGCACACTTCATTTGGACTCCCCATTTCTGACCCAGAAGGGAGAGGTAGGATCTCCGAGATTGGGGGATGGGCTGCTGGGTGTGTGACTCCCCACAAGGTGCCCCTCTACCCATCCTCCCCAGTGAGGGGGATAGCGCTGGGGTCTGCGTGACAGTGCCCAGTGAGCACCTGCCCCACCCAGGCCCCGCCTGAAGGACCCAAACGGGCGGGTCCTGGAGGCCGAGCGAAGTATCCTTGGCGGCCTCGGCCCCTCCCTGTGAAGAGGGCAGAAAATCTGCTGCCTCACCAGCCACCAGCGCCAGCTTGGGGGAGCACCCCTGCGGGAAGCCGCCCCGCCCCAGCCCCCCCCCCCCCACCACCACCTCCGCCATGTACTTCAACCAAGTTTTGCAAAGGGCAGTGGCCAGGCGCCTCCAGTCTGCGCGAAGGCTCCGTGTTCTCCCTGACCCCGGGTCTGGAGAAGGGGGCTAGGGGGGCGCGCCCACCAGGCTGTGCCCCTCGGGCCTGTGAGCCCAGAGCCCTGCGACGCGTCCAGCCGCCTCGCGCTGCCCAAGGGAGAGGAGGCGGGCGCCCCCCCCCCTGCCCCCCAGCAGATGTGCCGAACTCGGGTCTCTGGCTGGGCGGGCGGGAGGGGGGGCGGAGGATGCTGACGGCGCCCTCACCACCGGGACAGGCAGCCCGGGAAGCGCCTCCCAACGCCAGCAGCACCCCCTCCTCGCTCGCGGGCGTGGGGAAGTTGAGGTGCATCCCAGCTCCGGCTCCGCTCACGCCCACCCTCCAGCCCCGACCCTGCGGCCTCTCTCACGCCCGACAGTGTCCCCCGGCCGGCCCGCTTCTGCCCAGGCTGCGGCCACCGCCGCCTCCCGGATCCCTCGATCCTTTGTTGCCCGGCAAGCCCCCTCCTTCAGGGGGTTCCCCCGCTGCTCCTACCTTCGCCCCTCCAGCGTCAGGCTCAGCGGCGGCGACCCGGCGTCGGCCTCCTCCGCCGGCCCGGCCGCCGCGGGGGGGAGAGGATGCTGCGGCCGCTCCCGCTCCCCGTCGCCCCACCCGCGGCTGAGCCCGGTGGCGCCGGGACTCGGCGCTCGCGCTCGGGACCTGGCCTCGCGCCGCGTGTGCGGCCGGCTGGCGGCGGGCAAGCGGGAGCAGCTGACCCAGGCAGCCCCGCCGCCGCCTACGCGCCCCGCGGCGGAGCCCCGCGAGCCGAGCCGAGCGGAGCGAGCGGCCCGGCTCCGGGAGGGAACAAAAGGGGCCGGCGCTGGGACGAGCGCCGGAGGGCGGGGCCTGGCGCGGCGGGGGCGGGAACGCGGGCGCACCGCCTCCCGGTTCTCGGGCCGAGGCGCCGAGCCGCCGGTGGGCGGGCGGGCAGAAAATGAGGAGGATCCCGGTAGTCCGCCCTCAGCCGTCAGTCGCGGTGGGGCGCGGGCGGTGTCGCGGGTGCGCCAACACCCATTTCAGCGCTGGGCACGTAGCGGTGCTTCAGTCGTGTTTGGCGTAAAAACACTCTTCAGCTTTGCTCCGCTCACAAGGACGTCCCAGACCCTGGGGAGAGACTGAAGCTTGGGAAACTGCGGGGAGGGATGGGGAGGTTCCGGGAAGGCTTCACGGAGGAGGTGACGTTGGACTGGACAGGAAGAGATGAGAAGGGGATGGTATGACCGAGGTTCTGACTCCAGGTCTTACTGAGCTGTCCTGAGGCCAAAGGAGATGGTAATAAATGACTCGGGGTTCTCGGTGATTTGCTCCCAACATGTCTTTGCAAAAGTGGTACCCAAGACACAGATGATCCCGGACCCCCTTGCCCGAGCAGAATCTCCTGCGATATCAGAGGAGTTGCCACAGCTGTGTGGTCCTCTCCCCTAAGTGGGCAGCACAAGCTAAGTGGCAGCTGAGGGGTAAGAAATAAATGAATCCCAACACCCACAGGTGCCTGGTGTCCGACTGTGGTTGCCTTCTGTGCTTTTGTGACCCTTTCCCCTTTGATAAACTGACCTCTCAGCCTTTGTTATGCTGGTTCTTCGACCAGTAGTGCCCCCCACCCCTGGCCTTCTCTGTTTGACAATCATACTTCCCCTTCAAAGCCTAGCTCAAACTTACCTTCATTTTCCCTGAGCGTGGCAATGTGGGTGTGTTGGGGTAGGTTGTTGTCTGCACAGTGAGGCCCACTCTGGAGGGCAGACACAAGGTGCAGCGTTGTTCACATCCCCTAAAGGTACCTAGCACAGAACCTGGCCAAGGGCAGACCTTCAATGACACTTGTTGAATGAATGAATTTGCTAAGTGGCCACCAACCATCCTTCTGCTGCCCTGGTATCCATAATCTTTAAGAAATGAGTTAACCTCTGGAACTCAGTTTCTCCATCTATAAAATAGTGATAGTGTTTCACTTCGGTTCAGCAGACGTGTAATGGTACAGTGATGAGGCTGGACATGGGCCAGCCCTGAGGAGGCCCTCAGTGGGGAACGGGCTCCAGACCTGGAGACCAGCTGTGGGGGAGGGTGCAGAGTGAGCCCAGAGGAGGGGCAAGCTTCTGGTGGAGGTGTCAACCCGATGGGAAGAAAGGTGGAAAGGGCTGCGTTCAGAAACCACAGAGCAAAGTGTTCCGTGTGGCTGGGATGAGTGGTCCAGATATTAAGAAATGAGGTCCAAGGCATCAGGCAATGGTAAAAACACAGCTCCATCACCTCCAGCCCATGGGCAAGACTCTCTGGGACTCTGTTTCTCCATCTATAAAACGCAGCTAGTGTTAGACTGCCCCCTAGGGTTGTTGTCAAGAGAGCAAGGTCATAAAAATGACTGCATACAAGGAGCTTGGATTTTCTCCTGTGTGAGGGAGCTTTCTGACGGACTTCTCTCCCACGGGGAGGAAGAGGCAAAGAGTGAAGAGCGGGGCCTTTCCAGTCGCCCACTCCTCCCTCCCTGGGAATCAGTGGAGGCCGCAAAGGCCATGGGGGTCCCAACGATGGGAAGCAAGAAAGGCCCCGTCAGAGGCCATTCTGAAGGTTCTCCTGACAGGTCATGGGGGCGAGCTGAGACCCTGAGAGACCTGCTGGAAGGCTGCAAGGGTCCAAGCTAGACCTGGGGGGCTGGGACACTCTAAGGGTGAGAGAGCAGCAGAGGAAACCAAAGGAGAGACCAGTCTAGGTCAGGTTTTCGGAGCTCCTTTGAGACTGAAATCCAGGGTGACTCTCCCCAGAAACTCGAGATATGCTTACACACCAACACACAGACACAAAGTTTTGTGAATAGGTTCAGACCGTTCACAGACCCCCTGAAGCACCCCTGGTCTGTACAGCCGGATTCTGGGGCAAGAGAGAGTGCTGAGAAAAAACAGGGCGGGTGCACTATAGCTGAGTGTGTGATTTGCCCAGATGCGGGTTTCTGACCCAGACTGAGTGGTGGGTGCACCCTGGAGCACCCCTCCCTTTTTTGACACCTGAGGCTTCTGGAACCAGGAAAGTGGCCAAAGACCCCAGGATATCATCCGTAGAGAGAGACTAAGAAGGTTCCTTATGAGAATGTAAACCATCACTGCATCCCAGCCCCTCTTTGCACAGGTGGGGAAACTGAGGTCTAAAGAGAGGCAGGGGTTTCAGGACACACAGACCCTGCTGTGATGCACCTGAGCTCACCTGCACCAGCAGGGTCAGCCAACCCCTCCACCTACCTTCAGAAGGTGGGTGGCAGGCCCACTGCCCTCCTCCCTCACCAACAGCTCCCAGTTCCTGCAGAGCACTAACTCCTCCTTACCTAGACTGGGCGGGCGAGACCGAAAATACTCGACTCATCCCCGAGGAGGTCACTTGCCAATGCGGTTGTTAGGCTTGTAGGTGAGAAACTACAGGATTCTATCTTACTGCAGGTTCAGTTTGGGTTTTGTGCTTGCTGCAACCAAACAAAAGATGCAGATGTGGAAGGGGGAGCCGGGCGTGATGCCCCAGGCACCAGGCCTGGGAATGGGGGTGGAGTGGGGGTGGGACTGGGGGAGACGGGCTCTCCCAGCAGACCTCTCACAGCCTTTTGTCTCCACAGAAAGTGCTGATTTGACCATTTTCTTGCTGACACTGGTTATGACCAGTGGCCCCAACAGCGGGAGGGGGATAGTTGTGGGAAGAGCACATCAGGAATACTTGGGGACCGGGGCGGAGGTCTCAGAGCCCTGCCCTGGGCAGCCACAGACAAGGCCCGGCTGCCCTTCGGGTTGCTGCCCCTCGGGTATGCTTCCTTATTGTCTCACTCGTCAGGACCAATAAGACATCCACGTGATGGAATATGTTACAGTCTCTGAATCACTGCTTATAAGGAATCTGTAAGAAGTGGGGAAACACTCTGGTATTTGTGTCAAATGAAAAATGGACATCAAAAAATTGTAGATGTGGTAGAATGGGAAAAACTGGTCACCATGATGGCCTTGGGTGGGGGGGGACCCATGGGATTTTTCCTGCCCTTTTCTGCATTCTCCTAAACAAGTGTGTGTTACTTTTAGAGCTAACAAAAGAAATTTATACAGAGAACACTAAAGATTCAACCAGAAAACTACTGGAACTGGTAAATAAATTCAGTAAAGTAGCAGAATACAAAATAAATATCCAGAAATCAGTTGCATTTTATACACCAATAATGAATGGTCAAAGAGAAATTAAGAAAATAATCCATTTACAATCGCATTAAAAAAGAAAATACCTAGGAATAAATTTAACCAAGGATATAAAAGAACTGTTCTTGGAAAAGTTATAAGACACTGAAGAAAGAAATTGAAAAAGATACAAATAAGTAGAAGCATATACCATGTTCATGGATAGGAAGAATTAACATCATTAAAATGTCCATACTACCCAAAGCAATCTATAAAATCAATACAATTCCTATCAAGATACTAATGACATATTTCACAGAACCAGAACTAATATTCCAAAAATTTATATGGAACCACAAAAGACCCTGAATAGCCAAAGCAATCTTGAGAAAGAAGAACAAAGTTTCATATGCTACCTGATATGAAACTATAGTCAAGGCCGTAGCAACCAAAACAGCATGGTACTGGCATGAAAACAAACATACAGGTCATGGAACAGAATACAGAGCCCCAAAATAAACCAATGCCTTTACAGTCAACTAATATTTGACAAAGGAGACAAGATATACAATGGGGTCAAGATAGTGTATTCAATGAATGGTGTTGGGGAAATTGTACAGATACATGGAGAAAAATTAAATTAGATCATCTTTTTACTTCATACACAAGAATAAACTCCAAATGAATTCAAGGTAAATGTAAGACCTGAAACCATAAAAATCCTAGAAGAAATCTTGGACATTTCTCATAGCAATATTTTTTCTGTTGTATCTCCTCAGTCAAGGGAAACAAAAGAAAAAATAAACAAATGGGATTACATCAAACTAAACAGTTTTTGCACAGCAAAGGAAACCATCAACAAAATGAAAAGACAGCCCACTTAATAGGAGAACATATTTGCCAATGATACATCTGATAAAGGGTTAATGTCCAAAATTTATAAATAACTTATAAAACTCAGCACTAAAAACAACAATCAATCCAATTAAAAATGGGCAAAGTGCCCTGGCTGGTGTGGTTCAGTGGACTGAGTGCCGGCCTGTGAACCGAAAGGTTGCCAATTGATCCCCAGTCAGGGCACGTGCCTGGGTTGCACCAGGTCCCCAGTTTCTGGGTGTGAGAAAGGCAATTGATTGATGTATCTTTCACACACTGATGTTTCTTTCCCTCTTTCTCCCTCCCTTCCCCCTCTCTAAAAATAGCTAAATAAAATCTTTTTTTAAAAAAGTGCAAAGTACCCGAATAGACACTTCTCCAAAGAAGACATACAGATGGCCAATAGACATCTGAAAAGTTGCTTAATGTCACTAATCACCAGAGAAATGCAAATTAAAACCGCAAGGAGATATCACCTCACACCTGTCAGAACAGCTATCATCAATAAATCAACAAACAAGTGTAGGCAAGGATGTGGAGAAAAGGGAACCCTAGTGCACTGTTGGTGAGAATGTAGACAGGTGCAGCCACTCTCAAAAACAGTACGGAGCCCTGGCTGGTGTGGTCCAGTGGATTGAGTGCCATCCTGCAGACCAAAAGGTTGCCGGTTCGATTCCCAGTCAAGCACATGCCTGGTTTGCAGACTGGACACATGCCCAGCTGGGGTGTGCAAGAGGCAACTAATTGATGGTTCTCTCACACATTGATGTTTCTCTCCCCTTTCTCCCTTCTTTCCTCCCTCCATAAAAATAAATAAAATATTTTTTAAAACCAGTATGGAGATAATTCAAAAGGTTAAAAATAGAACTACCATATGACCCAGTGATTCCACTTCTGGGAATTTATCCAAAGAAACCCAAAAGATTGATTTGAAAGAATATATGCACTCCTGTGTTCATTGTAGTGTTATTTACAATAGCCAAGATTTGGAGGCAGCCCAAGTGCCCATCAGTAGGTGAGTGGATGGTAAAGATGTGGTACATTTACACAATGGACTACAACTCAGCCGTAAAAAAGAAGAAAATCTTACCTTTTGCGCCAGCATAGATGGACTTAGAAAGTCTTATTAGCATAGCATAGTGAAATAAGCCCAGTGTGAGAAAGACAAGTACCATATGATTTCACTCATATGTGGAATCTAATGAACAAAATAAGCTAACAAACAAAATAAAAACAGACTCATACATACAAAGAACAGACTGACAGCTATTAGAGAGCAAGGGATTTGGGGGCTGGGTGAAAAAATCAAAGGGATTAAGAAAATGGAAAGGAAAAAAACCTCATAGACGCAGAAAAGAGGAAAAGAAATTTAAACCCAAATCCTTTTCTATTGCAAACACACACAAAAAATGATTGGATATTGTCAGTGGCCTGGGGCTGGGAGTGATATCACCATGGAGATATCAGCTGAAGCCTTCACGCCTAGGCCACACCCCTTTCAAACACGTGGGGTTTGCCAGAGTCCAGCTCTTGCTTCCCCGGAGAGGACGGACGGAGAGGACGCGGCCTCTGATCTAGGGAGATCGGCGGCGACAAAAGGTGTCTGCTACTGGGGGGTATGGGCACTTCCTGTTGGGGATTCCCAAGGCCCTAGGGGGCTTTTTACCATGCATCCTCCTGCATTTCATAAAGGCTGCTGAGTGAGTGAAAGCTGGCATCTGTAAGCGAGCTTATTACAGGGGAGGTTTCAAGCTAAGAACTTTGTATGAGTTGCGGAAATAAGGACCTCCCTGATGAGAACAAGGGAAGGCAGTTTAGTCAGAGATTGCTGTAGCAAGGCAGTCCGTACCAGCTCCTCCCGTGGCAGAGAGTCATGGCAGGCAGGGGTGGGGAAGCTTCGGGGTGGACAGGAGGGACAGCGCAGGTGTGTCTTGATGGGGGCGGCTGTAGGTGTGGGGAGCTGGATGTGGGGATCAGTGAGGGGAGCATATTTGGCGTTGTCCAGTTGGTCCTGAGTCGGGATAAGAAGCAAAAACTCAAAGCTGGCATTTCTTGATCAAGTCCTGGCCATCTGTGGTTGTCACTTGGCTTCCTGGACTGGAGGCTGTGGAGAGTCGGTCAGTCCTTTTTTGCACATGGTCTGGCTGTTCGTTTACGTATGTCCAGTTTCTCAGTGTTAACTCACGGGGTCCTCACCAACTATGCTAAAGCTGGTGTGATTACGATGTTGCTTTAGTGAAGAGGAAACCAAGTCATAGAGAGGTCAAGGGACATGCTCGAGGTCACACAGCTTGTGAGAGCAAGGTTAGCCAGGACACTGGGCTTCAGGGCCGGGCTCACTCCTGACCACAAAAAGACAACAGGGAGACACCACCTGGAACCGCAGCCTGAGCTCTGCCACTCAGCAGCTTTAGGACCCAGGGCAGGTGCCCCGGAACCCTCCTCCTCCACAGGGCCGCTGGGAGAGCTACACGGAGAGGAGGTGCTGGGTGCGGAGTGCCAGTTGCACAAGTACGTGTGGAGTGCCTGCTGGGAGCTGTAGTTATCGCTTCCTCTCTGCCAGGCGTGGTTCTAAGCACCTGAGATTCTGTCAACTCACGTAATCCCCAGGACACCCCCTGAGTGGGCCGTTACCTGCCCCACCTACAGATGCAGGTGTGCAACTTGCCAGAGCTCACACAGCAGGTGGAGGGCGGTACCACTCAGAACCCAGGACTCCCAGGGCCAGAGCTGGTGTTTCAGCCCTTCCCTCCCTGCCCGTGAGATGAAGCAGTGGCTCCGAACTGAACGGGTGGCCCGGGGAAGGGCGGGGGCACCTGCAACAGTCCAGGTGGCACAAAGCCTCAGCTGAGACCCGATAAGGTGAACTGCTTCTTTCTGAGTGACTTCTGAATGGGCTTCTTCAACTGGGGGCCCTGGAAAAGAGGGGATGTGGAGGGAAGAGGCCACCCCCTCTGAGGGTGGACCACACCCGCGGCCACTAGCACTTGAGTGGACACATGTTAAGGACTGTGCTGCTGGGGTGGACGTTCACCTCTTGGGGAAGGGGCCTCGGTGTTCATGGCCTCCACTCCCCCTGGGGTTCCTTCCTCCTTGCATGCTGAGCGGGCCGCAGGCACCCAGCCTCCTTTTGCCAAGGGAAGCATCTAGAAGGTGCTGGCTGGGGAGCTCTTCTCCGTCCCTAGCTTTCCAACCTCACGGCCTCTCTTCACCACTGCATTCCTCATTTATCCCTTCTCCCTCCACGTCCCCAAGTTTGCACGCCTGTGTATTGCATCAGGCAGTGGAGGTGGTGGCACACCTGGAGGCCTGTTTGCTCTGTGCTTCTGTGAGCCTTTTGCAGGGTCCATGGTCAGTGTCTTTCTTCCCAGGACGCTGCCCACTGGCTCCTGCCACTTCTGAGGCTGCCCGCTTCACACAAGGCTGCGCTTTCTCTGCAGCCTGGGTGGAAGGGGATATTTCTTCTGGGTCTTTTGGGTTCTTCTGAGAAGTCACACAAATCATCCATCACCCCACCAAATGCACAAAAATTAGAGATCAACAGAATGTGACTAATTTTACCATGAAAAAGCACTGGAAGAAATAACCATACTGTTGCCATCACTTCCTATAAGGAAGGATGTTTTAGCACCAGATAAAGGAAGGAACATAATTTTGGAATACAGGCCAACCCTTTAAACTAAATAAATCTGGCTTTCTGGGTGAGGGGGGGAACCTTCTTGTTTTGTTCACTTTGCTGCGGAAGGAGAAACACTCGGTCAAGGTTGGCAGCTGCTCCTGGGATGTTTGGGAACCAGCATCCTCAGAAGTCTGGCTCCGGCTCCCCAGCCAGGGCAGTGACTCTCCTAGGCCCCAGCCCCTGCCCCTCCTGCTGCTCCCGGACACCTTGGTTTCCTGAGAGAACTGCACTGCTTTGTTTGGCTTTTCTTGGACCAGTCCACACATCCTTCCATCCCCCCACATGTACACCTTCCGGGGCCCCCCAGAGCCTTGGCTGTCTGTGAGCCAGATGTTTGGAGAGAAGCTCGGAGCTAATTTGTCCAATCCCTGTTGCTTTTCAGCAGGAAGGATAAAGTGCCATTAGACAAAGCACCATTAGGAATGCTAGCAGTCCTCTTGAAAAACCACAGCCTCCTGTCTCTGCAGCTTACTGCTGCAGCTCCCCTGTTCGTAAACTGCCCCTTGATCCCACAAATGTGGTCCACGTGTGTATACTATGCAAAAGTTAGAGCTCATATTCAAACTGCTGGTGTCCTAGCAACAGAATCCCTTCTTTTGCTTTTAAATTCTTTAGCTCCTTTTCTGCCCAGTGTATGGCTACAAAATTGCTTTGAAAACACAGATACACAGATGTACACCGTCTAAAGTGGCAAGAGCTCTGATGGAGTCACCTGCAGGGTGCTCTGGGCCACATCTCATTCTTGATGTGTGGGACCAAGGGCAGCTTCCCGGAGAAGGTGACAGCCCGGTTGTGTCTTGAAGGATAAGTGCGTGGCAGGCACAGAGAGCAGCCCAAAGGTGCTGTGTGAGGAACCTTGAAGAACCCCAAGCCACCAGAGCGCAAGGGAACGAGCCGAGATGGAGGCCGAGGGGCAGCAGGCTCCTGTCAGAGAGGGAGGGCTTCCTGTGGCTAGGCTGCGGATTTGGGCTTTTTTCTAAGGGCAATGGGGAGCCCTGAAGAGCTCTAGGTAGGGGAGGGGCATGAATTTCAGACCTGAAACCTGGCTCCCTAAGACATACAGAGACAGTGTGGAGGCAGGTTAGAGCAGCAGGGCAGTCAGGGAGGTGGGGTTCGGGGGTGGCCCTGTGGACAGGGATGAGGAGTGTGACTCAGCCACACGGGCCTCAATGTCTAGCAGGGTGTGTGGGCTGAGAAAGAGCAAGTCACGGAAGACAGGACCTGCAGACTCTGGGCTCCCAGCTCCTCCCAGCAAGAGGAGGGACCTCAGCCGCTGATGCTCTGAGGCTGAAGGGAGGGTTTTGCCTTCTACAGCTGGCGTGGAGGATAGACGCAGCTGCCCGCCTAAGAAAGCAGGGCCAAGGACAAGCACATACTTGTTTCCCAAACATGCTACCCCACTGTGAGAGACTGCATTCTCCGCCACACTCCTAAAGGATGTTGTGTTATGTATTAGAACCTCCCACTCTGTGGCCAGCGCTCCCTGTGACCCTCAGGCAGGGAGGCTGAACCCAAAGAAAAGTGATGCTGCAGACAGGGTGATTCCCAGGGGTCCCAACCAGGTGGAGGGAACACCTAGCTGGGTGTCCCTCTGGAGCTGAGGTTGCAATGATGCCAACGCACCTTTCACCTTGGAGGAGCAGCTCGAGGAAGGGTATATGGTGGAAGAAAGAGGCACAGGCTTAGGAAGTCACAGACCTGTGGGCCCTTGAGCTGCTTTTGATGCATGGGATGTACCAGCATGTGACCCTGGATGAGGGACTCAGGTCCCAGCCTCCAGCCCCTAGTCTGCCACACGCAAACAACAGGCTCCACCTCCACACACAAGGACAGGTAGACTCAGTCCAGAGCTGCAGCGCTCCGATAGAAGCGTGGCAAGGGTGCTGGGGGCCACATCTGAGTCTCAACTGTGGGGCTAGAAAGTGTGCCAGGTAGCTTAGGGCAGGGGGATTGCTTCTGCACAAAGCATTGCCGTACCTGTCTTTTTTCATTGGTTGGACACAGAGAAGCAGAAGCAAAGATGTTAGTCCAGAGTGGTCAATTCAGGTCAAGGCTTTACAGCAAGGGAGTGAGGGGGAAGGGACCAGAATGAACCTTCTTTGTCTTTGGCAGGAGGGAGGGTGTCTGTGAATGTCATCTGTGAGCCAGTCCCCAGCCTGGGAGCTGAAAGCAACCTCTGCACAAACCTTCCATAGGACCCTTTGAAGACATGTAATTGCTATGTGCCTCAGTTTCCCCATCACACTACTGCTGTCCTTTTTCTTTTTCAGTCAGCTCCACCCCAGCCCTCTCCACAAGGTTCTGGGGCTGACATCCTGCACAGCTGAGAGTGCTCGGGCTGCGGGCTGGGAAGTGCTCAGTGGAGCCCTAGTCCCACGGCGCCCACCCCCCAGGCCCCTACCCCTCAGGCTCCCTCTCCCTTCTGCAATTGCAGCCTCCCATTCAGCCCTGGGAACTGAAGTCCCAGAGGCCCCAGAGGAAGTCAGAGGGCCTGCACAAATCAAGGGGGTATTGTCTACCAGCCTGCCTAGCAGAGGCACAGGTGACAGCCTGGACTGTGAGTGGCGCCTGAGGTGGGGGGAAGGGTCATCCTGTGGAACTGAGCCCTTGAGCTGTGGGGTCTGCGCTAAATCCAGGTAGATAGTGTCAGGACTGAATGAAATTATAGGTCACCCAGTTGGTGTCGCAGAGACTTGCTTGGTGTGGGAAATCGACATACTGGGTGTCAGAAGTGAATTATGTCTGCAAGTAAGGAGACACACCAGGAGTCTCCCTATAGTGGGGGGGTCTATAGACCAGGGTGTGGGTGGGTGGGGGTCTCTACAGCAAGGTGGGGTTGAGGGTGGAGCCACTGTGTGCCTTTGGGCAGTTTTCTGCACCCACTATCCTCACCCTTGGTTCATAGATGGGGGAGCTAGGTGGTAAATCGCTTTTGGTTTTGACTATAAAATATCTCACATATAAAGCACATTTGTAGACCTGACTGAAAGATAATAAAGTGAATGCCTATGTTAAGAACAATCTGGCTTAAGCCCTGGCCAGGTGGTTCAGTTAGCTGGAGCATCGTCCTGAACACGGAAAATCTGTGGGTCCAATTCCTGGTCAGGGCAAATACCTAGGTTGCAGGTTCTATTCTCAGTTGCAGCATGTACAAGAGGCAACCAATCAGTATTTCTCTCTCACATCAATGTTACTCTCTCCCTCCCCGCCCCCTGTCCCTCTCTCTCTAAAGTAATAATTAAAATATCCTGGGGTGAGAATTTTTTTAAAAATTTGGCTTAAGAAATAAAACTTTACCAGGACCTTGAATCCCCTATATCTGGCTTAAGAAATAAAACTTTACCAGGACCTTGAAGCCTCGGACCTTTGAGGCTGTACACAGCCTCAAACGAGGCTGTGTTCATGTTGCACGCTTTTCACCACATGTAAATGGAAGTGTGCGGTAGGTGTTCGTCTGTGATTTCTCTTGTGCTGCAACTGGACGTTTGGGATTCAGCCACGAAGACGAGGTTGGCCACAGAGTGTCCCATTGTGTCCCATCCCTCAACCTACTTGTCTCCTGTAGTTTCCAGTGTGGCGTCTTGTTTAGTTTTGTTATTTTTGCAAAACTCATGGGGTCCATTGCCTAGGTGCCTCTCAGGTGCATAGCTAGGAGGGAAGTGACAGAGCCACGTTTATACGATACTGTTGAATTGTTTTCCCAAGTGTTTGTACCAATTTATATTTTCACAGCAGAATACACGTCCTTTCGGTCTGGTATCCGTAATAGCACTGTGCATTGTCAGACCTTTTCATTTTTGCTGGTCTGGTTATTGTAAAAAAACAAAAAGAAAGCAAAAAAGCAACCCAAACCAACTACACGTGAGGCGCCTTTCGAACATCTCCACTCCTGTGTGCAGTAGTTATCCGCGCATTTGTCTGTCTGCCATTGGGCGGCTGGTCTTCTCTCTTCTTAATCTGTAGGAGCATTCACATATCTCAGACATTATTCCTTTATCGCTTAAAGAATTGTCAAGACCTCTCCCAGTTAGTGGCTTGTCATTCAACTTTATTGTATGTCTGCAAATAGGCAGAAGTTTGCAGTATGAATGTAGTAAAATTTATTGTCCTTTTTTTTGGTCACAGGTTAAGTCTTTGGGTTCTTATTTAAATCAGAGATTTTCTATTTACTTTTTAGCAACATGGCTCTTTGTTCAAAGGAAACCACAAATGGTCCCCCCACATTGAATGCCCACCCCTGTACCAGGCCAATTCTTTTCTTGAAAAAAATTTCATGGGCAAACTATCATAAAACAAAGATCTAATTGCCATACAGATTAATGTTACACATTTTCTTTTTAAAGATTTTATTCATTTATTTTTAGACAGAGGAGAAGGGAAGGAGAAACAGAGGAAGAAACATCAATGTGTGGCTGCCTCTCATGCACCCCGTACTGGGGACCTGGCCCGCAACCCAGGCATGTGCCCTGACTGGGAATTGAACCGATGACCCTTTGGTGTGCAGGCCGGCACTCAATCCACTGAGAAACACCAACCAGGGCTAATGTTACATATTTTTAAATAGTTAACAAAATAAATATGTGATGCGCATGTTTATTTTGTTTAAATAATTGAATCTTGATTGCAACAACAACAATGAAACAAGAAGAGTAAAGACAGAAAAATCAAGGACAGTTCTACAAGCACTGCTGGAAGTCAGCAGTGCTCAGTTAGCAAACCAGGCCAGCTACAGGCCACCAGGCCAGGCTCCAGGGTCCTGAGACTCTTCAGCCACTTTCTTTTTCCAGATAAAATTAAATTAATTCACTTCACAAGATGATTCTTTCTTTTGCGAGGTAATTTCAGAACATTGGTACATAAGCTCTGGTTATGCGCTTAAAATATGGATGTATTTTTAATCCAAGTTTCCAGGGAAAGTCGCTGAGTAAACTTAGTACTTGTTTTAAATAACAAATGTCTAAATGACACAAAATCACAGTATTTTGGAATGTTATGGGATCCCGGAACATTTTGACCAAATTCCCTCATTTTACGAAATAGGAGACTAAGGTCCATTTTCTGGAGATCTTGAGTTGCAAGAAGCTTACAGCAGGCCTGGGGAAAGGAAGAGCTGCCTAGAAACAGAGGGGCGGAGGTGTCAAGGGAAGCCCCTCCTCTTGGACGGGCTCCTCAAACCTGAATGGCTGCCTGCAGACATGTGGCCTGTCCACCTCGGAATTCATCTCAGCCACCTCAGACTTGCATCCAAGTGAGGTGCCTGGCCTGCTGCCCCCCAAGTGGGCCTGGTGTAGCAGACCACCAAGGTGCCCTTCAGGCCTGGTCTCCCTCACCTCCCTGGCCCTGCCAGCAGCAACAGCACCCCTAGGAGGAAGATGAAGGTCTCTGCCAACCTCACCTAGGCTTTCGTCCGCCTGGGTTATGGTCTGGCTGGCTGTTACACTGTGGACACGCCCATTTGTCTTCCAGCTGCATCGATCAGCCTTCCTGTGGCAACTGCCAGAGGTGGGCTGGGGTGGGGAGGCGCCCTGTGGGCCCTACCAGCTTTTCAGCCTTGGGGCCCCAGCCCAAGGAGTCCAGGGCTGGGAAAGTCCATGAATCCGCCCTGACCTGTGCGGCTCAGTCAGTCGGTTGGGCTTCGTCCTACAAAGTGAAAAGTTAACCATTCAACTCCCGGTCAGGGCACATGCCTGGGTGGTGGTTCAGCCCCAGGTTAGGGTGTGTGCAAGAGGCAACTGATCCATGTTACTCTCCCTCTCTTTCTCCCTCCCTTCCCCTCTTTCTACAAATAGATAAATAAAATCTTTTTTAAAAAGGTATCCACGAATCTTGTTTCCCTAGGATGCCCCCAACCCAGGGCAGCCCCTTCCGACCATCCAACCAGACTGTGGCCACAGACACCTGGGACCCTCGTCCCTGTTCCCCACTTTTTGCCTCAGGCAGGAGATGAGATGACACCTCAGGCCCAGGTCCTGGTGTACTTTCTGGAAAAACATGGGAGTGTCTTTCCAAACATAAAGGCTGTAGGGCCGGGTGATGCAGCCGCTGCGGACCATCAGCTCCTATTAGGATTCTGGCCCTGCTGCTTATTCTCTGTGTGACCTCGGACAACAACCTTCACTGCTCTGTGCCTCCGTTTCCCTCTCCGAGATAACGCTTTCTCTAGGGCTCTTCACAGGACGCCTGGAACGCTGCAAGTACTATGTAGGGGCAAATAACGATGCGCTCACAGAGAAGGGATTGCTGGGAGGAAGTGACTACAGTGCACTGGAAGGGCTGCCCCAGCGCCCGCCAGGCGGGCTTCCCAAATGCCTCTGAGGTTGACTCATCCTCCCCAGCCCTGCAGTCTGTGCCCCCCCTCCACCCACACACCCACACTGCTTCCCATTAGTGAGGTGGCATCCTGTGCTCTGGCGTCCTTGCTCCTCTCTTCCACGCTCCCAGCTTCAGCCTGGAAGTTGCCTTCCAACCACCCTGACTCCCGTCCCCGTGGGAGGCAGACCTGGCCCAGGGCTGTTTTCAGTCTCTAGCCCCTCTCCCTGACCTCCAGGGGGCGCTCGCACAGCCAGGCCTATGGCAGAACTAACCTAGTAGATTCCCAGATGGTCCTTTTAATCTGGAATGCTTGACTTCCTGTTTTGTTTTCCATCAGCAGTTTTCAAAGCAAAACTTTCTTTCCCATAAAAAGTATTTCTTCAGATTACTGACATTTATCCCACTCTGAAAATGAAGGAGATTTGGGATTTTCATCTGAACGAAGTTTTAGATTACAGACTGCCCAAGGAAGTGGTGGAGGTTCAGAGCCCTAGTTTGGCCTGGTGACCTGGGTTCAAATCCCCCCCGAGGCACTTGCTGGCTATCTGATTTTTGACAGATCACTCAGGGCCTCACTCAGTCGGTCACTGCATGTAAAAAATAGAAAGAATTTCTTCACCATAGACTTGTGGAGATTAAATACAATGTCGCAGTAGATGGCTTCTCCAAAGCAGAGGCTGGCAAAGGAAAAGCCGTCAATGGCCAAGGAGACAGAACTTCTCCCTAACCTCCTCCCAGTCGAGGTCTCATAGAGTGGTCCAAACAGAGGACAAGGAAAAATGAGAGGTAAAAATTCATGAGAAGAGTTCACAGTGAAAAAAGAACAGAATAGAAGGCATTAGAAAGGCAAGGGAGAAAAAACTCTGAAACTCAAAGGAGCAACTCAAGGCACCAACCTGGATCCTCCTCTAATTTTAAATAAGGGAGAATTCTGTGTAGTTTTCCAAGAATTTCCACAGCTTGGACAAAGAATGTGAAATATTCAGCCAACCCACAAGATCTCTGTCACTCATGCAGAAGTTTCTAAGGGCACTTATACTATACATATAGGAGATGTATGTTGCCAAATGTAAGAAGCCAGTCTGAAGAGACTGCATACTGCATGAATTGAACTCTGTGACATTCTGGAAAAGGCTAAGCTTTGGAAACAGTAAAAAGATCAGTGGTTGCCAGGGGCTAGGGGAGGGGAGGGAGGAGGATTGAATGGGTGGAACACAGGTGATTTATTTAGGATGGCGAAACTATTCTGTATGACACTGTAATGGTAGATTCATGGCATTATACACCCCGTAAAACTGATGAACATAGAGAGTGAACCTTAATGTAAACTATGGGCTTAGATTCTCAGACCTGCGCTCAATCCACTGAGCCACACCAGCCAGGGCTGGGCTTTAGTTAATAACAACAATGTATCACTGTTGGTTCATTCACTGTAATAAACGTACGGCATTAAGGCAAGATGTTAATAAAGATGTTAATAACGGGGAAGCTATGTGCCTGTAAAGGGAGTTATATGGGAACTCTCTGTACAATCTGCTTAATTTTCTGTAAATATAAAACTGTTCTGAAAAATACAGTCTATTAATTTAAAACGTGTACTTGTAGGAAGTATAATGCGGTGCAAAGAACACGGGATCCGGTGACAGGGAACTCTGACCAATAGTCACCGATTAGCTGAGTGGCCCTGGGAAAGCCCCTTGCCCCCCCCCAGCCCAGTTTTCTCATCCTTAAAATGGGGCATTGTGCTTGATTATTTCTAAACATCCCCTCGGGCTTTGAATTCCTCTGCTTTTACTATTAACAACATTTCAGAAGGATACGGAGTGCAAGTCTGAGTCTCTCAGGAAACAGCCCTATGAGTAAGGTTCAGGGAATGTGTACTGCAAGAAGTTTCGTTCTAGGAGCCCCCAGGTAGTATAGAAAATGTCAAGTCCTTGCCCCGGGCTTTTGCGAATCAATTCAAATTTTCCCAAATCGCACACGGGCGGCGACACCAACCGAAACACTAAACAGCTTCCGGTCCCTACCAGCTGGCGGGGTTTCTTCCCTTCTTGGCTTGGCCTGGACTCATATTTTATTCACGAAAATTGAGGCCCTGGGAGGCCTCAGCATAAACAGGATGTAAATATTTGCGGGTGGTGGTGGAGAGGTGGTATTTGAGCAGGGACTGTCCGAAGTGGGGACCTCCAGGACAATGCTTGCTTGGACCCGCCCACCTCCATCTCTTCTATAGGTGGGGGTTGGAGGGCTTGTGCAGGCTGTACCCCTGATTGGAGACCTGGTTTGGAGACCTGGTTCCCTCCACGTGAGTGGGGTCGTTGCTTCACCTTGTGCTGCATTCCGTTTCTGTTATCACGGGGACCGTCCTCAACTTGAGACTTAGGACTGGCCTTCGGGCACTTGCAGAAGTGCCAGAAAGCACCTCTTGTGCTTTGTGGAGTCCTGTCCCGTTCCCCAAATTGTACCTTCTCGTGGTGCTGTCCCTTTGCTTGTTCCAGTTCCACCTGGTGTGAATTTGCCTCTTTGGGCTTCTTAGAGAAGACCCCCTCCAGATGTTTGCATGGACAACGCCCTTTCCTGGAACTCAGGGCCTCCCCACCTCTTGGGCTCCCATGGGACAATAACTCTTGCTCAGCTACAGTTACCTGGCCTGGTGTGGGTATCACTTCCTCCAAGAAACTGTCCCTGAGGCTTCCCCTCCAAATCTGGACTTGAAGTCCTCCTCCTCCCCACTGTCTGAGACTTCTGTGTTAATACCTGCAATGCTGAGCTGAGGTCCTTCCTCCTTATCCCGCACTCAGATAGGGCCCAGACACTTCAGTCCTGTTCACTAATTAAATCCTTGTTGAATAATTGAATGGATAAATGGATGGATGGATGGATGGATGGATGGATGGATGGGTGGGTGGATAGATGCATGAAGGTGTAGTTTATTTACTGCCTGTGTCTGTGGCCATCTTTGACTCGCTGTCACTCCCAGATGGAACCCTCACTCCCGTGCTTCTGCGCCACGGAAGTCAGACCGCCCTCTTTCAGTGCCTTACACTCACTGTGCATTTGTTGTTCATTTTTGCAAGTTTGTGCACCTACAACACTGCCTGGAGCATCATAAGTAGCAGTCTTAGTGGACTCTCACAGGGTAAAGAGGATTTTCAAAGTTACACCCTGCACCCCACAGCCTCAGGTATGAGAAAAACGCTTCTGTGAGACATAACCTTCTTGGAAATGACACCCTTTCCAGGATTCCCAAAGAATGTGGTGAGCGTGTATGGGTATGAGCAGGCATGCTGGGACTAAGCTTCGCTGAATGTTCTTGACACTCTTCAGATAATGAGACTACACTTGGCTGCTTCTGAGATTAGGAAAAACATAAAATACACACCTAAATTGGAGCACCAGCTAGCCAGATTGGACCCAGTTGAACTACTCCATTTGCAGTGGAGGTGGGATGGGAATGGTAGGCGCAACCTCACGCTGAGAAGTAATGTCCTGGGGAGATTGCTGTTGAAAGAAATGTCAGGCTGCTTAGGTGAGGTTTTTTTAAGCACAGTTAATCAATCCCTAATTCATCCTGTGTGAACATGTTGATTTTTTCCAGTATGTATGAAACCTCCTAGCTTAAAGTGGGCTCCGTGATTTAGCAGTACAAATATCCCATGACACAGAGAGCCCAACAGGAAGCAAAAGAAAAAAAAAAAAGGACCCGCAGCAGCCTAGCAGCCTAGAGGGCCTGCCTTGGTCTTCACATTCCTTCTGGAAGTGCTCAGACCGCCACACACACTGCTGTTCCTGCATTTATGGGATGTCTAAAGCAGAGGCTCCGCCCTGGTGTGTGCTCAGGCCCCCAGACCTGCTGCATCAGAACCTCTGCAGTGTGCCCGGGACTCAGCATTTGGCTAAAACTCTAGGTGATTCCGTGCAGCCAGGCTGGAGAACCTGACGGAGCCCACCTGAGACTCTGCATTTCTAACCTGCTCCCAGCCGAAGCTGATGCTGCTGGTCCCTGGGCTACACCTGAAGTGGCATGAGTTTCGGCAGAATGATTTTCACTTGAAATAAAGTTTTTAGGACACAAGCAATTCACAAGTAATTCTTACTGCAGAAGACTAAAACTAACAGAAATTCATGGAGCGAACCATGAGAAGTTTACCTTGCCCCCTTTACCCGCACTCCCTCCACACCACGGTCCTCCCCATGGGGAGACACAACTAACGTTTGTGGCTCCAGGCAGAGTTAGAGTTTCTTTTTAGACACATTAGATTATTTTTTTTCCTGCAACTTTTCCTCCTACAAAATTAGTGTCATAGATGGCCTTCATATTTCAGTGACTCTGTAATATGAACATATCATCATACCACATGGGAATTCACCTACCCATTCCAGCAGTGATGGACATGTCTTATCATTTCCTGTTTTCTCCCTTCCTAACTGGCTGCAGTGAGCATCCTAGTACAGATGTCTTTGTGCACATGCGTAAACACTTCTGTAATTCAAGTTTCTAGAGGCAAATTTTGGGTAAAAGAATGTACACTGCTCACGCATCACATCTCAGGCAGAGTTTTTTGGTGAAACATCAAATCACCCAGGTGACTCAGCCCCCCTACAACCCAGATTTGATGCCCTGTGACTTCTGGTTTTTCCCCAAACTAAAATCACCTTTAAAAGGGAAGAGATTTCAGACGGTCAATGAGATTCATAAAAATACGAGGGGGCATCTAATGGTGATTGAGAAAACTGTGTGAGGTCCCAAGGTGCCTACTTTGAAGGGGACTGAGGCATCCTTGTCCTATGTACAGTGTTTCTTGTATCTTGTACCTTCTTCAACAAATGTCTGTATTTTTCATGGTACATGGCTGGATACCTTCTGGACAAACCACACACACACACACACACACACACACACACACACACCCCAGGTTGGAAAACAAAGAAAAACAGGCACTCCCAGCTCTCATATGCTGTTGATGGAGCAATAGCTGGACAGAGCTGGAAGGAGCTTGGTGGTCTGGTCCCCCATCCTTCAGCAGATTTAGAAGTGGCCACGCGGAGGCCAGGGCAGACATGCTGACTGAGAACAGGAAGCCGGGAGAGCTCGGATGAATAAACAAACAGAACAAAATTAGAAGTAAAGACTCCAACAGCCTAACAATCCTTGCTGCAGAGTGCGGGGGCAGAGTCGCCCACACGCCTGCCCGTGGTCTGGGGTCATTCCCACGTCACAGCACACAAATCATTTGGCCTTGGTGGTAACGACCCTGAAGCACCAGGGAAAACCCGGTACCCTTGTTTTTAAGAGGGTAAGGAAGTGTGTTAAGCAGTTTTCAAAGTTTCCCAATTGTTAAAATTTAACGAAACAGTTAAAATAAAAACCTTTGCATACAGAGGGCACTTAACTGGAACATGTCTCTATGTAGAATAGCTTGTTCTCTGGAAGGGTTCTTGAAGTATCACTGTTCAGGGTTTGCTTAAAGCAGGGCAGCCTCTCCTTGAAATCACCAGCCTCACCCACTCTAAAATGCCAGCTTGTGAGAAAAAATAAATGTCTGAAAAGATGTATCTCAGTGTATATCGTAGACATCTTCTCAGCCCCTCAAAATAGAGGTGTCAGGGGACAGGACCAGAGCTTTACTGCTGAGAGGCATAGAAATTGGAAAGACCAGAGTCTTCTTGGACACATTGGCTCAGGGGCATCGAATATAAACCTGCGCTCCCTTTTAAGGCCTAGCTCACAGGTCACTTCCCTGTAGAGCCTGGGCTACTCCAGCTGCAAGGGTCCTCAGGTGTGTGGGACATCTGAACACCTGCCAGGATTCTCAGACCATGAACTTGTTGTCAAACTCATGTTTGCGTCTGGCACCATGGTCCGAACAGTGCTCCCAGAACAGTGCTCGCACACGGCTGGTCCTCTGTGGACTGACCGTGCCAGAGTCACACCCAGACTCTGTGGCAGAGCCTGTCCTTGTTGAAAGGGCAGCCCTCTCTGGGATGGGTGCCTGTGGAGACAGTCCAACTGGGTGTCACCCTGTGAACTCATTAACTGGAATGATAGGAGCAAGGAACACACTCACACACTCGGAGACACACACCGGATTCAGGGAGAGGCTCAGAGAGGCAGAGCCAGGCATGGAGGGAGGACCTTTCAGGTGGCAGGCATGCCTCCTCTGTGGACAGAGTGACCTTAACCTCAGGACACCAAGGTCCCCAGAACGCTCCTGGACGGGCCAAATGTCCTCACAGAGGCAGACGTGAGAACAGCTGCTCAGACACAGGAGGAGCACAGGCTCAGAGGAGGACTTTTAGGTTGAATCCAGGCTCCATCTTCTACACATGGAGAAACCTGTGGTACCATGTGCCTCAGTTTCCAAATCTGTAGTGGAGGTAATAACAACCTCGCAGAGGGTTTTGAAGAAAAACATAAAGCCCTTTTACCTGGGCCAGTTGTTAGTTACTATTACTGACCCTCAGCAAGGCCTGAAGACTGTCACCCACCCCAGACGCTGAGGGGAGGCCAGGTCGGCAGGCTGAGAGGCAGCTGTCCAATGTGGAAGGAGCAGGCCTGAGTTAGCAGCTGTGGGCTAAGCATGCATTTGCAGTGGGGCCTCATTGAATCTCAGCAGCCCTCAGTTTTCTCTTCTGTAATAATAGTACTTGAGCCCTGATGGGTGTGGCTCAGTGGATTGGGTGTTGTCCTGCCAACTGAAACGTCGCCAGTTTGAGTCCCAGTCAGAGGTTCAGCGCACATGCCTGGGTTGTGGGCCAGGTCCCCCCATTGGGGGGGTGCAAGAGGAAACAGATCCATGTTTCTCTGGCACATTGTTGCTTCTCTCCCTCTCTTTCTCCCTCCCATCCCCTCTCTCCAAAAATAAATCAAATCACCCTGGCTGGTGTAGCTCAGTGTATTCAGTGACAGCCTGTGAACCAAAGGGCCACTAGTTCAATTCCCAGTCAGGTCCCCAGCCTGGGTTGTGGGCCAGGTCTCCAGTAGAGGGCGTGCAAGAGGCAACCACAAATTGAGGTTTCTCTCTTTCTCTCTCTCTCTTTCTCCCTCCCTTCCCCTCTCTAAAAATAAATAAATGAAATCTTTTTTAAAAAATCAAATCTTTTAAAAAATAGTAGTACTTGACTATTGAATGGCACTTTAAAAAACTACCTCCTGGCACTGCTGGTAGGATTATACGCTAGAACCACCTTTCAGGACATAAGTGGCAGCCCCAGCCCCGCGGGAATGTGGTTTCCTGAGACAACTTCTGTGCACTGAAGAGTTTATTTGGAAAGTTACTTTACAACTTTTGTTTTGCCTTGTGAAAGTTACAAATTTTAAAAACCTCGTTCTTCCTCAGACTTTCAAGTTCACTTTACAAATCTTATTTTTCTTCTTATAACTCTGGCAAATTATGACAATAACTTTTAAAGGTCTTTCTAGACACAGTATAATGAAATTCTCTGAAACATTTTAAATTACACTTACAGGTTTAATATATTTGACTTTCTTTTTAAGTATCTCACTTTTCTGCCGAATTTTCCAAGTACTTAAATATATCTTACAAAGCTAATAAATTAAACTTGTAATATGTTGAATCTAAGCTTCTTTTAAACATTCTAATACTATTTATAAATTTGGTAAATTTCAATCTAAAATCACTTTTTCAACTTAATTCAATCTTACATTTAAAATATTAATAGAATGATACATTTCCCCTGTTACACACTAGTATGCCAAGTTCTCATAAGCATTTCAAATTATTTAAAAAAAGATTTTATTTACTTTTAGAGAGGGGGAAGGGAAGGACAAAGAGAGGGAGACAAACATTGATAGGTTGCCTCTTCATGTGCCCCCAACTGGGGACCTGGCCTGCAACCCAGGCATGTGCCCTGACTGGGAATCGAACCAGTGACATTCTGATTTGCAGGCTGGCACTCAGTCCACTGAGCCACACCAGCCAGAGATCAAACTCTTAACATATCAAATATATAACAATTATGTATGCGTGCTACAAAAATACTAATACAAAATTTTTATTTTCTTCATCATGTCTGTACTTCTGAAACTCCCTGAGATTATCCACTGATTCAAAAACATTCATCAGTGTCTGCAAAAGGTCCAGCACTCACTATTCAGTGCACTGACAATAGCAGGGGTTGATAGAGAAAATCCTTGCCATCATGAAATCTATTCCAATGGGGGACATATTCAATACATACATTAATACATTGACAGTTAGAGTCATATGTTATAGAAAAGGGAAAGCAGGGCAAAGAGGAAAAGAACTGGTGGGAAGCAGGGAAGCCTCAATGAGTAGATGACACCAAGCACAGACCAGAATGAGGCAAGGGCAAACCACGTGGACATCCAAGGGAAGAGTGAGTGCAAAGGCCCTGGGGTGAGGATGTCCATGGACTTTCTCATTTAGAGCAAGGAGGCCTGTGAGACGGGAATCAAGTGTATGAGGGTGAGGGTGGTGGAAAGGGAGATTTTTATTCCACCTTGACCTTGAGTATTCTGTGAGGATTTGTCTGGAGACCTTCTACAGAAAGTCATTTTAATGATTCTTATTAAATTGGAGATGCCCTTACCTGGGACCCTACAGTTCTCTGTCTAGGCATTTACTCTAGATAAACTGTCTCAGAAACACAGTGGAATACGCTATGGCAGAAAACAAGTGAATTCCTTCAGCGAGTTTTTACTGAGCACCTACTCCATGCCAGGCACTGAACAAAAGAGACAATTTTACATTCTCTAAGGTGAAATATACTGATTAGATAAACCTCAAAAACATCATGTGAAGTGAAAAACAAAACAAACTGAAAGTTATTCATAAAATGATTCAACTTATGGAAAGTTTTAAAATCCACCACATTCACCAAATAATAATATGTCATGTTAACAGATGATCTAAGTCTCATCAAAGTATAAAAGTATATAAAACACATAGGCCCCAGGTTCAGACCACCTAGTCTAGAGTCAGTCTTCCCCTACTCACCAAGAGACACTAGGGGCCTCTTTGTGCCTCAGTTTCCTCTTCTGTAAAGAGGGAGTGAGAAAGGAAAGAGAAAAGGACACAGCGGAGAGCTGTGTTCTCCGTGTTGTATTTCTTTTTTTAAAAACGGAGGCAAAATTTTAATAGCTGTCTTGACAGTGAGCACATGAGTGGTGATGTTATTTTCAGTATGCTTGAAATGTTTTATAATGTAAAACTTCGAGATTAAAAGATCATAAAACAAGAGCAAACACTCCTACATGCCTGACCCCACACGCACCCTTGCCTCCCTCCAGGCCACTTGCCACGTGACAATGAGAGTGGTCTACAGCGTAAACCGGGTCAGGTAGCTTCACCTCGCCTCCTCCAGGGGCTCATTGCTCTTGTGCTACCCTAGGCTCATCTCTCCCCAGCCCCACCCCGACTTGTCCAGGACTGACCCGACCACTGCTGCTCCACCCTCGCAGTCAGTCAGTCATTCACCCCTTCAGCACAAAGGGCGCAGCTACGCTGGGCCAGCTGTATAGGCAACAGGGCATCATAGTGACCAGGGCAGAGTTCGTTCCCTTTCTCAAACAGCTTCCATTCTGAGGTGGGGACAATCAATAAACAAGGCAATAAACCCAGGTAATTACAGACTGTGGATGAGTACAATAAAGAAATAAACAAGGTGATAGGGAAGAGAGCAGTGAGAGACAGGGAGGGCGTTAGGAGGTGCCTTCCAGGCAAAGCCAACAGCTGTTCAGGTCTCAGATCTTGCATCTAATGCCTGTCCCCAGCAAAGCACTTTCTGATCTCCCAGGTGGAGCGGAACCCAATTGCTGATATCCTAACAATCAATCAGTGCCTTTCCAACACATCATCATGATAATGAAGTAAAAGTATGTTTGGCTGCTTGGTGTCTGTAAGCTACTTGAGGGCCAGAAGCTTGCTCTGTTCACGCATCCTGTGTCCATCACAGTGGCTGCAGGCACTACATCAGTATTAGTTAAACACAGAAACCAAGAGTCAGGCTAAACCACCTTCCAAACTCTACAAACCTATTCAGAGCGATTCACGAGGACACATGTTACCCAAATGACCAAGTTTTACACTCTAGATATATTTAGGAAATATGCTTTTTCATTACATAATGAGCCTTTTAATGCTGAAAATGCTAATAAGAATGTCAGGAAAACTCTAATGGTGATGGAACATTCAGTGTACGAGAGAAAACAATTATTTTAGTAATAGTATCACCATCTTAAAACAATAGCTAAAATTAATAAAGAAATGCACTGGAAAACAAGTGATGTTTTAAAAACAGTGTAAACAAGGCAAACAGCGTCAAGCAGGTCCAACATTCTGGGCCAATGGGTGGGTGGGAAGCAGGAGTAGCCAGCAGTCCTGGTTTTGAGATGCCACCAGATTTTCAACTCCATCCAGCAATAGGGGAAGTGGATTATCATCCACTGGTAAAAGTCAAGGTGTCATTTTAACCAAGACTTGTTGTCTGTCCCATGTGATAATTTGATTGCAAGGCTCTGGCTTTAAGTAAAGATTTTGTTTTCAATTTTCTCTCCTTTCCAGTCTTTCCTCTTTTGTGTAGCTAATTGCCCTCTTGTGAGAAAATAATCTGGAAGCTTAGCCTAGTGGTGAATTCAGTGTCCTGGGATTTCACAGGCTTGTTTGGTGGGAAGAGTAGGAATTCACTTTGGTTCATCTTTGCTCTTTCACAAAAGCCTGTGGTTCCCCCAGCACTCCCTGCCTGCGGTGTGGCCCCGGGGGTGCCATGTGGCTCTAGGGGTGTGTGTGGCCCTAGGGGAGGGCTGGCATTCTTAAGCTCTTAGCTCTGTCTGGGCCGAAGTCCAGCAAGTCACAGAAGGCTCAGTCTAGGGAAAATAAAAATGTCCTGATAGTGCAGTTCTGTCCCAAAGGTCACCTCCTCTGATCCTCCTGGCATTCCAGGCACAGTAGCGAAAGCAGAGTGCTGGGAGTGCCAACAGGCCTCTTGCAGATAGGGGCTTTTCGGAAAAGAATCATGAAAGAAGAAAGAATTGTGCACTGTTTTCTACATTTATTGACAATGTTTAGGTTCTTTTTTTAAGACTTTATTTATTTATTTTTAGAGAGAGGGGAAGGGAGGGAGAAAGAGAGGGAGAGAAACATATTGATGCGTGGTTGCCTCTCATACACCCCCAACCAGGGACCTTGCCCACAACCCAGGAATGTGCCCTGACTGGGAATCCAACTGGGGACCCTTTGGTTCCCAGGCCCATGCTCAATCCACTGAGCCATACCAGCCAGGGTGAGAATGTTTAGTTTCTCATCACAAACATCCAGTGTGTGTGGTGGGAGGTGTGCAGGTGTCATAGCTGACTCTAAGGGAAATATGAATGTTATTACCATGTGGAAACAATCCCAAGGGAAAACCAAAAAGAGATATTTTAGGAGAAGTTTATTATTTCAAGAAAAATTTACATTTTCTCCTTCAGAGAAATAAAGGACCTGTGAATAGTGATGTTAAAAATATGCAAGAGTGGCCCTGGCTGGGTAGCTCAGTAGGTGAGAGCATTGTCCTGACAGGCCAAAGTTGTGAGTTTGATCCCCAGTCAGGGCACATGCAAGAGTCAACCAATGAATGTGTTAATAAGTGGCACAAAAAATCAATGTTTCTCTCTCTCCATCACTCTCTGTCTCTAAAATCAATATAAAAATTAATTAACTAAAAATATGCAAGATGGCTCCATTAGTTCAAAGAGTAACAGAAGAGAGCCAGCCAACCTCAAGCACTTTTTCCGAATCATATAAAAGAAGAAAAACACTGAGTAAGTTCTGAACCTGGAAACTTTAATTACCATCATTAAAACAAACTGCTTCAGAATTTGAGTCATTTGAGGTTTCTGCCAATTGGCAATAACTTGAAAAGAATGGGAAAGCACATGTTCTCGTCCCATCGCACAGAACACAATTGTGAATTGTGCCTGCTGCTGGGCCCTTGCTGGCCTGGCAGCATAACCGGAATGAGCAACCCACAGACATCAGCTCCGTGCCTGCCATGCACAAGGGAAGAAACTAGGAATTAGGGGCAAGTACCAAGTCCTCAAGGAGCTAAACACACAGGATGGAAAGATGAAGCACAGAATTTACACATGGAAAATAAATACAACAGCAATATTGTCTTCCCCAGGAAATTTCCATCACGGGCAAGGCTTTTTTGGGGGGGAGGAAAACTAAAAAGCTAGGGATAAAAATAGAAAAAAAATCACCTACAATACAGATTCTGGAGCCCATATTTATTTGAGTTACTAATCAATCACCTATAAGACAAGATCTATCTGTTATATATTGTGAATGAAAAAGGGGCCACAGTCCTGGGTGGTGTAGCTTGGTGGACTGAGTGCTGGCCTATGAACCAAGTGGTCGCTGGTTCGATTCCCAATGAGGGTGCATGCCTGGGTTGCAGGCCAGGTCCCCTGTAGGGGACATGTGAGAGGCAACCACACATTGATGTTTCTCTCCTTCTCTTTATCCTCCCTTCCCCTCTCTAAAAATGAATAAAGAAAATCTTTAGCCCTGGCTGGTGTGGCTCAGTGGAATGAGCGCTGGCCTGTGAACCAAAAGGTCTCAGGTTCGGTTTCCAGACCAGGGTACATGCCTGGGTTGCCAGCTGGGTCCCCAGTGGGGCGGGGGGTGGGGGGGAGTGTGGGAGGCAACCACACACTGATATTTCCCTCTCTCTTTCTCCCTCCCTTCCCCTCTGTGTAAAAATAAATAAAATCTTTTAAAAAAAGAAAATCTTTAAAAGAAAAAGGGGCCACATACTAAGCCTGACCAGTTCAGGCATGATAGGTTAGCAAACATAAACATTCCTAACTAAAGGAGGGTCACAGTGGGAAGTCATGTCAAGGCCTGTAGCTTCCTTGACAAAGATCAGTCTTTACCTTAACCGAGTCTACTTTTTTTTTCATCTAAGATTGCATACCTTTGAAATGTCACAGTTTCTTTTCCAGACTCCTCAAGGCACAATTGCTAGCATGAGAGCATGAGACCACAGAACCCCTCACTGTCATCTTGTTGCCCCAATACCACCTCTATGTGCAATAAAATGTTCGTTATTAACCATCCTGTACCCACCAATGTAAAAGAAGTATGTGTTTCTTTATCTTGCCTTTTTACCCAATCCCAGATATTTCTCTCCTTTGCTTTCTTCTGGCCCCGTATCTACCATCAAAGGATTTCAGGTAATAGTAAATGACAATCATTGTTTATATTTTTACTTATTATTCATTATTATTATAAATTTGAGGTATGGAAGGAAACATTGTAAAATAGAAAGCCAGCCAAAAGAATGCTCGAATCGCCTGTGAATATGAGGTACCTATTTCTCTGAAATGATACTGAGTCATATCTTACAGAGGGACAATTGCCTCCTCTGCAAAATGGGAGTAATTCCCATCTTGCTGCATTGTGAGAATTCCATGCTAATAAACGTCAAGTTCCAGGGTGCACGCAGGAGCCCACCTACTAGGAGCTGGTATTGCACTGGAACATCTGAGCGATCGGGAAAACTGGGCACCAGCAGGTTCCAGACATCGCCTTTCTGCCGCTCAGCACTGCTGGACGTCAGTCCTTGTCTGTTTCCGCCGCAGGTCGTGCATTTGGACTGACTATCCACAGAGCCCTGCTCCTCTCTGCACAAGCAACAGGCTCCTTTCCCGCCAGGCCTGCCAGGGCGCGGGGCCCCCTCTAGGCGCAGCTGTTCTACTGGCCGCACGGAGAGTGCCTCCCAGCGAGTCACACAAGGAGGAAAACCGCCGAACGTCCCTTCCCGGTGTGACCTGCCTTCTCGGAAAGCTACGGGGTCTGGTATCGCCTTCCTCTTTCTCACGGGCCGAGGTCAGGTTTCCCATAGCAACCGCGGCCTCAGGCGACTGGCAACTCGCCAGGCCGGTATCCTCTGCGCAGGCGCAGAAAGGGACGGACGCAAGGCTTCTTCCTGCTTCCGGTGTCCCTCGCGTCCCCGGGGCGGGACTCACGTGATTGCGTGCTGGGGCGGGGCCTCGGGCGGCGGGAAGAGGCGGCGGGAGAATGGAGGTGCTGGAGAACAGCAGTGACTCGGGAGACCCTGGGGCCCAGGATCCTGCCCCGGCCCCTAGCAGGGCGCCTGGCAGCGCCGGCCACTACGAGCTGCCGTGGTGAGGGCACAGGCCATAGATAATGGGTGCTCTGGAAGTGTAGGTGGGCCAGAGGCGGGTGGTGTCCCGGGAGAACTCAGGGGCCAGAGTTAGTTCGGGGGACATCTGAGCGAAGCAGGAGGCTCCAGGGTGGCGTCTAAGAGATTATTTGGAGAGGGCGAGGGATGTGGGTCGCTAAGCCCACCTGGGGTCTAGAGTAGCCGGTCTGACCTCTGGAAACGGAGTGTCGGTCAGAACACGGGGAACCGTGGTCTTAGCAACCCCCTGTGCGCTAGGCCAAGGATGAATCTGATGGCCACTTGGCAGGAAGTGTCGAATGCAGGTTCGGAACTACGGGTTGTGTGCAAAAGGCACCCTTCTCCTTTCTGTGGCTTGCTTGCTTTAAATAGTAGCATCATAGGTAGCTGGGAGGAAATGGTGACTTTGGGAAGTCACCTGCCCCTGACACAGGTATGGTGCAGGCGCTCTGCTCGGTCCCACGCCCTGAAAGCACTTCTCAGAACTCTCCACGGCTCATGGTAATGGTTTACACCCTGCAGTGGTGTACACTCTGTGTATTCCCATCCCTCTAGCCCACCCCTCTTCTGGATGACAGCAGATAACCTAAATGGAGCGCGGTATAGCTTATTGGAATATTTACAGCAGTGCTGTGCAGCCCCGCAGCCGCTAGCGACGGGAGTCTCTTGAGCCCTGCAAATGAGGCTAGCCCAAATTGAGATGGGCTGTAAATGTAGACTATACACCAGGATTTTGAGGACATAGTATTAAGAAAAACTCAGTAATTTTTATATTGATTACACGTTGAGAATGACAATATTTTGAGTATGTTAGATTCAATAGATTATATTAGTAAAATTAATTTTATCTGTTTTCTTTTTACCTTTTTAGATGTGGCTACCAGAAAGTTTAAAATTACATATGTGGCTGAGTATATATATATATCTGTATATTGATATATATATATATCTTTATATATATAAAAAACTTTTAAAAAATTTACTTTTACAGAGAGGGGAAGGGAGGGAGAGAAACATCAGTGTGTGAGAGATAACATTGATTAGTGGCCTCTCCTGGGGATCCTCAACTGGGGACCTGGCCTGCAACCCAGGCATGCGTCCTGACTGGGAATTGAACCAGTGACCTTTCAGTTCTCAGGTCAGCACTCAATCCACTGAGCCACACTAACATATTTTTCATGCACAACACTACATGCTTAGGATTGTTCAGTATGCAAAACAAACTGTGCTGTCATGGAGCTTACATTTGATAAAGACAATAAAAAAATAAACAAGTAGCTATATTGTATATTTGATGGTGACAAGTGCTGTGGAGTAAATTGCTATGGTGTTCAGGGAAGGCTTTTGATAAGATAACATTCGAGCAAAAACCTGATCTGAGGGAGTAAGTCATGACTGGAGAAAACTTTCAGGTAGATAGAGCATCTATGATCCAGCTCAGATTTCAGCTCCTAACTTTCCCAGGTGGTGATTTTCTCCCTCCTCTGGGCTTCCACAGCTCTTGGCTTCTATAATAAGTTTAGCACTGTAATAGGACTTGCTAAGCTCTATCTCCCTGCCACTGGGAAAGCAATAACCATGTCTTGTTTATCTCTGTATCGTTGCTTTCCTCCCCTTGTGATCTCTAACTCCTTCCACAGTGGCTGGCGCCTGAAAGGGGCTGAGTATGAAGAATAAATGAGTAGGAACCAACATGCTCTATTTGCTAGTCTTAGGGAAGACCTGTCTTTTTCTTTCCTATGGTATGACAAAAAAGCTTTGCATGCAGCTGCTTCTGGAGCACAACCAGCATAATATTGCACATCAAGGAGTATTGCAAAGGATGGAGTATTGGAAGTCCTGATGGTCAAATCATTACAAATCGATTTTCACTTTTGTTCTTGCTGAAGAAAATAATTTTCTCGCATAGCATAGCTTGCAAAAGAGAAGTATTGGTTTGACTAAGCCACTAGCCTGTCCACTTCAACAGGGTCACAGGATAGGCTTATAGTTTCTGTCTAGGGAGCCCTGCTGTGCACCTCACTAAGTCTGCAGAAACTGGCAGGCAAGGGATAAGAAGGGGGCTTGGCTGCACCTATGTCAGGTGAAATGATGTCAGTGCTATGTGTGCTGGACCTCTTTTGTGATGGGCAGACTCTGTTTCTGCACAGTGTCACATTGGTCCAGATGGCTTGCTCTGGTCCTTCTCTAGCAACAGCAGGGGGTTTTTTTGTTTGTTTGTTTGCCATGGTGAGTTTGAAGCCTTGGTGTGTAATCCTCATGCATTTTTCAAATGGCATTTCAGCACACCCTTAAATTTAAAACCTGCTGCCATTTGGTATATTTTTACTATACTTTTGATATACATATATATCATCTGACAAAGCTCTCAAGATTGCTACCCTTTGCTGCTTGCTTTTGTGTAGCATAAAAATGGCTATGTCAACATCTTTATATATTTTCTTACAAACAGGGTTGAGAAATATAGACCAATAAAGTTGAATGAAATTGTTGGGAATGAAGATACCGTAAGCAGACTGGAGGTAGGTGATTTTTTTTTATCGTATTTATTTATTTTTAGAGAGTGGGGAACAGGGAGAGAAATAGGGAGAGGAACATCAGTGTGTGAGAGAAACCTCAGTTGGTTGCCTCTTGCTCGCCCCCCATCAGGGACCCGGCTCGCAACCCAGGCATGTGCCCATGCCTGACACGGAATCGAGCCCGGGACATTTGGGTTCACAGGCCTGCACTCAGTCCAGTGAGCCATACCAAGCAGGGCTCTTTGCTTATTTTTTACACAATCCTTTAAAAATGTGGAAGTCATTCTTAGCTAGGAGGCTTATAAAAACAGGCCTCAAGGTGGATTACCCTAATCCCCCCATTCCCCGTTCACCCTAGTTTACCAACTCTTGACTAGAGGGACTGCATGACAAGGCAGGTGGCTTCAAAATGGACAGATAGAAATGCTTAGCAGTAGAGCAAGCTTTGAATTCCTAGCTCTGGAGGTCTTTAAGCAGAATCTAAAAGCCCAACTATTTGAGACATAACAGAGACAGTCTCTGTCATAATTGGGGCTTAGAATTTAATAGCTAGCAAAGTATTTACTTATTTTACAAATTTATTCATTTTGCAAATCTTTGAGTATGTTCTCTGGGACAGATATGGGACGGCGGTAGGAACTATTAATATAATGGTGAACAGAATAGACACGATTCTTGCCCGAGTAAGATCGTTAGTCTAACAGGGCAGCATTAAAGTCAGCAGGCAACAACGTGATGAGCACCCTGCCAGAGGAGGTACAGGGTGCTGCAGGAACACATGGGGAAAGTTCAGGGAGGAGTTAACTTCACAGTGTCTGCGTTCCCAAGTGAAAGAAGTAATACCAAAGCTAGGGAGGGAGTTAGCCAGACTTGGAGGGGAAGGGTGAAGAAAGAAGAGGTAGCTGGAATAGCATGTGTGAAGGCCCTGAGGTGAGAAAGCTTGGACAGTCTTGTGTGGGGGCGTGCCATCTGATTGGAGTACTGATTTGCAGGTATAAATGGGCATTTGAATTGCCTGGGGATCTTGTTAAAATGTAGATTCTGGTGCAGTAGTTCTGGAGTGGGGCCAGGTTCTGCATTTCTGACGAGCTCCCAGGGGACGCTGGTGCTGCTGGACCACAAGCCCCACTGTTAGCAAGGCCGTGGAGCGCATTTATTGGGGTGTGTGAGAAATGACCTGGCACGGTGGGCAGGGCCTCATGAGCCATGTTTAAGAGTGTGGCCTTCATGAAGCCAACCTAGCACACCCCTCAATTTACATTAGAAAACTCCCAGCTCCCTTCACTTTTCAGTCAGCCTCACAGCTCTTCACCCTGCTCCCCGACAGCTGTCAGTCTCTTCTCTATCTGTGGCTCTGTTTCTATTTTGTTTGTTGGTTTATTTTGTTCATTAGATTCTACATATGAGTGAAATCATTAAGGTGAAGGGAATAAAGGAAAAAACCCTCATAGACACAGACAACAGCATGCTGACTACCAGAGCGGAAGGGTGGGGCAGGTGGAAGAGGGTAGGGGGGATAAGTGGTGATGGGGGGAGACCTGCCTTGGGGTGGTGAACACACAGTACAGTATACAGATGATTGACTGTAGAATTATACACCTAAACCCATATAATTTTATTAAGCAGTGTCACCCCAGTCAATTCAATAAAAATAAATAAATGAGGAAGGAAGGAAGTTTGGGTTTCATGACGAGAGCAGTGAGGAGGTGCCCAAGGGTCTCAGGTAAAAGTGCGTCAGTTAGACGTGTGTTTGGGGAAACTGGTTGTGGTTACAGTGTGGGAAGTGGATGAGAGTGAAGCAAGATTACCGGCCAGGAGATGAGGGATGACGAAGCCTTTGTAACGAAGGTGCTGTGTGGGGTGAGGAGGAAGGCCCGGTCAAGGGTGACAGTGACTCCAGGCTCCTGGCTTGGGTGACAGGTTGGCACTGACAGTCCATGAAAGGGGAAATGTGGGTGAGGCCTCAGGTGTGAATTCAGGTGTGAATATGCTGAGGCGAGAGCTCCATGGGGCGTCCACGTGGAGAAATTTGTAGCCGTGATAACTGCACAGGCCTGCGAGTGGCTGGGGAGGCCTTGCCCCTTGCGGTTTATACATTAACCAGTTGTAACGGGCATTTCTTCCTTCAGGTCTTTGCACGAGAAGGGAATGTGCCCAATATTATCATTGCTGTAAGTACTCAGTCCTGGCAGCCCTGGTAGGTGTCTTAAAGTCTCATTTTTGCTTCCCTCAGAAGTGATTCTTGTGCACAGAGCTTCCTCTTCAGAGAAGCCCGTTATCCCCCAGAGCCCTTATATTCCCCTCTGCAAAGGGAAACATTTCACCCTAGTTGGTCAGCAGGCCTATGGGCTGGCTGCTCTATTGATTTAGTGTGTTCTGTGGGCTGGGGTTGAGGGTTCGAGGGGGAGGTGAATGCAGAAAAGTGGCGAGCAGTAAATCAGGAGTTGTGTTAAGTTCGTTCTGTTGGCTTGAAGCACTTACTGGAGATCTCTCTCCTAGGGCCCCCCAGGAACTGGCAAAACTACTAGCATCCTGTGTTTGGCACGAGCCCTTCTGGGTCCAGCTCTCAAGGATGCCGTGTTGGAACTCAATGCCTCAAATGACAGGTACACCTGGGAGTTAGGACTGAAGGGCAGTGAGTGTCATACATGTTGAATTGTAATAGAACAGCCTTTTTTCTGTGCTGTGTCGTACATAGAGCTTGCCTGGCCAGCTTGGTATTTTCCTTTAACCTTGCCCAGTGAGAGTGCATGGGAATTGCTTGCTCGTCGGGGTGGCATCACAGGCACTTGACGTGACAGCTTACTTTTTTTAATGGAAATTTAAAATACTACTTTTAATTGTGGTAAAATACACATACCATAAAATTTATCATCTTATTCATTTTTAAGTGTACAGTTCCAAAGTGTTAAGTATTTTCACATTGTTGTGTAGCCTATATCTAGACCTTTTTTTTTTTAAGACTTTATTTATTTTTAGAGAAAGGGGAAGGGAGAGAGAAAGAGAGGGAGAGAAACATCAATGTGTGGTTGTCTCTCACACATCCCCCACCGGGGACCTGGCCTACAACCCAGGCATGGGCCCCAACTGGGGATTGAACTGGTGACCCTTTGGTTCGCAGGCCTGTTTTGTTTTAATTTCTCACCTGAGGATGTGCTTATTGATTGTGCACATGTGTGTTTTGTTTTTAGTGAGGGGGAAGAGAAGGAGAGAGTAAAGGAGAAGGGAGAAATATACATCAATGTGAGAGAGAAACATCAATTGGCTGCCTCTTGCACACACCATTACTGGGGACTGAACCTGCAACCTAGGCATGCACCCTAACTGGGAATCAAACCCTGGACTTTTTGGTTCATGGGACAATGCTCCAAGCAAGTGAGCCACACCAGCCAGGATGTCAATGCTGATTTTTATCCTTATCTCTTGTTCTTCTCCCACTTACATCATCAAACTCACTATTTTTTAAATCTTTGGTGGCTCATAATTTTGTTGAAGAAAGAATGGCCCATAGTTGCAAATATTTTCAGTTTTAGATTTATAAACACCTATTTAAGTGATTGATACAATGACTTTTTTTCCATTTCTATATCACCTGTTTCCTTCTAGTCACCTTTGTGTACAGACCTGCTTTCAGCTTTTGATCACTTACAAAGTGCAGCCTGTGAGTGTTAGTGTACACACATCACCGACAATGAAAGAGTAGCGTCACGTGTTCTTGTATTGAAACCAAAGGTCCAAGTTCTTGTCGTAGGGTACTGGGGAGCGAAGTCCTTCCTGTTAAGAGACCAACTGCATGAAAATACATTTAGTTTTTGCCCTCAGAAACATATAGTTCACTCCTTGATTCTTTTTTTTTTTTAATTTATTTGTATTAAAACACAGTTACCATACAATATTATATTAGTTTCAGGTGCACAGTGTGGTTATTCAACCTCTATATACCTAGTGAAGCGACTGCCGTGGCAAGTCCAGTGCCCTCTGACACCCGGGGGTTGTTCGGTGTCACTGACTGTGTTCCCTGTGCTGTGCATCGCAGCCCCGTGATTCGCTGCTTTTAAAAGTACAGAACGTTTCACAAATTTGCATGTCATCCTTATGCAGGAGCCATGGTAACGTTCTCTGTTTCATCCAGTTTTCATGTACGTGCTGCCAAAGTGAACACACTCCTTGGCTCTTACATTTGAGAAAATTCACCTAGGATTTTGGCATCTAGAAGACAGTTGAAATGTTGCTTGCAGGACCGATGTCACCATCATGAGAGTCTAGAGAGCTTTTTGCTTCTTTGCAGTCATTTTCTGATTTGTCCAATAATTATGAAAGATCTTCCTTTGTCCTTTTTTTCTCTTTGACACTGTAGATGGAAAATAAAAAGTTTTGATTTTTCCTTTAAGTTTTGGTCAATGAAATCTTTAAAAAAGAGCAAAGATGATGTATCTGATCTTTTGTATCTTCTAGAAAGACAATGCAGTACAGCAAATAACACAATAAAAAAATAAAGAATCAGCCCTGGCTGGTGTGGCTCAGTTAGCTGATTGAGCGTCGTCCCACAAAGGGAGAGGTAGCTCGTTGTTTGATACCCAGTCAGGGCGCATGCCTGGGTCGTGGGCCAGGTCAGCAGCTGGGGTTGTGCAGAGGCAGCCAACTGATGTTTCCCTCACACACCGATGTTTCTCTCCCTCACTTCTCTGTCCCTTCCCCAGTCTTTAAAAATAAATACATAAAATATATTTTTTTAAATCTTTTTTAAAAATGAAGGCTGAGATGATAGTAATAGCATTCCTCCCCCTAATATTGTATTATTCTTCTGGGTAATTCTATCATTCTTTCATTTTTTGTTTTTAATTTTTATTTTAATTGTTGTTCAAGAACAGTTTTCTGCCTTTTACCCCCATCCCAACCCACCCCCCCATTTCATTTGTTCGTTTTTTTTTTAATTATTTTAGTTACTTTTAGTATAGTTGGGAATAATTGATGAATAATGGTGGAATAATTAAAGGGATGATAAAAACTAAACAGTTTCAAGATACAGGAAGAATAAGGTCGTTAAAACCTTAAAATATATCTGGTTATAAAATGATTCAGTGGGCCCATAGGTAATTACATAATGAGTTTATTGTATTTTAAGTAGTAAGTCAATTTTTTTTGTACTTCTGAAGACCTTCAAGAAGGAATAAAAATGATGAAATTTCAGTTCTTATAAATAGTTCGGGTTTCCCGAAAAGGAAACCTGAAGCCAGGGCTGGGTTCCCGAGGACGCTGCGGATCGGGAGTGCCCGGGAGGTCGCGGGAGGTCGCGGGTTTGCCTCAGAAGGCGGGTGAAGTGCCGGCTTCTCGTTTCAGGGGCATCGACGTCGTGAGGAACAAAATCAAAATGTTCGCCCAGCAGAAAGTCACCCTCCCCAAAGGGCGGCACAAGATCATCATCCTGGATGAAGCAGACAGGTAGAGTGCTTCGCCAGACGTTTTGACCTTGATCTCTAAATCCGTTATCAGGCTTTACTAAATCCGGAGGAAAAGCTCCTACCTTGGCACTGTTGTGGTGTGTTTGCTCGTCTTCAAAAGCAATTTAATAGGCGGCCTGAGCCCCAAACCTGTCTTAATTGAGTAACTTACAAACAGTTGGCTAAGACAGTCAGTGGATGTGTTTGTTCCAGCATCACTTCTATGAATTATTTAAATATCATTTTTTAATTGTGAAATACACATAATATAAAATTTACCATTTTAACCACTTTAGTTTATAATTCAGTGGCATTTAGGATATTCGCAATGTTGTACAGCCAATGACATTAAAAAAAAGTAACTCATTCTTTGAAGAAAACTTAGAAAATGTTAATATCCTGCTTTATTTTCTTTTTCTACACTATCCATTTTTACATATTTGAGATCATAATATATATAATTTTTGTATCCTTGTTTTTCATTTTAACATAAAAAGCAATGTTCTACATTATTATGATCTTGTTTGGAACATTGTTTATAATTTCCATATTAGAGTACAATGCACCTCACCCTATTTTACTGTAACATTATAGTAATAATAGCAGTTAACATTTATTGAGCAATTATATATAAGCATTTATGTTATCCTAGGTGCTCTGCTAAACACTTTACACGTTATTACCTCATTTAGTTGTCATCACAACCCTCTGAAGTAGGCAGAATCATCTACTTATAGGTGATGACACTGGGGCTCAGATAATTTGCCTGTGGTCCCAAAACTAGCAGAGGCAGGAGCTGCGAGGTGAGCCCAGGCAGCCTGGCTGCAGAGCCCCCGTCCTGTGCCTGTATGCAGCCTGTCCGTTTAAGACCAAGCCGGGGTCCTGAGGAGAGGCTGAGCATGCTCAGTCAGGGGGTCAGTTCCCAGGCTCTGTGGGGAGTGTTTGTATCCTGTGGGCCCTGGGTGTGGTTGCAAACTTAATGTTTCTCTTCTCAGCATGACTGATGGAGCCCAGCAAGCCTTGAGGAGAACCATGGAAATCTACTCCAAAACGACTCGCTTTGCTCTTGCTTGTAATGCTTCAGATAAAATCATAGGTAAGGGTCAGCTCTGGGCAGCTCGGGGTCCACCTGGTGCTCATTTGGCTCTTTAGCAGCAGATGATTTGGGACTTTTTGATTGCCTATCGTGAGCTGAGCACTGTACCTCTATTCTTATATAATTATTTGCAGAGGTATTATTAGCTCCACATTAGAGATGAGAAAACTGGAGCTCAGAGAGGTTGAGCAATTTGCCCAGAGTTACACAGCAAGTGGAAGCTGGGATTGGAACCCTACGTTTTTCTGACTCTTGCACCATTGCAGGCACACATGACATTTTGACATCCTGTGCAGTGTCATAGTCACTGTCCCTCTCCAGACACGTCCTTGCACTTTCTGTGTGTCTGAGTGCGTGGCACGCACTGTGTCTGCACACCGGGCTTGCTCATTACCGGGAGTTGCTTCACATGTGAGACCTTACCTTGGAGTCTTCTCTCCGACCTGGCATTTGTCCTGCCAGTTCCTTCGCTCCCTCCCTCTCATCAATCTATCTTCTCACTGCTTTGAGCCTTCCTGTCTCCGTGTCTCAACTTCCTGGTGGTTTCACATCCTTCCCTTTCTGATAATGACTGCAGGCATAGTCCAGTGCTCGCTCTCTCTCTCTCACCATTCCTCACAGTTCTCTTGTCCCGCTGCCCTTGCTTCATGTCCCCCATGCTAGACCCCAGCCTGTGTGAGCTCAGCTCTCTGACTGCCCCTGCTCCACCCGGCCATTGTGTGCTGCTCCCGACAAGCCGGTTACCAACTGTGACACCCCCACAGGGGTGGCAGGCTCCTCAAGTTACCAGGAATCCTTTATGCCATTTTTAGTTTTTCTAGATGGTCATTATTTGTTCATTAGTTTATTCAGCCATTCATTCAACAAGCATTTACTTTGTTCCCACTAGCTGTTGGGTACCACTGATGCAGAACATACAAAACTTCATGAGAAACATTCTCTGCCTTCAAGACATCAACAGTGTGGTGAAGGAAACTGTACTAAAAGTTCTTGACTGACAGACGTGTATGTGGTTTGTCTCCTTAGCCGATGCTGAGAGAACTCTGTGCGGGCGGGGGAGGTACTGTGCTTAGAGACCCCCACCCCACACATATTGCGTAGGGCTGGGTGTTAATGAGTTACGGTGATTTGAAACTGCACTTGTTGGAGAAAGCTCCGGCCCTCCCTCTTTATGAAAGTGATGTCTGTGATACAGGTCTTGGATTATTTTTAATTTTTAAAAGGATATAGCAAACATAAATGAAATCTCTATAGGAATTTCTTTCTAGCATTAGAGGAAATGGCTCATGATCAGATTGCTGCGGAGTTGATTTTTGAAACTTAGTAGCTGAGTCTCACTTTGGTTCCTGGAGCCATACAGTTGAGAGAGAGGCTTACTTTCTTTGAGGAAGACCGCGGCTGCCTTATTCTCACATGTATTTAAATCCTGGGAATTCAGCTTGGGGACTTCTCAAAAGATAAAAATCTACTGCAGGAAATTTATAGTGTAGTTGGAATATTAATTGCTTTAAAATATGGACTCAGTTCCAAACTGATCTTTTTCATCTTTGCTAATAAGCCAAATATGCAAATAAGTTTCAGTTTTGAGGCTTCCTGCTTTCAAATAAGTTGAGCTGGACTAACTCCTAGGAAAGCTGCTTTTTGAAGTCCCCCCGGGCAGATGTGTACCCAGTATGTACTCTGCACAAGGCACAGCAGAGGCCTCAGGTCTGTGTGAGGCTCTGGCCCGGCCCTGCAGGAGCTTGTGCATGGACAGGAGAGGGGCTGCCCGCACAGCAGGCCGGACCCACCCCAGGTCCTCCTCTGTGTGCTCACACCACAGCCAGCCCCGCCCCAAATAAAGTCCTCCCCAGTGTTGCAAACCCCTACCCTCTTCCACCCCAGGTCTGGCCTCACTGTCTCTCCCCTTCCCTGGTGCAGTGTTCTCCCAGCTTCTCTTGCACCTGAGCTGGCTGCCAGGGTCATCTCAGCACATATGACCCTGCCACTCCCCTGCTTAACCCTCTGGTGGCCTCCTGATGCCCGCACAGCAGCCATGCCTCCGCCTCCCAGCCCACCCCAGGCTAACAGAGTCCTGTGCCCACAGCCTCATCTCCTTTCACCCCCACACAGGGCAGTCTCATCCTTCCCCAACCCCCTGGCCCTATCTTCACTCTCACGTTTGAATGTGCTATTCCTTCTGCCTTTCCAGGCGAAAAGCCTCATCCCCCAAAACCCAGCTTCTCCACTGAGAAGCTCCATCAGGCTGAGTTGATCACACCATCTGGCCAGGGTTCCCAGAGCTGTTCCGAGAAACTTCTGCCAAGGCCCTGTCTTACCAAGTTATAATGTTCTTGTTCATATCTCCTCCATCCCATAAAACCTAGGCTCTGAGGAGCCAGGACCTCATCATAATATTTATCCAATGCGTCCCCAAATCCTGGGGTGCTAACTGGTGTCTTTAATGGAAATAAGCTAACAGGAATAAGTTCCCTGAAAAGTGTGAACGAAGGAAGGGAGGTAACTGCAGGCTGGGGAGATCCAGGCTGGCTGTATGAGGAGGGGGTTTGAGAGGAGCTTTTGTTGATGGTTGGGGTTTCAGTGGGAAGGAACTGGAGGAAAGAACGTCCTAGGTGTCCAGAGCACTCTAGGAGATGCAAAATCTGTTTGTTGCAGGAGGGAAGGCCCCAGGCATGGAGTTAGGAGAGTTCAGACAGGTGAGGTCTGCAGAAGATTTTACATACAAGGGTGAGAGGTGAACTGCTCTGTACTTCAGGGGGCTACTGAAGGGCTAGCTTTGGCAGGAAGAGGTGACAGATCAAAACAGTCTGAGGCCGGCCATTGTGGCAGCAGAGAGACCAGACTGGGACTTGGAGAAGCTGTTGTCATAGTCCAAACCCGGGGTCAAGGACAGCTTCCAGAATTCTGCATGTGTTTGTCTAGTGGTTCCCAGCCCTAGCTGCAGTCAGAATCTTCTGTGGATCTTTAAAGAAACCACACAGGTGTCTTGTGCTTACCCAGCTGGCTAGGCCATGACCTCCCCAGAAGGGCCCTGATGTTCAGCAGACACGGGGTAATCTTGGGTCCGCCTGGGCCGGCACTGGCCCACCTGTGCGCTATGGCACGTGGAGGTCTCTGTGTTGGAGGATCTTTCCCTTCTGGAAGCCATGGCCAGCCTAGGTCGTCCCAGGCAGTGCTGGCTGAGGGCTCTCTTGTTGCTTATTGGTTGATATTTTTAAATTTAACCCCAATCAGTCAGTCAGTGGTGAGCACCTGCTGGGTAGAGAGTGGCGCCAGCATGGCTGGGCTGCTCGGGTTGTGCAGCTGCATCCCAGTAACTAAGGAGCCAGCAGGCCATGCCCTCCTTGTCTGGGAGCCTCACCCGTGTCCTGTCTCATTCAGAGCCCATCCAGTCCCGGTGCGCAGTCCTTCGCTACACAAAGCTGACCGACGCCCAGATCCTCGCGAGGTTACTGACCGTGATCGAGAAGGAGAAGGTGCAGTACACTGACGATGGTCTGGAAGCCATTATCTTCACCGCCCAGGGAGACATGAGGCAGGTGTGTGCGGTCCCGGCCATGAGGCGCGGATCTCCCATGTGTGCCAAGCCCCTTATTTTAGGGGGAAGAGGGGAGTGCCAGTGGCACCGAGCTGACCATAGCCAGAGGGACGAGCGCTGGGGCCTTGGGCTGACGGAGAGCAGGCTTGCCAGGAGGGTGTTCAGCTAAGAGGGATGGGGAAGGGCTGAGGTCGAATATCAGCCTCGATGTGTGTGTTCCTCAACAGGCATTGAACAACTTGCAGTCTACTTTCTCGGGATTTGGCTTCATCAACAGCGAGAATGTGTTCAAGGTACAAGACTGGTGTGGGCATCACAGCATGCGAAAACCCTGTTTATCTGCAGGGGCCTGTGGAGTGGAGGTGGGACAATCCTGGCCGAAAGGGGACAGACTCCGCATCACTGCTGTGCCGGGGCTCGCCCTCGGCGGGCGGGGAGCACTGGGGAGTTGGGAGGGATTCGGGATGCCACCAGCGTGAGACAGATGCAAGTGCTGGGTGCTTTGCTCGCATGCTCTGAGCGTCTCAGAAGCCCTGCACACAGAGGTTCTCATCGGCATTTTGCAGCTAAGGAAGCAGCTCAGGTGGCCTGCCCGAGACCACCCAGCTGCTGGAGGCCAGGAGGGAGCACAGGAGAGCACGGCGCCTTCCCCTCAGCACTTCTGGCGCCTGCAGGGCGTACGACATCTCTTCAAAGCTGAGCCAAAAGACTCTCCCTCTCCCACATTGGCAAAGGATTTTTCTTTTGGGAATACTTTTGAAAACTGCCACATCTGATAGCTCAGCATCTGATTTTCCCCTTAATGGGGGTAAGAATTGGGTAGGGCGGTCCATGTGTTCCCTCTGTAGCTCTTTCTTACCGGGTGTTTGGGTGAAGACAGCTGTGCCAAAAGCCTCTGCTTAGACCCTGGCAGTGATGCACACTCAAGGACACTGAGGGGAACTCGCTCAGTCACTGGTAGTGACACTTAGGGTCTCATGTCCCCCTGGAATTCCAGAGCATTGAGGGCCCTGGAAACCAGGACTTCTGAGGGCAGTTAATTGAACTGGGGCGAGAAGGCCAAAGGTAGCTGTAGGCACTATGCTGAGACATCAGGAGGCTCTCATTTAGATTTACATGTTGATGCTGCGCTGGAGGCTGGGATCTGAGGCTGGTGGTAGAGGCAGCCTTTGGTCTTGGGGATGGCTGCCGCAGCACTTACCAGGCGGCTCCATGGGTCACACTGAGGCTGGGGGACCCTGTCCTGAGAAAGCCAACTGGGATTCCAGTGGGAGACTGGCCTGAAAGATCTCCTACCTCTTAAGTGGGTTCTAAGTGGTTCTGAGCAAGGGATCAGCCAGGTAGTCTGAGATGTGACTTACGATGGCTTTGAAGCTGCCCCCGAGCGGAGATGCGTCAGTGGCCCTTGTTGATTCATCTTCTGTTGGAGAAATTGGTAACATGGTGTCGAAAGCTCTCCTCACTGTGATAGGTCGACATCATATTCTTTTTACTTGGTGCCTTGTTTGGTGGTGAGTGGCTTTCCCCAACCTGCTTCTGTTTGCTAGAGAATTTGATGAAAAACAAGTAGGAAAGTTGGTCACATAAATCACCCAGAAGTTAGTGTGTCTGGGGTCCTCAGGTGGTGCCCTCAGCCACTTCTTTTTGGTTTGGTCAGGTCTGCGACGAGCCACACCCTCTGCTGGTGAAGGAGATGATCCAGCACTGTGTGAATGCCAATATCGACGAAGCTTACAAGGTCTGCTTCCTCCTGCCCCACGCCCTGATTTGTGAGGGACCTATCTCTTCTTGAGCAGGCTGAGGGAGCTCCTCTTAGTTCTTAAAAAGATGCTACGTACACCCTACCAATGAGAAAACCATGGTAGAGGCTAAACCCCCTTCTCTGTGTGCATCACACTGTTTAAAAGTGGTAGACCCGGTATTCAGACATGTGTTTGTGCTATAATTATATTCTCTGCACCTAACACGGGAGGAAGGACCAGCCCAACTCCTTACTTTGCAGTGAAGCCATATGTCTCTGTTAAGGGGAGACTTCCCCGCCACCCTCCCGAGGAACGTGGGCCTCCTAGGACCCAGCAGTCCCCAGTTGGCCAGGAGAGGAGAGCCCAGGAGGTTTCTGGCCTAATTACAGGGTCTGGTCCTGTGAGCAGGTTCCGGTGGGCACCTTTGGGGTTCAAATGACCCTCAAATCATGTGGGTGGCAGTGGTGTGATCTGAGGCCATTGGCCATTGCCGGTTTCCCTGCCCCCATTCAATTAGGCTAGAAGTTGACTAAGTTTAGGGCAGGGCTAGACCCAATGTGAAAGTGAAGTGCAAGGCAGGGAGACAGGCAGAGACCCAGGCACCAGAACTAGATCACTGAGTGGGCTGAGGGAAGCCTTCAGGTTTAGGTGCCCGGAGCTTCCCCACGCCCTGAATTTACCCCAACACAACCAAGCAAAGGCAAGAACAACTGACTCCAGACCCTGTGGTCCAGATGGGGTGGACTGGGGATTGAGAAGGCAGGGGCTGGGACCACTGCTATAATCTCTGCCCTGGTCAGGGCATGCTGAGGGCTGCTCCTGCAGACGCAGCGTTAGGACTCGTAGCTAGGGAAAGTGTGACAGATACAGGGTTCTACTATTTCCGCTCTGGGGATGATTAATAAAGCGTTTAAAGAGCCTCAGGGTGGTAGCAGACCTTGTCATGTACTTTGAAACATTTGCAATATTATCTTTCTGTCTGCTGGGAAAACCAGTTACATTATCCCCACACGATACATAGGGCTATAATGGCTCCACGGCTCCACAGCTCCACAGCGTTCAGCCGATTCTCAGAATCTCTTGGGTTTGGTAGGATGGTTTGTCCGCTCCTAGCAGTGTGACAGGCCAAGGCCAGTGTAACTTAAACTCATTTCCCCCGAGTATCCTTGTCATTTACAGATGCCCTCTTTTGTCCAGATTCTCGCTCACCTGTGGCATCTGGGCTATTCACCCGAAGACATCATTGGCAACATTTTTCGAGTGTGCAAAACCTTCCAAATGGCAGAATACTTGAAACTGGAGTTCATTAAGGTCAGTGAGAGCACAGCCGGGCCTCAGTCCTCAAGAATGCGGGCCACTGTGGCTTTCTTGGGTTTACTCACGTCCGGGCACCAGAAGGATGCTCGGTGAGTGTTCCCGACTACGATGGAGGTGGGTGGCTGCTTGTCCTGGGGGCTGGGAGTTTGCTTAAGCCAGTCTGCCCGCCAGCGCCCTACTCTTCCTGAGGATGACTCTCCTCTTTAGAGCTCTTTTTATTTATCTTTAAGGTCAGATTAATTGAAGTATAATTTACATTGAATAAATTTGGTCTCTTAGGGCATTCTGTTGACAAAACAACATTCAGTCCTGTACACACACTCTAACCCCTCAAACTGACATGCCCCTTTGTAGTCATTTCCCCACCTCCAGCACCTGGAAACCACCAGTCTACTCTCCGTTTGGGGGCAGAATCCTCCAGGACGCCATCCAGATGAAATCAAACAAAATCATAGTCTTTTGAGTCTGGCTTTTTTACTTAGCTAAACACACTTTGGACTTACTCATGTTTTTGCTGAAAGTGTCAATGGGTCGTTCCTTTTTAGTGCTAAGTAGTGTTCCACTGTATGGAGGTGAGATTGTTTGGTCAAATGGTAAGTGCAAGTTTAACTTTAGAAGAAACTGCTAAACTGTCTTCCAAAGTGGCTGTTGCATTTTGCATCCGACCAGCCCTGTGCATGAGCATCTGAGCTGACACACATCCCAGCCAGCCCTTGGAGCACTCACTGGTTCTTCACAGTCATTCGAATAGGTGTGTAGTGGTACCTCAAGTACCACTTTGGTTTGCATTTCCCAGCCACTGATGATGTTAGGCACTGTTTCATGTGCTTATTTGCCATTCAAAATCTATTAACCTAGTAAGAGTTTTGAGAGTTCTTTATATATTCTGGATGCAAATCTTTTATCAGGTATATGTTTTATAAATATTTTAATATTGACTTTTTCTTTGAATTAACAGTATTTTGCAAAGAAATATCAACATCCTTTTAGGAAATAAATTGAACTTTTAGTTAAAGATAATCCAGGATGATTTAAAGTTCATTTTTTAGTTGGAGTTTGAGTTCATTGCATCAATTTTGAGTAAACCATTGGTACAGATTAAAAATAAACAAATTCCTCCCTCACTTAACCCAATTTAAATTTGCTGTGTTTTTCAGGAAATTGGATACACTCACATGAAGATAGCAGAAGGTGTGAACTCCCTTCTGCAGATGTCAGGGCTGCTGGCCCGGCTGTGTCAGAAGACAATGGCCCCGGTGGCCAGTTAGAGTGGACTCATTGGCCGGGTTATGAGAGTCCCTGAAGGACAGCAGTCCCGGGCTTCTGTCTTAGAAGAAAATGCTGCCCAGGCTGCAATGGAACTCGCCTTTCTTTCATGCGGCACGGCCTTCCTGGTGCCCCCGCACACCCGCAGAGCATCTGTGTTCAGCCCCAGGCTCAGGAACGTGGTGGCGGGAAGGGCTTCAGGGAACCTCCAGGGCATGGCACCCAGTCTGGGCATATGTTGGCATTTTAGCTAATAAAACCACACAACGTTGTTGTCGATGGTGTGGCGATGCACGGCTGCAAAGAAAGCCAGCTTCCTGTCTCTCTGTGCGCCCCTTGCATGCTACAGGTAGAGAAGGTGATTTGTGTGGTAGACTGCTCAAGCCAGTCTGAGTTCTAGAACCTGGAGGACGGTCCACATGCAGCAGGACTGGCTGTTTAGAAAAACTCCCGCCATGTCACCTTTTCTATGCAGTGCTTGGTGCTTTAGAATTTCTCAGTGAATTTTACATTAACTTGTAGAATTTCTTCTTCCTCCTCCTCCCCTTCCTCCCCTCCTTTCTTCTTCTTATCAAGGTACTATTTTTTAAATTTTTTTTAATGAAAAATATCAATTGTACATAAAAGAGTGATACAGTGAGCCTTCGCATATTCATCATCCATCTTAAAGTTATATCAACACACGGCCAACCTTGTTTCCTCTGCATCCCACCATCCAGGCCCACTCTGGGATTGTTCCGAAGCAAACTTGCAGGTGTCACTTTCTGATGGTGGTGTTAAGGTGGTTGGGGTGGGAGTGACCCAGCTTCTGTGCCTACTGGTCTTGTGAGAAGCTTTGAAGATGCTTGTGAGCCGGGCTGGCTACTGCACTGTGGGTTCCCGGGTGAAGGGCCGCGGCGCGCAGCCACGTGCACCTACGTGCACCTATGTGCACCCTGCTGTACTCAGTGCTGGGCCAGCTGGGCAGCCCATCTGCTTTCCTCTGTGCCCAAGCTTGGTTCCCAGTGGCTCTGGTGCTCTTGCCAGAACCTCTGCTGCCAGCAGAAGCAGGGAGGGAAAGGGCCTGCCGCTTAGTGCCGTTCCCCCAGGGCTGGTTAACCCACTTGCCCAGACCCCGTTGTTGGATGGGGACACAGGAGGCTCTGAGATGGCTGGCTCTTTAGGTTCGGGTTTCTATTAGGAGAAATACAAGGTCCTCAAAAACTGTAAGGTGAAGTCTTACAAAATACATGTCGTTTCTTGGTCTTATTTTTTGTCTGGAGCCTTGGGATCCCTGTGAGGTGGAGAAATGACTGTGCCCAGTTTGTGGGTGAGGGGCCCAGAGAGACATCAGGGTTTCCACACCTGGAACCAAGGAGGCACTCCTCCCCCAGTGCTGCCCCCACGACCCCCATGTCCCCTGCTCAGGCCTAAGCTGACTTCTGAGCTTGTGAGGATGGGGCTTCAGGGTGAGAGGTGACAATTGTGTTCTAAATATTTTTTCCTAGTTTGTGGCATTAATTTCTCATGGAAAGAATCGCTGTGGCATCCTGGAAGGAACCAGGGAAAGCAGACACTGGAGAATTACTGCTCTTAAACTAGAAAGGTTTATTGCAAGGGTGATTGCAGGAGGCATTTTCCTGCCTGGCTCTTCTCACTCAAGGTCCCGTTGGGCCTCTGCTCTTGTGCAGAGACGGTCATGCTGCCCAGTCCACTGACCGAGGCCAGCCCTGGAGCAGAAGGTTTGGAGCATTTGATGGGGCGCCTCCACTGCACCCTGCCTGCCCCTTCGGCAGAACTGACGTGCTGTGTCCACACGATGTGCCCACAGAAGGGGCACTCGGGTGCTGGAGCCTCAGCTCTTCCTCAGTGAACCGAGGTCCAAAGAAAGTCCCAGGGTCCCCCTGAGTGTCTGCTGAAGTTAGTCCGTGTAATGCTTACAGGAGACAAGATAGATCAAATCTACCCTGGGATGCAGAATACCAAATATGGCTCCATCTATATAAATTAATTATACAAAGTTATCGATCATGAAAAAAACCCCAGCAACTGACATTGGTAAGCAATTTGGGATCCAAATCTGAAGCAGAAAAGAACACAAACACCAGTGTTGTAGTATGTTTAGATGGGACGGAGTTGCGGCTTGCCCTTACTGCTGGGCTTCTAATTACGGCGGGAGCTGCACTGCCCTCAGCACCAGGCCGGCTCCGCGTGGCCAGAGGGGTGGTCCCTGGGACACGGTGCACCTCCCATGAGTAACCGCTGGGGTCCAGAAGTCGAGCAGCTCTGGAGAAGCAGTCATTGGGAGACAGTCAATATTCCTGTGAGCTTTGGGTTCCTGGGCCCCTTCAGTGAAGGTGGAAATGGTTGGCTAAAAGGAAAAGGTTTGCTTGGCTAGCACTTCGTTCCCTTGGCAAGGGAGCGACTGGGTCGGTAAGAGGGCCGCACAGTGGTGGGCAGCGTTCAGCTGCACGCCCACAGCTGGGCTGAGGAGAGAGCCTGCCTACCAAACGGAGTGCTTCCAGGAGCTTCTGCTTTTCCCTTGAAATCCCAACTGCTCTTTGGTCCCTAATGACCAAGGCCTGGCCTATTCCGACCTGTCTTCAGTGTCCCTCTCTGGCCCGCCTTCTCCCCTCTCTGCACGCAGATTGCCCCTACATGGGTCTCTCCAATGAACGGGCTCAGAAATAAACTGGACTTGCCCTCAAAACCTGCTCTGCCTACAATGTAGCCTCCCGGACGTCAGTGGCCAACAGGGACACCCTCTCACTGCTCACACAGAACCTGCAATCCTCTTCGACTCCACCTTGTACCCACGCCCAGGGGATGCCTGCTGACTCCACACAGCATTCAGCACTCTCCTCCCGCTGTCTTCCTGGGCCGCAGTGGCATTTATTTTTGATCTAGACTCAACTTCCTGGTCTCCCTGCTCCCACTGCTGGCCCCTGCACGTAGTCGCCCCTTGGTATCCTTGAGTTCGGGTCCGGGATTGTCTGCTCCACCCTGCCAGATACCCAAACCCGAGGATGCTAGAGTCCGTAATGGGAAATGGTGTGCTTGCTGGCCGCAGCAGGGTACACCTGCACACCAATTGTGTGGGTTCAGTGTAGTGCTCAGCAAATTGAAATTTTGCTTTTCGGAACTTTCTGAGGTATTGTCTTTGTTTTCCACAGAATATTTTCCAGCTGAGGTTGGTTGAATCCAAGGATTCAGAAGGCTAGCTGTATTCATTTCCCTGCTCAGTAGCCAGTGATCCTCTAGAAATACCAGTCTCTGTTCCAAACCTTCCCCTGTCCCCACTCCTCACCCCCAAACCTCAGAAAAAACCCAGATGCTGGCCCTATGGGACTGGCCTCCATCTCCTTTCCTTCTCTCCCACTCCTCATCCGGGGCGTCCTACCCCAGAGGGGAGCAGAGGGGGCCTCCCTGCTTACCCCCACCTCACTCCCTGGGTCTCCCTGCTGTGGTGTCTCCAAAGGACTTACCGCCATGTAGCACGCCATATTTCCTGTCTGTCCTATCTCTTACCTCACGGTTCCTGTTCCTCTCCCACCACAATGCCAGGCATTTTGTGCATTGTGTTTACCACCGTGTCCCTGGCACCGAAGGCAGGACCTGCCCCGGCAGGTGTGGTAAATGTTGGGTGGAGGAGTGAGCAGTGGGCTTCTCTGCACTTGAGCTCAAACTTCCGTGGCTGGCTCCTGACCAGCCCAGGCCCACCACCCACTGAGAGGAGGGCACATGTCCCTCCGATAGGGACTTCGGACAGCCTTCAAGGGCCTGGGGTGGATCCTGCCTCTCCGATGTCACCTGCTCCACTGATGCTAAGTGTGACATCGGGCAGATGGCTTAGTGCTAGATGCCCTCGGGGTGGTAAGGGACGGTGTGTCTGAGCACTTGGCGCCATGCTGGCTGGCAAAGTGGCTGCTTACCACAGTTCAGCCACTACTGTCGTCGGCACTATCGTCTCCCAGTCCTGAGCCCTGGCCCTGAGTCCAACACTGGCCAAGCCCTGCTGGGCTCATGCTTTATGTGCAGTGTCTTATCTAAGACACAGGTCCTACTAGATCCATTTTGGAAATGAGGAAATAAGTCTGGGAAGGTTGTTTGCAGGGACCCACCCAGAGCCCACCTTTAACTCACCAGCCTTCCCTATCTAACAACCCCACAGAATGAGACCCTCGTGCTGGCCATGAATCTGTCACCCCACCAAGCCTGCCATGGGATGTGGGGGCAGGGTAGGCGGGCACTGTTTAGGAGGCGCAGCACCCCACAGAGCCACCCCATTCCAGCACCCATGCGTGTGGTGCTGCCCCTTGGCCACTACCATGGCTCCTCCAGCCCAAGCTGCCATCTCTCTTGGAAAGGGGCCCCTCCGGCCAGTGAGGCCACCGCCCTGCACCAAGGCAGAGGTACCTCCTCTCGGGTCTGCCCTAGGCTTCTGCGGCTGCCACGTCCCCGTTCACATAATCGGGCTCTTCGTCATCCTCGTCTGGGCTTGCTGCAGGGCAGGGAGGTGCTCCTCTCAGGACCTTCTCTGTGGACCAGCAGGCAAACTGTCAGGTGGTCGAGGTGGACACACCCAGACATGCTCCCTGAGCCAGTGCACCCACCCAGGGCTCAAAGCCCTAGATGCCACGAAACAGCCTGAAGGAAAAGGCTGCTCTGGATGGCGTGTCTGTCCCGGGTCTGGGATTTGCCAGGTTTGTCCTGTCGGGGAAGCAGAACAAGTGGGACTCCATCTATACAGCCGGATGGGCCGCCTGGGACAGGGCCCCCGCCTTGGGGGGCCAAGCTGCTGAGTGGCGTCCTGGCATGGTTCAAGACCAGTGCAACCGCTCATGCGCTGAAGGCTTCACTTGAAATTAGCTGAACTGGCTGCAGGGGAGCCCACCCTGGCCTGGCCCTCCCAAGCTGGCCCCCCAACTACCACCTCCCTTCCCCGCATCCGTCCAGGCCTGCTGCAGTGGATGGTTCAGGAGCCCGTGCTCTCGGGGAACGTACCCACGACCCTTCTGGACTCCTGCCACTGCTGGATGGAGGCTGAGTTCTGGTAATCCTCAGATCCCTCATCACCTGCAGGGAGAGAAACCAGGAGAGGGGCCTCGGGTCAGAGCCGCCACAGCTACTCCTCAGGCCCTCGAGGTGCCATGGCCCCTTCAGAGAGGCATCCTGTGCCCTCGTGCACAGCCCCATGGGGGAGGAAGGGGTCCCCATAGAGCACTCCCACTGAGGTCCAGGCATTCCCATGGGCCCTTCTCCCGGGACACGACGCAGCACTTGACCAAAGGCAAGAGGTATTGGTGAACTTTCAGGCTGCAAGGCAGGTGATGCCTTTGAGCCACAAGGACCTCAGATCTCGCCAGCCCCACTCAGCTGTGGGCTGGCGGCCTCACCTGAGTCGGGCTGCTTCTGCTTGCAGATGAGCACGTTCTCATAGGAATTAGCATCATCGTCATCTGCTGGGGAGAGGGGTGAGGACTCTGGTTATGGTGACAACTGTCCGTCAGGCCTGGCTCTTCCTCCTTCCACCCAGCACTCTTTTGGCAGATGACTTGTCCTGCCAAGCCCCCACACCTCTGGGTCCCCCAGGGGCCTCAAACATTTTCCTGGACAAGCTTCTAAATGGGCACCAGCCTGACCCAGCATCCACCACCCCAGGCTCCTTCTCTGTCCTCCAGGGTCACCCCCAAATGCACTGGGGAGGGGAGGTTAGGGGACAGGGTTGCATTCAGGCTCAGGATGGATAGTTGGATGGAGGGAGGCCCATCTCTGTCAGGCAGTGAGGGGCACGGAAAGCCCCTGGGGGCCAGGAGACAGGACCAGATCTAAGCTTATCTGGAAGCAGAACCCTTCAGGCAGGGCTGGTTGGGCCGGGAGCCTTTGCCCAGGGCCTTAGTGAGTGTGGCACACCAGAGCCTGGCACCCTGGCCCCGCCCCCCACCTCCAATGAGAAAGCTGAGCTCTAACCACCGCCCCACCCAGGTCCATCTGCGTCAAAAACGCTCTGAGAAACTCGGGCCCACCCCAATTTGGAAGTGGGAGAAGGGAAGAAGAGGACCCCACTCCCTGCCCACCACAACACCTCACCCCCGACCCGAGCAGGGCCCAGACAGGAGCCCAGGCCTGTGCATCTCCCAGCAGGCACTCCGTGCCCGCAGTCCTCAGTTCCTCTTTCTATAACGCAAAGTGTGAAGAGCCTAGAGCTCCATCACCCTCAGAGCCTGCCGGGCTCAGCAGCCACCAGCAAGTCTGCCCCATCCAGGGCTTTCCTCTGAGGTCCCCTGTGTGCCCAGCCCTGAATGGGGCCTGGATGACAAGGGGCCCAACTTCCCTCCTGTCCCCAGAGCCTCCATTTTTCCCCCCTCACTCCTGTGGCCCACCCTCGGATTTCCACACATCCCTTCCCTCCCCTGCACCTGGGCTCCTGCCCCGGGGGGCCAACTCCCTCATCTTCCCTCCTCTCCCCAATCCACCCAAACACAGGCCCAGGCTCCTCCTCTGGGTCCTCCTGAACGCCTCTGGTCCCACCAGTGAGCTGAGCTCCCATGCTCCTCCTCCCTATCCCCCTCTTCTCCCTCTGCCTCACCTTCCTGGGGCTTCTGGAACTGCTCCCAGGTGTAACAGCCCATGCTGGTGGGGTCTCTGGCAGAAAACACAAACAGTACCAGCTGCCGGGCAGGCCCATGGTCGGGGCGGGGCTTCCCGGGGCAGCAGTGAGGCAAGGAATGCTCCAGCCACCACTGCCCCAGGGGCCCTGGGGGCTGGGCCAGGCTCTCCCCTGCTCCCTCCACCCCACTTCCCTGGCCCCCCAGCCCTCCTGAGGCTGAGGGGGTGGCAGCCTGGCACTAGCTACTTTGCCATGTGACACTAGGCAAGTCTCCACCTTCCCTGGGCCTCGGTTTGCCCATTTGTGAGATGAGATATCTGAGGGCCTTTCCTTTCTGGGGCTCCAGGTGCCCCAGTCACTTGCCTCTCTGACAGGGTGACAAAGGATGAGTTCCCCTGACACAGCCCATCCCCAGAGCAGGACCATGTTCCTGTCGCCATCCCCATCCCCACAAGACCACCTGAAGGGAGACAACGCTGCAGAGAGCCTGTCTGGGCCTGGGCTGGCGGGTGGACCTTCCACCAAAAATAAGGAAGCTCAGGGCAGGAGTGGGTGGGTGTGGGAGGAGAGGCCAGGGCTGGGAGAAGGCCACTCACATGTAGACTGCATCTGATCCAAGTCTGCTTCCTGCAGGAGGAGCAGAATCAGGCCTGAGCTCCAGGAGGTGGCCCCCACCACAGCCCCCACGTCTCTGGAGCCCGCCTACCTTTTCTGAAGTTCTGATACCTTGGGGATGCAGAACCTGGAAGAAGGGCCAAGGGCTTCCTACCATCTTCACACCTGTGTACCTATCCTCTGTCCCCTCCCCCACTAGGCCAAGCCCATTAGGACTCCCAGCCTGGCTGTGTGGCTCCTCTGCAAAGGCCTCTGCACAGTGTCTGTCTCAGTCCCTCTCAGCCCTGCCCCACTCCTGTGTGGGGGCTCACTCACCCTCGAGGCTGGGGAAGAACTGCAGCAGCTTGTCCTTCCTGCAGGAGAAGGGAGGTGGGGCTGAGGAGAGGCCGAGGGACAAGGAATGGCCCCACAGTTTGGGGGTCACTGGAAGGCCCTAGCCCTCCAGCCTCGTGGTGAGGCTCTGGAATCCAGCCACACAACTCTGAGGTCTGAGCGGGGAGTAAGGTCCTGGCCTGGGCTCAGCCAGGTGGGGACCCCGGTCCTCCCCATAGGGCTGCGACCCCTCTGGGCCCAGGACAAGTGGCTCATTCCTACCGTGCTGGTGTCCTGTTGGAGGCTATGTCCATCATGGGCCTGGCCACTGCAAAGGACAAGGGGGTGTTGGCTGGACCCCAAGCCAGCTTTCCAGTGTAGCCCCTTGCCCCATCAGACCAGGCCACAGCCTCAGGGTGATAAAGACAGAAGGGGCTTTGATAGGAACCCCCAACCCTGAGCCCAGTGCCTGGAACCCTTCCATCTGGGGACTCACGGGAATAGGTCCGGGCCACTGCGAAGTTCTGTTGGTCGTCTGGCCTGGAAACACATGGGGCTGCGATGAGCTCGGGCCTTGGCTCCCACAGCCCAAGGGACAGAGAGACAGGAGAGATGGACAGACAGGGACAAGGGACAGAGAGGAGGGACACACCAGGGCAAGAGTGAGGAGAAGGAGCTGCCATCCCTCCAGGTCTCAGGGCTAGAGCCCTGCCCCCTGGTGCCCACCCTTGTCACATGGCCCTGGGCTGGAGTCGGCTGCCAGAGAGACCCGTCTCTCCATGGGTGGGCACCAGGAGAGGTGCCCATGTCTTACCCAAGAACCCCAGGGATATCCGGTCAGAGAGTCTGTGGGTGGGGCTGGGGAGGCAGCCCTGAGACTCCTGGGGCGACTGCTCGGAGACCCAGTGGGGACTTCAACCAGGAGCAACAAGGAGGCTGCCCCTGCCCACCTCCCACTCCAGGAGTGTTGAACGTAAGAGATCACATCCCTCAAACACACCATCTACTCCCGAATGACTGGTGGGACTGCTTCCAGGTTAGCAGACGCAGCCAGGTATCTAGCCACTGCCCAGGGTCCCCTCCTGCCTTTGAAACACAACCCTGACTTTTGTTTAGCCAGCAACATGCCCCTGTAAGAGACTATTTCTCAGCTTCCCTTGCACCTAAGTGTGGCCACGTGATTAAACTCCGTTCTTTGAAATGCAAGCCAATGTTGCTGGGAATTCCAGGAAAGCTCCTGAAAGGAGTTAGTTACTGGCTACTGGGGTACAGCTTTTTTTGTCCTTGTCCTTCATTCTTACTACTGGCTGAAATGCAGAGATGAGGGCTGGAGCCCTGGCTGCCGTTTTGGACCATAAAGTGTCCTTGAGAATGGAAGAGACAAGTAAGGATAGTAGAGCAGATTAGCTAATCATAAGAGCATTTGGGGTTCCTCCCCTGGACTAATATGGGTATCTGGCCCAGGCTTCTAGAAGCTCCTGGGGTGCTGGGGGTCAGGGTGATCTGATTTAGGAAGGGTGTTCTGAATCCACGGGAGTCAGGCATGGCTTCCCAGAGGAAGCGGTGCAGGAGCTGGGCCCGGCACACACAGAGGCTGGCAGGGCTGGGGTGGGGAGAACCCGAGCTTCCTCCCCTCCTCCCCTAACCCTGGCCCCATTTTCGTACTCCCCACATGAGGAAGTTTTGTCTACAGTTGTAACTAAGGTCAACCTGGGGCCTTGAGTGGGCAGGGACCGAGGGAGGAGGGCAGAGGGGAGATGCTGCCGAGCTGTGCCTTGGCGCAGGAGAGTGGAGGGGCACCAGGGGGGCCCAGCCCACCTTGGCGGAGGTGGTGGGCTGGCAATCTAGATGGCCAGCTGAGTAGCCAAAGATGCCTAGAAAGACCCAGTCCTGGCCCTGGGCATGGGCCTGGATGGGAAAATTCTATTTTCAAATCTCACTGTGGTTTTTCGGTTGCAAAAGGAAATGAGAAAAGGGTGTGTGTGCATGTTTGTATGTGAGTAGCCGCCGGGTGTGCACGCAGTGCTGCATGTGTGACAAGTCCACGCATGAGCAAGTGTGCAGGAAGCATGTGGGCGCGAGTAGGCGTGCAGGCCTGTGCACATGTGCACACGCAGGCCTCAGCGGTCCCCAGGCCCCCCATCGGCCATGTTCCCATTCAAAGTAAGGACACCGATGGCCGCTGCCCCCATGCCTGGGACTGTTCTTGGGTCGCCCCCTGGTCTGCAGTGGTCAGCACGGCTGACCCTCCCAGGACTCATGGAGTGGAAAACTGGCCCTTGAAGTGCCTGGAGCTCCATCACTGGGGTCCCGCCACAGTGCAGGAAATGATCACTAACCCCGTTTTACCTCTACCCCACATCCCCCTTTCCTGCTGCACAGAAGCCCCTGCTTTGAGTTCTTCTGTTGCTGCCTTGGCACAAAGGCCAAGGCCTCTCCCCATGGTCAAGGGCTCACCCAGCTTATCGCTCGCAGGATACACAGTCCCTATCACTTCATCCTTGGAAGACAGTGGCCAGCATGGTCCTATGTCAGTGACCCACCCACACTGTTGTCTCTCTGGAATGTCCCGTTGCCTCTTTCTCTCTTAAACTCTTCCCACCTCCTCTAAGCCTCAGGCCATCCTTAATCACCCAGGGTCAGAGCCACATCCTCCCCTGAGCTCCTTTTGCATTTTCCAGGGGAGACACAGACACAGCTCACATTTCGCTCTGTCTCTGACCCATGCTCAACACTCCCCCCCCCCACGCCCCCGTTGTAGGAGAGGGCAGGATTCCTCTGTCCCTCCCCCTGCCCCATGCCTGACTCTAGCACTGGGGCTGCCCTGGGCTGGGCTCACGGGGAACATCTCTGGAGATGCTCTTGGGCCAGCTGGAGAGTGGCATTCCCCTCCTCCTGAAGCCCTTGCTGACAAGGCAAGGCCAGGGCCTGGACAGCCTCTGGGTGGCCCCCTTTCCCTCTCTGGACTGCTCAGGACCCAGCAGAGCTCAGCATGGAGGACGTGTGGGTGAAGGGGTGAGGGACAGCATGCAGGGACACCTGAAAGGATGCCCCACACAAGGCACATGAAGTCACCAGGCTGGGGACCCTGAGGCACTCACAGATTCCTTTGCTCACAGATTTTCTCCGGCCGCTTCATACCTGTAAGAACGGGACCAGATTTGCAAGTGTCCAGAGCCAGAGTGGGGCTGAGATCCACAGCCCTCCTCCTCCTGTCGCCCCTGTGCCCCGTGCAGGCCTAGGACAGGACTTGGGGGCCTGCCAATCTCTGTGGGCCCCTGACACTGACAGGGTGTTTCTCCCTGTTTATTTAGGAAAGCAGAATGTACAGAAGGTGGCCGCCCAGGCCACCCAGCCTCCCCACCTTGTCCAGAGCAATACCCCCACCTCAGACACACCCTCGATCTGGCAAAACCAAAGTTGCATAATGAGGCAGACACACTGTGTTTCAGGCGCAGTTTGGGGCCAGTCCAAGGCGGAATCATCCCTGCCCTGTAAGGTTCATCCGACTGCCCCTTCCGACCAGAGTCAGATCTAGGCCTGGAAGGGTTTCTGGGCGCACTGTCTTCCCCTCCATTGCACCCACGACCCCCCTTCCCCCTTCGTAACCCCACCTTTACCTGAGCGGGAGCAGCGCACGCACAGGCTGGCCACTGCCCCCAGCAGCAGCAGGAGGGCCGCCCCAGGCCACAGCAGCTCAGTCTCTGCATTCATGTCTGCTCCTGGCCACTTCTGCAACGCTACAACGTGGAGGCCCCCACGAGTCAGGTGGGAGGGCAGCGGGGCTGCCCCTCCGGGAACCCGCCCAGCCCCATACTCTTGGGGCTCTTACCCCTGAAGTCCCCTGACAGCCCCACAGCTGAGCCTAGGCTGTGGAAGTGTTCCCCTACCCTGCTGGAGGACCGGGTCAGGACCAGACCCCTTTCTCCATCTGACTCCAGGCCGGTACTCTTGGCCTCCCAGGCCAGCACCCTGACAAATGCTGGAAGGTTCTGGGGCCCACCAGACAGCGCCAGCGCATGTGCGCATCCCTGCAGATGCCCTCACTCAACCCGCATGACTGCCCTTGGAGGGGCAGGCTGCTCCTGTTCACAGAGAAAGACACTGAGGCCAGAGATCTCGGAGATGCCGAGGAGAAAGACAGGGTTCAAGTTCCAGCCCCAGACCCCAACTCTGGCTTTGCCCATGGCATCCCCTCCCTCCTGTAAATCCAGCTTTACTCCCCAAACTCTGAGTCTGTGGACCACCCTTCTGGATGGGAGCTCCCAGCAGCCCCCACCCAATGCTTCTCCACCCCATCCATGGCCTCCTGGGGAAGGTGGGAGTGGGGTTTCCATTCACTAAACACCGGTGCACCCAGATTCCTCCTGCCATGGGAGCTGGGAGGCAGGAGATCAAGAAAGGCTTCTTGGAGGAGGTGGGCTTGAGAGCACGGGAGAAGTGTGCTCAGGGCAGAGGGAGCTTGCTGCCCACGGTGGCTGGTGGTGGGATGTGCGGCTGGAGGAGAGAGGCTGCGGGGCGAGGAGGCCCTGAGTCTCTCACTGCCCACTGTCCTCTTAGTGGCTGGTCCAGGCCATGGCCTCGGGACACTGTGATTGTCAGGCCTTGGTGGTCACACATTGGGCTCGTTAAGGCGAGTATAGCCCTTTTGAGGGGGTTTCCAAAGGAGAACCATTGAAATACAAAGAGACTCAACCCTCAAAATAGCTGGGACACAGCTGAGGGCAGCAGGGGGTCTCTGAGAAGGCCATGCCCAGTGGGACACACGGAGCCCCCACCACTGGGCGTCCACTCTGTGCACACCTGTGCCCCCTGCATCAGGCATCTGGGAGGAGGGCTTCTCCCCACTTTACAGCCGTGGAGGGTGAGGCTTGGGGAGAAGATGGACTTTGCACTGTCCGCCTCCTGCTCCGGGCGCCCCTGAGGCCTGTGTGTGCCTGGCCGTCCCCTCACCTCTTTGAGCTTCCCGAACCTCTGTGGCTAAGACGACAAGGGGCCTCCATGCAGCGCGGAGCACTGGTCAGGGACCCGTCATGGAGAGGCCACCTCTCTTTCCCCAAAACTCCAAGTGAGTCAGTGGGAACGGGAGAATTCCCGCATCTCGTGAAGGGGCAGCCTCCGAGTGAGGAGAAGGACGGCCCCATCACGCAGGACACAGTGTGAGGGGAGCCCCGCCCCTGCTCTCAGAGGCTGGGCACTGCCTGCGCTCCTCGCTCTGCCTCCTGTGGCCGCCCCAGGGTGGACTCCCTCCCGAGCCCCCAGGCACAGCCCATGTCCATCTCGTCCATCTCATCCATCTCGGGCAGTTTGAAGTGGGGAACACCTGCCTTAGAGGGAGGACTCCAGGGTCAAATCCTGCCTGTGCCACAGCATCTCATTTCTTGGCCTCAGTTCTCTCGTCTGTGACATGAGGGTCAATCATGTCCAGGCAGCTCACAGCTGGGGCTTTCTGAAGAGAAACCTCATTTCCAGCTGGCTGGTTGGGACGGCTCCCCCAGGCTCCTGACCCTTGACAACTTCGTCCTTTGGTTAAGACAGTGACTCTGTCCCCAAAGGAGATTTGGGCACAGACACCTGGGGCGTGTCGCACACATGCCCCCTGCGGGACCCCGGACGTGAGTCCATCACTGGCCATCCCCAAGGACTGCTTAGACCCCAGAAGCAAGTTCACACTGTCCACCTGGCACTCGGAGCCCCCACCCCAGGGGACCCTGACCACAGAGAGCCCTGTTGCTTCCTGAAGTGAACGGCACACTCAAGGGTGGCCCTGGCCTGGCCACCTCCACCCACCTGGCACCGGGGGAGGCGTGGGAGAGGAGCACAAGAATGCAAATTTTCCCCGGGAAGAAAAGTTGAATCCTAGAGTCATGGGCCTTTGGTCACCCCTTTTGTTAAATAGGGGAAACAATGACGCTTTTCCCGTGGGTTTGTCACATGGGGCCTGGCATCGAGATGACGCACCTGAGGTGCCAGTGCAGGGCGGGGCATGGTCGGCCGTGACCACCGAGACTGGCTGCCATCACGGCCCCAGTGGAAGGGGCAGAGGAAGCTGCAGCCTGCTGGGGGGCACAGAGCTGGCTGGGCGGCCTGCAGCGAGCAGTGTGGCGTGACTCTGTCTGGAGGCTTCCCGCCTGGTTCCCAGACGGGCAGGCTGAACCTCCCTCCATTGCCTCATGTGGGCTTTGAGCTGGGACCCTGAGTGGGGCTGGCATGGGAGGAGAGCGTGGCCTTGCCCCCGCCCCTCAGTCGGTTGTCACAGACACGCGCAGCCTGCGTGGAGACAGCAGGCCCAGAGAGATGAGTGCCCTGTCCCGGATCACACAGCTGGCCAGTCTCGGGGCCGGGATCAAAACCCAGGGCAGGCTGTTTCCAAAGGCCACACTCGTTTGCCTTTTTCTTACATTTTCAATAATGATGAAATATTTTTTAAAAGAGGCTAATTTGAGGAAAACTCCTGTGCCCTCCCTGCCACACTGAATAAATCTGCCCTCTGTTGTCGCTTTCCACCCATGTTCTGAGAGCAGGTGGGGTGGGGTGAGGGAGGAGGGAGAGGAGGCTGGGCCCCAGGAGAGGCAGACCCAACGGCTCCAGGAGGCCCCAAGAAGCCAAACAGGGTAGGGTGGGGTAGGGAGGGAGGCTGCCACAGCCCATGGCTCGGCAGGCCAAAATAGCACAAGGGGAAGTGGGCAGTTTTCATATGAACAAGGTCGCAACAAGTCAGCTGTGGGAAAGCCCTCAGGGCTGGGTGGCTCGGGCCTTGGCATCTGAACTTCCGGCCTGGAAAGGCCCTTGGAGGTGGTACTGCCCACTCTCCCAGCACTCACCATACTGTAGGTGGGGAAACTGAGGCCCACTAGGGCTGCAGGGCAGGCTGGGGGTGGGGGTGGAGTGAGAGGTCCCAGTCTGAGCCCCCAGAAGGCTTTAGCCACTGGGCTCCGCTCTGGGGTCTGTTTCATTTTCCCAAATAACCTTGGCCTTCAGATAAGACCAGATAAGATGCTCCTATTGGAGGCTCTCAATGCTCAGTGACTCCGCAGCGCCTGGGCAGCCCTGGTCCCAGGGCAGAGGCGGGGGACTGGTGAGGGCCAGGGCCACCTGTGGACAGAGCCTGGCACAGGGAGCTCCCCAGGGCCTCCAGCCTCTCGGGACCCCAGCAGAGAGCTGGCAGGTCAGGCTGGGGACCAGGCGGGAGCGACGGGGCAGACGCTGCCGTCTGGCCTGGGGCAGGACATGGGCACGCTTGCCTGCAGCGTCTCATCTGCTCTCCCACAGCCCCGTGTCTGGGATGTTACTGTTCCATTTTACAGATAAAGAAACCTCGGCTCATAGGCATGGGCTGGGGAACCACTGTCCTGACCCCTCACCTGTCTCTGGAATGAAGGGACCACCCTGGGGCTGCCTAGGACTGCAGGCTGGGCTGGGGACAGTGAGGGCAGAAAAGTGGCTGAAGCTCCAGAAACAGGCTGCCCCTCTGAGCACTGCAGGGTCCAGGGTGAAGGCTCCCTCATCAGGGGCGCCAGGGCAGGACTGGAGCCAAAGGAGGGGGTGCCAGGTGTCCTGACGTCTTCCCACTCTATCCAGTGGGCCGCCAGTTACTCCTGCTGGGCCAGTGAGAACACCCCAACCCCCATGGGGTGTCAGGGGCCTGGGGCAGACTCAGGACCCCTGCCCTCAGAGTCAGGCTCCAGGCACTCCTAGGAAAGGCTTACCTGAGAGTTGGGAGCTCTTCACTGCGGCCACCTCATCTTGAGCCCACACACCTACCGGAGCCGACACCAACACCACTGACACTTGCGGGCAGCAGGCAAGGCGGCGGGCTTCCTGTCAGCCACTGAATCATCCCTCACACATCCGCTGCCCTGCCGGACAGGCTCTGCTGTGAACAGAGACAGATACACACGCATGCGCGCACACACACACGAGAGAGAGAGAGAGATTGAGAGGGAGAGGATGAGACAAACATGCAGAGAACAGAAGGGCATAGACACACACACACTACACACACACACACACACACACACACACACACACACACACAGGTCACACAGAGGGCGAGACACCCCACACAGGGCAGGGAGAAAGAATGCAATGGGAGCTTTCACTGGGACACAGGCAACGAGACAGTAGGAAGACACGGAGGAGCACACACTAAGAAACACACAAATACACACCAACACTGAAAACACACACACACACACACACACACACACAGAAACCCAGAGACACAGGGAATCAGAGAGCGAGAGACAGAGAGGAAGAGGAACAGGCAGCGTGAGAATGAGAAAGAAGCACACAGCAGACACAGACACGCAGAGAGGGACAGAGAGGGACAGGCAAAGACCGAGCCTGGGGTCAACCAAGACACTCAGGCTCAGCGAGACAGAGACACAGGAAGACAGAGGGAGACAGAGAGAGACCCACAGGCTGTCAGAGACACAGAGCCAGAGAGCCAGAGCCAGATACTCGGAGAGCGAGAGTCCCAAGAAAGAGGCAGGCAGTGCACACAGAGAGAACATGGGACCTGGGTGGATGGAGAAGGCAGAGCTGGTAACAGCTGGAGACAAGGACCGCTGACAGAGGAGCAGACATTAGGGGAAGCAAGACAGGCAGCCGCGCTGTGGGACAGAAGGAAGGACAATCACAACCCCTCTAGTCCTGGGAGCCACGTCTCTTCACCCCCATTTTCCAGATGGGCTCATGGAGGCACAGAACAGGGTGAGGTCACTGCCCCACTCTGATGGCTGCAGCCCCCACACCAGCCCTCCGCTCAGCTGTGGGAGGCGTGATGGGAGGTCTGGAGAGCACCCGCTCACTGGGAGATCGGTAGCCGCAAGTATGCTTCAGGATTCACGCTGCTGGTCATCAGTAACTTGTCCAATGCCATGGAACTGTCAGTGGCATCCATCTGCCAGAGATCCCAGGGAAGCCCCCGAGGGTCCCCTGACACCCCCTCAATCTAGCCCTTCAGAGCCTGGTCTCCCCAGCTGTAGGCCTGGGACAGGATGTCTCTGTGGGCCCAGGGTGGGGTCAGGGGGATGGCTAAAAACTTCAGCCAAGGCCCTGCCAGGGATGGCGAGGGGCCAAGTGCAGACAGGAGGCTCAGTCGCAACCGAAACAGGAACCAAGGGTGGGCTGGGCCTGCTGCTGACACCCCGTGGAGGAGAAGAGCAGTGCAGGGACCAGAGCCTGTTCTGGATCCTGTGGACCCTCAGTGCTAGGACCTCCTCCCTATTCTGGTGCGGGTGGGACTAGAACCAAAACTAACCTCATGTGACTCCCAAGCCGGTGATAGTGCAATCACACCACCACATTCCCTTATGACATGGGGGCAAGGCCACATTTATGTTAGTTTCTTATACAGGCAAGAACACCATGGCTCACAGATGCAAACTGAATTTGAACCCAGGCCTCCAAAGCATCCAAAGCCCATTGTCTTTCCACCACCGGAATGCAAGGACATCAGGGGGTAAAAGCCTGGGTAAAAGCCAACAGCCCTCCTCTCTTGGCTGCCTGCCTGGCCCCTCCTCACACAACTGGGATGAGCCTGCGTGGGTCTCCACCCATGCCCGGACCATGTGCCTCACAGGGGTTTCCTACCCGCAGAGACATCAGAAGCTCCAACACACGTAATGGGAATGGACTTCTACTCTATATCCCTGGTCTGTCTGGGCCTTAGCAATGGCAGGTGCTGGAGCAGTAACCTCGGACCGCTGGCAGTCTCCAGGCCCAACCACAGTGTGACCAGCAGCCCTCTCAGACCCTCTCTGAGCCCGCTTTCCACCTACAAGAATGGGCCTGTCAGCCCAAAGACCCCTTTTTGGACCCGGGTGGACCTTGCCCCCTTTCCAGGCACTTCTCAAATTCCTCCAAGTTCTATTTTATTTATAAACCATTCACTTGTGGACTTGACTGGTGTGGCTCAGTGGATTGAGTGCCAGCCTGCAAGCCAAAGGGTTGCTGGTTTGATTCCCAGTTAGCGCACATGTCTAGGTTGTGGGCCAGGTCCCCAGTAGGGGGTGTATGAGAGACAACTGCACACTGACGTTTCTCTCCCTCCCTTCCCTTCTAAAAATAAAAATAAATAAAATCTTTAAAAAATACCCCCATTCACTTGTGAATTAGAAAATAAGTTTAAAAAAACTAGACAATTTATGTCCTGTTGTATAAATTCTAGCGCACTTTTTATTTTTTTACAATTCAACGAGCTTGGGTACATGACATTATATATAACATAAAATTTACCATTTTAACCACTTTAAGTGTGCAATTCAGTAGCATTAATTATACTCACAATGTTGTACAACCATAACTAGTTCCAAACCTTTTTTTATCACTCCAAACAGGGTTATTTGGCTTAAAAAACAAAACTATTTTTAGAGAGAGGGGAAGGGGAGAAAGACGGAGAGAAACACTATGCGGTTGCCTCTCGTGTGCCCCCCACTGCAGACCCGGCCCACAACCCAGGCATGTGCCCTGATTGGGAACTGAACCGATAACCCTTTGGTTCGCAGGCTGGCACTCAATCCACAGAGCCACACCAGCCGGGGCCTAATCAGCTTTTTAGTTCACAGCTGATTAAGTTGTGCACACACTTGTTATAGCAGCAAAATGCCTAGGCAGTAATGCAACAGCTTTAAGAACTCTAAACAGTTCCAAGAATGAGAATCTCCTGGGGTCACATATCCTTCAAAGGCTAATAGGAACCTATGGATTTTCTTCAGGAAAAATGCATCTTGAGAAGCGCATACACTCTGGAAGCCCCTGGAACGCACTGTGAAGTTGTCTGCCTGCCACCCCCACGTTTCAAGGTGCAAATGGACATTACTCCCACCTGTCATGCCAAGCCATGTATATTTCTCTCTGCTCATTAACTCACTACTCAGTGGAACCTAGAATATTCCATTCGTCTGCCTCACCCTACCTAAGTAACTGCTGTTTAAGACATTTTGTTGTTTCTGAAGTTTTTAAATGTATTTTTTAGAAGTACCATGCTGTCTGTAAGCCTTTGGGACTTTCTATTACCATCACTGGGACCCATCCCCACCGTTGTGAGTGGCAGCGGTTCATTCCTTTAGACTTCTGTACAACATCCCATCATCTGAATACAGGTTTTGGATATGTAGCTGGGAGGGGAACCACCAGGCCTGGAGTACAGGGATGTTCAGTTTTCAAGTTCATTCCGAAAGCAGCTACACTCATTGACACCTTCAAATGACAGCGCCCCACAAACTCTCCAGTACTGGTTTTTCAGGCATCCTGACCTGCTGTTTGAATGGGTGTGAAATATTTCTTTAGTCTTTACAATTCCTTGATTGCTAATGAGACTGAACATTTTCTGCCATATTTCCTATTCTGTGAAAGACCTTTTAATGTATTTTACTTAGTTGTTTCACCAGCTTGCAAAATTCTTCCTATATCCTTCATTTTTTTTTTTTTAGTTTATAATGTATCTTGTCCCTTTTTGTTTTGATAAAGTACTTTAACTGAAACTCTGGACTACCTACAAAGCTGCTCTGATGCCCCTCTCTCCCAATCCCATTTAGAAAGATTAAGCTTGTAGGCCAGTAATGATTTTAACATCGTACCTGGTCTCCCACAGTGCACGGAGACCAGGTACAGGGGACAGATTCTGTCTGCTGTCCCAACTGAACACGGAAGAGCCTGCTGCTCTGAAACTGTCTGCTTTTCCATTCGTATGTTTTCTTAGAGTTAGAGGGTGGTTACAGGTGGGGGAAGAGAGTAGGAAGTTATAGTTAAATATGTAGTCTTCATATTTTGATTCATTTTCATGACAAAAATATTTCCAAAGTTAGACTTTAAGATACTGGATATGTTTATACACCTGTTAACCTCACCCAAACACAAGAGTAACTCGAACATCTCAACATTGTAAAACACTGGCCAAGAAAACACGGAAGATGGACTGAAGCTCCTCATGGAAAAAGGGCCTCACAGCCAGGCACAGGTTAGCCACTCCTGTCAACGTGAGGAGCCCAGCTGAGCAAGCCGCGGGCCCTCTGTGCAGATGTTAGGGCAGCCCCGGTGACAGCCGCCTGCCACACACTCCATGGCCGGCTGTCTTGTCCTGAAGATCCTTCAGGAAATCTGAGGTGTGACACCCCCGTCCTGTAAGAGCACAGGTGAGAGGTCCCACTGGGCACACAGCATTAAGTGGCTGAGCAGAACACGGGCCGCCTACCCCCTTCTCCAGCAGATCAAGGAGCCCCATGGACGACCCTGGGCCCTGTCAGGTCCTGCTGCAGTGGACATTCCAGTGTGAACCTTGTCCCAGAGGCAGTGACCCTGCATGACCTCCATAGCCATCTGGAATTGGAGAAGGGGACTGAGGGGAAAGAACAAAATGTATGAAAAGTACAACTTGTGAAAAGAGCAGATCCTAAGGCTGTTTAAAAACAGGCACCAGAATCTCTGGAGGCTGCGGAGCACACTGTAAAGGAATCCTGTTTCTAGTGAGTCTCAAGCTTGAAGGGCTTTCCGTTGAAGTTAATTAGCTCTTCTTGTTCTAGACTTAATCTCTACCAAGTAATCTCCTTCACTGAGAAAACCAGGCTATTCCTAAAAATTGCAAGTTGAAAGTCCAACACCTCCCTCCTTTACTCAATGCCCCCTCCCGAATTCTTCCTTTTAAGACTTCCCCGAAGGAACAATACCTGAGTCCTGACAGAAAACCCAGGCTTCTGTCTGCCCAGGAAACAATTCCAGGGCAGAGAAGCAATCTGGCCTCTGGCAAATGGATTGGAGTGAAGAACATGCTTAGAAACCTGAGCCACCTATTAATAATGAAGGGGCCTCATTTGTAATTTCATTAAATTTTCTCTGAAGCCAGGTCAATAGTAGAGAGAAATCAAGCATAAACTCTTAAACTCGTCTCTGGACCACTCACATAAGTAGGTGCAAATGTTTATGAAAACGACACTATTTATTTAGGTGCTTCTTTGGGGAAAGACACGCCCTCGTCTCTTAATTTAGTTACTTATGGACGGGAGGGAGATACTAAAATGCTTTCTGTCCTGTTCAGTATTACACCCCAAGGGGATAGGTGCTTGTGGGATGCCACCATTGTGAAGTCCGAGCAGCGAGGGAGGGGAGGCAGAAAGAAAGCTGCACAGGGGTTTCCTTTCAATTGTAATTCCCTCTGAATTCCCGGCAAACCTGGCTGACTGGTGCAAGGGCCTGGACATTCTACAGGCCCTTCAAAGATGGAATCTAAAAGGATCTTCAGAGAGAAGCCTCACAGAGTTGGATTTCAAGCCTCAGGCCACAGGGAGTCTCCCCCTTCAAGAAAATACCAGGAGGTATCAAGTCCTCTCCATGCTCTTGGCTGGGGAGTAGTTGGAGTGAACAGTCACTCATGCACTCCCTCCCCAAGCTTATTTCTCTAGATCAAGCGGCAATCAAGGCTCCCGCCTCAAGGAAGGGAATTCTGCATGGTTCCGGGCCCTCTACCTCTCCCCTGCACCAGCCAGGCGGGTCCCAGACAGCTCGAAGCTCTGCACCTTGCCCACTGTCATAAAACCACCAAACTACACAGGAGTGCCTCCCTGAACATGATCTACTTGCCGCAGAGTAGCACCCAGCACTGTCATGAAGGGTACCTAGAATTTCTTCTAAAAACAAGCAGTTAAAAAAACAAGTATCTGTTGCACAAATCTTTGATTTCTTCCGTATTGGGAAAAAAAGTCCCGTTGTCCAACCAAAAACTATAGCCACACCATTATGTAAGGTTTCTATGTGGTAGGAAAAATGTATTTTTTAGGTAATGACGAGGAAAAAAGTTGGCACCCCATTTTTAATCATCACTAATTCCTTTTAAGATAACCTCACTAGTCCTGAAACTTCAAAAAGATGCTTTTCTCACTTAAATTGCACATGTCTACTAAATTTGGATACCACTTTCCAAACTTAAAATCGCCTTACCTTACCTTTCGCCAAACTTACCTTTCATGAAGGTAAAAATAACTTGAAAATAAAGACAAGCATTAAATATTACGTAAGGTTTTCTTTTATTTAAAAGATCATTCACAAAATACCATATCCATAGATTTACTTTCTGTCATATAGTTGAATGTGTTAAGTGTTTGGAATTCCATTCTTACATTTAAAAGTCAACTGGATTGCCCAGAAGTTTAGATGAATTTGTTTTGTTCTTAATCTTTTCCACATTGAAGATATAAGTAGGTCGTCTGAAAGCATCAGGTTTGATTACAACCACATAATGCATGTCTTTCTTAAGTTAAGTACTGGTGTTACACAAATGGTTCTTATTCCAGAAGCAAAGATGACAGGTGGAAGGAAAGAAGGGAGAGTTCTGTAAATTGCTGAGCCCTCGTGACAAGGACAGAGTAAGAGGAGCCAAGGATGCCAGCTAGTGATGAACTCCTGTCTCAGCACACTGTGCTGCGTGGGCCGGGACACCCCTGGCCCTCCAGTCATGCTGGCGGGGTCTCTTTTCTCTAGGGCTCCAGCTGCTGGCTGCCCCCAAACTGCTCCAAATGAAACAGCTGGGGCCCAGGTGCTAAGGAATTTAAGTTGTCCACACGTGGGCCTTCAAGCTCAAAAGCTACTGCCTAGCCCCCAGCCCTGTGGACATGCTGAACACGGTATGTGGGAACAATAAACTTTGTCTCAAAGATGAGACCCAGCAACTTATGGCCACCTACCAATTATTTTAAGGTTCTTGATAGCGCTGCATAGTAAAATTCTCAATTCATCAAGTGAAACAGTAAAGTGCCAGATTCTAGGCCCATTTTCATTATAAAATTAAGGGATGGTGGGAAGCACAGTATCTTATTGTTATATAGGAAACAGATAAATGCAAGGGAGAGACGCAGAACACACAGATAACGGGGATTTGGAAAAAGCAGTGTCTACACTATACAGTTAGCCCAGCACAGCTTTATCGCCACCACCCTTACCCCCAACCTTCAGTCCCCCAAAGCACCTGTGCCCAGCAGAGAGGAAACCAGCAGCAGGCAGTTTGCTATATCCAGCAGCCAGAGGAGCCTCTGGCGCAGCTGGTGAAGGAGGGAACCAGTTTGGACAGTGCTGAAAAGCAGTAATAAATGTGTGGACACGGTAGTACATTCAACTGATCTCCCATGTAAACTCCCTACCGACATTTCACATCACCCTTTAGGTTTCACTGTTTGAAATTTGAGCCAAATATATTCTGCTCTAATAATCCATTCGGAGAGGGGGCAATAGAGACAGGACTACCTATTAAATAGGGATGGAAGGAATTTGAAAACAAGGTGCCTCAAAATCTGTATGTTGATCAAGGCTGAATAAAAATAAGATATATCCACTTTGTGACCTTTTTTGGGGGGAGGGGGAGGAGCCACAGAAATACAGAACTCAACATGCAGGTCAGAAGCACTGAGAAAATCAAAGGAAGTGACTGGAGTCTGGCCAGTGTGTTTAAAGAAAGAAGAGAAAGCAAAGCAGAAAAATGAAGCAGCACCTATACCCAGAGACCTCCCACACAGTGGCTGCCTTTGTCCCTCTAGAGAAACTCATGTGCTGGAAGGAAACAAGGAGCAAGAAGGAAAAATGACACAAGGAAAATGGGGGAAGGAGTGGCAGGAAAAAAAAAATGCACGAAACAGGCACTAGATACAGCAAAGCCAAGAATGTACTAAAAACCACTTGTTAACTGCTGACATGCACTCACAAGCTCTGTTTCCTTTGTAAGAAAGGAGGACAAAGGTCAGGCGCAGGAATGGTAACTGCAGGACTGCCAGTCCAGGGGGCTAGCCAGGCTGGGGTCTCGCTCTAACTGCCCCTACACCCCATTCCCTCCCAACCGCAAGCTCATTCTTGCTCCTTGTGAACAACTTCCTCTCTGGGCCGGGCTCCCCCGAAGATAGCGGAGTTGGGATTGGCTACTTGATTGAGGGGCGTTGCAACTGTTCGAGGTTTAAGCTGGAGCCGTGGTCTCTGTGCTCTTTCCTCTGGGGGGGAAAAACAAGGTTTTTAAAGAATGGTTCTTATTCCCCGCTGGGCCAAAGAGCAGACTGATGCTGATCCCTACAGCCCAGCCCAATTTCTAAAAATTAACAGCCTTGACAAACTACTCCACCCCTAGATACACCAATGAAGGTAAACTTACTATTTAAGACTAAGGGTGGTGTCCATGGCCTAAGAAGGTATTATGAAAAGGTACCCTCCATCTACAAGTTGTCGCCATACCTTCTGTGGGTTCTCTGAAATCCATGTTGGACCCTCGAAGGGGAGGGCCATCTCTGAAACGGCTCCCCATTGGAGGGCCCGTTCGCCGGTCCCCTGGACGACTCCCTCCCCTGCCTCCTAAGAAGTCGTCCCTGAAACCTGAAGAAAAAAGATGACACTGAATTACTTTTTAAACTGTCTCAAAGTGGATATTATCTTGAGTAGACTGTTTCTGACTTCAAAACGTTAGGTTCTTTAATTTGTCCAGCGTCTGAAGTTCTTCCAAAATACAGTACATTGAAAATGAGTCCAAATGTGATTCTGCTTGGTAATTTCAATGCTAACAGACTTTTTAAATAAAAAAGAATCTTAGGAGAGAAAAATAAAATAAGCCGCTTAAATTCTTAGCTTGCAGTTAAAGTGGGAAACAACGTGAGGCTATATTCTAATATGGTTTAAAACAAAATGAAAGTCCTCAAAGCACATTTTATTGTTTTCTATTATAAATCTATAGTTATTAAGAAGATAAACCTGAAACTTAGAAGTTACAATTCAGAATGCAAAATCACAAGAAAAAACTACATACAAAGACAAAATAAAAATACAAAGTCACCTCTGGGTGACACTCCCCATTTCCCCTGTTCTGCTGCGTTTCAGCGTGGATCACTCTAAAAGCAAAGCACCTGTGTGGTAAACAAAGCAGTTATCTGAGTTAGGCCCACTCCCTAAGGGGGTGTGCTGAAGAGAGCGGAGCACTCACACCCAACCTTATCTCACCTCCTCTGGCTGCAGTGGGGTTTTCTCCATTCGTTTCTGTATCTGCTAAAACAATTACCAACAGAAGTAAAATGCATCTCCATTTATAAGTGTTAAGAGTAAGTTATGCCCTGGCTGGTGTAGTTCAGTGGACTGAGAGCTGGCCTGTGAACCAAAAGGGTGCTGGTTCAATTCCCAGTCAGGGTACAAGCCTGGGTTATATATAGGCCAGGTCCACAGTAGGGGGCATGTGAGAGGCAACCAACCCATGTTTCTCTGTATATCGATGTCTTTTTTATGCTTTCTCCCTCCTTTCCTCTCTCTCTAAAAATTAAGCCACAATTGTCATCAGTGTGTAGAATAGAGTATTTTCTCAATGAACTTTGGGCAGCTTAGGCTTCTTCAGTTTTGTATTTAAGTGAAAGTCCTTCTGTTACGGGGTTTAAGCTAAGTAACTTTTTAATAGTACAGCCTACTAAAACTAAAGTTAACTTCCAGTAAAAATAAAGGAAATAACATTGTAATTAAACAAATGTGCTTGACCTCTTTGTTCATGCTCCCAAAGCTGACTCTTTTTCTCACTCTAAGAATGGCGCCAATGCTCAAGGTTTTGTAGGAATGTATCTTTAAGAGACCTGAGCCTGAGGCATATTCTTCTAGAGAGAGGAGACCCCCATTATCCGAAGATTTCAGTTTTGCAAATTTTACCTATCAACACTTTTGGTGCTTTTTCTGCCACCCGGACATGCACAGAGCAGTTAAAGATTGGGTCGCCTGACGCACAGGTTCTCAGCTGAAGCAATACTCTGCCTTGTTTCAGTTCATAATGTAAACAGACCCTTTCATGATCTGATTAGTGCTAGGGTTTTTTTTTTGCTCTTGTATTTATTTTGTTGGTGATTTCTGTTTAAAATAGCCCCCAAACAGTACTGAAGAACTTGTAGTATTCTGTAAGCACAAGAAAGCTGTGATGTGTCTTAGGGAGAAAGTATACGTTTGATAAGCTTCATTCAGGGCAGAGTTACAATGCTGTTGGCTGTGTGTTCATTAATGAATCAACAATGCATAGTAAATGAGATGTCTTTAAACAGAAACACATATAGTTTGTGTTGACCAGTTGGTTGACAAAATGCAGTGATCAGAGGCTGGAAGGATCCTGCCCCAGGGGCAGTGGATCAGCACTTGTTGGTTTGGTGCTCTCGGTGACTCTCCAGAACCTAACTACCGCACAGACAGAGAACCCACCCTATCTGTGATGGTGGTGCTTTTCCTGTTCTTTAAGGGTGGCAAGGTTTTTGGAAATATATCAAGTTATTTAAAAACCCAGTTCAGAAGCTGAGTTGAATAATACCAATTTTAACAAAAGAAGTGACAAAAACAAACAAAAGAAATACAAATGAACAAACAACAACAACAAAAAAAAACAATTCTAAAAGGATTTAGACCAAACAGGAACACTGCTTTGGGGGAAGACACACTGGGACGCATACAGTCAAATGTAAGATTCTTCAGCCTTTGAACTTGACCTTCCCCAAACCAATCTAAACCGTAATGTGTACCTTTCCACTGAGTATGAAAATTACTTTCTCTTAATGAGGTTTAAGTAATTTTTGCTGCCAGTTCAGCAAAAATCCATCAGCTCACACCCACACTGACAAGGCAGGTAAACACAACTGTTACTGTGTCCACATGACGAGACAAGTATAGAAGAAAAACCACGTACATTATCACTGACAGCTTCGTTTCAAAATATGATAAGAGCAGTGGGAAGATTATGAGAGAAAAGCAAGGCTAATATTAACAAAGATCTTTTAATCAATTTGATGAGATTTCTAGGATGTACATTATTCATAAGAATATTCTGAGTTTTCTTTACAAAGTTTAGTTTAACACACTGGCTATTTCTAGTGGCGGAACTTTTAAATTTTTACTTGCTCTTTAGTAAAGCTTGATATATCTTTTACAAGTATGTACCATTAAGAAATAGCATCATTTTTTAAAGAGTAAAAGAGATCCATTTTCATAAATAACATATAAACATAGGCATTACTCTACCATGTGGGCACTTCACCAAAACACTGTAATTCACAGTGAACCTGGTGGGTGGCAAGGTCGTTTCTCTGGCTGTGTTCACTGTATGTCTCTGCTTCAGAGTAAAAGCACAAGCTAAGTCAATAGCAGAAAGGCATTAGTTACTTAACTTCCACAGTTCCAGAGCTATGAGCTCACTGTGCTATTCCCAAACTACCAGGAAACGCACAACTGACAGGTCAAAGGCCACCGCTTATCAAGCCACTGACTGCTGTACCTGGACTGGCTTTGAGAAGACATCTGCTGCGTGTTTCAATCAGAGATTAGCTTATACATAAAATTACAGGTTTACTGGATTATACTGTACTTTTATGAATAAGCTCATTTCTGACTGGCTATAAAACTTTTAAAAATTAAATTACTCAACAGATATAAACTGTCATCTGTTTAGCTAAAGCAGTACTGGAAATAAATTTTAAAACTTTTTAAGACTCACGAGACATTCTGCACCAGTTTCTCCAATACTTACCCGTTACTTTATACTGAATTTGGTTTTGATGGGGGCAAGGTGATAGGGTGGGTGTGCTGATGTTCTCATATGTTGGAGAATATGGAAATAACCAAGTTCACAGGAAAGAAAACCCTTTAAAAAATTTCCTTTCTGTTTGTTATAATTGACAGGTTTATTATACATATGAATTACTTAAAAAAAAAGTAATTAAGAGAAGAAACGTTTAAGAGATCTTTCAAAGCAGAGGGCACATTGGCCTCTGGAATTGAGCCAAGGAAGCCCCTACTTGCCGGCCTCGGTCGGTGAGAAAAGGACAGGCAGAGCGTGTCACACCTATCACGAAGGGATGAGCCCCTCACCTCTCAGGAAGAAACAGGTCACCAGACTCTTACCGTCTCAGAGGGAGCCACCAGAAACCACAGTCACAAGGCTTTTTCTACATTTCTAGAACCTCCATACTATTTCTAGAAGTAAGTGTATTTCTATGTGTGCCGTACACATGAGAGCCGCCAAGGAGCTTCCTTGGGCCAGACCCTGAGAAAAAACTGCTGCACGCCTGGGTACATTTTGGGAAAGTTTCATTTATCAAAGAAACTAAAGAAGTAGCCCAGCCAGGCCGGCTACTCACAGGAAAGGCACAATAGTGCCAAGGCCATTGAAAAAGGTTAAGTGGTGATACTTTAAATACTGATACCGGAATTGAAGTCATCCCGGGACTCCCATCCACCTCTAGATTCTCGAGAGCCACCCATTCCTGAGGATACACAAAAAAGAGTGAAGTTGAGGTTGGATCATTACCTTGCTGCACAAACATGGAAAAATTCACTGGGACGATGTACAACTCGTGATGGGAAGTTCAACAGAATTAGATTTTTTGTTGCCAACAGGAAAAATAAAAACAACCCCAGGCTTGCAGAAGCATCATCCATTCTAAGATTTTATTTTATAAAAAGCTCACAAAAACCTATCGCACCTATAAGACAGAGTTCTACCAGTAACCTTCCAGAGTTGCAACCAGTAAGTTTTATGTTCAGTTTTAGAAGAACCAATCACCTCTGTCATCTGGTCCACCTTTCCTGAATCCAAAGCCACCTTTATCTTGTTTTCTGCCTTCTGCAATGTCCACACGAAGTGACCGATCACCCAACAGCTAATAGTAAGGGGAAAAGAGTGTCAGTATTTGCAAGAAAAAAGCCCAACTACTAACATGACAGAGAAAACGTGAACATACTTACTGCACCATCGTATGTCAAAGCTTCCTTAAGGGAATCCACCTCGTCAAATTCTACATAGCAGAATCCTGTAAGAGAAAATGAACTCCATTTCCTCAAGAAATTATGGGTCAAAAATACAGTGGGTTCCCTATTCACACAACTTGCTCACATTGGAACTACAACTTTTGCTGCATCTAGATGACTGAAGACTAGTAGATTCTGAAAGAACAGATTTTGCTTTTTAGTAAGTAGAACCTGATTGGTATTCCTCCCTGTTATATTTTACCAGAAAGTGCTAACCAAACAGGCACTAAAATAGCAGCTGTGTTTTTATAAAACTTTCTTCTCATGTGTTTTAACCGTAATATTAAAACCTTTCTTGGATCACTGTAGAGTTGTTGGTTCTGGTTTCTGAATGACTTTAATATAATCTAATTGGGGTTTTAGGACAGATCTCAAAGTCAGTAACAACACTCTCTGAAGGAGAGGCTGAAGGTGCCTATCACTACGCAGGTAGTTGGTATAAAATCTGAGTAAGCATTTCCCTTTATGGGCAACACTCTCGTCCACATGCTCCCAGAGTCTACATCTGGTTTAAGAACTCTCCTTGCCCTAATATATTCACACTGCACCATGTATTCCCCGCGCCTGCCAGAGTATTCTCATCCTACGTGAAGATTATACTTTACTTTCAAAGCCCATTTGACTGCAAGTGCTTTGAAGGCCTGGGTCCAAACTTTTCCTGTTCACCACCTGCTCAGTTAAGTACTTACACGAAGAATGCACTGCTTGGCTGGAGAATGTCCCTGGGTCTCCCCACCCCCACTTCATTCCCTATGTGGATTTAATGTTGAGAGGAATCGAGAAAACCACTTTGAAGTTCAAAGAGGCAACAACAGCCCAGCCACACACCTGACACCCTAGAGCTGCTGAAACCGAAGATGATCCTCTAGGAAACGAAGTCTAAAACCCGCTGTTGCTACTCACTCAGCAGCCCGAAGGTTGGCTTCATCCACCCATTTTGACTGTGTGAATTCCTAATGTTTGTTAGCAAGCAAACTGGGTGGGACTTACACAAGTTTAGTCAATACATGTTTTAATTGTTTGATCACTTGGTAACAAGGCTTCAGGTTCTGAAGTCGAAAAGCTTTCAAAAAGACAAAAAATGCCACTACACACAGGACCACTCAGATGAACAACACCGTTTACCCTGCACCACGCACTTCACTGCTGGGCATGCTTCCCCTCAGGCAGCCCTGAAAGCTAGATGATGATGTCATTCGGTTCTTCATTCTTACTCCTTCTCTGCTCAATTGCCCTGAAGACACTAATCTATAGACACTATCTGAATTTTGAGCCAACCCTCTCCCAAACACATACCGCATTTTTTGGACTATAAGACACACTTCCCTCCAAATTTGGGAGGAAAGTGGGGGTGTGTCTTATAGCCCGGAAGTAGCATGCCTGGCTTGCTGGGGGGTGGTGGTGGTGGTGGTGGTGGTGGTGGAGCGGGTGTCACGGTTATTAAATATTTTACCACATTTTTTGTTTCAAAAATTTTTTTCCTACTCTAAAACCTAGGTGTGTCTTATAGTCCTAAAAATACGGTACTCAAGTCACAAATGTATAGTGATAACTTATTAGTTTATCTTTTGGATTTTATTATAAATAACTGAACCATAGGAAAACTACCAAGAAGAAAAGCACGAATTGGCTAAGGTGAAATATACCTGCAAAGTCCTCCGATTTGAATGCTCACATCTATTCACTGCTCTCCACCTTAGCTCCTTCACTGTCACACAGGACTGCTATGTAAGTCAGGCAGATGGTAGGTTTACTTGGGTATGTGCCATATACTTCCAGATGATGTGTAAAACATCTTCCCCCAAGTAGAACTGAGGGCCTTCGAGTTAAAGTGCTGTGTTTATTTCAGATGTAATACTTGAACCCTAAGCAAACATTTAGAACACTTTCATAATTAAAGCCCTCTAGTTCACTAACACATTCTGGTTTAGACCTTCCCCTTTACAATAATGTACAATAGGAATGTCCCCCAAACTCACCTTTGAATTTGTCTGTGTCTTTGTCTCGGACTAGCCGTACACTCCTTATGCTGAGATCCTTAAAGATAGCATCTATGTCGCCCTGAACTGTATTAAAAGGTAGATTTCCTACGTATGCTGTGTAGGGGGGCTCTGTGGGCAGCTCCTTCTGGCTTCGGGAACCATGGCCACCAGCATTGCCGCGGGACCTAGGAAATTAAAGACAGAATTCAAGTCTGCCCACGTGTTCCAGCCCCAGATCAGGGACAATAAAAAAGCCTCCCAGCTAGCTATACCACCCAGGTGAAACACTCCTCCTTGATGTAACATATCTTTACCTGGAAATTATGAGTATCCCAAACATCATTTTATGAAAAAGGTACCTGTTTTTTTAGTGACAGAAATGTCCACAGAATCAGACTCTATGTGAACATATATTTCTCTGAAAAATCAAATCCAAATTTAACACATGCTCCTAATGAGAAGTTCTCTCATATTCACACAGAATCAGCATCTGCAAAGTGTTTACTTCCTAAAACCTAAGCAAATGCCTTCCCTCACACTCAATAATACTAATGCATGCATAAACGGACTGTTCAGAGTCACCGTGCTGAACTCAAGAGGAATTACTGAAGCTGCAAAAGTTTAGTGCATTAACAATATAATTGTTTCTTGCTATTATCTGGTTATGGATAATAACACTAGAAATTTTAGATTTCATTTAGCAAGTACTGTGTATGTATATACTACTCTCCATTCCCCATGCAATACTTCACTGGGCTCTCAAATACGCATATGTGGTGCGTATTACTTATCCATTTAAACTTCAATGTCGTTTCCTCAGATTTAACAAGAGTGGTGTACTTGTTCTTGGTCACAGAGCTAAAAAGTGGCAAAGGCAGGACCTTGATTATACTTCATCACTGCTAATTTACAGAGATTACCAGCTCTGCCCCTTACTCGCCGTGACCTAATAAGCTCCCTTTCTGTAAGCATTTATTAATTTGTGAAATTGGATTAATATTAAGACCTGGAATTATTAAGAAATAATGTAAGGTGCTTCAACAAACACTGCCTAACAGACAATATGTATGTACAGAGTAACAAGTAGTATTATCACTGCCACCTACAACCTGAGGTTAAAAATGTTTTACAGATAGATAATTAAGTGGGACCATCCGTCCAAGCCCACAGAACGTACAACACCAAGAGCGAACCAGAACACAACTGGACTTTGGGTGATAATGACGTTCTCAATGCAGAAGTTACTGACTGTAGCGAACGTACTACTACTCTGCAAGCAGGGGAGGCTGTGCCCGTGCAAGGACAGGGCGTATACGGGCACTATGCCATTTCTGTTCAGTTTGGCCGTCAATTTAAAAGTGCTCTAAAAAGTCCTACTTAAATGAATGAATGAACAAACAGGAAGGGGAGATATTCTGTACATCAATAAGAATGTCAGCTAATAAATGTTGAAGGAATCATCACTACTCTGCAGTATGTGGTTAGCAGTAATCGATTTAGGCCAAGGCCCATCAACAGATGCCAAAACCACTGATAAACTGTCTTTCTGGGTACAAGATACTCACATGGTCTTAAATTATCACCCCGTAGATTATTAATCTCGGGGGGGGGGGGAGGAGTTCTTTCTCAAATGGAAAAACCTGGCAGTTACCACCATAATCAGGTAATTGAACTTGGTACCACTAATAATGGAACAAGCTTACACTGTATTATATGTCTTCTATATTGGTTCAGATTCTTCAAATACGTCAGTCAGGAAAGACAAAAAAGGCAGAGACTAATAATGAAATATGAAAACCAATGCTATGGAGCTGGCTGGTACGGCATAGTCCACTGAACGTCAGCCTATGAACCAAAAGGTCAGAGGTTTGATTCCCAGTCAGGGCACATGCCTGGGATGGGGGCCAGGTCCCCAGTAGGGGGGGTCATGTAAGAGGCACTGATCCATGTTTCTGTCCCTCTCTTCCCTCTTAAGTAAATAAAAATCTTTATTAAAAAAAGATAAAAGTACCCCCAATGGTACGTGTGATGTTTGGATCCTGAAATAAACTAATTTAAAAGAAAAAGCAGGTGGAAAAATTTGAATATGGCATATATAGATTTTTGTATCAATGTTAAATTTCTTACAAGTGACAACTGGTATTGCAGTCAGTAGAATGTCCTGTTCTCAAGAGACTTTATGTAATCAGGGGTGAAGTGTCAAGACAGCCAACGTTTACTGTATTTTCTTTCAAAAAGATTTTACTTATTTATTTTTAGAGAGAGAGGAAGGGAAGGAGAGAGGGAGAGAAACATCAACATGTGGTTGCCTCTCACATGACCAACACTGGGGACCTGGCCCACAACCCAGGAATGTGCCCTGACTGGGAATTGAACCGGCAACCCTTTGGTTTGGAGGCCTATGCTCAATCCACTGAGCTACACAAGTCAGGGCCATTTACTGTGTTTTCAAAGAGTTCAGCATGAAAGATATATAAGCGCCTGCGCGCGCGCATGTGTGTACGTACACACACACACACACACACACACACACGTGTATATACACACATAAGCACACATAGATATAACAAATGTGAAATTTGTTAAAAATCTGTCAGAGTCCATTGTTATTCCTTCAACTTTACTGTAAATTTGAAAAATTTTCAAAATGTTTGCAGAACACAGAAAAAAAAAAGAAAAAGGGAGGTATTGTTTCTTTTAAAAGAAATATTTAAAATAAAAGAATCTTATCACAATAAAGATCTGCTCAAAGTCATCCTTTTTGCAGGGGAAATATGAGTATTAGTCTTAGATAATGCTCTAATCAACTGAGCTGCCTGGCCAGGGCCAAATATCATTCTTTAAGACAACATTTTTCTGAAGCAGAAGAACCAAGCCACAGTGTAATTCTTAGAGGGTAAAAAATTTAAGTTTAATGACTCAGAATTCTGTTACTTCCCAATAGGAAGTATTAAGTATTATTCTGCATTCTGTTGTAAGAACACCAGAAAAACAGGTTTATAAATGAATTATATCCCACTTCCCCCCATCTAAAGCTTAACAAATGTGACTTATTTCTGCATTTGTAACATTACTGATAGTACACAACACACCTATTACTATCTCAATAACCACAAAATCTAAATTATTTTTGGTAAGATACTCTTTGAAACTAGATACTGAATATATAACCATATGGAAAAAATGTCAAAATGGAGAATGAATAATAATAAACACTTTAAATTAATTCATGCAACATCCATTAAATATCTTGAGGGAAAACAGCCCCTGGCCTCCAAGCCCCTCACAATCGAGTAGCACCTATAAAACACAAATAACTGTGCACATACATGCATACGTTTGTGCACATGTGTACATATATATATAGTAAATTCTCATTTATTACTGATAGATTCTGTGACTTTAAGCAAAACAACACATAAGAAAACCAATTTTACCACAGGCTAATGAATATAAACCAAGAGTTAAGTTCTTATAGCATCATGTCGTTAAGAAACTGTGTTGAAATGAAATGAAGTCGTTTGAGGACCTGTTGTACAATACATGCAAAAAAGCAAAAATCCACAATGTTTTTAAAAAATTTAAGGTAAAGGGGAAGATAGATGACAAATTCCGTGTGTGTGATTGGTGCATCAGGAAAATGGAAATAGGAAGGCTTGCTAAAGGGTATATTAAATGCATATATGAGAACTTATGGAGGGTGTTCCATGTAGAACTGAAGAAGTAAGGTCACATGACCTTTGAGTACAGGGAACCAGGAGAGCTTTCATAAGGGCTGCTGCCGCCTAGGTGAGTGGTAGGAAGATGATGGGGGCACTAATAAGAATGTAACTGGCTAAAAATCCACCTTTGGGAAGATAGAAGAATCCCATTTCAGGAAAGCAGTATTTTAAGAGCTAGAAATGTGGAAACAGGCAAACTAATCCAAATCCAACAATTTGCTCATTTCACTCTAGTATCACAAAACCATCAGTGGCTTAACACTCTAGACCAATGATTTTCAACTGGTGTGCCTCAAGAATTTTTAAAACATGCAATACCTGACTACTCAGGGGCACTAACCTTTTACTTAGGTTGTCCACAACAACAAAAAAGACAACCGTCCACAAAACAACAGCCATCCAGTGTGAATGAATCAAAATTATACCTATTTTTGCCCTGAACAGTGTGGCTCAGTAGATTGGGCGTCATTCTGCAAAGAAAAGGTTGCTGGTTCAATTCCTAGCCTGGGCTATGGATTCAGTTCCAGGCTGGGCTGTGTACAAGATGCAACCAATAGATGTTTCTCTTTCACCTTGATGTTTCTCTCCCCCTTCGCTTCTCTCTAAATAATAAATATTTTAGTCCTGGCTGGTGTGGCTCAGTGGACCGAGTGCCAGTCTGTGAACAAAGGGTCACTGGTTTGATTCCCAGTCAAGGCACGTGACTGGTGGGCAGTCCAGGTCCCCAGTTGGGGTAATGAAAGAGACAACCAATTGATGTGTATCTCTTAGACACCTGTTTCCCTCCTTCCCTGTCTCTCTAAAAAGAAATAAATAAAATCTTTAAAAAATAGTTTAAAAACATCTATTTTTGTGAGATCAGCAAAAAAAATCTATTTTTTTGGTGCACTGCAGAATTTCAGTAATTAGTTTATGTGTGTCATGAGATAAAAAGGCTGAAAATTGCTGCTCTAACCACTTTCAAGAATCACTGAAGCAGGTCTAAATAATACCCTATCTGATGCAGTCAGTTTTACAGGATTTAGCATTTTTAAGCTTTTCACTGAGCAGTGCACTGAAGATACTGCAGGGTGCCCCAAGTGGAGCCATCTAGGTAGATTTCAATTTATCCACTCTAACATTTATGAAGCATCTAGTGTGCCAGCAACTGAGTGACAAATCCCGAAGAGTGCACATACACATAATGAAATACACATTCTGTTATCAACCAAACAACAACAACAAAAATCCAGTGTCAGAAAATTCTTTGAGCAAATATAAGTTTAGAGGGGGCCACTAACTAAACCAATAAGCTGTATTACTACATGAAAGCACTTCCTAAAACAAGTTGACAACACAGAAAAGAGTCACTTGAGACCATAGTTTGTTCAGGCCATCTTCCAAATCACTGCTGTACCTCAAGTTTCCTTGCCTATTTTAAATCTTTATTTTTAAAAGTTTAAAATTGACCATAAATACACTTCATAAATACCGATCACTTTATAAAAGTTTGATGAAACGTCTGCGTGTTACAGGAAGACTAACCCGCTGGAGGTTACACTGCGCCTGCAGCAGCAGGGGGACTACACTGCCAGCAGTAGGTACGTGTAAACCAGAAAACAGACGACACAAATGGCAGGCCCAGGCAGACTCTCCTCCCCATTCAGAACAGACACCTGAAGGTCTGTGCAGCAAAGTCTCCGGCCACACCATTGAACCACTGAGCAATGGTCCTTCCTGCTCATTATCCCTTCTTAGTGTCCCTTGGGGGACAGTCCATTGCTTTTTAAAACAACATGAGACTCTCCTGACCAGTGGGGCTCAGTTGCCTGGGCACTGTCTGGCAACCCAAAAGGCTGCAGGTTCAAGTCCCAGTCAGGGCCCATACCAGGGCTGTGGGTTCCTTTCCTAGTTGGGGTGTGTGCAAGAGGCAACAGATTGATGTTTCTCTCTCACATCTATGATTCTCTTCCTCTCTTTTTCCCTCCTTCCCACCCTCTGGAATCAGTAAAAGAAAAAAAAACAAACAAACACACACTTAAATCCAAACAAAACATGTGCCCTGGCTGGTGTGGCTCAGTGGATTGAGTGCCAGCCTCTGAAATGAAAGGTTGCTGGTTTGCTACCCAGTCAGGGCACAAGCCTGGGTAGCAGGCCAGGTTCCCAGTTGAGGATATGTGAGAAGCAGCTGATCCTGATGTTTCTCTCACACATCAGAAACTGATGTTTCTCTCCTTTCCTCCCTCCCTTCCCCATTTTTAAAAATAAATAAAATCTTAAAAAATAAAATACATGTGATAGTTAAAGTAATAAATTGCACCCTCAGAATTACAAAATCCAACTTTCAACTCCAAGTATGGCCAAAACACTTCACAGACAAATCACTTCTCTTCACTCCCATCAACTAAGTATCTGCATGTCCATGAAGTATAGAGTGTAGTATAACAAACCTAAACCTCAGTTTCTGCCCTCAAGGAGCTTAGAATTCAACCAAGGGGCGTGTCCAGGCATCTGGGAAGAGGAAATTCCACCCTGAGCGAAGGACTGCAGAGGAGTCAGGAGTCAGCAACGAGAGATGTCACTGCAGAGGGCACTTGGACTCTGCTTTCCAGAGAGTAGACAGGGAGAGCACTGAACTATTAACAAGATGGCAACGTGTGAGTAAGCAAAGATATGTAGGACTGAAAGGAGGCTAAAGGGTGACCCCAAGAAAAAATATAAAGATTAGAAATTACTAGGGCTGGGCCCTGGCTGGCGTGGCTCCTTTGGTTGGGTATCATTCCACAGAGCGCCAGTTGATTCCCAGTCAGGGCACATGCCTGGGTTTCGAGTTCAGTCCCCCATCTGGGTGAGTGTGAGAAGCAATCAGTCGATGTTTCTCTCCCTTCCCCTCTCTCCAAAAACAACTAAATCTTAAAAAAGATTATGGCTGGGATTAGATTCAGCAAACAGATAAATGAGAAAATTAAGTGCTTAAGACTTACTTCCAAAGCATTTATAAAAGTTAATTAAAAATGAAGGAGATATGCTAACTTCTGGGAAAAAATTTATAAAGATTTCTAGGTGAAGTAAAAACTATACACAATTTAAGCACTGTTGCTGCCAAGCTTAAAACTTCAAGACCAATGCTAAGGAACCAAGAAGTATTAGCCCCTCTTTGGTATTTGGACCATTTTTACCTCTAGGTGATGACTGAGATAATTTCATTAGAGATGAACAATCCTGCTCTTTCATGTGCCACCCCAAAACACTTAATAGTACATATCATTTAGCATGCAGAGCTCACAAGAAGTCACAAGACTGTCGTTAGAGGAGTAAAATACAAGCAAGCAAAAATTTAGAACCCAGTCAGCATGCTTACAAGAAAAAAAAAAAAAAAAAAGAATGGTCAAAATGTGTAACCTAGTTCCTAGACAATAATAATGAAAAAAAAGGTTAAGCTCTCAAAAGCCAAGCCCTCATTTCATTTATACCACCTATTATTATCTTACATTAATTACATATACTAGTTATAATCACTGAACCAATGTTGATGCGTTAACTGAAGTTCAGTTTATTCAGATTCCCTTGGTTTTTACCATGTCCTTTTTTCTGTTCCAAGATCTCATCAAAGACGCCACATAGATTTTAGTTGTAGCGTTTTAAAAAACTGGCTCAATGCAACTTGGATTAAGGTGCTTTACTTCCAAGCAGATCTTCCTCTGAGTACATTCATTTTCCAAGGCCCTCGATCAGCACTCGATATTAAATCCCTTCATCTTGACAACCGTCATTTAGTATAGAATGTGCATGGAACCCTCTGGAAGTTTCTGGTAAGCACTGGGGGCAGGGCAATATCTATGGTGAATTCTTCGATGTACCCTATTTCAAGGAGCTCTTTTCTGCTGTGAATGAGATTCTAATAATTTAATCACATCTATAAGATGAAAAAGCCTTGCAGGAAAATGCAAAGTAAATCTAAGGCAGGAAAATTCAGTCTTGTACACTGCTTTATCTCCAGAACTTTGTATTATCTCTTATTTACCAGAGGTGGAAGCAATGAAGTCACAGGCCTAGCAACTACATTAGCATTGCAAATGACTTCTCTCACTAATATGGGTATTCTTATTCAGGGAAAAAAAAAATCTGAATATACCAGAGGGTTCCACTTACTTATTTTTTTTAATTTAAAAATTTTCCTATGTTTTATCTATTTATCTGTACAGCAAGGGAGGGGAGGGAGAAAGAGAGGAAGAGAACCAGTGATTGGTTGCCTCTCTCAAGCCCCCCAACCAGGGACCCAGCCTGCAACACAGGCATGTACCCTGACTGGGAATTGAAAGTGACCTTTTGGTTCACAAGCTAGCACTCAATCCACTGAGCCACACCAGCCAGGGCAGGATTCCATGTATTTAGATAAGATCCACAATTAGGTACACTTAAGTGTTTTTCAAAAAACTTTTTTGGCTGTGACCAACACCAATAAATACACTTTACATCATGACTTAATAATGCATACATATATACATGCCTGCAAATTAACTATACAAATAAAAGCTTGCCCAATAGCACTAACTCAGTATGTGAGTTTTACTGAGTTAGTGTATATTTGTATTTCATCTTTAAAAATGCTGGTCAGAAGCCCTGGCTGGCGTAGCTCAGTGGATTGAGCGCGGGCTGCGAACCAAAGAATCGCAGGTTCGATTCCCAGTCAGGGCACATGCCTGGGTTGCAGGCCACAGCCCCCAGCAACCACACATTGATGTTTCTCTCTCCCTCTCTCTTTCTCCCTCCCTTCCCTCTCTAAAATAAAAATAAATAAAATCTTAAAAAAAAAAATGCTGGTCAGGACCCAATAAATTAATTCCATCATCTATCAGTAGGACACAACAGGCAGTCTGTAAGCCTTGTTTTACATGAACAGTGAACACCAGGGGGCTTTTGGTTTAAATACTCTTTTAGGGAATTTTTCTTACTAGGCAAAAAGCATTTATTATGATACATTAAAGTTTTGGATTCCCACACATTAATGAAAGCAAATAAATGAGTAATCAATTTACTTCATATGGGTTACTCAATCCAAAAGTCCCAGATTTTCCAAAGGAAATAAAATCTTAAATCTCAGATCTATTTACTGGTCCTCAGAGAATACTGCCACAAAAAAAACACTTGTGTTAAAGCTATGGTGTAAACTATTTCTATGGATTAATTCTAAACTTTATAGGCCAAGAGTTCTTTTTCCCCTAAATTAGAATGTGTATTATTTGACTTGACATTCTACAAACCAGCTGCAATTAATTTTAAATGAAACTTCAGTTTTTCATTCAATGTTTTATTTCATATGATCAACAAATAAATTACAACGCTACAATTCATATTTAAAAATTTTCAATTATTTAGATAACTACAAAATGCTATAGAAAGACTACCATTTAAAATCTAGAGTTCAAGGCAGTCAATGAGAGCTTTTTTCCTTTTTTAATTTTTTATTTATTGATTTGAGGAGAGGGAACTGGAGAGTGAGAAAGAGACATCAATCTGTTGTTCCACTTACTCATTACTTGACTTTTGTACATGCACCGACTGGGGACTGAACCTGCAACCTTAGCTTATCACAGAGACTTTTCTTCATGTAACATTTGAAAAACCCAAAATCTAAGTTACTTGCATTAAAAATTATTAAAATGAATACTTAACACTAATAATTATGTATGCCAATACCAAATTTATTTTAATTTATACTTACTTCACACATAATTACAAGAATTCAATGTATTAAAAGTACCTGGAAAAAAGCTATACATACTCCCTTTTTACAAACTAATAGCTAAGAAAACTAGAGGAACCTATCAATTAAGATATTTGGGAGGCAGAAAAATCAAATGCAATGTACAAATTCTGTCTGGTCCTGACCCAAAAAGATCAGCTGCACATCAAAATATATGAGCTAAGCCCTGATCAGTGTGGCTCGGTTGGCTGGGTATCGTCCTTCAGACAAAGGGTTGCTGGTTTGGTCCCCAGATGAGGCGTATATGAGATGCATGTTTCTCTCCCTCTCTTCCTGCCTCTCTAATAAATAAGTAAAATCTTTTAAAAACATAAGCTATCAGAGAAATCTAAATATTTACTGGCCTACTGTATTAAGTTTTCATATGTGATATTGTAGTCATTTTTAGAGGTTATTTGTTTAATTTAATTAATTTACTTATTCATTTATTTTAGAAGAGGAAGGGAAGGAGAAAGAGAGGAAGAGAAACATCCACAAGAGAAACAGCGTTCTGACCAGGGGCCGAACCTGCAACCCAGGCACATGCCCACACCTGGAACTGAACTGGTGACCTTTTGCTTTGCGGGATGACGGCCAACCAACTGAGTCACAGTGGTTAGAACACCAAATTGAATTATTACTCATAGTTCACTTGTAGTATTTAAAGGAGAGAGAGAAAGAGAGAAAAAAAAGCCAGGTTCAATAAAGAATATCCTTAATAAAGCAGTAAAAATTATTAATTTTATTAAATTGTGACACATTTTTTGTATCTAATGTATGGAATGGGGATAAAGCACTTCTGCTGCTTACAGAAGTACCATGGTTACCTCCAGGAAAAGCCCTCATGTAAATGAGTTACAAGCTGAACTAGCTATTCTTTTTATGAAACTACATTTTTGCCTGAGAACCGACAAACTGGTCATTCAGATTTGGATATTTGGCAGACACTTTCTTGAAGCCAGCATGGTCTTGGCCAGGTGCCTCAGTTGGTTAGAGCATCTTCCCCATATGCCAGGGTTGCCGATTCACCCCCTGCTCAGGGCACATATAAAGAGCAACCAATGAAAACACATAAGTGGGTGGGACCAGAGATCGAATACCGCCCCCCAAATAAAATAAACAAATACAGCAAGCCTGTCACTTCAAGGAAAACAACATAACAGTACTTGTGGCTGATGATAAAATGCAGGCTTTCAAGCCTCCCCCAACCCCGAAAAAGATTTTTAGAAAAGTTATATTCATCAATGTTAGCTTGACAGACTTCTAAATACCCGAAATTTTTTCAGATGAAATTGATGGTGAGAGTAATAAACATGATTTTTTGATACTGTGTAATAAAATGTGTCAACATTTGGAAGACCTATATAACTCAGCCTATTAATATCTCCCAAATGACCATTGTGTATCATGTCATTCAAAATATTAAGACAGACTGAAGGATTTTAATGTAACAGTATGAAAAGTCTACTGATAATAAAGTTTCAGATTATCAACTAACCTTTATGTAAACTACCACTTGTTGAGTTTTGGTATAATACAACAGCAAATAAGAATAGCAAATATCCACAATTACCTGAAAAGGCTATTAAAATACTCCCTTTTCCAACTACTTATCTGTGCAAGCCTGGAGTGTATGGTATGTACCTTTGTTCATACACCTATGTCAACCAAAACCTATCTCAGAAGCAGGTATGAGAAACCAGCTGTTTTCTATTAAGCCAGATACTCAAATGACTCCAAAAATGCAAATGACTAATCACAGAAGAATGTGTGCAGAACAAGAGAGACCAGAACATCTCCACCTACTCTATACTGGAGTAAAATGCTTAACTGGAGGTGTCATATTTTCAATGGAGTATCAATATGTTGGAATACATCCAAAGGACCCATCAAAAAGCAGCTCAGAAACTGTGGCATGGGGAAAACTTGAAAGAACCCAGGACACTCAATTTTAAAAGCCGACTTGAATGAAAAGGTCAAGAGGCAGGCAGGCTCTCCAGCACAACTCTCCCCTCAGTTTCTCAGGGGAAGCTGAAAACTGGAAAATGGAATCTGATTTTGGACTGACCACTCCCTACAAACATTCTGCTTTGGATGTTCTAAAGTTCTGGAAAGGCTAAAATTATGCCAAGTCTTCCCAGAATACTGTTAATTTCTAATAGAAATATGAATTTAAAAAATATGCTAAAACACTTTCAAGAGATCCCAGAGGCATTTACATTAAACATTTCAACCATAAATTCTGTAACAAACCAAGCAGGACCTCGTAGTGCAACAGTAGCACATCTGACTCCAAATTCTGTAACCAGTAACTCCGAAGAACCAATTACTTTGTACTCATTTTATAATACTTATGAACAGGCTTCTCTTACTTGGATTTAAAAATAGAGCCAGTTAAGCAAAAACTTTCCCCCCTCTACTAACCACAAAGGAAATATCTTAAGAATTAAAAAATAATAAACCAATAGCCACCAATAACTAAGCATTTTTATGTACTAGATACTATGCTGTGCACTTTAGAGATATCTCATTTAATATTCCCAACAGCCCTATAGAGAAGTTTCTATCTCACATGTGGGGGAAATGAGGCTCAGAGAGGTGAAGGACCTTGTTCCAGATCACACAGCTAATACATGGCTGAATTGACACTCATGCTCTGGTCTGCCTGATTCTGAAGTAGGGCTTTTGCCTGAACTGTTTCCCAGACACTTCTTGATAAAACCAAGTATTTGTAATTGTAACACTTTCCATAGGGGTGATTTGGAATCAAGCACTGGGAGACTGGGGAGTGAAGAGATGGATAACAATAAACACAAACAACTTGCCATTTGAAAGGTAAACAGAATTTTAAAATAAGCTTTTCAATACTTTTACAGATCCTGGTGTCAGTGAAAATAGCTACTGTTATTATACACTGCTTTCCTTCCAGTGTTGTTAAATTATGCTTAAAAATTTAGATAGAGATGCCCAGCTTAGCTCCTACAAGACTCAGAAGTTTAGAATTCTAACACCCTTAATTGGAAACTGATAAAGAATATTTTAAGTTTGGCAGCTTAATCAATTTTTAGCAGATATCATTCCAGCAACCTCAATTCTTCTTTTTTAACCCCCACCCTAGGACATTTTTTCTCACTGCTTTTGAGAAATGGGAGCGGTGGAAACAGAGAACATTGCCTTCTTTTACCTGTCCTGCCTGGGGACTGAACCTACAACCTGAATATGTGTCCTGACCTGGAATTGAGCCCGCAACCCCGTCATCCAGTGGTCTACTGGACGACGACACTCCAACCAACTGAGCCCCGCTGGCCAGGGCAGCAACCTCAATTCTCACTAACTCCAAGTTCCAACCCAATTTTCAGGATTGATGGTTTTAGGTTAAACACTCAAAAGGTTTTACTGCAGCCAAGAATATAAAATCAGTATTACTCTCCACTTTATCGACAATGGCAAATGAAAAACTGGAAACTTCGAACTATTTAGCAAATGTGGTAACAAAATACATTCAAGTTCTAGTATAACCAACTCTTGATAATTTGGAATTTTGCTTTGTTTTCCCTTTTGAGCAACAGTGTGGTCTCCGGTTCTCTCCTTGGCCCTGGGGGACATGACTCTATAGGCTGGGAAATTAAGCAAGGCAGAATTGCTTCCCTACAACTGCACTGGCTATTACATATGGCTATAAAATAAACTTATGGGGAATGTGTAATTATAAAAACCAAGTTTTTAGATTATAACTGTACATTTCAAAGTTGAATTCTTCTTACCTGTGACCCAGGTGGTTTAGAGTTGAGGCATCTTATCTAGCTAAGGTGTTTTAGGCTAGAGGGAAGGAGCCTTACAAAAGTACCAAACAAAGCAACATTAAGACTGGCTTTCTATAGGTGGTATAATCTTCTATAATGCTTAAGCATTGTATCTGAACATAAGCAAATAACACCAAGACATTTTGGTGTGAATATACTTCAAATAACAATTAAAATGATCACAAACAAGTATCCAGTCAACTATTCTGCCACCTTGCTAAATTCCAGAGATCATAATAACATAAAATAACTGACTCGTGGGAAAAGGAAAGCTTTGGCACAGACCCCAACACTACAAGTCTGGTCTGCTGCGAAGTTTCAGGACCCACTCCAGACACTATCTGAATGAACACAGAAATTCACCAATAGGTTTTTAAGAATCTGAGCGGTATTTCCTATTTACTTTTACATGAATAAGAAGTCAAATGGAAAATTTCAAGGTCAGATGTAGATGTGTAACAGTAAAGGGACTTTTTATTAGAAAGCTTATAAAGTGCTATAGTGTTATAGAGTGCTAGCTACTGTTCTCTCCTAAGTTTTTGGAGCACATCTGAGCAAATGGCTAACATTTTCATTTGTCTTTTGATATTTGAAATAGTGTCTTAAGAGAATTTTACTTTTGACCACTTTAAGTCACTCCAACTGTCAAAACTGACATCCACTGAAAGTCAAACTTGAACACCTCAAGTCACCAGAAAAGCTGGCAAATCTGTGAAAAGGTAAAATAATAATAAAAAAAAAAATCCCCAGGCTCAGTATAATGACTTATAGCAGTCCCAAGCCAACTAAAAATCCTTGGATCTACCTTACATTGAACCACTCTGTTGGTTCACTGGGTACTTCTAAATGAAGAGAGAAAAAACCCTAGTTATTAAACTTCAAGTGCAAATCTGATCTCTAGAAACCTACCCCAGAGGCAACGTTATTTCACATGTCATCCAACATCTATTTCTTTTTTATTAGCAAATAAAATATTCTTTGAAATAACAGGTGGATCCACTTCCATGTTATAGTGTAATGAATGATGTTGGGTCCACTCCCAAACCCAAACAAGCCTCTGAGCCATTCCCAAACCAAGGCATTAAAAGATCATTCTTCATCAAACAAAGATACTTTTGGGATCGAAACCCAGGAGACAGGACACCTCAGTAGGTACTATTGTGGTGTTATCCTGGGAAAGTAATCTTTTTGTAAAAGCACACAAAGGCCAAGTGTGTCCTTGACAAATAGCAAGATGTTTATAGCCTATCTTCTAAATTCTGTATGAGGTAACTTGTGAAAAAATAATCCAGTGTAAGTTCTTGGAATTAAACACCATAAGCTTTTTATTCACCAGTCAAAGATTTTTCCTTTAAACAGGGCACCTCAATTATATATAGTCTGTATATGGCCGGAATCAGAACGAGAAACTAAGAGAAAATTTCCTGCCAGCAAGCTCGTAGCACCTTGTCAAAAGGCACTCTACCCCAAGACAGAATAAAAAGCCCTCTGATGTATTTGTTTTGGTTGGTCTCCCCACTTCCGACGTAAACCGGACCATTCCCGGGCTCCAGTCACCAAATCCCTGCCTCACACGTAAGGGGAAGTGGATCGTCCCTCTCCCGGCCTCCCGACCTTACCCAGTCGGCTGGCCTCCCGGCGAAAACGGTCAGGGCTCCTGCTGCGCAAGCAAACAGGAGGGTCGAAGCGGGGATCGGGCCCCAACCCAAACGGGGCAGGCCGTGGCCCCGACCCCAGGCTGCAACAGAGACCCATGCTGGCTCTGCCACACTGGGGGATGGGGTTGGAAGCGGGAGCTCGTCTTTCCGGGCGTTCAGTGCTGCTATCGCCTGGCTTTGAGGCTGAGAAAGGGGGAAGACGAAACGTCGTCTTCGGCAGAACCAGTTATCCGCCCTGCGAGCAAGACCCCAGCAACCTAACTGCCCCCTCCCCGAGCGCGCCATTTCCAGGCCCCAACCCTCCAGGCGCCTATTTCAGGCCTCTGCCGACCCAGCCCAGACCCTACCTCTCGCCGCCCTGAGTTCAGAACAGGGAGGCTGCCACCCTGGGGTCTCGGAATCCGCCCGTCCCCGGCGCCCGGCTAAAGTCCGTGCACAGCCGCCTCACCCTCTGCCGCCGCCGAAGCTGCTGTAGGCCCGATCGTCGTAGGTATCGAAGTCCGCCATTTGCCGTCTCCGCTCCGAGAGGAACCAGGGTGAGCGAGGAAGGACCCCGCAATATAACTCCCCCCTCCTCGCTGCCGGGGCTGTCCGCAGCAACGCCTGATCGCAAATTGCATGCACGCACGCGCGCGCGCGCGCACGTACGCCGCGCCGCGCCGCGCCCTGCCTGGGCCGACGGGCTGCTTTGGGCCCGGCGAGCTCTGCGGCCCACGTGGTGCCGCGGCGTGTTTGCTCCGCGCCTGGCCTCGCGCCCCCGCCCATTGTGTGCTAGCTCGGCGGCTTCCCCGGCAGCCGCTTCTTGTCCCTGCCCCGCCCGTGGCACGAGCCTTGCCTCTCTCGGGGACCTCCGGTGGCTCCATCCGCACTCTTTGAGGGCCGCTTGCCCTGCTGGCCTTGGACCCTGCGCCAGGCCCGGAATGCTTTCTGCTTTTGCCTAGCTTTTCCTATTCCAGAGCTAGCGGGACCTGGAATCCTGCTCAGCTTCGGCCCACTCCGAAACCTTCTTCCGGGCCAAGTGTTGCCGGCCGACACCAAAGGGCCACCTCTTACAGTTTGAGACTCGAAAGCTGGGCACTCCTTGAGAATGCACAGGGGCGAAGGGCCTTGAAGGGGTGAGATTGGGGTCATTGGAGCTTGTGAGGAGATAGGAATGCAGATCTGAGTCGCTTTCCAGGGTCTGATCGAGGCCTGAGTATTGGAGTTGGGGTAGGTGTGGGGTATGAGATTAGAGTGTAGGTTGCCATTGAATTGGCAAGAGTTGGCGTATCTCGGTTTTGCAGAGTCTCTGATGATATGAACATTGTAATCACAGAAAAAATGGCCGATTTCTCTATTACATAAAGACCTAAGAAGAATTTAAGACCGTTCAGTAATTTAAAAAAATGGTCAAAAGGAATAGACAGTGAAAGAAAAGGAATATATATATGGAGTACCCAACCTCGTTCATTATAAGTATCAGCTTGGAAAAACTTAGATGATTCATTGTGAAGGTGATAGTGTGGATGAACAGCACTCTAATCCACTGTTGGACACTATACATTTATAGAGGGCAACTTGGAAACAACTATCAAAAACCTTTTGATTCTGTAATTTCATTTGTGGAAACCAATTCACTGCATTCTTTGTAGCAGCTGAAGTCTGGAACCACCAAATGATCTTTGACAGGAGACTAGTTAAATTATGATACACCATATAGTAGAATTCTAGATGAAACCGAAAAAGCCAGCATTCTTGCTGTTTCCTACCAGACCCAAAAAGCAGAGACAGGGATTGAATCTTTATGGGTGCTTTATTCAGATGGCGATATGAGAAGATGGTGGGTTTGTACCCTAACAGACCATCTTAAATTTCATTATAAACAGATCCTTTTTATAAGAAGAAGAAAAGTGTAGGTAAGGGGTTTGGAATTCAGGGAAAAAGTTAATCAGATAAAAAACAGCATTCTTTTATCTGTGCCCTGTGCAGTGAATGTCTCACCCTGGAGCAGGATGACTCAGGTACCATCTGCAGTCCTTGTAGTCTTCCTGAGGCACAGAGGAGGAACTGCTTATGGTCTCCCAGAGTCAGGGTGGGTCATACTCTCAGTTGATGAAACAATAGCTTTTTATATACATTGATTACTAAGCTTATTAGCTATTACCTGAAACTAAAATTTTTCCAAATTTTGAGTCCCCCATCATAGATAAATATCAAAAAAATACAGGGTGGGCCATGGCTGGCTGACTTGGTTGGAGCGTTGTCCTGTACACCAAAAGGTTTGGGGTTCAATCCCCAGTCAGGCCACGTAGCTAGGGTGCGGGTTTGATGTCCAAGGTTGGGCGGGAGTACTGGAGGCAACCAATCAATGTTTCTCTCTCAAATCAATAAACATATTGTTGGACGAAGGCACAAAAAAATTCCCCTAAATACTCGTATGGCCACATCCTACAAGTTTAGTGTGTTGTGTTCATTTCTTCTTTGATCAGTAAATACTCAGTATGTTTTAAAGTTTCAGCTGTATGGGGACTTGATTATGCATTCTGTCATTGATTTCTCATTTTATTGTATTGTGGTCAGATAATATGGTATGTATGATATTAATTTTTTGGTGTTTATTAAGGCTTGTTTCTGACTTAGATGGTCAGTTTTTGAAAATGTTGCATGTGTATTCTCTATTGATTCTGGAGTTTTATGAAGGTAGTTTAAATCTATGTCACAGTTTTATTTATTTATTTGTTTATTTTAGAGAGAGGGGAAGGGAAGGAGAAAGAGAGGGAGAGAAACATCAATGTGTGGTTGCCTCTTGCATGCCCCCAACTGGGGACCTGGCCCACAACCCAGGTATGTGCTCTGACTGGGTATCAAACATGGGACCCTTTGGTTCATAGGCCCATGTTCAATCCACTGAGCTACACCAGCCAGGGCTAATTTTTGTCTGTTTGATCTAGCTCTCATTTAGTGGGAGATGTATATTAAAATCTTTCATTATGCTTGTGGATTTGTACATTTATCCTTGTAATTCTGTAATTTTTGCATTGTATATTTGGAGACTATGTTATATGCATACAGTTTGAATTACTTTATTTTGGTCAACCAATCCTTACAACATTATATAGTAGTGTTTTTTAATTTTTGCTTTAAAATCTAAATATGTTCATAATGTATAAGACACACATGCTCAACAGCTTCCTTTTGCCTAGTTTACTTTTTTCCTTATCACTTATTTAGCCTTTCTGAATCTTTATATTTTTATCTTTTTAAAGATTTTATTTTCAGACAGAGGGCAGGGTGGGAGAGAGGGAGAGAAAGATCAATGTGCGGTTGGTTGCCTCTCATGCATCCCCTACTGGGGACCAGACCAGCAGCCCAGGCATGTGCCCTGACTGGGAATCAAACCATTGACCCTTTGGTTTGCAGCCTGGCACTCAATCCATTGAGCCACACCAGCCAGGGCTGAATCTTTATATTTTTAGGTTAGCCTCTTAAGAATAGTGTGTGGTTAAACTATAATTAATAGCAAATGATCAGATTATGTTTACCCTTCAATTGGCTAGTCGATTTTCATTTTTTGTGATTACTGATATATTTGGATTATATATGTCACCCTCTTTTGTGCTTTCTGTAGACTTTGCTTTTTCTTTATTGCCTTTCTATATTTTTATCTTCCATTAAATTCATCAACATTTTTCTTTCCCCAGTTTCCTTATAATTCTGTATAAATATTAGAATTTAGAAGTTGTTCAATTTCCAGCATGCATATTTAATTTAAAAAGTCTAAAATTAACCCCAAACAAAACAAGGACCCTAGAACTCTTTAATTACTCTATTGCCATCTGTAGTAAGTTGAATAGTGGCCCCAAAAGATGTGTAAAGATGGAGGCAGAAATAGTCATGGATGCCATGGAGTGCCAGCAGCGACCAGGAGCTAGAAGAGAGGCATGGAATGGATTCTCCCTCAGGACCTCCGGAAGGAAGCCACACTGGTGACAGCTTGATTTCGGGCCTGCAGAACTGTGAGAGAATAAAATTTCTGTTTTAGGCCAGCCAGTTTGTGGCAGTTTGCTAGCACAGACCTGAAAAAAAAATACAATATCTTACAAGTTATTGATTTCCAGTATTTTATTTTTAACACTGAAATTAGGCTTTTTAAAAGTTCATGCTCATTAGATTTATCCACATACATACTATTGTCTTCACTTCTTGCAACCTACCCCTTCATTCTGAATTGCAGTTCTTCCTGGAATACATACTTTACAATTCTTTAGAAAGGTTTTATGAGAGAGAAATTCTCTCAGTCTTTTCTGAAAAATTTTTTTTTTACTTTTATTATTGAAGGATAATTAAGCTAGGTATAGATTTTACAGTTGAGAGTTATTTTCCCATAAAATTTGATGATGTTATTGTGTTGTCTTTTTTATCTTCTGTTGTTGCTGTGGTTCCTATTGTTAGTCTTGTCAGATAATTAGCATTATTTTCTACGATAGCTTTAAACATTTTTGCCGTTTGCCTTTATTCTGTACTTTCACCACGGTAGTTCTAAATGTAGACTTCTGTTTCTAAGCATGGGAGGGTTTGTGCTTCTTGTATCTTGTCAATTCTGGAAATTTATTAATTGTTCTCTTTTTAAATATTGTCTTTCCTCATTTTTTCATTCTCCTGGTAGACTCCTATTAGATGTGTACCAGATTTTGTTATTCTCTCCTCTATGTCTCCTAACTTTGTGCTTTTCCTCTTTTTAGCTTTTCGTGCATTCTGGGCACAGATAGAGTGTTACTCAGACATGTCTCCCAGGTCACTAATTTTCATTTCAGGTACATTTTACCTGATAAGTAACATTTCCTTTTTAAAACTGTTTCATTGAGTGCATTTTTCATTTTTAAGTTTTATTTGGTTCTTCTACAAACCTGCGCCATATAAAGTCTTATTCTGTACAATTCTGATCCTAATATTTTTCTGATCCTAATATTTTTTCTTTAATCATTTGTTAAATCATATTATTGAGTTACAATATACATCCTGAAAAGTGTACAAATTATAGGTGTATACCTTCACTCAGTTTCAAAGACTGAAAAAAACCCTTGTAACCAGCACTGGGTCAGGACAGAGTACATTCCAGCCCCCGCCCCTGAAAGCCTCCATAATGCCTCCCAGTCATTCCTTCCTTCCAAAGGCAAATACTCTTTTAAGACACTTTTAAGACATTTTGTGTTCTCTTTCAGATTGTTGTATATTCTGGAGATAATCTGTTTGTTTTGTCTCCTGAGTTTCAGTCCTAGAGGACTGTGAGTTCATCCTTAGGGTGGCTGAGTCTTAATTATTTTTTTTACCTCCAATAAAAATCTGTTGCAACATTGAATCCTGGGAGCATGGCTTCAGGCTTTTCCCCCTTTGCTCATGCTGCTGGGTATCACTGGACTGGGTGCCAGTGTATCGGCTGGAAGTAAATTGACATCCCAAACCATGTCATGCTGGGTTGGGTGTTTTGGGTTCTCAGCCTGAAACGGACAGGCTTGCTTGTCATCTCCTTGTAGATGGGCACATTTTCTCAAGTTTACCCTTTCACTGAGAGCTGTGGCTTTACAAGGGTCCACCTTTATGCAGAGATCTCAAGTCCACCTGACCTTACATGTACCCCAAGGCTGTGTCCTGTCCCCACGTGGGCTCTAAGCGTAAGTCCCTGCTGCTCACTCCACCCTCATCCCAAGGCAGACTCAGGGTGAGCCCCTTAGCTGTCATCTGCAGGGGTCAGTCCCATCTTGTTTCTCTTCCTGTCATGGGAACTCAGCTGTGCGTTTCAAATAAACTCTGTTCTGTTTCATTGGTCATTTTAAAGAGTATGTGATGAGAAAATATTTAGGTTACTTAATTTGCAAAGTCAGAAATACCTGAGCTATTTAGTACTTGAAATGTAGCTGTGGAAATGATTTTTAAATTTTATTTCATTTTAATTAATTGACATTGAAATTTAAATAGCCATCCATGGTTACTGGCTCCCATATGGGACAATGAAGCCTTAGAGAAGAAGGAGGAGCTGACCATGTCCTCACAGCCTTGGCAGTGTCAGGTCAGACTAATTCCAGGGCGTGGACAACCTACATTCCAACCTTGGTCTGGTCCAGGTCTCTGACGACCTTGGCGGAGGTCAAATGGGAAGCATGTCAGCTGGCCAACATTCCATTCTGTGGATTTGGACCCACCAGTGCGTGATGAATTGGGTCAGTCAGCCTGGAGGACAGGCCCTAGGGGTGTGTGTCAGGGATGTGCATTAGGCCTCACCTCTTTGGCTGCCTGGGGCATGGCACCGAGTTGTGAAGGAGCAGGGACTCCTTGAGTGGTCATGAGGAGTCAGGACTCTGATGGTCTATTTTGCCCTTTATTTATTTTTTTTAAGTTATGTTTTACTGATTATGCTATTACAGTTGTCCCAGTCTTTTTTCCCCTTTTGTCCCCCTCTACCCAGCACCCCCAACTCTCTCAGGCAATCCCCACCCCTTTGTTCATGTCCATGGGTGATGTGTGTAAGTTCTTTGGCTACTCCATTTCCTATACTATACTTTATCCCCACGGCTGTTCTGTAACTACCAATTTGTACTTCTTAATCCCCTCACCTCTTCACCCATTTCCCCACAACCATCTCCCATCTGGCAACCATCAAAACACTCTCTGTATCCATGATTCTGTCTCTGTTCTTGTTTGCTTAGTGTGTTGTTTAGATTTGGTTGTTGACAGATCTGTATTTTTTGCCATTTTATTGTTCATAGTTTTGATCTTTTTCTTAAATAAGTCCCTTTAACATTTCATATAGTAATAGTTTGGTGATGACAAACTCCTTTAGTTTTTTTTTTGTCTTGTGAAGCTCTCTATCTGCCCTTCCATTCTAAATGATAGCTTTGCTGGGTAGAGCAATCTTGGCTGTAGGTCCCTGCTTTTCATGATTTTGAATATTGCTCGCCAGTCACTTCTAGCCTGCAAAGTTTCTTTTGAGAAAACAGCTGACAGTCTGATGGGAACTCTCCTGTAGGTAACTAACTGCTTTTCTGTTGCTGCTTTTAAGTTCTCTCTTTATCTTTAACCTTTGGCATTTTAATTATGATGTGTCTTGCAGTGGGCCTGTTTGCATCCATCTTGTTTAGGGCTCTCTGTGCTTCCTGGACTTGCATGTCTATTTTGTTCACCAAATTAGGGAAGTTTTCTTTCATTATTTTTTCAAATAGATTTCCAATTTCTTGCTCCCCTTCTCCTGGAACCCACTCTGTGATGTGAATATGGGAACGTTTGAAATTGTCCTGGAAGCTGTTTACAATATCTTTATTTTTTTGGATTCTTTTTTCTTCTTGTTCTGATTGGTGGTTTTTTGCTTCTTGATATTCCAAATCATTGATTTGATTCTCAGCTTTATCCACTCTACTGTTGTTTCCTTGTAAATTGTTCTTTATTTCAATTAGTGTATCCTTCATTTTTGACTGGATTTTTTTTATGCTGTTGAGGTCCTCACTAAGTTCCTTGAGCATCATTATAACTAGTGTTTTGAACTCTGCATCTGATAGATTGCTTATTTCCATTTTATTTAGTTCTTTTTCTGGAGTTTTGATTTTCTTTCATTTTTTGTCTCCTCATTTTGGTAGCTTTTCCATGTTTGTTTCTGTGTATTAGGCAGAGCGGCTACTACTCTGTGTCTTGGTAGTGTGGCCTAATATAGCAGGTTTCCTGTAGGGTCCAGTGGCACAGCATCCACTATCACCAAAGCTGGGTACTTGAGGTGCACCCTCTGTGTTGGCAGAGTACACCCTCCTCATGTAGTTGAGCCTTGATTGATATTTGCAGGTCAATGGGAGGAATTTACCCAGGCCAGTCAGCTGCAAGGATTGGCTCTGACCACTGACCACTAACCTCCACCCCCCGTGGAGGATCAGCTGTGCAGGGGCAGGGTGGTGGTGCTCCAATGTGATCTGTAGCTGCCCACTGGGTACACAGGCATTGGGGTTCCCTGGGTGGTACAGGCCAAGTCCAGCCCCCACCTGTGTTCTGCCTAGGGCCACCCTGCATGAGCTACAAAGCAATCTGAGGTGGCTGCTACTTGTGCTGGGCTTAGAGATTTCTAGGCGAAGCCAAACTGTGAACTTAGGCTGGCTGCTGCTAGTGCTCACTGAGGCTGGCTGTTGCTTGTTTGAGAGGATTTAGGAAGTTGTGAAGCCTGAGCCAACACCAGCCATTCAAATGGAAAAGCCACTGATAACAGCTTGGGTGGACCCATAAGTTAGGGTGATTCAGAGCCTCAGGGGATCTCTAGGGTGGGGCAAACAGTATTGGCCAGTGGACAGAGTCTCAGATACATCACCTGCCTGATGGCTGTGTGGCTCTGTTGGGGGAGGGTTCAGAAAAGGAACAGCGGGGAGGACTTCCAGCCAAGATGGAGGCATAGGTGGATACACTTTGCCTCTTCACACAAACAAAAGAAATACAACGACAAATTTAAAAACAAAAATAACCAGAACTGCCAGAAAAATTGAACTGTATGGAAGTCCGGCAACCAAGGAGTTAAAGAAGAAATATTCATTCAGACTGGTAGGAAGGGTGGAGATGGGCAGTTGGGGTGGAGAGGATGTGCGGCAAGGTGGCAGCTGGCAGACCAGGCGGTCCCACATTTGCATGCAGATAAACCGGGAGGTACAATTTGGAAGGAAGACAGACTGCACAACCCAGAGTTCTAACTCAGGGAAGTAAACCTCCAAAATCTCTGGCTGGAAAAACTTATGGGGGTTTCAGTGGCAGGAGAAATTGCCAGACTCACAGGAGAGTTTGTTGGAGAGACCCACAGGGTCCTGGAACATATACAAGCCCACCCACCCAGGAATCAGCACCAGAAGGGCCCAATTCGATTATGGGTAGTGGAGGAAGTGACTGAAAGCCAGCTGAGAGCCAATCAAATGGCATTGTTCCCTCTCAAATTCCTCTCCCACATACAGCACCACAACACAGCAAAGAGGGTTGCCCAGTCATGGGAAATACCTAAGGCTCCCCTTAGAATGAAACGGGTGTGCAGAGACAAAAAAAAAAAAAAGCCCAAATAAAATAACAGATCAAAGCTCTAAAAATAGAACTAAGCGATGAAGAGATAGCCAACCTACTAGATACCGAGTTCAAAACACTGGTAATCAGGATGCTCACAGAAATGGCTGACTATGGTTGCAAAATCGAGGAAGGAGTGAAGGCTATGCAAAGTGAAATAAAGAAAAATATACAGAGAACCAACAGTGAAGGGGAAAAAATGGACTCAAATCAGTGATTTAGAGCAGATGGAAGAAATAAACATTCAACCAGAACAGAATGAAGAAACAAAAATTTTTTAAAAAATGAGTGGCTTAGGAACTTCTGGGACAACTTTAAACATGCCAACATCTGAATCATAGGGGTGCCAGAGGGAGAATAGGAAGATCAAGAAATGGAAAACTTATTTGAAAAAATAATGAAGGAGAACTTCTCCAATCTGGCAAAGGAAATAGACTTCTAGGAAGTCCAGGAAGCTCAGAGAGTCCCAAAGAAGTTGGACCCAAGGAAGCACACACCAAGGCACATCACAATTACATCATTCAAAGTTAAAGATAAGGAGAGAATCTTAAAACAGCAAGAAATAAGGAGACAGTAACCTACAAAGGAGTTCCCGTAAGACTTTCAGCTGATTTCTCACAAGAAACCTTTTAGGCAAGAAGGGGCTGGAAAGAAGTATTCCAAGTCATGAAAGGCAAGGAGCTCCATCCAAGATTACTCTGTCCAGCAAAGCTATCATTTAGAATGGAAGGGCAGTTAAGGTGCTTCCCAGATAAGGCCAAGCAAAGGAGTTCATCATTATCAAGCCCTTATTATATGAATGTAAAGGGAAGTATCTAAGAAAAAGATGATCAAAATTATGAACAGTAAATGACAAGCTCACAATTAACAACTAAATCTAAAAACAAAAACAAACTAAGCAAACAACTAGAACAGAAACAGAATCACAGAAACGGAGATCACATGGAGGGTTATCAGGGGGGAGAGTGAGGGGAGAGTAGGGGAGAAGGTACAGGGAATAAGAAGCATAAATGGTAGGTACAGAATAGACAGAGAGAGGGTAAGAATAGTATTGGAAATGGAGAAGCCAAAGAACTTATATGTACGACCCATGGACATGAACTAAGGGATGAGTGGGGGGATGCTGGTGGGAGGTGGGGTACAGGTGGAGGACAAAATGGGACAATTGTAATAGCATAATCAATAAAATATATGTGAAAAAACTAAAAGGAACAGTGGTCATTGCCACCTTTTTGTCTGGGAGAAAGCTGTCCCCCAGCTCTCACCAGATACTTCAGTTCCTCCCTGTCTACCACTGGTGCCTTCCAAGCTGCTATCCCAGTGCTGGAGCTCAGGGGAGTGAGTCTGAGTAAGTCCATGTACAGGTTCTTTAAGAGGAACTGCTTGGGACTCCAGAAGTTTCTCCCATTGACTCAGTCCCTGCTGATTTTTCAGTCCGAAGTTATGGGTACTTATCTTCCTGGCACTGGAACCCTGGGCTGGGAAGTCTGGTGTGGGTTTGGGACTCCTCACTCCTGAGATATCCCTTCCAAATTTTTATCCACCACACGTGGGTGTGGGACCAGCCCATTCCATCTCTCCACCCTTCCTACCAGGTGGATGGATGTGGTTTATTTAATTCCATAGTTGTTGGACTTCCATTCAACTTGATTTCTAGTGGTTTTGAGTGATGGTCCTATAGTTGAGTTGTAATTTTCCCTATTTTGTCCTTTAAACCTTGGCTTTTTACCTTTTCCCACATTCTGTCCTCAGCCCTTTCCTGACCCTCAGACTCCTCCTGGAGAGCCCCTCCAGGAGGGGTGCCCCCACCCAAGCAGCTACAGCTCCCTAGTATACCTCAGGTACCTCATTTTCAGCCTCACACATCTCATGATTCCCAAAACACATCTTGCTTTCCCAAGCCTGTAGGCCTTGCCCATGCTGTGCCCCTTCCTAGTGAGCCCTCTCTATTACCCCCTACCCACTTTCCTGATGCATACACTTTAATTTTTTGTTTGTTTGTTTAGATAGAGGGGAAGGGAGGGAGAAAAAGGGAGAGAAACATCAATGTGTGGTTGCCTCTCACACGCTCCTTATTGGGGACCTGGTTCGCAACCCAGGCATGTGCCTTGACTGGGAATAGAACCAGCAACCCTTTGGTTCACAGGCTGGCACTCAATCCACTGAGCCACACTAGCTAGGGCCTGATGGGTACATTTTAATTCTTTTTCAAAACCAATCTCCAATGTTACCTCCTGTAGAAAGCCTAACTTCTATGCTCTCAAAACTTGCTAACATACATATTCTATTCTAATCCATATGTATATGTATATTGTGTATATATACAAATAAAATTTAATTTTTGAAGGAAGCTTTATGTGCACAATGTGCAAGGTTCAAAATCCATCCACATGTATGTGGTGAGACTTTTTCTTCCCCACCCCCCTGGGTTTCCAGCCACCAGTTCTTTCCAAGGGCAACTGCTGCAGAACATTCTTCCTTAAGGGCCACGTGGATTTGTTTTAACTTACCAGACGGTGCCAGGCACGGATGATCTTGTTCTTTGTCTGCGGGCTGCAGGGTACCAAGGAAGGGTTTGATGATTGGGCAAACCAAAACTTCAGCCGTCTGAGGACAGGGGTCTGGGATAGTAAGAGGGAATATAGTGGAGCTGTAACAAGGGGTCCGGCCCTGAACTCAAACTTGTGAACCCCCAACAGAGGAATGGACAACAGTGCTACTAAGAAACTCAACTGCCAGCTTTCTGAGGACACCAAAGGTGGGAGCTGAAATTTGTTCCTGGTTAGGATCTTATTCATAAACATTAGCCATGGCTCCTGATATGGTCAGGGACAATTGTACACGTCAGTGCTGTGGACAAAAATGAAATGCTGTGACAATTCTAACTGAAAGTAACCTCACAGGGTGATCTGATCATAAATTCTCAGCTGGGCAGGTTATGGTGGTAGTCACTGCCCCAGGCCTGTAACTTCTTTAGTAAAAGGTTTTTAAGTAAACCCTGTCCGTTGTTCTTGTGCATGGAGGTTAACATGCCTTCGAAATGCCAGAGTAAGCCTCTTTTCTAGACCACCTGTGAGGAAGCTTTTGAGATCTTGCATATGCTCAGACTGAGGCATGTCTCAGTATGGCTCAAATTCATAAAAATCCCCTACAGGTTTACACATTTCTTACATTGTTGACTGTGCAAATGTTTCAGGCTCAGCCACTCCCAGCTTCTCTGGAATACCAGTGGAAATGCGCCTCCTTCATAAGGCATCATGGAGACCACATTCATGGGAACTTGATGACTCTGAGGCTACAGGTGTCACCACGCTTGGTTGGAAGTGACCATCTGATCCCGCCTAACTACCAGCCCCATCCCCAGCCTCTCCACCATAGTGCATCCTCCTACAGTGCTGGACTCCTAGTGGTTCTGAGACACTCCTAGTCCTTGTTCACATCTGTGCCTTTGCACACACTGTTCCCACAATGTCCCTGTCTGTGCCTCTCCCTATCTGTCCTCACTGCCCCTCCCCATATCCACCAGGCAAACACCTGCCCCTTCTGTATACTTACTTATTGCAAGTGCCACCTCGACCAGGGAGCTCCTCACAGCATTGGTTTTACAACACTGTCTGTTAGCACGTCTGCCTCACCATTGCACTCTGGGCCCTCCAGTCCGAGGGCAACATGGGATTCACTTTTATCCCCCTCATCTTGGCAACTGGGTGTGCAACATGTTTGCCAAATAAATGGAGTTTTGAAAATGCTCATAGCATTATTTCAGGAAAAGAGAGACCTGGCTTTAAACTGTGTTAATGTGAAGTTTGTAGTCATCCATAAAGTCATTTCTCATTCTGAGATTCAATGAGCTCTGCTCTTTCAAAAAGCAAATGCCGCCCATCTTTAAAGTAATAGACATCGACTGGATTTCATGTTGTCAGCATCGCTGTTTATCACATTCACGCATCTACCATGCAAGGACATAGGATCCAGGCATGGGCAATCATAGTACCCATCTTCCTGGGGACAATGATTGGTCCAAGGCGTGTGCACATGACCCAACAGGTCCATCAGTAGCCTTCCCTGGACTGATGCACCTTTGCAGGGAGACCCCCCCCCTTGCTGGGTTGCTAAACTGGGACTGCTGTGCGAATCACTGGCTTTGATTTTGGTTTTGTTTTGCTTTTCTTAAGCCAGTTTGAGTTGGTTTCTATCAAGAGACCATAAGAGTTCAACTAACATAGGCTAGATCAAGTAAAATGAATGCTCCTGGACTGGTGAGGGAGGCTATCAGCTCTGAGCAGTACAATTTAGAGTTAGATAAATGAAATGATATTCCTTTTCTGTATGTTGAAAGGTTTGGAAACCATGTCTTTATGTAAAAAGAGGATGACCTGGGGATTTTTTAGAAGAGAAAGCTGAAGTTCAAGATGGTTTAGATTTGCTATCCACATGATGAGAGAAGTGAACTTGGATAGTGGCTGAAAGAGAAGAAGTAAGGGCCAAGCAGCCATCAGAGTCACCCGAAATTGGAGGGGCTGCCTTGTGAGTCAGTGAGGTCTCCATCACTGGAGCTGTTTGAACAGATGTGCAGTGTGACTCAAGAATTCAAGAATGAGGCAATTCTTGTGCTGGTTGCAGCAATAATCCCCATAGGGAAAGTGATGCTCTTCCCAATGGGAAATGTGTGGGGACTTAAAAAAAATTCTCTATGACTAGGGAATGCAATTGACATTTAATGAATTCAATTCTTTGGACCAATGCATACAGTAAAGGTTGCCTAAAATGCTAAGAGTGCCTGTATTTAGAAACACTGGGGAGAAAGGGTTAATTTGAAGTAGTTTTAAGTTTTATTTTAATAATGGAACAAATTTTATACAGAATCCTAAAACATGACAATTCCACTTTCACTATATTCACACTCATGGGAAATGACATATATACAAGATTATTTCAGTAAGAAAGTTGGAAGTAATTTAACTACCTATAAATGATGGTTCATCCACACAGCAGTTTACTGTGCAGCCCTAAAAACAAATGGGGCATCTACTCATAGGTACCTATTTATCAGAAATAACAAACAGGAATTTGTTTGTTAAAAGACATGGACTAGAATGTTCACAGAAGCACTATTAATTATAATCAAACCTTAGACCCTGTCCAGACACTGGTGGACAGTAGAATGGATACATTGTCATGCATTCCTTCACGGGAGTAACTCACAGAAGTGAGAATGAGTCAGCTACAACTATACAAAACGTGGATGAATTTCAGACACAATGTTGAGTAAAAGAACCTAAAGAGAACTTACTCTGAGTCTATATAAAAATATACAAAAGCAGGCAAAACTAAAGTCCAGCGTTAGAAGTCAGAGTCGTGGTTACTTTTAGGGCAGCTCAGTGCTGGCATTGGGAGGCTGGATTCTCCTGTGTCTTCACCTGGGTGCTGGTGACATGGGTGTGTTCACTTTGTGAGAAGTCATTGAATGTTTCCTTCATGTGCATGTTAACGTGTCTGTAGTACACTTTGAAAAGAGGTTACGAAAAAAGACATGAGAAACCTTTTCATGTACTGGAACGAAGTGATCGCTGAGATTACAAGGTGGATCAAAGGAACAGAGGTGTGTATGCCTGTTATGAACAAGTGCGTGCTGGGAGCTGGGGGAGAGTATGCTGCATCTGCTGGGCACAGCTGCGGTACAAATTGTTGCACCTTTTGAATTTGCTGCCACGTGAATATATTTCTAATTCAAGCAAATAAAGGAAATTTGGGCTCTGGCTGGTATTGAGTGCCAGCCTGTGAACCAAAAAGTCACCTGTTAGATTCCCAGTCAGGGCACATGCCCGGATTGTGGGCCAGGTCCTCGGTCAGGGGTGTGTGAGAGGCAACCAATCTACGTATCTCCCACACATTGATGTTTTTCTCCTCTCTTTCTCCCTCCCTTCCCCTCTCTCTAAAAATAAATAAATAAAATCTTTTAAAAAAGAAATTTGGATTTGGCTTTAACAAACATGGAGCCCCTGCAATGAGCCAGGCACTAGCTGGGCCATGCTTCCTGCACTCTGTAAGAGCAGGTGGGCACTGCTGTCCCCTCACCAGAGTATGAGGGAGTCAGAGCCTGAGTGACAGAGGCTATGAGGACTGCAATAGACATCCTGCGCCTGTGATAGAGGCAGAGGCTTTTAGAAGAGTCTGGATCTCAGGCCACCAAACTCGGTGGTTTTCACCCATGTTCTTTGGTGCCTTAGTGTTCTGGAGAGGGGCCATGGTGGAAGCCACCCTGGCTTTAAGCACTGTGATTCTATTATGTATTCTGGGTCTGCAAAACTATTGTTAGAAAAATATTTTCATTGCTGAAGGAAGGTTGAAAGCCATTTTCTAAACGGGCTTCTCACCCAGAAGTTCTCAGGTCTTTTTATGGGACTGTTGCAGGGCCGATAAGTGTCTGCTGTCTATGAACATGTGCAGTCATTGCGACAGCCAAGTATCCAGCTGGAGTGAGTGAGGGGAGGGTGACGCTCTTCCCAACGCAAGAGACTCCTCATAAGTGTACTTGATGTCGCAACACTCCCCGTGACGAGGAGCTCAGTCTCACAAGGCAGCCCATGCCACATTCAGCGGCACTGGTCTTTATACACAGCTTGTTCTTTTTTCCGGTAATGTTCACCAGTTTGTTCCAGGTAATCAGTCTGAACTCGGAGACGAAATCAAACTCCTTTCCCCTTTGTACACTGCACCACCTAAGAGATACTCTTGTCAGAACGTCTGATTGGATCCCGGACAGGCCATTACATTAACTTCTCTTCCCAGTTACAGGATATATAGGGGATGGAGGAATGCGTTAAATGACAACTCAAGGCAATGTGACAAATCCAGAAGATGAAACTTTATATGAGACAATTGCCCTGGTTGCTTAAAAAACAAAAAACAAACAAACAAAGGGACAAAGGATTGGTGGAGGCAACTGTAACAGACTGGTGAGGCCAAATTGCTGAAGAAGGCAGGGGGCAGGGAGAACCCCCAGGCAGAGCTGAAGATCAAGAACAGCTTGCCCTCCCCATGAAAGGAGGGTCCGCAGAGCAGGAAGGTTGCCTGGGGCAGCTGGGGAGCTCGTGACTCCGCAGAAGGCAGCTCGTACTAAACTAGCCTGCCTAGACAACATGGCGGCCGGCTGGAAGAGGGGCAAAGGTAAACGTGTCCGACGTAAGCCCTCATTGGTTGAAAAGCCGGACACTCCCTTTGGCTTCCTGAGCCCCTGGGATTTTGCGAGAGGACTTTTAAACAGAAGGTGGGCAGAAGCTCACTTTCTTGGCTCTTGGCTGCTTGGTATTTTGGCTTCATGTGCTCTTGTTTTGCTCTGCACAGGCAGGAGTGGCAGACACCAGGGCTGCTCAGGGTTTAGGCCTCACAGGGTTGGAAGCCAGCTCCTGGAGGCAGGGTCACACACTGGGATAAATGCCTCGCTGGGCATCAGCCCTTGGGATGCTATGACCCAGTGCAGAATGGCATACAGATCCTGGACTTCTTCCACTCTTTTAGCCCTGAGAATAGCACATGGAGGCATGAGCTGGCAAGTTCCTTGCAGATGGAATTTCCACTGTACAACTGTCTGGAGTGATCTGGCAGTGCACCCAAGACCCTGAGAGAGAGAGCGAGTGTGAGCTGCTGTGAGATGATGGTGACTCTGAAACCCAAAAGTGTACACCCCAGAGAGGATGGAGATCTATTTATGTGGTCAGCTTAAACTGCAAAAGGACAGATGAGCAATAATGTGGAACTTCTGGGCATGGCTTTGGGTTACAGTCTCTTTAGAAGCAAGGGAGATTCTGTTTCTTGCAGAAGAGAAGGGCTCAGAACAGGAATGCTCCCAGCCCCCTCAAACTGGGGACTCTGTTAATTAAAACCTGTTTCCTTCCCCACAAATCTTTATGTTGAACATATACATGGTGACAAGCAGCCAGACCCCATACTACCCCATTACACAATGACACAACAGGCAGGGGAGTCCTCAAGCCTTGATTGGATCCTTATGTGACCAACAAGACAACAAAACATATAAAATATTTTCTGAGACAACTGGGGAAACTATAGATTAGATAATATTGGGAACTGTTAATTTTTAGTTGCCTTGACTCTGATCATAGTATTGTGTTTTGAAGAGAAGGTACTTTTAGGAGTTGTATGCTAAAATATTCACTGTACTCAGGAAGTGAAATGTTATGATGTTTATGAATTAATTTCAAATGGTTCAGCAAAACCAACAACCAATTAACCAACCCTATACCCACATAGGCATATGGTAACTATTGTTGAATGTAGATGATGGGCATAGGGACTCATTAACTTATGATTTTCCCCAAACTTTGGGGAAAGTCTCTCCTCCAAGACAGCCCTTTGGATAGTGTTCTATACTTCGTGTGGATGAAAAAGAGGATCTATGGAAGGCGACTTTACGGGTAATCTGATCATAAATTCCTAACTGGGCAGGTCATGGTAGCCAGTCATGCCCCAGGCACATAACTTCTTTGCAAAAGGCTATCTTTGCCTTGACAAGCCTTGTCTATTGTTTCTGTGTCCTGGGTTAACACACCTTTGAAATGCCTCTTCTTCTAAAGACTGACACCCCCCCCCCAGAGAGCACATAATCTTGTTAACTTCTGTAATCCATTCTCCACCTTGTTTTCTCCCACTTTTATGTAATCTTCCTTCTCTCCTTAATTTTAAATGCATAAAAGAGACTGCAATACTGCTGTTCTCTGGAGCATTTAAAATCTTGCTCCCTGGCATATGTCGTTTGGCTCAAATAAACCCATACAATTTCTCTACCGGTTTGGACATTTCTTACATGGACATTAGTGTTCACACTTTCGTGTATATAGCTCTGTACAATTATTCTTATGTAAACTAAGGAGGATCAAAGGCCCAACTTATATGCAAGAAAGGTTTGGGAAAACGGGACACATTTGGGAGATGTAAGATGACCTGCAAGGCAGTAACTGTGGTGCTCTAGGGGAGCGAAAAGACTGGGGTGAGGCCAGAGACATGGCATGGGAAGGATTGAGACAGGCTGGTAAGCCAGCACAAGCAGAATAGGCAACCTGAGATAGTTAAACAAGCAGTTTTCAGTCATCTAGTAAGTCAAAATACCAAGTGTTTGCCACTGTCTAGTAAGTCCTATTTTTCCTAAATGGAGAACAATTAAGAGTAAATGGTTTTCACTTCTCCCCAACCAGAGGGTATCTAGCTTAAATCACCCTACTCAGGGAGATGGATAGCAGAAATCCAATTAATGCCATTTGTCAACCATACCCAAGGACAGTTGAAATTAAGGGGATAAATCTCATTTTGGCACATTGACATAAAACTGGTAAGTATTCTATTGAGATCCTCTCCTAAACTGTTAGCCTTTAAAACCCCTCAAAATGAAGGTTCTGGTGCCTGCTCTCCTTCCCAGGAGCACACCTGCACCTTTCCTTTCCCTTCCCTCTCCTCTTCTTCCCCCACGGGCACACATCTCCTAAACCTTAAGGGACCCCAGGAGACTTGCAGTGGCAGATCATCCCAGGCTAACCCCCTGACCCCGTCCCTAAGACCCCCTTTTCTCTGACTTCTTAGTGAGCTGAAGCAGCCCAGCCTAGGCTCATTTTCCCACCATTTTCTCCTGTTGCTTCTTCTATCCTAGACCCTTCCTTGTTTGACTGCCCCAACCTTTAATACATGTACTCTAAAAATCACCTGGACTTGTGAAATCTTTCCTGCATGAAGTCAAGAACCCACACACTACTAGCCAGCCCTAGGCAGACCCACTTAGGGTCGGGTCCCCTTTCCAGTAACAGAATAGAAGGCGCCTTGAATGCCAGGTTAAAGAGGCTGATTTCTTCTATGGGGCTTAGACAAGTGCTAAATGGCAAGGTCAACTCTGGTATTTTCATTGGGAGCAGTGAGGGTGATAATGAACTGGAGAGACAGGAGCCTCAATCTCTAGGGCCTTTAGGGGCAAGGCAGACTGGTTAGGGTCTTTGTTAATCAGGAGTCTGTTCTCTCTGAAAGGAACAGCTGCCACTTGGGGACAGTTGATGTTCCCTCCAAGGGGGTGAAATGTATGTGGGCCCAGCAAACTTCTCAAAGGCAGATAGAATTCTTTTTCTTTTTTTAATGTGAAATCTTCTAGTTCATAGTCTTAGCCCATTTAAAAACAAAAGCGAAGCAAACAACTTTTTGAAGCAAACAAAGCAGTTCTGAGGCCCTGGTCAGGCTCAGGGCCCACCATTCCTGGTGTTATAATCCAGATGGCAGTGCTGGTGGCTGACAGGTGATGGTGAAGAGGGTGGCTGTCAGAGACCTGACTGCAGAGATGCCCAGAAGTGGACTCCACCCCGGAGATCTAGTGACTAAGCAGAAAAGGGGAGGGTGGCGTCCGGGGTGACACTCTGGAGATGGAATCGTGGAGGACAGAGTACGGGGGAAAGGGAAGTCTTTGAAGAGCCTCTGGGCCCTCCTGTAACAGACTGCACACCTGGCGAGTGGATGCGCTGGAGCCTCTTGAGTAGGCAACTGTGCTGGAGGAAGAGCTCTCTGAAGAGAGTCAGAGGCAGGAAAGGGCTGAGGACAGAATGGAGGAGAGAGGGTAGGGAATGGAGAAGGAAAGTTAAGACTTAATGGGGCAGAAGATGCCATCCTGGGTGCTAACTGAATGTGTTCCTGATTCTTTACAATTCTGTGCCAAGCTTTAAACAGATGAGTAGGTGGGGCCTAATACAGATTCCTGACACACCCCCTAGGGCCTGTCCTCCAAGCTGACTGGCCCATTCATCAAGCACCTGTAGTCCAAATCTGAGAATGGAAACTAGGCCAACCCACATGCTTCCCACTTGACCTCCATCAGGGTCGTCAGAGACCTGGACCAAGGCTGGAATGCAGGTTGTCCACACCCTGGAATTAGTCTGACCTGAGCCTGCCAAACCCTTGGAGTGGTGGTGAGCTCCTCTTCCCCATTTTAAGGTAAGGAAAAATGGACATTATTTAGCAGTTACTATGTGTTGTGTTGTGTCAGGTACTGTCTAGTTTGATTGTATATCAGACATACACAATAGGCATTCTTGTTATTTTACATAGATCACAAAGCATGTGCTGATAATTATTTGTTCATTCATCCATTCAGTATACATTTACCCAGTATCTTTTATAGGTCATGAAACTGCACTAGGCACTATTAGGGGGTACAAAAGTCTAAAATACTAGGAATTGAATCAGAATACCCGAGAAGTGAGTTATGTGTTGTTTTTCAAATTGCACAGGAATGATCTGCACCTCCATCCAATTACTAGCCCAACTCCACCCAAATTTTGCGTACTCCTTAGGGCGCTGTATCAGAATTTTGGCAGAGGAAGAGGGGCTTTGAAACATACTCTGAAAAACCTCCCCATATGTTTCTGATTTGGCAGGCTAGATAACCAAAAAAGATTCCCCTATTAAAACTCTTTGAAATGTGTGATAAAATTTAAAAATTGTATTTTAAATGCACAGCTGAGCTCCCATAAAAGAAAAGGAAATCTCAGGAGTCCAGTAAGAAACAGGGGATAAAACATTGTAGATGACAGCCAGTGAGTTGATAATGTGTCTTCCCTTAGGTGTCAAGGAGAGTCAGTAATCAGCAGTGACAGAAGATGAGGCCCTGCATTGTGGATGCCAAGAAGAAAATGAAACAGCATAATACAGCATCTCCAGTCAAGATGGAGGCATAGGTAGACACACTTTGCCTCCTCGCACAACCATAGAGAGAATTACAACTGGATCTCAAAAACAGAAAAACACCCAGAACCATCAGAAAATTGAGCTGTATAGAAGTCTGACAACCAAGGAGTTAAAGAAGCCACATTCATCCAGGCAGGTAAGATGGGTGGAGTTGTGGAGACAGGGCAGAAAGGTGGTGGTGGCACCTAAAGTCTCACATTCACATGTGGTAAATAAAAATTGGGAGGGATACCCTGGGAGTGAGCCAGCCCAGCCCCAGGCCAGACAACACAGACCAGGGTTCCAGCATGGGGAAGATAAACCCCCATTACCTCTGGCTGTAAAAACCAGTGGGGGTTGGGGTGGCAGAAGAACTGCTGGATTTTCACCACTTAAAGTATCTAAGACTAAAGTTCACCACTTAGTCTTAGAAATATGCACACTCCAGGGCAGCATCTAGAGAGGTGCTAGTTGGATACGGGAAGTGGGTGAAGTGACTACAAATGGGGCAAGTGCCAGACAAACCTCCAGAAGCCAGGCAGTGGTGTTGTCCCCTCTCTGAGTCCTGTCTCTGAGTCCCCTCCCCTTACCCAGAGCCACAGAGCAGTAAAGTGGATTACCCCACCCTGGTGATTACCTAAGGCTCTGTTCCACACAATTTACAGGTTCCTTTTCTACATAGGCCATGCTACTAAGACAGAGAGTAAAAGCAGCTCTACCTAATACACAGAAAACACACACACACACACACACACACACACACACACACACACACACACACGGAGGTTTCCAAATTAAGGAGACCAAGAAATATGGCCCAAATGAAAGAACAGACAAAACCCCAGAAAAAGAACTAAATGAAATGGAGATAGCCAATCTGTTACATGTAGAGTTCAAACCACTGGGGATCAGGATGCTCAGAGAAATCATTCGGTACAGCCACAAAATAAAAGAAGAAATGAAGTTTATACAAAGTGAAATAAAAAAAAAATCTAGAGGGAACCAACAGTGAAGAGAAGGAAGCCGGGATTCAAATAAACAATTAGGAACAAAAGGAAGAAGTAAACATTTAACCAGAACAGAAAGAAGAAACGAGAATTCAAAAAAAAAAAACAACAACACAAGGAGAGGCTTAGGAACCTATGGGATAACTTTAAACATACCAATGTCTGAATCATAGAGGTGCCAGAAGGAGAAGAGGAAGAGCAAGAAATTGAAAACTTATTTAAAAAATAATGAAAGAGAACTTCCCTAATTTGGTGAAGAAAATAGACACACAAGTCCAGCAAGCACGGAGAATCCCAAACAAGTTGGACCGAAAGAGGACCACACCGAGACACATCATAATTAAAATGTCAGGTTAAAGATAATGAGAGAATCTTAAAAGCAAGAGAAAAGCAGAGATTTACCTACAAAGCAGTTCCCATAAGACTATCAGCTGATTTCCAAAAGAAACTTTGCAGGCAAGAAGGAGCTGGCAAGAAGTATTCAAAGTGATGAAAAGCAAGGGCCTACAACCTAGATTACTTTATCCAGAAAAGCTAGCATTTAGAAAAGAAGGACAGATAAAGTACTCCCCAGGCAAGGTAAAGCTAAAGGAATTCATCATCATTATAACATCATGTAACATTATTACATGAAATGTTACAGGGACTTATTTTAGAAAAAGAACATTAAAACTATGAACATTAAAATGACAACAAACTCACACTGGATATAAAAAAACAAAAACACACAAGCAAACAACTAGATCAGGAACAGAATCATAGTTATGGGGATCATTTGGAAGGTTATCAGCTGGAAGGGGGAAAGGGGAGAAAGGGGAAGATGGTACAGGAATTAAGAAGCACAACTGGTAGGAGCAAAATAAACAGGGGGATGTAAAGAATAGTACAGGAAAGAGAGAAGCCAAAGAACTTACACACATGACCCATGGATATGAACTGGGAGAATTGCTGGAGTGAAGTGGGGTGCTGGGAGGAGGGGGGCAAAGGTGGAAACTGGGACAATGATAACAGCATAATCAATAAAATATACTTAAAATAACAGGATAATACAGGATTCTTGTGTGTGTACATACAAAAGACAGAGATAGATATTTTATATATGTATACAATTTATACTTATATATATTTTTATATGTATATATAAATATATATTTATATGTATATGTCAACCTAGGCCCACCTATAATGGAAATTGTACCTAAGAACCCTGTAAAACTTGACCCTTGAAAATCCACACTCTCAGTGAAAGGATAGACTAGAGATAATATGTCTGCCCAGAGAAGTGATAAGCTTGCCTGCCTCAGCCTGAGAATTCAAAGCCCTGACCTGGCTTCAAGTGTCTGTGGGATTCCAGATCACTTCTTAGAAACGGTTCAGTAAATTGAAAGCCAAGAAATGAACAGGAATAAAGACACTCCTGAGGTAGGAAAAAAAGTGAGGATGGAGGACTGGAGAGCCTGGAAGGTATGCCCCCAGGCTGCAAGGGATTCTCAGATAAAGTGAAAAACAAAAATAAATGATGAATTTGCAGTTAAGAAATGCTGAAGCCCTTGAGGGAATAATTTTCCTCATGTGAGACTCAAAGTACAACAGTTAAGACAATCAGAGCCCCTAGATGTTGAAATTATACAAATAAAACTTGAAAGAGAATGTAAAAATTCACCATGTTGCCCTTGCCAGTGTGGCTGAGTTGGCTGGATGTTGTGCAAAGTGAAAGGTCACAGGTTTGATTCTTGATCAGGGCACATGCCTGAGTTGTGGGTTCAGTCTTTGGTCAGGGCACATACAAGAGGCAAGCAATCAATGTTTCTCCCTCCCATCATTTCTTCTCTCTCTCTCCCCCCTTCTCCCTAAAAATCCATAAATAAAATCTTTTTAAAAATTCACTATGTTGAAAATTATTAAAGACATAAAATAAGAAACCTAAACCTTAAGAAAACAAACACTATAAAACTATGAGGACTTGATAAAGCACTAAATAGAGTTTCTAAAAATGAAAAATGTAGTAACTGAAACAAAGATCACAATAAATCCTTCAATGAGTGGATTTAACAGCAGATTGAACACAGTCGAAGAAAGGATTAGTGAACTGGAAGAGATTTGAGGTACAGAGAAATGAAATGATAAAAAATATGACAAAAAGGAAACGCAGACAATAGAATCAGAATATTCAACATATGTTTAATAGAGTCTCCAGGTGGAAAGAATGAGGTAGAAATAGTATTTGAAGAAATAATGACTAAGAATTTTCCAGAATAGCTGAATCATAATCCTCAAAGATGAAGAAACACTATGAATCCTAAACATAATTTTAACTGGGCTCATAAGAAAAAGAGATTTTAAAAAGATCTTATTGCTCACAGATCCTTTCTGAAACAATTGCTAATGGATTTACTCCATGAAGAAGAAACTTACATAGAGCACTATAAGAAGCAGTGAGGAATGAAGAGGGGAAGTGACGGAGGGAAGACCTCACCTCAAAAAAAGCAATGATGAAACTGGCAAAAGTATCAAATGCAACCATTTCAGTGCTCTGGAAGTTAAATAAAGACATACACCAAATTGAAAGGCATGTATTCAAGAAAAACTCCTGAACCTTGGTAATAACAGTGGTATCTATCTATGGCATTTTATCTTTAAATTGCTCCCAAGTCCCTCTCCTCCCCTCCAAATTGCCACAGAAGCCCTGAGAGCTGGCAGCCTCGCTGCTGGGGCTGACCTGACTTGGAGCGCTGCAAAGAGCATGGTGAGGGGTGATGTCGAAAGTAATGTCAATGGGTGGTAAACAGTTGGGAAAGGCCAATGTCACAGTCACCTAAGACGACAGTGCTGCCTGGGGTGAATGAGAGACCAGTTCAATGATTAAAAAAGAGATGTAGAGCACAAGATAGCTGTAGGGGGCTTCCAGAAAGTTCCAACATATTCTTGGGATCCCAAAGAGTGCACACACTAAGGACTGTGTATACATGCAGGAGAGGATGCCAACTCCTGGTCCCTGGCTGACCACGAGGCTTTGTGAAGCAGAAAGTAAAAGGCAGACTTGTAACCTGCCTGAACTTTGTGTGGCCCAGCACAGACAGAGATCCTCTTGGAAAAGGTGGAAGCCACTGGCTCAAGGTGTTTAAGGGAAACTTCTTACCAACCTTTGGCTGGCTATTAAGCTATGCTGACTCAGGGGTGAGTCCTAGGAAACCAGGCTTAAAAATAAACCTTAGAACAAACAGTGAGTTTCCTAGAAAAAAGCAAATGATCAAAACTGCCTTAAGATGACATAGGACATCATCAAAGAAGCTGAATGGTATTTTAAATCTCTATAATGACAACATTCACAACTTTACAGTTGACTTCTGCTAAACATTCAAGAAATTGGCCCTGGCTGGTGTGGCTCAGTGACTGAGTGCCAGCCTGAGAACCAAAAGGTTGCTGGTTTGATCCCTAGTCACGGCACGTGCCTGGGTTGTGGGCCAGGTCCCCGGCTGGGGGTGTGTGAGAGCCAACTGGTTGATGTTTCTCTCACACATTGATGATTTTCTCCCTCCCTTCCCCTCTCTAAAAATAAATAAATAAAATCTTAAAAAAGAAATTACACAAGAGTGTAATACCTACTCTCAGAGAATAGGAAAAGAAGAAAAAAGGAACAGGACCCACAAACTCTATGAGGTTATATAGGCTTAATGCCAAAAACAACCAAGGACAATAGGAGAATGGAAAATTAGAAGACAATCTTCCTCTGAATTATGGGTATAAGTACCAGAAAAAAAATTTTAGTCAAGCCCCAGCTCATGTAGCTCAGTTGGTTGGAGCATCATCCCATACACCAAAAGGCTGCAGGTTCCATTTTGGGTCAGGGTACACACCTAGGTTGTGGGTTTGATCTCTGGTTGGGGCACCATCAATGAGAGGCAACCAATCAATGTTTCTCATTCTCTCTGAAATCAATAAATATGTTAAAAAAAATTTTTTTAAAAATCTTAGCCAATAGAATCCAACAATATATAAAAGTGAATACATTGTAGCAAAATTGGGTTTGTTCCAAGAATGTAAGGTTATTAACAAAAAAATCAATGTAATTAATCACATTACTAGTTTAAAATAGAAAAACTATATAAGCATCCCAATAGATGAAATAGAAATATTCCATACTTTTCAAAATCTATTCATGCTATGAACTCCTGGCAAATAATGAATAGAAGGGGTCTTTTAAAATCTGATACAGATTATTTACCAAAAACCTATAATATATATAATTTTTAAAAGAGAAATATTGAAAGCACCCTTTTAAAATGAGAAAAAAGTTTGCCCACTATCTCTACTTCTGTTTGCATTGTACATGGGGTACTAGCCAGCACAGCCAAACAAGACACTGAAGATATTTGAATTGGAATGGGTCATTTTGGTTCACAAAAAAGAACTATTATATATATGTGATTGCCTATTATTGAAGATTTCCCTATTTATGGAAGCTCACCAATATTTGAAAAATTAATTTCTTATTGACATGTTTGAGCTTCTTAAAGCAGAACTTTCAAGCTTTCCATGCGTGGTTTGGGACCGATGGCAGAAGCCAACAGCATACTTTGTACACACAGTTGCCCTGCTGTGTTAGCTCCTCAGCTTGTGAGGAACGCGCTCTGAAAAATAGAAATTATATAATTTCCAAGGCCACATTAATTTGTATAAAACAACTGGCTCTGCTATAAACTCTGGCAAAAAGACCTAGTAATTTGGATTTGTACTTAAATGGTGTTTCTGCAGTGGAAATTTTCATTAAAGTGAGGTATGATCCAACAAATCCAACATAGTTTTATTTTCCTACAAGGTACTGCATTGATTTGCCAAAATTTTGTCATTTGGCAAAGGAATAACCTTCTTTAAATTTCAAGTATTTCAAGTTCTTATTATTTAGAATGCTGTATGATAGTCTGATTATGTTAAATGAAAATTATTACCTATATTTTGCGGCACTCTTAAACTTAAGCAGAGGAACAGTTGTTCACATCTTTTAGCATTTTACACTTGCCTAACTTATAAAATTGCCATGTGTCAAAAGTCACACTTCTATAATTGCTAAAGCATGATATGTCAGTTTATTGGAATGTAATTACATTTTGAAGTAATTGTGGCCACAAAACATTTTTTCTAAAAGGAAATTTGTGCTTTATTTGACTTGTAGATCAACTCCAGCATAAATCTCAAGTACTTAATACTTTTAATAATATTCCTATTACTAAAGCAATTGACTTACATTAACCACTAAATGCAGTGCCGTGCTTTTCATTCATGGGAAAACCTTGTTTCTGGTTGTGGAAGGCCAGATGCCACCTGAAAAACATCCCAGTAAGTGCCTATTTCAGGGCACGTAATTACAACCACTAAATAGTTTTTCTGATACTGGCAGTTGTTGCATCTGGAGTAGTTTGCCAAAAGGCAATTAGCTTTTGCCTTTATTTTATAATGCTGAATGTAAATGACCAACTTGTCAAGTTTCCTATAACAGAGAAAGTTAATATATGTACATAAACCACAAAAATAGTATACTAAACTATTTAAAAATTAGTGTTTTGTTCTAATTAAAATATTGCCTTCAAAACCCATGATTATCTCAATAGATGCAGAAAAAGCATTTGACAAAATTCAATACCCTTTCATGATAAAAAACACTCAACAAATGAGGGATAAAAGGAAACTTCCTCCATTTGATGAAGAGCATCTAAAAAACACCAAAAGCAAACATCACAGTGAAAGCTACCTAAGAACAAGGATGTCTGCTCTCACTACTTTTTCCCTTTTTACTGAATTTATTGGGTGACACTGATTGACAAAATTATACAGGTTTTAGGTGCACAACTCTACACCACATCACCTGTACACTGTATTGTGTGTTCAACACTGCAATTTCCACTTCTATTCAACATTGTGCTGGAGGTTCAGTTAGGGAAGAAAAGCAAATAAGGTATCCAGACTGAAACAGAAAAAGTAAAACTCTATTTGCAGATGACATAATCTTGCATATAGAAAATCCTAAGAAATCTTCATTAAGAAATAATGAGTTCAGCCAAGAAACAAAATTAATATATAAAAATCAATTATATTTGCATTAACAACAATCTGAAAAGAAATTAAGAAAAAATGATTTCTTCTTTTAAAAAAGGTTTTATTTATTTATTTTTATAGAGAGAGGAGGGAGGGAGAAAGAGAGGGACCTGCCTGGTAATCAAACAAACCACCTTTTGGTTCTCAGGCTGACACTCAATCCACTGAGCCACACCAGCCAGGGTGAAAACAATTTCATTAAAAGAGTAAAATACTCAGGAATAAATTTAACAAAAGAAGTACAAGAGTTATACACTGAAAACTACAAAATGTCATTGAAAGAAGTTAAAGAAGATGTAAATAAATGAAAAGACATGATCACGGATTGGAAAACTTAAAGTTGTTAAGATGTCAATATTCTGATACTCCTTAACTGATCTACGGTCCCTATTAAAAACCCCATCTGGCCCTGGCCAGTGTGGCTCTGTTGGTTGGAGCATCATCCAATAAAGTGAAAGGTTGTGGGTTCTATTCCTGGTCAGGGCCAGTGCCTAGGTTGCTGGTTCGGTCCTGGTCGGGGTGAGTATGAGAAGCAACTGATTAATGTTTCTATCTCACATCACTGTTTTCCCCCCTCTCTCTCCCACCCATCCCCTCTCTCTAAAAAAATGAGCATGTCCTCAAGTGAGGATAACAAACAAACAAATAAACAAACAAATAAAAACCCCAGCTGGCTCCCCACCCAGAAATGGACAAGCTGTTCCTAAAATTCATGGAAATTCAAGGAACCCTAAATAGTTAAAAGAATCTTGAAAAAGAATTACAAAGTTAAAGGGCTTGCACTTTCCTATTTCAGAAGTTACCTCAAAGCTACAGTAATCAAGACTATTGGTATGGGCATAAAGATAAACATATTAATCAATAGAATAGAATGAAAAGTTCAGAAATAAACCCGTACACTTACGGTCAATTTTTTTGACAACTGTACCAAAAATCATTCAATGAGGAAAAAAAGTTTCTTCAATAAATGGTGCTGGGACAACTGGATATCTACATGCAAAAAAAAATGAAGCTGGGTTTCTACCTACGTGATACACAAAAATTAACTCAAAATGAATCATGGACCTAAACATAAGAGCTGAAACTATAAAACTCTTCGAAGAAGAAAATGAGAACAATAAACAAAAAGAAAAAGAAAAAACTCTTTGAAGAAAGTATTGGTGTAGATCTTTTTGGTCTTGAACGAGGCAACAACTTCTTCGATGCCATCTAAAGCATAAGCATCAAAGGGAAAAAAATAGACAAATTGAACTTCATCAGAATTAAAGACATGTACTTCAAGAAAGTAAAAAGACAACCTACAGAATGGAAGAAAGTATTTGCAAATCATGTATCTGACAAGGATATTTATACAGAATATGTAAATAACTTACGACTCATCAATAAAAAGCCTAGTAGTCCAATTAAAAAAATGGGCAAAGCTTTCCAAATGTGTGTTTCTCCAGAGAAGATATACAGATGGTCAACAAACACATGAAAAGGTGTTCAACATCATTATCCATGAAGGAAATGCAAATTAAACCATAATATAGCACTTCATACCCTCTAGAATGTCTACAATAAAAAAGAAGAACAATAACAAGTGTTTGTGAAGATATTGAGAAATTAAATCCCTTATACATTGCTGCTGGGAATTTGAAATGGCTCACTTAGTTTGGAAAATAGTTTGGCAGTTTATCAGAAAGTTAAACATAGAGCCCTGGCTGGTGTGGTTCAGTGGACAGGGCACTGGCCTGCAAACTGAAAGGTTGCTGGTTCGATTCCCAGTCAGGGCACATGCCTGGGTTTTGGGCCAGGTCCCTGGCTGGGGGTGTGTGAGAGGTAACCGATCGAGATGTTTCTTTAGCACATCAATGTTTCTCTCCTTTTCTTCCTCCTTCCCTTTCCCCCCTCTCTAGAAAAGAATAAATTAAAATCTTTTTAAAAACGTTAAACAGAGTTCTCATATGGCCTAGTAATTCCACTCTAAAGGTATCTACCCAAGACAATTGAAAACATGTTCAAACAAAAACTGGTAACAAGTGTCTATAGCCCCATTATTCATAATATCCAAAAGGTGGGAACAGTCCAAATGCCTATTAATTCGTGAATGGATAAAGGAAATGTGATGCACACATAGATATCTATCTATATATCTATCTATGTACAGTGAAATGTTACTCAAAGATCAAAAGGAGTGAAGTACTGATGCACGATTCAACATGAATGAGCCTTGAAAACATTATGCTCGGTGAAAGAAGCCAGACACGAAAGGCAACGTACTGTGTGATTCCATTTATGTGGAATGTCCAGAATACGCTCCTTAGAGACGGAAACCAGATGTAGTGATTTCAGAGGCTGTGGAGGGGGGCGAATGAAGAGTGTTTCCTAGTGCATATGGGATTCTTTTAGGGGTGATGAAAATGTTCTCTCACTAGATAGTGGTGATGGTTGCATAACCTTGTAAATGTAATAAAAAATACTGGATTATCTGTAAAAGGATGACTTTTATGGCATGTGAATTATATTTGCACAAAAATACATGTGTAAAATATCATTTAACTTGAGACTTGTTAGTTCATGTGTAAATGAAGCTCAAATACATTAAGTATTTGATTCTTTGTACTGACTTTTTAAAAAATGGGAGACTGGTTTTACAACCCAAATAACATTTCAACTAAACAAAAGATGTGTAAATATTTATACTTGAAAAAAAGTTGGCTTATACAATATGTGTAAGGTAAATTTGTTCTTAAAAAAGGTGTTATGTTTAAGGATATTTTCTTAAAAACAAATGGTTTGAGCAACCTGACAATCCTACAGTCCCCACTGTCTCTGGGAATGTTGTGAGTATGTGGCAGGGAGTCGAATCTAAAAAGCAGAGAGATTTGACAGCTTCATGGTGCTTAGACCCTATGATACTACTAGAATTAAATGCAGAAGGGAAGCAAAGCTAATCAAGGCCAAACTGCAACTCCTGAGTTCAAATCCTGACAAGATCAAAGATCAGCTGCTTTGTGACGGCAGTGAAAGTTAGGGTTTGGGCTTAGGGCAGAGAGATCTCCTTAGTCCCACCTGAAATCAGAGGTGAACACCATCAAATTAAAGCTGCAGACCATCACGCAGGGGAACTGCAATGATCATTCTTCTACCCTAACCTTCTGATGGAGGAAAAGGATTGCATCCTCTGAGAAAAATATGAACAAAACAAAAATATTATATGAATCTATGCTCTTCTTTTATACATAATATCCAAAACATAAAAAAAAACCAAACTATGAGAAACACATTTAAAGAAGCAGGTAAATGTGAACTATACTAATGAGGAAAAAATAAAATTTTTAGAACAGACTTCTAGGACAGAATTCTAGATTTGCATTTGTTTTTCAGTTTCTAATTCTCTGCTAAGATTTTCTATCTTTTAATTCATTGCGAAAATGTTTCCTTTGCTCCATTGGCATAATTATAATAGGTACTTTAAAATAAAATACTACAGTGTTAATGTCAACATTTGGGTCATTTTAGGATTGACCTTGGATGATTTTCTTTTCTCTTGAGATTGGTCATATTTTCTTAGTCATATATTGCAGTTTTGGGACTTTATCCTGGACCCTATGGATATTACATTGGAGAGATTTTAGATTCTTTTATATAACTCTGCAGTGATTTTTTTGAAACAAAATTAATTTGGTGGACTCAAATTCAAATGCTGTTTTTTGGGCAGCAGCTCAAATCTCAGTTCAGTCCTTTTAAACTGCCTTCTGTCTGCCCTTGCAGACATGGTGCAGGAGTCAGCCAGAGCCTTGGGCGGACTTGTGCCGGAATCTGGGACTCCCCTGGCTCTTCTTTCCACAAGGCCCCTTTACTTTCCGTTGGCTGTGCTTGTCCCAAATACTGTCCTCTGGTTCTCCAAGCCAGATATATTAATTTTAGTTTGGACAGAACACTTACTTAATGACACTGTCTTTGTCTTGACTTCGGGGTAAAAGCTATAAAAGTGGGACACTCACACTGCGCCAGTCCCATCTTCCAATTTTCAACCTCCCTTCAGAATCTGCCTGCTCTGTTCACCCTCCAGTGCCTTCCTGCCACTTAAAGACACTGTCTAGAATTTACAGTTGTTATCTCTAGGACAGTCAGGTTTGTTAGGTGCTTACTTTGCCATAGTAGATGTGAAACAAAATTTTCAACTTTGATGAAAAACATTCCATACATTAAAAAACTTCAGGAACCCTGACCAGTGTGGGGTGTGGCTCAGTGGGTTGGGTATCATCCCACAAACCCGGAGGTGGCTGGTTCGATTCCGGGTTCAGGCACATGCCTGGGTTGTATCAGGTCCCCAGTTGGGGGTGTGTGAAAGGTAACTGATCGATGTATCTCTCGCACATCAATGTTTTTCTTTCTTTTTCCCTCTCTTCCTCTCCTTCTAAAAAATAAATAAATAAAATCTCTAAAAAATTTTTTCAAGAAGCCCAAACTGGGTAAATACAAAGGAAATTGCACTGACACAAACCAAAGCAAAGCTGCTGACACCAAAGGTAGAGAGAAAATCATAAAAAGAGGCAGAGGAAAAAGACACAACATACAAGGAAACAATAAGAATAATGGCTGACACCCAATCAGAAACACTGGAAGCCAGAGGACAGTAGAAAGACAAGTGTAAAGGTTGAAAACACACCCTGTCAGTCTAGAATCCTACAGTCAGTGAAAGTGGCCTTCAGAATGAAAGTAAAATAAAGATGTTTTGATAAACAAAAGTAGAGATAATTTGCCTCTAGCAGACATGAACTGTGAGATTACAATAGGATTTTGGCAGTCAGAGGGGAAATGATACCAGATGGAAACTCATATCTAAAGGAAACAATGAAGAACATCACAAATTGCAACTATGTAGGTAAAAATAGACTATTCTTTAATTAATTTATTTAATAAAATTGGTCATTTAGCCCTGGCTGGCATAGCTCAGTGGGTTGAGAGTGGGCCTGTGAACCAAAAGGTCACTGGTTCGAAGCCCAGTCAGGGCACATGCCTTGATTGCAGGCCAGGTCCCCAGTAGAGGGCATGTGAGAGACAACCACACATTGATGTTTCTCTCCCTCTCTTTCTCCTTCCCTTCCCCTCTCTCTAAAAATAAATAAAAAAATAAAAAATAAAAATAAGAGTCTATTAGTCTTAAAACAAAGAAAAAACTGAAAAAAAGGAAAATTGGTCACTTAAAGTGAAAAAATACAACACATTGTGAGGTTTATAGAATATCTAGAAGTAAAATATATTACAATAATAGCACAAATATGGGAAGAGGTAAATGAAATTACATTTTTGTGACACTCTTATGTATGAAGTGGTAAACATTACTTCAAAGTAAACTGGATTAAGGGTTAGTTTTGTAATATCTAGAGCAATCAATAAAACATATAAAGAGTTATAACTAAGAAGCTAAAGATGGAGATAAAATGGAATTTTACGAAACAACTCAATTCAAAAGCAGACAGAAGAAAACATAAGAACAAAGAGAATGGATGATTAGAAAAATAATAGCAATGATTGCAACATTAATAATTATATATTAACTGTAAGTGGACAAAACATTATTAGAGGCAGAGTTTGAAAGAGTGAGTTACAAAACAGGACCAAATATGCAGTTTTCAAGAGATGGAATTTAAATATAAAGACACAGGTAAGTTGAAAGTAAAGGATATAAAAAGACATATGATGCAACCACTACCCATAATAAAAGAGGGATGGCTACAGTTATCAGAGATAAAGCAAAATACTTCATGATGATAAAAGGGTCAGGTCATCAAGAAGACAGCAATCCTCAATGTGTAGGCACTTAATGACAGAGCTGCACAATACAAGAAACAGGGAAAGGGATAAAAAAATGGTGTCACTTATACTTATGATACTAATTATTTCACAGTATACAAGGTCTGTCTGGAAAAGATCCAGCAATTTTTAATATAAGGAGAATGGTTTGCATGACACCGATGTAACTTGGCAGCCAAGGAGAGTGGACTGGAATGTGCATATGTGAACAATGATGACTTCACTGTACTGGTCAGTGGGGGTGGTAGACGCTATTGAGTGAGCATGTGTGCTGTGTGGCCATCACATTCAAAATGACTGAATGAGTAGAGCAATGAATCTGCATCAATTTTTGCATTAAGCTTGAACATTCCTCTGCAGAAACTATTCAGGTGATTCAGAAGACCTCAGCCATGGGCAACTTGTGCTTGGCAGCTTCCTCACAACCACATGTCTGCTCACGCATCACATCTCATGCAGAGTTTTTTTGGCAAAACATCAAATCACCCAGGTGACTCAGCCCCACTACAGCCCAGCTTTGGTGCCCTGTAACTTCTGGCTTTTCCCAAAACTAAAATCACCCTCGAAAGGGAAGAGACTTCAGACCATCAATGAGATTTAGGAAAATATGACAGGGCAGCTGATGGTGACTGGGAGAACTGTGTGAGGCCCTAAGGTGCCTACTTTGAAGAGGACTGAGGTGTCATTGTCCTACATACAATGTTTCTTGTACCATGTATCTTCCTCAATAAATATCTCTTTTTCTTCATACTACATATCTGGATACTTTCTGGACAGACCCTCATATACATATATCAAATCATTATGTTGTACACCTAAAGCTAATACAATTAAATCTCTTTTTAAAAAGCCAAATGGCACTGCAATAGGTAGCTATACAAATGCCAAAAAATGAACCTGGACTTTAAACTTACATCCTAATAAAAAAAATTAAGTCAAAATAGATCATAGGCCTAAACATAATACGTCAAACTATAACTGTTCTAGAAGAAAACATAGCAAAAAACTTTCTTGACCTTAAAATAGACAAATATTTCTTAAGACACAAAAAGCACAATTGTAAAAGAAAAACACGGATAAATTGGACTTCATCAAAATTAAGAGCTTCTGGTCCTCAAAAGATACAGCTCAAAAATGAAAAAAGTTACAAACTCGAAAAAAATATTTGTAAAACATATCTGATAAAGGACTTGAACCTAGAATATATAAAGAATGCTTACAACTCAGTAACATGAAGAACAAAACCAATAAGAAATAGCAAACATTTTGAACAGATAGTTTACCAAATAAAATATCTGGGTGGCAAATAAGCAAATGAGAAGCTACTTAGGCCAGTCACTAGAGATAATGCATATTAAGTTCACAAAGAGATGCCGACAGCTAAATTTAACAAGACTGACCACACCTACTGCTGCTGAGAATGTGCAGAAACTAGAACTCTCGGACATTGCTGGTGGACATGAACAACGGTACACCCACTTTGGCTGTTCGTTATAAAGTTAAGCATACACTTACCATATGACCTAGCAATTCCACTCCTGAGTATTTGTTCAGTAGAAATGGAAACATACGTCCCAACAAAGACTTGTATACGGATGTGTCATAGCCAAAACCCAGGAACACTATAATGTTCATTACCAGAAGACTGTATAAATTGTAGCATAGTACATTCATATAATGGAGTACAATGAGCAATGAAAATAGCACAGTGCAACTTCACTCAACAACATGGACACACTGGGAAAGAATTAGGTTGAACAACAGAAGCCAGACATAAAGCAGCACATGCTGTGTGATTCCATTCATCTGAAGATTAAGAACTGGAAAACGCATTTGAGCGTGATAGAAGTCATAACAATGGTTGCATGTGAGGAGGTGGTGGTGTGCATTCCTGGGAAGAGCACCCAGGAAACTTCCTGGGGATAAAGAAACCTACGTCTTAATAAATACCCGGCTGTGGGTTGGTCCACAGGGGTGTCCACCCTGAGGCCCAGGGGCTGTGTGCGGCCCAGGGTGGCTATGCGTGTGGCCCAACACAAAATCGTTCATTTACTTAGAACCTTTTTTTTTTCATCAGTTTTCATTAGTGTTTGTGTATTTAATGTGTGGCCCAAGACAACTCTTCTTCCAGTGTGGCCCAGAGATGCCATAAGGCTGAACACCCCTATTGGTGTGGTGGTTATGCAGGTGTATACAATTACTACAACTCTTCAAATTATGCACTAAGGACGTATGCACTTCACTGTGTGTACATTTTACCTAAAAATTATTTTGGTGGTTCATTGTCCATACTTTATGTTTTAGCCTCATTAGGTCTCTCCTGTTTTTCAGTGCTAACTGATGGAATTCTAGGGAACAGACTTAAAAATGCTAATAAAAGGCTTAGAAAAATATAAAATACATACACTTGTCCTACAGAGGCAGGAATGCAGATGTTGTTGAGTAGCAGAAAGCTATTTCTGACAAAGTAGTAAATTGAGAGGATTCACAAAAATATCTTGTCTGACATGAGATTGTGCAAATATATAATCCTCCTCAAGAAGCAGTGTTTGCTCAAATGAGTCTTCTGACACATCCAGACTTCAGAGTTTTTTACTATATTCTGTGAACTGTAACCAATAATCCCTGGAAATCTGCATTTGGTTGTCTTATTTAATAATGTGTTGCCCTTGTAATGATGTTTAATCTGATGTGTATACTCTCTGAAAGATACGAATAATTAAAGTTCATTTTTTAAGCCAGGAAAATGATCATTGGCACCTTTTTCCTTTTCCTAATAAAACTCAAAATTTATTGGATTTCTCATTCACTCTCATTTAAATTTGTAGGGCTAAAAAATAAATTTACAGGGCTAAGAAGCAGAAACAGAAAACCAAACATTGAATGATCAAATTATTGAATGAATAATTTGGACAATAAGATGGCAGCAGGGTGTCCTAGATCTTGTAAGTTCAATTACAAATTATTTTATTCATCAAGCTGGTACCAAGTACTATTTATCAATCAGGGACCAGTCGGGATAGCAGAAACGACGATTTATAACTTGCCAGGACCTAGGAGCTCTAAGTTGTATCTCCATGCAGCTGCTGTTCAGAGCCCTAAGGACAGGGTGGCCTTGGGTGGTGCCCAGACTACCCAAGGAAGCAAGGGGAGGGGTGCTGTGGCGGCTGCTCAGACTTCTGAAGAGAGAGCTGCAGGCGGCCTGGGCTGTGTGTGCTGCAAGTAGCTGGGGGCAGAGGCCAAATGTTTGCTGCTGCTTGAGAAATACAGACAATACCTGGAACAATGGAAGGAAGTCCCTTTTCCCCTTTGTCCATCTTCTGAGGTTCCTTTAGTGCTTCCTGTTGTCAGAAGTAAGACAGCTGGCAAGACAAACAGAACTTCATAGATGGGATTGTGAAGTTTAATCGGTTATGTCTTTGACCTTGAATTTAGGACTGAGCAACTTGCCAGTGTAGATGGGATTCTGGTATCTTCTGACATAAAGAGACATTTCAAATAATCTAATCACCACTCCTGGCTGGTGGAGATGAAGTGCCTATTGTATCCAAAGCCATGTGAAAACAAGTGGATGAGGAAAATGATAAGGATGGGGAGTGGGGCTGTTTCTGACTGCACTGCAGAGTTCCAGAAAGGAAAGGATTAGCTTGGGACGTTAGATTCTGAGCTCAGGTCATGGTCATGGAATCAGAGAGGTTTGACGTGGCTGTATCAACTATTACTGTGCAACAACTTATACCAGAATTTAGTGGCTTAAAAGAACAACACACCCTTGTCTCACAGTTTCTGGGAGTCTGGAATTCGGGAGTGGCTTACCCTGGCTAGTTCTGGCTCAGGGTCTCTCATATGGGCTGGGACAGCTGTCAGCGGGAAGCTGAAGGACCCTTTTCAAAGGTACTACTTCACATGGCTATTAAGTTGGTGTTCATAGGATGTCTATTTTTTTCTTTTAGTTCTAGCAGTTTTTGCTTCATGTATGTCAAAAACAGTGTTTTTAAAGACTTTATTTTTGTATTTTTTAAAGATTTTATTTTTAGAGACAGAGGTATGGAGGGAGAAAGGGGGAGAGAAATATCAATGTGCCAGAGAAACAACGATTGGTTGCCTCTTGCATGCCCCCAACCGGGGTTCTGGCCTGCAACCCAGGCGTATGTCCAGTCCAGGAATTGAACCACTGACCTCTTGGTTTCTGGGACAATGCCCAACCAATTGAGCCACACTGGTCAGGGCTCAAAACACTGTTTTTAGGTGCATACACATTTCAGATAGTTATGTCTGCTTGGGTAGTTGACTCTCTTATCATTATGTAATTCCCTCTTTATTCTTAAAAATTTTCCCAGCTCTGAAGTCTACTTTGTTTGATATCAATCTAATCTAAATATAGCCAGTCCAGCTTTAAACATTTTTAATTTTTTAAAATTTAGTGATTTGAGAGTGCAAGAAATCAATTTGCTGTTCCACTTATTTATGCATTCATTGGTTGTTTTTTGTATGTGCCCTTACTGGGGATTGAACCCACAACCTTGATATATTGGGACAACACTCTGAGCTACCCAGACAGGCCAGTCCAAATTTTTTTTTTTTAAAATAGTGTTTGTGTGATATATATCTTCCCTTTACTTTTAACTTATCTACTCATATATCATTATATTTCAAGTTGGTTTCTTGTAAACAGTGCACATATATATTTATTTATATTTTAGAAGATTTTATTTATTTTTAGAGAGAGGGGAAGGGAAGGAGAAAGAAAGGGAAAGAAACATCAATGTGTGGTTGCCTCTCATACACCCCCTACTGGGGACCTGGCCCACAACCCAGGCATGTGCCCTGACTGGAAATTGAACCGACAACCCTTTGGTTCGCAGGCTGGCATTCAACCCACTGAGCCACACCAGCCAGGGTAGCATATACATATTTTAATACACGATGATCACTTTTTCTTTTTGGTAGAAACATTTTATATATTACATAATTCTCTGTTTGCAATTTTTTCTCTTGGCTTGTTATCTACTTTCGTTAGATTTTAAAAAATTATTTAAAACATTTAGCCCTGGCTGGTGTTGCTCAGTGGATTGAGCGCGGGCTGCGAACCAAAGTGTTGCAGGTTTGATTCCCAGTCAGGACACATGCCTGGGTTGCAAGTCACGGTCCCCAGCAACCGCACATTGATGTTTCTCTCTCTCTCTCCCCCACACACACACACTTCCCTCTCTAAAAAATAAATAAAATCTTTAAAAAAATTATTTAAAACATTTATATAGAGTAAAATGGACTTTTCTGCTTATAGTTCTATGCATTTTAGTATGTTAATAGATTCATTTAATCATCACAATTAGGATACAGAACAGTTCTATCACCCTCAAAAAACTCCCTCATGCTGCCCCACCATCATCAAATGCTTCCTCCAGACCGAATTCCTGGCCACGAGCGATCTGTTCTCCATCCCTAGAGTCCTGCCTTTTCTAGAACATCATATAAAGAGAATCATAATGCATGTAACACTTTGACACTGCTTTCAGTCAGCATAGCGCTTTGGAGATTTTTCCACATTATCGCATGTATAAATGACTCACTCCTTTTTATTATTTAGTAGTTTCCATTGTATGGATTTATGTTTATTTATTCACTTGTTGAAGGACATTTGAGTTGTTTCCAGTGTTGGCAATTATGAATAGAGCTTTTAGGAACATCCATGTGCTTACTGGGTTTAAAATTTTTTGGTTGTGTGTGTGTGTAAAAATGGGTTTTAATTTCTCTACGGAAAATACCTAGGAGTGGGACTGCAGGGTTATATGGTAAATTACATGACAAGTGCATTAACTTCATAGGAATTACTGAGTGACTGTGTCACTTAGCATTCCCAGTACCAACATATGAAGGCTCCAGTGGCTCCAATACTTGCTGACACTTGGTGTTGCCAGTTTAAATTGTTAGTTATTCTAACAGGTGTGGTGAGGTGAATGTCACAATGGTTGTCATTTGCACGTCCGTAATGCCTACTGACAGAAAGCATCTTTTCATGTGCTTCTCTGGCACCTGTATACCTTTCTAGGTGCAGTGGTTGTTAAAATTTTTTGCCTATTTTTAAAAAATTAGGTCGCTTTGCTTTGTTGAGTTTTGATAGTTATTTATGTTCTGTGTAAAGCCCTTTGTTGTATATGTGATTTGTAAGTTCTCTCTTCCAGTCTGTATCTGATTTTGGTAGCAGGGGAATTCTTACTTCAAAACGAGTTAAGAAGTGAAAGAGGTTGTATAGAATTGGTGTTTTTCCTTCTTTGAATTTGTCAAATTCTTTTTCTGAGGACTTTAAACTATGAATGTACTCATTCAGCAAATAAATTATTAGTCACATTTTCTATTTTTTCCTTGGTGAGTTTTGGTTGTTTGTGTCTTTTAAACAACCAGTCCATTTCATCAAAATGTAAAACTTTTGTGAATCAAAGGGCACGATCAAAGAATTGAGAAGATAATCCACAAAGTGGGAGAAAATGTTTTCAAATCATACATATGATAAAGGATTTGCATCCAGAATATTTAGAGAACTCTTATAACTTAATAATAATAATAATAATAATAATAATATAAATAACCCAATTAAAAATGGGCAAAGGACTTAATTAGACATTTCTCCAGAGAAGATAGACGAATGGCCAATAAACACACAAAAGGGTGCTAAACATCATTAGTAATTAGGGAAATGAAAATCAAAACCATAAGTGTTAGTGAAACTTAAAGAAATGGAAACTCTCATGTTTTGCTGTAGGAATGTGAAACGGTCTAGCCGGTGTGGAAAACTTTGAAAGTTCCTCAAAGTGTTAAGCATAGTTGCTACCCTCAGGTATATTACCAAGTGAAGTGAAAACATACATTCGCACAAAACCTTGTAAGCATCGTTTGCAGCAGTGTCATTCACAGCAGCCAAAAACTGGAAACATCGCCTGTCTCTGATAGCGGCATATCCTCATAGTGGAATGTTCTTCCACATAAAAAAAGGAATGAAATACTGATAAATGCTATGACATGGATGAACCCTAAAAACATGTTCAGTAAAAGATGGCACAGAAGACTACATACTGTACAGACAAAACTTACCTAAATCTAGACAGAAAGACCAGTGGTTGCTGAGCGCTGGGGGAGGGGTGAGCTGGGGAGTGGCAGCTAATGGGCACAGGGCTCCTTTTTAGGGAGATGACAACATTCTCAAATTAGGTTGTGGTGATGTTTGTGCTTCTCTGAACACATTAGATACTACTGAATTTTACATTTTAAGTAGGTGACTTGTATGTGAATTGTATGTTACAAAATCCATGATGACATCATAATCAGTCATAGCAATGAGGACTATAGCAACTGTTTTCTTCTTTGCTTGTTATGTGTTTATCAACTAACTTTTCCTTCCCTCTAGTATTTTATGTGAAAGTATTGACAGTGCTGATGCACCTTACTATTTCTTCCAGATATGGAACATTCAAATGGCATTTTGACTGGAACAGTGACGGATGTAATGACTACAGAACTCTGCTGTCCTTCCCTTTCAGGGAGTGACACATCTGTGAGAAGGGCACTTGCACAGCGCTGGGGGCGGGGGCAGGAAGTTGTTGGAGTTGTGTGGAAATCGGATATGGCAGAAAGGTATGTATGAGTGATGAGTAGCCAGAGGCGGGGACTGTGCTGGTTACTGTATCTCAGCCCCAAACCCACTTGACTTTCCGTTCTGTGAGGCTATTGCTGGACTGCTGAAAACTACATTTCCCAGACTCTCTTGCCAGTGGGCCTCTTGTTAAGGTTGACCTGCTAGTAGGGGCTGGCTGAGGGGGACTGGGAAGTGAAAGAAGGGAAGGGACTTTCTTCCACTCTCCAAAAACAGTTATCAGTAGTGGACATTTAGCTCCAGCATGGACCATTTTTGCACCCACCTTCTTAGAAGTTCCAGCACCAACTGCTACAAATTCAACCCTTCCCCGCAGTGCACATCAAAAATCCAAGTGCTGGTCTCATGGGGGCTCTTCCCTGTAGGTTTCTGGCCAGCTTCCAAGATGACCCCCAGTGATCCACTCCAGTCCTGCTATTAGTGGCCCTGTGTCTGCTCCCCGGCTGAGTCGGGGTTGGCCAGTGTGACCAATGGATATGGTGAAAGTGATGCTGTGGACTCCTGAGACTAGGTCACAAAAGGCAGTGGAACTTGCAGTGTGCTCTCTTGGGATGTGCACCCTGGAAGGTGCTGTGAGGGTACTCATGGAGCTCTGTGGAGAGGAACCTGAAGCCTCAACAGCCAGCGCCAACTTGTGGCCATATGAATGAGCCACATCCAAGGGCCCCTGGAAGTGGACCTTCCGGCTCCTGCCACTCGCTCAAATGACTGAAGCCCCAGGCGATATCTGACAGCAACCTCGGGAGAGACTCCAGACCAGAGCCACCGACTGACCTCAAGAGAAACCTCCAACAAGAACCATCCAGCAACCTCAGGACAAATTCCAAACCAGAACCATGAACCCGACCTCAGGAGAGATCCCAGGCCAAAACCACCCACCCACGCTGCTCCCAAGTTCTGGATGGAAACATTGAGAGCCGTGAGCAGTCACTGTTATTTTAAGCCACCAGGTTTAAAGGGTGATGAGTTGTATTACATCAGATAACTATGTCACCTCCTCTTTCCTTAAATGCTGCCAAAGGGTGGCAGCTGCTTTCGTTCATCATCATCTCCAGGTTACCTCAGCATCCACTGTTTCAACAGCTGTGTGAAAATTCCCCAGATTAAATGCTGTATATTTGAAATAGCTAGTGTGGTTTCTGTTTTCCTGATTGAACCCTTTAAGTTTTAGAAAGAAGAAAACATGAAATGAAAGCAATATATCCCCTGATATTTCCCCTACTCTTCCCCCTCCCAAACCTGGCTCCGGGGAAGTCTTCGCTTGTCCCGATGGGCCACCACCACTGCCCCCTCTGCCCACCCCCATCCCGTTTATGTCTTCCCACTAGGCCTCTAGTCACAAAGCTCTTCTCCTGTCCTATTTCCTCCGGGCCCCCAGACACACATCACTAGGCAGGATCCGGGTGGGGGGAGCACGGAATTGAGTTTATTGTTCTGAGTCTGGGTTTTGTTCCTTAGACATCAAGATTCCTGGATGGAGGTGACTGTCCCACCTCCCTGAGTTGCAGTCCCATGGGCTCGTTTGGATTGTTTTCCAGGTTCAAGTGCACTGAGAAGGCTTCACAGTTTTAATACTTCCTAGATGCTCAACTGAGGCAAAGTGACAAAATGGCCCCCCCACCCCACCCGCCAAAAAAATAAAACCCCAAGCTCCCAGCAGCTGCTGCTGCAGCCGTATGAAAAAATAATACAAACTCTTCTTAAAAAATAGATTACACAGAAAGAACCCAGAGGACAGAGGGACATGGGGAGAGGCAGGGGCTTCCAGCCACTGGTAGGGAGCCTCGGGGAGAGGCCCAGGAGGGGACGCTGAGATGAACTTCAGGGGGCTGCGATGCTGGTGGATGCCTGCCTCCTCTGCTCTGCCCAACCTCCCTCTGCGGCTCCTCCCAGCAGCTCAGGTGCAGGGAACTGCCCTCCACCCTGAGGCCTGGTACGTGCTTCTCACTAAAGTGGCTTCAATAAAGAAACAAAAAGACCCAAAGCAGGAAGGGCCGCTGGCCAGACAGCAGGGATGTCCCCCTGTAGGAGCAGACCTCTCCCTGCTTAGGGGGTTTGGATAGTTATCAATACCTGCTACTACCTAGACACCCCTGGGGGTGACAGGCCCCAGACTCCCTTATGGCTCCTGGGAACACGGCCTGTCCCTTGACACGCCCCCCCCGCCCCCGTGCACCCAGCTGTGACAGGGCACGGTCTGAAGTTGTCCTCCAGGCAGGCCTTGGAGGAGCTGCAGACAGGTGGAGGGTGTGCAGGACGGCCGGGGCGGCGGGGTGCGGGGTGGGGCACAACTCACATGGGCCCTCCAGCTCATGCAAGGAGAAGCAAGAGGGGGCAGCCCCACCGAGACAGAGGTAAGGCGGGGCGAGGTGATGGTGTATGTGCAGCCAGGCTGGCTCTGGGGCCAGAGGCAGATGGGGTAGGGGCCACGGCCCACAGGGGAGGAGGAGGCAAGTCAGGGCCTGGTCCTGGGGAGGGGGCTGGGTGCCTGCTGCCCTCTGAGGGCTCCACACCCAGCTACCTCCTACACGGGAATCCGGTGCAGGGTGGATTCTCCGCAGTGGGGACAGGGATTCTGGGTGGGCTGGGCTCAGTCAGGGACCTCGGGGTGGGCAGGCAGTCCACTTTCACCACGCCGGTAGGTCTCCCAGAAGCCCCTGTCCAGCTGCTCCAGCTGTGAGCCCAGTGGGAGGTGGCCAGCCAAGTGCATTCGGAGGGTCTCCAGCCATTGCTCGAGCTTCACGAAGGAGGGCCTGGGGTGACAGGTGGGGGGACAGGGACAGTGGGTTCTGGCTTTGCAGGGGACTGGCCCACCCCCAAGGCTGCCCAGGTTAAGCCCCACCCCACTCACCTTTTCTCGGGATCCAGATCACAGCAGCGCACGGTAATGGGGAAGAAGCTTGGGGGACAGTTTGGGGGGCAGTAGCGGTCCAGGAAACCTCGCACATTGAGGCCAAAGTCCATGGTGCGGGGAAGATAGTCAGGGTCAGCGTTCACCCGCCCGATGATCTGTCCAGCACAGGGCAAGCAGTTACCCAGGCGCCCTTGGGGCCGGGTGCCACCCAGGTGGGTTTGCGAGCAGGTCACACTGGGCCTGGATGCAAATTGCTGTGGGCAGCCCAGTTCCCAGGAGCCTCCCTGGCTCGAGGGGCCTGCAGACTTCCGGCCTGCAGCCTTGGGAGGGTGGGGAGTGGAGAGGAGCCACTGGGCCTGACACCAACTGCTGCCCACCCCAGGACCTACCTCACACAGGACGATTCCAAAGGAAAACACATCCACCTTCTCATCATAGCTTCGGCCTAGACAGAGAGAAGGACGGTTACCAGATGAGGCAGGGCCAGGAAGGCCAGCTGGGAGGGGGGCTAGGCCAGGGCCTGACCAGCCTCATGGCTGCCCAGGCCAGCGGGTCAGATGCTCTGCCCTTAACCCCACCAGGTCTGAGCAAACTGTTGTGGGGTGAGGACGAGAGCCCTCGGCAAGGGGTTCCAGGCCCAGCTCGGTCACTGACGAGCTGTATGACTCCAGACAAGTCATGAACTTCACGGTGGCCCAGAAGGATAACCCCATCAGACCCCTGGAACCTGTGAAGGTTACTTCATTGGAAATACAGTCTTTGCAGATATGATGAAGGGTCTTGAGATGACATAATCCTGGATTACCCAGGGAAGCCCTAAATGCCATCACAAGTGTCTTTAAAAGAAAGACAGAAGAGCCTGACTGGTGTGGCTCAGTGGGTTGGGCGTCATCCTGCAAAGGGAAAGTTCGCCAGTTCAATTCCTGGTCAGGGCACACGCCTGGGTTTCAGGTTCAGTCCCCAGGCAGGGCACATATGAGGGGCTGCCAATTGATGTGTCTCTCTTGCACCGATGTTTCTCTCCCTCCCTTCCCCTCTCTGTAAGAATAAATAACATCTTTTTTAAAAAGGGGAGAGAGAGAGGAGAGAAGGCACACAGCAGAGGAGCCAGTGGCCATGGGAAGATGGAAGCAGAGGCTAGAATGATGCAGCCTGGGAATGCCACAGCAGCTACCGGGAGCTAGAAACAGCACGGAACGAACCCTCCCCTACAGTCTGCAGTGGGCACAGCTCTGCTTCTGTCTCCTAGAACCTTATATAAAAGAATAAACTTCTTTTGTTTTCAGCCACCCACTTTGTGGTGATTTGTTGTAGCAGCCTCAGAAACTGATATAGACTCTTTAAGCCTCAGTTTCCTCATCTGTAAAATGGGAAGAATAGCATCTAATTCACGATGTTAAAAACAATCAATACAGCCACCTGTTTATTGAATGCTGCCTAGTTTATCACTTTAATCCTCATACCACCCCTTACAGATGAAGTTATCTGGGGGGCTATGTTAGCTTCCGTCAGAGCTGGTGCCGAGATGACCCTGTGCTGGCATGCACCTGCCCATGGAGGGGCTGGATAACCCGCAATCTAGGCATACACAGGACTGCTGTGTGGCAGGCCTGATTAAAAAAAGAAAGGGAGTGGGGTGGGGTGAGAGACTGGGGGTGAGAGAGTGAGGGGGGAGAGAGAGAGAGAGAGAGAATTAATAATGCCCCCCCCACAATGTCCACGTCCGGAGCCCTGGAACCTGTGAATATGCTGCCTTATATGGGGCTGTACAGGTGTGACTAAGTTAAGGATCTTGAGATGGAGAGATTACCTTGCATTATTGGGGTGAGCCCTGTGTAATTACAAAGGTCCTTATGAAAGAGGGAGGAGGATCAGAGTCAAGGAGAGAGATGTGACACTGGACACAGACGTCAGAGAGAAGATGCCAGGCGGCTAGCCTTGACGGAAGAAAGGGCCACCACCCGAGGAATGAGGCGGCCTCTGGAAGCTGGAAGAACACAGGCTCTCCCCTAGAGCCTTCAGAAGGAGCTAGTCTTGCTGATGCCTAACTTTAGCCCAGTGAGACTGCTGTTGGACGCCTGACCTCCAGAACCACACAATGATTGGGTTTTTTTAGGTCAAGTGTGTGGTAATTTGTTACACTAGCAACAAGAAGCTCACATAAGACTCAAAGTAGAAGTGGAAGGGCCAGGGAGGCCAGGGGTTGGGTGGCTGCAGCTCTGCCTGGGACCCCGGGGTCCCTGGGACATATGACTGGTGGGGCCACCCACTCACCATTGATCATCTCGGGTGCCATCCAGTACGGGTTGCCTACCACCGTGTAACGCTTTCTTCGGTCTGGCTTCTTGAGGCTTCGCAGGTCCTGCGGCTGAGTCTTCTCATCCACCATGAGCCGTGCCAACCCAAAGTCGGCCACCACCACAGTCTTGTTCTGGGGTGACGAGGAAGCAGGGTCACACTGAGCATGCTCCTGCCTCATCCAGCTATGTGCTCCTAGGCCGGACCCACGCCAACTCACAGCCAGCCAGAGAACACACCTCTGATACCTGGGGGCTTGCCGAGGGGGTCGCAACCCCACTGCTCAGAGGGGCTCAGGTGCAGGGTGAGGACCCCCTTCCTCCCCCAAACCCCTCTGCCCTTTGCGAATGGAGCTGCCCAAAGCTTCAGAAAACACCAGTGTGGCCCCACTCCCCTCCTTATTATTTATCTCTTAATTCTCGAACAACCTGGTACATGCTATCTTACAGGTGAGGTGACTCAGGCCCAGAGGGGTGGAGAAAGTTGCCCAAGGCCACCCGGTTGGCCAGGGACAGGACCAGGATTCAAAAATCCAGGACTCTGGAGCCCCTGGCTCTACTGTTTCAGGTGTGGTGGAGCCCCTCCCAGGGCCCGGGCCAGAACCCTGGCAGAGTCGGGGTGCTAACTGCTATGTCAATCCCACAAGGCGGGAAAATCAGGGACAGAGCCTCCTGAGAGATGAGGGACAGGCAGGGAGGCCCAGGGCACGGTGCCAAGTCAGGGAGCTGGGGAGGTCCTCCGAGTGCCCCACAGCCCAGCCTCTTGGGCTTGGTGCCCGGGGCCATGGAATTCTGGACCCTATTTTCCGGCTCCAGGATGGGAAGCTGTTGGGTGACACCGAGGAGTGGACACAGAGAGGCTGAGGTGGCAGGGCCCCAGGCAGGTGGCAGTTAGGGCCAGGCACACTCTGAAGGGACGAACCCCGTGCTGCCTTTGGGAGTGACGCAGATGTGGACAGTCACTCAGAAAAGACTCTACAGAGACGGCAAGTGGCGGAGGGGAGGCATTTGCGGCCCTCGCCCACCTTGATGGGGCCTCAGGTGGAACAGTCCCTCTCAGGGCTCCATCTCCTCAGGGGTAATACCAGGTGGGCGGGTAGCTGAGGGGTCTTGATCTGAGGTCCCCAGACTCCTGGGCAAGGGTTCTTGAGTGCCAGGGTCCATCAGGATTGTCCAAGTGCTGTTCCTGCCCCATCCTTTTCAGAAGGCCTGACATGGGGGCGGGAAGGGGAGGGGCTCCAGACTGTGCACTTTCAATGAGTCTCCCAGGACTTAATGGTGCAGGCTCTGCGGACTCTGCTATGGGAAGCAGCTCTAGGGAAAGCAGCCACGGTGACCACTGCATTCTCAGAGGCCCCACACTGGAGGCCGAGGTTTTGAAATTGTGCACAGATGCACTCTGGGGACAGCAGGGCTCACAACTCTCATGGGATTCTCAAACGATGGGCCGTGCTGTGGAATCAAGGCTGTGACAGGTCTCCCTGTCCTCACCCTGCCCAGAGCACTGGCAGGGCCTTGCAGTGATGCCCACTGCCAGCAGGGGCAGTCTAAGCAGGCTCCCTGGGAGGCCCGGGGGTGGATCTAGCCTCACGCACCTCTCTGGGCTCACTGGCCACTGCTTCCCAGAGCCCATCGGATGTCGGAGGGCTGAGACCCCCACTTGACAGCGAGCAACTCAAGGCTTCCCGACTGTCATACCGCTGGCCTTTGCATGTCGCACTCCCACCATCAGAAACACTCGTCCCGCACTGAATTCACTGGGCAAACACCTTTCTGGAGAACCTCCTCCTCCCGCAGGGCGGGTCTCGCCCTGCCTGGAGTGCCGTGGGTCACGTCGGCCAGAACCCCAAGGTGAACTTATTTGGAAATAGGGTCTTTGCAGATACAATTAGTTAGGATGCGGTCACATGGGATCAGGGTGGGCCTCGAATCCAATGTCCTCACGAGAGGAGGACACACAGGCATGCGGAGGGAAGGAGGCCACGTGAAGATGGGGGCAGACTGCAGTGATGCAGCTTCAGCCAAGGAACGCCAAGCAGTGCCAGCAGCCACCAGATGCTGGGAGAGAGACCGGGGCCAGACTCTCCCTCGGAGCCTCTAGGGGACCAGCCCTGCCAACACCTTGACTTTGGACCTTTGGCTTCCTGAACCCTGAGAACACGTTTCTGTTACTTTACACCGCGCAGCCTGTGGTACTGTGTTCTGGCAGCCCCAGAAACCTCTCCAGTTGGGCCCAGTCAGTTGCTCCCTCTCCCTTCTGAAACTGCCTGTGGTTGTTTCACTCCAGACTCCCTGCCCCCACTGCCCCAGGCCTCTTCCAGGAAGCCTGCCCTGACCACCCCAGCCCACGCTCCCAGGCCCAACTGTAGGTCCACAGCTGTGGGTGCTGCCCAGCACAGGCCTGGCCACTCTGCCATGGCCCTTCTCGGCGAACGCCACACTCTTGGTCCTTTACAGTTTACACATCAGTTTCTCCTTTGCCTCCTACAACCTGCAAGGTCAGTGGCTCAGAGAGCTGCAGCCACACTGCAAGCGAGGTCTGTTTGCCTCCTGGCCTTGAGCTGCTTCCCCATGGGCCTAGTTGGAGTGGAGGCATCTACCCAGAAACCCCTGTTCAGAGAAGGCCCCCAGGCTAGGAGCGTGGTGTGCAGGGCTCCTGCTGCCCCTCCCTCCCAGGCCCAGGCTGCTCACCTCACGGACCAGGCAGTTGTGGGAGTTGAGGTCCCGGTGGATGATGTTCATGGAATGGAGGTAGGCCTGGGGGTGGGGGCATGGAGGTCAGGGGGCAGTGTGCCGAAGGACCCCAGCTGGGTCCCCAGAGCCTCCCGCCCCCCCTCCCACTCAGGCCAGCTACGGGTGCTCTTCCCAGTCTCCATTCGAGCCCCTCTGCCCCCTCCCAAAGCTCCCCTGTGGTTTCCATTTCTAAATCCTTGTGGAGTTTTAGGTCAGCAGAGAGAAAGTCTTTATAAGTGGGGTTGGGTCACCCAGCCCAGGCTCTGTAAGTCAGAACCAGAGCCTACTCACCATCCCTGAAGCAATATCCTTGGCAAAGCTCACCCTCTGGCTCCACGGGTACTGGCTCTCCTGGGGGCGGCGGGGGAAACAATGGCCAGGAGGGGCCAGCAGGGCCACAGTGGCAGGACAAGTGGGTGAGGGAGAGGCCGGAGGGGCGAGTGTCCTAGAGAGTCTGAAACCCCTCCTCTCTTCTGCACCCACACCTGTTCCTTCTAAGGGGTGTGGGTAGATAATTCCAAACAATTTTCTAACAGACTGATTCCAAACAGTAAAAAGGGAGGGGTGGGGAATACCCCTCTCTAGTTCTTGATCACCACCTCTGAGAAAAAAAGCTTTTTTATCTTATACAATATCCCATTCTTTCAAATTTTAAAAAAATCTGAAGCTACTTCCGTGGACCATCAGAGGTAGGTGGGCCTGGTGGGGTCACCTGCAGAAGGCCAGCCACGCCACTCAGGAGAGAACGGTTTTGGGTTCCAGCCATGTGGGGAAACACCGTCTCTTGCCGCATACCCTAGGACACCTCCAGCGGGAGGTGAGGCCACGAGAGCGAATTAAAGACTCAGGGTGCAGTTAGGGAGCCGAAGCCGGTGCGGCCCAGTGTTCCTGAGTAGTACCTGACCCCAGAGTCCCCTCTGAGAGGTTATGTATGTTAGGAGCCCACAGGAGTGACACTTTGGCAACGCCAGGTAATTCCGCCGAGGGGCGAGGAACCCACGGCGGGCGTGGGAGGCGGATGGGATCTTGAGGTGCCGGGGTGACGCTGAGAGGGCCCTAGTACCGGGTCCCAGGGTCGCTGCCAGCAGCAGGACAGTGCTAGACGTGCCCCTCCAAGCACTCTGTTTCTAAAGATGGCTTTGTCATTTTTTAAAAGAAAATTCTGAATTTTATGGAACGTGGTGAACAGTGCAATTGTTTGGTTTCACCAGAAGCAAAACAAAGGCCCACTAAGAAGAGATAATGGGAGGGGCTCTCCTCAGGTGTTTGACCTGTGGCAGGTGTGGTTGCGTCAGACCCATGGCCCTGAAGGGTGGCTAATTCATGACAGCCTCTGTGTCTCCTCAGCAAAGCTGCCACCCTTCTCTGGGCCCCAGCTACTCCCTGGCTTCAGATGGAGTCTGTGTGGCCCTACTGGATTCCTCCGAATCAGGCTTTGGAGGGTCTCTGAGACCAGAGGCTGACCCCACCGAGGAGCAACAGGACAGGGCCCAGAGGGGAGGTGCCCAGCAGGGGCAGCCCAGCACTCACCATGTTCTTGATGATGCCCCGGAGGGTGCCCCCTTTGATGTACTCGGTGATGAAGTTGAGCCTCTTGTCCTTGTAGAGCACCCCGATGAACTTGAGCACATTGGGATGCTCCAGGCATCGCATGACCTTGACCTGGTGGAGAGCAAACAGGTTGGGCCCGGGGCTGTGCTCACATCTCCTTCTCCCTCCATTGTCCCAGAGGCCACAGACAGTGCCAAAGACGGAGAAGGCCCCCACCCCCTGGGACTCCTGTCACTCCCGCTGGCCTCACTGCTCTTTGTTCAAGCTGCTCAGAGCCCCAGGGGTGGCCCTGTCCTTCTCGCCCTCCTGGCAGACACTGTCTCTTCTTTCAATATGTGAGCTGAGTGTCATTCCTCTGCCATCCCCCCTCAGTGGGGGAAAGGGGTAGGGACCACAGCATGTTCCAGAAGTCTGGTGAAGAGGAGGTGGCAGTTCCACTCACTGACCTCCTTGAGAAATGTCCTCTGTGTCTCCTCATCGAACCGGATCAGCTCCTTCATCACCATCACCTCACCCGTCTCCCGGTGTGTCACCTGCGTGGGGACACCAAGGCATGGAGACAGAAGACAGAGGCTCTGCTCTGAGCCCAACTTGTCCGAGGCCCCGGCCCTACCCCAGGACTGACAGGGAGATCAACAGTCGGCCTCAAGATCTTCACAGACATTTCCTGGCCCTCAAGGGCAGAAGACCTTAATACCTTTACAGATGAAGAAACTAAGGCTCAGAGGTTTCCTAGCAGGGCCCAAGGTCAGCCAGCTGGCAGGGCAGGGGGGTGGCTGGAGCTTGGGCCCAGGGCTGCCTGACCAGAGGCCAGCTCTTTGCTCAGCTCTGCTGGGCTGCTACCAGCAGCTAGAACGTGGCTCTACCAGGGACTCCTCCCCTGGCAAGAGGACCAGGGACAAGGGCTGGGGGCCAGGGCCAATCTCAACTAGGGCATATGGGTGGCCTTGCCAGCGTCTTTTGTATAATCCTAGATCTTCTCGCCTAGTCCTAGCTGGTGACAGGAGAACCAGGGAAGGGCTCAGGTCTCAGCCGGGGAGAGTATGAAAGGGAAGCAGCCCTGAGCCCTGAGTGGGTTGGCATCAAGCTCAGCACAAGACCTTCAGGGTCTGGCTGGGCTGTCCCCCCCTCCCCCACCTTCTAACGACCTCCTCCACATGAGGTTCTGGATCTGTCTGGAGTTGGTCCCCTCCCTGTCACTAGCTCAGGGAGGCCTCGGAGGAGGTGAGTACCGGCCAGGAAGTCTGGAGCCCCTTCTACGTGGATTCCTAGAGGCATTGGTGGGAGGAGGCAGAACTGAGACCCCCGCTCCCACTCCTGGCCCATCCCTGCATGGCGTGCCCTATACCTTGATGGCCTGGCCGAAGCAGCCCTTGCCCAACACCTCCCCGTGGATGAGGTCCGACGGCCGGAAGATGCGGTGCGGCCGGCAGACCACGCGGAGGGACTCGGAGCGCCCCAGATCCTTGCGCTGGGAGGCAGGGGACCCCAGTGAGCCGGCGCCTGGAGACCTGTCGATGCTGCAGCTCCTCCTGGGGGGCACACACACAAGCCCAGTGCCACTGGGGGCATGTGGACACCTGGCTGAGGCCCCCTGGGGGCAGCGAGGCCTTAGCCTGCCCCTTCCTTTTGCCTGTCATGCTCCCCTCTGTCAGTGTATGCACAGTCATCTGGCCCAAGGGGGTGGCACAGGGCAGCTCTCTCCTGGGGCGGTCACAGGCTTTCGCCTTATCCTGATGGCCCTCCCTGCTTGGCGTTCCTGTTTGAGGCCCACTATCGTTCAGGTGCCCTTGGTAGGAATGTTTATCCTTGGGCTTCTCCGCGTGGTGGCCCTGGGTCAGACACTTCTGTCTCTGAGCATTTGGGTCCTGGGTACAGAAGCTTCCTGCCTAGGAAGCCCTGCCATATAGGTGGCCCTACAGGGTGGCAGGAGCTCCAGATAAACACAGATGAGGAGAAAATACATAACTTCAACATCACTGCTTCTTAGAGTAAAGGCTATCCCCCCCAGGAGTGGTCCTCTCCGCCTCCCCAAGTCTTTACCAGGAGTCCTGAGCAGGCCCGCGATGAGTACAGTGAGGACCAGGCTGCTTCTGGGTTTCTTCCTCATGTCTCCCAACCCCCTGCAAGAGGGTACGGGGCACCCCCCACACCTGGACCACCACAATAGCCCTCTAGCTGTCGCTGGCCTTGGATGCCCTTCCACACAGGGGACCAGAGTGGTCTCTGAAAAATATCATGTTGCTGCAGTACCCTGAGGGTGGACAGCATCAAAGACCCCGCCCGCCCACATCTCAAGCCCTGCAATTTGCAACTATTTGGAAGCCACTCCTCCCAAAGCACACCCAAGACTCTCATCATTCTGCGCAAATAATCCCCAGCTAGGGGAGCTGCTTCCACCTGTCTTCCCACTTCTCATCACCCTTCCTTCCTCTTGCATCGTCCCTAGCACCATCTGCTGGCCTGCCTTTTTGCAGGCCTGACTACCTCATGGACTGAGCATCCGAAGGGTGGGGATCAGGTCCCATCCCGAGGCCCAGTGTCTGTGAAAGTACCTAGATACACCAAGGTGTAGGGTGGACTTACAGGACAGGTTTCTGCCGGGCAGAGCTGCCTGCTTCTCCGCTGGGAGTGTGAGCTGGGGAGACCAGGGGGCTGGGCTCAGGCCCCGCCACATGGCCCAGCGTGTCGTGGGGGTCGTGCTCAAGAGTCAGCTGGAGAAGGCGGCTGGTTTCCTGGATCAGCAGATCAATCTGAGGAGAACAGGTGTGTGGACAGGTGAGCCCCAGGTGGTGGGGGGCGGTACTGAAGGCACCGCCTTCCGTCCTGCTTACCAGACTCAGGACCCATACCTCATCCAGGGGCACGTTCCGAATGGGTGTGCCATTGATTTCCAGGATCCGGTCTCCAACATGAATGGAATTCTTCACATCTGGACTCATGCAGCCTGGGTCCACTCTGTGGGCACAGAGCGGTGGTCAGACCCTTGGCCCCCTGCCTGCCCCCTAGAGCCCTGAGAGGACACCAAAGCAAAGGGATCACGTCGGGGTGAGGGGACAGATGATTTTGTCTTGTGTGATCAGTAGGTGGCAATGATCTAGAACCCAGAGTTCTGGTTTGGGGGGAAGCATTCTGTAATTAATCACCGATGCCTGCCCTGTGACACCGGGGAAGGGTGGCACAGCTCCACGTGAGCTCAGGGGCTCCCGTTCAGCAGAGCGCTGTCTCTGTGGACGAGCTTCCAGGGGTGCTTGGGGCAGATGAATGCCATGAGTCCCGAAAGGGTCTGGGTCTGCTGGCTTCCTTCCCGACTCCCACACTTGCCCTGAGAGATGGGGTGAAGGCCTCCGTCCCCCCAGAAGCAGCAGGAAGGGGCTCGCAGCCTGCCCTGAGCCACAGTTGCAGAGTGGTGGCCAGATGACACCCTGGTTAGGGGCCATAAGTTCACTCAAGGAATGGCCAGTTTGCCAAGTTTAATTGCTTCTTTTAACTCTTTGGTGTTAATTATCTGGTTTCCCTTTGTCTTCATAAAGGCTTTTTAAAGAATGTTCACTTTGCCCCTGCCCTGAGATGGGGAAGGGCTGGGGGACAGGAGAGAGGAGACTGATGACTTTATGGAAAACAGATTCATAAAAAACTTTCATTATAAAGAGCATATTCTCACACGGGGGAGCTCTTCCTTACACTGGAAAGCCAGGTAGTACATGCAGAAGGAAGAACAGAGTTACGAAATCACCATTTTGTAGCCATTGTGGTAATAACTGGTACAGATAAGAATCATCTGTGGATGCTAGCACCATTTGGTGACAGGTCCTTGGGGAACAGGATATTGACAAAGGCAAATCTCATAAATGACTTATAGATTACATTGCAAAGGGAAAAAACGTCCTTCCCAGCAGAGGAGTATTTGCACTTTTTCAGGGAACCAGAGCCGACATCCTCAGGAAAGGGCGCGCTATTCCGACACCACGTGCACGATGCGCGGAAGTGGACGCGGCATCGCTTGCGCAGTAACAGGTCAATGTGCACAATAACCTAACTCTAATACAGAGGAAACATCAGACAGGGATACTCCACTTAACAACTGACCTGCACTCCTCATAAATGTCACAAAGGACCATGAAAAGCTGAGGAATTGTCACAAATTAAAAGAGACCGAAGGGACTTGAGGACCAGTGAAATGCAGGGTCAGGAACTGGATCCTGGATCGAGGAAACTGATAGAGGTGCTGAGAAAACTGGCAACATCTAAGAATGGATTGTAAGTTGCATAAAAGCACTGAATCAATGTTAAATTTCCTAAATGTCATGATTACATGTAAGACACAAGTGAAAATTATGTAAGAGAACACCCTTGTTTTTAGGAGAATGTCAAGTTTTTTCGAGTTTTTTTGGGGGGGTGGGGGGTGGGGAGGAAGGGTCAATGATGTCTGCAACTTATTCCCAAATGATTTAGTAATAACAATATGTACATATGTGTGTATACAAATACAAACCAGTATATGTGCACACACACACATAAATGTAGAGGGAGACACCCCGCCCCTAAATGTGGCAAAAAAATTAAAATTGGTAAACCTAGGGGAAGGGTTTATAGTCATTTAATATACTTATTATTTTAGCAAGTCTTCTGTAAATTTGTAAATTTCAAGATAAAAAATTGAAAAGAAAAAACAATAAACACATTTTCATTTTTTTTTCCCTAAAAAATATATATATATTAGACTCTCCATCTCCTCTCCCTCAGTCTCCTGTTAAGGCAACAGAGGACTGGGTCACAGATAAATTAAATTTTCCTTAAAATGCTACTACAAACAAAATGAAAAGTGCTTCACCAAGACTGGCTTAAAACAAGTACATCCGGTTAGCAGCCTTTGGGCAACCTGGGAGCTTCTGAGAAGGGGGTGGCTCTTTGCAGAAACTGGAAAGCAGATGTTAGTTAGAAAGAACGCTCAGCCAGAAAGAGAGATGGGGGGGTGGGGGGGAGGTGCTACTGGCTCTTCATTTCTAAAATTCTGCCTGGTTGTCAGGCACCAGCTGGCCTGGGAGTCTCCCCATCTCTCTCACCAGTCTGTCTGCTTACTTGTGCATGTGAGGCAGCTGCTGGCCTGGCTGATGCTCAAGGTGGGGGGTGGGGATGCAGAGTCAAGCCCGACAGCATCCTCCGTCCCAGTACCATCTTCACTTCTCATCAGCTATGAGGCGCGGTGCCTGGCACCCAGCAAGTATGTGAGAAACTTCACCGAATCCAGTGGAGGCTGGCTCTTGGTTCTCATGTCCAGGCATTTAATGTCCAGACAAGGGAGACATTTAAAACTATCTTTCAAAGAGCCAGTAAAGGTCTTGGACAGATCTTGGAAGGCTCCAAAGTGTCCAACTTCCTCATTGTTCAAAGACCCCAAAGCCTGGAGGGGACAAGGGAGTGGCTCACTGTCACTGGGCTGGGTCCCTAATCTTCATTCCTTCTGGTGTCTCAGACCTTTGCCGCATCCTTCACAATTTTCTTTGGGCACAGTCTGCTAGTACTAAAACTTGGTTTTCTCTGTTTGGTCTGCCTTAACATGTTTATTTGACCCTCCTTCTTGAAGGATATTTTCAAATATAGAATTCTAGGTTGATGGTTATTTTTTGCTCAATGCATTAAATGTATGACTTCACTGATTTCTTGCCTAGATGGTTTCTGTTAAGAAATCAGCTGTCAGTCCAACTGTCCTTTTCTGAAGGCAATTTGTCTATTTTCTATGGCCTTCGAAGGTCTTTTCTTTTGCCTTCGGTGTGCTGGTTTCACTAGATAGGTGATCTGTGGGTGAATTTCTTTTTATTTTGCTGTTTGGGATTTACTGGGCTTGAGTCTGTGGATTGGGTCTTTTATCAGTTCCGGGAAGTTCACAGCCATTACCTCTCCAAAGAGTGCCTCTCTCCCATTAGTTCTCCCTGCTTCTGGGATTCCAAATAGGTGGTCCCATCCTCTCCCTGTCCTCCACGTGCCTTAAGGTCTCTTTCACAGTTTTCATCCTTTTGTGTCCCTGCTTCTCTCTTCTGCTGCTTTAAACCCTACTCTGCTGTTAAATGCTTGCATTCATGTTTTCATTTTAGAAATCACATACTTCATTTCTAGGGGTTACATTTAGTTCCTTTACCAATTTATTACTCTTTATTCATTTTTTCAAGTATCTTTTTCATTAAAACATATCGAACACAATTATTTTATATTGTTTTGGGTGACTCCAACACTGGAAGGTTTGACAGGCCTGGTTCCGCTTCCTGCTGTTTCTGCCGACTCTTGGTCACAGCGCCTCACTCGCTGCCTTACCTGTGTGTGTGTGGATTTCTGGCTGAATCGCTCATCATCCGTGGGACACTCACCTGAGTCAATTCAGTGAAGCCTGGCAGTGGGTTTCCTCAGAAGGGATCTACATCTGATTCTGTCAGGGCTTGGGAGCACTACCAGCTGGGGAGTGCTTTTGATTTTTACAATTTCGCCTTAAGGTTTTTTGAACCACCCGGACACTTGAACTTGGCTTGCGATCCCAAAGTTATGAATTGTTAGACTCCCTTTTCCCTTCCATTAAGGTTCCGACCAGTTTACAATTCTCAGAGTGGGGCGCTGATGGGAGGTGTGGTTTATTTCTCAATCATCCTCACCTTGAGAACTCTTTTGGGGTCCAAGCTTAATGGGGGAGGGAGCAGTTCTCTTATCAGATTAGCTTCCTTAGCAGGTTGAAGCTTTGAGAGACCCAGTCATGAAAGGACTTGAAAATTAAAGCTTCACTTCACCCAATTTAGATTTGCCCTAAAGTGTGGCCACCTTTAGTATTTTGCTGACGGCCCCGGGCTCCCTCCTTAACTCATTCCTGACCTGGTTACTTCTCTTTCTCATTGGATCATGCATGGATTAAAGAAAATATTTTAAAATACAGGGTCCAGCACAAATAACACCCCCTTTTTATTACAAAATCATAAGCATGTAATTCTGTAACATAACAAGGTCACACTTAAGCACACCATATGACATTTAAGTGAAATGTTTACATTAAAACTATATATTATTACACCCACATTATTACCCTACCAGCCACACTCAAGCAGGCCATTACTTCGGCTGGACCCTGTATTTTATCTAGCATTTGTAATGGTTTTTAGAGGAACCAGGCATCTGGTATAGTGGGCTGTGAGAACTGGGCTCTACCTGGACCTAAGTGCTACCTGTTTTCAGAGGCCCCAGCCCCAGAGTCGGCTGCACGTCTAAAGCATCCACGGCTACAGCCATGCTAGCTGCAGCCCCGGCAGGCCAGCCACTCACCCTTGGACGCGGACGGTGTGGGAGTGCTCCGTGCCACAACCCGGCGGGCCATGAGGGGGGTCGATGGAGACTGAGAGGCCACGTTTGCCATGAGCTGAGGCTGGGATGGATACTAGGGTGACTGTGTGGGGCAGGCGAGAGCCGGGGGAGTCAGGCAGGATCTGCTCGATGACAGGCGTCACCACGGTCTGGTAGTAGCAGTGCCCACTGCAAGAGCCACAGGCAGCAGAGACCCAAAGAGTGGGAAGAAAAGAGCATCAGCGGTCACTAGCATCACCACTCCCACCCCCAAGTCCCAGGCTCCCCAGTACGGCTCCCCACAGGAGGAGGGTCTGAGCAGCCTGGTGGGACTGGGAGCAGAATCTGCGCCTGCAAGGCCCTGCCCTTGGCCCTGTCTGGTGCTCAGTCATTCTGGGTTTGTCTGCTCTCTTGTGCGTTGTAAGCTGACCGGAAAAAGGCCAGGGGTTAAATCCAGTTCAGGAGTAAGTCATTAAAAGTCCATGTGGGATCAAGCCATGCTGCCCTCAAATCCAGTTTTATCAGGTTATATGATAAGAATTTCTCTGGTCTTTATCCCTGGTTTCTGGGAAAGAGGCCCTGAATCCTTGGAATAAGAGTGCCTTTGTTTTGAGCCCTCAGACCACACCTGAGTTTACATTAACGAGATGATTTAGAACGGGGGTCAGGCACCAGAAAGACCAACCATGTGATTAGGAGGCTAGGGCTTTGACCCAGTCCAACTCCAAGCAGGGGAGGGGATTTGGAGATGGAGTCCAATCACATGCCCACTCATTCAATCAATTCTGCCTACATAATGAAACCTCAATAAAAAAACTCTGGTGATGTGGGGGCAGCGGGGTGGAGAAGGGTCACATGTCCTGATTCCATGGGGAGAATGCATAGACCCTCTGATTTCAGGATCCTCTCAGACCTTGCCCTTTGTGTCTCTTCATCAGGCTGATCTTGACTTGCACACTTCAAAAAAATGGAATCCTAATTAGAGTACTTTCCAGAGTTCTGTGAGTCATTTTGTGAATTAGCAAACCTGAGGGGTTTGTGGGAATCCTTGACTTGTAACCAGCTGGTCTGAGGTGGGAGCGCGCTGAAGACCCCTGAACTTGCCTGAAGTGAGAGGATGCTCTTGTTGGGGCCTGGGCCCTCGACTCACAGGGTCAATGGTTGGTGCCAGAATTGCACCACATGCAGTAAAACATCTATAAGAAAGCTGACATCTGAGGCTTCCATAGTGTGACTCTCATACCATATTTCCCAGTCCCTTCTACAAAGCACTTTGATGAATGACTGCCCCACACGGGCAGGGAAAGGCCCCAGCGTGGGAGACCTGTGATACAGGTGGACGTGGCAGATGCAGAGAGGGGCCAGGGCACTCACCAGTACAACTTGGAGTGTTCCACCAGTGTGTAGGTGTCCCCATCACCAATGAAGGTCCCGCATGTGAGGCAGATGAAGCACTCGGGGTGGTACTTCAGCTCCCCGGCCACCTGGCAGAGGGGTAGGGGGACAACCCAACTTAGCAGCCCCTTGAGCCCCCATACCTCCTCCCCTCGGCCTTCTCTCAGAAGGGTAGCCCCAATGGACTTCAGGGGCCTGGCTGGCCAGCCTCTGAGCTCCTGGACAGAGCTGGTCTAAAGATAGGAGGCTGAGGGGTACAGACAGACAAATGCATTAAGAAGGCATGAGGGAGTTAGAGACCCAGTGAAAAGAACGATGAGAGAGGTGATGGGAGAGAGATCTGGAGTAGAGAAACCTGTGAGGACACGGACACATGCACACACACCAGGTGAGGTGTGAAAGGTGGACAGGGGTGCTCACCATGACCAGCCCCTTGGTGATGTGTTCCGAGCACCCGTGGCAAGACTCGCCATAGCGGGCCCAATAGTCCTTCTTGCAGAAGAGCTGCCCATCCTTCTCATAGTACTGGTGTGAGAGGGAGGCACTGCATTCACAACACCTGGGTAGAAGAGGAGATGGGGCTTAGCATGGCCCACTCCACCCCTCCCTGACAGCTGGGTCCTGCCACAGTCTGTAGGTGCTTTTATGAGAGTTAGAAAAAGGTCTGGCCAGTGGCAGCCTGCACCGGAGTACAGGGCTTAGCAAGTGCAGTCAGGGAGGGATTCAGCCCCGTCTGGCCCCCTTGAAGCCTCTGTGCAGTGCACAGCCTGCACGACCACCAACAGCAGTTCTGCACCCAGAGTATGTGGCTCCCTGCCAGCCCCAAGTGGGCGGTGCTCCTCAGCTGAGCCCTTGCCCCTTGTCATGTAAGGAAGATGGGCCAGAGAGGGCAAGTGACTTGCTCTTGGTCACCAGTCAGGCAAAGGGGGGAGTGGAACCAGAGAGCCCAGGATTGAGGTGGTGGGCCTGAACAAACCCTGGGCCCCACTTCTCCAGTCTAGTCAGCTTCCTCTCCCTCTGGCTCCCCCCACCGCCCCCCAGCAATGTGGAGGCAGCTTGAGCCAATTGACATACACATGGAAATGACCTGTTGGAGGCCTTCTCATTGTCTTGGTTAAATTTATTTAATACTCACAGGCCACCATGAGGCGGGTATAGGCATCCCCATTTTAGAGGTGAGGCAGATGAGCTTCAGAGCATCTAAACTGCCCCAGGTCAGGCAGGAGTTCAGTTCAGCAGAGACCCATCAGTATCAGTTAAGAGAGGGGATCTGCAGGTTTCCTAGTCCCCAGCCAGCCTTCCACTTGCTGCCAGTCACAACAAGGGGCTAAAGGGCAGCGCAGCATAGCCCCTCCCTCCACCTCAACCAGAGCGTAGTCCCCGCACCTTCCTTCAGAAAAGTAGTGGTGCCATACGGAGGAAGCTGGCATGTACGGGATCACCAGGGCACGGTCCCCTTGCCCCCCACCAGAAGCTACCGGGGAGGCCCAACTGGTGGGGCCCCTGAAGGGCTAATAGGGGAGGAAAGACGTGCTGGCTTCTTAGTGTCACCCCACAGGCCTGGAGCTAGACCCACATGCCCGGCTTCTTTCCGTCCAAGTGTCCATCCCAGTGGGTGGGCACCAGCAGCCCAGCTAAATCGGGATGAGCAAATGCAGAAATGTGGATCCTGTGGGCCCTCAGGGGCCTGTTTTCAAAGGCCTGATCCAGGGTTCCAAAGGCCAGAGTACAGACCATGCAGAGAATCCATCCAGCTCTGCTGCTCTTTAGGCCCTCTGGGTAATGTGAGAAGATCACTCAGGGACAGAAGGATCTGGGCTCAGTAGGAAAACAATCCAGAAGAGAGGGGGACAGGAAAGACTGGGACCTGAGTGAGACAGTCCCACCCCCCAGAGAATCGACTGCTTTCACTGACTGCTCCTTAATCAGGGAACTGGGAATGAGGAGGGAGAGGAAAGCAGCCAAGAGCGCTGGTGGGACACTGTCCCTTTAAGAGGATCCAGCCTGTTCCCTATTGTCTGGGAGCCTGAAGGGGGGGAGGGGACAGGTTGGTGTGGGGCATGGCAAGGGCAGGGAAAGCACAAAATGCCTGAGTTCAGGGGCAGGGTGAGGGGGTAAGGGTGGTGCCCAGAATAGAAGTCTGGTGCAGTCACCCTATAAGAAAGGGCCTCCGGAGGCTGCCCTGGGACGTGAAAGGAGGCAGCGGAAGCAGCAGCTGGACCAGAGCCATGATGTCATCCGCACCCCTCCACCCGCAACCCTTCCTGCCCTGGGCCCCACAGGGGGCGGGTATCTCACTACAGGGTGATGAGGGGGAGCAGCTCTGCAAAGAGGCGGTGTACTGGGAGGTCCCCCACGCCCTGTGCTAATCAGTGATTCACTTCACCAGACACCAGACACATCGCGTCACGGGAGTGTCAGCACAGGAGTCTCCCCCTCACTCTGCAGCTGCCAGGATGTAGGAAGGCCAGGGGTGGGGGTGGGGCGAGGGGGTCCTGCCTCTGCTCTTCTCCCACCTGCAAACTCCTACTCCTTTACAAATATTCATCACTGTTACAGCCCTGGAAGACCCAAAGCTGACTCACCCAAGGGCTCTGTGAATGCAATCGAAACTGGTCACTATTTCCCTGAAGCCTGCTCAGAGGCCTGTCTAGGTGTCCCCGACCCCACACCAGCCTGCACAGCCAGCCTTTCTTGGCCCACCAGTCTTTGCCATTAGCCTGCAGGGGCCCTGAGGTCCCAGGCCAGGCATCCACAAACACTGAACTCCAAAGTGAACAAAGTGGTTCCAGCCAGACAGGCCTGCTGTATGCACTCTATCTGCGGCATTTCCCACCCCCAGCATCCTCAGAGCTGTTCCTCTAACTCAGAGAGAGCACAGGGGACCTCCATCTCAGATAGGGGACCTAGCCCAGGCTCATGCAGCAGCTTGGTGGCTAGCACTTGTAGCCTCAGTGACCTTTGCTGATGGAAGGTACCAGGAGCCCCTGACCCTGTCCATCCCTTCATCCCTTAGGTCCTTATCCAGCCAGAAGCCAGAAGAGGCAGGTGGGGCAGGCTGGCCTGGCTCTAAGGGGTGTCCTGCTCATGCCCCCACTCCGAGGGATGTCAAGAGAGAAATGCCAGGTACTAAGGATGTATAGAGATGGCCCAGGGCCAAACGGAGAGGAAGTCCTAAAGCACAGTTGTCTGTCTGCCCCATACAGGGTACCCATCTCTGAGAGCAGAAGACAAGGCCAGGCTCAGGAACTAGGGAACTCGTGAGAGGCCTGGGCTGAGAGGCAGAGGCAACCTCTGCAATGACAGGTCCATCCCTTCTAGGCGTGCCCTTTACCCAGGGCCACATTCCTGGAGCTCAGAGGTGAAGGAAGGAGGACCAGCTCACGGAGAGACTGCGCCAGAAAGGCCTGAAGCTTCAGCGGCGGCCTGCTTCCCCTCGACAGGACAACAGTGACCAGCAGTTTCAGTTCTCCTGCCCCACAGCCTGGACCCAGGTCGGCCAGTCCCACAGTTGCTTCTAGCTCCAGCCCTCACACGGGGGTGGGGGGGCCCTTCCCGAGGCCTGGGACAGGTAGGGAAGGGGCTTTGCACTTACTTGGCCCCTCTAAGGAAGCACCGTCTTCTCAGAGGCGAGGCCAGCATCCTCTGCAGTTCCCCACAGCAGGGGCTCTGGGGGCCAATGGGGAGCGAAGGGGCAGGGGTGGGCCTATAGACTGGCTGCTTCCCCATCCTACTCCAGGCACTCAGGATTGGAGGCCGCAGAGGGTGGGGCCAGTGTGGCCACCCACATGGGAGGAGAATGCAGCAATGTGGGTGCAGGACTTGGTCTGAGCCCGCAACAGGAAGCAGTCGAAGGCCTTACACCGCCGGGGCTCTAGTGCAGACAGGGAAGCTGTGGCAGCCACTCTGCCCTTAGCCCTACACCTTGAGAAAGGCACCCTCCACACTCCTCAGCGTCTACTTTGACAAAGGTGCTAGGGTCTCAGGGCTCTCTGGGGACATGGACAAACTCAAAGGAAGCTGCTTCTTCCGGTGCTGCCCCCAAGAGAACAGAGGCCGACTTTCCTGGACAGTCTGTCCTCCTTGCCTCAAAGGTCCCTCAAAGAGGAGGCTACATTCTGGCCCAGGCTCAGACCCACAGTGTCAGCTGTGTGCTCACCCCTCCTCGCCCAGGGCCAGCCCACCCAGCCTCCAGGGAGGTGTTACCAGAGCTACGGCAGCAGCAGCAGCAGCGGCAGCACCAGGGCTCATGCGCAGCAGGCTGCTGGGAAGGGACCTCCCAAAGGCAGCAGCTGGGCTAAAGGGAAGCTTGGACCACTCTGGGCCTGGCCATAACCTTCCGGGAGGCGTGCCTGGAACAGAGAAAGGGGGGCCCCTGGGGTGACAATGACCCCTAGTGTTAATGCCAGATGCATCCTGTGTGCCCACAACTCTCCCACTGCAAGGCCTCAGAGCCCAGGGGCTGGTGCCAGCCCTACTTCCTGGCACTGAGATGCTTCCAAGGAGAAACCAAGCAGACTCTGGGGCCTCGGGCATCCCACTGAGAACCAGACTGGCTGCCTATTAACCATGGGGACCAGACAAACAGTGACTCTGCCTAAACTGTTTCTCCTAATTGTCACGGGATACGGACACTGCTGGTCTCGCCAGGGGCTGTTGAGAGAACCATACCACATGTCAGAACTCCAGTGCAAGCCACACTGTGGACCTGTGGCTCTTCCTGCCGGAGGGCCCTCTTCCCTGTGGAGCCCTCCCTCCCTGTGCCCTGTCACACCAGGGACCCCGATCATGCCTTCTTCCACACCCACGCCAGGGGCCTCGCCCCTCCCCCGGTAATGCAGTAGGGACCCTTCACGGCTAGTTCGATGCACCCTGTCCCACTACTTTACTGTCCTCCTGGCCCTCTCCCGAGTCTCCCAGGGCACCATCTCCCTCCCCGCCCGAGGCACAGGGGCCTTAACTTTTTACTCTGATTTCTCTTGGCCCCACCTCAAACCTCCCCACCATCTCGGTGCCAGCCCGAGGCAGGCTGTTCTCTCTGGCCTTCTCACCTCTGACCTCAGACCATCTCGGCCAGCTCTGGGCTGGTCACTGCCACCCTGGATAGTCCACTGCACCTCCAATTCAACAGGGACAGGGCACAACTCACCACCAACCCAGCCCAAGACTCCATCAGAACCAACAGGCCACTGGCCTCCCCAGCACCAGGGTAAAAACCAGACCGCTTTAAATTCAGCCCGTGCCAGTCACCTGTTCCCAGCCCCGCCCTAAGGCCCCCAGACCTCTTCAACTCTGCAGGGATTTGGAATGAGACAGGCAGAGGTTCAAGTCCTGCCTCTAGCTGTTGCAACTTTCAGTAAGTTACTTCACTTCTCTGAGCCCCCGTTTCTCACATAATGTACAAGCTGGGCAAGTAACGGTGCTTCATTCGATTATGTCGAAGGTTTAATGAGGTGACATTAAAAGAGTGCTCAATAAGTAGTGGCTAATGTGACTAAAACTTGCCAAACATTGTCCCTCCTATACCTGCAGTTCTCTCCACTCAGGCACTGTCGTGGGTCAGACTTTGAGTACAGGACTCTGAAACTCTGGACTGTGATGGTCCCTTCCCTGACAAGTTACCATCTGCCATTGGAATGGCACTTTTCAGTAGCACTTCGCCCACATCCCTCCCTTGTTTTCTGCTTTTTGAATGCCTTTGTTGGCTCCCTACTACCCTCAGGGAGTCCTTATCATGGCGCCCAGGGACCTTTACAAGTCAATCCCAACTCTACCTCCTCCATTCATCCCTCGACTCCATCTGCTCCAACAAACGAGCTGTTCCCGTTCCCTCAGCTGCCCCTGAGCTCCACCTCCCCGCTGGGCACACCGTTTTCTCTGCCTGCTGAGAATCCCCTGCCTCCCTGAAGACCTCCTTCTGAACACTGCCTGGGAACCCTGGGGCATGGTGCCTGCCTCTCCTGTGGCCTCCCTAGCCAGTGGTGTGGGTGCTGTGTATTCATTTCACTCACTGGCTGTGTGACATTGGTCAAAAGAATTAACCTCTGTGTCTCAATTAATGGAGATAATGCAATACCCAACTATACAAAGTCCTTACCAGTGTCTGGCCCTTACTAAACTGTAGAAAACGTTAGATATTATTCTTAAAAAAGAAAAGAAAAAAAACTTTGTCGGAGGTCCCCATGGACTGAAATAAACTCCATCAGCTGGGGTCGATGCCCTGACCCCAGCTGAGCCTCCCAACTTCACCTTCCTTCCTTTGCAGTGTGTCTCCACCTGAACTCTGCTGTTCACCGACTGAGCCGAGCCCTTTGCACCTGCTGGGTCCTCTGCCTGGAATGGTCCTTCCCATGTGGGAAATCTCACATCCTTTGTGACACCAACACTGGCTCTAGAGCCAACTCTAAGGCCATCCCTGACCCTGCTTCTGATTATGGTCCCATTGGGTTGCTGGACCATCTTTGGGTCCCAAGTGCTCAGCCACAGCCCTGACCCTTCTCTTCAACACTTGGGAGCTGGTGTCTGGGCTATGCAGCTTCACAACTAGCCTGGTGCCCGGTGAAGGAGGCCCAGCTTTCCTCAAGGCTGGGTTTCTCTGCCTTCCTCCCCTGGAGCATCAGCATGCAGAAGGCAAGGGTGCACTGCTCTCCCCGTCTCCCCTCTGCCTTGGTGCCTGCAGGCCTTGGTAACACTGGTGGAAAGGCAGGTTTTTCTCCCCTCTTTTCCTCAGAGGTCTAGAATGTCAAAACAGAGAGACCTTTAGGGATCTTCTAGTCCAAATGCCTATTTTACAGATGGGGAAATTGAGGCCAAGGACTTGCTGGAAGTCAAGAGCAGCACTGGGGGAACAGTCAGCTCTCCCAGATTGCTTGCCCAGTCTCTCGTCTCTGGCAGGCCTTACTTAGGGCACCCCACCTTACCTGAAGCAGTCGGCGTGCCAGTCAGCGTTCAGGGCCTGGAGGTACTGGCCGTCATAGATCCTCTGGCCGCAGCTCGCACACACAGGCAACTCGCTTCCTGCAGGGGTGGAAAGGGAGCCAGGAACCATTCTTAGCAGAGCTGGTTTGGTGTCGGCCCAGCCTGCCCTGCTGACCCCACATGCACGTGCACACACACACACACACACACACACACACACACACACACAGCACCCAGGCTGGGCAGCCGCTGTGCTGAGCAGAAGAAAGAAGCTAGGTTTGCGAGTCTTGCTGAGACTTTGGCTAAAGTACCAAGTCTCTCTGGATCTCAATTTCCCTATCTATAAACTGACTGTAAACTGAAGAGGAGGATCAGATTTCCACTCTCCAGCAACAGCATTCTTCAACTCAAGGTAAACGGGGAGAAAAAAAGCAGCAGGATTTAGAAATAAGGCAGCGGTGACATTCTTGTCACAGCTCCTTTTCTCCCCTGCCGGCCCAGGAAAAGGTACTGAGAGGACCCTTCAAGTCCAGGTGGGGACTGGAGAGGACTGGATTGGTCCATCCTGGGTTGAAGTTCCTTGGAGGGGAAGGGCAGGAAGCCCAGGGGTGCCAGCCCCAAATGAGCCTTGGCTATGTCCTGGCCTGACTAGGGGTGGGACTGCAGAACTGGGCACTCCCAGACACCTGCTCCAGGGAGGCCTGGCACCTCCACAAGCTGCCCACTAGGCATGCTTAGTCATCTTTGGGGCCTGGCACGACTGGAACTGGGTGGGCCCTGGAAGATCCCCTAGGCCCACCCTTGTATAGATGGAGTGATTGAGATCTGGAGAGATTAAAGCTTGCTGGGTCACACAGCAGCCTCCCAGGCCACCACCTGCCCCTCCATGAGGACCCAGGGACCTGCGACAGGGGTGATAGTGAGGTGGGCTCCTGGTGGACGGCTGGCAGTGGCCCTAGTGGAGGGAAGGGCTGGCGGGTCTGGCTAGTCCAGACCAGGTGGGCCTATGTGATGGCGCAGTTAAGGAAACCCAGGGAAGGAGACCTGACCCTGCTCTGGCTGGGGAAGTTTTGGGGTTTTGGTTTTCACACCCTAACTGTCGTGTAGTCCCAAGTCTTGAGCCCCAGTAAGGGGGAAGGGGCTGAAGAGGAGGCTGGGATGACTCATCCTCCCAGCCAATACTGATGGCAGGCACCGGGTTTGCTACAAGGAGAGTGGGTGGGGGCCCGCAGCATACTGCCAACGGCTCCCTAGACGCTCCTCTAGGCTCTGCCCATTCGGCCCCTACCCACCGGTACCGGAGTCCAATTATGCGGCCCCCAACTGTACAAACAAGGAAACTAAAGCTCTGCAGGTAGCGCCTGGCTCAAGGTCACGGAGCCAAGCAGGCGTGAGGCGGCGACTCCGACCCTGGGCTGCGGGCTCCCCTAGAGCCTTTCTTCCCAGGCCAGGATAGAGCCTGGATAAGGGGTGGCCCGAGGCAAGCTCCGGGTGGACGGAGCACGCGGATGAAGGCTGGGGGTGGGGGCAGCTCGCCCGGGACTCCAGTCGGGTGATTTCGGTCGGAGGCTAGGGGAAGGCGGGGAAGAAAGGCAGGAGGAGCTCTCCGTTCGCGGGAGGGCAGCCCACCAAGGGCCGAAGGGGGGGTGGGAAACCGGGGATGAGGGGGAAGCCGGGGGTAGGGTGGCGGGAGCGTGTCAGGGAGGGGCCTGCGGGCTTCGGAAGGTCCAGCTCATCCCGCAGGAGGGAGGGGCGCGGCCTCGCTGCAGACCCGGCCTCCCCGGCGCCCCGGCCCAGCCCCCTTCGTACCCCCGGCCCCGCGAGAAGGCGCCCCCGCCCGGCCGGCCCCCAGGTCGGCGCCCCGCCCGGCCCGCGCCCCGCGCACCTTCCTCTCCCATACGTTCTTCCCTCCAGGTGCAACAAAGTAGCGTCAACCTCATGCACTCGGCGGGAGGCGGGGCCCGGCGGGGCTGGGGCTGGGGCTAGGGGCGGCCCGGGCCCGGCGAGCTCGCCCGCAGCCGCCGCCGGCCCGGGAGGCGGAGGCGGAGAGAGCGGGCCCGGCCGGGTGGGCTCGGGGCTTGCGGCGCCGCAGCCGCCTCTCCGACACCCGCTCAGGCACCGGCTCCGCGCCGCGGCGGCCTGGGGAGCGAGCGGAGGGGCGGGCCGGGGCGGGGCCTCGCGGCTGCGGCAGGAGGCGGGGCGGGGCGGGCAGGCGGCGAAATTGCCCTGCGCGGCCCCGCCCCTCTCGCGACCGAGGTGGGGGTCCCCCCCCTTCCTCCGCCCCTCACTACTCCTCCTCCCCTTCATTCATCTTTCCGGAGCTACAACTCTGCCTGGAGCCGGGAGGCAGAGATAGAGAAACCGAAAACTGCGGCTTAGGGGAGACGCGTGCTCCGATGCGTCAGCCTAGGCAGGTTTAGAAGCCCCAAGAAGCGGCCTCAGTTTCCCTGCGGGGACCTCTTCTGACCCAAGCCAGCTAGATGGAGATCAAGAACCGGACTTGAGCTGAAGGAGACGTTGTGGACCCTGAGGACCCTGGTGACCGCCTTCGGAGGGGCGCAGCCCAGTTCCTCTCCCTCTTTGAGGCTTGCAGTGAGGACGGGGGCGGGAAGGCGATAACCCAAGTCTCAGGCCTTCAAGGGCTAGGCAGGAAGCTAAAGGAGCAGGACCTGGGGGAGGAGTGATCTGCCAGCCTGTGACAGATGTGCCCAGGCGTCTGCCCTGCCCGGGGATCAGGAGGGGACACAGCTGAACAGGGTTTGGGCTGAATGAAGTGGGCAGAGGAAATGGGTGGTTCCCAAAGCAAAAGTCCCCAGTCCAGCCCTGGAAGGATGTAGCACCCTGCCTAGAAGTGGAGAATCCTAGAATGCCCCCTGGGGAGGCAGTGCTCTATCTGCCCCCTAGACCCAACCTCCTACTTCATCATACTGCCCAGGAAGCTATGAGCGGAGAGGTTGATCCATGTGCCCAAGTGCACCCATTGAATAAAGGCAGAGGTACCCAGACTGGCTTCAGCCACCACATTTACTAAATTTCTCTTACAGGCAAGTGGCCTGTAAGGTGGAGGCACTCACCCCTGGGTGCGAAACAATTACCTGGTGGGGGGAAAATATTCAAATTTTGACTTCTAATATAAAGAAGCTGGGCTTTAGAGGTACTTAATATTTAGATTGCTGCCAGTGCCCTCACTGCCTTCACGTCAGATGGTCCCAGAGCACTGACAGGAAGTGTCCCCAGGAGACATGGAGGTCCTAGGAGGCTGCACAGCAATATATTTGCTTGTTTGTCACTTTTCCATGGGGTTTATCTCAAACAGGGTCTTGGCAGGAACAGGCGCACTCAGCGGAGATTACTGAGGAGAGTTTAATAAAGGAATTTTACAGCTGGTTGGGCAGGTTAAGGGAAACCAATGAAAACAGGCACACACCCCAGGTGGAAGGGGCTTAGGAGAGGACCACAGTGCAGGGCGAAGGGAGTGTGCAGAGTGGACGTCGAGGAGCTGCGGGCCTGTCCCATTAGCTGAGTAATGTTACCTAGTTTTAACAAAACTAAACCACGCAGAATAAACCGTGGCTGCAAAAGATTGCAGAGATTGATGACAATGCTAATACTGCGAGAAGAGTGAAAAAACGGAGCTGGCATTTCCATTCTGAGCTGGAGCTCCTTGTCAGCAACATTTCCCGGTGGAACCAGGGACCGGCTCATCAGACCTGACGTATTCAGTTACATCGCTCATACAGGTACTGTCTTTTTTAACTGAAAGCGAAAGGTTTGTTTATCTCATCTTTAGAGCACTCTTCTTAAAAATTTTTTTGCATTGTTATGTGATGACTATATTTTATTATTTGTATAGTCAAGTATGTGTATAATTTATAAGTGAATATGTCTACATGTGTGTGATAGGGCACAAATCTTAATTAGGGTGTCCATTTGCAATTCAGGTGGCAAATGTAGATACAGCTATAGACATAGATTTGTTTAAAGTTATTTTACTGATGGGATTTGTGATAAAATTTTCTAGACAAAGGGTTAAGAGGCCTGTGGGAAAGGCTATATAACTCCAGGTCAGTGACTAGGATTTGACCAAACTGGTGCCTGGCTAAACAGAAGCTGGTGAGAAGCAAGAGGCTCTGTGAGGACACTGTCACAGGATGAGTCCAAGACTGACACCCAGGACAGGGCTCAGAGCCTGAGCTGCCCTCATCTAGGAAGAAAGAGAGAGCTGCATCATGGGATCCCTGCTGTCAGATGCAGTCTGCCTCCTCCTCACCCAGGCACAGGGCTCGGGGGCTCCCTCACCCTCTCCTTGAACTGCAGACACCAGGATCCAAATGTCTGCTTGGTATCTTCATTCGGATGGCAAACAGGCACCTCAAACTTAGTGCATCCAGGCCAGAGCTCTTAATTAGTTAGCCTGGATCTGCTCCTCCCCAGGTGTTTATGTCAATAAATGCCACCACTGTCATCTAAGTGGTTCAAGCCAAAACTGTAAGTGTCCTTAACTTCACTCATACTCTTTCTCCACTCCTGCGTCTGATCCACCAGCAAATCCTTTTGGCTCATTGTACAAAATATATCCAGAATTCTGCCACTTCTCCCTGATCTGGCTGGATTTTCAGTGCAACAGACCCAAGTCTGGGCCCCTGGTGCCCTGCACAGCATCTGAACACATGGGTGAAAACCTAATGTTTAGTTTCCTCGCTTTCAAATCCGAAACCCTTATCTTAAGCCTTACGGGATGTAGTCCCTGGCTATTTCTTTGCCCTTATTTTTTCACTTCTTGCTCACTTTTGTTAACCAAGGTGCACCTCTCTGCTGTCCTGGCGTCCTAGCCATGTGCTCATCACAGGGTCTTTGGCCCGAGGTCAGGTGTCCCCAACTATCCCAAGTATCTTAACATTCTTTTTCATTCTCTGTCGCCTTCCATGACTCTTAACCTTCATAGCACGGATCCACTTGACATTAGAGTTAATCATCTATTTGCTGTATTAGTTTCCTGTGGCTGCCATAAGGAATAACCACAAACTTGGAAGCTTAAAACAACAGAAATTAATTTTCTCACAGTTCTGGAGGCCAGAAGTCCCAAATCAGTTTTCCTGGGCCGAAGTCAAGGGCCATACACTCCTTGTGTAGGCTCTAGAGGAAGATCATTTCCTTTCCTCTTCCAGCTTCTTCTTTCTTTCTTTTTTTTTTTAAGATTTTATTTATTTATTTTTAGAGAGGGAAGGAAGGGAGAAAGAGAGAGAGAGAGAGAGAGAGAAACACAATGTGCGGTTGCTGGGGGCCGTGGCCTGCAACCCAGGTATGTTCCCTGACTGGGAATCGAACCTGCGATGCCTGGTTCGCAGCCCGCGCTCAATCCACTGAGCTACACCAGCCCGGGCTTCTTTCTTTTTAAATTGCGGTAAAAATCACATAATATAAGTTTATTATCTTAACCATTTTTAAGTATGCATTTCAATAGTGTTAAAGTATATTCACATGATTGTGAAATTAATGCAGAAGGTCGAGCCTGGGGAGCTCGACTGCTTGTTCAGATAAGCCAAAAAAACCACAAGGAGGACTTGTAGAGAAGACAGGGCCTTTGTTACTCACATTACGGGGAGCACCGACGGCAGCAGAAGGGCAAAGCAGGACCACACCTCCTTGAGTCCAAGACTTGTTTTAAGGGGTCCCACGCAAAGAGGGCACGTGTCTTGCGTGTGACTCTAAACTGCATTACCTCAATGTGTACGTGCAGAGAGAAAAGGTCAAGAAGCAGTCACACGGGACTAGAAGCCGCTCCAAAAGGAGGTAAGGTGGGAATTACAATCCATTTCCAAAGTGATCCACATTCCTCCCGGCCAGGGCCCTCTGGCCAGGCTCCTATCACGGGGGCTGGAGGAGCCGTGTCCAGCACGACCCTACAGAAACAGATCTCGAAAACTTTCTCATGGTGCAAATCCAGAACTCAATGCGCATTAAACAACATCTCCCTTCTCCCCTCCCTGGTGACCACCATTCTACTTTCTGTTTTTATGAATTGGACTATTTTAGATACCACATATTAATGGAATCACACAGTATTTGTCTTATGACTGGCTTATATCACTCAGCATAATATCCTGTAGGTTCATTCATGTTGTAGCATGTAATATTCACTTCCCTTTCAAGACTGGTAATATTCCATTGTCTGTGTGTATCACATTTTGTGTATCCATTCATTCATCTGTAGACATTTAGGTTGCCTTTACTTCTTGGCTATTATGAATAGTGCTGTTAGGAACATGGGAATGCAAATATTTCTTAGAGACTTTGCTTTCAATTCTTTTGGGGATATACCCAGAGGTGGGAATGCTGTATCATATGATAGTTCTGTTTTTAATTTTTTGAGGGATCTCCACACTGTTTTCCGTAGTGGCTTCACCATTTTACATTCCTACCAAGAGAGTACAGGGGTCCCAATTTCACCACATCCTCATCCACACTTGTTATTTTCTGCTTTTTTTGACAGTAGCCATCCTAACAAATATGAGATGATATTTCATTGTGTGTATGTGTTTAGAGACTGATTCAGAGTTTTTATTCTCCTATAATTGCAATGTACTTTTGGGAATGTGATGTAATTTAAATATTCACATCAGAAAAAATATCAAATAGATTAATTAATACTTAAGTCTCTCATGAGAGAAAAAGTAAATAAGGATGTTAACAGAGGAAAAGGTTGGTGGACATGGGTTGTCAGTGTAGATAACTTCTTTTCCTCTTTTTTTTATCTTGAGCTGTAGAGATTCTGTAGAGGTAGTGATAAGCTTTATTTTTTTTCCTGCAATACTTAGGCTATTTTTTGAGATGTCAATTAGTACTTTGTGCTTTAATTTGGATTCCTCTGCTGATTGGTGATACTGGGCATCTTTTTACTTGTTGTTGGCTATTTGTATATCATCTTTGAAGAAATTTCTATTCAGGTCCTTTGCCCATTTTTTAACTAGGTTGTTTGATTTACAGATGAGGCCCCCTAAAAAAAAAACAGAATTATCTTCTGGAGGGCCGGCCCCTTGTAGGACAGGCTTCCCCTGCCAGGTGAGTGTTCCAGGAACACATCTGTATCAGTGTACCAGCTGGCGTTGTTGTGGAAGGCTGCATTCAGCTTCAGTGATTTTTCTTGGAGACTCTTACACTGTGTTTGCCCAGTTCATGATGGGTGATTTATGAGTGTACCTACCCACACTGTGCTAAGTGTTCAGCAGTTTTTGACAAAAAATGGCATGACCCCCATGCTCCAGCCTCCTTATTCACCTAAGCTCGCCCCGAGTGACATTTTTTGTGCTTCCCCAGATGAAAAAAGTCCTCAAAGGGAAATATTTTGTCATGGTGAAAGAGGTGAAACAACAGCAGAAGCACTAAAAGGTCAAAATCAACAAGTTCAAAAATTATCTTGAGCAGTGCAAAAAACATCTCGATACACATTAAACAACAGCTCCCTTCTGCTGTCTCCCTTCTCCCTCATTGGTCTATTTGTCCCTTCAGTTACATGAGCGATGTAACTGAATACATCAGGTCTGATGAGCCTGTCCCTGGTTCCACCAGGAAATGTTGCTGACAAGGAGCTCCAGCTCGGGATGGAAATGCCAGCTCCGTTTTTCACTCTTCTCGCAGTATTAGCATTGTCATCAATCTCTGCTTTCTTTTCAGCGATCTGAAAAGATTGCTGTAGAGGTGGATTGTATCAAATGGAGAGTACTTAGAGGGTGACTGAAATTTAAACATGTAAGAATAAATACACAATTTTTTATAACTAAATTCTGGGTTTTGTGGGTCCCCCTCTCGTACTGTTGCTGAGTTGTAGTTCTTTGTATATTCTAAACGTTAATCCTTTACCATACACTGGATTGGGCAAAAGTAGGTTTACAGTTACGGGTACACAAAGCAGAGATTTTTCTTGTATTAGTATTTACTAATTATTGTATTATTTTCCATATGAACAACTGTGAACTTACTTTTTCCTACCCTTGTATATAATTTGCAAATATTTTCTCCCACTGTAGGCTGTCTTTCCACTCCGCTGGTCATGTCCTTTGACTGACTACATGTCTGGCTACATCAGACAAGTTTTAAGTTAGATAAGTTTTAACATGAGACTTAAAACTTGTCTGATGTAGTCGCATGTGGTTTTTCCTTTTGTTGCATGTGGTCTTGGTGTCATACCTAAAAAATCATTGCCAATTCCAATATCATGAAGCTTTTCCCCTATGTTTTTTCTAGGAAACATAAAATTTTCCTAGAGGAAATTCAGTTTTGAGACTTACGTTTAAGTCTTTAATCCATTTTGAGTTAACTTTGTCTATGGTGTAAGATAAAGTTTCAGCTCTTTTTGCAAGTGGATATCCAGTTTCTCCAACACAACTTGCTGAAGAGAATGTCCTTTCCCCATTGAGGGTTCTGGCATCCTTGTCAAAAATCCTTTGACCAGCCCTGGCTGGGTAGTTTGGTTGGTTAGAGTGTCGTCCTGATAGGCCAAGGTTGCAGGTTTGATCAGGTCAGACACCTGCAGGGCAGGTGTTTGGTCAGGGCGTCTACAAGAAGCCACTAATGAATGCATAAATAAATGGCACCACAAATAGATGTCTCTCTCTCCCTGCTTCCATCTCTAAAATCAATCAATAAATTTTTTTTTAAAGAAAATCATTTGTCCAAATATGTGAAAGTTTATTTCTGGGCTCTGTATTCTATTCCATTGGTCTCTCTGTCTATCTTTATGCCAATACCACATTACTTTGATCATTGTAGCTTTGTAATATATCTTGAAATCAGGAAGTGTGAGTCTTCCAATTTCATTCTTGTGTTTCAAAATTGTTTGGTCCTTGGTATCTCATATGAATTTTAGAATGAATTTTTCTATTTCTGTAAAAGGTGCCATTGGGATTTTGCTAGACATTGTATTGACCCTGTAGATGGCTTTGGGGAATAGGAACGTCATAACAATATTAAGGCTTTCAATCCATGAATATGAAATATTTCTATATATTTGTGTGTTCTTTCATTTTTTCAGCAATGTTTTGTAGTTTTTAATGTGTAAGTCTCATTTCCATGGTTAAATTCCTAAGAATTTTATTCTTTTTTATATTATTATAAATGGAACTGTTTTCTTAATATCCTTTTGGATTGTTCATTGTTAGTGTATAAAACCACAAGTGATTTATTTTTAATTTTTTATCATTTTATTTAAAAATTTTTTCCAATTTTTTGGAAATGAATTTTTTTCTGCATGTGTTAGCTTTCTATTCTGTAACTTTACTGAAGTCATTTATTAGTTCTAACATGTTGAGGGTGTGTATTTATGTATGCATGTGTAATCTTTAGGATTTCCTACATAAAAGAGCATGTCATCTGCACAGAGATAATTTTATTTCTTTCCAATTTGGATGCCTATTTTTTCTTTTTCTTGCCTAATTGTTTTGGATAGAACTTCTAATACTATGTGTAGACGTGGCAAGAATGGGCATCCTTGTGATATTCCTGATCACAGAGGAAAAGCTTTGTCATTCTTCAGTGAGTATGTTACCTCTGGGCTTGTCATATATGGACTTTATTATGTTGAGGTAGTTTCCTTCTATTCCTAGTTAGTTGAGTGGGTTCTTTTTATCATGAAAGAGTGTTGTATGCTTTTTCCACATCTATGAGATGATCATGTGATTTTTGTTCTTCATTCTGTCAATATGGTGTGTTATATTGGTTAAATTTTATATGTTGAAGCATCCTTGCCTTCTAAGAATAAATCCCACTTGGTCATGGTATATAATCCTTTTAATGTTCTATTAAATTCAGCTTGCTAGTATTTTATTGAGGATTTTTGCATCAATATGCATGAGGGATATTGGTTTGTAGTTTTCTTTCCCCTCAAAAATCAATCAATTAATTAACCAATGAAATATCTAGCTTTATTGAGATATAATTGCTAAATAAGATTGTATTTATTTATTTATTTATTTTTAGAGAGAGGTAAAGGGAAGGAGAGAGAAACATCAATGTGTGGTTGCTTCTTGCACGCTCCCTACTGAGGACCTGGCCCCAACCCAGACGTGTGCCCTGACTGGGAATCGAACCAACGACCTTTTGGTTTGCAGGCCCACGCTTAACTCACTGAGCTACACCAGCCAAGGAGGATTGTATATTTTATTTGTTGTACAATATGATGTTTCTAATATACCTATACATTGGGAAGTGATTTCCACAATCAAGCTAATTAACATTTCCATCACCTGATGTAGTTGCTTTTTTTTTTTTGTGACGAGGACACTTAAGGTCCACTCTCAGAAAATTTTAAGTATACAATACAGTATCCTTAACTATAATCATCATGCTGTACGTTAGATCTCCAGAACTTATTCATCCTTCATAACTGAAACTCTGTGCCCCGTTGACCAACAGCTCCTTATTTCCCCTGCTCCCTAGCCCCTGAACAGCCCCATTTTACTCTTTGCTTCTATGACTTGGACTTTTTTAGATGCCACATAAAAGTGATATCATGCAGTATTTGTCTTTCTGTGTCTGGCTTATTTTACTTAGCATAATGTTCTCTGGGTTCATCCATGTTATTGCAAATGGAAGGAGTTTCTTCCTTTTTAAGGCTAAATAATATTCTATTATAATTGTATGCATACAACATGTTTCCTTTATCCATTCGTCTGTTGATGCATGCTTAAGTTGTTTCCATATCTTAGCTGTAGTAAATAATGCTGCAGTAAACATGGAAGTGCATACCCCAAAGTGGGATTGTTGGATTACATGGAGTTAATTTTTAATTTTTTGAAGAATCTCCACACCATTTTTCATAGTGGCTGTTCCAATTTACATTCCCACCACCAGTGTCCAAGGGTTCCCTCTTCTCCACATCCTCTCCAACATTTGTTACCTTTTTTTTTATAATAGCCATTCTAACAGGTGTGAGATAATATCTCACTGTGGTTTTGATTTGCATTTGCATTTCTCTTTTTAAAAAAATATTTTATTTATTTTTAGACAGAGGGGAAGGGAGGGAGAAAGAGAGGGAGAGAAACATCAATATGTGGCTGTCTCTCATGCCCCGCCACCCACCGAGGATCTGGCCTGCAACCCAGGCATGTGCCCTGACTGGGAAATGAACCGGGGACCCCTTGGTTCACAGGTTGGCACTCAATCCACTGAGCCACACCATCCAGGGCATGCATTTGCATTTCTTGGTGATTGGTAATGTGAGCTCCATTTCATATAACTCTTGGGCATTTATATGTCTTCTTTGAGAAATGTCTATTCAGGGTTCTTTGCCTGTTTTAAATCAGGATATATATATATGAGTTCCTTGTATGTATTAGATATTAGCCTATATCAAATGTATGGATTGGAAATATTTTCTCCTATTTCATAGATTGTTTCTTCATTGTGTTGATTGTTTCCTTTGTTGAACGGAAGCTTTTTAGTTTGATGCAATCCCACTTGTCTATTTTTGCTTTTATTGTCTGTGCTTCTCAGGTCATATTAAAATCAAATCATTGCTATGACCAATACCAAGAAGCTCTTCCCTGTATTTTCTTCTAGTAGTTTTATAGTTTCAGGTCTTCTATTTGTCTTTCATCTATTTTGAGTTGACTTTTGTGTATGGTATGAGGTCAGTGTCCAATTTCATTCTTCTGCATCTGAATATCCAATATCCAATTTTTCCAACACCTGTTACTGTAGAGACTGTCTTTACCTCATTGTGCGTTTTTGGTACCCTCATCAAAGATTAGTTGATCGTAAACGTGTGAATTTATTCTTGCACTCTCTATTCTGTTCCACTGGTCTATTTGGAATCAGGAGGTGTGTTGCCTCCAGCTTTGTTCTTTCTGCTCAAGATTACCTTGGCTGTTTGGGGTCTTTTGTGGTTCCATATGAATTTTAGAATCGTGTCTGTAAGGGAATGTGGGCTGAAGACCTCCTATTCTGCCATCTTCCTGACGTCACTTCTCTGTAGGTTTTTCTTCCTGTGGTGTCTTTGTCTGGCTTTGGTATCAGGATAATGCTGGCCTGTTAGAATGAACTTGTGAGTGTTCTTTCCTCTTTGATTTTTGGAAGAGTTTCAGGAGAACTGGTGTTAATTCTTCTTTAAATGTTTGGTAGAATTCACCAGGGAAGATATCTGGTCCTGGCTTTTTATTGGGACTTTTTTTTTTAAATTACTGATTCAATCTCCTTAATTTTAATGGTCGATTTCTTCACAACTCATTCTTGGTAGGTTGTATGTTTTTAGGAATTAATCCATTTCTTGTAGGTTATCCAGCTCGTTGGCATACAGCTCTTTCAGCTTCTTGTGAGAATGTATGTGATTGCATTTAGGGCCCGCCCTGACAATACAGAATCATCTCCCCCAGCTCAAGATTCTTAACTTAATCACATATGGGCTGAATTGTGTTCCCCCCAAATTCATATGTTGAAGTCCTAACCCCAGTACCTCAGAATGTGGCCGTGTTTGTTGTTAAAGTCTTTAAAGAGGCAATAGGTTAAAATAAGGTCACTAGGGCGGAACCTAGTCCAATAAAACCGATGTCCTTACAAGAAGAGTTTAGGACAGAAATGTACTGAGGGAAGACCATTTGAGGACATGGGGAGAAGATGGCCGTCTGCAAGCCAAGGAGAGATGTCTCAGAAGGAACCAACTCTGCCAACATCTTGATATCGGACTGTGAGGAAATAAATTTCTGTTGTTAAAACCACCCAGTCTGTGGTCCTTTGTTGTGGCAGCTCAAGCAGATGAATACAGTAATATTTATAAGGCTCCAGGGATTCGAAATTGGATATCTTTGCGGCTATTATCAGCACATTATCTCTCTACCAGAGTGTATAACTAATGAAAGCAGGGAGTTTATCTATTTTGTTCTTAAAGCTGTGTCTATCCTCAGGGAGTTTACATTTTGGTATGGAGGGTCAGATGATAAAAAAAGAAGGAAGTCCGCTTTGTCACTTAGGTGCTCTGGAGAAAAAAAGGCAGGGGCGTGTGAGAGGCTGCTGCACAGGGAAGGGTGCACTTTGCTGTTTTAGAAAGAGGATAGGGAAGGACCTTCTGAGAGGGTGACGTTTGAGTTAAGACCTGAAGGAAATGAGGGAGCCAAGCATGTTGATAGCTGAGGAGAGACTCCTGGCAGGAGAGACAGCAGATGTGGCAGCTTGCAGTGGGGGGCCTGCTGCCTACAGAATGAACAATAGGGTCCATGTAACCACGTGGCCTGCTGGAGGGCTGAGAAGCAGGATGTGAAGTCAGGGCAGCTGGTGCAACTCAGGTAGGGGCTTCTAGCCATGGAAAGACTGCTGGCTTTGCGCCTGAAAGCGAGATGAGAGCCACTGCAGGATTTTGAGCAGATGCATGACCTGAACTGACTTAACTTTTGGGAGGATTGTTTTGGCTACTCTGTGGAGAGAAGGCCTCTTGGAGAGCCAGGGATGAATCAGGGAGCCCACTTAGGAAGCTGTCAGTAATTCAGGCACTAGCTGATGGCGGACCAGAGCATGACCCTTGGAGGTTGTGAGAAGTGGCTAGACTGTGGGTGTCTACTGAAAGTAGATTCACCACAGGATTAGCTGGTCAGTCTGCTATGGGGAGTGGGACGAGAGGACTCGATGGCTCCAAGCTGCCAGCCTGATCCGGCTGCTCATTTACTGAGCTGAGGAAGGCTGGGGCTGGGGGTGGGCATGGGGACCGTGCTATGCAGGGATGAGACTTCCACGTAGAGATGTTAAGAAATGTTAAGAAGTGTGCAGCTCAGGGTAGAGGTCTATGCCTTGAGGTGTCAGTTTGGGAGTCGCCAGTTCATAGATAGTATTTAAAGCCATGAATCATAAGAAACCAAAGCAGGGATGCCCCCACCTGGGGTTGGCCAAATTTTGGAGGCCAGAGAACTTAAGAGGGATCAGAAAGGGATATTTTTGTTGAAGAAGTAAACAAATGAATAAATGATTGAATGGATCTCCTTTGCTACTATTCAATCAAGTTGTCCCTTCTCACGGATTATCACAGCAGCCCCTCATGGGTCTTTATGAACCCACCCCCTACCAACTTCGGATCCTTCCTCCATCTTTCTGATGCCACTGGGGCATTCTTACTGTCCTGCCCTCTAGGCCTTCACACAGGCTGCTCTCCCTGCCCCAAAGGCACGACCCTCCTCCTGCTTTATTCTTTGTGTGACAAATTGCTCTTTGTGCTCTATTACTCTCTAGGAAGCTACCTCTGAGCATCATCCCATCCCTTTTCTCTTCTCAACCCAACTCCCTCTGGCACTCCGGTGGGCCCTGTGAACAAATACAAGATAGTTCAGTCTGCCGACTCCACCCACACTGCCGACAAACAGGTCCTGTGCCACCCTTCCGGCTGAGGAGTGTGTCACTGGACACGGGGTCCGCCCTCAGGAGGCCACAGGTGGCATGAGACCATGTGGTTCCTGGAAGTGAATTTGGTGGTTTGGGGAAGGAATTCCAGAATCTGGTGTCCAGAATAGTCTAGGAGAGAGTTGCAGGCATGTCCTCAGGCCCCATGGATTTCTGGCCCCAAAGGGAGGGGGATGTCCCTGGGGATGGGTACACCCAAGAGTGGCACTGGGTCTCCCAGTGCAGCCTACAGGATGACATTTGTTCTGTTTTATAAAGCAGTGCAGTGGTTCCCTGCATGGCTGTGCTTGAGAGTGGATGCTTCAGAGGAAAACATGCCTTCTAGTTTTCTTAGGCAGGACCATCTTCTCCTCTCCGTGTCGCTGTTCACCAAGGCCAAGGGTCTGGTCTGGATAGAAGGGTCCCTTTTGTTCACTCCACCCCTCCAGCCACACCCTTAGTGCTCGGTAGCCCCCCACCAGGCCCTGTGTTCATTTCAGTCTTGTGGGGCAAGGGCTGGGAAAGGTGTGGCTGGGCAGGTGAGTCCCCCTCCGGAGGACACCCGCTGTGGGCAGGTGTGTGTGGGGCTGGCTGGCCTAGCTTCCCCTACAGAGAGGCTTAGGCTTAATTGTTAAAGGACAGCCTGAACTTGGAGAAGGACCATGCACCAGAAGCCAATGGCAGGGGACTCTGGTAAGCAGCCCTCCAAATACACCTTGAACAGTGGAGGTTCCCCAAGGCCAAGCAAGCCCTGTTTCCTTGCCTGGGGCAGGAGCTGCCAGCAGACGAGGGCTTACTTACAAAGGAGGCCAAGACGCAGTTTCCTTTAAAATGTTTTCATTTATTAGTCTTTTTTGAAGCAGTTAATTCTCTTTTCTTATTTAAAAAAAATGTGTGTTTCATCCAGAGTTATACCAAAGTGATTAAAATGAATTTTCTTCTGGGGTTATAGCTCCCCAGATCAGAAAAAAAAAATATATATATATATTTTTTCAATTAACCACAAAAGTAAAACCAAGAGAAAACATCAACAATCAAAAATAATCCCCAAATATCCAGGACAAAAAATAAAATATTTATTGATCTATCACAGCCAGACACAAAGAGATGGGCGGGGCGGGGCGGGGCGGGAAGTGCTGTGAAGTACAGTGGCTCGAGGGAGGGACGGGGGATACAGTACTGCGTGGGGGAAACCCAGGTTTGCGAGGGGGTTCCTGCGCCCCAGCTGGCACAGCCCCCACACCCCGGGCCCCTTCGTAGGGGTGTGTGGAGTGGGGCGAAGGCAGGGCACAGGCTGCCATGACAGGTTAACCGGGTAGATGGTGGGGTGCCCGGCCAGCTTGTGGTGCCAGGCAGTTAAATGGGGACAAGGATGGATGGATGGATGGATGGATGGACAGATGGGCGGATGAATTCCACAAGAGAAAGAGGGCTATTTGTTTCGGGGTTCTTCTGATCTGAAGGTGCCTGGGGCATGGGGAATAGCGACTGGTGGGGGGAAGGGGCATTAAAGGGGCCAAGAGATGGTGTGACCGAATGCATCCTGAGGTTTTTCGATGATTGGGTACCAACTGGACCGCAGCCAGGGGTGGGTCCTGGTGGGCAGGGGGAGGTAGGACTGCCCACAGAGTGTCTGCACCATTTTCAGGGGAGCCCTAGGGAGGAGGCTTCCCCGGGGGGCTGCCCTTCCCTCCTCCCTCCCCCAGGAAGATGAAGCACCAGCACTTAGCACCAAGTTCCCCTGGAGGTGCAGAGTGTATGGAGGGAGCACCTTGGTGGGAAGGGGGTGGGGGCAGGGGGCCAAGCCCACCCACTCTTTGCCTCTGAAGTAGGGGGCTTCCCGGGGCCCACTTGGCCACTGTTCTCTTGTTTCCTTGTCCTGTGGATTTCCAAGTCCGCCCGGCCAGCCCTGTCCCCTCCAGAGGTGGGGACTTAGGAGGGGGCGTGGGGGGGTGGGTCACAAGGGTTTACATTCTCCACCAAGCAGTAGCACCAACGTTGATGAGGTCGTGAGTCAGGGGTCCTGGGAAGCTCACTTTCTCTTCCGGCCACAGGATTTCCCCAGGCAGGCCCCACCTGGGTGGGGGAGGCATACGCGACACTTAGTCCAGCCCCTCCTCCTTGCTGCTCAAGCCACTGCCCGCTGACCAACATCATCGCAGCGGGGAACAGGGGCTCCAAGAAGCCACCAGAAGCCTGGACTGCACCACACTCATTGTACAAACTCCCACCAGACAGGTGGGCGGGACCAGGGCTCAAGATGTGGTTGATGAAACCAAGGCGCAGAGAAGGGAAAAGGCCAGGGGGCCAGGGGCCAGGTCCCGGAAGGAATGGGCCTGGACAAGCTCCCCATACTCATGAGTTCAACGCATCTGGGAAGCCTTTAGCGAGTGACTCAGGGCAGCCCCCCTCAAGGGAAACGGTGTGGTAGAGAAACGTGCGGGTGCCTCAGACAAGTGAACAGAGGCCCTTGCAAGAGAGGGAGAGAGTCTTACTCATCCACAGTCAGTGGCTGACCTGGGATGGGAACCCAGAACTCCAGCCCTCTCCTTGGGAGGGTCTGATTGGTAAACCTTGTTTCTAATCAAGGCAACACTGTCTGGTAGTAGGGCTCCTGAGTAGTTCCTATCCCTTTGGGAGATAGGCATGGCTTGTTACCGCCACCTGGTGGCAGTGAGGAGCCAAGTGGGGCAGGCACGGGCATCTCTGTGAGGCTCAACCCGGCTGTTTGGAAAAGCAGTGGGGTAGGGCCACAGGCATCACTGGGCACCCGGGAAGGGTCAGGCTGCTCTTGCCTCTGCTCTCCCAGCCCTGGCCTTGCCTCGGCTGCCTCATCTGTGTAGCAGGAAGCAGGTGGGGGTGGAAGGGAATCCATAGTCGGCGCTACCGCAAGGGGTGGAGCTGGGGCTTTTTTGGGTCTCCTTCAGGTGTTCCTGGAACTCGGGAGGGAGGTGGTGATCAGGACCCAGCCACACACTTCCAGAGGCACATGTGCATTTTTGAGCAAAGGTGTGGCTCAGTGCCAGGTAGTGGCCTCTGCCTCCTCTGCCAGCCTGGGCAGCCTGGGTCCCCCTACCACCCTTCAGATCCCCTAATCTAGGGCTCCCCTTGTCTCATCCATTCTTTCTCTGTCTCTGCTCCTTTGAGCTCTTCCCTCCTCCTCCTCCCTTCTCTTTCCCTTGGCTCCTTTCTGCAGGGCGTGTGTGGCAGCAGGGAGCTGGGGAATGCTAGGCCTGGCCCAGCCCGGGTGAGCATGAAGGGCCCTGGGCCTACTCCCAGATCTGATCATCTGTGTCGGAGGCAGAAGAAGGAATGGGTGAGGTGTCCAGCTCCTCCAATCTCCCCGCTCCCTGCCAGGCCTAGCCTGTGAGCCCTCCTGGCAGCATGGGCCTTGCCTGAGGGGGCCACACTCTGGGCTTAGGTGCTCAGAGCCCTGGCTCTGTCTCAGTCACTGCGTGACCTCAGGCGAGTCCCTGGTGCTCTATGGACCTCAGTTTAGCCCATTTGGAACATGGTGTTCTAGAAAAGCTGATGCTCCCTGGCCTTGCAAGGGAGGAAGGAAAGAGTCAGGGGGAGACTAGCCCGGAGTAACTGAGGTTATGGGGTTTGTCCTGGGGCTTAGCTCAGGCCTCCTGAGCAAGAGATGAAGCAGGGGAGGAGAAGGATGGAGCCAGAGCTGTAGCACAGGGCCCGGGGCAGGAAGCGAGGGCATACCTGGGAAAATAGGGGATACTCCGAAGCCAGGTCTTGCTCCTGCAGGAGGAACTTGTGGTTAGCATGGGGCAGGCCCCAGCTCTGGCCTTGTCCTGTCTTCCTCTCTGCCCAGCACCACCTCCTCCCCATCCTCCATAGCCAGAGTGGCTTTCTCCACAAACCTTGTCCCTGCCTGGCACCCTGGTTTGGGGCCCTGCCCGAGGCCCATGGGGCAGCCCTGACTGCTTTCCCTGGGATGTTTCCACTCTGTGACTGCCCCCTCTACCCTCTTGCTCATGTCCTTTTGCTAGCTGCAGCTCTAGGATTTCCCCTGCCGGTGCAACAGGCCTTCTCTGGACCCGGGCAGAGCTGATGATTTCACAGCAGAGATGGTCCCTACCTGCACCTGGGAATGGCCTGGCAGCTCCTAGGACTCCTCCAAGGCCAGCAGCACCTGAGAAGAGGGCAGAGGGGGTTTGGGACAAGGCACAGTCTAAGGGGCCCTGAGCACCCTCTTCGGGTTCTGGGGTCAAGAGAATCCTGGACAGGCTGTCATGGGGGCTTCAAGCAGGATGGAGGCCTGAGGTTGGTGAGATGGGGTGGTCAGGATGGGGAGTATTAGTGGCCTTCAGGCCTGGGCAGGAGGAGGGCAGCAGGGGGCGACTCACCATATTTGGCTGCTTTAGCAGCTGCAGCTGGGGACACACCTGGGGAGATGGGGCACATGAGGGCTCAGGAATACGCCTTCCCTCCCAGTCCTGTCCCTCTTCTGTTCTGTCCCCATTTTACCCTCAGCCCACAGACTTGTCCTTCCACCCCTCCTTCATCCATCTTTCCGAAAGTCTTTATTAAGTCCCTCCTGTGTGTCCAGTCTCATGGTGCACACAGGAAGAGACTTCAGGCGGGTTTGTGTAGGGAGATGCAATGATGCCCCAAGGAAGAGTGAAATGTCAGCACAAGGCCCGCCAGGACAGCGGAGGCTTTGGACAAGTGACTCCCTCCACGCTCTGGTTTTCTTCTCTAGCAAATAGGCAAGGCCACCATTATCCTAATGAACTCCCACTGGAAGCAGTCATGCGAGTTGAAGGAAAGAGGAGAGGGAGAAGGTGGGATCCCAGCTGCAAGAAGCTGCCTGGCCTCTGCTTGCTCAAGGACCCCTCTGAGTGCTGTGGGAGCCCAGGAATGGGGCCGGCCCACCACACGCTTGAGTGGTGGGTGAAGTGGGGATGGGGCGGGGGCAGAGGAGACAACTGGAGCAAAGTGTGGCAAGGTGGGAAGGAAAGTCTCTCTGTCTGTCTGTCTGTCTCTCTCTCTCTCTCACACACACACACACACACACACACGCACACAGCATAAACTCACTGATTTCTGAACAGCCCCTTACCTCCAAGGCCCCCAACCCCTGGGACAACTCCACCAGGCCCAAGCCCTCCAAGTCCCAGTCCTCCGGCTCCAAGCCCACCAGGTCCGAGCCCACCAGCTCCTGCGAGGCCTGTGGAGAGAGCTGTGTGTTAAACCCGCCCAGTGGGCCCCTGCTGATCATCTGTGGAGAGCTGGACTTTTCATCCCGGGACCCAGGTGGAGCCTGAGCTTCCAGGGCCTTTGTGGGCACCAGGGGGCCAGGAGGTGGGCTGGGCCTTAGGGAGACGATGCCCCTGAGGGCTTTAGGGGCAGGTCAGGGAATAGTGCTGCACGGTGCACGGTCAGTCTGAGGCTCCCCAAACCCTGGGACCTGGTGGCAGCGCCCACCTCCACACAGTGCTCACCAAATTGGGCAGCTTTGGCAGCAGCCTTGGTGGCAGCAGCCACGGCAGCAGGTCCAGCTCCTGGGGACACAGAGGGAGCTCAGAAAGCCATGCTCCATGGATCAGTCTCCCTCCCTGCCCAGCGCGCCCTGGGGTTTCGACTCACCCGGCACACCACCTGGGACCCCTACTCCACCGAGCGCCCCAGGCACTCCAAGGCCTCCAGGCACTCCAAGGCCTCCAGGCACTCCCAGCGCCCCAGGTACTCCTGCTCCTGAGGAGAGGAGGTAGAGGGTCAATCCCCTCATTTCTGAAGGACAGAGTCTTCCTGACCCAGGGACATTAGCAGTCAAGCAGACAAGTGGTTGAGGTCATGTGACCAGTGGAAGGAGCACTGGACAGAAGGCCATTCCCAGACACCTGGGCCCGTGTCTGTGACCAATCAGGCAAGAGGCTCCCTGGAGCCTCAGCCCACCCATTGTTTTCTCCACCCCCCTGGGCTAGCACTAGAGCCGCAGGTGGTCACAAGTGATAGCCACACGCAGCCTGCCGAGGGAAGAAGACTAGTCTCAGGCTCTGACAGCCCTGAGTTCAAATCCTGACTTTTCTACTCATTAGAGCTATCACCTCTCTAGGCTCCAGAGCTGCGCCTCCCTAGAGCAGGTGAGGATCCTTAGCCCACTCACCCTGCAGGTGTTTGGAGAGGAAAAGAGGGCGACATCTGTAAACATACTCTGAGTTTTGAAGCACTGTCCCGAGCAGAGTTGCTGGGAATAGCAGCAATAGGAATTCCACAGTTCTCAATGCTTCTCACAGTTAGCATGCTTATTATTCATTGCAACAGGAAAGGTGGGTACTAATGTCATCCCCATTTTGCAGGTGAGAAAACTGAAGCACAGCAGAGGTTAAGCAATATGCTCAAGGTCCCACAGGCAGGAAATGGCTCTGGAGCCTGTGCCCTTAACTGCTTTGTTTCCCTGGCAATGTCTGCTAGACTCAGGCTGACAGAGCAGCCAGCAAGGAACAGGAGAAGGGCCTGTGGGTCACCAGGCCTGCCAGGGGTGGGGGCTGAGGAAGCCGGGATTTTCCGAGGTGGAAACTGGCCCCAAGTGGACTGGCCGGGGGCTGGTTGGTGTTTCCCTAGCAGAGGCCCTGGCCTGGCTCCCAGGAGGCCAGGAATTCAGGGGCCACAGACAGTGTAGGTCTGGCCAGCCAGGGCTGCTGCGCGCCAAGTGGAGGGGCAGGCATGTCTGCCACGTCCTCGTGGCTCGTGGCAGGCGCAGTCATGCTGACAGGGAGGTGGGTGGGGGACCGGGGCCTTTGCTGGCTAGGAGGCAGAAGCCGCTAGCTGGCAGCAGCCCTGGCCCCTCTGTGGCCCTGAGGCCCGTGAAACTGTGATGACCAGAGGTGCCTTAGGGACCACGGTCTTCTCCAAGGTAGAACTGCCTCCAGGAAGGTTGAAAATGTGAGGGGCGTGTTTGGTTGTCCCAGGGCTGGAGGCTCAATAGGCATTTGGGAGGCAGGAGCCAGGTCTGCTAAGCTGTCCTGGATGTGTCCTAGAAACTGCCTTTTTCCATCCTGACCATCCCAGCCCTGTGCTGCAGGCTCCAGACATGGGGCCCTGGGCCGGTGGGAGGGGAGATGGGTGACCAGGTGCTGCCAGGGATGATGGGGGGGCAGTGGAACCAACCATGGTGGCCAGTGTGGGGAGTACTCACCGTATTTGGCTGCTTTAGCGGCAGCCAGAGATCCAGGTACTATAGAGAAAGGGAGAGGGAAACGTGGGGTGGTCAGTAGCTAAGCTCTGTGCTTAAGGGTTCTGCTTCCCCCTGAAAGCCCTCCTTGCCTTCCCTGGCCTTCTTTGCTTCTCTCAAAACCCTGAAGCTGTGGCTTCCCAGCCAGGAGCTCACCCTGCCAGGTAGACCTCCAGTGTCTAACCATGCCTCTGCCAGTCTGCTCTGGGGGTGCTTGAGGGCTGAGCTGTGCCTCCCCCTCCCATCTGCCCCTCCCATCCCCTTCAGGTCCGGTGTGGTCTGCCTGAGGATGGATGCAGAGCAGGGTCAGTAACCACCAGGCGAAGAACTGAAAGCTCCCAGTGGCCCCTGCCGTAGTGCACTGCTGAAGGGGAGCCAGGCTGGCCCACCCATAGACACGGAGCCCAGGGACCTCCAGCTTCCTCCCTTGGGTGATGGGCCCCTTTCTGGTTTGGAGGCCGGTAACCCCTTCCCTGGTGAGGTAGCAACTGTGACATCTGTCAGCCCAGGACATCCTTGCCTGGCCTGTCCCACATCAGTTACTCCAGGCATCTCTGCCTGCTCAGGAGAACCTAGTGGGGAACTTACTATGAGCCCAGGGAATTTACTAGGTGCTGGGGGTTGTGCTGGAAGGGGAGAGGTCTCACTCCTCTGAGCTCAGGGGTCATTTCTGCTCAGCCTCGAAGGGCCCTCACCTGCCCCAAAGCCAGGAACACCAGCGCCAGGCCCAAATCCAGGAACTCCAACACCAGGCCCAAATCCGGGAACTCCAGCACCAGGTACAAATCCAGGAATGCCAGCACCAGGTCCAAACCCAGGAACGCCAGCAGGAAGGCCAGCTGCAGCCCCTGGGAAAGATCAGCAGTAGGGTGGTCACAGCAGGCACGGAGCATGCCCCCGAGGGGGTGTCCTGCCCAGGGAGCTGAGTCAGGCCCCAAGGGAAGGGGACCAGGCCCCCTTAACCCACCCTCTTCGCTGCCACTAGAATGGCCTTCCTGAGACTCCCACTGAACGCCAAGTCCAGCCCCTTCTCCAGCCGGTATTCAGGGCTGCACGCTCACTACACCACCTTCTTTTCCACCCTAACCTCCCACTCTTACCCCTTGGATGAGCTCATCTGATGCTCTCAACAGCCTTCTGCAGTGGATGTCATTAGCGCTCACTTGTGCACGAGGACAGGAAACTCAGAGGCCAGGCACTCAGTTAGTATGAGGCCTAGGATTCTAACCCAGGCTCCCTTACACTAAATCCTCTTTCCCAAACCCTCCGCCTACTCCCTTGGGGATCCCCCAGTCTGTATAGTAGGCCTGAGAAGCTGCATATTGTGGGGCGCAGTTCCTGCTTGGGTTGTGCCGGGCCAACCTGGGCTTGGTCGGGGGAGGAGGGAAAGCCAGGCAGGGCACTCACGGAGCTGGGCTTTGGCGGCCAACTTAGCAGCAGATTTGGCTGCTCCTGGCACCCCTGCTCCTGGAAAGAGAGGGGAGGGGCATCAGGGATGTCACCCATAGAGGATTCAGAGGCTCCTCAGGCCCACTTTCTCACACAGCTCACCTGCAACACCGCCGGGGCCAATGCCAACGCCGGGAACTACACCAGCACCGGCGCCAATGCCAACGCCAGGAACCACGCCAGCGCCAGGGCCTAACCCTACAAGTGAGAAGAACAGATCCTTAACCCGATCCCAACCAAGATGGACAGAAGCTAATGGGAAGAGCAGCGAGCTGGGAATCAGGAGCCTTGGGTTTCCATCCCACGCGGGGCACAGAACGGCTGTGTGATCTTGGAAAGATTATTTTCCCTTGATGCGTCTCAGTGTCCTCACCCCTAATGTGAGACACGTGTAGGATCAGGAGTTCTTAACCTCTGGAGGCACAAGGACCTGTTTGAGACTTCTGAGGGTAATGGAGGCAGAGTTATGTAGTAAAGGGTGTTCTGCAAGACAGACATGGGTTCAAAGCTCAGCTCAACCACCATTTAGCTGTGTGACAATGGGCAAGTTATTTAAGCTCTCAGAACCTCAGTTGCCACATCTGCAAAATGGAGATAATGGTTCCAACTTTGTAAACTTGCTGTAAAGATCGCCTCAGCAAATGGCAGCTTTACAAAAAAAGGGGTCATTTTTCATACGTGAGTTTAGGGGTCAGTGGACCCGAAATTAAGATTTCTGTGGCCTAGACAGCCCTACATCTTCTGATCTGAATCTTGCTGCCCACAGGTCCCTAAAGCCAAGGTGTGCAGGTGCCCTGGCCCAGGCCTGGCCGACAGCTGGGCTCTGCGTCAGGGCTACTGCCATTCACTATGTTCAGGAAGGTGGAGGCAGCTGAGGCTGCCCGGGGGGCCCTCAGATGCATTGAGAGTTGGAGAACCTTGTCAGGGAACAAGAAATCTTGCTACCAAGAGAGTGGGAACCAGAGGAGCCCAACTTGAGGTCCGGAAGTGGGGCGGGCCCCAGCTAGACTTGGGGGCAGCAGGGGCTTTGGGAAGGGTGGGGAGATTGGTCCTGGGGGGCCTCCTCAGGGCCTGTTCTCACTTTGCTTTCCTGATCAGAGACTTTACCCACTCCCTAAAAGTGGACAGATGCATCAAAAGGCCCACAGTGAGAATGTGACAGCTTGAGGGGGCTCCCAGACCCCAGAACAGGGGCCATGAGAGAGCAGTGCTATAGGATGAGCACCGGGAGCAGAACTGGGGTAGGACACTTACCAAATTGCGCAGCTTTAGCGGCTGCTGCAGCTGCTGCAGCTGCTGGGGTCCCGGCACCTGGAAGGGTGAAGAGAGGGGGTTGGGGAGGGGGTCTTCTATACCCCTCCTCATTCTCCCCCACCCCCATTTTGGAAAGACCTCCCAGAGTCCCCCTCGGGGGAACTATCCCCTCTCCCAGCAGACCCTCTCTGGGGCTGCCTCTTCACGCTGGACACAGAGAGAGAAGTATGCAGAGCCCAGGCTGAGTTGGGCCGCCTGGGCTCCAGGCCCACTCTGAGGGTGGCCCACTAGCTGCCCCGGGCACACTCCTTCCTTGAAAGCAGCCCACGGACTGCAACAGTCTAGCTTGGACTATGGTGGTGGCAGCCCAAAGCTGTGACTGGCAGAGGCCTAGGTCCTTTCCAAGCCTTTGCTTCAGATATCTGTGACGCATTCTGCTAAAGATGATGTTAATTTTAAAAAATCTTCATTGTGCCTGTATCTAAAACTATTAGAGGAAATATCTCATTTTGGAGGGAAACTCAAAAGGGGAATTTTGTCCCAGAAAGAAGAAGGAATCTAGAAGAGAAATCTTCTGGTAGGAAAAAACAACCAAGGAAGGTTGTAACTTCATCTCAGTGTATCTCCTAATTTCTTTCCTTTGGCCTGCAACTGGTGGAAGATAATGCAGGGGAACCAAAGGGTGACACACGCCCTTCCAGATGGTCAGCAACAGAAAGGACCCTAAGGTAAATGAGGCCACCCCACTCTGACAGAGCAGAGCTCTGCTGCTCAGCTGGTTGGCAACCGGATGTCCTGAGCATCCCTGAGGGAGTGACTTGCCAGGTTTGTTCGGCAGACTGGAATCCCATAAGTAGTCTTCCCTCCAAAGTAGGGGACATTGCTTTCCCTCCTCCCCATCTCTGGGCTCAGTCTTGCCATCTTTAAAATGGTGCACTTGACCTGGGTCAACTCCAGGGCCCCTTCCATGAGACAAACCAAGCCTGACTCTGGGTTGGGGACACAGCTCACCTGGCACCCCTCCAGCGCCTGGCACACCTGGTACTAAACCTCCAACGCCTGGCACCAGCCCTCCCAGGGCTCCTGCTCCTCCAGCACCTAGAGGAGTAAAGGACGAACGTCTAGCTGTGCCCCTTGAAGCTCCCCTTCCTTGAGGGAGCAGAGGGGTAGGGGTGGGGAGGGGACCAGAATGGCTGCAATGAGCACCTTCAACTCACTGGTTTGCGGTGGGGTGATAAGCGGGGCACCAATAATCCAAATGATGGGGAGTTGAAAAGGGCAGAAAAGTTCAGTGCAGCTTTGGAAGATGGGATCAGGGGCTTCCAATCTTAGCGCAAGCCATTTCTGACCTGGAGGCCTGAGTGTGAGCTTGCTCTGTCCTCATGCTGGGGAATTGCTCCGAGCTCAGAGCCTGAGCCCCAGAGCAGGGCAGGGCTGGGGTGGAGAGGAGGAGAGGGTGCTCCCCAGGAGAGAAGAATGCTGCCCTGGGCATGGGGGCATGCAGGGTGGGGACACGTACCAAACTTGGCTGCCTTAGCGGCTGCTGCCCCAGCTGCAGATACAAGAAAATGAAAGAGATTCTTAGAAACTTCGTTGGACCCCAGTGGGGCTGTGCTGATTGCTCTCCTGTCCAGAGAGGCACTTCAGGCCCTCCCTGTGCTCTCCCCAACTTCCCCCTGAGCACACTGAAGCCCAGTCAACACTCTCCCACTCCCCCTAGAGCCCTACAGAAGAGAAGCCCCCATGCCTTCTCCCCGTTTCCCCAGATAGAGCTAGGGCTCACGGGAAATGCCAGGGACAGCTCCAGGAATGGCTCCAGGGATGGCTCCAGGGATGGCTCCAGGGACAGCTCCAGGGACTCCAGGGACAACTCCAGGGACAGCTCCAGGAATGGCTCCAGGAACAACTCCAGGGATGGCTCCAGGGACAACTCCAGGGACGGCTCCAGGGATGGCTCCAGGGACAGCTCCAGGGATGGCTCCAAGACCTGGAAAGCCCCCAGCACCAACCCTGTGAGTGGGAATGCCTCCAACTCCCACTCTGGTTCCGCCCCTTTGGAGGGAGGAGAATTGGATAGAAGAGGAGCTCAGTGAGAGAGACTGGGAGGGTGCTGGGGGATGCTGGTGGGCTGGGGAAGTGGGTGCAAGCCTCACCCAAATCTGGTCCTTGAAGGACAGTAAACCATAGAACACCTGGGCCCCTACCAGCATTTTCTAGGAGCCTTTATTGATAACCAGCTCCCCGACCCCAGCCCCAGCATTTCCCCAACCCTGCTCTGATTGGGATAGGACCCCTTTGGTGACTATGGGGAGGATGTGGGCAGGTCCCATTTCCCCAGCCAGGCTCAGGCTTCATGGAGAGGGGCCCTGGCTGGGGCAGGGAAGGTCAGAGACACGGTTCCCACTGGGAATGCCATAGAGGACTCTCCCATCACTCAGCTCCATGGCCTCATGGTGGGAGTCCACTGGGAAGACATCATCCTTGGGCCCAACAGGTCCAACTTCCCAGCTCTGCCAGTGACTTGCTAGGTAACCCTGGCCAAGCTATGCCCTTTCTCTGGCCGGAACAGGGTAGGATGAAGCACAGCTATCAGCACACTCACCATATTTTGCTGCTTTGGAGGCTGCTTTAGCAGCTGCAGCTGGTGACACAGCCCCTGGAGAGACCCAAGCAGACCCAAGTGATTAGGAGAGCATGGATGATAAATGCTCAATATGTGTTCACTTTTCACTCATCTGTCCAGTCTAACTCTATCAAGCCAATCCAAGGATGTCTATTTATCTATCCACCCACTCACATCTCCATCTATTCATCTGTGTACTTAGCCACCTATTCATCCACCCACTTACCTACCTGCTACGTCTCTCCATTTTTTTGTCTATCCTTAGACTTTAACCACTCAGCCACATATCTTTCTGTCCATTCATGCACCCATCTCTCCAACCATTTATTCATTCATCTGCCCATTCATCAAACTATCCATCTAGCCATCCATTTTGCACTTGTCCCCTACCCACCTCCTCCTCCAATCATGTGCTACTCATCCATCCATCCACCATCCATCAGTCTGTTCATCCATCCATCCATGCACCCACCCATCATTCTAATCACTTATCTAGTCCCTCACTTGCTTTTCCACCTGTCTTTCCATCTACCCATTCATCTCCCCATCTACCATTTTACCCATGTATGTATTCATTCATGTATTCATCCATCCTTGTATCTGCCCATTCATTCTCTTATCAATCAACTTCTCTACTCATCCACATGGGCATTCACCCACATACCCAGCTGCCCAGCTGCCCATCTATCCATCCATCCACCTACCCACCCATTTACCCACCAGTTACTGAGCAACTATTTAGCTAAGGGCTGAGAACATAGAGATGACAGAGACATGCTTCCTCCCCCCAGGATCACACTGACAGCCAGAGGTGAGTTGGAGAAGATAATGCTGGCAGCAACTAGTTAGGATCTTGTTATAACCCAAGGGAGAGAAGATGAGTTACGGCTAAGGGTATGGGAGAAGAAGATAGATGAGTGAAGCATTAGGGAGAATCTAAAAGTCTTGGCAATAGGTTTAATATTTCTCTTACACACACACACACACACACACACACACAGCCCAGCTCATCTGGCCTACCCACAATACCTGGGACTCCAACACCTGGGACCCCAACACCTGGGACCCCAACACCAGGGACTCCAACACCAGGGACTCCAACACCAGGGACTCCAACACCTGGGACCCCAACACCAGGAACTCCAACGCCAGGAACTCCAACACCTGGGACTCCAACTCCCGGGACACCAGGTACCAAGCCTCCAGCAGCTCCTGTGGAAGGAAAGGATTGTTCTGGCCTGGACCCCATGGGACCCTCAGAGGACCTCCAAGGGCATGGCTCGGGAGAGCTGTGGGAGTGGCAAGTCCTGAGTATGGAATCCCAGGCGGGCTGGCATTGCTTACAGAGCTCTACAGGTTTGGGTCTGTGGATGGGAAGAACATGGTGTATGTCTAAAACAAGTTCAGAGCATACCACTAGAACACAGGCAGTTGGAGCAGGACTTATGGGTTGGCCTTGGGAGTAGGGTGGAAGGAGCCAGGTGCTCCACAGTGGCTCCCCCCCACCCCCCTGCTGGGCCAGTCAGTGGAGAACAACAGAGAGGGCCTGGCAGAATGGCTAGAATGGGTACGGCCATGTTTGGGGAGGTGGAAGTGAAGTTTTCACAGATGGATGAAAGCAAAGTCCATACAGCCTTAGAGGACTGAACAGGCCCCAAGGGTCTAAGGGCAGGCTGGAGCCCAGGCTTGCCTCCCCTGGGAGCACTCACCATATTTAGCTGCCTTAGCAGCTGCAGCAGCAGCTGGGATCCCAGCCCCTGGAGAGACAAGACAGCCACAGAGGGTGAAGTCTTTCCCCAGGGGGCCATCTCAAGGACACCCCACCCCTGCTGGAACAGACACTACCTGCAATGCCTCCAATCCCAGGAATCGCGCCGGCCCCTCCAATACCAGGGAGAACTCCGGCTCCTCCAGCACCTGCTGGAATGGGGACAGAGCAGATATAGCTCTTAGGGCCCCTCCTGAGGCCAGGAAGAAAGGCCACTCAGATGCTGACATTTAAACTAGCATGATCTCCTCTGGGAATGAGGCCCAGGAATCTCTGGCTGAGCCTGCTTGAGAAGGCCCCCACCCCACTGTTCATTGACTCACCCCCAAAGTGTCCGTTTCAACACGCTCATTAAGGGACTTGTATGTTTTCAGACAAATCCCATTCTAATCACTGCCACATACTGAGAAACCACAAGCGGCCGCTCCCCAGGCCAGAGGGGCCCCTGTAGGAATGTTCAAGGCTTCCTCTCCCTGTGTTCCGAAGACTCGGCCAAGTTGTAATCCAAGTGCCTGGCCGCCTGGGTCTGGCAGCCCCTTGCCGCCCTGCTCTTCTGCTCCCACATTCCACCCTTAGGGGCCTGGAGGGAGGGTCTGTGGGGCCTCCCTGGGGCAGGCCTCCAGCCTCGTCCTTCCCCCCACATTCTCATCCCCTCGGCCGGTGGGCAGATGTTTTCTGTCCCACCACAGCTACGGAAGGGCTCCCCTGGCCCTGGGGGTGAAGGCGAGGACATTAGCCCCGGTGATCTGACTCAGAACTGGGACTACCGGGGGCAGGGGGACAGATGCCCACTCTGCTCACCTCATGGGTACGGGGAAGGCCATGCCATGTCTGCCAGCCAAGCCATCATGAGCCTGAGGAGCTAGTTAAACATTTTATAGTACACACTAAATTGGTACTAAACTATTAAATTTTTAAAATACTCATATAGGTCCCACTTAAAATAATCTCTCTAACCACCGTAGTACCCATTCCCTCTGCAAGGGCTTCTTCTTCCTGTTTTAACCATGTGACAAACTCCACCTATATCTTAAGGCCTCAGTCAGTCAGTATCATTTTCTCTGAGAAGCCTTCCTGGTTTCCTTTCCCCGGTAGAAACAATATCCCCTCTCCTTGACTCCCACACCAGTGCCTCCTGTCTCCAGCAAAGCTCTCACCTGTCCCTGGTCTGTAAAATGGAGGGAGGGAGGAAGGAAGGGATGAAAGGATGGAGAGATGGAGGGTGAATAAAGGGATGGAGAGAGGGATGGATGGATGGATGGGTGGATGATGGAGAGAGGGATGGGGAAGAGTAAATGAAAGGGTGGAGGGAAGGAGGGAGGAATGGGTGCTGTTGGAAAAGCTGGGGGAATGGGGTAGGCTGGGGAGGAGCTGCCTTGTTTCATTTGCTGTGAGGCAGGCTCTCAGTGGTGACAGGGACAGAGAGGCTGGGGGGCTAGGGGCTAGCGGTGAGGGACTCCAGAAGTACTCACCAAACTTTGCTGCTTTAGCTGCTGCTGCTGCTGCAGCCTGGGGGCCAACCCCTGGGGGAGGAGAAAGACAGAGACTGAAAACTGTGCCCCTGAATCTCCACAGGCCTCCTGTTCCAGCCCTGAGAGAACCAGTGGGTGTAGGTGGGGGGGGCTTTGTAGGCATCAGAGACTGAGAGAGCTGCCCCACCCAGGATCTTTCCCCAGGAAGACTGGGGTCTGAATGCAGGGTGAGCTGGCCTGATTTCTGGAGAGACCCTGGCCCGCTCTGGAGCTCTGGAGCCTGGGTGATCATGGCCCCTTTGAAGCTGGCAGTGGGGTGAGGCTTTCCTTACCTGTCCCCGTTGGGTACCCGGCCTTGGCCGCTGCACCAGCAGCTCCTCCCGGCCCATAGCCTGTAAAACAGAGAGGCTCGCTGGGCATCCATGCAGATCTCACCGCAGCTGCCCCCCTGCCATGCCCTGCAGGGCTGGGCTGCCAGAGTCTCTACCCTGTCCCCCCCAGTCAGGGTTAAGACAAATTCAAATGTGTGTGAGGGATGGCTACTCCCATGGTACAGACTAGGACACCGAGGCTCATAGAGGAAGCTGGTTCTCCCAAGGCCTGGTGATAAGTGTGAGGGCCAGGACTGAGAACCAAGCTGTCTGAGTCCAAGTTCCACATTCCTTCCTTAGGGAATTCCCTTCCCACCCCCCCGCCCCCCCCCCCCCCGGCCCCAGCTGGTGCTCTCCTAGCTCAGGGCTGGGGCTGCAGCTTCCTTGCCAGGACCCTGCATCTGGAAAGAGCTGGTCTAGCAGGGCCGTACTCACCATAGGGCAGTTTCCCAGTGCTGTAGGGTAGTCCGTAGCCACCTGAGGAGAGAGTAGGGTGGGCTCAGGCTCTGCCACACAGCAGCCCCGTGCCTTGCTGGGCTCCCACTGCCTTGGTGGACAGATCTAGTCCCACAGTTGCAGAGGCCTAAGACCCTCCCGAGGGTCATGAGCAACTCACAGAGACTCTCGAAAGAGCAGAGGCCCTGGGTGGGAGAGGGAGATGGGGCACCCTGCCAGGCCCCTAGCGTCTGAGTAGCTTCCTTACTCCCCTCCCCAACAAGAAACATCCCATCATGTGAGCTGATGGAGGGGTGTGGATGTCAGAGGCATCTTTCCAGTGAACAGTGTTTCTTCCCATCAACACAAGTGGTTTCCTGTCAAGGCTGTGGGTCTTTGTGCTTGTGCATGCATGTGTGCAGGTGTGCACGTGAGTGAGACCAGCCCCTGCAGGATGGCTGCCCCAGGTTTTCCTCTGCTGATGATCAAAAGTGAGGTTCAGTACCCAGATTTCCTGATGCCCCCTGCAAGAGACACTGGTAGCCCAAACAGTGTCCCCCACAAGCTGCTCTCTCAGCAGTGAGACCCGGTGAGTAGTGCCCCTTGAATCCTCCTTCTGACTTACCTGGCAGCTTGGGTGCCTTGATGGGGTATCCCAGTGGGACACCAGGCTGCTGGCCCCCAAACGGTCCAACTCCTGTGGGAACAAGAGGAGCAAAATCAGGTCCTAGCAACTTGGGCCAGCAGCTTCTGCTGAGCCCCCAGCCTCACTCTCTGCTTTCCGCTCAGACAGCATGAGCTCCCACTGCATCCAGAAACCATCCTGCCAGAGGGTGTTCCTGCCTTCCTGTCACCCGTCAGCTGAGCCCTGCCAGTGTGAGGCCATTTCCTACAGAAAGCTGCAGAATCCGCTCCCCTCCACAGCATTTGGCACACACCGGCAGGTTTTCTGGGCTTGTGTGGGCTGCTACTCGTGAGGAGCTGGGACTGCGGAAGCAGACCTGTGATGGGTGCCACTTTGTGCTGCAGCCAATCCAAGGCCTGGAGCAGTAGGCATGAGGGAAACTGGACAGGCCTGATGGGATTCTGAATGCTCAGCCCCTCCCAAAGCAAGAGCCCGTGCCTGGCTGGCCACCCTGCTGGCCTGCCCACTCATTGGGGATTCTTGCCTTGCCTCACCTGGGATTCCAGCAAAAGCTCCGGCTCCACCTGCAATGACGAGGAGACGTCACTGTAGCCCTTCCACCAGGGGCTCAGGGTAGAGGCACCAAATGGCTGGCGCCAGGCAGCACAGAGAGGTGGGCTGGCCCAAGTAGTGGTCAGTTCTGCCCAGATCTCCTGGCTTATGCTGCCCTCACGTCCACTTGGGGTTTCTGAGAGGTGTTCTGTCCACCTCTGTCAGATGCACCAGGGCTGGAGCACAGGGGGCTCCCACCCACGGGGCACTGAGCCCAGGGCCCAGCCCCACTGCCTCATGTAGGGTCCTGCGAGTGGGTGCAGATTTCCACCCCGGGTCCCCAGCCCACTGTTCACATACCTGGGGCCTTGGGCTTGACTCCTGCTCCAGTGGGAACCCCAGGGAGCACCCCCACACCTGGGAACCGACCTCCTGAGGGGGGAAAGGGAGTGTCTGGCAGTGAGGGTGGGAAGGCAGGCCTCAAAGGCCCACTAGCCTGGCACCCTCACCACTCCTTGGGTCACACAGTTGACCTCCTTCTGCAATGACTGTCATTGACAGACACAGCTCATGTGGGGCGGGGGCTGTTTAGTGGTGACTTTTCTTCCTTGTCTGACAGAAGAACTGAATTTTAATCCCATTTCCTAGCTATGTGATCTTGTTCCTCAGTTGGCCTTGTCTCTAAGCTGGAATGAATTTCCAGCCCCCCGTCCACCCTTACCAGAGAGGACAGACAGTGAAAGCTGGCTCGAGGTGGGAGCCTGCGCCCTTTCACGGCCCTTGCTTGGCCTACAGTCACAACCGAACACACACAGCCATTTGCCGTGACCGGAAACTCTGCATTTGCCAGTGTCTGGCGCTCCCACCTCTCCTGTCTCCCTTGGGACTGGGCCACCTCAGCCAGAGGGACAGAGGGAGAGACATTGTCAACAAATCTTGCAGAACAGCCTAAGTCTGGGCTTTTGGGGGAATTCAGGAGGTCACATGTTGGGTGGGGTGGCCAGACCCTGGCAGGGAGAGAAGGGCGAGAGGGCAACTCCGAGGGTCTCCTGCAGGGCAGATGCTCTGGGCGGGCTCCCTGGTGACTCATGGCTTTTGGGAATTAGCTGGCTACACCGGGTACTTGCTGTGTCCTCGGGGGCCCACCTCAGGCTGCATTGATGATCTGGGTCTGGGCCTGGGGTCAGGGCTTGGGTGGGACAAGGGGAAGCTGACTGGCTTTCCTGGGGAAAGATGACAGGGGCCCTGTGTCATCTAAGCCTGAACTTTGATGTTTAGGAACCCAAGGCTTCTGGTGGCCTGGGCTTGCAGCGGGGTGAGCGGCCCCCAGGAGGCTACCAGAAGATGGTCTCCTTGCAATAGGGTACCTTTCTCCTCTTCAACTTTACCTGCGCCTGGGAGCACTCCACCTGGGAATACACCTGGTAGTCCCACACCTGTGGCCAAAAGAGGGAGGAGCCATGAGCAGGAACCCAGCCTCCAGGAACCCCCTCTTCCCTGGCCCTTCCTTTGGTGGCTCCAGGGCTCACGAACCAGCCGCCCCAGTTCCGGCAGGGGCAGCCAGGAACACGTGTGGTGGCCTTCATCGCGGGAGTTTCAAAAGTCATCTGCTGACCCTTCTGTGCATTCATTTATCTTGTCTCCTGGAGCATGTTTACCATGGCCAGCCCAGCCCACCTCTGGGCTAACAGCTTCCAGATGTTCCCTCCTGCTGTGTGGACTCAGGCAAGCTTTTGTTTAACCTGAAGTCACTTTGTCAAGGGCTTGGTACAGAGGAATGAGCACCAGATGGGGAGTCAAGGCACCTCAGGCCACCCCGGCTTTCCTGTGACCACCAAGGGCCCTCTGCACTGACTCTCCATTCCGAGCCTGTGTCCCCATCTGCCGCCTGAATGTTGTCCACAGAGCCTGTCTCTGAGGTCTCTTTCTATTCCAAGAGCCTGGCAGAAGGGCCCAGAGTGTAGGCTGGGGTCCATCTCCCTGATTCTGAACAAGGCTCCACACTTCGGGCCTGGCTGTCTTCCCTGCCCTGCTGCAGCCAGGCCCCGCCTTTCCCACCCAGGAAAGAATAGGAGCCTCGATGCCTCCCTGGCCCTGTGTCCAGCCCCAGGGACTCCACACTGACCCGGCACTTTCCCAGGCTTTACTCCAGCTCCGACTCCTGCTCCAGGAGCCACCACTCCACCTGGCATGGAAGGGACCGCATCAGAGTGGGTGTCACCAGGTCTTCAGCCTTCACCTGGGCAACCTAGGGCTAGCCACCATACCTGTAGACACTCCTAAGCCATTTAAGAAACCTCCAACGCCGCCAACACCACCAAGCCCAGCACCTACAGAGCCAGGGGTGGGAGAGGTGAGGAGTCATGCAGGAGGGACGTGAGTGCCCACAGAGAGCCCAGTGTTGATATCTGAGCTTGCTACCACCTTACTTGCAGACTGGCTGCTTCCCCGAGCCCCAGAGGATTGGAGATGAGGATCCCACCTGCCTGCTCCCCAGGAAATATTTTTTTGCAAAGTGCAGAGCCCACAGAGATGACAGGGTCTTATAGCATGTCCCAAAGAGTCACACTCACCAGCCTTGGCAGCAGCTTTATAGGCCGCAGCAGCGCCAGCCGCTCCGCCAGGCACTAGACCCCCCGGGAAGGTGCCTGCGGGAAAGGTCCCAAGCCCTGTGGAGGGGAGGATGGGGTGAGCTCCTGAGCCCACCCAGCTCTGCCCAGGAAGCACATTTGAGGTGGATCTTCTGCTCTCTGCAGGACTTCCATGCCAAGCAGCAGCCTTTGCTCTCAGGACTGGGTTTGGTGTCAGAGAGCAGTGTGCGCCAGATGGCTGTGCTCAGCCTGACAAAATTGCAGGGATCTTTTGGAGTCAAACTTCCACAGGCCCTCCTCCAAGAAGCCTTCCTGAAGCCCTGCTGAGTAGAGCCACTCCTCTGGGCTCCCTTGACCTCTGCAGCCGCTTCCATTCAGTTCTTAGCACTGCATTATAATAGCACTCAGGATGCAGCAGAAGTGACTTCATTGTGTTTGGGCAGCTACTCTGGGCAAGTGGTCCCAGCATCATCCCCATGTGCATGCCCAGGACCGGCCTGGCCCACATAGTAAGCAGGTGCCCTGGGCTTGTCTCTGGCCCCTAGATGGGCATCTTATTTGGGTGTCAACACTAACCTGCTCCAGGGATACCTCCTGCAAGTCCTCCAACACCTGTAGGGAGAAGGAGACAGAGCCAGGTGAGAAGAGAGACTGGTGGGTGGGCATCATTCCTGGATCCTGGGTAGGAAGGGTCTTGTGGAGGGCAGGCAGGAACCAAGCAGCACTCTGGTCAGTGTGCAGCCACTCATAACCCTAAGCCGGACTGGAGCTTTTGGTTCTCAGAGGCTGATCCTGATAAAACAGCAGCTGCCATTTAGCAACTAGCTGCTATGTGCTATGTAGATGCAATTGCACTGACTTCCCACCCCACATGCCCCATAATGTACCCAGGCCAGGCCTTGCTTCTCCTACAAGGACTGCCAGCTAATGGGGGACTCAGCAGGGCTTTCTGCGAGGGCAGAAGCTGAGTCGAGTCTGCCGGCACGCCCTCCCTGAGGCCGGGCCTGTCCTGCTCCCACACCAGCCCCTTCCCCAGACCTCTCTTTTACTTCCTGTCAGGAGTCACCTGGCTCAGCCCACTCCTCCTCCATTCATCTGGAGACCCTTCTGTCCTTCACCATCTGTCTATCTGTTTGTCCAGCATGCCTGCAGTCTAGGAGCCTCCTCTATTTCATACAGATGCTGAAATGTTTATAAAAAGTCAAACGGGTCCCTCTGGCTCTCTCTTCCCACATCTGGGCCCAATCGCTCCCTTTCCCCCTCCAGGACACATTCCATGACTTTGGCCAGGACTGATGGGCAATCAGGTTGGAGTTCACAAGCGAGCCGGGGTTGTTTCCAATTATGTGAGGATCTCTCCTGCAAGCACCAGTCCTGGCTGCCAGGGTGCTGAGCCCAGGGAAGCCCTCGCTGGAAACCAATTGCCAAGCCCGGAGGGTCTACCTGACTTTCGCTGGGTGTGGTCTCCCTTCCCCCTACTCATTTCCTACTTGTTTGAGTTGGCCCCATCTGAAACTCAGCCAGCCCCTCTGAAAGATGGGTCTCTAACTCTGCCTAGTCTGCCTTCCAGGCGTGCAGGGTGTGAGGCAGGCCCGGCCCGGGGCTGGTGGAGTTCACTTCCCAGAACTATAGGCCCTGCCCCTCCCCAGCTCTCTCAGGGGCTTCCTTCCAGCCAGGCCTGTTTCCTGAGCTCCAACAGGGCAGGGGACCTGCGTGTTCGGGCCTTCCTGACCACATTGGGGCTGGGAAGGGAAGATGGGAACTGAACTAGAAGTGAGAAAGGCTGGGGTAGCGGGGTTGGGAACAGGCAACCTCTCTGCAGCTGCCTGTCCTTTTCCCACACTCCCTCTAGCAGTCTGGTCCCGACACTGCCCTCCAGCATGACCTGCTCCACTGCTGTTTGCCCTCCTTCCTTTGGACTTACCTGGCCCAAATGGCCCAAGGAGTCTGGCCCCTGGAAATGAGGGGAGGAGGGGTGAGATGCTGACTACATCTGGGAGCTGAGGGGCCTGGCCAGCCCAACCCTCTCTCTCTCTCTCTCTGGAATCAGAGAGCTCTGGATTCAAATCCTGCTGCTGCTACTGACTCAGTGGCATGCAGGAGCAAATCACTTCACCTTTCTGAGGCTGTTTCCCTGCCTAGGAGATGGCCCTTGTGTCCCTGACCTTCCTGGGACCCGTGAGATCATGAGCAGAAAGCACCTAGTGTGGGGAATACGCCAGGGTGCCCAGTAGGTGTGCCCTGCTCCTTCCGGTCCTCTCACATGGGTGGCTGGCCTCCAGCTAGTGCTGAGGGTGTGGGTGTTGCTGGCTCCCAGCTGCCTGGTCCCCCGCAGAGAGCCCAGGCCGGCCAGCCGCCGAGGCCCAGGGGGAGCAGCTGCCAGGCCACCCACCCACTGCTCGCCAAGGGATTAATTGTTCCAAAGCACGACACACACGGCCTATGCCCCGTTCCGTCTTGCCTGGGCAGGCCCGGACATCCCCGTGGCCCGGATGCGGGGAGCTGCCTGGGGGAGGGAGGGGGACTGTGGCTTTGTCCAGGCCTTTGTAGTCCAGAGCCCTGAGGCTAAAAGATGACCACAGAGAGTCTGTGAGATCCAGCCCTCTCATCAGAAGGAGATGCCCTGACTGTTATTTATGTATTTATGTATGTATTTATTTATTTTGGTCTCCTTCTTCACCCTGAACTGAAAATTCTTTTGGAAGTCTAAACTAAATCGTTACTAAAAGCTTCACTTTAGCAACCAGCTATCATGGGACTCTGTGCAGTTCTTGCAGTTCTCCCTCGTGTGTTTAATCACAGCGTGACATGTGTCACCTGCTGCCAATGGGACCAGCCAATCTCCCCTCTAGCTTTGCAGTCACAGCCTCCACATTTTGGGTCTTCTTGACTAAGCACAGACCGACTTCTACACCTCGGCTTACCTAGTCCTTCCCTCCATTCTTTCTACCATCAAAGACCCTGGGAAGGTCCCTCCAAAGAGGCGGAATACAGGTTCTGGCAGGAACGGCAGTGAATCCTAGGGCTCTGGCCTTGCAGAACCCCAGACCCCAGGAAGCCCCAAGCCCTAGCTTCCTGCCCTTCGGCCTCTCTCTAGCCTGGCCCTAGCCCTGGCATTTCAAAACCCAGATGGGCTTGCAGGGAAGGGGAATCTGGGTCTTGCAGATTCATCTGCAATTGGATCATCGCACAGCGGGATTTCGTAAGAGCTGTTGGACTTGCAAATTGTCCTAGAGCCTCGGGCTTCAGGGCTTCAGAGCCGGGAGACACAGAGCACGGTGGGGAGTGCCAAGGCCACACGCGGAGCATCTCACACCAATGGGGTCATCGGTCTGGACAGAGACACCGTTTCCTCCACCTGCTCTTTATCTGCCAGTGCTTCCCGGGAGGGACACACCCTGTCTTTCCTGGGGGTGTTCTTTCGAACTGGTGGTGGACCCTGGTGGCCTATTCGGCAAGGCCAGGACAATCCAGTCACATCTCCTGCCCGGAAACTCCATGGTCTAGACACAGCCAGAAAGGGCCCGGGATCAAGAGGGATGCTTGTGTGGGGCCAGGGCCTGGGTCCAACCTGGGTTAAGTTTAGGGCTTGGTCTGGAGTCAGGGTTCAGCGAGGGATCAGGATAAGGGCTCACATTGTCAGCAAGGCCAGGGATATTGAGGATCTTGGCACGGGGTTAGAGAGGGCTCGGTCTGGAGTCAGGGGACCATCCAGGTGGAGTCTGGAGCCTACCATCTGTGTCCGAGCCTCAGAGTGACATGCATAGGCTTGGGGCCACTGGAACCTCAACCCTTACCTTTGTCCTGATCACTAGGCTGTTTCTGAAACCCTGTGCGGAAGGGACAGGGCGGCTCGGCACATCCGCGCTTATAGAATAAATGCTGGACACTCCTCACACAAGCTGCCGCCAGCTTCCTGTCCCCAGAGCCCTTCAGCCCAGCCTGAGACTGCTCATACCTGGGGGACTGGAACTGCCCACCACTTCCCTCCTGCCTTTTGCCTGGAGGCTCCACTGATAGGTCAACAGCTCCTTGTGTCCTCCCCTCCCCTCCCCTCCCCTCCCCTCCCCTCCCCTGGCCCTTGGCCTGCTTTCAGTGCCCAAAGACCTCCAGTCTTACCTGGCTTGGGTGGTTTGCCTCCAGGCCCCAGAGCTGCAGAGGAAAGAGATGGTAGTGAATGGCCCACCTGTCTCACAATGTATCCCCCCAGGGCAAAGCAAGGGCATTGTGGGCTCTTACTCTCCAAGTCCTAAAAGGGCCCTCAGGGACAGCCCTCCCTTTGCACAGGGAGCTGCTGGGAGCCCAGTGTCTAGACGCCTGGTGGGAAGCCCAGCTGCAGTCCTGATCTGTGGTTTTTACTCTCTCAGACTCAGTTTCTCAGCCTCTGAAGGGGACAATAATACCCGCTCAGCCAGCGTTTCAGGAATGTTGTGCAGGATCGAAGGAAATGTGAAAAAAGGCAGGGGCCACTAGGGAAGAAGCCTGGGGGGATGCTCAAAAGGCCGGTGGGTTCCAGTGCTCAGACAAGTCTCTCTCCATCAGACACTCAGCCGATGAAACAAGGGGGCCCTTGATGCCGGGGCCTTCTGGGGTTCTGGGGTTCTGGGTTTCGAGGACCTGTGTGAGTCAGGGTGACACTAAATGCCCCTCAGTGTGGAGCCACATCTGGCTTCTGAGCTCACCTCCTCCTCCCAGGCCTCTGAGGCCAGTCCCTGTGGGACACACACACACACACACACACACACACACACACACACAGTATATATACAGAGAGAGAGAGTGCCCCTGCACTCTCAACAGTGCCCCTGCCAGAAAGCCACCCATCAACCCACGGTCAGATCCATCGCTGCCTAGCTGCACGACCTCAGGCAAGCCTGGAGTTTGCGAGCCTCCGTTTCCTCATCTGTCTCATTGGGCCAATCGTCCGGTGCCAGTGTGTGTGCCTGAGAGTGTGCTGGGAGCTGCCCTCCCTTCCATGTCAGCTCTGGATTGAAAATATTACCTTGACTTTTCAATCTGTATTAAATAAAGCCTTATGCTTCATCCCCCTGAATTCAAGGAAAATATGGCCTTCTGATGGCGCTGCTCCAACATTCTGCCCATTTTCTTCTGGGGAGGGTGGGGGTTCCCAGTCTCCATCTGCACATGGCTGTTGCTTTTATATTGTGTTTACTTGGAAAGCACGTCATCACATTGCACAACAGATAACCTACTCGTACTTCTTAGTAACGGGGTAATGTTTCAGAGTTTTTCTGCATCACGTCCTCTAGTCAGGTGGGTCCTCGTTTCATGTTTCACAAACGCCACTCCTGTGAACCTTGCTGCAGGTCCTTCCTTTTCTCGCCTTGTCAATGATTCCCTTTCAATGGATTTCCAAAAGTGAGGTCAATGGTTTGAGGACCGTGAATGCCAGGAATGTGTGAAGACACCCACTTTCCTGTAGCCTCAAAAGCACTGTTTCATCTTTCAGAAGATTTATGCTCTTAACAGGTGTGACACAGTGCCATGTAAACTGCCTACTTTCTAAGTAGGAGTGACCTGTGTGTCCTCTGTGGTAGGCATGACAATGTTCTCCCCTTCAGTAGTGTCAAAACGTGCACCTCTCAGGAAGGGACTCGCAGTCTGCCTCACCGGGGTATGTGGAAGTTTTTTGTACATTACCTGGGTAATAGGCTCCTCCAGGAACTGCTCCAGGAATGGCTCCAGGAACTCCTCCGGGAAGGCCTCCAGGAACTACTCCGGGAATGGCTCCAGGAACTCCAGGAATGCCTCCAGGAACTACTCCAGGGATGACTCCAGGGATGGCTCCAGGGATGGCTCCAGGGACAGCCCCCGGGACCCCTGAAAGGAAGTAGGTAGAGTTCCGTGTTAGCCAGAACTAGTAAAAACATGGTAACAATAATGACGACGATTATGATAATAATATTGCACGTCCACAAAGCAAATTTTGTTTTCAAAGCATTTTTTATTCGTGCTCTGTAAAGTGACCCTGTGAGGTGAGAAGAGCTGGGATTACTATCTTCATCTCAACAGATGTGAAATCAGGCTCAGAGAAGTTAAGGGACATGCGTGGGGCCACACAGCTGGGAAGAGATAGAGCCTAGATTCAAACCCAGACAATTCTCTCCCTGGAGAAGCCCTGGCGTGAGGCTGGGTTTGAGCTCCTTTCACTGGGCAGCCAACTCTCTCCAGCCCTGAGTAGCATAGGCAGGGGCCAGGGCTGTGGGAGAGCAGGCTGGGCTGTAAGTGAGCGGTAAGGAAATGCGGCCGCTGCCAGTAAAAATGCAGCCATTCCCACACTGATAGGACGGCGTGAGGTCAGCGTCCTCAGCCACTGGGCAACAGTGGATGGGTGGGGTTCTGGCTGCCTGACATAGGGCTGTCTTAGGAGGCGCCGGGCCCCAGAGGGGGACACCATGAATGAGCAAAGTGAATAGTTTCCTAAGGAAAAGCTAATTCACTGGCCAGGCCAGGGACTGCCTGCGCAGCCAAGATCACGAGTTCAGTCCCCACAGAGCAGTGAAGCTCTCGCTGGGGAATGCTGTGAGGCTGGGCCCCAGCCCCTGGCCTGGTCGTGGCAACAAATGATCCTGCTGCAGATGAGGCCCTAACTCCACCGCCTCAGAATGGCCCCGACCTTGACAAGCCACCTTGCCGATGCCCCAGCCCAAGCCCCAGCACCACCCTGCTGAAAAGGGCACAGGCCAGGCTGGGGGACAGTGTAGGTCAGCTCTGTGGTGTATCCAGAGGCCTCAGGGACAGACATCTGGCCTCTGTGCCCTGGCGATGCTACACAGCTGGTCTGTTGGCCCCAGGGCCCTGTCAGCCCCAGACACAGGCCAGCAGAACAGGGGATGCCAAGCTGTCACAGCCACCCCGTGCCAATGTCCTGGCGCCACCACCCACCCCCAGGGCCTGCGGTCCCCCAGGAACTGCACTCCAGGCCCCGAGTGTGCAAGAAATCTGGTCAAAGCCTCGGGGCTCGACGTGGTGGCCCCAGGAGGGCGGGCCCACTGGGAGTGAGGGCTGCAGCCCTGTCATCCGCTGCCAAGCACACACATGGCCCGCATCGAGCCTTTGATGCCTTCGCCTTCCCTGGCTCTGGCCTCCAGCTCCCAGCACTGTCTCTTCTGTCCTTTCCCGGGTGCGCTCTGGGCCTTTCTCTGCCTCGGCCTCGTTCCCTCCTCTCCAGGTCCAGCGCCAATTGCGGGAACAGTGTTGGGGGGGTGGAGGGAGCAAGAGGCTCGGGACAGACCCATCTGCCTCTACTCCTGGCTGGGCCACTTCCTACCGTCAGTGTGACCTTGGGCCAGTCACTTAACCCCTTTGAGCCTCAGTTTCCTTTTCAGCAATGTGGGGCCGATAGCCACTGTCGTGCAAAGTTGCTGTGAGTTGTCAAATGGTCCAGTTAAGGGAGACCTGTCCTGCCCTGGACCTGGCAGACAGTTAATTTCTCAAAAAAAATGTCCTTTTATCCAAAGATGTCTTTGTATCCATGTCCCAGCACAGCACACGGCCTGGGGCAGGGTGTCCAGTGGGTGCTCAATAGACAATGGGCACACCAGGTGGAGGGGAAGCAAAGACACTGCCTGCGGGTCTGGGGCCGACCTGTTCTATCCCCAAGCAGCCTAGGGGTCTCCCTGCTTGGCCTGGTCTAGCACTCGGACCTGGCCGAACCCCCACTTCCTCTCTTGGGATTCTACTGTCCCACACCTGCTTATGACCCAGCCCCTCCCAGGCCTGCCAGTTCCTCCTCTGCTTCCTTTTCCCCCAGCGCCTACCCATCTCCTCTCCCCCCTCCCCACCCCCACAATTCAAATCCCAGTGGCATGTGCCAAACCCCGTGCCTGAACCATGACAGCCTAAGGAACCACGGGTTTTGATCCCCATCTGGCACTGAGGAAGTAGAGAAGACTTAGTGGGTGTGAAGGGTCCCTGCCCGGCCTCCTCTCTTCAGGAGCAGGGGAGGCGAGGAGATGATGAGACAGTGGCCAGTCGAGGGCCTACGAAAAGGCAGCGGTCACTTCTCACACTGCAGCAGTTTGTCTTCACTCCTTGGCCTGAGCAGGTCCTCCTGCCAGGAATGCCTTCTCCTCCCTCCAAGTCCTACCCTTCCATCAGGACTGAGCTCAGATTCTCCCTCCTGCCTTTTCCGAGCCTGTGATTCTCACTGTTTAGCTGGCCCGGAATGGTTGGCCTGCTGCACGCTTGTCTTGTTTTATGTGGGTTTGGCTTATTTCACCGGCTAGTCCAGGGTGAACTTGTCTCTTGCATCTTGGAATCATGATCCTAGACTCTCAGAGATCATAACAGTCTTCTGGCCTGGGCTGAAACCTCTTTCTGCAAACATCCCCTGGTGTTCCTGCTTGCACGCCTCCAGTGATGGGAAAATCACCACTTCCTGATGCTGTCTGCTCTACTTGCAGAGAGGCCTTCCTCCTGTCAGGAGAGACTCTGTCCCTCTGTCTTTCTAGTTCTGCCTCCCGGAGCCTATACACTGAGTCTCACCTGTCATTCAATAAGAGCCCTTCAAACATTGACCTTTCTTTAAAGGTCTAACTCAGACGTCACTTCTGCTTCCTTGTGAAGCCTTCCTGGGGTTTCTGGAAGGCACCCCTCCGGGCACCCCTGCCCTAGTCCTGTCTGTTTCCTCCATCTCTGCACTCTGTTCCCCACTAGATGCAACATGGCAAAAGGGAAATGAAAGCTTATAAATGTGCACTAATTACAAAGGTCGATCAGTTCAAGTTAACAAATGCTAAATAAGAAGACACATCATTTTAAGAATCTACATTCCCACAGTTCTCTTATTTGATACAGTTTTGACAGATGTTGCATCGCTGGAGCCTCCCACCAGCCCTAGGAGATAGTAGGGAAGGGAGGTTTCTCCCCATTTTCCAGCCAGGGATACCACGAGCCAGTGAAATTAAGTGCCTGGCCTGGGATTCATAGCTGAACCCAGTCACACGCAGGGCCTTCTGCCTGGGGCCTGGGCTCCAAGTTCAAAGATCTGGGAGAAGGCTGTTTGGGAGCAAGCAGTGGGCAAGCGGTCCTTTGGTAGGGGTTTTTGCCAAGCCCGAGTCCAAAGGGCCCGCCTGGGGAGCAGATAAGACCACACGAAGCTGTTTGCTGCTTGTTTGGAGAAAGGCTGCCAAGGGCTTTTCAAAAACAATCTGTCCTCCCAGTGACGGACTCTAGTCCCTGTTGCCCGCAAGGCACGTCTGCCCTCCTGTGTCGGCCTCATGGACGCAGAGAGCAGATCAACCCCTAAGCCAGAGGTCCTCAGCCCTGAAGTCTCATTGGTCATTGGTGTCCCTTGGGCAGCTTTGTCAGGGTCCTACCTCATCTTCCAAATCATCCTCAGTTCAAGAATACATTTAAAAACCCCTGATAATATTTCTGGGGGACGGGAGATGCCTAATTTAGTTTCTCTCTCTCTCTGTCTCTCTTCCTCTCTCCTTCCCTCCCTCCCTCAATGGTATGGGAGTCTGGGACACCCGGTCCTCAAAGCTACTTTTGACTCATTCGAACTGGGTCTAGACAACCTTTTCCATTACACAGTCATCCCGGGGAGCCCCTTTCTTGCCTCCACTGGTAATGTGGCTCTTTGGAGCTGGGGAACCTATGAGGGTGACACTCTCTTGGGGTAGGGGGCCGCTGGGCTCCCCAAGGACAGCCAGTCATGTAGCTCTGTGTGTGCATGTGTGCTTCAGCCCCGCCCACTCCTTGACCTCTCTAGACTTTGGTAGGCTCTGGGCACAAATCCCTAAGGACCTCATCAGTCATGTACCTCTTATTTAGACCCAGGATTCATTCTGCCACCTGCGACAGAGCTGTGATTTACGTTTGCAAGGGAAGACGAAGGCCAGCGGAGCATTTCCCAGTGTCACTGAGGGGACAAGGAGAGGGTGCCTTCTGCCCTAGGGCTTGCCCGTCCCAGAAGACTCAGCCCTGGGTCTGAACCTCCCCTGATGTTGCCCAGCACCTGGCTGCCACCCCCTCATCCTCTGGCCCAGGGCAGAGAGCTGGCTGGTACTGAAGCTCCGGGGGCTGCTGTAGCCAGTCTGTGCCTCAGTTTCCCCATTGTGACGCGAAGCTGGTAATTCTTCACTGTCAGGGCTCTTGTGGGGCTTAATTGCCATGCTCCAGGTGGGGGCTCTGAGCAGGCAGGCAGGTGTTCAGGGCCACGCCTTGGAGGGGGAGGTTCAGGCAGGTCCAGAGCTGCTGCGCTCAGACAGTGGGGTGCTGGTCCTCTGGGCTGTCTCGCTCCCCACCCCCGGGCCCCATCTGATGGCGCATATACCCCGTAGTGCCGGTCAGGCCGGGAGCTGATGACCTCTGTGCAGGAAGCCCCTATTCCCAGCAGCCCGGTCCAGACAGGCAATCTCACGGAAACAGCTGTTGCTCCTGCCTGGCCCCCCGCTGCTGCCCTCCTGCCCGGCCCTGCTCCCCTGCCCCATGTGCCCCCTGCAGTGGTCCCCACGGAGGTTGCATTCTCATGGTAAGGAGGACTCTCACAGGGACCAGACCCCACCTCGGGACCCCCGCACACGGCTCCTGGGCCTTCACCCCCATCTGCCCATGGCCAGAAGCACCTAGAGGGGTCCCTGGTGTGGCCCTCCCAGGGGTCCCCAAAGTGTGTAACCTCCCCATGGGGAGACCCTTGGGACCTGGGGCAGGACACACTCTAGATGGTCCAGGACTGCCCCAAGGTCCACTCCAGCCTCTACCATCAGCCACACTGCCTCTTCCAGGAGGTAGACACTTTACCCAGCTTCCCCGTCCTCACTTTTATTCCACACAACGACTGCCACACACGCACTTGCATGTGCACCATCATGTGCACAGAGACAACCCACACCTAAGGACACACCTGGACACGAGATCTCCCCTGTGTACATGTCTGTCAGGTGGCAGACTTTTGTGAATGTCAACAGGCACTTTCACATACCCTACAACCTCCTCCCCCAAACACACCAGTACACACACGTGTACACACATATACACATACCTGTCCAGGGATGAGCCTTATCCCAGAAACCTCCTCCACTATTTATCCCAGAAACCTCCTCCACTATTTGGTGATGTCTTTGGGCATATACAGCCATGCACACCTGTGCAATAGCATGCAACACACTCATTTCTGTTTGCGTGTGTATGCATGTGTGCACACACTTCACACACTCAGAAGTCCCAGCCCTTTTCTCCAGGGACAGACCACAGAAGCAGCTTTCCAACCGGCAAACCCATAATCAACTAACTCTGACCTTCCTCAGAGGGGTTCCTGACTTCCCAGGGGACAAGGAACCTGCTGAAGTCACAGAGCTCACTTTGGCTGGCCGCTAGCTCACGTCCCCTGCCTGCAGAGCACACGTGCTCACTGGGTTGGGTCCACAGGTACTCAAACTGCCGGCGCCTTGTCCATCCTCAGCATGCTCCCAACACCCCCGCCAGGAGAGTGCCCCGACAGCGCAGAGACAGAGCAGGAGCCCCTCAGTCCCCTCAGAGCAGCAGAACCCGGTCCCTGTTGGGACCATCCCACATCGTGGGGTATCTATGTGACAGGTTCCACCTCAGAATGGGCTAGGTCTGGGGAGGGGAGGTTATAAGGATCTAGTGACTGCCAGGCTCCTGCCTGGGAACCCCTGGAGGATGCCGGGGGCGAAGGGCACCCTCTCATCCATTAGCCCAGACACCTGGCCAGGAGGATGGAGGATCTGCGGGAAGCTCCGGGAACAGGGTGAGGCCTACCTCCAGGCTGCGAGGGGTGGATGATGGACAGCAGGAGCAGGAGGACTCCGGGCCGCAGGGCTGCAGCTGTCGGACCCGCCATCTCAGGGAGAAATGCCCCAGCCTGCTCTCCGCGCCTCGTTTTATCCCCAAAGCGTAATTGCTGCCTCCTCGGCTGCGAGGGAAGAAGGGAGGGAGAGAGGGCGGGCAGGAGGGCCTGAGAAGGGGGAGGCTGGGGGGAGGGGGCTGTGGGGAGGGGGGCAATTACGAAAGGCCGGCTCACAAGCCTCCTAGGCTGGGTCTGAGTGGACTGGACTGTGGGCTCTTTTCCTTAAAACACACACTCGCTCACGCGTGCGCGTCCACACACACACACACACACACACACACACACACACACAGTTTCCCCTCATCTCTCTCTCTCTCGCTTTCCCTCTGTGGCTGTTCTCTCACTGCTGGCCCTGTTCCCGCCAGAAAGTGTGAGGGGGGCCTCTGCCAGGACAGCCCTCGGGAGAGGAAGCAGGAGGGAGGGCCCTGCAGCCCGGCCAAAAATCCAGCCCCAGCCAAGGCCCAAGTGGCCAGGCCCCCGCCCCTCCGGCTGGGCCCCGGGCCCAGTGTGGGGACACAGGCCAGCTGTCCCGCGCCTCTGCCCCCACCCTGGCCCTCCAGACTTCCCCAACACCCCCAGGCCTGGCCCGAGACAGGCCCTGCTCAAAGCTAGGGGAGTGGGGTGTTGGGCAGGTCTTGGGGCTCCGGCCCAGGGCCAGTGCCTACGGAGGTTGAGGTTGCTACAGGCAGAATGGCCTGGAAGGTAAAATCACATTGCTGTTATCCTCTGAGGCATCTGGGAGCTGGAAGGGGGACCCTGACACAATACCTTGTCCCATTCTGCAGGAGTTAAGGTCACAGCCTGTCCCCTGAAGTCTGGGTGGGTGGGGGCTTCTGTCAGGTCTGTGGTCCCTGGCTGCAGAGGGTGAGGGGCTGCACAGGGGAATGGCCTGGGAGTTGAGACCATGTTGGTGTTGTTTCCTGGGGCATCTGGGGGACATGTGGGAGACCCTGACACACCACAGGGTTCCCCTTACATGGATCAAAGTCACAGTTCCACATGCTGGTCTGTGCAGGCCACAGTGTCTGGCAAAGATCAGGCTGAACCCCCAAGGTGCCCATGGGAGAACAGGGGCTTGGGAAGCCCACCAAGACTGCTAGGTGACCCGGTCTCCCTTTACCACTCGGCCCCCATCTGTCCCAACACTGAGCACTGCTAGCACCCAGACCGACATGGGAACTCCTAGACTGCTGGTTCTTTCCCAGCCCCTGACTGCTCAGGGCTGACATTCCTCGGGTGGCCAGAAGGGGGCGGCCCTGTGCTGAAACAGCTGGGACCAGCATTTCCAGAAGGCCCGGGGTTATACTCGCCTAACCAGGCAGGACGAGGACCCTGGGCATTTGGGGGTTGGGGAGAGGGAAGCAATTTGGGGGCCACAGGGTAGGAGGGGGAGAGTGGTACTTGCCCTTATCACAGCCTGGGAGGGGGAAAGTTGAGGCCACAAGATCTGAGAGCTTCTCCCCTCCTTCCTCACCCAGGAGGAGAATGAGGGGAGGACACAGCCACGGCATCAAGGGAAGGAATTAAATGACCCTCTCCTCTGGCCAGGAGCATCGTGGCCATCTGGAGGGCCACCAAGGGCAGCCAAGAGTGGAGATGCCAATGGGCTCGGGGACCCGGGACTAGGCCTCGGTTCTAGCTCTAGCACTTTCTAGTCGGGTCACCTCTTCGTAGAGCTTCGGTTTCCTCATCTGTCAAATGGTGATTACTATCCCTCCCTTGGAGGGTTATTGTGAACATAAATAACACGTGATCGTACGTTTCTGTACTGCACCTGCTCGATCCAAAATGCTCTGTACTCACTGGGTGCTGGTATGGGCTGTGATGCCGCCGTCACTACCACGAGCTCTGCAAGCACCACTCCTGTTTGTACAGTAGCTTTGGGGCCAGGCTCCCTCCCAGGCCACCTTGGCACCCTGGGCCACCCCTTCCTCTTCCTGCTCTCAGGTGGTGGGCACTCCAGGGGTCTGGAAGGGGTGGGCATGCCAGAGGAATTGCCTTACAGCTGTTTGCACAGAAAGTGTGAGGCCCTTACATCCGGGGTGTTTGGGGGGTAGCTGATGGAGATCGAGAGCCCAAGCTAGCCCTTGTTGGGGAGGTAGAGGCTGCTCCGGGTCAGGGTCTGAGGCTCAGTGCCTGGATGTGCCTGCTGGTGGGGACAGGAGACCCGGGGGCACATCTGTATGCCTGCCTCCTCTCAGGAAGGGGGGAGGATGGGGTGCCGGGGAGGAGCTGGGCCCCACTCGTCTCAGGGTAATGACGTGGGCAGGAACCGGCTTTCAGACTTGCAAACCGCAGTCTGCTCAGTCTTTATTAATTCCAGGACCGGGAGAGAGGCTGTAGCCAGCTGGAGAGGGCTTGCTGTGGGGGGATTCGGGAGAGGTGTGGAGGGGCGCTTGCAGGGATAAACTTGAGGCTGACAGGCTAGACCTCCTTCTGCAAAACCAGGGCCCTGCATCTTGCCCCTCACCTGTGTCCCTCCCTCTTCTTAGCATTCCGTGCTCATCACAGGAGCTTCATTAACTCGCATCCAACAAGGCTCTGTGCCCCTCCAAAGGGGGCCTCAGTTCAGCCTCCAGCCCAGTGAACTGATTATCCAGGGCAATTTAGTCCAATGCATTCAATACATAATGTAAGGACTGGGGGTTAGAGTTGTCAACCAACTTTCATTTGTTCACTCACTCATACATTTAGGAAATCCAACAGTCCTCAGCTCTTCTGTGCCACCTCCCTGCATAGCTGTACACAAGGTATCAATGTAGAACTTTCCACAGAGGGCTCATCGAATGCTGCGTGAGCCTGGCTTCACCGTTATCATTGACAAGCCTCACCTGCTGGGCATCCCGGTGAGTCCCTGACAGGCCATCTCTGTCCTCAGCCCCTCCAGGTGCACCCGTCTGGGGAGAACAAAGCCTCCAGCCTCCACTCAACTCTGAACATGTCATTGCTTTGCTCAGAAACTCCCTCCCTGCAGATCTGTGCTCTCGGCATCCTTGCCCCCAGGATTTCCCTGAGGATCCTCAGTGCCGGCCCCCATAGGTGGAGCTTGTGGCATTATCTTATCCCCTACTGGCCTGGCCATCAGTGAAGCCAGCTGAAGGATGGACCATTTCTGTTTCCTCCATTGTCTGAAAGTGTCAGGTAATAAGCAAATGTGTGCTCTCCAGAAGATGGGGACAGGCCTCCAGGACCCTGGGGGCGCAAATTTTGTTTTCTCCCTTGTCTGCACATGGTCCTCTCACCTACTGAGTGCAGGATGCCCTGTCTGCATGGCACCTTGGACCAGCGAGAGACCAGCACGCGCTGCCTGGGAAGAGCTCAGTGTCAGCCGGACCCAGGGCCCTGCTGTCCCCACTCCAAGTGCAGAAGTCTCTGCCGTCAGTCATGGATGCCTGTGTGTGAGCGAGGGAGGAACATGACTTTCTCATATGGACCCAGGTGAGGTTTGGGACTGAAATGCATGCTAGTTGGGTTCAAGTGCAGATATTCCAGGAGAGAAGCAGCAGAAAGGTAAAGGATCCCTTCACACCTCCCCCCAGCCCACCGCCCTCATCCCTTAGACCCAGCTGCAGGCGTTAGGGAGGGGCCAGAACCTCCTCCTCCTCTGATTGAAAGTTTCCTTGTAGCCATATAACATAAAAGAAAGAGTAAGTAAAATTAATTTTAGTAATATGCTTTATTTAACCCAATACATCTAAAGTATTATCACTTGAACCTATAATTAAAGTTAAAATTATTAATGACCAAGCTCAATCAGTTCTCTGAGCATTTTGATGACCAGGGCTTTAAATTCTCCATCAGATAGGATGGCTGTCTCCTTGTCGCTTAGCTCTCTTTCCGAAGTTTTGCTGTGTTCTTTCATTTGGGCCTATTTCTTTGTCTTGGGCCACCTGTTCAGTTGTAGGGGGCGAAAACTAAGCAAACAACCAGAACAGGAAGAGAACAGGAAGAGAATCACATGGAGGGTTTTCAGTGGGGAGGGGGTAGGGAGGAATGGGGGGAAATGTACAGGGAATAAGAAGTGTAATTGGTAGGCATAAAATAGACGGGGAGAGGTTAAGAACGGTATAGGGAACAGAGAATTCAAAGAACTTTTATGTACAGCCCATGGACATGAACTGAGGAGGGGGAGAATGCTGGAAGGTTTGGGGGGTTAGGGCGGAGGGGGGAGAAAAGGGGAAAAACTGGGAAAATTGTAACAGTATAATCAATAAAAATACTTAAAAATTATTAATGAGATATTTTGCATTTTTTTGTACTAAGTCTTAAAACTGGTATGTAAGTTATACTTAGAACACATCTCAATTTGGACTAGTCGTATTTCAAGTGCTCAGAAGTTATGTGTGGCCAGGGGCCACCAGAGGGGACAGCACAGGTTGAGACCAGGAGGGGGACCGATGAGGGAGGACGAATCTGACTTAGGACAGGCGAGGAGGGGACACCAGACGGTGGCTCCTGCTGCTCAAAGTTTGCAGGTAAGTGGCCCACGAGGGTGAGGGAGAGGACCGGGGAAGGAGGGGCATCCTGCAGGGCTGGCAGGGAGCGGCCTGGGCGCAGCCACGACACGCAGCCCCGGGGAGAGGCCCTGCCCTCAAGCTGGTGACAGAGCCAGAGAGGGCGCTGCTTCCTGAAGGGCACCAGGCAGCCACGGCCCAGGGCCAGCACTTCGGCGAGGACACGGAAAGGCCCTCTGCAGCTCATCTCGTCCCAGACATGGCCAGGGACCCCTCTGAGAGCAAGAAGCCGGGGAAGGAAGGGACCTGCTACAGGACAGGTGGCAGGCTTCACTGGAGGTAAAGGGTCTGCAGGGACGCTGCCGGTCTGGGCCCCTCGTTGGGTCTCACTTCATCATGCAGGAGTGGCCTGAGGGAAGAAGAGGCTGTGCTCGGAGAGGGGTTTAGAAGTTGGGGTGGGGGGGCTGGGCTTCCAGTACAGGTTGCTTCTGCAAGCCCCAGGCCCGGGGTGCGGGAGCAGAGGAGGGGTGGGGGGGGCGGGGGGGATGCAGAGGGGGCCAGTGGTGACGATGGGGATTAACGATTAGCATAATTAGCAGATCACTTAGGCATACCTGACAATGGTGGTATAAACAGTAATGAATGCAGGGAAGCCCCTGTTTCCTCCTATGGAGACGGGGGTTTTCACAGGCCTTCAAGATCCAAGGCTCATGTCTTAATAAGCCTGGTACACAGCAAGTGCTCAAACGTGGGATGAGGTCCATGACATCATCACAGGCAACTGGAGCAAACAATTGAGGCTGGGGGCAGGCAGAGGGGGAGGAAGCCCCTCCCACAAGCACCAGCCCCACTACCGCCCGCCCGCCCCACCGGGCACCCCAGCTCCTGAGCGGCATCTCCAATGCGGCCTCTGCTCAGGCCGGGTGTTTGCATGTCTGAGTCATTTGTCAGTCTGGGTCCTTGGCGGGTGCAGGCCCGGGTGGGGGGTGGGTGTCCTGGACCGGTCGTTCTGCCCCGTGCTGTTCCCACATCGCCCGTCTGCTGCGGTCTGGGGGGAACATTGTGAGCCGGGTGCTTGAGCGCCCCTCCCCAGGGCACTTGGGATGAGGAGTCCAGAACACGCCTCTACTTTGACACTTGACAGTTTACAAAGCACATCGCTCTTTGCGATCACAGATATTATTATCCCAGTTTATAAACACAGGGTTGGGAGCCCTGTCTACAAACTCTGGCCGCCAGAAAGAGCACTCTTGGTATCTCCTTTAGATCTATTTAATCTTCACTCAGAGCCCCCGTCACATGGACAGCAGTAAATCCCACCCCAGTTACTGGGTCTCTGTCGCCACCCCTGACCGAAATCCAGGCGTCAAGAGCATGGGGCCTGGAGGCGGGGGCCCCCGCTTTGATGATCCCCTTATTGGAGCCTCTGTGCCTTCGTGCACCCTGAGAATGTGCAGAGGCCAGGGAGCCCAGCCCTGGGCTGGCCCTGGGGATGCTTGCAAGGAGTGACCCGCTCATGGGACCCACTCCGCCGGGTGCCACATCTTTCCCCTGAGTCTTCTGCCCCTTTAGGATAGTTTCTCAAATTAAAAAAGGCTTCAGACTGCTTTGGCTTGCAGCCTGGTGTGCTGTGGGAGGGGCAGGATGCAGGATGGACACACACAGGGGCTCATGACTTCATAAACCGCCCTGCTCCCCAGGTGAGGAAACAGAGTCTTGTGAAAACACACAACTGGCCCGGGGTCACCCCAAGGCACCGTGGTCTGGAGCTGGGGCTTCTGGGGTGTTTCACCCTGCTGACCACACTGCTCTTCCATGGGGCAGCAGCCCCAGCTTTGGGCACACTCAGCGCCTGGGGAGCGGGGCCTTTTCTTCAGTGCTGGGTGTCCCAGGGGTTTCTGTGCTGGCTCAGGGGCCTGATGGGCAGAGCCCTCCAGGCTCCCCCAACCCCCACCCCCGCCCCGCCCTGACCCACGCTCTCTCTGCCCTGCTCTCAGCAATGCTCCCTCCTGCTCTCCGTTATCACCTCCCTTCCCCCAGCCCGCCGTGCCCAGGAGCCCTTCCAAGAGCCTGAACTGGGAACACTGCTGGGCAGGGAGCTCTCTTCCTCCAGTATTCTGCCAGTCTTCATCCCTACACCACGTTTGGTCACTCCCTGCCCTGGAGAGACCCCTCCACCCATGCCCGGAACCCTCAGCTGGCCTGATTCCTGTGGCGCCGGGCGGGTCCCACAGGGCGGGCAGGGCAGCTGCCAGGATACAGGGTGGGAGGCAGGCAAGGCTGGGCCAGGGGCTCCCACTGGGCCTGGGTTATCTATTCCCTCATTTATTCTGCTCTCCACATTTCTGAGCTGCTTGGTCTGGCTAAGCTCCAGGCTTTAGAAGGGGGTACAGACAGGACATCAGCACCTGCAGTCCTGGGAAAGGGGGGGCAATCAGGAAGACTTCCTGGAGGAGATGATGCCAGAGTTGAATCCTGTTCCCTTCTCTCAAAGGAAGATGTGATGGGTGGTGTTGGCAGGAGGAGGAAAGCTGAGGGCAGCTCTGACTGAGGCTGGCCTTGCCCATCAGACCACCCACAGGCTGCCTGCTCCTCTCCAAGCTCCCAAAAGCACAGATCCCAGCTGTCCCCACCGGCTCTGAGCCCGCCAGTCACTGACTCGGGGAAGATGTTGGCCTTTCCTGCTCAGCCTTTCCCATGCCTCCAGTAGTTTTCAAATTACAGGATGTGACCTATTGGTGGGGTGTGCCATTGATTTAGTGGGTAAAGAACAGCATTTAAAAATGCGGGAATAGAATAAAATAAATGCACATGTAATACAGGTGACCAAATCAGCCTGTATCTTGAACCTTTTGTCTGAGTTACATGTATTTGCATATGAGCACTGGATTGTGATGAATCTTTTTTTCTGCATGGCATGGCCAGAAAGTCTGAGAGACACTGTTGCGGTGACTGTTTCCAGGTTGTTTTTGCCTTTTCCATCAGGCTGCTGCCCTGCTCGTGGAAAGGAGGCCGCTCAACAGTGAGCACCACAGGGTGGCCGGGTCAGTGTACAGGCGAACAAATGAATTAGGGGGAGGGAGACTCCTTTGCTACGTGCTACGAACCCCCTGACCCCTGTCTTGGGTTGGCCGCAGGTCGTACTCCTGCCAAGCGGATAAGAGCTGGGTGCTGGCACCCAAGTTCTGGTCATCGCTGTTCTGGGGGGCGGGTATGCCTGCTCCTAACCCCAAAGTGCTTCGGACTCTCCGGAGCCCCCTGAAAGGACATCCTGGGAGAGATCAGGGGTTTCAGGGCATGTTCCTCAGGACAGAGGTGGGGCTGCTGGGTGGGCAGGGCTCCCGGTTTTTGTGTGGTTTATACGAGATACTAGGGCTCTGAGTGACATTTCATTTGAAGACAGGCTTCTGGGGCTTGAAAAAAATCACAAAACCACCGCTCTGCTGGGGGTCCTCAGGAGACTACGGTCCCACTCCCTGACCTGCCCCAGCCGCTGCGTGACGCTGGGTAGCTTCTCCCATCCTCTGGGCCTGGAGCTGCCTCCGAACAGGGGTTGCAGACTGGAGCCGTGGGTCTGGCCCCTGGCCACGCATCAGAACCCCTGGGGCTCCGCTGCATCAGTTCCACTGCCCGGGCCGTGGCCCAGACTAAACCTCTGGGGTAGGGCCCTGGTGTTAGCATTTGTGCAGCTCCCTGTGCACAGCAGAGTTTGAAAACCACTGGGCTAGGTGGCCCTTCTCTACGAGGGACCATCCCACAGGGGGCTCAGGCTGTTCTCAAAGTTTAATGAGCATCCTAATCAATGTTACAAATGCACATTCTCAGGCCCACCCCAGATCTTTTGGCTCAGAAACTCTGGGGTGGGACCACTGACCTGTGCTCTGAGAAGCCCACCAGGTGATGCTGATGCACACTGGAGCATGAGAACACTGACCTAACCTTGGCCATCAGGCTGCTGTGCATGAAGGTCACCTGTGCCTGGCAAACAGTGCTTCTGATTTTGGAGAAAAGACGGAGCCACCAGTGGTTTCTGGTGAGTACGCCACTTTTCTCAGGCTGCCATGACGAAGTTCCACAGTTGGGGTGCCACCATTAGCAGGAACTGACTGTCTCACGGTTCTGGAGGCTGGAAGTCTGAGATCAAGTCTTCGGCAGGGTTGGTTTCTCCTGAGGCCTCTCGCCTTGGCTGGCCGATGGCCCCTTCTCCCTGTGTCCTCACATGGTCTCTCTTCTATGTGTCACTGTCCTAATCTCTTCTTATTAGGACACTAGTCATACTGGTTTAGGGCCCACTTAAGAACCTTACTGTAACTCAAACACCTCTTTAAAGACCCTATTTCCAAATATAGCCACATTCTGAGGTACGGGGGCTTAGAGCCTCGTCATATGAATTTGCGGGGGGACACAAACCAGCCCGTTACAGGGGCCTGTGGGGTCCTGAGAGAGGGGGCATTCTGGAACCAAGCCCTCCAGATTCTGTGGCTCCTTTCCTGACCGTCAGCATGTCACTGCCCTCCTCCTGAGAGCAGACCCTCTAGTTCTGGTTCTTGAGGGGCGCATGTGGGGAGGTGTGTGCGCTTCCTGAAACAAGATGCAAAGAAGACCCGCCCCTGTGCTGACTTCTCTGAGGGGGTCTTTTCTGGCCACATTGTGTTCCCAGGTGGTCTGAGTATCTAAGCAGGTGTATGGCTGTTCTCATCTATTTCCTTCAGAATATTCTTTGGTTCGCACTGAGCTGCCCACTCTTTCCCCATCAGCCCAAACTGGTGAGATCCCTGGTGTTCCCCAGCAATGTGTGTGTGGGAGTTCACTGGCGCAGGAGAAAAACCCTGACAGTGCTCACCAGGGGTGGCCTGCAGCGGAGACACCAGGCAGGGCCAGTCTGGGAAGGCTGCTCAGAGGCGGTGAGATGGGGCTTCGGACTCCAGTCTGTGTGGTGCTCCTGCCACCCACTCACCATGTTGGGGGCTTCCATGAAAATAGCTGGTTTAGTTCCCAAACAAATGCGGAGGTGCTCTCATTCCCCTGTATTAATCATATCCTTTTATTCTGTATTTTTGATGACTTGACATCTTGGAGCCTTGCTGACTCTGGAGGGACAGCCCCTCCCGGGGCTAACAAACTCCTAGAGAAAGCAAACAGCCTGCCCGGAGCATGCCAGGGTCCACACCCAAGCCACCTCCCTGATGGCTTTCACACTCGGGCCCTCCCCCGCCACCACCACTTGCACTACTCACCCCACGGCCAGGTATCAGGCAGCCAGGGACAGCCCCTATGCCTAAGATCATGCTGGGTTTGAAGTTATTCAAACTAGCCAATCCCAAATCTGCTTACCCTGCCTTGCCGGTTCCTTGCCACAGAAGCAACAATAAAGACTCTTGCCCACGTTTCCCCCTCCTGCTGAGTCTGTGGTCCGGACACCGTGGGATGGCCCATCACTTCTGCTCTCTGGGCTCTGTCCAATCTCCAGATTCTCGAGGGTGCTTGGAGGGAGGCGAATGAGACACAAACTCCTTTGAAAGAGGAGGCAGATCTGCCCTATGCCCGGCCCCCTCCCTCTGGATAGCTGGACTGTCTGCTTCCAATTTCAGGCGCTCCTTGGGGGCTGGTGCTGTGTTTCAGGCCCTCTGTGTCCCCAGCACCCCCATGGTCTGGCCCAGAACACACACCTGGGCGGTAGGAAAAAGGTGAATGGATGAATGTCCCCTACTCTGTCCCCTTCTCTCCACCTCTCTTGCTCTGAGTCTCTGTCTCTGTCTCTGTCTCTGTCTCTGTCTCTCTGTCTCTCTGTGTGTCTCTGTCTCTGTGTGTGAAGCTTTTTCTGCAAGCAGTCTCTCTGTGCTCCTGCTGGCATCTTTCTCTGTCTCTCGGAGGTCTGATCCTGCAGGGCCTGAGACTCTCCAGCCCCCGGGTTTGCCTGAAGTTGTTTATCCTAAGCAGACCCAGCTGCCTGAACTCTCTCATTCCAGGACCCAGAGGAGGAAGTGCGATCAGTGGGGTGGTCTCCGTGTTTCCAGGCATGGCTTTCAGCTCCAGCTGAGGCTCATCCTTCCTCTGCCTCATGCTCCATGCTCGAAATCACCAGGGCAGCCTGGATCCTCTGCTGACCGCAGAGGAGGGACCGAGGCCTGCATGGGGGGCGTCAGGGAGGGCAGGTGGGTCTGCGTATGTGTCGGTCTGTCTGTGGGTGTGTGCTGTGTGTGTGCTGTCATATCGACTTGCACAACGATGCCTGCTTACCCAACACCTAACTCAACTCCACAAGAGTGTTTTAAAGTAAGAATAACACACACGGAGTAAAGTGCACAAAGCTTAGACGTGCACTTTCACAGGTCTGTGTACCTGTATCGCCATACTCACAGCAACACAGGACGTCCCCAGCCTGGCAGGCCCCTCTGTGCCCCTTCCCAGTCAGTACCCGAGAGAGCACATCGCTCACCTGCCGTTTCTCACCGCAGATTAGTTTTACTTGTTCTTCAACTCTGTCACGGGTCAAATTGTGTCTTCTAAAATATATGTTCAGGTCCTAACCCCTAGTACCTATGAATGTGGCCTTATTTGGAAATAGGGTCTTTGAAGATACAATCCAATTAAGATGAGGTCATATTGGATTACACTGGGTCCTAAATCCTATGTGACGCACCATAAGGAGACCATGTGAAGAACCGGGACACAGAGACACACAGGGAGAAGGTGGCCATGTGAAGATCAAGGCAGAGATTGGAGTGAATCACCTATAAGCCAAGGGAGACCAGCAATGGCCATTAGCCACCAAAAGCTAGACAGAAGCAGGGAAGGGTTCTTCTGCAGAGCCTTCAGAAGGAGCATAGCCTTTCCAACGCCTTGGTTTTGGACTCTGGCTTCAAGAACTATGAGAGAATAAAGTTCTTTTGTTTGTGATAATTTGTTATGACAGCACCAGGAAACTAATACAAACTCCGTATAAATGGAATCCCAGTGTATGTACTCTTCTGTGTCTGGTTTCTTTTGCTCATATTGTGCCTAAGAAATTTATTCAGGTAGTAGGCCATTCTTTTTCATTGCTGTGTAATATTCCATCTTAGAAATATACCACATGTTATTTACCCTTTCTAGTGTTAATGTACATTTAAGTTGTTTCCTTTTTTTTGTTATTGTGAATAATGCTGCCAGGAATACTTCCTTCTTTTTATGGACACATGTTCTCATTTCTCATGGGTATAGAGGCAGAAGTGGAACTGCTGGGTTTTATGTTAAGTGTGTGTTTAGCCTCTTGAGGAACTTTCAGGCCACTTTCTAAGTGGTTGCACCGTCTTACGTTCCTGCCGGCAGCGGGGGAGAGTTCCAGTTGCTCCGAGTCCTGTTGACAGAATAGTCAGTCTTTAACGTTTAGCCATTCTGGTGGGCATCTAGAGGTTTATCGTTTTGTTTTGACTTTCATTTCCCCGATGGCTAGTGATGGTGAGCATGTTCTCCCATGCCTCCTGGGCATTTGGACATCTCCGTGGAGTGTCTATTCAAGCCTGATGTCCATTGTTGAAAATTTGGTTGTTTGGCACTTTCCTGTTGTTTTGTAGTAGTCCTTTATATGTGCTGACACAATGCTGTGGTTGGTTAATGTGTTAGAAAGACCTCTTGCTCCATGCTTTGCCTTTTTAAAAAGTGTTATCTTTTGGTGAATGGAAGTCCTTGATTTTAATAAAGTCAAACTTATCCATCTTTTCTCTGGGTAGTGTCTCTTCTGTGCTGTTGAAGACACCTTCACCTCTAACTGGCCATACAGACGTGCTTCTAGAAGCTCTGTAGAAAGCTTCCCTTTCACGTTTAAGTTCCTGACCTACTTTGACACAGGAGCATTTTAAATCTCAGCAGAGCCAGGCCTCAGCCCACCCACCCAGCCCCTCCACACCTACACTTCTTGCCCACTTCCGCCGGACCTTCTCACCCACTCGCACAACTCAGAGGGTCCTAAGACTGGGACAAGAAACCTCCAAGGAACCTCACCTGATCCTTCCCCACCCCTCGCTTCTCTCCCCTTGTTCATAGATTTACGGACTGGAGGATCTCGCCCCTTCCCAGGATAGAAGACAGGTTCCGTCACCAACCACGTCTGACCAGCAACGGCTGCCTGAAGGGGCGTCAGAAAGGGCTCTGAGGATATCCAGGCACGGCAGGTGCTTGGTGATGCTGGCCTGGGAGCAAGAGCTGGCGTAGCTGCCCTGCATGTTGTGCCCTTAATGCCTCTGATCTAGTCTAAGCCCCTCATTAAAATTAATCCAAAGTAGATTTTTAAAAATTGTTTATGCTGTTACAGTTGTTCTAATTTTCCCCCTCTGATACCGTCCCACCACCGCCCTCCCCACAGTCAGTTCCCGCACCATTGTCCATGTCCACGGTCACGCACGTATGCCTGTCCTTCCACTAGTCCCTCCGCCTTCTTTCAGCCAGTCCCGCCCTTTCCTCCCCCTTTACTGCTGTCAGTCTGTTCTGGGATTCCATGCCTCTGATTCTATTTTGCTCATTAGTTTATTTTGTTCCTTAGTTTCCAGGCATCAGTGAGATCATATGGTATTTGTCTGTCACTGCCTGGCTTATTTCACTGAGTATAATGCTCTCCAGTTCCATCCATGCTGCCACGAAAGGCAAGCATTCCTTCCCTTTTACTGCTGTGTAGCATTCCATTGTGTAGATGTACCACAGTTTTTCGATCCACTCATCTACTGATGGGCACTTAGACTGTTTCCAAATCTTGGCTATTGTAAATAGCACTGCTATGAACATAGGGGTGCATTTATTCCTTTGAATTGGTGATTTTAAAGGACTCATTCAAGGGCTCACTCAGCTATTAATTGAGCTGGCTTAGAGGCTCAGCATTATCTATTCAGCAGAGACACTTATTCGTTTATTCAACAAGCGTTGACTGAGCACCCATTAGTTTCAGTCATAGCATATTTCAGTGCTGGGCACAGAGGCGCGGTGGTGAATGGGACCTAGTCCGGTCCATGCCTAGGTCTGCATGGCTTCCTTCGTGCCAGTACTCAATGCATATTGAACAATGAATGAACCATGGGTCTCTTGTCGTGGTCATTTGCCATCTGCTGAGCTGGCTATTGCTCACTCCTCCACCTCCACCCCCCAGTCCCTGGGGTGAGATTATTATACAATTTTTTAAAAAACTGGAAATTGGTGGGTCACTGGGGTTCCATCGTTGAAATGCTTCTCTCCAAATAACTTTTCGGAAAGGAGGTTACAAATGAGGCCTGCAAAGAAGACCCCGTGGACCAGGGGCTCTGAGACTTCTCAAACGGGCCTGCTCAGGGGCTGCCTGGGCACCGTCCGGCCTTCTTCCCTCTGAGCTGGCCTTGGGGCTCTCTGCCCCTCCCAGGCGTGCACACACACAGAGGCATGTACATGGACACACAGACATACGCTCACATAAGGACACATGCACAGACACATGCAAATGCAGACATGGGCAATACACGCAGATACAAGCACGTGTAGAATCTCTTTTTCTCCCACCTGCCACCAGCACAGTATTGAATAAAAGCCAAGGTTCTGGGCTCACATAACTCAGGTTTGAGTTCCTCCTGTTCTATTTTGAGCTATTTGACCTTGGGCAAGCTACCCTCCCTGAGCCTCAGCTTCCCCTTTATGAGAGAGGGGTGTGGGGAGGGGCCGAGCACACTGCACATGTCAGGCATTGGGGAGCTGCTGGGCAAATGTCAGCTCCAGCCCTCCCTGTCGCCCCACTAAGGGCACTGGCTCGGGGCTATACCAAGAAACTGGGGAGGGGAGGAGGTGTGCAGCCTGAGCTCAGGGCTCCTTAGAAAACTTACGTCTGCGGCCCTACCCAGAGCTTGGCACTGAGCTGGGGACACGGTAAAGACACAATCAGAGCCCACTCTGGGGGGAGCGGGGGAGGGAGGACCAGGGTTTTGCTCTTAATCTCCTGGTTTTTCTCCTCTGGGAAAGCCCTGATTTGTTTCAGGGGCGTGCAGGAGCAGGGTCTGAGTGTTTTCTGGACCAGGCCAGCTGGGAGTAGGCTGCTGAGTCTCCTCTGGACTAGAGGAACCCAGTAGGTGAGCCCCAACCCTTCTGCTGAGCCACTGACCTGAGCCGTGCTGGGGCCCTGCTGCCCGCTTGGGCCCCATGCTCTGTGCTTTCACTGTGTCCACCGCCCTGGCTGGGCCCCCGCCAAGTCCTCACTTCGCTGGTGAGGGCCAAGCCGGGGCGTGCCAGGCTCAGTGGAGGCTGTTGGCCAAGAACAGCAGAGCCGTTCTCAGGAAAGCCGGGGGATTTAGCCTCAGGCCTGAGGGTACTCAGGTATCTGCCTCCTGTCCCTGACTGGAGATGAGGGACAGGATGACCTCACAGCAGCCCAGGGCTGTGAAACAAAGGGACTGACATAGCATCCCACCCAGGGGTGTGGGAACACAGCACCGCAGGGGCCAGGTGGATTAGGGGACCACCTTTAGGGAGGGTTTGAGGCCAGATGCTTCTGCCCCCTCCTCCAGATAGGCCTAGGTCTCACAGCCTGGAGCACCGGCTCCCCCCAGCATAGGCCCAGCTCTGACCCCTCCCCAGACTGAACCTCGGGGTGACGTTGGCCTAGCTCTGGCCCCTGTTCCTAGGCTGAGCCCCGAGTACGGTGTGAGGGGCAGATGGCCGTCAGGGGCTGGAGTGGGAGCTGTTCTCGCCCTCTGTGTCTGTCCCTGTCCGCAGAGAGGTGGAGGCACCCAGCTTGTCCTGAGGCCCAGCACCCTGGGCCCTGCTCATTTTCCTCCCCGTCGTCTGGAGTGTGTCTCCTCTGTCGCTGTCCTGTCCAGTTCCAACACGTCATTCCAGACTTCCTTGCTTCCAGGGTGTTCTCTGATCCCGGGCTAGAATTCTGGTTTCCTCCCGCTCCCCTAGCCCCCCCCCCCCCCCCCGCTGCCCTCTCTGCTATGACACTGACCACATGGCACCGCCAGCATCCGCAGACACCTATCTCCCTCAGAACCCCCTGGGGCAGGGCCCCCATTTCCCACTGCCCCAGCCTCCCGATCTTGAACCCTACTAGTCTTGCTGCCCGCTGGGCTGGGCCCATCGCCGGCGGGGCCTTGCTGGAGCAGGTGGCTGTCTGACCTGGCCCCGTCCCCTGTCTGGGCTGCCTCTAGGCCTCTCCCTGTGGGCCCGGGCGGGTGGGGGTGTCTGTAGGGATGCTGACTCAGATGTTATTTTGGGCTCCCCTTGGGCCCAGAAAGCTTTAGGGCCTAAGGCCTGTTCAGACGGCTGGGCCGGATGTGACCAAATCCAGGAGCTTGGGTCTCCACAGGGCTGGGCGAGAGTCAGGCCAAGGCAAACGCTGACTGGGCAGGGGCGGGCAGAGGATGGGCCTGGAAGGCCAAGGGACTTGAGGACTGGCTGAGGCCGTGCCCAGTTTGGCCCAGTTCTTAGCTCCGGGGTCCCAGCTGAGACCCTGAGCCTGGGAGCTGGCACGCTAGGCCCTGCAAGGTCACTCTCTGGTAGCTTTGCAGTCCCAGAGTCTCCCAAATTAGAATATCAGTCAGAGGGTGTAGCCTCAACGTGCCTCACGGAGACACCCACCTGTGTCCCCACGGCAGGGGCCTGTGGCCCAGAGGGAGGGGCAGGCCCAGTTTACATGGAGAGGCCCATTTCAACTAGGGTCTCTGACCCCCAGGAGACAGGCCACCTTGGAGCTGCCACCTCAGAAGCCGCTCAGTCAAAGGCCCTGGGTAGGCACCATGGGGTCCCATCTGGGCTCTGTGCCCTGTGCCATGCAGTCCTGGGAAAGCTCCTCTCCTCCGTGGACCTCAGTTTCCTTGTCTGTGAAAGAAGCTACTTGGGCTCTGCCACCCTTTGAGCCTGGGTGCCCCGTGAGCCTGTGAGGACACCCCCAGCTCTTCCAGGGTGCAAGTTTGGCCTGCAGACAGGGGGCAAGTGGTGCCTGACTCCTTACCCTGAAGCTCCTGCCCCAGGCTCCAGCCCAGAAATATTTAAGGAAACACGTAAATCCGTAAGCTCTGTCCACCAAGTCCAAATCAAAAACAAGGCGCTAAAGTGCTGCTATACACTCCTGCAGGGCAAGCAGCAGGCCTAGGGCCGGGGGCGAGGGTCCAGATACAGCCCCTCAGCGGGCTCCATCTCCGGCATGTTCAGGACTGGCTGGCACGCGGGTGCTTGGTGTCAGCCAACCTCCTGCCTGGGCCCAGCGACACCCAGACCTGCTGTCTCCGTGTGAGGCCTTTCTGAAGGGAGGCGGGGGCACGGGAGGGAAGGCTGGCCGCTGCGGCACTGTGTCACTGTGGGGCCACGACACTCTCTCTCCTGCCCCCCCTCCCACCGGGGCCCCAGGGAAGTGCGCCTATCCCAGCAACATTTCAGAGCTACCTGAGTGCTGGGGGGTTCCCCACTGGAGAGGGAGGAATACAGACACAGCCCCCACTGCCCCCAACCTTGCTTGGTCACCCGTGGCACAAGGGTAGGGACAGGGGAGACCAGAGGACCCTAGAGGAAGGAGAAGCTGGGTGAGTGATCAGGGGGAGCTTTCTAGGAAGGGCCCTGTGGCTGGCTCCTGTGTTCGAAGCAGTGGAAGGAGAGACTCTTTGGGTGACAAAGCATCAGCAGGAACCAAGGCTGATGGGTCCCTGCCATTGTGGGGTATGGGGTGGGGGTTCTAGTGAGCCTGCTTCTATCCTGTTGGTGTGAGCTGCCCAGGTCAAGACACAAGGTTTCTAATTGCAGGTCCCTCAGAGTTGAGAAGGCCTTGGGGTAGCCCATTGTACAGAGTGTAAGACAGAGGCTCAGGGAGAGGTGTGGCCTGCCCCATGTCTCACGAGTGTGGCCTGTGTGGTAGCTGGCATCCATGTCTCTGTCTCCCAGACTCAAAGAGAGTGTTTGACCTGCAGGGCCTGGGTCTGGATGGGGGGCAATTGAGCTCTGTTCTCTGAAAGCTAATAGCCCTGCCACCAGCCCCCAAGATCCCAGCCCTAGAATATTCCCACCTGATTTCCCAGCCAGGTAGTGGCAGTAGGTGGTGGCTTCCCAGGGGCCAGGCTCCTCTAGACTAAGGACATAGCTGGCCTGGGCAGCCCAGCCCTCCGGCAGCTGCCCAAGTATGTGGACGGCAGTGTGGACAGCCGTTCTCGCCACGTTCCCAGAGCATGCACCAAGGAAAACATGGAATGTTTCTTGGATGACACATTCTCCATCCCAAGTCATGCATTCCTGTGGGAGGGCAGTGAGGAGGGGTCGAGGCTGTCTGCAGCGGCGGGGGCTCTGCTGTGGCACGCACAGTCCTGTCTGCAGATGTGGGTCCCCAGGCTGTGCCCACAGCCCGGGGGGGTCCATGCTGGATGCACCCCTGGGTGGCTGTGCCACGGGCACACAGCTGTGTCCCTGCCTCTGCAGGCAGTCAGTGAAACCGGCCTCACGCATATGGCCAATGCCCTGGTTCTTCTGTTTCCTGCCCTGGGAACTCAGCTGGTACCTATCCCTGTTCCCCGTGGACGAGTGGCATGTCCTTAGCCCTGAGCTGGCAGCCCAGGGAAGCACCTGCCCCTGCACACACCAACGTTTCCCCTGTCCCTGTGTCCTGAGCAGATAGCAGCTTATATGTGCCCTGCACTGCACTTACTGTGGGCATGTCTTCAACCTACTTTAGGCATAGGGTCTTTTAAGTCAATCAGCTTGAGTATGATGCGGATAGATATGTCCTCCCAGGCCCCTAGCCTCAGCTTTCCCCTCTTTAAGTGGGCCTAGTCGCACCCATCACGTGACCACTGTGATCGTGATAAAGGGCAATGGCCAGAACATTTTTTTGTCCCTGGGCCCAGGACTGAGTTTGGTGGGAATTATGCTGAAGGCCTGATCTTTTGGCATCTTCACCAAAGAAGGAAGCCTCTAGTCTTGACCTGGAAGATTCTGAGTCCTCAAGAGTCCCAGGTGGAAGTCAGGGGTCCGGAGAGGGCACTGTGAGGCCTCTGCCCCCATCGAAATCCAGCAAGAGTGCTGAGTGCTATGACTGAGAGGGCTGGGGTGGGTGGGGGTCGTGGGAGCTGAGGACATCCATCAGAGAGGCAGGAATGACTCTGGAGGAAGGGACCCATGAGATGGGTTTTGAAGGCTGAGTAGGAGTTTGTGAGTAGATCAGAGTGGAGAAGGATTTCAGAGTTAAAGCACCACGTGCTTTAACAGAAGCCCCAAGGTGGTAGAAAGTGTGGTATACACTCAGGGAAGTGCAGGAGGTCTGGAAGGCTGAGCTTGAGGACGGCCGTGAGGAGCCACGAAGGAGGAGAGCCTGAGGAAGGGGAGACTGGGGAGGTCTGGGAAAATCCTGGAGCAGGTTTACCTTCAAAGAGAATGCCAATTTGGGCAGGGTTCAGTGACAAAGTAGGATCTCCATGGAAGGGACAGTGTGAGCAGTGGTGAGGAGGTGGCAATTCGGGGAAGAAAAAGGGGTCCAGGTCTGCTGGAGGGCAGAGCTAAGACCAGCCAGGTAAGGTCCTGATGCTTCCTTCTGTCCAAGATGTCTGCCCTGGTCTCGATGTCTCTGGCTGGTACTGGGGAGCTAGGCTGTCTGCCGCCCCACAACTCCCCCCACCCCCACTGTTTACATTGCTCACATACTTCTGGACTCTTATCTGCAAGGGTCTGTCGTGCATGCCCACCTTGCCAAGTGGTCCCATCATTGCTTGCCTCATAAATCAGGCCTGCCTCTCCCCTCGCCTCCCTGCTCCTGCCACACCCTCTCGCAGCTGCCCGCCCCACCAAGTCCCACCCTGCTGGGGAGGCAGAGACAGGTGCAGAGGCAAGCCTAGGCCCTGTCCAGGACCTCTAGGTCCTGCAGAGCAGCTGTCCTGAGTGACCTGGTCCTCAGGAAGCATCTCCAAAGGTCTCCAAAGACTTCTCCAGTGGCCACCCAGCTTCCTGGCTCCTGAGGGGGCAGTGGTCGAGCCTGTTGTTCCCTTTAGGGGACCAGCTCAGGGTAGGGTCAGATCCCAGAGGCAGGCTACACCCTTTATTTTTATTTTTAATTTTTAGATTTTATTTATTTAGTCTTACAGAGAGGAGAAGGGAAGAAGACAAAGAATGAGAGCAACATTGGTCAGTTGCCTCTCACATGCGCCCTGACTGGGGACTGGCCTGCAACCCAGGCACATGTCCTTACTGGGAATTGAACTGGCGACCCTTCAGTGTGCGGGACGACGTCCAAGCAACTGAACCACACTGGTCGGGGCTCGCCTACACCCTTTTAGAAAGTCAAAGGGCTGTGTCTGCCTTCCACAGTGGGTCAAGGCCTTCATCACTGCTCTTCTGAGCCTCACATCCCTTGTCTATAAAATGGGTGCATTCACTCATTCACTCAACCAACATTTGCAGTAGTCCCTCCTTTGTCTTGCTTTTGCTTTCTGTAGTTCAGTTACCTACAGTCAGTCGTGGTCTGAAAATGTTAAATGGAAAATTCCAGAATAATAATTCATGAATGTTAAACTGAGCAGAGTTCTGAGCGTGTGCTGGAATCTCGCACTGTCGTTCGCCATCCCTCCCAGGACACGAGCCACCTTTTTGTTTAGTGTCTCCACAGTAATGTGCTCCCCATTCATTGGTCACTTAGCAGCTGTCTCATTTATCCGACTGGTTACCAGAGAGAGAGAGAGACCCCATTCACATAACTTCTATTACAGCATATTGTTATAATTGTTCTATCTTATTATTAGTTATTCTTATCAATCTCTTACTGTGCCTAATTTATAAATTAAATTTTATCATAGGAAAAACATTGTGTATGTTGTTTGGTACTATTTGTGGTTTCAGGCGTCCACTGGGGGTCTTGGACTGTGTCCCTGTGGATAAGGGGGGACAACTCCACTGTGTGCAGAGCCCCAGGCATGGAGACGCATCAGGCAGAGCCTTGGCTGCGTGCACAGCCTAGTGGGGACGATAGACAAGGACAGAGGAGTGGCCCCCATGTCTCCTGGTCCAGGACAGATGGCGACGGGTGCAGCAGGGGGACTCAGATAAACAGTCAGTCCTCTCTTGGGCAAACAGGACTGTTGAGAGAAGTGCCTGGGGCGGGGTGAGCACTTGGAGGGAGTGCTCCAGACAGAGGCGAAGGCTTGGGGGAACTGTCTGAGGACCCGCCCATGGTATACTCTGAGGCAGTAAAGTACTGGGGATGAGGTGTGGGTGCTGAGGTATGAAGCCAGAGAGGTTAGCAGGCCATGGGAATTGAGCCAAAAGACTGCCGTGAGGCACTGAGGAGCCATGGCGTGTTTAAGGCAGGGAGCATCACAGTCAGATCTGCATGTGAACAAGAACCCTCTGACTGCCATGTGGAGAATGGGCCAGGGGAGGTGGAGAGCCCTGGTAGGGGGCTGTGGAATCTCGAGGGGCAGCAGGAGGAGTCAGAGGAGGTTCAAAGCAGAGGCGCTGTTCAAGACTGGCTTCTGATCCAAAGGATCACACTGCTTTCATGGCTGCCTGGCTGGCTTGTAGGGGAGGCTGGCTCCTCCCTGGGAAGATGTCCTCGCTAGAGCCCTACCATCCTCCCACACTGCCCCCTTCCAGGGCCCTGTGCCAGCCCAGGCTGTGGGGACCGATGCTAGTAACAGTCCCAAATCTGTTGTGGCACATTCGCCAGGCTGCAGTCCTGATCCCACTGGCCTTCCCACAGAGCAGAGGATGTCTTTTGCAAGACCCAGACCCACATGGCCAGCTACCTGCTGGATGCCTCCACCCGGATGCCCTCAGGCAGCCGCCTGCCACAGGTCCACCCTGTGCCCCTCCTCAGTGCCAGCCTTTTCCCCCCAAGGCCCAAAGTCCATTGAGGAAGCTATTACAATGGAGGAATGGGGTACCCCGAGGGGAGCATAAGGCTGTAGGAGCCCAGAGGAGGTACTGACCCTGCCTTAGCAGTCAGAGAAGTCTTCTTGGGTAGATGGGGGGAGGGACTTTCCAGCAGAGTCTTAGAGGACAAGGAGAAGCTTGCTAGTTGAAAGAGACACAGTGGGCATTGCCATTGGGGTAATCACAACTCAGAAAGCACAAAGCAAGACACAGCAGGCTAGACCTTGGGTGGAGTGCCTGAGAGAGGATAGTGGAGAGAAACGAGGTGAGGAGGCCAGTGGGGCCAGGTCCTGCCAGGCGTGAAATGCCAGACGGAAGAGTTGAACAAGTCAATGGAGGGAAATGGGAGCCGTGAGAGGTTCAACACAGAGGCTACAGGACCAGGCTTGCATCCTAGAATGACCCTTGAGGCATTGCCTCCTATGGGCAGAGCATACCCTAGGGGTATTGAGGAAGGGGCCGTGGGATCCAGGAGAGATCCAGGCAGAGGGTCAAGGTAGCTTCACAGAGGAGGTAGTGCTCAGTCTGGGCCTCAAAAGAGGAGAGAGAGGATGTCTAGACAGTGGTGTCTGGCCCCCATTTGTCCCCGCCCCTGGCACAGACACAGGGCTTGGGCAGGGGCCCGTGTTGGTTGAGTGGCCACAAAGGCATTCTCTCTTGGAGACAGGCAGTGGAATGTTTGAGTCCCCCACTGTGCCTAGGAGGTGCTCCATCCACACCTGCCCAGCTCCCCTTGCCCAAGGCCTCAGAGCCACCCCCAACAGGGCCCGACCTGAGGAGGGTCCCCCTCCCACCCAGAAGGTGGCTGTTTGCCTCCAGCACCTGCACCAGGCTTGCTTTCCCTCTGCATGTTTCTGGAAAGGCCCTGGGAAGGCCTGGGGGCCAACCCTCTGGTCTCTCGTTCCCTGCTGCCCAGCGCCAGGGGCGTCGGTCTGGAAGCTCAACAGAAGCCACTGTTGGCCCTGGCCAACACGGCTCAGCTGGTTGGTGTGTTGTTGAAGGGTAGCTGGTCCAATTCCTGGTCAGGGGACATACCTTGTTTGTGGGTTCTCTCCCCGGTCTGGGTGTGGGCACGTTCGACCTCTGTCCCGGGCACATATGGGAGTCAACTGATCGATGCTTCTGTTTCCCATTGATGTTTCTCCCCTCCCCTTCCTCTCTCTAAAAAATATCCTTTGGTGAGGATAAAAAAAAAAGAAGCCACTGAGGTGACCCTCTTCTCTGGGAGGGCAGCGGGCCCAAGGTGTTTGTTCTCTCAAAAAGGCTGCCTCTAGAATCTTCCCAAGGTGTGCTCCTGAGAACTCCGGTGAGGGTGGGGAGGAATGGAGGAGGCGCGGGTGTCGTCTGCATGCGCGCGCGCGCACACACACACACACACACACACACACACATTGTCCGCGGCAGGCGGCAGCTTTGAAGAATCTCAGACAGAAAGGACAGGCATTCTCTGGGATTCCACGTACAGCAAACTCAGAAACAGGCAAAGCCCGTCCCTGGTGAGGAAGTCAGAAAGGTGGTTACTGAGTGGAACGCAGTGATGGGGGTGCAAAGGGGCTTTCGGGGACCTGGTGGAGTTCTACATGTTGGTCTGGGTGCTGTCAGGACAAATGTTTGGTTTGTGAGAATTCACATTTGGTCTGATGAATGTTTACATATGATCTGTGCACTTCTTTATATAAATAATGTAATATTACAATTAAAAAGTTCAAAATTTAGGGCAGTATTTTAATACATGTATGTGTGTGTATACAAACCTCTGCCTGTCTCTATCTATCTATCATCTGTCTGTCTGTCTGTCTACTTATCTATTTACCATTTATCTCTGTATGTCTGTATATTTGGGAGAACTCGGCTAATGCTTTTTCTTGAAATACGGGTTCTCTGCTGGGGGAAGGGTAGTGGGAGGTATGGACTACGGAGTAGGTCTCCCACCCACCGTCGGGCACCCTGGGGAAGGGGACGGGCTCTGGGGCCCCTCCAGCTGCAGAGACGAACAGTAGCACTTGTCAGAGGGGACAACCACATCCCCTTCTCAGTCCCTATGAGCTGGCACACGGAGGCAGACCAGCCTGTAAGTCCCCAGGGCCAACCTACATCCCCCTAAAGAACTATTTGTTGACTGACTGCCTACACAACTCACAGACCATTGTCCCCCATTGGTCAGGGACATGCCCAGGGACAGGCTGGAGAACACACCGTCTCTGGGGACCTTCTGGAAAAAGAGCAGTTGGCATAGCCAGTGTTGATTCGGGGACAAAGCAAGAGGGACAGACGGTTGGACATTTGCACATACATGGTCACAAACACATGTGAACCCTCTGGAACCGGGCTTGGATCCGAGGGTCAGGCAACCAGAGGAACGGCCAAGCCACGGGACCCCAGAAAAAAGACACCACTTATCCTGCTGTTGAGAGAGACTCATTCCACCCTGGACTCAAAGAGCCTCGGGAGCAGGGCTGTGCTGCGGCTGGGTGACCCTTCATCAGATGACCCAAGGGAGGAGACACAGATGCCCGAAGTTCTCTAGGAAGACGTCCAGGTGGAGCGCAGACACACGCTGGGAGAGGCAGACACACCCTCGATTGTTCTCTCAACAGCGTCTGAGTCTGGTGTGTCTTGGCTGGAAGGGGCTGGCTCCAAAGAGCTGTTAGAGAAACCAGAGAGGATTCTGGGAGGGGTAGGGTATGTGGATAGAGTCCCAGACATGAGATCTTAATCTAGAGCCCTCCGCTCCACTAGGCTGCCTCATAAGTCCCTGTTCCCCTGACCCCAGACACCCCCTGATGACATGAACCTTTCACCACCCCCAGCCCTGGAGGTTGGCTGGGGTCCCTCAACGGCCCGATTTGCCTTCCACCCCTGCCTCGAAAGGGCAGCTGCAACTTTGCCAGGGACCCTTGACCTCTCCCTGACCCCTCCACTGTCTCCCTCCTACCTCCCACCCTCATCACATCCCCAGTCCTGACCTCATGTCTGCAGGGCCTGGGCGAGGGCGAGATAAGGCGGGCATTGCACTCGGCTCCCTCTTGGGTACCGACGGGAAGGGCGGGCCAGGCCGACAGGCTCAAGAGAGCACCCATGACTCACCAGGTGGGCAGGGCCCAGGCTGGTGTCCGGGAGGAAAAGCCACTTCCTGTGGATAAGGCCAGAGGCCCACAGTTTTTGCATTATGGTTTATGCATTTTGGGTTTTGTTTTAAGAAGTCATTCCCTGATCCTATGTTACAAAGATATTCTCCAATAGTTTATTCAAGCAAATTCAGTTTTTTTTTCATGTTTAGGGTCTCAATTTAATCCATTTGAGTCACCTTTTTAAGAGATATTAGGTAGGATCCAGTTGCAGTTTTTCTCCACAAAGTAAGCCCACTTCCGCAACTCTACTAATAGCGGACCCGCGGTGTGTGAAGCTCTGTCTTTGTGCTTGGTCCTCTGCCCCGTTGCTCGTTGGTCTGTTTTTGCCCACATTTTTCCCTTCCAGAGGCCTTGTGGCATGTGCTAACATCAGGCACGGCAAAGCTCTCCCTCTTGATGCTTTTTTCACATTCACCAGACATTCACAAATGTGTGTTCTTCTATATGTTGTAGAGGAAGTTTATCAAGTTCCTCCAAAGGAACTGGTTAACATTAGGGATTTCGGTTCAACGAAGGGCCATGGACAAAGTCACAGATGGGAGGATGATGCTATTTTGTGATTTTAAAGCAATGAGGAACTGAGATCTGGAGTATCCTGGGAATGCCTGCAGAGCAAGGAGAAAAAGACCGCAAAATCAGCAGAAAAATGGGCTAAGAGTATGAATTGGCAGTTTGCAGAGGAAAAAATTAAACAATTAGACAGCATAGAAAGAGAGACCCAAACTCACTTATAATTGGAGGAGTGCAAATTAAAACCATAATGAGATATTGGCGAACACACATCAGATTTCTGGGCATTAGAGAGCTGGGCAATGCCAAATGCTGGCCGGCACGTGGGCGGGAGCAGCCCCGCGGAGTCCCACCTCGAAGTGCTTTGTGACCCTAAAACCCCGCTTACCTGGCTTTCTCCTCAAGGTTCTCCCACCTAGGCCCACCCGGGGGCCTCCATGGCAGCACCATTTGTGGTGGCAGGGAGAGGCTCCCCCTCCGTGGCCAGCACTGGGGTGTGGGGTGCAGAACGTGGCCATGCCCACGCGGGGACCTCCATGCTGCAGGTCAAAGCAACACGTCTGGTAGAGGTGAGACTGTGTGGATAGATCTTAAAAACAGAGCACTGAGCAGAAAACATAAAAAAGAAATATGGACCATGGTGCACTTCCACTCGTATGAATAAAAATCCCCCAGCCCTGGCTGGTGTGGCTCACTGAACTGAGTACCGGCCTGGGAACCAAAAGTTTGCCAGTTCGATTCCCAGTCAGGGCGCATGCCTGGGTTTCGGGCTAGGTCCCCAGTAGGGGGGGCACAAGAGGCAACCATACATTGATGTTTTTCTCTCCCTCTCTTTCTCCCTCCCTTCCCCTCTCTCTAAAAATAAATAAATAAATAATCCTTAAAAAATTAAAATCCCCCCAAAACAGCGATACACATTTTAAAAATTTGAGGTAACATTCACACGGTATTAACCATTAACCATTTTAAAGTGCACAACCCGGCCGCATTTAGCACATTCACCCTGTGGTGCAGCCTCCCTCCATCCAGTTCCGAGCCTCGTCTCCCTCCGAAAGGACACCCAGGCCCATTAAGTGGTCGTCCATCACCCATGCTGTACAGGAACACACACACAGGAAAGGACACGCGCTGAAACATGCCTGTTGTGCGGGGGGCGGGGGGTGGGGAGGCATGGGGACTAACTCAGACCACGTAAGAAACAAAAAGGGGTTCACAAGTGAAATATAAACTGGAGGCTTGGATTCCCTCTACTCCAGGCACCCCGGGAGCAGAGACCCTGGAAGAGAAAGACCTGCGGGGGGGGGGGTCTTCCTCCTGCCGTCCCCTCCTGCCCTGGCACTGGAAAGGAGCACAAGCTGAAGGTGGAAACTGGAACTGGGAGGAACCTGGTGGGCAGGAAGCCGGCACTGTGAGGTGGGAGCTGAGGGCCTGGACGACAGCGGAGGTGGGCCCCTTGGGGGGACATGCAGTGGGACACCACTGTTGAGGGGCTGGAGGGAAGAGCGGGAGCCTGGGGGCTGTGTCGGGTCACACTCTTGGCTGGCCCCCGGCCCCTGGGCAGGGCAGGGCAGGGCCTCGTTTTCTGAACAAGAAACCCAGACATGGGGTTTGCCAGAGGACTTTTTTTTTTTTTATTTGAGCATTTATTTATATGAAAAGTCTTACCAAGGTATAAACATTCTGGGCCTTTGCACATGCGGCAGGCTTAGCTGGAATGTTCCCTTCCAGCCCCCCCCCCCCGCCGCTCCGTGTCCGCCTGCTGACCTCCAGCCATTCTTCCAGGCCTCTCTTCCAGGAAGCTTTCCCTGACCAATACCTGTGCCCCCACCCAGGGGCAGCCCCTCACTTGAAGATCACTCTCCACGTCGGTCTTCCCCCCACTGGACTTGGAGGGGTTTCTCCAGGGCACGACTGTGCGTCATTCTTCCCTCCCAGGTGGCCTGTCCCCCACGGGGCTCAGCAAATATCAGGCGCACAGATGACTCATGGGTGTTGGGTCACACCTGTGGGGCCTCAGGTCAGGGCAGGGGTGTCTTCCCAGCACCGAACCATTGGGGTTTGAATCGAGGTGGTCTCCAGGCCCCTCCTCACCTCTCCTCAGCTAAGCCAGGAGGCTGGAATAAGCTATTCTCTGTTGCCAGAGACCCAGGGGCCTGGGCGTGAGACAGGGAGCCCTGGCCCTGGGCACTGGATGTTCACTGTGCGTGGGCAGCCAAGACCCCAGACCCCAGAAGGCAGAGGGGAGACTGGGGCAAATCAGGCTGCCACCTCATGGGGCTTTGTGACGGGGCCCAGGGTGCCTCCTGCCATCGCAGCTGCTCTTGGCTGGCCCAAAGCATGAGGGCACCATGGGCAGCCTGCCTGCAGCCCCCGAGGCCAGATAGGGGCTGCTACACTTGAGTCTCGGTGATGGGGCCACTTTCTGACCTTCCACAGGGCCCAGGGACTCTCCTGGCAGCTTCACAGACCCTGTCTCTGAGTGGGGCATTCTTCCCAGACAAGGGGCCCGTCTGGGTCAGTCTGGGGGACATGTTTGAGCCCCCAGTTGGGGAATGCGAGGGAGAGAAAGGATTTTTTTAATGCGTGTACTTTGATTTTCTGTGATATCAGCTCCCAAAGTCACCGCTCCCCTCCTGGCTTGGCAGCGCTGCCCGCCTTATGCTGTTGACCTTGGCTGTGGGTTTGCGGGGGCTGGAGCTCTCACACCATAAATTCCTGTCTTCTAGGAATCCAGCCTGGGAAAGAAAGGAAACACGGAGGAGAATATTTGATTAACATTTTTCCAACGTGACCACATCACAGAGACGTGTGGCCGGAATTCTCACCCTGGACTGGGCGGGGCAGGACTCCGGCTCGTGCCCAGCCATGGGGAGGGTTGGCTGGGCTGGGGCCCTTCTGGCCTGAAGGCAGAGTGGGGTCTGGACCCGCATTGCCCCTCAGGGTGGAGGGTTCTTGAATGGGAGCCGGGCCAGTTCAAATACCTGGAGCTGGAGTGCCTTGCCGAGCTCACCCTTGACCTCAGTGGCTACAGGGACTGTACCCTGAGCTCAGGGTGGACCCCGGGGGTGTCTGGCCTGTTTTCACCATCTGCTTCCCACTCTGGACAGAGCCCTCTCTGACCCCAGATTCAATGTGGACCCGAACTCCAGACTCAGCCCTGACCCGAGGTCTGCAATGACCTCTGACCGCAGCCCCAGGCAGGGCTTTCTCCGTCACTGAGCTCTCGCGCAGAAATCCCTCGTACCTCCTTCACTGTCCCCAAGCTCTGAGCCTCCATCCCCAGCCTGAGGCTGGCTCTGTGGGAGTGTCCTCCGCTTCACGTTGCGAGCCTGCGGCCGTCCGCCTGCTCTCCTCCTCCCCGTTCAGATGAAAGAGAGGCGGCTTTGACCTGCACCTGGTCTCCCGCCCCTCCACCTGCTTGACCCCTCAGCCCATCCACCACCTTTATTTCCAGCACTTCGAATTTTTTGGCTCCTTCTCATTGGTATTTAAACATTCCATTGACAAAAGAAAAAGAGAACCCTCCTTGAAACTCGCTTCCACCTCTGGCTGGCCCCTAGCTCTCACCTCCCTGTCACAGTCAAACTGTCCAAAAAGCTGTCTGCACAGCTGTTTCCACCCCCCACCTCCTTCTCACTCTGCTGCCCAGTCCTGTCAGCGCCCCCCCCCATGCTGCCCAGATGGCCCTCCCCGAGGTCAGCGGTGACCCCACGGCGCCCAGCCCACGGGGCGCTGCTGCGATCTTTAACTTACTGCCATCTCAGCGGCCTTCAACGCTGCATGCCCCACTCCCCAAAACCCGCTCTATCCTGGGTCCTAGGACCACATTCTGTCCTCCTCAGCCCAGACTGGCAGTGCCATCTCTGCCTGGCTGGCCCTCGGGCACCTGCATCTCAGCAGTTCAAACCCAGGCTCCTCCTCCTCCCTCAAACTGCTCGCCCTGCAGTGCTCACAGCCCAGCAGATCGCACCGTCCCTGCTGCTCAAACCAAAGCCGGGTCATTCTCCACACTTCCCTCTTCCTCCCCGCCCCAGGCCCCACCCATCACCACGCCCTGGAAATTTACCTGGTGATGAGCATCTCTCATCTTTGCCCACTTCTCTAATTCTACCTCGTTGCCACCCCATCACCACCCAGCACTGTCTTGTTACCCCCACCCAGCCTCATCTATAGCCCCTTGCCACCTCACCATGTCTCATCGCTCCCCAAACCACCATCTCCCCCTCACCCTGGCCATAACCTACCCCACCCATCACTGCCACCCTCCTTCCTGCGACTCCCCGAGGCCTCCCACTGCAGTCCAAGCTGCCATCGGTTTTCACCCGATTCCCTGGGCTAGCTTTCCAATTCATCTACCCTCAACCATCCGCGCACCCCCTTCTTCCAGCTTGATCTTTAAAAAATGCCCATCTTATCATGCCACTTGCCTAAAACCTGCAATAACTGCCCACTACCTGTAGGAGAACATACGCAATCCTTTCCATGCCCACCGAGCCCTGTTTCCCAGCCCCCAGCACTGATTGTGTGGTGGTCTCTCATTCCCACTCTGCCCAGGCAGCCTGTACTGTGTTCCCCTCTCAGCAGCAATTAGATGACCCTCTCCCAGGGCCCTCTCTACCTCTCTCCTCCCAGCCATATGGTCTGTTCATCCACCCACTTAGCACAGACATCACCTCCTCCGAGAAGCCTTCCCTCATTCCCAGGGCTGGTCTGAGGTTCCCTACCGGCTGCCATGGGACCAGGGTAGCACAAATCACATGAGTCATGATTTCTTGGCTCTCTGATCTCAAGGTTGGAAGCCCCAAGAGCAGAGACTGGGAGCCCACCACTGTTTTTCCTGTTCCAAGCACATGGCAGTCACTTAAAACCATTTTGAGAATGAATGAGCATAAAGAGAGTGACAGACTGTGCACAGGTCCCTCAGCAGACTGTGCACAGGTCCCTGCCAGATTGTGAGCTCCAGGTGGGTGGGTCCCTGGCTTATTTCTTTTTGTGTTCCTGGGGACCAGGAGAGGACCAGGTACAGAGCAGGGGATGTGAGAGCAGGCTGACCTAATGTACTAAAGAGCAGCAGAGGTGGCAGTGGGGCCAAAGAAGAGGAGGAGAGGCTCTCCCGGAAGAGGGGTCTGGTGGACAGGGAGTGGTGGGCAGGAAGAGAGGGAGTCCAGATACCTGAGTATTTCTCTTTTGCAGAGACCAGCAGTTGAAATGGGAAACAGAAGCAGGCCTGGGGCTGTCCGAGGAGAGGTAGAGTGGGCTGGGGTGGCTGGGAACACTCTGGTTGGGGAAGAGACTCCCAGCACCACATCATGGAAAGGGCCCTCATTTGACAAAGGGGTCCTGAGTCCAGAGAAGGTTGGCAGCTTTGCCAGGGCCATACAACAGCAGGTCGCAGAGCTAAAACTCTGGAAGGGAGGGCCCTGACTGGTAGTCATAGGCTCAGCCCCCAGAAGGTCACACCTCCCTGGCTTTGGCCTTCATCCTCTGTGCTCATAACATCACCTCTGGAAGCCCATCTGGCTCTCTTAGAACCTCTTTTCTCCTCCACAACCTGCTCACCATCTCCCCAACCCCCTCGGCCCTTCATTGCTGGCTCTACCTTGGTCTCACACTCTCCTAAACCTGATAACCATTCCACCCACCCCAGCCAGACCCTGCTCTTGACCCCTCTGTAGCATTTGCTTCCATGTCTCTGGGTTTTTGGGCCCTCCTTTCTGTCCCTACCATCACCCATGTCCTGTACCAGGATTAACTACCAACCCCCCCCACCCATCATTTATAAGCTGAGGTAGCGCCTATTGAAATGTGAGCAGGGGCCCTGGCTGGTGTAGCTCAGTGGATTGAGTGTGGGCTGCGAACCAAAGTGTCGCAGGTTCAATTCCCAGTCAGGGCACATGCCTGGGTTGCAGGCCATGACCCCCAGTAACTGCACTTTGATGTTTCTCTTTCTTTCTCTTTATCCCTCCCTTCCCTCTCTAAAAAATAAATAAATAAAATCTTAAAAAAAAAGAAATGTGAGCAGGGAGGGTAGGAGTTTTAGGACTTCTTTCTTAGAACACCACCAAATAATCCTATATTTCTTCTGGACCAATACATGTGATGATTTTTTTTTATTGTTTAGAAATTCAGGACAAGAGGGGAAATGAAACGAACAAGACCCTTCACGTATTGGGAATAGGAACAGCACTGACTATGCACCCACTGTGCCCCAGGCCTGCACTGAGGGCCTCACGGGCACTAGCTCACTGCACGCTCCCTATGGCCCTGTGTGAGGTTGCTTCTGGGGAAGTCTCCACCACCACCTCCACCTCATATTTCTATGTGAAGGGACTTCAGTGAGAGGACATTCTTGTCCCCTCTTCACTCTTGTTTCTCCCCACCCCCAGGACACCTATATTTTATGTTGCGGTCTATAGTAATTCTGTGGGAAGGCTCTGCTTGGCAAGGGTGGAAGGAAGACCTGGGGTGTCTGGCACTTCCTATGACTGGGTCCAAGTGTATCCAAGTCAAGGATGAAGGGCCAGATGCCCAATGAGGCTTTGTTTCTTGATTGTCTGGGCCAATCATCATACCTTTTATTTCTTTTTCTTGCCTTAGTGCAATGGCTAGGTCCTCCAGTACAATGTTGAATACTAGTGGAGGCAGTAGACAGAAATGCACTGTAGTAAGGCTATTTATCTCTCACTGATTCCTAGTCTCTCTCAGTTTATTCTGAAATTGTGAGGAAAATGTGTTTTATAGGCTCCCTAATACTCTATTTTACAGATGAGAAACTGTGAGGTAATTTGTCCAAGGTCTTATATTTATTAAATGGCAAAGTTCCCATATAAATCCCATTCAGCTTGACCTCAAAGGTCATAATATTAACTACTATACTATAAAGCCTTCAATAAAACATGTTCTAAAAGAACAATAATTTAACAGTGTGGTACTAGAGTAAGGTCAGAAATACAAACCATTGGAATAGATACAAGGAGCCATTATATATAAAAATGCAATGCATGGTACAACAAGTCTTATAAAATGAATTGAAAAGTCAGTGATTCAGAATGGGAGAAAATGAGCTAATGCTATATTTAACACTAAAATGATCTCCAGGCAGATAAAAGAGTTAAAACTTATACAAATAAGTAATAAAATTCTACAGTAGCCAGTAGGAAATAGTGAGTCTTTTTTGCCCTCTGGAAAAGCATTTATAAGTTTTCCTTAACGTTTCTTAAACTTCCTGAGGGGTTTATAAGTTTCCAAATAATAGAAGAAATCACATGGAAGAGATGAATGGTCTCGGCTTTAAGGTGGGAATGTAGGGGAAGGGGCAGGACCCCAGCAGTGACCGTGGGGATGAAGCCGCAGTGATCGGCTGTGGAAGTGATCTTTGAAGACTGGGAAACAGACAGCAACACGCTGCTGCCACGTTGCTGGTGCCTGGAATCCGCTGGCAGTCCTTGGATGCTCACACAGGCCACACCCCCAAGGCACGCTTACATCCTTAATTGTGCACTAGATCCCTGGTTTGCACTCACACACTCTTGCATTTTCAGGCACATCTTCTCTTGGCTTTACACACCCCATTGTTCTCCCTAAAAAGTGCTCCCTTGGGGGTTGCTGAGACGTCTGCATATATGTGGGCGTGCCAACTTGCTGGGAAGATGCAGCCACTGGCTGGGCACCGGCCAGGGTACCATCTGCCTATACAGCCTGGCCTCTTTGGGTGGCCAACTCACTCCAGAGTGTGGCAGCTGAGGGTCCTGAGGCCGACCCAGACTGGCCCGGGAGGAGCCCAGGGCCCAGCTTACCTGCTGATCTGTTCTAGCTCCTGCTGCCACCCAGAGCCCCACCTGGGACCCCTCTCCAGACCAAGTCACACTGCACATCTGCACCAGCTCTGAGCCCTGTCTGGAGGCTCGAAAGATGTGTTCCAGGCAAGGACACAGGTCTTGCTTGTCACCACTTCACCTGCGTGTTCAGCTGAGCTCCCCAAGCCCACCAGTGCAGGCTGGGAGGAGACTCTGCCACCTTCTCAGGAGTCTCCAGGGAGCAGCGCTGACCTCCACCTCTGCTCCCTGGGTCTGCTGTTGCCCACCAAGCCCCTCAGTGCCCTTTACCGCCTTGCACTTGGTCCAGCCCCACCACCCCCAGCATCTGCCTGAGTTTATCCCCCACTCCCAGACTCAGAGCTTCCCCCTAAAACTCGAGTTCTGTCCCAAGCTTCATCTGGAGCTTGACTGAGCCCTCACCCCATCTATAGGCCAGACCCCCTTCTCCACATCCAGGGATTTCAGCCAGAGCTGAGCATAGCCCCTGGAACAGAGCAGGCTGGCAATCAATATTTGCCAAATGGGTCACTTCCTCTGCTGTCTCCTCAAATAGTGCAGTAAGCTCCTGGACTCACCCCCTTTGCCTTGCTCCTGGAGTGGGCTGCTTTAGGCCAGGAGATGAGAACCTGCCTGATGCAACTCTGATCCTGCCTCCCATCCCTCAGTTGCTCGTGCTCCCCACGTGCCTCTCCCTTCCCCGGGGGCGTGTGTCCTTTCCAATTCGGAGTGCCTCCTCCTGGACACACCGAGCAGGGTCCTAACACCACAAGACACTTGGATGGCACCTTTTCTGTTGTCTTGAGGTTTTCTGCGGACCTGGCTCATCCTGGGTTGTAGCCACTTCATTTCATTCACCGGCCTGGAACTTCCCACCTGGTCCCTTCCGAGTCAGGCATCCTTGTGTCCCCTCTGAGTGTGTGTATTTCCCTCTCAGAGCTTGACTGAGGGCTGCTGGGCTGCCCCAAGTGCCCTGCACGGGTGCCCCTCCGAGCAGGCAGAGGTGTACTGACACTGCAGGGCACGCCGAAGGCACCCCACCCGCTCACCTTCTCTGCCTGTCATCCTGCAACCTAGAGGTTCCAAATAAATGTGGTGCTGACGTGGAGGATTAATTTTGTGGGGTTAGTGTTGCTCAGAAATTTACAAAGGATGTTAAGGAAAACAGGACCCACGTCTCCAAATGTACTTCTGAGGGCCTTCCAGCTTTACCATTTGATGACCCCCCAAAAAGCCAGGCCTTCCTGACTCTGGCCTTTGAGAGCAGCTGAGCCCTCCATCCCCGCACGTGACACCCTGCTGGACTGCACCCACAACAGGACAGGGAGCTCTGGGAGGCAGCCCAGTGTCAGGAAGGCACCTGTACTTGCCAGTGGCAAACCCGATGCCTGGCTAGTCTGTGTGTCCCCAAACTGGATGGTTAGTGCACACCCTCACCCAGGTGCCCCTCTGACCAGGGACAAAGTTACAAGTGAGGTTCAGACTTTTTCTGGGCATCCAATGCACTCCCTTTTCCAGAGATTTGCCCTAAAACTTCAATTTCATGAGCCTTTGTTCTTACCCTGGGCTGAACAAGTAGTCAGTCCCCTTGTCCCCTTGTTGCTCAATTTGAAGTCTTTGTGGCGGGAAGAACATGTTTTTAAAACACGAAAAAAACCATCCTGTCTGAACTGAACATTTTCTCCTGCTTGTTCAACACCACCATTTACATTCCTGGGCCGGTCAGCAGCCAAGATATTTATAGCACTGCACTGGCACTCCATCTTGCCTAATTGGCGCAGCCTGACGGGGCCCCCATCCGTCACGGTAAGTGGGCCTTTCACCAGCCTCCAGCAGGCTCTCAGCCGACCCGGACATTCCCAGGCCTGGGGGGAGGATGCCCCCTGCCCAGCCTCTGTCCGGTGCCCCTCACTGTACTGCCCAGCCCAGGGGGACTGGGGATCCCCGACATCTCCCCAAATGTCCCCAGGCCTCCACGCTGCCTGCAAGCTTCCTGTCATCCCTCACTCCACCCTAACAAAGGTGGCCTTGTCACTCCACTGCTTAATGGCTTCATGGGTTCACTCCCTTGCCAGATGAAGCCTCAACTCCTTCATCAGCCCCGCAAAGATCATCACCATCCACCCCATGACACCTCTGGCCTGCTCTCCCTTTCTCTGTTTCAGCCACACTGAGCTAGCGACATGCCATTTCCCACAGGGAAGATGTGCCCAGGCCTTTGTGTGGGCTCTTCTCCTGCCTGGCACACTCCCACCCCCACCCGCCTGCTTCCCCTCTGCTCCCACTCTGGAATCTGCTGTGGATGCCCCCTCCTCCATGAAGCCAGTCTGTGCTCCTCCTCCTCACCGCCTTCCCAGCAGGTCTGGGGTCTCTTTTGAATACCTGGCAGGTCCTGAGTACTCTCATTGCAGCATCCAGCACACGTATTACATTGGATTGACCTTGCTCAGCCTTGAACTCTCCAGGGCCAAGGGCAGGGCTTCTCGTTGCCCATGGGTGGCTATGGAACAATCCCAACACTTCTGAGAAATCCATCTATTACTTTGCCCTTGGGTCTTAGGGATTGAGTAGATTTTGTTCCATATTTTATTACCATAATAAAAATACCATATTTTATTAATTCTCTCAAAGCACTGTTTTCACATCTTTGAAACTGGAATGACATGTCGTAGTTTAATTGTCATGGTTTTTGACTGTCCTTAAAATGTCATGAACAACGGTGCATTTTTCATTCTCTGGCCTCTAAGGCTTGGTGGAATACAGTGACGGCGTTGATCGCACTCAGTGTGCCCCTGAGACCTCGTAGTGGCGGTAAGGGCAGGCCTGGGATCGGACTGACCCGGGTTCTGAGCAACACTTAGCTACCCAGTATGGCAGGCTGTGCGATACTAGGTAACTAACTGTAGCTTCTGAGCCTTGGGTTCCAAGTCTGAAAAATGGAACACACTGATATTACCTACATCATTGGGTAGTTGAGACGATTATATTCAAAATGAGAGAAGAGCGTTGGAAATGCTCGATATATACTAGCTGCTGCTGTTGTTTCCTGCAACGGAGATCTGCGCGCCAACCGGGAGCACAGTGGTGAGCAAGGTAGACGTAGCCCTGCCCTTGTGGATGGTACAGTTTTGGTTGCAGAGATGAGGAGAAACACATAATTATAAATTAAGGTAAATTCCTGTAAGGAGACAAACAGGAGACCAAGCCCTGAAGGACAGGAACGGACCAGCTGGGTAAAGAACTGCGGGGAAGAGCTTCCAGGCAGAGGGGAACAGCATGTGCTAATGTAATGATGCAAAGAGAAGATAGTGCTGGGCGAGCAGAAGCAGGTGAGGTAGCCTCAGGTCACAAGGGACCTCATCGCCAATGAGGGTGCCAGTTTTGCTCCAAATGCAATAGGAAACCAGTGGGGGAAGGGGCTGTTTAAGCAGGAGAAGGGTGGGATCTGATTTATATTTTAAGCCAATTCCTTCAGCTCTGTGGGCGAGTGGGCTGGAGCGGGCAGGGGGCAGGCTGGCAGGGGGCTAGCACTGGTGTCCGGGGCGGGGGGGAGCCAGCGGTGGCTTGAACACAGTGGTGGCTGTGGGAACCGAGAGAAGAGGTTTTGGGATTTATTTTGGAGGTAGAATTTGACAAGTCTTGGCAATGAATCGATGTGGGTGGTGAGGGGAGGGAAAATCCAAGGATGCCTCCCAGTTTTCTGGCCTGAGCAACTGGGCGGACGGTGGTGCCATTTCCTGAGACGGGGAAGACACAGGGAGGAGCAGGTTGGGGAGGAAATCAAGAGTTTACTCTTGGATATGTTAAGCTTGAGCCGTTATTTGTCTTGCTTGGCTAATTGCTGACAGAGCTCCATGGGCCTCAGAGCTGTAAGGAGGCCAGAAAGAGGAGTGTCTCTAGGCCAGAAATCGCCCTACCCCTGTGTGGCCTCATTAGGTGTTTCAAAGTATTGAAATTCTTGAGCATCCTTTCCCTGCCTTCACAATGCCACAGGCCAAGGAGCCTTCCTAGTCCTTAGGAATTGCCCCAACCCCTCCATTCTACGGCAAAGAAGGACCATGACCTGGTCCATAGGCTCAGTGGGGAGGTGTCCACATCTCTGTTGGGACCTCCCCGCATCCACTGTGAGCTTCCAGATCTGACCTGATCGTTCCGTGCTCCCCAGTCCAGCCTCCGCCTGTACATCCGGATGCTCTCTGCAGAATTCTTTAGAACCACACAAACGCCAGCTCAAATTCCATCTCTTCCATCCTTATCTAGCTAGTTATGAGCTGGGTGACCTAGGTTAAGTGTTCTGCATCTGTAAAATGGGGCGATGATATCAATGTCCCCTCAGGGCTGCTGTGAGCATTCACTGAGCTAACGCTTGTAAGAGCTTCACACCAAGGCTGTGGAAGTAAGCACGCTAGTCGCTGATCTTCTCACTTATCATTGCCTGGCCCCTCTGAAGCCCACTGTAATGTCCTGAGTGTGAAATCCCCAAGCCGGGACCCCCAGAGCCTTCCCTTCTTTTCCTGCCTTTCCCTCTGTGGCACCCCAGCAAAGTTTTGATGGTGGGATTCCAGACATTGTCAATCAATGGGAAGGGAGGGGGTACTGAGTCATCCCCTGTTGGCATGTGGTGGCCTCTGGAGCTCGCAGGCAGGGCTGGCCTTGTCTGGTGACTGGGGCGGGAGCTGGCAGGGGTCTGGGGAACGGGGGACAATGGGCCCTTGTCTTTGCCGAGCTTTCTCCTTCCAAGACACTCCAGCCCCTAGACAAATATGACCTCATTCCTCCTCACAAGGCTCCAGAACAGGGGGTAGAAACGGGCCTGGAGTTGGACCCACCCACCCTACTTTACAGACTGGAAAACCTAATCGCTGGGGGAAAGAAGACAAGAGGGCCTGAATTCACACCCTTTTGGGTCGTGGACCCAGACAGAGAGTGGGCAAGCTTCTGGGTCAGACCAGCTGTGATTGGATCCCAGCCCTGCCACTCACAGCTGTGTCCTGAATAACTCCATCTGCTTCTCTGGGCCTCAGTTCTTACATCTGACCAGGGGCCAGCAGCCCCTTCCTGGCAGTGGTGTCCTTGGACATCACTGACTAAGGATAAAGGCTCAGACCAGTCTGCTTGAAGCCCAAGTGCCCACCCCCTGCCCTGAAGGAGTGATTTTCTGGGGCAGACAGGTTTGTTCAGTGGTAGGATTAGGGCCCACTTAACCTAAGCCCCCAAGGACCACAGATAAGCCCAGGCAGGAGCCCAACAACAAGAGCGTATGGTAGGGACCTGGCCTACCCTTCTGACCAGTTTTTAAAGGACACTTTCAGATACTGGCCCTGCTGACCCTCCCACCCCTCCCTGCCCTCAGCAGCTCTGACTTATGTTGCTGCACGTCCCCACCCTGCTCAGAGGGTCTTCTCCAGCCTGGTCTCTACCCCCAGCCCTACTGGGGATGCCCCCTGCACCCCATCTCTTCTCTAAAATGGGATCGTGGTAATCCATGGAGACGTGTGAGCCTCGGGTGAAAGTAGGGACCTCTGGGCCAGACAGGGTGGTTTTATTGCTGATGACAATAAGCATTTCAAAAGGTTATTTAGAACAACCTTCAACTCACAGATGGAAAAAGCAAAGTCTAGAACTCGGCCTGGCCCAAAACTTGGCCCCTGGCCTCCATGTCAGGGGTTCTCAGAACTGGCCGTCCTTGGGCATGTGCAACCCAGGGACCCAGGTGAGGGAGGCAAATGAGTGGGGCTGGGGCTTTCTTGGATGCGGCCCAGGCTCTGGCCCTTCCCTTGGCCCCAGCTTCCACCACGGCTGCATTCCCAGTGAGATAAACAAGGGATCAGTGGGAGCAAAATGAATGAAGTAACGAGGAAGATATGAGCGGCCTCACCCAGCCCCCGGCCTGCCCGCTGCTGGACAAGGAGGGCTTTGGAAGAAGCCAGGCCCCCCAGCCTCGGCTGGTGCCAGGCACCCAGGGAGCTCAGCCTGGGCCAAGCTTTGGCTGATCTCTGGGCTCAGGACGCAAGCCCCTCTCAGAGCCCTCAGATCCTCCCTGAGCCCTGTCCCTGTGCCCCACCCTCCTCCTTGGCCTCCTCAGCCCCCCAGCCCTCACTGAGCTGGGATTATTTCAAATCCAAGCCTTGGTAATCTGGGGAACGCCTCACTTCCGTATGCAAACTCACCAAGCCCCTGAGCTGTCTGGAGCAGCATGGGGTTTGCCACCCTGGGTCTGGGGTTTGGCCCAGCACAGCCCATCCACATCTCTGGACATCCAATGAGCCTCTGCCTGCAAGCAGTGGACAGGCTGTTTATTCCCGGGGCCTTGCCAACCACAGTGCCAGCTCCTTGCCCCTGAGCCTTTCACCATCCTGACCTCTCTCAGAGGAGCCCTGGAACTCTGGGGGTGTCTCTGGGGCCAGATGGGAGGCTGGCACTGCTGACCCAGCTTGGATGCCAACCAAGCTGGACACCAACTCAGGCACCTTCTCCTGCTGAGAAGCAGACAAAGAGCGAGTGTCGGTGGGACAGGCTCCACCTCCACCCACTGGCTGTGGGGACAAGCTTCTCACTGAAGGGATCCAAGGCTCGAGCACCAGTCAAGGACCCTAGAAGCTCAGGTCCTTCCTTCCCTTGTCTCAAATGGAAGAGATAGAGGGAACTGAGCCCACTGCCTGCTGGGAAACTTGCAGAGAACCCACCTGTGTGCTGAGCCAGGGGCCTAGCAGAGCTGGGGCACGTGGTGGGCCTTCCGGGGCCCGCCTGCCTGGCTCAGTCTGGGCCTCGGCTGCTCTCTGCAAGCGGCCCCCAAACTGCCCCAGGTTTTGACTGGGTTGTCTCATGTCTTCCTCAGATTTCTCTGCAACCAGCCCAGCTGTAGCTGTGGAGCTGCGGGCCCAGGAAGGTGATCGAGGCCACACCTGAAGAAAGGGTACCCTGGTCCCTTCCCCAGCTAGCCATCCCCTCCTGGCTTCCAGAATGTCCTGTGCTGCCTACTGAGCTTCACGCACAGCCCTGGCTCCCTGGGCCTCAGGCCTTCACTTTTCCAGAAGACTTCCTACCTCCCCACCCCACGTACCCTCTGCCCTGACCAGGGAGAGCCCCATCTGTTTGCCCACACACAGTACCCTGTCCTCCTCCCTGTGCTGCCCCTCAGTCTGGAACGTTTGTTCAACGGCCTCCTTTCTATCCGAGATATTCCTGCTCGGCTCAGGGGCCCGCACCTGCGTCACTCTGAGAAGCCTTCCCTGACGCCCACCTTGTCCCTGCTTCCCCTTGTCCTGATATACCTTCTAGTTGCACTTGCTACCCTGTCCCAAACCTGCCTCCCCTCCTGCTGGGGCTGTGTGTGATGCCCCCGCACAGGGCCAGACAAGGCTGCCAGGAGAGTGGGTCAGAGCTGCCTTGTAGTAACACCACGCCCAGACTCAGATGTCTCGGGGACTGCCGAAGTCCTGCTATGTGCTCCGCTCTCTCTTCTCTGTTTCCCAAAGACAGCAGAGCCCCAGGAAGGGGAACTGGCTTGCCCTTCCTGGGCAAGGGGACTCACTCAGCTGAGGCGGTGGTGCTGGCCCCAGAACTGACCCTGGTGATCACACCCCTGCACCGGTAGACTCACTGAGCGGGACCATAGTCTTAGACAGTGGCTCAGTCACAGTCTCACCCAGTCCCAGGCCCTACACCAGCCTCAAGGGGACACAGTGCAAGAAGAAGAAGAAAATCTCTGAGATCAAGGGCTTGCCTAGAGCTGAGGCCTGGAGCCAGGGTCCTGGATGCCACTGGCCAGAGCGAGGGTGTGGCACAGAGGAGCCCAGGACGCAGAGTGGCCCTGCACGTGGGGAACGCCGTGAACATGGCTGGTAAGACTCTCCAGCTCTTGCCCAGAGTCCTTCTGGCCGACAGTCCATTTGCCCTAGGGGCCACTGGTCCCCAAGGCCCCTCTCCAGAGAGTTCCAGGCAGGGGCTGGATCTCCGAGCTGATGCTAAGCACAGCCAATCGCAGCAGACAGATGTGGGAGGCGCCCTGAAGAGGCCAGCGCAGTTTGAGTAGAGCAGCGATGAGGTGACCCCTGACTCCCTGCCAGGAAGCCACTTAGCAGCAGCCGCTGGCGCACCGGAGACACCCAATCTGTCAGCACAGGCCACGTGACAGGCTGGTGTGGAGCCATGGCCTCGAGGGGAGCCACCAGAGGGGGGCCAGATGCTGCTCAGGGCCTGGCTCAAAGGAGGAGAGGGCTGAGGCCACCATCCTGAGGGAGCCACCTTGATAGCTCCAGGTCTTTGCAGTTAGCTTTAATTTTTTACATTTTTATTTTTTTAATTTATAGATTTGAGAAGAGAGAGAGAGGGAGAGAAAGAAACATCAGTTTGTTGTTCTACTTATTTATGCATCCATTGGTGGCTTCTTGTCGGTGCCCTGACCAGGGATGGAAGCCACAACCTTAGCATATCAGGACAACACTCTGACCAACAGAGCCACCCGGCCAGGGCCTTGAGGCCAGCTTTAACCAGGGTCCGCCTGCAACCTGGGCTGCCACACCTTCTGTGTCCTCTGTCCAAAGAATCCCTTGGAGGTTTGCCCTGAGTGCCAAGGTCAAGGTCCTAGAACTGTGCCTTGGCCACTTAGCAACTGTTCAGTGGCTGTGGGCAGGCCCCCTCACTGCTGACCTTCACTTTCCTTCCCCATAAAATGGACTGAAAATGAAGGGTGATGACCGAGTAATGCATATGAGGTGCTCGTGGGAGCAGGGCGGGAGGAAGAGAAGTCGGGTGTTTGTCCCCAGCTCTCTTCATGCCTGGTCACGGTTCTGCTAGTGGCTGTTCCTCCAGGCTCTCAGCGGCTGGGGTGGGGATGGGGGTCCTTACTGTATGGTCCCAACTCTAGCTGCACCCTGGTAACCCTTTCCCTTCCTGCTCCCCTCCAGGCCTGGGGGCAGGAGGATCACAGCTGGGCCTCCACGCCTCCTCTCAGCTCCTTTGCCCCCACCCCCACCCCACCTCTGTCTGCACACTCTCCCTTACCTAGAGACCCTTCTGTTAGTTCCTTTGGGTGTATCACTGACCCCCTGCCGAGACCCTCCTGATACAGAATCCACCACAGCGTTTGGTGCCCAGGGGCTACTTGACAGATGAGGCGAACCCCCAGCAACTGCCTCAAATCCACGAAGCTGAGGAATAAGTCCTTTAGTTTGAGACCTCCCAATCCCCCCACCCCCACCCCCACAGTTGGCTGACTTCTCCCAGTGGCCCAGGCTTTTCCCTTTTCCCTTCACCAACTGCACAGCCTTGTCCATAGGTCTAGACTTCTGCCTCAGTTTCCCCACCAGGATAAAAGTCCAGACTGAACTTCCACTTTCTTGGCCCAGGCCCACTCACGCTGGCATCTCCCCTTGTCATTCTTCCCCAGAAAGTCAGTTGTGTCTGCCAATGACGGGCCTGACCCTTCCCCCTTATCCCCCTCAGGCCATGTGTGTCACTTGGCGGGCCCAATAGACCATACCCTGCAGCCACCCCACCTCCACTCCACACTTCCCCCAAGCCTTGCCTGATTTGTCTCATCCCCCGACAGTGCTCAGGGCCTTCCACAGCCTCGCCCTGGCATGCCCCGATGTCTGCCTGATGAGTGCGTGCTCAGCTCCACACCCCTCCAGGTCCCCCACAGTTCCCATAGGATCACATTTGGCTCAACAGCCTGGAGAGGCAAATGGGGTGGGTCACGGAGGCCTTGAATGCCGAGCCGAGGGGCTCAAGCTTTAGCCCGAAGGGAGTGGCTTCACTTTACATATTCTGGATGTAAGTTCTTTATAGATTTCTGTATTTCAAGTATCTGCTCCTAGTCTATGGCTTGCCTTTAACTTTCTCAATGAGAAGTTTTCCTTCTTTTCTATTTTTTTATATTGAAAACAATGAAATACATAGATCTTAAGTATACAGTTTAATGATTGTTTTGAAAAAATGCACACATTACAAACTTACAACTGATTAATGGGTTCTGGAGATTTAATGCACAGCATAGTGAATATAAAGAACAACATTGTATTACAATCATCAAACTTGTTAAGAATCTGCATCTTAGTGATTCCAACCACAAAAAAGAAATGATAATTATGTGATGTATGGAGATGCTAACTATTTATACAATGGCAATCATAATGTATAAATGTATCAAATTAACATGTTGTACTTCTTAAATTTACAAGGTGTTACATAGTCAAATGTATTTAAATGAAAACTTAAAAAAAATAAAAATGCATACACTAATGTAACCCCCACCCTCCTCAGTACACAGAACATTTCCATCACTCCAGAAAGTTCCATGGTGCCCTTTCCCAATCATTCAGCAACCCTGATATGATTTCATTTGTTTATTTGTTTTCTTTTTATTGACTTTATTGTGTTGACACTGGTTAACAAGATTATACAGGTTTCATTGTATTGTGTGTTCACCTCCCCAAGTCAAGTCTCTGCCCATCACCGTTTCTCCGCTGCCCCTCCTTTCACCTCTCCCCCCTCCACCCCCAGTAATCACCACACTCGTGTCCACGTCCAAGACTTCTTTCTCAGTCCCTCTCCCTGGCCCCAATATGATTTGTATCACCATAGATTCATTTCACCTTTAGTGGTATGTTGTTTTTAAACATAATTTTTTTGCCTGGCCCCTAAGTTATAAAGATATTCTCCTACAATATCTTCATAGTTTTAGCTTTCATATTTAAGTTTATAATGCATCTTGAAGTAACATTTGTGTATGGTGTGAGGTAGGGATCAAGGTTATTTCACACACACACACACACTCCAGCAGCATGTGCTGCATAGAATTGCAGTCATGTCTTTGCCATTAATTGAGTGACTGCTTGTTTCTATACTTTATTCTGTTCCATTTGGACTTCTTTCTATCAGCAATGAAACATACATAAACCACTCCCTGCCTGAAAATCCCCAACCCTTTCTTAACTCCACACTTTCCTCCACTTCAAAGCAAAATGTTTTTTTTTAAGAGTTCACTGTTTCCAGTCCTCACCTCCCACTTTTTCCGTAGTCCCCTCCAGTCTGCCTTCTGTCATCCCGATTCCATCAAAACAGCTCCCTCTACATTCCCGCTGACTGTTTTGTCAGTAAATCCAATGGATCCTTTGTATTTTCCCCTTTATTGCATGTAGCCACAGCATTTGACACTAATTTCAACTTTCTACTCTGTGAATCCACTTTCCTTTTCTTCTATGTCCCTCTCTCCTGATTTTCCACCTCTCTCTTCAGGTACTCCCCAAGCTACTCCTAGTTTCTCACTACTCTCCCTTTTCCATCTCCTTTTTTCCCCCCTTTAATTTTTATTTATTCATTTCAGGGAGAGAGACAGAAACAGAGAGAAATATTGGTTTGCTGTTCCACTTATTTATGCATTCATCGGTTCCTTTTCCATCTCTTAAAGTTGGAGCTCCTTGAAGCTTACTCCCAAACCCTCTCCTCTCCCATGTCCCACCCCATGCTCTGCGGAGCTCATCTTCTTCCACGATTTCACTTACCATCCACGGTGAGGGCCACCAACTCTGACTGCATGTCAGAATGTCCTGGGAGCTTCGGAAAAATTCCAGTGCTTAGCAGTGTCCTCAGAGATTCTGTTGGTCCAGAGGTGAGAACCAGGCATCAGTATTTTTTTTAAACTTTTAGTTTACATCCCAATATGCAGCCAACATTAAGAGCCACTGGTAGCCCTGGCTGGTGTAGCTCAATGGATTGAGTGTGGACCTGTGAACCAAAGGGTCACCGGTCTGATTCCCAGGCAGGGCACATGCCTGGGTTGTGGGCTAAGTCCCCCACTGGGGGCACATGAAGGGCCCCTAATAATGTTTCTCTCCCTCTCCTTCTCCTTCCCTTCCCCTCTCTCTAAAAAATAAATGGATAATATGTTAAAAAAAAAAGAGCCACTGGGAGATGTACTGGTGATTCCCAAACCCTTCACTCCAGTGTATTTGTCCCCATACTTTGTCCCCAGCGCCACAAACTCAGCACCCCCGAGTCTGAGGTATCCCCACCTTTCTCTCCTTTACAAGCCTGAACCCCAGCAGTACATACTTGAGCTGGAAACATGGGAGTTATTTTTGGTTCTTCAAGATCCTCAGATATCCTCAGGTCTGGCCAAGTACCTTCTAAATTCCTCTGGAGACAATCCACTTTTCTCTGACCCAGTGTTTACTGCAAGCTGGGCACAGGGGCGAACAAGACAGACTTCGCTATTGCCTTTATGGGACTTACAATTTAGCAAAGGATGAGTGGGTGTGGGAGTGAGTGAGTGACTGAATCATCACGTATTAACATTTAATCTCCCAGCTATGGTCACGGACATCAGTCACCTCCTGTCTCCTCCCCAGTTGCCTGCTCTAATTTGTATGTTGGTGAGTTTTTCCACAGCTCTACTGAGGTTCAATCGACATACATTAATAGCAATGATCTAAAATATACACTTTGATATGTTTTGACATATGTACATGCTCATGAAATCATCATCACCTTCATGATAATGAAGACATCCAGGCATCACCCCCAAAAGTTTCCTCCTGCCCCTTAGTAATCTCTCCCTCCAGCCTCCCAAGGTCTCCCAAACAAATCACTATAGATTCATTTGCATTTTCTAGGATTTTATACACTCTTTCTGGGGGGTCTGGCTTCTTTCATTCAGAAAGATTATTTTGAGATGCATCTATGTTGTAGCAGACATTGATAGTCCGTTCTTTTTATCACTAAGTCGTAGTGTATAATAGACCTCAATTTGTTTATCCATTCACCCACTGATGGACATTTTCAGTTTCGGGCTCTTACAAGGACAGATGCTATGAATATTTATGCATCATTTTTTGTGTGTGGATAGAGATCTTAATTTCTCTTGGGAAATACCTAGAAGTGGAATGGCTGTGTCATGTGGTAGGTGCATGTTTAGCATCTTAAGAAACTGCCACGCTGTTTTCCTAAGTGGTGGCCCCATTTTATACTCCACCAGCTGTGACTGAGCATTGCAGGTTTTGCCTGTTTTTTGGTCTAAAATTTCTTCATATATTCTAGATACAAGTCCTAAGTTGTATGTATGTTTTATAGAAATTTTAGTCTGTGCCTTGCTTTTATCATTTTCTTTTTCTTTTAAATAATTTATTTATTTTTAGAGACGGGAGGGAGAGAAACATCAATGTGTGGTTGCCCCTTATTGGGTACCTGGCCCACAACCCAGGCATGTGCCCTGACTGGGAATCGAACCAGCAACCCTTTGGTCCATAGGCCGGCATTCAATCCACTGAGCCACACCAGCCAGGACTATCATTTTCTTAATATGATAGTCCTGGCTGTCTTAGAAGTGTCTTAGAAGTGCTGAAGTTTTTTATTTTAATGAAATCCAATTTATTGATTTTTCTTTTGTTGTTTGCATTTTTTGTAATGTATTTCAGAAATATTTGCCAAACCAAATGTAAGTAAGGCATTTTGCCTGTGTTTTCTTCCAGAAGTTTCATAGTTTTCACTCTTACTATTTTTAATTAATTTCCGTGTATGGTGTGAGGGACGCTGACTTTCACCAGTCCTATTTCTTCTCCAAACCACTCTCCTTCCTAAAGGATGGTTTTGCCAACATGTAAACCCTTCTATGTCACTCCTGGGCTTAAATTGCCACCGTCGAGGCAAACTCCAGTCTCTCTACAGTAGATGCCTCCACTCACAGCTGGTCCCGGTCAACAGCCATCCTCCATCCCCCTGTTCTGTGGACACCACGAGCCATTTCTCAAACACACTGAACATCTCTCCTTTGCGTCTTGGTTTGCACATGCTGTTGAAGTACCACCCCCACCACCTCCCTTTTGTCACCATGCACTTCCGGTGTTTCTTGTGAGTCCTTCAGGGATCAGCTAAGATGTTGCCTTCTCCTCCAGGAGACTTGGGCAGAGGTCAATGATGCCTCTTAGCTCCCGTGTCTTGCTGAACACTGCTGAGCACTGGAACCATAATTATCTAGTTACCTGTCTGTTACCCTCTCATCTAACTCCCTTGGGGACAGGGCAGCTTTCTCCTCATTCAGGATGTCAGTCAAAATTTTAACAACTTAGATCACCTCTCCGGGACATGCCAGCTGAAAATCAGCCTGGCCTTTTTCTGTGTCCTCGGTGGCACAGAGGAGGCCCGGGCTGGCTGTGAAGGGAACCACCCTGGACATTTACCACTGCACACCTTTCCCTCCACCTGGATCTTTTGCTTCCAGGATACACTGTGCGCTTGGAGGTGGGGGCTGGGGGCGGCAACGTCCTTGGGAAAAGCAGGAACTGGGTTGGAGAGGGAAAGAGAAGAGGGAAGCAGAAGCCGAGGTTTTGGCAATGCAGGTTCTGGAAGTTGAGGACAAACAGGCCTGGGACCACAAGATGGGGTGAAGTCAGGGCACGGAGGAGCAGCCTCCAGTCAGGGCCTGTGGCCCCTCAGCAACTGCCCTGGGAGGCCACGGGCCCCTGGGCAGCTACAGGGCTTTAGCACGTTTCTCCCTGCTCCCGCCAGGCAAGGGGGTGAACCTGAGGTCATCCCACGCCTCTTGCCGCTTTCTCAAACAGCCATTTACCACAGGGGACCTGGGAAGCCAAGTCAATAACATGAAACCATAAAATATCGAAGGCGTTGAACGTTTGGACAGAGGAGCAGACGCGGCAAATGGGGCCTTTTCCCAGGCAACTCGTGTGGAACAAGCAAAACAGATTTATGAGCGTCTGGTTGAAACGGAGTTGTGGGGCGGGTGGGGTGAGGGGTGGGGGCTGGTTTCAGACAGGGACGTCTCTAGCGCAAAGAAAGGATGAAAAATGGGAATTAATTGCACAGTCCCCATGACCATGATTTAAAATGAGTGAAACACTGTCTCCTCTGTAGTGCGGTTTGTTTTGGTGTCATTTGGAGAAACATAAATGCATTTGTCGGCACTTTTATGGGCTCTCCCAAGACCTTCAACCCCTGATCCTCTGTTCTCTGAAAGGGGGCAACTGGAGGGGGGTGCTGGCCTCTGTGTGTGGATGGGGCTGGGTGGGCTGCGAGCCCATCCTTGGCCGGGGCTGTGGACTCCCAGATGTAGCCACACGGCCTGCGTCGGAGTCACGGGGCGTGTCTAATTCTCGCTATGGACTTTGGACAGACTCTGGGGCTTCAAGTATGCATGCACACACACACGTGCACACTCGAGCTTTCCTGAGTACCAGGCTTTGCTGTAGGGAGAAACGAGAGTCTTGACTGTTCAGAACTATCTTCCCCTCCAGCCTCCCTCAGGGATCAGCTCATGTGGGAGCAGGGTTTCCTGACCCTCTGGGGAGCCTCCCACCTTCTCTATAACTTCCAGCACAATCCAGGAAGGTGTTCAGCAGCTCCTCAAATGCCCTCAGCTGGTGTGGAGCAGGTGGAAGTTTCGCAGGGTCCAAGGCAGCCTTGGAAGGTGGGAGGGGCAGAGATCGCCTGGACCTGGTCATCTCAGGTTCTGAGGGTCCCTAGGGGAGGCACTTGCTTAGCTAGTTCAGCAGAGATGGGTTAGTCAGGGTCAGAAGGCCCAGAAATGAGCTGCCTCCTAGGGGGGTCCATGTCCTTGGGGTGACCCTTCTTCCCCAGGGCACCCCTGAGCCACCCCTGTCTCAGTCATAACCACATCTGGTGCCAGGGGACGCCCCAAGGCCACAGGAGCACAGAGGTTGCAGCTCCCAGGAAGGGAGACCCTGGGGCAGGAACCTTAGGGAGGGGGCCCCGGGGGACTGATGCCTCTGTGGAGTTTACCAACCCTCCAGACCTGCCTTTGGGAGCCCCAAGCTGTAGTCATGTGACTGTCACTGTTAGCTTCTAGAGCCACAGTCCCAAGGGACAGGGATGTGCTTGGAGAGAGTTATGCTTCATTGCCTGGCTGTTAGCACACCATAAAGAATGAGCAAGATCAACAAAACTCTGCCATCTTACTCGCCACCCGGCTCCACTGCCAGTCTACATCCTAACCCACACTCCCTCTTCCTACCCGAGACCTTCCATCCCCTCTGGCCGTGGTCTCCCCTGCCCACTTCAACCAGGACCGCACAGACACAGGAGCACTCCAGCCCCCTAATTTCTAAGGATGGGGATACCAACTTTTGCCCTCAAACAATCCAGGCCTTGCATCTGTAGCCAGTGCCCAGCACAGTCCTTCTAGACTCCCAAGGCATGCTGTGAGGCCAGCATCAACACAACCTCCATTTTACCCAAAAGGAAACTAAAACCCAGGGAGGTGCATGACTTGGCCAAGGTCTACACCACTATGAAGGGAACGACCAGCCTAGAAGCCTGGCCCGGAGGTCGGCAGGCATCCACCTGCTTCGCTCTCCAGGCTCTGTCTCTTCAGCAGACATGAAGCCAAAACAGACAGGCTCTGGTATGTGTGTGTGCTCGCCTCTTCAACACCAACATGCACATGCATACATAGAGCACACGTGCACAAGCACACACAGGCACATAAGAATGTGCACGTGTGTGAGCACACAAAGACATGCAAGCACATGTACACATACACACGTGTGCCCACACATTCATGCACACAAGCGTCGGTGAGCACCTCAACACACAAAGCACACACGTGCACACACATGAGTGTGTGTGCACACATGTGGACGTGTGTACATGAGGGACATACTCCCTCCGCATGCGGCAGAAAGAGCACAGGTTTCCACCCCGCTCACCAGTTGAGCTCTTGGTTGCTCCCCTATAGGTGATGAGCCGTCCCACTGCTGCCATTCAATGAGATGATGGATGAGGAGCCCAAGGCCTGGGCAATGAAAGAGGCCTCAGTAGGATGGCATGCAGGCCCCATCCAGACTGGGGCGTCACCTGGAATAAAATCATGAGGCAAACACGAGCGAGGCTGTAAACATGGGCAGACAATAGGGGAGACAGGCCCTGAGGCTCCATAATGAGCGTCCGGCCAGGCCAGAACTTAGGCCCTGCTTGGCTCAGGGGTGGCTGAGGGGACGGCAGGCGGGGGCTGCTCTGTGCTTGGCTGGGACGGCCGTCTCGGCTGCGGCTGGCCGGTCCAGCTCCGAGTTGGCTGGAAGGCCTGGCCTCCACACAATAAACAACAGAGAAAGATAAATCGCAAATGTGTCTGGAACGGGTAGGGAGCAGGGAGAGGTACGAGGGGGTCACCAGGGGACCTGTTTCCTTCCTTGGCTGCTCCACTACCCCCCTGATAGGAGGGCGCAGCACTCCAGGGGGTTCAGTCCTGGAGCCCAGGACTGCTGGGGGCTGGGGCGGTGGGACCAGGGACAAGATGTATTGAGCATGTGGAGCCAAAGAGGCCCTTTGAGGCAAATTTCCACCTGGAAAATTCCAAAGAAGTGCAAAGGCTCTGTGTGGAGTGGAAGGCCTGGAAACCCAGTAAGCATCCGCTGCTTTGGGCCCCTCACCCCCACCCCAGCCTGATATAGGCCAACCAGCTTGTGTTCTCCCTTTTCCTAGAAGAGAACAGGCAGATCAGTGGGGGCTTTCTTTTCTGTGCCTCCTTCCTGTGTCCCCCAACACGGTCTCAGATCTCCCCCTTTCTCCAGGTGACCTCACACCCAGCAGTTCCACCTGCTGACCCCACTTCTCCAGCTCTACATCTGGTACAAACCTCCTCCCCCAGCTGGACTCTGGACATTTCCACCGGCATGGCCCCGGGGCACCATCACTCCCCTACCGTGAACCCCAGAGACCAGGGACCAGGGGGCTAGACCTTCGTCCTCCATCCTTCCTCCTCCACCAGACCCGTCAATGTCTCCTTCCCTCCTGTTCCCCCGCCACTGCTCGGCAGCCCAGGCTTCCTTCTCCTTCAGGACACCCCACAGCCAGAGGGATCTGTGGGAAACACGCCTCTGACTTTCTTGTCCCCCTCCTTGGTTCCCCATAATCTACAGGACAAAAGCCCAGTCTTTGGTGACACAGGGCCACCCTGGCCTCTCAGTCTTTATCCATTATTTTTCCTCCTCTACCACTTGACACCCACAGAGAAAATCTTTGGTAGGGCCTCAAATTCACCATGCTACCCCCGCACCCCCACCAGGTGCTTCTAGAACAGTCTTGCAACTCACCTCCTCCCCTAGTCTGAGCATCATTCATGGCCCTGCCCCAGGAAGCTGGTATGAGGGAGGGGACGTGGACCTGCCACAGAAAGTAAGTTAGTCTGACGGGGAAAGACACAACCACACTCTGGAAAGGGTATGAGTGGGGAGCCACAGTCCTGGCCCAGAAAGTCGAGTCTGAGGGGTGCAAGACCTCCTCTGAGGAGCCCCAATCACAGGAGGAAGGTGTCACTTAGTCCTGGTTGTTGTGATCTGTGCAGAGATGTGGCCCTTCTTATACAAGTCCCCATTCATCAGGCCTCCCCTAAGAGGGTCAGTAGGTATGGGCCCGGACCCAAGGCACCTCAGCTCTGGGAGGGCCTGCCAGCACAGGCCGCAAGCCCTCATCCGCCTGCAGGAAGCCAGTGGCCAGGCACTGCCAGAGAGATGTGAGGCACGGAGCCAGGCCTGACAAGCGGTTGGCCCTACCAGCGGCTGCAGGGCTGATGCTGGGCACACCCAATACCAGCCCTGCCGGGCTGCTGAGGAGTGCAGAGGACAGGGGCCTGTGGTGGCTTTTGGGCAAGAAGGGCAGACAGGCATCTCTGTGCCCCCGACCCAGGCAGCCCATCTCCCAGAGCAGAGATTGCAAGACCTCTGGACTGCCCTTACACTCCCACAGTGCCGCATCAGGATACTTGTATGTGCTGCAGGGTTTCAGCTCTCTGCTTCTTTGAGGATAGGTTCCAGGTGACCCACATGAACCAGAAGCTCCCTGAAGAAGGATGGATAATAACCACCTATCACACCCCCACTGTGTGCTTTCCCAGTACCACCTCATTGCTTACAAAACCCTAAGGGAAAATGCCATTGTGGGCTCAGAGGGGGTAAGTAAGTTACCCAAAATACACAGATAGAGTGTGAGAGAGCTTAAACTCAAACCCAAGCTATCCTGTGCCCCAGGCTGCCTTAAAATAGGCCTCCCTGGGAGCAGAGGCCAGGGCTTCCCCATCACACGCCAATCATCATGCCTTTCCTTGCCTCCCAGGTCCCATCAGCTGCCCCCAGACCATGTGGTTTTGAGCATGGCTACCAATGGCTGTCCTGCTTGAGAACATTGTCCAGTCTGTAAAGAACACCTCAACAGCATTGAAAGGATGAATGAATGAATGAATGAATGAATGAATGAATGAATGAATGAATGTTTTCTTGTGCCTCCTCTCTGGGCCAGACTCCATGCCACAGAGAGAAGGAAGCAGGGTTGATTTCTGACTCTAGGAGCTTCCATTTTAGTGGGGAAGACAGGCTAGGGCCCGAATTTGCCCTGAGCATCAGTCACTGTGCCACATGAGTGCACAGAAGCAAGTAGGCAGGAAGGAGCCGGCGGTCCACTCCCCAGGCCAGACATGGGGAATTAATGGTACACTTCATGGAGAGGGGAGTGTTTTAGCCAAATCTTATGTGAAGGACTTTTCAGGCCCAGTGCTGAGGAGGTACCACTAAACAGCCCAGACTTTCCAGGAGCCAGGGGTTTACCTGGAAGGTGGGTGAGGTGCACAGGGAGACTGGGGTCCAGGGAGCATGGATGCCTTAGGACACCAAGGGCCTTGACCACCTAGGTAAGGAGCTGGAAATTTCTCTGCAGTCAACAGGGAGCCTGGGAAGGTATAAGGGTGACGTGGCTACCTTGACTACTGATGGGGCTGGGCAGGCAGGGAGGGCCTGAGGACAGGGGCTCTGGCAGAGGCTGGTGCAATGATTTCAGTAAGGGATAGGCAGGTCCATGCTAGAACACCGACAATGTGGCTATCATTGGAAACTGTCAGGACTCTCATGGAGAGCGAAGATCTGGCAGGATCGCCCAATGAGATGAGACACTCAAGAGGCTCATGCTGAGGAGGGGTGCCTGGGGGCCATGCAGTGGGGAGGTGTTTGGGTATACGGACCTCAACTTTCCTTCTTTTACCTGGAAATTCTCCCCTGAAATGCTCAGTTGCTTCCTGGGCCCGTTTTCCTCTTCCACCTCAGAGAGCTTTCCCATAGGCAGAAGGTGGGCAGTAGGACACTCCTCTGCAGCCTGGCAGCCTGGGTGGAATGCCAGAGCCCAACCTTGTCCAGAGACAGGTCCAGAGGCCTCATGCCTTCTGTTTAATGGGGCTGTGTGTCCACGGGCAGATCCTAACCCCCTTGCTCCAACCCTGTGGCTGGCTGGCATGGTGGACCACAGAGCTGGGCTTACTTGTGGATGGTGCTCTGGGTATCCAAGCCCACTGGCATGGGGAGCTGAGCCAGGGCCATGGGAAGAGAAGGTGATAGCCCCAGAAGCTTGGGTGTTCCAGCCACCCTCAGTGCAACAGGCAGCAGGCCCTGGCACAGAGCAGGCTGGACTGTGGGTGGCAGGGAGCTCTGGCCCACAGGCAGCTGGCTGTGGCAGCAGCTGCTCATCTTGTTTTCCACTCCTCCCAGATCGTCATCCAGCTCACTACTTTCCCCTGCAGTCCCTGGTCAAGTGGATGGAGACTGGGGCTTTAGTGTGTGTCTTCTGAGGTAGCATTGGGCAGGCCTTGCACCCAGCCCCAGCTCTACTCTAGCTGAGCAGTTTCTCACTATGAAATGAGGATAGTAACAACCACAGTGCCTGGTCTCTAGTGAGTACTCATGACAGGGCAGCTCTAAGTTGCACAGGAGAGAGGGTCTCCTGATAGATCTGTGGTCAGAAAGCCTAATGCTGCTACATCACTGTCTTGCTTGTTGTCTCCCCAAGGCCTCCTCTTAAGCAGGACCCCAAGCCCCTTGTACAGGATGACAGGATGGGAGGAAAGTCCAGGACTTCAGCCACCTTTGACAACCGGTTATGATGTTGGACAGTTTTGCTCATGATCAGAAAAACATCACCAGCCCAGCTACAGCTCTGGTCTGACCCTTGTCATGTGAGTGAGCTGGATGCACTGGTGACTTCCAAGGACCATTTCAGTGCTTGGCTTTCAGGATCCAGAACCTTCATACCCATTGGCCAAGCATCTGCGCTCTTTGACCCCATGCTATGCCCCTCCAGTCCAAAACACTTGCTTGCTCAGATTTCTTTAACTGGAATGTTCATCTTCTCCTCTGCTACTCCAAGCCCCTGTATATTCCAAACACCCACCCCAGCCCAGCCTTTCTGGGATCCTTTCTCCTGAGAAGTCCAAGTACTTCCGGCTGAGTTGCACAGCCAGGCCTGAATGGCACACTTTTTCTCAGTCCAGTTCTGTGGTAAGAGGCCCAATCTTCTCCCCTCCCTGGCCTGGACCATGGGCTCCAGGGCAAGAGCTAGGCTTTGGCATCCCTCTGTGGCCCTTGAAGGCTGAACACACGCTCTCAAATCAACAGGAACTTAGAAAAGGAACCGGGAAGCTCATGGCCTTGTTTCCAATCCCTGCTCTGTCCCTTTTAACCAGATGATCTCAGACAGTTCTCACTGTTGACCTCAACTTCTGCTCTGTTGTCCTCTTTGAAGTGGAGAGACATCACCCACCCCTACATGCCTGGCACACAGGTAAGAATTTGAACTAAGTGCTCTCCATGGATGATTTCAGTCAATGCTCACAGCAGTCTTAAGAGGTAGAGTCTATTATTTACTCCTTGTTTATAAGTAAGGAAACAAGCTTAGCAGAAATAGTGAATGACTTCTTTGAGGTCCCAGAGCTGGAAAGAGGTGGGGGCCACAACCACACCCAGGCAGGGTGACAGGGCACTCTGCTGTGCAGCATGCCCTCAGAGGCTATGGATACACTTTGACCCTTAGCATTCTTTATGGAAAAGAAGGTTCTTCTTGCCATTTTAAGATGAGAAATGGAGGTCCAGAGAGAGGCAGTGACTCTTGGAGGCCATGCCATGTCCATGGCACAGCAAGAATGCTGACTGCTGCTCCAGGCTCCTTCCCCACCCCGGACTTCCTGATTTCTTTGACATCACACGTAACAAGTCCCCTCTGCCCCAAATCATATGAACCAGGTGGGCTTGACTGTGGGCTGCCCACTGATTCTCACACATTGGCTGCACAGATGCCAAGCCACTCAGCCCAGATCTCTACCACTGGGCCATCATCACTGTTCAAGGCCAGAGTCCCAATGCATGAGCAGATGTAAGCCATAAGCCAAAACCTGCAGTTCTGGTTACATCTCACATCCAGGGTTGCTTTACCAAACAGACACATGCCTGCTTGTTAAGACATATCTAGTGATGTCAGAAGTCCATCCAGAGAACTATGTGGGTGGCAGTGGTGGTGATGGTTGAGATGGTGAAGTTGGTGGAGGTAAGAATGGAGGTGCAGTTGGAGGTGACGATGGAGGTGAGGTTGGGGGAAATTATAGGGATGATTGAAACATGAGCAGTGACAATGGTGGTGATGATGGTAGACCTGCTGAAGATGATGGGGATGGGATTAGAGTGATGGTGGTAATAGAAGTGGTAGATAGGGTGACAGTGAGGAAAGACAAAATGATGGGGATAATGGAGATATTGGTGGTAAGGGATGCTGCTGTGGCTAGTGAAACTGGAAGCAACAGTAATGGTGAAAATATTAGCCAGAGGGCTTCAGGCCAAGATGGAGACATTGGAAGATACACTTTCCCTCTTAGCACAACCAAAAGAAGGACAACAGCAAATTTAAAAACAAAAATAACCAGAACTGCTCAAAAACTGTATGAAAGTCTGACAACCAAGAAGTTAAAGAAGAAACATTCATTCAGACTGGTAGGAGGGGCAGAGAGATGTGCAGGTAGGCAGTGATAGTAGGAATGGGTGGTCCCACAGTTACGTGTGGATAGGTCAGGAGAAACAACTGGGGAGTGAGACAGACCACACATCCAGGGTTTCAGGATGAGAGACTAAAGCTTCAAAACCTCTGGCTGTAAAAATCTGTGGGGGTTGTGGTGGCAGGAGAAACTCACACCCTCACAGAAGAGTTTGCTGGAGAGACCCACAAGGTCCTAGAATGTACACAAACCCACCCACCTGGGAATCAGGGCCAGAAGGGCCCAATTTGCTTGTGGGTACTGGGGGAAGTGACTGAAAGCCAGCAGAGAGCCAAGGAAGCAGCATTGTTTCCTCTCAGACCCTCCCTGACATACAGTGCCACAATGCAGCAACATGGGTTCGCCCTGGCGAATACCTAAGGCTCCATACCTTACAGTGTAACAGGCACATGGAGACAAAAAAATATGTGCCAAATGAAAGAACAGATCAAAACTCCAGAAAAAGAACTAAGTGATGAGGAGATAGCCAACCTATCAGATGCAGAGTTCAAAACACTAGTGATCAGGATGCTCAGAAATAGTTGAGTATGGTTGCAAAATAGAGGAAAAAGTGAAGGCTATACAAAGTGAAATAAAGAAAAATATACAGGGAACCAACAGTGAAGGGAAGAAAACCAGGACTCAAATCAACAATTTGGAACAGAATGAAGAAACAAGAATTCAAAAAAAATGAGGAAAGGCTTAGGAACCTCCAGGACAACTTTAAACATTCCAACATCCGAATCATAGGGGTGCCAGAATGAGAAGAGGAAGAGCAAGAAAAAGGAAAACTTATTTGAAAAAATAATAAAGAACTCCCCCAATCTGGCAGTGGATATAGACTTCTAGGAAGTCCAGGAAGCTCATGGAGTCCCAAAGAGGTTGGACCCAAGGAAGCACACACCAAGGCACATCATGATTATATTATCCAAGATGAAAGATAAGGAAAGGATCTTGGAAGCAGTAAGAGAGAGGGAGATTGTTGCCTACAAAGGAGTTCCCATAGGACTGTCAGCTGATTTCTTGAAGTAAACCTTGCAGGCAAGAGAGGGCTGGAAAGAAATATTTAAAGTCATGAAAAACAAGGACCTACATCCAGGATTGCTCTATTCAGTGAAGCTATCATTTAGCATGGAAGGGCAGTTAAAGTGATTCTCAGATAAGGCCAAGTTAAAGGAGTTCATCATCACCAAGCCCTTATTATAAGAAATGTTAAAGGGATGTATCTAAGAAAAAGATGATCAAAACTATGAACAGTAAAATGACAACAAATTCACAACTATCAACAGCTGAATCAAAAAACAAAAACAAACTAAGCAAACAACTGGAACAGGAACAGAATCATGGAAATGGAGATCCCATGGAGGGTTACTAGCAGAGAAGGAGAGGGAGGAGAATAGGGGAAAAGGTACAGGGAATGAGAAGCATAAATGGTAGGTACAAAATAGACAGGGGGAGGTTAAGAATATTAAAGGAAATGGAGAAGCCAGAGAACATGTACGTACAACCCATGGACATGAACTAAGGGGCAGGGGGAGGAGAGCTGGTGGGATGGGGGTGTGCAAGGTAGAGGGGAATAAAGAGGAGAAAAAAATGGGATAACAATAATAGCCTAATCAATAAAAATATTTTTTAAAATAAGTAAATAAAAATTAAAAAAAAATAATAGCCAGAGGAGAGTTGCAGAGAGTAGCTCTTGACCCAAGCCCCTTTAGCAAACATAAAAGCTCCTTCAGCCATGACTTCATTTCAGTCTCAGAAGCCCCCTCTGTCCAGTCAGGGTCATTGATGAGCATTTAGCTTCAGGTAAGATAACAGGAAGGGCACCCAGTTGCTTTCTGGGCATTAGCTAATGTGAGTGAAGCATCAGGTATAACTCAGGCAGCTGACAAGGTAGGGGTTTCCAACTCAGTGAGAGGCCCAGTGACTGGGGTGCTAGATAGGATGTGGCCTGAGGAAAGGTCCTCATCTTCCAGCAAGGAAGCAAGGTCCTGGCCAAGATCATGCAGGACAGCAAAGGCTCTACTGGATGTAGAGCAGCTCTGAGGCCCTAGTGGGGAGGCAGAGCCCAGCAGAAAGTCTGCTCAGAATGACACTGGGAAAGTGAGAATGACACTGGCGGTGGAGGGGGCACCTTGAATGCCTGCACTAAGCTAAGCATTTGGCCTGGAAAAAGCTGTCAGGAGAGTGAATGTTGGGGCTGATGGAGGTATCTGAAGCAGAACATTTCAGGGGACTTGCTAGAAGCTAGGGTGAGGCAATGATGACAAGAAAGTTCCAGGAGTGTTTCAAGCATGCGTTTTGAGGTAGTCATTGGGAATCTTAGCATCTTTGGCAAAAGGTCACAAGCTCCTCTTCTATTGTTGACTTCAATACACAAACACAGCGGGCCCGCCATGACCAATGTTTGAGCTTTTCCATTACCCATGGGCAGCCTGCCCATTTCCCACCCCAAGCGCAGTCTGTGGGCGCACCCACTTCTGGCCTCGGCCAGGACCCCAGCAAGGCGCTGGCCTAGAAGAGCCTGGCCAGGGTGCAGGCCAGCATCCCTAGCGTGCTGCTCGGGCAGAGAGCCTTGCCAGGTGTCAGACTCAATTTCCCGACCCCTGTTGTTCAGAGAACCAAGCATCTTTTTCTCCACCCAAGCCGGGTCCTCTCAGGCCACCTCCCTGGCAGCAAGACCTCTGGGGGTGGGGGACAGTCAGTCTCACCAATTCACCAGGCAGGGCAGGGTGAGGGCAGATTGCAGAAAGGTCATTCATCCAATTTGTTGCCCATCTCTCAGCAGGCAGCCAGCCAAATAGAAGGCAGTGTTGGCAAATGGAGTGAGGACAGGAGAGAGCAACTTCAGGCAAAGTGGCTGGAGGTGGTGGGGGGAAGGCTGGACCAGGGAGTCTGGAGAACCTGGTTCAAGCCCCTGACTCACGCTGTCTTGTGGGCAAGACCAGGGCCCAGCTCTCCAGTGGTAAATAAGGTGGGTGAGTAATAGGACTTTTGAAGTCCATCCCACCTTCCATTAGTCAGCAAACTCCCCTCCACAGCCAACCCAGATCCCTTGCACAACTTCGCACTCATTGTTTTTTAAAAATAACAGCTTTATTATGATAGTATTCACATACCATATAAATCACCCATTGAAAGTTTACAATTCAATGTTTTTTAGTATATTCACAGCCATAGTTATCTCCAGTCAATTTTAAAATATTTCATCATTCTAAAAAGAAAACCTGTAACTTTTAGCTGTCACCACTGCACCCCTCAACTCCCAATCTTTCCGGGTCCCACTTCAACCTTCTGCCAGCTCTAGGCAGCTACTAATCTATCAACTTTCTCTATAGACTTGCCTATTCTGGACATTTCATATAATCGTTGCTTCTTTAGAGAGGGAGGGCACTGGGCAAACCAGATCTGTTTGCTGCCCCCAAACCAGCGCCTCTCCACAGCACCATCTTGCCCCAAGCCCCAGCTGCTAGGGATTTGGGCTATAGACTCTCCCTGCCCTCCAACCAGTGCTGAGTCCCATCTCTCTTTCTCCCTATCAGTAACTCCTGTCTTCTTCCTCCCCTCACACCCATCAGCCAACCCCTCTCCCACAGTCCACTGTGACAGTGCCCACTTCTCAGTGCCCCTTGGGACTGTTCTAAAGTAAAAACCCGATGAAGCGACCCTGACCCAGTATAACACCCTCCACAGGTCTCCGTTACCCTCAGGGTTCAGTCCAAACTCCTGCCCCAGGCATTTTAGTCCCGATCCCCCTGAATGCAGAGCCTGAGCAAAAGCATGCATTTGGGAGACGATTTCAAGAGACAGGAGGGAGGAGCAGGGAAAGCTTGAAAGCCACCTCTCAAAGTCTTCTGTAGGCAACAGGGAACAGTTCCACTGGAACCTCTGGGGACTGTACAGAGTGCCTCTACACTGGTCTGTCGGAGAGATGGGAGACAGTCTCCCCTCCCTTGCTGGGTTGCTGCTAGGTGAGTTAACCCCACCTCACATCCCGACTGTACTTGCTGTCAGGCCAAGAGCATCCAGGCTCAAAGACTCAGAGACAGAGAGGTACTGTGGTTGATGCCACTGCAGTGCTCCTCCCAGATCCCCCTTGGTGGGCTATGTGCTCACACAACTGCAAGCTGCAGACATTGGCTGCTCATGGCTCACGGAAGCCCTTTATCCAGAGAAGAGCCTCAGCTAATGGAGTTGATCAAACTACCTTCAATAGCCAGTGGAAATGGGGGCCTCTTTGCCTCAAGGGGCTTCAACACTGTGGTGCAATTTATGTTCCAGAGCCCTCTCTGTGATCGGGCCAAGGACTCATTTTCCCTGAGGCCATATCCTGCTTCTCTCCCTCAGGAAATCATGACACCCAATCCTTGACTCAGGCCCTGCTTCTAGAAACCCAAGCCAAGTCAGGCATTTTTTGTGAATGGCAAAGCACCTGGAGTCACTTGGGCTCTCTACCTGAGTGAAGGTGAAAATCTGAAGGGGCTACTACACCAGATTCAGAGGCTCCAACCACAGAGGCCCAAAATACCTCTGTGGTCTCATCTCCCATCTCATTCCTCCCAAACTATAGCTTTTGGCTTTAGTTGACTAGGGCTGAGAATAAAATTTGGCCTCAGAGAAACACCATGCCCCCCCACCATGCCAGGACTGTCTGAAACACAAAGCCCACAAGGCGCATGAGGACAAGAACTTGGCTGCATGTAGGCCTGTGGACTAGATTTAGGAGGGCAGCCTGAGGAGCCAGCAGCTCTGGGTGGAATCTAGCTGGGGGTGACCAAGTGACTGATGGTAGAAAATCAGATCTGAGGAGATCAGAGGGTCCCAAAGGCAGGCATCAGCCTTTAGCATGGCCCATGAGAAATAATAGTGCTCACACACAACATTCACAGTCCAGTGTGAGTAGGCGGGTGGCCCAGGAAGTTCAGGGCCAGGTGCAGAGCCAGAGAAGGGTGACTGGCTGGGTAGGCAGCTAAGACAGAGACTCAGGTCTGTCATAAGGCCCAAGTGCCACAGTCACAACCAGGGTATGTGGTGAAGCCTGCTCTGAAGGAATGAGGCCAGAACTCATATACCAAAAATGCAGTCATACCCAGAGCCACGGTGCCTTGAAGTGGAGATCCAGATGGATGGTCTGGAACTGCTTAAACTGCCCCTGCTTCAGGGAAGGCCCAGCTGGTCCTAAGGCCTGGGCTAAAGCTGAGCCTGACTGGTGAGAGACCAACTACAAATACATGAAAAGTGGGTTTCAGGGCAGGAAGCAAGTACCCCAACTCTACACACCCAGCAGAATAAATAAACATTGACTGACTGGTCAGCTTTCATGTAGTCATTTGACAACTCTGAGCACCAGCTATGGGAAAAGCCCATGCTGGGTGATTTAGGGTCCTGGCCATGTGCTTGGCATCCCTTCTGGAATTGCCTGGACACTGGATTCTTGCAAATACATGCAGACTTGTGTCACAGCTTAGCACCCCAGAGCTGAAGGTGACTTGGGACCCAGGCTCATGCCCAATGAGCATGTTGGAGAATGTCTAAAGAATGGGCACTCCCCAAAGTGTGACCACATCTCCCCTTAGGTCACAGGTCTCAGAGAAGTATCTCAGTTCTCCCCTCTGGCTGGAGTGCCTCCGGGTGGGGCAGGGCCTGCTCAGACTATACTTTCCAGAACATGTGTCTGCCTCATCGACTAACTTGCTTTTCAGAGAAGATCCATGTCTCTTCCCTCAGACCTTTTCCAGAAAAAATGGCTCTTCTTCCCTCTCAGGGCAAGACCATGTGTCTTAACTCATACCAGCTTCCTGTGAGTTCTACTCACTGTGCAGCCTTATCCTTTTCCTCATCCATAAAGTAGGGGATGTCTTATCTGCTTCACAAAGTTTCTATGGATGGAAGAAGATGGAAGGAGAACAGCATAACATCACAATATTGAATGTGTAATTAAAAATTACTATATCCAAAAAATGGAATGTTATTAAACAATAAAAGACAAAGCATTGATATGTGATACAAGATAAATTAATCTTGGAAATACTATATTAAATAACAAAAAATTATATATAACAACCATGATTCTATTTATATAAAATGTCCAGATACAAAAATTTATAAACACAAAAAGTATATTAGTAGTGCCTAGGGCTGGAGGTGGTGGTAGTGAGGATTAGTAGATAAGGACTAACAACATCAGGGCTTCCTTTTAGAATACTAAAAATATTGTAAAATTAATTTTGAATATGAACCTACAATCCTGTGACTATATTGAAAGCTATTACATTTTGTACTTCAATGGGTAAATTATACGGTATGTGATTTATATCTCAATAAAGCTGTAAATTAAAAATATGTGCAAAGAAGAAAGAAAATAGGACCCATAACTAAGCAAAAACCAAAAATCAATGAAATAGATCAAGAAATAGCCCTAGTTGGTGTGGCTCAATAGATTGAGTGCTGGCCTGTGAACCAAAGGGTCATCACTTCAATTCCTAGTCAGGGCACATGCCTGAGTTGTGGACCAAGTCCCCAATAGGGGGCATGTGAGAGACAACCACACATTGATGTTCCTCTCCCTCTCTTTCTCCTTCCATTCCCCTCTCTTTGAAAATAAATAAAATCTTAAAAAAAAAAGAAATGACAAAGATAACAAATTAACTGGCAAGACTTTAAAACAGCTATTATAAATATGTTCAAGATTTTAAAAAATAAACATAATGAGAGAAATAAAAGACATAAAAGAGAAACCAATGTAACTTTTAGAGCTGAAAATATAATGTCTGAAGTAAAAGATTCACTGGATGAGTGTAACTGTAGATTACAGGCAAAAACAAGAAAAAAGTTTTAGCAGAGCCTTGAAGACCTATAGAACAACATTAATCCATATCACAGACATATAATGGGAGTACCAGAGTGTGAAGAAATAAGGGCTGAGTTGTTTTCAAATTTCAAATTTGATGAAAACCATAAACTCGAAGATGCAAGAAGTCCAAAGAATTCCAAGAAGAAAACTACAAAGAAAACCACACCAAAGCACATCATCAAGTTGCTGAAAACCAATGAGAAAGAGGACATCTTAAAAATAGCCAGAGGGGAAAATGACAAGTTATGTAAAGAGAATAACAATAAGAATGATTGCTGACTTATTGTCAGAAACAATGAAAACTAGAGGATAATAAAATTACAACTTTAAGATGCTAATAGACTCAACTTAGAAGGAAAAAAGACATGTAAACACAATGCACAAGACAATGAAAACACCAGAAATGACAAATATGTAGACTAATATAAAAATATTTTATCTCGTTTTAATTTTTTAGATAGTTGACTATTAAAGAAAAATATCACTGTATTGTGGGGTTTATAATGTATGTAGAAGTAAAATGTGTGACTACACACAGGATAAAAGGAAAGAAGAGGACAATATTATAAGATATTATAGTATTTATGAAGTGCTAAATGTACTTTAAAGATAGAATGTGGTAAGTTAAAGATTCAAAGAATAAATTCTAGGTTTATCAAACATACATACAGAGAACTAGCTAATAGGCCAAAAGTAATAAAAAATAGAAGACAAAACCAAAATAAAAAACCTCAGTCCAAAAGAATATAGGGAAAGAAGCAACAAATAAAACGAGTCAAAGAAACAAATAGAAAATAAATAACAAGCCCTGGCTGGTGTGGCTCAGTGCACTGAGCTTCAACCTGCAAACCAAGGGGTTGCTGGTTCAATTCCCAGTCAGGGCACATGTTTGGGTTGCAGGCCAGGTCCCCAGTGGGGTGCACACAAGAGGCAATGTGTGGTTACACACTGATGTTTCTCTCCCTCTTTCTTTCCCTTCCCCTCTCTTTAAAAAAATAAATAAATAAAATCTTTAAAAAGAGAGAGAGAGAAATAGCAAGATGGTAGAGTTAAACCCAAACATATCATGCTGCATCTAGCCACATGGAATAACAGGAACTGGACTTGACCTCCCACCTTTGCAAGTATAAAACCAAAAATATGACACAGCAGTAGTCTGACATGAAAAAGAAGCAGTAATAAAATAAAATCCCTAGGAGAAGGGAAACAAGATGAACTCTAAAATCTGGAAAATTTCCCAGAGATTAGCAAATTAGCACACTTCTAAATAACTTGTGGGTCAAAGAAAAAACCACATGGGAAATTAGAAAGTATTTTGAACAAAATGGAAATGAAAACACAGTACACCAACATCTCTGGGATGCTGCTCTAAGCAGTGCCTCAAGGGAAATATATACTTTTAGTCATTATACACAAGAAAAAAGCTTATAATTAATGAGTAAAGAGTCTACCTTAAAAAGCTAGAGCAAACTTAAAAAAATGTAAGAACAAATCAAACCTGAAATTTTAAAAAATGTGAATAATAAAAATAAGAAAAGAAATCAATAGAAAGTGGACAAATAATAGAGAAAATTGCTGATACCAAAAGTAGTTTATTTGAAAAATCTAAATCATTAAAGTATTTTTACCTATTGCCATATAATATTACTACAAACATACTGGCTTTAAACAACATACATTAATTTTTCTCATCATTTTTGTGATCAGGAGTCCAGGCACAGCTTAATTGGGCTTTCAAATCTTATAAAGCTGCAATCAAGGTGTCTCATCTTATGCTCAAGCAGGGAAAAATCCACTTTCAATTTACATGATTATTGATAGAATTCAGTTTCAGTGCAATTGGAGCCTCAGTTTCTAGCTGTTTAAAAGCTAGAGGCCATCCTCACCTCTTTGCCACATGGTCTTTTCCAAATGACAGCTTGAAACATGGCAGTTTAATTCCTCAAAGCCATGGGGCTGGGGGAAGTTTCATAGTAATGTGCATTGATATCTCATATAAAATAATTAAAAAACATGATCATGTACATCCTTTCACCTTTGTCATATTTTATTGATTAGAAGTATGTCACAGGTCAAATCCACACTCAGAGGGAAAAGATAATATAAGGGAGAAAACACCAGGAGGTGAATATCATAGGGTTACCCTAGAGTGTCTTACCACAATTAATAAAATTCAGTCTAGATCCTCTGAACAAAAAAAATATGACCAGTATTAGTAAGAAAAGAAGGGACATCACTAAATCTTATATATACATTAAATTGTGAATATTATGAAAATATCATGCCAATATATTTGGTAACTCAAGAAGAATGAACAAATTCCCTAAAGACACTGCCAAAACTAGCACAAGTAGAAATAGAAGTTTAGAGGGAAATTTATAGCTGAATAAAGAAATAAAGATTAAAAATAAATGAAATAAAAAACAATAGTGAAAATTAATAAAACCAAAAGTTGGTTCTTTGAAAAGATCTCCCAAATTCACAAATCTTTAGCTAGATTGAACAGAAAAACTAAAAGCCACAAATTATTAAAATTGAGAATGGAAAAAGAGATATTACTACTAACCTTACAGAAGAAAAACAGGACTATAAGCAAATACTATCAACAGCTGTACACCAACAAAGTAGATAACCTAGATGAAATGGACAAATTTCTAAAAGGACTCAATCTATTAAAACTGACTCAAAAAGAAATTGGAAAGCTGAAAAGATCTATAACATGTAAAGGATTGAGTTAGTAGTACTAGTAGCAGTACTAGTACTGGTGGTAGTAGTAGTAGTAGTAGTAGTAGTAGTAGAAGCTCACAAGGAAAAGCCCAAGACCAGATGGCTTCACTGATGGATTTTGATAAAGGCTTAAAGAAGAATTAATGCTGGAGGAATGATATAAGACAGTGAAGTAGATGTTTCCTACTATCATCCCTCCACAGTACAACACTTTTAACAAACACTGACAAACAAGAATACATTTGTGGGAGTCCAGGACTCCAGTGGAGAAGTTCTACCGCACCACCGGAGGAAAAAAATCAGAGAATTTATGCATTGAAGAGAGTAAGGAGAACAGTTTTACTTTACCCACATAACTTCTCTCCTAAGGTAGCCTAGCTCAGTGCCAAGAGAGATAAATACCCTTTGCCCACAACTTCTCCCACAGGGAAAAGACAGTGTAATAAGTCACCATCTAGCTTCCCTGGTCAAGGTAAAGAATGCCCAACAGACCCATTCTTTCCCTCTCTGCTCCCAGAATATTAAGGTGATCAGTACAGCTGAGGGGTTGGGAGAGGCTGGGATAAGAGAAACCAAAACTTGAAACTCATCAAAGTGTTACAGATTCTACTAACCACCAGGTGGACTCCATCAGAAAGCCCATTAATAAGCTGTTTGGATGCCTCACCTGCAGACACCCCTCCCAAGTGGTTCAAGGAGACCCTCCATGTTCTGCATACCTCATTCACTTCCTATGGCCAGCTCCCTGCACATGCACCCATGGACAGAAAGTTTGAACCATCGTAGACAGCTTGAAAGCACATACAGAAAACAGATCTGATTCTGTGGGATTGAGACAAAGCACAAAACTTGACCATTTCAGGGCACCACCCTAGGGGGAAAAGGAAGGCACTCAGCTTTCAGCCTGGGTTCATGGAATCAATAGAAGGCATACAGTTTTTAAAATTTTCCTCCCCAAAGTGGACACATCTATATAAAAGGTCTGAGAAAGTCTCAGACCCCTAGTAAGGCTGACTGCTGAAGGTATTTCTTGCCCAAACCAGTGAGTAAAGACTGGAGGAGGTGACTCCTTCTTCAAATGTGAGTACGACAATGCAAAACTTCAAGAAACACTAAAAAAAAAAAATCAAGGAAACATGACACTAAAAAGTAAAATAATAATCTTTTAGTAACTGACCCCCCAAATGTGGAGATAAAATTGCATGACAAAGTATTCAAAATAATTGTTTTAGAAAAGCTCAATGAGCTGCTAGAGAACACACATAGATAACTTTATAAAATCAGGAAAACAATACATGAACAAAACAAGATGTTCAAGAAAGATATAGAAGTTTTTAAAAGAACCAAATAGAAATTCTGGAACTGAAAATTACAATGAATTAAATTTGAAAGTGCAATAGAGAGTGTTAGTATCAAATCTGATGAAGTAAAAGAAAGAATCTTTGGATTCAAAGATATGTCATTTGATATTATCCAGTCAGAAAAAAAAGTGGGGGGAGGAATGAAAAGGACATCATAAAGTAAAGAATATATGCATTATGGGAGTCCTAGAAGAAAAAGAGAGGGAAAGGGGGGCAGAAATATTATTTTTAAAAATTATGGCTGAAAATATCCCAGACTTGGGGAGGGGTAGATTCAGACAACTAAGTACATGAAGTCTTCATGTACTTCAGTGAGACACATTATAATCAAATGGTCATAAATTAATTACCAAGAGAGAATTTTGAGAGCTGCAAGAGAAAAAAAGACTCTATCATATAGAAGAAACCCCCATAAGGTTATGTGTATGCAGAAACCTTGCAGGCCAGGAGAGGGTAGGGTCTAAATTCTGAAAGAAAAGCCCTGCCAACCAAGAATATTTTACTGGGTAATGATGTTCTTCAGTGATGAAGGAGAGAGGAAGATTTTCCCAGATAAACAAAATCTGAGGGAGCTCATCACTACCTGGCCAGGCTTATAAGAAATTCTAAAGGGAATTATTCAAGCTGAAACAAAGGGATGCTAATTTGTAACATAAAAATGTGTGAAAGTATAAAACTCACTGGTAAAAATAAGTAGGAATGTTTAGAATACTCTAATGCTATAACAGTAGTGCTCTAATGTTATAACAGTAGTGTGTAAATTGCTTTTAACTCTAGTATAAAAAAGACAACAAAATTAAAGATAACTATAACTACAATAATTTGTTAGTGGATACGCATAAAATAGGGGGAGTAAAAGCATAGAGTTTTTGTGTGTGACAACAATTAAACTGTTATCAGCTTAAAATACACTGTTATAACTATAAGATGTTCTATGTAATCCTTAAGGCAGACACAGAACAAAAACTTCTAGTAGGTACACAATGAATGAAGAGAAAGGAATCAAAGAATACTGCTACAGAAAACCATCACATCACAAAGGAAGACAGCAAGAGAGGAAGAAAAGAACAAATGAAATACAAAACAGCCACAAAACAATAAACAAAGGACAAGAGCAAGTCCTTAGTTATTACTAATTACTTTAAATATAAATGGATTAATTTCTTTCTTCAAAGCATATGGAGTGGCTAAATAATTTTTTTGTTTTAAAGAGAACCAATTGCTGTCTACTACAGACTCACTTCAGCTTTAAGAACACATATAGGCTCAAAGTGAAGGTCTGGGTAATGATAGCCCATGCAGGGAAAGCCAGAAGAGAACAGGGATAGCTACACTAACTTATAACAGACAAAATAGGTTTTAAGTCAACAACAGTTAAAAGAGATAAAATATATAGAGATAAGGAGATTCATTCATCAAGAGGATATAACAATTATAAATACGTATTCATCCAACAACAGAGGACCTAAATATAACACAAATAGTAAGAGATTGAAAGGGAGAAATATAGCAAATCAATAATAGTAGGGGAATTCAATATCCCATTTTCAACAATAGACAGATCATCCGCACCCAAAACCAATAAGAAAACACTGGACATGAACTATAGTTTACATAGAATAAACCTAACAGACATATACAGAATATTTCACTGAAGAGCAGTGAATATACTTTCTTCTCATGTCCACATACGTGGAACATTATCCCAGTAAGATCATATGTTAAGTCATAAAACAAGCCTTTAAGAATTTAAGAAGACAGAAATCATAGCAGGTATCTTTTCTAACCACAGTGATATGAGACTAGATCAATAACAGAAGGCAAACTAAAAAAATTCACTAATATGTGGAAATTTAAAAATTCACACCTGAACAACCAATGGGTAAAAAAGGAAATCAAAAGAGAAGCAAAAAAATAAAACAAACCTTGAGACAAACAAAAATGGAACACAACATACCCAAATTTATGTGATGTAGCAAAAACACTTCTAAGAATAAAATTTATACCAATAAATGCATACACCAAGACAAAAGAAAGATCTTAAATTAACAACTAATTTTATACTTCAAAGAGCTATGAAAAGGAGAACAGGCTAAGCCTAAAAAAAAAGAAGGAAATAACAAAGATCAGAGCAGAAATAAAATAGAGACCAGACAAACAATGGACAGATCAATGAAACCAAGAGTTGATATTTTGAAAAGACAAATTTGACTAGGAAGGAGAGAAGACTCAAATAAAATCAAGAATCAAAGAGGAAACATTACAACTGACACTGTTACCAAACAGAAAGTGGGGTTCAGTTGCCCATTGTCTCTCACAGGCAAATTGTAGAAGCAGAGGTTTGGTGAGAAAAGGAAAGAGGTCTTTCCCCGCCTTTAACACATCCCTGAATCCTTGTAATCTTAAAAGGGGAAATGGACAATTGTCTCATCCTTCTGTAACTACTTCCTGCTGGCCAAAGTTATAGTCCTACCTATCTCTGGGTCCAGAGATTTTTTAACAAAAAGGGAAGGCATTGGGAATGGAGGGAGGCCTTTACGCAAGGGAGAAAGATCCTGCAAAGTCCAGGTCAGTTGGCTGTCCCTGGGAAGCAGTGTAAATGATGTCCAAAGGATGGCATTGCTGGACAAGTTGTCATCCTTGTTGTATCCTTGAGGTGACAGATTTGGCAAGAAGGTTAGAAGGCATATACCTTGTGAAAACAGAAGAACATGAAGGTTAATTCACACAACAAATCATAAACCACTCTGAGTCTGCAAGACCATCATTTGAGATGTTCAGTTGTAAGGACTTTCCTGGAATGATATTAAACAGTGAAGATTTGACATTCTTCTGGCCTCTAAATTTAACATCTCTGGTGATGTCATCAGGTGCTGAGGTATAATCTGTGTGGAATGTACAGAAATCAGTTCAGCTTGCAAGTAAAAACAAAACTTTGAGGACAGTTATCTGCACTAGATTCCAATATTCACAACTGGGCATTGTAAATTTTCTTGAAACACAAATTTTCTCCTTAAGATCACCATCAATGTCATCAAAGGGACTGGATTATATCCAGTTTTTAATTTTTCCTTATTTGCATAATAACAACAAATACAACAATTAATCATATAGCCTCTTTAAATCTGCTTTGCTGGAACTTACACGAGAAACTTTTATTTATTTATTTTTACTCTTGTTCAAGTACAGTTGTCTCTGCTTTCATGCCACCACACCCCCTCTCCACACCCATCCCTGCCTCCCACCCTTGAATTTACCCCCTTTGGCTTTGCCCATATGTCCTTTATACATGTTCCTTGACAGCCCTTCCCCTATTACCTCCTATTGTCTTTCTCCTCCCTCTTCTCTGATTATTGTCAGTTCGTTTTTCATTTCAGTGTCTCTGGTGGTATTTTTAAATATATTTTATTGATTCTGCTATTACAGTTGTGTCATTTTTTCTCCTCTATATTCCTCTCCACCCTGCACCCTTTCTCCTCTCAGAATTCCCCCCACGCCCCCCCACCTTAGTTCATGCCCATTGGTCATACATATAAGTTTTTTGGCTTCTCCATTTCCTACACTACTCTTTGACCTCCCCTGGTCTACTTTGTACCTACCATTTATGCTTCTTATTCCCTGTATTTTTCCCCCAGTCTCTCCCCTCGCCCTCCCCACCGATAACCTTCCATGTGATCTCCATTTTTATTATTCTGTTCCTGCTCTAGATGTTTGCTTACTTTGTTTTTCTTTTTCTTTTTGGGGCTGTGTTTTTTTATTGGTTCAGTTGTTGCTACTTGTGAGTTTGTTGTCATTTTACTGTTTATAGTTTGACCTTTTTCTGAGATATGTCCTTTTAACATTTCATATAAGGGCTTGGTGATGATGAACTCCTTTAACTTGACATTATCTGGGAAGCACTTTATCTGCCCTTCCATTCTAAATGAAAGCTTTACTGGATAGAGTAATCTTGGATGTATGTCCTTGCCTTTCATGACTTAGAATACTTCTTCCCCCTTCTTGCCTGCAAGGTCTCTTTTGAGAAATCAGCTGAGAGTCTGATAGGAATTCCTTTGTAGGCAACTCTCTCCTTTTCTCTTGCTGCTTCTAGAATTCTCTCCTTAATTTTAATCTTGGGTAATGTAATTAGGATGTGCCTTGGTGTGTGCTTTCTTGGGTCCAACTTCTTCTAGACTAACTGAGCTTCCTGGACTTCCTAGAAGTCTATTTCCTTCACTAGATAGGAAAAGTTTTCCTTCATTATTTTTTCAAATAAGTTTTCAATTTATTTCTCTTCCTCTCCTCCTTCTAGTGCCCCTATGATTCAAATGTTGGAACACTAAAAGTTGTTCCAGAAGTTACACAAGGAGCCTTTAGATTAAGCTTTAGTCAGCCCTTCAGTGCACAGAAGCCAAGCGCCACAACTTCCGTATTGCTTTGCCTGCATGATCTGTATTCCTCAAGTCCTTGGGGTTCCCAAAGTGTCTTAAGGTTTCTTCCCTGCCACCTTTCAAGAAAGCAACCTCTGTTCCTTCCCTGAAAAAACTGCCATGAATCCCATGACAAAACAAAGTACCAGGCCATTTCTCCAGTGGGCTTTTGTTGGCTTCAAAAGTCAATCTCAGTTTCTCAAGACTTTCTCATGACATCCACCATCCAGGCATGTCTCTATCAGGTATGACATTTCAGTCAAAATCTTAATTAATAAAACCACAATTGGAAGCTAGTCTCATTGGGTTTAAGCAAAGAAACTTTACTATCACTCACTCATTAAGAATGCCAAATTCTGGGTTGCCCTGCCCTGGTGAACACCTAAGGCTCTTCCCCTCACTATGTAACAGGCATGACAAAATGAAAAAAAAATGGCCCACACAACAGAAAAGATCAAAACTCCAGAAAAATACAACTAAGCAATGAAGAGATAGTCAACCTATCAGATGCACAGTTCAAAACACTGGTAATCAGAATGCTCACAGAATTTGTTAAATTTGGTTGCAAATTAGATGAAAAAATGAAGACTACATTAAGTGAAATAAAGGAAAACGTACAGGGAACCAATAGTGATGGGAAGGAAACTGGGACTCAAATCAATGGTGTGGACCACAAGGAAGAAAGACACATCCAGTCAGAAAAGAATGAAGAAACAAGAATTCAGAAAAAAAGAGGAGAGGCTTAGGAACCTCCAGGACATCTTTAAACATTCCAACATCCAAATTATAGGGCTGCCAGAAGGAGAAGAGGAAGAGCAACAAGTGGAAGAGTTATTTGAACAAATAATAAAGGAGAACTTCCCCAATCTGGCTAAGGAAATGGACTTCCAGGAAGTCCAGGAAGTCCAGGAAGCTCAGAGAGTCCCAAAGAAGTTGGACCCAAGGAGGGACACACCAAGGCACATCCTGATTACATTACCCAAGATTAAAATGAAGGAGAGAATTCTAGAAGCAGCAAGACAAAATGAAAGAGTTACCTACAAAGGAGTTCCCATCAGACTGTCAGCTGATTTCTCAAAAGAGAACTTACAGGCAAGAAGGGGCTGGAAAGAAGTATTCCAAATCATGAAAGGCAAGGACCTACATCCAAGATTGCTCTATCCAGAAAAGCTTTCATTTAAAATGAAAGGGCAGATAAAGTGCTTCTCAGATAAGGTCAAGTTAAAGGAGTTCATCATCACCAACCCCTTATTATATGAAATGTTCAAGGGACTTATCTAGAAAAAGAAGATAAAAATATTTACAGTAAAATGACAGCAAACTCACAATAATTAGCAACCACACCTAAAACAGAAACAAAAACAAGCTAAGCAAACAACTAGAACAGGAAGAGAACCACAGAAATGGAGATCAAATTGAAGGTTATCAACAGGGGAGTGGAAGGAGCAGAGATGGGGGTAAAGGTACAGAGAATAAGTAGCATAGATGGTAGGGAGAGAACAGAAAGGGGGAGGGTAAGAATAGTATGGGATATGTAGAAGTTGAAGAACTTATAAGTATGACACATGAACATGAACTAAAGGGAGGGAATGTGGGTGGGAGAGGGTGTGCAGGGTGGAGGGGAGTGAAGGAGGGAAATGGGACAACTGTAATAGCATAATCAATAAAATATATTAAAGAAAAACAAACAAACAAACAAACAAAAAACCAAAGTGACAGTGGACCACTATTCACTTCAGAGATCTCCCAGAAGATTTGGCAGGCAGTACCTAATCAATGGGAACTACATGCATCTTGAAGACCTCAATCTATGGGAAAGACTGAGAAAATTAATCATATAATAAAGAAGATCCTGGGGAAAATATGCCAGGAAATGCATTTTTAATAGGACCAGACACTCTATATTGCCTTACTTCTAATTAGACTAGCAACCTAAAGTGGGCTTAAATTAAGCCCTTTTGAAATAGTTCGTGGGAGACCCTTCCAAATCTGTTTTAGAAATGTCCCCTTTAGATTTGGAGTATGAGTCAAAAATTAAATATGTACAACATTTAGGTCAAGCAATTTGCACAAGTTTGGTCAGTGCAGGTTTGTCTCTCCATCTGTGAGCCCCTATACCCATTCCAGCTGGGACACCAGGTCTTACTAAGGGCCTGGAAGACTCAAGTCCTCAGCAGTAGTTAGTCAAGTAATAGTCTGGTCCCTATTACATTCTGCTGACAAAACACTCTTCTCTAAAGCTCTTGGACCCACCAAACACCGATAAAGTAGGCGCTGCCTGAGGGGGACTGGGCTCCTGCTGCTGTGGTTGATGCTGAAAGGGAAAGCTGGCCCTGCACTCCTGAAAGAGATTTAAATTTCTCTTTCAGAAAGGGCTAGTGGCTCCCAAAGCTAAGTCCTTTCTTTCCTTTTTGCATTTCCCAAGTGGTGCTTCCTCAGCAAATTTATTCTGCTGGGGTAAAAGGGAGGTGCCACCCAAAGCCTTATTTATTATACAATGAAGATTTAGGAAGGAATAGCATCAAAGACCTGTGTTTCAAGAAGTTATGGAATGTGTTTGCAAATCTACAGACTTTTAGCTCTCTGATACAGGGTTAGAATATGGTTCTTTCCATTGTTAAAAGGACAAGGATTGAAAATGAGTCAGGCTAAAAGTGGTTGTTTTTGAATGGGCAAGAAATTTGTGAAAGTTCACATTAAATTGGAAAGAAATTGTATTGTTTTAGTAATAGAAGGCACAAGGCAGAGATGAAATTTTGGTGGGTATTGGAAGGGCAAGGATTTTCATTTTTGCCTTGTATTTCTCTCCTATCTGATCCCTCCAAAATTCGGCATTCTTTTTTTTTAATTTCTGCTCTCTAAATATTTACTTATTTATTTAATATATTTTATTGATTATGCTATTACAGTTGTCCCATTTCCCCCCTTCACTCCCCTCCACCCTGCACACCCTCTTCCACCCACATTCCCTCCCTTTAGTTCATGTTCATGTGTCATACTTATAAGTTCTTCAACTTCTACATATCCCATACTATTCTTACCCTCCCCCTTTCTGTTCTCTCCCTACCATCTATGCTACTTATTCTCTGTACCTTTACCCCCATCTCTGCTCCTTCCATTCCCCTGTTGATAACCTTCAATTTGATCTCCATTTCTGTGGTTCTCTTCCTGTTCTAGTTGTTTGCTTAGCTTGTTTTTGTTTCTGTTTTAGGTGTGGTTGCTAATTATTGTGAGTTTGCTGTCATTTTACTGTAAATATTTTTATCTTCTTTTTCTAGATAAGTCCCTTGAACATTTCATATAATAAGGGGTTGGTGATGATGAACTCCTTTAACTTGACCTTATCTGAGAAGCACTTTATCTGCCCTTTCATTTTAAATGAAAGCTTTTCTGGATAGAGCAATCTTGGATGTAGGTCCTTGCCTTTCATGATTTGGAATACTTCTTTTCCAGCCCCTTCTTGCCTGTAAGTTCTCTTTTGAGAAATCAGCTGACAGTCTGATGGGAACTCCTTTGTAGGTAACTCTTTCATTTTGTCTTGCTGCTTCTAGAATTCTCTCCTTCATTTTAATCTTGGGTAATGTAATCAGGATGTGCCTTGGTGTGTCCCTCCTTGGGTCCAACTTCTTTGGGACTCTCTGAGCTTCCTGGACTTCCTGGACTTCCTGGAAGTCCATTTCCTTAGCCAGATTGGGGAAGTTCTCCTTTATTATTTGTTCAAATAACTCTTCCACTTGTTGCTCTTCCTCTTCTCCTTCTGGCAGCCCTATAATTTGGATGTTGGAATGTTTAAAGATGTCCTGGAGGTTCCTAAGCCTCTCCTCTTTTTTTCTGAATTCTTGTTTCTTCATTCTTTTCTGACTGGATGTGTCTTTCTTCCTTGTGGTCCACACCATTGATTTGAGTCCCAGTTTCTTTCCTATCACTATTGGTTCCCTGTACATTTTCCTTTATTTCACTTAGTGTAGTCTTCATTTTTTCATCTAATTTGCAACCAAATTCAATGAATTCTGTGAGAATCCTGATTGATTACCAATGTTTTTTTAATATAGTTTTTTTTAGATTTTATTTATTTATTTTTAGAGAGGGAATGGAGGGAGAAAGAGAGAGAAACATCAATGTGTGGTTGCTGGGGGCCATGGCCTGCAACCCAGACATGTACCCTGACTGAGAATCAAACCTGCGATGCTTTGGTTCACAACCCGTGCTCAATCCACTGAGCCATGCCAGCCAGGACTGACTACCAGAGTTTTGAACTGTGCATCTGATAGGTTGGCTATCTCTTCGTCGCTTAGTTGTATTTTTTCTGGAGCTTTGATCTGTTCTTTCTTTTGGGTCATTGTCTTTTTTGTCTTGACAGGCCTGTTATATAGTGAGGGGCAGAGCCTTAGGTGTTCACCAGGGCGGTGCAACCCATGTGGCTTCATTGTGATGCTGTATGCGGGGGTGAGTCCGAGAGGGAACAAAGACGCTTGCTCTGCTCTCTGCTGCTTTTCAGTCACTTCCCCTGCTTCCAAAAGCAAATTGGGCCCTTCTGGTGCTGATTTCCATGTGGGTGGGTTTGTGTACACTCTAGGACCCTGTGGGTCTCTCCAATGAACTCTGCTGTGAAGCTGGGAGTTTCTCCCGCTACCGCCTCAACCCCCACAGGTGTTTCAATTGGTGGTTTAAAGCTTTAGTTCCCCCAAACTGGGACCCTGGGTTGTGTGGTTAGTCCCGCTCCCCATTTTTGTCTGGTTTAACTACGCATGAATGTGGAACCACCGGGTCTGCCAGCCACCGCCTTGCCACGAGTCCTCTCTGCCCCAGCTGCCCAACTCTGCCCCTCCTACTGGTCTGGATGAATGTTTCTTCTTTAATTCCTTGGTGATCGGGCTTCCATGCACTTTGGTTTTCTGTCAGTTCTGGTTGTTTTTTGTTTTTAAATTGTTGTCCTTCTTTTGGTTGTGCAAGGAAGCACAGTATGTCTACCTACGCCTCCATCTTGGCCAGAAGTCCCACTGTCACTTTGAATGCTGTGAGTTAGTCAAACTCAGCTGGTTAATGGCCATTTTCCATAAAGCTGCCCCCGCCTCTATATAACTCCCCATTGGGTATAGTCAACGGCTGGTCCATGCAATCATGCTGGAGGGCTGAGTATCCCTTTGGTCCTGGAAGCCATGTGGCCAGGTGGTGGGCACCAGCCCCCAAGGCTGGCATGATGGAGCCCCTGCATAGATAGCCACAGCAGTTGGCAGTGGCCCTGCCCTCCCCATGGGAAGCTGCAGTGGCAGCATGGCAGTGCTAGCCTCACCTGCAGTCTCTAGGAGGGAGCCTGAACCCTGACAGTGGCAGGGAAATAAGCTGAGCTGCTTGGATGATCATGCAGCAGCCACCTGCAGTTCCCAAAGGATAGTATTTTGCATGGGAGAAGAACTCAGGGCACAGCCTTGGACTGGCCTGGCAGGGGGTGGCTGTGTTTCCCCTGAGCGCTCTGGAGGGGATGGGCCTTTAGCAGGAAACTGCCATCCTCCCAGATTGTGTAGCTTTTGAATAAAGATCTCCTTCCTTTTCTCACCAAACCTCTGCCTCCGGAATTTGCCTATGGGTGATGGCAGACTGAACCCCAATTTCTGTTTGGTAACATTACCACAGAAACAAAAAGGATCTTAAGAGAACACAATAAATAATTATATGTAATCATTTTGTATTACCTAGAAGAAATGGATAAATTCCTAGAAACATAAAAGCTTCCAAAACTGAATTACGAATAGAAAATCTGAACATACTAGTAGCAAGACAATTAAATTAGTAATTAAAAAATCTCCCAATATTTCCCAACTCATTCTCTGAGCCTCTGATACCAAAACCAGACAAAGGCAATATAAAAAAAGAAACTTACAGACCAGCAATCATTAGAAATACAGGCACAAAAAATTCTCAACAAAATACTAGAAAATGAATCCATATAAAAAGGATAACATAGTATGACCACATGGGATTTGTCCCAGAGATGCAAGGTCAGTTCAACATACAAAAATCAACTAAGTTAATACACCATAGTAATTGAATAAAGGACAAAACAAAATAACTCAATCATCTCAATAAATTTCAAAAAGGCATTTGACAAAATCTAATGCCCTTTTTATAGTAAACACACTCAACAAACTAGAAATAAAAGAAAGTTTCCTCAGTATGATAAAAGGCATTTATGAGAATACATTGCTAACATCTAAGACCCAGAGTACCTCAAAGATATCCATTCTCACTACTTATACACAACATTGTATTGGACATTCTAAACAAAATAAAGGCATCCATGTTGGAATGGGTGAAGTATAACTATCTCCACATGCAGATGACAATATCTTGTACATAGAAAATCCTAAGGAATACACACACACACACAACTACTAGAACCAATAAACAAACTTATCAAGATTGTAGACTACAAGAGAAATATACAAAACCAGTTAAATTTTTATATATTAAAAGTGAACAATTTAAAAGTCAATCAAAGAAAACAATTTTTCACTATATACAAAAATTTACTCAAAAAATTTTAAGCATAAATGTAAGAGCTAAAGCTATAAAACTTTTAGAAGAAAATAAAGGTGTAAATCTTTGTGACCTTGGACTAGGCAATAATATCTTAGATAAGATGCCAAAAGTACAAGCAGCAAAAGAAAAAGTAAAATAAATTGAATTTCATCAAAATTTTAAACTTTCGTATTTCAAAGAACCATCAAGAAAATAAAAAAATTACCCTCAGAATGGAAGAAGATATTTACAAATCGTTTATCTGATAAGGGACTAATTTCCAGAGTATCCAAACAACTCTTACAACATAACAATAAAAAAGATAAATAACTCACTTTTTAAATGTGAAAAGCATTTTAACAGACATTTCTCCAGAGAAGATATACATACAAATGGCCAATAAACAAATGAAAAAGGAGTTCAACACTATTAGTCACTAAGAAAATAAAAATCAAAACCATATTATGAAGGCTATAATAAAAAGAAAGACAATAAAAAAGTGTTGACAAGAATGTGGAGAAATTGAAACTTTCATACATTGCTGGCAGAAATATAATATGGTGCAGCCACTTTGGAAAAACAGTTTGGCAGTATCTCAAAAAGTTAAACATAGAGTTGCCAAAGGAGAAATTCCACTCCAATGTATGTACCCTAGAGAAATGAAAAAGTATGTTCACACAAAAACTTGTACACAAACTTTTATAGCAACATTCTCCATAGCAGCCAAAAAATGTAAACAACCTCATACCCAGAGCTGATGGATGGATAAATATAATGTGGTATATCCATACAACGGAATAATATTCAGCTATAGTCAGGACTTCATTAATAAAAACCAAAATACTTATAAATGCTACAACATGGATAAACCTTGAAACCATTATGCTAAGTGAAAGAAGCCAGCCACGAAAGATCACATATTATGTATCCCATTTATATGAAATGTTCAGAATAAGCAAATCCACAGAGACAGAAAGTGGTTGCCAGGAGCTGGGAGGAGGGGAGAATGAGGAGTGTCTGCTAATGAGCATGGGAATTTTGGGGGCAGATACAAATGTATGAAATTAAGTGATGGTTGCACAGCTTTGTGAATGCACTAAAAACCATTGACTTGTTCACTTAAAAAGTAAATTTTATGGTATATGAATTATATGTCAATAAAAAGAAGACCTAGGTAATCTAAATTAATTTACATCTACCAAAATTTATATTTTATAGTTAAAACTTTCCAACAAAGAAAAATTCCAGTCCCATATGGCTTCACTAGTAAATTATAGCAAGTAATTAAGGATGAGGTCATCCTAATCCCCCCAAACTTTAAGAAGACATAGAAGGGAATATTTCCCAACAAATTTTATGAAGCCAGTGTTACTGTGATACCAAAACCACACAAAGACATTACAAGGGGAAAAAACCCCTAACAAATATAGACAAAGGATCAGCACACCAAGGCCTGTGGGCTAAAGCCAGCAGCCAATCTGTTTATCAAAATAATGTTTTGTTAAAACACAGCCACACCCTTTTATTTACATATTGTCTATTTCTGCTTTCATGCAGACGTGAGTAGTCATGGAGCAAATCATATGGTCCACAAAACTTCAAATACAGGTGGGGCAAACATAGGTTTACAGTTGTTTGGATGTAAAATGACATAATAATTAATAAACAATAATACAAGAATAAATTCTGTGTTTCTCATACTCATAACTGTAAACCTACTTTTTCCCCACCCCGTATTTACTACCTGACTCTTTACAGAAAAAAAATTTGCTGATCTCTGCTATAGACTAGTAGGTCTCAGGAAGAAAGTTGCAAATCAACCAAGAAATATATAAGACATCAAGATCGAGTGGAATTTATCCCAATAATGCAATGTTGGTTTACAAAAAATATCAGTCAATGTAATGTAACATATTACCAGAATAAAGGTTTAAAATGACATGGTCATCTCCATAGTTGCAGAAAAAAGCCTTTAATGAAATTCAACATCCTTTCATGATAAAAATACTTTTCAGCAAACTAAAAATAGAAGGGAAAGTTTCCCATCCCACATGTAGGAAGTTTGTAAGTCACCACCCTGTCCTAACAACAAGTAAAAGGCTGAACAAACTGAAAATCAACAACTCTTCTTAGATCCATCAGAGAAGTTAGGTCACAGGGAAAACTGCTGCACCCAAAGCTGTAGAGACATCAACATAATTAGTCACGGAGAATTACAACTTACCAGGACAGAAACCCATGGGCAGAAACCAGAGGGGCCAGTGCCAGGGTAGGCAAACCTGAACTACAGTTGACAAATTGCTGGAGGCTCAGTGTGGACAAGTTTGAGAGATGAAAACTCCAGAGGGACCAGTTATGAGGTGACCCCTCCCCCCAACACACACACACACACACACACACACACACACACACACACGGTTTTGTGAGTTTGTGAATTTACCTCCTGGACCTCTACCAGATTCTCACAATGAATATCAAAAAAGTCCCTTCATGCTTTTGGCACTGGGGAGGGGAAAATAAACCATTATGTAATATGTCAGAGCATTCTGTTCTTCTTAATAAAGCCCTCCCTCAGGAGAAACTGTCCAACCGGAGCCTAACTTGTTGGGTTTTATCAGAACCTAACTAACTTGAGGGAAGAGAAATACTCAATTCCAGCCTAATCAAGCCATCTTGTTCCACCCAACGGAGAAAAAACAACTGAGAAACACTGGTGAATTTCGCAGTCCAGAGGCATAGTCTCACTGAAAGACTGAGACCTAATTATAGGACTGTAGAATGCTCTCCCCCCACACTGCATCACTGGAGGCCTATTTACAGCCATTCCTTTCACCCAGTACATCATGTCCAGCGATCCAGAAAAAAATTACAAGCCATACTAAAAGGTAAAAAACACAGTCTAGAAAGACAGAGTAAGCATCAGAACCAGACATGGCAAGGATGTTGGAATTATCAGACTGGGAATTTAAAACATGACCAATATGTTAATGTCTCTATGGATAAAGTAGACATCATGCAAGAACAATGTAAGCAGAGAGATGGAAATTCTTAGGAAGAAATGCTAGAGATTAAAAAGCACTGTAACAGAAATGAAGAGTGCCTTTGATGGACTTATTAGTAGACTGAACACAGTTAAGAAAAGAATCTTTGAGCTTGTGAATACCTCCATAGGAACCTCCCAAACTGAAAAGTAAAGAGAAAAAAGACCAAGGGGAAAAAAAGAATAGAACATCCAAGGACTGCAAGATAGCTACAAAAGGTGTGACATATGCATCAGGTAATACCAGAAAGAGAAGAGAGAAGGGGGAACAGAAGAAATGTTTGAAACAATAATGACTAAGAATTTCCCCAAACTAATATCAGATACCAAATACATATTCAGGAAGCTCAGAGAACATCAAGCGGGATGCATATCATATTCAAACTACAGAAAATAAAAGATAAAGAAAAATCCTGAAAGTAGCCAGGAGTAAAAAAAACAACTTACTTACAAAAAATCAAAAATGAGAATTACATCTGACTCCTCAAAATCTTTGCAAGTAGGAAAAGAGTGAAGGGGGAAAAGGTTTTGAGAGAAAAAAAACACCAACCTAGAATTCTGTACCTTATGAGATTATCCTTAAAAAGTGAAGGAGGAATACTTTATTAGACAAAAAAAAATTAAGGAAATTTGTTTTCAGAAGAACAGCTTTGCAAGAAATGTTAAAAGAAGTTCTTTAGATTCATCAAAAAATTAAAAATGTATCTGCTTATCACCCAGTGATTCCACTTTGGAGGTTTAGCCAAAAAAAACACACAAAACACTAATTTGAAAGAATATATACACACCTACATTCATTGAAGCATTATTTACAACAGGCAAGCTATGGAAACAACCCAAATGCCCATTAAATAGGTGAGTGGATAAAAAGCCGTATGATATATAAAATGAGAATATTACTTGGCCATAAAAAAGAATAAAATCTTACCACTTGTGACAGAATGGATACACCTTGAGGGTACTACGTTCAGTGAAATAAGTCAGAGAAAGATAAATACCATGATTTCACTTATATGTGGAGTCTAAAGAACACAATAAACGAACACATAAAACTGAAACAGAATCATAGACACAGAGAGAGAGCTGGTGGTTGCCAGAGGGGAGGGAGGGTTTGGCCAGTGGGTCAAAGAGGTGAAGGGACTAAGAAACACAAATTGGTAGCTACACATATGATGTATGGAACGTAGTTTGTGATTACTGAGGGATTGGTCCTGTGGGCTTCCTCAGGATGTCTCACACTACTACCACATAATTGCTTGGGACTGTGGCATGAGAGAAAAGAAAAGAATTTCTCTCTTTTCCCTGAGCGTTAAGAGGTCCCTTCCCTACTCCTTGGGCCAGAACTAGAAAGTTTCCCTCCTGGTCTTCTCACTGTTCAGGCCACTGTCACCTCTTGGTTTCAAGCTGTATTATGCTCAAACTGGAAAGACACTAGAGAAACAGATGAGTACACGCAGCACTGGATCAGTGGTACAAACAATTCTTGTCTTCTTTTCCAATGTTCCTGCTGACTTTTCAGAGTCCTCAGATAGCTGTTCCATGTATTTCGTTCAGGTTTTAAAACTGTATTCAACAAGAGAGACAGGGTGGAATGCTCTTACTCCATTTCATCCAGAACCAGAACATAAAGATTTCTTTGGACATATGAAAGAATTACTCACCAGCAGATCTTCATCTCAAAAATGTTAAAGGAAGTCCTTCAGACAGAAGAAAAATGATACCAGATGGAAATATAGATGGACATAGAGAAATGAAGAGATATGGTATGTGGATAAACATAAAAGACTTTTTCTTATTTTTAAAATCTTTTCCAAAGATAATTGACCAACTAAAGCAAAAATAATGACAATGTTTTCTGGAGTTCATAACATGTAGAAGCAAAATATATGACAACAAAACAGAAAGGCCTGAGAGAGGAAAATAAAAGTACAATGTTGAAGTTTTTATACTATATTTTATTTTATTTTTTAAAGATTTTATTTATTTATTTTTAGACAGAGGTGAAGGGTGGAGAAAGAGGGAGAGAAACATCAATGTGTCATTGCCCCTCACATGCCCCCTGGAGATTTGGCATGTGCCCTGACTGGGAATCAAACCAGTGACCCTTTGATTCACGGGCCAGCATACAACCCACACAGCCACACCAGCCAGGGTTTTATTACTGTATTTTAAATGGTATAGTGTTACTTGAAGGTAGACTAGTAAGTTAAAGATGTATACCAAAAGCCATAAAGCAATCACTAAACAATAAAATACTAAGTTATACCTAATAAACTAATGAATAAATTAGGATCATAAAAAGTCTTTAATTAATGTATTTAAAGGCCAAAAAGAGGGAAAAGGAAAAAGAACAGATGGGTCACATAGAAAACAAATATCAGGATGGCGAATTTAAATCTCACCATATCCATATCAATAATTACAGGAAGTGTAAACGCTTTACTGGGGCGGGGGCAAACCACAGCCTGTAGACCTTACCCTTTCTGTAGCAGGTTTTTACATGGCTCTCAAGCTAAGAATGGTTTGTACATTTGTAAATTATTTAAAAAGAAGAGAAAGAGAAGAGGAGGTAACAAAGACCATATGTGGCCCACAAAGCCTGAAATATTTATTATCTTGTCCCTACAGAAGACATTCTTCAATTGCGGTCTAAATGCTCAGTTGAAATTAAAATGCAGAGAGTTTCATATTGGATAAAACACCCAGCCTTGACTGTTGTGGTTTAGTGGATTGAGTGCCAGCCTACCAAACAAAGGGTTACCAGTTTGATTCCCAGTCAGGGCACATGCCTGGGTTGCTGTCCAGGTCCCCAGTCTGGGGCATATGAGAGGCAACCACACATTGATGTTTCTCTCCCTCTCTTTCTCCCCCTCTCTTTCTTCTTCCCTTCCCCTCTTTCTAAAAATAAAGTCTTTTTAAAAAGACCCAACTATGCTGTCTACATAAATCAAAATAGTAAAAGAATATCACACATGTGATAATAGAAAAATATATCTATATTTACCTATGTCTGCCTCCAGTTCCTAGCACAGAGCTCCTAAAACTCCTATAATTTTCTAAGTAATAAGAGCACTAGGAACATTTGTTGTTTTAATATTTGATCTTTGATCCTGGTTTTGACTTCCTGACAAAGAGTTCCCCAGTCCCAAAGAATTTCCTGAGTGATATCAGTGTCTTTGGTTGCAATGAGGTGATACTTTGGGGGGCTCTGGATGGGGGCTGGTCACCAGAAAGACCAAGCCATGATTAGAAGCTTGAAATTTTCAGCCTCAACTCTCATTCTCCAGAGGGGAGAGGAGATGAAAATGGGGTCAATGATAGATTGCGCCTATGTGATAAAGCCTCCATAAAAATTCCAACAGTATGAGGTTCAGAGAGCCTCTGGGTGGGTGAACACATGGAGGCACTGGGAGAGTGGTATTCCTGGAGAGAGAATGGAAGCTTTGTACTCCTTCCCACATACCTCGCTCTACTCATTGCTTCCATCTGAATGTTTACTTGTATCATTAACTGTATCCTTGTAACAGTAAGCTTGCCAGTTTCTACAGCTACTCTAGCAAATGAATCAAACACAAGGAGGGGATCATGAAACCTCAGATATAGAGCTGATTGGTCAGAAGCACAGGTGACTACCTGAACTTGCAATTGGCATCTAAGAGGGGAATGGGGCAGTCCTGTAGTGCTGAGTCCTTAACCTGTAGGATGTGATACTATTCTGGGTAGATAGTGTCAGGACTGAGTTAAATTGTCAGACAGCCAGCTGGTGTGGCAGAAAATTGCTTGATGGGAGAAAACAGCACATACCCAGCGTCAGAAGTGCTGTGAGTGTCCTAACAGTGTAAAAGTAAAGGAGAAACAGGAGGGAAGCACTGGATTTTTTCTGTATTATATATATGTAAATCATGTGTTTGTGTGTACATATATGTGTGTGTGTATATGCTCTCTCCAGAAGGTATCAGTCATATAATGTGAAAACTAGAGACATTTATTGAAGAAGATACAAGATACAAGAAACATTGTACATAGGACAATGATGTCTCAGTCCCCTTCAAAGTAGGCACCTTAGGACCTCACACAGTTCTACCAATTGCCATTATCTGTCCCTTTGTAATTTCCAGAACCTCACTGTCTGAAATCTCTACCCTTTCAAAGGTGATTTTAGTTTTGGGGAAAGCCATAAGTCACAGGGCAACAAATCTGGGCTGTAGGAGGGCAGAGTCACCTGGGTGATTTGATGTTTCACCAATAAACTGCACAAGATGTGAGGCATGAACAGGTGTATTGTTCTGATGAAGCTGCCAATCACCAGTTGCCCATTGCTTCAGCCTTCTGAATCATCCCAATAGTTTCCACGGAGGAATGTTCAAGCTTAATGCAAAATTTAATGCAGATTCATTGCTCTACTCACTCAGTCATTTTGAATGCAATGGACACACAGTACACATGCTCACTCAATGGCATCTACCATCTACCGCCCCTACTGAGTAGTACAGTGAAGTCGTCTTTGTTCACACATGTGCATTCCAGTCCACTCTCCTTGGCTGCCAAGTTACATCAATGTTGTGCAAACCTTTCACAACATTATATTAACAATTATATTAACAATGTATTATATTATATTAACAATGACTGGACTTTTCCCAAATATATGTACACATACATATGTATAGTGGAGTGGGCAAGAGTTGGTTAAATCGTTACTTAAAAAATAAATCAGCCTTGGCTGAGGTGGCTCAGTGGACTGAGCACCAGCCTGTGAACTGAAAAGTTGTCAGTTTGATTCCCAGTCAGGGCACATGCCTGGGTTGTAGGCCAGGTCCCCAGGTAGGGGCATGTGAGAGGCAATTGATCAATGTATCTATTTCTCACACATTGGTGTTTTTGTCCCTCTCATTCTCCCTCCCTTACCCTCCCTCTAAAAGTAAATAAATAAACAAATCATAATAACAATAATGGGAAAAAAGAAGACAAATAATATAAATAAATACAATAATTAATAAATAAATAATACAAGAGTAAACTTTCATGCACTCAAACTGTGGACCTACTTTTGCCCTCAGCTGTGTGTGTGTGTATAGTGAACACTAATCAAAGCAAAACCATAGTGGTTAAATAAATAATAGAGTAGATTAGATTTTAGGGCAAAAAATAATGTAATAATATGATCAATTCATTAAGAAGTTGTAGCACTCCTAAATGATTATATTTCTAACAACAGAGATTCAAAATACATGAAGCAAAAACTCCAAATGGAAATAGATTTGTCAACAGCTGTAGTCAGAAACTTCAACACCATTTCTTAACAGCTGATAAAATAATAGATGGACATCAGTAAGGATATAGAAAATTTTAATAACATTATCAGCCAACCAATTTGACATTTATAGCACCCTTCAGCCAACACCAGCAGAAAATATTTTTTCAAGTGCAAATGGAATAATCATAAAAATGAGCATATTCTGAGCCATAAAACAACTTCCAATAAATTTAAGAGGATTCGGTTCTCACAAAGTAAGTTCTCTAACAACAACATAAATAAATTAAAAATCAGTTATACACACACACACACACACACATATATATATATACATATATCTGGAAAATCCTCCTAAATATTTGAAAACTAAATAACATCCTTTTAAGTAAACTTTGAATCAAGGACGAAATTAGAGGGGAAATTAAAATGTATTTTAAGTGAATGACAATAGAGAGACAACAGACCACAATTTGTAAGATGAAGCTGAAGCAGCATTTTGAGGGAAATTTAGTAGTATTGATTACTTATAATAGAAAGGAAGAAAGGTCTCACATCAATGATGTAAACTTACACATTGAGAAACATGATGTTAAAAGAGTAAACACTTTAATTAGAGAAGAAACATTACCAAACTTAAACAAACTCTTCCAGGAAACTGAAAAGGAAAGAGCACTTCCAGCTCACTCTATGAGGCCAGCATTATCCTGATACCCAAACTTACAAAGATGTGACAAGAAAAATATAGACTGATGTTTCTCATGAGTAAAATGCAAACATTCTTAACAATATTGTAAAATTTAACAATATATAAAAATGATAGCACATCATGATCAAATGCGCTTTATCCTGGGAATATAAGGTTACTTTAACATTTGGAAATCAATCAGTGTAATTTGTTACAGTTACAGACTAAAAACAAATAAAAGTCCCCTATAAAACCCAAGTGATCATTTCAGTGGATGCAGAAAAATTTTTGACAGTATTTAATATTCATTACCGAAAATACTAAGAATAAGAAAAGACTTCATAAACTTGATAAAGAAGTCACGTTTTCCTCCTAAGGTCAGGAACAAGGCAAGGCTCCCCACTCTCAGCACTGGTGTTCAGGGTAGAACTGGAGCGTCTAGCCAGAGCAATGAAGAGAAATAAAAGGCACATAGGCTGAAAAGAAAAACCTAAAACTGTCTTATCAGCAGGCAATCATGTATGGGGGGAGGCCCCCCCAAACCAAATTTATTTATAAAAAGTTGTGCATTTATTCTTACATGTTTAAAGTTCAGTCATCTTCAAAGCAATCTCCATTTGATGTAATATACCTATTAAGACATTTTTTCCCACTGCTCAAAACAGTTTTTGAGCATATCAATTTTGATGCATTTTAGTGCTTCTGCCATTTTTTGTTTCACCTCTTCCAAATTGACAAAACTCTTCCCTTTGAGGACTTTTTTCATCTGGGGAAACAAAAAATGTCACTCGGGGAGAGATTGGGTGAATAGGGAGAGTGGGGCATGGCGATCATGCTGTTTTTGGTCAAAAACTACTGAACACTCAATGCAGTGTGGTCAAGCGCATTTGTGAGTCACCCATTGTGAAATGGGCAAACCGTTGAAAGAGTCTTCAAAGAAAAATTCACTGAGGCCACACGCAGCCTCTCACAACAATGCCAGCTGGCACACTGATACAGATGGGTTCCTAGAACACGCACCTAGCAGGGGAAGCCTGTACTACAGGGGCCTGCCCTCCAGAAGATAATTCTGGTTTTCTGGGGGGGTCCCCCCTCATATGTAGAAAATCCTATGGAATCTACAAAAAAGTTAGAATTAAAAAAATTTAGAACTACTAAAACTAACAATAATGAGTGAGCTTATCAAGATTGTAGGATACAAGATCACTACACAAACATCAGTTATATTTTATGTGTTAGCAACAAGTAGTCAAAAATAAAAGTTTTAAAAATTATTTACTATAGTATCAAAATATACGAAATCATGAGTGATAAACCTAACAAAAATATTTAAGACCAGTACACCAAAAACTTAATATTACTCAGAACAATTCAAGAAGACTTAAATCCTGCATCATCAACTCCCAAAGAGAGAAAGTTGGTTCTTAGGGGAGGCGGTATGTGAAGAATTTTTCTCTCATATATAAAGCACAGATATACAGACAGTTCCAAAAAGATAGAAATAAATCCATTTTATTAATCTGATTAATTATGAAAATAATGTCTAAAAAAGACATTATAGGAAAGCTCCTCCCCCCTTAGAAAAGGTTGAAAAACAATGACTTAAATAAATGGAGACATCGCCATGTTCTTGAACAGGAAGACAGAAATAACTAAGGTGCCCTTTCTCCCAACTTGATCTATGGATTTAATGCAGTATCAATCAAAGTCACAGCAAGCTTTTTTCTTCTTTTAAAAATTTACAAACTAATTCTAAAATTTACATAGATGCAAAGGATTTAAAATAGCCGAAACAACTTTAAAAAAGAATGAAGTCGGAGGATTTGAACTACCTGGTTCCAAGATGTATCATAAACTGACAGTTACCAAGACATTGTGGTATTAGCAAAAAAGATAGGTACATAGACCAACAGAACAGAATGGAATCCAGAATATCTATGGCCAATTCATTTCCAACCAAATGCCAAGACAATTCAATTGGGAATGAATAATACTTTCAATGAATGGTGATGGAACATTGGATAATCATATGCAAAAAATGAACATCAATCCTTACTTCACATCATATATAAAAATGAAGTATAATTTCCAGGTATTGGAGGGGATAAGTAAAAATGGTAGTGATTTTAGAATGTGTTAGAACTCAAGCAACCATCAACTTAATATAAACTGCTATAAACATAGCTTGGTATATATGGAGCCCATGGTAAACACAAGTCAAAAAATCTACAGGAGAAGTACAAGGAATAAAGAGAAAGAAATCCAAGTACAAGATACAAAGAGTCATCAACACATAAGAAAAGAGAGCAAGAGAATAAGACACACAGAGCAATGCAATAGAATACAGAGTATGATAGATCAATGCAAAAGAATAAGTAAGTACAGAAATAAATTTACAGTAAATATATATTTACTGTAAGTAAATATATATTTACACAAATATATAGCTAACTTTTTGCAAACATTCAGACAGCTCAATGGAGTAAGGATAATCTTTACAACAAACAGTGCTGGAACACTGGAACACTGGATATTCACATGCTAAGATAAATTAACACCAACCTAACCTCACAGTTTATACCAAAAAATTGTCTCAAAATATAATAGACCTAAATATAAAATGTAAAACTCTAAAATTGTTAGAAGAAAACATAGGAGAAAACCATTATGACCTTAGGTTAGGCAAAGAGTTCTTAAATATGACACCAAAAGTACAATTGGTAAAATAAAAATATTTGGGGCTTCATTAAAATAATACACTTTTGCTCCATAAAAGACATGATTAAGGAAAATACCAGAGGGGGCGGGGCAGGGGACAGGGCAGCCTTCTGGCCTCTTTGCCTTTTCGCACATCTGGACATTGCTCAGGCCCATGGCACCATGAAGATCTGGGCTTTGAAGCATGTCCTTGACCACCCATGGGAAACTGTTCCAAGAGCTCCAATGCAGAAATATCCAAATGCTATGAACTGAAGTGTGGGTGGAGCTGATGTACTGGACAGACATATACATTCTTCTGGAAAATTGCACATATATTTATCAGCACAGAGTAGGTACTGCCTTCCATTATAAAATCTGTCATTGGTGCAGCAAGAACCAAAACATATGTACAAAAATTTATGTATAGTTGATCCTGTATAGAAAACCATGGAACTTAAATCCATTACTATTTTATTGACAAATATGGTTTCAGTAGATAAGAGACATATACAAACCACATCCTCGGGACCCAGATAAAAACTGTTTTGACTCAAGGGGCCATAATCACTGTAAAAGGAATCAGTCCCAGTAGTTATCTTGAAGGCCTGATGGCAAGTACAATATATTCAAATGTTAACAAAGGCTGAAAGCAGCAATGGAATGGGTAATACCTAAATCAAATGGTGAGAATGAAGAATTGACAGCTTCAGCAAGAGGAGGAATAAGCACACCAAAGTAGCAGCAGCAGCATTTGTAGACAAAAGATAAAAGTTTTTACAGAACACCCAGCCTCTGGGATCTTTACTAGTTGGCATTACATTGATTTGTTATTTAAAAAATACAACTATAGACTATGGGAAACCAAGATGGGCTCCTCCATCGAATTTCTTGCCAGACTGGCTCAGCCCCAGAAGAAAGCCCCCTCCACTCAGGGGCGAACTCATCCCTGTGACTGGCTCTGCCGCTGCTCTCAGGAGCAACCAAAGCTTGCCAGGCCTGATGCGTCAGAAATAATGTTGACACTTGGAAACCCACTCAAACTCGTATGCAATAATGATGGCAGCTAGGGATTTGTAGGAATTTGTTCTTTTGGGTAGACACCACTCACTGCAAGCACTACCCTAATGCTTTGAATCTCAGCTGCAGCAGCTGCAGCCAGCCTCTGAGGTACGGTCTTCTGATGGTGCTGCTGGCTCAGTGGGATCCCTTAGGGAGGATACAATCCACAAGGAACAGGAGGAATGTTGGCAGTTAAGGGAAGGCATAAGTAAAATGGGAGAAGTGGATTATGATGAGGAACTTTTGTGTAGCTGGAACTATGGTGATCTGGAGCAAAGAAAGTAAAAGACAGGTACTGACTGTTTATAAAGCATTAACATTTGACAGTCTTGTTGAATAGGCACTGTAATATGACTTCATTATATTACAGGGTAAGTCTAAAAAGCCTATAGTAGTGTTAAGTAGAAAAATGCATGTGTATATTGTAAAGCTCATGTGTCAACATGCATAGCATAGAAGGAAAGAAATGCATAGCTTCTTTACCTTTTCAGATTGCAAATGTCTGGTCCACCAAATATGGATTGTTGTTCTAACAAAGCAGTTCTTCACATGAGGTACCTCCAGGTCCAACAAGAGAAACTTTACCAACTGTGTTCAGGATGCTCCCCTAGATAAAATAACCCCACTTGTTTGTAAATTTGAAAGTCTTTTTGATTTATCGCAGGTGCAATGTGTTGTAGATCATGCAATGAAAACAGTGTTTCTCAACACTGACTCCTCCACTGTAATGACCTATGACACTGTTCAGAGGCTGCATTCTGTGTGGGTTCTTCCAAGAGGGAAAACAGTAAAAGAATGCTGTTTTAAAGTTCTCTGAACCCTCATAAATGGCCAGTAGTAGCTCCCTCACAGCACACCTCAGGGGCCTCTGCAAAGGAGATGCCTTCCTGGCCTCACCTTTCCATAACTACTCCTCCATCCCCCGTCAGAGTGGCTCCACCTCATCACCCAGACTGCAAAGAGTTCTCTGTCTCCAATGTGGTGGCTCTAAGTCATGCTCATTCCCCTCTCTTGGGAGTGCACGCTTTCTCAGAGGTGGCAAAGGTTCAACCTTTCAAGCCATAACGGAGCCCCAAGGAAACACAGTATTTCTCATTCTCTAGTCAGTAATCCAAATGGCTCTTTTCTCATACCAGAAACAGTCAGTTATTCCTGAACTTTATATTGACTATTTATGGACAGAAGAAATTACTAACATAAGGTTTGGAGTGTATATTTTCATATTATAGGAAAAATGTTGCTAAAAGTCTTAGAAAATACTTGGTATTTTGCTTGAAAGTCCTTTTAGTAAACTTGGTTAATAATACTTATAAAAATACATAAAGATAGGTATTCAGTCCACCTCTGTTTCAGTAGAGGATATTAATAATATTAAAGTGACCATAAAAATAAAAAATACAGCTATATTTTAGGTAGAATTTTTTAATAAGCTGAAAAAAAGTCTATATGCTTGATCAAAACAAAGAAGTACAGAGTTTTTAAATCCGAAAATGTTAGTGTTGTTTGTAATGACTGTCTGGTTTTGAGGATTCCAATATTTATGTGAAAATTTAACAATTTTTAAAAAGTATTAAGAAATTGGTGTTAGGATATTAAATCTCCTTAAGGTAGAATTTTAAACCTTTTTGTGCACTAGGACTCTACCTACTTGGCTTTGGACCAACCCCAGAACAAAGCAGAGCCACTTCTAAACAGACACAATTGCCCTGCTGTGCTAACCTTCAAGAGGGAACTCACTTTCAAAGAAGAAATTGTAGGTCTGGCTGTCTTCCCCATCCTCTCTCCACCACCCTTCCCTCATCCCTGATGTGCAGGAGACCCCCAGCCAAGCTCTCCTCTGGGAGGTGCAGACAGATGCTGCCAAGGTGTCTAGCAGGAGGGGCACCAGCACCACCAGAGTTGTCTTTCAGGTCCATGATGGAGGTATAAGTAAACAAGCCTCACCTTCATGCACAACCACAGCACAAATTACAACTAAACTACAAAACAAACATCACCCAGATTCATCAGAAAATTGAGCTTCCTGAAAGTCTGACAACCAAGGAATTAAAGAAGCCACATTCATCCAGACAGGCCATGCTACAAAGGGAGTCAAAGCAGCTCTACCTAATACACAAACACATACAGGGAGGCTTTCAAATTGTGGAGACAAGGAAATATGGCCCAAATGAACGAACATAACAAAACTCCAGGAAAAGAACCAAATGAAATGGAGATAAGCAACCTATCAGATGCAGAGTTCAAAATAATGTTTATCAGGATGCTCAAAAAAATCACTGGGTACAGCAGCAGCACAAAATAGACCCAGGCAGAAACGAAGGTGGCATTAAGTAAAATAAAGAAAAACCCAGAGGGAACCAACAGTGGAGGGGATGAAGCCAAGATTCAAATCAACGATTTGTAGCATAAGTAAGAAGAAAAGCATTCAATCAGAACAGTAAAAAGAAAAAAGAATTTAAAAAAAAGAATAGAACAAGGAGCCTCTGGACATCTCCAAACATACCAACACCCAAATCATAGGGGTGCCATAAGAAGAGAAAGAGGAAAAAATTGAAAACTTATTTGAAAAAATAATGAAAGAAAACTTCCATAATTTGGTGAAGGAAATAGACATACAAGTCCAAACAAGTTAGACCCAAAGAGGACTACACCAAAACAAATCATAATTCAAATGCCAAAGGTTAAATATAAAGAGAGAATCTTAAAAGCAGCAAGAGAAAAACAAATAGTTACCTACAAAGTTCCCATAAGACTATGAGCTGATATCTCAAAAAAATAATTTGCAGACTAGTAGGGACTGGCAAGAAGTATTGAAAATTATGAAAATCAGGGACCTACAACGTAGATTACTCTATCCAGCAAAGCTATTATTTAAATTGAAGGGCAGATGAAGTGCTTCCCAGGCAAGGTAAAACTAAAGGACTTCATCATCATCAAGCCATTATCATATGAAATGTTAAAGCAAACTATATAAGAAAAAAAGATCAAAACTATGAACATTGAAATGACAACAAATGCACAACTACCAACAACTGAATCTAAAAAACAAACTAAGCAAACAACCAGAACAGGAAGAGAATCATAGACATGGAGATCAATTGGAGGGTTACAGCTGGGAGCTGGGAGGTAGAGAATGGGAGAAAAAGTGCAGGAGTTAAGAAATACAAATCTGCAGTTTCAAAATAGGCAGGGGGAGATTAAGAACAGTATAGGAAATGGAGTAGCCAAAGAACTTATATGTACGACCCATGGACATGAAATAAAGGAGGGAGTTGCTGGAGGGAATGAGGGTGTCAGGCAGAGAAGGAGGAAGGGGGGAAATTGGGACAACCGTAAGGGCAAAACAATAAAATATATTTTTTAAAAAGGAGAAATTGTATAGTTTTAAAAGTTATGTTAATTTATGTAAGATAACTTGCTCTACTATAAACCATCTTTTAAAACCATAATGTTTAAATTTCATAAATGAATTTTTGGAGTGAAAATATCACTCAAGTAATATATAACTCCAAAAAACATGATTTTACTGTGTTAAAGAATACTGTATTTATTTGCCAATGTTTTGCAACTTAGTGAAGGTACCACCTTCATTGGATTTGTGCTTTATGACTCAGTATGCTGTATCATGAGCTGGTTATGTTAACTGAAAACATAAAGTTATTAATGGGGACAAAAGTTTACAGAAAGAAGGAAACTATTTGCAAAATATATATCCAAGAAAAGACCTGTATCTAAAGAATATTTAAAAAATTATAAAACTTGTAAGTCAATTTCTTTCCTGCGGGGGCAGGAAAGTTGCCTCCCACACACACCCTGGCCGGGGACCCCAGGGGAAAGAACCCACAACCTAGGCATGTGTCCTCACTGAGAATTCAACCCGCAACCCTTTGGTCTACAGGACAACACTCCAGACAACCAAGCCATATCAGCCTAGGTGAACAGACACTTCTCTAAAGAAGATAAAACAGGTTATTAAAACCAATTCCAAAGTCTGTTTTTTTTCCCCCAACACCACTGAAGAGTACTTTGGGGCTTTTATGGAGGTTTCATTACATAAACATGTTTGACTAAATCATCAGCCATTGGTAATTGAACTCAATCTCTACTCTCTCCTCTCCCCAGAGCAGGTCTGCCTCCAACCAGCCTGCAGTGTGTGGGTTCTTGACTTTACATAAGAAAGACTTCAAAACACAAGCCCAGGTGGTTGTGAGAGTATTAAGGCTTTGCCAGAGTATTAAGTATTTGCCAGAGTATTAAGGCTAGGAACAGTGAGACGAAGGAAGGGCTTAGGACAGAAGCAGCAGCAGGAGAGGGCCTAGGTGGTGTATAGGAAAGGAGTGAGCCAAGGCAGGGCTGCTGTGAGCTCACTGGGAAGTCAGAGAAAAATGGGGCCCTGGAGACAGGATCAAGAGGTGAGCCTAGGTCAAGCTGCTCCTGCCCACTGTTCCCCGGGCTCCAAGTCTTGTGAGGACCCTTACAGTTTAGAAGAAAAAAGTTCATGCCCAAGCAGAAGCCCGGGCATGCTCTAGACCAAGCCTGCCCTGAATCTTTGTCTTGAGGGCTTTTTATTTTATTTTATTTTTTCTGTGGATGAGAATCTTAGGGGATAGTTTCAGCAGAATATTCATTACTTTCATAGGTACATTTTTAATATGCTGATGTATCAAAATGACCATATAGGGGGTTTTAGGACTGTTCTTTGGTTTGCTATACTGTTTTACTTTTACCTTGGGTCTGTCTGGATTTTAATAGGATTTTTTGCTATTTTTCCCCCTGACTTCATCTGTCCTTGGGTTTAGCTGGCACAAATGACATTAACTGAGTCTCTGTTCTCTATTTTCCAGACCAAGGAGAGATTTAAGCTATGTATTTTTTGATTAGGGAGGAGAGATATAAACCATTTGTTCTTAAGTGCCCTTGGTTAGGGGAATTAAGATCTTGTGATTCACCAGCTGGCTATAAGTTCCTCAAACTGTTTGGCCTTGTTCAATTTTCTTGTCTCAGTTTCCCCATTCCTCTTGCCCAGGAATTTTCCTAGCTTCTTATTATCCTGTCACATAACCAACTGGTTGGTTCACCTGGCAGCCAGTACCAATCCTTAGGTTACCTACTAGCTTTCCAAAAGTTACCTGATTTAGTAATTCCAAGGGTTTTAGGAGCTCTGTGCCAGGAATGAGAACAAATATATAACTGTATTCCTTACGGAAATAGATGGAAAATCCTCAACAAAATATTAGAAAATGAAATCTAGCAGCATATAAAACTAATTATGCACCATGACCAAGTGGGATTTATCCCAGGAATGCAAGCTTGGTTCAATATACAAAAATTAATCAGTGAGATGATTAGACTTCTGGCCAAGATGGAAGCATAGTTAGATATACTGTGCTTCCTTGCACAATCAAAGGAAGGACAAAAACAAATTTCAAAACAAAAAACAACCAGAACTTCCAGAAAATTGAACTGTATGAAAGTCTGACAACCAAAGAGTTAAAAAAGAAACATTCATTCAGACTGGTAGAAGGGGTAGAGAGGGGCAGCTGGGGTGGACAGGACCTAAAAATCTGTGCGGATTTTGGTGGCAGGAGAAACTCCCAGCCTCACAGGAGAGTTTGCTGGAGAGACCCACAGGGTTCTAGTACACACACAAAACCACCCAGCCAGGAATCAGGACCAGAAGGGGCTGACTTGCTTGTTAGTAGCAGGGGAAGAGACTGAAAGGGGGACAAGAGCCAAGCAAGCAGCATTGTTCCCTCTCAGAACCCTCTCCTACATATAGTGCCACAACACAGTGATGTGGGTTGTCCTGCGCTGGCAAATACCAAAGGCTCTGCCCCTCACAATGTAACAGGTGCACCAAACAAATAAATATGTCCCAAAGGAAAGAACAGATCAAAACTCCAGAAAAGAAGTAAGCAACAGGGAGATAGCCAACCTATCAGATGCAGAGTTCAAAACACTGGTAATCAGGATGCTCACAGAAATGATTGAGTGTAGTGGCAAAATAGAGGAAGAAGTGAAGGCGATGCAAAGTGAAATAAAGAAAAAAAATACAGGGGACCAACAGTGAAGGGAAGGAAACTGGGACTCAGATCAATGATTTGGAACAGAAGGAAGAAATAAACATTCAACCAGAACAGAATGAAGAAACAAGAATTCAAAAAAAAAAATGAGGAGAGGCTTAGGAACTGTTGGGACAACTTTAAACATTCCAACCTCCAAATTATAGGGGTGCCAGAAGGAGAAGAACAAGAACAAGAAATTGACAACTTATTTGAAAAAATAATGAAGGAAAACTTCCCTAATCTGGCAAAGGAAATAGACTTCCAGGAAGTCCAGGAAGCTCAGAGAGTCCTGAAGAACTTGGACCCAAGGAGGAACACACCAAGTGCTGGGGTCCAGCCTCAGAGTGTCTCAGGGTCCCTGAAGGAGGAACGGCTCAGCAAAGGAGACAGACACCAAGTGGGGTGTTGGAGGACAGCCAGGCTCTCTAGGCCTGACTGACTCCCCGAGAAGAATCAATTTTTATTTTTATAGGGGAGGTTATACAACACTCAATGGAGCAGGTGCATAGTGTGATTGTTAAAACAGAAGTGGTTACCATAGAAATAACTTCGAAAAGTACAGAAGGTTTTACAGCTCAATAATGTTAAACGAAGAAAAAACTTCAAAAAGTACAGGAGGTCCCACAGATCAACCATGTTAAACAAAGTTTATTTTGACCAAGAGGGTTATCAATTAGCTAGCTAATGAAGCTATTCAGGCACAAACTCTCAGGTGCCAATTAAGAACTAAATATCTACTAAGGTTCTATAGATTGGTCTAAACTAAAAGGGTGCAAGGGATGATTTAAAAGTCAGCTATTGTTTATTGAGGTTAGATTGTCTAAGTTAGATAAATGGTCTTTTGCCCAGGTCTATTGACTTATACATCTTGGGGGGCCATATTTTATATTTGTTTCTATGTATTGAGATTATTTTATTTATTAAAACTCCTTCCTTCTTTACCCACCTGGTCCCATCAATAAACATTCCTGTCCAGGGTATGGGATGGGTAGTGGCTCTAATAAACCTTGAGCTTTTAAGTGGTGACTCCTTAGGGAGCATTCCTAGCAACAGCTTCCTCCAGTGTTCTGGCAGCTGGTCTGCCCATAGTTTCATTTTGTCCTTAACTTTACAGGTGGGGGAAGTAGGCAGCATTAGGGTTGTTAGGGACTTCTATTCTGTGGTCAATAATAAGTCATTTTGTGCAGAATCAGAGGCATCATGCAGATTTTTTGTTATAAAGCACAGGTGTCCAAAAATCCCACCACCTATTGCTAGCAGGGACAGGCAGATGGGAAGAGATAGACAGGAGATCTGGCCACAGTTGCCTCTGCTGTGCAGATGTGTCTCATCTGTCCCAACTGTGTCAAGGGTTGGCTGTTGGTCAGCTCCTGACAACCAAGATACATCATAATTAAATTACCTAAGATTAAAGATAAGGAAATAATCTTAAAAGCAGAAAAGAAAAAGAGATAGTGACGTACAAAGGCGTTTCCACAAGACTGTCAGCTGATTTCTCACAAGAAACCTCCCAGGCAAGAAGGGGCTGGAAAGAAATATTCCAAGTCATGAAAAGCAAGGACCTCCATCCAAGATTACTCTATCTAGCAAAGCTTTCATTTAGAATGGAAAGGCAGATACAGTGCTTCCCAGATAAGGTCAAGTTAAAGGAGTTCATCATCACCAAGCTCTTAATATATGAAATGTTAAAGGGACTTATCTAAGAAAAAGAAGATCACAACTGTGAACAGTAAAATGACAACAAACTTATAACTATTGACAACTGAACCCAAAATAAGAAAAAGAAAAACAAACTAAGCAAACAACTAGAACAGGAACAGAACCACAGAAATGAAGATCACACAGAGGGTTATCAGTGGGAAGGGGGAGGGAGAAATGGGGGGAAAGATAGAGGGGATAAGAAACATAATGTGTAGGTACAAAACAGACAGGGGAGGTTAAGAATAACATAGGAAATGGAGAAGCCAAAGAACTTATATGTATGACCAATGGACATGAACTAAGGTTGGGGGGAACGCTGGTCTGAGGGGGGTGCAGGCTGGAAGTGGATAAAGGAGAAAAATGGGAGAACTGTAATAGCATAATCAATAAAATATACTTAAAAATTAATCAATGAAATATACCATATTAACAGAGAAAAGGGAAGAACACATGATAATCTCAATAAATGAAGAAAAACATTTAATGAAATCCAATACTCTGGTAAAAACACCCCAAAAACTAAAAATAGAAGGGAATTTCCTCAATCCAATGAAACCAACTTATGAAAAACCAGGATTAACATTATAATTAATAGTAAAAGACTGAAAAGTTTCTCCCCTAAGATCAGGGACAAAACAAGAATATCTGTTCTCCCTACTTTTCTTCAGCATTGTACTAGAGGTTCTAGCTAGGACAAGGCAAGAAAAAGATACATTCAGACTAGAAAAGAAGTGAAACTATATCTATTCACAGATGATATGATTTTATACACAGAAATTTTTTTAAACTGTTAAACTTACAGGATACATAATCAATGTACAAAAACAGTTGTTTGCCCATACACTGACAATGAGAAATCTCAAAATGAAATTAGGAAAACAATTCCATTTACAATAACATCAAAAAGAATAAAATAGCCTTGGCTAGTGTAGCTCAGTGGGTTAAGCACTGGCCTGTGAACCAAAAGGTCACCAGTTCAATTCCCAGTCAGGGCACATGCCTGGGTTGTAGGCCAGGTCCCCAGTAGGGGGCACCGGAAAGGCAACCACACATTGATGTTTCTTTTCGCTCTCTCCCTCCATTCCCCTCCCTAAAAGTAAATAAATAAATTCTTTTAAAAAAAGAATAAAATTCTTAGGAATAATTTAACAGAAGAAATACAAAACTTTCACTGAAACCAGAAAACATTGTTGAAAAAGTTAAAGAATATTTACATGAATAAGAAGACATCCCATCTTTGTGGCTGGAATATTTAATATTGTTAAGATGGCAATAATTCCCAAATTGTTATGCATATTTAATGCAATCCCACTCAAAAATTCAATTAGCTTTCTTTTGCATTTGGGTAGGTTGAACCTAAAATTCATATAGAAATGCAATGAATCTTAAATAGCAAAAAAAAAAAAAAAAACCTTTAAAAGAATGAACAAAGTTAGAGGACTCTCAGGTTCTAATTTTGAAATTTACTATAAAGCTACAATAATCAATACCTTGTGTTACTTCCGTAAGGACAGACATATACACTAGTGGAATAGAATTGAGAGTCCACAAATAAAATCATATAATCTGTGTTCAGCTGATTTTCAACAAAGGTATCAAGACCATTTGATGGAGAAAATAACATCCTCAACAAATAGTGCTGGGACAACTGGATATCTACATGTGAAAAAGTGATTTGGACTTTTACTTCATACAACAGTTCAAAATGGATCAAAGACCTAAATGTAAGAGCTAAAACTATAAAACTTTTAGAAGGAAATATACAGATAAATTTGCCTGACCTTGGGTTACACAATGGTTTTTCAGATATAACACCAGAAACCTAAGCACTCAAAGAAAAAAAATGTATATAAATTGGACTTCATAAAAACTTTAAATTCTATGCATCAAAGAATAATATCAATAAAGTGAAAAAAAACCCAACCCATTGAAAGGGATTGTAATTGCTAGTTCACAGGGTAATTCTACGTTTAGCTTTGTGAGGAACTGCCAAACTGCATTTTACTTTCCTGCCAGCAGCGCATGAAGGTCCCAGTTTCCCCACATCCTAAACAACACTTGTTATTGCTCCTTTTTTTTTATTTTCATATAGTCATGCTAATGGGTAAATGCTGGTATTTCATTGTGGTTTTATTTGCAGTTCCCTAATAACTAGTGATGTAGAGCATCTGTTCATGTGTTTACTGCCCATTTGTATATCTTATTTGGAGAAATATCTATTCAAATTACTTGCCCACTTAAAAATTAGGTTATTTGTTTTGATGTTTAATTAAGCTATAAGGGCTAAAACCATAAAACTCTTAGAAAAAAACATAGGAGTAAGTCTTTATGACCTTGGACTTAGCAATGGTTTTCTAAATATAACACCAAAGGCACAAGCAACAAAAGAAAAAGTAGATAAATTAAAATTCATCAAAATTTAAAACTTCTGTACATCAAAGGACACTATCAAGGGTATCTAAAAAACACAGAATGGAAGAGAATATTTTAAAAGCATTTCTCTGCTAAGGATGCAGTATTCAGAATATATAAAGAACAAACTGATGGTTACCAGAAGGCAGAGGTGGGAGTTGGGTGGGAAAAGGGAAGGGGACTGAGAAGTACAAACATCCAGTTATACAATAAATCATGGGCATTTGATGTACAGCATATAGAATGGAGTAAAAAAAGGAATACTTACAACTCAATAACAAAAGATTTTAATAAATACTTCTATAAATAAAATACTTAAATGGCAAAAAAACCGTGAAAAAATGTTTAATACTGTTAATCATTAGAGAAACATAAATCCAAATAACAATGATACCACTTCATACCCACAAGGATGGTTATAATCAAAAAATAGAAAATAGGTTTTGGTGAGAGTGTGGAGAAATTGGAACCGTCATATATTGTTGGTGGGAATGTGAAACAGTACAATCACAGTAGGAAAACAGTGTGGTAGTATCTCAATAGTTAAACATAGAATTACCCTATGACTCAGCAATTCCATTGTTAGGTATACATCTGAGAGAACAAAAACACATGTTCACATGAAAACTTGTACACAAATGTTCATAGCAGTACTACTCACAATAGCCAAAAGATAGAAACAGGACAAACATCTATTAGCTGATGAACAGATAAACAAATTTTGATATATTCATATGATAGAATAATTGTTCAGCTATTTTAAAGAATGAAGTTTTTGTACTTTCTACAATGTTGATGAATCTTTAAAACATGCTAAGTGAAAGAAGCTAGATACAAAAGACCATATACTGTGCGATTCCATTAATATTAAATATTCAAAATAGCCAAATCCATGGGGACAGAAAGTAGATTAATAATTGCCAGGGGTTGGAAAATGAGAGAATGAGGAACAGCAGCTTACTGGGTATTGAGTTTCCTTTTGGAATGACAAATATTAAAGTAGATAGTGCTGATGTTTACATATATTGTGGATTTACTAAATACTACTGAATTTCATATTTCAAAATGATTAAGATGGTAAATTTTATGCTCTGTGTATTTTAACACAATAAAAGGTCGTCAATAAGAAAATAAATAGACAAAACAGACTTGGAAGAAAAAATTTGCAAAACATGTATCTGACAAAGGACTTTTACCGTATTTTGCCATGTATGGTGCACACCCACATTTTTGGCCCAAGTTTTCAGGAAAAAATCTTTTGTTTTAATTTTTTAATTCAATTTTTTATTTATTCATATTTAGAAACAAAACAAATTATCATAGTCTACGGTATTATTTTATATACAGATATCATTATTGCTTCCTAGAGTTATGCTTTTAATGCATAAGTATAAATAAAAGAATTAAAAACATTTATATACATATGGAATTAGTACTACCCATGTGCTTCCTTATTTGCCCCTCAAAAATCTGGGCCAAAAAGTGCTCATTATCATGGCAAAATATGGTATCCAGAATATTCTTATATCAATAACTCCTACAAATCAATAATAAAAATATAACTCAGTTAAAAAACAAGAAAAGCACCTAAACATTATATACTTCTCAAATGAAGTTTATAAATGATAATAAGTTCAACATAATTGTTAGGGTAGCCAGTGATGCAAGCTGTGAAAGAATTCACAAAGAGAAGAAAATGCAGAGAACAAAGTTTTATTCACTTTCCAAGAGTGGAAAGGGGCTTAAGTTTGGAGAGATACACCAGCAGCAAGATTCAAGGGCTTTGAGTTTTTATTAAATTATAAAAGGGTAAGGGAGGTTGCTATTGTGTGGCTACTGGGATATTAGGGGCTTAGCAATTCAGGAGGTTTGGGTTAGTTTTGCATAAGCTGCAGTTTGTTCCAAAGTTATCTTTTGCCTACAGCTGTGGCGGTGCAGTCTGTTAGTCACATTCTCTTCTTGCTTTTCCAGTAGTCTTCCAGTCCCAGGGACATAAGCTCAGAAGAGTAAAATGGCAGTCATGTTTAACAAGGTCATAGGCCTGCTCAGCAAATAGTGCCACAATAGGAAATGGCACTGGCCTTGTATTTTCAGTAATTATTCTGCAATAAAATGTTAATTAAAATCACACTACAATACCACTACATCTCTGTAAGAATTCAGATTTTAAAAGAATATATACTATACAATTCTACTCTAAAGTCTGAAATTAAAAAGACCAACAATACCAAGCAGCGGTGAGAATGTGGATCAACAATCTTCTTCATTGCAGAGACTAACAGAAAAAATACAAAAACTTTGGTGGGAAAAGTGTTGACTGTTTCTTGTTTAGTTAAATATACACTTTCCTCATCACCTATCCATTCTATTCCTAGTTAGTTACCCTAGAGAACATTCTGAAATAATGGAAATTTCTACCTTGAATAGTGTTATTACTGAAAGTTCATGTCCCTCCAAAGCTGTATGTTGAAGCCCTAACCACCAATGTGATGATTTTTGGAGCTGGAGTCTTTGGAAGGTGATTAGGTTGAGGTGAGGTCATGAGGGTGGGACCTCCATAATGGGATTAGCAACCTTACAAAAAGATCAGTTAATCTCTCTCTCTCCCCAACCCCTGCCAGGTGAGGACACAGCAAGAAGGTTGTTACCTGAAAGCCAGAAGGAGAGTTCTCACCAGGAACTGAGTCTGCCAGCACCTTGATCTTGGACTTCATAGCCTCCAGAATGTGAGAAATAAATGTCTGTTGTTTAAGCTGCCTAGTCTATGGTATTTTGTTATGGTAGCCCAAGCTGACTAAAACAATTGGGCCATGGGTAGTACAGTATATGCATTTGTTAAAGTTCATCAAATAATACACTTAATTTTTGTGCATTTTCTATATTAAATTTTATCTTAAGAAATGTAAAGCAATATCAAACTCCATTTAGTAGATATGCCTGTTACAGTGGTATGCATTACCAACTCTGAAACTATTTTCCTTATATTCTAGGCTTGAGCAAATGAGTGAAAAATGGGAACCAGGTTTCTCACTATTGGAGGAGGAAAACATATATACAATAGCCCCTCCCCCACCCATGGGGGATATGTTCACAGGCACATAGTGGATGGCTGAAACCATGTATAGTACCTAACCCTACATGTACTGTCTTTTTTCTTTTCATAGATACATTTTCACTTAAAGGAAGCATATATCTGAAAGGCCAGCATCACTAAGCTTGCACTTTGGGGCCATTATTAAGTAAAATAAGGGTTACACAAACACTGCAACACCATTGACCTGTTAACCAATGGCTACTAAGTTGTGGATGTGTGGGGAGTGTACACAGGATTGATATGCTGCACAAAGAGGTGATTTATATCTTGAATAAGATGGAGCAGAATGGCCTGAGATTTCATCATACTACTCGAAATGACACACAATTTACAACTTAGGACTTCCGGTCAAGAAGGCAGAGGAGGTAAATGCTATGCTTGCCCCCTTCCATGATGACACCAAAATTACAATTAATTTATAGAACAATCAATCACTCTTGAGAACCACCTTAAGATTAGGTTAACAGAAGCTCTATAAGAAGCCATGTTGAGACTGGTAGAAGTGTTGGACACACAGAATGGGCTGGTCCCATACCTATATGTGGTGATTAAGAATCAGGAGTTCTGGCCAAGATGGAGGCATAGGTAGAAACCCTTCATTTCCTTGCACAACCAAAAGGAGGAAAACAACCAATCTAAAATCAATAAACAACCAGAAGTGCCAGAAAATCAAACTGCATGGAACTCAGACAACCAAGGCATTAAAGAGACAGTCAAGCAGAACAACCAGACTGGCAGCACTGCAGTACAGCAAGAAGGTTTTCCCTGTCTGGGTGAATACCTAAGGCCTTGCCCCCTTACAGCTTAACAGGGCCCCCATAAAGAAATAGGGCCAAAATGAAAGACCATAACAAAACTTCAGGAAGAGGGCTAAGCAATGAGGACATAGCTAACCTATCTGATGGAGAATTTAAAACCCTGGTAATCAAAATGCTCACAGAACTTATTGGGCTTGGTCAAAAAATGAAAGAACAAATGAAAGTTACCCAAAATGAAATAAAGCAAAATATTCAGGGAACCAACAGGACAGGAAGGAAACCAGGACTCAAAGCAATGATTTGGAACAAAAGGAAGAAATAAACATCCAACCAGAACAGAATGAAGAAACAAGAATCCAAAAAAATGAAGAGAGGCTGAGGAATCCCTGGGACAACTGGAAAATTCCAATATCCAAATTATAGGTGTGCCAGAAGGAGAAGAACAAGAGCGAGAAATTGAAAACTTATTTGAAGAAATAATGAAGGAAAACTTCTTCAATCTGGCAAAGGAAATAGACTTTCAGGAAGTCCAGGAAGCCCAGAGAGTCCCAAAGAAGTTGGACCCAAGGAGGAACACACCAAGGCACATTACCATTAAGTTACCCAAAATTAAAGACAAAAAGACAATCTTAAAAGCAGCAAGAGGAAAGGAAACATTTACCTACAAAGGAATGCCCATAAGGCTATCAGCTGATTTCTCAAAAGAAACCTTACAGGCAAGAAGGGGCTGGAAAGAAGTATTTGAAGTCATGAAAGGCAAGGGCCTACATCCAAGATTACTCTATCCAGCAAAGCTGTCATTTAGAATGGAAGGGCAGAAAAAGTGCTTCCCAGATAAGGTCAAGTTAAAGGAGTTCATCATCACCAAGCCCTTATTATATGAAATGTTAAAAGGACTTATCTAAGAAAAGGAAAATCAAAAATATGAACAATAAAATGACAACAAACTCACAACTATCAATAAATGAACCTGAAAAATTAAAAGAAAGGAAAAAAACCCTAACCAAACAGTTAGAACAGAAACATAATCAGAGAAATGAACATCACATGGAGAGTTTTCAGTGGGGAGGGGGAGGGAAAGAATGGGGGTAAAAGGTACAGGGAAAAAGAAGCATAATTGGTAGGCATTAAAAGGTAGAGAGAGGTCAGAAGTTATATAGGAAACAGAGAACTCAAGGAACTTATAGGTACAACCCATGAACATGAACTGAGGGGGGAATGCTGGAGGGTTGGGGATGCAGGGTGGAGGGAGGATAAAGGGGGACGAGTTGGTAAAACTGTAATAGCATAATCAGTAAAATATAATTTTAAAAAAAGAATCAAGAGGGTTCTCTCAGCTGTGGAGATCCCCCTGAGGAGCGAGAAGTTCCAGCCCCACACTCGGCTCCCCTGCAATGGAGCACCAGTGCCAGGAGGAGGAGTCCCCACAACATATGACTGTGAAAATTGCAGGGATTCCATCCTGGTGAGATGGAGGACTGCTGTAGACCCAGGTGTTCCATTAAAGGGCCAAAGCACAGATTAACTTGCTCACAAATTCCCTTCAGCTCCAGGAAAGGGAAAGGAGTTCTAAAAGCCCCAGGGACACATGGGGAAAACTGAATTGTCTGGCTTAAAGGTCAGGGCTAGAAGGGCAGTTCTCTCCCAGACAGAAGTGCTGACAGTCACCATTGTTCCTTTGTTGAGTCCTTCCCCACCCAGCCATATCTGGGTCTCCTTCAGCCTGGCTAACACTGCTCACCCTACCCTGCTGATTCCCTGATACTCCACTCCACTCAGCCCATGCACCAGCCTAACCCTCTGTCACCAGCTATTCCTCTCGAGCTGTTGGTCCCAGTCCATGCTGCAGACCTTCCTAAAATCTCTCAAAGATGCACAACCCCAAACAAGCAGCAGCTGGCCTTAGCATGCCTCTACAGAAATAAATAACAACATTTAAAAATCCAGTCAGAAATAAAAAACACAATAACTAAAATAAAGAATGTATTAGAATGAATAAACAGTAGATTAAATGACGCAGAGAATCAAAGTAGAAATATGGAAGACAAGATAGCAGAAAACACCCAACCAGAACAGCAAAAAGAATCCCCTCAAAAAAAGAAGATAATTTAAGGAACCTCTGGGACAACATCAAGTGTACCAATATTCACATCATAGGGGCACTAGAAAGAGAAGAGAGAAAGTCATATATTAAAATCCTATTTGAAGAAATAATGGCTGAAACTTCCCTAGCCAGGCAAAGGCAATAGACACACAAGTCCAGAAAGCACAGAGAGTCCCAAACAAGATGAATCCAAAGAGGACCACACCAAGACACATTATAATTAAAAACAAAGGTTAAAGACAAAAGGACAATCTTAAAAGTAGCAAGAGAAAAGCAGTTAGTTATATACAAGGGAGCTCCCATAAAACTGTCAACTGATTTCTCAACAGAAACTTTGCAGACCAGAAGGTATTGGCATGAAATAGTCAGTGATGAAAAGCAAAGACCTACAACCAAGATTACTCTACACAGTAGGATTATCACTTAGAATTGAAGGAAAGATAAACAGCTTCCCAGACAAGAAAAAGTTAAAGGAGTTCATCACCACCAAACCAGTATTACAAAAAAATATTAAAGGAACTTATTTAAGAAGAGTAAAAAAATTAAAACTATGAATAATAAGTGGCAATAACTATATACCTATCAATAATTACTTTAAATGTAAATCTATTAAATGTTCTAATCAAAAGACATAAGGTGGCTGAATGAAGAAGAAAATAAAACCCATACAGAACTATCTACAAGAGACTCACTTGGGTTTGAAAGAAAAACACAGACTGAAAGTAAAAGGATGAAAAAAGATATTTCATGCAGATGAAAATAAAAAAAAAAAGCTGGGATAGCAATCCTTATAAGGCCTGTCCGGAAAAGGTCCAGCCATTGTTAATATAACCAGAATGGGTTGCATGACATCGATGTAACCTGGCAGCCAAGGAAAGTGGACTGGAATGCACATGCATGAACAATGATGACTTCACTGTACTAGCCAGTGGGGGCGGTAGACGCTGTCAGGTGAGCATGTGTACTGTGTGGTCATTGCATTCAAAATGACTGAGTGAGTAAAGCAATGAATATACATCAAATTTTGCATTAGGCTTGAATATTCCTGCACAGGAACTATTCAGATGATTCAGAAGGCTGCAGCTATGGGCAACTGGCGATTGACAACTTCATCAGAACAATACACCCACTCATGCATCACATCTTGTGCAGAGTGTTTTTGTGAAACATCAAATCACCCAGGTAACTCAGCTCCCTACAGCCCAGATTTGGTGCCCTGTGACTTCTTTTTCCCAAAACTAAAATCACTTTTGAAAGGGAAGAGATTTCAGACCATGGATGAGATTCAGGAAATTGTAATGGGGCAGCTAATGGCAACTGGGAGAATTGTGTGAAGTTGCAAGGTGCCTAATTTGAAGGAGACTGAGGCATCATATTATCCTATGTACAATATTTCTTGTATCTTTTATCTTCTTCAATAAATGTCTCTCTTTCATATTACATGGCTGGATACCTTCTGGACAGACCTCATATATCAAATAGACTTTAAACAAAGGCTATAACGGTGACAAAGAAGATATTTCATAGATAATAGCCAAGATATGAAAGCAATCTAAGTGTCCAACAATAGATGATGGATAATGAAGATGTGCTACATCTATACAATGGAATATTACTTGGCCATAAAAAAGGATGAGATCTTACCATATGCACAACATGGATGGACGTAGAGGGTATTACATGAAGTGAAATAAGTCAGACAGAGAAAGACAAATACCATATGATTTCATTTATATGTGGAACCTAAAAAACAAAATAAATAATCAAAACAAATTCATAGATACAGAGAACAAATTGATGGTTGCCAGGTAAGGGGGGATTAGAGGGCTGGGTGAAAAAGTTGAAGAAATTAAGAAGTACAAATTGGCAGTTACACACAGTCATGGAGACATAAAGTACAGCACAGGGAACATAGTCAGTAATACTACTATACTGTACACCTGAAACTAATATAATGTTGAATGTCAATTCTAATTGAAAAATAAAAATAATGAAATTAAAATAAATACCCTTAAATAAAGCTTATGAACTGTTTATTTCTTGAATTTTCCACTTAATATTCTCAGATCACAGTTGCCCACAGTAACTAAAACTGTGGGAAGTGAAAACTGCAAATAAGGGGAGGGGCTACTGCAGGTGGAGAAAAGTATCCTAAAAATATACTAGATTGTTGAACTGTTGTTGGATATATCAGTATGAAGTCACAGTTTTTAATGTGTGTGTGTGTGTGTAGCTGGAAATCATATGATAATAGAGCAAAATGAAAACAAACAGTGACTCTAGGTTTAAAAAAATTACAAGAGAGTTCCTTGTAATATTCCTACAGCTTTTCTGTACATTTAAAATTATTTCTAAGTTGAAAGCTTCCCAAAACAGTGAAAAAAATATCGTGAATTGGCAAAGGCAACTTTACAAGGCTGCAGGGAGTAGAGGTACTTTTGAGACTCACCCAGCAAGGAGGCTTAGAAAAGAAAATCCCCTTCACACAGGCAGACTTGTGAGCGTCCCCAGGCACATTTTATTATTCCTTCCAGAATCAAGGAGAAATGCCACGTGGATCTTCCCATTTGGAAGAGGTGGCGGCAGCCTGGCAGAGAGTAAGAGTCCAGGCCAGGAGCCAGGATACCTGGGGCCGCAGTCTCACTTGCCGCAGCTGTGGAGGATGGCCCCTGTCCTCTGGACCTCACCGTCCTGTCCACACTGTGAAGTGGCCAGAATCTCCAGCCACTCTGTTTTCACCACTCTAGATGGTCCTAAAGCCAGAATGGTGCTCGCCAGCAGCTCAAAGACCCGCTGCAGCCTCCTTGGGGGTTTCTACTTTCCAAGAATTAGTCTCTCTACTTGCTCGGGCGGCCTCTTGGAACACCAGCCTCTCAGCACTTTTCCCTGCCTTGTCCCGGGGCCAGCCCCAAGCTCGTGATGTGATTTTCCAGGCTGAGGCATCTCCTCACCCTTGGAGCCTCTAACTCACCCCTGCCGCAGTCTGAGGGCCACCCTTGCCCTCAGCCCGCAGATATGCAGCAGCAGCAACGGGATTCCACTCGTGTCAGGCCCTCTGACCTTCAGTGTGGTAGCCACAGAGAGACACTTGATCTCAGGGCCCAGGGCCACTGACGCTCACTGGGCTACTGCTCAGGTAGAGAGGACTCACCTGCTGGCCTGGACTGCCCACACCCTACTGTCTACTCTGGAGCCTTAAAGACTTGGTCTGCAGGCTCCTGCCTCCCCAGGGCAGAGAGAACATTCCTTTGTTCATTTAACACATTTTTATTGAGTGTTCTTACTCAGAGTGAGCACACACAGACCTACAGAGCTCACATTCCAAACAGACAGGAACATGTAATTGTGCACAGGGAAAAGGGCTCTGAAGGAGAGGAAGTAGGGGATACTCAAATTTCCTAGGACAAAAAGAGGAGAAAGGAGTTTTGGTCTCAAAGAACAGGAAATGCAAAAGCCCTGAGGCTGTGTCAAGTTCAAAGAATGGAAAGAGATCAGTGTGGCTCCTCAGTAGGGGCCAGGAGTGAAGGAAGGCCAGATGGGCATGTCACTCATGGGGTGACATGAACATACTTGCATTTGCAGAGGTGCCCTGAGGGCACAGTGGAGGGTGCACCAAGGAGCCCGGGCACACTGGCACACCCACACTGACACACCAGCACACCATGTAGGAGCTACTGCAGGTGAGTAGGTGACACAGCAGGGGGCTCAGCTGGAGAGTCCTCCCCACAGTACTGCCAGAAGGTGGGATCTGAAATTACCAGACTGCCTGCTTAGGGACACACCAGGGACTCTCTCAGCCATTGCTGTCTCTGCCCACCTATGGGGGCTCGGGCAGCCCACAGGAGAGGTTTATGCCTCAGTTTCTCTGCCAAGCACTCCTGTTTAGAGACCTATCACGAATGACATACTCTTTTTAAAACAACAATAACATCAAAAGCTTTGTTAAGATATAATTCACATACCACACAACTCATACATTCAAAGTACATAATTCAATAGTTTTTAATATACTCACAGATACGCGTCACCATCAGCACAGTCTATTTTAGAACATTTTTATCATCGCAAAAAGAAAGCCCCATATCCTTCAGCTCTCACCCCTGACCCCTCTCAGCCCTCCACCAGCTCTAAACAACCATCAACCTACTTTCTGTCCCAGTGAGATCAGCTTGGCCCGCTCTTTTCCTCCCTGCATCTGGGGGCTGACTCCTACCCTGGAGCCTATTCTGGCCACCTTCGAGCCAGCCGACTTGCCCTCAGATGCCAGCTGTGTCGTCCTGCCTGACTCCTGGACAGCCCCTGCAGCTGGCAGCTCCTCTTCCAGCTCTACCTGGCCCTTCCTTTCCAGCGTCTGTTCTACCGGCCACACAAGCCAGCCTTCAGGAGTAGCTGCCCCACCCCCACGGCCAGACCCCTTGGCTGTCAGTTTAGGGCCTGCTTCTTTCCCTCTCCCTGTCCCAGGGCCAAGTACCAGACAGGCTGCAGCCCCCCAGCTAAAGCTCATTCTTTGTCTCTCTCTCTCCTGAGAGCAGGGCTCTGATGACCCTGCACTTTCCCATCCTTCTCATCCCCAGGACCAATCCTCAGCTTCCTAGAGGCCTGGGTAATGCAGGGTGGGGGGGCACTCCCCATCTCAGAAACACTAGGGGAATCCAGATGGCCTCCCAGCAGGTAGAAAGGACATCCTTGGTTGTCAGCCCAGCCTCTTCTCCCTTTGCTACAGTAACAGACCTTTATTCCTATGGAGAATCCAGCTCATCTGGTTTGAAGGGGCTGACCCTTCCCTGTTCCCCTCACTGAGGTAGGCATGTGACTCGCGCCTGAGTGAAATACAAAGAGAAAAGGGGAGAGAGAGAGTAAAAGTAGCCCACCCCTCTCTTCAGGAGCACCCAACCACTGATGCCTGCAGGAAGTCACACTCAGGAAAGTCCGACTCCCTTGCCTCGGGCCAGGAAGCAAACCCCCCCCCCCCGCCCCCGCACACTCCAGAATCCCCTCAGGGACAGGCTCCTGGGGCTGGTGCCTGGGATCACAGTTTGCTTGATTTCCTCCACTGTGCTGTCCTGTGCACCCCTCCCTTTCCAGTCTCCCCTGGGAGCGCCTCCTCAATAAATCATTTGTCCCCAGATTTGCATCTCAGGGCCTGCTTCTAGGAAAGCCCACCTCAGACAGCTCCCAAGACTGAAGTTCCAGTCTAGACTTCTCCTTCAAATTCCAACATGTTTATGCAACCTCCTCTAGACAGGTCTGGCTGGCTGGCCCACCTCTAACAACTCCATAAGCCCCACATTGAGACCATCCTTTTCTGTCTCAAGCCTGCTCCTGTTCCCTACCCACTCTGTCTCCTGATACCAAAATGCAAGGGTCACCCTTGACCACTGCCAACACCATTCATCTTCATTATCCAGCCAGTCACCAATTCCTGCAGACTCTTTATTAGCCTGTGACTTTCTCCCTCCACACCTAGTTTGCTTACTTTGAGCACCACTCATTTCACTACAGCACAAAGTTCAAATATCTAACAACATGATTTTTCTGCATAACTCCCCTCCGTAGCTATGGGGTATCCTAAAGATAACAAGGTCCTGGGTTCAGTGTTTGGGGTCCTCCAGGGTCTCACTGATGCCTGCTGCAGACGAGCTTTGACAGGGCACAGAGAACATGGAGGGCTGCCCGGCCAGCCTGGCCTGGGTGTGCCACTCACGGAGACGTCCTCCCCAAGCCCGGCCCTCTCTCACCCAGCCATGGCACCAGGCAGCCTTTCTCTCTCATTTCCAAAAACAAACTTTCATAATTATATTATTTAGAATTTTCTGGCGGACCATTTCACAATGTGATCGCTGTGCTGTTTACCGCTGGCTGTTTATATTTTGACGGTTTCTAGTTGGGCTTTGGGCAATCCAATGTTTCGACTGTTTTCCTGTTTCAGTGATCAGATGTGTCCTCTTATGTCCTCTGGTTGTGTCTCCTTGGACCTTCTTTCAGAACCCTCATGTCTGGCAACCGGCTTCCTGGGTAACATCTTCAAGAGACCATCTGGATGTCTTTAGACTGGGACCAGGGCCGGAAATCACTCCACAGGGTCGCCACTGCTGCCTCCCCCCGCCAGCACTCCTGCGGGCCATCTGGGCCACAGCGGGCCTGTGCTCCTGGCTGCTCCCACCGGGACACACGGCCCTCCTTCATACGGGGTCCAGAAGGGTCACCTGCCTAGGACCACACCCTCTTGGCTCAACCACCTTGGCTCAGTGAGAAGCAGGTCATTCCCATAGGAAATCTACATCAAACTAAAAACAGAAAGAAGCAATAGACCAAGTGCTTTTTATAGTTTATAAAGTGCTTTCACATGCATACATCCATTTGTGCCCTATAGGAAGTCTGGGGGGTGGGCATGATTAAAACCATCTTTGTTTACAAATGAGGCGTTTGGGGCTGGGAGAGAGAACGCAGGCTGCCTCCCATGTCAGCTAGACAGCAGTGGTGGAGCAGCGACGCAGAGCCAGACCTTTGGCCTCCACTGCCATGTGTCTTCCCAAATAAACAGACACATAAACATAACCAGGTATTCATGGCAAGTGTTGAATGGTACAGAGCAAAATACCAACATGGCATCCATGGGGGTTACCATGGTCCAGGGAGGCTCCTGGAGGATGGCCCTGAGTTTGACCAGAAACGGCAAGGAACTGGAGAAGCAGAGGCGAGGCTCAGGACCAGAGACAGGCAACAATGGCATTAACTGCTGCATCCCTTCCCACATGTTCTCTTGTGGGGGCCTCTTCCCATGGCACTCAAGCAGTCACTCTCATTCTCTCTGCTTTTACCTACCAGAAAACAGAGGCTCCGAGATGCAAGCCCTTCGCCAAGGTCACCCACGCAGTAGGGGAAGAGCCAGGGCACAAATCTAGTGGGCCAGGAAAAGCTGGCCCCTCTCAACCCCGCTGGGGTTGACCAGCAGACCACTGGAGAGAGGGCAGGGCATGAGGAGGAGCATTGGGGATTGAGGTCAGGGCAGAGGCTGCAGAGAGGGCGGCAGGCAGGCCCTAGCACGGCAGAGTGGGAGTGTGTCTCTCTCCTTCCAGCAATAGCTTTGGCGGGCCCTGACTGTAGCCTCCCTAGTAAACAGGCAAGATGGACAGATGGATGGGGAGTATAATTTTGGAGGGACCAGGAGAGCAGGCTCCAAGAGGAAGTGGCCACTCTACTCACTGAAGGCAGTGGGTCTGAGTCCCTTGGCCACTCTGTTCTGCTTTGTTCTTCCTTGTTCTGCCTTTTGGGGGGGCCCCATACACATGGGGGAGGGAATATTTGTTTCCAATTTGGTTTCAGGAGGCTGGAGCAAGACCTCTGTTTTTCTAAAGCAAAGCAGAGACAGCCTGCATCAGGGCAAGGAGCGTGAAATCTACTCTAAGAGGTTCCATGTGTCACTGGGATGGGGGCTGGTCCTCCCCAGCACCATCACACATTCTGGCCCTTACGCTGGGTCAGAGGGGAGCCTACACTCTGCCGTGTTCCCCTGACCCCCAAAGTGGCAGCGGAATAACCCAGGGTAGATCAAGGGGGTATCAAGTGCCAATCCCACAGTGCTAGACATCTTTAGAGCCAATTGGAGCAAGGCTGGGCTTGTCAGTCCCACCATTCCTCCTCCAGGAAGCCTACCCTGACTGCTGCTACCTACAGGATCTTAAAACATAGCCTCCCCATGGCCTTGGCTCTAGGCAAAGTCATTGCCAATTTATGCCTGGTGAAACAGTGCATTAAACTTGCCATGTAGTAGGGTTTTCTACCAGCCTTCTTCTATCTTGTTTTCTTACCATGTATCATTAATTCTTTCAATTATATAGCCAACAAATAGTTACTAGATGGCTATATGGTGCTAGCCCTACGGACATGGGGATACTAGGAACTAGGAAATGGTATAGACACAGGCCCTCAGTTGTCCCACAGCTTGTGAAAAGGCCAGACAGGTTAACAGATGCTTAAAATTAAACAGAATAAGTGTTGCCCTGGCCAGTGTGGCTCAGTTGGTTGGAGCATTGTCCTGTAGCTGAAAGGTTGAGGATTTGTTTCCTGGTCAGAGCACATACATAGGCTACAGGTTCAATACCTGGTCCTGGTACATACAATCCCCAGTCCAGACACATACAGGGGGCCACCAGTGGATGCTTCTCTCTTGCATAGATGTTTCCTTCTCTCCTTTCCTCTCTCTCTAGGAGCAGTGGAAGAATGTTTTTGGGTGAGGGGAAAAAAAAGAACAAGTGCTGATGCAATAGAGAGAAGGGACCTGAGGGTTAGGGAAGGTTTCCCAGAAGAGGAGATTTTTGAGCTAGGTCTGAATGAAGAACAAGAGTTACTCCGTGTAAACAGAGAGGACTAAAAGTACCATGTTGTGGGCTGGAGTAGCAAAAGCGGAGTGGGAGGAAATGGCAGAGAGGTCAGTTGGATGATGAGAGTAAAAACAATGTGAGTGTTTGTTGAGCATCTCCTTTACTAGGTGTCAAGCACCTCCCTGAATGCTTCACTGGTATTAACATATTTACTGATCACAAATACCTGATGAGGTAGATAGATGGGTGCTGTTATGGTTATCTCCCCTTCACAGATAGAAGCGCCGAGAGGTTAAGCAACGTGCCTAATATTACACAGCTAGCAAGTGACAGAGTTAGATGTTGGCCTCAGACAGCCTACAAAGTTCAAGCTCTTAATCATGATAAGGTACTGTCTCTCTGGAATGTATTACTGCATCTCTTTCAAAGGGTTGTGAACACATTACAGCACAAATAAATTCCCTTTGCAATCTGGAATGATCAGCACCATCTCCCCCCACCAAAACCATGTCCCACCAATCTCGTTTTCTCCTTGTTTCCTTATGAGTATCCTTTCCCCTACAAGAGCACAAACCCCTCCCACTAGGGTCTGCCTCTTTGTGTTTCTGGCTAAGACCCCTGATTGTGGCCCTCCAGAACGTGGCCCGGGTCCTGGCAGTACTTGTTAGAGGGAAGGGCTCATTGAGGCCTCACCATAAGTCACCTGAGCTGCCAAAAGCCCGGAGGCCAGCCAAGAGGCGAGCCTCAGTGTGAAATTTTCCAACTCGCCTCCCCAACCAGCTCATCCCTGAGTCCAGTTGCCCCAGGAAAGATGAGCTCACATGGGGGCTCCCCTGTGCCTTATGGGCTCTGAGCTGCAACCAGCGCTGGAGTCCCTTCCAAATCCCTAACTCGAAAAACCTGTCCGTGAGCCCTGGCTACAGAGCGTGTCCGCCATGCACAATTGGTGCTAAGGAATGGTGCCTGAGGCTGGCTCAGCTGCAGCTGAGGCTGAAAAGCAGGTCCTTGAGCAGGTCCAAGGCAGACACAGCCAGAGCCAACTTTGGGGATCACGTCTGGATCCACAGGCCAAGTTGATTAGCAAAGGTGTGGCTAGAGGTTGGAATTCCAGCAAAGAGTGCTGAAAAGGTCTGAACTGGGGCAGGAACCATGGATCTAGGGAGGAGGGGAGGCTCCTCAAGATTCTGGAGAGGTTCTGTGGACAGTACTTGGGTTCTCCAGACTGGTTGCAAGGGGAAGGAAATGGAGAAAGTGAAGGAAGCAGGGAGGCCAGTCCTTCAGTCCTGGGTGGCTGAAGGAAAAGTGGAACAGTCCTTGAAGAGAGGAGAGGACAAGCTAAGGGGAGATGGAGAGGGCAGCTGAGAAAGTGTGGATTGTGATGGACCTGGTGACACTCAAACAGGGATGTCCACCAAACAGTTGGCCATTAGCTCACTCTGAGAAGAGAAGGAAGGGCTGAAGGTAGAGCATTGCATTACATATTTACTGGAGTCACTGGAGTGAGGGTCAAGATTTTGGAAAGAGATGAGATGGCCAAGTTGGACAGCTAATATCAAAAGCAAAGGGGGCCCAGAAGGTCTTAGGGAGAGGGTCCAGCTGGGGCTTAGGAAGAATCAAAGGAGCAGCAAATGAGAGTTCTACTGTGCAAAGAGAAGCCAAAAGGGCAAAGACATAGAATTCCTGGGAGGTGTGGGGTTCGAGCGGAGAGCACTAAACCAGACTTCTGGCTGGGTAAACAAAGAGCCAAGGCCATTGCGGGTAGGGAGCAGGGCCTCCCCCAAGTGTCAGATGACATAGAGATTCTTCTTCTAAACATAGGCCAAAGACAAAAAAGTCCATGTATTATATCTACCGAGGATATATGCAAGCATGTTCGTAGCAGCTCTATTCATAATAGCCCAAACTAGAAATCACCCATGTGTTCATTAGTTAATGAATGGATAAATAAAATATGGTATCTTCATATAGTAGAATTTTTCAGTAATTTTATTTATTATTTTCTCTATCAGAATTTTATTGTATTTTATTTTTCATTTTTAAATTATATTTTATTGATTATGCTATTACAGTTGTCCTGATTTTTCTACCTTTCCCCCCTCCACTCAACAACCCCACTCCATCAGGCAATCCCCACACCATTGTTCATGTCCATGGGTCATGCATATAGGTTCTTTGGCTACTCCATTTCCTGTACTGTACTTTACATCCCTATGGCTATTCTGTAACTACCTATTTGTACTTCTTAACCCCTTCACCTCTTCACTCATTCCCCCACAACCCTCTCCCATCTGGCAACCATCAAAACACTCTTCGAATCCATGATTCCGTCTCTGTTCTTCTTGTTTGTTTAGTTTGTTTTTAGATTAAATTACTAATAGATATGTATTTATTAGCATTTTATTGTTCATAGTTTTGATCTTCTTTTTATTAAATAAGTCCTTTTAACATTACATATGATAATGGTGACAGTGAAGTCCTTTAGCTTTTCCTTGTCTGGGAAGCTCTTTATCTGACCTTAAATTCTAAATGATATCTTTGCTGAGTAGAGCAATCTTGGCTGTAGGCCCCTGATTTTCATGATTTTGTATATTTCTTGCCAATGTCCTGTAGCCCGCAAAGTTTTGTTGTTTTGTGGGGTTTTTTTTTGAGAAATCAGCTGACAGACTTATGGAAACTCCCATATTGGTAACTAACTGCTTTTCTCTTGCTGCTTTTAATATTCTCTCTTTATTGTTAACCTTTGGCATTTTAATTATGATGTGTTTTGGTGTGGGCCTCTTCGCGTCCATGTTGTTTGGGACTCTCTACTTCCTGGATTTGCATGTCTATTTCTTTCACCAAATAAGGGAATTTCCTTTCATTATTTTTTGAAATAGATTTCCAATTTCTTGCTCTTTCTCTTCTCTTTCTGGCACTCCTATGATGCAAATGTTGAAATGCTTGAAGTTGTCCCAGGGGCTGCTTACACTATCCACATTTTTTTTTATTCTTTTTTCTTCTCGTTTTTCTGATTGGCTGCCTTTTGCTTCTTTATGTTCCAAATTATTGATTTGGTTCTCAGCTTCATCCACTCTATTGTTGTTTCCCTGTAAATTTTATAAATTGTTCTTTAATCAATTAGTATATCTTTCATCTCTGACTGGATCTTTTTTATGCTGTGGGAGAGGTGATGAGACAGAACAGGCTGGTCTCATATTCATGTGTGGTGGGTAAAAATCAGGAGGAATATCTTGAGAGTAAGGAGTCCCAGTCCCACACCAGACCCTCCAATCCAGGGTTCCAGTTACAGGAATATAAGTCCCCATAACTTCTGGCTGCAAAAACCAGTGGGGATAGAATCAGTGGAAGAAATTACTGGATTCTCAAACAGTTCCTTATAAAGAACCCACACAGGACTTACTCAGATTCAGTCCCTCTGAACTCCAGCACCAGGACAGCAGCTTGAAAGGCACCAGTGGCATACAGGCAGAAACTGAAGTGTCTGGTGAGAGCTCAGGGACAGCTTTCTCACAGACAGAAAGTCAGGAAGAAGCCATTGTCTCTTTTCTGAACCCTCCCCACCCAGAGTCACATAGCCATGTCCAAGACTCCATCAACCTGGCTAACACTATCAGCTCCATCCAGGAGATACCCAGAGACTCTATCCCACCTAGCTTAAAGGGCCACCCAAGCTGCTTTTCCATATGAATGGCTGGTCTTAGCTTAGTCTTCATAACTTCCTAAATCCTCTCAAACAAGCAACAGTCAGCCTCAGTGAGCCCCCAGTCCCCATACCACTTGCTCAGTGACCCCAGGCTCAGCACTAACAGCAGCCAGCCTAGATTCACAATTTGGCTTTTCCTGGGAATCTCTAAGCCCAGCACAATTAGCAGCCATCCAGATTGGTTTATAGCTCAGGCAGGGTGGCCTTAGGCAAAACACAGGTGAGGGCTGACCTTGGCCTGCACCACCCAGGAATCCCTGGAGCTTTTGTACCCAGTGGACAGCTACAGACCATGTCAGAGCACCACCCTGACCCTACACAGCTGATCCTCCATGTAGGGCAGAGGTTGGTGGTCAGTGGTCACAGTCAGTCCTTGCAGCTGATTGGCCTTGGTAAATCCCTCCTATTGACCTGTCAACAACAATCAAGGCTCAACTACAAGAGGAGGGTGTACTAAGCCCACAAAAAGGGCACACCTAGTGTCGCAGGTTCGATTCCCAGTCAGGGTACATGCCTGGGTTGCAAGCCATGACCCCCAGCAACTGCACATTGATGTTTCTCTCTCTTTCTCCTTCCCTTCCCTCTCTAAAAATAAATTAATTAAATCTTTTTTAAAAAGGGCACACCTGGAGGACCCAGTTTGGGTGATAGGGGAGGTTGTGCCACTGCACCCTACTGGACACCTACTACATTAGGCCACACTACCAAGACATGGAGTCAAAGCAGCTCTACCTAATACATAGAAACAAACACAGGGAGGCTGCCAAAATGAGGAGGCAAAGAAACATGGCCCAAATGAAAGAACAGATCAAAACTCCAGAAAAAGAGCTAAATGAAATGAAGATAAACAATCTATCAGATGCAGAGTTCAAACACTGGTTATAAGAATGCTCAAAGGAATTTAGTTTGGACCTCAACAGCATGTTTGAATAATTTTTTTAAAAGAATGAACTTTCACCTACATGTATGGATGAATCCCAAAATTGGGCTGAGCAAAAATAGCCAGACTCAGAGGTATATCCACTGCTAATTCTATGTATAAAACATTCTAACAGGCAAAACTAGTTTAAAGTGATAGAGGTCATAATAACGATTACCTGAGTGAGTAAGTAAGTGTCCTGGAAGGGGTATGAAGAAGTCACCCGCGGAACTGATAACATTTTGTGTCTTGATCTGAGTGGTGCCAGTATGAGTGCCTGCATATATAAAGTTCATCAAGCCATACGCTTAAGATTTATACATTTTGCTTTTTGTAAATTTTAACTCAATAAAAATTTAAAGTTAAGAAAACAGCCCTGGCTGGTGTAGCTCAATGGATTGAGTGCAGGCCGTGAAACAAAGGGTAGCTGGTTCAGTTCCCAGTCAGGGCACATGCCTGGGTTGTGGGCCAGGTCCCCAGTAAGGGGTGCATGAGAGGCAACCACACAATGATTCTCTCTCTGTCTTTCTCCTTCCCTTCCCCTCTCTCTAAAAATAAATAAATAAAATATTTTTTTTAAAAAAAGAAAAGAAAACACAGAGATCAGGTGACATCATGGAAAATGGTGGCATAAGACATTTAAATTATCAGTCTCTCCACCGAAACAAACATAAGCTGGCAAATATTGACTTCATCAGTTTTTAAATCCAACACTTATGGTGATCAGGAAGACACTTAATGAAGAAAAAAGGAAAACTGAATTTCAGTAAAAGAACACTGTGGCGTTTTTATCCACTTTGCTCTCATTCCTCATTTCCTGGCACGGGGCCAGCTGTGGGTATGGTGGCCTGCGTTTCTGATGTGGCTTGCTGGTGCCAGGAGGCTAATACAGACCTTATTTTTAAAATATTGTAACTGTATGGTTTTTAAAAATCTGTCTGGTAATTCCCAAAGAGAAAACCCAAAGGTTAATATTTTAATGCCCTTCCATCCCACCAGGGCGGCATGGATATCCAGGCAGCAGCAGCATTTGCAGAAAGATTTAAAGTAATACACACTCCATGTTCTATTGAAGCAAGAGATGGCAGATGGGACAAGTTGCCTATAAAACCCCAAAGCCTGGGGAGGAAGAGACAAAAGAAGGTTATTGAAGGGATAAAGACTCTGAAGGGCCACTGCACACACTGGAAAAATAGAATACAATGTTCATGCCCAGGATGAAAAGCATCCTTAGAAAGACCTGAGTCCCTTGGTTTCACCTCTGATGTCTGTGGACTCCACATAAATAGAAGGTGAGGGCTGAAACAGAGCTGTAGGCAGCATGGCTTAGCATTGAAGGAATGCCCCCAGCTCAGAATCAAGCTACATTGACTGAAAGAGTGGTTTTTTTCTCTTTTTTGGCTCAAGGTATTTAAGAAAATCTCTCTCAAGTCACTGTCTGACCACTGAAACACTGAAACAGACTTTAGAGAACACACACACAACAAGGAATTCAATCTTTGCAAAAATAATTTGGAAAAGCCAATAAACAAATGGATATCAAAATCAATAAAAGTGAACAAACACTGAAAAAGAAGCATCTAATTTCCAGTTACTACACTATAATATTCAAAATCCCAGTTTTCAACAAAAATTATAAGGCATACAGAGAATCAGAAAAGTATAGCTATTCATAGGGGAAAAGATCAACTGAAACAATCAGATGGTGGCAGAATAGGTGAATATCACACCACTCACCCTCTCCCAGGAACAAACTGGAATTACAACTAAAATATAGAGCAAGCAACCCAAATAACCAACTGAAGACTAGCTGAAGAGGAGTCTTATAACAAAGGGTTTACAGAAGAAACCACATCGGGACTGATAGGAAGGGTGGAGATACAAAAAGGGCCAGCCTCTCTCCTAGAGATGGAGGCTGAGAATCCAGAGGGATTCCAGGGATGATTCCCACTGAGAAGTGTGGGGTTTCAACTCCAAGCCAGGCTCCCCATCCCAGAGCACCAGAACCAGGAAGAGGTGCCCACTACGAAAATAACATCTGACTGTGAAAATCAGCAAAGATTTCATCCACTGGGCAGATAGGAATCTACTAGAGTTACAGGCACTCTTTTAAAGGGCCACCACACAGAATCTCATTCACATCCACTCAGTCTGGGCTCCAGCAGAAGAAGGTTGAAGCAGATGAGCATCATGTGAGGAGATTCTGGGGTTTGTGACTCTAAGGAGAGAGCTGAAGGGATCCCTGAGCTGAATCACTTTCCCATATCATAGATGCCATCTTTCTTGGGTAGAGCACTCCCCTCCTTATGGCATCCACCTAAGGGAAAGCAATAGCCCGACATTCTGGACTCCCTCTTGGCCACCCTGCAGATCTTGTACTCTGCTGAAAAGTCAGCTGCCTGGGCCAGGATGCAGAGGGATAGGCAGACTCAGGGGGTGTCAGTGACTAAGTTGTGTGGTTATGGGGTGAGGGCCATTCTCCCCACTTTCCTGTGAACCTGACTGGTACTTCCACCTCACGGGAGATCCCTTAGCCCCACTCTCCAGGGTCCTGGTGGCCCCACCCTCCTGACTCCCCATGTCCCTGCCATGCTGAGATCAGGCTCCTCCCCACAGAATCTGGGGCAGACTTAGTTGAGCGGCTCTAGGGCAAGGTCCATCTTTACCTTGCATGCATGACATTCACATGGCCCAATCTTAGTCTGTTAGGCCTAATAAACTCTGCTAGCCTCACCCAGCTGGCTCCCTGAGACCCCACTACACCACAAAGTTGTGCAAGCCCCCAGAATTTGGAAGCTAGACTTGGCATACCCTAGGACATTTGCTGAGTGGCCTCAGACAAAGTGATGGCACCAAGTTTGAACCTGTATCAGTCTGGTGAACACCACTCACCTCTACCTGGTAACTCACTGAGAACCTACCCCATACAACTCAAGTACTTCCAGAGGCTCTTTCAGTGACTGAGCCTAACAGGCAGCTAGTAGGTGGAGGCAGGCAAAGGCAGATCTTGGTGTGCCTTGGGACTTTTGTCACCGTGCCAGGTGTGGTGAAAGCTGGCCTTGCTGTACAGCTTCCTTCTTCCCACACACACTCAGGCCCAGAAGAGGCAGCCACAAACTGTGGATCACTTTGTAGCTGCAAACAGGTTACCCAGGGCCAGTCACAATGTCAGTCACAGCATCTGACATTGGCTTGTACCAGAGTCCCTCCCAAGAGGCCCCAGAACAAACATACCCAGTGGCCAGCTTCAGGACATTAGAGCAGAATCCAATAAGCTTTACAAACAGTATATCCAAAGATAGATCTAGCAGGCACCAGACCTTCTGAGTTGAATTTTGCTTCCTGTGGTCAGCACCTGTACACCACTTGGTACACCATGGTCACGGTTGACCCTCACAGTCAGCTAGCCTGTGGGTCAAACCCATACATGAATGGGCCAATAGCAATCAAGACTCAATTACAACAAGAGACAAAAAAAAAATTGTGTCCCAAATGAAAGAACAGATCAAAACTCCAGAAAAAGAACTAAGTGAGGAGATAGCCAACATAACAGATGCAGAGTTCAAAACACTGGTAATCAGGATGCTCACAGAAATAGTTGAGTATGGTCACAAAATAGAGGAAGAAGTGAAGGCTATGCAAAGTGCAATAAAGAAAAATATACAGGAAACCAACAGTGAAGGGAAGGAAATGGGGACTCACATCAATGATTTGGAGCAAAAGGAAGAAATAAACATTCAACCAGACAGAATGAAAAAATAAGAATTCAAAAAAAATTAGGAGAGGCTTAGGAACCTCCAGGAAAATTTTAAATGTTCCAGCATCCAAATCATAGGGTGCCAGAAGGAGGAGAGGAAGAGCAACTAATTGAAAACTTATTTGAAAGGGTAATTAAGGAGAACTTCCTAAATTTGGCAAAGGAAATAGACTTCCAGGAAGTCCAGGAAGCTCAGAGAGTCCCAAAGAGGTTGGACCCAAGGAAGCACACACCAAGGCACATCATGATTATATCACCCAAGGTTAAAGATAAGGAGAGAATCTCCTTAAAAGCAGCAAGAGAAAAGGATACAGCTACCTAAATCATGAAAGGGAAGGACCTCCATCCAAGATTACTCTATCCAGCAAAGCTATCATTTAGAATGGAAGGGCAGATAAAGTGCTTCCCAGATAAGGTCAAGTTAAAGGAGTTCATCATCACCAGGTCCTATTATATGAAATGTTAAAGAAAGTTACCTAAGAAAATGAAGATGATCAAAAATATGAACAGTAAAATTTGAACAGAACAAACTCACAACTATCAACAACTGAACCTAAAAACAAAAACAAACCAAGCAAACAACATGAACAGGAACAGAATCACAGACATGGAGATTGCATTGAGGGTTATCAGCAGGGAGGGGGAGGAGAAAGAATAGGGGGAAAGGTGTAGGGGATAAGATGCATAAATGGTAGGTACAAAATGGACAGGAGGAGTTTAAGAACAGTACAGGAAATGGAGAAGCCAAAGAACTTACATGTATGACCCATGGACATGAACTAAGATGGGGGGATGATGGTGGGAGGCAGGGTGCAGGGCAGAGGGGAATAAAGGGAAGGAAAAAATGGGACAACTGTAATAGCGTAATTAATAAACTATATTTAAAAATAAATAAACTCATGTAATCTAACTGCAAAGAATAATAATAAAATACCTACCTAGGAATAAATTTAACCAAGGATATGAAAGACCTGTACTCAGAAAATTATAAGATACTGAAAACAGAAATTGAAAAATATATAAATAAGTGAAAGTATATGCCATGTTCATGGATAGGAAGAATTATCATTAAAATATTCATACTACCCAAAACAATCCATAGATTCAATGCAATTCCTACCAAAGTACCAATGGCATATTTCACAGAACTAGAACAAATATTTCAAAAATTTACATGGAACCACAAAAGACTCCAAATAGCCACAGCAATCTTGAGAAAAAAGAACAAAGTTGGAGGAATCACACTATGTGATGTCAAATTATACTACAAGGCCATTGTAATCAAAATAGTCCTCCCAAAATTCAATGTGTAAATCAATGGAACAGAATAGAGAATCCAGAAATAAACCCACACGTTTATGATCAATTAATATTTTTAATATATTTTGTTGATTATGCTATTACAGTTGTCCCATTACCCTCCTTCATTCCCCTCCACCCTGCACACCCCCTCCCATCCACATTCTCCCCCTTTAGTTCATGTCCATGTGTCATAAATTGTTTGGCTTCTACATTCCCCATACTATTCTTGACCTCCCCCTGTCTATTTTCTACCTATCTATGCTACTTATTCTCTGTACCTTCCCCCCCCCCACCTCAACTCCCCTGTTGCTAACCCTCCATGTGATCTCCATTTTTTCTGTGGTTCTCTTCCTGTTCTAGTTGTTTGCTTAGTTTGTTTTTTTCTTTGTTTTTGTTTTAGGTGTGGTTGTTAATAATTATGAGATTGCTGTCATTTTACTATACATGTTTTTTATCTTCCTTTTCTTAGTTAAGTCCCTTTAACATTTCATAAAATAAGGGGTTGGTGATGATGAACTCCTTTAACTTGACCTTATCTGAGAAGCACTTTGTCTGCCCTTCCATTCTAAATGAAAACTTTGCTGGAAACTTAGAGCAATCTTGGATGTAGGTCCTTGCCTTCCATGACTTGGAATACTTCTTTCCAGCCTCTTCTTGCCTGTAAGATCTCTTTTGAGAAATCAGCTGACAGTCTGATGGGAACTCCTTTGTAGGTAACTGTCTCCTTATCTCTTGCTGCTTCTAGAATTCTCTCCTTTATTTTACTCTTGGCTATTATAATTATGATGTGCCTTGGTGTGTGCTTCCTTGGGTCCCATCTCTTTGGGACTCTCTGAGCTTCCTGGACTTCCTGGAAGTCTATTTCCTTTGCCAGATTGGGGAAGTTCTCCTTTATTATTTGTTCAAATAACTTTTCCACTTGTTGCTCTTCCTCTTCCCCTTCTGGTACCCCTATCATTCAGATGTTGGAACACTTAAAGATGTCCTGGAGATTCCTCAGGCTCTCCTCATTGTTTTGAATTCTTGTTTCTTCATTCTTTTCTGTTTGGTTGTTTCTTTCTTCCTTCTGGTCCACTCCATTGATTTGAGTCCCAGTATTCTTCCCATCACTATTGGTTCCCTGTGCATTTTTCTTCATTTCACTTAATGTAGCCTTCATTTTTTCTTCTATTTTATGACCAAATTCAACCAATTCTGTGAGCATCCTGATCACCAGTGCTTTGAACTGTGCAACCAATAGGTTGGCTATCTCTTTATCACTTAGTTGTATTTGCTGTGAAGCTTTGATCTGTTCTTCCATTTGGACTTTTTTTTTTTGTCTTGTTGTACCTGTTACATATGAGTGGCAGAGCCTTAGGTGTTCACCAGGGTGAGGCAACCCAGTTGCTGGGTTGTGACACTGTATATGTGGGGGCAAGGTCTGAGAGGGAACAATGGCACTTGCTCCACTCTCTGTCAGACTTCAGTCATTTCTGCTGCTTCCCCCAAGCAAACTGGGCCTTTCTGGTGCTGATTCCCATGTGGGTGGGCTCATGCACATTCTAGGACCCCGTGGGTCTCTCCAACGAACTCTCCTGTGAGGCTGGGAGTCTCTCCCTGCGCCTCAACCCCCACAGGTGTTTTCAATCAGTGCCCGGAGGCTCTATTTCCCAGTGCTGTGATCCTGGGTTGCGCGCAGTGCCTCGCTTCACAATCACTGCCTTGCTGGGTCTGTCAGTTGCCACCCCATGCCCAGGGTCTGTCAGCCACCCCCTGCACACCCAGGGTCCACCCGCTGTGGTTCTGCGAATCTGGGATGCCTTACGTGCCTGGTCCCACTGCTCTTTGTGCCACGACCCCTCTCCGCCCAGCTACCTGACTCTGCCCCTCCTACCGGTCTGGATGAACATGTCTATTTTAACTCCTTGGTTTTCCGGCTTCCATACAGTTCAGTTTTCTATCAGTTCTGGTTGTTATTCTATTTCTAAATTGTTGTTGTCCCTATCTTGGTTGTGAGAGGAGGTACAGTGTATCTACCTATGCTTCCATCTTGGCCGAAAGTTCCTGATCAATTAATATTTGACAAAAGTGGCAAGAATATACAATGAAGTAAAGATAATTTATTCAGTAACTGGTGTCAATCAAATTGGACAGATACATGCAAGAAATGAAATTAGACCATCTTCATACACCATACACAGGAATAAACTAAAAACTGGTTAAAGACTTAAGTGTAAGACATGAAACCATAAAAATCCTAGAAGAAAACATAAACAGTAAAAATCTTGGACATTTCTTATAGCAGCATTTTTTCTGGGCAAGGGAAACAAAAGAAAATAATAAACAAATGGAACTACATTGAACTAAAAACATTTTGCATAGTAAAGGAAATTATCAACAAAATAAAAAGACAGCCCAATGAATGGGAGAACATATTCACCAATGATACATCTGATAAGGGGTCAATATCCAAAATTTATAAAGAACTGATACAACTCAACATCAGGGAAAAAAAAAATCCGATTTAAAAATGGGTAAAATGGTGGGGTCCTGACTTGGGCAGTGGACAAACGCAGTGGCTCCCACATTAACTGAGAGGTTGTACTCCCTGCGATTCCACAGAACCCCCACCTTTGCCCTTACCATCATCATAGGCGCCCTGTCCTTCTAGTGTGTCTTCAATCAAAGTGGGCACAATCTATGAACATATCATCCAGGGTAAGTTGTGGAAACACAGTAAGCATAAGTGTAAGGACTAGTTCCTCAGAGGCTCCCATTAAGGCCAGAAGGACCAGGTCCACCCATCAGCTGTTTGCCCAGAGTCAGGGCCTCTGCTTGAGATGATACTCATGTCACCCTCCATGGGCCACTTTTAGCTGCTCTTACAAAATGGCTTCACCTGACAGACTCTTTAACTTCTGCTATATTTGATGTTTAGTCAGTATCATCAGCAAATAAATGTAAATTGTCCTTGAAAAAAATAAAAATAGTCAGAGCACCTGAATAGACATTTCTCCAACGAGGACATAGAGATGGTCCACAGACAAATGAAAAGATGCTCAACGTCACTAATCACCAGAGAAATGCAAATTAAAACCACAATAAGATATCACCTAGCACTTGTCAGAATGGTTATCATCAATAAATCAACTAACAAGTGTTGGTGAGGATGTGGAGAAAAAGGAACCCTGGTGCACACTTGATAGGCATGCATATTGGTGTAGTCACTGTGAAAAGCAGTATGCGGTTTCAAAACTTCATACTAATTTTTTAATCAAAAAATTGAAAAGGGCTCTGACTGGTGTGGCTCAGTGGATTGAGAACCAGCCTGGGAACTGAAAGGTTGCTGGTTTGATTCCCAGTCAGGACACATGCCTGGGTTTCAGGCCAGGTTGGAAGCCTTGTGAGAGACAACCGATATCTCTCACACACTGATGTTTCTGTCTCTTTTTCTCAACTTCCCATTTCTCTAAATGTAAATAAATAAAATCCTTTTTAAAAATTTAAAAAGGGAACTGCTTCATGACTTAGTGATTCCAGTTCTGAGAATATACCTGAAGAAACCTAAAACACTGATTTGAAAGAACATAAGCACCCCTATGTTCATTGCAGCATTACTTACAACAGCCAAGATTTGGAAGCAGCCCAAGTGCCCATCAGTAGACGAGTGAATAAAAAGGCTGTGGTACATTTACTCAATAGAGTACTACTTGGATGTAAAAAAAAGGAAATCTTACCTTTTTCAACAGCATGAACAGACCTGGAGGGTATTATGTTAAGTGAAATAAGCCAGTCAGAGAAAGACACGTACCATATGATTTCAGTTATATGTGAAATCTAATGAACAAAATTAATTAACAAAAAAATAGCAACAAAGGGTGAGATTTTCTCATTTATTTTTATGACCAAATAGTATTCCACTGTGTAAATATACCACTACTTTTGCAACTGGGAGAGGGGAGGTGGGGAAAGATGGAAGAGGGCAAAGGGGGAAAAAAATAGAAACGCCCCTGACTGGTGTGGGTCAGTGGGTTGAAGCACCAGCCTGTGAACCAAAAGCTCACTGATTTAATTCCCAGGCAAGGAAAATGCCTGGGTTGCAGGCCATGTCCTCAGCTGAGGGTATGTGACAGGCAACTGGTCGATGTTTCTCTCACACATTGATGTTTCCCTTCCCCTGTTTCTCCCTCCTTCCCCTTCTCTCTAAAACATAAATAAAATCTTTTAAAAAAATAGAAAGAGACTCACAGATACAGAGAACAGACTGACAGGTGTGATAGGGGAGGGCGGTTGGGAGTCTGGGTGTAATGGTAAAGCAATTAAGAAAAACAACTCAGAAACAGACAACGGTATGGTGATTACCAGAGGGAGAGGGGGCTAAGGGTGGTAGAAGAGAATAAAGGGGGGATAAATGGTGATGGAAGAAGGTTTGATGGGATGGTGAACACACAATGCAAAATACAGATGATGTGTTATAGAATTATGCACCTGAAACCTGTATAATTTAGTTAACCAATGTCACCGCAATAAATTCAATAAAAATAAATGAAAATAATAAAAAAGAAAAGAGAGAAAAGGAAAAAATGGAGTCAAGGACAGATAAAGAGCTTCCCAGACAACAAAAAGTTAAAGGAGTTTATCACCACCAAACCAGAAAAATGTTTTAAAACACACAGAAAACAAATAGTAAAATGGCAGAAGTCATTCCTCAATAGTAACTGTTTTAAATGTAAATAAATTAAATTCCCCAGTCAAATGGTAGAGATTGGCAAAATATATTTTTTAAAATAATAATAGCCCTGGTCGGGTAGCTTAGTTGGTTGGATCATCATCCCATACACCAAAATGTTGCCGGTTCAATTCCCTGTCAGGACATATAACTAGGTTGTGGGTTTGATCCCTAGTTGGGACACATATGGGAGGTGACTGATTGATGTTTCTCTCTCACATCCATGTCTCTCTCTCTCTCTCTCTTTCTCTCTTTCTCTCTCTCTCTCCCTCTCTCCCTCTCTCTCTAAAATCAAGAAGCATATTTACCCTTGGGCAAGGATTTTAAAAATGTTTTAAATATAATAATAATAATTCAACTATATACTGCCTTCAAGAGACTCACTTTACACTCAAGGACACAAACAGGTTAAAAGTAAAAGGAAGAAAAAAGATGTTCCATGAAAACTATAACCACAATAGCTAGGATAGTTATACTAATTTGAAACAAAATAAACTTTAAGTCAAAACTGTTACAACAGACAAATAAAGACATTATGTATTAATAAAAAGGTCAGTTCATCAAGAAGATATAACAATTGCAAACATTTATTCACAAGAGTCTCAAAAATGTTTTTAAAATATTAACAGAATTGAAAAAACAAATAGACAGTTCTACAATAAAGTTAGAGATTTCAACACTCCACTTTCAATAATTAATAAAACATCTAGTCAGAGAATCAATACGGAAAAAGAGGACATGAACAACATTATAAAACAATTAGACCTAACAGATCTACATAGACCATCTAGTAAACAACAGCGAGTACATTCTTCTCTAGGGCACATGGAACATTCTCCAGGATAGACCATATGTTGGGCCACAAAACAAGTTTCAATAAATTTTAAAAGATTGAAATCATATTTTCTCTGACCACAATGGAATGAAGATAGAAATCAATAGCAGAAGGAAAACTGGAAATTTCACAAATATGTGGCAATTAAACAACACAATCTTAAATAACCAATGGTCTAAAGAAGAAATCACAAGGCAATTAGAAAATACTTAGAGACAAACGAATGAAAGCACAGCATACCAAACCTTACAGGTCATAGCAAAAGCAGTGCTTAGAGGGAAATTTATAGCAATCAATGCCTACATTGAAAAAGAAGAAAGACCTCAAAAAATCATCTAACTCTATACCTTAAGGAATTTGAAAAAAAAGAGCTAACTAAACCCAAAGCTAGCAGAAGAAAGGACACAATAGGGATTAGAATGAAAATCATGAAATAGAGGACAGAAAAAAAAATAGAGAGAATCTACAAAACCCAAATTTGGTTCCTTGTAAAAACCAACAAAATTGACAAATTTTTAGCTGGACTGCCTAAAAAAAAACAGTTTAAAAGATTCAGATAACTAAAATCAGAAATTAAAGAATGGACATTACTACTAACTTTACAGAAATAAAAAGCATTATAAGAAAATACTATGGCCCTGACTGCTGTCGCCCAGTGGATTGAGTGCCAACCTGTGAACCAAAGGGTTGCTGGTTCCATTCCCAGTCAGAGCACATGCCTGGGTTGTGGGCCAGGTTCCCAGTTGGGTCTGTGTGAGAGGGAGAGAAACCCTCTTACTCTCAGGGAGAGGGGGGGAGAGAAGATTTCTCTCCCTCTCTTTCTTCCTCCCTTCCCTGCAAAGTTCAAAACACTGGTAATCAGGGGACTCACAGAAATGGTTGAATATGTTTGCAAAGTAGAGGAAAAAGTGAAGGCTATGCAAAATGTAATAAACAAAAATACACAGGGAACCAACAGTGAAGGGAGGGAAACTGGGACTCAGATCAACAATTTGGAGCAGAAGGAAGAAATAAACATTCGACCAGAACAGAATGAAGAAACAAGAATTCAAAAAAATGAGGAGAGGCTTAGGAACCTCTGGGACAACTTTAAACATTTCAACATCTGAATCATTGGGGTGCCAGAAGGAGAAGAGGAAGAGCAAGTAATTGAAAACTTATTTGAAAAAATAATGAATGAGAACTTCCTAAATTTGGCAAAAGAAATAGACTTCCAGGAAGTCCAGGAAACTCAGAAAGTCCCAAAGAGATGGGACCCAAGGAAGCACACACCAAGGCACATCATGATTACATCACCCAAGGTTAAAGATAAGGAGAGAATCTCCTTAAAAGCAGCAAGAGAAAAGGAGACAGCTACCTACAAAGGAGTTCCCATAAGACTATCAGCTGATTTCTCACAAAAAAACCTTGCAGGCAAGAAGGGGCTGGAAAGAAGTATTCAAAATCATGAAAGGCAAGGACAATACATCCAAGATTACTCTATCCAGCAAAGCTATCACTTAGAATGGAAGGACAGATCAAGTACTTCCCAGATAAGGTCAAGTTAAAGGAGTTCATCATCACCAGCCTCTTATTACAAGAAATGTTAAAGGGACTTACTTAAGAAAATGAAGATGATAAAAAATATGAACAGTAAAATGATAACAAACTCATAACTATCAACAACTGAACTTAAAAAAAAAAAAACAAGCAAACAACTAGAACAGGAACAGAATCACAGAAATGGAGGTCACATTGAGGGTTATCAGCAGGGAGGGGGAGGAGAAAGAATGGGGGGAAAGGCATAGGGGATAAGATGCATAAATGGTAGGTACAAAATGGATAGGAGGAGTTTAAAAACAGTATAGGAAATGGAGAAGCCAAGGAACTTATATGTATGACCCGTGGACATGAATTAAGAGCTGAATGCTGGTGGGAGGGGAGTTGCAGAGTAGAGGCAAATAAAGGGGAGAAAAAAATGTGACAACTCTAATAGCATAATCAATAAAATGTACTTAAAAAAAGAATAGTATAGGAAATGTAGTAGCCAAAGAACTAGTATGCATCACCCATGGACATGAACCATGGACATGAACATAATTAATAACATGTTAAAAATGAAAAAAAGAAAGAAAATACTATGAACTATGCCAACAAATTAGATAACCCAGCTAAAATGGATGAATTACTAGAAACACAAATTAATGTGTGAGTCAAGAAGAAATAGAAAATCCAAATACACCTATAATAAGGAGATCGAATCAGTAATCAAAAACCTCTCAACAAAGAAGAACCCAGGACCAGATGGCTTCACTTGTGTATTCTACCAAACATTTAAGGAAGAATTAACACCAATCCTCCAGATTGTCCAAAAAATCAAACAGAAGGGAACACTTGCTAATTCATTCTATGAGACCAGCATTACACAGATACCAAAGCCTGAGAAAGACACTCCAAGAAAACTATAGACTAATATTCCTTATGAATATGGATTAAAAAATCCTCAATAAAATACTAGCAAACTGAAATCAGCAGCATATTAAAATAATTATACACCATAATCAAATGTTATTTCTCCCCAGAATGCAAAAGTGATTCAACACATGAAAGGCAAGCAATGTAAAATACCACATTAGCAGAAGGAGGAGGAAAATCATGATTATTTCAATTGGTGCAGAAAGAGCATTTGACAAAAATCCAACACTCTTTCATGACAAAATAAATAAATAATAAACTAGGAATAGAAGGGCAATTCCTCAACAAGATAAAGGCCATATACATAAAACTCAGAGCTAACATTATACTTAGTGGTGAAAGGCTGAAAGCTTTTCTCCTAAGATCAGTAATAAGACAAGGATGCACACTTTTGTGCTTCTAGTCAACATAATACTAGAGGTTCAAGCCAGAACAATTAGGCTGAAAAAAGAAATAGAAGACATCCAAATTGGAAAGGAAGGGGTAAAACTATCCCTAGTCACAGGTTACAGTCTTCTATGTAGAAAATCCTAAAGAATTCACACACATGCATTCAACCGTAAAAGCTAAAAAATTCAGCAAATTTGAAAATACAAAATCAACACACAAATATCAGCTGTCTTTTTATTCACTTTCAGTGAACAATGCAAAAAAAAGGAAATTTAAATAACAATTCCATTTACAATTGTATCTTTTAAAAAGCCCTCAGGGGGACTTTCAGTCAAAATGAAGGCATAGGCAGACATGGCTCACCTCTTCACACAAGCACATCAAAATTACAACTAAAATATAGAACAACCATCACTCAGAACCATCAAGTTGAGTTGAATGGAAGTCTGACCACTATGGAATTAAAGAAACCACATCCATCCAGGCTGGTAGGAGGGTTGCAAGTGTGGAATGGGCTGGTCCTTCACCCACATGTGGTGGGTAAAAATTCAGGAGGGATATCTCAGGAGTGAGGAGTCCCAGACCCAACCAGTCCCCCCAACCCAGGGTTCCAGAGCCAGGAAGATAAGTCCCCACAACTTCTTGCTGCAAAAACCAGCAGGGATTGAATCAGTGGAAGAAACTTCTGGAGCCCTGAGCAGTTCCTCTTAAGCAGCCCATACAGGGACTCGTCTATACAGACTCACTCCCTCTGAGCTCCAGCACCAGAGTAGCAGCTTGAAAGGCACCAGTAGTATAAAGAAAGAAACTGGAGTGTCTAGCATCAAGGTGAGAAGCAGCCATTGTCTATTTTCTGAGCCCTCTCTCCAGAGGCAGCAAGCTGGTGCCATATCTGAGACCCCATCAACCTGGCTAACACTGTTTGACCTGCCCTGGAGATCCCCAGAGACTTGACCCCACCCAACTCATAGACCCACCCAAACTGCTTTTCCATATGAATGGCTGGTCTTGGCTCTTCACAATTTCCTAAATCCTATCAAACAAGCAACAGCTGGCCTCAGCAAGTCCCAGGCCCAGCACTAGCAGCAGCCAGCCTAGTTTCACAGCTTGACTTAGCCTGGGAATCTCAAGCCCAGCCTAAGTAGCAGCTATCTCAGAATGCTTTATAGCTCAATAAGAGCCGCCCCAGGCAAAAAACAAGGTGGGGGCTGGCATTGGGCTACACCAATCGGGAAATCCCAGGGCCAATGCACCCAGTGGACAGCTACAGACCATATCAGAGCACCACCACCCTGTCCCTGCACAGCTGATCCTACGTGAAGGGCGGAGGTCAGTGGTAAGTGATCAGAGCCAATTCTTGCAGCTGATTGGCCTTGATAAATCCCTCCCATTGATCTGCCAACAGCAACCAAGCCTCAACTACAAGAGGAGACTATACTCAGCCCCCCTGAAGGATGTACCTTGAGGACCCAGTTTGGGTGATAGGGGCTGTGCCACTGGACCCTATAATGCACCTACTACATTAGGCCACACTACCAAGACATGGAGTCAAAGAAGCTCTACCTAATACATAGAAACAAACATAGAAAGGCTCCCAAAATGAGAAGACAAAGAAACATGGCCCAAATGAAAGAACAGATCAAAACTCCAGAAAAAGAGCTAAATGAAATGGAGATAAGCAATCTATCAGGTACAGAGTTCAAAACACTGGTTATAAGAATGCTCAAAGGAACTTAGTGAGGACCTCAACAGCATAAAAAAGATCCAATCAGAAATTAAGGATACACTGATTGCAATAAGCAACAATTTATAGGGAAACAACAGTAGAGTGGATGAAGCTGAGAATCAAATCAATGATATAGAACATAAGGAAGCAAAAAACAACCAATCAGAATAACAAAAAGAAAAAAGAACCCAGCCCTGACTGATGTGACTCAGTGGATTGAGCACTGGCCTGTGAACATAAAGGTTGCTGGTTCACTTCCCTGTCAGGGCACATGCTTGGGTTGTGGCCAGGTCCCCAGCTGGCGAGAGGCAACTGATTGATGTTTCTCTCACATATAGATGATTCTCTCCCTCTCTTTCTCCTTCCCTTCCCCTGTCTCTGAAAATAAATAAAATCTTTGAAAACAAAAAAGAAAAAAGAATCCAAAAAAATGATGACAGTGTAAGCAGCCTCTGGGACAAGATCAAGAAGTCCAACATTTGCATCATAGTGGTGCCAGAAAGAGAAGAGAAAGAGCAAAAAATCTATTTTAAAAATTAAGGAAAGACAGACCTGGCTGGCGTAGCTCAGTGGATTGAGCACGGGCTGCGAACCAAAGTGTCTCAGGTTCGATTCCCAGTCAGGGTACATGCCTGGGTTGCAGGCCATGATCCCCAGCAACTGCACATTGCTGTTTCTCTCTCTCTCTCTCTATCTCCCTCCCTTCTCTCTCTAAAAAAATAAATAAATAAAAATCTTTTTAAAATAAAATAAATAAAATTAAAAATTAAGGAAAGAAAACTTCCCTAATTTGGTGAGGAAATAGACATGCAAATCCAGAAAGCACAGAAAGTCCCAAGCAAGATGGATGCAGAGGTCCACTCCAGGACACATCATAATTAAAAAACCAAAGGCTAAAGATAGAGAATCTTAAAAGCAGTAAGAGAAAAGAAGGTGGTTACCCACAGGGGAATTCCACGAGTGTCAGATGATTTCTCATAAGAACCTTTGCAAGCTAGAGGCAATTGGCAAGAAATATACAAAATCATGAAAAGCAGGGACCTATAGTCAAGATTGCTCTACTCAGCAAAGATATCATTTAGCATTGAAGAGCAGATAAAGAGCTTCCCAGACAAGGAAAAACTAAAGGATTTCATTGTCATCAAACCATTATTATATGAAACGCTAAAGAGATTTATTTAAGAAAAAGAAGGAGATCAAAACTATGAACAATAATATGGCAATAAATACATATATGTTAGCAATTGAATCTAAAAAACAAACTAAGCAAGCAAGAACAGAGACAGAATCATGCATACACAGAGTGTTTTGAGGGTTGCCAGATGGGAGAGGGTTGTGGAGGAATGGGTGAAGAGGTGAGGGGATTAAAAAGTACAAATAGGTAGTTACAGAATAGCCATAGGGATGTACAGTATAGGAAATGGAGTAGCCAAAGAAGTTACATGCATGACCCATGGACATGAACAATGGTGGAGGGATTGCATGTTGGAGTAGGGATTGCTGGTTGGATGCAGGGCAAAAGGGGAAAAAAGGAATAACTGTAATTGCATAATCAATAAAATACAATTTTTTAAAAGCCCTTAGGAATAAATTTAATCAAGGAAGTGCAATACTTGAACATGAAAATCTATAAGACATTGCTGGAAGAAATTAAAGAAGACATAAATAAATGTAAATATATCTTGTATTCATAGATCAGAAGATATGATATTATTAAGAGAACAAAGAAGACAACAATACTACCAAATACAGATTCGATACAATCTCTATCCAACCTCCAACATGTAGTTTGCAGAAATGAAAAAATCCACCTTAACATTCATATGGAATTTCAAGGAGCAGCAAATAGCCGAAACAATCTTGAAAAAGAAAACCAAGGTTGGCGACTTCATACTTACCAATTCAAAACTTACTACAAAGTTACAATGATTTAAAAAAAGAGAGAGAGAGATACTAGCATGAAGACAACATGTAGACCAGTGATTTTCAACAGATGTGCCACAAGAACTTTTAAAACATGCAATATCTGACTACTTAGTCCAGGGCATTGACCTTTTTCCCCTTAGACTGTCAAATAAAAAAAATGACAACATCCAATACAATGATAGCCATCCAACTTGACTGAATCAAAATTATATCTATATTTTATCAGATTTGCAAAAAAGTACATATTTTTAGTGTGTGGCAGATTTTTAGTATTTAGTTTAGTGTATATGAGGTGAAAAGGGTTGAAAATGACTGATATAGACCAATGTAATAGAGCAGAAAACCACATCACTGCCAACCCCAGAACTATGGCAAATTGATTTTTGACAAGGATGCCAAGGCCATTTGATGAGGACAGAACAATCTCTTCACCAATCAGTGATGGAGGACTTACAGCCAAAATGGAGGTGTGGGTGGATACACTTTACTTCCTTGCACAACCAAAAGAAGGACAACAACAATTTTAAAAAAAACAGAACTACCATAAAATCAAACTATATAGAAGTCCAACAACCAAGGAGTTGAAGAAGAAATATTCATCCAGATTGGTAGGAGTGGTGGAGAGGGGCAGCCAGGGCAAGGAGGACATGTGGCAAGGTGGCACCTGGTGGACCTGGCAGTCCCACATTCGCGTGAAGTCAAGAGGAACAACTGGGGAACAATACAGACAGTGCTACCCAGGATCCCAGCATGGGAAAATAAAGCCTCAAAATCTCTGGCTGTAAAAACCTGTGGGGGGCCCTGGCTGGTGTGGCTGAGTGGATTGAGTGCCAGCCTACAAACCAAAGGGTTGCCAGTTCGATTTCCAGTCAGGGCACATACCTGGGTTGCAGGCCAGGTCCCTAGAAGGGGGCGCCTGAGAGGCAACCGCATATTGATGTTTCTCTCCCTCTCTTTCTCCCTCCTTTCCCCTCTCTCTAAAAATAAATAAAAATCTTTTTTAAAAAAAAAACCTGTGGGACCCCTGGCTGGTGTAGCTCAGTGGATTGAGCACGGGCTGCGAACCAAAGTGTCGCAGGTTCGATTCCCAGTCAGAGCACATGCCTGGGTTGCAGGCCATGACCCCCAGCAACTGCACATTGATGTTTCTCTCTCTCTCTCTATCTCCCTCCCTTCCCTCTCTAAAAATAAATAAATAAAATCTTAAAAAAAAACAAACCTGTGGGTATTGAGGTGGCGGGAGAAACTCCCAGCCTCACAGGAGAGTTTGTTGGAGAGACCCACAGTGTCCTAGAACATACACAAACCCAACCACCAGGGAATCAGGACCAGAAGAGCCCAATTTGTTTGTGGGTAGTAGTGGAAGAATTGACTGAAAGTGGGGAGAGAGCCAAGCAAGTGTCATTGTTCCCTCTCTGACCCCTCCCCCACATACAGCATCAAAACACATCAAAGTGGGTTACCCCACCCTGACAAATACCTAAGGCTCTGCCCCCTACAACATAACAGGTGCACTGAGACAAACAAATATATCCCAAATGTAAAAACAAATCAAAACTCCAGAGAAAGAACTAAGCGACGAGGAGATAGCCAACCTACCAGATGCAGAGTTCAAAACACTGGTAATCAGGATGCTCACAGAAATGATTGAGTACAGATGCAAAATAAAGGAAGAAGTGAAGGTTATGCAAAGTGAAATAAATAAAAAAATACAGGGAACCAACAGTGATGGGAAACTGGGACTCATATCAACAATTAGAAACAAAAGGAAGAAATAAACATTCAACCAGAACAGAAAGAAAACACAAGAATTTTAAACACACACACACACACACACACACACACACACACACACATACAAAGAGAGAGGTTTAGGAACCTCTGGGACAAGTTTAAATGTACCAGCATCCAAATCATAGGGGTGCCAGAAGGAGAAATTGAAAACTTATTTGAAAAAATAATGAAAGAAAACTTTCCTAATTTGGTAAAGAAAATAAAGATACATGTCCAAGAAGCACAGAGAGTCCCAAACAAGTTGGACCCAAAAAGGACCACACTAAGAAACATCATAATTCAAATGTCAAAGGTTAAAGATAAGGAGAGAATCTTAAAAGCAACAGGAGAAAAGCAGATAGTTACCTACAAAGGAGTTTCCATAAGACTATCAGCTGATTTCTCAAAAAATAATTTGCAGACCAGAGGGGACTGGCAAGAAGTACTGAAAATGATGAGAAGCAAGGACCTACAACCTAGATTACTCTATCCAGCAAAGCTATCATTTAGAATTGAAGGGCAGATAAAGTGCTTCTCAAACAAGGTAAAGCTAAAGGAGTTCATCATCACCAAGATATTATTGCATGAAATGTCAAAGGGACTTATTTAAGAAAAAGAAGATCAAAGCTATGAACATCAAAATGGCAATAAATTCACAACTATCACAAATTAAATCTAAAAAACAAACTAAGCAAGCAAGCAAACAGAACAGTACCAGAATCGTAGATATGGTGATCATTTGGAGGGTTATCAACTGAGAGGGGGAAGAGGGAGAATGGGAGAAAAGGTGCAAGGATTAAGAAGTACAAATTGGTACATACAGAATAGACACTGGGATGTTAAGAACAGTATAGGAGGAACAGCCAAAGAACTTACATGCATGACCTATAGACATAAACTAAGGCGTGGATTGAGGGAATAGGGGCTGCCAGGTAGAGGGGGGTATGGGGGGGGAAATTGGGACAACTATAATAGCATAATCAATAAAATATATATATTTTTTTAAAGATTTTATTTGTTTATTTTTAGAGAGGGAAGGGAGGGAGAAGGAGAGAGAGAGAGAAACATCAATGTGCAGTTACTGGGGGCCATGGCCTGCAACCCAGGCATGTGCCCTGACTGGGAATCGAACCTGCAACACTGGTTCGCAGCCCACGCTCAATCCACTGAGCTACGCCAGCCAGGGCAATAAAATATATTTTTAAAAAACTCTACGGAGCAATAATCTAGTAAAAAGAATGAGAGAGTATTTGTAAATTATACACCTGATCAGGGTTTCATATATAAAATGTATAAAGAACTCCTACTACTCAACAACAAAAAGACAACTCAATTTTAAAATCAGCAAAGGATTTCAATATACATTTTCCATAGGAAAAATGAAAATAAACGATAAGCACACGAAAACATGCTCGAAATTATTAGCTATTAGGGAAATGCAAACCAAAACCACAATGAGGTATCACTTCACCCCTACTAGGATGGCTATAATTTCTTTTTTTAATTCAGAAAAATGGTAAGTGTTGGCAAAGATGGGGAGAAATTGAAACCCTCATAAAATGTAATGGAGTTGTGCAATGATGTAGCTGCCATGGAAAGCACTTTGATAATTCCTCAAAAAGTTAAACATAGAATTACCATCTATAACCCAGCAATTCCACTCCTAGGCATATACCCAAAAGACTTAAGTGCAGGTTGGGGATTTAATGTTTCTTCACATATTGACACCTTAATTCCTCAATGTGATGGTATTTGTATATGGGGCCCTTGGGAGATAGTTGCAATTAAATGAGGTCATAAAGGTGGGGTTTCAATCTAGTAGAATGGGTGACCTCATAAGAAAAGAAAGAAAAAGGGATCTCCCTCTCCCTCTCCCCTCCCTCCCTCTACTTCCCTCCCTCCCTCCCCTCACCCTTCCTCCTGTCCCCCGCTCACATGGGTCCACTGAGGAAAGGCCATGTGAACACACAGTGAGAAGGTGGAAGGGGGCCATCTGCAAGCCAGAGAGTTCTTATCAAAAAACTAGTCAGCCAGCACCTAGATCTTGGACTTAGCCTCCAGGCTGTGAGAAAATGAATGTCTGATGTCCATAGTATTTTGTTACGACAACCCATTCCAATACTTGTATATGAATGTTCTTTTGTTTTAAATATTTATAAAGATTTTATTCATTTATTTTTAGAGAGAGAGGAAGAGAGGGAGAAAAAAATTGATGTGTGAGAAAAACACTTGGTTGTCTCTCAAGGACTGGCCCACAACCAGGAATGTGCACTGATTAGGAGTCGAACCAGTGACCTTTTGGTTCACAGGCTGGCACTCAATTCACTGAGCCACACTAGCCAGGGTGTGTATGGGGATGTTCTTAGCAATATATTATTCACAATAGCCAAAAAGTGAAAACAACCCAAATGTTCATCATCTAACGAAGGAATAAACAAAATGTGGTATATCCATACAATAAAATATTATTAAGCTTTGAAAAAGAATGAAGTCATTAACAAGCAAAATAGAGACAGACTCATAGTTAGAGAGCAGGCTGACTGCTCTGGGGGTTGGAGGTAGGGAATGGAGGGATTGAGCCAAAGAGAGAAAAAAGAGAAAGAACTTACGGACACAAACAACAGTATAATGATTGCCGGGGTGGTGGAAATGGCAGAGGGCATGGGTGGGGCAGGTAGGAGTGGGTAAATGGCAATGGAAAAAATACAATAAAATCTTTTAAATGAAAGGAAAAAGTGAATGAAGTTCTGATACATGCTACCACATGGATAAACCTTGAAAGCATTACACCCAGTGAGAGAAGCCAGATATAAAAGGACATATATTGTATGGTTCCATTTATATGAAATATCTAGAAGGGGCAAATTCACAGAGACAGAAAGTAAAAATACAGGTTACCAGGTGCTGGCAGTGTTGGGAAATGAGGAATTATTGTTTAATGGATACAGAGTTTCTGTTTAGGGTGATGAAAAAGTTTTACAAATAATGGTGATGATTGCACAACATTGTCAATTTAATTAATACCACTAAATTATACACTCAAAATAGTTAAAATTTAAAATATTATTATTTATATATAATAAATAATATACAAATAATTATTTATATATTGTTTATATAATATAATATATAATATATAAATAATATCTATTATGTATATAAAAATATATATTTACCACCATAGAGAGAAAAAGAGAGGGGGAAGGAAGGAGGAAGGATGGGAAGAAGAGTGGGAAGGAGGGAGGGAAGGTGAGAAGAAGTTGAGGAGGGATTGAGGAAAAGGGAGGAAAAGAGAGAATACAACAAAAATCCTGCAGCTCGGAATCATACTCACAGAAACAAAAAATACTCCCAGGGAGGGACCCTCTTGGGGCACGAGCGCTGAGGATGCAGGTGAGCAGCAGGCCCATGGGACATGCCCAGGGGTGCCCTGCCTAGAGCCCTCAGCCCAGCGGGGTTTGCCTGCTGCTAGCAAGCTCCTGGCGTGAGAACAGCTTCCCACCTGAACTTTGTCCTTCCATCTTTCTTCTCTGCCTGGGGCTCTCTGACACCAGAGAGCCTGCCGGGTGCCACCCAGAAATGCAAGGGATTTGATGACCCCAGGCACAGCCACCCATTAGAGAGTAAGTGTCTTGGCCTCCCAGAAAATGCCCTACACTTAATTAAAAGTAAATAAAAGTAGAAATTCATTTCTTCAGTTGCCATAGCCACATTTCTAGTGACCCGCATGTGGCCAGAGGCTAGCATGCTGCGCACAGTAGATTTAGGATATCCCCTTCACTGCAGAATGTTCTATTGGGGTCCCCAGGAAACTGGACCCCAGCTGCCTGCTCACGAGCACATCTTTTGTTGGCTTTTCTCCCTTCCCTGTCTCCCTCTCACTGCAACCTTCCTGTGCATCCTGGGGTCTCCTCCAGAGCAAAAGACCTACACCCAAGTCACTGTCTCAAGATCTGCTTTCAAGGGAACATAAATCAATGCTTTGGTGACATGAGTAAGAAGACAGATGGGGTGATTTGGTCACCACCACCTGAACCCCTGAAGTAGCTGAGGGACTGTGTTCCTGACCTGTCCTGACTTCAGGTGAGAGATGACAGGTGGAGGAACCCCCAGAGGCCAATAAGCAGGAAGACCCGGGTGTGAGCAGCCTGGCCCCTCAGTCTCTAAGTGATGGCAGTGGGGGTCAGAGTCCCTGGTTGTCCCTTTTCCCCGCCTATGCAAACGTCCCAACCCTGACTGCGGCACAGGCGCTGCACCCCGCGCAGCAAGGGACGGGAATCCCTTCCTACAGGGACCTCTGTATTCCCAACGAGGACCTGGAGGCTCAGAGAGGAGAGGCAATTCCTTGAAGACCACACAGCTGCTGAGGAACTGAGCTGGTTCCCAAGGCCTGGTCCCCTGATACCTAGGCCCTCACCGTTCCCAACCTTCAGGGATGACTTGGGGACCTTGGGAGTTTGGGGAAATGCAGGTTCAAGGCTGTCTAAACCAGAGGGGCTGGCACCTCCCAGCTGGGGATCATCTGCAGGGCCTCAGAGCAGCTGGCGCCCCTTCCCTGGTGAGTACCCTTCATTCGGCTAAAAGGAACTTGGCTCTAGTGGCCCTGAGAGGCTGCTTCAAGGAGGGAGCAGTCGGCAGAGTGACAGGGAATAGGGGGACATCCTGGGACAGAGGGTTTTGGCCATCTCACCCTTTGCCCCTACATTCCCTCATTCCCTGGAGTCTCCCGAAGTGGGACTGGACCAGCTGGCAGTCAGAGAGCTCGGAGCTCTGAGCATTGTCCTGGGGCACTGTCAAAATTAAATTAACATTTTTTCCATTTCTCCTTTATTGCAAGCATATTGAATGCTGTTGCACAAACTCCATTTCTCTGCTGGCTCTTTCACCCCCTGGTTCTCAGCCTGGGCTCCCAGGGCAGGCCTGGCAAAGGGTGAGGAGACAGGTCTCACGCCACCTCCCCAGCTAACCCCTCAAAAGCCCTATTGCCCTAGAGATGGAGCTAAGTGCCAGCCCCAGGCACAGGGGTCCCCCCGACCACCTACTCTCCTCCTCTGCCTGTCAGCCCTCCTGACTCCAGGGCCCCACCCCTCTTTGCCCCTCTCCCATAGTGTTAGAAATCCCAAAGGAGAAAAAGTCCCCACACCCACCAGCCCATGGCAAAAATGCTCAGAATCAGACATCAGGGCACAGAGCTGGGAGTGCAGCTGGGATCCTGACTGCATCACCTCACCAGAGTCCCCACTGAGGGCTAAGACTCTGCTGGGATCATTCATTCAGACAGTCAGAGGTTCATGTCGAGCACTCCCCCTACTTCAGGCCAGTGGAGACACCCAGAAGGATCATGCACAGAGTTTGCCCTCGAGTGGGGGTGGGGAGGTACAGCAAGGCAGCGATGGCACACAGCATGGTAAGAACAGGGTTCTGGAGGCCATCACCAAGGAGGGGACCTAAGAGTTCAGCTGGCAGTTTGTTGAGTTGAGAAAAAGAAGGTGTGTTCCGGGCAGAAGAAATGGCTGGTAAAAGATTAGAAGAAAGAATCAGTGCGGTGTGATGGGGGGTGATGAACAACAGGGGAAGGCGAACAGAACATAGGATGATGGTGTTGGACCTGGGTCAGGCTGGAGGGGAGGTCAAGGACCTGGCCACAGAGGGCTCTGAGGGTTCATGGGCAGGGGGAGCCAGGGAAGGACATTGAGTTGGGGAGCGGCAGAGTCAGGTCTGCATTTGCAGGAGCTCCCTCTGGCTCCCCCGTGGAAGGCCAGCTGCTGGGGCAGAGACCAGTGATGTGGATGTTGCAATAGTCCTGGCCAGCTAGGATGAGCTCAGAATGAAGGCAACAGCAGTGGGGAGAGAATAAAGTCAAGGAATCGCATGGATCGACTTTGGTGGACCAACAGGACCAAGGGTGAGGGAGAGGGAGGAGTCCAGGTGCTGCTTACATCTGTCTCCAGGAATCAGGTAGGTGGTACAGACCTTTGCAGAGAGGAGGAGCACTAGGGAGGGGCCGGGCTGGGGGAGCACAGACAGCTGAGTGTGAGGATCTGTGGGCCACCCAGCTGGGCTCGTCAATTTGATTCTAGACGTGCGTGCCTGGAGCCCTGAGGAGGGAAGGGCTGGCCATCCTATCTGGGAACCGCCGGGGCAATCCTCAGCCGCAGTGTCTGGTAATCAGCCACTAGCCCAGGGAGAGGATGGCGAGAAGAGAAGAGGACCTGGGACAGCCACCAGCACAAGGAGAGGCTCAGAGGGAGGCTCTGGGGGAGGCAGGAGGAGACCAGGGCCAGCAGGGATGCATAACAGGTGGGTCGGTTACAGCAGGCTTTGGGGGCAGCAGGGAGGAGCAGTCATACTTAGTGACAAGAGCTCCAGCACCCATCCCTCCATCTGTGGAGGACCGGGGACAGAAACTGGACTGGAGAGAGTTCCGGAGAGAATGGGTAGTGAGAAAGTAGGGAATGGGAAGTGTAGACAACGCTGGAGAAATCTGGCTATGGACAGATGAAGAAAGCTGGGGTAGGGGGTGAAGAGATTTTTCATTTTAAGATTGGAGGGAACTGAGTGCAGCGACATGCTAAAGGCTAGGAAATGTTTGCAGACGGGAGAGCAGGAATGCCGGCTGTGGTGAGGTCTCTGTGTCCAGAGGACATGGAGCACTTGGTGGACGGCTTTCGGATGAGTGCTTGAGCAGGCACAGATGGCGGGAGCCGGCTCAAGAGCCATGCAGGCCCCTTCATGTTGGGGACCGGAGGGAATCCAAGGCGAGCTGAGCAGAGGGGTTTTGTAGATGGGGGCAGGATAGAGCAGGAGTCTCCATGGGACAGCTTATGTGCCTGGAGTGAATGGGGGAGCAGAAGGAGGTCCTCTACCACCTGTGCTCCTGACGCTTCCACCCTCCCCATCATCCAAGAGCACATGGAATGTTGGGAGTGGGCTGGAACAGGCACTGCTGGCTGCATGGGGAGGGGCAGGAGTGCGGGGCTGCAAACGGCCTCAGGCTGGAAGCCGGGGCCCAAGCCCTGCCCAACCCTACCTTGGACTCTGCATGCGACCAGGAGCAGACCACCTTGGAGCCCCCACTTTCCCTGCAGAATGGGGATTTGGTGTCAACATGCTGTCGGAGGGGTACGATGTGGCATTCCATGAATCTTGCGTTTCAGACCTGTGGAATTCCGAGAAGTCAATACTGTATAATTCCAGACTCCTAAAATTCTGTAACATAATTTCTGTATTGCCACCAGGGATGGGTCCAGCAGACATCTCTCCCCTCGAAATTGCTCTGTCTGCCCATCCCAGCTGCCAGCTCTCCTTTCCTCCCTTCTCCCCATCCACTCTGGGCACAGCCAGCCTCCAACACAGCCCAAGTGAGCACTTGGCAGGCGGGGCCGTGATTCATGCCCCTCCAGCAGGCTTCGTGGCTAGCCCGCCGGCCAGAGTATGCAAGACATTCTTGGCCTCGCCTTGCTCTCAGGATTAGAGGAGCGGGGGCGGCTGGGGCTGGGGGAGACAGTGTTCTCTGTCCTCAGCCAGGCACGGGGCATCCAGGCACGAGCAAGCCTTAAGTGGCCGCCAAGCTGGCCTCGGGGGAACATCATCCCATAAACCAAGGCCATGTCTGAGACCCAGACATCGGGGTTGGGTGGGGACATTCAACAAAGGCCGCCACCTGCTCCATGTCCAGGGAACGAGGAAGGGCCAGGAGTCCGGGGCAGGCGAGGCTGCTCACCCCAACCCCCGGCCCTATTTCCCTTCCTCCCTGTGGGAGCCTGGCCCACCTCATCTCCACTGTCCAGATCCCAGGCTCGGCTGAGAGCATGAAACCGACTCCTGGACAGGCAAGGTGCAGAAGAGCTCACGTGCCTCCGATCTCTCTGCAGGTCCTTCCCATGTTTCCCCCCACCCAATGCCTTCACCCTCAGACCATCACTTCAGCGTGAGATATGCCTCCGTAAAAGCAAGCCCCACCAGCCAGAGCTGTGTACACACACACAGAGATGTGCTGACACGCATGCGTGCACATGGAGACACACACTGGTGCATGCAAACATCTATGCACTTTGCAGCCAGTACCCCAGGGCAGGGCCTTGCCCTCTCAGACCATCATCCTAGACCAGGGCTGTGTCTCCCCCATCAGACCAGAGTCCCCGGCTCTTGTCTTTCCCTAAGGGGGGACAGGAGAGGGTGACATGGGGACCTTGCGTGGCCCAGAGAACAGAGATGGAGGATGGCAACAGGTGCAGGCTCACCTGGTCCCTGGAGGAATCTATATGCCAAGGACACATATAAATAGTTTCAGACTAAGGGCAAGAGGCCTGGGCTAGACCGGTCACTGAGGGGAAGCTTCCTGGTGAGGTGACTGTGAAGAACAGGCGCTGGGCCTGGGGCAGGGAAGGCAGAGCCCATGCAGCTAGCAGCAGTTTTGCATCTGGTGGGGGCAGTTCTCCCTACCCCCCCCACACACACGCACGGCTGCAGCGGAACCCTGAGCAATGCCTCATGAACCTTCTCCAGGCCTTGAGGGTGCTGCCCTGGAGGCAGTCTTCACCCCAGACCCGGGGCTCTGGGGCTCTGCGGGGACAGAGAAAAGGTCTCGAGCGTTTGGGCAGCCCACCTGAATTTACTGCTGACCCTCCCTCCCCTGCCTCCCCGTTACTCAACCTTTCTGAAGCAGGTTTGCCCATTTAATTATGGAGAACAGGGACAGTAACCCCTACATCAGGGGTCCTTGTGGTTAGCGAGATCACATTTGTGAGGACCCCCGGGGTGCTCTTTCCCTTGGTCAGTCACAGGTAACCCCAGGTGACAACAGGGTAAGACGCAAGAACAGCTACTGCAAGTCCAGCCTGTTCCTCGCCCCACATCCGGCACCAAGTCCCCCGGAAAGCACCAAGACAATGCAGAGTGGTGGGGCAGAGGGAGAGTGGCTGGCCTTGGGAGGATAGCCTCAGAGGCCCTTGGGGGAGGACAGGGCCCCCTCCACCAGTAACTGGAATCCCTGGCACCTCTGGGCTTCCACAGGAGTCCGTTTTCTCTCCAGAGGCTCATGGTGCGCCGTCCAAAACAGAGGCCCCGATTTCATGGCCCCAAGCCCCTGCCGGATAGAGAAGGGAAGGGGGTCCTCAGCCCCTCCCAAGTAGGGATGAAGAAGCAACAGAGGCCAGACGGGACAGGGCATGCTTCCAGCCCCAGTTAATTTCTGAGTTCAGTTCTGAGACCTCTCCCCACGGGGGCACCCGGCCAAGCCCCTCCGAGGCTGGGCCAGATCCGGAGGACAGCTCGGCCCAGGGACAGAGCTCGCTCCCTTTTCAGTCCTTAAAAGTCCATTGGACTGAGTGCCTTTCCCTGGTGGAGGAGCCCACGCGTGCAGGGGCTGCATTCCCAACGTGCCATGGAGGGGGAGCCTACCAGAGGTCTCCCCAGAAAACACCTGGCCCCAGGCCAGACCCTAGGTAGGGACCACAGCACCAGGTCCTCCGGTGGTGGGGCGGGGCGGGGTAAGAGGGGCTCTGCGGTGAGGGTGGGGCTCAATAAGAGGGAGGAGGACAGTGAAGTAAAGGGGCTCAGAGAGAGGAAAGAGGCTCCGGGGACTCGCTGAAGGGGAGGGACAGGCCTCCTGAGGGGCCTCAGCAGAGCGGTACACATGGAGCTTGCGGCAAGAGACCCTCCTTCTCATCAGGCTTCCCCTTGTCGGGCTCTGGGGCGCAGCTCTCACTGGTTGCTGTCCCTAGGCCACACCCTCTGGCCTCCTGCCTGCCTGGGCCTGACCATACCACCTTGTCCCCGTCCGTCCTGGGCTTCAGTGAAATCCAGGACAGATGGCTCAAGGTCGGAGCCCTCTCCGAGGACATCTAGAAAAGATCCTGGGCAGTCAAGCAAGTGGGATTTGGGGTCCAGGCCCGGTTTGGGCTCTGGTGCCAGGCAGTTAGCCACAGGGACCCCTCCCTGGAATTGCCCTGGGGAGGGAGGGGACACAGGCTGAGAATCGGATCCACACACACAGAGACCCAAGCTACTGTGGTTCAGCTCTGGCTGTGAGCTAGCCCTGGGGGCAGTAGTCAGCTCCTTCTGGCAGCCCAAGGAAACCTGCCTAGAAGAGGAGCCATGACCACTGGGCTGGGCTTGAAGGAGGAGGAGGGCAACCAGGGGCAACCAGGGGGGCTGTCCAGGGGCAGGTGTGTGGCAGGTGGGGCAGGGAGAAGGACACGGTAGGGCTGAAGAAGTGGATGGGCACTGTCACGTACAGCCTGGCGAGTGTTGCCAAGAGGGTAGGATTTCATCTAAGAAGCAGTAACAGGGAATACACAGAGGTGTGTAGGCAGGGGAGGGGTTGCCTGGGAGAGGGACCCCGGTGCTGATATTCTCCCTGTGGAGCAGGACAAGAAAGAGGGGGCTGCTGGGAGCTGTTCACCTCAGGGTTTCCCCTCTGCCTCCTCAAGCCGAGGGAACTTCTGGATGCCACACCCCCCACCCCACCACACACACACACAGTTCAACCATGGGGATGCACTATAAAGGGGGGGATGGTGTGGCTCATGCCGTCATCCTCAGGCTCTGTGGAGATCAAGGGTGACACAGGCTCCCAGGCCCCAAGCCCATAAACCCACAGGGGTGGTGGGTCAGAGCAGCACCCACCCGTCCCCACCCTTCTCACCACCCACCACCCAGGAATGCAAGTTGCCCTGGAAATACTGTTTAGGTACAAACACTTCTGCAGGAGATATCCTGGGAGGAAAGGGTAGGAGCAGGCCCTCTGGAGAGAGGCCAGGCAGGGGCGGGGTTGGAGAGACCCCTCCTGGTTACCATGTGGCCCTGGTCCCTGGGGATGGGCAGGCCAGGGCTAAATCTGCCTTTCCCATGGCCCAAAGGGAGAGCTAGGGGTGGAAGGAAGAGTGACAGAAAAGGGGCAAAGGGCAAAGGAGAGCCGAGGACCAGGGCCCAAGGACAGGATTGCACACTCTGCTCTGCTACTGGATCTGGACCTCAGTTTCTCTGTCTGTAAGCTGAGCACATGTTCCCCGCGGCTCCTTCCACTCTGGTTGTCCACCTCTCATGCTCTCTGCTGCTGTCAAGGCCTCCCCCATGGGGAGCGGGACCATGGGCCCAGCCCGCTCAGCCCCTCGCTAAAGCTTCTCTCTACTATCCACGTCTCTCCTCCTCATAGCCAGTGTGAGAGAGAGCAGCTGGTTGGGTCTATGGGGGTGCCACCAGGGGGCCAGAGCTGAGAAAATACCCTGGAAGGGCAGGGTGGAGAGGATTTGGAAATTTTTAGAACCTTGACAGCTGGAGCCCCGTGAGTCAGTGGGGCAGATGGAAGTGATTAGGGACTGGCAGGAGCAGCGGTGGGGCGGAGACAGGAACAAAGTGCGGGGAGCTTGAAGCTCAGCGCCTGGCGGGTGGCTTCCTCCCAGACTCGAAGCCGCAGAGGCCCGTGGCTGCTGTGCATGTTCAGGGGCACCCAGTCAGGCTGTGCGACCAGGCTGACGTGCTGGGAGACCCGGAGTCTAGAGGCGGGAACCCCAGGGAAGGGAGAAGACCCCAGGCAGGAGAGAGACACGGGATTCGGGGCCACGCCTCCTGCTACTGGCTCCATTCTATTTTCTGTCCAGATAGGAGAGGTTCTCAGAGCCTGCCCCTGGTGTCCACTTCCCCTTCTAGAAGGTCCTAGGACCACCCCCCAGTAGTAATGCAGACAGTCCTCGGACAACCCAATCAGACACCCCACCTTGGGAAGCTACTCTGTGTCCCTCAAATGGTGTCTCATCTCTGGGGCAGGGGAAAGCAAAGAACAAGCCACTTTCCAAAGAATTCCATTGTAAACCATTTATCAAGTCCCTCCTGGGCAAGGCCCATGCTAGGTTCTGAGGATTTGGAGAACAGCCTACTGAATTCCTGCCCTTGAGAAGTATCCAGTCAAGCAGGAGAGACTGTTTGTCACACGTGGCCATGGAGAATCAGGGTGCCTGAAAATGACCCAGCAGAGCACATGCGGCGGCTCACAGGGCAGGGAGGCTGTGAGGTGAGGGCGGTGGAGAGCAGGGCCTGGGCCTGGAGAGGCTGGGGAGGAGGGTCCTCGAGGTAGGAGGGAGGCCAGGTGGAAGGCCAGGAGCGCACTGCACCCACTGCTCAGCCATTCAGACTGATGAGCAGGGAAGCCCCTGTCTCCGTGGAGCAGTGCGGTGGGAGCCAAATCAGAGTAGACAGAGGCGCCGGGACAAGAAGAGGAAGTGAAGGTGACCAGAGCCCAGCTACAGGGGTGGGACATGCCTGACAGAGGTGAGTCCTGAGGGGGAAGGGTTTGGAAGGCAGGGGACACACACACACACACACACACACACACACACACACAGCCTGGCCTGGGGCCCGGGGCCCAACCCGAGCAGCAGCAGCCACGTCAGCCAACCGCAGAGCCTCCCCACAGACCAGCCAGCAAACCTGCAAATCACTGCAGCACTCAAATGTGAGCGTGGCTGCGGGCACCACACCTGGCCTTTCCTGGAGCATCTCATGGTTCCATTTCTTCTCCACCACCACCACCCCATCCTCTCGGTGTCCAGCCCATGTTTACTGATGGCTGTTCTGTTCCAGGGCCCTGCTGGGCTCTGTGGCACACAGGTACCAGCCTATGGAGGGAGACAGACAGAGGGTCCTGGGAGCCATGGCTGACATCTAGAAGGAGGGAGCATCCAACCGAGGAGGTGAGGACCCTACGGTAAAGAAGTGGCTATGGAGGTGAGTTTGCTATAAGGAGCGGGAGTTTGCCAGGCAGGCCAGGGTGAGCAGCTGCATGGGCACAGAGATGGTGACTACAGGGGGCCTCACGAGGGTGCGAGGCAGACCCAAGGAGCGAGCAGAGGTGGACGATGTCAGGTCATCGGCACTGTAGGCCTGGAGGCCACGGGGGTTATCCAAAGGTTTAAGCAGGGAGGATCTATGTCATAGAAAGGCCACCCTGGTAGACCATGAGCAGGTCAGCATAAACCCCCAAACTTACTGGCCACACGTGAAGAAGAGGGGACAGGCACAAGTGGGGCTTAGGAGGTAAAACACAGGATTTGGTAACAGCGTGTAGGGAGTGGAGGGAGGTAGGAGGCATCTGGGAAGCAGGGAGGGCAGAGGTGCTGCAGGTAGGGATGGAGGCAGATGATTTGGTAGCATCACTTAGCCTCCCTCGAATGCAGCAGCTTTGCAGTATCTGGGACATCTCAGTCAGCGGTGATATCCACAAGGACCATCAGCACAGACCTAGAAACAGAAGTCTTTAACGAGGATGAAGGATGTTAAACAAAAGGCTGGGGAGCTCACGATGTTCTCGTGGATACGATGGGGAGACACTGGAGGCTCTAAGCAGGAAAGTGGCACAACAACGTTTAGGAGAATTATTTGGGCAGCAGGGTGGAGGCCGGGGCAAAAAAAGACTGGAGGCAGGGAGACCGGGGATGAGGGTGAAACGTCCCCTCAGAGGCCAGGCCCCCAGGGGTGACCAGGACAGGAGAAGGGGCTGTAGAGCAGGCCCTGGGAAGCTGCTGGCCTAGGCTCACCAGTCGCAGGGGATGTCACTTTCTACATAAGTGGTGTCTTGACAAGATGGGTCCTAAGTTATGTGTACGCTGGTGCTTTATGTCAAATCCTATTTTAAATGATTCAATCCAAAACTGAAACTAAGAAAACAATTCCACTTACAATAACATTAAAAAAAAGAATAAAACACTTAGGAATAAACTTAATGAAAGAAGTACAAAGCTTGTACAACAAAAGCCGAGCATCACTGAAAGAAAGTAAAGATATAAATAAATGAAAAGACATTCTACGTTCATGAACTGGAAGACTGAGTATTGTCAAGACGACGACGCTACCAAAAACAGACTCGATGTGATCCCTGTCGTAATCCCAGTGGCTCTTCTTTCACAGAAAGAGAAAAATTCATCTTCAATTCGTATAGAATTTCACGGGGCCCAGAATAGCCAAAACCATCTTGAAAAAAAAAAAAGCAAATCAGAGGACTCACACTTTCTGATTTTAAAACTTATGGCAAAGCTACAGTAATCAAGATGGTGTGATACGGGCATAATGATGGACATACCGCTTGGTGGAGTAGAACTGAGCAATAAGCCATTGCACTCATGGTCATTCAGTGGGGAGAGAAGAGTCTTTTCCACAAATGGCACTGGGACAAATGGATGCCCACATGCAAAAGAGTGAAGTTGGACCCCTGCCTCACACCGTATACAAAAATTAACTTATTGCAAAATAGACTTGAAGACCTAAGTGTAGGAGCTAAACTATAAAACCCTCAGAGGAAAACACAGGGGTAAACTTCATGGCCTCAGATTTGGCAATGGTTTCTTAGATATGACACCAAAATCACAAGTAACAAAGGACAAAAATAGATAAATTGGACTTCGTCAAAATTAAAAGCTTTTATTTCAAAGGACACTATCAAGAAAGTGAAAAGACAGCTCACAAAATATTTGTAAACATGTCTCAAATGACTGAAGAGACTGTTGTGTGAGACTCCTCTTAGAAACGTCTCTAGGGCGGGCATGGGAGGGAGAGACCCTTCCCCATAGTAAGTGTCCTGCCCTTCGTGGAGTAAATTTGCCCAACGGGGATCTGCCCGTATAGGAAATCAGGAAAATGAGAGTTGGGGGAGGGTGGGAAGAAGCAGGGACCCTTGCCCCCAGGGCAGTCACAGTTCTCTGGGAACTGGCTCTCGAATTCTCCAAATTCTCCCATATTAATTTTAGAACAAGTCCTCGAAACCCGAGGAGTCTGGGGGATGACCCGGCGCCAGTTTGGGCAGCTCTCAGAAAGGGGACAGCGTGAAGGAGAGGCTGTCTGGCCTGGCCTCCCGTCCCAGCCAGGCCTCGTACTCGGGAAGGTCACGAGAGGCACGAGCCAGGGCCAAGCCCCGTGCAGGGCGTGGGCCCAGGCCACGGGCCAGAAGGTCCGGGGGCCTGAGGTCTCAGTTCCCACTGACATCAGTACAAGGTGTCAGGGGGCCTGAATCATCGGGGCCGGGGCCCGGGGCCAGCCCTCTCCCAGAGGGAGAGCATAGCAGAGGTATGAGGCAGCCTCAACCAGGCAGGCGGCCCTGGGCTGGGCTGGACACGGTGACTGTTTTATAGAATTAGCAAGTGGGACCTGCCACGGGGGGGTGGGGGGGGGTGGAGATGTCATCGTCCTGGATTCCAACAGGCGCCCCCCCCAACGCCCAACCACTTCTGATTCACAAAATTAATTCCAACGGCTACAGAGAGGGGCCTGTCAGCAGGGCCAGAGGGTCATAAACACGAGGAATATTAATAGCTCCAGCCAGGCCGCCTGGGGGGCTGGGGGGCCTGCCAGAGGGACTGACTTATTTAGTCTCCTCATTAATGATGTGGAAAGAGGAGAGTTTACCCAAGCCTGGGGCGGATGCTGACCTACATCAGGGCAGGGATCGCCCTAGCTGAGGACAGGCTGTGGGGGTCGGGGCTCCTTTTCCCCCAGAGAGGATTCCTCTCTGCCCGACCAGTGTGCCCTTGGCCCCATAGCCCAGCCAGGTGTGAGTAGGTACACCAGTGAGTGCTCCAGCTGGTGAGGATGGCTCTCCTTTCTGCACAGGGAGCTCAGAGGTGATTCACACGTGTGCGCACACGAACACACACACACACACACATTTGTACGTGTCTGACAACAGGGCAAGCTGTGCCTCCTCTCTCTCCGGCCAGGTGGGGCCAACCTGGACATGTGGGACCAAGCTGGGGTACAGAATGTCTAGACGCTTCAGAGGTACATGCTGACCAGGTGAGGATAGGATCCTTCCTGAACAGGGCCCCTAGCCCTTCCTCCCAACCTCATCCTGCAGTTAATCCAGTCTCAGGATCCTCACACCTGAGAGCACGAGACAACCCTATTTGCACACGTGCACGCACGTGCATGTCTCGCTCCTTCTCTGATACCCACTCCCCACACACTTAACCGGGCCCCCTCTATGCATAGCCCATCCATCTAAAGGGAACAGAAATCAGTGCAGCAGGTGCACTCCGCCCCCTCCAAGACCCTGGGTCCTGAGAACATTATCCCAAATAGACCTCAGGGCCCTAGCATCAGAGGTCACGGGCAAAGGAGTTTGTGAAGACAGGCTGCTGGGGAAGGGTTTGCAGAGAATGGGTTCAGAGTCATGCCCAGGGCCCACTGCAGAAGGGCTGGGAGAACCACCCCCCACCCCAAGGACACCTCCCAGGCTCCCAGCTGCATGGCTCCTAGCTGCCAGCACAGGGACAGACACAGACTGGCTGGGACTGGCAGCAGCTGCAACTGGGAGCCTGCCGAGTCCCGAGCTGGAATGAAGGAGAAACCTGTCCAGCAATGAGATCAAGGAGATGGCACCAGTGTCTCCCCAGGGAGCTGAGCTCCGCGTCCCAGGACATTCCAAACTCTGCGAACAAAACATGGGGTGGGAGGCCCGCCAGGCTGGGCCAGTGCCAGGTGGCCCCCCACCCTTCCCATCAGCAGGGGGGCCTGCCCAGCAGTGGGACCGGCTGGGAACGTAGCATGAGCTGCCGGGAATGCTGCCCACACAAGTCGCCTGGGGACGCAGTGTCCAGACACCTGCCACGTTCCCTCGGCAGCGTGCCACCTGCGGTTATCTGCCCAGTCTCCTCGGAGCCGGGCCCTGTGCGAGCGCTGTGAGCCCAGCCCGCGCATCCACCTGCAAGGTGCCGGTCCGCTTAGCAAACACCTTCAAAGCCGAGATGCGTTTAATAACCCCTGGAGGAAAGCCAGGCCTGGCAGGTTTCCCCCACTTTGTAGGAAACTGGGGCCCAGAGGAATTTGTTTGAGGCTACACAGTTACTGAGAGGGTGATGCAGCTTCTCACCCAGGACTGCCTCCCACTCCCGAGCTCTTTCAACTCCGCTTTGCAAAAGCAGCGGGAGGCTGCCGGGACCCTGGGTTCGGTCTCCCTGACCAAACCCTAATTCCAAAGCTGAGTCCCAGAAATCAGCAAGTTCAATGCCTTTGCTCTACAAATAGGTAAACTGGGAAACTTGGGGCAGGGGGCATGGCAACGACCAGGGCTTGCCCAAGTTCAGAGGGCATTAGAGGTAAAGGTGAAATTCTGATGGTGAAGCTCACAGCAGCAATGCTGGAAGCTGATTTTCAAGACAGGTGAACAGCAATGGGTATCCATGGCTCAGAGGGTTGGGGTTGGGGAATAGGGAACAAGTCATGATGGCTTCCTGGAAGAGGTTTTCTCCCCGGAAGTCCAGTCCTCTGTGAGGTCCACTCAGACGACCTTAGGTAGAGCCAGTGACAGGTCAACAAAAGAAAAATTGCCAAGAAGAGTCAGAAACCACTGGGGTGAGTTGTAATTGCCCGTGTGACCTTGCGACAGTCCCTTCCCTTCTGCAGGCCTCCTCGCCTACTCCAGGTTCTCATCAGCACGTTGGGGGCCCAGGATGCCGGCTCCCGCAGGGACCTGCCAGCTCTGACACTCGTGATGCAGTGCTCTGAGGTCTGGCCCCCGGTGACCCAGATACTACCCATCACGTAGGAGACCTCGAGTTTTGGCGTGGTGCCTGGGGAGGGCGGAGGGCAGGCCGCCCCTAGATTAGCCGGGGTGTGAGGCCTGGGGAAGGGCTGGGTAAAGGTTTGAAGACATGTGCAGCGCCGGAAAAGCTGGGGAGCAATGAATGAAGACGGGATAGAAAGCATGGACATTGAGTAGCCAGCATCAGCAGCTTGAACCATATTCCATAAATGACAGGATACCAAAAAAATTCAGTAAGGCAAGATCGTGGTCAGATTGACCTGGGCACAGGGGACCCTGGTCCAGGGGAGGACTCACACATACAACCCAGCAGTGACCTTGAGGCTTCAGCAGAAGTCGAGGAGACGCCGGTGAGACTCAGGGGGGGAGTCTTCCCCTCCCCGTCCATCCTGGACTAGCAGCCTCTCAGAGGTAAGAGAAGGGTCTGGTTCCCAGGGGAGGCAGGATGGGCCTGACGGCTGTGTTCTGACCCTGAGGGAGCCTTGTCATCACAGCCCTCTTTGAGGAGGGGCCACCCCTGGGCCGGACCAGGTCATGGTGACCGAAGGTGCAACTGACATCTGGCTCCCCAGGCTCCTCCCAGTGGCCACAGCTGGTGATACAGAATGGTTTCCAGAAATTATGGTTCAAATGTCACATGAACAAAGACAGAGCTTCAAGAAGGAATGAATCATCATCCATCCTGATCCAGCGAAGGCTCACTGAGCACCTACTATGTGCCAGGCTTGGGGCTGGTATGGGGGCAGAAATTAGGAAAACAGGGCCTGAAGCATGGGGGGGGGTGCCCAGAGATCCATAAGCCATGGAGCCCCAAGGAGACTGGGCAGTGGGCACCTGCCTGGGGAGGAACCCTGCAGATCAGGGCTTTGGCTGGTGGAGAGGAGAAAGGAGGAGGAGAAGGGGCAGGAGTGCCAGGGCCAGGAGCTGCTAGGAACAGAGGAGAGTACGGATTCAGAAGTGTCTGCAAGCGGGTGGGAGGCAGGCAAGAGGGGAGGGGGCTCCGCAGTACAGCCCAACTCTGGACCAGGTCAGGACCCCAGAGCCCACCTTCCCCAAAACTGCCGGTCTCCGTCTCGCCAGGTTTTGGTGGAGACACAGAAGCAGGGTTATGGGCCATTTTCACCTTTGAAAAACCACTGACATCTGACGCTAAGCACCAGAGCCAAATTTCTGGGAGAGACAGAGGCCTGTGGGCGATCCCCCTGACGTCAATCGGGTTTCTCTTTTGTGTCTGCGGCTTTGACAGCAGGAGGCCAGATCAGGGGCTGAGCTGAGAGAGCAGGGGACGGACTGACCGTGGCCAAACGTGGCTCTTATCCTTCTGACCTGTCCTCCCTGTGCAAAGCCCTGGTCAGGGCTGTTCGGAGACCCTGCTGACAAGCAGGGCAGGTGTCAAGTTACTGGACAGAGGCGGGGGCATCTGAGGCCGGTGCCAGAATCAGGACACCTCCCCCAGCCTCATGCCTGAGCCCTCACACTAAAGCCACAACCCCTGCGGTCTGTGAGGCTCCCTTTGATTCCCTTTGACAGAGGTGGCACCATCAGCCACTGAGGGACGGCAGGTGCCCCCTTGGCTATAGACCCTCACCCAGTGGGCTCACAGGAAGGTCTGCCCTGCCTGCCCTTCCTCCCTGCGCCTGCCCGGTGCAGGCCCCCCTCCAGGCCAGAGCTCTGCAGGGGCCCCACAATTGCCCTCCCACCTGCAATCCTCTCAACACAGCTGCCCTCGATACCGGGTCCAGGTGTCTGCAGCACAGCCCAGCTCCCCAACACCGAGCTTTTGAGACAGGGAAACTGGGGCCCCCCGAGAGGGCTGTGCACCCGCGTCTCCCGCACCAGCACAAGCGTTCGGACACATTTTGCTGCAGAGGGAACTGGACCGAAGCGCCCTCTCCACCCACCAAGCCCAGCCCCAGCCCTCATCCAGCCTTCGGGCCTCTTACGAAGCTTCAGGAGCCAGGGACCAGCTGGTTGCGGTCCCTGGCTCCTGACTCAGTTGCGGGGGCGGAGGGAGAGGCAGCGGGGACAGGACAGGGAGCACCTTTAACACGCACCAGCCTCCATCGGCCCCACGCCAGGGCTCTGCTCCCACACACCAAGTGCCTACTCTGATGCTAGTCTGAGCCCTGACCCCAAACCCAGAGTGACCCCAACTGAGCATGACCCCAAACTGAATCCCAACTGTACTCCCAGACTGAACCCCGACTAGAAATTCAGGCTGGCCCCTGAGCCCCATCAGATTGAGTCTGACCCTAATCCCAGTCCCCGATTAAACCCAGACACTGACCCCAACCTCAGACTGAATCTTGAACCTGACTCCAAGGCAGAGTCCTGGCCCAGCATAAAAAGCCTGGGAAAGGCTCTAGGGATACCAGAACATGAAGTCCCTCTGAATGCTGGGGTCACCCAGGTTTGGGGAAGGGAAAGATAGTCCAGGCCACTGACATACTGTGCCACTCCGGCCAGCACCACCCTCCCCAGCCTCAAGTTTATCAAATCGTTGAGCCTGCCTACCTCTGTGCGAGGTGACCCTGGTGGCACGAAGGAAGGCCTGGGTAGGGCCACCCTGGAGGGGACTCTGCACTCATGCACCCCCACCACATACAGGTCTTTTGGGAACAGCAGCCTGACAGGGGCAGGGGCTTCTGTTCCAGAGGGGACTGAGCTCTGGCATTGAGCCTCCCTCCATTAGATGCTGACCACGCCTTGGGCCTGCTGGACCAGGGCCACAGTCTGCAGAAGGCACAACCGGAGTGGCTCTGTGTGGGGCCCAGAGCACAGGGACCAGGGTCTCAGTGCTGCGGGAGTCCCAGTCTCTGGGCCTTGCCCGTTAGCAGGAGACTCAGATCGGAGAGAAAGCGGTCCAGGCTCCCAGGGCTGGTGGGGTACCAGGGAGCCCCTGGCCTGAGGGGCCACTCCTCTCTCCCCCCAGATGCCCTCTGGTCCCTGAATGCTTGGTCGGGGCCCTGGGGAGGCCCACCTAGGCTGCCTTCCACATTGCCCCAGTCCCTGGCCTCATTTCCCACCTCACGGTGAGAACATGTGCTTGCAGCCACCGCAAAGAGATCAGCATGAAGGAATGTGCTGTCCAGGGGCCAGCGGACAGGATGGGCCTGCTGGGGAGGGAGCGAGCGAGGAGAGCTTGGGGAGATCGGAGCTGGGAAGAAAAACAGAGATGTGCCTAGGCAGTGGGCCAGGAGCACCGGCCCAGCCATTGTTCCCAGCCCCACGGGTCAGGTGCACTAGGCCCTCCGCCAAATCCCAGCCTCTGCTCAGCGTGGCCCCAGACTTCCCGGGGCTCGCCTGCCTCCCTCCTGTCCTGGACCCTGACCTCCGGGGCTGGGCACAGCCCAGGAAGGAGACAAGCCTCGTCCTCCATGCCCCCAACCCGCTCTGTGGACCTCTGTCTTTTGGCACACCCCCTTCCCCTCACTTCCTCTGTGCAGACCTCCCTGGTGGGAGGAAGCTTCTGGTTTCAGTGGCCCGATAAGCTGATCCATATGTGGGCATTAATAGCTGATAATGGCTTAGACCTGTGCTCTCAAAGTGTGGTCTCCAGACCTGGAAACCTGCTAGAAATGCAAATTATTGGCCCCACCCCAGACTTAACTAAATCAGCAGTCTGTTTTAACAAGCCCTGCAGGGGTTTATGACACATACTCAAATTTGCGAACCACTGACTTAGAGTGTGACCACAGTCAACTCAACAATCGCTGACAGAAATAGTAAGCAACTGAATGAATGAACAAGCGAGTGAATGAGTGTCAAGAGGTCTGGTCTTATCCCCGGGCATGAGCAGAATGGTTCCTTCTTGCTGTCTTGTGTCCGATCCCTGGGGACAGTTGAGATCTGCAGACCGAACCAGGGAAGGGTTGTCCAGCTGGACTCCCTCTGAGATGAAACAGGTTCTCAGACAACGTCACCCACAAATAGCCCACCCAGCGAGTCAGGCCTGGGGCCCAGGCTCACTCGCAGAGGACCCACCGGAGAAAACAGGAGGAGGGGGTCCAGGAGGCCAATGGGATGTAGTGACAGAGTCTGGGACCTGGGACCCAGTCAGGAAGGCAGAGTTATGGGAATCCAGAAGCAGGTAAGAGCATCCCCAGCACATGGTTGGCGTCCAGGACTCTTGTGCTGGGGAAGAAGTGACGAGAGGGACCCTGGGAACAAAATGGAGCCTCCATTATTAGAACTGGGACACGAGATTGGATACCGATCGCCTGAACATTGAAGTTGGCTCCTTCAGAAATCCCTACCTGAGGCCAGGCAGGGCCCCAGTGTCCGGGGCAGAGCCGAGACTGCCAATGAGGTCCAGAAAGGCCAACTGTGGGGAGGGGCAGGGAGTGGGGTGAGAACCCAGCATGCTCTGAGTCTGGGTAACAGACTGAGAGCCAGATTGGGTTTCCCCCAGACTGGGCTTTGTGTTGCATCTTCCCTGAGGCTGGGATTGCCCCCACAGGCCTTCACACCAGCTTGGTGAGTGCAGCCCTGGCCCAGCTGCCTGGGCATTGCCCGACCTTGGCCGTGGTGAGTGGATCATGGCTAGTGTTTTCAGAATAAGTTAGAGAGACAGACAAGGTCTGTCCTTGCACCAACTTGTTCGGCCCACCTGCCAGCTCAGCTCTCACAGGTGAGGAAGTGAGGACACACCCTGTGGCCAGAGCCCCGCACCAACACCACGGGACCTCCCGAGGCCCACTTCGCCCCATGCTGGGTGATCTTCCACTCGTCACCTTCACTCACAGCTGCCATCTCTCCCTGAGTGTCCTCTAAGCCTGCATGGCCCACAGTAGGTCCTGAAAGATTCCATGGGGAAATGCTGCACACCAGAGCCCCTTCTCAGCAGGTCAAAGTCCCTGTTGACAAGGAAAGGCCCTGAGAAGTCCTGCAAGAGAGAAGCCTGTCTGAACTTGTCGAATCTAGTACTTCCCCAGCTAATGGGACCCAGAACATTTTCTTTCTCTCCCAGAACAATAGCCCATGGAACAGCACTGGGGAACACACCCAAAATGCACAGCAGCACTACCATCTCGAGAGAGATGAGCTTCTTTCTGCTGTGTTCCAGGGAGGGGAGCAGCAGGAAGGGGAGCGTCTTGTTAAAAGGCCCTGAGACAGAGAGAGCAGGGACTCTCTGGAGACTCACAAGGGCTCAGCATGGACATCCCTCTCTCCACCCCGAGAAGACCCCAGCTCCAGAGTCACTGTCCCAGAAAAGATGTCATCCAGCCAAAGCCTCAGAAGAGGGTCATGCCTAGCTGAGAGGGTAGGTTGGGTGTCTGCTGCTCCTGGGAGAGGCATCAGCAGGCTTCAGCACCCGCCAGCAGCGGGGCAACTGGACTCTCGCAGCATCCCCCAGGGCAGGTGTCACCTCGTCCTCTGTCTGGACTTGCACCAAAGACCAATTCCTGTCTCCCCTGACTACTCAACACTGCCCAGTGGAGCTCCCCATTCTGTCTTCTCCCAGTCCCTCCGCACCCCCCAGGACCTGGGTCAGCCTCCCCACCCCCACCTGTGAGCTTCTAGGCTCCTGTTCTCTCTGAGGTGAAGTGGAGAAAAACCCTGCCGCAGCCCCCTCCCTCCTGCCTAGACTCTTGGCTGCCTTCTGAAGCCAGACAATACAGGGAAATGTTTGCACCCAAACAACCCCGCTGCTTCAGGAACTGCCTGGCCCTGCCCAGGAAAGCAAACTCCTGCAGCCCCACCCTGCTGCCCCCTCAGTCTGCTCCTGGAGGCCGGAGCTGGAGGGGTGTCCCAGAAGGGAGGTCACCAGAGCACAAGGGGTCTTAGTCCTCCCCAGTGTGGTGACAGAGGAGCTCAGGGGTCGCCTCTCTCTTGGAACAAGAGCTCTGTCCCTGATATGGGTTACACAAAAGCCAGATTGTCAACATTTGTCTGGAGAGCATGGCTCTGGATTAATATGGCCTAAAGATAATGAAAACTAGCACTTTGATGTCATTTGAGAAATGCATTAATTCATTCAACAAGCATCTGCCGCTCCTGGATTCTGGGCCAAGCCCCAAACCAGGCACTGGGGATGCAGGGGTGCTTCGGTCGCCATCCCACCCTGGAGAAGCTCCTAGTCTAGGGGAAGAGGTGGACCCCCCAGATGGAATAGGAGGGCAGGCAGGGGAAGGAGCTCTGCCCCAGTTGAAGTTCCTCCCGAGAAATGCCAGCCTGGTGTTGGCTGAAGTATGGGCTCTAGGGATGGTGCTCCCGTGGGTGGGATGAGCTGGGGGCGGTCACCAAATGCACCCGCACCGACGGCTCCGGAAGCCACAGCGTCAGCGCAGTTCGTAGGAGCCGAGGTCCCTGTCCCCACGTTTGACATGCCCTCTGGTGGCTCCCCTGCCAGCAGCCCGTCCCCTGCGTTCAGAGTCTGCCCTCGCCAATCCCAACACAGCCCTGAGGTGAAGAACTCCAGGTGCCAGCCAGCAAAGGCTGTGAAAAGCAACAAGAGAAGGCAGCCGGGCTTCTCGATTGTTGCCACAGACACGTCAGCACGTGACACTGCCGTGGAGTGGCCTCCCGCGTTCCTGCACGCAGACCTTCCAGGCTCGTCAGCTTCCTGTTTCCAGCAGCGGGGTGGGTGGAGGGGAGGGAGTCGGTGACCCCGGGCCCGGAGCCGGGCCCAGGAGTACAGCGGCAGCCCCTTCTCACTACCTGTGAGGAAACTGGGGCTGAGCACAGAGGAGCAGGGAAGATGGAGGGGCAGGCTGCTGGGGACAACTCAGGTCAAGGCAGCCAGCCTGCTTGTCACAGCCCCTCACGCCCACCTCGACCAAGCGCCAGAGACTGCGTGTTTTCGTCTTTCTTGTGGGGGGAGGGGTGCGGCTCGGAGCCTTGAGTGATGAGTTAAGTGACAATGAATTTGAACCACATGGAGCCCGGGCTTAAGGGGAAAGTGTTTTGGTGAAATGCAGCTGGGATTTCATCAGTCCCCACCCCCCAGACAGTACAAAAATAGTGCGGGCCAGGCAGGCTCTGACCCACAGGCCTGGCCCAGTTTCGCCACCCCCTGTCCTGGAGAGGCTCAGAGTGGCCTCTTTCCCTGAATCTGGGTTTCGTAATCTTTCCTTGTTGTTTTGGTCGCCTGTTTGTTGACTGGCCTGGTTTGTCTGGGAGAATTTGCCCTCTGACAAGCTTCCCGCTGCATGGCCCTGAAGAGAGGGGAAGGCAGGAGGACCCTCTCTCGCTGTTGGTAACACAGCCCGCAGGGTCCAGGGGGACAGGCCAGAGCCAGGCTGTCTGGGAGCCTGCCCAGAGGGACCGTCGCAGGCGCAGCCTGGGGCCTGGGCGGGGAGCCCCGTTGCCTTGGGAGTATGAGTGGGTGAAGGGCATGGACACTAGGGCGAGAGGTGGTCTTCACCCAAGCAAGAGCTGGAAGGCCCCTCAACACTGCAAGTCCAACCCCACCCCTCAGAGGGGGAAACTGAGGCCAGAGGCAGGATGTGAGTGATCTAAGGCACCTGGTGAACGGCACAGCCAGGAGTCACCCCAAGCAAGGACCTCTGTTTCCCAGGCCCAGCCTGGCACCAAGGAGGCGCCCAGAATGTTTGTGGGTTGGAGGAGCGGTCAAAGCCCCTCACCTCCAACCCTTTGCTCAGGGAAGGAAATAGGGGGACCTGGGCCCTCAGACAGACCTGGGAGGCCCACCCTGAGCGTCCATTAGTAACAGTCTTCCTCCAGATGTGAATGATCAGAACCGCTCCTGAGGGCCCTCCTGGGTCTGGCGTGGGGAAGGGGACAGAACAGGGCCCTTGCAGGCCCAGCAGCAGGGCCCCTGCCACAGCACACCCAGAGAGCACGAGATACGCCCATGGTAAGGCCAGGGGCTATTGGCAGAGAGCCAGATGGCAGCCCCCCACGTGAGGGGCTCCGGGCTGAGCTCTCAGCCACAACGTCCCTCAGACCAGCCGATGGAGCTGCTGACCTGACAGTGTGGGGTCAGTTCTGGGAACCTCGGCCCAACCAGGACACCTAGACACGCACTGAACCCTGCCATCCTGGCAGCTGGGGCTCTGAGTGAGCACGGCGGCAGGGCCACAGGTGTCCAAAGGCCACTTTGAGAACCAGTGTCCTGTCCCAGGCTCAGGCAGGACACATTTTCTCAGGTTACTGAGCAGAACACTGGCTCCGGAGAGACCCGGCCTGGGGACCAGGATGAACGCAGGCAGGCGATCTAGGCTCTGGGCTCTTCCCCCAGCTACCAGCTGAGCCAGAGCTGCCCCATCTGTAACTCAAATAACATAATGGGCATCGAAGGACAGCAGGGGGTGGGGGACAGGGGAATGAGAGGCCAGGAAGGGCCACAGGAAGTTCAGCTGGAGAGACCACAGGGGCAGCTAGGCTGACTAGGGGTCAAGCCAGGCCCTTCTCTGTGGTCTGAGGTGGGGCCCTGAGCCCCCCTCACCTCTCCCAGCACCCCAGCCTGCTGGGGTGGGGTGCAAAACGGTACTGTCAGGGCTGAGCCAGCGGCTTCCACCTCTCACCAAACTCAGGAGGGTGAAGTCACATTCATCTGGGTCTTTCCAGAACCATCCTCCACTCTCTCCTCAGGCTGGGACCCCCCAGGGAAAGCCAAGACCCCCCAGGACCACAGCACAGGACTTGTGTCAGTCCTTCCTGCTTCAGTCTCCCCATGCAGGGTCAGGCCAGTGTCCCTCCATCTCACATGGAGAGAATAGCCCGGGCATCCCCTCCCCAGATGCTGTCCCTTGGCCTGTGGGCCCAGGGACCCAGCCTGAGTAGAAGAAACCCCTGCTGGCCTGGCCTCCCTCCCTCCCTCTCACTCAGAGAAGGTTTCCGCTCCTTTCACTCCCATTGTTCTCCCCCTTGGCCCTGGGCCAGTTCTCCCCACGCCCCCACCCCCACCCAAAGCTAGGCTGAGCCTCACTGAAGCCAGCCAGCCAGGGAATGGGGGCGGCAGGCTGGAGCTCTGGGAAGCCTGGCCCTACCCCAGGAGTTTGGGGATACGGAGGTTTCTTCCCAGCCCCCTTAGCGGGGATGGGAATTAGGGGCTAAGCGAGGGGGTTTCAGCTGTATGGACAAGTGACTTACCCTGTCTGAGCCTCAGTTTCTTCGCAAAATGAAGATGGCAATGACAGCTTCCCATCACGTCTGTGGGATTACATGAGACACCATTACATCATGGCAGAGTCCTCGCCAAGTCGCTGGGAATGAGGGAAGCACCCAGGGAGGGTGGCTGCTACGTTTGTGCTGGGGGCCAGGGCTCTGGGTGCTGGGAAGGCACCTGCAGGACAAGGAAGGTCAGTCAGGAGCATCCAAAGATGATGCCAACTGCCCCAGATGCCCTCTCCTCCTTCCGTCTGCTTCATTCCTCAGGCAGATCACGTGGCAACCGAAGCAAAGAGAAGCCCCCGTCGATGCCGACACACACACGTACACACCCACGGAGACCCCCCGGCCCTCACCCAGGAAGCCCCGAGCGACACTCCAGACAACGCCTCACCCTCAGGGCCAGGTGTTCCCCAGGAGACGGCACAGAGCAGATGTGCCTCGCGGCCCGCAGCTGCCCCAGACTCCTGCCTTCCAGACAAGCCAGGGGGACCAGCTCTGTCACTCGCCAGGGAGACTCAGATGAAGTGAAGCCTGCCTGTTTGCTTTGGAACCCTTGGCAAGATGGGGGACTACACTTGGATGCCTGGACATGTCATCTGAAGGCCTGGGGGACAGGACAGGGTGGCCCTGTAACTCAATCAGTTATGCTTTATGGCTTGAGCTTGGGAGAGCAGCATCATTTGTCAGGGCCTAAGACCCATGCCCCTCTCCGCCTCACTCTGCACACCTCTCTCTCAGCCCCCTGCGCACCCCTGCCCCCCGCATATACCCTGCTTGCAGAGAGGCGATGAAGAGCAATGGTTAAGGACACAGATTTTGGAGGCAGACTGCCTGGTCTGAATGTCAGCTCTGCCACCTAATGGCTGAGTGGACCTTAAGCCTCAGGTTCCCCATCTGTACAATGGGTTTGTGATAACAACGGCACCTCTCTCGCAGGGAGGCTGGAATGAGTTAATGCAAGGAAAGCCCTCAGAAGGTATCTGGCCCATAGTGAATACTCGATAAACGCTAGCCCTCATTATTTTTTATTTGTGTTTCCGTCTCGCATGTTCATTGACTCATATTTTCCATGGGTAAGGGTGTGCGGAAGGAGACGTGAAGCTCTGTGGTTTAAAATGCGTGTTGCTCCAAGAAGTCCAAGCTGGAGTCTTCGGCAACAAAGGATTCCTTTCAATCGGGGCCAGTGATGCTCTGATAAAGCTGGACCACAGGATGAAGGACAGCAGGCTCCGTGTTCCCGCTCCAAGCCTGGGAGGCTGAGCCAGCCCCTGAGCTGCAGCCATTCTGGAAGTGGAGGCAGTAAGTGCCTCAGCCCCAGGCCACAGGCTGGTGACACTTCTCTGCATTCCCAGGGCCCCTCTCCCCGCGCTTCCTTCACCATCCCACATGCCAAATATGTGGCCTCTGCCCTGTGGCTCTTTGTACCTCCTGTCACCAGAGGTTCAGGGTCTGAGAAGGCAGCATCTCAGAATCCTTGAATCTTGGCATTATAGGGCTTGAGTGTAGGGCTACAAGGCTGTCTAACACAGCTTTGGCTCTTGTTTTCCTGATGGTCAGCAGCCCTACCAGCTTGGATGCCCCCCATGGTGGGGAGCTCATGGCCACAATCACAGTGACTTAAGACTCTCACAACCTCACTCATTAAGGTCCCAGGTCCCCAGTGAGAGCAGAAGTGCAGGGTCTGTGACCCCACTGGGGAGGAGTCAGTTTGGGCCACCACTGGCAGTTCTCTCAGGTCAAAAGTTTCCTCCAACCCAGACCGGCCTTCTCCCCTGGCTGGCCCAGGGTGTGTGTCTGCCCAGCAGCCCCTTGCCCCAAGGTGGTCTCTCCCGCAGGTCAGCCCCAGTTCCCCCAGGCATCTTCCTTTTCCAGGATCCCTTCTCTGAGTCTGAGGCCTCAGGGGAGACCGCTGGCCCCATCCTGCTGAACACAGGTGTTGGCAGAGAAGGGGGAGAACGAAAGTGACAGCCGAGCTCATTGTGTGGCATGGGCTTTGCGACAGGGACCCCTCCCAGCTGGTGGCATACCCTGTAGAACCCTGGGCACCTCAGCAGGGGTGGGAAGGCAGACAATACTGAGGTCCCCCAAGGGCAATAGCAATGCCAAGGGACTGCCAGGTGAGTTACTGCAAAGTGGCAGCTGTCACAGCTCCTGGCAAGGCACATGTGTCTACATCGTATCAAACTGAGCTACTCCCAAGGCAGCGCCTGAGAGAAGCCTGTGAGCCGAGTCATCCAGAAAGGAAGAGTGCAGCGCTGTGCAGAGAAGCCCCTCCTCAGGGCAGGGAACCCCAGGCACCTCGACTCCATACCCAGCAGGGCAGGGAGGTGGGGAGGGGTGGCCACAGGGCTTCAGCCATCCAGATGTGCAGCCAGCATTCCGCTGTGGAGACAGTCGGAGCAGTGGCCAGGGGTCCAGATGGGCCGCATTAACCTGGGAGCAGGCTCTTTGGGGCCCAGATGCTCTGTGTTTAGTCGGCTAGCCGGCTTTGGGCTCCAGATGTGGGCCTGGATGGGGGTGGGCCACAGCTCCAGATGTGTGCGGTCTGAGCAGGAGTGGCTGCGGGGCGGCACCTGGGCTCAGGAGGCCTGGAGCTCTGGGGGCTGGGCCAGGGGGCCTCTCCACTCACACCCTTTTCAGCACCCCACCCCCAGCCCACGGGCCCCAGGGCCAAAAAGGGTTCAGGGTTCAAAAAAACTCCGACTCGAGAACTATGGAGTCCAAAGGCTTCTGCCTCGTTGCATGAACAGGGACAGAGCCTAGGAACCTGCCCAGGGTCGCACAGCCAGGGAAGGCAGGGGCCCCAACAGGAGCAGAGGGCCTGAGGTCCCTTAAATGACAGGTGACTTAAGAGGGGCACAGATGCCTGGCTCTGCTCTCCCCCACACAGATGCCCTCTGCCCCACACAGTGAGGCAACCTCGACACCTCTGGCTGAGCAATGGAGGGGACATGACCCTGGCCTTCCAGGCAGGGTCTGAGGGGTGGGGGACACCCCCCAGAGGATCTCGGGGGAAGGAGCCTTACCCTGGCGGCCCACCCCTCAGCATCCCCCTAATCCAGACACGTCTACCCAGTTGGGAAGTGCAGAAGCAGGAGCCCAGCTAGACACAGGACCCAGGCTGACCGCTGACCCCCAACCCAGGCACTCAGCTAACAAGCCGCAGAGGTAAAAGTAACACTCCCACTCACGGCCACCCTCACCTGCCACATCAGTTCCCCACAGCACAGCTCCTGTGTGGGATGTGGTGTTCCCACCTCATGAATGGGCAGCTCCCAGAAGAGCCAGTCTGTCCAGGGCCACCCAGGCAGGGCCAGGCAGGACTAGAGGAGCAACTAGGGACCGGCCCCTGGTCTGGGCTTTGTCTGGGGGCTCTGCAGGCCAGTGGCCCAGCATGGTGTTGGGGAGAAGTACTCATGAGGGAACCCAGAGGAGGTGCCCTCCCGGGGCCTGATCCTCCTGCCCCGGAGAGCGCCTCCGCCCCACACGCCGTGACAGACTGGAGGAGCCCAGGGACCGCCGCGGCAGCCCCGGCAGGGTCCTGAGATGGCAGCAGCCCGTCCCACCACCCAGGGGGCCTGCAGCCCGAAGAACTGGAAATCTCCCAGCAGCCCCCTCCTCAGTGTCGCCACGCCCTGCCCCCTTCCCATGCCCTCCCACCAGACCCTAGCAGTATCCCTGAGAGGTCAGGAATGAGAACGAAGGGAAAGCCCTCCTTCCTCTATGCTTCTGTCCCCATGTCTGCACAGTGACCCCAGCTCTGGACTCTGAGCCAGCAGGACATGGTAGCAGCAGCAGGCAGAGGTTGGAGGTCAGGTTCGCATGACCACAAGGCGGCTGCCAGGAGGCCCAGCCTAAAAGAGGCCTCTGGGTGGATAGCATCCCTTGGTCCCCAGCAGAGGGCAGGGGTGAAGAGGCACAGTTACCCTCTAGTGTGTCTGGACTTCCCGCAGCCTCCTTCCTTCTAACCTTGTCCTGGCACAGCCTCCCAGCAGAGGGACAGCAGGGCCGGCACAGTCTGGTCTGGGCGGGGAAGCTGGCTGGGGGAGCCGGCTGAGGCGAAAAGCACTAATAGGTTATGTCAGGCAAGTGCTCTGGGGAGGGGGCCGCGCCTCTCAGCTCTGGCAGCCCCACCTGGGGCCCGCGCCCAAGAGCTGGGGCCGGGAGAGAGATGCTGGCTTGGTTCTGAGTGCCGCATGAGGGCTGGAGAGGGGCTGCTGAGCCCCGAGCAAGGAGGCCTCATCTCGCCATGATGGCCAGGAAGGCGAGACAGGGATGAGCTCCCACCCTGTCGGGCCTGCCGACGGATAAACACAGGGACCGCCTCCGTGGACTGGGGGGGGTCCCATGGGGAGGAAGCTACAGGTCCTATCCTACCTGGAGCTTGGCTTCGTGGGGGGCAGAGCCCCAGGGACCACCCCTAGGCTCCAGGAGGGCCCTCTCACCACCTCTCACTTTCACTCCTGCCCGGACTCCCACCCAGGGCACTGGGGCCCCGCCCCCCAGTCAGGGCCGAGCTGTCCTGAGCTGCCCCGGCAGCCCCCACCCTGCACGCTGCACAGTGACAGTCACTAACTGCAGTCTCTCCTGGGCTTGGGGTGGGCTCAGAAGCCAAGGGTGAGGGAGGGGTCTACAAAAGGAGCCCCTCTCTCTCTGGCCTGTGGGCTCGGGCATGAACAGGAGCTCAGAAAAGTAGAGGAGAACTCATTGCAAAGCGGGGGTCAGTGGAAGGCCAGGGTCTTAGGCCTGGGACTAAGAAGAGGCCCCTGACAGTCATCGAAGGGTGGCCAGGGCCCTGTGTGTCTTGGCCCAGCAGGACCCCTGGGCCGCCAGGTATGTAACAATTCCAGCCATTTCCTGCCCTATTAATGAGAAAGGGGCTGATATAAATACACGCTCAGCATAAATAAATACAGGCCAGGCCCCGGACTGCATAGCAGACAGATTGCGTGGAGCTGCTGGCCAGCCCTTCAGCCAGCTCCCCCCACTCCGCTCGGTCCCCCACACCACCCCCCAGCAGTCTAGGGCCCCTTCACACTAAAAGGCCTGAGACAGACAGACTGACCACCCTCACCCTTGACCTCAGGACGGGGTCCCCGTAGCCACTGGGGAGGCAGCAGGCCCAGGAAAGGGAGCTGGGGTTCCCAGCACCTCCCTCACCAGGCCTGGAGCAGGTACAGCTCTGCACAGACCTGGCAACAGCCCCAGAGGCCCCAGATGCTATGATTGTACCTGTTCACAGGTGGGGAAACTGAGGCTTGCGGGATTAAGGAATGAGCCCGAGGTCACACAGCCAGGAGGCTGCCGGGGCAGGATTCAGACCCCGAGGCTTTCTGATCCCAAGGCCTCCGATAGCCCCACTGTGTGCAATGGGCAACCAAGGGTAGACTCCCACCTTCCTCCCTTCCCTCCGAGGCCCCAGGCCCAGGATGCCAGGGTCCTTGGGAGGCCCAGGGAAACTAACATTCACGGACTAGAAGCGTATGTTTCATGGAACCAGATCTCAGCTCCTAGAAGGGTCCTGTCCCACGGGTCCGCACACGCAGACCAGCTCCTCTCCAGCCCCAGACCACCTCCCACCTGGGACATCCGGGACATTGAGTTCTTTCAAATGCTGACCCATCGGAGATTCCCTGGTCAGCCTACACTGGAAACTGAGGGCCAAAGGAAACAGAGCTTCCCCTAAGGTCACAAAGAGAGACAGGGCAGAGCCATGGCGCCCAAGCATCCGCCCCAGCCTAGGCCTTCTGCTCCGGCCTCTGGCTCAGGGTGGGAGGGGCCAAGTCCTCTCACCAGCCTCTCCTGCTCCAGCGCTTTCCTAGCTCCCCAGCCTGCACAGTTCCCGGGACAGACAGGGGGCCAGCCTGTGTCCCAGAACCCAGCCTGGGGCCCTGCCCTGGGCTCAGATCCACAACAGGAGCCAAGGCCAGAGAAGTAGGAGCCGAACAAAGTTCACACAGCACGGGGCAGATCTAGGGTCAGCACCCACGGTCTTGCCCTCTGGCAGCAGTAAATGCCTCTCTTGCGAGCCCAGTTCAATGCCCCCTCCTTCAGGAAGCCTTCCCAGACACCCTAGCCCAAAGGAATGGCTCCCTATCTGCTCCCAGCTCTACTATGCCTTCAAGCCTTTGGAGTCTTCTCTGGGAAGACAAGGCATAACCACACTAAGTGTCCTCTTCAAGCTCAGTGTGGAAGGTAGGGGCTGGGCCTTTCCAGGTTGCAGTCTCATTGCCACTGGCAGCCAACAGTTTGGGAGCCAACTCTTTGAGGGGACAAGTGGAACAGGTGGCCATGTTCAGGGCAGCGGGGTCCTAAGCCCCAGCCAGTCTCCTGGCTTCACCCCACACCCCAGGTCCAGGGCCCAGGCGCGGCCCCCTCCCTCTGGCAGGCTGGGCCTGTAACCTCTTTGACCCCAGCCTGCTCCCTTCCGCCCGAACTCACTCCAGCCATGGGAGTTCTCAGCCCCAGGCCCCTAGGGATGTGGCCAGAGGGGTGGGAGCCTGGCATGTGCAGGGTCAAAGAGGAGCTCCCAGCGAGGGCCACCTCCCAACCTGTGCTCCCCACCCCCCACCCCCCACCAGGCAGTTCCTCTAAGGCCCACCCCCTTCCATGCATCAGAGCTTCACTGTGGGAAAGAGACCTGGAGGCTGACCCGAGGCTTCAGTGCAGCCACGACAAAGGAAGAAACACCCCTGCGGACTGGCTTGTAAGTGGGTAAGGGGTACACTGTCAGATGCAAAACAGCAATTTGCCTACGGATATGTGTGGTGCAATAGGCTCTGCATCACACGACCTACAGGTATGCTATACGAGTGGGCGCGTGGGTTTGCATATATGCAAAGAATCGTGGCTGGAAAGAGAGGCAGGACAAGCTGACCCCGTTTCTCTGTGTGCAAATGAACAGATGGGCTAGCTACAGAACCAGGAAGAAGGAAATATTTTTACATTAACATCTCAGTATGTGTGGTACTTTTTAAAATGCTTATAGATTTGAGAGAGGAAGGGAGGGAGAGAGAAGCTCTGATGTGAGAGAGAAACACTGATTGGTTGCCTCCCATACATGCCCCGACCAGGGAGTGAATCCACAACCCAGGCATGTGCCCTGACTGGGAATCAAACCCCCAGCAATGCCCCACCTAACTGAGCCACACCAGCAAGGGCTTTTTTTGGTTGCTTTTTAAAAATTTAGTAGAAGGAAAAAATACCAGTATAGCCCCACTACCCAGCCCCTCCCCCTGGTCCGAGCCTCCAGCCCGTCCCCCAGCCTCATCCTGGCCCCTGTCCTCTCTCCCCCGTGCACAGCCGTTTGCCGTCACCCTTCCTCTCCCCTTGAGGCCGTCCTCCACCTGCCCCCTCCTTCCCTCCTTCCACCCCTCGGGCCCCGCAGGCCCCAGTCTTGTCAAGCACCAGCATGGTCCCTGGCAGTTCAAGGCCCATCCAGCTCCACATGCTGCTCCTTCTCATCCCCACAGGCCCCATGCTTCTGCATCAGCTTGCCCTGTAAGTTGGGGTGTGCTCTGGAATCCCAGCCGGTGTCTCCCCCTTCACCAGGGCTTTGCAGGTCCCTCCGCAACAGGCGTTCTGCCCGCTGGCCAGACGGGAGCCCTCCACAAGTCCTCCCCCAGGGCCAGGCTGGGCCTGCTGCTCAGACTTGGAAGAAGGGCCTGGAAGTTCACTGCACACCCAATCTGGGCCATCTGCTGGTCTATATGGGATGCAGAGTGGGAATCTGGCCCTAACATCCCTGGGAACCAGAGTGGAGAAGGGGAAAGCAGGGCAGAGCTCTTGAGAACATCTCCCCACACTCACAGCAACCTCAGGCTTGGCAGTGAGTGGAAGTTGATTGCTACCTCTCAGAAAACCATCCCTTCCCCCTCACAGTATCACTCACATAAGCGGTGTCTTGGAGATCTGACCCCTGCAACCTGAGCCATCCCTCCACAGGACCGGGCAGCTAGGTGTGAGTGCTGAGGTACTAGAAGTTTCCCTCTTGCAAGGGAGGATGGATAAATGGATCTGTGGATGGGTCTGTGGGTACGGAGAAAGGCACATAGGCTGAAGGATAGATGGATGGGTGGGTGGATGGATGGGTGGGTGGATGGATGGGTGAGTGGGTGGATGGACGGAAGAGTGGGTGGATGAATGGGTGGATGGGTGGCTGGGTGGCTGGGCGGAGGGATAAGTGGGAAAGTTAGTGGCAAAGTGTGTAAATGAATGGATGGGCTAGCTACAGACTGGCTCAGGAGTAACTATTTCTCAAAGGAATTTTTTAAATCTCTGAAATATGAAACCCTGGCACCCCCCGAAGGCCAGAGTCTCTAACTACCCATCTCCTCTGCAGCATTGGGCACCAACAACCCTGAGAACCAGGGAAGGACCTAGAGAGAGGCAGGGATTCGGAGAAACAAAAAATCTGCTGGTTTCTCCCCTGATTTGCTCTGGGACCTTGGGATTATTCAGCTTTCGGAGGTTCAATTTTCTTACCTGGAAAATTGACCTAATCAAACCTGATGCCTGTGTTGCTGTGAGATTTAAACCAAATTACATGTGTGAAGTGTCTGAGGTGGTTATCTGCCCTGTATCAGATGCTCAATGAATGTGATTGCCTTCCCAGAGGCAGCCCTAGGGCACACGTGCATGCTCGCACTCTCGTGCACACACACACACCCTTTTCCTGCACATCAGGAAAAAGGGTTAGAGGGTGAGACCCTAGGCCAGACCATACCAGACCAGACAAGTACAGGCAGAGAGAGACGGGTTTATTCTCCATGATTTCCATGCTCTGGCAGGACTGGCCCAGGCTTAGTAGCCAGGGACTCAAGGAGTGGGGACTCATATAAAGTCCTTGAAGCCCCCTGGGGCTCAGCCTGCTGCGCCTGGGCCTGGGCCAGCTGGGCTGTGTGCTCAAAGGCAGCCTGCAGCAGGTGAGAGGCGAGGCAGGTGGTCCAAGTGATGAGATAGGCCAAGTGCCAAGAGGTGGGCGCTATCGTGCTCTCCACCCACCAGTACAGGCGCTTCAGCAGTGCCAATGGCTCCAGCATCACGTGCTTCTGCAGCAGAGCCTAGAGGGGGCAGGTGGCCACCACGAGCTCACCTGGCTGCACTGCCTGGCTGCTAGCCCCCCAGCCCAGCCCTGGCCATGCCCAGTGCCCCAGGCCTGTCCTCAGCAGCCTGGCCTGCACCCAGCCCACCCACCTACCTTGCTAGGCAGCCAGCCCAGGCTGAGGCAGTGGGCCTTCCAGCACAGTCTCCAGGCCAGCAGCAGCAGCAGCAAGGCCGCCAGCATCAGGCTGTGCAGACAGGACAGAAGAAGGTCCACCCAGGTGGTCACAGACAGGCCCAGCTGCTCCCAGGCACCTAGCCACTTCAGGTCCAGGCCCAAGGCCCGGGCACAGCCCAGCATGCCTGCCCACACTCGCCTGGGCCCCCTCCGCACCAGCCACACAGGGCCCTCTGTCAGTGCCAGCCCAGCCCGTAGAACCCAGTCTACAGGGCAGGCTGCCAGCCTGGGCAGTGGGTGGGCCTGCTGGCCGCAGGACCCCTGGGCCTCCTGGACCAGCCCTGACAGCCACTGGTTGAAGAGAATGATCTTCAAGAGCAGGAAATGGTAGAGGTGGACCCGGTTCTGGACCAGCTGCAGGATGAGGAAGAGACAACCGTCACCCTTCGTCACTCACTTGGGGTACGAACCCTGCCTGAGTTTTATCGCAGTGGGTGGCGCTGCCCGGCCTCCTTGGGCCAGGCCCTGGTCCTCTCAAGGCTTCAGTTTCCCCACACATAAGAATGGCCTTTGTCTGTTCCTTCTAAGGACTCCATTCTCATGAGAGACCCTTAAAAGGCACCTCATATTATATTCAGTTTTCTTTCCTGTGAATTTAAATAAGTATTTATAATACTCCAGACTGAAGGAAGCTGGATGATGATGATGATGATGATGATGACTATGAAGGAGTGACCCTCCCCCTCAGCCCTTCCTAATCCTGCAGGATTTGAACCAGATCAGTTTCTTCTCCTGAGCTCTGGAGCTTCCCTGCCCATCAGTTGCTTCTTGGTGTCATGAGGACAGCTGGGAGCAAAGGCAGTGTCATTAGAGGCAGAGAGATGTGTGGCATGGGAGACGGTGACAGAATTAATGGCTGACCTACTAAGAGGGGTGAAGGAGAGGGAGGGACCCAAGATGTCCAGATTTCTGTCCCGGGTGACAGAGTGGACATGATGTCCGCCGTCCACTGGGAGGAAGAGTGGGGTTGGGTGGGGAAAGAATCTGTAAATGAGACTGTTTTGCTGGAGTCCTGGAGCTGAACAGCCCCTCCGCACAGCCCTGAGGGCCCCAGCCCCTGAGTAAGAGCAACCCGCCGGTCTGGACCCCATGCGTCCCTGACCACAGGACCATCTGGAGCCCTAATGGACAGGGCGGGGCGAGAGGCAACAATCTGGGGTTAGCTACACACCCCGCCACAGGGGGCTCAGCAGAGCTGAGGGGGTAGAGCTACACTGGGAAAGGAAGGGGACCCAGGAGTCCAGCTAGGAGAAGAATTAGGATGGAGATAGGAAACAGCAGCTGCCCTCCCCCCCACTACCACCAGCTGATGATTTTGAGACCAGAGAATAGCCTAATATATCCCACGTGATCCTGTAAGATCAGTTATAGGAGAGAAAACGGAGGCTCAGAGAGGTAGAATAATTTGCCCAAAGCCACACAGCTCAACAGTGGAGCAGCCAAGATCCAAATCCAATTTTCCGTTTCTTTATACCGCACCACCTAATCTCTCCTTTCAATGCCACAGCAGCAGGCCTCGGGGACCCTTTTCTGATAACTCAGCCCACCAAGCAGCTGTGATTTACAGATGTGGCCCCGGTCATTCCCATGCTTTAAAACCAGGGATGAGAAGGGCAATGCCTCACCCACAGGAGCGATTCTCTATGAGAAAATTCTGGCACTGTGGCTTGGGGTGGGGCTTCTGGGAGCTGTTAGGTTACTGCAGGGGACAGGCAGTCACCTGGTCCAGCAGCTCTGGTCCTGCTCAGGACAGGCCACCAGGTCCAGCAGCTCTGAGGTCGCTGTGAAGGGCCAGGTGTGCGGCCCCGGCCCCTCTCCTCCCCACCTGCACCTACCGCACTGAGCGCTTCACCGCCAGCAGCAGATCCCCAAAGGGCTGGATCTGAAGGGACAGACAGCCTCCAGGTCTGCCCTCCCCCCACCCTCGGGCTGGGAGAGGCAGGATGACCTCACAGACACTGCAGGGTGGGAGCCCAGTTACTATGGGAACCTGAGTATCACAAGAGACTTCCCTTTACCTGCGTCCCTCCCCCTTCACTGCAAGAAAACCAGGGACTTGTCTTGCAGTCTCCATCCACTCCCTGGTTGGGGACTGCACTTAGGGACACCCACTCCACGAATTCAGCAGCAGCACTGGAGAAGGACCCCAGGGCCCGCCACAGTCAGCGCGGACAGAAACAGGGTGCCCTCCCCACGTTCTTCCAACTCCCCGAGTATCCAAGGCCTGGGAAATGGAAATCTTGACCCCAATGGCCACGGGTGACAAAATGTTTGGAGGCAGAGGGAAGACCCAGCTGCCCAAACCTGAGGGCCCTACCTAAGCCCCCACTCCCATCCATTCTTCTTGCATTTCTCCAAAGGTTGGTCCCTGGTCACAAAGCGGAGGGATGAGGTTGTGACCTGTATTCTCAGATCTTAGTGGCATTTTAGAGGTGTTATAGAAGAGAGTTTGCCTGCCCGGCGCTGGCCAAGCCAAACACTGACCTCTGAGCACTGTGGGGAGAAATGCTGGGTGTTTCACTGCGAATGGAGCTGCCCAGGAGTCGGGAAGCTAATGCTCAAAGGCTGAACTCCCCGATGGCACGCAGGGTACAGATCGTATAGGGCAAAATCACAAGACACCCTTGTTTAGGGGTTTGGGTCGTGCTGGGAACTTATTGCTTGGAGGTGAGGTCAGGGTAATAACTCATTCCCTCAGGTCTTGAGGAGAGTTCTGAGGTCTTTCCCCATGTCCCTTTGTCTGGTTTCATGGGAAAGTAGCCAGGGGTTGGTTGACCTTTGGGCTCAGGGACTGAACTGGAACTTGGGTCAAAATGTTATGTTTAGCCTGCCAGGGGTCAGGACCCTGAGACCAGCAGTCAGGTCCCGGGCGGGCTACCGTCTTCTGCTGCCTCAGGGATTGCTGCGCTGGGCTGGCGGGGGGGTGGGGGGGCGGCGGGGGGGGGGCACTCGGGGTGGGGAGGGGCAGCTAGGTGTCTGAGGGGAAAGGAGAGACTAAAGAGATTAACTAAAGTTAATCAAAGTCATAAGAATCTTCGATTTCTGGGAAGAGAACAGGTGCTTCCAAGTGTCCTGGAAAGGGATGGGTCCTGGGGGAAAGAGGGCAGCTCTGCTCCGAGAACCTCCTCCGGACACAAGAGGCAACAGGTGGTCACAAGAGGCCTGGAGAATCTTGGAGACAATGCTGGAGCCATTAATTAGGTCAAAGGCTTAGAATTATGGAAGAATCCAGAACCTTGATCATTACTTCTCTGTCAGGGTTTCAGCTGGTGGCCCCAGGGAGCTGCAGGATGGGGCTGTCACGCCTTTGAGAAATCTTTAAAAGCACACCGTCTGGTGCATGTGCAGGCCTCATGAGTGCAGGGCTCCGTGAGGAGAGGGCCCTTCTGAGCAGGTCAGAAGGGCAGGTGCCACCCAGGCCTTGCACACAGTGTGATTTCAGTCCTCACTCCCTCCCTTGGCCAGGCACCCGTGTGCAGGGCACAACATACCCAACCTGGCAGCCTGCCATCTGAGTCCCTGGAATGCAAGTGGTGACCTTTGCCCGGGGCAGTCCTGGGCACCCACTGGTTTACTTGACCAGAGCTGGGGTCTGGAAGGTGCAGCGTTCAAAGTCCCTCCACTAGGTCCTCTGCCTTTGCACCTCCCCCACCCACCTACCCTTGGTGTCTCCAACACCGTCGCACTAAGTCCCTGGTGCTTCACAAAGGCCTCAGAGAACTGAGTTTTGAAGGATGGGTAGGACTTTTCCCTAGAGGAGAGTGTGAAGGATGGTCCAAGCAGAGGGAACAGCTGGATTTAAACAATTCGGTATTACTAGAGCATAGAGTAGGGTGCTGGGAGGAGCACAAAGCAGGTGGTAAGGTCAGCAAGGGCCACAGGGTCAAGGAATATTCTGTTAGATGATAGAAGCCACTGAAGAGTTGAGGCAGCAGGCAACCAGATCCCTGTGAACTTCAGAACGGTCCCTCTGGCTGCACGAAGCATTTGAAGTAGGGAGCAAAAGCAGTGGGAGTCAGACAGGAACCCACCACAGTAAAGTCTCCAGGAATGAGGTGTGGCAGCCTGGACTGTGGCTGAGGCACTGAGAATGGAGAGAAGTGGGAAGATGCCAGCAACGTGTAGAGGTAGAACTGACAAGGTTGGAAGCTGTCAAGAACAGCAAGAGGTCCAAGACTGTACCCTACTTGCAAGCTAACCAGTCGGCCTGCCAGAGTTTCTTGGATGATGGTAGAAGGCACAAGACTCCCAGGTGAGAGATGAAGGACAACTTATTACTCACAGCACTAACAGTAAACCAGAGTATAAGTATTTTGCATTGATTCTTTGAGTCCCAAATCCCCTCAGGGTCATGGGCCAGGTGACATCTGAACACCCTGTTGGTGATTACAGAAGAGAAACCCTGAGCTTAGGGAACCCAAGTCTTTTATAACAGGCAGAAAGCAAGCCTGCTTCTTGCTCCTGGGAGACACATTATCTTTCTCATGCCGGATCATGCCTGTGCTCTATTCCAGGAGGACACATTATATATTCCAAGGTTGCTGGGTCCACAGACATCCTGGAAAAGATTGTTCAAAACAAAGAACAATCAATTCCTTAGCAGAAACATGAGAGACCCAGGGAAAAATTGTCTCCTAGCAGAGGATCGAATAGGAATAGTAAATGGCAGCGGGGCTCAGGACTCCCCTCAGAAGGCTTGGGTGACAGGTGGGTGGTGGTGCTGCCCACCGAGGTGGGTGAGAGTCTGGGAGTCAGGTGGTGAGGGCTGAAACTAAGACTTGCAACTAGTTCCCCCCTCCTCTCTTTGGTTGGCTCCCACTATCACCCAGCATCACCATACACAGAACTTGTCACTAAGGCTGAGTTGATGGTCCTCAACCTCATATGGACCAAACTCCCTGAACCATGTGGCCCAGGCACGTGGAGTTGAAGAGACATCTCCTTGCCCACTGCCCCCAGGGCAGCTCCTCCCTGCACTTCTCAAGTCTCATTAGGATGCCAGCACCAGGTGTGTCTCAGAATCAACTCCAGCAGGAGCTACTGCAGAGGAGCCCTGGGACTTGAATCCTGCAGGAGGGAGCCCTACACCCCTTCGCTTTCCGTGAAGGGTGATGGTTCAAGGCCATCCCTGCACAACTGTGCTGTGTGGCCTTAGGCAAGCAGTGCCTCCCGTCCTGGCCATGTCCTCCCATTGCAGGGTAACAGGGGGAACCAGGTGAAATAACCCAATTATCAATGGCAGCTGCCTTGCATGACGCCACAGGGCGCCATTCCCCTGTCCCTGTCCTGCACCGAAGAGATTGACTTTCCCTGCCAAAACCTAGGGCTAACCTAAGTAAAGGCTAAGAACTCTCCTCAGACTCCTCCCAACCCCAGTGCCCAACAACTCTCAGGAGCGCGTTCCTACGGGTGCAGGACTGAGGCGCAGCCGCACGAGGGCAGCAGACACCAGGGGGTGCAGAGCCCCGGCACACCTGGGCCCGCGGAGCAAACCCGTGGAAAGTTTTTGGCTGTTTATTTTGTCCCTTAGCCTGCAAAGCCGGTTTCCCTGTGACAACAATGGTGTGTCATCTGGAGGAGCTCGTCATGTCTGGGTTGCTGGGAACGAAACCACCGAGAAATAATCAGGACATATGTTTCTCCCTTTTTTTCTTTCATGTCTAATATTAAAATGTCACTTTATTTCATCTTCGTTTTTATATTCCCCCAAAGTACACAAAAATCATAAACATGCCTTCATACTTATTGGAACTTTTTTTTTCTTTCTAAAGATGGCTTTACCGAAGGCAAAGCACACACCTGGGCCCACACCAGTGCCTGGAGCTGGTGGGTAAGTGAAGTCATCTATGGATGAAAACTCAAGATTTTAGCAAAATAAGCTACAAGTGAACAAAATTACTATAAAATATATGCTAATTTGTAAAAAAAAAAACACCAGCGTACACAAATTTTATTAATTCATAAACCAATATGTGGAAATATTCATTTCAATCACACTGCTTTCAAGCTATTCGTTTGGAGCCTGAAACTCACTTAATTTTGAAATTTAAAAAAACACTGCCAAATATAAACAAAGATCGTTGCTACTGTAAAATTAGTTGTAAAAACTTTTTAGCCCTAGCTGGCATAGCTCAGTGGATTGAGCGAGGGCTGCAAACCAAAGCATCGCAGGTTTGATTCCCAGCCAGGGCACATGCCTGGGTTGCAGGCCATGGCCCCCAGCAACCGCACAATGATGTTTCTCTCTCTCTCTTTCTCCCTCCCTTCCCTCTCTAAAAATAAATAAATAATTCTTAAAAAAATTTTTTTAAATATTTTACTTATTGCCCTGGCTGGTGTAGCTCAGGGGATTGAGTGTGGGCTGTGAACCAAAGCATCGCAGGTTTGATTCCCAGCCAGGGCACATGCCTAGGTTGCAGGCCATGTCCCCAGTGCAGGCCACTGGAGAGGCAACCACAGACTGATGTTTCTCTCCATCTCTTTCTCTCTCTAGAGGGGGGGAAGGGAGAAAGAAAGAGAGGGAGAGAAACATCAATGTGAGAGAGATACACCCATCAGTTGCCTCTCACACTCCCCCAACTGGGGACCTGGCCACAACCCAGGCACGTGCCCTGACCAGGAATCAAACCAGAAACCTTTCAGCTCACAGGCTCAATCCACTCAATCCACTGAGCCACACCAGCCAAGGCTAATTGTAAAATTTTTAACAGAAAAATGAATGAAATGCTTTAAAAGTGTTTTTTAAAAGGATATAAAGTTGCCAAACTACCCCATTGTTCAAAAACATTATTCCCCCCGCCCCAAATAAAAGTTCAGAGAAATGTACGAAACACATAAACGCCAGCAACAGGTTGCAGTCACAGCTGTGAGGTACAAAAATCAACGTGAAAAAACAGCAATGATAAATATAATTTTCACCCTTCATTTACTGATCACTTTGCTCAGAACCAATGTGGTTAGCGTGTTTGTTTTCTGCCAGCTCACCTAGACTTCCCTCCGGGATATTCTCCCGGCCGCCAGCCACCCGCCTTCAACCACAACCGCTCCGCTTTTCTCCGCTTGCTCTTTTCTCTACAGGCCTCTTCCGTCCTGAAGAAAATGTTTCTGCCCTGGCCGGGTGGCTCTGCTGATTGAAGTGTCCTTCTATACACCAAAAGGTTGCAGGTTCAATTCCTGGGTCAGGGCACATACCTGGGTTGCAGGTGTGATCCCCAGTCTGGGCACATATGGGAGGCAACCAGTTGATGTTTCTCTGTCACATCTCTTGCTCTCTTTTGCATGCTCTCTCTCAGTCTCTCTCTCAAATCAATAAAATATCCTCAGGTGAGTATTAAAAAACAAAAGAAACAAAAAATGAAAAAAAATGTTCATCCATCAAAAGACATTTAGGTTGTTTTTATATCTTGGCTATTGCAAAAAAAAATGCTGCAGTGAAAAATAAATGAATCGAACTATATCAAACTAAAAAGCTTCTGCACAGCAAAAGAAACTGCCAACAAAATAAAAAGCCAACCAACCAAGTGGGAGAAGATATTTGAAAACAACAGCTCTGATAAGGGGTTAATATCCAAAATACATAAAGAACTCACACAACTCAACACCCAACAAACAAACAAATAATACTTTCCAATAAAAAAAATGGGCAGAGGACCTGCACAAACACTTCTTCTAAGAAGACGTCAACAGGTAGATGAAAAGGTGCCCACCTTCACTGGCTATGAGAGAAATGCAAATCACCATCACTCTTCCTGTAAGCAGCCTGAGCTGGCCTCTGAAAATGGCTCTCTATTCATTCCACCCAGAAAACCCCACAAAATCAGGCCAGTCAAGAGGTTCAAATCTGCCTTGGCCAGGTAGCTCAGTCGGTTAGAGCATCTTCTCAATAGCCCAAAGTTGCAGTCAGGGCACATACCAGAGTCAACTGATAAGCGCGTCCTGAACAAGTGGAACAACAGACCAAAGTCTCTCTCTCTCTCTTCCTCTCCAATCAATAAAACTTTTTTAAAAAGGTTCAAATCTTCGTATTCACTTTAAAAACACTCCTGAAACTGCCCAGGCCATCGAGGTTATGCATATCCAAAAAGCCACCAAGTAGCTGAAAGATGTCATTTTACAGAAGCAATGTGTGCCATTCCGTCCTTACTACGGCAGAGTCCATAGGTGTGCCCAGGCCCCACAGTGAGGCCGGACACAGGGTCGGCGGCACCTCTCCCTGTCACACTAAGATAATCGCACTGAAAAAGAGCAGATTGTTCCAAAACCAGAAGAGGAGGTTACAGGGGGCAGGGGGACCGGGGGATATCCCAAAAGGAAGTGACAATACGAACACATACGGCCTGGGAGTAAACTTGTCATAAAATAAATACTAATAAAGGTAAAAAAATAAGATAAAAAGAAAAACCCACAGTGCGATACCACCTCACACCCGTTAGAATGACTATTGGCAACAAGGAAGTGAAGTGTCGGAGAGGGCGTGGGGGGAAGGAGCCCTCCCTCGCTGCAGGTAAAAACGCAAACTGGTTCGGCCACCGTAGAACACAGTACGGAGGCTCCCGAAAATATTAAGAATAGAGTTACCGTATGACCCAGCAACCCCTCTTCTGGGCATCTACCTGAAAATTTTAAAAGCATTTACTCGCCACGATATTCAACCCCTATGTTCATTGCAGCACGATTCACTGTGGTGAAGACCTGGAAGCAACCCAAGTGCCCGCCTGCAGTGGAGGACCGGGTAAAGCAGATGGGGCACTACTCAGCCATTAGAAAAGATGAAATACTACCATTTGCGACAACATGGATGGCTCTTGAGAATATCACGCTAAGTGAAATCAATTAGAAAAGGTTAAGAACCATATGATTTCACTCATATGTGAGATATAAAACTAAAAGCAAAAATGGACAAGAAAAACAAACTCACAGACAGAAACAACAGGATGGTGGTTACGAGAGCAAAGGAAGGTGGGGGCTAGTAAGGAAAAGGGGGGTCAAATATATGGTGACAGAAAAAGATTTGAGTTTGGGTGGTGAGCACACAGTGCAATATACAGATGATGTATCAAAAAATTGTACTTCACCTTAAACATCTATAATTTTATTAACCAATGTCACCCCAGTAAATTCAATTTAAAAAAGAATTGTACACTTGAACCCTATCTAATTTTATTTATGAATGTCATCCCAATAAATTTATTTTTTACTAATTTTTAAATTTTTATTTATTTTTAGAGAGAGGAGAAGGGAGGGAGAAAGAGGGAGAAAAACATCAATGTTGGGTTGCTTCTCACACACCCCCTACTGGGGATCCAGCCTGCAACCCAGGCATGTGCCCCAGCCGGGAATTGAACCTGGGACCCTTTGGTTCGCAGGCCACCCCTCACTCCACTGAGCCATACCAGCCAAGGCTTTTGTTGCTTTTAAGATTCTCTCTTGCAAATGGGAGTAAAAGGGAGAAAACTGTACTTGAACAATGATTAAAATAAAATTTTAAAAAAAAGATTCTCTCTTGCCCTGGCTGGTGTAGCTCAGTGGATTGAGAGCCAGCCTACAAACCACAGGGTTGCCAGTTGGATTCCCAGTCAGAGCACATGCCTGGATTGTAGGTCAGGTCTCCAGTGGGGGCCACGTGAGAGGCAACCACACACTGATGTTTCTTTCCCTCTTTCTCCCTCCCTTCCCCTCTGTCTAAAAATAAAACAAATAAAATCTTTAAAAGAAATTCTCTCTTTATCTCTAAACTTTGGTATTTTAATTATGGTGTGTCTCGGAGTAGGCCTCTTTGCATCCATCTTCTTTGGGCCTCTCTGTGCTCCTGAACTTGCATGTCTATTTCCTTCACTAAATTAGGGAAGTTTTCTTTCATTTTTTTTACATGGATTTCCAACTTCTTGCTTTTTCTCTTCTCTTTCTGGAACCCCTATAATACGAACGTTGGGAAGCGTGAAGTTGTCCTAAAGGCTGCTCACACTGTTCTTGTTTTATGGATTCTTCTTTCTTCTTATTGTTCTGATTGGTGGTTTTTTGCTTCCTTGTGATCCAAATCATTGATTTGATTCTCAGATTCACCCATTCTACTGTTGCTTCCCCGTAAATTGTCCTTTATTTCAATTAGTGAATCCTTTGTTTCTTTCTTTAAAAAAAAATAAAGATTTTTTACATTTATTTTTAGAGAGAGGAGAAGGGAGGAGAAAAAGAAGGGGAGAAACATCGAACAGTTGCCTCTCGCAAGCCCCCAGCTGGGGGCCTGGCCTGCAACCCAGGCATGTGCCCTGACTGGGAATCAAACCAGCGAACTTTTGATTCAGAGGCGGGTACTCAATCCACCGAGCCACATCAGCCAGGGCTTATTTGTTACTGACTGGACCATTTTTATGCTATTGAGGTCCTCACTAAGTTCCTTTAGCATCCTTATAACCAGTGTTTTGAACTCTGCATCTGATAGATTGCTTATCTCCTTTGTGTTTAGTTCTTTTTCTGGAGTTTCGATCCGTTCTTTCATTTGGGCCATGTTTCTTTGTCTCCTCATTTTGGCAACCTCCCTGTGTTTGTTTCTATGTATTAGGTAGAGCTGCTATGATTCACTGTCTTGGTAGTGGGACCCAATGTAGTAGGTCTGTATGGTCCAGTGGCACAGCCTCCCCTATCATTCAAGCTGGTACTTGAGGTGCAGCCTTTGTGTGGGCTGTGTACACATTCCACTTGTAGTTGAGCCTTGATTGTTGTTGGCAGGTCAATGGGAGGGATTTGCCGAGGCCAGTCAGCTGCAAGGACTGACTGTGACCACTGACCACCAACCTCTGCCCTCCAGGGAGAATCAGCTGTGCAGGGGCAGGATGGTGGTGCCCTGACATAGTCCGTATCTGTTCACTGGGTGCACTGGCCTTGGGGTTTCCCCGGGTGGCACAGGCCATAGTCAGCCCCCACCTGTACTTTGCCCAAGAGCACCCTGCCTGATCTGTAAAGTAATCTGAGATAGCTGCTACCTGTGCTGGGCATGGAGATTCCCAGGTATAGCCAAGCTGTGAATCTAGCTGGCTGCTGCTAGTGCCAAACCTGGGGCCACTTAGCAGGAGGTATGGATGCTAGGGGGTCGCTGAGCCTGGCTGTTGCTTGTTTGAGAGGATTTAGGAGGTTGAGGAGCATGAGCCAAGGCTAACCATTCATATGGAAAAGTCTCTGTTAACAACTTGGGTGGGCTGGTAATTTGTGTGGGACAGAGTTGCAGGAGATCTCCAGGGTGGGCAAATGGTGTTAGTCAAGCTGATGGAGTCTCAGATATGGACTGCACCTGCTGACTCTGTGGCTCTGTGGGAGAGTTCAGAAAAGGAACAATGGCTTCTGCCTGCCCTTTTGTCTGGGAGAAATCTGCCCCCCAGCTCTCACCTTGATACCAGACACTTCAGTTCCTCCCTGTATGCCACTGGTGCCTTTCAAGCTGCTGTCCTGGTGCTGGAGCTCAGGGGAGTGATTATGAGTAGGTGAGTCTGTGTGTGGGTTCTTTAAGAGGAGCTGCTTAGGGCTCCAGAAGTTTCTTCTGCCAACTCAGTCCCCACTGGGTTTTGCAGCCAGAAGTTGTGGGGACTTATCTTCCTGGCACTGGAACCCTGGGCTGGGGGTCTGGTGTAGGGCTGGGACTCCTCACTCCCAAGATATCCCTCCCAAATTTTTATCCACCACACATGGGTGTGGGACCAGCCCATTCCATGTGTCCGCCCCTCCTACCAGTGTGGACAGATGTGGTTTCCTTAATTCTGTAGTTGTCAGATTTCTATTCAACTTGATTTCTAATGGTTCTAACATATTTTAATTGTAATTTTGAAGTGGTTGTGTGAGGAGGCGATCCGTGTCTGCCTGCACTGCCATCTCGACGGGACGTCCTCATGATCCTGATTTGAGTTCCTTTATATAAATACCCAGAAGTGAGATTGCTGGATCATAGCTAATTCTACTTTTAACATTTTATGGAACCTCCTTACTGTTTTGATAATGGCTGTACTAGCTTACATTCCCACAGGTGTAATGTATATGTGATATGGACTATTACTCTGCTCCTAAATAGAAACCCTGCCATTTTCGACCACATGGATGGAGCTGAGGACATTATGGTAAGTGAAATAAGCAAGACACAGAAAGAGAAATACTTCATGATCTCGTCTATATAGGGAATCCAAAAAAGCTGAACATTTAGAAACAGAAAATAGAATGGTGTTTGCCAGAGGCTGAGGTTGTGGGAAATGGTGTCTTATTGATCAAAGGGTATGAAGTTGCGGTGAGTAACTTCACAAGATGAGTAGATCTACATGTTACCATACAGGTGTCTGACCTGAGTGGGTCTGCCCAGAGCAAGCTATAGTGTGTGGGTTCTTGAGAGTAGGAAAGAATTCACAATACAAGCCCAGGTAACTATGAAGATGCATTTCTTAAAGCTGGGCATACTGAAACAAAAAAAAGGGGGCAGAGGGTGCTTAGCATAGAGGCAACAGGAGAGCCTAGGCTGGGCTGCCTTGGCTCACTGAAAAGTCCGAGAAAAGGGCGCCCTGGAGACAGGCTCGGAGAACTAGCCTGGGGCAAGCTGCCAACCACCCATTGCCTCAGAGGTCAGGGGACGCGTGCCTGTGAAGAAAGACGTGGGGACTGAGGTCCTGAGTGGTGGCGCAGGCTGTTCCCCAGAGAGAGCGCGTGCACAGTGGGTTCTTTGTCTTGAGCCTTTTATCTCTTTCTTGCAGGCAGGAATCTCAAGGGGCAATTCAGGGGAGGGTTTCAGCAGAATATGCATCAGTTTTCCAGGTGTGCCCTTTCAGGGTCATGGTCTCCTCTAATTGGTCAGTGACAGGGCAGGGGGTTGTCAGTCATTGCAGTTGGTCCCGGGTTTGCCCACCTGGTTTTGCTGCTTTTCTGGGCCTGGAGCTGAAACACAACTGAGGCCTAGATATTATCTCTAGGGAGGTGAGTTTCTGTATTTGGCTGTAAATTACTTGGCCTGTGTGTTCATCTATCTGTCTCAGTTTCCCTACTCCACTTGCCAAGGACTTTTCCCTACTTCTTACTATCCTGGCTCACAGAGATCTAATGTGCAGCATGGTGATGACAGCTAAGAGGACAGATCTTATCAAATCTTCTCAACACACATACATACAAATGGTAACTATGTAGAGGTGATAGATATAGTAATTAGCTGGATGGTGGTGATCATTTCACAATGTATATATATATCAAAATGTCAAGCCCTGGCTGGTGTGGCTCAGTGTATTGAATGTCAGCCTGCAAACCAAAGGGTCGCCAGTTCAATTCCCAGTCAGGGCACACGCCTGGGTTACAGGCCAGGTCCCCAGGAGGGGGCGCATAAGAGGCAACCACACATTGATGTTTCCCTCTCTTTTTCCCTCCCTTCCCCTCTCTCTAAAAATGAATTTAAAAATCTTTAAAAAAAGAAAACCATCAAGTTGGACACCTTAAGTACCTTAAGTACATGTAATTTTTATTAAAAGAAAAAAGAGAAAATGTTCCTCAGTACCTCCTCTTCTGACCATTTAAACAATGTTGTTGAAAGCTTCCCTGCACCTTATCACCCCTGCCCACTACCAGCCATCCAGCTTGTGCCCCTACCTCCCCGCGCCACTGCTCTGGCCTGTCACTGAAAAATGCCTTGTTGCTGAATGTAATATAGAGGCATCATGAGCAAAGCCAGAAGGTACTTGAGAGCCTGAGAAAAATGTTTACAACCCACGAAACAATCCAAGGACCAGTCTCCAGAATATCCAGAACATCTAAGTGTTGAAGGTACAAGATTCATGTGCCTGTGCTTCGAAAGGAAGGCCAATATTCAATACGCCCAAGTTTGGAGTAAGGAAAGGTTATTAACTGAGAAGGCCCAGCTTGAGAAGATCAGAGTGCCTCATGGCTTCTGCAAACCCATCTTAAGAGAGCCTAGAATTTTGGCAACTTTTATGTCAAGGCAACAGAAGAAGAGCCAACCAAGCAAGAGGTGGGTAGGAGCCTAGACAGCTAGACAACTAGGGGATGGAAGGGATCCTGGGGAGAAATTTCTAAAACCCTTTGTTCCTGGTCAGTCTGTCATCCAGTTCTAGAGACTCTTGTAACCATACACCAAGGTTACAGGGTTCACTCCCCAGTCAAGATACCTGTAACAATCAACCAATGAATGCATAAATAAGGGGAACAACAAAATCATGTTTCTCCCTGCCCCCATCTTCCTCTCTCTTTAAAAAATAAAAACAAAAAATATAAAAAGAGTCACTACTTTTGCATATTCCCCCACCTCTTCGGGAAACGGCACCCTCTAAGAAGGGGCTGCTCAAGCCTCAGAGTTCCTCTAGCTAATTAGCATATCTGAGGCAGGAGCTATTAGCCTGAAGGTGGTGGGAGAAACACAGGCTAGAATTAGAATAGAGAGAAGGAGCATTTCCCTCTGCTACACCAGGAATGCCTGCGAATACAAAGATAAATAAGATAAAATCAAATGACTCAAAAGAACACACGCCATGGCAATCCACTGAAGAGGTAACCCAAAGAGTCAATAAAGCTATGAGAAGATGTTCATTAGTAATTGAGGGACATGCAAATTAAAACCACGACAAGATGCTATCTCGTACTGATTTGCAAAATCAAAAAGTCTGAAAATACACTGTTCATGGAAGAGTTTGTGGGAGAAACAGAGCATTGGACAGGCCCACACCCTGAGCTGGCAGTTCCGTGGTTTTCCAATCCTGACAGCCACCCGAGGTAAGAAGTGTGCTGCACAAAGCCACCCATTACAAGCACATGAAACTGAAGCAAAAAACTAACAAAACAATAATTACTCTTCCTACTTGCAATGCACTCTTTTATTTTCTATTCACTCTATTTCACAACTGTCTAAATTGTTTTCACTACCCCCAATGCATTGCAAACCTCAGTCTAAAAAGCACTCACTAGAGAAACATCCACTTGTGAACAAAGAAACACGTGCAAGGCTTATTTATGGCAGTTTTTTATGGGTGTAATTGTCTAAGGAATGACTAAGCAGTGGTTAAAATGAAGGAGACCTATATGCATCAAAGTGGAAAGACTTCAAAAACAGTGTTAAGTGAAAAAGGAAAGTTACTGAGTAACAGCTATAAAATGATAGCACTTATATGAATTTTTTCAAACCCATTAAGCAATATTATATGTTGTTTGGACATATATGTAGTAAAAAGACAAGAATAAGATCTAGGAGGTACCCATTCATGGTGGTAGCTGGTTCCCTGGAGCAGCAGATGGGGGAAGGAGGAAGTCAGAAGGAATGTCAGCTTCATTTGTAATGATTTTTTCTTCTTCTACTTTCGAATAAGGTGAAGCAAAAATGACAAAGTGCTAACATTTGTTTTGGGGGGTAGTAGGTACCTGAAGGTTGAGAACGAGCCAGTCAAGCCAAGAGCTGAAGAAAGAGCAACCCAGGCCCGACCCAGCAGTGCACGGGGCTCGGGAGACTGAGGTAGCCGGGGCGTGTCCCGAGAGCAGCAGAGGCCTGGCGGGGGAGTGAGGAGGAGCAGTGAGGTTAGGGATGAGGTTGGTAAGGAATTTGGATTCCAGGTTGTACTCAGGGAAGATCATCAAATTTATACTACAAAAACATCATTCCAGTTGCACATGTTTCGTTAACTATTGAAACTGAGTTATAAACAAATACATGGGGCAGGGAGGCAGGGGGGCTATCATACTACTTTCTTTTGTGTGTGTGTGTTTTAAACTTTCCAGAAAAATTTTAAAATGATAATCAACACCACCTCTGGCTGCTAGAAGGAAAAGAGAGTGTGGGTGGAGGCCAAACAGGGGGCTGCAGCGGGGGGCCTGGTCCCGACAGGGAGGTAGATGAGACCAGCCGGACAGAGGTGGCCGAAAGAGGCCACTGGGCGTGCTGGTTGGTGAGCAGTGTGGGGCGGGAGAACACTGGCCTGGGCTGAGCCCCCGGGTGCACAGGGGGCTGGGGGCTCTGCTGGAATAAGAGGCCAAGGAAGGGCAGATTTGGGAGCGTGGAAAAACGGAGCTGGGTTTGGGCACGTTGCCAGCAAGAGACCTGTGGCCTGTGAGGGGAGATGTCAGGTGCACAAGTCCAAAGTTCAGGAGAGAGTCGGCCAGGAGCCACCTCACTGGAAATGATGGCGTATAAATACTATTTAAAAGCACGGGACTAGATGAGATCACGTAGGAAGTGGGTGTAGATAGAGAAGAAAAGAGGACCCAGGGTTATCAGACAGGGGCCTGGCCTGAGTGGGTGTGCCTAGAGCCAGCTCCAGTGTGTGGGTTCTTGACTTCAGGTAGGAAAGCTCTCACAGCATGAGTCCGCGTGACTATGAGAACACTTTTATTAAAGCTGGGGACAGTGAAACTAGGAAGGGCTTGGCATGGAAGAAGCAACAGGAGAGCTTGGGCTGGGCTGCCTGAGTTCACTGGGAAGTCAGAGAAAAGGGGGCTTTGCGGACTGGCTCAGGGGATTAGCCTGGGACAAGCTGCTGCTGCCCATTGCCTTAGAGTTTAGGAGACAAGCGCCTATGAAGAAAGAAGTGGGGGAAGAAGAGGGAAAGGGAAAAGTTCAGGCTGCTCCCCAGAGGGAGGAGTGTGGGTCCTTTGTCTTGAGGCTTCTATTTTTCTTGCAGGAATCTTAGGGGAGGTCCCAGGGAGGCCTTCAGTAGAATATTCATCCCCAACGTGTGCCCTTTCTGGATCTCGGTCTCCTCTGATTGGTCAGTGACAGGGAGGGGCTCTTTAGTCATTGCAGTTAGTCCTGGTTTCCCCACGTGGTTTTGCAGTTTTTCTGGGCCTGGAGCTGAAATACAACTGAGGCCTAGAGGTTATCTCTAGGGAGGAAAGGTGAAGGGAGGAGAGGTTACCCTGGGGGTGAGGTGCTTGTTTTCCCACTTTTGTCCCCTCCCAGGCACTGGGGCCCTCCACCCTGCACCTGGCTGTAAATTGCTCAGCCATTGTGTCCAGCTCTCTGTCTCAGTTTCCCTATTCCACCCATCAAGGAATTTTCCTAGCTCCTCACTGATCCTGTTTCACCAGGGCTGAGCCCAGGGAATTTCCCACCTCAAGAGGAGGAGGCTGCAAAGAAAACGGAAGGAGCAGCTTTTGGAGTAGGAGGAAGCCAGAAGGAAAAGTAGTTGCTCTCTTGTCCCTCCAAACCCCTCAACCTGTCAACAACCCCCAGACAGCCCCTCCATAGCACCCCCAACCTTGTTCAAGACCCTGGCTCTCACTAAACTGCAATGGACTCAGCCTGGCAACCTGTCCTTTCTCCACCCTGCCTTCTAGACCATCTTCGTAAATGCAGATCTGATGCTCAAACTCCCTGTAGCTCACTCAGGGTTAGAAACAACACCCCAGCCTGGTGACCGCGCTCCTCGAGGCCAGGGTCCTGGGCACGTCAGCAGCTATGTCACAGGTGGGCACAGGTAACCAGGCTCTTAGTGATCATGACAAAGAATTGAACTGAACACACAGAGTTTATAGCAGAGAACATGGGAGCAGGCTGACTCCAAGCAGAGATTGACCTCATGGGCTAGAGGGACTTTATTCTTATAGGGCGGATCTTTCCTGGCTAGTTTTGGTGGGCTTTACTGTGCATGTACAAGTAGTTGTATTACTTTAAAGCTACTGCACATGTGGTCTCCCATGATCCTCCCCTACTGGCTGCCAGGGAAGAGGGTCCCACAATGCTACCGAATTGACCCCCATTTCTCCTGGGGCCCCCCTGTACTAGGTTCACCTTTCTCTTCACTAGAGAATTATAGCTCTCCGTGTTAGAGACTGGTAAAAAGGAAAGGAATTATTTATTCAAATTATACAGACTTAAGAGTAATGACTTAATGTCTTCATCAAAATCCCAAAGTCCCTTAAAACACCCACAAACACACACAGTCCTTCCTTCCCGCCTTTGCCCAGTCTGGGGTACCGTATCTCAGGAAAAGAAATAGAAGTCCGTGGCTCAGGCAGCTCCTGGTTCTTCCCAGTAATCCATGCTTGGCTGATAGGCCTCCCTTGGTTCCCAGCACCATCGGCTGTGTTGCCGGGATCTCCAGCTAAAGCCGCTTGGTGGTTCTCTGCTGAAGCTGCATGGTGATTCTTCTCATGGCTGCTGGGGGCGGCCATCCCCCTGTGCCAAAAGTGTGTGGTTCTCCTTACATGGCTGCAGGCCCGTGGTCCTCTCTCCACTGCCACAGCCGTGTGGCTCCCTCCTTACATGGCTGCAGAAGACTCCACTCAGCCAAAACCGCATGGTTCTCTCCTCAATGGCCGCAAAGTCTGGGTTTAAATATCCTTCCAGCTTTACTGGGCTCCATGATGAGTCTGAGCAGGGGTGGCTCCATGCCGTGGAGCCAATCATCTCCAAGTTCTCATGCAGGCACTGTAACTAGGGGTGGGGGGTACCTCCCAGTTACATCTTAGGGGGAAGTTCCTTCCATCCCCCTGGCTCAGAGCATGGCCACAGCTATTTAACATATTTATGGTCCTGGCTGGCAGTAGCTCAGTGGATTGAGTGCAGGCTTCGAACCAGGCATCGAAGGTTCCATTCCCAGTTAGGGTACATGCCTAGGTTGCAGGCCACAGCCCCCAGCAACCACACATTGATATCTGTCTGTCTCTCTCTCTCTCTCTTTCTCCTTCCCTTCCCTCTCTAAAAATAAATAAATAAAATCTTTAAAAAAAACGTATCTATGCAACCAGTTAAAGGTTATAGATATGTTAAGTGACCACACCAGAGGTTAGCTGCAAAGGTTAGTTACTATGCAAAACAGCTCTGAATGGCCCTGCTCCATGTGTCCCTTCCCCTAACTCACACCTGTGGTGGAGGGTGAGGATATCCTATATATCCTTCTAATATTTCCTGGACACCTTGAGTTCTCGACCCCATTACAAGTCCTCCTTTCGGGGGCCCCCTGGCTGTACCCTCCTACAGCTATACCTGCGTATCTGACACAGACACGTGCGAGGCACACACGTTCACACACGTTCACACCCCCCAGGAGCCAGCGCTGCACCGACAGCCATTCCCTTCTCCCTCCTCCCTCCTGGCCGGAGGCAGCCTTCCCTTTCCACGCCAAGCCTGGAAGTGCCAGGCCACCCTTTCCCAGCATCTGGGGCTTCTGGAAGAATATCCACCACGACCACCACTACCCCCAAAGAAAAAGAGAGAGACCAGGAGACAAGGCCCATTCCTCGCCTGCCTTGGAGCTTTGTATGTGAGGGCACACGAGTGCCTGAGCTGCTGCCACCATCCTGTGACCAGAGGTGCTGACAGAGCTCTGGAAGAAAAGGGCCCACATGTTAACCTAACAGACTCCCGGGAGGCCCGTGTGGCCGCCTCTCCAACTCGGAGAGCTAAAGTAACCACACTGGATGGTCTAAAGTTAAAACTTATTAACTAAAAGAAGTTCACGGTGGTTAGTCATGTCCTAGGCCAGTATTTTTCCCTAAGAAAGGTCAGTCTTTAAATTAAGCTGGTCTATTGTCTTTTTGCATCTATGATAACAGACCTTTGGAATGTGAAGGTAACTTCCTTTTTCCCAAACCCCTGGGGCACAAGCTGAGACCACAAATCCCCTCATTGTTATTGTTATCAGGTTAATTGTTGACTGTTAACTATCCTTTACCCACCCGTGTAAAAGAACTGTGTCTAGCATTTCATCTTTTATCCAACCCCAGAGCCCCACCCCTACCCCACCCCACCCCCCCGCCCCCACCCCGCCACTTTGCTTTCTCCTGCCTCCCCTAGTCTATCACCAGTGGACTTTGGGTGAATCCCTATGGCTCCTCCTTTGATTCTAATGTATAAAAATAAGGTGCTAAACTGCCATCTGCGGAGCATTTCTCAGTCCGTTGAGATGTTGCTTCCTAGCAATTGTTGTCGGTTTGGTTCAAATGAACTCACCAAAAATCTCTGCAGGTTGGAATGTTTCTTACATTGACACAGCAAACACAGTATGGCAAACTGAAACCGGAAAAGTCAGCATTCATGCTGCCTGTCGCCACCCAACAAACAGAGAGGGATTGAATCTTTACGGGCACTTTCTTCAGATGGCGGGTGATCTGAGAGGAGGGTTTATGTACCCTAAACCATCTTACGCTTCCTTTGAAGCCAGCCTTTTTTACAAGGAGGGAAAAAGTGTAGGTACGGGATTTGGAACCCAGGAAAGAGGTTGATCAGATAAAAGCTTTGGGCCCGCAATTTCCCTAGCCTCCTTTCATCCACTGACTCGAGATTCTTTATCTGTGCCCTGGGCGTCCGTGTCATCTCTGCGGGATGTCTCCCTGATAGCGTTCCAGGGACACTCGCTGGGATGCCATCTCGGCTGCTTGCAGTCCTCCTGGGGCACAAAGGTCGAATTGCTTGTGGTCTTCTGGAGGTAGGACGGGTCATATATTCTAAGCTCTTTAACTATTACTTAAAACTAAAATTTTCCAACTCTTGAGTTCCCCCATCAAAACGAGAGAATGGAATTTGAGTCTGCAGTGAAATCATTGGGACCGTGGACCACTGGGCATCCTTGGTACTGCTGACCACTGGACTTCTTGTAAGAAAAAGTAGCAAATCCCTACTATTTAAACGACCATGGGGTGGGTTTTGGACACTTGCATTCAGGAGCATTCTGACCGACCCCACGTCCTCACATGTGCATGTTAGGGTGGTGGGCGGGCGACTCGGCCTGTGAAAGAATTCACAAAGAGAAGAAAGTAAAGTTTTATTTTACTTTCCCACAGAGGGAAAGGGCTAGGTGTGGAGATGTGCACCAGCCCCAGGGCATTAGGGCTTTGGGTTTTCATGGGGTCCCAGGCGGTTGCAGAGCAGGGTGTTTCAGGCTGGCTGCTGCTTGTTTCCGTGCAATCTTTGGGCGCAGGGTCCGGCCTGGCCGTTGGGGTCCAGCAGGTCATGTTTCATAAGTTCCCAGAGCCTCTGAGCCTTCAGGGAGCTTCCAGGGAGGTTCTGGTCCTGAGGAAAAGGGCTTGTCATACAGTTGGGGTCAGCCATGCTTTATGGGGCTCAGCCAGCCCTGGGAAAGAGGCCTGAGAAAGTGGCTGGAGCCTATTCATGCACACACACACCCTCACCGCCCGGCCCTCTGAGAGTCGTGCTGCCTCCAGACTCGAGCCCACTGGCAGGGTCATGTCTTGGCCCGACAGACCCTCATCCTTGTACACTCACTCTGGCACAAGATGACTCTCACCTCTCCTCAATCCCCTAACCATGGGCCTTTGGCTTGTACATCTGTGAGACTGGACAATAGTTTTGAAACATGAACTGCTGCTTTTACTACCTCTCCTCACCGCTGAACTGTTTAGTTATCCAGCCCTTCCTCCCAATTACAGCAGCAGCTTGACCAGGTGGTACCCACTGCCTCAGAGGGGGATTGTTTTCAGCAAATGGCGGAAAAGACTGAGCATTAGATGAGTTAGAGAAAAGCTGCCTGTCCCAAGGCTAGAGCTGGCTCCTGGACTCATGAGGGAAAGAAATGGAGTGGGCTGTGTGGAGAGAGAAGTCTGTGAAGAAGGAGCAGAGCGACGCCCGAGACCGCCAGCCCCCACTAGTGTCTGCCACGGCAAGTCTCATCTTCCACTAGGGCCCAGAGCCATCTCTATAGGAGCCGTGTTGGTGTCCCCAAACCATGCAGCCCCATCAGTGAGCGGGACACCACTGAGTCACTAAGAGGACAGACACGCAGGCGTCCAGGGGACACCTACCAGGGTCTCTCCTGGAGCCTTGAGAGCCACCCTCTGATGCTCCAACCCGACTGCCTTTACTGGGCCCATTCACCTTACTTGTAGGGTTATTCCTCACTACAGTATCTCCATAGCACCCCTGCGTGCCCATCCCAAACAAAGGTGTGGTCCTGGACACCCAGACCCAGAGCAGGGGTGGTGCCTTAGAAAGAAAAGCCCGCATATGGATTCATAGGAGATAGTGAACTGAGACTGGACAGGAAAACACACCCTTCCTGCACCTGCCTCACTAGACCAGGTTGGATCAGGAACTCTTTCTGACTCATCTCTGTGACTCCAGTGCCCAACCTAGGGCCTATAAAGCAGTAGATACACAATAAATGTTTATTGGCCTAAGTGAAATGTGAGGCTGCAGGGATGGGACCTACACAGTTAGCTGGCCGAGCTACCCCCGACCCCGGCCTCACTTTTCAATGAGGACTCAGAGGTGGCAATTCTGGCCATGTGACCTATTCTGAGCAATAGGATAAAACAGAAGTCATGGGGCAGGGCTTCTAATAAGCTTTTGTGATGACAAATAGACTCAGCTGAACTAGCTTTTTGCCCTTTCCCCTTAGTCCTATCTGGAGATGTAGCAGCCAAGACAGGATGACAGCCATGAGGACAAAGGCCTCCATGCAAAAGGTGGCAGAGAAGAAAGATGCCAAAAGCCCGGGTCCCTGATGCCATAACTGAACTCTAGACCCTACTGTCCAGTCTCGGCGCACTTGTTTAGCCAGTAAATCTCTCAGTCACCGCCTGGCAGATGTTCTTTTATTTGCAACTGAACACCAAAGGCTCACAGGGAAGCAACAGTAGAGTGGATGACACTGAGTCACATCAAAGATTTGGGACATAATGAAGCCAAAAACAACCAACCAGAATGACAAGAAGAAAAAAAAAATTTTTAAAGAGGACAGTGTAAGCAGCCCCTGAGACACCTTTGCATTTCCCAACATTCGAATCATAGGGGTGCCAGAAAGAGAAGAGAAAGAGCAAGAAATTGGAAATCTATTTGAAAAAAATAATGAGAGAAAACTTCCCTAATTTGGTGAAGGGAATAGACATGCAAGTCCAGGAAGCACAGAGAGTCCCAAACAAGATGGATACAGAGTCCCACTGCAAGACACATCATAATTAAAATGCCAAAGTTTATAGATAGAGATTTTTTTAAAGCAGCAAGAGAAAAGCAGTTAGTTACCTACAGGGGAGTTCCCATAAGGCTCTCTGCTGATTTCTCAAAAGAAACTTTGCAGGCTAGAAGGGATTGGCAAGAAACATTCAAAGTCATGAAAAACAAACACCTACAACCAAGATTGCTCTACCAGCAAAGCTATCATTCAGAATCAAAGGGCAGATAAGAGCTTCCCAGACAAGATAAAACTAAAGGAGTTCATCACCGAACCATTATTACATAAATGTTAAAGGGACTTATTTAAGAAAAAGATCAAAACTATGAACAATAAAATGGCAATAAATAATATCTATAAACAATTGAATCTAAAAGAAAACTAAGCAACAAGAACAGAGACAGAATCATGGATAGGGAGAGGATTTTGATGGTCGTCAGATGGGAGGGGGTGTGGGGGAATGGGTGAAGAGGTGAGGGGATTAAGTACAAATAGGTAGTTACAGAATAGCCATGGGGATGTACAGTACAGTATAGAAAATGGGGCAGCCAAAGAACGTGAACAGTGATGTGGGGATTGCTGGAGGTAGTGGAGGGGGTGGGGGGGTGCTGGGTGGAGGTAGGGCAAAGAGGGAAAAATCAGGACAACTGCAATAGCATAATCAATAAAATATAATTTTAAAAAGAAAAGATAACAGACAGACTTAGCAAAAGTGAAGATTGACATTTGTTAGGGAAAAATACTGCCTTATGACATGACTACTCACCATGCACTTCTTTTAAGTTAAAAAGTTTTAATTTCAGACCATCCTATGTGGTTACTTAGGTGTCTGAGTTTGTAAGGCTGCCACGCAGGCCTCCTGTAAGCTTGTCAGGTTTAGCATGTGGCCCCTTGGTCCCACACAATAGCTCTCGTAATAGACAAATCCTTGATCTCAATGGCTTAACACAATGAAAGTTTATTTCTTGTTCATGCTGTTAACCTAAAAATAAAAGGTCAGTGCTTCAGAGGCAACAAGCATTTATTTGAAATTCAAAACATACCTATTCAAGAGGCTGTGAATCTAAGAAATGTCCAAACCTGTAGAGAATTTTTATAAGACTTTATTTGAGCCAAAATTGATGGCATATGCCAGGAAGCAAGATTTCAAATGTCCCCCAGAATTGCAGCTTGCAGTTTCTTGTATGCATTTAAGGTTAAGGAGGGAACTAAGGAGCATTACGTGCAGGTGGGAGAAAGCACAGTAGGGACTGGACTACAGGATAATTAGTGAGATTATATGTTTGCTTGAGGGTGGCCCCAGTTAAAAAGAGGGGCTTGGAGGGATGATCACATATTAGGAGCAGCTAAAACAGGGCATTTTACTGATATACATACACAGGAAAAAAAAATGGACAGGATTTGCTTAAAGCAAAGATAAGACTTTACTAAAGAAGTTTTGCCTGAGGCATGACCGCCCAAACCATGACCTGTGCAGCTAGGAATTTAAGCTCACCTCACCCAGTGAGTTTGCTTTCCATAGAATCCCTTTTTTCATCCACAGAGCTATTGCACACTGATTTAGGCAGGAACTAGAACAGTGTTCCAATTAGGAGGTGAAGTCAAGGGGTATTTATGAGAAAGTGAAAGGCAATAATTACATGAACAGAAGGAAGGAATTTCTATAGGTGCAAATAGGCTACCAAAGTGATGCTATTTCTAAAGAATGTCCTTAATTTTCAGTCCAGTAGTTATAATGTCTGCTTTCTTATTAGCTTTACAAATAGTTGTTTGGACAGCAAAGCTGCTCTAGGCCCAGTCCAAATGTTATTTTGTCCACTTTTCTCATACCAAAGTTCTGAGGAGTAAGACCTGCAAGGAAGTTCCCCTGGGATGGTAGCTCCACCTTCAAAAAGTAGCTCCGTTTGCCCTGGCTGGGAATCTCAGGTGGTCAGAGCATCATCCCAATACACCAGGATTGTGGGTTTGATTCCCAGTCAGAACACACACACACACGAAGTAGCTCTGTTCATATTATTTTTCACTATGTTACAGTCCAGCCCAGATTGGTGGGGACAGCACCACTCCACACAATCATTTAGGGTCCCAGGGTCCTTCATCTTGTAATTCCCCTGTCCTCTGCATGCTTGGAGCCCATTCCACAGAGAATCATACAGTAGCTGTTTTTTCATTGTCCAGGTCTAGAAATGGAATACCTCACCCCATTTAAAGAGCATAATTCAACCAAGTAAATAGAAGATCTAATTGGCTTTATTAAGTGATTCATGAATGAAGCCATCCCATCCATCAGTTAGAAGTGATGTCATCAGTATTTAGCTAATTATTAATAAAGGAAAGGGAACAAAAGGAACAGACATTGAGTTTAATAAACTGGGGAGCATGAGCCTGTTTGCTTCACCAGGAAGCTACAGCTTCACACCCCAGGGGATTACAGCATTGCTCCACCAAGGGGATTAACCCTCCTCCCTTCCCCTCTCCTGTACTGGACTTTTCGGGGAGCAAGGGGAGCTGCTGAAACAAGGAAGGGCCCAGGACAGGTGAAGCAACAGGAGAGAGACTAAGCAGGGCTGCCTTGGCTCTCTAGAAATATTATGGGAAAGAAGTCAGCCAAGATGGGGCTGCAGTCCACTCACTGGACTGCAGTGGTCACTGGACTGCAGGTTCAGGGATTTAGCCCTGGATGAGCCGCCTAGGTCCATTTCTCCCATGCTTACAAGTCTTATGGGGTCCCTTAAAGTTTAGGAGATGAATGCCTTTGGGGAAGGGAAAGGTGCAGGGGGAAAGGAACAGGCGCACTCCTGGTAGAGGAAGCATGCTCCAGGTCCTTCGGCTTGAAGGTTTTAAAGACTGAGAATTTAGGGGAGATCTTAGAGGAGGATCTCAATAGAATTTTTTTAAACTATGTAAAAAATTATTTTTAAAAATATTTTTAAGATTTTACTTATTTTTAAGATTTTATGTATTTTATTTTTTAGAGAGAGAGAGAGGGAAGGAGGAGAGAAACATGTGTGGTTGCCTCTCATATGGCCCCCACTAGGGACCTTGCCCACAACCCAGGCATGTGCCCTGACTGGGAATCAAACCAGTGACCCTATGGTTCGCAGCCTGCACTCAATCCACTGAGCTACACCAGCCAGGGCTATTTATTTATTTTCAGACAGAGGAGAAGGGAGGGAAAAAGAGGGAGAGAAACATCAATGTGTGGTTGCCTCTCGTGTACCCCCTATTGGGGATCTGGCCCCCAACCCAGGCATGTGCCCTGACTGGGAATTGACCCAGCGACCCTTTGGTTCACAGACCAGTGCTCAATCCACTGAGCCACACCAACCAGGGTTAGAAAAGTCTTTATTTTTTAAGTATATTTTATTGATTATGCTATTATAATTGTCCCACTTTTTCTCTCCTCTTTATTCCCCTCTGCCCTGCAACACCCTCCCATCACCACACCCCACCCCCCTTAGTTCATGTCCTTGGGTCATACATATAAGTTCTTTGGCTTCTCCATTTTCTATACTATTCTTAACCTCCCCCTGTCTATTTTGTACCTACCAATTACACTACTTATTCCCTGTACCTTTTCCTCCATTATTCCCCCTTCCCTCTCCCTGCTGATAACCCTCCATGTGATCTCCATTTCTGTCATTCTGTTCCTGTTCTAGTTGTTTGTTTACTTTGTTTTTGTTTTTAGGTTCAGTTGATGATAATTGTGAGTTTCTTGTCATTTTACTGTTCATATTTTTGATCATCTTCTTTTTCTTAGATAAGTCCTTTTAACATTTCATATTATAAGGGCTTGGTGATGATGAACTCCTTTAACTTGACCTTATCTGGAAAGTACTTTGTCTGCCCTTCCATTCTAGATGATAGCTCTGCTGGATAGAGTAATCTTGGATGTAGGTCCTGCCTTTCATGACTTTGAATACTTTTTCCAGCCCCATTTTGTCTGCAAGGTTTCTTTTGAGAAATCAGCTGATAGTCTTATAGGAACTCCTTTGGAGGTAACTGTCTCCTTTTCTCTTGCTACTTTTAAGATTCTCTCCTTATCTTTAATCTTGGGTAATATAATTATGATGTGCCTTGCTGTGTGCTTCTTTGGGTCCAACTTCTTTGGGACTATGAGTTTCCTGGACTTCCTGGAAATCTATTTCCTTTGCCAGATTGGGGAAGTTCTCCTTCATTATGTTTTCAATTTCTTGCTCTTCCTCTTCTCCTTCTGGCACCCCTATGATTTGGATGTTGGAACATTTAAAGCTTTCCTGGAGGTTTCTAAGCCTCTCCTCATTTTTTTTTTTTTGAATTCTTATTTCTTTACTCTGTTCTGATTGGATGTTTATTTCTTCCTTTTGTTCAAAATTCTTGATTTGAGTCTCAGTTTTCTCCCCTTCACTGTTGATTCCTTGTATATTTTTCTTTATTTCATTTTTCATAACCTTTACTTCTTCCTCTATTTTGTGTCCACACTCAACCATTTCTGTGAGCATCCTGATTGTCGGTGTTTTGAACTCTGCATCTGATAGGTTGGTATCTCCTTATCACTTAGTTCTTGTTCTGGAGTTTGTTTGTTTGTTTTTTTAAATATGGATGCAATTATTCACCAGCTTGTATCCACACCCTTTTATTAATTATCTGTTTTTAAAAGATTTTATTTATTTATTTTTAGAGAGAGAAGGGGGAGAGAGAGAGAGAGGGAGAGAGAAACATCAATGTGCAGTTGCTGGGGGTCATGGCCTGCAACCCAGGCATGTGCCCTGACTGGGAATCGAACCTGCGATGCCTGGTTCGCAGCCCTCGCTCAATCCACTGAGCTACGCCAGCCAGGGCTTGTTCTGGAGTTTTGATCTGCTCTTTTATTTGGGCCATATTTCTTTGTCTCAGCATACCAGTCTGGATGAATGTTTCTTCTTTAACTTCTTGGTTGTCAGACTTCTATACAGTTCAAGTTTCTGGCAGCTCTGGTTGCTTTTTGTTTTTAAAATTGTTGTTGTCCTTCTTTTGGTTGTGTGAGGAAGCAAAATGTGTCTCCCTACATCTCCATCTTGGCTAGAAGTCCTATAATATTAATCATGTTTTCCAGATGTGCCCTTTCAAGGCCGTGGTCTTGTTACTGAACAGCAAGTGGGGTCCTGCTGCCCACCACCACCCCCTAGGTAAAATCCCAGAGGCAAAGTTTGGTGATAAAGGAAAGAGTCTTTATTCAAAAGGTTCATGATTTTGGAATAACAGCATTCCTCATGCATTAGTTACTTAAACCTATCAATTAAGGCTAAACTCTTTAACACCTTAGTTTTCTTGTCATTCCCCTTATTAGTTATTTTTTTTTAAGATTTTATTTATTCTTAGAGAGAGGGAGAAAGAGGAAATGAAATATCAATGTACGGGAGACATCTCAATAGGTTGCGTCTTGCACTCCCCCAACTGGAGACCTGGCCTGCAACCCAGGCATGTGCCCTTGACTAGGAATCAAACCGGCAACATTTTGTGTCACAGGCTGGCACTCAATCCACTGAGCCACACTAGCCAGGACCCATTGTTAGCTTTTAATTATCTTATTTCTATAAGGTTAGTTTACAAACTAAAACAACAGAAGGTACAGAAGCTACATGATTTTGGAAGAATGGCAGCCTTCTGCCTCAGAGCTTCTTCCCTGTGGAACACCCAAAGAAGAATAACCCTGCCACCCTCTGCCATGCCAGCCCAATCCTAGGCTGCACCCAGAGTTCCTTCCTATTCAAAATACCATCCACTGGGAATCGCACACAGCTTCAGCAAGATCATCCAGGCATCCTCAAGGAAGAGAGCCCAGGAGACTAAAAGCCCAAGAGCCCTTCTTTTATTTCAAATCTTCTGGCCCATAATTCTATGCACTCTGGAGGTATTCAGCTTCTCAGCCAATCCCATACTAGACTATTTACCATTACCTCCAACAACCTCCTCCTACAGCCCCGTCCTGTTTCTCCCCAGTGATCCAACCAGATCTCTCTCAGATTGATTACCATGGATTGGTCAGTACCAGGTCATTGAGTCATCTATCTGGTTTTGCTGCTTTTCTGGGTCTGGAGCTTAAATACAACTGAAGCCTAGATGTTATCTCTATGGAGGAAATGTCGAGGGGGGCTGTCTAAACTGCATGACCGGTGATATGCTGGGGGAGGAAAGGGGTGTGGAGGGGTGAGGTCTCACCTTCCAATTGCTCATTGATAGGCACCCAGGATTTCTGCCCTAGGTGACCTCCTGGACCTGGCCTCTCATCCTTGCTCTGCTCATGTCTACCTGCCTACTACACAACGGATCAGGCAGAAACCTGGTGCCACTCTTAACATCTGGTTTTCCCATGCCACACACTCTCAATCATCAGAGCCCTGCTACTTCTTCCTCCTAAACTGCTCCCCACTCCTCTCCATGGCAATGACCTCTCCCCAAGTTCATGGAATTATGAAAAATATATACAGTCCTGTGACACTTAATGATGGAGATATGTTCTGAGAAATATGTCCTTAGGCAATTTTGTCATTGTGTGAACATTATAGAGTGCACATACACAAACCCATATGGTATAGCCTACTACATATTGTCAACTTAAAAAACACTCAAACCTGTGGAGAATTTTTGATGAGTTTATTTGAACCAAACTGACAATTGCCAGAATGCAAAATCTCAACAGATTAAGAAATGCTGCAGAAAATGACAGTTTTACACCTTATTTTATACATTAAAATATACAATCAAAAGAGGAGGTTCAAATGGATTACCTGAAATCCATTGGTGACTGATTAGGGAGGAGATGGGAGGAAGCAAAGTGAGGAAATCTCTAGGATTGGATAAAAAGTAAATGATAAGACACTTTTACATAGGTGGGTACAGAATAGTTAATAGTCAACAATTAACATGATAACAATAACAATAAGGGAATTTGTGCTGTGTCCGGTCCCCACCCCCCGCTCCCCGCCCCCCGCCCCCCGTGATGCCTGTGCTCTTAGGGGTCTGGAGGAACAAGGAAATTTGATATTCTGCTCTAAAGGTATGTTATCATAGATACAAAAAAACAACAGACAGGCTCAGTTAAGGTGAAGAATGATCTTTGTTAGTGAAAAACACCCGCCTAGGACAGGACTAGGACCCACCATGAACTATTTTTAGTTAGAAGGTTTTCATTTGCGACCACCCCATGTGGTTACTTTTTGTCTCTGGGTTTGTAGGCCTCCACTGTGGTCTCACACGTGGTGAGACACGTGCCAGGTCTCACACGTGGTCTCATATGTGGTCTCATATGTGGTCTCACACATGCCAGGTCTCACACATGGTCTCACACGTGCCAGGTCTCACACGTGGCCCCTTTCCTTGGCTACCCAGCAAACCACAGACTACTGTGGTAGATCATTGACAGAAATGTCATTCGTTATGTGGGACCAGATTGTAAATGGAGCCACTTCACAATGGAGGAGGCTGCTGTCCCAAAGAAATTGCCTTGCATGTCTTACTTCTCAAAGCTTTGGAATGTTAAAATTGGACAAAATAACCTCTGTACTGGACCTAAAGTAACACTGCGTTTCAAACAACTGTTGGCAAAGCTAACAGACATTATGACTACCAGACTGAAAATTAAAGAGATTCTTTAGAATTAGCATCACTAGAATTAGCTTACTTGTACCTGTAGAAATTTCTTCCTTAGCTTATTAACACCCAAAGAAATTCCTTCCTTCTGTTCATGTAATTATTCCCCTTTCCTTTCTCATTAATACCCTTTGCCTCCACTTCTTAATCAGAACACTATTTGGGCTTCTTCCTGAATCTGTGCTTCTCCCCCAAAATAGCTTTTTTTTTTTTTTTTAAATCTCCAATCAACACTTGTTGCCTCTCACTTTGGCTTTTTATTTTTAGGTTAACACCTCCTGCCCGGGCAATTGCAACAACCTCCCAAACCCTGTCTGCCTAAACTCCGGTTCCCTATAAGGAATCAAAGGCTAGTGCTTCTGAAACTTTAGCTGTATAGAAATCACTTGAAAAGTTTGTTAAGACGCTGCTTCCTAGGCCCCATCCCACTCCTGCACTTCAGGAATCAGATTCTGATTCGGTAGAACTGGGGTGGGACTCAAGAATTTCCATTTCTTGTCCCTGGCTGGCATGGCTCAGTGGACAGAGTGCCGGCTTGAGAACCTAAGGGTCACTGGTCTGATTCCCAGTCAGGGCACATGCCTGGGTTTCAGACCAGGTCCCCAGTAGAGGGCACACATTGATATTTCTCCCCCTCTCTTTCCCCGGGGCTTCCCCTTTGTGTAAAAATAAATAATAAAATAAAATCTTATTTTGTTCTTTTTATTAAAAAAGAATTTTCATTTCTCACAACTCCCCTAACAACCTCCCCTGGCGCAATTCTAGCTAAACACGCCAGGCAGATGCTGCAAGACTGAGGACGACCGGACCACTCGCTAAGTACTGGGGCTCCCAGGCTATCATCAGCCATTAGCCACAGATTACTATTTAATAAAATATGAAACTCATTTCCTCAGTAGTACTAACCACATTTCAAATGCTCAAGCCAATGTGACTAGCGGTTAACATTCGGAACACTACACATTATAGAACTTTTTTATCACTGCAAAAAGCCCTACTGTAGTGTTGCCTAGACCTTCGTGGGTGTTCTAAAAATAAAGGCTAATCCTATCTCGCTCTCTTGTCCCTAAGAATTCAGAGGCTCCCATTACCTTACAGCTCATGTTTTTTAGGAAGCATAAAGAACACGGGAAGCCGCGAGGGCAGAAAAACTCGTAAAGCCACATACTCCACTACCAAAAAAAACGTATCAGACGGGTCTTCCCAGGCGGGACAAGGACCAAAGCTCTGAGCTTATTGGCTGGTGGTGGAGGGGCGGACGGGCAGCGCTTTTTTTAATTGGGTAGTTTTTCTTAAGAGAAAGCCAATCGTCGAGGGCGGTGGGGGTTCTGCCAGGGTCGCCGCGAGTTCCTCCCTTAGAGTTCCTGCAATTCGGGCTGTCCGTGAGCTCCGGTCCGCGCCCCCACCGCGACTACTCCTACCACCGTGGAGAAATTTCCGCCTTGGAAACCCTCTCACGGGGGCCGGAGGTGGGGAGGTCGGGACAGGCCCTCCCTCCAGCCGTGAGAACACCCCTGCTCCAGCCCTAAACCCCAAGTGTCCAGTCTCTGCTCAGCGTCCCCGCCTGTGAAATGGGATTGTGCTGGTGGCCTGGAGGGCCTCTACTGGGCATGGCGGGTGGGCAGGTGGGAGGTGGAGATTGAGGTGGATGTCAGGACACTGAGACTGTGTCCCCAGCAGGAGGATGGCTCAGGAGGAGGGCGGAAGCCTGTGCGAGGCTTGGGCGCGGGTCGGGTCCTTGCACCGCATCACTGACCTGGCCCACACGCTGCACTTCTATGAACGCTGGGCTCCGGACTATGACCAGGTAAACCCGCCGGGGGTCCTCCACCTCCCTTGCCCACCCAGCCTGAGTTTTCCTATCTGTACAGCGGGAATAGACAGCCTTGCATCCCAGCGCGGCTTGTGAGAATGAAGTGAGACCTGGACACAATCTTTCAGTCCTGCCCCCTCTCTCCGACTGGCCCCTCTAATGCCCACCCACAGCAGCCTTGCTGTCTGAGCAGCCTCACACTGCACAGTGGCAGCCCCTAAAGGTCAGGGGTCAAGACCTCCGTCCCCACTCTGGGACTGCAGCCCAGGCAGGACTGCCTACCTGAAGAGGTGCCATGGAGGGTCACTATGGAGTAAACAGCACTGCCTCAGCCAGCAGAGCAGGTCTCAGCAGGGGCTGGGGATTGACTCTCCTGTCCTGCCCCCGCACACACACACAAACAGCTTGGCTTGGCTGACTCCTAGACCACCCTACACTGAGGTCCCCCAAACACTAGGGCACAGGTTGGTAGGCAGCTCAGCACTCCGTTCCCAGGACGTGGCCAGCCTGCAGTACCGAGCCCCCCGCCTTGCAGTGCACTGCCTCAGCCAAGCCCTTCCAGGCCCACCCCACACCGCCTTGATCCTGGACGTGGCCTGTGGCACCGGCCTGGTGGCTGTCGAGGTGAGCTCTGCCCAGACCCTTTGCTCTCTCTTAAGCCCCCCACTTGCTCAAATTTCTTGCCACTCCAGGCCTAGGCTCACTGTTTCTCAAACACCTGAGCAACATCCACTGCAGGGCCCACTGCCCTTCTTGAGGTGCAGGGACCCGGCTGAGAGGTGGCAGGTATGAACTGAGTCCTCCCATCCCAGCTGCAGGCTCGGGGCTTCCTCCAGCTGCATGGGGTAGATGGGAGCCCAGCGATGCTGAAGCAGGCCGAGGCCCGCGGCCTCTACCAGCACCTCAGCCTCTGCACCCTGGGCCAGGAGCCTCTGCCCAGCCCTGAAGGTATGTCCCCTTCTACCCCAACACCCCAAGGCCCACTCTCTGACCAAACCTGCCTTGACGGCTCTCTTTTACTAAGCTTTCCGCCCCCTTGCTGAGCGCTCCATAAGCCCCCTTCTACACTGAGCCTTTATTCACTTCTGAACCCCCAATGCCTCACTAAGACCCTCTCCAAGGCCCCGTGAACCCCTCTCTCTGAGCCCTCCATCCATGATCTGACCTTAGCCCAGGACTGGGCTCCACCTGCCATGTTCCCCATGAGATCTGGGTCCTGCAGACACTAGTGGCTGGCCTGGTCCCTCCCCAGGGCCCCAGAGGATGGCTGCTGTCCTCCAGGATGGGCTGAGGCCACACTGAAGACAAACCAGCACACCACATCTGCATGCCTCACACAGGGACCTATGACGCAGTGCTGATGGTGGGTGCCCTCAGTGACGGCCAGGTGCCCTGCAGTGCAGTTCCTGAGCTCCTGCGAGTTACCAAGCCAGGTGAAAAGCAGCCCACACGCACCTTCCCCTCTCCACACCCAAAGACACAAGTCTTAGAAACCCTGAGGCCAAGCAAGGGGCCTGGTCCTGCCCGGGGTTACACAGCCTAGCCGAACATTCCAGCCACCAGCTGCCGACCCAGGCAAGCAGGCAGGCCAGACAAGTGGCCCCCTTGCCTCTTATTCATTAGGCAACCAGTAACAACTCCACTCTCCTCTTCAGCCTCTGTTCTACCTGTAAGCAGGGTGGCGTAGTCCCTTCCTGATAGGATTGCTGTGAGAATGGGGTGAAATAGTGTCTCAGAGGACTTTGCTGTAGTCCTGGTATGTAGTAGGGTCTCCATTCAGTTCTCTCATCTTCTAGCTTCCTCACTAACTCTTGGATGGCTCTTAGGTGAGTCACTCCTGGTCTCCGTTTCCTCATCTGTGAAATGGGGTCGATTACTGCATTCCTACTGTGTGGCTTGCCCTGTGCCTCCCTCTGCTCTGGCGAGAATGTACACAGCCTGCCCTCTGGGCTGTCACCTCCCCCACCCCGCCCCTAGTTTCCAACACTTGGGCTACATCCACTGCAGGGCCCACTGCCCTCCCTGAGGGGGGCTCAGGAGGGCCGGGGGCACTCAGTGCTCCCACATCTCAGAGAGGCATTTCCCAGGGCTGGGGTAGGGAGTGAGGGCAGTCCACACAGGGACACAGCCAAAGCAAAGTCACAGGCAGAAAGGAGAGTAGTGGAGCGTGGGGATCCTGGCAGCAGGTCAGGAGCAGGAAGCTCCGAAGGTTTCCCAATCGCAGCGTGATCCTATCTCCCTGCAGGGGCTGCAGTTAAGCCTGGGCAGGCCTTGGGACCATGGAGGTGACAGATGTAGGGACACTGGTGGAGTCAGAGAAAAGTGGTGACTGGGCTCAGGACAGGAAACTCCCACTGCCTGAACCAGAAAAGACCAGGCCTCTTGGCCCAGCCCGTTCTTACCAGACCCCGCAGCTGGCCAGAGCCCTGCCTGCCTGCACACACGTCACAGGCTTCCCTGCCCCAGAGCCCTTCCTCTCACAGAGCCCCTCTCCACCAGCCAGGCCTGCTTCCCTTCACCTTCTTCCCAGGCAACCTGTCAGACACCAGTATCTCCTGGGTGTATCTGAGCCTGCACTGGGCATACTGTATGTGCCTGGAAAAGATTTGAAAGGACGAATTCATTCATGCATTCAGCAGTGCTTACTGACTGCACCGGCCTTTCTGAGACAGGGTAATTAATCAACCCCACTCTGCGAGCTGGGAAACAGACACGTGGAAGGGAAGGGGCCAGGTCCAAAGCGTGTGTTTCCTTCCTGTGCATCCAGACACAGCCATATCCCTCAGCAGAGGGGAGGGGTGAGTGGTAAGGAGGGAGCCCCCTCTCCCTCAGGGAAAGGGAAATAAAGAGTTCCCAGCATAAAGGATACTTGGGCCCTAAAGCAGATGTAGGAGGCACTCAAGTCGGAGAAGCAGAGGGTATTCACGGGGAGGGGGATGGTAAGTACCAAAGGCTTGGAGACAGCAAGAGGCTGGCCTGGGGACAGGCGGGAAGAACTTAAGTCCTTGAGGACAGGAGCTAGAAGGGAACTGGTAACTTGAAACTGGCTCCTGCCCCTCCCCCACTCACCTCTCTTTCTCCCACCCCTCCCCAGGCGGCCTGGTGTGCCTGACCACCAGAGCCAACCCATCCAACCTTCGCTACAAGGAGGCACTGGAGGCTACCCTGGACAGGCTGGAACAGGCCGGCGAGTGGGAGCGCCTGGTAGCCTGGACTGTAGACCGGTGGGAGCTGGCTACCTCCAAGCTTGAGGAGGTGCCTGGCACTGATGGCTACATCCCTGGCATTGTCTACTTGTACCGAAAGCAGGAGGCGACCCAGGTTGAGGGATGAGGCCCGGTGCTCAGCCCCTAACTGGCCTCTGACCCTCCAGGTGACCTCAGTCGGGCCTACTATTGGGCCTTCATCTGTCAAGCAGGGCCACTGTGCCAGCCCTCTCCTCAGGAGAGCTCTGCCTATTAAATGAGCTCCAGAAGGGTCAGCAGGATTTTGGCTCTGCGGTTCTCTCACCCCAGGAAAAAGTGACATTGTACCCATGACCTGTGGAGGACGGAAGTGAGAAGAAACTGGGTAGAGAGGCCGCCACCCCAGGTCGGCCCTGCCCCGGGCGCCTTAGGGCCACAGATGGGACTCCGACTCCTCCCAGGGCGATCGGCTCCCTTATCTCTAACTTATCAAACAGGAAACCCCCACTCCCATATCTGGGCTTGGCCGAACACTTTCACTTGTCCAGGACGTGGTTTCTTCACCTCGGAAGAGATTGGAACTCAGAGTGAGGCTCGGAGACTGCCCTGAGCAAGTGGGCAGGCCTCACGGGGGAGGATGCCCTGAGCTGGGCCTTCAGGATAAGCAGGGTTCAGCGGGCGGAGAAAGGAAAAGGGACATTCCAGGCCGAGGGCAGGGACAGCCTGAGCAAAGGCCGGGAGGCGGGGCCTGGAGGGTGAGCAGACCAGCCCGGCTGCCCAGACAAAGCTGGGACAAACAGGGAGAGTGACAGGTGGCCCATTTCCCAGGGCTGGAAGTTCTCGTCTGTCCCCTCTCCTGGAGTCCCCAGCACTTCACCCGAGTTCTGGGCATACACTTGCCTGCGTAGGGGTTTCACCCTCTGACAAATTGAGTTTGAGCAAGGTGACTTCCAAAGCCAGGCCATTTCCAGTTTTTTCATGAAACGTGTTTTTAAAGTGTTCCCATCCAGGCCCGACACAGTGGTCCTGCCCTCGCTAACCCCCTCCAGCCTTCCTCCCACCCACCACCACAGCTGCAATCAGAAACATACAGAGTCTTCCTGTGCACAGGTCTCATTTATTGTAGAAAATAATAGTCATTTCCGTGACAAATAGGTCTTAAATTACAAAACAAACCACAGAATCAGGAAAAAGCTCCAGAACTTAACTAGGATGCAGGCCAGAGAAAGATCATTCCCCCTGCCGTCCCCACGCTAGCCGATGACCTTCACAAGGATGGCAGATCCAGAAGGGACTGATTTCAAGGGGCCCAGGTTCCTCCCGCTGAGGCTGCAGGTGGGTAGGACGGAGTACCAGCAGCCGGGGCCTCCTCTGAGGCCCCCTCCCCCACCACTACCCAAACCAGTCCGCAGCACCTTCACCCCTCCCTTCTGAACCCGTCAGTCAACTCTGCTCCACAGGCAGGTGGACGAGTGAGGCCCCAGCCATTTTCATGGTCACAGGTTTCCACTGGATGCCTTCGGAGGGAGTGGGGAAGATCAAAGAAGGGAACGGTGACCAACACAAGCATGGGCAGGGCACACGCTTAGAGTCCAAGCAGTCAGGGCTGAGCTGTCCCGGCCACCAAGAGCCAGCTCCCCACTCCATTGCCATGCCCTGTTGCTGCCTGCCCCTCCCTGCTTCCACAGGCCATTCAGAGGAGGGTGGCTCAGAAACCTTTCAGTCCATCCTTGCTATTGTAGAGGAGGCCTTAGGAAAGTATCCAAGGGGGTCAGAAGGGGCTGAGGGCTGTTGGCCAATGGCCGGTCTCAGTCCCTGCTTGCCCATCCCCCAGCAGCCTGCAGACCATGGCAGGGCCCTCCTGGGTTCACAGACTCGCACAGAGCTCAGTCCAGGGAGAAACAAAGCCAACAGGGAGAGTTGAGCGGCGGCACCTTACACGTAGTTGCTGGCAGGGGCGGAACGGGCAGCAGAGTACTTGGCCGAGTAGGGTTTGTCAGCACGAGGTGGGCAGTTGCAGCAGAGAAGAGCCCCACCGAGCATCAGCAGACCTGCAGCAGCCCAGCCGATGTAGAGTGAGGCCCCTATCTCTCGCTTCTGCCCCGAGGCCACCAGAGGATTGTAGAAATCACGGATGATGGTGTTGGCCGTCCAGGACACGGGCACCATCACCAGCAGGCCCGCCAGGAGGAACACCACGCCCGCCACAATCATGATCTTGGCTTTGGTGCTCTCGTCTTCCACGCAGTTGGTGCACTTGCCACCCACCACAGACAGCAGCACTCCCACCACGGCCACGATGATGCAGACGACAATGAGGGCGCGTGCGGCCTGCAGGTCCTGTGGCAGTGCCAGCATAGAGTCGTACACCTTGCACTGCATCTGGCCGGTGCTCTGCACCACGCAGTTCATCCACAGGCCCTCCCAGATGGTCTGCGACGTGACGATGTTGCTGCCGATGAACGCCGTCACCCTCCACATGGGCAGCGCGCAGCTCAGTATGGCGCCCAGCCAGCCCAGCACGGCCAGCGCGATGCCCATCACCTGCAGCCCCATGGAGGCCATCTTTCAGTGTCTGCTGGGGTCTGGGACCTGGAAGTCTTTAGGAATCTGGCCCTGGGGGCTGTAGAAATCCAAGTGCTGAGGATGGACACTGTCCACAGGGAGGCCTTTCACTGCAAGTCCGAAGGCAAAGCCGGTTGAGTGTCTCTCACGGGAGTCCGAAGCAGAAGCCCAGGGAGTGTGACCAGACTGGTTCCTTCCTGCCGACAGCTGCCACAGGCTCACAAGCTAGAGCTCGGGGGCGGTTATATGGCTCTGCGGAGGGGCGGGGTGGAGGGTGGGTAGAGGGAGGCGTTTCATCCCTGAGGCCTTTCCCTCGACCAGTTTCTCTGGATTCCTGAGCCCAGGCCAACAAAGGCACTTAAGTCCCCAGCCCTGGGCCCCTGAGTCACAATCTCATAAGAAACTGCCCTCTCCCCTGGCAACCAGGCCCATGCTGAGGTCAGACTCTGAGTCACTGCTCAGGAGCACCTGGAAGTGGCCAGGCCAGGGGGGCCACCAGGTTTGGCCCGGTTCTGGATGTGAAAACAAGGGTCCCTACACCCCTGAAACCCCTCATTCCAGGCCTGGTTGGGTGGACAGGGGTGGGGACCTTCAGGAAGGTTGGAGGTGAGGACGAAACCCTGGGAAAGCAGAGTGGCCACACCTCGATTACTACTGTTGCTGCATCCTCACCACCTCCATCACTGGCCTGGTCGCTGCTGTTGATTCTCATTGACCACGCACCTGCCTCAGGAGTAGTCTCGGCACTGGCCTGGCGAGGTCTGGTTTGGGGGGTCGGAGAGCTGGGAGACAGGACTCCTGCGTCCATCACCCATGCTCCCCATCTCTCACCATCACTACCAGCTTCCCAGCCCTGCCAGAGTAGGGGGCCTTGGAAGTGACGCCCTTTCAGCCAAAGAGAAGGAATCCTGGCCCCAGTCATGAAAATTTCAGCCAGTGGGCTTCGTTCCTGCCAGGGCTGACCTGCTTGGCCAGAACTGGGTTGGAGGGGTCACCAAGAACATGCCGTGGGCCAGACCCTGGTGACATCAGCCCAGTAAATGGGTGTTTGCTCTGTGAGGACACACAGAACAGGTGTCAGATAAAGCTAGAATGGGTGCAAAGTCCCATGAGACTTCAAGGGGAGGGAAAACTCAGACCGGGGTAGAGGGGTGGAAGTGGGGTGCTGAGGAGGAGGCTTGACGGGAAGGGGCACCGCATTCTTCGGTTACACTACAGGGGGCACTGGTGACAAAGATCTTCATGAATGGGCCCCCCTGGAGTTACGCAGGGCAGCAGAACCGGGTGGAGGAAGACATCCGGGAGAGGGAGCTTCGAGGGCACAGTTACCTCAATGTGGGGAAATGCAGCTTTTCCAGGAATGAGAGGAATCCAGTCTGACCAGAGACCGGGGGTGGGGGGAGGGGAGGGGCTGGAGTGAAAGGGCCAGAAATTTCTGCCTCAAACATCACCAAGCCCTCAGCCTGTGCACAGAGGCACTGGGATGAGCCCGGGCACTAGGTTCCGGTTGAAGGTCTCCACAGACCTTGTAGAAAGGTGTCTCTGGAAACAGGACGGAGGTGAAAGCAGGGCAGGGGCCCCAGGATCAGGAAGGACCTGGTTCAGGGCAGCAGGCTGAGGGGACCGAGAGGAAGGGGGAATGGTGGGGGTGAGAGAGAGAGTGGCTGGGGCTCATCCCAGCTGGATCAAGGGAACCCTTCACGCACATGGTCACTGCGTGTTCCTCTTCCCCATCATGCTGGGGAGTGGTGCCTCTGGGGCCAGGACTCCAATGTGTCCCTGAGCCCCCAGCATTGTCCAGCACCTCGCCTGGCACCCTGAGGTAACTGATTCTGACAGAGGAATGAGGGCCCTGAGTTTCCTGCTAGGGAAGCATTAAGCTTGCATGATTTGGGTGGAAGCCATCTGTGACCTCTCCACACACGGGGAGCACTTGGGCACCTAAGGAAGCGTAAGGTGGGCTGGGACAGTCCAGCACAATGGGGGAGTGAGGTCTTGTGTTGTGGTGGACTGTGAACACATCTGTCTCCCCTGCGAGGCTGGGGTCTCCTGTAGGACAAAAGCAGTGCCTTATTGAACCTCAGAGCTCCGCACAGGCGTTGACACATAGTAGGTGCTCAATTAATACTCAAGGTGCTCGATAATGCAGAAGTCATTCTCCATGTTCCCAGTGCCCGCCCCCACTCTCCCATATCTCTCCCCACACACTTAGGAATACACACCAACACAAACAGGGATGGTTTCTGCCTGGGCCACGCCTCCCCGGGTTTACCTTACAAAGTTCTGAGGAACTGCACGCCCTGAGGCCTGTGGGCTGAATGCAGAGATAACTATCCTTAGAGATTGACAATAAGTGCTTTCCTGCAATGAATTCAACCCAGCCTCCCCGCCCATAAGCAGGGCATGGATTCTTATTGCCTTGGCACAAATGGATGAACTGAGGCCCAGAGAGGGCCAGGGCTCGCCCAGGACGGGCTAGGCCCTTCATCAGGGGAGCCTCTTTACTGCTCCCCTGCCAGTGATCCTTACCTGTGGTCCCAGCCCTTCAGAAGCTCTGATTACAGAAGGGAGCTGGCCAGATCGCCAGACCATCCTCCCCCTTCTCACAAACTTCCTGCTGTTGCTCTCCTGGGAAGCAGCCAGTTGGCACATAGAGAAGCAGGAGTGGAGGAGGGGAAGCATGTGGGCCCTATAACTTTTCACCTGTGTCCCAACAGAAGTGACTAAGAAGCTGTCCTTCCCTGCTCAGCCCAGCCAAGCACAGCAGAGATGGGGGAGGGGCAGAGGCCGGGGGAGGGCAGGTGCGGGAGGGGATCCGGCAAAGTGCCGGCCCAGGGCAGGGGAGGTCTGTGGGGAGCTCAGGTGTAAAGAAGGAGCAGGAGGGGCGCTGCAGGAGCTGGGAGCTGTTCTGCACGTGAGAGGAGCTGGAGAGAAATTTGTTTATGCTTGATTTCTTCCAGGAGCCACTGGCTGAGTCCCACCCACCCGCCGCAGGAAAAATCCCAGCGAAGCCAGACACTTTTCCTGCGCCCACTCTGGCTCTGGAGCCGGCCCTCCTAACAGCTCAGGAGGACTTTTACTGTGACACTTTACAGTGCATCTGCCATTTGTCACCTTTGCTTTGGGGCAGAGGAGGCAGGCTTAGCACTTTCTTTTTCTTTCTGCCAAATTACACTGTATAACTTTATGCCAGTGGAACTGTATCATACATGCTGGGTTTTGTACAGAACAGCCCTCTCCCCCACCAGACCAGCGCGCCCATCCCTGCCCACCTGGGAACCATCTTACTCCCCTCTGTAAAATGAGGACCTGGCCGCCCCTCCCTGTTTAAGGCACAAGGAAAATGAGTTGAGGATATGAAAATATCTTTGTGAGCTGAAGAGCTTTTAGTATCATGAGGAGGCCAGAACCCAGTTGGAGGCACAAAGCGGCTGCCCCTCAGCTCTGGTCCTGCTCGCACCAGCGAGGGCTAGGGAATCTCAGACCCCTGTCCCCAGAATCCCTGGGGCTCGGGCAAATCCTTGCTCACAGGACCACACTCACTTCAGTGCCCTGCACCCAGATCCTTGGGTGCCTCCTGAGCCCAGAGCCAGCACTGGGCCTGCCACCCTCCCTCCAGGGTAGCCAGAAGAGTCTCTCGACACCTGACGAGGGGAGGGGGAGCAGGCGGCTGGGTGGGTGGGGAGGAGGGCTCCGTCAGAGGCTCTGAGGCAGTGGAGGGCCCAGCAGGTTCAGGTCTCAGGGCCTTTGCTCTTTCTCTTCTGGGAACAGGAAGACTGCGGCCAGGGGAGCTGGTGCCAGCTTAAAGTTATTCCTCCCCACCAAACGTAATGTGTGGTCCTTATAAAATCAGAAGAGAATAAAAACTGTAAATATATTTAAGGATGTAATTATTATCTTTATAAAATTGGGGGGGGGGCGATGGAAGGAGGCAGTCTCACTCTCCGCTCAAAAATTAGTCCACCTGGAAATTGGTCCAAAACTATTTATTTTTGCAGAAGTTCACTAACTTCTCAGACCACAGATACAAGTGAAAATGCCATTACATTATAACATTTTAAAATGTCAGTAAGTGATCTGCAATGGGAATGTCACAATCTCCTGGGACTGCCAAGACTGCGGCACCAGGTCACTCACTTCACAGCCATCTCCCCGAACTGTCCCAGGAGGAGGACCTCCCAGAACCTCACAGCAAGCAGGCAGACCCAGCCGGCTGGTCGAATCCAGTCCACCGCCTCCTGCAGGGTTCTGGAAACCATGGGGATTTCCTACCAGCCAGGTGGGATGGGGATTTCCTACTGGGGGAGCTCCGGGAGGTCTGGGCCCCAGGCTAGGACTTTCAGAATCTGTAGGAGGATGTGGTGACCCCTTTGTGGCTCTCATCTGAAATGACCCCAGCCCTCCCTGGGTCGAGTCCCAGTTGTGCCACTACCAGTTCTGTGACATTGGGCAACAGAATTAAACTCTCTCAACCGATTTTCTCACCTGGGTAAGGAGGATGACGACACCTCCCTCCCAGGCACTAGGAGGCTCGGCGAAGACACTTGGTGAGGGCCCCCGGAGCTGGCTGCCCTGCTGGGGATTCGGCCGACCCAGCACGGGCTCTAGAAAGCCATGGGCCGTGGACCCAGAAGGAGAGGTCTGGCCCTCGGCTAAGCACGTGGCCTCCGGAGCTTCAGCCCAGCAGCCAGCCCCAGTGGCTGTTCTCTCTCCTGGCCCTGGACAGGCTAACAACACACCGGATTGCACAGGAGGCCGGGCTGCCCAGCTGGCCAGACTGGTTGAGCCGGTGCAGCCCCCAGGCGGGGCCCCACGTGGGCTGAAGGAGAAGGTGGGGGTGAGGGTGACCATGGCTGGGAATCTTCAAGGGAGAGAAGCAAGGCCACACTGCTGCCCACGGGCAGGAGTCCCACAGCCCCGGCAGAAAGGGCACCTCTCAGAAGGGGACAGAAAGACGGGAGATGGGTTCAGAGAGAGGGAGGGGCTGAGTGAGGGGTGGGGAGCTCAGTGAATGGGCTTAGAGAGGGAGTCCAATCATCGGAGAAAGGGGAGGAGACGTAAAGAGAGGATGGGAGTGAGTTTTCAAATTGGTGCATCCAATTCCAGCTCTGTCTGGTGACTTCAAAACCCCACATTCATTCATGACCGCAGCTTTCCTCACCTCCCACCCAGCTGCCCGGCCCTCCCCAGGCCGCTTCCCTACTCCGAGAGTTCCATCCCAGGCCCCAGACATGAGACCTCCTTGCCACCCACCCCACCCCCTGCTCCCCCTACCTCACTTCCAGACAGCCCTCTTCTCTGAGGGTTGTGTCTTCAACTTCCCGGAAGCCGAGGAGGGGAGGTCCTGAAGGCCAGGGGACCCCTGAGACCTCTGGTCTGACGGCGTAATCAACGCTGCCCAGCGCACCCCTCCTCAGCTGGGGAGGCCTCCTTCTACATGCTCTCAGTCAGGGGGTCCGCACACACTCCCTGAGCACCTGCTGTGGGGCAGGCTCTTGGCTGGGTGCCTTAGCATTAAAGAAATCATTCCATCTTACTACAAAACCATGCAGGGTGTTATCACTCCCATTTTGGAGGCTCTGTCTGCTGACGTGACCCGCCAGGGACACCAGAATAGTGACAAGAATGGGATCCATACCCAGCCTGGACTGTCTCTGGGGTGTCCTCTGCACCCACCCTTCATTCATTACTCTTCATTTGTTTCTTCTTTTATTCTTTCACAAAGGGTGTCCTGAGGACCCGCACTGGGCCAGGCCAGGGCTGGGCATGGAGCTGAAAACGAAATGGGCTGGGGCCTGCCCTCGAGCCCCCCACTCACCAACCAAATAGACAACTCCTGACACCAGAGAAGCCGGCTCTGTGTGCACTCCGGAGAGGAGACAGTCAGCTCCACCCGAGGCCCAGGGCAATCTTCCTGGAGGACGTGGCAGGTGGAAAGGAAACCTGAAGGGGAAGTCAAAGCCTAGAAGCTTATGAAGAGAGAGTCTCCAAAACGGGGAGTGGCGAGAGGCACAAACATGGCCTCTGAGGGGTCTGGAGCGGGGCAGGTGGTGCAGCAGGACCGGAAGACAAGTCGGGCACTTCAGGAAAGGCCCAAGCGCCCAACCCAGGATCTGGGGACATGGGAGCCACGGACAGGTTTTGAGCAAGGACAGGCCTGGCCTGCTGTGCCTCTCGGGGAGGGCCCCCTGCCAGTGTGGCAGTCTGATTGTGGGGAAAAAGGCGGGAGGGCTGCCCCGCTATTGGTTGGACTATGGAGCCTCAGAACAGGAGCGGTGGGGCTTCACTGAGGGCGCATCTTGGCCCAGGGCCATCCCGGACCCCCAGAGCAGCTCACCGGCCCCGGGGTCACAACAGGCCTGGTCTCTAGTGGGCAGGCCTGGGCGGGGCGTGAGGTCACCCCAGCCTGCTTCCTTTTTACCTGACTGGAGGGTCCTGGAACCCAGCACCCTTTTCCTCTCAGAAGCCTGGGCGGGGCATACACCTGATGACCACAGCGTACAGAGAAGCTGTCTCTGTTTCCATGACGCACCGAGAGGGAGAGAGAAACTGGCAGGCTGAGCAGGGGACTCCCAGGCAGGCAGTCAGTGAGTCAGTGGTGATAAACCAGGGACAGAATGCAGATGTTAGGGATCGTCAGTGCCCCAGGTGACTCAGAGGTTGCATTACCCCTCCCTCCCAGTGCAGAGGCCCCCAGGCCTCGCCTTGGTGTCTCCCACCCCTCTCCTGCTCCATGCGTCCCAGCAGGGATGGGTGAACACCACTGGCACTCACTCCTGACTCACACAGATCCTGACCCCTTGCCTTCTTGGGACCCAGAAGTCGTGCTGCCAGGTGACTTCGCCTTATTGCCAGATGAACCCACAGACCCAGCCTGGCCAGGAGCCCTCCTTCCCTGCTGGCTCCCAGCTCAGACTAGCCCCAAGGAAGGGCACAATCCGCCCCAGCCTGCCCCATCAGCTGAGGAGCAGGAGGTGAGGCAAGCCCAAGCCTGGAACTGCCACGCTTGTGGTTAGATTTGAACTTTTATTTTTGTTCTTTTTTTATTTATGTTCTTTTTATAGCAGGGCTTAACCTACATGTGTAAACTTTTGACGTGTGCCTGAGAATCACCCCCAGGGCAAAGTCATGCCCTCCCCCCTCTCCTGCACTCTGCACACTCCCTGCTTCTCTTCTGCTGGGCCGGGTGGGTGCGGCGTGGGGGTGGGGCGGGGGGAGGAGCTGGCCAGCCGGCACTGGCTGGGTGTCCCTATCCCCCAGCATCACTGTCCACCCCCACAGTTTCCCCAGGCCAGGCTGCCCCACCTACGGGCAACATGAAGATTCCCACACGCACCTGAGTGTGCAACAAGGGCCTGTGTTTCTTTTTCTTTCTTTCCTTTTTTTAAGATTTTATTTATTTATTTTTAGAGAGGGAAGAGAGGGAGAAAGAGAAAGAGAGAGAAACATCGATGCGTGGTTGCTGGGGGCCGTGGCCTGCAATCCATGCATGTGCCCTGACTGGGAATCGAACCTGCGACACTTTGGTTCACAGCCCGCGTGCAACCCACTGAGCTATGCCAGCCAGGGCTCTTTTTCTTTAATTAAAGTATAGCTGGCGTGCAATATTATATTAGTTTCAGGTGTACAGCCTAGTGATTGAACATTCGTATGCCTCACATCGTGATCACCGTGATAAGGCTGATAACCATCCGTCACCACACGAAGTTATTGCAATTTTGCTGATCTATTCCCTGTGCTGTACATTACATCCCCATGACTTATTTATTTCATAACTGGAAGCATTTTTTTTTGTTTTTATTTATTTATTTTTAAAGACGGGTAGGGAGGGATAAAAAGAGGGAGGAAAAAATATTGATTGGTTGCCTCTTGCATGCCCTCACCTGGGGATGTGGCCAGCAACCAAGGCATGTGACCTGACCAGGAATCGATCCAGTGACTTCTTGGTTCAAAGGCCAACACTCAACCCACTGAGCCACACCAGACAGGGCTATAACTGGACGTTTTTGCTTTTATTCCCTTTTACCTTTTTTACCCAACCCCGCCCCCCACACCTCTTCTGGCAACTATCAGCTTGTTCTCTGTATCTGTGGGTCTGTTTCTGTCTTGTTTTGTTTTTTAGATTCCACATATAATTGAAATCATATGGTATTTGTCTTTCTCTGTCTGCCTTATTTCATTCAGTTAGCTTAAAACCATCGAGGTCCATCCACGGTGTTGCAGATGGCAAGATTTCATTCCTTTTTATTCTGACTGATATCCCCTTATAGATATACCATGTCTTTTTTATCCATTCATCCGTGGGTGGCTGCCCATGCTTCTTTCTTCTTTTTCAATTGACTCTATGGCAGTGCTTTGCCATCCCAGCAGGCTGACAGGACTCTCAACCTCAGTCCTTCCTGAAGCTCCTCCCCTGACCAGGAACATTCCAGGTCCCAGGACATTGGGAAGTCCTCCTTGTTCGGCCACTGCCAAGCCCTGGGCACCCTGGAAACCCCCAGGCGCCAGTGTACATGACCCCTGCAGGGCCTGGGGCTCAGTGGCCTCTCAGCCACCCTGAGGAATCAGAAACCATTGACCAGGAGCCATACAGCCATCAGCTAGAAGGTCTTACCTTTTGCCCCTGTGAATAATGCCACAGCGACCTTTCAACACACACTCACCCTCCCCACCACCGGCAGAAGTCTTCCTTGCACTCCCTGAGTGAGCAAGATGAAGCCTCACCCCAGGCATGAATCCTGAAGTCTGCCATAGTCTGGCCCAGCCTTCCTCTCCTGCTTCACATCCTGACATCCTGATGTCCCGCGTGGCCACCACGCCCACCAGGCATTTATGCCTCACCACACATCGAGTACACCGTGTCCCTCCCAGGCCCACTAGCCTTTGCACATGCTGAGGACTTTGCCTGAGTTCCCACTCATCATTTTGGCAAACCCTGTCCCATCCTTCAAACCTCAGCTCCAAGGCTATTCAGAGACTGCCCCAATATGCTTGTGATCGCCCCACTCAGCGGACTTGCCACCCCGTGTGGATGTGGCTTCCACTCGCCCCACCCCAGCCCCGGCTGGGCCGGGAGTTCCCTGAGGGCAGGGACAGCGAAGCTTTCTTCTCCGACTTCCTCACCGACAGCCTGTGTGTGTCAGAACATGCATCAGCGACAAACTACCGGATTATCATTATTACTCAACAAGAGTAAAAAAAAGAAGCCAGATATTGCTATAAATAAGTGATTGAATAAATAAATAAGCAAAGGAGAAGAGACAAATCTCTCACACAGAAAAGTTCCAAAAAATGTATATAGATGCTGACCCCTCATGGAGGGGGGGCATAACCCCTCCTCCTTAAGTGTGGGCTGCATAATGTCTTCCTTCCAAAGGGGACAAGAGGGAAAAAAAGAGCAACTGTACAGTGCAGACACCTGATGAGCACTGCCTCAGCCAAGAGATCAAGGTCAACATCGACGGCCTTAAGTCATGTTGATAGTGTACCCTTGATGTGGTGTGGAAAAAACCAGCACTTTATCTCTGTGCTCCTCTTCCTCAAAACCCATAACCCCAGTCTAATCACGAGGAAAGCACCAGACAAACCCTGGTAGAGGGACATCCTATAATGTACCCAACCAGGACACTCCAAAACTGCCCAGACCGTCAAAAAGAAGGAAAGTCTGCAAAACGGCAGCAGCCAAGGGGAGCCTCAGGAGACCGAACAACTAAATGTAACATGGTATCCTTGTGGGATTCTGGGACAGAAAAAGGGTTTTAGGGAAAAAAACAAAATCAATATAAAGTATAGAATTTAGTTAGTAATAAAGTATCAATATTGGCTCATTAACTGAAGCAAATGCATTCTAATATGTGATGTTAATAACAGGAAAGTGGATGTGGGGTTATATGAGAACCCTCTGTACTATCTTCTCAATTTTTCTGTAAATTAAATCTGTTCTAAAAATAAAGCCTATTTTTAAACAGTAGGAAAGAAGCAAGCAAGCAAGCTAGCTGAGCCTCCGGGGAGCCTTCCGGTTCTCGCCTGGGCAGTGGAGGGGCGCTGAGGTGGTAGCAGCCAGGACTCGGGACCCAGCCCTGCTCCTGTTCCAGTTCGAGGATGAGAACCTCCTGTTCTTAGGAGATGCATGCTGCAGTACCGAGCAGCCAGCCGACTGTCACCTGTCATGGTGGATTCATGTAACTCTCAGATGGTTCAGGAAAAAAACGTATGTACCTAGGGAGGGGACAGAGAATGTGCAAATGTGGCAAAATGTTAACAATTGGTGAAACTGGGTGAAGGATACATGAATGTTCATTGCACTATTCTTGTAACTTTTGTGTAGGTTTAAATTTTTTCGAAATAAAAGCTTGAGAGAAAAATTAAGAAGAGACCAGTCAAGCAAGTGTGCAGGGGAAGCTGCATGTGCAAAGCAGATGAGCTGTGGGAGAGGTGATGTACGGCCAGAGGACCTGGAAGGGAGGAGAGAGGGGAACGTGGGCAAGGTGAGAGGTGACAGGGGAGGTGAGGCCTGAATCTTCAGAGCCTGGCAGGCCAGGGTGAGATGCTGAGGTGCAGCTCAGCCTGCGTGGGGATGGCAGCAGCCCATGGGCAATCTGTGGGGCGGGGAAGTTGCTCCTGAGGCCTGGCTTCCTCATCCAGCCAATTCTACCACCCTGCAAGCCAGCCCATCCCTGACAGCGTCCCAGAGCCAGCCAAAGGCTGGATCACAAGGATACTGCCTGTCCCATCCCCACAAACACATATACAAGGTCTCTCCTGGCTCTGGTGTCCCCAGCCTCCTGATCACTGATGCCCTGGTCTCTCCCCAGCATCTGATCCAGCACCATGTACCTTGGACTTCCCTGCTGGTGGGAAAGTGACTCCCCTTTCCCCACTTACTCTACTGTCCAGGCCTCCCTTTGGGATGAGTCTGCTACGAAATGACCCTCCAGGCTCGGTTCCTTCTCAGTGCTCTGACCAGACCTGGGAGTTTAGGCCTTGTTTTCTTGGAGGACAAGGCCAGTTACAACAACAATAACCACCCGAGTGTTTACAGCAGCACTAGCAGAACAGACAAACTGTGGAAATAACCCACGTGGCCATCAGTGAATGAATGGATCAACAAACTGTGGTATGGCCACCCAGAGGAATTATTTTTCAGCTGTAAAAGAAATGAAGCCCCGATAAATGCTACAACGTGGAGGAACCTTGAAAACGTCGTGCTAAGTAGATGAAAACAAACACAAAAGTCCACATGTTGTACGATTCTGTTTCCATGAAATGTCTGAAACAGGCAAATCCATAGTGACAGAAAGGGTGGTTCAGGGCTGGAGGGGCACATGGAAATGTTTGCAGCTGACTGTGGTGGTGGCTGCGCAACACTATGAATGTGCTAAAAACCATCGAATTACACATTCCAAATGGTGAATTGTGTAGCATGTAAATTATGTATCAATAAAGCTGCTTTAAAAATAATAATATTTAGCCCTGGCTGGTGTCAGTGGATTGAGCACAGGCTGCAAACCAAAGGGCCGCTAGTTCAATTCCCAGTCAGGGCACATGCCTGGGTTGTGGGCCAGGTTCCCAGTAAGGGTGCATGAGAGGCAACCACACATTGATGTTTCTCTCCCTCTCTTTCTCTCTCCCTTCCCCTCTCTCTAAAAATAAATAAATAAAATCTTTTAAAAATAATAATATTTAGCACTTCTCAAATGTCTGTTGGGTGCCAGGCAGGCACCGCACAACTTCTGTTAACTCTCGAACATTATGGTTGATAATACCAGCCCATCCTACCAAATGAAGAAACTGATTCGTGGGGCTTTGAAGTGCTTCCCCAGGGTCATACAGCTTGTGGATGCAGGATCTGAACCCAGAACGGTCGGAAACAAAAGCCAGTGTGTGTAACCACTGTAGTGTGCATCAGGTCAGGTCTACTCAAGTTTGTTTCCAAGACGTTACTGAGCCCTGAGCTCGCTGCAGCTGGGGAGAAGCTCAGATCACCAAGGCTCACGGGCTGCTGGCCCCGCAAGAACCAGGAAGAACTGCCTGAAACGGTGAGGTCCACCTCCCAGCCAAGGATGGTCCTCGGTGGCTTCTCAGGAGTCGCCCTCTAGTGTTTGCTGCTGGGACCTGCAGCCCCCGAGGTGTGCCCCAGCCGTTCACTGGAATTTGAAAAGTGCTCCTGTTCCTGACAGGCAGAAATGCAATGGGGCCGCCAAACTACTCTCCAACGGGAATTCACAGTGAAGCGAGGGTGTTCAGTACCAATGGTGATCCGTAGGTGAGGTTTACAGATTTTCCATCACTGTGAAAAATAAAAGCTGACCAGTGCCATGTGAGTGGCAGAGGTCCATCCTCCCCAGCGGTGGTCTGGGTGGGCAGATCTGCGATGGGCTCCCTTGGGGGGCTGCAGAAGACACAACAGGTGTGGCTAAGGCCCTGAGTCAGAGGCCAAGGAGGTGGGTATCCAAAGCAGGACCGTGAGGTGTACAGGAAGGGAGTATCCCACACCGGACAGGGCGCTCCAGGAGCGCTCCCTGGTGGAGGCCAGTGCCACTGCAGCCCTCCACCAAGTCGGGAGAAAAGCCCTGGCAGGCAGTCTTGGGTCTGTTGAGAGGGGTGGGCTCCAGCGGCCTAGACCAAGGGCTGGAACCTGAGGGCTGAGAGCCGGAGAATGAGGGATAGGACTTTTTCTGGGCCCTCCACGGAGGGGAGCGGGAAGGAAGGCAGGTGGATGAGTGCATGCTCGTGTGAGGAGAAGGAAGGAGAAAAGGAGAAGCATGAGCTGTTCAGGAACCCCTGGGATAGTGGCAATTCCAGAGTTGCAGCTTTCTACTCTTCCCCCTCCACAGTGCGCCCTTCAACTGCAGCCAGGCCCGTGAGGCCTGGGGAGATAGATGGTCAAGCCCCAGCACACACGTTCATATTGGAATGGAGAGCCAACCGGGCAAAGATCAGCTGGCCATCTCCCAGATCCCACCCTGAGCCCCTTCCCCTCTCTCAGCACCAGATCCCTCACCAAGCTCCTGCTTCTGATCCTACCCACACCTTCCCCATGGTCCCTGGGTGGTGGTCAGGGGGTGGGGACAGAGCTTAGTGAAGAGACAAGGCTCAGAGAGCGGAAGGAGACTCAAAGAGGGAGATTCAGTGAAGGGAGGGGCCTCAACAAGGGGAGTGGGGACTCAGGGAGAGGAGTGGGTCTGGGAGGAGAGTGACTTTTGGTCAGGGAGGTGCTCAGTGGAGGGCAGATGGGCTCAGGATCCTTAGGTGAGCAAGGTCCTGTGGGGGTGATGTCAGACCACCTAGCTTCAGCGGGGGCTTGGTCCCATCTGAGCAGCCCCCAGGCTCAGTTTCAGCAGACCAGCCTGAAAACTGAAAAGGCTTGGGCAGGGCCTCTTTATGGCTTTTGGTGAAACCTGGCCCTGGGGACAGGGAAGAGGTTTCCCCAAGGCTGGTGGGGAGGGAAGAGTGACTCATTCCTCTCCTTCAGTCTCCAGGACACCTCCGAGCCTGAGAATTACCCCAAAGCAGCCAACCAGGCCAGTCCCAGGGACAACAGCTCCACCCTGCCCTGGCCAATCTCATCTTACAACTCCTGCCACCCACAGGGAGGGTCAGGCCACGCCCGGGACTGTGGACACCTGGACAAAAACACACACCCTCTCATATCAGCACAAACCCACACAAACACACACCCGCTCACTAAATCCAAACACAACCACCCTCACCCAGAAATGAAAACTCACCACACACGGACCCTTGCAGGCCCTCGCATACGGTCCCCCCAGCTCAGATCTCAGAAGAGCGTCTGCCAAGAAGCCCACCACAAAGCCTACACCCAGTGAACATAAAGACCCACTCACGAGCACTGTGAGACCCGGGCGTGGGCCCACCTACACTCTTGCTGGCTCCAGAACCAGTTTCATTTCTCAGCTGCCCAGTTTAAGAGGCTCCTTGGGGAAAGGAAGAGAAGGAGATGGGCAGCAGAGGTGGAGAGGATGTCAAACCAGGGTGGGGGTAAACCCCAGTGACCTCACTGAAGAGAAAGGAAAGCACAGATTGGGTTTTAGCCCAGGGCCAGGCTCTTTACTACTGCAAGAACCTGAGGTGTCCCTTCTGCCTTCAGTGCCTCCTGCTCCCAGTGCTCTCCCTGCTGTGGGCTGGGTCTCAGAGAACACACAGAACGCTGGATGTCCCAGCCAGGAGTCTATGTAACAACAAGCTGGCTGCAAAACCACCCCTTCAAGAAGTCCCTGGACTCCACATTTCTGTCAGGGCAGCGCAGCCCCACTAGACAGGGCCAAAGCTCCCAGTACGTGACATCTGCTGGCTTGTTTGGCAGCTTTTGATATACGTGACTCCCCCCCACTTTTCCACTCCACACTGAGGCTTCTCGGGCCGGGGCCTGAGTCCCCTCAGAAAGGGCTCCTCAAAGGCAGTGCCATGTCTCTCCACACAGACCGAGGCCTCCGTGTTGAAGAGAGCAGAGCTAGATAGGGTTATTTTAATTGAAAGTAACAAAAAGTGACAATGTTTAATGTAAGCAAAATAAATAAATAAATAAGAGGTGTGGAAATCGGGGGGAATAGAATGCGTGCTGAGGCTTCTCATGGAGCAAAATAAGAATTAATCACTACATTCCAGAAAGGCACAAATGGAGACAGTCTGGGAACCTACCTAGTATATTTACATATATATGAGATATTTAAAAATTCTAATATGCATAGTAGAAATAAACTAAACATCTAAATTTAAAAACTATAAAATTTTAGAAGAAAACTGAATATCTTAGTTTTAGGGGGCTAGGAAAGCATTTCCTAAAAAAAATACAAAAGATTCATGAAAAAGAGAAAAAACAAATTTGGGTATGTTAAAAACCTGCTTGATAAAAGACAAAAAAAGTTTTAAAATAAGCTATATGCAACTCCTATAGCCGACAAGTGATTAGTAATCAGAATATATAAACAACTTCCACAAATCTGTAAGAAAAAGACAATCTAATAAAAAGATAGACCAAGGTTACGAATCGGCTCCCGTAGAAGAAGAAACTGGAATGACCAATAAATAGATGAAAGGTGTCCAACCTCACCAGCAACCAGAGAAGTGCAAATTACAAGTTACCATTTTACATCCACTGAAGAACAAAAGTAAAAAGTCTGACACTACCAAGTGTCAGCAGAGATGTGTAGCAACAGAAATTCTCTGACATGTGGGAGGGGGTGTCATTTGGTACAATAATTTTGAGAACCTTTTGACAGTATCTGTTAAAGTGAATGCTGTGTATACCCTATGACCCAGCATTCCCACCTCTAGAGAAAATCTCAGGCATGTGTACCTGGAAGACAAGGAAGTCACATATTATTTGTAGTAGTAAAACAATTGGAAATAATTCAAATGTTCATCAAGAGAAGGATGAATATGAATTGTGGCATATTTGTACAATGAAATATTATATAGCAATGAAAAAGTAAACTGCTTGGGGCAATGAACACATATACAATATACAGATGATGTATTAATAGAACTGTACACCCGAAACCTATATAATTTTATTAACCAATGTCACTGCAATAAATTCAATAAAAAAGAAAAATAGAAATAAAGTATATTTTTAAAAAGAATAAACACTGACACATGCAACAATATGAACAGACCTCACACAATATACTGAGTTGAAGAAGCCAGATGCAAAAGAAAGCTAGGTGGAGATGAATACACATTGTGATTCCATTGATTTGAAAGCCATCAATGGTAACAGGAGTTAGTAAGTGGCCACCTCTGGGAGAGGGTTGGGGAAACGACACCAGAAGACCTTGTGAGGTTATGGGAATGCTTTGTATCTTGATTTTGGTGGCAGTCTCATGGGGCATGCAAATGTGAGACTTTTATTATACTGTACCTTTAAGATTTGTGTATTTTAAGGACCATGCTGAATGTACTTTATGCCTCAAAAAAAGAAACTGCATAGCCAAAGACAACATAAAAATGGTAAAACATAAGCTATAGTCTTGTAGAAGATATTTGCCACCTACATAACTGACAAATGACTGATATCCAGCACATAGAAAGAAATTCCTTAAATCAACAACAGGAGGACAAACACCCCAATAGAAAACTATGTAAATGCCACAAAGGAGAAGCTCATGAAGAGAACATTGAAATAAACAATAAACCAATGAAAAGATGTTTAATGTCATTAATAATCAGAGAAACGCAAATTAAAACAATAAGGAGATGCTTCTTGATACACACAGAATGACAGACACAATAAAAAGTCTGGTGCTACCAAGTGTTGGCAGAAATGTACAGGGATAGGAGCTCTCCAACACTCTGGAAGGGGTGTCAATTAGTACAATTTCACAGAACATTTGGCAATACCTGGTAAAGTGTGCTCACCCTGTGATCCAGCAGGTCCACTTCTAGGGAAACTCATGCATATGCACCTGGCGGCATTTACAAGGACGTGTGTCACATCTCATCTGTAATGGCAAATCTGTTGAAAACAATCCAGATGCTCATCAGGAGGATGGACGCAAGCTGCAGCCTACTCACGCATGGGGATCCTGCACAGAAGGTACAATCAGTGAACCAGAGCTTCTTGTATAAAATGGGACACATTTTGAAAACATAAAGTCAATAAGAAAAGCAAGTCGCCGAGTATGTAGAACCTAAGACCATCTATGTAAAAATGTTTGATGCACAAGATCATTCTATGTATTGTAAATGGATATATACCTAGGTAGCAAAACTATAAAAACCTGAACAGAGAGAGATGACACATCAACTTCAGGATAGTGTTACCTGGAGGAAAACAAGGAAAGAGGAAGAGCTACAGAGAGCCCCAGCAGAATGGCAAGACTTGTTAAATCTGAGTGGTGGGGTCCCATGGTGTTTCTTATATTATTCTTTGTACTTTCCCATGTGTTTGAAATAGCTCATAGTGCTAAAAATATGTTCAAAGGGAACAGGGCAATTTTACAGTGTAGCAGCAAGAAAGTGGACTGCCGTATTGGTTTCTGCGCGACCCCAGCTCATGCCTTCCCTCCTTCACACCACACTTCATGCTGGTAACCCCCAGCTGGGCCAGCACTCTTCTCCCACACAAATGACTTTGCCTTCATTCCTGGGCCTCCCAGCCCTGGTGTTCCCGCCGCTGGGGGTGGGGCATGGGGGGCGTGTCTCCTGTGAATGTTTACCAGTTCATGGATCCACAGACAACACTAAGATCCTAGAGACATAATGCAGCCCTGTCACATTCAACAAAGCATGATCTAGAAATGCATAAGAACCTCCCGCTCCCCCCGTGTCTTCTGAAAAATATCAAAGGCATCAAAATACGTGGTCTACTGCAACACAAACGGCAACCTCCTTTCCTCTCCTCTCTTCTCACTTCATACCCCACAGCTGATGCTGAGCAGATCTAGAAGCTGCCCACAACACCTCTCTTCTAACCCTCTTTAAAGCGCTCTGGTCCTTTCTCGCCCATCTCAATAGTTTATTGTGTATATTTGCAGTCTTTCCCTCAGCAAGCAATTCTTCCTCCTTCTGATAAGTGAGATGGGGTAGGAGGGAAATCTGGTGTAATTATCGAACGCTTTTTAGCCAACCAGGGGAGGAGGAAGTCTGTGAATTCCTCCAGGGGAGGAATGCATATGCGTTGTGCCTGCGGGGAAAACAACACCAGAGGTAAGAGCATCTGCAAGACGGCAGCCCAACCTCCCACGCAGCGGAGTCAGGGCAGTGTTCAAAAGGCCATTTCAACATTCTGCAGGGCCAGATGGTGGGGTTCGTGGTAAAAATAGGATATCACCCCATACTTCTCTTGCTGTAAGGCAGCTTCCAGACCAGAAGCAATATTGCAACATCCACCAGAACAGCATATGAAGCAGTAGCAAGTTCAAGAATGGTGGTACTAGCAGGAGCGTGATATGCCGGTAAACTCAATTCAAGTCCCAAATAAGCATCTTTTGAGTTATGGACAGATTGCTGATGACCTCACAACAGAAGAGTCTGGATGGGGTCACCTTAGCCTGGCTGGTCCCTAAGGAAGAAAGGCGCCATACTGAATTCTGGATTGGTGCTACTTTGCTGCCAGTGAGCATTCGGGTCAGCCTCGGTGAAAGAAACCCTTGAGTGGCCTCTTTTCCTCCCATGGTGGCCACTGTGGTCACAGCCCATGGAGCATGCTCTGGGCTGGCTGGGGGGCAAAGCACCCACAAGAGTGTTTATAGACCACAAAACTATTGGAGCCCCTGCAGCAGCAAGATGCCCCTTTGAGTCGGAGCTCAGAGCCCGGGCGCACGGTGCCACGGGACTGCTCTAACAGGGAACCTGACCTCCGTTGGTGATAAGGCAGGAGGCAGTAAGGGTTGAGTAACCTCTGATAGAGCCCTATCTTAAATCAACTTCTTTCTCCTTGGGCCTCAAAAGCTGCTTTGTTTAACTTCATGCTATTTGGATGAAGATATGATAAGGTCTCCAAAGTTTAAATAAACTTAGAAGTCAACGGAGTCTACGACCTGCCATTCCCTGGGAAGGAGGCTTAGTGAGCTGGGGACACAAGGCCCGGAGAGGAGGGGGCCGAGGTCTCACAATCCTCACTCTCCTGCAGTCCCCCAGTCCCAGCCAGTTCCAGCGGACGTTCCCTTGAGTTCCTTTCTTTTCCTATGGCTTATTTTGTTTGCCAAATGAGGGAACCCAGGGCCAAAACATTGAACCACAAGGGCTAAGCCAGGGGTCTCCAACTCAAGTGTTTACAGAGGACGAATGGGAAATAAAATTTGTACAAGGAGCTAAGTGAAAGGCAATCAGTAGGGGACTTCCACTTCCCACTTCTGAGAAAATGGAGTAGACGTGTGTCCCTATTCCTTCTGCCAACGACAGTGAAAACCCCTGGGCTTTAGAGATAAAACGAACACGGGAAGATTGAAAGTGGAGAGAAGGCAGACCAGCTAGGGACCTCTAGATCCAAGGGTGCGTGACACTTCATTGTTGTCACCGTCCCGCTGGCCACCTTCAGGCTCCTCGGGGCACACGGTGAGTGCCCTGGGCTTTCTTTTCCCTCGTGCCTCCCAAACACAGAACTGAAGAAGCAGGCAACTGAGAGACACACGCACTAAAAAAGTCCCCCAAAAACCTGGCTTTCTCTAGTGAAAGAACCAAAAAAGGGGCAGCCTAGAGAAACAGCAAACTTTTTAGACAATAATTGCTCTCCTCTAGCCAAACACCAGAGATAAAACTGTGGCCCCACCCCACCCGCACTACAAAGGCCAGGTTGGGAGCCTAGACTTCCACCCTCAAGGGGTTGGAACAAAGCACACCAACAGGCCCCACCCCCACGGTGTCAGTGGAGAACACCTGGGAAGCCTAGCCCACACCCACACCAGGTGGTAAAAAGGCACCGCACCCACTCCCCACCAAGCTGGTGTCAGAGGAAGCCACCCCAGCCTGGGAGCCAGTGGAAACCATCTGGGGAGCTGGAGCTCCCACCCCTGCTCAGCAATCACAAGGAGACAACTTCCTCCCTGGCCCCAGGTGTCAATCAAGACCAAACAGGGAACCTGGACTTCTACCTGGCAATATAAGGAAGTCCCTCGCCCTTCTCCTGTACTGTCAAAATAAAATAGAACATTTAAACAAGATCCAGACTCTTGGAACATAATACAAAAATGCCCAGGATTCTTTTGAAATCATTCATGATACTAAGTCCAGGAAGATCTCATGCTGAGTAAAAATAGATGCCAACACCGAGATGACAGAGATATAATTGTCTGACAAACATAATTTTAAACCAACCATTTGATTACAGGAGTAATTATGAATATACTTGAAACAAATAAAAAATAGAAAAGTCCAGCAAAAATAAAGATATAAAGAAGAACCAATGAAAAGTTGAGAAATGAAAAAATATAATAACTGAAATAAAAATTCGGCAGATGGCCTCAAGAGCAGAAGGGAGGGCACAGAGGAAAGAGTGAGTGAGCTAGAAGATAGAACAATTGGAATTACCCAATCTGAACAACAGAGGAAAATAGACTGGAGGAAAATAAACAGAGCCTCAGGTAATTGTGGGACTATAGCAAACATCCAACATTTGTGTAATCAGAGTTCCAGAAGGAGAAGATAAAGAGGGCAGAGCTAAAAAAAGTACTTGAAGAAATAATAGCTGAAGCTCCCTAAATTTGGCAACAGACAAAAACCTACAGATTCAAGAAGCTAAGCAAATCTCAAACTGCTTAAACCCAAGGAAATGCACACCAGATATCATGATCAGACTTCTGAAAACAAAAGACTGAAGGGGGAAAAAATCGAAAAAGCAGCCAGAGGCCCTGTGACTCAGTGGATTGAGTGCTGATCTGAGAACTGAAAGGTCACTGGTTTGATTCCCAGTCAGGGCACTTGACTGGGTTGCAGGCCAGGTCCCCAGTACAAGAGGGGCGCACAAGAGGCAACCACACATTGATGTTTCCCTCTCTTTATCCCTCCCTTCCCTTCTTCTAAAAATAAAATAAATAAAATCTTTAAAAAAAGAAAATCTTCAAAAGTCTAACAAATAATTCCCAAAATAACTGAGTTCAGAAAAGTCGCAGGTAACAAGATAACATATAAAATAAAACATAAAAATAAAGTTTTTACTCTGTGGAAGAGCTGGGTTAGGAGGACAAAAGGACAAGTTATAGAGTGGGATAATATTTGCTAGCCACACATTCAACAAAGAATTTTATATTATTTTATTTACTTATTTATCGAGAGAGGGGAAGGGAGGGAGGAAAACATCCATGTGTGAGAGAAACATTGCAGGCCCCCAGTGGGGGACCTGGCCCACAACACAAGCATGTGTCCTGACTGGGAATCAAACCAGCGACCTATTGGCTCACAGATGGGTGCTCAACCCACTGGGCCTCACCAGCCAGGGCTTAACAAAGAATTACTATGTCGAATATATAAGGAACTCTCAAAACTCAACAATTAAAAAAAAAAAAGCAAGCAATCCAAAAGGCATAAAGAGACATTTCAATGAAGAAGATAAGCATAGGCAAAGATGTTTAACATCATTAGTCACCAAGGAACTGCAAATTAAAACCACAGTGAGATGCCACCACACACCACACAGAGTGACAGTACCAGGTGCCAGTGAGGACGCACAGAACCTGGACTGCGCACACATTGTTGGTGGGCATGTAAAGTGGGACGGCCTTGCTGGGAGCAACTCTGGAGAACAGTGTGGTAGTTTCTTAATAAATGAAACATATAAGAACCAGAATTTGCCCTCCTAGGTATTTATCCCATAGAAATAAATACATGTTCACACAAAACCTGACCGTTACTTCCTGGGCCTTGGACACTAGTTAGGAGAAAGGAAACGGGCTCATCTCCTAGCCGTGGGCACTCTTCTCTCAATTCCTCTTTTCTTAGCCCTTTGCTCCATGGAATATCACACATACAACATTTTACCCAAACACACCTTGGCCCTCCACCAGCGAAATTCTTCTCCACCAACTCCTGCCCAACCTCCTACGGGAAGCTCTGCCGGACCAACACAGCCACAGCATTCTCCTTCCTACGGTCACTTAGTACTTGCTGCAGGGGTCCATTCCTGGAGCATCGGACCCACCTTGGGTCATGCTGCTGTTTCTGTACAAGAGGCTCAGGAACGTGTATGTGTGTAAGCATGTGCATATCTGTGTGTACGGATGTGCACGGGCACGGTGCCTGGAGCCCGGAGCCTCAACCTCCTCCCCCACCCTCACGGCACTCACCATTCAGAGACAGCCTCACCCCACCCTCATTCCCACCCTCTGGGGCACACACACACATCAAGCACAGCAGGCCCCAAGCACCACAGTGGTTTTTATTTAAAAAGCTTTATTGAGGTATAATTTACATACCATATGACTCACCAGTTTAAATTGTACTGTGGAATGGTGTTTTAGTATAAGCATAGAGTTATGCGCCCATCAGCACAATCAGTTGTAGGACATTTTCATCACCCCAAAAGAAACCCTATACCAATTAGCAGTCAACCCCACTTCCTCTGAACACTCCCACCCCAGCCCCTGGCAAACCCTGATCTTTATAGATTTTCCTACTCAGAAGAGTTTCTGTAAGTAGAATCATACAATATGTCATCTTTTGCAACTGTTATCTCTCACCATAATATTTTCAAGGTTCACCCATGTTGTTGTACGTGTCAGAACTTTATTTTTTTCCATGGCTAAATAATATCCCACTGTGTAAATACACATATCACTTTTGTGTGTCCATTCATCAACTGACATTTAGGATGTTTCCACTTTTTGGCTATTATTATTATTATTATTATGAATAATGCTTCTGTGAACATTGTTGTACAAATATTTTGTGTGAACATGTTTTCATTTCTCTTGGGTAAGTAGTAGAATTGCTGGGTCATATGGTAACTCTACCTTTTGAGGAACAGATTGTTTTCAAAAGCAACTGTAACTCTTTACATCCCCACCAGTGTCATAGGAGGGTTCTCATTTCTCCACATTTTCTTTTTGACTTTCATCCCATGAGTGAGAACGGGTATCTCTGTGCAGTTCTGCTTTGCATTTCTCTAATGACTAGTGGTGTTGAACGTCTTTTCACATGCTTTTTGGTTATTTGTGTATCTTCTTTGTCTATTCTCAATGTCTGTTTATATTCTCTGACAATTTTCTAATTGTGTTGTTTTTTTATTATTGGGTTGCTTACAACCCTAACCATGGTAGATATTAAGCAAAAGCTATTTGGAGCTGTTTTGCCCAGAACTAAAGTCTGTTTGCAGAGACTCTGAAGTTTGGCCCCTGGTCACAAAGCTTTCTGTTCTCATCTCCCACAGCCCTGCCCAGCGGGTGTTCCTCACTCAGCCCCCCCCCTCACCCAACCTGAGCAAATCAGAACATACCCCTCTGCACAGATGAGGAAACTGAGGCTCAAGGTGGAAAAGAACTTGCTCAAGGTCCCATGACTGGTGATAGTAGAGACCGCCTCAAATTCAGGGTTGTCCAACTAAACTTTCTCCACGGCACTTCCCTGCACACTTGTATGCCCCGGCTTGGTTGTTTTCTGGTTTACCACACACTTATATCATTTTCATTCTCGTCACAGCCCCATGAGGTGAGTCATGTAGACATCATTTCCTTCATTTTACAGAGGAAACTGACCCTAAAAGAGGTCGCTTGACTTTCTCTAACCTCCCAGCTAGCAAGAGACAGCTCACAGCACCCCACCCAGACACAAGTAGCAGGGAACCCACTCTCTGTCCAAAGGACCTGACCTCAGCCCTCGGAGAAGCCTAGCCACACTGCCTAGGGGGTCTACCTTACTTCTGGGCCAGAGCCACCCCCACTAACCAGGAAACTAGCAGCCAGCAGTCCACTGAAATGGACCTAGGCTCCATGAACTTCCTCCAGGGCAGCCCCCACCCAGCACCAGCTAGGCCCTCAGGTCGGGCGCTCCCAGCCCTGCCCAGCCCAACCCCAGGAGGCCCCACCCAAGACCTTTGCCCTTGCAAGAAGTAGGACCCTGGTTTCCTGGGCCTCTGGTCCTATTTACCTTCCTCTATTACCCCAGGGCTTGGGTACTTATTGAAAAGGACACAGGATACATGCCTGGTATTTGAGATATGTGGAGAAAACTGGAAAAACCCCTAGGTCTGGCTAAATGAGGTTCTTTATCTAGCTTGGAAGTGCACTTGGTTCCTACTAGAATACAAAGCCTTCTGATTCAGGTAACACAGCAGTGTCCCATTCTCAGTCATTTGTGCCCATCAGAGGGTCTGAGCAGGCAAGGTTGCAAGAACATAAGAAAGTGATGCCCTTCCTTCCTTCGAGTCGGGAAACTAACTTTCTCTTGAGTACCCAGCACTATTCTAGGCATTGTTTGTGGACATTCTGGCTGTCCCAGTGGAGCTGACATACTGGAACAGAGAGAGAGAATAAAAAATAAATAATAGAAATACAAAGTATGGTAGGTGGTGTTAAATGCTAAGGCGAACATAAAGTATGAAGAGGACGGAACACCGAGGAGCGAGCAGTAGTCATTTTAAATAGCGTGGATGGGGAAGGAAGGCCTTGCTGGGAGCAAAGAGCTGAAAGGGAGGGGTGAGTCCTGTGGATATCTGCAAGTGTCTCATTGTCACCCGCACAGGGGGCCTGAAGTGGGAGCTTGTGTTATACTGGGGGAATAGCCAGGAGATGCAAGAGCTGGAATGAGGGGAAGAGAGAATACAGAATATTGAGGCGGGGGGTGGGGGGAAGGTTAGAAGAGACAGACCAGTCAGAACCTCCAAGGCCAACTCTGAAGGGCTCCAAGAAGGGTGAGGGATAGCCCAAGTATAGGAGCAAGGGCATTGCAAGCATACGTCTAGGACGTCCCACTTTTGCCCAGATCAAATCCCTTTCACCACCATTTCATTAAGATGGATACCAGCAACGACTCGGAGCCTAGAGGGAGGGACGACAGGGCTCTGTGAGGGGAGGGGACTGAAAAAGGAGAAGGGGACGGACTTCTGGGAGGGACGGCGGGACGGGGGTGGGGGCGGGGGGCGGAGAGCGGCTCAGCTAAAGAGATCCAGAGTCACTGGGAGGGGTAAGAGTTGAGAAAGCTCTAGCGGGGCTGGAGGGAAATGTTAGTTCAGCACTGACCCAGGGGCGTCTTTTGGGTGCCTCTGCAGGCTGTCCCTGGCTACAGAGTCCAGACCTCCAGGGCTGGCAACCCCATGGGCCTGAATCGGGCCGGAATGCGGCGCCGCGTGGGCCGCCCCAGAGGCAGGAGGGCAGAGCAGGTTCGCAGCCGGTCGCGCGGAACAGCCGCGCCCACGCTGCCCCTTCCAGCCCCCGGGCATCTGGCGCTGCCGGCGGCGCCCCCTTCCCCGCGCCGCCCGTGTCAAGGACGTCGAAAAATGTGCGCGCTCGAGCCACACAGACTGTGACCCGCGCTCCAACCCCGGCCGGGCGCGGGGAACTGGTCTCCGAGCCGCGGCGCAGCTGCAGCGAAAGCAGCCGGGGCCCGAGGCCAGGCCCCGCCCCCGGCCGCGCGGCCCGCCAACCCCCGAGCGGAACGCCGCCCTCCCCCGCCCGCGCTGCGTCCAGGTGGGATGCGGGGGCCACGTCACTGTCCCCAGGTCCCGGAGAACGCGGCTCCGCCCCCGCCGGAGCGCGGGGCACGAATCTAAGACCAATTGGCCCCAAGTCAGGGCCAGCTCAGTCGCCGCCGCCCGCCCACAAAGCCACAGGCAGGTGCGGACGCGGCCGCAGCGCGAGCAGTCAGCGCGGAGCCGTTAGCGAGCGCGCGGTCGTCCCTCCGTCCGTCCGTCGGGGCGTCAGACCGTCGGCGCGCCGCAGTTCCTGCCCAGGCCCAGCGGCCGCGGCCCCTCGTCGTCCCTGCACCCGGAGCCGCCCGGCAGAGCGGGCTTTGGAGCGGCAGCCATGTCCATGGGCCTGGAGATCGCGGGCACCTCGCTGGCCGTGCTGGGCTGGCTGGGCACCATCGTTTGCTGCGCGCTGCCCATGTGGCGGGTGACGGCGTTCATCGGCAGCAGCATCATCACGGCACAGATCACCTGGGAGGGCCTGTGGATGAACTGCGTGGTGCAGAGCACCGGCCAGATGCAGTGCAAGGTGTACGACTCGCTGCTGGCGCTGCCGCAGGACCTGCAGGCGGCCCGTGCCCTCATCGTTGTCGCCATCCTGCTGGCTGCCTTTGGGCTCCTCGTGGCGCTCGTCGGCGCGCAGTGCACCAACTGCGTGCAGGATGACACTGCCAAGGCAAAAATCACCATCGTGGCGGGCGTGCTTTTCTTGCTGGCCGCCCTGCTCACCCTCGTGCCGGTGTCCTGGTCGGCCAACACCATCGTCCAGGACTTCTACAACCCCCTGGTGCCGGATTCGCAGAAGCGCGAGATAGGCTCTGGCCTGTATGTGGGCTGGGCGGCCGCGGCGCTGCAGCTGCTGGGGGGTGCGCTGCTCTGTTGCTCCTGCCCGCCGTCTGAGAAGAAATATGTGCCGGCCAAAATCCTCTACTCGGCCCCGCGCTCCGCTGGGCCAGGCACGGGCACCGGGACAGCCTACGACCGCAAGGACTACGTCTGAGGGGCAGCCGCGCTCCACCAGCCCACGTGCTGGTGCACCCACCAGTCCAGCGGGCCGCCTTGCATCGGAGACCAGCCTAGCCCAGATGTCAGACACCCCTTCGCTGAACTTCGAGGGGCCGGCCTGTCGCCCCCTTCCCGAGCTGCCACACCCTCTGCGGGCAGGGAACGGGACAGTGGAGCCTGGGGACCGGCCTGCATAGACAATGAAACCTCCCCCTCTGGAGTTCGGGGTAGGGTGGCCGCGGCTACTTGCCCTCACCCTCGGGCCCCGAAGCCCTTGTTGGGCAGGCACCGGCAGCCTTGAAATTCTTCAAGGCTACTTGATGTTCTTCAATAAAAGCCTTTCGTTTTGCAGTTGCCCGTGCGCCTCCTTGCCCTGAGTGCCAGGGCTGCGGACAGGTTTCCAGCCCCCTGCAAAGGCTGGTTTGGGCTGGATTCTGCCAGGGATGAAGCCTAGAGAGGGACAGAGGTTCAGTAACCAAGGAAGTGAGGTTGTAAACTGAACTGGGTGCTGTCTGGGTGGCCATTCGGCCCAGTCACCGGGGATTCAGCCGATTAAGGCCCAATCTGGAGAGGCAGGTGTGGGCCCTTCCAGCGTGTTGTGGCAGAGAGAGCCATTGGGGTCGGGGGAGGTTGTCATGGACTCTCTTCTCCACACTGTGACTTCTGGGTTTGTGCTTGGAGCACCAGTGTTCCACAGCGCAGCTGTGCGCCAGAATCTCCCCTGTGCTGCATGAAAGAGCACATTCAATGCTATGATTTCATATTTGGAAAAGGCGGACAAAAAGACCTATTGTTTTTGTTTTTGTTTTTTACCAAAAGTAATGCTGGGCAGAATCTTTTCACCTGGGGGAGAGATGACAGAGGGGCCTGGTTTTCTTCCTGGGATCCTCCAGGGAGGGAAAGAGGGGAGACTCAGAACTCTGGTGGCAATGTGGTTCTGGAGATAAACAAGTTTTGGAAGCACTGGCATCTCGGAGAAGGTGCAGGAGGTTCAGGCAGTGGGAAGGTGGGCCCGTGCCCAGGGCCAGGAAAGAGAAATTCCACATGGCTGGATAGATAGCAAGGTGAGAGGGGAAGTGCCGATGAGGCCCAGGGACACAGAAAAGACGAAGGTGTGGGGAGCTTCCTGGGCGGAATGACAGACTTTGGACCGAACTCTGGTGTTCTGGGAGTCATGGAAGGGATGCGCGTTGTCAGAGTTTTGTTCTAAAATAAGCTCTCCAGCAGCCCCTGCAGAGCTGGGGTTTAAGGAGGCCAGTGAAAGCGGGAGACCATCTAAGAGGCTAGCCAATCTAGTGAGATGACGTGGGCCGGAAATAAAGCAGGGACAGAGGGGCTGGGAGCAAGGCCTAAGGGGGGCTGCTAAGAGAGCAAGATGAACAGGTCTTGAGAACCATTTGGATGTGTGAGGTGGGGAAAGAATTAGGAAAACCCCAATTTTCCACCTTAGGTCATTGATTGGATGGCGGTGCCATTTACCAAAACAGGAGACCAGATTGCTGGGGGGAAATGTTGGGTTCAGCTTTAAATGTACAGAGTTTGACAAGCCTGTAGGACCTCCAGGCAGAGGTGTCCAGGAAGTGACCGGGCATTTATAGAGCTCCGGAACTCAGGAGTGGTAAACTTGGCTGTTATCATCACACAAAAGGGAACCGAAACCAGGTAGTGGATGAGGTCAGTCTAGAAACCAAAGGGAGAGTTTCTAGAAGGCGGGTATCGGCCACGGTGTCTGAGGCTACAGAAGTGGTCATGCAAGATGAGACCTGAGGAGTAGCTGTGAGATTAAAAACTTCAGGTGGCCCTGGCTGGTGTGGCTTAATGGATTGAGTGCTGGCCTGCGAACCAAAAGGTTGCTGGTTCGATTCCCAATCAGGGCACGTGCCTGGGTTGAGGGCCAGGTTCCCAGTTGGGGGCATGTGAGAGGCAACCAATCTGTTTCTCTCCCTCTCTTTCTCCCCTCTTTCCCCCTCTTTATAAATCAATCAATCAATCAGTCAATAAAATAAAAAACCAGAACATGTAGATCTTGCATCCAAGGGGTTTGCTTATAAAAGGAGTCAAGACCAAGTTAGCAACCTGACGGGAAGGGACAGCCCCAGGACAGGTATTTCAGACTGGGGAATCTTGGAATTGCTTCAAAGTGACTGTATCTCAAACTTCTTTGCCTGAAGCAAAACTGAAACAAAAGTTCCCAGTGGCAGTCAGATCTTTCAGTAGAATACTTTACTTAGCTTCCAAAAAATTCCCCTCTGGTTAGAGAACTCCAGACATGCTGTCGCCCTGTAAGGCCCAAGGAGGAGAAAGCAGATTACTATGAATAGTAAGAGTAACCTACATCACCCTCGCTGAGATTCAGGAAAGGACTTGGGGCTGTTGTTACCTCTCTCCAGCCAGTTCCCCCTGGAGAACCACTCTTCTAGCCTGCAGGGGAAGGAAAGAGGGAAAATGAACAAATATAAAGCTGAGGGGGACAAGTGATGGAGATGGGTCCTACGGAGAGCTGGAGAGGGGATGTGGGCTCAGAAAAGCAAAGGAGCTCAGTGGGTGGGTGGGGGGCAGTCAGTGAGGGGGAGGGTCAGGGAAGGAGGAGGCTTAGCAATAGGTGAAGCAGAGGAAACAGAGGAGAAATGTTCTCCGGGCCTGTCATGGATGGGATTTGGGGGGTGCACAGAGCCAAGGGGTTGCATCTGACTTCATCCCCATAGTCTCTGGCCAAAGAGCTAGGTTGGGCCAAATCAGAACTGAGGGGTACCAGGTGGCTTCTTGGTCCCAGAGTGCCCTGCAGGCAGGAATAAGGTTACTCATTTACCACTTGCTTCAAGAGAGCAGCATGGACACAACACTGCGTGTGGCAGAGCTGGAGCCTGAGGCCCAGAGCCAGCTGACCCACCCCCAGCAGCCCCAAGCCAGAGAGATGTGGCAGAGAAGGGAGGCAGAACTGACTGACCCTCAGCCCTTGGGCAGGGTGGGAAGGGCTGCAGAGCCTCAGACTTCCCCCTGGTTCCCAGGTTTCTCCCCAAGCCTGGGCTTCCCTGGGACCTCCTGAGTGGTAGTGAGGTATCCTACTCTATTCTACATGCCCCCAACAGGCACACCCATCCTTGCCTGGCTTCAGGATCTGTCCTCATTCATCCTATTCTTATCCCTTCTGGAGTCAGGGTCTTAACAGAGTTGGTGGAATTTTCAGCACACTGCATTTTCAGCATGAGCTGAGGAGGGAAATCTTCAGACGGCTGGAGAAGAAAAAGGCATTTGGTGTGAAGGAACACTCTGGACTGGGACTTAACTGCGTTCTGGATCCGCTCCTTTTCCTGTGTGACTCTGAGCAATTCCCTTCCCACTCTGGCTCTCAATTTTTCCATCATTTCAATAAGGGCTTGGGACCAGATGATTCATGACGGCCTCTCTAACTTTCTTTCCATCCCCATTTTCATCCTTATCACCTCCTGCAGAAAGAAATTAGAACCAAAGGGACCAGGAAAGCAGTCCAGTTTATTCCTCCGAACCTTGGTTTTCTCATCTTACAAAATGGGTATCCTAATAGCACTGGGCTGCATCGAGGATTAGCTGAGTCATCTTCTGGGTTCCCATGTAGCCTACTCTCACCCCATCTCAGCACATGCTACACTATGTTGTTTTGTTTTGCTTCTTGTCAGATTTCCCCAACAGAAGGTCATCCAAGGTCAGGGGCAGTGGCCTGTGTTTCACTCTGTCTGCAGCACCCAGTTCAGGCCAGCGCGTAAAATCAAGTCAAGCCTGTGTACATGAAAAGCACCTGGCACAAAGCTAGGCATACAGTAGGACCTTAATTAAGGTAAGTATTGTTAATATTTTTGGTGTATTCAGCCAGGCAGGCACCTGGAAACATGAGGGAGACGGCCAGGTTGTGAGAAAGTTCCAGGATTTCGTAGCAGTCCCCAGCCCTGAAGCACACTGCCAGGCCCTGGGGCTCTGTCCCACCCACTTTCTGCTCTTTTGCCGCAGGCCTCCTAGGTCCTGCCACACCTGTTCCAGCTCTTCCTCCTGCTGAGACCAAAAGCCAAGTGCTTTATCAAACAAACAGCATTTATTATGGCTCCCTCAAGGTCTGCAGGAGGCAGGGAAGAACAGACAGTACCTTCCTTCTCCCTCCCCTACCAGGGCTCCATTAAAGGTCATCCATACCAAGGCAAGTATGCTGTGCAGCGCAGGCAAAGAAGAGAGTGAGGACAGTGGCTCTGGTGCTCACTGAGGGACCTTGGGCAAGTCACTGGCAACCTCTCATTCTCATCTGTAAGAGAGGTGACACTGTCCCTGCGATCCCCGTAAGGACCCTGTCATGTAGGCGTTACATGGGGAGGCCAATGATGAGACATCAGCCTGGAAGGGAGGAAACTGGAGCCATGGAAACATTTTTGTCCAGTAACTCTCACCTCCTTGGGGTCTTGGGGTGTTCCCCTATATCTCTGGTTGTGGGAGATGCAGCTTTTCCTATTGCTTAAGCCAGTCCAACTTGGGGGTTCCAATCAAAGGCTTCCCAACCAGTACAACTTGGCTGCCACAAAAAGGAATCAAGTACAATGCCTCCTGTGAAGCAATCTTGCAGAAAAAGCAAAATATTAAATCAAACCTGAATCTGATCCATTTTCTAGATCAAGTGTCAATTTACACGCCATGCAAAGGAAAGAGGAACACAGTAACAGAAAATGCAATCAGCAAAATCCAGATGTGGAGAACTCTATGGGACAAATAAATGGGTTCTTTAACAAAAAAAAATTCAAGGGAAAAAAGGGAGATACAGGGAGACGTATAGATCATCAAAAGAAACTTAAAGACATATCAACAAATCACAGTTGTGGACCTTAATTGGTTCCTGATTCAAACTGGGAAAAAAGTTTATGGCATTTATGAGACAATTAGAAATGTGAACACTAAGTGGATCATCGATAACAGAGCCACTTTAAAATGGAGCCGGAGCCGCAGTGCCAGAGGAACTGCCTTACCCGTCATACACTTCAAACCTTGGAGTGTTAGAACAGGGCAAAATCACTTTAGGACCGGGCCTAAGCAAACTTGTGCCTCCTCCCCCCACCCCCAAAAAACTGCTTGCAAAGATAACAAGAAAGCAGCTATTGTGACTAGTGGACTGATGGCTATGGGACTAAACATTAAAAACATCATTTAGAATGAATATCACTGTGCTATGTTGTCTTCCTTCTACTGATGGAATTGGTCCCCTTCTTCTTCTCCTAAGTACCCCTGGCCTTTGTTCCCTAGTTGGAACATTATTTGGGCTTCTGCCTGAATTACTGATTCCTGAACAGCTGTTCTCATTGATCTCAAATAAATGCTTGTTTGCCTCTCACTTTGAAAAGGACTTTTCATTTTTAAGTTATCACAAGGAATTACTACTTTTTCAAGTGTGTAAATGATATGGTGGTTTCTGTTTTTAAAAAAACAAAATAGCCCTTATGTTTAAAAGAAACATACTGGAGTATTTACAGATGAACTATTTACAGATACAATGTCTGAAACTTCAAAGTAATGTGCAGGTGGGAGAGGAGACACGTGGGGTATAGATGAAGCAAGATTGGCCTTGGGAAGTCCTCATATATCAATAGTCACCCTAAATGTAAATGGACTGAACTCACCAGTTCAGAGGCACAGAGTAGCAGAATGGACTTAAAAACAAGACCCAACTATACCCTTCCTTTGGGAAACTTTTATCAGCTACAAAGACAAACATAGGCTCAAAGTAGAGAGGTAGAAGATAATATTCAAAGAAAATGGCATCCAGAGAAAAGTGGGTATAGCCATACTTATATCAGACAAAACAGATTTGAAGATAAAAAAGGTAACAAGAGCCCTGGCTGGTGTGGCTCAGTGGATTGAGCACGGGCCTGCAAACCAAATGGTCACCAGTTCAGTTTCCAGTCAGGGCACATGCCTGGGTTGTGGGCCAGGTCCCCAGTGGGGGCTGTGCAACAGGCAACCACACACTGATGTTTCTCTCCCTCTCGTTCTCCTTCTCTTCTCCTCTGTCTGGAAATAAATTAAAAATTTTTTTTTAAAGGGTAACAAGAGACAATGGTGGACATTATACTGTGATAAAGGGGACAATTCCTGAAAAAGACATAACATGATAATATGCATCCAACCTGGGAAAACCAAAATATATAAAGCAATTACTAATGGAACTAAAGGGAGAAACATAACAAGACAATAGCAGCCCTGACTAGTGTGGCTCAGTGGGTTGAGCGTCATCCTGCAAACTGAAAGATCACGTGTCCTGGTCAGGGCACGTACCTGGGTTTTGGGCCAGGTTCCCGGTTGGGGCATGTGTGAGAGGCAACCGATTTGATGTCTCTCTACCTCTCTTTCTCTCTCCCTTCCCCTCTCTCTAAAAATAAATAAGTAAAAGCTTTTTTAAAGATTTTATTTATTTTTTTAGAGAGGGAAGGGAGGGAGAAAGAGAGAGAAACATCAATGTGTGGTTTCTGGGGGCCATGGCCTGCAACCCAGGCATGTGCCCTGACTGGGAATCGAACCTGCGATGCTTTGGTTCTGAGCCCACGCTCAATCCACTGAGCTATGCCAGACAGGGCAGTAAAAGCTTTTTAAAAAACATAATTATAGTAGGGGACCTAAAATCCCACTAACAGAAATAGATAGTTTGTCCACTTAGAGAATTAATAAAGAAACATCAGCCTTAAATGACACAGACCAAATGGGTATAATTGATATTTACCAAGCTTTTCATCCCAAAACACCAGAATATGCATTCTTCTCTAGTACACATGGAACTTTCTCAAGAATAGGGCACAAAACTGGTTTCAAAAAATTTAAGAAAATTGAGATTATACCAAGCATATTCTCTGACCACAACTGTTTGAAGCTGGAAATCAACCGCAAAAAGAAAGCTGGAAAAACCACAGCTATGCAAAGGTTAAATAACATGCTACCAAAAAACCACTTGGTCAAAGAAAAAATAAAAGAAGAGATCAAAAGATACATAGAAACAAATGAGAATGATGGCGTGACACACTGAAAGTTCTGATACGCAGCAAAAGCAGCGCTGAAAGGGAAGTTTAGAGCACGACAGGCCTACCTCGAGACACAAGACAAGTCTCTAACAATCTAACATTGCACCTTAAAGGATAAGAAAAAGAAGAACAAATGAAACCCAAAGTCAGCAGAAGGAAGGAAATAATAAAAATTAGAGCAAAATTAAATGAAATAGAGAACAAAAATACAATCGAAAAAATTAATGCAACGAAGAACTAGTTCTTTGAAAAGAGAAATAAAATGGACAAACCTGGCTAGATTCACGAAGGAAAAAAAGAGGAAAGACTCAAACAAAATCAGAAGTGAAAATGGAGAAATTACAACAGACACCACAGAAATACAAAGGGTTATAAAAGAGTACTATGAAAGCCCATATGCCACCAAATTCAATAACCTAGAAGAAGTGGACAACTTCTTAGAAATATGTAACTTTCCTGGAGTGAACCATGAAGAATTAGAAAACTGAAATAGACTAATCAAAAATAAGGAAATTGAAACAGCCATTAAAAACCTCCCAAGAAACGAAAGTTCAGGACCAGTCAGATGGCTTCACTAGTGAATTCTATCAACACCAAAGAAGATTTAACTACCCAACCTTCTCAAACGCTTCCAAAAAATTGAAGAAGAGACAGTACTTCCTAACTCATTTTATGAAGCCAACATTCCCCTGATACCAAAACCAAGCAAGGACAATACAAAAAAAGAAAATTATAGGCCAATATCTGTGATGAATATAGATACAAAAATTCTAAGCAATACATTAAATTGAATACAACAATACATTACAAAGATAATACATCACAATCAAATGAATACACTCCAGGGACAAAAGGATGGCTTCACATATACGAATCAATAGATGCAACACACCACATTAACAAAATAAAGAATAAAAGTGACATGATTATATCAATAGATTCATAAAAAGCACCTGACAAGATACAACACCCACTTATGATCAAAACACTCAATAAAATGGGTACAGAAGGAAACTACCTAACGTCATACAGGCCATATGAACTCTGAGCTGATATCCCACTCAGTGGTGCAAACCCGAAAGCTCTCCTCTAGGGTCAGGAACAAGACAGGGACGCCCCCCACGTCACCGTTACTCAGCACAGCACTGCAAGTCCGAGCAAGAGCAGTCAGGCAAGAGAAAGAAATAAAAGGCATCCAAACTGGGAACGAAGAAGCAAAATTATCATTTTTTGCAGATGATAAGATTCTATGTATAGAAAAATATTAGAAACAATATGCAAATTCAGTGAAGTTGCAGGATACATAAATCAATGTACAAAAATCCACATACTAATAATGAAATATCAGGAGAAGAAATAAAGAAAATAATTCTATTTACAATTGCCACAAAAAGAAAATAAAGTACCTAGGAATAAACTTTCCTATAACAAGGGAGTGAAGGACCAATATAGTGCAAACTGTAAGACATTGTTGAAAGAAATTGAAGAAGACACAAAGAAATGGAAAGATATTTCATGGTCATAGGTTAGAACTCTTAACGTAGTTAAAATGGCCTTATTACCTAAAGCTATATATAGATTAATGCAATCCACAACAAAATCCCAATGGCATTTTTCAAAGAAATAGAGTAAATAGTCTTCAGATTTGCATGAAGCCACAAAAGATCCTGAATAGCCAAAGCAATCTTGAGGGGAAAAAGATCAAAACCAGAGGTATCACACTCCCTGACTTCAAATTATACTACAAAGCTACTATAGTTTTTTAATTTTTTTAATTTTTTAATTTTTTCAATTCCAGAGAGAGAGAGAAACATCAATGTGAGATCAACGATAATTGGTTGCCTCCTATTCCACCAGGGACTGAACATGCAACCTAGGCATGTGCCCTGACCAGGAATCAAACCCTCAACCCTTTGGTTTATGTAATAACACTCCGACCAACTGAGTCACACCAGCCAGGGAAAAGCTATAATAATTTAAAAAGTAATGTATTGGCAGAAAAATAGACATACAGACCAAAAGAACAGAACTGAGAACCCAGAAATAAACCCACACATGTATGGGCAACTAATTTTCCACAAAGGAACCAAAAACATATAATGGAGAAAGGAAAGACTCTTTGATAAATGGTGTTGGGAAAATTGGAAAGCCACATACAAAACAATAAAGCTAGGCTTTTATTTGACACCATGCACAAAAAGTAACTCAAAATGGATTTAAAGGCTTAAATATAAGATCTGAAATAATAAAACACATAGAAAAAAACATAGGTACTAAATTTATAGACCCTGGTCTCAGAGAGGCTTTTATGAACCTGACCCCAAAGGCAAAGTAAAAGCAAAATAAACAAATGGGACCACATCAAACTAAAAAGCTTCTGAACAGCAAAAGAACCCATAAACAAAACCAAAAGGCAACCAACTGAATGGAAGAAGATATTTGCAAACAAAATCTCTAATAAGAGGCTAGTACCCAAAATATATAAAGTACTCAAACAATTCAACAACAAAAAACAATCCAATTAAAAAATGGGCAGAGGACCTGAACAGACACTTTTCCCAAGAAGACACACAAGTGGCCAACAGACATATGAAAAGATGTTCAACTTCACTAGCTACAAGGGAAATGTAAACCAAAACCACAATGAAATACCACCTCACACCTGTTAGAATGGCTACTATCAGTAAGACAAGAAATAACAATTGTGGAGAAGACTCGGAGAAAAGGGAACCCTCGTCCACTGCTGGTGGGAGTGTAAACTGGCACAGTCTCTGTGGAAAACGGCAGAGAAGTTCCTCAAAAAATTAAGAATAGAGCAATCCCCCTTCTGGGCATCTACTTAAAATTTTTGAAAACATTTCTTCGTAAACATATATGTACCCCTATGTTCATTACAGGGTTATTTATGGTAGCCAAGATGTGGAAACAATCTAAATGTCCTTCGGTGGCTGATGATGAAGAAGATGTGGTACATGTATATGATGGAATATTACTCAGCCACAAGAAAGGATGAAATACTGCAGTTTGTATGGATGGATCTTGAGAGTACTATGCTGAGTAAAGTGAGTCAGGTGGAAAAGGACAAGAACCATATGATTTCACTCATGTGGGATATAAAACAGAAAGCGACAAACAAAAAATGAACTCATAGATACAGACAAGAGTAAGGTAATTGTCAGAGAGGAAAGCGGGGGAAGAGGGCAAAGGGGACAAATATGCAGTGACAGAAGGAGGCTAGACTTCGGGTGGTGAGCACACAGTGCAATATATGGATGATGCATCATAGAATTGTATATTTGAAACTTATGTAATGTATTAACCAGTGTCACTCCAATAAACTTAATTTAAAAAATTATCAGCCTTGAGTTGATAACTGTTGAAGTTGGGTGATAAGTACATGGAGGTTCCCCTTCCATCTCCCTCCTTTTTGTACGAAAATGTTAAAAAAGAAAAGGTGGGTTTGTAATGACAGAAAATATACCTCAGAAATACCTATTCTCTTGCATTACCAAACATCACCTCCCTCTCTACAGTATCCTTCACATCAACATACAAAATGTTTAGGTATTTCTGTTCTTTAAAAAGAAAGAAGTTTCCTTGACTGCACATCTGCAAACTAATGCTATACCATTTCTCTGCTCACCTTGTCTAGAGTTAGCTCACCCCGAACTTTGCTTCCTCCCCTCCCGCATGCCACCAGCCACTCCAGTCTGCTCCTGCCCGCCCCCCTCCTTTCACAACTTCAAGCTACTCCTGGCAAGGTCCCCAAGGGCCTCCGGGTTGCCATGACCAACAGCCACTTTTCAATGTGAAGCTTACTCACAACTCTCAGCAGTTTTTGACATAATTGACTGCTCCCTCCCCCTCAGGACCATCACTTATGGACAGCACCGTCACCTTTGTCCTTCCTCTATGCCTACTCCTCCACCTCCCTTCCCTGGTCTTGCTCTACTTAACTCCAAGGGACCTCTGTCCTAAGTCCTCTTCCCTTTCTCTAATGTGCTGTTTCCTCTCTGATTGTCTCACCCATTCCCATGTTTTAACAGCCAGGTTTTAGCATTCTCTGGCTTTTGGACCCCTGCTCCAAGCTCCCTGTGCAGGCATCCCATTGCCTCCTTGGATACCATGGAGGTAGTGGTGGGCAGCAGTTAACAGCATGACTCCTAGAGCCCAGCCACTTTGGATTGGGTCCTGCTCTGCAGCTGCCAAGCTGTGTGATCCTGAGCAATTAATTAACCTCTCTGTGGCTCAATTCACTCACCTACAGAGGAGAGATTATAAATAATACATGTATCTTTTCACAGTCATTATGAGGATTAAATGAGTTAATGGATATAAAGCACTTAGAACAGCACCTAGCATATGTTAAGCACTCAATAAATGTTAGCTATAGTTACTCCTCAGTATCCCCTGGGGATTGGTTCCAGGACCCCTGCAGACACCAAAATCCAATGACCCAGCTGGTGTGGCTCAGTTGTTTGGAGCATTATCCTGTACAACAAAAGGTTGCAGGTTCGATTCCCATTTAGGACACATACCTGGGTTGTGGTTTTGATGCCCACTTGGGGCACATATGGGAGGCGACCAGTCGATGTTTCTCTCTCTCTCTCTTCCCTCCTTCCTCCCCCTCTAAAGTTGAAAAACATGTTATAGTTTTAATTTTAAAATAATTAAAATGGTGTAGTGCCCTTGCTGGGTAGCTCAGTTGGTTAGAACATTGTCCCCAAGGTTGCAGGTTTGATCCCAGTCAGGGCACATGCAATGGGCAGTGAATGCATGAAGAAGTGGAACAACAAATTGATGTTTCTCTCTGTCTCTCTTCCTTTCTCTCTAGAATCAATAAATTTTAAAAAATTAATAAAAATAAAATGGTGCAGTATTTGTGTAAAGGCTACAGCAAGGTAAGCTACATATCACTTCATTCATATGGATTCAGGATAGTACTCAGCATGTGGCAAATTCAGGTTTTGTTTTTGGAACTTCAGGAGACTTTTTTTCCAAATATTTTTGCTCCATAGTTGGTTGGATTCATGGGTGTGAGACCCATGGATATGGTGGACCAACTATATTATATCATGATATCTCACTGGTGTCTCAAACTCAACATGCCTCAGGTGGAATTCAAGATTCTCCTTATCCCACAGAGAAAAAAAAATCATAAATGCTCCTCACCAGACTTCCCCGTCCCAGAACTACCCACCCATGTGTTGGGTTCGGTCCAGAAACCTCACCACCATCTTCCTCTCTACCCGCCCAATCCTTAATCAAATCCTATGATTCTAAGTCAAACTGTATCTCAAATACGTCTGTCTCTATACCTCCACAGTCATCTCCCAAAGTTACCATCGAGTCCTAACCAGACAACTGCAGTAGCCTGTTGGCTGATTTTCCTTCCTCTCTTCCATTTCCCCTTTAATCTGTTCCCCACCTTCTCCCATGCAGCCAACCAGTCCTATCAAAATGTAAATCATGTCTCTTCCTGCTTAAATCCTTTACTAGCTCTCATTTCTCTCAGATTAAGACCAAATCTCCTCTCAGTTCCCTGCTTGGAGCACCCCCCAGCCCACTTCATATATGCCTTTCTCCCCTTGTTTCCTCTGCTCCACCTTCCTCTAACAAGGGAAGGTCTTGTGTACCTTCAGCCTTTGCAGTTGCTATTTCCACTGCCCAGAACACTTTTCCCCCTGGTGTTCATATGATATGACTGCCTTCTTATCCTGCAGATTTCCCCTTACCTGAGATCTTTCCTTATCACCCTATTTACTAGCTCCCGCTCCAATTATTATTGAACACAACACCCTGATCCCTGAATTTATCACAATTTGTGCTTATATATTTATTTATTTATTTGTTTACAGCCTGTCTTCCCCATCAGAGAGTGGAAAAGCTGGGAGTTTGTGTGTGTGTGTGTGTGTGTGTGTGTGTGTGTGCATGTGTGCTCCTTGAGGAATAGGTCCGTGTAATTGCCATATTCCTAGCTCTACAATTCATACTTGGCAATAGCGAGTGCTCGGTAAATATGTGTTGGATGAATTATTAAGTTGTTGACTTAAAAAGAAAATCATTTAGCCCTGGCTGGCATAGCTCAGTGGATTGAGCACGGGCTGCAAACCAGTGTCTCAGGTTCGATTCCCAGTCAGGGTACATGCCTGGGTTGCAGGCCATGACCCCCAGCAACTGCACATTGATGTTTCTCTCGCTCTCTCTCTTTCTCCCTCCCTTCCCACTCTAAAAATAAATAAATAAAATCTTAAAAAAAAAAAAAAAGAAAATCATTTGGCCCTGCTCAGTTGGTTAGAGCATTGCCACAGTGTGCCAGGGTTTCAGGTTCGATCCCTGGTCAGAGCACGTAAAACAATCAACCAATGAATGCATAAATAAGTGGAACAAGAAATCCATGTTTTTCTCTCTCTCTCAATCAATAAATAAAAACATTTTAAAAAGTCTATTAACAAAAATATATGGCATTGTGGCAATTATGAAAGTCAGTCCCCAAACTCAAACATGCAATGACAGTATTTCCTGGATGCTCCATTCTGCCTAGGCAGTTGAAAGTAAGTCGAGCTTTAGTCCTCCTGAGGTTGGAACAGTTCTAGGGTATTTAGCAGTACACATTTGCTGGGGTGGGGGTGGGGGGTGAGGAAGAAGGCTGGAGGGGGAGGGGGAGGTTGGACAGCATCCAGCTCTCAGACAACAGGAATCACAGGCCCCTTCAGTCTGATGGTTTACACCATGTCTGCTTGGGTTTGGGACCTGGAAATAGTTTGCTTAGGGTCCTGCCTGCCTAGTAAACCCGTGAGCCATTCCTCTCTGCTGTTCCTGCCAAGAAGCAGGTGGCAGACCCCTCCCCCCTCCTATTCTTGGCCCAGACACTTGTCTCTGCTGAGGCATTCTCTTCCCCTCAGGGCTCCAGCTTTTGAAACACATAAACCAGCTTTTCTACTTTGGGGTTTGCTGCATATGTGCATCCCTAGGGGCAATGAGCACAGAACCCAGAGCACAGAAAAACAGGAAAATATAGGAAGGAAGAAACAAGATTAACATATAGAAATACATTATATGTTTGGAAAAGATAGTGCTGGTGACCACTTAGGGGCTGAAGGAACCAAAATGGGTTAAGTCCAGTGAGGAGGCAGCTTGCAGGGGAGAGAAGTGAATAGATACATCTGGGAGATAAAAATCAACAGAACTATGTGAAGGATCATTGGCGGGGGGAGGGAGGGAGAAGGAGGCATCACGAATGACTCCTAAGATGATCCAGCACTGGGAGATGGGGTGTCTTTGCCGAGGCACAAGGAATTCCCAATTTTGGAACACTTTCCTCCACTGTAACCCCTCCCCTGGCCAACTCCTTCTCATTCTTTAGCTCTCTACTAGCATTGCTTCTTCAGAGCCAGCTGCTTCACCTGACCCGAGGGCCTGTTGAATCTCTCCATTTTATACTCTCACTTCCCTTTGTATGTTTACTCAGTGTGTGATCACATTCCCATTAGTATAGTCCCACCAGACCGCCAGGTCTGTGAGTTGATCTGGGCTCACCCTTGCATCCCCAATGCCCAGCACACAGTAGGTGTTCAATAAACAAAGGCTCCAAAATGCAGGCAGAAGAGGCTGACATGTACCTTGAAGGCTGGTGTGTCTCAAGGGGGAGCAGGTCACTGGTTTTCAAAATACATGGATTCCCTCCACCACCTCCACTCCAAGAGGGAAGGTGTTCTCATCCCACTCCCTTTAAGAATCTATGCATGTGATGAGACTGTCCCTGGGGTTACAGTGACTGTACACTTGAGTCACGGTAGGAAAAAAGTTCCATGGTAGGACAAACATGGCTGTTAGTAGAACCTGTCTGGGGTTCTGAAAGCAAGAGACTGAGGATCCATGGGCCTGCGGCGAACTCGAAGGGGAGGAGGTATGAGTGGGAAGGTGGCAGAGAGGCCCCCACAGGTGTTCTTGACACCAGGGCTATGATCCTGTGCAGTCCACGCCTTCAAACAATGGTCCCCCAGGCTTCCCCAACCTGCTCAGAAGAAAAGAAACACTCTGAGGAATGCAGGGGCGTGCGGTGCATGAGCTTGTGGTTTTCTTCACGACTGGGACTAGAAAGGTGCCTATGTGTTGAGAGGCACCTAGTAGAGAAGTTCCACACGTGCTGATTGTAGAAGAAAAGAAGGAGCACGCGTTTTCAAAGTGCTCAGGGAGTCTGGGGGAGACACAGGAGACTGCCACTCCCATGTGGGAAGGCTCCTGTGTGGATTAAACAAGATAATGTGTAAGAAAGTCCTGGCAGCTTAATACACTCAGGTTCACACTGGGAAGAGAAGCTGAACTGGGGTGGTGGGGGAGGGATGAGATGGGAGGAGGCTGGGTGGGAGTCACACAGGCGCCCCCTGGGGACAACCCCACGGGAAACCTACTGGGGTCTTGAGCGGGAGCCGCAGCCCGACTGACACCGCTGCCCCACCGGGCGGGCCCGCAGGAATTTGCCCTGGTGACCTCCCCAGGCAAACTCCTGTCACCATGGCGACCAACCCCGGAACAAGCGGCCTGATTGTCCCTGCTCAGCGGGGCAGGTGAAACCCTGGCCACGTGACCGATACTGGTCCAGGTGCGGTTATGGGACACCCGCCACCTACCCGCTTTAACCCATTCAACACCGCCACCACCTGGGTACAGTGTCCCAGCCTCTGCAAGCAGTACCTGCCGGGCCCGCGGTTCCCAGCCAGATGGGCGGAGCACTGCCCGAGGAGTCCCTCAGCCTGGGAAGGAATTAGGGCTGGGTGACACACACCGGCTGAGGGATTGGAGCTTGGTTACTTCAACCTCTCCCTCTCCATTTTCACATCAATAAAATGAGGATGAGAATGTCCTCTCACTTCACAAGGGAAGTCGGGACCCAGAAGTGTAGACCCGACCTCCTCAGAGGTAGCCAGAGTTATTCTACACTCCTGTTTCTCTTCCCCATCACTTCAGCTTGTCAGGGGCTCAGAGGGCCTCCCCTCCAGGAACTTAATGCCCACCCTCCCAGAGGAAAACCCCCCCAACATTGAGTCTACTGGCCTATTCTCAACAAGCTGGGGTCAGGGTAGGCAGCCCCTAGGTTGACCCTTCCCCAACATGCTGTTACCGGGCCCTTGACAGACAGCAACAAATGCAAACCTCTAGCCAACTGCTTTTTCTGCTAGCTGACCCCACCCTAATCAGCCTCATGACAGGGCTGGGAATCTCAAGGTTGTTTCTGCCCTTAGACCCAGAATTCTGGCTGGGGGCTGATGCCAGGCTCAGTTTACTGGGCCAGACAGGCTGGTATGAGGATGGGAAGCAGTTTCAAATACTACTTTTCTGAATTACCAACATTACATGAACTCCTTTCCCCTTCTTCCTACTCAAGCTAAACACTGTTTGACTCACTCTCTGAGGACCCCTCCCAAGTCTTAGACCAGCCTCCACCCAGGGCTCAGGTGTCCTCCTCATTCCCCTAATGATTATGCTGGTAACAGATGATCACACCACCTGGTGTATATAGAGTCTCCAATGACTTCAAAGCCATACTCAGATTAGAACAAAACACCTGCCAGTCCTCAGGCTGATTTAAGCTGGGAGCCATTTTATTAGATAAGGCATTATTAGGCCTTACAGTGAGAATGCCTCCTACTGGTCCTGACTCCATCTGGCCTACCCTCAAGAGGGAAAAGGCAGGTGTAACCCTTGCTAGCCCAGGTTGTCATCTCCTGGAGGGGTCACAGACCCAACCACCAGCTGAACCTTCAATTAAGCCTCAGCCACTGCCCTGAATCTCTCCATGGTCACTCAGTAAAATTACTACCTCACTTAGCAGCAGGTGAAGAAAACATGGCTCCGGTCCTCCAGGAGCCCCCAGCCTATGGTGGACATAGAGAAGGCCAGGTCTATAGTACTGTATAGTAGATTGTCAAATGCTTTGAGAACACAGGGTGGAAGAGATTAGTTTCAACCAGGGAAATCTGGGAAAGCTTGAGGGGGCAGAAGTTATCCCAGACACAGCAACTAGCTATCTAGAATGCAGGCACAGCATCCCAGTAGGGAGAATGGGGAGTCATGGTAAAGACCTAAAGGGAGGTGTGCAGTCTGGTTCTCAGGGTGCCTCGTTGGTGGAAAAGTAGGGAGGATTGGACTGGGAGAGGCTTGGAATGCGATGAAGTTTCAACTTTCAACTTTAGGGATGGGGAATCCTGGAAGGTGTATGAGCAGAATGCTGTAAGAAAGAGCAGCTACTCTTGCAAACTGCTAAAGGACGGAGTACAGTCGAAGCCAGCTGAGATGTGAGACGGTATCACCACCGCCACCTCTTCCCCACACTAGGGAGAGAAGATGACAGCGGGTCACGGTTCCAAAGAAAGGCGATTTCTCTGCAGGATGTGCTGAGTTCTAGGGGTGAGAGGATTGTTTATTGTTCCACTGGTAAAAGGGGGCTGGGGAGAAGGAAGTAGATTTGAGCCATTTTAACTCAGATGCCACCATCAGTACAAACATCTATCTGACCAGGGTTTGACCCTGGCCTCCCATTTTGACTTGCAGCATGAGCGGCAAGCCGGAGGCTCTGGTTTGCCTGTTTCCCCATCTGCAATGAAAGGGGATAGGGGATAGTTGAAGTTAACCTCTAGAGTCCCTCCTATCTCTTTCCATAGTCCACAACTTCAGGATGGGTAAGAGACACTCCTTTCTGCCTGTCACCTCACACTGTGCCTCCACGCTGGAGCCCTGACGCTGGGGAGCCACTCCAGGTGCCTCTCGCCCGCGCCCTCTGGCGGTACAGGAAGTGTGGCACCCACCCAACGCGTTGTATGAGGCCAGAGAAGTGGACCGGTTGCGGCGCCGGGCGCGGGTCCTGGTGGGGCCTCCTAGCCTTGCCAAGAGCCTGCCCCACGGCTGCCCAGAGCTCGCATCAAAATCCAGGACATTCAGAAAAGCTGGGACCGTATTCTCTTATCACAGGACTCAGACTTCGCGCAAGAATTCTGCACCGGGCCGGACGGAGCTTCGTGGGGCGGGGCCAGATCCTTTAGTAGCTTTGCCCAGGGCGTGGCCAAGGGCGGTGCTCCCGCCGGTGGGTGTCTACGGGATGGCGTACCGGTGCGAGGGGCGGAGCTAGAGGGAAATTGACTGTTCTCTGGGATTACGTAAAGAAAAGTGAGCGAAGGCGGGAAATTCCGCGATAGCGGGCTGGCGGAGGAGAAGGGCGGAGCTCCAGTAGGAACTGGGCAGGACTCAGCAAAGGCGGAGCTAGGGTACAGGAAGTGCTTGCGAGGTGCGTGCAGGGAAGTGGCTCCTGAGCATGCTCCGCTGGGCTCGCACGTGGAGGCTCCCGTGTGGGGGGCTCCAGCTCTCCAGAACTAGCTTGTCCGCGGTGCCTGTAGCACCCAGCAGCAGCGGCCGAGGCGGTGCCGAGCCGAGGTCAGTCAAGGGCGCCCGGTGGGAGGCCGTCCTTCAACCCTCCTCCTCCGGTCCAGCCCCTATGGCCCCACCTTCTCCGCTTGGGCCCGCCTCCTCCCAGGCCTCTCCTCCAAACCTCTTCCCCAGCCGACTCAGAATGTACCCCCATTCTTGCTCTATTCTCCAGGCCAGTGCCGCTTTCCTACAAGCTTCTGGATGGAGACACGGGCCGCCCAGCCCTCGTGTTTCTGCACGGGCTCTTCGGCTGCAAAACCAACTTCAACTCTATCGCCCAGGCCCTGGCCCGACAGACAGGCCGGAGGGTGAGCTTCCGGGAGAGGAGGAGTCCCGCCTGAGGCTGGGCCTGGTGGGCGGGATCACAGATAAACTCGAAGGGGGGGGCAGCTCCTCCCCTCTTTCGGCTGGGCCCGGGCTGATCATTGGCAAGGCTCTCTGAGCAAAAATGAAAATAGAGGTTCACCTTCTAAAGATGGATCCTGCAGGGCAGGCCCAGGTCCTAGATGGACCCCATTCATTTCCTCAAGCTCCCATCCATCCTGTCTATCTCCATCTGCACGTTGGAAACTGAACTAGGCTCTGCTGTCCAGCGCCTAAATGCCAACATCCTCCCCGTTAAGGCGGCCCAGCCCCTTGCTTGTTCACTGGGGATGTGAAGGGACTTATCACTTCTTATAGCAACCCATCCTTCTGTGCTTCAGCTGTTGGAAATTCTTGGCATCTGCTTTCTTTGGGGTTGTCACCCAGGCAGAACAGACCTACAGAGATGTGCTCACACTCCTTGGGCCTTCTCTTCTGTCAGTGACCCCGGGTTCTTCCTCTGGGCCTCCTAGGTCTGAGAACTGGGCCTTCTCACCATCCGAGCCCTTCTTCCACTTCAGGATCTCTCTCCAGGTTCTCCACGCCCTCAACCTGCAGGTCTTCCAAGATTTTGACTGTCTGTGCCCTGAATGTGGATGCTGGTGCTGTCCCCCTCTCACCCCACTCCTCAGGTGCTGACAGTGGATGCTCGTAACCATGGTGACAGCCCCCACAGCCCAGACATGAGCTATGAGGCCATGAGCCAGGATCTACAGGACCTCCTGCCCCAGCTGGGCCTAGTGCCCTGTGTCCTTATTGGCCACAGCATGGGAGGCAAGACAGCCATGCTGCTGGCACTACAGAGGGTGAGTGGTCCCTATCTGGGGCTTCCTCCCATCCAGTATAAATCCTGAGTGCCCAGCAGGCAACCTTGGACTCAAAGGAGCCTGGGATGGCCCAGTTCAGGTTCAGAGAACTATGTCTGTGACCCGCTGTGCATGCCCTAAGGCTGGTTCCCAGTCCAGTTTTCTCCCACAGCCAGAGCTGGTGGAACGTCTGGTTGCTGTGGACATCAGCCCAGTGAAGACCACATCCAGCTTAGACTTTCCAGCTTACATGGCAGCCATGAAGGCCATAGACATCCCACATGAGGTGTCCCTCTCCTGTGCCCGCCAACTGGCCAATAAACAGCTCAGCCCTCTTATCCAGGTGATAACCCTTGAACCCCCAGATGGTGGGTTGGGACCTGTCAAGGGAAGAGTGTCAATGTCAGCCCAGGCCTCACCCTACCCCCACAACCGCACCCCACCACAGGACCTGGCTTTGCGGCAGTTCCTGCTCACTAACCTGGTGGAGGCAGATGGGCGCTTTGTGTGGAGGGTGAACTTGGATGCTTTGGCCCAGCATGTGGACAAGATCTTGGCCTTTCCATCACGACAAGACTCCTACCCTGGGCCAACCCTCTTCCTCCTTGGTGGAAACTCTAAACTTGTGTGGTAAGCCAGGCTGGGTGGTAGGTGGAGCATGCATTACAAGGGGTCCTGGGGAGCCTACCTTGGGGAGGGCTTGGATGTGGGCAGGGAGCTCCAGAGAACTTGGAAACACCATAAGGCATGTGGCTGTCCATCTCTCCCTGCTCTTTCTCTTCCCATCTCCCCACTTTCACCCCTTTTTGGCGGCCTTTTCTTTGATGGACAGTCCCAGCCACCATCCTGAGATGAGGCGACTCTTCCCTCAAGCCCAGATGCAGACTGTGCCTAATGCTGGCCACTGGATCCATGCTGACTGCCCACAGGACTTCATGGCTGCCATCCGAGGCTTCCTGGCCTAAGAGTTACTGGCCAGAGGGGCCATGTTTGAAGCCCAAGGCTTCAAGGTCCTGCGGCCTGTTCTATGTTTCTGCACAGAAGGACTCAGGCAGGCACTAAGAGGGCACGAGGTGCAAAGGTGGTCAGACCTCAAGTTTTAATGAATAAAGACATTGCTCTCAAGGTTCATGGCTGAGTTGTCTCACCACCAGCGCCCCCACCGACCCAAGGGGAATGGGACTCGTGCCCTGGCTGCTCCAGGTTCCGTGGGGACTCTCTCAGTGTCCCTGGACTCTCTCTGCAGCTGACTGTCGACCCGCTCCCTCACCATCTGCTGCATATCCTCCTGGGGGCAGGAGAGCAGGGTCAGGGGCAGACCCTGGGCCCACCACCCTGCACCTCCCAGGCCCAGCTGGCATTCACACCCTACCTCCCAGGCCTCCACCTCCTGCCTCAGCCTCAGTTTCTCCTCCAGGATCTCCAGCAGCTGGGCCTCCACAGCTCGTAACTTGGCTTTGCATGTGTCCAGCTCAGCCTCCACTGCCTGCTTCCTGCAGGTGGCAGGAAGAACAGCCTGAGGCCTAGGACCTACAGATCGGATGCTGGGCCCTGGGGGTGGGCAAGTATGGCCACAGCTCCTGCCTCGTGACAGGGTGGTGGTTTGTATGGCTTCTCTTCCAGAAATTCCTGGCTTCCCCCTCCTTTCTAGCAGGACAGAGTCCTGAGGGTGAGCCACCCACTGTCCCCCAACCCCCACAAACAGGTGCTTCTCACTTGGCAATGGCTTCATCTCGCTCCTGAAGGACTTGGTCCAGCGAGGGCTCTACCTGGTTGTCCCCCAGTGCTCCAGCCACTTAGGATTCTGGGCTCTGTTGTAGGGTAGGAGAGGAAGGAACAATGATCTTGGGTTTGCCTGGATGAGATGCCCCACCAGGCCTTGGCCTTGGCGCTGATATCAGGAGGGGACGGGTCTGAGACATTCCATACCAGCCCCGCAGTGCCCCAGTCTCCTGGATGTGTGAAAGTAGAGCAGGGGGACTTACTTATATCATGGTGAGAGCGTAGCAGGTGTGGCTCGCACCTGGGCTAAGGTTAAGGACAGAGGGCATGGCGTTTGCACCCCCAAGGGGGAAAGGAGTTCTCACCTGACCCCTAGGAAAGAGGCAGGTGGGTTGAAGAGGATACTTACCCCTCAAGGGCCCCAGACAGAGAGGGTGGCCTGGTGACAGGAACTCTTGTCAGCTGGGTGGGGCAGTTGGAGGACAGGGCCCTTTGCCCTCCCTTCCAGGCACTCCCTGTTAGGCACCGCCTCAGGCAGGCCAGCTGGCCAGGTCCCTGCCTCCCCTCCAAGATCCTGGAACCCTCCATACCCTGAGGGGGCGCTGTACCCACATCAGGAAATAAAAGGTGGGACAGACAGGGCTACTCCAATGCTGAGACAGGTGCCCCAGCCCCATGACTTGAAGGTTTGGCATCTTGGTATCTTGAATGGCATTTCCACATGTATAACTATGGCCTCAACCTCAGCAGTAAACAGAAGGAAAAGTTTTACCATTCCTGGCACATTCCTACTAACATCTTGAATGTCCATTCTCCCTAGAAATATTGATCTCTATTCCTCCAGTATTTCCCCCATTCTGATCCTTGAGCATGGGTGGGTCAGCTGTGCCCTGGAGGGGGTCTCAGTGTCCCACTCCTCTCTCTGTCATTATTGAGCACATCAGTGACATCAAAGGTGTAAAAGGGAATTTTCCTTATTGAGAGGCTTCTTCAGCAAGGTTACAGCTTGAGGATTAGGCCCTTAACTCAGCACTAAGGAAGGTGTGGGTCATGGGAGTTGGAGGAGGGTGGATAAATGGTGAGGGATGGAAATGGGGTGGTGAGCACACACTACAGTGGACAGATGATGAGCTGTGAAACTGTGCACCTGAAACCTGTATAATTTTGCTAACTAGTGTCACCCCAATAAATTCTATAAAAAGGAAAAAAAATAGTTCATCCAAGACCCCCTAGGAAATCTACAAACATGACTCCTGGTTGTCTGTAGTTCCCATCCAGGTCACATCCAACTGCCGGACTTGACAATTTCTTTGCTGTAACTTCAGGTGAAGAGGTGGGGTTGAGCTGTACCCTGGCACACCACCACCTTTGTTGAGATTCAATGTGTTTCAAGAGGCTGCTGTGTGCCATGATCCAGGCAGGACCCCGGCTCTCAGGGGCCTCCAGGGCTAGCAAGGGTGAAGCATAGGTGTCATCAGCACAGGGTTTCAGGGGCCAAGGGCAGTGGGGACACAAAGGCCCCTTGTCCACCATTAGCCAAAGGGGGTCCCACAGGAGCTCATCCAAAATGAACCCTGCAGGTTGGCAGGAATCAGCCAGGGGAAGGGCTAGCATTCTTGCCAGGCATTTTTTTAATTTGACGTTTTTATTTGGGAACATTTTAAACTGCTCTTCGTTGTCCAAAAAATCTAATGTGGTGCCAAGCATTGCACTCAGTTGTCACATCTCTCTCGTCTTCCTCCCTCTAGAACAATTTGAAGGCTGGCTGAGTTTTATGACCTTGACATGTTTGAAGATTACAGGGAAGTTATTTTAGACCACCCTTTGGCTTGGGTTTGTTGTTACACACTTTGGGAAGAAATAGCACAGAAATGATTCCGTGCTCTTGTATCCAGTATGGTTTGGAACCATGGCTGATGGTGTTACTGTTGATGACTGGGTTGTGGTTAATAGGTGTTAGGGAAGGGAGGTGATTTGAGGTGTTGAAACTCCCTCTTTTCCTCCCGCTTCCACCCGTAGCTTTCAGCATCCATTGATGTTCAGTATCCATCGCAAATAATGATTTTTCTAATGTCACCATTTCTTCTACATTTATTTGTTAGGATTCTATCGTAAAAAATGATCTCTTCACCCCCATTTATTCATTCATTCATTTGTATCTGATGGACTTGTGGTTTCCTATTTTATTCAATGCATTGTAACCCATTTCTATCACTTATTTCAATGCTCCAATTGTCCCAGGTTTAATCTTGGTCAGTGGGTGCCCCTTGCCGACGTCTCGCCACTTTGAAATGTGCCACCACCCTGTGAACACTGCCTTGCTTTCTGTCTCAACAAGATAGCCCAGACTCATCTTGATTTTCCCTGAGCTGGCCCTAGAGTCAGCCATTTCTGCAAGCATACCTGGGTTTTTTGTGTTGTTTTTTTCAGGGGGGGGGGTGGCAAAGGGGGCAAGGATTTAGAAACTGAGGTGTGCTTGTTGCAATTAGGGTAGTCTGTGCACCCAGGCACTCAGTGGACACACATTTATACACACAGACACACATTTATAACTATATTTCTTTGTCTGTGTGATTTAATTTTATGTGTCAATTTGACTGGTTAAATATTACATCTGGGTGTGTCTGTGAGGTTGACTTGGTGGGCTGAGTAAAGCAGATAGCCCTCCCCAGTGTGGGTGGGCATGATCCAGTCCGTTGAGGGCCTGAATAGAACGAAAACGCAGAGGAAGGTTGAATTCTCTCTTTCCCTGACTGCTTGAGCCGAGGTACTGGTGTTCTCCTGCCCTGGAATTGGCACCTGCATCGTCAGTGCTCCCAGTTCTCAGGCTGTGGTACTCAGACTGGAACTACACCACAAGCTTTCCCTGTCTACATCTTGCAGGTAGCAGACTCTGGGTCTTCTCAGCCTCCACAATCTGGAAGTCAACTCCACATAATAAATCTCTTTCTATGTATTTATCCTATTGGTTCTGGTTCTCTGGAGAACCCTAACCAATACAATTTGCATATATGGAAGAAATTTACATTTAGAGCTTAAATTCCAGTCCAACGTCACAGGATTCATCCCAGCTTTCCCCCTTTTCATATCTTACCCCTTTGCCCCAATTGCCTTCAAAGTGTTTCATGATTTGTTCAATCCCCATGTATGTAGCTTACTTCCCAAAACAACTGGGCTCACCATGACTTAAATGCCCTCTTTACATGGGCTCAGCTCCCACAGGGCTGTCTTCCCACCCCACTCCAGTGCCTTTCTCATGTGTGGCCTTGGTTGCCACTGGGATATCCAACATTTCTAAGGGCTTAACAGTCATTCATTCAGTCCACAAATATTTTTGAGCACCTACTATGTTCCAGGCATATTTCCACATGAAACAGGAAGACAGACAAAATTCTCTAGGACCTCACGAGCATACATCCTAATGAGGGGAGGCAGTCAATAAACAAATGATGAGTATATCAGATGGTAAGAAGTGCTGTGGAGAAAAATTAATCAGGGAAAGTGAGGAAGGACCTGGAGACTATTTTATATAGTTCTGTGCTACCCTAAGGAGATCGCAAATATTAATCCATCACTTAGATAAAAAACAACCATTCTCACGACTTGGAATAATATTTCCATCAATAGCATCATTCATGGACTCAAAATGTGCTGTATTTCCAAGCACACGCAAAGATGCCACGCTCAAGAAAACTGGATCAGGAAACTCAGGGGAGATGCCAGGGACGACACAGCACACTGGAAGGCAGGAATGCCGCGAAGGGTTTGAGTAAGCCTTCACAGAGCACAAAAGTAAAAACTGTTTCAAAGTAAAAAACAAAACAAAACAAAACAAAAAACTGTTTCAAAGTAAAGTTATTCTCAAAAGTATGTGATGTTAAACAGTTAAATTTAAAATATTTTAATGAAATACTGTATAAGTAGGTAGATGCTTATCTCATCTGCATCCTTAAATGTTTAAATTAGGATATAGGGCCAAACATTTTTTTAATCTGCTCCATTGGGAGGAAGGAATAACCTTATGTTCAGGCACACAGTGAATTCCATCCCAAGGCCTTTCCTCAAACATCACACACTGAGCAGTGGGACTTATCCCCAGCCGCCCACTGCCCACATCTCCACCCTGTCCAGCTCCTCGCTGAGTTGGACTGGAGATGGGGTCAGGAGCGGGGAGGAGAGCTGCCAACTAGGTAGGGGGCTGCGCTTTGTGGTCAGAACAGCCAGGATGTGCAGCGCTGGGCAGCTTACAGACCAAGTCACCCAACCCTCATGACCTTGTCTGTGTTCACCTCCCTGAGCCTCATCATCCTCATCTGTGAAGTGGACTCATGGAGGGCTGCTCTGATAGGGTCACGGGAAGGGTTAGATGAGGTACCTCACACAACGGCCAGTACTTTGATGGGCCAGGCTCAGACTTCACAGGAAAGGAGAAAGAAGGAGTAAGCCCATTGGAAAGCCGCAGAAAAACAACAACGAGAGAATGTCAAACATACATTCCCCACAGTTCTGTCCCGGGGGGCAGTTTTGTTCCTGAATCCAACACAAATTGCCTCCTCTTCCTCATCCAGACCTCTACAGTCCTGTACTTCCTCATCATTGCCTTGTCACTGTCAAGGTGTTTCTCCCACCAGCTGGAGGGCTTCCGAAAGGCCAGTGGTGACTGCCATCACCCCAACCTCCTCGCAAGGGTGCTGAACTGTGATGGCACCGGTGAGGCAGCACTGGCCTTGCCCAGAAGGTGGCAGCAGCTGCCAACATCAGGGATCCAATGGGCCAAGGGCCACCCTGGCCTTGTAGCCTTTGGGATAGAAACCCCGAGGGCCTTGGGACCTTTCAGACGCCCAGCCTTTTCCCCAGTGCTTCTGTATGGAAACATTGCTCATCTCAGCTTGCAGGTGTTTACCACTCACTCCACAAATACATTTTTGGTGCCAGCCTTGGTTAATCAATGAGAACATGACCTGGTTCCTTCCCTTCATCTAATGAGCGGACAGACCCCTACCAGATTATATCCACACAGGACAATGAGTGCTATTCTCCATGTGGCCACCTCCTACTCATACTTTAAGCCCCAATTCAAATGCCCTGCCTTTGTGAAGTGGTCCCTGACTGCAAGGAGTTGGCTGCTCTGGGGATCCACGGCATCTTGTGCAGCAGTGTCTACTTTAGCCTTTGCCACATTCTGGCTCCTCTGTCTCTGCCCATCTCTTACCTGCCACTTCTGCCTGCAGCCCTTGTTTCTTCTTACACACACACACACACACACACACACACACTACAGCTTCCACCTTCACACAAAATCAACTACTCCTGCCTCCTAAGTCTCTAGCCAGTGTTCTACACCAACTCCTCACTGACCCTCTACATGTCTTCCTGGACGTCGGGGCTACACATCCCAGTTTGAAGTCTTCCACTTCCTCGGATCTGCTCCTCCTCTGAGCACCAGTTCTGCTCTCATCTGCGTGCAGTCAGTCACCAGGGCCTGTGGTCGCTAGTTCATATCTGTCATTGTTTTTATGTTTTACATAAGATATGGTCTTTTAATTATTGAAATAAAGTATAGTGATATTAAATAAATCTCTTGAGTGCCTTTGACACTTTTGTGCAGCCCAGTGGGTCCTGCTCATATTCAGATGGCCACAATCTCTGGTCTCTCTCCTGGGTACCACAGCAGGCTCCTCTAGCCAGCTGCCCTCCATGCTGCTACAGAGGGCCACCTTCCCCCACTTTGAAAACTTCCTTCATGCTGACCACTTCCAGCCTGGCCCTCTCGCATGAACTTCAGAGTCTGCTTACCCTCCCCAGTTGGGAAGTCTAATATGCAACCCAAACTCTACAGGTCTCAGCCCCAAATCCTGACTTAACCTCACCTTCAACTTGCTCCTTCTCCAGTTCTTCCTCCGCCTCTCCACCTGCAACACCCTCTGCCCAGGTGTTCAGGTCAAAATGCCTTGACTCCACTCTTCCCTGAGTTCTCCCTTTCTCTTGGTTGGCTCTACATTTAAAGTGTATCCAGAATGTGACCACTTCTCACCACTACCACTGCCATCATCTTTGTCCCAGCCTGCAATATTGCAGCCACAAAATGACATCCCTATGCCCTCCATGTCCCCTTCAGTCTATGCTCCACCCAGCAGTCAGAGTAATCCTGTTAAAGCCCAGAATGGATCATGGCCTTCCTCTGCTCAAAACTCTCCTGTGACAAAAACAAACAAGCAAACAAAAAAGCGAAACCTCCTGGGCTCCCATCCCACTCAGAGAGTCAAAGCCAAAAACTGCCATCCCTTCTTAGGGCCCTCCCTCAACTTCTCTGATTTCAGCTCCTCTGAGCTCTTCCTCACCCATTATGCTGCACGCATCCTTGCCTTCTTGCTGTTTCTCCAACAGGCTCCCTGCTCATGGTCATTTCCCTCATGGTCCAGTTTCCCTGCTCGTGGTCAAGTTCCCAGAGGGAACTTCAAGTCCCTCTGCCCAGAATGCTTTTCCACCAGAGACATGCATGGCTCACTCTTTCAGATCTTTACTCAAATGCTACCCTCTCAGGCCTCCTCGACCACCTCATTTAAAATCGGAATTCCCACCTCAAACCCAGCACCCCCTACTCCTTCTTTCCTATTTTATCTTCTCCATAGTATATCATCACCATTATATATGTTTTTTTGTTTGTTTGTTTATCATCTCTTTCCTGTACTAGAACATGGAATCTATGAGGACAAGGACTTTCATCTGTCTTGTTTTCTGCCATGTCCCTAACACCTACAACAATCAGCACATAGTAAATGCTCAATCAATACTTTTTAATTAAAGGAGTGAATGTCTGACCCTTGATCTCCTCCTCCTTGTCTGCACAATAAAATTTAACATTCAAGTCCTCCCTCACTTATCTCCTATCCACACTCACTCTTATACCTAAGCATAGCACCACAGCAGGCTTCTGCAGTTCTCCAAATGCTTCCCAGCCTGCTACTTTGGGTGCACTCCTTCCACCACGCAGGAAGCCCACACCACCCCTTGCCACAATCCCACTCCTCCAACACCCAGCTCAAACATCACCACCTCTGGGAAGTACCCCAGACCGCTCACGTACTGAAATCATGCCCGTCTTTCCCACTACACTAAAAGCACATTAATTTCAGAACGGTGGCCCAGAGCATGGTTTCCAAGGTCATATTTGATGAATAAATAGTGATTGAATGAGGATAAGACATAGATGAGAAAGGCAGAGTTTAAGGTGAAGGGCACATGTTCATTCTTTGTTTATTTTCCATGTTATCATTTAATATGCATTTCAGTAAGTGATGCTTGGCATGACATCTGGGATCTCTGAGGGTAGGAGCTGTGCCTCCTATTATTGCCCTCTCCCCACATGGCCGGACACTGAGCTCTGGGGTACACCCGTGACCTACCCCACTGAATTATGCTGTGCGCAGAAAGCACTCTGCATTAGGAGCCGGGCAGCGCCTTCCCTACCGTTTGTTCCCTGTAACCCAGAGCCAGTCCCTCTAGCAGGGGAGTCCTGGTTTTGCATCTGTCAAAAACCAGGTACCGTTTTGTACCACCAAAAAGGGTATAGAACCACCAGTGCTTGTTCTATGGGACACTCAAGGTCTGGACAACCAGGAAAGGTGTGGCTGTCTCACATGCCAGGCCACCTCTGAGCTACTTTTGGGCCAGATTTTCCATAGATGGCTGGAACAGTGTCTCTAGATTGTTTGCCAGCCAGCTAACCTGTGCCCACAGTCTGGGATAAGTGCCAGGCCCGGACATATTGGGCAGCAAGGGGCTGGCCCAGCTCCAGGGCAATGGGCAAAGCCCTGGGAAAGGGAAGAGGGTGTGCTTGGCTTGAGGTCAAGAGGGTCTGGGCCAGGGCACAGAGGAGACAGCTGGGGTGTGTGTGTGTGTGTGGCTGCTATCTCAACAAGATGCTGGCGGGGACCAGAAAAGGAGCATCTGCTATTGACTAGCCCCCATTCACAGCCCCTCCACAGTATTGCTAAGATCTTCCCATTAGTGCCAGAGGGAGCTGGGTCCCAGCTTCTAGATAGGAAAGAGGATCTCAGGCTTAGAGCTGGGGCTCCGGGTTGGGGATGCAGGGATGAGGAGAAGAGAGGAGCTATAACTTTGATCTCCCTTCCCCAAAGATAGAAGTGTTCCTGCATCCTGCTGCGAGTGGAAACTAAAGGAAAGGGGGTGGTCACCCACTATCAGACTTGTGAACTGAGAAATACTTCTGGGGAAAGTGGGGGTCAGAGCCTGAGTCTTGGTGAAAGGATGGGGAAAGGGGTGTAGGGCAGGGTCTCAAAGGCTGGAACACTGGGGAAGGTTTTTGAAGGGGGTGGTGGTAATGGAGGTTCCAAGCATTAAAAGCAAGGTAGGGGTCCAACCTCCAGCCAATCCTCAGGGATGTGAGGGACTGGGGTGGGAAGGGGTCGGGGAGGTAAAGATCTAGGGTCCAGAATGAAGCTGAGAGGCTGAGTCGAGGGAGGGTTGGAGAAAGGCAGAGCGCAGGGTCTTTGAGATCCAGTCTAGGCAGGGATCACGGGTCAAGACGCAGGGGGACGAGATCCCACGGATTTGACCCAACAGAGGTCCTTGTGGGAGGTGAGGGTAAGGAGCCTGACTTCCAGGTCCTACGCTAGGTCAGAGCCTGGCAGGGCGGGGCAGACGCTGGGCGCGGCCGGGCTGGGCTGGGCTGGGGTCCCGGGGGCCGGGGCGGGGCCCGGCTAGCGCTGCGCAGCCGCGGGGAGGCCGCCGCGCATGCGGGACTCACAAGGCTGCAGCCGGCGCCGCGGCCACTCCCGGGAGCATGAAGGACCGAACCCAAGAGCTCCGCACGGTGAGTTCGGCCTCCGAGCGCCGCCGCTCGCCTCCCGTCCTGCGCGTGGGCCACTCCTCACCCAGCTCCTGTAGTCACCTGAGCGGCAGCCCCTGCATCCTCGACCGGGACCGGAGAGAGCGGAGCGGAACTGGGAACCCGGAGCCCCCAACGGGTCCCACCCCTCCGACCCACTCGGGGTCACGGGCTGGCGTGAGCTCAGCCTCGTTGGCCGGCGAGCTGGTGGATAGAGTCCGGGGTCCTGGTTAAACTTTTACGCTCCTCCTTGTTGCCAGGGGTGGGGGGTGGGGGGTCGAAGGGGTATTGATTGGAAATCGATGGCAGGACAGAAGCTTGACCTCTCTCCCGGCCCGCGGAGCGAGTCGGGTGTCTGTCCCCACACGGTGCCTGATCACTGATCCTCCTGTCCCAGCTGTGGTATAAACGGACGACGGACCGTGGTGGGAAGGGGTCTTGAGGGGTCCCCTGCCTAGAGCCCCGCTGCGGGATGCGCTGCGGAAAGCGGGCGGTCGGGTGGGGCCGGGTTCCATGGCGGGCGCTGGCTCACGGGATGCCCCGCCTCCCCCATACCTCCCATCACCTGTAGCTCCCATCACCTGTGGCTCCCCACTGGGTCGCGATTGGGATCTGCTGCCAGCCCAGGTGCGGGAGGGGTCAGATCCCCTCCCCCCCGCCCCCGTCCACCTTCGTGGCCTGCGTGCAGCCCGGCACAGCATTTCGAGACCCTTCAGGGGTTCTGTGGTCGATTCAGACCTAAATCTATTTCCCACCTGTGTCTCAGAGGCCCCCCGGGGTGTGGGGGGAGTAGGAGGATGCGCAAAGGTTCTGAGTTAGAGCCCACCCTCTCGCAGCCCTGACAGAGACCCCTGCCTCCTGCTTCTCATCTACAACCCTTCCCTCTCCCCTCGCTTCTGCCTTTTAGCAAAGTTTGCATCTCTGCCCTTAGGGATTCTCAAGCCCGAAGGCCTCTGGGGTGGGGGTGGGGGGCAAACAGTGAAGGAAATGAACCCTGCCTGTGGCGAGGGGCGGGGGGGCATCAGTGCTCTAGACCCGGTTGAGTTGCGTCTGGTCCCCAGACTGACCACCGTGCTGGTTGGTAAGCCCTGCCTGCTGTTTTCTGGGGGAGCCTTAGCTCACCGGCTCCCCAGAACCCTACCCCTGCTGCCCACCTTGGAACCAGAGACCTAAGTCCCCTCATATGGAAAGTTTCAAGTGTCCTTTGGGCTTTTGATCCCATGGCTTGCCCTCCCGCCCAGAGGCTCCCTGTGTTTGTGCCTGCGTCTTCCCCAATATACCAGTCTTGTCCCCTGGACAGCCTGGGGCTGGGCCCTGTACATGCCTGCCTTCATTTCCCTCTTGCTCCGACTGCTAGCCCCAACCCTACCTGGCAGACCTGTGTTATTCCTAAGTGCCCAGACCCCGGGTGAACCCCAAGAGGTTTCAAAGGAAGAAGACAGTCCCTCATGTTCTATGTGGTATCTGAACACTTCCCTGCCAGCCCTTGCGGTTGCCCTCAAGTTTCCTGTGCTGCGTTGAGTCAGAAAGAGTAATCTTTGCAGTGAATGGTCTTATGGTGCTTCTGCTGATGTTTGGGCACCCAGTGGGTCAGACAAGAGTGTACGTGGGAGCCAGTGGTCCGAGGGAACACAGTCCTCTGCATATGGCAGGGCTTCTGGCTCTGCTGAAGGGGAAACTGAGGCACAAGAGAGCAAGTGGCTTGCCTGGTAGATCAAAAGGGATGGCAGAAAGGGACTTTGCGCAGTCCTGAAGGCAGGCAGCAGACTTAGGCCTGGCTGGGACTGGGTGACTCTCAGGAGAGCTTGAGTTGTAGGGAGCTTGCACCCAAGTCTGTCAGCTCGTATGTATGTGTTTCTGCGACCCCTCTGCCCCGCCCCCTGTAGCCCAGGTGGGCGCTTAGATGGTAAGGCCTGGTTTCTCTGTGAATCATCCTCTCCAGACCCCAGCCCTCAGGTATTCTGAGCCCATGGAGGCTGCCATACTCATTGCTGGGGGCCTTCCCATTAGGGGTTTCTAGAACCCTGGATGGGGTACAGAATCCACAATAGTGGGGAGGTGTGGAATAGTTAATCTGGGGCTGCCATTCCCATGGTTTCCCTCTGGGCCTCAAGTTCCCATCTATGAAGTGGAGATAGGAAAACCTAGAACCCAGATTCTCAGGGCAAGAGGTGTGGTCACAGGACTCCTGACTCTGACTCTATATTTGGGGGAGACCTTGAACCCCCGGAGCCAGGATTTTCAGACCAGAATCCTCAGGAACCAAGAGGCCAGTACTGGACAGAGGTGGTGCTTGAGACAGCAGCATGCAGTGCCCCCAGCCTCCTCATCCCCATCCCTGCCTAACCCCATCACATTAGGAAGGAAGGCCAGAAAGGAAATTTATTTCTAAAAGTCACACTGGGTGAAGGAGCTGCCTCGTTTCCTCCGCGCTCTGCAGGCTGGATTCAGCCCTCCAGCCTGCTCCTGCCCCATCCTCTCATGTGGAGAGTGAAGGGCTGGATCATCAGGGCCAGTGTGGGGCCTTAACGCTGTAGGCAGCCCTCAGCGATCAGAAGCACAAGTAGAGGCTCAGGAAGGGCAAAGACTAGCCCAGAGTCACAGCCTGGGGGACTTTGAGGGCAAGGTGCCCGGAAGCCCTGCCTGGCATGCAGTTGCCTCCTTCCTCCAATTCAGAGGCCTCCCTGGTTTTCTTTCTGAGAACTTCTTGGGGCCGATCCACCCGCCCTGGGCCCAGCGCTGTGTTTATGTACATGCCGGGCTGTGCGGGGCACAAGGGACCTGCTGCGGCAGTGAGAGGACAGAGGGAGGAGGGAGAGTCGGTGTGGCCAGACCCTGGAAGAAGCCTTCCTGGAAGAAGAGGACTTGGGATGACTCAGGAGGAGGAATTTGATATGAGTGGGTGGAGGAAGGTTGTCCAAAATGAGGGGCCAGAGCGACAAAAGGCAAAGAGGTGGGAATGCCCAACAAGAGGATGGGAGGGGGGTGGTCCTGACACTGATCTGGGGCAGGGCCCAGCCCCCTGGCACGGCTGGGGAGGGCCTGCGTGGGAAGTCCAGTCCCTCTTTGCCCACCAGTTTCCCTTTCCTCCCTCACTGCTAGGAAGAGACTGGGGGTCCCAGAGTAACACCAGGCAGGTTTGTGCCTTATTCTCTCTGTGCTCATTTCATCTGTACAGCGGGGCCAGCAGGGTCTGCCTTGAGGAGTAGAAGAAGTGGGGGTTTAAGAATAGGCCCTTCTTCCCTCCCTCCAATGATCTCCTTGGGGTTTCCCAAAAGAAACAATGGATTTGAGCACGTTTTCATCTGGGATGCAGCTGGAATGGCCTTCAGGGACTATCTGGTCCAACCTCCTGTCTTACAAGTTAGAAAACTGAGGTCCAGAAAGGGTCAGGAGTTTTCCAAGGTCACACAGCATCTGGGGCAGAGCCCAGCCCCTGTCCACCCCCTGAAGCTGCCATCCTGAGCTCCTCTGCGGCCCTGCTGAGCGGCAGACCCTGCTGAGAGCAGGGATCCAGTGGAGGAGGGAGAACACAGGATGGGGATCAGACTGGAGAGCCCTCTTTCCTGGAGACCCAGCTTGGCCTCTCACACACCCCACTCAGCTCTGGACCTCTGTCCTCTAATGATATTGACTTTGATTAGTCATTAAAAAGATGAAGGGAAAAAAAATAGCCCTTGAGGCAGACAACAGCAACTCCTACTCAGTAGGAATGAATCAACCTTGCCGGCTGGCCTGCTGCCGCCGTCCCTGGGGTCTGGCCTGCAGGCGCCTCTTGGGAGAATCAAGCCCTTGATTCCAGGAAGGTATCCTGGAATCCTGGAGCTCTGCCAGGCCCGACCACCAGCACTGCCTAGCCTCCGCTGACAAGAAGCTTAGGGCTTCTTAGTGGTTCTACTGGGGATCCTATCCTTCCTGAAGGTTGCTGTGGTTGGGGTAGCATCCCCTCCCACCCGCCCAGTTTTCATTCCTGCTTGCTCAGCCTGGAGGTGCTGAGGCTGGGCTGAGACAGCCAGCATGTCAGAAAGGAGTGAGAGATCAGACCGGAGGTTCTCAATCTTGAGGGGCCTCACCATCCCCACCCCCATAAATTCTGATTTGATCTTTCTGAGGTAGGACCCTGGAAGCCATTTTTTCAAATCCCCCCAAGGGATGTTGGTGCTGGACCAGGGTTGAGAACCAATGAAAGATGAACAGAAAACACTAGGACAAGTCGAATGCTGGCTGGGTGTGGGGAGAGGAGGGAGAGCGTGGATGTCTCCCAGTTTCTGACTTGAGGAGCCCTTGGGAACAGGGGCTCTAAGCAGGGGTCTAGAGGAGGGGTTCAAGAGAAAGAGACGGAGCCTGTCTTTGGCCAGGTGGCAGGCAGGATGCCCACACGATGGCTGGGTGGGTTGATCCAGAGGACTTTTGAACCTTCAAGCTTGTAGTTGCCCCGTGGCTCTAGCTGCCACTTCCACGCGGGAGCCACCCAAGTACCCAGTTCCACCCCAGCCCTCTTTCCAGAGCTGTGACTACCACTCAGAGAGGGTTGGTGGATTCCCAAGGGAGTCAGGGCCCTAATCATTCAACAAATAGCACTTCCTGTATGTGTATGATACTCACGCTGGCCCGCCCAGGAGTGTGTCTGGGCTGGGGGCAGGGGAGGTAGTGGTGCTGGGTTCCTACATCCTTGTCATTTATTCGGTGTCCATCAGTGAGGACCGATTAGCGCCTGAGTTAATCTGAGGGACATCTCTAGAAAGGCGCTGTTCCAGGGCCGTGGCCTAGATGTGGGTGAGGTTGCAGGGTGCAACGGACTCCTGAGCCATCAGGTTCTCACATACTAGAACAAGGATCAGCACAAATGAAGAAATGAAACAAAAAAATTCTTTCACTTGACCCCAAAATCTAACCAAGAAGACAGTGATAGGGAAGGACTTGAAGCTTTCCTTGGCAGGAAGTGCTATAGCATCAGATAATTTATGTGATCTCTGACTGCATTAACAGAGGTAGAATATATAGAAAGAGGGAGGGGATGGGCCAGTTCTTTGGCACTGCTCAGACCATAGTCAGCAACAGATTGCCTTTGTATCCTGTACTACAGGAGAAGACAGAGGCCAAGCTGGACAAGTTATGGGCAGGAGCTATATTTTAGGGCCCCTGGGAAGGATCTGAAGGGGAGGGAATGGCCAACTTAAAAACTCAAGTAGGGTGTGGATGCTGCCTTCAGATTTCTGGCAGGGCCAGCCACGGGAGAAGACACCAACAGGTTCTTCATGGAAACCACAGGAAACCACAGGAAAGGGAGGGACTTTCTAGCAATTGGGGTTGCCCAAGATGGGCAGAGCTTCCTGGGAAAGCTAATGAACTCATCATCACAGGGAGTACGCAAGCTGAGACTGGAAGTGGGGGCCAAAGAGACTATGCAGGTCCCTTAGGGCTTGAGAGTCTGACCGTGGCTCCACTAGGGGTGTGAATAGGGTGTGGGGAACCAGAGGAACGAGGTACTGACCCAAGGGAGCTGGGCAAGACTCTGAAAGGAGGTGGCATCTAAGGATGAGGAGAATGTCAGCGTCACGGACTCAGCATCCCAGGCAGAGGGAACTGCACGGGAAAGCAGGGAGGACCATGGGTGGGTTGGAGGGGTAAGGATCAGATTCGCTCCCCTTGGAGCATCACCTCAGGGTTTTGCTTGGAGTGACAGCTGGTTTGACCAAAGCTGTGAGGTCAGGCGCTAGACTCTCCAGTTGTCTCTGGGGCTGATCAGAATGCCCCAACCTGGGTGCGCCAGTCAGACCCTGGCCCCGGGTGTCCTGTTCCCAGCTCTGCCCTCGTGGATGGAGAGCCTGGAGGAGGGCTTGCTTGCCAACCTTCTGTGGGAGCCTTCGGTCCTCCAGGGAGCTGTGGAGGCAGCAGGCCAGAGCTGGCTGGACACCTGGAGAAGATACATCACCGTTGTACAGATGGGCAAGCTGAGGCTCAGAGCGGGGCGCCAGCCCAGACCCCAGGGGTCTTTGGCAGTGACTTATCTCTGGTGACTCCAGTGCCTTTGTTTTAGGCCTAGCAGGTCACCCTTTCTGGGAAGAGAGCTGGGAAATTCTTCCACTCCTCTGAGTGCACCCCTGTCCTTCTCTGGGCTCTGGGACAGAGTAGGCAGGGCCCTGAATGGCAAGAGCTCATAGGGTCAGATGCCAACTTGGCAAGCTGCCCAGGAAAGGGAACTGGTCTCCTTCTAGGCTGCACTCTGCCTCAGTTTCCCTAGGGAGTGCTCCTCTAGTTCAGCGCCTGGGCGGGGCATGGTCTGAAAGTGTGGAAATGGCTCCTAGATTTCCTGTGCCTATGAGTGGGCTTGGGAGGGGGAGGGGGGCCACCTGGTAGCCGCTGCAGGCACTTATGGGCGCCAGGATTTATTTTAGCTGCTGGGGGAGGAGGTGTGATCTCTCAATGAGAGGGGCCCCTCCAAGCTGTCTCCATAAGGCTCCTTAGCCCAGCCCCACTGTGGTGGGGTAGTGGGACCCTGAGAAACCCGGGGCATAGCCCTTCACAACATGTGCTTACCCATCCGTCCTCAGCCCTCCCTCCCCGCAGCCAAGTGTCACTGTCCCCCTTTTGTAGAGGAGCAAATAGACCCACAGGGTAAGTCGCTTAGCTTTCCTCTCTTCTCAGCCTCTGCCAGTCTCTCTCCTGGGCCCTGACGAAAGAGAGGGCGAGCGAGGAGGTAAGGGCCAGTGCCTAGCCAGCTAGTACCTCCTCCCCTTGGGACACCCAGAAATAAGGAGGTGTGACCGAGCTTGAGAACCCCAGTCTGAGAGGGACAGACCTGCCCTGGGTATCCTGGCCTTGGCTGTGGAGAGGACCTTGGTCTTGCCAGTGGAGTGGGTGGACCCTGGCCGAGTCAAGGTATGGGGTGGACAGTAACGAGCATGGCCAGCGTGCTGGGAAGTCAGAGGTGTAATTACCATGCCCCCACTCCGTGATGAGGGTGGCTTCTGTCCGGCTGCTCCTGGAGCAGCAGAGTGGGGCCCACACCTGTGGCTGAGGCCGAAGGCAGGCTCCAAGCCAGGTCGCAGCATGACTGGCCTCTTGTAGCTGCTGGGCCCAGCTCTGGGCCTGGAAAGAAAGAGGGTCACGTCCCTATGTCAAAAGTGACCAGGAAAGAGAGTCTCCTGAGAGGACTGAGTGGGTGAAGCTGGCACCCGGCAGAGCCCCGAACAGGCAGTCCCTCTCTCAGGCCCGGCCGGGGTGTTGTAGGGACGGCCCTGTGTCTGAGCCATCTGGCCTTTCGGGAGGGAGGCATCGGCGTGCTCAGGCCCTGAAAGGCCTGGGCCGCCCCTCCAGGGCCTTCCTGGGAAACAGGGCTTGGGTAGTCCTAGCCAGGAGAGTAGACAACTCTGGCTCCCAGGTGGCCTGCCTCAGGTGAGGTCTTATGAGTTGGGGTCAATGGCCTGGAGACCAAGCCCTGAGGTTTTCTTGCTCAGCCAATGGCAGGGCCTCCCGAGCGGCACCCTAGAATGAGGGAGGTTCTGGGACGACCCCGGTCCTGTGGGGAGGGCAGGCAGCTGGGCAGGGAGGGGAAGGAGTCCATGGTCTGGAGACGGAGACTTGGCCCTGTCACCAACTTGACAAGCAAGGCCCCTGTCCTCATGCTGGGTCACCAGGGGTCTTTCAGGTCTCACCGTGGTTGTCTCTGCCCTGGAGCTGCAGCCTGCAAGCTCGGCATGTATGGATGCCAGGCAGTTTGGGGTTCCAGGTCCAGTGGTCCTACTATAGGTATGCTCATGTGTACCCACCCCTGTGCAGGCCAAGGACAGCGATGATGACGATGATGTCACTGTCACCGTGGACCGAGACCGCTTCATGGATGAGTTCTTCGAACAGGTGGGAGCCAGCACACCCAGCCTTTACCCATACACTGGCAGGCCCTGGGTGACCGCAGCTTAGCTCGGCAGCCTTCAGACACCAATTAAGGAACCTATCTTGAGGGTGGATAGACTGAAGCTCAGACAGAGTAAAGTTTGAGGTTGGACCAGCCCACTCCTCACCCTGGTGTGGAAGGTACTTGGCGCAGCCAGCCCCCCACCGCCAGTGGCAGTCTGGCCCTGAGCCTGATCTCTAGCCCCGAGCTGGAGAAGCCAGGGGCCCAGGAAGCCTCAACCCTGGATTTTCCCCTCATCACCTGGCCTTGGCCCACAGGTGGAGGAGATCCGAGGCTTCATTGACAAGATCTCAGAGAACGTGGAGGAGGTGAAGAGGAAGCACAGCGCCATCCTGGCCTCCCCCAACCCTGACGAGAGTGAGTGTGTAGGCGTAAGGGGTGGGTTTCAGGCCCTATAGGCCTCCAGGAAGGTTCTGCTGCCCAGGAGGGGCACCCAGGCCTGGCCAGGATGGGGAGGAGGTCAGTGGCCAGTATCACATGCTGGACCCAGGTCTCCCACAAACACTTCGTGGTAGGAGGGGTAACCTTCCTTGGGCCTGGGTGGGGTCAGGCAGCCAGCCTGCCCTCCTTAGGTAAACGCTTTTCCCCTTAGGCCCTGGGCTGGCTGCAACTCTGGGATTCTGGGAGGAAGGCAAGGTGGGAGGGAGCTCCCTCTGATGAATAGGAGGCTTCTCGGCCCGGCCCCTCCCTTTCCCTTGCCTCCCTGGGGAGCAGATGGCAGCTCTGAAGCAACAATGCCGTAGGAGGGCAAGCTGGCCGAGCAGGCAGAGCTTCCGGAAAGAGCCGCCAGCCTTGACACCTGGCCACTGGTACCCTGGCGCTGGGCATTCTTAGGGCTCCAGGAAGTCACCTCCCTCCACACAGGGAGCCTGTGTCCCCAGACACGTCTCCCTGACCTGGTTGTCACAGTTCCTGTTGAGGTGTGGATTACTACACTGTTATGTGCGAGGCTGATGAGGTGCAAGCCAGAGATCCCCTCCCCTAGCAGGGGCAGTGGCAGGGGCCAGGGTTCACAGCCCGCCACCCAGGCACTCGGGACTTGCTTTTAGTTTCATTTCCAGCACTGCCTCCCTGTCCATGAACCCTCACCCCCAGGCCCGCAGGCATCCTTAAGCACCCAGAAAAATATCTCTCCACAGCCCCGCAGTGTGCCTGAACCCAAGGCCAATGCCATACCACCAAACCCAGTGCCAGGCCCTTGGAAGGCAAAATGAGTCAACTGGGAGCCCAGGTGACTGTCCCAGAAAGGGGTAGGAAGGAGGGAGGCAACCCCCAAAGCAGGGCACACATCCACACACCCAGTGCAGTGGCTGTGCTTCGCCTCTCCCCCAGAGGCTTGTCTGGGACAGCAGCACATGACATGGTTTGTCGATGTGCCCGTGTGTATCTGGGTCGGTGTGTGTCCACGGTGGGTCGAAGGGGGCCGATTGTGGGGCAGGAACTATAAAGAGCTGCGAATTTGGCCTCTCACCTGCTGGAAGGAGGGGTGGCGTGGGGTGACGCACTGCCTAGCTCCCCCGCCAAACTCCCTTGTGCCACTTTGGCACTTCTTCCCGTGTCACACAGTCAGCAGCAGCCAGTTCAGAATTGCCACCTGTGAGCGAGCAGAGCAGTCAGGGTCGCTGATACAGCCTGAGTGGAGTGAAGCGTTCTAGGGCAAAGGCAGGCAGAGTTAAGGAAGAGTCACAAGAAAAGATAGCAGTGAATGGGGGGACTTTCCTGGGCTGAGGCTTGCTCTGCCTCTTCTGGGGGCAGCCATCCGGGCTGGGCTATTTTGGGTCTGTGCTAAAAAGGCTGAGACGTTAGAGAGGCTGGTGCCCAAGTTTTCCTTTGTTCATACGAAAGAGGCTTCCCTCCTCCGCTCTTCAAAGCCCCTACTCCGCCTCACTCACATTCTGCTTGGGAGCAGCCCCACCTGATCCTCCACTGTAAACGCCCCTCCCCAATCTTTTATAGACCCTTCAAGAAGAAACCCCAGCCCTGGAGGCTAGCAGAGGGTGGGTGAGGAAGGTTGCAGCAGCCTGGAGCTCAGTTGTAGTTTCTCCAGAAAGTGGAGTCTGGGGGGCTGCTGGGACCCGTTGGTCCACCCAGCTAGCACCTGAGGGAAGCAGCCATCTTGCCCCCTTGGCCCACCAACCCCTCACAGGGAGTGGGGCAAGCTGGGCACGCTCCTGACTTCTGCCAGCTTTAGGGAGATTGTTCCAGTTGGAACAAGGCCCAGAAACACCAGCTACCACTCCTCCCTCAACCTCTGCCTCTCATAGGCCCTCTGACTGCCACCTCCAGGGGGCCCACCTCTTTGAAGCTCCTTCCCACCCAGGCCTCCAGGTGCCTCCTGACCCCATCCAGCCACTAGGCTCTCAGCTGTTGGCCTCCACTGAGCTCAGCACCTGGGGAGGGGGGCTTTGTGAGTAGAACAAGGTCTGCCACCTGGCTCCCCCTCCCCCTTGCCCGGGGTGCCTTGATATAGGGGCTGGCTTCTGCCTCCCTGGTCCCACCAGCCCACTGGTGGGCCACCAGGTAACGCTAGGTGAGCCCACACCCCCCACCTTCGATTCAGACAAGTATCAAGTAAATGCTCTCCAGTGCCAACTGCAGCATCACCAGCTGCTCCACAATTTATTTCTGCCTTAAATTTAGACCCATCTGTTATCTGCAGGGGTGGGGGAGCCAGGGAAAGAAGGGAGGCTCCTTGGAAGGCAGCACAGGAGGGGGTGAGGCTGCAGCTGGTGTGGCCTTGGCTCAGCATTGGAGGGGCAGACAGAGCCTTAGCCAAGAAAGGGAAAAGCCAGGACCCAGGGTCTGTCTGGAGGCCCCCCATCGGCAGGCCCCCTGGGCAGGCGGCTGAGCCTGAACATTGGCATGGGGGAACCAGGGTGTCTACCCCTGCCCTTCTGCCCCCCTCCCCAGAGACGAAGGAGGAGCTGGAAGAACTCATGTCCGACATAAAGAAGACAGCAAACAAAGTGCGCTCCAAATTGAAGAGTGAGTCTGGGCTCCAGCCTTGTCTAAGGTGGGGGGCATTCCAGGCCTGTCTCCCCCACATGACCCACCGGGTTCCTTCAACTTAGAGGGGGAACATTGAGCCTTGCTTTCCTTTATGAGGCTGCCATCCTGTGCCATTCACTCAATGGCTACCTTGCAGGCCTGTTTCTGCCAGGCTCTGGGCAGGCCCTTGGGACGTGTTCCTGAGGCTTCATCCAGGGAGTGCTCCACTCTGGGCACTGTCCTCCACTTCACACCTGAGAGGAGTGGCCAGCACTGCCTGGTTCCACACAGAGCCTCCGTGCGCCTGGGTGAGCACAGACGTGCATGCCCGGAACGCACAGGCCTGGGGCCTGTGTGCCCTGCAGGTTGCAGCCACCTGGCCCTCCCCACTCGGGCAAGGCCTTCCTGAGCACCAGAGAGACAGCATGGGCCTGAGCCACCAGGCCCAGCATATAGTACGTGCTCACAAGTGGGGGTGCATATGTGCACATGCCTACACATGCATCATGCCTAGAAGGGCCCCTGTTGGCTCCTCCTCTGTCAGTGCCTGGCCCTCCCTTTTCCTCTCTTTTCCATGTGACTCCACTTATGGGCCACACAAGACTCCCCAGGGAGTTCCTAAGCCAGATCCTGGTGGTGTGGGTCGGGGGTCAGTGGTGAATGGGGGGCAGATTATGGCTCAGCAGCTATCTATTCCCCCAGGTATCGAGCAGAGCATTGAGCAGGAGGAAGGCCTGAACCGCTCATCCGCCGACCTGAGGATCCGGAAGACACAGGTGCGGGCTGGGCCTCTGGGGTGGGCACCTGGCCTCTGAGCCTCTCTGACCATTCGGGACTGGGCCTGACACCTGCACCCCCATCTTGGACCCCCAGCACTCCACACTGTCCCGGAAATTTGTGGAGGTCATGTCTGAGTACAATTCGACACAATCTGACTACAGGGAGCGCTGCAAGGGCCGAATCCAGAGGCAGCTGGAGATCAGTAAGCTGAGGGGGTGGGGCAGGGGCTGAGGTGCCTGGCATAGCTGCCACTGAACTCCCTGGGGAGGGTTGCACTCACTGTGACTCCTGCTTGCAGCTGGCCGGACCACGACCAGCGAGGAGCTGGAGGACATGCTGGAGAGTGGGAACCCGGCTATCTTTGCCTCTGGGGTGAGTATGGACCCCACAAGCACCCCTCCTACTGGGACCCCTCCCACCATGACTCTGGAGTGCTTGATATGGGCAGTATTTGGACACAGCCATCTTGTGAGGCAGGTTTTAGAGAAGACAAGTCCCAGAAAGGAGGGGACCAAGTTGAGGTCACATAAATGTTAGTGGCAAAGGTCTCCTGGTTCCTCTCAGTGGATCCACTTCCTTGCCACCCCTGCCCTCCCCACTGGCTTGGGTCTCCTTCCACCATCCTCAGGACCTTTTTCCCTTCTTGGAGGGTGTGGTGCTCTTGGCCATCTCTAAATTCAAGTGAAGCTGTGCTCTGCTGAGCAGGGAGCTTCCTGAAGGAGGTGGCATACAGGTGAAGAGGCAGTTTGGGGGTATGGGTTCTGGGAGGAGAAGGCAGGGGGCAGCTATACTCAGTACAGGAGGAGAGGGGACTGGAAAAAGGCGGTGTAACACCCAGGCTGATCGGGCAGTCATCTTGGGCTCTGTACCACGATGGTGATAAGAGCTCTCATTTGGCAGTTACTGTGCACAAGCACAGGTAGGGAGTGTTAATACACCCATGTGACAGGTAGGAAACCGGGTCATAGAGAAGTTAGGTAACAGCTAGTAAGAGCTGAGCAGAAAGTCGGGGAGGGCTGCAACTAAGGAGGAAGACTCAGGCTCTCCTTCCAGTACCTTCTGCTCACGCCACTGACCATCCCAGCTGCTTTTGCAGTTGGCCTCCTGTTTTCCTGGTCCCCACCCCCTTCAGCAAGCGCCTGGGTCCCAGCCCATTGCTCCTGTCCCTAGATCATCATGGACTCCAGCATTTCGAAGCAGGCCCTAAGCGAGATTGAGACTCGGCACAGTGAGATCATTAAGCTGGAGAACAGCATCCGTGAGCTGCATGACATGTTCATGGACATGGCCATGCTTGTGGAGAGCCAGGTGAGTACCCAGAGCCCCACTGCTCTGGCCCCCATCCCACAGCAGCACCCAGGGCTGCGCTAACCCCCACCTTTTCTACCCAACACGCTGCCCTGCCTGGGAGGGACCGAGTCTTCAGGTAACTAACCACCTGCTATTGAAATTGCCTCCAGGGCCTCACTCCCGTAAAGTCCCCTCTGCATGGCTCTGCTTGGCCCTCCAGGATCCCAGGCCCTGCATGGCCCCAACCACCTTTTCCTACCTTATCTACCAGCTGTTTGTCATGTAGACAAGGTGGATGGGCATTTTTCTAGGACAGCTGAGAGCCTGCTTCCTGGAGCTGATGTCTGTTGGATGAAGGGCAGCATAAGTAAATGACAACTGTCATTCCAGTTTTGCCAAGTACTCAGGAAATGTTAGAAGGCAGCATGGAGATAGAGCAGTAGTTCTCAAACTTCAAAGTGCCCAAGAATCACTTGGAGGGCTTTTCTTGTAAGTTTCCCTGTTCTAATTCCCATTCCCAGAGATGAATAGGCTGGGGTAGGAGTTTGCATTTCTAACATGCTAAAGGGTGATGCTGATGTTACTAGTCCAAGGGTCAGCCTTGGAGCACCACTTTGATACAGTCACTGTGGAGGCCACTTTGGATGGGGTGGTTAGAAAGGCCTCTCTGAGGAGGCAGTGTTTGAGCTCTAGAGACATTACAGAGGAAGAATGAAGAGCTGGCTCAGGCAGAGGGACCAGCAACACCGTGGTCCTGACATACCTGAGGGGCAGAAAGGAGGTCCATGTGGCCAGAGCACAGGGCAGTTGGAGATGAGGTAGACGGGGGCCTTGGCAGGTGGAGTCTCTTTTAGACTGGAGGGTCTTAAGTGGGAGTGGTGTGACCCGCCTATCAGGAAGCAGGGAGCTCCTGAGCATGCTGCTGCTGCTACTGGGTGAGAAATTATGGTGACATGGACGCCCGTGGGAGTGAAGGACTTGGAGAGAGCTGTCAGTTGTCAGCACAGTGCCGTTGGGAGTTTTGGGCAGTGTCATGGTCAGAGTGGCCTCTGCAGGCTGCATGGGACCAGATTGCAGGGCCCAAGCAGACTGTGGGGCTGGGCAGGGGGAGGCGGTGTTCTTAAACATTGAAGACCAAATACATCATGCCTGGGGAAGATGGAATTGGGGGCTCACTATGGTCACCTTGTGAGCTACTGCCACACTCCAGCCCATTCACTCCTACCCCTGCCCTCCTCTGCCCTGAACGGTCCTCTGCACCAGGCACTAGGGTCAGGGCCCCAGCTGAACATTCTTTGCATGGTCCGCATGCCCTTGGCTGAGGCTGCATGGCCAGTTCCCTCCCCAGGATGGCTGCTCTGGAGAGAGGCAGGAGCTACCAGGGCTGCCTGGCCTGCAGGGCATAGGTAAGAAGCTGAACCCCATTCTCCTCACACCCCTTTTCTCTAACCTCAGGGCACTTCCCTGAAGTCCTGCCCCAAGCCTCCTCTGGACCCTGAGGAGGGCCCTCTGGAGCTCGAATGCTCCTGGCCCCACAGGGGGAGATGATTGACAGGATTGAGTACAACGTGGAGCACTCCGTGGACTACGTGGAAAGAGCCGTGTCTGACACCAAGAAGGCCGTCAAGTACCAGAGCAAGGCGCGCCGGGTCAGTAGCCCCAACTCTGCCCAAACCACATTTCCCATGTACCCATCTGTTATCACAGATCCCCCTCCAACTCTGCCTCTATCCCACCTCTCCCAAGTCTGCAGTGCCTCATTGTAACCACCCCCAGGCCCATTCCAGGTCATCACCTTCCCCACAGTTAGCCCTCCGGACTCTCCAGCCCTCAGCCGTCATCACAGCCCCAGACAGGCCTGAAAAGGACTGCCTGTTCGGGTCTCTGTCAGGTGGCAGCTTTACCCACTCAGTCCTCTCAGGATACTCTAATGTCCCGTCTCCTCAAAGCTCTGCCCAGCCCCAGCTGCTCCTATGAGCTGACTGAGGCCTTTCCCTCCTGCTTCTCTGGTTCAGAAGAAGATCATGATCATCATCTGCTGTGTGGTCCTGGGCATTGTCATTGCCTCCATCTTTGGAGGTATCTTTGGATAGAAACTACCCCACCTGCCACTCCACTCTGGATGGTCCACCCTAAGGAAGCCCCCTGGCTGCTGACGCCCTTCGGCTCGGAACCTCTCCTTCCCACTCCACACTGCTCCTTTCTGTAACGGGGCTCTCCATACCCACCCTGCCCTGAGCCGTCGTGTGCATGATCTTTGTAACAGTGTGCGTCTGTACGAGAGAGGTAGAGGGGAGCCAGGCTGGAAACAGCCAGTGGGGTGGGGACAGGTCAGCAAGGGACAGACTCAGGCCCTGGCCCAGGCTGCCTCACCCTTTATAGGCAGGGCTGCGGGAGGTAGCCATGTTCCCCTTCCTCTGCCTCTAGTAATTCCACTCTTAACCCGGGGGTCTGCCTTCTCTGGGTATCAAGACTCTCTGGACTCTAACCTTGCCTCCTATTGACCCACCCATCTGCCCTGTCTTCTCCAGCTGTCCCCCTAAGCCCAGCCCCCTGAGGGGTGGGGACCAGCTGGCCACATGGTGCTGCTTTTCAGGTTAGGGGAGGGATGGCCCTGAGAGACAGCCCAGCTCTAAGCCTCTTAACAGCCAATCACTGCCAGGGAGGCTCAGGGTGCTGTGGCCAGGTGGCTTCTGGCCATGTTAAGACCAGGCTCCCTCCCCTACCTATGGGCAGAGTCCAACAGGTCTTTGACTGCCTCAACCTCCCTTCCCACATTCCTAGAGCACCAGGAGCAACCTGGGCTTTGCCTGACCCCAGATCACATCCTGGAAGAGGCTGGCTGGTGCCTGGTCTCCAGCCACCCTTGGAGCTAGAGAGGCAGAGCAGGCCCCGGTCTGGCCAAGCCCACAACCTGGGCTAGCCGTTCTCCTCAGCAGGCCTTAGTTAGGTCATCAAGCCATTGTGTTGCATGTTTGGGACAGTGGTCCCTGCTCTTTTGTGCTCTGGGAAGTCAGGTATCACTTCAGGCCTGCAATCACATCCTCCCCTTGCTTGTCCCCCATTGATGTGCCACGTGAGTGTCAGGTGTCTTGGATGCAGTATTCAGCAGCTAGCCAGGGAGGGGTACCTCCCTCCCCACCATCTCGGGGCTTTTCAAGTCAGAAATGTGCCCCCACTTCAAGATCCTTCTCTTCCTCGTTGACAGGCAAGGAGTGTGCATGCAAGTGCATGCGGCAGGGAGTGGGGCCAAGTCTGAGCCCCACTTCCCTCAGCTTTGCTCCTGCCCAGTGACTGTGACCACTGTCCGTGTTGCCTTCTTTAATGACTTCCCTGCCCTCCTTTACCCCTTCACCAAAGGTCTTGGTACAACCAGCTGCCCATTTTGTGAAATTTTTATGTAGAATAAACATTTGTATCTGTACTGTGCCTCTGCTCTAGATTCCTTACTATTACAATGTTATGGCCTTAGAACTTGGGGGTGAGTGTGTGACAATATGGGGAACAGGTTCAGCAGCGAAGGATCCCAGCCTCCAACTGCTAGACCTGGCCCCTCCACTGCAGCCTGCATGTCTAAGCTCCTGCTCGGCATCTGATGTCTGTTCTATTATTGAAGGCCCAGATCTTCCCACTTTTCTCAAGTCACTGGCAACCAGTGGATTCTCTTACCATTCTTCAGTCCCTCACACACCCCAGTGTAGATGGGACCTGCCTTTCTAACCACTAGTGATCAGAAAGGAGACACCCAAGACAACCAAGTGCTGGACTGGTCAGCAGCTGCTGATGCAACTCAGGGCCAAAGGTCAGCCCAGACCGCTGGGCTGGACAATGCCTTTTTAAAAACTGATTTTAGACACGGAAGGAGAGAGAACAATTTGTTGTCCCACTTATTTATGAACTCATTGGTTGTTCCTTTTATGTGCCCTACCCAGGGATTAAACCCTCAGCCTTAGCATGTCAGGACTATGTTCTAACCAACTGAGCTACCCAGCCAGGGCTGAATAATACCTTTTGACTATAGGGAAACCAGAGATTAGGCAGCAGCCTCAGGCCAATGAGCACCATGGATACAGTTCATCTTGTCCACCCTTCCCAACTTTGCCTACTGTTATAAACCCTAAATTAATCTACCTGTGTTCCTTGTAGGTTAAAATAGTGCTTTCATACAAGTAAGTTCTTTAAACCTAATGTGGACCTGTGGAATCAAGGCATCAAGTAGTAGCTCCCACCAACAGAGGAACTTAAATTTGTTTAGGATCACAGAGCTGGAAAATGCCAGAGTTGCACAGAAAGTGGTTTATTGCTTTTAAAACAAAATAAGATCTCTCAGAACTATAAGAAGAAAATACTTTTAGAACTTTTCTAAACACTGTTTTGTCAACTGAGGAAGTAGATACTTCAATACATAAAACTTTCCAGAGGCAAGTGCCTAAGCTGGACGGCACAGCTCCCAACTATGTGCACACCGAGCTGTCCCGTCTGATGCAGCTAACTGCTTAGAAGTAGGGCTTGCGCTTGCGGCCAGTGTACTGGGTGTCAGGTCTGACTTCCCTGTGAAGAAATAAAGGGTGGGAGGGACAAGAGTTTTGAAAGAAAGAACAAAGAACCTCTGGGGCCCCTTCAAATACAGGTAAGCCTTTAGTTTTAGTGGTCAGGACATCCCTTTAACCCCAGCAGCCTATCCCCAGCCCAGATACTCACTTGCCCTGACGTCTGCGGCGCTCCTTCTTCTCCAGCACCCACTCACGGCTCTTTCTCAGCGCTCCGCTGTTCCTCACCACCCCACTCCTTGCAGTCCTATATGGGACCCTGTGCAGGAAACAGAGCTGTGAGCTGATATATAGAGCAGCCTGACTAGTACCCAGATTAATCCAGACGAGGAAAAATGGTGAGCTTCTTTTTTATTTATTGATACATTTTAGAAAGAGGAAGGAAGAGAAAGAGAAATACCTACTTGTTCCACTTATTTGTGCATTCTTTGTGGTTGATTCTTAATGTGTGTCCTGATGGGGGATGGAACCCACAACGTTGACACATCAGGACAATGCTCTACCCAACCAGGGCTAAATGGTGAACTTCCTTTGAGTTAGAGGTAGCCTCAGATGCCCCTTCTATAATAAAGTCCCACTTGTGGATACACTTCCCCATGCTGGGGTCAAAGCCACCTATTTAAGTAGGAGGGTCAGGAGGTGCAAGGCCCCACTCAACTCATAGGCATCTTTGTGGCAGGTGACAGCTTATTGGGTCTGCACACATCCTGCCTATGGAGTGAGGGGGGCGGGGGGGATTGTGTAAGGCTGCTTTTGGGTTAACCTAGGCCAGAATTGGCTTTACAAGATCCTACCAGTATCCATAGAAAGCTAGAGGCCCAATGCCCACTGCTGCCACTTAAGGCCCTAGTCTGGTTGTGAAGTCAGCATACCCCATCAAGTAGGGGTTCCCAGCAACAAATAAATGTCTGAGGCAGGAAAACACAGCTGCCCAGCTTGCGGCAGCCCCGACAATAATCCTCATGGGTTGATCTTGGCCTCCAGTCATGGCTGAGGAGAAAAGAAACCCCCTGCAGCCCCATGAAAGGCAGGCCCTGAGGACACGGGAAGGCTGCCTGAGCTCCCAAACCCCTTACCTACCTGGCAGGTGGGATCACACTTTCCAGCCTAACTCCCACCAAGTAGGGAAGCTTGCCATTTGTGTGACCACCATTTCCCGAGCACCTGCATGCACAGCCCATGGATGTTCTACAATGGCTATGAACCTGCCTTGTCCTTGAAGAGTTCATGGCTGGGCTGTGGCAGAGATTATTCACACATGCAAATGGAGAGAGGACCAGAAGCTGCTAAGGGAGTGACGGGAAAGTAACAGCACAGGGTCTGGGAAAGATTGGAGGGCCATGGAGATAAGCTGGTATTTCTACAGGCAGACGGTGGGCACAGAATTCCAAACAATACATGAAATGAGACACTTAAAGAATTGAAGGAGAAGTTTAGGGAAGAGGAGTCCTATGTGCTTGGAGTCATGGGAGTAAGAAGTGTTCAAGTGAGATTCTGAGGGTCTGCAGAGGATTAATTTTCCTCCTGCACAAGTTTCCTCCTGCTTGAGAACCAGTGGAAGCTAGACTGTATGACATACCCTTTCTGTTGCTACTTTTCATCTGTTTTAGCAAAACTCAGAATCTTATTATTTTTTCTAAATCAATCTCACTTGGCTGGGCCAGTTCAGAGGTGTGAACACCAGCAAGGAGTGTGCCCTCCCTTCAGTAAGCAGTGGGAAATCGGTGACATTTTACACCAAAGGAATGACACAGCATGATCTAGACTTTAGAGTGTAGAGGCAGTGATTCATGAAAGAAACTTAAGTCCACAACTAGGGAGCAGGTGACAACTGCAAACTGGGACCTGGAGATGCAGGACTAATCCCTATGCATCCGTAAGGAAGGGCAAAAGCCGTGAGCCACAGTGGGAACAATGGTAGAGAGTCAGCAGGGGACATAAAGGCAGCAAGTGAAGATGGTGAGTGGCCCAGACCACAGGTGAGTAACAGTGGCAAATGCCAGAGGTGGACTGAACCTTTCTAGAATGGTTTAGAAGTGGTTCAGAAGTAGAGGGCAGATAGCAAGAATTAAGGAATGCACAGGTGAAATAATATTGATACAAAAGAAATATACAAATCAAGTAAAGGTTTTTAAAACTTTTAAATTCACCTATTTATTTATAAGTGGCCAGAATGTGATTAGAGAGAAGTGATAGTAATGAGAGAAGCCTGATAATCCTTCCACTAGGCAACCCTACCCCTCTCTCCCCAAATCAGGACTTGAAAGATAAAAGACTGCAGAACTGGGGGAGACAAGGTCTATGCTAGCCACTGTGCCGAGTCCTGTAAAAACATGCTTTCTACCCCTCAACACATTGCCCAAGTGGGTGGCAATATCCCCCCTTTTTAAGAAGATAAATGTATCCTCAGTCAACAAAACTTACCCAAGTTTACAGTTAGAACATGTCGTCTGTAGACACCGGTGTAAGGACAAGAGGGATCCTAAGATGGATGGAGTGAGTTAAACAACTTGTATTTCATCTGTGAAGTAGATGGGACCACTCACTGGGAGCAAGTGTTGGGTGCCTTAGAGCAGAAAACATCTAGAAGAGCTCATAAGTCCCCACGGGGAATGGGCTGAAGAAGCTGAGAGAGAGGACTACAAGGGACAAGGGAGCAAACAGCATAAGTCTACAGCAGACACAAGAACACAATCATCATTTTCACTGTCAGTGGGCCTTCCAAAAACTGCCCATTTTTCCTCTTAAATGTCTTCAAAGTCTTAACACCTTCCACTCATCAATCAGAACTAAGAAATAACTCCTCCTTCACTATCCTTAATTCCTCATTCAACAAATATTGAATACCTTTTATTAACAAGACACTCTTCTGATGTCAAGGATATAAAACCAGTCCCTACCAAGTTTTCATTCTCACTGGGGATACGAACAACCAAGTAAACAAATACATGATTTACAGCAGTTAAAAGTGTTAAGGGAAACAAAGGTAAGGAGAAGTCAACTGAAGATAACAAACAGAGGAATGGCAAGATATTTTTAACAACGAAAAAGGAAAGGATCAGCCCCGCTGCTGTGCAGAAAATGGAAAGAAGCAAAGACTGAAAGCAGGGAGACAAGTGAGGCAGCTTTCTGTAATCCGGGCAAAATTGGTGGAAGCAGGGGAAAGGGTTGGAACTGGGATTTACATTGAGGGGAGGGGTGCAGGATTTGCTGATGAACTGACTGGGTATGAGGTGTAAGGAAGATAGGAATAACTGAGAATGGTAAAGAACAGAGGAAGGAGGCTTGAGGGTGAAAACCAAGAGCCCTGTTTTGTTCTAGACATGTGTGGGAAGTTCAAGTGTGGATACTCAGAAGGCAGTTTGGAAATCAGAGGCAGGATTGAAGCCAAGGGTATAAATCTCGGAGTTATGAACCTATAGTTGGTATTTAAGGCAGTGCAGAGAGAGGAGTCCAGGCTGGGCCCCAGAGTGCTCCAGAAGAGGGGCCAGCAAAGTGGACTGAGAAGGAACCACCAGTAAGATTAAGAGAAAACCAGGACAGTGAGTGGGGAGGCCAAGGGAGAGAAGTGTTAAGTGATGATGCACTGCATCAGCTCCTCCTGAGTAGACAGGTTAAGATAAACACAAAGTAGGAAAAAAGGCTGAGAAGTGACCACAGCCTTGGCAAGACAGACTGGTGGTGGCCTTGACAAGAGCAATTTGTGATGAAACACAAGCATGAGCCAGAGAAGAGGATTGAGAGAATGCTAGGGGAGAAGCAAGAAGAGGCAAGTAGTTTTGCTATGTAAAAAGAAGCAAATAAATAAGGTGGTAGCTTGGAGTTTTTAAGGGGTAAAAGGAGGATGTCTTGGAAGACATGAGAAATTTGTGCAGCGTATTTGTGAGCTGATAGGAATAACCCAGGAGAGTAAAGATTAGGATGCAGGAGAGGAGAGAGTAACAGGAGTCAAGAGGGAATGGGATCCAGGACGCAGGTGGAGGAGGCAGCCTAGGGAAGGAGGGGACAGCTTGCCAGGCATGGCAAGAAGGAAGGCAAACAGAAAGGCTGCAAGGCTGCTCACAGACATCCCAGTTTAAGGCAGGAGCAGGCATAGGCATAAAGGATTCGGTTCTATTACCACCTTGGTGTCACTGCCACATCTCATCCCAAGACTTGGTGAAAGCAGAGGAATGGAGTAGTCTTGCTACCTCCAGCTTCCTCTGCCATGTCTAATAAACCTAGCAGCAGTAGCTCCCTGAACCTTAGGCATGTTCACCTATGGTTCACTTTACCTCTTATTCATGAATGTGGATTCCCTGGCCGCCTCTTCATCCTTAACTTCATTCAGGCCCTGCGGGAACCAAAGCACTTTTAGATCACCCTGGAGATCTCTCAACCCATCTGTCCTACCCCAGAAGACCTGGACAACCACCACACCTAAGCCCTCCTGAGAGGGAGGCCAGCCTCACAAGAAGGGAACCCAAAAGACACGGGCCTGAAAACTTAGGGTCCCTCACCTTTGGCAGAAAGGTCGATGGTCCAGAAAACAAACAGAGGTAGAACCTGAAACAAGAAAAGTACAAGGACTCAAAGCCTCATAGTGCAAGACAAGTCCTCACCTGCCCTTCTAAAACCAGGTGCTGTGCCTCCGGTACCCAACCACCACTACTCAGATCCACACCACCACCCTCTGTCTAGCAGCACAAGCAGCACACTGGCCCCCAGCACTCACTTCTTTGCTTTGGCACTGTTGGGGTAGTCCACCACCACACCACCAGTGAAGCCAGCCTTAATGGCCTGTGTTGTAATCAGCTCCAACTGAGGAGAGAACATCTGTGAGTCAGAGAGGCTGGGAAAACACACGGCTTTCCCTCACTCCCTGTAAGCCAGTCTAGCTCCAGGATAGACTTTGCCTGGGAGAACTAAAGGTCTTCATTAGACTGTTCTCAATTCTGAGTCCTCAAAAGCCATGTAGAGGAAAGTGCAAGCTAGAAATAGCCATGGCAACCACCTCCCTCAAGGGAATTACAGAACGAGCAATTCTTACTTCCTAGCCTAGGGACCCATCTACCCACTCAAACCTCAAGAAATAAATAGCCACCAGCTGGGAAGCTGATCCATTCATGTCATTAGCCAGGGGCAACACACAACTTACCTTTTCAAGGTCTATAACTCTGACCTCCTCATTACTCCTTCATACTGCATTACACTCCATACAAAAGACAACTGTAGATGTTCTCTGAAACCTCCCCCATTTATATATTTGGTTATGGAAACCAGTAATATATCATATTACCTATGATACCATCTTACCTGTCAAGAGAAGACAAACAACCTACTCTACCCCCACAGATTATCGCTGGTCCTCCTTAGGACATCAGGTCATAAAATGTGCCACCAGGGGCCATAGGGACCACCCTCAGGTAGTCATTCCATCATTTTCCCACCAAGCAGCATAAATTTCCTTTTTGTTAATTCCCAATAGCAGGAGGGCTGTAAAAGGGCAGTTTACCTATTCTGGGTCCCTCTGCCTTCCCTGTACCTCCTGGTACCCAAGAGGCTCACCTGCTCTGAGTTCTCAGGGTACAGCTGCAGAACAGCTCGGGCTCCCCGGACCTGCAAGAAATGGAAACATTCACTATCTTACAAATCTCCCATGTGGTCAGGACCCAGACACTCCACCCTTTTGTATTCATTGATATTTGAGTTCCCATTATGTACAAAGCACTGTTCTTAGCATTGGGGATACAGCCATGAACAAAAGAGATGGCCTCTGAACTTTTGGAGCAGCTAATTTGCAGCAGTGATTAAGAGCCAAAAAGAAAAATAAATTAGGACAAAGGGATAGTGAATGACAAGAGACTGCTGAGTTTACTTTGGTTTAAGGAAGGTCTCTCTTGCAGGGACACTTGAGCAGAGACCTGAATATAGTGGGAGTGGTCATCCAAACACAAGAGAAGGGCGTCTCAGCAGAGAGAGAGGCAAACACAAAAGGCCTCAGAATTTCAGGGTTAGCCCCAGCGCACAAAGAGAAAAGAAACTTCACAATGCATAAGACCAGCCAGCACTGCAGGCACAATCCACCCTGGGTGAGATGGAGAGACTAAGGAGACCAAGAAACACCTGATTGCTTCAAAGATGCAAAATAACGTTTTTGGGACTTCTGCTTCCCATTTTGAACATCGGTAGGTAGGAAGAGGAAGGGATGGGAGTTGGAGGATGTGGGCACTCTGGAAGGTATGCTCTGTGTGTCTTGGACATGATGTCCCTGTCCTCACTCCATGGAGTCCAGGTCCCCAAACCAACCTCTGATTAAAATTTAGCAAAGTGGACAGGGGAATTGTAATTAGTATCAAATTTTGACATCTGCATCTTTTGCATTTCATTAGAGAGTATTAGCCCACTGAGCTCTCTGTTTAGGCTGAGGATCACAGTAAGGTCCTGCCACCCCTTGCAGTCCCATCCGAATAGCCCTGCCTCGAGACTCTACTTCATCTCTTTACCTGCAGGGCAAGGGAGGGATAGGCAGCAAGCCCAGATGGGTTGATCTTATACTCACCAGCACAGAATAAAGAGAAGTGAAAAAGCAATACAGACGCTTGGCAGGGATGTCAGACTTCTTATTAGCATTACAGAGCCACTGCACGGCAGAAATGCTAAAAAATGGAGGGAACCTAGTTAGGAAAGTGACCAGCACACATTGATCACCCCTACCTCTTCAGAACTCATACACCACACATCCTTGATCTCCAGGTAAAACCCTCCTGCCCACTCCCCCTCTTTCTTGGCTTGTACAGGTCCACTTCAGGTCACTATTCTGCAACACTGGACCCAACACTGGACCCAACAGGGTATACAGGTCAGCACTAACTTCCTTGCAGTCAGTCTAAAGAAACATTTTCTCAACTTTTCTCTACATGTATCTCAAGTTCAAAATTACTCAACCATATCATAAGGCTCTCTCTACCACCTACCTCTTCACACTCCCTAGCTCCAACTCAAGGGAAATGTTTTATATACTTACAAAGTCATTCACTCCCTCTCTTCCAAAATCAGATCCTTCAACTGTACTTCCTAAGTGTCTCCACAATCCCCAGATTTAAAATTTCAAGCAGCTACCACGTTGTCCTTTCTGGCATTCACTTCCTCAGTGCTGGGAACACCCATCCACAGAACCTCAAACCCTGCTGACCTGTCCACTGCCTCTCCAAGGTTTTATTTTCCTCTACCCATCTCCTAGGTCAGCACTTATCACCTCAATTGTTTCAACAACCTCTCCTCTCTTCTAAATAATCTTCCTAAAACATAGATCTTATGTTACCAATCCCCAGCTCCCCATCAACTACTGAATAAAGCCCAAGCTTCTTAGGACAGAGTTAAAAATCTTCTAGAACCCAACTTCACACAATCTCAACTTCCATGAAATTTCTCACTCATGTCTACGATCTATCTGATAGATTCTATCAGACTCCTCTCCCCACCCACTTCCCTGCCTCTGCTCACACTATTCTTTCACTCAGAAAACCTCTCCTTGACTATTCAGGTTCCTCCCAGCCTTCAAGACCCAACCCCAGCCTCTCCTTTCTTAAGACTGTTCTGTGCTCTCTTGCTTCTCTTCACAATTCTGGTGGTCCCACAACTCCCTAGTACACACCCCACACTCAGCCTTGTGTTTAACTTGGTCCATGTCTTTTAGCAACCTATTAAACATGGAGCCTTAAAAACAGGGACTGTATTTTATCTCTAAACCCCACAGCACCCTGTACAATGTCTTACATATAACAAATGTTAAAAAAAAAAAAAAGGGAAGGCCTGCCATACCATCTCACCTCTTAAAAACGAACTAAAAATGACTATTTATCACTAACACATACAGATCATGTAACTGGTATTTAGTTTTCTACAATTTAAAACATCTCACCTAATTATTACTAAGAAACAATTACTACCCTTGAAATATCTTTTTTCTCTGATCTTGTTCCCAGAAGTGAGCTAATCCCTTAACCTAGAATAAAATCTTCAAATCCAAATTTTCACTCACCCAGATTCCTACTCTGCATCCTTACTGCTCGACACACTATCACAGTTCTCTCCACCAGATAATGATTCAACTATGACTTCCTCCCCATTCCCTATCTCCACTCCATCAACAAAACACTATGCTGGATACTGACCAGAACTTACCGAGTAAGTAAGACAAAGAACAACTTTGTTTTAATAGTAACTTCAATGGCTTACGATTCGTTATTAAAGTACTAAGTACACGCTAAACCTTGACTGACAGTTCAGAAAGGACTCCTAAACTGCTGAAGAGACTGGAGCAGTCCAGGCAACACTCCACTACAAATTTCTAATAAAGCAACACCATGGCTGGTGGAGCCCCCAAGACAGCTACTAGAGAGAGAAGATGGTGGGCAGGGCGCACAAGACAGCTCCTGCTAGCTCAAGAAGTCCATCCTCCCCTAACTTATATACTCAAAACTAACAGAGAATCTATACCTATGGTGCCTGGACCTGGTAGTGCAAGACAAGCACAGGAATAGTGGACAGTTTTGAAATACAAAAAAAAACCCCAAAACACATATTTTGGGGCCTTGCTCCAACCTTATATAAATCTAAAAATCCCATGGGATGTATATTTTTAAGTATCCTGTATGACTCTGCTGCACAACCAGGTGTAACAAAAAGGGTCTGCAAGTCTAAAAGTAAAACACGAAAACTCTTACCTGATACAACCATCAAAGGAACCTGGTTTAAAGGGGATGCCTTGGCCCATGTCTCCCAGAAGCAGGTCTCCTTGTGCTTCTCGGTCCAAGGCTGCATCTACATCAGAGAATGAGGGAAACAGACGACATGCATAAGCTGCTCCATATTTGTGAGTGTAGTCCACTGCAGTGCTAAATACAACGTACCTACCTAGCATGGCGGGGCTGATGTCGATGCCCACCCAAAAGTGTCCCTCATCCGTGAGATAATCTCCACTCAGCCCAGTACCACAGCTGGAAAATACAATCAAACAGGGACTCAACAGTGTGAATAGCAAAGATGCCTTACGACCTGGACAATCTGCCTGGACCCCAGAATCTCACCCAATATCCAGCAGGTAACAGGGTTTATCATCAGGCAGACAAAGGAGCTCCAATGCTCTCTCAGCCATCTTAGTCTGGATATCAATCATCCTAGAGCTAGGAAGGCAAAAACACAAGCAAGTGGTAAAGTCCTGGGCAAAAACTGCATCCAGACAATGACGATGACAACAACAACAAAACCCCAATGCACTTTCCGAGTCAACAAAGTCAACTACAACTACTTGAAAGTGATCCCAAATATTCACATAACAGTGATGTGTTATTTTATTGTGACACAAATTATAAATGTACTCAACGCAAAACTGATATAAAAGGAACAAAGCACTTAACTAATTGGCTATTTTCAAATGTATCAGGCTTTGACGGTGTTTTACTTAAGAACATTTTCTGGCAAGTTACCTACCACACTCTCAGATATAACATAAGCCACATATGACTTTATAGTAACCACACTTCAAATGAAACTATATAAAATTAACTGTAAGTTAATTCAATACACCTAAATAATATTTATTTTACCTAACCCAATATGCTCATTATTTCAACATGTAATCAATGTAAAAATGATCAACAAAATGTTTTACATTTTCTTCATTCTAAGTTATTCAGACTAGACATGTTTCCATGGATGGCTGATGGCTACTAGTTACCATTGTACAGAATAGGTCTATAATATGTCTGGCTTTCCGAAAATCAAGTATCTGCAGAAGAATTTTCTATGGAGTGGTATATCAGAAAGGACAGATCCGAAAGTCTCTCCTCTAGCCTTCTGTCATTTACTTTCTATTACAGAAATAACTATCCTCTACGAAACTCAAATGCTACACCAAGAGTTATCAAAAGGATTTAATGATATAATACAAAGAGGGAACACAATAAACATTCTATGAACATTATTTCCTTTCCCCCAACAGCACTTACCTCTTATACCTATCCACTGCCTCCAGCCTATTTTACCACATGCTTAAAACAAGTTGTCGCAATAAACTTTGAAAACAACCCGTAGAAACATAACATCATTCCCATATTTATGCTGAAGTAACTGAGGCCCATAAGGTTCAGAGATTTAACTGAAGTAGATTTTGCCACTATAAAAAATGAGATGAACCTTGGTCCCCTCCTCCCACCTCCATCCCCCAAATTCTGCGTGCTTTCCAAGCAATGCCCCAAATCAAGGGGACTTGCGGGTTGCCGACTCCCCACGCTGCTCAACATCCAGACTCCCTTACTTGCGTAAGTATTTCCGGGCTTCAGTCTTGTCGTAAAACTGCGAGAGAGAAAAGGAGAGTAGGGCGAGAAATTAAGACACGAAGATCCTGTCATAACAGGATGCCCGAGAGCCACACAACTCACCAGCTCCGGGGGTCCCCCGTGCTCCGGTCTGCGCCCGCCAGTCGCCATTCCTCGGCCTCTGCAACTCGACTGCCGCCGAGCGGTTCAAGCGTCCGGCTTTTATATCATTAGGTCCGCGCCCGCCTCGTAATACGCATGCTCCACTCCCTGCCTTCTGTTTTACTGGATTGGCTACAGGCCCGACACGTTGCGAGCAACGCACATTTCCCATTGGCCAGTTAATGTTTGCACCGCCCTCCAGATTCATTCAAGATGGCAGCCAAGCTCGAGCTGAGGTGGCCGCGGCTGTTAATGTGGAACCTGTGGCTAGTTCGGGGGCCTCCACAAAACCGGGTGTCGCGCCTGGGCCTAGAAACGAGGGCTTATTCCCGGAGCGATGGCCCGTACTCGCGTACGGCACTGTATGAGCTGCTCGGCGTTCCCTCCACGGCCACGCAGGCGCAAATCAAGGCCGCCTACTACCGGCAAAGCTTCCTCTACCACCCGGACCGCAACTCGGGGAGCGCTGAGGCTGCCGAACGCTTTACGCGCATCTCCGAGGCATACGTGGTGCTGGGCAGTCCCAACCTGCGCCGCAAGTATGACCGCGGCCTCCTCAGCGACGCGGATCTGCGCGGACCTGGCGTCCGGCCTTCCAAAGCTCCCTCAGCGGACTCTGGCTCGCCCCGCACCCCGCCGCCTCGTCCCTACAGCGGTGGTAAGGCAGCGTCGGGCGCCGACCGCACTATGTTCGACTTTGACGCCTTCTACCAGGCACACTACGGAGAACAGCTGGAGCGCGAACGCCGCCTCAGGGCCCGGCGTGAGGCCTTACGCAAGCAGCAGGAGGATCGGGCTAAGAAGGGCTTCCGTTGGGACGAGACCCGAGACACGACTTTAGTCTTGCTTTTCCTTACAATCTTCATCATCATGGGCTTTCGTTTTTAATCGGAGAGAGAGGGGAAGGGGAGCACCCCCCAGCCAGACCCCAGAAAATGGCCTTTCCTGTCTTGAACCCTTCGCCTTCCATAGTCTACCTCTGCTGGGGTCCGAAGGAATCGCTCTCTCCTCCTCTTCCCCACCCTCCCAGCTTAGCCATTGACCTGCACATCCCTCCCCCTGCAGTCCAGAAAAGGAGACTTTTTGATGCCCAAGAAGGAGGCCCCAAAATGAAGAGCCCTGAAGGCCCGATAGTGAAGGGTTTTCTGGAGCTCCTTGGGTGCCTGTTTCCAGAAGTTGCCTTCTGATGTTGTCAACTTCTGGAACACTTGCTCTGGCTTTTTTGTAGAGCTCTGAGAAAGAATTGTGTGCTTCTGCCCCCATACTTGTACTGGGGGTCTCTGTAACCTTGAAACGTGCAATGTGACCAATTGTTGGCTGCCAAAAGAAAAATTCTGGGGTTGTACAACCTTGTCTTTCTTGTGAGTTCCCCAAGCCACAGGTGAGACCTGATGTAGGTTAAAAATATGATGTGTGGAAACCTTGCTATTCTATGGGCAGTCCCAAACCCCACTCCCCCTTCTGTTGGTGGCATGAGGGAGTGGGAAAGCAAGGTCATCTAGCATAAGGAATGAATGTTCCTGTGCTCATGGTTATCTAACATATGACCTTGGAGAAGTTACTCTGGGCATAACAGCAGAGAGCAAGTCATTTGCTTTCTTGAAGTCTGTTACACTTTATTATCTATAGGTCTAATGGGCTCAGTGGTTAAAACATGCTAGTAGAGTCAAGTTTATCCTTGGACCAGTGTGCCTGTCTCCTGGTCATCCCTGTACAAGCGAGCCCTATGGCTAAGGATGCAACCCAAACCTCCTAGAAATAGAGTTCCTCTGTGTAGCCCATCCTGTTTAGCTTGCAGTGTTCAATGCAGGTCCTACAAGCCGAGTTCTAGAAACATGCATTGTTGCTTGAGGCTGTGGGGAATTTGGAGAGTTTGGAGTTGGTGGGACTACTGAGGATTAGGAGGCCAGTGGTGGAAACTTGGTTGCTTGTTCAGAACTGCATGAGGCTTTTTTTGTGTTTCTAATTTGTGCTATGCAGTTGGTCAGTCTACTTGGCTAGAGCAGTAACAGCCCCTCTTAACCGCTAGTAAGCTGCGCATGGGGAGTGTATGGCTGTGAGATTATCAGTGCTCGAATGTTTACATACTGGAGCTGAGTGTGAAGCTGTGTGATAGGAAAACCTTTGGAAGAGATCTGTAGATCCACAAGGGTACAGGTCTAAGTCTAGAGCCTAGACAAAGCCAGAGGTGCTTTGGTATATTCATAACCAATTCCTGCATTCACCCTCCTGTGTGAAATCCTTGTATAAATTGGGATAAACCCATAGCTAGTTCAGTTTGGTCTCTTCAGTTCTCTCTATACTTAGAAAAGTCAGGGGCAAGCCCTTATGGCAGCGGTCCCCAACCTTTTTGGCACCAGGGGCCAGTTTTGTGGAAGACAATTTTTCAGACAGGTTGGGGGGGATGGTTTCAGGGTGATTCAAGTAGATTACATTCAAGTTCACCTCCTGCTGGGCAGCCCATTTCCTAAGAGGCCCAGACCAGTACCAGTCCACTGTCTAGAGGCTGAGGACCTATGCCTTATGGGTTTGTAGTAACCACCCAGTTCAATAGTAAAGATTTGAGCCCACCCTGCTTCAGGCCAGCTGTGTGCTTAGTGAGCCTGGATTTGGGGGGGTGAGGCATATGTACTTTGCAAAGAACATTTAATGTTATGTTTCATATTTGAAAAACAAGAGAGAGTCTGTTCTTCTTGAAATAGAAATTTCTGGTAGTGAAGCTTAGTAAAATGTACAGAAACTAGTGACTCTCAACCAAGGAATTGGGGTATAACAGTGTCGTTGGGGCATTATGCTATCAAAAGGCATTGGAGTTTTTTTGGATCTTGTTTGTAAAAACACTAGTGGTTTGTAATAGCTGGGATCTTTTGCATGGGGTCCTTGACATAGACCTTTCAGGTTTGTTTTCTTTTTGTGAAGATGACAGTCAAGAACATTTCCTGGGGCCCCAGAACATAGAAAGGGATAGACATTTCCAGAAGATTTCAGACAGGGAGTGGTGGGGGGCATCTAGACTATGTGAAATTTCTGGGACATTCTAGAATATTTCATGCAAGGTAGTCAATAAAATTTATTAACCATCTAACTCAGTTTCACCTTAGGCATAGAACTAGTAAAGTACTCCTATAGTACCATTCTCTTGCCTCAGGTTTTTGGTGTTTTTTTTTTTTTAAAGACAGATCTGAACTCGGAGACACTCCACTCCCTACCATCCTTAAACTGAGTCTGGGTTTTTTATGGAAGGGGAGATAATGTGGAAGGCTTTTTGAAGGACCCCACACACACACACCCCCAACCCTCAATGATACCTTGTCCCCATGGTAGCATTTCTTCCTACTCTGGAGAGGATAGACCGGATCAGGCTGTGGGCATTAGTCCCTGCCTTCTAGGAGCTAGTCTCCAATCCCTGATAGTGGAGGAAGGCTCAGACATGCTTAACTTTATTCCCTTTTCCATGGAAGATGGGCAAGAGGGGCCCAGCCTACCTCAGGCTATGTTCATTGGGGTGGGTGGTATTACAAATATAGTACAAAGCTGAGTGAACACACGGATCCTAAATAGGGAGACACAGGTAACAAGACAGGATCAAATGTGTGTGTGTCTAGGCAATTGTGATACTGTCTTTAGAATTGATCAGGATTTGATTTCTCCCGAGGCAAGCTACTTTTCCGTCTGTTGCTCTTTATTTATTGCTGGGTGAAATCCTTTACCCATCCCAGTGCTGAGGGAGTAGGAGTTCTTTCTTCCTTCTGAGGTTCTGGCATTTATTCACAGGATGTACCTTGCCCATTATAACGGTTCCAGCAGCCAAAACAAATAAGAATAGCTTGTCTTAGGCCAGTTAATTGTCCATATAGTCATTATTGATTTATATATATATATATAATATATATATATATTATATATATATATATTATATATATATATTCCTTACAGCCACAGCCTGAGGCTGAGGCACCAGGGGTGGACCCCAAATGAGTGGCCACCACACTTCCTTTTTGGGAAAATGGTGAGGGGACCGAGGCTATATCTTGGACCTTTGGGCTTCCTGGAAGGTCACCATATCGCATGAAGAAAGGCTGAGAGAAAGGACGACAGGTAAGTAGTGGTGCTACTTGAATTTATTCTCTCTTGAATTCAGTGCACTAGAAAAGTGGGCTCTCTCTTGGCTTTTGCCTCCTCTCAGTTCCTCAGCCCTGTGATGAGATCACACACTGCTCTCTACCTAGCCTATGGTCAGGATCATAGGAGAAAGCCTGCTTTGCCTGCTCTCAGGCCAGGCTTGTAGCCCTGGCAGCCATAGGGTTTGTGCAGAGCACCTGAGGGTCCTCTGTTTGTTAGGATGACAATAAGACCTGAGTTTGGACCTCATGAACTTGCATATGCTGAGAACTCTCAGTGCACTTATCCCTAAGAAGCCAGTGCAGAGTTCACCTTCACCATCTGTTGTAAGGTCATAGTGTCAATATGCATGTAGCCATTATGCCACTCTTAAGGCTGTCCAAGCCTGGGGTCCTGTCACTAGTCTTGCAGTAGGTTGGCCCTACCCATCCTGTCTTACCTCCTCAGCCTTCATGCTCTCAGTCCTGGGAGGAGACTGCCACTAGACAAAAGGCCTGTTTCAGAATGACCAAGGACAGACCAAGATTCATGGTCACACAGTGTTTTCCTGTGGGTGGCACAGCATCTTAAAATAACTTTAGCCAATATTTGTAACTGAGGAGACTTTGCATGAAAATCTAGATTTCTAACTTCTCTCAAAAAATGAGAAAATGTGCCACCATTGAGCTAACTCAGTTAACTACGTTACTGCCTGGGAGAAGCTATAACATCTGCCTTTTAGACAGGATATTTCTCCACATTTCGCTGCACTCCCACCATCAGGGGAATTGTAAAAGGCCTTGATGCACACACTTGCACCATTTTGCTCACAGTAGAGAAATATCTCAATATCCCATGTCTATCAAAAGGGGAAATTTTGAAAAAGGACCATACATTTCCAGAAAAAATGGGAGAGGGTATATTTCTTTGTGGAAATGGACTGCTTTGCACCTCTGTGATCTTACTGGACCCTGCAGGCATTTGAGTTTACATCATATACAAGAACTCACACTTTATGCAGGGAGGCAGAGTGAAAATCTTATTTTCATGTGGGACCAGAAGAAAAGAGGTATACAGCAGTGGTAAGGTCCTACACAAAGCCAGAGGTCCTCCTTCTGCAGAATATAGTAATACCAATTCCTATGCTCAATCTTTTGTGTACAGTCCTTGAATAAATTAGCTAAACCCACAGCTAGTCCAGCTTTGTCTCTTGGAAACCATTTGATTCTCTAACCTTGGAGGTCAGGAGCAAGTTCCTAGCCATGGCTTTGCAGTGACCACATGATTCAGTGGTGAATATTTGAGCCTACTCTGGTTCAGAACTGCTCAGTAAGCCTTGATTGGCAAAAAGACAAAAAATAAGTAAAACCCCACATGTAATGTTATGTTTCTTATTCGGGAAACAAGGGGAAAAGCTTAAGGAAACATGCAGAAGCTAGTGATTCCCAAACAAGTGGGTGTACAGACTTTCTCAAGAAGCAGGAATTCTTTACCAAAAAGGGATGGGAGTTTTGTTACTTGGACAACTCTTCATTTTTACTTTGTGAAAGCACTGATAGTCTGTAATAGGTGGTGCCTTACTCATGGGCTCCTTGATGTAGACCTTTAAATTTGTTTTCTCGCAGAGGATTATGGCCAGGATCATTCCCTAGGGCCCCAGAACCTGGGAACAGAAAGTTCCAGTAGATTTCAAGCAGAAAGAGTCCTGCCTGCAACCTTTCAGAACATTCTATGTATTTTGAAGCAGAAAAGTTAATGAAGTTTATTAACAGTCCAATCTTAAGCTTTTCCCAAGTCCCAGAACTAGACCCATTCCACACTGGTGGTATCTGTACCCACTTGCCACAGTCTTTTTCAGGCTGGAGCTGAACACTAAGGGGCTTCAGTCCCTAACCCCTCTAAAACAGTCTGAGCTCCCTAAGGTAGGCTTGGACTTTGGAAGGATCCCATCCAGTTCCATGGTAACACTCTTCTCCCCTCCCTGTCCTTCCATTGCCTGGGTGGTTCCTTTTTCTTCTTAATTGCCCCAGTGAGGGGAGGCTGAACTTCTCTCCTTCTTGAGGCTGCTCCCCAATTCATGATAGTGGAGGAAGGCTCAGACATGCCCAACCTTAGCCTCTTTTCTCCTTTAGTTAGAAAAATGCTGCCTGGAAGCATGGATCCAGAGTGACCAGGGATGAAGGGCCCATCCTGCCATAGGTTATGCATAGAATTTGGGAGGTTTTCCCCAGCTGTTCCGTCTATTGTTCTCAGGCAGGGAGGATTCGATGTCCCTCAGCCTCCAGCAGCTCAAGTGCAAACAGGAAAGTAGGAGAACCAACGCCAATTGGATGGAGGGTCTAAAGGGGGCACTGTAAGTGCTGTCTTCGATTGTGTCCCTATGTGATAAATAGGGACTCGAAGGGCTCTCAAAAGCTCAAATGGGCCAGGCCCTCTAATTAATGCCTATATCTCTATAAAGATCAAGCTCATTCAGGTGCTGTTCACACAACTTTAGATGGAGACATCTACTTCAAATAGCAGCCCTGACTTAATGGCCTCATAATGAGCCAAAATCTGGCTCCTTAGGGTTTCCATCCATGGGTCTAGACTCTGACCTCTGGCTCTACTAGGTTCCTTCAACTGTTCCACGTGGGACTTAGCCTAGTCCTCTTTCTTATTACTACTTCAAAGGTGCTGCTTTGGGGATCCCTCTTACAATGTAAAATTTCAGTGAAAAGTCAAGCCAACCCAACACTTTCCTCTTTTTAGATGGTTATATTTCTATTAACTTGGGCCAAGACCACATTGACTTCTATAGCACTCTGACTGCCCCCTCTCATTTGTAAGAACTTCCATGCCTCCTGGCCAAACTTTATCTTATCAGACTTGACCTAAGCTGATTCTTGAGTCCTGTTTCTACTCTCCCGTCTTCTTGCCCCACACTCATCAGCCAAGCTGGCCACGTAGTGTTTATCCTAGCAGAAGACCTCTTCAGTGCTCTAGTGTTCTCTCCCATCACTCAGTGGGGGTGGCCATTTGGGAGGCCAGAGAAGGAGCATGTACCATCTTGATTGGGCATACAGGCAACCCAGGCGTACAGGTGAGGCAATTGGAGAACAGTGAAGAAGTAAAGTGTGCTTCAGGCCAGAAGTGCTGGGAAATTAGGAAAGTCTCCCATGGGTTGGTAATCAGGAAAGGTTTCATAGAAGAGGCAGGAGCAGTGCTGGACCTGAAGGATAGCCGGGTTTTGGATGGGCAGAGAGAAAAGGAGGGCATCTGAAGAGTAGGAAGTGCAGGAACGGAGATGTAGAGGTTGCAACAGTAGATTGGCTGGTTGAGGGAGCAGAGAGAAGTCGAGCAGCAGCATCATCCTCATCATCACATTTATTGACGGCCCCTGGGAGGTGGGGCTGGGGACAGAACATACAAAGACAAGGACCTGCCCTCAAAAATGTTCCATTCTAAGGAGACAGGACAGAAAAATACAGAATGGTCTTTCCTGGGGATGGCCAACTCTCACCTGTCCAGGTCAGGAGTCCCTGGCCTACCTTGTTCCAGGGTCTGGAGCATGAGTGGGGCTCCGTGGCCATGGTGTCTATGACCCTGCAGCTGGGACCTGACCACCTGGCTCCTAGGCGGTGGGCCCCAGGACTGGGGGGAAAGGTAGGCTCAGTACATGATGGAACACACTCCTGTCAGCCTTGGCATTGTGCCTGCCCAATGGAGTGGTAGGGTGCAACAGGCCCATAAAGCAGGGCCCCTTGAGGGAAGTGGGCACCTTCCTAGGTTGCCATGAGTCAAGTTCTTTCACTGGGTCTTACCCATCACCTGGGAGGCCCCAGCCAGGAACCAAAAAAAAAAAAAAAAAAAGGCAGAGTTTCCTCAGTGCCAGAGGCATAACACCCTGCCTGCCCACCCCACCCCACACCCTCTCTCTGGGCATCTTCCAGGTGACCCTCCTCCCCAGCTCAGCCTCCAGGGCCAGGGCCTGCCTGAGGCCAAGGGGAGGGGCCTGCCCCTCCCCCCACCCAGGCAGTGGGGGAGGAGGAGGAGCCACGCATCAAGTTTGTCTTGGCCCCCCACTGGGGAGCCATACCCTGGATCCTACCGGTGGGGGGGCTCTGGCTGCGAGGGCCGAGGGCTCAGCAGAGGGGCTGGACCAAGGGGGCACCCGGGGGAGCCCTTCAGTGGGGGCACTGGGCGGGAGTCCAAGGGGGGCAGGCTCCGGGGCACTGCTGGTGGCCCCCGGGCGGCCCCGGTGGGCAGGACAGCTGCAGCAGGGAAGGGTTTGGGGGGATCCACAGCAGCAGTCGGGGCTGGCTGGGAAGACCGCTCCCGGCGCCGCAGCAGCTCCTGCAGCTTCTCAGCCTGGGTTCGCCTCAGGTGGGCCAGGGCACGGCCTCGCTGGAAAGCGGGCAAGAAAGCCTCCAGGCTCTGCTCCCCCAGCAGCAGCTGCTCCATCTGCTCCTGGGACAGGAGGAAGGGATAGTTTGGGGAGCACAACCAAAGACTGAGGACTGGCCCTCTCTGTGCCTCTGAGTTACTGAGTGACTGCAGACAAATGTCCTCTACTTTCAAGCCTCTATTTCCTTACTATCACTAGACCTGCTAGGTCAGAGATGAGGCAGAATCAGCAATGGAGACACACTTAAGTAGACTGTGGTGTTACTCATCAAGGTTAGGGCCAGGGTCCCTCCTCCCCTACCTCCACTGACTCACTGAGCACTATGCTCCCAACCTGGCACTGAAAAGTCTGTCCTAGCTCCTCTGTAGACCCAGCCTACATATTCCTGAGACATTCACAAGGGAGTTCTCCCGGGGGCCTGGCACTCAGGACAGACTTCTTGGAGGAGGGGCTCTCAAGCCTGCAATGTAAGAATGAAGGGGGGGGGGGATGATAGGATGGGTCTCTCTCGCTCTCCCCAGGCCCAGCCTCCCCTCCCCTCACCTCAGCCTCCTGCTCAGCCTCTTCCAGCTCAGCCTGCAGCCAGCCCAGTGCACAGTGGGGGCTCCAGCGATGCATGCTCTCCTCTGAGGGCCACAGAGGGACAGAGTGAATAACCCCTGCCCTCAGGGCCTGTCACCCAGGACAGACAGGCCACAGCCCCAGGGCCCAATCCTGACTCTCACTGACACTGTGTGTGATTTTGTGCTTCCCTTCCCCTCTCTGGGGCCTCAGTTTCCTCATCTGTGCAATGCGCATGGCATCAGTTTATGCACCTTCCCCCAAGGATCTGCTCCCAGTCCTAGTGCAAAAGGAAGTAGGGGCTTTGTCTCCTAGAGCACTGCAGGCCCATGGGTATTAGACCCCCTTTTCTCTCACTGTCAGGGCCCCCATCTGGCCTCTACAACCCAGCTCTGCTCACCAACTCTTCACTTCCCCAACTTAGTTTTCCAGGAGGAGCACCCACCAAACTTGCCCCAGAGAACAGGTCTGCCCAAGTCCCACCTTTCAGAGCCTAGCACTTCCCAAGGCCAACTGCCACCCACCCCAGGCAGTTCTCCCAGCTGTCCCCTCACCCAGTCGCTGCAGCTTGTCCGCACAGCTCTCAGCCACCTCTCGAAGCTCTTGGTACTTGATGGCCAGGGCGGCCCGACCCATCTCCAGGCGGGGCCGCAACGCTAGGTTCTCCTTGGCTAGTGCATAGTTGGAGGCCAGGCATGCCTCGCGCTCCAGCTGCAGGCCCTGGAACTGCCACCAGAGAAGAGCCAAGAGATGCACTCAGGGAGTCTGCCCACATCCACCTACTGCCACCCTGAGCAACAGTGGCCACGGGTCAAGCCGAAAGCACCCCAATCTCAGGATGAGGAGCCAACAGGTGTAAGGACTGCAAAAAGCCAAGACAGCTTTGCCTGGAGCTCCCTCTCTGGGCCTCAGTTTCCTCCTCTACAAAGTGAACTAAAAACCACTGCCTTATAGGACTGTGGTGAGACTGAAGTGAAGAGAACTATGAAGGCCTCTACAAATGTTAGTTAATTTTTAATTTTTCAATTAATATGTCTGCTCAGGTCTCTGAGGAGTCCCCCTCCCTCTTCTGTCCCATTTTCCATGCATGGGCAGCTAGCTTCCCTCTCATTCCAGGCCTTTGTCTGCTTCCTCCTCAGGTGTTTGTGCTGAAAACACTCCCACCCCTGCTCTGACTCTCCAGAGTGGTCTTCACCCTGTCCCTGCATAGTACCCCCTCCAGCCACCCTCTCTTCCACTCACACGCCTCCTTCTGCCCTCCACTGGAATCCCCACACCCCCAAGGAATACACACCCCCTTTTCCTCCCGGATTCCCTAGCACCCGCTCCCAGCTTTCCTTCTCTTGCAGAAAGCAGAGCCCCTTCCTTTCCTGGCTCTGGAGAATGCTTTTTCCTTGTTTCTAGGAGCGCCCAGCCTCCCCTCCCTGCCCCTGGGAACACACTACCCTCCATCTGTCCCCTATAAGATGCACATGCCCCTCCTGTCTGCCTCCCTCCAACACACACTTTCCCTTTCTGCCCCCCACAGCCAACCAGCCCGGGCCTATCGCCTGTGAAATATACAACTTTCTCTTATGGTGGCCTATGTAATACACACCTCAGCTTTCAGTACCCCTACCCAAAGAAAAACACAAAGCCTCCTCTTGCACCCCCAAGATGCTGGCCCTCCCACAACAGTCCCCCCAGGTGTTAAACAGGCCCTTAGTTCTTCCTATGAAAAGCACCTCCCCTTTCTGGCCCTACAGAACGTGGGTGTGCGAGCCAGGGCCCCCCACAACACAACCACCCCTGCCCCCCGGAACACACCTCCCTGGAGCATCCGCTGTAGGACACGCCTCACAGTCATCCCGGGGGTGCATAGGCACCTCCCTAGGTCTCCTTGCGCCCCACCCGCCCCAGGCTGGCTCCGGGCGCCCCCTCCCCCGGGGGCGGCTCCGCGGGGCCCACTCGTACGTGCCAGGCTCCCGCGCCCACCGGCGGCCCAGCAGCCCGGCCCGCGCGGCCCTTTGGTTGCTCGGCAGGTCCGGCAGGCCGCGGCCCGTCCCCCGCGACCCCCGCCCGCGACCCCCGCGCTACCTTCCTGCTGAGCCGCACGATCCGGTCCAGCTTGGGTTCATCCTGAAGCAGGTCTCGGAGCTGCCCGGTGCTGAGGATCCCAAAGCGCCCCGGGCTGCCGGGCTCCGGCCCCGCCCGCGACGCCCGGGCCCGGTACATGCCGCCCGCCCGCGCCCCCAGCTCGGCTGCTGGCTCGGCCCGCTCGGCCCGCTCCGCCCCAGCTCCGCTTCGCTCCGGCTCCGGGATCTGGCTCCGGCTCTGGCCAAGCGCGCCGCTCCGCCGCCAGAGGGCGCCCCGCCCGCTCTTAAAGGGGCCGCGGCGCGGGGACTGGGGGGGTGGGGCAGAGAGGGGGTGAGCCGCACCCCTCTCACCCTGGCTTTGCCGCGCCGCGCCTCCCGCACCCTCGGACTAGCGGGCAAAACCATCCTCCCGCCGCCATCTGGATATCTGAGGCCGCCTCTCTCCGCACTCCTCCTCTCCGCCATCCATCATTCACCACGCCCCCCAAGCACGGATTCTCCCACCCTAGGCGTTTACAATTTGCAGGGCTATTTCACATTTCCCACTCCCACCCCACGATTCGCACAACAATTTTCTGAGTTTGGCTTGGCTCCAGGAGCTCCTGCCCTGCAGCTAACTTGGACAAGTAGGTTGCCCTTCCAAGCCTCAGTTTTCTCTTCTGCTGAATGGGGTGATGATGTACAATGTGAAGATTACAGATAGTGACTGTTGAGTGTTACCTGTAGTAAATGAATACCTAGTATGCCGTTATTTTACAGATGAGGAAGCAGATTCACAAGGATGATGTCACTTTCCCAAAGTCACATTACAGGTAAATGATAGGCAATCTCAATTCTTCCCTTCTGTGCAGGGTGCACAGAACATATAATACCTGCATACTGGGCTAGGCCCTGTGGGGGAGCGCTTTCTGCCCCAGGGGAGCTCATGGATTTAGACGGTCACATTCTCACTCAGCTTACTCTAGGACAAGACAAAATGCTAAGTGTCACCATGCAATGGCTGCCTGTGTGATTCCTATATGATGCCAGAGGATGTCATGTACTTTAGCTTCACACTAGACTTGGCCAGTGCTATTGTCAGGAAACAAACACTCAGAGATTAAGCCACTTGTCTAATATAAAACAGTAATGAGTAAGCTTGTTACTTTATCACACTAAGAAAGCACAGAGGTGGGACCAAAGCAATCAGAAAGGCTCACCAGAAGAAGTGACGTTTGATCTGGGTTTTGAAGTATGAATAGAAATTCTGAAGTTAAAGGAGAAAATAATGAAACCAAAGAGAAATCCATAAGCCAAGGTATAGGGGCTGAAAGAGCTCAACAAAGACTCTTCCAGTCCACCCAGACCACAATGGGCAGATGCCTGAGAAGGAAGAGACAAAACCGATGGAATGGGACGGGACAGGCTTATTCACAGACTGTAAAGCCAATGCTTCTTCTACATTGTTATAACTGAAATTTAGTTTTCCCCTTCGAGACTCAGCTGAAACATCACCACCTCCAGGAAGCCCTCTCCACCTACCCAGGATGGGTTTTGTGCCCCTCTCCTCTGAGCTCCCACAGTCCCTGCTCTCCTTCCACCATGGTCCTGGGCATTAGCAAGAGCCTTTCCACACATCCCAGTTTCCTGGCTACGCTCTGCCACACCAGGACCCACCATTTTTACTAAGCCCCCAGGAGCCTTCTAGACAACCCTACATAGCCCTCCTTTGGCCCCTTTCACTCTGGCCTTTTTCACCCTAACAGTGCTGGTAAGACTTGATAGGAGGCCCCTGCCTCAACTTGCCCCCTCCGTCTCACCACTCCCCCTTTGTTCAGCCCATTGGGCACTCTGTTGAATGCCCCACAACCATGAACTCTGTAAACCTTCCCCACACTCTTCAGACCCCTAAACCTACTCCTGCCTGTCTCAGTAGATAACTCTACTGTCCATCACAGGGAGAAGCTTTTGCTGCTTTCTGCCTCACCTCTTTGGATTTGTTTTGTTTTGTTTTGTTTTGTTTTTTTATCTGCCTCAGTGTCCTTCCGTCCTTCCCTCCCACCTCCAGAAAAGGCAGCCACTCCTTCCTTCCAAGCCAATCCAATATGCATTCCATGGGTCTCACCTTCACCTGCCTCCTCCAAGATGCCTTGCCCTATTCCATCAGTTATATCTCTCTTTACACTGACAACCTCCCTTTCACACATCCTCAAATATTTTGAAAGTAGCCTGTTATGGGCTGAATGTTTGTATCCCCACTCCAAATTTGTATGTGGAATTCCTAACCCCCAATAAGACGGTATTTGAAAATGAAGCATTTGGGAGGTTATTAGATTAGATAGCATCATGAGATTGGGTCCCCCATAATAGCATTAATGTCCTCATAAGAAGAAGGAGGAGAGTTCTTTCTCTCTCAAAGTGAGAACACAATGAGAAAACAGCTGTCTACAAGCCAGGAAGAGGGTTCTCACCGGAAACTGTTGCTAAATCTGCTGGCACCTTGATCTTGGACTTCCCAGCCTCCAGAATTGTGAGAAATCAATGTCTGTTGTTCAGGCCCTCGAGTCTGTGGTATTTCATTGTGGCAGTGTTAGGTAGCCGCCAGGAATGAGCGGCTGGAGGGGAAATAAAGCAGGGCCCCCACCCAGTGCAATCTAATGAAGAACTTAAAATAGGAGTCTAGAAACAAAAGGGAAACATGTCTCACCCATTGATTCAGCAGTCCTGAGCCCGGTCCGATAAGATTGCCAGGTGTTCCAACATCATAAGCAAAACTGTGATAGTGCAGGAGGAGGGGAGCCCTTGAAATTCTGTGTGTATCATTTCCACTAGCTGGGAAAGAAAGCTTTTGTGACTGTATACTAATCTAAAGGTCTGGAAGGGGGAGGAGAATGGAGAACCCAGGAGCCGGCTAAAATATATAACCCCTAAACCCCAATAGTCGGGGCACTCAGATTAGCTGGGTGCCCACTTGCAGCTCTGAGCTCAAGTGTATAAAACAAACTTACTAACAACTTTATTTTCTCTATATATAGGCATTCCTCTATACGTGGGGCATTCAAAGTAGGTGGGTGACTGTAGTTTCGTGCTCAAGTATATTTCATAAATGAACTTGTTATGTCACTTCCACTATATGTGTTTGTCGCTCACCTGAATTCTTCTCTTGCGAGCAAGGAAAGAACCAAGGAGGGCAGGCTGACCGAGGCACACCCTCTACACTCTGCACTCCCTGTGTTCTTTTCCTAGCCTTCCTTATTTCTTGACTTGGTCTGATCTCACCTGCCTCTTACCACTTCAAGGGAACTGCTCCAACCAAGGTCATTGACCACATCATCACTTCCAGGGCCCCTCTTTTTCACATTCAACACCACTGGCTGCTGTCTCTTTCTTGACCACATAGCCGTCAGAGCCCAGACATTTCATAGCCATCAGGTTGACAAAAATTAAGGTCAGATAATAGCAAGTGTTGGCGAAAACAAGAGTGATGGGAACGCTATGCACCACCAACAGGGGAGAATCTCACTGTGGAGAGCAGTGTGACAAACTCGTAATGCGTAATTTGAAGATGCTTATATCACACTGCCCAGCTGTTCCCTTTGTGGTAGGCAGAATAATGCCCCCAAAGATGTCCACATCCTAATCCTGGACCCTGTGAATGTTATCTTCCATGGCAAAAAAAGAAAAAAAAAGTGCCGATGTTGTTAGGTCAGAGATCTTGCGATGGAGAGATTATCCCCCACAATGCAATCACGAGGGTCCCTATAAAAGGAGCCGTGAGAGTCGGGGCTAGAGAAGCTGTGACAATGGAAGCAAAGGGCCAGAGTCAGAGGAATTTGAAGACACTGTGTTGCTGGCTTTGAAGATGCAGTGAGGAGCCACAAGCCAAGGAGTGCAGGTAGCTTCTAGAAGCCAAAAAAGAAAAAAACCCTCAAGGAAATGGATTTTCCCATAGAGACCCTAGAGGGACCGTGACCCTGCCAAAAGCTTCACTTCAGCACAGTGAGACCCACTCAGACTTCTGGTTCCAGAGCCGTAAGGTAATGAACCCATGTTGTTGTAAGCCACTAGTGTGGTGGTGACTTGTTTCACACCAGTCATAGGAAACTAGTACAAACTCCTAGGAATTTTCCCTCTCTAGGACCAAGAGACATGAACAAGAATGTCCACAGTGGCTTGATTTGTAATAACAAAAAACTGGAAACAACCCAAATGTCCAACCCAGGATAGTGGCAGAGGAACTGGTGTACCTTTATACAGTGGAATACTTCATACTCTACAGCGACAGAAATGAGCAGAGTGCGACACACGTGGCAACGGGGATGAGCCTTACAAGCAACAATGAATGAAAAAAGGCACCCCAGAAGGGTACATTCAGTATAATATGTTTATTATACTGAAACATGCAAACATGCAAAACTATACTTCGTATTGCTTGGAGATACACACAAAGTGAAGTACGGGAAATATAAGCACCGAATTCAGGAGCACAGCTGTACGGCAGAAGAGGGATGGCACCAGAGATGAGACAGAGGAGACTGCAATGACATTGAGAGAGTCTGAGTTATTAAGTTGAGTTCCACTTTTTGGTAAGTCTGAAAACTTCTGTACAAAATTAAGAATTATCTTAGGGTCTATTTTTAGAACTTAGCTTTGGAGTCAGACAGACCCGGGTCAGACATTCTGAGCTCTGCCACGTCCTATGTAACCAGAAGCAAATCCTTTAATTATATCATCTGTACGATGAGGAGCTAAAGGATTAGGTGACTGGATAGGAGCATCTAGCATGGTGACTGGCTGTAGTCAGTGCTCCCAAATCAGTAGCTGCAATGGGTTTATCTTTCTGGAAACGCTCCCTTGGTTTGTAATGAACGGAGGAACTGCTATCTCCCAGGAAATTCCAAGAGCTGACTGTACAAAGGGGATGCTTTGCCTCCGTGGTTCTCCTCCTTGCTTCAGTCTCTAAATTCATTGTTCTCCAAGGATCTAATCCCTCTCCCCTTAAAAAAAATCAGCTTTCTTGATATATAATTCACGTGCCGTACAATTCAGAAATTTAAATTGTACAGTTCAGTGGTTTTTGGTATATTCACAGAGTTGTGCAACTGTAGGCACCATCAATTTTAGAACATTTGTCATCACCCCAAAAGGAAACTCTGTACCCACTAGCAGTCACCCCCATTTCCCCAGTCCCACCACCACCACCACCCTCAGCCCTAGGCAAACACTAACGTACTTTCTGTCTCTATAGGTTTGCTTATTCTGGATACTTTTCACACCAAGGGAATCTTGTAATACGTGGTCTTTCTTGACTGGCTATATCATTTAACATAATGCTTTCAAGACATGTTCATATTATAGGGTGTATTAGTAAATAATCCCTTTTGATTTTTAAAATATGTTTATTAATGATAGAGAGAGAAAGAGAAAGACACACTGGCTGGTGTGGCTCAGTGGATTGACCACCAGCCTGTGAACTGAAAGGTCACCGGTTCAATTCCGAATCAGGGCACATGCCTGGGTTGCCGGCCGGGGCCCCCTTTGGGAGTGAGAAGCAACCAATCAATGTATCTCTCACACATCAATGTTTCTCTCCCTCTCTTTGTCTGTCACTTCCCCTCTCTCTAAAAATAAATAAATAAAATCTTTAAAAAAAAAAAAGAAACACCAATACGAAAGAGAAATATCAAATGGCTGCCTGGACCGGGGATCCAACCCTGAAACCTAGGTCTGAGGTTTATACGCTGACAGGGAATGGAGCCACAACATTCTGGTGTATGGGACAATGATGCTCCAACCAACTAAGCCACACTGGCCCTTTGGACTTTTTTGCACACCACATATATTATGTAAAATTTACCATTTTAATCATTTGCAAGTGAACAGTTCTGTGACATCAGGTGCATTCACATTGTGCAACCACCACTATCATTCAGATTCAGAACTCTTCCGTCTTTCAAAACTGACACTCTGCACCCATTAAACAATAACGCCCCATCCTTCCAGCCCTCACCGTTCTACCCTCTGTCTCTATGAGGCTGACTACTCTAGGTAGCTCACATGAGTGGAATCACGCAGTGTTTGTCCTTTTGTGACTGGCTTATTTCACTTAGCACAGTGTCCTCAAGCTTCCTCTATGTGGTAGCAGGTGTCAGAATTTCCTTCCTTTTTAAGGCTGATCCATTTTCCATCATATGTATAGGCCACAGTTTGTTTGCTCATTCATAGGTTGATGAACATTGAGATTGTTCCCACTTTTTGACTATTATAAATAATGTCTCTATGAACATTCACATGCAATTTTTGTGTGACATATTTTTTTCTCTTGGTTATATACCAAAGAGTGGATATATGATGAACTCTTTATTTCACCTTTTGTGAAGAAAGGTCTGACTATTTTTCAAAGTAACTGCACCATTGTACAGTGCATGAGAATTCCAGTTTCCTCACCACCACTAGTTACTGTCCATCTTCTCTAATACAGCCATCCCAGTGGGTGCGAAGGGGAAGCTCCTCACTTTGAACTGTGCTTCTCCCATGACTAGTGACATGGAGCGTGTTCTCATGTGCTGTCCTTCACTCTTACATCTTCTTCAGAGAAATGTCTATTCCGATCCTTTGCTCATTTTTCAGTTGGGTATTTGTTTTTTTATTGTTGAGTCATTAAGGGTTCTTTGCACATTCTAATAACTAGTCCTTTATGCGATACGTGACTTGTCATTTTCTTGTTCTCTAGGTTATCGTTTCTCTTTCTTGATGGTGTCCTTTAAAGTATAGGAGTTTTTATTTTGATCAAGTCCAGTTTACCTATTTTTGTTCTTGGTGCTTGTGCTTTGGCATCAGATCTAAGAACCCATTTCCTAACTCAAGATCATGTTTTCTAAGAATTTGTGTAGCTTTAGCTCTTCCATGTAGGTCGTAGATGCATTTTGAGTCAATTTTGGTGTGTGGTAGGGGTCCAACTTCATGCTTTTTTATATGGCTACCCAGTTATTCCCCCACGCACATATACCCTCCCCCTTTCAAAGTCTGGACCTCAGGTACACCAGCATAGGTTAGCATTAATTCTTGTTTTTGTTGTTGATTTAATATATCATCTTCAATAGAATTTTAATATATCTCATCTTTAGCTTATATGTGGCCTGATTTTATTCCATTATTTGTGAATTATTAATATTTAATGAGTGCCTGTGAATTCACCACCCAACCTCAGGACTGGAACCTCACCAATACCCTATCCAAGTATGTGTCCTTGCCTGCCCACACCCAAGGTAACCACACTCCTAAATTTGGGATTTACCACTCCCTTGCTTTAAAAACAATAGCTTTATTGGCATACAACTGATGCACAATAAACTATACATATTTAAAGTGTACAATCTGATGAGCTTGGGCATAGATATACAATCCTGCAACTGTAACCAAAATCAAAGCAATGAACATATCTATTACCCACCCAAATTCCTTTATAGTCTTTTGTAACCCTTCTCTCTGGTCTTTCCCATGCTCCCTAACTCCACCCCCAGATAAACCCTGATCTGCCTTTGGTCATCACAGGTTAGAATGGATTTTCTAGAATTTTATGTAAATGGAATCATACAGTATACACCATTTTTTGTATAGTTTTCACTCAGAATAATTGTTTTGATATCTCAGCAAGTTGTTCCTTTTCATTGCAGTGTAGTGTTCCTTGTGTGGAATTCCACTGTAGTATCTGTATTGTATGGATATACCACTATGTGTTTATCCATTCACCTGTTGATGGGCATTTTGGTTATTTCCAGTTTCTTTTCTTTCCTTCTTTCTTTCTTTTTTTTTAACAGAGGTTTTTATTTCACTTGGGCCAACACCTAGGAGTGTGATTGGTTGCTGGATTGTATGCTAAGTATATGTTTAACTTAAAATGGGAAAACCATTTTCTATAGTGGTTGTACCATTTTACATTCCCATGAGCAACCCAGGAGAATTCCCATTGCTCCGCATCCTCACCAGGACTAGGTATTGTTTGTTCTATTTGAGCCATTTGAATAGGTGTATGGTAGTGGTAAAGAGGGTTCTCAATCATCTGGGCCAGTTTATTGGTGTTGAGTTATTACCAGTTTCAGGCTTTCACAAATAAAGATGCTAAGAGCATTTGTGCACAAGTCTTTGCATGGACACATCCTTTCATTTCTCTTGACTGAATACCTAGGAGTAGAGTGGCTAGGTCAGACAACAGTTGCATGTTCCACATTTTTAAAAACTGTCAAACGGTTTTCCAAACTGTTTTAACATCCTGACCACAGGGTATCCATTTCAGTTGCCCCATATCCTTACCAACATTTTATATGGGCAGTCTTTTTCATTTTAGCCATCCTAGCAGGTGTGCAGTTCCTTTGTTTTGTTAAAAGAGGTTTATTATGCAGACACATGCATCTAAACAATATATTGTTTGTTGTAACTGTTTTTGGACCTCAGAGAAAGTGAGGGCTCTGACTTGAGCCATCTTGTCTTTCTGCTGAGGGGACAGCCTCCTACCATACTATGATCGTGTCACACCAGCATGGGGCTAGGCACGCAGGAGGCATCAATCCAGGCTGAAGAAACAAGCAGACCGACACTATCCACTGCCTCAGAGCCTGTGACAAGGCTCAGACCTTACCTGCCAACCCGAGGACAGTAGCCTGCTAGGTGTCACCCACTGGCAACCCTTCAATGAGGTATCTCCTGACTCTGCCCACAGTCTTCCTTCCACCCCCTTATTTGGTTTAGGGGGTGCAGCATCCTGCCAAGTGCTCAGGCTCAACCCAGAAAAGCCTCCTAAATCCTTCGCCTCTCTTGCCCTTAAACCTTCTGTCTGTCTCCAAATCCTCTTCATGCAATTCTGCCTGACATTCACAGCATCTTCTCTTAGTTCAGGTCCTGTTCCAGGCCTGGATCCAGAGTTGAATGAGACCCAAGCCCTTTGGAGAAGCACATGAAGGAATCACAGCAACAATCTGTCCCTTCACTCCGTAAGTCTTCCATCCACCTCTCCAGTGGGTCTTGAGGTCCTCATCCAGCTCAGGCAGCCCCGTCGTCACTCTTGGGCTGAGGCACCCACCCCTAGGGACCCAGGCTCTCCTCCACAGTGATTCTTCCTTGCTGCAGCCCCAGCAATCCCAGATGGTCCTGCCTTGGCCTGACACTCTTCCATGGCACCTTGTCCTTCCCAGGATGGAGTCTCCACTTCTTTGTTTGACACCTGTGGTCTTACCTGATTCTCTCCCTTTTTTTCTTTTCCCTGACCTGATACTCAATGTATAGATCCCAGCTACAGCCAAGCCAGACTTCTGACTATTGCCCAATTTTCTGCAGCATTTCCACACCTCCCCTGCTTTTGCCCTAGATGTTCCTCTACCTAGAAAGCCCTTCCTCCCAATGCTTTGTCCTGAAGCTCTTGAAGAACGGACCCATCCTCCTTGGCCTCGCACACAGCTCCTCCTCCACAGGTTGAATCATTCTTCCTTCTTGGCACACTCTGTCACAGCCCTGATCCCAGCATGACCTGTACCAGAGTCATTAAAGACTCACCTATCCCCCACTGTTAGACTGGAAGTCCCCTGAGAGCAGTCCCAGCCCCCAGCACAGGATCTCTTACACAGCTGGTGCAGGGCCAGGACACCTGGGCTCAAATTCCAGCTCTGCCACCTGCCACCTGTATGAACCTCAAAAAAATTACCTAACCTCTCTGTGCTTCTGCTTCTTCATCTGTCAAATGGGAGAGAACACCCATCCCATCTGGTCCTCAAAGGGATTTGGTGAATTAACACATAAAGGGTTCAAGAGGTGTAGGTGGAGCCCTGGCAAGTAGCCAAGGCCTGGCAGATGCTAGCTAGAAAAGGAAGTGATTTGTTGAGTTGATCAGATCCTGCCCTCACTCTAGAGAATCTTTACGTGAAGGGGTAGATATTTTCTATTGATATTCAGGGGACTTTTAAATTTTTTTTATTTTTTGGATTTTTAATGACTAAAACAAAAAAAAAAGATCTAAAACTGCAGTTTATGAAAGAACCATTTGTTCTTGCCAGTCTCATACCTCTCTTCGAACTTGACCTTGGCCTCCCATTGGGTCTTGTGGTTCAGAGCAGGGTCTCTGAAGATGTCCTTGTTGACGAGAGTTTTGTCCAAGGGGATACCTGCAGAGTATCCTGTGGGCATGAGGTGATTGTAGTTATAAACTTTCACAAAAGACTTGATCTTAGACCTCTTGGCGATTTTCTTTTTGCCCACAGCAGCCGTCACTTTACAGGGACAGCGGTCAATTCCAGCCACCAGAGTCTGGCTGTAGGGGCGATCTGATGTGCCATCATCAATGTTCTTCACGATGACCACTTTGCGTCCAGATTAGTGTCCAGCCAGGACCAACACCACCTTCCCGGGTTTCATAAACTCACCCATTTCGACAGCAGCCACTGGGGCCTAGAGCAGAAAGCAGGACTTTCTTAAATGAAGGAAAACCCATGCCTCCCCAGCTTCCCTGGAGGAAGGGGGAGCCATCCACCAGGGGCCGTCTGACCCTTCTCTCTCAGCATCAGAGTAACCAGGAACATCTTCCCCCGTAGGAAGCCTTCTAGGGCTGGATTTCTTCAAGGAACTTCTCCTTCCCTTGGCCTTTCTCTGCTGTGAAGGCCCTATGACCACAGCCATCCCCTCTGCCCTGCTCCCCATCTTCACCTTGCGCTCCCCTTATTCTGCAAGGGACGCAAATACCTTCAGACCATTTCCGGGCCAGCTTGAGGTTTTTCACAGCTGGAGCTCAGAGGGGCCTTAGAGAGAGAACATCTTGTCCGAACTTTCTTCCCTGCCTCCCCTGTTTTACATACAGATATGGTAAATGAAGGATGCTCAGTTAAATTTGAAATTTAGATAACATTATGAATAATCTTTTAGTATAAGTATGCCCCAAATATTACATGAGGTTTAATTATACATAAAATTTGTGTTGTTTTCCAAAATTCAAATTTAACTGAGCATTCTGGATTTTTATTTGCCAACTCTGGCAACACTACATGTAGGGAGACTAAGGCCATGGGCGATGGAGTGAGTACCTTGCACAGTTGCAGAGCCATTTAATGGCAGGACCAGAGTTATACCCCAGGCCTTACACAGCACACAAACATGCAGGCACACGCATGCACACGTACCTCTAATTTCACTCTCTGACTCCTGGTTCTGACTGTGAGCGGGACTGAAGCCTAACAATGAGAGAAATGGAGCTCGTAGAGGAAGGGGGAAGGTGAGCAAGGAAAGGCCAGGCGGACCCACCAGAAACACTCACCATGTACAAGCAGTTTGGAAGGACTGGGGAGCGTCCTCATTTGCTCTCCTTCTCAGGATGCTCACCCACCCCAGGGGCGTGTGAATTTAGGCTGGGGCAGCAAGAGGATCCTGAACAACTCAGGACCTCTCTTCTGAGCCCAGTCCAATCCTCCACCTGCTCTCCACTGCACTCCACTTCCTGCCATCAGCAGGGGACTCCACGTGTCCTGTCATCCTTAGCAAGGATCCCTCAAACTCTGATGCCCACCTTCAGCAGCAGAAAGAAAGTGGGAAGCTCATGTGACCAGGAAGAAGCTGTTCATTACCTGGAATATCAACCAACAAGCTGTTCTTCCTTCTCTTCATCCCAGAGTGCCCACTCCTGGCCTAGCTCTGCCTGGGCCCTACTCCCTCTGCCCCACAGAGCCTCTTGGAGCTGGCAGGTGAACCAGTCCCCTGAATCCCCCCTTCCCAGGTGAAGCCCACTTAGCAGGGCCTCCAGGGACTTGCATGTATCCTTGCTGGACTCTGAGAATCAGAGGCTTGTCCACTGTTGGCCTGGCCCATGCTTTCTCTGGGCGGCTACCTTGAGGGTGTGTAGTGTACTGGTTTACTGAACATAAGAGTAGGAGGAATGTGAGGAGCCAGAACCAAGATTACGTGAGAGGAGACCAGTGGGTTTCTGGAGGCTGGAAAGGGTGAAGCAGAGAAGGTCAGGAAAGGGGAGGGGTTCAGGGAGAGAGACAGAGGCTCAAGGATAAGAGTCCAGGTTGGGGGTGTTCAGAGAGAGGGAGGAAGCTTAGGAGGAGGGAGGGACTCAGGGGAGAGATAGGAGGTCAGAAAGAGGGGTTCCAGGAGGGAATGGGAGCTCAGGGAGGGTAGAGGCTCTGTGTGTGTGCGTGTGTGTGCGCGCGCGTGCGAGTGTGTGTGTGAGAGAGAGAGGGGTGGAGGGAGGGGTGTGAGAAGGAGGTAGATGCTCAGGGAATGGGAAATCAGGAAGAGAGATGGGGTGCTTAGGGGCAGGAGGGGGCTCAGAAGGGATCATGAGATGTAGCTGGTGCCCAGGGAATGAATGGGGTTCCATGAGCTGGCTAGGAGCTCAAAAGAGAGGCTACGAGGGGACTAGAATGAGGTTCAAAGAGGGGCTGGGGCTCAGGGAAGTAACTGAGGTTGTTACTAGCTCTGTCTCTGCCCACTTGAGCCTGGCCCCACACCTGTGGCTCTTCCGTTCTCAAACCCAGCCCACAGATCGGGAGCCCAGCACCGAGTTCCTGGTGAGAGGAGGGGGTTAGACGTGAGCAGGCACGAGCAGATCCCAGACGGGGATTGGCAGGCACCTGGGTGCATGGTCTAGGCCATGGCTGCCGCACAGGCTGCCAGCAGGGTGAGCAGCTGCTACCCACGTGCTAAGGAGAGAAGGAGGCACCAGATCAAAGGGCAAAGGACAACCCGAGTGGGCATCAGGAGGGCGGGACAGGCAGTGCCTGCATCCACACCCACTGCTGAAAGCCGGGCTGCAGTGCAGTACAGCACACACAGCCCTCTGCCACAGGCGCAGAAAAGACACCCGATAGCAGCTTCTGTCCCGAGCATCCCTAGGGACCCAGGAGACTCTGTGGCCCTGGATTGGACCCACCCACCTGCAAATTGCTCAGGTAAGAGGAGTGGAAGGGATGAGATGGATGCAGATGCCTAGCCTGAGGGGCATCAGAGCTTCTCTTCTGCGGGTCTCAGTCTTTCCACCTTGCAAATGGGGAGGGGCACTTCTATGGTTCTGCTGGGGGAAAGGGTTAATACTCCTATGGACCCACCCCCTTATTCAGGCTCAGCTGCCAAGGGAGAGCAGAGGCAGGCTCTACCCCAGAGGGGACTTAAGATCAAGTATCCCAAGAGTTCCTCCTGCCTGCCCTTCCAGGTTCCTGCTGCCTCCTGGGTCCCACTAGCCAGGCTGGGATTGAATCATGGTTTAAGGGGCTCTCCGTGGAGCTCAGTGTGGGCCCAGGGAAGGAGAAGGGACAGCCCTGCAGGTGTTGAGAAGAACCAGTAGAGAAGCTGGTTCCAGGTGGGCCCTCAGACCAGGGGCAAGGATCCAGGGCTCCCATTGCTGGGCATGGAGAAGTCACATGTCACAGTGGGGCAGGGAAGCCAAGTAGATTCACAGCCACCAGACTTCCTGCCAACAGGTAGGGGCTAGAAAAGTGGTGAAGGGCATTCCCACTGTCGGGCCAGGGGAGGCCAGGGCTCCCTCCTGGCTCCCAGGCACCCTGCCTCCACCTGTGTCTCCTGAGGCCACCAGATAGGCAGGGAGGCTGTGGTCAGACCTGGGCTGTGTTGGCAGCTTTGTGATCCACACACCTGTCTGTGTGTGACTGTGTGACTTTGGACACTTCCTTTCTCTGAGCCTGACTCTCCTTTTGTGAATTGGGAAGACTTGTTCCTGTGCCACTACTGTGGAGATATGGACAGAATAAAATGTGACACCAGGATGCTTTGGAGGACAGGGCAGCCCACTCCAAGCAAGGGTTCTTTACAAGGGAGATGAGGTTACAAGGCCAGCTTAGGTGATAGGTGGGGCTGGGGTCTAGCCCAGGCTTCCATCTCACCCAAGTTCTCCTCTTATTCTCAGCATCCAGCCTGCCCTGCCTCCTGCCCAGGCCCCAGACCCAGGGCAAGGCTCAGAACAGGGCTCTGGGAATCTCAGGCCTGGGAAGCTGAGCAGTGGGCCCAGGCCCATTTAGGGAGACTGAACTCAGCCTAAGGCTGCTTCTGGGGGAGGAGGGGGGTTCCACTGAGTAACTCAGGGCTGTGGCAACCAGGAGATCCCCTCCCCTGAAAGGACGAGCCTTCTCATTTGTACCCCATCCACATACATACACCCTAAAGACACAATCTACCCCAGGCCAGGGCTCAGTTTGGAGCTGTGCTTAGGGCTCAGGCTGGGATCAAGACCCAACCTGGACCCAGGTGAGAGGGTCGCTGAGATCTGGGGTCAGTTTCCACCTGGGGACTTGAAATGCTATGAACGGATCATCTGGCCTGTGTGCAAGCAGCACTGCAGAGGTGGCATTGTAAACTGAGGCAGAAGGCATAATGAGCTTTGACGAACTGCAGAGTAAGATGGAAGTGGGAGGGGACGGGCTGTTGAGGGTCCAACGGACCACACCTGCCTTGCATTGCTGTTGGTCCTGTGCTGTCCTGTGCTTCCCCTCTGCTGGGTCTCAGTCTTTCCGCCTGACAAATGGGAGGGGCACTTCTATGGCTCTGCTGGGGTAAAGGGTTAATACTCTTGTTGGACCTGTGTTGGAGCTGTGGGGCTGGGAGAGGCCCTTGTTAACCCAACTCTCACACCCTGGTCAAGGCCAAGGAAGGGGTTTGGGCTTGAATCTTAAGCAGCAGAGGAGGAGAGGGGATTCCTTCAGGGAAGGTGGAAAAGGGAGGAGGAACGGAGATCACTGTGCACCTACTGTGTGCCAGGCACTCTTCCTGTCAATTTCCTTCTTCCTGACAAACTGAGAGGGAAAGGATGTTCTCTCCATTTTACAGAAGAGGAAACAGAGTCCCTGAGAGATCAAGGCACTGGCTCAAGGTCACACAACCTAAAAATGGCAGGGCTAGGATTCAAACCCAGGCAGCCAGATTCCAAAGCTCTGGTCTCTGCTCCCGCTGCTGCCTGTGACTCACTCCCATGTGACCCTGTCTCTTCCGGGCCTCACTGCGCTCACCCGTAACCGGGGTCTAAGCAAGCTTGCCTGGACAGTCAGCAGCAGCTGTGGGTGAGTGAGTGTTCCACATTCGGGGAACATCACACAAGAAGGATGTACTCCTGGGGCTCAGGGTTGTTCACAACCACCTGCGCCCACCTCCACCACCTGCCTTTCTTACTCCCGGGCTTCAGGGCAAGGCAGCTCACACGGCTTCCCTCTTTGAGGTGGAGCAAGCTGACCTTGGATAGGGGGCCCCCCGACAAGGCAGCAAGGAACAGAACCTTCCCAGGGCAGGGCTTGGCACTGATAAATAAGTGACACATCCCCTGACTGGCCCTGGCATTTGAGACAGGCTGGCAAGTGGGTGGGTGGGCAGGTGGCAGTCAGTTCTGCCCTGCCCAGAATCCCTGCCCCCTGCCACAGGGTAGTTCTGGGAGTCATATCAGCTCTTGTCCCACATGTAGCTCCATCAGCTGTGTGACTCTGAGTGAGAGATATGCCTCCCTGGGACCCCTTTCCATGTCAGTCTACCAGCCTGATGCCCTGCTGTGGCTGGTGTCACACAACAGGTGCAGTGTTGGCCACCACAGTCCACCCAACCCCCCATGCCTCTGTGTAGGGAGCCCTCGACAGCGGGCATCGTCTGGCCTGATGCTCCAGGTAGGCAGGGGCCTGTTGGGGGCAGGGAGCCCCAGGCTTCGACTATCATTCCACCCCCTCCAAGGCACGCCCCTTCTACTCTCCTGGGACTGACTCTGAACAACCAGGCACAGACTGTGCCCTGGCACACCGAGGCGGCCAGGAAGGCCATTGAGGCACAAAGAAGGAGGCCATGCTGCCAGGCACACCCGCTTGGCAGCCCTCCATTTCCTCACCTGTAGAAAGAGTGGATAACACAGGGGGGCTGCTCCACTGCTCTTGGCTCTCTCTCATGAGACCTCGGAGGTGCCGTGCACAGGGCCCAGAGCTGGGAGGCAGCGGGCCGAGCTTAGTCCCCACTGTGACACGCCAGATGGTGCGAGGCCAGCCCCTGGGGCAAACCGAGCCTTAGTTTCCCTGAGTAGCAGGAATCCTGTTGCCCTTGCTGACTTTCACCACTCATTCAGGTCCCAACAAGCCAAACTCTAGGAAGAGTCCTGAACAGTCTCTGTGACCCTAACCCCCATGCCCCCTTCCAGAGAGCAGGGGCAGCTGGTCTTGCAGTCCTTGGCTGACTTGGCCCTCATTCACACAGCGCCCACTCGGTGCTGACAGCTCCCTCTACCCTTGTCACTGCCCCTAGCTCCGTCTTGGGTGGATCCACCTGACATGTGGTATCTGGGGGAGGTCAGCCTTCTTTCAGTTCCTCTGAGCAGCCCGATGGAGGGGTGCACTTTCATTCTGCCATTAGACACAACTGGGTTTAAACCCAGGCTGTGCTACTTATAACTTGTAGGATGTGGGATAACTGTCCTGCTCTCTCTACCGTATGTTTACTGTGGGAGAAACACACACACACACACACACGTCCCCGATCTGAGCCAGGTGTGCTCCGTGAGGTGGGGACCATCAACCCTGTGTGACAAGTGGTTAGTGGGTTGATTGGACATGACACACAGTATACAGGGCCTGGCAGCCCATGGGACACCTGGTTGTGGGATGGCGGGAAATGTATCTATTTGGTCTTTATCCCTGGTTTCTGGCGCACACTCCTGAAACCCTAGGAATCTTCATAGCAATAAGAGTGTCTTTTGTATGCTAATGAATGACTGGTGGCTGGGGTTCCCAATAGTTTCAAGATGCCAGATGGGCACCAGGAAGAGTAGGCGTGGTTAGAGGGTTGCAATGATCAGCGCACACCCCACCTCCTGGGAAGAGCAAGGGGCTAGAGCTTGAGTCCAATCACCAATAGCCAATGATTTAAACAACCATGCCTACATAGTGAAAGGTCCATACAAACCTGTAAAGGAAGTAGTTCAGACAGCCTCTGTGGTGGTGAGCACGGCTGGGTGCGGAGAGGGTGGTGCACCTGGAGTGGGCCTGGGAGCCCCATGCACCCCTGCCCCCCATGCCATGCTTGCCCTGTGCATGGTCTCCATCCAGCTTTTCTGCGCTGTCTCCTTTATGATAAACTGGTAAACATAAGTAAAGTGCTTTCCTGAGTTTCTGAGCCTTCCTAGCAAATTATCAAACCTGAGAAAGAGGCTGTGGGATCCCCTGATTTATATTGCCTGCTGGTCAGAAGTACAGATGACAACCTGGGCTTGTGATTGTGTCTGAAGTGGGGGCAGTCTTGTGGGACTGAGCCACCAACTTGTAAGATCTAACACTAACTCCAGGTAGATAATGTTGGAACTGAATTGAGTTGGAGAACACCCAACTGGTGTTGGATAATTGGAGGGTGGTTTGGAAAATACATCATGCATTTGGTGTCAGAAGCATTGTGAGCAAAAACCGTCCACTGGTAAATGGTGGCCGCGGACATGTTTGCAGACTGACAGACTCTTGGCATAACGGCCCTTCTCAGTGAGACACTAACTCCAGATGAACCCCACCCCCTGCACTGCTGTGATACTGACGGTTCGCCCCCCTCCCTGGCAGTTCACAGCATGCCACGTTACAGGGAGGGTGGCTGAGGCCCAGAGAGGGCGAATGGGTTGCCTGACCCATGGGACCCTGACGAACAAAATGAGAATGAGTGTCAGACCCATGGGTCTGTACCCTAAAGAGAAGGTGCCCTCCAACCCATTCTCACAAAATGAGAATATCAGACAGGCTGGAGTGGGAGCCTGCACCTTCATCTTCCCCAGTGTCTGGTCGGCCAAACGGGCAGTTTTTTCTGTTGCTTAGAGAGCTTTGACCTCTGGACTTTGGGGTCCTCAGAAGGAGAGGAAGGGGTTTCCATGACACCATCTACTCCACTATCTTCTTTTATTTTCTTAAAAAATTATTGATTTGAGAGAGAGAAAAACATCAATTTGTTTTTTACTTATTTATGAACATGTTTATTAATTTGCTGGTTGCTTCCTATATGTGCCCTGACTAGGGATAGAACCTGTAACCTTGGACTATCGGGACGACGCTCTAACCAAATGAGTTACCCAGCCAAGGTTTCTTTACTTTTTTGGAGGTTTTTTTTCTAGTTTTAAAAATAATACACAAGTATTATGCAACTTTAAAATTTGTATTGCCCTGGCTGGTGTGGTTCAGTGGATTGAGCGCCATCCTGCAAACTAAAGGGTTTAGTTTGCCAGTTCGGTTTCCAGTCAGGGCACATGCCTGGGTTGTGGGCCAGGTCCCTAGTAGGGGGTGTGTGAGAGGCAACCACACATTGTTTCTCTCCCTCTCTTTCTCTCTCTCTTCCCCTCTGTCTAAAAATAAATAAATAAAATCTTTAAAAACAGTAAAATAAAATGAAATTTATAGAAATTTGCTAAATGAATGTTTCTAATATCCACCCACCAAAAGATCACCAATATCATAGTTTGGTGCCTTTGCTTTTCATAAGTGAATGTTTATTAATAGTTTTTAAAATTATTAGTTTTACTAGTATTAGTTTTTACTCAAGTGGGATCACACTTCACATATTGTGACTTCTTTTTTAACCAGCACTGCATCTTAACTACCTTTCCCTATTTTTATACCTATATGACAATGCTGGCATCTACTAAGCACTTTGCATGTATTAAGTCACTTAATCCTCACAAAAACTGTAAGAGACAGTAGATATGATTATGATCTCCATTTTACAGATGAGGTTGTTAACAGCTATACAGTATTCCACTGTAGGATTTATCAAAATTTATCTAACCATTCTCCTGCGTCTCCATATTATAAACCATGCTGTAAGAAATACCCTTGCACATCCTTGCACACTTATGGAAATATTTTTATAGGACAAATTCCTGCAGTTGAACTTGAATCAAAGAGTCCCAACATTTTTGGAGCAGTAGATTCTGCCAGTGGCCCTCCAAAAATATAATCCCAAGTTCCTTGTCTGTCACCAGAGGAGGGGAAAGGCCTGCGCCCCAGCCCATGTCATTTCTGCCTCATCCTGGGCTGGGGTTTTAAGGCTGCCCAGGAGGCAGGCAAAGTGCTGAAGAAGGGGGAGTTTCTGGATAGATGGCCCCGTCAGTCATGCCACACGCCACTGTTTTCTCCTCCCCAGCTCCGGCTCTGCACACCACCCACCCCTCTCCCACCCCACCATGCGCTACACCCCAGAACCCTATGGGAACGGCTTTCCTCTCCTCTCTACTACTTAACTGTTCCAGTCAAAACGTACAGGGTCAGGAATTAGAGCCTTCGATTATTTACTCTGTGTCTGCAACCAAGTGACCTAACTTCCCTGAGCCTGTTCCCTCATCAGTGACATGGAATAATCATAATCCTGGTTCATTAGTCTCCCTGAGGGACAGAGGAGAGAGTGTCTGAAAGTGCTGTAGTTCCTGACAAGGGCAGGAGACCAGTGGTTTTGTTGGCTAAACTTTAGATGGGCTTTAGGAGCACAGATAGATGGACCAAGGCCCTGGCCTCAGGAAACTCACCAGCTTGCTGATGAGGAGAGGAGGAGAAGAGGAGGAAGTACAATAGATGGAGAGGGATCAAAGTTGGCTGGGCCTGGAACTAGCCCCATCTCCCCTTCCCAGAGATCCCGTGCCTGTCCTGGTTCTTCTAGGAACATCTGCGGAAGCCCAGGATGACCCTTGGGCAGCTCTCCTCAGGAAGTCTTTCTGTGCCCCCTCAGTGCCCTTAGCACCCACAGATACTCTAGGACGTGCTCTGGATGCTAGCTCCACGCTGTTTGCTGTTCTTTCTTCGGTTGCTTTTTCATTACTCTCCGGAGCCTTCCCACTCTACGCCCCAGCTCAGCCTTGCCTAAGAAGGAGCTCATGGGAGGCTGCCTGATGTGGTGTCAGTCCTGGGTTCAAATCTCAGCCCTGCCACCTGCCATGTGTGGGAACCTGGGCCAGTCATGCTGTAAAATAGGGATGATAGTTCTTGCCCTGCCCTGCTCTCAGGGAAATGAGACAGTGACCATGAAGCCACTTTGGCAAAGGGTACATAAATGGAAGCTGTGCTGGCCACCAGTGCTTCTCAAACTTCCTGCAGCCCAGCTAAATGGGCAAAGAGCCCATTTTTATTTTCAATCTGCCATGGACATGTAAGTGTGCAAAATGCAATAAAAAATAAATTACTTAAAAAATTAAATTGAGCCCTAGCTGGTGTGGCTCAGTGGATTGAGTGCTGGCCTGGGGATCAAAGTGTTGCCTGTTCAATTCCCAGTCAGGGCACATGCCTGGGTTGTGGGCCAGGTCCCCAGTAGGTGACGTGTGAGAGGCAGCCACACATTGATGTTTCTCTTCCTCTCTTTCTCCCTCCATTCCCCTCTCTAAAATAAATAAATAAGTAAAATATTTTAGAAAAACAAAAACTTAAATTGAAAAAATAGACAAACTATAAGCCCAACATTTTATGATTATGTTCAACAGATATCAACTTACTCTATTAAATTGATATAAATGTTTCTGAACATTCTCAACCTATATATTTATTGTGTCATGACCTGGTTGAGAGAATCCATGACCTGGCAGTGACCCATGGGCCACACCCTGAGTGGCACTGGTACAGATGCCTCAGTGCCCACTGGAGCCAGGCTTAGGGGCAGGGCCGGGAGTGGCTTCCAGGAAGCATGGCAGCTACATAGGCTGCTGGCACCCTGCTGGCACCCCAGCCAGTTGAATGACTTGCCACTCTGTCGTTCCCCAGCCCTGCCTTGCCTCTGCTCTCCCCTCCCCGAATACCTTCTCCTCCCTCTGCGTGTCTAACTCCTGCTCTGTCTTTCAAGGTCCACCTCAAGCATACCCTCTCTTTTAGCATACTCCCACACTGCAAGTCAGTCCTCCCTCCATGAAACGTCCACAGTTCCGGGCACTATCTCTGCCCCTCTCTGAGTCACTGGTGGCTCACTCTCCTCTGCAGAGTTGCTTGGAGGCAGAAGTCATGTTATAAGTATCTGAGCATCCCCCCACACCCCACCCCTGGCTTAACTGAGGACTTAATATCAGCCCACAGTTAATACATGTGCTGGATGAGCAGATAAGTGGGTATTTAAATGGCAGGGATGGATGAAAAGATGGAAGGTGAAGTAGATGTATGGATTAAGGGTGGAGGGACAGATGGACAGATTGGTAGGAGATGGAAGGATGGGTTAACATGTTATGAGTGGATAGACCGGTAGATGAATGGACAAATAGGAGGACAGATTGACTATTTGAGGATGGATAGATGGATAGGTAAATGGCTAGATGGACAGACAGATGAAGAGATGAATGGGTGGGCAGACAAATGGCTGGTTACTCACATGAGAGTCACTTTGTTGTGCTTTCTCCTCTGTCTCTCCCGCCTCTCCCTCATCCTCCACTCTCACGACCTCAGAGTACAAAGATACTGGTTGTCAGTTGGGATCAGAGACAGTCTACATAGGACTTTTTTTAACTTGTTATTTGTATAGTTTAAAAATATATAAACATTGCCAATGATATCTTGGACAAGGGTTTGATCTGCAAAATATATAAAGAACTCACACAACTCCACACCAGGAACACAAACAATCCAATTAAAATATGGGCAAAGGTCCTGAGCAGACACTTCTCCAAGGAGGACATAGAGAGGGCCCAGAAACATATGAAAGGATGCTCAGCATCACTAGCCATCAGAGAGATGAAAATTAAAACTACAATGAGATACCACTTCACACAGGTCAGAATGGCCATCATAAACACATCAACAAACAGCAAGTGCTGGAGAGGATGTGGAGAAAAGGGAACCCTAGCGCACTGTTGGTGGGAATGCAGACTGGTGCAGACACCATGGAAAACAGTACGGAATTTCCTCAAAAAACTAAAAATGGATTTGCCTTTTGACCTAGCAATACCACTGCTGGGATTATACCCAAAGAATCCTGAAACACCAATACAAAAGAACCTATGCACCCCAGTGTTCATGGCAGTACAATTTACAATAGCCAAGTGTTGGAAGCAGCCTAAGTGCCCATCAGTAAATGAGTGGATCAAAAAAACTATGGTACATTTACATGATGGAATGTGACACAGCAGAAAGAAGGAGCTCCTACCCTTCAGGACAGCATGGCTGGAACTGGAGAGCTTTATGCTAAGTGAAATAAGCCAGGCAGTGAAAGACAAATACCGTATGATCTCACCTATAAGTGGAACCTAATTAACAAAACAAACAAGCAAGCAAAATATAACCAGAGACATTGAAATTAAGAACAAACTGACAGTAACCAGAGAGGAGGGGGAAGAAAATAACGGAGGAAAGAAGGAGAAGGGTCGTAAATGAACACGTATAAAGGACCCATGGACAAAGCCAAAGGAGGGCAGGATTGAGGGTGGGAAATGAGGGGAGGGATGGGGGAAAGTGGTGGTGGGAAAATGGAGACAACTGTACTCGAACATTAACTTAAAAAATGATTTAAAAATATACAAGCACTATGACTGCTACTTGTAGTGTCACTAAACATAAACATACAAGCAGAAAGTCTATGTGAAATATGTCTCTTGCAAAGAAAAGTTGTTTTTTTTATTCCTATATGTTGAAACCTATATTTTTGATAGAACAATTTGATGGATGCTCCTGACACGAAAATTAATCCAATCCATCTTCCTCATTTTAATTTGGTCAATTTTTTAAAATATATTTTATTGATAATGCTATTACAGTTGTCCCATTACCTCCCTTCCATTCCCCTCCACCCTGCACACCCCCTCCCACCCACATTTCCCCCCTTTAATTCATGTCCATGTGTCCTAAGTTCTTTAGCTTCTACATTTCCCATACTACTCTTGCCCTCCCCCTGTTTATTTTCTACCTACCATCTATGCTACTTATTCTCTGTACCTTCTTCCCCTCTCTCCTCCTCCCATTCCCCTGCTGATAACCCTCCATGTGATCTCCATTTCTGTGGTTCTCTTCCTGTTTTAGTTGTTTGCTTAATTGGTTTTTTGTTTTTGTTTAGGTGTGGTTGTTAATAATCCTGAGTTTGCTGTCATTTTACTATACATGTTTTTTATCTTCTTTTTCTTAGATAAGTCCCTTTAACATTTCATATAATAAGGGCTTGGTGATGATGAACTCCTTTAACTTGACCTTATCTGAGAAGCACTTTATCTGCCCTTCCATTCTAAATGAAAGCTTTGCTGGATAGAGCAATCTTCGATGTAGGTCCTTGCCTTTTGTGGCTTGGAATACTTCTTTCCAGCCCCTTCTTGCCTGCAAGATCTCTTTTGAGAAATCAACTGACAGTCTGATGGAACTCCTTTGTAGGTTACTGCCCCCTTATCTCTTGCTGCTTCTACGATTCTCTCCTTCATTTTTACCTTGGCTAATGTAATTATGATGTGCCTTGGTGTGTTCCTCCTTGGGTCCAACTTCTTTGGGACTCTCTGAGCTTCCTGGAAGTCTATTTCCTTTGCCAGATTAGGGAAGTTCTCCTTTATTATTTGTTTAAATAACTTTTCCACTTGTTGCTCTTTCTCTTCCCCTTCTGGTACCCCTATGATTTGGATATTGGAATGTTTAAAGGTGTCCTAGAAGTTCCTAAGCCTCTTCTCATTTTTTTGAATTCTTATTTCTCCATTATTTTCCATTTGGTTGTTTCTTTCTTCCTTCTGGTCCACTCTATTGATTTGAGCCCCAGTTTCCTTCCCATCACTATTGGCTCCCTGTGCATTTTCCTTCATTTCACTTAGCATAGCTTTCATTTTTTCACCTAGTTTGCAACCAAATTCAACCAATTCTGTGAGCATCCTGATCACCAGTACTTTGAACTGTGTATCTGATGGGTTGGCTATCTCTTGGTCACTTAGTTGTATTTGCTGTGGGGCTTTGATCTGTTCTTCCATTCGGGCCATTTTTCCCCCTTAATGTGGTCATTTTTATCCATTTTTTCTTCATGGTTTATTCATCCATTTCACCAGTGCAGAAACTGAGACCCAGGCAGGGAAAATGACTTCCCAACTTGCTACCACTTAGAAACAGTTAAGACTCCTTCCTCACTCTCATCCACCTCTCCATCTTCTACTTTCTCAACTCACGCAACAGATCCTTCCTCCCCAGCCAAGGCAGGCTTTAGTGAGGCTTCCTGATTATATATGTGTATCCTTGTGCAGATTCAGTTTCCCTTTTATAAGACGTTTGTCTAACATACATATAAAAGTGCACACATCACAAGTATTCACAGTGAACACTCATGTAACCTAAACCCAGATAAAGAAATAAAATGTTAGCAGCACCCCAGAAAACCCCTTCTAGTCACCTAGGCTGAACATAACCCTGACTCCCAACACTGTAGATTAGCCTGTTTTGGAGCTTTATATAAATGAAATTGTACAGCACATACACTTCCACATCAGGCTTCTTTTAAAAAAATATTTTACTTATTTATTTTAAACAGAGGGGAAAGAGAAAGAGAGGGAAATAAACATCAATGTATGGTTGCCTCTCACGTGCCCCCTACCAGGGACCTGGCCTGTAACGCATGCATGTGCCCTGACTAGGAATCGGTCCAGTAACCCTTTGGTTCACAGGTTGGCACTCAATGCACTGAGCCACACCAGCCAGGACTACATGTCAGGCTTCTTTTGCTTAACATACTGTCAGTGAGATTCATCCATATAGTTGTATTTCGCTGTAGAGTGTTCACTCTCATTGCTGTGCTAATATTCTATAGTGTGCCCATACTGCAATGTATTTATCCACTTGCCTGTTAATAGACATTTGGGTTGTTTCCAATATTGAGCTAATGAGAATAATGTTGTCCTGAGTAGTCTTGTACATGTCTTTTGGTGCATGCATACCTACATTTCTTTGGAATTGCTGGGTCATAAGGTGTGTGGGCATTCAGCTCTAGTAGATAGTGACAAATAGTTTTCCACAGTGGTTGTACCGAATTACATCGGTGACAGCAGTGGATGAGGTCCTGAGTGCTCCACATCCCCACAAATGATCACTAACCCTTTTAATTTAAGAAGGTAGGTGCTTGTGCAGAAGGCTGGCGTCAGCTTGCCTGTGTTTGAATCTCAGTTCTCTTCCTACCTGTAGACTTTCAGCAAAGCCAGTTCCCTAGTCTACAAAATGGGTTGAAAATCATGGGACTGTTAAGATCCCACAGAGCAGTGAGGTTAGGCTCCATAAACATTGGCTATTTGCAGTTAACTCTCACAGTGACCCGGCAGATCACTTCACTCCTCAGAGCCTCAGTCTCTCCTTCTGTAAAATGGTGATAAAAATACTGATACCCACATACACACAGTTGAGAGGATTACCAACAAATGAAATTGTGTGTTAAAGTGTCTATTTTTTTACTGAGATATAATACACATATTATGAAATTAACCCCTTTAAAGTCACTTGTAGTGCGTTCACAAAGTTATGCAACCGTCACACTAATTCTGCATTTCCATCACCCTAAAAGAAACCCCACGCCCTTTAGCAGTGATTCCCCATTTCTCCACACCAACTACTCCCAACTCCCAGCAACTTCTAATGCATTTTCTACCTCTATGTATGTAAAAAGTTCTGAATCTTTGCTTTTCCATTTTTTAACTTTCAAAAAAGTGAAATACCTTGCACTGGGACAGGCACATAATATGCACTTAATAAATGTTATCTGTGTGTGTGTGGATGGATAGATAGAACAACTGAGCAGGTAGATATAGCAGAAACCCATTCATTCAGCAAATACTCATTTGCATATTTGCACTTGAGAGGAAAAGGGTCTGTAGAGAGAAATAGATGTGGTTTTAGCTTTCAGGGAATTCGCCCTCTAGTGGAAAAGAGAGGTATGTGCACCACTCATGGTGAACGCAGAGCCAGATGAAATTAGTTGTATCTGAGCAAGGGTTGTGGAAACTGCGGGAACATGTGGGAAGTGTAGGTGGCACTTCTAGGATGGGTGAGCTTTCCCGACATGGAAGGGCAGTACGGGGGACAGATCCTGAGAACTAGGACTGGGAGAGAGGCAGGGTATAGTGTCAGGCAGGATCAACGGAACAAGCAGGTGTTCACAACCTGATTGGGACCTTGTCCTGCATCTTCATTCATGGTCATGAACAGGACTCATGTGGTAAGAAGATATGAACACAGAACAGTGGGTGACAGAGGCCAAATGGGAAAGGGAGCAAGAAGGTGAGCTGGGTCAGGTCACACAAGCCTGTGGTGTCATCTGGGCAAGAGCACCCTGAAATGTCTGTGCCTGCTGCCAGGTGTGCCAGGCCCCTCATACCACCAGCTGGTTTGGTTTCTCCAGTCGCACTGTGGCTAGAACCATTTTTTACGAGCAGAGAGCTTCAGCCTCATGCATGAAGGGGACTGGACCTCAGAGTCAGACTTGGTTCTGCCCTTTCTTAGCTAGGGAGCAAGAGTATCACCTCTCTGAGCCTGTTTCTTCACCTGTAAAGTGGAGGCAATACTACTTACTGCAGTAGGGCTAGAGACGATGGCTGAGAGTGTTGAACACAGTGCCTGGAACGAGGAGTGCGTACTTCCTTAAATGGCCAAAAACATAGGTTGAGGAAGCTGGCGAAGCACACATTCAAAGCCCAGTATTTAGGGTTTTTTTTGGAGGGGAAATCAGTTACACACACACACACACACACACATAACATTTTAATTGAAGATGTAGTCATGGAAGAAGTCAGAATTCACAGACACCATTGCATGTATTGTGCAGCTTAGTGTTTTGTTTTGAATTATACCAGTAGGGACTGTCTTTTCACTGCTTAGTCCTCCAAAGGTGTTATCAGGTCCTGAGGAGGATGGAGATAAGGTGCAGTGACTGTTGAGGGCTGACTAGTGGCTGGGGAAGTGGAAGGCCATAGGGTAAGGGAGATGACCCATTCTACTGAGACCCAGCTCAGGGGAAAGTCTCTTGAACCAAAGGACATTCAACTGGGAAGATTGTCTCCTGGAGACCGGAAACCTGGGGGAACATGTTGGGGTGAGCTGGGGATGCTGATGGCAGAGGCTTAGAGCCAGAGGTGGTGAAAATTGTAGGACCCTGAAAAATCACCGAATTCAGCTTCCCATTTCATAGGTGGAGAGACGGAGCCCAGGTAAGACAGATTTGCCTAGGGTCATTCGTGGAATTACTGACAGAGCCAGGATCAATTCAGATCTCTGCTTAAGCCAGGACCCCTGAAGCTAGGAGATTCCAAGGGACCCTGCTTTCTATCCCTATCCCACCACAGTGGCCACCAGTCCCTCTTAGCATCATGCCCTTCTCCATGCATTCCCCAAGTCCCTGAGTTCCCTGTGTGAGGGTTCAGAGACCCTGGGACACAGTTCTGCCTCAGGACCCACTGGCCAGGGAAGAAGCCAGATAGGCACATAATGAGTCATGACCCTAAGGGTCAAGTCAAGGAACGTGTATAAAGGACCCATGAACAAAGACAATGGGAGTGGGGGTAGGGGGAGAGAATTGAAAGTGGAAGGTGGGGGCGATGGGTAGGGCAGGGGAGAGTAATGAGGGGCAAATGGGGACAAGTGTAATTGAACAATATTTTTTTTTAAAGAAAGAGTAATGACCCTGTTGGTCTCTGTGCCAAGGATCCCAAAAGGGCCACTGAGGGATGGCTCTCTCTCCAGAGGAGGCAGGCTGAGGTGGGCACCCAAGTCCTCCCAGGATCTGACAGGGATGGACAGGGAGAGTGCACCCTCTACAGGGGACAACAAGCAAGGAGTGGAGGAGAGCAGATGGGGCTCCTGGGAATGTGAGGTGATTGTTTGTCAGGGACAGAGGGTACCCAACAAAAGGACATAGGTGGGTGAAAGAGCCAGTTGGCGAGCAGCCTTGGGTAACAATTTCAGCCAGGCCAGGGACCCCCGGGGCACTGCCATTTGATTGTGGAAGCTGTGTGACCCTACCATGGAAGAAAGCACTGTGTGGGAACCTTTCCCAAGCCTTCAGCCCCCAACTGACTATCTTATTTATGTGACCACATGTAGGCCACATTCTCAGCAAAGCCAAGGGGGGTGAGCATTTGCCTCCAGCCCTCCTGGCCCCCACCAGGGATGGCCCTAGGCAGGAAGTCTGGAAATCTTTTGGACCAGGCTTTGTTGCTCTGCCTCTGCAGATACTTGGGCATTTCCCCACTCCTGTGGACTCCAGTGCCCCAGTGAAGTGGGGCAAGAACCCCACCTCTGAGGATTGTGACAGGTGCCATTGAGGTGGCAGGTGTGAATGCCTCTTACCAAACAGCCTGGTTTGTGTCCTCAGGATGAGAAGAGGGACTTCAGAAACAAGACTGTAAGGCAGACCTCAGGGTAGGTGAAAAGAGGGGCCCTGAGCATATGGCCTGCCTGGGGGATATCCAGGGCGAGGTGAGCAAGGTTCCACCTTGGGAGCCGTCACCCATCACCACTGGTACTGGCTCTGCTTGGCTTCAAAGTATTCACATTCAAAAAACCCTCTGAGGCTCTGTGCAATTTAGTGATGACTATAACCGCAACTGGGGGTCCTGAGACCCTCCAGTGGGCCAGGCCACACTAGACTTCTGAGAGGTGCTTCCAGCTGTGTGGATGACTGCGAGAGGGTGAATGGGAGGCAGGAGATCAGAGAGGGCAGGAGGGTAATTGTTAGGTGAGGGGCTTCATGGGAAGTGCTTCTGAAAGCGGGAACCCCAGGCACTAACGTGCTTTCAAGCTCAGGTGTGCACGACTTAAAATCGAATCCTGAGACATCTTTTCGGCAAAGTAGGGGTCACACCCAAGTCCAAGTGGTCACAGCAGAAGGGACGGCGTTTGGTAACATAGGGACTTAACCCTCTAAAGGGATCCACAGCGCTCCCACGTGATGTTTTATGTTAATTTAAGCCCCGCCCCCGTCTGCTCCCCCGCGCTGAGTACCCGCGGCCCCGCCTCCTCCAGCAACCTACCGGGACCGAGGGGAGGGACGACGCTACTGTGGTCTGTCGGGCCACAGTAGCGGCCCTGCGGCTCCACCAAGCCTAGGCGAGAGGGCAGCAGCGATGGCCACGACCGGGACGCTGGCAGGTCTGGCCGCGGGTTTGCAGGGCCCACGGGTCGGTCCCAGCCCAGACTCGGACTCAGACACAGACTCGGAGGACCCGAGTACCCGCCGCAGCGCCGGCGGGCTGCATCGCTCACAGGTCATCCACAGCGGTCACTTCATGGTGTCGTCGCCGCACAGCGACAGGCTGACCCGGCGGCGGGACCAGAAGGGGCCCGCGGGGTTCTCCGACTTCGGGCCGCGCAGCATCGACCCCACACTTACTCGCCTCTTCGAGTGCATGAGCCTGGCCTACAGGTGAGGGCGGCTCCTGGGCCCGACGGCTTCGGCCCTCCATGGCGGGACCGCGCGCTGGGGCCCCGGACACCCCACCTGCCCCGAACCTTGGTCCCTGGCTGCTCTCCAAAACTATGGGCACATCCTGGATTCCCCCTCCTCCCGCCCCGAGAGTCCTCTGACCCTGGCCCAGCCTGCTGATCCCCAATGGTCCTGCTCACCTTCTGCTTCCCACACTCACGACCATCACTCTCCCCAGGGCGCAGACCGCCTGCCCTCCACCTTGACCTTCGTAGGCCCACCGGGGACCCCTCCCCCTCCCCATTCCTCTGCCCACAAAGATGCCAAGGCATCCCTCGCGCTCTCAGGACCCTAAACCATCCTGTCACACACACCCCTCGCCCCACCTGGGGGCCACTCTATCTGATCACCTGCAGCCTTCCACACCCTCCCCAGCAGCCCCAGCCCACGCTCACTCTATTGCTCACTCTATTTCTGCACCCTCGCGATATGCCTCTTGCCCAACCGTTATCCCGGTTACCCCAATTCGTTGCCAACCTTCGATTGAAACCCAGTCTCTCATCGTGCACCCCCGCCCCCCACCAACTGCCGGGACACCTGTTTTTGACCAGCCAGGTCGAGGGTGGCAGGAGGAGGATTCTCCAGGCGGACCCAGGGGGACACGTCTTGCAGAGCTTCCCAGCCGTGGCCGGGCAGGAGGTGCTGCAGGCTGTGAGGGGCTGGTGCCCGAAAGGCCTGGGCTCGCATACGCCAGTCACTGCGCGAGGCTGGGAGCCTAAGACCTCCTGGGACTCCAGCTTGGTGCACCGCATAGCGCTGCCACCTGGCTCCAGCTCCACGCCGACGTCCCGGGGGAGGGTGAGAACCTGGGTCCTGGCCCATTGCCCTGGAGCAAAGTTCCCCAGAGCTGAGGGGCCCGGATAAATTATCAACGGAAAACCGCAGGGTATGAAGGGGGATCGGCCGGCCTTGATCTTTTCTCTGCAAATATTCCTTTTCCTCCGCGGCACTCCTCCCCTTCAGAGAACTGTTGTCTACAGACTAGCAATTGCTGCCCAGGAGCCGGAACTGGGGTGGGGATTGTGGGGGGAAGTATTCCCCACCCCCAAAAGCGGCAGCCCAGCCACGACCCCATTGGCTGGAGGCATGTAACCTTGGCCCTCAAGCTCTGGCCCCGGGCCCAGGTCATGTTGCAACCTGACCGTCTGAGGCACCAGACCAATGTGGAAAGTTCAAATTCCCAGCCCCTCCACCCCCTGCCCCACCCCCATCACAGACTGCCGGAGCAGGGCATCTAAGGTCCTGGTACACGGAGAACAGGCACCGCACCTCCCCAGGCTCCCTCAGGACCCCCCCATTCCCCCACCCACTCTGAATTTCAGCTTTTCACTACACACCTCTCTACCTGGGCTGGCTAATGCACGCCCCCACCCCCACCCCAGACCATGGGTGTCCAAAAGGGAAGTTTCAGGGGAGGTGGCAAGGTAGGGGACAGAGCAGATTCCAAGAACTGCTCCCACTGAAAGGCTGAGGGGAAGTGGTGTTATCCCAGTCAGGGGCAGCTGGGATGGAGAGCGCTGTGCTTTCTCCCTAAACACCCAGAATATTCGCTCCCTCTGGCCTGCTCCAGGGATGGAGGTAGCTTAGTACTAGAGGAGACTTTGGGTCCTTCCATTTGACAGAGAAAAAAACTGGGGCTCAGACTGGGACAGTGTTTTATCCCCTTTTAAAAAAAGATTTTATTTATTTATTTTCAGAGAAAGGGAGGGAGAAAGAGAGGGAGAGAAACATCAATGTGTGGTTGCCTCTCATGTGCCCCAAGCTGGGGACCTGCCCAGCAGCCCAGGCATGTGCCCTGACTGGGAATCAAACTGGCAACCCTTTGGTTTACAGGCCAGCGTTCAATCCACTGAGCCACACCAGCCAGGGCTCTGTTTTAGCCCTTAAGGCCCCTAATTATAGGGTTCCCTGGAAGGGAGAGGATTGTGGAAGCAATCTCTAGGGTGCCCCAAGGGAGTGAATGGATGGGATAGGACAGCAAGGCAGAGGTACTGGGCAATAGGGAGACAGCACCCTGACCCTTGTCTAGAGGTACTGGGAGGAACTGGCCAGCTTGACACAGAGGACAGCTTGGGGATGCCTGGCCAGCTTTCTGGATCAAAAGGGCAGTGTGGGCAGAGGAAGGACTTCTCTTCTAGGAGGAACTGCATGTTCCATGGTTCTGTGGGTGGAAGCCCCAGGGAGGCAAGTTCTAGAAGTTCCAAGAACACACTTTTCACCGTCAGAGCTGGCCAGAGCTGGCCAGAGCTATAATCAGAGCTCTGGAAAGAACGGCCTCAGGGAAGTAGGGGAGTCAGAGGACCCTGTCAAGGAGACTCTAAGGGAATTGCTACAAGGTAGAGATGTGTGGGGGTAGGAGGAACTGAACTAGCAGTTCTGGGTTATCCCCCTCCCATCCCCAAGACTCAGATTTTCTACTGGTCAGGAGCAGTCCTTGAACCCTGGCCTCAAGGCTTTTCGCTCCAAGGCTTTTTGCTCCTCTCCTTTCCTCCCAGCCAACAGGTCCAGCACCTTTCCTCCTGGGCTTAGACATTGTCACTGTCTCCATTTCCCCTAGCCCTACCTGGCCACAAACACTATAACCTCAGGAAGAGGAAGGGTAGGCAAAGTGGGGGTGGGGCACTGGGTGATCAGAGTGGGTTGGAAGGTTGCTGGGATACAGGCTGGGGCGATAAACTCAGGAGGCTACCTCCCTCCCCATCAAGTGCTACAAAAGAAACTGGCCCAGGAGAGGTGAGAGTGCCCCTCCCCCACCAACTTCTCCAGACAGATGGTGTTTATCTAACTTAGGAGAGAGGGGGCCAGCCAGCAGGCCTGTGCACTTAAGCTATGTACCCTATTTGGGTAATGAAGCCTGGTGTGCCCCGGAGCCTGGAGACCAAAGAGGAGAGGGGACTCAGTGACCTGTGCACCCAAGGGGCTTTAGGAGTCAGAATACCACCCACCCACCTCTTACCTCCAGGATGAGGGAGAGGCCCCGGGAGACAGCAGGTGTAATGTTCTGCAAGACTAAGCCTTGAGGCCTCAGCCTTCTGTGTGAGTAAGGGTTGGCGAAGGTGGGCCAGAGGGGACTGGTATACAGCCCTGCCTGGTAAACCATGAGGAGGGAGGGACAAGCAGGGGTCTAAGACCCTGAACATCCTAACCTCCTAGGTCAGCTCCCTGGAGGAGGCAGACTTGGCCTGTGCCTAGCAGGACCCTGAGGGTCAAGCCCCTCTCTCTTTTTTTTTTTAAGATTTTATTTATTTATTTTTAGAGAGGGAAGGGAAGGAGATAGAGAGAGAGAGAAACATCAATGTGCAGTTGCTGGGGTCATGGCCTGCGACCCAAGCACGCACCCTGATTGGGAATCGAACCTGCGACACTTTGGTTCACAGCCCGCGCTCAATCCACTGAGCTACACCAGTCAGGGAAGCCCTTCTCTTGTGTAGAGAGCCCTTTTAGCTCATGGATTTGATTGACTGCTAGGGTCAGGGTCAGGGTGCTGTCTCCCTATTGCTCACCACTCCACCATCCTAGCTACCTTCCTTTGGGCCCTAATAGTATTGTCTTGGGCACACCCCTGAGAAGGGACACACCTTCCAGCTCAGTGTAGATTGCCATCCCAGAATTCTGAGCTTGGCAGACACCAGAAGGGCAATGAAAACACAGTGACGGACTGCTTGGAGCTTACCTCGGGTGAAGAGGCCTCCTCTCCACCCAGACAAACCTTGCCCATCCCCTGGACCTGAGGAGGCCAGCAAGACTGGCAAAGAAAAAGCCCAAATGAGTCTCTGCCATGTGATCGTGGGCATGCCCCTTTCCCTTCCTCACCCTCAGTTTCCTTCAGTAAGAACTGTATCTCAGAACCCACCCTAGTTGCCTGTGAGGCCACTGGGTGTTATTGTAACGAGGACTAAGCTAATGAATATTTCCCAGCCACTGCCTTAGTTCTGGTAGTAGATTAACAAGCACATCTCACCAAAGAACACAAGGGCCCCTAGTGGGGACCCGGCAGGGTGTTTTAAAGGCCAGACGGTCAGGGACAGGATTTCAGGCAGGTTAGAACGAGGAGCAAGATTTGAGAAGGTCCCTCAAATTGCCCACCACAGAGAGTGCCCAGTGCACAAGAAGGGTGTAGGGCCAGCCCCTGCAGAAACCCCCTTCAACCTTCCCCTTTCTCTGCCACCCCCCTGACCCAGCCCTCTCCCTCTGACAGTGGTAAGCTGGTGTCTCCCAAGTGGAAGAATTTCAAAGGTCTCAAGCTGCTCTGCCGAGACAAGATCCGCCTCAACAATGCCATCTGGAGGGCCTGGTATATCCAGTGTGAGTGGGCACGTGGGCGTGCCCAGCGGAAGGGCTGCAGTGGGGTGGGGGGATGGAGGGTGGCTGCCCAGGAATCCCCAGCTAGCACCAACAGAGTGCTTTGGGGGAGACCAAGCCTCCAGCATCAGCACCCAGAAGGCTTCTGACCCCCAGAAAGTCTTGGGGAATGTGTCTCTAAGAGTGGTCTCACTCTTGGGAGTCCTACAGTGGGCGGAGATTTGGTGGGCAGTTCAAGGCTCATTCTGCATCCCATTGGTGTTAGAAAGAGGTGTTAGACACTATGTGGGTCAATCCCATCACTTTGCAAATGGGGAAACTGAGGACCCTGCGTGGGTCTCTTCCAGCCTTTCATTAAAGTACTTACTGAACCCCCACCAAGTGCCCCCAGTGGAATTTCGCAGGAGGGAGCCCGGAGAGGCCATGCGGTAGAGTGGAAGGGACTCCAGGCTCGGAGTACGCAGAGCTGGTTTCCCACCCTGTTTCTGCCCCTTGCTGGCTGTGCAATGGCAGGCAAGTTGTCTAACCTCTCTAAACCTATTTCCTCAACTATAGATGAGGCCAATAGTCCTACTTTTCAGGACTGATGTGGAAATAACGGGTATGAATAGGTTGGCGCAAAGTGCTCAGTGAATGACAGTTGAATCTGAGGTACCCTTGAGAAAGTCATGGTCATTGATTTGGGGACACAAGACCTCCCCACCTTACCCCCTGGCAAGGCAGCAGAGGCTGAGAGGCGTCAGACTAGCTGGCCCTGTGTAGGGACCTTGTCAAGCTCAGTTAGGTCCTGCCATGATCAAAGGCTACCCGGAAACAGATGGTCGGGGGACCACACACGGTGTTCTCTGCATTGGCCCCACTAGATTACACCTAGGCAGAGAGACGGAGTGTTTTTGGTTTCTATTCACTTATGTGTCTAGCACTTTCATAAATCATCTTACTTGAGGCTTCCTAGCAACCTTGGGAAATAGGTATTATTACCCTCATTTTATACATGAGCAAGTGAGACCCAGAAGGCAAGTGACTTGCTTAGGGCCACAGAGCATAAAAGGAGCAGAGCTGTGGCTGGAAAGTCCTGGGCTCTCCAACTCTGGACCCAGTGCTCCTTTCACTGAACCCTGCTGGCTGGCTCCTGGTCCTCATCTGGGAACTGGCCTGCCGGAGCAGGGAAGCTGGTGGGCTGGGGGAGTCAGTGTCAATGTCTGTCTCCTCCTCCCTACATAGCTGGTCAGGATGCAAACCCAGGGCGCTCACCCAAGACAGACCTCGGTCTCCAGCTATTGTGCAAGCTGCTGGAAGGACCCCAGGTTCTGAGTCAGGCAAAGATGGGTTTGAGTCAAATTCTAGTATGCCCTGGCTATGTGGACTTCCAGGCTCCCCTAGCCAAAGCTTGTTCATCGGTACATTGGGCACAATAATAGGTCCCACTGCTGAGGTCTACTGTGAGTTTTCAGTGTGATCCCATCTCCGCACCAGGCAGACACACACAAGGGCTCGCTGAGGGTGGGCCCTGGGGTCTGTCACTGCTATTGTGATAACACCAAGAGCATGGGCAAGCAGAGAACAAATGTCGGCTCCTCCTCCCTGAGCACCCAAGGTTTGGATGTGAGCTTCAGAAAGGGGGCGTGGGGGAGAAGAGAAAGAGGGGTGGTGACTGCTGGAGGGCCACCTGGCTCATCCCCACCTCACCCCCCACCTGCCACTCTTCTGCAGGCTCCTGGCCTCCAGAACTCCCTTTTTCCCCCAGATCAGCTCAATTTCCTCTGATTGCCCGAGCACTGTGCCCCTTTCATGGGCAGGCTCTCCTCCTGATACTAGCACTTGTCGTGTGTGTGTTTTCCTCATTTTGACCCAGAGTCATCCGTGGATTCTGTCCCAGCGTCTACCCCAGGGTAGGTGCGAGGGGCTAGGTTGCTGCATGAATGGATGGATTTCTCATGGTTAAATAAAGCCTGCCCTTTTGTGGAGAGCACAGTGCCCCTGGGTGGGGGAAGGGCAAGTTGGCCAGGCCCCTGGGCAGACTTACTCTTTCCCTGTGCTCATTTCCTCATCTGGAAAGCCAGGCAGATGCTCTTTGAGACCCTTAACCCTGCAGGAGTCCACGCACCTAAGGGCCTATCTTTTTGTTTTCAGTCCAAGCTGGGCTCAGCAACCCTCCCCCGTCTCACAGGGATCATTTTGGAGAATGACGTGTAGGGCAGAACTTTGGAAATGATGTTGGAGTCCCAAGAAATGTCATGTTTGGGTAGTCCTGCTCCTCTGTGTCAGTTGTCCCAGAGGAAGTCTGCTGAGGGCTCAGCAGGATGGGCCCCCATGGGCACCCCTGAAGTCCTTTTTGTCAAGACTGCCAGAAAAAGTCACTGCCCAGGGCTTTGAAGACCTGCTGTGTGCCAAGCTCTGTGCCTAGGCAGGGATTCTGGGCAACAGGGCACAATTCCCACTTTCACTCCCTGTGGGGAGGCCAGCATGCAGAAAAATGGTCAAGGCAGGTGGAGATAGAGGCAGACGTGACCAGGGGGTTTCAGAGGAGGGAAGGCTTCTGGAAGAGAAGCTGCTCTGGGCTCTCTTGGCAGGTTGGCAGGTGAGCACGAGGCAGAAAAAAACGAGAGGGTGGGATGTGTGGGGGAGCTGTTGGCTTCGGGGTGGGTCGTATGGAGGAGACGGAAAGGCAGGAGAAGCATGGGACTAGTCGTGGAGGGATGGAAAGCCAGGCTCGAGGATGCGGGCTTTGTGGTGGAGGTTTAGGGAGCCCTGGAGGGATTCCAGCCTGAACTGTGCTGTAGGAAGAAATGACCTGGCTGCAGCGGGAAGGTAGGTGGGCTGGAGAGTGTGAAGCTGGGGTCAGAGAGGTCAAGGTGAGAAATGACTCCAGACTAGGAAATGACAGTGAGAATACAAAGGGGAGGGGACACTGGAAGAAAGGTCATACATCCTTGGGGTTAAGATGGTTAGTCCGAGGATTAGACAGGAATCTGGGAATCAGTGGGAGTTTTAGTGCCTGGGAGGCAGTGCTAGCAGCCCAAAGGAGGTGCCAGCTGGGGAGGGAATTTCCCAAGCACCCGAGAGTGGCAAGTTTTGGGACATCCTAGTGGAGGGTCCATAGGCAACTGGGAAGTGGGTCTGAAGCTGGAAAGGGGCAGGGTGAGAGTGGGTGGGGGATAGGCGTGGGGACAGGTGCTGAGTGACAGGAGGTGAAGATGAGATTGGGAGGTGTACAGGTGGAGGTGGCAAGTGACAACCCTTCTGGAGTTTGGAAGGAAAGCCAAGGGCAGAGCAAAAGGGTTAGCTTGTTGGGTAGCATAGGGAAGGGGTAGTTTTGGGAGGTAAAGGAAAACCTGGAATGTGTATACAGGCACAAAGGAAAGAGCCTGGAGAGAGATCAGGATTAGAGACAGGGAAGGGAGTAGAGGAGGTGGAAAAAGCACTCAGGTAGGTGGCCTGGAGTGGACAAGGCATGGTTCTCTGACATCAGAATGGGCAGTGCCAAGAAGCCTGAGGCAGAGGACCAAGGGCTCCAGGCCATTGGCCTGCCAGCCTAACCAGGATGTTCTTGGGGCTGCTCACTCCCTGTGGTCCTGATCCCATTCAGCAAGCATTGCTTTCACAACTATTAGACTGGGTTACTTTCACAGGGTTGCACAGAAGAGGAAGATTTGATAGCACTAGAGAAGGTGGGAAGACTTCCTGGAGGAGGTGGCACTTAATCTGAGCATTGAAGGCCAGGCAGAATTCCATAGGGTGACACAAGTTCCAGTTCCCTTGGGGTGAAAGAAGAGGGACCTAGGCACTCCTGACCTGGCCCCCTTCTTTCAGATGTGGAGAAGAGGAAGAGCCCTGTGTGTGGCTTCGTGACCCCCCTGCAGGGGCCTGAGGCTGATGAGCACCGGAAACCGGAGGTAGCTGAGACTCAGGGAACCACCGTCCACCTGCCTCCCCACCAAACCCGACCCCTCGCTCCAGTCTCGCTCCGCAATGAGCTGGAGGGCCCGGCCCAGATTGGGACTGAGTGAGGGGTGAAGTCAGTGCTACCCTTCGCACTGAGCCTCCTCCCCGCCTTCCGCAGGCTGTAGTCCTGGAAGGAAATTACTGGAAGCGGCGCATCGAGGTGGTGATGCGCGAGTACCACAAGTGGCGCATCTACTACAAGAAACGGGTCAGTGGGGGCCCCAGGGAACGCCCCAGACCATTCTCCCTGCCGGTGCTTGGCTCTTTGAAGACCCGTAGAGGAGCTTTCCCAACCTCCGACTCCGCCCTCCTTTAAGACCCAGGCTGACTGCGCCACCGTGTGGCTATTCGCACAGTCCCCTTACTTCCCAGGGCGGAGGAGCTCCTTAAGGGAAGTGGGAGATCCTGTTGATTTGGGGGAGCTTGTGAGTAGGGGAGACCTTGGAGGGGCATGATAGAGGAGGGGCAAAGAATCCAGTGTTCACGTCTCTGTGTTCCTGCAGCTCCGTAAGTCCAGCAAGGAAGGGGATCTCCTGGCCCCAAAGCAGGTGAGTGCTCCCTGGAGCCAGAAAATGGACAGCTTCCCTCTGCGAGCGAAGCAGTGGTGAAGGGGGCAGGATGTGAAGGCGGGGCACGAGGGGAGTGGGCATGGCCCCCATCCTCTGGTTTATTAATTGAGCCCTTCTCCCCTTGGAGCAGTGGTGGGAAGACCCTAAGCCTTTTGCTTGACTGAGCAAGTGGTGGGGAGTCAAGGAGGAATAAAGGGTCCTAAAAACTAGGGCCCCTGGCAGGAAAAAGTATAGAAGGCAAGAGGAGTGCTTGTATCTCCTCAGTACCCCTCCTGGTCTACCTCCTGTGAGTAGTTGTGAGAGGCCAACGGGGTGACCCTAGCCTTCCAGGCAGCAGACTGCGTCTACCAGAGAGCGGCGGGGAGGGACTGCAAAGGGAGGCCCTCTGGCAGGTTGCCACTTCATCCCCCAGGCAGGGGGTGATATGGAAGGGCCAGGGCAGTGGGCCACTCCTGTGCCCCCAGTCTGAGGAGAAGCAGGAGCAGCGGAACCCTCGGGCTGCCACTGCCGCCTCTGTCTCCCTAGACGGAGGGGGAGTGGCAGCCACCGGAGCGATGGTGTGAGCAGCTCTTCTCCAGCGTGGTGCCCGTGCTGCTGGGGGGACCGGCGGAGGAGCCTGGCGGGCGGCAGCTGCTGGATCTCGGTTCCTTTTTGTCCGACATCTCCGACACGCTCTTCACCATGACCCAGCCCAGCTCCACGCCCCTGCAGCTGCCGCCCGAGGACGGTGAGGCCTGTGCCCAGCAAAGGAGGCCTGTGAGAATCAGGCAGCGAAGGGAGGGTGGCCCGGGACAGGGACACCCATTCCACCTTCCTACTGCTCCTGACGTCACTGCTGCCCCCTCCAGCTTACGTTGGCAATGCTGACATGATCCAGCCGGAACTGACACCTCTGCAGCCCAGCCTGGATGACTTCATGGAGATCTCAGGTGGGGCAGGCCCCGCCCCTGGGGTGGACGGGCAGGGTCAGTGTGAGGAGAGCCCCATGTTGACCTCAGGCCAGCTCCGCGGAAGAGCGGATGGTCTGGGTGACTTCTGGGGGATTTCCCTGACGTCCCTTTGTATGGCCTTGGGATGAAGTTGGTGTGGCCTCCGGTGAGAGCAGGGCCAGGCCCAGTAGCTGGGCCGGGGATGGGGGACCAGAGTCATCGAAGCTTTAGACTCTGGGAGCTCCCAGGAAAGCAGCGGATGCTGGCACTCTCTAAGGGGGCAGAGGGACTGTGATTTGTTTGCATTTATTTACTTATAGAATTCATTTTAAAACTTTATTAAATAACACTTCAAACATACAACGAGAGAGAGAGTTCAACGAACCCTCACGTACTGTACCCATGGTGATGTACCCATCACCAACTTCAATATTTATCAACTCTTGGCCAGTCTTGTTCTATCTAGACACCACCCATTTCTCCTCTCCTATTTTATTTTTAAGAAAATCCCAGGAATTATATCTAGTAAAGCATTTTTAGTATGTTTCCCTACCTCTCTCTCCTGACCGCAGGGCCACCAGGTCACAGGAGTAAGTCCTTCCAGAGATGCTCATGTCTGTGTAAAATGAGCACATGTGGACAAATGTCTATTGTGGTTTTTTTTCTACGGTAGACGTCCCCACGTTGCTTTATTCACATAGCTGTAGATCTTGAAGACTGCCCCTGATATTCACAGACTTAGGGGACTTCATAGCCATTCTAGGGATCAGGTAGACATCGAGGCTCAGCCAAGGCAGAGGGGCAGAAAAGGGTTCCTGGGATAAAGGCTTAGTTTCCGTGACCCATGCACTCCTTCCCCACAGGGTCCTGGCCCTGTCATTCAAGAGGTGGAGGCCTATGGGGCGGGGACTAGGGAATGAGGAACCACCCCCACCCCTGTCTCAGCCCTGGACAGGGGTGGGGGCTGAGGGGGCAGAAGTGTTGATGGCAGTGCCCTGGGAGCAGACCAGCCTGGGAGGGCCGAGGCCCTGCCTGGGCACACAGAACCCTGCCACAGGTAGGAGCTCAACCACCCCCACTCCGGGATCTGGGCAAAACCTGGGGCTAGGAAGTGACTTCTCTCAGACCAGGGTGACTGCTGGGGTGGGGGTCAAGTGTGGGCAACCTGTTGTAGGGGGTGGCATGCAGAAGAGATGGTTAGTGTGGTCCCTGTAGTGCTCCATGCACTTGGAGGGCAGGGAGCACTAGAGCTACTTGGGCTGCCTCTTTGATTTTCCCTAAGAGCTCCTCACTTGAAAGGAAACCCAGTGAGGGGGCTGGAGAGGGCAGGGTTCAGTGAGAGCTAAGGGGCTTGGTGAGGGGTGCTCAAAGAAGGGGAGGGAGCCTGGGTAAGAGAAGGGCTCCGGGAGAGGATGGCAGGTCGGTGGAGGGAACAGAGACTAGGAGAGACTCAGTGGGTGGCTACGGCTAGAAAGCAGCGTCTCTCAAGACCGGGTGGAGACATGTCCACAGTCTCAGATAAGGGGACAGTGGTGACTCAGTGATGAGCTGGACTGGCTGCTCCATAAGGCCTGCCAAGCCCTGGGAGACAGCAATAGCAGTGCACAGGGAGCTGCTCTGTGGCCCTCAGCATCCTGGGACCAGACCCAGGATGAGGCTGTTTCCAGAGCCCAGGCTTCAAGGGGCCTCGTGAGGAGACCCACGGTCCCTAGGGGCTGGAGAATGAAGGCTCAGTAACTGCTCACCCTCTGCCACCCAGTCCCTTTATTAAAAAGAGGCAGCAGGACAGCAAGAAGATCCCTTGTGACTGTGTGGCTGAAAAAACACACACAGGCGTGGGCACAGGGCAGGTATGCACTCGCCCAGCAGCTCACATCAGGGCAGGTGAACACAGACCTAGAGCCACAGACAGTGGGACAGACAGGGAGACAGACAGACGGACGCTGCTAGAGACCACACACTGACAGGCAGAGTTGGCTGCCCAGTGACATGTGAGCCTCAGAGTCACATAAGATGCACACGTAGGTATGACCCCCGTCAGGCTCAAGGTTTGGTGTGGTCTTTTCTGTCCCACTCCTGGGTCTCCTTCGAGGGGGCCCTCCAGGGAGAGGCCTCACCAGCTCCATTGGCTGGAGGTCTGGGGCCCATCAAGGCTCATTGGTTTGGGTCTGACCAGACTAGGAGGCCTTGGGAGCTGGTACAGACTGAAGGCTGGTCAGGGTCAGAGAAAGGTGCCCGGAAGGGAGCGGGCGGGCGGGTGGCGCCCAGGCCCGGGATGTGGTCAGGCCACGGGCAGCTGCTTCCCAAAACCAGAATAGCCCGGGGTTTACACAATCTGTACCTCAAACAAGCTGGCTGCCTCCTCCCCACCAACTCTTCCCAGCTTTCCAGAAGCCCCTCGCTCCAGCCTCACTCTGAGCCCATCCTCTGACCCCTGCTATGATCCCCTTAGCCCCTTCACCCCACTCCTGGATTCTACCACTGAGGCCCTGCTTGTTGGCCTTCCTGCAAACCACCTTGTCCCACAGACGCACTGACCGCCTGACCCCTCTCACCCCTAACTCACCTCCTGAACTCTTGTCACCCTGGGGCTCCTCCCTTGGACCTCACCCCTTTCCCTCTCTGGCATACTCTATTACCCTCCCCCACTTCTAGGTCCCCAGCAGGGCTGGTGACAGCAGTAGACAAGGGGAGGGCCCAGGCCTGGGGATGGGAATGGGGGACCTCGTGAGCCAAGTGTGGGGCTCAGTGGGGGGGCTACTTCTAGAGTCCTACCCACACCCCTACACAGTCCCCTGCTGTCTCCCACCCAGGCCCATCCCACCCGAGCCCATGTCGCTGCTTCCCCTGAGTGAGACAGAAACTCCCAGTTTCACAATCTTCTGTGGAAGCCCCCCCTCCCCAACCCAGCCTGGGGACAGGGCATGAGGCCCGCTCTCCTCCCACAGCTTCCAGCCATGGCCTTCGCCCTAACTGCTGCCACTCTGTATGTCTGAATTACAGATTTCTTCACCAGCTACCGCCCCCCACAGACAGCCACGCCTTCAAACTTCCTGGAGCCCCCCAGCTTCAGTCCCACGGCTGACTCCCTTTTCAACAGTGGGATCCTGGGCTCAGAGGTGCTCCCTGCCTCCTCGGGCGTGACCCACCTCTCAGAGCATCACCACCTGCAGGTGAACTCCCCCCACCCCACCCACCTCACCTGTCCATTTCCAGGAGGTATTCTGGGTACTTTCTGGGTGCCCAGTCCTGTGCTTGCTTGGCCCACCGAGTGAGACCGGAGGGGGAGAAAGACCCCTGAAGGATGAGAGTCATCTGGGGAGGAAAGACCCTCATGAAGCAGAACTCACAAGATGGCTACGGGGGAGTTAGGCTGAGGGCAGGTAGAACAGGGAGCAGCACTGCCAAGGACTGGGCTGCTTGTAGAATGCTTCCTGGAGGAGGGGGAGTTCTGGGCTTTAGTGTACAGGTCGGGTTTGGACCGAAGGGACCAGTAGAGACCCAGTCAGGTGAGAGAAGCTCAGACGAGTGCATGGAGCCAGCAAACTGAGCGTGTGTGTTTAGAAAACACCAAATCTACCATTTTAGCTCAAGAACTCCCAGACCCAATTCGGACATTGTCTCCCTGCTGCTGGGCTAGGTGCTTTTCCCTCCACCAGCAGACTTTTCAGGCACTATTGCAGTTATTGTTGAGGGGTCTCTCTGCTGGAGTAGAAAGTGAGCTCCTTGCTGGAAGGGCTATGTTTTGCTCACCGCTGCGTCTTCCATACTTAGCACTGTTCAAACACACCAACAGCACTGGGTAAATGATTGCCCCATGACTGAGCAAGTGAATGAATGAATGAGTGGATGGATAGATGGGTATGCTGGTGGATGGACAGATGAGTTGTAGATGGGGCTAGATGCTTAAGTGAGTTGATGTATATACAGGTGGGTGAGTGCCTGGCTGGCTGGATGAATGGGCTGATGAATGAATTTGTAGATGAATGAGTAGTTTGGTGGATCAACAAATGGGCTAGTGGGTGGATAAGCGGCTGGTGAATGTATGGTGGATAAATGAAGGAAGTACAGATAACTGGATGGGTTGGTGAATGGGTTAGTACTTGGTGGACTGGTAGAAAAATGGATGAACTAGCTCACAGGTGAGAGAATAAACAGATATGTGGATGGATGGATGGATGGACGGATGGATGGATGGATTAATTCCTTGGTGAATAAAAGAGTGTGCAGGAAGATTAATACTCTTTCTCATGACTAATTTGTGCATCAGTGTGCTCCACTGTCTCCCCTTATTAGATTATAATTTTCCTGGTGTGTGTGCTGAAGGGCAGGGACTGTTTCTCTTATCTCCCCCAGTGCCCAGTCCAGAGCTCAGCCAGGGCAGGGGGCTGCCTGGGTGGCTATAAAGGCAAGTTTTCTCCCCTGCTCTCTGTTCCCTCAACCAGGCTTGGAGCAGCTGCCCTGGCTCCCTGGACTCCAGTGCCTTCCTGAGCTCTGATTTCCTCCTTTCTGAAGACCCCAAGCCTAAGTTCCCACCCCATCCCCCACCCCCACCCCTCCTCCAGTACCCTGCCCCTGCTAAAGGGCCTGGCCTTGAGCCCTGTGCCCTCCCCCTCTTCCCTTCCATGGCTCTGCCCCCTGCTGTGCTGCAAGAAGAAACTCTCTTCCCTCCCAGATCCTCCTTCCCTACTGTTCCCCCTGTATCAGGAGTGCCCCCACTGCCTGCTCCCACGACATTCCCTTCCACCCGACAGTCTGGCCCAGGCCTTGCCCCCGCCGCCTTCCCCATGGACCTTCTATCCCCCGAGTATCCAGAGTCCCCATTTGGGCCTCACTTCACAGTGCCCCAAGATGTGCAACCCAGAGGCAAGCCGCCCACCCCACCTCCTAGGGGGCGGAAGCCCAGCCCTCCTACCTTGGCCCCTGGCACTGCTGGGGGCAACAGCTCCTGCCTCACACAGCTGCTCACAGCAGGTGAGCTAAGAGGGGCAGGGCTGACAGAGGGAGAGATGGGAAGCAAATGCGGAAGTGGGAAGCCTATGGGTGCAGAGGGTAAAGGTTAAGGGGCAGGCTCAGCTGGGGGGCAGGGTGGTGAGGAATTTAGGAATTCCTAAATTCCTCACCACCTCGGGTCCTGAACCCGGAACGGGATGTGGGCTACTAGGAGTGGAGAGATGGGATCTTGGGAGATGACCCCAGAGGCCCTCACAGTCTGCCTGTGCACAGCCAAGCCTGAGCAAGCCCTGAAGCCACCTCTTGTATCCGGCGCCCTCCTGCGGCTCCCAGAATCCCCGGTAAGATGGTGTGCAATGGGAGTGGGGGGTAGCCTCAGAGCTTCACCCCAACTCTCCACCCTTCTCCACCCCAGCAGGAGACGGTCCCTGAATTCCCCTGCACCTTCTTTCCCCTGACTCCGGCCCCCACACCACCCCGGCCACCTCTGGGCCAAGCCACACTGGCCCCTCCCAGGCCCCTGGTTGTCCCCAAAGTAGAGCGGCTGTCACCCCCAGCACCCATCGGTAAAGAGGGGTTGCAGGGATTGGAGGACACTAGAGGTTGGAGGGAGGGGAAAGAAGAGGGGGGTTGATGTCTGGGGCCAGGATGAGAGGGACAGGTCAATGGGACCCTCTCCCCTATGTTGGTCTGTCTGTGGGTCTGTCTGTCTGCCACAGGTAGCGAGCGGCGAGTGTCTGGGGAGCTCGACCCCACCCTGGGCCCAGGGACTCCGAGAGTCCAAGTCTCTACTTCTCAATCCGTCCTGAGCAGGGGTCGTCCAGAAAACAAGGTGGCACTATCCCAGCACCCTGATATCTCTTTGCTACCCCTAAGCACTCCCACACTCCTTCCTAGGCTCACCCCACTTTCTACACCCCCAAGACTGAGAACCGGCGCATCACACACATCTCTGCGGAACAGAAGCGGCGCTTCAATATCAAGTTGGGGTTTGACACCCTGCATGGGCTGGTGAGCACGCTCAGCACCCAGCCCAGCCTCAAGGTGAGCCCCCAACCCAGGCTGGCACCCCCAAAGCCACAGGGCCCTTCTTGGACCCTCTACCTAAGACTAAATCCCAGGACCCGCCAGATACCCAGTGCCTCTTCCCACCCCTGAGTGTCTCAGTGGGTCCCAGCACCTGAGCCCACACTGGCAATGCCCACAGGTCAGCAAAGCCACGACCCTGCAGAAGACAGCTGAGTACATCACCATGCTGCAGCAGGAGCGGGCAGCCTTGCAGGAGGAGGCCCAGCAGCTACGGGACCAGATTGAGGAGCTCAATGCTGCCATTAAGTAGGCAGGGACCTGCAGGTGCTGGGGCAAGGGAGGCCTCTTGCCTGACTCAACCCCTGACCCTCCCATGTCCCCAGCCTGTGCCAGCAGCAGCTGCCGGCTACTGGGGTGCCCATCACACACCAGCGTTTTGACCAGATGCGAGACATGTTTGATGATTATGTCCGGACCCGGACACTGCAAAACTGGAAGTTCTGGGTAGTATCCTCACTTGGCCAGCGGCAGGGTGAGTGCTGCAGCCAGACCGGCTTGTGCCTGGCTGCAGGCTCAGTTTCACAGGCCAGGCAGGGTTTCAGAGCTGCTCTCAGGGGAAGGGACTCCAGTTCTACTCGCTCCTTCCAGGCCTCAGTATCTTGGCCAGAAGTGTTGCCAGTGATGGGCTGGACACAGAGGGAAACTGAGAAAGGGGCCTCTGGGTAGGGGAACCATAGCCTCACCTACAGAAAATCCCAGGGGCAGTTTGGGACCTAAACTGTAAGTGGCATGTGTGGGCTGGGCCCTGGGGAAGACATGGGATCACTCACCCCCTCACCTGGTCAAGCTCTGGACTGAGCCGTGGCAGGAAGCCCAGGGATGGGGGATGGCCCAGCTCAGAAGGGCGTGGAGGAGCTGGGGGAGGGGGCTGAGTGCCGCAGGATTGGAGGGAGGGTGGCTGCAGTGGGGGTCCTTGGAGTTGAAGGTTTCACAGTCGCCAGGCCTTTTCCCTGGTTGGGCCAGATGCCAGGGTTACATGTGAGGTGGGTGAGAATACTGGCTGGTCAACAGTCCTGCTCCTTGACCTGGGCCAGTTCAGCATCCTCATCCGGCCTCTGTTTGAATCCTTCAATGGAATGGTGTCCACGGCAAGTTTGCAAAGCCTTCGTCAGACCTCGTTGGCCTGGCTGGATCAACACTGCTCCCTGCCTGCTCTCCGGCCAAGTACGTGAGCCAGCTGCCTGCCCAGCGGGATGTCTAGGGCTCAGGGCAGAGGGTTGCAATCTGCTCAGACTCCAGGTTCAGCCTGCCTTCAAAATAGCCTCGGGTACTGGCCATCCCACCATGCTCCAGGATACCTACAGACAGCCATGCGAACTAGCATCTCTCCCTACCCCTTTGTCTTTAGCATCCAAGGGCAGGGCCCTGACCCCAAGAGGTATCTCTCTCTCTCTTTTCTTAGCTGTCCTGAACTCCCTCCGCCAGCTGAGCACATCTACCAGCATCCTGACGGACCCAGGCTGTATAGCTGAGCAAGCCACGCGGGCGGTTACAGAGGGCACCCCTGGCAAACCGCTATAGTGCTGACCAGACCCCGCCTTCACTCAGCTGCCTTGGGACTATGTTCCTTGTGCATAGGTTCTCCCTCCTGCCCCAGGCCCTGGCTGTCCTGTTTCCTGAGAGTGAAGCAGGACCCTAGCCTCTGCCCTTCCTCCTGGAAGCTGGGAAGAACTGAGTTCCAGTCTCTGCTCTGCCAGTAACTCACACTGTGACCTAGGGTACTCATGGTCCCTCTTTGCACCTCCATTTTCCAGTATGCAAAAATGGGGTGGGGAAGCTTCAGCCAGAAGATGATCCTAAGACCTCAGCAGCTGTGACACTTGGGGGTCTAAACTGGCAACTCAGGGAGCTTGAAGGAGGGAACAGGACAATCCTGTTTCCCTGTCACTCCTGCCTATTCCCCAACAGGGAGGGCGCAGGACTCTGTTTCTGAACAGAGTAACAAGAGAGGAGGTTCCACCTCTCTGTTCCTTCACTGGTAACCTGGGGGGCTGCAGGCCTGGGTAGAGGAAGCCAAGTTATGATCCCAGGAGGACACACAGCAGGGGGGTGGCCAAACCAAAGCAGGCATCTTGTATGTGTGTATGGATGCATGTGTGCGGGTTTTGTAAAGAATTCTTGACCAATAAAAATTAAAACTGTCGGGGACTGTCAGCGTATCTTACTCTGGGATGGAGAGTCGCTTGGCAGTGGGCGGTGGCCTTGAAAGGACCTTAGCTTTTCCTCTGAGCTGGGAAGCCACTGGAGGGTTTTGACTAGAGGTGGGACAAGATCAGATGTTAACTTGTGAACAGGATCCCTCTGGGTGCTGAGTTAAGAACAGGCCGCTGTGGGGCAATGGTGGGAGCAGGGCAGCCAGATTTAGACTGTTGCTGTCATCCAAGCGAGTGATGACACACATCCTGGAAATCCTCCCTCCGTGGCCAGGAGAGGGTTCAGAGAAGCTCACCACTTTCCACATTGGAAGAGGGCAGAGCTAGTGAACCAAGGAGCAAAAGTGCAGGGCCATTCGTCGGAACCACCCAGGAGAACGTGGTGCTGCAGGGGGTAGTGACGTCCCCACTGTGCAAAACGTGCAAGCAGACCGGGTGGCCGCTTGGTTGGGTTGTCTCAAAAGGAACTGATACTTCAGATGGAGTTGAGGTAAAATACTTCATTGATCCTTTCATTGATCCATTTAGCAAATACTCCCTGAGTGCCGACTATGAACCAGGCGATTGTCTTGGCTCTTGGGATTCTGTTCACAGCTGCACCCCTCTCCTCGCAGAGCTGGCAAGTCTGAGGCCTCTCACTTCTGGAAGCACTTGCAGGATATAAACACAGTCTTCCGTGAGCTTTGTCCTTTCCTCATTCGTGTAGAATAATAACAATAACTGTGCATCGATCCAGTGTTTACTACTGCCAGGCACTATTCTAAGTGCTTTATGTATATTAACTCGCTTAATCCCTACAATACATACCTTTACAGGCCTTTTGTGAGGATTTCAAAGCAAATATAAGCCCTGGCCTGACAGCCCAGTTAGAGCATCGTCCCAATACACCAAGGTTGAGGGTTTGATCCCCAGTCAGGGCACATACAAGAATCAACCAGTGAATGCATAAGTAAGTGGAACAACAAATCTCTCTCTCTCCCCTTCCCTCTGTCTCTTCCTCTTTCCCTTCCTCTCTCTAAAATTAATTAAAAAATTATTTAAAGTCCTGGCTGGTGTGGCTCAGTGGATTGAGTGCTGGCCTGCGAAACAAAAGGTTGCTGGTTTGATTCCCAGTCAGGGTACATGCCTGTGTTGCAGGCCATATCCCCAGTATGGGGTGTGCTAGAGGCAACCACACACTGATGTTTCTCTCCCTCTCTTTCTCCCTCCCTTCCCCACTGTCTAAAAATAAATAAAGAAAATCTTTTTAAAAAGTTATTTTTAAAGAGTAAATATAGGGTCCAGCACAAATAACACCCCCCTTTTTTTTTTACAAAATCATAAGCATGTATTTCTGTAACATAACAATATCACACTCAAGCACACCATATGACATTTTAGGTGAAATGTTCAAGTTAAAACTATAAATTATTACACCCATATTATTACCCTACCAACCACACTTACGCAGGCCTTAACTGCTGCTGGTCCCTGTATATATGAAGCACAACAGTGCCGAGCAAAGAACACTACATATGTCAGGGTTATCATTATTTTTCTTAAAGATTTTATTTATTTATATTTAGACAAAGAGGAAGGGAGGAAGAGAGGGAGGGAAACATCAATGTGTGGTTGCTTCTCACACACCCCTCCCTGACTGGGGATCTGGCCCACAACACAGGCATGTGCCCTGACTGGGAATCGAACCAGTGATCCTTTTGTTCACAGGCCAGAACTCAATCCACTGAGCCACATCAGCCAGGGAAGGGTTATCATTATTATCATCCCCATTTTACAGATGAAAAATTGAGGCACAGAGAGGTTAACTAGCCTCAGGTTGTATGCTTCACGAGGTGCTCACCCAGAGTGTCTGACTCTAGTCTCTGCTTTAGCCACTTCTCTTTGCTGTGCGATGACAGGTGCACCCAGCCTGTAAATGCTATTCGCTGCTGCGGACCACAGTTTGAAGTGGCTCCTTGAAAGGTAAAATCCTGGCAGTTTGCACTATGTTGTTTTCACCCACTCATAACCCACCAGGAAGATCTCCATAAGACACCCCCTTGATTCTGTGTTCCCTTCTAGATGCCACCCTCCTTTAAGAGAGAGTTGTCTGCTCTCCCTTCTCCCCTCCCACTTACCCCCAGCTGCCTGCCTTTGGGCCCCTCCTCCCACCTTCCACCCCAGCCTCACTCCTGCACTGGCTCCTTCAGCCAGGCCCCTTGACTCCCTCATGGCCAAACCCAATGACCACTCTGCATGCCCTTCTTGTCTTTCCCTGGGCCCTCGGACCATCTTCCTGAACCCCTCTTTTGAATCCAAAATTTTTGCCAGCCTCTCCTTCCTCTCGCCTGACAGTGCCTTCCTGCTGCCAGAGCTGCCTCCCCCTCCCACCCCTTTCCCTGGCCCTTTTCCTTCTCACTCTGAAAAGTTCCAGGTGATGCCATACCTTCTGCTTCTCTCCTGAGAACCCCCCACCCTTTATCTGTCTTGCTGTTCCCCCAGAGCTACATAAACACATATTTGATTGCTACCCTGACCCCTCCCTCTGAAAGTTCCACAGCTCCCTTAACGTTGAAGGCGCCAAAACAGAACTCATCATTCCTGAGATTGTGCCTCATGGTCTTCCCCCTCAAGTTTGGTCCTCTCCATGTGCTCTACATCCCCAGGAAAGGTGCCACCATTCAGACGCTTGAGCAAACTGCTTCCATCCTTGGCTCCTCCTCCCCACTCCCCACTACTTTATGGTATCTCTTACCAAGGCCTGGCCAGTTGATGTGGTAAGCATCCATCTCCACGGCCACCACCCTGGTCCAACAGAACATCACCTTTTGCATGAGCCTACTTCCTGTGTCCTTTACAGCTGCTTTTCAAACATAAATGTGCATTTAAATAATTGGGGGAGGGGGACTTTTAAAAATCTTCATGACCAGGTCCAGTGTGAACTAAAATCAGAATCTCTGGCTATGGGACTTAAGACATCAGCACCTTTTAAGGTGATTCCAATATGCAGCCAAGGTAAGAACCACTGTAATAGAGGCTTTGAGCTACAAATTACATATGTCTGGGGCCCAAGTTAGTTTACTCTGGTTCTGAAACTTTAATATGCATCAGAAATCACTCAGCAAGCTTATTAAAATACAGATTGCCAGGCCCCCACCTCCAGAGTTTCTGAGTCAGCAAGTCTGGGACAGAGTGTAAGAATTTGCATTTCTAATAATGCTGTGTCTGGAGCCCCAACTTTGAAATTATTGCTTAAACCATGAGGAAATTGATCATTTCACCTAACACAGGCCAGAGGGAGGGAAAGCTCCAATCGCTTCTTTGGCTCCTACACCCCTCTGATGAGTCCAGGGGCTTTTTGAACAGATGTTCCAGGAGCTTTGTAACTGGGCCGTGCTACCCCTGCAGCCTCGTTTCTTTCCACAGCCTCCCTCCCTTCAACTCCAAGGGGTCTTGAAACTCCAGTGGTTCCTGGGATGCATCATTCTGCTTTGCCTTTAAAAGACCTGATCAGCCCGAGAGGGAGACAGGCCTAAACTTTTTAAAAATAATTTAATTTTTCAATTTGAGTTGATGTACACTATTATATTAGTTTCAGGTGTGTAATCCAATGATTAGACCATTATATAACTTACTAAGTGATCACCCCAATAAATCTAGTACCAAGCTGACACCATAGTTATTAAAATATTATTGACTATATTCCCTATGTTGTACTTGACTATTCTGATTAGCAATTTGTACTTCTTAATTCCTTCACCTTTTTCACCCATCCCCCAATCCCCCTTCCATCTTTTGAAAACCTAGTCCCCCAACCACCCTCCCCCTTGGCAAACCACCAGTTTGCTCTGTGTCTGAATCTACTTCAACTTTTGTTGTTTATTTGTTTTTTTAGATTCCACACATCAGTGAAATCAAATGGTACTTGTCTTCCTCTGACTGACTTTTCTCACTGAGCATAATACCTTCTAGGGCCATCCATGCTGTCACAAATGGTAGGAATTTGTTCTTTTTTTATGGATGAGTAATATTTTATTGTATGTATGTACCACAGATTTTCTATCCACTTGCCTATTGATGGGCACTTGGGTTGCTTCCATAGCTTTGCTATTGTAAATGATGCTGCCAGAACATCGGGGTGTATATATTCTTTAGATTTAATATTGTGGGTTTCTTCAGGTAAAGCCCCGGAAGTGGAATCGCTGGGTCATAGGGAGGCCTAGACTTTGCTGTGTCCCTGTACGTACCCCTTCCTCCCTAATCCTTTCCTCCGACCCCATCTGTGGCACTCAGGCCACCACAGTCACCCTCTTCTGCACAGGAACCAGTTACTTCTTCCTCTGCACCAGGGGTGTCCAACCTTTTGGGTCTCTGGGCCACACTGGAAGAAGAGTTGTCTTGGGCCACACATTAAATACACAAACACTAATGAAAACTGATGAGCAAAATAAAGGTCTCTGCATAATTTTTGTGATATCCACCATCACAGATAAGCAAAGAAGTCCTTACATAATAACCCCAAGTATGCAGTGGTCCTTTCTATACTCTTTTAAAACTGTTGAGCAGGTCCCAAGTTTGTGATCACTAATGTAGAAAATGTATGTATCTAAGTAATAAAACTCAGTATGAAACTTAGTAGTAAAGCTAAGTAATTTTTTAAGTAAATTTATGATTTTGTGTCAGGCTGCACTCATAGCCATCCTGGGCCACCTGTGGCCTGCAGGTAGTGCGTTGGACACCCCTGCTCTACACCTTTGCTCATGCCTTGTTTCCCACCTGGAATCCCTCCTGGACTATGCTTCACCTGTCTAAATGTCCACCTCTACAGATACAGCCAGGCCTTGCTACCCCTCAAAATCCACTGGCTGATCTCCCTCCCTGATCTACTCGGCTTTGCCAAATCCTGCTTTGTGTTGTTACTTACACTTCCAAATGTTGACCTGAGCTTCTAACTGGGCTTGAGGACAGAGCAAGACCTTCCCTACCACAGCCCAGTGGTGTGGTGGGAGGAGTATGGATTAGGAGTGTTGCAGACACAAGTTTGACTCTGGGCTCTATCCCTCACTTCCTTGTTGACCTTGGGTAAATTGCTTGACCTGAGCCTAGTTTTTTTCACCTGTTTAACATCATTTCATAGCATCTGAAAGGTCTGTAAAGATCAACTGAACTCATGATGTGAAAGAATCTTGTATCCCTAATTGAGCTGTACACAGATGACCCCTACTTTTGTTTCTCTCTGTTCCCCACAGCAAGAGATTCAAGTTATAGTCCTGCGTGTGTACCCAGGTTCACTCTACCTGTGTGACCTCCGAGAAGTCACTTAATGAGCACCTCCAGAGCATCAGTCTTCTAATCTGTGCAATGAGAATGTGAGAAGATTAAGTGAAATGCAAAGCTCTTGGATCAAGAAATACCATGCTGCCCTGGCTGGTATGACACAGTGGATTGAGTGCTGGCCTGTAAGCCAAAAGGTTGCCGGTTTGATTCCCAGCCAGGACACATGCCAGGTCAGGCCCAGAGTTTGGAGCGTTCAAGAGGAAACCAGTTGATGTATCTCTCCTGCATGCATTGATGTTTCTGTTCCTCTCTTTCTCCTGCCCTTCCTCTCTCTCTCTAAAAAAAAAAAAAAAGTCACATGCAAAATGCTTAATAAACTAAATTCTTTTTAAAAGTACAGCTTTGTCTCTAGGTGGTAAAGAAAGTGGTTCTTGGCTGGGCCTACAGTTCGAAAAAGCAAATTAAGGTTGGTTGGTTAGAACATCATTCTGATACACGGAGGTTGAGGGTTTGATCCCCAGTCAGGGTAAATACAAGAAACAACCAGTGAATGCATAAATAAGTGGAACAACAAATAGACATTTCTATCTTTCTCTCTCCCTCCGACTCTCTCTCTCTAAAATCAATAAATAGAAAATAACTTTTAAAAAAAGCAAATTAATGTGGAAAAGCCCCAGGATGCTCTGGACACTCCCTCCAGCCCTCCCCACCCCACTGCCCACAGCTCTGTAGACCCCAGTGCGCACAGCGCGCAGGCGCACATACGGGACAAAAGGGAAGGAAATGAGGCAGCTCCATTTGCTCTCTGACTAGATCTGCTTCCTCACCAAGGCTGTGGGTGTGGGTGTGTCTGCCTGTCATCTAGTCTCTGCTGCAGCCTTTCCCCTCAGGCGGACTTTCTAAAGACCAGAGGGTCTGCATTGTCAGGAGAGGCTCCCTGTTAGGCATGAAAATATTTGAATCATGAATCTCTGACCCTGGTACTTCCACTTGCTGTGGGTTTCAGGGCTGGGAGGCTCCCAGAGCATGCCTGTTCTGGAACTATTCCCTCTCCAGCCAAATGGGTCTAATTCAAATTCTATTAGCCTTTCAGAATATCATCCTTTGTGCTGAAATCTGAATAAGCGTATAGATTGTATCAATGCCAATTTCCTGGTTTTGCTATTACAATATATTTATGCAAGATGTTACCATTGGAGGAAACTGGGTGAAGGTTATACGGAAACTTCCCGTTCATTTTTTCAACTCCCTGTTAACTTTTAATTATTTCAAAATAAGAAATGTGTTGTTTAAAAAATCGTCTTTTCAATTTCCTCTCCACTCCCTTGGCCACCCTTAAGTCCAGGCCCTTATCAACCTCCTCTTGGATCCTAGCAAACACCTCCTGGTTTTCTAGAGAAAAGGAGAGGGAGGGAGGAAGAGGGAAGGTAACACGGATGTGTGGCTGCCCTGACTGGGAAGGGAATCAGCGACTCTGGTTCGCAGGCCAGCACTCAATCCACTGAGACACAGCAGTATCCATCCTTCTTTGCTGAGGCTGTTGCACACTCTAACTCTAGGGCTACCTTTCCTCTTCTCCATTAATAGTAGACGTCCCTCTGAATTCCCTGATGCTCAGAAAACTTTCCCCTAAAGGCCAGGCCCCGCCCCTTGGGACCCTCCAATAGGTAGGCCCCGCCCCTCAGGAGGATTTAACGGTTAGGCTCCGCCCCGCGTGCGTGCGTCTCCCCGCCAAGACGTGCTGGCGCCTGCGTAGCCTGAGGCTGAGGTGGCAGCAGCCAAGCCAACATGGAACTACCGCAGATGCCGGAGCTGATGGGTCTGTCCTTGTTGCTCGGGCTGCTGGCCCTGATGGCGACGGCGGCGGTAGCGCGAGGGTGGCTACGCGCAGAGGAGGAGATTAGCAGCCGGTCCGACGGTCAGTGGGGCCATGGCGAGCAGGGGTAACCCGCGGGGACCTCGCTTCCGACCGGCAGTCTGGGCCCGCGGGGGTGCAGGGTCCCTCCGGGCCTCAGTTTCTTCTCTTGTGGAATGAGCTTCGCTTTTCGACAAGAGATGCTGCCTGGCCCGGCTGGTCGCGCCCCTTCGGGAAGACTTTAGAACCTGGATCCCACTCTGCGGCTTCCTCGGTGCCACTTTGCCTTTTGAGTCTCAGCTTGTCTCCGGGGTTGCTGCGAGGTGGCTTGTAAACTCCCAAGCGCACTATTTGTTCGTTATTTTATGAAAATGGACGGGGAGGTGAGGGAGTGACGGACTGACATTCATTTGTGAGCACTCTGACTAGTTCCTTGATTTATTGTGTACCTACTATCTCAACAGGAGTCTTTTTTAGGGGGGAGTCCATTCTGGGGCAATGAAGAACATCTAAAATATTAGCGAAAAAATACAGTGTAATACGTTTCCTAGAAGGGGTCAGTACTAGAAACAGGAAACCCTGTGGTGGGAGTGGCCAGGCCTGCTTTTTTGGTGGTGGTGGGGTGCCTGTCAAGGAAACCTCCACTGATTGTAGGCAACACATGAGATGCGGTCTTAAAGCATAGCTGTGTAAGAGTTTGCCAGGAGGCCAAGGAAGGAAGAACATTCCTGGCAAAGGAAACATACACAAGGCAGGGAGCCCTCAACATCATTTGGTATGACTTTAGTGGGATGGGAGAGACAAGGGGGGGCGAAGGTGGGGGTTCTTAGACAAGGCTGGAGAGCTAAGCAGAGGGCAGATTGTGGCCATCTTTGTACTTTGGCCTCAGGAGTTTTTTTTTTTCTGTAGGAATTGAGGGTATGCAGTGATCTAACACCTGCCGACTTTGTGCCTGGCCTGATTCTCAATTAAATTAGCTATTTTATGCAAAAGTGACCTGCACCATTTCTGGGGCAGGGTAACTCAGTGCGTGTTAACTGCCTCTCATTCCTCAGTTTTCTCTAGTCCTTTGGGCCTTTAATGCTTGTTTTGGGTACTCTACTTGTCATTTTGTGTATATTATCAAATTCTGACAACTTTAAGGAAACCAAGGCCCAAAGTAGTTAAGTAACTTACCCAAGATTGGGACTGCCGGGTGCACATTATTCTCTGTGTAGGGTTGTCTAGCCAAGGATCTGCACTCTGGCTGTGCTGTGCACCCACTAAGCTGTACCAGTCCAGACACGGCACCTTTTCTAATTTTCACTGAGGTTCTATATGAACTAACAGCAGGCAGCCTCAAGATCACAATCCAAACCCAAGTCTGATTCCAAAGCTTCTCTCTTTGCCTGCACCACTCTGTCTTGAGGATGGGGTACACATCTGGTCATCTACTGTTGCTCCTCTCAGTGCCTGGCCAACTATAGGGGGTCAGTAAATGTTTATTGAGTGAGTAATAAAATGGATGAATGAGATGGCCCTTCCTTATAGGCCAAAAAGCAAATGGATTTCCACTTGACAAGTCCTCAAAATCGAAGAAGCAGAAACAGCAACAGCGTATTCGCAAGGAGAAGCCTCAGCAACACAACTTCACCCACCGCCTCCTAGCTGCGGCCCTGAAGGTACATACGCGGGTACCATGCACAACACAAATACAAAGACTTAAACCCCTACACAGACTTTTCCTTTGTAGTATTCTGTGCATATTGCAGACCCCTTGGTCTCTGACCAAAGTCAGTCTGGATGTCCCATTCTATCCCTTCTCACTGCATCCTGCCAGCACCTTGCTATTAATCCAGGCAGCTGGGCCCTGGAGTCATGGCTGCACATCAGTGTTCCCCATCTGCCCAGGGGGTTCCTGTTTACACGTGCAACCTTTCCCCCTAGAGCCACAGTGGGAACATATCTTGCATGGACTTTAGCAGCAATGGCAAATACTTGGCCACCTGTGCAGATGATCGAACCGTCCGTATCTGGAGCACAAAGGACTTTCCACAGCGGGAGCACCGCAGCATGAGAGCCAATGTAGAGCTGGACCATGCCACGCTGGTGCGCTTCAGCCCTGACTGCAGGTGGGAAGGATGGAGCCTTAGGATTGCCTGTAGAAGCCTAGCCTGAAGCTTATGGCCTTCCCATACATGGTTTGGGATAGTGAGGGGGGACTCAGGGTTCCCTTTAGGGTAGCAGAAAGAGAGCATCCAGACAGATTGAGCACTGCCTGGTGCTCCCTAGAGTGCTAGGCAGTTATATAGCAAGGAAGTAACTTGGGAAGTACCAAAGTCTGGTTTCCAGATTAGTCTTGGAAGCTATAATGATTTTCTAAGCCCTGCAAAGAAACTAAAGGAACAAAAACTATTAGAGTTCTATCTAGTGGGGAGTTTTAGATTTTGAACCAAGGGGTTAAGTTATAACACTGAACTGTAGGGATGGGGAGATCTTGATTTTCCTCAGAATCTATTGCAGTATAGGACCTGGCTCACATACGGTCCATGTCCAAATGAGTGTGTGACTGACTTGTCTGCTCCTTGTCTTTAGAGCCTTCCTTGTCTGGCTGGCCAATGGAGAAACCCTCCGTGTCTTCAAGATGAGCAAGCGAGAGGATGGCGGATATACCTTCACAGCCACTCCAGAGGACTTTCCTAAAAAGCACAAGGCACCTGTCATCAACATTGGCATTGCTGATACTGGTAAGAGGCATTCAGAGAGTGGAGCTTGCCTAAGGCAGGAAGGAATGGCTCTAGTTATAAATACTGAATGAGTTCATGCTGCCTCTTAGCATTTTGCTCAGCCTCAGCATGATAATAGGACTCTGGCTCTGTGTTTCCCCGGAGTCTGGGAACCGTAGTAAATCCCCAGGTAAGGCAGGTAAGAGCCACATTCTTTAGTAGTCTTTATGTGTGTTGACCCTTGGCCCTGGAGGGGAGCATGGGTACTTTGGGCAGCAATGGCTTTCCTGTGTGTTTCACTGAAGATTGGCAGTTGGTCAGGTAAAATTAACCTCAGCTTATGTCACTCCCCTCAATTCTCAGGAAAGTTCATCATGACTGCTTCCAGTGACACGATTATCCTCATTTGGAATCTGAAAGGTCAGGTGTTATCTACCATTAACACCAACCAGATGAACAATACACATGCTGCTATATCTCCTTGTAGCAGGTGAGGAAGGAGGGACTTTGGCATCTGGGATGGGTAGAGGTTGGGCTGGGGGCTAGGGACAGAGCAGTGAACCAGCTACAGATAGTGGAGAGAGCATACAGTGTTGAATCAGGACACCTAGATTTAAGTCCTTAGTCTCTATTTCTTCATCTATAGTTTTTAAAAGGTTGAGTTGGGGTACTGTGTATCTTATAGCATGGCTTTGTGGATGAACTGAGATCATGTGTGTAAAAGCACTTTTAAAAGATTGTGTCATTTATATATAAAATTAAATTTTTTAAGGAAGAGGCTTAATGGGTTTGCAGAAATAAGATGCCCTTAAAATCAAGTTTGAAAGGAATCTGGGTTGTATGACAGGTTTGTGGCCTCATGTGGCTTCACCCCAGATGTCAAAGTTTGGGAGGTCTGCTTTGGGAAAAAAGGTGAATTCCAAGAGGTTGTACGAGCCTTTGAACTGAAGGGCCACTCGGCAGCTGTCCACTTCTTTGCCTTCTCCAATGACTCCCGAAGGTGAGTGAATTCTCTGATTTCTTACCAGTGGCTCTCAGCTCCTCTTGGTAGCTAGGGTCTTTCTGCCTGTCTCTGCAGTAGCCCTGAACTGGGTGGGGTACCTGACCCTCAGCAGGAAGTAGACATAGTAGTGGAGTTGGCTTCCTAGTTGGAGCCCTTAGTGCTGTCCCAGTGCCCTCTCCTCCGGGTGTGTGGGCGCTAGAGCTGTGATTTTCCATGCTGCAGGATGGCCTCTGTCTCCAAGGATGGTACATGGAAACTGTGGGACACAGATGTGGAATACAAGAAGCAGCAGGACCCCTACTTGCTGAGGACAGGTTCCTTCGAAGAGGCAAGCAGCATGCCATGTCGCCTGGCACTCTCCCCTGATGCCCAGGTCTTGGCCTTGGCCAGTGGCAGCAGTATTCATCTCTACAACACCCGGCGGGGTGAGAAGGAGGAGTGCTTTGAGCAGGTCCATGGGGAGTATATCACTGACTTGTCCTTTGACATCACTGGCCGGCTTCTGGCCTCCTGTGGGGACCGGGCAGTGCGGCTGTTCCATAACACCCCTGGCCACCGAGCAGTGGTAGAGGAAATGCAGGGCCTCCTGAAGCGGGCCTCCAATGAGAGCACCCGCCAGAGGCTGCAACAGCAGCTGACCCAGGCCCAGGAAGCCCTGAAGAGCCTGGGTGCCTTGAAGAAATGACTGTAAGAGGGTGCAGCAGGAAGGATCTGGCCTGCTGCTGCCACCACTGCTGCTACTTTCCTTCCCAGGTACTCCCCAACTGGAAACCTTTTGAAAGGAGTATCCTGATTTTTTTTAATGGTGACCCCTCCTTTTTTCCATTGAATCTGTTCTTACCTACTTAGGTCTTTTGCTTCTTGCTGGTTGTGACTCCTGGCTGGCCTTGACCTCCCAGGGTGTTTTTTCCTCGGCCCAAAGGTTGGAATCTGTCTTCACTGGGCACTGAGGAAGAGTGGTAAATAGAGGAGTTGGGGAACATGGTCTTTGACCTTGTGGCAGCACACCCTGATACCCAGAGAAGTTTAAATTGTGGAGGCAAAATCTAAAGAATGCTCAAGTATTAACCAGCAGTGTTGCAGGGGTGGGAGATTGGGATATCTTACACGTACATAACTGTGGTATGGGTGAGGAAAAGGCTAGTCTGAATCCAGGTAAAGTAGATAACACTATTAAAAAGTAAGGGATTTCATTCTGTGCCTCAGTTTTCTTATTTGTTAAATGAAGAATAATCTTCTTTTGACTTCCTCACAAAGGTGTTGTAGGGATATGAGAGTAAAAAGTCCCTAGATTTGAAAGAAAAGTAGAAAAGAGTAGTAATACATATTGTCTGTTATCCAATATCATTTATTGACTACTGGGTAAAAGAGGGTCTGAAACTAAATTAAAAAGGAAAAAACACATCTGTTGGGAAGGTAAAGTTTCTGGGATCATACATTTCATATCTGGTACTGCTTTAAGTTGTGTGGAGGAATCAGAATCCCACAATGAAGTCTTCTCTTTCAGGAAGTTATATCCTGTTGGAGGGGACCCCTTTTTAGTCCATTAAGCATTTGAGAACCCAGCCTGCCCAGCACGGCTCAAGGCAAGACATGATCTCTGCCATCAAAGATGGCTGGTAGGAGAGTGGGACACTTGTCTATTAAGTACTTAATATTTACTATTAAGTGCTTTTTGTTAGTTGATTCATAGCTGTAGAAGGCTCTTATAAAAGTCAAGGTAAGAGGATTGAACCAGGACAGAGGCAGTGGAGATGAAGATGAAGTTGAAGGGATAGATTTGATAAGAGATTAGGTATTTAGAAGTTTGACTGTTTGGATTGGAGGGTGGTTTGGATGTGGGGGGTAAAGGAAATGAGGAATCTAGGAAGACTTGAGTCTAGGTAAAATTTATTCGTCCAAAATCAGATTCTTATTACCTTTCTTTAAAATGGGGACCTCCCTTATTTACCCCAAGTTCACACATAAATGTTTGAACAAGCCACAGCCTTAGAGTTATCCTTAATTATTCCCTTTCGTTACTCCCTCTGCCCCACTACCCTTACTACCATCCACTCCAGCAAAAAATTTTGGTTACTCTCCAGATTGTATTATATCCTGAATTTGCTGCTTCTCTCCATTTTTTCTGTTATCATCCTAGTCCTAGCCACTGTCTTCTACTGGATAATCTGGTCTCCTTGCTTCTTTTCTTGCTTCATTAAATCACTTTTACATAGAGTGATCTTCTGAAAATGTAAACAAGATCACATTGCTCCCCAGTTAAAACCCTCCAAAGACTTCCCATCACACTGGGAATAAAATCCAAAATGCTCACCGTTGCCCACAGGGTCATAAGTAATCTGGCTTCTTCCTTGTGTGTTCTTTTTACCACTCCCAACCACCCCAACCTTGCTGTTCCTCAGCCAAGCCAAGTTACTTCCAGCCTCAAGGTGAATTTGTGCCTATGCCCTTCCCTCTGCTTGGAAGCAGTTTTCTTTTCTATTGGCTGAGTTGTCATGCTTGTCACAATTCAGGACTCAGTTTCAGTTAACACTTCAGAGAGATGGTCCCTAACCACCCAATCTGAAGTAGCCCTTTCCACCAATCACATCACATCCATCATATTACTGCATTTTATTTTATATTTCATAGTGCTATCCAAAATTATACTGTTTGGATATGTTTGCTTCAGGGGTTTCAGTGTAAATGCTTATGGATGTCAAGTGGATAACGTAAATGCACGAATTGGGTGTCTTCTGGGTGTAAGATGGTAGGGACTGAAGTGATCTTTAGAGGGCATGTGGCCTGGGTAAGGGGTAGGGTTGACTGCTACTTCTTATTCAGGAATCCAGCAGAAGTTGCCAGTTTCAGAGAAGCTGGAAGTTGGCAGTTTATTATAAAAAGAAAAAAATTAAGTACTGTGTGGATGAAACAAAACACTAGTGTGGGCCAGAGGCAGCCCACCAGTTCTCTTAACTGGCAGCTTCTGGATTGTTCATTAACCCACTGGAATGTGAGCTCCACAAAGGCAGAATCCCTGTCTTTCTGATTTGCTGTATCCCAAGCACCATACCTGGGACAGAAAAAGCCCTCTATGAATGTCTTCCCACTCTTGCTTTCCACTGTGGTTTTATGTTCCTAATAACAGATTTCAGATTGGTAATGCTATACACATGGGTCCTGGTGAATATTAGCTTTCTGATTGCCAGAAGAATGAGACTAAAACTCCCCCTTGCATATCTGCTTGGCATTGGCATTCCTCATTGTGAAGTGTTGAGTTACTGAAGTCAGAAGTCTTCAGTTTTGGTTTCAGCTGGATCACAGACTGACTTGAGATCTTGAGCGATAGACCACTGACTACTCTGAGTTTGTTTCCTTATCTGTAAAATGGGAATAAATCCTGTCCCTGTGTTTCTGATGAGCCAAGTGAAAGCACTACAAAAAAAGTGATTACGGAAACTTCATGAGGACAGAAAGCTCCTTTCACTAAAAATGAGCTTGCTTCTCTTGTAAGCATGGGGAAGCGATCTGGATATTAATGCAGAACAGAGACTGCTGTGTTATTTTGATCAAAAATACTTGTGTATGAAGGCAGCGTAATATTTTAATATTACTATTTCAACTTCTGTGGATTTGAATATTTTCAAAATAAAAAGTTGGGGAAATACTAAAATGGTGGTATATAGCCTATTTTATCAGTTATCAAAAATAAAAATATTTAAACCACAGTTTTCATCAAGGTAATTATATTCATATTTAAATGATTGTTCTGTAATTAGAGATTATAGGAGGTAAGTAGGAAGCACATACTAATGTGATGAGTTAATCAGTGATGCTAGGTTATTTCATATAGTGCTAGATAGACCCAACACTGTCCTAAATTGGCCTCATATCTAGGAACTTAATTTGGGGATTCATGCACTACTCTAAAAAATTCCAAGAATAGGGATCTTATGAGCACAGCTTGGTTTCCACCCACAGCTCTTCAGGTGGAAGCCCACAGATGGGCACAGGTTGGCATTGCAGAAGCAGCCACAGCAACTGAAAGCATGATTCATACACACAAAATTGTGAATGTCTTCTGAGATCGTGACTGCATTTCCAAGTCTTCATTTCAGGCTACAAACTTCCAGAGCTCAGGGCAGTTAGAAAGTGAGTGTGGTTTCTACTTGCTTTCTATTCAGTATACAAATCCAGTGTGAGCCTATCTGCATTTTCTTGATCTCATTAATACTGGCTAACATTGAGTGCTAAGCATTTAATCCCTACCAACTTGCGACTGGTTTTGCCTCAGCCATTCTCCCAGTAACCACATATTTTTATCTGGGGAACTATCACTTCCCTGACTCGTGATCCATGTGATTTACAGAGGATAGACCCAGATGCTCCATAGTGGGCATATAATGAGTCAGCAGATCCCTGGACATGGCCAGAACATTAGAATAAAGTGAAAATATCTTTCATTTTCTGCTGGGATTGCTTAGTAAGTAAGATATAAGCTTGTTGTGTGTAGTCATGCCTAAGAATGAAGCTAACACAGGAAAATAGGGCCAAAGATGTAGAGAGATCACATGCTGAGGATGCTGTTTAGACTGGCAGATTCAGGCAAGCCTGAGGTTTCCACCACTAGAGTTGTCAGTTACAAAACAGTAAGTTATTGTTTATGATTAGTAAATTGTCTAAGGCACATAATCAATAAATGGCATGCCCTGATAGTTAAGTTTAGGCCTGTCTGGTACTAAGTTACATACCTTTAACTGGGGGATGGACTACCAGGTCCATCCCCAGAGGCAAGAATACAAATGGAGGCCCATATGCCACATCTTAATATCTAAAAGTTATAAATCAAACTAAGCTCAATTATGCTCTATCCTATCTTGATAGGTACAACATCCTGGAAGGCCAAGTTTGAATTTAGAATTCTCAAACTCAGGCCTGCCACAGTGTGGTGTCAGAGCAAGCCATCCCACGGTCAAGGCCTGTGTCTCTTTTGTCCCTACCTGCTTCTTTTCCACGTTGCAAAGGATACCCCAGCCCACACCTCCCAGGTGCCATCATATCCCTGAAAGCCCCTCACCACTTGATCCTTAATAGTGTGCACATGGCAGCACTGCCTTTGTAGGAACGACCCAGAGAAGGCTTGGACAGGCCTGGAGGCAGTTTTGGGTCTGTTGGTGCAGGGATTCCAAGGTTTTGGGTACCTGGACTGTGGTCTGGTGGGTAAAGTGGTGACACAAGCTCTGAGTGGTCCTGCAAGGTCTATGCCTGATGGGGAGGGGCATGGCAGGAGGAGGGCCAAGACAAGTCCCTCCAGAAGGAGTCCTCTTGCCCATGTCTAACACTGTTAACCACATTTCATGTTTCCCCTGCAGTTTCAAGTTCACTACACTAAGCTCTCCTTAATACATCAGAAATACAGTATTGTGAGTTTCTGGAGATTCAGTCAGATGTATCTCAAAGATACATAACTGTGTCTCTTTTGTCCCCAGATGTATCTCAAAGATACATAGTCTTGTATATATATTTTTTTCTTGTATATTTTCTTAACTGGTATCTGTGCCCTGATTACGGGCTCTCTGTTCTCTAAGTTCTTCCAAGTATCACACAGACGAGCCGCAGCTAGGGTACCAGTATGGAAAACAGTCACACCTGGATCATTCTCCATCACATGCCAGGATCAATCTGACAAGTTAAGAATCCAGGGGAGCTGAGCATACCAGCTTTCTCTCTAATAAACTGATAGAACTTGTCGTTCTGCTTTCATTATAGATTCTGTCACTACAGCAAGTAAACTCAGCTTTTTCACACTTAAAACATTTCAAACTGCTTACTGGCTTGTAAATTATGCTAGCTAATTGAGTAGTAGGAGTTATTTGTTTTTGTAAAAAGTCTCAGTTCAACGCCTTGTTGAATACCCTGTTTTAACCTCTCATCCTCTCCTTTACCCTTTTTTTTTTCTTAATGGCACCTTTCTGCCATAGCTGAAATATTTGGTAATAATGGCAAATATTCTTGGGGTTCTCATTATAATTCAGACACCATCCTCAGTGCTGTAGTAATAACTCATCTCACCCTCCCAGCAGTTCTATGAGAATAGGTACTATTATAACTTTCCCATCACCAATAGGGAATCTACATAATTGCCAAGGTCACTTAGGAGGTGCATAGCTGAGTTAGGATTTAAACCCATGGAGTCTCAGTTCAGAGAGCTCAGGTTCCTAATAGTTCCCAGTATCAGAATTACCTGGGACCTGGGCATACCTACCAAGCTCCTATCCTGCTTTAACAGGCCTCTGTGTTCTTTATTAGCTCAGGTAATTCTGATACCAAAGTTTGGAAAACACAGCAACCGTGCTCTTCTGCCTTGATTTTGAATGTTATTCAGAAGCTACTGTCCTGCCTGAGATTGTGTTCCTATCCCTACAGGTGAGCGTTCCCATGCTTGTGCCCAGTGGAGGAGAAACTGTAGGGGAGCCATCCAGGGACCCTCTAGGAGACTGTCCCACTCCCTGTTTGTCAGTGGAAATACCCTAGCTCCTGTCCCTGGTCATATGGCCATCACCTTTGCTCTCTCGGAAGTCTTTGGAAATTGCCTTTCCCCCAGTACCTCAGACTAACTTAAAGGCTTCTCAGTGCTTTCATAAGCCTGTACATTCCTCCATCTCTCCATATTGTATTGTCTGTTCCTGGATTGTCTGGAGGACACCACATTATAATGTTACGTATGTATGCTGTGACTGTCTGGAGGGCAGGTGACAATTCTGATTAATTTTAGTATCCTTACAGCCTAACACAGGGCCAGTTAATTGAATAACAGAACTTCTACCTTCCAAGAACCTTTCCCAGTTGCCCCAGGCCTTGCAATCACTGAGTCTCCCCCTTTCTGGACACACCCCTTCTGAAAGACCCCTTTCCAACACCTAACCCAGGTATACTGCAGCTTTTAACCAGAACGTGATTTTGGGCATGTCCTTTAAACTCCCAGAACCTAAGTCTACTTTAAGAAGAGAGTCAGGAACAGACTTAGCTTGCAGACTTTTAAATCACACAATACAGAACAGCAATCTGAGTCTGGCCAAGATGGAGGCATAGATGGGTACACTTTGCCTCCTCGCACAATCAAAAGAAGGACAACAACAAATTTAGAAACAAAAACAACCAGAACTGCCAGAAAATAGAACTGTTATGGAAGCCCGACAACCAAAGAAGAGTTAAAGAAGAAACATTCATTCAGACTGGTAGGAGGGGTGGAGATGGGCAGCCAGGGTGTGGAGAGGATGCTGGGCAAGGCGTCTGGAGGACCACATGGGTGAGGTGGTGGCTGGCAGACCAGATGGTCCCGCATTTGCACATGGATAAACCAGAAGGAACAACTGGGGAGTGGGACAGACCACACAGCCCAGGATTACAGCGTAGGGAAATAAAGCCTCAAAACCTCTGGCTGTGAAGACCTCTGAGAATTGTGGTGGTGGGAGAAACTCCCAGCCTCACAGAGGAGAGTTTGTTGGAGAGACCCACAGGGTCCTAGAATGTACACAAACCCAACAATCCAGGTATCAGCACCAGAAGGGCCAATTTGCTTGTGGAAAGTGAGGCAAGTGACTGAAAGTCAGTGGAGAGCAGAGCAAGCGGCACTGTTCTCTTTCCGACCCCTTTACCACATATAGTGCCACAACACAGCAATAAAAAAAAATGAGGATAGCATAAGCAACCTTTGGGACAACCTTAAGTGGTCTAACATTCACATCATAGGGCTGCCAGCAGGAAAACAGAGAGAACAAGAAAGGAAATCTATTTGAAAAAATAAGGAAAGAAAAATTCCCTAATTTGGTGAAGAAAATAGACATGCAAGTCCAGAAAGCACAGAGTTCCAAATAAGATGGATGCAAAGAGGCCCACCCCAAGACACATCACAATTAAAATGCCAAAGATTAGATAAGGAGAGAATCTTAAAAGCAACAAGATGAAAGCAGTTAGTTACCTACAGGGGAGTTCTCATAAGACTGTCAGCTGATTTCTTGAAAGAAACTTTGCAGGCTAGAAGGAACTCCCAAGAAATATTCAAAGTCATGAAAAGCAGGGGTCTACAGCCAAGGTTGCTCTACTCAGCAAAGCTATCATTTAGAATTGAAGGGCAGATAAAGAGCTTCCCAGAAAAAAACTGAAGGAGTTCATCATCACCAAACCATTATTATATGAAATGTTAAAGGGGCTTATTTAAGAAAAAGATCAAAACTAGAAATAAAATGGCAAAATATATATCTATAAACAATTGAATCTACAAAACAAACTAAGTGAACAAGAAGAACAGAGACAGAATCCTGGACATGGAGGGCTTTTGATTGTTCCCAGATGGGAGGGACATGTGGGGGAATGGGTGAAGAGGTGAGGGGATTAAGAAGTACAAATAGGTAGTTACAGAATAGCCATAGGGATGTAAAGTACAGTATAGGAAATGGAGTAGCCAAAGAACCTATATGCATGACCCTTGGACATGAACAATAGTGGGAGGATTACCTGAGGGAGTGGGCAGTGCTTAGTGGAAGAGGGCAAAGGGAGAAAAACAAGACAACAGTAACAGCATAATCAATAAAATATAATTTTTAAAAACATTTATTTATTTTTAGAGAAGGGGAGGGAGAGAGGAAGAGAAACATCAACGTGTGGCCACCCCTCACACATTCTCCACTGGAGACCCTGCCTGAAACCCAGGCATGTGCCCTGTTTGGGAATCAAAACAGCAACCCTTTGGTTCATAGCACAGCATGGAATCCACTGAGCCATGCCAGCCAGGGTAAAATATTTATTTTATTTTATATTTTATATATTTTTTAAATTTTGTACCTCCACAAGAAAACATAGCACTGTTGAATGTCTATTACATCCTATGGAGAACGTCAACCTTAGGTCATGGCATTAAGAGCTCCTGGTTTTGGTCCCATAAGCTCTCTTTGGAATGACCTAAAAATACATTTTTTAAAAAGCACTCAAGGTCGTGGATTCCAGAAGGACACTGGAAAAAGACCTGAGGGAGATGAGACAGGCATGCAAATATGTGAGGGATGTGTTTCAAGGGGAGGGACCTACAGTGCAGAAGCCCTGAGGCAGTTTTCCTGGGTGTGTTCAGATGAGCGAGGAGACTAGTGTAGTTGGAGCAGAGACAGCAAAAATTGGTTGTAGGAAGTGAGGTCAGAAAATTAATGAACATAGGTGTGGAGACGGGTGGGGCATTAGAGGCCACTGTAACTTTTACTGAGAAAGGGAAGCCACTGCCTCTAATGCAAGTTGCTCAAGGCAGCAGTCTGGCCTGAGTCGTCTCAGCACCTAGCATAAGGCTTTCACCTAGAAAATATCAAGGTGCAATTTGTTTTAAATAAAAGTATGTCAAAAGATGGCATTTGTGTGGCCTGCAGGGCATATAGTTGTTAGGTGCCCATTTTGGTTGCTATCTTAGGCAGAGCACTGCAGTGAAGATAAGGTGAGGAATGTAGGGCCAGGTGGACAAATGTGGGCAGAAAACAGGTGGATCACTAGGTCTTTGGAGCCAGGGATTACTAGGTCTTTGGCAGGAGGAGAGAGGGGTGAAGGATGCTAGTGCAGCCAGGACAAGCAATGGACTGTGCAGCAGAGATAAGCTATAGGAAAGAAACCTCAGCCAGGATGCTGGCTGGGATGTGGAAATGAGAGAAGTTAGACAACTGCCAGGAGTTGAGCTGTGTGCCTAGACCAGGGGGACCTATTAACAGAACTGGAGAGGTCTAGAGAGTTGGCCTCTCTCACAACACTTACCACATTATGCCTTGTGTCTTATTTTCTGGTTGCTTTTTCCTTTTCTCAAGGGTAGAGAGTGTGTCCTACTCATCTGTGCGTCACCCAGCTTCCACTGCTGTATGACATATAGCAGGTGCTTAGGCAGTGCTTGTGTTATTTTGGATCAGTTGGGCTTGAGAAACAGGTGTGCCTGCCACCTTTTATCCCATTATTTCTAGAATCATTCCTTCCCTCCATATGCTGGTTCCACAAGTCCACTCCTCAGTCAGGCAGACGCTATTCCTGAACCTCTCACTAGCAAGACAACACATGCTTATCAAGCCATGCTACTGGTCAATCATGAAAGGCTGAACAGTCATAGACAGAGGCTGTGTCAAGTTCAGGGTTTGCTAGGTATTTCTCTGCGACATACAGGAGGGAAGTTTCTCTAGAGGTGACAAAAGTAGTCACTGTTGCGCGTGGGTCACCGGCCAGCAGTGACCACGGAACGCTGTGGATGGCTCGACGATAAACACGCGAGAAAAAACACACATGCACAGAGACAGACTAGTTTCTGTGGGGAAGTAGGGACAGAATGGCCACCCTCCCAGTGGGGAGCGCGCTGATTTACCGTCCATACCTGCTTTTATTAGGCTCATTTTGCATAATAATTCAGGTAAAGTACAGTACTCATTAGGGGAAGTAAGGAACTATAGAAAACCAAGAACTCTGCTGGTCTATTGAGTTGGGAGTCAAAGAGCTGTAAGACTGAGGAACAAAATAACTTCCTCCTAAGACCCTTCTCATTCAACTGAGAGCATTCTAAACAAGGAAGGTTTCACAGTAATTTACATGTTCTTTCTTAGGCCTGATCACCCCGGGAAATCCGCACTTCTCAGTACCGAGCTGTACCACCCTGTCATTGTTTCAGGCTTAGGTGGAGCAAGGGAACTAAGGCAACCAAGAGATAACGAGATTTTCTCCCAGACGATGAGAACTCAGGCTATGTCAAAGCCGAGGAGCGAGGGTCCATCACCCCCTTTTGCTGCAGCCCCCCAAGTCCTTCTTTTGGGGGGGGGGCCTCCCAAAGTGATCGTGCCTGGCTTAGGTCGTTCCCCCCATGGGGAATCTTACCCGTCTTTGGCTAACCGACCAAGCTTTTGGGGGTTCAGTTATGAATAAAGCAGCAGAAACAGCATTCCTGCCAGGAAGATAAGCTTTTGTCTCCTTGCTGGCTTACAGTTCCAAGGGCGTTCCCTTAGCCTTAGCTAGGCGGGGGTTTCAGCCTCTGATACCAGTCAGGGCGGTTCCCAACAGTCACTACCAACCAATGTAAACTGTCACCTGCTGTCTCCTGAAACAGCTGATACAGGACCCTCCCCTGCATACTTCTGCAGGCATCAATAAATGCCTGTCTGGTGAGGGATGCACTGAATATTCAGCATTCACCCAAACATTTATTGAGCATCTACACTGTGTGTGAACACAGTTATGCCTTGAAGCAATTGCATCTACACTATTTTCAGAAGTCAACTTCAAGGTCATTTTCCCCCCAGAAGCCTCCTGACACCTCTCAATTAGATTAGGGTTGTCCTAGTACCTTGTACTTTCCTTAGCCTATCATTTATAAAATGGCATTTTAATGCCTATTTTCTGGTCTGTGGGTCTTACTAAGCTGTAAATTCTGTGAAAGCAAAATCCCAGATTTTGTCCACAGCACTTAGCAGAGTATTGTACAATACAGGCAACATTTAATTAACAATTGCTTAATTAAATAAGACAATGAGGTAGAGTGCTAAGTATGAACAAAGTGGAACCCCAGGATGTCAGGTGAATGCTTCTCAGTTCAACTGGATGTTGGGAGAGTACCAAAAGTGGTCAGTTCCTCTGGTGAGGAACATGTGTGCACGAGGTTGGAAGGCCTACTGAAGAAAGGTGTGAAATTCTCTGTGGTTGGGCACAGCGGTTTATCTGGGGAACTAGGACGCCAGACAGGAGGGGCAGCAGGGCAGGATGATGCAGAATCGCGGTCTCCTTAAGGTCAAGTCCATAACAGACAGGTAAGGGCAGCAAACCTGGGCTGAGAATGCAAGTGCCCACTTTCAAATCCTCTGGGAGAGTATCAGCGATTCCACTGGCAGCGCCTCGCACCTCGCACCTCGCCTTGCCCACAGCACATGCCGCTGCTACCTGGTCCCGACTTGCTTGAGGCCTAAGGGAGCTCCCTCCCAAGGCACCCAGGGGACCCAGTCACCAGAGGCGGGGCGCAGGGGCGCGCAGGCGCGCTGAGGCCTCGAGCCCCAAGGGGCGGGCGGGTGCGCGCGCTTCCTCGCGCACGCGCGCAAGGAGGGGGTGACGGCCGCGGTGACGCTGCTGCGGCGGGAGGGTGGTGGCGCGTGAGGGGCGCGATTCCCCGCGTCTTGGGAGCAATACCCCAGCTCCCATCGCTCCCACCGCCGCCATGTCGGGCAGGTCAGTCCGGGCCGAGACCCGCAGCCGAGCCAAGGACGACATCAAGAAGGTGATGGCGGCCATCGAGAAAGTGCGGAAATGGTGAGGGGCCTGGGCTGAGGGTGCTGGCAGGGGCCACCGGCCCAGGCCCAGAGGAGCGCCAGACCGACGGGTGGGATGGGAACCTACCGGCTGGCGCTTGGGGGAGGGGGTAGCAGGAGCAGGCGGGAGGAGAATGCAGCTCGGCTGGCGTGAGGTCAGAGGGCGCGCCAGCCATGGCCAATCAGCGGCTCGACCGGCTCTGGCCCCGCCCACCTGTCAGTAGGCGGTGCGTCACCCGGGAGCGCCGGTATCCGGTTATGCTGGTCTGCTTGGCTTTGCTCCTTGCACTGGTATGCGTGCGGATGCATCTCCCCGTCAGCCTGCCTCTGGAACCTTTTGCGTTGTGAACTGACCCATGTAGTAATTAACTATCTGAGTATCCTGTCCGCCGGACTGAATGCTGTACGTATTAACTCATCTACGTTTGGTGAGAGGTACTCGGTACCTATCTGCCACGGGAGCACACTTGGTATGAGAATCAAAACTCTCTGTTCCCTAACACCAGCCCGCTGTGAACTGGGTAGGCGTTTTCTCTTACTGCCTTGGGAGCTGTTGGTAAAGGAGTTTGGGAATGGCTCATGTAACGTTCATTGCAGGCGCTGGTTTATAGCCTATTTAGTATCAGGAGCTCTGATGTATATTAACATTAAGGTTTCACAGTCAACTACTTAAGATAATTTCTTGAGTGCTTTTCTGTAGCTGATGACTGTGAATAACATTAAGCTCGAGTAAGTGTAAACACCCTCCAGGAAGCCTTCCCAAAGCTCTCCTGTCTTCCACCCTCCATCCCCTTTAGGGGTTTCAGTTAGTTACCTTGAACTTTATGTACGTGTTCTTCCATTTTTGCACAAGATAAAGTTCTTTATTCCATTATATCCAAAGACTTCATGTATAGTTGGGACCCATTATAAACAGTTAAATAATCATGATTTTTCCTCCTCCAAACGTAATACTCCTGTTTTTGTTGTTGTTGTTGTTTTGTGTGTGGAACCTAAGAATTGGCACACCTTTTACTGTCTTTTGACATTCTCTGTCCCCGCCAGCAGCCTGGGCCAGATGACCACCCTCTCTCAAACCAGAACTCTGTACCAGCTTCCCTATAATCTCCCTGCCTCAGCCCTTGCTCATTCCTCAGCCCATTGCTCACATTGCACTCAGAGTGATATCATTTTTCTCAAGTGCAAGTCTCATAGCACTCCCTTGCTAAGAAAATAATGCTTCAGTGACCTTTTCTTGCTCTTAAAACCAAACCTGGTCCTTCCTGCCTCACCTGCCTGGCTCAAACTGCCCTGGGCACTGGCCATCTTACAGTTGGAGTCACACCTCTATTCCAGCTGCCTGGCACCCTTCCTCACCCTCACATCCCTCTTGCCTAGTTAACTCTTAGCTCAGCTCAAAAGTTGGTTCCACAAGGATACCTTTCAAGATCCCCTGGGGACCTGATCCCCAGGCTAGATCAGGTCCCCTTCATAAAACTTTCCGTAATTGTAGGTTGGACCATAAGACACTTCCTACATTTGACTTTTAAGCTACAAAAATGACAATTTGATGTGATTAAACTAAATGATTAAGTGACTAATAGTGAAATGAGTTGTTTGCTGTCTGTTTCCAACTGAAGTACAGGCTCTAGGCTCAAAAGTTACTTCCTCTAAAGTAAAACCGTAAATCAGCCCTTCCATGGCTTGGTCTTCACCTCTTCCAGAAGACAGTGTAGGGCTTGGTTCTGTTAGCTGGAAGCATCCTGGCCTCTGATTATTTTTCACTGGAGTTGTGTTTCAACCCAGAGTTCCACAGGAGTCATAGGAGTTCTCTCATCTATGGGATACCCTAGTCTTACTCTGTCTTTTTGTTTAAATTTTACTTATTTATTTATTTTAGAGAGAGGGGAAGGGAGGGAGAAGGAGAGGGAGAGAAGCATTGATAGGTGAGAGAAATGATGTATGAGAGAAACATTGATTGGTTGCCTCTTGCATGCCCCCAGTTGGGGACCTAGCTTGCAACTCAGGAATGTGCCCTGACTAGGAATCAAACCAGTGACCTTTTCTATTGCAGGCCAGTCCTCAATCCACTAAGCCACACCAGCCAGTGCTTACTCTGTTCAGCCTTGTCTTCCTTGCCACCTTCAGTGATTTCCTTATTCCTTCCAATGAGCTCCCCTGGTAGGGCCCGTATCTTATACATCTTTTATATCCTATCCTGCAGGGCCTTTGTATAATAGGGCTGTATAAGTATCTGTGAAATTGAGTGAATTTTTGGAAAATAATTATAGATGCTAGGTAGATACGTGAGTTTAGAAATGTGCTGGCACTCTATATTGCTATAGTCTGTTCGGAGAAAAGCAGCTCAGGTACATTGTATGTGAGGAAAGGTAACAAGTAGAGAGTTCAGATCCAAAGGAATTTGACAAGTTTTTCTGAAAGGATGACTTTGCATTGAAAGTTACGGTGTAATCAGATGGATAGGAAGTTTGGAAGGCATTTAAGATTGAAGGAATGATCTGCTGAGAAGTAGGGCGGCACGAGTTACGATCAGAAAATCTATTTTATTGTTTTATCAGTCCTAAGAAGTGTTTTTCTTTTAGGGAGAAAAAGTGGGTGACTGTGGGTGACACATCCCTTAGGATATTTAAGTGGGTTCCTGTGACAGACAGCAAGGAGGTAAGTGTGGAAGAAAATCCCAACAAAAAAAGGTACTGTTTTCTTTCTTTGATTGACTTTTAATGATAAAGGAATTTATTTCCTCAGACTTGAGTGTAAAATATATAAAGGCACTACCCCCTGTCACTGGCCCACACAAAGCTTCCCTTTATTCCTGTTCCTTAACCTACTCCTCTTTCCCAGGGCTTGGTGCACCGCAGCTCAGGCCTGCTCCCTGTGAGTGTCAGTGCAGCTTTTTTGGAACTCAGCTGTGTGCATTGGTTTCCTTATTGCGTGACTGCTTTTGACTTACAATGGTAAAGTTGAGTAGTTGTCATAAGACCTAATGGCCCACAGAATCTAAAATATTTATTATCTGGCTCTTTAAGAAAAAGTTGGCTGACTCCTGCTTTTATCCAATTAGCTACTCACTGTAATGTACTTTTATGTGTTTTATATGTGTGTATGCCATTCTCATTTCCTTTCCATGGGTTTCTTTGGACACTTGTGTATTCTTGCAAAATACATAGTGTTATTTCATATTGGCATTTAAAAATTTTTATATCTAAATGCTATAAACCTCTATTCTGTTTTGTTCAACCTTGTTCTTGTGAACTCTCTATGTTTCAATAATTGTAAATAGAATTTCTGCCTTTGACTCTTGCATTGTATTCTCTTACATACAGTGACCACATTTATCTATCTACACATTCCCTGGGTAATAAAACACCCAGAGTATCTCCAGCCTCTTTTTCCCTGATTGTTTTTGAAAAATATAAAATATAAAACAGACATAAAAGTATATAAAACATAAATGTACCATATAATGAATAAATGTAAAGCTGATACCCTTGTCAAAACAACCCAGGTCAAAAAATAGAGCAGTGCCAACTCTCCCCGGGGCCTCTGTGTGACTTTTTCCAGCATTCCCTCCCTCCCCTCTAGAGGAAATGTGGCTCCTACTTTTCTTTTTCTTACCACTTTTCTAGTCATTTGCAAGCATTTTAAACTTTATATAAACAGTATCATGAACTGTCTTTGTGTGTGTGTGTCTCGCTTTTTTAAAAGCTCAGCATTATATTTATAAAATTCATGTTGTCTTTGGAGCTGTTTGTTCTTTTTTGTTGCTACGTGGAATTTCATTATAGAACTATACCATAATTTATCTTTCTGACTCTTCTGTGCGTGGATGTTTGTAGTGTCCCCAGTTTGAGACACTAAGAACAATGCTCCTGTGAACACTCTAATTCAGTACTTGAGGCAACATGTGTATGAGTTTTCCTGGGAGACACTCCTGGGAGTAGACTTGCCAAATCCTGGATCAGTGGGTTTTTTTTTGGTTTGTTTGTTTGTTTGTTTGTTTTTACTTAAACTAGCTAATGCTAAACTATTCCCCAAAGTGAGTGATTGTATCAGTTTACAGGGTTGGGCAAAATTAGGTTTAAGTATCCACTTTTGTCAGTCATTGGTTAAATTACCAGCCATCATTACCTAAAAGATAAGTCATAAGTAAGGATATGAAATGCTAACAATAATAAGACAAATAATACAATAATTAATAAATAAATAATAATACAAGAATAAACTCTTCCCTGGCTGGTGTGGCTCAGTGGATTGAGTGCCAGCCTGTGAACCAAAGGGTTACTGGTTCCATTCCCAGTTAAAGCACATGCCCTGGGTTGCAGGCCAGGTCCCCAATAGGGGGCGCACAAGAAGCAACCACAGATTGAGGTTTCTCTCTTTCTCTTCCTCCTTTCCTCTCGCTTAAAGAAAATAAATAAAATCTTTTAAAAATACATTGGTTTAAAAACAAAAAACAAACAAACCTAAAACTCCATACCCATTCAACAATTCCCCATTTTTGTACTCCATTTTTGACCTTGTATTCCAAGGTCAGGCTTTAGCCATCACTCATTCAGGTTCCAAGCAGCAGGAGGAATGGAAGGATGGCAAATGGTATTTTCAGGAATTTAAGGAGTTTCCTAGAAATTGCCTCAGGACAAATATATACACTTACTTTGTGTGTTTATAATAGCTTGTGGCACATCTAGTGGCCAAGTAGGCCAGGAAGATGTTGCCACCTAAAAATCCTGTTAACACGGGCAAGGATTTTTGCTATACAGTTGCTTTCTTTTCTCTCTTCACCTCATGGTGACAAGATAAATTTTCTTCTGCTGATTTGAAAGTCCTATTCTTTTTTTACTATTGGCTACCTCTAACTTAAGAGTTAATATCTGTCCCTATAAAGCTTATCAAAATCTGTATTTTTCCCTCTGAACCTGCAATACCTACATCTCCTCTGGTTTCTACTCCCGTACCACTTCCATTCCTACCTTGTGCTTAGTTTTTACTGGAATTTTAGGTTAGATATTTCAGTTTTTTACAGATATTTCTTGTTTTACTCATTGCTTCATTAGATAAAGTAAACATTACTAATTATTTACTAACCCTTTGCCACCTATTATTGTTTTCTCCTATATTCATTTCTCTTTGCTGGAATCCATCCTTTAAGAGTTTTTTCAAAGAGGGCTTTTGTAGAATAAACTTTATGAAAATATCTTTTTATTCCTAAAAAATCTTTGTTTTATTTTCATGTTTAATTGATTATTTTACCTGTATGTGGAATTCTACGTTCAAAATTATTTTCTTTCAGCATTTTAAAATTATTACTCAATTGGGCTCCTGGTGTTGCTGTTGAGAAGTCTGATGTCAGTCTAATTCTTTTTTTTTCTATATAAACTGGTAGTTTTATCTATTGTAGTTTTTTTCCATTGACATTTAGTCCCCTTAAAATAATTCTTGATTCTTTGTAGGTGATCCTCTTGTATTCCTGGAAAGTTTTTGAAATTTTTCTCTGTCTTTGATCTCCTAGGACTTCTATAAGAATACCCTATAATGTTCATATCTAGCTTCTTTATTTCTGAACTTTTCTCTCATTTATTTCACCTCCTAATTCTTTCCCAATTTCCTATTCTGATTTCTCAAGCCAGTTTTTGCTCATTAATCCTTTCTTCACCTGTATCTATTTCTGCTACCAAACTCATTTACTTAATTTTTATTTTGAACAATTATTTATACCAGTTTTTTCAATTGGTTCTTTTTTGAAACAGCTTTCCAGTACATTCCTTATCTTTGTGAGCAGACTTGCTGTGTTTTACTTAAATTTTTCTGTCCCATTACCATTCTGGTATAGCTTGTTCTATTCATTGTCTTTCATGGTGCTTGTTTTCCCTCAGTGTCTGGCTAGTTCTTTCTGTGCACTTACCTGTTATTGCTTTGGGACTCTAAGCTGTCTTGGCTAGTATGTCTAACTGAGGGGAGTATATAAGCTTAAGCTCTGGTTCTCCCTCCTTTAAATGAATTTAAGGGATGGGGTTAGCCTCAAGATTCAGTCTTTCTCTTTCCCTTCTGCTGTCTTTCCCTGCTTCCCAGGGAACTCCCTAGTACCAGTCTTCCATGTGCTACCTTTATGTAGGAACAACCATCCTTCCTGTCATTGCCAAGCCCAAAGGGCTGGAGGGTGAAAGCTGGGAGGGCTCTGGAGCCACCCTTTATTCTTTACCCAACCAGGGTTGGATGATACTCTGACTCCAGTGATACCATTACTGCTAGAAACAACCTCCTCACCCCACTCCATTTCTCCCATGTAAGTCCCTGGCTCTTTCCTATTCAAATTCTCTCTGCTCAGGACTCAGCTCCCTTTGTCTCTCCTGAGGGCTTCTCAGAGTGTTTGTGTTGCTTTCTGAGCTGGACCCCAAGGTCCATCAGTTTATCTTATCCTCTAGTGATCCATGGTAGTATGGCATCTTCTAAAGTACCAGCATAGACCTGTTAGATTAGGAAAAATGGAAAATGACCATCAGATTGGTAAAGAAAAAATTTTGAAGGCCCTGGCTGGTGTGGCTCAGTGGATTGAGTACCAGCCTGTGAATCAAAGGATGGCCCTGTTCAATTCCCAGTCAGGGCACATGCCTGGGTTGTGGTGGGGTAAGGGGCAGGGCGGGGGAGAGGTAACCACACACTGATGTTTTTCTCCTCCTCTTTCTCCCTCACTTCCCCTCTCTCTAAAAATAAATTAAAAAATCTTTTTTAAAAATTGTGAAGGATATAAGGGAGTGGAATACTCACTGCTGATGGGAGAGTAAATTGGCACCAACTTTATACAGGTCAAGTTGATCATAAAGCTTTCAGTGATAGATGGGTTAACTAGGTGGTGGGAGAGATCATAACGTATATGTATATCAGGTTAACACAATGCACTTTAAATATCTTACTGTTTTATTTGTCATGTATAACTAACTTAGTAAAACTAAAGGGTTAAAAATTTTCAAAATATGTACCCCTTAGGTCTAGACGTTTTTTCTCTAGCAATTTATCCTCAGGAGATAATTGTGTGTGTACGAGATACATCTACAATGTTCAGCATTACATTATTGTTCACAGCATTTAAAATTGCAGGCAAAATGAATTCTTATTGCAGAATTCATTAAATTATTGTGCATCTATATCTTGTAAAGCTTTGTAACCATTATAAAAAAGATTACTCAATGGCATAGGAAAATGTTCTTAATGCAGTGAATGAAGAAAGGAAAGCAAGTTATAATACTGTGACCCATTTTCATATAAATATATGTATAGGTTGATTGTGATTTTCATTTCTTTTTCTGTATTTCCAGAATTTCCTACAGTGAAATATGTATTCTACATGAACACAGAATCATTAAAATAAAGACAAATGAGAGAGCAGCAAAAAATAACAATAAAGCCAAATGTTGGCATGGGTGCTTATGAAACTAGTACACCAAATACCTGTATTGCCACCATCCTTTCAGAGAGTGGTGGGGTACAGTGTATTTCAAGGAAAATAATATGTTTATGCTTTCTGATCTAGAAGGAATATATTTTTGTGAATTTTATCTGAATAAAGAATAAAATAATCCAGGAAAAAGTGAAAGTTGAGCATTGTGACTTTATTCCTAATAATAATAAACAAACACAATCCTAAATAAGCTAAAGCTAAATGTTCATTAGTTGAGAAGTTATTAAGTAAATTATGGTATAGAGAATATTATGCATTTATTAAAAACTATGTTTCTGTAGATTATTTAGTAAAGTGGTAAAGTGTCATTACATTAAAATTATGTTTGCATAGGAAAAATGAAGGGAAGGACATACATAAATACATACAGTTGACTTATTGCAGAGATAGAATTGAGAGTTATAAACAAAAATTACATTGTGTTATGAGTACAGTGCACATAGAATAAAGAGACATGTATAAACAGTATGAATTAGTGAATTTGAAATTACCCCTAAACTTTTGGTTGTTGGGACATTCTCATTTGCAAATTTCCTTTCCTGTGGGCTTGTTTGTTGCAAGTTAGCCCTTCCTACTATGGTTCTCCATCATGTGTAACCTACATCCTGCTTTAATGAAGTCGTGTTATAGACAAAGATTGAAGTAGGCTGATCATTTTGAATGGACGAACCCGTTTCATTGGTCAGGAATAGAACTAGCAGGAGCCCTTTTGCCCTATTACTTCTTGCATTACATGTAAAGTGACTCTTTCCTTTTTCCAGTCAGAAGTCCATTCTTCTTTCACTTATTTTTCCTGCTGTGCTGCTAAAATAGGAATCTTTTTCAAATGAGTATTTTGTGTTTCTTGCCCATCCAATAAGGAAGGGTTGATTAGAGCATTCTGATCAGGGCAGAAAGCAGAAGAGTACCACGGGGAGATCTAGGGAAGCATGTGTATCTGTCTCTCACTTTTCATTCATGATATTAGCGCTGAGAGGTTCTGTTTTACAGATAGAGACACTGAGGCTTATGGCACCTTGTCCAGGATTCTGTTATGCCTTGGGCCCTGTAGTCTCAAAACCACTGTCATTTTTCCTGTTCAGTCCTAATCCAGACCTCTGTGGTGTCTCAACAAGCACCAGTCTCCCTCTCTGAGTCTCCTGGTTGGCTCTGTCATATTCCTCTTTTTTTCCTTTTCTAGAAAGAAAAGTCAAAAGCGAACGGTTCAGCAGCCCGGGAACCTAATGGCTTTCCCTCTGATGCCTCAGCCAATTCCTCTCTCCTTCTTGAATTCCAGGGTGAGTTGCATCCATATGTCTTCCTTGCAGGAAAATGAAAACTTGGATGAAACCATTAATAATAAGAATGGTTCTATGTATCATTTCAGTGCCTACTGTTTTGCTGGAATCTTGCTAGGCACTGCAATAAATCTTTTCATTTATACCTTACAATAACCCTGGAAGATAGATGATAGTATTCTCATTTTCCATTTTAAGAAAACAGGCTCAGAGAGGCGAAGTTATGTATATAAAGTCACATAACTCATAAGCGACAAAGTTCACATTAGCTTCTGGTTTTCTGGATCGGAAGCTCTTTTCTTTAGACTGTATACTTTATGCTACTGCCTGAGAGTAGACCACCCGAAGCCAGGGCATCTGCCTGTCCCCTGCTGGCACAGGTTCTGCCCCCTAAATCAGTCTTCAGTAAACATCCTGACTGTCAACACTGCATTCATAATGGTGACTCTCACACCTACATGGCAGTTACTGTTTGTGAAGCACTTGCACTTCAGTTTCTCATTTTTATCCTTACACCAACCTGTGATATAAACCAGGTAGTTACCATCTCTAGTTAAGGAAACTGATATTCTGAGAAGTGTTTGCCTAAGTTCAAAAGTGATAAAGCTTTATTCTTTTTTTTTGTATTTGTTTTTCTTTCCTTTTTTCAAAAGAGCTTTATTCTTTTCATAATAAAATGCAACTTTCAGCCCCGACGGGTGTGGCTCAGTGGGTTAGGCATTGTCCCCCAAACTGAAAGTTTGCCAGTTCAACTCCAGATCAGGGCACGTGCCTGGATTTTGGACCAGGTCCCTGGTTGGGGGCATGCAAGAGGCAACTGATCGATGTTTCTCTCGTACATTGATGTATCTCTCCCCCTCTTCTTCTCTTCCCCTCTCTAAAAACAAATAAATAAAATCTTTAAAAAATAAAATAAAACTTTCATTTTAGCATAGAAGATAGTAGTCTTCATAGGAGTAAAGACTAGAAAGGGCTTATGATTTTCTCCTCACAACTAGTCTAGAAGCATGCAGTTATGCCCTCCTTGCCTTTCCCCCAGTCCTCTCCCGACCCCAGGGTCAGTGTGCTATAGGAAGGGGAATATAAGGGAAAGGTTTTCTAGCTACATGTGGGGAGCACAAGGCTCCATTTTCTCAGTCCAGTCACCATCTCATCCTTTTCAGTGAACATTTAATGACCTTCTGTCATCTGCCAAGTACCATGCACAAGAGATTCAAGGAACAGTAAGCCAAAGAGCTTATTTGCGCAGAGTAGAATGGAAGGAAACTGGTATATAAAATAATAAATGCAGGTGTGCACGGCATACAACAGGAGCATAAAAGAGAGGGTGGTCATTTTTACCCAAGGGAGCATGGGGTACAGACCTCTGTGGAGGACATGATGCTTGAGCTCAGTGTTGGCCTGTATAGGGGCTTTCCAGGAAGACTAGAAGAGCAAGTTGTAAGAGGCACCTGTGCATGAAGCAATTCTTCACTTAGGATCAATCTTGGCTGGAGCCAAGGGGTGTGTATGGCCTGACAATAGGCAGTGAGCCTGGAGATTGCAAAAAGAGTCTGTACATTTTGGTAGGGCCTTCTTGTGCCTCCCCGGAGAAGCACTGGGGTTTAAAATTTATCCTTTTGGCAGCAGGGAATCATTGAAGGGTTTAGAAAGATCATGCGAGCTAAGGTGTGAAGTACAGTGGGAATATATAGTATTGAAGGAAGGGCAGTAAGGTAGCTGTTTGCTGGAGGCCAGGCCAGAGATAATGAGGCCTGAACCAGGGCTGCAGAAGACAGAAGAGTAAACACAACTGGTAGGACAGTAGGATGGATCATAACTGATGACTGGCTGCTGGAGGTAAGGGAGGAGGAGTTGTTGACTCCTATGTTTCTAACTTAGGTGATGACTTTAGTCTTCAGACAGTTTCCCAGGTGGGACTCCCTTGGCCCTTGAAGCATCAGGTGGTGCCTGGGCCACTGAAGAGCCTGAGCTGAAATCTCCAGACACCACCCCCCTCCTCCTTCAGATAGCCTAGACCAGAAGGGGTGTCCAACCTTCTGGCCTCTTCTCTGTGCCACACTGGAAGAAGTATTGTCTTGGGTCACACATTAAATACATTGCAACACATAATCACAAAAAAAGTCTCCATGTTTTATGTAAATTTACGATTTTCTGTTGGGCTGCATTCATAGCCATTCTGGGCTACATGCAGCCCGTGGACTGCAGGTTGGACACTCCTGGCAGAGGGCCAGACAGATTATATTATTTTCTATACTTTGTGTTATGAGAAAGGTTGAGAGGCGCAGCTATGTCCCTCTCTTCCACTGGACAGTAACAAAATACCAGGTCTTCAGCTATCAATGGTAGGCAATAACTGTGTCCTGACCTTCCTGAAATATACATGTTGCATCAATTTAAAGATTCTAACTGTAGAATATGTTGTGAAATAGAAAATGCTTAAATTAATCAACTTAGACTGTTGATAATTTGCGGTGCATAGAAGCCCCATGCACGTCGGCCTTCATTTCAGAGTGCACGAGCAGCAATGGTCGTCGTGCCTGGTGTGTCTGTGGCTGCCTGAGGAGACGCCAGGCCCTCGCTCTGTACCAAGCTGGAGAACAAATTACCACTCTCAGCTGTTGCCCTTGGTGTGTTTGGTTTTCAGATGAAAACAGCAACCAGAGTTCTGTGTCTGATGTCTATCAACTCAAGGTGGACAGCAGCACTAACTCAAGCCCCAGCCCCCAGCAGAGCGAGTCCCTGAGCCCGGCACACACCTCTGACTTCCGCACCGATGATTCTCAGCCTCCTACTCTGGGCCAGGAGATCCTCGAGGGTGAGTCTCAGTTGACCCAGGACAAGCACCTTGGAGGGGCCTTGCCTCTTGCTCTGGCTGTTTCTCCTCTTTAAGTGAGTGGTTAGGAAAAATGCTGTGGAGTCTGGCAACCTCAGGCTATTTGTTAATAGTTTGGACACAGACTGAAGGAAGAAAACGAGTAAACCAAATGAAGGCCAAGTTCTATGTGAAGCACTTTTAATGTTTAATGCCTGGTATAATTCTCTCCCAGACCCTACGAAACAGAAGTTGTTATCTCCGTTTTACAGATGAGGAAGTGGAGTCTTAGAAAGTTTGAATTGCTTGTCCAAGATCACATAGCTAGTAACTGGTGGAACTGGTTGTCTCCAATTTCATTCCTTCTGACTTCAGAGTTTATGCTCTTTGCGTTATCTCCTGGAAGTTTCTTCTTATAGTACATATTTTTTCTAAAATATGTCTGTTGATTTCTCCAGCCAGTGTTGCCTCTTCACCAAGGCACATCTACATAGCTCTTGGGAAAGCTCCCCTAGGTTAAGGCAGATTCTATAGGAGTCTGTCACCTCAGGAGGCCCTGCCGTTGTGCTGACCTTGCTGCTTTTTCAGAGCCCTCCCTGCCCGCCTCGGAAGTGGCTGATGAACCTCCCACCCTCACGAAGGAAGAACCAGTTCCACTGGAGACACAGGTAAGGAGGCACTTTGGGCTTCCCAGTTTCTAAGAGAAAAAGGAAGCACTTCATTGCTGTGAATTTCACCTACTTTGTTGAAATTGCTGTAGTAGGGTAGAGTGGGGAGGCAGCGAGGGAAATTGGTGTCTCCAGGTGATAAGGTTGGGGAAGATGTTTGGTTATCCATGAGAAGGTTGGCATTGGGCTTCTGTGTTGTAATTGGGGTGGATGGGAGGTTCTGGTTCAGAGGGACGGCCCTGTAATTCCATGTTCTGGCTGCTCCTAGATTGCTGAGGAAGAGGACGACTCGGGTGCCCCACCCCTAAAACGCTTCTGTGTGGACCAACCTGCAGTGCCGCAGACAGCATCAGAAAGCTAGCACTGTCATGGCACCCTTCACCTCCTGGCCCCCTGCCTCTATTTATTGCATTCTGGTTCTGGCCGTGCTGTGTTGCTGGGATAAAGGCAAGCACTGGGGCCCAGAGCCTGCCCATAGGAGCCTTCTAGACTGGAAGGCTGACATAGGACTTGGGGTTTTAGCATCATCTTCCCATTCCTAGCACCTGTGTCTGCTTGCTCCTGAGGAGTGCTCATGTCCTTTCTATACCCCAAGTAGGCTGGAGCATCAGCCATCCCAAGGTTCATCTGTCACCTCCAGATAGCAGTCTCTGCTCCAGAACCTCTGGACTGAGCTGCTGGCGCTTTTAGAAGAGGAGAGATGTGGAAGGCACCCTTTAGAGAAGAGTGTCAAGAGTTACTTGAATTTGAATAGCAACTGTAGATTCCTGGACTTGCCCATAGGGCTAGGCGCCCTGTAGGCGGCTATTGGAGAATGCCTGGGTAGGGACTTTGAAGGGAAAGGGCTTTTCTCCACAAAAGGGCAGAAAAGTCCATATAGATTTCTTGCTGCCCTGGCACTTCTGCCCATTCCTGAGGTTTTCCTGCCTCTCGTGGGCTGTCTAGCTGCTGACAGTTCTTTGTCCCCCACCATAACCATGCCCTTCCCCAAACACACATACACGTGCAGCTTTCTGTTTTCACCTGTACATTTCATTCCAGCGTTCTCTGCCTCCGGCCGCAGTCCCCAGCTCTCACGCCACAAACTGCCCCAGCAAGAATATGAAGTCTGACGACAGTACTCATCCCCCACAGTATCCCTGAAGCTCAGACTTTCTAGAAAGATTCCTTTTCTTTGAAATCTGCATGTTTAATTGAACTTTGTGATTTTATTTTTTGTTCCATAAAAGTTTAAGAAATGGAAATGGGCAACAGTGAGTGAAGACATATTTTAGCACTGAATAGATTATTTTTAAAAATTAAACTATTTGAAATATGTCCTTTTGGTATCTGAGTGCTTCATTCTTGAAGGCTGTGGGGGTAGGGGTGGGGCGGGGTAGTGGCTGAGTGCTTGTGAAGTCACTGTGGGCCGGGCTCTGCCCATTGTCTTACTCCTGCTGAGTGACTGATGAAAATGATTGGAGACGCCCTTTGAAGTTGTCCTGTAGTTCAAATGGTACATATGTTTGTTTGTGCACTGCATGCAACCAACTGGTGTGTGCTCCACAGCTCTAGGTCCTTAGGGGGCATTTACAAGTTCTATGTTTTGTTTTGTTTTCTTTTGTTTACAGCAAAATACACATAACAAAGTTTCACATTTTAACCATTTTAAACTGTAGTTCAGTGGTACTAAGTACATACACAGTACTGTGCAATCATCACTCCTTTCTACCTCCCAACTTTTCACTACCTCAAACAGAAATCCCACAGGTATGGACCTATGAAGCAGTTGTTCCCCATTTGCCCCTTTGCCGAGGCCCTGGCAATTACTAATTTGTTTTCTGTCCATTAGTTCCTTTCTGCTCCTGGTTTCTCAGGAAAACAATAGAGCCATGGTTGAAAAGAATTCTACATTCTGTATGTTCAAGAATTTCATTTCAATATTTTCTAAAGTGATTCCTCTCATTTTCTTCTCTTTTTTAAAGAAATATTTTTTTTATTTATTTTTAGAGGGGAAGGGAGGGAGAGAAAGAGGGAGAGACACATCAATGTGTGGTTGCCTCTTGCATGTCCCCTACAGGGACCTGGCCCATAACCCAAGCATGTGACCTGACTGGGAATCGAACTGGTGACCTTTTGGTTTGTAGGCTGACACTCAATCCACTGAGTCACACCAGCTGGGGTCATTTATCTGAGGGGCTTCAGGTTTCTGGGATGAGACTAGAACCCAAGTTTTGCTGCCCTATTTTGTCATACCTAGTTCGCCTTTTAAAAAATATTTATTTATTTATTTATTTTTAGAGAGAGGGGGAGAGAAGGAAAGAGAAACATCAATGTGTGGTTGCCTCTAGTGCTCCCCCTACTGGAGACCTGGCCTGCAACCCAGGCATGTGCCCCTTACTGGGAATTGAACCAGCGACCCTTTGGTTTGTAGCTGGTACTCAATCCACTGAGCCACACCAGCCAGAAATGACTTCTATTTTAGCACAACTTAATATTTTTTTTAAAAGATTTTATTTATTTATTTTTAGAGAGGGAAGGGAGGGAGAAAGAGAGAGAAAGAAAAACATCAATGTGCTGTTGCTGGGGGTCATGGCCTGCAACCCAGGCATGTACCCTGACTGGGAATCGAACCTGCGACACTTTGGTTCGCAGCCCACACTCAATCCACTGAGCTACGCCAGCCAGGGCTTTAATTAATATTCTAAGAAATTCAGGCTAGGACTCTAATACCATCCTAGAATCTTGATGGGGGTAAGGGTTAGGGGGAGGAGTAAAAGAGAAGGGGAAAAGGCATGTTACAAACAAATAACTTACACATTTCCTCAAGGTAGTGATAGGCCCAATACATAGGCACAGTTGAATTACTAAGAAAAGTCTATATAAACCCAGTCACTAAGTTCACTGAACATGAATGAGCACTAAAAATCAATAGAGCTTGATGGATTTTTACACAAGAGAACTTTGGAGTGTGGAAAAGGTAAGTGCATGGGAGCAAATTTACTCATTATCTTGGAAAATAGCATTTATTTGATTTACAAATATTTGTTGAAAGCTTGCCCTGGCTTCTCTGTAAAGTACAACTGGTAGACACGTGGCCTCCGCCTTTCTGGAGCTCATAGTCAGGTGAGGCAGAGAAACTAGATAGGAGTTTGTGCTGTGGGGGTGGTGAGGGTAGAATACTTTTGGAGCTCAGAGAAAAACCTTGGAGGCTTTGAGATCAGAAAAGCTTTTCTGTTTTTGTTTTTTTTTAATAAGAGAAAGTTAATTGAGAAAGTCACAGAAGTAGAAGTGACCTTGTAGGCCTTGTCAGTTTGCCCCCTTACTGGTGATGAGTTTGATCAGTTAGCTAAGGTGATGTTTTCCAGACTTTTCCACCTTTAGGATGCTTTTATGTAAGTAATCCATAGGGAATGATAATTTTAGATGGTTCCACAACAGCCTTTCACCCACTGATTTTAGCACACATTGATGATCTATTTCTGAATCAATTACCTCATTGGAGCTTGCAAAATGGTAATTTTTGTAAATCATTCTTTTCACACTCACTGACAACATTCTGTAAAAGATTTCCCTTCTCTTTCACTTCTGTCTTTTCTCTCTGAGTTTCATTATAGGCTCATGGATTCCTTTTATTTATTTTTTTTAAGTATTTTATTTATTTATTTTTAGAGAGAAGGAAAGGGAGGGAGAAAGAGGGAGAGAAACATCAATGTATGGCTGCCTCTTGCATGGCCCCAACTGGAGAGCTGGCCAGCAACCCAGGCATGTGCCCTGACTGGGAATTGAACTGGCAACCCTTTGGTTTGCGGGCTGCCTCTCAATCCACTGAACCACACCAGTCAGGGCATGGATTCCTTTTATATTCAATGTGTATTATATTAAATTCATTACTGTCAACTTTTTTAATGTTCTAACTCCCAGATTCAGCAAGTTTGTGGCTCCTGTGTCCTTTTGACATGTCCCCATCATTTTTTGAGCAGTTCCTTTCTTTTAGACACAAGATATTCCTGACTCACCTTGAACTTTGCTATCCCCCAATAATTTTTCCAAGGAGTCCTGGATCCTTTTAGTGGGAAATGAGATTTAGAAACCTAGATAAACCTGGCTTTGCTGAGTAAGTAGTTTGAGGGATGTGGTAAAAAGACCTGACAGATTGTGGAGGGCTTTAGAGGTCAGGCTAGATAGTTGTGTTTTACTGTGTTGGCTTTAGGGAGCCAACCACTGGAAGGCAAGACCAGGAGAGTGACAGTGTGCAAGACACTATGGAAGAAAGGAAAGAGAGAGAGGCAGGGGGACAAATTGGACGGACATTGCCCACGTGGTGTTTTTGCACATATTGAGAGGAGACATTCAGTTTAGGGATACAGCGAGCAGGTATAGGTACATGGAAAACAAAATAAAAATAGACAAAGCAAATCAGGGAAAATAAAAGGAAGGAAGTATAATCAGTTCACCATGTGGATCATATGTAAATAATACATAATTATAAGTTATACACAATTTTTGTTTAAGGAATTACAATACAATTATTTTGGAAATATCTTTATATATCTATACATGTATGTATGTTTCTGGGGGAAGAAGAAGGCTAAGTTCTCACCTTCCTCTGGATTTCTCCAGAAGCAGCTAATATTAAAACTGAAAAATTAGTACTGACCGGCGTGGCGCAGTTAGTGTAATGTCATCCCGCAAAGCAAAATGTTGCAGATTTGATTCCTGATCAGGTCACATGCCTGCGATCTGGGTTTGATCCTCAGCTGGGGTGTATGAGAGGAGAGGCAACCTACTGATGTTTCTCTCACACATCCATGTTTCTTGCCCTCTTTCCTCTCTCTAAAAATAAATAAAATCTTTAAAAAACCTGAACAACTAAAGAATAGCATTATATATGTTATTTAGAAATAGGGAGGTAAATATCGGAGGAAACAGCTTAACAAATTGAAAATGGATGCCTGGGGGAGCAGGAAGTAGATGAGGATGGGCTGCAGGGCTGCTTTTTGTAAAATTGTTTATTTGTTTTTTAACTGTAAGTTTCCTTTTTGGAACTAAGTACATTTTACCATGAAAAACATAATTTTAATATAATTTAAAACATTTTAAAACAAGGAAGTCATAGCAGTAGTTTTGGCCGGAAATAATAAAGGCCTGAAGTAGGAAGGTGGGGATAGATCAGGGCCTTAGGCAGGTAGAATTGGTTTTATCCTGGGTTTTGCTTTCCATGGTCTCTGCTACCCAAGGTCAACTATGGCCTGAAAATATTCATTGAAAAATTCCAGAAATGAATTAATAAGTTTTAAACTGCATGCCTTTTGGAAATTGTTCTGTCTCGCTCAGGACAGGAATCATTTTTTTGTCTAGCGTATCCACACTATACACCTCTTGCGGGTTAGTCACTTAAATAGCCCTCTTGGTTACCATTGAAGTGTTTGTGTTCAAGTAACCCTTATTTTACTTAATAATAGCCCCAAAGCACAAGAGTAGTGATGCAGGCAATTCAGATTTGCCAAAGAGGAGCAATTAAGTGCTTCCTTTAAGTGAAAAGGTCTGGCCTGGCCTGGTCACTCAGTTGGTTGGAGTGTACCCCATGAACCAAGGTTTTGATTCAATCCCTGGTCAGGGCATATGCAAGAATCAACCGATGAATGCATAAATGAATATAACAACAAATTGATATTTCTTTTTCTTTTTTCCTTCCTCTCTCTCTCTAAAAAAAAAGAAACAATTTTTTTTTTTTGCCCTGACTGGTGTGGCTCAGTGGATTGAGTGCCAGCCTGTGAACTGAAGGGTCGCCCATTTGATTCCCAGTTAGGGCACATGCCTGGGTTGCCAGCCAGGTCTCCAGTTGGGGATGTGTTAGAGACAACTGATGGATGTATCTCTCACACATCAATGTTTCTCTCCCTTCTCTCTCCTCCCTTCCCCTTCCTCTAAAAATAAATAAGATCTTTTTTAAAACTAAATATTTAAAAGTGATAAGGTATATATAGGTATAGGAAAAAAAGTGGGGTATATTAAACAAGAACTTTTATGGCTGAAATCTTTTCTAACAGAAAGGGTTTATTAAGCCAAATGTAACCAGAAAAAGGACCAGGTCCTGGAACATGAGTTCTAAACCACCAGTAGCAGTTCTAGTTGGAGAAAAAAAAACATATTCACAATCTTAGGGTTGATGACTGGCTCTTTTATGCAAATAGTTTGGAAAAGAAAGATGTACATTGTGTTGAAAAAATCGACATTGGCTGTAGATAGTGGGAGAAGGTGAAGCTGGGACTAGTTCAGACTCCATGAGGAAGAAACATTTGTTACTTTGGATGGGTTGTGGGTGGCTGTCAGGAAAGTTCAAGTGTAAACAAGAAGTTGAACTGCCTGGTAGTAAGCTACTCAGCTATTCTCTTTAGATAATCCAGTGGAAATAGCCACCTAGAAGTTCATTCAAAGTTTTAACATATATTTAGGAATGTAAATAGTCTTTTGTTGGTTTTGCCCTTTATCTATTGACTGAATAATCTCTCTTGTCTCCTTCCACTCTCAGGTCTACTGCAATTTAATTTAGGACGTCTCAGAATTTTCTCTCTGTCTTATATAGGTTTTGGTACTATTTGTGGTTTCAGGCATCCACTGGGGGTCTTGGAAATTTTCCCCACATATAGGGTTAGTGGGGACTACTGTATCTGGTTGACCCAATGACTGTAGAGCTCAAGAGATATCAAGGCAGAGCTTGTGAGGTTGTAATGAAGGTGGGGTCTTTAATAGAAATAAAAAAACAGTCCTGGCTGGTGTGGCTCAGTGGATTGAATGCCTGCCTGTGAACTGAAAGGTTGCAGGTTCGATTCCTGGTCAGGGCACATGCCTGGGTTACAGGCCTGGTCCCCAGTTGGTGGCACATGAAAGACAACCACACATTGATGTTTCTCTCCCTCTCTTTCTCCCTTCCCCCACTCTCTAAAAATTAATAAAATCTTTAGAACCCAGATAGAGCAGATATTGGAGGGAAAAAAGATAATAAACTATGGTTTGGGCATGTGTTGAGTTTGAGGGGCCAACAGGACAGTAAGGAAAAGACCAGCCAGAAGATGGAACTGTCTAAGCAAGGGTTTATGTCTGCATCAGCAAAGGATGGGTGTCTGGCAGGGCACAGCTTCATATGACACTGACCACAAAAACAGACCCTGCTGATTGAGCTCATGTCGTAAAGCTATCCAGTGGAGATCTGCATAGGGAAATGTGCTCTGCCTCTGTCGTGTTATTCCTGCTGCTAAGCAGTCCCAGTCAGACTTTGACCAGTAAATGCTCTGGTGTCAATTCCTGGAAACTACACATTTTAGTCTCTGCCCTTTATTATTACTTATTCAAATGTTGGGAAAGAAAACATTAAACAACAAATTTTGCTAAAATTATGATTAAAACTTGAGAATTCAGCGAATGCATTATATGGGCAGGAACAATTGGGAAAAGGTATGAGGAGGAAAAGTGTGAAATTTAGATGCACAGAGGAGAAAGAAATACACTTTTGGCAGTGGGGAATTCTGGGAATTAGGAGAAAGTGGTTTACTTGGGTCTTGCTGAGACTTAGGCATTGAAGACTGGATAGGAAGAGTAAACTCGGATGAGTATGATAGGCAGCAAGAGTCAATGAACGTATTAGAACAGAAAACTGGTAAGTTGCATTAAGTTAGTCTCGCCCCTTTTTTGACACCTTCAGGACAAGATGTTAAAATATGTTAATCGGTTACATTGTAAATTTGAGCCATAGAAATAGAGGAAATCTGCCCTGGTTGGGTAATACAATTGGTTAGAGTATTGTCCAGGTAAGCCAAGGTTGTGGGTACAATCCCGATCAGGGTACATAAAAGAAGGAACCAATAAATACAGAAACAGGTGGAGCAACAGATCAATGTTTCTCTCTTCCTTCTTCTATATCCCTCTTTCTCTTAAAAAAATAAATAATAAAGGACATCCACCAAAGAAGAGTCACATTAAAGTTCTTTTATATTGTTTCTTCTTTTCCTTTTATAGAGGTGGGTGGAGACAGAGAGAGAGAGAGAGAGAGAGAGAGAGAGAGAGAGAGACATCAGTTTGTTGTTCTACTTATTCATGCATTCATTGGTTGACTCTTGCGTGTGCCCTTGTCACAGGTGGGCACAGGTAACCAGGTTCTTGGTAATTGTGGACAAAGAATTGAACCGAACACACAGAGTTTATAGAGCATAAAGAGAGAGGACAGATTTATTAGGCAATAGTACACTCCGCAGAACATGGGAGTGGGCTGACTCCAAGCAGAGATTGACCTCAGGGGCTGGAGGGATTCTTTTTTTTTTTTTTTAAGATTTTATTTATTTTTAGAGAGGGGGGAAGGGAAGAAGAAAGAGAGAAAGAGAAACGTCAATGTATGGTTGCCTCTCACGCACCCTCTGGGGACTTGGCAGGCAACCCAGTCATGTGCCCTGACTGGGAATCGAACTTGTGACCCTTTGGTTTGCAGGCCAGCACTCCATCCACTGAGCCACACCAGCAAGGGCTGGAGGGATTCTGTTCTTATAGGACGGATATTTCCTGGCTAGTTTGGGTGGGCTTTTATTGCACACATACAAGTAGTTGTATTACTTTAAAGCTACTGCGTATGTGGCCTCCAGAGATTTTCCTTGATTGGCCGCTAGAGAAGGGGGTCCCACAATGTTATATAATGCTATTTATAATGAAGCAGGGGTCATGTAGCATCTTCTGCGCAGGTGCATTCATGATTCACCATGATTCAGCGCTTTTCCAGAAATCGGGAACAACGGGTCTTAGAACGAATGGGGTCTCTGTCTGGTATCAAAGTCCTTTATCTTAGCTCCAGGGCATCTCCGCAGTTTCCTCCTTCCTGTCTCCTACCTCACCCTGGTTAGGGATGAAACCCACAACCTCAGTATATTAGGATGATATTCTAACCAACTGAGCTACTGGGCAAGGGCCTTAATTTTTTTGTTTGTTTGTCTCTTACTGTTTTTGGTCTTTACTATGTGTATAGTCTACCATTAGCTATGTAGTCCTGCAAATGTCTATCCCATTAGTCATCTAGTCTGTGCCTCTCAAATCTATCAGCCTGTCTCCACAAATCTTGTTACATTTGAGGCCCTTGGTATCACTGCCATAAACTACTGCAGTTGTCTTCTAAGTGGCCACTCCAACCATCACAAGCTGTGGCCAGGGTGGTCACTTCTTTTGCCACTCCCATCTCTCGGTGTTTTCTGCCTCAAAACCCCTACTTTATAGGCACATGTCCTGAATTTGCTACGTCTGCCCTGCTGATCCCTCTGCCTACAATGTTTATCTCATTTTTCTGCCAAGTGCTACTCATCTTTTCACAATCAACTCAAATGCCACATCCTCTGCGATTTCTTCTAATCCTCTTAGAAGAAATAGCTACTGAAGAAAAATGAGCTCTCTTCTCTGCAAGGTGATCAGAGGAAGGTTCATACAAGTGGATTCTGATCTAGAACTTACTTTATACTAGGGGTATACGTCTCACCTCAAGGCGAGAATAAAAGGAGAAAATGTCTGGTGTTGGCATGCTGCATTCATAGCCATCTAGCAGTCTAGCCCTGTTGAACAAGCTGCAAAAGATGTTCTGGGGCCACTGAAATCTTTGACTCAAGGTAGACAATAGGGAGAAAATTATTATCAGTGTGTTTCCGATTGCATTGACTAGCTAAACAGATTCTGGACTATGTTGGTATAGTCTGCTTGGAGAAGCAGCCCAAATGTCCTCACCCCACAAGCACAGTTATTGCTGTCTTCTTACTGTGCATTTTGGTGAGCACTCATCACAATCACATACAACTGATTATTATTTTTTCTCTTTTTTTGTGAGTTTCCCAAGGTCAAGTCTCTCCCCTTTTTTTTAACCCTCACTTGAGAGTATGTTTATCAATTTTTAGAGAGAGAGGAAGGGAGAGAAATATCGATGTGAGAGAGAAACGGGTTTCTCTCGATGGATGGGTTGCCTCCCACATGCACCCCAACTGGGAATCAAACCTGTAACCTAGGCATGAGCCCTGACTCTGGGATCGAACTGACTTTTTGATTTAAGGGACTACCTCCAACCAACTGAGCCACCGGGCCAGGGCATTTGTCTCTTATTCAGGAAAGTCTGTCTTATTTTTTTCCCTCATAGCACCCAACACAGAGCCCTGAATGTTGTAGGTGCTAGTAAAGACGATTTGAAGGAATGGATGTCTCTTTCACAGGTACGTCCTTTACTAAGAAGCTTCCACGTTATTCTTTCCAGCAAGCCCCTAGAAAGGAGCACCACACTAATACCCAGATCTCAACCACACTCTTCATCCAGCATGAACCTTTCGGGTGAGCAAGGCTGGGGCTCAAATTGTTCTCCAGTTGAATCTTAGCTTGCGCAAGGTTTTGGAGTTACCGCCAACCCCTCCTCCCATCTGCTCTACCCGCGCATCCCCGGGCGTGGCCGAGCGCTGCGCCTTTAAGAAGGGGGCGGAGCACAAGTGGAAAGACAAAGCCCCTGGCCGCGCGCTCCCCCTTCCCCCTCTCCAGCGCAACACCCGGACAGTGGTGCCCGGATGTCGGTGTCGCCGTCGGTGACAGATGGCGCAGTGTCTATGTGTTAAGTGGTTTCTCTAGCCTACCCGCCTTAAACTCCCGAGTTTGCGATTCCCCGCTAACCCCACTTTCAACTCCAATGCTGGACGCCCGCACGCCTGTCACCGGCGCTTACATAACGTGACCTTTCACCTCTTCGTACTGCCCTATAGTGCGCTGCAACCCAACTACGCGGTCGGGGCAGGGGGCGGGAATCCGAGCGCCGAGCGGCAGCTCCTCTGAGCCAATAGACTGTGAGCCCCGTCCAGCTTCCCGCCTATTGGAGCATTCGCCAGCGGCGCAACAGGGGAGCAAGTTAGTGTGTATGCTGGCCCGGCGCGGGGGAGGAGGGGAATCTCCCGCCATTTTTCAATAATTTCCTCCTGTGCAGCTGAAGAGTCGTGACTGCCGAACGCGGGACCGGTAGCGGAGGTTGGCTGGAGGCTGCCAAGCGGCGCATCGGTGTGTGTTGGAATTCAGCGCCATTGCGTCCAGTTCCATGGCCTTCGCGCTGCCGCGCCAGTAGTGAGGGAGCTGAGTTCGCGCCGCCCTCTCACCCCTCCCCTCCCCCACCCTACCCCCAGGAGCCAGGAGCTCGCTCCGGGCCGCCGGGCCTAGTGTTGCGCCTAGGGCTCGTGGAGCTGCTGTCGCCTTCCCTTCCGTCGCCGTGATGGCGCCGCTCTTGGGCCGCAAGCCTTTCCCGCTGGTGAAGCCGCTTCCCGGTGAGGAGTCGCTCTTCACCATCGCGCACACTCAGGAGACCTTCCGCACTCGGGAGTATCCTTTTCTACTAGCGCCGGCCTGGTCACTGCGGGGTGGGGCGGGGTGGGCCGAGGGTTCGCCGGGTTTGGGGGCCACGCAGCCCCACGCCCGTGGCAGCTGTCAGCGTGCCCGACGCGGGCGGGCCTACACCCTGAGCCCGGGTCCACGGTTCTGAGGGGTGGGCGGGGGTGCGGACAGGCTTCTTTGAGAGCTCCGCGCCCTCCATCCCTTCCTCGGCTCCGCACTTTGTGCCCCGGCCTTGGTGTTGGGGAGCGACCCCGCGTACACACACACATCCACTGGGGTTGGTTGGCCTTAGGCCCAAGTACCACGGAGAAAGGGGTTTCCTTTGCTCTTTTCTTTTAAAATTAAACCTTCAACTTAAGTTTTTGAAATTGTACCCGCGTGGTCTCGTGACCCGGCTTGTACAAGCCTCGACTGCGTTTTAGCCTAGTCTGTGCGGGGTGGGGGTGGGGGGCACTTGTGCTTTTCTCCTCCCGAATGGATTCTGGGCTGTTGATGAACTGACAGGATTGTGAGGCACAAAACCAACAATAAAGTTCCAGACCTGAGAGGAGAGGAAAAGAAGAAAAAAGTACTTCGGAGGAGCTGATGCCTTCTTGCCCTAGGCAAGCACAGGTTTGAAATGTTGACGATTTAGAAGGAGATTGGTATTTAAGTAAAATTAAAACATACCAAGATATACTTAAAGTTTTTCTGATGTAATTTAGGAGCTTGAGGCTGATGTTTTACACTCTAAGCATTTTCTTTAATGATTGTTTCTTGCACGAGCTTAGTTTTTTGGTTAAAAATTGTACGACTTTTATTTATTTACTTTATGGATGCCAGTTGAGTCATTTTGACACGTGAGTGTAAAAAGGATTTTTGAACAAAGCTTTAATGTACAAAAAAACTTCAAGAGTGAAGGCTAATGCATTTAGTTTTTCAGTTCTTTCCCTTTGGAAGGATTTAATTTCCGTTTTTTCTTTTTTTAATCCTCACCTGGGATATGCTTACTGATTTTTAGAGGGGAAGGGAGGGAGAGAGAAGGAGAGAAACATCTGATATGACGGAGAGAAATCTATTGCTATTGGTTGCCTCTGCAACGTGCCCCAACCGGAACTGAATCCCCAACCTAGGCAATACCCTGATGTACTGGGAGACCCTTCAGTTTACAGGACAACACTTCAACCAACTAGCCACACCAGCCAGGGCAGAACTTGATTTCTTGTAGTTTTTTACTGCTTTTTATAGAGGAGGAAGTGCCCATGTAGGGATATCATTTGATTTCACTTGTTTTTGATCACCCCTGTAATACTTGATAGGGTAATCTCATTCTTGTTAGAGGTTTGTGACTCTTGAATATTTACATATAAAGGGACCTGGAAAGTGAGTCCCTGCTGTTAAGAAAGCTCTCAAAGGCCCTGGATGGTGTAGCTCCGTGGATTGAGCACAGGCCTGTGAACCAAAGCATTGCCGGTTTGATTCTGTCAAGGGCACATGCCTGGGTTGCAGGTCATATCCTCAGTATGGGGTGTGCTAGAGGCAACCATACATTGATGTTTCACTCCCTCTCTTTCTCCCTCCCTTCCCCATCTCTCTAAAATAAATAAATAAAATCTTAAAAAAAAAGAAGGCTCTCCAAATATAACTATAGCATCTTGGAGCTGAATGGGTCTTGGAGAGCTTCAGGTTTTCCTGCCTGATGTGCCAGGTGGTCCCAGAGAATTGAGGTTGACACAGTGTAAATGATGAGTGTCAGGGGTAGAATCCAGTATTTTTCCTACCTCATCCCAGTCAGGGCATGCACCTGGATTGCCAGCCAGGTTCCCCAGAAGGGGGCGCTGAAGAGGCAACCACACAGTGTTTCCCTCTCTTTCTCCATCTCCCTCTAAAAATAAATAAATGAGGTCTATTTATTTTTAAAAATAAAGATTTTAAAAAGATTTTATTTATTTACTTATTGAGAGGGAGAGGGAGGGAGAGAAACATTGATCAGTTGCCTCTCCCATGCATGCAACTGCACACAACCTTTTGGTTCACAGGCTGGCACTCAAATTCACTGAGCCACACCCACCAGGGCTCATTGGTTGATTCTTGTATGTGCCCTGACTGGGGAGTCCACCCACAGCCTTGGTGTATTGGGATAACACTAACCAACTGAACTACCTGGTCAGGGTAGAAGCCTGAGACTTATAAACTGGTATGTATTTCATAGAAATCTGCATTAAAAAATTCCCATACCAGTACTTGTTGGATGCTTTTAACAGAGGAATTCTTAAAAAAAAAAAAAGACCTTATTTATTTGTTTTTAGAGGGAGGGAGAAAGAGGGAGAGAAGCATTGACATGTGAGAGAAACTTTGATCAGTTGCCTCTAGAGAATGCCCCCATTTGGGGACCTGGCCTACAACCCAGGCATGTGCCCTGACCGTATGCCCCAACCCGGAACTGAACCTGTAACCGTTAGGTTTGCAGGCCGGTGCTTAATCAACCCAAGCCACATTAGCCTGAAACGGGGATTCTTAAATTGTATTACATGTTGGGGGGGAAATTGCTCACTTGGGAACGTCTACAAGTAGAAGCACTTTAAGGATGGTTTTTAAACAATTGTATTGTGTGGTTAGCAGGTTGGCATAGTTCTTTATTAGGCAATCAGATTTTATAGAGAACAAGTATGTGGTTGGGAATAGCTGCCTTTGAAATACTGTTATTTCTAGTTCTTAATTTATATTTACAGTTGTTTTTAATGCATATTGATACTTTAGTTTTCTCCTAAGTACTACTTTTTGACTGCATGTGTATTCTATAACATATATGATTTTTATTGACTTAAAGCTGTGAGTGTTGGTATGTTCTTAAATGCATTATTGTACATCTTTATTAAACTTACAGTGGTAGTTGTAAATGATGCATACATTTAATGATTAGGTATTATATATTATTGATGACTATGTTTATTGTACTGTGTCTTTGCATCTGTGCTACATTACTCCCTAAGTAGTACTACAGGCAGGACACTAGATCTTAGTTGGAAAATTTCACTTTATCAGAATGTTTTCTTTCTTCAAAATATTTTATTTATTTATTTTTAGAGAGATGGAAGGGAAGGAGAGAGGGAAACATCAGTGTGTGGTTGCCTGTTGCACACCCCTTACTGGGGCCATGACTTGGCTCGCAACCCAGGCACGTGCCCTGACTGGGAATTTAACTAGCGACCCTTTGGTCTGAAGGCTGGTGCTCAGTCTACTGAGCCACACCAGCAAATCTTTTTTATTTTTTAAATTTTTTTTCCCTTTTATTGATTCTAGAGAGAGAGAGGGAGAAAATGAGGGAGAGAATCACTGATGTAAGAAAGAGACATTGATTAGTTGTCTCTTGCATGCACCCCTACCAGGGACAGAACCCAACCCATCCACTGAGCCTCACCAGCCAGGGCCATAAGAGTTATTTTTAACTTAACTGGTCCAAAGAGAGAAAAATAGGATAAAAAGCAAATCTTACTTGGTGCTTTGTTGTCTCCCTTAGAACTCTTGTGGTTCTAGTTGCACTTATTTAACCTCCATACTTTTCCAGACTACTTCCTTTAAGCTGTCAAGTACTTTATTGAAAGAAACAGCCCTAGCTGGTGTGGCTCAGTGGACTGAGTGCCGGCCTGTGACCTGAAAAGTTGCTGGTTTGATTTCCAGTCTGAACATGCCTGGCTTGTAGGCCAGGTCTCCAGTTGGGGTGCATGAAAGGCAACCACACATTGATGTTTCTCTTCCTTTTTCTCCCTCCCTTTCCTTCTCTCTAAAAAAATAAGTAAAATCTTAAAAGAAAGAAAGAAATAGTCCTACAAGGCTAAAGAGAACAAAGAAGCAGCGTATTGTGGTAAGGAGGTAGCCCTTGAACTCCTGAAAAAGTGGATGCTTAATGAGATAGTCTAGAACTTGAAAATGTCTTATTTACAGCTTATACAACCTTTGGAGAATTGCTTTGACATTTTCTCTGCAATTATGTATGTGCAGCAGCCGCTGGAACATAAAAACCTCAATTGGCGCTTCCTCTGAGTGGTTATTTGAGAGTGAATGGCTTATTTTGGTAACCTAAAATCTGAAATAGTATTTAGAGGCGGCTGACTCAATAGCCTTCTAGTCAACTTTTTCTACTTTCATATTCATTTTATTCTCTCACTTTCTTTTTACATAAGTTAAAGTAATAACCAGAACAAAATTATATAAACTTAAAAATACCCAGTGTTAGAGGTTGTTATAGGAATTTCAGTTTTAGACTTTTGAAATTAATCTAATTTTGATGATTAATCAATTAAGAATTTTGTGTTATTGTCAGAGAGCATTCATTTCTAGATTTAAACCTTAGGTTTTTAGTGTTGTCCAATTAGAAATATAATGTGAGTCACATGTAATTAAAAGTTTTCTTATGGTCACATTTGAAATAAAGGTAAATGGGTTAAAAAAAGGAGAGACATTTTTCTTATTCCAGTACCCAGGCTGAAGGAGCGGTCCCAGTCTGCATGTGCCTTTTTTTTTTTTTTTAAGATTTTATTTATTTATTTTTAGAGAGGGAAGGGAGGGAGAAAAAGAGAGGGGGAGAGAGAAACATCAATGTGTGGTTGCTGGGGGCTGTGGCCTGCAACCCAGGCATGTGCCCTGACTGGGAACCGAACCTGTGATGCTTTGATTCGAAGCCTGCATGTGCCTTTCTACTGGCAGAAATAGCTGGAGGAAACCTTGATGGCTTTTTAAGCTTATTCCTGCAAATGGCATCTATTGCATCTGCTCACATCTGTTGGTTGAAGCAAGTTATGTGGCCAAGTCCAACATCTATGTGGAGGAGAAATTTTCTCCTTTTTTTTTAATTCTCACCTGAGTATATGCTCATTGGTTCTAGAGAGGGGAGGAAGGGAACGGAAAGAGAGAGACAGACTTTTATGCCAGGGAGAGAAACATTGGCTGCCTCTCATAGATGTTGTGACTGGACCAACCTGCAACCTGGGCACGTGCCCTGACTGGGAATTGAACCTGTGACCTTTCAGTTTATGGGAGGATGCTTTAACCAACTGAGCCAGGACTTCTTGTTTCTGTTAATTCCTCACTGGAGGATATACTTACTGATTTTTACAAAGAGAGGAAAGGAGAGAGAGAAAAACATCGATGTGAAAGTGAAACATTGATCAGTTGCCACCTGTATGTGTCTCAACTGGGGATTGAACTTGCAGCCTTTTGGTGCGTAGGTGATGCTTCAACTAACTGAGCTACCTGGCCAGGGCTAGTTTTCCTCTTCACCTGAGGTATTGCGAACCACATGGCAGTGGATGGAGATACAAAAATTTTCTGATGGAAGGGAGGTGAATATTTGGAAAGAATGCAGTCTACCATATTTCAGGGTTTCAGGGGACGTATTTTGGGGAAAGTCACTTTTAAGTTGAGATCTGAAGGATGATTTAGAATTTAGCTAGATGAATAAAAGAGGACTATGTTCTTAGAAGAGTTTGTGAATTTGAAAGTTTCTTGATTTAAAAAAAATTGAAAGATGATTAGAGTGAGGAAGTGGGAATAGAAATGGAGTTGCTTAGTGGTGAGATACAGAAAAAGGTTGCATCACACCAGTCCTTGTAAGATAGGTTGAAGAGTTTGGGCGTTACTTTAAATTTAATGGAGGCTGTTGAAAATTTTGGCAGGAAAGAAGCAGGCGTTTAGATTAGGAAGATCACTGTGGTTGCAGTGGTGAGAATGGATCTGCCACTAGATTTGTGAGGTGGTCATTAGATAATCCAGCCAATAGATAACGGTGGTCTGAATAAATTTACTAGTCCTTGATGTGGAGAGAAGTACAATAGATAAATATCAGAAATAAATCATTATAGATAGATTGGACAGAATTTGGTGATTGATTGGGAAGGAGTCAAGGATAATATTTTGGTTATTACTTGGTTAGTGGTGTCATTCTCTGATACAGAGAACTCTGAAAGAGGAGCAAGCATTTATTTCTTGTTTTGGCTGGGAGTGGGGAGGATGGGTTAGGAAGTGAAATGTTTAGTTTGGATGTTCTTATATTGAGTTGCTGTGGATATCCAAATGGAGATGTCTATATTACTAGTGTGTCTGTGGTCCTGGAGTTCAGAGAAAGGAGACTGAACTGGTGATAGAAGTGATTAGTGTCTAGATTGTGATTGCAGTAATGTAATGGAAATGGATGAGGTCAGCCAGGCTAAGATTGCTGCACTGATAACAGTGATTTTCAAAGGAGAGTGGGAAAAATAGGTATCTGGGTAGAAGGGACTTTCATTGTTTGGAAAATCGTAAATCATTAATATTTGGTATTTAAATATGTACTGCATGAAAAAAATTTCCCATTTTTTTCCCTTAAAATAATAAAAATAACCAAATATATCTCAACAAAGTCTTATTTGGTAGAGTGACTTTTCAGTATACTGTGATTGGGGATTGCTTCCCTGTTTGGGAACATGTTTGCATTTCAGGCAGCCGGAGGGCAGTTGAGATTTATAAAGTAATCAGAGGAAGAAATGGTTTTAAAAACAAACAGAATTGAGAAAAATGGATGTTAGGGTGAGAAGCACAAAGGACCAGAGTAGAAGAGGATTACCAGTGAGGCCAGTTAAAGTGTTTTGGCTGGGTAAGAGATGAGTATCAGAGAGGCTGGATTTAGTTAATGGCTCTGTTGTTGGAGAGAAAGGACTGAATTGAGAAATGTGTGAGTGGTTGCAGTTAGGGACTGAAAAAATGAAGATGATTTTCTGATTTCAGATTTGGGCAATAGGGCCATTCAGTGAGACTGAAAATACCTATTAAGAAACACAGTAGGGAGAAGGAGGTGTGGTTAATAAGAATTAAGCTTAGCCCTAGCTGGTGTGGGCCTGTGAACCAAAAGGTTGCTGGTTTGGATCCTGGTCAGGGCACACGCCTGGGTTGTGGGCCAGGTCCCCGGTTGGGGGCGTGTGAGAGGCAACCAGTCAGCGTTAACTCTTACACATCTCATGTTTCTCACCCTCTCTCTCCCCCCCTTCCTGTCTCTGTAAAATAAATGCATAAAATCTTTCTAAAAAAATAATTAAATTTAGCCCTGGCTGGTGTTGCTCAGTTGGTGGGGCATTGGCTAGCAAAGTGAAAGGTCTGTGGCGTGAATGCCTGGGTTGCAGGTTTGGTCCCTGATTGGGGCAGGTATGAGAGGCAATTGATGTTTCTTGTCCTCTTCTTCCCTTCCCCTCTCTCTAAAATAATAAATAGATAAAAGTCTTTAAAAAGAATTTAGTTTAGAAAAAGTTGGGTTTGAGATATCACTGAGGCATCCAGGCGATCCTAGTACATTATTGACTATATGGGTCTAGATCAAGGTGAATGGACTGGGAACATTTACTTCTAAAAATAGCAAATTAAAAAAATTTAATGTTTTTTGTTTAGGATATATTTGCTAATATCATTTACATTCTCTGGTTACTCAGTGAGTTTCTTCAGTGGAACTGAATGACTATTAAAATGTTAAGCTTTTTGTATTTTAAATAAATCTACTTACTGGTTTTCTTGACCTCCCTTCCCCCAGTGCAAAAAGGCAAATAAGAACAAAACAAATTCATCTTTTTGATTAATTAGTTATGATAATAGGAGCCATGCTATTGCTATTTTTCTCTATACTGTAGTCCCACCTTTCCATAGGGAATTAGTTCCAAGACCCCCAGTGGATGCCTTGAAACAGTATTGAAATACTGAAGCAGTACCAAATGAGGACTGTCCAGGAAAAGTCCAGCCATTGTTAATATAATGAGAACAGTTTGTGTGCCATCTATGTAACCTGGTAGCCAAGGACAGTGGGCTGGAATGTGCATGTGTGAACCATGACAACTTGTCAGTTGGGGTGTAGATGCCATTGAGTAAGCATGTGTACTGTGTGGTTGTCTCATTCAAAACGACTGAGTGAGTAGAGCCTCAAATCAAGTTTTGAGTTAAGCTTGAACTTCCTCTGTGGAAACCATTGGGATGATTCAGTTGCCCACCGGCAGCTATGGGCAACTGGTGATTGGCAGTCTCATCACAACAACACACTCCTCATGCATGACATCTCATGCAGAGTTTTTTTGTAAAACATCAAATCATCCAGGTGACTCAGCTCCATTACAGCCCAGATTTGGCATCCTGTGACTTCTGGATTTTCCCAAAACTAAAATCACCTTTGAAAAGGAAGATTTCAGAGCGTTGATGAGGTTCAGAAAAATACATGAGGCAGCTGATAGTGACTGGAAGAACTGTGTGAGATCCCAGGGTGCCTACTTTGAAGGGGACTGAGGCCCCTTTGTCATTGTGCTGTGTACAGTGTATCTTGTATCTTCAGTAAATGTCTCTCTCTTTTTCATATGTGGTTGACTACCTTCTGGACAGAGCTCTCATATGCTATGTTTTGTTCTTTACATATATACCTCTGATAAAGTTTAGGGCTTCTCTTTGGCACTGAATTGCCAGCAATATTTCTCTTGTACTTGGAGGCCATTATTAAGTAAAACAAAAGTTATTTGAACACAAGCACAGCAATAACCATGATGGTCCATCTGGTAACAGAGATGGCTACTAAGTGACTAATGTGCCTGAATACACTGGACAAAAGGGTGATTCAGGGAGTGGGATGGCACAAGATTTAAAACTTATAAATTGTTTATTTCTGGAATTTCCTATTTAATATGTTTGAACCACATTTGACAGGATAGTTGAAACTGGGAAGCAAAACAGCTAAGGGGAACTAACACAGGTTTTTATAAATTTTCAATGATTGGATTTATGTAACTTTGTATGGAAGTCTGACTTCTGGTTTTTACTTTTTCTGTATTTAGTTTAATTCTTTGAATATTAATGCCAACCCCAGTGAAGAAAATAGACTTGTTGCTTTGTTTCTGTCAGATCTGGAAAAGGATGTGAGAGAAGGTGTTTTTTTACTATTGGCTAAAATGGCTATTTTGGATTACCTCTGAATTTGGCCCTGTTAATTGTCTTTGTATTGATCATAACCCTGGAAAACCAAGAATCTTCATATATTAAAAAGGAACTACTGTCCTGATGGGTATAGGCCAGCTGGTTGGGTGCTTGTCCTGCAAAGCAAAAGGTGTCTGGTTCAATCCCAGGTCAGGGCATGTGCCTGGGTTGCAGGTTCCGTTTCAGGTCAGCGCATGTATGAAAAGCAGCCCATCAATGTTTCTCTCTCATGTCAGTATTTCTCTCCCTTTCTTCTCCCTCCCTTTCCCTGTCTCTAAAAATAAATGAATAAAATTTTACAGGAATTACTTGTTTATTTGTGAGGTAATATTACAGAGGGAGCTGTTTAAATACTTTCATTTCAACCACTATAAAATAAAGTCATTTGGAAAGTAGAGATTGGCTGCTAATTCTCTAGTTGTGATGTCAGTTTATTTTCTTGCATAGCATCTGTTGTGCATAAAAGTGTATTAGCTAATTATCATTTGAATTTAAATGTGGCTGGCTGATAGTGAATTTCAGTTGGGATGTTGTACAAAGTTACCATGTATATGGCACTAACAGGTCCTCTTCCATCTCTCATGATGACTGAACAATGACTGGTAAATGACTTGTGAATTGCTATTGTAGACAACATAAAACTGGATAAATGTTATATCAGAATTATTTTTAGGACTTTATGGAGCTTTTTAAATCCTAAGAATCAACAGGTGTTCCAAAAGGTAGACTAGAAGACTTAGTAAGTGGATCATTAGCAGACACACAAGGTTATTTCAGATGGCCTCTGACACTGGTCTAGTCAGTCTCATCTTACTGTGGAAATGATTCTTAAACTTGGTGACCATCTTGGTGACCATTGTGTAATAGTTCCACGTACCTTAAATTCTTACTTCTTAATGACTTTGTCTCATTTTGCCTTTATTTTTTCTTATGAATTTTTAGTACTGTGTGAGTCTCATGAAATGAAATTTGGATGAATTGAAGAAATCACATTTGTACTATAAAGTGTTAACGTTTTTTAGTTTATTTAAAAAACCATTGATTTTATTTTATTTTTAAAATTTATTTTATTGATTATGCTATTACAGTTGTCCCATTTCACCCCTTCACTCCCCTCTACCCTGTACACCCTCTCCCACTCGCTCCCTCCCCTTTAGTTCATGTCCATGTGTCATAAGTTCTTCAGCTTCTACATTTCTCGTACTATTCTTACCCTCCCCCTATTTCCTACTTACAATCTATGCTACTTATTCTCTGTACCTTTTCCCCCTCTCTCCTCCTCCCACTCCCCTGCTGATAACCCTCCATGTGATCTCCATTCCTGTGGTTCTGTTCCTGTTCTAGTTGTTTGCTTAGTTTCTTTTGGTTTTGCTTTAGGTGTGGTTGTTAATAATTGTGAGTTTGCTGTCCTTTTACTATACATGTTTTTTTTTAATCTTTTTTTCTTAGATAAGTCCCTTCAACATTTCATAAAATAAGGGCTTGGTGATGATGAACTCCTTTAACTTGACCTTGTCTGAGAAGCACTTTATCTGCCCTTCCATTCTAAATGAAAGCTTTGCTGGTTAGAGTAATCTGAGATATAGGTCCTTGTCTTTCATGACTTGGAATACTTCTTTCCAGTCCCTTCTTGCCTATAAGATCTCTTTTGAGAAATCAGCTGACAGTCTGATGGGAACTCCTTTGTAGGTTACTGTCCCCTTATCTCTTGCTGCTTCTAGGATTCTCTCCTTCATTTTCACCTTGGCTAATGTAATTATGATGTGCCTTGGTGTGTTCCTTCTTGGGTGCAACTTTTTTGGGACTCTCTGAGCTTCCTGGACTTCCTGGAAGTCTATTTCCTTCGCCAGAATGGGGAAGTTCTCCTTTATTTGTTTAAATAACTTTTCCACTTGTTGCTCTTTCTCTTCCCCTTCTGGTACCCCTATAATTCGGATGTTGGAACGTTGAAAGATGCCCTGGAGGTTCCTAAGCTTCTCTTCATTTTTTTTGAATTCTTATTTCTCCATTCTTTCCTATTTGGTTCTTTCTTCCTTCTGGTCCACTCTATTGTTTTGAGTCCCAGTTTCCTTCCCATCACTGTTGGTTCCCTGTGCATTTTCTTTCATTTCTTTTATGGAAAAGGTAACTTGCATTTGTTCATGTAATTTGCGCCCAAAATCGACCAATTCTGTGAGCTTCCTGATCACGAGTGTTTTGAACTGTGCATCTGATAGGTTAGCTATCTCTTGGTCGCTCAAAAGGATGAGTTCTGGGGCACTGATTTGTGCTTCTGTTTGAGCCATCTCCCCCCCCCCCCGTCGCGGAGCCTTAGGTGTTCACCAGGGCTGGGCACCCCAGTCGCTAGATTGTGACGTTGTATGTGAGGGCGGGGTCAAGAGGGAACAATGGCAGTAACTCCGTTCTTGTGTGCCCCAGATGCCTTACGCGCTCTCGGTTGCCTTATGTGCTCAATTTTCCCTGTTCTCTGTGCTGCGACCCACATCCACCCACATCCGGCTGCTTGTCTCCGCCCCTCCTACTGGTCTGGATAAACGGGTCTATTGGCTGTTCGACTTCCATTCAGATAAATTTTCTGTCAGTTCTGGGTGTTATTCTGCCTCTATTTAAATTGTTGTTGTTCCAGTCTTGGTTGTGCGTGGAGGTATGGTGCGTCCACCTATGCCTCCATCTTTATGGAAGTGAAAAAGAAATAATTGATTTTAGAGAGAAAACAATCGATTTGTTGTCCCACTTATTTTTTAGGATTTTATTTATTTTTTTAGAGAGGGGGACGCAGGAGGGAGGAAGAGAGGGAGAGAAACATGGATGTGAGAAAGAAACATGGGTCGGTAGTTCTGACTGGGACCAAGCTGCAACCCAGGCATGTGCCCTGAACGGGAATCCAACTGGTAACCTTTTGTTTTGTAGGACATCACCCGACCATCTGTGCTACACTGGTCAAGGCCTACTTATTTTTGTATTCATTGGTTGATTCTTGTTTGTGCTCGGACCAGGGATCAAATCTGCAACCTTGGCGTATCAGAATGACTCTTTAACCAACCGAGCTACCCAGCCAGGGCTAAAGGTATTACTGTTTTATTTGTAAAATGTGGCAAACCATTCTGACCATACTTAGTCTTATTCATCTTGTTTGGATTTACCAATTGAAAACTGACTTCAGTTTTATCTTCTCATGCTGTATGTTATAGAAAGAATACTATAGGTTTTTTTCTATATATGGTAAATATTTTTTGGGTGTGGATTAGTTGTCTCTGTTGCTTGAATATTGTTTTCCTGAGCCACTGCTAACAGAGAATATGAAGCCCGCTTGGAAAGGTACAGTGAGCGCATTTGGACGTGTAAGAGTACTGGAAGCAGTCAGCTAACACACAAAGAGGCCTGGGAGGAGGAACAGGAAGTTGCTGAACTGTAAGTAAGATAAACATTGCTATTCTAGCACCATCTTCACATTATTAGGAAAGGGGGGATACTAACTATAAAGCAATGTTTGTATTAAAATTTATGGGGCATAAACTGGAATACATTACATTAGTATACTGTATTGTTGTTTAAGTGCCCTTGCCTAGTGGAATTTTGCTAGTAATAAAGAGTGGAATATGTAGTTGTGTGTATACTTATGTAGGTATTTACCAGGCTTTTGAGTGTTCTTGTTCTATACCTTTATCTTGTAAATATTTTGAAAATGTGGTTCTAAGCAACAGAAATGAATATGATCTAGAAGTAACGTGGGGGTGTGAATAAGTGGAAAGTTTTTCCTAATTTTGTGGTCATTTGGAATTTGATAGTATTTACAGCAGTTACCAAAAATAAATACAGAGTTCCAAGATCATTTATCTAAGTGGGGTTGTTGAATGAGGAGTCTTAAAAAATACTGTCTATATTCACAGTGCCTGCTTGTCTAGGTGTTATCTCAAAGAAAACACTTGGAATTTGGGCAGTAGAAACGTGCAAAAGATAAGTAGAAAATATGGATGATAAATTACTCTTTTGGGAATTTGGAATAGACTCTTTTTCTGTGGACTTCTCATTAACTTGTCTTGATAGCAGATAAGCAGAGAGCATATAATTCTGCTCTTCTGCTTGTATAATAACACCGGGTTTAGTTGAGGTTTTGGTTCTAGTTATGGCTACAGCACAAACTAATAATTAGTCAAGCTTGTTAACCTGGTGCCTATATCTTCTTTTTTTGGGTCACTTCATTCTGTTTTAGATTAGTGTTATTTATGTTTATGTACTTTTTAGTGTACTAGACCAGGGGTCGGCCACCCTTTTCTGTAAAATGACAGGTAGTAGATGTTTTAGGGTTTGTGGGCCATATGGTCTTTGTTTCAGCTATTGAATTCTGAGGTTATTCAGTGAAAACAGCCACAGATAATACATAAATGAATGAGAATGACTGTTACAATAAAATTTTATTTACAAAAACTGATAACAGGCTGGATTTGGCCCATGGGTTGTTGCCTCCTATAGTAGCCCTCTAAACTTCTTGAGGGCAGCTGTCATATTTTACTTTTTGTTGAATTGGTTACAGTGCCTAGGCACAATCCTCTGCACTACATAAGTACTATTTGCTTTTTGCAGATAGAGAATACTACTTTCTTTGCATGTGTTTTTGGGACAAAAAAGAGACTAACTTGGAGTTGTTAGGGAAAACTTTGTGGGACTTTTTGAAGATGGTGACATTGGAAGGATAGTTTGTGCCAAATTATAGAAGCAAGATGGGACATTTGTATTTAATTCAGTGAATAATGTGAGGACAGCAATAATTTTGAACAGAAGTACAAATGACAGTTTGGATGATTGAGGTTGGGCTTTAAGAAGATTAATCCAGAAGCAGTTTGTAGGATGAGTTAGAGGAGGAAGAGACAGGTATGAAGTCTATGTAGGCTAGCCAGGATTGTATCATGATATTATTGAGAATAGAAAGAATGAGGTGGTTTCTCTAATTCTTCCTGAAAGAAGGGTCGTTTTTGGCTGTAACTTTGGAAAACCGCTGCATACTTTGTTCTTAATACACATTAGTGTATAAGATAGTTTTTAGAAGGCCTGTAGTACAGAAACTTTAGCTTGATTTAATCTTGTGGATTTCAGACTTAACCTTAGAACTGGTAACATCAGAGGGAAGTTCTGAAGAACACAATTGGGGAATGTTTTATGTGATTTGATAGCTCATAGAATATAGTGGGTGGTGGGAATAGTTACTGAAAAATTAGTTACAGGTTTTACAACTTATTTAAAATAGAAAACTTTTTTCTTATTATAAAAGGAATGCATACTTATTATGAGAATGTGAGTAATACAGTTAGTAACAGAATCTGAACATCCTTGTCCAACTTTACTTCTCAGAAATAACCACAGCCAGTGAAGTTTTAAGTCAAGTGACTGGGAGACTTAATGGCAAGAGAGTGGAGTTATAGGGGCCAGAAAGGGTCTCATGAAATTGAGGAAGTCCGAGGACATCTGGGAAGGATGATTAAGCTGAGAGGCAGGACAGCAGGGAGAGAATAAGGTAGGCGAAGGCAGGGAGACTAGAATCTTACTGGTTGTGATTGGGGAATAGCAGATAAAGGTGGGTTAAATAATTGTAAGGGAGTATTATAAGAGATTTTAAGTCTAGCAGTCAGTTGGTGCAACATTTGTAGTTATGAATAGGAGAGAGTGACTGAGAATATTGGAATATGAAAATAAACTAATACTTGCATTTGCCTGAATGTTCTCATGCCTCTTCCTCCCCTTTGCCCACAGCGCAGATATTAAACTCTTTGGGGGAAGGGGGGGGTATAAGGCAACTAAACAGTAATGGGAAAAAAATACAATAAAGATTAAATAAAAAAAAAAAACCCAGATACTAAACTGGTTAGAATTGGAATCTAACTACTATCCATTAAGTTTGCTTCCTATTTTCTGCTACCATCAAGAATCCAGAAATAAATATATTTGTGTGCACATGATGTAATGGTTTTGATAATTGTTGTCAAATTGCTTTCCGAAAGAGTTGAAACATAGGCTATCAGCAGTGTATGAGTGTTACTTTATTCTATTTATTTGCCCATATTGGGTACGATAATTAAAATTCTTTTTTGTTAGGTTATTAAGTGAAAAGTAGTACATCATGGTTTTACTTTGCAAGGGCTTTGGAGTTCAAGTCATGGTTCTAACATGTTAACTCTTCCTGATTTATTTTCCTTATTTATAAAATGAAAATTCTAGAAATCTCGTGAGGTATTAGGAGAACTAAATAAACAAATGCATATGAAAACATGTTATTGATTCAGATATAATATAAATAACAATCGTTATGGTGTCCTAACTGAAAAAATGGGAAAAGGCAATGAATAAAATAATTTGTGCCTACAAAGGGAAGTCTACTGCAAAACAAACTACTGGGAAAATGACCAACCTTACTAATGATGTACCTATTATTTTCACTGTATAGATGAGAAAATTAACCTGGATAGGTCAGTCTGACAAAGCTATTTTTTAAAAGATTTTATTTATTTTTAGAGAGGAGAAGGCAGGGGGAAAGGGAGAGAAATATCAGTGCGTGGTTGCCTTTTGCGAGCCCCCCACTGGGGACCCGCCTGCAACCCAGGCATGTGCCCTAAACTGGGAATTGAACTGGTGACTCTTTAGTTCACAGGTCAGCACTCATTCCACTGTGCCACACCAGCCAGGGTTGACTAAGCTAGTTTTAAGTTCCTTCTTTTTCCTGTGTATCATGTAGTTTTTAATCTTTGTATTCACCTAGTGCCTTGCATATATTTGCTAAAGAACCATTCGAATGGACCTGAATTAAAACTCAGTAGGTTTTTCTGCATTTTTTCGGTAATTAATAATGTATTTGTTTAGTTTGAAGGAAGAGTTTCCTGCCTGGTATGAGAAACTTGTTCTAGAAATGGTTCACCATAACACAGCCTCCTTAGAGAAGTTAGTAGATACTGCTTGGTTGGAGATCATGACCAAATACGCTGTGGGAGAAGAGTGTGACTTTGAGGTAAGTGTCTTTTTTTTTTTTCTTTCTTTTTTTTTTTAATGTGATTTGACTCACCATATGTCAAGATTGGAGCTTCTGATGTAGATTACAGAATGCATTTCTGTGTGTATAAACTTGTGTTATATGAAGTCTTCTCTACTTAATATCAGCATAAGGGGCCAAGTTTAGAATGCTGGGCTAGTTGTTTTATATAATATCCTGCAGAGTCTGCATAGACATGTTGGGGTTGTAAACTGGCTCAGATATTTAAATAGATTGTTTACATTTGTTATATAAATTATGGGTGATTTTAGCTGAATGTAATGAAATATCTGACAGTGGTCAGTACTTTTCAAACTTCAGCCTAAATAAAACCAATTATCCTTAAACTGTTTTAAAAAACTGAAGAGGAAGCCATCATTTTATGAAGCCATCATTACCCTGATACCAAAACCAGATAAAGACATTATACAAAAAAGAAAATTACAGGCAAATATACTTGATGAATATATATGCAAAAAATTTGAACAAAATATTAGCAAACTGGACTCGACAATATATTAAAAGGAATATACATCATGACCAATTGGGATTCTTCCCAGGGATGCAAAGATGGTTCAACATTAACCAATCAATCATTGTAATACATCACAACAAAATAAAGGTTAAAAACCATAATGATCTTAGTAGGAGAAAGCATTTGACGGAATTCAACACTTTCATGGTAAAAACTCAACAAAGTGGTTATAGAAGGAACATCTCAACATAAAAAAGGCTGTATGTGGCAAATCCATAGCTATCATACTCAATGGTGAAAAGCTGAAAGTTTTCCCTCTAAAATCAGGAACAAGGCAAGGATGCCCAGTTTTATCACTTATAGTCAGTGCAGAAGTAGAAATCCTAGACATAGCAGTCAAACAAGACAAAGAAGTAAAATTCATCTAGATTAGAAAGGAAAAAGTAAAACTCTCATTACTTTCAGATGACATGATACTATGTATAGAAAACCCTAAAGATTCCATCAGAGAACTATTAGAATTAAGGATTTCAGTAAAGTTTCATGATACAGAATCAGTCTATAGAAAACTTTACATTTCTACACAGCAATAATGAACAATCAGAGGAAAAAAATTTTTTAGATTTTATTTACTTTTAGAGAGGGGAAGGGAAGGAGAAAGGGAGAGAAACATCGATGGGTGAGAGAGAAACATCCATCTGTTGCCTCTTGCACGCCCCCAACCAGGGACCTGACCCACACCCCAGGCATGTGCCCTGACTGGGAATCGAACTGGTGACCTTTCCGTTTGCAGGCCAACACTCAATATATTGAGCCACACCAGCCAGGGCAAGAAGAAATTAAGAAAAATGTCACTTACAATTACATCAGAAAGTATAAAATGCTAGGAAGAAATTTAACCAAAACAGTGAAAGACTTGTATCCTGAAAACTATGACATTGGCAAAAGAAGTTAAGAAGATACAAATAAATGGAAGAATATACCTTGCTCATGGATTGGAAGGATTAACATTGTTAAAATGTCCTTATTATCTAAAGTAATATACAGATTCAGTGTAATCCTTACTAAAATACCAGTGTCATTCTTCTTGGAATCAGAACAACTAATCCTAAAATATATATGGAACCATAAGAGACTCCAAATAGCTAAAGAAATGTTAGAATAAAACAAAGTGGGAGGTATCATGCACCCTGATGAAATCAAACTATATATAAAGCTATAATTTTGTAGTATAATCAAAATAGTATGGTACTGGCATAAAAACATATGTAAATCAATGAGATGGAATAGAGAGCCCAGAAATAAATCCTCATTTACACAGTCAATGAATCTACGACAGAGGAGGCCAGGATACACAGTGGGATAAAGACAATTTCTCCAATAAGTGGTATTGGCAAAACTTGACAGATACATGGAAAAAAATGAAATTGGACCACTTTCTTATACCATATACAAAAATAAACTCAAAATGGATTAGAGACTTGAATGTTAGACCTGAATCCATAAAACTCCTAGATGAAAACATAGGCAGTAAAGTCTTTGGCGTGAGTCTTTGCAGTATCTTTTCAGATATGTTTTCTCAAATGAGGGAAATAGAAGAAAAAAATAAACAATCGGGGCTACATCAAACTAAAAAGGCAGCATTACCAGTAATAGCCATGATAGGGAAACAACCTAGAGTAGGGTAAAGATGAATGGGTAAAGATGATGTGGTAAATATATACAGTAGAATATTATTCAGCAATAAATGAAATATTGCTATTTGCAACTACCTAGATGAACCTAGAGGCTATTATGCTAAATGAAATAAGTCAGAGAAAGACAAATTCTGTATGATCTCATATATAGAATCTTAGAAAAAGACAAAATAAGTTAACCAACAACACAGAAACAGACCCATTGATACAGACATCAAGCTGATGATTGCCAAAGGGTGGAGGGTGGGGGAGATGGAAACTTTTAAAAAGGAGCATGTAAAGCAAATGAGTTTAAAAAAGAAATAGGGTGGGTACTATATTCCTATTTTGGATAAGAGTTTTATTCACAAGTTTGTTATTATGATAGGTTGACAAACAATCTCACATAAATAGACATATTCACATGGGCATGGATACAGTCAAATAATGAGCCCACCAAATGAAAACAAGAGACAAAGAGAAAAGAAAACACGCACACACACAGAGATGAGGATAGAGAAAAACAAATCAAGAGAGATATACGTAAATAAGGATGCTTTTCTTAAAAACCCATCAACCTGGCCATTCTGCCTTCCTTGGGAAGTTACAGCTGGTTCAACTCAACAGGGAGCAGCTAATTGACCTTGAATGATTCCTTGTCCAAAAGGTTCGAATATATGACCACGACTTCAGGCAAGGAGATGATAAAGCCTCATGTCAGGTGCCATCTTGTGGGTCCAGTTAACCCTCAGCTTTGGAAAAGGGACAGAAATTCTTTTTTTTTTTTTTTAAAGATTTTTTATTTATTTATTTTTAGAGAGGGAAGGGAGGGGGAGAGAGAGAGAGAGAGAGAGAGAGAGAGAGAGAGAGAAACATCAATGTGCGGTTGCTGGGGGTTATGGCCTGCAACCCAGGCATGTACCCTGGCTGGGAATCGAACCTGGGACACTTTGGTTCCCAGCCCGCGCTCCATCCACTGAGCTACGCCAGCCAGGGCTGAAAAGGGACAGAAATTCTTATCAGCCTGGTCTATCAATCCTCTATCATTCCCCCTTAAAAAAAACATTTGGAGAACTTTCGAATATACATTCTTGGACCCTATCCCCTGAGAGTTTAGTTCAGAAGATTTAGGGTAGGTTCTGAAGATTGGCAGTTCTACCAACTCCAAGGAGTGGTGATGCTAACATTCTGGAGACAACATTTTGAGTAGCATCAGTTCAAGCAATGAAGACACTTGATAATCTCACATGAAAAGCTTTAGAGGAAGGCAATTCCAAATTTGGTACACAGGCTCAATAATTTTGTGAAGGACCTAGATATTTAGTGTCTCTCTGCTTTTCTTCTCTGTTCTTAATAGTGTTGGATTTTGTCTTTAGCATTGTTGCCTCTTGGTTGTGAAACTGTAGCTGTACTCAGGAAATGATTATCAAAGCATTATGGGAAAGTTTTTACCAGAAGCATATGTGTCCCCACCCTTGTTTATCTTTACATGTTATTGGCTACATCATGGCTCACATTGACATCCTTGACTGCAAGGGGACTAAGCAAGTTGATAGTGCCCTTTTTTAAAGCCTCAAAATGAATGAGACAGGCTTGCAAGAGAGGGAATGGCTTAGGTAGCCCAGCAATAGCCAGTAAGTGGTGGGACAAGGATTCAGACTTTTTTCTTTGTGTGATTGAACTGAGTTTATTTTTTTTAAAGATTTTATTTATTTATTTTTAGACAGAGGGGACAGGAAGGAGAGAGGGAGAGAACCATTAATGTGTGGTTGCCTCTCGCATGCCCCCCACCAGGGACCTAGCCCACAATCCAGGTATGTGCCCTGACTGGGAAAGGAACTAGCAACCCTTTGGTTTGTAGGCTGGCATTCATTACACTGAGCCACCCCAGCCAGGGCGTGAATTAAGTTTAATAAAGGGACTGTAGACAATACTCTTTTCTAGGTCAAGGAAAACTAAAAGGAAAGGTTATGTACTCCATGGCTATCATCAGTGGAGGGACTTTACTACTACTAAACCCTAAGGAAACAAGGGGAGGGAAAGGATACTAGAACTGGAAGAGAGTAATGTAGTTGAAGAGTTTTTTGGTATTGAGACAGTCAAAGGAATAAATCCCATTGTCACTTTTTTTCTACCATCTATCTGACTTTTTGCTGACTCTTACAGGCTGAACTCTACAGGGCAAGGGAGCCCTTTGATACATAGTCCATAAAGGTTAGCCTGTTTAAGCACAGGGTAAGGCAGAGGAGAGTAGAGGCAGATTTGGAGTGCAAATGGAAAGTATTCTCACATGCAAGGTGGAAGAAGAAAAGTTTGAGGAAGGGGGGAGAAAGAGATTAGGGAGGTCATAAACGTGAAAAGATGTTTAGACAACATAATAATCTAGAAATAATCCTTAATAATCTAGAAAATTAAAACTAGTGAGATCAATTTATACATATCAGATTTGTAAATAAATAGTAAAAATAATGCCAAGTTTTTACAGCAGTGTGGAGCTGCTCATTCACTATGATTGTAATAAACACTTTGTCATTACTGAGTACAATTGAATGTGTATATACCCTTGACTAAAAAATTTTTTTCTCGAGTGTTTACCCTTTTAATAACTAATAATGTTGAGCATCTTATGTGCTTTTTGCGATACTTCTATTGATAGTTTCTTTGGTGAAGTGTCTGTTCAAATCTTTGTCCATCTTTAAATTGGATTGTTTTCTTGTGTTTGAGTTTGGAGAGTTCTTTATATATTCTGGACATAAATTCTTATATATAGATACATGCTTTTGCTTTTTCTCCCAGTCTAGGGATTGTATTGGCATTCTTTTAACAGTGTCTAGAAAAGCCTAAGTTTTAAGGTCTGATGATGCTGATAGAAAGCAAATACACTTAATCATATCTATAACTACATTTAAACATTTTTGTTAAAAGGTAGGGATTGTCAGATCAGATAAAAAAGAAAACCTATCAGAAAGGTACAAACAGAATAATAGTAAATGGATGGTGGAAGAGATACTTTCCTAAAATTTGTCAAAATAAATCTTGAGTTGCTATATAAGTATCATATAAAGTAGGTTTCAGGGCAAAGAATACTACCGTGGATAAAGAAGCATTTCATAATGACAAAGGGGTCAGTTTATTAAGAGGATAGAGCAGTCCTTAATGGTTATGCATTTACTAATAAGAGCTTCAAAATATGTGAAAGAAAAATGGATAGAAATATAAGAAATAGACAAGTCACAATTATAGTTAGAAATTTCAACACTCTTCCTTCTCTATAACTGATAAAAAAAGTAGACAGGAAGTCAGCAAGAATACAGAAAAGTTGAATAATGTTATCAACCAACTTGACCTAATTGTCATTTATAAAACATTCCATTTAATAACTGCAGAATACATGTTTCCTCTTAAGTGCATTATTTATCAAGGTACACCATATTTTAGGTCATTAAAAATGTCAATAAATTGCCCTGGCTGGTGTGGCTCAGTGGATTGAGCACTGGCTTGTGAACCGAAAGGTCACTGTTTTAATTCCTGGGCAGGGCACATGCCTGGGTTGCAGGCCAGGTCCCCAGTTGGGGGGTGTGTGAGATGTAACCCATTGCACATTGATGTTTCTGTCCCTCTCTTTCTCTCTCCTTGCCCTCTCTCTAAAAATAAATAAAATCTTTTAAAGAATGTTTTAAAAAATGTCAGTGAATTGCCCTGGCTGGCGTAGCTCAGTGGATTGAGCTTGGGCTACGAACCAAAGCGTTGCAGGTTTGAATCCCAGTCAGGGCACATACCTGGGCTGCGGCCACAGCCCCCCAGCAACCACACATTGAAGTTTCTTCTCTCTATCTCCTTCCCTTCCCTCTCTAAAAATAAATAAATACAATCTTTTTTAAAAAAAGTCAATGAATTTAAAAGGGCTTGAGTCATACTAAGTATATACTCTGACCAAAATAGAATTAAATTTAGACATCAATAACAGGTATCCTGGGAACTGCAAATAATTGGAAACTAAGGAACACATTTTTAACTTACTCATAGATTAAAGAAGAAAGCAAAAAGAAAATTAGAAAATGTTTTGAACAGAAAACGACACCCAACCAACTGAGCCACACTGTCAGGGCTGAAAATGAAAACATACCATAATTTGCTAGATCTTGCTTACAGTAGTGCTTAAGAGAAATGCATAGCATGAAACACTCTGTTGGAAAATAAAGTAAGGCCCGAATCATTGACTTTGACTTCTATCTTAAGAACTAAGAAAAAAGTGACAATATGGATGGATTTAGAGGGTATTACAAATAAGTCATATACTTATGAAAGACAAATACTATGTAGTTTTACTTATATGTGGTATCTAAAAGCAATACAAAACGAACAAATGAACACAACAAAAACAGACTCATGGAAACAGAGGCCAAAGGGATGGTTGCTAGAGAGGAGGGTGAGTAGGGGGAGTCGGTGAAGGGGGCAAGGGGAAATATAGTTGATAATATTGTAATGATTTTGCATGGTGACAGATGATTGCTGGAACTGGTGGGATGATCACTGTATTATCCATTTGAAACTAATATAACCAATATAGGATTGGAAACTAACTGTACTTAAATAAAAGAATAAATTTAGAAATTAAAAGAAAAAAAAACCTAAGAAAAAGAAGAGCAAATTAAATCCCAAGGAAACAGAAGAAGAAATGAATTAATAAATATCACAGTAGAAATCAATAAAAAAGAAAACAGGAAAACTAAGAAAAATCAATGAAACTAAGAGGTGGCAATTTGAAAATTAAGAAAATTGATAAACCTCTGGGTAAACTCAGAGAAAAAAGAGAAGACACAAGTGAACCAATATGAAGAATTAGGTGATATCACTACATAGTCTACACATATTTGTAGGATAATAAGTGAATAGTATGAATAGTTTTATGACAATAAATTTAATGACAGCAAATGAAATGGACAAATTCTTTGAAAGATAAGAATAACCAAAACCTTCTCAAGAAGAAGTAGAAACCCTAATATCCCTATATCTATTAAATTGAATTTGTAGTTAAATTTGTCCTACAACGATAACTGTAGGCCCAGGTGTCTTCACTGGTGAATTCTACCAAACATTTAAGAAAGAAAGAATACCAATTCTACACAAACTTTTTCAGAAAACAGAAGATGAGGGAATTCTTTTGTACTCATTTTATGAGATTAGATCAGCATGAACCACATAAACACATTACAAGGAAAAACTATAGTCTAAGGATAACAAAATTTATGTTCACAGAAAAATCCCTCATGAACATAGATATAGAAAAAGTAATAAAAATTTAGCAAATGAAATTTAACAATGTATTAAAAGGATAATATATTAGGACTAAATAGGGTTTATTCTAGGAATGCACACTTGTTTTAAATTTGTAATTATTTTTGCTAAACAAGAAAACCATATGATCGTCTTAATTTTACAAGCAAAAAGCATTTGACAAAATTTGACGTTAATTCCTTTTTTTTTTTAGATTTTATTTACTTATTTTTAGAGAGGGGGGAGGGAGAGAGAGAAACATCAGTGTGTGGCCACCTCTCACGTGTCCCTCTTGTGGGACTTGGTCTGCAATCCAGGCATGTGCCCTTATTGGGAATCCAACTGGCAACCTTTTAGTTCACAGGCTGGCACGCAATCCACTGAGCCACACCAGGCAGGGCCGACATCAATTTCTATTAAAACTACAAAAATAGAAAGTAACTTCTTTAACCTGACAGGATATTTACAGAGTTACCTAGAATTAGCATCATACCTAATGGTAAAATACTGAATGTGTGCTTTCCTACTCTATGTAACGTCGTATTGGAGGTTCTAGCCAGTGTAGTATGTCTAGAAAAAGAAATAAATGTAACCCAAATTGGAAAAGAACAGCATAAGTAAAATCGTCTTTATTCCAGACATGATTGTCTATGTAGCAAATCTCATGGAATCTACCTTAAAAGCTACTAGAACTAATCAGTGAATTAAGCAAAGTGGCAGGATACAAGATAGCACACAAAGACCAATTTGTATTTATTTCTATGTGTTAGCAACAAACAACTTGATGTTGAATTTTAAAAATCAGAACTATTTAACATCAAAAATATGAAACACATGCCTCGGCTGGTGTGGCTCAGTGGATTGAGTGCTGGCCTGTGAACCAAAGGGTCACTGGTTTGATTCCCAGTGTAGGGCACATGCCTGGGTTGTGGGCCAGGTCTCCAGTAGGGGGGCACATGAGAGGCAACCAAACATTGATGTTTCTTTCTCTTTCTCCCACTCTTCCCCTCTGTCTAAAAATAAATAAATAAAATCTTTTAAAAAAATGTGATACACCTTGGCTAGTGTGACTCAGTTGATTGGAGTGTCATCCTGTAACCAGAAGGTTGTGGGTTTAATTCCTGGTCAGGGCACATGCCCAGGTTGCAGATTTGATCCCCTGTCCAGGCACATATGGGAGGTCACCAACTGATGCTTCTCTCTTGCATTGATCTTTCTCTTTCTCCTTTCCTCTTGCTGTAAAAGTAATGAAAAAATGTCCTCTGGCAAGGATTAAAAAAAGAAGTACTGTAGGAGTAAACCTGACAAAAGATATATGTGACCTGTACATATCAAAATTATTAAACATCGCCTAGAGAAAGAACTTAAATGATGGAGAAGTAGTTCTTGTTTATGCATCAGAAAACTTACTATTTTTTTTTACAGATTTTATTTATCTTTAGAAAGAGGGAAGAGGGGAAAAAGAGAGCAATAAACATCAATGTATGGTTGCCTCTTGAGCACCTCCTACTGGGGACCTGACCCGCAACCCAGGCTTGTGCCTTCACTGGGAGTCCAACTGGCAACCCTTTGGTTTGCAAGCAGGCACTCAATCCACTGAGCTATACCAACTAGGGCAGAAAACTTAATATTGTTAACATGTCAGTTTTTCTAAAATTGGTGTATAGATTCAACATAATTGCAATAAAATCCCAGTAGCTTTTTTTTTTTTTTTTTTTTGTAGGAATTGCCAGGTTGATTGTAAAATTCATTTGGAAAAACAAAAAATGTAGCCAAAACAACTTTGCAGAAGAACAACCAAGTTAGAGGGCTAATAATGGTCTGATTTTGAGTCTGTAAATTTTAACATATTATGACAGTGTGGGCTCTGGCCAGGTAGCTCAATTGTGTAGAATGTTGGTCTGATACTCCAGGCTTGTGGGTTCAATCCCCAGTCAGGGCACATATAAGAATCAACCAATGAATGCATAAATTAGAAGAACAACAGATTGTTTCTTTTCTCTTTCTGTCTCTCTCTTCCTCCCTCTCTCTAAAGTAAAAAAAAAAGTGTGAAATTGTTTTGAATTTTGATAGAGGTGGAAAGGTAAGTAAGTTAAGAAAACATAGTCTTTTCAGTAGGTGGTTCTGGAATAGCTGTATATCCATATGTATAGTTGATTTTTTATAAAATGGAAATTCTTAGACAGTAATTACACATATTTGTGGTTTGTGCAGTGATTGCCCTTGGGTTTAAGTACATTGATACATGAATTATAAACTAGATTGTGTGCATTTTATTTTTTAAGATGTCATATTTTACTGGGTGAAAAAGGTAAAGGGATTAAGAAATACGAGTTGGCAGTTTCACAGAATAATCACAGGGATATAAAGTAAAGTATAGGAAATATAGGCAATAATATTGTCATACCTATTATGATGTCATGTGGGTACTGAACTTATCAGGGGATCGCTTTGTAATGTCTAATCACTATGCCATACACCTGAGACTAATACAATATTGAATGTCAACTGTAATTGAAAAATCATAAAAAGAAGTACCTAGCTATTATAGAAAAAGAATAAAGAAATGAATGCATGGGGAATAAAAGATGTCATTTTAAACCTAGAAGTCTGAGAAATAAAATTTGAAAAATCACTGTACTTGGTACTTCAGAGTTTCATTGAATTTTTAAGTGGTGTGCAATACCTAGGATAATATATTCTAAACATTATCTTTAGGTCTCTAATTCTTATTTATTATCTCTGAATCTCACTGCTGTATTTGTAGGTTGGAAAGGAAAAAATGCTCAAGGTGAGAATTGTGAAGATTCATCCTTTGGAGAAAGTAGATGAAGAGGCCCCTGAAAAGAAATCTGATGGTGCTTGTGATTCTCCTTCAAGTGACAAAGAGAATTCTAGCCAAATTGCTCAGGAGCATCAGAAGAAGGAGGCGATTGTAAAAGAGGATGAAGGAAGGAGAGAAAATATTAGTATGTATGATGCTAGCTTTCCTGTGTGACTATTTTATTATACACAAATCTTTTAGGTTCTCTAGCAGTTAAATTTGTAATTCAGTTTTGTGGCTAGATAGACATGCATTTTTATGATTCAGAAAACAACTAAAATTATCCACAAAGTGAGTCAAGATTTAAATCACCCTATACAATTAAGACCCCTGGGAAGTCATTTCCTCTTGTTAGAAATCTGTGTTCAGAGACCTAGGTACTCAAGTAGCTAGGTCAGAGTAGGAGGAGCAAATTGTAATCTCTGTTTCTGTTCGCATTGCAGGCCAGTTGTGGTGGTTTTAAGATACTTCCTTTTATCTATATTCTGTACCTCAGGTCCCTGTCACATGGGGGCTTCCTATTTAGTTAGACCAAAATCTTGTTTCCATAGTGCCCACAAAACAAATTCTGATCTCTTTAAATGGTATACAAGGTTCTTTATATTTACCCCTGTACTTACCTCTTTAATTTAATTAATTAATTTTATTTATTTTTAAAGATCTTAATTTTTAGAGAGAGGGAAAGGGAGAGAAATATCAGTGTGTGGTTGCCTCCCCCACGCCCCATACTGGGGACCTGGCTGGCAACCCAGGCATGTGCTCTGACCAGGAGTCAAACCTGCAACTGACTGGTTCACAGGCCGGTCCTCAGTCCATTGAGCCACACTAGCCAGGGCTCCTAATTTGATTTTTTTTACTGTACTCTAGATTATATTCACCCATACCTCATTACTTGCAGTCTCTGAACAAGTCATATTTTTATTTTCATCCTCACCTGAGGATATTGATTTGAAAGAGTAGGGAAGAGAGAGTGGGGGAGAGAAACATTGATGTGAGAGAGAAACAATTACTGGTTGTCCCATACATACCCCTACTAGGGACTGAACCCCCATGGAGGCATGTGCCCTGACTGGGAATTGAACCTGCAACCTTTCAGTCTGTAGGATAATGATCCAACCAACTGAGCTATGCTGGCCAGGCCAAGTCATTTTTTTTGTAGGCATTTTCTGCCTCTCTCCCTAAGTTAGACATTGCTGCTCTTCCATATTATTTTTCTGTATCCATGCCTATAATAGAATTTCCACATTTTATTATAATTATGATTGACTCTATCCATAGACTTCAGTTAGTTAAGAATTTTATGATTCATCTTGGCGCCCCATCAGTCAGTGCCTGGTGCAGAGTAGGTGTTCAGTAAAATTAATTATTAATGAATGAATGGATGGAATTAAAAGAATGTCTTTCACTAATTTTCTATTGATTTGACTAGATGACAGAGCACGTAGATCTCCACGAAAACTACCTACTTCGTTAAAAAAAGGCGAAAGGAGATGGGCTCCTCCAAAATTTCTGCCTCACAAGTATGATGTGAAACTACAAAATGAGGATAAGGTTAGTTGGCACTTTATATTAATCCTCTTTCATGTAGTAGATGCTATTTAAGAAAATATCATAGGGTTAGTTTTGTCAGAGAAAAGTGTGCTAAAGAAAAATGTAAATGAATGTGTTTTTACAATACAAAAATTCTTAGTGTTTTCCAGCCTTTAGATTGTATTTTATTTACTAGGAGATTACACACTTTTTCCTTTTAATAGGAATTATTAGGGTTAAGAGTAATTTGCTTTTGAGCCTCAAACTTAGTTTTAAAAATAACCTTGCATGATGTTGCAGAAGTGAAGGGAACCAGGTTTGCTAAAGTAATTGTGGTGATAGAAATGTATTGGCCTCAGAAACTACTGAGGTGGTCCATTCTATCCTAGAACAGTGTGAAAAAAAAAAAAAAGAATCTATTTCCAGCAGTTACAGACTTTCCAAGGTAGTAGCTCTTCCTAGTTAAAAGAACAATTTGTAGTGTAATTAAATTCAGAAACTGAGTCAACAATAATCAGTGTTTTTACAAGGAATCTGTGGAATTAATAACCTAAAGTAGTAATACCCTTAAAATAATTGAGTGCTGTGTTTTATTGATTCTAAGGTGTTCATGTTTCATATTATTTTATTTATTTATTTTTAGAGGGAAAGGGAGGGAGAGAGAGAAGGAGAGAAACATCAATGTGTGGTTGCCTCTCCTGTGACCCCACTGGGGACATGGTCTGCTACCCAGGCATGTACCTGGACTAGGACTTGAACCAGCGAGCCTTTGGTTCACATGCTGGCACCCAGTCCACTGAGCCACATCAGCCAGGGCTGTTTAACTCTTTTATGGAAGAAAGGGCTAAGGCCTGAGAAATTTAATAATTCTATTGAAGTTCCTAATTTAGTAAATGAGATTGGGAAGGATTATAACCCAGATCTTTTGCCTCTTTAGGGTATTGTTTTTCTACCTCAGGATGTTGACAAATCTTATTCCATTTTGACTCTGTTTTATAGTTAGTGATCTGAATACATACTTGGATTATTAGGATTTTTTTTATATTTTAAAATTAGATCATAAGTACAATTATTTACTAAGTTTCTTCCCTCCCATTCGGCAAGGTAGCTAGTTGAAACATTGCTAGGGAGTCTGAACCACTTTCCTAATTTTTATTTGTTTTATTGTTGAGTGTAAATTGAGTGTAAAATGTAATAAATACTGTTCATAGGAAGATAGAAAGTACAAATAAGAAAAAAGATATCTCTCATTCCATACTCAGATGATAATTGATGAATATGGTGGTTAATGGCAGCTAGCTTTTCACTGACTTTTAAAAGTAGGAAAAGTCTATATATACTATTTCATAGCTTGCTATTTTTCATTTTCTGTCTACTGGGTATCTGTAATATAATTACATGTTCTTCCAAAATAATATTCTCGGGATGTGGCATATATGATAGTTATCATGGGAGTTTATGAAAAATGGAATTCTTCCCAAAAGCAGCCAGGGGTTACCTTTGAAATGGTTTGGTATTCACTTGACCCAGAAAAACTCACAAAAATCATGGAAATTAAGAGGTTCAGATCTTCATGTTCACTTTAAGAACACTCATAAAACTGCCTAGGCCATCAAGGGTATGCATATCTGAAAAGCCACTAAGTATCTGAAGGATGTCACTTTAAAGAAGCAATGTGTGCCATTCTGTCCTTACTACGGTGGAGTTAATAGATTTGCCCAGGCCCAACAGTGAGGCTGGACACAGGGTCAGTAGCCCCAAAAGTGCTGAATTTTTGTTCCACATGCTTAAAACATGCAGAGAGTAATGCTGAACGTAGGGTTTAGATGTAGGTTCTCTGGTTATTGAGCATATCCATGTGAACAGATTTCCCCAGACGTGACACAGCTTATAGAGGTCATAGGTAGTTTAACCTCCATGTGAGTTGTTCCTACCACATTGAGATGATCCTTACTGAAAAGGAACAGATTATTTCTAAGCCAGAAGAGGAGGTTTCACAGAAGAAAAAGATATCCCAGGAGTAAATGGAAAAAAACACAACAAAAAACCAACAACAAAAAACAAAACTTATGGCCTGGGAGTATATTTTGCATAAAATCAATAATAAAAGTAAAAACAGAAGAAAATGAAAATGTGGAATCCCAGGTTCCGCTGCCAGAGATTTCTCTTATTCAGTAAGTTTGTAGTGAGGCCCAGGTATATGCATTTTAATCGCACCCCAGATGATTCTGATGTTTGTCCTGATTGAAAAATGTTTTTTTTTTCCCCATGGCTGCATGGTATCCAATATATGGATGTACTTTTTTTTCCTGCAAATTTATAAAAACCTTTCTTTACTATCTTGATGAGTTCAGCTGTGGTCAATTATCTTAATTTTAATCATTGTTCAAGTACAGTTTTCTCCTTTTACTCCCATTCTAGCCCACCCAACCAATCCTCCCCACTTCCCACCCATTACCACCCTCCCCCTAGTTTTTGTCCATGTGTTCTTTAAATTTGTTCCTGTAAACCCTTCCCATTCTTCCCTGAAATTCCCTCTTCTCTCCCCTCTGGTCGCTGTCAGCCTGTCCTCTATTTCAGTGTCTTCAATACATGGATGTATTTTAATTTAAAAAGTGAACCCGTTATTAATGTACCTTTTTAGTTTCCCCCCCTTTTTTGTTTTTAATGAGCAGTTAATGATGACCATCCATTTATTTCTAAATTTTTAATAAGAGAAATTGTTGGTTCAGTGAGTATACACATTTTTAGGGCTTTGATACATATTGAAAACTTGCCTAGGGATTAATTAATTAACACTCTGTGAAAATTATTCCTTCTCTTTTTATCTATTTTATACCTATGTTTTATAGATGGAATTACGATTTTTCTGAAGAGAGCACAAATTTTTGTTCTCATTGATTAATTGCTTTTTTACACCTGTGATGGGATATTTATATTTGTTAACCTAGATCATCAGTAATGTGCCAGCAGACAGCTTGATCCGTACAGAACGCCCACCAAATAAGGAGATACTTCGATATTTTATACGGCATAATGCCTTACGGGCTGGAACTGGTGAAAATGCACCTTGGGTGGTAGAAGATGAGCTGGTGAAGAAATATTCCCTACCGAGCAAGTTCAGTGACTTTTTACTTGATCCATACAAGGTAAGGTCACTATTAATTTTTGGACAGCAGGATAGAACATTTAGGTGAATTTATTTTCTCAGATGAGTCCAATAGTATTAGATTTATAGCAAATTTTGAACTCTAACTCCAGATAAGGAATTCAAAAATTTTTATATTTAATCTGTTTCATGTAGGTTGTGTGTTGTGCAAGGTTGGTAGGGGAGAGGATACATTGAGTAACTCCCCTAGTTCAATTTATTTTTTACTATGATTATGTAATTAAAAAACAAACTACATACGTGTGCTTTTTTGCCTCAGATCCTTCTTGGAATGAGGTATGGTATAAACACAAAAAATATTTTGCAAATTGAATCCTAAAGATGAAAACTGGTTTTGTACATCAGAAAAGATGATCAAATAGACTGCCCGCCTTGAAAAGGACTTGGAATGAGTATTGCTTTGTATAACAGGTTAGTAGAAAATCTAGCATTTCCCTTTTGAAACGTCATTTTTTCTTTAATTATCTTAATTGATCTTCAGAACATTCTTATGAAGTTCTGTGGTATGTATAAATACATTAGTCTTACTTTCCAGATGGGGAAACATAGGCTGGTCTAATTAAAAGCAATAGTAAGTGAATGACAAAAGACAAGACATTCGCCTCCAATTTCTGATTGTCTTTTCCATCTTAGGGTTTTTCCAGTAAGATTTTAATGTATGTTATGACAGTATTTATACTTCTCATGTTGGTAAATTTCCTTATTTGCATACTGATGTTTTCACCTGGGTTTCTGGGCCAGAATGCAAAGGAGAGAGCTGCTGGTCCATTAAAACTAAGTGAGTTGCAGGATTTCTCCCCCCTCTCTTGTTTTTAATTGTGAAAAACAAAAGATGTCTTGAGTCATAACTAAATTATTTCAATTATCTTAGTTTGATTTTGCTGACAAAAGTGTGTTGAGAAATAAGTTTATTTCTCCAAACATTGATAAAGTCCTCTAACCATGGTTTAACATTTAGCGTGTTTTTGTATTCTAGAACAGCATGATCAAGCATTAGCTTTTATTGTGCTCTTTAAAGTTTTATTATTTACTTAGAAGAATTTAGGAATTAATTTGCATTTTCTAGATCAGACTAAATTTTCCATGGAACTGTAGTAAACCTAAATTTTTTCCCTCAGTATTTAAAAAACTTTTTTTTAATTTATTGATTTTGGAAAGAGAGAAGGGGAGTAGAGAGAGAGAAAGAAATATTTGTTGTTCCACTTATTTATGCACTCATTGGTTGATTCTTATTATGTGCCCTAACCAATGGGCCACGGTCCTGGGATCGAACCCACAACCCTGGCATATCAGGATGGTGTGCTAATCAACTGAGCTACCAGGCCAGGGCATTAATATTTTCCTTAATATTTTTATTTACTGAGGGGGAATTTTAATTCATTGTAATTTCACTGCTGTAATATTTGTAACTAGATACAGCTTTTGGTGGTTATAACATGAGATTACTATTTTTACTATATGAGAGTCTTATACAAAATCATCTGTGAATGAATGGGTTTTAGACTCAGGCCATTTGAGTCCTTTAATATTTTCCTATTTTTTATTTTATAGTTATCTTTTATGTAATTTTAGTAGTAATTCAAGTATGTGAAAGACTGAGTATTTATGGGTAAAAAAAATCTGTGGTTTATTAGAATGAAAAAACTGATTCATACTTTTTGTAGGAGTCAGACTAGAATTACAGAAACTTATATCTTGAAAAGCAATTTCTAAAGAAATCAGCTACTCTCAAATTTTCTAATGAGGACTTAAAATATTAACTTCATGAAATTTGGCTATAATTCAGATTGAGACTGTGAAGTAGGCTTGTGTAGACTAAATTGTTATAAGAAGATAGTAAATTCTATTTAGTCAAGTAAGAGAAATTGAGACTCATGTAAAATATCCATTCTACAAAATTAAGGGCACATACACATTATCTTTTTACATATTTTTCCTGTCTTCAGCAACACTTTATTATTTCTCAGTATTAACTGTTGGATATTTCACTGACTTTTGTCTCCTGAGTTTTGCATAAAAGTTTTTTCTTCTGTTTTGTAAAATAAATTCTTTTAAAGGCCTTTTGGCATCTTAGCCAAGACAATACAGTAAAGACATAGAAAAATAGACTGTAAAACAGTGCTTTTGGATACTTACTTCATTTAATGCATTAAAAATGAGAGATCACACATGTTCCACCTATCTTAAAGGCAGTAGGTAAAAAAAAGGTTTTCTGTCTTTGTTGTCTTTGATTTTGTAGAATTTAATGTTCTATTATTAGGCTGCTGAACTACAACTATTGTTAAGAGATGAGGCTTGGAGAGAGGAGGTGAGTTCTGAGTAATTTTTTTAGGAAAGGAGTGATGGGGAGAGCTGAAGTGTCAGAGGAAAATTAATTTAGAAGTAGGGAATTTTGAGTGTCATTTGAGTAGGATTGAGTGGGATGATGAGGGTGTTGTGTTGTTTTGCAAACTCGAAAATATAAATGACTTCAGAACAAGCTCTTACTCATTTTATATTGTTAGGTCTAAAATATAGGTAAGTGGCTAGTGAATTCATTTCTTTAAGAAATTCTGCTTGTTGAGAAAAATGCTACTGACAGTAGAGTTTAGGGATAACAGTTTTTTATAGGCCTAATGACTTGGGGGAATGATTAATAAGGTAGTTGGGTAATAACTCATTTAAGATGAAATCAGCTATCTTAGCTCATTTCCTTCTTGTAATACGTACAGCTTTAGTGTTTTATTATCCTATCCATAATCCTATCCTATCTAGTTAAAACTAGAACTCCTAGTTTCAACTGTTACATCCTGGTGGGGAAGCTTTTGGATAGAGACATAACAAGAAAATAACACTTTTAAAGACATTTGGAATCCTGAAATAATGTGGGCTAATTTATTATGGTTCTTAATACATTTTATTTATTCATTTTTTAAATTCAATCTCGATCGTATTTTTTTTTTCCATTACCACTTAGTCCCCTTGTACTCCCCTCCCGCCATCAGTCACCACACTGTTGTCCATGTCTATGAGTCCTTTTTCCTTTCTGCTCAATCCCTCCACTCCCTAAAATTTTCGTCTTTTTTATGGCCGAGTAGTACTCCTCTTAAAACATTTTACAAACATTTTATTTTGAAATAATCTCACATAGAAGAGTTGACAAAATACAATAAAGAATTTCCCTTCAAGTAGATTGTACTCTTCACCTTGATTTGTCAAATGTTGTTACCACATTTGTTTTATTATTTTCTTTCTTTATATACATACGCACAGTATTTTTTTCTGAGACATTTGAGAGTAGGTTGTAAGACAGGATGTTCTTTTATAAAATACTTCATTATGTGATTCCTAAAGACAAGAATATTTTCTAATACAACTCAAGTACGGTTATCAAAATCAGTAGACTAACATTGAATCAATACTGTTGACCTACATTTCGCCATTTATCATAGTTAATGTCTTTTTAGCCCCCCCCCCCATTTTTTTTTGTTTTGGTTTCAATGAGGATCTATTTACCTAGCCCCTCAGCTTTTCTTTGTCTTTTAAAAACCTTATTGTTTTTGAAGATACAAACCAATTATTATACTCCTTAATTTCAGTTTATTTCCTTATGATTAGATTCAGGCTATGAATTTTTGGTAGAAATACTACAGAAATGATGTTGTATTCTTCTCAAATGAGTTACACTGCAAGGCACATGATGTAATTAGTGTATATTTTAAAAGATGTGTCTTATTTACCCTGGCTGGTGTGGCTCAGTAGATTGAGAGCTGGCCTGCAGACCACAAGATTGCTGGTTTGATTCCCAGTCAGGACCCATGCCTGGGTTGCAGGCTGGGTCCCCAGTTGGGCGTATGTGAGAGGCAACCAATTGATGTTCTCTCCTTCTCTTTCTCCCTCCTTTCCCCTCTCTCTAAAAATAAATAAAATATTAAAAGAATATTTTATAGTAGTTTCACAAATTCACTAATAAAGGCCTCTGGAGATTGAGACAAGACTGATATGTGAATGTTGCATTGAAACTCCTCTAACATGATTCCTTGGGTGAATGAGAAGAATGAAATAAAAGTTGGATTATAGAGTGCCAAAATTTTCTAATTTATGGTTCTTGCTGCTTCTATTAAGTTAAATTTAGCATCTGAATGAGCTGCTTTAAAGATTTTTTAAATTTTTATCTTATTTACCAGATTTTCTTATTTGTGGTATTGGTTTCTTCCAGGTGATAGGGAATAAGTATAGTATTGTATATACTGTTTTTCTTACAGCCTCTCATGTTGCTAAGGTAGAAATATTTTTTCACATTTAGCAATTAGGAAGGGAAAACTTTAATACTGTCAATCCAGCTGCCCATTTTTTTTCTCCCTTCCTAGTCATTATTCCAGAAGATGACTTATGTTGAATGGGGGTTAGGGAAGACCCTTAGCACATAAGTGGTTTTATACTTTTTCAGATTCCCCTGAGTCCAGCCATGCCGGCTCCCATTTGGCTGTGATTGCCCCCAGCATGCCCTATGCTGAGATCCAGTTACTGAAGGACTGCTCACTCGGGGAGCTGGCCTGTTGGGAGGGGGTTGGGTGAGTTAAATTTCTTTCATTTTTAAGAGAAAAAAAATTACACAGTGTGACTTGGCAAAAAACACACCTTATGAATGAAAATGGGTAGGTAACTGTACCCCTTCATGGTTAAGCCATCCCAGCTTTTTCTTGCATCATTTCTGAATAACACAATGCTTCTAAGTAGAAGAAATTTAAAGTAACTGAATACTGAATTTGACTTTTTAAATAGAAAGAAATGAAACCAGTAAATTAAGTGACCCAATTAAATAGACCATTTTAAAACAGTGAAAATGAAAGTCTCACATTAGTCTCCTTTTTAGTGATAAATTTCATTTTAGAATGACTTTAAATATAACCTGTCACCCTGATTATTAGAAAAAATGGCAATCTGTGTGTCGGTACTCTGAAGATTTTCCAACGCTATTGAAGAAGATGGTTAACTCTTGGGAGGCACATATTTATCTTTAATTTCTGGCAGGATAGTGTTCAGTCTTATATATGACAGCAATTTTCAATCCATGTGCTGTGGCACACTGGTGTGCTGAAAGAATTTTTAAAACATCCAGTACCAGACTTAAGAGGTCAGAGTCACTGACCTCTTTTCCCTTAGACTGTCAAGTGAAAAAATAACAGCCAACACAACAATAGTTGTCTGGTGTGAATGAATCAAAATTATACCTACCTTTTTGTTAGATTGGCAAGAACAGTATTTTTTGGGGTGTGCTGCAGAATTTTAGTAATTAGTTTATACGTGCCATGAGATGAAAAAGATTGAAAATAGGAGCTGTATGATTTGTTTAAAGATGTTATTTATTTTTAGACAGGGGAAGGGAGTGAGAAAGAGAGGAAGGGAAACATCAATGCGTGGTTGTCTCTTGCACACCCTTATTGGGGACCTGGCCTGCAACCCAGGCATGAGCCCTGAGTGGGAATTGAACCAATGACCCTTTGGTTCCAAGGCTGGCACTCAATCCACTGAGCTGCACCAGCCAGGGCTCTGTGTTTTTTAGAATGGTCTTGAAATCTGGTTCTCTTTGGAGTATTGGTACTGTCATTGTCCACAAGGAAAATGGAATCTTGCATTAGTTATTTTTGCTTATTGTTTTTAACCTTTTGAAATTTATTTCTGGGGAACAAGAACTGGGAAATTCTACTGTGAAAAGCATCTCTTGAAGCACTGATAGTGTTTCTGTTTTGTAAACTACAAAATCACTTTGTCATCCATACTGAGGATGATAGTTGAGGAACAACAAATTTTAGACAGGCACCAAAAACCGCCAGCTGGAGGAGTAGTAACCTGCAATTGCCTATAATTCTTAAAAGGCAGGTTGGCCTTTAAAGTTATAGAACTCGGCCAGAAGAAGGATTTCTTAAGTATAAGCCCACTTACTGGAATTGCATACCATATTTATACCTTTTGTGCTACCTTGGTTCTGTGAGTTTGTTTTTCTGGTTATATTTTCTTTGTTAAAGAATTTTTTAAAATTTTCACCAGAAGATACATGTTTTTATTGATTTTAGAGAGGGGGGAAGGGAGAGAGAGAAACATTGATTGCTTCCTATACATGCTCCAACCAGGGATCAAACCTGCAACCTAGGTATGTGCCCTAATCCAGGATTGAACCCACAACCTTTTGGTTTATGGGATGATGAGCCACCTGGCCAGGGTTCTAATTATATTCTTAATGTTTGTAAAATTGGCATTGTAGTGTAGCTTGTTAAGTTTTATTACACCTGTTTGTTTATCCCTAACAAGAGCCTAGGTGTTATTCTGTATCATCTCTGGGATTTATTTCATCATAGCCATTTCCCTATAGCCTTTTTAAAAGGGCTCATAATTTCATATTTGATAGCCTTTAGGTGTTTCCTTGCCTGCAGTCTCATTTCACACTAATTTGTCTTACCCACTGCCTCCAGACTGCTTCTTTATATGTTGCTGTTATCAAGTTAGTTCCTTCCACTCAAAAACCAGAAGTTTTTTAGAATTTAAGTATTTTAGATATTACCTAGTCTTTCTCTTAATCACTTGAGACAGTACATTTTTTTGAAATTGGCTGTACCTTTTCATTGCTGGCTGTTATGTGTTTACTTTGTGTTTTAGCTGCCAGTTGTTTGTTTTCTTTTTAACTGTATTTTTTAAAGCATAGAAATCAAGTGTTTTTTTTTAAATACTCAGAAACAGTGGTATTAATGACAAGTTGACTGGTTCTAACTTATTAACAAATTCTGTATAATAGGAATAAGGTGCAGGGGTGACCAGCCTTTTGGCATCTCAGGGCCACACCGGAAGAAGAAGAGTTGTCTTGGGTCACACGTTAAATACATTGCAACACATAATCACAAAAAAAATCTCATGTTTTAAGTAAATTTATGATTTTGTGTTTGGCCACATTCATCTGTCTTGGGCCATGGGTTGGACACCACTGAAGAGGTTTGAGGAGACAGGAGAAGATGTGTATCTAAGAAAGTGTAAAATGAATGGGTTAAGGAAATATACTGTGATTACTGGGTGGCATTCAGGACCCATTTAAAGTACTTGGTTATGACTTTAAATAATGCCACATGCTGTGATTGTATCTTTTTCCTAGTCATATTTAGTTGAATATGTGCAGGCCAAGAGTGACTAGATAAAATAGAGAAAGGGAGACAAGAGAAGTGGAGCTTCGTGCAAGATTGATTAATGATTGACTGGAATTTAATCTGGGGAAGAAGGGCAGGGAAGTGTGAGCATGATGAAAATGTGATAAAATTAATAGATTTAAGGTCCTTAACAGATTGAAGTATTACAGAGTTGGGGTACTAGAGGGAGTGAATTAGAAAGATGTGAGAGGATGATCAGAGACCATTATATGAACTTGAGGGTTTAGAGGGTTTATAGTTACTCATATATTCATGGATATGAATTCTTGAATTACGGGGAGAGATCAGAGGGGAGTTTGAGGACCTGTGAGGCCAGGGTCATGAGGATTCTTTATTTGTGAGCAGTGTCTTTGTTGTTAGTATACTTACTGATATATAAGAAAATATGCTTCTGAATTTAGACAAAAATGCTTAAGTGGTAAATTTGAAGCATAAACCTTAAGAAGATAGAATACTCCCAGCTAGAACAAAGGCTTAAAGATAAAAACTCAGCCCTGTCTCGAGAGCAATGCTTTTTATTTTGTGTATATATGTGTGTGTGTATTTAAATCTTTATTATGTTTTTCCATTACCATTTAGTCCCCTTATACCGCCCTGCTCCCAGTAATCACTACACTGTTGTCCATGTCCATGAGTCCTTTTTACCTTTTAAGAGCAATGCTTTTTAAAAAAGTTTTATTTACTTTTAGCAGGGGGGTGGGAGAAGGAGAGAAACAGCAATGTGTGAGAGATAACATCAGTCAGTTGCCCCTCTCTCACGCCCCTAACTGGGGACCTGGCCTGCAACCCAGGCATGTGTCTTGACTGGGAATTGAACCACAGACCTTTTGGTTCACAGGCTGGCACTCAATCCACTGAGCCACACCAGCGAGGGCTATAGAGCAGTGATTTTTAAATTTCTTACATGTTGCTATTATTCTTCATCTGGGATCCATAGAAGGATTCTGAAATTGTATGCATAATGTTTTTTTCTGGGGAAAGAGTTCGCAATTCATTAAAGTATTTAAGAACTTCCAATCTGTGTATAAACAGAGCTAGTTGTATAACAAAATTGTCTAGTAGTGAGTGTAGACATTTAAGCCTGGGTATGAAGAAAATTTTATATTGATATGGCTAAAACATTAGCTAACTTCATTACTTTGATTTTTCAGAGACATAGTGTCTATGAAGAGAAATGAATTTGTAGTTTTACCTAAATTCCAGAGGGCCTTTAGGATACTTGAATATTGCTTCTTTAAATTAGTTTTTAAAATTAACTTTGTTCCTATTCTTAAATTCTAGTATATGACTCTCAATCCTTCTACTAAGAGGAAGAATACTGGATCCCCAGACAGGAAGCCCTCAAAGAAATCCAAGACAGACAACTCTTCTCTGAGTTCACCACTAAATCCTAAGTTATGGTGTCATGTACACTTGAAGAAATCCTTGAATGGTTCACCACTCAAGGTAAAGAACTCAAAGAATTCCAAATCTCCGGAAGAGCATCTGGAAGAAGTGATGAAGATGATGTCTACCAACAAGCTGCATGCTAACTTCCACATTCCTAAGAAAGGCCCACCTGCCAAGAAGCCAGGGAAGCACAATGACAAACCTTTGAAAGCGAAGGGCAGAAGCAAAGGCATTCTGAATGGACAGAAATCCACAGGGAATTCCAGATCTCCAAAAAAGGGCCTGAAGACTCCTAAAACCAAAATGAAGCAGATGACTTTGTTGGATATGGCCAAAGGCACTCAGAAGATGACACGAGCCCCACGAAATTCTGGGACTACACCCAGGTCCTCTAGTAAACCTCATAAACATCTGCCTCCTGCTGCCCTACACCTTATTGCCTACTACAAAGAAAACAAAGACAGGGAGGACAAGAAGAGTGCCCTGTCCTGTGTTATCTCCAAAACAGCTCGTCTTCTCTCTAGTGAAGATAGAGCTCGTCTCCCAGAAGAATTGCGAAGTATTGTTCAAAAACGCTTTGAGCTTCTAGAGCACAAAAAGAGGTGGGCCTCTATGTCTGAAGAGCAACGCAAAGAATACTTGAAAAAGAAACGAGAGGAGTTGAGAGAAAGGTTGAAGGAGAAAGCCAAAGAGCGGAGAGAGAAAGAAATGCTTGAGAAGCTAGAAAAACAGAAGCGATATGAGGACCAAGAGTTAAATGGCAAAAACCTCCCAGCATTTAGATTGGTGGATACTCCAGAAGGGCTGCCCAACACACTCTTTGGGGATGTGGCTATGGTGGTGGAGTTCTTGAGCTGTTACTCTGGGCTACTCTTACCAGATGCTCAGTATCCCATTACTGCTGTGTCCCTTATGGAAGCCTTGAGTGCAGAAAAGGGTGGCTTTTTATACCTGAATAGAGTGTTGGTCATCCTCTTACAGACCTTATTACAGGATGAAATAGCAGAAGACTATGGTGAATTGGGAATGAAGCTGTCGGAAATCCCTCTGACTCTGCATTCTGTTTCAGAGCTGGTGCGGCTCTGCTTGCGCAAATCTGATGTTCAGGAGGAAAGCGAGGGCTCAGACACAGAGGACAATAAAGATACAGCACCATTTGAGGACAATGAGGTACAAGATGAGTTCTTAGAGAAGCTGGAAACCTCTGAATTTTTTGAGCTAACATCAGAAGAGAAGCTACAGATCTTGACAGCACTCTGCCACCGGATTCTCATGACATACTCAGTGCAAGACCACATGGAGACCAGACAGCAGATGTCTGCGGAGTTGTGGAAGGAACGGCTTGCTGTATTAAAGGAAGAAAATGATAAGAAGAGAGCAGAGAAACAGAAACGGAAAGAAATGGAAGCCAGAAATAAAGAAAATGGAAAAGAGGAGAATGGATTAGGCAAAACTGATAGGAAAAAAGAAGTTGTAAAGTTTGAGCCCCAGGTAGATATGGAAGCTGAAGACATGATTAGTACTGTGAAGAGCAGACGACTGCTTGCCATTCAGGCTAAGAAGGAACGGGAAATCCAGGAGAGAGAAATGAAAGGTAAAATCTTGCATTAAGAGAAAAAGGGAAGCTCTTTAGAATATAGTAAACGTAAGGAAATTACTGAGGTAATGGTAGAATCTCTATTTGTCATACCTACTGGTAGTTATTTCTGTATGCAATAATTCAGACCTTAATATGTATGTAGTAAGGTCTAGTATGCTAGCAGAAGTGTTCAGCTTCGCATTCTGCAGTTAATGATAGTTTGACTTAGATTAGTGTGATGTTGACATCTTTTCTGGTTTGGACCAAATCCGCAAATAGGTATAGTGGAAATAACAGGACTTGGGAATTGCTGATATGGGTTCAGACTCCAGCTCTGACTTAGCTATGTTCTTTGGGCCAGTTACTTATGCCTCATATGCTTGTAAAGATTATTGTAATTGAATGACAAGGTCTTTCAAGTCTTCTGCACAGTTGCCAAATTATATATTAATATTCCCCTAATTAAAATACAAAAACATAAACATTTTAGACTTCGATAGCATCATCAAACCTGAACTTTTAAATTAATAGCTTTATTAAGAAATAATATACTATGCAGTTCTTCCATTGATAGTGTCCAATTCAGTGTTTTTAAATACATTCATAGATAATATGCAATGTTCACAATTTTAGAACATTTTCATTATCTCAGAAAATAAACTGCATGCCTTTTAGCTATCATCACCCCTCCTACCCATCCTCTCCAGATCTAAGCAACCACCCATCTACTACTGTCTCTTTAGGTTTGCCTATTCTGACATAATATATAAATGAAGTAATAATAAATAAGTGATCTTTTGTGACTGGCTTCTTTTACTTAGCGTAATATTTTTGTAGTTCATATTGTAGCATATTTCAGTAGCACTTCCTTTTCAATAGCAGAATACTATTCCATTGATAGGATATACCACATTTTATCAGTTGATGGACATTTGATTTGTTTCCACCTTTTTTGTTTTTTAGGAATAATGCTGCTATAAGCATTGCTATACAAGTTTTGGGGTGTATGTATCTTTTCATTTCTGTTACGTATATACCTGGGAATGTAATTGTTGGGTCTTATGGTAACTTTCTATTTTACCATTTGAGGATCTGCCAGACTTCTTCAAAGTGGTTGCATAATTTTACTTTACTACGAGCAGCATATACAGGTTCTGATTTCTCCACTTGTCTGCATCCTCACCAACACCTGTTATTCATGTGATTTTCGTTGTTGTGAATTGGTATCTTATGGTTTTGATAAGCACTTCCTGATGTTGAGCATCTTTTCATGTGCCTGTTGGTCATCTGTATGTCTTCTTGGGAGGAATGCTAATTCAGACCTTTTACCCATTTTCAAATTAGATTATTTGTCTGTCTTTTATTACGGAGTTGTAAGAGTTCTTCGTGTATTTTAGATGCTAATTCCTTTCCCATCAGATACATGATCTACAAATATTTTCACCTATTTTATGTATTGTCTTTTTACTTTTTTGATAGTGTTTGTTGAAGCACAAATTTAAAAACTTTGATGAAGTCCAATTTATCTATTTTTTTCTTTGGTTGCTTGTGGTTTTGGTGTCATATCTGAGAATCCATTGCCAAAGCCAAGGTCATGAAGATTTACCCCTATGTTTTCTTCTAAAAGTCTTAAAAGTTTTAGCGTATACATTTAGGTCTTCGATTCATTTTGTGTTAATTTTTGTCTGTGGTATGAGGAAAGGTCTAAAATCATTCTTTTGCATGTGGCTATCCAGTAATGTCCTATTACCATTTGTTGAAAAGATTATTCTTTACCCATTGAATGAGCTTGACACCGTTGTCAAAAATCATTTGACTGATGATTTTTGGACTCTTGATTATGTTCCACTGATCTATATACATCAGTATTACAGTGGCTTGATTACTGTTTCTTTGTAATAATTTTTGAAGTAGGAGAAACGTGAATTCTCTAACTTACCCTTTTTTCAAGATTGTTTTAACTGAGTTCTGGGTCCCTTGCAATTTCATAGTAATTTTAGAATCAGCTTGTTAATTTCTACAAAGAAGTCATTTGGGATTCTGGTTGAGATTGCTTTGCATCTATAGATGAGTTTTGGGATCTGTACATTAGGACTATAGATTTATTGCCATCTTAGTGATATTTTGTCTTCTGATCCATGAATGAGATGTTTTTCATTTATTTAGACTTAAATTTCTTTCAATATTTTATAGTTTTCAGAATGTAAATTTTGCACTCCTTTTGTTAAATTTATTACAAATTAATCTTGACACCTAAGGTTTCAGCCTCGCCTTCCTCATTCCATATTTTGTCTTCCTTCTTATCTCATGAGCCCCCCCTGGCACCTATCAATCACAGTATTGACTTATTTGATTAATCTTACATTGTACACAAAATTTGTTCAGAATTGCTGTTACTCACAGTAAACTAAGTTTAGTAGTATTTTTGTCTTTAAGACTGAATTATTTTGATCTTTGTTACAATTTTAAACCTTATGAAAGTTGCCAACTTATGAAATGATGGTAAAAACTATTTATTTGTCAAAATGGGTGTGAAGGGTTGAGTAGATATCTAGAAATAGTGTTAAATTATGTGTGAGAGATTTTAGGCTGAGTCAAATAACTTTCTTAGTTCTTTAATTAGAATACATGTAATATTTATTTTAAAACAGATTTTAGGTTGCACTACTTGAGGTCGTTGAAATATCTATGTATGTATATATGCATATTTTGTGAGAATGTGTATATATGTACTTTTCAATTTGAAAGTCAGTATAATTGCATCCCATATAAAACAGCCTGTAGACGAACTCTTTTTATTTTACATTTCAGTGTATTTTACCTGAAATAATGTTTCTTGAGTTTCTGAAGTATTACTGTTATATTTATCTTAACCCAGGATAAGGCTAGAAGGTGATACTCTCCCCCCGCCCCTTTTTAAATTGTTGTTCAAGTACAGTTGTCTCCATTTTCCCATCACTACTTCCCCCCACTCCACTCACCCCCACCTCCCACCCTCAATCCTTTCCCCCTGACTTTGTCCATGGGTCCTTTGTACATGTTCCTTGACAACTCTTCCCTTTCGTTCCTCCCATTATCCCTCTGTCCTCTCCCCTCTGGTTACTGTCAGTTTGTTCTTTATTTCCATGTCTCTGGTTCTATTTTGCTTGATTGTTTGTCTTATGATTAGGTTCCACATTATAGGTGAGATCATATGGTGTTTGTCTTTCACTGCCTGGCTTATTTCACTTAGCATAATACTTTCCAGTTTCATCCATGGTGTCACGAAGTGTAGGAGTTCCTCCTTTCTTTCTACTATGTAGTATTCCATTGTGTAAATGTACCACAGTTTTTTGGTCCACTTATTTACTGATGGGCACATAGGCTGTTGCTTCCAGCACCTGGCTATTGTAAATTGTGCTGCTGTGAACATAGGGCTGCATAGGTTCTTTTGAATTGGTGTTTTAGTTTTCTTAGGGTGTAATCCCAGCATTAGAGTCACTGGATCAAAAGGCAGTTCCATTTTTTAGTTTTTTGAGGAAATTCCATACTGTTTTTCATGGTGGCTGCACCAGTCTCTGCATTCCCATGATATTCTGTCATTGATATGGAGAAACAAGGGACAAAGAGTATTAACACTTTGCCAAAGCCAGTTTTTGAATAGTAGAGTTCAGGTCTTTCAATATCTAGTGCAGCGTTGTAACCACTGAAACTAAATTTGGTTGTCTTTTGATTACTTGCCCTAGATTGTTTTTTGTTTGTAGCTACAGGAGAAGGAGCTTTTTCTTTATTTTGATTCAGCCATCACTCTTTATCATTTACGTTTGTGTACTGATCTCTACTGTATTGTTGCGAACATAGTTCCATCCAGGCTAGAAAACTTTATTAAAGGTAACATGCCATGATGGTTTTAAATAGATGAGATTTGTTTTAACTTTTTAAAAGTAATATTACTAGATTGATACATTTTCCAGATTCTAATATTAGATTGATGCATCTTTCCAGTATTGAAGATGTTGTTATCAGTAGAGGATCGGGATTAAAAATTCTGGCATTGTAAATGGCAACGCTTTATATAAAAATTTGTTAAAGTTATGGAAAAACTTACAAGGCCAAGTAACTGGGCTTTTGTTGTTGAGGGAGATTTCTGTCTGCATAGACTAAACCTATATAATGAATGATCAGACATAAACTGATTAAAGCTTTTTGTATGTGTCCTTAATAGTGCTAATTATAGAAAAGTAGTATTTAGTATGCAATAATTGTTATTTTCCACAAGTGCTCTTCTGCCCTTGCTTTCTCAATTCTTTTTTTCTGTCACAAGGCTAATATGCTCTCATATTCCTCAAGATTGAAATTTATTTTTTTTAATAGCAATTCTAGTTGTATTCATCTCACATTTTGAGGATCCAATGACTGATCCTATCATGAAATGTTTGAATTAATTCCACTTAAGGACAGTTTTAAGGTTACATTTTAAATTATAAATAAAATAAAATCAATTTAGTTATTAGAATTAATAAGTTAAGTTTCAGAGAGACAAGATTTTGCATGGAGTTGATGGCTAAGATAGCACCCAAATTCAAAATACATAGGAGGACCAGATCGAAATTGCTGCCTTTCTGTGTCATTACTTAGAATAACAGCTTAGAATTAGGGGAAGGAAACTAAGGTTTGATTGAATTGTCCTTTATACGAGGCACTTCTCACTCCCTATGTTATTTAATTAGTAAGAGTAGAATTTACTAGAAAAAAAATCTAGTTGATTCTTTTTGTCTTTAACAGTGAAGCTAGAACGGGAAGCTGAAGAGGAACGAATACGAAAACACAAAGCAGCTGCTGAGAAGGCATTCCAGGAGGGAATTGCCAAGGCAAAACTAGTCATGCGTAGGACACCTATTGGTACAGATCGAAACCATAATAGGTAACTTATTTAACTTAATTTTTTTGTCATCTTGTAGGGCCTTTATATTTTTACTAGTTAGGAAACTGTCTAAAGTGCTAAGAATATGTAAACTTTCCTGTTCATGGATTTTGCAAAACAGAATTACTTATCACACATTCATTTAACATTTATTGTGTAGATGGTAGGCTTACAAAATTAAGATATGATCCTGTCCTTAAAATACCACAAATAAAATTATGGTGATAGGTGCAGAGGTCTTTGAAAATGGTATTATAGGCCCTGGCTGGTATGGCTTCAGTGGATTGATCTCTGGCCTGTGAACTGAAGGGTCACCAGTTTGATTCCCTCTCAGGGCACATGCCTGGGTTGTGGGCTGGGTCCCCCATTGAGGGTATGTGAGAGGCAACCACACATTGATGTTTCCCTCCCTTTTCCCCTCTAAAAGTAAATAAAGAAAACCTCTAAAAAATAAAAATGGGATTTTATTTGTTTCTTCATTCACACTATAAGAGAAAGTTTATTTAGAGAGTCACAGATGTAGAAGTGAGCTGTGGAAGAACTGGCTCAGGAAACAAATTACAGAGGCCTTTGGCCTTAGAGTTTAGGAGAGAGAGGCAAGGAAAATACGCCTGCAGGAGGTGGGTAGGGAAAGGCGTGCTCCATAGAGAGAGCTGCCAAAAAAAATTGTATTATATTTTAAATACATACATTGTATGGAATCTAAAGTCAAGAAATATTAGAAATTACAAAAATTACAGCTATTAGACAAGTCTTAAATCCTAAAAGTTTGGTTTTCTTTGTTTTATATTTATGACTGTTTAGTAATATTCTATAATTGTGCTCATGATCTATCATATGTGGTTGTGATTTGTAGATACTGGCTCTTCTCGGATGAAGTTCCAGGATTGTTCATTGAAAAAGGCTGGGTACATGACAGCATTGACTACCGATTCAACCATCACCGCAAAGACCATGCTGGCTCTCCTGATGAGGATTACTGTCCCCGTAGTATGTATATCTATTAGTTATTTTACCTTGCTCAAGTAGGGTAAACATTAAGGGCTGTCTGTCCTCTGTCACCTTTTCCATTTGTAACATTTCTTTATTGCTTTCTTAGGTAGATGTATTTGGGGTAGGAGGATGTGAAATGCACAGAAAGGAGGGAGGAAACTAATGGATGAGTACCAAATTTATTCCAGGCATTGTGTGAAAAGATAAAGAGCTGGAAAACTACGCGTATAAAATCTATATGACTATAATAGCTGTTTGGGGATTAGATTTTGCACACATAGGTTTCAAACTTTGTTCCTTGGAAACCTCTTTGTAGGTACCTCAAGGGTTAGAATTGAGATAAGGGGCCCAAAAAGGCTGTGTCTGCTCCCTCCATTTAAAAAATTCATTTATTTAATATTTATGGATCATGTTTTATGTGCCTACCGATTTTTTCATGTGTTGCAACACAGTAGCAAACAAAACATGTAAAGTTTTGAACTAAAGTTCTATGATTTAACTAAAATTCTAGTGAGGAGAAACAAGGACTATCTAACTAAAAATAACAGAGGGAGGGGGTCGTGAAGGGGGACTGATAATGTTCTTGGTCTGGGTTCTGGTTACATGGGTATGTTCAGTTGGCGAAGTAAATACAGAAGTGTACTTTTCTAAATATATAAATTTATATATTTGTAGAGAGAGAAAATAATACAGTTGACCTTTGAACAACACAGGTTTGAAACTGCACACACAGGTCCACTTAAATATGGGTTTGTGTTTTTTTGTTTTGTTTTTCCAGTAAATATCTGCACTGTTTTTCCTCTGCGGTTTTGAGTTCATGGATGTGGAGAACCAACTTTATGCATTGATCTACCCCATCTCATATAGGGAACTTGAGCATTTGCAGATTTTGGTATCAGCTGGGGGTGGAGGTGCGCCTGAAACAAATCCCTCATGGGTACTGAAGGGAGTCAAGTTTTGGGGAAGTCAAAGTTACATTGATTTTTTCAGGGCAGGGGAGAGCAGTGGGGAAACATGTGGGACCACTATAATTGAACAATTAAAAAAAAAAGTTATACATGGATTTTCAGTTGCCCAGGGGACTGTGCCCCTCACCTTTGTGGTATTCAAGTGTCAATTATATAATACTTCAAGGAAGAAATTAAAATTTTTTACTAATTAAAAAAATTCAGATGGTTAGGTTAGGTCAAGCTTTCTCAACCTCAGCTTTATTGACATTTTAAGTCAGATAATTCTTTGTAGTGGCAGGGGGTCAGGTGTTAATTATGCGTTGTAGGATATTTAGCATTATCCCTGGTATCTGCCCTATAGATGGCAATAATGACAACTAAATATGCATCTGGGCATTTCCAAATGTCCCCTGGTAGGCACCATGACTTCCTGTTGAACCATTGAGCTAGGTGATCAACAAGCTTCCTTCCAGCTCTGTTTTCTATAATCTAATAAAATTTGCTTCTCAAATAATAGATTATGTTTTGGGGGGAAGAAATCTTCAGTTTTTTAAAAAAGTACTTTTAAAAAAGTGGTTTTTCTTCATTTTAGATAAACTTATAACCTAAACTTTAAACTCACAAATTTGATAATAAGGAAATAATACATAGTCCCAAACTTGAAATGTAAGACATTTTTCTGTTAAATTATATTAAGTATTAGACTGTAATATGTAGTGTAAAAATCTAGTTCTGGTAGACTGTAAATATCCGGGTGAGAGCAGTTATGTTTGAGAGTAATAAATGTGAAGTCAGGATCTTCAGGCACGAGAGATTCCAGTGAGCTGAGAGACCATGACTGTTTCTAGAGCTTAGTGGCGGTCCTTAGAAATTGGGCCTACACAGAGCTTCCTGAGAGAATATTGGCATCTGAGTCCCTTCACTTCTGTTACATCTTTGTGGATGTTGTTGCTTTCTTCATGTTTTCTAGTCCCAGCATGTCAGGGTATCTCCAAAATTAACTGAAAAGACTAAAGAAAAGATTGTTAGTATTGCAGGGAAAGAATGGGAGCAGGGGAACAAACCAATTGTAGTATGAGGTAAGGCTTCAAATGTTGGCTTAAACTCTATCTGTATTAGCACATATATTAGTATATAAGAGTTGGTTTACAAAAAAGTTAATCATATCTGACATTTGAAGCTTCCAGGGGTAAGTTTTTAGTAGTTGATATATGTCAATAGACTCTCCCTCACCACAGATGTCTTTGTGTTAACATTGAAGTAAATTATTTTCTTTTATATAAAGAGTTATTTAGGTATTTCTCTTCATGTTAAGTTGCTAAACTCGTAAACTTTGAACTGTGCAGCTGTTCACCTGTATAGAGAACAGATATCTTAGATAATGTGCTAAATGTCAGATATTTAGGAGAAGTTAGCGTCTATTATGCGTGTGGATGGATTTAATAGGCAGCACCTGTGTTATTAGTTGTTAGTTCTGGCACTGTGTACTGCTTAGTTTTGAAACTAGGAATTGGATATTTAACGACATTCAACCTCATGTATTAATTTTTCTTAGGTAAGAAAGCAAACCTAGGCAAAAATATAAGTGTGAATACACAACATGGACCAGCAACAGAAACTACCGTAGAGACCACCATACCCAAACAAGGACAGAATCTATGGTAATATGAGCGTTCATCTGGCTGCTCTTTCTTTTTCTTTTTAATGTTAAAAGATTATTTAATATATTAACACCAGTGAGTTGCTGATTATCTATTAAGATTATTGTGTGTGACTTAGATTTCTTAGACAGGTAAACTCATTGTTTTAAAAGCAGACTTGACATTTTGATAAATATTTGTTCTAATGGTTGGAATTATAATTTTCCCCCTGTAATGTAACCTTGTATGTAATAGATAGCACATAGCATTGGAAATGCTATTCAGTCTGTTTGCAAATAGAAGTATTTAGGATTTTCATCTTCATTAATTAAAAACTAAAAAATTGTATGCATAGCCATTAATCTTCTTTTGTGTTGATTCTGCTTTTAGGCAGAGAGCTAGGTTTTGAAAGGGCTGTTACTTTGTGATCACAATAACTGCTTTAGCTATGATCACCTTTGGTTTAATGACCATTTATCTTTTATTTTTAGATAAGTTCACTCTTTGAAGATATATGGACAAATGTACTAAATGTGCCTATTAACTTTATGAAATTTGTCTCATATTTTAGTAGGAAATATTAGCTCCAAAGTTCAATGTTAATCAAAATTCAGTGTTAATCAAAATTAACATTACACATGGAAATAATAAATTAGTTCTCCCTGTGAGCAAATTTGAAATTTTGCTCTTCCAATCCCTACCATCAACCCTAGATCCTTTTCTTAGTGGTTGACTTTTATTTCTCCCCTCAATTATTCAGGTCTCTTTTGTCCCTACAGGTTTTTATGTGATAGTCAGAAGGAACTGGATGAGTTGCTAAGTTGCCTTCACCCTCAGGGAATAAGAGAAAGTCAGCTTAAAGAAAGACTAGAGAAGAGGTAAGGATTTTCATCTTGTTCCTCACATCTTATTTCTCTTCAGCATTAGATATTATAAAGGTCTTAGGTGTTTTTGCTTATCCATAAAAATTATTAACGTTTTATAAATGTCTGTAATTTTTATATTCCTTTTGTGTGGCATTTTCTTGGCACATCATCCTTATTTGGAAAAATATTCTTTTAAACCATGTATATACAGACTAGCAGAATTAGTCACTGAATAATGTATGCCGTGTACCACACTGAGAGCCCCTTGTAGTTAGGGGCCCTTGCACATGCAGTTCCACATCAGTTGGTAATCAAAATTCTGTCAGTATTCTGTCAGTATTCAAAATAGTCACAAATGAAAACAACCTAAATGTCCATAAACTAATGGATAGATGTAGTTCATATATCCATAAATTCAGCCATAAAAAGGAATGAAGTACTGATACATCCAACAACGTGGATGAACCTAGAAAACATGCTGAATCAGAGAAGCCAGATATAAAAGACTATATATTGCAATGATTCCATTTATATAAGACATCTAGAATAGGCAAATCCATAGATAGAAAGTAGATTAGTGGTTCCCCGGGATTGGGAGATGGGGAGAATTGGGAGTGACTGCTAATAGGTATAGGTGATGGAAGTTTGTTGGAATTAGGTAGTTTTGATGATTCCACAACACTAAACCACTGAAAATGAATGCTTTAAAATGGTGAGTTTAATGTTACGTGAATTATATCTCCAAAAGAGAAAAAAATACCAAAACCCCAAACAAAAACCATTTGTCTACAAAATTAGCATCGACTCTATCTAGGTTTGCTAATGTCCTTTCTATTCTTAGACATTGTTTCTATCAAAGCCAGGGCAAGGTTTTGGCTTAAAGCACTTTTAATTTCTGACTGCATGCTTTCATGGTTGAATTTAGATTTGATTGAAGAGAGAAGAAAAATACTACTTAGTACATGCTCTGCAATTTTGCCAGACTTTTATGGGTATATCATAATTGGTTTTAGCCCACTCCTTAATGTGAAAAATAAAATATCATAATCATCCTGTATTAATACCAATGTCACTAGGAAAATTAAGAACAAATAAGGGAAATTGTCATACATAGAACCACAAAAAAATATTTTCTATGATGTTTCTTTTGTTTAAAATATTTGTGCCCAGGCTGGTGTGGTTCAATGAATTGAGCACCAGCCTGAGAACCAGAGGGTCACAGGTTTGATTCCAGGGTTGGCACACATGCTTTGGTTGTGGGCCAGTTCCCAGTTGAGGGTGTGTGAGAGGCAACAAGTTTATGTTTCTTTCCCTCTCTCTCCCTCTCGTTTCCTCTCTCAGAAAAATAAATAAATTTTTAAGATGTGTGTGGTACCAACCACCACCATACCATACTGTATACTTGAATAAATGAATGAAGGAATGAATGCATGAACAAACAAATAATTTGGTTGGCATATGCATAGGATTGAAAGGACTTCTTCCATTCACTAAATATGAAAATATGAGAATAGATGAAATCCTTCCAGTAAAAGGTTAGAGATTGTAAGGGTTAAAAACAAAACCACACACACACACACACACACACACACACACACACACACACACATTTGGTATTGTTGAACATTAGAAAAATATCCACCTTGTTTTGTTTTACTTGGTTTTGAACTTTTTAGTAGCTCTCAAGTAGTGTAGATTAGTCTTTAGGACTTACTGCTCTTTACTCAGCAGTAAAGAGCCATCCATTTTTTAAAATAACTGAACTGTATTTTCCTTTCTATTATTCCATGACTACAGTTTTTGTGAATCTGCCCCAATTTATCTATTTGTTCTCTTGTTGGTGGTTGAGTTGCTTCTTCTGGGGATGGCCAAGGGGATAGGACAATAAGTCACAAACCATTTTAGGTTCAAATTTATTTTTAAAAAATGCTTTTTAGCCCTGGCTGGTGTGGGTCTGTGGATTGAGTGCCAGCCTACAAACCAAAGGGTCGCCAGTTTGATTCTCAGTTAGGGCACACACCTGGGTTGCGGGGTAGGTCCCCAGTAGGGGGTACGCGAGAGGCAACTACACACTGCTGTTTCTCTCCCTCTCTCTTTTCTTTTTTTAAAAGATTTTATTTATTTATTTTTAGAGAGGGGGGAAGGGAAAGAGAAAGAGGGAGAGAAACATCAGTGTGTTGTTGCTGGTTGCCTCTGGTGTGCCCCATACTGGGGACCTGGCCCACAACCCAGGTATGTGCCCTGACTGGGAATCAGACCAGCAACCCTTTTGGTTTGCAGGCCCATACTCAATCCACAGAGCCACACCAGCCAGGGCTCTCCCTCTCTTTCTGTCTTTCCCTGTCTCTAAAAATATATAAGAAAATATGTAAAGCAATGAAGGATCTAAATTAAAGGGTTTGCAGTCAGTTGTTAAAGTTCAATTAAAAAATTTAACTGTACAAAAGAATACTAGGCCAGTTGGGAACACAAAGAACTAAATTTTTTGGTCATATCCATTGAACTTTTATAAAAATTGTTCATACACATAGCCAAAGAAACAATCTCAACAAATTCAAAAAGCTTCGGGTTACATTCTCTGATCAGACTGCAATAAAAAATTATAAATAAATTCTTTAAAGGTGATTAAAAAGATCTTAACTGGTAGTAAGTTAAATATATTCCTAGATAACACTTATAGAAGAAAATAAGCCCCGGTTGGCGTAGCTCAGTGGATTGCGTGTGGGCTGCGAACCAAAGTATTGCAGGTTCGATTCCCAGTCAGGGTACATGCCTGGGTTGCAGGCCATGACCCCCAGCAACCGCACATTGATGTTTCTCTCTCTCTCCCTCCCTCCCTCCCTCCCTCCCCTCTCTAAAAGTAAATAAATCTTTAAAAAAAGAAGAAGAAGAAAATAAAAGGGAAATTATGTTGTATCTAGAAAGAATCCTTTATAAGAAAAAGTGGGATACAATGAAGTTGTAGTTAGAGAAAAATAATATCGAAAACCCGCCCTGACTGTGTGGCTCAGTGAATTGAGCATCAGCCTGTGAACAAAAGGGTCTCTGGTTCAATTCCCAGTCAAGGCACATCTGGGTTGCTGGCCAGGTCCCCAGCAAGGGGCGTGTGAGAGGCAACCACACATCAATGTTTCTCTCCCTCTCTTCCTCCCTCCCTTCCCGTCTGTCTAAAAACATAAATAAATAAAATATTTTAAAAAAATAAAAAGATAACATTAAAAACCCTTATTATTAAGAAAGAATAGGGAACTTAGTACTCAACTTCAATGACTTTCAGTTTTAGTTTTAATTTTGGTATGGGAAGTCAACAGTGAAGCTTACGGCCCCATCCAGGATAGAGCGTGTTATCGGAGTCATTCTTGCTGGGAGCTCAGATGGTTAATTTTAAATTTAAGAACAAATGTGCAAGTATGTAGATTTTCAGTTGAAATCATTTGTCTTTTGTGTTGTGAAGAATTTCAGGCAGATAATTTAAAATTGTCTTGGGTTGGTAGCAGTTCCTGGCAACTGACATAAGCAAATGCACCTTCTCTCTGGAGGAGCACAACATCAAACCAGGCCTCAACGATTGCTGTAGGTAAAATTCCAAGAAACCCATAGTAAAAAACAAAACAAAACAAAAAAATAACAGTTTAAAAATATACAAACTAGGTACCATGAATAAGAGCTAGGAAAAGTAACCTGCTTCATATACTGGAATTATCAAATACAGGATAAAATAAGTTTGTTTTAAAATGAAGCCAGAATGGCTCACTTGGTTGAGCATTGTTCTGCAAAGTGAAAGGTCACCAGTTCAATTCCCAGTCAGGCACATGCTTGGTTTGCACTGGGTCCTTGGTTGGGGTATGTGTGAGAGGCAACCGATCGATGTTTTGCTTCCTCTCTTTCTCCCTCTCTTCTCTCTAAAAAAAATAAAATCTTTAAAAAATAAGAGAAATTTGAAAGTTCATGCAAGAAACTCTAGACTATTAAAAATTACCAGGGAGAGATTAAAAAATCTAAATATATCTTACAGAAATAAGACATTATTCAAGTGTTTGAAATGTATGGACCATCTTTAAAAGTTTCTTTATTTTCCCTCCTGCTCACCCCAACTTTCCAGGTACCAGGATATTATTCATTCTATTCATCTGGCCCGGAAACCAAATTTGGGCCTAAAATCCTGTGATGGCAACCAGGAGCTTTTAAACTTTCTTCGAAGTGATCTTATTGAAGTTGCAACAAGGTTACAAAAGGGGGGCCTTGGTTATGTGGAAGAAACATCAGAATTTGAAGCTCGGGTAAGAACCTAGGAAAAGGAGGTGGACTGGGGTGGGAGTAAAAGACAGAAAACTGTACTTGAACAACAATTAAAAAAAAAAAACCCTAAGAAAACACCCTTTGAAATCTGTTACTCATCAAAACCCGATTTGGAATTGTTCCCGGATACTGTTCTTGACTCCCCCTGATGGTCCTAGAACTGATAATTTTGGTTTATCTTGAAAGATGTGTGTAGCTTAAACTTCTCTGTACACACATGGTATTTTTACTTTGTCATCTTTTTCTGGTATCCAGAAAAATCTAATAGTTGGTACAGAGTCTTTGTTCAAAAAGAGGTTTTTTATTAAGTTGAATGAAAACAGGTCCTGGAGCCGTAGTCCTATGACATTATTTAACATGTTCATTCACATGTGGTACCTGTTTTTTAAGGTCTGAAATATATCTGTGTACTCTACTTTTATTCATTCAGTCATTGTACCAGGTTAGCTTAGAGGCATTATGCTTATATTGGGGCAACAGTCATACTGTTAAATGGGTACATTTCAAAGCTTCTTTATAGTCTTCTCATTTACTGGTCAGTAGGACCCATAAGTGGTATAGGCAAAGCAGTTCGAGAGACCCAACATTCTACGTTAGGTTTAGGTGTCAGAGTTGGAGAGATTAGAGAATACTCTCCATCAATTTTACAATACTCATTTTACTATTGTAAAATGCTTTTTACTGATTTCAAATAATAAAGTTCATATTAACTCCAAACAGTATTTGTGGGTCTTTTCAAATTATGTATATGCATTATTACATGTGTATCATTAAAATTTTTTTTCAACTATAGTTGACATACAATATTATGTTACTTTCAGGTATAATTGTGTGATTTTTATGAGCAGTTACATCTTTTCCCTCATTTTTCCTAATTTATAAACACTTTGCATTTCTTTTTATCACTTTGGGGTATAAAAATAACCCATGGAGTTGATACGATTTTAAATCTTCCACTGTTAAGAGTATGTGTTTTCTTTTCTTTGCCATTAGAATTAGCAAATTATATATGCAACTTTTTTCTTTTTAATTAGTCTGGTTATGAATTCTTGGTATATTTCCTATGGAAAAGAATTTAAACATCATTATGTCTTTTAATGATTTTTTGAATTATTCAACCCAAATGACTGTCATTTTCAAATATTACATTTACTCTTACTTATTTAGCAAATATTTATCAATTGCCTACTTTGTGCCGAACTATACCTTACTAACATTGGGTTTTCATTGTTCTTTATTTCTCTTTGTGATTATAAAATAGTGTCTTTTAATTGACATATCTTGTATGACTGAGAAGGTAGTGTTTGGTATTTACGAGCATGATTTGGGTCAAAGTGATTTAGCTTCTGTTTCCTCATCCATAAAATAAATGTGAGACTTAGATGAGGTCAAGTATGTAAAGCATATTATCTGACTGATAGTTTGTAAGCCAGTAGGTCAGAAAATTTTAATTTTTTTCTCAGTTTTTGTTTGCTTTGAGACTCTAGTTTTGCACATAGTTTACTGAGCCAAAGAATGATTTGTGTAACTTCCTTAAGTAGACCAAGTTTCAGCATTTCGTGGATCCCTTCATTGAGGAAAAGGAACTGGTCAGCTACTTTTAAATGCATAAGCAATCTATTGAACTGAGGAAGCCCATTAAATTAATGTTATGACTGACCCATTGTTTAATTTAAATTTAGTCAAGGATAGTTTCATTTTTCTCTAGACCTTTCTCTCAATCTGATTTTTAAATTAATTCCTGTAGGTGGTCTCTTTAGAGAAACTGAAGGATTTTGGTGAGTGTGTGATTGCCCTTCAAGCCAGTGTCATAAAGAAATTTCTCCAAGGCTTCATGGCTCCCAAGCAAAAGAGAAGAAAACTCCAAAGTGAAGATTCAGCAAAGACTGAAGAGGTGGATGAAGAAAAAAAAATGGCAGAGGAAGCAAAGGTATCTAGTTAATGCAGATGTAGTTTTATGACTGTAGAAGAGTGTGATTTGGTTTTAAATTAGTCTAACCCTGTGCTTTTTAGCTCAAGTGTTACAGGAGAAACTTGGTTCTTGCTGACACAGTAAAGAGCTACAGATCAGCAAGCCTATTAGCATGCAGGCAAAATTTATTAGTGCTAAATTCTAATGGGATAGCAAAAGCAAGGGTGACCAGAGAGAGGGGTAGCCACAGGGCCTGTAGCCAGAGGCCAGGTGATCAGGGGTCCCCTGAGTGGCAAGAGAGCAAGTCCTTGGTTATAAGGACTTGCGTAGATGATAGGAGGTGAAGAAGTTTATATATTGATTGACAGACAAAGGTGGTGCCAGCTTTCCCCCAGGGAGACATGCCTACCCAAACATAGGTATTCGTGGGGGTGTTAACCCAAATCCTTATTTGAAAAAAAAAATTTTTTTTAAAGATTTTATTTACTTATTTTTAGAGAGAGGAGAAAGGAAGGAGAAAGAGAGGGAGAGAAACATGAACATGTGGTTGCCTCTTGCGTGTCTCCTATTGGGGATCTTCCCTGCAACCGAGGCATGTGTCCTAACTGGGAATTGCACCAGCGACCCTTTGGTTAGCAAGCCGGCACTCAGTCCACTGAGCCACACCAGCCAGGGCCTGAATCCTTCCTTATCTTGCTCTAGACTATATTTGTTAATTTTGCATGTGTGATAGGAGACAGGCAGTTAACCGAAGTTGTTTTCTGGGCTTTTTCTTTAAGCACTGTGGACCCCTCCTTGCCCCACTTCTAGCTAGTCCTTGAGGTGAATACACAGTCTCAAGGTTTTCCTTTTCCCAGCAAGTGGAGATGATACACAGACTTTAAAGGGCTCCCCACCTCCTGTACTATCACAGTTTTGCTTGTGTTGTTGGATATGCCGAGCAGTATTACCGGACCAGACTCAGGACTGCTTAGTTAGCCTGGGAGACGTGTCTTCCTTTGCTTCCAGCCTCTTGTATTAAGTTCTTTGTTAGACTATAATAGTGAGGGCCCTGCTTTTGTCCCCCATCCCCCCACCTCTGCTGTTAATTCCTAGCCTCTATTTAACAAAAGTACTGTGAACCAGTGTTCCATTTTTGTCACTTTCACTGAAGTTTGTGGTTTTCAAACTGTTCTGTGGAGCACAGCCCTCCCTCTAGGGCTGGCTAATGGGTCAGAATGCCTCCCTTCCCCTTCCTCAGAACTGATTCCGTTTTTTAAAACGGTGGTAGTGGTTTTTAAGTTTTTAAAAATTGTGGTAAAAAACACATAACAGACAATTAGACATTGTAATCATTTTTTTTTTGTGGTGCAGTTCTGTCATTAAGTATATTCACATTGTTCTGCAACTGTGTCACCATCATCCATCTCCAGAACTTTTTCATCTTCCCAACTAAAACTGAGTTCATTACAAAGACTAAACTACCCATTTTTGTACCCTACCCCCCGACTCCTGGCAACCACCATTTTCTTTCTGTCTGTATATTTGGATGCTGTAGGTACTTCATATAAGTGGAATCATAGAATATTTATTCTTTTGTGACTGGCTTGCTTAGCTTAATTTCTTCAAAGTTCATCTACATTGTAGCGTGTGCCAGAATTGTCTTCTTTTTTTAACACTGAATAATGTGTTATTGTACATATATAATACCTCATTTTGCTTGTTTGTCTTGTGGATGGACACTTGGGACATTTCCACATTTGGCTATTGTGAATAATGCTGCTATAAACATGGTTGGTTGTACAAATCAGTCCCTACTTTTAGGTCTTTCGGGTATAGACCTAGAAGTAGAATTGCCAGATCATGTAGGAATGCTATTTAATTTCTTGAGGAATTGCCATAATGTCTTCCATAGCAGTTGCACCATTTCACACTCCAGCCAGTGATGTATGAGAGTTCAGATTTCCCACATCTTTGCCAGCCTGGCTATGCTCTGTTTCTTTGATAGTAGCCTAAGGTATGAAGTGGTATCTTGTGGATTTGATTTGCATTTCCCTAATGGTTGGTGATGGGGAGCATCTTTTTCATGTGCTTATTGGCCATTTGTCTATGTTCTTTAGGCAAATATACATCTAGTCATTTGTTTGCTTTTTAATTGGGTTGTTTGGAGTTTTTTGTTAACTGAGTTGCATGGGTTCTTTATATGTTCTGGATATTAGTTCTTTATCAGACACACGATTTGCAAATATTCTGTTTTTTTTTTTTCCAGTTGATAATGTCTTCTGAGGTATAAAAGTTTTACATTTTAATTTTCAACTTAATCTATTTTTTCTGTTGTTGCCTCTGCTTTTGCTGTCATATCCAAGAAATCATTGTCAAATTCAGTTTCATAAAGCTTTTTCCCATTTTCTTTCACAAATTTTATAGTTTTAGCTTTTATGTTTAGATCTTTGGTCCATTTTGAGTTAATTTTTGTAGATAATAAAAAGTAAGAGTCCAACTTCCTGTTTTTGCATGTGGATATCCAATTCTCTTATATTTTAATTTTTAAAGTAGTATGCTTATTGTAAGTAAATCAAATGTGAGATGTAAGTAAAATATAAAACAACTCCCATCCTAATTTCACTCCCCAGTAATATTACTCTTCAGTAGTTTCATGTGTTTTCTATATACGTACAAATACGGGTTTGTGGGCTTTCACAGAATGGAACCCCTAGCATAATGTTATAGTTTTTCACTTATCATCATGTCCTGAGCATCTGTCCTCTCTCCCTCTGAGCTTATGTAGATATTCATTTTTCTAACATCTTAATTTCATACTGATGAACATGATGTTGTCTCTGGTCTTTTTCTTTTCCTTTTCCCTTTTCTTTTTTCTTTTCTTTTCTTTTCTTTTTCTTTCATTTTTAGAGAAGGGAAGGGAGGGATAAAGAGAAGGACAGAAACATCAATGTATGGTTGCCTCTCATGCACTGCCAACTAGGGAACTGGCCCACAACCCAGGCATGTGTCCTGATCAGGAATCGAACTGGCAACCCTTCAGTTTGCAGGTCAACACTCAGTCCATTGAGCCATACCAGCCAGGGCTCTTTCTTTTTAAAAAAACAAAACGTTTTTAGTCATTTAATCATTTTAATTATTTTTTAAAAAATTTTATTTATTTTTAGAGACAGGGAAAGAGAGGGACACATCAATGTGTGGTTGCCTCTCACACGCCCCCTACTGGGGACCTGGCATGTGCCCTATCTAGGAATTGAACTGGCAGCCCTATGGTTCGCAGGCCTGGCACTCAATCCACTGAGCCACACCAGCCAGGGCTAATTTTTAATTTTTAAAATTGAATTTATTGGGGTCACATTGGTTAATGAAATTCTATGGGTTTCAGGTGAGAACAGTTCTATAATACATCATCTCTATATTGTGTGTTCACTGCTATAAGTCAAGTCTCCTTCCATCACCATTTATCTCCCCCTATAACCTCTTCTACTTCCTCCTACTCTCCTTTCCCTCTGGTAACCCCCATACTGTTGTCTGTGTCTGATGAGTGTTGTGTTGTTGTTTTTGCTTAATTTCTTCACCGTTTTTATCCTGCCTGGTTTTTCTTTATTAGAATAATTAGCTGCTCTATTTTTAAATCTTTTCTGTATTTGATTTCTATTTAAGATTATTTAAGAATTTGAAAACAATACATTATGGGAGAGGTCCCAGCTGTTATCCAGTGGCAGGTTTTCCCCTATTTTTGATTTCTCCTTTTCTCCCTTCTTCTTTTTTTTTTTTTTTTTCTTCATAAACAACTGGTAAAAGCTTACTTGTGCCAGTCATTGTGGTTAGTCTGGAGATTATAATGATGAGTTGAAGCTAGAAGTCTGTGCCCTCAAGGAACTCAGTTTAAGTGTGAGAGACAGTTACAGTAGTGTAATAAGTAGTGATGACAAAGAGCAGTACTGGCTCACCAGGGATACCTAGCAGCAAATTAAAGAGAACTTCCCAGAGGAGAGAGCATGTTAGCTGGGTTTTGAGGAAGAAGTTGGAGTTAATCAGGTCATGGAAGGGTGCATAGGTTGAACATGTCCTTCTTGTCATTGACAGTTGCCCTCTCATTTAATTACACAGAATAAGTCTACTCTCTCAAGCTCCTCAGATATTTGAACACAGTTGTCATGTACCCCCTAAGTTTCTTCCTGAGGTCAAGGGTGATAATGTGGTACAAGGAAGATCATTTTGGGGAAGAGGTAAGCACAGCAGAGACCTTAAGACTCAGTTAGATAAAGGTATCACTATTAATTCGTGACATAGGCTCAAAGACTTCACAAACATGCCATTATTGTACTAGCATTTAGTTCTTACCTTCTTAAGTTCTTTTTAATGATTATGTGGCATACAGGTAACCTTCCAGATGAAGTCTAAGACATTAGATAGTTAATAGTCTCCTTTGCTAAGTCACTTCTCATTAGGCATAATTTTTAGCTTACTGTGTACTATATGGGTTTTGTTTTTAAGTCAGTTTTATACAGAAGAGTCTCTTTATAGGTGTGATCTTTCTTTGCCATGTCTTTATCTGTAATATTTTCTTATTGAGATCTAATGTAGATTTCTCACTAAATTTTGTTTTGTTTTATTTTGTTTTACTCAGCCCTGTAGTAAGTAACCTCTTCTTAGCTTGTCATGTGATGAGACTTGATTCTTAGCTTGATTAGGGAAGAAAATGGGAGCACTTTGCAGGTTTAACCTTGGGGCCCAGACACATAGTACACAAATAGAAAGCATGAGAGAGTTTCATGGAAAATCAGTTAGGTTGCCTACTGAGCAGTTCAACAATGTTTTCAGTTAATAAAATGGCATTATGCCCTTCAGTTCCCCACCAAAGGTCAACTTTGCCACAGCTCTGAAATTTTCCACTGTTCTTTGCTTTGAAGGTTTCCACTCAGCATGGGCAAGGGTTGTTTTTTCACTTGGCACTAGGATGTTTCGTGAGCTAATACCAGTCCCTAATCTGAGTTTTAGTTTCCTGATTTGTAAAAGTGGATTATCTCTCAAATCTTTTTTGTAATAGCCAGTGATTTCAAATATTTAATGGTTATTTCATTTTCTTGTATTAAATGGGAAAGAGATTGTATAATTTGGCAAAATCCTGGGTTCTTTTAGGCCTCCTGTTTACTTTGGATCCATTTGTCCTGACAGCCCGATTATCTGTTTTTGCATTTTAAACATTTTTTGTAGAAGAATAAGGTCTGAAGCCTCATTAAATTTTTGCCAAGATACACTGCCTTTTTACTATTAGGCAGAAGGACTTGAATGTAAGCCGGCTTCCCCTTGGTTCTGTTATAGTCACTTCTAACTAGGGACCAACTTCATTTAAATTTCTTTAAAAATCCTGACCTGAGGATGTTTGTTAATTTCAGAGAGAGAGAGGAGAGGGAGAGATCGAGACATCAGTGTGAGGATAATTGATCTCTTGGGGATTGCCTCCCATATGTACCCCAACCCAGTGTATTGAACCCACAACCTAGGTGTGCCCTGACTGGGAATCCAGCTTACAACCTTTTGGTGTGTGGGACGATGCTCCAACCAACTGAGCTACCCGGCCAGAGTAGGGCCAACTTTATTTAAATGTGGAAGCAACTTTATTTAAATGTGCCATAGAATTTGAATTTTTCACCAGGATAGTGTGTCTAGCCTTGCACAGAGTATTTACTGGGTTTCACCAGTGTTTAATGCCAAAACTTTTTCTTGCTGCTGTTGCTGTGTTTTTAAAAACACTGTCTTGACTATGATAGGGGTTTTTGTTTTTCTTTAATGTGCTGGACTGTTTAGGATTTTGTGTAGTAGGAGAATACCAGAATGTTGTTTTCAAATCTCGAGTGCCTCATGTTTTTGTCCTCAAAATTCAAGGCTGGTCTTGATGTATAATTTAGACAGTATATAATAGAACACTAATGATTAGTATGTAAAATGCCAAGAGCATTGGATTGGGATAAATTTCTCCTAAATTGCTGTGAGCCCTTGAGTAAGCTTTCTTTCTGTGAGAAATAATAAACGAATGTAACCCAGATGTACACAGTTCATACCAACATTATTCAGAATAGCCAAAAAATGGAAAACATTCACATTTTCATTAACTGATTAATGGATAAACAAAATGTAATATATCTATACAATGGATATTATTCAGTAATTAAAGTGGAATGTAATACTGTTACATGTGGTGATGTAGATGAACCTATAAAACATGTTCTATTTGTTAAAAAAAAGCCAGTCACAGAAGGCCACATGTTATATGGTTACCCAGGGCTGGGGAAGTGTGGTGGGGGGTTAGTGTAGGGAATGGGGAATAACTGCTAATAGATAGTGTTTGTTTTTAGGGTGATAAAAACATTCTGAAGTTAAGATTTTTGATAGTGTACGATCCTGTAAATATGAAAAACCATTGACTGTACACTTTACAAGGTGAACTTGTTAATGGAAATTTTATTTCCATAAGTGTTTTTTAAATGAGGTTAAATAAGCCTATTTCCAAGATCTCTTCAAGTTTTTTATTTTAATGAGCCTAGTTATTGAGTACTCAAATTTATAGGCAATAACTTCAGGAAGTAAAAAGCAGTACTGTATTCTGATAAGACTTTTTCTTAAATACTTCTTTGCATTTGACTATCCACTAGAGGACAGCAAAGCCCATTGTAGCCATTTCCTTCTTGCTCTCAATAACACTCTTCAAGGACTGAATCTAAAAATCTTAAATTTATATTCCATTTGAAGAATTTGGGTTGTTATAGTAAGAGAGTCTGTGGTACTGTACGTCAGGGGAGAAAACCAGCAGTTGTCATAATGGATCTCATGTTTTACTGAGCAGCTCTGAAGAGGGAAGGGAGGAAATTGTCCTATGTTTCGAAGGCAGATACTGAAATATCTGTAGGCAGAGGTTGGAGTAAGGAATGAGTCAATGTCCACTAGAACTTTAGCAGCCTCTTAAATAGATTTTTCTGATGTGTTTAAATTATCCTTGCTATTCATAAATGTATACCTGCAAGGCTCTCTATGGTTCTCTATTTCCATAGGAAAGAAAGGACAGCATTAGTTTCTCTCCCTCACATGACAGCTTCAGAAGTGGCTGGACTATCTTTGTCCCTCAGCAGCTCTGTTTTAAAGCCTGTGGCCTTCCAGAATAACTGACCTTTCCTATAGGAGGAAGACTATATTACTTAAAATAGACCTCTTTGCCTAGGGCAGGGCAGTGAAATCCAGCAGTGGTGGTGTCAGTTAGCTAGCACTAGCTGGAGTTGTAAAAGTAGCAGGGATTGCTAACCTACTTTAGTTTAGTCGTGACTGAGTCAAGCAGTGTGACTTCCACAAGGCTGATGATACTAAGGTAACCTACCTAGTCTCTCAGCTTCTGGTGAACTGTCTTAGCTTTACCTTATCCATCTCAGGTGTGTTTTCTGAGTATAATATCCCCAAGGTATCCTTTGTTTATGTAGATGCTCACCTAATCATTTAGGCAAGAAGTGGTAATACAAGTAAATGAATTATTGTAAAATGGCATTTTTGTTCCTCCTTAGAGTGTATATTTTATAGGAGAGAGGGTTGTGTTTATCATCAGAACTCCAGATTATATTTTTCACCACCCCAACTAGGTTTTGCTTCGCTGAATCTAAATTAATTTGCATTTTATGATCATGGGAGGAGGCAGTGCAGGTTATACTGAGGTACCTACCCAGAATGAAATCAGGCTAACTCCTGGGACTTTGAAATTTTCATTTAACTTGATGATAAATTTACAAGGAATATTTTGTGTCAGTACTTCATACTTATTAAGTGTATAGAGTACTTCATGTCGGGTTGGTAAAAAAAAATTCGTTCTTTTTTTCCCCTCATAAGATGACTCTAGTAGTGTTTAGTTGTCTTTAACTTCACTCAAAACAATTTTGTTAGATTGTATTTGTGACAGCTGTCATATCAGTATGCATTTACAAATAACATCAAAATTGGTTAATATTTGTGAAGCCATTATAATAATGAAGATGGAAAAAAATAAGCAACATTTTCAGCATGTTAAGCTTCATTATTTTCAGAAGGGTAAAAAATGCAATTGAAATGCAAAGAAAACAATTTGTGCAGTATATGGAGAGGGTGCTGTGACTGACTGAACGTGTCAAAGGTGGTTTGCAAAGTTTCGTGCTGGAGATCTCTCACTGGATGATTCTCCACAGTCGGGTAGACCAGTTGAAGTTGATAGTAGTCAACTTGAGACATTGAGAACAATCAGTGTGATATTGTGGAAGATAGCTGACATACTCAAAGTATCCAAATTAATAAAGTTATTGGTGAAAATGAACAATGTATCTTTTACTTTATGGAAAAAACTAAATGAACTTTTTGGCCAACCCAGTAGGATTTTTTAAAATACTTATTTAATATTTTGATTGTGGCACATATTAATGCAGAAACTAATCTTGTTAAGCACAGTTTTATTAGCTATATGCGACTGTTGCATATCAGCATTTGCACAATACAGGGGTTCTTGCCTTTGAATGATACTGAATCTTGAAATAGTTTTCACTAAAAGAGTTGTGTCTTTAGTTATTTCCCTCCTTTAATTCCTTGTGTGACCTTGGGCACAATTTTTTCACCCCCTTAGAGCTTTGATTTCTTCCATAAAATAAATGAGTTACAACAATAAAATGGTTATATTTTGGTATTGGAACAGTAAAAAAAAAGATAAAAAAGATAAATGAGTTAGATAGGAGGATCTCTTTGAGGTAAATGTACTCAATTCTCTTGTATCGTTACCTATTCCTAGTCTTTTTTCAATGTGTACTCTGTCAGTATTATGTGAAAAATCCATGTCTTTGCGGTCACTGTGGTAATGCTGGCCCGATTTGGTTTCTGTTTAGGTTGCATCTGCTCTAGAAAAGTGGAAGACGGCAATCCGTGAAGCTCAGACCTTTTCCAGAATGCATGTTCTGCTTGGGATGCTGGATGCCTGTATCAAGTGGGATATGTCAGCAGAAAATGCCAGATGCAAAGTTTGTCGAAAGAAAGGTATATTTAGGTCAATATTGCTTATCTGAATGTGTATTAGGATCTAAGACTTCCATTCCCCAGATCTATTCTCCCCTAAAGAATTGTACCTACACAGGTTTTTAACGTGGTGGGATAGATTTTACCTTCTGGAGATCTACAAAATGCTATACTAAAGTCACGTGTTCTCAAGTCAGAGCAGGCCCTTTGTCCCTCAGTTTTTAGTATAAAAAGTAAGAGCAGTTGATGTTTCCAATCTTTAAATGTTAGTTATACAGGAATTATCTGTGAAGTAAGACGGGTGCTACCACCAGAGGGCAGTACTTGTACATTGTAAAGAATATTCAGGTTTGGGTGTTTCAGCACTGAGTTCTGTAGACAGGCATTTGGGAACTGTCTAATGCTGAGAGCTTTCAGAGAGTCCATATGTGTAAAAGGAGCTTCATGGCTAAAAGTCTACCCTGGTGATTAACTTTTCAGTGGCTAAAATTGTTTTGTGATTTTGGCAAGAATTTCCAAGTGTGAAAAGACCGATGTAAAGTCATTTGGTTGCTGTAAAAACTGATTTAGAGTAAAAGTTGGGGAGGGGAAATGACCATGTCAGGTTGGTTCAGTGTATTTTCAAATGTAGGGAAACTCGAGTGTTGAAGAGAAACGTACCAGGTATGAGTTGGGAAGTGTTTAAGGGGTGAGGGGGTGCAGAAGAAGGAAGAGCATAAAATATAATACTTCATGGGAAGTCCTTTCTTAGTGGGAAAGGAGCAGCAAAATTTCCTGCTGTCGCTTGGTTTTTGCTGCCTGTTAGTAAATGTTGACTATCCTGTCCTAGCCCTTGGTAGATTTGGGGATACAAGGCACTAAGCCCTAAATTATCTACAGACTAATTTTTTAAAAAGTACGGGGTAGTACTATACTAGAATGTTTGTTCTTCCATGCTGTTAATTGAGGGTGAGCGGCTCTTTCTTATAACTCATTGACTGTTGCCATGTTCCTGACAGTGTTTTACAAGTTTATCTCTTTGCAGGTGAGGATGACAAACTGATCTTGTGTGATGAGTGTAATAAAGCCTTCCACCTGTTTTGTCTGAGGCCGGCCCTCTATGAAGTACCAGATGGTGAGTGGCAGTGCCCAGCTTGCCAGCCTGCTACTGCCAGGCGCAACTCCCGTGGCAGGTGAGAATTCTTTTAAAAACAAATAAATGAATAAATAGCTATTATAATTATGCTTCAGTTATTCAAACTAAATGATTCTAAGGAACTTTTAAGTTCATCTATTGAGAATAGAGCATGTGACTATTTAAGGTATTAAAATAGGAGCTCTGATTTAATTGTAGCTTAATGCTGACATTTATAGTTTCCACTGTTTTGTTCTCTGTCTTCTTGACCATACCTCTGCCCCCTGCTTCCAGTTTGCAGCCACCAAATCCTGAAACTCCTTATCTTCCTTACCCAGACCTGTTACTTTCCTTCCTTATAATGATTAGAATTTGGGTGTCACTTGGACATCTTCCTCTCCCTTCCCTTCCATAGTCGTTTATTTGCCAGCTATTACCAGTCAGTGTCCAGATATCCTAGGAATCAATCTGCTTTTCATTCTCCAAAGTCCCTATTGTCATTGGTCCTCCTACACGTCTCACCTTGTCTCCTTCAGTGGCTTCTCAACTCCTTTTACCTCGTATCTTTACCCTCTTAGCTTTCCAGCTTTTGTGGTTGATACCAGAGTGGTTTACAAAAGGCTCTTAATGTACAATACTGGCATGTTTTTATGAGCCCTTCTTCCCATATTTGTGTGCTTGTGACAGACTATTCAGTGCGCATCCTTCACTCTTGTGCTTTCCTCCCAGTGGGGAATATTCTCTCTTCCCAGAAGTTCCTCATTTTGAGGGACTGGGTAAAATACCAAAAATGTTATGCTCTTTTGAATTGTCCTTGCATCCTTAGAGTGAATTGTTCTTCTATGTGTTCCATTTGGGTGTTCAGTCTCTCAAACAGTATTTTGCTGCATTTTGCCTTTATGATTCATTTTATACCTGTCTTCCTATGAGATTGTTAGTGCCCTGTGAGTAGAGGTCATGCTTTGTTATTCAGTCTAATCCCAGTAAGACCAAACACAGGGCTTTGTAAAAAGGAGGTGCCTAATAGTTGCCAAGTTAATACTGTTGTTTTCCACATTGAAATTTGAGGTTGTAAAAGGGCAGCTTATAGGCATCCTGGCTTGGTCTCTCTTTGAAAGGGCAGAGCTGTTTGATCCTGACCCCACCTAACAGTATTACTCGGTTATTTCTCACTCCATTCCAGCTACACTTAGAGAGATGAGGCATGCTATTCTGAAATGGTGGGGCTTTGGACCAGCTGTTCTGAGCTGGGATTACCATTGCTTTGATGTATGGTCATCTGCAAGCTGTTTCAGCTCCTGGAAGGGGGCCATCAAGGTGGAGTAACACCTGTCTGGGCTTTTATTCTTTCAGTCTACCCCAGAGTTGGGGACACATTTTAAGACCTTAAATGTTACCTTATCTGGCTGCCTTTACGAGATAAAAGGAATAGAGTTTTGTATTGTTTTGTGTGGAGAGGGATAGGGGTTGCATTTTGCTCTTGATTTCTGTTGCCATTGGTATCTAGTCCAAAGCTTTTGGGGCCTGGTGGGAGAGGTGTGCAGCTGAAGTTTAGGTTTTTATTCTCTTTCCTGTGCCCTGGCCTAGATTCAGTTTCCCTCCCCTCATCATCAGATCTTTGTAGTGTGTGAAGAGAAAAAAAGTTGCTGGGATCCCCATGGGACTTGATGCCCCCAGGCACAGTTTGGCTTAGAACCACGTTCCCTACGTGCTCTTCCCACCTCACAGGAATTATACTGAAGAGTCTGCCTCTGAGGACAGTGAAGATGATGAGAGTGAAGAAGAGGAAGAGGAAGAGGAGGAGGAGGAAGAGGAAGAAGATTATGAGGTGGCTGGTTTGAGATGTAAGTATTTAGTTTGCCTTCATAGTTAACTTCATAGTCTCTCAGGCTGACTGGGAAAGACTGGGTCGGCTGGCAGTGGACAGTCATTGTCACCATGGTGCCTTCTTCCTTGTCGCCCACATTGTGGCTGCTGGGGTGACTTCACTGCCATGGCTTTATTTTATGTATTGTGTGTATGTGTTTGTAAAAATTCCCAGAATATCCTGTCTTTTTTGGGAATGTGTAGATTTTCCTTTATGTCTTTTTTTTTTTTTTTAACTTTTATTTTTTTTAGAGAGGGGAAAGGAAGGAGAAAGGGAGAGAAACATCAGTGTGTCAGAGAAACATTGATCAGTTACTTCTCACACGCCCCCAAGGGGTCTGGCCCACACCCAGGCTTGACTGGGAATCAAACCGGCAACCTTTTGGTTCATAGGCCAGCACTCAACCCACGGATCCACAATAGTCAGGGCCACTGCCACGGTCTTAAAAGGGTTTTCAAGGTGCCGTTTAACTGCCTTCCTATTAGGAGATTGGGTAGCTTGATGTCAAGAACATCAATTTATGGCAGATTTGCTTGATCAAGATTTAATGGAATTCAAGGTCCCAAGTATGTTTATGACAAGTCTTCTGGTTCCGAACCTCTCAGTGCCTGGGGACAGTGGGTAAAAATGGTCTAGGCCCATTGCCACCCCCTAATGGTTCTTTTTCCCTCTGGTGTAGTTATGCTTTCAGAGAAGTTATTTTTCTCTGGTTATAGTCTTTTTCTCTCTCATGTAGTATGTAGGACCATAGCTTTGCTAGCTTGGAGAGGGAAGACTGGTTTTTCATGGCTTCAGGCGTAAAGTTGTTAGGAAGATTTAGATCTGTTTCACACTAGGTGCCAGGAGGTGGGGTGGGGAGACATCTTTTATGCTCACCTCATTGACTCTTATTCTCTCATGTTTATGCCTTGCTATTGTCATGGTTAAACCTAAAGTTCTGCAGTTTACCCTTTGAATGGCCTCCCTCTTTCTAATACACACCCTTCTTTGTAAGTTAGAAAAAAAGACCACAGATCAAAATTTTGATGAGCTCTTGAAAAGATGGTCTGATTCCCAAGCTCATAGTCCTCTGCATGATTCGGCTTTGTATGAGAAGGCGGATGTTGGGCATGACCCTTTCTACAGCGGTGCTGCCAAACGTGAGGGCTTTGGACATGCACACCTGCTCCCATCTTTCCAGTCCTGCTGGCTTTTAAGTCGGGACACCTCAATTTCACCCATTCCTATTGGGTTTCTTTTGTTTATTCGCTAGACATGATCTTCCGGATATATGGAGTGAGGAAACATACAGTCCATTAAACTTGCATTACAAAAAGACAAGCATCTACCTGCCAGAATTGTGATTCAGATGCATGTTTATCTGGGAACAGATTCTGAATAGAGCAATGTATTGCTTTTGTTTCTTTTCAAACTAGAGATTGCTTTCCACTTCTGAGTTGTTGTTCTCTTTCCAAAGAATTGTTTTCTTTCCAGGTTTCAAGGAAACCTGGCCTTTGTCTGCCAAAAGGATATAACGGGTATTTGGTACTTCAGAATTTTTTGTCTACTCTACCTTTTAGGCTACCAAAGATGTGGTTACCTAGTTCACTGCAAGTCCTTGGGTTGGTGACTGTCCCTAGCACCCCAAGTTTTATCCTTGACATCAGCTTCTTACTCTCTATTCCTAGCCTAGTCTTGAGCTTGAGATCCTGAAATAGCTGACGAAGGGCTATATCATAGTCTAGAAGTAGAGTATAAAACACTGTTTATTCTTGTTATCACTGCCTCTGTATGCCCATCTTTGTCCAGATGTCACCTCCTTGCTTTCCAGGGAAATTTGTGTAGTGGAGAAACCTTGAGCTAATCCTCATGGAGCATTGCTCCCCAAGGAGATACTGAGGAATGCTGGTTTGTGTGACTTGAGCACCTGTCGTAAAACCCGTGACACAGTTAGTCTTGGGTGCTTCTGTATTTTTTCTCTCTCTGGGGATCCTAGGCAGCGTTCTCATGGAAGTGGCCTGACCGACTGTCTGTGGTTTTCTGAAATGCAAGAAAGCAGGACTAGGGCTATCCCTAAATTGTATTCAGTGAGGAAGACTTGGCATAAGTACTTCACATAAGTATCAGCCTTTCTCCGAGAAGATTGTGATGGTGAATTTAGGATAAACTGGGAATTATAAAACAGGATCTCTTCTACAGTCAGATTTCATCTCAAATGTAAAATACATTACACTCTTTCAGCCTGGATGTGGGCTGTAGGAATTCCAGGCAGACTTGTAGCCAATGTCCTCTTGGTGAGTCAGTTTACAACTGACTCCTTCAAGGGCCTTGATCCCAGGAGTAACTGAACAGGGTGGGGCCAGGGGATAGAACTGAAGGAACTGACCTTCTGAAGAAGCTCTTAAAAGGTGTTTGGTGGCTTATGAAAGGTGTCCATTCTTCATCTACTGCCACCTTTAAGAGGTTCTGTTAGGTAGGGCAAGAGATACATTAGCAAACAACACCCTGTAACCCAAGGAAGCCATTGCTTTGGTTGTCCAGATTATCTGCCCATTCTATAACGTGCTCCCTTTATCCTCAGTTGTTCTCTTCTCAGTCTGTATTTTTTATTTCAGTGAGACCTCGAAAGACTCTCCGAGGCAGGCAGGGTGTGATCCCCCCTGTGGTAAGGCCAGGCCGACGACCAGCCAAGAAGCCGCATCCTTCTACCAGGAGGTCTCGTCCAAAGGCACCACCTGTGGATGACACTGAGGTTGATGAGCTGGTAAGAATTATTTATCATTCTGTCTCTAATGTTTGTTTCTAATGTTCTTATCCCCCATTCCAGCATTAGGAATTCATTTGGCAACAGGTGGGAACCTCCCCCTCTCCTCCTTCCTCCCTAACTTTGGAGGCTGATGGGTGGGCCTGTAGCAGACGGAGGCAGCAGGCCCTCCAGGAACAGCTATGTCCGGCATTCCCCTGCTATAGCCTGCAAACATTGTCTCCTTTAGTTAACAGGCAGCCTGCGACTTGTTAAGGATTTTAAAATAGTATCCATGTGTCTCCAGTGGCTCAAAGGGGCTGGGTCTCCATTGTGGGAATGTCAGCAATGTTGGAGCCTCACTTACTCACTGGTCTTTTGCTGGCAGTTGTTATGGGAGGAACATTACCCTCCCCTCTGCTCCTCAGCCAATGTGATTTTAGTGGTTTTGTTTTAGATTTCACTTGAGCTTTAAAGAACAAAAAGAGGCCTTTGAAAACTTTGTTTCAACAGGTCAAATTGGGGTTGGGGTGGACTGGGGGCATAAGGCAAGCTATTACGGGAGCTCAGAGGGCACTGAAGATTCTCCTACTTGCTCAGCCCTAACCCCTTCAACTCTGAAGCTCCTTCTGCTTCGAGTCACAGCATGTTATTGGCTATCTGGGAGGGAGGCCCCACCTCTTTTCTCCTTAGTCACTTAGCTCCCACATGCCTGCAGCAGGAGAGCATAGGAAAAGCATTGTACCTCTTCTTTTCTCCCCTGAGACTACCTACCCCCACAAAATTGTCTGCCAGTGGTTCCCACAACCCCTCTGGCTTTCTGCAATTGCTTGCTTATACCCAACCACAGTGTTACCACAGTCCCAGGTCCATCTGCTCTCATTGGGCTAGTGCCCTGTTGACAGTGGCCTTCTCTGGCTGCCCTCCGTCAGGACTGCTATAATATGGCAACTGCTGTCTGCCCTCTGCTTCTTTGATCACAGTCTGCCAGGCAGGATGCCCATTCCCTGGCCGAGAGGGCTTTCTGACTTGAATGTCAGATCGTTTTGACTGTGTCTGCTTTAAGAAAATTGTTGAACTCTTTCTTTCTCTCTGTTTAAAGCAGACAATACATTTTCTGCTTCATCCACTCTTCCCCTCTTGGACCCATAATAACATATCTTCTTCCTTTGGCACCAGGTGCTTCAGACCAAGCGGACCTCTCGGAGGCAAAGCCTGGAGTTGCAGAAGTGCGAAGAGATCCTCAACAAGATTGTGAAGTACCGTTTCAGCTGGCCCTTCAGGTGAGCTTTGTGCTTCCAAGCCCAGGAGAGTTGGACCCACCTAGCAGCTGAGGGAGTGCTTGTTTGAACCCCCAGGAACTAACGTGATCCCATCTTTTCAAGACGTCTCAGTGGCAGGGGATTAGCGTTCCAAACCGGTAGAGACAGCTCTTAGTACAAGGTGAACATGCCTTCTCTGTGCCCACCAGCTGGCTGATCTCAGCAGGGGTGGGCCTTCTGTGGCTAATGGTTTAACAGCAGAGTTTGTCTGTTGTAATCAAGACTGTGCTGATAACTCCATTTGGTTCTTCTCCACAGGGAGCCTGTGACCAGAGATGAGGCCGAGGACTACTATGATGTGATCACCCACCCCATGGACTTCCAGACAATGCAGAACAAATGTTCCTGTGGGAGCTACCGCTCTGTGCAGGAGTTTCTTACCGACATGAAGCAAGTGTTTACTAATGCTGAGCTGTACAACTGCCGAGGCAGCCATGTGCTAAACTGTATGGTGAAGACAGAACAGTGTCTGGTGGCTCTGTTGCATAAACACCTTCCTAGCCACCCATATGTCCGTAGGAAACGCAAGAAGTTTCCTGATCGGTTTGCTGAAGACGAAGGGGACAGTGAGCCAGAGACCATTGGACAGTCGAGGGGACGAAGACAGAAGAAATAGAAAGGCGGGGCCCTGGTAAGGGAGAGGGAGCTGATGTTGGGGGAATAAAGGGGGAGAGCAAGGGAAGAGTGGAAGGGAGGCGAGAGAGGAAGATGGAGAAGAACATGGAAGGGAGGACATCACAGGGAGTCCAGAAATGCCTGTCACCCCAAGTTCGTGGTTTTTCTAAAACTCTCCATAGGGCCTTAATCAAGCAGAGCTCTTTGGAGAGTGGAGTACTGTGTTGGTGGTCTCTGCCTAGAAATGTGGGTGGTAGATGGCCTTAAGCTCCCTCTCCCCCTTCCTGAGAGTTTCCAGGAAGAGCCTAAGGGTTCGAACCCAGTTTCTTCTTTCCTAAGGTCCCTTCCACTTTGGCCACCACAATAGTGCCAAGCCCTCTGATCTCCAGGGGCGGGATTACTGTATTTCACAGGAGGAGCAAGTGTAATCAGGCCAGTTAGGGAGGTGGTGTTGATTTTTTAAAATCTATATTTATATACAGCCTCGTTTCTTTAAGCCCATGCTCTGTCTCTTCCTCCCTCTCCCTCTCAGGTGACGATATCAGTGAGTGCCATACAGAATTCTGTATTCACCAGCATCATGAAACAATTGTGCTCTTTTGAGTTGATCTTGGCAGAGTAAAGGGACATTTCCCAGAGCCATTCCTGAGTACCCTTCCCCTTCCCCTTTGTGACAGCTCTCTTTCCAATCCCACCCCACCTCACCCTCTCAAACAAACAAACAAACAAACAAAACTAAGGCACTTCACTTAGAGACTGGAGTCCTGCTTATAATCATGCATATAATCTTTACTTTGATGGATCTGGCTAGAGGGGTGTTGGAGCCCAGCCCACCCACATACCAGACAAGCTCTTAGGGGAGCAGAAGAAAAGCAGGAAGAATTGAAATGTTTAATTTTTTTAAAATCGACTTTTCTAGTTATTAAAAGTTGCTTGTTTCAGCAGTGATATTGTATAAAGAACATCTTGTAAAATATTTCTGTCATCTTGCTTTGGCACATGTACAGTACAATTTATATGATAATGTGTTTGCTTTCCTTTGCCCCATCTCCTCCCTCAGCCCATGTTCTCTCCTTTAGAGAAGTGGGTTGGAGGTCCATCATAGCAATCAATGTGACCTGGTGGGGTGGAGCACCCCCCTGCCTGCCCACCCCTATGGCTGTTTCCCCCTCCTCCATTTCCATCTGCACCGCCCTCTTCCCATGCTTCTTCTGGCCTCAGACTCGACTCCCTGAGAACCTGGATCTTTCAGTGGTGTCAGTGGGAGGAGGGATGGGAAGAGAAGTTAGACAGCCCCTCCCCCCAGTGACTCTAGCGCTAGTAGTTACATTTAGGCAAAACTTTGTAGTCTTTCCCTTTTATGAAAGATTTTGATAAAAATGCGAAACAGGGTTTAATTTTCTTTTTTATCAACTTTGAATTTGGAAATTTTGAGAACTTAGGTTCTTCTGTACCTATTTAAATTAAGGGAAAAGAATTTCACCAAGGGGATTGCAACTTCTAGGACTTGAGAATAAAGTCTCTTAGTATTAAACTTTTAAGGTGTGGTCCCTGTCTCTCCCATCCTCCTCGTTCAAGGACTTTGGGGATTTGCTCCAGTGGCTGGTGGATAGGTTTACCGTCCCCTCTCCCACAGGCTTGGAATTAGCACTGACATGACAATTTCATAATCTCAGCCACCAACACCTTTTCCTGCCTCTTACCCTAGAGCCAGTCTGTTCTTGTTAACAGTGAGAATCCTGTGTTCCCACTTTAGTGACACCTGAATTGTTTTTTAATTGTCTTTAAGGAGGAAGGGCCCCATTGAGGGGTGAACTTGTAATAAATTGGAATTTCAAATAAACATTATGTACTTGTGTTTATAAAGAAGAAACGATTCTGGTGAATCTTTCTTTCTGCAGGCAGTAGTGGGTAGTATATGTCCTGAGCATTGTTTTCCTGTGGACTCTTGGAACCAGTTTTTCCTCAGCATCAAGAGGACCCCTGACTCTTCAGCCACAGGCTAGACCCAGCTTCTGGGTCCCGGAGGCTTCCTCACCTCAAGAGACATTTCTGATGCCCCGGGTACCAGCACATGACGTTCAGGTTTCTCCTAGCCTTGTCTCTGTCTGAACCCCCCCGAAGTTTCATTTGAAATTTCTAAGAATTAGGGGAAGTATTTTTTTAAGACTTCACTGTGGAAATTTATGTACTCCTTCAGTTAATTTTGGGGAAATTCCTGACATTTTAAAACACTTTGAAGGAAAATTTCAAACTACACAAAAAGGGAAAGTATAGTGAATTGTCATGTATATAGCTTTAACAATTCTGCAATATAGCCAGTCTTGTTTTCTTTAGACCGTCATTTATTTTTTATGCTGGGACTTTTTCTAAAGTCTTGAGTGGTCGATTTCAAGTAGGAAACTGCTGGGTTGCAGCTTGTCTGTGGAATTAAAAAATGTTGTAGAGCCACAGTGTGACAGCCTGTTTTACTGAGAAGGGAAACTGCCAGTGTCTGACCAGCGGAACCAGGGGCAGCATACGGTAAAGTGGGAAGAAGTTTGAGGAGACACATAAACCCAGGGTGCGGCTTTTGCCGCTGACGCGCTGTGTGGCCCTGCTGAAGGTGGGCTTGGAGCCAGGCCTGCACTGAGCACTTGGGGATTTTCAGTCTCGAAGGGGAGGAAGCAGTTTGCCCCAAGGTCAAATTGGATTTGATGGGCCCTAAGTTTCTGGATAAAGGGAGGATGCTACCTCTGAGCATTTTCTACACACAGTTGGACTCCCAGCTCACATGTTTGCAGTCCTGTTCCTTGGGTAGATTCCTTAGGCCACACTAGGCCAGTGCCTGTGGGGCCATGTGACTTCACCCAGAGTCTGTATCCTGGTCCTGTCCAGCTTCTCAGCCCCACTCCTCCCTGCTCCTCCAGTGGTGTGGCCACGGGAGAGCCACCTGATTTTGGTTGACTACTGCAAACAGAGATGAGAGCTTTTGAAGACAGATCTGAATCATCACTTCTGGGAACCAGCGAAGACCTCTCCCTCGTCCTGCTCTTTATCAGGAGACGCACTGCAGGGGTGGCGGTGAGGTGGTGTCTGGATTCCAAAGCCGCCACTTGGGCAGTGGTTGTCTACAACTTGCCAGGGAACCAGGGTCTCCTTAGCAGGGGTGAGAAAACTCAAGGTAGAGAAGTTTGCTCTTGCTACTGCTTCCATTACTACCCCTGCCCAGGGCCTTCAGGCCTTTCTACACCCAGGATTGCCCCAGAATCCTGGAGCTTTTTCTTTCAGGGTGGGACTGATAGCAGCTACTGACACCCTGGGGCCTCACCTCAACCTGACCTCAGTCAAGACTCCTGCGAACTTTGAATTGTTTCCGGGGAACTAATACCGATTGAGAAGTTCGCTTAATTCAGGCCTTCCCACGTATGAGTTCTGACTGTGGACATGTGCATACCCACAAGCTGTGCGGCCCGGAGGCCCACCTGCTGAGCCACCAGGACCACTGAGGGCAGGGGCCGGAGGCACATAATGTGCAGGCTAGCAGGTGTTGGTTTCTGAGGCATTTGGGGAGCTCTGGAATTACTTTCCTAGGGGTGGGGGGAGATTCTGCTTTGGGAGGGGCTTCTCTGGACAAAACCACCCCAGGTTACAAGGTCTGTAGTTGCCCCCCCGGGAGGTGGCGGTGGTGGCGGAAGTCATACAAGCTCTGGAGGCTGCAGACAACCTGGTTCTCTGCCCTGGAACCCGCCAAGTCCTCCACTTGCCACTGTCTGTGAAGTGGGGAGAGGAGGACCAAGTTGAGGACCTTGGTAAAAGGCCTTCAATGAGTGTTTCCTTCTTCCTTTTCCTCTAGGGTTTGGGACATTTCCATAGTGGCTTCCAGTGCTGAGAAGCCTTGGCTGGCAAGGTCCACGCTCCCTCCCAAGTGAACCATCTCAGCCTTAAAGCAGACCAGGCCCTATTGCACTTCCCCCACAACCCCCACCCCCTCCTAGTTCTGGAAGCCAGTCTGGTTTCTGCTGAGTGGGGCATAGCCAAGGACCACCCCTCCCTTGTCCAACGATGGGCAAGGAATAGGGTGAACTGGTGCCACAATAATGCTAACCCTCCGCCAGGACACACTTGCCTTTCTCTTCTCACCTCCTGAATCCTCTCCTTTTGCTCTAGCTGGCCCTGTCCTATACAGGCCCCTAGCGCTTCAGCTCCACTCCCCGCAGACCTGGCCTATCAGCCCAGCTGGGTGCAGCCACTGCCCCTCCCACTCTGACCTTGGGGCCCCTGTTACCTTTAATAAGCTCATCTTGTCTCACTCAAGGACACCTACCTCATAGGGAGAGTTACAAGGTGTTCCGGTCACTTGGCTGCATTGGTCAAAGAAGGCACGGGGACCTGCTGTGTACTCCGTTAGAAGGGGGAGATTGCACAGGGAGGGGGCCACATGTAGGACATGCAGAAGCAAAGGCACCAGGATTGCAAAATTCCCCCAACAGCCAGTACTGTGTCTTGTGATGAGGGACAGCCTCAAACCCCTCTCAACTGATGGAGCTAGCTGTCTCTGAGACACTGACATGACTGTTTTTGTTTTGTTTCTTTCTTGTCCTTTGAGATGTGTGGTTGGACCTTCACTTTGCTGGAGTCACAGTGGCTAAAACTGAGGCCAAGATAGGGCCCTGGATTCTGACCCCAAGCTGATGGGGGTCCCTGGGACCTGGCACACAGAAACACACGGATCTTTTCCTATCCTTCAGCACAGGAATTTGCAAGATGCCCCAGGGATCCATACATACTCCCCTGTCACATTTCTCATTGCTGCTCCCAGCACCTCAAATTTTTCCACAGCCCCTTAGGAGCTGGGGACCCAATACCCAGTGTACTCAGGGGATCCCATCTCTAAGCCTATGTCTGCTCCCAAGATGCCCAGATACCAGTCCAGGCACATCTCTACTCCATAGAGAGACGGGTGGGGTGGGATGCTCTGACTAGGGTCCCAGTGAGTGACACGGGTGCACTGATGATGGTCAGAGTCTAACCTCAGGCCCCAGGGAGAAGACAGCAGGCTGGGCTACAAGAGGCAGTAGGAGCAGGTCCTGAACCTCTGAGAGAACTTTGAGAGGCTGATGCCCTCATTTTCTACACAAACGAGGAAAGCAGAGTCTGAGAAAAGAAAGACTTACCCACAGCCCTGAACAGGCTAGACTCTTCAGGGCCAGAGGTGAGAGTGGCATCCCAGGGGGCTCCCTGCACATCCAGGCAGGCATCCCAGTCTCACTTTGGGAAGCAGGAGCCCAGGCCTCAGAGGCAGGCAAGCGGGTTGCCAAAAGGAGCAAAGACAGGCAAAAGGGAAACACACACAAAATCTGGGACTCCAGCAAAACACAGCTGTTCCATGGGGCACGTTCTCCTGACTGGTGGGGAGCCAGAGCTCAGGGGCAGGGGCATGAACCCCGCACCCACCCCAGCTCTGCTCACCAGGGAGACTCCTGCAGAGCACCCACCCTCCTACCTTCCCCCTTCCCAGGCCAGAGAGGACTCGGGGTGCCACAAGGGGGTTTATTCCAGTCACAGCTTCCAGAGAAACTCAACAATAAATTACATCATTAAATAAACTCCCGCCTGGACCATGCCCCCTTCTGCCCCCTTTCCACATGCTCCCCCAGGAGGCCGTGGAGACTCAGCCAGGCCCACCCCCTGCACTAGGCCATAGGGGAGTGAGCCTCACCAGGACCTCACATTTGAGGGCTGAAAGAGAGTCTCCCCTCCCTGGTCCTTGGCCCCCTTGCACTCACTTGCCTGACCTTGACAGCTGGGCAGCTGCTAGTCAGCTGTCTCCTCCGGAGGGGGTGTGTAGGAGGGGGCAACAGCCGCCCTGCGCAGGCCTGTGTACCTAGAGGTGTGTGGGGTTCTCCAAAGAGGGGTCCGTCTTAGTCATGTGCAAGACCACAGTGGGGGCCTTATAGTGGCAGTGAGTGCCACGGCCATAGCCCCCCGGGGCTCGGCAGGCCTTTGCACGGGCCCGGCCAGCTGCCATCTTACGGTGGCATAGGCTCTGCCAGGTCTGGAAAGTCTTGGAGCTCCATACCCAGACACCGCTGGTGATGCCCACCACCAGCGACATGAAGATTTTGAGCATAAAGACAGCCACAGTGGGCACTGAGCCCCCTTGCAGCGAGCAGTCCCTCCGGCCGCCAGGCATGCTGGCTGGGGAACACGGCTGCTCTGTAGCCCGAAGGCGCCAGAAGTCCATGTTGAGGCGTTCATAGACGTAGCACACAATGACGCATGTGGCTGGCACTGTGTAGAGGATGGAGAAAACCCCGATCTTCACCATGAGCTTCTCCAGCTTCTCTGTGTTGGTTCCGCCTGTCTTCATGATCTTGCGGATGTGGAAGAGGGCCACGAAGCCAGTCAGGAGGAAGCTGGTGCCGAGCACCAAGTAGCAGGAGAGGGGCACCAGCACGAAGCCTGTGAGTGCAGCCGCGTCCATGCTGGCCACGTAGCAGAGCCCAGTCAGCTCGTCCCCCGCCACCTTGCGCAGAGTCAGGATAATGATGGTCTTGAGGGCTGGCAGGCCCCAGGCTGCCATGTGGAAGTAGCTGCCGTGGGCCTCAATGGCCTCATGGCCCCATTTCTTGCCGGCTGCCAGGAACCAGGTGAGTGTCAGCACAACCCACCACAGGGAGCTGGCCATGCCGAAGTAGTAGAGCAGCAAAAAGACGAGGGTGCAGCCCGTGTTCTCTAAACCCTCCTGGATCACGTAAAGCGCACCCGCCTCCTGGTCACAGGCTACGCTCTGGGCGCCGGCCACTGCACGGATGAGGAAGGCCAGAGAGTAGACATTGTAGCACATGGAGAGGAAAATGATGGGTCGCTCCGGGTACTGGAAACGGTGAGGCTCCAGCAGGAAGGTGAGTACGGTGAAGGCCGTGGAGAAGAAACACAGCGCTGACCACACGGCCATCCAGACGAGCGCGAAGTCTTTGTCACGCCGCGACCAGAACACCTCGACACCCGGCCCGCAGCGCGGCGCGCAGGAGCGGCTCTTCTCTACGTACTGGAACTTCTCCGGGTTCTCGCAGGTGCCGCCGCCGCCCAGGCCCGGGGCTGCGTCTCCGGGGGGCCGCGCGGGCCGCGGCGCCACAGGCAGCATGCCCAGGCCCTTGTGGGGTTCGGCGGGGCCGGCCGTGGCGTTCTCGGGTGCCTCCATGCAAAGCGCGTGGGGGTCGTTGCGCGTGGGCAGCCTGGCACAGTCCAGTGAGTCCGGCCAGCCAAAGTTGAACTGCTCCATGATGGGCGCGCAGCGCAGCCGCGCCTGCTCGCACATGGGCCGGCAAGCGGGTATGGGCGTCGAGACCTGGTCGGTGCACATGGGCGCGTAGAGTGAGCACAGGAAGAAGCGCAGGTGGCTGTGGCACCCGTACTGCACGAGCGGCGCAAACTCGGTCAGCTCGGCGGCTGCCTCGCCTTGCGACGTGTGGCCCAGCAGGTTGGGCATACGGGTCAGGTTGTAGCCGATGCCGCGGCACATGGGGATCTCCACCGCCTGGCACGGCGGTGGCCCGCGCCCGCGCTCCGGGTCGAAGCGGCCGATCTCCAGCGCCGCCCCGCCCGCCGCCAGCAGCTGCCACAGCAGCAGCGCCCGGCGGAGCGGCGGCACGGCCATCCCGGGCTGCCCCGGCCGAAGGCGGGAGGTCGGCCCCGGCTCACTCGGGCCGCGCCGTCCGGCGCCCCCGTGCCGGCCCGCCACGTCGCGGGGCGCGGGCCATCGCCGAGCCACTCGCGTGTGTCTGGGCGCAGCTGGGCGCTCTGAGTAGCGCGCAGGAAAGCCGCCCGAGAGAGAAGAGGCGCTGAGCCGCCACCGCCGCTGCCACTCCAGCAGCCGCGGAGCTAGAGCCGGCGCCTCCTCGGGAGGCCGCCGCTACAAGCCTCGGGGTGGGGCGCCGGGTGGACAAGCCCAGGGGCGGGTCCTCCGCGTGCAGGGCCCGCCCCCGCCCGAGCTTTAAAGGCGCCGCAACCGGCAGCCACCCCCGGGCACCCCGGGGGTGCGGTCCTGTGGGGCGCGTTTTAAGTACCACATCGTCTGCTCGCTCACTCTCGTTATTCCTCTTCCCTCGCTGCCCAATCTTTCCTCGCGACAGGACAGTCAGCCGGGAGATTCCCCCTTCTCCATACTGAGTTGTCTCTTCTTGTCCCGCGTGGGAAGACCCTTTCTAATGCTTCCAAGTGTGGGGAACCGCGGCCTTGCACTCAGTGACACTTCAAGTGCTGCCTCTGCCTTTCCATAGTTACATGTGACTTTGAGTTCTCTCTAAGCCGCAGTTTTCCTTTCTGTGAATCCGCCAGTAATCCTGTAAAAATTAACAACACACTTTTTGCGCATGTGCTGCTTGTGGGTCACAATGCACACTTGACCTCATCATCTCTTCTGGGCTCTCCCTTTCCCAGAGGGGGAAACAAAAGCTCAGAGAGGAGTGACACGTCCAAGGGCACAGAGCTGTTAAGTGCTACATTTTCGATTGTCTGGTTCCAACCTCTATACATTCCCAGTGCCCCTGAGCTCCCCTCCTAGAGGTGTCCTTACCCCATCATCCAAGAGGCCCTCTAGGGCCTCAGCAGGCTCTCCAGGGTAACCCCTCAGCATCTCCGGGACTGCTTAGAAACTGCTTCCCACAGGACTCTTTAACACCCCAGTCTCCCCTCCCCCCTCCCCCTGCCCTCTGAGCTTCCTCCTGAAGGGCTTGCTCTGAGTTCTTCTCTGTCCAGGGAGTCAGCAGCTCTTTGGTGCTGTCTGCCCCACTGGCCCACAGGCCCCAGAGAGACCCATTCTCCTTCCTGTGCCTGCAGAGCCAAGGGTGGTGTACAGCGACTCCCCAGGGACATGCTCTTCTCACCCCACCACTGTCAGGGTGATACCAGATTATTCCTCCTGCTGCTTCCGTGGGCTCCACCTAATCCGCGGGCAGAGGGAGGACTGTCCTTCCCATAGCACAGATGGAACCACCAAGGCAGGGTACCCTGTAGTAACCGTGAGCCCCCTGGGATACGGCCCAGCCTGCCGGGGACAGCTAACAGTCAATGAATGAGGTGGGAGGTTGTGACCCCTTACTGCCCACCCCGCCCACCTGTACACACCCAGGTTGGGAAGGTGTTTCTGAGGGACTGGGGTTGTGGGAGCTCCTTAGGTTCCCAGAGCACCTCAGGTCGATATCTTCCACGGTTCCTGGAGAGCTCTGTGGGTGAAACCACCCAAGGGGCCGTGCTGTGGTCCAGGGCTTGCTTGGAGACTGCTGTCCCCACTCCCTTGCCTACCTTCCATCTGTCCTCACCCCCTAGGAGTACCTGGAAGGCTCAGACTCATTCAACGTGTGTGCTCAGCACAAGTCCAGTCCTCCTGGCAGCTGCTCAGGGACCCTTTATGGAAGAATGACCGAGGGGGTGACCTGCCCTGCAGGGGCTAGGAGACTGACTGAGGACCTGCAGTGAGCCAGGCATTCTACAGTGACCTTTTAAGTCTCATAAACAGTCCTAGAAGGAATTCTGTGCCCATTTTACAGATGAAAAATTGAGGCTCAGAAAACTGAAGACATTTGCCCTAGATGACAGAGCTCACAAGGGCCAGGGTTGGCATTCAGGCTCTTCCACTGCACGAAGTGGCCTGACACCACCAGAGGAAGGGCACCTGCCCAGCTGGCCCAGCTCAGCCAACACTACCCTGCTTAGAGCCTGGCGTGTGCGGGGGCTCAAGAAGAAGTGAGGGCAGTGGCTGCAGTGAGTACTCAGCCCCCCTTAGAGCCGTGCTGGAATAAGGAAGGGAAAAGGAAAGAAAGATGCTCTTTGCAGGCATACACCCAGCCTCTTGCTCTCCACGGGTACACGAGAGATCGGGCGTCTGTGCTGTGCCCGGCACACAGTACACACTCGGCTCACCTGAGCCATGGGACATGCTGCTGCAAGAAACTGAACCTCCCAAGGAGGTAACGCAGGAAAAAGGACCTGGCTTTGATCACCTGGTCCCCAAAATGCCAGTGGCAGCTTCCCACTACACAGGGTGAAGCTCTTGCTCCGGGACATGGCAGCAGAAACCCTTCAAGGCGTAAACTCCCCACCTGCCTCTTCTCACCCTGCCAAGCCCACCTCCCCTCCCAGCTCCTCCAGGGAAACAACACGTCCCTCCTCCATGCCTCCAGTCTCCCCAGCTCAGAAGACCCTTCTCAGGCTCTGGCTGGCACTGCAGCATCATCTCCTGGGGCAGCCTCTCACCTGGATGGAGCTGGAGGCTCTGCCCTGTGGGCCCAGCCCACCCACCGTCCGCCCTCGTGCACTCATGTGTCATCAGCCCTCCATCCACTCCCCTTTTCTGCTCCACACTAGCAGCCGCTCAAGGAACCGAGGGGGCGTTTTATTTTCTCTGTAACTTGCCCCAAGGAGGTGTCAGTGTGCGGGTGATAGTGGAGCATGGCCCTGCCATCTGAGCCCCTACATTCCGGTGTTAGCAGGAGGTGGGAGCTCTGGAGCTGTCCCCTCTGCTGGCAGCCAGATCGCACTGCTTCCCATTGCTAGGCCTGGCCAGGAAGCTAGGCTTTTTATGCCCCTTGCCCCCTCACTGCCCCTTTCCCCACCAGAATGGGGAGGAGTCAGGGGCCCTTCCTCTGGTAGCCATAAGGGGGAGGCCGCCCCAGGAGCTGTGGGATGCCAGGCCTGTCACCATAGCAACAGTGTCACTGCTCCTGGGAAGCCAGAAGTAGGGAGGGGGTGTGGAACAGCCCCTCCCCCATGCAGATGCTGCCTGGGAGAGAAGAGGCCTCTTGGGCCGCCTGCCCACCCATCCGGCTTTGTCACTTGATCCCCCCCTTTACAAAGGCTGAACAATGCCCAGGCACTCACTGAAAGGGAGACTATGAGGAGGACCGGAGGGGACTGCGAGGAGGGAGATTACCATCAATGCCTAGCCTCACTCCTGCCAGAACCGGGTGGGGGTAGGGAGACGAGGTGGAAGGTGGGAAGCCCCTCTCAACTCCTCCTCCTGGGGGAGATGCCTCCCCTCCTGGGGGCCCTTGGCTGTGAGCCATTTCCCTGCATATGTGGGAATGGACATCTTCCTGACCTGTGTCCCCCTCCTACCGTTTCTGTCTCCCCAGACTCCCCACTCCTGAGGCCCTTCCTACCGTATCCTCCCTGACGGAAGCCATCGCTCACCCCCACTGGACACATGCTGTCCCTTCTTTCCCCACCTCGGCCTGACATTGCCATTTACAGGACACCCCCCACCTGATGGCCATGGTGCCCACCTCTGTGCCTCGCATCCACCACACCTGTGCCTGTCTCCCCACAAGCCTCGGAGCACCTAGGTGGCTTGTCACCCGGCCTGGAAAAGGCTCTCATAAATGTTTGTTGAGTGAAAAGAATGTTGTAACGAGGAGGAGGCCATAGATCCTTCTGGAAGAAGCTGAGTGCAAGTGGGGCCAGAGGTTGGGAACAAGATGTTGGTTGGGCTCTGGGGGACAGCAGTGTCTGTGATTAAACAGGAACTAGAAGGAGGCCATCCTGCATCTCTGCCAGGGGCCCTGGACACTCCTCAGGAAGCCCTGTGGCTGGTGACAGAGGACCCAGCAGGTACAGTGACACAGCTGCTCCTAGGCAGGGACTAGGTGTGGAGTGTCACTGCAGCCTGGGCAGATAGAGGTGGGCCCTGGCACTTGTGTGCTGTGTGTGGGGGCATCAGGGGTGAGCTGAGTGTGTGTGCACACCCAAGGACACACAGTGGCCTGGTTATTTCCCTGTGTGCACGCCCCTCCCTGCCAGGGCAGGGTAAGGCTCCGGGTGGGCCTCAGGGAATGGGCCTACCTCCCTAGTTCTGACTCAGTTTCCCTCTATGGGGATGTCAAGGGCTGGACTAGACTATTCTATTCTTACTAAAGAAGTGTTTTAAAAATTCCTTCCTGGGGCTTTCACAATTTTCACAACTACTTCAACGTTAGAAATGAGCAGAGGAGTAAAATAATAATTTCTTCTCCCTCTTACAACCCCAGCCCTCAGGGGATCAGTGTGAAGAGTTCAGGCGTCTCTTTTGGTTCTTATTCTAGACGTCACATAACACTTGTGTCGTCTTTTATTTCTTTTGCTAAAATGGAATTAATCCAGTACCTTTCACACTTCATTTTTCTATCCTAATAATCTATCATGAATAGATGAATGAATATGCGATAAAAATAGGTAAAGTTTTAATGGTAGAATCTGGGTGGTGGGCATTCAGGTGTTCACTGTAAGTTTTGTTCAACTTTTCTGTCTATTTAAAATTTTCCATAATAAAATATATATATATATATATATATTTAAAAACGATTGTGAATGTCTTTCCATCTCAGTATATAGGGTCCAGCCATTCTTTTTAATAAGCAATCTGATTTTCACAGTGAGAATTTATTATAAATTATTTAGTTAATCCCCTTTGGATGACAATTAGGTGGCTTCTGCTATGATCTAGATTAGCCATGCAGATGCTTGGGCATATGTATCTGTATATTTGGGATCTGCAATCTGTGGTCCACAAACCAAATCTGGCCCACTGCCTGTTTTTGTAAATAAAGTTGTATTGGAACACAGACATGATCTTTGGTGTAGAATCTATGGTGCTTTTGAGCTACAATGGCAGAGTTGAGTAATTGGCAGAGACAAGATGGCCCACAGAGCCGAACATATTTACTATTTGATCCTTTACAGAAAATGTTTGCCGACCCCTAAACGGACTTGTGTTTTTGTTTCTCTAGCAAAGAGTCTGTGTCAACGGATATGTGGATTTTTTATAGCATTATTGAGGTACATTATTGATGTAAAATAAACATACATACATTTAAAGCATATGATTTGATAAGTTGTTTTTAAAGATTTTATTTATTTTTAGAGAGAGGGGAAGGGAGGGAAAAAGAGAGGGAGAAAAACATCAATGTGTGGTTGCTTCTCGTGCACCCCCTACTGGGCACCTGGCCCACAACTCAAGCATGTGCCCTGACTGGGAATCAAACTGGCGACCCTTTGCTTCACAGGCTGCCACTCTATCCACTGAGTCCCATCAGCCAGGGCACATTTGGTCAGTTTTGACATATGGATACACTTGTGAAATCATCACCGTAATCAATCCAGATAATGACTATCTTTCAGTTAAAATGCAAATATCTTACAGGGAAGTAGCACGTTAAAAAGTTAATAACTGTTATATATGATAACTTGTCAGTATGGTATGAAATGAGTTTAATAATAACTACTAATTTTTAAGTATTAATTTACATCTCATTTAATCCTCAAAACACCCTATGAGGTGATTATTATTTATTCTAATTTTTAGATGAAGACAAAGGCTTAAAGAGAGTTGAAGCAACTTTTCTAAGTATAAGCCATAGCGCCAGGATTTAAAAAAATAAAATAAAATAACAATAATAAATTCTTTACCCCCCAAAGCTTTCTTGTACCCTTCTTCCCCTTCCCAGTTCAGTTCTACCACTGAACTTGCTGTCACTACAGATCAGTTTGCATTCAGTGTGTGTAAATGGGACATGCACGTGATGTGATGGGAATTTGGGTAGCAAACGTGAAGTAAGCACCCACTTGGGGTGAGGCACCGCCTCCTTTGCACTTTGCATAGCACACGGCATGACGGGGCTGGGTGCTGGGGACACAAGATGAGCAAGACAGGGAACCTGCCTTCTGGTTACTCAGGGTCAGCTGGAGTCATGATAGAAGAGTGACAACTCTGGGGTCAGCTGATGTCCGTGATTAGAGAGGGAACCTAGGGGTGGCTTTCACAGAAGGTGTTACAGAAGCAGAGTCTCAAACCTGAGTGGGAGTCAGATCGACGAGAGGGACGAGTGTTCTAGACACAGGGAACAGCCTTGTGAGACATGGAGAGAAAACGGAAGCAGCCTGCCAGGGCCCACAGTGAGGCTGGAAAGCCAGGGTTTACCCTTGGGGATGGGGAGCCCTGGGAAGGCTTTAAGGGAGGGAGTGTTTTAGATGGTCTGTGCACAGTGGCAGGGGCGGAAGACATGGGCTCTGCTGGGGGTCGGCTGGGACCAGAAGAGGTGACGAGTGCTTGCGTCCTAGAGAGGGAGGAGGCACTTTATGGGCAGCGAGGGGAGGGCAGGCCGGATGGCAAAGCTAACAACGGCAGGAAGCAGGCACTTTCATTGCAGCGACTCGGACTGGCGGGGAGCTGCTGGGAAGGGGCACGGTGCCTTGCTTGCGTATGTGGGGGCAAGGGGCACCCCACCTCCAGGGAGCCCCCATCTGTGTCCAGCTCCAGGCCTGCCAGGGCCGCTGCGGCCACCCTGTGGCCAGGATGCCCAGAGGCGCCTGCTCCTGCTGAAAGCTGCTTTTGTGCAGCAGCTCCAGCTCCTGTTTCGTTGACCTTGGAACCTGCTGCTTATTTATCCAACTCGAAGGGAAATTCGGCAGCGGCCGAGGGGAAAAAAATAACCTCAGTTGCCGAGAGAGGAGGAAAGAGGCCCCGCCACCCTCCCACCACCCTATCCAGCCCAGAGAGGGGCCTCGCCCTGCCCCCCACACCCCTGCCCCAGAGGGAGGCCTGGCAGGCCTGCCTCAGCGCTGGGACCTGTGACCCTCATCCACTCTAAGGCTGCTGGCTCTCTGTGGGCCCCCTCTGTGGCTTCTCCCAGGGAAAGTCACCTGCTTTCCCGGTAAGCTGGTTCTCACTCCGCCCTGACCCTGCCTAGGGGGCTTGAGGTGGATGGCGTGTGTATTCCAAGCGGTTCTCCCGCCCCACCCCAGCCCGGCCACTGCAGCCGACTAAGGAGCCTGGATCTGACCACACTGGCCTTTCAAGGTGTGAGGGCAGAAGCCCAACAGCCTGTCAGATGCGGAGGTCGTGACCTTGAGCCACTTCAGACCACTGCCTCCTTCAGCCAGGGGTGGACACGTGGTGGAAAAGGTGTGAATGTTGCCGCCAGGCCCCACCACACCCAGAGAGAGGCTCCCAGCTCTGCACAGCACAGGCACCCCCCCCCCCCACCAACCCCTGGCATCAACCCTTTCAGGTTACAGTCTGTCCTGCATCTGTGTGTCCTTGGAGGCCCTTGCACACCCATGACCTCGTTGATCCCGTTTTCTATGAGGAAACTGAGGCCGAGGGATAGAGCTGGACCTCAGGCCTCGGACACTGGGCTTGGACCCTCCCTGCCCCACTTCTCTGCGCTAGGCTGTTGCACCAGACAGGCCCATCTGCCTCCACGGCCCCGTCAGCCCGTCTGAAACTCAGAGAGCTGCACCAGCAGCTCCCACAGGCGGCGAGCGTGTGCATCCATCCCAGCTTACCCTGGTCCTTGCCTGCTCCTGGCCTCTCCTAGGGGTGTGGTAGGGAGGGGGGAATTATTCCTTGTGAAGGACAGAAGCACCTCCCACACACGATACGTCTTGTCTTTTGCTTGCCCTTCCATCTCGGCAGGTACCCACTCGCACAGGGAAAACCTCACGTCTTTCCTTGAGGAGTTTAGGCCATGGGAGGTGATGTCACTGGACAGCTCAGCATACCGTTTTGGGATTCAGATACTCGGACTCCAATCGTGCGCCTCAGCTGTCATCTAGATAATCTGTCCAGGGTCTCTGGGCTGTGGTTTTTCTCAGAGAGTAAAGGATAATCTGGCGGTGCCCCCACTCCGGGGAAGGCAGATGATCCGGATGGTCCACAGGGGCTGGCTCCGCACAGTGTGGGGCCTGCACACCCGACTCCTGCTCCTGCGCCCCCTCCTCTCACACACGCCCTCTCCCCTCTCTCCAGGGCTGGGCACACTGTCGTCTCGCGTTGTCATTCGACATGAGCCCCCGTTATCATCAGGGCTGCATTTTGACTTTTTTGTTCCGGAGGCACCTTTGCTTTTCTGGCCCCTCCCTTCATTAAAACAACATATTAAAAGTTGTATTTTATGGCTGACTATATGAACTATATTTTATGAGTACATTATATTTTATGCATATATTAATATTTTATATAAAAACACTTTTTGACCTAAAAGTTTATTTTTTTCTTCTGTTTTTAAAAGAAGGCATTTTGGTGGGTCCCTGACAGTGTTGTGGGCCCTGGCACGGTAGCCGCCGAGCCTGATGGGTAAGTCGGACCTGGGTGCCAGCCGGCCCAGCTTCCCCTCCTGCTCTGGGACAGTCGTACTCCCCCAGGGAAACATGCACACTGATGGGAGCATCTCTCCTTCTCTTCTTGCTGGAATTCCATCCTCCTCTCTTATGCCTGGACACAGAAGGCTGCCTTCTGTGGGCCCGGGGGGCTGGCCCAGGACAGCTCAGCAGGCCTTCTCGCGTCCTCTGCAGATGCGAGCTCTGTGTGGTTCCACTCTCCCTGCTGTCCGGTGGGCTGGCCTCCAGGCCAACTTGCTGCAGCCCTCTCACCTTGTGTTCTGACCACAAGTGGTTTCCCTCTAAAGGAGGCGGATCTTCCGGATACGTCATGTCTACTCTGCTCCAAAGCCTTCACTGGTGCCCAGCTTCTGCAGGGTCAGACCCAAAAGGTCCAGTCTGGACCCCTTGTCCTGACTGGAGCCCCCTCCCACTTCTAGAGCCCAGGACCCCAACACTCATGCCCTTCACTGGCCCCAAACACCCCACAACCCCTGAGCTTGGGCCACACCTTTGCTCAGGGCAGTCCCTCTGCTGACTTTCTTCACCATTGTTTCAGTTACTCTTTTTAAAGAGAAAGAAAATAATATACATATAATTTATAATCACATATACTTTAAAATAACAAGCATTATGTGCCATGCCAACTTTAGACTATACAGGAGGTTAAATAATAAAAGTAAAAATCCACACCCCAGGCAGCCCAGGCCACCTCCCCTCTCGGGAAGGGATCCCTCTTGGCAGTCGGCAGTATGTCCCTCCAGCGTTTACAGGCCCGAACACACGCGCTTACTTACAAGTGAATACAATGGGGACGCGTTTATTGATTTAGAATTAATTTTGGAATCAAAGTAATACATGCATGCAGTTTTTTAAAAAAAAATTGAGATGTGACTTACATTAAAATACACAAGTCTTGAGTGTTTGGCTTGATAAATTATTAACAGTGTAATCACCACCCAGATCAAGACCCAGAGCACACCCATCACCCGGAAGGCTTGTCTGGTCCCCTTCCAGCCAGATGCTGCACTGTCCTCTCTGCCCCAGCTCGGCTCCGCCGCACCAGTTCTTAAACGTTGTGTAGGTGGAACCCTGCAGTGGGTGCCCCTGGCCTGTTTGGTTCCGCGTGTTATGAACTCGTCTGTGCTGCTGGCACGTATCCGTGAGCTGTTCCTCCTCGCTGCTGAGTCGCGCTCCCTTGTGCGGGCGCATACACTTCGGGTTTTCCTCGTCCCGCAGTCGGACGTTTGAGTGGTTTCCGGTGCGGCGCTTCCTTCCAGACCGGGTGTTCGCATCCTCCCGCCCCAGTTTCCTAGGCTGAAACCTAACCCTTAGTGCGATGGTGTTGGGAGGTGATTTGATCAGGAGGGGATCATGACCTTCGCTGATCTTCATCAGTGGGATCAGTGTCCTTATTTTAAAAGAACAAAGTTCCAGAGAGCTTCTGAGCCCCGTCCTCGTGAAAAGACACGGGGAGAAGACGACCATCCATAAGCTGGAAGTGGGCTCTCGCCAGAGAGCAAATCTGCTGGCACCATGACCTTTTTTACGCCATTCTGTTCTTGTTTCCTTATAAAGAAAACGTAAGCCCATTGAGTGAGGACCTATAGAGCAATGAAAATGCATGAATGGCAGTGATGTGTGTCAGCGTGGTGGGTCTTTAAATCATAAGGTTGAGTAAAGAAAGCCAGGCCTGTTGGTTTATATAAAGCTTGAAAACAGGGAAAAAAATCCTAGATTGATTTTTATGATAAACGTTAAAAAATGCAAAGACGTAAACATCAAAATTATTAGGTAGGAAAAAATTGTTAGGCAGGAGGTGGCAGTCGGGGCAGGGCGGGGCGGGGGACTGGTTAGGTTAGGGAAGAGAAAGTCAGGCAGGTGGCTTCTGGGGGCTGCCGTGTGTTCTCCTTCTTGACTGTTTTAATGTGAGCACTTACGTTTTGGGCACTTTTCCATGGGTTACATTTTACCTTTAAGACGGAAAAGGTACATGAAGTGTGTGAAGTACAGAGCCAAGTCCCTGTCCCTCTCCTCTCTGCACAGGAACACGGTGGGTCTCCTCTGGTTTCCTTCCGGGCATTTCATGCATTTACATCCCTATATACACGTGTGCACAAGATTCAAGTTTTCTGGTTTCTCTTCAATCTGTAAGTATCATTCTGTAACTCGTTTTCACCGGATGAGTCTTGGACCATTTACAGCTCAGTCTGCCTTGCTCTTTACAGCTGTGTCATAGCACTTCCTGCAGTGTGAATGCATTGTATCTGGACTGAACTAGTAATAGGACCCCCTGCAGGAGGTGTTGTGAGGCTTTGGTGGGATAGATGTTAGATGCACTGCGCTTAGGACAGGGCCTGAACCGTGCCAGGCGCGCCGTGAGCCAGTCGCTTCACTCCCGAGTGCCTCGGTCTCCTCGTCTGGAAGTGATAGTAGCCACAGAGTGGGATTCGCAGGAGGATCAAGCGGGTCAGGGCAGGAGAAGCTGTTCCCAACAGCGCCTGACTTGGGTGAGCCCCGGTGGTGAGGGCAGTCAGTGCTGTGCCCTCCTCGTTTCAGTGTTTGGAACTCGGTTTTCCTTCGTACCTGGAAGTCCGGGCTCCCTGTCTTTGTGCTCCATTTTGGTCATTGTTTTGGCTCTTCTTCCTCGTTTTCTCTTCTTGATGAACGTTGAGATCTAGTTTTAGAAATAATCCTATTGAATTTAGAGATTACTTTATTGAGGTTACAGATTAATTTGGGGAGAACCGACGTCTTTACGATAGTGAGCCTACCCATCTGGAGGCAAATCATCTCTCCCTTTACGCCAGTCTTTTCCTTCCTTCCTCCCTCCCTTCCGTTCCTACTGCCTTCATCCCACACACACTGACTGAGCACCTACTACACAGTGAGGGAGGTGGACCTGGTGCCTGCTGGTGGAGCTGATGATGTGGTTGGGAGGGGAGCACCAGCTGAGCTCAGCTCACCAGTGTGCTGTCCAGCTGTGAGGACAGCAGGGGTGGGGGCAGACAGCGATGCCCTGAGGGGCGTGGGAGGTAGTCATTCAGTGGGAGGGGCTGTCCTGGAGGGACGCAAAGGCTCCAGACAGGTGACGGTTGTGCACGGTCTTATCCCAGAGTCCTTTGGACTCTCTTCCAGCTGGAAGGACATGTTCACCCCAAAGGCCCCTGAGTGCTGTGTGGGAGAAATCCATCTCACCTCTGACCCCGCCTTGTGCCCCCTACACCCAGTCACTGGTGTTCCAGGCCCTGAGGGGCAGGTGGGGCTGAGCTCACAGGGTCTGTGAGCATCTTAACCTGGAAAGTAGTAGGAGGTCCCTGAGACCTTTAGAGACAGGAGCGACAGAATCAGATCTGCATTTCTCCAATAACAAACACCCTGGGAACTGGAGAGGGGGGTTTGGAGGAGGCTGTTGCCTTCAGTCCGAGTGGCAGGAATAGAGGGGAAGGGAGTGTGCCTCCTACAGACAGGGAGCCACATGAGTGAGTGAGCGAACGAGTGGAAAAGCAGCCTGTGTGGACACCAGCGTGCTGGCGAGGAAGGCCCAGAGGAAGGCCCAGGGTCGGAGAGCGGCCAGCCCTCCCCAGGTACCACCGAGATGACGTCACAGCCCACGCCAGCCAGGGCAGGGTTCTGAACGCAGGACTCGCCAGCCTCCATCCCTCCCTGGGTGAGGAGGCTGGAGGTCAGGTGAGCTGCCTGGCAGCAGTGCAACCCAGGAGCGGGGGCTGCCAGCAGGACGTTCCACCACTGACGGGTGGCATCTGCCACGACAAGCTAGGGGTGCCAGGGCCGGCGGCTCCTGGGTCTCTTCCCTCCAGCCTAGGCTGGCAGGTTGGTGCCAGGTGGGCTCTAGGCTGCGACAAGGGGCCATCCCCTGCCTCGTCCCTGCCTCATCCACTCCCACTGCCCCCGCACAGAAGCCCTTTCATAGGCAGGCTGGCTGGGAGCGCTGGCTGCCCCTCAGCCCCACGCCTCCTTCCTGCCTGGGCCCCCACGCAGATCCCCCTCTTCGGGTGCTGCAGCAGGCCCAGGCTGGGGAGCGGCCGGCAGGGAGCACAATGTGGCTCCTTGTTCCCCAGCCCGGCCCAGCCTCCTGGAATTGGCCCGTTTCCTGCCTAGGCCATGGGGCCTTTTCCAAGGTAAATAAACAAATACAGAGAAGTTGGGGCCTGGGGTGGAAAGTGGGGTGTTGGGGTTTTCTTTCTCCTCCCTTCAGCCCCTGGCCGTAGCTGCCGTGTGACCACAGGGGCAGGATGGGGAGGCTGAGCCCCCATCTCCAGTCCTGTTGGTCCTGGGAGATCAGAACCCACTGAGGGTTCGGTCAGCTCTGCCCTCCTGTCCCACCCTAATCCCAGGGCTGCCCCCAGAGGAGAAGCCAGGAGCTGGGGAACCCTGGCAGGGACCCCCAGCAAGGGAGACAGCAGCCGACAGACAGCGGGTGGAAAGGGCTCTGGGGTTCCCTGGACTCCCTTCCCAGCTGTGCCACTCTGGAGGGCTGTGTCCCTCGGGAAGGAAACTCCCCTCCAGCCGCAGGAAGGGCTCAGGAGGGGCTGCCTGCCTGGAGGGCCCCGTGCCCCAGCTGCCTGATCTGGACAAGTCCCTTAAGCTCTCTGGGCCTTAGTTTCCGCAGCTTTAGAATGAGGATATCACCTTCTCGCAGGCAGGAGGCACGCGCCTGCATTTGGGGGCAGGGGACTGAGCTTGCCCCCGCAGCCTCCGTTCTCTCGCCTGTGGAATGAGAGGCGTGAGCCAGAGCAGACCCTCAGCTTCCTCCAGAGCTGAGATCTCAGACTGAGCCCCCAACACCGCCTCTGCCCAGGCCCCTTCCACCCTCTAGGTCCCCGCCGAACCCACCCCGGGCTGTTGGTGTGAGAAAGGCGCAGCCCAGAGACCGGGGACAGTCAATCCTTCCTCACACTCGCCCCCTCCCTCTCTTCCTGCCACCCCCGCTCCCCACCCTGGTCCCAGCACACCCGCTCCACCACCTGCAGTGAGAGGCATTTTCTGAACGCTCTCCGAACCTGAGCGGACACTTTGCCTTTGTCTCCACCACCTCCGACCTCAAATCCTCCTTTCTTCACTCATTCACTCTGCCAACGGCATTTGAAAACACCTTGTGGTGCCGAACCACAGGCACTGGGGGGCTTGCTGTTTGGGGGTGTTTCCGGTGATGCCTCTCAGAACGGGGGTCTGAGGATGTATTTGCAGAGATCAAATTCCTTGAGAATTTACGTTTTTAGTTTTCATTTCGATGATAATTTTAAAGATTACTTTATCAGTTACAGTAATCCTTTGCAATTACAGAAGTACCCCTGGTGTATACAGTTTTGATTTCTGAGGTTTCAGTTACCCTCGGCCAACTGTGGTCCAAAAATATTAAATGGAAAATTCCAGAAATAAACAATTCAAGAGATATTTTGAGAGAGAGAGAGCACATTCATATGACTTTTATTACAGCATATTGTTATAATTGTTCTATTTCAGTATTAGTTATTGTTAATCTACTACTATGCCTAGTTTATAAATTAAACTTTGTTGTAGATATGTATGGATAGGAAAAAACATAGTATATGTGGGCTTTACTACTATCTGCGATTTCAGGCACCCACCGTGGGTCTTGGAAATGGATAACGGTGACTACTTTCCGTGAACCAAAGCTTTAGACCCTCAGTCAATGTTCTCCACACTTCAGTGCCATGGGCGCTCGGGGGCATATATTTTATGGTTTCTCACATGTATTTTTTCCCTTTAACAGAAGTATATATGGCCCTGGCTGGTGTGGCTCAGTGGATTGAGTGCTGGCCTGTGAACCGAAAGGTCACTGGTTCGATTCCTTGTCAGGGCACATGCCTGGGTTGTGGGGAGTGTAAGAGGCAACCAATTGAAGCTTCTCTCCCACCCTCCCCCTCTCTCTAAAAATAAATAAATAAAGTCTTTTTTAAAAAAGTATGTACTACCACAAAACATGCTGAATGCCACCGTCAGCTCCACCTTGGGGTCCGGAAGGCTCCCCAGTAGGGCCAAAGTAGGGGAACAGATAAGGTCCCTGCCGACAGGGGGCTTACATTCCAGAGTCCTCTGCAGGCCCTCGGCCCCTTACCTTGACCTGCGCTGGCGCGCTCTGCAGGTGGCCTCAATTTCCACATTGCTTTCTGAACCCTTGACATCAGCACCATTTTTCATTTCCATCAGTGACCTCTCTCATCTGCACGTCTGTGGATGCCAAATTCTCCTCTCCCGCCAGACCTCCCCTCTGAGTTCTGACACCCACTGTGTGTGTCCCACACCCGTCTGCACTTGGATGTCCCGCTGGCACCGCGAGTGCAGCATGGCTGGGTCAGAACTTTTGCCTTCCCCACACCGCTCCTTCCTGCTCGCCCCCCTCCCTTCTTGCCCTCAGTTCAGTGGATGACATCACATCTAGCCAGTGGTTTGCATTTGGAGACCTGGCACTACCTTTGGTTTCCTGCACCCAGTGTGTCAGCCCATCCTGCAGGCCCCATCACCTCCAGGAAGCATCCTGCATCCATCCTTGCAAACAACCTTGTGGACATGGTCCATCTACCCAAGCAGTCACTCTGTACAACCAAACAGTAAAAAAAAAATTTTAGGGGAAGATGGATTTTCTCCCTGGCACATAGACTTCAGTGGGGTCCCCTCTGTGTGCCCCTTCAGACTAGCAGGGCTCAGTCTGAAGTTGGGGCCCCATCTGTTCACAAGGTGTGTGACTCCCAGGCCAGACACCAGGTGCCCACGATGAGTGGCTGGGCCGGCCCCTCCCTTCAGCACATGGCTAGTCCTCCGAGTGGGGGCAGCTCGTCGCTGGGCACAGACAGATGAAGAGTCGGGTAAGCAGGGCTTCCCAGGGGCACCCAGCACTCTGACAGTGTCACTGCCGGGAAGGACACTGGCTACAACAGGGCTGCCCTGCCAGCCAAAGCCCTGGAGAGCTGGGAGCGGAGACGGCTGGCCGGAGGCCCTTCCACGGCCAAAGCAGCGGTGTCTGGACTGTGTGCCGGGGCTGGGAAGTACAAGGGGGGTGGGGCGGGATCCTCCCCTCCCCTCCACAGCCGCGACACCCAGGCCATCACACAGCCCTTGTCTGAGGCCCTCGGTCTTCTCTGCCCAGAGCGTCTCCCCGGAGGCCCCCCGCAGACAGAGTGGAGGCCCCCACGTGGGGTTTCCACTGCCCAGGTGGTGCCCCCGCCTGCCCTTGGCCTGGGCTCTCCTCTCATCATCTTCCCTCTCTCTTGCCAGCCTGGGATGGGTGCGAGGGTGACAAAAGGACCAAAAAAAAGAGGGGCTGGACTCAGAATCAACCCACCCGGCCTCTTTCCCACCAGACCCTACAGATGAATCTTGAACTTCACGATGGGCCAGGAGGGTAACGACGCACTGGGCCGAGGAACGAGCTGGAAGGACAGGCTGCTGCGCAGTGCGGACCAGAGGGGGAACCCCGGGGTGGGCTCAGCTGGGAGCGGCTCACTGGGAGTCTGGGAAGGCTTCACAGGGAAGATGATGTCTGACATGAGTTTTTAAGGGTAAGTGGGTGATGGTCAGGCTGTTGGGTGGTAGTGGGGATGGAGGAAAATGCATTCCAGAAAGAGATGAGCATCTGCGAAGACCTGCCTGGCGATGGGGAGGAATGTGGCCCATTCTGGGAACAGTGAAAAGTGGGAGGGGTTAGTTATAGAGGCAGGACATGGCAGTGGCTTCAACAAGATAGAAGCTTCTCCCCACCCCGCCCCCACCCCTTTCTCGTGCAGAAGTCCAGACGGAGGCAGCCAGGCCTGACGCAGTGGCTCAGGCCGCACGAGCTCCTCTGGGACCTGGGCTCTCAGCTCACCACATGGCTTCTCGGCCCCAGATGGTAGTTGGACTCTGGGCCACCACACCCACATTCCAGGCACTGGCACGGAGGGAGAGGTGAAGAAAAAGGGAGGAAAGGGTACAGGTCGGTGTGTTGAAGGAAGGCTTTCGGACGTTGGCCGGTGACACCCTTTATAACTTGTTGGCCAGAACTTGCACCCTAGCTGCAAGGACAGCCAAGAGATTATTCTGGGCGGCCACATGCCCGGCTGCAGCTGAGGGGTTCAAATGCCATGGAAGAAAGGGAGGAAAAACATTGAAAGACAACCAGAGGTCTCTGCCACCCTCAGTGTGGCTGGAGCCAGCAGGAGTAGGAGGAACTAGAGAGCCAGGCAAGGTCGAGGAGTGGCCTGCAGCCCCATGGGTGAGGGGTGGCCACAGGTGTTAAGCAAGAGAGTGAGCTGCTCGGGCTTGTCTTAGGAAAGGATGATGCTAGAAGTAGCAGTGTGTGGGGCTGCATTAGAGGATGGACCAGGGCTGGTGGCAGGGGGAATCCTCTGTGTCTGCTTTGATAATTTCTGAAGCCTCTTTAAGGGGCTTTTCGCCTGTCACAGATGAAAACAAACCCTGTCTCTCTGAGAACCACTCCTTCCACATGCCTCTCACAGAGGGTGGCCTGAACTGGGCGGGGGAGGGTGCAGGGCTCAGCTTCCTGCTAGCCCAGGGCCTGCCCTGGAGCCTTTAGGTGTTTGTCAGTCTTCAGGACACAGGCCTGGTGTCTGCCACCTCCCTGCCCTCTGCTGAGGTGGCACCTCGTCTACCGCAGGGGTCCCTGTGGATGACCCACTGGCTGTTAACCCAGGGACTCCTTGTGCAGAACCCCCTGAGGGGCCTTGGAGAGCTCCGCCTCCAGGGCTCCCTGGCCTGGCCACAGTGGCCATGGGTCTGCTTCACCTTGGCTGAGCCCAGGGCAGCACAGGCAGCCTGTGAGGGTCTCCTCCCCAGTTGCGACAGGCAGCAGGGAGGAGCAGCCTGTCTGTGGTGCCTCTCGCACTGATCCCTGGAGGACAACTGCCCTCCATCCCCCCGGCAGAAGCCCAGCTTGGGGCACCCAGTCTAGTCACTTCCTCTCCAGCAATTCCCAAGTCCAGGAAGTGGAGGGCCCCTCACCGCTTCTTCTCACCGGCACCATCTTCCTCATGATAAACTCTATGGTCCAATGTGGTTCACCAAGCCTGGACCTTGGAAAGTTATAGTGGGAGATATTGGCATTAAACTGATTCTTTTTCAAGATGGCAAAATTGTACGTTTGAATGTCAGAGGTCCCCTCGTGGTGTCTCCTCTTTCTCTCTATGTTGCATCCTCCATAACAAATCCTGGTCTTCCCGGTGCAGACTGGACAAAGGACACGGATGGCTCAGAAATGTTAAAGAGTAGAGTACACGGAAAACTAGGCATTTGCCCCCCACTCCCCACCTTCAGGACAAAAGCCTCCTGGCTCTGGATGGAGCTGGTGGGAGGTGTGACACCCAGCTTGCTGCTTCCTTCTTCTCACTGCCCCAAAGCATGGCCTGGAACCCCCACTGTGGCACAGGGCAGAGACAGAAAACCCGTTGGTTAGCTATCAGGGAGCAATAGTTACGGTCTTACCTCCCACTCCTCTCCACGGAGCACCCCCCACAGGGTACTGCTGGGCGTGGCTGTGGGACCTGCTTTCTCCGATGGGATATTGGCAGAAATGAGGTGAGCAGAGGTTTGAAAAGTGCTGAGCGACTGGGCTTGCCCCTGAGCTCCTGCCTTAGCCTGGTGCCCGAGCCAGCCCATTGGCCCAAGGGGGCCGAGAGGTGCAGGGAGCAGTCCTGAGCCCCGCTGAGCTTGTGGCCACGTCCAGCTGCTTGACAGAAGCATAAGCAAGAAATAAATGCTTACTGCTTTAAGCTTCAGGGTTTTTAAAAAAATATTTTATTTATTTATTTTTAGAAAGGGAGAAGGGAGGGAGAAAGAGAGGGAGAAAAACATCAATATGAGAGAGAAACACCGATCAATTGCCTCTCGTATATGTCCGGACTGGGACTGAACCCGCAACCCAGGCGTGGGCCCCAACCGGGAATTGAACCGGTGGCCTTTTGCTCTGCAGTATGACACCCAACTGAACCACACCAGTCAGGCCAGTTTCTGGGTTTTTGATTGGTTTGTTATGCGGTGTTACTGAGGTTCCTCGGAGCTGTTAGTGTCTGCGAGGGGACCAATCTCGGCCCTCCATCAGCCAGGTTTGGACATCACTTCTCTGGCCTGGATGCTGCCTGAATGATCCCCCACCCTCTTATGGGCAAAGGCACTGAGCACCCTCAGAGCTCAGGGACAGCCAGCCCTGTCCCCCCTGAGTTGGAGAAGAGGTGTGGTCCTCTGACTGGTGTTGCCCTGTGCCCCGGCTTCACGGATGGAGGACCAGGGCTCTTCAGAAGAGGGTGATGTCAGTTCAGACAGGAGCTGCCTGCCCTGAATAGCTCCCCTGTCAGCCCAGCCTGGCCTGAATTTCACACACATCAACCCAGAGGTGCCCATGTTTGCACCCATTTTCAGAAGAAGAAGTTGAGGGTCAGAGAGGTTGAAGGACTCACCCTCCACCTTGTAGCTGGTAAGTGAAATAGCCCAGCCTGTGCTCCCAAGCCCGAGATCTCTCTGCGGCAGGGCACTGCCTGCCTTTCTGCAGCTGAAGGGAGGGGCAGGACCAGGACCAGTCCTGGGCTCCAGGGGCCCCTTGGCACAGGTGTGTGGGCACCCTCTCCGTCTCACCTTCTGTTCCAGGAGGAGACTCTGGTCTGATGGGCACATCTGGCAGAGAGACAGTTTCTCTTAGGCCTACTTCCCTCCTGCCTGTGTCCCCCTCCCCTCCTTATTATTCAGGCCTGTCCCTTGAAGGACGTGTGAAGCTCAAATTCAAACTCTCTCCTTTTCCCCTTATCAAAGCCAGCTCCCAGACAGCTGTCACTCCTGAAACCATCTGATAAACTCGCTCACACCGAGGCCCTTGTGGGTGAGAAGAGTGGGCCATCACAGGGGCACAGCCACATAGAGCAAGGACGCCCCAAGAAGGCCACACGTGTGTGGACACAGCGGATTGAGTCAGGGAGAGAGGCAGGAGAGAGGCCACGGACAGGCCTGAGCTTCCGCTCCCAGTGAACGGGAGTGTGGGGCCAGGTGTATTTATAACACAGCCCTGAAGGGGACCAGGCCTCACATAAATCACACTATTTCCTTGGCAGGAGTAAAAATAGCCGCATGGCATCCTGCACATGCTTGTGCATGGAACAGAGCTGGCCCAGCCAACCCTCCACCCCCCAGGCCCTGCCCTCTGGTCCTATGTCTTTTGACCATTGGGACGAAGTTTCCACCTCCTCCTCCCCACCAGGCACCAGGCATGCTGCCTGCCCTTCATCTCCACGGAGGGGGGTGTCCCTGAAACAGAGCTGCCGGGTGGGCGTCCCCTGCATCTCTGTCCACCAGGCTGAGACTGCTGAGGGGCCAGCCAGAGAGAGGACAGCACAAATCCTCAGCCAAGTCAAGTTGGGGAAAGAGTCAGAGCTGAGCAGTGGGTGAGGAAAAAGGGTCAGAACTGGGGGAGCTTGGGGAGAAAACCTGAAATAAGCATCTACTGCCCCAGGAAGCCTCCCACGGTCTGACACGAGGTGAAACTGAGGCAGAATGGAAAGCAGGGTCTTAGGAAGACCCTGAGCCAGGGCAGGGGCCGGGGGGAGACCCCTCAGCCAGCGCACCTCAAAGGGCAATCTGAGGTCTGCATCAGAGCAATTTGGGGAACTACTTAAATGGAGATTCCAGGGCCTGGCCTCTCAGGGAGTGGGGCTAGAACTACATTTTAACAAGCCCCCCCACAGCCTCTAAGGCCCACAATCTGTGCCCTAATCCCAGGCCTCCCTGCTCTGACGTACCCCCCCCCAACACAAGCCTGGGGCCATGGGAGGTGGGAGGTGGGAGGCAGGACAGGGCCTGGCCTTCGCCTCGCTGTCCTCTATTCCACCTCTCCTCCTCCCCGGGCAGCCAGCTTTCCAGCTGTCTCTGGGTCAGCAACAGTGGGAAAAAGTGACCGGCTGGAAAGTGACCTATTTGAGGCATGATCACACCCTGCCAGTGTCCCAGCCTCTCTCTGGGAAATCCACTCCTGGCTGGGGGTGGAGGAGGTGGCCTTCCTGTGGATGAGGCCCCGAGGGCAGCTCCCGGAGGAGCCGCCAGGGGAAGGATCTGCTGACATTACTCACCATCGCCTTCCCCACTCTGCGGGATGAACTGTCCCAGCAGGTAGGCTCCCTGCTTTCGTACTCAAGGAAGCAGGGCTGGGATGTGGCCCTCAGTCTCTCTGACAGCCATCCACGGTCTATCTAGGTCATAGTGGAAAACCCCAGATTCTTTCTTGTGTCCAAGCTCAGTGTTGTCACACAGCTGCCTCCAATGCCTGCCTCTCGTGATGTCTAGGATGTGGACATTGGCCTCTGTCAGACCAGGGGGCGGCAGGTTGTCCTGTCCCTACCCTCCCTGGGCACTGTGTCCCGGGAGCCTGGCCCTTCCTGGGCAGAACCTTGCCATGCCCTGGGTGCCGAGGGGAGAGGCTCTCGCTCTGGCAGAGCCCGAAGGCACTTAATTCATCTAATTAGGCTAGGGCAGTGGTTCTGGCCACACCACACCCTAGGGGACCTCAGAGGAGTTACTCTCTTCTGAGCCTCCTTTGTGTAACCAATACTTGATGAGTACATATCCAGCAGCAGTCTCTGCTTACTGGCTCCACATTGGGAATTTTTTCATTCATTCTAAAAATGTTTATGGAGAACCTCCTAGGGGTGAGGTGCTGTTACAGGGTCGGAGGTACAGCAGGGGGTGAGACAGGCCACGTCCCGATCTGCATAGCACTTACATTCCAGGGAATATCACAGTGCCTCAGTGTCAGGGTTAAGAGCAGAGACTCTAGAACCACCTGGGTTCAAATACTGGCTTTGACTTTTAACACAATGTGACCTTGAACAAAATACATAACCTCTCTGTGCTTCAGTTCCCCTACCTGCAAAGTGAGGGTAATAATGGCACCTGCTTTGTTGTGGGGAGTGATACGTGAGTGAATGGTTTATGGCACAGAATCTTGGCTCTGGTCACAGTCAGTGCCTGCCCCAAGGACTTTCCAGGGAGCCATGGGAAGGTTATGATAAGATAATAGACATCAATGCCTAGAATACCCTAATTTATCGTATGGTAGTCCCAGTATTCTTTCCCTGTTATGAGTTCAAAGGGCCCACCCTTGCCTTTTACTCTGGTTGTTTCCTCTTGGGCCACAGCCTCCTAAACAAGTGATCACTTCCTGATTCCTTATGGCGACTAGACAAAGGACATGAAAGAAGCAGAAGAAAACATAGACACTTCTTCCCCGCTGACTTGGTTTAGTTGTTATTTTTTTAAGGAAGAAATGTGCCATTTGCCCTGAGCAGCATGGCTCAGTGGTTGGGTATCATCTTGAGAAGTGAAAGGTCACCAGTTCAATTCCAGGCCAGGGCAGAGGTCTGGTTTGTGGGCCAGGTCCCCCATTAGGAGCACGTGGGCGAGGCAACCAATCAATGCTTCTCTGTCAATGTCGATGTTTTTCTCCCTCTCTTTATCCCTCCCTTCCCCCCCTCTAAAAATAAATAAACAAAATCTTAAACAAAAAAAGAAATCCGCCATTTATTTACCACCTGCTCCCTTCTCATTAGCACCCTTTGGGGTCTTGCATTGGGTGCTTACACTTCACCAAAAATGAGAACCCCTGAAGGGAACAGAGGGGAAGTGCGGTCACAAAGCCCAAGTCCTTCGAGCAGGGAGAGCCACAGAGCTGCCTTCAGCTCTGCCATGGTGAGCATGCTGACAGAGAAGGGGGTAAGATTGTGGTGTCTAGTTAACAATCCTGCCTCTGACTCTCTTTTCTCGACAATTGGTCTGAGCTATAAGTGGATCAAGAAGTAATAAAAAGAGACAGCTGAAAATGCTGGAAAGTCTAGTCATGTGGGTTATTTCAGTAAAAGGCCAAGTAGTATTAAAATTTAAACACCTGAGGATATTTTTATATTAAGAAAATCTTGGGACATATTAATAATACTAAGGCTGCCTGTGTGCCAGACACTATTCTAAATGATTTGCAGATGTTAATCCAATAATCCTTACAACTCTCTAATGAGTTAAAAACTATCGTACTATTATTTATCCTCAACTATCAGAGAGGATGGCTGGAGCCGTGGTTCTCCAAGGACGTTCCTGGATCAGCAGTAGCGTCTCTACCTGGGAACTGATTAGTAATGTGCATTCTGTGGCACCAGCTCAGATCTGCTGAATCAGAAACTCAGGGGTAAGGTCCAGCACTGTATTTTAGCAAGCTTTCTGGGTGATTTGAATGCATGCTCAAATTTGAGATCACTAAGCTAGATTTGCTGTGCTACCAAAATGCTCTTGACTCTCATGGCTTAAAACAGCAAAGGAGTATTTCTTCCTCACACTGCTTATCCCCTGGGGGTGGGAGGAAGACTTTGCTCATCACAGGCCTCAGTCATCCTTTGGAAATGGTCCTAAAGGCTTATAACAAAGGAAGAAACATTTATTTAAGAAACTCTACTAAAACCTGGTAAGAACAGAGGGCCTGTGCTATTTGAACAAGATCTTTCCCCACCCCCACTCAGCAAGATGGAAATTCCACTCCAGAATGATGCAGCCCAGAACACAGAATTTCCTTTCCCTCTAGCTCCTGGTTGGAAGGCTGTCTTCCCAGAAGGGGCAGGACATCAACATTTCTGAGCCTGCTCCAAGCTACCTGTTATTGAGGCATTGCTCTGGGCAAGTGTGGTTGCAAGGTGGGGTCTCCCTTTTCTGCCCAGGCGCCACTCTACCATGGACATGGAACCACCAAGAATATTTGGGCCCCAATCTTTTTGCCCTTGCTTTTAAGGCAGAGGTTCTCTCCTGAGAGAGGCAAGGCAACAAGACCTGAGGCTACTGCCCTCCCCTCTCCATCTACCCCCTCCCACCAACTGATAAAGCAGGGGTGTCATTTAGAGGAGCAGACCATTGTCTGCATCTGCAGCTTCAGAGCTTGGCACAGAGACTCTTCCCAGAGGAAGAGGCAGGTTTCATTTCCAATAGAGCATGGAGACGTTTAAGCCCAGAGGTCTCTCAAAAATAGCAGAGGTTGTGGTGAAAGGCATTTGGGAGGAGATTAGTAGATTCACTGGAGAAATAGGCTAAAACACAGACTTGCTAATTTCTCAGACAGAACCAGGGAAAAACATAACTGGCAGAAATCCTTCTGAGGTCAGACCAAATCTCAAACACAACCTTGGGAACAATCTCTTCAAATAAGCCCAAATTTGATTGGATCAATTTGGAACAATTTGTAACACAGGGCATTGTTGAAAACAGTAGAGCAATTAGCCAGTAAGTAGTAGAACTTAACAGATGGGTGTGGTCAGAAAATGAGAAAGAGAGAGTCCTGCCAAAACCATTGTCACTCCAGGGTGGCAATAGGCATACCCAGAGCTGCATCTCCTGAGGAGCCATATCATAGGTTACACATTGAGAAGGGGACAGAGAGGGTGGGATAAAATTCACTTAATACTCCATTCAGTAACTAAACAAATAACCAACCAAATAACAATAACAAGCCCCAGGCAAGGGACAACACTGAGCTGTTACAACATATGATCTAAAATGGCCAATTTCCAACAAAAATATGAGATATGCAAAGAAACAGGAAAATATGACTCATACACCAGGAATAAAAGCAAGGAACAGAAATTGCCTATGAGAGTGACCACATGTTGGATTTAACAGATAAAACCTTAAAAGTAGCCAGAATTAAAGGAAACTGCCATGACTGGTATGGCATAGCTGGTTGGGCATTGCGCTGCAAAATGGAAGGTCACCAGTTTGATTCCCCATCAGGGCATATGCCTGGGTTGTGGGTTCTGTCCTTGGCCGAGATGCATACAAGAGGCAGTTGATCAACGTTTCTCTCTGACATCACTGTTTCTCACCCTCTCTTTCCTCTTACCTTCTCCTCTCTCTAAATAAATAAATAAAATATTTAAAAAATGGAAGGAAACCATAATAAAAGAAGTAAAGGAAGGTATAATGAAAAAGTGGCATCAGATAGGGAATATCGATAAAGAGATATTATAAAAAGAATCAAATAGAAATTCTGGAGATGAAAAGTACAGTAACCAAACTGAAAAATATACTAGGAAGGTATAGCAGTAGATCTGAGCTTACAGAAGATAGAATTAGTAAATTTGAAGATAGATTGATAGAGATTATACTGTCTGAAGAATAGGATGAAGAATGAAGAAAAATAAACAGTCTCAGAGAAATATAGGACATTATAAAACCCACCAACATATGTGTAGTGGGAGTACCAGAAGGAGTAGAGAGAGAAAAAGGAGCAGAAAATGTATCTGAAGAAATGGGGGCTAAATTTTTCACAAATTTATTGAAAAACATTATTCTACACATCCAGGAACCCAAACAAATTCCAACTTGGATAAACACAGAGAAATCTACAAAGAGAGACAGTATAACTACTGAAAGCCAATACATGTGAAAAATCTTGAAAGCAACAAGAGAAAAACAGCTCATCACTTACAAGGAAATATCAATAAGATTAACAGTTGACTTCCCATCAGAAATTATAGGGGCCAGAAGGTGATGGAATAACATGTTCAAAAGGCTCAAAGGAAAAAAAAAAAAAACCTGTCAAGCTAGAAGTTTATATTGAGCAAAGCTATCATTCAAAAATTAAGGCAAATTACCTTCCCAAATAAACAAAAACTGAGGTAATTTGTTGTTGGCAGACTTGTCTTATAAGAAGTACTAAAAGAAGTTCTCCAGGATGAAAGAAAGAACCCTAAGACAAGTGAGCATCATTTACATGACAAAACAAAGAATGCCAGTAAAGATAATAATGTAATTATAAAAGATAGTATAAATGCATATTTGTTTCTCATTGCTTTTAACTAATTTAAAAATCAATAGTATATAACTGTTAGGTAGACATTTAGGAAAGAGGAGGAGTAGGAAGGGGTTCATGGTACTTGCAGAAAAAGCTCATAAATAACTTTGATTAACTGCCTCTGGCCACATATCTGTTTTTTTCTTTTGTTTTATAAAAATATATTTTATTGATTATGCTATTACAGTTGTCCCATTTTCCCCCCTTCACTCTCCTCCACCCTTCACACCCCCTCCCACCCACATTCCCCCCTTTAGTTCGTGTCCATGGGTCATGCATATAAGTTCTTTGGCTTCTGCATTTCCTATACTATTCTTAACCTCCCCCTTTCTATTTTCTACCTACCATCTATGCTACTTATTCTCTGTACCTTTTCCCCCTTACTCCCCCCTTCACTCCCCTGTTGATACCCCTCCATGTGATCTCCATTTCTGTGGTTCTCTTCCTGTTTTAGTTGTTTGCTTACTTTGATTTTGTTTTTGTTTTAGGTGTGGTTTTTAATAATTGTGAATTTGCTGTCATTTACTGTTCATATTTTTTATCTTTTCTTAGATAAATCCCTTTAACATTTCATATAATAACGGCTTGGTGATGATGAACTTCTTTAAGTTGACCTTATCTGAGAAGCACGTTATCTGCCCTTCCATTCTAAATGATAGCTTTGTTGGATAAAGCAATCTTGGGTATAGGTCCTTGTCTTTTATGACTTGGAATACTTCTTTCCAGCCCCTTCTTGCCAGTAAGGTCTCTTTTGAGAAATCAGCTGACAGTCTGATGGGAACTCCTTTGTAGGTAACTGTCTTTTTTTCTCCTGCTACTTCTAGGACTTTCTCCTTAATTTTAATCTTAGCTAATGTAATTATGATGTGCCTTGGTGTGTTTCTCCTTGGTTCCAACTTCTTTGGGACTCTCTGAGCTTCCTGGACTTCCTGGAAGTCTATTTCCTTTTCCAGGTGTGGGAAGTTCTCCTTTATTATTTGTTCAAATATCTTTTCCACTTGTTGCTCTTCCTTTTTCCCTTCTGGTATCCCTATAATTCGGATGGTGGAACGTTTAAAGATGTCCTGGAGGTTCCTAAGCCTCTCCTCCTTTTTTTGAATTCTTATTTCTCCATTCTTTTCTGATTGTATATTTCTTTCTTCCTTCTGGTCCACTCCATTGATTTGAGTCCCAGTTTTCTTCCCATCACTATTGGTTCCCTGTGCATTTTCCTTCATTTCTCTTATCATAGCCTTCATTTTTTCATCCAATTTACGACCAAATTCAACCAATTCTGTGAGCATCCTGATTGCCAGTGTTTTGAACTGTGCATCTGATAGGTTGGCTATCTCTTCATCACTTAGTTGTATTTTTTTCTGGCGCTTTGATCTTTTCTTTCATTTGGACCATTTTTTTTTGTCTTGATGCGACTGTTACATAGTGAGAGGCAGAGCCTTAGGTATTCTCCTGGGCAGGGTAACCCATGTCACTGTGTTGTGATGCTGTACATGGGGGAGGGGTCCAAGAGGAAACAATAGCGCTTGCTCCTCTCTCTGCTGGATTTCAGTCACTTCTCCTGCTTCCCACAAGCCAGTTGGGCCCTTCTGGTGCTGATTCCGGTGTGGGTGAGCTTGTGTATATCCTGGGATCCTGTGGGTCTCTCCAACGAGCCCTCCTGTGAGGTTGGGAATTTCTCCCACTGCTGCCTCAACCTTCACAGGTGTTTTCAATTAGTGGTTTGAGGTTTTATTTCCCTGTGCTGGGGCCTTGGGTTGTGCAGTCCGTTTGGCTCCCCAGTTGCTCCTCCTGGTTTATCTGTGTGCGAGTGTGAGACTGCCCAATCTGCAATCTGCCGCCTCACTGGGTCTGCCCGCTGTGGCCCTGCCAGCTAGCTGCAGCCTTGTGCACTCTGCTCCACAATCCATTGCCTCACTTGGTCCTCCACTGTGCTTTGCCCCCCCCCAGTCCTCCAGCCATCACCTTGCTGTGAGTCCTCTCTGCCCAGTTGCCTGTCTCCACTAGTCCTACTGGTCTGGATGAAAGTGTCTACTTTAACTCCTCGGTTGTTGCACTTCCATACAGTTAGATTTTCGGTCAGTTCTGATTTTTTTTTTTTGTTTTTTAACTTGTTGTCCTTCTTTTGGCTGTGCGAGGAGGCACAGTGTGTACCTATGCCTCCATCTTGGCTGTAAGTTGTTTTTAACAGGATAACAAGAGGTGATCTGGAGCAAGACAAAAATCTGAGTTAACAGATCTCCACCCATACTCATGCTTAGGAGGTCACACCTTCCCTTGGAAGAGTTATGTGCCACCTTCACCCACCAAATTGATATGAAATTTCCACATCCCACACCAAAAATTATGTAAGTCCTCAGGACAAAGAGACTAAGCATCTATCCTTTCCCCACCTACTTTGACTAAGCCTGTTTTCTTCTCTGAGGATGTGTTACTAATAAAACCGTGCTTGCACAGTAACCGACTTGCTGATCTAAATTTTTTTACTGTTCCAGCAAGAAGAACCAGGCCTCCCACAACAAAACTATGTATTGCTGGGCCTATAAAATGTAGAGATGCAATATTTTTGCCAATATAGTAAAAGTAAGATGGGTGGGAGCAAAGTTGGCCCTATAATTATATGGAAATACTAGGAACCCAAAATAGCAAAAACAATCTTCAAAAAGAACAAAGTTGGAAAACTCACACTTCCTGATTATGACTTAGAAAGCTAAGTAATCAAGGATAGATATATAGATCAGTAGAACAGACTTGAGAGTCCAGAACTGAACCCATGTGTGTATGCGCAACTGATTTTTGATAAGGATGTCAAAATTGTGCAATAGAGAAAAAATAATCTATTCAGCAATTGAAGCTGAGAGAACTGGAGAGTGACATGTAAAAGACTGAAGTTGGATCCCCACCTCACACTATGTACAAAAATTGATTCAATTCAAAATGGATCAAAGATCTGAGAGCTAAATATGAGAGCTAAAATCATAAACCTCTCAGAAGAAGACATAGGGGTAGATCTTCATGACCTTGTTTAGGCAGTGGTTTGTTAGATATGACACTCAAAGCACATGAGCAGTGAAGGAAAAAAATAGAAAATTCTACTTCATCAACATTTTTAAAATTTGTGCTTAAGAAGTCATTATCAAATAAGTGAAAAGAAAACCTACAGAATGGGAGAAGATGTCAGCCAATCATATATGCTGAAAAGGGAGTTGTTTCTGGATTATATAAAGAACATTTACAACTCAATAATAAAGAGATGAATAATACAATTTAAAAATGGGCAAAAGGCCCTGGCTGGTGTAGCTCAGTGGATTGAGCATGAGCTGCGGACCAAAGGGTCACAGATTCGATTCCCAGTAAGGGTACATGCCTGGGTTGCAGGCCAGGTCCCCAGTGGGGGCCACGTGACAGGCAACCACACATTGGTACTTCTCTCCCTCTCTTTCTCCCTCCCTTCCCCTCTCTCTAAAAATTAAAAAAGATAAAATCCTAAAAAAAAAATGTGTGGCCTAGCCCCATTAACTCAATCAATCAATCAATAAAATAAAAATGGGCAAGGATCTGAACAGTTTCTGAAAGATACACAAATGATCAATAAAAAGATGGTCTACAACACACACACTAAAGGTGATCAACATCATTAGCCATCAAGGAAATGCAAACTAAAACCACAACTAAACACTATGGTTATAATAAACAAATCAGATAGTGACAAGTGTTGACTAGGATGTCAAGAAGTCAGAGCACTCACACACTGTTAGAAGGAATATAAAATGGAACAGTCACTTGGAAAACCACCTGGAAGCTTTTAAACAGTTAAACATCTGCCATATGAACCAGCTATTCCATTCCTAGGTATATACCCAAGATACATGAAAACATGAAATACTTCACAGAAATACTTCTGTACAAATGTATATGGTGGCATTATTTTTATAAGACAAACAATGAAAACAAGCCAAACATCCATCAAGTGATGAATGGATAAAAAATATTTGGTAGATCCATACAACAGAATACCGCTCAGCCATAAAAAAGGAAGAAAGTACTGGCACATGCTCCAATACGGATGGACCTTGAAAGCACTATGCTCAGTGAAAGAAGCCAGTCACAAAAAAACACATATTGTAGGATTCCATTATATGAAATATCTAGTATAGAAAAATCTATACTTTGTGTTTTCTAACACAAAGTAGGTTAATTTTTGCTTAATTCTAGCAGAGATGGGGAATAGGGACATGATAGTTAAAGTTATAAGATTGTTGTAATTTTTTTGAGGTTTTAAAATATTCTAAAGTTGGCTGTGGTGATGATTGTATATATCTGTGAACATACTAAAAACTATTGAATTAAATACTTTACTTATTTAAAAAATATTTTATTTATTCTATTTTTAGACAGAGGGGAAGGGAGTGGGAAAGAGAGAGAAAGAAACATCAGTGTGTGGTTGCCTCCCGTGTGCCCCCTTCTTGGGACCTGACCCACAACACATCATGTGCCCTGACTGGGAGTTGAACCAGCAAGCCTTTGGTTCACAGGCTGACCCTCATTCCACTGAGCCACACCAGCCAGGGCTGATTTAAATACTTTAAATTTTATGTTTTGTGAATTATATATCAATGATATTTTTAAGAGTACTTTTCCAGGAGCTTTTTTTAAAAAAAGATTTTATTTATTTATTTTTAGAGAGAGGGAAAGAGAAGGAGAAAGAGGAGGAGAGAACTATCAATGTGTGGTTGCTTCTTGCACGCCCCATACTGGGGACCTGGCCTGCAACTCAGGCACACACCCCGACCGGGAATCGAACTGGTGACCCTCTGGTTCACAGCCCCCTCTCAATCCACTTAGCTACACCAACCAGGGCTCAATGAAATGTTTTATGATGCAATTTCTAGTAATATTTGTATGAGGGGTTTTTTTTGTATGAGATTTTCAATACACAGAACAGGTAGAAGTGGTATTTAATTAGTATAATTTTTATAGTGTCAAATGTATTTACTTATAAAAATAGTGTTCATTTATTAAATTAACTTTAGTTATAAGTTTTGCTTTGTGTAAACATTTTGTATAAAATACATTTGAGTATGCATTTGATATTTTGTAAATAGCCAAAAGTGTTATTTCTGAACAAAGGTGTCAAACATTCAGAAAGGGATTCAGAAAATGCACTATATAACCAACAGCTTACACAATCTGTCTTTGTTAAATCTGTACATTTTGCATTATTTGCTTCAGATTTTTCTTTTAAGAAATAAAATATAACAAAACCAGTTGAAGTTCTTTGCATAAATCTCCCATCCCATTTCTTCCTCTCTTTCCTGAAGTTGGTGTTTATCACTCATGTGAATTTTTTTTACCACACATGCATACATATGTATCATTATGCAATATAAAGCAGGATTTTGTGTGCTTTTAGATTATGTAAATACTGTAACTTGCTTTCTTTTCATGCTTGTTTTTTCCTCAAAATCTATACAAAAGAACAGAATAATGAGTCCCCATGTATCCACATCCCAACTTCAGCAATGACCAGTTATGGCTTCACTAAAACCCCTTCCCACTTCCTCTAACTTCTTTGAATTATTTTAAAGCAAGACAGACATCATGAAATTTCATCTGTAAAAACTGCAATACATATCTCTAAAAGATGAAGACACTTCTTGAAAAACCAACATGTATTTTAGATCTGTTCAGGTGGTTGTACAGCTCTGCCGTCTTAACTGTAATGTAAAATTTGATTTCTTTAACCATTGGCTCACTGATGGATGTTTAGGTTCATTTCATATTTTCATCAAACACAATAATGAACACTCTTGTACCTGTCTCCTTATGTATGTCAGCAAGAGTTTGGGTATTTACCTAGAATTGGAATACCTGGGTCATAGGTAGGGGAACCATATGATTTCCCTTCATCCTGAAGAGTATCATGTTTATTTTGATTATCTTACTGCTGTGGCCAGGAATTTCAGTGCAATCCAGCATCAAGGTGGTGGGAGTGGATGTTTTTGTATCATTCTTAATTGGAATAGATTTTCTGATTTTAAGGTAATGTTTCTAATATTCCACTATCAAGTATAGCAATGATCTTAGGCTTTTAGTAGACATCCTCTTCCAGCTTTGTTTATTTGGGGTTAATTTCATCTGTAAGTAACAGAACCCCCAAATAACAGTGACTTAAGCAATATAAACACTTACTTCTCTTTGACACAGCAGTTTGGATGTAGGCAACCAGGAGCTAGTATGACATCTCTCCTACAAGGAGCCCTCAGAGACTCAGGCATCTTCCTGCTCACTGCTCCATGTCTTTCCAGCGTGGCCCTTGTCCTCATGGTCCGAGGCACACTCTGAGTTCTACACAGGATGAAGGAAGGGATGAAGCAGAGGCAAAGGATGCACACCAGCTGTATGGTAAGAAAGGCTCTGGAAATTTGTCCTTGTCCTCCTTTGCAACAGAGGCTCATGGCAAGCCTGCAAGGGAAGCTGGGAAAGTTAGTGCTTATGCTGGTGGAGCAGGAGCCCAGCCAAAATTCTATTAGCAAAAAAGGGATGAACAGATTTTGGAAAATGATAAAGCAATCACAGATTAAGAAAATGCCCTTGTGTTTGTAGTTTACTGAGAGTTTTTTAAAAACATAAATGCTATTTTTATCAATTGCTTTTTCTTTATTTATTGAGGTCATACGGGTTTTCTCCTTTAATATGGTAAGATGATGAATTACATTAATAGATTTTTCTAATATTGAACAATCTTTGTATACCTGGTATAATTCTCAAATTGGTCATAATATCCTATTTTTTAATTGCTGGATTTACTATTCTAAATGTACTTAAGATTGTTGCATTTATGACATATTCTATGCTATTAAGAGAGATTGATTTACAATTTACTTTTTTTTACTATTCTTTTTGTTTGGTATTGGGTTTAATGCTAGATCAGCCTTATAAAAGACATCAGGAAGCATTTCCTCTTTTTCTCTTCTCCAGAATATTACAAATATCACAATTTGTATTTTATGTTTCTTGAATAGTTGAAAACACTCGCTTAAAAAGCTACTTAAACCTACTTTAATAAAAATAAAGCTACTTTATTTTTGAAGACATGAAACTACCAGTTCAACTTATTGTATTTCATGATTATAGGGCTTTGAGCCTTCCTAGTTTTCCAGGCATCATTTTTGCCTCTAATTTTTGGCTACTGTAAATGATGTCACTATGAATATTCTTGTCCATGTTTTTGTGTGAACACATGTTTTCAGTTCTCCTGGCGATGCACCTGAGAGTGGAATCCCTGGGTCACAGGGCAACTCTGCGCTGTGCAGCCGAGGTCTGCACCATGTTACGGTCCCACCAGCCATGTATGAGGGCCACATCCTCGCAAACATGTGTTATTTTCCTTTCTTTTTAAATTACAGCTGTCCTGGCCCTGGCTGGCATAGCTCAGTGAATTGAGCGTGGGCTGCGAATCAAAGTGTCGTAGGTTTGATTCCCAGTCAGGGTACATGCCTGGGTTGCAGGCCACAGCCCCCAGCAACCGCACATTGATGTTTCTCTCTCTCTCTCTTTCTCCCTCCCTTCCCTCTCTAAAAATAATAAATAAATAAAATCTTTAAAAAAAACTTAAAAAAAATTACAGCTGTCCTAATGGGAGTGAAGTGGCATCTCATTGTGGTTTTGATTTGCACTCGCTTAGTGACTAATGATCCTGAGCATTTTTATGTGATTATTGTCCATTTGCATATCTTCTTTGAAGAAATGTCTTTTTAGACCCTTTGCCCATTTTTAATTGGGTTGTTGGTCTTTTTGTTGTTGAGTTTTTAGAGTTCTTTATATATTCTGAATACTAGTCCTTTATCAGAGATATGATTTGCAATTATTTTCTGTTATTTTAAATTTTTGTTTTATTTTATTTTTTTAGAGAAGGAGAGGGAGGGAGGGAGGGTGAGGGAGAGAGACAGAGAGAGAGATGCGCCCAGACCTGTTGTCCCACTTGTCTACAGATTCATTGGTTGTCTCCTGCACGTGCCCTGACTGGGCATTGAACCCGTAACTCTGGCATATAGGGATAATGCTTTAACCAACTGAGCTGCCCGGCCAGGACCCTTTGGTTATTTTTTCATTTTCTTGGTAGTATCCTTTCAAACACAGAAATTTTTAATTTTGTTGAAGTCCAATGTACATATTTTTTGTTGTTGTTGCTCATGCTTTTGATGTCATTTCTAAGATACCATTGCCAAATCCAAGTTCAGGAAGATTTATCCCTTTGTTTTCTTGTAAGAGTTTTATCATTTTAGCTCATATTTTGATACATTTTGAGTTAATTTTAACTGTTTCATTTGTTGAACCATTCTTGAATTTCTTGGATAAATCCCACTTGGTCATAGTGTATCATCTTTTTAATATGCTAATAACTGTGTTTGCTAATATCTTATTGAGACTTTTAAATTTATATTCATAAAGGATATCAGTTGCAGTTTTCTTCTCTTGTCTTTGATATCAGGGTAAAGCTGGCCTCATAGTATGAATTAGGGATGTTCAAACGCATGGATTATTTAGAAGTATGTGGTTTCATTTCCAAGTGTTTAATATTTTCCCACTATCATTTTGCTATGGATAATCTATTTAAGTCCACTATGGTTGTACTTTGTATAGTTTTTACTTCTTTTGCATTTGTAAGGTTAGTTTTCTGGCTCTGGACACAGTCCATCCTGGTGACTGTTCCGTGGGCACTTCGTTTGCCATTAGTGGGTAGAGTGTTTAAAGATGGCAGCTAGATCCGGCTGGTCGATGGTGCTGTTCAGTTCTTCAAACACCTTTCTGTTTTCTGTCGATAGTATTATTATTTACTGAGAGAGAAGAGCTATAGAGCTATAGTCTCCAACTATAATTGTGAATTTGTCTATTTCTCCTCTCATTTCTGTCAGTTTTTGTTCCATGTGTTTTGAAGCTCTATTTTTACCTACACATTTAGAATTATGTCTTCTTAGTGAATTAACTTTGTCCTTGGTAATTTTCTTTGCTGTGAAGTACACTTTGCTTATATTAATATATTCTCTCAGCTTTCTTTCAAATGTTTTCTGCATGGCATATCTTTTTCCATTATTTTACTTTTAACCTATTCATAGCATCATATTTGGAGTGAGTTTCTTGCAGACAGCACATAGTCAGGACTTGTTTTGTTTTTGTTTTCATCCTTTCTGACAATCTCTCTTAATTGATGTGTTTATGCACATTTAATGTCATTGTTGATTCATTTGGATTCAGGTCTACCTTTTATTAATTTTCTGTTTTTTTTCCCCTGTTTCTCTATTTCCCCTTTCTTGTCTTCTCTAAGATTATTTAAATGTTTTTTAGTATTTTATTTAACTGATCTGTTGTGCTTTGCCTATGTCTTTTTGTATAGTTTTTTTTTTTAGTGGTTGCCCAAGGGAACATACCCACTTAACTTTTCAAGTCTATTTAGAATCAGTGTTTTACTACTTCAAGTGGAATGTAGAAGCCACAATGCAGATCCCTTCACTTTCTCCCCATACGCTGTGGTTGTTATAGATTACATTGACATCCCCTGAAAATCTCACCAAACAACATTATATCTTTTTGCTTTCGACCATCAAACATAGTTTTTGAAACTCAAGAGAACAGTAGTGTATTGCATTTGCCCAGGTGTTTACCACCTCTGCGCTTCTCTGTCAATCCTGATATTGCTAGTTCCCCTTCATCTAAGAATGTCTCCATTTCACTTTAATTCCTGAGGAATATTCTCACTGGATATAGGATTGTAGGTTGACTATTCTCTTCTTTCCATACTTCGAAAATGTTGTTTCACTCCCTACTGACGCCCATGGTTTACAATGAGAAATCCATAATTATTTGAGTTGTTGTTCTCCTTTAATAATGTATGTTTATCCTCTGTCTTCTTTCATATTTTTTTTGTCTTTCAACAGTTTAATTAGACTATGTCTGGGTGTGAATTATTTTGTGTTTATCTTGTTTGTGGTTCACTGAGCTTATCGAATTTGTAGGCTTATATCTTTTGCCAAATTTGGAAAGTTTCCAACCATAATTTCTTCAAATATCTGTTCTCATTTTATAGATTTATTTTTATGGGAGAGAGAGAATGAAGTATGTTACTCTATCTTATCTATTATCTTATCTACAAACAGAACCTTCCATTTTGATTAATATTAATATGGCTATACCATCTTTTTTGGATTACAACTTACCTGATAAAAATTTTCCCACTCCATTACTTACAATATTTCTGTATGTTAATATTTATGAGTCTTTAGTTTTTGCTTAATTATTTAACCTGACACTTTCCTTTAACTTGTGAGTTTTTGCCTATTTACATTTATTGTGATTAATTATATGCTTGGATTGTGTTATCTTCCTTTTTCTTTATTTTATTTTTATCTATTGTTTTTCATTAGATTTATACAGTTTTCTGTTTTTTCTTCTCCTTAGCACCTGGCTCCTTACCTTGCTGGAAGTTATACATTCCATTTTGTTCCCTTTGTAGATTAGGCTTAAAACCTTATCTTGTACTTGAACTAACATTGTCTGTACTCTACAGTGTATGTCTATCCTATTGACTAATGCAAGGAACTTAGTCACCTAATGGTGTTCAGTACTTTAATTACCCGATTTTATACCCCAACTTAGTTAGCATCATTATTATTAAATTTACTCATGCTTATTCATTTTCACTTTTATTTGTATTTGTATTTTTGTTTATCATCTCTTCTTTCTTCTCACCATTTTCTCCTGGGTTAAATTATATATCATATATAGGAGATATATGTCATATGTCATATAGATAGATATAGATATATAGTCAATCCATAAAAGCCTGTTAATAGTAAACTCTCTTAGTCTTTATTAAAAAAGACCCTTTTTTTACCCTTGCTCTTTAACAATAATTTAGCTAAATAACTTCCATATTACTCTTATTTTCTCTTAGCACTTTGAAGATACTGTTCAAGAGAGTCTCTTGACTTCTAATGTTGCCATCGACAAATGTACTGGAGGCAATCTGTCCTTTCTCTCTGGTTGCCTTGGAGATCTTCTTGATGGTGTTTGGCAGTTTACTATGACATATGTAGGTGCAGATTTATTTATCTTACATGGAACCAGTACTTTTTGTTGCTGAGGATTTATATTTTTTCACAAAAACTAGAATTTTGTGGACATTATCTCTTGAATATGTCCTCTCTACCATCTGCCTATTCTTTTCCCCATGGAACTCCGCTTAGATATAGGTTGGACCTTCTCATTCTACTCACATCTCTTACTCTCCCTGTATCAGTAAGTCTTTGCAGTGTACAACTAATCCCAAAATGCAGTAGCTTTAAATAGCAACCATTTATTTAGCTCCTGATTCTGTGCATCACTGACTTGGGTGAGGCTCAGTGAGGTGGTTCTTCTGGTCTTGGCAGAGGTTGCTCATGCACATGTAGTCAGCTACGGACTGGCCTCAGCTGGATGGCACTTCCTTGCTCCACATATTCCCTCATCCTCTAGCAGGCAAGTCTGGGCTAATCCACTAAGGGCTTTAAGAAATGAATGGAAGCACACAAGGTCTCTTTGAGGCCAAAACTCAGAACCAGCCTAACTTATGCCACATTTTATTAGTCAAAGGAAGTGGCAAAGGCAACCTATATTAAAGGGGTGAAGGGGGACCCTGGCTGGTGTGGCTCAGTTGGTGGGAGAGTCATCCTGCAGCTGAAAGGCTGTGAGTTCAATTCCCAGCCAGGGCACATGCTTAGGTTACTGGTTCCATCCCCAATCTGGGCACATATGGAGGTAACCAATCAATGCTTCTCTTTTGCTTTGATGTTTTTCTCTCTCTTCCCCTCTCTCTAAAAGCAATGAAAAAATGTCCTCAGGTGAGGATTGAAAAAAGAGAGGGATATAAGGGGAAGACTCCACTTCTTGATGGCAGGAGCTGCAGCTGTAAAATCTCATGAAGGAAAATTGAATTTATAAAATTAAGAAAGTGATATTTATTATACTTCTCTATTTATGGCCTGTATAAGATAGTGGATTAGAGAATGAACTGGGACCAGAGTAGAATAATTTTGACCATTTTTGCAAGCAATCTACAATATTCCCTGTCATGGTTAATTTTATTAAACTCTGTATTTCTCTGTGAGGATATTCTCTAGTTCGCTAAATTTCTTCTCAGCTATGGGTAATTTGCTGCTTAACCATCCACTGAATTTTTAATTTAAATGACTGTATTATTCATTACTAGAAGTTCTATTTGATTTTTCTTTCATCTGCCTATTATTTTTTTATAGTGTCATTTTCCTCTCTCTCTTTTTTACTCTTTCCTGGTATCATTTTAAACATACTTATTTTACAGTCCCCACCAGATTGCTCTGGGGTGTTGAATCTTGCTGTTTGTGTTGGTCATGGTGGAGCTCTCTGCAGCGTGCTGTCCACTCATCTGCAGCAGGGCTTTGTCTGTGGGGCCTCGGTGCAGAACGTGTTCCTGAGAGGAAGTTCTGAGCTTGTCTCTGTTGAGGACCCCACAGAGATTACTAAGCCTGGGACCAGTATTTATGTTAAATTTTAGGTTTACAGGGTAAAGATGATTAAAATCTAAAATTTGTGTTACTGGCTCATGATAACACACTCCCTTGAGGAATAAAAATAAAATTCTACCAACACTAATTTCCTTCTTGTCTTTCTGTAGCTAAAGGTCTTTCCCCCCCTCTTTTTTCCTAGCACATTATTTCACTGAGGGTCTAGTGCCAGCTTTCGGTGGGGTCTCTGTTTCAGTCGGCACTCTGGGTGGGTCCGAGGTCTCACCTTCTTCGGAGACAGCCCGCCCCCGTTCCTGCCTGCGGTGCCTTTGCCTCGAGTCCCCTCCTCTCACTCAGGGCAGCTGTGGCCCTCTGATTCCCATTTCCCTTGTCACTTCTCGCTCTTGGGAATTTCCTTTTATTTGTTGGAGGGTTTCATTTATTTGTTGGTATTTTGTTGTTGTTTTAACCTAGATTGCCTTTTAACCTAGACGTACACGGGCATCAGTACAGAGTATGGTTTCCCCAAGCAGAACCTGGGACCCAGGGGTCCCCAACATCTTTCCTGTCCATTTGGCCACCCCTAATGACAGTGCTCTCTGCCCAGCTCTGGTCAGGGACCCCTTGAGAAAGCACCCCACCCCCTCCACACAGACTTTGGTTTCTAAACTGCCATTCATCGTGGGGTAGGTGGAGCAGGCAGGAGATAGGGGAGGCGGCGGGGTGGGGGGCGGTGGGTGGGGGGCTGAGACGGGGGACACCTCCGAGGAGGCGGTGACCTCGGGGGAGTCCCCTGTATAGGAAGAAGGGATTTCTGTCTCACTCTGAATCCGCCTCGGGTTTCGCACTTCCCTTCCCCAGGACAATCCCTACCTTCACCGTGAAGTGCCTTTTGCAAACACACACACGCACATGTATTTTTGGAAGAAGGGGAAAAATTCCAAGAGAACCTCTGCTAGGTTAAAAATGAAGTGAAGATTATATTAAGAATGAAAGCCGCGCGGGGCCGCTGGGGCGCAGACAGAAGGCCCTTTCATCGCGCCCGGCCGCGCGCCGCAGGCAGCTGCCAACACAAACGCGGGCGGAACAGAAGCTGCGGAGCCGCGGCGGCGCTGCCAGGCCGCGTCCCCGCCGGGGCTGGCGCCGCGCCCGTTTCCGCTCTGCTGACGCGCCCAAATCGCCGGCGGGCGGCTGGGACCCCGGAGCCGCGCGGGAAGAACGCCCGCGGGGCACGTGACTTCCAAGCCGAGCTTTTTCACCTGCGTGCCCAGAGCCCCCAGGTGGGGCCCGGAGTGTGCGGCCTCAGCACCTCTGTCCCCACCATTGCCTGCCATCTCTCGCCGAGGCTGTCCTCTACTCCTGAGATGCTCGTCCTCATCCCAGTCCCCAGAGCATCGTGGGTGCTCAGTGAGTTCAAGGCAGCCTCCTGCGTGAAGCTTGCCTGGGCCACCCCCGTTGCACTCCCACAGCCCACACCTGGGTCTTCCTAGAGGCCCCTGCTGGGCTGGAGACCCCAACATGGTCTGTGTCCCGCCTGCAGCCCCTCCCCCAGTGTGAATCTCTCTCACAACCCAAGAGTGTTTTTGGGTAAAGAAAGCCCCCCCGCGCCCCCCCCCCGCCCCGCCCCGCCCCGCCCAATGCCTGCCACCTGCCCTGGACACCCAGTGCTGGCTCCTTAAGGAAACTTCCCCTGGAAAATGGGCAGGCTAGTGGGTTGCCAAATGGGGACTCCAACTTTCCTTAGAGTTGGGAAAGCCATTCAACCCTGTAAAATGGGCACACACAAGTCATCCCTACTTCTCAGGGCTCATGGGAGGCTGAGAAAAGAGGCTGTTGAGAGGTGAAGACAGCTTGGGATCTGCAACCTGCAGGGCCTTTCTCTGCTAGACGGCACCCCGGTCACTGCCCAGACCTGCCCTCATCCCTCTCCCAGGCATTGCCTCCCACCATCTCACAGGAGGTTTAATCACTCTGTTCAGCCCAAGATTCCTTTCTCGCAGTGGGAAAGTTATATCAGTCTCCAGCCTGACCTCTGATGGTCCTTCCTTGCCAATTCTTCCTTATCACTCAGTGCAGAGGAGGGCACTAACTTCGTTGGACGATTAGAGGCTACATCCACCTTCCCGAGTGGATCAGGAATGGACAGTGACCACCCTAAGCCGATCAAAGCTTTCCATGTGAAAGCCATCAGTGACATCTGGGTGTTGGTAGCTGGAGGGGTGAGGTTAAGGGGGATTCCTTGGACCCAAGAAAGAAGCAGAGGTAAGAGAGGCAGTGGCTGAAGGGCACTAAAGAAAGAAGAAAAAAACCCAGAGAGACAGAGACTGGGAAATCATCCTGGGTGCCCAGACCAAGCTGTGGTACAGACGGAGCCACCTTTGGATTGCTCAGGACAATGGCCAATCCAGTCTCTTCCGGTGTGGGCCAGTCCAAGTTGGGTTTTTGTCTGTTGGAATTGAAAGAGTCCAACCTGATATCCTCACCATACCCCAAAAGTAAAGCCTGAGCTTTTTTGCACTTGGTGTTCATGGCATCCACAACGTGCAGCCTTCTTCCCTTTCGGCCTTGGGCCGCCTTAAGCTAATGCAGCACTTTATCACTTACAAAAGACTTACAGCCACCATCACAGGTGATCCCTCCACAACCCAGGCGTCAGATAAGGAAACCCAGCCTTCCGTGTTAAGTGCTGTATCTGAGGTCATGAAGACAAGGGATGTGGTGAAATGTAGCCAAGTCATCTGAGATCCCAGCTAGAGTCCGACTGCACCCAGTCATACTCCCACTGCCCTCCTGCACCCTCCCTCCCACCTTGGCTAGGACTGACTGCTCCTGAACCTCACACTCAGGTATCTCTGTGGCACAGTGCCATTCTGGTCCGCCCTCCTGCTCTCTGCTGACCTCAGCCCTTTGCAGCTCAGTGTGTGCCACTTCCCTCTGCCCCTGCTCCCAGCCTGCGGTCTGCATTGGTCACTTGGCATTCATGCTTTGGATGCTGCAGGCTGGGTTGCTGCACTCCCACCTCGCTCCCCTCACAGAGTCAGTGGCTCAAGGCAGGAGCCTGCCCTGTGCCAGTTTGGAGATCTCTGGAGTATTTAGGGGGAAGAAACAAAAGGATGTGATGGCTCATGAGATTTGGGAAGTGAAGGCAAGAGAGGACAGTCAAGTATGGTGCCCCCTAGGTTTGCTTTTGGCAGGGTGTTGTCACTAACCAACTTCAGGGACATGAGAAGAAGCTTAGGTTACTGAGGAGAGGGAGCCCGGGAAGGGGTGGCCTTCTGCCCCTGGGGGTACAGCACTGAAGGTCCAGAGAGGGCGGAGCTGGAGGAGGAGGTTTGGGAAGCTCTAGGTGAAGATGGAGGCTGAGGCTTTGGGAGGCAGTGAGTTTACCAGTGATGAACTCATTCATGTGGAAGAGAAGATAATCAAGAACAGAAGCTCGACATTTAAGAGACTGAAGGAAGGTGAGGGAGAGGAGGGAGAGAAGGAGGAGAAAAGGAGGAGAAGGGTCAGGAAGGATACAGACAGAGCAAGGAAAATGATTTGTGAAAGCAACACAAAAAGGATGTTGAAGAAAGAAGTATTTGTAAGTGGCCATTGATGTCAGAGTCCATGGGAAGATTTCTCTCCAGAAGGAAGGTGCTTACTGGACAGTCAGCCAAGGGGTCACTGAGCACCTAGGTCAGAGTGGTGTCCATAGAGTGGGGATGGTAATGGGCCCAGGGGCAACTGATGGAGAAAAAGCTGCGAAAGCTAGTGCAGACAACTTAGCTAAAGCCTGGCAAATGTGAGCTTAACAAAAAGGAGCAAGATGCACTGAAAACTACACAGCATCATTGAAAGAAATTAAAGAAGATCTAGATGGAAAGACATTCACGTTCATCAATAAAATTAATGTGGTTCTCCTTTTTTATTTGCAGAAATTGACAAGTTGATCTTAAAACTCATACAAAAAAAATGCAAGGAACCTAGAATAGTTAAAACAAAATGGAAAAAAAAAGAACAAAGTTGGAGCACTCACAATTCCTGATTACAAAACTTACCACAAGTCCACAGTAATCCAGACTGCATGGTAGTGGCATAAAGTTGACACACAGATTAGTGAAACAGAATTGAGAGTCCGGAAATAAGCCCATACATCTAAGGTTAACCGATTTTTGACAAGGCTGCCAAGACCATTCAGTGGGTCTTGAATGGTCTATTCCACAAATGGTGCTGGGAAGCTATAAGTGGTTGGACTCTTACTTCATGCCATATACAAAAATTAGCTCAAAATGGGCCATCAACCTAAATATAAAAGCTAAAGCTGTACAATTCTTTAAAAAAATAGGAGTAAATCTTTATGACCTTGGATTTCACAATGGTTTCTCACATATGACAGCAATAGTATATAGAAGCAATAACAAAAAAGATACAGACTTTTGGACTGCATCAAAACTTGTGTGCTTCAGTCCTGGCTGGTGTGGCTCAGTGGATTGAGTGCCAGCCTGTGAACCAAAGGGTCGCCGGTTCTATTCCTGCTCAGGGCACGTGCCTGGGTTGTGGGCCAGGTCCCCAATAGGGGACATGCAAGAGGTAACCACACATTGATGCTTCTCTCCATCTCTTCCTCCCTCCCTTCCCCTCTTTCTAAAAATAAGTAAATAAAATCTTTGAAAAAAAAACTTTCGTGCTTCAAAGGACAACATCAAGAAAGTGAAAAGGCAATTTACAGAACGGAGGAAAATTTCTGTGAATCACAAATCTGATATGGAACTAGTTCCAGAATATATAAAGAACACTTATAACTCCACAATAAAAAGCTAATGACCTAATTAAAAAAAAGGTCAAGGGATCCAACTAGATATTTCTTTAAAGACAATATATAGATGGCCAATAAGCACATGAAAAGATGCTTGACTTCAACTGTCAATAGGGATGCGGAGAAATCAGAACACTCATACATGGCTTATGGGAATGTAAACTGTTTGTAAAGCTGCTGTGGAAAACGGCATAGCAGTTCCTCAAAAAATTACACATGGAATTACCATATGACCCAGCAATCCCATTCCTAGGTATATACTCCAAGGAATTGAAAACAGGTATTCAAACAAAAATGTACATGAATGTTCATAGTTGTATTATCCATAAGAGCCAAAGACTGGAAACAAACCAAATGTCTATCAACTGATAAATGGCTAAACAAAAGGTGGTCTCCATACAATGGGATGTTATTCAGCCATAAAAAGGAATGAAGCACTGACACACGCTGCAGCATGGATGGGCATTAGGCTGAGTGAAAGCAGACACAAAAGGACAAATATTGTATGATTCTATTTATGTGAAATATCCAGAATCCACGAATCCATAGAGAGAGAGAGTAGATTAGTGGTTGTCAGAGCCTGCGGGGAGAGAAGACTGGAGAGTAGCTGCTAATGGGCATAGCATTTCTTTCAGGGGTGATCAAAATACGAGGTCTATCCAGAAGGTATCCAACCATGTAAAATGAAAACTAGAGACATTTATTGAAGAAGACACAAGATACAAGAAACATTGTACATAGGACAATGATGCCTCAGTCCCCTTCAAAGTAGACACCTTGGGACCTCACACAGTTCTCCCGATTTGCCATCAGCTGCCCCAGTGTATTTTCCTGAATCTCACTGAAGGTCTAAAATCTCTTCTCTTTCAAAGGTTATTTTAGTTTTTGGAAAAGCCAGAAGACACAGGGTGCTGATTATGGGCTGTAGCAGAGCTGAGTCACCTGAGTAATTCAGTATTTCACCAAAATACTCTGCACAAGATGTAATGCATCTATAGGTGTGCTGTCACGATGAAGTTTCCAATCACCGATTGTTTATAGCCATGGCCTTCTAAATCATTTGAATAGTTTCCAGAGAGTAATGTTTAAGCCTAACGCAAAATTTGATGCAGATTCATTGTTCTACTTGCTCAGTCATTTTGAATGTGATGGCCACACAGTACACATGCTCATTCAATGGCATCTACCACCCCCACTGACTAAGTACAGTGAAGTTGTCGTTGTTCATGCATGCGCATTCCAGTCCACTCTCCTTGGCTGCCAGGTTACATCGATGTCGTGCAAACCATTCTCATTATATTAACAATGGCTGGACTTTTCCAGACAGAACTTGTATTCTCAAATTAGTTCAGGTGATGTTTGTGCAACTTTGTGAACATGCTAAAAACAAAAGTAATTGTACTCCTTAAAAGAGTGAAATTCATGGTATGTGAATTATATCTCAATTTTCTTAAAAAGGAGAAAGAATATATGAAGATACCCTCTTGTAAAAATCATTAACTCTCCTGGAGGATAACAAGGAAATTGCCGACAGTGAGAAGGGACAAGGAACAGGGTGAGGGGCAAGGACTGGTTGAATGGATCACATTTTCAAGAAATAAGTAGACTAAATTAAAAGGGGTCTGGCTCTGGCGAAAAGGAGGAAGGAGAGACTGGGCCAGTGTGGAGGCAGAAGGGAAGAAGCCTGTCACAAACAGAGGATGGCTGGTGAACCTGATGGGCCAGGATCAGATGCACAGAAAGAGAGTGGTGCAGGCTGGGCATTTCTACCCGCAAGGACCCAGGGAGGAGGTGAGGTGGGCAGATACAGAAGAGGTAGTGGTGAAGGGCAAGGGGGCCTTACTTTGAACTCATTGGCCTTTGTTTTCTCTGGCAGAGGAGGCCAGGTCACTGAGCCTGGAGAGAGGAGTGTGTGTGTGTGTGTGTGTGTGTGTGTGTGTTTGTGCACGCGTTGGGGTTGCTTAGGAGGGAAGGGGGTGAGGTTAGGAAGGGCCTCCTCGTGGAATCAAAAAAGGAACCCGTGACGCAGGAAAGGGCTGCTGAGTAATTCTGAGGTTGGAAACGCACCTTGGTGATTTTCACATCCATTCCATGGAGCCTGAGTGAGGCTCTTTGTGTGCTGAGGGACACTGTGCCATTGATGGCTGGCAGCTATTGGCTGTGCCCACACAGGGGCCAGCCCACCTCGGTGTCTGCTTCACCTCCAAATGCCAAGTGTGGTGGGGGAAGCGGGCCTTCCAGTGTGCACAGAAGGGAGGACCCCTGTGGGCTGGGCCCCTTGCAGGGGTGTGTGTCAAGTGGGGGTGGATATGCACAGCCGTGGCCGAGAAGCATGATGGGAAGATGCCCAGGGGAGCTGGACCATGAGAAGAGGTGGCCGACACCACAGTGATCTTCAGTCCTCCCAGTCAACTCCAAGTTTTCCGACAACTATTCACAACTAAGTTTGAAACCCTCATTGCATTTCTAGCAAACTAGTTGCATCTGCTTTGGCTCCTAGGGCTCTCTTGCCCCTGAGGATCGGATTTGGCTTTCACAGCCAGCATGGACCGAGTAGCCTCATTGTTAAGGCAGAAGAGTGAGGCACACAGCACAACTCTGTCCACACGCCCTCGGCCCTGCTCTGGGTCAGCGACCGTCCTTAGAGCTGCAGCCTGCAGGCTGCCTGGGGTCCTGTGACTGGGGTGTGAGCCAGCACACATCCTGGGCCCCACCTGCCTTGATGGTCGCTGTCCCCTGCCCGCCTCCACCAGCCCGCCTCCAGCAGCACTCTCCCTGCCCTTTTTAGCAGTCCCTGCATCCCACAGCTCATACTGAGCTCACAGTCACCCTGGGTTTGTCTTTTTTCTTTTTCATCAAGGGTCCTTAAACCAGGTTTCCTTGACACAGCAACAGATGTGGACCTCATCCTAAGCTCATCCAATTCGGCATTATCTTTCTGATTGGTCCATAGGATTTCATGAGATGTGTGGACATATCTCATAAATGAGATGCTTTCATTCCTTCAACAAACTGGGGCTACTATCTATCTGACTGAGCTGGAGAATAAAGAACCAAAGTCAGGTGAAATATCGTCCACACCCTCGAGGACCTCGAAGCCTTGGGGAAGTCAGGCCAGGCCATCCAATTACTGTGGGAAAACCTGGGCCTGGGCCTCATAGAGGCAGCTTTGTCAAGGTGGTCAGGGAAGGCTGCCTGCAGGAAGTAGGGCTGAAGGTTTCCCCCCCCCCTTTCCAGTGTATACATGCATTTTAGACTACCTTATATGTGTGTTTTCTATATAAATTTAAAATGGCTTTTAAAAACATGAGAAAAATATTTTAATACCAAGCAAAGAAGAAATCTTCTGTGATTTTGTTTGCTGGACTGGAGACAGAGTTCACTCCTGTGCTCAGTGGCCCCTTTTCCATGGTTGGGGCAGCTGACAGCTAGCTGGGGACACGTGTGTGTCTTGACTCCCGGTCCCGCCACTGCAGGCCCGTGAGCCTTGGGTGCCTCATCTCAGGATCCTGTCTTCAGCTGAGCCTTGGAGAAGGGGTGGAAATGCCGCCTGAGGACAGCCCCCAAGGAGGCACAGAGGTGTGGAATGGTGTGAGCATTTAGGAACTGCAAGTGGCTCGGTGTGGCTGGAAAGCAGGGAGCCTGGCAAAGAGAATCTGGAGGGGGGCCAGGCCTTCTGTGCTAAATTAGGGAGTTTGAACTTTATCTCAAAGGCTACTGGGAGCCATGGAAGCCAGGGCAGGACAGGGCCAGTGGCTGGAGGAGGGCTGATGGAGCCCAGGCTGTGGGGGGAGGCTGGCTGGGAGGGTGTGGCAGTGACCAAGGGGAGGGGTCCTTAGTGTCTGATCCAGGCAGGGAAGAGAGAGAAAGAGTTGAGGGAGAGTGCAACACAGAGGGTATTCAGGAGGCAAACCCCTCAGCCTTGTGACTGAGGGGGTGAGGCTGAGTGGGAGGAGGGAGGACAGCTCAGAGGCCTGGGCAGGGGGACAGGAGCAGCTGCAGCTTGAGGGCAGTGGCTTGCACTCTCAGTGGAAGGTATTGGGGACACTGATTGTGTGGGAGTCTCACAGGCTCCATAGGAGTCCTTCCAAACCGAACTGAACCAAAGCAACGCAAATGAGTTTGGCAAGCCTATTCTTCAAGAACAGATGACTCCTTCATATCCTCGTCTACTTTTATCCACCTCACAATTTACCTCAAAATGCTTTTAGAAACCAATGTGAGACTCTGCACCAGGAATTCGGGTTCAGCTTCAGCTAGCATGCAGTGACCCCTATCACCTGGCACAAGCGCCCAGTTGGGTCACTGCAGGGGTGCCCAGCATCTCGGCAGCAGTAAGTTTGGGGCCCTCTCTGGGCCATGTAGCCTCTTTTAAAGTAGCCATTTGTCTAGAGCCTGTCTCCTGGTGCTGTTCTTGTTTCCTGGGATTTCTCAAAGAGCAGCCACAAAGCCACACTCACCTGCCAGCTCCTTTCCCTTTGTGGGTGAGTTTTCTGGGTCTGGACATTCCTCCTTCCTAGAAGGGCGTTTCTACCTTGATTTGAGGAGTGAGGGCTAGCTCAGCAGGAGGGAGCTGGGAAAAGAGAGCAGGATGGGGAAAATAAAGATGTCTCTCCTCACCTGCACTTTTAGTTTGATGGATTGTGAATTAAGAATATCGCACTTATCCAAAGAAACCATTTCTTGGTTTATTACACTATTTACATCATGTTATATTACTATCAGCTGGCATTTCTCTATCTAGAATGTTTGCCTCCTAGGCCAAAAACATGAGTGTGCAAACACACACGGGTGTTTTGCTTACCCTGTGCTTTACACTAAGTCCAACTGCTCACCATTATTATGTCACTATCACGACTGAGTTGACCAAAGCGACAGAGAGCTCAGGAGAGAGAAAGAGCCAGGGAAAAAGCACGGCCTTTCTCTGCAGCCAGCCCGGCTCCTGAGCCTGACGGAATAGGAGTCTCTAGAGCTCGTTTTGCTGGGCAGAAGAGCCTTCAGGAGGCCCCAAGGCTGACAGCAGGGTCTGGTTCCTCAGCCCAACACACACAGCCTTCTGGAATCTGGTCCCCTCTGCCCACAGGCCCTCCACATGAAAAGACTTTTCTCAAACACACAGGCAGGGCCGTGCTCCAGGCCTCTGCTCCCTGCACTCTCTCCCCACCTGCAGGAGATCCTTCAGGCTCCCACGTTACAACTCTGCTCAGTCACCTCCCTGCAAAGCCTCTCCAGCCCCTCCCGGGTCTGTGCTTGTGACTGACTACACTTGCTGCCTTCTCCTTCCCTTTGAGTGCCAGGGCCTGACTCTCAGAGCCAAGTCCCAACACCTAGCACAGCTCTTCACTGAGGGACTACACTGAGCAAGTGGACAGAGAACGAACTCGCAAGCCCAGGTCACTTGCCCTGGCACAGGTGAGCCACAGTTGCTGTGGGGCCACCTGGCTTGCCCAGAATCATAAAGTGGGTTATGTCGCCACCTATTGCTCAGATTGCTCAGCAAAAGCCAGCCAGGGCCTTCTGGCCTTTGTGGGGAGGGAAAAGCTCAAATCATCTTAAAGACAGTGGCTGGGCTTAGGTGGAGAGGGGAGAGGCCATTGATGACTTAGTGGAAAGGGCCATGTCCCCGGCAGAAGATCAGGTGGTAAGTTCTCAGTGCTAGTGGTAGATTCCAGGGAGGGGAGGGTGGGAGTAAGAAAACCGAGGCTCGCAGAGGAGAGGCTGAGCACCAGGCTGTGTGGTGAGGATGACAAGCCCTTTGGAGAGCCAGAGGCCCCATCCAAACTAGTCCTGGCTCTTGTCAGAGAGCCAGGTGGCTCTGCGTCAGTTTCTTCACCCCGATAAGCCAACCTTTTCCTTCTTCGGTAAGGCAGGTGCTACCATTCGCCTCACAGAGTTGTCAGGGGAGTGACTGAAGCAGTGCTGGGAGGGACCAGGCAGGCCACATAGACTGCAGCTGACATTCCCATGACACCACGCTGCCTGGGATGCCAGAGGGAGGTGGCCTCATGGTGCCTCATGACACACATTTTGCAAAAATGCACCCAAGACAAAGACATACACGAAACACACTAACGTGGTTGCCCATGGGAGAGGACATGGGGGTCCAAGGGAGCGAGTTAACGGGAGGGCCTTGTACAGATTGGTGGTGGGGATGCACCACGGCTGGGAGCGCATTAATGCTAGTCTCTGCAGCGCAGCTCCCCTGCAGAGGCTAGGTGACATCATCGTCTAAGATAGAACCTGGACGCTGAGCGCACCGATGTGCTACACTCGACAGGGGCTGCTCCCCGCAAGCGCAGCAGGTGGGGGGTAATAAAGGAGGTTAGAAAGGGAGAATCAACGCCCGAGCCCATGTAGGGTGAAAAGTGGTTTACTGAAAGCAAACTGTCTGATGTGGCTTGATGAGGTCAGTGCCACCCGAGAACCACCGTAGTTGCCACATGCTGCCCTGTTGAGTGGGGAGCCTTTCCAGAAAATCTTTTTTGGAGATCCTCAGGAAGCTGGAATTTCCTTGTTCTTCAGGAGCCACATGTCTCCCTGGCAGGAGAAGACACCACTGTCCCACCTAGACACGTGTGTGGTGGGTTGGGGCATCCAGTGGTCTTGCCTAAAGTGTCCCTCATACATGCTGCCCGCCACACTCCTGCAGGCCCCTCTGGCTTCTCCAATTCATCCTGATGGTTTACACGGCAGCCAGTTACTTTTCCAAGTTTTAAGCTGTACCAGTAACACACAGATACATCTTAAACATCGTATGGAAGCCCTCAGAACGAAACACAGAAGTTGCCTTTGTCTCCCTTGCGGCACTCACCAGAAGCAGCCACAGTTAAGTTCGGAGTCCTTTCTTCCAGTCCTTTCTTCCAGTCCTTTCTCAATTCATACACACTGGTGCACTCAGCTTCCATGTGTCATTCATTCTCCAGGTTCCAGCTTAGACTTTAAAGTCACCACGTGTCCCCAGGATAGCTGCACGGTGCTTTCTCTCGCCACTCCCCTTCGAAGAACTCACAGTTGTCTCCAGCTGTGCCACGCCGTCAACAGTGGCGAGACGCTTTCAGTTCCCAAGTGTAAGCGGTTTTGAAGGACAGAGTCCTACAAATGGGATTGCTAGGTTGAAGAGTGTATGTTCTTAAACTTTTAATACTTTCAAACTGCCTTCCCAAAACTTTTACCCCAGAGGGATCCTTTAGAAACACCAATCTCATCACATTCCTCTGCTTAAGTTCCATCAATGACTCTTCTCCAAGATGAGGCCTGGAAAAGAGGCCAAACAGAGGCTGGGCAGTGACGGGTCAGCTCCCGCCACTGCTGGAGGCACGGCTGGGGAGACGCGTCAAGGCCAGAACTGAGACGGAGGAGGTCGGTGAAGGCTAAGGAGTGAAGACACCAGAGTGCCACAGAAGGACGCACGGCTGGCCCTTATACTGCTTTGGCTATACAGCCACGTCAGAGGCTGAGGAAGGAAGACAGACAGCCGTTGGGTGAATAGCCTTGGCAGCTGCTGGAACAGGGCATGGCAGAGCCGACCAGGTGGAGTGTGGGGTAAGGAGATGGTTCTGATCTGGGTCCTCCTGAGGCTAGAGGGACTTGAGAGATGTCTGACCCTAGGTGAATCCTAGCCGTGGTTATGTGGTCTGAAGGTGACCATCTGGGAACCATCAGTCAGGGTCTCACACCTCTAAAGAAAACCACTCTTCCGAGGCTGTCATTCCAGCAACGTGAGGGGAAGGGAGCACCAGGAAGGGCAGGAGTCTCCTGGGCAGGCCTCTTCGTACCCTGGTGCTGGGCAGCACCGCCCTGACCCTCCCTCCCCAGGAAGACAGGCAGCGCCCAGCCTGCTCCAGAAGGACTTGGTTTCCACCCTCCAAGCAGATCCTGTCGGAAAGTGAGGCACTGAAAAGGGAGGCCCAGGCCAGGTTCCTCCCAGGTCAGGGGGCACCCCCAGCCTCCCGGCAAAGCCCGAGGTCTGGCTGGGTCTCACTTGTCTATACCTCAGCCACTGATTGTCTAAATTACAGAAGAAACGCTCTGAAGTGTTTTTTGAAGGGTGAGGTGTAGGACGGGTGGCAATGAGAAGAGTGAAACCAAGGGTGGTCCAAGGGGAGGAGGAAATCCAAGAGTGTGGAAGGTTAGACATTCAGGGGAGACAGTGTCCCCGGGTGGAGGAAGCTTCAAAGTAGAAAAGCATCAAGTACAGTCAAGTCAGAGACACACTCACTGGATTAGACCACCAAGGGGGTTGGGGTGAGACTGTGCAAAGGCAGTGAGAGAGTGGAGAGAGCCAGTGTAGGCAACGCCCTTGAAGGATGTTGGCCGGGAAGGGAAGACAAGGGTCAGGGAGGGTAAAGAGGGAGGACATGGCACTGATGAAAGGATCCGAGGGCAGCGTGGGTGTTGTGGGAGAGAGTGGGCAGTTCACCTGCTGATGGGAACACACGATGGGAGTGGATGGCAGGGGTGGAAGCAGAGCCGAGGAGGCTGTGCAGGCTGGCCCAGGGCAAGGGCATGCAGCAGAGGGGAGGCACAGAGGCCGCCCTGCCAGGAGTCAGGCCGAAGCCCTGGGGTGCACAAGTGCAGGAAGACTGACTGGCACCAAGGTTTCCAATTAACTGTCTTGAAACAGCTCCCCACAGAAGGCAGCTGGTTTCAAGGGAACCTAAATTCAAATGCACAAGTATTTTATTATTAGGTAAATAGAAAAGAAATACTCTGGCTCTAAAAAGCCACGCAATAACCCCTCTTGCTGACCCGACTGGTCTAATGAATAGCTGTCCCTCACCCCACCTACTGACTTTACAAGTTTAGTTGAATTCACACAATTAAATGTATACTGGATCTTGCAAGGACAAGGAAGTATTTTATTTATTTACAACAAAAACATTTGTAACATAATTCTCCCTCTTCAAAACAGAGAGCCCTATAAAATGCACACAGCGATCTCTATTTGTATTTACCCAGGGCCATTAAGCAGTTGGAAGGAGGGTTGGGACTGGGAGAAAAGCCAAGGACTAATTCCATTAAAGAAAAAAAAAAGAAAAACTGCCTTAAAAGGAATAGCATTTTTCTACTTGTCAGTAGAGACACTTCCCCCTACTACGTGTATGAAAATGTGAAACAGAAAACAGCACCTGTGAAAACACAGTTCAGCAGCGTCAGAGATGAGGCAATGCCCAGAGCTGTGGAATCCCAGCCTCTCTTCCAAGCAGGCCACTGTGACACAGGGCGCCCAGGGAGCTCTTTCTCCCCCCAACTCCCACCAGTACCAAGGGAGAACTCCAGCAGCCTCACTTCTCTTGCTTGCAGTTAGTTGAAGAATCTAGGAAACACACACAGTAGTTAGAAACACAATGGGACTCAGTCCTCCCAGAGCAGAGCAATTGCAATCTGAAGGTGCAGCCCGAGGACACAGGCAAGCATTACAGGGGGCCAAAGGCAGTCTGAGTTCTGCAGTGACAACACTAGAAGGGAACTGGGGACAGATGCCATCACTGTACAGCCCCTACTGGATGGGTTCTGGGAAATCATCACCAATTAATATGGTGGCTTTGAAACTTCAAATCAAAAAACAGTTTCAACTGCAAGAACAGTTGCAGAAAGAACAGAAAAGACCCTACAATTATGCACTTTGACTTCATTTTTCAGATGAGACCCTGAAATAAGTGACTAATTTTTAAAAATATTTTATTCATTTATTTTTAGAGGGAGAAAGAGAGAAACATCAATGTGTGGTTGCCTCTTGCATGCCTCCTACTGGGGACCTGGCCCACAACACAGGTATGTGCCCTGACTGGGAATCGAACCAGCGATCCTTTGCTTCACAGGCCAGCACTCAACCCACTGAGCCACACCAACCAGAGCAGTGACTAACTTCTGAATGCAGACAGAGCTTTATTTATTAGTCTTTCTCAACTGTTCCACAGGAAGACTTGACTTCCTTAACCATTTAAATATGAAAAACACCCCCAAAGAGCCAAACATGTAAGCAGCTGCTTTTCAGTGGGCTACTACAAACAGCTGTGACAAATACTGGGGCAGCACAAGCCACTCAGGATGTAACCAGGTGGGAAGACTGGACAAACCTGTCACGGGCGGCTCCATGCACAACTGGCATCTTACCACACAGACAGACAACACGCCCATGCTGACGGCAGAGAGTGTGGTAGTTTATCTAAAGTCTTCTAGGCCCCGCTACGTCCTGTTTTGTGATTCTCGGTGAGTTGCACGTCCTGTTTCCTCATCTAGAAAATGTGTGCATGTCCTTCACGGTGCTGTTACAAGACCAGTGTGACTGTTATTTGAGGAGGGTACATCATGGAAGCTTTGTAAGGACCTCTTGGTAGTTCTGCAGCTACTGCCTGCTTACCACTCCTCTTGCCCAGTTCCTCTGGCGCCCGGTGCTGGGCAGAGCACCAGGTAAAATGCCGACACGCAAAGGGTGCTGGCTGGCTGGGCCTCCCCAGCACTGGTGGACTGGTGTGGGCAGTGGTCTGGGCCATCCCAGGGGCTTGGGGTCTAAGCAGGAATACTTCCTTCATCCCCTTCCTGCAGAACAGCTCCTGGGGTAAGGGAGGAACTTGCCCTGTGACATTCCCTGCTCCCCACCCACTGGGCAGCGGCAGTAGCAGGTGGGCACAGGCACCGTGCAGGGCGGGCAATGCTTCCTCCTCAAGTCATCCATCGCGCTTCCCATTTAAATCTAGTGTGAAGAATGCTTTCTCGTGTGCCTCTAAATACAATGGTACTCTGCTGAGGAAGCCTTTGTGGGCTGGCCTTTATAACAAATTATAAAAAAATCCGGCACTAGTGAAATTCATCTTACAAATCTTAAAGTCACTACCCATATGGAACTCTTTTTAGTGGGAAAAAGAGATGAATATACAAAAAAAAAACATGTTACGAAGAAAAACAAATCAGCTATGGGGACACGGAATGACATAGATTTGTTTCAAGTAAAGTAGCTGGGAAGAACCTCTCTGAGGAGAAGACACCTCAGTAGACTGAGCTCTGCGAAAGATCAGAAGGGCTTACCAGGCTACAGAAATATTGAGGCAAGGGCTAAGTCAGGAACATGGCCAGAGTGTGTGAGAGACTGCATGGAAACCAGCGTGGCTGAGGGGACCAGGAAGAAAGGTATGAAATGACACTGGAGCAACAGCAAGGGGTCAAATCACACAGGGCCACCGAGGCATCAAGAAAGAGCTTAGGTTATACTCAAGAGTGCAATGGAAGCCACTGGAGATTCTCAACAGAGAAATGACTTAAAAAAAGATTTTATTTATTTTTAGAGAGAGGGGAAGGGAGGGAAAAAAGAGAGGGAGAGAAACATCAATGTGTGGTTGCCTCTCACACATCCCCTACTGGGGACCTGGCCTGCAATCCAGGCATGTGCCCTGACTGGGAATCGAACCAGTGACCCTGTGGTTCACAGGCCGACACTTAATCCACTGAGCCACACCAGCCAGGGCAAGAAATGACTTTTTAAAACAAGATTTTTTTCTGGCTGCTTTGTGAACAAGAGGCTACAGGGGCATAAAAACAGTGGCAGTGAAAGCAGCCCCTTTAACCCGGGCAGGTTCATGGACTGCTCTGCCCAAAACTCTAAGTCATGATGCTGTGCCAGCTTCCCAGTCCAGGCTTTTGGAAGCTGGCACCTCACTTCCATTTGTTTACAAACCCAAGTTGCCACGTAAGTTCAACTATTCTAAGACCTCCACACTAGAGAGGCCATGCGTAGGCTCCAGTAGACAGTCTGTTCATGTGCCTGACTAGAATGAGGGCCACCCAGACACTGAAGTGGGAAGTGTTTCCTGTGTTCTGTTGGGCATCTGAAAGAGAAGGGGATGCGGGCACAACCACACAGAATGTGTGAGGGTAGAAATGTCAGAGACACCTTCCTGGCCAAACCCAAGCAAACCCATGGAGAAACAATGTGCTGGCAATCACTTCACGCTGACCTCTGATGCAGTCATACTGAGAAATGTCCAGCCTTGGGGCCAAAACCAATCTGATGTTCCCTCTGCTCCCTTGCAACCGCTGTCCAACATGAGTTCCAACAGGACTTGCAATGTCCAGGTGCAGAACCTACTGTGAACCGAGTCAGAGCTCAAGCCACAGAGTCCTGTTGTGGAAGGTGTGGAATAACCATGCTACTACTGATGGGATTCAATATTCTTCTACTCATGACAACTTTTTGTACACAAACATGCAATACTCATTCTATCATTGAAGTGAAGAATGAATTGATTTACCCTATATAAATTTTTAACCTTTGACTTCTGGCCAAGATGGAGGCATAGGTGGACGCACTGTGCCTCCTCGCACAACCAAGATAGGGACAGCAACAATTTAGAAACAGAATAACAACCAGAACTGACAGAAAATTGGTCTGAATGGAAGTCGGACAACCAGGAAGTTGAAATAGATCTGCTTATCCAGACCGGTAGGAGGGGTGGAGTTGGGCAGCCGGCATGGGTCTTGGCGAGGAGAGCAGAGTGTGTTGGGACCGGGTGCATAAGGCATCCGGGGCACGCAAGACCACAGCAGGTGGATCCTGAGTGCACAAGAGGCAGCTGGCAGACCCCGGCTGAGGGGTGGCCAGACCCAGTGAGGAGGCGAGTGTGAAGCAAAGCACTGCGTGCAACCCAGGATCACAGCGCTGGGAAATAGAGCCTCAGGGCACTGATTGAGGAAACCTGTGGGAGTTGAGGCGCACGGAGACACCCAGCCTCACAGGAGAGGTCCTTGGAGGGTCCCACAGCATGCACAAGCCCACCCACATATTGATTAATAGCATAATCAATAAAATATGTTAAAAAAATTTTTTAGCCCTGGCTGGTGTGGCTCAGTGGATTGAGCCCCAACCTGCAAACCAAAAGGTCGAGGGTTCAACTCCCAGTCAGGGCACATGCCTGGCTTGTGGGCCAATGTTTCTCTCCCTCTTTCTCCCTCCCTTCCCTTCTCTCTAAAAATAAATAAAATCTTTTAAAAAAATTTTTTTTAACCTTTGTTCAGGGTATAATATGTGTTAAGTCAGTAAACAGAAGATTTCAACATAAATGTTTAGACATTTGAATAAAAGTTAGATCCCTATTTCAAATTAAGGATGTAAATAAACTGCTGAGAGCTTAAAAATCTAAACATAAAAACATAAAACTATAAAAGTACCAGAAGGAAACAAGGCACTGTGGTCAGCTAGGGAGGAGAAATGCAAATCGCTGGGTGGCCCTTCCCCCCAGCGGGATGGCTGTGCTCTGGCCCCCTTGGCCCCTCTCCACCAAGCTCTTGGGCTCCCCTTCTTTGCTCTCTTCCCAAGTCCAAAAGTCCCCCCAAACTCTTCCCCCTCAAGCATCAAGCAACCTGAGGAAAACAAAAAATCACTGCTAACCTATGATGAAGAACAAATTTGGTTCCCTTTTGCCTCAAATTTTCCTACTCGGTTTAAAGGTCTTTCATTACAAAATGTGCCATCAACACATTTCCTTAGGGAAGGAACTGTGCTTTTGTGTAAGAGGAACTCTGCCGCTCTCCCGAAGCACCCAATTAAAGATGCATACTCTTTCTATTCCTGCCTCATCAAAGAGTCAGTATTGTCAACTGGAATGCTGGGTCAAGGGTTAAAAATAAAAGCTTATCTTTCTGACAGGAAGGCATCTAATAACAATCATTCTTCATGAAAGTCTTTAGTAAGAAAATTTCCTTAACATGATAAAAATGAATTTATCTCCATCAAAAGTCAGCATCACACTTAACAGTGTGACAGTGGCAGTTCCTGTACCGCCATCAAAGGCACAGGTGCTCAGTCATCACCACTATTTGACATGTGATCACACGGGCTCTGAGTAAATTGCGAGAGATTAAATGATGGGAGGAGGAGGTAAATTTCCCATTACTTGTACATGATAACCACTGTGTCTGTCCAGGGAAGCAACTGACATAACCAATGTACTTTACTAATGTAACCTCACTGACACAACTATCAGAAACTAAAACATTCAGAAAGGTGCTCTGTCATAGAGAAACAACCAGCGATTCACAGAAAGAACACCTGACTCTGTAAGGGTGTGAAAGATGACCGATCAGGGACACGGTAATTCTAGTAATGAGATTCTGTTTCAGATACACTGAACAGGCAAAGACTGAAACGTCTAACAGTACAATGATGGCAAAGCAGAGAATGAGATCTCTGACACTAGCAAAGGAGATGTAAATCGGTACAGCCACTTCAGAGATCAATTTGGCAACACCTACTTCAGTTATATACATATCACCACTCAGTGACATGACATTTAAGTAAAATCACAGAAAATTCAGGTGTGGCAGTAACAACTATATCACCTCCTATCTCTACATCACTGTTAAGGATGCATATTATGATGCCCTCCTAGGATGGACTGCTACTCAATCATTTTTTAAAAATGAGGTAGTTCTTTGTGTACTGACTTAGAAAATACCCCAGATATATTAAAACATAGTACAAAATACATAATTTCATTTATGGGTAACATGACATATACACTCACATTCTCAAATATTCATCAAAAAAACCTTTTAGGAAGGACACACATGAAATGTTAACAGTGGCTGTCACCTCAGGAAGTGGGCTTGGGGACTGGGAGCGTTCACTTTTACCTTGCTTGGTTGAAGCATAAGTGTGTAGCATTTTACTTTTTAAAAAATCTTGCACATAGCAATTTCATAGTTTAAACTGAAAGACTGACGCAGAGTTGCAGGGAGAGGGAGAGGACGCAGGGCAGCAGAGCGCTGACGACGACGGTCAAAGATGGGTAATGAGTACAAGGGCGGACCGTCACGCTGTCCTGCCGTGGGGCTGGTTTAGAAAGGCTCGCATTAAAAGTTTAGTAATAGCCAAGTGAGAAAAGAAAAACTGTTTCAATCTAGTCTGTGTCCCACAAAATGACTTTAGAAATAAACCCTGTTAACATTCACTCAGCTGCCTTCCCAGGAAGGCAGATGGGCAGAGATAACCTCCAAGATCAGACACTGGAATTTTATAAGGTTCAGTTAGTTGAACTTTCAAACTGAAACTAATAAAAAATAATACATTAGCGTAGGTGAAAATGTATCAAAATAGAAAAGGTTTGCACTTCATTTTGAAAATCCAACAGTCTTAGCACACTGAAGTGCAAAGACAGGGGAAAGAAAGCTGTCATGCTTTCACAGCTCATGGAAAGATAAGCCCGAGACCTACAAAGACAAAAGCAGTCAGACTTAGGCAGGGAACACAGACAAAGGTCCGACAGGGCAGATGCCAGCTGAATATATTAATACTAAACAAGCTGCTTCCAATGAGAGCAAACCCTGGCCTGGGGAAAAGGCACAGTCAATGTGAAATTGAAACTCAAGCAATGATATGATCAATGTCTGCAATAATGAGCAGTAATCAAAGAAGAGTGTGAAAATGTAACAGAGAAGACAGAGAAGTGATGTAATCCTGGAACCATGAGCCGGAGGCAGCAGAGCTCAGGATGTTTATGTTGGAAATCCGAGGACAAAGAACTGAGAATCAGGGCAGGGTAAGCAGAGTTCCCACGGCATCGTGTACCAGCCCTGCCTGGCCTCGCAGCCCCATCCTACAGCCCCTTCCTCCAGTCCTGCCACAGTGAACCCGAGCGAATTCTCAGATCTGTTCCAGGAATAGTGGGTTTTAACCTTTTACGGTCATACAGCCCTTTGGAGTAACTCACAAATATTGTACATGAAAGCAGAGATTCATAGACCCTTCCCAAAGCATTTAACTGGTTCCCTTTCTCAAAATGCATTATTCAAACAGAAGAACCTAGTCTGAGTATCTCTCATAATTCCAACTGAGGGAGAAGAATTCTAGGAGCCCTAGCCCATTTGCACTCTATGATGTGACGTTCTGGCCACCCACCAGTCAGCTGGGTCCTCTGTCTGATCTGGTCCTCCATCCTGTTCCTCCCACTCCTGCCAGGCTGCTGTTCGAAGCTGACTCTCACTCGCGAGTCTCTCCCTTCACCTGCCTCTTTCCAGCTAGGCCCTGGTTCTCTGGTGGCCTGCTCCACACTGACTTAACCTCCCTGTGCTTCGCCTCTCTACCTCCTCTCACTGTTGGCATGTGTCAGGCATTACATGGTAGTGTTCCCTACGTGCTGGGGACATACATCAAGCTCTCTGAGTGGTCCCTGAAACTACCTCTTTCTAGGCTGAAAGTAAACAGAGCACGGCGGGCCACCACCCCTACTAGCGGGTAGGCAGGACCCACAGCACAGCCTTTCTGCACTTCCGCTGATGACAACTGTCAACTTATGTAGTTGCCACAGTGCCACAGCCAAGGCAGCAGGAAATGCATATAGTCGAAGAGGGGTTAAAAGTGCCCCCCACCTGCCACCCTATTTCAAAGCGAGGTTTACATTATTTAATATGTTTCTAGTTACATCCAACCATGCCTTTTCTTCTGATAAAAACACCTTGATAAAGTAGCCTGCATTATTTTGGTCCACACATTAGCTATGTCTGTATCACTCGAGAGTTGATTAGAAACATAAATTCTTAGGCCGCCGCTGAATCGGAATTTCTGGGGAGAGACGGTGGAAGCTGTGTTCTAACAAGCCCTCCCGGGGGTTCTGATGAGGCTGAGACTCCAGCAGCACTGCCTTACGCTCCCTGTTTCTGACTTCCTGCTCACTGCTCACCCAGGGCAGTCTTGTCTCTGTTCCCACTGTTCTACTGTTGTCAACAGGTCACCATGAGATGCATGTTAGCAAGTTCAATGAGTATTATTCAGACCTCATCTTTCAAATCCCTGGTACAGCTAGATTCAACACTGCTGGTTATCTTTGAAATTTGACCCTGTAGAGGTTCTTTACTTCTTCTCGTGTCAGAGACCCCACTCGGGAAGCTGATGGCAGCCATGAAATCTGTATATACACACACCTCTTCAGGGGTTCCAGGATACCTGATACCCACCATGAACTCCCAGTTAAACCCCCTATTCCACCTTTCTGGTTTTCATAGCGGCTCATTCTCCTGGTTCTTGACCTCTTTCTACAGTTCCATGTTGGCGTTCCCATGGTCCCCGCGCCTCCCCGCCCCCGCCTACTGTCTTCCTCTTTCTGCGCCTCCTCCTGGGTGACTTCACTCACATCCCTGGATGCCACTGCCCTCCATATACTCATGGCTGCTACATGATCTCCAAACGGGCCTGTTCTCCGACCCTCAGACTCATATCTAACTGTCCGCTAGTCACTTCCACTTAGATGTCCTGTAGGCATCTGAAATTCTCAAGCCCAAAACTTAAAATACCTGCCCCAAACCTCTGTCAGTTGGAAATACCTCCATGGACGCAGCTATCAAATCTAGAAATCTGGGGATTATTCTCGATTCTTTTCCCCATCCCAATCCCAAATTGCACGGTCCTGCCATCTCAAACAGTCCCTGAGTTTTCCCCTCCTTTCCCCTTGCCCCACACCTGTGTTCAGCTCTCATCTATTGGATGTGATGGTCTCCTGGTTCCAGTCCTTTCCCTTTTTACCCAATTATTTTTCCAGTCACCAGAAGGCATTTTATGAGAGAGAAAATATTCCATAGAGGGTTGTTATGATTATCTTATTTGGAACAGAAAGGGTAAGTGGAGAACATTTAAAATGTATGGTTCTGAGTACTCTCTAATTAAAGAGATGTTTATGATAGAATGATGGACCCACCCAGGGTTGGTCATGTTGTAATTCCTGGAACCTGTGACTATGTTACCACACAGGGCAAGAGAGACTTTGTGATTAAACTAAGGATCTTGAGATGGTAGGTTATCCTGCATTATTTAGGTGGGCCCAATGCACTCAGAAGGGTCTTTATAAGAGGAAGGCAGGAGGGTCAGAGAAAGGGAAAAATGATGTCAGGAGCACACGGAAGGGAGGAATTGAGAAATACTGGAGGCAGGAGAGCAGAGGGGAATCTGAAGATGCTATCTGCTGGCTTTAAAAATGGAGGAAGGAAGGGGCCACTAGCCACAGAATGCAAGCAACCTCTCGGGCTATTTATTACTGCAGCAATAGGACTGGTACAAAGGGGTTTGCTTACATTCACACCTATTGATTCAGCTCACCCATATGTCAGGACATCAAAAAGAATTACAAAACAAAGGCCTGCATCTGTCTCTCACAGCCTTTTCTGTTCAAACCGGGACAAAGACCACTGTAGGTGCTGTCACAGTAACAGGGAAGATCAGTCACCCCTGTGAACACACACCTGCCCTCTGTGCCAGAGATAATTTCTGCTCACACCTATTTGCTCCCTTTGCCTAAGAGATCTGAAAACCTTCCTCTGGGTTCTTGAAACTTTTAGGCTCATCACAGCTCATTTCAGCTTCATCCTAGGTCTACAAACTCTCTGGCAGAACCATAATGAGCAGTCAGGAAGATCTGGCTAAGACTCCTTATCTTTTCCCTCGTGTGCCTCAAGGCACTAAGGCACTCACCTGCTGTTAATTACTCATTGCTCAGGCTTGCTTTCTTCACCATTTGCCTGTTCCCTATTTACCTAAATCATTGTCTGGGATTACATATGCTTGGAGGCAGGGTTTATGAGCCTAATTATCAACCCAAGAAATTAAAAGCAGACTAAGAAAACATCTATGGAACTTAGGAAAATGCACAGCAACCTGAAAGATCTGGTCATTTTATCCTAGGGATGATGAAATGGAAGCCCAGAGGGGTTAAATGACTTGGTTAAAGTCACAGCTAGAGAGCTAAGACCGGGAAGACAAATTTCCCATATTTCAACCCTTTAATAAATGGTAAAAAGCACTTCAATAATCACTGATTTTGAAACTTAGAGAAAGGAACCTAGTTATGTCCTGAAATTTAATTATGTAGGCCCTCACTGACAGCTCACCCACAAAGAACACAGAATCCACCAACATAAACCTTTGTAGGAAGCAGGTCTGAAGCTCACTGTGGCTGCCAAGTGAGAATGCAGGGAGAGGAGAATGGGCCAAAGAAACTCTACCAGGGGAAATGCTTTCCTAGGAAGGGGTATGATGAAAAAATGCCAACCGAAAGTACAGTTATTTATAGTCACACAACAAAGGGATGACTTCAATGACACCTCCTGAGCTGGGAGAAAAGGCATTTCACAAATATCCAGATCAAGAGACTGTTCCAAAAGTTTGCCTGGAAAACAACATGGCCTTCATCTGACAACGAGAGAATGTCTGCCTGGCCTACTTACCCTTGAGAAAATACACCACCATTTTGAGGCTGAAAAAAAAAAGTGAAGATGCAAGGAAAGAAAATCAGAAGAATAATATAAAAATGAAAAGATACAATTAAGTTATTTGTGTAGGACTCAGATGAGTCTAACTGGAGGCATAAAATATCTTTATAGAGTCAATAGCCAATCTAAGAGTTTCTTCTTTATCTCTTTGGGAAGAATAGGATCAAACAGATTCTACATCTAGGTCCAGTCACATACAATGAGAGATGATGATCTGCTTCCCTCGAGTTTCCTGGCAACTGACCAGCTGGGCGCTGAAACAGGAAGGCTGTTTGGAACACAGGAACTCCTGACCCCAGAGGACACCTCCAGGCTCGGTACTGGCACCATCCTCTGCGGGGCTGCTGCTGCAGCGTTCACCTCGGGCCAACTCTTTGAACCAGGGCTAAACCCCTGAATCTCAACTATAGGAGTGTGCGCTCCACAGCCTGGCCTTTACTCCCCCTCAGCCTCCTGGGAGCTGTTTTGACTTCCCAGAAAACATTTTTTAAAAGTCTGTTAAGATACTCTTTCCTGAGGTTGGCCAAGCAATATGGCTCAATCCTCTTAATGTTATATAGCCCAAAGGCTTCAGCTTCTCTTACGCTGGAAAGCAGAGAAGAGAGAGTAAATTCTAAACTATCCGAGAGAGGGATAAAAACCCATGGCCACCCAAGGGGTAACACTCTGAAGACAGTAGATGAACATATTTAAAGCTGCAGATATCAGCTGGAGTTTAAATTTCAAACCAAATGAAAATGGTCAGTTGTTTACACAATGGCATAAACACCTCCACAGTAAAAGGGTCTAATTCTCTGAGCTTTTATTCCGTCCCCCGATCTGTAAAATAGAAATTATTTCTTCTTCAAAGGAATATTGGGGAGATTAAACAGGTTTATGGACATCATGAAGCATGTGCTACAGACATGGAATGCTGCTCAGACTCCAGGAGAACTGTTGGGAACCGTGTACCCTGAGCATTCCTGTGCGCTCATTTGGAACCACCTGTTTACTCCCATAGATCAAAATTAATCATAATGTGAATTCCAGAGACCATACACAAAACAGAGACATGTGTAGCTATAGAAATACTCAAAACTAAACAACTGGAAGAAAAATTTTAAACTTAAGTAACGGACATTTAGTTTACCTTCGCATAGAAAAGGGTTCTTATAAATCAACAAGATCCAATACAAGAGTGAGCAGCGGATATCAATACATAATGTGGATGGCCAGCAAATATTCAAAGAGATGCTCATCTTCACTAGAAACTGGGGAAATACAGATTGAAATGATATAGCACTTGTATCCACTATTTTGGGGAACAGTAATCCACCTGAGGAAAATTTGGAAAGCTGGTGTAAGAGTCGGTACTCAGTGCAAAGTTCCTTCTTTCTGGTATTTAAGGATCCCGAAGTATTTTAGATGGTTGCCATCTGCTCAGCCCTTTCATTCTTAAATGTGAATAGGCAACCGAGAAACACCAACCATTTGTGGAAGTCTGTGGCATGGGAAAGAGAAAGGTCAAACAAAGCAAATAAACCCCCAAAAATACACATTTCAGGGAATGAATGAAAATGTGCAAGAATGGTCCTTTCTTTTAGAGGTACACAGGGAAATACTTGTAGATGAAATGATATACTTACTGGGATTTGCTTCAAATTAATCCAGCAGTGCTAGGGGTGGGGGAGGAAATGGGTGGGGTCGCAGATGAAAGCACTGGCTTTACGCTGATAATTGTTAAGGCTAAATATTGAGTACATGAGGGAATCATTATACTATCCTCTATTTGTATAAGTTTGAGATATTTTTATTATACACAGAAGAGGGAAAGAGTGGCATATTACAAAAAAGGAAAATTTAAAAAGAACTCATGGATTCAAATATTTGATTGCTGCAATGAAAAAAAGCCAATGGAAGAATTAAAAAATAAAGTTCATTACCAGGGATCAGGGTGATGGGGAGAGAACATTTTCAAGAGACATAAAGAATATACAAAATCCGTGTAGGAGGCCTGGCATCCAACCAACAGGAGGTCCCATAACAAAAGGAAAGAGAAAAAAGAAGGGAAGAGTGTCATTAAAGAAATATTACAGAAGAATTACTTAGCTCTTAAGAACCTGAGCCTCTAGAATTGAGGTGCCTATCTAAAGGACTTGAGTATCTGGGGGTACCTTAACATGTTACTGTGAAATTTTAGATGAATCAAGAATTAAGATATAGCCCTGGCTGTTGTGGCTCAGTGGATTGAGCGCCAGCCTGCAAACTGAAACATTACCGGTTTGATACCCAGTCAGGGCACATGCCTGGGTTGTGGGCCAGGTCTCCAGTAGGGGGCATGTGAGAGGCAACCAGTCAATGTTTCTCTCACACATTGGTTTCTCTACCTCTCTTTCTCTCTCCTTGTCTCTCTCACTAACATGTGAATAAAATAAATAAATAAATAAATAAATAAATATTAAGATTCAAGACAGAAAGAAAAAAAAGAAACAGGTTTCTCAGAAGTGACCATCCAGTAAACAGTTTGTCCTCACACTTTTAACTAGCAACTGGAGTTGGTGATTATAAGTTCTAAAAGGGGACAGAAGTACTGATGGGAGAGAGGAGCTCTGGTGGGGGAGTGGAGGTGTGAGCAGGGAGGTGAAACATCTTAGCAGGAGACAGACTTTGAGGGGAGCTGTGAGGTGGGAGCTGTAAAGGAGAGGTGAGTTCCGAGTGGGCTGAAGATCTTCTTAGGGATGGGGACAGATCCTAACAAGGGCACAACTTTTAAGGGAGGGAATAGGTTCCAAGCAGGGAGAAGGTTCTTTACATTCATATATCACATCTATATATAAAACGACATATTCTTTTAAAAAAGATTTTATTTATTTATTATTAGAGAGAGGGGAAGGGAGAAGAAAGGGAGAGGAACATTGATGTGAGAGATTTATCAGTTGGTTACCTCTTGGAGGCCTCCAACTGGGGACCTGGCTGGCAACCCAGGCATGTGTCCTGACCAGGAATCGAACTAGCAACCTTCAGTTCACACACCAATGCTCAATTCACTGAGCTACACCAGCCAGAACTCTAACTACATATTATTAATCAAATGTGAATTGAACATATAAGGAGTTGGAAATTCTCTTACACATCCAATTTTTGGGTATTACTCAAAAATATCAGAACAAGGAAATAAACTAATAAAAGGGATCCAGAAAACAGTGGATTCAACCCAGGAGATAAAAGAAGTCCCAGGACAGCGGAACAGCACTGGGCTCCATCAGCCCTCTAACAAAGTGTCTGATTTGGTTTCTGCACAGCCGCTTCCACAGGCCCTACCCTGGCGGCTGCCTCAGCAACCTCTGGTAGCTTATAGTTTCTTCAAAGAGGATGCAGACTCCCATGCCCTTTGCCTGAGCTGTGGAGCCAAGACTCCCTCATTGGCGAGATTTGAAAGCTCGTTGCCCTTTTCCACAAAGAGAGGGCACTGATTGGGGTCAAGGGAGTTTTGCTTTGACCACAAATGCAGGTAAAGGGTGTGGCTCAGGCTCCTTTGAAGCCACCATGCCTCTGTTACCTCCGCACAGGAGGAGTGACACGGTGCAAAGAAGTGCGGATGTGCTTGGCCCCTGAGGGTTCAGTCTGTTCCTTCCCGGGCCACTGTGGTCTGAGCATTGCGAATGACGCCATGGTGAAGATGCCTGGAGCGCTGCCAGCCAAACTGAGGAAGTCTGGTAGTGGTTCTACCATGGTGAGGGCATGGTGAGGGCAGCTGTAGCACGAGGGCTACAATGAGGGTAAAGAAAGGGCAGCGGCCTCCCTGGGCAGTGCGCTGGATGGAAGGCAGGGAGGGATGAAGGACTGCTGAGGAGGGGTGAGCAGGGCGTGCTGATCTCTGATGTGAGGTGAGTGATGTAAGTGGGAGTGACACTCAGCCCTCTGCCCCTCCCAGGGAAGCAAAGCAAAGATTTAAAGTAAGTTGGTTTACCAGTGTTCCTTCCAAGGAGACATATATTTTTAATAAATAATAGTTGCAATGAAAAAAAAAAAGAAGTCCCAGAATGGCAGCTGTACATCGGGCCTGGAGGACAATCTGTGTAGACTGTTACACAAATATGAAGATTTCCAAGAGGGAGATCCCCAAGAAGAAAGATTCAGACTACATAGTACCACAGAGTTTTTAAAGGGATCAAGGCAAAAAGATCAAGAAAAAAATGCAATTAGAAATTGAAGGAAAAAAGTAAAAGCACAACATAATAAAAAAAGCACAGCGTTGGCTTTCAGATAGCAATATTCTCATTATACTGTACACCGTGGAGTACCCGAAAATACTGTCTTTAGCTTATGAAATCAGAAACACCAATATGAGTGTAATTTTTCATTATAATAATCTAACAGAGGGTCTAAAAGTAGTAATAGAACTATGAAATGAGGAAAGAGATGGAACTATATCATATTAGAGCAGGAAGTCAACAGATACATATCCAAAACTGAAAGAAATCAAGAGATGGCAACACGAACAGTGTATCTGACTACACGGAATGAGAGAACTAGCTACATGGAAGAGACCCCAGGAGATGCAGAAGTTAACACTGATTTCTTCTGACGAACCCCTTTATATTGACTGTTTGTTCAACTTGGTGGCCCTCGGCCAGGCTGCCAGGGTCGGAATCCCTGACTCTCACTCACTAGCTTTGTAACATTGGCAAGCTACTTAGCTTCTTCATGTCTAATTCATCATCTATAAAATGGAGATAATATCTGGATCACAGAGAGATTATATTAAAAACAATCCACATGAAACATGTAAAAGCCTGGCATATAATAAAATAGGTTTAATAAATGTTTGGATAAAAATACATTAAAATGAAACGAATAAATGATAAGAAATGCTATCAAATAATCTAGAACATAAAATATGATAAACTGAGAGGAAAATCGTTACAACTCTGCCTAGGGAAGATGACCACATGTGGGTGAGCCGCCCACCAATCAGCCTTGTGAACTCGCCCAAGCTGTGCCTTCTCCTCCAGGAAGATTTCCGTCACTCCTGCTGCACAGTAACCATCCCTGGTGTTTTTATTCTGTGTAACTCCTTATTCTGCATGCTCTCCACTCTGAGCCACCTCTTTCCACTAGCACATGACTAACACACACCACTTAAAGCTTCTCCTCTCCAGAATAAATAGCTTTAGTTCCTTCCACCATCACCCACAGGTCATCTTGTGTGCCCGCTGGCATTATGGTCAGCCTCTACCAGCTAAGTTCTCATGTGCCACCTGAGTTATTTGACTGAAAGCACCCTCCATCCATCCCAGATGGCAGGCCTCATGCTCCTGTGTCCTTTCCATTTCTGCCAGTGTGTCTACCTTCAGGTTCATTGCCTGTCAGGCATCATCTACCTACCAGGCCGGCAGCTCCAATGCGCCCTCCATCATGCCCATCAGCCCCTCCTTACATGAGCCCATCAGACCATCTTGGCTCCGATCACATCTCCCCTTCCTCTGATGCTACACAACACAGCCCACACTCCTCCAAAGACGACTGAAATGCCAGGACAATGCCTGGTCCACAACTGACCTCACTGCTGAATTCCTTGTCTTCTCTGTTCACACCCCTCCCCACTCCTCCCTCCCTGTGCCCAGTGCTGCCCTTCGAAGCTTCAGGATGAGTTCAGCAAAGCTTTTCTCTGATCAGGATGTTTCCCTCATGGCACTCTTGTATGCTGTGATTCAACTGACTGCCCCATCCTCCCGTCAGAGCGCCACCCCTGCAGACCAGCACTGCGGGAGCAGGACTGGATTTCTCTTCATGTGCTGCTCAGCGCCTACCACAGTACCGGAAACCATCAGCTCTCAAAAGGTGCTTGGGGAAGCGGTGAGTAATGAAGGGAGGCTGTCGGTGGTGGTGCAGTGGGACCCTCCTCTTTCCTCATTCAGAATGCTGTTTTCATTGGCAGCCATTCCTACATTTGGTACGTTCTGAACCAGTAGACAACATCTTTGCTCTTGAGCAGAACCACGTCTCTGCCACTTCCTGTCTTTGTATGGTTTTTCTGATACTGAATACAGGGCTTCATACTCCATCGCCACTAGAAGTGCTCTGAGGATGGAAGCTGTCACCTTCTGCAAGTTTGCAAATGCCTGGTGGTAAAACGTTAGATTTGGAAGGCCCAGAAAGGTCATCTAATTTCACAAGTCTCTTTTTCACCTGCAAGGGGCCCTAGGTCTGCTCAGACAGACCCTAACAGGAAATGTACCGGCAACCAAGATGACTCACACAGTAGAAAAGCTTGACCTGGGAACAGATGCTTCCCACAAGGCCATCCTCAAAAAGCAATCAAAAGTGGCACTCTTCTGTGTGTGGTCCCATGTTGGAAGAGCTTAATGCCACTTATGGTAGGACAATTAGTAATTCATATCAAGCCAAGTTTTATCTTCCTATTATGTCCACTTGCTGAAAACCACAGAATAAAGTCACCTGTTGTATGTCAACCATTTAAACAGTTGGGAATAGCTATGGCGCTCACTTCACATCTCTTTTCCAGACACAAAGTATGGTGAGGGCCTCGCATACTAGTGTGCTAGGATAAGGAGCACGTAACTCAAACTCTAACCAAAGAATACAATCAATGATATGGAAACAGAATTAAGAAAAATGTCAGAACACTCTTCTAAATGTTTCCAATCGTGACGGCATCCATTACAAAAACTCTTTGGTGCCCCTGGTGAAATCGCTACCACCATGTATGGAGCTATGGGAGCTTTTAACCAAGTAGGTAGTTAGAAACTGTCCATTTACGAAAGTCTGAATATAGTATATCTGAGCACAGGAATACTGCTTCCACTACACCGCAAACCACAGGGAAAGCAGTTCCAAAGCAGCTTATCAAATATTAGCTTGGGGTTTGCTATAAGCCTTTAGGTCTTCTGATGTACGTGAGTAAAACCATTGACCTCCATCTTGCCTTTCCAGATTATCCCCAAGAATACTCTCATCCAGAGGTATGTGTGTTTGCCATGCCCTCTGAAAAGCCAAATTAATGAAAAAGGCGGTGTGGCAGAACTATGGATGCATTTGCTTTTCCCACCGTTGAGCTCCTGGCAGCAGGAGCTGCAAGAGATTCCTAATTCACCAAACTAGCAAATGACCCACTGCTCTGTCATAACAAGACTAAAGGTCACAACTCCGCAGAACAGGGAGTGGTTGTAATGGCTCAATGCCCTTTGACGGGCCTCTTCCCGGTTGCCCATTTTCTCTACCTCCTGCTTTTGGGGAACAGTAGCCTTCATACTCGGAACAATCACTGCTCCTCTAGTTCCTAATACGTGGTGCTAGGAAGGGGTGCCACTCATGGGACTCCACACTCCCCAGACCAGGCCAGAGTCCTGCCTTAGAGTTTTTCAAACTGGAGCTATGGCTGGTACAGGACGAGGAGGGAGATGTGGCATAGGGCAGAGCCTTCTCTCAAATATAAAGGCTAGGCAAATGGGTGCCGGGGCATTTCTTATAGTGGAAGAGTAATAAAGCAGCAGTGAGACAGAGACCCCAAGGCCCTGAGATCTGCAGGTACCTGAGCACTGGTTGTTCAGCTTCTCCTTTGATTCAGTGAGCTGCCCCAGATCCCTTCTGCAAATCTGTCTTTTAGCTGACGTTAGACAAAGATGTCTAACTGGCACCAGCAGCAGTCCTGACAGCCAATACAGGAGCCAGCCTGGAGGGTATGGTTTCAAAGTGACTGGCCTAGCATTTCGGCTATTTTACACTTGATCCAACCAACATTTACTGAGCGCTAATTATGTGCCAGGCGTGGTTCCAGATGCCAGAAAATACAAAGATGAAAAAGGCATGGACTTTGATCTCAAAGAATTCAGGTTCCTACAGTCAAAGGCTTGGAACACTCATCCCATCAGAAGTAAGTGTCTAACATCTTAGAAGATGAGATGAAGACAAGTAAGGAGTATCTAACATCTGAGAAGAATACATTTTGAATGGTCATCTTTAGTTAAAACTAGGTTGTTGAAAGAACCTAAAAACCTGGACATTTTAAGTGACTAACTCAGCATAAGCACAACAGAAGAAAAAGGGGAACATGAAGAACACCAAAGACACACAAAAGCCAAAATACGTTACAGCAGCAACAGCACAGGAGCGCGACAATCTCGGCCACTTCAGACTCCATCATAGCTCTTGCTGTGATAAGACAAACACTCACAATTTAGAAATGATGGGAAAACATCTAAAGATCACTAGGCTCCAAAAACCTGACAGACTGAGAAAGCTGAGGCAGAGGATGGAAAGGGAACTGGTTGCCCTGATGGGTTTTCCAGGGTCTGTTTCCAGGATGGACCCTGGGAGAACTGGATATTCACTGAACAGCAGGATTTACCAGGTCACAGTCTAAAATGCCTGGCAAAGAGCCACCAGGCCTCTAATTGTACTGGACATTAATAGCTGCCAAATACGTCCTCTGGCTCACATCTCAGTTCAAATACTTCAATGTCCCTGAAAGATCCGAAGGCCCGGGTCACAGGGTCAGGGTCAGTGATGAAGGCAACATTTACTTCTGATACCGACAGGTTGTTTCTGACAGGCTGGACAGCAGCGGTTTGTAGATCACCTGCGAAAATGTCTGGGATGAATAGGCCTTTTCACTGCCTTCCTCTCTCAAGCCTCTTTTGTAGAGGGATGTAGGTAGCAACAAAGGAGAGATTTATCACCAGGAGCCCATTGGGCAGCTGTTTTCTTGTTGTCCCTTGTTTAACTTCTCTCAAGAGAGCAGAGTTATCTACCCGGCTAAGCAGGTGTTTAGGCAGGTGATTTTGTTTCCATTAATTTTCTTAAGTCATAGCAAACCAGACTAGAGGGTTATCTCCCGTGCTCATGGGAAACCTTAACCCTGTGCCTGCCAGATCACAGGGTGTGTGCTGTGGGACGATGACATGTCTGCTCTCTCAGCTCTAGAATCATCAAATCTCTAATCCCACCAGTAAGCACAACTTGAGAGTCACTGCCCATCCCTGCCCCTTGGCATCTGAATTTTGTCTTCTTTAATAATGTGTTAGGTATAAAGTGACAGTGGAGGCCTTCAGGAGAAACCAGGTAAGAGAAGTATTGCTGTTCATTTCAAAGCTCAGATAAACCATCCCATTAATGATTATCACAGTTTCATGTTCCAAGCTACTGTGAGGGAGAGGTTAACATAAAATATGAAAAAAAAAAATTTTGTTTTCACTTTAAAGCCTAAAGCTTTGTAAACCTCTAAATTTACCCAGAAGCTCTGGATGGACTTTCCAATCTTTTCTACAACCTCCTCTATGACCACAGTGTGCATTCTGCACTAGACTTGTGTCATTAGCATCAATGTGAATTTTCCTACTCCCCCGCTCCATCCTCAACTGTACACAACTAGTACCCGCTGGTGGGCCAAGGAGAGCCGCCGCATTCTTACATATGCCTGACAAAATCCTGAAGCCTTTGGTGCTTTAGTCCTTTGATTACCTTGAATTTTCTCCTACTGTGGATCCATTATCATAAGGAGCGAACATTCGATGGCACATTTCTTTCTCTTTATCCGTGTAGTCCCTGTAACAGCTGTAAAGGGAAATGTATGGCAGTCAGGACCTGTCTTTGCAGGAGGTGACATCTGGTGGCTGGAATTCTCCACTCTGGTCCGCTGAATCAGCAGAGGGTGGAAGTGCTGCTGGAGAGGTAGGGGGACAGGGGAGGTTCCCACGAGCTGTTAAAGAAGCCCTTGGACAAGAGCCCGTTTCTGAAAAGACGGCAGCCTGAACGTCAGGAGCCACTGTCAGTGAGGCTGCCAGGTGGAGTCTTGCCGAATGACACCTCACACTCAGGAGCCACTAGCTTATCTTGATATTTTCTTGCTAAAGAATCGTTAGATTCCAGAGTTTCTACATTTAACCTGACAGGATACTTATAAATAAAAGGCTCGAAATACCACAGCTGGATCCAAATATAAGAGGTGTGCCTACTCCAGGCTTTTTTAACATCAAGAAAGTTTTAACTAAGCAATTTGGATTGAATGTTTAATGTTAACAGAAGTAGAGAAATTCACCAACACAGAAGAATAAAGGAAAATCATAAAACCATGGGTATATTATGGGATGATGGAATTATGAGTGATTTCTATTTATATGTTGATATTTTCAAAGTTTCCTACAACGGACACGAAACTTCTATAATCATAAAAAGTTATATTTCTGAAAGACTGATACAAGTATATATATCACTTGGGTAATCAGACCTGAAAGATCCATTTCAGATCAAACCAGTCACCTTTCTGCAGTCAGTTGAGAAGAGTGGTTCTGTGTTGGTAGCAAGTAGAAACAGTACCTGAAGAACAATCCCTTTTGAAAAATTACATCAGCCCTCCTCTTTAGCTTGCTTTCAGGGGCAGGGTGAAATAAAGAGGTGGGAAATGACCAGACAGGTGTAGTTTGGAGGTTTGTCCCACTCCCGCACTGGGAGCTGGTTTACGGTACTGAGCACTTCACAAAACTAGCTCTAGGGGGTGCTGCCTCATAACACGTGCTCAACAACATACCCAGGTGCAGAGACCAGAACTGTAGGTGCATCACACATCTCTTCCTCTGTTTGCAGGAGTGCAAACACAGGCCTCACCTGGCCAGTTTCTTCAGCTCGTTATTGATGTCATGATTGAAAGGCTGTTCCTTTTGGGCTCGGACTAGAAAATCCCGGGCCTTCTGATACTCAGTCATGATGAGACAGGCCTGTCCAAGGATGGAATTTTAAAAGCATACTTAGGAAAGAGCATTTTTTGTAGCGCCCAAGTTCAACACCACTGCCACCTTTTCTTAGGTGTCTGTTCCCAAGTCACTGTCTACCAACTCACCTGTCCACACCGGAAGAGGGCTTTAGCATTCTTTTGGTCAATAATCAGAGCCTGTTCTCCATAGTGCAGGGCCCTAGTGGGTTGTTCCAGCTTCAGGTACGTAAAGGAGAGGTTAAGGAGAACAAGCAGCTTGGCAGCTTCCACCAGGTGCTGCTCTTCAGCGGGTGCTGAGCGCCGGCGGAGAAGCAACAAGGCCTGTGGAGAGGAAAGACAGGTTGTCAAGAGGACTGACATAATCTTACATACAGAAAACCCTAGGAATATATACACACAAGCCAAAAAAACCCTCTTAGAGCTAAAATATTAGTTCAGCAAAGTTTCAAGACACAAGATCAACATATGAGTTAGCTATATTTCTATACTCTACCAATAAACAACCCAACTTACAGTATCATTAAAAAAATAAGTAGCAATAACTTTAAAGTGAAAGTCTTGTACAATGAAAACTACAAAACATTGTTGGAAGAATTAAAGAAGACTTAAGGAAATGGAAAGGCAACTCATCTTCATGGATCAGAAGACTTAACGTAGGTAAGATGGCAATACTCCCAACTGACCTACAGATTCATGCAGCCACATCAAAATCTCAGCAGCTTTTTTCTTTCTTTTTTTTTCTTACAGAAATGGTCAAGCTGATCCAAAAATTCACATAAAAATTTGAGGGACCCTGAATAGCAAAACGATATTGAAAAGAAAAGGTGGAAGACTCATCTTTCTAATGTCAAATTTCAAATTGAAATTAGAAGGACATTCTAATTTCAAAACTTATTACAAAGCTATAGTAACCAAGCCAGTGTGGTATTAGCATAGGATAGACATCATACAGATCAATGCAATATAGAACTGATGGTGCCAACTGAAAGTTCAGAAAAACAAACCTATACATCGTAATCAATGGATTTTCAACAGGGTGCCAGCACCATTCAATGGAGAAAGAGTGGCCATTTCAATAAGTGGTGCTGAGATGACTGGACACCAACATGTGAAAGAATGAAGTTGGACTCCTACCTCATACTAGGCACAAAAATGAACTCAAATGGATCACAGACCTAAACGTAGGAACTACACTGGAAGACTCTTGGAAGAAAATATAGATGTAAATCCTTGTAACCTTAGATCAGACAGTGGTTTCTTAGACATGACACCAAAAGAATAACCAAAGAATAAATATCATCAGAGCTTTTTGATGGATATTTATCAAAATTATCCATCAAAGATGTCATCAAAATTAAAAACTTTTGTGCTTCCAAGGACATTACTCAAAAAGTGCATGAAGAGAATGAGGAGGCTGGCTGATGTTTCAGAGAAATCGCTCTCATCATCGGTCACTGGGCAAAGCTGACAGCACACACAGCTCACTGCTGTTACCATCTATGCCTGCAAATGATGTATTTTGTACTTTGAATAAAAAGACAGTTGTACATCCCTGAAAAGATAAAAAGAGTAAAATAGCCCAGATTGGAAGAAAACATCTGCAAATCATATCTGATAAAGGTTTAGTATCCAAGAATATATAAAGAACAATAAAAAAGACAACCTAATTAAAAAACGAGCCAAGAATTGAATAGACATTTCTCCAGAGAAAATATACAAATGGCCGATAAGCACATGAAAGATGTCCAACATCATTAGTCATCAGGGAAATGCAAATAGAAATCACAGTGAGATGCCTCTGCACACCCACGAGGAAGGCTACATTTGTGCTGGACCGCAGGGTGTGGGGTATGGGTATGGGGTTTCTTCTGGGGGTGATGATGTGTTCTGGAATTAGACAGTGGTGACAGTGGCACAGCCCTGTGAATATATTAAAGATCAATGGACTATACCCTTCACAAGTGTGAATTGAATGGTATATGAATTATATCACAGCAATAGTAAGGGCAAAAGTGATGAAGGCAAAACCTGAGCAGTGTCAGTGTGACTGACAGAGAAGGTTCCACTGGAACATGCTGGCAGAACGAAGAGCTGGATAATGTGTCAGCGAAGACGGCATTTTAGGCAGAAAGCCACGAGCTTTGTTTTCCCTTTTCTAATTCCTAGTCATTCATTACACACGTTTCTGTCTACTGCCCTCACACCTTCTAAATTGATTTAGGTTTCACACCACCAACCTGGGGCTCTCACCTCAACTCTGGTCCCATATCTAACTTTGTCACCTAGACCCAGTCTCCTACGTGCGATCTTTACCTGGCGATTCTCATGAGTAATCAAAACTGAAGTTAACAAATCTCTTCTTTCCTGGCCATTCTTGTTTTAAATATTTCTCAGACCAGAAGGCTTGATATAATAATACTCTTTGTTTCCTTCATCACTTAAATATAAAACTTCAAGTTTAACAGTTCAGTTTTTGAAAGTATAATATTTCTAGAACTTTTTATTTGTACAACTCACATCTTCTTAAACATATTCCTGAATCCCTGAAACAGGATTAGCTGCAAAAGGCCTAGCACAGCGCCCAACATGGAACACATACTCAGTAAGGAAGGCCTGTCCCTTCGACATGTGCTGCGTACACGGTGTTCAACAACCAGCTCACTTGGCAGGAGGAGCCCTCTAGTGTTTATCTACTCCTGTGATGTAGCTATTCCCACCATGGCTGATTCAAGTTTGCAAAAATTCCTGAGAACTTTGTAACGGGCTCTTGTGAGCTCTAGCACACCCTTACCTGTGTACTGCTAACCACTGCCTCTTCTCCAAATATTACTTTTATCAACTCACTCTTCCCCCGTGGATCCCCCTGTTCTCTTCCTCATTTATACACATCTATATACATTTAAGCATCTTCCTGAACCCGATTCCTTCTCTCTGTTTCTCTATTTTTCAAATGTAGCGTGTGTTTTAGACCAGGCATCCACCAACTGACCCGAGTAGTCTCTATTTGCTTCTGTATCTTTGCTCATTCTTTTCTCTTGTCCAGAGTTAACTTCTTCCCCTCGATTTTCTCTGGAAAATCGAGAAAAGATTCATCCCTCTAGACTCAGCTGAAGTATCATTTCTTCCAAGAGGCCAATACCAGATATTCTAACCTATCATAATATTCCTCTTCCCTGAAAAGCTACAATACTAGCTTCAGTGTCCCACCACAAGGCTGAGTGAAGACGGAAAACACAGTGGTGCTAATAAATGCTGCTACTCTAAACACTGAGACGATTTCTAAGAGAAACAGGTATGCGAAGCTCCTGGCTGAGTGAGGATGACTTCACACACCGCCTGCTCTCCTGCCCTAAGTAGCAGAAAGGCAGAGTCCAACAAGAACAAAGAACAGGGAGAGGATCAGTGAGAAATCCAATGTGTCCAGAATGGGTTTCAGTGTTGTGACTGACTTGGCAGAGAGGAGTACCAATATACAAGGGGCTGGTCTGCGGTTCAGAGCCCTGAGGGCCCTGGGAACTGGAATTAAAACTAGGAATCAGAGCCATCGGAGCCAGAAGTGGGGCTGGATAGTGGAGGACACACTGACCGTTCCCTCCCACTCTCTGTCCCGATGGGCCCAGATGCTCACACCTTCCCACTACCTCAGGAATCGGTAGTGTCTATTTTCTAGAGAAATGGAACCGAAGAGGCTCTCAATTCAGCATACAGAGCAGAGGGCAGGAAGAAGGTATAATGGTAACAGGAATATTAGAGGACAGTCTCAATAATAGCCAGTGACACCTTCTGTCCTGTTTCCCTGTTCCACTCTCAGGACACTGGTAGCTAGGCATTTACCCGGGGCAGGAGACAGAGAACTGAATGTCCCCAGAGCAAGCACCTGTATGCTGGTAGGTGGGACTCTATCTGATCACAGTGCAGCCTGACCCATCAAGGACTTCGAGTTTCCAATCAGCTTTTCATGCCTCTTTCAAATCCTGATGGCCAGCCAAAGGTCACCAAACATTTGGGGAAAGGCTCTGTGGGAGAGGAGGCCTCCTGTCTCCCAGGAGCTGTTCCCCCTTCTTCCATGGTAGTAGGATTTTTTGCTGGGAACGTGTACAACCCAAATATAGATGTGTGCTAGCCTTCCTGATATCTGGTTATGGCCCGGAGAACAGACCCTGGGAAGCATAATTCAGTACAAGTGTCACAGGTACATGCCCTTAGCCCTCTTTTCCCTCCTGCTGCCTAGAACTTAGAGGCCACCATCCTGGACCACAAGGCCCAGAGCCCCACCCTAGAAACAGGCAGAGAGCGAGATGGAACAGGCCTGGGAACCTGAGAGCACTGCGGAGCAGTGAGAACTCTGAGCAGGAACTCTGAGAAGCCCTCCTTTCACATGAGTGAGACATATCTATCTTTTAGTCACTTATTATGAGTCTCAGTGACTTGCAGGCAAACCTAATGCAAATGAACACAGTCTCTAATGGACAGAAAACCCAACAAACAGAAAAAGGATTGAGGTTTTTAAGAAAAACTCAGATGCAAATGGAAAATGAAAAAAGAAAACTTGAAAATTACAATCAATACTCTGAAAAGATGAACAGATAAGATACATGCATGAAATAAGAACAGATGCTGGAAAAAGGAAGCAAAGAGCTCTCGAAAGTTAAAAAAAATGAAGGACTTACTAGAAAAAATGGCAAATAAAGTCCAGAAAAAGCTCCCAGACAGTGGAATAAAAAGGAGAAAGACAGAAATTGGGAGGAAGAAAATAAAAAAGGAAATCTAGAAGCTCAGTGCAGGAGGTCTGATGGTGAATTAACAAGGAGTTCCAGTAAAAAAGAGAAGACAGAAACGAGAGTCAATTATCAAAGAGATCAAAAGTTTCCCAGGGCTGAGGACAAATTTCCTGAGTAAAGTGATACACCAAAAGCTCAATATAACAAATTTAAAAACACAAACATGCACACCTAGGCACTTTACTGTAAAATTTAAAAATAACACAGGAAAAAAGATCCTTAAATTTCTACAAGAAGAACAAATTAGTTGTGTATAAAGGAACAGGAACCAAACTGGTATCAGACAAGTTGAAAAGCTGAACAATATTCTTCAAAATCTGAGGAATGGTGACTTGAATTCTGCCTCCTAGAATTCTGTACTCAGTCATGTTACCTGTTATTTGTGAAGTATAAAGTATACGAGTTCCATCCGGAAAAGGTCCAGCCATTTTAACATAATGAGGACAGTATGTGCGAGTTCAATGTAACCCAGTAGCCAAGGAGAGTGGACTGGAATGCACATGCGTGAACAATGACGACTTCACTGTGCTAGTCAGTGGGGGCAGTAGATGCCATTGAGTGAGCAAGCGTACTGTGTGGCCGTCACATTCAAAATGACTGAGCAAGTAGAGCGACGAATCTACATCAAATTTTGCACTAAGCTTGAACATCCCTCTGTGGAAACTATTTGGATGATTCAGAAGGCCATAGCTATGAGCAAATGGTGACTGACAGCTTCATCACAACAATGTGCCCACTCATGCATCACATTTCATGGGGAGGTTTTTTGGAGAAACATCAAAATACCCAGTGACTCAGCCCCCCAACAGCCCAGAATTGGCACTCTGCGATTTCTGGCTTTTCCCAAAACTAAAATCACCTTTGAAAGGGAAGAGATTTCAGATCGTTGATGAGATTCAGGAAAATACTGGACAGCTGATGGTGACTGGGAGAACTGTGTGAGGCCCCAAGGTGCCTACTTTGAAGGGGACTGAGGCGTCATTGTCCCTTGTACAAGTTTCTTGTATCTTGTATCTTCAATAAACGTGTCTATTTTTCACATTACATGGCTGGATACCTTCTGGACAAACCTCATAAGAATATTTTTAGACATGCAAAGATGTATGTGCTCCATCAAAACAAGGGAGTAAGCTGAGAAGAACAACAGGCAATCCACCAATCTCATGATGCAGTCCTGGGACAGGAGCTGCACAGCAGGCCCGGGGAGCTGCAGTCTGACTTAGAGTCCAGTGGGGACGTCCTGAGAAAAGACGGCACTGCTGGGCATGGAAAGTAGCGTTGGAAGAGGCTTTCTACTGCTGTGAGGGTGTTTAGGAAAAAACAGTGATAGGTATACAGAAAACTAGGCAAAAAAGAGGCGATTCAAGGGGCAGAAGGGGGCTGTTGCACAAGTAAGCATGGTGAAGACCTTGGCTCAGCAGGTATATAGTATCACACAACCTCAATTATGAAAGACCAAATATTGATTTTTAAAATTATGACAATACTGGGAAAACAGAAGTGAGAACTAAAGCCTCACCTGCTGTAATGAGAAATCAAAAATGTCAAAAAGAGCAACTAAATCATGTCATTTATCAATTCAGAGTACCAGAAAAACAGCAGATGTAATTAAAAGGTATCTGCAAAGGGAATCAGACCTAGGAAATAAGTGATGGAAAAAATGATCTGTTTTTATGAGAAAAAATGTTTCTCAAGTGAGCAAGCTCTCAAAAAAACTTTACAAATAGTATCCATGATACAACCTAATCATGAGCTGAAATCCGTACTATCCAGGCTTAAGAGCCTGATTTTATGAGCATGCTCTCTTTTCTCTGCAGCATATTCATATAAGCCAAATGTGGCAGACACTGTTAGCTGCTTACCCAGTGTCTACTCCCCTCCTTGTCTCCTAATTACTTCCATTCCATTCAAAGCAGCAGTGTACTAATTTAAAAAGTACCTTTCCCAGCTTCCTATACAGTTTAGGGTGCACATTTAACATGGCCCGTGAAATACAAAGGTAATGAACACACCAAACTCTCCTCCCCTCTCTTTGTCCACATAATCATGTGATGCTACAAGATGACTGACCATCCACCATGAGGGGTAGAAACAAGGACATATTTAAGTGTAGCTGAGCAGAAAGAAGGAACCTGGAAAGCTGGTAGCTTCATGGAACTGCTACGCAGCCTTGGACTGCCTCCCTTTTTATGTGTGGACAAATTAAATATATTGTTTACTTAAAGACCAGTTTTTCAAGATTCTGTTGCTTGCAGCTGAGTGCAAATATGGAATGATTTAGGCTCCGTATGCAAATGAAATGTAAAATCAGACTATCCCTAGACTCTAAACTCTGTTCCATTTATGTCTAGAACTTAAGGCCCAGAGGCTGGCACACTCGGTGCTCAGAGTATTTACCCAGTTGCAGAGCACAGCGAATCCCAGTGCGCATAACCCACAGGAGATGCCAGAGCACAATACAAAGCTTGGTGAGCAGGGAGTCACCTCAGAGAATCAGATGAATCTCCACTGTCAGACAGGAAATGAAGGCAGCAAAGTTTATGGAGGGGTGGAAAAATCAGTTAGTAGAGGAGCTAACACTAAGATGAGAATTTTTAAAAATTTTTACTGAAATACACACACACATAAGTACAAAAGTAAGTGTACAGCTCAATGTATTTTCACAACCTGAACATACCCATGTACCAGACATCAAGTACCAGACACAGGACACCAGGTCCCCCGCAAACACTTTGTCCCCTCTCCCAGCTGTCTAGCATGCAGAGGTTTAATGCGAGTTTTCTTAACGGCTGTATAGAAAGAGTAGGGAAAGAGGCCAGGTCTGTGTCTTTCAAACGGTATATTTCAGGGTCTAAACATACTTCTTAAGCATTCTTACCCGTTTATATCTCACTTTGGCATAGTAGAAACGATTTTGGCGGAAAAGGTAGTTGCCAAACTCTCGTTCAGTAGCTGCCACTTTTAGGACCTTCTGAAGTGGAAATCGATCTTGTTGCTCCTGAGGACCAAAGACAAGAACACCCAGCAAGAAAACTGAAAGCCACAATACCACAATGCAAGTGTAGTTATACTGGTTCCGTCTTTCTTCTTCAGAGTGTGCACTTTTGTTTACTGATGTATGTGCCAAGCACTGGTCTATGTGCCTCTGCAGAGGTCATCTCTGTGAATCCCAGTGGAAGCCATGGCAGTTTGATGTTATCACTGCACGCACCCACTTTATAGCCAAGCGCCAAAGGGAGATCCACAGTCCTCCTAGAGATGTTCGCTAAAGCAGAAGTTTCCATGGAATTAGAAACTGATGGAACTTGTTAAGCACAAAAATCAGTACAATTTATTCAACAGAATTTAACAGGTCTTGGTCTGACCAGGGCCTTACTGATCTTTATAGCCACAATGCGCTATCTTCAGTATATATCAAAATCACCCATAGAACCTGGCTGGTGTGGCTCAGTTGGTTGGGCATCATCCTGCAAACCAAAAGGTTGCAGATTCAATTCCCACTCAAGGCATATGACTGGGTTACAGGTTTGGTCCCCAGTTGGGGCATGTGTGAGAGGCAACCAACTGATGTGTTTCTCCCTCTCTCTCCCTCCCTTTCCTTCTCTCTAGAATCAATTTTTTTTAAAAGAAAAAAATCACCCATAGAGCCTCTTTTTAAACACATATGTCCTGTCCTCCCTGACCCCGCTCCAACCCCAGAGATTCTAAATCAGTATACCAGAGTTTGGACCCAGGATCTGCAAGAACCTGTTTTGCATAAAGATGAAAAAAGAAAAGGTCCCTCACTTGGGGTGCTGATAGTTTAGCTGGGTAAACATCATATACATATATAACCCCGGGGTGGACATCTAAAGTCATATATATAGTCAGTGTGAGATAGAATGACCAAGAGTACATTCTGATGAGATTAGAAGCCCTATATCTATGGGAGGGGTTAAGTAGAGGCAACAAAGAAATGGCAACACTTGAATTACAAGAACAGAGAGCATATATCCCACTTTGCCTGGGACTATCCCAGTTTCCACCTGATGTCCTGGTATCCTATCCAGTCAATAGTCCCTTTCACTCTGAAGTGTCTTGGGTTGGACAACAAATTATACGATCACCCTAGTTATGAGCCACCATAATGCTTGACTTGCTGGAAATCAAACTTAATGTTGAGAAGCCAATGTTCACTGTCTTGCAGAGAGAAGTAAGCAAAGGATGACTAAAAGATCAGCTCAAACTACTGGTGTCCATAACAAATCCACAGCCTGAGCTTGGCCTACCACAGTTACCCACACACTAGAAGAGCCAACATGAAGAGGGCAGTACTAGGAAGTGGGAGACCACCACAACCACCACATGGGAGCCTCAGGGGCGGAACCTGGGCCAGAGGACCACCGGCAGAGATAATAATTACCCAAAACACAAACTGGACACTCTTTCTGTGCAGTGTTGACATTTGTGCTCCAGAACTTACCACTGACAAGGCACAAAATTTGTCTGATTCAGCAGAATCCAGGAAGTCAAGCAGCTCAATCTCAAACAAGACGGTGCTGTTTGGGGGGATCAAGGGCGGGCAGCCCAGTGCTCCATAGGCATAGGTTGGTTTGAACAGAAACCTAGCCAGCTCTCCCCTCCGCATACTCAGAATGCCCAGCTCCATGCCCCAAAGTGTAATATCTGGAAGAAGGGGCAAAAACCTTGGTTGAAGCTTGCCCAATATCCTGTTCCAATGCTAGCAAGTTCTTCTATTTATGTCCAAATATCTCCATGTCATATTCCAAGCCTTCTGCATTGTGGTTCCAACTCACTTTTCAGCAGTGTCTCCCATTATCACCGCCATTCCAACTCTAATTTCTCTAGGTTCTGCAGCATTCTAGCCTCTGCATTTTTGTTCACTCGGTTCTTTCTTCCTGCAGCATTGTCCTCCCCCTCCCAAGCCCAGCTTCTGCCCTGATTCAAATCTTACTCAAACTTCAGTGCTCATTTCAAATGCAACCTCTTCCATGCAGCCTTCCCTGATCTGCCCAGCTGGAATTATAGTGCCATCATTAAGTACTCCTACAACACTGCTTATACGTCCCAGGAACTTGTCCGATTCCGCCAGGTTAGTTGTCTGAACGTGAATCAATCCACACTGGCAGAGATGATCTAATCATCTGGGTACATCCTCTCTCTTCATCATGTGTTGTGCATAGTAAGCATTCAATACATGTTCACTCAATAAACCAACAAAACACAATGCCCAATGGTTAAGTCAGGATGCAAAGACAGCCTTGCCAGTAGGACATCTCCCAAATACCTAGTTCTCAAGGAGGGAATGGGCTGGTTTAGCAAAAGCTGACTCAAAGAACCAATGTCCTGGACAGCTTTCCAGCCCTAGGGCATTGCCCCTCACTAATCTCCCCGAACCACCCCTCCTTTTCCAGCTCCTAATGTGAACTTACCTTCTCCAAGCTTCATGAGCCGAGGAGTTTTTCTAAAGCAGTTAGAATCAAAAGGCTTGTCCATGTGCTCCAGGTATCCAGAATATTTCACTAGGACAGAGGAGACACAGAAAAACGGACCAATATCCTCACCTCTATAAGGTCACATTTCTTTAACTATCACACAAAAACAACAGAATTAGATGCCCTTCAACTGCCCCACACCTTGAGTGATAGGAGCAAATCTTTGCTTAACGTTTGGATGCCTGCCCTTCGGCTCTGCACATCAGGAAATTGCCCGGGGAGCCTTGGCACGCCCCTTGTTTAATGTGGAGGACATGGGGGCCCCTTGCTGGCCCTTGAAAATTTGAATTCTAACAAAGTATGTTCTACCCCCTAAAAATGTTATTTTTTTTAAACGTAGCTTCCCCTGCCCCCAAATAAAGTGCCACGAATCCACCATTGCTCTAGTATTGCCAGCTTCTTGAGGCCAGATGGCGCCGGGACCGCAGGCCATACCTAGCACGGAAGCGTCCGGGGTCACCAGCTCGCCAGCACCCTCTCGGATGATGTCCTTCAGCACACCCCGGTCCCCGGAAATGTCCAGCATCCACCGACTCAACCTCTGGTAAGGAGACTTGTGGGGAACAAAACGGGCTTCAGAGCCGTCCGACTGCACCTGGACCGCAGCGCCCAGGCCCCTGATCCGCCCGGGCCCTCAGCGGGCCTGGGGCCCGGACCCCTCGCCTGACTCCCGGAGTCCCGGCGTTCCCCACCATGGCCACACGAACGAGCCCGGCCACACGCCCCGTGCCGGTGACGCCAGGAACTTCCGAAGGCTGCAGCCCAGCTGCTCCTTTATACCTGGCCTTCTGCCCCGGACCCGGGCATTCCGTTCAGGGGCCGCGAGGGGGAGCTCATGGTTTCACCCCAACTGCAGCCAACCGTCCTCGGGCCAGGGAGGGCGCGGCAGGGCACGTGATGGGCGTGCGCAGAGCACGTTGGGGCACGTGGAGGGGTGCGTGCAGGACGTTGTGCAGCACGTGGTGCAGGAGTGTGTGGTGGGGGCGTGTGTGGCGGGGCACCTGATGGGGAGGGGCGATTCTCGGCGGGTCTCGTGGCTGGAGCGCCCTGGTGAGCACGAGGCCCCGGAAACAGCCTCCAGCTGGAAGGGTTGGACCTCCTGCAGTGGGTTATCTCCAGCCTCCTTCTTTACTTCAGTGCACGCACTTACTCCTGCTCCGTGCCTGGAAGACTGCCCTTGTTGCCAAGTTCATCAGACACCTTCTGTCCTCAGATTCCTGGACTCTTGTCAGTGTTTGAAGCTGACTTCTCTGACCATTAAACACTGTTTTCTCTTGGCTTCTATATGTTTTCTTACCAGTGTCATAACAGGTTGCCACAAACCTAGCTGTTTAAAGTGACACGCATTTATTCTCTCACAGTTCTGTAGAAGTCTGACATCAGTCTCAGCTCTAATCAAGGCATTAGCCCGACTAGAGGCCTTTGGGGGGAAGAATCCGCTTCAAAGCTCTTTCAAGTCGTTGGCAACTCCAGATTCTTGAAGCTCTAATGCCGAGGTCCCGTGTCCTTCATGGCTGTCAGCAGGGAGCCACAGTTAGTTCTTAGAGGCTTCTCTCCCATTCTTGCATATGCGCCCCGCATCCCAGAGGCAGCAATAGTGCTGAATCCTCCTCATGCTTGGAATCCTCCTGCTTCCTTTTCTGTAGCGTCAATCTCTGACTCCAGCCAGAGAAAGTTCACTGCTGTTAAGGGGGTCATATGATTAAATTGGACTCACCTGGATAATTCAGGACCGTGACTGTGATTACATCTTCAAAGTCCCTTCTGCCATGGAAGTGACATATTCACAGAGCCCAGGAATTAGGGCTGCCTCCTGCAGCTTCCTAGTCGCCACACTCCCCTGCTGTTCCTCTGGCCTCACTGGCTGTCCCTTCTCGGTCGTCCTCCGTCTCTGGATCTGTAAACATCAGCAACCTAGAGCTGTCCTTGGACCCCTGTGCTTGTCTACTTTAAGTCCCTGAGAGGTCCCAACCATTCCCACAGAATTAACTGTGATATAAACAGGTGCCAGAGCCCCAGGGGGCTGTGTCCAACTGCCTTTTTCAGTGGGTCTCAAAGAGTACTCAGTCTCCGGACCAGCAGCATCAGTACTTGTTACAAAAGGCAAATTCTTGAGCCCATCCAGGTTCTCCTGAATCAGAAACTCTGGGACTGGGGCCTAGAGATTTGTGTTGTAACAAGGCCTCTGGGTGATTCCGTTGTTTGCCGAAGTCTGCAGACCAGTTGGGCTACGTAGTTCCTCCACCTGGATGCCCTGCGGCCTCTGACTCTGGATCCCCTTTTACTTTGTTTATGTCCTTCTTCTCTGTGACAGCCATTTGGCTTCACCACCCATCCACGCAAGTGCTCACACTACTGTGATCCATTTTCTCCACAGCAGCTAGAATGATATTTTAAAATATGAATGAGGTGACATTTCCTTGCCTTAAAACCCTCTAAGAGCTTCCACTGCCCTTGAAATCCAAACCTTTGCCCTAGTTTATACAGCCCTCCTTGCCAACCTCTCTGGCCTCATCTTCTGATGTTTCCCCTCCTTTACTACACTCCAATCACCCAGGTCTCCTCTCTAGTGCTTTCCAGGACCTTTGCACTTGCTGACCAATTGTGTAGTCTACTACCCTGAATCCTTTCGGCTGGTTGTTTCCTGTGTATCCTTCACATCTCAGCTCACCCATCCCTCCTTGGAGACATTGCCCCGCTCCTTACTAAAGTGCACCTCATACGACCTGTCATCCCATTCCCCTTTCTCTCCACACTGTGTACCTCCTGTATGCCGTTTTACACCATTATGTTACATTACATTAATGTGTTTATTCATGACCTTACACCCCTCTGACCCCCATACTCCAAAGCACAGAGACGTTGTCTGTCTTGTTCTTTGATGTATTCGCAATGCCCAGCTCAATGTTTGACACATAGCAAGTCCTCAATGAATATTTCTTGAATTAACAAATAAAATTAGCTTTCTATCTGTCTGTACGAGACCTTGGTGTTGCTTGTCACTGGGGTGGAGACCTCGCCTGCTGGCAGACCTGGGTGCTTAGGCCTGCTGTTCTAGAGCCCCTCCCTCCCTCCCTGCCTCCCTCCCTCCCTGCCTCCCTCCCTCCCTGCCTCCCTCCCTCCCTGCCTCCCTCCCTCCCTGCCTCCCTCCCTCCCTGCCTCCCTCCCTCCCTTCCTTCCTTCCCAGATGAGTTGGTTTAATTACAGGAGGTACAGGATCGGGATACAACAAAGACCTCCAGGTGATTCTCTTGTTTGGCAGGGTTCCGTGCTCAGTTTACTCTGATCTAGCTCAGATCCAAATGGCTGGGTGAGAAGAACTAAAGAGATGAGCCACTGCATGATGATGATGATGATGATGATTTACAGAAGTTAATTCTTAAACGTACCAACAGGCTCCAAGACAACTATTCATCCTAGCTATAGATGGCAACAGATGGTGTGACAGGAAATCCAGATCTTAAAACGGGAATGGAATTAAGGGTCACCACTGCCCCAGGCACAAGGAACCACTCACTTTTTGCCAGATTTGTTGATTCCACCTGTGGGCGGGCAGGTGGTCCTTCCCCATGGCCTTAATTTTTAGTTCTTTGAGTTCCTTCTGCTCCTCTTTTTGCTTTTGCTTGATGCCTTATCTTCCTTGTACATCTCCTTGGCCTGCTTCTTGGGCCTTTGCCACCTTTGAGGCGGGACGTGCGCCTGCTGCCCCTTTCCCACACTCTGCCACCGGAAGCTCTAGAACTTGTTTAACACCCCCAGAGAGCCTCTCCATTCTGTCCTTTCCAATCAATAATTTCCCACCACACCCTTGAGATATGTGTAGTACCTTATGACCTGTATATCATTATGCAGCATGTATAATATATTATTAACTGTATAATACAGTGTCACTGAATTTCTAACCCTTCAAAAGACTTCATATAAAAAGTTATTAATACAATAATATTGAAGAAGTTAGGCACAAAAATGGTACATATTAAGTGATTTTGTTCATTTGAAGTTCAAAACCAGACTCTGTTAATCTGCAGTGCTATGGGCCGTGAGAGTGGCTGTTCTTGTGAGAGGTTCTGCTTGGGGACAGCATGAGGGGGGCTTCTAGGGACTGGAATGTTTTGTGTCTTGATCTGGAGAGGGAGTATATATAAAGTGTACATTAAGTGTGTGGTTAAGATTTCTATGCTTTTTAGAAGATATACCCCAATTTAAAAATCTAAATAAGTAAATAAAAGTATCTTTAGTTCTTTTATTCTTAGACTCTTCTCTCTTTTAATATTGTTAATTCTGTTACAGTTGTCCCAATTTTTCCCCCTTTGCCCTCCTCCACCCAGCCCACCCCCACTCCCACAGTCAATCCCCACATTCTTGTCCATGTCCATGGGTCATTCATACATGTTCTTACAAATATCTTTTAAAAAGAGAGAGATTCAGGAAGATGGTGTCACAGCACAAGTCCGTTCCATTTGGGATCGGTAAGGTGTGAACGGGTACCTAGCCTTTCTGTCCCCACCCCTTCCCCTTGTCCGGCCAAAGCAAGCACCTGATTGTTACAGTTATCAGAGCTGGCCCAGCAGAGGCTGCCTCCCCAGTCCCGTGACATGGCCTAGTTTCCACCTGATCTAGGTGACCTTGAGGATATGGAGGTGTTGCTGGGAAATGGGAGGAGGAAAGGGGCAGAGACTAGGTGGTGGAGCAGGCGTCAGCTGCAATCCTCAGGTCTCCTCTCCTGCTATTCCATCCTGGGGGGAAGAGGCCAAGCCAGTCAGGTCAGTGATGCTGTTCTGAGGCCCTGGTGGGAGGCTAGTGGCTCCTGAGAAGCCAGGTAGTTCCGTTCCGTGTGGGGGTTTGCTGCCGACTTCCACCTTGGTGCTTCCAGCTCGGTGCTTCTCTCTCAGAGGCCATCAGTTTTCCAAGGCGAATGGGTGGGAGATTAAGATACAGCTCTCCTAAGTCCCAGACTCTCCAGAACAATTTTGTTCTAAGACAACTCTCTGCTTTAGAATGAGCTGGGAGTGTCTTTTGTAAATGTAGATTTCCGGTCTCACTGGAGATGTGTGGAGGGATGACTCAGGAACCTTTATTGCAACTCTGATTCCAACAGTTGCTCACCAGTTTGAACACTTATCTACAAGATGGGCAGGACCTCTGCTTGTTTCTGAGGTCCAGTTCTAGGTGAGGACACCTGCTGAGGTTGGAGCTGGCATTATTTGTGTCACAACAAATGACACTGCAGAGGGTCCCTTTCATATTTACCTTCAAATCCAAGTTTTAATAAAAAACATGTAGAATCGTGTATCTCAAAGTGACCCCCCATCCCTCATTTAAGCACTTTGTTTTAAAGATGGGGAACAGGCCTAAGATCTTAGGGGGTCAGGACTGGAACCCCGGACCGGAGTCTGTAAGGCCCTCTAGTTTCGAGGCCCTTTCCAGGGGGTTGTGGACAGAGGGAGTGGAGGACGCAGGCTCAGGAAGGCGCCCTGTGTTACAGCCTGCACTGTGGATGGCGGCCTGGTGGGTGAGCATGACGGAGCTGGAGGACCGCCTTCAGTGCCCCATCTGCCTTGAGGTCTTCAAGGAGCCCCTAATGCTGCAGTGCGGCCACTCCTACTGCAAAGATTGTCTGGTGTCCCTGTCTTGCCACCTGGACTCTGAGCTGCGTTGCCCAGTGTGCCGGCAGGAAGTGGATGGCAGCAGCTCCCCGCCCAACGTCTCCCTGGCTCGGGTTATTGAAGCTCTGCGGCTTCCCCGGGACCCGGAGCCTAACGTTTGCGCGCACCACCGGAACCCGCTCAGCCTCTTCTGCGAAAAGGACCAAGAGCTCATCTGTGGCCTCTGTGGCCTGCTGGGCTCCCACCAGCACCACCGGATCACGCCAGTCTCCACCGTCTACAGCCGCATGAAGGTGGGCAGGGAGGCTGCTGGGGGACGTGGACCCAGACCACGTGAGGGGCCCCTGGAGCCCACGGAGCCCAGCTCCTACGCTCTCTGACGCCACTACTCCGCAAATAAGGGTCAACTCGCATTCTCTCCAGCTCTGTCCTGGAGCAGAATGCTCATTCATTCATCTCTGAAGTTCTGAGCAGGTGCTGAGGATAGGCAAGGTGGAGAGTGCCCTGCCTCACGTACTAGCCCTTCCCGTGCTGTATTCTCTTTGAACGCTCCTGGGACTGCACTCTCAGACACAGGAGGGCAGGGACTTCGTTTTGTTCCCAGGGGTATTTTTGTACCTGGAGCCGTGCCTGGCGTACTAAATGTTCAAAATGTATTTGTGGAATCAATGGATTCCTGCGCTCCTGAAACTTTGTCTCAGGTCTAGCAGGTCATCGTTTAGGATAACTAATTGTAACCATGATACCGTCTTTGGTTAATGCTGACCTAAGGTTTAAGAAGGGTGGGGTTTTTATTGTATTTTACATGTGAGGAAACTGAGGCTCAGAGAAGGTAAGTGTCTTACCCAAGGCCACACAGCTTGTCAGTGGCAGAGCTGGGACTCCAACCAAGGCTGGTTTTCTTTCACCGCCAACAGATCAAGAAAGGGCAGGAAGGGCTCTTGGAAGTGAATTATTATGGGGTATGTGGCCTTGTATTTGAGGGAAAGGGGGCATAAAAGTGAAGAATGACAGAATACAAGTGAGGCAGCCAGGGAAAGAAAGAACATGGAGATCTGCAGGCAGAGGGGCCCCCTGTAAGTGGTTCCAGAAGTTTCCTGGCTGAGTGGTCTGGGCAGCATTTCTGGGCTCCTTCAACCCTGGGAGACAACCCTGGGAGACATGTAGGAAACATGTACGGGGCCAGCCAGGTCATCCACCAGCCCCTCCTCTCCACAGACATTGACCGGGCATCTGACCTGTGCTAGGTGCTGTGCTAGTGTCACAGTGTGGCTGTGGGCAAGAGGTTCACCCCGCCATGGCGGAGCTCACGGTCTGGTGGTCTGACAGAGTCCCATGTGCTGGGTGCTGCTGTCAAAGTCAGATAGTCTCTAGGTGAGACTGCCTGGAGCATGGCTTCTGCCTGGTCTCAGGTGGTCAGAGAAGGCTTCCTGGAGGAAGTGGACTGCTAAGCCAAGAATTGAACCACAAGGAGAACTTGTTGGGAAAAGAAGGGGAGGAAAGGCATTCTAAGTATAAAGAGCACGCGCAAAAGACCAGGAGGCACACAGTATGGCACATTTGAGGATTTATGAGTCATTCCATTAAGCTCAAGGGAGAGTGAGGTGTGAGCTGGATAGGACAGGTGAGGTGAGTGGGGCCGGGTCATGGAAAGACCTGTGTGACGTGTGGTGGGATTTATAGTTTCTTCAAATGGCGGTGCAGTGGTGAGCACTGGAAGTTTTTAAGCAGAGTTGTGATCTCGCCCTATCCCTCTGCTGAAGGGGTAGATTGGAGAACGAAGCTGGGGATAACAGATTGGGAGTAAGAGTCTGCAGAGTGATAAGAGAAGACCCTGATGATGCCCAAAGGAGCACCAAGGTTTGAAGTTTGGGTAGAGAGAGAATCCCAAGAAAGGGACAAAAAGAGCCAAAAGAAGGAGCAGAACATTGGCCAAATATGGCCTCCCGGAAATCAGAGGAACAGAGCATTTTAACAAGAACATCCCTTGTGTGTAGGTGTCTGCTGAGGATTGAAGAGTCTGTTAGCTTTAGCAGTAAGAATTGGTCACCTTGGCAAGAGAGGTTTTAGGGGAATGTGGAAGGAGGAAGCCCAACTGCAGTACAATAAAATTGAGTCTGCATTTTATTAGCAGATGGCTGCCCTGGGGAGACAGAAACACTTGGGAGCTTGCTCATCATTTCTGGCAAGGAGCCAGGGCTCAGCTTGAGTCCTGGTTTTGGATGTGGGTTTTTTTGTGATCCCAAGACTTGTCCATGTGACATGACCAATTTAGGTTTCTTTACCAGATCCCTGTCATGCATTGCTGTTTTCTCCTATTGACTGAGATCTTGAGACACTTTATGTTCATAATTGTGTTTGCTCTCACTGTGGCTGTTGCTGAGAAAGAACTAGTCCCATCTCTCTCTGCCTCGTGAGGGCTACCATCGGAATGCCCTTTCCTAGGCTATTGTGTGATCTGAAGCCTCCTTATCCAGAGCAAGGACTCTGTGTCCATTCATTCCTTACACAGCTCCCTTTCTGAAAGGTTCTGCAGCTGACTTCTCCCTGGGAAGTTTCTAAGCTGGAGTCTGTACGCTTCATGGCAAAACCCCGCAGGGCCCCAGTCAGGTGGTGCAGGCAGATGGTGGTCTAGGAGGTCCTGCTCGGATCCCTGAGAACAGGTCAGATTGGGGGTCAGGGCAGCCCAGAAGTGAGTTTACTTCATCCTTGGGAACCCTTAAATCTAGGCTGGGCCCAAGCCTGCTGGGGGTGGATTCAGGTCTTTCTAGGGGGTGGGGACTCACCAGGTGCAACCTGGGCCACCACATGCACCAATGGCCTCACTTGGGGACAGCCCTTTTGTAACAATCAAAATGCCCACTAATTCTGGACCTCCTGGTACCTGGAGTTTACCTGGTGGGTTTTGCAGGGAGTTTTGGCTTCAGACTGGCAGTCACCTGTCTTGGGTGTTATGTGATGAAACAACATTTAGCACCTTTCTCCACATCTTGGGGAGGGATGAGGTGGAGTCCTCTTCTGCTTGGGCAGGTCCTACCATCAATGTGGAATATTCTTGAGTAGTCTTAGCTAGTTTGAGGTCAAGGGCACCTGGGTAGCTCTGGTGCCTATCCTGGGGCCACTGGGAGCGCTAGTAGCCATTGGGATGCTCCCTAGAGGGGTGAGGCCCTAGGCACTAAGACGGTACAGGGGACGGCCACCCATGGGGCCATGCACCTTGCCTCCAGGAGGAGCTCGCAGCCCTCATCTCGGACCTGAAGCAGGAACAGAAGAAGGTGGATGAGCATATCGCCAAGCTGGTGAACAACAGGACCCGGATTGTCGTGAGTGCCTTTCCCTCGGTCCCTGCACTGGGACCAGCCACCTTCCTTTCCTATAGAGCCCAGGGCTAATGTGTCCTGCATGGGAATCCATGCCTTCCATATAAAGCCAGCATTCAAAGCATTCCAGGGCAGGGTGGGGAAGGTGCAAATCTCCTCAGGGGAATTCAACCCAGTTGTCAGGACTGTCTCTAAGCTGGCTTGTGTCCCCTTGACCTTGGGACTGAGATAACCCAGAACCTAAGTCCCAGAAGTAAACAGCCCAAAGTGTGGGCGTGACTCGCCAGCCCCTGTCTCATGTGTCTGCTTGACCTTGACAGTCTGCATGGTGCCGGCTCAGTGCCTCGCAGCACAGGCATGGGAAGGCCTGAAGCTCCCCTCGGCACTCTGCTTTTCCTCAGTGAGGGGCACATGGGCGGGTGTGGAGCCGAGGCCCTGCAGGTGAAATGGCAGCAGTATCCCCTGAGCACCCCTCACCCTTGAGAGGGAGGTGGCATCACCCCGCTCAGTGGAGACAAGCACTGGGGGTCACAAGGGCATCCTGGCTGTATCACTTGCAAGTCTGCTCTCCTGGGGTCTTTTAGACTCTTTTCAGTTGTGGAGTCCAGTGATAAGGTGAAATCTTCCTTGCACTCTTAATAGTTAAGACAAGTGGAAGCAGAGCCACAGCTTTGAAATGGGAACTGGGGGCCCAGCCTCTGCCCTGCCACTGTTGCTCACTCCCATGGTGCTCCCTGGGACCTCCAGGCACAGTGTGAGCACCTGGGCAGGCCTCAGCCCTGGGACTCAGGTACCAGGACCAGCCCATCAGCTGCCAGGCCCTGGAGACATGGAGGTCAGTCATCACCGCTCCAGTGCAGCTCCGGCCTTGACAGGCTTGTTCTGTCCTAGAACGAGTCCGATGTATTCAGCTGGGTGATCCGCCGTGAGTTCCAGGAGCTGCACCACCTGGTGGAGGAGGAGAAGGCTCGCTGCCTGGAAGGGGTGGAAGGTCACACCCGCGGCCTCGTGGCTTCCCTGGACATGCAGCTGGAGCAGGCCCAGGGCACACGGGAGCGGCTGGTGCAAGCCAAGTGTGTGCTGGAGCAGTTTGGGGATGAGAATCACCACGAGTTCATCCGGGTGAGTGGGCAACCGAGTGTCCCCTATGCCAAGGCCCCTAGAGCCTCAAGAGCCTCTTTTTCATAGCCTCTGCTGTGCCCTAACCTACCTCTCTTTTGTCTTCCAGAAGTACCACTCCATGGCCTCCAGGTAATACCTCAGGGGGAGCTCTCAGTATGGGTCTGGTGGCTGCGGGCACGGCATCTCTCCTCTCCTAGTTCCTCCCTTCAGTTTCACCAGTGCCTCAGGAGCAGCTGCCCACATCTGGCTCTGTACTGGGGCCAGGAGAAACAGAGAGAAGTCATGTCCCTGCCTTTGGGGTCGTGCAGACTGGTGGGAGGAGTACAGTGAACTATGGCTACATCACTGTGGGTACCTGGAACAATAGAAGCTGCAGAAGTAACACAGAGAAGGAGGTGACTGTTGGGCAGCGGGAATTGGCAAAGACAGTGGATGGATAGGAGACCTGGGAAAGGAGAGGGCGTGAGTTTGCCAGGCAGGCAGAGTGATATGGAAGGGCAAAGTAGCATGTGGGCTTGGGAGTACTGTGAGTTCAGTGTGGGTCCGGGCTGTGAAATAGGAAACAAGTGGAAGAGGTGGGTAATGGCTGGAGTGAGAAGCCTTGACCCCCGAGCTTCTGCTGGTGCAAAAAGGGACGGGACCCACGTTCTAGTCCCAAGAAGTGAACAATCTGTGCAGTCCCTGAGCCTTCCTCAGACCCCGTTTATGAGTCTCCTTCCTTTCTCAAATTTTCTTTTTGCCTTTTAAAAAAATTTACCAATTTTTAGAGAGAAGAAGGGAGAGAGAGAAACACCTGTTGTTTCACTTATTTATGCCCTCATTGGATGATTCTTGTAATTGCCCTGACTGGGGATCCAACCTACAACCTTGGCGTATCAGGATGATGCTCTAACTAAGCTACCTGGCCAGGGCCTCAAATTTTCTTCAGTCTCAGGGACGATTTGCGTTGGTTTAAATAAATGGACAGAGAATCCGATCGCCCCAGTACCAGGGTCCTGAAACGTTAGCATGAATCACAGTCGCCTGGGGGGCTCATTCAAACACAGCCCTGGGCCCCAGTGGTCAGTTTCTGATTCAGCAGGTCTGGAGTGGGACCCCAGGAAATCTGCATTTCTTACAAGCTTCTAGGTGATGCTACTGGTGTAGGACCTGCACTTTGAGGACCACTAATAGAGACTATTACCCCTCCCAGGAAGGAGGCAGGTCCTCCGAGAGGGGGGGGGGAGGAGGAGATGATAGCTATCTCGAGTGCAGTCTCCTGAGCTGTGCTTGTCTGACTGGACTTGTGTATGGGTGAGGCAGCTCCACCGTCAATGCAAACTGTTGCTTCCAGAGCAGAACTCCAGCAGTCCCGACCTTTGGAGAGCATGTTCAGCCCCATCTCCTTCAAGCCAGGCCTCCACCAGGCAGATATCAAGCTGACTGTGTGGAAAAGGCTCTTCCGCAAGGTTCTGCCAGGTAAGGCCCCACCCCATCCTAGTTCCTGAGGGCTGCCAGTGTAAGGCACAGAGAGCTGGGAGGGAAGCTTGCAGAGGCTAGTGGTGAGAGCACAGGAACCGGGTTCCACCAAATGGCTTGAGTCAAGCTCAGCTCCGTCTCCTACTAACCAGGGCAAGTTGTATGATTTCTGAGCCTCTGTTACCTCATCTGCAGATGGGCTATTAATGCCCACCTTGCTAGGCTGCATATTTACAAATATATATGTGTATATGGTTTAGTGATTAATAAATGTAGCTGTTACTCTGCTGAGAAACACTCAAAGGCTTCTAATTAACTCCATTATTGGCACATAAGGGAGATCAATCAATAGGCTGATTTCATCCAACAAAGACAAAAACAGGATTTATATAAAAGGAGGCAGAGGAAAAAAAAACTATATTCTCTGCACCATGAATGTTGTTTGTACATTTTTGATGTAAACTGATTAGCTGGCGGCTAGCAGAGGTCAGCTGGGAGTTTGTCCTTGAATAGGCTGCTAGGGTAGCAAAGAAAAAACAGCCACAGTTGTCATGGATTCTCCAGAAAACCCTGGGAGTTTGGCTGTGGAGCACACGTGGCAGACTGTCGGCCAGGTCCTCCCGTCAGCACCTCTGCCTCAGGCAGGCCTGCACCGCATCCCCTACCGGAAGGCCTCAGCTCATAGCTGTTCATCTCTGCCACCCTTCAGGCATCATTCCTTTATTCAGCAAATATCCTTAAGGTGCCCACTCTGTGCCTGGTCCCTTCTAGGACCCGAGGATACAGAGATGAGCCCGTGCAGTTCCTCTTCTGAGGAGCTCAGGGCCTCCAATCAGCCTCCCTTGGGGCAGGGCCTACTGCCCTCTGTGTGGCTTGCAAACATGCCTTCCCCTATCTTCCCTAGCCCCAGAATCTCTCAAGCTGGACCCTGCCACAGCCCATCCTCTCCTGGAGCTCTCCAAGGGCAACACGGTGGTGCAGTGTGGGCTCCTGCCCCAGCGACGTGCCAGCCAGCCTGAGCGCTTCGACTATAGTACTTGTGTCCTGGCCAGCCGGGGCTTCTCCTGTGGCCGCCACTACTGGGAGGTGGTGGTGGGCAGCAAGAGCGACTGGCGCCTGGGGGTCATCAAAGGCACAGCCAGTCGCAAAGGCAAGCTGACCAAGTCTCCAGAGCACGGCATGTGGCTTATTGGCTTGAAGGAGGGCCGGGTGTATGAGGCCTTTGGCTGCCCAAGGGTGACCCTGCCTGTGGCCGGACACCCCCACCGCATTGGCATCTATTTGCATTATGAACAGGGAGAGCTCACCTTCTTCGATGCTGACCGCCTGGATGACCTGCGGCCACTCTACACGTTCCAGGCTGACTTCCAGGGCAAGCTCTACCCAATGCTGGACACATGCTGGCATGAGAGGGGCAGCAACTCACTGCCCATGGTGCTGCCCCCACCCAGTGGGCCCAGCCACCTCACCCCGCCACAGCCCATCAAGCTGTAGGCGGTGCTCACGGGGCTGCCTGCTCTCAGGATCTTTCCACCTGGGCGTGGGGACTTGAGGGCTTCTGCTGGGTCCAGCAAGCAGAGGGTATATTTTTACTGTTTGGGAAGGTCTTCATGCCTGCGTTTCCCTGCAAACATTTAGTGATAAGGAGAAAAGGACCACAGTCTCTTTCCCATTAGCCAAGGGCATGTTTATTAATCTATTGTCAGGTTATTAACCTGCTTCTTAACCAGCAGAAGTAGGCCTTGGTGTCCATGGGCTTCCCTTGGTCCCTCCTAATTGTGCTCATTGCTTACTCTTCCAACTGGGGGTGGAAACATTCCCATACATGATTTTTCCTTATCGTTTTGAACTTAAAATAACTTGAGGACAATAAATTTGCCACTGTCTTCCTCTTTAAATGAGTTGCAAATATTAATCGCTGTACAGAACCGAGTTATGCTCTGGTCTCCAACCTCTGGTGGGGCTTGAGCTGGCTCCCGCCCATGGCCCACTGGTCTGCGGTCAGAGCCACACAGACTGCTCCACCACTGCTCCGTCCTTACGGACCTCTCCCGGCTTCCCACTGTTAGACGAGATGGAATTGACACTACTTTAAAGCAGAAGCAAGTAAGGGGGCCAGACAGGGGAGCAGCCCATCCCTGGAAGCTGCCGTGCACAGAGCCCATGTCTGTTCACGGTGAGCCTGCCCTCAGCCACAGATGATGGTGTCCATCCAGACCAAGGCTGGGACGGCTGCATTCTCTCCTAAGAGTCTGCAAACTGGGAGAGACAGAATGGCAGGGGCCCCGTTACCTGAGACCTGGAGCTTTAGAGCGCTCCCCAGCCTTGTGCAACTGCGGTCTGTGAAGCCACCTGAGAGCCTTCCCTGGGGAAGAGCTGCACTACGGTGCCCTGGCATGTGTCCACATAGGCTGCACGGGCCACGGCTGGACTGACAGCCTGAGGGATCCTCCAGGAACAGGAGAAGATAGGAGGGTTGTGAGGTGCTACCTCAAGGTCATGTCCACGGGAGACTCAGGAGATATCACCTCCTAGGCTCTGATGAAGAATGCGTCTTTCTGTTCCACCTCCCTCCAAGTAGAGTTGCAGACTATAAAACAGCTCAGCTGAGTCTCGAATTGGGTCCTCACAACAGGATATTCCACAACTCATGTTGCGGTCATCAGCCCTTCGAGTTCCACGTCACCCCTGTGGTGTGTGCGACAAGGACCACCTCTGGCTAATCTTCCTTCTGCTGTCTATGTAAGTAATAAACTGGCTGAATACATGGTGCTTGTTGTGTCTTTACTGGCTGAATCTGTCAGGCCTTGGCCTTGGTTCCTAGTGCTTGACACCTCTGAGACCTGATTTTTGGTTACGCAGCAATTCCTTCCGTCCCAGGACTGGGCTGAAGAGTGTCACTCCTCTATCTCCACGCCTCACCCTTCATCCTGTGCTGTGTCCTGGGAGGCTGGCTCCCATGGAACGCAGAACTGGCTTCCTGTTGGGCTCAGCTGATGGGAGGAGCTGGTGGGAGATCCAAGGGCAGGAGAGGGAGTTTGAGGTATTTCTTTTCCTGGTTTCCTGCCTGTAGGGACTATGGGTTGGCAGCTCCCCTCTACTTAAGACTCCTGGCAGGTGACCCTCGCCTTCTGTTACTCTTCCCTTGTTCCCTGGGCCCGGCAGTGAGCAGTGCTGCTGTGATCCCTGAGTACTGACTGCACCGTCCTGTTTCCTTAACTCTGAGCAGTCCCTTCTTTAAAATGTCCTCAACTGCTCTTGTCTGTGCACCTTTCTGCCTCCCGCCAGATCCTGGCAGACACAATGGCACACTTCTGCACCTACTCAATGAACTGTTTGGCTAGCCAGAGTTAGTGTCTGCAGTCAAAAGATGTTTTTTTTTTTTAATTAAATTAAATCGAGCAGTTTCTCTATATAACCACAACACAAATATGTCAAAATTAGGAAATTCGAATTGAGAAAACACTGCTGTCCACCCTGCAGACATCACTCAGATGTCACCCTTTGTCCTACTCGTCCTCTGTGGTAAGAACATTTCAGGCCCAGGGTCCAGCCCCGGACCACCTGCTGCATTTCGGTCGTCCCGTCTCTCCAGCCTTCCTTCATCGGGGTCAGCCCCATCTTTCCTTGTCCTCTCGCCTTGGACGTTGTGAAGAGATGGGACCAGTTATTTCACAGACCGTCCCTCCGTGTGGGCTGTCTGGTGCTTCATTAGCTTCAGGCCGCGTGCGCACAGAGGGTGGGCCGCCCGGGGGCTCTGTTCTCGCTGACCCCGTCGGGCGGCGGGACACTGACTTTCCCGTGTTGGTGATGTGAACTCCCGTCAGCCGGTCCCGGCTCGCCCTCTGAGTTTCTCTTCTGTAAAGGTACTCTTTTCCCCTTTATTTTAAGTAACTAACCTGTGGGGAGATTATTTGAAGTTATGTGAATATCCTGTTCCTTACAGTAATTTATAGCTCTTGACTGAATCAAGTTACTATAATGATTCTCAGATAGTAATTTTTACAAGATTTATTTACTTATTATTTTTATTTTTAGACAGAGGGAAAGGGAGGTAGAAAGAGGGAGAGAAGCATCAACATGTGGTTGCCTTTTGCATGCCCCCCACTGGGGACCTGGCCTGTAACCCACGCATGTGCCCTGACTGGGAATTGAACTGGTGACCCTCTGGTTCACAGACCAGTGCTCAGTCCACTGAGCCAGACCAGCAGGGCTGAGATAGTGATTTTTAAACTCTAGCATTCCTTCTGCATTTACTACTTAACATTTTACTGTAGGGTCTTTCCTTCTCCCTTATTTATTTACTTCTGTCAATATGGACCCATGGATTCTGACTTCATTCAGTGATTTACAGCCCATCACTATCATGACTTACTTTGATGCTCAGGTCGTCCCAGACTTGGCCAGTGGGAGCTCCTTCCAGCTGCTTCTGTGCCTCCCATTCTTCGAGCACATTCTTCCTTCTGGCACCAGATGGTCCAGGCTCAGCCTCCCAGCCTCAGACCTGGACTCAGCCGTTAGGCTAAGGGCTCCTGATTCTTTTTAGTGGGGCGTGATATTAGAGCCCAAGATCTGGCAGCTAGGTGTATTCACTGCCACTGAGACTGGGGAGAATCGCCATTTCGCATCTTTCTTGCCTTTCGCCATTTTATATTTGTAGCTCATTTCTCTCACGCAAGAAGTCTGGCTCCCAACAAAATCAATATATTTAATCCTTTGCTCAGTTCTACAAAACACATCAACTTGTTTCAGAATCACTACACCTGCACCACTATTAACAATAAATCTTCTAATAAGTCAGATTGAAGGTTTCTTTGCAGTTCTTTTGGTCCTTTTATCTTCAGACTGAGAGGAGTAAAAGTACTGTAGCTAAATATTACTTGGGTTCTTTCTTTTTCACTTTTCTTCAATATGGTTGTTACCCATTTGATATATAGTTGTTTATCTATTTCTGTTTGTTTCCAACTTTGAAGTTTAAAAAATATCCCTGTCGATTTAACTTTTGGCATTTTAATTATGATGTGCCTTGGTGTGGGTCTCTGTGGGTTCACCTTGTTTGGGACTCTCTGGGCTTGCTGGACCTGGATGTCTGTTTCCTTCACCAAGCTGGGGAAGTTTTCTGCCGTTATTTCTTTAAATAGGTTTTCTATCTCTTTCTCTCCCTCTTCTCCTTCTGGGCCCCCTATGATTTCAATGTTGCTACTCTTGATGTTGTTCAGAGGTCCCTTAAATTATCCTCATTTTTAAAAATTTCTTTTTTCTTTTTGCTGTTCTAATTGGGTGTTTTCTGCTACCTTGTTTTCCAAATTGATGATTGGATCCTCTGCTTCATCTCGTCTGCTGTTGATTCCATCTAATATCATCTTCATTTCAGTTATTGTATTCTTCATTTACAACTGGTTGTTTTTTATGTTTCCTCTTTGTTGAAGTTCTCACTGAGATCATTGAGCATACTTATGACCAGTGTTTTGAACTCTTTATCTGATAGATTGCTTGTCTCTAATTCATTTAGTTCTTTTTCTGGGATTTTGTCCTGGTCTTCTGTTTAGAATATATTTTTTTCTGTCTGGTCATTTTGGCTGTCTGTCTGTGTTTGTTTCTATAAATTAGGTGAAAGAGCAACCTCTCCCAGTCTTGAAGGAGCGACCTTGTGTAGGAGCTCCCCTTTTGTCGACTGTTTCTGCCAGGTGTCTTTGGCAGGCCAACTGGAGTGTGCATGGGCCACAAGGAGTCCTGGGGCAGAGGCAGGGGGAGAGGAGAGCACAGAGCTGTAGCTGGATCAGGGTCAGGCCTTGGGTAGTCCCAGGGGCAAGCCACAATAGGACCAGGAGCTAAAGCTGGATTGAGCTGTAGGGATCCCCACAGGTAAGCTGCTAGGGCTATAGCTAAAGTGGGTCTGGTCTGCAGGAAGTCCAGGGGAGAAGCCACAGCTGGGCGGGAGCTGTAGCTAGGGTGGTGCAAGCTGAGGGGAGTCCTGGGGGCAAGTCACTCAGTTGGAAGCTAGAGCTGGCACAGATTTTAGGGAGACCTATTTCTGTGTTGTCTCCCTCTCTTGTTTGTTATACAGAAGCTGTTAAGTCAGCCCTCAATTCTGCTTTAGGGGTAATTGCTCTGCCTATAAGTTTAAATTCAATATGCACCTGGGAGGAGGTGAGTTCGGGGTCTTCCCATGCCACCATCTGCGACTGGGAGCCTGCAACCAAAAGATCTTAACTGATACCCATCCAATATGGGGAAAGTAGAGGAAAAAGAAGTTAATTCTTCATGTGGAATTAGCATTTAAGCAGAAAGAAGTGGAGTGCAAGCAGAGAAGAGCCTTTGGGGTTTAGGTGCACAGAGGGATACTGGGGCTGGACCTGGACCTGGACACTAGGGGCTGGACCAGGAAGATAAGATCCTGATGCTACTTTAGTGTATATTAGCTTTGTTCTGTAGTAGCAATGGTGCTGGGTTAGATGAATCTGCCCAGGGAGAAATATCAGAATCATGTAAATGAGGTAAGGGGATGGAATACCAGAACTTAAGGAGCAGCTTAGAGAAGGCTGCCAAGAAAACTTTGAAATGGTGAGAGAAACGGGAGGGTATGCCAGCAGGAGAGGCCATGGAAAACAAAGCTTTCCAACAAAGACAGTATGTGCAGTAATACCACAAAACTGCAGATTCGGCAGGAAAGGCCTGAGGAATATTGGGAAATCCTTTTTTTTTTTTTTAAAGAGAGGGAGAGAAACACCAATGTGCGGTTGCCTCTCACGTGGCCCCCACTGGGGGCCGTGGCCTGTAACCCAGGCATGTGCCCTGACTGGGAATCGAACCAGGGACTTTTTGGTTCACAGCCTGCACTCAATCCACTGAGTTACACCAGCCAGGGCTGGGAAATTCATGGTGGCCTTAGAGGGAGTCACCTCAGTGGAGTGGGGTAGCAGACGCATTGCAGGGAGTTAAGTAACAGCATGTGATAGAGAAGTAAAAGCAGTGACTGCTGAGTTTCCTTTTTAAAAGTCTCATGGTGAAGGGAAGAAGAGACTGGGCCATGAGTTTGAGAAAAGGCAGAATTAAGAAAAGGTATTTTTAGGTTAGAAGAGATGCTAAAACAGTGCTACCAATAGAAATATACGAGGCACACATATAAGTTTAAGTTTTCTAATTGTCACAATCAAAAAGTTAAAAGAAGCAGGTCACCTCATGCCCAGATCTTGGTTTCTAATACTATCCTCTAATAAAAGGAACCAGGGGTCCCTGGAGAAATGGTTGATTCTAGGACTAAATCAGGAAATACACAAAATGAGCTTTTTTTGTTTGTTTGTTTGTTTGTTTTAGATGAGCTTTGAGTATCTTGTAGTGCCAGAGGGCAAGAAGTTCTCAAAAACAAATATACAAAAAAATCTTACAATAATAGGAGCCTATCAAAGGGACATAGGAGCCAACTGAAAGCACTCCAAGTGGCCAAAACAGGAACAGTTTGAGCAACAAAATAAACTAGTACTGGATTAGGCCCCAAAGTATAAAATAAACATCCATGAATCCGTACTGATATAAAAAACGATTAATTAAATAAGTGAGGCAGAAGAGACAAACCTGTGCAGAACTCCAGGTAGTTTATGTACCTACAACATCCTTAAGGAGCATCCATAAGGAGCGGGAGCATAACTCCCCACTCCGTAAATGTGGGCTGTGCACGGTGACTTCTTTTCAGGGAGGACAATGTTATAAGCAGCTTCACAGTGGAGAAACCTGACAAACACTACCTCAGTCAGGTTATCAAGGTCAACATCAACACTAATGTCACGTTAACACTATGTGCCCTTGAAATGTGATAAGAATGGCACTTTTAGGTGTGATCTTTCTCCCCAAAACTCATAACTCTCATCTAATCATGAGAAAAACATCAGTCAAATTCCATTAGAGGAACAGTCTACAAAACACTGACCAGGACTCCTCAAACAATCAAGGTCATCAATAACAAAGTCTGAGAAACTATCACAGCTATGAGGAGCCTGGAGACATGACAACTGAATTTAATACAGAATCTTAGATCAGATTCTGGGATAGAAAAGGCATTGGGCTCTAGCTGGTGTGACTGAGTTGTTGGAGTGTTGTCCTGTAGCCAAAAGATTGTGGGTTCGATCCTTGGTCAGGGCACATACCTAGCTTGCAGGTTTGATCCCCTGTAGGGGCGTGTACAGGAGGCAACCCGTCAATGTTTCTCTCTCATATCGATGTTGCTTTCTTTCTCTCCCTCCCCCTTTCTCTCTCTCTAAAAACAAAAGTCCTCATCTGGGTAAATTATGGATTTGTATCTATATTAGTGTACCTGTTACCTGTTCACCTGAAGGAGGGGGGATTGTTTTAGTATGGGTCAACTCCCGGCACAACTGGCTGTCCAGCACCACATCAATTTGTGCCCCATTCACTCAGTCCTTCATTCACTTAACATATATTTGTTAGGTCCTTATTGTGAGAAACACTGGTCTAGGAGGTAAAGATAGTTGAGTGCTCAGACAGACAAGAGTTTGTCCCCACACACCTGACTGGGGAGACAGAATAAATCACTATCATATATGTGATGGGTGCTATGAAGAAAATAAAAAATACATGATGGGATTCAATGTGAGGGGGTGAGGAGGGGTTCCACTAAAAGAGCACATATGGCCCTGGCTGGGTGGCTCTGCTGGTTAGAGCACCATCCTGTGCACCAAAAGGGTGTGAGTTTGATTTCCATTCTGTGCATATACCTAGATTGTGGGTTTGATCCCTGGCTGGGGCACTTACAGAAGGCAACCCATCAATGTTTCCCTCTCTCTCTCTTTCAAAATACCAATAGACATATTTTTGGATGAGGATTAAAAAACGAATAAAAGATCACTTATGAACTAATCAAGAGCTACAGGAGTTGGTTAAATCTTTAAACAAGTCAGCAACTTCAAGGTAGATTCAAGACAATGTTCTTTCAAAAGGCTGACAATGTGCTGTTAGGATTAGACTACACAGACCGAAATACTGCATTCCACAGAAGCCCGTCTGGTTGAACACCTGAAATACACATGGGTTTATTCAATATGTACCAGTAATCACAAGGATGCTGCAGACACAGAGACAAATACTATACAACCCCTGCTGTCCCAGGGGTCAGGCTGGGGAAACACTCCTATAAATGAATCATTACAACAAATACATGAAAGGCTGGTCACTGGAAACAAAGTTAGAGCCCTTGCTCACATCATGTGCCAAACTGAATTCTAAACAGATTGAAGATTTAAAAAATAAAGCTACAGTGATTTTTATATTGTAGAAGTGTGACGGGGTTTCCAAATATGACTCCAAAGGCAGAAATCATTAAAGATAAAAAAAAATGAAATCACTATGCTCTCCAAAGCAACTATTAATCACATCAATCACCATGCTCTCCAAAGCAACTATTAATCACATCAAAAAGCAACAATAAGCCCTAGCTGGTGTGGCTCAGTGGATCGAGCACCAGCTACGATCCAAAGGGTTGCCGGTTCAATTCCCAGTCAGGGCACAAGCCTGGGTTGCAGGCCAGATTCCCAGTGGGGGCCACATGAGAGACAACCACACGTTGATATTTCCCTCCCTCTCTTTCTCCCTCCCTTCCCTTCTCTAGAAATAAAATAAATTCTTTTAAAAGAATTTTAAAAAGCAACAATAAGCGGGAAAAATGGCAATACCTTAAGAATGTATAATGTCAATATATAAAGCATATAAAGAGAAATATACTAAGAGAAATATGGTGTAAGAGTGAGCAAAAGACATTAACATGTTATCATAACAGAAGAATTACAAATGACCCATATACAAGTGAAGGTATTCAACCTTGATAACAAATTAAAACAGCAGTCAAATCCCATTATTTGCCTCTCAGATGTGCAAAAACTGAAAGAAAAATTGAAGACATACTAAGAAGTGGAGGATTGCGTTCCCAGCTTCGGCCACCGCCCCCCCCACACACACACTAAAGCGAACTAACACTTCCCTAGGGATACTCGGAGGGGCATTGGCGCTTCCGTGTTTCGCACCTCCTTGCCTTTTAACCCCGGAAGTGTGGGCCGCGGCTGCGCAAAACGGCGCGCACCGCTACCGAGACGAAAAGGCGTGCTGGAGCGGCGAATGGCGCTGTACGCGGCGGCTGCGGCAGTGCTGGCAGGCGTTGAGAGCCACCAGGGCTCCATCAAGGGGCTGGTGTACGGTAGCAGTTTCCAGGTAGCGGGGTTCGGGGTTGGGGCTGGGTGTGGGGCTAACCTGGGCCGGGCCCCCGCCTCAGCTCGAATCCCTTTGGCCACGCGCAGAACGTGAAGCAGCTGTACGCGCTGGTGTGCGAGACGCAGCGCTACTCCTCCGTGCTGGACACCGTGATCGCCAGTGCCGGCCTCCTCCGCGCAGAAAAGAAGCTGCGGCCGCATCTGGCCAAGGTGACCGTTGGGGTGAGGTTGGACCGGCCCGGCAGTGAGTCCCAGCTAATCTGGTCCCAGCAACGTACCGTCTACGCCGGTACGGTGTAACTTCAGTAAGTCGCTCCTCTGAAATGAGGATGCGCAACCCCTTTCTGAGTTATGAAATGAGGTGGGATGAAAATGCTTTAATTTCTAGCTTTTTGAGAAAGATTAAATAAGAACAGAAGTTCCAACTAGCAGTGGCAGGGACCCTTTATGTAAAACAAAGGGGGATGTTGATGAGGAGGAGGGTTCAGATCTTGAACTCTGCTGGAGGAAAGGGTTCAGGACTGGGGAAGCGAGACATCAGGTTCAAAGCCTGTATCTGCCGTTAATTTTGTATGCATTTGGACAAGGTACCGCACTTTTACATGTTATTGCTTGGACAGGTGGCCTGTTTAGCACTTGCAGTTGCAACACCACGGAATTTGAAGGCACTTATGCTTAGTTTTTTTTTCCTCTTTTGGTCTCTCCATCTCCAGGTGCTAGTGTATGAGTTGTTGCTGGGAAGAGGCTTTAGTGGGCGAGGGGGCAGGTGGAAGCCTCTGCTGGACCGGCACCAGGCAAGGCTGAAAGCTGAGTTGGCCAGACTGAAGGTTCGTCGAGGTGTGAGCCGGAATGAGGATTTGTTGGAAGTGGGCTGCGGGCCTGGCCCAGGTGAGCTGAGTTGTGGGGTGTAAGAGTGAGGGTGGGGTGGATAGCCACCAGACCCTCAAGGGAGAGGGCCATGTTTCTGGCCACTCACGGCTGATTGCTTCCTAGCCTCCCAGGTGCCTCGATTTGTGCGAGTGAACACTCTCAAGACCTGCTGTGATGATGCAATTGATTATTTCAAGAGACAAGGTTTCTCCTACCAGGGTCGGGCATCCAGGTGAGCTTAGAGCCCTGCCCAGGTGCCCTAATCTAGGGGAGTTCTTGGGGGAGCTGGGGAAATGGATGGGAAGAGAGAGGAGGCGTGGTTGTGACTGTACTTGGGTCTTCTTCCTGTTTTACAGCAGTCTTTCCATCCCCTTCCAAGGCCTGCCTTCCTCCATCCCTTAAACATTGATTGTTCTGGGCATCCCATAGACATTCTTCTAATGTATCTATCCCTCAATTTCTTCTCTCTCTACCTCCTAATTCTCACCTGACGATTCTTGTCTCCCAGTCTGGACTTCTGTCTTGGACACATACCCTCAGGTTCAGAGTAGTGCCGTGTAGACGCCACATTTGGTGCGTGTGTCACACTGAATTCGTCCGTCCTCTGAACCTGGCGCCGTTTTTTGTTGTCAGTCATGTTTATTCAAAATTCAAGACTTTAAATGTAATTCTTTAAAAAATATGCCAAAACTTGTTATTGGATTATATTGCAGCATTCCTTTTTTAAATTGAGGTATATGTGACATACAACATTTATGTTAGTTTCAGGGGTATAATGAAATGTATATATTACAGAATGATTGTACATATTACAAAATGATCACTACAATAAGTTTAGTTAACATCCACCACCATACGTAGATAAAAATTTTTTTTCACTTCTGATGAGAACTTTTAAGATTTCTTCTCTTAGCCACTTTTGAATATGTAATGGAGCATTATTAACTATAGTCACCACACTGTATTGCATCCTCATGACTTATTTAATGATTGGAAATTTGTACCTTTTGATTCTGCACCGATTTTGCCCCACTGCTCCCCTCACCCCAGATGTGTTCTTTGTATCTATGAGCTCTGATTTTTTTGAGTTTGGTTTTAAGATTCCACGTACAAATGAGGTCATATGATACTTGTCTTTCTCTATCTGACTTTGCCCTTCAGGCCCATCCATCTTGTCAAAATGGCAAGATACCATTATTTTTCTACGACTGAATAATATTCCTCTGTGTGTGTGTGTGTGTGTGTGTGAGAGAGAGAGAGAGAGGGAGAGGGAGGGAGAGAGAGAGAGAGAGAGAGAGAGAGAGAGAGAGATACAGTTTCTTTATTTACTCATCCATTGGTGGACACAGGTTGTTTCCCTGTCTTGGCCATTGTAAATAATGCTGCAGTGAACATGGAGGTGCATGTATCTTTCTGAATTAGTGTTTTCATTTCCTTTAGGTAAATACCCAGAATAGAATTGCTAGGTCGTATGGTAGTTCTGTTTTTAAATTTTTAAGACCTCCACACTTAGTTTCCCATATGGAATTTATATTCCCACCCATGGTGCACAAGAGTTCCCTTTTCTCCACATCCTTGCCAATACTTGTTATTTCTTGTCTTTTTGATAATGCCCATTCTAACAGGCGTGAGGTGATATCTCATTGTGGTTTTGATTTGCATTTCCCTGATGATTAGTGATGTTTTTATATTCATGTACCTGTTGGCCATCGTTATGTCTTCTTGGGGAAATCTTATGTCTTCTTATTTAGATCCTCTGCTCAGTTTTTAATTGGATTGTTGTTGTTTTGCTCTTGAATTTTATGAATTCCTTATATACTTTGGATATTAATCCCTTATCAGTTATATGACTTGCACATACCTTCTTCCATTCAGTACGTTGCCTCTTCATTTTGTTGATGGTTCCCTTTGCTGTGCAGCTTTTTAGTTTAGTATGGTCCTACTAGCTTTTGGTGTTGAATCCAGAAAATCTTTACTAAGATGTATATCAGGGAGCTTACCACTGTGTTTTCTTCTGGGAAGTTTATGGTTTCTGGTCTTACCTTCAAGTCTTTAAACCATTTTGAGTTGGGTTTTGTATATGGTATAAGGGAGTGGTCCAGTTTCATTCTTTTGCATGTGGCTGTCCAGTTTTCCCAACACCATTTATTAAAAAACTGCCCTTTCCTCATTGTATGTTCTTGATTCTTTTGTCATAAATTGATCATGTACATGTGGAATTATTTCTGAGCTCTCTGTACAGTTTCATTGATCTGTATGTCATTTTTAATGCCAGTACCGTACTGTTTTGATTACTGTAGCCTTGCAATATCTTGTGAAATCAGGGAATGTGATGCCTCCAGCTTTGTTGCTCTTTCTGAAGATTTGGCTATTTGGGTCTTTTGTGATTCTATACAAACTTTAGGATTATTTGTTCTATGTCTATGTATGTTCTATGTCTGAAAAATGCCATTGGAATTTTGATGGGTATTGCATGTAGAGGTTGTCTTGGGTAGTATGGACATTGCAACAGTATTCTTCCAATTCACGAATGTGGAATATCTTTCCATTTAATGATATCTTCAATTTCTTTTATTAATATCTTATATAGTTTTCAGTGTACAGATCTTTCACCTCCTTCGTTTATTCTTAATTTATTCCAAGGTGTTTTATTCTTTTTGAACCAATTGTAAACAGGCTTGTTTTTAAATTTCTGGTAGTTCATTACTAGTGTATTGAAATGCAGCATATTTTTGTGTGTTGATTTTGTGTCCTGCACCTTCGCTGATTTTGTTTACTAATTCTGAGAGTGTTTTGCTGGAGTCTTGAGGGTTTTCTATATCCATGTCACTTGCAAATAATGACAGTTTTACTTCTTCCTTTCCAATTTAGATGCCTTTCTTTCTTTTTGTGCCTAATTGCTCTGGCTAGGACTTCTAATACTGTCCTGAATAAAAGTGGCCTTGTCTCGTTCCTGATTTTAGAGGAAAAGCTTTCAGCTCCTCACCATTGAGTATACCATTGTGGGCTTGTCCTGTATGGCCTTTATTATGTTGAGATATGTTCCCTTTATAACAGTTTTGTATAGAGTTTTTGTCATAAATGGATGTTGAATCTTGTTAAATGCCTTTGCTGCATCTATTGAGTTATTTTTATCCTTCATTTTGTTAATGTGATGTATCACATTGATTAACTTGAACCATCCTTGCATCCCTGACCTTTCCACCTTCTGCATTCCCTGTTTTAACTTAACAGATATAATTATGCACCCATTTGATCAAATCAGAAACTGAGTAATCCTAGATGCTTTCCTCCTCTCCATCCAGTCATTCACTACTCTGCCTTCAGCATCTTTCTCAAACCTGTTCCTTTCTTTTTGTCCTCCTGGACATTACCTAGGTTTAGGCACTCATCATTTCCTACCAGGATTGGCGGCAGGATCTCCTAATCTGGTTGGCTACAGAAAGATCTGAAACCATAGCTGATGCATTACTCCCCTGCTGAAAACCCTCTCTTGGCTCTCCAGTGTGGCCATGCTCCCTGCTCCCTCTCCAGGCCCATCTGCCATGGCGCTCTGTGCACCTCTTGTTCCCCCATCAGTTGCTGCTCTCTGCCCTGATACTTCCCCACCTCTTCCCTGGATGCACCCCTTCCTCCTGTTCTGTCCTTTGACAGCTCTGGGAAGCCACCTCTGCCTCCTCCCTTTCCCTCTGGTCTGTTTTAGGTATTTCCCTTTTGGCCTCTAGCATGTTGCTTAGAGACCAGGGTGGTAGAGAACAGCTGTGTATGAGTTTGAATTCCAGTTCTGCTACTTGATACCTTTCTGAACTGAGACACTATTATCTAGGCCTGTTTCTATGTAGGTCAGGTGGAGTGGACAGTGCTCCTTTAGAGTTTAGGGCAGGGGTGTCAAACTCATTTTCACCGGGGGCCACATCAGCCTCACGGTTGCCTTCAAAAGCCTGAAATAATGTTAGGACTGTATAGGTGTAACTACTCCTTAACTGTTAAGGAGTTGAAATTACATTCGGCCTTTTGAAGGCAACCATGAGGCTGATGCCCCCCCCCCCCCCGTGAGGTGAAAATGAGTTTGACACCCGTGGTTTAGGGAATATAGTTTTCGTCCCAGCTCCTCACATTACTAAATAATCCGTCAGGAGTCAGCTCATCTCCCCTGGACTGCTCCCTTCACTAGCTAGTCACCCCCAAACCTCTCCTTGAGGTTGTTTTAGCAGTGATGGCTAACATTTATTGAGTGCCTAATTTGTGCCATATATTTTTGCAAGTGTTTTGCATGTATTAATTCATTTAACTCTCACAGCTACCATTTTCTAGAAATGCTGACAGGCTTAGATAAAGGAACTGGCTCATGCTCCCACCGCTGGTGAATGGCAGAGGTGGGATCCTGAACCCAGAGTCTGGTCCGAGAACACAGACTGTCTTATCACCCTGTTTTTCTTCATAGCAATCTTAAACATTTGTTGCATGAATGGTTAGTTAACATGTAAGGTAACATATAAAATGCCCAGGCTAGTGCCCGGCATGAAAGAATTCAGAAACTGTTGAATGAGTGGTTCTTATTCCCTGGTAGCCTAGAGGATCTAAGGGCCCTCAAAGGGAAGCGTTTTCTTCTGGATCCTTTGTTGCCCGAGCTGCTTGTGTTCCCTGCCCAAACAGACCTGCATGACCATCCACTGTACCAAGCCGGTCACCTCATCTTACAAGACAAGGTAGGGAAGGTGGGTGAAAAAGGGAAGGATGTGTGGGAGTGACCAGCTCAGGGAGACACTGTTCACCCAGCCACTGTGCTCTGCCCTGCCAGGCTAGCTGTCTCCCAGCCATGCTGCTGGCTCCGCCCCCGGGCTCCCACATCATTGATGCGTGTGCTGCTCCAGGCAATAAGACCAGTCACTTGGCTGCTCTTCTGAAGAACCAAGGGTGAGTGTCACAGTTGGACAGAGGAAGGGTGTGGGGTCTGATCCTGTAGCTGGTGAAAAGTAAGGAGCTTGTTTTTCTGAAAAGTCTCAAGGCCAAAAGGAAGACTTATTTAATATTTCCTTCTGGACCTGGGACAGATCCATATAACCCCAAGCTAACCTTCCCAGTAGGTTGCAGGTGTGAGATGTGAATTCCTTAGTCCTCGAAGGCTGTTTTCTGCATGTCCTCACTTCATGTACATGTTTGTACGTCAGACCTGTGGTCTGTTACATGCTGCATGAAGTCAGTTAATCTCAACTCTGTCCCTAGGAAGATCTTTGCCTTTGACCTGGATGCCAAGCGGTTGGCGTCTATGGCTACTCTGCTGGCCCGGGCTGGAGTCTCTTGCTGCCAGCTAGCTGAAGAGGACTTCCTGGCAGTCTCACCCTCAGACCAGCGTTATCGTCAGGTCCAGTACATTTTGCTGGATCCTTCTTGTAGTGGCTCTGGTGAGATGGGGAGAAACAGTGGCCTAGGGCAGCCATAGATTCAGAGTGGCCTTAGAGTGGAAGGGGTAGTTCATTTGGGTCTCGGGTTTAGTTCTGACTCAAATCATCTTGTGATCGTAGGCAAATGTTCTCATTTATAAAGTGGGGATTTCAGTCTAAAATAAAGCAGTTTGTAATTAAAGCACTCTTTTCCCTAGGTATATTGACCAGACAGCTGGAGGAACCTGGGACAGGCACACCCAGTAAGGAACGCTTACGCGCCCTGGCAGCATTCCAGCAGCGAGCTTTGTGCCACGCGCTCACTTTCCCCTCCCTGCAGCGCTTGGTCTACTCCACATGTTCCGTTTGTCAAGAGGAGAATGAAGATGTGGTACGGGATGCCCTGCAGCAGAGCTCAGGAACCTTCAGGTAGTAGGTTTTCACCAGGCTCTTGGGGTGGGGGCTACTCTCTTTTACCTAGAAGTCTGCTATTTCTTCTCTGCAGGCTCACTCCTGTCCTACCCTCCTGGCCCCACCGAGGCCTTAACACTTTTCCAGGGGCCGAACACTGCCTCCGGGCCTCCCCCGAGACCACGCTCACTGGTGGCTTCTTCATCGCTGTACTTGAACGGGTAGAGGTGTCAAGGTGAGCAGGAGCCTGCTGGGAAGATGCTGGAAGACTGGGACACACCTAACTTGTACTTTTCTTGTAGCTCCGTCTCACAGGCTGAAGTGTTGGCACCAGAACTTAGACCCAGCTCTGTTACAAAGAGAAAGAAGAGGCGGCGAAAAGCGGCAGCTGCCCCCAGCGTGCTCCCTTAGCAGGTGCTCAAAGCTTTTGGCCTCTCGGGTGGGAGGAAAGGAAGACATTGGTTCCCCTCTCAGCCCCAGGCAGCAGTTTTGTTTTTGAAAGGTTTTGTTTTTTGTTGCTATAGGATGGACACTGATAGCCCTGTTTCTCCAGCTGGAACGATAGAGTGGATTTCCTCATCCTTTGAGTCCCTTCCCTGGGCCACATTCTTGCTTGTGAGAGAAGTGCGACCCACAAAAATAAAAAGGCAGGACATGGTCTACGATAGATCACAGTATTTTATTCTTAATGACATAAGCAAGGGGGAAAACCTCACATTCATACTAAAAATTCCAACTAGACTCACAGGAATTAAGTCTGTATCTGTAATGGAAAGTCCCAGTGCACGTATGTGTACACATACACACTCACACACTCACATTCAGGCTGTGCCAGGGCGCCCTCTTCAGGGGCTTCCTGGACCAACTGCCCTGCCTGTGGAACTGAGGTAAAAACTAGCTTAGAGCACTAAAACTAAGAGGATCTACCTTACGTAAGGTGTAGGTAGAAGCTTGATTTCTAGGCCCGTACCCCACCCCACCCTTCCAATTCTAATAGGTGTTTGGGACTTGAGGTTCAGGCTCCCTCCTCAGCTCCACAGACAGTTAAGTAGTGACAGAGCTCTTCTTGGGGTGGGAGGAACGGTCAGTCCCCTGCCACAGAACATTCAAAACTCAGTCACAGAAGGGGGAGGGGGACTGGGTACATCTAAGTCACATTATTTATAAAATAAGAATTACATTTTACATAATGTGTCCAGAAAGAGCTCTAGTCCCTCAGGAAAGCTGCCTGGGATGGCACTGGAGCCGCTTCTTCACACAGGCATAACTTAACTATACAGCTAATTCCTAGTCAACAGCATTTACACTTAACCACCTCAATGAACCAAGCTTGAAGGAATTTAAAAGGCAATTTAGCTTAAATACAAAAATAAATTTTTATTTTGTTAAAAAATGTTTAAATATTTTTTCTTTTAATTTAGACACACACATTCATACTTCTCCCAAAGAGGATGGGCACGGCAGCGAGGCTCTTAGGCCTGGGGTATGTGGTTTTGAAACAGAGGAAGAACAGAAGGGTTGGGGGCCCTGTGGGGGGGCGGGGGGAGCTAAGAATTTAGAGTGTGGTTCATTAATTTAGGTTTTTCTAATATACACGAGGGGTGAACTAACCTCCTGTGAGGTCAGGTAGATAGGAGAGAGAAACAGCAGAGGGAAGAGGTCTTTGCTTCCCCTTGGCCCTATCCTCCTGGGCTGCCAGCCCGTAAAGTCAAAACACCATTTGAAAATCCAGGAGTTGGCACTTGTAGCCATAAAGTGGTGCTACTTTCCACATTCAATTAGCTAAGTCCCAGAAACTTGAAACAGTTAAGTCCGGCACTACCAACATGCCGCCACTCATACAATTCAATTCTTCCTCCAAACTCGATTCAAAGAGCAATAGACATGAGCATCAGACAATAACACAGGACAAGGCTTTAAACATACAATCCCGGAGAGGCCGACGTGCCCAATGAGGCCAGCGGGGGTGGTGAGCGAGGAGGCAGCTGAAAGCAGCGGCGGGCATCCTGCCTGCTCCAAGAGATTCCCTCCCTGGAGTGAGGGATCACCCGTGGATCTGCCAGGCTAACAGTCTTGAGCCACCAAGCTTTTAGGGGCCAAACTGGCAGGGCTGGGGATGAAACACTGACTCAGACTTGGCAGGAGGAAGTGAAACAGCAGGAGCAGCATCCACTGGAGTCTTCAAGGCAAAGCTTGATTCAAGATCATTTAAAAAGCAAGAGATCCTGCAAGGAACCAGTCAGAAGGACAAAGCAGCAAGAAATGGGGAAATAATCCCCTAAAGGGATCAGAGAACCACTTTTTATAGCTAAGCCAAGCAAGGTAAAGCTTTAGGGATAATCCATTTCCCCCAATCCCATCAAATGCATACCAGAGAGGCAGGTGGGCAGGGCTCTACCTGGTACCCTACAGCAAAGATGGCTCTCTGGGGAAAAGGCGGAAGGGAGGCCGCCTGACTAAGCTTATACACTAAACAAGTCAGGGAAGTTAACAGTATGTACAGATGTTTCTTCAGTTCTCTCCAGCCTCAACAGTGGAATTGTTCAAGTAAAGGTATCAGGCTTCTGCCCTGCCACCCCCTCCCGCAAGAGGCCTGAGGCTTCTGCTTCCTCTGAGAGAGGGAAATGGCCCCCAGGGCTGCTACTACCTCTCGTAGCTGAAGCCAGAGGTCTGGGGTAGGTTTGCTTTATGGAACTATGGGTTAGAGGCTCTTCCCTAACAAGGTGCCAAGGTCCAGATCTGGGCAAAGGGTGGGGGGAATGGAGGCAGAGGACAAAGTCTATTTCTTGCGGGTGTGCTGCCTTCGGGCCTGCAGTCGCTGTCGAGCCCCTGGGGTCTTGGATCCTGCACCAATGGAAAATGAAGGGGTCGCCGATCCTGGAAAGAGTCAACAAAATCTGATCAGAACAGCTGCTACCTGAGAACAGTTCTCTGGGTGCCCTAATCTCTGGAAGTTAGGCCAACAGAACTCTGGGTGCTTGAATAGGGCTTCCCAAGCTGTGTCAATTGCTTTGGGGGGAGGGGTCTATTGAAAAGTCAAAACTCCAGAACCACAGATAATCTATGAGAGGCCCAGAAAGGCATTTTTACCTGGCTTTCCAGTGATCAGGGACATTCTGGCCTCATTTTTCTGGTGCTGATGAGCCTGATCGTCCCCAGAAGGCCCCAGAGAACCAGGAACCTGCCAGCCCAGCCAGAGGAGTAAGCAGGTCACTCTGGCAACAAAGAAACTTGCCAAGCTTACCAAAAGGTCCAACTCCAACAAAGCCTTGGGTGGGTGTTGAGGATGCCCCAAAGGAGAGGCTGCTGCCTGATGTGCCCACTCCAGGGGTAGGGGTGTTCTGACCAAAGGTGGGCGTGGAGGTGCCTAGGATGAAGAGAGCAGAGAAATGTAGAGACTAGGCCAGTGAGCACAGGGTATCAGAGCTAATGCACGCTGCAGGGAGATCTGCTCTCCGAAGGGGCGCTCTCCAAAGGGGCACTCCCCACGGGACACCTCAGCCCTGAACCACTGTTCTGGTTCATCCACCAAAAGGAACTGCACAGGATAATTAAGTCTTTAACACCCGGTACTCCAGGTGGGGCCTGTCTCCTGGCCTCCCAACCACTGTACCGCAGCAGACAAAGTCCCTCAGTGTTACCTTCTGGACACTAATTAGTAGAGCCTCTGCCCTCACTGAAGCATAGCAGAGGAGACACTCAGTAGACTCTCATCCATTTTCTAGCTTGATTAATCTACCACTATTAGTCACAATATGCCTCTTCTGTTTATCTGTTCCCTCCTCTCTAGAAACCTGAGTTTTCCACCAAATTCACCACCACTCCGATCCACCCTCTAGGTCCCCTAACCCGCCCATGGGGCCCCACTGGAACTCAGTCATCAACAAACTGCCCTCAATGAATCCTGATGCTCAACACCAGTGATGCTTTCTCCGCAGGCCCTCAGGGGAGGCTGCATTCTCTCTTGTGTGCACTTGCCCAGCCTTATGTGGTAGAGGTACCACTCTTGCCCTCTGAGGCCCTGTGTCGCCCCAATCTACTCCTTGACCCAGCAGCCTCCACCACACACTTCTATCGTCACACCTTGTCACCACTAGGACCTACTCTTGCCCCCAAACCTTAACTGCAACTACTGCATTCTATCTCCCAGCTGTTTTTAGTAGTTCTGCACTTCATTAATCTCGACAAGACCTCGACACCCACTGCCCCTCCTGCTATACTTCCTTGAGTTTAAATAGGTTGGGTTCTACCAGCTATCCACTTATTTGAGGTCTACATCTCAACAAATGTTGCTGGAGAAAAACAACAGTGCTAACTGGTCTCACTTTGAAGTTCATCACCACAATTTTCCAGCCCTCAAAATTGCCTGGCAGTTCTATTACATTTCCTCATTAGTTCCTCTTCCTCGCTCCAAAATAACTATTTTAAGAGGCCCTCCTTTGTACATATTTCACCCTAATCTGCTCCCAAAGAGCTCTCACATTTAATGAAGAAAATAGAAGCTATCAGGATCAAAACTCCTTCTAATTTGTCTTTTACACAAAAATGTAAGATCATTTCAATCTTCTGCTTAAAATTCTACAGTGATTTCCCTTAGTACTTAAAATTCAAACATTTAATCTTGGCCATGAATGATCTTCAACTTTGCCTGCCTCTCAGCCTCTTTTTATACCATTTACATTTTTAAACTTCTAGCCACACCTTGCTTTTCTCTGTTCCCACCAGCTTCTCTCTGCCAACGGGCCTTGGTGTTAGCTATCTCCTGTGCCTACAAAGCTCTCACACACATACCTGCCCACCAGTGATCACAACCCCTTTTTTGTCACAAAAACAGCCTTGGCTTAAATTTATTTCCTCAGGCCTTCCTTGATTACCTAAATAGCTCCTCCACAGTCAGTAATTACATTTTATTTTATCAAGACATTTATCACTACATGACGCAGTACTTACATATTTAACTCCTGTCTTTTCACAACGACCATGTAAAACCCCCTCAGAGTGGAGACTACACTGGCACTTAAAACGGTGCCAAGCACAGCCAACCAGATCAATTCCTGATCTCACCTCCAAACACAGGCTTGCTCTCAGGCGTGCCGGCCGCATTGAAGGCGAATGGTGTGCTCTGGCTGGGTGCACCCAGTGTGTTCTGACTCAGGCCCCCACCGAAGGGGGCCGTGCTGCCAGTGGTCCCACCTTGTCCTCCTCCGAAGCTGAATGCTCCAGAGGTAGAGCTGGTGCCTGGGGTAGCCACATTGATCCCGAAACCCCCGCTGCCAGCCGGGGATGCCAAGCTCCCAAATGTGAAGGGTGACGGTGCTGTGCTGCCAAACATTGAGCTACTGGTCCCACTGCTGGTGGTCTGGGTTGTAGCTCCAAAGCCAGAACTGGTGGCTGCGCCAAAGGAGAAAACAGCTGTGGTGCTGCCGAAGGCTGGCTGGGTGCTGGCAGGAGCGCCAAACACAGAGGCCGCGGGCTTCAAACCACCAAAAGCTGACTGTGCAGTGTTACCAAAGGCTGTGTGGGTTGGAGTTGGTGCTAGAGTTGCAGTTGGGGCTGGTGCAGCCGAGCTTCCAAAAGTGAAAGAGTTGCCAAAGCTGGGGGCGAGGGGTGGCTTGCTGGTCCCCTGCTGCTGAGAATCAGTGGGCCCAAATGCAGGCTGGGGGTTGGCTCCTGGATACGATGGGAGAGGGGCCCTTGAGCTTGAGCTGAAGGGAATGTTGAATGCTGGGGTGGTAGTGTTACTGAATGTCAGGGTAGGCTGGCTGGTGGTAACTGGGGCTGAGGTGGTAAGGGTGTTGCCAAAACCACTAAAACTGGCAGTGCTGCCGCTGGCAACTGTCTGCACAACACTGGATAGGGACTGGCTAAAGGATGTCGTCGTGGCAGCAGTGGTTGTCGTCGTCGTCGCTGAAGTAGGCATGGCAGGAAGCTTGCTAAATTGGAATATGGAGCCCGTGGCTGGGGTAAAGCTGGCACCAGAGGCAGGGGGATTCCCAAAGAGGAAAGGCTGGGAGGTGGAAGGGGTGGTGCTAGTCACGCTGCTCATGGAGCTGGTCACATCACTCACACCAAAGCCGAAGGCAGGCTTCGAAGCTGAGTCTGCAGAGGTGTTGGCTGTGGTCACTCCAGCCACTGCTGAGGTGGCACTTGCCTGGCCAGTGAAGTGAGGGGCGCTTGTGGTTGTGGCTGGACTAGTTGTTTGATTGAAGGAGAAAGGAGTTGACAAGGGTACAGGTGTAGGTGACCCCAGGCTGCCAAAAATAGGCTTGAAAGAGACAGGTGAGATGCTGGTAGATGTGGAAAGGGCAGAGCTGGAAGATGCTGCAGTTGTGACCTTGGAAGAGCTAGATGGCAAGGGGCCCTCATTCTCACTTTTAGGCAGGACTGCAAAAATGGGCTTGAACATGGGAGATGCTGAAGACACAGCAGGAGCTGTAGAGGCAGAAAGGTTAGCAGGTGGGGTGCTCAGCATTCCAAACAGAATACTTTGCTTGGGGGTTGGGGATGGGGCAGACGGGGCTTGAGATGGGGTAGATGTCTCAGTCTGAGGGGACAGAGGTGACTTGGTGGTGTCAGTGACTGGTATTGTGGAAGAAGCAGGGGTCAGCCCTAAGAAAGTGACTGTTGGTTTGGAGTCTGAGGTGGTGCCTGGAAAGGGTGCTGACTGTGAAGTGCCAAGAGGGCCCAGAAGGCTGGGTGTCTTCGGAGGCGAATGCGCCACAGTGGCTGCCACTCCAGCTGAATCATCTGAGAAGAAGAGTAGAGAAAGTGAATTCTGAATACCTCAGACGTGATTATATTCAATGCTTTTGTACCCTTAATGTATTCATTCCTTAAAATCAAGGAAGTGTTCATTATTTCTACCCTTCACAGATTATAAGGAAAATAGAAGGGAATAAAACTTGGCCTAATTGAGGTTAAACATGTGAAAACTAAGGAAAATCCAATCACCTGAAATCAAGTCCAGTTAATAACCTAGATACACCTTACTTAAAAAAACACTGACTGTATTTGCCTACCATGTGCTAACTGCAGAGCATATCACCATGAATGAGACAGTCTCTGCTCTTGAGCCCTGGGACAGGCAGACAGCAACACAAAATACTACACGATCAAGTGCAGTAACAGGAGTGTGTATCCATGCCGTACCATGAAGGTAAGGGGCAAGACCTCTCCACCTTGTAGTACATTTACACTTCAGTGATACCTGAGGTGGCATTATTCTCAATTTATAGATGACAGCAAGGTGCAGAACAGCTGTGGAACTGGGTTTCAAATCAAGACCATTTCACTACCTAAACTAAGCTTCTTTTTTCAGCTTTAAGTGTTCCAACTCCCTTCCCTAAAATTTCCTGATTACCGAATCCTGAAGGTCTTAAGCTTGCACCAGCTCAGTCTGGTCAGCCAGAGTAGGTTCAGCCCTTACAATTCCTAGTGACTTACACGCATGATGTTCTCACCTCAACCTCTGCAAAGGCTGGTGTCATTGTATGCTCTTAGGGAAGCTCTCCCACTCACCTGGGAAGGATGGCAGGCCTGGGGAATTCTGCATCTTTTTCAAGCTCTCCAACAGTGGGTTAGTGCTTGAGGCTGGGAGAGAGGATGGGGAGGGAGCAGCCGCAGCAGTAGGCAGAGTTAAAGTAAAAGAAGGCTGAGTGGTAGGTGGGTTCTCGGTGACAGAGCTCGAGGCAGCATCTAAGGAAGGAAGAAAAAGAAGATTCAATTGTCCTTCCCGGTTTGGGAATTCCTTCCAGTGGTGTATCATGGAGAATGGGGATGCTCTGAGTCTCAGTAGAACTCATTTAGAAATGCTTTCCCTCAACCTCAGTGCTCACTGTTCTCCAGCTTCTCCTGAGAACCCAATGGATTTCTCAGATGAGAAAAAAACAAAACAAATCCTCTCTGGTGTGTGAGAGATCTTTATTCCTTACCAGTCTTATCTTCCAAGACCTTGTTAAACCATCGTAATGAAGCTTTCTTTTCCAAGTCTAGGTCCTCTGCAGTAATTGAATAACCAAGCTGGGGAGGTGGAGGCTACCAAAGAGAAGAAGGAGAAGTCAAGTCAATCAGAAGCAGCTGGGAAAAACTTGTAGTTAGCCTTCTTAAGACTCAGAAGAGCTAAGCTGGGGTGGGCAGAGATAGACAATCAAGACCATACCAAGGTCAGCTGGTCCCCTCGTTTGGCGGGCAGCAGCTGAATCTTCCGTTTGCGCTGCCCAGAGCTGCCAGGTGTAGACGGAGAATTCTGCAGGTTTTGTTTTTTCCATGCGGTTGTATCTGTAACTAAAGGAACAAATATAGTCTTTTTTCAAAAAAAGATTTTATTTATTTTTAGAGAGAGAAGGGGAGAGAGGGAGCTATTTATGTCACCTTTCTCCCTTACTGGACTAGACAAACCTGAGACAGGAACTTCTATTTCTGTCCATAGCAGGCCCTCTAGACGGCAACGCTGAAAGCGTGTCTGGGACAGGCAGTAGTCCACACATCCTTCATAAATACTTCCACCACCACAAGCCACTCCTGATGTTTATCAACTTACCCTTTTCTCCCTGGGACTCCTTGTCAGCTACTAGTGGAGCTGAGGAACTAGAATGATGAGAAAGTTCTTCTTCTCTGTAGGAGAAAAACAACAGTATTAAGTTTAGGAAGACTTCCAGACAATAAATACTGAATAACTTATACCCTCCTAACTACCAAATGGCCAAAGTCTAGAACAACTGTGATTTGAGATCTCAGTATGCCAGGAAAAAACAGTCAAAAGAAAATTCTCACAGAAACAAAGGGAGGTAGTTAATGGAAACCACAGAGAAGCCACTGTCTTAAAAACAAGCACAAAACAATTACTTATCTTCAAAATCTTCCTTATAACCTGCTGTGTTACTGAGAGTTCTAGTCACAGATACAGTCCCTGAGAGAGTGGCATACTGGTCGACTACAGGTGGACTCAGAGGGTCAGCTGGGGTCAAGAACACGAAGTCTGCTGCCCGCTGACATTATTCATTCTGTTCACTCTATTCTGCGCTCGCACCTGGTCACTCACGCAGGAGAGAACCAGGGGCCCCTATAGTCAGTGTGTAAAGAACTGTAAAAAAGAGCAATTCTCGTGGGTACTTCACTGTCATTCTAGGTGTTCATTTGATTCTCCAAATAAGAGTTATAGAAAACCTAAAAACCAAGTAAATTTCTCTCCTTCCCTGACCAGTAATCCGCACAGCAAATATTAACCGATTACCTTATTTTCTTTGCTGGCCTCTCTGGTGTCTGGGAGCGGGACGAGGCTGGGCTGGAAAAGGGTGACGAACTGGGGCCACTTCTCTTCCACAGCTGAAAGTCAAACAAGAGTTACAGGACTGCCGCTAGCTGGTAGTTCAGCATTTGACCTTCAATATAATTTTGTGGTTCTATTAATTCTATATATAAAGTCTCCTTGTAAGTGACTAAAAAATATTTCAAAAAATACTTCTTGGTGAAGAAAGGCTCTTGAAACGTAAGTCAATTTCCAATATTAACTATGGGATAAAAAAAATCTGAAAACGAATGGAATGCTAACTAATAAATGCAGAAGGAATGAATGTAGTTTTTGCATATATTAAAAAGTGGAACATTACATTCAATAATGGTTCAGAGCTATAACATGTAGTTATTCTGTATTGTCTATGGAAATGATCAAAGTAAATTAATAAACTGTTCCAGTGAAGATAAGCCCATAAACTAATTTAGTCTTGTTTTTGTTGAATTTTCAGTTTTTCTTTATTAACTTTATTTTTAAAAATATGCTTTCATAACATTTATAACTTTTACAACACCTGTGGTACTTATCATTATATGCTAATTACCCATACATCTGTCTCTTCTACCACACAAGAATCCCTTGACAGTAGAGATGGTCTGTTTTCATCTCTGCCTCCTTCAAAGGGGCCTAGCAGCAAAGTAACTGACAAACAGCAAGCACTCTGCAAAGAAGTCTTTAGCCTAATTGCAAAGATACTAATTATCACATTTTTCCTGAGAAGCTTCGTGATTTCTTACTCTGTAAGAGTTGCATGATATAAGCATACAAAGGGGAACGGTGCTTAGTACAAGTTCAAAGGAAGAAAAGAAGGATTTAAAAATTGAAGACAGGCAGTAAAAGAGTACAACAGTTCCACAAGACTAATATCAGGAAACCCAAGGATCAGAATGAGCTGGAGAAAGATACTGAAACCAGTATTTTTTTCAATGTTACTTTTAGGTAAAGAACAAGAAAGGACAACAGTCAGTCATTTTAAAAAAGAAAACCTTGCGCCTCTCACACCCTGCGCTTTTAACAAAGTGCCAAAGGTGATTCTAATGTTTTGCCAGGGTTTAAGACTTGATTCAACACTTGGGGGGGCGGGGAATGTTGTATCTCTATTTCACAAACTGTACATAAACATGTAATCCAGATGTAATAACAGTTTACATGTAAAAAGTGTAACAAACAGAATACTATAAAAAAATAAAGGAGTTGTTAAATAACATGGGGTAGGAAAAAAACTTTTTACGCCAAAAATGAAAGAAAACTGACAGAGTGTTACATAAATACTAAGAACCTCTCTACATAAAAATATTACCATGTGGGAGGGAGACTTTACTATACATACACCCTTTGTACCATTTGTATTTTCAGCAATACTAATATTTCCATAAAATAGAAATAAAATCGATATGAGCAGGAAACAAACAAAAAACCCCAAACAAAGCAAAAGAAACCATAGATAAAATTAAAAGGCAAATGTTTTCAATTAAAGTGACGAGTTAATATCTTTAACATGTCAAAATGGAAAACTTGCAAATCCATATAAATATAATGAACACATAAAATAGTGAGTAAAAGATATAACAAGCCAAGTCGGAAAAAGAAATAGTTGATTTTGAAACTCCATTTTTATTTCCCAAGTTCCTATTTCATAAAGGTACTATAATTTTATACTTCACAAAGAATGCAAAGATAAGCAAGACTGCACCCATCAAAGTATCTTCGGTGTGGAAAAGAGACAGGACAGTACACAAATTAACTCTGAAGAGGTCTGTTAAAAATGAGTCCAAGAAGAAAGAGATTATGCTGAGTTTGATTACAAGAATCAGTAAGGAGAAAAGGTGACATTCACAACAACCCGTAATTTCATACAAAAAATACTTATTCCAGATGGAGAACAGAACAAGGAAAAGGAAGGAGGCAGGAAAATATTAGGAGCTCTTAGAAGATAATAAATGTTCTGTCTTGGCTTAAATATAGGGCATAAGTAAAGAAACAATAAGGGACAGGGTCAGAAATGCAAACTAGGGGTATGACATTTGAAGGCTAGAGTAAATATGACTGAAAAACGACAAGTCTTGTAAGGCACATGAAGGTACCAATGCCACCCACAAAGAGGTAGAAGAGTTCATTTTCCTTTTTTTTTAAGTACCCACATTTTTTCAAAAAGATTTTATTTTTTTTAGAGAGGGAAAGAAAGGGAGAAAGAGAAGGAGAGAAACATCAGTGTGTGCTTGCCTTTTGTGCACCCCCTACTGGGGACCTGGTCCACAACCCAGGCATGTGCCTTGACTGGGAATCAAACCAGCGACCCTTTGATTTGCAGGCGGGCGCTCAACCACTGAGCCACACCAGGCAGGGCAGAACAGTTTACTTTCTATAACTGGTACAGGTTAACATTTGTAATGATTTGATAACATCAAAGCAAAAAACTTCTAGTTTGGTAGCTATAGATTTGGGTATTTACTAGTGTTCCTCTGGAAAAATACAATTAAGTAAAATATCTGTACCACCACTTGCACCAAATCTATATTGATTACTGGGGATTTTACTACTTCAGTACACATTTTTTTCAAGAGCAGCTTCAACAATAAGAACTTTCATATTACTTTAATTACTTTAATCTCTCCTTCCTAAGATCTACTTCTGAGAACTTATATATTCAAATATCACACATCAACAGGAGTGTGACCGGTAACTGCTTACAACAGAGTACCTATGAACTATCAGTGTCAGTGCGTGTATTTCTTGCAGTGAGTCACAGGACCCACCAGGAGTAAGGGTTCTGTGAGACAAAATCTATGTTTAAGCAGTGGCTGACTATGCCGTTTTAGACCAAACCTCCTGCCGAGGACAAAAAGAAAGCGCAGCAGGAAATCTGAAATGCACCTGTATGAAAGTACGGCAATATGAAGAGCTGCCAAGGCGGTGAGACGTTGCAGAGACAAGACAAAGATGTGCCAAGAGGTGAGACCCACACTTAGGTCTACGTTTTCCCTCGTTGTGACTGTCAATTCCAAAAGTAAAAGCTGCTGCTGAGAGACTGACAAAAGCTTCTGATATAGTCTCTTAAGCCAGAAAAACAAAAACTGGAATTCAGGACTTTCCAATGTAAAGGGGTCCTAACAAATACCTCAGGCTTCTTGCTGGTATCCCAAAGGCTACATACTGGGATACAGAGCAAATGAGAGGGAAAAAAAAAAAACAGAAAAACCCCCAACCCTCATAAGAACTGATGATCAACTCAGAATGAGATGAATCAGTTCATCCAGTTAATTCCAACTGGAGAGAGGTAGTCTGCCTCTCTTCTAGCTGCCTGCCAGGGGCAAAAGTAAAACCTCTCTGGAGGAAGACACCATCCTTCAGAGCTTCAGGTCATGGCTACACCCTTTCACTCCATGCCTAACAGAGAAACAAAACAAAAATCAAGTAAAAAAGAAGATAATGTTTAACTAAATAGGAAAAAAGCAGCAATCAGAAACAAACCAGGAATCAAATACTGGCATTATTGAACAAGACTTTAAGGAACTATTATAAGAATTTAAATGACAATATAAAGAATCTTGGTAGACAAACAGTCACCATAAAAACACAATATAACTGAAATTAATCCAATGGTGGATCCTCCTCCTCTACAGTGATGTCAGCATCATGGCCAAGTAAGAGCACCTCTTAGTTTTTCCTCTTGAAGTTACAAGTCAAACAACTACATATAACTCAACAAAGGATTATTCCCAGCTCAATACATAAACTTGTCTCAGAGAGATCCACGCATCAAGACATATGCAGACAGGTGTATTAGAGTGAGGAGGGAAGGCAGAATGGGGGCAAGGAGCCAGAGGCAGGAGCCATATATGCAGTCTGATGCTCATCAAGGCCCCAGCTGACCTGGTGTCGAGAAAGAGTCATGTAGCGGCCCTCACAGGGCAGCACAGTGGGCTGTAGTAGCAGAAGCAATACTCTGGCCTGAGTGGCTGGCGCCCACTGCTGCTAAACCCAGTGACAGAGGTGAAGACGGGGCACCATGGTATGGCAGCTGGACACCTCAGATAGTACAGAGCAGCTGACAGCCTCTGGTTACAAGGAGGCAGTGCCAGGAACTCACAGGCCCAGAGCCCCAATCGCTTGCCACATCCTACCATGGGGGTGGTACCCTGAAACTGAGGCAACGGGGTCACCAACGGCATGTGTACCTCCTCAGGGAATACGGGGCATTTTTCACAGCTAAAGGAAAAAAAAATCAGACAGAAGCAGGAAATTGCAATTCTTGTTCAAAATAGGGTATTAAATTCTTAATTAGAACACAAAGACTAAAGGGGGGAAAGCATTAAAAAAAGACTGTAACCTATGCAATTTGGAAATGAACTTACAGCATAAAAAGTGATCATTTGTGACAACAAAAAAATAAGAAGGGAGAGGGAAAGGACTGAACTTGCACAGGTGAATGAAGATAAGATGCAATCAGAATAAAAGGGACTATTGTATGTTTCAAACTTCTGGTACACAAATCTAATGGTAACCACAAAACAAAAATCTACAGATAAGATATATAACAACAATAAAAGAGGAAACAGAAAAAATTCATAGAAAACCACCAAACTAAAACAGCAGACACACACACACACACACACACGCGCGCGGGAAAAGAAGCAATGGAAATACACAGAGCAACCAGAAAACAAAAGATACAATGACATATGGGCCATCACCCTAATCGTATATGGACTGAACTCACCAACCAAAGCACAAAGTAGCAGAATGGAGTTCAAAACAAAACCCAAATGCATGTTGATACATATTGCCTCCAGGAGATCCATCTCAGCTACAAAGACAAATATAGGCTCAAAGTGAAGATGTGGAAGACGATACTCCAAGTAAATGGCATTCAGAGAAAAGCAGGTGTGGCCATATTTATAACAGACAAAACAGACTTCAAGATAGAAGAAGGTACCAAGAGACAAAGATGAATATTTTGTAATGAAAAATGCAACAATTTATTAAGAAGACATAACACTTATCAATATGTATGCACCAAACCTGAGAGCACCAAAATAGGTAAAGCAATTACTAATGAACCTAAAGGGAGAAACAGAAAAAAAACACAATTATAGTAGGGAACCTGAATATCCCACTGACAGCAACAGACAGATCATCCAAACAGAAAGTCAGTAAGGAAATACTGGCCTTCAGTAGCACATTAGAGCAGATGGACATAATATTTACAGAGCTTTCCATCCCCAAACAACTAAATATAAATTATTCTCAACTACACACACACATCACTAAAGGACAGAATATATGTTGGGGCATAAAAGTAGTCTCAATAAACTTAAGAAGACTGAAACTGAGCAAAGTAGAACCAGAGACATGGAAATAAAAAACAAACTGACAGTGACCAGAGGGGAGGGGAATAATGGGGGAAAGACGGCGAAGGTCAAGGAACATGTGTGAAAGACCCATGGACAAAGACAAGGGTGGGGTGGGGAGGGGGAGTGAACGTGGGAAGGGGGATGGGGAGAGTAATGGGAGGAAATGGGGACAACTGTAATTGAACAACAATAAAAAATTTTTTAAAGAAAAAAGAGGAATGGGACATAACATTCCCTAAAATCCAAAAAAGACTGAAATCAGCCACAAGGGGTGTGGCTCAGTAGGTACTTTTCCACTACTTTGTGTCTTCTGCAGTTTCAACAATGTCTGGTAGTTTTCAGTACATAGATCCTTCACTTCCTTTGTTAAATTTACTCTAGGAATTTAATCCTTTTTTTTTTTTGCCAATTATAAATGGGATTGTTCTGTTCATGTACTGGAAGAATTAATTTGCATTTCCACAGACATGGAAAAAAAAATCCTCAAATGTGTGTAAAACCACAAAAGACCCCAAATAGCCAAAGCAACCCTGAGGACAAAAAAAGAAGTCAGAGGTATCACATTCCCTGGCTTTAAACTACAATAATCAAAACAATACAGTATCGGCAGAAAAACAAAACATGCAGACCAGTGGAACAGAATTGAGATTCCTGAAATAAACCCACACATATATGGGCAACTAATTTTCAACAAAGGAGCCAAAAACATACAAACATACAACAAAAAAAGTCTCTTCAACAAATGGTGTTGGGAAAATTGGAAAGCCACATAAACTAGACTGTTGTATGACACCATACACAAAAATTAACTCAAAAAATGTATTAAAAACTTGAAGATAAGACTTGAAACAAAATACACAGAAGAAAACATAGGTATTAAACTTACGGACCTTGGTCTCAAAGGGGTTTCTCTGTGAACTTGATTTCAAAGGCAAGGTAAGTAAAATCAAACATAAATGAACAGGACTATATCAAACTAAAAAGCTTCTGCACAGCAAAAGAAAACAATGACAGAACAAAAACAAAAAGGCAACCATCTGAATGGGAGAAGACAGTTGCAAACGATACCTACAGTAAGGGACTAATAGCCCAAATGCATGAAGAACACATACAACTCAAGAAAAAAACTAACAATCCGATTAAAAAGTGGGCAGAAGACCTGAACTGACACTTTTCACAAGACATACAGATATATGAAAAGATGTTCAACTTCACTAGCTGTAAGGGAAATGCAAACCAAAACAATGAGATACCATGTGACACCTGTTAGAATAGCTATTATCAATAGGATAAGAAATAACAAGTCCTGGAGAGGATGTGGAGAAAAGGAAACCCCTGTATGCTGCTGGTGGGAATGCGTACTGGCGCAGCCTCTATGGAAAACAGTAGGGAGGTTCCTCAAAAACCAATAATACAGCTACCATATAACATTCTGGGTATCTAACCCCCCCCCCCCAAATTCAAGAACACTTATTAGAAACAACCTAGATAAAGATGTGGCACATGCATATATACAAGGAACTACTACTGAGTCATGAAAAGGATGAAATACTGCCACTTGTGACAAATAGATGGATCTTAAATATCATGCTAAGTGAAATAAATCAGACAAAAAAAGGACAAGAACTCTGTGCTTTCACTCACAAGTAGGATATAAAACAAAAAGCAACAAAAGAACAAAACAAACTCATAGTCACAGACAACACTATGGTAGTTTCCTGGGTGGAAAGGGAGTGGGGGCAGGATGAAGAGAGTAAAGGGGGTCAAATACATGGCGACAGAAGGAAATTAGAGTTTGGATGGTGAGCACACAATGCAATATACAGATTATAAAGTTGTACACCTGAAACTTATAGAATGCTATTAACCAATGTTACCCCAATAAATTTAAAAAACAATGCAATGGATGGGGTAAAATATAGGACTCCACAAAGCTGAAGGAAATTAGTAAACTGGAAAACAGAGGAGCTGAAGTTTGGGGAGACAATGATGGCAGTCACAAGAAGAGACACAGCTGGGACACAGTGCAACGGAGAAGTCTGACACGCCCAGGAATACTGGGGAGGTGAGAAAACAGGGCAGAACAGTATCTACACTGATAATGGCAGCGTTTTTCAAAACCATCAAAAAAAGACACCAAGCCACACAACAAACCCCATGGAAGACAAACCACAACTAAGCACTTCATAATAAAACTTCTTTTCAAGTGAAGCTGAAACACTTATCAAAACTAAACATATGCTGGGCCATAAAGCAAATTTCAAAATATTTCAAGGACTGATATGAATATATCATCCTGTGACCTAACGTAAATTAAACTAAAAACCAGCAACAAAAAGATAACTAGAATTCACTGTTTAGAAATTAAGCATTCGATTCCTCACCAGGGTACATGCCTGGGTTGCAGGCCATAGCCCCCAGCAAACACACATTGATGTTTCTCTCCCTCTCTCTATCTCCCTCCCTTCCCTCTCTAAAAATAAATAAATAAAATCTTAAAAAAAAAAAAAAAGACTTAGCCATTAAAAAAAATTTAAGCAATGCACCTCTAAATAACCTATCACTCAAAGAATGAATCACAAGGTAAATTAGAAAATAGCTGTGGGATGCAACTAAAGTTGAATTTCCAGGAAATGTATAACTTTAAAAAGTATTTATTAGGAAAAAGGCTGAAAAAGAAAGTCCCCAGTGATCTAAGACTCTATATTTAAAGTTAGAAAGAAACCCTAGCAAATCAAATGCAAAAAAAGAAGGAAATAATATCTACCATATAATGGCACAAATTAAAGAAAAATATAACAGATAATAGAGTGGTTCCTACAACTGGGTATATAACCTTGCAAAGGAAACTTAATCCAATAAAGAACATCTACAAAAAACCTGTACCGAGTGTCATATGTAACATGAAACATGGGAAGTGCACTCTCTAACATTAGGAAAAACAAGACCAGGATGTTTGCTGTCACATCTGTTGAACATCATGCTGGAGGTCTCACCCAGATGCAGTAAGGTATAGATAAACCATGTAAGGACCTGGGGAAAAACGGGGGTGGGAACTGCTATTACTGTAGACAACATGATGTACATACAAAAATCCTGAAGACTACACAGATGAATATTCAGAATTAAGCAAGTTTTCTGAGTTAAAAAACTAGCTGCATTTCTATACATTGGCAACAATTAAAATCTTAATAAACTTTTTACAACAGCATCAAAAACATATACCTAGGAGTAAATTAAAAAGGATATGTAAAACCACTACACAGAAAGATGATGTAAATAAATGAAGGATATTTTAAATTCATGGATTGAAAGATCCAATATTGTAAAAATGTCAATTCTTTCCAAAATAATTGGTAAAGATAATCCCAGTAAAAAAATAACAAGGTATTTTTATTATGGAAATTGACCTTGAGATTCTAAAATTACGTAGAAATGCAAAGGGGTCCTGGCTGGTGTGGCTCAGTGGATTGAGTGCTGGCCTGAGCCAGGTCCCCCAGTAGAGGTGTGAGAGAGGCAACCACACATTGATGTTTCTTTCCTTCTTTCTCCCTCCCTTCCCCTCTCTCTAAAAATGAATAATAAAATCTTTTTTTTAAAAATGCAAAGGGCCAAGATCCAAGATAGTTCTCAAGAGGAATGAGAGAAATGGCAAAGCTGAATGACTTATTCTAGTAGGTATCAAAACTCAGAGACTGTAGAACCGGGCGGGGGGGGGGACCCCACAACCATGCAGAGTCGAAAAACAGACCAATTGAACAGAACAACCTAGAAATGCATCCACATATATACAGACACTTAAATTATGACAAAGGTGGTGCTGCAGAGCAAGGGTGAAAGGACGGTCCTTTCAATAAATGTTCCAAGTCAAATGGGTATTCATGGAAAAACAGTGACTTTGATGCCTAGTTCACACTGTACACAAAAGTCAATTTCAAGTGGATTACAGATATAAATGTGAAAGGAAAAATAATAAAGCTTCTAGGCAGCATAAGGCAGCATAAGAGAATATCATGACAACCTCAGGTAGGCAAAAATTTCCTAATACATAAAATATACTAACCATAAGTGAAAAAAGACCGTAAGAAAGTAAGAAAAATACATTTATTTGTTGCAACACATAATTTACAGAGAGCTTATATCTAGAAAATATAAAGAACTTATTATGTAAGAAAAAAACCTAATGGTAAAGAGACAAGAAACTTGAACAAGGCACTTCATAACAAAGGGTGTATAAATGGCCAAGGAACAGTTCATACCTCGATCTCACTAGTAACTAGGGAAACAAAATTAAAACCATAATGAAAAATGACCTCACACCCACTAAAAAGCAACACTAAGTGTTGGTGAGGATGTATAACTACAGAAACAAAGTCTGACACTGTATTGGTAAAAATATCAACTGAACACTGCTTTAAGAAACTGTTCAACATGTACTATAACCTGACACACACATACTTCACATATGTGCACCGAAAGACACAGTAATATCCATAGCAGCAGCATTATAGCTCCACACTGGAAACCCAAATGTCCAATGGTAAAATGGATAAATTGTGGTATATACTTATAATGGAACAGCATATAGCAATGAAAGCAAAAGACCTCTTACGACATGTAACACATATGAATCCCACAAGTATTGAAGGAAGACAAACACAAAAAAAGGCATATTCTATACTTCCTTTATATGAAGTTCAAAAACAGAAAAAATATAAATGGTACTAATATTAAGGAAGAAAGGAGGGAAGGAGTAATGACTGGGAGTAGGTATGCAAGTGGCTTCTGGATATAGAAAATCATTTATTATTTGATGTGGTTGGTGGCTATATGGAGCTGTACACAATATTTATTTTTCTGCACATTATTCTCTAATAAAAACGCCATTAAAAAGTGAAATAGATTACATGAGTTTACATAATAATTATTTTAAAAGATGCAAAAAAGCACATATGCTATGATCCCATTTGTGTAAAACAGTCCCAACATTCTATGTATTATCTGCACACACTGAGAGTGTAATAGGCATGGGGATGGGATAAAAGCTGGAATAGCCAGGACAGGGGAATTGTACTTTTTACTTAACACTTATCTATACCTAAAACATTTTTTTGAAACTGGGGAAGGTAATATTTGTATAACATGTTACAAATTCCAACAAACAGAGTATACAGCAAAAAATTTTTCCTTTGAAGTTATTACCAGCTTCTAATACAAGGGATGACTCCCTCCAAAATGGAATTATCTTCTGGAGGGTGGGCCCCTTGTACTACAGGCTTCCCATGCCAGGTTAGTATTCTAGGAAGCCATCTGCATCAGTGTACCAGCTGGCATTGTTGTGAGAGGCTACATTTCGTTTCAGTGAATTTTTTTTAAGACTCTATCAAGGTCTTTGCCCATTTCATGATGGGTGATTTACAAGTGCACCTGCCCCCGCCCCCCCACACTGAGTGTGCAACAATTTTTGGCCAAAAAGTCCATGACCCCCCATGGCCCTTCCTATTCACCCACTCTCGCCTGTAGCAACTTTTTGTTTCCCCAGATGAAAAAAAGTCCTCAAAGGGAATCAACATTTTGCTAATGTAAGAGAGGTAGGAAAAGAAAAATGGCAGCAACACTAAAAAGCATCAAAATCAACGAGTTCAAAAACTGTTTTGAGCAGTAGAAAAAACGTCTCAACAGGTGTATTGCATTAAATGGAGATTACTATGAAGGTGACTGAAGTTTAGACAAGAATAAATACAGTGTTTTATAAAGAAATTCCAGGTTTTTTGGGTCCCCTTCGTGTAGCCTGTCAGAATTATTCTATGCATGATAAAAGACTAAAGAGACAGCACAAATGACAGAGGACACTATTACAGAGTTCTGCACCTTGCTTCTTTAAAAATATATATATATTTGAGGTTATTCACATCAGTGTCTATTAATCTGCCTTACTCTTTTTAATAGTTACATAGTATTTAAACTTATGGAAGTACTGTACATTTTTCAACCAGTGCCCTGAAAAGGTACATATATACTGTTTCCAAGTTTCCAGCATTAAAATAATGCTGAAATCAACATCTTTGTACGTCTTTGACTAAGATTAATTCCTAAAAGTACACTTGCTCGATCAAAGGGCATAAGCATCTCTAATGTTGATAATTACTGCCTCACTGCCCTCTAGAGAACTCTACCAACTGACACTCCCACCAGCAATGTGTGAGAAGCATGTTTTTGCAAATACTTTCACGGTTTTTATTTACATTTAAATCTTTAGGTCATTTGGAATGTTTCTCTAAAAAGCTGCTCCAACTTACTCACCAAAGACACAAATTAAATACTATTCCTTACCTGTCAAAAAGAAAAACACAGAAATCCCTAAAAGATTAAAATGCATCAAACAAATGAAGTTACTACAGTAGACGTTTGAACAGCCTTATAGTTTAAACTATGCAGATCCATTTAAATAAATAAACATAAATAAATGTAGGTACAGTCAGCTGTCTGCATCTGAGGGGTTTGTGCCTGCAGGTTCAACCAACCATGGATCAAAGACAGTATTATTTTGTGCAGCTGTGGAGGGCTAAGGTTAATACGTGGATATGACTGTGTGGGGGTCAAGTGTATGTGTACACACATTAAGCTGGTAGTGTAACTGAGAACAATTACAGTAGCTCATGTTTCTTCAAAACACATTTTAACTATGTGTTGTCAGTTTCCTTTGAGTGGCACATACTAATAACAAAATGAACCACAAATAATTCTTAAGCTGATTACATTAAGTCTTACTGTTAATGATATTGGCCCTGACCAGTGTGGCTCAATAGGTTGGGTGTTGTCCCGCAAAACGAAAGGTCTCTGGTTCAATTTCCAGTCAGGGCAATTTCTGGGTTGTGGGTTTGGTCCCCAACTGAGAGGCAATGGATCAATGTTTCTCACATTAATGTTTCTTTCCCTCGCTTTCTCCCTCCCTTTCCCTCGCTTTCTCCCTCCCTTTCCCTTGCTTTCTCCCTCCCTTTCCCTCTTTCTAAATCAATAAAATCTTAAAAAAAAAAAAAAAAAAGTAACACTGATAGTCTTTATGAAACTGTGAGTACCAGGATAAATCAAATAAGTAATTATACACCGACTTTTTTGGGTAAAAATACAAAACCCCCAAAATTATATAATCCTAAATCTGATTTTGAAATATTAAAAACAAGAGTACTCACAGAATAGCCAACTTCAAGATGTGTTGGAAATACACTAGATGGATTTGGTTTTGGTCAAAAACAATGCAGCTATGTATCAAAGACTACTGGGGTCAGAATGAAAGGGTACAAGAATCAATTTGAAAGGACTCCCACTGGTCAAAGTTGGAAAATTTTGTGCACCAAAAGGAATAACTACAATGTGCTGAGGATCATAAAATCCTTATAAAAATTCAGAAGTTCATAAAGATAATCAATAACAGCAAAAACATCATTGGTCACCACTGGGGTTAGCTATAGCGTCAAGGTCTTATTCTCCTGTCATTCCTATAGTCAGGACATGTTCTTCTTCATAGAATTTCAGTTAGTAAATGTAGAGAGAAAGACAGAATTAGAATATCACCATTTTGGAACCTAATAAAATAATAAGCAAAATGATGAACTGCTGTTAAAATTTTTAGATGAAAAGCTAATACAGAAGTTAAAACTGAAGTATCAGACTAACAACATTTGAACCTAGTGATCCATATTAACAAAAATTGATCACAGTATCTAGGCAACCAGACATCACATGATCCTGATGTGATGCAACAGGCAGTCACAGCATCCATCGCCTATGCAATATTCTGCCTAAACAACTGAACTTGAATACAACCAAGGCTCAGGACCCAACTACTCATTTACAAGGAAAATGGGATAGAACATGTGTTAAAGCAAAATGACAGTGACAACGCAAACTAAATCCAGAATGTGGGAAATTCTACGTAACAAAATAATCTTGTTCCCCCCCCCCGCAAAAGCATGAAAATAAAAGTAGTAGCAGCATCATATGTCTCTAAGAAAGAGACATACAAACCAAATGTAATGAATTGGTTTTTGGTCCCTGATACAAAGTAATAAAGATGGTTTGGGGGTAATAAGGGCAATTTGAACATGAAGTGATAGTGACTAATTACTAAATAATTATTGTTTAAGAGGAATAATGGTATCATGGTTATTAACGTTAAACAGTTTAAAAACACACTGAAGTACTTCAGGTGAAATAACATGTTTATAATTTACTTTAAAACACAAGAGCAAAATGCTGTTAACTACTGAAACTACATGGAGGTTCATCATATTTTCTTTCCCTGTGTGTACATTTGAAATTTAACATAAAAAGATTTTTAAAATAGGGATAATGGCTATGTACTTAATAGGCCCATTTTGATGATTAAATGAGGACATGTATGTAAAGCACTTGGGAGAGGGCCTGGCCTAGAATAAATTACCACGGTAAAGGTTGTTATGATTACCCTCTTCCTTGCATTCCCACAACTGCTCTGGCTTAGGCCTTCATCTCGCATTCACGCCACTGTAAGAGTCTTTTTGGTTAACTTATCTCAAAAAACAATTTCTCCCTCAAAAACCTTCCTACACACATGCTTTACTACTTTTTTCCTAGCAATACATCACTGGGTGCCCACTCATTGACAGGCGCGATAAGGCGTCTTTTCCAACACTACCCTCAATCTTTACAGTCATCCTTCCGAGAAGAGAAAAAGAATTGAAGTGATTTACCTACCCAGGGCCCTATAGGTACTATGTGTCAGAGACAAAACTGAACCCAAGTCTATCTGGTAGCAAAGTCTGCTCTGCTCACTAGGCTATACAAGACCCTCTTTCTAAAAATAGAATTACAACCACTTTTATTTTTTAAAACTTTCACTAAATTCCCAACCTAGGATAAATTTCTTTTATGACCCAATGCAATCTGAACTCGATCTACCTTCTCAATCCAACTAATACCATTTACTGAATTTTTCATCCTTTGTCCATTCACGTGCAATAATGGCACTGTCTTACGTTGGGTTTCCAAATATACACTGGTTTACTTTCTCAGCTTTCTACTCTGTTCCACTGGTCTATAGTTATTATTCAAGGATCTACATCTTCTGTAAATTTAGAGGTAGTCCCAATATCTGATAGACAGAAGGTGATTAGTAAACACTAACTAATCAATTAATTAATGCTGGGAACCCATTCTGCCCATGCCACCCACAAGAAAAATGTACCTGAGAGAAACCTCGAGTAGAACTGTAAGAACTGGTAATGGCATTGCGGCTGGAGCTAGGAATGCCACCTGTGTACGTGCTTGTCATGGAGCTCACAGAAGAGGTGCGGGATCTCTTATTCAGGTAGTCATCTGAGCTCTGGGAAGTGAGACCTCTTTTCAGAGACCCAGGCCTAATACAAGGGAAAATGACAGTTAGGTGTGCTATTGAAGGCAACATTCTTTTAAGGCTTCACCATGGTTACAAAATCTTTTTTAAATAAACTTAATAAAAAAGGATAATTCTCTTAATTTTATTGTTATCAATTAACAGTACCTGACAAGAAAAAGACAAATATTTTAAAAATTAAATGTATAATTCCACTTAAATAATATTCTAGAGAATGCACACTTATCTCTAGTGACAGAAAGCAGATACTAAATGCCTGGGGATGGCGGCAGGACTGGAAGGAGACATTACTAAGGGATGTTGGGAAACTTTTGGAGGTTACGGTTATGTTTACTATCTGGACTGTAGTGATGGTTTCACAGGTGTATACATGTCAAAACATATCAAACTGCACACTTTAAACAGACACAGTTTATTACATGTCAGTTATCCCTCCAAAAAGCTGCTAAAAAAATCAGTTAATAAGAACCTACCATTTTTCCTAAATGTCCAACTGAAATGGAAATTCCCTGTATAGCCTTCCTGTAGTCAGTCATCTAACCTCTGTTACAATGTCCAGTGGTCCCCAACCTCTTTGGCACCAGGGACCAGTTTTGTGGAAGACAATTTTTCCACGGACGGGGTGCAGGTGGATGATTTCGGGATGATTCAAGTGCATTACCCCCTGCTGTTCAGCTTGGAGGTTGCGGACTCCTGAAGACAACTTACTACCTCCTGGAGTGGTGAATGTCAAATGTGGACCAGTTTATCCTTATACTGGATGAAAATGTATTTCCTTTCACCCATAGATCCTATTCAGGGCCATACTGAGTTAGCTGTCCTTTCATTTGACAGTCCTTCAGTTTTTTGCAGACCATTATCCTTCCCTTCCTCATGTCCTTATTGCCGCTAAGATTTTTGCCCTCTCCACTAGTACTTATATACCTTCAAGATGCCTTCACCCACCACCACCACCACCCCATAACATATTAGTTACTGCAGTCGAAATTTCAGCTTGTATATATCCTCTTCTATAGCGCAGCACAACCAGAGCACTCCGTGGACTATCTAAGAACCAAGGAAAGCAAGACTGCCACTTACCTGCCTCACTCTAGTCTTTGTTCTATCAGCACAGGACGGGACCACACTGGCTTTTTTCGCAGCCATATTAAGCATATAAATTGCCCCAAGTCTTTTCATACATATTGCTGAGCCACTTTTCCTCTCATCCATTTCTTCTTCAAATGTATTTAAACTCAAATGAAGAAACTTATCACTTACCTTAAATTTTAGTGTTTCATTTTATCCTTTGTGCAAACTTTGTGATTTGTTTCACAAACTTGGTTATTATATATATATATATTTACAAACCCTCTAAGCTTTAATATATTTTGCCCATATTAATGAGAAAATATTAAAAAGAATTATAAGTTATTAATGTAAGTTACTCAAATGTTCCCCTCTGATTTTGAAGATTCAAACCTATACAGATAAAGCAATGCAAAAAGCAAAGAGGAAAACCTATAGGACAGTAACTTCAACACTACCCTTTTTCTAAATGGTTTATATCTTAACCAAATAGATTTTCACTTACTTAGGCACAAAAGAAGCAGGGACTCCATTGGCGACCAGGGGCTCAAATGCCGACTGCCCACTCTCACTGCTATCATGCCGCCTGTCATAAATTAAAAAAACTCTCAATGAAATGAAATGGCTTTTTACCCTTTAATGCATATTCTCATATCCCTGGGATCTACACTACTTCTATGAAGCACAGGTTCCTTGCTAGATAAGAAAAAGGCTGCTTCAAATCCCAAAAGGTAAATTTATTCTGATTGTCCTGGCAATAACTATAAAAATATAGCATATCCTTGAATAACATCATTTTCTTTAATGTTTCATTTATAACGTTGATGAAATGCCACAGGAACTTAACTGTTGTTTCTATCAATTAGCTGCTGGGAAAATTGATTCCGTTTTACATTGTCAGTTTCCAAAAACCTAATGACAACGTTAAGTGAAAACTTACTTTACATCAAGATCTTCTGAACTTATTTACTGTACCAATTATTACAATCACAAATGTAACATCCTGCCACCCATAAATTAAAAACAAACAAACAAAAAACACTTTAGGGACCAATCCACACATAGTACTGTAGAAGTTAATATGGCAAGTCTGTTAGGCAAAAACTTTACATCTCACACATAAGAAGGGCCTATACATGGTGCACACAATCACTGCTTATTCCAATACTACAAGAAAGATAACACAGAATCCTCAGTTACGGCCTCATTAGTGTCAAGTGAAACTACCACCCTAAAAGAACATGAAAAACCTACTTGGACCATAATAGTTACTTCATCTCCCACCTCCATACACCCGACTCCTGCCACTCCTGCTTAGCTCACTGACATTAGCTCAAATTGCTCACTTGTAAATCACATTTCTAATCATCATAATCTGACCTTCCTATGTTCCGTAAATATATCTACATTGATTAATACTTCCTTACTTAATTTGGTGTTTTTTAAAGATTTTATTTATTTATTTACTTTTAGAGATGGGAAAGGGAGGGAGAAAGAGAGGGAGAGAAACATCAATGTGTAGTTGCCTCTCATGCGCCCCCTACTGAGGACCTGGTCCACAACCCAGGCATGTGCCCTGACTAGGAATCGAACTGGCAACCTTTCAGTTTGCAGGTTGGTGCTCAATCCACTGAGTCACACCAGCCAGGGCCACTTAATTTTGTTATCTCAAGTATCAAATTTGGCCAACCCAGAACCTGTAGGACAGAATAATATGGTCTAGGTTATGGGGACAATGATTATATTTTAAGTGTGGGGTTCACTGTCTCCTCATATTATACCTCTTTTAAAGAAGCCCCCTTCTCATTACCCTTTTATCACCCTTTTTTTAAAAAAAAATTCCTATATAGTTACAATCTAAACCTTGTTATACTAGCCTCCCCCTTTCTGTATCTCTTCCTCCAAGTCCCAAGAGAACTTTGTCTTGTTCACTGCTCTATCCACAGTACCTGGAATAGACTCTGGCACATCATGGCTGCTCAATTTGTTGTATTAAAAAATGAGTGGATGCCCTGGCTGGTGTGGCTCAGTGGACTAAGTGCAGGTCTATGAACCAAAGACCCCCGTTCAATTCCCAGTCAGGGCACATGCCTGGGTTGCAGGCCAGGTCCCTGGTTGGGGCGTGCAAGAGGCAACCGATTGATATATCTCTCACACACTGATGTTTCTCTCTTTTTCCCACCCTTCCTCTCTAAAAATGAGTAAATAAAATCTTTAAAAAAATGAGTGGAATCCTTAACTAATTCCTTAAAAAGCCACAAGCAATTCTGCATTGTAATCAGTGACTTCACCTCCTTTCTTTCCATGCTCAGGAAACAGATTCCTTACTCCATTTTCATTAAGTTATTGAAAATCAATTAATGGAGTTGGTTTTACTCTCATTACTGATAAGTGTACCATACTGTAGTTTACACTTTTGTTTGCTGAGCATTCCCTTCAGCACAAGTATGATATTTAAACTGGTGGTTACCCAAATAACTAAACAACACAAGAATGGAGGGGAGGCATTTGAACATTCTTCCTCAAAAACAGAGTTTAACACATTTGTATCAAAAGTATGAGGCTGACGTAACTAACAGTTGTTGGTTTATCCCAATACTTATGGAAAAGGTAAATTATAACATTGATTTAACTTGTGCCTAAACCTGAAATGAACACAGCATGAAAGCCTTTTTTATACTAAGCTCTTCCACGAAAGCCAACGAAAGGAGACCTACTAAGGCACACAAATTGGAGCTGCTCTCTGTATCTTTTGGGGGAGTAATCTGTATTTCAACAAATCACAGTACCAGGAGGCCTTCTCAGTGCTCTGCTGGGCCGTTACCTTCTTTTATTTTCCTGGCCATCAGTGAGTATTTGTTCTTCCTCCTCCACTGTTCTTTTCTTCCTCTCTTTGAGGGCACTCAGTACAGTCTCCTTTGCACATGGGTCTGGAGCATTACTTGATGTTGAGGACAGTGTTGAGGTCATTAACTGCTCTGGTCTGCAATGGAAGACAAGATTCTAGCATTAAAATATTTTAATTACTATGTCATACACCCTAGACTTCACTGAAAATCAGAAACTAACCAATAACCAAAAGTGTAATTTATACATTCACAGAAAATGCTCTTAGCAATTAAAGCTACAATCCAAGGCGAAAAACGAGCAAATAAAGAGACAGTTCAATGACTAAAATTTGGGATTTCTCATTTAAATAAGCAGGTACTTCTTTTGCTTTATAATTGGCTTGTCAGAGAAATATAACCATAGAATACAGTGGACACAAAGAGGAGCCCACTCTCCCAACAATAATACTCACATTGGAGAACGAGTCAATTTGCTATCAGGAGGAGCAATCCTCACTGTCACTGGGCTGCACACCATTTTGGAATTATGAGGAGACAAGACAGCCTTCTTGTGATAACCATTCCAAGATACTGTAGGAAGTACCCCCAGAGAGGAATACTGGGCCTGCTGAATAGGGTATCGTCTTCGAGGTGTTATTAAAAACCGATTTGACAAAGTCCCACAATCCCTGTAGAGAATAGGAGACATGTTAAGGTTGAAAAAAAGCTGAAAAGAATGTCAGAAAATTTAACTGACTAAAGAAACATGTGGGTGCAGATATTTTCCAGAGAGCTTAAACCTCTAAACAACACAGAATTTTTATGGCAACTTCCCGCTATTCCACCTAAGGGCACAAAGTGGCAGCTGCTTAACAGCCATCCCTACAAAGGACATCAACAATTTCAGAGGGAAATTGAAAACCTTGCCCACACAAGTAAAACTTCAACGGAAGAAAAGTGCGTTAGGACATGTAAGGAGAAACTTTTCAAGAATCCTTCAATCTTTTCAGTAAGTCATCAGTATTTGACCAGAGTCAAATATTTTTGAACACCTACATGTCCACCCTCTCAACTAAATTTATTTATAAAGGACCTAACACTCACACCAAATTTTTGTATTCTCGTGTATCTCTCCACTATTCGGACTAACTGAAAATGTCTAATTTGATCATTGTATCAAGTTGTATCAATGGAAGAAGTGTTTCTTGGGAACACTTCTCTGCGCTCAGCTACACAGATAAAATTTCATATCGGTCCAAAGAAAAAATATCTTTAAAAATACTATATGACTACACAAGGAAGATAAACACATTTTCACCCGAAATAGGGGTATTTTAGTTTTAACAAGTGTCCTGTTTAAATCTATACTGTACTAAAATTTAGACACTTTTTAGAACTGGAAGTAACAGCTGTGGCATCACCTCATTTCAAAGATTAAGGGGCGGGGGAGGAGACGGAAGATATGCAACAAGATATTTAAGAAGACAAAATGACACAGAATCCCCTTTTTATCCTACCTGTGGGAAGGCCTCCTGGAGGGTGAGAGCAGAAAAGTAGGGGGAGAGGAGTGAACGTGGTGAACAGGCTGGGCCGAGTAAGCCAACAGCGTGGTGCGGGTGGGTGGGCGACCGCCAGGCCTCTCCCGCAGGTCTGTGGCCTCCGGAACCCGGGCAGACTGCGGGGGCCCCGGCTTGCCCTGGTAACTGCCCACAAGAAGCAATTCAGCAGGGTCGGGTCCTTTGAGCAGGGTCCGTGGCTCGAGGAGATTTCCGTTTACAGCCGACTTGGCTGGAGGCGAGGCGAGAAGTGTTCTCTGACGCCGCGCGTTCCGAACGAGCGAGGGGAAGGCGCGCGAACCTCGGGGCTCGCGGCTCAGTCCCCACCAGGCCGCTGTAGCCCCCACGGCCAGCCAGGCCAGCGCAGCCGCCGCCGGCACTAGGTACAGTACAAGGCCGAGCAGCGACAGACCGAGGAGCGCCGCCCAACCGCAACCCCAGCCCCGGCCCCGACCGTCCCTGACACTCGCTATTGGCCGCCTCCGCTCGCATCCTCCAGGCGCCGTAGCCGCCGGAGACATCGCGGCTCCGCGCCGCGGAGAAGACTTAAATATCCCAGCGTGCACCGCGCGGCGCGGCGCGTTACCGCGCGCCGGCTGCGTCACTGCGTACGCGACTCAAACGCACGACCGCGAGAGGAAACGCCGGGCAACGGGCTAGACCCGACCCAATTGGAAAAAATGCGGCTTCCCTGGAAACCAAGTTCGGATTCTCCAGGCGTCTTGGATGTCCGCCTACACAGTACCCATCCAGAGGCGAGCCTGTGAAGAATCAGGTTAAAAATCAAAGCTCCAGAAAACCACTATTCATGTAATGCTTAACCCCTGCTATCTTCCTGTGGGCTAAAGTCTCCAGAAGAGCTTATCAAGGCACTTTGCAAAATTGCTACCAGAGAGTGTGAGATTTTCCCAGTTACCCTATTTCCGGCCGAAGTATAAGCAGCTTAAGAAAACTTACTTTAACAGAAGCAGTGAAGACGACCAATCCAAATCCACTACCTTTGTTAAATGTGGGTCTAGTTTTAATAAAGTCCCGATCAAACAATCTAAAACTGAGGATCAAACCTGGAGCTGTGATATGTTTGAGTTTCTGCAGTACAAGTTGGGACAATTATCTACCAAATTTTACATCATGGTCCAGAATCGATTTTGAAGATTTGTGATCAATTTACCTATGTTTAATTTGATGGTCTGAGGAAGTTGTCTAGAGCTGGGGAGTGTATTTCTGGTGGTGGAATGGAGAGTGACTTCCATAGGGTAGTTTTCTTTTGGGGGAAACAAAATGTTTTAGATTTAATGCGGATTGCTTCACAGCTCTGAGTTGTGTCTTAATAAAACTGTTAAACAACAACAACAACAAACTTGGTGGTCTGCCAATTCAGACTTTGGTCTAGCTCAGCTTCCTCAGAAATTCATTTATTGCTTTACTCATTCTGTTATTGATACACATTAAAGACATTGATAGAGAAAAACCAGGTTCTCTGATCTCAGAAGTCCTCAGTTGAGTAGGGAAAAAAGATGTGTACATAAAAAGTTAATATTCAGGCCCTGGCTGGGTAGCTGTTAGAACGTTATCCTGATACACCAAGGTTGTGGGTTCAATCCCCAGGTCAGGGCACATACAAGAAGCCACCAATGAATACAAAAATAAGCAGAACAATTCAGTGTGGTGTGATAATATAGGCATAAGAGTAGAAATGATAAAGGGAAAGTTGGGTGGGAGCTGCTAACTGAGTTGAGAAAAATGGTTAAATCAGATTCAAGGCAGATTGAAGGAGCATTGCCCAGAAGCACAGAGATGTAAAGGACTATAATACAAGAGTCTCCAAATACAATCAAACCTCTGTTCTCCATCATCTCCCATCTTGAACAATTCGGTTCTTGACCAAGTTGTTTCTGGAAAAAAGGCTCGGCTCTTGAACAAAACTTCGATTCTTGCCCCAACAACCCTTTCATGCTGATACTGGTATGATCAGACATGCGTCTCTGAGGCAAAAAACAAAGGAGAGAATGTACAAGTATGAGTATGATTCAGTATTTGAACAAATCACTTTTCAAACAGCCTTCCAGAACAAATTAAGATCGAGCGCCAAGGTTCCACTGTAGATCAATATGGCTGGAGATTAGGATGTTTGCAGGTATAGGGATGTTGGAAAGATGATAGACAGGGCTCAGCAAAGACACATGTGGAGCAACTTGGACAGATGAAAAAAGCAAGCAATACTCCTCCCCAACACACTGCCAGGGCAATTCTGCTTCTATCTATTTAAAGTGACTTATTTCACATAAGACTTCTTTTTAAAAAATACATTTTAATGATAATGCTATTACAATTGTCTCAGTTTCCTTCCTTTGACCTCTCCACCTGTTACCCCCATTCCCTCCAGTAATCTACCCCACTTAGTTCAAGTCCATGGGTCATACATATACCATATTTTGCTGCATAAATGTGCAGTATATAATGCACACCCACATTTTTGTGCACATTATACAAGGGATTATTATACCTATGGTATATAATCATTATACCCATGTATGATGCATGCCCTTATTTTCCCCTCAAAAATTTGGGCAAAAAGTGCACATTATATATGGCAAACTATGGTAAGTCCTTTGGCTACTCCATTTCCTATACTGTTCTTAACATCCCCCTATTTTGTACCTACCAATTTGTACTTTTTAAAAAATATATTTTATTGATTATGCTATTACAGTTGTCCCATTCCACCCTTCACTCAGAGCAGAGGGCTCAGAGTGGAGGCGATGCTGCTGCCTGGCCTCTGGAGTTTTGCCCGGGAAGAAGCTGTCTCCTGGCACTCACACTGATGTCAATCACTTCAATATCTCCCTGTATGCTATTGGTTTCCTTCCAGCTGTTGCCCTGGTGCTGAATCCCAGAGGGAGTGGGTCTGCATGAGTCCTAAATCCATTGCAGGCCCTTTAAGAGGAGTCTCTTGAGGATCCTGCAGTTTCTTCCACCACCCCAACCCCCACTGGTTTTTACAGCCAGAAGTTATGGGGAATTATCTTCCTGGCGCTGGACTCCTAGGCTGGGTGGTGTGGTCTGGGGCTAGGATTGCTTGCTCCGGAGATATCCCTCCCAATTTTTATCCAAGACACATGGATGTAAGACTGCCCCATTCCATGCCTCTTCACATGTTTCTGCCCCTCCTACCCATCTGGATGAATGTGGCTTCTTTAAATCCTTGCTTGTTGAACTTCCATACAGCTCGATTTTCTAATGATTCTGAGTGATTTTTGTTTTGTAGTCTAGTTAATTTTTTCTGTAGTTGTGCGAGGAGGTGAGGTGTGTTTACCTACACCTCCATCTTGACTAGAAGTTCACATAAGACTTCTTAAAAAGAAAAGGGGGTGGTCTGTGTTGCTGAATGAAAAAATCATCAGTATGAGTGGAATAGTGCAACAGAAGCCAAGCTGCAGCAGGTTACACAGTGAATGGAAGATGAGGAAATGGAGGCAGTGACTGCAGACTTCCCATTCAATATTTTTGGACAATAAAGGAAGAAGAAAGATAGTATCTAGCTCAGGTAGGATCCTTTAAATTATCATATATTACTGGTGTTGAGAAGAGCTAGATGTAAAAGCCATCGATATGCAGATGCCACAAGATTAATTAAGATTACTTGAGAATGAATGTAAATAGAGAATTCTGAGGCCTGAGCTCTGGGGCACCTCTGTGTTTAGAGGTCAAAAAAATGGACACCATAAGAGCACAAGTAATTTAGTAAAACACAGATGAATATGACTACATTAAATTGAACACTTCTGTATGGGAAGACAACATAGGCAGCTAAAAGACAAGCCAAGGTTGGGGGGTGGGGGCTGGACCCACCTAACCAAAAAGCAACTAGTAAGTAGAATTTATAAAGAATTTCTAAGAATCAATGACAAAAAGATCACCCAGCTGTACGTATTAGTATATGTATGTGTGTGTGAATGTACATATACATATATATGTTTAACCTGCCCAGTAATCTAGGAAATGTTTATTGAGGTAACAAGATACCATTTTGCATTCACTTGCACAAGTAGAAAAATTTAATAGTTCAACAGCAAATTTTGGCAAGGATGTGGAACAAATGGAACTCATGTAGTGTTTGTAGATATGTAGAACAGTATGATTTGGAGAGCAATTTGGCAGTATCTAATAAAGTAGAAGAAATAAATATATCTTATAACCCTGCAATCTCATTTCTGGGTACCAAGATACGTGTTAAAGCATCATTTGTATTAGTGACAATTTGAATACACCAAAATCTAATGTCTACCAACACAAAAATGGATGATTAGGGATATAATTCATATAATACTACAAAAACAGATTTTCCAGCCATGATTAAGAGATATCAGTCTAGTCTTCCTACCATAAACAACTACAAAAATGGAAAAATGTATGAGGCAACTACTTTCAACTAAAGGACAACAGGAAGCACAAGAGTGGTTCCTGATCACCTAGAGCCTCTACTTGGGGACAGTATCCCAACTGTGGTGAAGACAGCTAGAGTCTGACCAGAGTAGAGTGATCCCACTGGTCTGAAGAGGCAGAGATCAGACTTAGGGATTACTGTAATAGCTGTAAACCATTGGGCAGAGCAAGGAAAAGAGGGCACCATACAGACATACAGATAGGGAGTTCCAGAAGTCCATGTGTGGGTCCCCCATAGATCTGTGACTAAAGGCTGGTGTGATGATTAATTTTATGTCTCAACTTGGTTGGGCTGTGGGGTTCCCAGATATTAAGTTAAATGTTATTTGTGGTTGTGTCTATGAGAGTGTTTCTGGATGAGAATGACACTGGAATTGGTAGATTCAGTAAAGAAGATGGCCCTTTCCAAGTGGGTGGGCCTCAAACAATCTGTTGAAAGCCTGAATAGGACAAAAAGGCTGAGTAAGAATTCTTTCTGCTTGACTCTCTTTGAGCTGGGGACACTGGTCTTCTACTGCTTTCAGATTTGGACTTGGACTGAAAATCACACTACTGGCTCTTCCAATTTTTAGGTCTTTGGCCTTGGATGAGAATTACATCATCACCTCTCTTAGGTCTCCAATGGCTGACTACAAATCTTGTGACTTCTCAGCCTCTATAATTGCATGAGCCAACTCCTAATAATAAATATTGCAGGGGCTGTCCATCCTATTGGCTGTGTTTTTCTGGAGGATCCTGAATAATGCAGTGAGGCTATAAATACACAGAGTGAGATCACCTGAGGTGTGAGTACCAGAAGCAGGTACTATATGGTGTTGAGTTTAGAACAGAAATCCTAGAGTTGGAGCAGTCATTGGATAAGAGTACTGCCAGGGAAGCTGTGGCCCTGCCAAAGCAGAGAGATCTTGTAAACCCATATTTAACATCCTTGGCATTCAGCTGAAAGGCAGAATATTTACATCTTGAGTTAATGACCAGAACACAGATATGTCCCACTCTAGGTTGATCCCAATAAAGCCTAAAGTCAAACCATGATAAGGTCAATAGGAAACGAATTTGGAGGTTGAGTCTTACCAAGTTACAGGGCTTGGGAAACCATTTAGGGTCTCCATTAATCTATGAAGACAAAACAAAACAAAACCAAACCATGCCCTGGCTGGTGTGGCTCAATGAATTGAGCACCGGACTGTGAACCAAAGTGTCACTGGTTCAGTTCCCAGTCAGGGCACATGCCTGGGTTGTGGGCCAGGTCCTCACCAGGAAGCATGTGAGAGGCAACACACTGATGTTTCTCTCCCTCTCTTTCTCCTTCCCTTTCCCTCTCTCTAAAAGTAAATAAATACAAATCTTAAAAAAAAAAACCAAGCCTAACAAAGTATAAGTCATTAGCCTGTAATTACATTGCCTGCTAAAATAAGAATCCATATACTTCACGGAGAGATAACAGACTCTGAAGTGTTGTTCACAATGTACGATATTCAATAAAAAGTCACTTACACATACAAACCCCCCAAAGAAAATGTGATCCACAGTCTAGAAAAAAGCAACGTATAGAAATGAATCCAAATGTTAGGCTTAGCCAACCAAGATTGTAGATATGTCCAAATAATTACAGGAAGACATGGTTTTAATGAGTGAATATATAAGGAATCCTTACAAAGAAATGAAAATTATGAGTTTGAAACATACTGAAAAATAAAATAATTGGAAAATTTCACTGGATAGGCTTAACAGCAGATTGGAGATCACAAAATAAAGTCAGTGAACTTAAGGACAGTTCAGTAGAAACTAAAATTTAAACATCTGCATATACTGTATTTTGCTGTGTATAATGCGTACCCACATTTTTGTGCACATTATAGATGGGAATATTATTCCCATGGTATGTAATCATTATACCACATCCTTATTTTACCCTCAAAAAATTTGGGCAAAAAAGGTGTGCATTATACACTGCAAAATATGGTAAGTGGACCTGCACAGTTCATATCTGAGTTGTTCAAGGGTCAACTGTGTTTTCAATGTGCACTTGGGAATCTGCATATGCAGAGGGCTAATTAAAATTTTACATGAATTTTCAACTATGCCTTGTGTTAGCACACCTAACTGCTGTGTTGTTCAAGGGCCAACAATACTTACAAATTCAAGTGAAAAGACAACATAACTTAATGAAATACTGTGATGGCAGTGCTGAGAAGGAAAGGTATAGATGTAAATGCCTACACCTAAAATGAGGAAAGCCCTGACTACTGTGGCTTGGTTGGGTGTCATCCTGCAAACTGAAAGGTTGCCAGTTGGATTCCTGGTCATGGTACATGCCTGGGTTGTAGGTTCAGTCCTGGTCTGGGCACATAGGAGAGGCAACTGAACAATGTTTCTCTCCCTCTCTTTCTCCGTGTCTTCCCCTCCCTCTAACAATAAATAAATAAAACATTTTTAAAAAATAAAATGAGAAAAGATCTCAAAGCAATAACCTAACTTTATACCATGGGGAGCTGGGAAAAAAAAGAGCAAACTATACTCAAAGTTAGTAGAAGAAAGGAAATAATGATTTGGGTAGAGATGAATAGTAGACAGAATAGAAAACAATAGTGGATCGATAAAAACCAAAATGTTAGTTCTTTAAAAGTACAGGGTTTGGCACAAATAATGCCCCTTTTTTATTACAAAATCATAAGCATATAATTCTGTAACATAACAATATCACACTCAAGCACACCATATGACATTTTAGGTGAAATGTTCCAATTAAAATTATAAATTATTATACCCTTATTATTACCCAACCAACCACACTCAAACAGGCCTTACTTCTGCTGGACCCTGTATTTTTAAAATGGATAAACCTATTGAGACTGACAAAGAAAAGAGAAAAGAGAAATAACTACAATCAGAAATGCAAGTGGAGATATCACTACTAACCTTACAGAAATAAAAAGCATTGTAAGAGAATACTGTGAACAATTGTACACCAAAAAATTAGAAAACCTAGATGAAATGGACAAATTCCTTGCAATATGTAAATGATCTAAACTGACTAAAGATGAAATTGAAATCTCAATAAACCTATAATGAGTTAAAAAAAAACTGAATCAGTGATCAAAAACCTCCCAACAAATAAAAAACCAGGTGGCTTCACAGATACCAAAACCAGATAAAGATATCACAAGAAAATTATAGGCTACTATCCTTTGCGAAGACAGTTGCAAAAATCCTCAACAACATACTAGTAAACCAAATCCAGCAGCACATAAAAAGGATTACACATCATGATCAAGTGGGATTTATCCTAGGAATGCAAGGCTGGACCTTTACATGACTTTCAACATATAAAAGTCAATATAATATTTCACAGTAATACAATGAAGACTAAGATATCATTCAGTTGATGCCAAAAAAAGGCATTTGATAAAATCCAACATCCTTTCATGATTAAAACTCTCACAAAACTAGAAATAGAAAATTCCTCAACACAATGAGAGTTATTTATGAAAATTCTGTAGCTCAGCATACTCACTGGTGAAAGACTGAAAGCTGTACCTATATGATCAAGAACAAGACAAAGATGCACGCTTTAACTACTGCTATTCACCACTACACTAGATATTGTAGCCAAAGATGTTAGACAAGAAAAGGAAGTAAAAGGCATCCAATTCCAAAGGAAGGAGTAAAACTACCTCTATCTGTAGATGACATGATCCTATATATTTAAAAAAAAAACCAAAGAATTCACAAGAAAGTCATTGGAGATAATAAAGTCAACAAGACTGTAAGGTATAAGATCAATTCACAAAAATCAGTCATATTTGTATATGCCGGCAATAATCTAAGAAGGAAATTATGAAAGCAATTCCATTTACAATAGAATCTAAGATAAGAGTAAAATACCCAGATATAAATTTAACCAAGGAGATGAAAGATTTGTACACTGAAAATAGCAAAGAAATTAAAGAAGACCTAAACAAATGGAAAGGCATCCCATGTTCATTGGAAGACAATATTGCTAAGAGGGCAATACTACACAAAGTAATCTACAGATTCAATGGATTGCCTATTAGAATTTAAACAGCCCCCCCCCTTTTTTTTTGCAGAACTGGGAAAGTCAATCCTCAAATCCACATAGAATTGTGAGGGGCAATTCAGGCCCCAAATAGAACAATATTGAAAAAGAACAAGGTTGGAGGACTTATGCTTCCCAATTTCAAAAGCTACACAGAGCTATAATAATCAAAACAGTGTGGTTTTTGGCATAAGGGCAGATATACAGATCAGTGGAAACAAACTTAGAGTCCAAATATAATTATGCCCATATGTCTATAGCCAATTGATTTTCAACAAAGGTGCCAAATCCCTTCAATAGAAGAGTCTCTTCAACAAATGGTGCTGGGACAACTGTATTTCCACATGAAAAAGAATGAAGTGGAACCCTACTTCACACCATATGCAGAAACTGACTCAAAGTGGATCTATAACCTAAATATAAGAACTAAGATCATAAAACTTCTAGAAGAAAACACAGATAAATCTTCATGACCTGGGATTTCACGCTAAAAGCACTAACAGCAAAATAAAAAATCTGGCTTCAACAAAGTTAAAAACTTTTGTGCATCAAAGGACATTATCAAGAAAATGCAAAGACAATCCACTGACTTGGAGAAAATATTTGCAGACTGTATGTGATAAATGTTTACTATCCAGAATATATAGCAAATCTTTACAACAACAAAAAGAGAAATGGTCCAATTAAAAATGGGCAAAGGACTGAAGCCATTTCTCCAAAGACATACAAATGGCCAATAAGCACATGAAAAGATACTCAATATAATTACTCATTAGGGAAATGCAAATCAAAGCCACAAGGACCATTTCACATCCACTAGGATGGCTGTAATTTTTTAAAAAAGAAAATAAGTGTTGGTGAAGATATAGAGAAATTGGAAGCTTCATATAGTACTGTGGAAAGCAGTTTGGCAATCCCTCAAAAGTTAAACTTAGAATTATATGATCCACAATTTCACACCCAAAAAATGGGAAGAACTTGAAAAGATTGCCAATTAAAAAAAAAACAGACAAAAGACTTGACTGGACAGTTCTTTGATAAACATGAAAAAATACTCACCATCAGTAATTATTAGAGAAATGCAAATTAAAACCACAGAGATATCATCTTACATCCATTAGGATGCCTACTATTTAAAAAAAAGCAGAAAATAAGTTGTGAGGATGTGGAGAAACTGGGATCCTTATGCACTAATGATGGGATTGTAAAATGTTGCAACTGCTACAGAAAATTGTTTGGAGTTTCCCCCAAAAATTAAAAATAGATTTACCGTATACCCAGCCATCTCATTTCTAGGTGTGTGTCTGAAGGAAATGAAATCACTTTCTTGAAGAGATAGCTGCATTTCCGTGTTCATTACAGCGTTATTCACAATAACCAAGATGTGGAAACAACCTTAGTGTCTACTGACACATGACTGGATAAAGAAAATGTGGTATGTATACACAACAAAATATTATTCAGCCATAAAAAAGAAAATCCTGCCTTTTGTGACAACATGGGTGGACCCTGAGGGAATTATGCCAAGTGAAGTAAGTCCAACAGAGAAAGACAAATATTGTATGTTCTCACTTAAATGTGGAATCTAAAAAAGCCAAACTCAGAAACAGAAAGGAAAGTGGTAGGTGCCGGGGCCTGGGGACATGGGGAGATGACGTTCAAAGGGTATAAACTTCCAGCTTTCAGATGCGTGAGTTTTGGGGACCAAATGTACATAATGTGACAATAGTTAACAATACTGCATTATATACTTAAAAGTTGAGAATAGATCTTAAATGTTATCACCATACACAGACACAAACAGTAATTATGTGAGTAAATGGAGGTGTTAACTAACCTTATTGTGGTAATAATTTCATAATATGTACATGTATCAAATCATGTTGTAAATCTTAAACTTACATATTATGTAACAATAATATCAGTAAAGCTAGGGGAAAACAATGTATTGTGGGGCTTATATCATGTGTAAAAGTAAAATACGTAACAACAACAACAGAAGGGCCAGGAAGTGAAAAGTATACAGGGTAGGGCAAAAGTAGATTTACCATCATTTGTATAGAAAATAATACAATAAAAAATAATAATACAAGAGTAAATGCTGTGTTTCATATACTTACTACTGTAAACCTACTCCCCCCACCTGTACTATAAAGTTCTTTTGCTACACATGATGTGCCTACTATCACCTGAAGGTAGATGCTGATGAGTTAAAGATGTATACTATAAACTTTAAAGTGATCACTAAAATATCAAAATGAAAAATTGTTCATTAGTCAACAAAGGAGGTAATGGAATAACAAAAAGTACTGATTAATTCAAAAGAATGTGGAAAAAAGGGAAAGAACAAAGAATAAATATAAAACAAATAGCAAGATGATAAAAGCAAACCTAAAATGTTAATAACATTAAAAGTTAATGATCTAAACACCTCAATTTACAGGTTTTGTAAAGTAAAAAACATTTAACAAAATTCAATACCCATTTATGATTAAACTAAAAACTTCTCAACAAGCTAGGATAAGAAAGGAACTTCTTTTACCCAATAAAGGACAAGTCAGAAGCCCACAGCTAACGTCACACTTAATGAGGGAAGACTGGGACAGGGTGAGCACGTCCACTCCCATCAGGTCTGTTCAACATTACCAGGGCAATAAAGACAAGGAAAAGAATGAATTAATACATAAATTGTAAGAGAAGCTGTAAAAACGTTCTTTATTTGCAGATGACACAATTGTGTTCACAGAAAATCTCAAGCAATCTATAAAAACAAAAAAACCCTTCTGAACTAATGAGTGAATTTAGCAAGACTATAGGAATAAACATGGCCAATATACAAAATCAATCACACTTCTATATGCTAGCAACAAACAACTGAAATTTTATATTAAAAAATATAACAATAGCATAAAACATGAAATACAGATAAATTTAACAAAACATATTCAAGACTTCTACATTAAAACATTACACTAAATCTACAAAACATTTCTGACAGAAATTAAAGAAGATCTAAATAAATAGATGGATATATAGTCATGGACTGGAACCTTTAATATTGTTAAGGTAGCCATTATGCTCATATTGATCTATATCGATTTGGCACAATTCTAATGAAAAACCTCAGGGTTTTTTTGGTAGAAATTACCAAGCTGATTTAAAATTTACATGGTTATCCAGAACAGCCAAGTCAATTTTGACAAAAGAAATGATAACAATACCAAAGTCGGAGGACTTACATTACTAGGCTTTAAGACGTCAGTGAAAGTTATTGTAATCAAGACAGTATGTTGTTCGGATAAACATACACAAACAGCTCAATCGAACAGAATAGAGTTCAGAAAAAGACATACAGGTGGTAAACTGATGTTCTACATTGGCAGCATTGTAATGCAGTGGAGAAGATGCTACAACACTGGAGGGATTGGTTACCTGTTACTGCGTAACAAATTACTCCACAACTTAGTCAACACAAATTTATCTTACAGTTTCTATGAGGAATTTGGGAGTGGCTTAGATGGGTAGTGCTGGTTCAGGATTTTCATGAGGTGAGAGTGAGGACATCAGTGAGGGCTCCAGTCACTGATGAAGGCTCAAGTAAAGCTGCAGGATCTGCTTCCAAGACAGTTCATTCACACAGTTATTTGGAAGAGGCCTCAGTTCCTCACCATGTGGATCTCTTCCTATAAGTGTGTCCTCACCACATGCAGCTGGCTTCCCACAGAGTGCGTGATCCAAGAAAGAGAAAGCAAGGGGGAGCCACAGTGCCTTTTATGCCTTAACCTTGGGTCGTAACACCATCATTTCTTCACATTCTATCATTAAAATCAAGTCATTAAATACAGCCCAAACCTAAGAGGAGAGGAATTTAGTCCCTATCTTTTGAAGAGAGGAGTGTGAAAGAATTCATGGGCATTTATAAAATGCCCATACTAGGTATCCATATGGAACAAAATGGATCTCAACCTCTATCTCACAGCACACACAAAAATTATTTCAAAAATGGGTCAGAGGACTAGATAAAAGGTAAAACTATAAAACTTCTAGAAGGAAACACAGGAGATAATTTTTGCAACATTAGGATAGGCAGATTTCTTAGAATACAAAACACCGTTACAAAATTCAATGTCATACACACAGTAAATACATACAAATGTCAAAAACGGGGTTGAGTGGAGGCAGATCATGCTGGGTTGCTGCTGCTGCTGCTGCTGCTACCGCCGCCGTCATGCCAGCCCCTCAATCTCAACAAGGCTGGGTGATGCTCTATAATGGGAGACAAGCCAATCACGGAGCAGGTTGGATCTAGCTTCATTCAACATTGCTACCAGTTATTTCATAATAATAGAACCGAGTCATGCCTTACACGGGAAGGCCAGAAATTCTAGGGGAAAGCTGCCATTGTGGAGAAGTTGTCTAGCCTTCTATTTCAGAAAATCCAGCATAGCATCACGGCACAAGACCATCAGCCCATGCCAGATAGCTGCACCCTCAGCACAGCTGTGAGCTGGTGTAGGGCTGATGAAGACCCCGTCATGGGGTTCCACCAGATGTTGCTATTAAAGAACATCAACAATGCCTGGGTTTGTACCAGTGGCATGTTCAGGCTTGCCCTGTACAACTTTGGCTGACCTCCTCCCAGCCAGGCACTCATGCTGTTTCCTCCTCCCTCCTCTTCCCCATACTATTCACCCTCCTCCAGATACGCAAACAAGCAGGGCTGCAGTGGGAGCAGGCGCAGTGCGCTGCTGCTACCTATGTATTGTGCATGATGTTTAGACGCTAGATAAGTTACATCTGACAGGAGTTTGTGTTGTGCTAGTGCATGCTTTGGGAAAGCTTAATGCAAAAGGTTGTCTTTTTGTTTTTATTATTTTTTAATCTGTTGACAAGTTACTCTAGTAACCCAAAGTGAAGGAGAAAGAGGCTACCTTACAGCCCAGATAATGATTTGTTCAGATGTTTCAATGCTTCATGATACAATAAAACCACAAAAGTTTTCTTAACAAAACCAATGTTGAGTGCAAAAAGTAGTATAATACATGCAAAGTTAAAGAATACTGTACAGTAACATACCTAAAATGGATATGTACATATATATTAAGAGTATAAATGTGTGCAGGGGAAAATATCAACTTCAATATTGTTTTTACCTTGGAAGAGGAAGAGAAAGAGGGGAAATGGCATCCAGGTGGAAAGCACAAAGAATCTTAATTATATCTATAATGTGTTGTTATTTTTAAAGATTTGAAACGTAGCAAAATATAAACATTTGGTAAAACTGGGTGACAGAGCCCTGGATGGTGTAATTCAGTGGACTGAGTGCCAGCTTGTGAACTGAATAGTCGCTGGTTCCATTCCCAGTCAGGGCATATGCCTTGGGTTGTGGGCCAGGTCCCCAGTAGGGGGTGTGCGAGAGTCATCTGCACATTAATGTTTCTATCCCTCTCTTTCTCCCTTCCTTATACCTCTCTAAAAATAAATAAATAACATCTAAAAATAAAAGAATTTATTTTTAAAAAACCTGGGTGACAGATACACAGGGTATTCATTGTAGAATTCTCTGTACATTTCTGAGGCTTGAAATAATTTATAATAAAAATTGTTTTAAAGGAATGGGGTCAGCAAGCTATGACCTGCGAGTGGGCTGTGTGTTTCTGTGTGTAAAGTTTCATTGAACACACACACACTAGATTATGTATTGTCTGGGGCTGCTTTCCTGCCACAACAGAAGAGTCAGTAGTTGTGACAGAGGCCATATGGCCTCTAAGCCTAAAAGATTTTCTACCTGGTCTTGATTTATATCTATAGTGTGTGGCTTAATGTCTTAAACACAGTAGGCTTTCAAGAAATGTGCTAAGTACTCATAAACAGCGCATGTTGGCTTTTTGTTTAATGAATATTAATTGAGCTCCTACTAAATGCCAGGTAATGTTGTAGGTACTGACTATATACAGTCAAGAAGACAGAGCCAGGCCTAACTTCACTCAAATTTTCTTTGACCTGGGATCCATGTTGCCTCAGGGTGTGATGTAGCAGGTATTGGGCTACTGTCCACTAGAGGGCAGCCTGAAGCTTGCCCAAAAAGGTGCAGTAATAGCTCTTAAACCCAACAATCTAATATTACCAGGAACTATCATGAAGGACAAAACACCAAACTACCTAAGGTTTGTATTTATTCTCTCAAAATTGTTTTTCTTTGTTTTTATTGTTGACACTATTACGGATGTCCCCATTTCCCTGCTTCCCCTCATCTACCCAGAACCTGCCCTCCCTCCTTCCCTCTGGCCACCACCAGGCTGTTGTATATGTCTGTGGGTTATGCATATATGTTCTTTGGCTAGTCCCTTTCACCTTTTTTCATCCAAGATTATTGTTAACAAAATTATAAAATGGGTCAAATTTGCCTTTGGAACTCCTACCCTTCTGTTTCTTCACCTTTTCTACTCCTTTCCCTGCAAAGTTAGAGTGAAACATTGCAGGCGCCACCTGTAAGTAAAACACGTGGGAGGGGCAGGCAGGTGCATCTCTAACTAACAGATCAGTCAGGCTGAGAAGGGAGAGGAGGTACCCAGGCAGGCAGAGGTGAACCCAGGAAACACAGAACTGCAGGCCAAAGCCACCCTAAAAGCAGAAATGCTTGTGTGCTTGCTTGCACACAAATACCAAGTTTGGTATCTACCATATTAAAAGAAGAGAAGAAACACATACCTTCTATTTATTAGCGCACCCACTACCTACTTTGTACCACACAGGATATAGCGATGAACACTACAGACAGTGCCAGCCCTCAAAAACAGAAATGTGCTAAAAGCACTGGAGGAGTAAAGACTTTTGGTTACTAATAGCATAAGTAACCAAGTGTAGTGGCAAAAACCATTTTATCCCCAGGGATTCTGTGATTTCAGCGGACTGGCTTCTTTCTGTGTCAGGAAGATTAGAAGGCCATGGCTGATTGATGGTGGGGGGCTAGAATCATCTAGAGGCATCTTTGCTCATAGCTAGTGGCTGATGCTGGCTCTCATCTGGGACTTCCACTGAACTGTGAGATGGAACATGTATACATTTCTTCTCCATGTTGTCTTTCCAAATGGATTAGTTTGGGCTTCCTTGGAGTATAGCAGCTTAATTCTAAGAGCCAGCATTCCCAGAAAGAAGGGTGGAAGTACATAGCATGTTGATGATCTAACCTCAGCAGTTCTACAGCATCACATCTGTCCTACTTTATTTGGTCAGGCAGCCACAAAGATCTGCATAGGTTCAAGGAGAAGAGACATAGACCACTAACCCCCACCACTTGGTAGAAGAAGCACTAAAATTACATGGTAAGAAGAGCATGTGGGATGGGAGATGTTATACTATGGCCATCTTCAGAAAATATTATCTGCCATCAGCTGTCATGACAGCATAGGGTGGGGGGGGGTGAGTAACAGCAGAGGCCTCTGTGAGGAAGCCTTGTCTTCAGCTAAGGGGGATAGGCAGCTAAGAGGGGCCTGGGGGAGAGTTTCAGGTAGAGGAATCAACATTTGCAAATGGTGCACTCCACGGAAGGGCTAGTGTGCTTGAATCATGTGTCTCACTGTGAAGGAAGTATAAAGGGTAAGGGAAACATACTGCAAGAGGAGGAAACAGAGGGAAGACACCAAGTGCCCTGGGTCACAACTTCTGTGCTGGACCCCTGAGATCGGGAGCAGTCTCCAGTCAGTGGTGTCTCATGAAGACAGGGGCTAGAGAGGACAGCAGCAGGCAACCACCACCCCAAAATTAATGAAAGTGAGGAAAACCCTATATGGTTTAGTTACCACCCAACTACCCCAGGGGTCCCAGTATGGAAGACAAAGTTGAAACTGCCCAATTCTTATCCAGATAAAGTAACGGAAGTCTAAAGAAAATAACTATGCCTCTAACATGCCTGAGGCAGCTACGGATGAAAGAGTTGGCACAAGGCACATCAACAATACAGAGGAGATGGGGAGGCCCAGCAAGTCTACAGTAAAAAACTCACGTTGCTGTCACTTAGGCACCTGCTACCCTGTACTCTTACCCCTTGTTCTCATTTCAGATCAGTGACTGAGTGGGGGTTTTTTTCCTCATTTTATACTTGGGATTGAATGTATCTCAAGCTAGTCTTGTCTCAAGAGCTGATTCTTGAGACAACGGAAAATTAACTGAGTGCGCAGTTGCCTAAAAGGCACTGTGCTTGAAGATCAGGACAAGGAGGCCATTATCGAAGAAGCTAAGTTTGCTGTATAATAAGGATCAGAAGATCCAGTCCTGATTACAGAATCTTGGATGGTTTCCCCCACCTCATCCTTCGAGACCATTCCAAAAGATCTGTAAGATTCCATCTGGGAAAACACTAGTTCTTGGAGAGCAAGAAGGAAGAGGGTTATTGGTTGAAATAAAAACAGTGTTGAAGGAGTTCCAGCAAGCAGGGTTCTCAAACTTGTGAACAATAATCTGCCAAAGAATACAACTTCAAAAAAACCCAACTAGAAGCACTATGCAGAGAAGTCAGATGAGAGGGGCCCTTAGGAAAGAAGACAGCTGGTCCACAGCACAAGAATCTGGATCCAGCCCTCCAGGCAGATGGAAGGGTTGCTCTGCAGAGAAGCCCCCTTCAGGATCTGTGAGGGAGACATAAACAGAAGACTCCTGGAAACGGAGATGGTGGCAGTACCAGCGAAACCCCTCAGGCACCTCAGAAGAGAACGGTCCAAGCAGACCCCACTGTTGAAAGTGAGGAGGCATTTAAGAATAGGACAGAAGCTAACAGGAAGATTTCTAAAGAATTAGAACCATGGCTTGTTGAGGACTAGGACTTGGTTACCAGGCAGAAGTGGCCGTTTCAACTCCCTGCTAAGAAAAATGTAGGTGCAATCCTAGAAGACTATGCAAGCTGCAAGAAATCACAGGAAAATGTCAACAATATCCCTGGCTGGTGTAGCTCAGTGGGTCAAGGACTGGTCTGCGAACCGAAAGGTCACTGGTTCAGTTCCCAGTCAGGGCACATGCCTGGGTTGCTAGCCAGGTCCCCGGTTGGGGGCACAAGAGAGGCAACTTGCACATCCATGTTTCTCTCCCTTCCCCTCTCTCTAAAAAATAATGAAATATTTTTTAAAAATATGCACTGCCCACCGAAATCCTCTTGGTTCACTCTGATGCACCAGTGTCCCAGGTTTATGGAGTGCCACACCTACTGAGATATTTGTAAGAGTCACAGCAATGTTGGCATATATGCCCCTTGATCAGAAGAGCCTTGCCGTATTGTTGGGCTATTTGCATATCTGGCAAAGAATGGTGCATCTCTACTGCCAGTGATTCCAAAGTGGCTTTGGCTGAGCACCACCGCAAAGCCCTGTGAGTGCCTACTGACCACTCACTACTATGTGTAAACACTCTTTCTGTTCTTAGTCTTTTTCTTGTATAACTGGTGTTCTTTAAAATTATTAATGTTTAACAGGGCTTATATTTCAGTTTTGTTTTAAACAGAAAATAAAAACAGTTCAAGCTCCTTTTCTCATTGAAAGTTACTACCAGGGTAAGCAGTAATTAGACAAAGAAAAAACATTCAGTAGAACACTTTCTGGCCTAGTTGACATTGTTTGAATGCTGATGTTCTATCCCTTTGACACTACACAATTTTCTGATTATCTATTAATGCTACATGACAAAAGGCTCTAAGTGCCAAAGGTTCAACTTTATATATTTGAAAACCCATATGTTTGTGCTCCTTTTCTAATGGTGCCTAGAGTAAAATAGTCCATCCTCTGCATGTCCCTCTGTGTTACTCCTCAGGCATTGTACCTTCTCTCAAATTGTTGAAGGAAGCTGGGTTGTCTCATGGTTTTTGTGTTTGAGTCTAGTGCACGTTCTATTATGATAGAAGCAGTGCATTATTGTGTAGCCATGGTTTTCTGGAGAAGTCAATATTTTAGGAACTGTATTTCAGATCTTAAATACAATCTGTTTCTAAATTTCAAAGAAAAAAGAGTCAGATGCAAGAAATCTGTCCTTAAAATGGGTACTGTGTATCACTAGGCAGGTATTAATACATATCAGATAAATTATAAATATCTGTATGCAGATGACAAGAGATAAAATTGGAGAGTCAAGTGGAGACCAGACCATGAAGGATCTTATAAATTAGGTTAGGGTGTGGCTCCTGTGCTTTCCTAATGATACAATTTCAATCCAGCTGCAGACATATGACACAGATTATGTGGACACTAAACTACCTGCCACAATGACTTATGCTTTTGAAATTTTTGTTCATCCTGCTTCTGCATGAAATGGCTTTACTGAGCTGGGGAAAACCTAATTATCTTCTAAGATTCAGCCTAGGTGTCACCAACTCTGTCAACTCTTCCTCAACCCCAAATATACGGCCACCTTAGTGTCCCTACTCTATTTTGCACAGACTATTTTCATTGCACTTATTTACTTTATTGTACTCATTCACACATATGTTCCCTGCTCTAGTCTCTGGGCTCTTTGAAGACGCTGATTGTGTCTTACTTGTTTATCTTTGGATGCTCAACACGTTGAGCATTCAATAATTGTTTGCATACTATTTCATGAGTGAAAATTCCACCTTCAAACTGAAGCTAACACGAATATGACTTTCTTACTTTGGTGAAGATCATAGATACTTTGGATTATCTTTTATTTTAAGCTTAGGCTATGCCAAAATTGAAGGGTATAACCATCACCAACACCATGTAATGACTGCTTTTTCTATGGCAGTTGTATGTTGTAAGCACTTAACATGTATTAACTATTTAATCCTCCTACTAGTCCTACTACAAGTTCAAGAAGGGTTGCAAAGGCTGCAGCTCATCACCTGGAGAAGAAGGCCCAAAGGGGTAGATGAAATGAGGAAGATCTGGAGAGGTCTCATGGGCCACAGTGCAGAAGCAGAGAGCTGAAGAGTAGAGTTCTTTAGGAAAATGATTTGGGCTGTGGCCTGGGATGAGGTTTTTACTGCTTATTGCAGTATGGGACCATGAGACATAGTCCATACACAAAATGGGTAGGATTCTTCATTATACACAGGAGCAAGTGAGAAGTAACATTCTACAACTTATCAAGAAGACAATTAAAAATGCCATATGTTGTTTCCTGTTCCACTGAAGATGGAGTAAGCACATTCTATCATATTTTTCTTGCTAATTACAATAAAAACTCCAGTTCAAAATACATGAATAACTATGAAAAAAAATTCTGAAAGGGGAGAAAAGGCGGCAAACTGGCTGGGGACTTGAGGGGTAATTCAGTGGTGAGTTCCCTTGGGTGGTCTTTTTGTTTTGCCTCCTGTATAACCTAGCTTGGATGTTAGAGCAACATGCAACCAGAAAATGCTAGTAATTGCACTCTCAAAAAAAAATTCCCAAGAAAAGCCCATTTTCTCTAGCCACACCACCAAAAGACTGTAGTTCTTCAGGAGGTTACCCTTTTGACAATAGCTACCCTACTCTAGTCAAGCACCACAAAAAAACCTCAGACCTTTCCCCTTCCCCACCAGGTACTGCAGAGACTGTGGGTCAAAGCCCTGTTGACCATCCCTTCCTTATACCAACAAAGCAAAGATGGCATTTCTTTCCTCCTTGCCAGGCACTGAAGAGACCACGGGGAGGAGTTCTATTGACTATTCACAACTTATACTACTAGTTGAACAATTAAAAGGTGGTACCCCATCCCTTCTCAAATAGAGTGGGGAAGTAGAAAAAGGGATATTGACTCCCAAGCAACCCATGTATGAAACTAACTGGTATCAACAGAGCAAAGCTTTGAGAACTGAACTACAATGTGGAATACTCTAAGGCATCATATTGGCCTCTGGGTAGCATATAGTGGAGCAGGTCAGAATAGCTTTGCAAAGGCTTTGAAAACTAAATCAATCTTCAAACCAGAGCCCACAAAATTGGACCAGAATGTGCATTCTGTATGTCAACATATTGACTGCTTGCTAAAATAGAAGATTAACAAAGGAGCTAGAGCTTCATAATATTCAAAATGAACAGGATAAAAAAAAATTACCTCTGATACTAAGAAACATGAAAAACAACTCAAGTGAGAAAATACAACAGATGCCAACACTGAGGTGACAAATATGTGGGAATTATTGAACAAGGATTTTAGAGAAGCTATCATAAAAATGCCCTAAGTAATTATGAACACTTTTGGAACACAATGAAAAACAGAAAATCTCATCAAAGGTGAAGAAAATATAAAGACCTCACTGCAAATTTCAAAACTAAAAATTACAAGTAAAAAGCTCACTGAATGGACCTGAGAGCAGAATGGAGACTTAACAGATGAAAGGATCACTGAACCTGAAGATGTATCAGCAGAAATTATTCAGTATGAACAAAAGAAACAAAGCAGAAAAAAATGAACAAATGCCTATGGGACAATACAAAATATCTAACACTTACATCACTGAAGTCCCAGAAGGAGAGTAAAAATAGTGCAGAGCACAACAAATATTTGAACAAATAATGGCTGTAAACTTCCCAAATTTGACAAAAGACATAAACCTACAATTCATGAATCTGGGTAAACCCTAAAAGGAGAAACCTAAATAAATCAGCACCCAGATACACTGTAATCAAACATCTGAAAATTAAAGATAAAGAAAAAATCTTGAAAGCAGCTGGAGAGAAACAAAGGATTACCTACGGGGGAATAACAATTCGAATGACTACAGCTTTGTCATCAGAAGAGCAACTTCTTAAGAAGGAAGAAGAAGATGGTGATGATGAGGATGAAGAAGACAACATGTCTGAAGGCTCCAAGGTGCCTTAGGGTGATCGTCCTGCAGGTGCCCAGCTCGACCAGCTTAATGGTGAGCAGGGCCCTCAGAGTATCAATGAGAGTACCAAGGAGTGGACACCCTGTGGACTCCACTAGGGCCAAGATAAAGGGTGGGAGGCAGCACCAGGCAATGGCACCTGTGAGTTGTTCATTCATGGCAGCTATCAATAAGGGGAATCATTCTCTGTTGCCATTGGGCCAGACCCCCAATCCCCTATGCCTTTGCTCCCAGGAACACCAGCCCTGCCTGAGGCCAGTGGGGCTCCCTTTGACTGCCCTTCTGTGTGCAAAGAGAAGCCAGGTAACCCTATAGAGTGGACAGGGATGGATGTGGTAGAATATTTCACAGAGGCTGGCTTTCCTGAGCAGGCAACAGCTTTCTAAGAAAAAGAAATCAACGGCAAGTCTCTCCTGCTTATACAATAAACAGATGTGCTAACCTGCCTGTCTATCCGCACTGGCCTAGTGCTAAGAGCCTATAAGCACCACATCAAGGTGAAACAGGGTGCAGAATGACAGGTTCCCTGCAGCCCATGGTTGGGGGATGGGAGAAGGGAGAACAGATGACAGGCTGAAGATACTTTGCATATCTATGGCAAGCTGATGGCTAGCTAATAGCCATGCTACCTGCCTGGGGCAAAAGGTGTACATGACTTTCAGAATGTACCTTGACTTGTGACATAGCCAGAGAGGTGGAGGCCCCTGCATCACTGAGTCATGCTTGCCCTGACTAGAGATGGCAGGCAGCCAAGAGAAAGTAGAAGATGTGGGAAACCTGGCAAATGCAGCTCAGTGTGGGAGGAGCTACATGGGAGATCACGTAGGAAGCTCTGGGTCAGGATTTAAAAGAAGAGTGGGCAGCCCTGAGGTATGAGGGCTATGATGTAGCAGCTAAGCAGTTTGTAGAAGCGTTGGTCTGCCATGGACAGAGCCATGCAGGTGGAGTGAGAAAAGGGAAGGAGAAGGAAAAGCCATGAGGAAGGAACCATGAGCCAGAAGGGAATTCAGCCATGTTGCCTATAATGATGTAGCAGCTATGCAGTTTGTAGTCAGGATTCTGCCATGCAGCCTAGTGCAGTAAGGAAGGAGGCATGCTGCTGCACTAACTGGGCCTGCTCCAGCTGACTCTGAAGCCACCAAGAACTCTGTCTTGCAAGATGCTAACCTGCTGCTTTGCGGACTTGGACTTTATCTGGACCCTAGGGACTTGGTACATATGGAAAGCCCACTCTCTTGGGACTTGTGCCTTTCCTGGACTTCACCATGATCCAGTGCAACATGGCACATGCTTTCCTGGACTATTACATGGAGGCTAAAGACAACGTATCCCAGATCCTGAAGTGGAGAGCTGCTGCAAAAGAATAGCAATCTGCCTGCACAGACAGCTTAAGAACAGATAAGAAGATGGGGAACTATTGGGCTTGGTTTTGGCTTTCAGCCTGGTGGAGAGCAAGGGAAGTGCTGGGTCTCATGGGAGAACAGGGATCTGAGCAGAAGTGCTCTCAGCACCCCCAGCTTTTTACCCATAAATAAAAACTTGTTTCTCTTAACACTACTTGTTGGGTCATACATCAGGGTGCCACGTGCACAGGCCTGTTTGCTCAGTTACAGAGGTGCTCCAGCAAGGCTACTTTGAGAATGACAACCCTGATGGCTTTCTAGGCTGATGCCCAGTTTTGCCCCTGCACCAACCCATTCCAGCCCCATCTCACTGAAGAACCTCAGAGTCCAAAAGCTGCACCAGAGACACTTTCAGCCCTTATAACAGGTTCCAGTGAAGGGGGACCCTTCCCTCTTCATCTCTTCCCTGTCTCAACATACATCTGGCCTTCAGCACATCCTAAACTCCCCAGCCTAGGACGTTTAAAAAAAAAAAAGAGCATTTCCCATCTCCTCTAGATCTTTAGTTCAGCCAGATGTTTCCCATATAAATGATTTGTTCTGCCTGTTCATCTTGGTAGGTGGCCTTTCTTCCCTCCCCCACCAACCAGGCCCATCCTTGGTCTGTCCCCAGCCTCCATCCCCTGGGAAAGGTGGGGTGTGGTGCAGGGGTCTTCCCCACTCCTCCCCTTTCTGTTGGTTGTTGCTCTAGATGGCTGTATTGCTTTTAAATATTGTGTTGCAGTTTTTAAGAAGGAAAAAAATCATGGAGAGGGAAGGAGCAAAACATTTTTAAAGTACTGAAAGAAAAGAATTGACAACCCATAATTCTATATCCAGTGAAAAATACCTTTCAGGAAAGAAGGTGAAGTAAAGATATTATGAAATGAAGGAAATGGGACTTCCAGCCAAGTTGGAGGCATAGGTAGATATGCTTTCCTTCCTTGAACAACCAAAAGGACAACAAATGAAAAAACAAAAAACAACCAGAACTGCCAGAACATCAAACTGTATGGAAGTCCAATAACCAAGGAGTTAAAAAAAGAAACATTCATCCAGACCTGTAGGAAGGGTGGAGATGGGCAGCTGGGGCAGAGAGGGTATACAGCAAGGTGGCAGCTGGTGTACTGAGCGATTATGCATTTGCGTGCGGATAAACCCAGAGGAACTGGGAAGCGAGACAGACTATGCAACCCAGCGTTCTAGCACAGGAAAATAAAGCCTCCAAACCTTTGGCTCTAAAAACCTCTGGGGGTTGTGGAGGTGGGAGAAACTCCCAGTCTCACAGAAGAGTCCATTGGAGGGACCCACGGGGTCCTACAACGTATACAAACCCACCCACCCAGGAATCACCAGATGGAGCACCAGATGGACCCAAATCACTTGTGGGTAGTGGGGAAAGTGACTGAAAGAAGGGCAAGAGCCAGGCAAGTGGCATTGTTCCCTCTCTGACCACCCCCCGACACACATACAGCGCCACAATGCAGTGAAGTGGGTTGCCCTACCCTGGTAAATAACTAAGGCTCTGCCCCTTACCATATAACAGGTGTGCCAAGACAAAAATATATGGCCCAAATGAAAGAACAGCTCAAAACTCCTGAAAAAAAAACTTAAGTGATGAGGAGATGGGCAACCTATCAGATGCAGAGTTCAAAACACTGGTAATCAGTATGCTCACAGAATTGATTGAGTATGGATGCAAAATAAAGGAAGACGTGAAGACTATACAAAGTGAAATAAAGAAAAATGTACAGGGAACCAACAGTGAAGGGAAGGAAACCAGAACTCAAATCAATGATTTGGAACAAAAGGAAGAAATACACATTCAACCAGAACAGAATGAAGAAACAAGAATTCAAAAAAATGAGGAGGAGTTTAGGAATCTCTGGGAAAACTTTAAATGCTCCAACACCTGAATCATAGGGGTGCCAGAAGAAGAAGAGGAAGAGCAAGAAATCGAAAACTTATTTGAAAAATTAATGAAAGAGAACTTTCCCAATCTGGCAAAGGAAATAAGACATGCCAAGTCCAGGAAGCTCAGAGAGTCCCAAAGAAGTTGGACCCAAAGAGGGACACACCAAGGCACATCATAATTACATTACCCAAGGTTCAAGATAAGGAGAGAGTCTTAAAAGAAGCAAGAGAAAAGGAGACAGTTACCTACAAAGGAGTTCCCATAAAACTATCAGCTGATTTCTCACAAGAAACCTTGCAAGCAAGAAGGGGTTGGAAAAAAGTATTTATACTCATGAAAGGCAAGGACCTACATCCAAGATTACTCTGTCCAGCAAAGCTATCATTTAGAGTGGAAGGGCAGATAAAGTACTTCCCAGATAAGGTCAAATTAAAGGAGTTCATCGTCACCAAGCCCTTATTATATGAAATGTTAAAGGGACTTATCTAAGAAAAAGATCAAAATTATGAACAGTAAAATGACAACAAACTCACAACTATTAACAATGGAACCTAAAAAACAGAAACTAAAACAAATTAAGCAAGCAACTAGAACACAAACAAAATCACAGAAATGGAGATAACATGGAGGATTATCAGCAGGGAGGGGGAAGGGAGGATGAGGGAAAATGCTGTACAGGGAATAAGTATAACTGGTAGATACAAAATAGAAAGAGGGAGGTTAAGAACAGTATAGGAAATGGAGAAGCCAAAGAACTTGTATGTACGACCCATGGACAGGAACTAAGAGAGGGGGGATGCTGGAGGGCGGGGTACAGGGTGGAGGGGGATAAAGGGGAGAAAAAATGGAACTGTAATAGCATAATCAATAAAATATACTTAAGGAAAAAGAGATGATCGAAAATGGAATGATTTGCCACTATCAGAGCTGCTCTAAAGAAAAAAAAAGTTCTTTAAGCCCTGGCTGGTGTGGCTCAGTGGATTGAGCATCTGCCTGCAAACCAAAGGGTTGCTGGTTTGATTCCCAGTCAGGGCACATGCTTGGGGTTGTGGGCCAGGTCCCCAGTGGGTAGCACAGGAGAGGCAACCACACATTGATGTTTCTCTCCCTCTCTTTCTCCCTCCTGTCCCCTCTGTCTATAAATAAACTAAAGATCTTTAATAAAAGTTCTTTAAATGAAAAGGAAATAACAGAAACTTGACATTTTGGGGGTAAATATTGGGTTAAATATAATCTCTTGAATTTTTAAAGCCATGTTTGATAGATGAAAGCAAAATTATAACACTGTCTCACATGGTTCTCAATGTATATAGAGATATTATTATTTAAGATAACAGCCCTGGCTGGTGTGGCTCAATGGACTGAGCACCAGTCAGGTTGTTGGTTTGATTCCCAGTCAGGGCACAAGCCTGGGTTGTGGGCTGGGTCCCCAGTTGGGGGCATGAGAGAGGCAACCAATCAATGTATCTCTCACACACTGATGTTTCTTTCTCTCTCTTTCTCCATCCATTCCCATCTCGCTAAAAGTCAATAAAAATGTTAAAAAAGAAAAAGACAACAGTATCACCCTGGGCAGTGTGGTTCAGTTGGTTGGAGTGTCATCCCATAAACTGAAAGGCTGCAGGTTCAATTCCCAATCAGGGCACATGCCTAGGTTGCAGGTTCAGTCCTGGGTCATGGCGGGTACCAGAGTCAACGAATCAATAGTTCTCTCTTTTTCTTCTTCCCTCTCTCCCTTCCCCTCTCTCTAAAATGAATAAGCATGTCTTCGGGTGAGGATTAAAAAAAAAAAGAAAGAGGAAGACAACAGTATCATAAAGGAAGGAAAAAGACCTAAAGGTGGTAAAGTTTCTATATTCTACTTGAACTGGTAAAGTATGTATAATATAATCTCTACAGCAACAATTAATTGGTCTATACAGGCCAATGAAAATACAGACATTGTCAGATTATATGTTTTTAAAAACACGACTGAAGAGAGTTGTCACACAAAATGGCAAAGCAGAAAACTTTAGGAGTTGGTCCCATCATCAAAGCAACCACCGAGCAAGGAACAGTGATTGAAATCAACTATTCTGGAACACTGGGACATGACCAGAAACTTTTAACAACCAAAGGAGTCCTCATAAGAATGAAGGGAGAAGTCACTGCTCTTTCCCAAGTGAGCACCATGTGCAAACCAGCCAACATCCTCCATTTCTTAAACATGTTGCAGCTGTGTGGATGGCAGCCTGCATTCCTGGAGAAGCTGCTGATGCTATTGCCGGCAGTGGAGATGTTGTCCTCCAAAAATTAGGGCTCATACATTTTGGTCAGTCTTATGGATCCCTGAGGACCAGCAGAAATGCTTGCCTAGCATTTGAACTCTCTCAGCAGCCAACATCAGCTTCCCCAGAGAAACAGTGACTTCATAAAAACAAGGGATACACTTCTTTGCTGTTGTCCCTAGGGGAGACGGGCCACCGCTAGCCAGTTCCCGCATCCTCAGGAGAACAGTGCGGCAAAATCTGTCAGAAAAGGAGTAGAAGGTTTACCAGTCCTAGGTGACCCAGCAGTTTCACAAACAAACCCTCCAGCAAGTTTAAAAATAATTAGGCCCAACTCAGAGGAAGTGGAATTGCTCCTGCTATGCAAGGAGGTCTAGCTGCTCCAGTGAAATTGACGCGCAGGAAAGTATTCTGTCTGACACATCCTATGACGAAGAGCGACAAAAAACAATTCTGGATGTCCTGAGTCATCGCCAGATCATCCACGATTCTATTCAAAACCTGGGTAAAAAGTACGGTATCATTAATGGAAAGGTTTCAAAAATTCACTATTTTCACGTGAAATCAATGTGGCTAAATCACCCACATGGATATGCATAAAATTACCTTCTTTCTCGAAAGATCAAATTACAGAAAATGAAGAAGGACCCTCCTCCCTTCCCATTCTCTTACCCTGAAAGTGACAGCCCAACTATACCAGTAGAAAGGCCAAAAAAATGATTCCAAGAGCAACCTTGTAGGAACATCTTACCAGTCAGTCATTTCATAGGATGAGATCAGGAGTCACTCTACCAGGAGTAGGAGCCACACCTCAGCCAGAGTTTGACGATTTCTTCCATCTTCACACAGTCATATCAGTCATATTACACACTGATGATCTAATGCCGGGCTCCTCTTCCATGGCCTGCTTTGCCAGCCCAGGGGCTTGCAGCACCAGCAGTATCTTCTCAGCTGCCCAAGATGCCACATAAGTACCAACAGCCACGTTGGGCCCAGGCAGATCCAGTGCGGTACACAACCCTGAGGTGATGGCTTACTCAACTTTGCTGAAAAATAAGAGCCTCAGCCATACTGCCTCATCTCTCTGCATCCCAGTTGGTTTTGCTACAAATTCATCAGTAGAAACTGATTGGGATATACTGAAACAAAACTTCTGATGACCTTTGACCTTGGTCCACAGGAAGTGATCCTTGGACACTCAAATCCCTTGTACACCTCTTCAACAAAAATGACACTGATGGGAAAGCTCTGCTGCCACTCAAGAGAGACACGATGTATATGGGGTGTAAGCTGGGGACAGCTCTGAAGTTGCGCCACTACATCAAAAAGCTTAAAGGAAATATGTTGACGTTTTTAAAACATTTGTGTAGATTTAGATTGAACTTAATTCTGGGAGACCAACGCCATCTTGTTTTAAAATCATTTTGCTGCCCTTAGAAATTTTTATGTTGTAGAAGGTTCCTCTAAACATATGTTATATCCAGAATTGTAAAACTACATTACAGTCCAGTCTACTTCTTTAGAAACCATTTTACACATTACATTAGTAATTCAAATTGGCAGTTTGTTTTTTACTGTTGTTGTTGGATAGTTTACAAATATACTTCATATAGGAAACAGAAAAACACACTTGATTTTGGTTAATGTTTATATGTAGAATCGAACAGCTAAATCCCAAAGAGAAAAGTATCAGGGATTGACAAGTTCTCTAATAAAATCCATGAGACGTTTTCCTTAGAAGAGAATTTAAAGGTACAGCTGTAGATATCATCATTCTCAAATATTTTGTCTGTTACTGCAGTGTTCTGTTCTTGTTCTACCAGTTTCCTGAAAAGGAATAGCCATATAAATTATTTTCCTTTTTGTATTATTTCTTTGTATACTGTAGTTGTTCCTTTTTAAAGAAAACAAGAAAATTTATAACCTTTCATGAAGTGTTCTTACCAGTTTTTTCATAAATTATTAAATAGAATGGTTGTTTAATGCAATTAGATCTTATACTACAAGGGTGGTTTTGATGGAATCTGGTTATATTCTTTTATATTAAATATCTATTATTTTAAAACTTCTAAAATATTTTGCCTAGGTTTGGATATTTAGCTAGCCATTTATAGCTCACATCTCTCTGTGAATATGCCTAGGTCCAAATTTTTAAAAGATATACATTCTATTATCTATGTTTATTCCTCATATAGATCCTGTTTCATATTTATATTTTACTCTATATCTAAAGTATACACACAAGTAAATCTTTTTTTAAATTTAAAATGGCACTTTGCACTCCAATAGAGGTAAAGATTAAATCTATGATGCATGTCCCATGGGCATGAACTAAGGAGGAGAGGATTGCTGGAAGAAAGAGGGGTACAGGGCAGACGGGGGCAAAGGGAGAAAATTGGGATAACTAATAGCATAATCAATAAAATTTATTTTAAAAATATAAAAAATAAATCTATGTATAGTGAGATGTTCTTATTCTGTAAAAAATGCATATCATTTGCTATCACTAGTACCTCTCAGCTCACTTTTCAAGGTTTCCATACAGGAAAGTTCTTTCTCCTGTGCAACATTTCTAGGTAACTTGCTTTCTGAGCCATTTACTCTATTAAACTTTGGAAGGTACATGAGTTCTGACTTGCCATTTTGGACTTTACTTTAAAAATTAGAACTTCAAGCAAAACATATTATTCTTTTGTTATTTATTACATTGTTATATAACATTTATTGTAATATAACTTATGCTATGAGAATTGGTGCTAATTATATTAGCCAGTAACCAAGTGTCCTTTATATTGATAAATGAATGCAACTATTTACAGGGCATATGGGATCTAAAGAGTGCTTTTATCTATGTTATTCCTTTTGTGTTATTAGACAAGATTCTAATTTACACTTTTCATCTTCTCTTTAATTGTGACAATTCTGTGCCAAGTTGAACAGTCCTCAGGTGTTTACATAGATACTATGTTTTATAGTTCTCCGATTTTAAAATACAATGAAGTTAAAAGCTATCAAAATTAAAAAAGGAATATACACCTTGCAAAAATAGTTTGGAAAAGTAATACACAGCCCTTAACAAGCAAAGTTTAGCAATCCCTGATGACTAAGAGAATCACATTTTGAGAGTTACCACATTATTACACTTGGAATATACAGCTCTCAACTACAACAAAAAAAGATATACAAAGAAACAGCAAACTCTGGACCATTCACAGGAAAAAAACTTGACAGAACCATCCCTGAGGAAGTTGAGACACTGGACTTACTAAAGAAAAACTTTAAATCAACCATCTTAAATATACTCAATGAGTTTAGGACACTTTGAACAAAGAACTAAAGAAAATCAGGAAAACAATGGATGAACAAAATGAGAATACCAATAAAAAAGAGTTACAGAAAGGAGACAACCAGAAATTCTGGACTAAAAAGTACCTGAACTGAAATGAACAATTCACTAGAGGGGTTCAACAACAGATCTGAAGTAAAAGGAAAGGTCAGCAAACTTGAAGACAAGTCCTTTGAAATTATCCAGTCTGAGGAGCAGAAAGAAAACTAAATGACGAAAGGGAACTGAGCCCTGACAGGGTATCTCAGTTGGTTAGAACACTGTCCAGACAGGCCAAGAGTCACAGGCTCCATTCCCAGTCAGGACACATACAAGAATCAACCAATGAGCTCTGACCAGTGTGGCTCAGTTAGTTGGGTGTCCTCCGGTTGCAGGTTTGATTCCCGGTCAGGTACATGCCTAGGTTGTGGGTTCAGTCCTGGACAGATGCATAGGAGAGGCAAACAGTAGATGTTTCTGTCTCTCATCAGTAGTTCTCTCCCTCTCTTTCTTCTTCCCCCCTCTCTAAAAACAAATAAATAAACTTTTAAAAATGTTTTAAAAAAAGAACCAACCAATGAACGCATAAATAAGTGGAACAAACCAATGTTTCTCTCTAGAGTAAAATTTAAAAAAATTTTTTTAAATGAAACACAGTTAAAGAACCTGTGGAAGGGCAGTGAGATGGCAAAGGATGAATATTGGAGAGAGCTTTACAGGATCTCACAGAATGATGGGGTTGGAGACATGGTTAAGAGGCAAATCTGATAGTTTCATGCTTTCTTTAGTAGGCCTGGTGAATTTAGCGAGCACACAGGAGATGGGAGACTGGGAGAGGAAGCGAATATTATGACTTCAGATTTAGACAGAGTCTGAGAGATGGAAAAAGGCACATAATGCTGAGCTTCGCAGTCCTAGAGCTCATAACTTCTATTAGAGGAAAGTGATTAAGAGCCTTCTAAACAACCTTGGTAACTGAGGAGATGATGTAGCAGACCAACATTTACTGAATGCCAAGAACAGCCCTGGCTGGCATGGCTCATTTGGTTGGGCCTCCTCCTGTACACCAAAAAGTCGCAGGTTCGATTCCCCATCAGGGCATATAGCCAGGGTATTGAGTTCGATACTCGGTAGAAGAAGGCAAATGATGGATGTTTCTCTCTCACATCTGTGTCTGTCTGTCTGTCTGTCTGTCTGCCTGCCTCCCTCCCTCCCCCTCTCTTTAAAAGCAATAAAAATACTTTCAGAGAGCCAAGAACAGAACCCTGAACAGGGATGTGGTGCTGAGATGAGGAGTAGAAACCCAGAAAGGAGCAGCAGGCAGAGAAGAGGGGCTGGATGTCCTCGGAGGCACCGTCGGATTAATGAGAGCGAGAGCACAGGAACCAGCGAGGAAGGCGAAGAATGTGCTGGAGCAAGGGTGTCCAACCTGCCACCTAGGACGGCTATGAATGCGGCCCAACACAAAATTGTAAATTTACTTAAAACCTGTTTTTTGCTCATTCGTTTTCGTTCGTGTTTATGTCTTTAACGTGTGGCCCACGACAACTCTTCTACCATGTGGCTGAGACTCCAAAAGGTTGGACCCCCCTGTAGGAGCAATGCTAAGCAAGAAACGCCACGCACCTACTAGGCGCTGAACTAACTGCCTTTTAATTATGATGCGCTTGACACACCCAAGCACACAACGCTCTGCGCGCTCATAACGTTCACCTACTTTGAGTGGGAAGCCGCGGGTGACCAGCCCAGAGGTGAGTCTGCGCGAGGCCTAGGCGGCCTGAGGGCATGAAGGGGCTTACCTGACCGGGCAGCTCTGGACTGCGGCCTGTCCGCGCGGCAGCCACCACCCAGTTTAAGTGCCCCGCAAGGCCCCGGGGGGAGCCCCTCCTCGCCACGAGGACCCAGCCTCCCTGGCCTGCGCGCCAGAGCGGGCGGAAACTGCGTGGCTCGACGTGCACCTCGCGCAACTCTCGTCACTGTGGGCAAGTCCCGCGAGAGGGGCAGGAGGCAGCTGGTTGCTGGGCAACGAGGCTAGGCTGCTCCCCCCGTCGGGTGCGGACTGGGGTCTGGGGTCTGTGGAGAGCAGAGTGAGGCTCCTGCCCTCTTTCTTCGCTTCGCAGACCTAGAGAATCCAACTTGATGACAATTTTCTGCAGGAAAGGGTAGTTTGCTCAATCCCAACACCCGCGTTCTCAAGGGTAGTGAGTTCCCCCACGGCTGTGGCTCTTTGAGGGCCCAAACCCCCTCAGCTCTGTCCCATGCAAGTGCTAGGTTTTTCTGGGGCACCCCCACCTCCCCAACAGAGCACTCCACACAGCTGGGCATTTCCCACGGTTGGTTGTTTGGCTTTGTTTCGTTCTCTGTAAGTTACAGGGATGGATCATTGGCAATCCAAATGCAACAGGCACTTCTTCTTTTTTAAACATGCTAAGGGGTTTCCTCTCTCACAATTATGCTGTCACAAGGTCCGACCCAAACTGAATAGCTAACACCTGTTCTATTAGTCTGACCATTTAAAGAAAAACCCTCCTTTGCCCCACTGGGGAGCACCAACCCAATTTCCACTTGGATCAATCACTTTCCCGGGTTCAGTCACCCCAGCCAGGGCTGCGACTTCCTTTTCTTCCTGTTTGTTCAGAGACACGAAGAGCCTAGGATGGCTCAGCTCTTCAGTGGACCTGTGATTGGGGGTTAGGACGTACACGTCAGTCTATCCCAGGGTGACCTGAGTTGAATGCGATAGTGTATTTGAATGCAATAAATGTACTCATGTTTAAACAAACAAACCAACCAACCAACCAACCAACCATTTTTGTGGGTTTCAAACTCTGAAATTCTGTATAATTCCTCTCTCTTACCATAAGCGGATCCTGTCACCTCTCCTCCTCTTTCATTTATTGGGAATAGTTTATTTTACATCAGGGGCCCCCAACCTCCAGGCCTGTTGGGAACCATGCTGCACAGAAGGAGGTGAGCTTGAATGTAATGGACTTGAATCATTTCGAAACCAGCCCCCTCCCCCTCGGTCTGTGGAAAAATTGTCTTCCACGAAACCAGTACCTGGCTGCTTTATGTAGACATTCCTTCAGGTCTATTTCGAATACACTTTTCATCCTCAGTAGAGCCTGTAAAGCCCTTTTGCTTGAACCAGAAGCTCTCTGGGCTTCACTTGGATATTATGACCAATCGTTTTATTTCTTGCCTCAGTGATTTTTAACTTTGCCCTTTTTGCAAGTTCCCATCCCTTGCTAAAACCAGCAGTGTGGTTTCTCCAGTCCCGCTGCAGAGATTCCAAATATTGCTGGTGAAAAGCAAAGAATTGGGCCGTCACTCTGCCACAAACACATGGTGCTCCTATGGCACTGGAGGCTATTTTGCCCATTCCTGTGACCTTGCTGTCACATGCACTCCAACGTGTCCTCCAGACTTCATGTAGTCTGCCTCAGGCTTTCCACTTGATCCCTCTCTACTTTTAGTAAATTTTTCTAAACATCTTTTAAATAAAAATGTGAAATATAAAAAGTATGAAAATAACAGGTATCAAATAATCCCCCACTCAGAAAAAACAAATATTGTCATTTTGTCATATCTTTCAATACTTTTTTCCCAAATATTTTTTAATGAAAAAAGTGTAGAGGAGAAAAAAAGTATTTTTCCTCTATCCTTCTCAGTTCTCAGCTGGGGATCCTGTAACAAAACAACAACCACAAAACAGATTAACAAGAGAAAAGCATACACATTTAATGTAAGTTTTGTGTGACATGGGAACCTTCATAAGGAAGGGACCCAAAGAAACAGTTAAACCTGAGTAAATAGTTACGCTAGGTTTGATGAAAAGTGGGGAGGTGTGGGGAAATGACAGTACAAAAAAGGGTGTGAGCTGAGTGTAGTAAACTGGGGGCAACAGCAAGGAAGGCCCATCTGTTCAGATTCCTCTTGGCATCCCTCTGACTAGGAGATAAAGATGCTCCTTTCCTGGACTTCTGGCCAAGATGGACGCACAGGTAGACACACTGTGCCTCCTCCCACAACTGAAAGAAGGACAACAATTTAAAAACAAAAAACAACCAGAACCAACAGAAAATTGAACTGTATGGAAGTCTGACAACCAAGGAGTTAAAAAAGAAACATCTATCCAGCCTGGTAGGAGGGTGGAGATGGGCAGCCAGGCAGAGAGGACTCACCTCAAGGTGGTGGCTGGAGGACCCCAGTGAGGCAGCGGATTGTGGAGCAGGGTGTGCAAGGCTGCAGCTGGCTGGCAAGGCAGCAGCGGGTGGACTGGGCAAGGTGGTGGATTACGGACTGGGTGGGCTCACATTCATGAGCAGATAAACAGGGAGAAACAACAGAAGCGGGACAGACTATGCAACCCAGGGCCCCAGCACGGGAAATAAAGTCTCAAACCACCGAATGGAAATACTTGGGGGGGAGGGTTGAGGCTGAGAGAGAAACTCCCAGCCTCACAGGAGAGTTCATTGGAGAGACCCACAGGGTCCTAGAACATACACAAGCCCACCCACATGGGAATCAGCGCCAGAAGGACCCAATTTGCTTATGTGAAGCAGGGGAAGTAACTGAAAGCCAGCAGAGAGCAGAACAAGCACTATTGTTCCCTCTTGGACCCCTCCCCCACATACAGTGTCACAACCCAGCAACTGGTTTGCCCTGCCCTGGTGAATATCTAAGGCTCCACCCCTCACTACGTAACAGGTGTGTCAAAACAAACAAACAAACAAAAAGGCCCAAATGAAAGAGCAGATCAAAGCTCCAGAAAAAATACAACTAAGCGATGAAGAGATAGTGAACCTATCAGGTGTGTTACAGAACAAGGGGGGGCCAAGGGCAATGTACTATTACCCTTGGTCTGCTAAAGACCAAGTGGTTCTCTCTTTCTGCACTGGCTGTAATCCTCTCTCTGCACTGCCACAAGTGAGTGATCCTCCCTGCACAATGGCTGTGGGAGTCCCCACTCTGGCAAAGCTGCGTGGTTCTTCCTCCAATGGCTGTGAGGATGGGGGGTTGCCACGCTGCCAAAGCCGAGTGGCGATTCTCTGCTAAAGCCACGGGGTGATTCTCACATGGCCATGGGAGTCCCCACTCTGGCAAAGCTGAGTGGTTCTCTCTGCACAATGGCTGCCACGTCTGGGTTTAAATCCCTACGCCAATCTTCCTCTGCAGCCCCATTTCCTACAATTGGCTACACTTGCCAGCACCCTCATATCTTTTCAGGTTTACTGGGCTGCCATCGTGAGTCTGGGCAGGCGTGGCCCCATGTCATGGAGCCAATCTTCTCCAAGCTCCCACACAGGCGCTGTAACTCGGGGGACCTGCCCCCACTTATGTCTTGGTGGGGAAGTTACTTCCATTCCCCTGGCTCAGAGCATGGCCACAGCTATTTAACATGTCTATACAACCAGTTAAAGGTTATAGATATGTTAAATGACCACACCAGAGGTTAGCTGCAAAGCTGTTGCTATGCAAAACAGCTCTCAGTGGCCCTGCTCCATGTGTTCCTTCCCCCAACCCACACCTGTTGGGGAGGGGGAGATATCCTAATATTTTCTGAACACCTTGAGCTCTGGACCCCATTCCAAATCCCTATTTGGGGTCCCCCATCTTGGCTGCACCCTGTTACAGGTGCACAGTTAAAAACACTGGTAATCAGGATGCTCACAGAATTGGTGGAATTTGGTCACAAATTAGATGAAAAAATGAAGGCTACTCTAAGTGAAATAAAGGAAAATGTACAGGGAACCAATAGGGATGGGAAGGAAACAGGGACTCAAATCAATGGTGTGGACCAGAAGGAAGAAAACATGCAACTAGAAAAGAATGAAGAAATGAGTTCTAAAAAATGAGGAGAGGCTTAGGAAGCTGTAGGACATCTTTAAATATCCCAACATCCGAATTATAGGGGTACCAGAAGGGGAAGAGGAAGAGCAACAAGTGGAAAAGTTATTTGAACAAATAATAAAGGAGAACTTCCCCATTCTGGCAAAGGAAATAGACTTCCAGGAAGTCCAGGAAGCTCAGAGAGTCCCAAAGAAGTTGGACCCAAAGAGGAATACACCAAGGCACATCATAATTACATTAGCCAAGATTAAAGATAAGGAGAGAATCTTAAAAATAGCAAGAAAAAAGAAGACAATTACCTACAAAGGAGTTCCCATCAGACTGTCAGCTGATTTCTCAAAAGAGATATTACAAGCAAGAACGGGCTGGAAAGAAGTATTCCAAGTCATGAAAGACAAGGACCTACATCCCAGATTACTCTATCCAGCAAAGCTTTAATTTAGAATGGAAGGGCAGATAAAGTGTTTCTCAGATAAGGTCAAGTTAAAGGAGTTCATCATCACCAAGCCCTTATTTTATGAAATGTTAAAGGGACTTATCTAAGAAAAAGAAGATAAGAAATACGAATAGTAAAATGACAACAAACTCACAATAATTAACAACCACACCTAAAACAAAAACAAAAGCAAACTAAGCAAACAACTGGAACAGGAAGAGAACCACAGAAATAGAGATCACATGGAGGGGTATCAACAGGGGAGTGAAGGGGGGAGTAAGGGGGAAAAGGTGTGGAGAATAAGTAGCATAGATGGTAGGTAGAAAAGACAGGGGGAGGGTAAGAATAGTATGGGAAATGTAGAAGCTGAAGAACTTTTAAGTATGACACATGGACATGAACTAAAGGGGGGAATGTGGGTGGGAGGGGGTGTGCAGGGTTGAGGGGAAAGAACGGGGGGAATGGGACAACTGTAATAGCATAATCAATAAAATATATTAAAAGAAAAAAGAAAAAAAGATGCTCCTTTCCTCTGGGGAGTGTACTTCTCACATGAGGGCTTTATGATCTGTTTAGCGGAATGTCTGAGAGTCCTTCCAGTGCATTTTTTTTCCTCAGATTCCTTCACCATAACATATTCAGTATGCCAGAGTACTGTACTTTAGGGTAGCATGTTCTGGACCCTGTATCGCCTGTCTGAAACCTCCCCAAGAAGTTTCATAATCCAGAGACTGAATTGGTAGATTGTCCCATAACCCACTGACCCAGTCTCTCAGGCCTGGAAATAGGCCTGTCCAGAAAAACAGCTGCATCTCATTTCAGGAGGCAGTTTTGCAGGGGAACTCCCACCAAAGTTAGGCTTCTATGTGGTGTGAGCAATCAGGCATTAGTAAGAAGCATTTCTACAGAAACAAAAGAAAAATGAAGGCTAATGGTTGGAACAAACTGTAAATTCAGTGTTTGAGTTCAGAGGGCAGTCGAGAAGATTTCTAGATGTTAGACAGATGGAGTGAGGACAGGCAGTGGCAATGTGACAGACTGTCCTGGTTTTCAGTGTGAATGTCTCTGCAGCAGGATGGGAGAAAAAGTGCAATTGTTAGTTTGGAGAGTTGTAGCCAGATATGGGAGGAAATTAGAGAAATTCAAGATCTGGTTCCGTTTATAAATAGATAATAAAACCTTAAAGATGATGAAGAGGACTACAATTTAATATCCACAAGGTTGTACTATAATTTTCCATTGAAACAGACCTTTCTAGTCATTGAAAGTTTTTAAGGAAGGGAGGGAGGGTAACAAGATCAGATGTGACTTTGGGAATGATTGCACTAGCTGAAAACTGAGAAAGGCTTGGCAGAGGGCAGAGTTGGCTTAGGTGTAAGATTTAGGAGGCCACTGAAGCTATTTAGATGGGAGGTGATAGCTGGTGTTGTATCACACTCTTGCTTAAAATCCCAAGCATAAAGCACCAAATCCTTCAAAAGGAACTCAAGGCTTTCTGCAATTTGGCCCTTAAATCACTCACGCATAAGTGACAGGGCTGCTGTCATTCTTCAATGTGCCAAGTTCTCATTGCTATTAACATTGCCTGCAGTACAGTGGTAACTTGGTACTCAGCGTTAATTCACTCTAGGATTTGTGACAAGTGCCAAAACCGACGAGTACCAAATGCTGAGGAATTTTCTCTTGTGGGGCGGTGTTGTGACTCATACAAGTTCTAGCAAATGCAATGGGTCCTGAGCAAGCACCAAGTGGGTTTGACGAGTTCTGAAGCCAACGGGCACCAAGGCATGACTATATTCTTCACCTCACTCTTCTCCCTGCCAACTTCTACTTACTCTTCAGGTTCTAGCCTCGGTGTCATTTCCTCATGGAAGCTTGTCCTGGCCTCCTTGAATGCACCAGTTCCCTTGCCATGTCCTCCTTTGCCTGCACCCTTTGGGTCTTGCCTTGCACTTGTTCAGTGTCAGTTGGGCCACCAGACTACCCACTCTAGAGGGGTACAGTGTCCCTGGCACTGTATCCCTGTGCCTTAAACACGGTAAATGTTGAGTAAGAACTGGTGGGAGGAATGAATGAATTTGCATCTCAAGGAATCTGCTTCAGCATACCTCTCATTTCTGTCATACTTCAATTCCTACCTCCTCTGACTTCTTTTTAGTCTTGAAGCATTCTCACCTCTTTCTCCTTCCTTGATGCCATTGCTTTATGAAGTTATTGCCTGATTTCTCTCCTTCCCTTGAATAGTGCTAGGTTTCTTGAAATAGTGTTTCATTCCCTTCTTATGTATACTTCACTTTCTAACGTATGTGTCTGTCTTCCTTCCAAGCGTGAAAGATCCTTAGGAAGGAACCATATCTTATTTTTCTCTTTCCCAGTCTCTTGTGTACAATATGAACTCAGCGATGTTTGCTGAGTTGGCATGACTCAAGAGGACATACCTGTTGTAATATTAGTCTTTTAAAAAGAAATTGAATACAATTTAGTTTTCAGAATTGATTGTGAATGTTGGTCGTGTAAGGACAAAATGTAACTAATTAGGAGACATGGAAAGTTCACTAGAGGTCTTGAAGGACAGTCCGAGATGCTTCCAAGGACTTTGGTATTTAACTCAGAAACTTAACCCTTTCTCTAGAAACAGTACTGCTGTGTCACCAGCGACATTTAGGCTCAGTTTTGTCTCAGAAAGGGACCATGGTGCACACGGACAGAGGAAGAAGGGTTACAGAGCCCGTGCGCCCTGTGAGGTGGCCTGATGCAGACTTAATGGACTGCAGGACGTGAAAGGCCAAGGGGGCTGGGAAAGATCTTGTGGGGTGACAATGAGTCAGCCTGCAAAAAGAAGTGTTTTCAGTTGGCCAGTCTGACTGGTGAACACAGGAGGTGAGGATGGGAGATGCCCTGTCCTCCTACCTAAGACCGGTCAATAGCTTGCTACTCTGTGGAACAAAATGAAAGCTTCTTAGCTTTACTGGATTTCCCATTGACTCTTGCTCCACTCTCATGTTCTCCGAGCTGCATTGGAACAGTCTTTTCAAAATGCAAATATGATTTTGGTAGCTCTTTGCCTAAAGCCCATCAACAGTTCCCCACGTTTGCATGAGCTGCTCCTGCCTTTGCCCAGACTCACTGTGTGGCGCTCTGCTTGGGCTCCAGATACACTGGCCTTTCAGTCCCTTTAGTGACGCATCAGAGTTGATCAACCTCTTCACACTCTTTATCTTAATTTTAGTCCAGCTACCACTATCAAGAAAGGTTTTCTCTGATCCTCCTTATATGCTCAGAGCACGCTATCATGTTCCTTTCTTCATTTACTCCAATCAGGTATACACTTGTTTTTGTGATTAATTATCCTAATTGTTTCCTTCAACAGCCTGTGAACTCTAGAAGTACAGGATCATGTCTGTTTTTGCTCTCCACTGCATTTCCAGTGCATGATAAAAGCAGACACTTGATAACAAATTGTGAATACATGAGTGCAACTTTGGAGGAATCTTCATCTTTGAAAAATCTCAGCACCTGCACAATGAATGGATGCATAAAATACATGTAAAACTAAGAATCCATTGTAAAAAGAGCATTCACTCACTCCACAATGTTTGAAGGCCTGTACTGTACACTGGGGCAATGAGTTTAAGACTGAGGACAACCGTGATAAGCAGGATTAACTCACTGGCTTTAAGTCACAACAGTGCATAGTGTGCTTCTTGTATGTGCCCTTGGCCTAGATTTCACCTAGGCTCTCTTCCCCTCACGCATTTTCAACCCTTTATTCCCTTTTACTGTGGCAGGGCCACCCCTGGCCCCTAAATGAATTTGGCCCCCTCCCCAACCCCTTTGTTATGGCATGTATCATGTTGGTGGCCTGATTTCAGGACTACTTATAATAGCCAGAGTGGTCAGCTAGCCGGGCTACCTTTCTAGAATTGCAGAGCAAGCCACAGGACCCCAGGAAGACCACTCAGACATGAGCACCAGAGCCTTTGGGGCAACTGGTCAAGGCCATATGTAGGTACAGGGGGCCATTGAGAACTGGAGTACCTCTGGAAGGGGAGAAAGGCACTGCTGGCCCAGGCCAGACCCACGCCCTGGACACTTCAAAGCATGGACGCCCCGTCTCTCAAGGCAGTCCCCTGCCTGGCTTTCTAGACTCTTAGAATCACACTTGATCTGCAAGACAGCTATAACCAAGAAGTGACCAGTCTGTCAGTGACCCTTCAAATGGAGTGGGCTCACCTTTGCATTCTGCTAAGGTGAGGAAAGCCCAGCCACAGGCAAGTGTTCCCCATCTTCTGTATTTAACCAGATAGTCTTCCCTACTGGGTGATTTCAACACTATTTCTCCCCGCTCCCCTCACCGGGGTTCTTTGACCTCCATATACACTATTGCTTTTAATTACTTGCTTCATTCTCTGCTGACCAACCCCAGGTCTTGCCCTCACCCACCTGACCCGCTCCTTCCCTATAGGCCCCCTTGGCTTAACATACTGGCAAGCATAAGGTTGCAGACAATCTTGCCAGGGACAACCAGCCCCAGTCTGTCAGATCCCTCTGAAAACCCCCCTGGTAGCTGTGACTGGCTGGCTCTGCATCTTCTCACGATTGGCAGCTTCTGTCCCTGAGCAAAATCTGTCCCAACCAGTTAAGGCAGCAGTTTACTTTGACATCTGGAAGGCAGAGGAGGGCATACCCATAACCTAAGGTCCCAGGTTTTATGCAGAGACCTGGCCTTCCAGACAAATTAGAGAGCTCTCCACTCTGGCACTTTGATCCTCCTCGGGGAGAGGAGGGGCGGGGGAGGAGAGGGTACAGAGGATGGTGCAACCTAGTTTCCCTACAACAGCAAAGGACATGCAACAGGAGTCCAATGCTTCGGAAAATGTTGTGTTGGGGACATATTCCCAGAGATGCAGAGTTTAAGTGGATTTAATGAGCCCTAGACCTTAAAACCACTTTGTTTGGTCAGTTATCACTGCTACTCTCCATTGCCAGGTTGAAATATTTATTTGAAAAATTGAAAACACAGATGCAATGTTTTTTACAAAGAAAGGTCTTAATACCATAATAAAAGTATCGTTGGAAGGGAACAAAAGCCAGTGGCTACCTGCCCCGGGAAGGTAGGCACTCCGTGAAAAATGAAATTCATTTATAAGAACTATTCTAATGGAAAATGGGGGGAAAGGTTAAAAACAGAAAAGAAAAACAAACCCAACCCCATCCCTGCAGACCTAAGTGTGAAAGAGTTAAAAGTTAGAGACAATTGTGTTATCACCAAGATTTACCTGAACCCCCTCGGTTTGGCCCTATGAATAATCAGCTTAATTTAGGGCCTTCAAACCTGAGGTAGTTGAGGGTCACCTGAAAGACCTGTCTGGAAATGATCTACTCTCAGAATTGAACCCAATGGCATCGAACCAATTGTTTCATGTTGCTTTGGCTCCTGGGGTGAAAGGCTGGGCCACCACTGCAGGTCGCCGATCCTTATTTGGTCTGGACCCGGGAGACCATGGACTTGAGCGGCAGACAGCTCGCCAGTCGGCGGTGTTGAGGGCTGGCAGGCCTGTGGTGGTGGTGGTGTTCCATACTGTGGCAGTGCGGTCTCTGGAGGACAGAGGACGGCGGAGGGAGAGGGCAAAGCCGATCTGGTTGAAGGCCAATGACAGCACTGAAGGCTTCTGTTGGCAGGAGGGATTTCCAGAGGTATGGAAAGGTGGCAGAAGGTAGCAAGAACTTGACAGTAATTCAAGACCAGGTTAAGTGGAGCCAGAGGACCCCTCTAGACCAGCGATTTTCAACCTTTTTCATCTCATGGCACACATAAGCTACTAAAATTCTGCAGCACACCAAAAAAAATATTTTTTTGCTCATCTGACAAAAAATAGGTATAGTTTTGATTTATCCCCACCCCCCCCAAAAAAGCAATTACCTACCCTTTTTTGCTCCAAAGTGACTAAAAATTGGATGCAGTGCCTAGACCTGTTTATAAGGATTTCTGGTACCAAGAATTAAAGACCCAACCTGAAGATGCGATGTGACCAATAAGATACAACTCTATTCGTGGCTCAAGTGAGGGCATTCACACCAGTCAGCTATTGCTGTGTTGGCTACTGTCATTTTTCAATATGACAATCTCAGGGAAAAGAGGTCCAAATAGTCAGTATTGCCTGTTTTAAAAATTCTTACAGCATGCCAGCTGAAAAATTGCTGCTCTAGACTAAGGAGCTGGCAATAAGTGAGCACTTCCTGGGTGTAAGCTCAGAACCAGCTGCTCCTTAGTGAGGCCACAGCATAGCAACCTGACTGAAAAACAGGCACCTGTGACCCCCATGGTGCTTGGTGTCTGACGCGACAGCTCAAACACTTCCAAGAAAGAATGCCCTGGACGTTTTGTAATTCCAGCCAAAGGAATGGGGACTCATATTTAGGTGGGAATCCTAGGGACCAATCTTAATTATAGTCTAATTTAAACTCCTTGTTCAGATATAAAATAACCCCACAAAAGCAGGTCTTTTCTATTTTTTTTCCTTATTATGTACACACACACCCTTATTCTAGAGGTATTAGAGCACCGTATTACAAAATTAAATAGATGCGGCTGCCTTTCAACCTCTGGCCAATCCTAAGCCACTCTTTTGCTGTTGTCCTCTCTCGTGACCCATTTACACTGACCCATGATACTCCAGTCACTGATGATGCTCAGTGACTAATTTAAAAGGCTGTGAGGTTCACTTTTAGCTTTAGGATATGATGATTTCTGTTTTCATCAAGGTGTACCACACATTCTTAGAAGAGCCAAGACAGGGCGATTTGACTTTGGCTAGAGAATGGGCTAGCTCCAAACCTGAGCAATGGCGGAAGTAATGACGTGACAGGTACTGCCTCACGTGAGACTGATGGAGCCTGTGCTCCTCTTTAAGTGCTTTCTTCATGGCTTCATTACTGGCTAAGCCCATGAAGATTTTAAAAATTACTGAGGCTTCTTTTCAAGAGGGAGTGATTTTTCAGAGTCCTTATCTGGCCCAGTATACTAGACTTTCCCCGAAGCACAACTGTTTGAGCGGCTGAGATTCTGAAAATGGGGACTAACCACCTATGGAAATATTGATCCACACCGAGAACATACTGATTGGCTTAATTGGCACAAGTGGGCCCGGGATGCCACACACCACTCCTTCTGAGCGTCGGATGGGAAAACGCTGAGCACAAAGAAGCGTTAAACATGAGTGCGCAGTTTCTACTGAACCCTCTTTAGCCTACGGTGGAGATCACACATCTGAGTCTCATCATCTGAGCTACAGGGAGACAGTTTTTTGAGTGCCCTACTTAGAGAATGCAGAGACGGAGTCTGGGGGGATATTGGGGGGGAGTTGATTCACAGTGATCAAACAGGAGTCTCACAACCTGTCACATAGCCACATTTACAATGTTCCTTTGGGACAGGTCCTGGGAAGTGCTTGTTGGCTGCTACCTATGAATTGCTACAGATAAGGAAGACATTGTTTGTCCAAGATCGAAAGGTCACTTGAATGCTGGGTCCATCTGGAGGTGGAGGAGTGCTGCCGGGCTGCCCGTCTCTGTGAGGGTATTGACACGCCCTCATCCCGTCCACAGGGCAGTGAGGGCCCGGGACATGTGGCTGGAAGGGAACGGAGCCATGGTCCTCCTTCATGTTTTCCCTGCCCAAGAAACTCTGAGGAACCTTGCTTGCTTCACGATCCAAACCGGCGACAGATTGGGATGGCATCTTGGCCTCGTTTCCAATTCTTGAAGACTGATGTACAGGGCAGCAATGCAAGCCTTGTTACAGTCACACCTGAAATCCTGATTGCTCTAAGCGTCTTTTTGTAGGCTGCTGCTGCTGCTTCATGGAGGTTAGTAATAAATATTAAAGGAACCTAGCCAAGCACGGGGTTCTTTCCTACTGGGAGCAAGTTTGTCTGATCTTCTGGGTCTGTCATTAGGTAGAACATGGAACTAGCTTCTTCAGATTCAAGAGGATACCAAAGGCAGGCAGACATTTAGAGAAAGGAATTGAAAACCCCTCACAAGCGCCTTCTGGGGGCCCTGCCTGGGTCTGAAGGGAGGTGACAAGGAAAATTCATTCTGGGGGAAGAGGTGTGGCTATTCTCACCAGCTCCATTCAAGCATGTGATAAGGTTTTCCAGCCTGGTCACGAGGAGTTCCAGAGAAAGGCGTCTCCTGAAGACCTGGGCTGTGTGCACCCCTCCTTTCCCTCTTTCTGTGGCCCTTTCATTTGTGAAGGTGGGCAGAGGCTGGCAGCTGGGCTCCAGCTTTGGGGAGGAAAGGCACTCCCTCCACTTCTGCCTTTGGAGGAAAGCTGTGGCTCAGCAGCTCCGCCCGACCCTGGGGAGTGGCCTCGGCTGACCCACGCTCAGCAGGAGACTCAGCCTGGAGGCTGATGGGAGCACCAAGGTAGAGCCTGAGCAGCACCGTTGCTGTTAACTGCTGTGGTCAGGGGCTCCTGGGAGCTCAGAGCTTCAGAGGTGTTCCCCTTGGGAGAGTTGGCTATGTGAGCGAAACTTGAAAAAAGAAAACCCAAAACCCAGCCAATCACCATAAGCAGCAGTGGGAATCCATGGAACTGCCAAAAAGAGGGGGAGCACTGCCTTGGCATTCTCAGCCAGGACACTCCTCCTGTCCTTCTGACTCTGCACAGACTCAGGGTAGTGTCCTGGTTTGGAATCCGCCAGCCCTCTGATGCTCACAAGTTTGTGCAAGTGATGAAACTGAAAAGACTGAGAAGAAAACAGAAAAGAAAACGCATAAGACCTTCCCTCCGCAGGCTCTCAACCACAGCCACCACAGCCCCTCGGACAAGGACGCTGATTGTTTAAGGCTAAAACAGCAGGCAGGACTGGGAGGGAGGTCCTCTCTGTGGGGGTGGCCCTGTTCCCGTCCTCTCTGGACACCAGGGAGGCGGGGGAAGAGCACAGATCACGGGTTCCGACACAAAGGGCGTCACTGTGGAGGGAGTCTTTGGAAGGCCATGCAGGTCCTGAGCACTGGACAATGGGAGTGGTGTGGCCGCCACTGCGACTGCAGGGGTTCAGTCTGTGGTGGGGAATAACGCACACATAAAGGGCCAACCGAGATTTACACTGTGACGTGTGGGGCATCAGTGCGGCTCTATTCTTTTTCGGCCACCGCTTCTTGCAGTGCAGGTGGAGATGCTTCTGTTCCTAAAAGACAGCAACAACCATTCAGGTTTCATAGTTCTTCCTGCATGCACACATTCAGTTAGCCCAAACCGCCACCGTGTGGGGCCCTAAAGAACATGATAATCATAACCACCCCGTCCCTAAGTAACATGTCCAGAAAGGACTGGGTTACACGAGAGCCAGCCAACAAGAATTGGTCATCTTGGTTGTGATCAAGTTGGTCACTGTGGACATGCGGCAAAGCAGCACTCAGAGTCCGAGCAACAGAGGGTCTCTGGGCTGGTGGGCCGAACATGACTCGCTCCATGCCATTCCTAGCTCCTGACCCTTCCTATCTTTTGGCTGTTGCTGCTCATCGCTGGCTCTGGACAGTCAGAGCCTTGTAATTCACTTGTCCCTGGCTGCTGGATCTTCACTGATGACGATTCATTCATTCCCTATTCACCTCTAGGCTGCCCAGACACTAAACTCCTGGGGCACAAACCAGGCTTACTGAACCTGGAAGGGAATGGTGGTGGGTGACCACTCCACTGGTCATCATTAAGGCCTTGAAAGGTGACAACAAAAGCTTTCAACTGACAATTTATCCCCATTTGGGGCTTATAGTTATTTATAACTGAAAACATGCCCTGTGATACAGAGAAATAGGAGGTCATTGACCAAAGGGCTCCTCGTCCTGCTACATTCAAGGGGAAAGCCCTCCCCACACAGCACCCCCCTTCACTGTGGGGTAGCGCAGGTCCTCAGAGAGGCTTACCTTCTTCCCAGCCCTCTGCAACGCCAGCCAGCTCATAGTGCTTTTTCCGAAGCTCTCCCAGTTTTTGACGCTCCTTCTGCAGTTCATTTTCCAGTTCCAGAACCCTCACCTGTGGGGAAAGTGGAATTTTCTTTTGAGCAGCAATCTGAGAACTATCTTATTTTGACTCATTTCCTTTTCTCCGTGTTCCCATTTTCTTCCATATTATTCCATAGCTCACCCAGTTCTCAGCCTCGTCTCTGCTCTAATTTCTCTGCCCTCTCATTCATTCCTCTGTTCCATCTATCCTCTCACCAGGACCCTCTGCTAGAAGTGAATGATGCCTTATAGTCCAAATGCCTGAAAGGGAGTTAGGGCTTATCTTAATTTCCTCTGATAAATCACCATCTAAAAACAACCCCGCCCTGGCTGGCATGGCTCAGTGGATTGAGCATTGGCCTGCAAACCAAAGGGTTGCTGGTTCAACTCTCAGTCTAGGGCACATGCCTGAGTTGCAGGCCAGGTCCCTGGTGGGGGGCTCATGAGAGGCAACCACACATTGATGTTTCTCTCCCTCTCTTTCTCCCACCCTTCCCCTCTCTAAAAATAGATAAATAAAATCTTTAAAATAAAAAAAAAATAAATAAAAACAACCCCAACGTTTGGCTTATCTAGTCATAACCCTCCAAGCCCATTTCCCTGGGAGTTCAGGCAGGAACCAAACATGATGGTTCTGGCGTCTCTGAGGGGTTGGTGCAACTTGGGGTTATTATTATACAGGCACAGTCTCACTAAAGGTGAGTTACTTTTGGCTGTCTGCACTTCTCATTAATTTGTTGTTACTCAAGAAATATTTGCTGAGCACCCATCATGCAGCCCAGGCCTTGTTGTAGGTGCTGAAGACAGTATTGCATATACAGACGAGGTCCCTGCTTACCTTGCAGGGGGAAGAGACAAACTAACAAACAAGAAAAGGTCAGATCATCAAGAAAATGACACAAGGTAATGGGATCAATACTAAGGATGGTCAGAAAATGAAACAACTTTGGAGCTGACACCTAAATGGCCATAAGAGATCAGCTATTCAGTTCACTGGGGAACAATATTCCAGTCGAGGAAGCGGACTTTCAGGCAGGAATGGGCTCGAGGGGTGGGAGAACAGGAAGAACTCTGTGCGGCTGACTGCCGTGTGGGAGCGGGAGAGGGCTGAGAGGCTGAAGCAGGTAAGGATCATTCTACCCAGGCCCGCACAAGCCGGGTTAGAGATTTGGATGTTACTCTAAGTACCAAGAGAAGCCATTGGAAGATTGAAAGTGGGGAAGTGACATGCTGTCACTTATGTTTTTAAACTATGTAGAGAATGAGCGAACTGTAGTGGGGCAAAAGTGGAAATAAGTAGGCCCAGTTAGATGTTCCTTTTTTTGCTTTTAAACTTTTTATTATGGGAAATGTGACACAAATACAGAAAGACGGAGACTGGTACGATGAACCCCATCATGCGCCTTCCACCTGGTTCCACCGTCCATCAACTCGTGGCCCCGCATGCCTGTCCCCTCTCTCCCTCCCACCACCATCCTACTGGCCCCGCCACAGGGTGATTGTGAAAGACGGACACACATACTATAAAGTTAAGGTGCTTTGGCAGTAGCTCAGGAGGGAGACAATGGCAGCTTAGACTAGGTTAGGGAGGCAGAAAATACTGGGGAGGTAAGTCAAGGTTACTGTTTGGAGATTTTGAGTTGATAAGACTTTCCATGCATTGGGTGTAGAGGGTGAGGGAAAGAGGAACCAAGGATGACTCCTAGGTTTGGGGCTCAGCACCCAGGTGGGTGGTGGTGATGCCATTTTCGGAGGTAGAACCAGGGAAGGGGACATATTTGGGGAAGAGGGAAACCAAGAGACCTGTTTTGGATATTAAGTTTGGGATGCTTACTCAGCATCAAATGGAGATATCATGTCAGTGGTTGGACAAGTACAGAGCTCAAGGAGATCTCAGCCGGGGAGAAGAATCTGGTGTTCATCAGCACACAGGTGGTATTTAAAGTCAGGAGGGATTAGTTGAGACCACTAAACAAGAGAGTGCAGGTAGAGCAGACTCAGACTTGAGCTGTTTTTTCAGTGTTTACACAGAAATTTCGCCACATGACTTTCCATTAAGATACCTCCTTTGGGACCCATCCACAGATTTTAATAGTTTTAATCTGGACTTTACCCCAGGACTGATGACTAGTAATTCTAAGAGAAGGATGTCAGGTTTGGGGACACAAGGCCAAGACTAGCGGGCAAGAGTTAAGATTCTCATTGTCACTAGTCGACCCTCTTCATGTCCACTGTCCCTTCCGGCACCATTTATTCTTGGGCCAAAAGGTACATCTGAGTTCATTTCCCCCCAAGTCTCTCTCTCACTGGCTTCCTACCCTGGGAATAATACTTGGGGTTGATATCCTAAGTCATAAAACTGTCTAGACTTAGAGATGGAGTTCGTACCTGGGAGTCCATCTCCTGGCGTTTGATCTGGGTCAGCGTCATGCTTGAGAAGTCCATGTTGTCTGCCAGGACAGAAGTGAGAAATTCTTGTCAGATAATACCCCAGGGTGAGTCCCGCCTGGGAGGTGGCCGATGCCAATGCTCTACTGAAATGCTTGGTTTGCCGTTTACTAGCATGTGTGTGCCCATTGCAAGGGATGGACAGGAAGAAAGACGCAGTGACAGGGTAACCGGGGTCAGAATTCCCACCCCTCCACCCTCCCCACCAGACAGCCAGGCCTACAGATGCGTTTCTTTGAATTCAGAGAAATGGATAAATGCAAAATCTGCCTAAAGGTGTGTCACTGCAGCAATACAAACAGCATGCTTGTGCGGTGTCCCTTCTTATGAGAAAATAAGTATTTATGCAAAAAGATGAAAAGTAAAGAGTTTGAAAACAGAACTGTGGGAAACTGGGATCATGGAGCATGTAAAGAACAGGTAACTTGGATTAAAGACAGTATTGCTTCTGAAAGGCTACCTGTTTCCTCAATCTGCGATTTGCCAGAAATGGTCGAGGCCACCACCGCAGCAGTGGCCTGGCTCACCCCGCGGGAGGCTTGCTGCAGCTGGGCCAGGTTGGGGCTGTCCTTGTCGGCTTTCACCTGCCAGAACCAAGCATGTTTAGGTTCACACGACACAGAGCGGTGGCCAGGACTGAGTCAGAGCTGGACTGATGGTGCTTGACAACCAGACGTGGATCCACTGCGGTTACCAGTCAACTGCTCAGAGACTGCTGCCTGTGGGGTCAACTCTGGCGCATCTTTAATCTAAAAGACGACGCCTGGCTTATTTGCTGGATGGCCTCAGACTCCAGCTTTATAAGGTATTTTGATGAGGCGCTCCCATTGTGAAAACCGATTTGGCATAAAAATAAGTAAGTACGATAAAAGAACACTCCCTGGGATACTATCAAACTCATGGAAGGATTTTGGTGACAAGCTTTGCATTAGGATTAGCTGGGCAATTGTTCAAAGCTGGAGACGCTTGAGGAGAGGCCGATGCCGGCTGGGGAAGCCCTGCACCCCGGCGCTCTAACTCCGTCCTCATCTGAGAGCTCCTGGAATGCTGCGATTGCTCATCAGAGGTCGGCACCGCTGGATGCTCAGAGGCCCCTGGTAACCAAGTGAGGAGAACCAAGAGGGGAGTACGTGGTGAGTTGGGTAGAAGGGCTTGTTGCTGACAGATGAAAGGCTTTCGGGGGAGGTGGTAGGGAACTCTTGAGAGTCAGAATTTTAATTTGGGACCCAACCCACTGGGCCCTGGATAAACTATCTGTTCCTGGAGCTGGTCCCTAGTCCAAGTATCTCTAACGTAGCCAGGCCTCGCAGTACCCCAGGGAGTCCGACACGGGTCCTACCTTGGATGCGGCCACAAGCTGGGCTGTGCTAGCAGCGATTTCATGGGAACACACCATCAGCTCCTCGAACTTCCCTCTGCCTTGTACCACCAGATCGGCCGCGTCACTGACAGTCGGGAAAGGACCAGAGGGACTTTGTCACTGTTGAAGTCAGAGCTTCAACCCCTTATGATCCCACCTCTAGACCAGCCCACCCCCCTGCCAGCCTTACCCCTGTGCTGTCCCAGGACACCCAGGATTCCTCTTAAACTTTATTATCAGTGCATTTTTAGGGGCGATATTTTTTCCCTTAGTATTCTCTGGGGTGGATCAATGGACTGGGGGTGGGGTGAGGAGCATGGGGACCGAAAGACACTCACACCATGACAGTGGCTCCCCAGCCCACAGCTTTGGAGGCTGAGATGAGTCCTTCTGTCCATCGAGAATTCTTGGCATAAAACTCTTTAGGGGATGCTGTGCCCTAGGCAAATGAAAGATAATAATAGGTACTTTTTATGGATTGCCTACTACGTGCCAGGTACACACACACACACACATATATGTATATGTATATAAATACACATGTGTGTGAGTGTGTGTATGTGTATATATATCCTCATTTGTATCTTCACAGTCACTCTGAGAGGCAAGCATTATTATTCCCATTTTACAGAAGAGAAAAGTAAGATTCTGAGAAGCAAGAATACTTTTCCCAAGGTCATTCAGGCAATAAATGGAAGTAAACCCTAGGCTCCTCTGACTCCCAAACTCATAGCATTTCTATCATATTTCTACATTGTGTGTGTGTGTTTATATTTTTTTTAAATAATTTTTTTTAGATTTTATTCATTTATTTTTAGAGAGAAGGGAAGGAAGGGAGAAAAAGAGGGAGAGAAACATTGATGTGTGAGAGAAATATCCATTGGTTGCCTCTCACATGCACCCAACCAGGGACCTGGCCTGCAACCCAGGCATGTGCCCTGACTGGGAATTGAACCAGTAGTCCTTTGGTTTGTAGGCCAGCACTCAATCCACTGAGCCACACTGGCCAGGGCTATATATTATAAAAATAATATATATATATTTTATATATGTATAAAATATGTACTTATAAGTAACAATCTCAGAAGAGTCTAGCTGCTCTTCATGATTTGCCAAAAGAAGAGAGTATACAGTGAATAATTTTAAAAAACTATTTCTACTTGGCTTTTAAAAATGTATTTATGTTTTAAAAGTGTCTGATAGTCTGAGAATCTGCAGATACTCCTTGCTCAGTCCCTCTTTCTGTTTTGGGGGACCAAAAACATCACCTCTTACACTGATAAAAAGCACCACCAAAGCAGATAGAACTTTGTTCTTTATATGATTGTTTTCAGGCCCATAAACCGTTCCTGGACCTTTGTCTCTTGAGGTGCAGCTGCGCCAGGGATGCGAGAAAACACCAGATGGCAATAATGCCAGCAAAGGAGAAAGTCAAAGCGCTGAAGTCAACATGAGACTGAGGCACAGTCCGTGAACACTGTGAGTTGGCTGCTGCTGCTGCTGCTGCAGAGACACAGCAGAGCCCACTGTGAAAGTTACCACCAGGTTCGCTTGTTTGATCTGCCTAGTTTTCAAAAGCTCTCAGGTCCTCCTGCAAGGGCCCAGGCCTGCAATGCACACTGGGTTTCCACAGCAGGTTCCAGTGGTGTCTGCCTGGGTCAACGAGCCAGTAGCCAGAAGCTGGGGCTGGCTGCTCTCTGGTGACTTGGCAGTGTCCCAGTTTCTTCCCAGGATGTCTGCTGACACCCAAGGGGTGGCAGCTGTGTCCTCAGATGGACACGCAGGGTGTGACAACAACACATACAGATTTCACTGAGTGTGGACAAGTATATCACGCAGACTTAGCCTCTTAGTGAGCTGGGAATCCGTAAATAGTGTCCGTTCTGTTCTCCCTGTCTGTGGGCCCTCACCCACGCTTACCCGGCCGCTTTCCACTATCTCTCTCTGGAGGTCCTTCGAGGCCACAATGAGGACCTGAATAGCTTGCATTAGACTGGTACAAGATCCAAGAATCCTACAAACAAACAAACAAAAGATGAAAAAAAAAGGTGAGGGATACAGAGCAGAGACCAACAATGAAGAAAGCTGTTTGTTCTCTTTTTCCTTCCGAAACACAGGCAAACTTGGAATGGGAAATAAGGCAGGGAATGCCTTCTCTCGGGTGAAGCCCCAAAGGAAAGGCAGATGAGTAAGGAGACTTGATTGTGGATCTTCTTCATAAGGAAGAGCTAAGTGAGGATTCTTGGGGGTTTCTTTTCCCTTATAATGCAACAGCGATACTATCACCATCACTAATACCGTTACCAACAATTACGTAGACTTAACCTTCCCCGTGGGTGCCAACATTCTACGCTAATTCGTATAATCCAACGCAGGCCAGGCGGATCCTGACCACCTACGTGCCACCATGCTGGTCAAACTGACCTTTCGTTCACCTCCAATTTGACTCCCGTGTCCCCTGCTCGAGATTTGCTGAGCATTTCCTGTTAAAAAGAAGCAAGGTTTCTTAACACGTCACAGGTACTGAGAACCACTGGTGTCCTACTACACTCCAATACCCAGATCTAGACGGGCCCATCCACATCCTCTGGAGAATTGGGGAAAACACCTAGACTTCCGATCCACTCAGTGGGAGGCAGCTCCAGCAGGCTGGTTCCCCTGTCTGCGTCCTGACATCCTGGCCCCCAGGCTGATGGGCACAGAACTCTGGGCTACAGCACCACATCAGGAGGGGCAGTGGCTACCAGGCCCAGGAGGCAGGTACTCACACCAAGGTGGGTGGCCTGAGTCCTTCATCACAAGAGCAATATGAGACCTTTCCAAAGGTGCCCACTCGGCTTTTCCCTGAGACAAGCATTATCACTGATTTACTGAGTGTCCAGCACTGACAGAGGTGGGCATTATCTCTCTTTTTTAATCCTCACCCGAGGACATGCTTATTGATTTTAGAGGGGGAAGAGAGGGGGGAGAGAGAGAAACATCGATTGGTTCCTTCTCATGTGTGCCCCAACTATGGACTGAGCCCGCAACCATTTGGTGTATGGGACAACATTCCAACCAGCTGAGCCACACTAGCCATGGCGAGATGTGCATTATCTCATTTAACTCTGAAAATATCCCTCTGAGGTAGGTGCTTTTACTATCGACATCATATCAAAATGAAATCTGAATCTTAGTGAGGCTAATGTAACTTATTGGAAGGAATATGGTTAGTAAGTGGTCAGCCAATCCGGAACATGAATGCAGGATGGCCTGACAGCAAATGCGCGATGCTTGAGGAAACTGCTCACCCTCTCTTGGTGAGGACTTTCTCACTTCCTATTCCTCAGATATCCTGGTGGGTCCAGGTTCTGGTTTATTTTCATAGGGGGCCTCTGAAGCCTTAATGAACGACTATCATACATCCCATAGGAAATGTTGCCAAAGGGTAGCTACCAGGGCATCACTTGAGATCTTTGGACACTTCCATACCTCTATTCTGGCTGTAGCAGTTTCAATGGCAGCTGAAGTAGCAGCCATCTCCTTGTCCACCAGGTCTCCTAGCTCCTCCTGCTTGATGTCCAGGCCCCTGGGCAGGAGCTCCTGTGAACAGATCGCGAGGGCTGAAATGACCCTTTCACCTCCTCTCTCCTCTCCTATGGCAGACCTGTCATCCTCACACGATGGCAGAAGGTAGGAGCATCCCCACCACCTACCCCACTTCTGCAAGCCACATAGAGGCATCCCTAATGGGCCTTGCCTGGAACTCTCTACCATGTGAACTTGGGAGCCGCGTGCCCCACCCCCTCTTACCTTCACTCAGAGCCCACCTCGTTCTGGGAGGCCAACCCTGCTTAACCCCACAAGGCCATTCAGTTGCCGCTGCTCTGACCCTAACCCCACAGTTGCACCGTGTTGACTGTGTTTGCTGCTTGGGATGTTTTAAAAACCTCTTGAAATGTAGACAATGTCTTCCCAGCGGACAGCCTGCCCCTGATGTTACTTCCCACAGCAATCGGGCAGGGCCATTCCTACTCCTGCTGCACAGGTGGGAAGCCTGGACTCAGAGAGATCAAATGCTTTGAGCGCAGTTATGCTGCTAAGAAACAGCGAAGCAGGGATTGGAACTCAGGTCTAATGGCCCATGACTGTCTTAAAACATTGTGTTACAAATACAAGTGTGTAAAATAGATAGAAATGATTTAGAGAGTAAGAAAATGACCCATGTTACCCAACTTAAAGCACAGCTTAAGAAACATTATTAGTACCTTTGAAATCTCCTTTGCATCCTGCCTGATTCCCTCCCCCTTCCTCCTGACTCCTCACACCGAGGTAAGCACAGAACTCAGGAGAATGCTCATAATGCCTTTTCTTAACTTCATAAGAATGCATCCTTAAACAATACAGTGTTAGGGGTTTTTTTGCATTTGTTTTGGTCTTTATTAAAAGGAACTGTACTATTTATATTTTCTATGACTTGCTTCTTCACTCAGCATTCTGTGAGAGTCATCCTACACCGTAGCCATTTGATTCCTAGACATACAAACTCTAGAGAAACTGTTGCACTCATGTACCAGGACGTGTGGAGAAGCATGGTCAGTGACACATTCACTAATCACTATTCACTATTCACTATTCACACTATTCACTGATCACATTCACTATGATAGCCCCAAACTGGAAATAGCCCAAATGTCCATCAACAAGAGCACAGATATAGAAATTAAGCAATATTCATGCAATGGAGCACAACAGAGCAGTGAAAATGAATGTATCTGCATGGATAACTCTCACATACAGAATGTTGGAAACAGGAAGTTGTAGAAGGAAAGTCTTTAACATGTTTAACTAACAGTATGTTACTGGGGGGTCAAACATTCTATCTGTAACCTTTACATTCCAACTTATAAAATCTGTGCCATATGCTATGCAATCCCTTCAGTTCTATCATCCAGTTCATTAATTCTTTCTTCAGTCTTGTTTTAACTCACTATTGACTCTCTATATCTTAAAGTTATTACTTTCAATGATTATATAGATATTTCATTTCTAGAAGTTCCATGGTTTTTTTTTTTTAAATCTATCTGGTTATCTTTGAAACTCTTATTCCCTGTCACACTTTTAATACCTTTTAAAAAGTCCTTTAACGTGTCAAACAGTTACTGTGAACTTACAGTCCTTGGGACTGTCTATGAAACTTCTTTGAGGTTTAGAATTCAAATGTATTCCTTCAGACAACTGGGGTCTGTCTCTGCCAGGTATCTGGGCCCCTAACAACCTTAGGCTTTAAGCTTAATATTCTGTTTGGAGATTTTTAGGCCAGACAGGTAAGCATGAAATTTGAACCTGAATCTGTGGAAAAGAATTCTCTAGGCAGCCATGTTTGCTGTCTCAACTCGTCAAGGTTAAGATGAGATCTTCCCTATAGGGCAGGATTTTTTTTCCCTATTCACTTCAGACTTCCTTTTTGGGGAGGAGGGCTCCCCATTCTAATCTTTAATCCTACTTAGACTTAGGTTTTGTTTCTCATTCCACTCTGTATGTGTGGCCCATTAAAATCCAAACCCTAGGTTACCAGAGATGGACAAACACTGGCTCTGGTATTCTTTTGGTTTCTGAATTTGAGAATCAGTTTTAATTTTTTAATTCTATTTTATTGCTATTACAGTTGTCTCCATTTTCCCCCCTCTGCCCCCCCCACCCAGGACCCCCCCACCACTGCTCATGTCTATGGGCTATGCATATAAGTTCTTTGGCTGCTCCATTCCCTGTACTGTACTTTACTTCCCCATGGCTATTCTGGAACTGTGTGTACTTCTTAATACCCTCACCTCTTCATCCATTCCCGAGTACCCCCTTCCTGTCTGGCAACCATTAACACGCTCTCTGTATCCACGATTCTGTCTCTGTTCTTCTTATTTACTTAATTTGATTTTTATATTCAATTGTTGATAGATATCACTCCTGAATTTTTACCTACCACATGTGGGTGTGGGACCAGTCCAGGCCATGTCTCTGCCCCTCCTACCCGTTTGGATGGATGTAATTTAATTCTGTGGTTGTCAGACTTCTATTCAACTTGATTTCTGACGGTTCTGAGTGATGGCTGTTCAATTATGTTTTAGTTGCAATTTTCACGTGGTTGTGGGAGGAGGCTAGCCCTGTCTGCCTACGCCACCATCTTCGAGTGTCCTCCATCTTTAGCCAGTTCAGGTTCAATTAAAAAAATTTTACAAATTTTATTTAGCACTTTTCATATCCTATTCTGGGAAGAGCCTCTAAATATCTGGTAACCCCTAGTGCCAGGAAGGAAACCTGCTTATGATCTTTCTATCACATGTTGCTTTGCTTTCACTGATTTAATCTGTATTCCTTCGTGGTGTCCTGCGTACTTTGCATGTACATAGTGATTTCCCAATTCTGCACTGTATTGGGGAAGATGCTCTATCTCCAACAAAAGGCAGACTGTGTTAATGCTGCCTAGGCTGCCACAGCAATTTAATAAGACCAAACCATCACCATGATTATGTTACCCTATGAAAGGGAGGTTAGCAATTCACCACTGTCCACAGTCCTCCTTTACGCAGGCCTTCCAGGTTCTCCACCTCATTGCCCACCTCATTCTCCCCAGCACGAACCTTCCTTCCCCTTCTGACCCATCTCTGTATCTGGTTTGCTCTCTCTGTCTGCACAATTAATTAAACATTTGTGGGGTGCTAACCACCGGCCAGATACTATGCCAGGGACTAGGGATACAGCATGAAGAAGGTAGGGGCTCTACCTCTGAGGACTCACTGGGGGAAAACAGGCAGGTAAGGAGGCACGCTGCAGTGTCAGCCACCAACTGCAAGGTGAAGGGAGGGTACGAGAGGAGCCCAGAAAGGCGACTAAGGGCCAAGCTCTGGAGGCCCTTGCATGCAATGTTACATAATATGATTTTTGTTATCAAACAAGAGAAATCATAATCAGATCTCTGTTTCTGGAAGAGAGCAGAGGAAAAAGAGGCCAGAGGCAGAGACACTGATCAGAAGCCTGTTTTAAGAGCCTGAATGAGGGATGATGAGGATCTCAACTCTGGTCCTGATCTCCTCTTTCCTTGAACTTGTCACCATGCACTTTAGGAATTAATTAAATGCTTTGTATTGTACTCTTAAAATAGATATCTATTTTACTTCTCATCCCACTGTATGGAAATGGTTGCTTTCTTTATTTTCCCTTCTAATAGAGCCATGTCTCATTTGTCCCTGTATAACTTCACCCGACACAATTCCCAGTATATGGGACATATTCACTACATCTTTATGGAATGAATAAATAAATACATACATCGCTGTATCCGTTTTAGGCATCTCTTGCCCAACCACATAAAAACCCTTGAAAACAGAAAAACTATTCTAATTCTTCTTTAATCTTGCCTAGCATAATGACAACCACACAGTAAATTCTTAATTAACGGCCAGTGAATTAAATGCAACTGGGATGTCATGCAGGGAAGTCAGATTTTTCAGCTCTCTTATTTTCTCAAATCAAGTTTAAAGTGCAGAAAGAACTGGCTTAAAACATCACTGACTTTCTGGCAAATCACAGGCACTCACACCCAAGATCAACAATGACTTTGTCCAGTGATGATACTGATAATACCTCGCCAATGGCCATGATCTTGCTGAGGCAGCTCTTCATAGCTGTGCTGTTGACACTCTCAAGGGTTCCTTCTCCCTCCAGGAAAGCCAGATAGATGAGGGTTTCCTTGCCATACTGCTTACAGGCCTCGGTCAGTGCTGGCGATGCAAAGCAATAGGGACTTTTAAATGCCCTCTGCTCCCCTGGCTTTTCGGAATGTTCCCCTTCTCCACCCTGGCACTCACCATCGGCAGCCTCTGGTGGGGCTCTAAGGCAGGTGGTGCCACCGTGAACAATGGTGTCACTGGTCAAGCGGGCAAGGAGGGTGACCGAGTGCAGAAGCCCACTGATATCTGCCAAGAATTTAGAGGAGAGTTTCTCAGTCCTGCTTGAGGGTATCACTTTCACATGTCTGCCCTCCTCCCCCTTCTAGTTGTGCATGCTCTTTGCTGGATGCACAGGAACCCAGGTTTTACATTCACACATTTCTGGCCCTGCCCGGCCATCGCTGGGGACAGACCCTATCCCTTCCCTTCTTACCTTCTGGGTGGGCCAGGTACTGGCTCCAGCATTTTTCCAGTTGCTCAATACAGTTGGAAACATACTTGACCGTGGAAAGAAGGTGATCTGTGATAGGAAAATCAGGACGAAGTCAAAGCCAGAGTTGTCGTAGCTTGCTTCATCCCTGTTAGTTAAGTCACCTGATGGAGGAGCCTACTTAGTGCATGGCTCCAGCCCTAAGGGAGCTGCCCTGAGGAGGGGGAAGGAAGGGAAGCTCCTTGGTTACACTGGTACACGATTCTCTTATTGTAGCTTCAAAAGTTGTGCTTCTGAGCCTACCTGGTCTCCAGACAAGAGCCAGGGCAACCCCACTGCCCCCCTAGATGCTGCATCTCACTTCTCACTACTGCCCACTGTATCGAATTCAGACTTGCCTGTTAAGTCTCTCAAGGCCCCTAGACTCTCATTAATCTGGAGCCCAGAGCCTTGGCTCCCCCATTAGGCTAATCTGTGCTGCACACAACAGCCACTCCCACTGCTGTGGCCCTGGGCACAGGGCCGTGGAGGCTGTGTCGCACAGGAGTTCCAGCATGGGCTCTCTGGTCACACGGCCTAGGTGTGGCCTCTGGCTCTGCCACTACTGGCTGGGATCTCATGCCATCTGTGCCTGCTTCCTCACCTGAGAGCAGGAATAACAGTAACACCTCCAGCAGCCTCATGAGGACTTGCTGCGCCAAGGCATGTGAAATGCTTAGAATAGTGCTTGGCACTGAGAAAGCAAAGTCAGCTATTTTTATTACTGTTCCCCATTTTTCTTCCTCTCCATTGGCTCATGTCTCTTCTCTTCCTTCAAAAGCTAGCTCATCACATCTCTTCCTAGAATCTGCCCACAGCGGCCCCATTTCCTGGCATTCCCTCAGTGTGCTCCTTCATTTGTCCTGTTGTGTTTCCTCACAGACGGGCTCCCTGTCGAGTCAGATAGAACAGTTCTTGCTGTAGACTTCGCCACATCGTGACCTTTCTATTCCATCACAAAAATCAACTGTCAGCCGTCTCCTCCCATCTGCCCGTCCTTCAGTGGAGCCTCTCGTTCCTTTGCCAACACGTCTTCTCTGCTTGCAGACGAGATCTGCTCATCACTGGGATTTCCCAAATCCCCTGGGCCTGGGTGCTCCTCCACTCACTGTGCACAGAGGCTCTCCCCTCTGACTTGGAGGGCTTCTCTGACCTGGGCCCTGCTCTACTCGCATGCTCTTAGGACTCTGGTGCCTGCCAAGTGGGCCCCCGGTCACACCTATGACTATGTGGGGATTTTTACTGCTCCTGCCCCTCCATGCTCATGATGCCTCCCTGTCTGACTTGAAGCTCATGAGCGACCATGCCTTGATTCAGAGCACATTTCTCTCCTTAGACATAGGACTGTCTGGTCCTCCTACTGGCCTTTAGAACTATTGTCAAGGCTCAGCTCCCAGTAGGCATTTGATTAGTGTAACCCATGGCTAAAGCAGTACTTATCACACCTGGAAGCTTTAGAAAACACTACTGCCCAGTTCCCGCCCCCCCCCAGCAATTATGACATGCAGCTGGGCTGAGAACCCCTGAGTTCAGTGTCACGTGAGATTTAATGTCAACAGGATCTGACACCGGTAAGCCGGGAAGAGTACCTGCAGATCCGGGGCAGCTGATGAGAGTGGGCTCCTCCAGCTGCCGCAGGGCCTCTTGTATCACCTGCTCTGCAGCCTTCCTTGACTCTGCTAGAAGCATTTTCCGTTGGTCCTTTGCGAGCTGGCACATGGATTCCTAGAAATGGTCCAGGGAGGTGAGAGTCTGCCACAGACCCTGTAACATGCTTCGAGCAGCATCCGCCTGTGACATAGCCGGGAGTCCTGGCATCTTAGCTCAAGTTCTTGCTTTGTCCGAGGTGTGAGCCACTGAGCACAGGAGGCTATGGGGATGGACCACTGCAACCCATCCTCCAATCTTGGGGAAAGAGTGCTAAGTGCATCCCTTTTTCCTACAAAAAAGGAGAGCTCTGCTTTCCCTCATCTGCTCTGTGGGTGACTCAGGGCATGCTGGCATTAGGGGCTATTCATACAGATGCCTTCAAAATCAACCAGGAGGCCCTAGATCCCTCTCATAGCCCCCTGGCTTCCATGAATCCACCGCTGATGCCATGGGTGAGAGGTCGAACTCAGCTGGCCCGAGGGTGTCTCACTTGCCTGTGCGCTGGACAGTTTGAGCTGGGTGTGTTCCAGCTGTTCCTGAAGAGCAGAGACTTCCTCTTCTCGATGAGCCATGGCATTCACCAAGCTGTCCCGTTCCTTCTCCAGTTCAGCAATCTGAGTCACCCATTTTTCTTCTGCCTGCAATGGTGACCACGTGGAAAGAGGGAGTTGCTGGGAGGAACTAAACTGTCCCCTTCCCAGAAGTCCAAACCCACCACTAGGCCACAAGGAACAGAAGGTCATATCTCTTTAACCTGCCACTTTGATTCCCCTGACTATGCACTTATCACAGATGGGACCAGGCTGACCATGTGCTGGACAGTGACAGAGGCTCAGTGACAGCAACACAAAAGCCAGAGCAGGGTGGGGGAATAAGGAAGGGAAGTAAAGAAGGCGGTGGTCACCTGGGCACAGGTGTCCAGGCTGCCTTGGGCAATCTGGAGCTCCTGCTTGCTGGTGGCAAGTTCTTGCTTCAAATTCTCTAGTACTTCCGTCTGCTCTTGAGTCTGAAAGGGGAGAAAAACAGGAGCACCCCCATCTGGGTGGTGGGTACAAGGGATAAACATGTGTAAAAAAGATCCCTGACCTATAAATGAGAGTTGTGTTGTCTTTTGTATGCAAGTTCTACCTCAGCAAAAAGGGCAGGGGCAGAAGGAGAGAACTCAGAGTGTACAAAAATTTTCTTCTGAGTAAGTGGAATGTCAAGGGGGAAATTTTAGGACACTTCCTGAATGCCGTGTTTAAGCCCACAATACTCATTAAAGTAGAAATGGATCTTTAATTCAGGTTTCCCAACACTGGTACACTACCAAATCTTGCCATCTAAAAATAGTCCCCTTCTTTGATTTCTAAGTGGTATTTTTCAAAGAGTAGGTTGTGACCCATTGGTAAAATTCACAGATAACATTTAAAAAAATGAAACAGCAAAATAAAAGATCCCAAAGCATTCACATAGTAAGGAAAAGTATTTCTTTGTGAGACTTTTATTCCCATTAGATAGCTGTGTTTTTCAGTCTGGGTCACAGAAAGGGTAAAAGCCCCAACTTGATGTGTAAGGCATCCAGTTCTATCCATCTGACACTGGCTCACTCCAAAGGGCCCTGCCCGTCAACCCCACCCTGAGTCACGGGCGTTCCTCTGGCTACTGCTCCTTGTAAACCCTCGTTCCTGTCTGATATCCACGTGCTTTCCTTAAGACTTGCCCCAGGAAAGCCTTTGCTGATGAAATGCAGTCACTTCTAACCCCTTCTGCCTCAGAAATCACAACCTGCTCTATGTGGCCTCTTGCAGCACCCTCACAGGGCTCCAGCCCACAGAGCCAGCTGCCCGTGGAGCGGAAGATAAGGCTTTGGATCAAAGCCTGCCTCCAACTTAGATGGGCCCCTCCCTCATTTCCCACGTTTGCCTCCCTCCCACTCACCTTCCGCTGGGCCTGCTCACTTATGCGCTGGTAGGAATCCTCTAGCTCTTTTTTCTCTCGTTCCAAATCTGCTTGGGCTTGTCTGGCCACAGACACCTGTTTAGTCACTTCTGCATTCTGTAAGAGAAGAGCATTGGCGGCTCATCTCAGGCTTAACGAACATCTTCCTTCTATAACAAATGACAGCATTCAGGCTGTGAGGGCCTTAGGGTTGGACACAGAATCACTGTTCTACCCAGGAGAAGCTAGAAGAAAGCTGTCATCTGCAGATACTCAGCTCTGAAGTAGTTAAACAATAAAGGTGAGGATAATAATGCACGTGGGGCTAGCATCTAAGGTGAAGCTCAAGATATGGGCAGTGAGGGAGCCTGAAAAGCTGAGGTTCCCAAGAAATGGTGGAGACCCACTGGAGACTGGTGGGGGCACTGGACCTGGAGAGGCCACGAGGCCTGAGTTGCTCTCTGCCCTGTGAGGTGGGGCCTGCGCATGGTGAGGGGCAGGTTGAGGGTCCTACCTTCCGCAGAAGGTCCGCGTGGTTCTGCACCAGCTCACTGTACTTCTCCTTGAGCTTGCTGTACCGCTGCTCATTGGCCTGGGCTTTCCCTGCAGCCAAGGACCAAAGTGAAGAGCCTACCTGATTGGGACCCTCCGCCCCTCTTCCAATAAACCAGAATCCCTAGAAGACTATCCTTTCTTTTCACAATGTATACACCCCCTTTCCCTTAAAAGCCCTCCTGAAACTCCTTGGGGAAGCCTCCTTTAAAGAGAATTCACCTGACTCAAATCACTGCACCAGTTCATGCGTCCTGAGCATTTTTATATATGCATTTATTTTATCTGTGCTTTTGGCTTTAAGTCAAGCTATTTCTTGGGCTCTCTCTCCTTCGGAGATCCAGCCTCCTGGGCCAGGCACCCCTGTCCCCTTCTGTAGCCCCCATCACCATGTTCTCAGCAGCGCCTCACACAGGGGCCCCCCCTGCTGGACTCCAGTCGCCCTCTGACTGGTGAGGAGAGCTGGCACTGCTGACAGCTCCTCTGGACAGACGCAAGGCTGGGTGGGGCTCTGCCACCCGCCTCCTTCATCCTGACTGATCTCCCGCCCCACACACTCACTCCTGCCCCCGCCAGCCTCTCACTTTCTATCTCTGTCAGGCTCCGCTGTGCCTTCTCCGTGTCTTCTCGCTTCCTCTTGAGCTCATCCAGCTCTGCCCGAAGAAACTCGCTCTCATCGGCAGCCTGCTGCCGCAGGTGCTGCTGCTCGGCCAGCTCGGCCTCCAGCTCACTGATGCGGCCCTTCAGCTGCAGGACAGCTCGCTGGCTCTGTGGGAAGGACTTAGGTAATACGGCTGATTGCCGTGCTGCTGTGGGTCAGGTGTGCTGGGCGGAGAAGCAGGTCCTGTCGTGTTTCTAGCACTGACCAAATAAACGCCTAGGTTTTCCTAACAAACCCACTCCCAAAGTCTCTTGGGAGCTGAGCCTTCAGGTCATTACAAGCCATCCAATCAGCAACAACAGCGGATGACGGTGGGGGAATTCTGGTCCCGTTAGAGTGGCTTGGGAGAGCGATGCAGGAGCTGGAATCAGGAAGGACAGAATGTTCGCCTGTCCCAGTGAGTAAAGCCTCTGACCAGCTCTGGGTGTGAAGGGCTAGGCGTGTACAGCATCAGGCGCTGCAAACAGCCATCAGAGTTAGGGATCAAACCTTCTTACCACCATGTGAGTATAGGTCTTTCTCCTCACAGCTTCATAGCTGGTAGGTGGTCACGGTTAGTTCTGAGGGACACTGGAGCTTGGCTTCAATGCCATTCTCAAAGCAAATACAGTAGAAATGCACTACAACTGAGACCACGGAAAGACCAGATCCTCTAGCTTTGGCATTTCTACTAACGAATCCCCTTTAAAATGTGGTCCAACAAGTATCTATGAGAAGCAATTTTTTTTAAAATCCTCACCCGAGGACATTTTTTCATTGCTTTCAGAAAAGGCGAACGGAAGACAGGAAGGGTGAGAGAGGAACACTGACGTGAGAGAGAAACATCAACTGGCTGACTCCCGTGTGTACCCGGACCAGGAATTGAACCCACAATCCAGACATGTGCCCTGACCGGGAACCGAACCCACAGTCTTTCAGTTATGGGACGACCCTCCAGCCAACTGAGCCACACCAGCCAGGGTTATATGAAGCAAATTTAATTAAAATCTGCTCTGTGATGGTAAAGCCCAGAAGCAGATCAGAGCCCATTCTCACCTCAGTCTTCAGGTTTTCCAGCTGTGCCTTCAGCCCACTGATCTCTTGGTACAATTGATCAATTAAGTGATCCCTGGGAACAGAAGGAGAACGAGTTTGCTTCCACTGTGGTCCTACCCCTCTCCTCCTAAATGCAAGCTGGGAGATCAGGGGAGGAAGTTAAAAGCCGGTGTTAATCTGGGGACAATTCTTTTCAAGTTCATCAATCTATGACAGTCAGTGTTACTAGATACTAATCTAATACCTACGGGTCCACTGTTATTTCAGGATCACTTGATTTTCTTTGGGGATCTAATGGGCTAATATTTGAGGGCCAAGACAGTTCTCTAAGAAGCCCAAGTTCTCTAAGAAGCCTAAGGATTCCTCTTCGGTGAGGTGTGGCGAGTCAAATCACGGCCTAACTTAGTTTCTCCCGCGTTTGTATTAGCCCAGCTTGCACTCACTTCTCATCCTTGTTCACACCGTTCTGACTGTTGAAATTGAAGGGATCACTGCTGAACGAGCTGCCAAAGATGTCATCAAACTTGTTGTCAAATACATTCTGTGGTGACCAAAAACGATTGAGAACAAAGTTAGAGGTCCAGAGAATTCTGACAGGGGGTCAAATGAGTGACGTGTAAGAATGGACTCTTTCTTAATCAGGTTCAAGTCCATTCACAGTGCTCCTAGGGACCACGGGGCAGGGTGCTCAGTCTAACTGGAGCCTGGATTAGAAGGCAGCTGACCCTGCTTAGAGCCAAGGTGGCTTGGCCAGAGCCCCTCCCGTCCCCTCCCCTGCTCCTGGGGGCAATGGGAAGAGCCAAGTTTCTCTCCCACTTGGTCCTCACCTGCTGGGAGGCATCCATGTCCATAAGGTCATCCTTCTCCAAGACTGGCTCGCTGTCAGGGGACGAGGCCTCGGCCGGGATTACCACCACGGGGCTGATGTGTTCTGACAGGGCAGAGGCCCGGAGGAAGTTGGGTGGGTTCTGAAGAGGGAAGACACATCCTGGAAGTCTCTCACTTGTCAGGCCTGCCAATCTCTAAGAGCATCCTGGACTCGGCAGCTCCCAGGGTATGGCTGGGTACACTTACCTCGGGCAGCTGAGGGATCTGAATGAGCCGCTTGAAGTACTGAAGGTTGCTGGAGCGGTAGAACAGATCTTTCAACCTAGGGATGGGGAAGAGCCTGAGAGGGCTGGGGTCTTCACCCGCCCCAGGGAGGAGGGCAGAGTGTACAACCCAGCTTTTCTCCTGTGCCTGCCCAGGCCAAAGGCACAGGCTGTCAAGGAGATGGCCCCCATGGTGCAAGGATTCAATTATGATGCTATAGAGAAAGAGTATTTATAGCCAGTCCTGGTGGTGAGGAAAGTGTAACTCAAACTGCGAAATCCTTTACAAGAGCAGATACTCTGAAGACTAATTTCCATATCACTATTGTTTGACGGACGAATCTTCCTAGGAATGTTTGGCTTAGAGTAACTTTAAAATAAATAATTTTTTTCAGGACAAACCAACTACGCACAAGAAAAGGGAAGGGAACTTAATTACTAAGGAAGATCTCTTTTAAATCACTTCACCTTGTGTTACAGCCATGTGTTATCTCCCCAGTTAGCTTCTAGAGAGTGGGAGCTGGGTCCTGCTGATGCAGGTTTACTACAACACCAGGCATCGAGGAATTATTCAATGAGTATTCATTGGAAAACCTCTATTTATACTGTGTCCTTAATCTTGGATGAATATGGGAATGAAGAAATCGAATTTCTTTCTCATCCTCAGGTCTCTATTTCGAATCTAAACATTGAAAGCCAAAAAAGCCGAGAGCACCAGACGTATTGGGTTGGCCAAAAAGTTTGTTTTTTTCCTATGATGGACCTAGCAGTGCTTAGCTGTCTTTAACTTCATTTGAAATAATTGTTAGATTGTACTGTGACGGCTGTCGTATCAGTGTGTATTATAAAAAAACTTATCAAAATTGGTGAATTTTTGTGCGGCCATTTTAAAATTGAAGATGGAAGAAGATATGCAACATTTTTGGAACATTATGCTTTATTATTTCAAGAAAGGTAAAAACACAACTGAAATACAAAAAAAGATTTGTGCAGTGTATGTAGAAAGTGCTATGACCCATCGAATGTAACAAAAGTGGTTCGCGAAGTTTCTTGGTCCTATTGACACTTTGGCCGAATAACTCTTTGCCGTGGGGCTGTCTGATGCACTGGAAGGTGCAGAGGCCAGGGGTGCTGGAATAGCAGCACCCCTGGCCTCTGCCCACTAGAAGCCAGTAGTGGGAGATAGTAGACATACTCAAAATATCCAAATCAATGAAGTTATTGGTGAAAATGAAAAAATGTATATTTTATTTTATAGAAAAAACATAACGGACTTTTTGGCCAACCCAGTGTTTCATGAGATGAAAGCAGGTCATGGACCCCAGCACCCTCTCTGCAGCACAGAATTTTCTCCAGCTTAGCCTAATGAACTAAATCCCTCAGGTCTCATGACAGCCGTTCGGACCCCAAGGTTAGGAATGTCCCTGTGATGTCATCGCTGCTTTCCCAGAATTAGAGGGCAGTGACGCCTCAGAGAATCATAGAGAATGCCACTTAGAAGAGAAAGTGAAGTGGATACTCACAGGAGATGTTTTCATAACCTAGAAAAAGTTAAAGGAAGTAAAACCACCTGACCACACATCTCCTTTCTGGGACGCAGCCAACAGTAATAGGCTGTGCTGCTTTCAACAGCTACTGGAATTTACATTCCAGGAAATCAGCCCCAGGGCCCGTCTCCTAGGGTTTAGTAAGTCATTTATTATAGAATAAACATACGAGGCTTTTCAAATGGAACAAGGAAATCAGGAGGTTAGTACAACCCTGAACTTGTCCTCTGACTGCTGCTCGGGAACCAGTAGCAGAGAAACCTAAGCTTGGGATTTGGGAGCTATGCTTTTCCTGTTGTCAAGGCTGAAGAAATCAACGGGAAAAACAAGAGGGTCAAAATAAACCCTGTCAAGCTGACTCCCTTCTCTGCTCCCTCGGTCCTTCCACCTCCCACTCCATTCCTTCCCCTCTTCTTGGGCATGCTTAATTGAAGGCGGAGCTATACTCTTCATCTAGCCACTGATTTTCTTTTCCAAGTGCACCGGAATAATTTGCCTCTCAGATAAGCTCTTCCTCTTGTAGCTTAGATAACTGGCTTATTAGCTCATTAATTCATATTAATGCTTATTTATTAAACACTATATGCTTAATGGCTATGTATCAAGTGCAAGAGATGTAACAGACAAGACAAACAGAAATAACGTGCTGAGAATGATGAAGGAGCCCTGACCAGCCTGGCTCACTTGGTTGAATGTCGTCCCACAAATTGAAAAGGCGGCTGACCTGATTCCAGGCAGGGCACATGCCTGGGTTGCGGGCCAGTCCTCAGTTGGGGCGCATGCGATCAATGTTTCTCACATTGATGTTTCTCTCCCTCTCTTTCTCCCTTCCTTCCCTCTCTCTAAAAATAAATAAAATCTTGGGGAAGAAAAAGAATGATGAAGGAAATAAACAGCGTGCTGTGAGGGAGAACGTGGGCATGGAATGGGGTGACGTTGGAGGATCAGGAGCTGGGGAAGAAGATCCCAACTCAAATCAGGTGACTGAAGACTGCCGCTGAGAGTGGTGACCAAAGCTGGCCCAGGGCTGGTCAGGCTGGGAAAACAGAATCCCCGAGAGGGGCGACAGCGTCCCCAGGAGAGGGAACAGAAAGATGCAGGCCCTGAGGAGGGAACTGGAGGAGGACTCCCTGCGGCTGACACACGTCGAGCCCTGGAAACCAGGTCAGAGACAGCGGGCAGGGGCCAGGTCACGCAGGGTCTTGTGGAGCAGAGCCCCGCTTCTATTCTCAGTGTAATCAGAAGCCACTGAAAGGTTCTGAGCAAGGGGTTCACATTTCTACAAGGACGTTCTAACTGCTGGGTGAGAATAGGGTTGCGGGAGGGTGGAGTGGAAGTCTAGGGCACCCCATCGATACTGGAGGTCCTGGCAGATAGCAGCGGTAGCTGCAGAGATGGGAGGAGATGTGACCAGAGCCAGGGTGTCTTTGTAGAGCATCAGCTGAAACTGTGAATGGATTGGATGTAGGGGATGAGGCAGATGGCAAATTCTAAATCTCTGGCCTAAATGGACAGTGACAGTATTTACTGAGATTAAAAAAAAACTGGGGAGACAAAGTTTCTTGGAGGAAAACCTAGAGTCAGTTTGAGATTTAAGTTTGGTGTAGACATGTCGCATACACAATTGGGTACATGATACTAGAATTTAGAGGCAAGGTTCTGCTAGAGATACGGACTTGGGAGTCGTCAACATGTGCACAGTCTAAGACTGCGAGAACATAGGGAGAAGAAAAAGTGATGAGGAGGAAGCCCTGGGCATGAAGCAGGTGATGAATGAAATGGCCGCCTTCTGTGTGCTGCTGCTGCTTCTTCTTTTTTTTTAGATTTTATTCATTTACTTTTATAGACAGGGAAGAGAGGGAGAAAGAGAGGGAAAGAAACATCGATTGGGTGCCTCTCAACATGCCCCAACTGGGGACCCGGCCCCTAACCCAGGTATGCATCTCAACCAGGAATCAAACCGGTGACCTTTTGGTCTGCAGGCTGGCCCTCAATCCACTGACCACCACCAGCCGGGGCCTTCTACGTGCTTCTAGGGGATTTACTGAAGAAATGACAGCTTCCCCAGACACTGGTAGGTTTGCCAGCCTCCTAGTTCTTTTTCTTTACTCGATTGCTTTAAAATGCAGATACCCTCATTCCTCAATTATTTAAAGCAAGTGCTCTTTGATTTTATGGTAGTTTTTGATTCACCTTCGTTTCTATCACTTACGCCACTTACTTTGTGAACTGCTCCATGAAACGGTCCCGGTGGCCTTGTAGGGTATCGGCTGGGAGACCTGGGAGAAATGGGAAAAGAGTGGGAGGGAAGAGGAGGGACAGAAGGCAGGTCAAGCCACAGCAGACCCCCCTATCCTGGGCGTGTGGCCACCCCTGCTGGCAGGCGTTCCTGGCCCAGTGCTGCCCCAGGACTGGTATCGAAGGAACCAGGGAGTCTGGGGCGCTTGTGCTCCAGATCGTTCCTTCAGTTTGCTCCTGGAGTGTGAGCCATGCTGGGCACAGTGGACTGGGAGTTGTGTCCCTGGCCACAGAAGCAGAGGTGACCACTGTGGTTTCCTGTAGTTTGAAACTACTCTGCAATAAAATTTTATCTTTAGGAAAGTGTATACTGCGTGGAGCGTCTCTCCCACTCCTTCCCCACCCACGCCGCCCTGCACAGAGGCCGTCTGGGAGGGTCTTGTGTATTGCTTTCCCTTTAACCCCAAATACTTAATTACCCATTTCTTCTCACATCTCACCACTTTATAAGAAAGTGAGGATGTTCTAATGGGTAATTGGGTTTCACAGCATCTTAGAAACAATTACAAGTTCATCTGTATTCAGAGCTCCTAAGTAACTGCCTGCCTTCTCTTAGAATTTAATCCAGCCTCTGCTCCCTCCAGACATGCCCATCTGCTCCAAGGCCCTTCTCATCCTCGGACATCGAAGTCCAACCTCCCTTCCACCAAACCCTCCTGGAGTCATCAGAGCAATGCTGACTCCCTTGTCCCGTATAAGTATCCAGACCCATTCCTTGTCAGTAACCACACATCTACAGGGTCCCTTGTTGGAGAATTCTAAACTACAACCTTGCTAGTGCTCTATTCATGTCTCCATTTTTCTTGGTGTTCCACCACCCACACCTTCTGCACGTGTACACTCTTCACAGTGGCCGCCTTGGGGTGTGGCCCTGGCAGCACCCAAATCAGATGCATCGGGGACATGGCTTAACGATGCAGACCCCAAGGGCAACAGACCTACCAATGCAGACCGTGCAGGGGCAGAACCCACACACATCTTTTTAAACAAGAAGCACATGAAAGTATAAGAATGTCTGCAGGGCCAGGAGTCTCCAAAATAGATTATACAAAAGCATCCTGGGGCCTGTGGCTAGGTCAGGGTCAGCACTCCACTTACTTGAGCAGCGTTTTATGTTTTATGTATCGCTACAGAATTCCATTTGTACAAAGAGACCATGTGGTTGGCCACTTTGGAAAGAATGCTTTTGCTGCTGTGGGTCTGGGCCGGATCTGTCGCTATTTGTGTGGTTCACAGAATACAGGACATATGTGGATGCAGGTGAGTTCAGGCCAGGGGTGGAGGGAGGGGGCCATCCTGGGACCCCACTGTGGCAAGCCACGTGCTTCACGGGGCACCATGAAGCTGGCACCCTGCTCTTCTCAAGATGGGTCTTTTGGAACAGAGGATGAAAGCTCAGGCCTCGAGGAGCTGCACTTCTCCAGGGACAGCCTCAGGCTGAGATCCTCCTTCTGGCCAGAAGCTCAGAGAAGATCTGGCTGGTGTACTCACAGGAGTGGAGTTTGAAGAGGAGCTTGACAGTGTAATCATAGAGGTGACTGCAGTCCAAGATGACCTGGATCAGTGGGGCGAGGCGACACTGCCCAGCTGTTGTCACTGACACGGAGCGGGACATGTCCAGGGAGTTGAACACTAGAAAACGGAAGGGGGAGAGAGGCAGTGGAGCTAGGAAGCTGTAGGTGACCTTCTCAGAGGGCCGAAGGCAGGGGTCTTGCATACACGGGGCACCTCTGTTGTGCGTACACTATTGCCTTTAATGCACTTAAACTTTATGCCGTGCCTACAGGAGAATTAAAGGTAGCCTTGTTATACAGGCAAGGAAACTGAAGGTAAGGGACTGGAAGGTGGCCACAAAATCAAGAACTGGTTTTGCTGAGAGGTGGTGGGTTAAAAGACAGTTCCTTGTGTGGCCAGCAGGGGCTGGCCCAGAAGCCTGGCCCCTGTAAGCCAAGCTGCTCCATGTGTCTCGAGCAGGCAACTCTGCTCTTCCCTGTGCACAGCCCTGAGGAAGCCGGGAAAGAAGAGACTCAGTCACAGCCTGGTGCAGCGCCTGGGTGAGGAGACTCCTCCTCGAGGCGCTTCGTGGCTTCTGCCCCCAGGCTCAGCAGAGACTGAACACATCGCTTTTTAGTTTCTGGTTTTTAAAAAAAGATTTTATTTATTTATTTTTAGAGAGGGAAGGGAGGGAGAAAGAGAGAGAGAAACATCAATGTGCAGTTGCTGGGGGCCGTGGCCTGCAACCCAGGCATGTGCCCTGACTGGGAATCGAACCTGCGATGCTTTGGTTCGCAGCCCACGCTCAATCCACTGAGCTATGCCAGCCAGGGCTCTCAGTTTCTGATTTAATGGAAATGGGGAGATGAGCTCTTGATCAAGGGAAGCCCTCAGCTGTACGGGGCACCAGAATTTCAGGATTGGGAGGGGCTGCTGAGATAGCTGATCCAGCTCTTCCTCTCATGCATAAACATGTGCTATGTTCCACAAGCTAGACAATGGAAACCCTGATGCTGACAGGTACCCAGTCTGGTGGTGGCAATAGTTAACACACGGGGAAAGTATCAAACATCGATAAGAACACAAGGAAGGGAATAAGCCAGCCTTGGATTCCTGGTGGCCTGCCACGGGGTTGTTGGGATAGCGAAAGGGGGGGTGTGCCAGAGCCCTGGGTGGGTGATTGGAGAGCCTGCTAGAACCAAGTTCAGGGGCTGGGACCAGGATGACCATCAGGATCGAAAGCTGATGGAGGTCCTTGGAGCAGGCCAACAGCAGGACTGCCCCCCACTCTCCCAAGCTCCAGGAAGCAGACTGCCCCCGAGACCCCTCAACATTAACCTATTGCACCTTCTTCTAAGCCAAACAACTGGACCCTCAGCGCACACCAGAGGCCAGGGCTGATTTCCTGCCTGCAGTGGCTGCCCACCACCTCCAGAACTCCACTGGGGCTAGCAACGAAAGACATCCCCGGCAGCCCTGCAGCGAGTGGGGCTGCCCCAGAGGCATGCCCGGAGCTGCTGGGCCCAGCCTCCCCTGACTGCACTAATCCCTGCTAACCACTCAGTCTGGCGGCTGAAAGAAAGTCCAAATGGTTCTAATTAAAAGGCAGCTTTTCTTGACACAAATTAAAAGCAGCTGTCACTGCAAGGCGGCCATCCCCAAGTCTACTGGCTTCCATAGGCTGCACTCTGGCAGGGCATCACAGACGCTCCATCTCCAGGCCTGCCGCTGCTTTCCAGGGACGCCGCTGGCATCCAGGAACAGCTCAAGCAGCGTGACCACGGGTGAGTTACTCGACCTCTCTGAGCCTCCAGATGCTTTTCTATAAAATACAGATGGTTCTAATAGCTCATCTCATAAGGGTCTCGTAATAATTAAATGAAAATGTTGTGTGAAGTGCGTAGCACTGTGCAGTGGCTCTCAACTTTGGCTTTGAGATTGATTAGAATCATCTGGGGAAATTTAAAAACTACTAATGTCTGCCCGCAACTCTCCCACACCCCTGATTCTATTTTAATTGGTCTGGGGTTGGACTGGGGCATCAGTAGATTTCAGAAGCCCCCTCCCCACCCCACCCTAGTGATTCTACTATGCTGTATTTTCTCGCTCAGTGGTTCTCAGACTTCAGCAAGTGTCAGAATGACCAGGTGGCACCGTCCAGCCGAATCCTGTGAGGATGGAAGTGTCCGTATGTGCTGTCCCATATGCTGGCCACATGTGGTTACTGAGTGCCCGAAACACGGTGAGTGTGACTGAGGCCCTGACTGTTTCGTGTTATTTAATGGTAATCAATTTAAATAGTCACACATGGCTAGTGGCTGCCACAGTGGACAGCACAGACATGGGGACCTTGTTAAAACGCTGAGTGGTGGGCCTCCGCCCCAAGCTCACTGTGCCTGGGGTGGGACCTGAGCGTTTGCTTTTCTAACAATTTCAGGTGATGCTGCCGCTACTGGTCCACGGATCATAGAGCCACTGCATAGATGTTAACTGTTACTGGTCCATTTCCCACGGCTGAAAACCAGCGGCACCCTGCTGAGGGTGCAGGTCAGAACCTTGCAAGGCCACAGACCAGGGCTGAGAAGCCGGAGAGGCTCCTTCCGACACCAGTCCTTGTGACTTTTGCATCACACAGTAGGTGAGTCAGGACAGGGAAGGGAGCAGGGGAGACATGTAGAAGAGGGCTCTTGTTCCAAATCAGGGCTCTTTCAGGGACAAGAAAGTCAGACTTGGTAGCTCTCCTCTAGAAAACTCTAAGTAGCTAATTCACCCAGATAATCCCCGAGCATTCAGCTGGACGCTGGCACCATCTCATGAGCTCTGTTCACCTGCTGTTTCTTCACTGCTGCTTTGCTGCTGAGCGCGGGCTACAGACGGGGCTCTGGGCTAGAACAAAGGTGAGTGGGGTGCGGTTCCTGATTCTGAGGAGCTCAGCATCTCGTGGTAGTAAAACAAGTGAACAGTGTAGATGGAAGCAGAGCCAGTTATCAAGGGAGGTGGGAGGGAGCTGGCCCCCTGCGGTGGGGCATTTGCCTGCACCACACACCCATCCTCCCGGCCTCCTCACATCCTGGCGGGTGGCATCGCACCTCTGTTCACTCTTTCTCCAGCAGCTGGAAGGGACAGCCCCAAAGGCTGAGCCATCTGGCGCATGTCCCCAGCCACCACCATGGCATGTGCCCTCTGAAAAGGCAGCCAGAGCTGCAGGAAGCGTTGGGGTCACTTGAGTGACAACTTCTAGACTGATTCTCCCAAGGATGACAATTCCTAGAACATCACTCATATCTGCATGCAAATTAAGCGCATTCCAAAGCTGAATGTCAATGAATTCCAACTTCTCCACATGGGCCCTTCCTGCCCGAAGCGAAGTAACTGAAAGTTCGCCACAACAGTGTGTATACTTCCATGCAAACATTTCTAATGCATTAAAAGCAAAACAAAACAAAACGCCTCTGCACCATTTCTTCTACCTTGCTGACAATGCCTCAGAGCAGGGACTGGATTTTGCGTTTCATTTTTACTTCTCTACTGATTTCTGCAGAGCATTCTGCTCAGATTGGCTGCTAGTGGGCACCACACACCCCTTCTCCCACGCCACAGTTTCCAACTGTTTCTAGTGCTCCTCTTACCACATCCTGCACTGAACTGATCAGTCAAAGTATCGAGGAACTTGCCACCCTGTCACAGGCCTGCGACAGCTGGAATTAACTGGCCGTTTGCCTTATAGATGAACATGATGAAAAAAATTGCAATTTATGGTGAGAGAATTTCTGTCTTTCAAGAGAACCAAAGCCCCAGGGGTGGGCCCTAGATCCTCAAACACTGAGTCTGCCAAGCTTGCGCACAATTACTTGTGTTTTGGAACGTGCTTTCAGAGTTGGACACTTGTCATAGAACATCCTGAATCTTAGAAAACTGGTTCTTCCGTTCCCCAGGGATGGAAGGGGGAGCCGTCTGGGGTAGGGGGGCGCACAGGAGACAAGGGAAGCAGCTGCTTCCTTCCAGAGGAAAGGAAGTGTTAGGGGCCGATGGCCTAGAAGCACCAGAACCCTCAGCAGGAGGGGCCCGGAAGTGCTCCCCTACTAGGGAATTAGGACTTCTCACGTGGATTTGGGTAACAATTCAACTCAACCAGCTTCTTCCCTGGCTCCTGACCAAATACCAGATAGCAGCCCTTCGAGCAGAAATTCAGCCCAGAGGCCAGGCTGGCTGAGTAGCGGACAGGGCTGGGCCAAAGGACCAGCCAGTGCTGGGGCCTTGGTTCCTGGGCTGTCACAGAGGTTGGACCTGTCTTTGGGCTTTTGGCCTTCAGAGGGGAGTCAGTGGGCTGGGGAGTGTGGTCTTTCTGCTCAGATATGAAATCACCAACTCTGAAAATGCCCAAGAGCTTCAGCCCCTCTCTGCATGAGAGGCAGAGAGCCCACAGTCTCCATTTTTCCGGTCCTGTGCTGTGCAGCTTGTAGGGAAAGGGGGACTAGCCCGGCTGGTCCCAGCAGGAAACATGGCTGGGAATTTCGCCATTTCCACAACAGCCTGGGCCAGATGGGAGGGAGGACTCACCAGTTTGGAAGAGGTTAAGTTCGCACTCCAGGTAGTCGAACATCTCCACTGTCAGCTGAAAACTGAACCGGAGAGGAGAGAGAACTTACACCCCACAGCCCAAGGCCAGCACTTCACCTGCCCCTTCCCCCACACTCTGTGCTGCTGCTTCCGCCCCAGTGCCTGCGCGCGTGCACGCACACACACCCCCCCCCCCCACACCCCAGCTACAATTCTTAGCTCCCAACTAAGAGGGTATGAAGGCCATTTGGAGATCAAGTAGGGCGAATTCAACAGCGACAGTGGCAGAGGGAGAGGGCGGGCACCACCACACCGGGGAGGGCGGGTGGAGGGGACAGTGGATAGAGCCTGGAGAGTGAGACAGCCTGGCGGGGTTCTGCAGAAGGCGCCAGCAGTAAGTGGCCCCAAGGCCAAGTCGCCCAGGGGCTTTAGTCCCCACTCCAGCCCCAGCCCCTACCATCAGGCCGTCTAATGGGAAGTGAGAGACTCTACAAAGGCTTCCTTCCCCACGGGGTCCAGAGCACGAGGACAGCCACTTACAAGTTGTTAACATCACTCTCTCCAGCCTCGTCCAGCTGCCGGTCACTCATCTGAAGGTTGCCCGGAAACCTGGGATTCTGGAAGGGAAGCGGAGAAAGGAAGTCAGAACAAGGCACCCCCAAAACTCTCTAGACAGCCCAACTCAGCAACATCCAGCAAGCTGCCCGCACTGAGCTTGGGCGGCAGCAGGCCTCACTCTGCTTGTGTGTAACGAATGCAGACAATTCCTGCCTACACGCTTCCTGGGTGTGGAGTTAGTGCATACAACCTCACACACAACACAGACCCCCGACTGTGGCAAAGAACATCCATCACCCATTACCAGAGGTGAAGCCCCCATCCCACCCCTGGGAGCCAGAAGAAGGTCCCCCCTAACAATCTGTGTCCAGGATGCTCTCCCGTGGTGCAGCGAGACCCAGCGGCTGGGAACGGTGGGCCCCGACCACCCACAAGACGCAGGCAGTGCAGCATTTGTTACCCCCAGTGCGTCTGGAATCCACGCCAGGCTTCCCACTGTCCTTTGACCATTCCCCAAAGCCCCCGTTGTGGGTTCAGGGAAGGCAAACCCACTCTTATGTAGCTTCAGCAAAACGTTAGTCAAATAAACTGGAAGGCAGGAAAATATGACATCATGCACCCCAAAGTCAGGGGACATTATGTTGTATCAGTCATTGTCTGCTATCTGGACCGTTATCTCCTCCTTGGTGTAGTTTGTCTGGAGCACATGGCCAAGGGAAGGGCGGAGGTGGGCAGGGGAGACAGCCGGCTGGTCCAGCAAGCGGAGTTCTGAATTCCAGTGTGAGCACGTTAGGCTCCGGAGACAGGAGCCCTGCACCCCGGCGCCTCACTCTGGCCCAACACCCTGCCCTGGGCCCTCGCAGCCCTCTCCTGCCCTCAGGCCCACCGCCAGCGCCCCCCCCCCCCGTCTCTGACACTGTGAGCTCCTTCAACAACGCTCCCTTCTGGCTGCACTTACTTTCTCACTCAGTCTGAAAATGATGGTGACCTGGTCCCTTACCCCCCGGTTCTCGCCTTTCTTACTGCCTGTCCTTCCACCTGTTACACCTGGTGACTCTGGATTTCTGTCACATTCTATGTCTAAGACTGGCCGCCAAATATCCCTGGAGAAGGACTCACAGCCAGGTCACTGTTGGGTCATGCTCTCTAGCCTCAGGGCCCCGTTAACAGCCCCCACTAGTGCCTGGACGGCCCCCCTTCCCATCAGTAACTGTCCAGCTTTCAAACCTGGTGCCCGACAAGGGCCCCCACACGTGTCTTCCTTCTTACATCGTCGGTAACTCCCTCAGCTTCCTGCTCCGACTGTGCTCGGCCGTCCTTCCATTCCTCCAGCTTCAACAGGGAAGGGCTGCCTCTTCCCTGACTCAGGATCAGCCCTTCCTGTGTCTATTTGATCTGCTCTAGGTTCCGGTTCATTCTCTCAGTCCTCCAACAAATCCTGACTGAGCACCTGTTCCAGGCTAGCTGCACCTGTTCCAGACAGAGGACATAAGGAAACACACACACCCCTGTCCTCTGCCGTCTTGTCTTCTGTCCTCTGCCTTCTTGGAGCCCACAGTCCAGAGCTCCCAGAGACCCACTCCACTCCCTATGCCCCCACCCCTCTACCTGTTGCCTGAGTCTTTCCCATGGTCCCTTATCTGCTTCTAGCTATCATCATCATCATTAGATTTTTGCCCCCTCTCTCCTCTTTCTTGCTTGTCTTCAGGAAGTTCCATCCATTGTCTATCCTGCAGGTAAGAGTCCTGACTGGCTCTCACCATCTTCCACCCTCCACACTCTGTTACCAGGATGGTCTCATGCACCCACTCAGGCCCCTGCTGCTCTCCATGCTGCCTGCTCCGTGAACTAACGTTGACCCACTGCTAGTTCCACACAAACACCGAAGTGTGCTGGGCCTCATGCCCTGTGTCTCCAGCTGATTCCTCTGCCTAGAATGCAGACTCCACCCCTCTTCATCGGCCCCCTCCCCACTACCTGCTGTGTGGCAGACAGTCTGGGGGAGGGGCGACTGTATTCCACAGGAGGCAGGAGGGCTGCAAACTGTGGGGCCAAAGGGTGGACTGTGGCAGATTCTTTTCCAAAGATTGCTGCCATAATGTATCCCATTCAAAATGTTCTTTACAATGTGACCTTGACACTCCTCCTTGAACGGTGATCTCTGTCTCCTCTCATTGAATCTAGGGACCTCTGTGACTGCCTCAGCCAATATAGGACGCTGGAAGGAATGCCTGTGAGTTCTGAGGCCAGACCTTACAAATGCCACGCACTCCCCCCTGGCTCCCTGGGGGGAACCATCAGACTGTGACGAAGCCCTCCCTGGGCCGGAGCCTCCATGAAGAGAGGGATGGCAGGCCGGCTGCCCTTGCTGCAGCTCCAGCCAGGTTCTGGCTGCAACTGCGTGAGACCTTTGGCCAGACCTGTCCCGCCAAGCCCTTCCAGAACTCCTGACCAACACAAAGGGTGGAGATACTAAAAGACTATTGTTGCAAACTGAGTTTGGGGTGACGTCTCGTGCAGCACAGATAAATGTAGCATCCTATGGCTGGGCTCAGCTGTCTCCTGGCCTCTGAGGCGCCTGCCTGGTGACTCTGCGCTAGACACCCCTGATGTGCTTCTGCACCACCCCTGGCACTCTCAGTTCTCACTGCAGTCTGTCACCGCTCCCTTTACCACTTCTCTCCCAACCAAACAAGGACTCCCAGAGGCGGGGCAAGGTCTATTCATCTTTCTCTCTTCAAAGCCTACTGGTTCTGGCCCTTAGCAGGCAATCAATGTGGCACGAGGGGAAGTAAGGGTAGCCACTGAGCAGTGTGGGCTAGTACAGTATTATACGAGCCTGAGTTCAAGCTGCCCCTTAAGTTCATGAATGATGATGGAGACAAAAGACACTAAATTCCCCTGGCGAGCCAGCGAGGCTCAGCTGGCTGAGCTTCGTCCCGCAGAGCAAAAGGTGGCCTGTTCGTCTGCTGGTCTGCACAGGGCTGGGTTGCAGGCCTGGTCCCCAGTCCAGGCACATGTGAGACACAACCGATCAAAGTTTCTCTCTCTCTCTCTCCCCTTCTCTTCCCTCTTTCTCTCTAAATAAATAAATAAAAACTCTAAAAAAATCTAAAAAAAAACACTAAATGATATTACTTTCCCTTAAATCTCCTTCCTTCTCCATTTTCTCCTGCCAGCTCCCTAATTCAGGTGGTTTTCTCCGTCCCCACCCCTGACATGCCACCCTTCCCCACCACCTATGAGCACCACACCCATCCTCCAAGGCCCACCTGCAGCCTCATGTCCTCCATCTTGCCCCTTCAAACACCGTGACCCTCCGTGACTTCAGAGTGTCTCCGGCATTTCTCCACAGGCACGGGTGGAGGCGCACGTGACTGCCGTGCATCACACGTGGCTGCTTCAAGCCTGTGGGCCTCCTCTCCCCAATGCATCTGTACGCCCAGAGAGCAGACCGTGTGCCTACTATTATATGCTATGTGGTACCACACACACAGGTTTACATACAGTAGGTGCCTCAGAAATACTGACTAAAGTCACGTATTGATGAAAAGGAGGTTCTGCATGGAAACTCACTATATAAATGGAAGGAAGTACTTTTATTAACAGTGAAGTCAGTGCTTCTAAAACATTTTCATAGGGCTACTGGACAGGGTTCCTCCTTCAATTTGCAAAACGGGGGACAGAGGGTACGGAAGACATGGGCCACGTCCCAGGGCCCGCCTGACCGTGGCTGCCCTACAAACCGTGTGCTCTCACACAGCTAGGAGTGGTGTAGACACCAGTCAGGCTGCCTTACCGCCAGAAAGGCCTGATGACTAAGGCCATCGAGGCACTGAGGAGACGGGGTGGGGGTGGGAGAGCGCGGAACCGCCAGCAGAGACTCACTTTGGTGTGGTACTCCATCTTCGTTCTCAGCAGTTTGAGGTAGATGCTGCACAGCTGCCCGTACCCCTCGCTCAGGTGGCCCTTCCAGGAAGAGGGAAGAAAGCAGGTGTCAACACTAAACACCTGCGTTGAAAGACCTAGAGCCAGGACTTCACTCTTAAAAATATACATTTTTCTGATTATGAAAATAATAAACGTCCATTGTTGACCTTTCAGAAAATATAGAAAAGTACATATGTGAACAAATCACCCTTAATGTAAACACCAGATATACTCATGGCTAACACTTTGGGGGACAAAATGTTATTTATTTCCTTTTCTTCAATTTAAATAGACTTTATTTTTAGAGCAGTTTTAGCTTCGTTGCAAATTAAACAGAAAGCGCAGAGATTCCCTCTGTACCCCTTGCACATACACAGCCTCCCCCAACCACCAACACCACGCTCCCGAGTGGGACAACTGTCACCACTGATGAACACACGAAGACACATCATTATTGTCCAAAATAAATTCGACATTAAAGTTCCCTCTTGGGACTGTACACCCTATGGGCTTTGATAAATGTATTAACGATATGTGTTCACATTCTAATCTCATACAGAGTGGTTTTACTGCCCTGAAAATTCTCTGTGCGCTACCTTTATGCTGAAATATAAAATGGAATCAACTTGCCTTCTTTTCTTAATATAATGCAATATTTTCTATTTGCTTACATTTTCTTTTTTATCATTATTTTTAGTGACTACCCAGTACATCATAAGCATGTACCATAATTTATCAAACCAACTCCCTGCTGTTCGTTCTTACAGTTTAATCTCGTGCACAAACATGACGACTTTCTTTGGATAAATTCAGAACAAGGGCTTCTTACTTAAGAATTTGAAGTCTCCTACTCTTAGTAATCACAGTCTGGCTATGTGCTATTTCCTTTATTCTGTCTCTCTAAGCACAGGGGAAGAAACGTCTCCTCCAGATGGGCTCCAGCGGACTAAGAGCATCTGTAACATTATACATGGGGGCGGGGGCAGGGCTGGGATTTGAAATGGGACCAACCTAGCAGGTAAAGAGTAAGTATGCCCTTGGAGTCTGCCCGTGCGGTCATGGCCTGGGTGCTGGGGAGGAAGGTAGGGTTAGCAGACTGATGACAGGAACTCCTAGTTATACACAGAAGAGAAGGGACATGGGGACACAAGCCTTCAACTGAACAGCCACAGCTCCCACAGGAGATTTGACTTTTGTCTTTTTTCAGTTGTGTCTGTAGCCTAAAGAAACCCTGTTGAAACATGCCACAGTTGGCACCAAAGGGAGTTGAGCAATCAGAGGTTAAAAATACCAAATGCCAGAGATGAGTGTTTCATAATGTATTAATTTGCTATGAAAATTCATAATCACATTAATTTTTATATGACACTTGTTTATTATAGAAAAATCGGAAAGTACTGAAAAGCAAAAAAAGAAGCAAAACTATTCTTACCATCAAGACTGTGGTAAGACTATTGTTACCAAAACTATTTTACTATCCTTCACATGAAAATGTACAGGATCAGGCCCTAGCTGGTGTAGCTCAGTGGATTGAGTGCGGACTGCGAACCAGGGGGACGCGGGTTCAATTCCCAGTCAGGGTACATGCCTGGGTTGCAGGCCAGGTCCCCAGTAGGGGATGCACAAGAGGCAACCACATATTGATATTTCTCACCCTCTCTCCTTCCCTTCCCCTCTCTCTAAAAATAAATAAATTAAAAAAGAAAATACACAGGATCAAAAAGTGAAAGATGAATGGATCACAGACTTCAGTGTAAAACACAAAACTATAAAACTCCAGAAAATAACACAGGAGAAAACCTAGGTGACCTCTGAGTATGGTGATGACTTCTTAGACGCAACACCAAACACATAGCTATTTAAAAAAAAACTGACAAGCTGGAGTTCAATAAAATTAAAAACTTTTGCTCTGCAAAGAACAGTATCAAGAGAATGAGTAGATAAGCCATAAACTGGGGTGAAATGTTTGCAAAAGGCACACCTGACAAAGGACCACCATCCAAAGTATATAAACACCTCAATAATAAGAAAACAAACAACCCAATTGAAAAATGGGGCACCCCCCAAAATAAGATGGCAAATAAGCATATAAAAAGATGCTCCACTTTGTATGTTGTCAGGGAAATGCAAATCAAAAAAATTAGACACTACTACATACCTACTGGAATGGCCCAAAGCCAGCAGAGTGGCAACACCAAACGCTGGTGAGGATGTGGAGCAATAGGGACTCTCATTCATTGCTGGCGGGAACGCTAAGTGGTGCAGCCACTTTGGAACACAGTTCGGCAGTTTCTAACAGAGTTGAGCATACTCTTACCATATGATTCAGCAGTGGTGCTCCTTGGTTTTTACCCAAAGAAGCTGAAAACTTATTTCTACTCAAAAACCTACACATGGTTGGTTATAGCAACTTTATTCATAAATGCCCCAAACTGGAAGCAACCAAGATATCCTTCAGGAGATGAACAGATAAATCAGTTGTGGTACATCCTGACAATGGAATATTACTGAGCGTTAAAAAGAAATGAGCTATCAAGACATGAAAAGACATGGAGGAACCTTAAATACATATTATCAAGTGGAAACAGCCAATCTGAAGGTTACATACTCTCTGATTCCCACTGAATGACATTCTCGGGAAGGCAGAGCTGCGGGAGAGTAAGAAGACGAGAGGGTGCCGGGGGCGCGGGCAGGAGGATGGGGTGGGAGGGACAGGTGGTAGACAGAAGATTTTTAGGTCAGTGAGAGTGTTCTGGATGACACTGCAACGGTGGACACATAACATTATACATTTGCCCAAGCCCACAGACTATACACAGCACAAGTGAACCGTAATATAAACTATAAACTTTGGGTGATTATGATGCATTAATGTAGGTTCATCGAGTGTAACAAATATATCCCTCTGGTGGGGGATTTTGATACAGGGGAGGCTGTGTGTGTGTGTTGGAGAGTGGTAAGGGGTGTAAGGGAAGTCTCTGTATTTTCCAGTCAATTTTGCTGTGAACCTAAAACTGCTGTAAAAAGAATAAGGTCTTAATTAAAAAAATAATAAAGTAAAAGAAGTTTCTAATTTCAGAAACTCTTAGGCAAATGGGAGAGAGAGATTACATAGGAAAAAAGACCTAAAGGAATTCTATTTTGGACGACAAGGCAGGCTCGCTGCCTGGGCTGACCTTCCCACTGAAGACTGACGATATTGGGGAAATATTCTTTAAAACTTTGAAGGCATTCATGAACTAACAAGAGAACAAGGAATCCTCAGGCCAGAGACTGAGCAAACACAGATTCTTGGAGAGTAAAGGGAATACTGGGATGATGGAGCTTGGGGAAAGGGGCTTTGCCGGACCCGAGCTTTGATCTTCTGGGCCTCCAGGGCCAGGTGGCGCACGGAGGCAGGACAGAGGCAAGGCTCCGGTCTGCCCAAGTGGGAGAGTCTAGCGGAGAAGCCAAAAGGCTGGCTCCTCCCTCGTTAGTTTGGGGGAACTAACGGTAAACTGGGAACAGCACATCTGTACCCCTGCACTGAAGGAGTCCTCCCCGAGGACTACACAGAAAATCTGCTGCCTCAGACCACTGTCATGATCAGAGGGAGGAAAAAATTGGACCCATGAGCTAGTTCTCAAGGGGCTCTGCCTGGAATTTGAAAAACCTTGAGCTGAGATTTTAAAGTGATCCCTATAGAAGCAAATGCCAGTTCTCTCTGGAGGAACCTGCCTTCATTAGACTTCCAACAATTCCCACAAATAAAATGCCAAGGAAAATGAGCAGCTCGCAGTGAGAAATAACTAAACACAGAAAAAAACTACATAGCATGAACAAAATTTAACAAAAACAACAGATGCCAGAAACAGATCACTTAAGGGCTTTAGATAACAGAAATGTAAAAAATAATATATGAAGCCACTATGTGTAGTATGTCTAAATAAATAAGAGACCATTCAAAAATACATGCAGGGCACAAGACATTATAAGGAATGCAGCCCTGGTTGGTATGGCTCAGTGGATTGAGCACTGGACTGCAAACTAAAAAGGTCACAGGTTCGATTCCCAGTCAGGGCACATGCCTGGGTTTGGGGTGGGGTCCCCAGTTGGGATGTGTGAAAAGCAACTGATTGATATATCTCTTGCACATCCACGTTTCTTTCCCTCTCTCTCTCCCTCCCTTCCCCTCTCTCTAAAAATAAATAAATAAAATCTTTAAAAGAGAGAAAAAGGAATGCCACTCAGATTAGAGCCAGCTGAGGAGGTAACAAGTAAAGCCAGATCTAATAACATTAACACAGAATGAAGCAGAGACAAAGAGGTAGAAAAAAAATGAAACAGCACTTTAAAGTGAGAGGGGGGATAATGTGAGAAAGTCTAACACACTTCTAACCAAAGCGTCAGAGGGAAAGACAGACTGGAGGCGCGGAGACCGTATTTGAAAAAACAGTGAGAACTTTTCATAGCTAATGAAGGATATTAACCCACAGGTCTAAAGAGTCCAAAGAATTCCACCTAGACACGCACTGAGACCTTTAAAGTGTCCAGATACAAAAACACAGATCAGCTTCAAAGGGGTACTGGTGAGTCTGACTACAGACTACATTGAAATGAAAGCTGAAAGTCAGTGGAAGCATAGCATGAATAGTATCTTCCACGTGATGACAGAAAATAACTGTCATAACCAAGATTCTAAATGCAGAGAAAATATGTTCCATGAATGAGGGTGAAATAAAGACATTCTCAAACAACTAAAAATAGCCGGTGGCCACCAATAAACTTCTTCACTAAAGGAAGTTCTAAAGGAAATTGTTCAGGCAGAGAGAAAGTTATCTCAGATGGAAGATATGAGATGTAAGAAGAAATGAAAAATACAGAATAAAACAATTAAGATAAAATATTGGGTTGGCCAAAAAGTTCATTTAGTTTTTTCTGTACAATGGCTCTAGTAGTGCTATCATTGTCTTGAATTTCATTCAAAACAATTTTGATAGGTTGTATTGTGACAGCTGTCGTATCAGCGTGCACTAAAAAAAGAAACTTATCAAAAATGGTGAATTTTTGTGCAGCCACTTTAATATTAAATATGCAACATTTTGGGCATATAATTCCAAGAAAAATAAAAATACAACTGAAACGTAAGAAAAGATGTAAGCTGTGTACAGAGATGGTGCTGTGATTGATTGAACGTGTCAAAAGTAGTTTCCAAAGTTTCTTGGTACTATTATTTTGGCCAAATAACTCTTTGCTGTGGGGCTGTCTGATGCTTTGGAAGGTGTTCAGTCGCACCCCTGGCCTCTACCCACTAGAAGCCGATAGTGGGAGATGGCCGACATGCTCAAAATATCCAAATCAACCAAATTATTGGTGAAAATAAAAACTGTGTTTTTTATTTTACGGAAAACCATATAGACTTTTTGGCCAACCTAATATCTTATAGGATTTAAAAAGAAAAAAGAACCAAGAGTACACTACACGGTAGTGACACGTAAGCTGAGAAGGAGCGGAGTTAGAATGTTCTTCGGTCACCATGCCATACAGGAGACTGACAAAGACACAAACTTTAGATCTTGATAAGCTAAACATGCATTTTGTCATTATTAGATAGCATACCAAAAAATAAAATACAAGAGCAGAGATTGTTTTACTCTCCCACTGGCAACTAGAGAAAAATTGAATGAGAAAAAATAATCCAACAGAAGACACGGTGAGAGAAACAGAAACGGGTGGGAAAAGGGCACAAGTAAGATGGAGACGTAAATCTGAACACATCATGCATTCGAGTAAATGTAGGTGGAGCACATGCACAGCAGAAAGACAAAGACCGCCGTCTTTACCAAATCAACGACAAAATCCAACTAATTGCTATTTACAAGTGATATTTTTGGGACATATGAATGTAGAAAAGTCAAAAATAAAAGGATGGAAAAAGACACACCAGGCAAATGCTAACAAAAAGGAGAGAGACCTAAGCTCTACGTAGTGTTCAGGGATACAACAGAGAGCTCTCCAGTACCCAGTGGGGAGGTCTGGGGACAACTCACAGCCTTGTTCCGATGAACCGACCTTGTGACTAGGCAAAGCCGCTTCCCTCTCCGGGCCTGTAGCCCCTCGTCTGTAATGGGCAGACAGGACCACACAGCTGCTAACATGTTGTGAGTGCACAGATGCGGGTGAGAGCTTGAAGGAAAGGGCTCAAGTTGCAGTCCCCCACTGCAAGAGGAGGTGAGGGCCAAGGGACACACTGAAATCAACTTGCAGATTCCTTCAAAATGCACATCACCTCCCACCCGTACACATACTCATTGGGTATCAGAATCTAGAGGCATCCTGATGCGTGCATAAGAACACTCTTTCCAATCGATTCTGATGTTGTCACCTTCCTCCTCCCTCGGCCCAGGGCACTGAGAATCCCGACACTGAAAAGAAAAAGCCCCAGCACTGAGAAGTGGGAATGCTAGTTCTCAGTGTGCGGTGACCCCAACAGGACCAGTTTAAAAAGGAGGTGGGAACTGCGGCAGTGTCACTGCCGAGGGAATCCCAGTGCCTGGAGGACGTTGTGACACAGGGTTCCATTGGCAGAAGCAGCTCCCAGGCCCTAGAACTTCTCTACAGCTTCCAGGGACCCCCGGTAAGACCGCAGGTATCATGGTACTATTTGGGGGCACCCTTGAACCCTCCCTAATGCTGAGAGAAATCCTAAACAAGTTGGAAGAGATGAATCTGTTCCCTTCCCTAGTCGGTGTTCTGTGGCCTCCGGGGAAGACAAAGGCAGCCCGAGCAGCCCCTGCACAAATCTCCAAACTCACCCACATCCTGCTCATGTCACTCAGTTCGTTTTTGTATCTCAGAGAGTCCTTTAGGACCTGGGGAGGAAAGAGAGGAGCCTATGAGAAGAGAGGACACAGGTGACGGCACAGGATGGGTCTCAGGTGGGCTGGAGAGGCTGCTCAGAGAGATGACCCCACCTTTAACCAGCAACCAAAAGGCCAGGGGAAAGGGGCAGCTGCCCGCTCAGTGCGGGAGTGGACAGCGGCCTCTGTGGCCCAGGCCATCACATGCTCCCCATGTGGGCCCCTGGCCCTCTGGCCACCCCCTGTAGCCCCAGGAACTCACGTTCGCATGTCCATCTCGCAGGAGTTTGTGGAACACGTGGCAGAACTTCCAGCAGAGCACGGCATTGCTGGACAGGGGCAGCCGGTTGACAACAGACCAAAAGGTCTGCGCCCCCTTCTCATGGTGGGTGCCCAGTATGCATGGTGAGGGAGGGTCAGGGAAAACAAAGGCACCGGCCCTGCCTCGGGCAACCAGCCAGTCAAGCCTGCAACAGGCTTCTGCGAAGGGTTGTGTAATTGTTTGGGGCAGTGGCCCTACCTAGGAGGGGACACTGCTTATAACTAAGACGCCACAGATCTGTACATTTATCGGGCAATTTTTTTGACAGATGGCAATGAACTGACTCATCCCAATCAAGTACATTTTGTTAGATCATTTCCCCAGAGATGGAAATATCTCTTGGGAGGGATGTCTCTTGGGAAGGGGTGCCGGTGCACCTTTCGAGGGCAGAGAATGTGGTCAGTAGCACCCGACTCCTGTCCACGGGGCACTCTGCTCTTTCGCTGAATGCAGCAGGCTTTGTGTACAATGCCTTTTCCCTAAACTCAAAATGACTCTGATACCCCGACTCTTCGGTAAACCTTCCTGGCCTCATCCAAGGGTGCTTTCGTCTCCTAACAATCTGAAATCCCTGTATGTGGAATCCTGGGGCCACTTCCTCCCCAAATTCGACTCCGAATGGCACCCACTGCCCAGGGACCGCCCGCCACAGTGTGTGTGTCATAACTGCCCACCTGGCCCCACGTGCCTCTGAGTCAGCGCTCCAGACCTCTGCGAACAGTGAACCTCTTTGGGGTGAGCAGAGGGCGCCCACATTTTTGTTGTCACTGTCTGTTTAAACAGCCTCACACACCCAGGAACCGGGCATCATCCAAAGCAGCTCTTTGCTTCCAAGGTTAGATTCTTTATCGAGGCTCACGTGCCATTTAGGGCAGAAAGACGTGCCTCAGGCCACAAACTGTGTGACTCACCCAGACACACGTTGTTTTTCTTCTGAGCTAGAAGATACCATAAAGTTGCTTCCCTAGCCTGAAATCTGCATTTTGAGAGCGGTGGGCTTGAACATAGACTTTTGGATCTGGGAGCTGAAATCAGCTTTTGGTCTTGCGTTTCTGAAATAGCTTATGTTTTCACCTAAAACACAGCCCCTTGGACTAGAAAAGAGCCAAGAGGAGAGATGGTGGCACCCTCCCCTCTCTTGCGATGACCTCTCTCACGCTGACTGGAGTTCCTCTCCCCGAGGGCAGTGTGCCGGAACAGAGGCCGGAGCAGGTGTGCCGCTAGTTCTGACTTCGAGAGAGGCAAGAAGACTTTTCCGTCCTTCTTTGACTGTATAAGCCTTTTAATGTCCCTATTATGTGCCAGGCACTGTAAAAGGCACTCAGGGGTATAAAGAAAAATAAGACTCAGTCCCCAGCCTCTAGAAGTGGTGGGGGCTAGGGGGACAACCTGTTCACCAGTTAGGTGCCTGGGATAAACGAATGTCTGACAGTATTTCTAAAGTCAAAGGCATTAGGGTGACTGACGCTCTTTAAAAGAATAGAGAAAGAATGAATTGTGATAATCATTAACTGGTCTTTACAACTCTACCGTAAGGAGTTGATCTTTTCAGCATTTATCTACCACTTAAAAATTGAGAATCAGCCCTGGCTGATGTAGCTCAGTGGATTGAGAACCAAAGGGTCACAGGTTCAATTCCAGTCAGGGCACATGCCTGGGTTGCGGGCCAGGTCCCTAGTAGGGGGCATGTGAGAGGCAACCACACATTGATGTTTCTCTCCCTCTCTTTCTCCCTCACCCTCTCTCTAAAAGATAAATAAATAAAATCATAAAAGAAAAGAGAGAGGCACAGAATGTTAAGAGCTGGAACATAAGACCTTTGAAATCTTCTTCAACCAACCCTCTCATCTGACAGACAAGGGAACTAAGTCCAGAGGGAGCCAGAGAGCTCCAGAGGCGGGATCCTGGACCCTTCCTCCAGTACCCCTTCTTCGCCCCAGGTGGCCCCCTGGTCCTCTCTGTGCCAGTGCCCCATCTGGAGGAGCACACTGGCCTATGACAACTGTCTCTCTCTTACTTCATATCTTGTGTCAGACTGATCACAAATCCTTAGCAGGTAATGGCAAGGATTAGGACTAGGTAATTCTGAGAAAAATCAAGTGGGTTTTCCTTGGTTTGGCTTTCTTGATGCAGTAAAGCAAAGGGACTATGTCTCCCTGGGAATAAAGGGGCCAGGTCGAGCTGGCCCACCGTCGGGCAGGCTTCTGGGGTACCAGGGAGCGACTCTGCAGCCCCCATCCCGCGGCAAAGCTCTGATTCCACACGAAGCATCTTCCCACTGAAGACAAGCTGTTTTCCCTCCTCTGAAGCGCAGTGCATGCTGTGAGCAACCCTTCCTGCGGGCCTGCCCGTTCTGGACATGTAACCTAGGGGGTTTCCTCCAGGGGCTGAGGTGGGTTGGCGTCAACACACACTGTTCAGGACCGACTGGCTGTGGTGCGGCTGCCAGGACGAGCCCAGGCAAGAAGGAGCTGCCCATCCCAGGCGGAAGCCCAGCCTCTACTCGCCCTGACGGGTGTCCTGCCCCACCCCGGGCACACACACAGATCAAGGCTCAACCCCACTGGCAGCCTCTCCTTTGACTTTGGGGGATTCCGCCCTCCAGCTCCTGGACTCTGTACCTCAGGGGCAGATCCCCAGGGATCCCCCAGCCACAGTGCTGCCTGCACTTCTCTCCAAAGCCACAGACCCATGACAGTGCTCATCTGGGGCACTGCCAACTCAGCGCTGAAAACCTCCGAGTGACTGGTTCCCTAAACCTCCTTGAGGCCCCTGTCTTCTCCCCTTCTGGGTTAGGGTGAACTCTGTGTTGGCGTAAGGCCAACCACGGAAGCTGAGACGTTTGTTTTGCTTCTGTGCTCAGAAAAGATTATCATGTCCCCAAAGGGGTGGCCAGGGTGGCCCTACAGGCAACGTGTGGGACTTGGAGTGACTTTACGGCACAGGTGGAAACCTCTCTGGCAGCCCCAGCTGGGTGGCTCCATGGGTTGCAGCATCAGCCTGTACACCAAAAAGAGACTGCAGGTTCGATTCCCAGTTGGGGAGTGTACAGGAGGCAACCGATTAATGTTTCTCTCCTTCTCTCTTCCTAAAATCAATAAACATATCCTCCAGTGAGGATTTTTTTAAAAAGAAAAGAAAGAAGAAAATCCCTCTGACGTCCTGAGGAAGCATCCCCAAAGAAAGGACTTGGCAGCCCGGAGAGCTGAAGTCCTAGGAGGGGAGTGGGATCTCTGTAAGCTCGAAGGACTGGGCTAGACGGCCACACTGGCGCCTTCCGCCCTGATGGGCCTTGGTCTCTGGGGCCAGCTGCTGCCAACGGACACTGCTCAACCCTGCGGGGGCCTGGCCTGCGTGGGGGTTCCCCTTCCTGCAGCTGAGCAAGGACACTTCACCCTGACCTCAGTCCCCACAATTTGACCCCCCTCAGGGTTGGTCTTCAAGCAACATCCAAAAGGATATTTCTGGCGTGTTTTTCCTTTACAGCCACTTCCTGCGTATTAATGGCCTTATTGATGCTGACAGTCTGAAAAACAAGAGGGAGGGGAAGGGAAAGGGAGGATGAGATGAATAAGCTTCAGAGAGTGGCAGAGACCCTCCCAGAGGCCCCACCCCTTTCTCCCCCTCCAGTAACTCCTCTCCCCCTCTCCGCAGACCCTTCTGCCCCACTGTCCCAGGGCTTGGCCCCCAGCGGTGGGGGCAGGGGGGGGCAGAGGTGGGCAGTGCTCCCAGGCCAGCTGGCCCAGACTGTCCTAAGGCAGTGGGCTGTGCTGCCTGGCATTGGCTGTGCCCAGCTGCTGCGCCCGCCTGCCACTCTTCACTTGGCACAACAACATGGCAATTAAAGCCCGCACAAAGGGATGCTTTTTCATCCCCCAGGGAAACATTATTTCTCTGGGAGGAGGAGGAAGCAGCGCTGAGATCAGGGAGTGACTGTGGCCCAAAGACCATCCAGCCACCCCTCACCACCAGAGCCTTCCCCCGAGTCTCCTTCCCTCGCTGGCCTGGGCCACTCTGGTCTTGTTTCCCCACTCTCCGGCACTTTGCAGCACCTAACCAAATCCCCTTTTATTCCCTTACTTACATCGAAGGACATTAAAAATATGTACTCCTTTCCTGTTATTTTAAAAAGCAGCTCTTTTTAATTTAGCAAAGCACATATACATATGAATAGAACTACAGAAGCACACACAGGATCATATCACACAGGCTGTTTTTATAAGTATAGCTTTCTCCTGTTTGTGTTCTCCTCTGCTTCCCTTCCACAGACATCCCTGTACCCCAACCCACGTCAATAACCTGTTGTGCACCCCCAACACACTCACCCCCACACACTGAAGGGGTTAATTTTGCCCCCTACAAATGGTTCTACAAAAACCAAACTGCCACATACAGACTTTTTTCACTGTGTTTTTCTCGCTTGAAAAGATCTCATGAAAAATTCACCAAGTGGAATGGCAAAACTCTAGTTCATTCTTTAAAAAGACAACATCATATTCCATGGTGTGGGTGGATGTGGTTTATACAAGCTTTCCCATGTTGGACAGCAATTTATTTTCAGTTTTTTTAATCACTGTAAACTATTTTAGTAAACATCCTTGTATATATATACTTATTAATTGATGTTTTTATTTCCAAGGGATAGAGTTCTAGGAGTGAGATTACTAGGTCAATTTTTTTTTAAAACTTTTCATTATGGAAAAGTCCAAACACAGATAAGTATGAAGACTAGCATAATAGGCCCTCATATCATAAGGCCCCAGAACCAACCATCACAAACCTTTAGCCAAACATGCTTCTTTATGGATGAGGGGCTGTGAAGATTTTGTGTCAATATTTTAGGGGCTGCAGGTTCAACTCTGCTGCTGTAGCGCAAAAGCAGCCTCAGTGATACTAAAGAAAATGTAACTGAATGAGTGCGGCTGTGTTCCAATAAAACTTCATCTAAAACCCAGGTGGTGGTCCGGATTTGGCTGTGCCTGTAGTGTGCTGACCCTTGCTTTAAACCATCAGCCATGGACACCCTTGACCCCCCTAGATTATCTTAAGTAAATTCCCAGGTGTTATGCCATTTTCACAGTATATATTCAGTATGACTCTCTAAGGAAAAAGGACTCTTTAAAAATATTACAAATCACACTGAAAATTGTAAGGACAATTCCTTAATGACACCAAATGCTTGTTGCTCACATTTCCCTATTGTATCAAAACAACAAAGCTTTCTTGCAGTCACTCTAATTAGGATGCAAACAAGGGTGCCATCTTGCTTTCTAAAAAGGCTCTAACAGTTCATCTTTCCACTGACAATGTACGAAAGCACCCCCACCAACAACAGCGGTTATCGTCTCTTACCGTTTCGTTGCTCTCATGGGCGTATGACAGTGATCACTACTTTCATTTGTATTTCCTGCTCTTATATGTTATGATTGTTGACTGCCTTACATAGTTAAGTATGTCCATCTTATCTTTTATACCTTCTCTGTTTATTTAAGGTTTCTTCTACCCCTTATATTTTCTTCTAAGTGTTTTATTGTTTGCTTTTTCATATTTGAGTCTTTACCTGGAAAAAATACATACATACATACATATGTACATGTACTTATGATGAGGTCTGTCCAGAAAAAGTCCAGCCATTATTAATATGAGAACAATTTGCACAACATTGATGTAACCTGGCAGCCAAGGAGAGTGGACTGGAGTGTGCATGCGTGAGCAGTGAAGACCTCACTGTACTAGCCAGTGGGGGCAGTAGATGCTGCTGAGTGAGCATAGCTACTCTGTGGCCAGTATATTCAAAATGACTGAGTGAGTGAGTAGAGCAATGAATCTGCATCATATTTTGTGTTAAGCTTGAACATTCCTCCACAGAAACTATTCAGATGATTCAGAAGGCTGCAGCTACGTGCAACTGATGATTGGCAGCTTCATCATGACAATGTGCCTGCTTATGCATCACATCTCAAGCAGAGGTTTTGGTGAAACATCAAATTACTCAGGTGACTCAGCCCCCCAACAGCCCAGAATTAGCATCCTCTGACTTCTGGCTTTTCCCAAAACTAAAATCACCTTTGAAAGGGAAGAGATTTCAGATTGTCGATGAGATTCAGGAAAATATGATAGGGCACCTGATGGTGATTGCAAGAACTGTGTGAGGTCCCAAGATGCCTACTTCAAAGGGGACTGAGGTGTCATTGTCCTATGTACAGTGTTTTTTGTATCTGGTATCTTCTTCAGTAAATGTCTCTATCTTTCATATTACATGACTGGATACCTTCTGGACAGACCTCATATGTGTGTGTGTATATATAGTATAAAATAAGTTATTTCTAGGCTTTACTGAGATATGTTTTTATATCTGGTTTATACAATGTTTGGATGTGTTAAGCCCACTTTTCCACGTTTTTTTCTCCCTACCATATTCAACTATTTAACAGCACAAGCTCTGTTGTGGGTTGAATTGTGTCTCCGCCCCCAAAAAGATATGTTCGAGTCCAAATCTCCCAGTGTCTATGAATGTGACCTCATTTGGAAACAGGGCTTCTGCAGGTGTAACTGGTTAAGATGAGGTCATACTGGGTCAGGGTGGGCCCTAAATCCAATATGATTGATTTATCATAAGAAGAATATGTGAATACAAAATAATGTTGAATGCAAACTTTTATTGTAAAGTGAAATAATAATTTTGAAAAAAGCCACGAGAAGATGGAGGCAGAGGCTTGAGTGATATGTTTACAAGCAGAGGAACACCAAGGAGGACCGCAACCACCAGGAGCTAGGAGAGGCACAGAAGGATGCTTTCCGGAGCTTTTGGAGGGGGCGTGGCCTTGTTTTCACTGAATTTGGACTTCTAGCCTCCTAACTGTGAGAACAAATTTTTGTTTTTTTAACTTTTTAAAAATATATGTTATTGATTATGCTATTACAGTTGTCCCATTTCCTCCCCTTCACTCCCCTCCACCCTGCACACCCCCTCTCACCCACATTCCCCCCCTTTAGTTCATGCCCATGTGTCATAAGTTCTTTGGCCTCTACATTTCCCATACTATTCTTGCCCTCCCCCTATTTTCTACCTACCATCTATGCTACTTATTCTCCACACCTTTTCCCCCTCTCTCTTCCTCCCACTCCCCTGTTGCTAACCCTCCATGTGATCTCCATTTCTGTGGTTCTGTTCCTGTTATAGTTGTTTGCTTAGTTTGTTTTTGTCTTTGTTTTAGGTGTGGTTGTTAATTATTGTGAGTTTGTTGTCATTTTACTATTCGTATTTCTTATCTTCTTTTTCTTAGATAAGTCCCTTCAACATTTCATATAATAAGGGCTTGGTGATGATGAACTCCTTTAACTTGACCTTATCTGAGAAGCACTTTATCTGTCCTTCCATTCTAAATGAAGCTTTGCTGGATAAACAACCCTGGATGCAGGTCCCTGCCCTTCATGACTTGGAATACTTCTTTCCAGCCCGTTCTTGCCTGTAAGGTCTCTTTTGAGAAATCAGCTGACAGTCTGATGGGAACTCCTTTGTAGGTAACTCTCTCCTTTTGTCTTGCTGCTTTTAAGATTCTCTCCTCATCTTTAATCTTGGCTAATGTAATTATGGTGTGCCTTAGTGTGTTCCTCCTTGGGTCCAACTTCTTTGGGACTCTGAGCTTCCTGGACTTCCTGGAAGTCTATTTCCTTTGCCAGTATGGGGAAGTTCTCCTTTATTATTTGTTCAAATAATGTTTCCACTTGTTGCTCTTCCTCTTCCCCTTCTGGTACCCCTATAATTCAGATGTTGGAACATTTAAAGATGTCCTGGAGGTTCCTAAGCCTCTCCTCATTTTTCTGAATTCTTATTTCTTCCTTCTTTTCTGATTGGATGTTTCTTTCTTCCTTCCGGTCCACTCCATTGATTTGAGTGCCAGTTTCCTTTCCATCACTATTGGTTCCCTGTACATTTTCCTTTATTTCACTTAGTGCAGCCTTCATTTTTCCATCTAATTTGGGACCCAATTCAACTAGTTCTGTGAGCATCCTGATTACTAGTGTTTTGAACTGTGCATGACATGCTGACTAATCTCTTCATCACTTAGTTGTATTTTTTCTGGAGCTTTGATCTATTCTTTCATTTGGGCCATTTTTTTTGTCTCGACACACCTGTTAGTAGTGAGGGGCGGAGTCTTAGGTGTTCACCAGGGCGGGGCAACCCATGGTGCTGTGTTGGGGAGGGGTCTGGAAGGCAACAATGGCGCTTGCTCCACTCTCTGCTGACTTTCAGTCACTTCCCGCAATTCCCCCAAGCAAACTGGGCCCTTCTGGTGCTGGTTCCCATGTGGGTGGGCTTGTGTACGTTCTAGGACCCTGTGGGTTTCTCCAGTGGACTCTCCTGTGAGGCTGGGAGTCTCTCCCGGTACCTCAATTCCCACAGGTGTTTTCAATTGGTGTTTCGAGGCTTTATTTCCCCGCGCTGGGACCCTGGGTTGGGCCGTCAGACTCACTCCCCAGTTTTGCCTGGTTTATCTGCATGTGAATATGTGACCACCGGTCCAACAGCCGCCTTGCGCGCTGTGCCCCTCCACAATCTGCCACCTTGCTGCATCTGCCCACTGTTGTTCCGTGTGCCCGGGGTTCCGCCAGCCACAGCTTTGCTGCGACCCCTCTCCGCCCGGCAGCCTGACTCCGCCCTTCCTACCAGTCTGGATGAAGGTGTCTACTTTAACTCCTTGGTTGTCGGACTTCCGTACAGTTCAATTTTGTCAGTCCTGGTTGTTTTTTGTTTTTAAATTGTTGTTGTCCTTATTTTGGTTGTGCGAGGAGGCAGAGTGCATCTACCTACACCTCCATCTTGGCCGGAACTCAAATTTTTGTTGTTTTAAACCACCCAATTTGTGGTGACTTGTTATGGCAGCCCCGGGAGACTAATACGGCATCCTTTTCCCATGAGACTGGGTCCTCCTGAGGACGAGGAGAGTGCGGATGCTTCCTTCCCTCTTCCCTCCAGTACACAACATGGGGCTCTGCTGAGAAGGAATCTTATATGAGAGATGCCACAGGAGAGAAGTAAATTGTTTATTCCCCAGACATCTCTCAGTGAAGTAGTCCATGTATGCTATGGAGGCTGAGAGCTTCCAGCTTCCTCTCAACAAATCCTTCCTTGGGCCCTGTCTCTCAGCGTCTGCTTCCAGGCCCATCCCAGGCCGTTCGCTTTCCTTCAGATTTCCTCGGGTACTTACGGCAGTTCAAATCATGTTTCTCCTGGCTGCAGACGCAGCTCTAGGCAAAGTCACCACCTCTGCTGAGCCCTTAAAGGTTGCCTGCATTCCATAAGAAAGTATAAGGGACATGAACATGTAAAATGACAAGAGACCCAAATCTACTCCGGTGCTGAACTAGATGATGTGGTCAAGTTCTAGTGGGGCTGGTAGAGACACTAGTACAGGCAGAGAGGAAGAAGAGAAAACCCATGTTGGTAGAATATTCTAGAAATGTGGTCAGAGCCTTGAGGGAGGACCTGTGATGGGTGGAATTTACATTTATTCCACAAATATTTGTTTATATTAATCAACCCAAGTGCTCAAGCTTGTGGTCATTTTGGCCTTGCTTGCAAAAAAAAAAAATCCTGAAAATTTCTTTAAGCAATAGGACACCCTGACTTTGTATCTATAGACTGTGTGTGTGTGTGTGTGTGTGGCTGTAAACTGGAAATGTTCTGTGCTCTAAATGTTTAAGGAGGGAGAATCCCCTTGAAATGGTGAAGCTGCTCAGGAAAGACTTCTCAGGGGAAGAAAAGAGCAACTTGTCTTGGGTGCCATTCCCTGCAATGTACCTACTTCTTTTATTTGTGTTGCGTGCAAACTAAGGGGCACTTAGGAGCACACAGAGAGGCTAAGCTGCTTGCCCAAGGTCATACCATTCACTTCCAACTTGGCCAACTGGATCTGCAAGCAAAGCCCTGAACCATGGAAGGGCTTGCAGGCGCTGGGGATAGGTCAGGCACAGGGAGGACAGGCTCCCAGCGGAGGAAGCACAACAAGGAAAGGTAGAACGGAAAGGCCTGGGGCAGGCAGGCAGGTTTGGCTGAAGGGTGGCATCTATACAAGGGAGGAAGGAGGATGAAGCCAGAAGGGGCAATGATGCTGGGTGTGGAAAGCCAGTGGGCCTGGTGGGCAGGAAAAGACAGAAGCTGCTGGAGGAAGACTGACCAGCAGCAGTGTGAGAGCTGGGGCAAAGGAGGACGGGGCCAGGAGGGAGTTGAGGGAGAAAGCTGTTAATAGCAGACATGTGAAAAAGTAAAGGCTTCAACCAAAATGACAGAAGTGAAAATGTTAAGAACCCTGTAGAAGGTAGGAGCTCCCATTCACAGTGGATGCAGCAGAAGGGCGCATCCAAGGTCCTGCAGAGGTTTTAAACCTACACAAGTGGGTTCTAGAATAGAAATGGGGCACGGAGACATCGTAAGCAAAGGACAATGAGGCTGGGAGGACCTGGGGTGAGAAATGGTCATTTTAAAAAGAATGAGGAACTGAACCAGCAGTAGCAGCGGTTGTAACCATCAAGGTAACGGCAGCTGATGAGTGCTTGCTACCAGGCTCTGTGCTAATTAAACATTTTGTATGAATTATCTCATTAAGGCCTTACAACTCTACATTCTATGAGGAGGCGAGCATTACTACTAATCAGCTCCATTTTACAAATACAGAAACCAAGGCTTAGAAAGGCGAACAAACTGCCCGAGGCCACTCCACCAGCCAGTGTGGAGCTGGGACTGAGACCGGCAGTGCGGGCCTATGACTCGGCACGGGTCACGTCCCCACACTAGACACAGCCCTCCACTCCACACAAACAGAACCAGAACCTGAACAGTTCCCCCGGGCTGGAAAATGGGTTAAACTTCACAAGACGCAATGCAGTAGGTACAAAGGAAATCTCCTACATTTAGGTCTAAACTCAGTGGCACAGGGTAAAGAAGCCTCAAAGCAGCGCTTGTGAAAACAGTTTAGGTCTTTTATTTGGCTGCTAACCTGATATAAGCCACATTTTGATATGGCTGATCAAAATGCAAGTCTGAGATCTTATGAATTAAAAGGAGTATAGTGTTCAGAAGGCAGGGGTGGGGAGAGTTCCAATGCACTGTGCAGATCAATTCCCAAGTAAAAACTCTATTTCGTTTTAGGCTCCTTAAAGGGAAACTGACAAAGGAGACCACTTGGAAAAGAAAGTGACCTAGGCTGGGATGCATGCAGGACCTGAAGAAAACTTAGAGGAGTATCAGTCTTCTGAAAGGCGGTCATGTGGGAAAGGATTAACTCCAGAGGATCAAACCTCAACCAATTAGTACAACTACAGGCGGGCCATTTCTGGATAAACTTAAAGGTGCCCACGAAAGACTTCCCCGTTGTTAGAAGCATATAGGCCACAGGGGTCAAACACAAGGCCCGCGGGCCAAATACGGCCCTCCACCTTGTCTTATCCTGCCCGGCACCTTCACCGAGCTCTCACTTAGCTGTTAAGGAGTAGTTACATTTATACAGTCCTAAAATTACATTCGGCCCTTTGAAGGCAACCTTGAGGCTGATGTGTCCCCTGGTGAAAATGAGTTTGACACCCCTGATTATAGGCAGAAGTGAGGCAACCTCTCCTCAGGGTTATTGTGGAAAAGACGGATTGGCTCAGGCTGGATCAGATGACTTCTAGGTTCTTTCCCATGTTTAGACTCTGTAAAGGCCCTCAGGCGATGGAGGGCTTTGGATATCGGCAAGAAATTGTGACCTCATGGATACTAGGGAGCCACAGAAGGCTCTTGGTGGGGGGGGGGGTGGTGTCTTAATACAAATACCCTTCATCCTCCCAAGTTTGAGGAGTTGCTGTTTCAGTGCCCTGATGAAAGAAGGAACAACTTCCGTGTAGACATCTAGAGTCACAGTCCCCAGTACGAGTTCAGGACACTAACAAAACCTAGCACTGGTTTATGCAACAAAGTTTCCTCCCAAACCAACAGCTACAAGTCATTGGCAAGTCCTGCCTGCCCTTGTCAGGTCTGCCCCAGACCCCTTTCTTGCATGTCTGGCAGGCTCACAGGAACACCCACTTACTGAAGCCAATGTGCCCGAAGTTCTCCAACCAACACCTCCCCGAGCAGAGCCCCCAGGAGGCAGCGTCCAGCCTGCGACGGCAGGCCCACTGCCCGGTTTCTGCGGCAAGGCTTTCTGGGCTCAGGGACAGGGCTGAGCCTCAGCATTCTGGGCTCATAGGGGCAAGCTGTGGGTCCTCCAGGGCCCTCGGAATGCCAGGCACAGGGACGTTTCCAGGCAGAAGTTCCGGGGTACGGCGAGTTTCCTCTCCTTATGCAATACTCAGTGCCTGGGATTCCGCCCTGTGGGACAGGCTCTTCCACGCCCTCCTTCATTCCAAATCCCTGCCCATCTTCCCAGCGCAGACCAGATGTTACCTTCCTTTGGACTTGCCAGGCTACTCTGGCCAGTAACCGTTGTTTCTTCTTTTTTCTTGAATTCCTATTTCTCTTCATGAGTTTGACACTTAGTATGTTACATTGTCTTACCTCAGAGCAAAGTCCTGAGGGCAAGGACACTGCCTTCTTCCCTTGAGGGCCCACAGTTGCTAAGGCAGGGCATAGAGTCTTAATAAATCATTCAAGACTGCTTGCTTCCCCCCACCCTCTGTAGAGTACCAGGTACATGATTCATGGTCTCTTGAGGAAATCTGCTTCCTCTCCCTTCCCTCCCAGACTCCCTCTGAAGAAAATAATTGGGTTCTGGACTGGGCAATGCCTGGGGGCCCTGCCAGAGCAGAGGGTGGGAAGTTCAGGGCTCAATCTCTCACCTCCGGTCTAGGTTAGAGAACGTCCTCTGAGAATAGGCTGTTTTTCCAGATTTCCCTTGAGTCACACGGGACCCAAGACCACGCAGTGTCCCCCTGAAAGAGCAGCATTGTACACCACTTCCTGACCCAGCCGGCCCTTGTGTCCCAAGCTGGTTCCGGAGAGCCAATTATCAGCAGGCACCACAGGAAGGGTGGCTTTCTCCTAGTCTCCCCACACCCCGCCCCATCTCCATCCTCTGCTCCCTCAGCCAGGCTGCAGCCAACGAATACCCTAGGGCCTTCCTTGCTTCTGCGGGGAGCAGTGCCTGGGCCTGGCCTGTGGGGTCCAGCGCCTGGGCCTGGCCTGTGGGGTCCAGCTGGACACTGTCGGCTCACGCACACAGCTCTTGGCAGAGGCCCAGCACGTGGGCTGCCAGGGCCGAGCTGGCTCGGAAAGGCCCCTTGGGCAAAGGCTCCACGGCAGGGGCAGGAGCAGATGATGTGCCTGAGTGGGGGCGCTGGGTCCTGGGGCAAGGGATGGAGGGGCCCGTGGTCCAGACCAAGTCAAGGAACTCTGAGACCAGGCAGGGCAGAGGGGAAAGATGAAAGATAGAAGGAAGATGAGAGAAATGAAAAGACCAGGGGGAAAGGAGGCTTTTCTCAGCAAAGGCCTCAGTGGCTACCACCAACAGCCTCGACAATGATTGCCCACCGAGGGGGCCGAGTGCTGGCAGCCAGCATCACTAACCCTTACGGCGTCCCTCACCTGCTCAGGTTCGGAAGCTTGACGTAAACGGATTAAGGGAGAGGGTCCCATCAACGCCTGCAGTTTGGTCTCGGCTCTCCTCGTGCCACCCCAGCCTGCATTCCTGCAAAGGCTTCCAGAGGCCATGAGGCAGGCTCAGCCAACACAGGGCTGGAAGAATCTTTTTTCCCAAGTGCCTAATCCTGAGACACAGGGGAGAAAAGGACCCTCTGGGGAGTCAACTCTGGGGAGGAACAAGGATGGCAATGAGGGAGGGTGGGGTGAGATTCGGGAAGAGGCTAATTCGAAAGGCTGCTGTGGCATGTCACGGTAAATATGGGGACAGTTTAATTTCATGACTGGGACCCCAAACCTGGGTCAGGATGACAGAGTTCAGAAGCAAGTTGAGATTCATGAGCTTCAGGGGAAGGGACAAGCAAGGCACAAGACTGGGTGCCTACAGCACATTGTGAGACGCCTCTGGCCTTGCCTGTGCGACTTAGATGCTGGTGCCCGACAGCTAGTCTGTAATTCTCTTCATCAGAAATAATAATAACTGAACAGTCACAGTTGGTGTCAACGGGTTAGCGGCAGCAGCAGCAGAGCCTCTGCCTCCCACTGGCCACTGAACTCAGGCATTTGCTTCTGGTCCTCCCTGTGGCTCTAGAGGGCAGGGATCAACCCCCTATTCTCTGAGTCGAGTTGCCCGAAGTAGCAGAGGCAGTGGCAGGTGGAGCCAGGGTTCAAACCCAGGTCCCTGTCCTCACACTGGCTGCCTTCGGTAACTCCCAGCAGGCTGGCACACTAGCCAACGCCATCCACTCGTCTGCCTTGCTTCCTAACCCGTGACGCTGGGCCCCAGATCTCCATCTACTTATGTTCGCTCCTTAGGGATCTCAGCCAGGCCTTTGGTTTGAACGCTTAACTTCTGCCAGCACGCCCACCTGCCCACTTAATCCTCCCCCATTCTCCCTAGAAGCCATCCTTGACTGCGGCCTTTGCCTCAATGCTCCCATCCAACCCATCAGTAATGCTGTCCTTCCCATCCCCAAGCCCCCGTGCTTCTCCTCATCTCTGCCTCCACTCAAGCCCAAACCACTGTGTCCCCAGTGGGCCACTGAAACAGCCTCCCAAATGGACTGGCCCTCCGCCAGCTGCTCTCCACCCAGCAGTCAGAGTGATCTTTGTAAGCCACTCATGAGGTCACACCACCTGCTCCAAGCCCCCACCACATTCTCCTTCCTATTCATTATGCCCGACCACACGGGCTGCCTTTTTTCACTCTTTCTGTCTCTGACGCTCCTTATACCCTGAAGAGTCTTCCCCCCGTTCTTTGCTAGATTTTCCTCCTTCTTCAAGCTGTTCAAACACCGCCTCCTAGGCAACCTCTCTACTCTAGAGCATCCCTCCGTCCCACGCCCTGCGCTATCTCCATCACAACTCACAACCACCCTGGTTGTTCCTGCGGAGGCCCTCATCACGCCCTGAGACTCCTGTGCTTGTTCATGTGCTCGTTTTTGGCCTCCCGCTAGGCAGTGAGCTCTGGGAGGGCAGGGCCGTGCTCTCGGCCGCGCACGCACACCGTGCCTGGCACGCGATGGGCAGGGACGAAGGAGGGCCTGCTCTGCTCAGCCCTCTCCACGCAGACGTCTTCGGTACCTGGTCTGCTCCACCCTCCTGTCTGTCTCGTCCTTCCTCAAGTCACATTTCTTTCCCTTTCCAGTTGAAAATCTTACTGAGGTTGAAGTATAAGCTACCCTAACTGATGCTATCCAGCTGTTTTCTTTTTTTAAAAAATTATTTTATTGTTGTTCAATTACAGTTGTCTGCATTTACCCCCCACCAGCCACACCTGCCTCCTTCCCTTGCTTCCACCCCCCCCACCTTGGTTTTGTCCATGTGTCCTTTATAGTAGTTCCTGAAAACCCTTCCGCCCATTATCCCCTCCCACTTGCCCTCTGGTTTCCCTCAGATTGTTCCTAATTTCAGTGTCTCTGGTTATATTTTGCTTGCTTTTTTTCTTTTGTTGATTAGGTTCCAGTTAAAGGTGAGATCATATGGTATTTGTCCCTCACTGCCTGGCTTATTAGCATAATCCAGCTATTGTTTCTTACATTTCTTTTCCACCTAATAGTTTTCCACCTAATAGGCTCCATATAATTAAATACTTTGACTTATTTGCATGTTTTTATAAAAGGTATTTGCTATGAACTGAATTGTGTGCCCCTCAAACTGATACGTTGAAACCCTATCCCCATTGTGATGGTATTTGGCAATGGGGCCTTTGGGAGGTGGTACTTAAGGTTAGGTTCAAATGAGGTCATGAGGATGGGGCCCTCACGAGGATGGGGCCCTCACGGTGAGATTAGTGCCCTTATAAAAAGAGACACCAGAAAGTGCTCACTTTCTCTTTTTCTTCACAAGGAGATGGCTGTCCAAAAGTCACAAACATATATAAATTAGCCAGCACCTTGACCTTGGAATTCTCAGCTTCCACAGCTGTGAAAAATAAATTCCTGTTGTTTAAGCCACCCAGCCTACAGTGTTTCATTATGGAAGCCTGAACAGACTAAGATAGTACTTTTTTTTCTTTTAGTATTCTGTGTGCTTTATCTGCTTCATAAGCTGGGGACTAGTGAAATTAGGATCACATCTCCTGCCACCCCCCACTCTAGAGCCCCAACCACCCTCTGGCTTCTGGATAGGTGGTTATTAACCGAACTGTCTGGGTCACACTGATTTCAAAGCATTCAGCAAAAAGGAAGGCACTATACTGCAGTTTGACAACCTGGAGGAGAAGATGGAATAAGAAAGTCGAGAAGATTAAAAAACACCAATCACTTCTGCAACCAGCACGGTGTTTAATCCTGTGTGGGGAGGAGGGTAGTCAGGACAGCGAAGCATCTGGAACCGCTGAAGAAATAAGAACGTTCAAAGTGGAAAACACTGGTGGGAACAAAGTGCCCGCCCACACAGAATGGGTGGACACACAAAACATGGCGCACTCACACAGCGCAGTGCCGTTTAGGCTGCAAGGAAGGAACTTCTGCCGCATGCCACAGCACGGATGAATCTTGAGGACATTATGCAAAGTGCAATAAGTTAGATACAAAAGGAGGGATGGGTGGGCAGGCTGGAGTGGGAACGGAGGGCAGAAAACTGTGCTTGAACAATGATTAAAATAAAATTTAAAAAGAAGTTAGATACAAAAGGATATATACTATTTGTTTCCACTAACACAAGACACCTAGAACAGTCAAACTTACAGAGACAGAGCGGGCATGGTGGGTACCAGCAGCAGGGAGGAGGGGGAGCAGAGAGCCGCTGTTTAATAGGTGCAGAGCCTCAGGTAGGGAAAATGAAACAGGCCTGGGGATGGGCGGGGGTGACTGACTACATGAACAATGCGAGTGTAAATGCTGCTTAGAAGTGGTAAAGTGGTAAATTTTATGGTGCATATATTTTACCACACCCACACACAAAAAGGAGTAAGGAACTGATACGTGTGACAGCATGGATAAAGCTAAAAAATATAACGCTAAGTGAAAGAAGCTAGATTCAAAAGGCCACATACTATGTGGTTCCATTCATATGGCATTCTGGAGAAGTCAGGACTATAAGGATAAAAGATACAGATCAGTGGTTGCCAGAGTGAGGGTGATGGAGGGGTGACTGCAAAGGGGCAGAGGGAATTTTGGGGGGTGATGGACCTACTTCAAATTTTGACTATAATTGTATATGACTTTCAAAACTCACAAAATTGCACACTAACAATGGGCAACAGATGTTCAGTCATCAGAGGAGTGTTTACACAAGACTGTTTTTAAGACCCCACCCCCACCCTATGATCCCATGGTTCTGGGAGGAAGGGAGAGAACTGGGAATAAGCCTGAGAAAAAGCAGTTGGCAAGGCTGGAGGGGGACCCAGCTGAGGTCGGGGTTACCTCTCTCAGCGAAGGTGTTTCAGTTTAGAGCACAGGTGGCAAACATAAGGCCCGTGGGCTGAATCCGGCCCTCCACCTTGTTTTATCCGGCCCGGCACCTTGTTTCTACCCGGCGGCAGCAGCTCGCTTAACTGTTAAGGAATAGTTACATTTACATTTATACAGTCCTAAAATTACATTCAGCCCTTTGAAGGCAACCTCGCAGCTGATGTGGCCCCCGGTGAAAATGAGTTTGATGCCCCTCTAAACTTTAGAGGGAGTCATCAACTGGGTCAGCTGTGTGGGGAGATAAGGACTGAGAATCATCCACTGCCTATGGCAAGGACATCGCTGGTGCCCTGGGAAGAGCTGCTCTAGGTGAATGCTGGAGGAGGCAGAAGGCTGTGTGGGGCGGGTGGGAGAGAACGAGAGGAAAGGAGTGGGAGACAGACTGGACAGAATAGGTGTCCCATTCCTTCCAGGGCCTGGGGCTCAGTGGTGGGGCTCTCGGGACCACAAACAGCTCCTCATCTCTCTCCTTCCCTCCAGGACCTCCCACCAGTGGGTGTCTGCAGTTAGAACTGCAGCTCTACAGCAGGTCCTCCCTCCCCGGACAGACTCAGAGAGACAAGGAGTGCAGACTGGCATGGGGTCTTTCCAGACTGGGAGCAGAGGGACTGCAAAGGCTCTGCCTTTTGTGGAGATAAATACCTATCTTTCCTTCTGTGAAAATGATCCAGGATGTTCTTTAATCCCTAGGGAAGCATTCTCCCTTACTATTAACAAGACCCCTGTCCCATCTGCCCCCTCATTACTAGTCCTAAGGCTCTTCTTATTCAGGGGGGACAAAGTGGGAGAGCTGAGCAAGCAGTCTGTGTCCTGAACCAGTCCTCCGCACACTCTCTGAGAGGCATTCCAGGTCACTCGTGCTGTCGTGCACACCTCATACTCTTGTTTTCTCGGCCACCACACTGGAAGACACCCCCTTCCCCACCAGCTCCATATCCCCACAACTCTCCAAAACTTTTACTACAGACGCCGAATCAGGCTGTTTGGCAAGGGGATGGCCGCTTATAGGAAGGTGGACCCCGTCTTGATCCCTCCTGACCTGGAGAAGAAGCCAGCCAGCTCAGTCCCTCTGCCCTCAGTTATTACAGCTGCTCAGCCAGGTCATCCCGTCACATCCTCAGGCAGAGATCATCCCCCTGCACATTTGTCCCACCTGAAAACCCATGCCCATGTCACCTATGGACTTGAGCAGCCCAGCTTCTCAGGTGGGTCTTGCAGCCACTTTTTTCCTCCATACAGCAGCTGTCCCACCCACACAAGAATGCCTACAACAGCCCTCAGGGTACCCAGGGAGGCCTTCAGAAGGCCCTCAGAAGATCAGACACTTAGACACCAGTTGTCATAGAAAAGAAGCCAGCCCCTCTCCCCTCTCCTCCACCTGCAGGGGGCCGTGGCTTCAGAAAGCACACACTCCCTTGCAGTTCTGCTTTTCTTTTCACAGAGGAAGGCTCGGTTTTGCCTTCCTAGGAACCGAAACTGCAATGCCAAGTACAGGCCTTGCACTGAGAACTCACTAGGGTCACTTTCTGGGCAAGTCACTCTGCCCAGCAAAGTCAGGCCTTAGGCAGGCCTTTTGCAAGGTCCTCGCCTGCCAGATGCACAGCTGGTCGACAAGAGGTGAAACCCTGTGCTGTGTCTTTGAATAAACTTGCTCAACTTCCTCTCCTCCCCTCTACCATGTCTGCTGCCACTCTCCATCACCCAGATTTTTAACTGTGAGGTTAGTTTCGTCTCTTCTCTGCCTGACTGACAGACAGGTGGTCCTCGGGCACAGGAAGCACCCGTTCTCAGGCCCGGTGCCTCTCCTGGAGCCCTACTCCTGAGAGTGTCTTTGTCGAATGAGTGAGGCAGGAGGCACACGCTATATCCAGACAAAGACAAGGTCTGCCCCTTCTCCCTCCCAAACATCCCTCAGATCTCTTCTTGTTCCATGGCTACAGCAAACACACTTATCTTACGTCCATATTGCTGTATGATGGGCCCTTTACTTCCAGTCCCCACCACAAATAACATTTATTAACCAGAAATAAAACAGCAAGAATAACCTTCCTCATGAGTCCTCCCAGCAGAGAAATCTAGAGTGGCTCCCGACTTTGTGAATTCCAAACCCTCCAACATTTTGGGTTGGCCAAAAGTTTTTTTTTTTTTTTTTTTTTTAATAAGATGGCTCCAGTGGCACTTAGTTGTTTTTAACTTCATTCAAAAAAATTGTGTTAGATTGTGTTGGGACAGCTGTTATATCCAAAAAAACACACCAAAATTGGTGAATTTTTGAGTAGCCATTTTAAAACTGAAGATGGGAGAAAATACACAATATTTTTGGCATATTATGCTTTATTATTTCAAGAAAGGTAAAATGCAATTGAAATGCAAAAAAACAGATTTGTGCAGTGTATGGAGAAGGTGCTGTGACTGACTGAATGTATTAAAAGCGGTTTGTGAAGTTTCGTGCTGGAGATCGTTTCACTGGACAATGCTCCGTGGTTGTCGGGTAGACCAGTTGGACATTGATGGCGATCAAATAGAGACACTGAGAATAATCAACAGTCTACCACATGGGAGATGGTCAACATACTCAAAGTATCCAAACCAGTAAAGTTATTGGTGAAAATGAAAAATGGGTCTTCTTTTTTATGGCAATACCCATACAGACTTTTTGGCCAACCCATTAGCTCCAGTGTCACTCCTCTCAACCCTTCAGCTGTATTTCTCTCTTCAGATGGTGGTCTTCACATTACTGTAATCCAATTTTCATGGAATGAAGTTTATAAATAAATAGAGCCCCATCCTACAGAGGGGTGGCTATGTGAAGATACCTTATTTGACTCTAGCAAATAATTTGGAATGTTAAACATTTCCAATATACAGGTTTGGCTCATTCAAATGTGTAAACACCAGGTTTGCTTAAGTAATAATGACAATAGCATTTCTCATTTTCATTTAGCCCTTTATAATATTCAAAGAGCTTTCATAAACACTGCCTTCCTGATGCTGAGAAATCCTTGGGAGGGAGGCAGAGCGAACTTTGTAGATGAACAAGTGGGCTCAGAGAGGCCCGAGACATGGCAGCCAGCGCCCACCACGTGGCAGCTGGTGCCCACCCTTCTCGGTCAGGCACATGTGCTCCACTCACCTAATTTTGATGGCCACAACTGACCTCTTAGCCAAAGCCCACCTGTTTCCTGAACCTCTTCCCTGACCTCAACCTCAACCCACTGGTTGTCTCAAAGGCAAAATTTCTCTCTACCTTATACAATGTCCAACCTGCCCTCCTAGTAGACACTACAATCTTGCAGTATAGTAAGAATGAAAAAGAGAAAGTTTTTCAGAAAACTTGAAGTGGGTATGTAAAGAAGATCCAACCTAAGGCCAAACAACCTCTAAACAAGTTAACCTTCTACTGTTGTCAAGAAAGCAGCATCTCATTGTAGTTGCTCACACACATTCCACCGAACCCTTAATCACAGTTGTGTTCTCTCGAGAGACCTATCCCAGTATGAAGAACAACAGAGACCGTGTGGTGGGACTATGAAGCCCAAGTTCATCACAGGCAGACACTCTGGACAGCACCCGAACAAAGCTCTAGCAGGCAGTGGCCACAGGACCTTACTCTCATCAGAGATATCAGCAGGGTGGGGGGTGTCACTGAGAGGGGAATCTGAGCCCTGAGTGCCAGCCCCCAGACAAACCAGCCAGTCCTGTGTCAGTCAGTGGTGGGATTCACATTGGCTACCTCAAAGCCTCATCAGTTCTGCAGACAGCAGGCTTGGCTGTGGGCGGGGTAAGTAGGACACGGCCGTCTCTTTGGTCAGTGGTTCTAAAACCTGGCTGTGCGTGAATACCTGAGCTCCTAACCCTGTACCCCAGCAGCTTCTACACACCTAACGGATTCCTTTGCTCCATGCCCAGGGTGCATTCACCTGGTCTGGAAAGGAGCCACTGCTCACTGCACGCTAACTCAGGTTGTGGTACAGATGAACATTCTATGTCAGAGTCCGAGAAAATAACTCAGCCACAGAAAAAGCAGGAATGGAGAGGAGAATGAATGAGGGCAAAGAGAAAGGGAACAGTAAGGACAATGAATGGGGAAATACTAAGGAAAAATGAAAAATAAAGAGATTCTTCTCAGCTCGGACAGGCATATCTTGACATAAATATAAATTTGGGGGTGGAGGGGTATGAGTTGACACTAAAGACAAATTAGGATATTATTATTCACTTTATGAAAGAATTTGGCATCAGATTCCTTTAAATAGCAATCTCTCCTAGTACATTTAAAATAGGATTCCATTTACAGAAGTGTGATTTATACAAAACTACATCTGTTACATAGGCTCAGAAAAATAGCTCCCTCCTGTGTAGGCTGGCTAACTATAGAGCTGGCCCGGGCCAGATGGCCACCTATTTTCTTCTTAAAGACACCCCGCCCCACTCTCCGTCACTTATTTCTATGTTTTATCTGATTACGGCGAACAGATTCTTAAGGGCCACTCCAATCTCTTTTGGTCTTCCCTAAACTCAGGGAACACTGCTCTGAGTTCTTTTCACATTCGCTCATTCATTCAACACACATTTGTTGAAGGCCTGTCACGTGCTGGGCACTACTCTAGGAATGCAGCTGTGAACAAAAAACAATGCCTCTGGCACCGCAGACCCTACCTTCGAGTGGGAGAGCGAGAGTAAACAAATACGTAGAATACATAGCACATGCGCCGGCAATCGGCGCTATGGGGGAAAAATGAGGCCAACTGTGGGGCCAGGGCTCACTCAGCTGGTGTCATAACCGAACACAGGGTCATCGGGGAAGGTGGCACTACTAGGTGACAGAGGGACACATTTGAAAGTGACGAGGAAGCTGGCAAACAAGTTCTAGGCATAACCCACCGGGCAGGTACGAGGAACACCTAGAAGTTAAACGTGACTGGGGCCAGGAGGTCTGGGAGGGGAGGGGCTGAGTCACAAGGCGCTTGGGGACCACTGTAAGTCTTTGTCATGAGCGAGACAGGAGCCACTGGGAGGCTCTGAGCAAAGGTGTGACTCAGTCTGACTCACTTTTTAGGAAGGATCCCTCTGGCTGCTATGCGGAGACTGCAGGGACTGCACGGAAGCAGGGAGGAAAATTAAGATGCTGCCACATTAATGCAGGCAGAGATTAGGCAGCTCAGATCAGGCCAGTCACGGTGGAGGCGCTGAGATGTGGTCAGATATATTTTGAAGGTAGAGCTCACAGCACTTGCTGATATTATGGACATGGGGTGTGAGGAAGGGGTCCAGGATGGCACCCTGGTAATCTGCCAGAGCAACAAGAGAGATTGAGTTGCCACTGACAAGACAGAGAGAACTGTGTCCACAGGAAGGTGGAAGGAATAGACCCGGGGGTGGGGCAACCAGGGGTTGTCCTCAGTCGTGTCCAATGCGAGATGCCTCTGAGGTACCCAAATGGAGCCATGAAAGGGCAGTGGGATGTGCGAGCCTGGAATTCAAAAGAGGTTCGAGCCGGCCATATCCACCTGGTAGTCATTGGGACATATAGATGGGATTTAAAAAGAGTAGGTTCACCTTGACCGGTGTGGCTCTGGCTGAGTTGGTTGGACACTGTCCGGCAAAGTGAAAAGCTGTCGGTTCGATTCCCAGTCAGGGCGCATGCCTGGGCTGTGGGTTTGGTCCCAGCTTGGGGTGCGTGTGAGAGGCAATTGATCAGTGTTTTTCTCACACATTGATGTGTCTCTTCCTTTTTTCTCCCTCCCCTCCCCTCCCCTCTCTCTAAAAATAAAGACATAAAATCTTAAAAAAAAGGTAAGCTCACCAAGGCATAACTGCAGGTGAGAAATCTGGGGCAGTTTGAGGATTCCCAGTGATCGAGAGAGAGAGAGAGACAATGAGCAGTGGAAACAGGAAAGAAACAGTCCGTGAGGTCGTAGGAAACCAGGAGAGCGTGGAGCCCTGGAAGCCAAGCGAAGCAATGAATTTCACCTGGGAGCGACTGACTGTGTTAAATGCTACCACCAGATCGAGCAGGACCGGCGAGAGCTGGAAACTGACCATCAGACTGAACACTGTGGTGACCTGTACCTGGGCTTTCTGGCACAGAAGTGGGGAGAACCTGGTGGGGGTGTCGCAAGGCGAAGGCAGCAAGAGCCGGTAAGGAGGCAGAGAGAGGAGGCGGCGGGGCCTAGGTTTCCTTGATCTAAATGGGGAAAGTGCTAACTCGCTTGCCTGCAGGTAAGGGGAGGGCAAGGAGAGTCGCTGGGTGGCAGAGGGATCCGCGCACAGCAGGAGGCGGCCACCGTTCCAGTCGCGGGTCAGGTCGCAGGGTACAGGCGCAGGCGTAGGCGGACAGACGTGCAAGCTTCCCAGGACTGCGCCTCATCTCATTTCACAGGTCAGGGGCAGAGTGAGGGTGGGGAGGAGGCGGCTCCACGTATCCTGCAGGAACGCAGTGGGCTGTGCGGACCGGGGAGGAGCTGCCGCCGCCAGGAACGGCACCGAAGGCCCATCCATTCCCCTGCCACCTGAAGGAAGAAATTCAGCCAGCCTTCTGCCCCCTCCTCTTCCAGACCACTGCTCCCCAATCCCTTTCACTTTTCTGCACACCGACCCTCTCTTTCTCGTTGCCTTTTTAGCTTTAAAACCGATTGGACATTGATGGAATCACTCAGATATACTTAGTCACTTGCTCCTTCTTCAATGAGGCCTTTCAGAGGAAGGAAAGATGGAATTGAAGGTGCTTCCTTTGGGAAGACAGGCCCAGGGACTTGGCAATAGACGTGCGTGTGTGTGTGGCGGGGCAGGATGGGGCGGGCCACACAGGAGGCTGGGGGAAGCAGGGGAAATATAAGGCAAAATATCCAGACTGTCTCAGTTCTCTCAACTTCCTTCCTTCTCCCCCTGCCACCCGCCTCCCTTTTGGATCTCAATTTCCTTATCTAAAACACAGACTGAATAGTCTCTACTCCACTGTGTTCCGTCTCTCATTCTCTAATTCAATTAACCTCTCCTGGCCTGTAATAGATCCCAGACTCATTTGTACACATTATTTCATTTAACCCTTACAGTAACACTGGGACTTGCTAACGCCATTGATGAGATGGGGAAACAGACTCGAAAGGGTAAGTGACTTGCCCAGCTAGTGGGGATGCCTGGCTAGCTAGATGCTCCAGCTGCTGAGTAGCAGAGCCAGAATTTCAACCAAGATCTCACCCCAGGGTCAGGCACATCAGTCCCGGCTATATCCTTCAAGGTCTGGGATCCTTCAGGTTCATTTCCACTGAGAGAACACTCAGGTCAACATAAAGCCTGGGGTTGCAGAAACTGCAGTCCTTATTAACACGCAACAGGCCTTATTAGCACAGGCCTCCCTGATCTCAGGTCAGGGCCAAAGAGAAGAGAGTGGGTGAGGAGTGCAGGGTCTGGTCACCCTCGGGAGGCCATGGAATGTCGCAGCTGGCAGGCAGGAGCCCTGATGGATATTTCCAGCTCCGGACACAGGAAGTAATAACAGGCTGAGAAGGGTTTTCTAAACAGTTTTCTGCAGTGGAGAGAGGGGTGGGTGCTAATTCCAGAGGTAGATTTCATCATCAGCTGTATGGCTGTGACGGGCTTCCTCAGAAAGCTGAGCAGCCAGGAACTCTTACTTCTGTTTCTCGAGGGTGATGGAGAGCCCTTCCTCTGCAGAAAAGCCACGAGGTTCAAGAGAAGTTCAGAGGTGTGGGTGGAGTCACCTGAAGAGCCCTGGGCAGGGTGAGCCCCCAGAGGCTGTCTGGGCCTGAGATTCTACAGTTCCCTGGGCTACCAGCTCCTGCTGGTCACAGCACGGCCAGATCTCTCCTTAACATGGCACAGCTCCAACCACGCCGAGGGTTCACCCGTGCCTTTGCTTCATTCCGGACCTATAACCTAAATTAACCGCCCTCCCCAAACCATCTCCCTTTGTTTAAGTCCTGTCACTAATTGGTCAGTCATGATTTTACTCATTCACCAAATTCTCCCTCCAAGCATATACAGAGTACCTCTATGTCAAGTGCTGCACTAAGTCAACTCTCAGGTGACTAAGATGTAAGTCCTGGCGTTAAGGGGTGTAGTCTGCACATTAGTCTGCATGGGGAGAAAGGCGGTGGCACTGTGTGCACAGCCAGTGAGGGAAGAGATGCAGGTGAGCGCAGAGTGTAGGGGGGCCTGGGCACAGGCTTCGAACCAAGGCTGAAGGGTTGTGTACGGCAGCCCTTCGCCGGAGGAAAGGTGTTTAATCCAACAGGACAGGCTGGAGAATGGACATGCAGGGCATTCAGGGGAGAGGCCAAGACCAAGGCACAGAAGTCAGGGCCAGCGCCCAGTGTAGGGACTGGCAAGCTGTTCGTGTTGCTGGAGTGTGACAAGGCAAAAAGGTGGCGGGGATCGGAGTTATAGGGCCGTCTATAACTTCGAGAGAACTGTCTAAGCAACCTTCCCCTGCACGCACCACTCAGCTCAAAACACATCAATAAAAAGATTTCTTAAAAGCCAAAATCTTAAAGTATAAAGCAGTAAATGGATCCTCTTACATGTGTGTACAAAGCTATCACCACAACAGTGGAAAATGGATACAGCTAAAATCTATTAACGGGGTGCGAATTACAATGAAATGATACATCTCGCTCTCTTGGATACAGGGTAGCAATCACTAACAGTTAGGGAACACTGGCCACGGGCCAGGCACCAGTCTAGCTGACACGCATCCTGACCCCTGCACCCTCACAACAACCCTAGAGGGCTCCGTGGCCACCCCACCACAGGGGAAATGCACGTGGGAGCCTCGGTGACCTGTGTGGGTGAGTGAGTAGTGCAGACAGCACTGGGACCCCAGGACATGTGCCCTTCACCACCCTGATGCACTCTTTCTGGACCCACGGCACAGTGTAAGCTAACAGAAACTGTATCAGGTATGGCCTGACTTTGTTTAAACATGTGTGCATTTGTCTATGTACATGTGTGCTTGTATTTGGCCCAATCAAATGAAAACATGGTCATTTTTGATGTATAAAAACAGCACTTTCCATACGATGCAACCCAGCACGTGAGCATGCACGCATGTACATATACACACAAAGAAAAAAGTCTACGAGGACCTGTACCAAACTGTTAGCGGTAGTTTTGGATGGTGGGAATATGCCCCAACTTTATTTCTTTACACTTTTTCATATTTTCTGAAAAATAGCACAAGTTCAACATTTTCCTGTTTCCTCAATGCAGCTGCCAGAGAGCACAGCTGTGTGACATTAGGATGCTGCCCAAGTACGGGAGTCCCAGCCCCTGGAGCTACAGCATCTCCCCTCAGGAGCTGAGAAGCCCACGGTGGTCGAAAGCTGCCACAGGGAGAGCTCAGCGTTCCAAGCGACAAGTCCTGCCAGCTGTGGGACTTCTCTGAGCTTCAGTTTCTCCACCTCGAACATGAGAAGAGGAGTCACGCTTCTCTGAGAACTGACTGATAGGAGCCCAAGGGCTCTGTTGTCCCACCCTCATTCTAGTCGATGTGACCTGGGTAGGGCTGAAAGGGCCTCCTTAACTGCTGATGACACCGCGTGCACCCCCAGGACCACGGCCAGAGAACTGCCCATTGGCACTCAGCCCCTTTAATGGAGATCCGCTGGACACAAAAGGCAGTGCCTTCCCTCCGACTTCTATGACATCCGAGAGGAACTGCAAATCTCGCAGCGCTCTCTCTGCTGTACGGGTGGGCTGCTGCATCCCACGTCGATGGGCTGCAGGAAGGCAACGCGGGGCAGCAGCTGCACAGGGCAGGCGCCCTGAGGTCCAGATGCAGGCAACTCTCAGCAACGAGCCAGGGCTGCGCTGGGATATGGTTTCAGCCAGACCGTAAGCCAGTAACAAACCAGGAATGGGAGTCTCAGGGTCCACTGGCAGCCAAGGAAAACGCCAGCTAGGAGTGACCAGCCCACTCCCCTTTGACTGTTTTTACCCACGCATCCTTAGGGCAAGCACGGCCACATCTGTGTGCTCCATTCCCAGATCACTCACCACCTCCCACACCCTACACAGCTCGCTCCTGTACATTTACTGTTACTGTCTCACCCCGGCACTACCACCCCTCCTTCCACACACACAGAGGGCAGCTCCACAAATCAAGGGTCTCTGTTCAGTTCACTGAAGTGCCCCAAGTGCTTAGAACAGCACCTGGTACATAAAGGGTACTCCATCAGTGTTTGCTGAATGAATGAGTGAGTGAATGAATGGGCTGCAATGTCACCCTCCCAACGCACGTCCTTTACCACTTGGCAGAACTAGTTAGTCCTGCCTGAGTGTCTGTAGATAGGACTTTCCTTAAATCTCTAACATGGCCCCTATCATACTACATGATGATGATTTATCTTCTGCACTTCCTTGAAGGCAGGAATTTCCAGATGATTCCATCTCTTTCACATTCTCGGTGCCCGGCATAGGCCTCAGGGTGTGCTGACTCAGGGGATGATCTTGATACAGGCACAGAACAGGATGACCTCCAGAACCCCGGTCAAGATGCTGACACTGATGTCTGAGCTAGAGGGACTCGGGGGGCAGCGATTTATTAAGACCCCCTTCCAAAGAACCCGGTCTGAGATAACTGCAGCTAGAGAATACTATTTTACATCCCAGAAAATGAGACTGAGCTGAGTGCACCCAAGAGAGGTCATGATAGAAAGTTAAAGAAATGTTCATTTCCAAACGCCCCCCCGCCACCCACAGTTTGCAGCTCCCACACTCGCTCTGGCACCAGGACGGCTCATCTCCAGCACTGGGGCCAGAGGAGGCGTAAGCCTGTTGGCCAGAACAGCACATCCACCCCTGACCGTCAGGGGGAGGGCCTCAGTGACTGGTTCTCCTGGACGCTTGCTGACTATTTTTAACTTGGGCCCCACGCCTGCAGCTACTCATCTTCCCTCTGGTTCCTCTGGCCCTGCTCCTGACAAGCCCACTCGACGTCCACACGCCTGCTCAGGCACACACTCTCTACCGGAACGTCTCATCTCTTCGTCCACTCACGGCGCACCTGCTGTGCGTCGTGTGCTTTCATTAGTAAGCTCCCCTTCTTTGAAACACAGCGTAAACACCTCTTCCAGGAAGCACTGAGATATAAAACGACTAGGATCCCTTGTCCTGGAAACTTTGCTAGTCCGTCGGAGACAGTGACCACACCTACTCACCTAGCATAAGCCACAGGTAGTTCCTGAACACACCTGTGGTCTCGTGACCGTGCGCTCTGCCTGGAATGCTCTTCCTCTCCTCGCCTGCTGGGGGAAGTCCTCTTCCCCTTCTCCAGCTTCTTCAGTGAGGCCCTTCCTCTAGGGCAGGGGTGTCAAACCCATTTTCCCAGGGGCCACATTAGCCTCGTGGTTGCCTTCAAAGGGCCAAAATAATTTTAGAACTGTGTAAAAACTACTCCTTAACCGCTGAGGAGTTGAAATTACATTCAGCCCTTTGAAGGCAACTGCAAGGCTGATGTGGCCCTGGTGAAGATGAGTCTGACACCCCTGACCTGGTGCAGGTCGTCAGTCCTCCCTCCTCTTGCACCAGCACACCCCTCGGATGCACGCTGCATCCCGCCTCACGGACAGCAGTAACTGATGACCCGTCTGACTGCCCCACCAGACTGAGCTCACCCAGAAGATGGGTCATTCTGAAAGCCCCTTTGCCTGAAATTTCAGGGTTGTATTTGTTGCCTAAATGAATGAGCAAAAATACTGATCATTGTACCTGTAGCTCAGTAAGCCCCTCCCATGTGCCATGAACTTTAAACAGGCCATCTCAACCCCTCCCTTGTCTGCAGACACCAATGCCTCCCAGATGAGGAAGCTGGAGGACAGTGAGGTCAACTAATTCGTCCGTAGTCCTAAAGAGGCAAGCAGTGGCATCTCTGACACAGAGACGTGGTTTACTCCACAGCCCCTGCCAGCACCCAGTGCTGTCTCTGACACAGTTCGGGCTCCCCAAACCTCCCTGTGCGGGGTTGCGGGCTCCAGGTGGTTCCCACTCATGTACAGTCCCTCACCCTCCAGTCCCATCTGGGAACCACCTCCAGATCAGACTCCTCAGGATGGCAGAGAACCTAAAATAGGCAGGATTTTTTTTTTTCTTAAAAGACCTATGGCTTAGCTTCTTTGGGGCCCCAGGCAGAATAACAAACGCCAGAATTCTCTGGCTCAGGGACAGCTGCCAGACCATGTGCCTGTCTGGCTTTGGACGGGGACCTCACAGGCAAGAAAGGAGACAAAGGTGGAGCGGGAACAGCCCCTGGACGTGCTCTTCAAGAAAACCACTCAGCTGTGTGTGTGGGGGCGGGGGCTTAGGGGGAAGACAGCAGGAAGGGGGGTCTTCTGTCTGTGGGCTGGGATGTCTTAAAACCTATGTCTGTCTCTGAACTTAGACCTGACTGGCAGGACGACTCAGAGCGGCCTCTGAGGACACCGAACCCTGCTTCGCAAGGCTGTTCTGAGGGAGAAAACAATCCAGGTGAGAGTGCTCTGTCAATCCCAAACGTCTCTGTGCCATCCAACTCAGTGTGCCTCAAGGAAACCTCTGTCCTCCTCCCCTGACTGAGCCCTTCCACAGACCACTCGGCCGCCGCAGCTCCGGGTCCTGCCATCTCAACACCACCCCTGGGGCCTGCGCAGAGAGCGGGGCTCCAGGGTGTCTGCACAGAGTGCAGCCTCATCTTGGTTAAAATCACCTGGATAAAATATGAGTGATCAGGGACAATAAGTGATGGCAGTTATAAGGTAAATCAAAAGCATTTTTCCTAAGCATTTTTAATGTTTTTAACATTGCATTTTAGCTTTAAAAATTTTTTAAAGATTTTTATTTATTTATTTTTAGAAAGGAGGGGAGGAAGGGAGAAAGAGGAGACAAACATCAGAGCGTGAGAAATACATTGATTGGTTGTCTCTCTTTGGTTTGCAAGTAGGCCGGCACTCAATCCACTGAGCCACACCAGCCAGGGCACTAAGCGTTTTTAAAGGAGGCAAATACAGATTTCCTTTGCCACTGGCACCTGTCTGAGGCCTATGTCCTCTATGACCCCTGACCTTATTCTAGGGGCCAGGTGGAGGAGACAGCTTATCTGCGGTGTCCTGCTGGCCTTGTGGTGGGAGATACACAAACGGGCCCTGAGCAGCTCCAGAAGCTGGAGAGGCTCTCTCTTCTGGGAGTTCCTTCTGCTGTGGGGTGGCCCTGCTGTGGGGAAGGCCCGGCCAGGCAAAATCTGCGCCTCTAGAAAACAAATCCCACCTCCCAGCCACATGGAACATATAAACGCCCTCTTCCGTCTGACAGCCCTCAGTGAGGCAGACTGCAATCGGCCCTCTAGTCTTCTCACCAGGCTGACACCCTCTCCCCACCCTCCTCGGGTCTCTCTAGGTCAGAGGTCTCACACCTCTTTTGACTCTGACCACAGTAAGAAGTCCATTTTATGAAGCCAGTCCTTCTCTGTGTCCTGTGTGTATGTGACCAAAACCAGTTTCATGAACTAATGCCTACCCCCTTGCAGGGAACACAGCTGGATGTTTTCTGATCTATTTCACCCGTTAAATGCTGCCTACAATATACTACATGGATTTTGTGACCCAGAGCTAAAAACAGTGCTCTGGTTTCACCCATGTCCAGCTTGAACGAATTATTTAGCTCAGACCCGATGCCTTCCTTCCACAGCTCTTAGCTGATGTGGGTTGTGAGTCGCGTCCTTGGATCCCTCTGCACTGGGATCTCCCCAGCTTGCATTTGCTTCTCCCACGCTCCACCTCAACCCAGCAAATACACGTGCACACCAGCAGTCACAGAAGGTTGAATTGAAGCTTTTTTTCCTGGACCGCCATCATTATCATTTACTCAGAACACCTGTAACACCTCTCCCCTAATCCTCCCACCTTCCTGCTGTGTAAGCTGGAGGATCCGAGGGGTCAGGTGTCTCAGTTTCGAAGAGAAGGCCGTCATTCATGAAACCCAGAGTTTTAAGAATGGCCATAGGTGATGGAGGTGCACCATCCACCCATAGACGGCTGCTCATCCCCTCTCCCTGGATCTTCTCCCCTAGGGCAGCGGTCCCCAGACTTTTCAGCACCAGGGACTGGCTTCTGTTGAAGACAATTTTTCCACAGTGGGAGGGGTCGGGGGTGGGGGGTATGGGAGGCAGACCTCAGGCAGTGATGGAAGTGCCAAGGAGGAGGAAGGTTGGTGAGCCCTAGGGGACCCAGAGACCAAAGGCCACCACCCAGCTCATCTTTTTAGATTAGCTTGTGGCCACTGAATAGTTTTCCTTATATTTTATCTTTATTTCTTTTTATTTTTTAAACTGAATTTATTGGGGTAAAATTGGCTAATAAAATTATACGTTTCAGATGTACGATTCTACAATACATCATCTGTATATTGTACTGTGTGTTTACCACCCCAAGTCAAGTCTCCTTTCTTCACCATTCATCCCCCTATATCCTCTTCTGCCTCAGTCGCCCTTCCCTTCCCTCTGGCAATCACCATACAGTTGCCTGTGTCCATAAGTCTTTCTTTGTTGTTTTTATTTTGCTTAATCCCTTCACCCTTCTAGCCCAGCCTGCAACCCTCTCCCCTCTGACAGCTGTCAGTCTGTTGTCTGTGTCCTTGTGTCTGTCTCCACTTGGTGAGTTTATTTTGCTCACTAGATTCCACACACGCGTGCAAGCACATGGTACCTGCCTTTCTCTTCTCACCCTTTACTTCCTGTGTCGTCACAGCACTTGTTTGGTGATCAGGAAGGCTGGATACAAGACCTGGTCCCACCATGTGTGTGGGACCTGGGGCTTCGCTTTGCGGAACCTGTTTTCTTGTCCACGAACTTTGGTTATTATTTCTTCCCTGCCTTCCTCACAGGACTGTAATAAACATGAACAAATATGGAAATGCCCTGTAAACTCTAGAGCACTATGCAAATATAAACTACTATGTAAATTATGCATTCTTTTGTAAGAATGGACAGCGTTGACTCTGCTCCCCAAATTACAGCTCTGCACCCTCTGTGTTTCATAAAGGCGCAGACTCCATCATCAACCCCCAAAAGGCACCTGCGCTTTACCCCCAAGTGCCAGGTTAAACCAGCTCTCCCTTGGGAGATACCTGGTGTCATAAAAAATTCATCAGTCATAGCCGCTGGTGAATCCACACTCCCTAGTCACTTGCACCTTCATTCAGAAAATAGACAGAGGAGACTTGGTCTCAGCAGCAGTCAATTAAATACAGCCTACACTCAGCCCTTCTGGCCAATCAGGAAAAGAAAGGGCGGAGGGGGGCGGGCAAGGGAGAGAATCAGAGACATCTTGGAGACCAACATTATCGTAACAGCCACCACGTGTGCAGGACTTACTATGCCAGGTCCTGCGCTTACAAGAATTATTTCCAGCCTTCATGAGAGGGCGCAAGGCAGGTGTGGGCACACCTCGGAGACGGTGCAGGTTTGGTTCCAGGTGGCCACTGCAAAGTGCATCACAATAAAGTGAATCGTACAAATTTTGTGGTTTCCTAGGGCATATAAAAGTGATGTTTAACTGTACTATAGTCTACTGAGTGTGTAATAGCATTATGTCTAAAAAAAATGCCCATACTTTAATTTAAAAATACTTTATTGCTAAAACATGTCGGCCGTTTTCTGAGCCTTTTGGAAAAAGAGTGTCAAGAGACTTGCTTGGTGCAGGATTGCTGCTACAAACCTTCAATTCGTTAAAAAGAAGAAAAAAAAAGCCCGCAATATTTGTAAAGTACAATGAAACGAGGTATGCCTGTATTAGTGTCCTCACTTTACAGATGAGGCTAAGAGGTAAGAAATTGGCTCAAAAGCTTGCAGGGAGCTGGGTGAACTGTAATTTGCTTTTCTCATTCAGTGATAAGCTAAAGAAACTCCCAAGGCTGATGCTGGGCTCTGCCAAGTATATGGTGGAAATGCTGGGTTTGAGGTTGACCGTGGAGCTAGGGGCCCCCAGAGCGAGGACTTCGAATTGGAGATGGGGCTTTAATGGTCAGAACAAATAGTAACTTGGGCCCACTGCAGGAATAAGAGGCAGGTACCAACTCCCTGGGGTGGGTTAGGTTCTTCTCACTACACAGTCCAGGATCTGTGCTCTTTACAAAGAGCTGAGGACAATAGTTTCTGGGCTGGGTATTTAGCTGCTCAATAATTAATGAGAATCTAATATCCCTTTTGTTTGGATCCCAAGCTAAAACAGAAAAGAGGCAATACATGAGCCCTTCCAGTGCCCAAAATCCTCCAGAGGTTACCCAGTGCCTACAGGCCAAGGCTGGAACAGCTTGGCTGGTATTCAAACTTTCTCTGGTCTGGCCTTAACCAATGATCTCGACATTTCCTAATCGCAAACCTCTGTCCCAGCCAGGCGTCCTCAGCCTTACCCAACAGGCTCTGCCCATTCCTCTTCCTGTGACTCTCCCGGCAGCCAACGCCCCTCACTGCCCTCAGCACAGCCCACACCACTCAGCCTCGGAGAGCCAGCCTAAGGCGTAGTCCTCCATCTGAACTCTGCAGCCCAGTCCCTTCTCAGACCCCACAGCCCTTGGAGCTGTGGCCTTCAGTCTGGGGCCTGCACGGATAGCAGTTTGGCAGCCATGGGATTAGAGCTTCAAGTCCATCCACCATAGCCTGGACGGCTGACTCTGGTCTTGTTAAGACATCTCTAGGAAAGATCCTGGCCGCCAGTCAGTCTTCCACCTCCCCACTCCCACAGCTGCAGACAGGACTGCTTTTTAGGGTTAGTTCTAATAATCGCCCAAAGAAAGTGAGCTTTCAGGGTTCACACCTGCGTTGCCCAACCAGGAACAGGTATGCATCCTCACAGGGACATGGGAGATGACAAAGTTTCTCGCCCAACCACGAGTGGTGCTCAGTCAGTCTGAGACTAGTGTCCAGCCATAGGAAGGAATGATTCTAACCTATCATCTGCTCCCCTTCCTTTTGTCCCCCACCCAAGACAGAATGCCAAAGGCCTGGCAGGGCTGGGAACCTACCTGCCTTTCCCACAGAGGTAGTTGCTTCTAAAGGGCACTCTTTGGGAAAATTAGCCAATTCTGCACAAGATGAAATCATATTCTAGTACCTTTCTATCCCTAAGGTACCCGCAGACCCAGACCCCTCCCCCAGACACGCAGGCAGACCCCAACCCAGCTCCTTTCCTCTGAAGCACAGCTCATCTGTTGGGTACCTCTCCATCCTGACACTCCAGCCCTCAGAGTTTGTAAGGCTTGGGGTGGGGTATGTGTTACCCTGGTCTGAAGCCAGGGTCAGGGTGGTAGTGATGCCAAGGGCATCCTAAAATCTTTATTCAGAGTGGCAGCCAATCAGGACCCCTAAGAAAACCTGCCCCAGAGGGACAAGTGCTCCCAGGGACCCTCTCCCTTCAGAGCCCCCTAATCACATCCTGCTACCCCCTGAGGACTGCTCCTCAATTAACAAGCAATGTATTCAGCTCCTACTCTGTTCCTGGGGGTGAAAGGCTGCCCTGAAGGGGGAATCAGCTCCCTCCAGGGAGTCAGATGCTTAAGAGGCTGTTCCTTAGATGCATGCAGCTGGAGTCTACAAGTGGTAAATCTAGAACCTCCCTCATCTATGACAAGGATTCCGTTCCTGCCCCCTCATCTTCCAGGGTGGTTAACGCCCTAGCTCCTCCACACTGCCCTCCAAGGCCACCCACCTGTGCCCTCCTGACCACTGGCTCAGTCCAAAAATCTTCCCATAAATCTCAAATAGGTGTGCAAGCAGGGGCTTCGGAGGGGATGGGACTAGCCCCTTTCCCGCTGCCATGCCCCCCTCCCCCACCAGGCCGGTTCCACAATTTGGGAGGTGAGCTCCACAGCCCTCTCTCCCAGGAGACTATCGAGCTCTCCTGGGCAGCCCTGGCGGCAGCGCGGCGGGAAACCGGGAGCCCCGTCCCCGTCCGCCAGCCGCCTCCAGAATCCTGGCCCGACTCCCTTCTCCAGCACGCCTGGACTTGGGGCCAACAGGCAGGATCAACAATCCAGAAACTTTCAATGGATCAAGCCGACTGGGAGGGGAAAAAAGAGAGGGAAGTCGCGGGGGGGGGGGGGGTGCGGGGGGGAGGCTCCAGGGCAGAGCCCCTGCTCTTCACTTACCATCTTGCTCACATCCATGACCGAGGCTGGAGGGCACCCCCCACCCCTTGGGATCCGCTTCCCCCAAATGCTGCTCCCAGCTAATCCAGCCCCGATGGTGCCATGCCGCAGGGAGGGCTGCTGGCAGGGCCCCCGCGGACCGGGGAAGGCTGAGGCGGCGGCAGGACCGCGGCTGGACGGGAGAAAGGAAGGGAAAGGAAGGGGGAGGGGAAGCGGGGAGGGGAGGGTGCGGAGCGCGAAGCCGCAGCGCGCACCAGGGGCGGGGGAGGCGCGGCCCTGCGAGCGGCCCCGCGCGGTGAGCCCCGGGGAGCCGGGAAATCCCGAAATCAGCGCGGGGTGCCCTGGTGGCGGGGAGCGGGGAGCCGTGAGCGGAGGGATGCGGGGGACGGGCAATGGACCGATTTTCTGGGCCGGAGCCCGGAGCCCGGAGCCCGGAGCCCGCGGCCCAGCGCGCGGCTAGGGGGTTGTTTGAATAACAAAGGTCGCTTCTCCCAGAGCCCCGGCGGCGGGGATCGCGGAGCCCGGAGCGGGGCCGCCGGGCCCGCCAGGAAGTGTGAGTGTCTGTGTGTGTATGTGCAGCTGTGTGCGCGCACGCGTGTGTGTGTGTGTGTGTGCGTGTTTGGTGGTGGGATCAGTGGGACTCAGGAAGTGAGCGGGGGAGGCGGCTGAAAGGAGGGAGAGCTGGGGGGCGCCGCAAGCCGACATTCCAGTGGGGGCAGGGGGTCCGCTCAGCCCCTCCTCATTTGGCTTCACTGGACAAAGGCGGAATTCAGAGCCAGTTGCTTCCCTCCTTCGGCTAATCCGGAGGGGACGTCCAGATGAGTCTGGGGTCTGCCAACAGATAGGCGAATTGAGGCATCGGAACAGGTATCGCCGAAAGGCCCTTAGGTTCCCCGCGAGTGAAACAGAACCAGACCTCCCTGGAGTAAGGGAAACTGGCTTCTAAACGATGTTGGCCCTGAGTGCAGAGCTCCCTTTCTCTCAAAGTAGAATCCCCAGATCTTCCATTCCATACTCAATGCCTCGTCTGCCCTTAGAGAAATGGGAGGCGGACAGTCCTCTCTGTAGGGGGCACAGCTGGTGGCAGAAAAGGACTCCTGGCCAATGCTCTTTGGGGCAGTTACCAGGAAAAGGCCGGAGGGCCCGAGCCTCTCTCTCTGGTTTCAAGACAGGCTGCTTCAAATCCTCAGAGGAGCTCAATGGCTTTGGGCACAGCCGACTCAGCAGCGACCTGAGACTGCTCACACCAGCCCTGTGTTGCTCAGCAGGTGAGGAAAGCGAGACCCAGAGAAGGGGAGTGATTTCCCCGGGGCCACACAGCTGGAAGGGAATGGGGGTAGGAGAATGCTCAGTAAGGACAGCGCAGCCCAAGCCAACAGAGGCTTCCCTTGCTGCCATGGAGCATCCAGCTTCCAAAATCCTTTCCAATGAGCAGGTGATGTGACCTACCCACAACCCTGGGCCTCTGGCCACACCAAAGGGCCAAGAAGGCAGCTCTGGTTAAGTCCCCTATGCTGACTAGGACAGCCCCTGCCCCTTTACTTCTGAGTTCTCAGCCTATGAAATAGAGAGTGTTTCTTTGCCTCCTAGAGGGAGAACATTATGATATAAAAGATGGAAAGCAGAAGTGTGGGGGTGTAAAGAGCTTTCACTGTGGAGGTTATTTTCATCTCTGGGCTCTGGACCCCAGTCAGGGGGTCCCTCAGCTTCAGGTAAGGGCTCTCCAGGCCCAAGTGTCTGTCTAACCTCGAGTCTCCATGGCAGACTGACTCTCCACCCCATTGCAGGGCTGCCCCTGCAAGCCCAGCCCTTCTCATCCTGTGCCCCAGCCAGAGAAGTCAGGAGGGCTGCTGTGGTCTGCTCTAGCATGCTGGGCTCCCACAGAGGTGACCCCCAAGTGCAGTCAGGGCCGGGAGAATAAGCAGGAGTCAAACCAGTGCACAAATGAGGTTTTGATTATCTGCTGCATTAAATGTACCACCATCTTAAAAAAAAAAAAGATGAATAGACTTTATATGTTTAAAAAGTTGCCCTGGCTGGTGTGGCTCAGTGGATTGAGTGCCTGCCTGTGAACCAAAGGGTCACCAGTTCCATTCCCAGTCAGGGCTCATGCCTGGGGTTTGGGCCAGGGCCCCAGTTGGGGGTGTGCAAGAGGCAACCACACATGGATGTTTCTTTCCCTCTCCTCCCTCCCTTCCTCTCTCTCTAAAAATAAATAAATAAGGTCTCTTAGGCCTAGGGTTCATCAATAGATCAAGGTCTCCCAATAGATCTTGGTGCCTTAGCTGCCAAAGCCCAATTTTCTCATTGCTAAAATGGAGATAGTGACACCCACTTCACTTGCAGGTGGCAAATGAAAGAACTTTCCCACATCTTACCTGCAGTCCACTGAATTAATGGTCCCCCAAAGATATCAGGCCCTCATCTCTGGAACCTGTAAACACTACCTCATATGGCAAAGACTGTGCAGGTGTGATTAAGGATTCTGAGATGGGAAGATGACCCTGGATTATCTGGGTAGACCCTAGATGCAAGCACAGGTCTCCCTATAGGAGGGACATTTAACACAGGAGAGGTCAGGAAGAGTACCATGGGGGCAGAGTGATGGAATCATGCACCACGACAAGGCAGGACATGCTGGCAGCCACCAGAAGCTCTGACAGGCAAGGCACAGATCCTCCCCTAGTGCCTCCAGAGGGAATGTGGTCCTGTCAACACCTTGATTTCGGCCCAGTGATACTGATTATAGACTTCTGGCCTCCAGAACTACCAGAGAACAAATTTCTGCTGTTTTAACCATGGGATTTATGGGAATTTGTTAACAGCAGCCACAGGAAGTGAATACACTACCCAAAGGTCAGTGAGGGCTGGTGTCATGGCTGCAGACTGGCCTCTGCCCTGGGGGCTTCTCTGTAGATGTCCTTGGAGCTGCTCATGTGATGCCAAAGGAGAGGGCTGCCAGGAGCAGGCCCGCCCTCCCGTTCCATTCAGGGTAGTGTCCTGGCAAGTACATGTAAGCATGTAAGCATGGTTGCACATGTGCACACATGCACAAACACAGGGAAGGGGCAAACAGATTTTCTCAAAAAAGCTTGGGCTTCTCTGCCTGGGCTAACCTGGAACCTGCTAGGCCACCAGCGAACAAACATCTCCAGGGCCGCCGTTCCTACCAGTCCTCCAGGGAGGTAGGTTCAGGCTCGTAGAAGAGGCGACTAGGAGGGGCCTGCCTGAGCATTCCCTGTTCTACAGTGGCTGTGCCACAAGGTTCTGTGGGCTCCGGACAGTGAGGAAGGACACTTCTGGCCATGCAGGAGGGGAGGCAGACAACTCGAAGCACACGTGGTCACCATGAGGCTATGGGCCAGCGGCTTGGGCCGGGGAGACTCTTGAATAAGTTGGGTCAGAAAGAGAAACCAGGTCCAGAAGTAAGACTGCTGTGGCTATTCTGTCCATTCCGCACCAGCTCCAGGCCGCCTCACCCAAAGGCCTACGGGACGTCTCCCCCCCCCCAGCCCCCCGGGGGGGGGGAGCGTCTCAGCCTCACAGGCACCTCGTTCTCGGAGTCTAAAGATAACTTTTCTTTCCCCTCTGTTTTCACAATTTGGTCTCTCTCCCATGGGACATGCGACATGTTTTCTGTCCCAACTAATGGTTTTACCTCCACTAGTTGCTCAAGCTAGAAACTTCGAAGTTGGCTTTAAGGTTTCCACAGACAATCCCTCACTCTTACCCCATCTAATCAGGCCCCTGGTCCGTGCATTTTTTTCTGGGAAATAGCTTCCATTCTGTGATGGAAGGCCTGCCCTCCCAGCAACAAACGTTCCCATGAGGGTGAAGGCCTTCAACAGCAGCCCCCTAGCCTCCCGCTCCGGTCTCTTCCCATCTAATCCATCTTCCACACATCTGAGTGTGAGGCCCCCCTGGCCCACCCCAAACAGGAACAAACAAACCTCTTTTGTGGTTCATTACCCCTCAAGCTCCTTACGAATCTGGCTGCACCTCCTTCCATTCCAGCCTGCCTTCTCCCACTCTCTCCTCTGCCCCATCAGGTGAGGTCCTGGCCCATCAAACTGCTCATGAGTACTCAGGGAGCACCTGGAATGCTTTTCCCAATTCCTCGGCTTGGCAGGTTCCTTGTCACCCTTCAGGACCCATCTCAGATGTCACCTTCCCTGTGAAGCTGTCCCTGACCCCTCCAGACACAAGCAGTCACTCAAGAGTCCCTCTTACAATGGAGAGCTCCTGGATACAGCCTCCACCACCCCAGTAAGGGATGGTCCTTGTCCTTGGTTCTCCCGGCTTACCTGTGAGCTCCCTCAGGCGGAGGCTGGGCCTCACTGGCCTTGCATCCTGGGTGCCCTGTTCCTTCCTTCCCTTATCTGTCCCAGAGCTCTCTCCAGCCCGAATTCCTCACCCACACCACTGCACCACCCTACACATCAACGTAAAAGTAGGGAATGGACTCAGGAGACCTGTAGGGAAGGTGTAGTGACGTGATCTGGTAGAGGGCGGCACCTACTGGAGAACTGTGATTCTGCAGGCTAGCCCTATAAATACCACGCGGATCCCAGCGGAGGGGCTCAGGGCAGGCCTTACAGCGGACTCGAGAAACTTGAGATTCCATTATTTTCCAGAAATAAATACTCCCAACAAAGCACCTTATATAATGTATGTTACTGTGCTACCATTAACAATAAGCATATGCAGAGGGCTGTAAAGTTTGTGAAATGGCTTTTTGTCCATTATCTCATTTGATCCTTAAAAAATTGGGGAAGGCAAGTAGAATGGGAATTCTCACAACACTTATTTTACAGTTGAGGCTTATAGAGGAAAGAGTGTACAACTGAAACCAAGAAAGGCACTGAGGTAGGGAGATGAGGTCCAGAGGCTTGTTAGCTTTGCCTATAGTGTTTTAACACTTTATAAGGAATGTGTGATGAAATACTATTACTTGCCTAATAACAATAAATATTAAAGAAGGAAGTGTAGGCTCTGAAGTCAGACCTCAAGCTGAATTCCAGCTGCATTACCTTCTTGATACGGGCGAGTATCTTAACCTCTTTGAATTTGTTCTGACTGACATATTACACCCAGAGGGCTGATGTGAGAAGGAAGGAAACCAGTGTCCACAAAGCACGTGGCACAGCGGGAGACTGGCCCCTGGCTCAACACACTATCCCTCCATTCACCTGGTGGCGAGTCCCTGCAAAGTTCTGGATAATTTTTTCTAAGCTCACATCATAAGAGAAAAGGGTGAAAAGCCAAGGATAGCAGCAGGCAGTCTGATCAAAATGACAGCGCGTAAATAGCGTTAGAGGGAGAAAAATAAGTAATCAAAGCCACCGACCACACACAGCTGAGCGGCGGAGGACGTCGGCTGGCAGTCACTCGCTGGGTGACCCCCAACCTTCCCGTGGGAAGCTCCTGCAAACGTGGGAAGCTCCTGCAAGCGGAGGCTTGGCCAGGGTCAGTGAGATCCCAGCATGGCCTGCGACCCCGGTGGCTCCGCCACAGAGTATTCCCACGGGGCTTCCTCCAGCAGAATTCGGCCTTTTCCATGAGCCGCTTTGACTTCAGTGGGAAAGGTCTTCTGCTGCCTTCCTATGCGGGCATGATTACACTTAAAAGTCGGAAACGAAAACCAAAATACCCTAAAGAAGCACAAGAGGTCCTATACCTCGAGTGTATCTCAGTACCTGAAGGGCACAACATCCCACGGCAAGTTGGGAGGTGGGTGCTTTTGGGGGGAGAGAGGACATTTGTGTCATGTTGTGAATAATAGTAACTGGTAACGTTCAGGGAGTCCTCCCATGTGCCAGGCACTTACAAGCACTATTTCTTTCAGTCTCCATAGCAACCCTGTACACTAAGTGTTACTCTTATCACCCACATTTTACAATAAGGAACCAAAGCCCACAAAGGTTAAGTGACTTTCCCAGGGCCCTACAGCTAATGCCCTCACCAGGGCTGGCAGGCAGTTTAAACTGCTCTTATTAGCATGAATTTTTGTTTATGGGCTTGATTTTCTTTATCCTAAAACCCTGTGAATTGATTGAGAGTACAATGAATTCAGCTGCCTTCTCTTCCTTCCTCTAAGTGATCTGCATAAAATCCCAGAGGCCGACACCAGGCACTCGGACCCCCACCCGTTCCGTTCCTCCCCCTGTGCCGTGCGCGCTGCTGTACGGGCCCACCTGCAAGAATGCGCCCCAGGAAGGGATTCCTTATGTAGTTTACACCTCTCCCCTGAACACCGTTTTCACCACGAATGCTCTAAATAGGCATATATTTGAGAGATATCTGGCATTGTCCCAGGTGCCCCAAAATCTGAAACAGAAGTGAAAATGAATACTGGCAGGCCTCATTTTATCGTGCCTTGCTTTATTGCATTTCATGTTATGTTTTTTTACAAACTGAAGACAAGACCCTCCACCAGCAAAAAGATCCTCACTTCGTTGTGGTGGTCTGGACCCAAGCCCACAACACCCCAGGGCATGCCTGTACTGGCTTTTAAATACCAGATAGAATGAAGGTGATGGCAGCTAAGGCAGGAAGCTGTCGGCGATGTAAAAGACACTAGGACACGACTGAGAAAACCCCGTGGCCACAGGGGACTGAAGGGAAGGCGAAGACGAGCAGAGAATGCAGGTGGGAGACCCCAGAGTTAAGCACGGGAAGTGCTGGGAAGGAGAGTGGACGGTGAGGTGGGGACGACACTCCCGCCTCCCCCAGGGAGGCTGCAGGTCACAGACAGGCTCAGCTTCCACATCAACGTCTCCTCTGCTAAACCTTTCAGATGGAGCCGCCGGGAAGTCTTTCTTTTGACTTCTTGGAGCATACTTCTAATTTTATACGAAATCCTAGTTATTTGCTTTCTATACATAAAATTCATTTTCAGAGAACTACTTTTTTCAAAGATTTTATTTATTTATTTTTAGAGAGAGGGGAAGGGAGGGAGAGAGAGGGAAAATCATCAGTGAGTGGTTGCCCCCCTTGCGCCCTCGACTTTGCCGCAACCTGGGCAACCGGCGACCCTCTGGTTCGCAGGCCAGCACTCAACCCACTTAGCCACACTGGCCAGGGCGTAACATTCATTTTATGGGAAACCCCATACCAGCACGTACAGGTGACAGGGTAACAATAAACTGTGAAGCTGAGCTCTCTTGGGGAAGCCCCGGGCTGGCAGAGGCAGTTGGTGGCATGGAGTGCCCCACCCAGATGTTTCTACCAAGCCCTGGGTCTCAGTTTCGGAGCTGCCACAACTGCCCTGGAAGCCTCATCCTTTGTGATCCTGAAAGGGCCAGGTTGTCAGCAGCTTAAGCCATCTGATTAGAGTCCTGCGTGCATGCCATAGCCGGGTGCCTGCAGGAATCCCTGCTCCCCTGCTGATGGGCCGCCAGCCCTTCTCACCCAGACAAGCCACATAGGTGCTGACATTCAGAAGACAGACCAAACAGGAGTATGGGTGGCACTCTCCATAAATCTCCATTATGAGCTCTGAGCCGGCACATCCCACAAGGGCTGTGGCCTGGCCTCTGGGCACCCACTCAGTAAAGACTTAGTTACTGAAGTGTGGTTGCAGTGACTGCATTGTTGAGCCCGCATTAGACCTAACACATATCTGTGCAGTGCTTCACCCATTACAGGGTTTACAGGAGCAAGGAACTCACCTTGTGAGTGCCAGGCACCAGACGGGATGCTGTGCCCACGTTGTCCTGCCTCGTCCTTCCAGCTCATGGCACCTGCTCTGTAGATGTGGATGCTGAGTTACAGAGGGGCTAGGGACTTCCCAAGGCCCCACACATAGTGACCACCACAGGTCACTCCCTGCAGATTCCCTGCTTTCTCTCTGTACCCAAGGCCCACCATCCTGGGACAAACTTGGGCACGGCAGGGGCTCCGATCACTTCCACGGATGACCTGCCAGCCTTCTAGGAGTGAGGCCACAGAAAGCTCTTCATCAGCTGGGACATCTGCTCAAGTGCACTCTCTGGGTACCAGCTGGGGGTGCGGGGCAGAGGTCAGAGCTATCCTTGGGGACCTTAAGGAGTGGCAACATAAATAAATAATGAGATGACGTCTGAAGTGCCACTTAGGTCCAGAAAGGTCAAATGGTCTGCAATCACGAGGCCTCCTCCAGGACTAAGGGTGTTCTGGGGACATACTCAGGAGCTCAGGAATGCAGCCCACTAGAGAAAGTGTCTAAAAAAATACCCTCCTGGTCAGCAAAAGGGCCAGGGTCTCCCAGGAGGAAGGGCAGAGGTCCGGGTTCCTCTCTCACTCTGGCACTGAGTACACGTGAACCTGTGTGCCTTAGCCCTTGTTTTATCACCTGTGACCCCCAAAATATGGAATTCTGTTTCTAGTTCTGCTTGCCAGTGGCTCCCATTGGGAGTTCAGCTACTGCAGCTGCTAAGCCACCTGGAAATGTTCTTATTCTTCCTTTCAGAAGAGCGGGTGCACATAAAAGGCAGACAACAGTTTTAAATCAAGACAACTGGAAGTGTGCCCGTAGTTCTCAGGCAGTTCAGGAGGATGAGGCGAGCCAGGCAGTGCATACCAGAGCCCTGCTGGCTCGTCTATGAGACAGGAACTGCCCCTGACCCCATTCAGGGAGATGCCATGGGCACCTGCACGTGCCACTCTCCTCCCGAGGGTTCCAGGAGAGCAGAGTGCAGACAGAGCTGTAAATGGAGGCTGGCAGCAAGGAAGATCAGCAGAAGCAAGGAGACCTCAGAGCAGTGATGGTGACAAGGGGCAGTGTGGCCAAGTGTGTCTGTTTGGAAGTGGAGGCATCTCACTGAGCAGATTCCTGTGGAGTTAGAACACTTAGTTTCTGCCATGTAGGCAACAGAAAGCCAGAGAGGCCACTGGCTGGGAAGAGCAAACACTAACTTAGGAGGTGAGGCAGGACTGAGTGCCTCTACCCTTTCAGAGCTCAGGCCGAGGCCGGCTGGAGCACCACTGAGGACTCAGAGGAGCAGAGCAGTGCAGAGCGAGCTCAGGGATGGCTCCTGTGGCCCCTGCAGCCTGTGGACTGCCATGCCCAGCTGTGTGTGAGGACAGCTGCTGGGAGTGGTGCCTGGGGGGCTCCGGAGAAGATCCAGGCTGGGAGCTGCAGGTGGTCGGGGTGAGCCAGGAAGATGGAAGCCTGAACTGGGGCCCGGGCTTTAAGAAGACAGCAAGGGAAAAGATGAGACCAGCGGCAGGGATGAAGGAGGGGCAAAGGAGATCTGACGCTGGAAGCGAGGAGAAGTGGCACTGTTAGGAGGAATCAGAACAAGAGTCCTGCTTTCCAGGGCGATGCAGAGAGAACCTGGTCTCCACTCCATTCAGTCTGCACTGCTGGTTGACCACGTGCCAAGGGAGCTCCAGTAGACACCCTGCAGCGTGACCAGACGGGGCCCAGACGTGTGATTCAGGAGTCACCTGTGAGTCAAGGGAGCCAGGAGAGCCACTGGGAAGCTGGCTGAGTCCCAAGGGTGGGCACTCAGCTCAGACCAGGCCTGGGGAAGGCAGTAGGGCCCCAGAAGATGGAACATTTTGCTGGCTGTGGGCTAAGGGGAACTTTTGTTTTTAACCCCTTCTGGACTTAAGTACAACTTTCAAAATGATCCTCTCTTTCCCTTCAGTATTTATTTATAAGGGACACTTTTTAATGAAGTCATAGAAAAGCAGTCTTTGAATGCTTTTAGCCCTGGGAATGTGACTTAAACCATCATCATCGTCGTCGTCATCCTCATCACAGCAGCCTTCAACACTATTTACTGAGCCCCTGTTGTGTAGGGTACGGCACCAGGCATGGCAACGCCCACCTCTGAATTTGAGAAATCAGAAGTCAAAAAGCACACACACCACCCTGGCCAGTGTGGCTCCGTTGGTTGGGTGTCGTTCACAAGGCGAAGGGTCACCAGTCTGATTCCTGGTCAGGGCACGTGCCTAGGTTGCAGGTTCGGACCCCAGTCAGGGTTTGTGCAGGATGCAGCCAACCGATGTTTTTCTTACACATTGATATTTCTCTTCCTCTCTTTCTCCCTCCCTTCCTATCTCTCTAAAAATGAATAAATAAAATCCTAAAAAAGAAAGAGAGGAAGAAAGACAGACAGACAGACCGAGGCAGAGTGGAGGAAAATGGAGGCTGACATTGCCAGTGGTGGCTCAGCTGCACGTTGCAATCACCTGGGAAGCCTGGGCCCTGCCTGGGAATCAGCATTGTACATCTCCCCCAGGGGATGCTGACTGTGCAGCCAAGACTGGGAATCAGTGAGATCACCATTAGGGCTCAGGAACTCTGGCCCCAGTCCTGGCTGAAACTGAGGTGTGCGAGAGACAGGAAGCGTGGCACTTACTTTGCCACGTCACACTGGGAATTTCCAAGCTTCCACCTGGAATTTTCCATCCCTTGGCCAAAGACTCAGCATAAGCAAGAACCTCTTTGCTCCTGGTAGATTTCTCTTCCCTCTTTACACTGCCATCCCCACCCCCATGTTGAACACAGGTATCTGTGGACCCTTCCCACACATTTGGGCTCACAGGGGAGGGAAAGACCCCAGTATGGCTGAGCTGCATGGAGACACCCAGTATACTCCCAGAATCCACCTCCATTCCGCAAGATCAAGTAGGCTGAGGAAGAAGGGTGGCCTGGTTGCCGCTTTTAGCTGGAAAGGCAACAAAGATCTAATGGCCTTCTAGAGCCTCTCCAGGCAGGCTGTGGGTAGCTGGTGGGGTGGGGGGGAAGAGGCACAGAGACAGATGGAAGCCACTCAGCCAAGGCCCTGAGTCAGCAGACGGCTGGAAACCTCGGCTCAGGGGCCCAGGCTGCCAGCGCTCTCTGCCCCTGCCCGCCCGGCTCCTCCCTGGAGGCAGGAATTTTGGACATCCTCAAATGGCCTAGCCCAGAGGCTGCCCGCCTCTCACTTGGAGAGGTTTTTCCACGGCTCCTCCCTAGGTAGGCAAGTCCAGGAATCTGTCTGTGCCCAGTTTCTAATAAGCGACAACCTGTCCCAGGGGCATGGACCGGGGCAGGAAGCATCGACTCAGAGATGTCTGTAGTGACCAAGGGCCAGCATTTCCGCCCTGGAAAGGGAGGCAGCCAGGCTAATTCCATGTTATTACAGCCTTACAGGAAGCCAGCCTGGCCCAGCTGTCGGCCAGCAGCAATTTATGGGCATTAGGGGCAGAGGGAGGGAGAAGAGAGAAGAGAAAGGAAAACACAGCCTTCCCCATTCCCTCCCCCCAAAATTGATCCTGAGTTATTTTTAGGTGCTTATTCATCCCACACATTTCTCTTTAAGAGCCACAACACAGGCCCTGTGTAAACACCATATAGCAGGAGGCCACTGCTCACACAGGGGGGATGGGGCAGGGGAGGGGTCACCTGTATGAGGAGGGAGAGTGAGAGGGTCTTCAAGGACCCTTCTCACAGTAAAAAATGTCCCACAGTTCTGAAGATGGAGTAGGGAGGCAAATGAAGAGAGGCTTTTAAATCAGAATCCCCAAGTTCAAGTCTTACCGCCAGCTTTCTCTCACCGGATGGCCTTGGGCAGCTCACTGGGAACATGAGATGAGACCTTGGGATGGAACCCTGGCCGCATGTGGCTTTGGGCAGATCATTCAACCCCCTGTGCCTTAATTTCCCCGTCTATAAACAAAGCTGGTTACTGTACATAAAACACCAGAAAATTGCCTGGTATACCTAGTGTTATGTAAGAGTGAGCTATCGTTTCTATTATAGTACCATGCACATGTTAATTATTACTGTCAATTATAAAAAGTGTATTGGAGTAGAACAGAGTCGGAAGCCACAGAAGGCCTGAGGTGAAAAAAGGTAAAGTTACAGTTTTTAGCCAAAGAACATACATGCATAACCCACAGATACAGACAACAGTATGGTGATGGCCAGAGACAGGGGGACACGGGGGCTGGATGGAGGATGGCGGGGCAAGGGGAGAAATGGGGACATTTGTAATAGTGCCAATGAAAATAGAAAAATGTTGTATTCACAACCCAGCGCCTACCAAGGATGAGAACAAAGAGGCTCTGCCTCCATTTAGGTATGAATGTCGAGGCACAGATTCTCCTCCTCTGAGTGGGTGACACCCACTCTTCGGGTGTTAGAGGGGTTCACAAAAATGGAGAGCCGCAGCACGGCTTGCAGGAGGGGCTCGTCCTGCTGCTGACTCTGCACTTCCTGGTGCGACGGCTTAATACTGTCCTCTCGACTGGGTCACAGGGCGCCCAGAGAGTAGGCTGGACACTATTTCTGGGTGTGTCTGTGGGGGCGTTTCTGGATGAGACTGGCATTTAAGTTGGTGGACTGAGCACAGAAGACTGTCCTCCCCAGCGAGGGTGGGCAGCGTCCAGTGCTGAGGGCCTGCTAGAACAGGTGGGAGCAGGCAGAATTCCGTTCTTTTCCTGCCAATTACTTGAGCTGGGACATAGGTCTTCTTGGCCTGGGACTTACACTGTTGGCTGCCCTGGTTCTCAGGCTTTTGGACTTGGACTGAATTATACCACTAACTTTCCTGAGGTCTCTAGCTTACAGACAGCAGTGGGAGCCACTTCCCTACAATCAATCAATCAATCAATCAATCAACCAGTGTGTGTGAGTGTGAGTCCTCTTTCTCTGGTTGCCCACTCAAGCGGATCCAGACCCGTCCAGAAGCTGACCACTCTCTGCCAGCTGTTACCTTTCTTTGCACGGACCACCCTCTGAGCACCGCCTCCCTAACCCCCAGCTGGCCCTCCTGGCTGCTCCTTCTGCCCTTGGTGCACCCTACATGCTAACCCAGCCCTTACTGACCTCTCCCTTCTAGTTCCATCCAGTAAACTTTACTGCGTGTCCTCTGTATGCGTAGCCCCAACCTAAGTGCTGTGAGAGCTGAAACAAATAATGCCAGCAGCTCAGACCACAGACAGTTTCAATGCAACACAGAGGTTACCTGGACAGGAAGACTGTGCAGGTGCCCAGGGAGCACCAAGGAGGGGCTGGAGATGGGGCGGGGAAGGGGCAGCAGGCCAAGGACATCTTCTTGTGGTAAGTGACAGACAAAGGTGTCTGAAGCAGGAGTGTGCACAGGCGCATGGCGGGGAGATTCAGCAGGGTCCCTGTGGGCGAGGTACCTGGAGAGAAGCCAGAATCCCCTAAACTCTCACTGCCTGCCACCCTCACATAGCTGGTCCCGGGTCAAAGTGGCCTAAATCCCAGTCTTTTGCACACCTGTCCGCCTCCCTAAGGGCTGCTCCGGCCCCTCTGAAACCCTCCCAGGCTGAGCACCCCAGCAGAGACTCTGGGGCCAGGGTCCACTTCCGTCATGGGATCCTGAGCTTAAGTGGCAAGATGCTAAGGAGAGTGGTCTCCTCACCTCCAGATTCCCTATCTGCCACCTCAGGGAACATTCAGAAACAAGCATGCCACCCCCTCCTTAAAATCCTAAGGGCTCCCCACCCACAGCTTTCAAGGGGGATCCCAAGGGCTTTCCTCTGGCTGTTGCTCCACCAGCCTTGCCCCATGTCACTCCTGCCACAGGGCCTTTACAGGAGCTAACCTCTCTCCCTACAACGCCACCTCTGTCCTTTCTGTTTCTCTCTGCTCGGCAGAAAAACACACACACGTGCTCATCACTTCTGCGAAGTCTTCCTGGGCACGTTGTCTCCCACAGCACTTCCTGCACGTCTCCAGCTCTGGTGCCATCACTGGGGCTGGCTGATGCTCTGAGGGCCGGGGCCTGGTCTCATTCCAAGCCCAGCCCAGGGCAAGCAGCTCTCCCAGACTTCAAGTGAGGCTCTTAAAGCATGTGCACAGGAAGAACCCTGCCATTCCTAAGTATACTGGTGTCACTAGAGGTGACAATCCTTTTAATAAATGGCAATAGTACAGAGGCAAAGTTCACTTCATGTTCTAGAGAAAAGGCTAGTAAGTAGCACATATAGGTCAAGGGCATTCACTACAATACATGATTGAGTAATAAAGGTTTGGGAGTAAAGCAAACTGTGACCTCATCAGGTGAAGGAATTCCTGCCCCTCCCTCAGGCTGGGGTCACCTCTGCCCGGGGAACCCCACTGGGAGTGAAACACTTGATAAAGCCGCCACCCACAACAGTCAGACCCCCCACAAGAGTCAGGCCTCACGCACAGACTAGCCATGCAGTCTGAGGCAAATTACTCTGTGAGCCACAGTTTCTCTGCCCATAAAATGGGAATAAAAAAACACTGCACTTACAAGAGGTTATTATAAGGATCAAGTGAGGAATAACCTGTGAAAGTACTTAGGAAACTATTAGTGCTCATAAAATGTTCCAAACTTCAAAGCAGTCAGAGCAAGCCCTCAATTAATAGTAGTTGAATGTATGAATGAAGGCAAGTTTATTATTATTATTGCTAAGTTTATTAATAAATAATAAAATCCGTCCTTGTGGGTATAACAGGTTTTATTACATAGAGTCTCTTGCCAATTCTTGCCCCACCAACCTGGCCGCTCCCCTCTTTGCTTGGCTTCTAGGATCTGGCTCAACAGGTGTCCCAGGAAGAACAAGGACCCCGGCTCCACCATGAACAGATGTGTGACCAGACTGCGGTTCTCACCCTCCCTGAGCCTGTTTTCGGGAGGCTGATTGAGAGCTGTGGAGAGGATTAAGTGAGGTGATTGACATCCAGTGCCTGAGATCTGTGCTCCATGGCCATGAGCTCCTGGGCCCCCTCGGGGGCTTCTGGGGAGCAGGGCTCAGGGACCAGACCAGATAAACGGACTTCTGTCTTCCAGTGGGGCCAGAGTGAGGCCAAGGGGTCACCTGGCACTGTTGCTAGTTGTATCGGGTGTTGTAGAGAGCCTGGCGACAGTCCTTCCACCCCACCCTGCCACCCAGCTCCCGCAAGAAGAGGCATGGAGTCCATGGCTGTCTCGGTTTTCCTGGGGGTGACAGTGGGAGGGGCATCTGGGAACTTTTCTCCCAGAAACCCCAGAAAGTTTCCCCTCATGGAGTTTCAAGCTGTCTGACTTGCAAAGTACCTGGCCTATCTTTGTTCTACATTTTAAAATCCAATTTTCTCCTTAAAGCTGGAGACACTGCCTTAAACACAAACTCTCCACCAGCATTTCTTGCTGTGCATTTAAAAAGTCTACAGCTGGTGCCAAAAGAATGGGAAGGGAGGGGTCTCCTGGGACTTGCTCTTGGCCCACTGTGACTGATGAGGCCGGGGCCTGGTTCTCTCTGTTCACAGCTGAATCCCATCTCCAAACAGCGCCTGGCACAGAGCAAGCCCTCAGTTCATAGTGGCTGAATGTAGGAACAAAGGTGAGCAAAAGCCCATTCCCCTGACGCGCCAGCCCCGTGTTGAGTGCTGGGCGCACACGGGGCCCTGCAATACCTAACGCTAGTGGGCATCTTCGGCTTTCGCACCCGGATCTCATGTCTCAACGTCCTGTGGCGCAGGAGTGCGACCACCTTTTACAGATGAGCTCAATGAGACGCTGAGGGCTCCTCTGCGAGACAGCCTTCTTGTCTCCTACGGCGCTCCTTCACCATTGTCATGGCTGCAGGCTCTTCCCACAGCCTGGTGTTCTTTCTGCCGTCCTGTTACACCATCAGGGACAACCGCCATCACCCAGCGGTCTGCAGTTCATCTGTCCACCTACCCACGCAACCAGGCCAACACTCACTCAGTCCCACCGTGTGCCAGGTTCCGTGCTTGGCTCCAGGGGCGGGCGAGGGGTAGGGGGTGGATGTGGGCAGGTGAATGCGAAAGTGGAGGAAGAACAGACCTCAGGGGCTACTCTTTCTACCAGCAATGAAGGGGGCCAAACATCTGCTCTGTGGCCAGCACAGAAGAGTCTGGAGGGTCTGCTGAATGATAAACAAAGAATCACCATATGATCCAGCAATTCCACTCCTAATTAAATCCCCATGAGAACCGGGACTCCAGCAGGTACTTACACACATGTCCACAGCAGCACTGCTCACAACAAACAGAAAACAACCCGAATGTCTATGAGCAGGTGAATGGATAAGCAAACGTAGGTACAACAGAATATTATTTGGCTATAAAAAGAGATGAAGTTCTGATACATGATTCAGTGTGCATGAACCTTGAAAACATTACGCTAAGTGAAATAAGCCAGATACAAATGGACAAATGTTGCATGACCCCACTTTTATGGGCTATCTAGAATATGCAAATTCACCGAGACAGAGAACAGAACACCCGGGGACAGGGTGAGATGGGAAAGGAAGCTGTTGCTTCACGAGCCCTGAGTTTCTGTTCGGCTGATGAGAATTTTGGAAACGGTGGTGATTATCGCACAGCATTGTGAATGTGACTGGTGTCACTGAATTGCACACTTAAAAATAGTTAAAATGGAAATATTTATGTTATATATTTTTAAAAAGCACAAACACGCACAAACTATGACAGAAGTGTGGGTCAGAAACAGAACAATGTGGACTGGAGTAGAAATACGGGCCAGGGAGACAGAACGACAAGTCTGAAAGCAAAGCAGACGGCTCGGGCAGTACCTATACCATGGGAAAAGTTCTCACGGGCAGTGAGGGCAGCCAAATGTAAAAAAGCAAGAGGCCAAATGGAGTAAATACAGAAAAATCAGTTTATAACTTTAGCACTGAGAAGAGCTTGTGCAAGACATAAAATAAAATGACGACACCGTAAGTGGTTTCCTGTGGCAGCACAGTCTTTGAACAGCCTCGTAGGATCTGATAACATCTCAAATACACACACCCTCTAATTTCTGGGCATCTATCCTAGAGAAGTGCCCCCGTGAGCCATGTTCCAGGGCATTCTCTGAAGCACTGTTCCTAAGGAATAAGCGAGAACCACTTAGATGTTCCTGCAAGAGCAGAAACTTGAAACAAGCTAGAGTACTTCAGTTCTAAGAAATGACATCCTGGACCACTCCATTAGATTTGCTAGCTGGCTTACCAGCCTCTTCCTCACTTTCAAAGGATTCTGCAGGCGGAATACACATCTGCCCCACTCCACAACCGCCCTGCGCAACGCCATCTGAAGAGCTGCCAGACTTGGGAGAAGGGCTTGGAATGTCCTACCCCAGCAGCTTTGCTCTGAGGTTAGGGAAGGTCAGGAACGTGGCAGCTAGGGAGGCATGTTGGTGTTTGTGGGTGTAGCAGGGGGCCAAGGGAGGGCAGGAGACAAGGGGAAAAAACTATAAAAAAAAACAGCAGAAAAGGAAGCCAAGGCTGGACTGTGTGGTAGTTAAAGGGGCCATACCCAGAGCAATAAAATTCCAACCACTGGCCAGTCACTTACAGGCAGAGACACATCAAGTGATATCAGTATGTCCTCAGAAGCTTCTTTGGGTGATTTAGGTCATTTTGTCTCCTCCTATCTCTGGTCAGTCCCGGGGCTGGGCTGTAGCTCATTCATGTGTTACCCAAAGTTGGGCAGTCTTGCAATGGCTTCCCTGCACACCTGAAGTCTGCAAGAAGATTTGGATTTGGTTACCCTGGGTGTCCCAGTATCCCCTACACTGCTGTCCACCCCACTCCACTTCTTCCCATCTCAGGAAGGGGAGGGGACCTATATCTTCAGAGCATCCATTGTCATATTTAATCCTCACAATTACTGTAATTAGGAAGGTAAGCAATGTGCCCACAGTCAGCCAACTAACAAGGGTCAAGGCCAGGTTCAGCATACAAATCCAGGCTGTTTACATCTAAATGTCATGCTCTTCCCATGAGCTGAGGCAGCCGAGGATGCTCCTACGGAGTGCCCACTCTGTGAAGGAAACTCTGCTGAGTGCTGCAAGGACACAGAATAAGCCCTGATCCAGACAGCCTGTGTCCTGGGGGAGCACATGAGCTGCAGCACGTGGTAGAAGGACGACAGCGGCATACTCGATTTGTAAGACGAGCAACACCGGAATGCCACAGAGGTCAGCAGTGGGGAGAGAATGCAACAGGTAGAGAAAGACCATGACAAAAATGTTTGGGGCCTGTTCAGAACATAGCAGAACCAACACGTGGTTTGTTGGTATGCTTCCAACCCTCTCCTCTAAGCCCCAAGGAATCCCTCAAACCATTACAAAACAGCAACTACAACAATAACAAATCAATACCACCAAACCAACACGGAGAACTCCCCCTCCCTGTCATCTTCCTGGCTCCCTCCCTCCACCCCCTTGTTGTTACAGGTAATGGCGGAAGTGTCAAGAAAAAAGGCCAAGACCAGAGCATCAGGAAACACCCCATCTAGGAAGGCAGAAGTAGCCACTGCAAGAAACCAAGAAAGCTCAGAGAGACAGCAAGGGAAGAGGAGGACTGGGGACCGCCCTAAAAGGAGGAGGAGTCAGCCAGATCCTGCAGGGACATCCCTGTGGATAGGAGCTGCAGGAGGAGGGGAGGAAAGGCACCAAAGTGCTGGTGAGGTTTCTAATGCCGCTGGGAAAGCAGCTGCCACAGAATAACTCAGGCCTGAGTCAGACGGGATGACAGAGGGACCGGAGAGTGTAGGCAAGAGGGAGGCAGGGAGGTGGACTTTGGGAAAGGCTGGTGGTGAAGGGCAGAGGATCGCAGGAAGTTCTTGAGGGATGGAAAGGTCCAAAGGAGGCAGTAGGGATGGGAGGATTTGCACATAGTCATAGGCAGAAGAGACAGGATGGGTAGAAACTGCAGCAGAAGAGCGGTGGCTGAGTGAGCGAAGTGTCTGAGGAGCAGATGGGCTCCAGGAAACAAGTGGGCAGGGGAGCCGCAGTCAGGAAAGAGGAGGGGGAGTGTACTCAGTGATGTCACGGTGGGTGCGTGGAATCAGAAGTGGAGGGCTGAGTCACTTCGGAGGGCTTCCAGCTTTGCAAGAAAGCAAAGTTATCTCCGGAGAAGAAGGAAGGAAGGGGGAAAGATGAACTGAGAGAAAGGCATTCTGGAAGCTAAGGTGGGTGAGGGGTGGGTCTTCAGGCAGTAAGAGATGGATGGTGAGGAGGGGGAGGCAATGAGTATAGACTCTTCTTTCAGGAGAATGAAGGGAAAGGACAGAGGGAGGCCCCTTTGGAAGAGGCAGGATAGGACAGAGGGAGGGGCACAGGGGTGTATTTATAGGATGAGAAGACAGATAGGAGGGGAAATTACCGAAGACACAAGAGTGGAGACAACAGAGCATCATCTCGGGGACACGGGCACGGAAGGCCAAGATTCCGGCGGCACCCTGCAGCCTGGCCAAACTGGCAACCTGGGCTGAGGCTTCCGCAGTGAAAACCCCCACCTTTTCTCACGTGAGCCGCCGCAAAGTCACACCTGCCCACCTGATGCTTACGTGCCTGTGATCTTTGTATGTCGCTACAGGAATTTACACCTACCCTAATTACATTTCATACATTGTCTTTCTGACCATCTCTACTGGTACAATGACCAAGAAAACATTAAACTCACTCTGTCATTTGCCAAGTTCCTTTTCAGTTCAGCTGTGCACGAGGTACGTGCCAGGCTGTGCGAAGAACAAGACAGTCCTTGCTGCCAACGTGCTGCCAGTGCAGTGGGGAGGCACACACGACAAATCACTGTACTGCAGTTTCAATGTCACAGCAAGTGCCATGAAGGAACTGGGACTTTCACTACTAACCCAGAATTAGCTGATGGGATCCAAAGCTGGGGGGGCTCAAGTGGTGATATGTGTTCCACATGCTAGAGTCAGACAGCTCCCAACCAGCTTCCTAAGAGGCAGCAAGACCACCACCAGGCTGCTCAACAAAGCGCTTAGGTTGTGCACAGTGCTAGGGTTGCCCAGAGAGGGGATCACTTCCCCAGCCCGGGCCTCAGGGGCGATGATGCCTGAGCTGAGTTTGGCAGATGAGCAATAGGAGCCCCAGAGAGGGAGGGTGGTAAATGTGTTCTTGGAAGAAGTGGAGTGGTTGTGTGACAGAAAGTCCAAGGCAAGGAATGTGGGCAGGGGAGTCTGGAGAGCCAGGCGATCAGGGGTGTGGGAAAAAGAGGCTCGCATTACAGGTCTACCCTGAAGGTCTGTGGTGTGAATGGGATGGAGCAGCATTTCCAGGTTATAGGTGCTCCCTCACCAACCAGGGGGCTCCTTGCACACCGCTCTCAGGTCCGAACTAGAGCAGAAGACACAACTGATGGAGGAGGGAGATGGTCAGTGAACGGGGTCTGGCAGGAGACACGAGCAGGTCTGAGTTTTGGAGGCACCACCAGCAGAGCTGTGCAGGCAAGAGCTCCGGGGATGGCCAAGTTGAAAGCAGGGGCCAGTGAGATCCCAGCATGAAATGCTGAGGCCTGACCGTGAGCCACGAAGAAAGGAAGGAGAGGAGAGAACAGAGTCTGGACATACCTAGGAGGTGAAACCCAGCAGGACGTGGCAATGCTAAGGGTGAGAACGCGGAACCGGTAGGCCAGGTTGACTCCTAGTTTTCTGCCTCAGGTTATTAATAGAGCAACCTCCCTGCCAAGGCAAGACGGGATGCGATCCAGGCCACATTGGCTACAGACAGACAGGAGGAGCTACGCCTTCCATTTTAACAGGTAGGCGGTGGAGCGGATGGGGTTGAGTTCAAATACGTTAGAGGTTCTGTGGCAGGAAACAGAGAGCATTTGTGCCTGGTGACTCCGGTTTTCTGCATGAAGCTGGAGACAAGTGGGCAAGGAGAGATGGAGCTGGAACTCTGAGGAGCAGGACGGTCTGAGAGTCACTGTCGAGAAAGGGGTCACCAAGCAATGCAGGAGGCCCAGGTGAATGGGGAGGGTGTTTTGTCTTTGACTTTTTTTATCCTTACCCAAGGACATTTTTAAAAAATTGTTTTTGAGAGAGAGGAGGTGGGCGTGGGGAGCAGAGGGAAACATCAATGTGAGGGAGAAGCCTCGACTGGCTGCCTTCTCACATGCACCTCGACCTGGGATCAAACCCGCAACATGGGTGTGTGCCCTGACTGGGAATCGAACCTGTGACCTTTTGTTCTACAGAACAACGCTCCAACGGAGGCACACTGGCCAGAGCTGTCTTTGGACTTTTTAATAGTATCTTTTCTCCTATTAAAGCTTTTAATTTTTACATAGCCAAATCTATCAACCTTTTATACATAGTTCCTAGGCTTCACAGCCTATGCTTTAAAAAGCTTTCCCCTATATGGCAGTTTAAAACAGAGAAACAGCAAAACAAGGCAGGGCCGTATGTGCTGATATAAACAATGTCCAAGATATACATCAAGTGAAACAGCACAGCATGCCCACACAAACTACATGCTTGCGGACACGGGCTGTGTCAAGAAGGTCATACAAGACTGCAAAGGGGCTGCCTCTGGGGAGCGCACTGGCTGGAGCGGATGTTATGGAGGGCACAGGGCAAGGGGTCAGAGGACACGAGCAAGATGGACTCAAGGCAAGGACCCCGCTGGCCAAGGGCGGAGTGAGCAGGCACGCTTCAGACATAGAGCAGTTCCTGATCTCAAGAACAGAGATCGCCTGGGATCAGAGGAGAGCACACAGTAGATTCCATATATACCAAAAACAATACCAAATTTTGTACTAAGGTTTGAATGAACCTATTTTACACTAAGGTACAAAAAGGTTAAGTAGCATTCACAGGGTCACAGGGCAGACAACTAACAGGGTGTCGCCTTCTATTTGGGGCCTGATTAACTCTCCCCAGCACTATGCCACTTCTCACACCATCATACTCACTGGAAAAAAGGGGACACAAAACTGTTTATAGTATGAGCACAATTTTGTAAAAATAAAAAGATAATTATATGTGTGGGTGTATGTGTGTATTATATGGCTTATTTTTAGGAAGTCACCAAAAAGAAATAACACTAAAATATTAACGGTAGTTATCTCAGTGGGATTTTTAAAATGTTTTCTGCAAAAGATTTTCTATGATTAGATTCATATTAACAGAAAAAAATGTTATTTAAAATAGTCACTGGAATGAGCAAGTATCAAAGGCATTTTACCAAAATAGACTTTCTGGAAAAAGACACCTTGGCAACATACTCTGAGAATTTAAATAAGCAAAAAAAAAAAGTATTCTGCTTGATTCATGGGGTAATAGTGGAAAGAACATGAAATTTGGAAGATCTGGATTCAGGCTACTTAGAAAAGTGTTAACTCCCTCAGCCCCCATGTCCTTATATAAAAATGAATGTGAAAATAATAAAACTTGCTTCACATGGTTACTATAGAGACCAAGTGTGACATTAAAGATAAAAAAATCTGTCAATTAAACCATATAAATTTCATATTATTATAATATATATTTTTTTATTTTTAGAGGGAGGGGAAGGGAGGGAGAAAGAGAAGGAGAGAAACGTCAGTGTGCAGTTGCCTCTCACACACCCCCTATTGGAGACCTGGCCCACAACCCAGGCATGTGCCCTGACTGGGAATCAAACTGGTGACCCTTTGGTTTGCAGGCCAGAATGCAATCCACTGAGCCATACCAGCCAGGGCTAAATTTAATATTATTGTTAATTCTTCCTTTTACTCTTTTATTAACACATTGGCATATACCCAATTCAAAATTAAATTATGACTATAAAATAAAATGCCAATTCTTGACTAATCAAGTCAATTTGATTTCATAAAATAAACATTCATTAGGGGTGGGGGGAAAGACAGAAAACCGTATTTGAACAACAATAAAAAAATTAAAAAATAAAAAATAAAATAAACACTCATTAAAATCAGGCTATGGCTTGTATTAATGAGCCACAATAATAGATTAAACATCTCAAGTTTCCTCATATTCCAACACAAAAATCATTGTTGTGTACAATTCAAGAAGACTGCTTCCCTGACCAGTAGTCCTTATGCCCCGTCCAAAGGCCCCTGATCTTCCTGGAAGCTGAGGCCAAGTTCTGTGCTTGCCCACAGCTGTGTGAAGCTTCCAGGCATCCTCTGCTCACAATGGTTCATAATCCTTTCTGTCCAAACCAAAGACAGATCCAATTTTCTAAAATGCCCACTCCTGTACCAATAGCCCTTCCTTCCTCTTGCCTCAGTGTGGGAGGTGTCCTTCTTCCCGTTGAGGCCAGCCTCTTCAACGAGTTCCTGTCCTGAGCCTTCCCACCTTTCAAAGCCGTCACCCCTTGGGCCTTAGTGCATCTTCAGCTCATTCCTAGACGAGACTGCAACAACCTCCCAGTCTCCACTCTTGCCCACCTATGCTCCATGCCTACATGTAGTCCGAATAGTGTTTATTTTAAAAAGTTGAGATGTAATTCAGACACCATGGAATTCACCATTTTATATTCCCATCAGCAAAGTGTAAGGGTTCCAATTTCTTTCATGGGAATGTTAGGCCCAAGAGGATGATGGTGTTAAGGCACCTATGTTCCCTTCTAAGAGTTTGATAGGTTTAGCTCTGACATTTAAGTCTTTGATCCTTTGGAGTTCATTTTTTTGTGTGTATAGTATGACGTAGGGGTGCCACTTCATCTTTTACGTATGGATTTCCAGTTGGCCCAGCACCATTTCTTGAAAGACTTTCTTTCCCTGTTGGGAACCGCCCTGCCTGGTTTCAGAAGCTGTAACCCGCCATGGCTAAGACTGAGTAAAGAGGCCTTGGGACCATAAGCCACTGAGGAGACAAAGCTTATCTTCCCAGTAGAGGCACCAGCCTCTGCCCTCTTTTACTTCACCCTGCTTGGCCCCGGGCAGATGACTGGTTAACCAATGACAGGTAAATTTCCTCAAGGGAGGGACAACACAAGACTGGCATGGTTGTGAAGGGGCCCTCAGGGAAGGACTTGAGGGGGCTACAGAAAAAAGGGGTGATGGGCCCTTACCCATCTGCTTTGACATAGCCTGAATCCTCATTCTGTCTGTGAGAAGTCTCTTAATCTCTTGGCTGCCTCACTTCCCCTGCCTGACTTAAGCCTGAAACAATGTGGGAGGGTGGTGCAGCCCTGGTCTGGAAAGGTTGGGTTCCTTGGGGCAATCAGGCCTAAGAAAAAATGCATGAAATCCTGTGAAACCTGCTTTGTTAAGAATGCCCTCAATTTTCTGATAAGGGCCCATGCATAAAATGAGTTTTTCCCCCCAAGTTTTGTGGCCCTTTAGCTAACTGACCCTGACAGAATAAGTCCTCATAGTTCTTTGTCCTCATAGTTCTTTGAATGTTATCTATTGTTTGATCATTACTGCCTGACAATGAGTGGTGAACTTTATCTGTATTCCTGTGCAAATTGAATCCAATGAAAGCCCACTGAGGAACAGGCTTCTGGCCCTTCTCCTTTGAGAGATCGGCCACTTTTCCTCCCCAAGCAGATCATGTGTTGGTAGACTTATTCTCATCCATGGCAGCCTGGGGGGCGCTCTGCAGGAGAAGCCCCACCACATCTCCCTATTAAATGGTCTAGGTGCCCTTGTCAAACATGAACTGACTGTAAATGGGATTCTTTCTGGACACTCAATACTATTCCAGATCTGTATTTCTATCCTTATGCCAGTATCACACTATCTTGATTACTGCAGATTTGTAGTAAGTTTTGAAATTGGGAAGTATCAGTCTACCATCTTTGTTCTTTTTTAAGATTGCTTTGGCTGTTTGGTCCTTGAAATCCATATGAATTTTAGTATAAACTTGTCTATTTCTGCAGAAAGGTAGTTGAAATTTTAATAAGGATTGCATTGAATCTGTAGATCAGTAGAGTAGTATCACCATGTTAACAAAATGAAAAGTTAAATTTTCTAGTCCATACACATGGGATGTCTTTCTGTTATTTAGGTCTTCTTTAATTTCTTTCAACAATGTTTATAGTTTTCAGTGTATAAGTCTTGTACATCTTTGGTTAAATCTATTCCTAAGTATTTTATTCTTTTTGTTGATGCTATTATAAATAGAAACTATATTCTTAATTTTATTTTTGGATTTTTCATAGCTAGTATATAAAAATACAAGTTATTTTTAAAATACTGATCTTTTGTATCCTGCAAGATCATTTGTTAGCTTAATGCTAATTAAACTTGCTTCACTCAATTATTAGTTTGATAGGGTTGTTTTTTTTTTAAATTTTTTTGGTTGTTTTTATTGGGCTCTAAAGAGTTTTCTTTTATGTATATGATCATTATCATCAACCAACAAAGATAGTTTCACCACTTCTTGGCCAATCTAGATACCTTTTATTTCTTTTTTCTTGACTAACTGCCCTCATTACAATCCCTAATATAATCTTGGATATAAGTGGTAAGAGCAGACATCCTTGTTTTGTTCCTGACCTTAGGGGGAAATTTTTCAGTCTTTCATTACTGTGATGTTAGCTGTGAATATTTTAAACATGCTCTTTATCAGAGTGAAAAAATTTCTTAATTTCTCCTTCATTTATGAGGGAGTTTTACTAACTGTAGACTTCTTGGTTAGCAGTTCTTTTTCTCCTTCAGTCACTTGAATGACACCCTACTGCCTCCTGGCTGCCATGTTGCTGCTGTTGTTTTTTTTTACTCAGAAATTAGTTGTTAGTTTCATTGAGGATCCCCTGCATATGATGAATCACTTTTCTCTCGCTGCTTTCTCTTCTTGTCTTTGTCTTTTGATAGTGTGGTTATGATGTGTCTAGATGGGGATCTCTTTGAATGTATCCTGCTTGAAATTTGTTGAGTTCCTTAGATATGTAAATGAATGTTTTTCTTCATCAAATACGGCATGTTTTTCGCCAATATTTCTTCACATATCTCAAGTACCCTATCTCCAAGCTTCCAGGTTCTTTCTTCTGTCTGCTCAAGTCTGCTGTTGAGCCCCTCCAGTATTTTTTGTTTGTTTGTTTGTTTTAATTATTAGAACTTTCAATTCCATAATTTTCTTTTTGGTTCATTTTTATAATTTTTATGATTATCTCTATCTGAGATTCCATTTTCACACTTTCATTCTTTAGATATGGTTTCCTTTATTTCTTTGAACATATTTAAAATACCTGATTTAAAGTATTTATCTAGTAATTCCAGCTTCTGGGTTCCTCAGGGACAGTTTCTATTAACTGCTTTATTTCCCCTGTAAATACAGGATCATATTTTCTAATCATTTCTTTTCATGTTTCATAATTTTTATTGAAAACTGTACATGTTGTCTACAGCCATACTACCCTGAACATGCCCGATCCCATCTGAAAATTGTACACGTCAAATAATATAATGTAGCTCTGGAAATCAGATTTTGCCTCCTCTATAGGGTGTGCTACTTATTTTAGTGGTTATTTGTTTAGTGAGTTTACTGAACTAATTCTGCAAACTCTGTATTCTATGTCATGATGACCACTGCAGTCTTGGCTCAGTTAACTTAATGGCTAGTCAATGGTTAGATAGAGATTTCCTTAACCTCATAGAACCAATAAATCTCCTACTCCTTGCTGAGTTGCTCAGTATGTGTGCTGGGGAATGCCTTTGACACTCAGCCAGGCAGTTTATAACTCTGCCTCAATTTTCATGTCCTGCTTGCACAGAGCTTCAGTTAGAAGTGAGCTTACTGCCTTCTCAAGTCTTTCTGAACATACACACAGCCAACAGCTCTGCATGGATTAAAGGAATATGTCAGAGCTTTTAAAAGCCCCTTATGGACATCTTATTCCTCAGCCTTTCCTTTTAAGCTTTATGTCCTATAGTTAACCCCAAGTGTTATCCATTGCCTCAGGCAGCTGTGATGTTAAAATATGCAACAAATGGCCCTGGCTGGCGTAGCTCAGTGGATTGAGCGCGGGCTGGGAACCAAAGTGTCCCAGGTTCGATTCCCAGCCAGGGTACATTCCTGGGTTGCAGGCCATAACCCCCAGCAACCGCACATTGATGTTTCTCTCTCTCTCTCTCTCTCTCTCTCTCTCTCTCTCTCTCTCCCTCCCTTCCCTCCCTAAAAATAAATAAATAAAATCTTTAAAAAAATATGCAACAAATGTCCCTGGGTAGAGGTTTTTAGCTCTGGGACAGTGTAAGTAAGGTCAAAGAAGGAACAAACCTTCCAAGTAAGGTCTTCACAGGAACCACTGGGTAGGTTAGATAATGACTATTCTCCATGATCCGGCTGATGTCTTCACTCTCCTTCATCTTCTAACCCTCTCTGCCTCATTAATTCTGCTCCAGCTAGTCTGGCATTCTTGCAGTTTCTTGAACAAGCTTATTCTTGCCTCAGGGACTTTGCACATACAGTTTTCTGCCTGAAAAACTCTTTCCCATGATCACTTCTCTACTATAACCTCCTTCTCACCCAACCCCCACCTCCAAAACTCACTGTTCTCTTTTTCTTGTTTTCCAGAGTAGTTATCCCTGCCTGGCATTATATCATATATGTACTTCCTATTGTCTGATTTTCCTGTTGGAACCTAAGATCTGTGACGATGGACTCTGACTTATATTGTATCCACAGCTCTTAAAACAGTGCCTGGATCTGCTAATAAATACTTGCTTAAAAATGAAGTAAGTCTCACCCTGGTTGGTGTGGCTCAGTGGATTGAGTGCCAGCCTGTCAACCGAAGGGTCACCAATTTGATTTCCAGTCAGGGCACATGCCTGGGTTCCATTAGGGGGCACACAAGAGGAAACCACACATTGATGTTTCTCTCCTCTCTTTCTCCCTTCCTTCCTCTCTTTCTATAAATAAATAATTAACATCTTTAAAAAAATGAAGTAGTCTTCTATGATGGATTTGTATTCTGCCAGCTTACCTAAACTGGACTACATTTCCCAGAATTCCCTTCCTTGTTTAATTCCAAATTAGCATGAGATACTTTATCCAAGAATTGACACACAACCATGAAGAAGAGGCCATGTTCCTTTATGCTCGTGAAGTTAGTGCAAGGCACCAGACACAGTTTCAGCTCATGCACACCATCACTTGTCTTTGGGGTCATCTGGTTAGCATGCAACAGCAGCCAGGCCCACAGCTCCTCCAGCTGTAGCTTTTCCAACTCCTGGGCCAGGTGCATATTTAGCTCTATGACAAAGAACACTAGTACTCTGCATGACATCCTCATTATTCAAGTTGGAGGAATGCATTCAGTGGAAAAACAATAGAGGTTCCAGTTCATCCTTAAGGGTTCCAGCTAACCTTCTAAAGTTCCAGCTTTTTCTTGCTTTCCCACTTTACATCACTCTTCCCTTCCCAGCTGCCTCCTTATGGACTTCAAGGTCCAGCACCAGACATAGAGACAACTTCACATAGACAGGGTAATGGGCTCCCACACTGTGCAAAGTCAGATGTTTATAATAGATCCTTTGTTACATGTATCTCCAAATGGTTCTGCTTCCCTGATTGAACCTCACTGATATATCCATTCTCTATTTATCCCTGTGTGCTTTTGAACCTAAGAAAAATCCCCCCTCAACCTCACACACTCCTCCAACCATGACTCCCTCTTCCCTTCCCCAAACTTCTTGAAAGACCTGCCTTTACAGATAGATGGTCTTCATTTCACAAACTCCATGCTAGGTCAACAATAATCTCCATTTGCAAAATCCAAAGAACACTTCTCTGTTGCTGGGGTGTATTTTTGTTTGTTTGTTTGTTTTCAGTTCCCATCTAACCACAGCTTGTGTCTTTAGTAGTGTTTTTCACAGCTTATACCCTGATCTACATGAAACTCTTCCCTTGTTCTCCATGGTACCAAGCTTTCCTGGTTCCCCTTTTTCATTTTCACTCCCTTTGCTGGCTTCTTCACAACCTCTATTAAATTTGGGGGTTCTCAGGGCAGATGAACACCCCCCTTGGCCCTCTGTACTCTCTCTTTCAGTAGTCTCCTCCTGCCCCATGCCTCCAATGCCTCCAGGATGCCAACATCACTTCCATCTCTCTGACCTCCAGACCTGTTCAGCAATATCCACAGTGACCTCAGCCTTGACATGTCCCAAATCCACCCCTGACCAGTCTGATAACACCATTGTGCTTTAGGCTGTGGCCAAAGCCTGAATCCTGAGAATAACCTTTGAGTATGTTCCCTCTCAACCTAGCCAATGGCTAAGTCCTGGCAACTCAGTCTTTTAAATGTCCCATCCACTTCTCTCCTGTCTCTGTGGCCACCGTCCTCACTCTCCTCTTGCCCCTTCACCCTATTCTTCACAATGTGGCCTCCCTTCAATCCATCCTACTACCTCATTCAAATATGTATGGGGTCACAACTACATGACCGAGGGCCTTTAAAAAGTACACATACAATCATGACATTCCTCTGCCTCAAGTCCTTTGAAAGTTTTCCATTGTCTTTAGGATAAAACACAACACTCAACAGGGACTCAAAGCCCTATGCACTGCCTGTGTCGTCAGCACCCCCTGGAGACCCAGAACCCTCCCTGTCTACCAGAGGCACTCCACACCATTCCTGGAATGAACAGCATCTTCTCCAGCTTCTAGTCTTTGCACTCTGCCTGGAGTGTTCTTCTTGACCTCCTCTTCCAGCTAATTTCTGCTCTTCCTTAAGATCTTGGCCTAAACCCCCCTTCCCGCTGTCCCCAGGCCAGGGTAGCTCTCCTATTATTCACTCCACAGCACCTGACTTTGGGGTCGCATCATGCCTATCATCACGTGTTGAGCGTCCATCCACCTACCAGACTCACGTGGGTGGCAGCTGGTCCTGTCTTGTCCACCTACCACATACCCCAAAAGGTTGCTGGTTGGACTCCCAGTCAGGCCACATGCCTGGGTTGCAGGCCAGGTCCCCCACTGGAGGCACGTGAGAGGCAACCAACTGATGTCTCTCTCCCTCTCTTTCTCCCTCCCTCCCTGTCTCTCTGAAAATAAATATATAAAATCTTTTTTAGAAACCTGTTAAGTAAACACATTTAAAAGGTTTAGAAATGATTTATCTAGGCCCAAACCCTCATTTTATAGACAACAACACCAAAACAAATAAACAAAAACAACAGTAGCCCAGAGGAAATTAATATTCCTATTCCCCAGGAGACCAGAGTTTTGGCAAATTTATGCAGGATTTTGACCTTGGAATGCTTCAGTAAGTATTAATAGAGAGACCCAGCTATGGAGACACATGCACACTCCAAAACACACCTGTTACGGAACTCATAAACAGGAGCAAACGCTTCTGACCATGTCCCCACCTCCTCCTTCATACTGTGTCATCAGATTGCTGCCCTAGAGGGTAATCCATTCCCGCTCTGCTGGTCAGCCAAGGGCATACACGATGGCACAGGGCATTCTATTCAAGGACTTTGGGAGTAAGGCTAGAGAATTTAAATGAGCTCCAAGAGGCAAACATCAATATTCATCATTCACTCGAGGTTTATGAAGAAGCTGGGAGGCCCTGAAGCCCTGGACTGGGGCAGTGCGGAGAATCCAAACATGAACTAAATGAGGCTGTTTGACCAAATGAGCTGTAAAGTACCCCTTGGGCCCAATGAGCTGTTTCTGTGCGGCTACTGGGCAGGGACTTATCTAAGTGAAAGGGTAAGCAAGATGACTTTGGTAGCTGTGAACACGCTGACGGAGGGGTGGCCTGTCAGGAAGCAAAGGCTTTCACTTAGCTTCCTTCCTGGGCCAGCACAGTGTGCGTGCATGTCTGTGTGTGCATGTACCTCAGAGAAGCTGGAGGGGAGGGAAGAAAACCAGACTGGAGGAAGAAATGACGCCACTGGGGGCCTCCACCTTTTCAGTACGGAAGAAAGAGACATCTTGAGGATCTAAGCCTCTAGAGGTGCAGGTTGCGGAGGTCCAGAGGTCACGGGCATCAAGCACCACCTCCCTGCCCCATCCTTACCATCTGGTGTTGTGGAAAAACAGCACCTGCTCCCTGTTTATTAAAGGGTCTGTTCTGGTCTCTGAAGTTCATCAAGGAGGAAATAAAAACAAGTGAACATTTGTATGGCACTTGACAGTTTATAAAACACTTCCATACATATTATTCAATAATGGGGGCAGTGTAGCTGGACCAAATTCTAGTTCTGCAGCCAATTGGGTAAGTGAACTTAAACAAACTATGGACTCTCCGAGCTTCAGTTTCCTCATCCCTAAGACAGGGTCAGAGATCAGCTCTAAGTGGCTCCTGGGCGGGTGATTAAATGCGGTTAGGTACGGCACATCTGACACCAGGATGCACTCTATGTAGTTGCTGATAAGTATTATTGTTTAGCCTTTGTAACAACTTTGCAAATAGATAATACACCCCTATTCCACTTGAGGAAACTGGGACACAGAGGTTAAGTGGTTCACTGGGAGTCTCACAGCCGTGTGCTGCAATGCTGCTCTCCCAGAGCTGACAATGACATTACTGCTACAAAGGTCCCAAAGAGATTTACAAGTACCAGAGTGAAGGGCAGAGTTAAAGGTGGGAGACTACAGGCCATATGTTTCCAGGGGCCACCAGGCTGGAGTCCGACGACAGGCCCAAAGCTGACTTCCCAATACTGGCTGTATTGGGGACCCCTCCATCCCTCCCACACAGGGGAGAGACAGCTAATCCTTAGTGTGAACAGTACAGAATGGCCACAGGTGCCCTTGCCCCTCCAGCCAGGGCTTGTCTCTGGGCAGCCTGGGACCCAAGACGCACACAGGTCGGGGCTCTGAATCGAGCTCAGAGGGCAGAGTCGAACTGGCTGGCTTTGAACTTTCAGGTTCTGCACTACCGGGGCTGCCAACTCCAGCTTCCCTTCGCTCTGCTCCTCCCAGGCTGCTGCTCTCCCTCCCTTTAAGCATGCTTTCTCCTAGAAGTTTCCACTGCCATCGGCTCTGAACCCTTGTGTCTGCTTGCAGCCTTCTCTACCTACCCAAGTTGCTTGCTCAGTTACCATAACTCACAGTCCATTTCATGGACCTCCTCTCAGGCTCAGCATTCTCCTGCACACACACACATGCATGCACACACACCATGCTCTGTTCTTCCACATCCTGTCTGCCTCAGTTCTCCTCCACTCCCCCAGGCTCATCATAAGCCCCTTTGCATCTGAACATTCCTCAAATGTGGGCGATCCCCAGAAATCTGCTCTTGGTCCTGTCTCCTGGCCACCTTCCAACTCTCATTCCTGCCATCACACCTCTTTGCTCCAAGCCTGTCTTTCTTTCTCTTTTCCTTTAATTTCAATCACACAGAAAATAAAGAAAATTACGATGACACCAGTGTACTCATTATCCAGCATTATCGAATCTTAACTTCAGCGGAGTTGAAACTCCTTACACACCTTCTTCAATTCCACTCTGCTTCCTCACTGCCAAAATGTTCCTACTCTCCTGAATGTGGTCTGTCTCTCTTTAAGATTTTATTTATTTATTTTTAAAGAGAAGGAAGGGAGGGAGAAAGAGAGGGAGAGAAACATCAGTGTATGGTTGCCTTGCCTCTCATGTGCCCCCCACTGGGGACCTGGCATACAACCCAGGCATGTGCCCTGACTGGGAATCAAACCGGCAACCCCTTGGTCACAGCCTGCACTCAATCCACTGAGCCACACCAGCCAGGGCTCTGAATGTGGTCTTTATAATTCTCTTGCATGTTTTTAGAACATTTATTCAAATGTGCACATCCAAACCAACATGTGGTGTCTTCACATTTTCAAACAGTACATAAATAGGAGCACCATTTCTGCTCCTTGCTCTTCTTCCTTACATCCTAACCAGGAGCTGAACTCCACTGGCTGTTTTCCTGTGTGTCCGAAATTTATAGTTTTTTCAGAGCTAGCCATGCTGACACAACGTAAACCACTGAATAATGTCCCCTTGCACCAATCGATCTGGCCACCTTCATGTAGGTAGACACTTCGGTTGTTTCCAACTTTTTCCAACTACAAACAGATTGGTCAGTGATTCAGTGAATAATCTAGTTTACACATCTTGTGCACATGGGTCTAGAAGTGAAATTGCTGGGTTCGAGGTATGCACATTTTAAACTGTTTCCACACTGATCAGGACTTGATTCTGTTTCATCCACTCTACTGTTGATTCCCTGTGATTTATTCTTCATTTCAGTTCGTGGATACTTAATATCTGATTGGGGTTTTTTTTGTTATGGTTTCCATGTCCTTTTTCATGCTGTTGAAGTTCTAAGTTCCTTGAGCATCCTATAACCATTGTTCTGAACTCTGTATCTGGCAGTCTGCTTGATCCATTTCATTTAATTCTCTCTTTGTACATTTCTCCTGTGCTTTTATTTGAGACCTGTTTCTTTGTCTTCTCATTTTGGCCGTCTCCCTGTGTTTGTTTCTGTGTATTAGTTAGAGCTGCTCCATCTCCCAGACTTGGTAAAGTATGTAATAGGTGTCCTGCAGGGCCCAGTTGTGCAGCCTCCCCTGTCACCTGGGCTAGGCACTCCAGCTGTGCCCCCTGTGTGCATTGTTCTGCTGTAGTTGATCCATGATTGCTGTTGAAACATCACTGGGAGGGACTGTCCCCCACCCCCAAAGCCAATCGGTTGCGAGGTAAGCCTGAGGCTATAGCAGAGAAGGTGCTGTTCAGGGTTTGACCCCAGGCAGCAGGACTTGCTTCAGTGGGGACTGCCGAGTCCGCCCTTTGAGTGCGTTACTCATGGAGGTAGCTGCATTGTAATCTGGCACGGTCTGAAGCTGTCCACTGGGTGTACTGGCTTTGAGGCCTCCTGAGAGGTGCAAGGTCAGCCACCACCCATGTCCTGCCTGGGGCCACCTGGCAGGAGCTACAGAGCAACCCGCAGAGGGCTGCTACTTGTGCTGGGCTTGGAGGTGCCCGGGAGAAGCCAAGCTGAGAACTGAGGCTGGCTGCCACTAGTGGTGGGCCTGGGGCCACTTAGCAAGAGGTATGGGGTAGGCAGAGGCCAAATGCTGCTTGTTTGAAAGATTTTATGAAAGTCAAAAGCATGAGCCAAGACAGGCCATTTGTTTGGAAAAGCCACTGGAAACAGCTTGGGTGAGTCCGTAAGTTGGGTGGGACAGGGTCTCAGGAAATCACCAGGACAGGGTGAACAGTGATAGCCAGGTTGATGAAGACTCAGATATGGCGCCCGCCTGCTGGCTCTGTGTAGGGTGGGGGAGTCTCAGCAAAGGAACAATGGCCTTTGATAGCACCTCTGTCTGGGAGAAAGCTGCCCCTCCAGGCCTGGCCCCAAAACCAGACAATTCAGTTCCTCCCCATAGGTCCCTGGTGCCTTCTGAGCTGCTATCCCAGTGCTGGAGCTCAAGGTGAGTGAATCTGAGTAAGTCTGTGTGGGGGCCCTTTAAGAACATTGGACTCCAGCTGCCCTCTGTCTCACCCAGCCACAATCTCTGCTGGTTCTTGCAGCCAGAAGTTATGGGGACTTATCTTTCTGGCACTGGAACCCTGGGGTGGGGGTTCTGATGTGGGGCTGGGACCTGGCTCCTCAGGGCGGACCTCCATAGTTGAGATATCCCTCCCAATTTTTATCAATCACATGTGGCTGTGGGATCAGACCATTCCACATCTCCACCCCCCTCCCCACCTACCAGTCTCGATGTGGCTTCTCCTTTTTTTTTTTTTTTAAATATTTTATTTATTTATTTTTAGGGAGGGAGTGGAAGAGAGAAAGAGAGAGAGAGAGAGAGATCAATGTGCGGTTGCTGGGGGTTATGGCCTGAAACCCAGGAATGTACCCTGGCTGGGAATCGAACCTGGGACACTTTGGTTCCCAGCCCGCGCTCAATCCACTGAGCTACGCCAGCCAGGGCTGTCTTCTCCTTTATATCCTTAGTTATAGGACTTCAGCTAGATTTCAGGCACTTCTGAGCAATGGCTGTTCTGCAGCTGTAATTTGATGTGGTTGTGGGAGGTTCCGAGTACCACATTTACTTACACCACCATTTGACCGGAGCCCTAGGTAGCACTTCTAAGTGTTCGAAGCAACAGGGTTTTCAGGCTGTCTGATCCACTTTGAGTCTGTAACCAGAAGTCTCCAGGGGCCCCAGATCTCTCCCCTAGGAGTCCAGCCGGCACCTCACTGGAAACAGAAGACGACTCTGCTGGTACTCGTCTGCTCCCCCCAACGATGCCTGTAATATCTCGGATGACAAACACACATTGTTTGCACCCAACCTTCCTTCCCAGCTTCGTTTCCTCTGTGCCTTACTCCCTTCCCAACCCGCATCCCTAAATTCTCGCTGTTCTCAGAACCAGGCTCTTCCACGCTTCTGGGCCTTTCCAACATGATTTTTTTTGTGTGTGCCCTCAGCTATAAAACTTCTTTGAGCCATCACTCATGAATTACCCCCTCTGTAAGTTATCCACCCCACTTAGAAAGAGTCCTTCACCCCCTTGCTAGTGCCCCCTAGTGCCACCTCAGCTAGTACTCTCACTCTGGTTGTTGATGAGTCTCTCTCCTCTGTGAAACTAGGGGCCAAGCTGGGGTCTTCCCTGCATTCTGGACTCCACACGGTGCTTGCCCACACTGCTGGTGCGCTGCTGTGTGTGCCACAATCCTGGGAGGTGGTGTGTGCAAACCCACCAGGATTGCCTTCCCTTGGGCACAGCAGGTGCTCACAGAACTTTCCATGGTTGGTGAGTGAGACCCCACCACCACCACATAGAGTGGCCAAGGCTGAGAAGACCCAGGGAATGAGCCCACCATGCTGCATCTGCAGGAGTGGTGGGGGAGGGGCTCTTGGCAGAGACCCTGGGGAGTGAGTGACTGGAAGGTGGCCAATGCAGCCCACATGACAGGGAACTGGACTGAGGGGAGATCTGCTTGGTCACTCTCTGAAAGAGGACCACTGGGACACAAAGCCCCACCTGTCAGGCTCTCCGTGCAAACCCTCTGTACGGTCCTCCCAGCCCTGCCGTCTGCCAGCAGCTGCCACCCTCCCTCACTTGGCAGCCCTCAGTCCTCTCCTGGGGACAGCTGCACCACACCAGTGGGTAGAAAGTGGTTCATCATGGGCCTCCCAGCTCTAGTTCCTAATAGCAACCTTCAGTTTGCTAGAGCTGCTCTGGAAGCCAGCAGCGGAGAGTGGCCCCATGGCACCTAGGTGTCCCCAATTTGAGTTACAAGCAAAGGACCAGTGTTTCCAGCTGACCAGTTGACCAGGGCCTTCCTTCAAGACCCCCTGCACCCTCTCTGAGGTCCCCTGACTCAACTCCACATGGTGGCCATGCCCAGGACCCAAACCAGACAGAAAGACAATAAACCAAACTGGCAGAGCAAATGCCTAAACAGAAACACAGATCACACTTTTATTTTTGCCGTATAATGGTAATTCCAACTCACTGCAGAAAATTATTTATACATATATGTATATATGCAGGTATGTATAAATGTGTGTATACATATACATATATGACTGTGTAATATAAATAAAATTTTTGGATGTGCCCTGGCCCTTCAGGGAAGTCAGTTTCCCTGGAGTCGTACAGTCCGTGACTTTGTCTGTGTTTCCATGAGGATCTCCTGCCACGAACCATGAAGACAAATAGAGAGTGAGGGCCGTCAAAAAAACAGCCCTCACAGAGATGTCAACTTAGTGAGTTGTGACAGGTGCTTGGACAGTGTCACCAGGAAACTCGAAGATAGCACCATCCTTTGCTGCACACGCTTGGAGGACGGTCTGGAGCCACAACGGATCTGATTTGCTCTTGAATGTGAACTCCCTCGGGGGAGGGGTTCCTTGACCTTTGTGTCCTTGATCCCTGGTACAAATGGGTGCTTAATGCTTGAGAATAAACTTCACACATTTTGCATTTCTCAGTGTGCTCAGCAGAGAGTCAGAGTCCTGGCCCTAAGGGAGGCAGAAACCTTTACTAAGTAAACTAATGGGGGGAGTGAGCACCCAGCAGAAGCCCTCGCCTCTACTTTCAGATGAACCTTCCCAGCAGGAGACCGAGTCCTGGGAGAACCGCCCTACCTGGGGCAGGTGGGACCCGGCGCAGCAGCTAGGGAGGCTGCATCTTTTTCATTATTTCATGTTTCACCACCCAGAGGCAACATTTTTATTTATTTCCTTCTTTTTCCTGTGCTTTCTTTTTATCTTTATTTACCAACAAATAAAATCTTAAAACAACCACCAGGTAGTTAGATCATATTCCAGATAAACTTTTTAAAGGGTATTTCTCCTAAAGTGTAATAATTTCATATTATTTAAAATGCTATAAATATAATTATACATAATTGCATAATATTCCATACTATGGATAGATTCATTCATTCAACAATGATTTACTTTTTTCCTACTATGTCCTAGGCACTTTTTAAGCACTGGATGTATCAGAAACTTCTCCACCTTATGTTGAACACTTAGGTTGTTTACAACTTCTCACTATTAAACTGACACTATGATAAACACCTATGTATGTAAGAGGGCTTTATATATTTCAAGTTATTTTCTTAGGAGAGATTCTTAGAAATTGAATTTCTGGGTCAAACAGTAACAATATTTTAAGATTCTTGACATGTTATACTGGACTGCCTTCCCAAAAGTCATACCAATTTGTTCTTTCTTTATCAGAAGAGTGCCTATTTGTACATCCTGACATTATTCAATTTTGTCAGTATAAAAAATGTATAAGTATCTTATTAGATTAATTTGTAGTTTTTACTTACTAGTTTTTCTTATGTTTATGACATTTTTCTCCTTTATGAGTCATCTTATTCATATCTACTTATTTATTGGAGTTTGTGCTTACTTAAGAGTTTTGTGTAAGTCCTCTAAATAGATTAAGATATCTACTCTATCTGCCCTGGCTGGTGCAGCTCGGTGGACTGAGTGCCAGCCTGTGAACCAAAGGGTCACTGGTTCGATTCCCAGTCACGGCACATGCCTGGGTTGCAGGCCAGGTCCCCAGTAGGGGGCATGTGAGAGACAACCACACATTGATGTTTCTCTCCCTCTCTTCCTCTCTCCCTTCCCCTCTCTCTAAAAATAAATAAGTAAAATCTTTATTTAAAAAAGGTATCTACTCCATCACTTTTTAAAACACATGAGGGAGAACCCCTCCAAAAACAATTATCTTCTGGAGTACAGGCTTCCCCTGCTGGGTGAGTGCTCTAGGAACCCATCTGTATCGGCATACCACCTGGCGTGTGAGAGGCTGCATTCTGCACCAGTCAACTTTTTTTGAAGATCGCCCACTTCATGATGGGTGATTTACGAGAGCACCTGCCCACACTACGCTGAGTATTCAGCAGTTTATGACCAAAAACAGTATGACCCCTGTGCCCTACCCTCCCTGTCCACCTGATCTCACTCCAGATGAAAAAAGCCCTCAAAGGGAAATGATGTTTTGCTAATGTGGAAGAGGTGAAACAAAAAACAGCAGAAGCACTAAAAGGCTTTAAAATTGATGAGTTCAAGAAATGTTTTTGAGCAGTGGAAAAACGTCTCAATAGGCGTATTGCATCAAGTGGAGTATACTTTGGAAATGACTGAAGTTAAAACATGTAAGAACAAATACACAATTTTTAATAAATAAATTCCAGGTTTCTTTGTGTCTCCCTTGTATTATTTTTTACATGATATCTATTTTTATCCTTTTATTAATTTTTATTTTTTAATAAAGATCATCAAAATCATACATAAATATAGTTTAAAAAGCAAGTGGTCACACTACCAAGGAAGTAAAAAGATAACTAATGAAATAGAGAAAATATTGGCAAATCATATATTTGATCAGAGTCTAATATCCAGAATACATAAAGAATTCTTACAACTCAGCAACACAAACAAAAACAATCCAATAAAAGAATAGGTAAAGGACACAAACATTTATATAAAGAAAATGTACGATGGCTAGTAAGCACATGAAAAGACTGTCAACACCATTAGTCGTTAGAGAAATGCAAATCAAAACCACAATGAGCAACATTTCATATCCATTAGCACTATAATATTTTAGAAAACAAACCAGGAAATAACAGGCGCTGGTAAGGAAGTGGAAGAACCGGAGCCTTCGTACATGCCCAGTGGGGACGTAAAACAGTGCAGCCACAGTGGACAGGTTTGGTCATTCCTCAGGAAGCTAAACGTAGAACTACCACATGACCCAGTAATTCCACTCCCAGGTGCATCACCCAAAAGAACTGAAAACAGGCATTCCAACTATAAACGTGAATTTAATGTCCATAGCATCACTATTCTCAGCAGCCAAAAAGCAGAAATAATCCAATGTCTTTCTGTTACTGAACGCAGGGGCGAAGGTGGTGTGTTCATGCAGTGGAATGTTATTCAGCCATAAAAAGGAGTGAACCGCTGACACACGCTACAGCATGGATGGACCTCGAAAAGACCGTGCTAAGTAGAAGAAGCTGACACACTGTGTGATTCCATTTGTAGAAAGCTTCTAGAATAAACCCACAGAAAAGCAGACTCCTGGTAGCCAGGAGCTGGGATCCAGGGGAAGGAGACAGAGGAATGGGGAGTGACTGCTTAATAGGTCTGTGGTTTCCTCTGGCGGGGGAATGAACATGTCTTGGAACCAGACAGAGGTACTGGTTGCACAACAGTGTGAATGTACCAAATGCCACTGAACTGTACACTTAAAAGTGGTCAATGGTTAATTTTGTGTTATGTAAATTTCACCTCAACAAAAAACATTAATTGGTGAGGACAGCTCCGAATACACGCAAGCAGCAGTCCTTTGCTCCCCTTCGTCCTCCGAGTCTGCTCCCCAGAGGAAGTCTTGCTCTCTGCCTCTTCTCCCTTCCAGTGGGTACTGATAAACTCGATGCTTCTGATTTATAGACCTATCCTGCTATTTCTTTATTTGCCAGTGCCAAATATTCCTAATGACTTCCTATTATGACAGATAAATAATGCCCTTAGTTATCCAACCAAGCTTTTCCTCCTCATCTTCTCAGTATGGTTATACAAATGTTTCAGTTAAGTAGTCAGTGTCTAAATTACAGCTATATAAATGTCACTCAGCACAGCGCCAAGGGGAAAACTATGATTATATTTTCCGTTCTTGTTCAGTTTTTTATTTTCCTTGGAGTTAATAATCCCTTTGTTATTTTACTTGCACAATTTTCTACATACACGTTCTGAACTTCTCCCAAATACTCTGCTGCGTGTAAGCCACTCTGCGGGGTGTCTTGTTTCCGGAAGGCACCCCCAGCTCGCCTGCACTGGGCCCACTTTCCCCAAATCTCAGGCTCTCCTCTTCCTCTTGTCTCGCTGAAGTGCATCCTCCAGTAAAAAGGATTCACAGAGATTTTTTTTTTTTGCATCCTACATTATCTGACAATATTTTTGTTATGCCTTCACACTTCATTAGTTACTCAGCTGGGTAAGAAAATAATATATTGGAAATCATTTTTGCCCAGACTGTGGAAGCCATGCACACCTAGCATCCACTGACAGCCCTTGAAAAGTGCAGCAGCACCCAATTCTCATTCCTTTGCCTGATGCCTGTTTTTCCTCTCGGGAAGCCTGTAGAACCCCCTCATTAACCCTGGTGTTCTAACATTTCTGTGCCTTGGGGTGTCTTTTGTCATTGGTGGTACCACGCACAGGCACTCCAAATATGTGCTCCCTGTGTAACTTCTTTGATCCCCCCACTTCTGATGCCTCTATTTCTCTCCGGAAGTCGACACATTTTGACATTGAACCTTCTGAACTGATTCTCTAGGTCTCTTATCTGTTCTCTGTACTTTTTCAACTTGTACTTTTTGCTACTTTGTGAGACATTTTCTTGACTTTATCTTTTATGACTTTATTTTCTAATGAAATTTTTAGTTCACTGCCCTCTTGAACTCTACCAGAATACCATTTGGAAGTTTCCAAAGTTTTCTTCTGAACTTGCATTGTCTTTGTTTCCTACAGATTGCTTTTTCCTGATGGTTTATTTGAGTTCTTCTGTTCATGCATAGGCTTGCCTTTCCTTATAAGTCAGCTGATCCTTAGTTAGCTGTTTATATTAATAACAAAGTTCAAAACAGTTCATTGGAGTTTCTATGTGGAAGTTCCAGTGGTGGAACTCATCAACTGGCAAATGTTGTTTTAGGGAGGGGGTGCTCCCTCTTACTGAGCCTCCCAGTCAGGCTGTGGAGGGCTCTGCTCTGAGCCTTTGGGTTTCTCCAGAGAAGCATCTTCTGATGGCCCACCTGGGCGGTACATGTACTGGGCTCATTTGGATGGAGTGAAAGTTACAGACTAGCCTCCTTGTCTTCAGGACTGCGGTACCCCGCCCTCTGCCACACAGAATGTCTGCGTTAGGAAGCTAATCCAGGAAACTAGGAAACCAGGACAGACACTTTAAGTTTTTGTGAACACATAAGTCAACGTTTTTCTCACTGTGATATTTTTGACTGCTTTAGAACTGAGAGGTTCTCTCCTACCCCAAATGCTCTCTTCTACCCTCTTCAAGTTTTTAAAAAATAGCTTAATTCTCTTTCCCCCAAATTTAACTTTGTAATCTTCCTGGCATTTATCTAGGCAGGCACCCTGAGGTGAGAATCTAAAACACCCTCTTCTCACAAACAGCTAACCAAATGACTGACCATCGATGAATTTCTCAAATGATGTTTCGAATTTTATTGATGTGTGAGGTCACCTCCATCATATAATTAATTAACATGTGCATAAAGGTCCATTTCTGGGTTATATATTCTACTGATCCGTTTGTTCTTAAGCCAATAATTAAGATACAGTTTTAATCATTAAACTGTGTTTTGATATTTAGTAGGGCATTCTCCTCACTGCAGTCTTTTTCAAAGTTTTAAAGTTATTCTCACTCATTTATTATTCCAGGTAAATTTTAGAAAAACTTAAGTTCCAAAGTAAATCCTATTGCAGTTTTGGCTACAAATGGTAAAAATACAAAGTACTCTAGGAAAAGCAGACAATCTCTGCAAATTCCAGTTTTCACTGAAAACAAAGTACACCTCTCCATTAATTCATCTGCTTTATCTCTCAGTAGAGTTTCAGAATTTTCCTCGGGACCCCTCAGTCTAAAATAACTCCTTACCCATTCCCCCTACTTTGCATTTGTAATGGTCATCCTTTTCATAAGGACAAGGAGAGGCTCACATGTAGGGCTCACCAGGGCCAGGCACCGTTGCAGACCCTTTGTAAGTGTCACCTCACCACATTCTCGGGACCCTCCATTTCTACTCACACGTGATAAAACCGGGGCACAAAAAAATTAGTTCAAAGTCACAACGGAAGAATCAGGTTTCCCATGCAGGCGATTTTACTCAGGAGCCCATGGTTTTATCTGCAATCAGTATTTTTACCATTCAGCTGTAAAAAGGAATGCAGAAGCCTTTTTTATGCTAATATTTTTTAAATTGCCAAGATATTGGTGAAATGAAAAAGCAAGATTCTGCACTATCATTTGTATAAAATAAAAAGTGGGGAAGAGGGTACTATTCCAATGTATTCATGTCAATTTATATGTAAAAATACAACATTTGGAGGGCACAACAATTAGTAAATGAGTGGTATTCTCACTTGTCCTGTAGTGGAAATTAGGTGGTAGTGGGCAGGAGTGGAAAGGAGCCTTTTCACATTTTTTTCAACCAAGTAATTTTATTATCTATTCAAAAATTAAGTAAAATATAAATTTTGTAATTAAAAATAAGGCACATAGCAGACACTCAGTAAATATGTTTTGAGTGAATGACTAGAGATTTCATAGATCCATATAAAGGTAAATTATGGTCTTGCTGATTTTGGTGAAAAGGATCTGGTTTTTTTTTGTTTTAAATTTTTATTTATTTATTTTTAGAAAGGGGGAGGGAAGAAGGAAGAAGGAGGGAAACATTGACTGGTTGCCTCTCGCACACACCCCCAACTGGGGACCTGGGCATGTGCCCTGACAGGGAATCGAACTGGCGACCTTTCAGACCTTTCAGTTTGCAGGCCAGCACTCAATCCACTGAGCCACACCAGCGAGGGCTGTTTTTTTATTAGACTCTCAAGCTGGTTGCTGATATACAGGGAAATGTATTATTGATTTTTATATATGTTGCTCCCAGCACTTTTATTCCTTACAATGAACTCGCTTCTGAATTCTAGACCCTTTTGCACTGATTTTTCTAGGTTTCTAGTGAACACGGCAGGGGTCTAAGCTGGTTCCATAAATGTGTTTAGACAGGTCAGGAATGAAAATGGCAAAAGGTGAGGTCTGTTGTGAAGGAAAGCATGCACTCTCCACATAAAGACATTAAGTTCCAATTTATGTTAAAACAAACAAACAAACAAACAAACACTACCATGTGAGCCAAACAAAAAAGCCCACAAAAGAGTCCAGCCTCCTACTTGCAGTATTACCTATTCACTCACACTTTCTCTCTTTTCCCTCAGCTACGCCCGCCCCTAGTCCTCCTAGTCCTCCGAAGCCTTCCTCCGGCCCACCTGCCCCCAAAGCCTCCCTGGATTCTCCAGCCCGCCCTGAGCTTCTCTCCTCCACAGCTGTCGGGTTTAGAACCACTGCAATCCACAGTGTGGCCCTGAGTCCTGACTTCTTGGGCTCTCCCCACCGACTTACCATCCTCTGTTCCCCCAGTGAGAGGGCTGCAGTTCAGCCCACCCATCTTCCCTGGGTTCTAAGAGCAATCTGAACTCAACAATCAAGTCTGATTTATCCCTGACTCCTGGGGCCTGGCTCTGGGAAACCTTCTCTGCTGGAGAATGGATACTCTCAGAGGAGGTCTCCTCTTTGGTAGGCAATCCCACTAAGTCACTTATCCGAAACCCTGACAGAATTCTGTACAGCAAGCCAAGGAGAACAGCAGGACACCCATCCTCCGGGACCAGGCAGACCCTCCATGAGGGCAGAAACTAGTTTCTAAGCTGTCACTTAGAGCAAGCCCTCAACCGTATTTGCTGGTGGACCGACATGGAGCTTACCATCCATACAGCCGCAAGAAATAGAGCCACGGCAGAGACAAAAGACAACATCTGAGGAAAACCAACAAAAAGGAAGCTAGGGTGAGGTGTGAGCAAGGTCTCATAGGGCTTCCCGATCCTGGCAGGGAGTGGCCTTGTAGTCCCCTCCCTGAGAGGTGAATGCGTTCATTCCTGAATGAGAATAATTGTTGCCGCCTCTCCCAAGGCTGTGAAAACATTCACATTTCATTCTGGCAAAAACTCTATCACTACAGTTGTCCTCATTTCAGAAATGAGTTAAGTAACTTGCCCAAGATCATACAGGCAACGTGCCTTTCAGCCAGAGCTGGGACGAGGGTCTGGGACTGCATCTCGGTGTTCTTTCCTGCAGCGGGGGTTTGGAGGACCTTGCCTGCGGAGGAGAAGCCTGGCACTAACTGCTGCCCCACTGCACTGTGGCGCCAGCTGAAGATGCAACAGTAAGTAACACGGATTCTTACTGAGCTCCTGGAGTCCCCACTGGTAGTGGGAGGGAGAGAGATGATGAAACTGAAAACAACTAAACAAGATGATCCTGCCCAGTGATACATGTAATGAAGAAAATATGATGAGCTGATGAGATGGAGCGTGGAGGTGTGGGGTGGTCAGAAGAAACCCCTTTAAGGAGGCAGAAGCACAGTGAGCAGAGGCTGGTGAGGGAGGGCATCAGGGGCAGTTTTTAGGGGGTCTTAATAAAGGTGGCTTTATTCTAAGCAATTTAGGAGCCATCGGAAGGTTTTAAGCAGAGCAATGGCATAATCTGATTTATGTTGTTTGTTTGCTTGTTTAAAGCTCTCTCTGGCTGCTTTGCAGAAGATGAATACTAGGGGGCTAAGGTCCTGGTAAAAAAGGCAGACTAAGTTGTCCTACATAAGACCTCTCCCACGTAATACATAGACATGCCAGAAAAAATTTTTTTAATATAATCATATAATCATATATTTTTAATATAAACATATAGATGAACTTGAAAGTATCTCCAGGTACTGAGAGCTACTGCAGCAAATGAGACTGAAAGACACATTCTATAGGATATATAAACCATGCACGTATGTGCTACGAGGGACCGAAGTTGAGGACACTGACCGTGCGGGCATCCGCGTCTGGAACTGAACTCCCGGCCAAAGCCTCAGCTCCAGGCCCTTGGTGAGGAGACGAGGGAGAAGCCCGAGTCTCTGGCCCGGGCTGTGTGGGTGTGCCAAGATCCCCCCACTGTTCACAGAGTGGGAACCCTCGTCCTGGAAAACCAGGTAAGACTTGGCCTACATACAACCAAGTCTTGAGCCCTGGAGGGTCTGGCAAAGACAAATATAAAGAGACATCCCCGGGGACGGCTTCACAGTTCAGGCACACGCAGGACTCCCTAGAATATAACCTACATCAGAGCGGGTCTCACAGGCAAAAGTGACGAAAGTTACCGGGAAAATCAAATGCTACACAAAGAGAACATTTGACCAAGAGAATGAATACTCCAAAAACTAGAAATAAGAGTCCCCTGAAAGGGACTTCAGAACAAGAAAGTTTAAAATAGTCAATGAGATGAAGTAAGAAATAGAAACCACATAGCAAAAATAAGATATTCTAGAAAAAGAGCAAGGGAATTTTTCAAAAGTTGAAATTCTAAAAATCAAAAGTAGACTTAGATCCAACAAAAGAGAATTAGTGAAGAGGAAAATAAAACAGAGGAAATCACCTACAATGAGAAGAAAGGGAAAAAATAAATAGACAGGAAATATGAAAGAGAAACTGAATTAAATGCAGAATAAAATGAGAAGTTCTGTCATATATTTTACAGGATTTGTAAAAGGGAAAACAGGGAAAAAATCAGAGTCAATAATCAAAGAGACAATGGCTGAGAATTTTCCAAATCACAGGATAAATGAAACCAAGTCCCGAGAACAATACACTGAAACACCTGGCGCACACACGGCGCCACATCAAGAGAGAACACTAAAAGCTGTTAAAGAGAAACTTATCCGCAAGGGATTATCCACCACGAGGGGACTAACAAGCAAAGCAGGCTAGTGATGGCCCGAAGACAACGTAATGACAGAGGCACACTGCCCGGGCGGGGGGGTGGGGGGGGGCGGTGAGACACAGAGACAATGCGACAGACAGGAAGGCAGCGGGACCCTGCTCCGGTTCTCTCTGCTTGTCCTGCCTCCACAGTGTGTCTCAGCAGCGCAGGCAGCAGGAAGGGGTGTCCAGGTGGCCTGCTCTGGGAAGGTTCTCACCATGGTACCCACAGGCCATACCCCTGACCCCACTGTGTCCACAGTCCTGCTCGCACCCAAGATGACAATAAGGAAAGTCAATTCTGCTGAATGGATGGGCTCTAAGGAAAACCCCCCAAAGATTAGCAAATAGTCATTTAACCTGGCCTTGGAAAAAATGGAATCTTAGGCCAAAAAGACCATAGGAAAGGATAAATCTCCAGGCCAAAAAATTCTCAAGAAAAAGGGAAAGGAAGCAAAAGAAAATGGGCAGAGGGAGATCATCAAGCAGAGACTAAAGACAAATTAATAACAGAATCGGAATCTAAAAATCAGGGTATTTCAAGCCCCATTGCAGAGGGTAACAAAGTAATCTCAGACCAGTCTGAGCGATGGCTCTGGCATACCTTTCTCCCACAATTCTTTGAAGCAGCTTCCTCAACTATTTTAAGAATGCAGATTTCCTGTAGTTCCAGAAACATATTTTTAAGAAGCATGAAATCTGCCTTCTTCCATGCTTTAATGCATGTTTAAATAAGTGCAAATGCCTTTTTAAGAGCTAAAATCATGTGCTGATTAATTTCAGTAAAAACAGAAATTAGTGGTATGTTTGATGTTTTGATTGTTGTAAACTCAACATTCCATAGACTATGAGGGGCATAATAAAAAATCCTCTAAAACACACATAGCCCAAATGACAGTCATTTAAAAATGGCCCATCTTTCACATTTGCGTTTGCCCCTACTATTATTATCTCTGTGTCTTCTGTATGGTCTTGGCCTCCTTATCAGAATCAACACTACCTGTGGCAGCATCCTGAAAGGGAAGGTCCAGAATTCCCCCAAACTTGTTCATGTGCCATGGATGTAATGTGGAAGCTAGCACATCCTGTGTTATCAGGGCATTCCTCACACAAGACTTTAAAGTTAACAATATTTGAAAATTCTGAGCTCTGGTGTCCTCTACTTGTGGATAAATTGTCTCCAAATAGTGTGCTGGAATAACCGTTGAGTAACTCTTGAGCAAAACGTTGCAGCTACATTGTATAGGATTTTTAATACCAGCATTAACTCATCATGTTTGTATGCTGAGGACCAAACAAGTACCAATAAAATCTTGGCTATAACAGGAAAAAAAAAAAAGAGGGTGAAATGTAGACACTTTTAGGCATGTTTAGACTAAGAGAATTCACTACACAGGGCTTCTTGCAGAAAGAGCTACTAAGTTCCTCTCCCAAAGAGATGTCAGTTCAGCCCCAGAGAAAGTTCAGAACTCCTAAAAGAGTCCTGCTTATATCCTAGAAGAAACATTTGAGAAACAAAAATACCATCCCCAAAGTTTTATACCCTCTTGACATTATCTTGACCACCTGATGTGCCCAAAGTGCGAGCCAGAGGAGAGGGTAGGTAGAAAGCCAATGTCCCCCCCTTGAAAGTCCCCCCACCCAGTCTACACCACTGTGGCCAGCATGAGTGGAATTTTGGGCTAGACTTCTCTCTGGGGCGAACTGTTTCCTGGCCTCTGCAGCACATTACACCAGTAAAACTCCGGGGGCCCCATCCCGCTCCTGTCCACCTGCATCGCCAGCTGCCTGCCAACCAGCACTTGGGAGAAGATGGTGTGCAGTGGCTCCCCACGCAGCCACTGCTGCTCTGGGGCTGCGGGGGTGGAGGGGTCGGGGGAGCAGCTCTGGCTGACACGTTCCTGAGCACAGCTCTTCTGGCCTTCTCAGGGAGGGCACGCTCGTCCGAGGTCACTCTCCAGGGCGGGAGGCATTTTTAAACAGAGACAGGAAGAGAAGTATCAAGAAGTGACTCCCTGGCAAAGGAAGCGTAAACCCAAGCCCCGAGCTGTGGTGATTGTGTCATGAAGACACTGACACCACTGCTCTGCTCCCTGCGAATCCACAGAAAATCTGATGAAACTTTGCTCTTCTTTCCAGAAAAAAAAAAGTACTTTCTTCCTCTTCTTCTCTGTTCAGACATAACATCACCAACACAGCTCTTTAAATATCTCTGCCGGGAGGCTATATTTAGTGACTATTTGGCCCTTAAAATGAGCCTGATTTCCTGTGGCAAAAAGTTCTCAACTACTAGGAGAGAGGCCTAGAGAACTCTGAAGCACTGACAAACAACTTGAAAGCTTGTGGTGTTCAAACACTGTAAGAAAAGAAGTTAACTGCTGTTTCTGGGTAGGTGACTAATGCCCAAAATAAGGGGAGAAAAATCATAATTAAAAAGTGTGTCTGGTCTGAGCACTTTCAATGTCATCCTGGAGAACAGATTGACAGGGGTCAACTATTTGAGCCAATAATCATATGTGGTGCATGGCCCTCCCTCAGAGAGGCACCATTTACTCGTTCATTCATTCACTCACTCATTCATTTACTCACCCACTCACTCTACTCCCTCATCACTCATTCATTCCTTCACTCAGCCACTCACTCACCACATCTGCACATTTCCCTACAGGCAAAGCCCTGTGGTCTTTAGGAGCTCTAGGTCACGGACAAACAAGAAACACAAACCGTGGGACTGGAAGGTCTTCCCTAGAAAGGGCCCTTGGAGGGACAGGGAGTGGGTGCTGCAGGGAAAACCTGGAAGGCAGAGGATGCTTCCGCTGGGGCCATTCAGGAAGGCCGGGGTGGGGGAGGGGGGCAGCAATAGTCAGCACTGGCTACTGCTCTGGACCCTCTCATTCAACCCACTCATTGAGCTCAGATGCCAGTACATTGTCCCATACTACAGATGAGTACCTTTCCCAAGGTCCACACACAATAACAAACACAAGTGGAGTAGGAGCTACGACTGCCTGGCTGCGGAAGTGCTGAACTCAGAGCCCTAAGCCCCTGCAACAGGCGAGGCTGCCAGAGTGTGTCTGCTGGGCTGCGCTGCGTCCGCCTCCAAGACCTGGCCACGCGGAGCAGTAGCTCTTTGGAACGGGCACCAGGCTCTCCCCTCTCTGATGCAGCCTGGACCCGTCAGGTTCTCCCTCTTCAGAGCTGCTGCCCTGCCCCTCTGTGTGTGGGGGTCCCCAGTGTCCCCAGGATGACCCAAGGGAGCACAGGAATGCACATGTACTTAGCCCCGACTAAGGTCTGCCAAGCAACATGCCATTCTTTTTTCTCAGCATTCTAGTTGGAGATAATTTTAGACTTTCAGAAGAATTTCAAAAACAGTACAGAGTTCCCGTACATCTTTGCCCAACTTCCATTTATATTAACTAACATTTTATACAATAGGAAAGTCATCAAAACCAAGAATTTAACCTTGTGCTATACTGTTAGCTATACCACAGAATCAGTCAGGATTTCTCCAGTTTTTCCACTGTTGCTCTCTTTCTGTTCCAGCATCCGGTTCAGGATCCCCACCGCGTGCTGGTTGTCCCATCTCCTCAGTCCACCTCCACGCGCAGTCTGTCCCCTCCCCACCCCCATCCCCCACCCCTCATCTGTGACAGCTCCTTGCCTTTCCTGGTCTTTCATGACCTTGACATTTTTGAGGAGCACTGGTCAATTATTTTGCTGAACATCCCTCCACTTGGGTTTGTGTATTTTATTGTCATTAAATTCAAAGTGTGCAATTTGGGCAAGAGAACCACAGAGGTAGCACGCCTGGCTCATTGTATCAGGGCTCGGGCCATTCATTTTCATACACAGCCTTCGTGAGTTTCTCTGGGTCCTCAGGGCAGCCCCACGAGGCAGTTCTGTTATCCCCCATTACACAGATGGGAAAACCGAGGCAAAGAATCAAGGCATTTGCCCAAGGTCACAGAGGTAGTAAATAGCAGAGATAGGATTTGAACTTGGTTACATCTTTGGATCTCTCTATTCCACCCCAAACTGTTACTTCAATTCTTTCTAGTTTAAAATACTTCATACGACTTTAACTAAACATAGGAAGTTGGACTTGTATAACTAATCTAACTATTCCTAGTCCTACAAGCGTGATTCTAAAATCAGTGAGTGAACAATAAGGATAACAGTTAATATTTACTGAGCATCTATTATTTCCCTGGCAGAGTGCTGCATCTTGTATACATAAGGTATCTCATTGAAATCCTTCCAAAAACACAATGAAGTAGATAGCACGGGGATGCAATCCCTTATTCTAAACTCCTGGGGCCAGTGTATTTGGGATTTAGAATTTGGGGGTCTAAGCAACACCCTCTAATCAAACATAGTAATACCTTTGCAGCATATTATACGACCATCCACTCTAAGATGGACATAGAACAAAAACCACAATAGCACCAGGCAAGTGCAGGTAGGGCACCAAATCTGAAAAGAACTTTAGGTTTTCAGAGCTTTGGGATTTCAGAATAGCAGATTAGGGATTGTGGGCCTGTACTATTACCTAAAACAATTTGCAAATGAGCAAACCGAGGCTTAGAGGACCTCACAGAGGGCCACCACCCAGGCCTGCCCCTCACTCTGAGGCCTCAGGCAGTGAGTCCACAGCTGGGACGTGACACCACGCATTTAACACTCTCTCCCCTCCACTGGTTTTTATTTCCCATTTCCCGTGACAAAACATGTTGTGAACATATTTAACTGGCACTCAAAATAAATGAAAATAAATAAATATTCAAAACTCCAGGGCCCTGAGCTGTCTCGGAAGCAAGGTGGGAAGATGACCGCACCATCACCACCATCACTCCGACAGTTACATACTGCCTTCTAGGCGCCGGAGGAAGTATTTCCTCTTTCCATAAAATATCATGAATGCCGTCAGATCAATCCGGTCCAATGAGCCCTAGTTCTGAGCCCTCTCACGAGGCCCGCAAAAGGGGTCTGCCAGAGGTCCAGATCATTCTTTATGACGTAAGGACACTCTTAATCATTCAGACCCTCCTTCATAATGCGTTAGAGCTAAATCTTGTAACTCCTCGTGGCCCTGTCAACATGTTCGGACTATTCCACGCTCAGGCTGGATGCGCCTTACTCCCCGCCGGGCACCGGGGAGCACCCTTTCACCTGCCCATCCCGGTCATTCCTTCCCAGTTGGGAGGTTTGGGAGGAAAGCTCCGGACAGCGACTGCCGTCGTCACCCGTCTACGTCATCTTCACCCACGTCATCTTCACCCACGTCATCTTCACCCGTCTACGTCATCTTGGCAGTTCCTGCCGTCTCACACAGCCCGCCCCCCACCCCCCGCCGGTGGGCTTTCTCACGTGACCCTAAGGCGATGAAATTAGCCGACGCCTGCGTTCTGCAGTGATTTTCTCACTGCGGGGAGAGTTGTGGGCAAATATTAAGTACACAGAAACCCCAGCAAACAAGAACAACGAGTTACTCCAGCACTAATGAAAATGTATGCAGGGAAGGAGACAATGGCAAAGCACGGCTAGGGGCTCAGCTGCCCCTCGCTTTTCCAGGGTCAGTCATGATCGCGTTGACCCTGAACACCGAGGTACAGTTCTGGGGACAGGAGAGGAAATGTGTTTACCACGGGGGTCGAAGGGGCACACATGTGAAGTAAGCGAGATATTTATCTTCCATAACTGGCAGGTTCATAATAAGGGCTATAATGAAAGCAGTTTAAAGAAATGAAACGGGTGTTTCTGGGAAGCAGGAAATGCTGGGGAAAGGAGAAACAGCTGGGCCAGGAGACTGGCTGGAATTGGTGACAAGCCCGTGTAACTATCTGAGCCCTGTAACAGGTAAACCTTTAATGAAAATAAAATCATACAACCAGCCATGGGCGGAGCCACGGCCCAAACCCCGGAATTCTGACGCGGGGCCGGTGTCCCTCCCTCCCACCCACACCCCTGCTTCAGCTTCTGTCTTTCCAGACCGGACGAGCCTCTCTGCATGCCCTCGTCATCTCAGCTGTCATCTCCGAGCCAGCCCTGTGCCACAGAACCAGAAATCCAGATTTCTCTGGGCCCACGGGGTAGCCTTGGCCCTGCGCAACAGCAGGCCAGCGTGTCCGGGTCTCGGTCCAGGAAAACGCATCCTGAGATCTCCCGGTGATTCTTCCTGTGGTTGTGCACTCCGCCCTCAGCAACAGTGCACCTGGAACCCCAGTGCATGCCCTCCTCTAGACGACCCTCAACTCGGGCCTCATCAGGCGCAAATAAACCAGGAGACCTATTCTGTGCCAAATAGCGCACTTGCCCCTAAACTTTGATGTTACTAACAACCCGTCAGAGAATAACAGTGATATTTCTGAGGACTTGCTACATAGAAGACGATGTATTGGGCACTTTTCATGTATTGTGTCACTTAATGCTTTCATCAACCCTGTGAGCTAGGTGTGTTTGTTTGTTTACTACATTGACTCAGAGTCATACGTGGTCGCCAGCATCTCTGGCGAGCAGTCAGCCTGGGACCCACAGCAGGTAAACTGGCTGGCTCTACAGCCCACGCTCATCACCTCTACAGTCTCGGGGCACAACCCGGGCCCAGACACGAGCCTGACTCAGCCTCAGATCTAGGCAATGATGTGCACTGTGGACCCTGGGCAAGTTATTTTTCTTTTCTAATCCTCCCTTTCTTCTGGGAAACTGGACTAAATCAGAGGTCACCCCTCAGACAATGCCAGGAACCAGGGAGCTGAGGGCCATGCATGAAGCAGGCTGGTGGTAGAAGACAGCAGGGAGTGGTGGAGAATGCGGAAACCCAAGTGTTCTCTAAGTCCAACAGATTTAGTAGGTTGGGCCACAGGTTTGCTGCAACGGCATCATTTTAGACATCCCATGTGCCTCTGATTTAGTGTCAAAGAATTTTTCTGAAAATGATACTTTTTACATGGTACAGCCGAGGCCTAACAGGCTAACACTGGGAGGCTACCACAGGATGAGAAGACTGTCGCAGAGGTGCTCAGCACGTGGTCTGTCCTGAGCACTGCACAGTCCTGAGCAGAAGGCAGCAGCCGGTGCTTGGGCAGAGGTAGCCAGCTGCACTGTGAGTTTTCTGAGTGAGTGACCCTGAGAGGCCAGTTCCTTAGGGGGACACAGGTCCATCTGGCCAACACAGAAGTCCCCCATAACAACTAATTGCAGCCAGAAGGGAAGGTCTCTTGGGGGCGGGAAAGCCGGGAATCAGGACAGCAGAGCTGGAACAACAAGGGCCACATGTTGTCAAGAGGCAGCCAGCCCCGACAGGACTGCTACCCCAGAACTGCACTGACCCAGAATCGCCAATCCTCCAGGCCTTTGGGGCAGTCTCGCCCAACCCCCTCATTTCATAGAGGCTGACTGAACACCTATAGCAGGTACAGGCCATGGCAGAAGGAAAAACCACTGCCAGAAACAAGGCTTCTGATTCTTAACCCAGTGCTCCAGGAGCTCCCGGCTGCTCTGCAGCGGAGCCCAGGAACACGGGACCATTCCAGACCACCAGGACCTCTGTAAAAATCGGGACACAGCAGGCCCATGCTGGGGGAAAGCCCATCATGGATTGTCACCTCTGCTTCCTGACTCAAGTCAGCTCTTTCCAGCAGAGACCATCCTGATCCTACAGTAACATGGGGATTCTCCACCTGCCTTTTTGAGTAGCACAGGATTCCACCAAGAATTTTTTTTTAAGGTTAAGTGATTATATCTGTGATCCTTAAACTTGGAACTGCACGAAAGAACTCCATGGCCCGGCAGGAAAGAATGTTTTGAATAGGCTGCTGAATTGTTTTTCCAGGATAAAACTTCTGTGAAAAAGTGCCAAGCGTGGAAGTCCAACATTCCGTCCATGACCACAATGAGCACAGATGAAGGAGCAAGTGTCCCTCCGGGTGAGGGAGGGTGGCCCATCCCTGCGGGGAGGCAGGGCCCCCCCCGCTAGGCCTCTTGCCCCAGGGCATAAGTTACCTGTTATCATCCCAGAGTAGGTGTAACTGTTGCTGTAACAAATTACCACAAATTTAACAGCTTAAAACAATGCCCACGTTTCATCTAACAGTTTGGTAGGTTGGAAGGGCAACTCCATCTCACTGGCTAAAATCAAGGTGTCAGCAGGGCTGCATTCCCTGCTGGAAGTGCAGGGAAAATTCCCTTCTGGGGTCATTCCAGTTTTTGGTATAGTCTAATTCCTTGTGGCCAGAAACCCGAGGTCCTGTACCCTTGCTGGCTGTCAGCCAGGGGCCACCCATGAGCTCCTAGCGGTCTACCTCTAGTCCTGGCACATGGGGGGGCCCTGCGTCTCAGAGCCAGCAAAGGCACATTGACTCCTTGTCACACCTGCATTCTCTCTGCCACATCTTTCTTCTGCTTGCAGGCAGAGAAGCGTTCTCTGCTTTAAAGGGCCGGTGTGACTCAGCTACTTGGGCATTATCCCGCAAAGTGAAAGGTCGCCGGTTCGATTCCTGGTCAGGGCACATGCTAGGGTTGCAGGCTGGTCCCTGGTTGGGGTGCGTGTGGGAGGCAGCTGATCAATGTTTCTCTCCCTCTCTTTCTCCCTCCCTTCCCCTCTTTCTAGAAATAAAATAAAATCTAAAATAATAATAAACAACGAAGAAGAGTTTGGCAGGCGAATAGAGTGGAAGAGGCATTCCAGGCAGAAAAGAATGGCGCTACCTGGAAAAACACAAAGGAGTGGAACGGGCCTATGCTGGGAGAATGCCGAGGGCTGGGTGAGGCTGGGCTGCAGAGGAGGAGAGCAGCAGGACGTCGAAGCTGGCTCTGTGTCATGCCAACAGGCTTGGGTTTCAGCTCGGAGTAATGCATAAAAAACAGAGGTTTTTAAAACATGAAATCATACAAGCAGTTACGCCTTTTAAAACAGAATTCAGATGGCCAAGGGGAGGGTAGATCGCAAGAGGGTAGAGACTGGAGGGAAGGAAGGCCGGCAGGGCTGTGTCGTAAACAGTTCAGGCTGGAGATGAAGGGCCGAAAGGAGGCACAGGCCGCGGTGGGTGAAGTGCAAGTGAGATGCAGAGCAATCAGGGAGACGTAACACCAGGCATCTGTGACAAGCTGCAGGGGTGCAGGCAGACTAGATGGGCATCAGGGATGACTGAGAGAATTTCAGCTGGAATGGCTAGGGATGGTTTATAAAGTGAAATTCTCAAAATCTGAGAACAAAGGACAGTCAAGTTTGTGGCAAGAGACGGAGTTCAGGTTTAAGTGTGTTGGGTTTTTCCTATCAGCAAGAATGGACCTAGACTGTACAGGGAGGAGTCCCAGCTTACATTAAGGATCTCAAAGGAAACAGAAGATCTCAAGTCACTTCCCAGCATGAGTCAGGGAGTTGACATTCAAGAGGAAGTCCGCAGAGAACCACCCACTTTACATCAGAGAGCTGGTCTCGTTAGCGTTCCTCTGGTGGCTCCCAATGTGCCCATGAGAACCCACGCTCACAGTTAGGTCATCAGGGTCCATGGTTCCCAGCTGGGACCAAAAATGGGTGATGCTCATTCAGTTCTTAATTCAAAATACTTTATCCTTCATTCCCCATACCCTTAACAAGAGTCACTCAAGGGCAGACACTGTGCCAGGAACCCGAGGTTATAAGATGAACGAGGCACTCAACATAGATTTTGTGGATGCCTACCAAGTGCCAAGCCCAGAGACACGGAGCCCTGGGCTGAGCCCTGTTACTCTAGGGGCAGCTACCCTGGACGTTGCTCAGAGAAGAAACCACACAGCTCATACCTGTGCTTTCTGAAGTATTACAGAAAATGGGAGGGGAGAATATGTCATTGGTCAAGATGCATCCAAGGAAGACCAAACAGAGAAGGCAACTGCTTCCAGCCAAAACGGGAGAGGGAGCGTATGGCAGGGGATTAAGACATAACACACAGAGCAACTGCACTGTGGGCTGGCTCCACACACCACACAGCCAAAGACCTGGAAGAACCATCGTTAGAAGGTTGGCGTTTTTGCCACGTTCCCAGGTGACATTCCCCAAGCTCCCAGATGCTCAGGGTGGCTTATCCTAGCTTCCTTATGCATGACTTGATCCAAATCTTTGTAACATGAACTAAAACTTCAGGTTGTGTTCCAAAAGTCCACCATCAGGTCTTTAGTTTTATTCAAATGTACTTCTTTTGAGCCCGGAGACACACTTTCTTCTCACAGTCTCTCCTTTGAGAACTTTTTACCACCTAATTGATTTTGTATTTCACAGACACCCTGAGGCTTAGCTGATGTAAAGCCCTCTGCTAGATGCGGGGAAGCTGGCTAAACGCTGAGTGAGGAACTCAGAGCCCATCTGCCACTAAGGCAGAAAGACAAATGAATGGAAGCGAGGGCAACACGGTAAGTGTGGGTTAATGACAGGTCTCCACTTCCTGGCTACATGTTACAGCAGTGCTCGGAAGGTGCTTGTGTATGCATGATTCATACATCAGAGGCTTTCCAGTTCTAGGGCAGCGTCAGAAATGTTTTCACAGGGAAGGCTGCATTCGAAAGAGACCTCAAATGCATACGTGGCAGGTCCTTAGCCTCCTCAAACACCGTCTTCTATTCACTAGGAAGAGGTTGTTATTGTTGTTGTTTTCAACCTTTTGTACTGTGAAATAACTACACAAAACAAAAATGTACAGCTAATAAATTTTCATAACCACCTGGACCAATAAACAGGCTGGTGGCCGCACCTCCAAGATCCCTTTGCACACACTCCAATCACTCACCTCCCCGCGCGCAGAGTCAGTCCTGCACCTGGAGTGGCATGACGACCGTTCCCTCTCTTCTTTACAGTTTTCCCATCTAAGGAGCACCCCTTAGCACTGGTTTAGCTTTGCCTATTTTAAAAAATATTTTTAATTTTTAGTTTTTCTTTTTTTTCTCGATGTTTTCTACATGGTTTGTCTCCTCTGCCACTGTCCACAGGACTCTGAGCAGGTGCAGGAACATGCAGGTGCGGACTCAAGGCCCCGCTTTCTCTCCAGGACTGTGGGAATGGACCGCTCATCAAGGGCCAGAGTCCTGAGCTGCCTTTTGCCACCCAGACAGAGCCCCAGGGAGAGTGACCTCCTGGGGGGCATCCACATGGGAGATCTGCCTGTTTTTTAAGCCTGATGTGAGTGGAAGCATACAGAAGGTGTCCTTTTGGGCTGCCTTTTTTGGTAAGATTCATGCATGTTTCTGAGTATAGCTATATTTTACTCATTTTCATTTTGGTAAAGTATCCCAATGAGAGACAATGTCACAATTTATCTCTCTATTGTCAATGGACTTTTAGATTGTTTCTAGTCTGGGGCTATTACAAAATATGATTATGAATGTTCTTCTTGATACATATGTATGCATTTCTATTCAGTATATAGCTAGAAGTGGAATTGCTGGGTTATTGAGCGTGTACATCTTCAATTTTAGGATAATCCCAGACTGTTTTCCAAAGCAGTTTTCCGAAACAGCCTGGAAAACTGATGGGGCCGTACGCCGGCTGCACCAGTGCACGGCCGCATCGCAGGGCACCGGTGTCTGCCTGCTTCGCGTCCTTGTCAACGCTTGGCACTGTCAGGCATTTTTCACTTTTATTTCAGCCATCTTGATCTCACAGTAATTTAATTTGCATTTCCCCGATTACTCGTGGAGTTGCACACCTTTTCCTATGTTTATTGGCCATTCGTTAATCCTCTTTTGTGAAGTTCCTCCGGCCTATTTTTCTATTACGTTGCCCTTTTTTTTTTCTTATAAGTTTTTTACATATTCTTGATACAGGCCCTTTGATGATTATTGCAAAAATACTCTTCTGGGAGGAATTTCAAATGTCCCAATAGTCAATTGGGAAAGACCTAGGGGGAAAAAAATCTCTGTACCTTTTCTAAGTTATTCAAATAATTGAACTTCAGCCCAAAGCCCCAGACCACGCTTCAGCTTTGAAGGGAGATACATGTGGAAAGGAAGAGTCTGAGATCCGAGTCACCAGGTTCAAGCCTCAGCTCAGCCACTTCCTGAGTGCTGTTAAGGCGAGTCACTTCAGCTCTCTGAGCCTCAGTGTCCACGCATGAAAATTGACCCCAACCACCTACTGCATGGTTGTGCTGTACCTAAAAAAAGGTTGTGTGTAAATGTGCTTTATAACTGCAGTGTTGGCTGTTGTTACATCAGAAGCCACCGGCCACACCAGCTTCCTGAGCTGCCCCACAGCACTGACAGCAGAAACAGCAGCAGCGACCTTTTAGATCCCAGTCCTCTTCCCACGTCTGAGCCAGAGGACACCTTCGTTGCCCATCCTTCTCCCTGAACCATACAGCCCACAGCTGGGAACAGGGCTCCTCCCTGCCTGCCCGGGCAGGAAAACAGGAAGCAGCTCCCACTCTGCCAAGAGGTGGGGCTGACAAGTTCCCTTTCGTAGGTGGGCATCTCTCCAGGCCATCAACCCTCCGCATGCAGGCAAAGCACTGGCCCCAGCCCGCTGCACCAGGCTGCGCCCCACACCCCACCCAGGTCTCCTCCACGAGGTCATGGGATAAGTGTGCCAATGGATGGGGAACATAAACGGGCCCTCATCAGTGCCTCACGGGCAAGGAACCCTTTCAGTGCCCAAGTGGCGCTAGGGATCTGCTCTCCTGAGCCATACAGGAGGACCACTCCCTACCCTTCCTGAGGTGCAGCAGCATCCTCTCCTGAGCCCCTCGTCACCAGTACCCTCACCAGGACCCGGGCCCATTCCATACACAAGGGGCATTCTCTTCAAGCCAGCAGAGAAAGCTCAGAAGAAATGCACACCGTTATTCCGCAGTGTGAAAGCCTGTTGACAGGAGGCTCTCAAATAAGCTAAAATATTGGAGAGCTGGAAGGACTTTCAGAAATCTTTTCCAGCCTCCTCATTTTGAAACAAGACATTCAGTAGCACAGCCAGATATTCTCCAGGGGAGGGCTCTCACGTTCCTCTGAACTCATCCCAACATCTCTTACGCCCTGCCGCAAACGCCAGCCCCTGCACACGGTCACTGCCATTAACCACGCCCAGGTGCCTGAGACACTGTGCTAGTCAGTCTCCCTTCCTGGTGATATCTTCTAGCTCAGAAAGGTCCCACCTAAAGAAGAAAGATGCCCTGGGAAGGCCAAGGCCATGTTTTTGGAATGCTTATAAAGTATTCCAAACTCTACAGAAATTCAAATAATTGATCTTCAGCCCAAATTTTGTTTTTAGACTCTGTAGGCGTTCTCCTAAGTGGGTTCTCCAGCCCAGCTCTCAGGAGCTGGGCAGGGACTTCCCTGGCACACGGGGTGCACAGGCAGGGCACATGGGGCAGAAACTTAGTAAGAATTAATCACTGGAGTAACCAAAGGAGAAAGAGGGAGAATCTCCAAAATGTGCAAAAGAAAAGTACTCTGCAAGAGGGGGCCTGCCTTCGTTAGTACCCAGGCTCCCTGTAGATCCTCCAACTGTTTCATACTCACATGTTTGGCAAACAGGCAGCATTGCAAGGCCCTGAGGACCAGACGCTGCCCCCAGGAGCTTAGAGTCTAGAAGGGAAGCCAAGATGTGGGCTTGCTCGGGTGAATGGAGAGACATACAGTAGCTAGGGGCCCTGCTCACTTGAACACACGATCTAGCGGAAACTAGACTTCAGGGGCTGTCTAGTGGAAGGAGGCAGTGTGAGTTAAGGCCTGAGAAGGATAGGGACTGGGGACCCTGCTGTGCCACATCGTGCAGGGTCTCTGGGGAGCCATCAAAGATTCTCGAAAAGAGGGAGTTACAAAAGCAGTGTTGGGCTTTAGAGACAAGCCATCTGGCACCAGGTTATTTAGGGGGCAGGGTGGATGGGATTACAACAACATAGACAATAAGTAATAAAGGCAGGAACAGTGAGAAGCAAAGAGACAAGAGAAGTGTCATGGGCAGAATGGGACTGTGAGGGCAAGAGGGAGGGAGGACTCAGAGCTGATGCCAAGGAGATGATGGGGACCAGACACAGGCGTTCAGAGACTGAAGAGGCTGAAGGGTGGAGTTTGGGCCACGTATGGTTTACCCAGGGGGAGATGTCCAATAGGAAGTGGTCAGTCGGGCTAGGAAGTCAGGGGGGAGATGTGGGGAAGTGGCATCATGGAGGTGAGCCCAGACACCAGCGGATGGTGCTGAGGGCAGAGGAAGTGGATAGGAGATAAAAGAGAAGTGGGGTGAGGGCAGTGCCTCGGGGACCCCAACAGTTAGTGGGAGGAAGGAGGGAGACAGCCAGAACGGGTCAGGCAATGACACACAGGGACGGGAATTGTGTACGGCCAGGCTCTGAGACTGGTTTCCCTGGGTCTGAGTCTCAGCTCTGTCACTTACTTCAGGACCCTGAGCTGGTTATTAACCCCTCTTAAGCCTCAATTTCCTCATCTATAAAATAGGGATTATAATTCATAAATTTGTTGCAAGAATTGAAAGCAGTGGCTCATGTAAGGCAGGGGTGTCAAGCTCATTTTCACTGGGGGCCATATCAGCTTCCTGGTTGCCTTCAAAGGGCTGAAATAATTTTAGGACTGTGTAATTGTAACTACTCCTTAATAGTTAAGGAGTTGAAAATACATTCGGTCCTTTGAAGGCAATCTCAAGGCTGACGTGGCCCCTGGTGAAAATGGGTTTACACTCCTGATGTGAGGCATTTACCAACTACACACGGTAAATGCGGTAATGTCGGCTATTATGATGAGTATGAGTGGGAGGAAACCATGGACCTGAAGGAAGTTGTTGGCGTCCTTTCTACATTTTCAATACCAACTAAGGGAGCAAGGAGGAGATCCGGGTAACTTTTACGTAAGAAGCCATTCCCACAAACCAGGGTTGAGAACCACTGATCCCTCTCAGCCAACCCTTAAACCTCTCAGCTGATGAATCCAAAGCTGAGCATCTGCTGAAGATCGTGAACAAGGTGGCAGAAACACCCTGACTTAACATGAGAAGAAGACTTGGCTGTCCGATGTTAAAGCCCTGGCTTCTCTTGACTCACTGTGTGACCTTGGCCAAGTCACTTGTTCTCTCAGTCCAAGCTATTAAATGGGTAGAAATCACCTAACATGTTTCTAGTACCCAGAAGCCCCTTAATAAATACTTGTTTCTGTCTCTTCTTCTGAAGAACCCAAATCTCCTGGTCCTTCCAAACACGTGATTCACTGGGATTCTGTACTCTGTGCTGGGCTCCACCTGAAGAGACTGTTCCTTTCCAAAGGCTCCTCTGTGTTTCCAGAGCCCCAGCCTCTCCCCTCTGATCCCAGCATTCACCTGCCACAGAGCAGAGCTGCTGAAATTTAGGTGTGCACAGGACCACTGGGACTCTGGCTGAAATGCAGGCTCAGATTCAGCAGGTCCTGCTCTGGTCAGGACTCCGGTGAGGCTGGGGCTGCAGGTCCTCTGTCCTTGACACAGAGGAACCCTGCGGGGCTGGTCCACCCCCCGCTGACTCATGAGCTCCTCGGAGCTGGTCTCCTTTATCAACCTCATCTCCCTGTCCCTTCCACAGTATGCGCTTACTAAATGCATGTTGAAAAGAATAAACAAACCATAGAGAAAACTACTTTCCAGCTAAGTAAATAGAATCAGGGCATTTTGTTTGTCTGTGAGTTGCAGCCCATCTAGTTCATTTCGAATCACCCTCCTGAACTGGCAATGTGAGGACAGTGTGGTGGAGGGGGCCCGAGACCTGGAACCTGGAATCCTGGGTCTGAATTCCAACCCTGTTATTCACCAACCACTAGCCCGAGGTAAGTTACCAAGCTCTCATCCATAAAGTGAGGGAGATGTTACCTAACCACCATGGAGCCCAATGATGGCTAAAACATGCTTCACAAAGTGCTTCAGGCAAGGGGTTACTGTTACAGCAGCTATTTTGAGAGCAAGACCAACTTTTCATTTTCCTAGAGCCTGAAGGTTACTTGTGATAGACTGGATGGAGGACACGCCAGGGGTCTAGTTGGAGATGGGCGCTGTGGCAGGTGGGTCTGGGGTCCCCACTCTGGCAGGAACAGTGACTGTGTGCAGTGTGAGGATGATGCCAGGAGAACAGAGGAGGGAAGGCTTCCCAGAAGAAGCTGGCAGAAGTGAGAAAACAAGGATGGCCTGAGGGCTCCGCCAGGACACTGGCCTGACCAGAAGAAAGGCAGAGAAATCAGAACCCTCTGGTGGGCACGGGGCAGGTTCCCGACTGACAATGTAGGAGGCAAGGCTGAACCAGGAGGAAAACGTGGAGGGAAACACATCAAATAACTTCAGTTGTCCTCTGCAGTCCACAGCTGAGTGACCCACCCAGGCCAGGGCTTCTCTGCTGGAGATAACCAGTCATTTTCTCTGCTCAACTACAACCAGCTCACCACTGACACAAGCCTCGGGCATCTGAGGACACAGACAAAAACAAGACACAGTCCTGTCTCAGGAAGCTCACAGTTAACTGACAGCACCATAGAAAAGTTGACAGCAGGCAGGAGGTAGGAATGGCCAATTCTGCTCCTGTCTCCACCCCTGCCAATCCGTGCCATCCACACTCACCTCCAGGTGTTTCCTGATGCCATTCCCATTCCTGGAATCCTCTCCCCTCCACCCGGCAAGTGCTAACTCATGCTGAAAGGGGTTCGGTCCTGGGTGAGGGCTGCTATCCCTCCCCACCCCCAACCCCCACACACAGCCTGTACTTTATGTGTGTGCTCTTGGTAATTACCGCATTACCTAGTAACACCTCTGTCCCTCTACTGAAGCGTTAATCACAACCTGCACGATTACTTACACTGCTTTCTTATGTCTTATCTCCCCAGTTAGATTATATATAGCAATAATCACTGAAATAATGCTCCACAGTTTACAAAATGCCTTCACACATATTCTTTAAATTAATCTCCACAAGTATTGTCTTTACTTTACAATAAAGAAACAGAGGCTTAGAAAGGACAGACAATTTGCCTCAGGCCACACAGCCTAGCCACAGGGCCAGCCATAAAATTCAAACCTCTTCTAGCTCCAATGCCAGTGCTCTGCCCAGTAGTCAGAGGCAACTTTCAACTGTGTGACCTTGGGCAGGTTATTTAACCTCTCTGGGCCTCCATTTCCTCCAGGAAAATGTGGCTGATACCCTACCTAATAGGTGCTTGTAAAGCTTAAAGATAATACAATAAAGTACTTAGAACAGTGCCAAACACTAATTAGTTACAATTATCACTATACCTTGGCTCATTCTCACCGTCTCTTCACTCAAAAAATTTTTTCTAACTTATTTTTATGTATCATAATATATTTGATAGGTAGTCATTAAACAAAACAAATTTTTGCAGATTGACTAATGTGAAATTTTAGGATTGTTTTCTTTTTTTTTACTCTCCTACCCCCAATAGAAAAACTCCCTTTTCCTGCTCCAGACTACCTCCTCGCTTCCCACTACCCCCAACACTAGGTCAAATTTAGCCAATTACAAGTATTCCACAGAATAATCTAGACTCTCCCCATTGGGCTGTCCCTGGATAGTGAGGGAACATGCCAGTCGTAGGTGGAAACTTTCACAAACCTAATTTCTATCACTCTAATGGGTCAAAGTTTTATTTCTTTATTGCTCCAGTTTTTACTTATTTGAGACTCTAGAAGGAATGGAGTATCATAAAATGACACCTATTTATTCTCCTTTTCCATCTGAAAAAAGGAGAAGAATATTCACACTGTTTCCTGGGGCAAAAAGCCTCATGTGACCAGGCAACTGGTAGAGGCACTCACACCCAAGGCAGACGGGCATGGAAAGCTTCCTTCTTTTCAGCAGCCCAGTCCACAAAGCCAGAGAACAAGCCTTGAACCCAGCTGGACCCTGAGAGGCATAAGTGAAAGGCCACCTCACCCATCCCACCTGGGGTAGGAAGACTCAGGAAGAGGACACGCCCTACTTTACATCATCCAGACACACCTGTGAGGGGCCAGAGGCGGCTGGGAAGGGAAAAGGATGAAGTCCCCCAGGTGTAAAGCTTTATTCTTTGCAAGATTCCATATATAGAACACTTAGTCAGGTCCTCACAATCTTTGCTATCTGAAAGGGTTTTTTTTTTGGGGGGGGCGGTGAGGGGGGGCAGAACAGAGCAGGGAAACCAGCCCTCTGGCAGTGGAGGCCCAGCTGGATCTTCAAAGGTTCCACTCTGAGAGGAGTGAAGAACCAATCTGCCTAAACAATTTTGGCACTGGGATTAAAAGTACTGCACCCTTTGAAATGGATATTGCATACAAACGAGCTGATGAACATTATGAACATGTCAGCTTAATTCGGTCAAATCAATACACCAGGCATTAAAACGCTAGGTAAAAATGGATTGTGGCTTTTTGTTGATGACACAGAGGAATTTTGGCCCCCAGCCCTGGTCAGGCTGGACAAGTAGGGCAGTCTGCCTATTAGCTGTCAGGCACATCTTGGGGGATGAAATCAGGACCCCAAGTCAGGGCACCACTGGGGAGCTAGCTCATCTTACCGGCATTGGACTGTCGGGCCAAGCACCTCCATTCCTGCCCTGGCCGCCCCCTCCTCCAGCCCCCAGTTATTTTCCAAGCTGGGCCACACTTCGCATTTCCTACATTCCTTCTCACCGCTCAAACCCCTCTGGCCCAGCCTCCGAGGGCCGACAGCTGGGGGTGGTGTGAGCTAAGCAGGAGGCACCAGGAAGGGGGTAATAGGCGAGGGGGGAGTGTCGATGCAACTGAGAAGCGATCGACAGGAGAGGAAAGGGCTCCGACCCCTTCACATCCGCGACCTTTCGCATCCCCAGCCCAGCCCCCTAACTCTTCGCCACCACACTTGCGCCCCAAAGTGGCTCTCCAACGCACTCCCCTTGCCTAGGGGCACTTCCATTCCGTCACTTTTCAGTTCTTCCCCCTGACACCGCCCCTGCTATCCCGCCGGGACCGCTCCCGTCAGCCGCGCCGCACGGATCCCGCTAGCTCCTCGGAGCCGCCCTGCCTCTCTCCCAGGCCAGCTGGGATGCCCGGGTCCCCGACCTTCCCAGGTCGCCCAGACCTGCGCACGAGATGCCCCCTCTGGCGGTCCCCTTGCCCTGTCCTACCCTCGGGCGGCAAGACCCCTGCTCCCTTCGAAGCCCCTCCGGCACACCGCGTCTCAGGGATGCCCCAGCCACGCGTGCCCCCGGGGTCCCCAGGTCCTCACCTGAGTCCGCTCGAAGCTCTCGCGCTCCGCCGCCTCCATCCCCGCGCCGACGCCGCGCCGGCTCAGCACTTTGGGCAGGGGGTTGGGCACCTGCTTCATGGAGCTGGTCATCCGGTCCATGTCGCCTCGCGGAGCGGAGTCTGGGGCCCTCGGCCGCGCCGGGATCCCCCTCGGCGCCGTCCGCCCCGCCCGCCCCGGTGGGATCCGGCGCTAACGGGACGGCTGCCGCCTCTCATTGGTTGGAAGCGCTGCTTCTCTCCCGAGGCCCCGCCCCACCCAGAGGCTTTCCCTGCCCGCACCCGGTCCCTCCGAAGCCCCCCCGGTGCGTCCCGCCCGGCCGAGCCCTCCGGACTGCCCGGCGCGCGGGGACCGGCCCGGAGGCTTGTCCGTCATTGGGTCCCACCGCCCCCGGCGGGGGCGGGGTCTGGGGAAGGCCCTGGCCCGCCCTCTCCCGCCACGCCCCCGACGCCGGAGCACCGCCCGCCCCCACCCCCACCCCGCGCTCCCCCGCCCTAGTCCGTGCCCTTTCCCCGCCGGCCGCTCTCTCTTGCGGCCCGGGCTCTGCGGGGTCCCGCGTGGTGGGTGGGGGTCCTCCTGGCCGGGAGTCGGCCCTCCCGCGGGGACTTCTGACCCGCCTGGAACACCCTGTTTACTTCCTTTCGGCCGGGGACCGGAGAGCGCGGGATGGACCGACCTGGCGGCTGCAGCCCCGGAGGCGCTACCCCCAGGCCCGGCTCCCGCAGGATGGGTCGGCATCTGCCAGACCCGGCCGCTGTGGGTGGCGGTCTCCACCCAGTTCCCGCGGCTTCCTTCCTGATCCTGACCCCGTCCTGAATCCCTGCCAGTCTTCTCTGTAATGATTGCAGCCCCGGGGAGCGCTGGGCTGGGTCAGCTGGAACCTCCCGCACCCTCTTTCCAAACCTTTCCTCATCTGGACCGGCCACAGTATTCGTTGGTAGAAACCTCTGTGGACACTTTATTTATCCCTGCCTCTGGGCTGCCACTGCCATCCTCAGACTTCAGCCAAGGTACCGACGGGCAGAGGGAAGCGTGATGTTGAACGCAAAGTTAGAGTTTTCCGTAAATTTTGGTGTTAGGAGCGAAGCTTTGAAGCTCAAAGCAAAGAAGGGCATTAACATTTTTTAACTAAAAAAAATAAAAAATAGAAAAAATTTTACCTAAGAACTTTTGAAAATGTCAACGTAAGAAACATTCAAAACCTGTAGAGAATTTTTGGTGAGTTAATTTGAGCGAAACTGACAACAATTGCCGGGAAGCCATAACTCAGCAGACTGAGAAATGTTCTGGAGAATGGCAGTTTAGCACCTTATTTTATACATTAGAATCAAAGGAGGAGCCTGAAAGGGTTTACATGAAAGCCATTGGTGATAGATTAAGGGAAGCGGGAGAAAGTGGGTGGGGGGTGGGGTGGCACGCTCTGGGATTGAATAAAAATTGAAATGATAGACGCATCTTTTACATAAGTGGGTAAAGGTTAGTTAACAGTCAACAATTAACATAATAACAATAACAATGGGGGGATTTGTGATCTCAGCTTGTGCCCAAGGAGTTGGGGAAAAAGGAAGTTACCTTGACATTCCAAAAGTATGTAATCACAGATGCAAAAGACGATAGACAGACTTAGTTAAAGTAAAATTGACCTTCGTTAGGCAAAAATACTGGCCTAGGACAGAACCACCCGCCAGAAATTGCTTTCAATTAATATTTTAACTTTAGACCATCCTTTGTGGTTACTTTAGATCTCTGAGTGTGTAAAGCTGCCTCACAGGCCTCCCCTGAGCTTGCTTATCAGGTGGCCCCAGTTCTTCCACAATAAAAATTTACACACTGGGTAGAGAAGTGAGAGAGTGGGCAGGCCTTCCCAGGCCTGAGGACGCCACTGAAGGCTCTTCTTGCTCAGACCTGTGCTTTGCCAGGCTGGCATTGTGTGGATGGGATCTTGGCAGGAGAGGGAAAGGAGGGAACTGATGGGGAGACTCTGGCAACAGCTGAGAGACAGTGAGGCCCTGCCCTAGAATGGAAAGGAGAAAGTCCTGTCCTGTGGAGGTTAGTGAACAGGCTTGGACAAAGGGAATGATGAAAGAGAGGAGGCAGAGGTGGGGCCAGAATTTCTGTAGAGGAGGGGTTTAAGGATGGCTACTCATTGGAAGGGGATTGCCTTGAGGCTCTATTTGCATAGCAAGCACACGGGTTTCACCTTTTTAAAAATTGTGTTTACATGGGAGGCTTAGGGGCTGCTCCCCTTGGGTCCCTCTGGGAAGAGGTTCACTGTCACCTGGTTTTGAGGCTTTGTGTCTGGGCATATGGAGATGACACTGGGTAGAAGAGCATGGTAGTAGCATGCTGGGTGATGAAGAGGAGATGACTTCATCTCTAAGCGAAACAATGTCAACATAGACTTGGCCAGTAAGCAAATGATGTGTGAAAACAGGAGCCTGGGGAGGAAGAGTTGAAGAAATAGAAGGAGCATCAAGGCCAAGAGGGTAGGTGTTATCAGTAAATTGTACCCCATTAGGAGATAAAGACAATAGATGAGTATCACGTTTGAGGTGGTTTGGGGGTTGTGAAGATGTATCAGTCAGAGCTACAGAAGGAAAGGGATCACACCCTGGAAGGGCTGATTGAAAGCTGAAGAAGAAACTTGCACGAAGGTGTAACCTAGAATAAGGGAATGAGCCAAAGAGGGTGGGGCACTCGGACTGGAACAGTGGAAGCCGTACCCAGCCTGTACGTGAAGGGAGAGGCAGGGGAGCTGCACTGGAACCAGTTGGAAGCTCTAGTCACAGGACAGGAGGCTCCTGACCACGGCTGTGGCCTTAGATAGAACACTAGTCACTAGGAGATCCCACTTTCTGTTTTTCTCCCCTATCCTCTGATTACCTACTAGTGCCTCCCACTGGCCACACCCAGCTGGAAGCCAGAGGCAAGGGTGATAACTCAGTACTGGCCCCACCCCTCCTTCTGGATGCAGAGCAGAGTGGAGTGGAGACTAGATCTAGGGGAGAGGGGGGCAGGAAGGTCCCAGTCCAGGGGGCTCACCGGAATGTGTCTACAAGGAAAACAGACAAGATAATAATATTACCTGTGTGTGCCAGTTCTTAGTCCTGCACACACCCAGGAAGAGAGTGATTTATGACCCTTTGCCCAGAGTTTATGCTTCAATAAAAAGGGCCCTTTAAACAGGGATGAATTGATCTGCTTACTTCTTGTTAGAATAAACCAGAATAGGAATTAGGAATTTGTGGTTTGGAGGCATCCTGTAGAAAAGACTCAATTGAGTTACCTTCCTCTGTGAAACTCAGAGTGAGTTAAAAATAAAGATGTCTAACTGGCCCCAGCAGCAAACCCTTTGCCAAGGATTGAGGGAAACCATCCTCCAGCACATGAACTATAGGACACTGCTCATTTCCTTTAGCTCTTACTGTCTCTCCCAGCATTTGGAACCACTTGCTTTATACCTTCTAGGGATGCCAGATTTGGGGCATGGAATCCTCATCTCTGGGAAACCGAAAGGGGGATACATGTGATTATCTGCCTCTCCGTAGCTGGTGAAATATGTCCCACCCCAGACCTAGTTTGGATCTGAGTTAGTATCTGGTATGAGGTTATAGAAACTGACCACTCTATTCTTATAGGTTCCTGGAGCCCAAGCACACATGTTTTCATAGTTTGAATGAGATATCATTAATATACATTAAACTGCACATATTTAAAGTATACAATATGAGTTTTGACATCTGTGTACACCCATAAAACCATAACCACACCCCAGATAACAAACATATTCATCACCCCCAAATGCCCTTTTGTAATTCATTCTTACTTCCTCCCAAACCCCTCTCCCTAGGCAACTACTGACCTGCTCTCTACCGCCATGCATTAGTTGCACTTTCTAAAATTTTATATAATTGGAATCATATAGGATATATTCTTTTTGTTTGGCTTTTTCTCCAAAGAACAGTTATTTTGAAATTTATGTATGTTGCCATTTGTATCTTTAATTGCTGTATAGTATTCCAGTATATGGATAGTCCACAATTTATCCATTAACCTGCTGATGGATATTTGGATTCTTTCCAGTTTTTGACTATTACAAAAAAAGAGCTTCTATGAACAGTTGTGCACAAGTCTTTGTATGAACACATGCTTTCGTTTCTCCTGGGTAAAATACCTTGTATGGTGGATGTATGTTTACCTTTTTAAAATTGCCAAATTACTTTCCAAAGCGGTTGTACCATTTTACATTCCTACCATCAGCGTATGAGAGTTATATTGCTTCACATCCTTGTCAGCACTTGGCATGGTCAGTCTTTTAATTTTAACCATTCGAATGAGTATGTAGTAGATCTCACTGGTGTTGAAATTTGCATTTCCCCAATCACTAATGATGTTGATTGCCTTTTCAGGTGTTTATTTGACATCTGTATATTCTCTTTGGTAAATGGTTTATTTTTAAAAGATTTTGTTTATTTATAGAGAGAGGAAAAGGGAGGAAGAAAGGGACAGAAACATCAATGTATGGTTGCCTCTCATGCACCCCCTAAACTAGGGACCTGGCCTGCAACCCATGCATGTACCCTGACTGGGGATCGAACCAGCAACCCTTTGGTTGGCAGGCTGGTACTCAATCTGCTGAGCTGCACCAGCCAGGGCTTTGGTAAAGTGTTTATTCAAACCTTTTGTACATTTAAAAAAGATTATATTGAAATGATAGTAGATTTATAGAAGAATTGCAAAATACTACAGAGTTTCTACATATCCCTCATCTATCTTCTTGTACAACCTCATGTTAACATCATCTGACTTAACCATGGTACAATTATTAAAACTAGGAAATGGATAGCAGTACAATACCATCAACAAAACTAAAAACTTTATCTGGATTTCACCATCTACTAATGTCCTTATTCTGCCCCAGGATCCAATCTAAAACTGCACATTGTCTATAGTTGTCATGCTTTCTTAGTCTCCTCCAATCTGTGACGGTTCCTCACTTTTGTGTTTTTGAATTGTCACTTTTGAATAGTACCGACCAGATATTTTATAGTCTGTTCCTCATTTTGAACTTACTGTATTTTTCAGACTATAAGATACACCTAGGTTTTAGAGGAGGAAAATGGGAGAAAAATTTTGAAGCAAAAAATGTAGTAAAATATTTAATAACATAAATAATATAATATTTCACCAATGTAAATGTAAACAGAACTCAACAGGAGCATTAACAATCATTATTCCTCCCAAATTTGGGAGGAGAAATGTGCGTCTTATAGTCCGAAAAATATAGTACCTGATATTTTCTTATGATTAGATTGATGGTATGAATTTCTGGTAGAAATAGCAGAAGTGATATGCCCCTTTTCACGCATTCCCTTGGGGGCAATACTGTCAATATGTGTTATTATTGTTGATAAGCTCCATCACTTGCTTGTGGTCTATTATTTTCCTCCATTATTTTATCCCTTTTAATTAAAAAAATTTGAAGATAAAAAGTATCTTCAGGAGATATTTTGAAGCTATGCAAATCTCCTGTTTCTCCTTAATATTTTTGGCCCATCTTTTAATTGGGTTGTTTTTCTTCTTATTGAACTCTTACATGTGTTTACCAAGGCTGCGGGAATCAGAGTCAATATATGAAACTCAGTTGTATTTCTACACACCAGCGATTAACAATCATAAATTGAAATGTATAAATGATACTATATGATAGTATCAAAATTATGGAGTACTTATGAACAAATTTGACACAAGACAAGAAAGACATGTAAGACATGTATACTGAAAACTATAAAACATTGCTGAAAGAAAGTAAGGAAGATAAATAATGGAGAAAAACACTGTGTTTATGGATCTGAGATTCAATTTTGTTAAGATATCAGTTCTTCCCAAATTGACCTATAGATTTGATGCAGTTCTGATCAAATTTCCAGCAAGCTATTTTGTAAAAAACTGTTAAGGTGACTCTAAAAATTGTAGAGAAAGCTAAAGGACCTAGAATATTCAAAACAACTTTGAAAAAGAACACATTTCCCTACTTACATTACAAGAACAAGGCTTATAAGGCTACAGTAATCAAAACAGTGTGGTATTGGTGAAAAGGTAGATACGTCAATCAATAGAACAGACTAGAGAGTCCAGAAATAGGACCACACATATATGGTCAGTTGATTTTCCACAAAGGTGCAAGGCAATTCAATGGAATAAAGATAATCCTTTCAATAGGAGGTGCTAGAATAACTGGATAACCAAATGCCAAAAAGAACAACAACAAAAACATTCAGTCCTCACCTTGGCCAGTATGACTCAGTTGGCTGGAGTGTCATCCCATAGCCAAAGGGTTATGGGTTTGATTCCCAGTCAGGACACACATCTAGGTTACAGGTTCAGTCCCCATCTGGGCATGTGCAATGCACTGTCCAGGTGCATATGGGAGGCAACCAATCAATGTTTCTCTCTCAAATTGATGCTTTCCTCTCCCCGTTTCCTCTCTCTCTCTCTTTAAAAAGCAATGAAAAAAATGTCCTTGGGTGAAGATTAAAAAAAATATTTTAAACCATCAATCCTCAATACTTTCTTCACATCATGTACAAAAATTAACTGAAGATGCATTATAGATCTAAGTATGAAAACTAAGGCTCTTAGTGGTATTGCATTTGGCAACAGTTTCTTAAATACTTTGCCAAAAGCATGAATTATAAAAGGAAAAAAATCAATTAGACTTTATAAAAATTTTAAAATTTTGCCCTTCAGAAGTCTACTATGAAAATGGAAAGGAGGACTTCCAGTCAAGATGGTGGCATAGGTAAACACCGGTCACCTCCTCACACAACCACATCAAAATTACAACTAAAACAATAAACAACCATCACTCAGAACTGTCAGAAATAGAGTTGAATGGAAGTCTGACAACTGCAGAATTAAAGAAACCACATGTGGGTGGGGGACCAGCCTATTCCATGTCTTTGCCCCTCCTGGATAGGAGTAAAAATCCAGGAGGGATGTCCTAGTAGTGAGGATCCCAGGTGCACACCAACCCAGGGTTCCAGTGCTAGGAAGATAAGTCCCCATAACTTCTGGCTGCAAAAACCAGTGGAAATTGTTAGTGGAAGAAACTTCTGGAGTTCTAAGCAATTCCCCTTAAAGAATCCACACATGGACTTCCTCAGAGTCACTCTCTCTGATCTCCAGCACTGGGGTAGCAGCTTGAAAGGCAGAAGTGGTATGTAGGGAGGAACTGAAGTGTCTGGCATAAAGACGAGACCTGGGGGACAGTTTCCTCTCAGATAGAAAGGCAAACAAGTCCCTTTCTGAGCCCTCCCCCAACAGAGCCACAGAGCCAGCAGGCAGGTGCCATATCTGGGACTCCATCAGCCTGGTTAACACTGTTTGCCCTGCCCTGGAGATCTCCTGAGACTCTGTTCTACTGTACTTACAGGCCCACCTAAACTGTTAGCTGTGACTTTTCCATATGAATTGCTGGTCTTGGCTCATGCTTCACAATTTCCTAAATCTTATCAAACAAGCAACAGCCAGCCTCAGTGAGCCCCTAGCCCCTATACCTCTTGCTAAGTATCCCAAGGCCTGGCACTAGCAGCAGCCAGCCTAGATTCACAGTTTGGCTTTGCCTAGGAATTTCCAAGCCCAACACAAATCTCAGCAGAAATCTCAGACTGCTTTATACTTCATGCAGAGTGGCCCCAGCAGAACATAGGTGGATACTGACCTTGGCCTACAACATCTGGAAAATCCCAGAGCCTGCACACACAGTGGTCAACAGACCATGTCAGAGCACCACCACCCTGCCCCACAGCTGATCCTCCATGGAGGGTAGAGGTTGGTGGTCAGTGGTGACAGCCAGTCCTTGCAGATAACTGGCCTGAGAAAAATTCCTCCCATGACCTGACAACAGCAACCAAGTCTTAACTACAAGAGGAAGGTATACTCAGCTTGGGTAATACAGAAACTGTGCCACTGGACCCTACAGGACACCTACTACATTAGGTCACACTACCAAGACTTAGTACATAGTAGCTGTACCTAATACATAGAAACAAACACAGGGAGGCTGCCAAAATGAGGAGACAAAGAAACATGGCCCAAATGAAAGAACAGATCAAAACTCCAGAAAAGAAACTAAAAAAAAAAAAAATGGAGATAAGTGATCTAACAGATGCAAAATTCAAAACATTGGTTGTAAAGATGTAAAGGAATTTAGTGAGGACCTCAACAACATAAAAAAGGTCCAGTCAGAAATAAAGGATACACTAATTGAAATTTAAAAAACAATTTACAGGGAAAAAACTGTAGAGTGGGCTAAGTGGAGAATCAAATCAATGATTTGGAAAATAAGGAAGCAAAAAACAACCAATCAGAACAACAAAAAGAAAAAAGGGATAGAAAAAATGAGGATAGTATAAGCAGTCTGTGGCACAACTTCAAGAGTTAGAACATTTGCATCATAGGGGTGCCAGAAGGAGAAGAGAAAGAGCAAGAATGGAAATCTATTTGAAAAAATAATGAAAGAAAACTTCCCTAATTTGGTGAAGAAAATAGACATACAAGTCCAGGAAGCACAAAGAGTCCCAAATAAGATGGATGCAAAGAGGCCCACTCTAAGACACATCATAATTAATATGCCAAAGATGAAAGATAAAAAGAGAATTTTTTTATAGACTTTATATTTTCTAAGATTTTATTTATTTTTATAGAGGGGAAGGAAGGGAGAAACATCAATGTGTGGTTGCCTCTTGCATGCCCTCAACTGGGTACCTGGCCCACAACCCAGGCATACACCCTGACTGGGAATCGAACCAGCAACCCTTTGGTTCATAGGCCAGCACTCAATTCACTGAGCCACACCAGCCAGGGTGATAAAGAGAGAATATTAAAAGCAGCAAGAGTAAAGCAGTTAGTTACCAATGGGGGATTTCTCATCAGACTGTCAGCTGATTTCTCAAAAGAAACTTTGCAGGCTAGAAGTGATTGGCAAGAAATATTGAAGATCATGAAAAGCAAGGACCTACAGCCAAGATTGTTTTAGCCAGCAAAGCTACCATTTAGAATCGTGGGGCAGATAAAGTGCTTCCCAGATAAGAAAAACTAAAGAAGTTCATCATTACCAAACCATTATTATATGATATGTTGAAGGGACTTATTTAAGAAAAAGAAGATAAAAACTATGAACAATAAAATGGCAATAAATACATATCTTTCAACAATTGAATCTAAAAAACAAACTTAGTAAACAAGAAGACAGAATCATGGATGCAGGGAGTGTTTTGATGGTTGCCAGATGGGAGCTGGGAAAGGGAAGAGGGTGAAGAGGTGAGGGGATTAAGAAGTACAAATAGGTAGTTACAGAACAGCCGTGGGGATGTAAAGTACAGTACAGGAAATGGAGTGGCCAAAGAACTTATACCCATGACTCATGGACATGAACAATGGTGTGAGGATTGCCTGAAGGACTGGGGGTGCTGGGTGGAAGAGGGCAGAAGGGGGGAAACTGGGGTGACTGTAATAGCATAATCAATAATGGATAACTTTTTAAAAATAAAAGGAAAATGAAGACACAGATTAGGAAAAAATACTTCCAAAACGTTCATCCAGCAAAGGCCTTTCTTATATCTAGAATAGGCCAAGTACACATTTTTAAAGTTTACCTAGTTTGGGTTTTAAATTGTTCAAACAGCAGAGTGACTCAGGCACAAGAGTACAACGTAGGGGACCATCTAAGGGATTTACAAGGACATGGATCTGAGTCTGAACCTTCATTCCACCACATTCTAGTTGTGGATACTTGGGCAAGTTACTGAATGTTCAGAGTCTCTTACGCAACTGCAAAGCAGGAAGAGTAGCAACACAAACTTTCATTCATTCAGCAGACATTTGTTGAGCTCCTGCTCTGGAGGAGGCACAGGACTACAGAGGTATAAGTTTATTGCTTACCGATGGATACACATGTAAAGGAAAGCACATCCTACATAAGAAGGCGAGTACTAGATTATAGGTATGAGAGTGTCGTGTTTCTCCAGATATTGGGGGAACGAAACAAGAGTAGAATCTTATGGAAAATTTTCTCTCTATGTGTGTATATGAATACTTAAGAAAAAGGATAGAGTTAGGCCTATATATAATGAATTGTAGAGATGTCCATGATAAATTGTCAAATGGGAGAGAAGCAAGATGCAAAGTAGTGTGTATAGAATGATTTTTCTTTGGTAAAAACAAAAACAAAATTCTCATAGTGCTGTATATATGCTTGTGTATGAGAATGAACACAGAAAAAATTTGAGAGGATATAATACAGGCTGTTAATAACTGTTACAGGGTGGAGATAAGGTTTTATATACAGATTATTGCTGTTATGTATCTCTTAATTTAAAAATAAAATTAAGACAATTTAAACAAAATAGTCGACAAACACAGGAACAACAAATTACACCCCAGGCAGTGTTTTGTATGTTGGTTGAAACAGACTCCCAGCTTATTACTAGCTGGTGCAGAGGCAGAGCTCCAACTCTGAAAGCTGCCCCTTGTTGCATAGGCTGTTTATACTTTACTGCCTAAAGCCTTTGCCAGATCTTGAAATGTCCGTGCCAGTACTCAAGGCATTAATTGTGTGTGTAGGGGGTTCAGGGTAGATCGGGGAGAAGGGTGGTGACCAGTAAGGGGACTGCAGAGACCTGGCAGAAGCAACCAGGGGTGCCCCACACCTGACCACATGGGTAAGCTGGAATGGGGCACCTGTCCTGGTTGAATCAGGAGCTAAGGCAGAACCTGAAACTGGAGCCAATGGCTGTGTCAAGTCAGAAGTCAGGGAGACAGGAAGTAAGCCAAAATGGGAACTGAAGCCAAAACCAGACAGGCAGCCTGGAAGCCAGGAATGGGCAAAGAGCGCTGAATTGACCCTGGTGATGGACGAGGGTCAAGTGTCTGCAGGAACAGCTGATCTCATCCTGCACTTGCTAAATAATGCCATTGATCAAGATAAGGAATACTTTGAGGGAAAGACGAGTTCATCTGTGGACACACCAAGGTTCAAATGCCACACAGAGATGGCCATCAGGCTATTGGAATGTCAGAAGGACTTCAGAGCTCTAGATGCAGGTCGAGTGTCCCTCTCATTGAGGTGACGGGGGAGCTGTGGGCCTGGATGAGAGAAGAGACGGGGATCCAGACAGAAACTTGGAGCAAGCCACGTATGGGAGAAAATATTTGTAAAACATTTATCTAACAAAGGACATGTATCTAGAATATACCAAGTATACATTTTTAAGGTTTACCTGCTTTTAAATTATTCACACAGGTCAGGATGAATAAGGAACAAGAGCACAGTGCAGGCGATCCAGTCAGGGATTTGCGGTGACAGGGACCTGGGTTTGAGCTTTAGCTCTGTCGTGTTTAGTTATCAGGTGGGCAAGAGGTAAGAAGCATCCACAAGAAATGCTTAAGGAAAAGAAGCTAAAGGAGACAGAAAATGAAGCCCGAGAAGCCAGCAGATTTCCATGTCATCAGAGCCCAGGCAGGAGAGCACAGCTAGGAAAAAAGCAGTTGATAAAAGTGCCCAAGGCCACAGAGAGGTCAGGGAAGGGCGACTGAGGAGAGGACCTGGAAAATGCAGACCTGTCCCTCTGAGAGAGCAGCTTAAGTGGGTGTGTATGGATGCCGAAAAGGTCAGGGGTGTCCGAGATTTGATAATTCACCAGGAGGACCACAGAGCTAACTGAAAGCTGTTATACTCATGGTTATAGCTTATGACGACAAAAGGATACAGGTTAGAATCTGCCAAGGAGAGAGAGGCATGGCGCAGAGTCCAAGAGATTCCACATTCGGAGCTTCTGGTGTCTCCTCCCAGCGAAGTCCTGGGCAGCTCTAGCTTCTCCAAGCAGTGATGTGTGACGGCGTGCTTGGAGTATTGCCAACCAAAGAAGCTCATCCAAGCCTTGTGTGCAGCATTTTCTTGGGGCTCCATGTGGACATGGTGGTTACCTGTGAGGCTGACCTTTAGTCTCCAGCCCCTCCAAAGGTCAAGTAGTCCTGTATGGCCCAAAGCCCGCAGGTAAACAAAGACACTCTTATTAGGACATTGCAAGGGCTTTGAGATGGCCTCATAGGAGCTGAAGGCAAAGCCAGCTTTCTCTTTGGGTAAGGCCAATTCTATACTTACAGATGCTAAATTATTGCAGTGAGTTGAGAAATAAATTAACTGTAAGCAGAGGGAGAAGTCCCTCGGGTACTATTCCAAAACAAATGTCAGGAAAAACAAAGGTGAGAGGCTGTATGGAAAAATGGGGAGGGGCAGAGAAAAGGGGCAGAGATGAGGAGGGCTGAGGGCTGCAGGTTGCAGGGAGAGCAGGACATGGACTTCAGGGCCACGGGAGAGAAGATGAGGTGGGGAGGGGTTAGACTGTGCCCAGTGAGGGGCGAGTTTGGGAGAGGCATTCTGCAGCGGAGTTGAGGTACATCCATCTGGCGGTGAGATTCTGAAGTGAGCTTGGGATGTTCCTTCCTGGAAAGGAGGAGGCAAGGAACTGAATGTTAAGAGTTAACAAGTTGGGGCCATCCAAATTAGATGTGAGATGGCCAGAGCAAAGCTAGAAGCAATGTTCTCTGAGAGAAATTTGTGAATACAGATGTGGCAGGAAAATATTTTTCCATATATTGCTCTCTCCTCACACACACCCCTCCCCATACCCTTTCCCTTTGATATTTACCCAGTGGCATTTACTGCCTCAAGAAAGAAAAAAAAAGTAAAGCAGAAAGAAATGCTTTATGGTTACAGAAACCTAGGGTTTAAGTTTTAAAATTTGGGAGACACAATTATGCCATAAACAATAGATTAGGAAGCCTAGGGGAAGAATCAGGCTACCCAATGCCCAGGCCTGGAGCTCCTCCCAGGGGGTTGGGAGAGACAGGAATGCAGAGTACTTAGACACCAGTGCGGTTCTGGTGAAGGGGCTCTTTAACCTGACCCCTTGGTCTGAGTCCCACGGGTGAAGGGGACTCTGACACAGACGCAGAGAGGCCCGGAGAATCGGGGGCAGAAGGAACCCTCATTCTCCTTTTCTTCGTGGGTCCTGGTGTAACAATAAGGCCCCAGAGACCCTGAGCTGGCAGCAAGAGGCCTGAGAGAGGTCCCAGAGCCCTACGTGCCACAGTGTGGTGCCTGGAGCAGCAGAACATTCCCCATGAACCCAAGAGCTGTGGGCCATGGTGCAGGGAGTCAGCAGACCTGAAAAGGTGTACACGGCAGTGACCTGTAAGGACCAGGCTCTGTGGGCAGGGAGGGCACAAGGATGACAACCAGGCCCGATGACACCCCCACCACTCCCACCACTGCTTAGCACAGTTAGAACCCCTGGGGAAAAGCACCATGAGACCCTGAACTGCTGGCTCTGAGCTCTGCCCTCTGGGAGACCAGGCGTTCATAGGAGAACTCCCGTTCAGTGATGGAAAAGCAAAAGTATATTTCTTACACATTGAAGACTGTGAACTTTCCAATCTGGATAATACAGACTTATAGACCAGGGAAAGATTTTTTTCTGGTACAATGTTTGGACCAAACTTCCATCACTACTTGCCCAGGGTTCCATTTTTCAGTGTCCTATCAGTTGTCTTGACTGTGGAGAAACACGGCCTTCCTTGAGTAGCACTTTTTGTCCGTAGTTTCTGACTGTTTCCAACGGCTTACAAGGGCTGCTGAGGTCATTTTCAGGAGGGATGGTAGGGGCCTGCCAGACTTCAGCAACTGTGGGCAGCAGAGGGTGGAGCGCCCACGGCTGAGTGTGGGCTTCTGTAGCTGAGGAGGGCCAGCCCACAGTGGGTGGCGGGGCGCATGAAAAAGAGGGCCAACAGCAACCCCGAGTTCTCCATCACACAGTGATAAAACAAGATTCACTAAAAACTTTTTTTTTCAAGATTTTTCGTTCTTCTCAGGATTGCGTCTGTGTGTTTCTCAACACGTGACGGGGCCTGTTTGCCAGCCTTTTGCCTCCCACCCCCTCTCTCCACCTTTCTGCAGCAATGAGATGTAATGGGCTGAATTATGTCTCTCAAAATTCATATGTATTTGGAGATAGAATCTTCCTCAGAGTAAGTAAAATAAGTTAAAATCAGGTCAGTAGGCTGGGCCCTAATCCAACATGACAGCTGTTTTTATAAGGAAAGATATTGAGAGGCAGATACACCCGGGGGAGGAGCATGTGAAGCTGCAGGGAGAAGACGGCCGTCTGCCAGCCAAGGACAAAGGTCTCAGAAGAAACCAGTCCTGCCGACACCTTGATCTCTGACTTCTAGCCTCCAGAACCACGAGAAAATAAATTCTGTTATTTAAGCTCCCTGGTGGTAGCACTTCACTGCGGCGGCCCTGGCAGACTAGTCCACCCCCATCTCTAACCTTAACCCTCTTCCTCTAATGCGGGATTTCACTTCCCCTTCCAGGGGATACGCACCTGTGTGAATGCGTTCAGTTGAGAAACACAGGAGAGCAGACTTTGCTGTGTTTCCATCTTGCTACTTTTCCTGTGCCTCCAATGTACTCTAGAAGTCATTCAGTGAATGTCCACGGCTGATTCTGTGCCATGCATGAGGGCTACACCGGCAAAGGGACAGACGCGGTCCTTGCCAGCATGAAGACTGCAGTCTGGTGGCAAGGCATGGTTAGCCTCCTCGTGCCCCATTCTGCCCCACCGGCTGCCAGCTGCACCCCTACCCGACCCTGCACAGCTGCCACCAAAGGGAGGAAGGGTGGTGTCCACACATTCACCAGGGGTCAGGTCCTGGTGCTGGGTGTCACAAGCCTGAAACATACAGCCCTGACTGCTCTCCGCAGACATTTGCTACTAAGACAGAAGGCAGCTTGAGGACAAAATTGATATCAGGAAAAAGACAGTGCCCAGAGGGTCACAGAGGAACAAAGCTGGGGTCCGGATCAGTCTCTGATGATACAGGGCTGAGGCCTACAGCGCCACGTGGGATGGGAGGGTGAGGGTGCCCATTCTTGCCTTGATCTGACTTGAGGGGACAGCATTCACTTTTTGGCTGTTAAGTATGACGCTCACTGCAGGGGGTTTGTGTGTCTGTGTGTGCGGATGCCCTTTATCAGCCCCCTGTACCTGCAATCTTTAAAAAAAGCCTCCACATTACAATATCATTGTCTTTATTATGAAAATTAAACATAGTTCTGGTGAAAAAAAATGACATGGTTAGCCTGACAAGTAGTACAAGCTAATGAAGACACACACAATACCACAAATTCAAAAACACTACGAATACCACAGAATTAAAAACCTGATGAAACAGAATGCTATAGAGGAAAGAGCTTGGACTTTGGAATTAGTTCTAATCTTCCTTCCTTGCCTGCTTTTTCTGGTTCAAAATTTAATGACCAATTACTATCCATGTCTAGAGATATAGGACATATAAGGGCCACAGAAAACATAATCCTTGCCCTTATGAACAGTCAGAAACTGTTCTTGTTTCTGACGAGTCGAGGAACCCGACTCGTCCCTGGCGAGGGCGAACGGCGGTGAGCCAGGAGCAGAAGCGGGCTCCTCAGCGGTGAGTGGCAGCTGCAACCACGACTCCTCAGAGAGAAAGGAGAGGCCATCGTTTTCAATTCAGTGTCCTTAGGAGGCCCCAGGGATTCTAGAGACAAGTTATTTGAATTTCATTGAAATTATCCTTGTTTAACCCTTTAAAAAGCAATGGCCAAAAGCAACATCTCTCTAAAATGTATTATATACCAAATTTTGACATATGTGAGATCATTGATGGATTTAGTGTCAGCTTAATTTATAAATTTCACTGATGTATTTGAAATTATAACATAAATTTTTGTTTTCTTGGTTTTTTAAAATATATTTTATTGATTATGCTATTACAGTTGTCCCATTTCCCCCCTTCACTCCCCTCCACCTTGTACACCCTCTCCCACCCACATCCCCCCTTTAGTTCATGTCCATGTGTCATACTTATGAGTTCTTTAGCTTCTACTTTTCCCATCTATTCTTACCCTCCCCCTATCTATTTTCAACCTACATTCTATGCTACTTATTCTCTGTACCTTTTCCCCCTCTCTCCTCCTCCCACTCCCCTGTTGCTAACCCTCCATGTGATCTCCATTTCTGTGGTTCTGTTCCTGTTCTAGTTGTTTGCTTAGTTTCTTTTGGTTTTGCTTTAGGTGTGGTTGTTAATAATTGTGAGTTTGCTGTCCTTTTACTATACATGTTTTTTTCTTTATCTTCTTTTCTTAGATAAGTCCCTTTAGCATTTCATAAAATAAGGGCTTGGTGATGATGAACTCCTTGAACTTGACATCATCTGAGAAGCACTTTATCTCCCCTTCCATTCTAAATGAGAGCTTTGCTGGATAGAGCAATCTGGGATGTAGGTCCTTGTCTTTCATGACTTGGAATATTTCTTTCCAGCCCCTTCTTGCCTGTAAGGTCTCTTTTGAGAAATCAGCTGACAGTCTGATGGGAACTCCTTTGTAGGTGACTGTCCCCTTATCTCTTGCTGCTTCTAGGATTCTCTCCTTCATTTTTACCTTGGCTAATGTAATTATGATGGGCCTTGGTGTGTTTCTTCTTGCGTCTAACTTCTTTGGGGTTCTCTGAGCTTCCTGAATTTCTTTGAAGTCTATTCCCTTTGCAAGATTGGGGAAGTTCTCCTTTATTATTTGTTCAAATAAGTTTTCAACTTCTTGCTCTTCCTCTTCTCCTTCTGGTACCCCATATAATTCGGATGTTGGAATGTTTAAAGATGTCCTGGAGGCTCCTAAGCTTCTCCTCGTTTTTTTGAATTGTTATTTCTTCATGTTTTCCTGCTTGGTTGTTTTTTGCTTCCTTCTGGTCCACTCTATTGTTTTGAGACCCAGTTTTCTTCCCATCACTATTGGCTCTCCGTGCATCTCCTTCATCTCTTTTATGGTAACCTGTCTTTTTTTCATCTAATTTGCGCCCAAAATCAACCAATTCTGTGAGCTTCCTGATAACCAGTGTTTTGAACTGTGCATCTGATAGATTGGCTATTTCTTGGTCGCTCAAAAGGATGAGTCCTGGGGGACTGATCTATTCTTCTGTTGGAGACATGTCTCTCTCTGTCTCTCCATTTTTTTTTCTTTCTTCCCTGTCTGGTCGCTCTTGTTACAGTGAGGGGCGGAGCGTTAGGTGTTTACCTGGGCTTGGCACCCCAGTCGCTAGATTGTGACATTGTATGTGGGGACGGGGGCGGGGGCAGGAGGGAACAATGGCGGTAGTTCTGTTCTCCTGGGATCACAGTCCCTTCTCTGGGATCCTGGGTCGCGCGCTCTGCCCTGGTCCACAATCGCTGCTTCACTGGGTCCGCCAGCCGCTGCTTGCATACTCAGGGTCCACCGCTGCAATCTTGCGCGCCCCGATGGCTTATGCGCCGAGTTCTAGCTGAGTTCTCCCCGATCACCGTGCACTGCTGCCGACCAGCGCCCACCTGGCTCCGCTCCTATCGGTCTGGATTAATGGGTCTACTTCAACTTCTTGGCTGTCCGACTTCCATTCAGATATATTCTCTATCAGTTCTAGGTGTTATTCTAGCTCTAAATTGTTGTTGTTCTAATCTTGGTTGTGCATGGAGGTACGGTGCGTCCACCTATGCCTCCATCTTGCCGGAAGTCTGTTTTCTTGGTTTTTATATTGTGGTTCCATGTAAGATTTTATTTTGAAAAGTTTCCCCTGATTAAAAAAGAAAGAAAGAAAGCTTTGAACGCCACTGAGACAACAGTTTTGAAAATGCTTCACACACAATTGGATGCTAAGGAGAACACCCCTGACCTTCAGAGCGCTGGAAACAGCACCCTGCCGGGCAGCTGGGCTCTCTCCTGAAAAGTGGGGCACACGCCCTGGGGTGGTCGGGGGCCTCGTATCCGAAGGGGCCCGGAGGCCTGCTGCTGGAAGTGCAAATCAAGTTGTACTGAGCAAATACTGGACTGCAAGACCTCCACCACCAGGCTTCTCATTCTCCCACTTCATGCCCCAAGTCTCCATTAATAGGGGTCAAGAGGGATCTGATCTTCTTTGAGTCCATTTTGGCTTCCCTGGGCCTCCTCAGTTCCCTCAAGGTCCAGGAGGGAGTCTTGCCAAGTAGAAGTAAATGGCTCCCATGATTCTTCATCAAGAGGGGCCTGTCCAGGAGGAATAAATCTGCCCTCCCTAGCAGAGCGAGACACACACCGGGGAGCCAAGCCACACCTGCCACCATGTTCTGTCCTGGCCCCACTATGTGCCTTGGCTACCCCGGCACCCATCTCACTGGGCCTCTTACCCCTGTCATATCAGTAACCCTGTAAAGCCCAGACCCGCAGGTCACACCTCTCCTCCCTGCTCTAATTCCCACACCCCTCCCCCATGCCCACCTTGTTCCCTTGTCCTCCTCCTCCTCAATTCTAGAACCCCCTCTGCTCTATGTGCTCTGGAATGTATGTCCATCATCAGCAAATCTCACACCCTCAGCCTTCCCTCAGCTTCTTGCTAATGAAACATAGCTCTCCACTCAGGGCTGCAACTCCGAGGCTCTCTGAGGAGAGGCCTGAGGCAGTCTCCTTCTCCCATGCCCTACCACCAGCTGATGGAGCAGGTGTCCTCCTGGCTCTGCAGGGTTGCTTCCACACTGTCTTCCGGTCTCCTTCCTTCAAACCCTCAGCCTCTACCCCTGCATCACCAGCCACACTGCCAGCACTCCTCGTTGCCTGTGCCCTTGACTGACCCCCTCCCACCAGCCCCCCCCCACCTCATCATAGTATCGGCCATGCCTTTTATTGTCTGGTACTTTGCCACCTTGGGAGCTTGCTGACTCTGGAGGGACTGTCGAGATAACAAACAACTCACCTGCAAGCTTACATCCCAGAGTCCACCCCCTGCCCCTCTCCTTTATGGGCTCTCACACTCAGGGCTACTGTCTGCCTGCCCACAGCTGAGTACCAGACAACTAGGACAGCCCCTGTGACCCAGAGCCCACTGAAATTATTCGAACCAGTCAATCTTAAATCTGTATACCCCGCTTTGCCTGCTTTTTTTTTTCCCCACAGAAACCACAGTAAAAACTCTTGCCACATTTCCACCCCCCACCTCCCAACTGACCCTGGTGTGTCCCTGTGTGGCCCATGAGGTACGGCATGCCCCCTTCACCGGCAACCTGTGACTAACAGTCTTTCCAACGGCAGTTGCGGCAGCTCCATTGGCCTTGGCATACCTGAGTAATAACAAGGTGTACACTTTAAACGCTGATGATGTCAGCTTCCTGGCTCACTGCCCCTCTCTCCACCATTCCATCTTGATTCCTGGTGATTTCCATATGCACATACACCACAGCCTCTCAGTTCCTTGTCCTCCACCCAATCTCAGCCATTCATTCGCAGGTTCATACACTTGACCTCATAGTTGCTAATAGCTCGATTTTGTGCATCCCTCTCACAGGCCACCACCTCCTATCTTTACATGTTCCTCCTCTAGAACCCTGGCTGCAGGTCACTGGAGCCTATTATAATCCTTTGACTCCACCTTTTCACTGCCTCCCCACCCCCTGCACAACCCCCATTTCTCTCTCCATAGGCACAGAAGTCCTGACAATCGGCCACAAGGCTTATAGGCTTTGTCCCCCATTATCTCTGAGGTCACCTGCTATTCCTCTTCACCTTGTTTACTTCACTTGCTTTGCATTGTCTTCTCTAACAAAGTCAGGCTCGCTTCTGCCTCAGGCCCTTTGCACGGGCAATTGATGTTGCCTGGAACATTCTTCCTGCAAATACCTGCAGGGCTCATGCCCTTCCCTCCTTCAAGTCTTTGATCAGATGTCACCTTCCAAATGAAGCTTTTCCTGACCACTGCGCCAACACTCCCTGACCCCCTAACCTTCCTCCATTTTTTCCATAGCTCTGACCTTCTAACACACCACCTAGTTTACTTGTGTATTATGTTTATCGTTTATCACCCAACTCCCCTACTAAAAAATAATCTGTGATGACAGAGATTTTTCTTACTCACTGCTATAACCTTGGTATCTAGAAGAGTGCTTTCCATATAATACATGCAGAACAGATATTTATTTAATGAATGAAGGAGGACCCTGAGATAATCTTGTCCAACTTTCTCATTGTAACAATAACGAGGCAGCAGCCACAACAGACATTCATTACTTATGTATACCAGGCACTGTGCTCTGAGTGTTTTGTGTGTTATCTCACTTAGCTCTCAAATCAGCTCCATGAGCTTGATATCACTACCATCTGTATTTTACTCATAAGGAAACTGGAGTTAATGGAGGATTCAAGTTCAGGATCTTATCGGATCCTTAAATTGTTAAGTGGTGGCACTAGGATCCAAGCCCAGGCAGCCTGAGTCCAAGCTCGAGCTCTCAGGCATCTGTCGTAAGGTGCAGATCACGTGTGCAGAAGGTCTCCGTGTGAGAAAAGTGCTTCACACAGAGGACGGGTTATCAATGTGTAAGATACTGGGGCCCAGGCACCTGCTTGGTGCAGGGATGCCCTTAGTCAAGCACCTTGAATTTGCCGGGGTTGCTGGCTGGGGGTGGGGAGTGGACGAGGCAGCAACCTAGCGTCTCCCAGGCAGGCGGCAGGGTGTCTGAGCAGAGCTGGCTCCTGGTGCCTCCTTGCCGGCTCTAATGCGCTCAGCGGAAGCTTAACTGCCCCAAGAGAACCTTAATGGACCCGCGGAGTCACAGCTGCAGCTGAAACAGTGGATGAATAATGGAGAAGACAAGGTCATTAACAACAAGGTCATTTCCCCTACCTCCCTAAGAGAAGGGAGGTAGGGGAAAGAAGAGTGATTGGTTTCTAAGGATTGAACCCCATTTCTGACCGAATCTTTGACTCCTATCTCTCCAGTCACAGCTTCCTTCTTTCTGTTCTAGGGTCCAGGTGCCCAGTGAGCCCCAAATCTGTATACCTGGGTTTCTCCCCTGCCAGGAATCTGCCTCAGCTGGTTCCTTACGCCCCAGCTTTCATCCACCTCAGAGCATGAGGGTCAGGGAGGGTTAGGCGTGAGGGTCAGGGAGGATTCACTGGAGGACAGGAGCTAGTAAGTCTATTTAGAAAAAGCCTCCCAGTGACTCAGAGGTGCCTCTCCTTCTCCCCTGTGTCCACGGAGAGCCAATGGTATGCATTTCTGTTTTTTTTTTATTTCTTCCATCCTTCGTCCAATACATTAGTATTAAGAATTTACTATGCATCAGATGTTTGCCCAAGCTCCATATCAAAATGTGTTAAATAATTCACAAGAGTAGCATAATAGAAGCAGATAATTTTAGAATAAAACCAAAGCACGTGAGCCCTGCAGAGGACCCTGGTGGGAATGGCAACCTCTGGATTTGAGCCCCAGGTGATGCAGGGGTCATCTCTCCCTGCCTCCTCCTGTCCTGCCCACTTGGGGCCCTGGGCATTTCTCGCCTGGACTATATAACATCTCACTGCCTTTTTAAAAAACTATTTTTATTGTGGTAAAATATACCTAACAGAAAACATACCATTTTTAGCCATTTTTAGTGTGCAGGCCAGTGGCATCAGGTACACTCGCAATGTTGTGCGCGCCCCCTTCCCCCACTATTCACTTCCGGAACTTTTCCATCAAACCCAGCAGAAACTCTGTACCCATTAAACAACAATTCTCCACTCCTCCCTCCCTCCTAGCCCTTGGCAACCTCTATTCTGCTTACTTTCTCTATGAATTTGCCTAATAGAGGTAACGCTGGTAAGTGGAATTAAACAATATTTGCCCTTTTTTTGTCCGGCTTCTTTCACTGCACACGGTGTTCTCAGGGTTCATGCATGTTGCAGCGTGTGTCAGCATGTGTCCTTCTGAAGGCTGAATAACACTCCAGGGTGGGGGTGCACCACATTTTGGCTGTCCTTCCATGGGTTGGAAATGTGGGCTGTTTCCGCTTTCTGGCTCTTGTGATTAGTGCTGCTATGAACACAACTGAATCCCTGCTTTTGACCATGCTCTCCATGCAAATATCAGACATGATTTCTTGAAACACAGATGCGTTCATTTACTTTCCTGCTTAAGATCCACCAAGGGCGTCCTGTTGCTCACACACCTGAATCCAGACATCCTGGCCCGGGCACAGGAGGATTTCACGATTGTCACCCTTGTTTTCAGCTCCCCTCCAACCTTGCCCGGGCCGGGCTCCTTCTGGCTCTCCAAACGCACCTGCGCCTCCTGGCTGCCAGCGCCCCTGCCTCTGTGGGAATGCCCTTCTCTGTTTGCAGAAGCGCCACTCATTTGCAAAAACTCAGCTTAAACACTCAACCTTCGTGGACCCTGACAGTGAATGAACCCTACCCTCTGCATCTGAGGTCAAAAGGAAGAGATTGGAATTCCCACCTCTGCCATTCACTACCTGGGTGACTTTGGACAAGTTTCTTAACCTCAGAACTTGTTTTCTCATCTCTGAAGTGCGTTGTTGAAAGATACTTTTCAGAAAAAGACAAAATCATGGCTCTCATACAGGCATAAAAGTGAACACATGTTAAAAATTTTATTTTCCTCATAATGAGAGAACCAGACAGATGTCACAACTGATTCAGAAGAGAATCTGAAGAACAGACACCTTATAGATCAGGAACATTGAAATGAATATGCAGTTACAGTCAAACTGGTTTTTCCACAAAGAAAGGGGAGGACTCAGTTGAACCTCTATGGCAGGGGTGTCAAACTCATTTTCACCAGAAGCCACATCAGCCTCAAGGTTGCCTTCATGCTGCCGAATGTAATTTTGGGACTGTATAAATATAACTACTCCTTAACAGTTAAGCAAGAGTTCAGCACTGCTGCTGGGTGCCAGGCCAGATAAAACAAGGTGGAGGGCCGTATTCAGCCCATGGGCTTGTGTTTGCCACCTGTGCTCTATGGGAAGAGAATTCATTTTCATCAGTTACCTACATCTTACAGAGCTGCAAAGGAGTTCCCATAGAATCAGAACCTGATGACGCAGACTGGTATAGTACAGATAAAGCACAGCTTTCTCTGCTTGACTTGAGTCCTCCCCAGTTATTTGTTTTTCCTCTTTCAGGGCACCAAGAAGACAACTTCTAGGCCTCTTGGTGGCTGACTGAGGCCTCGCAGCTGGATCTGTAGGGTGAACTGTGAGTGGAATTGGCAGGCGTCACTATGGGCCTCCACATTTAGCTACGGGTTCAGAGATCTTTGTACCTCTGTTGGCCTGGATCCCTGGGTGACCGTGTGAACAAAACTTCCTGCCCAGCTGTGTCAGATGTGTAGTATGAGTGGGACATAAACTGAGATTTGGGCTTATTTGTTCTGCGCCATAATTTAACTTACCCTGACTGATCTCAGAGGAAGCTGTGACAAAAGAGAGCGTGCAGAGCCTAACATAGATGTCACTCCATCACTGACTGTTCTTTCTTCCCCCAACATGTTACAGTAGCACTTAGCTCATTTCATCAGGACAATGTATCGCTGGGTCTATATTTATTGCTAGAATGTAAGTGCCACAAGGCTAGGGACCATGATTTTTTGCGGGGGAGGGCATTGATTTTTGTTGGCCTTTGTATTCTCAAATGGTATTTGACCATCCAGTCAGTGGCTTGGATAAATGTTTACTGAATCAATAGATCAAGTATTTATTGAATTCAAGCTCTTTCACTTGAGTTAGTTATAAACTTCTGAAACCTTAAATATTTCATCTCTAAACTGGAGAAAAAAATTCCTAATGGACTTGTAAGAAGTGAAAAAAATCATGGGGATATGAGAGCCCTTTTGTTATTTTTAAATTATGTAATCGTCAGAGGGATTATTATGACTTAAAGAAACCAAGGCCTCTAAAGCTGGAGTGACGGAGCTCAAATCAGAGCAAAACTTGAGATTTTGAGACTGAAAAAGGTCAAGAGTTGAAGGGGCTCTGAGGGACGCTTCCAGAAGTCTCCCTGGGGACATCGACCACATGGATATCCAGGGCCCTACATGTGTATGTGGCTCCCGGGGAGTGAGTGACTCACTGCTGATGTCAGAGACTCAGCAGAGGGGTCTGAGTCTCGTGAGAGTCCCATCAGCCTGGGATGACTCTGAGAGGCCCCGGAGAGCCCACAGCTGTGGGACAGAGCAAGGATGCTGGCCCCGGGCAGTCAGTCACTTTGGGAACATACACTATCCAAGCAGCCCAAGATTTCCCTCAAGGGATCAAGAAATTTGTTCATTTCCTAATTGGTAGAGAGTAAAGGAGAACTTTTCTGATGTTCTGGTCTGAGGCAGGGAAGATTACATGAAGGTGGGAAGAAGAAATGTGGGGACAGCATTACAGGGTAGTTAAGAAGATTGTGTGCTCTCTGGAGGGTAAGTGCTCCTTTAAGGGGTATTACTTTTGGCATTTCAAAGGTATATTAACTGATGCACAGAACAATGGACAGGGCTTGTTTAAGGCAAAGATAGGCTTTTTACTAAAGAAGTTATATGCCTGGGGCATGATTACCCACCATGACCTGCCCTGTTAGGAATTTATGATCAGATCACCACCCTGTGAGGTTGCTTTCCATAGAACTCCTTTTTTTTGGTCCACGATCTCTTTTTTATATTGCTCATGAGTATGAAAGTCAAGAGCTGTAAGGAGTCCTGAATATCTATTCCAATCATCTTGCTTCATGAATGTGATATAAGAGATCTGATCAGATCTCTTGGGAGCAATAGGGAAGGACTGTAGGAGGAGTTTGCCTGAGGCGATGGCAAACAGTCTAGGATGGGATTGGCTGAGAAGCTGAACCCCTCCAGTGTACACGGAAGGATGGGCTGGAAGATGTAAACAGAAGGAAAGCAGAGACAAGCTTTCTTTTTCTCCCTCAGGGAGGCCTGGATGATCTCGCTGTAGCCAACTCGGTTTCCCAAAGGACAGTATTTTAAGTGGGAGAAGGAACTCTGGGTGCAGCCTAGGTCTGGGCTGCTCTGGCAGAGGGCAGCAGGGTCATTTTTCTCTGGGTGTTCTAGAGGGGATGGGCTCTGAGGCAGAAACCTGCCATTCTTCCAAAAGTGTGTAGCTTTTGTGTCTTATGTTGTTTTAGTCTGTAAACTAATCTTATACAAATAAGGTCATTAAAAACTAGCAAGGGGAATGATAGGGGAACTCATGGGTTAAAGATTTGAGCCTTAGTCGATATGCTCAAGTGACTACTGCTTATGGAAAGCTGTTTTTCCAAAATTGCGTGGCTTTTGAATAAAGATCCCTTTCCTTTTTCACCAAACTTCTGCCTCCAGAATTTCGCCTAGAGGGGAGAACTTTCAGCAGGACCCCACTTGCTGTTCGGTAACAAATGAAGAAGCTGAGCCCCAAGCAGAGGGGTTGTTACAGGACAGCATCTGGGCCCAGAGTGGGACTGCCTCAGGCCCACCGGTGGTATGTGGGTTCCTGACTTCACATAGCAAAGATTTCACAACATGAGTCCAGGTGATTTTGAGAGTATGTCTATTAAAGCTGGGGACATCGAAAGGAAGGAAAGGCTTAAGACAGAAGAAGCAACAAGAGAGAAAAAGTCAGAGAGAAGGGGGCCCTGGAGACGGGTTCAGGGATAAGCCCAGGAGGAGCTGCTGCTGCCCACTTCTCCCCTAGTGGCAAGTCTCGTGGCACCCTTAGAGTTTAGAAGATCAGTGCCTATAGGGGAAGAAGTGGGGGGAGAGAAAGAGGTGGGCATGCTCCTGAGAGGGAGAATGTGCTGTGAATTCTTTGTCTTCGGGCTTTATCTTTCTCTGGCTGCTGGTTGGAAATACTAGGGGAGGTCTCAAAGGAGGGTCTTAACAGAATATTCATTAGCTTTTCTGGTGCGTCCTTCAGTATGTTGATTCATCAAAATGTGCGTAGAAAGGGATCAAGGTTATTTTTCTGGTTAGTTTTGTTTTTAAAGAATGTTATTGAAGAGGGACCAGAGCAGTCTGGCATGTGTAAACCATTTGCTCCTAAGTGTCCTTGGGTAGGGAAGATAAACCCTTGTGATGCATTAGCTGGCTTTAAACTGCTCAATTTGTTTGGCCTTGTTTAATTATTTTGTCTCAGTTTCCCTTATTCCACTTGCTAAGGAATTTCCCTAGCTTCTCACTATCCTACCTCAGTGTCTTCTCTCATACGCTCACACGGGCCCCTTATCTTGTGCGCATTTCATTGCTGTCCTTCCCTCTGAAGGCCAAGTCTTCGTCTTCTCATGTCTTTCCCATGCCCTCCTCCCTCAGTGCCTGCAGGTGACCCTGGATCTCAGACGGATCCCCAGTAAAGACCCATTGAATGGGCCTCTCTGTAAAGTGTTAGGAGAGAAGAAATGGGAGTCCTTGAAAATGGTAAGATACTCTTGCCATCTACTGGTGTGTGCATGGAACTACAAACAAATATTTGTCTGGTGGCTTACTCCCCAAATGTTTGCTGAGTCTTTTATCTGTGCAAAGATATTTGGACTTGGTCTTGACCTCAAGGAGCTTGAAGTCTGGTAGAGAGCTAATAGCATCAATAAATATATTGCAATTGTAAACAAGTACCATGGAATGGGAACAAAATACGTCAGAGTCCTTCAGAGGCAGGAGGGGCTGCTGCTGTTTGTGGATGTGAAGGAAATCATTGAGACCCCATTGAAAATATGACTTTGGTGTTCTCATCAAAAGGAAGAGGCCTTTCGTCAGTGTGGTCTAGTTTGGCAAGTGGAATTTTTGGCAGGGAGAGAGTGGGAGTAGAGAGGGGATGTTCTAGTGAAGGGAACAGCATTCAGGAGATGGAAGGAAATTACCACTTGAAGGACTAGAGTGAGCTAGGGGTTGTCTCATATTATTCGGAAAAGCACAGAATGGCCCAGTGTGTTTGGCTGGGTGAGTGGTGAGTGAGAAGCTGGAAAGTAGACGGGACCTGGTTCAGGGAGGTCATGTCGTCAGTACCCCACTCACATGCCCTTAGGACTTACCGCGTGTCTCAGCCTGCCAGCATCCGCAGCTTTCTGAGGGTTCTCTCCTCGGGACCCACTCTGCCCTCACACACAGCAGGCAGGAAGTGCACCCCTCACTTAACCCAGCAGCCCTCTGCCCGTGACTGGCTGAAACTGGTATATAAATACCTTTCTTTGCTCCCTTCCCCGTGGCTTATGTTAACTCTCAAACATATGTTTGACCATTAATTCCCAGAGGTCCCACAGCGGTCACTTGCTTCATAACACACTGGTTACCTTCCCTCCCCTGCCTCACTTCCCCATGTCCTACTGGTGTCTCCTGAGATCATTTCCAACATATATTATGTAGTCAAATCCTTATCTCAAGGCCTGCTTCAGACCTAGAAGAAACTCAATCTAAAACACCATGGAAGACCTGGGATGCTAAGCTAAGAAGATTGGACTTTGAGCAATAAGAGCTTCCTTATTGCCAAGTCATAATAGCCATAATTTGCAGACAGTGTCTCCTAAACTACCACCCTCTCCACATTCTCTCTTGTGACCGTCGGGACTTCCCAGCCAGTGTCCACCCAGCTGAGTTCTGTTGCTGTGGAGTGAAACAGCAGTACGTATATCCTGATCACTGCCCTCGCTTTGAAGATCCAGCCCAGGCAAGTGGAATGCTGCACTTATAAAAAAATTTAATCTTGTATTATTATTTTTTTAATGCTGCACTTTTGCATCTACTGTTTGTTACAAATTCCAAGGTTCATTCTTTTATAATTTTCTCTCTGCATAAAGAGTTTTCTTTAGCCATTCTTTTAAGGAAGGGAGTGAGGACTTTCACCCCAGCCCAGCAGTAATAAGGCATCTCTCCTTATTGTAAATGGACTAAATGTACCAGTTAAAAGACAGAGATTGGAAGAACAAATGTTTTTATAAACGACTAAATTATATACTCTCTGTCTATAAGAAATTCACTTCAAATCTAACTGCCTAGGCAGGCTAAAAGTAAAAGGGTGGGGAAAGATACAGCATGCAAATACTAATCAAAAGAAAGCAGCAGAGGACATATCGCTGTCAGATGAAGCAGACTTCAGAGCAAAGACAAAGACCAGGGACGGAGAGATGACACAATGATAGGGGGTCAGTGCACCAAAAAGACATAGCAATCCTAACTGTGTACACACCAAACAGCAGAGCTGCAAAATATGTGAGGCAAAAACTGATAGAAACATAAAGAAAAATGAACAAATCCGCAATTATCCGTGGAGATCTCAACATCCTTCTCTCAACATCTAGTACTGAAAATCAGCAAAGACATGGGAGAACTCAACACCAACAGGATCGAGTACATAGAACACTCCACCCAACAACAGCAGAGTACGCATTCCTTTCCCGTGCCCAAGGAGTGTGTACCAAGGAACACCATACATTCCAGGCCATAAGACGAAACCTCGCATTAAAAAGAATTGAAACCACACAGTGTATTCTCTGGCCACGCTGGCATAAATCTAGAAATCAGTAACAGATAACAGTCAACTCTCCAAATACTGGGAGACTAAACAGCAGACTTAAAATGATCCATGGGTTAAAGAAATCTCAAGGGAAATTTGAAAAATACACTGAATCGAATGAAAATGGAACATAGTGAAATGTGTAAGACACAGCAAAGCAGCGCCAAGAGGATACTCCTGGCACTAAATGCTAACATTAGAGAAAAGGAAAAGTCTCAAATCAATCATCTAAGCTTCTGCCTCAAGATATTAGGAAACAAAAAGCAGATAAGCCCAAAGCAAACAAAAGGGAAGTAATCCTGAGGACCAGAAATCAATGACATTTGAAAACAGAAAAATGATAGAGAACATCAAGGAAACTAAAAGCCAATTCTTTGAAAAGGTCAATACAATTGACAAGCCTTTAGCAAGAATGACAAAGAAAAAGGGAGAAGACACAAGTTACAAAAATCAGGAATGAAGTGATGACAAAGGAGCGCCTGGAGCACACCAGCACCCTGAGTTCAACTCAGATAAAAAGAGCCGATGCCCTAAAACGCACCAACTGTCACAACTCACCCAGCATGAAAAAGATAATTTGAATACTTGCATAACTAGTAAGGAAATTTAATTTGTAAGTTAAAACTCCCCAGAAGGAAATCTCTAGGCCCAGATGTTTTTACTGGAAAATTTACCAGACGTTTAAAGAGGAATTAGAGAAACACCTAGAGGGCTTGTGGAAAGAGATCGCTGGGCGCCCCCTCTGCTTCTGATTGAGTTAGGTCTGGGCGGGTCCTGAGAATTGCCATTTCTATCAAGTTCCAGCTCTCCTCCTGCTGCTCCAGGGACTAGCTGACCACCAGGGCTGTAACTCGAATCCCGGCTCATTCTGCATGTCCCAAGTGGGTTTGTCTGAATTGCATCTACATGAGGCCTCAACTTCCATTTAAATGTTTCCACAGAAGAACTTTGAAGAAAAAAAGTCACAGAAATTAAACAGTTTTCAAACTATTTATTCTGCATGTAGTCTTTTTTTTTTTTTAAAGAGAAACATTATCATGTTTTGGCAATTATTAAACATTGTATAACTGGGCTGTTTCTTTTGAAAAGTAAGGTAAAACAACTCCCTTTGTTAGTTGTTTTATTACCTGGAATTTTCTATTAACTATTCTGTGTGTCTATCATAATCCTCACAATAACCTGGAATAACTTCTAAATCATGAGAAAAAGCTGTATTATGTTCAGCTCAATTTTAATACTAATCATGTTTTATAGAATGCCAGTGCTTTACAAATGCTCTAAGAATTATTAAAACAAATGCTCTAAGAATTATTTGATAAAATATTCTACTAATACTAATAGACACTTCATACCCAAGCAATAATTAATAGGATTACAATAAGAACTTATAACTGGAAAATTAGAATGGCCCCTCTTTATCATAGAGATTTTCAGAAATAATGTCTGAAAACCATCTACCTCTGAGTTTTGCAGAGTAAAACATACTGGTAAAGATCTTATTTTAAATATGTTTTAAACACAAACGAACAAGTGAACAAGGGACACTCCCTTCTAGCGCATCTCCTTCACTTCTGTCCGTGTTTTCCGTCAGCACATTTTCTCCCAGAACTCTCTCTGTTGGTCTAATTCTCAACCAAGCAGCTGTTACTACAAAGAATGCAGCAGTGGTTATATCAAGAAAATGTACTGTATATGGGTTGACAAACAGTTTAATACAAACCTTTAATTACAAATCACCCATGTTTCACAATTCAAATATTACTTGAAAGATCTAAAACCACATTGAAAACGTGTGGGAACTACCACTGTGTCCACAGCTTAACTGTGCTCAGTATGCGAATACCACACGGCTGGAAACAAGGGACTCAAACAGAAAACTCAGGCTCTTTCTCCCAAGTTTATTTACCTGAAAACCCGTCTTTCTCTTTTTTTAAAAAAAACCTATAGCATAAATATTCTTTTTTTTAAAAAAGATTTTATTTATTTATTTATTTTTAGAGAGGGAAGAGAGGAAGATAGAGAGAGAGAAACATCAATGTGCAGTTGCTGAGGGTTATGGCTTGCAACCCAGGCATATACCCTGGCTGGGAATTGAACCTGGGACACTTTGGTTCCCAGCCTGCGCTCAATCCACTGAGCTACACCAGCCAGGGCTAGCATAAATATTCTTAACGCTCTCCATGAAATACTTTCCGTCACCAAAGTTCTCAAGAGGCCAAAACAGTCCTTTGGGGCGTCGGTGCGGCAGCTCATCCACTTCAGTCACTGTCGTCACGAAGGTTTCACGGAAAACACCCCTATAGCAGTTTGTAAGTACAGGGGCCTGTGCAAATAGCAACCCTTCTTTTCATGACAAAATCATAAGCATGTGATTCTGTAACATAACAATGTCACACTCAAGCACGCCACATGACATTTTAGGTGAAACGTTCAAGTTGCTGTCCATCCCGTGCGAGACATTCGCGTGCCCTGCCAACCACACTCAGGCAAGCCTTGCTTCTGCCGGACCTGGGGTGTAAGCGATGAACCCACTAGAACCTCGTCATAAACTTGTTTGTCTTAGTGTATAACTTGGTCATTGTATCTATAAAAAGATATTGGCCAGTCCCTGAATTTCATCTTCCAGGAGTATTTAGCTGGCATAGTGTCTTACATTTTTAAAAACTTGAATGCGTTTACGAGGGACAAATGCTGTTGAATTCATCACTTCTGCTGATTGCATTTCCAGTATCACTCATTTATGTTTGCTACAGTTGCATCTGAGATGGCAGTTTACATCAAAAAGCCCAAAGATCTCACTAAAACACAAGATTGTAGCTTATTGAGGGCAAGACCCCATGTTAAGTGCTGGCCGTGGTACAGGCAAACCTCGTGAACTGATGGCACAACCTTCTATACAGCAATCTGAAAGCAGGGATTGAATTTAAAATGGCCACAGCTATCTCCTTCTAAAGAGATAATTGAAGAAGTGCAAAAAGATTAACAAGATTGTTCATTACAACAGTGCTAGCATCATAAAAAAGTACACACAACTTAAATATCTATTAAGAGAGGACTGATTAAACTAAGTATGTCACCTTGAATCAATTAATTTCTAATTCAGGGATTGTTGATAACTATTATTTATATATATGTGCGTGTGTATGTATGGCATTTGTCCAGAAAATGTCCAGCCATTTTTGTTTGTTTTTTAAGTGTATTTTATTGATTATGCTATTACAGTTGTTCCATTTTTTTTCTCCCCTTTATCCACCTCTGTCCTGCACTGCCCCTCCTACCTGCATTCTACCTCCTCAGTTCATGTCCATGGGTCGTACATACAAGTTCTTTGGCTTCTCCATTTCCATTACTATTCTTAGCCTCCCCCTGTCTATTTTGTACCTACCATTTACGCTTCTTATTACCTGCACCTTTTCTGACCTCCCTCTCCCCACTGATAACCCTCCATGTGGTCTCCATTTCTTTGACCCCGTTCCTGTTCTAGTTGTTTGCTTAGTTTGTTTTAGTTTTTGCTTTTTAGGTTCAGTGGTTGATAGCTGAGTTTGTTGTCATTTTACTCTTCATATTTTTGATCATCTTCTTTTTCTTAGATAAGTCCCTTTAACATTTCATATAATAAGGGCTTGGTGATGATGAATTCCTTGAACTTGACCATGTCTGCAAAGCACTTTATCTGCCCTTCCATTCTAAATGATAGCTTTGCTGGATAGAGTAATCCTGCATGTAGGTCCTTGTCTTTCATGACTAGGAATACTTCTTTCCAGCCCCTCCTTGCCTGTAAGGTTTATTTTGAGAAATCAGCTGATAGTCTTATGGGAACTCCTTTGTAGGTAACTGTCTCTTTCTCTCTTGCTGCTTTTAAGATTCTCTCCTTATCTTTAATCTTGGGTAACTTAATTATGATGTGCCTTGGTGTGTTTGTTCTTGGGGACTCTTTGAGCTTCCTGTACTTCCTGGAAGTCTATTTACTTCACCTGATTGGGGAAGTTTTCCTTCATTATTTTTTCAAATCTGTTTTCAACTTCTTGCTCTTCCTCTTCTCCTTCTGGTACCCCTATAATTCAGACGTTGGAATGTTTAAAGTTGTCCCAGAGGTTCCTCAGCCTTTCTTCATTTTTTTGAATTCTTGTTTCTTCATTCTGTTCTGGTTGAATGTTTATTTCTTCCTTCTGTTCCAAATCATTGATTTGAGTCCCAGTTTCCTTCCCTTCACTGTTAGTTCCATATATATATATATTTTTTTTTAATTTCACTTTGCATAGCCTTCACTTCTTGTGACCATACTCAACCATTTTCCTCTATTTTGTGACCATACTCAACCATTTCTGTGAGTATCCTGATTCCCAGTGTTTTGAACTCTGCATCTGATAGATTGGCTGTCTCCTCGTCGCTGAATTCTTTTTCTGCAGTTTTGATCTGGTTTTTCATTTGAGCCATATTTCTTTGTCTTGGCACACCTTTTATATTGTAAGGGGCAGAGCTTTAAGCATTTGCCAGGGCAGGGCAACCCACTTCCATGCGTTGTGCCACTGTATGTGGGAGAAGGGTCAGAGAGGGAACAGTGCCACTTTCCTGGCTCTTGCCCTGCTTTCAGTCACTTGCCCTGCTACCCACAAGTGATTTGGGCCCTTCTGGTGCTGATTCCTGAGTGGGTAGGTTTGCATACATTCTAGGATCCCATGAGTCTCTTCAACAATCTCTCCTGTGAGGGTAGGAGTTTCTCCCACCACTGCAACCCCCAGAGGTTTTTACAGCCAGAGGCTTTGAGGCTTTAGTTTCCTGCACTGGAACCCTGGGTTGTGCAGTCTGTCTCCCTCCCCAGTTGTTCCTCCTGGCTTATCTGCATGTGAATGTTGAACCGCCTGGTCCACCAACCACTGCCTCATTCATCCTATCAGTCGCCTTGCCTCATGTCCTCTCCACCCTGGCGGCCCATCTCCACCCCTCCTACCAGTCTGGATGAATGTTTCTTCTTTAACTCCTTGGTTGTCAGACTTCCATACAGTTCAATTTTCTGGCAGTTCTGGTTGTTTTTGTTTTTAAATTTGTTGTCATTCTCTTGGTTGTGTGAGGAAACAAAGCGTATCTACCTATGCCTCCACCTTGGCTAGAACTCAGCCATTGTTAATAAAATGAGAATAGTTTGCGTGACATCAATGTAACCTGTCAGCCAAGGAAAGTGGACTGGAATGATCATTAACAATGATGGCTTCACTGTACTAGGCAGTGAACTAGTGCATACTGGGCAGTAGACACTGTTGAGTGAGCATGTGTACTGTGTGGCCATCACATTCAAAATGACTGAGTAAGCAGAGCAAGGAATCTGCATCCAATTTTGTGTTAGGCTTGAACATTCCTCCACAGAAACTATTCAGATGATTTAGAAGGCCGCAGCTATGGGCAACTGGTGATTGGCAACTTCATCACAATAATGCACCTGCTCATGCATCATGTCTCGTGCAAAGTTTTTGGGCAAAACATCTAATCACCCAAGAGACAGCCCCCTCATAGCCCACATTTTGTGCCCTGTAACTTCTGGATTTTCCCCAAACTAAAATCACCTTTGAAAGGGGTGAGATTCAGGAAAATACAATGGGGCAACTGATGGCAATTGGGAGAACTGTGTGAGGTCCCAAGGTGCCTACTTTGAAGGGGACTGAGGCATCGCTGTCCTATGTACAATGTTTCTTGTATCTTGTATCTTCTTCAATATATGTCTCTATTTTTCATATTACATGGTTGGATACCTTCTGGACAGACCTCGTATATATGGCACATAAGTATGACATATATGTATATAGTACATACATATTTCATCGACTGAGATGGGGGAAACTGTGGGTAGAGCAGATTTATTAGGGACTATCAGGAGTATAGTTACAGACACCCAAGTGTGAGACATCAATTAACATCCCAGGGGAGATGTTGAGCAGGCAGTAGGATATAGTGCACACCTGGGGGGGGAGGGCAGAGACCTCTTCCACAGGTAAAACTGGAGCGTTATCAGCACCATGTCATAGTTGTATACACACCTAGGTAGAGATCTGAAAGGATATTTACCAAACTTTGGTGATGGTGGTCTATTGGTGATTTGGTTTTAGTGAATTTTGCATCTTCTTTAAACATTTCTATACTACATATGAATTTCTGTAGTGAATATGTATCTTCATCAACATAAAAAATTAAAATACAGTAAATAAAAGTAAAGGAAGTTTGTTCTTTATCAGAATCTTCTTTTGGGGTTTCCTAGGGACCTGTCTGATATTCCATTATTTATCCCAGCTCCTTGACAACTAGCTTGACCCTCAGTTTCCTCATCCATAACATTAGGGAGGTGAGCCACACCACTGGATCTCCAAACTGAGTTTATACCAGAACCTAACAGGGTGTTTAAAAAAGTAGATATTAGATTCCAGTCAAGCCTACCAATGATCTCTATTTTAACGTCAGGAAATATAAAAATAAATGGAATCCAATGAAAATTCATTTAAACTTAGAATGTATTCATACCTTTTAGATTTAAAGTATAATGGTTTATGCCCATTAAAAAGAATTCTTATAGGAGACTTTATAAACTGAAATACATATTAAACAGAATTCCAAAAATTAAATAAATATTTGTTTAAAATTATTAAATGTTCCACATTCAGATGATATAAACTGATTCATTTTTCTTTCTCAGTGTTTATAAACAATGTATTTAAATATGTGTGCATTTAAAGAAATTAAAATTATTCATACCAAAAAATGAAGGAAAGGGAATTAATATCAATTCTATATAATCTCTTACCAAAAGTAGAAATGGAAGGAGCATGTCCCAATTAATTTTATTTAAAATTACCCTGATACCAGAACTAGACAAGATGGGGGGGAGGCTGAGAGAGAGAGAGAGAGAGGGAGAAAGAGAGAGAACAAATTATAGACCAATATCCCTCATGAATATAGATGCAGGAATTCCTAACAAAATCTTCGAAACTAAATTCAGCAATACATAAAGAGAATTATACAGCATGATAAGTGAGGTCTATTCCAGGGATGCAAGACTAGCTCAATATTTGAAAATCAATCAATGTAATCCACCACACTAACAGACTAAAAAAAAAAAAATCGTGTAATCATATTGATGCAGAAAAACTGAAAAATAGGAAAAGAGGGGAATTTCCTCAACTTAATTTTTTTAGAAGTCTACAAAAAAATCAACAAATACAAATAACATCATACTTAATGATGAAAGACTGCTTTTTCCCTGAGACTGTGAACAAAGCAAGGATGTCCCTTCTCAACACTGTTATTCAACATAGTACTTGAAATTCTAGCCAGTATAAGAAGGCAAAAAGAAAAGAAAAATCCCCCAAAAACATAGATATCAAAAAGGAGGAAATAAAACTATCCCTATTTGCAATTGACACAGTTGTGTGCTTAGGAAATTTCAAGGAATCTATCTAAAACTCCTAGAACTAAGCAGTGAGTTCAACAAGGTCTCAGAAAACAAGATCAACATGCAAAAATCAGTTGCACCCACTTCATAGCATATACAAATATTAACTTAAAAGGGACCAAATACCTACATGTAAAGTTAAAACTATAGAATTCTTACAGGAAAATATAAGTGTAAATCTCCAGGTCTTGGATTAGGCAGTGGTTTCTTAGATGATACTAAAAGCACAAGCAACCAAAGAAAAAAAATAAAGTGGATTTCATAAAAATTAACAAATTTTGTGCATTAAGTGGGCACTATCAAGAAAATGAAAAGACGACTCACAGGGAGAAATATTTGCAAACCATATATCTAGTAAGGGTCTAGTTTCTAGAATATATGAGTATAAAGATCCCTTATAACTCAAAAATGGAAAGACAAAAGTAAAAAATTTGAGTAGACATTTCTCCAAAGAAGATATACAAATGGCCAATAAGTACATGAAAAGATGCTCAATATGACTTATTATAAGAGATATAAAAATTAAAATCACGGTGAGATACCACTTCACATCTTACTAGGATAACTCATTAAAAAGATAGACAATAACAAGTGTTGACAAGGATATAGAGATATTGAAATCCTCATACACTATTGGTAGCAATAGAACCTGACGCAGTTGTTGTGGAAAACAGTTTGGGGTAGTTTCTCAAAAAGTTGTTGAACACAGAGTTACCATATTCCCAGCAATTTCATCTCTACATATATACTCAAAGCAATGAAGACATATGTTCATACAAAAACTAGTACATCCATGTTAATAGCCAAAAAGTGGGGAAAACCCAAATGTCTTTCAACTAATGAATGGATAAACAAAAGATGGTATAATCCATGTAATGGAATATTATTCAGCCATGAAAATAAATGAAGAACTAATATATGCTACAATATGAATGAACTTGGAAAATATTATGCCAAATGCAAGAAGCCTGATGCAAAAGGCCACGTATTTTGTAATTCTATTTACATGAAAATCCATAGAGACAGAAATATATTAGTATTTTCTAGGGCTGAAGGGAGAGGAGAATAGGGAGTTACTCCTAATGGGTATGTGGTTTCTTTTGGGGGGGTAAAAATATTCTGGAATTAATAATCATGATGATTGCACAATCTTGTGAACATACTAAAAATCACTAAATTGTACACTTTAAAATGGTGAGTTTTATGGTGTGTGAATTATTTTTCAATAAAAAATGCAAATTTAAAAATTAGTTGGATTACAGCCTTGGCCAGGTAGCTCAGTTGGTTAGAGTATCCTCACAATATACTAAGGTTGCAAGTTTGATCTCCACAAATGAATGCATAAATAAGTGGGAAAACCAATTGATATCTCTCTCTCTCTCTCCCCCCTCCCTTAAATCAATAAATTAAAAAAGAAAAAAATTTATCACATTATGGAACAGATGGGCAAGAAGTAGCCACACACAAGAACTGATGTGCAAATCTATTCAATGGAGAAAGAATAGTCATTTTTTAAAGACTTTATTTATTTATTTTTAGAGAGAAGTGAGGGAGGGAGAAAGAGAAGGAGAGAAACATCGATGTGTGAGAGAAACATTGACTGGTTGCCTCTTGCACACACCCAAATGGGGACCTGGTCCGCGACCCAGGCATGTGCCCTCACCAGGAAGTGAACCAGAGACCTTTCAGTTTGTAGGCTGGCACTCAATTCACTGAGCCACACCAGCCAGGGCAAGAACAGTGATTTTAATAAATGGTGCTGGAGCAATTAAGTACCCATAGGTAAATAAACCAACCAACCAACCTTAATTTAAACCTCATACCTATACAAAAATTAACCCAAAATGCACTCTAGATTTAAATATAAATGGAAAACTATAGAACTTTTAGGAGAAACATAGAAAAAATATTTGGGACATACGGTTTGGTGAAGAATTCATATGGATAACACCAAAAACATGAGTTATAAAAGGAGAAAAATTAATAAATTTGACTTCATCAAAATTCAACCTTGTGGTCTGTGAAGGACCCCATTAAGAAAATGAAAAGACAAACTACAGACTGGGAAAAAAATATTTTCATACCACATATTGATAAAGGACTCAGAGCAAAACTCAATAGTGAAAACAAGCAATCTAATTAGAAAATAAACAAAAACACTAGAGATATTTCATCAAAGAGGATATGTGGATGAAAAATATGCACATGAAAAGATATTCCATACTGCTAGCCAATAGGGAAGAGGAAATTATGACCATGACGATTTATCAGTATTAGAACAGTTAAAATAAAAAATAATGACAGTCCCAAGTGCTAGCAAGGATGCCCAGAAACTGGATCATACACCATTGGCCAGAACATAAATGACACTGCCCACCAGCGAATGACAATGAACGACTGACATGCACAACAGCTTGGATGCACTGAGTGAACCTAAGAAAGCCAAACTCAAAAGTTCACATGTTATATGATTTCATTTATATAATATTCTGGAAATGACACAATTATAGAGAAGGAGGACAGAGTAATGGTTGCCAGAGGTTAATAATGGTGGGGAGGTGAGGAGTGACTCTAAAGAGATACTGCTAGGACATCTTTGTAGTGATGGAACACTTCTGTACTGTGTTTGTGATGAAGTCTATGTGAATAAAATGACAGAACTATACAAACACTATACCAATATCAATTTCTTGGGTCTCATAGTTTATTATAATTATGTAAGATATAACTCTTGGGGTAAACTAGGTAAAACATACATCCAAAATCTCTGTATTATTTTTGCAATTTCTTGTGAATCTATAAATATTTTTTTAAAAATTTCTTTAGGCTGCCCTGGCTGGTGTGGCTCAGTGGATTGAGTGCCAGCCTGCAAACCAAAGGGTCACCAATTCAATTCCCAGTCAGGGCACATTTCTGGGTTGCAGGCTAGGCCCCCAGTGGGAGGCATGTGGGAGGCAACAACACAATGATATTTCTCCCCCTCTCTCCCTCCTTCCCTTCCCCTCTGCCTAAAAATAAATAAATAAAATCTTCAAAAAAATTTCTTTAGGTTATATAGACATAGACATTGTAGGGTTGGTGGGTAGATAATATTCACGTTTCATTAATTTAAAAAGAAAAAAAAACAACCAAGACGAAGGCATTTCATTTACCCAGAACCAACAGGCTATGAGGTGTTACACCGAATTTTCCAAGTAACATAAACTTACCTGTCCAAGTAACGTTCAAACATTTGATGGGCATTTAGCCAAAATATATTAAAATTGTCCATGGGATTTTTTCTGCACGAAAACATAAAGGCAGAATTCAATACTGGGATTGGTTCGGGGAGTGGGGCCCTACCAGGAAGTTGGCTGCAAATATAGACTCAGTTTCTTTTCTTTGAAGAAAGTCAGGTTTATAGAGTAACAATGAGCAGGTCAAATCTTTACCAAAAACCAAAAAACCTTTATTAAACAAAACTCTGGTGGAAAAACCTCTTCCTCTCCCCCAGGCCCATGGATCCTTCTGTTGAGAAATCCTCCAGGCTCTGCCAAGGACGACAGGGCCAATGGCAGGGTCCAAGTGTCCTTGGGTTAAAAACTCGGCAGTCACAACCGTTGTCAAGGTTTCAGTAAAGAAATATATTTTTGCACCCATTTTTCCTTCGGTTCTGCACAGACTCTCAGGCCTCTTTTGGTAGTGAATCTGCGGGAGAGAGGCGCTGATGGTCAGTACTGAGAAGGGATGGGGGGCCAGCCGCCTGCCTCAGCTTCTAGCCTTGCCACGCCTCTGTCACCCTCTCTTTGCTCCCTTTTCTGGTCCTGGCCCGCCCTCCTCTCCGATACATGCTTTCTGCTGGAAACATGTTTCTCGGCCCACCCGCCAGCGAAGCATTTTCCAACAGCTCTAGTCTGAAGCATGTAACCTGTACCCTGCCTCTTAACTGTTTTATTTTAATCTAACAACTTTATTGAGATGTAATTCACACACAATGCAGTTCACTCATTTAAAGGGTATAATGATCACTCAATGGTTTTTAGCATATACATGCAAGACACAACCATCACCACTACAATTTTAGAACATTTGCATCACCCCAGAAAGGGAACTTATATGGCTTATGCCACTTAATTTTTTTACTTTTTAGTAGACAGAGAGAAAGGAAGAAAGGGGGGTGGAATATCAATTTCTTGGTTGACTTATTAATGCATTTATTGGCTGAATTTTGTATGTGCCCTGACTGGGAGTCAAACCTGCAACCTTGGCATATCGGGAGGATGCTCTAACCAACTGAGCTACCCAGCCAGGGCTGCCATTTAATTGTTAATCACATTATCATAGGCTGTTTGCCATGACTTCTTGTATATGATTCCTGATTCTTGCTGTGATCTCAGTAAGAAGTGGGGTTGTGGTTAATGTCCCTGAATCTCCTTCAGCCTCCCTGAGAGCCTAGACCCTGTCATTCTAGCCTGGAGTACCTTGCAGAGCCCAACAGAGTTTATAGGGCTCTCAGGAAGGCCCCAGTACACGCAGGGGAGAAGAGCCAGGAGAATGAGAAAATAAGACAGAGGAAGTGCTTTCTGGATGTATGAAAGCATGCCATTACTCCTATTGAGAGATGGGGGTCTCTGTCCTCACCTCTTGAATTTAGGCCAGCCTTAGGGACTGGTCAACCAACAGAGTGTGGCAGAAGTGACACTATGTGACTTCATAGGCTAAGTCAGAAAAGATGGTGGAGCTTCTTGGTTTATTGGATTACTTATGCTGGAGCCTTGAACCACCTTGTAAGGAGTCCTACCAGCCAGATCACCAGACTGTGAGGAAGCCTAAACTAGCCCAACAGAGAGGCTCCAAAGAGAGAGACATGCCACCAGCCCCAGCTGTCCCATCTCCAGTACCATCTGACTTCAACCATCCAGCCAAGCTGTCCTGGAAATTCAGACCCACAAAAACCGTGAAGAGATAAGAAACAGGTCATTGTTGATTAAGCCCCTAAGTTTTGGGGTAGTTTGTTAAGCAGCCATAGATAACCGACATAAGCCTCTCACCTTCTTTTTACAAATGTGGGAAATTGACTTGCCCAAGGTCACACACACAGCTTGTCCTTGTAAGTGACAGAGCCACTGCTTTGAGCCCACCTCAGGGCTCTTTGCCAGCTGTCAGTTAAGTGTTGATGACTCTAAAGCTCCAGAAAGCCAACTGAGACACAAAGAAGACCCAGGACATCCTGAGCCCCAGGGTACCCCCTTCATATCTAAGCACTTGAGTATCTTTTCCTGGTCCTTAACTTCTCAATGGCAGACGGGTTGGCCTCTGAAGACCCTTCTTTCCCCTTCTGCACTATTCTCTCAGGCTCAGAAACCTCGTGTCCCGGGAAGAGTGACCTGCCCCTCCCTGTGTATTTGCACTTAAAGATGTTTTTGTTGAATGCTGGTAACCTGGATTGTCACCCTGCCCACGAATGTGGCAGCAACATGGCCAGATTCTGCCACTGACGGAACTTTTGTCAAACATTCCCTGTGTGTAGGCACAGTACTGAGTGCCTTGCGTGCATTATCTCACTTAGTCCTGCCAGAGGCTCTGTGAGGCGTGTGTCCCCTCTCCTGCTACCAATGAGCCTGGCCTGGCCTGGCTCCTATTTACCCGTCTGCCTTGTCGAAGACATGTTCATCCTCCCCCCACTCACCTGCTGCTCCTTCTGCCTGGTACATCCCTGCTCCTTCCTGCCCCCTTGACCTGGGCCACTCTCACTGGTCTTCATGGTCTCAATGTAAATGTCACTTCCTCAGGGGGACCTCCTGACATTGAGCAAGGTCCTACTGTGACTACAATGAGGAGTGGCAGAATATGCCACCCCAAAATATGCCACTTTGGCATAAAGATTATTTTTAGCTAAAGGCACTTTAAAAAATCAGGTGCAAGAGGGGCTCTCTGACCTCCTTTCTTCCTGGAAACAGGAGATAAAACTCTCATGTAAAAAAATGTCCACCGTACCAGTAAAAAAGAAGCATTTTTGTTATCAGAGATAGGGAGTCAGGCCAAGGCAATTCTGCAGAAACAGACCTTGTCAAAATAACTCTCACCATCCTTCAGCCACCACCCCCCCATATATTTTAGATACTTTTCTACAAGTTGCCTCTCTTTGTTCAACTTAGTATAAATGCATTTAGGTTTTGCCACATTTTTTTTTGTTGGGGGGTCTTCATTTCCCTATGAGGGCTCCTGTGTATGTGTAAAAATCTGTATGCTTCTCTCCTGTTCATCTGTCTGTGTCAATTTAATTCTCAGGCCCAGCCTAAGAGGGCAGAGATAAAGTTTTGCCTTCCCTACAGTGACAGCTCCCTCCTGCTCTCCTTCCTGCTGTGCCTTTCAAGCATCCATCACAAGTGTGATTATCTATTTTGTGCAAATATCTTTTAATGACCCCTTTCTTATGCTAGATGTAAGGTCTATAGGGCTCTTATTTTCTCTTTTAAACTCAGTACTTAACACAGCCTGGCACACGGTATGGAAGTTAGGAAATCAAAGCTCAGACTCATATTTGTTACATTTGTCAGAGGCAGGGTGATAAACCAAGTTACCAGGTTTCCACGCGGAGGCTCATCTTGGTACTGTAGGAGACTGCCTTCTACCCACCCAATTACGTGGCTGGCAGGGACCCTAAAAGCCCAAATGAGAAATACTCACATCACAGCCTCCTGGGGACAGCTGCTCCTAGTGAATTCATAGCTTCGCACCAATTTCCAGGGAAGGATCTTTGGGCTGAATCGTAAGCAGCAGTATTTGGCCACATCACTGCCACCTAAAAAAAAGGGAGAGGAAGGAGATTGGAGACACCTCTTTGTTTCTACTCCTAGTCATCCCTGGAAGCAATGTGTGGCAGCTACATACGTGTGGCAGTTCCAAGGTGGACACTCAGGATGAAAAGTAGGAGCACAAGGGAAGCCGCAGGGAAGCTCTTCATCGTGCTCCAAGCTGAGCCCTTCACAGCCTTCTCCTCAATTCCTCTTGTCTAAACAGCCCCCCTCTTGTAGGGCTTAGCAGTCCCTGAAGGTGATTCCAGATGATCTTGTGGTTGAGAATTTGACACCAGTATAAATGAGGAAGCTGATACCCTTAAGAAGAATATTAAAAAGTGAGGCAATGTCATCTAGAGGAAGGGGAGGAGCCAGTTTGTAACCGAATCACTTGACCCAGTGTTAGGTCACTGCTCCCTTGTTTGAAAAGGAAACACAAAGAAAACAAAAGAATAATTCCAGTGAACTGGCTGAAATTCCTTTACAATAAAATTAGTTGTTCCTGAGAAATTTCTGGCTCTTGGGCTGAAGCTTTCTTTGCTTTATAAACATTGCTTTTCTCTTGGTGAGGTCTGGGCAGTCTCAGGACATGTATGTAGGGCAGCCTGACCATGACAATGGACATCTAAGAACAAAGCTCCAGGCATATGCCTGCTGTGTTCTTAGTGTCACACATCACCCCCTACAGAGTGCCAGAGCTGCTTGGGGGCACCCAGAACTATCTCATCTGGTTTAGAGGATCAAAAGCCTTGATAGGACACTACAATTGCCTAGAGTCTGAAAGATAGACATCTTCCCAGTCCCTGCTTTGCGCCTCTTGAGTCAGGCTCTTTGGTGAGGGGGTTGGGGAGTGGAGGGTAGAGGAATCTATATTTTAACCAGGTTTGGCTGAGACTTCCGGCCAAGGTGGAGGCATAGGTAGATACACTGTGCCTCCTTTCATAATCAAAAGGACAACAAATTGAAAAACAAAAAATAACCACAACTGCCAGAAAATTGAACTGTATGAAAATCCAATAGCCAAGGAGTTAAAGAAGAAACATTCATCCAGACTGGTAGGAGGGGTGGAATGGGCCAGGGTGGAGATGATGTGCAGCAGGGCAGCAACTGAAGCACTGGGTGCTCCCACATTTGCATGTGTATAAATCTGGAGGAACAACTGAGGAGTGAGACTAATCACACAACCCAGGATTCTAGCAAGGGTAAATAAAGCTTCAAAACCTCTGGCTGTAAAAATCTGTGTGGGTTGTGGCAGCAGGAGAAACTCCCAGACTCTCAGGAAAGTTCGTTGGAGAGACCCATAGAATCCTAGAAAGGTATACAAACCCACACACCTGGAAATCAGCATCTGAAAGAGCACAATCTGTTTGTGGGTAGTGGGGGAAGTTACTGAAAGCTTCCAAGAGCTGAGCAATAAGCATTGTTTCCTCTTGGATCCCTCCCCTACACACAGTGCCACAACAAAGCTAAGAGGGTTGCCCTGCCCTGACAAATACCTAAGGCTCTGCCCCTTACAATGTAGCAGTTGTGCTGAGACAAAAAATATGGCCAAAATGAAAGAACAGCTCAAACCTCCAAAAATAGAACTAAGTGATGAAGAGATAGCCAACCTATCAGATTCAGAGTTCAAAACACTGGTAACCAAGATGCTCACACAAAGTATTGAGTATGGTCACAAAATAGAGGAAAAAGTGAAGGCTACGCAAAGCCAAATGAAGAAAAATATACAGGGAACCAACAGTGAAGGGAAGGAAACTGAGACTCAAATCAATGATTTGGAACAAAAGGAAGAAATAAACATTCAACCAGAATAGAATGAAGAAACAAGAATTCAAAAAAATGAGGAGAGGCTTAGGAACCTCCAGGACATCTTTAAATATTCCAACATCTGAATTGTAGGGGTACCAGAAGGAGAAGAGAAAGAGCAAGAAGTTGAAAACTTATTTGAACAAATGATGTAGGAGAACTTCCCCCATCTGGCAAAAGAAATAGACTTTCAGAAAGTCCAGGAAGCTCAGAGAGTCCCAAAGAAGTTGGACCCAAGGAGGAACACACCAAAACACATCATAATTACATTACCCAAGATTAAAGATAAGGAGAGAATCTTAAAACAGCAAGAGAAAAGGAGACAGTTACCTATAAAGGAGTTCCTGTGAGACTATCAGATGATTTCTCAAAAGAAACCTGCAGGCAAGAAGGGGCTGGAAAGAAGTATTCCAAATCATGAAAGGCAAGGACCTACATCCCAGATTGCTCTATCCAGCAAAGCTCTCATTTAGAATGGAAGGGGAGATAAAGTGCTTCTCAGATGATGTCAAGTTCAAGGAGTTCATCATCACCAAGCCCTTATTATATGAAATGTTAAAGGGACTTATCTAAGAAGAAGATCAAAACTGTGAACAGTAAAATGACAACAAACTCACACTTATCAACAATGGAACCTAAAAAAAAAAGGAAGAAAACAAACCAAGCAAACAACTAGAACAGGAGCAGAATTTCAGAAATGGAGATCACATGGAGGGTTATCAGTGGGGAGGCAGGAGAATGGGGGAAAAGGGACAGGGAATAAGAAGCGTAAATGGTAAGTACAAAATAGACAGGGGGAGGTTAGGAATAGTATAGGAAATGCTGAAGCCAAAGAACTTATATATACAACTCATGGACATGAACTAAGGGTGGAGGGAATGCTGGTGGGAGGGGTGCAGAGCAGAGGTAGATAAAGGGGAGAAAACATTGAGACAATTGTAAGAGCATAATTAATAAAATATATTTTAAAAAATATTTGGCTGAAATGAAGAAAGTGAGTTTTAAAAAAGGGCAGTGACTTTTGCCAGAAGAGTCTCAGGAAGGGATAGATGGGGTTTTTAAATCCTTGTTTCATAACTGTTCTCAGTCACCCCTACCCCTGATATGACCCTGGACTTACAGCATTTTAATTTAAGCCCTGGCTGGTATGGCTGAGTGGCTAGAGCGTCATTCTGTAACCGAAGAGTTCCAGATTCGATTCCCGGTCAGGGCACATACCTGGGTTGCTGGCCAGGTCCCCAGTGGGGGCACATGTGAGAGGCAACCACACATTGATGTTTCTCTCCCTCTTTCTCCCTCCCTTCCCCTCTCTCTAAAAATAAATGAATAAAACCTTTTTTAAAAAATTAGCTGAAATCTTCCCTGGCTGGTGTGGCTCAGTGGATTGAATACCAGCCTGTGAACCAAAGGGTCGCCAGTTTGATGGCCAGTCAGGGCACATGCCTGGGCTGCAGGCCAGGTCCCCAGTGAGGGGTACACAAAAGGCAACCACACATTGATGTTTTTCTCTTTCCCCTCTGTCTAAAAATAAATAAATAAAATCTTAAAAAAAGTTTAGCTGAAATCTATATTTCCGTTGCTTTTACTTATTGACCCAATTTTATACAAAAAAAGCGCCTAATTTCTATTCCTTTTTTATGGGTAGATTTCGGCAGATTTGTAAACCATTGTTTCAGTTTGGGTTTCCCTAGAACAGGCCGTGAGAGAAGGATTCTGGTGTAAGCAATTCCGGAGACGAGAGACGTGAGGCCAGAATGAGCCAGTTAGAGGAGGGGGAAGCAGGGAGCGAGGGAAGAGCAAGTGCCAATACAAGGCAGGTTATCCAGCAGGCTACCGGTACAAGCAGCTCCAGCCCAGTTTCACTATGGGGAGCCGGGGCAGAACCAGCCTGAGTCAGCCAAATTGCGTGATGAGGAAGTGGGGACATTAACCCCCCAGCCCTCTGGATGGCATTTGCTGCAGGCTGTGCCTCCCATTTGTGGTTTATCCTCTGAGTAGGCTGAGCATGCATGCTCTGTGATTAGGAAAAAGGCCCTGAGGCTGCATCTGGGGGTTCTGCAATGAGCAGACTTTGGCTCACAGAGGGAACCAGGAGAGGCTGTGGGTGAGACCCCAACAGCACTTTCCACAGCCATTATCATGTTTGTCCTGAATGTTCTGTTCCTTAGGCAACACCGCCCCTGCCCCCCACCGCCCGCCATGCCTTCAGTTCATCCCCAGCCATCCTGCCACCGTGCACACCAGTCTCTGCTTAAAGGAACAGTTAACTGTGTGCTGGGAACCCACATGCTTTGTGAACGGGACACACACACACTAACTACAAGAGGGTGATAAACAGCTGGTAAGTTGGACTACATAAAATTTAGAAGTTTTATTCATTAGAAGACACCAATAGAAGAGTGAAAAGTAATCTGCAGTTTGGAAGATGTTTTCAGTGCATCTGTACTAGTTGAATAGTGTCCCCCCAATTCACAGCCACCCAGAACATCAGACTGTTACCTTATCTGGAAAAGAGGGACTTGACTGTTGTTGGTGGAGGAGTTTATATTAGATTAGAGTGAGCTCTTGTGAAATTGTGATTTATAATGAGAATATATATTTAGTCTACATCCCCCGGCACACAGCTCCTACAATCCTTGGAGTTTTCTGAGTGGTCAAAGAAATGGGAGCATCTTTTTTTATAATATTTGGCCTTTTATTCTCAGCTTATGAAACAGCACCAAAGCAATGAAGGTGAAAGGAGTGTCTTGTTATTCATAAAAAGTCCCTCTCGACCATACCTTTTAACTTTACTTTTTATTTTTTTAATTTATATTTTTTTATTGATTTTATTTTTTAATTTATTTTTATAGAGGGGAAGAGAGGGAGAAAGAGAGGGAAAGAAACATCAATGTGTGGTTGCCTCTCATATGCCCCCTGCTGGGGACCTGGCCCACAACACAGGTATGTGTTCTGACTGGGAATTGAACCTGTGGCCCTTTGGTTCACAGGCAAGAGCTCAATTCACTGAGCCACACCAGCCAGGGCTTTTTTTTTTTTTTCCAACCACACCTTTTATTTTAATCATGTAATTTCTGGAAAGCCCCTAGGTGACCACAGGACGAGGACAGGTTGCCAGGGGAACCAATCCTGTGATTATAAGGTTGGAATTTTCAGCCCTCTCCCTAATTTCCAGGGAAGGGAGAGGAGCTGGAGGTTAAATTAATCTCTAGTGGCCAATGATTTAATCAATCCTGCCTACATAATAACGCTTCCACAAAACTCTCAGAAGAACAGAGTTCAGAGAATTTCTAGGCTGGTGAACACGGGGAGCTGCTGGGAGGGTGGGAGCCCAGAGAGGGCATGGATGGAAGCTCAGGGCCCTCCCCATCCCTTGTCCTGTGCATCTCTTCCATCCGTCGGTTCCTGAGTCACGTCTTTATAAGAAACTAGTGTCTAAGCACAGCCCCCACCCCCTGAAGTGACGATGGCTGACTTTCTGAGTGCGCTTTTTCCAGCGTCCCCCTGAGCATTTGGGTCTTTCTTTGCCTTTCCACAGGGACTTTAAGTCGTGGGTGGCAAGATGGTGGGGGCTGAGATCCCTCGTGTGCGGGCGTGCACGTGTGTGTCCTGTGTCTCCCAGGCCAGCAGGGGCCCGCCCCCCGCCAAGCCCAGTTTCTGTTCTCATCCCCCTGACAAGGACACAGGGTGGGTGGTAACATCTGTGTCCCCCAAGAAGGGCACCAGGGTATCCTCGCCACCACTGACCCCTCAGACTGTCATCATCCTGTGGCAGCCCTGTTCCCCTTTCCTGGACACTCCTTCCAAAAGGCATCTGGCTCCCGGATTATAAATGAAATCCCTGGTTCTGACCTTCCCTGGGGGCTGCCTCTCCTGCATCCTGCCTCTCCGAGCAGGAGCCCGGGTAAAGGCTGGACCTTGGATTTATCCGTCCCTCCTTTTGTTTTTTTGTTAACACCTCTTTTTGTTTGTTTGTTTTCTCCATGTGTGTTATTACCTAATTTATTACCTCCATTCCCCCTTTTTTCTTTTCTTTTTTAAATTAAAGAGCAAAGCTCTTTATAGCTTTGTGCTTTAAAAAACTGAAAAAAAAATACTGAAGAACTTTGGGGGGAATTTTGTACGTTTTTCCTTTGCAAATATTGGACTTTTTAAAGCTTTATTGTGGTTAATTTGAAGTAATAAAGTAGACAAGGATAAAGTAAAAAAAAAAAAGAAACTAGTGTCTACTAAGTAACTCTAGTTTTCCTGAGTTCTTTGAGTCACTCTAGCAAATTATTGATCCTGAGGAGGGAGTCCTGGGAACCTTTGAACCACCGTAGGTTGGTCAGAAGCACAGGTAACAACCTGGACTTGTGATTGGCCTCTGAAGCTGGGGCAGCCTTGAGGGACTGAGCCCTTTGCCTAAGACAGGGGCATCAAACTCATTTTCACCACAGGTCACATCAGCCTCAAGGTTGCCTTCAAAGGGCCGAAATAATTTTAGGACTGTATAAAGGTAACTACTCCTTGACTGTTAAGGAGTTGAAATTACATTCAGCCCTTTGAAGGCAACTGCAAGGCTGATGTGGCCCCGGTGAAAATGAGTTTGACACCCCTGCTCTAAAGTGTCCGATGTTATCTTGAGGCAGATAGTGTCAGAATTGAGTTCAATGGTAAGGATACTCAGCCAGTGTGTGAGAATTACTTGGTGAGGAAAACCTCCTCACATCAGGTGTTATAAGTAAAGTATTAAGAGTAGAATGTTTGCTCCAGCTGATGTGGTTCAGTGGACTGAGTGCCGGCCTGTGAACCAAAGGGTTGCTGGTTTGATTCCCAGTCAGGGCACGTGCCTGGGTTGCAGGGCCAGGTCCCCAGTGGGGGCCAGGTGAGAGGCAACCACATATTAATGTTTCTCTCCCTTTCTTTCTCCCTCCCTTCCCCTCTGTCTACAAATAAATAAAATCTTAAAAAAAAAAAGAGTAGAGTGTTGTGTTGAGTAGACAGAAAAGAGAAGAGTATCTTTATAAGAAGTCCATGCCAAGAGACAGGGACACAAGGAAGAAGTCCCCACAAGAATGGAGGCAGAGACTGGAGTCATGCATCTACTTACAAGCGAGGAGCATCCAGGATGGCCAGGAGCCATGAAAGGATAGAGAGAGGCGAGGGGGCATCCTCCCCCAGGGCCTTCAGAGGGAGCCCAGCCCGGCCAACACCTTGGCTTCAGACTTCTACCCTCCGGAACCATGACAGAATACATTTCTGTTGTTTTAAGCCACCAGCTTTGTGGTAATTGTTTAAGAAGCTCTAGGAAACTAATATAACATGTATTTGTAAAAGGGCTAAAATTGAGAATATATAAAGAACATTGCAACTCAACAAGAAAGACAGCCCAATAGGAAAATAGCTGATACTGAGACAGTTTAAAAAAGAAGAAACCCAAACAATGAATGGAAAGGGGCTTGATTAGAGAAACAGTCAGAGAAATGCAACTTAAACCCCAATGTGATCCTTCTTCCCTGTACCCACCAGAATGGCGAAAGAGAGAAAGATGGAAAATACCAAATGTCAATGAGGATATGGTGCACGGGAAGCTCACATACTGCTGGTGGGAGAGGAAGACTATTATTGGCAGCATTCAACTGAAGCTGGACAGGCACACACTCCGCAACCCAGCAGTTCCTCTTCCAGGCGCATACGCAACAGTGATGCGCCCACATGTCCACCGAAGCCACTGTTTGTAATAGCACCGACCTGGAAACCACTGAAATACCCATCACCAGTAGAATGGAAAACAGGTCTTGGCTTATGAACAGAATACAACACCACAGACTGACAACTCTGTGTGTGTGTGGTGTGGGGAGTGGTTAGTGGGGTGGGGGGATTGAGCAAAAAAGACAAAGAACTCATGGATGCGGACAACAGTGCAGTGATTGTCGGGGACGGGGTGGAGCTGGAAGAGGAAATGGGGGGATAAATGGTAACGGAAAATGCAGAAAAAAATGGAAAAATACAATACAAATAAATAAAATAAAATGAAATGAAAAACATGGTCTAATACTATGCAACAATGAGAATGAATTATAATTACATGTAACTATGTAGACGTATCTCATGACCTAATGATGAAGAAAGGAAGCAAGATACAAAAGAGAAATATTGTAGGATGCCATGGGTATCAAGTATCAAACAAGCAAAACTAGCCTACAGTGGTGGTAGTCGGAACAGTGGTTACCCTTTGGGGAGAGCACTGGGAAGGGAGGCCCAGGGGGAGCCCTGGGGGTTCGTGTGCTGTCCCTGGATCTAGGCGCTGGTGCACCCATTCACCCTCCTGAAAACTCACTGAGCTGTACTCTTAGGAACTGTGTACTTTTCTGTTTGTATACTATATTTCAATAAATTAGTGAAGGGGAAGGAAATAATATGGTAAATAAAACAAAACAAGTAATTCTGCAGTTAAGGAAAGGTTTTACTAGAGCCTTGGCCTTCCCTTTCCCTTCCTTCCTCCTCCCCACTCCAAGGACAACGCAGCTGGCGCTGGCGACCCTGTCAGCCCACATCCCCTCGCACTGTCTCTGCTCCCCACTTTCAAACTCTGCCAGAGCCCCCACCAACCGCCAGACTCTCCAGGGTCTGCCTTTGCTGCCACACTCCCTGGGATCTGAAGTTAAGACCTCTTCTTAGCTTCAATAACTGTATCTTCAAAAACCCTACTTCCAGACAAGTTCACGTTCTGAGGTTCTGGGTGGGCATGACTTTTGGGGGGGATATGACTCAATAGATCAGTACAGATCTATTAGAAAACTCTCCCATCCTGTAGATTGCTTTTCCACTTTTTTATTAGTATCTTCTAATGAATGTAAGTTCCAAATTTTAATGGGGCTCACTTTATCAACTTTTTCCCTTTATGGTTAATAATTATTGCGTTTGTGAGACATCTGGGTCCCTTCAGCCAAGCAGCATGTCTATAAATGGGCTTCTGGTGAAACTCCTCCTTGGTTCTTATACACAAGGCTAGTCTGGCTGGGACCTTAAATGTGTCCTTAATGCCAGCCCATCACTAGCGACCCTGGATCCCGGTCTGCTCCCGACAGCCCTCTCCCTATGGTTGAAGCCCCTGACCACACCAAACAGCCAGCCGGCTGGGCTCCTGCCGCATGTGTATGGATCACTGAGAACCCTCCATCCCAGGTGATCCGCACTGCCGTCAGCATTCCCTGCTGCTCTTGACCCTGTCCCCCAGTTGGGCCTACTGGTCTTCTATGGCCACAGGCACTGGGCTCAGGCAGCCTGACTTGTCTCTGCAGGCCTACCTTCCTTAGCTGGGTTGCTTCTCCCCCTTCCACTCCCCTCATTATGGACTGAACTGTGCTCCCCCCAAATTCATATATTGAAGCCTTATCCCCTGATGTGACTATATTTGGAAGTAGGATCTTCAAAGAGGTAATTATGGTTAAGGATGGGCCCTGATCCAATAGGATTAGTGTCTTTATAGGAAGGAGAAGAGATACCACAGATGCACATGAACAGAGAAAAGACCATGTGAGGACAACACAGCAAGTAGTTAGTCATCTGCAAGGCAAGGAGAGAGGCCTCAGGAGAAATTAACCCTGTGGACACCCTGATCTTAAACTTTCATTCTCTGGAACTGTGTAAAATTAAATTTCTGTTTGTTAAGCCACCCAGTCTGTGGTATTTGGTTACAGCATCCCGAGCTGAGTAATACAACCCACACCCTTGTGAGTGGGCTCCTCCCACCATCCCTCATATCCAGGGTTGAGTTCTCCCAGAAGCAGATGCTGAGCTTCTGGGAGGAGATCACAGGAACTACACTGGGGTGGGGTGACAGAGGGGAAGGCAGCCAGTAGAGGAAGGTGCTTTATCAAGCAGGTTACCACTGGGGACAACTGGGGCTCAGCCCTGCCCGAGATCTCTGGACACAGACCGGAGTCCTGCAACTGAGGGCAAGAAAGCCGGGCCCTCATCCTCCACCTCCCCTCACCGCTGGCTGAGGGCACTGGGACCTGCCTGCCCTGTGCGTGGGCCAAGAGGGAGCCCTAACGTTAGGGTTAGGGTTAGGGTTAGGATTAGGGGTAGGTTTAGGGTTAGGGAGCCCTCCGATGGAGGATTTAGGTGCCTGTGATGATGGCTGGAGGGAACAGTGAAAATGGAAGGGTGAGTGCTGACAGGGTGTGGGCTGGCACTGCCAGTGTCTGCTCCATGTGCACTAGTGGGTCAGGGCAGAATATCCTCTGGTGGGGGACAGAATGTCCCATTATGCGTCTGCAAAGACTCACCCTCTGGGCTTATGACCCATGGCACCTACTCAGGGAAGCTTTCCTCCATCCTCCCTTCCAAGCTGGATTGTGTGGCCCTCCTCCACTCCCAGACAACGTTGTGCCGTGTTGAATTACAGAGCCGCAGCAGTAACATCCCTTCTTCACGCTCATCAGCTTCCCTGTCCGCCTTCCATCCTGGATGGTGGTTTTTTACATTCATTCCTTCACTGACTTGTCCATTCAACAAACATTTTTTTTTATGCTCCCTGCATTGTGCCAGATGCTCAGATCAAGAGGTAAACTTGACAGATGTGGTCCCTGCTGTATATACACTGGCAGTATATATTTACTAGAGGGAACTGACATTAAACAGAAAACAATTACCCAATAAATTATTAATTATATCTGGGGTGTGCACTTTGATGGAGAATCACAGTGAGCTTGGAGAATGTAAACTGAGGGAATTGGAATGAGGCTAGGGGTTAGAAAAGTCTTCCTTTAAAGTGACCTTTGCACTTAGCCGTGAAGCACAAGTTGCTGGTTATTCTCCATTTGCATGCCCCTGTGCATATACATGTGCGCAAGTACATACCTTGTCTCTGCAACTCATCATTCTCTACCCTCCTCTGCCCTGAGAAGTGCTGGGAATATGACCTCCATAAACAGCATCTTCAAGCTTCCTGACCCTCCCCTCTGGCTGCCTCCTAGATTCTGCTTGTCCTGCTCCCTCCCTGCCTGGTCATAGCTCTGGCAGTGGTCTGTGTTTCTCCATGGCCCCAGCTCCTGTGGGGCAATTCCTTTGCTGCAGCCGTAGCTCTCTCTGGCTCTCTGGGCTCCGTAGCCTCTAATATTATTCTTGCCCATGCCCCTTATGCCTAAAGGTGGTGGCATTTACTTGCTGTGCTCGTCTTTGGCTGCCTCACCATCCCTATGTACTCTTGAACACTGCTGCAGATCCCTGTACGCTTTCCTTTTATTAAAGTTTCTTTCTCTACACCCTTTTGCATTTGTTGTATGGATTCTACTCAGACCCTGACTGGAAAGAAAACAACTAAATAGGACAGAGAAAGCATTCCAGGGAGAGTGAATGCACACACAAAGGCCTTGTGGCAGCAGACAGCAGAGCATATTCGAGGAACTGAAAGGAAGCTGGCACAGTTGGGGCAGAGAGAAGGCGTGGGAGGTGGAACAGGCTGCGTCCGGGTCAGGCAGGACCCTGCCCAGCAGCAGCTAACACTTGGGGCTGACTGTGTGCCAGGCACCGTTCCGTGGTGCTTCACCCATGTGAGCTCCTGACACAGCGCTATATGGCAGGTGTGTTACTAGTCTCTTTTTATGGATGAGGAAACTGAGGCACACCTGGTAATTGGCGAGACCAGGATACGAATGCAGGTAGTCTAGCTCCAAAGCCCATGTTCTTTATCTCCAGGCCCAGGGTTTTATGGAGGCTAAAGCTTTCTCAGTCTGAAGGCCCTCCTTTAAAAAAAAAAAAAAAAAGACACAAAGCTACTAAATGAGGTGCAGAGCTCTGGAAGGGGCCATGCAAGTCAGAGGCCCTGAGATAGCCGACAAACAGCTGACATTTGACACAGTCAGGACGGATGAGATGCGTCTGCACAGCAGAGGTGACTGTGGCCGGATTTCCTGTCTATCTCTTCCCGTATGCCTGTCCCTGCTAGCATCAGGTGGTGAGAGTTTTGGACACCTGTGCTTTATAACAAAAAACTCTGCATGATGCCTCTGATTCTGCATGAAATGACTTGCTGACCACAGAATAGAGACCCCTAGCAACCCTAATGCTGCCTGTTTCCCTCACCTGGGAAGTTAAGTACAAAATGAAACTATGGGCAGACCAACTGCCGGAACACTGAAGGAAGCTGTTGCTAGGAATGTTTCTTAGGAAGTCACCACCTGAGAGCTTAAGATTTATTAGAGCCACTACCCTTCCCATACCCTGGACAGGAGTGTATAGAAACAAGGAGTTTTAGTTGAGAATAATAATCTCGATACATGGAAACGAACACAAAACATGCCCCCCATGCAAGATGTATAAATAAAAAAACCTAGGCAAAAATACAGTTACCTAATTGAGACAAATTTAATCTCAATGGATAATATTTGATTTTTATATATCTACAAATCACTCCTTGCACCCTTTTAATTTAGAGCAATTACTAGAATTTTAATAGACACCTAGTTACTAATTGGCACCTGAAAGTTTGTGCCCATATAGCTTCGTTGGCTATCTGATTAATGACCCTCTTGGTCAAAATAACCTTTGTTTAATATGGTTGATCTGTGGGACCTCCTGTACTTTTCGGTTATTTCTTTGTTTAACATGATTGATCTATAAAACCTTCTGTGTTTTTAGAAATAATTTCTATGGTAACCATTTTTGTTTTAATAATCACACTGTGCACTGAATGTTGTATAACCTTCCCTATAAAAATAAAGATTGATTTTTCTCAGAAAGTCAGTCAGGTCTAGAGAGCCTGGCTGTCCTCCAGCACTCCACCCGGTGTCTCATTTCGCCTGAGCCGTTCCTCCTTCGGGGACCCGGAGACCTGCCGAGGCTGGACCCCGGCAGGCTTCCTGAGCTTCCAAAAATCTGCACCCACTCTGCCCTACTGCCTCCTATACAGAGTGTGGGTCAAGCATTTTTTTCTTTATCCTAAATGCAAAAGGAAGACATTAATGAGTTTAAGCATGGGAATGCCAAGATTAGAGGAGGAATTTATAAAGATGACCACAGCTGTTGTAAGGGGGATGCACTAGAAAGAGACAAGGGAGTGTGTGGAAAACCAGTAAGAAGACTCTTTGTTTGTCTTCACAAGCCTGAGCACAGTATCTGGAATCCATTTGTTTCACAGATGTTTTCTGTGTCCTTACCAGGTGTCCAAGCACTACCCAGGGCTCTGGAGGTATGTGGTGGTCCAGACCCAGCCCAGCCCTTATCGAAGCTGAATGAGTGTAAATAAACCCCTGTCTGCTGTCCCAGTGAGACCTCAGTACAGGGGAGCAGGGAGAAACCGGACGGAGGCACAGTGTGCATTACAAGGGTTTTCCCAGCACTACGCAGCTCCCTCAAGAAGTATACAGTGTCCTGGTTTAGGTCTGTTAAAAATAAATACAGTCATGCACCACATAATGACGTTTTGGTCAATGATAAACCACTTCTACAACAGTGGTCCCATTAGATTATAACAGACCTGAAGTTTCTATGAGCAATGGAAGAATATGAGACTCGGGGATTTTTCTTCTCTGATGTCAGCAATACTTGGGCTGGGCTATAGATTCCCTCCTTCTCACAGCACATCCATTTTGAATGCATGTTAGTCAGTCTGACCTGTTTGAGTACAGAGAAGCCTGTCCCAGAATTACATATACTCTTTCTTTCTCTTTTAGGAATACCACAAAGTTCCTTAATCTGACCACTGCTCCAACATGCAGTAATCAAAACCACACTGCCCTGACGGCCCCTGTGTTGTTTCTTCTCGCTGCTGGTGCTCAGGCTGCCGTGCAGCCCCTCCCAATAGTCACTGCTACGGTAATTTATGTCTTACCATCCAGTTTCTCCTTGGTGTTTCCAATCCACCCAGCCCACATCCCTGTTCATGCTGCAGCACTGACAGCTTCAACATTCTATCTCTGACTCCGCTGGAAGGAAGCAGGGGGAGCACTTGAGGGATAGTGTTTATAAAGTCTACAGTCGAGCACAGCAGCGACTTTCAACTGGTGAGTCTCAAGAATTTTAAAACATGCAATACCTGACTTTAGTCAGGGGCACTGACCTCTTTTCCCTTAGATTGTAAAAAAAAAAAAAAAAGAAGAGAACGATCAACACAATAGCCATCTGGTGTGAATGAATCAAAATTATACTTAGTTTTTGTAAGATCAGCAAAAAATATATCTTTTGGTGTGCCATAGATTTTTAGTAATTTGTTTATGTGTGCCATGAGATGAAAAAGGGTGAAAATCACCCTGATTAGTGTGACTCAGTGGATTGAGAGCCGGCTTGTCAACCAAAAGGTCACAGGTTCAATTCCTAGTCAGGGCACATGTTTGGGTTGTGGGCCAGCTCCCTAGTTGCAGCTACACAAGACGGAACTGACTGATATTTTTCTCGCACATCCATGTTTCTCTCCCTCTCTTTCTCCCTCTATTCCCTTTTCTCTGAAAATAAGTGAAATCTTTGAGAGAGAGAGAGAGAGAAAGAGAAAGGAAGGAAGAAAGAAAGAAAGGAAGAAAGAAAGAAAGAAAGAAAGAAAGGAAGGAAGGAAGGAAGGAAGGAAGGAAGGAAGGAAGGAAGGAAGGAAGGAAGGAAGAGAAAGAAAGAAGTTGAAAATCACTGATGTACAATAATACCCTAGGCCTTCACATTCACTCACCACTGACTCACTCAGAGCAACTTCCAGTCCTGCAAGTTCCATTCAAGGTAAGTGCTCTATACAGGTATCATTAAAAAAATCTTTTATACCATATTTTTATTATAGCTTGTCTATGTTCAGGTATGTTTAGATACAGAAATACTTACCATTGGGTTACAGATGCCCACAGTATTCAGCACAGTAACACACTGTACAGGGTTGTAGCCTGGCAACAACAGGCTACACCACGCAGCCTAGGTGTGTGGTGCTACAGCGTCTCGGTGTGTGTTAGCGCACTCCAGAATGATCCCATACCAACAAAATCACCTAACAATGCCTTTCTCAGTGCCTCTCCCCATCATTAGTGATATGGGGCTGTAAAAGGAACCTCATTTAAAATGGAGCCCAGAAGCCCCGAAGGGGAGCTCTCACACACTACCACCCATGAGAAGGAAGAATTTCTCCTTGCCCCTTCAATCTTCACCTGAACCTCTTTAGCTGGCTGTCTTCAGGTTGGGCTCCTAGTTAAAGGCCAATCAATGAGAAACAGCACACTCAGCCAATGAGAAGCCATTACCCTCTGAACTCTTCAGAAATAGCCCCTCCCAACTTTCTCTTTCCACCCCCACCTCTGTTCTTCCCACCTGCCTACAGCAGTTTGCCAATAGTTTGCTTGTCCTGAACTGCAATTCTTCTGCTATTCCTGAATAAATCCATTGTACTGGCAAAATAACTGGCTCTTTTGTTCTGTTATTTATTTATTTTTAATTTTTTTTCTGTTTAATTACAGTTGTCCCCATTCCCCCCATTACTCTCCCCTGCCCTACCAACCCCCCCACTTCCCACATTCAATTCTCCCCCCACCCCCATTGTCTTTGTCCATGGCTCCTTTATACTTGTTCCTTGACTCGACCCTTCCCCTCTTTCCCTGTCATTCCCTTCTCCCTTCCCTCTGGTCACTGTCAGTTTGTTCTTTATTTCCATGTCTCTGCTTCTATTTTGCTCAACTTGTTTGTTTTGTTGATTAGGTTCCACTTATAGGTGAGATCATATGTTATTTGTTTTTCACTGCTTGACTTATTTCACTTAGCATAATACTCCCTAGCTCCATCCATGCTGTTGCATAGGGTAGGTATTCTTTCTTTCTGCTGTGTAGTATTCCATTGCATAAATGTACCACAGTTTTTTGATCCACTCATTTACTGATGGGCACTTAGGCTGTTTCCAGCACTTGGCTATTGTAAATAATGCTGCCATGAACAATGTGGTTCTTTTGAGTTGATGTTTCAGGACTCTTAGGGTATAATTCCAGCAGTGGAATTGCTGGGATTTTGTTTTTAAAGGTCAACATGTTTAACAGAAACAGGGTGGAATCTAGAAAAGAAAATCATGTTTTCTAGAATTGGAAAACGGCAAACCCTTTTAGTTTGTTTGTTACCAGTAACTCCCTCTATCCTTGTGACAGTTTCATGAGGGAGGTTTTATTATCTCCCCTTTAATAGAAGGAGACTGAAGTTCAGAGAGGTGAGGTGATTTGTTCAAGGTCCACAGCTAGTAGGTGGCAGGGCCAAGTTTCAAAATCAAGTCTGTCTTATGCCTGTGCCTTGTCCTGCCTCTGAGTGTCTTAGGGTCCTGGGCCCTGGGCGCCCTTCCCTGAGAAAGGAGCTTCAGTGTTTGCTAGCCCCAGGAGCCAAAACTACTCTGTAATTAAGGGAGGATATTGAAGCAATAAGGTTGTTGCACTTGCAGAGCTGTTTCTATTAGCCGAAACAAAAAGGGAAATGCAATTGGTCCCATGATTCAGAGTATCCAGAAAATAAAACAAACCCCCAGATTCCTGGGAGAAGTGCAACTTTCCTAGATTCTGCATACTGAGGGAAGTGTCTCTGGGTAACTCTCAGAAAGTATCACTGGGTGACATTGTGACCCGGCCACACTCACAGCGTCCTGCAAGAGTACATTCCATGGGTTTATCATCATTCAGAAGTTAAAAATAAGAGACTGAAAAATAAGAGACTGTGCGGGTTCCAGGAAAAGTCTGTCACAATATATTGTTCCCTGCAGTCAGAAATAGAGGCCAAAAACCTTTATTAAGAAAAGTGGTAATTACCCTCTGCAAAGAAGAAGCAGAAAGAGTACAGGTTGGATTGGGCAGGACCCAAGGGAGAAAGAGAAGCTGGAGGTAGGAGGAGGGTGCATGGATTTTACAAATTAGGGAAACCAAGACTCAGAGAAGTTAAGTGATATATTTCAAGGTCATGCAGCTTATAAAGCCTTAAATGAAGGACTAAACCCACACTCCTCTTGATTTGTTAATGTATGTTATATTTCTCCTTCATGATGTGAAGCCATAGCCTCCCAATGCCTATAGTAGCTCCTTGTGCAATAATGTCTTCTGCTGTCATTTTTAAAAAGTTAATTGAATCCAGCGGTGCATGTGTGTTTTTTAAAGTTCAAAACAGGACTCCCAAGAGCTGATTGAGACCACTCCTGGGATACCATGGTCACGGGCTGCGTTCACCCCCACCCCAGGCCTCACCTGGGCAATTCAGGGTGCTTCCTGTTCACACTCAACTGTCCCCAACTGAGATGAGAACAGGTAGGATACAGCTACAGTCAAAGGAGAAATCACATTTTACTTGGATTGTTACTTGAGAGTGGCAAGTGTGTCCACGCTCTGCATACAAATCACATGTATCTCATTCACGGGGGAAAAAAGGTGGGGTCCTTCTACCCCTCAGCCCCAATGCTATCTTCCCCTCACCAAAATGTGGGGAAAGACCAGCTTTCAAATCAAAGCAGGTCTTTGTTCCCAAAGCAGCATGAAGCAAGTCATGTCACAAAGTAGGACATCGCCTTGAAGCCATATCTTCACACAGGAATTAAAATACCCAGGCTGACCCATTATCCTCCATGCTCATGTCAGAACAAACACCAGTGAGCTCCTGAAAACTTGTTAATCATATCCATATGAAGTGTGCAAGAAGTGCCAGGATCTAGCAGTGAATACAACAAAGGAGCCCTCTACTTTTGTTGGATTTTTATTCATTCAGAGTGCTGGGAGTGGGGCAAGCCAAGATCATCCCCACATGATAGAGAGCTACAGCTGTTGGCAGATCACCCATCCCCACACAGACAGACAGACAGCTTGTAGGCCCCACTGCAATATCAGCGAGAAGGCCCAGAGAAACCAGCTGCAGGCTAAGGTGCAAGCAGGTGTGTCTGCAGGTTGGGCTTCATGCACCTGGGCTATGAAGGAGCCTGGAAGGCAGAAAAGGGCCAGCTCTAGCTCTGGAGGGGGGTAAAGCCTGCCATTGCCCTCCTCCCAGAACTTCTCCCCCAGCTCAGGGGTGGCCAGGGTCCAGGATGCTTGGAGCTGTTGCTCAGGCCCCAGAAGCAGGCCTGAGCAACTGTGCCTTGGGTTTAATAGTTTTAATTTTATTTTTCAAATATAGTTGACATTCAGTATTATTTAGTTCCAGTTCTAACTCTATCCCATTATATGTCTGCATTTCTAAAACTGTATATTGCTGCCTAGATCTAGATAAAATTATGTGAAGAAAGTTGGGTCTTAAAGTGTATAAGTATTGGTTTTATTTTTTAAGTATATTTTATTGATTATGCTATTATAGTTATCCCAATTTTGCTCCCCTTTATCACCCTTGGCCTGGTACCCCTATTCCCTCCAGCATTCCCCACCCTGCTTAGCTCATGTCCATGGGTCGTATATATAAGTTCTTTGGCTTCTTGATTTCCTGTACTATTCTTAACCTCCCCCTGTCTATTTTGTACCTACCAGTTATGCTTCTTGTTCCCTGTGCCTCTTCCCTTGTTCTCCTCATCCCCCTCCTCGCTGATAAACCTCTGTGTGATTTCTATTTCTGTGATTCATTTCCTGTTCCAGTTGTTTCCTTAGTTGTTTTTTTTTTCAGGTTCAGTTGCTGATAGTTGTGAGTTTGTTGCTATTTTACTGTTCATAGTTTTGATACTTTCTTAGATAAGTCCCTTTAATATTTCATATAATAAGGACTTGGTGATAATGAACTCCTTGAACTTGACCTCATCTGAGAAGCACTTTATCTGTCCTCCATTCTAAATGATAGCTTTGATGGATAGAGTCATCTTGGATGTAGGCACTTGTCTTTCATGACTTGAAATACTTCTTTCCAGCTCCTTCTTTCCTGTAAGGTTTCTTTTGAGAAATCAGCTGATAGTCTTACAGGAACTCCTTTGTAGGTAACTGTCTCCTTTTCTCTAGCTGCTTTTAAGATTATCTCCTTATCTCTAATTTTTGGCAATTTAATTATGATATGTCTTAATGTGTTCCTCTTTGGATCCAACTTCTTTGGGACTCTCTGAGCTTCCTGAACTTGTATATCTATTTCCTTCACCAGTTTGGGGAAGTTTTCTTACATTATTTTTTCAAATAAGTTTTCAATTTCTTTCTCTTTCAATTTCTTCTCCTCCTGACACCCCTATAATTCAGATGTTGGAATGTTTAAAGCTGTCCTAGAGGTTCCTAAGCCTCTCCTCACTTTTTTTTTAAATTCTTGTTTCTTCATTCTGTTCTGGTTGAATGTTTATTTATCCTTTTGTTCCAAATTGTTGATTTGAGTCTCAGTTTCCCTCCCTTCACTGTTGGTTTCCTGTATATTTTTCTTTACTTTGTATAGCCTTCACTTCTTCTATTTTGCAGCCGTACTCAATCACTTCACTGATTACCAGTGTTTGAAACTCTGCCCCGATAGGTTGGCTATCTCCTTATCGCTTAGTTCTTTTTGTAGAGTTTTGATCTATTCTTTCATTTGGTCCATATTTTTTGTCTTGGTGTACCTGTTACATTGTAAGGAGTGGAGCCTCAGGCATTTGCCAGGGCGGGGCAACCCACTTCGCTGAACTGTGGCTCTGTATGTGGGGGTGGGTCGGAGAGGGGACAATGCTGCTTACTCAGCTCTTGCCCTGCTTTCAGTCACTTCCCCCACTGCCCACAAATGAATTGCACCCTTCTAGGTGCTCCCTGGTGGGCCTCTCCAACTGACTCTCCTGTGACACTGGGGGTTTCCCCCACTGCCACAACCCCCATAGGTTGTGAGAGGTTTTGAGGCTTTATTACCCAGTGCTGGAACCCTGGGTTGTATGGTCTGTCTCATTCTGGAATTGTTCCTCCCAGCTTATCCACATTCAAATGTGGGGTCTGTCTCACTCCGCAGTTTATCCTCCCACAGTTGTTCCTCCCTGCTCTGCCAGCGCCACCCCACCCACTGGTCTACCAGCCACCACTTTGCTGCACACCCTCTCCACCCTGGCTCCCCATCTCTGTGCCTCCTATCAGTCTCAATGAATGTCCTTCTTTAACTCCTTGGTTGTCGGACTTCCATACAGTTCGATTTTCTGGCAGTTCTGGTTGTTTTTTGTTTTTAAATTCATTGTTATCCTTCTTTTGGCTGTGTGAGGAAGCAAAGCGTATCTACATATGCCTCCATCTTGGCCACAAGTCTGCCTTGGGCTTTTTATAGACTAGACCAGTGACTTTCAACCTTTTTCATCTCATGGCATACAAGCTAATTATTAAAATTCCATAACACACCAAAAATTTATTTTTTGCCAATCTGACAAAAAAAATAGGATGGCTATTGTTATGTTGGCTGTTGTCCTTTTTTTATTTGACAGTCTAAGGGAAAAGAGATCAGGGCCCCTGACTAAATAGTCAAGTATTGCATGTTTTAAAACTTCTTGCAGCACACTTGTTGAAAATTGCTGGATTAGACACATCCCCTGCAAATGAGGCCAAGTAATAGGAACATTATTTTTCCCTTATTACTGCTGGCTCACTAGGCCATAAGCAGACTGGCAAGAATCTGAGACCCAGACCTAAGCCTCAGGATGGAGTTGGGAAGTAGCTACATGGAGCTGTTGGCAAGGTGTCTCTTCCCCCTAGCATTCAAGTTTTTCATGTACCTCTGGACCCAGTGCTTCTCAGGGTCACCACAGAATTTCTGGCCCTGCTTGGTGGCAAGGCTGTGAGAAATTGACAGGGTACCCCTGAGACCTGGCAGGAACCTGGAGCTACTGAGGAAGAGGTAGGTGTGACAGCCCATGGAGGACAAGCTGCTGCCCAGTCTCTTAGCAAGTTAATCATATGGTGCCATCTCTTTGTGTGTCTGTATCTCTGTTTCAGTGCTCATGTTCAGTCACCTTCCTGTCTGATGGGAGAGGCCCAGTCCTGCCTTTAGATAATGCTGGATCTCTACCCACAGGGGGGAGTAAGAAAATGCAATGAAAGCCCTCAAGAAAAAAAAGGACACAAGCCTCGAGTTCACACACCATACAAAGGAGTAAGGCCGATATGGGTTCCAGGGCTGGGAGTGGCAGCGGGATGGCCTCTTCCAGCCCAGCTCGGAGCTTGGGGTACCAGACTATGGATCTGAGCCTCATGCCTGTGGGGAAAGCTCCTAATATGAACATCACGTTTCTATGGCATGCCACTGTTTATATAGTGGGTTCACACCTCTTGCCTCACGTGAGAGGCAGCTATGAATTTTGGGGATTCCTAGGTGACCTCGAGCCATTCTGGGTCTCAGTTGTCCTCTGCAAAGTGGAGATAATTCTATCTGGCTCAAAGGATGCTCAAGAGAGTTAGTTAAGATAATGTTATATAAGGTGGGTGAAAAGTAGGTTTATAGTTGTGAATACACAAAACCCAGCATTTATTCTTATTATTTATTATAGTATTATTTTCCATACAAACAACTATAAACCTACTTTTGCCCTACCCCGAGTGCCCTGAATGGTGCCTAGTATACATTTGATGCTCAGTAAATGATTGCTGACTCTGAATCCTTTTTCTAGTTTTATGGGTGAGGAACCTGAGGCTCAGGGAGGTGAGATGAGTTCTCCAGGATCACAGGGCCAGGGATTCCTGACTTCACTCCTCAGTGACCCTGGAGTCTCATCTCCCTGCACCCCACCCCCAGCAGATGCCCAAGGAGAAGTACTAGTTAGTTATAGCACTCTCACCTTGGGGTCAGATACTCCTATTGGACAGCTAGTGGCTTACCATTCTGTTCTCAGTTTTCTTGGAAATGAAGGTCTTGCAGCAAGAAGAGGAGATGACCACAGAGCCTAAAACATGAGAAGAGACAAGAGCCATGACCTTTCTCAGCCTGCCCTAGGCTCTGGGCTTTGGATATGGGGCCCTTCTCATACACTAAATACCTCCAGTCCAGTCACTGGGCTACAGCATTCTCCTCTAGCTCCAGACTGGTTGGACCTCCACCCTTCACTGTGCCATCCCAGCCATGCCCTCAGGATGGCTGTGCTACCCAAGAGACCTAGGCTAGGGCTAGAAATCTTATTTGCAGGGGCAATGTAGTAGGTACACAGGGCCAGGAGCAGGAGGCCAGCTACGATGGTCGTGAGGCCTGTCATGTCCTGGATAGCAGGGAAGGAAGCTCAGGGCTCAAAGCTGAGGTGCAGAAAGAGAAGGGTTGGGAACACTGGGCCTAGTTCCTTGAAGCACACTCTACCCTCCCTTTGTCCTTAAGAGAGGAAACTAGGAGGAAATATGTACTAATATGACCTCTCCTCTACCCCTCCAGGCTTCCTTGGAAGTCCTAGAGGCTTAAGTTCTACAAAGAAGAAGTTGTTCTCCAGCTGAGTCAACTCTGCTGGTGCTCTAAGAAAAGGTCCGGTGGTGGGGGGGGGGAGGCGGGGGAGGGAATTGCCCCGAAGGAGCCAAGTGCAAAAGCTTTGAATGCATAGTCAACTCTGCTGGTGCTCTAAGAAAAGGGGGGAGGGGGGAGGGGGGGAGGGGGGGAATTGCCCCAAAGGAGCCGAGTGCAAAAGCTTTGAATGCATAGTCAGGAAGGCTAATTGGCATCCTAGCTGTGCTGCTCATTCCCCCTGGGAGCCTGGATAAGTCACCTCTCTCAATTTCTTTAGCTGAAGAAACTCTCCTTCCTTCCATTCATTCACCAATTTTATTAGGCATGTGCTATGGCCAGAGTTTTAGTAGGGAGACAGATCTGAGATCAAGTGTATATAATAAACCATTACAGGTGCTGGCATAGTGGTCATCGAGCAAGCAGATGCTGTCATTATCTGTCTGTATTCCCTTGTACCCCTTTACCACTGGCTCTTGGAAGTCTCGCAGTCCCAGCCAACAGGCTGCCAGAGTGCCTCACCTGCAGGCTCTAGAAACGTGTGAAGTACCTGGAAACTTACAGCTGTAGGGCAGCCCTTGACCAATGTCTGCTGGAAAGATACAGACTCCAGGTCCAGTGTGACCTACACTGCTTCCTGAGTTCTTGGTGGGGGCAATCCAGTTACCCTTCGTGCTGCAGGACTTTGCTGCCTTCTTCCCTTCTGGGCCTGCTTCCCACTCCCCTGCTAGTTTCTCCTGGAAGCACTTTCAATAAGCCACTAGCCCACATACCCTGGAATGGGGACTGCAACCTGAGATAAGAGGTGTACATGGGGAATGGGGAACCAGCCATTTCTGCTGGTAGGAAAGTCCTGATGTACTCAGATTTGACCGCTGTCCTGAGATTTGGAAGATGGGAGGCAGGTGTAACCATGCAGGGGCTTTGTAAATCATAATGGTCACTTCAGAATGGTTGTTAGGGACTGAGGTGACTGTCAGACAGAGTGGAACATGGCACCCATCTCATTCCATGACCCATCCCTAGATCTCAGACTGGGATCCCATATTTAGAGACTCTTGTCATAGTTGCTTCAATTTCCAAACCCCGCCCCTAAACCCCAATCTCTATCTTTCTCCATTTCACGTCTCATGGAAACACTTGGCCTTTTCTAGCCTCCCTGCTTTGGCCTCCTAGGGCACCAGGAACACACCGGTGTAGGAGCACAGTGGCAGGTGTCACCTAATGGCCAGTTGTGCATCTGTGTCTCCTGCTTGACCATGAATACTGTGAAGCCAATGCCTCATTTCCATACCCACCAAGTCCCGAGCACATCACTGGTCCCATGGCCAGTGTGTGTAGAATGAATATATGGTAGGCCAACTCTGAGTACCTCTCCTCTAGACTAAAGACTCCCATATGGTATCTGCCCAGCATGAACGAGGTCAGTGTGTACAAGAGGGAGCCAGCAGGCAGGTCCTCTGATAAGGCCAAGACTGATCTCATGATCCTGCTTTACAGAGTGAAAAATGCTGTGGACCCCGCTCAGCTCCTCACCAGCCTTGCACGTTCCCCTCATCGACCAGCAGTAACAGTCTTCACCCGGCAGAGTATGAGGAGCATTCAGTGAGGAGTCCTTAATAGATGCAGTGGCATTTCATGATTCCATTTTACAACACACCATTGTAACTTTTGCTTCTCAGCAATTCAAGGGGGAGAGACTGTTGTCTGCATTTTATGCTTCAGTGGGCGCTGGGAGTGGGAGCGGGGTGTGGCAGGAGATGGAAGTGGCGAGGGAAGAGATGGGGCAGAGACAGCATGTCTGAGAAGGATGAGGACAGAGCTGAGCAGGGCGGGTGGCATGAGGCGAAGTGCTAGCTGCCCACATGTTGCAACCAGAGTGGGATGGCAGAAGGTCGTTGGATGGGAGAGTTCAGGGTGTGGTGTTCAACCCGATTACCAACACCCGTTAGGGATTTTTCCAAGGCCCTTTTTTAAAAGCACCCGGTCCTGATGTTCTGTCTGTGGAAGGAGGGGCTAAGGGTAGCTATAAATGAAAGTATCTTCTGCCTCATGGGTTATGATGAGGAATGAGTGAGAAGACTCATGTCAAGTGCTTAGCTCCTCATCGGGCCTAGACCAAGTGCCCCCCAAAAGGGTGGCCATTCTTGTTTTTGTTGTTTTGTCACAACAAGTTGTTAACAAGCTGATGATCTGACTCATCCACAGTCTCTTCTGTGGATTATCACATTTAATATAATCTTTAGTATATTATCTACTTAATATAATCACTTTAATATATTATCACATTTAATCTAATTTTTACAATAATGACCTTGTAGATTAGACATTAATTTCACTGTACAGAGAGGTGGAGTAACTTGCCCACGGTCATATGGTCCCTGGCTCCACCTCCAGTTGGCACTTTAACCCTAAACCTCCATAGTTAGGTATTATAAATGTGGGGGCAATGCACCTCAGTTGGTTGAGCATTGTCCTGCAATGCAAAAGGTCACCGGTTTGGTTCTGGTGGGGGCACATGTCTGGGTTGCAGCTGGTCCCCCGTGGGAACATGTGCAGGAGGCAAACCAATCGATGTTTCTCTCCCTCTCTTTCTCCCTCCCTTCCCCTTTCTCTAAAAATAAATAAATACAAAATTTTTAAATGCCAGGGTAGTGAGGGAGAGAAGGGTAAGAAAGAGAGGGGAAATTGATAAAATGATCCTGAAATTCACATGGAAGTGCAAGAAACACGGAATAGCTAATACAATTTTGAAAAAGGAGAACAAAGCTGGAGGACTAACACTTCTGGATTTCAAAACTTACTGCAAACTAATCAAGAAAGTTTGGTGTTGGCATAAGGACGGACAACATAGAGATCAATGGAATAGAACTGAGTCCAGATGTAATCCCTCAATTAATTTTTTTTACAAAGGTACCAAGGCTATTCAGTGTGAAAGAACGGTCTTTTTAACAAAAGAAGCCAGGAAATTGGACCTCCACATGCAAATGAATGAAACTGGACCTCTCTCTCATTCCACATACAACAATTAATTAAACATAGATCAAAAACCTTAATGTAAGAGCTAAGACTATAAATCTTCATGACCTTCAATTAACTAACAGTTTCTTTGATATGGCACCAAAAGCACAAGCAAGCAAAGGAAAAATAAATAAGTTGGACTTCATTAAAATTAAAACCTTTTGTGTGAACCATTACCAAAAAAGTGAAAAGCCAGCCCACATAATGAAATAAAGTATTTGGAAATCATTTGATAAGGGTCTAGTGTTCTTATAGGGCTGGCCAAAAAGTTCACTTATTTTTTGTGTTTTTTTTTCATAAAATAAAGGACATTTTTTATTTTTACCAACGTTTTGTTGATTTGGATATTTTGAGTATGTCAACTTATCATCTGTGTGGTATAATGTTGATTGTTTTTAATGTCTCAACTTGATTGCTATCAACTTAAACGTATCTACCCAACCATGGAGAATTGCCCAGTGAGAAATCTCCAGCACAAAACTTTGCAAACCACTTTTGACATGAATGATCAGTCACAGAACTTTCTCCATACCCTGACAAATCTTTTTTTGTGTGTTTAGTTGCATTTTTACCTTTCTCGAAATAATAAAGCATAATATGCTAAAAATGTTGCATATTTTCTTCCATCTTCACTATTAAAATGGCTACACAAAAATTCACCAATTTTGATAAGTTTTTAAATTATATTTGATTGATTATGCTATTACAATTGTCCTGACTTTTCCCCCTTTGCTCCTCTCCACCTAGCACCCCCCACTCCCTCTGGCAATCCCCTCACTCTTGTTCATGTCCACGGGCATGTATATAAGTTCTTTGGCTACTCCCTTTCTTATGCTGTACATTAAATTCCCATGACTATTCAGAAACTATTTTTATTTTTAAAAATATTTTATTTATTTAGAGAAAGGGAGGGAGAAAGAGAGGGAGAGGAACTTCAATGTGTGGTTGCCTCTCATGCATTCCCAACTGGGGACCTCAGTTGGGGACCTCAGTTGGGGACTTCAGTTGGGGACCTTAACCCAGGCATGTGCCCTGACTGGGAATTGAACCAGTGATCCTTTGGTTCACAGTCCACTGAGCCACACCAGGCAGGACACTATTTGTATTTCTTAATCCCCTCACTTACCACCCATTCTTCCACATCCCCATCTCTTTATCTTTAACCTTTTGCATTTTAATTATGCTCTGCTTGGAGTAGTCCTCTTTGCATCCATCCTGTTTGGGCCTCTGTACTTCCTGGACTTGCATGTCTATTTCCTTCACCAAATTAGGGAAGTTTTCTTTCATTATTTTTTTCAAATAGATTTCCAATTTCTTGCTCTTTCTCTTCTCTTTTTGGCACCCCTATACTGCAAATGTTGGATTGCTTAAAGTTGTCCCAGAGGCTGCTTATACTATCCTCATTTTTTGGATTCTCTTCCTATTCTCTTCTTCCTATTGTTCTGACTGGTTCATTTTTGCCTCTTCATGTTTTGTATCATTGATTTGATTCTCGGCTTTATCCACTCTACTATTGTTTCCCTGTAAATTGTTCTTTATTTCAATCAGTGTATCCTTCATTTCTGACTGGATCTTTTTATGCTGATGAGGTCCTCACTTAGTTCCTTTAGCATCCTTATAATCAGTGTTTTGAACCCTGCACCTAATAGATTGCTTATCTCCATTCATTTAGCTCTTTTTCTGGAGTTTTGATCTGTCCTTTCATTTAGGCCATGTTTCTTTGTCTCCTCATTTTGGCAGCCTCCCTGTGTTTGTTTCTATGTATTAGGAAGGAGTGCTTTGACTCCAGGTCTTAGTAGTGAGGCCTAATGTAGTAGATGTCCTGTAGGGTGTGGTGGCACAGCCTCCCCTATCATTGAAGCTGGGTACTCAAGGTGCTCCTTCGTGTGAGCTAAATACATGTTCCTCTTGTAATTGAGCCTTGATTGCTGTTGGAAGATCAATGGGAGGGATTCACCCAGGCCAGCCAGCTGCAAGAATTGAATGTGACCACTTACCACCAACCTCTACCCTCTGTGGAGGATCAGCTATGTAGGGGCATGTGGTGCTCCAATGTGGTCTGTAACTGTCCACTGGGTGCACTGGCCCTGGGGTTTCCCAGGTGGTACAAGCCAAGGTCAGCCCCAACCTGAGTTTTGGCCAGGGCATGCATGAGTTATAAAGCAATCTGAGATGGCTGCTACTTGTGCTGGGCTTGGAGATTTCTAGGCAAAGCCAAGCTGTGAATCCAGGCTGCTAGTTCTGGCCCTGGGGCTCATTGAGGCCAGCTGCTGCTTGTTTGAGAGGACTTAGGAAGTTGTGAAGCAGGGGTGTGCAACGTGTGGCCCACAGGCTCTGTGCAGCCCAGGATGGCTATGAATGCAGCCCAACACAAAATCAGAAATTTACTTAAAACATTATGAGATTTTTTGTGATTACATGTTGTAATGTCATGTAAAATAAATGTACATATTCTCTCACTATTTGTACACATGCATGGATTCAGTTTTATGGCAGTGTACGGCTTCCAGTGTGTTATCTTCCAAGCCCAGGCAGCAGAATTAACACCATCAGACATTACATGTGCTCGTGGTGAGTTAGCGAGGCAGCAATTATCAACAATATTTCAACCTGCCATTGCAATGTTAGGCATTTAATGTTATTTAGAAGTCTGGTAAGCTTTCTTATTTGATTATTAAAGGTACTTCCACACCTTGGCATTGCCTCACACATTGTCTGCCATGCTTTACAATTGGCTCGCCCCTTCACCCTGCATGGGCAGCCGGCGGGGCTGTGGAAGGGTGCAAACCTTGCTTTCTACTTTCCTGTCAGTTAATTTTCATAATAAAAATAAGTAAAGTCTTTTAGCTATTATCATTTTTTTAACCCCAGCATGGCTCTACAACATCTCAAAAGAAAAAAGAACCCCAAAAAGGAAAAATTACAAAGGAAAGAAGATTGTTCAATGAAAAGTAGATGGATGACTACTTTTTTGTTGAGGCAAATGGTAAGGCACTCTGCTTAATTTGTAGGGAATTTGTGCAAGTTTTCAAAGACTATAATTTGAAAAGGCATCATATGCAAAAGCATGCTTCCAAATTCAGTGTGTGTGACAGATTGTGTTTTAAGGACAAAATAACAGAACTGAAAGAAAGTCTGTCTTCTCAACAAAAATTTGTTCAAAAAGTTACAACTCAGGCAGATTCAATTGTAAAAGCTAGTCATGTGGCAGCATATTTAATAGCAAAAAAATCAAGACCATTTACTGATGGTGAGTTTATTAAGCAATGTATAGAAAACGTGGCTAATATAATTTTCCCTGAAAAAAAAGGGGGGGATATTTTAAAAATCAGTTTGTCTCACCAGACTATAACCAGGCAAATCGAAGACATTGGAAAATCTATCAAGAGAAGTTTGGAGAGCAAAGCTGCTAATTTTAAATTTTGTGCTTTGGTGATGGGTGATAGCACTGATGCTACAGATACAGCTCAACTTGTCATTTTTGTTAGAGGTTTAGATGATGAATATAATATCACTGAAGAAGTGGCTTCTTTTATGCCATTAAAAGACACAAACAAATCAAGAGGCTTATTAAGAAACAGTAAAAAATATATGTTAAAGTGACTTTCTTTGTCCATTGTCCACATATCTGGTATAGTTACTGATGGTGCCCTGGCAACTGGAGGTGAAAGAGAGGGACTTGTAAAAGTAACAGAAGACGATGCAATTGCCGCCCAAAACTCATGTTTGATGAAGTATCGTTGCATAGTACATCAAGAAAATTTATGCAACTTCCGGCCAAGATGGAGGTGTAGGTAGACACACTGTGCCTCCTCACACAACCAAAATAAGGACAACAACAATTAAAAAAAAAAAACAACCAGAACTTTCATAAAATCGAACTGTATGGAAGTCCAACAACCAAGGAGTTAAAGTAGACATGTTCATCCAGATCCATAAGAGGGGCAGAGTCTGGCAGTCAGAGGGCTCACAGCAGGGCAGCAGGCAGACCCTGGGCATGCAAAGCAGCAGCTAGTGTACCCAGCAAGGTGGTGGATTGTAGAGGGGCACAACGCATCCAGTCCCATATTCAAGTGCAGATAAACCAGGCAAAACTGGGGAGCAAGGCAGACTGAACAGCCCAGGGTCCCAGTGCAGGGAAATAAAGCCTCAAAACACTAATTGAAAACACCTGTGGGGGTTAAGGTGCTGAGGGAAACTCCAAGCCTCACAGGAGAAGTCATTAGACAGACCCACAGGGTCCCAGGATGTACACAAACCCAACCACATTGGAATTGGCACAAGAAGGGCCCAATTTGCTTGCAGGAAGCAACTGAAATCTGGTCAAGAGCGGAGCAAGCACCATTGTTCCCTCTTGGGCCCCTGCTCCACAAACAGTGTCACAACCCAGGGACTGGGTTGCCCTGCCCAGGTGAACACCTAAGGCTCTACCCCTCACTACATAACAGCGCATCAGGACAAAAAAAAATGGCCCAAACAAAAGAACAGATCAAAGCTCCAGAAAAAATACAACTAAGCAACAAAGAGATCGCCAACCTATCAGATACACAGTTCAAAACACTGGTAATCAGGATGCTCACAAAGTTGGTTGAATTTGGTCACAAATTAGATGAAAAAAATGAAGGCTACACTAAGTGAAATAAAGGAAAATATACAGGGAACCAATAGTGATGGGAAGGAAAGTGAGACTCAAATCAATGGAGTGGATCAGAAGGAAGAAAGAAATATCCAATCAGAAAAAAAAATGAAGAAATAAAAATTCAAAAAAAATGAGGAGAGGCTTAGGAACCTCCAGGACATCTTTAAATGTCCCAACATCTGAATTGTAGGGGTACCAGAAGGAGAAGAGGAAGAGCAACAAGTAGAAAAGTTATTTGAACAAATAATAAAGGAGAACTTCCCCATTCTGGCAAAGGAAATAGACTTCCAGGAAGTCCAGGAAGCTGAGTCCCAAAGAAGTTGGACCCAAGGAGGAAGACACCAAGGCACATCATAATTACATTAGCCAAGATTAAAGATAAGGAGAGAATCTTAAAAGCAGCAAGACAACATGAGTTACCTATAAATGAGTACCCATAAGACTGTCAGATGATTTCTCAAAAGAGACCTTACAGGCAAGAAGGGGCTAAAAAGAAGTATTCCAAGTCATGAAAGGCAAGGACCTACATCCAAGATTGCTCTATCCAGCAAAGCTTTCATTTAGAATGAAGGACAGATAAAGTGCTTCTCAGATAAGGTCAAGCTAAAGGAATTTATCATCACCAAGCCCTCATTATATGAAATGTTAAAGGGGCTTATGTAAGAAAAATAAGATAAAAAAACATGTGCAGTAAAATGACAGCAAACTCACAATTATTAACAACCACACCTAATACAAAAACAAACTAAGCAAACAACTAGAACAGGAGCAGAACCACAGAAATGGAGACAACATGGAGGATTATCAACAGGAGAGTGGGAAGAGGAGAGAGGGGGCAAGGTACAGAGAATAAGTAGTATAGATTGTAGGAAGAATATAGACAGGGGGAGGGTAAGAATAGTATGGGAAATGTAGAATTCAAAGAACTTATATGTATGACACATGGACATGAACTAAAGGGGGGAATGTGGGTGGGAGGGGGTGTGCAGGGTGGAGGGGAGTGAAGGGGGAAAAATAGGACAACCGTAATAGCACAATCAATAAAATATATTTAAAAAAATAAAAAATAAAAATAAATAAGTGAAATCTTAAAAAGAAAAACAAAGAAAAATTAAGGCACAAAAGCTTTAAAAATGGATAACATCATGCAGATCATCATGAAGACTGTGAATTTCGAAAGAGCCAAGAGATTGAATCATCGCCAGTTCCAGGAATTTCTTAAAAGCACTGGTGCTGACTATGGAGACATCACTTACTTTTCGAAAGTAAGATGGCTAAGTCAAGACCAAATGTTGAAAAGATTTTATGATTTGTGACATGTTATCAAGTCATTTATGGTATCAGAAAACAAATTTAATGATGAAAACTGGCTTACAGATTTAGCATTTTTAGTGGATTTAACCCTTCATTTAAATGAGTTAAATGTACATCTTCAAGTTGAAAACCAACTTATCAATATCATGTTTCAAACATAACAGCACTCCAAATGAAACTGAAATTATGGCAAGCTCAAATTAGGGCAAACAATTTCATGCATTTCGACACATTGGCTAAATACAGTCCTGTGAGCAGTGAAAAACATGTAGCCTTGGTTTTTGATTTGGTACAAGAATCTGAAAACAGATTTCAATATTTCCAGAAAAATAATCAATATTTTGCTGTATTTGCAACTCTATTTTCAGCCAACATAAATATGTTACCTGCCATTTTTCAAGTGGAATGCATACAACTGACATTTGACTTAAAGAAAAGTTTGATCGTGTGTTTTTACTGGACTTCTATAGGTCCCATCTTCCCAGAGACAATACCCCTTGCTTCACAATCACGCCGTATTCATGGCATTGCTATTTGGCAGCATCTACATTTGTGAGCAACTATTTTCAAGACTGAAACATGTTAAGAGTAAAATTAGAACCACAATATCTGTTGAGCACCTTGAGAACTCCCTGAGAATTGCAACTACTTCAATCAAACCAGATATCGATGCACTGGTTTCCCAAATACAATGTCAAACATCCCACTAGTTTTATGTTGCCCTCTTTTCTTTTACTTTTATAATAAAAAATATTTTTTAAAAATCAGCAATGTCTTATTACTTAGATATGTACATTTTCTATATTAGTGATCACAAACTTGGGACCTGCTTGATGATTTAAAAAGATTTTTGAAAGGGCAGCTGCATAATTAGAGTTATTATATGAGGGCCTTTTGCTTATCTGTGATGGCAGATATCACAAAAATTATGCTCGGAACTTTTTTTTATCATCAGTTTTTGTTAGTGTTTGTGTACTTAATGTGTGGCCCAAGACAACTCTTTTTCTTCCAGTGTGGCCCAGAGACACCAAAAGGTTGGACACCCCTGTTGTGAAGCATGAGCCAAGATCAGCCATTCATATGGATGCAGTCACCCAAGCAGCTTGGGTGGGGCAGAGTCTCTGGGGATCTTCAAGGCAGGTCAAACAGTGTTAGCTGTTTGAAATCTTAGATACAGTCTGCCAGCTCCATCGGGGGGAGGGCCCAGAAAAGGGGCAATGGCCTCTGCTCACCTTGATGCCAGACACCTCAGCCTCCCCCTGCCTGCCACTGGTGCCCCTCAAGATGCCTCCCCGGTGCCAGAGCCCAGAGGTGGCGAGTCTGATTAGGTGAGTCCTTCAAAAAGAACTGCTTGAGGCTCCAGAAGTTTCTTCCACCAACTCAATCCCCTTGTGGGATTGACTTGTGGTTTGATCAACTTGTGGTTTTTGCAGCCACAAGTTGTAGGGAGTTGTCTTTCTGACACTGGAACCATAGGCTGGGGGGCCTGGTGTGGGACTGGGACTCCTCGCTACCAAGATATTGCTCCTGAATTTTTGTATACCACACATGGATGTGGGACTAGCCCATTCTGCATCTTCACCCCTCCTAGTCTGGATGGATGTGGTTTCTTTAATTCCATAGTTGTCAGACTTCCATTCAGCTTGATTTCTGATGCTTCTGAGTGATGGTTGTTCTATACTTTAGTTGTAATTTTGATGTGGTTGTGAGAAGAGGTGAGCTGTGTCTGCCTATGCCGCCATCTTGACTGGAAGTCTTGATAAGTATTTTTTAAATGCACACTGATATGAGAGCTGTCAAAATACAATCTAACAAAATTGTTTTAAATGAAGTTAAAGACAACTAAGTGCTACTAGAGCCATCTTACAGAAAAAAAATGAACTTTTTGGCAACCCAATATATATACATATACATATACATATACATATAGAAAAACTCTTACAACTTCACAATAAAAAGACAAATAACTCAATTAAAAAAATATACAAAGAATTTGAATAGGTATTTCTCCAAAGAAGATATACAAGTGACCAATAAGCACATGAAAAGATGCTCTACATCATTAATTATTAAGAAAATACAAATCAAAGCACAATGAGATATCACTTTGTAACCAAATGCAGGTCCAGCTGCCTGCCACTATGAAAGCCAATACTTGAGAGGCAGGTGCTGATGTAAAGGAAAGTGGTTCATTCAGATGCCAGCAAACTGGAAGATGGGGGACTCACATCTCAAAGCCCATCTCCACATCTAAGTTGAGGCAGAGGTTTTTATGAGGAGGGAGAGGGGAACAGAACAAAGAGATCAAGGGAGGGGATTGAAAGTTCTCCATGTGCAGACAAGCACAGTCTATTCCAATAAGGCAAATGATGGTCCGGTGTGCATCGTGCTGGTTTAGTCATCCTAGATCCACATGATCCTGGCTCCTTTGATGAAGGTCAGCATATCTCCCAGAGCTAGGGTGCCTGAAGGAGTCGGTATCTTTTAAAGTTAGTTCCTAAGATTGTTACACAGACATGGTGTTCATCTATGAGCTACATATTAGTCAGAGTCAGCACTTACAGAAACAATGGTGAGATGGGTTACAATCTCCCACCACTACAATTTTCCACTGTTACAACTTCATATTCATTAGGTTGGCTATTAAATAAAAAAACAACAATGGAAAATAACAAGTGTTGGCAAAGCACTGGGGCCCCTCAAACATTGTTCATGGGAATGTAAGATGGTGCAACAATGTGGAAAAGTTTGGAATATCCTGAAAAAGTTAAATGTAGAGTTACAATATGACCCAGTAATTCCACTCCCAAAGAACTGGAAACACACAATACTTACCCACAAATTTTTATAGCAGTATTGTTCATAGTCTTTTTAGTTTATTGTTCATAGATTAAAAGGTAGAAACAACCTAATGTCCATCCACTGATGAATGGATAAACAAAGCTATTAAATTCATAAAATGGAATTTGATTCAGCCATAAGGAGTAAAGTACCCAAATATGCATTATGTTAAGTGAAAGAAGTCAGACACAAAAGGTCAGATACTATATACCACTTATAAGAAATATTAATGATAGACAAATCCATAGAGACTTAAAAAAGATTTATGGTTCCTAGGGGCCTAGGGGTAGAAGGGAGTTAGAAGATACAGGGTTTCTTTTTAGGGTGATTAAAATATTCTAAAATTAGTAGAAAGGGTTGTACAAACTGAAGATACCACTCAACTATACACTTTAAAGGGGATTAAGTGATAAATTTGATATTATATAGAATTTATCTTCAAAGTTAAAGAAAAAACAAGCATAGAGAATGAGATAAGGAAACTTTCAAAATGTTAGTTTAAATGGCAGGGACTTAATGGTTTTATTTAGGTCTTTGCTGAGCCAACCAGTGTGGCTCAGTTAATTGGGTGTTAATTGGGCATCACCTTGCAAAGGAAAAGGTTGCTGGTTGGATTCCCTATCAAGGAACACACTTGTGTTTCGGGTTTGGTTTCTGGTCGGGGTGTGTACCACTCCCTCTCTTTCTCCCTTCCTTCTTCTCTCTCTAATGATAATAATCATAAATAAAATATTTTGTTTTAAAAAGTCTTATCCAGCCTCAAAGACCTCACCTGTTTCCCTCACGTGGTCCAACGTGCACCTAACAATCTTATGCATCAAATTAAAACCTGAGTAGTCAGGATGAGGTGGGGAGCAGTGGTTTTTCCCCAGTCCTCCCCTGCCCTGCGCACACTTCCTGGCAAGCAGAGAAGGGCACTTCCTGCAGTGGATTCCATGGCAGAGCCTTTAGAGAGCTGAAGCTTCAAGGTCCCCCTTTCAATTTTTCTTCTCTGGTGAACACCCTGAGACCCCACTGCCTGTTATGCCATCTTTCCCTTCTTATGTAAACCTACTACTCTATAGAAAGACAATAAAAAGCATTCACTATACAGATAAGTGACTGACAACAGCTTATAAGAGGTTGCTTATATTCTAGGCCTCAGCAAATGGGGACGATGGGGACCAGACTTTTCACTCTCGGAGAAGAGTGTTGAGAATATGCAAAGAGGGAAGAAGAGAATGAACCCAGGATTGGAAGCAGATACATATATCAGCATCAGCATCATTTAGAAATAATGACGTGCCAGTAACAATGAGCATGCTTAGCAAAAACATTTCTCCTTGGACAAATGGCTGATTCTAGTCCTGGGCTGAGAATGTAGAACCTGGAATGCCTTTTTGTGCTGGAGAGTAAGAAAGTGCTCAAAGGATCATGGGAGTGTATGTCAAAAAGACATAGAGGCCAGACCGGCTCACAGGAGCTCATACTGGCCAAACCTGGGACAGTTTGACAGTAATAGTATAGTGACGGATTGAATAAAATAAGAATCAATCAATCAATGTGTTTTACATTGAATTTTTTCCCTCCCAAAAATACATGTTGGAGTTCTAATCTCCAGTATCCTAGAATATGACCTTATTTGGAGATAGGGTTTTAGCAGAGATGATCAAGTTAAATCAAGGTCATTAGGGTGGGCCCTAATCCAATATAACTGGCACCCTTATAAAAAAGGGAAATTTGGACACAGAGACAGACATGCACAGAGGGAAGATGATGTGAAGACACACAGGCAGGCTACAAATCAAGGAGAGAGCCTGGAACAGATCTTCCCGTCAAGCCCTTAGAAAGAATCAACCCTGTCTTCAGCTTGATCTCAGACTTTTAGCTTTCAGCGCTGTGAGAAAATAAATTTTGCTGGGGTAGGGAGCTCAGAGACTCCAGGAGAGCAGACTGAGGATGTCTCTGCTGCCCATGGTACTCTCCCTCTCTGCTACCAAGCACACACAGTGCACAGTCCCAGAGGACTGGGAATAGGTGACAGTCCTGGGAGCCATTTACATGTAGGTTCCAAAGTCACAGCTTCAACACCAAGTGTAGAAATATTTCCCTTCGCTTATCAGATCTGGGGTGGCAGGGAGAGTGGAAGGGGACTCCCGGGCAGAGGAGGGAGCCTCCCACATATCTCGCCTTTGTTTGGCTTAAAAATTCAGGAGCCCCAGGCTCATCAAGACTTTTGAGAAGTTGGCTTCATGGCAACAGGCAGACCCTGACAGGTGCAGATGCAGGTGTGGGGGCTGTTCTTGTTGGGAGAGTGCAGTGAGTCCATTGTCAACATGAACTTTGCCATACCTGTTAAGCCTGGTCCTGGAAGGGGCGTGGAGAAAGCAAAGGGGGCCCAAGGGGAACAGAAACAGAGACTGAGAGCTCAAGCTCAAAGGAGGAAGACATTTGTGGTGGGTGAAGTAATCCAGAGACAGATCTGACCATCTGGGATGATAGCGAGATCTGCACCAAGGGGGAGGAATGTAAGCACTTCTTGGCAGAGCTCCGAGTAGAAAATTCAAGCTTCAGCCCACATTCAAGCTTGGTTTCTGGGATCCAAGGAAGGACCAATTTCAGACTCAAGGCCACTAAGGAAGACAACACATAAACAAATAATTACAATATATAGTGCAATAAGACATAGGGCTCAGTGATTAAGATCATGGGCTTTAGAGGCAATTAGACCGGGGTTCAGATCTTGGCTGCAGGAGCCGCAGTTTTGTCATCCGTAAAGTGAGGATGGAGCCCTTGGCTTCCCAGTGACATTATATGGAGAGTGAACCGCTGTACATAAAGCTTCTGGCACAGTGCTTGGCACGAAATAAATGTTAACAAGGAGGAGTTATTGCTGGTGCCCGGCACCTGCCAGGTGCAAAGGACTCTGGGAGCTCAAAGGAAGAGATGGCTCTGTGTGGAAGGTCAGGGAAGCATCAGAGAAGGATGGGCAGGAGCTCCAGGGACCAAGGGGTCAAGAGCATTCCAGGCCAAGGAGAAGAACATGAGCAAGAGGAAGCCTGGTGAGCAGTAGAATGTGTCTGGGTTCTGAAAAATGATGAGAGGAGGTGAGGGTGGGAGGTTGGGTACCTTAAATGGAACCAGTGTACTATTCCTTACTATCCAGAGAAGGCACCACTGTCCCCCTCCCCATATCTAGTAACACCTCTACTTCTGTTGATTCTGCCTATTTAACACCTCCCGGAACTGTCTGTTCCTTCTCAACCCCATTGCTTTGCCTCTCAACTTACCTCCTTTCAATCTTTCCTCACAGAGATGCGAGAAATCTCTTCCTACAGTACAAACCAGCCCCGGTCACTCCCCTGCCTAAAAGTCTTCTCTAGTACTCCATCATCAACAACCAAACTTCATTCTCTTATTGCTATACTTTTTTACCATTTCTGCTCACTACCCAATCTATTATATACTTAATGGGTTTTTTAATTGCCTTTATCCAAAACTATCCATGAAATCACAGCTTTAGTGTATTGGCTGTATTTTTCCAATGCACATTGAAATAAACCCACAAGTATTAAACTAAACCAGGGTGTGTGTGTGTGTGTGTGTGTGTGTAGCAAAAACTATTCAAGCTCTTCCCATATATCCCCTCGTCCCTGCTAATTCAGGGCACGCTGGCCTGACTTACAGCTGCCACTACTAGCTGGCTCTGCCCCCAGGGGCCAGGCTGACCTGGTGGAGAGGCCAGCTGAAGAACGCCACATGAAAACAGCTGATACCAACCATCAGTTTTCAGCAAACACCTTGGCAGGTGTTGGTTGACAGACAAGTAAGATGAGGCCAGTGATGTGCTGGTAAATGTTTAACAACTGGCTCTGTGGGGAAAGCTCTGGTTTGTGGATTCCTGTGGTGTAAATGCTGCTAGCATGGCTGATTTCAAGCTTTCGACCTGATGTCACTAAAAATGGAGTGGGGAAAGATGCTCTCCCAAGTCAGTGGGAGCCAGCTTTGGCATACCACTGGGTGGGGCCCAGGACAAAAACATAGGAGACTGTTGGTCCTTAAGTTCTGGGAGATTCAAGGAGGGAAAAGAGTGCTGTTGAGAGGGAGGTTGGAAGATACCTACTAACGTGAGGCTCGCTGAAAACGTGAGGGAAGGCCTCTGACCGCGTGGACAAGGGTCCTTCTGATAGGCCACAGCTGCGGAGGTCGAGCCCTAAGAAGGCTAGAAATCCCCGAGCAGAAGGGGACAGGAAGCCTGAGCCATCCACCCGTTTTCCTGTCTTGCCTGCGGCTAGGTCCCATTATTCTTGCAGAAATAGCTCCCACTGGGAAGTCAAGGAAGGGTCAGATTCTGCTGATCCACGAAGTCTGGTGTTCGAGGGCTTCACTGAAAGGAGAATTGAAAAGATAAATGGTGCAGATGCTATAGGAAAAAGTTCATCAGTTCCTCAAAATGTTAAACATAGAACTACCATATGGTCCAGTGTGTTAAGCATGTCTTTTTTACATTTTGTATTTTGATGTGAAACATCTGGGGCCTTGCTGATACTCAAAACACTGCAACCCCTCCAAGGGTTAGCTAACTCCTGCAGACAACAACAACTCACTGGCCTGTGAGTGGCCCTTTCATGTGCAAACCAACCAATCCAGAGCCCACGCCCCCAACCACCTCCTTTATGGGCTCTCCACTCCAGGCTACTACCTTCCTGTCCTGATCACCCCACAGCCAGGTACCAGCCAACTAGGGCTAGTCCCTATGACCCATAGCCAGTTTCACCCCCATTTACACTGCCTTGCCTATTCCTTCCTACAGAAAGCATAAAGGCCCTTGCCCGCATCTTCCCCAGCTCCCTCCTCCTCCTGGTCAACTCTGGTGCTTCCTGATGTGGCCCTGCGTGATGTGCTGTGCCTCCTGTTCTAGGGATCTGTGAGTATAAACTTCTTCCTTCATGACAGTGATTTCCATGTCTGCACGTCTTACCATACCTGATTGAAACAAATTCTGGATACCTTTAGAATATCCCAAAGAATTGAGAGCAGGTATTTAAACTAATACTTGAACAAGGGTGTTTGTAGTAGCATTATTCATAATAGCCAAAATGTGGAAGCAATCCAAATGTCCATCAAAGGAGGAATAAACAAATCGTGATATATATGCAAAATGAACTATTATTCAGCCATGAAAAGGAACAAAGCACTGATATATACTACAACAAGGATGAATCTTGAAAACATTATTCTAAGTGAGAGAAGACAGACAGAAAAGGTCACATATTATGAAATATCCAAAAAACTAAGTCCATAGAGACAGAAGGCAGATTGGTGGTTGCCAGGGGCTGGAGGAAGGAGTGACTACTAACGTGTACACAGTTTTCTTTGAGGGTGCTGGACATGTTATGAAACTAGATAGAGGTGGGTTTGCACAGCACTGTGAATGTACTAAATGCTACTGAACTGTACACTTTAAAATGGTTGTTTGGTGTTATGTGACTTTTACCTCCATTTTTAATTTATTTTTTATTTTTAGATTTTATTTCTTTATTTTGAGAGAGAGGGGAAGGGAGGGAGAAAGAGAGGAAGAAAAACATTGATCAGTTGCCTCTTGCATGCCCCCAACCAGGGACCTGGCCTGCAACCCAGGCATGTGCCCTGAGTGGGAATTGAACTGGCGACCTTTCAATTTACAGGATGATGCCCAACCCTCTGAATCACACTGGTCAGGGATATCTCAAAATTTTTTTAAAAGAAAATAATAATGGGGGTGGGAGGAGATTTAAAGAAAAGATTGACCAGACATTAAGAATTATTGAAGCTCATGATGGGTACTTGGGTTTCACTATTCTCTCATCCTGATCTATATATACGATGTCCAGAAATAGTCCAACCATTGTTAATATAACAAGAATGGTTTGCACAACATTGATGTAACCTGGCAGCCAAGGAGCGTGGACTGGAATGCACATGTGTGAATAATGATGACTTCACCGTATTAGTCAGTGTGGGCAGTAGACACCATTGAGTGAGTACGTGTACTGTGTGGCTGTCTCATTCAAAATGACTGAGTGAGTAAAGCAATGAATCTGCATCAAATTTTGCGTTAGGCATGAACATTCCTCCACAGAAACTATTCTGATGATTCAGAAGGCTTCAGCTATGGGCAACCGGTGATTGGCAGCTTCATGACAACAACATGCCTGCTCCAGCATTATTTCTCGTGCAGAGTTTTTTGGCAAAACATCTAATCACCCAAGAGACTCAGCTCCACTACAGTCTAGATTTGGTGCCCTATGACTTCTGTCTTTTCCCAAAACTAAAATCACCTTTGAAAGGGGAGAGATTTCAGACCATTGATGAGGTTCAGAAAAATATGACGGGGAAGGTGATGGTGACTGGGAGAACTGTGTGAGATCCCAAGGTGCCTACTTGGAAGGGGACTGAAGTATCATTGTCATATGTACAATGTTTCTTGTATATTGTATCTTTTTTAGTAAATGTCTCTCTTTTTCATTTTACATGGCTGGATACTTTCTGGACACACCTCATTGAATGTTTAAAACGTTCCATGATAGGAAGGGATGTATGTATGCACATGTGTGCTTAAGCGGAGGGTTCCAGTGACAATACAGAGATTGGTATCAAAGTTTCAGGATGATATTTGAAGAAAATAGTTTTATGAAATCAGAGTGGAAAATTCAGAGTTTTTTAAAGATTTATTTATTTATTTTTTAGAAAGGGGAAGGGAGGGAGAAAGAGAGAGAGAGAAACATTAATGTGTAGTTGCCTCTCACGTGGCCCGCAACTCAGGCATGTGCCCTGACGGGGAATTGAACCTGTGATGCTTTGGTTTGCAGCCTGAGCTTAATCCACTGAGCTACGCCAGCCAGGGCGAAGATTCAGTATTTATAAATTAATACATTGCTGTATGTGACATGATTTTTTAAATTAACATATATCTAAGTTAATATATGTTAACATATATCTAAGTACAAAATATAAATATAATATCATAAATAGGCATATGCCTCCCTATAAGTTTATATATTCAAGTTGAAAAAAAGAACGACTTTACTGTTGATCTCTTCAGAAGCAGCACTATTTTGGTGGTCTTCTTACACTCCAGCATTTTGGGCATATTTCCATAATGAAAAGAGGATCACGCTGCTAGAAAGGCATCCTTTTCCCTGGAGCAGGCTTCGCCCCCACACTTCAGCAGAGCCTGTGCAACTTCTGGTGCCTCTTCAGACTGGCCAAACCCCTTGGCTGCGAGTCCTTACCCTTCGACCACCTCCCTTTACCAACTCAGTTTTCATGTTGAATAATTCCGATCTTCTATCCACAACAATAATAATTCCAGACCTTCACAAATGAAGCCGTATTATTTTTGTTAAACCCCAGACGAGATCTACTCAGTCTGCTCTGCCCATACTAGGACGCAAGTCCTCTCACAGTATCCGTTTTGTTTCTGTGGGCCCCCCCAGGGCTGCTTTTCATGGACTCAAAGCGAGTTCCAGTTTCTTCCCCTCTGGTCTCTAACCACACCTTTCCCTTGTGAGATGACCTCGCAGAGCACATGCCTTCTCTAACAGCAGTCCCCACCATTCACACCTCTCTGACTCCTGAAGAAGACACCGATCTTCCTCTGACCCCTCAACCCCTCACAGCACAGCTGAGACCAAGCTGTAACCTCTGACAAGAGCACACTGGACCTTAAGGGATGACACAGCATAGCAGCGTCAGCAAACCGGTTTTTGTAAAGGGCCAACTAATAAATATCTCGGGTGTTTCCGTCCACACACAGTCACTGACACACGTGACAGGAAACTCAGGGAAACAGTCTGGAGGAGGAGAACTCCTTTCTCAGGGACCCTCGGTCTCTGCCCTTTGGGTCTTCAACTGATTGGATGTGACCCAACCATATTACAAAGAGTAATTTGCTTTATTCAAAGTCTACTGATTTAAATATCAATCACATCTAAAAAATACCTTCACAGCAACATCTAGGATACTGGTGTTGGACCAAACAACTGAGCACCTTAGCCTAGCCCAGTGGACACATAAAAGGAGCCACCTCGTGGCCTGTGCCTCAGAATCCATGTTCAGTGGGCCTGAGGCGGGGGGTGGGGGTTGGGAGGGCAGGGTGGTTGGAGAGAGAGAGAGACAGACAGAGGGAAGACTTTCATGTTCCCTTCAGTCTAAGGCCTGCCTCACCACACTTCACTTATTGCCCAAGGACTGGCCTCTTTCCAGGTTGACTTACAGTGAAATTTCCACTCCTTTCAGCTGTGTTCATGTGGCCCCGGATGACAAAGTAGCTCACACCTGGGACAGACCAGAATCATGGCGGAGAAAAGGAACAAAGAGCAACGGTGGAAGCATGCTTTGGCTCTTAGGGCTCCTTCTGAGAAGGTGTATTTGTCACTTCCACTCACATGGTCATTAAATGATCAAGTCTGACTTTAGCGGTGGTGGAGGAAACACGCTTCTCGCAGGAAAACATGGTGAGTGTTTGGAACGATGACACAATCTACCACAGGACCAATGAACAGAACCCTCTTTCTCACCTGAGTTCTGAACTAAGGCATGGAACAAAGGAGCCAACACGTGGAAAATCCAAGATGGGATTGCTGGCATGAGCCCAGAATGTAAAACCTTACTGCCCAGTCGTGGCTGCGTTAGATGGTACAGGCCCATGGGGGGAACCTGCTCCTTAAGGAGCAGAAAACGTCCTCCAAGGAGCCTGCTCCCAAGCAAATGGGAAGAGGGTGGGGAAGATACATGGTTTCTCCTCCCGGATTTTCCAGGCAGGTAACTATCCCATCTTCCCTGAAACAGGGCTAGTGAACAGACAGGGAAGGCCTGCAGCATAATGCTAACACGGCTCCCACCACAGGGAAAGAGGCGTCAAGGCTGAGGAGGGAACGCTGTGGAGCAGGTATCCTTCAGGTGAGGAAACTGAGGTCAATGAGGACCAATAACTTGCTCGAGTCCCAAGTGGGAACTGAGTGCTGCCGGACCCCAGGGGAGGGAGGGTGGCTTCCTCCTGAAGGGAGACCAATCAGATGAGCTGCACGGAGAGGAAGTTGCTCTTCAGGTGGCATGTTTTCAGTGAACCTTCATGTATCCAAATTTGTATCTGCTAATTTCATGTCCATCTTCTCTTTCTGCTTAATAAGCGTGTATGGTTTGGACAATCCTCCCCGTTGCAGTGCCAGGACGGCCATTCGGGAAACTGCAGAATTAGTACAAATTGGCTGACTTTGAACAAGAACAGCTTTAGGGAGAATTATTAGACCTATTTTATACCCAGACTATAGGAGGCAGGACTTCGAAATAAGCCCTGCTCTTCTGGTTCTCATGAAGTTTTCCTTCTCCTGCCTCCCACTGCCTGTCTCCCCCATGAGGGGGCTTGAATGTCTCAGTGAGCCTGTCTGACTCCCCAGTCCCCTGAGGAAGGGGCCACTGCCCAAGCTCACGCAGTGCCAGGCCCGCCTATGCAGGGCCCCATGAGGGGACTTTGCCTGTCATGGGGCTTTGATGCCTTCCAGTCAAGAAAGCCCACCCAGAAGAGGCAAGACATCACTGGTGTGCAATTCCGGGGTTATCACCTGCAGGAGCAGCACAAACACCTCCTCAAGTTCTCCCCAGATCTTTCCCAAGACTGAGCTAACAAATCAGGTGTGGTCTTGAACACCCACGACCTTTGCTCCCTGCATCTGCCTCCGCATCCTTTCCTGATGCACCCCAGGAGTGAGGACAGAGTCTGTCGCCAGGGTGACTCAGAGTGCAATTCTTTGGGGCTATTTTGCCAAATTACCTCCCTATTCTCCACTCTTCCCACTCTAGTTGCCAAAAGAATGCAAACGATGTCAGCCTTCTGCTTCCTTTTCTCTCCACATTTTGCTCCTTTCTCTAAGACCTGAATCTCTTGTTGCAAGATCAGGTTGACCTCGGTCATTCCCCAGGCCTGCTCACTTGCATTCCTCCAGCCAGTCTGGAGGCCTTTGCCATCCTGTGTGGTCGTCAGCCCCTCAGATATTTCCTTTAGACCCATACTTCCCAACAGTGAGGGCTTTATAATTCATTTCCAGTTCGTGAGCAGTCCCAGGTGGGTTTTGAGCCTTGATCTGTTCCTTGGGCAGATTGATCTGGCACCAGTGGGGGTCAAGCATAATAGCTATAATTCATTGATCACTTGTTTTGCCAAGTGCTTTATGGTACCCATTTGACAGCTGAGATTATTAATGCTAAGAAGATTCAGCCAGGTCCCCAGCCAAACAGCGGCAAAGCCAGGGCCCAGCCCCACATCTGCTTGGCTCCAATACCCAGTGTCCACTCTAGGATGCAGCCAGAGGCGGGGAGCCCACCGGGGAAACAGCTGGGGATGACGGCATCCAAAGTGGGGATAGCACAGTGGGAATCTGGGTGGGGCAGATATAAGTCTTCAGGAATGGAGAGTCCAGGTTAGCTTGTGCTCCTGGGGAGGAATCCTAGTGGGGTGTGATTACAGTAAATTATTTTTTGTATAGCACAGTAATTTATAAAACTTCCACACATATTAACTTTTTTGTTCCTCCTCACACATTTGGGAAGTAAATCTTATTGTCCCTTTAAATTCAGCTATTCTGATTCAAAAGCTGATGCATCCCTCCCCTCTCAGCCCCCTGACCTCTAACTGCCCCCCTCAACCACAAACTGTAGAGAATAAATTCCTGTAAAGGAGGTTCGACTCTTGGTTGTGGTGTTATCCAAGGTAATAGCAACGGCAGCTCTAATAGAGTGGGCAGGATACATTCTCTAGACACACTCTCCAAGCTTCTATCAACACATTCCTCTCCGCAGAGGATGCTGACCTTTACGCACCTCATGAGGAGGCTCCTCCGCTCTCTGGCTTCAGGGGAGGTTGGCCAATGGGAGGCACTGGCCAGCTGCTCATCCCTCTCCTGGTACAGATACTCTCATCAGGCCCAGGAATGATACCCTCCCCTTGCCCCTTCAGGCCTAGGAAGTGTAATGGCTCTCAGCTATTCCCCGTCCTGGGGTATCACACCATCCCTACCTCACCCACACCTTTGTACATAGTCCCGTTATTAAGTTCCCTTGAAGGGCCCCATTTTGAAAGTGTACGCCATCTGTTTGGTCCAGGGCCTTGATAAGAAAGATAAACCTGCAAATCTCAGAGGCTTGGCCCAATGAAAGGTTACTTCATGCTCATGTCATAATCCATGGTATGTGACACACTTGTAGAAACTCTGGGAAGGAGGCAGAGGAAGTTGGGTCAGACTGTACAGAAGAGAAGTATGGGCAGAAGACAGTCTGTCCAGTCAGACTAAGGGTGTGTTTCTGGAAGGCAGAGGGCACGCTGACCTAGGCTGGCTGCTGGCAACACCTCAGAGAGTACTTTCCAGGTTAATGTGCACTCACTGTGACTGAAGGCTTGTCAATCACTGAGAAATGGGAACCTCTTGTCGGTACTGGGCCGTGGGTAATTGCCCTAACGGTGCTAACGCTTGCCCAAAGAAAATAATTTTGACTTAATTATCATTGACTATTTTTTAAATTTTTTTATCGTATGTTTTTCCATTACTATTTAACCCCCTTATACCTCCCTCCCTCCTAATTATCATTGACTTTAATATGCTAAGCATAAGGCAATGTACTAGACTTCCTGGGAGGTACAAATTTGATTCAGACATAGAGTCACCCTCAAGATACTTGGCATTTCTTCATATTTAAAGTTTATTTTTAGCCCTGACTGGTGTGACTCAGTTGGTTGGTCATCATCCCGCAAAGTGAAAGGTCGCTGGTTGGATTCCTGGTCAGGACACATGCCGGGGTTGCAGGTTTGGTCCCCAATCAGTCCTTGGTCAGGGTGCGTGAAAAGGCAACCCATCGATATTTCTCTTCCTCTCTTTCCCCCTCCCATTCCCCTATCTCTAAAAATAAATAATTAAAATCTTTAAAAATTTTTATTTTTAAACTAATGCACAGTAAAATTTATTCCTTTTGATACATAATTCTATCAGATTTTTAGGTTTTTTTTAATTTGTATGTTTTAAATTTATTTATTTTAGGCAGAGGGAAGGGAATGGGAGAAACATCAAATGTGTGTTTGCCTCTGTCGAGCCCCTTACTGGAGACCTGAACTGGCCTGCAACCCAGGCATGTGCCTTGACTGGGAGTTGAACCATCAACCCTTTTGTTCACAGGCTGGTGCTCAATCCACTGAGTCACACCATTGAGGGCTAATTTGTATTTCTTTGCACATATTTTTAATGCAATATAATTCACATACCATAAAATTCACTATTTTAAGTGTACAGTTCTGTAATCTTCAGTATATTCAAAAAGCTATGCAATCCTCATAACTATTATTAAGCATTTTTATTGCCCCAATAAAGATACACCACACTTGTTAGCACTCACTCCCTACTCCCATGTGCCTCCAGCCCTTGACAACAACTAACACATTTTCTGTCTCTATGGGTTTGCCTACTCTAGACATTTCATGTAAATGGAATCACACGACATGTGCTCCTTTGGACTTGTTTCATGTAGCATGTTTTCCAGTTCATCTGTGTTGTAGCATGCTTCAGTACTTCACTCTCGTTTGTGGCTGAATGTTGCCCTGTATGTATACACCACGCCTTATCTACCCATTCAGAGGCTGATGGATATTTGGGTTGTTTCCACTTTTGGGCTATTGTGAATGATGCCGCTATGAACACCCTGGTACAAGTCTTTGTGTGGACAATTGTTTTTGCTTCTCTTCAGCTGACACATATAATTTTAAACTGCAGCATAATGTTCTGCATAGCTATAACATACTGTACTGTAAATACACAACCATTTTACTAACAGTGGAGATAATTTTTTAATAACCCAAGAGGATCATTGTAGAAACCAGATGGCAGCCAGAAGGAGCGGGAGGAACTGGCATTCCTTCCCCTGGGGAGACGTGTGCTTAGGTCAGGCAGTGAGCTCACTGCTCTGTGCCCCATCCTGCGAGTGCGAGAAAACAGAACTGCTGCAGTCACATTACTTTGAGGGTTTGCTGTCAGGATTTTGGACCTAAGGGGGCAGTTCAGCTGTCCCTAGATTAAAATCATCTGTGTAGCTCCCAGCCGCTTCCCAAGACAACGGACAGTGGGCAGTGTTCTGCCTTGTGAGGGGACCATTCTCCACCAGACTCAAGGATCCCTGCACGGAGCTGTCCAAGAGGGGATGGTAACCACGTGCCTTCCGGGCTCGACAGCCGCTAAAAAGAAGCTTGAGTGGGGAACTGATAACCAAAGCCATTCTGCACTGCTGCAGTCCCACAGGAAGAGAAAGAGGGAAGAGCAGGCCAATAAAGAGCCACGCTGCTAAGTGGGCTCCTGCCAGAGAAGTCGGGACCACCCAGAGGGGCTCGAGAGACCTGATGTCTTGTGCTCCTGGAATGCCTCTCACCCTACACCACCACCACCTCCCCCCACCCCCACCCCGCCCACCGCCCCACCACATCCTCCAGAGCCCTGCAGTCATTCCATTCCTTCCACAGACAAGTCCTGGGGTGGGAGAGGGATGGGGGTACAAGTTCAGGAACACCCTGGCTGGCCCAGGTGGGTGATTGGCATTGGTCCCAGAGCTGTCTCAGTGGTACAAAGTGAGACATTTGGTGCTTATCACCTTCTCAAGTCCTCTAACCCACTGCGGCCTTTTCTTCCGCACACCAGACACCAGCTGAAGGGGCTAAGAGATATTTCTGAGCAGCCACTATGTGCCAGGTTCTATTCTAGGGGCCCAGGGATCCAGCAGGCCACTGTCCTTGGGGAGCTCAGTCTAATAATAGAGACAGACAATCAGATAAGCAGAGACATGAATCGGTAAGATAATTTGAGACTGTGGCAAGTTGCACCGAAGGAAGAAGTAATAGGAAGGTGATCTGGGGAGGCCTTTCTGAGGAAGCAGCAGCTGAGCCGGAGAACTGATAGCTAAGACAGACGCCACCACACTAAGGTCCAGAACAGCATTTCAACCAAGGGAAGAGCACGTTCAAAGGCCCTGAAGTGAGAGACTTTGTCTTGTTTGAAAACAGAAAGGACACCAGTGTAGTGAGTGATGGAATATATTTACCTCCCATTGCTGCTGTAACAAATTACTATCACAGAAACTTGGTGGCTTAAAACAACACAATTAACCACTTCACATCCATTAGGATGGCTGCTATGACAAACAAAAAAATCAAAAAGAAAAAAGAAAATAACAAGTGTTGGCAAGGATGTAGAGAAATTGAAACTGTGCACTGTTGGTGTGAATATAAAGCGGTGCAGCCATTGAAGAAAACAGTGTGGCAGTTTCTCGAGCTGTTAAAAATAGAAGCACCATGTGATTCAGCAATTCCACTTCAGAGTATACGCCCAAAAGAATTGAAAACTAAGTCTCAAAGGGATATTTGTACAACTGTGTTCTTAGCAGCATTATGCACAATAGCTAAAAGGTGGAAGCAACCCAAGTATCTATTGACAGATGAATGGATAAACAAAATGTGATATACCCATACAATGGAAATTATACAGCCTAAAAAAGGACGAAAATTCTGAAACATGCTACAACATAGATGATCTTTGAATTATGCTAAGAGAAATAAGCCAGTCTCAGAAAAGACCAGTGTTGCCTGATTCCACTTACATGAGGTACCTAGACTAGTCAAAACCTCTATAGACAGAAAGTAGAACAGCAGCTACCAGGGGCGGAGGGCAGTGTGGAATGGGGAGTTCTTGTTCAATGAGTATGGAGTTTCGGTTTCACACGATTAAGAGGTCTGGAGACGGGTGGTGGCGCTGGTTGCACAACATCATTAAGGTACTTAATACCACTTAACTGTACTCTTAAAATGGTTAAGATGGTAAATGTTATATGTGTTTTACCACAATAAAAAATTGGGGAAAAACCAACAAATTTATAATCTTTCAGTTCTAGGGGTCAGGAATCCAAAATGGGTTTTACAGGGCTTAAAACTAGCAGGGAATAGAACATTTGGGATGTCTTATTAATTATATATTGGAACAAGGGCACCTTCTAATTTACTTTTTTAAAAAACCCTGACAAAGATATGTTTAGTGATTTTAGAGAAAGAACCATCCACGTGATGATCAATGCCACACCAGTTCATTGCCTGCCCTATGCTCCCCCACTGGGGATCAAACCCGAAGCCTAGGTGTGTGCCCTGACCAGGAATCAAAATCTCAGTCTTTTGGTATATGGGACAATGCTCCAACCAACTGCACCACCCAGCCAGGGCTAATTTACTTTTTAATAAACCACCAGGGCTGCTGGGTTAAGAATAGGTTGCAGGTAGAGATGACAGCATTGCTCATGAATTTGAGCTAGAAATGTCCACATTGGTGTATGTGCTCCCTAAGAAGTCACCTGTTCCCCAGCCTCAAAGTCTGGCACGTGGAGAACCAGGCACACTCCAGGTAGGGGGAGGATGTCCTATGGAACCACGAACAGAGGCAGCTCTGAGTAGCACATTTGAGGCTGGAAGCCTCTTGGTGGACTAAAGGTAAAGCAGATATGATAAAAATGATCTCACAGTCTCGTAGTGCTCCATCCCCATGCCAGCCTGCTGAAGGAGGCTCCATTCTTTCTTTCTTTTTGTTTTTTAGATTTTATTTATTTATTTTTAGAAAGAGGGGAAGGGAGGGAGAATGAGTGGGAGAGAAACATCAATGTGTGATTGCCTCTTGTGCGCCTCTGCTGGGGACCTGGCCCACAACCCAGGCATGTGCCCTGATTGGGAATCAAACTGGCGACCATTTGGTTCCCAGGCTGGCACTCAATCTACTGAGCCACACCAGCCAGGGCTCTTTCTTTCCTTTTTTTTTTATTGTTTATGCTATTACAGTTTTCCCACTTTTTCCCCTTTCACCATCCTCCACCCAGCCTGTCTCTCATTTGCATATTTAGCCCCTCACAGTTGTCCATGTCCATGAGTCCTTCATATATGTTCTTTGACTAATTCCTTCACTCTCTTTCAATCAGCCCCCACCTCCCCCATCTCCAACTACAGGTGTGAGTCTAGTACATGATTCTATGCCTCTGATTTTATTTTGCTCATGAATTTATTTTGTTCATTAGATTCCTCTTCTAAGTGAGGTCATGTGGTATTTGTCTTTTACCAGCCAGCTTCTTTCACTTAGCATAATAGTCTCCAGTTTCATCCATGCTGTCACAAAAGGTAAGAATTCCTTCTTTCTTTCTGCTGTGTAGTATTTCATTGTGTAGATATGCTACAGTTTTTTAATCCACCCATCTATTGGGGGGCACTTGGACTGGTTCCAAATCTTGGCCATTGTAAATAGTGCTGCTGTGAACAGAGGGGTGCATAAGTTCTTGTGAATTGGTGTTTCAGGATTCTTGGGTATATTCCCAGCAGTGGAATCGGTGGGTCAAAAGGCAGCTCCATTTTTAATTTTTTGAGGAAATTATGTACTGCTTTTCACAGTGGCTGCACCAGTCTGCATTCCCATCAACAGTGCACGAGGGTTCCCTCTTCTCCACCACCTCGTCAGCACTTGTTGTTTGCTGATTTATTTACGATAGCCTTTCTGGCTGGTGTAAAGTTGTATATCATTGTGGTTTTAATTTGTATGTCTCTGAGGGCTAATGATGTTGAGCATTTTTTCATATGCCTATGGGCCCTCTGTATGTCCTCCTTGGAGAAATGCCTATTGAGGTCCTTTGTCCATTTAATTAGGTTATTTGTCTTCCTGGTGTTGAGTAGTATAAGTTCTCATATATTTTGGAGATCAAATCCTCATCTGATGTATCATTGGCAAATATGTTCTCCCATTCAGTTGGTTCCCCTTTCATTTTGGTGATGGTTTCCTTGGCCATGCAGATGCTTTTTAATTTGATATAGTCCCATTTGTTTACTTTTTCCTTTATTTCTCTTGCCCAAGGAGACATATCAGCAAAAATATTGCTACACAAGAGATCAGAAATTTTACTGCCTATGTTTTCCACTAGGATTTTTATGGTATCACAACTTATATTTAAGCCTTTTATCCATTTTGAGTTTATTCTGGTGTATGGTCTAAGATGGTGGTTTAGTTTCATTTTGTTTGCATGCACCAGTCTGGTTCTCCCAACATCATTTATTGAAGAGACTGTTTTTACTCCATTGCAAGCTCTTGCCTTCTTTGTCAAATATTAATCGACTATAGAGACATGAGTTTATATCTGGGCTCTCTATTCTGTTCCACTGATCTGTGTCTGTTTTTATGTCAGCACCAGACTGTTTTGATTACAGTGACCTTGTAGTGTAGTTTGATATCAGGTATTGTGATCCCTCTAACTGTGTTCTTCTTTCTCAAGATTGCCAAGGATATTCAGGAACCTTTTTGGTTCCATAAGCATTTTTGGAGTATTTGTTCTAGATCTGTGAAATATGCCATTGGTATCTTAATTGGTATCTTAAGGGAACTGCATTGAATCTACAGATTGCTTTGAATAGTATGGACATTTTAATGATGTTATTTCTTCCAATCCATGAATACAGTATATGCTTCCACTTATTTACATCTTTTTCAGTTTCTTTCTTCACTGTCGTATAGTTTACTGAATACAGGTCCTTTACTTCCTCAGTTAATTTATTTCTAGGTACTTTTTTGTTGTTGTGATAGTAAATTTTGTTTTCTTAGTTTCATTTTATGATAGTTCATTATTGGTGTATAAAAATGCCATTGATTTCTTTCATTTTAAAGTATATTTTATTGGCTATGCTATTACAGTTCTCCCATTTCCCCTTTATCCCTTCTGCCCTGCACCCCACCTCCCACCAGCATTCCCTGCCCCCTTTAGTTCATGTCCATGGGACATAGTTCATGTCATGTCATTCATGTAAGTTCTTTACCTTCCCCATTTCCTATACTATTCTTAACTCCCCCCTGTCTATTTTGTACATACAATTCATGCTTATTCCCTGTACTTCCCCCCATTCTCTCTCCTCCCCCTCCAAAGCCTTCACTTTTTCCTCTATGTGATCTCCATTTCTGTGATTCTGTTCCTGTTCTAGTTGTTTGCTTAGTTTGTTTTTGTTTTTTTTTAAGTTCAGTTGTTGATAGTTGTGAGTTTGTTGTCATTTTACTATTCATAGTTTTGATACCTTCTTTTTCATAGATAAGTCCCTTTCACATTTCATATAACAAGGGCCTGGTGATGATGAATTTCTTTAACTTGACCTTATCTGGGAAACACTTTATCTGTCTTTCCATTCTAAATGATAGCTTTGCTGGATAGAGTAAACCTGGATGGAGGTTCTTGCCTTTCATGACTTTGAATACTTCTGTCCAGCCCCTTCTTACCTGCAAGATTTCTTTTGAGAAATCAACTGATAGTTTTATGGGAACTCCTTTGTAGGTAACCGTCTCCTTTTCTCTTGCTGTTTTTAAATTCTCTCCTTATCTCTAATCTTGGATAACATAATTGTGATGTGCCTTGGTGTGTTCTTCTTTTGGTCCAACTTCTTTGGGACTCTGTGAGATTCCTGGACTTCCTGGAAGTCTATTTCTTTTGCCAGATTGGGGAAATTCTCCTTCATTATTTTTTCAAACAAGTTTCAATTTCTTGTTCTTCCTCTTCTTCTGGCACCCCTATAATTCAGATGTTGGAATATTTTAAGTTGTCCCAGAGGTTCCTAAGCCTCTCTTCATTTTTTGGAATTTTTGTTTCTTCATTCTGTTCTGGATGAATGTTCACTTCTACCTTCTCTTCCAAATCATTGATTTGAGTCCCAGTTTCCTTCTCTCCACTGTTGGTTCCCTGTATATTTTTCTTCATTTCACTTTGCATAGCTTTCACTTTTTCCTCTATTTTGTGACCATACTCAACCATTTCTGTGAGTATCCTGATTATTGGTGTTTTGAACTCTGCATCTGATAGGTTGGCTGTCTCTCCATTGCTTAGTTCTATTTTTGGAACTTTGATTTATTCTTTCATTTTGGCCATACATTTTTATCTCAGCACACCTGCTACATTGTAAGGTGTGGAGCCTTAGGTATTTGCCGGGGGCTGGGGCAACCTTCTGTTGCATTGTGGCATTGTATGTTGGTTAGGGGTCAGAAAGGGAACAATGCTGCTTGCTCAGCTCTCAGCCAGCTTTCAGTCACTTCCCCCACTACCCACAAGCAAATTGGGCCCCTCTGGTGCTGATTCCCAAATATGTGGGTTTATGTACATTCTAGGACCCTGCGTATCTCTCCAACAAACTTTCCTGTGAGGCTGGGAGTTTCTCCCACTGCTGCAACCCCCACAGGTATTTACAGCATTTTTGAGCCTTTCTTTTCCCACACTGGAACCCTAGGTTGCACGGTGTGTTTTGCTCCCCAGGTGTTCCTCCCAGTTTACCCACAACACAAATGTGGGATCACCCAGTCCACCAGCCACTGCCTTACCACACATCCTCTCTGCTCCAGCTACCCATCTCTACACCTCCTACCAGTCTAAATGAATGTTTCTTCTTTAACTCCTTGTTTGTCAAACTTCCATACAGTTCGATTATCTGGCCATTCTGGTTATTTTTTGTTTTTAAATTTGTTGTTGTCCTTCCTTTGGTTGTTTGAGGAGGCAAAGTGTATCTATCTACATCTGCCTGCATCTTGGCCAAAAGTCTAATTTCTGAATATTGACTTTTTATCCCATTACTTTGCTTAATTCACTTATTAGGTCAAGTAGTTTTTTGATGGAGCCTATAGGGTTTTCTATGTATACTACCATGTTATTTGCAAATAATGACAGTTTTACTTCCTCTTTTCCCATTTGGATGCCTTTTTTCTTCTTCTTTGATTGCTGTGGCTAGGTCTTCCAATACTGTCTTGAAAAAAGGTGGTGAAAGCAGATACCTCTGTCTTGTTCCTGATCTTAAGGGAAATGCTTTTAGTTGTTGCCCATTGAGTATGATGTTGGCTGTAGGTTTCTTATATATGGCCTTTATTATGTTGAGGTATCCTCCCTCTATCCCAACATTGGTGAGTGTTTTATCACAAATGGGTGCTGGATTTTATCAAATGCTTTTTCTGCACCTATTGATCATGTGATTTTTGCCTTTCACTTTGTTTATATGATGTATTATGTTTATTGACTTGTGGATATTGTACCATCCTTGTATCCTTGGAATAAATCCCACTTGATCATGGTGTATGATCTTTTAATGTATTGCTGGATCCAGTTTGCTAATATTTTGTTAAGGATTTTTGCATCTATGTTCATCAGAGATATTGGCCTGTAATTGTCTTTCTTCGTTGTGTCTTTATCTGGTTTTGGAATTAGGATAATACTGGCTTCATAGAAAGAATGTGGAGGCATATGCTTTTCTTGAGTTTTTTGGAATAGTTTAAGAAGGATAGGTAGGTGTTAGTTCTTTGAATGACTGGTAAAATTTACCTGTGAAGTCATCTGGTCCAGGGCTTTTGTGTGCCAGGAGTTTTTTTTATTACTGCTTCGATTTCACTAGTTATCAGTCTATACAGCTTTTCTCTTTCTTTCTGATTCAGTTCTGGAAGGGTGTATGTTTCTAGAAATCTATCCATTTTGCCCAAGTTGTCCAATTTCTTGGCAATAGTTGTTTATAGTAATTTCTCACAATCCTTTGTATTTTGATGGTATCTGTTGTTACTTCTCCTCTTTCATTCCTAATGCTATTTATTTGGGTTCTCTCTCTTTTTTTCTTGATGAGTCTGATTAAAGATTTGTCAATTTTGTTTATCTTTTCAAAGAACCAGCTCTTGGATACATTGATCTTCTGAATTTTTTTTTTTAGTCTCTATGTCATTTATTTCTGCTCTGATCTTGATTATTTCTTTCCTTCTACTTGCTCCAGGATTTGTTTATTGCTGTTTTTCTAGTTCTTTTAGGTGTAAGGTTATATTATTTATTTGAGATTTTTCTTTCTTCTCTAGGTAGGCCTGTAATGCTATGTACTTTCCTCTCAGGATCGCTTTTGTTGTGTCTCATAGGTTTTGGGTTGTTGTGTGTTCATTTTCATTTGTTTCCAGGTACTTTTGTATGTCTTCATCGATCTCGTTGTTAACCCATTCATTATTTAATAAACTGTTATTTAGCCTCCATGTATTTGAATGCTTTTGAGTTTTTTTCTTGAGGTTGACTTCTAGCTTCAAGCCATGGTGATCTGAGAATATGCTTGATATGACTTCAATTTTCTGGAATTTGTTAAGGCTCATTTTGTGTCCTATCATGTGATCTATCTTGGAGAATGTTCCATGTGCATTTGAGAAGAAAGTATATTCTGCTTCTTTGGGGTGAAATGTTCTATAAATATCAATTAAATCTATTTGATCTAGTGTGTCATTTAATGCCTCTATATCCTTGTTGATTTTTTTTGGAGGGGAGGTCTGTAAGATCTGTCCATTGTTGATGGTGGGGTGTTAAAATTCCCTACAATGACTGCATTGCTGTCAATCTCTTTCTTAAAAGTCTTCCATGATTTTCTTTATATCTTCAGGCATCCCTATATTGGATACATATATGTTTACTAGAATTATATCGTCTTGTTGGACTATCCCCTTAAGTATTATGTAATGACCTTTTCTGTCTCTTGTTATGGTCTTTGTTTTGAAGTCTATTTTGGCAGATAGAAGTATTGCTTCCCCAACTTTTCTTTTGCCTCCATTTGCATGGAATTTTTTTCCCATCCCTTCACTTTCAGCCTGTGTAAATCTTTTGTGCTGAGGCAGGTCTCTTGTAGACAGCATATATGCAGGTCCTGTTTTCTTATCCATTCAGCTACCCTATGTCTTTTGTTTGAAGCATTTAATCCAGTTACATTTAAGGTTATTATTGATAGGTACTTAGTCATTGCCATTTTTCCCTTTGTACCTGTTTTCTCTCTGTATTTCTTCTTTTTCTTAAAGCAGTCCCTTTAGCATCTGTTGCAATGCTAGTTTGGTGGAAGTATATTCTTTTAGATATTTTTGGCCTGGGAAGCTCTTTATTTCCCTTTCCATTTTAATGCAAGTCTTGCTGGATAGAGTAGTCTTGGTTGCAGGTCCTTGCTTTTCATTACTTGGAATATTTCATGCCAATTCCTTCTGGCCCATAGTTTTTCTGTTGAGAAGTAAGCTGACAGTCTTACCAGAACTCCACTATAGGCAACTAATTGTTTCTCTCTTGCTGCCTTTAAGATTCTCTCTTTGTCTTTAAACTTTGCCATTTTAATTGTAATGTGTCTTGGTGTAGACCTCTTTGGGTTCATCTTGATTGGGATTCTGTGCTTCCTGAACCTGTGTGACTCTCTCCCTCAGCAAATTAGGGAAGTTTTCCATCATTATTTGTTCAAACAGGCTTTCTATCCCTTGTTCCCTTTCCTCTCCTTCTGGTGTCCCTATGACATGAATATTGTTATGTTTCTTGTTGTCCCAAAGCTGTCTCAAGCTATTCTCATTCTTTTTACGTCTTTTTTCATTTTGTTGCTCTGATTGGATGTTTTTTTTTCTACCTTGTTCTCCAAATTACTGATTCAAACCTCTGCTTCATCTAGCCTGCTTTTTATTTCTTGTATTCTTCATTTCTGATAATGCATTCATTTCCAACTGGTTCTTATTCATAGCTTCTATGTTCTTTTTCATGTTGATGTAGTTCTCATTAAGTTCCTTGAGCATCCTTATAACTGTTACCTTGATATCTATGTCCAATAATTTGCTTGCTTCAATTTCACTTAGCTGTTTTTCTGAGGATGGCTTCTGTCCTTTCATTTGGAGGTTGTTTCTTTGTCTCCCCATTTTAGCTGTCTCTTTTTGTTTTTTTCTATGTATTAGATAAATCTGCCTTGACGCCCTGTATTGTGGAGTAGGCTTATATGGTAGGAGACCTGTGGGACCCAGTGGCACAGACTCCCAGATCTCCTGATCTGGATGCTCTAGAAATGCCCTTTGTGTGGGTTATGTGGGCTCTCCTGCTGTATTTGGGTCCTAAATGTTGTTGGCTTGTTTGTTGGTAAGATCTCCCCTCTGGCTGTCTGAATGAGAGGCTCAGTCACCACCACGTCTTGTATACTGTTGTACACACAAAAAGAAACCCAAACAAGAAAACCTCCTCCCCAAGAACAAGAGCAATTTCAGAAGATGGAGGCATAGGTAAACATAGCTCACCTCCTCACATAACCATAGCAAAAATTACAACTGGACTACAAAACAAATATCACCCAGAATTGTCAGAAAATCCAGCTGTATGGAAGTCCGAAAGAAGTCACATTCATGCATATGGGAAAGAGGGGCAGAGAAGTAGAGACGTGCACTGGGCACTGCCCACACCCATGTATGGTGGATAGAAATCAGAAGGGATAGCTATGGAGTGAGGGATGCCAACCCCACCCCAGACTACTCAGGCCAGGGTTCCACTGCCAGGAAGAGAGGGCCCCATAAATTCTGGCTGTAAAAACGAGTGGGGGTTGGGGTGGTGGAAGAACTGCAGGATTCTCAAGAGTCTCCTCTTAAAGAGCCCGCAGTGCACTTAGAACTTATTCAGACTCACTCCCTCTAGGGCAGCAGCTGGAAGGGCACCAGGGCAGCAGCTGGAAGGGCACCAGCAGCTGGAAGGGCACCAGCAGCTGGAAGGGCACACTCCCACCAGGGCAGCAGCTGGAAGGGCACCAGTGGTATACAGGGAAAATTGAAGTGTCTGGCATCAGGGCAAGTGCCAAGAGACAGCTTCCTCCTGGACAAAACTCCAGAGGCCAGGCAGCAGCATTGTCTCCTCTTTGAGCCCTTCCTCACACACAGCCACAGAGTGGCAACACCATATCAGAGATTTCATCAACCTTGTTCACACAGGTTGCCCCACCATGGCAATTACCTAAGGCTCTGCTTGACCCAACTTACCTTTGTGCTTTTCTACAATAGGCCACAGTACTAAGGGAGCCAGAACTTCTCTGCTTAATACACAGGGACAAACACAGGGAGGCTGCCAAAATGAGGAGACAAAGAAATATGGCCCAAATAAAAGAACAGAACAAAACTCCAGAAAAAAAGAACTAAACAAAATGGAGATAAGCAATCTACCAGATGCAGAGTTCAAAACACTGGTTATTGCAATGCTCAAGGAACTCATTGCATATTTCAACAGCATAAAAAAAGACCCAGGGAGAAATCAAGTTTTCACTAAGTGAAATAAAAAAAAAAAATTACAGGGAACCAACAGTGGAGGGGATGAAACCGATAATCAAATCAATTATTTGGAACATAAAGAAGAAAAAAACATTCAATCAGGACAGCAAGAAGAAAAAGAATCCAAAAAACAAGGATAGGCTAAGGAGCCTCTGGGACAACTTCAAATGTACCAAAATTTGAATCATAAGAGTGTCAAAAGGGGAAGAGAAAAAGCAAGAAATTGAATACTTAGTTGAAAAAACACTGAAAGAAAACTTCCAGCCCTGGCTGGCGTAGCTCAGTGGATTGAGCATGGGCTGGGAACCAAAGTGTCCCAGGTTCAATTCCCAGCCAGGGTACATGCCTGGGTTGCAGGCCATAAACCCCAGCAACCGCACATTGATGTTCCTCTCTCTCTCTCTCTCTCTCCCTCCCTCTCCCTCCCTCCCTTCCCTCTCTAAAAAAATAAATAAATAAAATCTTTAAAAAAAAAACTTCCCTAATTTGGTGAAGGAAATAGACATACAAGTCCAGAAAGCACACAGAGTCCCAAACAAGATGGAACCAAAGAGGACCACATCAAGACATATCATAATTAAAATGCCAGCAGTTAAAGATAAAGAGAGAGCCCTACTGGTGTAGCTCAGTGACTGAACACTGGTCTGTGAACTGAAAGGTTGCTGGTTCAGTCTCCAATCAGGGTGCATGCCTGGGTTGTGGGCCAGGTCCCTAGGTAGGGGGCGTGTGAGAGTCAACCAATTGATGTATCTCTCACATATTGATGTTTCTCTCCCTCAGTCTCCCTCCCTTCCCCTCTCTAAAAGTAAATAAATAAAATCTGTTAAAAAAAAGTTAGAGAGAGAATCTTAAAAGCAGCAAGAGAAAGCAGAGAGTTACCTACAAAGGAGTTCCCATAAGACTCAGATGATTTCTCAAAAGAAACTTTGCAGGCTAGAAGGGACTGTATCTCTTTTGAAGAAGTATTCAAAGTAATGAAAAGCGAGTACCTACAACCTAGATTACTCTATCCAGCAAAGCTATCATTTAAAATGGAAGGGCAGATAAACTGCTTCCCAGACAAGGTAAAGCTAAAGGAGTTCATCATCACCAAGGCATTATTACATGAAATGTTAAATGGAATCTTATAATAAAAAGATCAAAACTATGAACATTAAAACAGCAATAAGTTTACAACTATCAGAATATGAATGGAAAAAACAAAGCAAGCAGAACAGAAAGAGTCATAGATATAGAGATCATTTGGAAGGTTATCGTATCAGTTGGGAGGGGAAAGGGAAAGAATGGGGAAAAAGGTGCAGGGATTAAGAAGTATAAATTGGTAAGTACAGAATAGACAGGGGGATGTGAAGAACAGTATAGGAAATGGAGAAGCCAAAGAACTTACATGCATGACCCATGAATGTGAACTAATGGGGGAGGGGGGTTGCCAGAGGGAATATAGGTACCGAGTGGAGGAGGGCAAAGTGGGAAAATGTAACAGTATAATCAATAAAATATATGTTTTAAAAAGCAATTTCAATGACAAAAGATCAAAGAATAATGAAAATGAAGAAAAAAGTATTAGGTAGAAAGAAAAAGAATAAGAGAAAGCGAAAAGACAGCAAAGTGATTATGGGAGGAGAAAGGGGGAAAGAACTAATTGAACTGAAAGAAGAAAACAGGAAATGGGACAAATAAAGAGAAAGAATAACAAAAATAAGAAAAGGAAAAAAGGGAACAACGGGGTAATCAGTGGTACAAGTAAATAGGAGATATGGAGGAAAACATAGAGCAACAGAAGTAAAAGAAAAAGAAAAACAGACAAAAATAATAAAAAAGCTCTGAAAAAGAAAAAAATAGCAATGAAAAAGAGCAAAGTGGAATCCGTCTCAGCAGAGTTCAGTGCTTGCCTGCTGGATTCTCCCTTTGGATGCGGCTCTGACGTAGTCTGAGACTGGTGTAAGCCAGTGTCAGGTGCCAACCATGTCTAGCTTTCAGCAGCTTGTTTGAGGCTACAAGCGACCCACAGAGTGTGGTTGATTCCTCTGTGCTTTGCTGTGCCTGGGTTGGGCCAAGCTGCTCTGCCCAGCTGGTTTTTATCTGCACTGGGCCCAGGGGGTATGTCTGCAAATGCCCCAGGTTACCATAGGATTCACCTCTGCCTGTCTCTACCTGCCAGCCTATCGTCAGTTTTAGATTAGTCACAGACCCAACTGTTTCTGAGAGGACTTCTCAGAATGGGGGGGAGGGGACTTCTGAAACTCCTGTGACAGGTGCCTTTCAGACTTCAGGGAAGATGGTGGGTTTGTTCCCCTGTCCCCAGCCATGGGGAGGGGAAGTCTGGGATGTTTTCCCTGTACCCAGCAGGGTGGGGCCCCTAGTAGGCTAATGGGTGGAGTCTCCAGAGCCCAGATTTGGGGTCTTCTGGAAAGTGGAGGGTGTGTCTATGGCTCTCCTCTGAGGAGGAGGCGCCAGTCTGTTTCCCAGGGCAGCATATGGTGTGGCTGCACCCTACAGCCTGTCTGTCTCCGACTCTGCAAGTCTACATATGTTGCTGTCTCCTCAGCAGGGGTTAAAATGCAGGAAGGCAAAAAACAAATAAGAAAAGAAACAGACAAAACAGAACTAAGCAAAAAAGAAAAAAGGGAAAAAAAGATGTAGGGTGGGGTGAGCAGGATTCCAGAGGGGGCGGGGGTGGTATTCCACCCAGTAAGGTAATTGCTTTTCCTCTGGGAGGGGCTTCTCAAGAAAGATGGCTGCTGCAAAATCTATATATCTCAGCACATAAAACCCCATGGCTGCTCCCCCATGGCTCTCCCCAGTGTCTCCCACTCCAGACTCTCCTCACATGACTCCAGTCTGTGCTGCCCTCACTTTGCTTGTACCCCAGGTGAGTGATTATGAACACAAAACCTGTGCTTTGGCCCCTTTAAGAATTAAGAAAGAAGAAAAAAATAGTGCCTTTGTCTCCAGTGGATCCCGTGTCTTCTCAGCAGTGATGAACCCCGTGGCCTTTCACCACTGGGTGCTCTATGGCTGCTGATCCTGGCACTGGAGCTCTGTGCTTGGGAGCCCAGTCTGTGTTCCCTGCTTCTCTCCATTCAAGGGGAAGCTCCCACAGCTGCGCCGCCTAGGTCAGCCTCCCTCGTAAACAGTCCAGCCCCTCTGACAACCTCACCCTTCTTACAGGTCATGGTGTTCTTGCTTGCCCCCCCGCCCCCACATTGGTTAAAAGTATCTTTTTTGAGTAGTCTTTGGTTTATTTTGGGTGTCTAGTCCTCTCTTTAGTGTCATTTCCATTTTGGTTCTGGGAGGAGGTATCATGTCCTCCTACTTGGCCACCATCTTGCAACCCCTACTCCATTCAAAGAAGGCTCTGTTCTTACATTCCAGTTCTGTATGTCCTGAGCTTAAGGGAAATTATTGGGGCTTTCTGAAAGAATAATTGGGGGGAAAATGAAGAGGGAGGCAGGCTCAGAGAGACAGGCAGTATTAGTCAGGAGACCTCTGGGCGGCCCCTGCATTAGACCACACAACCCTTGGCTGTAGGATATGTGAAGTCACCACAACTCATTCTGACAGGAGACCAAATGAAGTTGTCCTCCATCCTCTGATAAATGGTAAATGTTTCAACCCTCCAGCTGCATTTGTGTTTGTTTATGGAGTCTTAGAACTGAGGATCAAAAAAGATTTAAAAAGGCATCTAGTTCCACCTTCAGCTTGATGCTTGAATCTGTCTTCAACATTCTCATCAGGTCACCAGATGGCCTCTGCTGGCACATTATCTAGTAGCAGGGACTACACTACTGATCAAAGCAGCGCATTCTATGGATGAGCAGCCCAAAGTGTCAGAGTTCTTCCTTAAGTGTGTCTCCTTTTGTGTCATTTCTACCATTCTGCCCCAGTGCCCCCATCTTGAGAATCACAGAATAAATCTACTCCTTCTCCTCCAGGAAAGGCCTTTAGATAGTTACAGCCAGTGGCCCATCCTGGAAGGGAAGTCTTTCTGGTCCCCTTGTTTCTCATCAGACAGGATTTAAAGTTCCCCTCCCCCTCCCCCTCCCATTCACATCACTGTTTGATGGACAAGCTCTAGTTTTTCCACATGCTTTTTCAAAATGTGTGTCTAGAAGTAGACCCAGAACTGCTGGAGTAGCCTGACTGGCACAGAAGGGATGGGACCATTACCCCTTATTCTTTCCAAGGCCCATACTTCCATTCCAGCAGCCTAGGCTCTCACTCACTATTTTTAGGAGCTCTACCACATCTCTAATTCATATTTTGCATCCTGTGGAGTAAAACCTTCATTTTCATGCCCACTCCTGTGTCATGAGCAGCATTGGTTTAAATGTACACAGTATTCAAATATGTCCCATTGCTCTGTATTTGTGTCTGGACAATCAAATGGTTATGTTTCAGTACTAAACACAAAAGAAGAATCTGGAGTTCTCTTCCTGAGGTTCAGGGGAACACAGACACTACCAGAGGTACAGAGAAGGGGTGGAGTAAGGCTTGAGAATGGATCTGAATAGCCAGCATTAACTGTGAAGCCTTTATTTTTCAGTAGTCTGTGGGGCTTCATGTCAAATTTACATACAAGGAAGCAGAATATTAGGGGGAAATAACTATGGTGAAAAGAGCAGAAAATTGGAGCCTAGCACACCGATTCAAATCCCAGTCCTATCACTTCCCACTTGGAACCTTAGGCAAGTTGCCTCCACTTACGGAGCATCTGTGATTGGGGAAACAATATTCCAGTGTTTTATCTTAAACAGCTGTTCTCTGGCGAAAGCGCTTTTCTAACTTGAAGTGCTGAACTGGATCTTGATTATTAAAGTGTTATACTACATCCTAATACTTGAGTGCCTTTACAGGATCCCTCTCTCGTCTCACACTCATGTCTCTCCTACCCAGCCACGGAAAGCTGCCCCAGCTGTACTCTAGGCCAAATCCAGGCCATAGCATAGGTGCCCAGGCCCCCCGCCCGTTCCTAAGCAATGGGAGGACCGGAGCTCTAATTGCACCTTTGCCTTTTAACTGAATTACCCAGGGATCTCCCCAGACATCCGTTTCCTCATCCATAAAACAGGGATAAACACAGATAAGTGTGTGTGCACCTGTGGAGGGAGAGAGAGAGCGCGTGTGCGAGCTCTGTACACCACAAGGGATAATAGGCATTAGCTATGTAGAGCGGAGATGGTGAGAACCGAAACCGAGATCGTGAAACTGGTTCCGCAACGCAACCCAGCGGTAGCACAAGCCGAGGCAGGTAAAAGCCGGTGAGGAGGTCTCCCGGCGGCCGGCGTGCGGGGAATGCTGGTCCGCGCGACTGGATTGGGCAAGAGGCCTAGGAGAGGCGGGGCTTCCGGCGGCATCAGCGGCAGTTGTCAAGGGAGACGGCCGTAAGGAGGCGGAAGGAGCGGGCAAATACTCTGTGCCCTGCAGGCACTGGAGCTATGGCGGCCGTGGCGGTGTCTGAACCCGGGTGTCGGAGCAGGTTCTCGTGTCCCGAGGTGCCATCCGCCACCTTCTTCACCGCGCTGCTCTCGTTACTTGTGTCCGGGCCCCGTCTGTTCCTGCTGCAGCCGCCCCTGCCACCCTCCGGCCTCTCGTTAGGGTCTGATTGCCTGCGCAACTGGCAAGGTGAGCAGGGCAAGGCCGGTCCCGCTGTCAACCCTTTTTCTTCGAACTCGCCAGGCTCTGGGCTTCGGCCTCCCAGCACCGCACCATCAGGTCTTACCTCCTGCTACTTCGTTCACATCATTACTCTGACCCCCTCCCCCCCAGGGCCAGCCCCGTATCCCACGTCTTTGTCTTTCCATAGCCCCATCTTCGTCATCACTGAAACCTTTCCCTATCCTAATTTGTTCCCTTTCCTGTTGCCACCGGACTGATGAAGGCCCCTCCATACATTCGCTAGCAAACAGGTTTCTTTCACCCATGCTTGCTCTCCGAGGAGAAGGATTTTTCCTTCTCCCTCTCCCTTGTTATGTAGACGGTTACGTCTACTTTAGGGCTTAACTCCCACTGAAATCTTTTTTTCTCTCGCCTTCATTAAGACTTTAGATGTTTATCTGTGGCTATCCCAATAAGCGGACTGGACACTTAAGGTTTAGAATTTCTTCTGCTTCTTTGTTTGTATTCAGTCCTGACCCAGATTACCAGTTCATGGGGAAAGGGGCACCTTAAATGTTTGGGAGAGGTGTTCGTTTTCTTTAGGGGAGAGAAATTTGCAGAGCAATTAAGTATAAAAATCTCCTAAAATTCCATTTTTTCTGGGGAGGAAAATGGGGAATTTATGACTCTTGCTGTTTTGCAAAACACGCACACATACATTAAACTCATTTAATCCTTGAGATCCCATGAGGTAGGCTTTATTATTGCCCATTATTTAGACGGGACTGAGGCTTAATAAAGAGAATCACGGAGCTATAAAGTCATACAGTTGAGACAGAACCCAGATTATTCTTTTTATTGTGTGACGTTTTGCAACTGGAGATTCTGGATTTATAATCCTCAAATCATGTAGAGTTGCTTCTAGAATCTTCATAGTTGTACTTGGAATTTTAATTTTGGAAGTACTCAACAAATAATGAATTACTCTTCAGATAAGGAAGACAGTTTAACAGAGAGGGCCTGACTGAGGATCCTAGCCTCTCTCCTTGCCCAAATCTAAAACTCCTCCACCCACCCTGGGAGGCAGAGCATGTCATAGACAGATGCAAAATGTCAGCTTAAACCGAGCTCTGCCTTTTTCTTTCATTTACAGCTTCTCTGGGTGTGGGGGTTGTGGGATGTGAGTATTAGACACATAAAAGACCTTTAAAGGCCTCAAGTATAGCCCCATTACTTCACAGTAAGGAAACTGAAGCTAAGAGGGCCCATGACGTGAGGGCTCAGCCCGCCAGTATGTGAGAGATCCAAGACTCCAAGTCTTCAGGCTCCCAAGTCCAATATTGCTGCCACTTCACCAGTCCCCCTCCTTCGGTTTACCGTTTTGGCCTCCAAGGACATAAAAAGTACATAAGAGATGACTGCTTTTAGAAAAATAAAAGTGAAATTCTCTGCTGTCTTACTGCACATAAAGTATTCTACTTATAGGACTGGGTGAGCACTTTCAAGGAAGACTTCTGAGTTTTGTATCTATATTATTAGTGATAATTTATATATTTTTTACAACTAGATTATAGTGATAATCTTTATAGGTGCAAAATAATTTATGGTCCCTTTTTTCTTCCTCTGAACAGCCACTATGGAAGGAGAGGTCAGGATTACAGCCGAGGAGACTGGCACACAGAGTGTTAAGGGACACCCACTCAATCCACCCTGAAGCTGTTACAATTAATTAACCCTCAAACTGCCTGGTGAGATAGGTCAGTATTAAAACCTAAAAAAGGGGCATAAAGCACAAATTACAAATTTGAAGACCATCCCATGCTAAAAAGTGTTCTTTTTTTCCCCACATGGAAATCGGTCACTGATAAGACTTACTCCAGGTGTGGGAAAGAGCAAGGATTTAGATATTCATACCTTTACTTTGAATCTTGGGTTCTACATTGTTGCTTCCCACTGCTTATGTTGGCTTCTGGCTGATTTTAGCTAGCTCTCAGTACTATATTATGGGGCTACTCAGGGTTGTAACCTGTCCTTCCCACCTTGGAGCAACCCACTGTCAGGCCTCTAACCCACCTTCTCTGCAGTTTACAGGCTGGTGACCTACATCTTTGTCTACGAGAATCCAGTGTCCCTGCTCTGCGGTGCTATCATCATCTGGCGCTTTGCTGGCAATTTTGAGAGAACCGTGGGCACTGTCCGCCACTGCTTCTTCACCGTGATCTTCGCCCTCATCTCCGCTATCATCTTCCTGTCGTTTGAGGCTGTGTCATCACTGTCGAAGCTGGGGGAAGTGGAGGATGCCAGAGGTTTCACCCCAGTGGCTTTTGCCATGCTGGGAGTCAGCGCTGTCCGCTCTCGGATGAGGAGGGCCCTGGTGTTTGGCATGGTGGTGCCCTCAATGCTGGTGCCATGGCTCCTGCTGTGTGCATCCTGGCTCATTCCCCAGACCTCCTTTCTCAGTAACGTCTGTGGACTTGGAGTTGGGCTAGCATGTATCCTTTCTAGAAGGGAATTGGAGAATGATGACATCCCAAAGGGTGAACCAAGATACAGGGTCTGGGTAGGGGGTCACATTGAGAGACCCATGGGCTCAGGTGTAGGTAATGTGGGTTCTGGCTTCAGCTTTGAAAACCATGTGGCCTTGGGTGGGTGGCTTCCCTTTTGTGGGTCAGAATTTCCTCATCTGGAAAATACCAACATAGTTATCCTTTCATGCCAGCTTAGTACTACCAGTTAATAAAATATTCTGATTAGATTTTTTTCCCTTGTCAACTAAGGTATAGACGTACATTTGACTAATTATGTTAAGAGTTTTCATTGGAAGAATCTCATTGTGCGGTGGAGAAATTCCATGAAGAAAATAGGAAACGTGGGTTTGTTTATTTTAATTTTTGTTTGGTTTACTCTTTTAGGAAAAAAACCCAACTTTTTGTAATGATAGGCTTTTACTATATGAGTGGTTAAAAACTTAGGGTAAACCTTATATCCCTTATATAAATATTCTGGCAATTAGTGGGAAAAAATCTAAAATACAAAGTAGATTACTTGTTTTAAACATCAAAATTGTAGTGTTGGGTTAGGTAGGTGCATTCCTAAAATCTCTTTTATTTGTGGTTCAATTAGCTAGTAGGGTAGGTAGTGTAAAAGTAAATACACATTGATAATGTAGCTGTAATTTTTAAGTTTTAATTTGATTTTTATTGACTTTAAACCTTTTTCCTAATGAAAATTTAACCCTAAATATTCCCCTGTATGCACTACTTTAGTTACCTCCCACAAATATTCATGTATTGTATTATCATCACTCAGTTAAAAGTATTTTTTAATTTTCCTTAGGATTTCTTCTTTGACCCAGGGGTTATTTATAAGTGAGTTGTTTAATTTCTAAATATTCAGTGATTTCCCAGACTTCTTGTTGTTACTGATTTATAATTTTATTTCATAACGTGGAGAACATCCTTTGTAATATTTCAGTCCTTGTAGATGAGTTCTGGGCCAGCATTCGGTGCGCCTTGGTGAATGTGCTATGTGTATGTGAAAGGAATGTGCATTCTGCAGGTGGTGGGTATATGCCAGTTAAGTCAAGGTGTTAATGTTGTCTAAGCCTTCTGTATCCCTGTAGTTCTCTCGATTACTGAGAGGACTGTTAAAATCTCAAACTAAAATTGTGGATTTGTCTAATTTTTCCTTTCAGTTCTTGTCAGTTTTTGCTTCAGGTATTTTGAAACTCTATTATTGGATGCATACACAGGATTGTTATGTCTCTTAATGAGTTCCCCCTTTATCATTATGAAATTGACCCTTTAATTTCTGTTACTCTTCTTTGTCCCAAAGTCTTTGTTGCCTGATAATAATATAATTATTCCAGTTTTCTGCTTTCTTAAAATAGGAATTTATGTGGTATATATTTTTCCATCCTTTTTAACAAAATGTGTCTTTATATTCAAAACATGTTTCTTACAGATAGCATGTAGTTGGTTCTCCAATCTTTGCCTTTTAAATGGCATGTTTAGCTCATTTACATTTAGTGTAATTATGGATACAGTTGGGGTTAAGTCTACCAGTTTGTTGTTTATTTTCTCTTTGTCCCAGATGTTCTTTTTTTCCCCTCTTCTGCCTTCAGTCACATTTTTTTAGCATTTTATCTTCACTTTTTGATTATTAATCTCTTTGTTTTATTTTTTAGTAGTTGCTTTAGAGTTTTCTTTTTTTTTTTGATGATAGGTTTCTTTTTAAGATTTTATTTGTTTATTCCTAGAGGGGAAGGGAGGGAGATAGACAGAGAGAGAGAGAAACATCAACGTGCAGCTGCTGGGGGCCATGGCCTGCAACCCAGGCATGTACCCTGGCTGGGAATCGAACCTGGGACACTTTGGTTCCCAGTCCTCGCTCAATCCACTGAGCTACGCCAGCCAGGGCTTAGAGTTTTCAATAAGCATTTTTAGTTTATCACATACTCCTTTCAGATAATACAGGGTGGGGCAAAAGTAGGTATACAGTTGTGAGTATACAAAACACAGGCTTTATACTTGTATTATTATTTACTAATTGTGTTATTTTCCATACAGTTAACTATAAGCCTACTTTTCTCCCACCCTGTATATCACTTTGTATATAATGTAAGAATATTATGGTATTATATTTGCTTTCCTTCTTTCTATCCTTTATGTCATTGTCATACATTTTATTTCTATATGTTATAAACCTCATAATACATTGCTGTTATTTTTTTCCTTTTTTTTTAGATTTTATGTATTTATTTTTAGAGAGAAGGGAAAGAAGGAAAAAGGAGAGGGAGAGAAACATTGATGTGCAAGAGACACATCGATTGGTTGCCTTTTGCATGCCCCCAATCAGAGACCTGGCCCGAAACCCAGGCATGTGCCCCGACCAAAACAGTGACCTTTGGGTACACAGGGTGGTTCTCAATCCAGTGAGCCACACTAGCCAGGGCTTATTATTATTTTTAATTTTTTTTTGTTATTGAGAGAGAGAGAGAGAAGGAGAGAGAGAGAGAGAGATCTCTCTAGCTAGGGCTTATTATTTTTAATTTTTTTTTATTGAGAAAGATCGATTTGGTGTTCCACTTATTTATGCACTCATTGGTTGCTTCTTGTAGGTGCCCTGACCAGAGATCAAACCTGCAAACTTGGCATATAGGAACAATGCTCTAACCAACTGAGTTACCTGCCCAGGGCCTATTACTTTTGTTTTAATTTTGTTACTTTTGGTTTAAACAGTTAATTATATTTTTTAAAATAAAAAAGCAATTTTTTGCCCTGGCTGGTGTGGCTCACTGGATTGAGCACCAGCCTGTGGACCAAAGGGTCACAAGTTCGATTCCCAGATCAGGGCAGATTAGAGGGGCTGAAGAAATAGAAAGGGTCAGCACTGGGGAAGGGGAAGTGTTGACACCTATCTACCCTCTCCTTTTGTTGGGTTCTGTTCCCTCTGAGGTACAGGGGATGAAAGCTCAACTCCTGTTTTCCCTTGAGCTTGAAATTCCATCAGAATTTATGGTGGAAAAGACACTAATGCCCCTGTATTACAAATGTGGAAGCCCATATTCTTCTCTGGGGAGTGTTCAGCCCTCCTCTCTTTAGCTGCCTCCAGTTTTGCTTAATATGCCAACCTCAGATGGCTTCACGTACTGCTACTCCCTCGACCTATCAGAGCGAGTAGCACTGAAGCTCGACCAGAAGTTCCCTTTCAGCCTTGTGAGGAGGATTTCGATGCTCAAGTACATCTCAGGCTCTTCAGCTGAAAGAAGGGCAGCCCAGAGTCGGAAGTAAGTTACAGAACCCTTAAATCTTACTCTTAAGGCAACTCCAGGGCCTGTAGAAGGTGTGACTGGTTCAGTATCACGGGGGGGAGAAGTATAGGATGTGGGTGGCTGGGGGCCCAGGAAATCTGTGCACAGGTGTCTTGGAGCACTCTGGATTCTGCCCAACTGCATCTGAAGTCAGGAGCGAGCAGGAATGAGAAAGGGAAGGCATTAGAAGAAACACTTGTGCATAAAGCTCCTTGAGTGACCTGTGGCGGACTAGGAGGGAGTGGCCTACCTAGTGTTATTACCAGCGCTTAGCACTGACACACACTCTGCAGGTCGCACTGGGCTCTAGCGTGACACACTGGTAAGAAGCACGCACAGTTCACACAGCTGACTCGGTGGCTTAGGAGGTAGCACAGCCCAAGACCTGAAAGGTGGGGTTTTCTTGGCCACCCTTCAGGAAAAGGTGATGTTTACTGTTTTCTAATACAGGCTCATTAACTCTCAATGAAAAGTGTTAGGCAAGCCGTCAGAGCTCTTGGAGCCTTGTTCCTTCTTTTTAGAGAGGAGGCCCAAAGAGGACAAGAGTCTTTCTGCATGTAACACAGGCAGGAGAACCAGTCTAGAGCTAGGGTCTCCCGCTTTCAGGTCTTCCTCACTCCCTTTCCACTGTGCCACACGGCCGGCCTCTCCTTCTCTGCTTTCTGTCCACGCTGAGATTTCACACTGTGAGAGGTTTTCTTTCCTTCAACAGCGCCTCTGAAAGGAATGCTAACTCACTGTGAAGGCCAGGTGTCAGTAGCCCTTTTCTGCCCCTAACCCATGTGTGCAGTAAATTTTGCCCTCCATGCCTGCCTGGAAACAGGGTTTGGGTTAAGTTGGAAGCTGCTTTTATTTCAGGAGGTGGAGATTCTCAGCCTTCACCAGCTCAAGGCCTTTTGACCATTTTTAGAAAAAAAAGGTGTTTTATAGCCCTGGCTGGTGTGGCTCAGTAGATTGAGCGCCTGTCTGCGAACCAAAGGGTTGCTGGTTTGATTCCTAGTCAGGACACATGCCTGGGTTGCATGCCAACTCCCCAGTAGGGGGCGCACAAGAGGCAACCACGCCTTGATGTTTCCCTCTCCCCCTTCTTTCCCCCTCTCTACAAATAAATATAAAATATTTTTTAAAGATGTTTTATAATTATTTTTTAATCCTCATCCAAGGACATTTTTTTATTACTTTGAGAAAGAGAGGAAGGGAGAAAGAGAGAGAGAGAGAGAAACATCTGTTGGTTGCCTCCTGTATGCACCCCAACTGGGGATCGAACCTGAAGCCTTTTGGTCTATGGGATGATGCTCCAACCAACTGAGCCGCACAGTCCAGGACCCTTTGACCCTATTTTAAAGGCACGTTTTTGGCAGGGTAGGTTTCAGGGTTCTGCAAACAACAGAAATGCAGATTCACCTACTTTGCTTCAGACAAGTAATTCCTGGGGTCTAAATATGTGGGAGACAGTTTAAATATAGAGTGAAGTGAATTGTGGCTTTTTGACTTTTAATTGTTCTCATGAAATCTTGAGAGGACTTAAGGAGTCCTCAAGTGAGAGTTCCTTCTAAACAGTTGGTGTAGTGGTCACGATCACCCAGCCTTAACACCCCCGGGTGGGTGGGTGCTCACTCTCCAAGGCAGCCCCTGATGAGGAAGTTCTTCCACACTGAATTGCAGTCACCTCTCCGTAACTGTGACTCATTGGTGCCGGGGTGATCCCGCTTTACCATGACATGCAGATCTGAGTGGGGCGACGTAACTTTTTCAGTTCCTCCCATGTTCCTCACAGTGTTTGGCCCCTCATTGGCCTGGCCTGGCCTGCCACTGGCACCCAGAACACAGTGCGGCGTCAGATGGCCTGATGGTGGCATGTGGGCAACATTGCAGCACGTGCATTTGGGCAGCTTGGCCTCCCTGGAGGCTCTTGTCGAGCTTCTGGTAGGCCCAGGTCTCTGCAGTTTAAAATATCCCAGGAGAAGTGCCGTTAAGTGTCCCATGTCTGTACTTACTCATACATTTGATTTCTACGGTCAGGCTTCTAATTCAAATGTACACAGGTTCAGTCCAGTCACCTAACAGACATCAGCGGTGTTGGCGTTCATTCTCTACATTTGGAACTCTGCACAAAAGTTCAGAGGATAAAATCCTTAGGCCGTGTCCCCATTCATGGTCCCACCCACTCGTGTCTATGGCGGGGCTTTAACCTCAGCACAGACCATTCCCCACTGCCACCACTTCAATCTCTGCCAGCCTGGACTTTCAGCTGCAAGGGTTTGTTTCTGAAATCACGGGTAGGAAACACAACAGCCCAGGCCCGGGCCCAAGCCTGGTGTTACCCCGTCAGAGCCGTCCCGCCCTCTTTCCACAGGCATGGACCCACTCTTTGTGGGCAGAATCGCTCAGCCAGCCCCTGACCACTGTGACCTAGTCCCCATCTTCACATCCGGGTTGCACACTACCGACTAGGTTACACTCAGGTGGTCTCAGCACAAGCCCGATATCCCTTCCTCCTGCTGGCTCTGTGTTCTGTTTGGTTGAGTTTAACTTTTCTCCCTGCCTGGTATGTAGAGTAAATGTCCACAGCATGTTGTAATAGTAAGCAGTGTAGTGTCTCCAACCTTTTCTCACGTGGAATGACAGCTGGGGATGCTCTGTGCCTTGGCTTTCCTAGCTGAATGACTGTTTTCTCTCTCTTTGCATTCCAGGCTGAACCCTGTGCCCGGCTCCTACCCCACACAGAGCAGCCACTCTCACCTGTCCCCGAGCCACCCTGTTGCTCACATGCAGCACGCCAGCGGCCAAAAGCTAGCCTCCTGGCCAGCTTGTGCTCCCGGTTCTGGGCACATGCCCAGCCTGCCTCCCTACCAGCCTGCCTCTGGCCTGTGTTATGTGCAGAACCATTTTGGCACAACCCCTAACTCCTCCGGAGTCTGTCTGGGTTCCACAGGGGCCTCTTTAGGGGTCCAGCCCCCTGCCTCTCTCAACTGCCCCGGAACCGTGTGTTCTGGGGTCCTGCCCACGCCAGTGACTGCAGCCTCCAAGGAGGGCTCAAGGGCCCTGATCCCCTGATGGGAAACTTCCAGGGAGGTTATCCTTACATCTCAGCCTTCCAAAGAAGGTCCTTTTGAGCTAAGGTTTCTTGACAAAAAAAATTATTTATTGAACACCTCTATGCGCCAGGCTCTGTGTTAAGTACTTTGATGTATGTCTTTATTTCATCCTCACGACAACATTGTGAAGTACGGTGTATTGTCCCCAGTTTATACCTGCACTAGCGAGGCTGTGATTACATGAAGGCACCTAGCTCTGTATGGCACAGCTGGGCTTCTTGGCTCCAGGCCCAGGGCTCCTCCCACCTGCTGTCCTGCCTCCCAAAGAACACCTGGTTGTCAGTGGCTCTCAACTAGTTCTAGCTCTGCATTTTCTTCCTGTCACTGTGTATAGTGCTCTTGATTGTATGGTGTCTGTGTGCATCTGCCCGTCTGGAGCTCCGGCCCCCCAGGTGTGCTCGGCAGTCCCCAGGCCTGGGTAGTGTTCCTCCCCTGCCGTGACTGCCCACTCCCCACCCCTTAAGACTTCTGCCCCGGAGTGGTGAGAAGGACCAGTGTAAACCGCGGCCGCATGCTGGTGGTTCTATAATGTTGATTACCTTTGTATAAAGAAACAACCTCTAACCTGCTGTTGTCTGTGGTCTCTTTGTGGTCTGGCTGTGGCAGGTAGAGCAGGGTTTGGGCAGGGGTGAGACAGGGCCTGCCTGTAAAGAGGAGAGAGAGAGTGGGCGTCAGCTCAGGCAAACGTCATCCACCCAATGGACATCTGACACGGGGAATGAGTTGCAAAGGTGCTGGGAGAGTTGAAAGGGCAAATGGGAAAGTTTGACAACAGGGAGACGGGCAAAGCTGGAAGCCACTATTGCATTTAGGGAGGAGCGGGTGTTACCAGAGCTCCAAGTGGAATCGGTGCGAGAAGGGCTGCCTGGCAAGACCTTATGCCAAAGAGTGAGAGCAGGCCCTGGCAGTGATGGCATCTGAAGCAAGAGCAGGGTCCAGGGGGAAGAGCCCTAGTTCCTCTGCTTGTCACCTAACATTAGGGTGTCCTGTGGGCCAAATTAACCAGGAGCCTTTTGGCAAGTGAGCCCAGGAAATGTAGTTTGGGGTGGGGGTGACTCCTCTGAGGCAGGACAGGACAGGACAGGAATGTGAGTCAATAGGCACTTGACCAGCCTGAGCAGAGCTCCTGGCTCCTAGCAAGCCATCAGCTGGAGCTCCTTGCAGTGGCATCCCACTGAGAAAGCATGCCAAGTTGCAGGTGTTTTCACGGTATTGAAACACATGACATTTGCTAATTCTGGGAGCCAGAAGGCCTCCCCTGGGCTGGCTCTTTGACAGGTGCCAGGTATTAGAGGTGGATAAGACACATACAGATCCACCCGGCCCAGACGAGGGCAGGCAGTGACAGGCTCCTGGGTGGCCCACACCAGACAAGAGGGTGGAGGATGAAGCCGAGAGGGCGATGCCACAGCTGGATTGTGGAGTAGGATAGCCAGCTGAGGAGTGAGGTGCCCAGACTACAGCTGGGGTTTGCCTGTAGTCACAGGTCTAGCAGGGCTGGGCCCGGGGCCTCTGTCTCCAGCTACACCTGGCACCTTTCCCATAGTGTCACTGGATGAACACAGGCTGCTGTGTCTGTTAGGCATTCTCCCTCTGCTCCAGTCTCAGGTCTGTACCCAGAAGCAGATGAGAGGGTCACCTGCTCCCAGTGTGGCCAGGTGTCATCCTTTGGGTCTGACCTTTGTGGACTGTGGTGCTATGGAAGCCGAGGGCCTTGGAGATGGTCTGGCTGGAGGGCCCTCTCAAGTCCCCAGATAGCAGACCTGTGAGGGTCCTCAGAGGTCGTTCAGTCCACCCATCTCCTCCGCTCCTGGTTTTACTAATGGGGTTCCAGGGAGGCAGGATGGGGCTGGTGGAGCAGCCAGCAGCAGCCCCTGACTGACGTGGGCCCCTACTGCAACTGCCTCTCTGAGACTGGCTCTGCTTAGTGTGGATGGAAAAGGGCCACAGACTAAACCTGACCGGCTCAGGGGAGGCCTGCGTGGTGGCCTTATCAACTCAGAGACCTAAAGTGACCACAAATGAAATGAAAACTTACTAACCAAAAGCAGTTTATGGCAAGTAGTCATGGCCTACGCTAGAATCTACCCTGACCAAAGTTAATCTTTTCCTTAATTAAGCCTGTCTATTGTCTTTTCGCATGTGTGATAACATACCTTTGGCATGTCCAAGTAATTTCTTTTTGCTGGACCCCTGAAAACACAGACACCACACCAGGGCGCCAAGGTGGAGACCACAGACCCCCTCACTGTTACTGAGTTGTTGACCATTGACTGTCCTGCACCCACCCATGTAAAAGAAGTGTCTATCATTTACTTTTTACCTAACCCCAGAAGTTTCCTTGCTTTGCTTTCTCCCATCTCCCTAATCTAGCACCAGTGGATTTCACATAACCCATTTAATGTCTTCTCTCTTTTTTTCCAATTAAGTGTATTTTATTGACTAGGTTATTACAGCTGTCCCAATTTTTCTCCCTTTGCCCTCTCTTCCCAGTAGTCCCTCTTCCATCCAGCAATCCGCCCCCCACCCACTTATTTCATGCCCATGGCTTGTACATATAAGTTCTTTGGCTTCTCATTTCCTATACTATTCTTAACATCTCCATGTCTATTTTGTTGCTTTTTAATCCCTACACCTTTTCCCACATCCTCCCCCCACCCCCTCCCCACTGATAACCCTCCAAATGATCTCCATACCTATGATTCTGTTCCTGTTCTGGTTGTTTAGTTTTCTTCTGTTTGTTTGTTTGTTTGTTTGTTTGTTTGTTTTGATTCAGTTGTTGATAGTTGTGAATTTGTTGCCTTTTTAATGTTCACAGTTTGATCTTTTTCTTAAATAAGTTCTTTTAACATTTCATGTAATAGCTTGGTAATAATGAACTCCTTTTGTTTTACCTTGTCTGGGAAGTGCTTTATCTGTCCTTCCATTCTAGATGATAGCTTTACTGGCTAGAGTAATCTAGGTTGTATGTACTTGCTTTTCATCACTTTGAATATTTCTTGCCAGTCTCATCTTGTCTGCAAAGTTTCTTTTGAGAAATCAGCTGATAAATTTATGGGAACTCCTTTGTAGTTAACTTTCTGCTTTTCTCGCTGCTTTTAATAGTTTCTCCTTATGTTTAACCTTTGGCATTTTAATTATAACGTGTCTTAGTGTGGTCCTCTTTGAGTCCAACTTGTCTGGGACTCTGTGTTTCCTGGACTTGTATGTCTTATTTCCTTCGCCAAATTAGGGAAGTTTTAATTTCATTATTTTTTCAAATAAGTTTTCAATTTCTTGCTCTTCCTCTTCTCCTTCTGGCACCCCTATGATTCAGATGTTGGCACTTTTGGAGATATCTGAGAGTCTTGTACTATCCTCACTTTTTTAAATTCTTGTTTCTTCTTTCTTTTCTGGTTGAATATTTATTTCTTCCTTATATGCCAAATCATTGATTTGAATCCTAGTTTCCATCCCTTCACTGATGTTTCCCTGTACATTTTTTTATTTTCACTTAGTGTAACCTTCATTTTTTCCTTCATGTTGTTGCCGTACTCAATGAGTTCTTTGAGCATCCTGATCACTGGTGTTTGAACTCCACATCTGATAGGTTGGCTATCTCTGTTTCGTTTAGTTATTTTCTGGCATTTTGTTCTGTTCTTTCATTTGGCCCATATTTATTTGTCTCCTCAATGTGGCAGCCTCCCTGTGTTTGTTTCTGTGTATTATGTAGAGTTGCTTTGGCTTCCTGTAAAGGGCACCTGTCAATTGTATGGGGTGGAGCCTTAGGTAATCACTAGAGTGGGGCAATCCACTTAACTGCTTAGTGGCTCTGTTGGTGGGGAGGGCTCGGAGAGGGGACTGTGCCACACTGCCTGGCTTCTGGGGTTTGCTTGGCATTCACCCCATTTCCATTCACTTTACCCCCTTCCTATATGCGACTGGCACCCTTCCAGCTGTTGCCCAGGTGTTGAATCCCAAAGTGGGTGGGTTTGCATATGTTTTAAGACTGTGTAGGCCCTTTATGTGAAGTTTCCTGAAAATATGGCAATTTCTTCTGCCACCCCAATTCCCACTGGTTTACAGCCAGAAGTTATGGGGATTTATCTTCCTCACATTGGAACCCTGGACTGTGCAGTCCGGCCTGAGGCTGGGATCCCTTGCTCCCAAGGAATCACTCCCAATTTTTATTTACCACATGTGAATATAGGATCGCCTGTGCCTGTTCTGCCGCTGCCACCACCTCTCTGGGCCACATCGCATCTCCTCACTTCTCCGCCCCATCTCTGTGTCTTCACCTCTCCTCTGCATGTGGATGGTTGTGGCTTCTTTAAATATCTGGTTGTCAGACTTCCATTCAATTTTCTGACAGTTCTGGGTGTTATTTGTTTTGCAGTTTAGTGTAATTCTTTTTTTTTTAAGATTTTATTTGTTTATTTTTAGAGAGGGGAAGGGATGGAGAAGGAGAGGCAGAGAAATATCAATGTGTGGTTGCCTCTTGAATGCCCTCTACTGGGCACTTGGCCTATAACCGAGGCATGTGCCCTGACTGGGAATAGAATCCATGACCTTTTAGATTGCAGTCCTTTGCTCAATCCACTGAGCCGCACCAGCCAGGGCTAGTTGTAATTCTTTTTGTAGTTGTGTGAGGAGGCGAAGTGTGACTACCTATGCCTCCATCGTGACCAGAAGTCTTCATCCCACCTCTTCTCTTTTGGTTGTAATGTATAAAGCAGGTGCAGAACTGCCTTTCTCAGGAGCATTTTCTCAATCTGTTGAGGTTTTGCTTCCCAGCAATTGTCTGTTTGACTCAAATAAACTCATAAAAAATTCTTACAGGTTTGGACGTTTCTTACATTGACATTAGTCTTTTTGTTCCCTTGGACTTCCATTGGTCTGGCCTCAGAAAACAGCAAGAAGCCTGGACCAAAGTCGAAAAGGGCCATTTCTCCCCCCGACCCCATATACATTTTAGAGGACCTGGAAGGGATCCAAAGTCCCTTCCCCTTTTGCCTATTAAATCATCTGCTAGTGTGTCCCATGTCCGAAAACATCGAGTATCTGCCAGTCCTCAGGCTGTGGCTAGAGACTGAAATGAAGCTACAAATCCACCCAGACTGGTGAGTGCAGAGAACCACCAACATGAAGCTGCCACTCAATATTTGTTGAATGAATCAATGAGCAGGTGGTCCCTGCCTTTGGGGATTTCAGGCTGGGGGTTGAGGGGAAGGAATGGACAAAAAGAGAATTATAAGTCAACAACACTTTTCAGGTGCTCAGAAGCCCCCCAGACCAGCCTGGAGAACTGGGGTGCAGCGGATCAGATACTGAGCACATACCCTTCCATGGAGAGAGAGTAGGCTTTGGATGGAGGGAAGCAGGACAGCACCAACCATGTCCCCTGGCTGTTGTTAGGAGAATGAAGAATATAAAGAAAAGCCATTGTTCCCTGCACTCCAAAAACCTCTCTGTTATCCCCAGGCAAGACAGGACCCACTGCTGCCAGAGAAGCTTCCAGACTTTGTCCAGTTACCTCTCTTTATCAGCAGGAGGCAGCAGAGAAGCAGAATCACACCATTGCAGCCTTTAAAAACCTAACCTGGGGCAAACTGTGAGTACGGGGGCGAGGGGGGGGGGGGAGCTGGCTCCTGTCCTGGAGGAACTTACTGATCAGATTTGTAGATAACTACAGCACAAGAGCTGTGGAAGGCAGGTAATGAGCAGTTCTGTGAGGCTTCATTCCTTCAAGCACCTGTCCTTCCCCCACCCTCCTCCCTCCCCCTCCTCCTCCTCTTTTCTTTTCCTTCCTTCCTCCCTCCCTTCCTCCCTCCCTTCCTTCCTTCCTTCCTTCCTTCCTTCCTTCCTTCCTTCCTCTTTCTTTCTTTCTTTCTTTCTTTCTTTCTTTCTTTCTTTCTTTCTTTCTCTTTTTCTCTCCTTCTTTCCTTCTTTTCTTTCTTTCTCATTTTGTGAGCAACTGCTGAGTTCCAGGCCTGTGGTAGGCTCTAGGGACATGAACTTGGAAAAGAACCAGACCTGCCTTGGATGTACTCATAGTTCATTCAGGGAGACATGCCATGTGGAGTGAGATTGAGAGGAACCCACCTGGGAGGGTCAGAGAAGAGCCTTCTGGGAGGAGAAGAGTTAACCGGGCAAGGGAGGGACCAGGGAGATAGAGGCTGACAGTGTGAGCAAAGACAGGAAGGTATGGGTCCGGTAGGTGGGGCAGAGGATTGGAGCACAGAGGCTAAGAGGGCAGACAGGAAATTGATAGTTGCAGTAGTGTAACCGAGCAAACCAGGGCTCATGCATGTGGTGCCTTGGTGCATGACCCAACAATTAGTGTTGAGGGAAACAGATTTTTATTTACAGGATTCCAACCTCTGGGTGGGAGGGGCTGGCAGCACCCCTGCTCGGAGCCCTGTTCTCCCATGAGACCCAGCACTTCCCCCGCTCCCCACCAGGCTATAAGCCCAAAACATGCCCAAATATTCCTCATGCCCTTATCTGTTCTTAAGCCACTGTGCAGTTTCCCATTCCCTCTGGAAGGCACACTTGTGGGTTTCAGCATCGCCATCCTGTCACAGCAGCTCTCCCCTTCAGCATCTGGGTACGTTGTCCTCAGCCTCCATGTAGTAGTCCAGAAAAACAGGTGCTATGTTACACTGGATCATAGTGGAGTCCAGGAATGCACACATGCCAAGAGAGTAGCTTCTCTGTACATCCTTTAGGGACGCAAAAGTCTGTAGTCTCAGCATTCCTGGTCACTGTTCAGCATTCCAGGCATCTCCCATGAATCTGTGCTTGGTTAGGCAGGTTCCCACATGTATGTGATTAAGGCTCACAACTACATATATTCATACCTATCCACACACAAAATCATGCATAAGCTGACCTGAGCACAAGTACATGTTGTACCTACATGCATGTATACATGTCACTTCACAGAGCAAAATGAGCACTTGGGTGGTGACCACCTAACCCCGCCCTCTCCTGCCACCTTGCCCAATGCAATCTAGCCTACTTCCCCAATCCCATTCCCCACCATCCTTCTGCCTTTACACAAACCCACCATGCTGCTAGTGCTGTGTGAAATAACCAGGCAGCTGGCAGGAAGCCTCTGGAAACGCTCACTTCAGGAGCAAGGGTGACCATTTGTGGCCCATGATGAACAAGGTAACAGGAAAGCCCTTGGAGCCTGAACTTCCTGTTCCAATTGCCCATCTCACTCTGCCTGGAATTGCACCATCAGAGAGCCACTGCTCTGAATAAGGCTCATCAAACTTTGAGAGGACACTGGAAAAGATCCTGAGTCCAGCCCTCACACTGCACTCAGGATTGTGAGGCCCAGAGAGGGGAGTTATTAGCTAAGGACACAGTGAATCTGTGACAGAGCCAGCACAGAACCCAGGTCTTCTGTTTTGTCTTTGCCCCACTGTTTTGGCCCTTGGGTAGAGAAGTGAGGTGGACAGCTGGGACCACAAGCAGGTAGGGGCTCTGATCTGGCCCAGCTGAGCCTGCTTGGGTATGCTAACTCAGGAGCTTAGGCACAGAGTCTGGGGCCCCAGTGCTCATGAACTACCCTGAGGCCCTCTTCCATCAGAATCTTCTACAGAGAAAGGTGGCATTGGCATGTGGGAGCACTCCAAACCCTGCCAGGATGGCTGAGAACTCTGGAAGAGAGATCAGGAGCTTGAGTAAGAGCAGGTGAGACCTCTCTCCCACCAGGTGGGGCCAGGTCCTGGAGGCAGACACACAGGACCAACCCCAGGGAGCTCCCAGGGCAGAGGAGAGCAGAGAGGAACCCACCTCCCAAGGCTGGATGGGATGGACCTCTACCCCTCCCACAATCCCATCCCCAACTTTAGTCCCCCTTGCAGGCACTAGCCCTTCTCCACTCACCCTCTTAAAGGGAGATTTCAGGGGACACTTTAAGGACAGAGGAGAAAGGCTCTCTATGAAACCCAACCCTACTCCTTACCCCAGGCAGGGACATACCCCTTGTACTATTGGCAGAGCCAGGCTTTACCCAGGAAGAAGCAGATCAGGGTGAGGAGGAAAGCCAGGGTGTGCGCACAGAGCACCTGCACACGGCAGCCGCAGCAGCAGACCCACTGCCTGGGCCGCAGCACGGAGGGAAGCTTGCAGCTTGGGGAGCAATCAGTGGCTCCTCAGAGGCCCACATTCCAGCCCCTGCCTTGTCGGTGCAGCAGCCTCCTGGCCCCAACTTTGGGCATCTCCAGGCCCTTCCAAGACACCCTCTACCCTTTTGTCAGTGTCGTGGGTTGAATTGTGTGCCCCCCCCCAAATGTTGAAGTCCTGATCCCGGTGCCTATGAATGTGACCTCACTGGGAAATAAAGTCTTTACTGAGTAATTCAGTTTCTGAATTACTGTAATTACCAGGTCATACTGGATTAGGGTGGGTCCTAACTCCAACAACTAGTGTCCTTCCAAGGCCATGTGGAGACACAGGGAGACAGGGAAGATGGCCATGTGAAGACGGAAGCAGAGGTTGAAGGAATGGGTCAACAGGTCAGAGGTGGGTCTTTACATTGCCAGGAGACACCAGGAGCTGGGAAGGAGAAAGGATTCTTTGCTCTCTGAGGATTCCTCGGAAGAAGCACAACTTGTTGATACTTTGCTTTTGACGTTCTGGCCTCCAGAACAGTGAGAGAATACATTTCTATTGTTTTAAGCCACCTACTTTCTGGTGCTTTGTTACAGCAGCCCTAGGAAACGAATACAGGCCAGTTCAGCTCCCCGAGTGGCTACATTCGGCACATGGCCCTTCTGCTTGGAACCTCTGGGAGCCCCCACGGCCAGCCACACCTGGCGCTCAAGGCCACCCCACCACTACATCCTCACTGCTGCTCTCTCACTTCCCCCCTCACCATCTCTCCACTGGCAACTTTGCTGGCTCCTTAGCATCCTGTTCTCATTCAGTGGGAGGCAAAAGGGGAAGAGAGTGGGAGAAAAATGAAATTTTGCACCTAGGTGACTGGAGTCCCTGCCGGAAATAAGAAGGCTGAAAGAGGGAGGTGGTCTACAGGCCTGGGCATGGGTGGGTGGGGGGCTGTGTCATTTAGGGCAGTTCAGTTTTGTGCAGTCAGAGGTGGTATTCTTCATCAAGAAGAATAGTGCTAGAATCCAGACTGGAGAATACATGAGGTCTGTCCAGAAAAATTCCAACCATTGTTAATATAAGAACAGTTTGTGTGACACTGATGTAACCTGGAAGCCAAGGAGAGTGGACTAGAATGCACATGCATGAATAATGATGACTTCACTGTACTAGTCACTAGGGGCAGTAGGTGCCACTGAGTGAACATGTGTACTGTGTGGCCGTTGCATTCAAAATGATTGAGCAAGCAGAGTAACAAGGCTGCATCAAATTTTGCATTAAGCTTCAACATTCCTCTGTGGAAACTATTGGGATGATTCAGAAGGCTGCAGCTATGGGCAACTGGTGATTGGTAGCTTCATCATGACAATGTGCCCACTCATACATCACATTTTGTTACAGAACAGACCTGGGGGCGGTGAATGATATACTATTACCGACTGGACCCACCCTTGTGCTCCAGGGGTCCCCCACCCCGTACTAGGTTCACCTTGCCTGCCACCAGGGAAAGACGTCTCTCATTGCCAGAGATTGGTGAAAAGGAAAGGGATTATTTATTTAAGGAGTTATACAAACTTAAGAGCAATGACTTAATGTCTTTGTTGAGGTCCCAAAGTCCTTTAGAATACCCACAAATGCACAGTCCTTCCTTCTCCCTCTGCCCAGTATGGGGTACCGTATCTCAGAAAAAGAAATAGAAATCTGTGGTTCTTCTCTGTCCAAGCTGTGTGGTCCTAAAAAGACTCCACATGGCTGCTACACCTGGGTTTAAATCCCAGCACCAATCTTCCTCTGCCACACCATTTCTAATTCCTCCCATAATTGGCCACAGCTGCCAGCATTCCCATATTTTTCCAGCTTTACTGGGCTGCCATAGTAAGTCTGGGAAGGTGTGGCCCTGTGGTGTGGAGCCAATCATCTCCAAGCTCTTACGCAGGCTCTGTGACCAGGGGAGTAGCTGCCCAGTTACATCATGGGTTGAAGTCACTCCCATCCTCCTGGCTCAAAGCATGGCCACAGCTGTTTAACATATCTATGATACCAGTTAAATGTTAAATGACCATGCTGGAGATTAGGTGCAAAACTGTTGCTATTCAAAACAACTCTTAAGGGCCCTGCTCCATGCGTCCCACCCCCAGCTCAGACTTGTGGGGGTGAGGACATCCTATATATATCTTTTTTTCTAATATTTTCTGGACACCAAGTTCTGGACCCCATTACAAATCCCTATTTGAGGCACCCCCCTTGGCTGTACCCTGTTACAATTTCATGGGGAGTTTTTTTCCAAAACATCAAATCACCCAGGTGACTCAGCCCCACTTCAGCCCAGATTAGCACCCTGCAACTTCTGGCTTTTCCCAAAACTAAAATTGCCTTTGAAGGGGAAGAGATTTCAGACTGTGATGAGATTCAGAAAAATACAACTGGGCAGCTGATGGCGACTGGGAGAACTGTGTGAGGTCCCAAGGTGCCTACTTTGAAGGAAACTGAGGTGCCATTGTCTCATGTACAAAGTTTCTGGTATCTTTGTCAATAAATGTCTCTATTTTTCACATTACATGGTTGGACACCTCTGGACAGACCTCGTACAGGAGAGGCCCCTCATGCAGGAGGAGGCTTTCTGCCGTCACACCAGTCCCACAGGCCTGAGCCTGACGCAGAGAAGGGAGAGGTCTGCCGGGGCGGTGACTTTGAAGGCCGAGGGAGGAGCTCTGATCGGAAGGAAAGAAAAGTATCCCAGGCTCCAGCAACCTTTCCCTGGCTTGAGGGCAAGTCACTTGGCTTCTCTGAGACTTAGGTAACCTATGAAGAGAAAGAATCCTGTCTGCCCCACAGAGGGAGATTTTATCTGTAAAAGAAGAGAGGGGTTAAAACCACAGCTTCTTTCTCACATTTGCACACAGCCTTCCACCTCCCCGAGCTACTGTTCCCTCACCTGCAGAGTAGAAATTATAATTCCTACCTTTAGGGAGGTTGTAAACATGTGAGTAAAGAACAGAGGCGCCTGGAGGGATGTGCACTCAATAAATGCAGCTTCCATGGTGGTAAAAGGCTTTATTAACTGTGGCAAATTGTACTAATTCACTTTGGCCTTCTCTGGGTAGCTGTCTGACTACTGCACGGCAGACTCCTTGAGGACAGGACTGTCTGGCTTGGAACTCTGTCCCGGAAGCCTGGCATTCACTTACACTCATTCACTGAACGTGTGCTATTCCAGTGCTGAGAAGCAGCAGTGAGCAAGGTGGCCAAACACTGACTTTGAAGAGCTTTAACAATATACCCTGGATGGTATGGCTCAGTGGACTGAGCACCGGACTGTGAACTAAAGGGTCGCCAGTTCCATTCCCAGTCAGGGCACATGCCTGGGCTGCGGGCCAGGTCCCTAGTGTGGTGCGCAAGAGGCAACCACACATCGATGTTTCTCTCCCTCTCTTTCTCCCTCCCTCCCCCTCTCTCTAAAAGTAAATAAAATCTTGAAAACTTTATTGAAACAACATATGTGTGCGTATGTTGTGGGAGGAGTAGAGGTGGAAAAGACAATTAGCAAACAGAGAAATAAATAAACAAGAAAAATATGAGCTAACAAGGTGCAGAGCATTAAAACAGGTCAGCTAGGCCCTGACCCCTGTGGCCCAGTTGCTTGGGCATCATTCCACAGGACGCAGTGTCACTGCTTAGGTTCCACAGGCTTGGGTTCCGGTTCGATCCAGGCCCTCAGTTGTGCGGGGCGTTCATGACAGGCACAGCTGATCCAGAGCGAACCCGCCTGTGTTTCTCCCACATCGGGGCTTCTGTCCCACAGGCCGATGAGTATGGAGGGTGGCAACCTGACATCAGGGAAGAGCTTCCTCTAGAGGCAAGTTTTCTGCTGAGACCTGGAAGAATCCAAGGAGCAGTCCCAATAGGATCAGAGTAAGAGTGTTCCAGGAGGACAAAAGAACAAGGGCAGGGGGCTGGTGGGAAGGAGTGGGGCAGGTTCAAGGAACAGAACAGAGTAGGTGGGGGGAGGGAAGCGGGATGGCACAGGGTGTTGCACACAGTAGGTACTCAACCAGTACTTATCGCCCTGGGAATCTGCATGTGGGCAGCTTGGGCTTAGGAGGCCATACCCATGCTCCAGGGTTAGTGCTCTGAGCCCATGTGACCTGTCCACCTGGCCCACAAGAAACTTAGAGTCATAGATCCTGGGAACCTGAGCCCTGGCAATGTCCGCCCTCACTCTTTTCTTCATTCATTCATTCATTTCCTCATCAAATATGAAGGGGACCCCCCCAGACCTGGAATTTATTTATTCAAAATCGTGTATTTATTCTTACATGTTTAAACTTCAATCACCTTCAAAGTACTCTCCATTTGATGCAATACAACTTTGGAGACATTTTTTGCCACTGCTCAAAACAATTTTTGAATTCGTCTATTTTGATGCCTTTCAGTGCTTCTGCCAGTTTTTGTTTCACCTCTTCCACATCAGCAGGACGTTTCTCTCTGAGGACTTTTTCTCATCTGGAGAAACGAAAAGAGTCACCAGGGGTGAGATCTGGTGAACAAGGAGGGTGAGACATGGAGGTCACGCCATTTTTGGTCAGAAACTGCTGCACACTCAGCGAGGCGGGGGCAGGTGTGCATGTACAGTGTCAGCTGGTGCACTGGTGCGGACAGGCTCCTAGAACTCTCATCTAGCGGGGGAAGCCTGTCCTGCAAGGGACCCACCCTCCAGAAGATAACTCTGGGTTTTCTTTGGGGGGGTCCCTCCTCATAGTTACTGAGTACCAGCTGCATCTTGAGTCTCATTCCAGGGCCTAGGGACACAAAAATGACCAAGACTTCGTCTTAGTGCCATTTGGTAAGGCAGACAGAACCCACATTAACAGCAGATCGGGAAGAGATATCTGTTCCCACACTGCAGGGCACAGAAGGGGGAACAAGCAGTCAGCCCTGCAGGAGCCCAGGGATGGTGTCCCACAGGAGTTGATCCCTGAACCTGGCTCGGAGGGCTGAGCTGCCCTCTCCCAAGTACAATGTTGAGAAGGGTATTCCAGGAGGAAAGAACAGCATGGCTAGACCAAGAGGTGGGGTATAGAAGGGTCCATGGGGCCAGTGCAGAGACTTGGACATGGAGAAGCAACAGGGGCCAGGAAGAGAAAGGCCCAGAGGGCTAGCCTAAGGAACTTGGACTTGATCGTACAGGTGGTAGAGACTATGAGGTTTCCCTGCTCATTTTACTGTGCAGGGGTCTGAAGGGAGTCACACAAAGTTGCCTGGTGACAGAGCACAGTCTGAAGCCAGCTCTCCCTCAGAGTGGCCCCTGTGTACCCAGGGTTCAGAGGTCTCAAGGAGGGTGGGTGTTTAGGGACAAGCGGAGCTGGCCCTTCCGTATGCCTGAAGCTTCAGTTGCAGGGTGAGCTGGCTCTCAGCAGGTCTCCAGGCCTGCCATGAGACTGGTTTGTGGCCAAGGGCCAGAGGCCAGGTGCATTCCTGTGTTTGGGAGAAAGGAACCTAAAACCCTTGAGCCTCTTATTGTTCTCCACTCCCAGGTATGCTCCCTCTTCTGTTAACTCTCAGGGCTCCAGGTACACAGAAAGGTTACCTGCCACTACAGCTGAGATACAGCAGAGTCCACATCCCCAGATGGAGGGATGGGGCCCAGGTGTCCTGCTCTCCAGATCCCGCCTGCGGCAGACTCTTTACCTTCCTGCTGTCTGAGCAAGGGGCAGGTGGAGAGAAGCAGGCCGATCTTAGCTCTGACTTGTTGAGGGCTCTGCCAGGGAAGGAAAGCCCTCTGCCATCTTGACCATGGGTGATGGGACAGCAGTGAGCCATGTGTCCCTTCCTGTCCTGTAAGAGAAGAAAGCCAGCCTGAACCACAGGTGTCAAATTCTGCTAATCTTGTTTCCCTTCTCCTTACCTGAGATGCAAGAGGGGAGGAGAGGAGGAAGTAGAACCTCTCCTGGGGCCTAGGTGAGAGGGCAGGAGTCCCAGTAACACACGCCCATCATTCTTCCTCCTGGGAGGACCACCGGAAAGGACAGAGGAGCGCTGAGTGTGTGTATGAGAGTGGCGGCCTGGGGAGCCTGCGGAAGAACCCACATCTCTGTATGTGGGTCCAACGTGGGAGCAGGTGGATAAGTTTGTAGGAACAGGTGACACAGACCAGAGACCTGCCTATTGGAAATTTCTCTAGTGGAAAAGGACTTTCTGCAGGCTGTTTGGCCTGGGGTCACTGATGGCTGTGCCCTTTGAGCCCCTCTGGTCCCGAAAGGAGAGAAGACTTGCTTGAGGCTGCACAGGTAGTGGAGGCATATCCCCCACACCAGCAGCACCCCATTCTCCCCAGAGACTTTTTTGCATGGTGACAACTGCCCTGCCCTGCCCTGGCCTGCACTGTCCTCCACCCACTGTTCTCCAGCCAATATGACTCAGTCCCTCTTGGTGTCCCACAGGTCATCTGGAATGTTTGGGCTGAACTTGTCTGTTTGGAGTCTAGCCTCGAACCCTCACGCTGCAGTGTCAGTCCCAATGGGCAGGGTGTGGGCCTGCCTCCTTGCAGGAACTGGGTTTCTCCCTTTGCAAGGACTCCAGGGCTTCCTGTTGGCTTCTGCGCCTGGGAAAGGTTCAGATTTCCTAAGAACCAAGGCCTGGCTGGGAGTCAGTTTGCAGGAAGGGCGGGTGAGATAAAGGGAGAAGGGCCTGGAGCTCAGGTTTCTGCCGGCACTGAGGATTGCAGTGGCACTACGGAACAGTTCCAGCTCTCCAGCCTTTGGGAGCCTGCTCTATCCCCCCTTCACCAGTCCTAAGGCAAAGTCCTGAGCTAGGTCAGAGCGCTGAGATCTGGCTTCATTCTCCCCAGCAGCCTGAGGCGTGGAGGAAAGATTCAGACTTCTTCGACTTGGTCCTGCCTATCCTGTCTGTCTGGCCTGTCCGGCCATATGATCTCGGGCAGGGTTCTTTCTCCAACTGTACCCCTTTCTCGGCTGGGGGCGTTCAATGGCTGTAGACAGTGGCTGGATGTCACCAGATATCTGACTTCTGACACTCAGCAGGCTATCATTACTCCATGACTGAACAGGAGTTCCGTGGGATCAGAGTCTTAATCCCTGTGCCCAGAACATTTCTGGTTCTCCCTGTCCTGGCACGTGACAGTCAGTCGATAAATATTTGTCTGGTAAATGTAATGACTCATTTAATCATTGCAACAATCCTGCAAAGTAGGAGTTGCCATCAGCACCATACTTACACAGCAACACTGAGGCACAGAGGAGCAAAGTCAATGATCAAAGGTCATGTGGTTACGTGAGGATTAAACCCAGGTGGCAACACACCAAAGCTCTGGCTCCTGCCCACTGTGGCCGGCCGCTGGGGGAGGGCAGGGTCTGTTCCACTGCAGCGCATTAGCTGGGAACACAGTGTGTGGGCCTGAGGCAGGACAGTAAGAAGCTAGGAAAATTCCTCGACAAGTGGAGTGGGGAAACTGAGACAAGATAATTAACCAAAGCCCCCAAATCTGAATGACTCACAGACAGCTGTTGCAGCAGTTTTCAACCAGAGCGCCATATGACACCGGTGTCCCTCAAGAATTTTTAAACACACAACACCTGACTATTTATTCAGGGGCCCTGACTCCTTTTCCTTTGGATTGTTAAATTAAAACAGTGACAACAGCCAATAAAACAATAGCTGTCTGGTGTGAATGAATAAAAACTTGTATCTATTTTTTTGTCAGATCAGTAAAATATATATTTTCTTAGTGTGCTGCAGGACCTTAGCGTTATTTACGTGTGCCATGAGATGAAAAAGGTTGAAACCACTGAGCTAGTGAATCGCAAGCCCTTGTCTTCCCTAACCAAGGACACTTGAGAGCAAATAGTTTATACCTCCCCTTCCTAACCACAGCATAAACAGCTCAATCGCCCCGGCCAGAGAGACAGATAACAGACACCCATTGGTGCCAGCCAAACCCAAGGACGAGTAAAGTCTGGGAAAACAAAAAGACTGATTAGAGTCAGACAAACCTAAAATCAAAGTAAAGCAGCGAAGCTGAGCAGAGAATGGTCCCAAAACTCCCCTACACACTCATTTTAATTCATCAGCATATTAAAGAATGCACCTGGAAAGTGGACAAATATTCTGCTGAAACCCTCCCCTAAGACTGTTAGGTCAGAGTCGCTCAAGAAACCAGAGGGGCGCAGCGAGCTGAGGAGCAGGGTTTATTAGCGGGGAATAAGAGGGAAAAGTGGAGCCAGCCTAGGGAGGTTGGGACTCATTTGGTTGTTCTTAGGGCAGGGTTTTTAAGTGCAAACGCCCTCAAAGGGTAACTGGTTGGGGCGTCAGAGTCTGATCGGCTAGAGCTGGTTGCTGGGTGCCATTTCTGCTGACCATTGTTCTTGATACATCTTGTCAAGCTCAAGTTAAAGCTGCATCCTGTTATGCTGGATAGGCCAACCCCAGACCCCGATCTTAGCCGGGCATCTGTCTGTCCTGGGTAGGGTCGGCAGGCAGTTTCCCAGGCTACAGTTTCCAACGGTACAGTTTCCCACCTGGTGATTTTCCATTTCTCCTAGGTCTACCTAGGTCTGTCAAAGACCTCCCCTAAGATTCCCTGCTCCGCTGCAGAAAAGAGATAAAAATCCTCAAAACAAAGGATGCCAGCCCTGTTTCTCTCTGGAGCACACTCACACCTTTCTTCCCTCTAGGCATGCATCTCCTAGGCTCTAAGGGTCCCCACTAGACTTGCAACCAGGGGAGCAGTGGGCAGCAGCTCGGCCCCAGGCTAACCCCCCTGAGCCTGTCTCCAAAGCCCCTTTTCTCTGACTCTCCAGAGAGTTGACAACAGCCCAGCATGGCTTACTCCTTTCCCACAACATGTCTAGGGAGCCAAAGCAGAGCACTGTCTAGGGCACAGATGGCAAACACAAGGCCCACAGGCCAAATCCGGCCCTCCACCTTGTCTTATCCAGCCCGGCACCTTGTTTCCACCCATCGGCAGTGCCAAGCTCTTACTTAACTGTTAAGGAGTAGTTACATGTGTACAGTCCTAAAATTACATTCGGCCAGCCCATTGAAGGCAACTGTGAGGCTGATGCAGCCCCCGGGTGAAAATGAGTTTGACGCCTCTGGTCTCTAAGCTCTCTGCTGCTGTGTCTTCTGTCCTAGGCCCTTCCTTTGTTTCACTGTCCCCACTTTAATAAACTCACTCTCACAATCACCTGGACTCATGCTGTGAAGTCTTTCCTGCATGAAGTCAAGAACCCACACACCGTAGGCTGGCCTGAGGCCCACTCCCTCCGGGCCCGGTCTCGGTCTGGTGACAGGCCCACACACAGGCTCGGCATGGCTGCTGCCCAGGCTTCCAAGCTCCTGTTAGGAGTCCCTGGCCCCTCCTGGCCTCTCTCCTCTGCAGCGAGAGCACAGCAGTGCTTTTCCCTAGAGTGGACAGTAGGCATGACCAGATGGGGACACAGACAGACAAAGAAAAAGTACCTGAGGAAAGGGCCACAGGCTCCTCAGGTAGCTGTGGGAGGCAAAGGGACAGATTCCAGCATAGGACAGGGAGAAGTGGAAAAATGAGCCAGGGTGTTGGGTGGTCAAATCTCCCCAGCAGACAAACCTTGGTGCTGAAAGTGGGTCTTCTGCTGTGAGGAGTGAGGGTGGGATGGGGCGGAGGGGGCTGGTCAGGGAGGGCTGAGCACTGGAGAGGAAGAGAGCCCTGGCAGGGAAGTCAGGAGCCTGCTTCCCTGTGTGGCCCAGGCCTCCCACGCCCAGTTCACTCAGCTGCATGAGGGAGATCACGCTGCCACACTCAGCAGGCTTCTCTGGGAACTTCACGGGCTTGCGTCACGGCAGAGCGGGGCCCGTCTGAAGATGAACAGCCTGCCTTGGGAGGTGGGGGACGCTGTCACTGAGGTGATCTGAGGAAGGGTACCATGGAGGGCTGGACCTCATGTGCTGGGGCATCCAGAAGGCCATTGACTCTCTGAGAATTCAGGCAGAATTTGGGCTGATCACAGTCTACCTGGTCCTCATTCATGTAACAGACATTTGTCCTAAATACTAGGTCTCTTTCCTATTGTCTAGGCCACTCCAGTGCCAGCCTGTCCCCTCTCTTCCCTCTCCACCCGGGCCTGAGTCTCACCCTTTGCAGGTAGCACCTCCCCAAAGGCCCTGGGGAGGTAGACAGGAGATGGGGACCACGGTGTCAACAGGCCTTAGCTTTCGGGTCTGGATCGCTGCTCCAGAGCAAGCATGGTTGCAAAATGCTGCTCTTTCTTGGTCCCTGGCCTGTCATTCAGGGCATTCCTGGTAGTTGCTGGGTCTCTGAGAATGTTCCTGCCAATGGCTGGAGCGTAGACCCCACCCTGGACCAACAGGTGCAGTGAGGATCCATGTACACCGGAAGGGTGCACACTCAAAAACAGTGTCGTAACTCGATCTGCCACCTTTACCCCAGCTGGCCGGTGTGTGTGTGGGCGTGTGTGTGCGTGAGCATGACCATCCTTCTCTTGCAAGGAGGAAGCTGGATAACCAGAAATGAGACACATCAGTTAAAATTCCATCTCTTTTTGCCTCATCGGGCCCCACCTGTTCTGGTCAGTGGTCCTTAGAGCAGAACCAGATCTGGTCTCCCCTGTCCAACCTGCCTGCACCTCATCCCCCATTTCTGTCCCCCTTCTGTCATGGTCAACTGAGTGGCTGGAACAAAAAGACACAAGCCACAGCTCTTCCCAGCTCACGCCCCATCAGCGCCCACACTCCATACACGCGCACTGCTCTCTATTCACCAGTTTGTTCACAGGTTTTTATGAAGCGTCTGTTATGCGCCATGCGCTGTGCACGGGTCACCTTACAGGCTGGCAGAGGAGAGGCAGTAACCAGATAGCCACACAAATGAATATCTGGTCACCACCTGTGGCCAGTGCCATGGAGAAGGGAACGTGGTTCGGTGTGGGTTTAAACACAGGACCTCGGCCAGGCAGAGGAGCAGGAGTTTGCAAAGGACCCTGAGCAGGAGCACAGAGAGGGGGCACCAGAGGGTGGTATGCTGAGGTGGAGAGCAAGAAAAGGGGGCAGTCAAAGGTGTTACATGCTGCTGAGAAACTGAGTAAAGTGAGAGAAAAGTGTTCTCCGCCAGGGGAAGCACAAACTCCTTAGCGTGGTCATCGAGGCTCCTCATGGTCTGCCTCACTGGTATCTCCGCCCATCCCCTGGCCACCGTGCAGTTGTTGGCACTGTCCTCCCTGTCTGGAATTCCCTTGCCCTTTCTCCTGGCAAATACCAAACAATCCCACAAGCCTCAGCTCAAAAGCCACTTCCTCCGTGAAGCCTTGCCTGACCACCATTTTCCTCGGGTTGCGCACGGGGCTTACATCCTTGGCGGTCCCATAGCATTTGGTAGGAATCTCCGTTTGAGCACATGGCAGGCACAATACCCTGGGTCTGCCCAATACCCTTCTTCTTCCCTACTGAAAGAACTCTTGATTCCTCTCTCCCTTCTTACCTTCCTTTCCCCTCTGCAATCTTTCCGGTCCCAGCAAAGTATTGGCCTTGGTCTAATCCAATCATGATAATCCTATGGTCAACTTTTCCAGCCTCCCTTGCAGTTAGAGGTGGCCATGTGACTCAGTTCTGACCAATACGAGATGAATGTAAATCTACTGCAGAAGGCAGGGTTGGAAACCCTTTGCCTGCCACTCTACTCAGTCTTGAACACAGATATGATGTCTGGAACTCTGGCAGTCACCTTGAGATCATGAGGGAAAAGCTAGGAAAATTATAGAAATGTTGCCTCTGAGCCCAAACCAGCAGCAGACATACACTGGACTTCTTGTTTTGTGTGGGAAATAAAATCTTTTTTCTTTAATTTATTTATATTTTTAGAGAGAAGGGAAGGAGAAAGAGAGGGAGAGAAACATCAATGTGTGGTTGCCTCTCACGTGTTCCCCATTTGGGACCTGGCCTGCAACCCAGGCATGTGTCTTGACTCGGAATCGAACCAGCGATCCTTTAGTTCACAGCCTGTGCTCAATCCAGTGAGCTACACCAGCCCGGTGGAAATAAAACCTTTATTTAAGCCTTTGTTAGGTTGGGTTTTCTGTTGCTGGTAGCTGAGTGTCTTCTTGCTACCCAGCACTTTACAAATCTTACAAATTTTGGCGGGGGTGGTCTGGTAGATAGCAATGTGAACAAAATTAACTCCATCTCTGTACCCCGGGTATCCTTCATGCACTGACCTTTGACCGGCGGCCTCACTGTCCTTAGCAAGCATATCAGGGCCTTTCGTGTTCTTTAGCGAGTGTCTGTGTTCCATAAACAAGTAGCCATAAATTTTTTGTTAGTAATTGCCAGGATGGCATGACAACCCAAACATCAAATTGGCGATAGTATTGATTATAAACAATCATCCATCACAAGACCCCCAGAAGCTATGGCCCCTGGCTCGTACTGCATCCTTTGTCTTGTCAATCATGAGTACCTGAATGTACTTTAGAAAAGCCCTGTAATAGGGGTCTGTCAGTGGGGAATCATCTTAGCAGAACTGCTGGGCTGTCTCTGCTCTGACCCAGTCTTCCTGCATGTATATTACCCTGTCATAAATTCTGCCATGGTTATGGAGTTGCCTGCATCATCTCTCAGTCTGAAGACACCTTCCTTTCATGGTGGCATGGTGTCTTTGCCCACAGTCAGACATTTGGCTGCCACAGTCTGCCACTCCAAGAATTACACAGCCACCAGCACTCCCGTACACCCCAGGGACCTGGCCTGTACCCTCCCCTCCTCCTTGACTCTCACGCTCTCCCTCGGCCTCTGAGGCCCAGGACTGGGCCTCTACATCACCTCTTTCACCAGCCCTGCCCGCCTCCCTCTGCCCCACCCAGGCAAGCTCCTCATCACATCTCTCCCGAATCCAATATGCACATGCTGCTCACCACTCCCCGGTGGGCCTAACTGAACCCCACCAGAGGTTCTCTGAGCAAACTACACGTCTTCATCAACTCTGACAGCTCTGCCTTTATGTCTGTCTGTAAAACTCCCAGGCATCTGCAAATGCCAACCCCAGAACCCTTCTCAGTCTGCCCAGGACAGTTAGTCTGTCCCTCCTCAGACATCCTCAGCCTCTGTTCATAAGCTTATAGCCATCTGATTACCTGCCAGTCCCTCCCTTCAGAACTGTAAGTTTTCCCAGTGAGAGCCAAGTGGTGACACATTCACGAAAGGAGGTAGGAAAGGGGGAGAGCTCTCAGGCACGTTTGGATCAGGCAAGGTGAGATGTTTAGGAAATAAGGTTGCTAAGGTGTATTTGCTCTGGCTTCCAGATGCCTCACCATCCTAGTCACCTTTCTTTTCATTCATGATTTCATTCATTCATTCAAATAGTGATTGAGTGCTTACGTGATAAATCCTACGTTGACCCTATGAAATACTATAATTATTTCTATCTTAGAGATGAAGAAACTGAGGCTCAGAGGTGTGCACTTGTCCAAGGTCCCAGAGTATGGAACTGTCATATCTGTCTGGCTCCTGAGGCAGGGATCCAACCCCCAAAGAGAGGACTGCAGGGAGGAGGGGAGTTTACGTGTCCCAAAGGGCCTCACTCCCCTGGGCCCTGCTCTTGAGTCCCCATGGGAAGCCTGGGCTTGGATGGATGGGGCTTCCATGCTATTTTATGAGATGAGGGGTGAGGGCCTTGACCAAGGCAGAGGCTGCTCTGGAACCAGCTCTAGACTTAGCCTGCTGCCTTAGGTGTCTGGCAGGAGAACTCCAGGTGGGGACATTTCTCAGATACAGATACCCTGGGCTACACCCCTAATCCCTCACACCACACCTCTCTGACCAATAAGAGTCTACCGTAGGGCTTAAGCCGAGGGAAAGCAGGACAGCCCTCGCATGGGACTTGCTCCACCTGGTCAGCCCTGCCACAGGTGTCCACTCCCAACTTCCCAGGTGGGTGCCTCCTCTGCATGGGGACAGGGTAGGATGGACAAGTAGGGGCCAGAGGCTGAGCTCTGGGAAGTGGGAATCCAGCTGCCCACCTTTCCCTGCCCATATGAGGGAAGCCTAATTTAGGCCAAGGAGGTCAGAGACCACACTGCCTGTACTGGTTAGGTCAACTGGAACTGAGACCTAAAGGCAGCTGGGGTTGCATGGCCATAGCCACGGCTCAGTGAGGAAGTGGAGTAGCTGGCGGGGGAAGAGGGAGGGAAAGGAAGGAGCTGGCACAGGTCCTGGGCCTAGTGGTGTAGTAGGAAAAGTCCTGGGTAGGGATGCTGAAGCAAGGGCTTTAGTCTCAGCCATACCATTGCTTACCAAGGTTTACTGGGTGACCTTGGGCAAGTGTTTCAACTTCTCTGGACTAAGTTTTCTCATCTGTAAAATGAAGAGGTTGCATGTGATGATCTGGAAGCTTCCCCTGTGATGAGCATCTCTGCTTGAAATTAGTGACACAGCTAGATGCTCGTGCCTCTCACTCGTCCATCTCCCACCTCACCCAGCCTCCCCCTCGCCTCATCCTGCAGCTACTTCTGAGTTCCAGCCCTGAGTCCTCAGGCCAAGGACTGGTGACTCTGGGTAATTTTCCAGAACTTTATGGGGCACAGATCTAGGCAGGCGTTTTTGTCTGAGAGAAGTGGAGTGGAGTGGAGTGGAGTGCCCAAGGCCACACAGTTAGGGAGGCAAGTGGCCAGCCGGCCTGCCAAGGGCAGCACTGCCGCACAATTCCCGTGGGCCTGGGTTTGCAGTGGGGGCCCAGCTGCAGGGCGTGGGGCTGTGTCCCTGAAGAACCTCCCCAATATTTCTAGCTCTGTAGTTCTTGAACTACCTGCAGGGTAAAAAATGCTTATGAAAGTGTTCATAGGTTCTGGCCCCTGGCTTCTGGAACAAGGTTCCCTGGCATGGTGCCTGGGGATTCCTCTGCCTAATGCCATTTGGAAGCCACTGCTCTGGAAGATGTGGAGGGAGGCTGAGTCTCTCTGCAAGCAGGCCTGCGGAGATTGGTCGGGTGCCACTTGCAGCCTGCAAGGCTCCTGGATTCTCTGGGGCGGGTGGCTCTAAGCAGCCGCCTGGAACTGGAGGCCCCAATGCCAGGAGTTAGGTTGTCCTCTGGAGACTTTAAAAGGGGCACGAGGCTGACCTCAACACCCTCTTCAAACCGAGTGTGGACAGCCACGTGCAAACTGGGCAGCCCAGGCCAGGAGGGAATTCACAGGGCTGCTTCCTTCTCATGTGAAACACTAATCCCTCTTGAAAACACAGGTTCTGAGACATGAGGCCAGAGTCACTTGAATTTCCTGAGCTACATCATCATCTTTTTTCTCTTGGCAGAGGCAACGCTGCCAAAATGATTAAAATGATCCTGTTATTGCCATGGATCTGCCTAAGAGGCCGGATCAGGTTTTCTTCCTTGTAGAACACGATACCCCAGAAGCGAAGGGTTTCTTGTAGGGCCCAGAGAGTTGCATCGGGGGTGACAAGTCTCTCTGAGCCCTAACGTGGGCAAAACTCCTCCCCCAGAAATGTGCTCACGGCTATTTGGGAAAGAATCTTGTGAAAAATAATCCTGAAAACCAGAAAGTGTGATTGGTGACAAGAGGTCATGCCGTTGTCTTTTGTGAGAGAGCCAGTCCCCCGCATGTCGCCGGCTCAGGGGGCCCTCACGGAGCTTTGCTGAGGTCTTCCGCGTGCGGAATGCCGAGCGGGGAAGGCCCTCGGGCTCTCCTCCCCTCGCGCCGGAGCATTCCGCCGGTCTCGCTCGCACCCAGAAGCCAAGCATTCATCTTTAAATGTCAGAAAACATAACAATATCTCTTTTCCCCTTCATTTAGCTTGTCTAATACTTAAACCAACTTCAGAAATTGGGCCGGTTCGCCCCCATTTTACAGATGAGACACTGAGGCCCAGAGAAGGCCGCCGTGCCCTGGGCCTCAGGCAAATTTTCATGAAGCTCAAGTTCCTTAAGCTCCAAAATCCCCATTTGCTGACAGCAATAATATATAAGAAAATTAAAACTGAAAACACTATTGAGTTTTAACTTTTCTGTCATTACAAACCATCCACCTGTGACTTTATATAACAAAATGAAACAACTTCTGGATAACTATACTTGTAATCTTATACTTTAAAAGAGGCCCCACAGAAACAAACAAAAAAGAGGCCCCCCAGGTGCATCGGCCACTGCCAGGGTCTCTCAGGGACGAAGTGGCGGGATGGAGGCTCCATGTGGACTGTCTTCCCTTGCACTTCCTGCTGTCCCTGCTGCCTGCTGCCCCAGTCTTGTTTCTGCCGTCCTCCTGGCACCAGGTTGGTGCGTTGTTCCTGCTTTGTTTGTCTGCAAAACCCGGTAGGAGAATGATCGGATACGACTGGCATATTCTTACCTGATATCACACTTCAAAAAAAAATAAGCCTGTAATCTCCGTTAAGCAGCATCAGACTAACTCGTATTGGGAAAGGTAGTAATTACACAGGGATGTATGTCAGCTCGTTCACAGGGAAACTTAAGCCAGTCAGCGATTTCACAGATGGATGGGCTGCCCAGGAAAGCAGCGAGCGCCCAGTCTCCAGATATGTGCGAGAAGAGACTGGGAGCCATTAGTTGCCATAGAGGCGATTCCAAATGTGAGGGAGGGAGTGTTCAGGCAGATGCTGTGTAAGATGGGACACTAAGAGTCTGTGGGGCAGAAGCTTGGAAAGAGACGCTGTATGTGAGTGAACACAGGAGACAGGGTCACAGGGCTGGGGTTTGGGCAGGAAGGGGCTTCAAAGCCCAGATGGCCTTGGTTGGGGGGCATAATGCCAGCTCAGTGTTACATTTAGGGCTGGTGGTTGTCCCCCAACTCCTAGCTCTTCTCTGCTCCGTTGTGAGGCTCTCATTCTGTCCCTCACGTGTCACTATGCTCACAGGCGCAGGGTGAGCTGGGAGAGCCTCATCTTGGGCCCAGGGTGGCCCCTGGCGGATAGAATGTAAGGTGGCTCCATGGGCCTGGGTGCCTCCAGGCAGGATCCAGGAAGAACACCTTCACTATCTCACATCACAGGTGTGGCAGAGGTGGAATAAATAAGGGAGGGACCTGAGAGTCTGACCCCTTTGTAAACTGTCGACTAGTCTCCGCACCAGAGCGGGACAGAGCCTCAGTTTCCTCATTTTTAAGATGGGAACTGTGGTTTGGGATTCTGTGAAGTTTTTGGTTACATCTGTGGTTCTCAAACTTCAGCTTGCATCAGCATTGCCTAGGGGGCTTTTGTTAAAGCACAAGGGTAACAACACTTCCCCATCCCCACCCCGAGTTTCTGATTCGCTAGACTTCAGAAGGGCCCTGAAATTTGGCAGTTCTAACAAATTCCAACGTGATGCTGATGCTCCTGGTTGGGGGATCCCACTTTAAGAACCACTGAACTAGTCCCAGGGCGCTTGAAGATGAGCCAGCTAGGAGACTGCCAGCCCCTCGAGGCCAGGGGCCAGCTCTAACCCACCTGCATTTCTGCTAAGTGACTGCTCAGCACAGGCACGTAAGACGCTCTCAGTATGTGCTGTCTGAACTGAACATTAATGGATATCATGTAGGCTCCTCCTCAAAGGTCCTTTCACGATAGTCCTCAGTGGGCTCTGGTTGCCATGGAAACAACCAACAGCAACCAGGCAATTTGTGGAACATAGGGGTTCTTTGCCCCCAGCCTAGTAGCTCAGAGAAGAATGTGGAGGGGGAACAGGGTGGGAGGATGTGGCTCTCAAACCCCCCTTCCCAGGACACCCCCCAGGCTCTGTAACTTGCACTGGCTCCTGCTCACAAAGCCAGGGAGGATTTAAACTGGTTCCGTAACACAAAAAGGAACAAAGAGAAGGGGGTGGGAGGATGTAGGGAGTAGGGAAGAGGAAGGAATCGAGGTCCCTGAGAACCACTGTATACTTGGCCACCTCACACACTAACCTTTTTAAATCTGTGGACCTTGTCACCAAGGGCCCACAGGACCCACACAAGGCCGAGCAGTCCTGCCTGGGTTTTGTTGCCTTAAGATTGGAAACCTGATGTGCTTTTGCCAAAGGCTGCTTGTTCTTTCATTTCAGGGATGCTTCTTTGAAATTCTTGAACTTTGGCTGTGGTTAGAGGGACCTCCAGCTGTGGGGGTAGCAGGAAGTATGGGAAGCTACTCTGGGAGAGTTATTTTTAGCACCTCAAGGAGCCAGGCTGGTCATCACCTGGGCTTCACTCTCACAGCAGCTGCACCCTGCTCTTCATCTGCATCCTTGTTTGGATCCATCCGAGCTGTACTCTAGACAGCCCCACCCCCACCCCAGTGCTGGTCAAGCTGACCCAATAAAGCAGTGGTTCTTATATTCCAGTGGGGTAAGAGTGAAGTTTTTTTAAGATATCAATTTCTGCCTTGCCTCCAGAGATTCTGATCCGGTGGCTGGGGATAGGGATGCCCTAGGAACCAAGTTTTAACAGGCCCCATGCTCATTCTGATGTAGGTCGGTACCTCAGCCTGACATAGGCAGATTGCCCTGGGAGTCATCCAGGGCCTCTGCTATCTCCTGGACTCTCATGGTCACTTCGGGAAGCCCCCAGGTTGCAGTGACTTCTTGTCCAGCGCCCCAGCTGCTCTGCCCTCTCTTTTTCTCAGCTGTTCCCTGGGAGCAATTTATCTAGTTCTACATCACCATGTACAGACAGCATGTCCATATAGCAGCACCCAGTTGGCAAGCTCACCCTATAACCAGTGGGGCCACACACATCTGGCTTAAAAGCCCAGCAGCCAGGGTCTCTGCTCTGTTTTACAAGGGCCCGGCTCATGGCCAGACACAAGGCTTGAGCTAGGAGGCTTTGGGCAGGCTGAGCCAGCTGCTCCTGGTATCAGAAGGGAACTAGGATGTCGGGGGTCTTTTGTAAAAGAGGTTTGGGCACAGAAGTATCCCATCTGAGGAGAAAGGCCACCTCTGCACCCCATCCAAGTGCCCCCCTTCCCATCTCTCCCTTAAAAGATCATACCTTTCCCATGAGTCCTTAATGGAGCGGCACCTGTGTCCTGGACAAACCTTCCATTCCGATGGAGAGAGCCCCACAAAACAAAGCAGGGCCTTGGACAGGTCACAGAGTCCTTGTCCTTCAATGACCATAGTCGTCCCCTTGCTCCCTCTCACCCCATTTGGCAGGACTTGGGGATGGAGAGACAGAGAGAGCTGACCTCTAACAGACCCGCCCTGAAGGGACCAAAGACCAATACTCTGGAGACATGATCTGAATTAGAAAATACTCTGGGCCTTGGAGGGCTGAATAGCAGTGAGGGCGCCATCACTTCCAGAGGGATCAGGGCAACTTTCCAGGGGCAGGAGAATTGGTAAGATCCAGACATACAAACGTGGAAAAGAGCAAGCCTGACGGCTCTGAGGAATGAAAAGGCATAGCACGTGTGAGAGTTCCTCCAGTTTAGTTGGCGTGTAAAGTTCGTGGGGGAAATTAGGAAGGTCAAGCTGGAGAGACAGGTTGGCGCCCGATTTTGAATGCTCTTGCTTTCCGGACTAAGGAGATCCATTCATTCCACAAGCTTTTGTTGTGAACCTGATGTGGGAACCGAAACCCAGTTAGGAATTCAGCCTGATCCTGGACAGTAGCTAATCCAGACGGGGGCAGGGGGCAGTCAGAGAACCCCGAAGGAAGTCTCTAGAGAAAGCTTGATACACCAGATCCAAGGAGAGACTGAGCATCTATTTCTTCGCAGTCATGCCGGCACTCACAGACACAGACGACAGTGTGTGGTTACCAGAGAGAATGGGTGTGGGGAGGGTGGCAGAGGGTAAAGAGGACCAAATACATGGTGATGTAAGAGCATTCACTGTGGGTGGAGGGCACGCAATGCAATGTACAGATCATGTATCACAGAAATGTATATTTTAAGAAACAAAATTAGGAAAATGAGTAAGTCATGCCGGGGGAAAAAAGAAAAGGCCCTCCAGGAAGAGGACAGCTGCGCAAGAAGAGACCTGTCATCACGGGGGTGGCAGGCTTGGCCGCGCACACCGGCACGGTGTTAGCAATGTCAGTGCTCGCTGACTTCACTTTTAGGCTCACGTGACAGACGAAGCAAAGAACGCATATTCCGAATGTGAACATTACCAAGCTCAACAGTGAAAATGTCCAGGTTCAGACGGCTGAAGTGGGGAGGCAGAGGTTGGGGCGCAAAGGGAAGGCAGGGGTGCTGATAGCTGCGTTCTGTAGCCCAGCGTGATCCTGCTGGCAGTGGATGGACTAGGAAAGGAAGGTCTCAGGCTGACTTCAGTTACAAAGACGACTAACGGAGAAAGCAAAGTAGGCATATAAATGTATTATGTTGAAAAACGCATGGGTAGGGGAGGCAGGCCCTACCTACGTATGACACATGACAACCCAATGACCCAACTCATCCACAACAGGACCCAAGAGATAACACCTAACATGTAGGACCACAGCCATCCACAAAAACAGTTCTTTACCAACATGCACATAAGGCCGGAAGGGCTAAACCAGGCGGTGAGCGCCTCTCCCTGGGCAGTGAGTATGAGGAGAATCGGCAGGGAATGGCAGGGGACCGGTGTCTGTGATCCCACACATGTACAGTTTGGTCTAAGAAAAATGAAGTGGAGAGTCACTGTTTAGGTATCAAAAGCTAGTAAAAGAGTTGGGCCTTTGACCTGTGAAAACATTATTTGGATATTTTAAAAAAGTACTTCTGTGTTTGGCTCAGAATAAGTACAGTAAGACATTCATAAGGCCCGAAAAGAAAGGTGCAAAGGGCACCCGGGGAGGCTTCCCTCCGGCCCCCCCCAGCCCCACTTCCCCTCTAGAGACAAGCAACGCCACCTTTCTCCTCTCTCCAGAGAGGTCATGCATGCCCAGCCAAATATCTATACACAGTAGGTGCATTCTTCCTCCCCTTTCTCGGCCTGCTACTTGTGGCTTTGCATTTTTCTTTTATCAATTTATCCCAGAGATGGCTCGGTGCCAGCAGTGAGCTTCCGCACTTGTCCTTTATCTAGCTGGACGGTACTCATGTTCAGACGTAGCAACAGTGAACGACAGAGCCTGTTTCCACACAGCTCCACCGACAGTGCATCGTCTAACTTCTGGATTTTGTCATTACCAGGTGAAAAATGGTATCTAAGCCAAGTTTTAATTTGCATTTCTTTTATGTTTGGGGTGGAAAAACTTTTCATGTGGTTAAGAGCCATTTGGATTTCTTTTTCTGTGAGCTGATGATGATTCATATTTTTCCCATTTATAATAATCAGGCTTTTTCTAATTCATTAGTGGGGGCTCTTTATTACGGAAGCTGATCTTTTGACCACTAATAATTGCAAATGTTTCCTCCAACTATGTCATTGACTGTCATTCTTTTGACTTTGCCTGTAGGTCTTTGTCACACATTGTTTTGATTTCTATGTAGGCAGATTTCTCAGTCAGTCTTCTCCTATGGGTTCTGGGTTTTGTGTCATAACTCAGAAAGGCCTATTATAGATTAACACAAAGTCTCCATGGTATTTTGTAGGCCTTTTCATTTTTCTTCTTGCTCTCTTTTTAAAATGATTTAAATATTTTATCTGCCAGGAATTTATACAAGGGGGGACCCCCCCAAAAAAAACCCTGAATTATTTTTTGGAGGGTGGGCTTCTTGTAGTATAGGCTTTCCCAGCTAGGTAAGTGTTCTAGGAACTCATCTGTATCAGTGTGCTAGCTGGCGTTATTGTGAGAGGCTGCATTTGGCTTCAGTGAATTTTTTTTAAGACTCTTTCAACGCATTTGCCCATTTCATGATGGGTGATTGATTTATGAGCGCACCTGCCCACACTGCGCTGACTGCGCAGCAGTTTTTGACCAAAACCAGCCTCAATGCCCCACCCTCCCTATTCACCCGATCTTGCCCTTGGTGACTCTGTTTCCCCAGATGAAAAAAGTCCTCAAAGGGAAACATTTTGCCAATGTGGAAGAGATGAAACAAAAATTGGCAGAAGCACTAAAAGACATCAATATGGACAAATTCACAAACTGTTTTGAGCAGTGGGAAAAATGTCTCAATAGGTGTATTGCATCACATGGAGAGTACTTTGAAGGTCACTGAAGTTTAAACATGTAAGAATAACAATTTTTGTAAATAAATTGTTTTTGGGTCCCCTTGACCTTGTATTAGTGTAAGGTGTGAGATGTATAACCACCTACTTTTTCCCCCAGCTGGCTAGTAAGAGTGTGTTTTGAGGAGGGAGGGTAGAGGGACAGGAAGTCTGGGCCATGAGCTCAGCAGTACTGTACAAGGCAGTTTTCCTAATAGTGGGTGTAGAAGAAACTGGAGGTATCATGCATAGTCAATAGCTGCTGAGATCATCCAGTTGCTGAAAGGTCAACCCAGGTAAGCCTGCACTAGGGCTAGGGAAGCAGAAAAGGTGAGAAGGTGGGGAGGTCCTGGAGATAGAATCCACAGACTGCAGTTACTGGTTCAATGGGAAAAAGCAAAAGAAAATACCTTTTCTTGCCTCAGGGATGCTTTTATCAGATAGAGAGCACTCAGTTATGAGTCCATGCTTCACAGAGTAAGTTGCAAGGATCCAGGGTCAAAGTGTCAAAGGGACACCAAGGGGAGATGGTCAAGCTGGTGTTGAAAAGGTATCTGAGAGTATCAGATATCTGGGTGATGGATCCCCCACTAGGACCAAAAGGGTGGATTTCTCCTAAGGACCAAATATAGGAGTTACATGTTTGGTCCCTTAGTTGGACACCATGTGCCCCACCCTGCCAGCTACTGCATTCATCAAACCTGTTGGACAGACTGGTTCCTGGATACAGGAAGCCTGAAACTGGGGCCACAGTAACAACTTGCCTCTACATAGGACTTGACTATGTTCAAAGTATTTGGTTGTTAGTTGGCTGGTCCCATTTTCAAAAAAGGAGAACCAGCTCTGAACAAAGTGAGTTTCCCACTGTTCCAAAATAAATTTGCAGCAGAGCCTGTGATACTAATAGTAGTAGTAGTAATTACTGAGCTCCTTCAGGCTCAGGAGTTATATCAGCTAATCCTCAGAACCCAATGTGGATGAAAAAGAGGTTCTATGGAAAGTAAGCTCACAAGATGATCTGATCATAAATTCCTAACTGGGCAGATCATAGTGGATAGTCAGGCCCCAGGCATATAACTTCTTAGGTAAAAGGCCAACCTTTGCCTTAAGCAAATCCTGTCCATTGTTTCTGTGCATCCACCTTAACATATTTTTGAAAAGACCCCCTTCAGATCTGCTCCTTCTAAAGCAATGACCACCCTCAAGAAAGCACATAATCTTGTTCACTAACCTATAATCCAGTGATTTTCAACCAGTGTGCCGAAAGACTTTTTTTAAAAAAAAAATTTATTTATTGACTTTTAGAGAGAGGGGAAGGAAGGGAGAAAGAGGGGGAGTGAACATCAAGGTGTGGTTGTCTCTAACACACCCTATGTGGGGTCATGGCCTGCCACCCAGGCATGTGCCCTGACTGGGAATGGAACGGGCACTTTGGCTCACAGGCCTGAGCTCAATCCACTGAGCCACAACAGCCAAGGCAAGACTTTTTAAAACATGCAATACCTGACTATTTAGTCAGGGGCACTGATGTCTTTTTTCCCTAGATTGTCAAATTCTAAAAAATGACACCAGCCAACACAATAGCCATCCAGTATAAATAAAAATTATACCTACTTTTTTTGTCAGATCAGCAAATAATACATTTTTTTGGTGTGTTGCAGAATTTTAGTCATTAGTTTACATGTGCCATAAAATGAAAAAGGTTGAAAATTGCTGCTGTATTAATCAGATCGCCTCCTTGCTTTCTCCCACCTTCATGTAATTTTCCTTACACTCCCTCCTTTGTTCTAAATACATAAAAGAAGTTGCAAACTGTCATTTCTTAGATGCATTTCTTTTTTTCCAGCCTGATTAGATCTTGCTTCCAAGATATTCTGTTTGGTTCAAATAAATTTGGTTTGGACATGCTTACATCGACACCTATACCTTATAATTTAGAAACTGCAGTAGGAGGCAGCGGTGGGTCTGACCCCGGAACAAGACAGACTCCTCCAACCGGAGGCGCCTTTTATCCCCTCCTCTGGTCCCTCCAGGCCTCACCCCTACCTGGTCACTTCCCGCCCCCAACCGAAGCAGGCCATCATTCCAATCCCAGGTCTGGCGGGAGGGGATCCGGACCATCAGCGCACACTGCAGCCTCAGGTCAGGAAACTGAGGACTGTGGGAGAGAAAAAAGCGGCCTACACATGTCAGTCGCTGCTTACAGCAGGCCAGACAGCGCGACGCACAGCCAGGGCCCTCTGGTGACCCACGAGAGGGTGGGCAGCGGGGCGGGAGATCGCAACAAAGGGGAAGGAGAGGCGGCCTGCCAAGAAGCCCCGCCCTCCGCGGAACCACGTGCCAGCTCTCAAACTCCAGTGCACAGCCCACAAGCGGTGGGGGCGTGGCCGATCCGGGCAGTACCAAGAGCATGGACTGGCAGGGGGAAAAACCTGGCCCTGGCAGCTCGCGGGGCGGCCTGTTGGGTGGGGCGGGGTCGCCGATCGCCACGCCTCCACCCCCGCGTTCGGCGCGGGCGGTGGTAGCGTCTCAGTGGTGCAGGCCTGCGTCCTGCTCAGTTTGGGGAGTTCTGCGGCGCGTCTCCAGGTGAGTGAGTGTAGCTGGTACATCGGCTTGAAAAGGTCCGGGCTGTAAGTGTCGGGGTGCGGGAGTTCTGGGACCCGATGCCTTATGGTCGCCGCGATTGCCTAGGCCCTTGGCGCTGGAGCGAGCTTGTGGGCTGGGTGGTTGAGTGTCTCACCCGACACCCGCACCTCGGTTCTACGCCGGCTGGCCCTTCCTCTAGAGCCGACCTCTTGCGATGGCTTGAGGGTCATCCATTCCACAGCTAAGGACGCCCGACGGGCCCCTCAGTTCTTGGCGTCAGAGGTCTCGGCTTTAGGGCCCCCGCGGCTCTCCCTTGAGCTGAGCCACTTTATCTCTCCAAATCTCAGTTTCCCCGTCGGTACTGTGGGCCTCGAGGTGACCAGTCTTGGGGGTAACTGAGGTAGGATGCGCTCTAGGAGTGCAAATGGGACCCGAATCCGATCTAGTAGCGTCAGGTGGGCTCAGTCCCGGGCTCAGGGAGCCAGTCAGCCCAACCTGTTGTGTGAATCGCTCTGCGTGTGGGCGAGGCCCAGATAACCGTGGGGGGTAGTGCCTCTCACAGGCAAAGGTGCCTTGGCGGCAGCTGTGACAGCATAAAGATACGGGCTCTGCCTGGCAGCCGTGAAAACCTACTTAGTTCGTGGGAGCCATTAAAGAGGTCGAGGTCGTCTGTGAGGTGGGAAGTTGATGTCGACTTTTCGCTTTTTATTTCTTTTTTTAAGGTTTTATTTATTTATTTTTTTAGAGAGGGGAAGGGAGGGAGAAAGAGAGAGAAACATCAATGTGTGGTTGCCTCTCACGTGGCCCCCACTGGGGACGTGGCCTGCAACCCAGGCATGTGCCCTGACTGGGAATCGAACCTGCGATGCTTTGGTTCGCAACCCGTGCTCAATCCACTGAGCTATGCCAGCCAGGGCTGCTTTTTATTTCTTAAGGCTAGTCACCACTGTGTAAGCTGGTGGCCAATATTGAGGAGATTAAAGTTATTTTAGTGAATGTGACTGCCTCCTCTGTAGGACCCCCCAAACACAGCCTTTCCTTTGAGCTTGGCCAAGCTAGAGAGTAGTGCTAGTGTGAAGGGAAATGGGGCTGGGGTGGCTGGTTCTGGGTCTGAATCTTGGGATCTTGGCAGAGCACTTAACTTCTTGAGTCTCTGTGTGCTCCTCAGTTGCACAGTGATATAGCCCACCCTGCTGCCCCCATAGGATTGAGGTTCTGTGGATTGAAGGAGAGGGTCTTGGAGGGTGATATTCAGAACTGTTAAATTCCTTTAAGCCGAGCATTAACTAACCCTTTGGGATCCATTGTCCCCATTGTGCAATGTTCTGGTTCCTGTTGTTTGGGGAGAAGCCATTGATTCATTAAGCACTCACACGTTCTGCCTACACAAATCTCCTTTGAGTGGTTGTGGGGTTGGCTTGATCAACGAAACAGTCCGAAAGCCTCAGTAAAGCAGAAAACCCAGAAGGGATCACTGTCTTTTCTTTGTGGCTCTCCAAGGAGTTATTTTCCTTTTGAGAGAGTGAGTTCCTGAGCTTTTCATGATTTTCATACTCCTAATACGGGAAGCTCTTTCATTGGGCATACAGCTTAATCATTGTATCAAGTGTCCAAAAAATGGGTATGCATTTCAGAGATTGGAATATTAGCTTCCAGTTGTGTTGCGGTGTTAACCAGCAGAATGGGCTTAACTCTAAAATTCTTCAGGTCTAGCACTTAAAAAAAAGGACAAGTAGGTTTGAGAAAAAACAGCCCAGGGATATATTGTACTTCAGCACCTGGATAGCTGCATGGACTGCAGCCAGCAGGAGCTGGGCAAATGAATATCCCTGGATGGTATGAATTTGTTATTAGCCACAGGAGATGGCAGTTGCCTGAGGACCCTAAAATTTTAGGACCTGCCAGTGACTGGGTTGATCCTCTTTGAAAATCAGCATCTGAATAAATCCTTGTGTACTTAGGAGATAGACTATTTGAAATCAGAACTTCTTAGCAAATCCAGAACATTTACTTGTTAAACCCATGGAACATTTTAAGTTAGTAAGAATCTAGCTCTTAAGCAACATTCCCCGCCCCCCACCCCATGGAAGCTTCTGTACAGTTGTAAGACCTTTAATGGTTCCAGAGAGCCCAGCTGCCCCTGCAGTATCTCCGCTTCCTTGTGATTTAGGAAAGAGCAGAGCACTGGATTGGGAGTCAGGGCCCCTGAGCCCCAGCGCTGGCCACTAGCACTGTGTTTCCTTTGACAAACCACCCCAGGCCCTAGGGCTTCAGTTTAGTGCCTTAGGATTTAATTTATATGTCAGATTCATTTGAAAATTAAAATCGGAAAAAAATGGAGAAATGACTTTTTATAGAAATGTAAATTTTTTCTGTCTACAAAAATATTGAATGCTTATTATTTTAAAAACTGTTAGAGATAATGCACTGTAGGTAGTGAACATTTCTCAGAGCTTTTCACTGAGACAAAAAAATCACTGTGCTATAGTATGTACTCTCCAGATATTTTTTCACATATAAAAATATTTATTATCTAAAGTTTTAAAATTTGAAACAACAGAATTTTTTTTATTATTTTAATTTTAAACATAAAGTGTAGATGAAACTAGCCACACTATTGTGAGGCTTGCTTTTCATTACTTAACATATAATCTTTCTATGTCACTATGTAGAGGTCTACCTCATTCTTTTTTTTTACGATTTTATTTATTTGTTTTTAGAGAGAAGGGAAGGGAAGGATAAAGATCAGGGGAGAGCCCTGGCTGGTGTGGCTCAGTGGATTGGGTACCGGCCTGAGAAGCAAAGGGTCACAGGTTCGATTCCCAGTCAGGGCACATGCCTGGGTTGCAGGCCAGGTCCCCCATTGGGGATGTGCAAGAGGCAACCACACATTGATGTTTCTCTACCTCTCTTTCTCCTTCCCTTCCCCTCTCTCTAAAAACAAATGAATAATATAAACCTGGCCTGCAACCCAGGTTGTGGCCTGACTGGGAATTGAACCAGCGACCCTTTGGTTCACAGGCCCACGCTCAATCCACTGAGCTACACCAGCCAGGGCAAAACTTCATTCTTTTAAAAATGACAGAATATTTCAGTAACCAATATTACCGAAAAAAATTTACGGGGTTGTAGCTTTTTGCTGTTATTAAATCTGCATGAGCAGTCTTGTTCTTTATCTCCTGCAGTTGGTCAAGTATTTTTGCATAATGTGTTCTTAGTAGTGGAGGAGCTGGAACAATGTTTGTCAGCTTTTAAGTGTACTTATTTAACAAATGTTGACTGCATACCAGGCAACATTTTAGGTGTCAGGCTATAGCAGTGACCAAACAAACATCCCCTAGATCTGAACGTCTAATGGGGGGAGCCAAATAACACACACAGTTTGTCAAATGGTGATAAATAATTTGGGGTTTAAGTTTTTATTATATATGAGATTCATTTAAAAATTAAAAGTATAAGAAAATGAAATGGAGAAGTGACTTTGGATAAAAATATATTTTTTTCTGTTTACAAAAAACTTTAAGTGCTCATTATTAAAAAAAATGACTGTTAGAAAAATATGCAATATAGACAGTGAATGTCCTCCATAGCCTTACCCTGAAATGTTTTTTTCTGTGGTGAAAAATAATACAGAAGAGAAAGAAGAGTGTGTTTGTAGAAATGGTGTGACTTTAAATGTCAGGATACATTGCCAAACTCCCCTCCAAAAAGAATACCTTGTCATCATTTTTTAATTTATAATTTTTTCTTATGCTTTTTTTATTGTTTTAATCATTGTTCAAGTACAGTTTTCTCCCTTTTACTCCCATTCCAGCTAATTTATAATTCTAAGGCCAGTTGCAAAGACTGATAATGGCTGAGATGCTTTTATTCCAGAGAAATTTATGCCAGACTCTGCACTGAGTTTGTATTATGTATGCATATCTGTGTGCACACAAACACAGGTACACAGATGCGTTTTTATTTCAAGTGCTTCTGGTGACCCCAAAAGCTGGTGTTTTCTTGCCCACGTCATAGCTGGGGAGGGAGCTCAGTGATGAAATCGCTTGGTCAAGGCTGTGAGGGTGAAGCCGAGGCCTTACCCAGGGCCATCTTCATCCAGAGTCCTCACTCTTTTTGCACTGTATCTCCCTTTCTGACTGCAGAGGATTGCTTTTTTATTTGCTTTGGTGGAAAGGAAATCTTTTAATACATACAAGTACTTAATGATATGATTGTTCCTCCTCACTTGCAATACCGCAAAGCGCAAATGAGCATGTCTTTCTTATATGTTTCACTGTATGTTTCATTATAGGGTAGGAACAGAAGTGAAATAAATGTCTGATAGATAGATGATGCCAGTTCTTTATTATTATTTTCATTATACAGGCTACAGAACAAAACTTGTTTTCCTATATGGCTCTGTTATCTGGCATTGGATAGAAACTTAGACTCACTGGGTGGGTAGGGAGCAGCTCCTGGGTCAAAGGCAATTTAGTGTCTTCTACTAAAGTGGCCCATGCCCCACCTTATGTTCTTTACCCATGAAGTGGGGGAGTGAAGGCCTGATTCAGCTTCTTCCTGGAATAGCCTAAGAGGTGTTTCTGTGTGTTTCTGCAGTAATGCTCACTTGGAAGTGTTTCCATTCCTCTGGAATGACATTTAAATAATACATATCTGGCCTTGGCTGGTATGGCTTAGTTGGTTGGAGCGTCATCCCCTAACCAAAAGGCTATGGGTTCAATTCCTGGTCAAGGCACATATCTAGGTTGTGGGTTCATTCCCTGGACCCAGCATGTAGGGGAGGCAGCCAGTCCATGTTCCTCTCTTGCATCAGTGTTCTTCTCTCTCCCTCCCTCTCTCCTTTCCTCTCTCTCTAAAAGCAATTAAAAAAAATGTCCCCAGGAGAGAATAAAAAGGTTTTTTAATAAAATGAAAATAAAAAACATAATTGGCCTTCAGGGTCTGTAAGCTTCTATGTTTAGGGCCTGGTTCTGGCACTTGAGAACACTGCCAGGGAGGGGAACAAACATAAAATTAAACAATTTTATGGCAGAGTGTGTTGAGTTCATTCTCGAGATAATGCATATGAGGAGCTTATCTTGGTGCTGAGCACTCAGGACGACCTGCCTTTTTGTGTGTGGAAGGGAGTCTTGTGAGGCTCCACAGAAGAGGTGACATTTGACTTGGGCCTTGGAGGGTAGGCAGGGAGCCCAGCAGGGCACACCCACTCTGGGGGCGTAGGATGTAGGTTGCAGGAGGCTTGGAGTGAAGAGGGATTATCTGAAGGTGTCTGTGAACCATGCCAAGTGATGGGAAGGTTTTTAGGTCAGTGATATGATTAGCACAGAAGTGCTTTCTTGTATTGGGCGTTTTCAGACTTTCTTCTTGCCCAGTGTCTTTCTCCCTTGGTGAATCCATCATTTGGGAACCTTACTCTGCCTGAATCTGTATCACACCATTTTAGAGCTCCTCATTCCAAAAGTTTGTTTCCTTCCTCAAACCCCTCCCCAAGTGAGATGTTTACATTAATTGTATGCTTGTTGTTGTTGTTGTTATTGTTGTCATTGTCGTGTGTGTGTGTGTATGTGTGTGTGTGTGTGAAGGTGGCAGAGGCATCCCACGGGCCAACCATGGCTCTGAAGGCTGGTGGCTCCTGTTGGTTGGGTCCTTTGGAGCCAAGTTCATTAGCCTCCGTTAGGCCTGATGCAGGTTGGTGTGGCGACTTGCTTAACCCTTGGGTATGTTTTGAACAAAGTCCCAGCAGGATCTAGTCCTTCTTGCTTGTGGAGAAAACGGCTGATGTGGGAAGCTTATTTATTTTACTTTTAAAGAGGTGACTGCATTGAGGGGAAATATAAGAATTATCCTTTAATTGGAGTGCTGGAGGGTAAGGCATTGTAATATCCTTTGGACAGTGTCTTTACAGCTGAGAGAGTACAGGTGCTTCCCGAAATTAATGAGTTTCAAACCTAAACTAGGATGCAATGGTGGGTGAAACTGGTGCGATCAGCTGTGGACTGTTTCTCAGATAATTGGATTCTTTAGGAGACATCCTGTGTTGGGAAAATAGAATGGAAATAGATGGCTTTTGTCTCCCTGGTTGTGATAACGGAGGAAGATGGACTCTGTGGGGTGTGCCCTCCCTGTGATGTGGCACTTACATAATTTACTTCCAGGTGAAATCATTATGAATTAGGTTTAGTCATTTTTTAATCTCCCCTATCTTTGTCTTCAGTGCATTTACCTGTGGTCCTGCCCTTCCCACCGGGTTTGCTGGGCCCAGCCTTCCACACCCCCGCTCCCTTCGGTCCTTATGTAAGAGTGCCGTGGTCTTGCAGTACTTTGATCCTCGAAGGCATACATCGTCATTATGTTGGGCAGGCTGGGTCTGTACAAAGGTTTGAGGGTTGGGCAGGGACACAAGAACTTGTGCTCACCTCCCCTGAACCAGGTGTGTTGATTCTGCATGTGTTGGTCACTTGGGTTCAGTTTTCAACACTGCAAACAGAGATGGTGGTTCCTGAACACACAGGAGAATGTATTGGCCAATTGTGTCCAGGACTTTCAGGGGTGGAGTTTAGGTTGGGACACATTCCACGCAATGCATTAGTGATTTGTGGTCTTGTGAGTAAGAGTATTTGTTGGTTTCAGCTAAGGGTTCAGAACCTTTTGAGTGTTTAAGAAATGACACAGTGTTATAGGGACATGTTGGATGCAGTGCCTTATGTAACATACTTTGCAAACTCTCAAAGGTCATTTAGTATGTCAACAGATACAAAAAAGGCCATGGCCTACCTGCAAATGCCACCAGCAAGACTCTATCCCAGTTAGTGACCTCACCGTCTTCTTGGTCTCTTAACACTCTTAAGGACAAATGACATCTGTCCCTTTTTCCTGCATTCCTCCTGGATTTCCACCACCATGCTGTCCTGTCTGTTTTTAGTCTTTGAATGTCTTTCCACTGCCCTGGTGTTATTGTAGCCCCTTGTCATTTCCTGTCTGCTCTAGCCCCCTGATTGGCTCCCTGAGTCCATAATTTCTCCTCCCTTCTCTGCCCCACCTCCTTTCCAGACCTACCCATGGCACCATTGCTAGATTGATCCCACGGCTCTGTTTTGATTACCCTCCTTTGCTAAAGAATTTACTATCGTTCTCACTGTCATTTTTTTAAAATTTGTGGTAGTTCTTAAACAGAAGAAACCTCATCTTTTAAAATATTTTATCTATTTATTTATTTTTAGAGAACAAAAGGGAAACATCAGTGTGCGAGAGAAATTGGTTGCCCTTTGCGTGACCTGGCCCACAACCCAGGCATGTGCCCTGACTGGGAATCAAACCAGCCACCTTTTGGTTCACAGGCTGGCTCTCAATCCACTGAGCCACACTAGCGAGGGCTCACTGTCGTATTGTTTCATATTTTTCTTCCCTTCCATCTACTTCCATAATGGAAGTGTCTTACAACACAAGGAGTCTAAATCTCCCTCTCCCTACTGACAATATGCTTGGAGTAGAATGTGAATTCACTGAGTACAGGGAACTTCCCCATCATTCCCATGAGTGTGAGCCAGTGCGTGCGGCAGTACCAGGTACAAAGGTAGGTGTTCTAGAAATACCAGCTGGGAGAATGGAGGAATAAGTGGATGAGTGAGCGATTACGGCTTCTCTCTCCCAAGTGTCCGGCTAAGCTTTCTCCTCTGTAGTGACTGTCAGCATTGGGTCTGATCTGTGTTTTTCAAGATTATTCTACGGTGCCATATGAACTTTTTATAGGATTTTAATTTTCCATCTAGGTATGAGGTTTTAAACATTTCAAGTTCCTCCCGCAATGGACAGTTTATTGAATAATTAATTCAACAATTATTAAGAAGAGAAAGAACTTGGATCCCCTCTCCTCATAGTAGTCTAAGTCTTTCTGGATATTTCTAGGTCAGTTATCTGGATACCAAAAACATGAATAAATGTGTTTATTTTAAAGATTCTAGTGAAATGCATGAAAGGAATCTAGTGTAACCCCTGAGTGTGTGCTGGGTGCCAGGCCCTGTGCTGGGTGTTTTCTGTCTCATGACGATCATAACTGTGAGGATGGTCAGTGAGGGGGCTGAAGCTGTGATAAGTAATGGGATAAATAAAGGGCCGCATGGTTTGTAGGTGGCATATTTGGGGTTTGAACCAAGTTCTGTCTATCTACAAGGCCCATGTTCTTTCTTGGCTCAGCTGGGTCTTAATTTTATTGAATTGGAAGGCCCACACTCTTCTCAGCAAAACTGAAACCATGGAAAGAACTAGTAACTGAGAGGAGGACCCAGGGAGGCAAGTAATTGTACCAAAACAACAGTCAAGGGAAGCTTTTGTGATTGAGCACAAAGCTTAGCTCGGAGCTTCCTAGAAGGCAAGGCAAAGAAGGATGGGATTGCTCAGCAAACTGCAAGAAAAGGAAGCAGATCCGTTTCTCACAGGAAGCACTTTTCCCTGGGTCTTTGCAGAAGGGTCATTGAATAAGGTGGTGGCTGCAGCCTCTGCACTCAGCAGGTGCTTGGAGAGCACCTCATGTGCACCGGGTCCTCTTTGAGACGCTGGGACTGCAGGTGTGTGTGAACAAGACCACACAGGATGATGATGGTGTAGAGAGGGTGGAGGGAGTGTTCCAAAGAACATAAGAGCGTGACCCCCCAGCCTGCCAGCCCTCTCTGGGACCCACTTGGGTAAGGGCAGAGAGCTTCAGGCTCTAGTATAATAACAGTAAGGGCAGGGCTTTCGGCGGTGGGAGCAAGTCATGTATTTTATCAGGCGGGGGTAAAGCAGAAGAATCTGGGAGAGTGAGCAGGGAGAGACCCTTTGCCAGAGGTAGGAGGCAGAGAGTCCGTAGAGGAAGTCCTGAGGTTTTCAAGCACATCTCATGAGGCATGTTCTGCCTTTTTGCGGTGAAAATTGAAAAGCCTGGCTTGACTTCTTGTCCCTTAATGGGTGGCTTTAAGCAGAGCCAAGAGTTCTCAGAAGGAAGCGTCAGTCCTGTTCAAATGCTCATGGCCTCGGGGCCCGTATGCTGTTCGTCACATGTGGAGTGATGGCTCTGGTTTGGGAGATTCTGTTGCTTCGATCACTGATGAATGTGTGTATTGACACCATGCTACGCCAGGCCTCGGGAACACTTGGGGAACAGAAATACAGGGAAGCTCCAGCCAGTCCCGAGTGCCTGCTGTGTCTTAGAGACAGGGGCTATTTAATATTGAGTAATTCTGTCACCTGATGGTACAGCCAGGATGTCAACTGCAAAATGAACCCCAGATCGTTCAAGGAAGCAGCTTCTATTTGTAGCTTTGCCTTGTTCTAAAAAGGTTTCGAAGGGCATGCTAGTGGATGACAGAGTGGCTCTGGTGCCATTTCGTGTGGGTTTGGAATCTGCTCCCACCTCGTATCCGTTCCCTGATTTTGAACAAGCACTTTAACCTCTGTGACGACTACAGCTCCCCTACCGCAGAGGGCTGTTGTGAGGATAGAATGAAGTAGTGGAATGTCTTTGCATTCTACTTATAAATGCTTAATTATGTTAGTTTTTGCTACAATTAGTATTTATTTAAAAAAAATAGATGAGACCCAGGGTTCAGGATAGTGTATGGCTGCCAGAGGCCCTTTTGTTTTGTTCAGTTCCTTGCTGTCCAGAGAAAAAGGGAAGGACCAGTCAGGAATGGGAAGTGGCTGATGATGGGCGTGAGGTTTCTTTCTGGGGTCACAAAACTGTTCTGGGATTAGCAGTGGCGGTTGCACAATGGGTGAGTGTACTGAATACCACTGAATTGTACACTTTAAAATGGTGACTTTTATGGTACATGAATTATATCTCCATTTTTAAAAACCCAGTTTATAGGTTATGAGTCCTTGAGCAGCCGGACTCTGCTCGTCCTGCCCCTGACTCCCCATCACCTCGAGCAGGTGCCACACTCCTGTGGCCGGTGCACTCGCCACTTGCTGCGTGTTTCTGGTGTTTCCCTCACGTTCCTCATCCCTCTTGAAGTTAACTGGGGCTAAGGCCTCTGAGAAGGAGTAAGGTGTGTCACATCTGGCCCAAGGCACTGAAGAACTGGGGCTGAGCCCTCCCACAGTCTGCTGCCCTTCACACCAACTCTGGAAGTGACACGTTGAGGTGGGGAGGTCACAAGGAAAAAGCTGCTTGAACTACCTGGGTCCCTTGCAGAGGCCAGGTGCGGAGCAGCCACCTTGCCTACGCTGGACATTGCATGAGTATGCATTAAACCGCCCAGGTGTGTCAGTGCTCAGAGGACACTTTTCCCTAGCCCTGTGACCTCATTGCCCCTCGCACAGGTGTGCTATTTGATGTGGTGGGCGTCTTTTCTAACAGGAAGCCACAGCAGATGCAGTGGCACAGTGACTCTCATAACACAGCTGTGTCCCCACAGCTCACTGCCACCAAATACACAGCTGTCCTGGCAGTGCCTGTCAGAGGGAGCATTGCACTGTCAGTCTCAGGAGCATCTTGTATGACCTGGTGTACCTGTCCCAAGTGACAGCATGGTATAACATCAGGCCAGACTCAGAGGCTTTTGTCTTCCTACTCCCTGAGAGAATGTGGTCAGGGCAGTATGAAACTGTCCTCAACTAATGGTCAGTGCTGATGCAGAGTCTTGTGAATGGGGAATAGTCACTGGGGATGCTTTTGTAGACACTGCAGGGCAGTCCTGCATCACCACGGCATCTGATTACTCCTGACTTGTTTATGTTGTTGTGAGTTTTTAATAGCCCTGCCCAAATGCAGGTCCAGGTTTGGGTCAGGTCCAGGCGATGCTTCACGCCAGAGCCAACAGGTGAGTTGGATTAAGTGCTATCATTTCTCCATTTGGGTCAGTGGAAGTTTGCGGGGTATCTAATGAGGTAGAAAAACGGGGACAAAGGGGCACTGGGGTTTGGCAGGAGTTCAGAACCCGAAGCTCTGTGTTCTTGAAGGCCAGAATAGCTGTTGCTGTCTTCTTTTGTCTCCTCGCCCCTCCACCCCTTTAGTGAGAGGGACTTGTTTGCATCAGTTATAATATGACATCACCTACACGTAAATTAAGGTTTTTTTCTGTTGAAAGTCAAGGTGAGCTGATCAAGAATGATTGACAGGCAGTGCATTCCAATCCCACATGCTCCTGTTGACCAGGGGCAGTGGCTGGGGGAGGGGTGCCGGTCCTTTCAGTCCCTGCTCATTCAGGTTCTCTGAATGGCAGTGTTGGCAGATTCTGGGAGTTCTTAACCTCAACTCAGACCCTTACTTCCCCTCAAAAAAGGTTGGGTTTCTCCAGAGCTTTCTGGATTTCATCACATCGTATTTCTTAAACTCCTGAAGGGAATCGGGAGCTTTTGGTAGTCACCTGGCCTGGGTCTCCGGGAGGGCACAGAGCGGTGGTACTCAGCCCATCCTCTGCATTCTCCCAGTTTGAGCCCACCAGTACGCTCCGCGCAGAACAGACTGCAGTTACCTTTCTTCTTCATTCAGATGTCACTCACTGGGTGCATCTGTTGTCTTTGATAATTCCAGCGACAGCCCCTGTGAGTTAGATACTATCATCCCCCTTTTATAGATGAATAAACTGAGGCACAGAGAGATTTCAACATTCGTGTGTGTGCATGTATGTAAATGTTGTGACTTAAGGAGAATCATGGGTAAGTGATTATTGAAATTGCTTCCCAGGACTCTGGTTCTTACTTTCTATGTTGCCCACTGCCCTGACAATCTCCCCTCTAGCTGTCACACTGAGGGCAGCTCTGCACTGTGGAGCAGGTAATGAATGTCTGACTCTCAGCAGGTGGAGAGCTAAGTGGTGAATCTGTCTGTCCCCAAGCTGTGGTCCTCAGGTTGGTGTGTGGTTGCAACCCTGGGCTAGCACCTCCCACTGCACATGGTCCCCGCTACACCACAGGGGGTCTTTTTCCCTCTTCCCCCTTCCCACTCCCCTGCTCACATTTTTCTAGTCTTTAAAACTTAATTCCATCACAGGCAAGCTCTTTATCACTACCATTTAGCTGATAATGAATCTCAGTCCACAAATCCAGGTGAGAGAAATGATTTTCTACAAATGACCTTAATTTCTCACGTCATGCTCCAAGTTGGCTAGAGCCCACCGCAGTCATTCCTGGAGCTCCCTAGGGGTCATGACAAGGTTAGGTGGCCTCCTGCAGGGCCCGCATTTTGGGGGCTCTCAGTCATTGGCCCATCGTGGCCTCTACAGTGGTGGCTGTCGTCTCTCCCACATGGTCATTTCAGATCTGGGTGCTCTCTGCTGGCTTTTGTGCCTCCCTTACAGAAGGACGGTTTGTTTTTTGCTGCTGGGATCTCCCCATACCCCAGCCAAGCAGCCACCTCCCTAGGTCACCACTCTACCCCTCTGGGACCTTGTCATCTCCTAGGGGCACTGCCACCAAGAGGCATGTGGGACCCCTTCTCTTCCCCCACATCCAGAGACATTTCTTCTTAGTCCTTGGTACAAATAATCATTACCAGGAAATGAACATGAAAAATATCGTATTATCTAATCATAGGGTTTATTCAAACTTTGTTACTAATGTCTTCTAACAAAAGAAAGATCTGTTTTTTCTTCCTGGTCCAAGATTGCGTTTAACTGTAACCACTTTTTAGTTCCCTTTGATGTGGACTGGTTCCTCAGTCTTTTTTTATCTTTCATGACCTTGACATTTTTCAAAAAGTCATCCCATTTCCTTGTAGAGTGTCCCTCAGTGTGGATTTGTCTGATGTTCCTTTGTGATAAATTCAGGCCATTTATTTTTTAGGGGACGTCAGAAATGGTATCGCACACTTAGAACACCGCCTCTATCGGCGAGTGGCATCACTGTTCCCCAATATGGGAGCTGGTAGCTTAGGTCACTCTCTTATGTGATATCAGGCAGGTTCTCCATTATGAAGTTCTTTTTTCCCTATGTAATCCATAAGTTTCTCATCAAACTTTTACTTACAATTTTAGCATTCATGATTTTTGTCTGAATCAGTTATTACTGTCGTGGTTGTCAATTGTTGATTTTCTGTCTTTCATTTCCTCTACATTTATTAGTTGGCATTCCACTGTAAGGAAGAACTTTCTCTTTTTGCCCATGTATTTATTCACTTACATATGTCTACCAGTATTAACTTGTAAGTTATTCTTTTATCCTATGGGTTATAATCTGTTACTGGTGGTCTTTATTTGTATGCTCAGGTTGCCCCAAGTTTGGCCGGTGGGACCCCTCCCCCACCCCCGTAGACTTCTACGTCCTTGGGACATGTCCCCATCATTGTTTGAGCCCTTTCCTGCTCTGGCACAGGGAGGTGCCTCACCTCAGTTCATTCACTATGGCTCCTGTCCCAGATCTGGAGCCAGTCATTTCTCTGCGGAGCCCTGGACCCTTGTGATGGAGAATGGTTTAGAAACTAAGATCTGGGTGCTGGATGGCTCCTTGTTCCCGGGATATCATTATTTCTAGACCCCCTTGGCAGACAAAACTAGGGAATATACACATAAACATACACACATTTTTAGATTTGTCTTTATATACTAAAAAACCATTGTGCATATGGATACCTCCGATTTCAGTCCAACTCCACAGCATTTAGTTCTTGTTCTCTCTTTGCATATTTGTAATTCTCTTTTTCATCAGCATGAAGTCCAGCCCCCATGTGTTTTTCTTTAATTTAAAAAAGTTTTATTTATTAATTGATAGAAAAGGACAGAGAGAGAGACATCGATTTGTTGTTCCACTCATCCATGCAGTCACTGTTTGAGTCCTGTACGTGCCCTGACCGGGGATGGAACTTGCAACCTTGGTGCATCAGGACAGCACTTCAACCAACAGGCCCACCCGGCAGGGGCTGTATTTATTTTTAATTTTTGAAGTAACACGTGAATGCCGATGTCTCACTATAAAAGAACAGGCAAAGCAAAGTCCTCTTTAGATACTTACCACCCCAATCATATTCTAGACATTCTCTGGAGGAGGTCACTATTGTACATATCTTCCTGGGTCATTTTCTGGAGAAATACATAATTTATTTTTTAAAGATTTTTTTAAATTTTATTTTTAGACAGAGAGGAAGGCAGGGAGAGAGGAAGAGAAACATCAGTGCGCTGTTGCCTGCCACATGCCCCCTGCTGGGGACCTGGCCTGCAACCCAGGCATGTGCCCTGACTGGGAATTGAACCTGCAACCCTTTGGTTCACAGGCTGGTGCTCAGTCCACTGAGCCTCACCAGCCAGAGCGAAATACATAATTTTTTTTAATTTCACTAATGGTTTCATAATGAGAATATAACTTTCTTTTTTATGTAATATGTTTTGGCAGTGTAACGTACCATTAATTTCATCTAATTATTTTTAACTATCGCATAGCATTCTATAATTTGGAATGGAAAACAAACATAAGCATTCAACCTGGGGCCAAAACAATCAGTGGTACCGTGAACATGTCCTTGGGCCCAGCGAGAGGCACGTTCCAAGAGGAGAAACACTGGACCTGAGGACATGGTGGGTTTGGTTTTATTCCTTCCCCATAAGAACACAGCTTCAAGAATGTTTTTCTGATTAGATAAGTAGCACACACTCATTGTTCTTCTTTTAAAAAATCTATAAATAAGCCTGGCTGGCGTAGCTCAGTGTTTTGAGCGTGGGCTGCGAACCAAAGTGTTGCAGGTTCTATTCCCAGTCAGGGCACATGCCTGGGTTGCAGGCCACAGCCCCCAGCAACCACACATTGATGTTTCTCTCTCTCTCTCTTTTTCCCTCCCTTCCCTCTCTAAAAATAAATAAAATATTTTTTACAAATCTATAAATAATACATTAAAATTAAATTGGAAAAAATAAAGGCTCAACCCTGAGGTAGTATTTTTGTGATGATCCTCTCAAATATCATTTTATGCATATACATACATAAATAGTTTACATATCTAGGGCCACAGCACATATGCTATTGTATTTCAGATGCTTACTTATTTTGTATTAACTTATGTATAGTAAACTTTACAAAACTTCAGTGTACAGCTTCATTAATTTTTACATGGGGAAACTCCCCTGTAACTACCCTATAAATACCAGGTCAAGATACTGCACATTGTCCTGCATGCCAGAAGCTTCCCTTTTGTCTCCTACCCATGGCCCTTCCCCCAAAGGTAACCACTATGCTGCTATCTATCACCATAGATTACTTTGGTCTGTTCTTGAAGTTAGACTGTAAATGGTTGGTGCTCCTGTGTGTTTGGCTTCTCTCATTCAGCATTACATCTGTTGAGATTCATCCGTGTTATTGTAGGTAGCGATAGTTCATTCTTTTCATATCATGGCTGCAGGCACTTAATTTTTTGTTTATTTCTTACTCAGAATTTTTAATAGTAACAACTACATTTACTATAGCACATACTCTGCTAGGCACTGTTCTAAACTTTTTACAAATTCATCGTATTTAATTCTCACAAGAACCCAGTGAAGTGGGTACTGTTATCATTGTAATAACATGCCCATGACTCTTTATCAGGCTGAAGTAGTGCTCTATCATCCCTAGTGTTCCCGGTGTTTTCACCATGGATGGATGTTGAATATTGTCAGGTGCTGTTTCTCCATCTGTCAGGGTGGTCGTCTGAGTTCAGTAAGCCTGTCAACACCGTGAGCTGCGCTGTGTTTTGGTGTCGAAGGAGCGGGCACCCCCGGCGGCAGGTCCATCTGACCACGGTGCAGTGCCCTTTCGTACACGCCACTGGATTTAACAGGCGGATTTTTTCAGATATTTGCGTCTATGTTTATAAGACCTGTTGGTCTACAGCTTTTTTTGTACTGTCTTTGTCTGGTGTTTGTGTGAGGATAACACAGGCCTCATAAAATGAGTTGGGAAATGTATTTTCTGACAGATGTTGTATAGAGTTGGCATTATTTCTTCCTTAAATGTTTGATAGAATTTACCAGTGCTGTTTGCTCCCGGTGTTCACTTATAGTGAAGGTTTCAACGTAATTTGAATTCTTTTAGAGAACTCCTCAGGTTATCTAGTTTTCTTGGGTGAGCTCTGGTTGTGCCTATTAAGAAACTTGTCCATTTCACCTAAGTTATCAAGTGTTAGCATAATGTTCGTAGTTTCCCGTATTATAGCATTCATGTCTGTGGAGTCTAGTGATGTCCCCCTCTCCTGTCCCCTTTATTGGCCATTTATGCCATTGTTCTCTTTTTCGTCCTTATCAGCTTGGCTAGAGAGGTTGATCCTGTTTAAAGGCAACGTATGTATCAAGAGTTATATAAATTCAAATCTAGTTGGGAATTTAAGGATTATTTATTTTGAGGGAAAAGCTTTTGTCTAAAGATGCTTTTATTAATATTATTTAGGGAAGAAATCAAAATGGACTTCAGAAACAGACACACATTTTAATTTAAGCTCCGCCACTTAACCCGGTCTGAGTGCTGAGCTCCTCATTCAGGAGACAACGGTGACTTCGGTGTGAGGCGGCCGAGATGTTAACGTACAGACACACCTGAGAAGCGCCAGGCCCCGGGCGTGCTTATAGTGGGCAACCACTGCCGCCGTCACTCACCACAGTGAGGAGCCGGGAAGAATGCTGCTAAAATCGCTCTTTTGTGGAGTGTTCCCCCATTTCCAGGGGCAGGTTACTCGCTTCTCTATTCCCGCAACACTTTGATGTTACTGCATGTCCCGCATTTGACTGCTGTGTGATCTGGTGTTTCCTTGACCAGATTGTGAACTGTTACACCGCAGGGCTAGGCTTATCTCATCTTTTCTCCCATGTGCCCATACACAATATATTTATGTGAGCAAAATATTTCACCCTGACTGGTGTGGATCAGTTGGTTGGGCATCATCCTGCAAAGCAAAGGGTTGCTAGTTCAATTCCTGGTCAGGGCACATGCCTGGGTTGTGGGTTCAGTCCCCGGTCAGGGAGTATGTTGACAGGCAACTGATCAATGTTTCTCTCTCACATCGATGTTTCTCTCCCTGTTTTTTCCTCCTTTCCCCTCTCTCTAAAAAGTAAACAAAGATTAAAAAATATTTCAATAAATGAAGGATAGGGAAGCAATTAAGTAAATAATGGTATATTAAATCAGGAGACTACTGGACAACCAAAGAAAATATTATTATAAAGGATCCTCTAGCAACATGAAAAAATGTTTTATAAAATAGAATACATTTTACTTGCTGTTCATATGAACAGGTGTGTGTGTATAATATATTTATGTATGGAAGAAATGAAGGAAAACACTAGAGAGAAACACTGTGTGGATGATCAGCTTCTGGTCTGACTTTAACCCTCTAACGTAAACATTTGAGCAGGGAGAGGGGAGGCTAGGAGGGGCGAGTCCCTGGTTGCTGGAGTCTGTGCAGGGACCGGGAGATCCTGGCACACGTGGCTCTTGAGGTGCCGCAGAGGGGAGGCCCAGGAGCGCTGGCAGTCCTGGTCCTCTCTCTCTGCCACTGTTTGCAGACGCCACGTCCTCCTTCCTGGAGCTAGAGGGGCAGTGACAGTTTCATCAGGAAGCAGCACTGTGTCTGTGCAGACCGAGTTGAGGGTTTTTTAATTTTTTATTTATTGATTTTTAGAGAGAGTGAGACAGAGAGTAACAGAAGTTTGTTGGTCCACTTATTCATGCATTCATCGGCTGCTGCTTGTATGTGCCCTGACCAGGGATCGAACCCACAACCTTGGTATATCAGGACTGTGCTCTAACCAGATGAGCTACCTGGCCAGGGCCCAGAGCTGGGTTTTAAAGACATAACTAGGACATGATGATGGTGCGTTTGGGGGAGCCAGAAGGCCATTTACCCCATGAGAAGGTCCTTGTTAAAGATGAGACACACGTGTGAAGCACGGATTATTTATGGGAACAGTTCTTAATTGAAAGAGTTAGTACTTCCCCCTTCCTGCCTTTTTCAGAGGTCTGCCCTAAACCTTCCTGTTTCTCCTCCTCTTTCCTGAGGCCTTCGGGTGTGCTGTGGGATCGCATGTCACTGTGGGATGTCTGCCCTTGCTCTCCATAGCTCTTGTTTAATGTAAGTTAGAAGTGTGTGTGGGCGCGCACGTGCGCGTGTGTGTGTGTTTTCATTCAGAAGGTTCACTGAAAGAGATCCAGAAGTCAGTAAGTATTTCAGTATTAACTCAGCGCACAGCCTCGGGGTTTTCCCCCAGCATTGTCACCCATCAACCAGTTCAGCTAAATGAACATTGGTGTGGTGGGTTTGTGTCCCAGGCCCCTGGGATGGCAGGTACTCTCTGTGTCATTCAGTGAACCCAGATCAGCCAGCCTTCTGCTGGTGCATCTGCTAGGACAGGGGCCTCACCTCACAGCAGCGCATCCCCTTTCAGCCCCTTCGTCAGGGAGTCCTTCCTGCAGAGTGTGCACAGCGCTGCCCTCTGTGACCAGGCCCGCTTCTGCACTCCAGGGCCTCTCCTTTCTCTGTGTTTCGACTACTCGAAGAAGGGAGCAGCTGCCTCTGAATCTCCTTTTCCTGAGGGTAGTAAACCTTTTCAGTTCCTTTAGCGTTTCATGTCTTAGGGACTGCTCCATCCTGGGGGCACTTTCCAATTGTGTTCCAGTTTGTCTTTGATGCTGAGTGCAGCCCACCTGTACCTCTTAAGGAGCCTTTACCCTGACCAGTGTGGCTCAGCTGGTTGGGTGTCGTCCTGCAAAACAAAAGGTTGTGGGTTCGATTCCTGGTCAAGGCACATGCCTGGGGTGCGGGTTCAGCCCCCCGTCAGGGTGTCTGCAAAAGGCACCTGATCAATGTTTCTCTCCCTCTCTTCCTCCCCTATTCCCCTCTCTAAATAAACATAAGTAAATAAAATATTTAGAAAATAAAAATATATTAATGAGCCCTTAGTGCACATTCACTTTGGGAGGCATCGGCCCATCCCATTCTCGTTTCTGTGAAAGGGAGGGTGCGCCACCGTCTGTGCTGCAGACTTGCCGCACGGACTGTGATGTAAACTGTAGCACGCCCTGCCGATGTGTATTTGTTTGGGGGAGGGGGGTGGGGGGGGTCTGGTCGCTCTCCAGGGGTTCTTGTCAGAGAGTTGCCCCTTATTCCTGCTGACACCCTAGAGGCAGAAGCAGCCTCCAGAACTGGTCTGCCCAGCACCTGAGTAAACTAAGGCAAGTCCCCAGCTTTGTGTTTCTCTTCCTTATTTGCATTCAAAATTAATTGAGGCAAAGGAGCGAGGATTGACCTGTATTAACTTGTGTTAGAAAAACCCAGTTCTCCCTCCCAAGCCTCTCCTTTATTCTCACTTGTCTATCACACTCACAGCCCTTCATTCTCTGTGACACCAGCTGGGAATTCTACAATTCAACTCAGTTCTGACGTTATCTACCTGGAGATGGCATCAGATCCCACAGGTTAAAGGCTCAGTCCCACAAAGCTGCCTCCACGTCAGATGCCAATCGCAAGTCCAGGGTGGCACCTGTGCTTCTCACCAGTGGGCTCTACCTGGGAGTCCAACGACCTCCTCTTCTGGTTCAATTAATTTGCTGGAGCAGCTCACGGAACTCAGAGAACAGTTACTTACATTGACTGGTTTGTTGGAGGATGTGATAAGGGATGCCAATGAACAGCCAGATGTAGGGCAAATTCTGGGAAGGTCTTGAGTGCAGGAGCTGCTGTCCCTGTGGAGTTGGTGTGTGTCACCTGCTAGTATGTGGATATGTCCACCAACCTAAAAGGTCTCCAAATCCTGCAGTCTTGGGGCTTCAAGGAGGTGTCAGTATGTAGGCATCATCAATGGTTAGCTCCATTCCAGCCCCTCTCCCCTCTCTGTAGAAGGGGGTAAGGCTGAAAATCCCAAGCTTCTAATCATGGCTTGGTCTTTCTGGTGACCAGTCCCCACCCAGGAGCCCACCAGATTCTCCTCATTAGAACAAAAGCTACTCCTGTCACTCAGGAAATTCTGAGGGAGTTCTGTGTCAGGAACAGGACACAGAGAGCAGTATATTTATGTATATTTACATATATATAAATTATTTTTCTATTATCTCACAGAACTCATGTGAAGTTATCTTGTACCCACAAATTTCCCTGTGCTAACTTTTAATGGTGTTACTAAGTTATACCCACAAAAGGCCCTGGAGTACTTTGCCAAAGGCTTAGGGGAGCTGTGGGTTCACCTGACTTGGTGCTCAGGTGAGGTGGCCAAGGCCCCAGAGAGGCTGGTAGGAACCAGCCTGCGTAGCTCTCACGACCAGCTGCAGCCCCGGTGGGGCTTTGTCAACTTGATTTGTGCTGAGTGATGCTGTCCGTCTGCTTCTTGCCAAGTCATGCTTTCACAGATCCAGCTGTCCTGGCCATCTCCCTCTTTCACAATACCAGTCATGTGTCTCCAGCTCACAGTCATGAGCCCTGTTTATGTAGGGGAAAGGTTGTCAGCTAAGGGCCTTTGAGCATCGGCTGTGGAACATTGGCCTGAGTTTGTTCTGATCTAGACTGCCTTAGTCAAGGTTCTGTGAGTATATTGATATGATGTGGTGCCAGCATCATTGTATAGGTGCATTTCTTTCTGATGATGTCACATCCTCACCCTGCTGTCACCAGCTGCCCGCCCAGGGCCCAAAGACCTTAGACACATAGAGGGCTCCTGGGCCTTTGCACTCTGGTCGCAGCCTCATTTAAAACAGTTCCCTCTTACTCACCACCCTCACACCCACACATACAAATGTACCTCAGCATACCACACTTGAGTTACAGCAGATTCTGTAGCTACCGGTCTTTCATGGTTTAGAACCTTGGTACACGCTGTTTGTGTCTGGAATTTCTCTCACCTCCTTTATATGACTGGTGGACCCTCTTCCTTTTTCATGGCCCAGCTCAGATGTTGATGCAACTTCGCTGACTGTTTCAGACCACCTTGCCTTTTTTGTCCTCAGAGCTCTGTTTCTCCCCCTGCGAGGCCTCCCCGTGACATTGTAACTGCTGGGCTGTGCCTGTGGGTTGGCACTGTCCACCCCCCACCAGTGTGGTGGCAGAGGAGGCCTGATGAAAGAGAGGATTTAAATAAGATTTAGAGTATTATAATACCCAAAATGTGCAGGGTATTATAAATAAAAAATCACTCACCGTAGTACGAACTAGGGAAATCGCAACTTGCGTGCAAAAAGACAGTCAACACATGCCAATATCGAGATGACGCAGACATTGGAACCATACAAGGTATAAAGAAGAGCCAAACAAACATCTTAGAACTAAAAAATGTGATTTGGGGGGAGGGGGGCGGAAACCCTCAGTGGATGGCTCCACAAAAGAATGGACAAGACAGAGAAAATCATCAGTGAACTTGAAGATAGAACAGTAGAAATGAACCAATCTGAACAACAGAAACTAGACCAGTAAAACTGAACAGAGCCCCAGAGACGTGTGGGACTAATAAAACACATTCATGTCGTCCTAGTCCCAGAAGGAGAGGGGAAAAAAGGTTGGGGCTGATAAAGTATTTGAAAAACAAATGACTGGAAAGTCCTCAAATCTACAAATTCAAGAAGCTGAGAGAATTCCAAACAGGATAAACCCAAAGATATTGACAGCAGCCACATCTCAGTTTGGGTGATAAACTTTGTGGACACTCTATCAGGGGTGTCCAACCCATGGCCCAACACAAAATCATACATTTACTTAAAACCTTTTGTTGTGTTGTTGTTCATCAGTTTTCGTTAGTGTTAGTGTATTTAATGTGTGGCCCGAGACAACTCTTCTCCTTCCAGTGTGGCCCAGAGACCCAAAAGGTTGGACACCGCCACTGTTCCGCTCTAGCGAGGGAGAAGTGGGTTCCAGTTGCTCTTTTGAGCGCCGCTCTGTAGCAGGCTGCCTCCAGGGAGACACTTCTCCCTGAGGATCTCTCAGTCTTCGGAGGATGAGCCGTTAGGCAAGAGCGGTCTTTGTTTTCTTCAGGGTTTTCCCTCACCTTGAAGCCATTAAACCTTGGCAGAGGTGCGTGAACCTGAGCAGACCCCGTCCCCGCTGAAGCTGAGGGATGGATGCCCGACCTTTAGCTTCCGGGCTGCCCGAGGTGCCGGTGACTGTTCCCCGTCGGCGATTTGCATGCAGACAGGGCTAAGTTGCTTGCTCACTTCCTTCCTTCTTGTTGCATCAGGTGATGGGCTCACTCTGATGTCAGTGCTAGGTTGGTTGATCAGTCTCATTTACTGACCAGAAGTCGTGTATAGTAAACGGAAATTGCAGATACATCCTGGAAGATAATTTTGCACTCCAGTATTGTAAACAGTTGGATGGGGGAATGGGCCCTTCTGTTCTTGCCTCCTTTGTTCTTTCAGAAGCTGGCGAAGATCCCGCCAGTGCCCCTGGCCTGAGAGGCCAGGAAGTCGCCCACCTGCTCTGCAGTGTGGTGTGCTGCCTGCTTGTGGACTGGGGCCAAGGGGTTGGAGCCGCTAATCTCGGCCCACGCCATTAGTGGGAATTGGCTAGCTGTTGAAATTCAGGCGGAATAGGATCTGTCTGTCTGTCTGTGCCCCTTTCTGTATGTACATTGTCTTTTGTAATCATGATGAAAACTTGTGTATAGACCTAATTTGTAATAGAAGATCAAGCCAGATCTGTTCTCCTTGGGGTGGGTTTTTGACATACCCACTTTCTGTGCCTAATTTTTTCAGATGGGGACATCAAAGCGTACCGCCAGTAAGGGATTTGCCCGGAGGCCCAACCAGTTGGTAGCAGAACTGTGGCAATACTCCAGCCTAGTTAAGAAATTACTCTTTCTATTTTTTCATATCTGTTTCCTCCTCCACTTCTCTTCCTCCTCATCCAATCCTCCTCTTTTTCTGTTGCTGACAAATGCTGCATTTGGCCCATGAGCTCTGCTCATGGCCATGTGTGGAAAGAAGAAATGACTCACAGGGCAGAAAGATCACACAGGTCTCCCAAAGTCTCCTTGGATTACCTGTGGGCACCTCAGTCTTGTGGTCACCCTGCCATACCTGAAATGGAGGGACACTTGTCAGGCAGGACGTCAAAATTTTCCCATCAAAATATGTCACACAGCAGAGGAGAGTGGCCTCATCTCATAGAGTCTTTGTTCCCAGACTGCCGAGGCACCATGTCAACCTCCACAGGTGTCTAATTTTCCAACACAGTGGAAGTTCGTCTCAGTGGAGGTCTCTGTTCACATTAGTACTGTCTCGGGGTAGTTCAGTGTCAGTGTTAGATCTCCTACATTTCTTCTGATGACTTTGTGTCTTTGCAAAGCTGGGTTTTTAGTGATTGTTTAGACTTAACTGCTTCTTGTATGTGACTGTCAGGTATTGCTTTGGGCCTAGAATCCACAGAAATCTTCCGGAGATACCAGTGTCTCCATGAACTGCGAGAGTTTGGGCCTCCCTCCCATTGCCAAATGGGCACACTACCAGCCCAAATTTCATTTAAATCTACAAACTTAAGATAACTGGTTCATGCAAATTTTGCATCCTGTGTCATAGTGTATTCGTTGAGCACTGGATCATGTGCCAAGGAATTTGCCAGGAAAGTGTGACCCATGGAAGTGACAGTCCATCTGAGGGCTGAAGACTGAGTAGGAATCAGCCAGAGGAAGAGCATCGCAGGCACCTGTGAAGGCCCTGGGGCAGGGGTGCCGAGATGCGGGCAGGAGAGGGCGTGGGTGTTTCTGTGTGCTTCTATATGAAAAGAGTGGTGTGCGGCCATAATAGTGGTGTAGCAGCTTGTTCGCAGCTTCAGGCCCTGGGCTCACTGATATGTATTCTGTGCGGCTCTGTGTCCTAGTGCGGGAAGTGTGGGGTCAAGATTTTCCCTCTCAGGTGGACTTCTTGCCAGCCTGCCAGCCATTCCTCCCCACAGGCTGCCAGATTCAGAAGTGCCCTTGAGCCTCAAGAGCTCGCAGCAGAGCAGGGGAGAGACCGGTGTTCAACGGGTCTTCCTCCTCAGATGGGCACTGAACCCGCCCTCCCCCGGGAAGCTGGGGAGCCCCGGGAAGGCCCCTTCCTGATTTTAACACTTGGGTAAACTGCTTACCCATTCGGGTCCCCTGATTCTTCATTGCAGACGGGCCTCAAACGATCGCCAGGGCTCATCCACCACTCCTCTGATAGAGTTTTCACGCCCCAGAGTCCGAGCTGCTGGGGACGTTCTCAGTTCTGTTGAGACCCCAGGTCTGAGTGCTGACAGTGCCCAGTGTGTTTGTGGGGACTTCGGGGCTTGAGCCCCACCCCCACCTGCCTCGGGGAGTCGGTCATATTTCCAGTGGGAGTGTGTGGTTTCCACGGTGGTGCAGGAATCTGTGGTGTCCTGGCTCTGAACTAAAACGGAGAGGCCTGAGGTGTTGCAGAAGCAGGAAGTGCAGGTATCGGAGCAAGAGCAAAGAAGAGTGGATATAGCCTCACAAACTGCGTTTTAGTGATGTGTCTGAATTGTGCTTTTCAGATTATAAAGCCTCTCAGTAATCCGTATGCCACGCTTTACCCACCCGGCCAGAATACACTTCAGAATTGTGGGTGTGTTTGTTTTACAGGTTGGTACTAGGTGCTCGTTATCTGCCAGGCTGTGAACAAAGCGAAGCCCCTGCCGTTGTTGGCCAGCCCTGTGGTCAGGGAGATGGCCAGTGTGGAGACATGTATGATGTCGAGTAGTGGTCAGTACTGGGAGCGGCCAAGGGAATGGAGAGTGAGCAGATGTGATAGTGAGGCAAAGTCTCTCTGAATGGTGATGGCCCAGCGGAGACCTGAATGAAGTGAGGGAGAGAGCCTTGGGCAACATGTTAACAAGTGCGAAGGCCCTGAGGCACAATGAAGGCTTGGGGGCTTGAGGAGTAGCAAGGAGGTCAGTGTGACTGGTGGAGTGTGAGGAAGGGCAGAGCAGTGAGGAGCGTGGTGGGGGCAGTTTCCAGGGGCCAGATCATTCGGGGCTTAGAGGCCAGGTAAGGACTTTAGATGTTGTACTAAGTATGAAGCCATTGGAGGGTTTTAAAGGAGGTGACATGATCCGACTCACTTTTCGAAGAATCCCTCTCGCCAGCAGGTGGAGGAGGGCCCATCAGGGTCTGGGAGGCTTGAACCACACGTCATTAAAAGCGTGGGGTCGTGTGAGTGCCAGTGTGCCGTCTCCCTGGCCCTGCAGCGCACCATCGCTTAGAAACCTGCTGGAAACGAGCTTCCTTTTCTGAGTTGTGCCGTCAACCTGCATATTTGTCAACAGTTGTTTACCTTTGTGGACATTAGTTCCTGTTCGGTAAAGAAAAGGGGCTGGGTGGCCTGAGTTGGGGGGGCAGTGGGGCGGGAAGCAGACACCCACTGACTGCTGCGTTGTGAGGGCTGCCCGTGTCCACACCTCGGCCTTGACCAGAACCCCAGCTGGCTCCGGCAGCGCTCTGCATGTCGTCTGCTGCCTCGAGGTAGCGGGTTCCTTCCAGAACCCACCCCAGCAGGCCCTCTCCACAGTTTTGTGAGCGCTTGACAGGAGGCTTGTGGGCATGACAGATGACGTGACAAGGCTGGAGAGAAAGGCATGACTAACACTGAATAAATATTGTGTGTTTGTAAGTTAATACTTAAATATAAACAGTACTCTCCGTAGGCACTGGAGTTGAGTTTGTCCTTTAATGCAGGATATCTAAAGATATCAGTCGAGTTTACCCAGGAGCTCAGACACTAGGGAGAGTGAAGTGGGAGTGCCCATTCTGAATGGCTCACACCCAACAAGTGGCCAAAGGGTAGGGCCGATGCCAGGAGCCCCCAGATGCCCCGGTGTTCTGGTTATGCAGGGTTGGCCCCGTGGTTTCCTGGAGGCAGTGACAGCTAGCGGAAGTCAGATATGAAGCAATCTCCTGTTGCCTGGGTTGCTGAGATTATGACAGGCATTCCTGACTGAGTCTGGGAGTCATGGCTGTGGTGAAAGCAACCCGGTTGCTAAGGCAGGGATTGCAGAATGGAAGGATGCGAGTGCAGAGCTGAGCCCAGCCTCATTGTTAGGTGGCAGGAGTAGGCTGCTGAGGTTTCAGGCACTCTTAACTTTGGTCTTCGTTAACTCACATCACATCTCCCTACATGCCAGCTGTCAGTGGTAGAACGACCAGCTGCACATCTTCCAAGGGAACTAACTAGGCTGATGTGTGGCGGGGAGTCCCCAAGATGACCCTCTGGTTCAGTGATTTCCCAGGACTCAGAACTCACAAAAGCTGTTTTATATCCAATTATGGTTTATTATGGCAGAAGGGTACAGACTAAAATCAGCAAAGAGAAAAGGCTTCCTAAGGTGGGGTGAGGAAGAAACCAGGAGATCTTTTAGCTTCTAGTTGTCCTTTCTCAGGGGAGTAACCCAGACAGCACTAAATTCTCCCAGCAGTCCCGCGAGGCAGTCAGATGCAGCATCGCCAGTCAGGGAAGCTCTCTTGAGCTGTGGTGTCCTGGGGTTTTTTTGGAGTCTTGTAGGCATGGAGCACCAGTGTCTCTAAGCTCACTTACTCTTATCTCCAGCATCCCAGAGACCAAACTGAAAAGATGTGATACAGAGTCCCTGGTGTTTGCTCTAAGTGACGTTGGTAACATAAAGTATGTGTGTATACTGAGATACACTCTTACCGGGCAACGCACTCCAAGGGCTCAGAGGTTATTCTGCAGGAGCCGGCAGCACCTACCCTGGTGCTTGGCTTGTTGCTGCAGCCCGTGAGGTGCAGGCTGAAGCTTTCGGGGATCTCCCCAGCAGGCCCTGCGGGGCCCTGCTCCTCCCTTCTGAAGTGTGTTATTTCTCTCTCCCCACAGTTTGCGATCGACATGGGGGACTCCAACGTGGATACCAGCGCCACCGGGTCCAAGGCTGTGGCCGAAGAAGTGCCTCTTTTCAGCATGACGGACATGATTCTGTTTTCACTCATTGTGGGTCTCCTGACTTACTGGTTTCTCTTCAGAAAGAAAACAGATGAAATCCCCGAGTTCACCAGAATTCAACCAACGTAAGTCACAGCGCTCGGGGTCTCTCTCAGCATTCCAGAGCCCGTGGCTGTTTCTGTCTGGCCAAGCAGCATCCCCCACTCAGGCCTCGGCCAGCAGGGAGCCAGCCGAGAGGGACACACGTTCCCTGCAGCCTTTTGGGGTGAGCCTTGGCTTTTGCCTTATTGGTAGACTGTGCTCCGGATCTTCCTTACGTTTACACAGCGCTTCAGAGTTTCCAGGGTCCTTTTATATCTGTCTTATCTGAACTTCATCGGGACCACCCAGAGTGAGAGGCACATTTTTTACAGATAAAACTTGAGGCTCGCGGATGTCAAACACACCGCCCGGGGTTGTCTGCACGAGACTGAGCTGGAACTGGCGCCTGCCCCCCAGCCGGGGGTCTTCCCAACTTAGAGACAGATGGGGTCCCAGAGGTGCTGTTGACGCAGGGCCACAGAGCAAGGCAGTTACTCCCTTTGTCATTTTCTTTCAATTCTTTTCATTACTGACAAGGAGAGAGTTGCAGTTTGGTGCTAATACATCCTTATACCTAACGTTTGCTCATTTCTTTTTGTGAGTGAAGAGAGCTACCTCCAGCTTAGAGCTTTGGAGGGTGGCTATATAAGAGGAAAACTCTGTTTTTTCCCCTCAACTCTCAATATTCACAATGAACACTTCTGTGACCAGATGTGGGGGTCTTTTTCCCCACACCGAGCAGTTCCCAAACTCCTCGCACCAGCTGCCTAGAGTTCGCATCAGACCCCTTGGGTTCAGGGCTCGGTCCCACATGACTGTCATCCCCTTTGGGTTCCAGTCGCAAGTCCACTTTGTCACCTGTGCTTCTGAGCAGCCCGCTATACATCAGAGGTTCCCACTTCCTCCTCAGGTTCGATTAATTTGCTAGAGTGGTTCACAGAACTCAGGAAAACAGTTTACTCACTAGATTACTGGTTTATTATAAAAGGATATAACTCAGGAACAGCAGGTGGAAAAGGTGAGCAGGTCAGTGGGTGGGGAACAGACAGGAGCTTCTGTTCCCCCTTTGGGAGTTGCACTCCCTGGCACCCTCCCCTCCTCAGCAGCCCTGAGGCTCTGCAAACCCCACACCCCTTCCCTCTGGGTTTTCATGGAGGCTCCTATACACAGGCATGGTTAATTAAACCACTGGACATCAGAGATTAATTCAACCTCCAGTCCCTCTTCCCTCCCCCCCAGGGTCGGGGGTGGGGCTGAAAGTTCTAACCCCAGAATCACAGGGTCGGTTCCCCGGGCTACTAGTGCCATCCTTAGGGCTTTCCGAAGGTCCCTTTATTAACAGAAGCCAGGTGTGGTTGAAAGGGGCTTGTTGCAAATAACAGAAGGTAGTTTTATCACTCTTATCACTTAGGAAATTCTAAAGATTTTAGGAGCTTTGTGCCAGAAACGGGATGAAGACCAAATACGTATTTTTTAATCATAAGTTACAGTATCACAGACAGTATCCAGCTTGACTTTACTAATTCTGTTTTCTTTTTAGTTTATTGATTTTTTTAAGCTTCCATAAAGCTTCCTTTTGTTAAAAAGGTGACTTAGTTTAAATATATATATAAGAGATGGTTTTAGATAGGAAAAACATGACGATGCACCCCTGTCTCCTCAAGATTGAGTTTCATAGCATTCCCGCAACCAGGTCACGTTCTTTCAGGCAGGTTTGAGGGGGGCAGTATCTACCAGGCCAGGCCCGGTGCTGGGAGAGCCCCGGGCAGAGCCCTGGGGTGCTCCCCAGGATCCACAGGAGCCGGTCTCCGGTGCAGAGTGGGGGGCTGTGCTTGAGCCGGAACTGCCAGGGTTAGACGGGTGAGCATTCAGGTTCCTGATCCCTATTCCAGTTTTGGTAACAATTTTCTCTCCCAGAAATGTTACAGTCCTTGAACTGTAAAGCAGATATTCAGGAAATACAGTTCTTTACAGTTAGTCCTCACTTAATATTGTTGATAGGAAAATGAAACCAATTTTACCATAAGGTAATTGATATAAATAAGAGTTAAGTTCCTAGAGCATCTCATTAACATTAAAACTATGTTGGATGAAACAGCATTATTCCAGGGTCTGCTTTACCACTAATGACGTTAGTTTTACATTTTAAAAAACTCAGCAAATATTTCCCAAGGCCTTACCAAGTCCCAGATAGTCATGAGGAAAATAGATGAAGTCCCCATGTTTATCCAGCTTGCAGCCTAATTCTGGGCAGATCCTGGGGAAGACCCTTAACCTCGCTCTGCCTCAGTTTCTTCCTCTGCTAAATGGAGGCAATCACCTCCATCTCATAGGGCTCTTGCAGGTATTAAGTGAGGTGACATTTGTGACAGTTACCTAGCACTATTCCGTGGTAGCAGTCTAGTGACGATGTCAGAATGTGTTTTGCATCAAGCACAAGTGAGGTGCTGTAAGAATAGAGGTGGCATTTACATTAAAGAAGTTGAGAAGTTGGGATGTCAAAAAGTACTTTTAACAAGTGGTTTTTTGTGTGCATTATCTAATCAGGACCTCTGCAACAGGACCTCTGATAGACAGAGTAGGGGGCCTTGTGGCTTCTCAGAAAGGCCCACTGATGAAGGGAGGGTGGAGGGAGAGGGAGACACCGGCTGCCAGAGCTCTAAGAAAGAAGGAATCCCGCCTGGTGGAGGCCCCGGGAAGGTGTGCTGTGGGTGGTGGTGTTGGGAGGACCCTGGAAGGCGGGGCTGAGGGGGCGTTGCCGGCTGAGTGGGCCAGAGGGAGAACAGCAGGCGAGCTGGAATTCAGCCTGTTCAAACGGGGGCCATACAGGTGTAGCGAAGCACTTTTGGCGGAAAATATGTGGCATTCAAGATAAGGGGACCAGTGTGTCCAGCTCCCAGCTTACCGTGGCCCTGTGTTTCCTCATCCCTGAAATGGAGTTGCAGCCCCCTGCCCCCACGCGGAGTGAGGACGCAGATGTGCCAGGGCCCGCAGAGCCGCCGCTGTCCCCGTCACTGCTCCCACCGGGCAAGGTGGACTTGCAGTAGAATTCCTAGGCTGTGGGAGCACTTGTATTGTGTCAATTCGAATTGTTTCTCTTTGGCAGGATGCTGAAACTATGGTTCCCCCTTCTTGCTCATAAAATTTTATTTAACCTTATGTGTGTAGTGTTCTACACTATAGAAATCCTTTTCTCATCCCTCATTACATTATGCTGAATACTTGCTGTGGCCAGGAGTTTTATGCGTACTTCACACAGGGGAACATTATCGTGCAATGGTTGAGTTCTGGGCTGTAAAGGGGGGTGACTATGGTTTGAATCCTGACTACCGAGTAGTAGTCGCCTAATGTGTGGCATTACGTACTCTTTTGAAGTCTGTGTCCTCAACTGTAAATTGGAGATAATAATAGTACTTTACTCATAGGGTTGTAAAAATTAAATGACATAATCCACTGTAGAGCTCTTTGCCCCCGTCCTGGTGCATGACGAGCCTTCCAGTTGTATGTGTTACTAGTTCTTCTTTAGTATCGATGTCTCCAGTCTTACAGGAGACCTCTAAGGAAGGCATTATAATCCCGTTTTGCAGACAGGGAAACTGAAGCGCTAGTGATTGAGGCGTTTGCTCGGGGCCACCTAACCTGCAGGGAGCAGAGCTGGCTTTTGAACTCAGGTCTACACACTTCACAAGTCTCGTTCTCCCTGCTTGGCCACGCTGCCTTCATTCTCTCAGCTGTTGCGAACGCTCCATACAGACTCGGAGGGGTCACTTAGCTGATGCAAATGGGCCACAAGCCTGGACCTTGCACTGGAGATCCCGCATCACAGTCCCACCTGCTTATTTTCAGTGAGCACAGGTGATTTCTGCCACAGCACAGGTGATTTCCCTTCCCACCGGGTTAGTGGGTTGTGACAGGGCCTAGTGTGGGGGCTGTGCACGGGGCTGTATGCGGCCCAGGGATACTCCAGGAATTCTCACCATGGTTTCTGGTGGCTTCTAGTTAGTGTTCTAAGGCCTTAGCCACTTGGGATACTATGTCCAAAACTTTGGGCATGAATATTTTTAAAAACCAAACCAATGGGCCCAAAACCAGTGGGACCAACTGTGTCTGACCAGCAAGCACTGTGGACAGCACGGAGGCACAGGACACAAATCCGTGGTCCCCGAGCCCGGGCTCCAGGGACAGGGGATCCGGGAGGAGGCCCCGCGTGTGCACAAATGACTCTCCCCGGGTGCACTGGCCCCCAGGGCCCTCGCCACCACCCTAAATTTGACTCTCAGGACCTCCGGAGCCCAGATGCCCTTTGCTGCCACTGTCCGTGAGTGGCTGGCTGACAAAGACACCACCTGTGGACCCTTCTGGGCCCTGGAGCTTGCTCTCTGAGCTTTGAGAGACCAGCATAAGTCCGGGAGGATACTTGAGATGGTGTTTGCCCTCCAGGATAGGGATGGGAGATGGTTAAAACACCTGTCGGAGTAGACTTTGCCCCGGCTCTCCTCCCGGGCAGAGCCCCCCTCAGGAGGAACACCGTGGGACTAGAATGCTGCCGGGGATGCAGGTGAAATACCTGGAAGCTACCCACTCCGGTAGAAAGGGGTGGCGGGACAGGAGGGGATGTTGAAATCCTGGCTAGCATCCTGGGATCTATCAAGTGAGACAATGTTCATATAAAACTTTGTGCTAAGGCCCTTGTGACAGATCACTAAAACGGAGCCCCCGCCTTCTAGTCCCGTGGAAGGGCAGTCCCGAGAGCAGATCTGGAATGGGCTATGCTGGAAAACCCACGTGTGAGGAGCCAGGGAGGCCCAGGAGCAGGGACAGGCTCTGACTGGGGGCTGCGGGAGGCTTTCGAGAGGAGGTGGTGTTTGCATCCAGCCTGTAAGTAGAGTGGGAGTTGACAGGCTGGGGTTGAGGCCCAGAGGGAGGACCAGGGACGTGTTAAAAGGACCACGTAGTATGTTAGAAGGGCAGTGCTCCGTGTGGTGGGACTGTGAGGAGGTGTGTCCAGGATGGGGTGGGGTGGGGGGTGTGGAAGAGGCAACCCGCAGCCCAACTGGAGTGTCCTTGTAGAACATGACACGGTCAGACCGTGATTTCAGAAGGGCCCCGTGGGGGCTTCAGTGTGGGCGGGTGCGGGGCAGTCAGGAGGCGGGAGGCAGGCTGAGCGGCCTCTCAGGAGGGGGTCCAGAGAGGGATGATAAGGCCTGAGGATAGACCCTAGCGGGCAAGTACAGTGAAGGCACAGTGGGTGGGCTGTGGGGCCCTGGCTGGGCGTGGAGAGGCTGGGGACCTTTGAAGGCGAGGCTGACAAGGCGCACAGGCCCTGGAGCAGGTTTGGGGGGGACAGGGATCGGCCGTGATGTGGAGGGTGAGGACTCCTCTGAGAGTGAGCTGAGGGGCACGGTGGGGGCGGGGGGGGCGGGGGGGGGGGGTTCAGCAAAGCCCCAATTTAGAGATTAGGGGATGGGGGCACCTGGAGAAAAGAAATCAAGGGTTTTTAGAAGGAAGATAGTGAAGTAAAAAACAAATCTTAAAAAAATATATTTTTTTACTTATTTATTTTTAGAGAGAAGGTGAGGGAGAGAGAAAGAGAGGGAGAGAAACATCAATGTGTGGTTGCCTCCTGCACGCTCCCCAGCGGGGACCTGTCCCACAACCCAGGCATGTGCCCTGACTGAGAATCGAACTGTGACCCTTTGCTTCACAGGCCTGCTCTCAGTCCACTGAGCTACACCAGCCAGGGCTAAAAAAAAATATTTTTAAAGGCTGATCAAGAGCTGTGTTCAGCAGCATTATACCACTTACCACTCCTTTCTGTGGTCTTCAGGGCCAGCTTGTGGAGATGAGCCCAAGACAGGTGGCGGGGCTTAGAGGGGAGGTCAGTTCTGGAAGTCCACCTTTGCTTTTATTTGTAAGCTTTTTACTGATATACACAACACACAAACAAATGTACATGGATCATAAGTGCATGGTTTGATTATTTGTCACCAAAAAAACACACGCAACCAGCACTCAGGTCAAAAAAAAAAGCCACTCTGTCCCGTCCCAGCCCCCCACCCCCACCCCGTCACCACCCCCAGGTCACCCACCTTCCTGACATTTTGTGACACAGGTGAGTGTTGTTGATGTCACGGAATGTATATCCTTTGGTCTCTTTCTCAACACTGTCTCTGAGGTTTATTTATGTTGGGTGCGGCTGTAGTTCCTTCAGTCTCACCGCTGCGTAATATTCCATCGTGCGGGCAAACCTCCGTTTACCCCTGCTGATGACGACGCACGTTTAGATTGTTTCCAGTCTGCGGTGAACATTCTATTCTCATGCATGTATTTTGGTCCCCATGTGGATGTACTTTACTTAGGGTGTGGTTGGGCCATAGGGAAGAGCTGTATTCAGCTCCATTAGCTACTGCCAGTTTCCAGTGTGTCTGTGCCGTGTCCAGTCCCCCCACCAGACCAGCGTGTGGTGTTTCAGCAGCTTCCCGCTCTCACAAGGGCTTCCTTTGGTCAACTTTCTTATTTTAGCCATTCTAACGGGCAGTTGGTGGTATCCTGTTTGAATTTGTGCTTCTCTGATGACCTATGACCTCTTCATGTGTTTATTGGCCATTTAAGTATCTTCCTTTGTGAAGGTCTGTCTGTTCAAGACTTCGCTCATTTTTTCTAAGGGCTAGCAGTCTTCTTGTTGACTTGGTAGGTTCTTTATATTCTAGATACAAGTCCTTTGTTAGATTAATGTGTGGCAGGTATCATCTCCCTTCTGTAACTTGCCTTTTTACTCTGTTAATAATGTCTTTCTATGATCAGAAGTCCTTGACTTAGTCCACTCTGTCACCATGTTGGTTGACCTCAACAGTTAATGTTTTTGTGTCCAGCGTAAGAGACCTTTGCTTATTGTATTGTGGTCACGGAGATGTTCTTTAATGTAAGAACATCCTTGTCGCAGGTGTAATCTTCATGCTGCCATCCAGCTGAAATCGATCTGGCCTTGGTGAATTGCGTGAGGCACTTCAGGATTATTTTTTTCCCTCATCAGTACTCACTCAACACAGCATCATTTATTGGAAAAGGTCCTTCTTTTCCCACTGCACTTCAGTCGTCACCGTTGCTATCAGCCAGGTGAGAGTCAGTTTCTAGACTTTGTCCCATTCTATTGACCTGTCTTCTGTTCTTTCCCCAATATCACAGTGTTCAATTTTCTATGATTTTATACTAACTCTTGGCCTGATATCTAGTAGGCTAGCTAGGTCTTCAGCTTTGTTCTGAGATTCTCATGGCTTTTGGGGGGCCTTTACACTTGCATATAACTTAGACTCAGTCGGCATCCACCAAAACCAAACAAATGAAAAAAAGCCTGCTGAGATTTTAGTTGGGGGTCGAGTGAATCTGTAAATAAATTGACATCTTACAACATTGAGCCTTCTAATTCACGAACATTGTTTTCTTGCCTAGAGGAGATCTTTTGAACTGTTTTTAATGGCAATTACTGACACGTCCTCTTAATACCAAATAAAAAGTGGCTCTTTCATATGCACTTCTGCTCACTCCTCGGCCTTCACTCACCTTGTGCCTGTGGACAGAGCGCTCCGCCCCGGGCAGTTCCTGGTCAAAGGGAGCTCCGGAGACGCCGGCTCCCACGGGAGTCTGAAGCTCCTCGGCCTCTCTGAACACCGCACACTTCACCTCATGACGAGGTACAGCACTGTGCCTGGGGCTTCCCTCTTGTTGGATGGGAGTCTGTTTCTGTTTCTACCCCCCGTGGTGCTGAGTTAGCACTCATTCCTGTGGGAGGCCCTAGCTTGGCACAGGGCCTGTCAGAGTGAAGGCACCCTAAGAATGGCTGTTGAATCGGTAAATGCTCAGTTCGTATGTGTGGCTGCCTCTAGGGCAAGTTGATCCAGAGGCTAGGTTTAGCTCACATGGTATTTTTAAATTTTTAAATGAAAAATCAGGCAATTCCACATAAAACCAAGACTTACAGCTTCTTTTGGAAAAGTCAGGATTTCTGGTCAAGATGGAGGTGTAGGTAAACGCGCTTCACCTCCTTGTGCAGCCACAGAAAGAATTACAACTACACCTCAAAACAACACCCAGAACCATCAGAAAATCAAGCTGTATGGAAGTCTGACAACCAAGGATTTAAAGAAGCCACATTCATCCAGATGGGTAGAAAGGGGTGGAGACACGGACAGGTGTGGTGTGGCACTGAGGGGCAGCAGCGGCGGAATGGGCAGTTCCGCATTCACGTGTGATGGATAAACATCAGGAGGGACACCTTGGGAGCGAGCAGGCCCAGCCCCAGGCCAGACCGCATCAAGTGATGAAAAGCAAAGACCTACAACTTAGATTACTCTCTCCAGCAGAGCTATCAGTTAGAATGGAAGGGCAGGTAAAGTGCTCCCCAGACAAGGAAAAGCTAAAGAAGTTCATCATCACCAAGCCTTTATTACCAAGTCCCTTTAAATGTTAAAGGGACTTATTTAAGAAAAAGAAGATCAAAACTATGAACATTAAAATGGCAACAAATGTACAACTATCAACATCTAGATCTAAGAAAACAAATTAAGTAAACAACCAGAACAGGAACAGAATCATAGATATGGAGATCATTTGGAGGGTTATCATCTGGGAGGGGGAAGGGGGAGAAAGGGGGAGAAGGTGCAGGGATTAAGAAGCATAATTGGTAGGCACAAAAGAGACAAGGGGATGTCAAGAACATTATAGGAAAAGCAGAAGCCAAAGAATTTATATACACCATGACCCGTGGACATGAACTAATGGGGGGCATTGCTGGAGGGAATGGGAGTACCAGGTGGAGGGGGCAAAGGGGGAAAATTGGGACAACTGTAGTAACATAGTCAATAAAATATATTTAAAAATTTTTTTGAAACTTTTAAATAAAGAAACAAAGTCAGAGAATCTGGCCACAGTAGGCCCACAGTGGTGCCTGCCAGCAGTGGCTGGAGCTGAACAGAGCCACCCTTCTACACGGGCCTGTGCCACAGCCCTCCCCCAAGCTGACCCGGGCTCCAGGCCTCCTCCGCTGTGCTCACTGCTTTGAGAAGCACTGTAGTGCACCCCCAACCCCGACCGCCTCCTCGGCTTCACTTCAGGCACCTGAGTGCTTTAAAGAAAAACAAAGCTGTCCCTTGTGGAACACTTCAAGAAAAAACTAAGGCATAGAACGTAGGAGAATGAACGCATATGCACTCACCACTGAGTTGTAACGATTATCCTCTCTCCCGGAACACAGGGACAGAGGGGGAAAATGGCAATAAGGGGAAAATGAATAAGACCCATCAATAGTAACCTTACATGTAAATGGGTTAAATGCTCCAGTCAAAAGACATGGAGTAGCTGAACGGATAAGAACACATGACCTGCACATATGCTGTCTGCAAGACCCAGTTCAGAACAAAAGTTGTATACAGGCTGAAAGTGAAGGGATGGAAAAACTAGTCCATGTGAATGAACACACAACAGCCCAAACTTATGGGACACAGCGAAAGCAGTCCCAAGAGGGAAGTTCATAGCATTACAGGCCTACCTAAAGAAGATGGAAAGATTTCAGAGAAATGACCTAACCCTACATCTAAAAGAACTAGAGGAACAACAACAAACAAAGCCCAGAGCAAGTAAAAGGAAGGAAATAATCAAGATCAGACCAGAATTAAATGACATAGAAGCTAAAAAAAAAAAATTTAAAAATCAGTGAATCCAGGAGCTGGTTCCTGGAAAGGATAAACAAAATTGACAAACCTTTAACCAGACTCATCTAGAAAAAAGAGAGAGGACCCAAATGAATAAAATCAGAAATGAAAGAGGAGAAGTAACATCTGATACCACAGAAATACAGAGGACTGTAGGAAATTACTATGAACTGTATGCCAAGAAACTGGACAACCTGTCCAAAATGGGTACATTTCTAGACGCACACAATCTTCCAAAACCGAATCAGGAAGAAGCAGAAAACCTGAATGGACTGATAGCAACTAGTGATATCGAAGCAGTAATTAACAGACTCTTGGCACAAAAAAGTTCTCGGCCAGATGGCTTCACAAGCGAATTTTACCAAACATTCCAAGAAGAACTAACATCTATCTTTCTCACACTATTCCAAAAAAAATTTCAAGAAGAGGGAAGACTCCCAAACTCTTTTTTATGAAGCCAATATTGCCCTATTTCCAAAACCAGGGAAAGGCAAAACAAAGAAAATTAGAGGGCATTTGAACATAGATGCTAAAATCTTCAACAAAATATTAGCAAACTGGATCCAACAATACATTAAAAAGATCATATACCATGATCAAGTAGGATTTATTTTAGGGATGCAGGGATGGTACAACATCCGCAAATCAATAAACGTGATACTGGTCTTTTCCTGGGAATTAGATCCCTTGATGCTCTCAGAAAACAGAAGAGGGAGACGTCTCTACGCTGTGGATTGTCGTCTGCACCGTGAGGCCCAGGCTCCTTGTGAGGCAGATGTGGACTGTTTGACTTTAGGACAATATATGCAGCCAACAAAGCTCCACCTTAAGGTGGAAGAGTACATTGCTACTGAAAAGTTCAAATACTGGGAACAAGTAGGTAAGGAACTTGGATTTCATTATCCTGCAGGTGGCCCTCTGGTGCGTTCTTCATATAAAGCAGGTGAAGTTTTCCTGAAGATGTAGTGGCTAACAGGAAAACAGAAGTCCTCTAACACTTGACAAGATATTCAAGGTCACGGGAATGTTTAAAACCTGCTTCCGTTTGCTACCTGAGGTGGGGGCCAAATGCCTATATTTCACTGGGTAAACCCAATATCTTGTTTTATGAAAAATGTCAAGAAGCTGTGCATATTTAATGGTATTTATTTATCTTTTACCATGTCTTTTTGTCCCAGTAAACAATCACTTACTATGATATAATCGTAAAACATCTTTGTGTTTACTGTTACAGTATAACTTAAAAAATACATTAAAAACTTCTAGAAAACCTTAAAAAAATAAATGAGATACTGCACATAAACAAAACGAAAGACAAAAATCATGATCATATCAATAGATGCAGAAAAAGTATTTGATAAAATCCAGCACCATTTATAAAAAACATTTAGCAAAATAGGAATAGAGGGAACATACCTCAACATTATAAAGGCCATATACGAAAACCTACTGCCAAAGTCACACTCAATGGGCAAAAACTAAAAGCACTTCCCTTAAGAACAAGAACAAGACAGGGGTATCTGCTTTCACCACTCTTCTTCAACACAGCACTGGGAGTCCTGGCCACAGTGATCAGACAAGAAGAGGAAATAGAAGGAATCCAAACTGGAAAGGATGAAGCAAAGCTGGCCTTACTCACAGATAGCATGATTGTGTACATAGAAGACCCTGTAGGCTCCACCAGAATACTACTTGACCTAATAAGTGAATTCAGCGAAGTAGCAGGATACAAAGTCATTATTCAGAAGTTGATTGTATTTTTGTACATCAACAGTGAACTATTAGAAAGAGAAACTTAAGGAAAAAAATCCCTATTTACTATAGCAAAAACAACCAAAAAAATAAGGTAGCTAAGAATACATTTAACCAAGGAGGTAAAAGGCTTGTACTCAGAAACCTATAGGACTCTGAAGAAGGAAACTAAAGAAGATACAAATAAGTGGAAGCATATACTGTGTTCATGGATTGGAAGAATTAGCATCATTAAAATGTCCATACTATCCAAAGCAATCAATAGATTCAATGCAATTCCCATTAAGATACAAATGGCTAGATATTTCACAGATCTAGAACAAATATTCCAAAAAATAGCCTCAGCAATCTTGAGAAAGAAGAACACAGTTGGAGGGATCACAATACCTAATATCAAACTATACTACAAGGTCACTGTAATCAAAACAGTCTGGCACTGGCATAAGAACAGACACATAGATCAATGGAACAGAATAGAGAGCCCAGATATAAACTCATGTCTCTATGGCCAATTAATATTTGACACAGGGGGCAGGAGCATAAAATGGAATAAAGACAGTCTTTTCAATAAATGGTGTTGGGAGAACTAGGCTGGTACATGCAAAAAAAAAAATGAAACTAAAGCACCAGCTTACACCATATACCAGCATAAACTCAAAATGGATAAAAGACTTAAATATAAGTTGTGATACCGTAAAAATCCTAGTGGAAAACATAGGCAGTAAAAGTTCAGATATTTCATGTAGCAATATTTTTGCTGTTGTATCCCCCAGGGTAAGGGAAATAAAGGCAAAAATAAACAAAGGGGACTACATCAAATTAAAAAGCTCTGCATGGCTAAAGAAACCATCACCAAAATGAAAAGGGAACCAACTCTATGGTAGAGCATATTTGCCAATGATACATCGGACAAGGGTTTAATCTCCAAAATACATAAAGAAGTCATACAACTCAACACCAGGAAAACAAGTAATCCAATTTTTTAAAAATGGGCAAAGGACCTCAATGGACACTTCTCCAGGAGGACATACAGAGGGCCCATAGGCACATGAAAAAATGCTCAACATCATTAGCCCTCAGAGACACACAAATTAAAACCACAATGATATACCACTTTACACCAGCCAGAATGGCTATCATTAATAAAGCACCAAAAACAAGTGCTGACAAGGTGGTGGGGAAGTGGGAACCCTCGTGCACTGTTGATGGGAATGCAGACTGGTGCAGCCACTGAGGAAAACAGTATGGAATTTCCTCAAAAAATTAAAAATGGAACTGCCTTTTGACACACCGATTCCACTGCCAGGAATATACCTTAAGAATCTTGAAACATCAATTCACAAGAATTTAATGCACCCCTGTGTTCACAGCAGCACTGTTTACAATAGCCAAGATTTGGAAACAGCCTAAGTGCCCATCAGTAGATGAATGGATTAAAAAACCGTGTTACATCTATGCGGTGGAATACTACACAGCGGAAAGAAAGAAGGAACTCCTGCCTTTTGCGACAGCATAGATGGAACTGGAGACTATTATGCTAGGATCAATAAGCCAGTCGGTGGAAGACAAATACCATATGATCTCACTTAGAAGAGGAATCTAATGAACAAAACAAACTAATGAGCAAGACAGAACCAGAGGCAGAGAATCAGGGAACAGACTGACAGTGGTCAGAAGGGAGGAGGGAAGTGGGGACTGACTGAAAGAAGGTCAGGGGGTTGGTTAACACGTATGAAGGACCCATGGACATGGATGACTGTGGAAGTGAGGGGCATGTAATTCATAGGAATTATGAGTAAAGAAATGTATGGTTTCATAGGAAATTGGAAATATTTCCTATGAGCTTATATGGAAATATGAAAATATTTCAGTCCTTTAAAATTCAAGGGCCCCCCTTTTTAAACATAACTTAATGCCATTCCCTACAGTCAGCAGTAAGCTCCAGCATGGTGAGATACTCAGTCAGCATTTGTCCGCAGTTCCCTGATTGACATATATTTTTTTAAACAGTTTTTTAAAAAATTTAAGATCCAAACAAGACCCACACATTACAATTGGTTAATAAATCTCATAAGGCTCTCAGGGCACCGAGGGGTGGGGTATAGGTCAGGTATATTAAGTTGTAATTTGCATGCAGTAAAATTTACCTCTTAAGAAAAATTAAGTTCACTGTTTCAGGGTACAGTTCGTTGAGTCCCGAGGTGTGTGCAGTTGTGTAACCAGCGTGACAGCCACGATACGGAATGTTCCATCGTCCCAAAACGCTCCCCCAGGTACCTTTGCAGGAGGTGCCCACTCCCCTCCACCTCAGCAACCACTCTTCTCTCCGGTCCCTGTGGGTTGCCCCTTCTCAAATGTCATGCAAATGGAACAATGGAGCTGCAGCTTTTTGTGCCTGGCTACTTCTTACCATGGCAAGAAATCTCAGTTCACAGGCTTCTCCTCCATCCGTTTTTCCCTTGAAGGCTTTTTGAAGAGACCAGGTCGTTTGTCTCAGTTTCCTACTGGAAACTGTGGATTTTGCTGATGGCATCCCATTGGGGGTTGCATCTGAAAAGCCACAAAAGAGCTAATTTTCCTGTGTTACTTTTACTTAGGGACTCAGGACAAAAGGTTCAGGGAAGGCAGGTGACAAGGCAGCTGGTGTGGTTTCTTTCCGTCTTTATCTTTTGAGTGCTGACAGGTGGAAGTGAGCAGGAGTTCTTCCCATGTCGAGTTTAGGGTCTCTTCCTATACATCATTCTTGGCTCTGCCAAATGTGAAAACAGAAACACAAATGGGTTTTACCAAGAGAAAAGCGCCAGGGGAAGCGGACCATACCTGATGGGTCCCACCATCCAGAGGAAGGGGCTCAGGATGGCTGCACTGCCCTATGAGCGCAGGCCAGGGTTTTCCACCGCCAGTGGATCACTCAGGGCCTTCACTGGCCTTTCGTTCTTTCCTGGTCTCTGAGGAGAGGGGGTGGTTTGCCATTCTGGCTCGTGCCTGCAGCTTCAGTGGTGGACTGTGGGAGGGCGAGGCAGAGCCGAGCCTCGGTGGGCCTGTCAGCCTTGCTGGGCGGCGTCGGGACCCTTGGTGCCCGTGCCTCAGGGGTTCTCCTCCCACACCTCGGCACTCACTCCTGCTAACTACCGGCCCCCACCCCATCGTTACCCTCCAGCTACCCTGCTTTCTTTCCCTTTCCCCTTTGATTGCATGTGATGGCAGAGCCACTTGGTGACAAGAATCAAGTCATACTGGTGTCAGAGGATACGGCACCAGTATGACCTTTTCTCTCCGTCACTGATGGGCTGAATATCCACGAGCAGTTCCTTGGACCTCAGTCTCGCTCTTCACTCTCCTGCACAATAGCAGCAGCCCTGCCTAACACCTTATAGGCCAAGTCACCACCCAGTGGTCCTTCTGGCTCAGGAGAGAGAGGCTGAAGGATGCCCCGTGGTTTTCTGGAGGCCAGGTGGCCAGGGCCTTGGCGGGCTAGGTGGTCTTTGTCTAGGTGGGTACGTGGTGGAGGCTGCATGGGGGTGCATCGGGGGCAGGGGATCCATGAGGAAAACAGCAGGCCACTCAAGCCTCGGAGCACCCCAGAGGACAAGGACCTCGGATGCCTGGGAAGGGCTATGATGTACGTACGCTCTTTGAATGTGTCCCAGGGACACACCTGGGACTTCCGTGGCTTGACTGATGGGTTGGGACGGGGAGGCACAGCCGCGCTCAGTGGGAGCAGACATGAACCCTGGGTGCTGGACCACTCTGCCTGGATCTGAGTTACCGCTTAGCCCCTGAGCCTCCTCTCCTCAGCTGTCCAATGGGGATAAAAACCCCTGCCCACTTCACAAGCTGGGAAGGTTCCAATGAAATAAAATATAAAGCTCCTTGAATACTCGCTGGCATACAGTAGGCACTCAGCTTGTAGAGTTCGTTCCCTGTTTTGGTCTTCGACCTGTGGCCTCCCACACCTGCTCTGGCCTCCCACCTGCCACAGGCCCGCTGGCTAGGAGGCAGCCTCCGCACTGCTCTTCCGTCAGTGGCAAGAGCTGCTATTTTTTTGTTTTGTTTTTTTAATTTAAGCTCCAGCAAACCACTTTGTTTTCATGAATGGCTGCTCTTCCCAACCAATAGCTTTCTGCCCCAAGGTTCTGGGCCTGTGTTGCCAATGTTAGAGAATCCTGGGCCCACTTGCTGGGGCCTCAAAGTCGCAGTGTGCCCTGTGCCAGCCGGCCTGCCGCACAGCTCTGCAGCCATCGTGCGCCGGTCTCAGCTCTCTTTCGCTCTCCAGCTACGGGGATCTGCTCCCCTGGGGCTGGGACACCCGCCAGTGCGCTCTGGGCTGTGGAAGGGAGCTGTTCGAAAGCAACTGACCCGTGTGTCGCAGGGCAGGGGAAAGTCCCAGGAGAAGTCAGTTCTGCTGGGCAGAAAATTAAATTTGAGTTGCCGTTTTCAGAAATCCCTCTGCATGCTGCCCGGACTGGAAACAAATGAATCACACTGGGACGTCTTGGTTCATCTCTGTGCAAGTGACTCAGTACTTTTGTCCACCCTCCCTCTCATCTTTCCCACACCGCGGGTGCCAGCTGACTTCTGAAGCCTGAACCAGAGAGACTGCTGCTCCTAATTTAGGAGTGGAGAGCCCTAATTGGAACCTTTTGTGCTTCATTCTGGGGCTGCGTGGTCTCTGGGCTCGGAGCCTGGGCCAGCTGCAGCCTCTTGCGTGGGGCTGTTCACGCTTGGGTTCTCTGAAGGGGGCGCTCCTTAAGACGAAACATCTCAGCAGCAAATGCCGCGACCACCTTTCCAGGTGGTCCCCACACCACACGATGGGAGGGTAGGATGTGATGGTTTCACCGTGCCCAGGTGACATAGGCTAACATTAGTGTCTCAGGCTGTGTGGCCCACAGTATTTTCTGTGGGGAGGAAGACGGGAACCAGATCTAATTTAACAGGACCCCGAGGCACCCTGGCGGCGGGATCAGTGCAGCCTCCTTTGTGGAGAGGGCCCTGCCATAGCAACCTGCCTGCTAGTGTCTAGAAGAGCCTCATTCAGCCCCCATGACTTCCTTTTATTTTATTTTTTTTCCAAATGAGAAAGGGGGAGGATGTGGGGAGAAAGAGCTCTGATATAAACAGTTTCCAAGGAGACCCGACTTGGGGTTGGGAAGGTTTTCTCCTTCCCTCGGTCCATACCCCGAAGGAGGAGGGGTGTGTGCCCAAACGCAGGGGATCACGGGAGGTCCCAGCCCAGAGTCCTGGTTCCTCCCCGCTGGAGCTGCCAGATGTCTCAGCGTTCCCAGGCTTATGGAGACGGATGCATGGAGGGCCTCGGCCGGGCTTCCGAGAGGACTTCGGGGCACCCAGGAGCACTTTAAGAGCTACCGAGCCCAGCCAACTCCGTGTGGAGGATGGACAGGCCCCGACTGCCTAGCTGCTGGCTCCCTGCCCGTTTCCGGGAAACAGCAATAACCTGCCTTCTTCCTTAAGTCCTGGAGCTGGGAGCGAGAAACTATGGGGTGCGCATACTCATCTCCGCCGGACGAGCCGGCCCCGAAAAGGTCAGTTCCAGACAGTGCCCCTGACGGCAGACTGGGTCGATGCCCCTCCGGCTGAGGGACACGTGACACCTGTACTCAAATGAGGACGTAACTTCTTCTTGGGCAGGGGTGCCACGAAGGCACGAAGAGGGTGCTGTGTGGAGTTGACCAGCAAAGCTGGGGGCAAGCCCCGGGGGGCTTGGCTGGGCAGGGGCACTGCTGGTCCCTTCGGTCCCGGATGTGCAGGCTGCATTTTTCTGCTTCCGAAGGGCAGGATGTGGACTGGAAGCCAGGAAGACCCAGTCACCGACTCCGCGGCCTGTGAAAGAACAGGTTCCGTGTGTAAGTTTCGGTGCGAAGCTGTGAGGTGGGGTGAGGCCCGTGGAGCACACTCAGGAAGGGAGCAGCGGTAACAACGTGTAACGAGCACAAATGTCGGGAAACTGGACATGTTGTTGGGGCACTGACTAAAGGCGTGGGAATTTCCCCCCAGTCCCCTTGGGTTTCTTTTTCTCTTTCATGGACTTCGGTCTGCCTGGGCTCTTGGGAGGCCGTCTCTGGAGCTAAGGGCAGAGGGTGGGAGTGTTCTTTCCCCAGGGCTGGCCTTTGGATGTGCTCATGCTTCTTGGGAGAACCCTTCGCCCGGGGACAGGCAGGGCTAGCCATCTTGCCTGCCTCTGATGTTGCCAGGCAGACTTGCCTGGAGGGCTCCCCTGTCCGCCCCGCAGCCGCCAGCCTGGGACTCCCTCCCTGTGCAGCTGCTGCAGGAGGCCGCACGGAGGCCCTCCTCCCCACAGACTCCAGGCTCTCAGTGCTGGAGCCGAGCTCCCCACCAGCCACGTGGCCGCATCTAGGAGCCCATCTGTGGCCGGTTCCCATGGCTTTCTCTCCTGGGAGTCGTTTCATCTCTGAAACTAGAGCTCAGCTCTTCTGAGAGGTCTTCCCTGGTTTTTCCAGTCATGGTGCCTGCTCCCTCTGAAGCCCTGTGGCCTGGGCCATCTGATCCACCCGTTCGGTCTTAGCACAGGCCACCTCTGGGCTGTGGGAAGCACAGTGTGCCCCAAACAGCCTCATTCTTCTAGAGAATAGAATACCCTCTTCATCCCTGAGGGGTAACCGAGTCCCAGGGGCCGTGCAGGGCACTGGGAGGCCAGAGGCCACGATGCAGTGTTCTCAATAAGAGGACTCTCAGGCCTTGAGAGGCCGTGACTTGTCACAGGCTCATTTGGTGGCAGAACCAGGATTTGAACCAAGTCTCTGCTCCTGATGTACGGCCCCTCTCATCCCGCCACAGTTCTCCCCAACCCGGTGGTCGGCCCTTGGAAGGCAGAGCTGCCTTGTTCAGCCTCACACCTGCTGTGCCGGCTGCCCGGGGTGCTGGCATGTGCCCGCCCACCCCAGGTTGCCGTGCGGGGCCTGTGGACGGAGGAGGGGCCCTGCATTCGGTGGGCCCTGGGGGTGCTTGTCCCTTTCTTCACAAGTCTGCACACCCACCTTTGTCCAGACGCAGCTTCTGTGGAAGCTTCTGTCCTTTCCGAAGAAATAGGAGGTGGCTTTGTGGCTGGCATCAGGCCCTCTCGGGTGGGCAGGGAGTGCTCCGAAGGCCGTCTCAGGCCCCCGCCAGCCTGCTGCTGGGCAGAGGACTCAGGCTGAGCGCCCGAGAAGCGGACAGAAGGCAGCACGCTCCGTGCGGGGCATGGCCAGGTGCTGCCTCGCCCTATTTTTTGACATTTGAGTTGCCCCCCACTTTTTAAAAATATAAAATGTATTTTTAGTTATGAAAATAGTGTGGAAAAAAAATTTAGGAAACTACAGAAATCATCTCACCTGTTATCCTAAACCTTTGCTATTCTGGCAGGATGCTGGTGATTTTCTGTGATGAATTAATACTGCACACTCCGTGTTTTAAGGACACGGATTCTTGTTTTCCTCCTGGCCATCACACACAGCGCCCTGGGAGAGAGCAAGTGTGAGGGGAGGTGTGTTCACTACCTTGGCGTCTCCCGGGCTCTGCACTGTCAGGCCGCATGCCCGCACGGTGGCCGGCAGCGGCTGAGAACTTGAGAAGGAGGAGGCCCATGTGAGTGAGCATCCCAGACCTCACGCCTAGCCCCTTCTGGGTGTCGACTAAATGCATTTACTCTGTTTTCATTTTTTTAATTGAAGTAAAATTAAAATTCACACCTCTTAAACTTCACCATATTAACCATTTTAAAGTGCATAATCTCACAGCTTTTACTGTAGTCACAGACTGTACAGCCTCCCTCACTGTCTGTTCAGAGCGCGTCCAGCCCTGGCCAGGTAGCTCAGTTAGAGCGTCGCCCTGGTGGGCCAGTTCGCAGGTTGGACCCCTGGTCAGGCACACACAAGAATCAGCCAGTGGATACATGAACGGGTGGACCAACAAATTCATGTTTCTCTCTCTTTCTCCCTTCCTCTCTCTCTAAAAATCAATAAATTATATTTTAAAATATTTTTGTTACCTCAGAGAGAAACACTGCCCCTATTAAGTCGCTCCCCTCCTCCCCTCCGCAGCCCCTGGCACTGCTCTGTCTGGATTCACCTGTCCTGCGCATTTCACATAAATGGAAACTGCATTTAGTCTTGTATCTGCTTTTTCCTCATAATATTTCATCAGACCTTTGTCTGGTTGCTGACAGTTTTCTGAACAGCCAGTTTGGACCTACGCTCGATCCGAGTTTCAGAGATCGTGCGTTCCCTCGACTCGGGGTTCGGAAGGAGCGCGGCAGCAGGACACACGTCCCTGTGCGCATCGCTTGTGCGTCGGGCTGCGGCTCCGCGAGCACGCCGTGTCAGCACGGAGGTGGATGCATAGCACTCTGGCTTAGGCTGCGCGTGAACTAAAGGGGAGTGAAGATGTGGCTGCTGGTGGTTGGACATGGAGAGAAGCTGGACATGTAGGGAAGATGTCCAGACACAAGACCCCTTTGCAGTTCGGGTTGGAGCTGGGAGTAGGAAGAGAAAGAGGGAGGCCCGAGGGCCTCCATTCCCGCTCTTACCCTGGCCCTGCTCACGTTGGGGTGGGCCTGCCCTGGAGGTGCCGGGGTTGTGGGGGGTCGGAGGGAGGGCCCCTCTGGGTTTCCGTGAGGATAGGCCATGGGCAGGTGGGAAAGCCCAGGCAGGTGGCCCCCAACCGCCTCTCTCCCGACCCCTTGAGGGACTGCTGCACTGACAAGGCCCCCGGGACAGAGGGGACGAGCTGAGCGTCCCCGTCAGGCGCCGGGCCCTGCCCCACAGGACCCACGTGTCACGTTATTTAACGCTGAGGCTCTGAAAGCAGCCTGCTATTTTATACTAAATAGGTTAGTAGGTCCCAATAGCCCTGGACCCACTAACCCAGTGAAAAACCAGTGGGGGCTTAAACACGAAACTTCTGTCGTGATGTTTGCAAACCTACATGTCCAGTCAGCTCCGCAGAGGCATTCTTAAAAGAAACCTTCACTTAGTGAGGTTTTCCGTGGACCCTAGGCTTCCCGTCCTGAGGAACATCACTTCTGTGCTCCTGTGACGTGCACGCATGCCTGCTGACGCTGCGCACCTCGGTGCCTCGCTGTGCACTGCCAGGTGCAGGGGAAGGGCTTGGAATCAGGCTGGGACTGGTCCTTGCCCAGCCACTGGCTGGCCAGAGGGTGGGTCACAAGTGCTGCCTTCGAGCCTCTGTCGCTGTGTATGAAATGGGTGTTCAGTGCCCCCTGTATTACAGTTGGGGGTGGGCTGCTCTGTGGTATGGGCTTTCTGGGTGTGATCTTGGGTCACCTCCCCTGAGACGCCACATTTCCAACGTATCGCCCCATGGCTGAAGTGTGTGGTTGCACGCTCACCCCCGGCCAGCCTTTCAGACCAGCCGGTAGACCCCTGGCCTGCGGGCTAAAGGCAGAAGGGAACCACAGAGCTCCAGACGGTCGGGGAGGAGGAAAAGGGGAGGCTCTGCACCCTCCCCAACGCCAGCCCTGCTCTCTCCTGACCCCAGTGCAGCCCACCTCACCCAGGCACAGCCCCCCTTGGGCCCCTTCATGCCTCACTGAGTCCCTCTCTGCCCTGCTCTGGTCCCATCTGCCCCCTCCGTCCATGGAAACAGCACAGCTGCTCAGCTGGATTTGTCTGAATTGCAAATTGGGACAATCTTAGCCACTCTGCTCAAAGGGTTTGCTAAATAAATACAAGGGGGGGTGGCCAAAAAATCCCTGGAATTTACTTATAAAATATTGTGTATTCTTAAAGGTTTAAACTTCAGTCACCTTCAAAGTATTCTCTCTTTGAAGCAATACACCTATTGAGACTTTTTCCACTGCTCAAAACAGTTTTTGAACTTGTTGCTGTTGGTGTCTTTTAGTGCCTTAGGGTTTTTGTTTCACCTCTTCCGTAGCAAAACGTTTCCCTTTGAGGATTTTTTTCATCCGGGGAACCAAAATAATGTTGCTCAGGGTGAGATTGGGTGAATAGGGAGGGTAGGGCACAGAGATCATGCTGTCTTTGGTCAAAAGCTGCTAAACAGGCTCTGTGGGCAGGTGTGCTCATACATCACCCATCATGAAATGGGCAAATGTGTTGAAAGAGTCTTCCAAAAAATTCACTGAAGCCGAATGCAGCCTCTCACAACAATGCCAGTTGGTACAATGATACAATGGGTTCCTAGAACACTCACCTAGCAGGGGAAGCCTGTACTACAAGGGTCCCACCCTCAAGAAGATAATTCTGAGTTTTGGGGGGGGGTCCCCCTCATAAATGGCACGAGTGTGGAGGCCAGCCATCAGCTAACTTTTGAAAAACTGGGAAAACTCAGCATGTGCCTGCACGCACCTGCCTGGACACACCTGCTGTCACTCTGCACCACAAGCTTTTGTGCGAGGACTTGGTGGTGCCCTCTGGCTGCTCAGACTCCCTGCTGCTGGCTGTGGTCTGGCAGCAGCTGGAGTGGCTGGAGCTCCCTTCCCAGGGACAGCCCTGTATGGTGCAGCCTGCCTCGTGCTGCATGCTCTTCTGGGTCCTTTGTGTCCTTTTTTACATCTGATCTTTGCAAAAGCCTCCGAAGTGGGATTGGTTATCCCCATTTTCTAGTAGAGGGGCAATGAATTCCTGGTTCAAGTTCACTCAGCTGCGAATTGGCAGGCTAGGCCTGGCACATGCGTGTGCCTGACTCCAGAGCTCCTGCCTGGCCTCCACCTCGTTGCCCTTATTGGGCAACGCTTGTTGTCCGAGAGTAAATATAAACTTCTTATTGAGGTGTAACATTGCAGAAAGGTGCAGGCAGAGCGGTGGTTCTCGTCCTGTGAACAAGTGGTGCTCACCGCCTAGATCGAAGAGCAGATCATCCCCAGCCCCCAGGAGTGCCCCTGCCCACTCTCCCCACACCTCGGTTTTGACAGTTTGGGGACTTTATATAATGAAGTCACACACGTGCACTCTTCTCTCTGGCTTAATTCCCTCAACATCAGGTGGGTGAGGTTCATCACATCAGCGTGTGTGGGGGTCACCTTTCTCCTCACTGCAGCAGAACGTGTTCCCGTGCAGGAATGCGCCACAGCTAGTTCGTTCGTTCTGCTGATGCACAATAGGGTTGCTTCCTGCGGGGGGCTCGCGGGCCAAGAGCATGCCCTGTGTGTCTCTTGGTGCATGGGTACAAGTGCACTCCGCCAGGTCTGTACCAAAGAGTGAATTGCTGGGTTATAGAAGATACCGTCAAACAGCCTTCCAACGTAGGAGTGCCGTATTGCCCACCCGCCGCCCCGACCAGCGTGTGGGAATTCTAGCCGCTCTACGGCTTCACCTGGGCACGAACGTTGAGCACCTTTCCATGGGGTTTTTTGACCACTAAGGTACTCTTTTTAAGGAAGTGACTCTTCGTCTTTTGACAATTTTTCTGTTGGATTATGATTTCTTATATTCTCAACCCAAGCAAGTCCTTTGTCAGATGTACATGTTTTGCAAATATCTTCTGTTTTGCCCACCTTGCTGCATTAGGCCTCAAAGTCCCTGGAAAGGCTCACTTGGCTTCTTTAGATGGCCGTGCGGGCCTGGGGCAAAGAAAGAAAGAAGGAAATGGACAGGAAATTGCCCCGGCTGCTGTGGCTCAGTGGATTGAGCACCAGCCTGTGAACCAAAGTGTCGCCGGTTTGATTCCCAGTCAGGGCACGTGTCTGGGTTGTGGGCCAGGTCAGGTCCCCAGTAGGGGGGTGCACAAGAGGCAACTACACATTGATGTTTCTCTCCCTCTCTGTTTCCCCCTCTTCCCCTCTGTCTAAAATAAATTTAAAAATCTTTAAAAGAAAAGGACAGGAAATGGACCGGGAGGACTGGGAGAGCCGCAGGCTGCCCACAGGGAGGTAGGGAGTGGCGCTGCACCGAAGACCCTGAGGCTGTGCCGGACCCAGCAGTGGCGCTGCTGTCTGAGGGGATGGCGCCCAGTTCAGGGCTCTGGAAAGAGCCAGGATAACCTCGAAGGCGATGATGAAATGTGGCCCCAGTGCAGGGAAGGGGCAGGCAGGCGTGGTATTGCTTAGGAATCCCGGGGGGAATTGGAACTGTCAGGGCCTTGAGGTGGAACAGGAGTCTTTTGGTGAGTAAGTGTGACGAGGGTGCTCTGAGTGGAGGTGATGGCTCCACAGGATTCTGAGGGCCATCATGGAGAGGGTGGTGTGTGGCGGGGAGAACTGGGCAAGGCTGGGACAGATTCTGAAGGGACTCATTTACCCTTATCCTGTGGGTCGCGGGAGCCACTCAGGGTTTGAGAGTGCAGCAGGCAGCAGCATGGCCACGCCCATATTTAGGAGACCCCTGGGTGCTGTGGGAGGCAGGGATTGGAGGTGAGGAAAGGCCGTGGGGACCGTCACCTATGGATGCCTCGGGATGGGAAAGTCAGGTCCTTGGCGATTCTGTGTGCTCATCTGTCAGGGGCAGGGGGTCCTGGCTCTGCCAAGTGTTGGTGTCTCAGAGATTTGGCATTTACTGTGAGGGAGGGGGGAGGGGGCCTGGCAGCCCTGGCACTGGACCAGAGGCAGCTGCCGGCATGCTCACTGGAGATGCTGCCACGAGCACCCCACGCTCATCTGACCCTTCTGTCTTTCAGGACCGCCTCTGTCAAAGACAGCAGCTTCGTGGAAAAGATGAAGAAGACGGTGAGTCTGCCCTCTGAGTTTGGGCTGTGGCCAGCAAGTCTTGGCTCGGGGGGATGCTTAGGGGAATCCAGCAGGGGGCCAGCTGCACTGGACGGGAAAGAGCGGGTAGGCACCCAGGGCCGGCTCTCTTATGTGTGCATTCTCGTCGTACCAAAGCCCCAAAGCTGCTGGGAGAGCTTGCTTTGTATTTTTTAATATTTACTTCCTGAACAAACAAACTGTAAGAATAAACCATCCCCGTAGCTCCGGATGCCATCCTGCGTCCTCCCTCCCATCCAGGCTCAGCCCACGAGCAGACGTAAGCCTCACACAGCTGTGGTCCTGGCACAGCTGCAGTTCTACCTCTGTTTTCATTCAGATCTTTAATGTGTGGAAAGGTACCACATTTCACAGGGTTCAAATCCACAATTACTTCATGGGAGGCCTCTCTGGTTCCTGCCACTTATCGCCACTGTTCTTAGCATTTTATGGATCCTTCTAGAGCTCCTTTGTGCACATACAAAAACACAGAGATTCTTATTTTATACTTTCTTAAAACTAAAATGGCATAGTACACAAGGTCTTTCCATAAAAAGTCCAGCCATTGTTAATATAACAAGAACAGTTTTCATGACACCCATGTAACCTGGCAGCCAAGGAGGGTGGACTGGAATGCACATGCATGAACAATGATTACTTCACTGTACTAGTCAGTGGGGCAATAGATGCTGCTGAGTGAGCATGTGTACTGTGTGGTTGTTGAATTCAAAATGACTGAGTAAGTAGAACTATGAATCTGCATCAAGTTGTGTGTTAAGCTTGAACTTCCTCTGTGGAAACTGGATGATTCAGAAGGCTGCAGCTGTGGGCAAGTGGTGATCGGCAGCTTCATCACAACACTCGCTCACATATCATGTCTCATGTAGAGTTTTTTTGTGAAACATCCAATCACCCAGGTGACTCAGCCCCTGTACAGCCCAGATTTGTCACCCTGTGACTTCTGGCTTTTCCCAAAACTAAAATCATCTTTGATAGGGAAGAGATTTCAGACCATCAGTGAGATTCAGGAAAATACAACAGGGCAGCGGATGGTGACTGGGAGAACTGTGTGAGGTCCCAAGGTGCCTACGTTGAAGGGGACAGAGGTGTCATTGTTCTATGTACAGTGTTTCTTGTATCTTGTATCTTCTTCAGTAAATGTCTCTATTTTTCATATTCCATAGCTGGACACCTTCTGGACACATCTCGTACACAGTGTCGTAGACTATGCTGACTTAATGATATATCTTGGAGGTCCTTCTGTAGCAATTCAAAGACACCTTCCTCATTCTTTATTATAGCAGCGTAACGATTCCAGTATGGGACCGTGAAGTATTCTGTATCTTTAAACACCACTCTGCTGATGGATCCTTGGAATATTTCTAATCTTAAGGTGCTGCTGTGACTATATAGATCAATTTGCATGTTTGCAAATACAGTCATACCTCGATTCTCATTGGCTTCAGAACTCATCAAACCCTGTATTCATTGCATTTTGATGAGAAAAAAAATGTTTCAGCACTCGGCGCTTGCTCGAGACTCTTCGCGCTTGCTAGAACTTGCGTGAGTCATGACACCGCCCCATAAGAGAAAATGCTTCATCGTTAGTACTTACTGGTTTTGGCACTTGTCACGAGTTCTGAAGCAAATTAAAGCCGAGTACTGAGGTACCACAGCACAAAAAGATCCCTGAAGTGAAATTATTGAATCAAAAGGCATGTACATTTGTAATTGTGTCCGAAGCTGCCGAGCCCCCGGCCCCCGTAGAAGCAGCACCGGGGCCCTTGCACTGGCCGTGTGTCAGGCGGTGGGGGGGCCTGGCCCGTCCTCGCAGCTTCGCAACGGCTTGTTACCACAGTCTGGGGTTGTGCCAGCGTTCTAGGTTTTAAAAAATGCCGTCTTTGTGTAGTTCTGAGTTGTATTTTTCTTATGAATGAGGTTAAGCAGATTTTCATGTGTTACAATGGCATTTGTTTTTTTTTTCTTTTCATAGATTGAATATTTGGCCCAATTTTCTGTCAGGATTGATCCTTCTTGAGGAACTGCCTCAAATTTTTAGGGAGGTCTACCCTGTCTGTGATATGAGTCACAAATATCTTCCCAGTTAATAGTTTGTTTTGACTTGGTCTGTCACGGGTGTTCGGTTTATTGTTGCCACGTACGTGTTCCACGGCCCACCTCGTTCTTCCCTCTCTGGCTCCCAGATTTGGAGGTATCGTTTGGGAGGCCCACCCCACGCTCCAGGGGTAAAGGGTTCTGTCATGTTTCCCTCTAGTACCTTCGTGGTTTCACTTTTCATATTTAGAATTCAGTCGACTGGGCTTCATCCTGGCATTAGATGTAAGGTATGGGTCCAGCGCTGCTTTTCTTGTACAGTCAGAATTCCGTGTAATCAAGTCTGTCTTTTCTCCACTGGTTTTATCATATACATAATCCCCATGAGTTTCGGGGTCTGTTTCCGTATTTTCCTATTCTAACACTCTGATCCGGCTGTCTGGGTATGTGCGATATTGTACTGCTTTAATTGCTGAGGTTTTGTGCCTTGTTTCAGCACCCAGTAGTGCCAGGCATGTCCTCCCCCCCCCCCCCGCCCCCCACCGGGGCTCCCGTTTTCAGTGTCCCTGGCTCTTGTTTCAGATGTGTGTGTTTATTTGGGGTAACAGTTTTATTGAGACAATGCACATTCCATACAGTCCGTGCATTTAAAGTATACACTGTTAGTGTTTTTTAGTATATTCACAGCATCGTGCACACCACCATCACCACAGTTAACGTGGGAACATTTTCATCATCCCCCAAAGCAACCCCATCCCATTAAGAGTCACTCCCCACCGCCCAGCCCCCCGCCCTCACCCTCGCCCTCAGCAGCTGCGGATCTGCTCTGTCTCTCTCTGCATTTGCCTGTCCCGGCCGTTGCGTGCGAATGGAACCGCACGCTCTGTGGCCTTCTGTGTTGGCACCTGTCGCCTGGCAGAGCGTCCTCAGGGTTCCCCCGCGCAGGCGTGGGTCTGCGCTTCCTTCCCTTTCATGGCCGGACAGTGCTCCTGCGCATGGAGTCATGATGATTTTTCCTCAGGACTTCTAGTCGATTTATTGAGAGGGAAACAAAGAGCTGGTAAAGGTTTTATTAGATCACATTATATTCCCGTCTGAATGTAGGGAGAACGGGCATCTCGTGTGCTGAGTTCTCCTCTCCAGCGTCAGAGCACCTCTCCCTCCGGCCGGGCCCTCACCACTCCGTAGCTTCTTGTGTGTTTCTTACAAGGTTTGTTCCTAGGCACTTACTATGTTTTGATTCTACCGTAAATATTTAGCTACTATTTTATATCCTCTTTGGTTCCCTTAACTTGAAGTATTTTCTCCTTTATTCAGTAGTTTTTGTAGCAATCATTTAAAAATACTTTTTCAAGTGGTTTGTAGAAAACTCAGGAAATGTAGTATGAGAACACTTTAAACCAATAATAATCCATATGTCTTATTTTGTCCTTTGCACCTGTATTTGCTGGGCTGGGTGCAAAAACCAGAAACCCCTCTAGGGACTGGGGGCCCTGGATACCACTAAGAGAAACCTCTCATCCCCATGAGAGGACCAGAAGGTGGCCTGTGCCCCGCTTCCACCTTCCAGATCCCGAAAAGCACATCCGGTCGGCTGGGCCTCCCTTGCTGCATTCCTGGCTGCTGGGGAGTCTGGGGAGCGGGGTTGGGCCTCTTTCAGCAGCAGCCGTGGGAGGCACAGTAGGAGGGTGGATGGGGGAGAATGTGTGAGCCCGTCCATATGGTCCCCCCCTACCGCCTGCGTTTGCATCAGCATGTATCACGTTCATAATCACCCAGAAAAACCCACCCATAGCTCCCAGACACTCTTGGTGTATTTCTTGCCAGTCTTTCTTCGGTGTACATATGAATGTATATAAACAAAACATACACACACAGAGTCACCAGCTTCTAACTGAACATTCTGTTGTGGTTTTTGCACGTCATTTAAAAATCTGTCCAAAGTGTGATCTTGAGTGGCTGTGTAAGATCACCTTGATGGCTGGAGTCGCCTCTGCCCCCGTCCACCACGGGGGCTGTGGCAGTGAGGCCCTAGCGCCAGAGTGACTTGGAAGGGAGTTGGAGCAAGAGGAGGGGGCCCTGAGGTGCCCCACCCGCCTGGCCTGCCCCTGTGGTCATCTGGAGTCTCTAGTGACACCTGTGCTTCTTGGCCCTGCACTGACCCCACGTGTCTGGCCTTCTCCAGGGCAGGAACATCATCGTGTTCTACGGCTCCCAGACGGGGACCGCGGAGGAGTTTGCCAACCGCTTGTCCAAGGACGCCCACCGCTACGGCATGCGGGGCATGGCAGCAGACCCCGAAGAGTATGACTTGGTGAGCTCCCACCACACCCTGGCTCTTCCTCCCAGCCTTCCAGCAGCAGGAAGGAAGGCGTCCCTGCGTCATGGAGGTGCTCCAAGGGCTGAGGCAGCCACGGGGACAGACAGGAGTGGGTGTTTCCTGTTCTTTGTAGGAACAGCCAGGTGGCCCCGGTTTTAAACGGTGATTTGACTTGGGTGGTGAACACACAGTACAATATACAGATGCTGTGTTGTAGAATTGTGTGCCTGAAACCTTTATCATTTTATTAACCAATGTCACTGCAATATTCAATTTTTTAAAAATGCACATGTGCCCGTGTGAGCTCCCAGCACCACTCTCACTTGTCTTTCACGCTCTCCATGCCGTCCTTTGCCAGTGCTGGGTAGGTGCTGGGTAGGTGCTGGCTGAAGTGGGCTGGGCGTGGCTTTAAACATAAGAGGGTCTCAGCAGGTCATGAGAGGAACTGTTTCCATCTCCACACTGCACCCCACCCCCAAACTGCAGCATCAGGGGAGCAGATTGGGGGGACCTGGGCTCTAACCCTGCTCTGCCGTGGCCGCCCGTGTGAGCCCCGGGAGCCCCTGCCCCTGCGGGCCTTTCTTGTCTCACAACATAGACGAGGGATGTGGGTTGGGCCATCTCTGGGAATCTTTCTGCTGGGCTTTGAAATGAGGCCGTAAACTCCTGTGTTTGGGCCAGAGCAGGGACAGGGCTGGAGGGAAGAGTGCAGCTTGTGGAGGGGCCGGGAGATCTGAAAATTGGGAAAGGCCGTGTTTGGAGTTCCTTCCCTCTCCCCTCCTCCAAGCACTCCTTGGTGCTGCCACAGAACCAACGCCTGCTCAGCCGCCCCAGCCTGTCTCCTCCTGGGCTGTGGGGGAGGCTCGCCTTGCTCACTCTCCCCCTAGATGGGCTCCTTCTCCTTCGCCTTCCCCTCTCCTGGTTGCCACTCTCAAAGTGCAGGAAACTTCCAGCAGCATGCTTGCCTGTTTCTGGGTCAGGAGAGCTCGTGACAGCAAGGCCAGCTGCCCCAGGTAGAAGCAGAGGATGGATATGGGAGAGCTGATCCTTAGGTGCCCAGGAGGGGAGGAGGCTGGCATCGAGCAGCTGGTCCTGAGAAGAAGCCCCCAGGGAGCTGCCTTCCTGCTTCTCCCCATGGGGTCATTGCCACTCCTGGCCCGGCTGCTCCAGCAGCTCCAGCAGCTCCAATAACGTAACAAGTGGTCTTTCCCTCAGAACCTGAGTGCTCTCCTGAGCGCCAGCTGCTCCCTGCTCATGCCACTCCGCCTCCAGAAACAAACTGCCCCTTCACCCACTGCACGCCCTGCCCTCGGTCCTGGGGACCGGCACCAACCACTGCTCTCCGTCTCCAGACCGGGGTTTGGAGTTGGTGGACAGTCGGCTAGGAATTAGTGAGAGCCTAGGCCCTGCCAGGGCTCCCGGGACTTTGAGGGACACTGAGGTTTACTGTGGTGCCCCAGGGCTAATGCACAGGACACCACATTCTAAGTGCCAGCTGGTGGCCTGGAACCCAGTCTGTCTGTGCCTATGAATGCCTTTCCCTCTGCAAAGCCACCCCCTCCATTCGACCTTTGACTCACTTGTCTGTACCCCAGGAGGTACGGACCTGACCTAGAGCAGCTGAGTCACAGCCGCTGGGCCCGGGCCCTGCCCTTGTCTCTCCAGGCCGACCTGGGCAGCCTGCCAGAGATAGAGAACTCGCTGGCAGTGTTCTGCATGGCCACCTACGGCGAAGGCGACCCCACTGACAACGCTCAGGACTTCTACGACTGGCTCCAGGAGACAGATGTGGACCTCTCTGGAGTCAAGTATGCGGTGAGTCACTCCATCTTTCCCCCAGTGGCTCCTTGCAGGTTCCCAGGTGGCAGCCTGCGACACTTCCCCGGACCTCTGACCCCCATGTCCAAGGGGTCTCACCTCAGTCTGACCAGCGAGAGCAGGCGGAGGTGTTTGGATGGGGTGGGGGGAGGGAGCCCTGGGGAAGGCTGCTACTCATGGGACAGTAGGACAGCTCCCTCTTCCACCCCAGACCCCAGCAATAAGAACGCTTCTTCCCCAACGTCCCAGCCCTGCTTTGCTCCTCAGGGCATTTGTGGCTGGAGCTGAAGACAAGGAGGGTGTGGCAGGATGTCCAAGATTTGGCTGGGCAGGGAGAGCCCAGTGGGGCGGGTGAACTGCCCATGCTTGCCACCCAGGGTCGAGGCTTAGAGGCTGGCTGTGGAGGGGACCCTGGGCTGTAGCACCAAAACGAAGCCACTTCCAGGGGCCAAAGGTGGCCCACCTCACAGTGCTGCCTAGTGGCTTGACCAGCCCTGCAGGGGAAACCCAGCCCTGACCGCTGGCCGGGCCTCTGACCCACCCCTCTGTCCTCACAGGTGTTTGGCCTTGGGAACAAGACCTATGAGCACTTCAATGCCATGGGCAAGTATGTGGACAAGCGGCTGGAGCAGCTTGGTGCCCAGCGGATCTTTGAGCTGGGAATGGGCGACGATGACGGGAAGTGAGTGCACCAGACCCAGACTCTCGTGCTGGGCCTCCCCTCCCTGGAACCCCCCCAACCCCAGCTGTCAGGCGTCAGGAGCCTCAGGGTCCAGGGTGGCTGTGGCACAGGACGGGGGTGCAAAGCCATGGTGTCTGCTGAAACTCCGTGTCATGCAGGGAAGGGAGTTGCCCACCCCCCAACCCCCACTGAGTGGGCCTTCCTTGCTGCCCCCCACCCTCCCGGTTTGCCCAGTTCACGTGGAGCTGCCCGCGTTTAGCGCAGAAACTCTAGACACCTCCCGGTGCCTCGGGTTACATCACTGGGTGCAGCAGCTCGCAAGGAGCCCTCCAACCCTTGGGGGCGCTGGAGAGAGGGTCCAGGCTGTTGGGGAAGCCAGCCCATTGCAGGGTCTCACTGCTGGGATTGGGTGGCCTGGGGCCTGGCTCAGTACCTCTTCTCCCCAGCCTGGAGGAGGATTTCATCACGTGGCGAGAGCAGTTTTGGCCAGCTGTGTGCGAGCACTTTGGGGTGGAGGCCACTGGAGAAGAGTCCAGGTGAGCATGTGCCTGTGGATGGAGCTGGGGGCTGAGGGTGAGTGCCTCCTGCGGCGGGAGACCCAGCTTGCTGGGGTGGCGGGCGGGGGTGGGGGCTGGAGGAAGAGGCTGGTGGGAGCTCGGTCACACTGGAGAGCCTTAGGTCCCAGGCTGAGGTGCTGGGCTTTGCCTGTCTCCTGACCGTTTCCCTCCCCGACGCAGCCTCCCTCCTCCTCGGGACTGTCCTTGCAGCCCCCAGTCCCCGCCGGCGCTCTGCCTCACCCTCGATCTCCCCTTTTCAGCATTCGCCAGTATGAACTTGTGGTCCACACAGACGTGGACATGGCCAAGGTGTACGTGGGGGAGATGGGCCGCCTGAAGAGCTATGAGCACCAGAAACCGTGAGTGGGAAGCGTGGTTGGGGGCCAGGCCCAGTGGCCCTTGGCACGCCCCTCTCTCAGGCGCCTGGGACGGGAAACAGCCTGTAGTCCTGTGTATCCCCGAGGGACAGTCCTTAGCATTGCCCAGAAGTGAACATGGGTGGGGGGTCTCCACCGCACAGGAGGGCATGAGGCCCAGGGCCGAGGGGTGGGAGGCTGCTTTGTGCTCAGGGCCCTCAGGACCCCTCCCCACCCCGTGGCCCCTCAGCCCAGGGCATAGCCTCTGAGAGACGGGCGCTTGCTCAGTTTGTACTTCATCTGCTCTGACATTTTGCTCTGTAAATATCCTGGGGTGGGGGGTGCATACCAGTTCCTGAACCAGGACAGAGCAAGTTCTAGGTTGAACTTTGGCAATAGGGCATGCTTTCTTAAATTCTGCCTCTATATTTGGACTTTTTTGTCCAAAAACATAACGACCCTCTGTTGGGCCCCTGCTTTGCCTTACACCCGGGCACTGCCGGAGCTGCCCAGGAACGCCCTCCCCGTGCATCCGGGGTTCAGGACAGGCAGCGCGGCTCCCGCAGCCCTGCAGGAGACCCCAGCATGTCGGTGACTTTACAGAGTAAAGCTCACCTCCTGTTGGTGTTGCAGCCCAGGGCAAGTCAGGGGAGACTCTGCTCCACAGTCACCTGGGGACACAAGCACCTTCTGTCCTAGGGAGCCACCTTCAATGGCCTGGTCCTTTGCATTCAGCTCACCGATGGGTTCAGAGTGTGGAGGGTCTCCCTGACTTTTAGGGAGAAAAAGTCCCTAAGGCCCAGCCTCAGTTTCCATATCTGTACAGGGAGACACTGATAACCGATCCCTGCCCATGTTGTGGGTTGTCAGGAGCACTGCCTGAGATGAGGCTGGGAAAATCCGTGACATAATTGGAGAGGTTTCCTCCTGGCCCTTGGAGGCCGGCTCTGAGGTTCCCAGTGTTCTGTGAAAGCAGAAGGATCCCTCTGGGGCAGGGACATTCAAATCGAAGACCTGGCCAATCACCGAGCTGCTCTTCTCCCCACCCAGCCCCTTCGATGCCAAGAACCCATTCTTAGCGGTCGTCACCACCAACCGGAAGCTGAACCAGGGAACTGAGAGACACCTCATGCACCTGGAATTAGACATCTCAGATTCTAAAATCAGGTACCAGCCACCTGTCTCCCACCGCTTCACTTGGGGCCTCCAGATCTGGGTGCAGAGGCCTCCCCCCTCCTCCTGAACCTTACATCTCATCTCCCCTCCAGGTATGAATCTGGTGACCATGTAGCTGTTTACCCAGCCAACGACTCTGCCCTGGTCAACCAGATTGGTGAGATCCTGGGTGCCGACCTGGATGTCGTCATGTCCTTGAACAACCTGGATGGTGAGTTCTGGAATCAAGGCCACCCCCGCCCGCCTGCCCAGGCCTGAAGCGGCCGGCAGGAAATGGGTCCCTTGGCAAGGCCCATAGGTCGAGGGGCCTAGGCTTGAAGCCCTGGTGCCCAAGACAACCCTCACGCCTGAGGTGCCATGGTTATTGGTCCTGCAACAAACTTGGGAGTTGGGGAGCAGAGCAGCTGTGGGGTCTGGCTTCTACTGTGGGGTTCCCTCCATCACCTCTCTAGCATAGTTCTTTGAGGGAAGGGGGGTGCCTAACCAGCCCCTGTGTCCTGTGGGACAGAGGGAACTACAGGCTAGGGCCCTTGTCCCTCGGCCTGGCTCCACCACGCCTGGCCACCGAGGGCCTGCGGCTGCCCTCTCCCAGTGCCAGGGTCTTCATCTCCGCACCTGCAAACTTGGGGATCAGAGCCAGCCACCCCAACCGCCCCCCAGGTCCATTCAGGGTGCTTGGGGTGCAAGAGGCACTGAACGTGGTGCAGGGTTTTCCCAGAGTCTTGGCCTCTTGCTCTGACCCTTGGGCCCCCCACTGACCACCCCACACGGGGCCCAGCTCTCCCTGGCGCTGCCCACTCACTCCTGTCCTCGGTGCCCCTAGCCTGGCTGCGCCTTCTCACCAGCTCCAGAGTCGGCCCTCGAAAGGAACAGCACAGAAGGGGGTTGATTTATATTGACTGTACTTGGTCGTGATAGCAGTAGGGGCCCAGTGAACACACACTGGGTCCGTCTCCCCCCCGTGCGGCGTGTCCCTGTGCCGGCAGAGGTGGCGCCCTGCGGGGGAGGTTGTGGTGTGCCTCCTCTCCCCGCAGGAGAATCTGCACCTCTGCTGGCGGCCCTTTACTGCGGAGAGCTGCTCAGGAGGAGGTGCGGAGGCTTGGAAGTCCCCGAGGCAGACGTATAGCGTTAGAGAAGGTGCTCTCACACGCCCACCCCCTAGTGTGAAGCCTGAGCCCTGTTTCCAGGCTCGGCGCCGAGGGCCCCGGGGTGCTGGGAACACCCAGCTGTTTGATCTGTGTGAACACAAGTATGCTCAGTTTGTGAAAATCCATTAAGCCTTGTACATATAACTTGTATACTTCGTGTAGGTTATACTTCAGTATAAACCCCTCCAAAGAATAGACCCAGACCCCTAAATGCTGAGCCCTTCCTGCGCCAGGCCCTCTGTGTGTCCTCGGCAACCCTCCCAGCAGTTCTGCAGAGGTTCATCTGCACAGGCGCGGACAGCCTCCAGAGTCGTCATGCTTCTGGAGGTGGAGGTGCTTTCTGGTGGCTCCCAGGTGGGCCCTTCTGTGTCCTGCTCTGGCCTGACTGTGGGGAGGAGGTCAACAAAGCTGCCCGGCGGCTGGTGGCCGCAGAAGGCTGCAGCAAGGGCTGGCGGTCCGGCTTGTGCCAGTGGCTGCAGCTGGAGTGCATAGGACGCTGTGCCAAGAGCTCATCTGTGTGCCCTGTGTAGACCTGCTGGTGTGTCCACACATACAAACTGATGTGGTGAGGCCCTGCCATCACAACTGAAAGCCCCAGTGTCGCATCTCCTGGCCATGAGCCTGGGGCCTGCACAGGAGACCAGGCCCAGCCCGCAGGCAGGACACGCCTGGGCAGCTCGACCTCTGCAGCCCTCTCTCTGAGCCACTTAGGGTCTCACTGTCCTGGAGGGGCAACGGCACCAGGTCCCCAAGCAAGGTTGGGCCTCTGATGAGCACTACTTGTCTGGTTGAAGCTAAAGGCTGGCTGAAAGCCAGAGGCTCAGCTGCCAGGGCCGAGGAAGTGCTGCAAAGAGCTGGCCTTGCTTCCAGTGCCAGCCGGGCCGCTTGCTTCCTGCAGAATAGCCTTTGGCTCCCCCCCTCCAATCCCATGGCACCCCACTCACCCCAAATCCTGCCTTATCTGTCCCTGCAGAGGAATCCAACAAGAAGCACCCATTCCCTTGCCCTACCACCTACCGCACAGCCCTCACCTACTACCTGGACATCACCAACCCACCGCGCACCAATGTGCTCTACGAGCTGGCCCAGTACGCCTCAGAGCCCTCGGAGCAGGAACACCTGCGCAAGATGGCGTCCTCCTCAGGCGAAGGCAAGGTGAGCCAGCTGTTCCTGCCTCCGGCACCCTGACTGCAACCTCCTCAGCCCTGGGCTGCAGCTCCCGGGCAGCACCCCCAGGCCACCCCTCAGCCACTCTCCAAGTGGCTTGGGTCCCACTTCAGCCCTGTCCTCTGGACCACTGTGTCCCCTCACCTGCATCTCACCCCATGTTCTGCCTTCCCCAGGAGCTATACCTGAGCTGGGTGGTTGAGGCTCGGAGGCACATCCTGGCCATCCTGCAGGACTACCCATCCCTGCGGCCCCCCATCGACCACCTGTGTGAGCTGCTGCCGCGGCTGCAGGCCCGCTACTACTCCATCGCTTCATCCTCCAAGGTGAGGGGCTGGCCAGCGTACAGAAAGCACAGCGCTGGCTTCTCTGAGGTGCACGGGGCCCTGTGCACAGCCCCCCTGCACCCAGTCACCTGGGACAGCTCACCAGGTCCGCTGGGCAGTGCTGCCAGTAGGCTGGGCTGCTGGGCTACACGCTTTGTACAGCCCCGGTGCCAAGAGCCAGTCAGGAAAACTGTTGGAAAGGGGCTTTTGCGGTCTGGGCACCATGGAGAAGCCCTGAGCAGGAACCCTGTGCCGAGGTGGCTCGGGTGACAGGGCTGGTGGCAGAAAGGGGCCTTGGGCACTGAGCTCACTCCTGCCCCTCCAGGTCCACCCCAACTCCGTGCACATCTGTGCCGTGGCCGTGGAGTACGAAGCTAAGTCTGGCCGTATCAACAAGGGAGTAGCCACCAGCTGGCTTCGGGCCAAGGAGCCCACTGGGGAGAATGGCTGCCGGGCCCTGGTGCCCATGTTTGTGCGCAAGTCCCAGTTCCGCCTGCCCTTCAAGCCCACCACGCCCGTCATCATGGTGGGCCCCGGCACCGGGGTCGCCCCCTTCATAGGCTTCATCCAGGAGCGGGCCTGGCTGCGGCAGCAGGGTGAGTGTGGGCGCTGGTGCGGGGGGGCAGGGGCGCCCAGGAGGAGGGATGGGACAGCCCCCGTGCTCACCCTGGCCGCGCCCCCCACCAGGTAAGGAGGTGGGGGAGACGCTGCTGTACTACGGCTGCCGCCGCTCCGACGAGGACTACCTGTACCGCGAGGAGCTGGCCCAGTTCCACACGGAGGGCTCCCTCACCCAGCTCAACGTGGCCTTCTCCCGGGAGCAGCCCCACAAGGTGAGGAGGGGGCAGGCTGCCCCCGAGGGGTGCGGGGCGGGGGGCTGAGAGACTGGCCTCCTTACGGGCACCCCCTCTGCCCTCAGGTCTACGTCCAGCACTTACTGAAGAGGGACAAGGAGCACCTGTGGAAGCTGATCCACGAGGACAGCGCCCACATCTACGTCTGCGGGTGAGCGAGGGCAGAGGCGTGGAAGGGGTGAGGCACTGCCTCCCCCACGCTCCTTGCCCGGCCCTGAGCGCTACCTCCCCCTCCCCACAGGGATGCTCGGAACATGGCGAGGGACGTGCAGAACACCTTCTACGACATCGTGGCCGAGCTGGGCTCCATGGAGCGTGCCCAGGCTGTGGACTACATCAAGAAACTGATGACCAAGGGCCGGTACTCCCTGGACGTGTGGAGCTAGGGGCCCCCGGCCCAGCCCTGCTCTGGCCTCCTGCCGCATAGACTTGCTTCCCCTTGTAATCACTTCTCCCCGCCCCCACCCTGCCAGTCTCCTGGATGGGTTCTGCGGGGCCTCGTCCGAAGATGCAGACCCAGTGACAAAGACTCTGGGTCCAACATGTGCCCTCCGGGGTCCCCTGGCCACAGGGCAGGCGGCCGAGGGTGACCAGGCCCACGCTCTGTGAACTCCTCAGGCCCCCAGGGGCTGGTCCGAGAGGGCTCTTCTCTCAGCTGAGCGGGGGCTTAGCCCTTCCACATGATTTTCAATTAGTGTAAATAATTTTAAATAACCTCTGGCCCTTGGAATAAAGTTCTGTTTTCTGTATTTGCCTGACATTCCTTGAAGAGGTCTGGAGCCTCCACCTGGGTCTGCTTAACTCGGACACCAGAGGGACCAATTCAAGAGCCGCACGAGCCTGGGCTGCGGCAGCACAGGGAGCCACCAGGCCCTGGCCCGACCTTTAGGAAACCACACACCTCAAGCCACCTCTGTGCCCCTCTTCCTTTATTGTGGCCACTGGCCCCCAGCTCCCCACAGGCTGGGACGCGGGCCCAGGTCTTCTCCAGTGCCGCCTTCAGGGCCCACAGAGCCCACAAAACGCAGGGAGGGCAGAAAAGACCTTCCTGGACAAGGGAGTCCCCACCCCCTCAAACAACACACGGGATTCAGAAGCCCTTCGGGGCTGGTGGGCAGAAGACCCAGCCTCAATCCTTCTTGCTTCTGTGCCGCTGACTGTGGAATTTCTGGTGCACGACCCGCAGGGTGGTGAAGAAATTGCCAAGGAAGAGGATGAGGAAGGGGAGGCCACACATGAGCACCTGGGGGAGGAACCAGGGTTGGTGAGGACGGGCCGAAACCCCATCCCCCCGGCGTCCTTCCCAGGGCCCCGGCTCACCTGCCACTCCTTGCACTCAGGGTCCCGGGTCAAGTTGAACAACGTCAGCGCATTATAAAGCTGCCAAAACTGGGAGGGAGGGGGATTTCACATAGAACATGGTCCCTGCTTCAGCCAGAGCAGGGGCTGGACAGCCAGATGGACGGGGACACATACAACTTACATGTCCAAAGAAAAGAAAGGGCAGCAGGAAGGTGAGGCCCCGCCACATCCAGGACTGGAAGCCCTCTGTGGGGGAGAAGGAGCGGGGCACAGAATAACCAGAGTGGGGGGAGAGACACATTACCCAGACCCAGGTCGAGAGGAAAGGACTTCCCCTTTCCATCTCCCCGGTCAGGACCCACAGCGGAAGGCCACGCCTGACTCACCCACGGTGAGGTCCATGGTGTGCCTCTCGCCCAGGGCCCGCAGGCGGTACAGACAGCCACTCTGGTAGTAATACTGGAGGAACTGCACAAAGCCTGGGGGGTTGGGGGGCATCAGGGCTGGGCTGGAGCCCCAAGTCCTTTCCCGGCCCCTCCCCCTGGGCAGGTCCTGAGCTGAGCAGGGACCTCTGAGACACTCACTCTGGTACATGGAGAAGGACAGGAATTGGTTTCGGAACTTCTGATACATGAGGCCGTCGGGCCTAAGGCAGAAAATGGCGGGGTGGGGAGCTTGGGGATGCCAACTCCCCGTGTCCCAGCCCCCCACCAAGGCCCTGGGAGCCAAGCTGCACTACTCACCATGTCAGCATGACTCCCGACAGGAACGTGGACACATAGTGATGGAAAACCCACCAGCCTTTGATCCTGTACCAGGAAGCTGCTGTCACTCCTGTAGCCCTTAGCCCCCAGGATTGGCGCTTGGGGACAGGGAGCTGTTTGAGGTGGGAAGAATCCAGCACCCCAGCCCAGTTCCTGCTTCTCGCAGGGCCACGGCACTCCCCCCGACCACTTCCTAGGGTAGCTCCAGTACCCCGCCCCCCAGCCCCCAGGAGCTGGAGTTCGGCCCATGCCCACCTGGAGCCATTGTTGATGAGGATGCTCTCTCGGATGGTCAGGGTGCAGTAATACCACACCAGCAAGAAGTTGAAGACAGAGTCTGTCACCCTGCAGGGGGGGGGGGGGCACAAGGTTGGCGCTGGTGGAGCTGGGAGAAAACAAGGGTCTGGCCCCGAGCAGCAGGACACCCACCTGGAGTTGAGGAGGAAGCGGCAGGTGAAGGAGATGAGGATGAGGATGATGGTGAGGTAGAGCTTGAACTTCTCATACTCATCTTTGTAGGCAAACCTGGGGGAGGGCACGCACCCATGGGACAGGCTGGGATGCTGGCGGGACCCACCCTCACCTCCTCCCTGAGGAGGGAGGCGCCTGCTCCAGACACACTTCAAGAGTGGTGTGGGGCCGGCACGGGGGAGTAGCCCCTGGTCCCCAAGGCTCAGGCACAGCTGGGGCAGAGTGGAAAGGACAGACCCAGCCCACGATGACCAATTACTTAGCCTGCTTGCTCAGGAGTGTCACGTTGATGTTGCCCAGAACCAGGCTCAAGTACAACCTAGGGAAAGGGGAGACGGGGTAAGAAGAGGTCCAGACCCAGAGGGAAGCCAAGGGTGCAGAGCCCCAGAGTGGGCCAGGCCAGCATCGGTCACCACCCTCACTCAGCCTTTCCATGGCCTTGGCTGAGGGCTGATCTTGGGAGGCTGCAGACCAGCTCCACAGGAAACACTGATGCCCAGCTTTTCCTCCTGCCTGCTCCTAAATCCTGTTCCAAGGAAAACCAACATCCCTTCCTTCCTTTGTCATTGTTACCCACACTCCCCTACCTCAGGACCTCAAGAGCAGCCTGGCCCTTCCACCCCACGGAAGCCTTGCCCACATCTCAGACTGCCCCTGTGGGCCTGGGCAGCGGACTCACTGTCTGGGTGCAGAGTCACCATCTGTTACCTACCCCACAGTAGGTGCCCTATACTTCCAAGAACTGCAGCCCCAAGTGCCCTGCAGCAACCTACACCCCCAACCACACCAGGACCTCTCCCCAGCCCAGAGCAGCCTCTCGCAATGCCAGTTGTTTTCTGGCCCTTGAGAACCCGGCCTCCCAGCCAGTTTCACCATATGGACCCTCCCCCCACAGAGGTTCCCAGGCCCTGCTGACCCTGCGACTCTTTCCTGAGCCAGCCAAGTCCCCAAGTCTCCTTCACATGTCAACCACTTCTTGCCAACCTGTCACTCCCAGCTCCTGGCAATGCTATCACACCCACCAGCTAAGCTTGTCTTGTCTTCTGCCAGAGAGACTTCAAGAGGTGACCAAAGAGTCACAGTGGTGTACTAAGCAGCTGCACCCATACATGGGCTGTTGCTCACACTCAAACCATATGGGTGGGCTCAGAGTGGTTAAGGGACTTGCCCAAGGCTGTGGAGAGACTAAAGCGGCGCTTGGACCAGGCTTCCGGCTGCCTCTCAGCACCACCGCCGCCCCCCTGCCCCATCCTGGGAGTGGCCTGACAAACCCCTTCCCTGGACTCTCCATCCTGTCTCCTTCCTGGCACCTGACACCCCTCCTGCCTGCAGTGGCACCCTCATCTCTGCACCCCCTCCCATCTCAAACAACAGGGGCCCATGCCCAGCCCTCTTCATCTTCCCAGGAGGTTTTCTCCATCACTTGGTGCCCTTTTTCTGGGCCTCCCCTCTCTGCTGGCCCTACCTCTCAGCAAGCAGATACACTCAAGTCTGTGCCGTGTTCAAAGTTACACATACACACAAGCAAAAGCCCCCCAACCAGTCCTCACGGTAGTACTAGCCTCTCTTTCTGTTCACAGCCTCTGAAGTGTGGCCTAAACCTGGCTGTCTCCTCAGCTCTTGTCATTCCCAATATCAGCTTCCACTCACACTGTCCCATGAAGTGGTTCTCTCCAAAGTCACCCTGACTTCCAGGAAGCATTTCCCCTTTCCCCTTCATTACTGAATGTGACCCCCACAGCCATCTGCTCTGAAGCCACTAGCCACTCCCCTTGCCTTCTGGGACATGCTCTCTCCCAGCAGTCTGGCTACCTGCCATCTCTGCTGCATTTTTTTTGGTGTTGTCGTTCAGCCCAGGCCTCTGCACTGTACCTGCCCATCTGCCTCGGCTGTGGAAGTGCATACTTACTTCACCAGTCACACTCCCCTGCCCACTGGGCTCCCATGTGATCCCATCCTGACCTCTCAACCTCTCACCTCTCAGCATACCTGCTGCTACTGCATTCCTGAGTTGGCCTGGCTTACTCCATCCTTTATAACTCCCTGCTCAGGCCTCACCTACTCCAGGGGGTTCTCTGACCTCCTGGGCTGGATTAAGAGCTTCCCTTACTCCCTGTTTCCTGTGTGGTTCTACCACAAAGCACCTGATCACAGTAAACTGTCACTGCCACCCAGCTGTCTCCCTGCCCCCCTGAGACAGTATGCTCCCCGGATGGTGCCTGACTACTCAGCCCAGAGTGGGCCCAGGGAACGTCTGCTGACCAAATGATTGAGCAGACGACGAGCGCACTTCAGGCCTCTCTTCCAGGCAAGGCTGTGAACTGAATTTGAGAGAGGGGTCTCACCCATTCTTCTTGGGCAAATAGGCCTCCATATCGAAGAAGAGGCCTTGGCGTTCCTTGATCTGGCTCTCCAGATCCTTTGCAGCTTCCTTGACCTCCACTGGGAGGGAGGGTTTGCATCTGCAAGTAGGGCCACAGAAGCCGGAGTCAGAGCCGGGGGACCACACTGGCACCTGCGGGGTGGCCCAGAGAGGAGAAGAGCGGTGCCAAGGACACTCCCAGAGTCAGTGCCAGCTCTCTGCCCCACCAGCTCAGACACCCACCCCCCAGACCAAGGCCAAGGGGACATGGGGGGACATGGCAGGCCATGAGGAGGGGGCATCCTAACTTCTTCAGGATGAAGGCCAGCTGCTGGAGCTGCTTCTTCTGCCGAGTGATAGAGCTGGTACAATTGTTCTGCAGCTTGGTCAGCTCCTCCAGCTTCAGGCGGTATAGCCGGTGGGTCTCCTGAGGACCAGATTGAGGGGAAGGGTCAGACTGCTTGGAGGGCACTGAGCCAGAGTCTGCTGGGTTTGGGGGTTGGGGAGGATGGCGGGGGACACAGACTCCTCTAGGGCTCCTTGGGAGGGTCTCAGCAGAAAATGAGGCAGCCAGCTGTGCCAGCCCAGGGACCTCCCTAAGATTGCACTCTCCCCAAGACTGGCAAGGAAATGGAGTTCTTCCAGCAAGCCCAGACGCTCCCCCTGGGATCCTTCTCCCAGAAACAGGCTAGTTCCCTGAGGCTTTCTTTTTTTTTTTAGTCTCAGTCCATCTACGAGTTGTTCCCACCCCTCTCTATTCCACCCTGATTCTAGGCCCATGGGTCCACCTTCTGGACCAACCAGGCTGCCTGAAGCCACCCTTGGCCCTCTCGGATCCTCCTGCCCATCCATCCTACATGTGCAGGGGGAGCTTGGGGTGTCCGAGATGCCTTCTGCTCTGGCGCTCCCAGCATCTTCCTCCCAGGTTAAAGGTCATCGGGCTTCAGCCCTTGGACCTTCTACTATGAGGCCAGTCCATACCCCTCTCCAGTACCTTTGGCCCAAAGCTTCCTAGAGCACTTTGATCTGGTGGGTGGGTCTAGAGAAGCAGCAGCCTGGATATTGGGCAATGGTAAATGTAAGGAAGGCCAGGCAGGGGCTGAGACCAGGACAGTGGTGATCAGGCTGGGGGCCTGGGTTTGCTCTGCTCAGGACTCCGGGTAGAAGCACTAGTGGCAGCAGGTTTGACTGGCCAGGGGGCACGTAGGCTTCAATACCGGCAGGAAATGGCTGGAACGGGTCCAGGAGGAGCAAAGGCCTAATCAAAAGTCCAGATTGCCTGAGCTCTACTCTGCCTGGGTCTTGTTTCTCACTCCAAGGAGGGGCACCACGCCCCCTTAGAAACCAACAAGTTCCACCTCTGCCCAAGCCCATCCCCCACCTCTGCTGTGGGAAGGAGGCCAGTAGCCTAGCCTCTTCCTCCCTTGACTCCTCACGGAACAACACTGCGGCCCATACAAGCCAGCTCCAGCCAATTCCTCCAGTGGCTTCCCACTGGTCTTAAAGAGACTCCCAGCCCTGCCAGGTCCATGAGGTCCCCCACCCACTTATCCCCTCATTTTTTGCAGCAGCTACAAGGACCTGCCTTCGTGGACACTGTCCTTCACTCTGGATCGGCCCCGCCCCCCTCCTGGCGGGGGACTTCACCTCAACACCACTTCCCCGGTCCAAACCTAGCTGCCTCCTGTGGCTCACCCTAGGCGCACTCAGTCCAGATCTCGCTGCCCGAAGGGCGGGATGACACTACTTGCGGCTCCCGCCGGGCCGGAGCCCATGGCATGTTTGCTGAGTGACTGACCCAAGAATGGGCCCGGCCAGCTCTGACTCAAGCGGCCACACTACTGGAAGAAAGCGTGGTTGGGGTCAGAGCCTCTTTCTGAGGCCCTTGCGGGAGGCCATAGGTACGACAGGCGCAATGGGGTCCCACCGGGTTCGCATCAGCCGCGCGGGCGAAGTGCCCCCTTCGGACAACTCATATGAGGTCAAGAGGAGAGTCCAGCCAGGACACAGGGACCCGAGTCCTCGCTGCCCGCGGGAACAACACCAGGAACCCCAACCCCTGAACTCTGCTCCCCGCTGCCTGACACAGAGCTGCCAGACCCTTGACCCCCGAGTCAAAGAGACATGGCCGCGGGCCAATGGGTGTCTGCATTGGTGCTCACCTGGATGCTCTGGAAGTCCTGCTGCAGTTCCTCCCAGTCCCGCAGGCAGTCGCCCAGCGGGCCCGGGGGCGTGGGAGGCATGGCTGCCAGGCCGGGAGCCAGAAGAGCGGATGGTAGAGGACGCTGCAGCAACCCTCTCGGGCCGAGGAGCCTCGGCCTCCCCCGCCCCCGCCCGCTTCCGGGCTCGCGCCGCAACGCAGACCAATGGAAAAGGAACCTGTAGCTGCGAACTCGCTGGCCCCGCCCCTATGTGAGCCAATCCGGGCCCGGGGCGTGGCCTGGGCGGAGCCGAATGCACAAATTGCAGCTTCGCCCAGCGACTCGGGTCCTGAACTAGAGCTGGGGTGGTGGCTACTCCTCGCTGGGCTCCACTGATTGTGCCAACCTCGTTCTGCAGCCAGTAGTGCCCTATCCCGTCATCCTGGATGTAAATCAAAGTCCAGAGAAGTAACACGTACCTCAAGCACTTTTGTTCTTGGGACGCTGAGTCTCCTCGGGGAGAAAATTCTGAATCTCTTATCTCACTTGGATTTTGACAGCGTCCTCCTTACTATTTCCCTGCCTCCAGGCTCACCGCTACTGCCCCTTCACACAGTTACCAAAATGCTCTTCCTAAATGCAAGGCTAATCCCCACCACGTGCCTGCCGAAAACTTTCCAAAGGCTCTGCCCTGCCTACCAGGATGTCTCTAATGACAGAGGCATTGCTCTGCCGTCATCCCAGGCTGTGTTCCAGCTAAAATAAAGGCCTGGCTAAAGCCTGTGTTGCCAGAAAAGCCCTTACCCAACTCCTTGAGGGCTTGGGCTTCCGTTGGGGATAGGGGTGACCTCCAACCCTCTACAGACATGAGATGGTGTTCATGCTATGTCCCCAGCCCTGCCCAGCTGGTAGATAGTAATTTCTGAATGAACAATTGATGGACATCCTAAATTCTTCATCAGTCCCCTTGTCTGTATTCTCTCCTGACTGCAGTGCTCAAGGCACATTCTGAAGAAAACTCCCTTTGAGACCTGAGGAATTTATAGAAACCTGGGTATGGAAGATAGGATGGGTAGGAATCTTCTTGGTGAACACAGCCAGGTAGAAATGAGAGGAAGAAATCTGTACAATTGATGACCCCCTGGAGTGGTGGGGCATGCTGGAACTGGGCATGAGGCAAATGTATGCCTTTGTAACAGGAGTCTCTCAGCTGTGGGGCCTGGGGCCTAGTCTTGGTTACTCTAGGACTGGGGGATCTGTGCCCATGGGTGGGCATTGTGGCACTCCCTGTGGTCCAACACTGGCAACAGGAACCCCTGGAGCTCCCCCCAGGCAGCCTTCAAAGGGTACAAGTCATGGGTGGAGCGCATGTGGGGCAGCTGTTCTGGCGGCCAGGCGTTCTTCCAGAGGCAGCTGCATGATTACAGTGGGAGTGGTCCAGGATGATGCAGGGATGAGGGCGCTCACTGAGTTTGAGCGCCTGCTATGAACAAGGAGCCTGGGAAAAAACAATGCAGGAGACTGACAGGAGGCTAGCAAAGGCCTTCTTCCACACCGGTCTGGTTATATATCCTGGCCCACTACCCACAAGAAGCTCCCAAGCAAAGTTCTTCAGGACCTACAGCTGGACCACAGAGATCAGTAGAGTGGATCTGAGATATCTGTGACAGAGCCTCCGAGAACGATCTCCTCCCACTTTGACAGCTGAGCCACCAAGGCCCGATTTGGACACATGTTGTTTTTGCACTTCTTGACGTAGTCCCAGGACTTCTGTGAACATAAGGAGAGAAAAACTTCAGAATTGGCCCTGGCTGTTGTGGCTCGGTAGATTGAATTCCAGCTTGGGAACCAAAGGGTCACAATTTTGATTTCCAGTAGGAGCACATGCTTGGGTTTCAGGCCAGGTCCCCGGTAGGGGGCATGTGAGAGGCAACCACATGTTGATGTTTCTCTCCTTCTCTTTCTTCCTCCCTTCCCCTCTGTCAAACAAACAAACAAACAAACTTCAGAACTGGACCTGGGCCCTTTCCACTTAGATCACAGCCAGCTCAGATGGCACAGGAGGCATTTGTCCAGGACCAACAACATGGCTTAAAGGCTGGACACAGAAATAGCAGGGGTTAATATATCAAGGCAAAGGAATCGTAGGAGCTGGCTCTGGCTTGGGCAAGCCCCTCTGCACCTCTGATTATGAATACAGACACAGGAATCATTATTTCAGCTGGCTCCTGTGAAGGTTGAAACTACATACATGAAACCTCCCATGAACAAGAAAGCACCATGGCCATGCCTGGTACATGGTGCAGCCTCAACAAAGGTTCATGTTGTAAGTGGACAAATTAATGGAAAGAGGAAGAGAACTGTGGGCAAATTCTCTGAAGAAGGAAAATCAGAGCTGCCTTCTTTCAGGCACCCACCCTAAAATGCAGGAAGAGTTATCATAGGGAAGAAAGTGACAAGCTGGCCTCATCTGGATTGAGGACAGAGGAAAAAGGAAAAGGCTTTAAAATTGGTGCCTCAACAAACTAGGGATAAAAGAAAACCACCCTAACATAATAAAGGTCATATATGAAAAGCCCACAGACAACATCATACTCAGTGGTGAAAGACCAAAAACTTTTCCTGTGTTTGAGCAGGACAAGGCAAGGATGCACACTTTTACCACTTCTACTCAACATTGTGTTAGAAGTCCTAGCCAGAGCAATAAAGAGAAATAAAAACAAGGGGGGGGGAAAAGGCATCCAAATTGAAAAGAAGAAGTGAAGTGATCTATTTTTGCAGATGACATGTTCTTTTATGTAGAAGACCTTAAAGATTATGCCCCCTCCAAAAAAAACAACAGCCCCCTCCAAAAAAAAAACAACAACCTATTAGAACTAATAAATGAATTTAGTGAACTTACAGGATACAAAATCAACACTGAAAATCAGTTATATGTCTGTACAATAACAATGAACAATCCAAAAGGGAAATTAAGAAAACAATTCTATCTACAATAGCATTAAAAATGATACTGAGGAATAAACTTAAACAAGGATGTGAAAGACTTGTGCCCCAAAACTACAAACTGTTGATAAAAGAAATTAAAGAGACATAAATAAATGAAAAGATATCCCATTTACATGGATTGGAAGACTTAATAGTATTAAGATGTCAACACTACCTGAAGTAATCTATAAATTTAATGCAATCTCTATCAATGTCCCCATGGCATTTTTTGCAGAAATAGAAAAAGATATTCTGTAACTCATACAGAATCTCCAGGAATCACCAAATAGCTGAAACAATCATATAAAAAGAAAAATAAAGTTGGAGGCATCACACTGTCCTGATTTCAAACCTTCAAAGTTATTATAAAACTGTAATGATCAAAACAATGTGGTCCTGACATAAAGACAGATACTTAGACCAATGGAATGGAACAGACATAAGCCCTTACATATATGGTCAAGTGATTTCTACACGGGTGCCAAAACCATTTAATGGAGAAAGGACAGCCTTTTTAACACGTGGTGTTGGGAATATCCACATGCAAAAGAATGAAGCTGGACCTTTTCTTACACCATGTACAAAAATTAACTCAAAATAATTGAAGAACTAAATGTAAGAGCTAAGGGACTTCCAGCCAAGATGGAGGCATAGGTAGATACACTTTGCTTCCTCACACAACCAAAAGAAAAATAACAACCAATCTAAAAAAGAAAACAACCAACTGCCACAAAATCAAACTGCATGGAAATCCAACAGCCAAGGAATTAAAGGAGAAACATTTGTCAAGACTGGTAGGAGAGACAGAGATGAGCAGCCAGGGCGGAGAGGACACGTGGCAAGGCAGCAGGTGGCAGTCAGGATTCTGCACATTCATGTGCGGATAAGCCAGGAGGAACAACTGAGGAGTGAGACAAATGGCGCAACCCAGGGTTCCAGTGCAGGGAAATAAAGCCTCAAAACCTCTGGCTGTAGAAACCTGTGGGGGTTGCCACAGTGGGAGAAACTCCCAGTCTCACAGGAGAATTCATTGGAGAGGCCAATAGGATCCTAGAACATACACAAACCCACCCACCTGGGAATCAGCACCTGAAAGCGCACAATCTGCTCATGGGAAACAAGGAAAATAATGGAAAATGCAGTGAGAGCTGAACGAGGGATATTGTTCCCTCTCTGACCCCTCCCCCACATACAGCACCACAACAAAGCAACATATATTGCCCTATCCTGGCAAATACCAAAAGCTCCACCCCTTACAACATAACAGGTGCACCAAGGCAAAGAAATATGGCCCAAATGAAAGAATAGATCAAAGCTCCAGAAAAACAACTAAGCAACAAAGAGATAGCCAGCCTATCAGAAGTCTGGTAGACTTCAAAACACTGATAATCAGGATGTTCACAAAAATGGTTGAGTATGCTCAAAAATAGAGGAAAAAGTGAAGGCTATGCAAAGTGAAATGAAGAGAAATGTACAGGGAATCAACAGTGATGAGAAGGAAACAAGGACTCAAATCAACGGTTTGGAGCAGAAGGAAGAAATAAACATTCAACCAGAACAGAATGAAGAAACAAGCATTCAAAAAAAATGAGGAGAGGCTTAGGAACTTCCGGGACTTTCAGTGTTCCAACATCCAAATCATAGGGGTGCCAGAAGGAAAAGAGGAAAAGCAAGAAATTGAAAACTTGTTTGAAAAAATAATGAAGGAGAACATCCCCAATCTGACAAAGGAAATAGACTTCCAGGAAGTCCAAAGCTCAGAGAGCCCCAAAGAAGTTGGACCCAAGGAAGCACACACCAAGGCACATCATAATTATATTAGCCAAGATTAAAGATAAGGAAAGAATCTTCAAAGCAGCAAGAGAAAAGGAGACAGTTACCTACAAAGGAGTTCCCATCAGACTATCAGCTGATTTCTCAAAAAAAAAAAGAAAAAAAAAACCTTACAGGCAAGAAAGGGCTGGAAAGAAGTATTCGAAGTCATGAAAGGCAAGGACTTATATCCAAGATTACTCTATCCTGCAAAACTATAATTTAGAATGGAAGAGCAGATGAAGTGCTTCCCAGATAAGGTCAAGTTCAAGGAGTTCATCATCACCAAGCCCTTATTATATGAAATGCTAAAGGGACTTATCTAAGAAAAAGGAGGTATCAAAAATATAAACAGTAAAATGACAACAAACCCACAACTGAACCTTAAAATAACAAAAACAAACTAAGCAAACAACTAGAACAGGAAAAGAATCACAGAAATGGAGATAACATGGAGGGTTATCAGCAGGGAGGGGGAGGGATGAGAATGGAGGGAAAGGCACAGTGAATAAGAAGCATAAATTTTAGGTACAAAATAGACAGGGAGAGGTTAAGAATAGTATAGGAAGTGGAGAAGTCAAGAACTTATATGTATGATCCATTGACATGAACTAAAGGGAAGAGGAATGCTGGTGGGAGAAGGTGCATGGCCAAGGGGAGTAGAGGGGAGAAAAAAATGGGACAACTGTAATAGCATAATCAATAAAATATATTTTTTAAAAATAATAAATGTAAGAGTTAAAACTATAAAACTCTTAGAAGAAAACATAGGTAAAGCTCCATGACATTGGATTTGGCAATTCTTTCTTGGATATGACTTTTTAAAAAAATTTTTTAATATAGTTTATTGATTATGCTATTACAGTTGTCCCATTTTCCCTTCACTCCCCTCCACCCTGCACACCCTCTCCCATCCACATTCCCCCCTTTAGTTCATGTCCATGTGTCATACTTACAAGTTCTTTAGCTGCTACATTTCCCATACTATTCTTGCCCTCCCCCTGTCTATTTTCTACCTACCATCTACACTACTTATTCTCTGTACCTTTACCCCTCTCTCCTCCTCCTACTTCCCTGTTGCAAACCCTCCATGTGATCTCCATTTCTGTGGTTCTATTCCTGTTCTAGTTGTTTGCTTAGTTTGTTTTTGGTTTTGTTTTAGGTATGGTTGTTAATAATTATGAGTTTGCTATCATTTTACTGTACATGTTTTTTATCTTCTTTTTCTTAGATAAGTCCCTTTAGCATTTCATATAATAAGGGCTTGGTGATGATGAACTCCTTGAACTTGACCTTATCTCAGAAGTACTTTATCTGCCTTTCCATTCTAAATTAAAGCTTTGCTGGAGGGAGCAATCTTGGATGTAGGCCCTTGCCTTTCATGACTTGAAATACTTCTTTCCAGCCCCTTCTCACCTATAAGGTCTCTTTTGAGAAATCAGCTGATAGTCTGATGGGAACTCCTTTGTAGGTAACTGTCTCCTTTTCTCTTGCTGCTTTGAAGATTCTCTCCTTCATTTTTACCTTGGCTAATGTAATTAGGATGTGCCTTGGTGTGTTCCTTCTTGGGTCCAACTTATTTGGGACTCAGCTTCCTGGACTTCCTGGAAGTCTATTTCCTTTGTCAGATTGGGGAAGCTCTCCTTTATTATTTGTTCAAATAGCTTTTCCACTTGTTGCTCTTCCTCTTCTCCTTCTGGTACCCCAATAGTTCAGATGTTGGAACATTTAAAGATGTCCTGGAGGTTCCTAAGCCTCTCCTCATTTTTCTGAATTCTTATTTCTTCATTCTTTTCTGTTTGGTTGTTTCTTTCTTCCTTCTGGTCCACTCCATTGATTTGAGTCCCAGTTTCCTTCCCATCACTATTGGTTCCCTGTACATTTTCCTTTATTTCATCTAGTGTAGCCTTCATTTGTTCATCTAATTTGTGACCAAATTCAACCAATTCTGTGAGCATCCTGATCACCAGTGCTTTGAACTGTGCATCTGATAGGTTGGCTATCTCTTAGTCACTTAGTTATATTATTTCTGGAGCTTTGGTCTGTTCTTCCATTTAGGCCTTTTTTTTTATTTTTTTGTCTTGATGCGCCTGTTACCTATGAGGGGCAGAGCCTTAGGTGTTCACCAGGGCGGGGTAACCCAGTCGCTGGGTTGTGATGCTGCGTGTGGGGGCGGGGTCCGAGACGGAACAATGGCACTTGCTCTGCTCTCTGCCAGATTTCAGTTACTTCCCCTGGGATATGACTTTCTAAAAGTACAGGCAATAAAAGAAAAACAGATAAATCAGGCATCAAAATTAAAAACATTGTTGCATTAAAACAATCAGACTTCCAGTCAAGATGGAGGCATAGGTAAACTTGGTTCACCTCCTCATACAACCACAGCAAAAATTACAACTAGACTACAAAAGAAATATCACTCAGAATCATCAGAACATTAAGCTGTATGGAAGTCTGATAACCAAGGAATTAAAGAAGCCACATTCATCCAGACGGTTAGGAGGGGTGGAGATGTAGAGAGGTGTGGAAAGGCACAAAGACGCAAAGAGCTACAGAGATGCAGAATGGGCAGCCCACACCCACATGTGGTGGATAAAAATTAGGAGCAAGGGATCCCAGCCCCACACCAGACCCAGCCAAGTGTTCTAGCACCAGTAAGATAAGTCCTCATAACTTCTGGCTATAAAAACCAGTTGGGGTTAGGGCGGCAGAAGAAACTGCAAGATTCTCTGGAGTATCCTCTTAAAGGGCCCACAGTGGACTTAGAACTTATTCATACTCACTCCCTCTGGGCTTCAGCACCAGGGCAACAGCTAGAAGGGCACCAGTGGCATATGGGGAGAAATTGAAATGTCTGGCATCAGGACAAATTCAGGAAACAGCTCCCTCCCAGACAAAACTCCAGAGGCCAGGCAGCAGCATTGTCCCCTCTCTGAGCACTCCATCACACAGAGCCACAGACTGGCAAAACAGGTTGCTCCACCGTGGCGTTTACCTAAGGCTCTATCCCATCCAACTTACTGGTGCACTTTTTTACAACAGGCCACACTACTAAGACAGAAAGTCAAAGCAGCTCTACCTAATAACAGAAACAAACACAGGGAGACTGCCAAAACAAGAGACAAAGAAATATGGCCCAAATGAAAGAACAGAAAAAAATTCCAGAAAAATAACTCAACAAAATGGAGATAAGCAACCTATCAGATGCAGAGTTCAAAACACTGGTGATCAGGAACCTCAAGGAACTCATTGGGTACTTCGATAGCATAAAAAAGACCCAGGCAGAAATCAAGCTTACACTAAGTGAAATAAAGAAAAATCTACAGGGAACAAACAGTGTAGTGGATAAAACTGAGAATCATATCAATGATTTGGAACATAAAGAAGAAAAAAACATTCAATCAGAGCAGTAACAAGAAAAGAGAACCCAAAACAGGAGGACAGACTAAGGAGACTCTGGGACATCTTCAAACATATCAACATCTGAATCATAGGGATGCCAGAAGGAGAAGAGGAAAAGCAAGAAATTCAAAACTTATTTGAAGAAATAATGGAAAAAAACCCTTCCCTAGTTGATGAAGGAAATAGATACATGAGTCCAGGAAGCACAAAAGAATCCCAAACAAGTTAGACCCAAAGAGGACCACACCAAGACACATCATAATTAAAATGCCAAAGGTTAAAGATAAGCAGTAAAGAAAAAGAGAGTTACCTACAAAGGAGTTCCCCTAAGACTGTCAATTGATTTCTCAAAAGAAACTTTGTAGATTAAAAGGGACTGTTAAAACATATTCAAAGTGATGAAAAACAAGTATTTACAACCTAGATTGCTCTATCCAGCAAAGCTATGATTTAGAATGGAAAGGCAGATAAAATACTCCCCAGACAAGGTAAAACTAAAGAAGTTCATCATTACCAGGCCCTTATTATATAAAATATTAAAGGGACTTTTTTTTAAAGAAAAAGATCAGCAAGGTGATGTAGGCCCACATGGCTTGCCTATTCACACCAACCATATCAAAATTAGAACTAAAACATAGAACAACCATTACCCAGGAACATCACAAATCAAGCTGAATAGAAGTCTGACAACTACGGAATAAAAGAAACCACATCCATCCAGACTGGTAGGAGGGGCGCAGATGCAGAATGGGCTGGCCCCACACCCATGTGGATAAAAATTCAGGAGGGATATTTCGGGAGTGAGGAGTACCAGACCGACACCAGGGCCCCAGCCCAGGATTCCAGTGCCAGGAAGATAAGTCACCACAACTTCTATCTGCAAAAACAGTCAGTGGAGGAGGCTGCTGGAGCCCTAAGCAATACCTCTTGAGAAACCCACACACAGACTCACCTACTCAGACTCGCTCCCTCTGAGCTACAGCACCAAGATGGCAGCTTGAAGGGTACCAAGGGCACTGGTATACAGGGAGAGACTGAAGTGTCTGGCATCAGGGAGAACAGAAGCCATTGTCTCTCTGCTGAGCCCTCCCCCAACAAAGCCAGTAGGCTGCTGCCATGTCTGAGATTCCATCACCCTGGCTAACACTGTATGACCCACCTTGGAGATCCACAGAGGCTCTAGCCAACCCAGATTATGAGCCCACATAAACTGTTTTTCCATAAGAGTGGCTGGTCATGGCTCCTAAATCCTATCAAACAAGCAACAGCTGGCTTCAGTGAGCCCTATCAGCAGCCAGATTAGAGTCACAGCTTGGCTTTACCTGGGAATCTCCAAGCCCAACACAAGTAGCAGCCATCTCAGATTGCTTTATAGCTCAGGCAGGGTGCTCTGGGGAAAACAGGTGGGGGCTGACCTTGGCCTGCATCACCCAGGAAACCCCAGAGCCAATGGATATATAAGCACCCAGTGGACAGCTACAGACCACATCGGAGCACTACCACCCAGCCCTGCATAGCTGATCCTCCACATGAAGGGTGCACCTTGAGTACCCAGCTTGAATTGTAACAGGGTACAGCCAAGAGGGGGTCCCCAAATAGGGATTTGAAATGGAATCCAGAACTCTGGGTGTCCTGAGGAAATATTAGGATGTCCTCCCCCTCCCCCACACAAGTGAGGGTTGGGGGAAGGGACACCTGGAGCAGGGCCATTGAGAGCTGTTTTGATAGCAACAGCTTTGCAGCTAACCTCTGGCATGGTCATTTAACATATCTATAACCTTTAACTGGTTGCATAGATATGATAAATAGCTGTGGCTTGCTCTGAGCCATGGGGATGGAAGTAACTTCCCTCCACCAAGACGTAAATGGGAGGCAACTCCCCCTAGTTACTAGTTACAGCGCCTGCGTGAGAGCTTGGAGATGACTGGCTCCTTGACATGGGACCATGCCTGCCCAGACTCACGATGGCAGCCCAGTAAAGCTGGGAGGATATGAGAGTGCTTGCAAGTGTAGCCAATTGTGGGAGGAGTCAGAAATGGGGCTGTAGAGGAAGATTGGCATGGGGATTTAAACCCAGACAGCAGCCATTGGAGAGAGAACCACACGGCTGTGCCATAGTGGGGACTCCCAAGGCCATTGTGCAGAGAGGACCACGCAGCTTTGCCAGAGTGTGGACCCCCACAACTTTAGAAGGGGAAACCACCACCCAGCTTTAGCAGAGATCCCAGAGACACAGCTGATGGTATCGGGAACCGAGGGAGGTCTACGAGCCGAGACAGATTACTGGGAAGAACCGGGAGCTGCCTGAGCCACGGACTTCTATTTCTTTTCCTGAGATATGGTACCCCAGACTGGGCAAAGGGGGGAAGGAAGGACTGTGTGTGTTTGTCGGTGTTTTAAAAGGGATTTGGGGATTTTGTTGAAGACATTAGGTCACTACTTTAAGTCTGTATAGCATTAAATAAACATTTCCTTTCCTTTTCATGAATCTCTGGCATTGAGAAATGTCTTTCCTATAAGGTGGCAGACATAATGAACCTGGGGCATTCCTTTCGGTAATGGTATATTGCCCTTGGACCCCCTTGGCCCCTTGTGTTCTGTAACAAAATGATAGGGGAGGCTGTGACACTGGACCTTATAGGACACCTACTATATTAGGCCACACTACAAAGACACAGAGTCAAAGCAGCTCAGTTACCTAATACATAGAAACAAACACAGGGAGCCTGTCAAAATGAAGAGACAAAGATACATGGCCCTGATGAAAGAACAGATAAAAATTCCAGAAAAAGAGCTAACTGGAATGGATATATAAGCAATCTATCAAATGCAGAGGACAAAACACTTTATAAGAATGCTCAAGGAACTTAGTGAAGACCTCAGCAGAACAAAAAAGACCTGGTCAGAAATGAAGGATACATTAATTGAAATAAAGAGCAACTTACAGGGTAACGACAGTAGAGTGGATGAAGCTGAGAATCAAAACAATGATTTGGAACATAAGGAAGCAAAAAACAACTATGCAGAACAACAAGAAGAAAAAAGAATTAAAAAAAAATGAGGATAGTGTAAACAGCCTCTGCGACGACTTTAAGAAGTCCAACATTCACTTCATAGGGGTGCTAGAAGGAAAAGAAAAAGAGCAAGAAATTGGAAATCTACTTGAAAAAATAGTGAAACAAAACTTCCCTAATTTGGTGAAGGAAATAGACAAGTCCAGGACGCACAGAGTCCCAATTGTGATGGATGCAAAGAGGCCCACTCCAAGACACATCATTATTAAAAGGCCAAAGGTCAAAGATAAAGAGAGTCTTAAAAGCAAGAGAAAAGAAGTTAGTTACCAGAAGGTTGCCAGTTAGGAGGGCGGAAGGGGAAAATGGGTGAAGAAGTGAGGGGATTAAGAAGTACAAATAGAGCCCTGGCTGGCGTAGCTCAGTGGATTGAGCGCAGGTTCGATTCCCAGCCAGGGTACATGCCTGGGTTGCAGGCCATGACCCCCAGCAACCGCACATTGATGTTTCTCTCTCTCTCTCTCTCTATCTCCCTCCCTTCCCTCTCTAAAAAAAATAAATAAATAAAATCTTTAAAAAAAAAAGTACAAATAGGCAGTTACAGGATAGCCATGGGGATGTAAAGTACAGTACGAGAAATGGACAAAGAACCCATATGCATGACCCATAGACGTGGACAATGGTGTGAGGATTGCCTGAGGGAGTAGAGGGTGCTACGTGGAGGGGGGCAAAAGGGGAAAAATTGGGACAACTGTAATAGCATAATCAATAAAATATATTTTTAAAAAGAACATTAAAAACAAAACAACCAAAGAATCAACAGAAGAAGAGGCAAGCCACAGAATGGGGGAAAACATTTGCAAATCATGTATCTGCTTTATATCCAGATACACATCTGGGATTAATATGAAGAATATAAAAAACTGCTAAAACTCAACAACAAAAAACAACCCAATTAAAAAATGGGCAAAGAACTTGAATATACATTTCTCCAAAGAAGATATGCAACTGGCCAGTGTGCATATGAAAAGATGCTCAACATTACTAAACATTAGGGAAATGTAAATCAAAATTGCAATGACATACCACCTCACACTCATTAAGATGCCTACTATTAAAAAAAAAAAACACAGAAAACAAGTGTCAGTGAGGCTGTGGAGAAATTGAAACCCTTGTGCACTTTTGGTAAAATGTAAGATGGTACTGCCACTATGGAAAGTAACATGAAGATTCCTCAAAAATTTAAAAATAGAAATTACCATATGACCCAGTATTTCCACTTCTGGGTATATACCCCAAAGATTTGAAAGTAGGGTGTCAAAGAGATATTTGCACACCTGTTCATGGCAGCATTAATCACAATAGCCAAAATAGGAAAGCAACCCATCGACGGATGGACAAACAAAATATGGTATATACAGTTGACCCTTGAACAGTATGGGGGTGAGGGCATCAATCTACCATACAGTCAAAAATCACATATAATTTAAGGTGACCATCCACATATACCGATTCCCACCTGCTGATGGAATATACGGTTGATCCTTGAACAACATGGGTTTGAACTGCATGGGTTCACTTTATACACAGAATTTAAACCCATATTGTTCAAGGGTCAACTGTACACACAAAAGAATTATATTGTTCACAGTAAATAAAACATGAAAGTAAACCAAGTGTCCATCAACAGATGAATGGATAAACAAAATGTGGCTTATATCTGCACTGGTATGTGCCTAACACAGCACTGATATATGTGAGACAAAAACTGATAGAAATGCAAGGAAGAAGAGATGAATCCACTATTACAGTTTGAGACTTCATCACCCTTGTCACTATGGACAGTCACTAATGGACAGATCCCGCAGGCAGAAAGTCAGTAAGGCTATAGCTGAACTCCGCAGAACCATTAATTAAATAGAGATAATCAACATCTGTAGAACACTTCATTCAACAACATAAGAATACATATTCTTCTCAAGCTCACATGGAACATTCACCAAGATAAATGTTCATTTAAATCAATCATCTAAGCCTCCATTTTAGGAAACTAAAATTACAAGAGTAAATTAAATCAAAAGTAAAAAGAAGAAAAAGAAATAATAAAAACTGGAGCATACATCATCAATAAAATTGAAAATAATTGAGAAAATCAGTGAAATCAAAACTCTGGTTCTTAGAAATGATCACTGAAATCAATAAGCCTCTAGCCAGGCTAACTACAAGAAGAGAGAAGACAAAATCACTAACATCAAAAATAAAAAAGGGAAATCAATACAGATCCCATGGACATGAAGAGGATAATAAAAGAATACTATGAACACCTCTATGCCCACACATAGTCTAGATGAAATAGGCCAATTCCCTGAAAAACAAAATCTGCCAAAGCTCACACAAGATCCTACAGTCTGAATAGCCTTATATCTATTAAGGAAGTTGAATCAATAAAAAAAATAATCTTCCAAAATAGAAAGCACAAGACTCATATAAGTTCACTGGTGAATTCTACATACCGTGGAGTATTATTCAGTCTGAAAAAAGAAGGCAATCCTGACACATGCTACAACATGGATGAACCCTGAAGACACTATGCTAAGTGTCTTCATTAAACAAGCCAGCCACAAAAGGACAAATACAGTATGATTCCCTTTATATGAGGTAGACAAAGTAGAATGGTGGTTGCCAGGGGATGCAGAAAAAGGGGAACAGGGAGTTAATGTTTAATGGGTATAGAGTTTCAGTTTTACAAGATGAAAATATTCTGGAGATGGGTTGCACAATGATGTGACTATACTTAACACTACTGAACTGTACACTTGAAAATGTTAAAATAGTAAATTTTGAGTTACCTGTGTTTTGTCACAATAAAAAAAAAATGAAATAAAACACAGTGACACCAGGGGCAGAGCCATGCAGTTATAAGGATTACTCAGTCCTGGCCAGGTTGGAAGAGGCCCTTGAGGACCAACCACGCCCAACCCACACACCCTGCTTCCAGCCCGCAATGTGTCTGCTGAGACTCACAGCAACTGAAGCAAGCTGGAAGGACAGGCCTTTTTCTGTCTTTTTAGGGATCAGAAAGGTGAAGGGACATGCCCAGATCACTCCTGGTAAGGAGTAATGCTCCATTTTTCACACTGCAAAGCCAGCACTCTCCCAGATTCTCTAGCTGGCCCACCTGGCTTTGAATTCCAGCTCTGCCACCTACCACTGTGGGGCCTCAGGCAAATCACTCAGCCTCTATATGCCTCCCGAAAAATGGGGATAATAGCAGGTCTTGGGGGTCATTGTGTTTTCATTACACACAAAGTACTTAAAACAGCCTTGCATGTGGGAAGCCTGCCAATATAAGCTATTATATAGCGCCTCAGGAGTTGGTTTTTGTTTTTCCCTGAAGATCTATAAGGGACAAAGCTACTCCAAATGATTTAAAGGCACTGAAATTGATTTCATAAGAGCTTGCTGGCTCTGGGATCCCACACAACCCTGCACCAAACTTTGCAAGCCCAAGACAGGCGGGAGTGGCTCTGGCTGCTAAGTGCTTCCCAGTTCACTCCTTGACTTCTCACTCTTGTTCTTGAAGCCCTGAGGAGCGGAGCTGGGACCACAAGCCCAGGAAGCAGTATGTTGCTGCAGAGTGGCCCACACTGGTCTCACCAGTCCTGTACATTCTGACTGTCACAGCTGAGCTGACGGCAGCCAGGGACACGGCTTCTCCAATGCACTGGGGAGGACCGCCAGGACCAGACAGACAATGGCAAGCAGGCATGTCTCTGCTGACCCCAGGTAGCAGCAGAGCTGAGCCCAAGTCCACCTGTGTCAGTGATCCAGGGCACTGGGTTGGTAGCAGGAGAAGCCAACTGCCACACAGGACTCACTGAGCCTGGAGAGGACCCAGCAAGGTCATAGCGGCAGTGCTCCCTGCCCATAGCTCCGGGAGCTGGGCAGCTTTTCTGGCCAGAGTTATCTAGATGGCATCTCTGCACCAAGTGCCCCACAACACGATTCTCTGCAGATGAGATAAAGATGGCTGCTCCAGGAAGGCAGCACCAGGGTTTCTCCTGAGGCTGGAACTGCCTGCACCTCAGACAACCAAGTGCCTGTCTACCCACTGACGAGAACAACCACGCCCAGATGTCCCTTACAGTCATTGCTGGAGCTGTGCATCTCCCTGCAGGAAAGGTCGGGGTGCAAGCCTGCATGTGCCCCATTACTGTGGGGTCCTGGCCTTGCTGGAGAACTTAGAGGAGCCTAGAGTGAGAAGAGGAGTCCTCTCTGCTTTCGCCCTAGCTGGCTCTAGAATCAGCTGTGACACCTGCTTTGATGTGGCCAGAGAGAGAACTGTGATTTGCTTGTCAGGGTTAGGACACATCACAAATGTCAAAGTTGGAAGGCTCCAAAGACCTTCCTGTGCCCAAGCCTCCCTGTGAGCAAAGAGGACACCAGAGATCACAGCCGGAGAAGGCTTGGTGATAGTCAACAGATGGCCCCATTTGAATTCCAGGGGAGCTCAAGTCCTAGAACTCCCGGGACCCCTGCAAGCAGGTGAGCTCGGCCTGCCTTCCGACAGCTCTTTGCCTTCTCCTCATACCAGCTCAAAATGGCAGTGAAGAGGCTCCTCAGGAGACAGAGCCCATTCCTGGGAAGGGGACTGGAAAGGCACTCTCCAGGGGCAACAGCACATGCCTCCCTCCCAAGAGTTATTAGCAACATCATCCTCTCCCCAGCACACCCCAAGATAACCCTTCAGCAGGCAGCGACCCCAGTGTGAGGACCCTGACAGCTCACCTTGGACGGGGTGAGAGATCAGGCACCTGGGCCTCTCACTCCAGGCCCTCTGATTCTGCATCCAGACTCTTTTCTTTTTAAATTGTGGTAAAATATACAAATAAAACTTACCATTCTAAACATTTTTAGACACATTCACTGTATTATCTATCTCTACAACTTTTTCATCTTCCCAAACTAAAACTCCATACTCATTAACAACTCCCCCTTCCCCCTGCCCCGCAGCCCCTGGCACCCAGCAGTCTACTTTCTGTCTCTACAAACCTGACTTCTCTAATTATTTCATGTAAGTGGAATCATATAGTATTTGTTCTTCTGTGACTGGCTCAATGCCCTCAATGTTGTAGCATGTGTCAGAATTTTCTTTCCTTTTAAAAATGAATAATATTCCATTGTATGGATAGACCACATTTTGCTTATCTATTCGTCTGTCGATAGACACTTGGTTTGTTTCTACCTCTTGGCTATAGTGAATAAAGCTGCTGTGGACATGGGTGTACAACTACCTCTTTGAGTCTCTGCTTTCACTTCTTTTGCATGTATACCCAGAGGTGGAATTGCTGTATATCCAAGACTCTTTCTGGCCAGCAATTTCACCCCCAAAGAGTCAACACCCCAAACCACTGGCAATAGACTCTGACCACAGTTATCCTTTGTCCCTCCCCTTCCTCCAGGCACACTCCCAGACAAATGTGGGAGCTTTCCAGGTCCTCTGAAATCATGTACAAGCTGTGCCCGGCAAGCTTCCCCGACCCCTCGGGGTAGGTCTGCTATCTCCTAGGGCAGTGGGCAGTGGGGAAGCACCGCCCTAGGGGTCAGGAGCCCTGAGTACCCACCAGGTTTGTTGTGATGGGTCCCCACTTCCTTCTCCTCTCTGAGCCCTGCTCCCCAAGGGTAAAAGAATCATTGGAGTGGGTGCCCTCTGAAGCCCTGCCAGCACTGCATTTCTATGATTCTGAGCAGCAACAAAAATGCACCTCACCTGGAGAACCATGAACAAACCCTAACGGACAGACTAGTGGCAGTGGGGGACAGGCAGAAGGTGCTGCCAGCTGCAGCCTTGCGCAGCCAGAATCCCTGGGCCTGGCCCATGCGCCCAGCCTCAGACCTCTAGCCCAGACAGTTGGAACCTTGCCCTTGGATGTGGTGGGCTTGAAGCTCCCCTCCCTGACCCTTCCCCAGTTAGGGCCCTGGGCAGTACCGGGGTCCATTTCTCCCAGGTAGAGCTCAGAAGCCACCTCATGGAGGCAGCTGTGGTTGAGCCTAGACCAGGGAATCCATACCTTCAAGGTCTGCTCATTCCGGTGTATGAGATAGGCCAAGATGGCTGCGCAGCTCCGACTGATGCCCAGAGTAGAAAATACCAGGATGACAGAGCCAATCTGGAGGTGGACTTCTGTAAGAGGAAGGAAGGGTTGAGTGGGTGGGTTGGGTGCTGTATGTGTTCTCTTCCTTATGGACTCAATTTCTATGAGACAATTGGTCTCAGTGGGTCCAAGAGTGGGTTCAAAACCAGCACACCATGTCCTAGGCAAATCACGTGACATCTCTAGGACACTATTGAGTCACCTGGCAAATGGGGATTCTTGGACCTAGCTGGCAGCTCAAATATCACACCTGTGCATTCAGCATTATCATGCAAAGGCCTTTTCTTCACTCCCTAGGCTTTCAGATCAGGAAGGTCTGCTACCATTTGGCCTCCCAGGGTGGGGAAGAGAGGATCACACCAATGCTGACAGAGGCAGCACAGCCTGGGTCAAAATCCTGGCTCTGCCACTCACTGGTTGTGCCACAGTTTCCTCCTCTGAAAAATGGGATAACAGTATACTGTCTGCCTTGTAAGGTCTTGTGCTCTGCTTAGCCCAGAGCCTGGCACAGAAACCTTAGCTATAATCATAACTAAAAATGACGCTGAGTCTGTGTGTGAGTCTTGCCCAGTGAGGGGTAGGGAGGAAAGCTAAGCTGGCATTCTAGGCTGGTTTGGCAACCCCCAAGAACTGAAGGCAACCATTCCAAATGCAAAATCACAGACTGTCAGTGCTGGAGTGGGACTCAGAGATGATTGAGGCTAACTGACTCATCACAGGATAAGGAAACTAAAGTACCAAGCAGCTTAGGACTGGCCCAGAGCCACCCAGTGAGGTGAGGCTGGAGAGGGGGCCTCTTTGTGCCATAGAACTCTGCCATCCCATGGTGGGATATGAGGCAAGTCTCAGTCTCAGCTCCTAGTCAAGTGTTCGTTGCAACGTCCTAGGCAAACAGATGTTTGAGCCAAATGCCATTCTCTGGCCCCTTGTGCAGTGACTCAGGCTGGAGGCTGCCAAGTAGGCAGTCCTGGGGTGGGGTCTCTGACCAGACTCAATCTCACTCACTTCAGGCATCTTACTCAACTTGGACAATCCTGAGCCCTAGGAATGACTGAAAAGTCCATCTTCAGTGAGGTAAGCCACTGTTGGGCACTGCTGTGTGTGGTGGGACAACAGAGGGGCATTTGGTATACACACTGGAAATCGGAGAAGTCAAAAGCTCCGGAGTCTTCCTCCCACCCTACTTCACTGACCAGACGAAGGTGCAGGAACAGAGTGAGGTTCACCTCTGAGTCACCAGAGCACAGCCCAGAGCAGGCCTCCATGAACATGTATACAGATGATGGGCCAACACCCTCATTTCATGACAGGCCAACTGGGGCAGTGAGGCCAGGCCCAAAAGGGCCTACCAGTCTGGCCAAGGCCAGAACATAGGTCTTGATCCAGTCTGGCGTTCTTATTTGGCCCCACTGTCCAGGAAGTAAAAGTGTGGCTGCCCATATTGCTGAGAGCCCCAGAGAGGCAGGTTTGTCCTGGGGCTTGTCCACACCTGGCTGGGAATGTGCTGTCCTTTCTCTCCCAAGCACTGAGCCACAATCAGGAATAGGCATGTGGATGAAGAGCCATAGCTCTTTGCCCTCAGGGCATAGGCCAGCTGCTGCCGGGTTAGAGAATGCTCCTTACCAATGAAGTGACAGAGATGACGCAAAAAGGGGAAAATGTTGGCTTCCAGGGTGTCCTCTATTGGGATATGCAGAAGTTTGTCAGAGTCGCCTACAAAACTAAACAGAGAAAAAGCACAGGTAATGGGGCAGACTCACATAGTCCCCACTGCAGCATCCCTCATCCATAGCAACAGGACCACCGGGGAGGGATGCTGAGCTAAGACCTGAACCCCTCTCAGGGGAAAAGCACCTACCTTATGCGGTGGGGTATGGATTAAATCAATTAATCTACATAAAGCATTTAGCAATCTGGCACACAGTGCTCAGTAAATATAGCATTATTATGGTTAACTGAACATGGTACTTTCCTAGAATGGTACAAATAATAAAATTTGGGAGGAAATATGTCATGACTTTGGAAAATGAGTCTGCTATGTTAAATGGAGAAAATAAGGTCAGAGGGATGGAAAATGGTGGGGTTGCTGTTTTAAATAGTGTAATCATGGAAGGCTTTACTGAGGAGGTAACATTTGAGCAGAGCTTAAAGGAGGACAGGGAACAAGCCAGGCAGTTATCTGAGGAAAGAGCTGGGGAGAGTTTCACAATGGAAGAGGCATCTGGATAGAGAAGGTTGATACATGGTTAATATATAAAAATCAGTTGGATTTCTACATACTAGCAACAAATAATCAGAAATTGAAAATTTTTAAATATCACTTATAATCACATAAAAACATTAAATGCTTAGGAAGAAATCTGACACAAAAGAGAGAAGTAAATGGAAAGACAGACTATGCTCATGGACCAAGAAATTCAACATTAAGATGTCAGTTCAATCCCAATTAAAATTCCAGCAAACTTCTTCATAGAAACTAACAACTGATTATAAAATTGATATGGAGTGCTGGCTGGTGCTCAATCCACTGAGTCGCCAGTTCGATTCCCAGTCAAGGTACATGCTTGGGTGGTGGGCCAGGTCCCCAGTTTAGAGAGTGTGAGAGGCAACCACACATTGATGTTTCTCTCCCTCTCTTTCTCCCTCCCTTTCCATCTCTCTAAAAATAAATAAACAAAATCTTTTTAAGTAAATAAATAAAATTGATATGAAATGCAAAGAAAACAACTTTGAAAAAGAAGAATAAGATTACAGGACTAACACTACCTGACTTCAAGACTTATTATAAAGCTACAGTAATCAATCAATAGTGTGGAATTGGCATAGGGAAAAACATGTATCAATAAAAAAATAAAGAATCCAGATACAATTTCACACACTTGAATTTTGACAAGGATTTTCAACAAAGGTAGCAAAGCAATTTGAATGAAAAGGGATCAGATTTTCAACAAATGATTATCTCCACATGCAATTCCCAGTCAGGGCACATGCCTGGGCTACAGGCTGGGCCCCAAGTGGGGGTATGCAACCGATCATTGTATTTCTTGCACATCAATGTTTCTCTTCCTCACCTTCTCCCTCCCTCTCCCTCTCTCTAAAAATAAATAAATAAATAAATAAGTAAAATCTTTTAAAAAATAGTATTGCTACTTACAATGGCCCTGTCTCCATGGAGACATTGACATGTGCTTTGATTTTCAAATCCTTCTGAATTTTAGGGTCACAGGCTTGCCTGAAATCACCCAGGTAGATCTGGCCTGGCACTATTTCAACAGGGTATGGCTGAAATTCATCCAGCTCCTGAGGTGGAAGAGGAGAAAGGCTGTTATAAATATTCCTCAGGGAAGAAGTCATTTTCATTTGGGGATGAGGGACAGGACTAGTTTCTTGAAATGTGGTTCAACAAACAAGCTTTGAAAGGTAATCCAGGACAGTGCATGAAATTAAGATTTGGGCGTTCGAAGAGATTGGCAAGTAATAACTTGCACAAGGAGTTACAGGGCTGGTGGTAACAAAAGGACTGAACCCTAGCCCTAGCATAACACCATGGTACAGCGTGATGACTCTGGACACCAACATCCTACCTGCCTCCATGGTACCTGTTTGTATTTGACCGTGGAGTCTAAAACTTGGAGTCTAATATCCTGTGGCCAACAACTGCTTAAACCCAGGGTGTGTCCAGCTAGGGGAGGACAAGTAAGGAGAAGAACAGCCCTTTAATTACACTCAGAAGCCACCAGAATTTAAATATATTAAAAAAAAAAATGAAACAACTCACAAGAACCTATTTGTCATTAGCAAATGAATTCTGATGAAGCTCTGATGAGTTCTTAAGATGGTAGGGAGAATAGGCCACCACTTAAATGGAAGCTTACTAAATTCCAGGCCCAAAGCTACATTTCCCAAAGTGTGTTCGAAGAAACATGGGCCCCTCACAATTCACTGTGAAAAAAAGGTTCAGAGAACTATGTACATGTTGGAAACAGTACCTCTGATATCCCTCTCTCAGAAACTCACCATTTACATTAGCATTGAAAAACTCAAAGAAGTCCAGCAGTAGAGAAATCCACTAACTGCCCTGGCTGGTGTGGCTTGAGTAGATTGAGGGCCGGCCTGTGAACCAAAGGGTGGCTGATTCGATTCCCAGTCAGGGCTCATACCTGGGTTATGGGCCAGGTCCCCAGTGGGGGGCATGTGACAGACAACCACACACTGATGCTTCTCTCTCTCTCTTTCTCCCCCCCCTTTTTCTGAAAATAACTAAATAAAATATTTTTTAAAAATCTTTCAAGAAATTGCCCCGGCTCAGGTAGCTCAGTGGATTGAGCGCGGGCTGCGAACGAGGCATCGCAGGTTCGATTCCCAGCCAGGGCACATGCCTGGGTTGCAGGCCATGGTCCCCAGCAACCACACATTGATATTTCTCTATTTCTCTCTTTCTCTTTCTCTCTCTCTCTCTCTCTCTCTCTCTCTCTCTCTCGCTCTCTCTCTCTCTCTCTCTCTCCCCCTTCCCTCTCTAAAAATAAATAAATAAATAAAATCTTTTTAAAAAATCTTTCAAGAAACTGCTAACTACAGCCACTGTGGAAAATAGCATGGAGGTTCCTATAAAATTAAAATGGAACTACCATACGATCCAGTAATCCCACTTCTGAGTGTATATCCAACACAAACAAAACCACTATCCCAAAGAGATATCTGCACTCCCATGCTCACTGGAGCATTATTCACAATAACCAAAACATAGAAACAACCCAAGTGTCCATCAGTGGGTAAAGAAAATATGCCATACATATACAAGGGAATATTATCCAGCCATGAAAATGTAAGAAATTCTGTCATTTAAAACAGAGATGGCCCTTGAGGGCATTATGCTAAGCAGAATAAGTCAGACAGAAAAACAAATGGTCTTACTTATATGTGGATATTAACAGTGCCATATTCATAGAACAGAGAGCAGAGTGGTGGCTGCCAGGGGCTGGGCAGGGAGGGAGAACAGGGAGGTGCTGGCCAAAGGGTGAGAACTTCCAGATATAAGGAGAGGAAGTCCTGGGGGTCCATATTACAGCATGGTGACTGCAGTTAACGACACTGTGTTATATTCTTGCATACTGCTAAGAGAGTAGATGTTCTCACCACATGCATAAAAAAGATAGTTTTGGGAGGAGGTGGATGTGTTAAACTTATTATGGTAGTCATTTCACTATATATATATATAAAATCATCATGTTGTATACCTTAAACTTATGATGTATCAATTCCATATCAATAAACCTGGGGGGGGGATTATAAAATGTGATTGTTCCAAGGAAAGATTTTTAGAGCACCAATTATGTGATTAGGGAAAAAAACCATCATCAAATAATAAAACTAATTTTATAAACAAGTTGGAAAACAGCCAGAAAGGCATGCCAGTCTAAGATTGTTGTCAAAATGTGTCTCCAGAGAACAGAGAGCTGGTAAAAAGTTTTCTAATGGCTCCTTGGGCTGACCTCTTATTACTCAGATGTTTGTAATAAAACAGTGGCTACATACTTATTCTTGGCATGAATAAAACCTAAACAAAACCTTGAAAAAAGAAAAAGGAAGAAAACAGAGCCCTGCCTGGTGTGCCTCCCCCATTGGTGGGTGGCACCCCCCCCCCAAAGTGAAAGGGCACCAGTTCGATCCCTGTCCAGGCACACCCCAGTCGCAGGTTTGATCCCCAGTGGGGCACATACAGGAGGCAACCAATCGGTGTTTGATCAATGTTCTCTCTTACACTGATGTTTCTCTCCCTGTCTCCCTCCCTCCCTTCCCCTCTTTCTAAAAATAAATAAATGAAATCTTTTGTTAGAAAAGAGTTTCACCAGCACTGTATAAACCGACATTTCTAATATCTGTGAGGTCATCATATTTTTCCATCAGTATTCCATGGAAAAGGCTGACCTAGGTAACTTCAAAGGTCAAACTCTAAAAGCTCTAAAAACTGCTCTGGCTCTAAGTCTGACTCAGAAATAGCATCTTAAGTATCTCAGGCACTTCACTGCCCACTTCAGGACTTTGGACCCTTCTGGCCTCAGCACATGTCCCTTTTCAGTGAACCCACTGCAAGCCAACATCCTTCCCACACTGTCAGCCTCAAAAACCTGCATCAAAGAACAGATACCAGGCAGAGCAAATCCTCAAGTTGTGAGAGATTCACCACCCTTTTGCCTGCAGTTAGACCTGCTGTTTGCAGATGTGTTCCCAGGGCTTGGACTGATCTCACCCAGGACACTCAGCTTGCTGGAGACAAACAAAATCCTCCTAGTTCCATTTGGAAAAATCTCACTAAATGCCTATCACAAATCTATCAACTCTCTTTCTGATGCTTTCAAACCAGCTTCCTTTCCTGTGCTCATGCAGGCTGCAGGGGAAGAGGGTGTAGCATGGGTAAAAGTATACCGCAATGTAAAGAGCAAGCGCATGCTAATTCTAGATGACACAGTTTTGACTGCCACATCAACCAATGCAAAAGAAACAGGTATCTGGCCCTGGCCATTATGGCTCAGTTGGTTGGAGTGCGGTCCATAGACGGAAAGGTCACGGGTTCGATCCCTAGTGAGGGTGCATACAAGAAAGCAACTAATCCATGTGTCTCTCTCACATCGACGTCTGTCTGTCTGTCTCTCTCTCCCTCTCTCTTCCATTCCCCTCTCTCTAAAAGCAATGGAAAATGTCCCCAGGTAAGGATGAAATAAGTAAATAAATGAAATGAAAATTAAAAACAGTAATTAATCTTCTTTAAATTAAAAAGAAACAGGTATCTGAAACTAACATGCCCAAACTGAGCCCACTGCCTTCCCCTCATGCTGCCCCCTCCTCCTGTGTCCACCACCTCAAAGAGCCACACCAGAGGCCACCTGTCACCCACACCTGAACCAGGGCATTATTCTAGACTCCTCTCTCTCCGTCACCCCCCATATTAACCAATGCATCCCTACCTCCCAGCAGGTCTCCCCAGATCCACTCTGTCCCCACTGCCCTGCTCTCTGCACTGCGATCAGAGGTCATCTAAGTGTACCCTGGCCATGCCACCCCTCAAGGTAAAACTACTGCGTGTCTCATCATCATCTCCCTCCAGTACGGCCTTCACACTTCTTTTAGTCACAAAACCCCTTTGCTCAAGATGAAATCTCATTTAACAGATGCCACATGTAAAGCAGGAAACTACAAGTCACTCTGTCTGAGGTAGGGGGCAATCTCAGAGCCCAGATTTGTGCCTCCATCTCCACTCACACAAGGAGCTCCTTGGGGAGCAGTAAGGACACACCTGCTTCACAATGTATCAGAACGGTAACAGGAAGGGAGTGGAGTTTTCAGTCTTGCTCCTGAATTAGTAACAGAGCAGGGAGAGGCAGATAGTAGGCACCTACATTTTAGAGAAGACCACAAATGACTAGGATAGCACTCCTGATCAGGCAGGCCCTTATACTACCACCCCACGCCTCTGAGGGCAAGACACAGGTATAGATACATGTCAAAACTTACCAGATTGTACATTTTAAATATGTGCAGTTATTCCCCTTGTCTGTGACCTTCTCTTTCTCCTGCTCTGCTCCCCACCCTGTGGCCCTCAAGGGAAGGCCATGCTCCCATCTGAGCCTGCTGTGCTCAGCACTGGATGCCTTACCTGGGGCATCCAAATAATCTTCTGTGTCCGGAAGAAGTGGTATATGGCCGAGAAGCTCTCATATCCCCCTCTCAGGATACGGATGGGGTGGTGGGTGAGGTGGGCCAAGGCTCTACCACATTCAATGGCAGCTCCGAGAACCAGTCCTAAAAGTGGAGACCAAAGAAATGAATGTTTCCTGCAGGTTCATCACTTGTTGAAAGCTCCAATGAATGGCCACTTTATTCTGAAAAGCAATCCTCTAGGAAGCTGAAGCAAGTATAAATGGAGATGGGTGTTACAATTAAAATTTAAAAGCAACATACCACCAAGTAGGTTAATCTTTGTTTTTCTGTAAACATATATATAGTATCATATATGCTGCATACTGTATACTGTAAATTCACCTATTTGTCCATAGCACAGCCAGTGTGCCAGACAGCCGCTCCCCTGCCAGTGTCATGCACAGGGGCGATGGGGTCAGAGATGGAGGGAGGCCAGTTTCCAGGACACAAGTAGAGACTTACTTAGACGAAAAGCCATGAGAACATCCCAGTTACCCAAATAACCCAAGATATCCAGCCAAGGATGTAATGGGGCTAATGTTTCTGAAACATTAAATTCACTCATTTCTATTCCTATTAATCCCAGGTTCTATGTTGACATTACTTTTCTCACCCCTTGAACTGGGGTGCCCACCGCTTCAGAGGAAGGGGGTGACCACCCAGTACAAGGGAGTCACCACTCAGTCTGAGCTTTAAGTTAAATTATTTGAGGTCCTTAGCCAAACAATTGTCTTGAAAGTTAGGCTTTGTTGAGGAAGGAGAAAAGGAATCCCAAAATTCCCAAGGCTTCCCTTCACCATTGGTATAGATGTCCAGGCCCAGGAAACTCCACCCACATATATCATGAGCCCACTGTGAGGGTCTATGACCCACACATTGCCAGGAAGGATGCTTTAACATGAGGGAAATGCTGCTCATACAAGAAGGGGCTGCCCTTTGCATGCTAAAAGAAGCCTGGAGAGAGCGTCCCAGAAGCCAAGACAAGGGAACATACTTCCTAGGCTCCTAAGAAGACACTCAACTAAGCGGGTAGAACATCCTGGCTGGTGGGCGGGTTGTGTGCTAAAACGGCTTTTGTCCCATTCCCCACTAGGATTCTGGGACCGCCACAGCAGAGGTGGGGTGGGGAGTAGTTAATCTAACACTAGAAGCTGCAGCAGGCCCAGGGATCAGGAGCACGTGTGGAGGGTCAGGGGGAGCCTGGGTAGGGAGGCGCAAGGCTGAGGCCCCCAGGAGCCCACACCATGCACGGCCAAGGTGGAGGGACCCACTCACAGCTTACACTAGACATGGACATTTTGGCCACAGCACAGCCCACGGCCAAAGGCCCCATAGGCTGAGCTGCACCTTATCCAGAGGCGAGCAGAAAAGGACTAAACAGAGACCAACACCTACTTCTAGGATGTGATGAAGGTTCCCCCTGCCCCAATGCCCAGATTTCCTTAGGGGTCAGGGAGGTGGGTGCTTAACAGTGGAGAGGCAGAGGGGGTGGTGAGAGAAACCTTGAAATGGTATTTTACCCAAAAGACTGCATTTACCTGAACAATATCCACTTTAAAGAAGAAAAGTTGCCTTAAATGGGCAAGCTGTGCACATGTGTAGTTTTGGTTTTTGTTGTTTTGCTGTTGTTTTGTGATAGTGGTTTCCTACCCAGTGAGAACAAGCACTCCATAGCAGTGAGGTCACTTAGAGAATTGAGAGGGGGTTCCTTTTATTGATCACTGTTCCCTAGGGTTTCAGAGTCCAGCCTACAATCCCAGGATTGCCAACCAGAACCCAGCAAGACAAGCTTGGGGAAGAAGGGATAGTTTCCTAAGGCCCTCCGGGGAAGACTGGTTTTATCAAAGGTGGAAGCCTAGTGCCACCCCGTGACCATCAGTGTGAATGCCCCAGCCCACAGAACCACCCACACATGTTAGTGACTGAGCCACAAACACCAGAGCCTCGTGCCAATGGCCAGGGGTGGTCAGCCCAGAGCAGAGGCTGAATGGAAACTGCTGTGGAGCATCATGAAACCAGATTACAACCAACCATGTTTTAATCCTCCAGCTCAGGGCTGAAGTGACTTTGCCCAGTTCTCCAACATTACTACCCAGGCCTTAGAAGACTGGACAGAGCCAGACTGCCCGGGTTTGAATCCTGGCCCCAGCACTTAGTTAAAAAAAAAAAAGTCTACAATTCTTTCAAATACCTCTCTTTAAAAGGTTGAGTCTAATTCCCCTCCCCATAAGGGTAGATTGTAGTCAGTGACCTTATAATGAATAGAATGTGGTGGAAATGACTATGTATAGGCCCCAAGACTGACTTTCCCTTTCTCTCTCTCTGATCACTCACAGGAAGGGGTGGGGGGTTGCGGGGAGCTGGTGCAGGGACTGGCTGCCATGTCATGAAGCCCTGCAAGCAGTCCTAGGGAGAGGTCTATGTGACTAGGAACTGAGGTCTCCTGCCAACAGCCAGAATGAAACTGAGGCCTCCTGGACACAGCCATGTGAGTGAATCATCTCAGAAGCAGATCATCCTGGCCCAGTCCCACCTTCCAATGACAACAGCCCTGACTGACATCTTGACTACAACCTGAGGAGAGACGCTGTACCAGAACCTCCCAACTAAGTCACTCCTGAATTCTGGACCCACAGAAACTATGAGATAATTAATGTTTATTATATCAAGGTACTGAGTTTGGAGGTAATTTTCTATATGGCAATAGATAACTAATCTACTAGGTATAAGATCTTGGGCAAGTTACTTTGCCTTTCTGGGCCCTAATTTCTCCTTGTATAAAATGGGAATGTTACCTATTAGGAGACAATTCTCCATGGTCTCTCGTACCCCTATGTGTCCTTTATTTATTTTTTAAATTTTATTGTATTTTTTCTCTTATCATTTATCCCCCTTACACCCTCTTCCACCTCTGCCCCCTCTCCCACACCCCCCCCGTCTCCACACTGTTGACTATGTCCGTGAGTCCTCCTCTTTTTTGCTCTATCCTTCCACCCCTAACCCTCCACCCCAGAACAATCAGCCTGCTCTCTATCTGAGTCTGTTTTGCTGGTTAATTCATTTGCTGCTGTGCTTGGGTCTTTTTTTCTACCTTGTCATCCAAATCGCTGATTTGATCCTCTGCTTCATCTAACCTACTGTTAACTCCTTCCAGTGTATTATTTCTTTCAGATATTGCATTATTTATTTCTGATTGGTCCTTTCTTATGGTTTCTGTGTCTTTTTTCATGCTGTTGGGCATCCTCATAATCACTTCTCTAATCTCTCTATCTGATAAATTGCTTACCTCCATTTCACTTAGTTCTTCTGGAGAATTCTCTTGTTCTTTCATTTGGGGCCTGTTTCTTTGTCTTCCCATTTTGGCTGCCTCTTTGTCTTTGTATGTATTAGGTAGATCTGCACAGACTCTGGTGCAGACCTATGCCAGATGCTGCCTGTGACTGGCCCTGGGCAACCAGTTTGGAGCTATCAGCGATCCACAGCTTGTGGCTTGCTCTGCTGGGCCTGGGTGTGTGCATAAAGAACCGGGATGTGCACCAAGGCCAGCGCTTACCAGTAGCAGGCCTGGGGAGTGTCAGTTAAAGCCTCAATGCTCCCAGAAATCCACCTTTTCTGTTAGACTTAAACACTGAGATAGCTTCAAGCTGTACTCAGCAGCCAAGTTCCAAAGGGGGGAGCAAAAGGGATCCCTGTGGGTGAAGCTGTTGCTTCTCCTTAGGCCAATGCCACTTGGAGAGGAGTGCTCTGCCTGAGAAAGATGGATTCTGCTATATGGGGAATGTCTCAGCACAGGTGGCTGCTTCTTCATCTCTCTCCTCAGAGCCACCAACCCCAGACTCTCCTCGCATGTCTCTAACCCACTCTGCCCTCCCTCTGCCACAGCCCAGGATGAGTGGCTGCAAATTAAGTTTTGTGTTGACCCTTGAAGAGGCTCTCTGTGTCTCCAGCCATCTCTCCCTGGCAGAGAGAAACCCCACTGCTTTTCACAGCTGGATGTTATTTGTGTTCCTTCCCCCGTTCTAGTGCTTTAGGTTGGGGGGCCCAGCTTGAGGTTCAGACCCCACACTCCTCAGGGGGAACTCCCCCTCAGCCACTGAAATATCCCTCCAGAACTTCACCTGTCACCCATGGGAGCCCAGCCAGCCCTCTCGTGCCTCTGCACTTCCTACTAGTCTCAGTGGAGTGATATGGTTTCTTCAGTAAGTCCTTTGTTATAAGGCTTCTCTCCAGCTAGTGTTCAGCTGGTTTTTCAGGATGACTTTTCTATAATTTAGTCAAAACTCCAGTCTGGTCCTGGGAGGAGGTTAGTGTAGTTTCTACTACTCTGCCACCATCCTGGATCTCTCCACATGTTCTTTAAATGAGGCTCTGGCTTTTCAAAGATATTTGTGTAACCAACAGCTTTGGAAGACAGAGACAGTTTTTTCCTCCAGAGCCAAAGATGGGCAGGCTTTCTGCCCATTATATAAGATTCAGGCCGCCTAAGCTCAGAGTTCTTCTCCTACAATACAATGCACTACATGGGTAGGTGTACTGAACCTCTTCATGTCACCCTGTGAGAACCGTGGTGTGGGGCTCCAGTGTAGGAAAATGATGACATTCTGGTTACTTTTATTGCTTTGAGTAATAGAGTCCTTTGTCTCCAACCCAAGAGCCTCATCAAGGAGCCTTCAGCCACACCTCTGAAATGGTGGTAGGATCACTTGCCATCTTGCAAGGAAGGAAAAATCTCAGACCCTTCCTAGTTCTTCATATTGCCATCCTCATAGAGATGTTCTGCAGACTGTATGAGTTAACCCAGGTAGGGCACAGGGCATGGTTCCTGGCATGTGGCAAAAATGTTCAATAACTGTTAACTATTATTCTTACAGCTAGTATAAAAACCTACCTTCTCGAAGATGGAGGAATAGGTGGACACACTGTACCTCCTCGCACAAACAAGATTAGAACAACAATAATTTACATACAGAATAACACTCAGAACTGATAGAGGATTTATCTGAATGGAAGTTGGACAGCCAAGAAGTTGAAGTAGACCCATGCATCCAGACTGGTAGGAGACGACGAGCCGGGCGGGCGCGGGTCAGCGGCGCGCAGAGGTCAGGGAAAATTTGGCGCGAAATCGGCACGACAGACATCCGGGGTGCAAGAACACAGCAGTGATCCCTGGGTCCGCATCCCTGCGGCTGGCGGACCCAGTGAGGCAGCGATTGTGGACCAGGGCGGAGCTCGCGGCCCAGGATCCCAGAGAAGGGTCTGAGCCCAGGAGAACGGAACTGCCACCATTGTTCCCTCCCGTCCCCGCTCCCGCGCCCACATATAACGTCACAATCTAGCGACTGGGGTGCCCAGCCCCAGTGAACACCTAAGGCTCCACCCCCCACCATAACAAGAGCGACCAGACCGGAAAAAAAAAAAAAAAGGAGAGACAGGGAAAGACATAAGACATGTTTCCAACAGAACAGATCAGTCCCCCAGGACTCATCCTTTTGAGCGACCAAGAAATAGCCGATTTATCAGATGCACAGTTCAAAACACTGGTGATCAGAAAGCTCACGGAATTGGTTGATTTTGGGCGCAATTTAGATGAAAGGATGCAGGTTACCATAAAAGAGATGCAGGAAGACACGCGGAGGAGAGCCAATAGTGAAAGGAAGGAATCTGAGTCTCAAAACAATACAGTGGACCAGAAGGAAGATAGAATCAACCAAGCAGGAAAGCATGATGAAATAAGAATTCAAAAAATAGAGGGAAAGCTTAAGAGCATCCAGGACACCTTTAAACATTCCAACATCCGAATTATAGGGGTACCAGAATGGGAAGGGGAAAAGCAACAGATGGAGCACGTATTTGAACAAATAATAAAGGAGAACTTCCCCAATGTGCCAAAGGGAACAGTCTTCCAAGAAATCCAAGAAGCTCAGAGAGCCCCAAAGAAGTTGGACCCAAGAAGAAACACACCAAGGCACATCATAATGACATTAGCCAAGGTAAAAATGAAGGAGAGAATCCTAGAAGCAGCAAGAGATAAGGGGACAGTAACCTACAAAGGAGTTCCCATCAGACTGTCAGCTGATTTCTCCAAAGAGACCTTACAGGCAAGAAGGGGCTGGAAAGAAATATTCCAAGTCATGAAAGACAAGGACCTACATCCCAGATTGCTCTATCCAGCAAAGCTCTCATTTAGAATGGAAGGGAAGATAAAGTGCTTTTCAGATAAGGTCAAGTTAAAGGAGTTCATCATCACCAAGCCCTTATTTTATGAAATGCTAAAGGGACTTATCTAAGAAAAGAAGATAAAGAAAAGACATGTATAGTAAAAGGACAGCAAACTCACAATTATTAACAACCACACCTAAAGCAAAACCAAAAGAAACTAAGTAAACAACTAGAACAGGAACAGAACCACAGAAATGGAGGGCACATGGAGGGCTAGCAGCAGGGGGGGGGGTGGGAGGAGGAGAGGGGGGAAAAGGTACAGAGAATAAGTAGCATAGAATGTAGGTTGAAAATAGATAGGGGGAGGGCAAGAATAGTATGGGAAATGTAGAAGCTAAAGAACTCATAAGCATGACACATGGACATGAACTAAAGGGGGGGAACGTGGGTGGGAGAGGGGGTACAGGGTGGAGGGGAGAGAAGGGGGGAAATGGGACAACTGTAATAGCATAATCAATTAAATATATTTTTTAAAAAAACCCACCTTCTCCAATATTGTCAGAGCACTCATCATTGTCATCATCATCATGTTTTAGGAGTACATCCAGGGAGCTGGTTCCGTGATCATACACTACACAGTAGTTTACACACTCCAGATCCACAGACTCCGGGATAAGATATTCATTTGCCTTCTAAAGAAAACACAAGAGAAGCCTGTTGGCAGATAGGTTCAGCTGAGCAAATATTCCCTGCACACCAGCACTGTGAGGAACTGAAGGTAGGACTCTGCCTGTTTTCCTGACTACACATGTGCACTGAAGCGCTGAGAGTTGACCAGAGACTCTACCAAATTCCAAGGGTCTTCCATACCCACTCCCCCTAATGTGAAAAGCTGACCACAGCCAACTGGATCAGAAATAAGTGCATGACAAAAGAATAGCTAGCCTACTGACCCGCCAACTGAACTAAGACATCCTCTCTCTGGGAGTAAGTGGTTGCCTATAGGGGCCAAAGCCAAAATCCCCCATAAGAGGGCAGTAAGCAGAAGACTTGAATGAGAAGAAGTCATAAGTAAACAGATAAAATTAGGCCAACTGTAAGCTCAAATGTAAGCCCTGTGAGAGCGGGAACATTTGTCCTTTTATAGTCACTGATGTATCCTGAACTTCTAGAACACTGCCTGGCACATTAAATCATAAATATGGTTACAGGAAGGAACAGGCAAACAGCTCCATGAGATCGTGAAGATTGTTCAGTCACCATCATGATGGACTGCAGGGGCAGGAACAGTGGGTACCTCCTGGCAAGAAGGGAATGAGCTCTCGCAGAACCAGACTCGCCTAGGATCCCACAGACTGTTCTAGAGCCCCTGGAGGCCTGGCTGGGCAGCAGCTGAGAGCTTAGTCCTCATTCATTCTCAATGACTCCCAAATGCCCCCTCTACTCAGGGGAACTTGAGCCTAACTCTGTCCCTTACAACCTCTCTGGCTGACACAGAAGCCCTGACAGAGGACCTATATGTGGGACAGGACAAGTGCACATCTACTCTACCACAAGGCAGGGAGACAAGGCCCAGGCAGGTACAGACCAGGGAAGTTCTCTGAGAAACGAAAGGGAGGAATTGTGTTTGTCTAAAGGAATTGGCAGAGAGGTAGTGCTCCGAGGATGAGCAGGATTTAGATAGGTGATAACGAGGAAAGAGGGGTTCTGGATGTGGAAAAGAGCATGAGCAAAGGAAAAGGTGGGGAACAGTCCATAGAGGCTGGAGCAGGTGGGAGAGCAGGGAGAGATGTGGCTAGACATTTATTTGTTTATTCAATAAACATTTGCTTAGGACGTAGTATGTCCTTACACTGTGCTCAGTTCAGGAATACAGAATTTTTTTTAAGGGAAATGCCTGAGTTGGTCTAGAGGACTCCAAAAGGTGTACAGGGAGAGTAGAGGCAATGCGGTGAGACTGCAAAGGCAAGTGGAAATTCTCCAGATGGACAAGAGTTGGGGGTGTGTTTGAGGCAGAAGGAACAGCTTCCAGTCATTCACTTTAGTCAACAAATAGATACCCACCAGATCCCGGGGGCCAGACAGAGCATCCAGGATACAGTGATGAGCAAAGCACACACACCCCTGCGCTCAGAGAAAGCAGTGTGCTCAGGGGACCACACAGACTCTTATCTCCTAGATCTTAAGAGACCATTGCTTGTAAGATACACCACCAGCTTACCAATAGCTGCAATCAGGAATGGACGGAAAAAGAGGGATTTGTTGGTGTATAACAATACTTCTGGCAGGGTATGGAGCAAATGGTCCCCAGGAAAACCTGAACCAGGGCTATGAAAGCCAGATTCCTCTCAGGCACTGCCCCTCTGCTCCCTTTGCACACTGACTTCACCTTCTCAGACAGCCTTCCCAGAGGCCCAAGTCATGGCCACCAGCAGTGCTCAGACTCCTGTCCTCCAAACACCACCCATGGAATAGAAAGAGCCACCTGTTTTAATTCCAATTCTGATTTGTTTAATGTTCATCCTCGGCTGATGTGTGGCCAGGGTCAGGGTACTATTTTAGGGAGTACCACTCAACCCCCTTGGTTTGAACTGGGAGAGGAGAAGTTCTGCCTCAAAAAGGAGGGAAGGGTGCCAAGCAGAAAATAACAGATGTACACCACATGCACTTTTGGGAAAAGAAAGACAGTATCACCTTAAAAGTGCAAATCAGCCCTGGCTGGTGTGGCTCAATGGACTGAGTGTCAGCCTGTGAACCAAAGGGTCACTACTTCAATTCCCAGTCAGGGCACAAGCCTGGGTTGTGGGCCAGGTCCCCCGTAGTGGGTGTGTAAGAGGCAACCACACATTGATGTTTCTCTCCCTCTCTTTCTTCCTCCCTTCCCCTCTCTTTAGAAATAAATAAAATAATTTTTTAAGTACAAATCAATTCTAGGATATATTCCAATTTCAGAAATGTTAAAATAAGGGGGCTAGGGGAGTATGTGCATCTTAGAACAAAGGAAATACAGCAGGGCATGCTGTTGAGGTGTCAGCTGAGAATAGAAGCATGTGGAGGTGAGGCTGGAGAGGGAGGTGGTGGAATCAGGTAGAACAGGCCATGAACATGGAGTTAAAAGGCTCTGTGTCCTGTTGGGCCTAGGAGTTCCCTAAAGGCCTGCAATCAGCTGGCAAAAAAATGTTGAGAAGGGGGAGGCAACAGGTGTCAGTCTGGCTAAGGAGTTCTGCAGGGCTGAAAAAGAGAATGGCTCTTTTCCAGAGTTGGGGGTGCTGTCAGAATCTAAAGAATATGCCAATTTGAGAGCTAAATTGGGAACGGAGGGCCATGCATCATGAAGGGGCTTTGAACAGACTGCAAAAAGGAGGGAAAGGCCTGAAATGGGGATTTAGAACTAGAGGACGGAGCCAGAGAGTTGAAAATCCAAGGGCAAAAAAAAGGAAAACAGGTAATGATGGATTGGTCTGGGGGAAGCTTGTTAGGCAGCAAGCTTATCCTGGAAAAATACTTGAGCCAGGGCCTGTGCTCCTTCTCTAGTTAGGTGTGGGAAAGAGCCAGAGTCAGAATGCATAACAGCACGGTGGCTAAGGGAATTTTATGAGACATTTTTACAAGTAAAATTGACAGGACAGCTCAACTATGTCGATACTTGAAGCTGGAAGCTTGGGTGAAATCTCTGAGAAAGAAAGTGTACTAACAGGTATGAAGGGAACAAAGATAGACGAGTGGTTTTCTTTACAGGCAGCAGCAGAAGAAAATGAAGCTAAGCCAAAGAGACGGAAAAGAAACCAGGGAAGCAAGAGAGAACCTGAAGTCAAATGCGGAGAATGTAGTCAGGGCTGCACAGCCCACAGATGGATCCTGAGTGAAGGCTGCTAGGTTTGACAACGATTTGAGAGAGAAGATACCCTGTGGGGGGTGGGGGAAAGGGCCTCACCGCAGGAGGGGGGCATGGTGACTATTGCAGGGCTCTGTCTTTTTAAATAATTGGAATGCAGAAAGGAAGTTGGGAAGGGATGAGACTGAAAGGGAAGGGAAAGGAGTGGCTTCCATCTTTGGGCTATTGTGACTATCTATGTGGTTTATTCCCTAAGTAGCATAAACCAAATTTGGACAAATTTATATGGAACAGACCCTCTGATGGTCTGTTCCCTAAGTAGAACAAAAACTGTGAGGATAGGAACAATGAATTAAGCGCCTCTAGTATTCTGTTCTATACCCAGGGTCTGAAACAGTGCCTGGCACATAAAGGAATTAAATCAGTATTTGCTTAATGAAGCTGTTAACTGTGAGGGTGGGAGAGACACCTTAGGAAGTGTGGAGGACTACTGGGAACCACCCTGCCTAGTTTTAGAAGCTGTAACTCCCACCAAGGCTAAAGCTGAGGGAGCGACCTTGGACCGTAAGCCACCAAGGAGACAAAAGCTTATCTCCCTGGCTTAAGAGCATAGCTTCTGCTCCTTTCACTTCATCCATAACTGGCCCCCAATGCTTGGCCAGTTAGCCAATGATGGGTAAGATTCCCCAAAGGTGGAATGACCTAACACAGGCACAATCAAGTGGGAGGCTCCCAAGAAAGGACTTTGGGGGCTACAGCAAAAGGGGGCGATGGACGCTCGCCCCTCGGCTTTAACAAACCCTGAGTCCTCATTGTCTGCGAGAAATCTTCTAATCTCTTGGCTGCCTTACTTCCCTTGCTCCACCTAAGCCTGAATCAATGACAGAGGGTGGTGCAGCCCTGTGCTGGAAAGGGCAGGTTCCCCAGGCAATCAGGCCTAAGAAAGAATATGTAAAATCCTGTGAAACCTGCTTTGTTTAGAATGCCCTCAATTAAATGACAAGGGTCCAAACAAGAAGTAAGTTTGTTCCTCAACATTTTATAGGTCTTTAGCTATCTGACCCTGATTCAAAATAGACCCTCAGAGTTCTTTGTTATCCATTGTTTGATCCTTACTGCCTGGCAGTGATTGATGAGCTTTACCTGAATTCTTGTGTAAATGAACCCAATAAAAGCCCATTGAGGAACAGGCTCCTGGCCCTTCTCCTTTGAGAGATTGGCCACCTTTCCTCCCCAAGCAGATCATGTCTTGGTAGACTTATTCTCATCCGTGGCCATGGGGGGGGGTGCCTGCAGGTGGAGCCCCCCCCAGCAGAGGGGAAGTGAGGGAAGTGTGGGAGACCCTCATGGTGGATGCACAGGGGCCGCCCTGCTTCTGCAGCCCACAAGGTCCAACAGTATGTGCCGCCTCCTTGATCTAGGATAAAACTTCCCACCCTCCTGCCCTCCCGTAAGGTAGCCAGCCTGCCCCAGATGTTGACTCTGCCAGTATACCTTCTTCACCCGGTGGGCTGTAATCACATGGCTTTCATCATACTCCCGTTTGGAACGCACATCTGAAAAGGAAAAGAATTTAACTAATAACATATTTGCAAAAGAGCACACGACCAAGCTACTTAGTGAACTCATATGATCAACATCTATTTATTTGGCCAATAAGTGATAGTTACTATCCACTCACAACTTGAGGTGTTGTTCCACTACTCTCAGCTGCACACACCATGACTCCACCACCTCATCACACCTTATCACACGTCCCCTTAAGGGGTAGTGAGACTTTGTATCTTTGACTTAGGGGCAGTTTTCTCTGAGGCCCCCCCAAAAAAACAAGGACAAAAATCAAAGCCAGAGTGAGCTCATACTAAATGCCCCCATGGGGTTTAGACCCAAATTCAGACTCTAGAACCGAGGAACTAAGGTTCAAATGCTCCTGCAAGGGCAGCTGCATTACTGATGCTCTTCAAAGTTGGGAGAACATGGAATGGAAATTGGATGTTATGCATAAACCCTACATATGACTGTTATCCAAAATATACAGAGTTCCTAAAATTCAACAATAAGAAAACAAACAACCCAATTAAAAATGGGCAAAAGGTAGGAACAAACACCTTACAAAGAAGCTACACAGATGGCAAATAAGTATATGAAAAGATGTTCAACATCATATGTAGAAGTGAATGGAAAATTAAAATAATGAGATACCTCTACACACCTAATAGAATATCAAATTGAAAATACAGACACCACCAAATCCTGGTGAGGATGAGGAGTAACAGGGACTCTAATTCATTGCTGGTGAGATTGCAAAGTGGTACAGCCATTTTGGAAGACAGTTTGGCAGTTTCTAACAAAACTAAACATTCTTTTATCAGTAATCATGTTCTTTGTTTGTTACCCCAATGAGCTGAAAACTTGTCACCACACAAAAGCCTACACATAGATGTGTATATCAGTTTTATGCATAATTGCCAAAACTTGGATGCAAGTCCTTAAGTAGGCAAATAGATAAATAAACTGTGGTCCAACCAGACAATGGAATATTAGACAATGCTAAAAAGGGAAGAGCTACTAAGCCATGAAAATGCAGCAGAAAGTTAAATACATATATAAATGAAGGAAGGCAATCTGAAAAGACTACATACTATATGATTCCAATAATACAACATTCCAGAAAAGGCAAAACTATGGAGACAGTAAAAATATCACTGGTTTCCTGGGGTTAGTGGGGAGAGAGGATTGTAAGAGCAGTGAAACTATTCTGTAAAATGCTATAATGATGGATACATGCCATTATACATTTGTCTAAACCCACAGAATGTATGACACTGAGAGTGAGCCCTAATGTAAAGTATGGACTTTGAGTGACAATGATGGGTCAAAGTAGCTTCATCAACTCCAACATATACCAGTATACCATGATAGTGCTGAATGCAGACAGCTGGGGAGGCCGTGCTTGTGTGGGGGCAGGGAGTATATAGGAACTCCCTGTGTGTTCTGCTCAATTTTGCTGTGAACCTAAAACCTAAAAAACAAAGTCTACTTTTAAAAAGACATTAGAAAGCACTAACCACAAAAGAAAATATTGATAAATCTAATCCTTGAAATTAAGGACTTCTATCTCCTTTCATCAAAATACAACATTAAGAAGGTAAAAGGGCAAGCCACAGAGTAAGAGAAAATATCTCTACCACAAATCACTAGCAGAAGACCTATGTCCAGAACTTATAAAGAATTCATAAATCAATTGGAGAAGAAAAAACTTCATATATCTGAAGATATCTTTATTCTAAGAAATCTTGAGAAACAGCTCAAGGCCACTCTAGGTCACTCTAGGTAATGACCCCAGCCCCGCTTAAAGTGCCTGCCTAAGAAAATTCAAGGCTGCCACAAGAGCTTACTGTTGGTTCCAGACAACACCTAAAGATAGGGCCCTTGTGCCCCAGCCTCTGGGGAAAGATAGCAAGGTCATTTGTCAGAGGCAGAGGCAAAGGTCTTGCGTTCAAGGAGAGAGGAGTGAAACTGTGGCATCTATCAGATGTGGAAGGAAATGGATAAAAGAAATGGTACTTAGCTGTGATGAGGCAACGTGAATTAAGTAACACCAGACCCATCTACATGATACATTCTCTTATGATGAATGATGTTTTATACCAGAAATGGAAAAGTGAGTGAGGATGGCAAAAAGTCAGGTGGAAGTCACTAAATGCATGTGGAAGAGAGGGAGAGCTGATAGAAAAAGAATGGGGTGTGAAAAAAAAATCTCTAAATTGGAAACCTTGTAAGTGGCAACTCACTGAATGGAGATGGAGCCCAGGATACGGCTCTGCTGGGGGACTCCTGCCCATGTGCAGTGCAGTTCAAGAGCACTCAGGGGCTGTCAACATAGGTTGTTAGGGAAGGTGAAAGACAGTGATAGGGGCTTAAGACTTGGGAAAATTTAGCTTAAGGTAAATAGTCATAAATCTAGCAAGTAATGTGTATGTTAAGTTTTTGTTTCAGTAACTACAGATAAGGCCTACCTTGGCGCCTAAGAGTAAGCAGATGACCTCTTGGAGAGGTCTGTACCAGGAAGAAGCAAGCAACTACCCTTCCCCCTTGGAGGCAACTGTTGAATTTCAAAGGCTTTCACTGACACCTTGTTTGCTCTCCCCCAACCCCCTTATAAAAGATCTGGCTGGGAAAGAGAGAGGGAGATGGTTTGTTAGGGTATGAACCCACCATCTTCTCAGATCGCCGGCCATCTGAATAAAGCGCCTATAAAAGATTCAATCACTGTCATTGCTTATTGGATTTGGTAGTGACAGGCAGCCCGAACACCGGTGTCTTTTCCGGTTACAAGAGGTCTTAGGGAGAAGCAGCTGGGAACTTTGATCTATTTTTCCCCCTCACCTCATATGTGCTTCCATTCAGGAAAAGATCCTGAGACCTCACTGTAGCAGATTTTCTTAAACCTTGTTTCCCCTCAATCCTAATCAACTTTAATTTATATAGTTGTGATTTTGTCTAATTATAAATTTATTTTTAATAAAGTTGTAAAGTTGAACATATTAAAGAAATGAGTGCAACAATGCACATACATTGTAAGTTAACTTTATGCATTAATATACAGAATCCAGCAGAAGTAATGCCTGCTTCAGTGTGGTTGGTAGGATAATAATATGTGTATAATAATTTATATTTTAATTTGAACATTTCACCTAAAATGTCATATGGTGTGCTCAAGTATATTACTGTTATGTTGCAGAATTACATACTTATGATTTGTAATAAAAGATTTTGTAATAAAAAGGGGCATTATTTGTGCCAGACCCTGTAGACGCAAAAATCTGAAGTGAATAGTAAGCCAAATATAACAGAAGCCAAACCTGCACAAAAAAATAATCTATCATTTTATTATGATAAATTAATTCCTAGTAGGAACTATGTAATTCTTGAAATCACATTAAGATATTAAAGGAGAAAATCTGTACTTTTCCTTCCATAGGTGTGTTGGGAACCGCCCTGACTGGTATCAGGAGCTGAAACCCCTGCCTAGGCTAAGGCTAAGGGAACGCCCTTGGAACCATAAGCCAGCAAGGAGACAAAAGCTTATCTCCCTGGCAGGAATGCTGCTTCTGCTGCTTTATTCATAACTGAACCCCAAAAACCTCAGTCGGTTAGCCAAAGATGGGTAAGATTCCCCAAGGGGGGGAACGACCTAAGACAGGCATGATCACTTGGGAAGCCCCCCAAAAGGACTTTGGGGGCTGCAGCAAAAGGGGGTGATGGACCTTCACCCCTCGGCTTTGACATAGCCTGAGTTCTCATGTCTGGGAGAAAATCTCCTTATCTCTTGGTTGCCTTTGTTCCCTTGCTCCACCTAAGCCTGAAACAATGACAGGGTGGTGCAGCTCTGCGCTGAAAAGGGCAGGTTCCCTGGTGATCAGGCCTAAGAAAGAATATGTAAATTACTGTGAAGCCTGCTTTGTTTAGAATGCTCTCAGTTGAATGAAAAGGGTCCTAGGAGGAAGTTAGTTATGTTCCTCAAAGTCTTACAACTCTTTGGCCCCGACTCAAAATAGACCCTCAGACTTCCTTGTTTTCTATGGTTCCTTACTTCCCCCTAATGAGTACTGTACTTTACCTGAATTATTATGCAAAATGAGCCCAATAAAAGCAGGTATGGGCGGTAAATCGGGCGCACTCCTCACTAGAGGGGGTGGCCATCTCATCCCTACTCCTCCACAGAAACTAGTTTGTCTCTGTGCATGTTTTTTCTCGCGTGTTTTCATCAAGCCATCCGCAGCGTTCCGTGATCACTGCTGGCCAGTGACCCACGCATCATAGGTGCAGAAAATTTTCAACTCATACCATGAAAAATATTCTTAGTAAGCAAGGGGTATAAGGCAATTTCTGATGTGTGTGTCACTAAATATCTAGAGAAGACATCACACTGATCTGTAAAGTCAGAAACAAGACAAAATGCTCACCATCACTGTTCTTTAACACTATACTAGAGGGCAAAGGGCATAGCAATGTAGTGAGATAAGAAAAAAAGAAGTAAGGTGTATAAGAATTGAAAAGGAAGAAATCCTGTATTTTGCCATGTGCAGTGTGCACCCGTGTTTTTGTGTGCATTATTCATGGAATTATTATACCCCTTATTATACCCATGGCAGGTAATCATTATACTCATGTATAATGTGCATCCTTATTTTCCCTCAAAAATTTGGGCAAAAAAGTGTGCATTATACATGACAAAATACAGTAAAACTGTCTTATAAACAGACAATATTATGGTCTATAAAGAAAATTGAAGAGATTCACAAACAATTAGAATTAGTAGATTAGCACACCAAAGTTGCTAGATATAACATCAACATCAAAAAATCAATAATGGTCTGTAAAACTGGAGAAAAAAAAGATGTTTCAAAAGAGATAAAGCCTGAAATAATGCTTCTGTAACCCAAGTGTCTACCAGAACTCTCAATTCAGCAACAGACAAAAGAGATGTATGTGCATAGAGGCAATAATTTAGAAAACCCTGTAAAAGCCAAGAAAAGCTTCAGGAAGAGAACAGCTAAAGCCCATTCTTTAAATGATCCTGGAAAGGTGAAGAACCTGTAGCAAAAAGGAAACAGAAGGTAGAAAGCAAATCCAAAAATAAGCAGAAGTGCCAAAAAATGATGGCAAAGTGGAGGAGAATAAAAAACAAAATGCTTGCATTTTAAAAAGGACAAAGATAAAAACTCTGAAAAGTGAATCAAGGAAAAAAAAAAAAAGCAGCAAGCTTGCTCAGAAGGAGCCTGTTCAGAAGGAGCTGGCTTAGGTGGGAGGAGCCTACTCAAGTAGAACCGCCTCCTCCCTTGGAACTTCCCCTTCACAAGGAGCCCATCCTCAAAAAGTCTCCTTCCTTGAAAAGATAATAAAAGGAAATGTCTAACTGCAGAGTGAATCTAAAGGGAATTGCAGGTGCCCAGTATCACCACCAGCAGTATCACTGCTTCCAAAGGGAAACTTAAAAGAGAAGTCAAAAAAATTTGCTCTGTACAGGGAGCAAATTTTTAGCTAGTGTAGGAAAAACCTACACTAGCTAAAGCCTCTCTTCAGAGAGCAGTAGCAGAAGAGGCAGATAAGAGACTAGGTGGTCTTGCTGCTAGCATGGAGGAATCCATCGGTATTTTATCCTCCCAACGAACCTGAATATTCCAGAGGGGGAGAGTTCAGATGGTACTTATCTGGCTGACACTATGCTTTGTGAAATAGAAATGGACACTGATCAGAACACAAAGAGAATTTCCCAGGAAGGACTCCACAGTGGAAGAACCAGTTTCAGCACAGCTTCCTCCCCCACCAATAGAAAAACATGAAGCAGCGTCCAAAACTGCCCTGGCAATACCTCCTATTACCATGATAATAAATGAGTCTCAGGAAACTGATAATGAAGAAGGGAACGCACAGTCAAGATGGAAGTGACCTAAGTGATAAGTGACAACATGTCAGAGAGTGGCAATGATCCTGGATTGAATGGGCTTCAGCCCATTCCACAAGAAACTAGTTTAAAAAATGCAATGGGGGGTCTTGGCAGTCTAAGCGGCTGAAGGAGATTTTATTTGTATCTTCTCTGCTTGTTCTTTTTACAAATGAAAAAGATTACAGCAAGCACTTCAATTGCCCTTTGATTAATGAATGTATACTTCCTTGAAAAATCAGCTGAAGGGCAGGAGTAAACTTTGGACAAGTCCCTGACTGGTATGGTTCAGTTGGTTGGGTGTTGTTCTGCAAAACTGGAAGGTCGCCAGTTTGATTCCCAGTGAGGGCACATGCCCAGGCTCTGGGTTCAGTCCCAGATTGGGGTGCATGTGTTGGGGTACATTGGAGAGACAGCTGATTGTGGGAGGTGTTTCTCTCTCCCTTTTTTTCTTCCTCCCTTCCCCTCTAAAAATAAATAAATAAAATCTTTTTAAAAATAAATAAACTTTGGGCAAGGCTTCAGTTCTTAATTTGAAAGATCCATGTTATATCAATATAAATTCATTTTATATTTATTTACAGTAGTAAACAACCTTTTATTTTTAAAATGGCTTTTGAGTCCAGTGCTGATTTTTAAGTGGTATTCTTTTCCTTAGACCTTTATGCAGCCCTACTGACTGTTGTAAAAATTTTAGGAAATCCAAGGAAGTCAGTATACTAAACTAGCAGATGCCTAATCTGTTATCTTATGTGTTTAATTGAAATGAGAAAGCCAAGATAACATAATACATTCTATTGCTTTGTCCAGCTACAACTTGTCAGTTTTTTCTCCACAACTATCCTCCTGGCTCACTTTTGTTTACTCTTAGTTCCTTGTTTAGCTCTACATAAATTGGCATACTTAATAGCAAATTACTTGAAGAATTTTCCAGCTTTCTATAATATTAGCACTATAAAAATTTCTCTAGAGGCCTGGCTGGTGTAGCTCAGTGGATTGAGCACGGGTTGCAAACCAAGGCATCGCAGGTTCGATTCCCAGTCAGGGCACATGCCTGGGTTGCAGGCCATGGCCCCCAGCAACCGCACATTGATGTTTCTCTCTCTCTTTCTCCCTCCCTTCCCTCTCTGAAAATAAATAAATAAAATCTTAAAAAAAAAAAAAAACAACCAGAACTGCCACAAAATCAAACTTCATGGAAGTCCAACAACCAAGGAGTTAAAGAAGAAATATTCATCCAGACCAGTAGGAGGGGTGGGGATGGGTAGCCTAGGCAGAGAGGAAACATGGCAAGGTGACATCAAACTAAGGCAGGCAAGGCAGCAGCTAGCTGGTGGTCAGGATTTCCCACATTCATGTGTGGGTAAACTGGGAGGAACAACTGAGGAGTGAGACAAATGGTGCAACCCAGGGTTCCAGGGCAAGGAAATAAAGCCTCAAAACCTGTGACTGTAAAAACCTGTGGAGGTTGTGGCAGTGGGAAAAACTCCCAGTCTAGTCTACTGGAGAGTAGAGTCCATTGGAGAGGCCCATATTAGCACTATAAAAATTTCATTTTATAGAAAGTAAGACACAAGCCCACCCACCCAGGAGTCATCACCTGAAAGGGCACAGTCTGCTTGTGGGAAGCAAGGGATGTGTTGGAAAGTGGGCGAGAGCTGAGCAAAGGGCATTGTTCCCTGTCTGACCCCTTCCCCTACATACAGCGCCAAAAGGCAGCAAAGTGGGTTGCCCCTCCCTGAGGAATAACTAAGGCTCCACTCCTTACAAAGTAACAGGCGCTCTGCTGAGACAAAAAAAAAAAAAATATATGGCCAAAATGAAAGGTCGGATCAAAACTCCAGAAAAAGAACTAAGCAATGAGGAGATAGACAAACTTTCAGACACAGAGTTCAAAACACTAGTAATCAGGATGTTCACAGAAATGGTTGAGTATGGTTGCAAAATGAAGGTAGAAATGAAGTGAAATACAAAGTGAAATAAAGGAAAATATATAGGGAACCAACAGTGAAGGGAAGGAAACTGGAACTCAAATCAATGATTTGGAGCAAAAGGAAGAAATAAACATCCAACCAGAACAGAATGAAGAAACAAGAATTTTAAAAAATGAGGAGAGGCTGAGGAACCTCTGGGACAACTTTAAAAATTCCAATAGCCAAATCATAGGGGTGCCAGAAGGAAAAGAGGAAGACAAGAAATTGAAAACTTATTTGAACAAATAGTGAAGGCAAACTTCCCCAGTCTGGTGAAGGAACTAGACATGCAAGTCTGGGACCCTCAGAGAGTCCCAAAGAAGTTGGATCCAAGAAGAAACACACCAAGACACATAATAATTAAGTTACCCAAGACTAAAGATAAAGAGATAATCTTAAAAGCAGCAAGAGGAAAGGAGAGGGTTACCTATAAAAGAGCTCCTGTAAGACTATCAGCCGATATCTCAAAAGAAACCTTTTATAGGCAAGAAGGGGTTGGAAAGAAGTATTCAAAGTCATTGTGTTGCCACCCTTCAAGGCCAGGCAGGTCCCTGGTATTCATGCAGACGAAAAAATATTCACGGAGCCGTTGGGGTGTCTGGTGTGCCTTTATTCATGGGTAGGTGAGCCACATATGCTGCAAGCTGCATGTCTATCTGCATGTCTCATGTCGTGGCCCCTGCTCCCCAGCGTGGCACATGTCGTGGCACCTGTCCCCTTGCATGTCTCTCATCATCATCACCCCCAGCAGGGAGTCCCTACCTGTTTAAATGCTAGAGGGGAACAAAGCTGGCAAGATGCCAGAATATTACATTATATAACATAATATAATTCTGCACATATGAGCTCACTTCATGTTACAGAAACAGTTTATCGGACCCAGTCTCAGGGCTATGAGAACACTGGTTATCAGGCGCCTCCAAGGATATGGGAACACTGCTCCCCTTTGTTACCCAGACACCTGGGGGAGGAAGCCAGACTGCCTCCACTTATCCTACAGTCATGAAAGGCAAAGACCTACATCCAAGATTACTGTATACAGCAAAGCTATCATTTAGAATGGATGGGCACCTAAAGTGCTTCCAAGATAAGGTCAAGTTAAAGGAGTTCATCATCACCAAACCCTTATTATATGAAATGTTAAAGGGACTTATCTAAGAAAAAGAAGATCACAACTGTGAACAGTAAAATGACAGTAAACTCACACCTATCAACAACTGAACCTAAAAAATGAAAACAAAAACTAAGCAAACAACTAGAACAGAAACAGAATCACAGAAATGGAGATCAAATAGGCGATTATCAGCAGGGAGAGGAAGGGCAAGAATGGCAGGAAAGGTACAGGGAATAAGAAGCATAATTGGTAGGTACAAAATAGACAGGGGGAGGTTAAGAACAGTATATGAAATGTAGAAGCCAAAGACCTTACATGTACGACCCATGGACATGAACTAAGCAGGGGAGGAACACTAGAGAGTGTGCAGGTGCAGGGCAGATGGAGTCAAAGAGGAGAAAAAGTGGGACAACTGTAATAGCATAATCAATAAAATATACTTAAAAATAAAAAATACATGTTTTCATGTTAATAAAAAGAAAAAAAATTCTCCCAACAATTAACATTGTATCAGTCCAAATATTTACTTCCTGAGTTTTGATCAATACTTCCTATTTGTGTATATTAATAAGCTAAAAACAATGATTTTTATTTTTTTCTAGTTTTGGTGCTTTAGTGGCTTAAGAGGTTATTCATTGTTGTTGTTTTAATCCAGACAGTTAAGTTTTTCCTAGAAACAGCATTTGAGCAGGAACACTTTATACATGCATGCATGTTTATTTTGGTCTCTCTGGAGGGATGCTGTTAGTCTTGTTTGCAAAAGAGCAGTTTTCTAAAAACATGATACTGAACAACCAATGGGTCAATGAAAAAAATCAAAAGAGAAATCAAAAGGGCAGTTTTCTTTGCTGCAACTTTCTTTTTTTACAGAATATTAGTGTGTGCAAGTTTGTGAGCGAAGAAAACATGCAGGTTCAAACTATTTATTTTAATTTTCACATTTTATATCTATGCCGGAATCTGTATTTCATGTTATTTATTTTGAATGAATATAGTAAACTCACAGTTTTCAGTTTTGACTTTGCAATAAACCAACCACTAGACTCTACATTGAATGGATTTTTATCTCAAATACCAACCATCAGTAATTTTTGGGGGGTGGGGGTGCTGTTTTGGTACAATCACTTCCTAAATGACAGTGTTAAACCACATATTTGAGAAAAACCTTTTTCATAGGTGGTTGGTGTCCATATGGCTACTCAACTGAATTAAGAACTGTGATATTTGAAAACGGTAAACCTGGAATGAGAAGAGATGGTTATTTCTTCAAATTATACAGAATATTACTTGTGAGATTCCAAAGACATAGATGACCAGTATACAACAAATGTAGGATAAGAGAGCTAGTGTGAGTGCTGACAGACGACTGCAACTTTCTATGAACACAATGAAAAGGGCTGGTGAAACTCAAGCACAATCCAGATTAAAAATTCGAATTCTCCGGGATCTGTACAAACTAGCAGGTGGATAAGAATACAAATGAATCGCACCTGCTCTGCAATTCACCCTATGGGGGCCCTTTGAATGAAAAGCGTATGTACTGCCAAACTCTTTTGCAGCTTCTCTGGCCAGTCACCAAAGAACATGAAAGAATTCAACATAGGATTTTTGGTAATTCTTGCTCATAATTGTTATTCATTGTAGTAAAATAAGTATGATCCCAATAGGAAATCTGAAACAACTATGACATCCCAGATTCTATTCTGAAATAACCACTTTATAGTTTATTTACTTTCTTTTATCTGATGACCTCTTTTAATCAGATTTTAGATTTTGGCAGTACAACATGAAAGATTAGGAAAAGCGTGATACTTCTCATCAAGATGGCAGAGTAATAAGTAAATGCTGTGCTCTCCTCCTCCCATGAGTACATCAAAATTACAGCTAAATTATAGAACAACCACCCTTGAGATCACCTGAAAACAAGCTGAAAAGAATTCCTATAACTAAAGATATAAAGAAGAATTCATGTCAAGATTGGTTAGAGAGGCAGAGATGCAAAACAGGCAGGCTCCACACCTAGGTGTGAAGGATCAGAATCAGAAAAGATATCTCAGCTATGCAGGTCCTCCCTGAGGAGAGAGAGGGTCTCAGCCCCACACTGGGCTTCCCAGCTCAGAGCACCAGTGAGGGGAAGAGAAGTCCCCACAATAGCTGGCTGTGAAAATTACCAAGGACTCATTTGGGGTGAGATGGAGGGCTGCTGGGGACTCAGGCAACTGCTTAAAGGGGCGCAGCACAAATCACTCTTAGTTTTCAGAGTGGACTCACAGTTTTCAGTTTTGACTTTGCAATAAACCAACCACTAGACTCTACATTGAATGGATTTTTATCTCAAGTACCAACCATCAGTAATTTTGGGGGGGTGGGGGTGCTGTTTTGGTACAATCACTTCCTAAATGACAGTGTTAAACCACATATTTGAGAAAAACCTTTTTCATAGGTGCTTGGTGTCCATATGGCTACTCAACTGAATTAAGAACTGTGATATTTGCCCTAAGCAGGTGCAGGCAGAAATACTAGCAGTTTCACTGATCCTTTGTTGAGTCCTCCCACCCAACAGCCTGAAGGTACAGGTGGGCAAATCTGAGTCTCCATCAATGTGGCTGACACAGCTCTTGCCCTGCCCTGGTGATTCCTTGAGACCCTGTCCCCTCCACCCCTTCTCACTCCTCTTTCAGAGGCTAATCCACACAAATGGCTGGCCTGAGCCCACACTGCAAACTTTCCTAAAACCTTTCAAAGGTCCATAAGCCCCAAACAAGCAGCTGCTGACTTTGGACCACTTGCTAAGTGGCCCCAAAACCAGCAGTAGTGGCAACCAATCTTGGTTCATACCATAACTACTCTGAGGCACCTGCAAGCACAGACAGCTAACAACCATGGATCATTCTGTAATGCCTACCAAGTGGTCCCAAGCCAGACACTGGGAGCAGCTGACCTTGGCCTAAACAGCCCTTCCTAAGTGGCCCCAGAATCAATACATGTGCTGGTTGGCATCAAACCACACCAGAATACCACACAATTAGTGCCACATATCACTAATAGCAGTAGACTCAAAGGGTAGACTCAGCATGCACCAGAGCCCTTCTAAACCAAATCTTGCTCCATGGTGTCAGGCCCCATATAACAACTTGTCTGCTGTACTCATGGTCAGTCCTCACAGCCAGTCAGGCTGAGGGTCAGAGCCACCCACTGACATGCCAACAGAAATCAAGGCTCGACTACAACAGGAAAGCATGCACAACATACATGAGGAACACCCCAGGAGCACCCAACTCAGGTAAACATGAAGACTGCACCACTGGGCCCCACAGGACACCTACCACATAAGGCCACTCTTCCAAGACTGAGAGACATAGCAGATCTACCTAATACATAGAAATAAACACAGGGAGGCAGCCAAAATGAGAATACACTGAAACATTTCCCAAATGAAAGAACAGGACAAAACTCCAGAAAAAGAATGAAACAAATGGAACAAGCAATGTACCTGATGCAGAGTTCAAAACACTGGATGTTCAATGAACTTAGGGGAAGATTAGATGATCTCAGGGAGAACTTCAACAAAGAGATGGGAAACATAAGAAAGGAGATAGAAAACATTAAAATAAACCAGTCAAACTGAAGAATACAATAACAGAAACAAAGACTACATTACAGAGAATCAACAGTGGAATAGATGAAGTAGAGGTCAAATCCAAGATTTGGAAGACAGGGTAGCAGAAAACACTCAATCAGAACAACAACGAAAAAAACTCTTTTTTAAAATGAGGATATTTTAAGGGACCTCTGAGACAACACCAAGCCTCACAAAATTTACACCATAGGGGAATCATGATAAGAAAGAGAGCAGGGATTAAAAACCTATTTGTAGAAATGACCGAAAACTTTCCTAACCTGGCAAAGGAAGTAGACATATAAGTCGAGGAAGCACAGAAAACGCCAAACAAGATGGATCCAAAGAGGACCACACCAAGACACATTATAATTAAAATACCAAAGGTTGAAGATAAAGAAAGAATCTTAAAAACAGCAAGAGAAAAGCAGTCAGTTACTTACAAGGGAGCTCCCATAAGACTATCAATTGATTTGTCAATGGAAACTTTGCAGGAAAGAGGGACTGGCAGAAAATATTCAAAGTGATGAAAACTAAACACCTACAATCAAGACTGCTCTATCCAGCAAGACTATCATTTAGAATCAAAGGAGAGATAAAGAGCTTCCCAGACAAGAAGAAGCTGAAGGAGTTCATCACCACCAAACCAGTATTACAAGAAATGTTAAAGGGACTTCTTTAAGGAGAAGAAAAAAATAAAAAATATGACTCAGAAAATATCACAAAGAAAAAAAATTTCCTAACAAAGGCAAACACATCATAAAAGCAGTGAATCAAACAACACTAAAGCTAATGCAGAAGTTAAAAAGCAAAAGTAGAAAAATCATGTGTTATTACAACAGTAAATTAAAGGACACACAAACACACACAAAAAAGAATAATGACAAAAACATAAATATAGAGGGAGTGAATAAAAATGGTAGTGATTTTAGAATGTGTTCTTAAGTGGCCATCAATTTAAAACAGACTGCTATAGACATAACTTGGCATATATGAAGCACATGGTAACCACAAACCAAAAATCTGCAAGGGATATACAAAAAATAAAGAGAAAGGAATCCAAACACAACACTACAGAAAACCATCAGCTTACAAGAGAGGAAGGGAATAAGAAAGTAACCAAGAACTACAAAAACAATCAGAAAACAATAAAATGGCCATAACTACATACCTAACGATAATGACTTTTTAATTATATTTTACTGATAATGCTATTACAATTGTCCCAATTTTTCCCCCTCTGCCCCCTTCCACCCAGCACCCCCCACTCCCTCAGACAATCTCCCCACCATTGTCCACGTCTATGGGTCATGCATATGGGTTCTTTGGCTACTCCATTTCCTGTGCTGTACTTTACATCTCCATGGCTATTTTGCAACTACCTATTTGTACTTCTTAATCCCTCACCTCTTCACTCATTCTCCCATACCCTCCTGCCATCTGCCAACCATTGAAACACTCTCTGTATCAATGATTCTGTCTCTGTTCTTCTTGTTTGCTTAGTTTGTTATTCAGATTCAACTGTTGATAAATATGTATTTTTGCCATTTTATTGTTCTTAGTTTTTTTAATGTATTTAATTGATTATGCTATTACAGTTGTCCCATTTCCCCCCTTCTCTCCCCTCCACCCTGTACCCCCCTCTCCCACCCACGTTCCCCCCCTTTAGTTCATGTCCATGTGTCATACTTATGAGTTCTTTAGCTTCTACATTTCCCATACTATTCTTGCCCTCCCCCTATCTATTTTCAACCTACATTCTATGCTACTTATTCTCTGTACCTTTTCCCCCTCCCTCCTCCCTCCCCACCCCCCCCTGCTGCTAGCCCTCCATGTGCCCTCCATTTCTGTGGTTCTGTTCCTGTTCTAGTTGTTTACTTAGTTTCTTTTGGTTTTGCTTTAGGTGTGGTTGTTAATAATTGTGAGTTTGCTGTCCTTTTACTATACATGTCTTTTCTTTATCTTCTTTTCTTAGATAAGTCCCTTTAGCATTTCATAAAATAAGGGCTTGGTGATGATGAACTCCTTTAACTTGACCTTATCTGAAAAGCACTTTATCTTCCCTTCCATTCTAAATGAGAGCTTTGCTGGATAGAGCAATCTGGGATGTAGGTCCTTGTCTTTCATGACTTGGAATATTTCTTTCCAGCCCCTTCTTGCCTGTAAGGTCTCTTTGGAGAAATCAGCTGACAGTCTGATGGGAACTCCTTTGTAGGTTACTGTCCCCTTATCTCTTGCTGCTTCTAGGATTCTCTCCTTTGTTTTTACCTTGGCTAATGTCATTATGATGTGCCTTGGTGTGTTTCTTCTTGGGTCCAACTTCTTTGGGGCTCTCTGAGCTTCTTGGATTTCTTGGAAGACTGTTCCCTTTGCCAGATTGGGGAAGTTCTCCTTTATTATTTGTTCAAATACGTGCTCCATCTGTTGCTTTTCTCCTTCCCATTCTGGTACCCCTATAATTCGGATGTTGGAATGTTTAAAGGTGTCCTGGATGCTCTTAAGCTTTCCCTCTATTTTTTGAATTCTTATTTCATCATGCTTTCCTGCTTGGTTGATTCTATCTTCCTTCTGGTCCACTGTATTGTTTTGAGACTCAGATTCCTTCCTTTCACTATTGGCTCTCCTCCGCGTGTCTTCCTGCATCTCTTTTATGGTAACCTGCATCCTTTCATCTAAATTGCGCCCAAAATCAACCAATTCCGTGAGCTTTCTGATCACCAGTGTTTTGAACTGTGCATCTGATAGATCGGCTATTTCTTGGTCGCTCAAAAGGATGAGTCCTGGGGGACTGATCTGTTCTGTTGGAAACATGTCTTATGTCTTTCCCTGTCTCTCCTTTTTTTTTTTTCCCAGTCAGGTCGCTCTTGTTATGGTGGGGGGCGGAGCCTTAGGTGTTCACTGGGGCTGGGCACCCCAGTCGCTAGATTGTGACGTTATATGTGAGCGCGGGGGCAGGGGCGGGGGCAAACAATGGTGGTAGTTCCGTTCTCCTGGGCTCAGACCCTTCTTTGGGATCCTGGGCTGCGAGCTCTGCCCTGGTCCACAATTGCCGCCTCACTGGGTCCGCCAGCCACAGCTTGTGTACTCAGGGACCCCCTCTGCGTTCTTGAGCCCCGGATGTCTGTCGTGCCGATTTCATGCCAAATTTTCCCCAACCTCCGCGAGCCGCCGACCCATGCCAGCCCTACGCCCACCCGGCTCGTTGTCTCCTACCAGTCTGGATGTATGGGTCTACTTCAACTTCTTGGCTGTCCAACTTCCATTCAGATAAATCCTCTATCAGTTCTGAGTGATATTCTATCTGTAAATTATTGTTCTAATCTTGGTTGTGCGAGGAGGTACGGTGCATCCACCTATTCTTCCATCTTGCCGGAAGTGTCTATTGTTCTTAGTTTTGATTTTTTTCTTAAATAAGTCTCTTTAACATGTCATATAATAAGGGTTTCGTGATGAGGAACTCCTTTATATTTCTTTTGTCTGGGAAGCTCTTCAATTCTAAATGATAGCTTTGCTGGGTAGAGCAATCTTGGCTGTAGGTCCCTGCTTTTCATAACTTTGAATATTTCTTGCCAGTTCTTTCTAGCCTGCAAAGTTTCTTTTGAGAAATCAGCTCCTTTTCTCTTGTTGCTTTTTCTCTTTATGTTTAACCTTTGGCATTTTAGTTATGTGTGTTGGAGTGGGCCTCTGCATCCATCTTGTTTTGGACTCGCTCTTCTTCCTGGACTTGCACGTCTATTTCTTTCACCAAATTAGGGAAATTTTCTTTCATTATTTTTTTCAAATAGATGACCAATTTCTTGCTCTTTCTCTTCTCCTTCTGGCACCCTTATGATGCAAATGTTGGAATGCTTTAAGTTGTCCCAGAGGCTGCTTACATTATCCTCGTTTTTGTTTTTGTTTTTTATTCTTTTTTCTTCTTGTTCTCATTGGGGTTTTTTTTTGTTTGGTTTTTTTTTGCTTCCTAATGTTCTAAATCATTGACTTGATTCTCAGCTTCATCCACTCTACTGCTGTTCCCTATAAATTGTTCTTTATTTTAACTAATGTATCCTTCATTTCTAACTGGATCTCTTTTATGTCTTTGAGGTCCTCAATAAGTTCCTCAAGCATCCTTATAATCAGTGTTTTGAACTCTGCATCTGATAGATTGCTTATATCCATTTTGTTTAGCTCTTTTTCTGGAGTTTTTATCTGTCCTTTGATTAGGGCAATGTTTCTTTGTCTCCTCATTTTGGCTGCCTCCCTGTGTTTGTGTCTATGTATTAGATAAAACTGCTTTGACTGTGTCTTTGTAGTGTGGCCTAATGTAGTGGGTGTCCTGTAAGGTCCAGTGGCACAGCCTCCCCTGTCACCCAAGCTGGATATTCAAGGTGTGCCCTTCGTGTGGGCTGAGCTCCTCCTTCTCTTGTAGTTGAACCTTGATTGCTATTGGCAGGTCAATGCAGGGGATTCATCCAGGCCAGTCAACTGCAAGGATTGGCTGTGACCACTGACCACCAACCTCTGCCCTCTGTGGAATATCAGCTGTGCAGGAGCAGGGTGGTGGAACTCTAATGTGGTTTGTAGCTGTCCACTGGGTGTGTAGGCACTGGGGTTTCCTGGTGGGGGGGGTGGGCAAGGTCAGCCCCCTTCTGTGTTTTTCCCAGGGCCACCCTGCCAGAGCGTAAACAATCTGAGATGGCTGCTACTTGTGCTAGGCTTGGAGATTCCCAGGTGAAGCCAAGCTTTAAATTTAAGCTGGCTGCTGCTAGTGTCAGGCCTGGGGACATTTAGCAAGAGGTACTGGAGCTGGGGACTCACTGAGGCTGGCTCTTTGAAAAGATTTAGGAAGTTGTGAAGCAGGAGCCAAGACCAGTCACTCATATGGAAAAGCAGTTTGTGTGGCCCCATAAGTTTTTGGGGCAGAGTCTCTGGGGATCTACAAGGCAGGACAAATAATGTTATCTGGGTTGATGGAGTCTCAGATATAGCACCAGCCTGCTGGCTCTGTGGCTCTGGGTGGGGAGGGTTCAGAAAAGGGACAATGGCCTCTGCTTGTCTTGATGCCAGACACTTCAGTTTCTCCCTTATGCTGCTGGTGCCTTTCAATATGCTACCCTGGTGCTAGAGCTCACAGGGAGTGAGTCTGAGTAAGTCCATGTGTGGGTTCTTTAAGAGAAACTATTTGAGACTCCAGAAGTTTCCTCCATTGACTCAACCTCTGCTGGGTTTTGCAGCCAGAAGTTCTGAGGACTTATCTTCCTGGCACTGGAGAGTCTGGTGTGGGGCTGGGACTCCTTGCTACTAAGATCTCCCTGCCAAATTTTTATCCAACACACATGGGTGTGGGATCAATCCATTCTGTGTCTCTTCCCCTCCTACCAGTCTGAATGGATGTGGTTTCTTTAATTTTGTGGTTGTCGGACTTTCATTCAACTCAATTTCTGATGGTTCTGAGTGATGGCTGTTCTATATTTTAGCTGTAATTTTGATACAGTTGTGTAAGGAGGCAAGCCATTTCTGACTACACTGCCATCTTGACCAGAAGCTCTCAATAATTGTTTTAAATGTAAATGGATAAAACGTTTCAATCAAAACAGGAATAGATATATACAATGGAATATTACTTAGTCATAAAAAAGAATAAAATATTACCATTTGTGACAACATGGATGTGCCTGAGGATATTAAGCTAAGTGAAATAAGTCAGACAGAGAAAGATAAATACCATATGATTTCACTTATACATGAAATCTAAGATTAAGAAGTACAAACTGGCAGTTACAAAATAGTCACAAGGGTATCATGTACAGCTTAGGAAATACAGTCAATAATATTGTGATAACCATGTATGGTATCAGGTGGGGACAAGACTTACCAGGGGGCTATCATTTCATAAGTTTTATAAAAGTCTCACCACTATATTGTACACCTGAATCTGATATAATATTTAGTATCAACCATAATTAAAATGAAAGAAAATAATTTTTAAAGGCTGATGGGATTTTTTAAAATCCTCACTGAGGATATGTTTATTAATCCAGAGAGAGGGGAAGGAAGGGAGAAAGAGAAACATCAATCTGAGAGAGAAACATCAGTTGGCTGCCCTCTCCGTGTAAGTGCCCTGGGACAATGCTCCAACCAGCTGAGCCCCCTGGTCAGGCCCAAAAAGTGCTTTTATAGAATTAACTTGCTCTGGCCAGTGTGGCTCAGTTGGTTGAAGCATCATCCCATAGACAAAAGATTGAAGGTTCAATTCCTGGTCAGGGCACACACCTAGGTTGCGGGTTTGATCTCCAGTCTCAGTGCAAATGATACATGGTTGGGTGCCTACTGGAGGCAACCATTCAATGCTTTTCTCTTGCATCAATATTTCCCTCTGGCAACAAATCAATGCTTCTCTCACTTCCTTCCTGTCTCTCTAAAAAAGCACTGAAGCCCTAGCTGGCATAGCTCAGTGGATTGAGCGTGGGCTGCAAACCAAAGTATCGCAGGTTCGATTCCCAGTCAGGGCACATGCCTGGATTGCAGGCCACAGTCCCCAGCAACCGCACATTGATGTTTCTCTCTCTCTCTCTTTCTCCCTCCCTTCCCTCTCTAAAAAATAAATAAATAAAAATCTAAAAAAAAAAAAAAGATTTTATTTTGGGAATCGAACCTGCGATACTTTGGTTTGCAGCCCGCGCTCAATCCACTGAGCTACACCAGCCAGGGCAAAAATAAAATCTTTAAAAAATAAAATAAAATAAATTAAAAAGCACTGAAAAATATCCTCAGGTAAGGATAAAAAAAAAATTAACTTACCCCCTGGCTTGTGTGGCTCAGTGGATTGAGTTCCAGCCTGCAAACCAAAGGGTCACTCATTCAGTACCTAGTTAGGTCACATACCTGGGTTTCAGGCCAGATCCCCAGTAGGAGGCACACAAGAGTCAACTACATTTTGATGTTTCTCTCCCTCTCTTTTTCCCTTCCTTCCCCTCTCCCTAAAAATAAATAATTTTTTAAAAATTTAACTTAAAAAAAAGTTTACCTTAACCAAGACATGAAATACTTGTACAATGAAAACTACAAAATGTCACTGAAAGACATTTAAAACAGACAAATAAATGGAAAAACACCCTTTGTTTATGTACTGAAAGACTTAATATTATTAAGATATCAATACTACACAAAGCAATCTACAGATTCAATGTGATCCCTTTCAAAATCCCAATAATGTTTTTTGCAGAAATAGAAAAAAATCATCCCAAGTTCATATGTAATCTTAAGAGGCCATGAATAGGAGAGTCTTCAACAAATGGTTCTGGGAAAACTGGATATACACATGCAAAAGAATGAAGTTGGACCCTTATCTAATACCACATACAAAAATGAAATAAAAATGTATCAAAGACCTAAAAGTATAGAACTTAGAAGAAAACATAAGGCAAAAACTTTACAACATTGTATTTGGCAATGATTTCTTGGAATTGACACCAAAAGCACAAGCAACAACAAAAAAAAATAGACAAAATGAACTTCATGAAAATTAAACCTGAAAATACCCAGAATATATAGAGACCTAAAACTCAACAATGAAAATAAAAAACAATTCAAAATGGGCAAAGAACTTGCATAGACCTTTCTGCAAAGAATATAAGTATATGACATGATACTTGACATCAGTAATCATAGGGAAATGCAAATCAAAACTATAATGAGCCCTGGCCAGATAACTCAGTTGGTTGGAGCACCATCCTGATATGCTAAGGTTATGGGTTCAATCCCTGGTCAGAGCACATACAAGAAACAACCAATGAATGCATAAATAAGTGAAACAACAAATCAATCCTTCTCTCTCTCTCTCTAAAATCAATGAATTAAAAATTTTAATTAAAAGAATGATTTAGATGAATCTGAACAGACATCTCTCCCAAGAAGACATACAAATGGCCAACAGATACATAAAAATGTTCAATTTCACTAGCTATTAGGGAAATGCAAATCACAACTACAATGAGATGCCACTTCATACCTGTTAGAATGGCTATTATCTACAAGACAGGTAATAACAAATCTTGGAGAGGCTGCAGAGAAAAAGGAACCCTCATTCACTGCTGGTGAGAATATAGACTGGTATAGCCACAATGGAAAACAGTATGGTGGTTCCTCAAAACATTAAGAATAGAGTTACAATATGATCTAGCTATCCCTCTTCTGGGTATCTACCTGAAAAACTTGAAAACATTTATTTGCAAAGATATATGCACCTCTATGTTCATTGTAGCATTATTCACCATGGCCAAGGCATGGAGACAACCACAGTATCCTCCTATAGAGGATTAGATAAAGAAGATGTGATATATATACACAACGGATACTGCTCAGCCATAAAAAAGATGAAATACTGCCATTTTCGACAACATATTATGCTAAGAGAAATGTCAGTCAGAAAAAGCTAAGAACCATATGATTTCACTCATATGTGGGATATAAACTGACAGATATATAGACACAGACAGACAACAGCATGGTGGTTACCAGAGGGAAAGGGTAGAGGAGGTATTAAAGTGTAAAGGGGCCAAATATATGGTGACTCAGTAAGACAATCTGACATTGGGTGGTGGGAACGTAATGCAATACACAGATCAAGTACCATAGAAATGTACACCTGAAACCTATATAACCGTATGAACCAATGTTACCCCAATAAATGTAATTACAAATGGTTATAATGGTAAATTTTATGTGATGTATAATTTATCACAATTTTTTTAATTGGGGAAAAAACATAATACAAATTCACACCAAATCTGATTGCAAAAATGGTAAAGGCTGACAAAGCCAGGTATTGGTATGTATGTTTCTTACACTGATGATAGGAATGTAAATTGATACAATCTTTATATAGGGCAATTTGATAATAATGTAGTGAAGCTGAATTTGCATCTTGGCAATTCCATGTCTGTATAGAGATCCTGAAGAAACTATTGCACATGAATAAGGAGAGATACACAAAGTTGTTCACTACAGCACTATCCTTTAGAGCCTCATAATGCAAGCTCCAAATTGCAGTCAATTAGAAATAGATCTATATCCCAATTAACAGCCAAGATAAATTAGATCTTCAAATTTAGAGGGAAATATATCAAATATACAATTTTAAGCAAAAAAGCAAATTGCATAATGATTGTACATTACAGCACTGTTTGTGTAAATGTTTAAACCATGCATTACTTTGGGATGCCTGCATAGGCAGTAAAAATGCAAAAATATAGAAGCCGTTATCTTTGGGGAAGGAAAGAAATGAGATCAGGATGGAGTACAAAAGAGGAGTATGTCTGTATGGGACATTTACGTTAATCTGAGTGGTGAGTACATGGGTGTTTATTAGTATTTCTATATATTTGTTAGATGTTTGATACATTTCACTAAAACAAAGAGGATGCAGAACATTAGTGTTCCAGGAACTTCTAGATTTAATCTGGGATGATTTCCAAGTCATGTTGCATGAGTAGCAGCATTTTAAGCTATGCTTAATAAGTTTAACAGATTTCTAAAGTCATTTATCCCCCCACCCCCAAAAGTTTGTTGATTCATCAAAAATAATGTTTGAAAGATGTTATCTACAAATTTTTTAAAAAGTACTTACCCAATAAACAGAGATAGTTGGTTTCAGTCAATCTGGATAGTTTTGTGACCTGATTCAAGATGTTGTAAAGCTCTATTGGTTCACATAAAACCAAACCATCCATCCTATTGGGAAGAAGCAATAATGTAAAGCTTCTATTTTATTTTAAATGAATGGTCAAAAAGTAAGATATTGAGTTAAACTCTTTCTTAACACATCTTCAAGCAAAGATAAGAGTAACCATGAACATGAGCAGGAAAGCTTCAAAATTTTGTAGCAAAACATGTGTAGAGAATAAAATATTGAACACAACATATGAAGCATGTAAATAACAAGTAGGCTGTAAAATAGTCACCAATTCATTTGTTCTTTGAGCATATAGTTACTGAGCACCTACTATATACCAGGCACTGAAAATTGTGGTAAACTAAACCTACCTTCATGAAGGTTACAGTCCAGCACGGAATGCAGACATTGGACAAAAAAAAATACCAGTAGGAAAAGCACTATAAAAAAGTCAATGTCCCATGTAGGAGGAAGGCCTAACCTAGTCGGGGGGGAGGGGGGTCAGAGAAGGGCTGTCTGAGATGTGATTGCTAAACTAAGGTAGGAGGCTAGGCAACACTTAGCCAAGTGAAAGAGGGAAAAAGGGTGAAAAAGAAGGCAAGAGCATTCATACCTTGTTGGGAACCATCCTGCCTGGTTTCAGGAGCTGTAAACCTGCCAACAGGTGAAAAGACCCCACGCCTAGGGAACCTTGGGACCATAAGCCACTGAGGAGACAAAACTTATCCTTCTGGCCAGGGTAAAGCCTCTGCCCCATTTTACTTCACCCTGCCTGGCTCCTGAGGATGGCTGGATCGTCAATGACAGGCAAGATTCCTCAAGAAAGGAACAACCTAAGACAGACACAGTTGTGAAGGGGCCATCAGGGAAGGACTTAGGGGATTGCAGAGAAGAGACAAAAAACCCTCACCCCTCAGCTTTATCATAGCCTGAGTCCTCATTCTATCTCTAAAAAGTCTCCTAATCTCTTGGCTTCCTTGCTTCCCCTGCCTGATTCAGGCCTGAAACAATGCTGAAGACGGGTGCAGCCCTGTGCCAGAACTGGCGGTTCCTAGCAAGGGGCAGTCAGGCCTAAGAAACAATGCATAAAATCCTGTGAAAACTGCTTTGCTAAGAATGTCCTCAATTTAAATGTTAAGGATCCAAGCAGAAAATAAGTTTGTTTCCCAAGGTTTTATAGCCAACTGGCATCACCCTGTCTATCAGACCCTGACTCAAAAGGACCCCCGTGATCCCAGAAATGTTATCTGTAAACCACACCTCCTTTCTTCAATATGCATCCCTTTGCAAGCTAAACTCAATAAAGCCCATTGAGAGAAAGGCTAAATACCTTTCTCCTCTGAGAGACTGGTCAGCCTTTCCTCCCCAAGCAGATCATGTCTTGGAAGACATATTCTCATCCACAGCAGCCAATACCTGAGAGAGTTCAAAGAGCCTGGTATGGCAAGAGCAGAGAGTGATAAGGGAAGATCCTAGGGAGGCTTGTGATAAAGATCATAAAGGTCACTGTTGGGTGGAGAATTGCTGATGTGGTTTAACAGAACTTCCCAGCCAACTCGGGCTCTGGCTCCAAACTGCAGGGCTGTACTTGAGATACTGGTTCCTGAGCATGACTGTCTCTGGTGCTTCAAGGACACTGAAGGAGAAGGGCTGGGCCTGTGCAGCAACTCCCTACAGAGAAGTCTCCTTTTAGCAGGGGTGGGGGCTGCATGGAGCTGCGCAGTCCCAGCAGGGGACAGGTGGAGAATTTGAATCCAGGGCTAGATAATCTTGATCAAAAACATTTAGGGTTCACTTCAGAGTTACTAGTATGGTGCTCCAGGGAAAGGCCAAATCCTGGACATGGTCCCCTGGATCATGTCTCACCTTCTCAAGGACGTGGCTCTCAGCTTCCCCTCCATCAATTTCAGCCTCTACATGGACCATTCCTAACAACACACAAATATCTTCTGTACCTATCTTTGTTCTCCTTTACAGCAAGACTTCTCAAAAGGGTGGTGTTGACTCACTGCCTCCATTTCCTCACCTCCAAACTGTTTAGGTCCTAATTCCAGCTGTGCCACTTATTATGGGCTGCCTTATAGGGAGTAATTAGCCTCCATGTGCCTCAGTTTGCACCTCTGTAAAATGGAGTAACGTTAGCATTACTGTTACAGAACAGAACAAGAGGGGCCTGGACCATATACTATTATTGAAAGAAGGCTCCGGGTCCGTTATGTCCGCTGCCAGAGGAAAGACATCTCTCAATGCCAGAGATTCGTGAAAAGGAAAGGAAATGTTTATTTAATGCTATTCAAACTTAAAGTAGTGACCTAATGTCTGTATCAAAAATCCCAAAGTCCCCCAAAACACCCACAAACAGACACAGTCCTTCCTTCCTTCCCCCTTTGCCCAGTCCAGAATACCGTATCTCAGGGGAGGAAAACGAAGTCCATGGCTCAGACAGTCCTCTGGTTCTTAGTTAGTCCTCCTTCTCGACTGGGAGACCTCCCTGGGTTCCCGGCACCCTCGGCTGAGTCGCCAGGATCTCTGCTAAAACCAGGTGGTGGTTCCCCCTTCTAAAGCTGCAAGGGTCCCCACTCTGTCCAGGCCTCATGGTTCTCCCTCTCAGGGCTGCGGGAAGGGGAGAGTCCCCACTCTGTCCAGGCCTCATGGTTCTCCCTCTCAGGGCTGCGGGAAGGGGAGAGTCCCCACTCTGTCCAGGCTGCGTGGTTCTCTCTCCTAAAGCAGCACGGTTCTTCCTCCTCTCAATGGCTGAGGTCCTCCCTATTCTGCTAAAGCCACATGGTTCTCTCTCTCAGGGCTGCGGGAAGGGAGAGTCCTCACTCTGCCAAAGCCACGTGGTTCTCTCTCCTATGGCTGCGGGAAGAGAGAGTCCTCACTCTGCCAAAGCCACGTGGTTCTCTTTTTTATGGCTACCAAGTCTGGGTTTTAAATCCCCGCGGCCAATCTTCCTCTGCAGCCTCATTTCCGACTCCTCCCACACTCAGCTTCACTTGCCAGAATTCGTATCCTTCCAGGTTTACTGAGCTGCCATCATGAGTCTGGGCAGGTGTGGCCCCATGTCCTGGAGCCAATCTTCTCCAAGCTCCCACGCAGGCGCTGTAGCTTGGGGGATCTGCCCCCAGGCACGTGTTGGTGGGGAAGTGACTTCCATTCCCCTGGCTCAGAGATGATCACAGCTATTTAACATATCTAAGCGACCAGCCAAAGGCTATAGATTATGTTAAATGACCACGCCAGAGGGTAGCTGCAAGGCTGTTGCTATGCAAAAAGCTCTCAATGGCCTTGCTCCATTTGTTCCTTCTCCCATCCCACACCCTGGGGGGGGGGGGGAGTCTCCTGGACACCTTAAGTTCTGGACCCCATTTCAAATGCCCATTTGGGGTCCCCCCTCTTGGCTGCACCCTGTAACATTACCACTTCTATAAAATCAGCATAATAGAACCTACCTGTTGTGTGTGGGTTAGTGAAATTGATGGGGGAAGTCAAGAGACAGAAGAAAAATTTTAGTTTTAAGTTATAGTTATTAAGGTTAGTAATTAATGTATGTAAAAAGCTATTGTTTCAGCACCAATCCAAAAGAACCTATGTACCCCAATGTTCATAGCAACACAATTTACAATAGCTAAGTGCTGGAAACAACCTAGGTGTCCATCAGTAAATGAATGGATCAAAAAACTATGGTACATTTACACAATGGAATTCTGTGCAGCAGAAAGAAAGAAGGAATCTCCTACCCTTTGCAACAGCATGGGTGGAATTGGAGAGCATTATGCTGAGCGAAATAAGGCAGGCAGTGAAAGACAAATGCCATATGATCTCACCTTTAACAGGAACCTAAACAACAAAACAAACAAACAAGCAAAATATAACCAAAGACACTGAAACAGAGAACAGGCTGACAGTGACCAGAAGGGAGAAGGGAGGGAATTTCAGGGGAAAAGGGGGTTTACAGGAACAAGTATAAAGGACACGGACAAAAACTAAGGGGGGGGGTGGGAATGGGAGGGAGGTGGGGAGAACTGAGGGGGGTGGGCTGGGATGGGAGTAAAGGGCAGAAAACTGTACTTGAACAACAATTAAAGTAAATTTTTTTTAAAAGAAGGTTTGACCCACTCTGACTCCTGGAGGCCTCAAGCAATTCAACCTTTGTGTCCAGGAGGACTGCAAGCAATCAAGATGATATCTGAGCCATTGTGCTTCAGGGAGAGACAGAGAGAGGTCAAAAGTCGCTGGTCCACAAGGTCAACAGATGAAAGAATGCTGGGAAAAAATGCAATAAAAGCTCTCATTGACTGCAGCTTTTATCTGATTAACCTTTTCCCTGAATTCCAAAACTACCAACTTTTTTCCTAAATTCCAAACCTCTTACTTACACTTTTCTTCTCCTTGTTAAAAGTGTTGATTTGAAATGAAATGTAACACAGTCTTTCAGAGTACATAACCTACCATCTTCTCAGATGACCAGCCATCTGAATAAAGCACCCATCAAGATTCAATCCCTGTCTCTATGTACTGGTTCTGGTGGTGATAAGCAGCATGAACACTGACTTTTCTGGTTTCAAAATTATATGCAAGGCATTCTGAGCAGGGAGGAGATAAATGCTCAGTAAGCGTTGGCTCTTGATACAAGCTTTTTCCCTAGAGCTTCTAACCCTATCAAACCACAAAAACTTCTATCAAGGTCATCAATAGTGCCTATCTTGCTTAATCCATTAGTCACTTCTCTCTGTGCTCAAACGTTGGAGTCTCTTACCTGCATTTAACCCAGTTGAGCATTCCTCCTTCCCCAGCCCTCTCCACTTTCAGAACTACCACCCCCACACACACTATCCAGGCTTCCCTCCCACCTCTCAGACTGTTTCTGCTGTCTTCTTCGCAGGAGGCTCTCTCTTCACATAAGAATGCCTTTGGGCATAGCTATTTTTCTTCTCTATATTCTCACTCTAGGACAGGGATTCTCAAACTCAGCAACATTGACATTTGGTGCCAGATAATCCTCTGTAGTGAGGGCTGACCTGAGCATCCCGGCCTCCACCCAGTGGTTGCAAGCAGCAAACCTCCCCCAATCCAGCTGTAACAACCAAAAAAGTTTCCAGATGTTGCTGTGGCAGGAGACAGCATAGGAAGAACTCTGAGACTGCAATACTGTCACTGGCCAGCATTTAGCACTCTGGTTGCCAGGAAACGCCTTTTACCAAATAGGTAGAATAAATAGTAAACTGAGGCAGTACGGAGGAAGGAGACAAGTCTCACATGCTAACTCAGCAGCCCTGAGCCTGGTCTGATAATATTGCCAGGTGTTCCAACATCACAAGAAACACTATGTTAGCAAGAAAGAAGGAAAGTCCTTGAAATTCCATGTAACATTTCCACTATCTGGGAAAGAAAGCCTTGAAACTGCTTTTATCCCAAGGCCTGAATGTGGGAGAGGGTCCCTGGTGCCCAAAGAAAAGAGCCTGTAAAACAACTTTGGTTAATTGCCTACCTCTGGTCACTATCTGTTTTACAAGGGAGTCCCTGATGCTTACAGAAAGAGCCCATAAATAACTTTGGAAAGTGCCCCAATTTTAATTAACTGCCTCCTGTCATTTATTTATTTTACAAGATGAACAAATGGGATCTGGAACAATATAAGAATTTGGGCTAACAGACCTCCACACCTACCTAAGTTTGGGTAGTCACATTCCCCCAGGAAAGCTGGCACCACATTTACCCCTTAATCAATATGTAACTTTTTTCCCTCCTATCCCACAATGTCCTGAGAACAAAGGATTTGCTCTCTCTCAGGGGCTCAGGGTGCTCTTGGCTCTTGGGCCACAGGGCCTCTGGCCACCCGGCCTCAGGCTGCCCAGGGAATTGCCACCCTGGTCTTCAGCCTCTCTTGATTTTCTCACCCTGCTTTGCCCTGAAACTTTGCCTTTCACCCCCTACTCTACCCAGTCCTGTTCTCTTCCATGGAAACAGGCCACTAATAAACTGATTACATACTACTAGATTTGCTGAAATGTAATTCTTTAAGTGCGTCAGCAAGAAGAGCCAGGTCTCTCCCATCAACATTGCCAAATGTCCTTTGGAAGAAGAGATATCAAAAACCCATTAATAGGATTACCACTACCATCACCTTTTTCAATTGCCACTTTCTTTTCTTTTGAATTTGAACTCTGGAGTTAGTTACTGTATTACAGTTTGGGGAGTTAAGGGGTTTTTCTGTTTGTTTGTTTGTTTGCTTGCTTCTTTTTCTTCTTTTTAAAAATCTTTTTGCTTTGTATTAGGATGCTCTGATCTGATATTTGACATGAACACAAAGTGCTGGATGCTCCCATTGATTTCTGTCAGATGGGATGGGGAAAATATAACAGTTCTTTGGCGGTGTCCTTTATAATAATGATTTGACTATTTTCTTTTGAGAAAATCTTTTTTCCCAATGTACACTTTTTCCCTTTTTGACCAGTTTCCTTATCATTTGCTGTAGGTGACCTATTTTGCATTTATGCAGACTATGTTGCAAGTCAGTTTCATCTAGTAAACTGAAAAATTATTGCTTAATTAAAAAATGCTAGCTGAGAACCACCACTCTAAAATCTAGTGTCTAGGTGATTCATCTCACCCATTGTATACAAATGAGTCCCAAACTGTACCCCGGCATGACCTCCGCACTAAGCTCCAGACTCCACTTAGACGTCTAATTGGCATCTCAAATATAACATAACCAGTAGAGTACTTTTAATTCACACATGCCCACACCTCCATACATGTTTATCTTTTAGTCTTCTCAGTCTCAATGAACAGCACCATTATTCACCTGGTTACACAAGTCCCTAATTCCTGTTTCACTCTACCCCTCGCATCCAATCTAGTAGCTCTGTGACCTAGATATATTCCAAATCCATCTACTTCTTTCCATCTCAAGGGCAAACATTCTAGACCAAGATATTATCATCTCTCTCCTGATGGTGTAATTCTTGCCAACTGAACTTCTTGCTTTTTCCCTATAGTCTAATCTTCACATGTCAGTAAGGGTGATATTTTCAAAATATAAGTTTCTTTGTCTTCACCTTACTTGTCATTATCTGACATTATCACTCATTTCTTTGCTGGCTTTATCATCAGTCTCCTCCCCCTGGAATGTGTGGCTCATTAGGACAGGGATCTTGCCCTTCTAGTTTACTGCTGTAGCATGGCCCAGTGCCCAAGATTTCTGGTAGAGTAGTGCCAGGAAGCATGGGTTGAATGAATAAATTAGTCACCATTCCTGCCTTCACCAATGGGGCCAGGCATCTTGACCTGATGCCATACATATAGATGTCACACATTGATCCCTCCTTAAGACCTCTCTTTCCAACTCCCAGTCAGGTCCTCTGCCTCCAAAAGCCCTGTCCCGAGGCCATCTGGGAGGTGGTAAATGTAGAAGACTGAGGACAGACTTTAGACCTAGTTCACAATTTCAAGCCAACCTAAAAGCTGGCTCCTAACCTATCTGGCCTATCACTCACACCCATCCTCAAGCTCCCACCTACTTTTCCTAATTACAACCTCCATCTCTTCATTCACCAAGGGATTGGCTCTGGGAAACCAGGTAAAAACCCAGCCCCAGGGATCAACTTCTTCAGACTTCTCTCCTTCCCAAAGGCAGCACTTTCCCTGGTCAGGCAAGAACTGCCCCTCATGTGCTGGTAAAGTGCAGGAGCGATGGAAGCAGTCCCTGAACCTCACAGCACGGTTCTGAGAGGTGACACAGGCCCGTGAGCTCAGACCAGGGGCACTGCTAGCCTGGGTGGGTGGAGGACTGAGTGCTACATCCCCTTCAGCACTATTCCAAACTCTGCAGGGTTTAAGATGTTCTGGCTCCACCGTTTGAGCCTTAAGAATATTTTGATGTTGTACTTTTACATAAAACCATTAAACTATTTTTGAGTTTTTGCCAAAGTATTTTCCTTAATGAATTCCTTTGAGCCAATTTAATTCTTTGGTTTGCAGGCCAGCACTCCATCCACAGAGCCACACCAGGCAGGGCTCCAATTTAATTCTTTAATTGCTTTTCTGTATTTCAGAGTTAACTAATTCCAATTTTTTCACTTTGTATTTTGTTAAACCAAGATTATGTTTCCCAACATCAAGTCTTTTTTCCATGTGAATTTTACAATAAAAATGTGCTTCCTCAATCAGAGTTTACCTCATATGGTTTTGCCACTGTAAGTTTCATTTGTACCAATTATTTCTATCAAGTCTTGTTTTCCTGGTGACCTGCTCAAAACAGTGCAGTCAAAATGGCAAGTTTAAGATATTCCCCTTGGGACTCTTTCAGCACAGCACAGCTCTTCTTAAGAGACTTTCAGGGTGTTTAGTGTTCTTGAGGAATTAATGAACATGTAGGTGGAAAGGGGGGTCTGAGGGAGTACCTTCTGGGGGTCTGGTTTGAGGTGATGAGAGACTGAACTTCCTATTAATTGGTCCATCTAGGAAAGCCACACAGCTTTTTAGGTGGCAAGCAAACCCACCTACTCTCTCTTTCAGGGGAACAGTGTGCCAGCACAGGCCTTGTCCCTACACACTGACACCCCCAGTAGAAAGGTTCTTCATCCTCCCTGTCATGGCCTGAACTGTAAACCAGGGGGTTTGTATGTAGCTCTCTCCCAGTCAGCCCAGAGCTTCCCTGCAGCTGAGCTGGCAAGCTCAACTCCACTGAGAGCACATGTCTATATTTGAGGAAAGCAGCCAATTGGGAATGGGTTGCATAGCCTGAGACTACAGGGAAAACTGGCTGGACCCAGCCTTTCTCCTGTATCCCTATACCTGATCAATGCCTGGGCCTTCCATTCTGACTGACAGCATCACTGCCAGAGACTGGGCCTGACCCCAGGCTTCTCACAGGAGTTCCAGGACACTGAGAGCTTGGTCTGACACTCATCCCCATCAGTCCAAGTGGACCCAGTTGGTGGGCATTTGCTTCTGGTGGAAAAGACACATCACTTAATGCTCCTCGAGAAGCCAGACCATGAACTTCACTTTGGGCTCCTGACTCAGGCTGAGCGGGGACCAGAGGACTACACAGATATGAGCCAGGGTCCACAGTCAACCTCACTACCCACTGGTTCTCTATGGAAAACTAAGGCTGTGCCAGTGTGACCAAGGCTTAAATACAGTGACAGGTGTCAATGCCCTCATGTACAAACTGAGGCAGTAATATGCACTGGGAAGGCTGTAGGAATGTTACAACCTTGAGATAACTGATATGAACTGCCCAGCACTTGGGCCTGGCATACAGCAGGAGCCGAAGAAACAACAGTTCCTTTATTCCTACACTATCTCTCTCTTTTCAACTCACCGAGGAGCCTATGATGGCTACAACTCCAAGAGACAGAAAGCACCATTCAAAGAATCTCAAGCCAAAGACCACAGCAGGATCTGGCCAAGTTTGTAAGTAATGAAGGGCAGGGGGTGTTGTCTGAGGGTCTTTCCTTGATTCCAGCCTGACACTTTCTTGTGGCCTGAACCTTGAAAGCTAGAGGTTGTGGTCCCAGGCCACAGTACCCTAGAGCTTCAGAGGCTGCAGAAGTGGTTCTGAAAACTCTCAGTTCAGAGGGGCACCAAGTCCTATTGTTAGTGACTGCCAGTATCTCTGTATACTGGCAGTCACAGTCAATAGTAGCGGCAGAAGAAGCGGCAGGCATGGGCCTGAAGCCTAGACTCAGCTGCTCATATCCCTGTCCCTTGTCTTCTATCTTGCCTTCACTTCCATGTTCCCAGACCTAGGGCCTCTGTACCCAAGAGGTACCTACTCATTCTATGAGGCTGACAGGCCTACCCATGCAGCAACAGCGAGTCAGCTCTAGGAGATAAGAGCTGCTGAACTGCAATACAGTCTCACAAAGGCTATGGTCACCACATCTGGTCTCACCTCCTCTACCTCCAGCACCTACTTTTCCTTTGCTCCTTAACTGGCCTCAGGCCCCATCTTCTGCTCCTCTCACATGGGTCATTGGCCCTGACTAGGCTCTGAACTCAGCTTTGCTCTCACTTCCCTGACCTCTGACTGGTCTAGAAGACTGAAGGTTCTGCTCCCAACTTAGATCTGCCACCCTCAGTGACTCTCAGCTCTTGAGAGCTCTTTGCCAGCAGCTTCCTGCTGCCTCTGCTGCTGCTGCCAGTCCACCACCTCATAGTCGTTCTGCTGGAACGCATCTTGGAGAGCCAAATCCTTCTGACTTGAAGCAGGTATGGGCCACAAATAAAAGTTAAAGCTATTTACCTAAATATGGTGCTTTTTAAAAACATATGCCCCCATTTTCCAATACCCTAGAGCACCTAGAGAAAAATAAACTCTCATGCAAGGTGAATGATTAACACTTTCCTAACTCAGTTTTAGCTCCAAGCATCTGAAAGATTTAAAATATTTCACTTGAGGTTCAATTTTAGGGTTGAAATGAAGGCAGGTTATTATATAATATGCATACCTAAAAGCAAAAATCTGATAGCTCATGACCGTGGTCAGTATATGTGGATGTGTGTGGCTTGTGTATTTGTGGGGGTAGAACAAGGTAGGTGTTCATGTATTTGCATATTGTGTATAAAAATATACAATGAAGAACAAGCAAAATAAATCTATGGTGATAGTAATCAGGAAGTAGCTGTCTCGGGGGACTGATGAAAAGAAGCATGAGGAAACTTTCTAGAATGAAAACGTTCTATAGCTTATTTGGAGTGGAGGTTACAGGGTATAAACTGTCAAAACCAACCAACAGAACACTTAAGATTGGTATACTGTATCGTATGTAAACTATATGGCAATAAAAAACGAAAATAAATCCCCTGCATAGATCCATGGGTTTATGTATTCAAAGATGTAAATACACAGGTGTGTATACAGATGTGCATCTGTGTGTATAGCCCCACCTGTATGTCTATGACCTCAGTATGGGGTCTGGGCATAGGAAACCATGAGGACACAGGCACACAGAAAGTACACACTACAGAACTTCAGCTTGGCCCCCACAGCCACCAGCTTATCCTTTTCTCATCATTCCTCATTTGCCCAGCATTTCCCTAATGCCTACAACTCTTATCCAAACCTCCTTACCCTCTTTGGGTCCCAGTCGAGCAACTTCTCTGTAATTTTCTAGTTCTTACTGGGAAGGTTAAGGTTACTAGGTGTGAAAGACCCTCCTCCCCCCTGCTCTCTGGCTGTCTATACAGCTTTCTCCCAGAGTCAGAGGGATAAATGTCCTCCGACCTCATCCTCTCCTACCTAATCCTTCCTCCTCCCCCTCTCCCAATGGCCCTCTCCTTTTGACATCTCAAAGCTCACCCCCTCTGTTAGCGTCCTTCTTTCTTTTTCAAACATTTACAAGTCTCAGCTTTCTTGAAACAATTCATGAAACCAGAAAGAAAACCCCTAGAATAACTTGGCATATGTCCTCTGAAGCTTGTGCAGGCACAGAGGCTGATGCTGGGCCCCCGGCTAGAAAAGTCTGAGGCTGTTAACAAAGCAAAGAGAGACAGCTGCATTTGAAATTGTCTGCATCCCCAGACTTTGTTAAGGCAAAAGATACATTAGGGTGTCCTATAGACCAGATGTGGGCCAGGCAGGAGAGGCCAACTAGAAGCCATCTTAAATGGACTTTGCCCAAGAGGGGCTACCTGGAGGAACAAGGGACCAACTGCACGTAGTGGGGAATTCAAGAAACCAGGAGCTGAGGAAGCAACTGAAAGCGGCAAGATAAGTGTAACCACTAGGTCAAGAGAACTGCAGGTAAGAGAGATCCACAAAAGCGCTGCATCTAGGAGTCAGCTAAATTCTCACCAAGCCCAGAAAATACTGCCAGATGACAGAGATCTTTCCTGCCCCTATCTCTACTCTTACATCCCCCTCCCTCAATACTGATGGCTCTGAAGCCTCCATCTGCATGGTGTGGGGGTGGAGGAGAGGGGAGAAAGCGAGATGGAGGGATACAGAAGTTATCCGCCCCCTATCCAAAAGTGGAGCCTAACTAAAGCTCGAGAAGAGACACTTTAACTTTGAATTAAGTTCAGAGTTTTAACTATTAATGTGATCTGGACAGTTAGGCTATTGCAATAAGTCTGTCTGTCCTGGTGACCAGATATAATCCAGGGGCAAATAAAAATTCCTAGAAAGAGCAGGGATGAAGACATAAAGTTTTTATGACTGCATTAGGCTTCTTGAATACAGCCCTGCATGTAGCAGTTACACATACAAAACAGAGCACAGCACCTGCCAGTCATTGTTCGATACAGCTGCTGTTCCAGAGTGTTACAAACTATCTTGGGATTTAAAGGGAAGCAAACAGGAACTGCATGTAAGGACACCCTTGCTGCTCAGTTGTCTGGGATGGCCCCAGTAAAGGACGTGGCAGGTAGTGAGGTGTTGTGGAGATGCTGACAGGGCTAACTTGGCTTCTCTCACAGCCTCAACTTTCCCTTCTATAGAGATGACTTCAGGCCTGGTTTTCTCCTGCGTTTCAATCCCACATTTCTTCTTGGAAGTAATTCCCCATTTGTCCACTGATTATTTCTTCATGGACAACTCATCATCACTTCCAATTTGGCCCATCTAAAATGGAGTGCTATTTTTTTTATTTATCTAGCCAACTCTTCTTCCACACCCCAGAATTCCCTGTTTCTGTACATACATCCTTCTCTCAGACTGATATTCCACATCCTTTTCATTCATTTCTTAAACCCAGATGGGCATAAACTCTTGATTCTTCCCGTGAGTCTGTTCCCTCTTTTGGCCCCACATTCTCTATGGATGCCATCATCATTAAGATCTTTATCATCTCTTAAGATAACCTCCTACACAATCTCTCCACCCCCCACATTTTCCCTGTGGAATCTTTAGCCTGCACAGGTCAGTCTAATCTTCTTCACAGTTCTGATGGCAGCACACAGGCCTTTGATAAACACTTGCTTCCCAAGGAATAAAATACAAACTCAGCTAACATTTATAGGCCCTGAGCAATCTGGTTTCTCCAATCTGCTTTTTCCAGATTTATCTAAAAACATTCAACTCTCTCCCAGTTCAAAGTGTCACTCCCAGCCTGGTCAGTGCCGGGCAATAAAGACGGAGAGATGAAAGACATACCTGACCTCAAGGTGCTCAAAGTTCTAGTGGTAAGATAGAGAGGCAAATGATTAACCAGAGAACATGGTCAGTGGCAAGATGAAGGGCATTGCTCCTCCTCGTGTCCCCACTTCATCAGGAATTATCTGTTCACTGTCCCCTAAACATAGGCCTTGGCTTTCCTACCTCTGGGTTTTCCTTTGGGCTCTTTTCTTCTTTAAACATTTTCCATTGTTAAATGCCCAGCTCCTAGCACCCTTCCTTTGAGAATTCCAATGCCCAAGGATCTCTTCCTCCTCTGGAGTTGAATAGGTCCTTCTCTTTCTATATGTCTCTCAGCTTAGACATTTCATGCTTCGGAGTCCTCTCTCACAGGACACCTACTCACACCCCAAAGCTAGGTTGGATACACCTCCTCTCTGTCCCGGTACCTCACAGTACCTCATAACTCTCCTAGCGTTGCCCACATCAATTTACCTCTTTCCCACCACACGCTGAGTGTCTTGAAAGCAGAAAAATGCGTGGGTCTTGTTCACAGTTGAATACCCAGCTCCAAGATGGGGCTGGCACATCTTAGTAGCTCAATAAATGAGTGTAAGGGCCGGAGAAAATAGTAAGCCAGTCACCAGGCAGGCACTCCCTTGTCTTTAGCACTCATGCTAACTTTCTTTTCACTCTGCTTTCCAAACTAACCACCCTTTCCAGGCAAGCTGAGTCATCAATCCCCCACCCGCCCCCGCTGGGATAATGCATTCCTCTCAAGGCAACAAACTGCAGCACATCTGTCTGCCCCACTTGACTCGGCTTTCTGAGGTGAGGGCAAGGTTTTTCTGTATGCCCAGAAAATAGCGGGGTGGGGTGGGGAGAGGCTTGAAGCTTAAATTTAATTTATAAATTTAAATTTATGAACACCTCTTGAGCAGATACCATCTCTTTACTTTGTCTGAGTGAACTCTGAATAAAGACCCTGAGCCGCAGCCAGTTTCTTCGTCCCTAAAGCAGAAACAATGCGGCCAAGTGCATAGCAGTGCTGGGCAAAGCTGAGATGTAGGAACTGGGTGATCACATTAGTTACCTAGATACCGGTTTCGTCCTAACACAAGGCTGTTGTCCTGCAGGGCTCACTGAACAGTGCCCAGCGCTAAGTCAGTGCTTAGTGTCAGCCATTCTCAGTTGTGGTGTCTCGGTGGTGGCACCTCGCGGGACAGGGGCTGGGCGGTACGTGTGTGTAAGCAGGGGAGTGCATGGAGTGACAGATTAGAACCCCCCATCCTCCCACTCTACCCCCGGGACTGTCGAGCTCTCTTCCCTTCGCTCCTTTCCTTTCCAGAGTTTTCCAGAGCTCGGGGCCCCCTCCTACTACCGGGGGCAAGAGGAGTAAGTCTGGCTGAGGTAGGGGGCTCGGATCTTAGCCTATCTCCCAGTCAGAGCCTATGTCTGGAGCCCCACCTGGAAAAAGGCTCCTCTAAAGCTCTTCCAGCCTAAACCTCGTCCTCTTCCACCTCTTGGGAGAGGGGCTCTCCCTCCCGCTCCGTCAGCTTCTCCCGGACGGGCTTCACGAAACTTCAGAGGCGTTAATGCCCAGCCTCAGGCTAAACTCAGAAGAAGCTAGGAGAGCCGCTGCGACTTCCTTTGCGACAGCCGGATCTGACCGTGACCCCGCGAGATCTGGGAGGTGGGGCGGGGCCGGAAGTTGGGCCCTCTCGCGAGGCCCAGCGGAGTGGGGACAGGAGGCCGCGAACACTGTGGAGGTCGTTGGAGTCACTTGCTTGCCACCAGTTCCTTCACTTGCTGGTCCGCGCCCTGCCTTCCCCAGCCATGCTGTCCGCCCTCGCCCGGCCTGCCGGCGCCGCTTTCCGCCGCAGCTTCAGCACCTCGGCCCAGGTAGGCCTCACGAGGGGCTGGCTGCAGGCGGAAGCCCCCGGCCTGGGGCACGTGCGTTTCTGGCCCGCGAGCTGCCCTGACCCCGGTCCAGCCTGCTCCACGGCGCCGCCGGGTACGGGCCGGCGGCTGTGACACCCTAGGCCGGCCCTGATACCGGGCGGAAAGTGCGGGAGAGAGGAGGGAGGTAGCCCAACTCCAGAACCGGTGCACTTTTCCCATCCTTAGCTCATCCCCGGGTTCCGCGGAAGGCCTGTTCTTGGACTGCACCCCTTCAGTCTTGAGAAGCCAGGGCTCTGGGGCCAGAAGTAATTTATGGTTTTATACAGCTTTGAGTAAATAACCTTGTTCTTCTTGACGCATGCAAATAAAGTATAATTATTAGCTCCATAACTGGACTGTGGTACTGAGGGTAGAGAACTGGTCCATGGTTACACAGTCATTTGGCTAGAGGATTAAAATTCAACTCTCCTGACCATTATCAATAGCTTTTGGATTAGCAAGCCTTTCCTCTAAGGACCTGAAGAATGCTTCATTTTAAGGACCTTTCTAAAGGATCCTTATGCCACAGTGTACTGGGCCTAACCCCCAGGTGTTTTAACAGGCCAATACTTGGCCTGGGACTATTAAAGCCTAAACTATTTTTAGCTATTTCTTCTGGGACAGTGGTTCTCAAGCTCTGGTGTGTGCAGAATCCCCTGAAAGCTAATAAAGATCAGAGGCCCAGATTCATTGAAGCAGGGTAGGACCTGGGCCTCTGTATTTTTACCAAGTGTCCCAGGCAATTCTGATACAACCAGAATCAGAACCCAGGAGATGCCCACATTGCCACACCCAAAAGGGAGTTGATTATTAAAGGAGAATCCAGATTTCTTATTTAGCTTGTCTTTCAGATCATTCTTCTGTGAGTTTAATTCATTTGGAAAATATATTGAGTATCCGTGCTTGCCAAGAGCAGGGCTGGGTATTGCAGGGGATACCAAGATGAATGAGAAGTGGCGCTTGAGATCAGCCAAAAATGAGTAAACTTAAGGCAAGTAGGGGTGATGAAGATTGATGCTGAGGAGTGGCAGGAGGAGCTGACCAAAGGTAAGACAGCGGGATTTACTGACACGATTTGATGAGGGGTCCTGAGAGAAGGAGGAGCATGAAGGACACGAAGCCTTTGGTGTTTGCTGAGATGGGAAAAAGACTGCTGGAAGAGAGTGGTTTGGGGCAGGTGGAGGATATCAGGAGCTCAGTTTTAGATATGTTGAGTTTAAAATGCCTATTATACATACAAGGAGAGATGTTGAGAAGGTAGTGTGTCAGAAAGGTGAGCTTGAGCCAAATGTTACATTGGTCTTCACATACTGTATTCTTTGGAGTAAACGTGTTGGGCACAACAACCTCAATATATGTATTGCTACAAATACATACTAGTGTAGTTGAGGTCTGTCCAGAAGGTATCCAGCCATGTAATGTGAGAAGCAAGGACATTTATTGAAGAAGATACAAGAACATTGTACATAGGACAGTGATGCCTCAATCCCCTTCAAAGTAGGCACCTTGGGACCTCACACAGTTTTCCCAGTTGCCATCAGTTGCCTGAATCTTATCGATGGTCTGAAACCTCTTCCCTTTCAAAGGCGATTTGAGTTTTGGGAAAAGCTAGAAATTGCAGAGGGCCAAATCTGGGCTGTAGGAAGGCCAAGTCACCTGGGTGATTTGATGTTTCACCAAAAACCTCTGCATGAAATGTGATGCATGAGTGGGCCTGTGGTTGTGATGGAGCTGTCAATCACCAGTTGCCCATAGATGCGGCCTTCTGAATTATTGAAATAGTTTCTGCATAAGGAATGAATGTTCAACCTTACTGCAAAATGTGATGCAGATGCATGGCTCTGCTTGCTCAGTCATTTTGAATGTGACAGCCACCCAGCACACTCAACAGAGTCTACTGCCCCAATGACTAATACAGTGAAGTTGTCATTGTTTACACATGCACATTACAGTCCTCTCTCCTTGGCTGCCAGGTTACATTGATGTCATGTAAACTGTTTTCCTTATATTAACAATGGCTAGACTTTTTCCAGACAGACCTCAAGTTATAACAAACAAAAAATAGAAACTTAAAAACTAACAGACTTTAAAAAGCAAAAGTGTAAATGAAAGGAGTGCTACTGCATGTCCATTTTCAAAACAGTTGCTAAGCAGTGTGCTGTTGACAACCACTTCTCAACTTAGAAGAGGTTACTGAGTTTGGAGACAGATCTTTTCCAAAGAGATGATGAGCTAACATCTGCAGTACCAAAGATTCTCACTTCATTGTAAAGCTTCCACCACTAAAGGGATGTGGTTTTATAAATGCTATCTAAGGTGATGAAATTCTGTAATGTACAGACAGGAACATCACCTCAGCACACTGAAAACAGCAGCACAAGTGAGGAGGTCATCCGCCTCCCTGCCTCCCTGCTTCCCTGTGTTCATCTCCTTATCATATGGGACTGATTGGCTAAGGACCCTGCTGAGGGCATCCGGTCAGCCTGTTTCTTGGTAGAGTTTAATTCTTTATCAGATAAAAATAAAAACACGACTTGAACATCTTTATCCTGTACCCCAGTGGAATTGTCTTGTGCCCCCATGGTGGAACCATTGCTCTGGTCAGCCTTGGAAGCCATGTTGAGTAATTCCGGCATGAGGAACTTCAGAAGCAAGGAAATGGTTAAAACTTTAAATTTTATGAAGGGTGGTTTGGAGGTGGTGCTGATGACCAAGTTAGATCATGGGAAGTAGGTTTGAGGTCCTGAGTCCTTCGTGTCCTAACTGAGTGTCTCTAATAAGGGAAGAGGCAGAAGCTGGTTCCAAAGTTTTTTTGTTTTGTTTTGTTTAAGATTTTATTTATTTATTTTTAGAGAGGGAAGGGAGGGAGAAAGAGAGAAATATCAATGTACAGTTGCTGAGGGTCATGGCCTGCAAACAGGCATGTACCCTGACTGGGAATCGAACCTGCGACACTTTGGTTCGCAGCCTGCACTCAATCCACTGAACTAGGCCAGCCAGGGCTCTGGTTCCAAAGTTTTAAGTTGGGGAGAACACAGGTGCCATTGGGGATGGGAGAGGTAGAGAGGATCAATTTATCTAGACAGTTGGGTTTGTGGGATCAGTGGAATGCCTAAAGCAGCTGGGAATGTGGAATTGGAATTTGGGAGTCCCTGGGATTAGGGAAAAGATATGGGAGTGGTAATTGAAGATCTGGAAGTGGATATGATTACCAGATTGGGTTCTGAGTTGGTCTGGCTAGTGAAGTCAAGGATTTACCTTTAAAGCATCAACTTAAAAAATAATTTCAAATCTTGGTTGTAGTGTGTGCTTTTTGAGTTTTCACTGAACAGATTGCATTGTGTGGGGTTGTTTTGGTTTGGGGCTTGTTTGGTTTGATTTTTGTTTCTGGTAATGAAAGCATGGTTTTACCAACATCAGTTGCTGCAGAATACAGTGTGCAGCAACAGCGTGAGGACCCAGAGTAGACAGCCGCCCCAGATGACCACACAAAGTTCTTTGTGTTCTTGTCCCTGCTGTCTTTTCTCAGTTTGTTTCCTAACTTCCTGACCACAGCCTGCCTGCCAGTCAGGAATAGGCTCCCTTCTCATTTGTGACTTTAGATTAGAAACAACAACATTGAGATTGGCCAGAATTTTGGTAAGGCCCAGAATGAGACCTAAAGAGGAAGAATGTCTTTAGTACAGTAGGAATGAGCTCCAGGGCAGGACTTAGATCTATTTTCTTTAATACTCTCTGTAAGAGACCAAATTTAAGACTCAAATCGCCTATGCTTGGCTTGTATACTAGCTTCATCACTTGCTGTCTTTGTGAAGCTGGGTATTTTACAACCTCTGTGCTTCAGTTCCTCATCTGTAAAATGAGTCTGTTAATATTGCTTAAAAGAGTTGTAAGAATTACATGAGGAGGCCCCAGCTGGCGTAGCTCAGTGGATTGAGCTCGGGCTGCGAACCAAAGTGTCGCAGGTTCGATTCCCAGTCAGGGCACATGCCTGGGTTGCAGGACATGACCCCCAGCAACCACACATTGATGTTTCTCTCTCTCTCTCTCTCTATCTCCCTTCCTTCACTCTCTAAAAATAAATAAATAAAATCTTCAAAAAAAAAATAAAAAAGAATTACATGAGGAAAGACTAAGTTCAGTGCCTGCCACAGAGCAGACCCTGATAAATGGCCAGCTGTCATCATTTTGTTTCCAGTGTTCCCAGTAAATGAGGTAGCTGGATGGCTTGAGTTTGGGGCAGAGCATTTCTTTGTAATAAATTCTGCCCTCCATAGGAAAGATCACTAAGAAGCAGGCATTGAATTGGTGGTTAAAAATGTCTGGGGTGGGGGTGATCTTAAGTATCAGTTCATCATCCTTCACAGACTCTTCCTCCCACCCCCTACATGCCGGTGTTCTTACTGCTCTTCTCACTCTGTTCCCTTTTGTGTCTTGTCCATGTCCATGGCTTCCATTAATCCCAGGACAGACACTATGACCCCGAGACCAAGCCCTTTGTCTGGGGACCTACCAGGCACATGTATGTGTCTGAATGTTTCAAGTGGCCCAAACTCAACATACAAGCAATGCATTATCCTTTTTCCCAAACCCCTTATCCCTCCTCAGTTCCCTCCGTGTGTAAAGACAGTGCTATCCAGTCCAGCCAGAAAGTCGTCACCTTAGATTCCTTCCTCTACTCACCACTTAGATGATTGAAGAAAGGGAGGGGGTAACTTGAATCTATTGCTACTATTCCTCAAGCCACTCATAGCCCACCCACCCTTGCTGCTGCATTTATTCCATCCTTCGGTCGCTCTTAGACTACTGCAGTAGCCTCCTTGCTTCCATTCTCATGCATTTCCACTCCATCTTCCGCTCTGCCTCGTGTCTTTCTGATACAGATTTGGTCACATTCTTCCCAGCTTGTGAGGCCCTTCAGTGGTTCCCGTTACCTACAAGGACTTAGATATTCTGTGCTTGGCCCTACCGCTTCCTTTCTCCATATGTATCCAACAGTGCTCAAGTCGTAAAGAACTGCTGGGGCTGCTTCCCGTGAGTGGGCCATGCTCCATGCCCCCCCTCCCGCCCCCGATATCTACCTGGTAAACTACCTACCCTCAAAACCCCCTCCAATAGTTTATTCTTCCCTGTTTGTGCTGCTGCTCTTGCTAGTATATGCCTCTGTGGCACTTGTCACACTAGGTGCCATTTAAGTTTCCCTGTCTTTCACTTTATAGGTCTTATTGACACTAAGAAAGCCAGTCCGGCACCTGGCACATAGAAATTTGGTGACTGTTGAATTGTAATGAGCCTTAATGGATGAATATCGGCCACTTTGGAAAACAGTCTGGCAGTTTCTAAAAAGATTAAACGTGGAGTTGCCACATGACTTGTCAGTTCCACTCCTTGGTGTATACCCAAGAGAATTAAAAGCATGTCTGTACAAAAACTTACACATGCATATTCAAAGCAGTGCTATTGATTATAGCCAAAGGAAGAAACAACCCAATTGTCCAGCTGATGAATGGCTAAACAAAATGTGGCAGGCAAAGCCATATGATGAGTATTATTCAGCCATGAAAAGAAATGGGCCCTGGCTGGTGTGGCTCAGTAGATTAAGTGCCAGCCTGTGAACCAAAGAGTCACCAGTTCGATTCCTAGTCAGGGCACATGCCTGGGTTGCAGGTCCATCCCTAGAGGGGGCGCACGAGAGGTAACCACACATTGACATTTCTCTCCCTCCCTCCCTCCCTTCCTCTCTGGTCATAAATAAATAAATCTTTTTTTCAAAAGAGAAATGGGGTACCAATATGTGCTACAACATGGATGAACCTTGGAAGCATTATGGTCAGTAAAAGAAGCCACGTGTTACGAGATGCCATTCATACGTGAAACATCCAGCGTAGGCAAAGGCAAATCCATAGGGTCGAAAGTAGGTGAGCAGTTGCCAGGGGTTATATGGAAATGGGAAGTAAGGCATTGGGTTTCTTTGTAAAGGATAACGGTTCTACAACTCTGCCTATGCTAAAACCATTGGATTGTACATTTTAAATGAGTGGACTATGTAGGGAAATAACATCTCAATAAAGCTGTTTGTTTGTTTTAATAAATGCAACTAGATGATGACCAGTTATTAGATCTAGTTAGCTCTGGAGCAGTTGTTGAAAGTCAGGTAATATGACTTCAGTTCCGGTAAGCTGATCAGTGAAGTGATACAAAAGCATCTAGTCTGGCCTTTCAGATGTTAATGAGACAGTCTAGTTTCTTTGGAAACCTCCCCCCACTACTAAACTATCACTTTTTAAACTGTTTTTGACATGCCAGAGCCAACTGCAGCTTGTTCTGCTCAGCTTGGTGGGGAGCAGTAGTAATTCTCAAACCTCAGCAGGTGTCAGAATCACTTGGGGAAACTTGGTAGCAATATAAAGTCCTAAACCAGATCCTCTGTGACTGGCCCTCTGTTATTTTTGTTTCTGTTTTTTGTTTGTTTTTGTTTTGTTTTCATTTGTTTTTAAGTTCAGCCCGTAATTCCCAAAATTTGGGAACTGATGTGGAGTAAGGAGTCAGACTGCAGATCTGTCTGACCTGGTAGAAATTTAAATATACACATCCCTCATAAGCCTGCCTTAGGCTTTAGCTGAGATGGTGCTAGAATCTTCCCTGATCCTTGTTCCCCAGATAGCTGATTGCCGTCCCACCCTGCACCTCTCCTGCACACAGTTTATACCGGTAGGTCTTTTCCCTTAGCTTCTCGCACATCTCTTTACTTGTCCCCTCTAGAGCCGGCAGGGGCCTTCGTTCCTGCAGTCCCACGTGTGATGACTAGCCCATTGGTAGGTGCTCAGTAAATGGTTATTGTTTTTAAAACTGCAGATTGAAAGTAAGGCTGCTGTTACCAGGCCAGCTTCCTGAAAGAGTAAAGCTTACTCATCTTTCAGAGGGTATTTGAGGTAGGACCCTATTATGACCTTTATAGACTTCAGTTTTCCTGAGCCAAGCCTTAAACTTCACAAGGAAACAGGATCTTTGGACCAGTGAAAATACAGTTGTGTCTTCCTTTGGCACCTGTGTGATAAAGGATGATGGTGCAGCCCTGGCTAGGCAGCTCAGTTGGTTAGGGCAGCATCCTGATACACCAAGATCATGGGTTCCGTCTCTGGTCAGGGTGCATACAAGAAGCAACCAATGAATGCATATGTCTCTCCCTCTGCTCTCTAAAAATTAACGAATAATTTCTTTAAAGCCAGTGCAGTAATGTACAGGAGGTATCCTTTTAATGTGAATCCATTTAATGCTGATTCCATCCTAAGAGTTCTTCCTCTCTGCCTCTTTTTAGAACAATGCGAAAGTAGCTGTGCTTGGGGCTTCCGGAGGAATCGGGCAGCCCCTTTCGCTTCTCCTGAAGAACAGCCCTTTGGTGAGCCGCCTGACCCTCTACGATATTGCTCACACACCCGGAGTGGCTGCAGATCTGAGCCACATTGAGACCAGAGCGACTGTGAAAGGTAACAGGCACACTGGCCCTGGAGCATTTGCACCCCTTCTCTCCAGCAGACCGAGGTTCAAGTTTGCAGTAAGATCCTTGGATGAAACTAGATGTTTGGAGACAGGATATCCATGTTCAGTTTAGAGTTAACTTTTACAAATCATCACACCTTTTTGGACTTGTCTATAAAAATTTAAATAATAGTGTCTTTCAGAAAAATAAACGTGGTCTGACCTTCCCTTTTGAAATTTGTCCTAACTTGAAAGGTAACATGATGATGGGGGGGGGACCTCCTGCAGGGACTTGGGGCAGTAAGAAACGCTGTTCCTGGTCATCACAGGCCGCCTTCCCATGCCATGGGCCAGCTTCCCCAGAGGATGGCCACCTCAGGGAAGTCTGCCTTCCTATTCGGGAAATGTGGGTATGTTACCCAAAAAGTAATTCATACTTGCATATAATTATATATATATGCTGCTTATTTTACCTTCACACCTTAGCAACATTTCTCATGTCACCAACTCTTGATGCAGTCAGTTTCGAAGCAATACTGTAATTTATCACTTACTTAGTATTATTCCCAGGCTGTGGACCATTGGGCTCTTTCTTGTTTTTCTCTACTATAAATATATAAGCTATGGTAAACATTCTCATCTTTTTTTAAGATTTTATTTATTTTTAAAGATTTTTATTTTTATTTATTTTTAGAGAGTCAGGGCGGTGGGGGAGAAAGAGAGGGAGAGAAACATCAATGTGTGAGAGAAATGATTGTTTGCCTTAACCAGGGACCTGGCCAGCAACCCAGGCATATGGCCTGACCGGGAATCAACCTGTGACCTTTTAGTTTGTGAGACGACACCCAATCCACTGGGCCACACCAGTGAGGGCCTTGTTTATTTTTAGAGAGAGGAGGAGGTGGAGAAGAAAGACAGGGAGAGAAACATGGACCAGGAATTGAACCAGAGACTTTTTACTTTTCAGGACAATGCCCAACCCACTGAGCACACCGGTCAGGGCGAACATCCTCAACTTTGTTATATTTTGTTTCTTAGAGGCGTAAAAGTAGAATTAGTATGACTAGTTTAAGGTTTTCGCTATAAAGTACCTAACTGTCCAGAGAGGTGAAAACAACACAGGAGGCTGACTCTCATTTGTTTATGAGCCTTTCGTAGTCGCCCTGAACTTGTTTGCTCGTTTGTTTTTGTGTTGTAGACTTGATTTTCTTCAAGCTCTTGCAAATAAGGAAAAAGTTAATCAAAATCAAGGCAGATTTGGTCATTGGAGCAAATGTCCCCAAAATCCTTAAAAGTAGACCTTATTTCCCTTAGATGCAAGGAATAAGCAAAATACGTGCTAATAATTAGAGTTCTTGTGTATCAGCACGGAGGGCTTTTTTCACGGCCTTCAGTGTGCCCTCTGGCCTGACCTGAGATGGAGCTCTCGCTAGGAAGAGCATGACGTAGAATAAGCAGCTCTTCTAACTGGGAGCTGAGCAGGTGCTAGTGAGTAAAGATGAGTGGCCGACTTGGTTTGGTTTCCTACCAACCTGGAGAGTTAATCCATTCTGAGTCTGGGGCCTGGACAAATGGAGACCGGAGGAAAGTGGAGTGAAGGGGGCATTCCTGCCAGCCAGAAGTGTCAGATTCACAGGGCGGTAGTCCTCCAGGGAAAGGAAGCATGCCATAGGTGGGCCTGCCAGCCTTTCCTGTGGCTGGTGGTCACAATGCAGGTGGGGTCATCCTTCTGGGTGTGTCCCCACAGGTGAGCTAGTCCCACCAGGTCACAAATGATAAGATTGCTCTTATGGGTGTTCTTCTAGGCTACCTCGGACCTGAGCAGCTGCCAGACTGCCTGAAAGGCTGTGATTTGGTAGTTATTCCAGCTGGAGTCCCGAGAAAACCAGGTGTGTGCTTGAAAGCTCTCCCCCCCATCCCCCCCCCCCCGCCCCCCGCCAACATCTCCCTGCAAGTCAGATGAGGAAGTAGTTTTCTGTGAAAAATGGAGCTAGTCAGATCTCTCTGCTGCAGAAAAAATTCCGAAAGTTCTCCATTGCCTGCAGCATAAAGATCAAGGCCTCCAGGTACCCCCCTGCCCGGAATGCCCTTTCTTCCACTTGTCTCCCTAACCCTAACCCTTACCATAACCCTTGGGAATCCTTCCTGATTCCCCTCCCCCTGCCCCACCCCCACACGTCCCTGTTTGGACACTTGTCACACTGGGCTGTTTTCCCTGCAAGACAAATGAACAGAAACCCTGTCCATGTTGGAATTTCCTGTAACGGCTAACACACAGCACTTGGCACATAGGAAATGTCTCCCTGTGTTTTGTGAACATCTTGAATTGGGTTATTCTCAGGTATGACACGGGATGACCTGTTCAACACCAATGCCACAATCGTGGCCACCCTGACTGCTGCCTGTGCCCAGCACTGCCCTGAGGCCATGATCTGCGTCATCGCAAACCCGGTGGGTGCTGCTAGCACTGTGTGAGAGCTCACAGTCAGCGGGGGGTGCTGATGGCATGGGGGCATACTCAGACTCACACACCGAAGTGGGAAGTCGGGTGAACTACATCTGTTCCCTAAGGATGCCTTCTGGCAGGGACTGAGTTTGAACCTGGTTTTTCCATCAATTAACTGTATGCCTTTGGGCAAATCACTTCCCTTCTCTGAACTTTAGTTTCTCCACCTGGAAAATCCAGACATGATTTGGTAGCTTGTGGACTTTTATTGTGCTGTACCAAGGGTTTGCAACTCCTGGTTCCCTAGCATTCCCTCATTTACAGATAAAGGCCCCAACTCCTAGGGAGTTGACGTAGTCTGCCCAGGGTTACTGTGCGCAGTGACAGGGCTGGGACTGTACCCTGCACCCTCTGAGCGTTAGCCCTGTGCTGTGCTGTGTTTTGTTGGGAGTGGCCGTTCAGGCATAAGTTCTGGCTGGAGCAACAATACCCTGTGGAGCCATCACCACACTTTTGATAGTTCAGGGGTCTTGTGCATGTTTGAATTATGGACTCAGGGGCCACTGAGGGAAGAGCCCCTACTGCAGTCTGAACCCTGGCTCCTTTGTTCATGTGGAGGGGAAAGGAGCACTCCAGCTGGGCAGGAGGTGCGCCTGCTGTGGCCTGCTCTTGTCGCTCCATGGCTGTGCTCGCAGAATGCAGGGCAAATTATGCCTCTCTCTTGGATTTACTAGGTTAACTCCACCATCCCCATCACCAGTGAAGTTTTCAAGAAACATGGAGTATACAACCCCAATAAGATCTTTGGGGTGACAACCCTGGATGTTGTCAGAGCCAACACTTTCGTCGCAGAACTGAAGGTAAGAGCCACATCGGGTGTTTTTCATGCTCCCTTTTCTGAACTTCTCCGGGCTATCCTTGGCTCACATATGGGCATAGAAGACACCAGGGCACTAACAGGTCACTTAGAACTTGGGAGTTTTAAATGTTTTTAATGGCTTGCCTCCTTGGTGGGAAGTAGCTCCCACATTTTGGGGGACGGCATCTAAAGAGCAGGCCCCTGCAGGGTTGAGCCAGCCAGTGTCGGACTTGACTCGGCCTGCTCCTCTTCTGCTTCTCCCTGATGCATCCAGGGTTCGGGCTTTCTCTGGGTTTCTCATTGCCTGGACTCACCAGGAGTTTGTGTTCTTTCTCAGGCCTGATTACCCAGGGAAACCCGTGCGCCGCCCCCCGTTTCCTAGCTCAGGGCTGCACTGCCCCTTTTCATTGTTACAGGCTTGAGTCAGGCAGAGGAGACAAGGCAGCCAAGAGATAGGAGACTTCTCGCAGGCAGAATGAGGACTTTGTCAAAGCTGAGGGGCAAGGGCTGATCACTGCCTTTTTCCACAGCCCCCAAGTCCTTCCCTGAGGGCTTTCCCACGTGATCATGCTTGTCTTAGGTCGTTCCACCCTTGGGGAATCTTTCCAATCATTGACTAACTGATCAAGCAATGGGGGCCAGGCAAGGAGCACAAGTGGCGCTCCTGCCAGGGAGATGAGCTTTGTCTCCTTTGTGGCTTCTGGTCCAGAGGTCTCTCACTCAGCCTTAGCAATGGGGGGGTTGCAGCTCCTGAAGCCAGGCAGGGCAGTTCCCAGCATCTCCCCCTTTCTTGTTTTTTAAATCAATTGTTGTTGTTAAGTCCAAGGTCATTGCCTCTAGAAACTAGTATTAACAGGAATTATTCACTAATCGTTAGATAAATTATTATATAAATCCTGAGCATTCAGAATTGTTGTCCCTAGGCTATAGTTCTGGCTCCTCTTGTTGGGTTACCTGTGGTAGCTTTCTTCGGAGAGGTCCGATCTTGCCAGTTGTCTGCTGCTTCTTGGGCTGCGGGGCTCATCCTGAGCTGGGTTTGCCACCAGCACTAGGTTTGGGGTCGTTGGTGCCTTTCACAACACGCTGTCTGGTCTTTGTCATTATGAATCTAGCAGAACCACTTACTTTGGCCTCAAAAAGTCTCCTTCTTGAACTTGAGGTCATTTTTTTATCTGACTTTTGCAGATGAGGGGTGCCTCTCTAAAGTAGGGGACACTGTACACAGCTTGGTGAGAAGTGCACACACAGGACTGTTGGACTTGACTTTACTCCCCCGTGCACCAGGCAGGCCTGCCTCTGAAGTGCTGGTGCCGCCCCACTTCAGCCTACCCTGTGACACGTTCCTCAGGCGCAGTTCTGGGTGTGGGTGTCACCACAGTCCAGAAGACGTGGCCCCAGGCCGTGGCTGCTCTGTGGAGAAGCACTTTAATTCAAGAGATAATTTAATTGAATAACCGGTTCAGTTCGGTGTATGTCATGTGATTCCCTTGAGTCAGGAAAGGCTTTGTGGAAGAGATCACATTGGAGCTGAGAGTGCGCGGGCCGGGGTGCCGGGACCCCAGCTCCCCAGGAACAGCAGTACCCATTCTCTGAGGGCTCCCGTGGCACTGCCCGCTTTCAGAGCACTCCGTGTGCCCGGGCCCTGCTCGTGTGCACAGTGCAGTAGCTGCCTGTGGCTGTTAAATCAGATCAATAAAATGAGAAATTCATGTCTTCCGTCACACTGGCCAGACTTCAGATAGCCACATATGGCCTCTGTGTTCTTGCAGGGAGTCCTATTAGATGGTGCTGTCTTAGCCTAGAAGTGGTACTGTTTGAGGTGGAGATGGGGGATCTCGGCCCCTCCCAGAGAATTAGTGCTTGACATGCCTCAGTTACGGAAGTGCCCTCACTTACCTCAGGCTGTCTGGCATTCTGGAGAATTCCTGAAGAGTCAAAACTGACCCCAAAGCTCCCAGTGCCTGGTTCCTCCCTCAGCCCTCTTGGCCACCTTCCCCTTCCCCAGGCTCATGAGTGTTTCTGGTTCACATTCCATACTTTGCTGATGTGGTGCGTGTTCTTCATTGCTGCTGGCCTTTGCTCATTTTGCCCAGAGTATGCTTCCCCTGGGGAAGGCCTCCTGTTTCTTCCCAGGTGAAGTTAGGGCAGACCCAGGAAGCCTTGCCACACTGACGAAGTGTTCCCCTGGCTTCCATAGTGATGTTTCTTTGTGTTTGTCTCATGAGACAGTAAGTTTCTCAAAAGCAGGGGCTTTTGTCTGTTTATGCCTGTGTCCTGGTGGCGGGCACAACACCTTGGCCTCCGAGGGTCCTGCTGTGCCCACCCCCTAGAGGCTGAGCCTCCCTTCTTGGGTGAGGCTGGTTCCCAACTTAGGTTAGGGCTGTTCTCTTCAGCAGCTGCAGCATTTGGAGAACATGGCATCATTTTGGGACCGTTCACCTCTGTCCCTTAACTCCCCCCAGATTTTTATTACTTTATTTTTTACAGTCATAAATAATCAGTTCACAGATTCTCTAGGGCGTTGTCCCTCCACTTAGCAAACACACCATCCTCTTCCAGCGAGCCCACTAACAAGCCAGGGTGTTCTGACCCTTGCCGGTTTTGTTCTTTCTGTCCCGATTGCTGTTTGAATTGAAGCCCAGAGTTGTTGCCCCTGGGCTTCCTGGAATTGTTTTTGAATTTTACCCTGAAATGCGCGAAAGGGAATTTGACATATTGTCTGTGAGAGTGTGAGCACCCGAGTCTGGGCTTGTGCAGGGGAGTAGCATTGTCTGTGAGGAAGAGACTGTCGTTCTTTGATTCTGAGAAGAAGGGACCGCTTGCAGGGGTGGCTACAGTGAGGCAGTTTTCAACGCACTGTAAAGGGAAAACCTCATCGTGAACTCAAGATGACAAGTTACTCCTCACTACTTGTGTTCAGACTTGTGAGAACAGGGGCAGGTCCGTGGTAGGTCTGAGCAAGGCTGGCGTCAGTCTCGTCTCTGATTTCTTTGTTTTATTCTGAGTTCTGTGGGGTTTTCCAATATTGGTGCTTTGGTGGATATGTCATGTTTTATACCTAAAAGAGCTTGTTAAAAATTAACCAAGCTGCTCTGGCTGGTGTGGCTCAGTGGATTGAGCACTGGCCTGCAAACTGAAGGGTTGCCAGTTTGATTCCCTGTCTAGGGTGCATGCCTGGGTTGCGGGTCAGGTCTCCTGTAGGGAGTGCATGAGAGGCAACCACACATTGCTATTTCTCTGTCTTTCTCCCTTTTTTCCCCTCTGTCTAAAAATAAATAAAAAAATCTTAAACAAACAAACAATTAATCAAGCTTCACATTTTGTTGACCAGAGTTTGGATCCAGCTCGAGTCAATGTCCCTGTCATTGGAGGCCACGCTGGGAAGACCATCATCCCTTTGATCTCTCAGGTGGGTGTGCGCCCTTGCCAGGAAGCCTTAATCCCATGACCGCCTTTGAAAGGTTCCACTGGGAGGCACTCTGTACAGACTGACAAAGGTCTACCCGTCTGTGTAGTCTGAAAGGGTTCCTGCTGTGGGTGCAGCCCAGCCCCAGTTGTCCAGGGTGTCTGGACTGGTGTGGGGCCTGGCTAGGTGCCCATGTTTCAGGAGCCCACAGCCATGTGCAGTGAGTGTACTCGGAAGGTGCTCAGACAAGGCGAGCACCATGAGGAAGGAGATGCGTGCAATCAGCATCAGCACCCCTGAGCATAATGCACTGAGAAGTATGCACGGTATCTGTGGTATTCCTGCCAAAACTGCATGACCTTACAAGAAAATCCTGCGGAAACACCTTACAGATCCCAGCTGCTTCTGCAAAATGAGAGAGCTCTTGCCAAGTGTCAGAAAAGATAAGCAGGACCGAGGAACTGTGAGAGAAGAGACAGAGTAGACTTGGGTGAAATGACGTAGTCTGTTGCCAGTGAGGTCCTGAATAGGAACCTGGAACAGCAGAGGGACAGCAGTGGGAAAACCAGTGGTGTTTAAATAAGGTCTGCAGTTCAGTTAGTAATGCACTGATACTTGTCTCCTGTCCTTCACGTACAGTGTTACCATGAGGGTAAGACAGGTGAGGGAAATCTTTGTACTGCTTTTACAACTTTTCTCTAAGTCTAAAATGAGTCCAAAACATAAAAAGTTCTTAAAAAACGAGTAGGGACCTCCCAACAAAGTTGACTCTTTGAAGAAAGGCTCTTGGTTTCCCATGTAGTGGTGACGCGAGAGACCCTCTGGGAGGCAGGTGAGGACCGTGCGTGCAGGAGCTGGGCGCGATGCCTGCAGCCAGAACCTGCTCACGGGACCCCTGTGTCTCTCTGGCTTGCAGTGTACCCCGAAGGTGGACTTCCCCCAGGACCAGCTGACAGCCCTCACCGGGCGCATCCAGGAGGCCGGCACCGAGGTGGTGAAGGCTAAGGCTGGAGCAGGTAGGTTTCTCGGAGGCAGTTCGTGGGTGGGGCGCTGATGCCAGAGGCCCTGTTAAGAAAGAGTTCAGAGTTGAAGACTACAGGGGCCTGGGCAAGGAGCAAATACTTGCTGCATTTCCTGTTTGTTCGCTTGATAGAAAACCCTGTATCAGGGAGCTCAGCTTGCTCGGTAGAGTGGAGTGGCGCTTGAGGTTGGCAGAGCTAATTCCTGCCATTCGTGAGTTTGTGAATTGAGGGGTGCTGGCCTAAAGGCTCCACAACTAAAGCTGAGATTTCGACAGATGCTTGATTTAGCTGGTGGGGCGGGCTCACCTGGATCTTCCAGCCTCTGTGCTAGCTGGGTCGACCTCTCTGTGTCCTCCTAGGCTCTGCCACCCTGTCCATGGCATATGCTGGAGCCCGGTTTGTCTTTTCCCTTGTGGATGCAATCAACGGAAAGGAAGGAGTTGTCGAATGTTCCTTTGTTAAATCCCAAGAAACAGACTGTCCCTATTTCTCCACACCGTTGCTGCTAGGGGTACGTATCCTGGAGGCTGGGTCTCTTAACTGTACAAGGAGCATTCTCGCAAAGACTCGGGAGCTCTGCCCTGTCTGGTCGTTTCATAATTCAGAGTTCCTTTGTGCAGTCACTGCACCTCACCGCATTTGCCTGGTGTGTGTGTGTGGGTTTTTGAGGGTGGAGGTGCATTGCAGAATTAAGAGCAAGGAGGAACTGTGGGATTGGCACCTCCTGGCACAGGTATTTCATTGCCCAGGGGTCTGACAGCTGGTCATCAGTGGCTACCCGGGTGTGTTTTCTGATGAGACCCTTGTTCCATCTTAGAGCAGCCCATGGGCAGCTCTGAAAGAAGCTCTGGAAGCTTTGCCACACCAGTCTCCCTATAGCTTATTAGACTTGTCCATTCCTGTCCTGACCTCAGGGCCTACCAGCCTGATCCCCCGCCACAGAGGTCTGGAGATGGTGTGCAGCTGCTCCTTCCAGTTCAGGCATCCTGGTTTCTTGCTCCCTGCCTCCCTGGTTTTCCTTCTGGGAATGTGCTGCTGATCGCTCCCTAGAAACTCATGGTATCTGGACGGAGCCCATCTGGGGTTCTGCTAGCTTCAGCCGGACTCTTTTTTTGGTCCGGTTGACTCTCGAGTCTTCAGTGAGCCAATACCCCTAGGTCTCACTCACACAGACCATCAAGCCAGGTCTCCATTTCTTAGGTGTGGGCAGCTGCTGAAATCAGGCAGACGTGTGCTGGCCTTCACCTCATTCCCAGAAAGAAACTTTTTAGTGACTTGCTGGTCCACCCAGAGGCCCTTCCCACAGACACCGAGATGTTAAAAGATCAGTAAGATGTGGCCCCAGGCCTCAGGGGCTCCGTGCGGTGGAGAGACTGACGCTGAAACACGTTAATTCAGTGACGCGTTCAGCACAGGCATGTGCGGGATGCAGCCAGGCCTGTGGGAAGGAGCACAGGGGGCTGGCTGGCTGTCCACGTCGGGAAGGGCCTTCCAAGGAGGTGGGTGGTGGCAGAGACACTATCAGACATCTGCCTACTGAAACCCATTGGATTCAGGTGGGTATTAAAATGTTTCTTTAGTCCTTTATCAACTTGGGAAACACACTAGAACCCAAAAGTATGCTCCATGCGAGGGAGAATAACATCAAGTGCTACTAATTATCGAGAACTTGATATGCCAAATTACCCACGTGTATTCACAGCCTCCCTCGAGGTAGGTAGTGCCCTTATTTTATACATGAGGAAGCCAGCTTGGTGGGAACCACTATCCAGGACACAAGCAAGGTGACGGCCCATGTCCCTAGGACTGACTGAACCCCGAGCTCCGGGAGCTCGCAGCCCCTCCGCAGCTGCCCCGAACCACGGTGCAGATAGTCTAGGCAGAGCTGGTGAAGTTTCAAGTTAGGTTTTCCGTAAAAAACTTATTTATGGAAACTAACTTTGTTGTAAAAATTTTCTGCCTCCCTTTCAGAAAAAGGGCATCGAGAAGAATCTAGGCATCGGCAAAGTCTCCCCTTTTGAAGAGAAGATGATCGCTGAGGCCATTCCTGAGCTGAAAGCCTCTATCAAGAAAGGAGAAGACTTTGTAAAGAACATGAAATAAGGGCAATTAGTGAGCAGTCCATTTCCTTAACTTATTATGGCATCATGTCACTGTAAAGGAATTTCCGATATCTTTGTATTTCAATTTGCTTTGATGATGAGTATTGTATTAACTTGACCATCCCTTCCAAATCGTGGGTCTACTGATGCATCAATAAAAGTGGGTTTTGATTTTCTTTTTCAAGGTATCTTTCATAAATACTGTGCTTTCGGCCCCATTGGAGCTGACTGCAGAGTGTCTGGCATCTCATCACAAATCAGAACTAGATGTTATTTAAATATTAGACTGAAGCAAGATGGTTTTGCCAGTAGCTTTAAGAAAGCCTAGCATACCAGTCGCTGCTCCTGCCAGCCCTCCTCTTTGCACCACTGCGTCCCTCAGCGTGTAAACTGAGAAGGGTCAGCTCAGTGGCTGGGGCCAGGCCATTGCTTTCTGTCCCTATTTCTGTGTGGTGGTTTCCAGCTAAGCAAACAGTACCATTTTCTACATTGGGGCTGTGTTGGCTGACCACTGTCCCACTCTGGATTTTGTCCTCTTCTGTTGGAGCCATGTGACTGTGACATCCCATAGTCAGTGTTGTGAGGAAAGTTGGGGTGGGGGCAGGGACGACCAAACCACCAGCTGTGGTGGCAGGACCAAAGACACAGTGCTGTCTGTCCTGAGGGAAAGGCGGCTCTGCGTCTGTCTTCCTCAGTGACCTGGAAGAGACTTTGTTGTATAGGCTGGGCTTAGGACAAATGTGGGGCATTAAAAGGGGACCTGATTCCCTTCAGTGCTGGGTGCCATCGGCCCCCCAGAGCCATGGCCCCTGAAGTGGAAATGGCTCCATGGCTGAGAGAGCTTTGGTAATGGGCAGTGTCCGTCCACTGAAGGGTGAAGGGGCAGGCAGGGGTGCGGCTGTGCCCAGTGGAACTCAAACATGGGTTTTATAATCAAGAGTGATGTCGTTTTGTTAAACAGTAATACATGTTCATTGTTTGAAACCTAGAATGTAGCCAAAAAATAAAGCAGGAAGTAGTCACCAGTAATAAACAGTATTTATTCTCTTGATTTTGCATATTTCAAAAAGTTGAGATAATACTTCATGTGCCATTTTACAGCCTGTTCTGGTTATCTGTTCATGTGTAACACACACACACACCTCTAACCTAGCTGCTTCCAAGCCATTTTATTATGTCCCAGATTCTTCAGGTCGACAGGGCTGGGTGGTTCGCTCCAGTTTCAATGGCCTGGCTGGCTTGGCACCTTCAAGATGATGGTTCGGGCAAGTAGCTGGTGTTGGGGGGTGCTGGGAAGTTGGGTGTCTTCGTGAGGTCTCGGTCCTCATTCACAGGGCCTCTGCTGCAGGGCGGGCAAGTTTCTGAACAGCTCCGGGTTCCCTCAGTGCAAGGGCAGTAGCTGCCAGGCAGCAAGGCTTACCCTCAGCCGGCACAGCCTCAGTCCTGCCACACTGGTGAGAGCCGGTCAAGCCCAGGAGCCTGGGGGGCGGTGCCGACCACGCCAGGCCTGAGGACCAGGAGGCCTGGATCTGTGAGAGCCAGCTTTGGGGACTGGCTGCCTCACGTGATTCATGCTGGGAGTATGGACTCGGTTTCCTATGTCACTGTTTTTTCACATTTCAAAAATTTATCTCAAACTGCATAATGGAATAAAAACAAATTGAAAATGTACCTGTTATGAGGATGGTATTAGTTCAAATACAGAGTCCAGCACAAATACTCCTTATTACAAAAATTTTTTATTACAAAATCATGAGCATGTAATTCTGTAACATAACAACATCACACTTAAGCACACCATACAACATTCTGGATGAAATACTCTAAACTACACTCACATCACCCTGCCAACCACACGGAAGCCGGCGTCACTTCTACCCTGTGCACACATGGGTCCTCGGCAGACGGACTCCAACAATACAGAGTCTTCAAAAGACAACTGTGGGGAAAAAGGGAGGGGGACCTTAAAATATGACAATACACTTACAGAAATGTTACAAACCATAAGGAAATATTTCGAACAGTAATTTCATGTCTTTTGTCTGAACAAAAGGGGAAGTTGGGGAACAAGCTATTATAAATTACCAATGATGTCAACCTGTGTGGCCATTTTTGCTTTTAACAGTAAGCTTAAAAAAAATTTAGTACAATCTAAAACTTCTTTAAAGACCACAGAGGTAGTACTTATCCTAGTTTTTTCCTTTTGCACAATTTTTTTTAAAGATTTATTTATTGTCAGAGAGGGAAGGGAGGGAGATAGAGAAACATCAATGTGCGGTTGCTGGGGGTTATGGCCTGCAACCCAGGCATGTACCCTGACTGGGACTCGAACCTGCGACACTTTTTTGTACAATTTTTAAACAAATGTCCAAATCTTAGTTCCCTGCATCTGCAGCTGCCCGAATTTCAGCTGCAGAACCCAAATGCAGCAAGAAGCCTTTCCTTGAAAACTGTCAGCAAGCCCTCAGCTTATAGACAACGGACGTATTGATTGCCATGTTCATCTCATAGATCGTATACAAAAGTTGCTTGCAAATATTAAAACATTTTTTTCATTGCTGGAAGACTAGCTCTTAATATTATTAGTAAAGACTTTTGCAAACTTTCTGGAAAGCTCTTACCATATCACTAGAACTTATAAAAAGTTTTGCATAGTTTTCTTTCCTCCAGATTCATAACAAGGTCCATTCCCTCGCCCTCTCCACCCCACTGCCCCCCCCCGTTTTCTCTGTACAGAAACAGCCCCCCCCCCCCCCGGGAAAAAAAAGAAGTCCAGGATCTCTCATAAAAATGTCGTTGGCATGGTGGCCTTTTCTGTGAGGGTAGGTGGGATTGCTGTCTCTTCTGCAGATGAGGTTTTTCTCTGCGCTGTTTGTACTCTCCTCCCATTTCCCTTCTTTTTTCTTTGAAAATCTCCCGCTTCAGTTCACTGCCTGGCCCTCACATGTCCAAGAGGAGCAGTGTGCTGTTAATGGCCGTGCTGGGACGTGTGAAGTCCGCTGGACGCAGCTGGCTGGGCACTTGGTGCGCAGGAGATACATGCAGATCCTGTGCCAGAGGTCCCCAGCCTGGCAGAGTGCCCCAGAGTGAGGAGAAGGAGGTAACCACGGGGGGTGGAGGAGCGGGGAGCAGGAGGCTGAAGGTGGCTTCGGGACTTGAACACCAAGACCATGGAGCCAAGCACCATGCCAGTTGTGCCCTGCTGCAAGTAGGGCATGCTGGAGGTGGGTGAGATGTTGGTGTAGGTCTGCAAGCCAGTCATGGAGTTGTACTGCAGGGTGCCCACATGGTACCGGAGCCTGGGCAGCGCTGTGCGTGTGGAGGCCCAGGTTCTGTGGATAGCCCAGCTGGTGCTGCGTGGTGCTGTAGCCACTGCTGCTCCAGCCATTGATGTGTGCACACCTGTCCACGCAGTGGTTCACACTTGTGCCTGGGCCCACTCCCACCACGACCCCACGCGCCAAGCTGTTTTCTCCCAGGGACTGCAGCCCACAGGGCAGCGTGTACTTACCCTTCTTCATGAGCGTCTTGGTTTTCTGCTGGGGCCAGTATTTATAATTTGTGTGCTCCTTTGTGCGGCGCTTGTAGTTGCTCAGCCTCGTCAATGAATTGCTGCTTCGTCTCCGACAAGTTCCACTTGGTGCCCAGGAGCTTGCTGATCTCTAAGTGGGGCATCTTGGGGTTCTCTTGGGCTATCTTGCGCCACTGCCTGCAGGACCACACCATGAAGGCGTTCGTGGGCCGCTTCACGTGGTCCAGGCTGTTCTGGCTGCTGCACCCCCAAAGTTTGCTGCGGGCCCTGCAGCTTCAGCTCTGTCTCTGTCACGTTGAACAGGCGGGTGCTGTGCAGCCAGGACTCCTATGTCACTTTTAATAGCTGGATAACCTTAGGGGGAATGTTATCCCCTAAGCAATTTATAGCACATAGGGGAATGTTATCCCCTATGCAGTTTATAACACTTTTGAATAATTAGGTGGTTTAGATGTTAACTACTACGAAGAGTGTGGCCCTGGACATCACTGCACTACTAATTCCTCCTGGTGGTTCTGTATGTGAAGCGCTGTGCTAGCTCTGTCTTGGGTGTGTTTGCTACTTTATGGGGTCCTTAGAGCAACCCTGACAGGCAGGACCTAGAACAGATGACTCACAGAAGGTTGTCTTGGTTTAGGATTGTCAGTGTCCATCCTATATACCTGTGATTACCACACAAGAATCTCCCAGGGTTTGCATGAAATTCAGGTTCCTGGCCCCACCACTCAGAAGTCCCAGAGGAAGGGCCAAGAAACTAAAATGCCTGAGATTCTTCCAGATTAAGCTGGGGAGGTGGGGCCATCCACCACACTGGACACTGGCTACCCCAGAATGCTTTTCACTGTATAAGCCTCCTGCCTTGTGGGGCTTACAGAGAAGTCAGGGATGCGAGAATCAGAAAGTGCAGATCAAGTCCTGCAGGAGTCCAGAAGAGAACAAGGTTGCTTCTTGACAATTTGGCAGAGGCAAGGATCAGAGAAGATTGCTCCATATAGACAGCAGGAGGGAGGAGGAGAGACAGATGGCATTTGAGCAGGCTCTGAAAGCTGGGTAGGAGTCCAGCAGGCAGGGAGGGCAGGCTGGGCACACCAGGCAGCAGCGGGAGCAGGTTGGGCGTGGAGCAGGCTCAGGATGTGTGTGAGGAATGGCCGTGTTTGACTTGCAGCATAGAGCACAGGATGGGGGCAGCGAGGCCATTCTGGGGGGTCTTGAACGCCAGGCTAAAGAGCTTGGCCCTCACCCTGTGGGTAGTGGGAACAGGGAGGATGTCAAAGGTGCCACGCAGGTGACGTGATTCTAAGATGGGGCTTGTTAACACACACACTGATTCAGAAGCCTGGGCAGGGTCCAGGTGAGGCCTGTGCTGCAGGCCACCCTGGAGTAGGGAAGAGATGGAGTAGTGGTCAGGATGCTCCGCAGCAGAAGGGCCAAGGGCCCACAGTGGGATGGCAGTGAGTGAGAGAGGGGACAGGGACAGGAGGAAAAACAGCATCTCCCAGCCCCATTTTCACCACCCAGAAGCCCATCAGACAGCTAGCAGCGTGGGTTAAACTAGCTGCCCCTGCTTTCACGCTTCAGTGAAACACCTCCCAGGCCCATAACTGGCTGCCGTCCCTGCCTTCTGGTCACCTCCTGACACACGACTCTCCCCTCGGTGAAGAAGAAAAGCCCAGGGACTGAGTGTGTGGTGTTAATGATGATAATGAGCTGGCTGAGGCCTTTGCCAGGGGAGGGCCAGAACTGGTTTTTAGAGAGCAGAAAGGAGGCTGGGTGGAAGCAGTGGGGCACCCACAATGAGGGTAATTAGGTGTCGGCTTATGGTAATTAGTCCTGCAAAGAGGCTGCCGTCCGAGGTAGACACAGCCAAGTTGGGTAATTATTAGGAAAGCGGAATGTCAAGCTCTCTCTATGGCAGAGGGGGTGTAGAGCTTAACTAAGAATGACCTTGACTTAGGAGGGATGTATGCTGCAGTTCTCTCAAATAGCCTGGAGGGGGAGACAGAGACTAGGGCTACAAAACTGCTCCTTGGGAACTGTCTAGGTCAGGTGGTGGCGTGAGGATTAGCATTCCAGAGCCAAATCCGGCTCCCTGAGTTCAGGTCTCTGATCACCAGACTCCAGGGGAAGCCACTTTCAGGCAGGGGTAATACAGGTGGGAGTGAGTCCAGGGAGGGCTGTGGAAATTAGCGCCGCCCTGGCTGTCCTAGCTCAGTGGATTGAGTGCGGACTGTGAACCAAAGAGCCGCAGGTTCGATTCCAGTCAGGGCACATGCCTGGGTTGCAGGCCACAAGCCCCCAGCAACCGCACATTGATGTTTCTCTCTCTCTCTATCTCCTCCCCTTTCCTCTCTAAAAATAAATAAAATCTTTAAAAAAAGAAAAAGAAAGAAAGAAACTACCGCCCAGCTTTGGAAAGACGCAGTATCAATGCCGGGGACTTCCGGGGAACGTGGGCCCAGGAAGAAAACATTCCCCTCCCCATTAGCCCTGCCGGGTGGGCTCAAGGCCATGCCCCGCAAGAGGAGTTGGCAGAGCAGCGGAGAGGGTAACTTCCCACTTCTGTTCATGGGGAACCCTGGGCTCCTCCCTGTATAGACAGCGAGGCAGGCCACACCTTCCAGCACATGTCCGGGAAGGGGGCGGGGAGACTTAAGGAATACAAACCCAGGATGGCCAGGAGGAAAAGGCCCAGCGCCTGAGGCCTGCAGCTGCAGGGCCTCCCAGTGCTCTCAGCTCTGAGTTCCAGAAGAGTGTTTCCTGGACATCTCTAGGTGGAGCTCCTCAATTAACCCACTTCATTTATTTATTTATTATTGATTTGAAAGAGAGGGAGAAACAGCAATTTGTTGTTCCACTTATTTATGCATTTGGTGGGTGGTTGCTTCTTGTATGTGCCCTGACCCAGGATCGAACCTGCAACCTTGGCGTATTGGGACAATGCTTCAACCAACTGAACCACCCGATCAGGACCTCAATTAACCCACTTTAAGAGGCCACCCACATCCTCCCCTGCCTGCCATTCTGGGGCTGCAGGGCTCACTGCCCTGAGGAAGTCACAGTCCCCTGCCACTGCCCAGCTCCTCTCAAAGTCCTGACAGAGAAGCACCACCCTGCTCTCCCATCCTGTGTGTCTGTCTTTCTGTCTGTCTGTCCCGCTGTAAGTGTGGGACGAGCTGTCAGCTCACACAGGGCCTTCTCCCCATTTTAGAGCCATTTCAAATTCTCCAGCTGGCAACCCAGCCCAGTCAAACAGCTCCGGTAGGGAGTCTTGGCAAGTCCCTCTCCCTCTCTCAGCCCCCTCCCTTCCTTCCTGGGAGCCTCAGGCTGGCCTGGTCCCTCTTGGGAGAGGTCACAGCCAGGCTGCCCCGTCCCCCTGACTTGAGCACTCCATCACCCTGTGTTGCCCCTTCCTCCCTAAGCCACCAACCAGCTCAGCTCCACTGCAAACCCCACCTTCGTTGCCTAAAAATAACTTTTTTCCACCCTGCTCTCTCCCTCCTGGGCTCCTGCAGGTGCTAATATTCTCCCAGCCAGGCTGAGCCTTGTGCTAGGCAAACTGCAGGCCAGTAATTAGGTTAACCCCCCTCCTGCCAGGGACAGAGGCCCAGTGGGTGGGTGGAGCTGGGTAAGGGTGATTGGAAATGTTCCTTTCATGGGCTGGGGTGATTCTGCATGGAGTGTGTGTGTGTGTGTGTGTGTGTGTGTCATGCTGGGTGTATGGTAAGTGATGTGTGTATGTATGTGTGGTGTGGTACATTGCATATGTATGTGACGTGTGTGTGTGTGTGTGTGTGTGTGTGTATGCAATGCCTATTCACATTGCAGAGCATCTTGTTCTCACCCAGAAACTTCTCCAGCTGCCATCTCCCAGCATGCCTGCGAGGAGGCCTCTTGCAAACAGGAAAGCAGAGAGGAACTGCCCGGCCAGCCCCACCCCAGTGTGAGCCCAATGCAGCTTTAGCTGCCTTTACAGACAGCTACTCTGTCCCAGGCACCTACTGGGCATGGGGACATGGGGATGAATAGCAAACTGAGGCTCAAGTCAAGTGACCTTGCCAGCAGTGATTGGTGGGTGGGACCTGAGTCCTCACTGAAACCTGAGCAGACACCAGCCCAACATGCTTTCCACCGGGGAGGATCAGGGTCACCAGCCTGGCTGTTGCCAGAAGGGACTGTGGAGGGGCCACTGGAGGGGGCAGAAGGGGGCGCTGACCACAGACTGGAGAGTCCCGGCACGAAAGCAGGGGCAATGGTTGGTGCTGGGTGCCAGGCCTCTCCTAGGGGCCCTGCCGTGACTGAGGCACATTTATGGCGATGTGTGTTTAAATGTTAGAAACAACACATGGAGCCGCATTGCTCGTACAGGCTGAGTACGAACAGGACCTGGTTTAAAGGTAAAGCTAAATAGCTGTACGGAAGGTATGTGGAGGGGCAAAACATGAAGATAGAACAAAACTGTGGCACCATGCTACATTATAATTTGATGCCATGCTTCCCAGGTCAACAGAACCTTCCAGAAGGAAGATCCCAGCAGGGCTGGAGCAGTCCCGAAGGGCAGCCGAGACGATGAGGCTGCTGAGGACCGACAGGAGTTCACCTCACTCTAGACCTCCCACCCCTCCAACCCTCCCCGGTTGTGGATCCTTGAGCAAATTACTGAACTTCTCTGGGCCTCAGCTTCCTCACCAGTAAAATGGAGGTGATAATGCCCATTGCCTGGCTGGCTGAGAGGATTGAGTATACAAGGTCCACAACACACAGTAGGCACTCAGTAAGTGGTGCCTAACTCCAGGATTTTCCTCACAGGGAGGGTCCTGGTCTGGGGGCGGGGCTGCTGGGAGGAGGGCTCTGGCTGGGCCGAGCAAGATAAAGAAGCAGTTGCTGGAGGAGCAGCCCCAGGCTGTGCAGATGCACAAGGCCTCACGGCTTCCCCCAACCCCCAAATCCCAACTCTTGCCCAAATACACGCAGGGCTGGGCCAACACAAGCTTTGTCTGGGCTGAGCAAGCTCGTTTCTGGCTCAGAAAACAAATTCAGCCTGCCAGGGTCCCTGAAGGAGTAATGAAAGCAAGACCAGGGAGGAGGAAGAGATCCCTCTGTTATCAGTGCATGGGGAGGTTTTTTAATTATGCAGTTAAATGCACTGATACCGTGTGTACACCTGCACACATACAGACCTTTTCCAGCTAGCCCTGCTCTCCTCCTGCCCCACACTGACAGCCTGTCCCAAGTCATCCTCCTCCCACCAGAACAGGGCCGCTGAGTGGGCGGGCTGGGGATGGTCCAGCCCAGGGCCCTGGGGCTCCCACCTGGCTCTGCTTCCTAGCCCTGCCCCCAGCTCACTCAGCCTGCTGTCTCAGCTTGGGCTGGGCCTGGAGCTCTGGCAGACCCCTGCCAGGACATGAGTTGTCTGTCCTTTCACGTAAGACAGATTTCTACAGCTCAGAGAGGGCTCCTCTTGGACCACTGAACAGTCAGACGTCGTGGAAGAGATGGGCCCACATTAGAACCCCACGAAGGGACCCTCAGTGAATGCACTCCTGCCTCCGGGTGCCTGGGGGCTCCGTTCATTGTGGATGTGCTTCTCCCATAGGTACGCCATCTCTGGCCATCTCTGTCCCAGCACCTCTTGCTGGTGCATGTATGTGTGCATGCACACACGTGTGTGGGGCCCATGTTGCTGCAGAGATGTGTGTGCTGTGTGTGTCAGAAATTGTGTGATGTGATGTGTGTGTGTCTGAGGGTGTACAGGAGTAGGGGAGGCATAGATAGGTTCGTGAGTGTGTGTACATAAATGAGTAGACACGGCATGGGTCCTAGAATTAAGCCCGAGACATTGCTGGAGGCAAAAGTGACAAAACTGCCCTGGCTGGTGTAGCTCAATGGATTGAGCGTGGGCTTCTAACCAAAGGGTCTCCAGTTTGATTCCCAGTCAGGGCACATGCCTGGGTTGCGGGCCGGGTCCCCAGTAGGAGCCATGTGAGAGGCAACCACACACTGATGTTTCCCTCCCTCCTTTCTCCTCTCTCTAAAAATAAATAAATAAAACCTTTAAAAAAAGAAATCCTGATTTTAAAAAAATGACAAAACTGAAGCTGCCCTACTTTGGGCACATCGTGAGAAGGCAGGGGTCTTGGAAACAACAATAGTGCTGGGAAAAAATGGAAGGCGGCAGGAAAAGAGGAAGAATGAATATGGACTGACTCCATGGAAGAAGCCACGGGCATGCGTCTACAGGAGCTGAGCGGGGCTGCTGAGGACAGGACGTTGTGACTGTCACTCATTCACAGGGTCTTCAGGAATCAAAGCCAACTCAATGGCTTGTGCCAACAACCATGAGGCTTGCATGTGGCACATATATGTGGTGAGCGTGCAGGGTGTGCACATGAGGCACGGGTGTGGGACAGGTGATTAGGATGTATCTATGCGGCATGTATATGGGGCATATATTTGGGGCGTGAAGGAGTGTGGGGGCATGCACGTGGCGTGTATATGAGATGTGTGTAAGCTGTGTGTGAGTCTGGTGCACGTATGTGCTGTGTGGATGTGTGCGATGGGTTCAGGTAACTGGAATCTATTCCGCTGGCAGACAGATGCTGGAGATAAAACTGGGTCACATCCTCCAAGACAGCCTCAGCTGCTGTCACTGTAGCTACCCCTCCCCATTTCCACCCCCACACCCCACCAGTGCCCTGTCCTGGGCAGAATGTAGGGACTTAGGCACATGCTCCAGGCCTCCAAGGACAGCTCAACGCACACTCCTTGGGGGTAAGCGTCCTCAGGCCAGGACACCTACCCACAGGGACAGCCTGGATGCTTTCTGGACCCAGATAGAGTAGGTGCCCAGTGTGAGATGGAGGGAAGACAGGTGGTGGAGATGACCTATGGTGACCTGCAAGGAAGAGCAGACGCACATCGCAGGCTACAGCGATGGCTGTAGGGCTGGGCTGGCCGCCTGCAGGCCTCCTTTGTTGCTCTGCTGACATGCTCCCCTTGTTTCCATCCTGTTTTCTTTCACCCATTTTCTCTCCTCACTCTAACCTTCCCGCCCCTGGGCATTGAAACTTCTTTTCTTAAAATACAATATACATACAGAAAGTGTAGAGATCATTCATATACAGTTCAATGAATTTTCACAAATTGAACACACCCATGCACCCAGCATCCGGATCAAGAAACAGAGCGTTACCAGCCTTCCTGTGCCCTTCCCAGTCACCGCCCTGAAGGGCCGCCACCATCCCGACTTCTAACACTGTGGATTGATTCTGTCTAAGTAGTCATTGCTAATGCCAACACCCGAGCTCCTCTCCCACCCAGAGCAACATTAACTCGTCCCTGAACATGAGAGGTGAAGAGAAAGCAAGTGCGGCCATGTTGTCTGTCTCTGCCCCCCACCCCAGGGCTGTAGGCAAAGAACGAAGGACCTGGCTGGCCCTGTGTCACAGACACCTGCCGAAGGTCTCTACAGCCCCTGCTTGAGTGTTTCAGGGCTGAGTTCCATAGCTACCCATGAATAATTAGTTTGTACAAGTGTGTTAGTTATGGCAATGTCAGCTACTATAACAAATAGCCCAGGCCCAGGGAGTGGAAATAACACTGTGCGAAGCTCTGAGGCCACTGGTTCAGGGGGCAAGCTTGGCTTTGGGTCAACAAATAGACTCTAAAATTTCAGTAGCTTATAACCACTTGTTACTTCTTATTCTCTAACAGTCTTATACTGATGTTCCTGGTCAGCAGACAGCTCTCCTCCATGTGGTGATACTGGTACACAAGTTTCTTTCATCTTGTGGCTTCTCATCCTCTCCCCAGGGCCTTAGAGTTTTGAGGGTCCTGCTAAAAGATGGGAGAATCCCTGGCTGGCATAGTTCAGTGGATTGAACGCGGGCTGTGAACCAAAGCATTGCGGGTTTGATTCCCAGTCAGGGCACATGCCTGGGTTGCAGGCCACAGCTCCCAGCAACTGCACATTGATGTTTCTCTCTCTCTCTCTCTTTCTCCCTCCCTTCCCTCTCTAAAAATAAATAAATAAAATCTTAAACAAATAAATAAATAAAAATTTTTTTAAAAAGATGTGAGAAGAGAGGAGAGGGCACACCTGCTTTTTATGTGCCTTTTCCAGGAAATTGTCACTTCTGTCTACATTCCATTGGTGCGAATTAGTCACATGGTCTATCTACACACAAGGAGTGTTGGGAGATATAGTCCCTGAGTGGACATTCACGCCACACTGACAACTCTCTACGTCAGAAGGGGAGAGTGAACATTTGGTGGGCTTCTCTGTCACAGTGGGCCTCGCAGGGAGGGAGAGCCCAGAGAGGATGCAGTCTCTTTGCTCCCTTCTCTACCTGGCCTGGAGGGCAGGGTTCACTGACTCAGTGCCTCATTCACTTATCCACTTGAGTAATTTCTCACTCATTCATTCATTTGCCAGTTCATTTACTCATTTTCCCCTTTACACACACTATATCCACTCATCTGTGCACACACCCCCTTACACACATCTACACCTCCTATGTGCCTGTAAGACCCTGGCCAACCTCAGGGGCAGGACAGCTGCATTGGCCAGAGTCACACACCCACCACGTGAACAACTCACAGGGGTTCAGGCCTGGGGTCCCAAGAAGCCCTGGGGCAGAGGAAGACATGCTGAGGAGCCAAGGAATTGTCAACTAGGTTCTAGGAGGTCTGTCCCTCCCATGGGCCCACATGCAAGGGCCTGAGTGTGTTGGAGGCTCGGGGAGGAGGAGGAGGAATGCGCGCCCTGGTCAGGGCGGGGGCCAGGGCCCCAGGCCCAGGGAGTGGGAATAACACCGTGTGAAGCTCTGAGGCCAGTGGTTCAGGGGGCAAGCTTGGCTTTGGGTCATATAGACTGTGGCTCAGGTCATTGCCCAGGTCACCTATGGACTGGACGGCTGTGGGCAGCTGTGAACCTCTCTGACCCTCAGTGTCCTCATCTGTGCAGTGAGACAATGATCCTCAGCTCAGGGGCTCACTGTGAGAATTAGAGGTAAGGAGGACAAGCATCATCACTGGGATACCACAGTGTTCAAAGTGGGTCACTCTCACTCCTGGGCCCAGGCTAAGGGGACCTGGGTCTGTGGGGGATTTAATTACAAGCCCCCCAAGGGGGTAAAGATGAGGCTGCTGATTACAGCTCCCAACTTCAGCCAGGGCTTGCCTTGGGCTGGGGTGGGGGCTGAACCATTGGGACAGTTGTGAGACCTTGGTGGGGGAGGGGATTCCCATGTAGAGCTCTCAGGAAGAAGCAGGCAGAGCCCACAGGCTCAGAATACATTCCCCCTTCCCCCGTTTACCCTAATCCCAGCAAAAGCTTCCTTCCTTCACTCTACCATCCCAGGGACCTGCAAAAGGACCCTAATGAAGGCAATGCTTAATCCAGAGCAATGGCTCTTTATGGTGTATTTACAAGTTGAGAGGAAAGTAGGAGGCTGGAAGGAGGAGGGGAGCCCAGGGGAGGTGAGTAGGGGAGGCTACCGCCTCTGCTCATTTTTTATTAAAGATCTGCTTCAAGGTCAGCCTTGCCTGTCTGCCACAAGGGACTCCTCAATTTCCCAGGCTGGGCAAGGAGAGAGAGAGAGAGATGCTGTAAGTAGGTGGAGGAAATGGAGAGGAAGAAGCCTGAGGTGGGCCAGACGGAGAGGTACAGAGGGAAAGAGGCAGTATGATCCGTGAACGCAGTGTGGATCCAGCAGAGTGCAGGACACTGAGAGGCGCCAGGGCGACAGGGAAGGGAGTGAGGAGTGAGAACGGACAGCAGCAGGGGAACACTGATGGGTTGGGTCCGGGGCAAGGAATGGATAGTTAAGGTATCAGATGTGGGAAGGACACAGATGCCCAGGTTTTGTTATTTTTCAGGTAAAAAGCACCAGAACATTTACCGGCCTTTCACCTGCATCACCAGTTTACTGCAAGGCTATAGCAACGAGAAGATCTATAGTAATTAGAAAAGGAATACGTCTCTCAGAAACAGGTATTATTAGCCCCATTTTACAGAAGAAAAAACTGAGGCTCAACGAGGCTTTTCCTAATCCCCACGACTAGTCAGTAACAACTCTGGGCTCAGGCAAGGGAACGGCCCGGGGCGTGAGGACTGTGAGCTCCAGGGTAGATCAGGGCCACAGCAGCAGCTCTGCAAGTTCGGGAGTGACTGTGGGTCCGCCTCAAAGAGCATGCCTCCATAGATACGGCCCACTAAAGATGGCCACCAGCTCCTGGTCCCTCCCATCCATAGGCGGAATCTTATCCCCACCTTTGAATATGAATGAGTAAGGGAGCACTATTTTAAATAGGCTGCTTTAACCTATAGACGATGGGGAAAGTGATGTGCCCTCTGAGCCCAGGCACTAAGTGATTGGCAGCTTCCACCTCCCCTCTTTTGGAACACTTGCTCCCAGGTCCTTGAGCTGTGGTAAGAAGTCTAAGGACTCTGCTGGAGGCAGTTTGTGAAGAGGCCTGGGACTACCCGGAGAAGGAGAGAAGGTGAGCTGAGCCCCGTCCTCCAGCCATCCCCACCAGAGCCCCAGACAAGTGAACGAAGGTGCCTTGTACGTACCTTCCGATCCACACCCCACCCATAAGCTGAAAACTACCAAGTGATTCCATTTACTGTCTCATGGAGCAGAAGAATCACTCAGCCAAGTCCTGCCCAAATTTCTGACCCACAAACTTGTGAGATATAATAAAACGGTGGTTGTTTTGCGTCATTAAGTTCTGGAATATTTGTTAGGCCACAGCAGACAGCCATTAGAGCAGGTCTGGAGAGCGTTCAGACACCGAGTTTAACGAGGACCTAATACGGTGGGTCTGACGCAGAGCGCTGAGGAAACGCGTTGAGAAGCACTGGAGGAGAAGGAATGACTTCAAGGCCAAGTGCCCCCAAGGTGCATGCCTACATCACATTGCCTACACCACATCGCCTACAGTCACTTTGCACAAAGATATAAATGGAAAGAGACAGGCAGAGCCAGAGGAAAAGGGAGCAGAGTAGATTGCGGGGTGGAGAGGGAAAGAAAGGTGGAGGGGCAGGACAGAGAACAGCTTGGAGACAGACAGAAAAACAGACAACTTAATTCAACCAGCAGGGATTCTTGCCTCCTCTGTGCTGGTGCAGGATATATGGAGAGCCATGGCCCAGCCTTGCCTTTGTGGATTTCATGTTCCAGACAGAAGACGGCAGGGAGAGAGGGTGGCAGAGATGAGGCAGAATAAGAGAGAAAGGGCAGGACTAATTCTGAGGTCACAGTCTCTGGGCCTGTGAGCGCAGGTGAGTGAAAGCACCAGCCTGGCCTAGCCGGCCCCTCATCACAGGGCCTTTCTGGCTCTTGCCTCTGAGCATGAGGCCCCTGGAAGGGCTGATCAGGCACCAGGGGTGGGAGGTTGGGTACCCGGAAAGGGAATTTGCTTTGGAGCCAAAAGACATGGAAACTGAAAAAGGTGCTACAGCAAACATAATAAAGGCCTGGTCGGGATGCAGGGGCTGGTGGAGGAGGAGAGAGGGGAGGGGGCAACGCCAAATTTAGCGGCAGACTGAAGGTGAGCGAGCCCAGCTGTGGGAGGAGTGGGACAGCATCACTCTGCTCCAGGAGCAGGGCTCTGAATCAGACACGGAGTCCCAGGTCTACTCCAAAACGGTTTATTTGGGGAACCAGTGTTCTCAGAATACAACGGCAGAACGCAAGACAGCCACACTTTGGCTGGTGAAGCTAGGCAGAAGATGGACTGAGAAACACCAAACATTAAGGGAAGCATTTTAGACATTCAATCAACAAATATTTACTGAGCACCTGTGCCTCCTATGTGCTGAAACTGGGAATACAGCCGGGAGCAAAGACCTTGCCCTCGTGGAGTTCAAGGTCTAGAGTGTGAAGAGAGAAAAAAACATAAGTGGTTGGATAATGTGACAGATGGTGCTAAGATAAAAATAAAAGAGGGGACTCTACAGAAACTATGCAAATGGCAATACGCACACACAAAGATGCTCAACGTCACCCATCATCAGGGAAAGGCAGATCACAGCCGAATGAGACACCAGTTCAAAATTATTTGGATGACTACATTTTCCAAAACAAAAGAAAGTTACAAGTGTTGACAAGGTTGTGGAGAAACTGGAACCCTTGTGCGTCCTTGGTGGGAATTACCCTGATGCAGCTGCTGTGGCAAATGGCGCGGCAGTTCCACAAAAATCACACAGAGAATTGCTGTGCAATCCAGTAATTCCACTTCTGGGTGCGTGCCTTGAAGAACTGAGAGCAGAGGCTCAGGCAGATGCTTTCACCCTCACGGTCATGGCAGCATTATTCACAATGAATAAACAAAATGTGGTCTGCCCATATAATGGACTATTATTTAGCCTTAAAAAGGAAAAAAAGTTCTGACACGTTCTACAACATGAATGAATCTTGAGGACTTTGTGCTAAGATACAAAAAGGCAAGTTCTGTATAAATCCATCTATATAAGGCATCTATGCCTACCCAGAGTAGTCCAGTTCGTGGAGACAGAGAGTAGGATGGCGGGTGCAGGGGGCCAGGGTGGGGAGACATGAGGACTTAGTGTTTCATGTGCACAGAGCTTCAGTTTGGGTGGGGGTGATGGCTACACGGCAATGTGCTGTAATTAATGCCACTAAACTGTATGTTTTATTTTGTTTAAGATTTTATTTATTTTATGTTTTTAGAAAGAGAGAAATGAAAGGAGGAAGGGAGGGAGTGAACATTGATGCAAGAGAGAAACATCAATTGGTAGCCTCTCGTGCATGCTCCCACTGGGGACTGAACCTGCAACCTAGGCATGAGCGGGAGTCAAACCAGCAACCTTTCAATTTGCAGGACGATGCCCAACCAACTGAACCACATCAGAAGGGCAATTTGTACATTTTAAATAGTTAGGCTCAGTTGGTTGGGCGTCATACTGCAAAGCAAAAGGTTGCCAGTTCCATTCCCAGTTAGGGCACATGCCTGGATTGTGGGTTTAGTCCCTGGTTGGGGTGTGTGCAGGAAAAAAACAATCAATGTTTCTCTCTCACATCAATGTTTCTCTCCCTCTCTTTCACCCTCCCTTCCTCTGTCTCCAAGAATTATTAATTAATTTATTAAAATCTGTAAATAGTTAAAATGTTAACTGTTATGTATCCTTTACCACAATAATTCCTTTTTTAAAGATTTTATTTACTTATTTTCAGAGAAAGGGGAAGGGAAGGAGAAAGAGTGAGGAAGAAACATCAATTGGTTGCCTCTTGTGTGTCCCCAAACTGGGTACCTGGCCTTCAACCCAGCCATGTGCCCTAACTGGGAATTGAACCGGTGACCTTTCAGTTCACAGCCTGGCACTCAACCCACTGAGCCACACCAGCCAGGGCCACAATAATTCTTTTAAGGGAGTGAAAAATAGTGTTGGGCAAAGAGATGCTGTTTAATATGGGGAGGTCTTGGAAAGGCTCGTTGATCAAGTGCCACTGGAGCAGAGATGTGTATTCCAGGAAAGAGTAAATGGGGAGCAGCAGGTACCAGCAGGACCAGGAACAAGCAAGTCCTGGCCCAGGCAGACATCATGGGAGGTGAAGAGGAGGGACAGTTCTAGGCGGTGGAAGCCCTGCAGGAAGAAGGGGGAACTAGAGGACTCAAGGACTCACAAGGCTCTGACTTGAGATGGGACTTAGGAAGGGAGGTTGCATGGGCCAGGGACCCAGAATAAAGTAGATAGACCCTCCAAAGGTTTAATCGAAGAGCTTGAAGAAGGGACTGTGCACAGAGGTGTGGGTAAGGATATGAGAATGGCGCAATAAAGAATAGAGGAGCACCTGGAGATGTATATTGGTGGGAACCATTACTACCTCTAGGCCTGAAGTCACCACAGGGAAGAAGCAATGCCAGAACTTGGCCAGAAGACATGGAGCTGTGGACAAGGGGCTATTGGAGCAGAGCTGGAGAGGATCTCAGCCAGGGAATAAATACCTGACTTCTCTCTCCTTCCAGCCTTCATTATCCTGGTGATGCTTCACCCTTGGATGAATCCAACCAGAAGTCAAGAACAAGGGAACCTGGGTAACCTGGCTACAGAGGTCAGCTTCCCCAGGCCCTGAGCAGATCAGAGATCGGTGGGAAAGAGACCCATAGGGGCAAACAGAGAAAAGCCAACATAGATGGTGATGCCCTTTGTTGAAATGAGTAACACAAGGGAAGGAGCCCTCTTTAGAGAATTAGCAGGCTGGTAGGGAAACCAAGACAGAGGCCTGTCTATTCCTCTGTTCCAGGGCAAAGCAGTGCAAGAGGTGAGCGTGCTCCTGGGGCTCCCATCCCAGGTGTGGTGGAAGAGATAGCCCAAGGAGGCTGGAAAAGCTTGCCGCCAGCCAGCTTGCAGGGGCCTCTCCCTATCTCCGCTGATGCAGCTCTCACTGCAAATCTATGGAGCAGTGGCTGTAAGAGGCAGATGAGAGGACCCTGACCTGTGTGGTTCAGGTGGTTGAGTGTCATCCTGCAAACTAAAAGACTGCAGGTCCCATTCCCAGTCAGGTCATGTGCCTAGGTTGTGGGTTCAGTCACCGTTGGGGTGTGTACAAAAGGCAACCCATCAATGTTTCTCTCATGCATCAACGTTTCTCTCCCTCTCTTTCTTCCTCTCTTCCCTTCTCTAAAATAAAAATTTAAAATAAAAAAAAACACCACAGGCAGATGAGGGGGAGGGCAGGAGGAGGTATGCCCAACTGGGGCAAAGTATTCCTGGGCACTAGTCCCAAATAGAGGTGAGGCCAGGGCTGGTCAGAAACCAAATCAGTGTGGTGAGGTTTAAAGCCAACTTGACTTCATTTAAGGAAGGGCTTCACTCTGAGAGGTTAGCCTCCCGCACCTCCTCTGGCCTCCCCCACACTCCTTCCACATGCCCAGCCATGGCTCCCCAGCCAAGAAAAGGCATGCAGCACCGCCCCCCCCCCCCACCGCCAGGCAAAAAGGGCAACCCATCCCAGACAGGGAGAACAAGCACGCTGGTGCTAGGCCAGCCCAAAGCCCCAGCAGATGAAATATTCATGCAGCCAGAAGGCAGGAGACCTGCAGAGGACTCACCCCTGGGGCTATGGGGCTGTGATAACGGCAGTAGCAGCTGTAGCCACCCCCCACGCCCCCATCTCAAGCTTTGTTCTGCAGACTAGGCTGAGCCTGCAGTATCAGGGATCCAACCACTCACACACAAGCACACACACACAACACACTCTGAAGACACATGTGAGGGTGAAGAAATTTGGGGGGAAGAATAAGGGAGGAGGGTGCACACAGACTCCAAACACGGACACAGAAACAGAGGCACAATCATACGTATGTACAGATGGGGACATATGCACGTAAACCCACAAACAGCAATTGTACACTGGACCCAGGGATGACTCTCACGGTCATGCATATGTCTTCTTAAAATCTGCCTCACTTGCCTCACCCTAGTCCCAGCCCTTCCCAAGCCTGCTCAGGTACTTCCAGCCCAGCTTGCTGAGGCAGGAAATTTCCACCGGGACACCATTGGTGGGCTCCAAGCAAAGGCCTCCACATTCCCGGCTTCCCTTAAGGAAAGGTTTCTGGGCTTCCAACGCCCCTTGGAGAGCTCCCCCACGCCCCCAATATCCTCCACTAGCGGGATTACTGTTTACACAAGGAAAGGGAATGGGGAGCCGCAGGACAGACAGATCATCCAAAGTTAGGAAAAGTAACCAAAGGGTGTCTTGAATTCAGAACTCCAGACACCCAGCCGAGCGAGCACCACCGAAGGTTCAACGATTCCATTCTCAAAATTCCTCTCATCCGTTGAGACCTCCCCCGCCAGCACCTAACCCAGCCTTGGTCCGGCCACCAGGGTGCACGATGAAAGGGGTGTTCTGAAGCCGTCCCCCAGCTGCATCGTGCGGCCGTCTTAGACGTCGCTGCGCAGTGTCGTGGCCAGAACTCAGCATCCTGAATTCTACTCCCAATTCCAAATTAATAACCTCCCTTGCTCCAGACGTCTCCTGGGTCTGGGGTGCCCCCACCCACAAGAAGTGGAACAGATGTCCCAGAGTGGAGAGTCCCCTAACGCCGCATCTCGCGCCTTCGCTGCTGGGCGAGGAGAGGTGGCTGGGGCGGGGTGGGGGGGTGGGGGGGGGGTGGGGGGGGGGTGGGGGGTGGTGAGAGCCTCCACACCTAGAGAGGGCGCTGTGGGAGTCCGGCCTCTCTGGCCGGCAGGCGGGCAGGGAGGCCACCTCCATGGTGGTGCGCTGTCCAGCATTTCAGCAATCGGTGGCGGCGGCGCCCGCGAGGAGACGGCGGGCGCGGGGCCGTGGGGGCCCGCGGAACTGCCCTGCCGAACCCAGCCGAGGAGCCGGCCCGGAGGAGGTCCGGACAAGCGGGGCCGAAGGTCCTGACTCGAGCGCCCGGCGGAGCGCAGCGGTCAGCAAGGAGGTGAGAGCCCCTGGTGGGGTGGGGGCATTTCCCAGAGGGGCTGGGGCTGAGTCAAACCTCGGGCCTTCCCAGCTGGGCTGGGGTGCTCCGAGTCTACAGACCACCCCACCAGAGGGTAGGTTGGGGGACTGCTAGAGTGTTTGGTCGGAGATGCGAGGCACCTGGGGAACAGAGATGAGGGACGTTGCTCATTTCACAGACAGGAATGGAGAAAGTGAGAGCCATGCGGGGTCATGGACAGGACTCTTGTGGGCATAAATGACTATAGCCTGCCCCATGAGAATGCTGGAGAGCCGCCCAGCTGCAGTCCAATTACCGTCCCCCAACTGAGGAGAAGGACTTGCTCCCTAGGGAAGGGAGAGACCGCTGCAGGGACCCTGTGGAGATGCTGGTCACTGGGAGGGGTGGAGGAAGCAGGGCCCCACCTGAATGCTGGGCTTCTGTCCAGCAGGGAGTGGCAGCACAAGGGACAACCTGGCCCCTTTCTCACCTGCCTGTATGCCTCTGGGGAGGCAGGAGCTGGCAATGAGAACTGGGTCTCTCACACAGAATGCCATTTACTCTCCCACTGGGAAGAGGATGGAGGACACTGAAGTGAAAATAGCCACTAAGAGTTTAGGGAGGTTTCTGTAGGCTTTCTGGATGCCCAGGGAGAGTTTCTGGGGCTCAGAGTGGGCCCAAACCTAAAGAAAATTCCTGGTATAAAGGAGAGATGAGAGAAGAGACGCAGCCTCTGCCTTGCATCCTCCTCCCCCTCCCTCCCAGGGCTTTCGCTTGGACAGTGTTGAGCCTCCTGCAGTTCCTGCTTCTGGCAGCAGGTTCATTGTGGGGATGGATTTGGGGGAGAGCAAGAGAAGGGCAGCCAGTTCTGGCCTGGTGCTCCAATACCTGTGCTCTGTCCTAGCCATAAGTCCTCACTCCCCTAAGACCTCACTCACTCACCTACTTCTGGCATTAGGGAGCCTGTGCTGTTCTTTTGTCCTGAGTCAAGAGAAAAGGCAGACACTTTGATGAAGAGCAAGACAGGGGCTGGAGTTTCTCTGTCAAGGGGCATCTTAAGGTCATGTTCCCAGCATGTGCCAGATTCTTCTCAGCCAAAAATAGGACCAAGATGGCTGGGAAGTTGCTCCCACACAACACCAGCTTCTTGGTTCCCTAATTTTATACCCCATCCCACTCTCCTGTGAGGGGTGAGGTAAGAATTCTTGAAGAGTGAATAAAGACTTGATTGGATTTTAAGAGGTGAGGGGGGTGTGGGTTTGGAGTCATGGATTCTGATGTCTGAAAGACATGGGTTCAGACCTAAGCTATGCGACTTCAGAAAGCCACATAACTTTTCTGAGCCTGTTTCCCAATTTGTAAAACAAGTACTGTATAGCATTAATAGCATCTACTTTATTGTTCAAAGAAATAATCCACATAGTGGATGAGAAACTATTTTTAAGCTGTAAAACACTGGGCAAGTGTTAGTAAATTAAATGCAAGTAAGAATTTCTTAAGGAGGAGGTGGAAAATTTTTCAGCATTGTCTAAAACACATCTTTCTCTTTCCCCAGAGGAGGTGGACATTGGGTGAGGGCCTGATACCAAGCTCCATGCTAGGCACAATGCTACAGCTGACTCAGTTAATCCCCACAAAAACTTCACAGGAAAGCCATCATTGTCCCTATTTCACAGCCAAAACACAAGAATTGAGTGACTTTCCCAAGGTCATGAAGCCACACAAGCTGTCTTCCCTAGGGCAGACCTGTCCCAGGCCCTTGATATCAAGGCCCAGTTAAATGTCAGTTTCTTGATTCATGCTGCCAGTGTTCCAGGTGGAAAGCCTGAGGCATATGGGTGAAGGTGTGCAATGCAGGGAGGAGCTGACTCCCTCAAGGTCGCTGGGATATTTGGAGGTGGAATGTGCTTTGAACTGGCCAGCTGAGTGCCCCCACTTCAACCCACCCCCCGCCACTGTCATGCCTGCCAAAGGGGACACGGGGATCTGACAGGCCCATCTGCTCACTGCTGCACCCACTTCTCACATCCTAGGCCTGCCAGCCTTTTGCTGACCTCGGCAAGCCGGTGACTGCCAGTTCCTTTCTGAAGCAGTTAGTCCTCACCCTCTGAAGTGGGGCCTTGGTCATGAGCAACTGCCCCATTGCTGGCATGTGCCTCCCCTACTGACTTTTCTCTCTTCCTCTGACCACTTCATACTGCCCCCAGGGGCAGAATCATAGTTCCTCCTGTGCCAGCAGCCAGCCCAGGACTCTGCAGAGGAGATGGGGGAGCCCACCTTCCTCTTTAACTCCTAGACACACTCTGAGCCCCTGCCACAGACCTGTCACCTCACTTACATTACTTCATTTCATCCTCACATAACCTGGTCCTTTTCACGGAGGAGCAAAACAAGGTCTGGTAGCGACATGACTTCCCCAAGGTCATGGAGCAAAGTCGTGGAGCAACCCTAGTCCACTGCCTCAGGGGCCCAGTGTGGCCTCCACAACACCACTCTGTCCTCAGTTCTTCAGGTTCTCCTGGGGGAGGGTCAGCCAGGGCACAGTAGGTCAGCGGGAGTTGGAGGGTGGCACATGTTGGAGGTAACAGAAGGGCTCTAGGACAGGAGTCCAAAGACTTTCTTTCTGGAGCCATGTCTGACCCTGTCTTCTTGTATGACCTTGAGCAGGGCCCTTCCTTCTCTGGGCCTCAGTGTCCTCAACCACAACATGGTAGGGCTTGACTAGATGATCCCAAAGGCCCTACCAGCACCAAGATTTTAAAATCTGTCTGCTCTATAAATCTGTATGTCAGGAAGCCTGTGGGTCCATCTGCAGAAATAGAAGTCATCTCCAGGGTTTCAGGTTTGATTTATTCATTGGAGCTGAGATTTAAAATGCACCCATCCCTCCCACCTACAAACTTGAGGATTAACTCAAGGGGGAAAATATGACTTGGAGAGGCCTGGTAGGTCACTTGGAGATCCCAGGCTGAAGCCCTTCTGGCCCAGGACACTGAACATGCCCTGCACACACCTGCCAGAGCTGTTTGCCAAAGTCCAGGAGGCCCCAAGACACACATGTACAGGCCCCTTGTCCAGGGAAGCAGCAGGGTGTGGTGGCTGAGGCTTATTCCTGGAGCCTTGGGGGCAGGGAGGGATTTTGCAGCTGATGCTCTAAAGAGAGGATGCAGGGGCCTGCAGAGGAGGTGGGTCGGTATGGCAACTAGTCCAGGCCCAGTGGGGAGGGGCAGCCAGACAAGAAATGGAGAAGTTCCTTCTTAATTCCAACACCTGGGCTCAGTGAAGGGATGGGGAGCTCAGAGAAGAGGAAGGGTTTAATGAGGAAAGAAAAGATCAGAGAGAGGGCACTCAGTAAGAGTGGGCTCAGAGAGGGAGGGGGCTGAGAGGTGCTCGATGAGGGAACAGAGACAGCAGTGAGAGGGCGGAGACCCAGAGGGGCCTCTGGCACAAGGGGCTCTTTTAGAGACCCCAGCCAGACCCAGACTAGACGTTCATGGTGGCTTAGTGCCTGCTAACACCGTTGGGTTTCTGCCCCTTCACCTTCCTCTGGGTCATGAGCACAGGAGGGCAACAGCTCCATCCCCAGGGGCCAAGCCCATCCAGAATGGGTCTCTCAGGGGTCCCAGGCAGATGTGCCAGTTCAAGGTTGCCCAGGCTGACTTTTGACCTGGGAGGAAGGCCTCAGCAGCCATGTGGTCCTTGGCTCCAGAGCAGCCCTCAAAACCCAGGGTCTCCCATCCCGTCACCAAAAGCCAGCCAGCCTATTCATTTGCAGCACTGCTTCCTGGGCAGTCAGCCTGGCTCGGCCTCCTGCCGCCCCCGCCCTGGCCTGCTGCCCACTGCAGAGGCCGCTGTGCCAGCTGGAGCTGGCGGCCAGTGCCACTGCTCCCTTAGCATCCTGCCGGGGCCTGGGAGGACCATGAGGCAGCCTGGGCCCAGCGAACTGGACATCGGGGTACAGGCCACTTTCTGCACGGGGAAGCTCTTGGCCTTCCACTTTCTAGCTTTGAGTGTAGCCTGTGGCTTTGAACAACTCCCCAGGACTCCCCAGAATGGAGACATGTAAAAGTAACCTTCTTTGAAGTCTTTTGATTTGAAAAACGACACATCTTTATTGCACAAGACTTGGAAATAGAGAAACCGAAGGAAATAGGGATCGACAGTAGTCTTACCACCCAAAGACAGCCACTGTGAGCAAAGCAAAGGGGAGAATTTCCTTCCAGGATTTTTTCCACGTGTTCACAGATCCATAGACTTAAATAACTGGGAACATGCTGTTGGGGGAAACCGGTATCTTCTTTTTTTATTCCATCATGAGAACTTTCTGGTGCTTTTAAAGATTCTTCAAAAAGCTTTCTTTTAATGGCCTCGTGAAGGCTGGGCACGGGGCGGGCGGGGGGGAGTTGCTTCTCAGGGAGCCAGTGAAAGTTGCAGGGAGAAGCTTGCCCCTCGCTTCCTCTCCTGGGTGGGGCACACCCTCTGGGCCTGTTGGCTGCTGCGGTTTCTCCCCAAGAAGCTGGCTTGGGGGCCTGTGACCGGGTCAGCCAGGGACTGAGGGGGCCTGCTTCCTCAGTCCACCCACTGCCAGTGCCAAGGGGGGTAGGGCCAAGGCTTCTGCGTGGAGGGGAAGCATGAGAAAGTCTTACATCCCCTAAGAAGGGGGAGGGCCTGGATGTAACAAGACCTCCGAAAGAAGAGTTCAGGACTGGAAATCAGGCAACTGCCAATCTTCTGGGCCCAGATCTCATCTGGGCCCCGATCTCCACAGCCAGGTCTTTCCCTCTCCTGTAAAATGGTCATCGTGATACTTTCCTCCAGGTGTGGCATGAGAAGCAACTGGCAATGGGTGTGAAAGCTCCTGAGAAAGGAGAATGCCCAGTGCGCTCCACAGAGAAGCTGGTCCTGTGAGTGTGTGACCACTCAGGCAACATCTATCTGCGCCCCTATTTTCTGGGCACAGCAGGAGCACTGACTCCCTGACCTTGAGGAGCTCCCAGACTAGTGGGAGAGGGAGGCCTGAGGACACTGATAGTGACGACCTGTTGAGATTCTGCTGGGACTAAGATGCCCACAGTGATGTGGCAGCCAGAGGAGGCTCCTGGGAGAGGGTCCTTGGAGAATGACAGTGAAGGTACCAGACAGAGCCGGCAGATGCATGGCGCTCCAGAGGACAGTGTGGACAACAGCACGAAAGTTCTGGTGAATTAAGGAGACAGTGAACGACTGAATGTAGTCACAGCACAGAGGGCACTCCTGGGAGGAGAGGGCAGCCAGGGGGAGTAGTAGGCTGGGCCAAGTCTGGAAGGATCTTGAAAACCACTGAGACAGCTAGTGATTTGTTTGGAAATGAATGGGAGTCACGGAAGGCTTTGGAGCAGAGTCACAAACAGTCAGATGTGCACTTTAGGAAGCCCACTCTGGCTACATTTGGTGAGGGGAGGAGAGACGGGGAGAAAGAGACCAAGGACAGAGAGGCTGGGGAGGAGGTGACGGCACAGTGAGAGAGGGACAGGTACTGGAGACACTGCTCTGGAAGATTTGACAGGGATGTGTGTGCCCGTGCTCCAGGCTGGGTTCGCTCAGGAAGAAAGAAAGACCCGTGGAGCAGGGACAGGGTGAGGAGTGAGGCATCTGTCTCCCACACCTGTCCCAGCTGCTGGCACAGACCTCAGTGTCAGACAGGGAGCCCCAGGCTGGGGTGGGTAAGCCTCAGGACTGGCGGAGGAGCCCAGCCACCCCTTCCGGGATGGTAGGGAAGCTGGGACACTCCGCAGACCTTGCCTCTGGGCTGTCCTGTCTTCCCTCCCTGTTTGGCACGGTGTGACACATGCTTCTTGGTCCTTGTGACCCACCCATTACTGTTTCCAATAAGGGAGGGGCACCTCTCTGCCTCCCAATTTCTGTCCTCTGTCCCTTGCCTCTCATACATTAGAAAGCATAGATGGTCATTCATTCACTCATCAAACATTTTCTGAACTGAAGGCTCAGTTATCTTTATTATCCCCAAACCCTGAGGGAGGCACTGGAGAAAGGGAGGAGCTACGGTCAGTCTCATGAGGAGCAAGACCACTAAACTGGTGATGTTTGAGATGGAATATGGTTATGTGGAAGCATCCCCATGGCTGCTGGGCAACTGGTTGGTGGGGGGGTTGCCTTGCCTGGGTGACTTTGGAGCCAGTATTCACTGATGGACCTCATAGGATGAGTACAGGTTTGCCAGGGGGAGAAAAAAGGGAATAGTACTTCGGGCAGAGGGAACAGCATGAGCAGAATAATGGAGGAGGAAAGAGCACCAGGCACTGGGGATACAGTGTGGCTGGAGAATCAGGGCCTGGCCTGAGGGGCAAAGGACCAGGCTGGAGAGAGGCCTCATGAGGGACCTCAGCGTGAGGCGGGGGAGCCCAACCGTTCTCCTGTAGCAGCAGAGAAACCACGGGATGTCTCAAGCAGGTAAGCACACAGCCAGAACTGTTTCAGGAAGGTCACCCCCGAAGGACGAGCATGATCTGGACAGATGGAGAGAGCAGGGGGGCCTGCGGTGTGCTTTCAGGACACGAATCACATGGCCTGGTGCCTCTCCTGCTGCGGCTCTGCTCCTCCCAACCAGGGACATCCAGAACCGCAGCAACCATGGTCTCTGTGTGCAGAGTCCTGCCTGAGCATTTCCAGAACATTCTATGAAAAGCAGATTCCTGGGACCCATCTACTCAGAATCTGAGGGTGGGGCTGGGGAGGTGGGGGCCTGCATTTTCAAAAGCTCCTAGGTGGCTGCACATGCTAGAGTTGAGAATGGGTACCTCGTTGCTCTGCGCCTGCTGCTCCGTTCAGCTGGATTCCCTTCTTCCTCTTCCTCTACCTCCTTGAACTTCAGACTCTGCTCGCATGTCTTCTGTGCAATGCTTGTTCCGGGCCCTCTCCTCCGTGTCCCCCCAAGTGCCCGGTGCTATTTCCTTCTTGGTTCCTTTTACACTCTGTCCTGGCTGGTCGTCCACCCTCCCATCTCCCTCAATAATCCTCAGGAACACTCTTCCAGCATTTCCCATGTGCCAGCCACAGCTCTGCGGGCTTTGGGTGCGCTGACTCATCTAGTCCCTGCAGCATCCTGTGAAGGAGCCAGGCCACAGTGGAGGGTACTGGGACGTACCTGCATCGCCCAGCAGAGATGCGGTAGGACCACAGAGGCTGCACTGTTCCGGGATGCCCCAGACTAGGAGTTCTTTGAGGGCAGGGGCCCTATGTTATTCATGGTTGCAGGTCCCCAGTGCAAGCAGAGGGTGTGGCAGATGGGAGGTGCTTGTCTCCCCATCTGTAGGATGGGCTTAAGGATGGCAGTTCCCTGCCAGGGCTGCTCTATGGCGTGGGGAAGTCTCTGGTCTTAATGGGGCTGCAGGCTGTGAGGTGTGTGGTCTGGGTGGGGGTGGTGGCAGCAAAGGCCAGGACTCCTCTCAGGGATTCGAGGATGAACATTTCCCAGAAAGAAGGCCTTTCTCCCTCCTTTGTTGAGCTGAAGTTAAGCCTCTCCCATTGAGTTCAGACCCTCTCAACACTGGCCAGGGGCCGGGAGAGAGCTTGTGGTTGGGGTAGGGTTGGACAACCTGATGGCAGCTCTGTGGGCCGATGGCAGAGCAAGGTGGAGACCAGGAGAAGTCGCAGCTGCAGGAGCAGCTCTCACTCCCAATCTAACCTTCAGGGGCTTGCCCCTTCCCGGAGCAAGGAGAAACCCCCCTCCCCACCATTCACGCCTCCCACCACACTCCCTCAGGAATAGAAGGTTATTGTCAACGATGTTTTTAATTAACTGCTTAATTAACTATTTAGGTTAATCAGATTAATTGACATTAATTGGCTACCATTTGTCAAGGACCCTGGAAAGCTGCACCTCTCAGAGTTGAAGTGCGTGACTGGGGCTGGGCCAGGGAGCCAGGGAGGAGCTGTCACTGTGCTGTGGGGCTGGGAGGAGCAGGTGGCCGGCAGTGGCAAGACCAAGGACGCCAGGACAGCTGGCTGCCCAAGGCCAGTGCACCTCTTGGCAGTTCTGCGGGCTGGGTCCTCAGGCGAATGAGTTCTGGCTCTTCACACTTTGGGAAATACATCACCTCCCCGTCTTCCTTAGTTGTACTTTAAAAAAAAGTTTGATGAGGGAAGAGCCCGATCCTTTTGATCCCTAGGGGCTGTAAAGGCCTCGGAAGGGGAGAAACAATAAAATCCTAAATAAGCCACGATATAAGTAGGTCACCACGTAACAACTGCTGGGATGAATTGTACATATGCAGTTTAAAAAGAGGGCGGATGAGCAGCATCGGGTAGATAAAATATGCAAAATATTAAACTGTAATAAAATGATCAGATTTGCATTATTTAGTCAATTTCAGCCCCCAAAACCCATACTACATTTTTATGTCTGTTTTAAAGAACAACTTACAGTTTTAAATTATAGCACTTGAAACAAAAAAGAAAAAACTACTATGAAATTCATCCTACGCTTTGGAAAAAGAAAAAAAAAAAGCCAACCCACTCAAAATTGAGAGTGTGAATTTGTCTTCAGAGCCATTCTCTCCAGATTAAATGGCTCTCACATCTAGTCCAACGCTGAGCTGAAAGTTGGTGGCCTGCAGTCTCATCTTGATTTTGTCACTGACCGCCCCCCAAGGGTCACCTCTCCTCTCTGATGAACCCTTGGTCTGTATTCCTGACCACGTGCTTACATAGAGCAGAGGAGGTGTGGGTTTTGAGTGTTCTAGAGATGAATACTAATGCGAGGGGAGAAAGGGGTCCATTTTAGTAAGAGGGTCAAGCTTCCAGAATGGGGAGCACTTCCTGGCAGGTGGAGGGGCTCCCCATTTGGCGACAGAGATCTCTAGCTTGGTAAGAGAAAACCTGGAGAGTGAACGTGGGGTCTTCCCTCCACCCTCTTAACTGCCCTACCCTGCAGCCCCTGGGGGAAGAAGGACCAGGAGAGACTGGAGGCTGTTGCCTAGCAACAAGAGGCGCATCTGGATCGATGAGAATGGCAGCTGAGGCTCCAGCCCCCAGCCCGGCTCTCTTTGATCTCTCCCGGCCCAGCAGAAACCTGGGGGGGATGCCCAGGGCAGCCAGCTTGATTAGAGCTGAGTCAATAGCGGGAATTTTCCATAATGAGATTGTGTGGGCAGTGGAAGCAGCTGCCCCTGGCCTCTCTTGTACCCTGCCCCAGTGGGTAGAAGGGCCTTATCTGTCTGTCCAGCACTCCCTTCCTGCTGACGGCTCCTGGGGAGACACATCACCGCCCAATTTTGATGATTCTCAATCTTGGACTGTCAGGGACTCAGAGCCCAGCTTTGCCCTCGTCCCAGGCTCCTAACTCGCCATCTGGATGAGGACGCTGAGGCCCCAAAAAGAAAAGAGATCTAGTTATAGAGCCTCTAGGTCACCTTTCCTTTCCTCCACCCAGCTCCTAGGAGTGAACCTGGGAGGGTTGGATCCCGGGGACGGGGAGGGGGAAGAGGTGGAGGAAAGGGGGTATGGAACTGGTGAGAGTATATGGGCTCCTCTGACTTCACCCCAGGGTCACCCCCAGAGGCCAGCATGGGAGGGTCCTCAGAGAGCATGGAGTCCTGGTACATAGGGGTTCTCCCTAGGACGCCTCACCAATGCCCTCTGGAGCACACCCTCCCCAGGACACAGAGATCACCACCTCCACAACAGCCCAGGCTATCAGTGACAGCTCAGCCATGCACAGGTCCTTTCTCAGGCTCCCATCCTGAATCTCCAGTCTAGCTCAGGCAGCCACAAGGAAGCTGCCTGCTCCCTGGCCGGGAGGCTACAGCTTCCTGAAGGCCGGGAAGCACCCAGAAGAGGGGCAGAGTGGGCTAAGTGGGGACAGGGATTCCTTCGTTCCACTAGAGTGCAGAGGGGACTAAAATACCGCTTGTCTGTTTTGTATCAGTACTGGTTCATACAGGTCTGTCTGCTGGGTGGAATGCGTTTGTATTATTTTCAGTGACCAGTATTGCATGCTCTGCCCTATTCCACTGGTCTCTCTCACTGGTTTACATTGGTTTGCAAGTTCTCCACCATCCTTTGTTGATGTATGTAGTCTGATTCAGGCTCCCCGTGGTCTGTTCTGGGCTACAGTGGTCTGCACTGGTCTTACCTAGGGGGACTGCCTGTACTGTGGGCCCCTGTTTGGGGAGCATACAATGAGGCTTCCTTGTCCCTGGAATCTGCCACTCAGATCCTCTGTTCTGAGAACCCAAATCAGAGCCAAAAGGAACAAGAACAGGGGCCCTAGGCTGATGATGGGCAGGAGCCTGGATGCCAGGCTGGCCCAACCTAATCCTTCAAAGACAGAGCTGGACTCCAGTGCTTACAAAGTGTGTGACGATGTGGCCCCTGCAAATGCCAGCACACAAAGTCTAGGCATACTGAGAGCGGGAACTAGGTACCGTTTTTCACTGAGGTCCCGGGAGAAGGCAGTGATGAAAAGCAAGCAGTGAGTTTGCCATCAGCGCAAACAGTTTGGGTTTCAACCAATGTTCACAGATGGCTGCTTTGTGCCAAGCTCTGTGCTGAGCACCAGGGACAGGAAGATGAAGGCTACCCGGTCTCTGCCCTTGGAGAGCCCCTACTTGGCCAGGCAGTAACCGGTCGCAACAGAACGAGATAAATGCTGTGAGTGGCAACGAGAGGGTGAGGCTCCAGGAGCACAGCAGAGGTGTGCCCCCCGGGGGAAGTCACAGAAGGCTTCACTGAGGAGGTGATGCTTGAGCAGAGTCTTGGAGGATGCATGAAAGGGTAAGAGCATTCCAGGCAGACAGGACAGCACAGACTAGTGTGTTCTCGTGTGGAGCAGAGTGCCAGAAGTCCGAGAGCGCAGTGGGGGCTGAAGGACTTTCTCCTGCGGTCAGTGGGCTTGCCCTCCTTCCCTTGCCTGCTCTGGGTACTCCATTTTGGCTCTGGGAAGTTGGCCATCCCCACACCTCTGTTTCACAGCACAATCCAAGACTGCAGGGAAAGGGACAGCTCCGAGCCCTGCACAGGGACCCCTGGGCCCAGCACAGGGCTGGATAGGGGAGGGCAGGAGAGAGACCAGGGGCACTGTGACGCAGGGCCAGGCTGTGGTGCCAGCATCTCTGTGGGCCCGGCTGCCTGCCTCTCCTGCAACCAGAACTGCACCAGCCCAGCCAGACCCAGCCGGGGACTCTGGCCAAGGACTTCCTCTGGCTCCGACAGGGGCGGCAGGAAGCTCTGGCTGCTGAATAATTGAAAAGCAGGCTTTCAGCATTTCTCCCTCTCTCTCCCCTCCCCCACAGCGTCTTCTGGAGGGTTGGGTAACAAGCAGCAGTGCCAGCGCCTCCCGCCCTCCCGAGAGTCCCCAGGAGGCAGAGAGGAAGCTCACTCTGCTAACCCTCTCGCTGCCGGCCTGCCCGGCCCTTCCTCCCAGGCCTCACCCTGCAGCATCTTCTCACCAGCGAATGCTGGTCTCTGCTGGTCCATGTGGGTTGCTATCTGGGGAAAGTGACCTTGTTGGCTACTAGTCTTCACAAGTTGGTACTGATTTGGAATGGTCAATTATCTACATGATCTGTTCTGATTTATGCTGACCTACATGTCTCACTGGTTATCGCACCCCTGTCGTGGTTTAGACTGGTTGTGGCCCAACACAAAATCGTAAATTTACTTAAAATCTTTTTTTTGCTCATCAGTTTTCATTAGTGTTTGCATATTTAATGTGTGGCCCAAGACAAATCTTCTTCCAGTGCGGCCCAGAGACACCAAAAGGTTGGACACCCCTGGTTATGGTCATGAGAAATTAATACTCACATGTAGAACATAGTGAGTACCCTTAACTCACTAAGGGTTAATTCCTTAAACCCTAAGGGGGTTACTAGTATTAACACCATTTTACAAATGAGGAAACTGAGCCCAGAGGCTGAGTCACTTTAGGACACACAGTAAGTGATTTGAGCCCAGGCTTCCTCTTCTGCCTCTTGCTGATCCGCACATGTTCATCTTGAGGTTTCTTTTTTTTTAATGGAGCCTATTTGTTAATGCATTCCAAGTCTTAGGTCCACCTTGATGAATGTGGACTGGGTTAATGTGGAGCTAGAGTGACACCTCTCTCTAAAGGGCAAGGGCCAGCAAAAGTGAAGGCACAGAAGACCTTTTCAAAATGCAAATCTGACCATGAACTCTCCAGCTCAATAGCCTTCACTGGCTCCCTACGGCCTGCAGGGTACAGCCCTAGCCTCTGTCCCCTCCCATCCACTGGGCTCCGCTCTACACAAGCCCATGCTCTTTCCTCTATGTTTTCTTTGCACACACCCCACATTCTACCCAAGACATCCTTACTCCCCTTCTTTGTCCCACCAGCTTCTACTTACCCTTTAAGATCTCTCCTCCAGCCCTGGCTGGTGTGGCTCAGTGGATTGAACGCAGGCTGACGAACCAAAGGGTCTCCAGTTTGACTCCCAGTCAAGGTGCATGCCTGGGTTGTGGGCCAGGTCCCCAGTAGCAGGCACATGAGAGGCATCCACACACTGATGTTTCTCTCCTTCTCTTTCTCCTTCCCACTCTCTCTAAAAATAAATAAAATCTTAAAAAAAAACCAACTACAAACATTTGAAGACCTCCCAGCTATGCTCCTCCCCCCATACACCGCAGCTCCAGGGCCGGGAACTGAGGTGGGGCGAGACACACTGAGCTTCCCTGGACACGGTGGAGATGGGTTTTCTCCCCCAGCCTGACAAAATCTTGACACTCATTCTTACAAAGACCCAGACTTAGTTTTACAATCTAAGTACGTGGTTTCATGTGTGTTTGTCAGTTTCATCACGTTCCTGACAGTTACAAAGAATTTTTTTTCCTCCAGGAAACTCAGGAGGCACGTCCCTCCCTACCTCTCTCCCACACTGGGTTTTTTCTCTGGAAGGGCTCACACTGTGTCCACAGCCCCTACCTAATGAGAAGGCAGGTCCCCATCATGCTCCATTCCCCTCTGGTCCTCTCAGCCCCAGAGCCCTGCGCCCTGCCTGCCCTTGCCTCCCGTCTACCCTGTCTCCCACCTGGGCTCCCCCTTCCTCACGTGGAGCAACTCATCTTCCACGGGGCCAGTCCAAACACCGATTCCTTGGTGAAGCCTCCCCTGACCATCCCAGGCCAAGCTGACCTTCTCTGGTCTCTTATTTGCTTCCCCAGTACCAGGTCAGGGTGCGGGAAGAGGGTGTAATTAGAATCTGCCTGCACAACAAGCTTGTTACTCAAAGAATAAATGACCCCACCGCATCATGAGGTAAAGAGTGTTGGCTTTACAAATGAGAATAGTGAGGCTCAGGGGGTTTAATGACTTTCCCTGATCACCCAGCAGAAGTGGTAGAGCCAGAATTCAAGCTCAAGTCCTCTGACTCCAAATCCAGTGCTCCTCGTCCACCCCACCCCACCCCGTTTTCCTGGGCATATGGGAGGCAACAGAAAGGCCTTAGTAGCAAGAATGCAGTTACATTGTGTGTGGCTGTGGATCGAGAGCTTACTTGAAGCTGTGGGAACCTGTACATTCAAGGGTGTGGAGGCCCTGAGTCCGGGCATTATCACTGGGGAGGTAGGTCTCTGGCAGGTTGGGGCAGGGAAAGGGGCCCCTGGGGCACTGAGTGCTGCCCCCTGCCGAGAGAGGCTTCTGAGCCCCAGGAGCAAAGGGGGCCCTTGGGTCGGTGCCATGAGGTGCTGGGAGTGAGATGGGGAGGGGAGAAGTTTGCTGAGGCCAGCAGTAGGAAAGTGGCCCCTGTCCCCTCAGCCAGCTCCTCAGAGTGACACCCACAGCCTGCCCCGAGCTCCTGTATCTGCTTTCCTCCCTCCATGAGCAACAACCTGTTCCCTGTCCTGACTCAGTCTCCAGCTATGTCAGGACAATTCCCAAATCGGACCTGACCTCAGCCTCCTGAGTGCCAGCTCCACGATCTGAGGCCCCTGGACATCTTCCCCTGGATGTCTGGGGACTCCTCACACCCACATGTCCAAACCAGGACAGTCACCACTGACAAATAACAATGACCACTGGCACCATTTATGAGACATTCATTGCATGCTAGGCGCTGTGGTACCATTTCTCATACATTCGTACTCTACAACAAACCTCTGGGCCAGGGTGTTGTTATTGGTTACATTTTATAGGCAAGGAAATCGAGGCACGGAGTTTAAGTCACATGATAAGGTGTTATGCGTTCCCAAAGAGCATACCCCTGTGTCCCACTCAAAACAGGGTTGCCCAGGGCAAAGCCCAATCTCCCCCTCAGCCACGTATGTCGTTCACTGCTCGCCCTCCCAGCTCTGGCCAGGTCACTACCGCTCTGTGAATCCCACCCTTCTGAGCCCCGGAATGAGTGACGATCTCATTAGCTGGGAGGCCATGCCTGTCAGCAGACTGGACTCTGCAGTACAGATGGACTGTTTCACCTTCAATTAATCTCTACCAGCAGGGCTGGACTTGCAGGTACCAGCAGCCAGACTGTTCCATCCTGCACTCCATCCTGAGCAGGCCAGGTCTGCTCAGGGGACCCAGGCTTGGGTCTGGTAGTAGGAGGCAAGCCCAGGGACACAGCCCTGAGGCTTGGGAATCAGAGGTCTGGCTCTTTAACCACTTAGAGCCACATGACTTAATCTGCACAAGGGTTTGGCAGGCCCGCATCTGGGCTTGCCCTTGGGACCTGACCCAATGCTGGGGACGGCCTCGGGCTGAGTGCTGAGGATGGCTGCTGTGGCTCTGGCCCTGGCTGCATCAGCAGGAAGGGGGTGGGCTGAAAGCTTGGCGGTGTACCTGTGTAAGTAGCACTACCAGAGCAGGGAAGGAGCTGTGGGGTCTCTGAGACCAGCCCCGCTCCCCACATTGTCCAGGAGACCAGGAAACACTTGCTCAGGGTCTCACAGCCAATCAGCGGCAGAGAAAAGACTTCCTGGGCCTCCAAAGATGGCATCAGTGTCCCCAGGGACTTTGGCAAGTTAGGATCAAGGTTAGGGTTGTAGCTCTAGATCTCGTATCTGCCTGCTGGACCCCCACAAGACCCTCACCCTTCACACACTCTCCATCTGCCCTCCATGTCCTCCATCACAGTCAATGGCTGCACCATCCACCTGCTCACCCAAGGTGTTGTCATCCAAGACACCTGCCCCCACCCCACATCCATCACGTTTTGCCAAGTCTGTCTATTTCTTGAATTCTGCTCAGGTCTCACCTGCCCCGCTGTCCCTGCCTCCAGCCATTGCACCCCCTCTGGGCAGCCTGCCCTGAGCAACCAGGCAAGGCTGCAGACACTCCTCAGATTCCGTTTGATCACACTACTACACCCGGCACCTATTGGTTTCCCAAAGCAATAGGGGGCCAGGATGGGGTCTTGTTCACCTTGAGATCCTCAGCCTTCCACAGGGTAGGGCTGGAGCAGACGCTGGGGGAGTGTTTGAGCAAACACGGCATCTCCCTCCTGTTTGCGCAGCTCCTGCCACGGGAAGCACTTGCCCTGGGATGGACTGAACCGCCGAGGTTTTCTTGAGGGGCGGGGGCGTTAAGATTAGATTGTTAGGGGAAAAATTCTGTCCTGGACTTAGTTGAAGTCCGCTCTACATGACTTCCCTGCAGGAATTCTGGCTTTGTCTTCTGGAACAAAGGCCTGCAGTCGTGAGGCTGTGAAGGGGGCAGCGCCACAGTGGGAGAGACTGGCTTGGGCTTCGCTCCTCTCTCCGTGCGGCCAAAGGGCAGCACTCGGGAACTGGTCGGAAATGCCAGCGCTCAGACATTTCCCGGGATCTGCTGAGTCAGGACCGGGCCACCAGGGGCGGGGCAGCCCTCCAGGTGACTCTGAGGCCTGAGAAAACTTGAGCACCTGTTCTGACAGGGCTCCCAGTCGCTGGTCTGCAGTCTATATCATAATCACCTGGGGAACATTAACAGTTTCACCTGCGGAGATTCTGATTCAGCAGGTCTGGGGTGCGACCCGGGTAGTGTTGACATATAAAGTAGAAGACGCCCAGTTAAATTTGAATTTCACATAAACAGTGAATATTTTTTTCAGTATAAGTATGTCCCAAAGATGAAATTCATGAAATTCAAATCTAATTTAACTTCCCATTCCATATTTTTATTTGCCAAATCTGGCAGCCCTACCTATTTGTCACAAGTTTCCTAGCAGATTCAGCCAGGTTTGGCCTACATTCCCTACAATCCTCCAAATATTTAAAGACAGGGATTCTGGTAGCCTGTATATTCTCATCTTCTCCTCATCCTGCATGTATTTTTGTTGATGGGGCATAAGATAACATGTACTTTTGGCACCCGCATCACGATGGAGTCCCTGACCATTGAAAGCCCCCAGATCCTTCCTAAATACACTGCTTCTGAACTATGTCTACCCCACTCCAATTTTAGAGAGTCAGTTTGGGACCCAGCTGCAGACTGTGGCATTTCTCACTGTCCTGTTTCACTTTCTTAGATCCCTCCATCCTTTAGGAGCCTTCCCAGGTGGTGTCCTCTGTGAATCTGATCACTAGGTTGTCAAAGTTCCCTCCAGCCAATGGCGAGCATATCAGAGCAGCGGTAGAGGACAGAGCCCTGTAGTTGGTCCTCCATTAAATACCTCCGTCTAATGTGACACTGACTTATTAATTAGCTCTCTTGAACACAGGTCAATCTGTCCACCAATTACAACAGTGCAGAATATCAGTTCCCACCAGCACGATGTCCCTTTGCCTTAAGAAAGCTCACAAGGATTCCGTAGAAGACAGGATGCCTCAGAGAGAGACCAGGCCCTGTGCTCGCAGCATTAGTGACTCCCAGGTTTGCTGGTCCAGCAACCCTAACTCAGAAAGAAGTGGGTTCAGTGTGCAGTGACCCCTGGCTCCTCCACTACTGGGTCAAGGGTCATCCTTTTAATGACCTTCCTCAGATTCCAGCCTGGCACCCTCCCATTAACCACAAGTTGGTAGAATCTGCCATCTGATCTAGTGAAAATGCAGACTACCCACCCCCTGTGCCTTCATACCCCTCTCCTTCCCTTCTCAGGCATTCCTGACAGATTGCCCCCAGCAGCCTAGCAGTCTCATCCAGACATTCTCCTGGTGCTGGAGGTAGAATTATCAGGGCTTGGAGATCTGAGTATGTTCAGAACTATCCCCATCAGCTTCTTCTCTTCTGTCCTCAAGGAGCTTGGGCCAAGTTCTAGACTGGGGAGCCTCACTCACATCAGAGGGTGAGCCTGCAGAGCAGCGTGGCCAGGAGCCTGCCTTCTCCACAGCTCTCACTGGGCCTGAGCACTCTCTCCCCTCACCTTCAGGGTGTCTCCTGCATTGCCAGGGGCTGGGGAGGCTCTGAGGAGCTGAATGAAGGTCGTCCAGTGTCCTCAAAGGGTTCGCAGTCTAGAACAGGGGTTGGATGAAAACTACACGTTGAACCTCAGTATCTAAACAGGGGAGGACAACAGCAGTGGGAGTCAAGGAGGGAGTGACTCGTCCTTCCTCGGAAGTGGGGAAGGCTTCCCAGGGGAGGTGACATTGGGCTGGGCCCTGAAGGATGAGTAGAAGTTCCCCAGATGAAGAAGAGGAGAAGATTCCAGCACCAAGGAACCACATGGGGTGCCACCAAAAGCACAAAAGAGCATCATGCTTGTTTGGGGACAGATGACAGAGGCTGAGGGGCTGGACGTTGGTTGCAGGATGAGGCGTAGCAAGGGATGAAGCTGTGAGATCACATAAGGCAAAATGTGAAGTGATCTCACAGGCTCTATCGAGAGCCGTGCCAGGTGTTCCTCCATCCCAGCTCCCACTGCAATTGTTTTCCATTTGTTCTGCCCATATGCACTGAGCTCCACCTGCCCAGGCACTTTGCAGACACTTTTCTGCAGGAGCAGAAAACTAAACTGCGCCAAGCCCGGGGGAGCCAGGCCCGTGAACCCACAGTGATGACAGTGAGTGGCGAGGGCTCTGGACAGGCTAAGGAAGGCTTCCAGAAGGTGGTGATGCCTCTGAGCAGGGACTCTGAGGATGTGTAGGAGTCAGAAGAGTGTCCCAGGGAAAGGGCAAAGCAAATAAAAGGCCTGGAGGCAAGAAAGAGGGAGAATCTGCTAAGGGGTGGATTACAGCTAGACTGAAGGCAGGCCACTTTGTGAATTTAAACCAAGGTGACGGGAAGAAGCCACTAGAAATTGTTCATCAGGGCATGACATGTCTGGTTTGCTCCTGGACTGACTTCCCAGGTTGCTGATACAGGATGGACAGAGGGCAGGGGCAGGCAGGACACTGAGACCAGAGTGGACCACGGTGAGGGGCTTGGACTGAGACCGTAACAGGAGGGAAGGAAGTAAATAAATGTGAGCGATGTTGAGAAGAGAGGGTGAGGGACCAAACTTGATGACAGGTGAGCTCTAGTGGGCCAGGGCAGTGGAGGTCTCTGAGCCCCATACATGTCCCTGGCTAGGTGACCAACACGTGGAAGGGACACCTGTGAGCCAAGCACCATGGCTAAGGCAGGTGGGGAGCAGGGTTCCCAGAGCTCTGTGTGGGGACTGGGGAGTGGGTGATGCTTATGGGGTACCCCAGGAGAAGCCCTGGTGGAGCTGGGGTACAGAGGTGGGACAGGGGCCGGCAGGACACCGGCAGGACACCTGCAGGGTTTGGGGTGAAGAGAGGCTAAAAGAACAGTTTTGGTTTGTAAAACCCTGAGAGCCCTCCTCTCCTGGAGAGTGAGTCTGGATGACACTCCCAAGCACAGGTGGCGATCAGAGGTTCAGAGGGCAGGGTCACATAGCAAAGAGTAGAGGAGTCTGGCCCAGAACCCAGGGACTTGGGACTTAAGGGGATGGACATATAAAGGATGTCATATTATCATCACCACTGTCACTCTGTCCCCTTCAGAGCCCCTAGTGCCTTTCACAGTCCTTCCCTCTCTTCTCTGCCTGTTAGTCTCTGTGGCTTTGAGTGCCCCACACTCCCATCACTCTGAGGTCAGTAAGGAGAGTGTGTGTCGGGGGCTGTGTTGCAGGGGAGGTCCATCCAGGATGTCCAGACATACCCAATCTCTTCTCTTCCCACCTCCCTCCACCCTTTCCCTCCCTCCCATCCCACTCCCTGGAAAGGAGGCCTCCCTGTTGCTTAGCAACTAGCAGAGCCTTGGAGAAAGAAAATGGAAATAGCTCAGGAGGTGCCTCCCCCCATTGAGATGGGTCCTTGGTGTGTATGTGTGTGCACACACATGTGTGTGCCAGCACAAATGCATACACATGCTCTACTTTGGGCCTAGAGCGGAGCTAGGACTTCTTATCTCCCCAGCCATGCTAACTCTCAGGTTTCCCTGAGCCTGGAGGAAAATGTGCCTGCCTGGAAAACTAACATCAGTGCCACTTTTGGTCACATCCTCAGAAGCAGTGTTTCCAGAACAAAGGAGGGGACAGTCCTGTAGACTTCAATCTGGATCAGGCCCCCACCTGGACTGTTGGCTTTGGAGAAGTCAGCCAGGTCAAAGTGGGAACTGAAAACTCCATCTGTGGTGGAAATGCCCCTAAGCCTAAAGAAGGCTCTGTCTTCTCACCTCTGCAGGGCTGCCCTGGGAGCAGACTGGGAGGTGGGAGCACCCGTGGTCTGTGATCCCCCCAGCCAGAGCCAGGACAGTGAGTATCTTGGGGATGCGGGGGTTTAAATGGAGGCTGAAGGAAAAACAAGAATAAAACTGACCAATTTTCTCAGGAACCAATTCGATTGCCAGGGGAGTTGCAAACAGGTGTGAGGACTGGGGCTAAGCAGCCAGGCCCAGGAATTCCAAGCCAAGGCAAGGACACTTAGAGACCATCTACAGTCCCGCCTGCCTGCATTCATCCACCTTACAGATGGGGAAAGCCCAGTGTCCAATCCCACCTCATGCTCTGAGGTGTGACCCAAAGGTGCAAACCTGCCATCCACCCCGCTCCTCAGCCTGCGGGGAAGCGGATTAGAGCCCTGAGTGGACCTTTAAATCTCCAGGATTAACCCGCGCGGAGAGGAGCTTAGCAGGTGGCCGAGAAGTGACTATCCCGCCTCGTGTCTATGTCTATCCCGCAGGGCCAACACCAGCGGCTCTGGGGACAGCCGCTATGTCCTCCACCGTCAACAACGGGGCGGCCAGCATGCCGTCCCCGCCCGACGCTGCAAACGGCTTCCCGCAGCCGGGCGCCTCTTCGGGGAGCTGGCCGCGGGCGGAGGAGGACCTGCGGGCCGCCGAGCCAGGCCTGGTGAAGCGCGCACATCGCGAGATCCTAGACCACGAGCGCAAGCGGCGTGTGGAGCTTAAATGCATGGAGCTGCAGGAGATGATGGAGGAGCAGGGGTGAGCGAGCCGCGGCGCCAGAAAGGGGCTTCGGGATAGGGCGCTCGGCCGGGGGCGGGGCGGGGCTGGGGCCGAGGGCGGAGCCAAGCAAGCGTAGGGAGCCCTGGGGCTGAGTCAGGCAAGGAATGGGAGTCCGAACCAGTCGGAATAGAACTATTGTAAGCCCAGCCGAACTTTTATTCATTTATTAGTTTATTCAACCAACAAAATGTCTTGAACACTGTGTCAAGCTCTGAAATGAGCTCAGATTCACAGAAGCTCAGGAGACACAATTCATGCCTTCCAAAAAACATCCAGTCCAGTCGAGGAGAGAAGCATGTAAAAATAGGTGACAACTCAAGACCTCTATAAAATGGGTGGATCAAGCTGACTGGACTCTGCCGAGCAGGTGCAGCAGCCAGATTGGAAAGCGCAATGGATCAGAAATTTTGCTGGCAGCCAGAAGCTTAGGTATCACCCTGTCCAGTTCAGAGTAAGTCACAGGGGCACACAAGTGTGCTGGGCGCTGTGCTGGGCAGTGCTGGGGCCCAGAGTTGGATTGGAATTGCCTCCTCAAAGTCCCTCCCCATCTCAGAAAAGAAACAAGTGTGTTAACAACCAACTCCATCACAAAACAGGTCAGAATCACGGTTATAGGACAGGACAGGAGAGGACCGAGGGCTTCAGGAACTCACAAGAGAGATTCTGGTACGAGGAGACATTTGAATGGCCCTTGAAGGATGAGTAGTAACTTGTCTGGCTGAGAAGGAGGGCTTGGGAGGGACTTCCCTCACAAGTCTGGTGGCTGTGGGACAGACGTGGAGCTGAAGGCAAAGAAACAGAGAACAAACCTACCCACAGGTGCAGCCCCAGGGAAAGCTGGTAGCCCCAAGGTTCCCTTTTGCATGTGCCCTGAGTATAGTACTTTGAAACAAGTGGGCTGCCCATGGAGGGAGACCAACTGGGAGCCGGCCCACTTATTGGACATGCACTGTCCATGAGCCAAGAAATCCGAAATGCCAATGTATGGGCTTGGGCCCCGAGCCACATCAGGGCAGACAGCCTGCAGACAGCAGTCCTTCCAAACCGTGCTTTGTTTTGTCTGGCCTCAGCAGACAGCCAAGACATGGCTCACTGTCCCTGTGAAGCCCACGAAGACACTAAGGCTCAAACAGAGACAGTCATCAGTAGTAGGCCATCAGGAAGACCGTCAGAAAGGCAGGCCAAGGCAACCTGTGCTGTTTATAAGGGAAGGAGAGGGGCGCAGGGACTTGGTGTTGACCTCCAACAGGGAACCATGCTGGGGAGGGGAAAGTCTCTGCTGAGAGAGATGGATGGATGAGGACTCCTGAAAACAGACCAAAAGGAGGCTTCCAGCTGGCAGATGGAAAGAGGTTTGATGTGGAATGAGGAAATGAGATCCCCAGGGCAGGGTTGAGTAGCGGGTAGGATGGAGTATCCTTCTGCAGAGAGAGCCCCAAGGCCTTAAACCTGCAAACCCTGCGGAGGTGGCTGTGTCCAGGAGGGAGGGGAGTGTGGGCGTGGTCTGGGAATTGAAGGGGATGACTGAGACAAAGGAGGGAAGCCCAACCTTTTGGGCTTTATTCTTGGAAACTGCCCTCTCCTTCTCTTAGAGCCCCACTCTCTTCCTGAGCACCTCTCCCCTCCCGGAGCCCCTGCCTCTTCACTGAACCTTCCATTCTGAAAGCCCTCCCCCTCCTGAGCTCGTTTTCGGGGAACCCCTAGGCCCCTCCTTCACAGAGCTCCTCCCCCTCCCCAAGCCTTCTCCGCCCCGCCCCTTCCCCAGCTCAATTTCCTCCTCCTCCCTGAGCCCCAGCCCCTCACTGCACTTGGGAGGGTCTTGACCAGATGAGCGCAGCCTGAGGTGGAAGGGACGGCACTTGGTCACGTCCTTGGTGTCAGCCCCCAGGCATCAAGGACCCTGTGCATCTCTGGGAGTCGCCTACTAAGTCTCTAGATATTCAGTCAGGGCCCCTTCCCCTCACCCGAGCAGCCACTGCAGATGCTTTCCAGTCACCAGCCCCCTCCCCTCCCATCTCTTGGTGGCAGCCTCCGGGGTGAAGGGCACGGCCACTCTGGAACCCGACAGTCCAACCTTCCAGCCCAGGCCTGTGACCTTGGGCAAGCCACAGCTACTCACCTGTAAAATAGGGACACCTGCCTTCCAGAATCGTTTCGAGGGTCCTGTGGACTAAGACATATATAGGGCTCCTCTGCCCACAGCCAGATCCCAGAAAGTGCTCCTCAAACACTAGGGACCCTTGCCCTGTTATCAAATTCAGTCATTAATATCCATTTCTGGAAACACTGGTTCATTCGCATTTATTTACCAGGTTCTCAGACATTTGACAAATATTCCCACTAGTCACAGGAACACACATTCTTTGGCCCCATTAAAAAGCAATTCCTTCCTTAATATTGATAGATGGCCAGCTAATTCACTGGTGATTGATGCTGCATTTTGAGTCACCTTCCAGGGTAGCCTCTGTACACAGCCTGCAATCTCCGTGGGGGTGGGGACAGAACCCTCAGCCTATGCAATGTGATACTCCCACCCCCACCACAAATGTCCCCCTGCCCGGGCCCTTTCTTGTGTGACGGGATGGTGGCAGTGGTGGTGGTGGCGGCAGGCCCTGCCCCTGGCAGAGACTGGAACGTTGGGCCCTCCCCTCTCCCTTTCCTGTTTCCTTTTCTGCAAAATCGGAATAGTGAGGCCATCCGCCCACCTCAGAGCTACTGTGCAGATCAAATCAACACATTAATGACCAAGGAAGGGATTATCTATGAGCCCTGGGTCTGGTCAGGGACAGGCAGAATCAAACATTTTCTATTCTGGGGACCTCTTTTAAAATACAGTGTCCCCTCATCCCACCCCAGCCCCAGAGAGCAACCCAGGAAGTCCCCAAAGCACAACAAATTTGGCATGCCCTTCCCATACAGTGGAGAGGAGACAGGGAGACAGACATCATGGTCCTCCCCATCCCCACTCCCCTGTCCAAGCTCTTGCCTCTCAGTGTGCAGCTCTGGCCCGTGTCAGCCAGGCCTCCTGCATGGCCTTAGCTTGGCCGATGCTGCCACTTCCACAGAGAGTGGATGGTTGGGCACCGGCCTCCCTCCCATTTCAGCCTCTGCCTCCTGGGGATGGAAAGAGAAGAGGCCCAGGTGATTCCTGACCTGAAAGCCTCTGCTCCCACCACTCGGGAACAAAAAATCCTCAATTGCTACAATTTATTGAGTACCTACTATGTGTTGTGTAAAGAACTTTATATCTCCCTTAATCCTATGACAACCTTAAAAGGCAAGTTACTATTCCATTCACAGATGTATGGGCCACAGCTGAGAGAAGTATATCCAAGCTCACAAAGCTAGAAAGTGGGGGTGGGGGGTGCCAGGACTCAAAAATAGGGCTGCCTGGCTCTCCTGCCTCACTCCTTAACCGCTGGCCTCAGCTGAGAGGGTTGACTTCAAGAGGTATGAGGGGAGTGGAGTCTTGGAGGGGGTGGCCATACTCGAGACCTCTTTTCTCAAAAATCAAATGTTATCCCTGGGTCCCCAGCTTCTCCCAGCATGAAACCCTGGGGCACAGTGTGGTCCTCCGCAAGCCTCCAAGTCCAATCCAGCCCCCCAGCCCCCCAGTGACAGGTGCTGGAGTTAGTCAGCTTGCCTGAAACCTGCCAGCTTGGGGGTGAGCCCCAAATCCCTGCACATGTCCTATTCCAGGTCATAATGAAACCCATCTCCCAGCTTAACGTGCTCCATAGACCCCCAGACCTGGGGGCTTGAACCCTGGCCTGGAGCCACTACAACCCAGCGGGTGATTTGGCCCAGTCACTCTCTTGGGCCATCTCCTCAGGGCCCCATGCCAATGGTCCAGCCAGCCTGCGTCTCCTTCCCGGGGTCTATGAGCCAGGGGCTGAGCAGTTTTGAAGGGCCTGTGCTATTTGTCCCTGTGCTGGTGACAATGACAAGCTGGTGTCCTGAGGAGGTGAGATGGGGAGCAGTTCCTCTGTGCCTCTACTGCTCAGAGAGAGGCCACCATCCATCTTCCTGGGCACCGGGCCAGCCCAGCCCTCAGACGGCTCTGCACCGACCAACACACGAGGACAAGGACCCTCCAGCTGAATGCTAAGTAGGGACGCAGGCGGACACCATGGGCCCAGCCCCAGAGCTCGGTGAAGCTGGGTTAGAGGTGTCAGTATAGTGCAGCCTGAGCACCCCCAACCCACACATCCTCCCTGTGGTGGGGGTGGGGAGTCCGGATAGCTGGCCCTCTCCCCCTGCCAGGCAGGATTCACCCCTCCCTATGGTGGGCCACACAGGCACCTGAACCTGCAGAGGATCAGACCCAAACTGGGGATCAGAGGACACCTGGTTAAAAAGCTGTGCTCCCCATCTACCACCACCCCCAATGTGGTCAGTCAGTCCCTGAGCTCCAGCCATTGTCCCACCAAGACAGTTTTGCCCACGTCTTCCCCCCATCCTCAGGCCCACCCTCCAGCTCTGACTTCACTGTCCCCTGCCTGAACGCTGCAGCAGCCCAATGCCAGCCTCCCCGCCTTCGGGTCCCTCTCCTCTAGCCACACAGCCACCAAAGCCGTCTTTCCAAACTAAAAATCCAGCCTTCAAACTCTTTGATGCCTCTTCATCACCAGTCACTCATTTATCAAAAGTTTGGGGTGCCACACGTGCAAACAAACAAGGTGCCAGGTGCTGGGGACACAATGGAAATCCAGAGGACAAGGTCCCTGCCTCAGGGGGCTCCCAGGCCAGTGCGGAATACAGAGGAGTCAATGATGATGACTGGCACAGGAGCCACCTGCCAGGATCCAGGAGGTACAGGTTGCTATGGAAACACAAACATCAGCACCTAGCCTGATCAGAGGGTATCCACGCTGTTGTAAACATCCTATGAGTCACATCTTTGTGCCTAGCCATGATTATTCCTCAGGGTAAACCTGGAAGTTAATTTCTGAGTCAAAGGGTGTGTTTATTTTTTTAAGGCCTTTGAAAAGGATTGTGAAATTGCTCTGTTAAAAGGCAGGGTCACTCTGCACATGTTCGTTGAAGAAGGGGAGAGGAGGATGAAGGGAGGACATGGTCCCTGAGAGGGAACCATGTGCTGGTTCCACGAGCAGGCTGAGCGGGGCGTGCTGGCCCCGCAGCGTGGACGGGGGTGAATGGTAAAGGGACGATAGAGACAAGACGGGACCCCCATTCTATTTGCCGCCGTGTTTTCTATCCAGAACAATGACCTGCAACCCATGAGGGAGAGAGGGCGGGGGCCAGGGACCCCAAGATTCATTCAGCAGCAGCCACTAGAGGCCTGTTATGTCCCTGGCACAGGGCAAGGGGCTGGGCGAGCAAAGGCCCCCGCCTGGGCAGTGTACACATGTGCTAGAGTGGGAAATGCCAGAGAAGCTGGAAGGCCCAGGCAGCGGTTGCCACCGTGGTGCAGCAAGAGAGGATGAGGACTCACTCCAGGGTGTGGGAGTAAGGATGAAGGGCAGAAAATTCTGGACTTCGGTCCCTAGCCTGAGACCTGAATCGGCGAGGGAGGGAGTAGGGAGTAGAGAAGTGAGGGACTTTCACCCACACCCTGCCCCCACCAGTGCAGAGGGAAGCAATGGATCTAGCTAGCACTGGGGTCCCCAGCAAGCCACTTGGTAGCCTTGATTTTGTAGAGATGGCGAAGTCCTAAGCACCTCCCAAGGCTACTGTGAGGATGAGATGTCCTTGAGGCCAGGAAAGCAGAAAAAGCCATGGATTCTCACTTTTCCCTAAAACGTATCCAGAGAGTGACTGTAGCAGCCTGGAGTGGGAGGGGGGCCTGACCTGGGTTGGGGCTGGGGGCAACAGGAGGGCAGGAGGCAAGGGTGGCCTCACCTAGTCGGTCACCCCCCCTCTGGGAACAACTCCTCCTTTAGTTTATGTGTTTGTTTGGCGGGTGGCTTGTTTGTTCAGTTGGTTTGTTGGCTGCTTTGGCGAAAATTGGGCAGGCCTTGAGCTGCCCCAGGGCCGAGAGCCTTGCTCAGAGAAGTCATCTCAAGCTGGGAAGTGCTCCTGTGACCTACGGCTCGGGGAGGAAGAGAGGCACAGGCAGGAAGGGAACCGACCAGGAGAGCAGCACTCACCCTCCCTGCACCCCTGCAGGTACTCGGAGGAGGAGACCCGACAGAAGGTCAGGACTTTCCGGCAGATGCTGATGGAGAAGGAGGGAATGCTTACCAGAGAGGACCGGCCTGGAGGCCGCATGTGAGTGCCACCTTCGTGGGGGCAGGGGGAGGGAGGGTGCAGGCTGGGGCAACAGTGGGGTGCCAGAGGGGTCTTTCCAAAGGCTCCTTCTGGAGTTGGGGTGGTGGGTGCAAGGAAGATGAGGAGAGAGATGTGGACTCTGTCCACTGGGAGTTCCAGGCCTGTCCAGACATGGGGGCATTATTGGGGACCAGCCCCTGCTCCCTGGGGTAGGTAGCCCAGATCTCAGCCAAGGGAATCATAGGCTACAGATCAGGAAAGCTGAGAAATGTCCTGACCCCAGTGTTGTTGCGGGCTGACAGTGTGACCCCAGGCTAGTCCCTCTGTCTTAACTTTTACCATCACAATAGCCTCCAGAGTAAACTCATACCCTGGAAAGTAAGAACCAACACACCAATGCCATTGCCAGCACGGCCAAAGTCTTGTCAGGGAAAGAGCATGAGCTGGGAGTGGGGGTGTCACATCTCCGCACCTGCCACAGGGCAGGAGGTGTGCTGATGTATTATGGGCCCCCGGGAGAGCTTCAGATACACAGAGCAGTTATAGGGAGATCAACTTGGTCTCAGATTAGAGAAGAACTGGGAACCACTCAAAATTATGCAACATGGAGCAGACTGCCATAGGAGGGTAGGGCAGCCTGTCCCTGGGAGTGTCCAGGCTTGCTGGGTGGCCAGAGGCCAGGCAGACAATGTGCGCTGAGGGACTGTCACTGAAGCCACTCTGCTCCATCTTCCCTTTGCAAAGCCTCGGCGTCCCCACCCCATCCTGGCATTCCCTGCTTCCTCGACTGGAAGTAGGACTGAGGTGGGGTGAGAGGCTGGGGTAAACGCTGCCCTGCCGGGCATTTCCTCCAGAGGAGGGCTCCTCTGAAGGTCATCTGCCCTTTCCTCCTCTACCCTGTGCGAGGGTGCGAACCTCGCCTGCCCTGCCACCTTCTGGGCCCTCCCAGCACAGGCCTGCTTTTCTTCCCTGCCCTGGGCTCCTTCCTCTTAACGTAGTTACCGTCTTTCAATTCTGCTTTCTCTTCCGGCTACCAGCCCACATTGTTCTCTCCTTCCTCAACCAAATTTCTGTAGAGTGCGCAGCATGCATTGTCTCCACTTCCCGAGGCCATGGAGATCTGGCTTCTGTCCCCATGACCCCCATGACTTGTTCAGGCTATGGCCACCTGAGTCTAGTCACCATGGCGCATGCTCCTCTGCAGGCCTGACCTCTCTGGCATGTGCCACCATTGTGCTTCCCCTTCCGAAAACCTACTTTCCCCTTTGGCTTCCAAGATGTGGTTCTCTGTGAGTCCCTCCTGCCCTTCTGATGGCTGCTGCTGTCTCCCTCCTTCCTGCCCACTTCCCAGATGTTGGTGTCGTCCCCCACCCCCGGGTTCCACCATGTGACCTGTCTCTTCCTGCGGAGTGAGGTCCCAGAGATCTCCCTGAGGGATCTCATCCCTTCCAAAGCTGGAACACTCTCCTGTTAGTGGGTGATTCCGGATCTTTTTCCGTAGTCTTGATCTTATCTTTCCTTGAATGAGTGAATGAATGAATGAATGAAGCATTTAAGAACTGAGGCATGCTGGGAGAGATGCCATGGGGACATTGCCATGTCACCATCATCAAAATAAACATCCCTGAGGATCTGTGCTGTATGCGGAGCCCTGGACTAGCTCAAGGAGCGAGAAGTGGGGAGAAGAGGAGGGGAGATGTGCCTCTTGCTCTGGATAGAATCACAAACCTGAAACTGGAAACCAGAAATTACTGGCAACTCCTGACAGTGTGGCCACTTGCACCTGTCAGCATGTTCAGTAGGGGAACTGAGGGGGACAGGCCCCGCTGCCAGTCAGGGAAGGCTCCTTGGAAGAAGCAGCGTCCCGAAGCCTTGCCTGACGGAACTCCTACTCTGGAGGGAAGGACGCACATAGACTTGGCAGGGTCCTGGGACCTCACAACGTCAGCTCCAAGGCCTCGGTTTCCTCCTTTACACAGAGAAGGGGCTCGACCAGGAGGCTTCTTTTAGCTCCAGCAGCCCAAATGGTGTGAAAATAGCACTCCAAACAGTGACTGTAGCAAGCGGAGGAGGTTGCTGGTGCCCTCTGGGCTACTCAGAGGCTGGGCAGAGCTGTTTATGGAGCTAAAACCAAGGCCCGAGGCAGGGAGGTGACAGGCGGGTCGTCTGCATGCTTCCCTGCGGACCTTCACTTCTTAGCTCCGAGCGTGGGGTAGCGGAGGGGGAGCACAGGCTCTGCCGCCAGAGCTCCCCTGTCCAAGCCTTTAAGTTAAACGCTAACCCCCGGGGCTGTGAACCCCAGCTCCAGCACACCCCAGCTGTGGGACTTGGGCACCCCTTACCTGCTCTGGGCCTCCACCTCTTTACGTACAGAATGGAGACATCAGTACTCCCTCATAGCACTGTTGAGGGTATTCAATGAGACTGTGAGTGTTAAGTATGGGAACCGCCACCGGCACACAGCAGACCTGCATCACTAGCCGACGGTCACCCCCTCGGTCTCAGTCAGCTCAGGCTCCTATAATGAAACCACCATGGACTGGGTGGCTCATCAGCAACAAAAGTTTATTTCTAGCAGTTCTGGAGGCTGAAAGTCTGAAATCATGATCAGGTTCAAGTGAGGAATGTCTGGGTTGTCAGCTGCTACCTTCTTATGTCCTCACTTGACAGAAAGAACGCTAGCTTTCCTGTCTCTTTTTTTAATATTTATCTATCTACCTATCTATCTATCTATTTATTTATTAGAAGAGAAGGGAGAGAGAAAGACAGGGAGAGAAACATCAGTGCGTGGTTGCTCCTCACAAGCCCCCTACCGGGAACCTGGACCGCAACCCAGGCATGTGCCCTGACTGGGAATCAAACAGGTGACCCTTTGCTTCACAGTCCAGTGCTCAGTCTACCGAGCCACCACACTAGCCAGGGCTCTCTGGTCTCTTCTGATAAGGGCACTACTCCCATTCATGAGAGCTCCACCCTCATGACCTAATCACCTCCCTTAGGCCCTATCTCCTTACACCATCACATTGGGATTAGAGTTTCAACATATGAATTTGGGACAAACATTCAGTCCGTACTATGCACGATCCCCCGTGACCACAGGGAGGCCTGGCAATGACAAGTACCAGGTTGGCCTTAGTTCCTCCCTCTCCGCCTGGGTGTCTCCTCCCCGTCTGCCAACTGTGGATTCTGTCAGGGATCCATGATGCCCTCTGACTACCCAGCAGGCCCTGTGCTCATGTCTTTGCCTTCTTGACCCTGATATCCCACACCCACTCATAGCCTGTAATTTGAGATGTGGGGAAATTCAATGCCCTCTCAGCAAGATGACAAAGAAGAGCCAGCTGGAGGGTCTCCACCGAGCATGCGTGTGTGTGTGTGTGTGTGTGTGTGTGTGTGCGCGCGCGTGTGTGTCTGATTTTAACTCTCTATGGACCGTAGGAGCCCATGACACCTCCCACTCAGGAAAGGGTCTCAGCAGGGACAGCATCACTCCCAGAGCTTTTTATTCCCAGGGATCATCCTTTTTCCTTAACTTAATGGACTGGCTCGAGTGACAGTCCCACCTCCAGTCTGCCCTCATACTGGACACCAGAACATCACAGTGCTGCAGTATCTGAATGTGACCCCACCAGTGGTGGGAGCCAGTGGGAGGCTTTGCCGAGGTATGATGTGGTCAGACAGGTGTTCGGGGACTTTCCCCTTTGGAAGATGATCAGATGGGTGAGACTGCAGGGAGTCCCACAGGGCAGGAGGCTCCTATTCTGAGGGAGAGGTGATGGAGACAAGGAGTGAGGTCCCAGAGACACGAAGAAAGGACAAGCTTTTGTCCTTAGAAATGATTGTTGTGGGCAGCCCTATATTGCCTGAGACACCTTCTGTGGGTTCCCCATCAGCCATCCATCAAGTTTGGACTTCCTGGCCTGGCATTCGAGGCCTCCACAGACTAGACCCAGCCTGGTCTCCCAGTCTCACCATTACACAGCAGCCAGCCTGGCCTGCCGGCAATTCCCAGCTACGCCCTGCCTGCTGTCATTCCCACGTCTTTTCTCGCCCTGGGCCCTCAGCCTGAAATGCCCAAGCCCCTCTGCACAGGTTCAAAACCCCACCATCCAAGGCTGCGTCCAAAAACCACTTTGCACATATTCCCAGGGTAAAAGTAAAACTTTCTCTTCTTTGGAATGCACATTTTCTTTACTTCTTGTGGCTGCTGTCAGTTCGTTTTTTCTTTCTTCACTGTAATAAACAATGACAACTTCGAAGAATAATTGTTTTGCCCTGGCTGGGGCCATGGCTCAGTGGATTGCATGCCAGCCTGTGAACAAAAGGGTCTCCACTTCAATTCCCAGTCTAGGGCACGTGCCTGGGTTGTGGGCCAGGTTCCCAGTAGGGGGCACTCGAGAGGCAACCACACATTGATGTCTCTCTTTCTTTCTCCTCCCCTTCCCCTCTCTCTAAAAATAAATAAATAAAATCTTCAAAAAGTAATAATTGTTTTATAATTGTATAACAAAATGTTTGGGAGAAAAGGTTTATAGAAAAGAAAATCATAAGCTACTTTCTAACACAGTGAGCAAACTCATTCTTTTTTCCCCCATATGCATCTGATTTTATATGCAGTGCGACCTCTCTGTGCTTCATTATTTTACCTGTAAGATGGGAATATTGATGGTGGTGCCCACATCAAAGGCTTGTTCTGAGCATTAAATGATTAAATGAGAAAAATACATATAAAATGCTTAAAATAATGTCTGGCACCTGCATTAGTAATTATAGTGTGCACAGTGTCATGTTTTTGCCCTGCATTTTGAGGACACAGAAGAGAGGCCCCAGGCCTGACTCATCCCTGTTCCTGCCACCACTGACTGCCACCCGCTCCTCCAGGCCCCTGGCAGGCCTGGCGTACTGTCTGAGTAAATGAGCAGAGAGGGCAGAGCCTTTGCCTGGGATGTGCCCTCCTCTGTCTGGGCTCATTCATCTGTCAGTTGGCCATTGTGCTCCTGGCTAATAGGAAACAGAACCAGTTAATTAGCAACACTGCTGGCGTGAAGAAGAGCATGTGACAGGCGCTCTCTTCCCAGGTCAGAACCTTGCCCACGGTAGCCAGTCCGGTGCATGTCCTGTGCTGTGCTCAAGCTCACTATCTTCTTGGTCCCTCCACAGTGGACTCTTTGGGTCCGCTTTGGGCAGCCCTGTGAGGCTTGGTTTGTTCCGTCACAGGGAGGAACGGCTCCCCTGCCCGTTCCATGGACATAGTGAGAAGTAAACTAGATCGCAAACGTGAACTTAAGAGCAGGAGATGTTAAACAAATCTAGAGCGCGGCACACACCCACGAATGCATCTATAAACCAGGGAGAGGACAGCTGATCTAATGTCTCCAGCAGGGAGGCCCAGCCAGCAGAGTCAAGGGCTGTCCTGTTTGCACGTGACTTCTCAAAGCCAAGTCCATAGGTGAACTTACCCTCTTTGCTCAGAGGTCCCCAAACCATAAGGGAATGTTCCTTTCCCTCTCCGGGCCTCAGTTTTCTCATCTGTAAAATGCGGGGGGGGGGGGGTGTCAATTTCTCCAAGTGGCTCTGTATGAGATTTGTGAACTGTCAAGAACTATTTAAGCATTGGAAAACATTACTTAATTAGTGATACTGTCACCCGGTAAAGACAGGATAGGAAAACTCTGGGAGATCTTGCAAAGTACATGTAGTCATACCAGCCCCACAAAACTAGCAAAAGAGGTCACAGCCTAACTTCTATTGATATCCCTGGAACTCCCAGGACAAGTCTTACCAGAAGGCTCCGAGGTCTTTGTGCCTGCCCCTGAGCCCGACACTTGTAGCCTAAGTCTGCTCTCGAGTAAACCTCTCAGAAGGGCCTAAAGAATGAGAGCGGCCAAATGATGAGGCCTCAGGGAGGGAGGACGGGTGGAGGGGAGGGTGCTCTGTCCTTGGGACAGAGGAAGGAAGGAAAGATGTCCCCAGGGTTGCAGCCAGCCGACTAAGGAGGGCACAGTGAGGGGAAGGAGGAGCTCGGTGAGGGTCTAGACTGCGTGGTTAACTCAGCTGAGATGCTAGGAGGCAAGAAAGGGTCCCTGCAGAAGGCAGTGACCAAACTCAGCTATTTTATTTTAAGAATAACCGTCCTCATTTTTGTGTCTGGATAAATGGAAGCCCCTCCTCCCGCTGGCGTGCCCACACAATGTTGGAGTGCCCTTAAGTTTTGCTGGAGACTATGTTTTGTGTGTCAGGCACTTGTGTGGCTAAGGGCTGTGTGGGGTGACAGGCCCTGGGAGCGTGGGGTGCTGACTAGGCCGAGGAGTTGGAGACTTCAGGGACAGGGACAGCAGGTGGGAGGCCACTGACTTCAGAAAGACGAATGTGGGGAGGAGCACAGAGATTTGAGTGAAGGGCCATGGGGGCGTTTGACTCCATGGGGGTGGGGGAAATGACAGGAGCCCCTCCTCCATCACCTCAGAGGAGTCTCCTGTAACACCTGGATGACTTCAAGGCTGCCAGGGACAGGTTGGTGTTTGGGGACTGAATGGCATCATTGAGATTCAAGATTAGCAGATCAATGGGCACTCTGCTGGAGATCTGACCCTGAAAATCCTTTCATCTCAGTAGCTGTGGTCTGCCTTCCTTGTCCTCTATCTCTTCCGAGCATGTCACAACCGCTTTTCTCCCTGCAAGAGACGGTGTTGGTTTGTGTGAGGCAGAGGCCCCCCATCCAACAGGGGCGACCACGGTGGGAACAGCGGGAGCTTCCAACACAGAAGCTCACTTAATCCTCTCCTCAAAGCGTGGATATGCTCTTCCTCGGTGGATAGATAAGGACCCTGAGGCTCAGTGAACTTGGTCGTGCCTGGATTCAGACCTGTCTGTGTGAATCCAAAGCTCATGTTATGCTTTTAATACTCTGCCGTCCGATCTAAGTCCCGGCCTCCCTCTCTCAGGGCAGGGAAAGAATGAGGCAGGTGAATGGCACCCGGGAGTGAGGGTAATTAAAACCAGGGCTGAGCCTCAGTGCAGAAGGGGCCCTGAGCCAGTGTGAAGTGAAAAGTGGAGGTGGGGGGCCACCCCCCTGGAGCTGGGCTTTTGGAGGGTCACTTCTGGGCTTGTTCAGTAAAAACCAAAGTTGCGCAGCACCCGTTACCTCTGTGAATTCTCCCCACCGCCCTGTAGCAGTTATCACTGTCATCTTGGAGAAGAGGCTCAGAGGGGGGAGTGACAGGCACCAGGTCACACAGTGACTCAGGGACAGTGCGCAGTGAAGGCGCCTCTGCAGCTTCAAACCTCCTGCGCTTGCCTTAAGCCCAGCTACCTTTTGGGGAGGGAGCCTCATTCTTTGAAGTGCTCGCAGGGTTCAAACATCTGGCAGAAGAAGGCTGGGGCCTCCTGAGCCAGGAGCAAGGACAGGACTGGGCCCTGCTGAGCGCAGGGGAGCGCTCCGCAAGATGGATGGGGAGCATCCAAGGCAGGCCGAGAACTGGGGCCTGCGCCTGCTGCCGCCAGGCAGTGATGGATGACAGCCTGGCAGCAGGAGAAGAGCAAGGAGGCCTCCCGAGGCTGGAGGCTGCGGAGAGGAGGGCGAGGAGAAGCTATGAATATTTCAGAGAGGCGGCCAGGGCTGGAGGAAGGAGGGGTGCGGGGGAGGGAGACAGGCGGGTGCGCAGGGGGAGGCGGCTCAGGGACGAGGACAGCTGGGCTCAGGAAAGCCGTAGCAGTGATGGGGGCTCAGTGAGCGAAGAGGAGGGCTGGAGAGGAGGAGTGGGCTTAGAGACGGGAGAGGGGCTGGCGAATAGGGCAGTGACGTTACAGGGGCCGAGGACGCACGAGAGCGGATCCGTGAGGGCAAAGGGGGCTGGGTGAGAGGGCGCAGTGAATGGGACTAGGGGACAAAGAATCAGTGCGGGGAGGGACTTAATGAGGACAGCGGCCTCACTCAGGAGGAGGGGGCTCAAGGATGAGAGAAGGAAAACTTGGAATAGGAAATCCGAGGCAGAAGGCCTCGGTGCTCTTCTTTCCTTGTTGCAAAGCACGGCACCGTTAAGGCTGGGGCGGGGGGCTGTAAGAAAGGCTCCCGGCTGGATTCCCCAAATCCCCGCCTGACTGTCTAGGGGGTCGAGGCTGCAGACCCGGGGCCGGCCGCACCCCGCCTGCCTTGGACCTTTCGGGGCGGACCGGGCCTGGGGCGCTGCGCTGAGAAAGGGACACAGGGAAGGCCTGCCCGCGGGGTCGGGGGCGGGTGCTGAGCCTCCCTGTCGCCGGCAGCGTGGCGGAGACCCCGAGGCTGCCCGAGGGCGTCGAGCCGGGCCTGGAGTACGCGCCCTTCGACGAAGACGACGGTCCGGTGGACTGCGACTGCCCGGCCGCCTGCTACCGCGGGCACCGGGGGTACAGGTCAGCGCCCGGCGGGGCGGGGGTGGACAGGGCCGATGTGTGGGGCCGGGGCGGTCCCTCCCCCTCATCTCCGCCTCGCCCCTCACCCCTTCTCCCCCAGGACCAAGCACTGGTCCAGCAGTTCGGCGTCGCCCCCTCCCAAGAAGAAGAAAAAGAAAGGCGGCCACCGGAGGAGCCGGTGAGAGCGCCGCCAGGCGGCGGGGAACGGGAGGGGCGCGTTGGGGTCCCCCAGGTGTCCGCAGGGACCCAACGCGGCATTTGTGAGCCCGCCTCTCTGAGCCCATGTGCCCTTACAAAATTTCTCCCCTCACTGTGTTGCCCCCCCCCCATGCACCGAGTCCCTCCCTTTCACCAAGTCCCCTCCCCTCATGGAGTCCCCAGCATGGTCACTCACCCACTCCAGGCCCCAGAGCTGGACACACTGCCCCTGACTAGGTCCACCTGATGAGCACCCCTCTGCCCTTCCCCAGCAGTCTTGCCCTCACTGCCACAGTGTGAGTGGCCTGGGGAGGAGGGTTTGGCAGGGTCTCATCTGTGGTTCCCCCTCCCCTGTCCTGGGTGAGGCCCTGGCAGATGTCTGGGAGCCCAACTAACCCCATCCAACTGTGTCCTTCTTTCTCCCCTGGCCCTCAGCAAAAAGAGGAGACTAGACTCCGAGTGCAGGTCAGTGCTGATGGCGGGCGAGAGCCAGGAGGGGCTGGGGAGAGGGGCTCTGTGGGAGGGTGAGAGTCCCGGCTGTCCTCCTGGGGCAGGAGGCCTGGTCTCTCAGGGCCTGGACCTCGGACACCAGCAGCTTTTCCCCCACAAAGGCCAGAAACCCCACCATTACAGCCTCTATACTTTGGGCTTGAAATTGTCCTCTCGTACAATGCCAAGGGGGCTAGAAGGATGACCGGGGGCAACACAGGCAGCTCCACCAGCGACCCTTAGAGATCTTGCTGAGACCCTCGGGCCTTAGAGACCCTCTGGGCCTCAGTTCACTCTGTGTAACAGGCAGTTGACTTCATGGCCTGGAATCCCCTTTCCAGCCTTGATGCCCCAGGCACCCAGCCTCCCCAGTCACTTCAGCTGCCCCTCCCTCCACCTCCCAGGCCCCAGTTCACTAGAGCCCACCTCCCATCCCTTTGTTCGCAGCTGTGGGAGCTCCTCGCCCCTGCGCAAGAAGAAGAAGAGTGTGAAGAAGCACCGCAGAGACAGGTACCCTCCCTCCCCTGGGGCCTCCTCTCACCTCCTCGGGGCCCAGGACCAGAGCTGTGCTGCCCCAGTGTCCCTGAGTCATCCCCGGTGGGCTTAGGAGAACCCTTTTATGGCTCCACAGGTCTGATTCTGGGTCCAGGAGGAAGAGGCGGCACAGGTGAGCGGTGCCCTGTGGAGGTGTGACGTGATGGGAGGGTGTGGAGAGATGCTGTGCCCCCCTGCGGAGACCAAAGTCCAAAGGAAGCCACCACCGGAAAGCATCTGCAAGGGTCCCTCCCCACACCACCCTCCAGCTCCAGGGACTCCTTCTCAGAGCCAGGCAGGGGACTGAGGGTGGGGGAGGAGAATGCAGGCCAGTTCTTTGTAATCCTTACCTGCCCCGTGAATCAGCCTTAACAAGGGGGCCCCAAGAATTTCCAGACTACACAGCAGGTCCAGTGTCCAAGGGGCATGTTCACAGAGGTGTCAGTTAAGAAGGCAGAGGAACTGGAACTCCGAATTTGCAGGGAAAGGACACTCCAGGCAGAAGGAAGCCTCAGTGGGTAGGAGACAGGGTGGGTGGCCTGCAGCTAGAGGTGGAGTATCTGAGGGGCAGGTGCCAGCCCCAACACGCCTGACTGCTATGGAGTTGGCCTCCACGTAGGCAGGGCTGAGAGCCAGCATGGGCCTCGAGCAGGACAGTGACTACTTCAGGGCAGATTGGGAGAGAGGACAGGAGGAAGTGTAAGGCAGGAGCCCAGGCAGAAGCAGGGGCGGAGAAAGTAGGACGCCCAGCACAGAGGGAAAGATGTGTGGCAGTCACATGCCCCACGGTTGGCATGAGAGCCAGAGCCCCTCCCAGCAGCCCTGAGGAGGGGCAGAGTCCCCAGCTCCATCCCGGTAGTGGGAATTTGCCCGTGATCATTTGCAGGTAGGGGAGAAGCCTAAATGAACACCTAGTCCTGGCCCTGCAATACCTCCCTTCCCCTCCTGCAGTTCTTATGGGCCAGTGTGGGCCCCTGCTGCCCTCAGTAACCACTATCAGTTTGCACAGGTCCTCCGGCCAGCTCCCAGCCATCCTGGGAAGGACCTAGAGAGGAGCTAGGCTAGAGTGCTCCAGATGGGGACACTTAAGCCCACAGCATGCAACAGGGGTTCTAGACCCAAACTTCTGCCCCTGCCCCACCCCCCAAGCCTGCCTGCCACTTGCTTTGCTCCCGTGAGAAACACCTTCCAATGTGTCTTAGCATCATCCCATTTTTGGTCAGAAGAAAGCATCTGTTTAGGACTAAAAGAATTGAGCTGGAATTTGGTGGCATCAGGGGAGGGTGGGGCTGAGGGACCCATTGGACCAGACATGGGCTGAAACGTTAGAGGGCTAATCAGAAGGCTCTCAGTCCTCTTGTCAAAGGCAGGAACTAGGCTGTGGAGGCCACCCCAGAGAACTGGGGGGCCCATCTGAGAAGACCTGGGGCACAAACGAAGTGTGGAGGGACCACCTTCACTCCGGTAACTCATCAGAGGGCCCTATTCTGAGACCGATGCCAGGAGATAAGGGCAAGTCCCCCTTCCTTCTGGATCTGTGGACATATAACCCTTTGGTTCTCCCAGAGGGAGCAGCAGTTAGGGCCCAGACAGGAGGTCATCATGGGCCAAGACTTACCCGAGAAGGAACAGAGTTGGCTAAGTGGAAGAAACCAAAGCAGTGGGGGGGAGGGGGGCATCCCATATCTGCCAGGAAGGCTCAGATCAGAAAAAAAGCAAATCTCAGGCCCACACCAAGGCACAGCTCAGCTCCAGGGCTCCACGCCCACCCTCCTGTGCCTGGCTCAGGCTGTGCTGTCACCTAGCCTCTGCTCTCTGCAGATCTCGGAGCCCCAAGAGCAAAAGAAAAGAGAAGAACAAAGAGAGGAAGAGGTGAGCACTCTTTCCCCTTCTTCAGCCCCTCAGCCCCTCCTCCCTCCCCCACAGCAGAGCTGACCTTCTGGATCACAGAGGCACAGAGAGCTCATTTTGTACCCCTTGCCCAGATGGAAAAACTCAGACCCAGAGAGCTAAGCCAAGAGCCTTCATGAGTCAGTGGCAGAGCTGGAACTGAAACCCAAGTCTCTTGCCTCCCCGTCCAGGGTCTCTTCAGGCTCAGTCCTTGTAACCCCCCTGCACCTCTCCAGAGTCTTGGGGGGCTGGGACCATCTAGAGAAAAGGGTGTGTTTTCCTAATTCCCATAAATGACCCACAGGGACTAGCTGGGCTTTGCACCTGCATGGACAGGCTTTGCGTGTTTTCGTAGGGGGCTGGGGGAGAGCGCATTGGTTAGCAGTGGCTTGCATCAGGCCCTCCCCCATGGGGAGGTCAAGCAGAACTTAGGTACAGGCTGATTTCTCCCGCAGGCCACAGGAGTCTCCAGGCCCGAGGTCCCATCGCCACAGCAGCAGAAGTTCCCACAGCCCCTCACTCTCCACCCAGGACAGTGATTCCAGACCACCGAGCAGGTAGGTCCTGGGCCACTGGGAGCCTCAAGGTGTGGTTGAGCTCGGCTTTCTGCTGGAGGGATGGGGCTTGCCTATTAAACATCCCCAAGGGTTGGGGAGCCAGGCTGATAGAATGGCAACCAATCAGTGGGTAGTTTACCAAGGCAGTGCCAATGCCAGCCTGGAACCGAGCTTGGCGCTCCGGACCTTGAATGGAAATCAAGGCCAGGAGAGGATTGGGGCCTTGCTCTCTAAATAGAAGGGTTTCCCGTCCAGTGTGGGGGTGGGTAGAGGCCTTTTGTAGAGGAGCGTCGTATACTAGCTGCCCGGCGCCCCGTGTCCCCTGACCCCAGGCTGAGCCCCAAGCACCGAGACGAAAGTCGGAAGACAGGCAGCCAGCAGTCCAGCGGGAGCCGATCGCCTTCCCCTTCGGGCGGCAGCGGCTGGGCGTCGCCCCAACAGAATGGAGGCAGCGGGCAGAGAAGTGGAGCGCGCGGGGGCCGCCCAGACTCGGCGCAGAGCCCGCCCGATGTACGTACGCCTGGCTTTGCAGAGGGTTCCCGCGCCGTGCGGGCTGCGCCCTGCCGGGACTGGGCCAGCCGCTGCAGGGCGGGGGCGGGGGCGGGGAGAGTGTAACCGGGCGGGGGCGCTGCCAGCCTCCCTCAGTCCGCCGCTTCCCCCTCCCATGCGACCTCCCTTGAACCGGAGCGGCCAGGAGTGCTTGGTTGTTATGCCCACCTGGCCTTAGTGTCCTCGGGTGGGGGTGGGGGTTCTGCAGGCTTGAGCCACCCTTGAGCTTGGCCAGAGAGGGTTGATCACCGGGACACTCAGCCATTTGGGTATGGAGTTGAGGAGGAACCAAGATCTCTTGCCTCCCTGCCCCTCCCCCCCCATACTGAGGTGGGAGGGCCATGGCCGCTGGAACAGGGCTCCAGAGGCAGGACTCCCCTGGGCATCACTTGGGCCCTGAGCCTCCCTGACTTCATCCAGTCCTCTCCCTCCCTCAGAGTGCTCGCTGTCCCTCACCTCCTCGCTAGCCCCCACCCCTCTCTCAGATTCCTGCCCCCATCTCAGTCCCCTTGCCACAACAGACCCGCAGTTCTAGAGTCCCTGCTGCCGGGACAGCCTGCCCTGTCCCAGGCACTGCCCTCCCTTGGGTAGGTCAGACCTGGGGATTCCACTTCCCATCCTTTCTAAGGCACTTCCCAGTGTACCCATTGCTCCCTGGGAGACCACCACAACCGCCCCCTCCCCCCCAAAAAAACTGTCCCCATCCATCCTCCAGGAGGGGCAGAGACTCCTTGAGACCCATCAATAGGTGGGGGGATCGTAGGAGCTCACAGTGGAAGGTCTGAGCCAGGGTGGGGGTTGGCCCAGGCCCCAGGGGAGGCCCAGAGCGGCCTTTCATTTGCTGGTCTTTGCGGAGTGCAGAGGCCCTCTCAGGGAGGAGGGGCTGCAGCACCGGCAGGGGCACCGGGTGGGCACAGGGACTTAGAGTTGCAGTCTGCAAGTCCCCTCGCACCCCCAGACCCACAGGCTGCCTGCAGTCTCGGGCAGGCGGGGGTGCTGCCCCTCCCCAGATCTCAGGTCTTAGCAGTGAACAGTACATGTTGGTCAGTTTCATTTTGATTTTTGGCTGTTTTCCTTTCACTTCCTTTCTTTACCCAAATACCCTTAGTCCATGGCCTCAGCCCAGAAAGCCAAGGAAACTTGACAAAAGGCCCTTGGTCTCAAGGTTAATTTCTGTTAAAGGGCATTACCTGTCTGGAGATTGCCCCCATGGACAGGGTGCCAGGCCCCTGAGCTCTGAGGGGCTGGTGGAGCCATGTGGGGATGATCACTCCAGGGTCCCTGGGTCCATCCGGGGTGTGGGAGAGGGCACGCAGAGGCAGCCGAGGGCAGCCGGGGCAGGGACAAGTCCAAGACAGGACACCTAGCCTGGGCGCCCTTCCACCCCACGGGCACAGGACCCTGGCCTTCTCAGGCCCCGCCCCTCCCCTCCCCAGAGGTGCAGAAAAGCATGTGCTTTCAAGTCAGGGTGAAAAGGATGCCCCTTCCCACTTTTGATACCCCCACCCCAGCCACCCCGAGCCTTGGACACCTAAGCAACAGCCCCCACAAGAGCCCTGGGCATGTGCAGACAAAATGGCCACAGCAGCCAGGCAACCCCAGGAGCAAGCACTCAGGGCCGGTGACCTGGCCCCTGGCCCGGGGAAAAAGCCCTGGCCCCACCCCAGGCTCGTCTCCCTCTCAGAATGGGACTCCGTTTGGACGTTGCCCTGGGAGTTTTCTAGGAGACAACACTCCATTACTCCTTTCACAGAACATGTTCCCCAGCCCTCTCAGTCCCATCTGGGGTCTGGGAGACCAGGGACTGCGGAACACCCCCCAGCCCTCACCTGCACGCAGAGTCCCTCCTCGCCCGTGAGGCCTTTTCTAAAAGTGAAATGGGGACATAGACTCCGCCATTAACCAAAAATGTTTCTTGGGAAAAGCACCGGGGGTGGTATTCTTGGACTCTACCTTTAAAAAAAAAGAGAGAGAGAGACAAATGGAAAAAGAAAAGCTCACCATTTTTAACCCCGTCTATGTTTTTGTTTTTGTTTTTGTTTTTTTTTAGCCTCCCATTTGAAACGTGGTAATATTGTGATTCCATTTCTCCTTTAGTGGCAAGGGGAGAGGGTGGGGAAGTTCATGTAACTTTTCCTGTTATTTCATTTTTGTTTGTATTTTTGTTTCCTTTTTTTTTTCCTTTTGTAATGTACAGAAATGCAAACTATCTCTCTGGGTTTTTTTCTATCTTTTTCTCTGTTGTTCTAGAATTTTGCTTTTGTGCGTTACTGTGGGAGCCTCTCCTCCTAATGCAGAAATCGTTTTTGAATCTCAAGTGAACATTAATTGCATACATATCTCTATGTACTTATTTCGTCCTTTGCAATCAGAATTTAAAAGGGAAGATAACTCCTAAAAACTAATTCCTGAGCCATCTGCTTGTGCCGAATCTGCAGCAGCAGCCACCCTGCCCCTCAGCCCCAGGGTGCAGGCACACAGGCGGGGCTGCCTTAGCTTTCAAATGAACAAAAGGCGTACAGATGGCACTTCTGGGTCCCTGTCTGTAAGGAACCTTGGAGAGAAGCCGGGAGGGAGAGACTTGTCCCAGTCGCCCAGGGACCTTCCCAGAACAGCGAGCTTCCTGTGTCCCCTCAGTTCCGTCTAGTACAGGAAGGCTGGGCATGACAGGGACAGGCTGCTCAGCACCTTCCGTGCCGGCCTCCGATCCTGAGGAGGCCTTGGAACGGGGAGCCGCATACACCTGAGAGAGGTTTGCTCAGGCGGGGGTGTGAAAGCCAGATACTCCTGAGCAAGAGAAAAACAATCCATCCTCGTCCTGAAACTGAGGCCTGAGGCCGGCGGGATGCTGGCTCCCGACGTCTGTTTGTCGCCCTGTCCTGGGCCAGGGCCAAACCCCACAGAGGGATTCCTGGGTGCTGCTGGGTGCTGCTGCTTCCCACCCTCCGAAGCTCACAGAGAGCAAATGACAGTCTCAGGTCACATGGCATTTTGGAGGGAGATCTAAAAGGAGACCCTCTGACCTCCAGACCCCCAGCCACAGTCATGATGTGAAGACAGTAGCCAATGGGAGGCAAACTCCAGGAGCCCTGAGCAGGAGGAGGAGGAGGATTTGGGAGGTGGGTGCTGGAAGTCTCCACTCATGCCTTCCCCGAGGGGACCCCTCCAGATGCTGATGGCAGGCCCCCAGCTCCCTCAACTCCCCAGCACTCAGGCCAGCCCACACGCAGACCAGGGTGTAGGTGAGCCTGGCACTGCATAAGTGACAAAACTCTATGTGACTGCAGCTTTAGCAACCCGTGGAGCCCTGAGGCCTCACAGCTCACACATGTGAGTGTGGAAATAGGGAGGCGCAGAGAGCCAAGGGAGCTGCTCTGGGGAACACGATGTGGGATAGAAGAGTAAGACGCCGAGCCCAAAGCTGAGCTGATAGGGTATGCAGGGTTTGCAGCCTTAGAAGTAGGGGCCCCTGCCTTGGCACCACCTGTCCCTAGCACTGGAGGTGCCTTACCATTTGCTGAGAGTGCCACACAGGGTTCCTGAGCAAGGCCCCCAGACTCTCTGACCTCTGCTTCTGGCTCGAATTTCATCACAAAATGGGCAGCCTAGGGTGACCCCAAGAAGAGGTGCCTCCGCCCACAGCTCTCCCTGGCCTGCCTCATCCCAGGCCTCTCTCCTCCACACACACCCCCGCCTCCCCCGGGAAAGAGCAGCGACCACGGCTGGAGTGGAGCAGTCAGAATAGGCAGGGCCACCCTGGCGCTTCTTCCCGGATGAAGCCGGAAAGCAGGAGGAATGAACTTTGCTAAAATGGTGCTGAAGCCACGGGACAAGGGAGTCAGGTTGACCTGAGGCAGGATTGGTCCTCCAAATTGAGTCTGTGGTTTTCTTCCCTTTTAAATGCACAGTTCTCCTTTCAACCCATCTGTCCACTCGGATTGGCCTTGTTTAAACAGCTTCTCTTTCTTTCTGGCTGGGTCCACCTTTCTCTCTGTCTCTCTCTTTCCTGCTCTCTCTCTCCCTCCCTGTCTCTCTCTCTTCTTGTGTCTGTCTGTTTCTCTCCATCTCTCCCCTGAAATGGGCCTGTCTCCCCAGGCTGCCAGCCACTCCTTTGCCCACCCTGTGGTTCTGCTTCCATCAGCTGCTTCCTGCATGCCCTCTGGAGGTTTTCTGTTGTTTAACGAGTTAAGAAAAGCTTGCCTTTTGGAACCTGTTGGGGTGGGGGGAAGCAAACAGTGATGGCTGGGCAGGAGCCCCCTGACATCCCAGGGACTAGACCAAAAGCCACGCCTGGTTGCCCATGTGCCAGATCACAGGGGCAGCGCAGCCTAGAGTCACTGTCTCTCCCCGTTCTGCATTCCCAATGCGGAGACCTTCTTTTCTTTTTTATTATTGCATTCCCGTCCCTGACCACTGAGAAGGTAGGTATCCCGGCTCCGCTGTGCGCTCGCTCGCTCCCATCTCCAGATAAGCCCTGCCACTCTGCTTGGTTTGAATGTGGTTTTCTTTCTCTCTCTTTCTCTCAGTCTCGCTCTGGTTGGTTTTCTCCCTTTCCCTTTTCTTTATTTTAGTGACTACTCATTTGTAACTTGCATTTCCTCCAAATGAGCTACAAAGCTGTGTTTCCTGGTTTTGTCATTTGGTTTTCTTGACTCCCTCCCACCCCCCACCTCCCAACAACTTTTCTGGTTCATTCTTCCCTCCTTTCCACTTTCCCTGCTCCTTCTTCTTTCTCTCCACCTCACTCCCACCTCCAACCCCCCTTCATGCCCTCTCTTTCTCATTTTGTTGTCTGAATGCATTTCTGTGTGGTTTAGCATTCCGAGTTTGTGTCCCCTTCCTGAACTCTATGCTGTGGTTGAGCCAATTTGATTTCTGTTGTCTGGAGTAACTGCTAACCCTCTCACCCCTCACCCCTGCCAGCCCCGGGGCCCACTTGGGCAACGAGCCTTTGTTGGTGGAGGGGCCTGTGCTGGGCGTTTCGGCCTCCAGATCCTGGAGGAAGTTCTGGCTGAGGTCAGGCGGGGAAGGAACCCTGTCCCACTCTCTGGGGCCTGCTGGGCTCCCGCGGGTCCTACACTGGCTGCAGGTGGAGCTTTAGGTAGGACCGTGAGGCTGACACCAGGGCTGAACCCCACAGCTCCATCTTTGGGGTGCGATGGTAGTTGAGCTTTGGGTGCAGGGGTGAGCTGGCCAGTAGGCACTGGACTTAGAGGCCCTACTTGGAAAAGTCTCTGCAGGGTCATTTGGGGGTAGAAGGAACTCCCAGTTAACCCCCACCTCCATGGACCACTACCCAGTCCAGACAGGCACTCCCTCCTTCCCCAGCATCTTTTCATCTTCTGAATTTGAGCTTAATATGCAGAACAATCCAGAAGGGATAGTCAGTAGAGGCCAGGGACCCCCAAGGTCAGGGCAGAACCAGGCTTGGTGGGACTCGTGACTTCCAGCCCAGTGCTCATCTAACCACACTGAGGGCACGTGTCAGACGCAGGTGCTCAGGGACGCCAGCTCCCCATCCCTGCCCTTCAAACTGTTCTCTGTCCCACCTAGGAGCAGCCACAGAAGTCTGACACCCCAACCCTTGTGAGGCCTCTCTGGGCCTCCATCCTCAGCTTTGAAAATAGAAGTTCTCATCTCCCCCCTTGTTGGCCCCAGGGGCAGGTCCTCAGGAGCTTACCCACTCAGAATAGTCTTCAGCCCTGGGTGGTGCCAGGAGGGCAGACGAGGATCTTGTTCGTGGAGGGAGAAAGCGCTGCTGGTCCGATGGGGGAGTGGAGGCCCCACCCACAAGGACTACCCGATGTGACCAGAAACAGGACCCTCCAAGGCTAAGTTGGAGGGGTAGCATTCCAGATGCTCACTCATTCTTGTCTTCAAGAACACCAGGATCAGCCAGGCACACTGTTCCTTTCTACTCTCTTCCCATTGTCTTTCCACCTCAGACTCCTCACATAAGCAAAAAGAAAAGACATTGAACAGGAAGTCAGTGATCACCCAATATACCATTGTGCATTTTTCTCTCCAAATTAACTGAATGAAATTGTTTTTTAGGTATCACATAAATTTAACCTGAGGTAAACTCTCATTAAAACAATTAAGAAATTAAAAAAAAAAGATGTCAGGGAGCAGGCGGTACCAAGGACCAGAGGGGCTCCTGGGAGCAGGCTTCAGGGGCAGGGGAGGCCTCGCTCACTCACTCACTCACACACTCACTCACTCACACACACTAAGCAAGCATTAGCCGAGCATGCCTCCGTGCCAGGCCCTGCCCGAGCGTCCCTGCCCAGGGAGGGACAGGCAGACCTGGGCTTGCAGCCCCCACCTGCCAGGCTGCAGGACAGACAAAAAGACCACTCAGAACAACGAGAGAGGAAAAGCTGGCCCGGGAATGGGGAGTTGTCATCAGAGTAGCCCTAGCCCTAGCTCGTCCTGGCACAGTCCATACTGAAGGAAGGAACAAGGGTCTGGGGGTCACAGAGGAGCACACCCAATACAGGGTGAAGCTCGAGAGAAGCTTCCTGCAGGTGGTGGCCTCAGGCTGACTGTAGACGGGAGATAAGCCTGAGCCAGGCTGTGAGTCAGAGTGGGGAGAGGGGAGAGGGAAGAATGGGTCCAGGCAAGAGGGACAGGACTCAGAACAGGCTTCCAAAGGTGTTTGGTGGTTCCTGGCCACCACAGTCCTGTCTGGCAACGAGACCCCATGGTCTCTGGGCTTGTATCTGCCCCATTTCCTGGGGATGAGGCTCACCCTCTGGCAGGATCCTTGTGACCCTTTGCTGAGGGCTTCTGGAGGGGTGGATGGATAAGGGTGGCTCTAGGAGTTTCCCCCCCAGGAAGGCAGTACATGCCACCCTACCTACAACATCTTCCTCCTGTCTGCCTTCCCCCGGCATTCGGAGGACACGCCGTGGGGCCACGTGCCTTCCTGCCCCGCTCTGACCCTGTTTGTCTCTGAGGGAACGGGGAGTCAGTTGTTCTCTGTAAAGGCTTCTCCACCCCTGAATACACCCACTCTGTTCAGAAAGGCCCCAGTTGTGGTCATTTTACCAGTGGGGAAACTGAGGCCCCAGAGTTAAGTCACTTCCTTGTCTCTCAGCAAACTCACCGCAGGGTTGGTCCCAGGGTGCTTGCCTTGCCAATTACTATCATCTTGAGCTACAGCAGCCAGTAGGCTTGGAGGAGGTGAGAGGGAAATGGGAAAGAGCTTGGACTTCAAGACGTGACAGGCAGGAAGGGTCCAGATCAGCACAAGAGATGTAGCCCAGGGACTTGCACCTCAATGACTGGGGACCGCAATGTGATGGGGGCGCGCATTCACCCAGCCCAGGCCCTTTTTATTCTTAATACTCCCAGATCGACAGCAGGAAGTAGAGAGGGCCCTGCAGTCCCCGTGGGAAGGAACCTCATGGCCCTCAGTCTTCTTCCCACCCTGCTGGCCTCTTCCTGGAGTCCAAAGTAGTGGCTCAGACCCAGAGCTGGGCTGGAGCAGAATTCATATGCAGGCCCTCATCCCCAAGTTTAAAATTCTGCCCTCTTGCACTGTTGCCCCCCACCCCTGAAAGTAAAAAGTGAAGGCTTCATAAATGCAGCGTCCAACGTCGCCTTGGGTGTGGGCTATTATGCATTGGCTGCCAGGACACCCACTCTCCCACCCCGTATCTGTTCACGCTACACTTTTTGACAACCCAGGGAATAGAAAAGAAACTAGACATCTGGGGAACCTGGAGAGTTCTTTCTCATCTGCCTTCTCTGGAAGGAAAAGGATGCTGGATGGCAGAACCTAACGCCTGGGCTCGGGCACTGTACCGGTGGGGGTGGAGGGCATGCGTGTTGGGGAGCCCAGGGTCTCTGGTAATGTCTATTGAGAATGGAAATGCCATCTCAGAGGGGCCACAGCTGAACAATGCAGCCTCCCTCTCTCTTAGCCTAGGGTCAGTGTGCTTAGAAGGGCGTCTTGGTACCTGGTAATGCTTATTCTGCCCACTATGCCTGCCTGTGCCCCAAAGAAAGATGCCAGGCTCTCCCAGGAGAAGGTCTTCATGGCCCATCTGGTTCTGGTCAGCTGCTTTCACCTCCTATGGTCGGAATCTATTGGTTGCTTCAGCCACCAGATGTGAGCTGGCTGTGTTTCTCCACCAATGGGGATGACTTCCTGGCTCTACCTTCATGCCCAGGCTGCATCCAAGCTTGTCCAGAAAGACCTTGGCACCACCCTGGTCACTGCAGGAAGCACCAGGGCCATGTCAACCACACACTCCTTCCAGCCCTTGGCAGCAAGTTACCCCGAGGGGTGGCAGCTGGTTTTGTTCTCTCATCTCAAGAGCCTGTCAGAAGAACTTGGCCCAGACCCCGCCCCTAACCTAAGACTCCCTGGTTTGGCCTTGGCTCTTGTAAGGGCATTACTTCCTCCCTCAGCAAACAGTACTGAGGCCCTGCTAGGTGCCAAATTCTGTGATAAAGACCCAGGTTACAGAGCTGAATTCGACACCAGATCTGCCCTGGAGGTACTCAAAGTCAAGCTGGTGCTGGTGATTGGGGGCGGGATGGGAGTGATGGACAGACTTATAAACAGACAAGTGTAATCAACTGTTACCACAGGAAGCCCAAGGACAGGAGGAGAGCCAGTCCTGTGGAGGGAGGGGGATGGAGAGGGCGGTCAGGGGGCATGCAGAGAATCTTGGAAAATTTGCTCCGGAAGGAACATCAGGAAGCAAAGCCCAACACTCTCATTTTGTGGATGGGGAAACTAAGGCCCAGGATGGGGAAGTGACTTGGCCGGGGCCACCAAGTAAGGTAGTGGCAGGCTCTGGAACCCTGGTTCTCAGCCAAGGCCCTTTTGAAGGTACCAGGTGCCCTTTCTGGTTTTCTGTGTGCAGATCCTTGTGTCCTAACTCCACTTTTGGAAAAACATATGACATCTCTATTCAGCGGTCATGGTCACCCAAGAGGTGCCTGCCTGCCTGCCTGCCTGCCTGCTCAGGCCCGAGGAGCCAGGCGCTGCCAGCCCTTCCTCCAGAGGCAGTGTGGCCTCCTTTAGGCCTAGAATGGGGTGGTTGAGTTTTTTCTCTCTCTCTCTATCTCTCTTGCATTTTTGTGAATCTAATGATGAACTTACGCTACCACACTTTTCCCTTCTCTTACACATCTTACCTACTAAAGGAGGAAGTGCCACTTTATTGGTAAGTGGACGTTAACCAAGAGGGACTTAAAAAATCAGAACTTAAAAAAAAAGAAAAGAGAAAAGAAAAAGAAAAGAGAGAAACAGAAAGACAGTCGGGTGCTACTGACAGCTCCACAGGTCTCTGCAGGGCCGGAAAACAAAGAAAGAAAAATGTTAACAGAAAAATGTCAGTTCCCCAGGAGTTAAGACATTGTTTTTGATTTTGGTATCTAATGACATTTGTGGATTTTGTTTTTTATTTCTGTTTTTCTTCCCTTTCTTCGGTTTAGTTTTGAGTTCAGTTGTCCCGCCCCCACCCCATCTGTGTGCCGTGTGCCCCTCCATGCCCTCACTCACCCCCACGCGCTGGGGGGCCTGGCCTGCTGGGCTGGCCCTGGTCGGGCCTCCCGGTGCCCGCCCTCTCTCTTCTCTCTGCTGGGATCGTCCGTCCCTTGGAGGGGGGCAATGCCAGCCCCGTGCCCGTCCTGGAGCCCCTCCCTGTCAGCCCTCACCGCTCCGTCCCTCTTGTGTTTTGCATGCTGAGAACCTTGCATGAGCTGCACTGTTGAGGCCAGAAGGTGGACCCGCAGGAGAGGCAGAGGCAGGGCAGGCGCGGGGAACCGTGTGTGCGATGCTCCGGGACTGGCAGCCCCCGGCCTGGGCCCGGTGAAAGCCCCCTCTCCTTCTCTCCCCCCGCCCCACCCACCCGCTCTCTCACCCTCCATCTTTCGCTCCTTTTCTTGGTCTGTCCTCTCTCTTCCTCTCTTTCTCGGATTCCTCATCTGCGTTCTGTCTCTCCCCACTCTGCGCTCTGCCTCTGCCTCTCCCCGCTCTGGGTGCTCCGTCTCCTCTCGTTTCCGTCTCTGCTCCGGTCTCTCTGTCCCCTCTCTCCGTCTTCCCCTCCCCCTGCCCCCGCCGTGCCCTCTCTGCCTCTCTCTCCGTCAGAAGCCCAGCTCGCCCTCGTCCAGGGTTGGCGACCAGGTGGAGGCCGGCGCAGCTACGTCGCCCGCGCGGGGGAAGGACAGCGCGAGCCCGCGCTCCGTGCCGTCGTCGCAGGGCCGAGGAGACCGAGCGGCGGGCGGACGGGCGAGGCGGCGGCGACGGCGGCGGCGGCGGCGACGGCGGCGGCGCTCGCGGTCCCCGACGTCCGCGCCCCGCCGCAGAGGCCGCCGGCGCGGCCGGCCTGCGCCGCCCCGGGGGTCGTCGCGTTCACTCAGCAGCGACTCGGGCGGCGGCGGCGGCGGCGGGGCGCCCGGCCCCGAGCCCGGCTCGGAGCGAGGCCACGGCGGGCACGGTAAACGGTGAGTGGCGCCCCTGCCCGCCGGTCCTCCGCACGGGACACCCGCGCGGCCCTCCGCGGCCCTCACTGGCCGCGCCCCTCCCCCACGCACTGGGCGCCCCCCTCCCCCCCACTGATCACTCTCCCGCGACACCCCCAAGCGGCCCTTCCATCGCCGATTTCTCTCCCCGCCCCCTCCCGTCCTCAGGAAACCTTCCCGGGTCCAGGAACCTTCCACCCCCAGCTCACACACAACGTCCTCCCGCTCACCGACCCGTGCTCTCCCCGCTGACCTCCCGCATCAACCCCAGCCCCTCCTGAGTCCCCTCCGCTCCCCGGAGCTCGCGTTCTCCTTAGCTGAGCCCCCTGTCGCCCTGCCCCTCCTCCAGGGCCAAGGAGCGGCCCCCGCGCGCGCGGCCGGCCAGCACCTCCCCGTCCCCAGGTGCGCACGGCCGGCACGGCGGCCCGGAAGGGAAGAGCTCGTCGCGCAGTCCCGGCCCCCACCCGCGCTCGTGGAGCTCCAGCCGTTCGCCCTCCAAATCCCGCTCGCGCTCGGCGGAGAGGAGGGCCCGCAGCCCCAGCCCTTCACCGTCGCCCAAGAAACCGCTGGGCCGGTAAGTGCGGGGCGGGTCCCGCCTGTCGGTGGGGGCGAAGGAGGGGTGCGGGGGGCCGGGGAGAGGGCGGGCCCGGAGCGCCCTCGCGCGGCGGCGGCGCTCATCTCGGTTCTGCCCCGCAGGGACAAGGACGGCGAAGGCCGCGCGAGGCACGCGGACGCCGATGCTGCCCGCGCCCGGCGCCGCTCCCGCAGCTATTCGCCCATCCGCAAGCGTCGCCGGGACTCGCCCAGCTTCATGGAGCCGCGGCGCATCACCAGGTATGGAGGGGCCAGGGGACCAGCCAGGGACCTACGGCGCGAAGGCCCCTGGGACCTCCGGGGGCGGGGGGGCCGACGGAACCTACCGCTGGGGGGTAGGAGGCTGAAGGAAAGGCGGTGGGGGTTCAGCGAAAGGAAGAGGGCTCACTGAGGAGAGAGGCTAGAACTGGTGGTGCTGGGGAGGAGGTGGGACTCAGAGACAAAAGTGGGGGCTCTTTGAGGGAAGGAAGGCCTCAAGAGGCGAATCGTCCCCGGTGGGGGCCTGAAGGCCCATGGAGGGGAGGGGGAATCTGTATTTGGGGCTGAGCCGAAAGCTGCAAACCTGAAATTAAGTTGTGGAAGATTCCAGCCACCCCTCCTGGAGCCCGTTCCTCCCTCCCTCCCTCCCCACATTCGTCTCCTGGCAATGATGTCTCCTTTTCTCCTTCATCTCAAGGTCCAGCCTGCTGAGTGGCCTGTGGCCAGCCTGGGGGCCAAGTGGACCCCCTCTCCACAGGCTGCAGGGGAGATGCCCATGTGAGCTGATCTGGCTCTATTCAGCTGTCTGTCTGCCTCTCCTTTTCTCACTAACCTCACTGCTCACCTTCTAGCCCCCTGGGAAATTTAGAGGAGGGGGCAACAGCAGCCTGATCTCTGGGGCAGCTGTGGGAGAAACCCCACCCTCCCACTTTCCCCACACAGTCCAAGGGGCTGGGCCAGGATCAGAGCTTCTCTGCCAGGATGGGAGGGTTTGGGCCTGGGTTCCAGGTGAGCCAATGGTCTGTATTTGCAAAAATCACCCAGAAGTCCTAGACCCCTGACACCAGGTAGAAGGCCTCAGGCAACATTCTGAGCTCCGCTCTGCTGCAGCCTTACTGAGCAGCCTTGGGGGATCAGCGGGCCTCTCTGTGTCTCTGCTCTTGTGTCCAAACAGTAAGCAGGCTTCCCTGAGCATCTTTTCAGCTCCCACACGGTTTGATTCTCCAACCACTCCGTCCTAATCCTTGATGACCGCATTGCTTCCTCCCTTCACCCCAGAGCTAGAGGCCAGACCATGAGTCTGGGGACATCCCCCAGACAGGTGACACACTCCACCCATATATGGGGGTCCTAAGATAGCAGACCCTCACACCTGCTACCTGGCACCCACCTCAGCTCCTCTCCCAGGCTGCCTCCTCCTGCTCCCACTAACGCACACCTGTTTTCTTCCTCAGAATTAACCCCACGCGATGGGGCATTGTAACCCCTTAACCACTCTCTTTTCTTTTCTTTGGGTCACAGTCTCCTGGCTTCAAACTAACTCCAGGGTTGGCGGGAGGTAGCTTAGTGAGGAGAGGGAGCCAGTGGGCCTGGGCCAGGTTGTGGGCGTGGGCAGCAGTGGCCAGGGGTCTCTTCCTTGTTCCTTCTACGTGACCTGAAAAACCCAAATCGTCCATTCTGTGGGGAACAGAGGAGCAGAGCTGGGCCACACATGCAAATGTTTCCATGCACAGAAGCCACTGCTTAGCTCTGTTGATGTGAATTGTCTGTATTTAAAACTTATATTTATTCAACAAATACTTATTGAGCACCTACTCAGGTCAAGCTGAGATTCAGGCCCTTTTCCCTGAAGACAAATGGGGAAAAACAAAATGATTAATGTGAAATTGGCAAGTGACCACTAACTGTCCAGTCCTGTTGATTGGGGCACTCTAAGGCCAGGGCTCAAGGGCATCTGGGGCAGAAGAGCCCTGGCCACTGCTGGGGAGGGCCCAGGATGGGCAGAGCTCAGGGCCCTGGATGGCCTGTGATCAGCTTTTCCCTCCCTGCAGTGCCCGAAAGCGGCCCATCCCCTACTACCGGCCCAGCCCCTCCTCCTCCTCCTCCAGCTGCCTGAGCAGTGACTACTCCAGCCGGAGCCCCAGCCGCAGCCCCAGTCCCGGCCACAGCCACGGAAGCTACAGCAGCCACAGTCGCGGGACCCGAAGCCGCACGCGCAGCCCCTCCCGGACCCTCAGTCCCAGCTATCACAGCCGGAGCAGCTCAGAAAGTGGGGGCTTCTGAGCCCTCAGAGACCCAGCTTGGTATCCCCTGGCAACAGGGAGAAGCGAGGGGTCAGGCCCCAGGACCCATGAGGGGGGGCCTACACCCTACTGCTACAAAGAGGTCCCAGGGCCAGGGAAGACCTTGAGGTGGGTGCCCTGCAAACAAGGAGGGGCTGGGTTCTGTTACTTCTAGAAGGTCCCTACCCCCACCTCCTGCCTGACCACGATGTCCAGGGAACAAAGAGCCTTTTCGAACACAGGGGTCACCCTGTCCCCCCCTTCCTGCTTGATGCCAGCTCACCGGGCTAGGGATCTTAGCTCAGTGGACCCAGGGACACCTCCAAAGGTGCCAATCCTGGGAGCCTCCCCTACCTACTTCACAGGGCCCTTGGCTCATCTCTGTCACTAGGCAGGCAAGGAGGTGGGAGAGCAAGCAGGATATTAGTTAGAAGAACGGACTAACCCTTGGTGTACCACCGTCCAGGCTGGGGAGCTGCTTCCTTCTGAGTCAGCTGCAGGAGGACCCTGGCTAAAGGTTGGAGGCTGGCCCCGTAGCCTCCCCAGCCCCTTCCCCAGGCCCAGGAGTGCCAGGAGGGGCCCGGGAACTCACTTCCAGTCCCACCTCTCTTCGCCAGGCCAGTCTGTCCCCTCCGGCCCTCACCTAGTGCTCTGGGCCAAGGCCACACCAACCAGGCCTTCTGCATGACAATAGATGGGCCACACAGACCACAACTGAGTGTGACTGAGATGAAAAGGGGTCCGGGTCAGGAGGCGGAAGAGAGAAGGGGTGGGCAGAGGAAGAGCCTGTGAGAAGAGGGGAGAGGCAGTGCAGCCTGATGGCTGGGCAGGCCCTGGTGTTCCCACCTGCCCCTTGTCTGGGATCACAGGCAAGGACGATGTGGGCTTCAGGGCCTGCCTGAGGGAGCACTTCCTCCTCAGGGTTTGGTGGGGGTGCGGCCAGCCACAGCTTCCCAGAGAAGGGTGCTATAGCCCTTGGAAGAAAGGGTAGGATCTAGATGAGGACCTTGGCCTAGGGCATCGACAGGAGGCAGTGGCCCCCAGCCCTCTTCTGCTGCTCCCAGCCCCCTCCTCCTGGGGCCCTCAGGGATCTCACAAAGTCTTCCTTGGCCCAATAGGGCAGATGCCCTGGGCTCCAGTGGGGGGAGGGGTCTGGGATCTGGTCCGGGTTCCCCCTCTCTATTTTCCACTCCCTTTTTTTCCGCGGTGCGGATAAAACTTGGGACTCGAATAAAACACTCAGTGCCCAAAGGGCAGGTGGTGAGACCAGGCCTCTGTGGATTTGGGTACCTGGAGAGTACGGGAAGGGCATGGAGTCCTGGGGCCCTTTCCACTGAGAAATGAGAGGGGCTCAGACTCCTCAGGACCCAGGGAGAAGAACTGGCACCAAGGAACCAGAGCCCAGCAGCTCCATTCCCCTGCCTCCGTGCAGGAGTCTGCAGAGCCTGCAGCAAAGTGGGGAAGAAAACGGACCCGAGAAGATCACCCCTACAGCCCCCAACCTCCACACCCCATCTTGCTTCAGCAGTGAGTGGAGGTGGGGCAGAGGGAGGAGACGCTGGGCCAACACACGGGAGCCTCCCTGTATGTGGAATGTTCCAGAACGGGATAGAACGCAGTTTGGAGCGTCATGTGCCTGAACCCAGGCTCCCACTCTCCCCATGTGACAGGCAGGGCTGAGAGCTAGCTGACAGGAAACACCGTCCGGAGAGTACCAGGGGCCAGGACTGGCACAGAGCAAGTGTTTGATAAGCTACCACCGTCCTGGCAGGGCACTGGGGTGGGCCTGGACAGGAGAGTTTAGAATAGTGGGTTGTTTTTTTCTTTTAACAGTTGTATTACTTTTATGTAGATCTAAACAAATACACAAAATCTCCCCTTCCCCTTCTCCCTTCTCCCTTTCCTCTTTCCCCACTTCCTCTGCTCCTTTTCTCTCAGAGTGGTGGATTTGAACCCGGTTTTGAATCAGCTGCTTGTTGGGAACCTGATGAAGGCTGGGAACCCTTTTCCCAGAAGTTAGGGACACGCCCACAATTTGGCATGCAATTTTGGATCTCACAGACACTACTAAGCCCTTAGGGCCCGCCAGCCCACCTCTGCTGAGGAAGCATCTGACGTGCCCACAGCTCCCACCTGTCAGCCACGACACAGATGCCCGGGTCGGGTCTGGTCTCCAGAGCAGGGAGGCCATGCTCCTGAAGCCAGTGGCTGTGTCTGTGTATGACCTGCCCTCCAGTTTTATTTCCTTTCCCTCTGACTTAGAAGGGGCAACTTTAGCCAGTGGCTCTATTTCTGATCTGAGAAGGCTCTTCAGAAAAGTACCTATCTCTTTAAATCTTTACAAAGTTCAGCAAAACTGGGCCTCAGACAAGCTCTTGGGGCTCCAAGGAGCCTATATTTGGCCCTGCTCTGGGCGTGCGGCCTCCTGGGCGGGGGACCTGGAAACACAGAGGTGGGAGTGACAATTCAGCCTGTCTCACACTGAGCCCGTGCCTGCCCCTCCTGACTCCCCTGTTCCCTTTCCTCATTGCTCAGCCTGAGGCCTTCTCCCCACACCCTGGTACCACTTCTCCCCTTTCTGCCCCACCTCCATCGCTGGCCCAGCAACCCTGGGCCTTCTCACTAGCACCCCTCCTAGGCCCACCTCTTGCCCCCTCCAGTCTGTCCTGCTCTATCTAAACTGCAGGTCCGACCTTTCACTCACTCCTTCCACACACACACTGAACACGCACTGCTGGGTGCCACACTGGCTCAGAGGGCACGGTATTGAAGTAATGGAATGGAACTTTCTTCCCTGTGGGCCCTGCATCCCTTGATCAAGTCCACCAGCTCGTAGGGCTTGGAAAGCTTCTTAATGGCTCCACCTGCAACAGCCATTCTTTCCTCCTGCCAGCCCTCCAACCTCCCTTTACTGGGCACAACCCAGTTCAGCTGGCCCTCCTCCCTGGGTCTCCCAAGAATGTCCCTTGACCGCCACAGGCTTGGGTGAGGCTCAGCCAGACTGCCTGCTACTCTAAAGAGCCTCTGGCCCCCAGCTGTGGTGGCCACCCCTGCCTCTGGGCCTTCAGTGCTGGGTCTGTTCTTGCCTTTAAGGCCTTAAGCTCTTGTTCCAGTGTTTGTTGGCGTCTCTCTCTCTCCCTAAATATGTGAGCTTCTGGAGCCCACCCCATGCTTCATTGGTCTCTGCTACCCCTACAATAGGTGCCTTTGAAATGTTTGTCACATGAGTAAATGAGTTAAATAAGGGAGCAAGAAGTAAGGGAGTAAGAAGTTCCAGAAACCCCGGGGGAAGGGCAGGGGCCCAAAGGCAAGATGTGGTGGCAGCAAGAAGACACTAGAGGGCGACAGAGAGGAAAAAAACCTGTTGGTGTCAGCCAGGAGGGGCACAAACAGGCGTGGACTGAGAGGACAGTCCTGGGGGAGGGTCCAAGTCAGCCTGGTGGCCTGAAGCTCTTGCCCTCACTGCCCGTTCCCTAGGGAAAGATGGGGAGGGTACCAGGGTACCAAGCCCCTGTCCCTTCCACGGACTGGGGTCAGCCTCTGTTCTGTACCTTGGGAAAAGGGAAAAATACTGACAGGAAGGCAGGCATGCAGGAAAACAGGAAACTCCAATTCTGCACTGGTAACAAGGAGGGGAAAATGGGCTGGGGGTTGGGGAACCTTCCCAGGATGTGAGCCTTTGGGGTGCAGTAGGTTCTCTCCTGGTCTGTCTCCGCAAAAGGGGGCTTCATGGACCCCTCCCACTTCCAGTCTTTCCCTTCCCAACACACACAGTAGCCAGGCAGCTGGACAGGGCTTTCTTGTGTCCTGTTCTCCTTAATTGGTTTCCCAGGCCCAGGGAAGCAAGTCACAAGTGCACATGCCCAGTTTGGGTGTTCCAGCTGGCACCACCCCCTCCTCATCCCCAGCCTCTCTGAGATGCTCTTGGAAGCCCCCTGGCCTCTCACCAGCCTCTCTCAGCCGAGGGGGTATTCAACAAACTGTTGCTATCACCAAGCACCTTCCCTTCCTTCTCCAGGCCCCCCTCCGCCTGAAGAAGGCTCTCAGGGCAACTAAGACATGAGGGTCCCCCAGCCGCAGGGCCTCCCACCTCCACGACCACCAGGGCCTCCCACCTCCACGACCACCGCAGGATGCCACATCTCCACAACCTTCCTCACTTCCTCCCTTCCACTCACCGTATACAACCCCTGCCGGCAGCATTAGACCGCAGAGCAGGCAGTGTAGGGAGCCTGGGGGGAGGGGGAAAGTGGAGGAGAAACTGTTGATTCATGGCGCTGGAAGGAGTCTTACAGAACATCCAGTCCCATGGTCTCATTGTACAGATGAAGAAAATGAGTCACGGGAGCTGGCTGCCGGCCAAGGTCACAGAGGGACAGACATGCGGGTTCCCCAGACTCCCGAGCTAGACACATTCTTCCTGCTGGACAGCAAGGTTGTAGGGGCCAGAGGATGATTCCCCTTTCACATGGTCCCTTGTTGAACCCTTTCTGTGATGGGCGGAGCTAGGTGATCCCAAGGCCAAGCCAGCCAGAAGCCGGAGGCCCAGTGGGTGGGCAGGCTGGAAATGCGTTTTGGGCAGGGACTCCTAGAGGGTCAGTGTCTAGACACTTCCAGAAAGACCTGGTGCCACCCGCCCCCATGTGCTCTAATTACTGCTGCCCACGTTTTCAGTCTCCAGTAGGCTTGGTGACAGGCACAATGTGTCAGCTGTCAGGCCTCTCCAGGGAGCTCTGGCAGCTGCCTGAAGATTCTCGAACTTTCTCTGAGGAGATGGCTCAGCCACAGTTGGCACAGGCCAGCCAGGGGTGTGGCTAGCAGGGCCAAAGCTGCAGGCACAGTGCCAGGCTGGGAGGCTGGTCTTGGGGCTGCTGCAGAGTACCCCAGACTTTGAGGCCAGGGATGAGGGAAGGGCCTCTCCAATTAAGTAATCCCCAACCCTGCAGTACCCACCTCCTGTTTCCCCTCCCCCACCGCCAAGGCTTCTGGGAAATCCCTGGGGGTGGAATTAGCTGTTCTCTTAATCCCAGAAAAACTACCCCTGGCAGCTCAGTGACTGGAATGCTACAGCAGATGATGTCAAAGAACATTTGGGCAGGTGGGCAAGTGGGGACTGACATTCAGCCCTTGCTTCTCTTGCCAAGCCCTGTGTCTTGGTTTAGGGGTTCAACCTTCTGGAGGAGGGGCATCTGGTCAGGGCTGGAGGCACCCCAGAGAGTCTGGCCCAGCCCTCCCTGTCCTGAGAGGCAAGCCTTGGCTGAACAAAGCACCTGCACCCAGAAGCACACAGACCGCAGCCTTCCCCAGACTGCCTGGGAAGTCCGTCCCCTGCAGGACAGATGATCAGGGGACCTGAGTTCCAACACCTCACCCCCCCTTCCAGCTTTGTGACCTTGAGCAGGTCTGACCCTTAGTTTCCTCATTTCAATAACGGAACTCTGATGAAATACTTGGATATGCTATAAAGCACATGCCCCTGGGTGATTCTCATTAGGCTAAGTCTCAGTACGCAAAATTAAAGGCCCCCTTTCCTCAGTAATGACTAACACTGCTCTGCAAGGGAACCAGGCACTTCGAATGCATTACTGCATTTCAGCTTCACCACAATCCTGCAAGACAGACGCATTATTAGCCATATTTTGCAGATGGGAAAATGTGGGTTCAGAGAGGTCACCAGGCCAATGAACAGCAGCACCCAGATTCAAGCCCAGGCTATCCAACCCCAAAACCCTGTTCTCCCACACCACACCCCCTCTTATCATGACCCAGAGCCACCCATGTCCCCTCCCTTGTGATTGGCAGAGTCCCTCAGGAACTGGTCCACCGAAGGTGAATGTGAGTTCTCCATTCAGCCTCCTCCACACGCTGTGGGCAGAGTGCTGGTTGTTGCCCCTCAGGTTGCACAACTTCCCCTGGCTGGGGCAGCAGGGATGGATCCTCCCGCCTAGTTTCAGGCAGGATGAAGGGAGAGATGAAGGGAGCCTTTGTCTATAAAGTGCTGACAACCCGACAGGCAGCCTCCACCCAAAGCATGGCTGGGCCTGGCAGGACCGCACTTGAAAGCATCCATGACTACACCTGACAGCTCCCTCTAGGGTGGGGCACCTGGGCATCCGTCTGGGCCAAGGTGGGCAGGCAGGGGCAGATGAGGGCCCTCCCTAGCTCCTGAGCTCATCCAGATTTTATAGAGCTGGGGATGGGTGGGGCTGGGAGTGCCAAGGAGTTAAGGCTTGGGGCTTCTGGAAGTTGAGACCCTTGTCAAGTAGCCAGTAGCTCCCAACATGACCCACTGGGCTCATGACATGATGATCCAGCAAGGGAGGTGGGGCAGAGGGCAGGGGTCCTGTCTACCTTGCACCCTTGGCCTGAGAGCCTCAGGTGCTCAGAGGCCTTTCCAGAGGTGACCTCAGATTTGCATGGCCCGGCCCCAGCTCTTCCCTGATGGAGGGCAAGTGGGTAAGAAAGAAAGGCATTCAGGACCTCTCTCTCTGGAAGAGGAAACTGAGGCTCAGGGAGCATGACACTTGCTGCCCCTAGTTCACCCAGGTAAGTGTCCTGCCGTCTGGCCTCCAGCCCCTCATGTGTCCTGCGCAGAGTGAGGCCTCCTGTAGAACTAACAGAGAAGAGCCTCAGCCCCAGGAGCGCGACAAGCAGAGCAGATCTGAGAAAGAGAGACAGCAGGGGACTCCAAGGAAGGAGCCCCTGAGGGTAAGAGTCCTGAGCACTGCAGGCAAGAGGCTTACTCTGCTGGTGTCTTACAGGAGACACCGGGCCAGTCGCTCTCAACCTGTTTCCTCATCTGAAAAGCAGGGATAATAGGAGAGAAGTCGGGAAAAGGGAGGCTGGACCAGGGCCACGCCTATGAAGGCAGGAAAGAGGGAATGTGAGGATTATGGCAGGAGCCGAGGGGCACCCCTCTCTCCTGGAGGTGGGAGATTGGGGCTGGATCCCCCAGGTGGTCAGGTAGGAGACAGGGTTAAGGGGCAGGTCTCGGGCAACAAGCAAGATTTAGCAAACTGTACCAGCTGGAGCCCCCCTTCAGCTGTATTGTAGGAATCAACAACAAAAGGGGATTTATGACCACAATTTAGAAAAAGGGAAACTGAGGCCTAGAGGAAGGAGGGGCCTCGCCCAAAATCACACAGTAAGTCAATGGCAAAGCCCAGGCTACATTCAAGGTTGCTGCATTTCAGCTTCCCTGTCCTCAAGGAAACACAGATTGTGTAGAGCAAGCACAGAGCAGACTTTTGGACACCTGTGACAATCCAGTATGGAGTCACTGTCAGCCATGACAGTTATGTGCCTCAGTTAGACTGGGTCCTGCCATGTCAGGACTGAGGTAACAGGAACACCCTTAGGAGGGGCCCAGAACGCTCAAGACCACAAGTTAAATGCTTGGGAAGGGATTCCACCGGGACACCAATATGAGCGGGACCTCCACCTCTTGTGGGCTGTAAGTGCTCAGAATGCCAACCACCCAGCAGTGCTTGAGCTTGGCTGTCCTGTGGGTCATGACTGGAGCCCTGCTGAACTTCCACTCCACCGGACACGCGCCGCCCCGGTAGCAGCCTGGCTGGAGAAGGATGTCTGCCTCTCCACCTGCAGACGCTGGCGCCAGTGACCAGGACTGTCGGTGGACGCGTGCTCCGCATGCATAAACTCCCCTCTCTGTGTGTGACCTGTGTGTGACTCTATTGGCTTACAGGGGAGGTCTCCCCTAATGCACCTGATGTTGTGGAAAGACACAGATGTGTGTGTGTGACTCCTTTCAGTGATGTTCCCTTGCTCACAACATAGACATAATGTACAGATTGACAATAACCTCCCTTCCTCCTGTCTCCTTCTTGGCGCTGGACCTGGGGTTTCAAATCTGGGACCGGCCCCACTGCTCCGGGCAGGGGCAATGGCCAGACCCCCACATGCCCCTGCCTCTGCCAGAGGGACGGGCACATATGCTCCTTCCTCCCCCCTCCCTCCAATCCCAGGTACACAGTAACACTAACAAACAATGACCACATACCAGCCCTGGGCTACAGTCTGTGCTTGCATTAAGTCACCGAATCCTCATACCAACCCGATGAGATAACCATTATCATCATCGTCATCTCCATTTTCCAGATGGGAAAACTGAGGCACACAGTCTAACTAGCACTATCGGCAGAACCAGGATGTGAACTTAAGCAGCCTGGCTCCACAGCCCACACCCCTAAAAACCACACCAGACTGCTTCTTAAGATATTATACCACATATACCCTGTGGTTCAAATCTGGCTCTGCTGCTTTCTAGTTGTGTAGTCTGGGACAAGTGGCTCAACCTCTCAGTTTTGTCCAGCAGGACAAAAGGGTGGGACTGTCCACAGGTAACAGTCCAGTGCGTTAGCCGCCGGGTCTGCAAGTGTCCAACAGTGGGCACTGCATCAGCATCAGTGCTTCAGTCATTTGTGTTTTTTCAACCAGAGAAGTTTCCAGATGTGGGTAGAGCCTTCCTCGCCCCGCCCCCGCCCCGGTATGCAGGGGGAGGAGCTGCCACTAGCAGTCATTGCCGTTAATAGAGAACTGAAGCACCGCCTGCTAAAAATATCCGGCTGAAGCCCTTTAAAAGCTCAGCTGGCGCCAGCGCCGAACATTCTCGGATCCTCAGCCAGAAGTGCAGAACCGAGTCAGCATGGCCGAGCGCCGCGTTCCCTTCTCGCTCCTGCGGACCTCTAGCTGGGACCCTTTCCGCGACTGGTACCCGATCCACAGCCGCCTCTTCGACCAGGCCTTCGGAATGCCGCGGCTGCCGGAGGAATGGTCGCAGTTGTTCAGCCACAGCGGCTGGCCGGGCTACGTGCGCCCGCTGACCGCCGCCGGCGAGGGATCCCGGGCAGTGGCTGCGCCCGTCTACAGCCACGCGCTCAACAGGCAACTCAGCAGCGGCATCTCGGAGATCCAGCACACCGCCGACCGCTGGCGCGTGTCCCTGGACGTCAACCACTTCGCCCCCGAGGAGCTGACGGTCAAGACCAAGGATGGTGTGGTGGAGATCACCGGTAAGCCCCCCACCCCCACCCTGCGGGGATGAAGCTGACTGGGTGGGAAGCCTGGCCCTGCCCCGGGTCTGTGCCCCTTTCTCCAGAATAGAGGGTGCGGATAGCTTCTAAGGGGCCTTTTGACCTTAAAAATCGCTCTATTAGGGGAAGAATCGCCCTTCCAGGGGAGATCGCCTCCCTAGCCACCAGCCCGCCCCAATAATCAGGTTCCCCAGAGCTGTTCCTGCCTCATCCCGGTCCGTGGAGGGGGCGTGTGCGCCAGGCAACCAAACTTTCCAGAAACTTTTGAGGGCCTGGGACAGTCTTGGGCCCTCAAATCCCTCCACCAGTTCTGTGTCTGCCATGAATCCAGGCCACCAGGTGGGGCGTGTTTGTGTGTAGGCTGGCCTGAGAGGCGGCCCCTCGCTCACGCTCTGACGACCTTCCTTTTTCCAGGCAAGCACGAAGAGAGACAGGATGAACACGGCTACATTTCCCGGTGCTTCACTCGAAAATACACGTGAGTCCTGGGCCAGATGGTGGGGGAACTGGAGGAGGGTGCAGTGACTTAACTGTGTGTGACTTTTGTCCTCTCTCCCTCTGCATTTCCAGGCTTCCTCCTGGTGTGGACCCCACCCTGGTGTCCTCCTCCCTGTCCCCTGAAGGCACGCTCACTGTGGAGGCCCCCATGCCCAAACCAGCCAGCCAATCAGCAGAGATCACCATCCCTGTCACCTTCGAGGCCCGCGCCCAGCTTGGGGGCCCGGAAGCTGGGAAGTCTGAGCAGCCTGGAGCCAAGTGAAGGCCTTAGACCTGCCGTCACTGGCCATCCCTCCCTGTCAGCCTGTATGCTCTTTTGATATATGTTCCTGCTTTTCTCAAATAAAGTTCAAAGCAACTGCCTACTATTGTCTCAGACCCTGGTGTTTGTGGAGGCCTGGGATTGGTGCCATTTGCTGGCTCACAGGTTCCTTGCACTTGCTGAGGGCCTGCTGTGTGCCAAGCCCCCTGCTGGGCCCTGTGGGTGCAGCGGTATCCATCACAGGGCTCAGCCTCGCTCTCCAGCCTAGCTTCCATTAAGAGAGAAGTAATGATTATAGCCAGCTATTAAAACCCCAGGTTTGGGCAATCAGGGACATCAAGGCTGGGGTCAAGTGGAAGGGGACAGCAGGGCTCGGGGAGAGAAACTTCTGGGAGCTATTACTGGCTTCGTCATAACTTTGTCATCCTCCTAGAGAGGGACAGGACCATGTCTGGGAGGTGCAGTGACTTTCTGAGGGGAGGTGGGTCTGGTCGGAGGGCCCATTCTCCCTCCCCCAATGCTTGCACATGCAGGGTGGGCCCTGGGCGTCCAGGCCTGAGGATGGCCACCGGAGAGTGGGACTAGGTTTTTGAGGAAGAGAGGCAAAGACCCAGACAGGGAGGGTGGTCGGTGCTCTGGGAGGTCCTGCCTTGCTGGGGCCGGGCAGGAACATCACACCTACCTTGGCCCTCCCCTTGGGCCACCCTTGTCCAACCTGCCTGCCTCTCACCTGGCCCCAGGAGGGTTCCCAGGGACCTGGGGGAGGGAGAGATCAGATGAGGGATTCGGAGCCCAGCCTCAAGTGCTCCAGAGTTTGAGAGACCACACACTATCTCCACAGACAAGGTGCCGGAGCCTGAGTCTGTGGCAGGACACTCCTGCGTTCTTTTCTAAGCCCACGGCCCTACTTTCCCAGGGAGTACCACCCCTGATGCTGCCCGGCTCCCTCATTTCCCCTCTCTGGTGCAGGCTCCCTGTTGGGATTCCACCACATGGGGCAGGAATAAAGCCAAAGCAGGTCCCAGCCCTCAGAGGCTTTACCAGACCTGGAGGGAAGCCAACTGGGAAATAAGTACATGGGCCCAGGAATGCTGCACCGGCCCGGCTGGCAGCACAGGTCGGGGCTGAACCCACCCTTCCACCTTTCATTTCCTAAGCTCCAGTCTCCTAAATCTGCCGTCCCCCTTCCAGACACACACATCCCACATCTCAGGTGTATCCTGGACACCTCCATGCTCCTGCAGCCACAACCCAGAGTCAACCCGTCTAGTTCTCGCCCTTGCTCTGATCACCAGCAACCGTGTAGCTGGCAGTGGGATGGCCCTGGCCTCCAGCGGTGTGGCTTCATCTTCCCACCCGTCAGAGAGAGCTGTAGCCAGGCTGCTAGTGCCCTTGAAGTGTGGGAAAGCTGATGCCAAGCCTCTGACAAGGTAATCCTCACATCAGCCCTAGGAACAGGTCCAGTTAGTCCTGCTTAACCAGGCACAGGCGAGCTTCAAAGAAGTGAAGAAACGCCCTTGTCCACACAGCTAGTCCTGGAGGGGTAAGGGACATCTGTGTGGCCACAGGCAGGGAAGGGCAGGGTAGCTCAGACAGGAAGGCTGGGTGGGGCAGGGTTCCACTGCTTAAAGCGCTGCAAATGAGGCTTGGAGAGACCTCAGGAAGAGGAGGACAGGGATGCAGTCGAGCCCAGGGGCCGTGTAGCTGCTCAAGGCAGCCAGGCTGCAAATGGCCCAGGGAGAGCTTCTAGGGGTCTCAGACCTGGAGTCCAGAGCCATGGTCTAGGGCAGGCAGGGATCAGTGCCTAGGGTGCTGTCAGTGCTGTAGGAGTGGGGTCCGAGGGCAGCTGCTTTGAAGTCCCTAGGGTTCAGGCCACCATCTGGCACACAGCCGGGGCACGGGCTGGGTGGGAGGGAAGGAATGCACTCCTGGCATAGGAAAGAGGCCCCAGGCTCCATGGGAAACTAATAGGAAAGGGGGAAGCAGGCAGACGTCCTCCTGTAGCCTGCCTGGGCTGCACGAAGGGCAGAGGCAGAGGAGGCTGAGGTGGGATGGCCCTGTGCCTAGAGCCCAGCTCAGAAGATGTGGAATCTGAGGTGGCACCTCTGGGCAGAGTGGACAGGGCTGGCTGGCTCAGGTTGGGGTCTCTACTGGGAAGGGCTGGCACCAGGCTTTGGGAGACCTGGTGAGTCCCTGCACTGCTGCTGCGACACAGGAGCAGTTCCAAGCCTCTCCAGGCATTTCCCTGATTTTCAATGGGCCCTTCTCTAAAGGCCTCTGATGTCCTTCACATTTGCAGATTCAGATATTGGCCTTGATCTGGTGAATGCTAGCATCTGGGCCCCTCTGTTCAGCCGTAGGGTGTCTGAGAGGCCATGCCCCGTGCCCCAGGCCAATGGGGAAGGTTCCCTCTAGGACCTTAAGTCTCTGTGGTTGCTGGTCACCCCTGGCTGGTGCCGGCCCTCCCAGAGATCTGTAGGGTGCACGAGCCCCTCTCAGTTCCAGGCTGATTCCCTGGTCTCTCCTTTTCTCTCTCCCTCCCAGTTGGGAAATCTGCCCTCCCTGTTGGCACCTCCTCTGGCCCAACACCCAGCCAGTCCGTCCAAGTCCCTGCTCTCAAGGGTGCAAGTGAAGGAAACAGTTCAGTGACAAGCAGCACTATGTGTCAGAGACAGGCTGGGGCGTGCTCCAGAGTGCTCTGGAGTCTTAGTGCAGTGGGGGAAAGTGGCCCCTGTGTGATAACCAAGGGGGAACAGCACAGGCAAGAGCTGGAAGGCTAGCATGTTCAGGTGGAGGAGAAGCAGCAAGTAGAGGGAGAGAGACAGGGCAAATGAGGGAGGGTGGTGGGGCCCTGTCTTAGAGGGCACTGAAGGCCATGCTTTGGAGGCTGCGGCATCAGCGAGGGTGTAAGCATCTCTGCTTCAGAAACAGGTTCCGTATCTTAAAGGAGAATGGTTGGCAGGAGCCAGCCAAGAAGCAGGGGGCAATGTGCTGCCAAGATGCAGTGGATATGGGTCCTGTCAGGGAGAGAGGGAAAGAACCAGGTGCCTGGGGTGGCAGCAGCAGGCTCTGCAGTGTGCCGTGACAGACTGGAGGCAGGGGTGTGGGGAGCAGGTGGAGAAGGTGGGGATCTGCCCAGGCTGTGGCTCCTGACCTGGGGCTTGCTGACTGTGTTGTCTCTGCAAGGTGGAGCAGACCCCAGACCTTGGCTGCTGGCTGAGGGGATTGTTTCCAGATAGCATCATCTTCCCCGCTACAGAAGCATCATAGGCTTTTCCAGCTGCAGACTGCTCTGAGGAGAGGGCAGAGTGGGAGGCAAAAGTTGGAGGTCCCCAGTGCTGGGTCCAAAGGGTGTGGCTGGAGAACCTTTGTGATAGGGCAGGGGCAACCAAAGGACTAAAGAAGAGGAGGATCAGACAGGACTGGGGCCCTTGGCCAAGAACTGACCACTGGGTTAAGACAGACCCCAGATCCTTTGGTTTTCTGAAAGCCACCCAAGCCCTACTCTGCCCTATCCTGGCAGAGCCCAGGGCAGAGCAGGAATCAAGCTGGTCAGGGTCCTATCTGTTGGCCTTACATTGAGCTCCCTGCACCCTACCCCTACATGCACACAGTGGGACCTGAGGATTGGGGCAGCACCCGGGAGCTCAGGGCTCGGCCCCAAGCTCAGAAATGCATGGCAGCAAGGAGCTGCCGGCCCAGAGCCAAAGCACAAAAGGAGAGGGAGGAAGCTGCATGGGTGAGGGCACCTGGGCACGCTGCGCTGGTCTCAGCCAGAACTGGCACTAGGTGAAACGGGGGCTCAGCCCTGCCCTCCTGTGACTCTCCCAGGGAAGCGGCCCCAGCAAACGTGGAGGAGGCCCACCATATGTCCTCCACCCTCAAAGAGTGCACTATCTGTCCATCAACCAATGTCCTGTGTGCCAGCCCAAGGGAGCACAGGGTCCCCTGGGGGAGACCCACTGAAAGGTTTTTTTAGGCTCCATCGAGGAATAAATGCTAATCAGCCACAAAACTACACAGTATAGAGCTTTATTGGGGTTTGCACGCCCAGGCGATGTTTCTCGGTCCGCACGGTGGGGCCGAGAGAGATGCGGCAGCCATTAGAGGGAGAACAACTTGGCCTTTGGTGGAGTGGAGACTCCCTCGGCCATTGTGCAGGGAGGACCACGCGGCTGGGGCAGTGGAGAGAGACCCTCACGGCTTTGCCAGAGTGGGGACCCCCGCAGCTTTAGAAGGGGGAACCATCGCCCGGCTTTAGCAGAGGTCCCGGCGACACAGCTGATGGTGCTGGGAACCGAGGGAGGCCTCCCAGCCAAGATGGATTACTGGGAAGAACCGGGGGCTGCCTGAGCACGAACTTCTATTTCCTTTCCTGAGATACGGTACCCCTGATTGGGCAAAGGGGGAAGGAAGGACTGTACGTGTTTGTGGGTGTTTTAAGGGACTTTGTGATCTTTTTATGAAGACATTAGGTCACTACTTTAAGTCTGCACAGAATTAAATAAACATTTTGTCAGGATGCGCGGGGTAGGACAAATGGCAGCTGGACTACAATCAATCATGGCGGCTGAACTACAACCCGGAAGAGATGGCTGACGTCAAACCAGGGTTCAAGGGGAAGCACCAATGATATGTTGCCGCTTTGTTCACAAGGGACCAATCCCCAGCTCCCACGGAGACCCAGCCCAAAGTAAAACCTCGCCATTTTCCCTGCTCGGCAGCGGCTTTCTCGGCCCCTCTCTGTGTGGACGTGGGTGGGGGGATCTCACCGGGGTGCAACCCCAAATAAAGTGCCCTATATTGCCTAATTTTGTGGCTAATAGGTATTTATTCCTCAAGGAGTCTAAGAAAATCTTTCACCCACCAGTAAGCAGGAACTCGTTCCATGTCTGGCAAAATCTTCCTGGTCAAGGGCTCTGGGTCCTCCACCTCCTCTTCCTCCACCTGGCCAGGTGACTTTGGATTTCACCATATATATATAACCATGCCTCCCAAGGATGAACCACATTCTCCTAGGCTTCTTATTAGATAGCTCTACCAACTGCTGGTGGTGCTGGGAGAGCTGGCAGCATGAAAAGTGCCAGGAATCCCAGAGTCAGCTAAGAAGGGACAGCTCCAGATCAAGAGCAGAATCACCGGATGACCTTGAATAGGAGCATGGAGGTGGAAGAGTCTGCACAGGCAGCCTGCTACCTCCCTCTCTACTGAGAGGCAGACTGAGGGCCAGGGCTCCCTACTCCCTGTCCGGAGAGAAAAGGTCATATCTGGAGCCCCTGGGGGAAACTGCCCAGCCATGGGAGGGGTCCCTGCAGCATAATGGTCCCCCTATTTCCAGCCTTGCTCACCTACCAGTCCAGTACTCCACCCTGCCCAGACTAAGGTGGCAGTGGGTGGCTCAAGATGCAGCACTGGTGGAGGAGGCCTGCCTCAGTGGAAGGAAGTTACACCTACCCCCAGGGATAACAGGGCAGAACCTGAACCTGCCAGGAAGGCTTGGACTAAATAATAGAGGGGACAGGAGCAGCTCTGTGTTTAGGAGGCACGAACTGGGGTGCAGCAGCCCTGCTCTAGGCTGTTTCCATTCTAAGGGATCTGGGTGGCCTCTGAGATGCCTCCTGCCCTGACAGTGTGGTACCGAATGGGAATCAAGGTGGAATCATGGAGACTGGGGGCTGCCCAGGGTCAGCCCCCTAACAATGGCAGGCAGGCCAAAGTAGCAGGGATGCCCAAGGAGGTGAGGATAGCTCTCTGCAGGACCAACAAGGGCCATTCACGAGGATGGCTTCAGTCTTGGCCCTGACGCCAGGGCAGGTCTGGATAACCTTTCTCTTCTCACATCATTTCCCCTCTACAAGATGAGATCCTAAGAGTCCTTTAAGTCTGTGTAGGGATGGTTGTAAAAGTCCGATTGGTGTGGCTGAGTTGGTTGGGTGTCATATGGCAAAGCAAAAGGTTATGGGTTCAATTCCTGGTCAGGGCACATGACCAGGTTGTGGGCTGGTCCTCAGTCGGGGCAGGTGAGAGAGGTAACCAACCAATCAATGTTTCTCTCCCTCTTTCTCCCTTCCCCTCTCTCTAAAAATAAATAAATAAAATCTTTTAAAAAAGATTTTAAAAAGACTTTTTTAAAAAGCCTGTGTTCAAAGTGGATGGGACAATGGGATAGAAAGATTAAGAATTTAGATGAATGAATAACCAGAGAGGTCACTGTGCCCTCTCCCCACCAAGCCCCACCCCCCATCCATAGCCGCAGAGCTATCCTTTTACAATTCCCTCAAAGGCCCTGTCGAAGATCCCGAAGACCCTCTTCCCTCCGCCTGACCAGCCTGAAAGCCTTGAACCCTGTGAGTGGTCCCACAGCCAATCCCTCAGCAGGCGTTCTGGAGGCCCGAGACAATGGTCTCCAGGTGAGAGGAAGAGTGTGCAGGAGGAGGAGTAATCAATCTCCACCAAGCAGGCAACAGGCCTGGCCAGCTCAGGCCTCAGACTGCACTGGTCAGCTCCAGAAATGAAGCCATGGCCCCCCTGCCTGGGGGCTGGAACAATACCAAGATGAGCTCTGAGACTGCCCCCTGCAGGATGCCTTAATGCTGGGCATGAGAGTTCTCCCTGCCCCTTCCCTTCCTCTAGGCCCAGCTAGGACAGCAAGTGACTGCCCCCTGGTGCTCTACAGAGACATCCAGAATCTCTGCCCAGGTTCTGGTCCTGCCAGGTCCAGCACAGAAATTGGGGTAGGAGACTTGGTCTCGGAAAATGTTGACACCTCCCCATCCCAGCCTGGCCCTACCATGCCTTTTTCTCTGCTCTGGCCTCAGTCTCTGAGAGCCCTCCAGCCTCCTAGGATTTCCCTCCTGGAGGACCCAGCTCACTCTCCTGGCTGCCCCCCCGCCCCCGGCTTCTGCCTTTAAGGGTCTGGCAGCCAAGGCCTGGAGCCAGAGCTTCTGCCCCACCCCATGCATAGGTATTTACCAGTGTTTCTGTTACTAATCACAACTGGCATGTACTGAGCACCTGCTAGCTGCCAATCACTCCTTAGTTTATTAAAACTCATAGCAACCCTATACCTCTGAGAGGCAGAACAGGATTGTGGTTCTGCTTTTGGTTGTTGGTGTCAAACTGCCTGGGTTCAAATCCCCACTGGTCCACTTACTAGCTGTGGGATCTTGGACAAGTCTTAATTTTTACCTCTGCAAAATAGAGCTGATTATATGAATTAACACATATGAAGCCTTTAGAACAGTATCTGGTCATTAAGCACATTAAGTACCTGGTCAATTCTAGGCATCTTTATGAGATAGGCTGTATTACTCCCATTTTATGCATGTGGAAACTGACACTGAAAGGCTAAGGAACTTGAGAAGTTATGCCATATAATTAGGACTCAGAATTCAAATCCTGAGCTCTTAAGCCTTCCACTGACAACCCTTCATTTGGAAAATGACATTGCTGAGTGACAGAAATCTCATCTTTTTAAACAGTTAAGTAGCCACTGAAAATTATCTTCAAGTCCTAAATCTAGGTCTTATTGTGACTCGGGTAACCCATTTCCCCTCTCACACCTCAGATTGTGCTTGTCTATGTGAGAGATGAGTACGGCAGAGACTGACTGAAGGTGTCTACACTCCCTAACACTTCTGACATCTAATTCTGGGCAAGAGAGCCCTGAATGACCACCGTTCAATTAAAAGTTAGGAACTTCTACCCAGGAGTGTGGGGAAAGCAAGGGCATTCAATGCGGGAACAGCACATGCACAGAGGAGGGTGGGATGGGGCTGCAAACTGAGGCCAGGAAGCAGGTGAGGCTAGAGAGGTAGGTTGGGACCTGGCTGTGCCAGAGGACCTTGAATGTCAAAGAGAGGCAGGGGCTGTCCTGGGGGTCCTCGGGACAGCAGGTCTGCCATCTAAGCGCTCTGTCACAGAACCAGCAATTGAAGTAACCAACACGACAGACTCAAGATGCCAACTCCCTTTGCATCCTTCCAACTATTGTGTCCTGTAATACTGGGTAATGCTTACCTCCTTGGGCTGGTTCCAGAATGAGAGTTACGTAGGTAAAAAGCAGAGCAAACCTACACAGGACATTAGAGGTCAGGTAGTTAAGATGAGGAAACTGAGGTGCTGGCACGGGGTCAGGGGCCAAGCAGGAGCCTCAGGCTCTGCCCTCCCAAACCAGTTCCTTCCAAAGCCACGGACAATGCCAATAGATGTCGCTAACGCCTTATAAGGCGTTATAATGCCCTGTAGAGCCCAGACCAGGTTACTCCGGATGACAAGAGAGCACACAGAGGTTGGTGGGCAGAAGGTGGAGACCCAGGCGACAAGGTTTAAAAACAGAGGATGAGCCTCCCACAACGAGGAAGGAGGGCAGGGTCGGAAGTGACTATGCAAGGACAGCCGCGTAGGCAGATCCTGGAGCAGGAACCAAGGTCCTAGCAACAGGCTGACCATTGGAGGAGCATAACAGACTGGCCTGTGATTGGTGCTTCCCAAAGCCCGCGATTGGAAGGCAGGCCCCGTTCACGTACGTGTGTCTAGCCTGCCCTGGAACCTGCCCAACCCTGAGTGTTCAGAGCACTTCTTTCCCAAGCAAGCCGTGGCCGGGGCACGCGACGTGCGGGCGCGTAGAGCCAAGCAGCTCATTTACACGAATTCTCCCGTGTGCCCTTGGGCACACGCAGACAGCAAAATCCTTCCTTTTGGGCCCAGGTGTTTGGGAGTGGGGACCCAGAAACAGTCGGGACAGCGCGCTGGGCTGGATGGCGCTGTTGCTGTCCCGGGAATGCTTTCAGCAACAGAACCTGGCTGAAACTCGCGGCGGGCGGGGCTCCGTCTGTGACGGCTGCATGCAGAGCTGGTGGCGCCCAGCGAGGGGCAGCAGAGGATGGCACCACCAGAGCCGGCCCCTACCTAGGTGAGGGTGGTGCCAGGGCCCAGACCTGGTCCGGGACTGATGCCGAATCCTCCCTCTCAATTCCATAGCCTTGCAGTTTGGTAACCCAAGTAATGGAACAGGAGTGGCCAAATCAGTCGTCGCTGGTAAGCATTAGGGTGCTGAAGCCTGGAGGGATTGGCATTCATTTTGGCTTTTATCACCACTAGGCCGAAGAAATTTTTAAGATTTTATTTATTTTTAGAGAGGGAAAGGGAGGGGGAGAGAGAGAGAAACGTCAATGTGTTGTTGCCTCTTGAGAACACCCTGCCCACTGGGGACCTGGCCAGCAACTCAGGCAGGCGCCCTGATTGGGAATCAAACCCGCAACCCTTTGGTTCGCAGGCCCTGAAGAAATTTTTTGAAAAGATTTTATTTTCAGAGAGAAGGCAGAGAGAGAGCAGGGCTTGGCTGCCTTTTCACCCCAACCCATCCCCTTAACTGGGGATCTGGCCTGCAACCCAGGCATGTGCCCCGACTGGGAATTGACTGACAACGTATCAGTTTGCAGGCCAGCCTCAATCTTCTGAGCCATTTCAACTAGGGCAGGCTAAAATTTAAATCCTATAAAACTATGGGACATTTACACAATGGAATACTACTCAGTATTCCATTAAAAAAAAGTTTTGATAAAAACTTGGTTAACTTTTTTACTATGGTAAAAAAGTTTTACCCTTGTGACAGCATGGATGGCCCTGGGAAACACTAAGCTAAGTGAAATAAGCCAGGCAGAGAAAGACAAGTACAATAGTTTTCACTCATATGTGGAATCTAATGAACAAACTTAAGGAATGTGGGGACAGATTCATAGAGGGAGAGCAGGATGACAGCTAGGGGTGGAGGGAGGTTATGGGGTGGAGGCGTTGAACGAAAAGGAAAAGGGACACCTGGACATGGACAACAGTGTGGTGATTGCTGGGACGAGGGGTGTATAAGGGGACTAAATGGTAATGGGAAAATATAAAATGGAGATTAAATTTTTAAAAGTTTTAGATCCTAATAAGCACTGGGAGCAATTATTACTCCTTCTGCTTTCACCCAGCAGCAGGATGTAATATCTGATCCTAGAGATCTGGGAGGCGTTTAGGGAGATTACAAGGAAAGGGACTCACCCAAAACGTTTGCAGTCAGCCATGAGCTGCTGCTCATTCTTTATACCTGATACCCAACCATTACTTCAAAATCTATCTTGTCTCTATTTTGAACGTAACCTAATTTAGGGCAAGAGAGTATTTTTCAGTCTTAGTTTTCCCACTATCAGACCCCCTGTAACCCAGAACTCACTGAAGGGCCGTAACATTCCCAAAAAGGAATGTTTTTTAAAACTGAGCAGACAAAAACACCTATAAACTGTAATGATGTAACTCCATTCCATATTCTGGAAGGCAGAAACTTTGGAAGGAAGTATGCTTTGATAACAAACCTAATAGAATTCAAAATGAGATTCCCATCAGGCTTTAAAGAACTGACCAACCATCTCAACCCCATCCCTAAACTCTAGCTTCAAGCTAAGGGAGTAGAGAGAGAGACAGGTGTCGATGTCTCCTAGCCCCTTATGGCACAGACGGTGAGTAGTGAGGTGATTTGCCCATCATGGTCGGGCGAACCAGTTAACAGCAAGGTCAAGTTAAAACGAGCCTAGATTCAGTCTACGGATGGAGAGTGAACACGAAGGCAGCCTCTCAGGCACGCCTGCCTGTTCCTGAGAACCCCCAGGAATGTGGTGGGCTGCACTATTTCATCACATTCCCCAGGCACCAGCTACAGGCCCCAGGACCCACCAGGCCAAGTGAGTGCACGCGTGATGTGGCTTGCCAAGTCAAACCCACAGGGCAGCTACCTAATACTTTCCCATCCAGGGAAGGCAGGAGAGGATTTTGAGGAGGCAAAACACCCTCACCTGGGAGACTCAGAAAACAAGGTGGGTGGCAGGTATTCTGTCCAGCCTGTTGTTCAGAACTTTATAGGCTCAGATCTAATAGGCCGTGGTATTGGCTGCTGCTCAAGACCACCTAATTCTCAGGGAGAGCCCTGGCCAGGCCCTATTCCATTCCACATGAGCCACTTAAGACTGGATGGAGGGACAAAGTAAAATCCTTATGCAAGATACAAAGTGCCTCAAGAAGGACAGGAACAAATGAAATGACACAAGAGGAAAACTATTGAACAAACTCAGAGTGCGGGCCATTCAAGTGGCCTGGTCTCTTGAAAAAGTTATAAAAGAGATGGAAGAAATAGAGGCTAAAGAAACTGTATAATGAAATCTAATTAATGAATTTTAATTAGATCCCAGATAGTGTGTATGCAGGGGTGGTTACAAAAAATGTCATTATTTTCAAGGTTCCACAAGACAGAGAAATAGAAATTAAATGAAATAGTACCGTATCAAGTACTGGGTACTCGGTTGTTCAGTGTCATTCATCTTTTGTCTTTGAAAATCTTCCAAATAAAGGGCTGGGGGTTAAGTGCCAGTATCACCTGACTAGGGCCCTTTACATTGGGGTTAACTGTAACTCAAGAGGTACTATTTGGGTCCACTGGATTCCCAGTTAAAATCACAAGGCAAAACCTTTTATGATCCAAGAGTCACTTAGTGTTCAAGGTAAATATCCTCTCTCAAAGCCAGAGTTAAGTCTACAATCTCGAACTGAGCCAGATGGGGACAACAGTGGTTACCTCTAGGATGGAAAAATGGGTGACTTGGGAACCGTCTTGGGAGCTACTGATGAACCAGGAGTCTCCAGACTACTGGAAGATAGGAAGTATGTTAACCTCCATAGGCAACACACTGTCTCTGCCCTGTAAAACTGTAAAAACCATTCCTAGCTCAAAGGCAATTAAAAAATCTATTTTAGATTGTACACTTGTCTTTTTAACATGCATGTACTACTTATTCAAATAAAAAATATCCCCCCAAATAACTTTGTATTCTTTCCTCCCCCACACTGTACATTAAGTGCCATTTCAGACTACTACTTAAATTGGGAAATCCTAATCCATTTTGTCTTGCCACACATGGCTTAAGTATGATGCCAATGAAATGCCAATAACCCTAAACCCTGGCGCTGAGCACTCATCAGTGTGGCCCAGCCACTCTCGCCCTAGCTGCTCACTAGGTATCTGTGGGCAGTTACAGGTGGGGTTTGTGGCCATTCAGATCCAATCACGTGTATCCTTATCCGTACCAGAACTGGAAAATTCAAATCAGTGGGGTAATTAGCAATCCGGTATCCCACATTACAATGTTCTGATGAGGCTGGTGACCACTTAATGTCAACTCCTAGAAATAGAAGTGTTACCCAGCTAGTTTCCAGATTGTTTCTCCAAGCTTGCTTTGAGAACTGTGCACCCAAGAGGTAGCTGCCATTCTTAGCCACTCAGATCAGCAGTGAGTCAATGTCCAGTTTCGGCTGCCCAGCACGAAGGCCAGTGCATGTGGTAATGACACATAAATAGTGGAGGAAAACCCTCACATTCACTCAACAGCAACTAACCTGCTACGCTGAAGGTTCCCTGCTGCGAAATCTCATTTGATGCCCCCTGCATCCCAACTACAAAGTTACAGAAATGGAGAACTCTCTTCTGCAGTTGCCCCTTGAAGAGTGAATTGTTTACCCCTTTACAACCACTCTCCCACCCCTCACATTACCTTCATTTAGTTGTTTCACACTGCTCATGTTTTTAATTCTGAAGTGCACTGAGGAACAGGATCTCCCCATGATGCCTCACTCAAGGCATCATTCGAGTTAGAACATTCTCAACCTCAACTCTTTAGGGCCATCCTTTTCCAAATACTTACTGGTGTGATGCCAGATTTTTTCCCCAAATGCTTCAACTCAAACAACACATTACACTGTAATGGATTGTAATAGGAGCAGCAGCTCTGAGTGCAGCTGAGCTCTATTAAGAGACCAGCAAAACTGTAAATTAATGCTGTTACTATTTTTTGTTTTGGAAAATAATTCCTTTTCATGAAATTATTATTTTAACATGTAATGGGCTTTTATTGTTTTTATTAAATAAATATTTTTAGTTTCTAGTTGTAGATACACCCCACATAAACAAATGCACTTAAGAGTTGTGTGAAGGGGTCCTGAGATGAAGAAGTCTGAAAACCACTGCATTAAGGAACTCTTAAAACTGGACAGAAATGCGACAGGCAGTATTTTATCTCAAAAGGAAGTGCTGGAATGCTTTGGGTAAACTCATCTCCTGTCAAATTCCAGGCCCCCATAATGGGAAGTCACACAAAGATCAGGGTATAAGAATAGCAACTGCCAGGAGCTACCCCTCCTTTCTGAGCAGCTTTGGAAAGCCGTTACTTTCAATTAAGTTGGACTCTTCTGATCTCACCCTTATCTGTGCTTCCCTGTTAGCAAGATGCCTAATTCATCTCTCTAACCTTAGTAATTCCCACATTAAAAGAGCTCTGTCCATGTGGCTGAATGTTGGTGCTACTCAGTTTGAGTTTCCTAGCTGAGTGGAACAGCCTGGTGTTGGGAGGCAGAGCTCAGAAGGGCCACAGGGAGGCTCCAATGTGGGCTTATCCGCAAGCTGCGGGACCTTGGGCACACGGCCGCTTCTATCTCCGCAGCTAGACTTGCAGTGGCCCTCTCACAGTGGTTCTGAGTGACGAACACACAGGTGACTTCATTCACCACACAGACAAAAACCTAGCCACACACAGTGTTATCCCTAAAGCATGAACTGCAACAAAAACTTATTAAAAAGCCATCTTCTTCCACTAGGTGAACCAGCGTCCCCCCCACCGCCCTTTACTGGAGCATGCCCAAGTTGATGAAGGAGGAAAGCCTTTGCCTTGGCACTCTTCCCTGTAGACAGAGCCCTCCTCATGGCAGAACACCCCACACACCCTGGGATGCAAACCTTCAGGTGGTGAATACACTGACAGCTGTCAGCAGCAACAGCAGGCTGTCAAGAGCTCAGCTCACACCAACTATGGCTGTTGGCCACCTCAGAAGGACTAAAAAACCCAAGACAATATATGTACGAACACTTGTAAGTACAAAGAACCACCTCATATAACACATGATGAGATCTCCAACAACACTGGGCACCAGAGAGATACCGAACAGGCACATGACTGGTTTTCATTTAGTTTCACACCCCACCCCAACCCAAGGCTCAGAAGTGTAGTGATTTGTCCAATAATCAAAAGGAGCCATGATTCAAACTACGGTCTTTGCACTTCTGCACAAATTGCATTCCACCTTCAAAGATCTAGTTGAAGTCACGTGTTTTGTAGGAGAAATAATGAAGGCCCAAGAGGTGTAACGATTTTTCAGGGTGAGTAAACCCAAGTCCAATTCCCAGATATAGGTGCTCTCCAGTATATATGGTCTTACCCCCCACTCCCCAATCCAACCTCATTCTTTGAGTGGGGGAGAGGGAGAGAATACCCATAACTAATCAAACCTTCAAATACCCCAGCAAAGGAAAAATTCAACTCAATAAATAAAACTACGTAGCACTGACATCAGATCTGTAAGTTTATTTGCTCAATGTACGACAGCTACATAATGACTCACATTCATGATATTCCATCACTGAGGAAAACTGCTAAGAATGGTCCGTGTGTGAAATAATTCCTTAGAGAAACACGGAGTTGGAAAAATAATCACTGATTAGACCTTAAAAATAGTTCACTGCATAACATGACAAAAAGCACAAAGGCTCATTCAGAGAACATGGTCAATGTTCTCCTACACTGTAATAGCTATAATTTCACCATGACAAACACCAGACATTAAGATTAAGCTAACACTGGTGTTTCTTTTCTCCCCCCCTTTTAAAAACAAAATATATAACTGCATGTCACTATAGCAACATCCAAAACAGATCAATTTGTTACAATCACTATTTGGTAGAGCAAACTTTACCCCCAAAAGGAAAAATTAAATTAAAAAAACTTTAAAAAATTTGAAGACTTGATTTTTTTGTCATAGGAATACATAACACCTACAGTATAAGTTAATAAATTTCAAGCTACTGTATAGAAATACAACACTAGCATGCACAATATTGTATCAATAGAGTAATGGAGGAGTAATCATTTCACCAGAGAGACAGTATCATAGGCAAGTGCATTTCTTTAAAAATAAAGAAAAGAAAAGGAACCATTCAAGCTGCTTAAATATCAAGTCTACCATTCCCTCTTCATTTTTAGCCCTCAGGTATGATTTTATCTTGCATTATTCTAAAAAGCAGCCAGAGCCAAAGCTAAAATTAAAAAAAATATATATATAGGTTTTGTAATTCCAGTAAATCATTTCCAAAAGCTACAAGGACACAACACTGCTCACTGGACATGAAGATAAATTAAGGAAAGCACCCCCGCCCCCCCCCCCCGCCCACCTTCCCCCTTCCATGGCATTGACTTTAGGGCCCTATAAAGGCAAAAGAGCTGTAAAGCTTTCTTCTATTGGTTCTTCTGGTTGGGTCTGGTTAATTGGGACTTCCACTCTAGCACAGGAAGGGGACCTTCTAAGGAAAGTCATGCTGGGTGAACTGTGCAATGTTAGAGAGTATCATTAGCATTCTATCTTCACTGTAACCTGGAGCCTGTTAAATGTATTCATTTCATAACTGTAAGCTCAATTTTGATATTAGTAAAAAGCAAGTGTCAGTTTTCCTCAATCATCACTTATACTTCTCCTTGCCTAAACAAGACAAAGAAAACAAGTCTGGTGTCATTACCTATCTTGGGAGTTCGCACCATTGCTGACCTTATAAAAAAGACTGACCACACATGCAACGGGTCATGTTTTCAGACAGAGTTATCCAAAACGAGAATGAAGGACAAAGGCTAACAACTGAAGACAAATTTGTGAAAATAGCAATGTGGTTTCCTTCAATTCTAACACTTGCAATAACTGCGCAAGAAATTAACCTCTGACTTCTATGCATTTGTTAAAGAGAAAAATCTGTATAGAAAAAGTTTTGGTCAAACAGGGGTTAAGTATTTACTATCTGATAACGGTTTTAGTTGGTTTTCCTGGAACGACTGGGACAAGTGTTTTCAGGGAGGAAAAGCCGACATGCAAGGCTCCTGAACCGGGCAGAACGTCTATGGATGGAGCTCTTCCTTTTGGGCTGTTCTACCAGTCGGCTTCTGCCACCTGAATTTTCACACACTGCACCACGGCCTTCCTCAAAACGACCACCCAGCTTCTACAACCCAACAGCTTTTCAACCAACTGAGTGGCGCCAGGATAAGGTGCAGTGGGGAAGACTGCAGTGAGGAGTGATGCGGCAGCATGATCCCTGAGGAAGGAGATGTGGCAGTTTACGGATTAGGACTTCTCTGAAAATATCAATACAATAAATGACATACAGACCTGAATTTTCTCTATTTTTGTGGTGTTTAATGTTTCTATTAAACTGGTTAATAATTTTTGTGGTGGATTTAAGAGGAAAGAAAGACAAAAACCCCACAGCCACCCGCCAAGCACCGATTAACCAAAACCTTAAGTAGCTCTGATGCTCCTCAGGCCAGCCTTTGGCCTAGGGGAGAGAGAGAGAACTTGGATAAGGCTGAGAAGGGACGTGAAGCCAAAATAACTAGCAAAGAAAAATACAGTCAATGGCTTGATGTTACATATGGCTGTAATGTAGAAATACTGTAAACTGCAATTTAGTGTTAATACTGTCAGCTAATCAGAAACTTCAGAAAACAAGCAGGGCCTAAACCATAAGGATAAATATACCTTATGTTCCGAGCCTGTCAAGTTTGGGATTTAAATTATTCCATGTCTGGTAGATTACACCCTGAAAAAAATGCACAGCTAAAACAGATGAGATAGAAATTAAGACAAGAGCATATGTACATAAAAATTCTTACTGGAACCACAGAACTTATTGAACGAGGGCCATTCCATTGAAGTTTTCTTTTCATCTCAAGATCCTATTATCTAGCAATAAGTTAAATTAAAGACAGACAGCTCCACTTGCATTAATCTACGGAACAGTCCATATGCCGGCGTGAGGCTGCTATTCCAACACCAGCACAGCTAGCCTGACTTTCCACTAGTGGTATTTTGGCAAAAATGTCAAAGAGGCAATCAAAGACAGAACAGGTCGTGGGTTTCTCCCTAGGAAGGTCATCCCTCCCTTTCCCTCCCCCACCCGACCCCCAACTCATGGGAAAAAAAATAAAGACTGCAGTAGTAGCATCAGCGTGCGCTGCCAGTCCACCTGGGGGGCCTTAATTGTTGCCTTCTCCACCATCGTCGTCTTGCTGGTCGCTTGTCCAGAGCGTTAGGTTGTCGCGGAGGAGCTGCATGATGAGAGTGGAGTCCTTATAGGAGTCCTCATTGAGAGTGTCGAGCTCGGCAATGGCATCGTCAAAGGCGGTCTTGGCCAAGTGGCATGCTTGCTCTGGGGCATTCTGGATCTCGTAGTAGAAAACGGAGTAGTTAAGAGCCAGGCCCAATCTGATGGGGTGAGTAGGCTGCATGTGCTCCTTGCTGATCTCATGGGCTTCACTATAGGCCTTCTCAGATGATTCCACGACAGTCGCCCTTTTCTCTCCAGTGGCTACTTCAGCCAGGTAACGGTAATAGTCCCCTTTCATCTTCAGATAAAACACTTTGCTCTCATACTGGGTCTCACTGCAATTCTTGATCAGGTAGTTATCCAGAAGGCTCAGCACATCCTGACACACGGCTTCCAACTCCTTCTCTATTTTCTCACGGTAAGCACGGACCATCTCTATCTTCTTCTCATTACCGTCTGCAGAAGTCTTCTGCTCGATGCTACTAATGACCCTCCAGGAAGAACGGCGTGCCCCAACTACATTCTTGTAGGCCACAGACAGAAGGTTTCTTTCTTCATTGGACAGTGGCTCATTCAGCTCTGTTACCTATTAAGAGGAAAAGAATAAAAGAGGTGTCGTATCAGTGGCATTAATCATATCTTCATGCCGCTCAAACACAAACAGATCCACCACCTGATTAAAGTGACTCACAGAGAAGGCAGGCTGTGTGAGTGCATGGAAGGGGAGTGGAGGTAGAAGGCGCAGTAGGGGAAGGGGAAAAAATAATTGCAGCTGGGTCAGTGGTGCCTGAACCCTGCTCCCCACCAGAAATGGACACATACCTATCAGAGCTGCTCCACGAACTGTCGAGTCTAGCTATTACATTGCAAATCAAATTTTGACCTAAATCACAAAAGGTCAACAGTTCTCTCATGTTCCTCGGGATTCTAGTACAGATGGCCCATATATCTCTTATATACCATCCTGTTCTCATAAGAACAGAAGGACAGCTTCCGTCTAACCTTGCCTTGTCTGCTAAACTTCAGCCCTATCCCTTCTGGGTGGGAATATTTTGAGTATTGGTTGAGAATATAGTCAACTTCAAGCAGACTTTTGAGAAACAAGGACATTTTCCTGCTCTTGTGTGAAGATCATACCAATTACAAACCTCAGAGAGGCAGTCAAAATTGGGGGCATGAGAATGAGTCTGACCACTGAAATTTTAGCAACCTGGGGAACGCGTTTGTTGTAGTGTTTGCCTGAATACATTAGCAATACAAAAGAATGGAGAGGTGAACAAAGTGCTTCTGGCCTGAGGTGGCCAACAGAATTCATACCTCTTTCAGTACAGACATTTCTAAAGGGTCTTCATCAACCCAAAGGCTAACAATCGCCTTAAGAAAACAAAAGCAACAGCACACCGAGAACTCTGGCCTTCTCTGGCCAAGGCGGCAGAGTAGGTGAACACTGAGCTTGCCTCCTCCTGTGACTACCTCAAAATTCAACTAAATTGTAGTGGTTAAGAATCCAGAAAGACAGCTTGGCTGCAGAGGCCCTCCCTGAAGAGTGAGGGGTCCCAGCCCCACAGTATCTGGCTGTAAAAATCAGTGGGGATTCCGTCCAGGTGAGATGAAGGGCTGCTGGAGTCCCTGTATGTGGACTTACTGCTGACACTCTTGCTCACTCTGCGCTCCAGTGCTGGGGCAGCAGCTCAAAAAGCACCAGGGACACATGGGAAGGAACTGAATTGTCTGGCTTCAGGGCACAGGATGGAAGCTGGCCTGGACAGAGCGCTGGCAGGTGGCACTGCTGCTTTGTTGAGCCCTCCCAAGTAGGCACCAAATCTGAATCTTCACCAAACCAACTGACACCACTCGCTGGTCTCACCCTGATGAATACCCAAGATCTCACCTTACTCAAACCACGCACCAGCCAGAATCTCTTTCACAGGCTGCACCTCACAAGCTACTGGCCCTGGCGCATGCTTCAGTCTTTCCTAAAATATCTTGAAGGTCCACAAACCCCAAGCAAGCAGTGGTTCACCTCAGTGTCCTGTACCTCTTGCTGCGAGGCCCCCAGCTCTAGTGGAATCTGGCCTCAGTTCACAGCATAGCCTCTCCCCCAGGTACCTCCAAGCCCAAGCCCAGGCAGCAGCTGACCACGGACTGCACTAGAGCTCCTCCCAAAAGGTCCCAGAACCAACATGCCCGGCTGGCTTCACATTGCACCAGAGTACCACCCAATCCGATCCACAAATGACACACCCAAACAGTGGACTTGGCAAGCACCAGAACCACACCAGAGCCCCACCGAGGCAAAATCTCTGTGGAGTCAGTCCCTATACAACGGCTCCTCTGCTATGGTCACAGCCAGTCCCCATAGCCAGTCCATCTGAGGATCAATCCCACTGATATGCCAACAGCAACAAGGCTCAACCACAAGAGGACACAATACAACCCACACAAGGGGCACCCCTGGAGCACCCAGGTCAAATGGACAGCAAGATTCTGCCACTAGGTCCACAGGACACTTAACTACACGAGGCCACCCTGCCAAGACTAGGAGATGGAGCAGAGCTGCCTGATACTCAGAAACAAAAACAGGGAGGCAGCCAAAATGAGGAGACCAGGAACATATTCCAAATGAAACAGAACAAAATTCCAGAAAAAGAACTAAACAAAATGGAGACAAGCAATCTACCAGATAGTGTTCAAAACTGGTTATAAGGATGTTCAATGAACGTAGGGGAAGAATAGATGAGCTGAGTGAGAACTTACATAAAGAAATAGAAACCATTAAAAAGAACCAGTCAGAAATAAAGAATACAGTAACTGAAATGAAGAATAAACGAGATGGAATCAACAACAGACTAGATGAAGGAAAGGACTGAATCAGTGATTTGGAAGACAAAGCAGTGGAAAACACCCAATCAGAAGAGCAAAAATTATTTTTTTTAAAAGGATAGTTTAAGGAGCCTCTGGGACAAGAGGAACATTTGCATCATACATGTAACAGAAGGAGAAGAGAAAGCAAGGATTATAAACCTATTTGCATAAACAGTGACAGAAATCTTCCCTAATGTGGAAAAGGGAGACAAACAAGTCCAGGAAGCACAGAAAGCCCCAAATAAGTGGAACCCAAAGCAGCCCACAGCAAGACATATCATAACTAAAATATGAAAGGTCAAAGACAAAAAGAAAATCTTCAAAGCAGCAGGAGAAAAGCAGGTTAAGTTTCGTACAAGGGAGCTCCCATAAGACTGTCAACTGATTTCTCAACAGAAACTTTGCTGGCCAGAAGGACATGGCAAGAAATATTTAGAGTGAGGGAAAGGAAGGGCCTACAACCAAGACTACTCTACCCAACCAAGGCTATCATTTAGAATTGAAGAAGAAAGAAAGATTCCTAGAAAAGAAAAACCTGAAGTAGTTCTCCAATCCACCAAACTGGTATTACAAGAAATGTTTAAAAGCATTCTTTGTCCCTGGCTGGCGTAGCTCAGTGGATTGAGCGCGGGCTGCGAAACAGTGTCACAGGTACGATTCCCAGCCAGGGTACATGCCTGGGTTGCAGGCCACGGCCCCCAGCAACCGCACATTGATGTTTCTCTCTCTCTCTCTCTCTCCCTTCCCTCTCTAAAAAATTAAAAAATGAATAAAATCTTTAAAAAATATATATATACGTATTTTTTAAAAAAGCATTCTTTGAGTAAAAAAAGATCAAAACTATGAATAATAAAATGGCAAAAACTATGTACCTATCAATACTTTAAACACAAATGGATTAAATGCTCCAATCAAGACATAGGGTGGCTGAATGGAGAAGAAAGCAAGGCTCCTACATAAACTGCCTACCAGGGACCCACTTCAGACTGGAAGACACGCAGACTGAAAGAAAAGTAATGAAAAAGACACCTCATGCAGATGGAAATGGGGGAAAAAAAAAAAAGGCTGGTAGCAGTATTTATGACAGGCAAAAAAAAATTTTTTTGAAACAAAAGCTGTAACAAAGGACATTTCACATACAACAGCCAAGATATGAAAGCAATCTAAGTGTCCATTCACAGATGGATGGATAAAGATGTGGTACATATATACAATGAAACATTACTCAGCCATGGAAACAAAAAAAAATAATGAAATCCCACCACTTGTCACAACATGGATGAACCTGGAGAGCATTATGCTAAATGAAGTAAGTCAGACAGAGAAAGTCAAATACCATATGATTCCATTTGTATGTGGAATATAAATAAAATGTAAATGAACTACCAAAACAGAAACAAACTCATAGATACAGGGAACAAACTAATGGTTGCCACATGGAAGAGGGATTAAGGGGCTGAGTGAAAAAGGTGAAAGGATTGAGAAGTACAAACAGGTCGTTATAAAAGAGTCATGAGGATGTAGGAGCAGCATGGGGAACATCGTCAGCAGTGCTGTAGTACCTGTGGGTGGTGCCGGGTGGGTGATGGGTTTATCAAAGTTGGATAACTTCGTAAGTTACAGAAATGTCTATCCACTATGCTGTACACAAAACATAATAAATTAAATCAAGACACTGACACTACATTTATATAACTCGACTTCTGTGCTATCATAGTCACCCCACACATACTACTAAGGGTCTGATATCCCCATGAAACAAAATTTTACAAGGACAGAGCCCTCCCTTACTTTTTATTCCTATTCTGAGGTCGCATTTTTATCTGTCTAGTTAACTAGCCTATCTAAACTGGTGTGTACTAAGTCAACGGCTAAGTCACAACATATGGGACCCAGGTCATTCGCTATTTCCTAAGTAACAGCAGAACAGGCGGTTCCCTCGCCGCACCCTCTCCTGTGCCTGTGCTTCAGCTGTAACACGTCAATAGCAAAATCATCATACTTCTGCTCTGTGTTCTTCTGCCCCTGCCTAGAACACTTTCCAGTGTTCCTGCCTGGAAAATACTTACACAACTATCAAGAACCAAGTTCATACCAATGCCCCTAGGAAATCTTCCCTATCTCTCCTTCCAGCCCCAGTTAAACTGGCTTCTCTCTAGAGGCCTCACTGTTCCCTGTGTGGATCAACCACAGCATCTACTTCATATTACTTATGGATGTGCGGGATGTTTGACAGACGGTTTTCTATGTAGGAATCATTTATATTCAGTATGCATTCCACTTCTATAAAGGGGATGGGGTGGAAAAGAGTTGTTTAGCGAAACCGGTTGTGTGAATTAAATAGTATCTCTCAGAAATAATTAAACCAGAATGTAAACCAAATCATACTTATTATAGTTTATTGCAATTCATCCTTTAAATTAATTGATCATGCTTTGCTTACTAATTCTCTTCAAATATCCAGCAAGTAATATACATTCAAATATTTCCTCAAATTATCAGTAGTTTTTCTTATGTTAACCTTACACTATGCATTACTGATTCTCCGTTATCATGCTTGAGAAGAGTACCTCTACCAGACATGACCTCAGTGCTCTGAGCGCAGAGTGGGAGACTAGGACTTGGTGCACTGGACTTTAGACCAGGAGGAAACCAGGACAGAGGCGCTTTCTGCTCCAAGACCTCCCTAGCACATTGCCTTGTGGAAACACCACTGCTCCTGAATAAAGAGGCTTATCATCTCATATCCAATTCTTTATATATTCTAAGCTCGGGAGACACTACTCTCAGCCCTCAGGCCACTGTCACTCCTCTTGATTTCTGATGAATATTCAAATATCCCAGGAGACAGGGTTTTTCCAAGTCTCAGCATTTACTAAGTGACCTGGGGAGCAAAACATTTCATCCGTCTGGGCCTTGGTTTGCTTATCTGTAAAATGAAGACTTCTGCCTCTTCCGTAAGGTTACTGTTAGGGTATACCAGACAAACAATGCAGTGCTTGACACAGCAAAATGCTATAGAAACGTGAGCAATCACTTTTGATAATAACTTGAATAATTTTCCTTCATTTTAATTGTCAGCTAGGAAGCCTCTAAATTTCTTACACAATCTCTAGCTTATCATCCTATATCAAGTATCTCTTTTCCATTTCATCCTGTGTTCTACTCTAAGCTGAAACTTCCTTACCTACCTTACATAACCTTCTTTCCATAAACTTTAGTATCATACAGCTAGAAAAATTTCCCAGACCAACTCTCCAACAAGCCGAGGCCTCCGCCAACCTCGGACCACAAACCACAGGACTCTAGCCCATGTTTGCTGAATGCGTAGATACTGAAGACTAGCAGTTTCCAGTGCAACCTGATGACTGTCTCCCATGCAAGAAGCCAGAGTGCCTAAGTCCTTTGAGATAGAGTCTTGGCCTTTCCCCTAAATCATGCTGTCCTTATTTCAAGAGCCAGCAACTATTTAAAGCTCAAATTACCTCACCAGTATAATATATACCTTTAGCTCTCCTATTGCAAATAAAGCTTGGATGCAGAGCCCAAAGGTAGCAATTTGTGCACATGTAAAGTATGTCTAACTGCCTCAAACAAACTGGAACATGGAGATTATGAAGTGCCAATATCACCTTTAGATACAGGGTTTCCACATTTGGAACATACCCAGGTGTTCCCTGCAACTGAAAAACTAAGTTAGAGGGAAAAGCCTGTAACTCTGAAGAGTCTGCTCAAAGGAAAGGAAGGTTTCTCTGAAAACCTTACACCAGAAAAGTCATGGATGGATAGCTCAGTTGGTCAAAGCATTTTCCTGATATGCCAAGGTTGTGGGCTTGATTCCCAGTCAGGGCACATACAAGAATCAACCAATGAATACATATATAAGTGGAGAAACAAACTGATGTTTCTCTCCCCCACCCACCTTCCTCTCTCTCTAAATCAACCAAAACCAAACCAAAACAAAAAATGCAAGCATTAAATCAGAACCTTAAAAAATCCTTAAAATCAAAGTGACTTGTATGAGAATTAATCTGTAACTTTTACATTAAAATAGAGATCACAACCATACTATTTTTCAACATCTAAATATACTTTAAAAGACAAAAAAAAAAGGTCCAAAAAGTTTAAGATAGAATGACTATTCAATGTGGAAAGATGTGAGATATGCATCACTTGGGAAGGGAGGTCATGTCTTTCAAGCCACTGAATTGTTTGTATCGTAAGAATGCAGCACTTATCAAACACAGTCCCCAAATTTACTATTACAGACGCTGGAAAATGTGGAAAGCTTTTATCTTCCAGCATTATATATTTTGCTTAGAAACAAATTTGATGTTTCTAAGCAAAACTCTTAGAATACTAGCTCAAGTTCAAATTTCTTTTAGTGAATTGAAGACAGAGCTGTGAGTAAAAAGGCTAGAAAAATCTGTTATTTTCACCAACAGTTTAAGAAACAGAACTCCCCAAATTCCAGCTACTAAAGAATTAGGTATTAATTAACTAGTGCCTACTGAGATTACCAACCCTTGAGATTCTTGAAAAGGTATTTAGATGACTTTCTAACCTTAAGTCTTAAAGCACCTTAAGTCTTAAGTCATTCACAAATTCAACTTATCTATCAAGAGCCTTAAATTGTCACATGCTACTTAAGTGTTTCATCTTGTTACATTAATCTTACTTTTTTAAAAATATACTTCTATCTTGCAGAATCTTACATAGCTATTACAAAATAACAGTTATGGTGGTAAACATAGAATACATTTATTTAGGAAGCTGAAAATCTCCACAAAGAACTGAAGTTAACATCCAACACACAAGATGGGAGGGATGAATAGGCAGGAAAAAAGGACTTTTTGGGCAGTGAAACTTTTGTCTATGATACATGTCATTATAAACGTGTCAAAATCCATAAAATGTGCAACACCAGGTGAACCCTAATGTAAACTGTGAACTTGGAAGTGATAATGACATGTCAAGCAGGTCCACTGAGTGTAAATGTACCACTTAGATTCGGATAGTAGGGGAGGCTGTGCTTTCCACTCCATTTCACTGTGAATCTAAAACTGTTCTTTTTGGATAGTCTACTTAAAAACAAAAACAAAAAAACATCAAATACTAGGTATGACATTTGGCCCCTTCATGCATTTTTTTGTGCCCTCCTAGGTTTGGAACATTATCATCTGAAAGGGCCAAGAGGCCATGGAAAAGGCAGACGAAAGCAGACGCAGTGACTGCTACATACAAACACCCTACGCTAAAAACAGAAGAAATGAGCTTACGAGGTGGGCATCAGTGCGTACACAGTGGCCACGGTGTCTATCTACTGTGCGAGCAGTGGAATACACCATTACTAAAAAATGTGACACTGTTCTTCTGCTTAAATACAGTTAATCATGTAGTCTATAGTAACCTGTCTACTAAAATCACTGAAGTTTTTGGAAATGATCTGAAGTTGTATCTTTCCTATCTGAGTAAAGTGTCTTCAACTTTGCTGTGCAGAAAAGTGTTAACAAACTAGGCTCAAGACTGCTCCCTTTAGAAGGGTCTGCTTGTGCAGCTGACCTCTGGCAGGCACCTGAGAACGTGGATTTTAGAAGGATTTCCTGCCACCCTCAGATAAGAATGTTTCTCTGTCCCTAAACTGTGTAAATAATGTGGTTTATGCTAAACACCTGTTATCGTTCTAAGCGTCTTGAATTTTGCTATATGCTGGGCAGAAAGTGCCCATGTGACCAGCCCCAATAAAACCCTTGGGGTCTCTGAAGAGTTTCCTTGGTAGATAACATTTCAAACATACACCCTGTGTGGCTCTACTGACAGAGGACCCTTGAAAATTTGCACCTAGTTTACTGATCTTTACCCCAAGCACCTTTTCCCTGTGCTGATTTAGCTTTGTAGCTTTTCACTCTAATAAACCATAGCTGCTAAGTGAGACTCCATGCTGGGTCCTAGCAAATCACTGAACCTAGGGGGACAGTCCTGGGGACCTCCAACACATATTCATTCTAGAAAACTTCATATAACATGTCCCATCAAGTCTAATGACAAGAAAAATATACTTAAAGGTCCATTTTTTTGTTTTAATAAAAAAAAATTTATTTTAGAGGGAGGGTAGGAGAGGGACAGAAACATAGATGTGAGAGGGAAACATAGACTGGTTGCCTTCTGCAAGCACCCTGACGAGGACAGGGCACAGAGCCCGCAACCCAGGCACATGTCCTGACCAGGAATCGAACCGACAACCTTTTGGTTTGCAGAACGACACTCAACCAATGGAGCCATGCTGGCGAGGGCTTAAAGGCCACTTCTTATAATTCATAAAGCATTCATTTAACATCCAGCATGTGTCGCGATGAGCTGAAGATACAATATTCCACCAGGAGAACTCAAGCTTATTCACTTTAGAATATCAGTCACAGGGGTATTCTTAAAGATAGCAAAACTCTGCCTGGAAAGCTTAGACGGTGTTTTAATTAGAAGGTAACAACTTTAGCTGGGTTTTTAAAATCCAGCAGCAGTCACACTGGATACAAATTGCAGAAGGAAAAAACTTTCCAGGAAGAGAAACATCCTAGCAGAGTCACAAAACTTCCACGGCATATTCAGGGCCACAGTCAAGGTCTCAGATGAGAGGAGAGCTGGTGGAGCACCTGTTTTTCTGATACCACCAAGTTCTGTGTTCTCTTTACAACTACCCTACAGGGAACATTCTATATCACGCAGAGAAATAAAACAGCCCTTTCACCAAAATCCCACCATTAACACACAGCAGCACAAGGACACAAACTTGGGCCCTCTGCCTTCAAATCCTGTGCTCTTTTGCCCATACAAAGTCTCTGATGCTGTGAACACTGCAGCACATCACAGACATATGGCTAATTTCTTACGGAGACCTCCTAAAAAGAATTTAAGACCAACCAATAACTTTAAAAATCGTCAAAAGGAACAGATAGTTGAAAGAAAAGGAAAATATACATAGAGTGCCCAACCAGTCCTTATAAATATTAGCTTGGCAAAACTTAGAAGTTTAATGACTTACTATGAAGGAGACAGAGCGGGTGAACAGCACTTTCATCCACCGTGGACACAATAAATGTATACAGGGCAATTTGGAAAAGATTATCAGAAAATACAAATAATCAAAAACCTTGACACTACAGTTTCATTCCAGAAACTAATTCACTGCATTATTTGTAACAGCTAAAGTCTGGAACCACCAAATGATCTTAAGACAGGAGACTACTTAGATTACAATACACCATATAACAGAATTCTAGATAGTCATAAAAAAAAATATACAGGGTGGGGCCCTACCCAGTGTGGCTCAGTGGGGTTGAGCGTCAGCCCGAGAACCAAAAGGTCACTGGCTCAATTCCCAGTTAGGGCGCATGCCTGGGTTGCAGGCCAGGTCACCAGCTGAGGGGTGTGCAAGAGGCAAACACACATCGATGTTTCTCTCCCTCTCTTTCTCCCTCCCTCTCTAAAAATAAAATCTTTAAAAGATAAAGTTATGAAAATTATGACTCAGAGCCAAAGAATGGAACCCAAATCTAATGGCTCAAAATCCCACATGCTCTCCACTCTACAACTGTTCTTAACAAAGGAGGGGAAGCTTTTTAAACAAATAAATACTTTTTAAATATAAAAAATATTTATTTAATACATAATTAAATAAATAAACAGGCTTAGTCCTTAAAGATACAACACTGTGTGGGATCCATACATATCTATTTCTCCAGGTTAAGAACTTAAGTACCACACTCAAAAAGTTGAGTTGCCACAACTCAGCATTTCCACTCTTAAGTGTGTGCGAGAGAAATGGAAACATAATGTTCACACAAAAAATTGTACACGAACGTTAACAGCATCAACAGCCAAAAAGCAAAAGCAATCCAGTATGCCAAACAAGATGCTTCTTCCCTCCCAACAGTCATCAATTGTTCTCTTTCCTGTATTTTTCCTTCTCCTATCTCCTGCTATTTCCCTCCAACCTATGAGCTAGCTCTGTCCAGAAAGGATCCAGCCACAAAATATGAAAAACAGGGATATAAATTGAAGAAGATACAAGATACAATAAACATTGTACATAGCACCGTGATGCCTCAGTTTTCCTCCAAGTAGGCACCTTGGGACCTCACACAGTTCTCCCAGATGCCTTCAGCTGTCCGGTCGTATTTTCCTGAATCTTACCAATCGTCTGAAATCTCTTTCAAAGGTGATTTTAGTTTTGGGAAAAGCCAGAAATCACAGGGTGCCAAACCTGGGTGGTAGGGGAGCTGAGTCACCTGGATGATTTGATGTTTCACCAAAAAACTCTGTATAAGACATGAGGCATGAGCAGTTGCATTGTCATGATTAAGCTGCCAATCACCATTTGCCCATAGCTGCAGTGTTCTGAATCATCAAAATACTTTCTGCATAAGTAATGTTCAAGCTTAATGCAAAATATGATGCAGATTCATTGCTCTACTTATTCAGTCATTTTGAATGTGACGGCCACACAGTACACATGCTTATTCAATCGCATCTACCACCCCCCACTGACTAGTATAGTGAAGTTATCGTTCATGCATGTGCATTCCAGTCCACTCTCCTTGGCTGCCAGGTTACATCGATGTCACACAACCATTCTTGTTATATTAACAATGGCTGGACTTTTTCCAGACAGACCTCATGTACTCCAATTACACAATTAAAATAAATGATCCCTTTTAATTCCATCTCTTCATTCTTATTTCCTTCCAAATTAAGTTTCTGTAAATAAACCTATACAGTAGGTTCCTGAATGTTTCATTATAATGTTGATGAAATGCTACACTAACTTAACTCTCATTTATATCAATTAGCCTATGGTAAAACTAGTTATACCTGGTACCACTCAAAGCTGCAGAGCCTATGGATATTAAGTGAAAATTTACTCTATCTGTGGTAACAGATGCATTTCTTTAATATTCTTTAACTCCTCATCCCATTACCACTGTGGCCACTCTTAAAAAGTCATCAAGTGTCTTCCTATTTCACATACCCAAATTACCTTATCTTAAAAGAAATGCCTCTGACTTTTTGCTAGCACTCTCTCCTGTTTTTCTGCATTTATATCTACTCTTAGTCTTTCATTCCTCGTTCCAGTTACTACTAACGTGCTACTCCCCAGGGTTTCAGATTTACTTCACCTCTTTTTCCCCCCTACGTGATCTTATTATGCCTGGTTTTAATTATCATGGGTGTGTGTGTGTGTGTGTGTGTGTGTGTGTATATATATATATATATAGAGAGAGAGAGAGAGAGAGAGAGAGAGAGAGAGAGAGAGAGAGAAGGCTCCCAACTAGAATGTTGGAGATATCATATTTTTCTGATCTTAGACCAGAGCCTGGTCATTAGTGGGTTTTAAATATATATTTATGTCCTGGCTGATGTAGCTCAGTGGATTGAGTGCAGGCCTGTGAACCAAAGGGTTGCCAGTTTGAGTCCCAGTCTGGGCACATGCCTGGGTTAAGGGCCAGGTTCTCAGTTGGGGGCATGTGAGAAGCAATCACACATCAATGCTTCTCCCCCTTTCTCTCTAAAAATAAATAAATAAAATCTTAAAATAATATATATGTATACATTTGTTTACTGAATAAATAGCACTGACTGCTTACATTCTGCCAGACACTGTTCTAAATGCTTTTCATTTATTAATATGAAGCCATGTCTCTAATTATTTCCATTTAAATGTTTCCTCAAATTCAGCATGGCCACAACTTAGTTCATCTTACCTAGTTTTCATCTCTCCAATTAGACCCCTACAATACTAGTTAAGTCTCCTTCCTTCTGTCACTCTCCTCTCATTCAATTTCCACAGTGCTGACAATGATCTCTCCAGACCAAAAATCAGACTATGATTCTCTTCTACTTAAAATCCCTCAGTGATGTCTCATAGCTTAAAAATAACACAAACTCACCCCGGCCCATGTAGCTCAGTTGGTTAGAGTGATGTCCCGTAAACCAAGAAGTCACAGATTTCATTCCAGGTCATGGCACATACCTAGGTTACAGGTGGATCCCAGGTCGGGGCACATATGACAGGCAACCAATCAATGTTTCTCTCTCAATCGCTGTTTCTCCCCCTCCCCTCCCCTATCTCTAAAGTCAGCAGGCATGTCCCCAGATGAGGATTTAAAAAATAAAACAGATAAACAAACAAACACGAACTCCCCAAGGCCCTTTGTGAACTGCCCCATTTACCTCTGTAGACTAAAATTCCCTCAAATACACACTACTGAAGTATTCCCTGAGTGTAAGCCATAGTGAATAAATGATTCATGCACCAGATTCTGCTCCCTGTACATCTCAAAGCTAAACATGATATTCCCTCTGTCTGGACATCCCTTCTTTCAATCTTTCCTGTCTCCTCATGCCATGCCCCCACCCCTGAAATGCTTCTCTGGCATCACTTCCTCTAGGAAATCTCCTCCGATGCCCAGACTGTGACCTCGATGCCCTCCTCTAATTCCACAGCAATGATCTTACCTCCATTTTTATGTGTGGAATAAATATTCCCAGATGTTCAATAATCCTTCACCACAACTATATCTTCCCTTTCTGATTTTGGATTGGTTATCATTCGCTTATTCCACCTGCCTAGACCATCTCCAAAATATTCAAATTAGCACCTTCTTTCTTCCTTGATCTTTACCCTAATCCCCTCAAAACATGTTTCTACACAAGATCATATTATTTTTGATGTACAAAAAGATCACAGCTTCCTCCCATTTTTCTTTCAAGTAAGGTATATTCTCTCATTCAGTTCTGAGTGGCATTCTTTCACCTGCTGGAAATACCTTTAAGACTCCAATAGCAAAGCTATAGTACTTACCTCCCCATGTTAAAAATCTGAAATTCTCCTTTGTTAAATGGTACTTAAAACATCTGATATCATGAGATCAAATGTTTTCTAAAAGAAAGCAGATTACACTCACACTGAGTAATATACCTTAGGACTATTCTAAAGGAAATGTGTTCTGTATTTTAACCTAAACTACACAACAACTCTCTCAAGGACAACTAAACAAAGAGATTAAACATGCAGTAGTTTAAAGGATTTTTAATGCTTCTGCAACCAATGAAACATTGACTAAACTTAATGAAATTAAATAAATGAGAAAATAGTTAAAAGATCACCAGTATCCATTTATACACATTACCTTTGACTTCTTTCTGAAAACTTTTAGAATAGCCTTAGGTTTAGGAAAAAAATACTTTTAGTTCAACTCTTAGGTATATTACTTAAATATTTCTACCTGTAAAATGGGAATATCGTTCTCTAAAACTTTTGTGAAATTAAGTAGGAAAGTATATGAAGATGGTTCACAAGTGACAATAAATGTCAAACTATATTGCAATATTTCATCTAAGACTGTGTAACTTACATCTATCTTCCCAACAAGATTTTAATCAGTTCAGAAATCTACAGAACAGATGTAAAAAAAAAAGTCATACTAAAAAATGTTAAGTTTTCCACTGTGGTCAGAGCAGTGTTCTGCTGCAACAGCAGTGAACAATGATACTGACGCAGTTTCACAGACGATAAAAGTCTTTAGCCAGCATTTACTAAAAATGCATGTATACATATAGCCTGTATGTGTGTATGTATATAGTAAGCCAGCACTGAACAGAGAAAAGACATGATCAAAATGCAAACATACTATATACCCAAAATAAGAACAAGTTATAATTCTTTCAGCATTTTTGAGAATCTACATGCTAGACATAGTTCTAAATAAGTAATATCACGCCCCAACTGGGTAGTTCAGTTGGTCAAAGCACCGTTCTGACTCACCAAGATGGCGGGTTCCATCCCAGTCAGGGCACACACAAGAATCAACAAATGAGTGCATAAACAAGTGCAACAACAAACCAATGTTTCTCCCTTTCAAAAAAAATCAATAAATAAAAAATGTTTAAAAACAAGTAATATCAATAAAAATATATTCTATGCAAGTTTTATAATTCAAACCATTACAATCGCTCAAGTTTACCATATTGTTTACCTCCCTTCCTCAATAAGTGAATCAAATGCCCAAAATCTAGTCTTAAAGAAACCTAGTTTTTACCTGTAGAATCCTCAAATGGTAAAGTAAATAAATAAAATGGCAGAATAGCCATCTGCATTACCATTATGCTGGTAAGCTCCATACTTCTGAGCATAGATTCAAAACCCAGCTGTCTGAGCCCAGACAGCTAGTATGTACTTAATATCTATCTATACATATCACCCCCTCCCCAGCAATATATTAACGTTAAGGCAAAATGATTAAAAAAAAAAAAAAAAAAAACACGCTTGGCACCCTGCCTAGTGTGGCTCAGTCAGTTGGAGCATCATCCCATACCCGCCGAAAGCTTTGATTCCCGGCCAGGGGCATGCCTGGGTTCTGGGTTCCATCTCCAGTCTGGGTACGTGGGGGTGGGGGTGGGAGGGCAGCACAGGCAGACAGGCGCTGCCTATCGATGCTTCTCTTCTCTATCGAAAGGTAATGAAAGTGTCCTCAGGTGAGGATTAAAAAAAAAGTTTGGCAAACTATGAAGGCAAACAAGAGCAAGTTTATTCACATCTTCCTCCACAAATCAACTGGGTTTTAGCTCTTCTATCAGATTGGTGATAAAAGCTAAAACTGACAAAAGAATCTACCCACATTACCCTTTAAAAAAAGGTGAGGGCAATAAAAAAGGAATCAACATACTAATGTAATGACAGAACTCTATTCTTTTAACCTAGATACCCCATAGTCTTTCCTCTCCGCACTTCTGACCCACCCAGCCTTTCAACCAACCCCTGTCCTGAGTGTAAAAGCTGAGGGGCAAGGAGCACTTGGATGTTAACTTAAACACTACTCTCAAAAATGAAAGGAAGGTTAAATTATCTGCCATCTGGATTAAATGCTTTAAGCAAGAAACTACCCTTTGAGATGGCCAAATTTGAATGTAAAGAAATCTTGTTCGCAATTTGAGTATCTGTGCCAAATAGGGGTAATTTTAGTTTGATAGCCATAGATTCGATAGATTAGTTCAATAGATTTGCCGCAAGAGCAGGAAAGTGTATAAAGACGGAAGAGTGGCCGATGCGCTGACAAATGATGAAGGGGGCTACATGAGGGTGTATTACACCATCCTTGTATTCTGTAAGATTTTGAGAGTTTCACTGTTAGTTTTAAGGCAGTCATTCCAACCACAAGAGCGCAGAAAAAGGGCGCTCTGCCACAAACAAGGCAGCAATCAAGCTTTCCCCCATTTCAATCTCATTTTATTTTTCTTAACATAAAGCGGTAGGGTATCCTTGAATTTTGAACCACGTGTATGTTATACCTATTCAAACAGTTACATCTTCCAAAACTTTTCAGAAATCATCACCTAGTACTAGTGATAGTTTCAAGATCCTTAAAAATTATTCTTAGCTATTCTTTCACCAATTTCACTTTTGGGTCTCTGTCCTAATATATAAACTGTATCAGAAGCTTTAGCCCGAGATATTCATGACAGTATTTATTTATATATTTGAAAACAGCCTAAATGTGAAACAAAAAATAATTAAAATTATGACATCCACAGGATTATTTAGCCACTGAAAATACTTATGACAGAAAATATCCTTAAAATAACGTTAAGGGGAAAAGGTAAGATAAAGCAAGTCTAAAACTGTAGAAAGATATGATGGCAATATTTCTCCATGAGGACTTACTATGGTGATAATACTTGTCCCCACCAGCTCTGCTTGCTTCAGAATGCTTCTGACTATTGTTCCTGTTTTCCTATCCTGTTAGTTCTCCTTGCCCTTCTGGATCAGGTCATTTTCAGCCTAGAATAAAAAGCTAGTGTCTAAACTGTGAAGTTTCTTTCTTTCTTTGTTAAAAAGAGAGGGAAAAGGAGAGGGAGGGAGGGAGGGAGGGAAACATCCATGTGAGAGAGTAACACTGATTGGTTGCCTCTAGCAGGTGTCCTGACCAGGACCAAACCCACAAGCTTTCAGCTTACAGGACAATGCTCTACCTAACTGAGCCACACCGGCCAGGCCTAAACTTTAAGGTTTCTATTTCTACTACACAAATGTAGTTAGGGAAGACCACATGTAGTTAGTATGTGAAAAATGGAATATTTGAAAATAACTATCCACAACAGTCTACCCATACCAGGCAGGCTGCATGTAAAAGTGCTCTGGCAGGGGACATGGGATTGCTTGCGCGGCCACTATCCACACTGGGCCTCCACTGCAAAGACATACCCACTCACGGTTTCATGCTGGACTGCTACAAAAGGAACGCTGTATTGAATCGAATGGTACTGAAGTAAAACAATTCAGTTTTTAAAAGATAAGATTATTTCTGCATCCTTAAAGTACTGGCACCATAGTCAACTTTGTTTCCTAGATCTAAGTGATTTAAATACAGTTGGTTTAATTGTCATACTCCTAATTCCTTTCAGAAAGCTAATAAAATTTAAATGACCTCTTTCAGAACAAACCTGCATTTTTAACAGGTAACCTTCCCCTTGTTACCTCTTAGCCTTCCCTCACTGCTGTACACCACTGCAGCTGCTCTTCACACTCAGCTGTGGGGGAGGGCGGACAAGTAATTCCTTTTGAGCGACTACTGTCATTACATGTTCAGCTGCCCACTGCTGTCACTGTCATATTCCCAGCTCTGACACCCCTGTTCTAGTAACAGAATCATTAAGAAAAGGACACTACACCTAGGCCCTACTTACTAAATCTGGCTTTCTATCTCTACAAAAAATAAGATATTGCTACAAAAATTAAGGACATAAGACAAATGAGAGTTTATTTGGAAATTTTTTAAATGTTGTGTTAAAAAAGTAACGATATATGTTGAGGATGTGAAGTACAGCATAGGACATACACTCAACGATACTGAAACAACTATGGTACCAAAGCATACTGGAAATATTGGGGGAACACTCTGTAAAGTATGATTGTCTAACCACTATGCTGTACACCTAAAACTAATAGAAAGTAATATTAAATATATATACCTATATATGTAAGAACACTCCCATTTTCATTTACCAATTCACAAGCCAAATAATGCTTTGTGGTGCACTAACTGTTCAAACTCAGGTAAAGAAAAATCTACCTCTGACGCACATCATATCCTTCAAGATGAAAGCTGATGAAAATTTGGCTTAGAATTCCACTTTTTTTTTTAGACTTTAGTTATTTATTCTCAGAGAGGAAGGGAGGGAGAAAAAGGGGGAGAGAGAGAAACATCAATGTGTGGTTGGTTGCCTCTTACATGCCCAACTACTGGGACTGATTGGGGGCCTGGTTGCATCCCAGGCATGTGACCTGACTGGGAATTGAACCAGCGACCCCTTGGTTTGCAGGCAAGCGCCCAATCCACTGAGCCACACCAGCCAGGGAAGACTTCCACGGTTTTTTAAAAAAAGAAGGGAAAAAAAAACTCATGCAAAGTCTTTAAGATTTATAATATTTATTGTTTTTGCAAAATCATGGGAGCAAACCACTTATTTAACCATTTATCTTAAAGCTTTCTTTTGGGAATTTTTGTTTATTATTTTTTACGTTAATTTTCTTAACTATTCAAATTCATAAATTAGTAAAGTCAAAACTCCAAGGATCTTTACAAGTGCCAATTTAAGGAAAGATATGGTTTCAGAGCAAACCAAAATGACAGGCTGATACCTGAAACGGAATTTGGGGAAGACAAAAGGAAAACGATTATGAGAGGAAAGGCCGTAAGGTAGCTGGCACTAGTCACCTAGAGAGACAACAAATATAGTGCCCTCTCCCTCTGCCCATAATGATAGTTTCAAATGTCTGTTCAAACACAAAGAAACAGAACCCAGAAAATAAGACAAAAAATAGTGGTTGATACATGTTTCCCCAACCTTGACTATAAAATGTATAAAATGGTCTTTGCTTTTCTTTCACACCCCATGAAATCTGGTAGAAATCCAGAAAAATGCCCTGCTAGATCAAAGTAGTGATATGAGGGTGAGAAGCTTCTGGCAGCCACAGAACCATCAATACAATGTATTTAACATCTTATTTACAGGAATCCCATCATTTAAGAACCCCATGCATGAATCGCTCACTACTCTCAGTACTCAAGGTGTTCAGCAGCAGTCTGCTGACACACAGGCATGGAAATCATTTCTAACAAAGTGGGCCTTGGGGAAGAAAATAAGTCGTAAGAACACCAGCAAAATTTCCATGATCTCTATAGTAAGTTGCCTGATTTCAGGTTACTTGTTCTTTATTTGGGTGAGCACCATGTGGTTTTTAAGCTCTGTAACTTTTTTTTTTAAACATAAATATAAACCTAGCCAAGCCCCTTCTTAAAAGTTAGGCTGAAAAGGTCCAGAAGGTAGAAAACAAAGACAAAGGTATACTCATTACCTTTGGCTTTGCTGTTGTGGGCACTTCATTACTGACATATTCCTAAATCAGTCCTGTTTTGAAATCCACCCAGCTATAGCAAAATCATCGTCGTTTTTAACTAGAGGTGATGGTTATACAACATTATGAATATACTAAATGCTACTGAAGTGTACACGTGAAAATGGTTAGTTGTTATGCGACTTTTACCTCAATAAAAGCAAGATCATTTTCTCCACTCTTTTTAATCATTTAGAATTTGGTGTGATAAATAAGTAAGGGTTCCTCCAAGTACTAAGGGATGAAAATCCTCCCCAGGGTCAACAGTTAATACAAAAGATTAAGGAGGATGTACATTTAGCAACATCATCTAAATTTTTTAATAATCAGAAAAAGCAGTTAATGTTTAAGTTACTGTGAAGGATAACATATAAAAAGCAAACTGTTATCTCTATTCTTTCCGCCCCAAAGAAGAGAACAACTGAAACCACATGACTTAGAATAATGGCTGGCAGAGCTCCACCTCTGAAGAGTCTACAGAGGTGTCATTACTCCATTAGCGATAATGGCTATTGATCTAGCCTCCTGGAAGAGCTAGCAGGAAAAAGTATTTGAGATACTAAGAATTTTAAAGTGTATCGATTCTACTAGGGAGACTTTTTAAATATAATTAAGATAGCCTTTTGCGACCAGTGCCCCCCCCACCCGAGTTAAATTGCTCAATCCAATGACCTCAACAAAGTTGGTGTCCCAGAAACTTTTTCTCCACCCCGAACCCCAGGAAGTACCTATAGCCTACTCAGAACATTAACTTCTCAGGAGGCAGTAAAATCCAAAGTACAAGACAGTATTGTCTAGCCAGTAGGAAACACCTAGGTGTTAACTCTCTCCTTAAATGCAAGACTACACATTTGTTTTAAAAGCATAAACACTGCATATTGTTTCTATCCTGGTTACCCACCTACAACTACCACTCTGCACAGGTCCCAACAGTGTTATTACTAGAATAATTTCATTAAATGCAAATAAATTTAATCCTTCTAACACATAGGACTATTTTCTTTGTATCTTCCAGTATTTCCCAAATTGTCTGCTATGACTTTTTGAAAGGAAAAAACAAAGTTTTGTAAATAGTTACCATTTTGAGCACCTACTGCATTGATTTAATCCTCATAACTTCGTTAGGTATTGACCCATTGAACAGATGAGGAAATGTAGGTGCAAGGTACATCTACTTCCCCAAAGTCACAGTAAACAGGTCTGAAAAAAGGTCTGCTTTATTTTATAAACTGTTCATTCCTCCAAACTCCATTAAGGAGCAGAAGCACAAACACAGCAAAAGAGAACCTGCCCAAATCCGAACCTAGTGTTTTGTAACAGATTCTCATTCCCTAACATTTACTGAAAACGACCCTTTACAAAGGCATAATATTTTTACAGTTTTAATTAAAACTGCCAAGTTAATAATATGCAATAAACCCAGGTATACAGCCTGTCCCTGCACTATGATCACAGAATGTATTCTTGTTTAAAATCTATCTTTATTCCATCACTGCCCAGTTTTAACGGCAAGATGAATGTTTAAAATTACAAACATCTTATACACTCTTGTGAGAAAACTAGAAATAGCAAAACGAATAGGCATATCTAGAGGTCACTGACTTGGCCATCTACAGACATATGAAATCCTTATTTTTTGTGCCAATCCTTATCTGGTGAAAGATGAAGTGCTCAACTCCACCTGGCTTATCTGCTAATTTCTGCATTACCTTGGACAAATGCCATTTGCATACTCCCTACCAGCCCTTAGGTGCATTGCAGCCTCTGTGTCATTGTGTGTGACATCACTGGATTGCTATGGATATGGGCTCGAGGTCACTAGCTTTTCTGAGAAACTTGAAGTATGGAAAAATGAGAAGAGTCTAAATAACATGAACCTATATTATGAAAAGTGCAACCTGTATTATTTGAGCTTTAAAATGTTTTAAGATAGGAACTGTGGCACTATATTAATTCGATGGTGCTCCCAATTTCAAAATCAATTCTCTTCCTTAACAAGATTAAAAAATTTTTGTTCATGTTACTGACAAAATATAAAAGCATCAGTATCATCATATTTTGTGAACTCGTAAAGTTGTCCAATAATCTGTAATGCCTGTATCGCTTCATTAAAAAGATTTAACATGCAAGGTACACTCCTAAATCCACTTCACACTGGAGATGCATTTTAAAACCTTTGTTACATAAGGCAGGAAGTTAAATATTAAGATAGTGAGAGACTAAATCATTAATTGGATTTTCCATGTTTCATTTAATAATGTTCAATTCCTCCCTCTCCTCTAAAATCAAACTGGTTACCAGCCCATTAGATAAATACAGTGTTACTGACAAAAAATGGTGCAATACACGCAGGAATCTGCAGACGACTGGAGAGCAGGATCCCTTTCCAGCAGCACGAGGATGCGATAGCAAATTTTTTTAAGCCTCCGATGTATCTAACAAAAAAAATTTTAAGACTTTTTCCCCTTTAAAATAACTCCTCCCAGCCTCCACCTCCTCTAGGCTCTCTGCAATATGACAAATGCAGAATCTTCTGGAATGACTTGATACTGCCTCCCACCACCGCTTTGTTTGCAATAACAGATCAGAGAACATTTTTTCAACTTCATTTCAACAGATGTGTGCCTGTATTTTAAAAACAAACAGCATGTCACGAATTGAACCAGTCAGGTAAATTCACAACCTTTATTTTAAAGACAATACCTACCCTTCTCAATACAAAACATTAGGAAAAAATGGAGATGACATGTCGAGAACAATCAATGAAAACGCTAGCGAGAGACAAAACGTTCCTAAAAGCAAGAGGATTTGCTTTGGGAAATGGAGAAAGAGGAGCCTTTTGTTAAGAAAAACGTGAGGAACCTTTCCATTTTGCCCAGGTTTTCGGGGAAGCCTACATTTTCCCCAGGGAGGTTCTACAGGATCTGACAGTAAATGCAGCGGGGACGATTTTGGGGAGAGGGGGGTTAGAAAACCGGGGAGACATGCTGAGTGAATGGGAAAGGCGCCGCCCAGACACCAGGGAGAGAAAGAGGAACCGCATCCATGCGGTCCCCCGCCCCCACACCAAAGCTGGGAGGAGGGGAAGTGGGGCACAAAGGATGCGCACAGCCCCCCGCTCAGGTCCCCAGCAATCCCAGAGACGCAGGACCAGAGACCCCGCATCTGAGACTAGTACCGCAAGACTCCGCCCCAACCGTAGGCCGGGGAGGGCCTCGCAGGCAGCGCCGCCGGCCCCGAGGGACTCCCGGGGAGAGGCCGCGTCACAACCCGGGTCCCCATTCGCTACTAAGACCTTCCCCGTCCCCTCAGTGAGCGAGGAGTGGCGGCCAACCCTACAATCGCGACAGGCGACTAATCCCTGGGTTGTCCAAACCATGGCTCGCGTCTGAGAAGAGGCTGGGGCTATGAGGGGGGAGGGGAAGAGAAACTCACGTTCTTCATGGCCGCGGCCATGTCGTCGTAGCGCTCCGCCTGCTCGGCCAGCCGGGCTTTCTGCACCAGTTGCTCGCGGTCCACCATCTTCGCGGGCTGAGTCGGGCCGGGCGAGAAAACCAGGGAGGCCTGAAGGCTCTGAAGACAGCTGCGGCGCGGCGGGAGCCCGTGTGCCGGAGGAACCGACCCACGAAGCGAGCGGCTGAGAAGACGAAGGTGGCGCGACGCCTGCGGCTGGAGTTGCAACCGCGGGACCAGAAGTGAGGCGGCTGCGGCTGCTGTGCGTGCAGCGAGAGGACAACCCCTTGCGGTCACGCCCACGCCGCGTGACGTACAGGGCCCGCCCACCCGCGCACCCCTCCCAGGCTCCGCCCCGGCTTTTCCGCTGCTCAGGTCTCTTCTCAACTCAGCTTGCTGCCGTCTTGTAGGTGTCCTTTCTTTCCCCGCTGCTCCCCATTCTTCACCTCACCCTGGTTCCTGCGCCCCAGCTTCTCCAGACGCCCCTCCCCCTCCCCACTTAGACCCTCGCTCTGACAGGCCCCAGTGGCTGGGCCCCTGGGAGTTGTAGTTCATCTACCGGCGAGGTGAGACGTACGTTAGAGAGATCAAGGACAAAGGGGCGGTCAACACTACATCTCCCAGGGGTCATAGCGCGCAGGCGGAGGAAAGGGGGTGGGTTCTAATTTTACTGCTGCTGGGGACCCCTGGCGGGGACGTTGGCTGTGTCAGTCCGGGCGAGTGCTGATTCACGGCCCCGCCCCATATTCTCCAGGAAATTACGAGGGAATAGGCTGGGGCCTTAGCCCTGGACCTTGTGTCCGAGATAAAGAAGCAGGCCAAGGTGGTTCACAGATGGGGGAATTAGGGGGGTGCGTCTACCGTGGCACCCAACTTCTGCGGTGGTGCCTGGGGTGGTTGAATTAAGGAGCTAAACATTGGGAGCTAAACTGTTACCCTCCCCCTCAAGATTCCGGTTCCCCAACCCCACCTTGAGGTTCTTGGACCTGATGAAGTGAAAACGTGGAAGGACAAGTATTGGCCAGACATACCAGTTAGTTTACAGAAAGGATGCGGCTGTCTACCAGCTGATACCTGGGGAGCCCCTTCTTTCTCTCCAGGTTTGAGTGTTAAAGATTAAATTCTGTTGCTGAGAGCCTACTGTGTGCTTAACACTAGGTTGTATCTGGAGTTAACTAATCTCCACCTAGGGCATAGACAGTGAGGTAAAGCTGACAAATTCTTGTTCACGTGCTTCCCTTTTTGACATTCCATGTAGCTCACACACCCCATAGTTTTCACCGCACGTTTTATTTACTTCATTTATCCAGCAGGTATCATTGAGCACCGACTAGGTTCCAGCACAGTTCTAAGCAATGGGGTGCGGCAGTGAACAACAAAAGCCGCCAAAAACAAACAAAAAACCCTACCCATGAAAGTAGACAAGAAATGGGGACAAAAGTAGGTTTACAGTTATACAAATAAATAATAATAGAGTAAACTCATATACTCGCAACTGTGAACATGCTTTTGCCTACCCCTGAATGTAGAATATGTTAGAAAGTGATAAAGAGTAGAAATATGAAGTAGGGGATATTAACTATTGTGTATGAGAACCTAGAATAAAGGAGTTCTGCTGAGGGAATATTCCAGACTATGCTAGATGCTTGGGGAAGAGGGCATAGAATTTAGAATGTGTTAAGTGCCCTCAAGGAATTTAGAATGTGTTAAGTGCTATGTATTTTTTTTTATTATTTTTGGATGGATAGGAAGAGATTTTGAAAAGCTTCTCCAGGAAAGTTGGTAACATTTCCAACCCAGCCCTTCAAAGACACATAGGATTTGAGAGCAGGCAGAGGGCACAGGCAGTAGGACTCAGAGGCAGGTTCCTCCTTGACATGTGTATGGATAGACAAAAAATCCAGTGTTTGTTGCCTAAAGTGATAGTGGGGCAGGGGATGGAGTCAGTAGCCAGAACTTGAGCTCTGCATGGTAGGCAAGGAAGTGAATTCTTTATTCTGAAATATATAGAAAGCTCGTGAAAGATTTTAACAAGAGCAAAAAATAAGATCTGTGTTTTGTCTTCTTCATCATTGCCTTCTCAGTGCTCAGCATAGTGCCTGGCACACAGTAAATATGTAGAACATATTAAAGAGATGAATGAGTGGATGCACTTTAAGTAGACTGCTCTGGCAGGAGTAGAGGAGATGTACTGAGTGAGAAGAAAACTTAGAATGGCTCTCTTCTCCTGCTCCTCCAACACAGGATCCAGCCCCTCTTCCATACTACACCACTCAGCCAAGTGCAGGCTTGCTGGTGAATAAACCCTCCCATTTCTTTCTGTCTTTTACAAGACTATTCACCAAGTCCTTCCTCTTCCTTTTTTTTTTCCTGCCTGCAGGCCAGGCCTGAACTATTCTAACTTAGGCATCACAGGTCCATGGGAATGAGCCCTATCAGCCAATGCTGGCTGTCTGTCTACATGTGGATTAAAGGTGCCAATGCTAAATCTTGGCAACTTCCTGACACATTTCATGGTGCTGTCCTGACCTCTCCACCTCAGTTCCTTCCCCTGCCAGTCCAACGTACGTTAAAAAAAAAAAAAAAAAATCCAGGGCCCTGGCTGTTGTAGCTCAGTGGCGTGCTCAGTGGATTGAGCACGGGCTGTGAACCAAAGTGTCACAGGTTCGATTCCCAGTCAGGGTACATGCCTGGGTTGCAGGCCATGACCCCCAGCAACTGCACATTGATGTTTCTCTCTCTCTCTTTCTCCCTCCCTTCCCTCTCTAAAAATAAATAAATAAAATCTTTAAAAAATAGCCCAAATGGTAAATTTAAAAAAAATGTTTGTTTTAATAAAAAAAAAATCCAGGTCAAATCTGTTTGGGAAATGTTAAGCTGATGCAAAGAAAGGATATTCCAAAGTCAAACAGTAATGACATCTGTGGTCTCCACTTTGAGGCTCCTTTCCAGTGGTGCAGGGGAGAGCTGGCCCTGCCCTCCTTTCCCTTTTAATTTTTTTTTTTAAGACTCTAGGCTTAAAGCTGCTGCAGCCCAGCAGTCCCTGGCTCTTTAGAAGACTGCTTCAAAGACATGGTAACATTATACAAAACAAATGGTTTAATATTCTGACTTCCTCTGCCACTGCCTGTTACTGCTGAAAGAAACCTGAAGCAAGGATTTGGAGAACTAACATTCTGGCTTCTGCCTGGTCCCCAACTCAAAGTACAAGGTCTGTCCCCTCTCTGGGTCTCAATTTCCCCTCCTTTGAAGTGACAAATTAAACCAAACAGGAACTAAGTGCTCCACCCAGCTGTGATGAATCATAATTCTAGATTCAACATGTTCCTCTTCTGAAATGGAAAACTATTGGCATTCTTTAGCTGTGGAAACAGGGCATCTTTACCTAATGACCTGTGATATGGTTGAGTCCCAAAGATTGAGAGTCTCAGAAACATCCTTGTGTTTTAGACAAGAAAGCTGAGATACAGAGAGCCTGAATTCAAACCCAGGCAGATCTTCTGGACACCCAGAAGCAAGGATACCCTTTCCTGCCCAGGCTATGAGGATCTACCCTTTGGCATGTTCTTAGGAAATGAGGAGCCCTGCCCTCTGGTGATGTGACACAAGGGCACTGGGCAGAAACCCTATATGGTTAACAATACACCTCATCTCCAGTGCTGGAGGACATGACCTTTAGAAGCATCCTCTCTGGCTAAGTTGGCAGACAACCAGGCCAGCCAGAGACATTAGTGTCCTACTGTTTCTGGATAGTCATAAATCACCACGGGCCCATCCCCTGGCTCCTGGCTTCCTCCTGCTGCAGGAAAGCTCCCTGATTGGTGAAGAGGCAGCAGCAATAGCCCCAGCTTCAGAAGCAGATGGGCAATGCGCCCGCCTTGTCCTCTGGGAACACTTCTCTCTCACTGCCTAGCAGGCTGGTTACAGTAGGGCAGCACGCATGACAGATTCAGAGGCAAAGGACAATGGGGAAATCTCAGTAGGCTACCTCTCTTCCTGAGGATACTGGGGTAGTGGAGAACCCCTGCCCTGGGAGCCAGGAATCACAGGCTGAAGCCTTGACTTTGCTATTAATCTTGCCAGGTGACCTTGAGCAAGTCACTTTAACTTTTTGGGCTTCAGATTGTGCATCAACAAGATAAAAGAATTGGATGGATGCTTCTTAAGTTCTTCCAACCTGTAACAACAGCCTTTTAACTACCCTGCGTCAATGTCTTCCTAGCCTCCCCAGTAAAAGATTTGAAAGATCTTTCCAAATGTACATCTGATCTTCCCTTGCTTTGACTCTGCCCTGCATGCCTCTCACATTGCATATGGGCCAAAGTCCCTCCCTGCTCCTTAGCCTGAAATTCAGGCCTTTCCTGAGGACCCCTGCCTACCTCCCCAGCTGCATCTCACACAGGGCACTTGACTGACATTTCCCAAGCACGCAGTGCCATCTTCCAGCTCTGGGCCTTTTCAAAAGCTGTTGCTTCTGCTGAGAACTCCATCTACTCCCAACTGCATTCAACTCCTACCTCCTTATCTTTCAGACTCAGACACTATTGAACTGACTGCTCCTGGGTGCAGACCTCTTTTTTGCCTTTGCACGTGTATAAGTCTATCTTCCCCTGGGGTCTTACAAACAATTCCTCAAAGACAAAGATCCATTGGAGTCGCCTCTGAGCTCAGGGTCTGGCACGGAACAAGTGCTCAGGGAAGTTTCGTTCAATGGAAGAGACTCTCTGCTTCCAGATGGTCTTACCTCTTGAGTAAGACTTGAAAGATTTTGCCCCAAACAGGGGGGCTGTGGCCAAGTTATGGCAAAATTCAGGAAAGCAGAACTGTAGGCAATCCCAGGAGCAAAAAGGGCCACAGCCAGAAAGGATTATCTTGGAGAGGATCCAGACAGTGGACTTTGAAAAAGTGCCTGTTGTGTCTTGGCTGGTGTGGCTCAGTGGATTCAATGCCACCCTGTGAACCAAAAGGTCCCCGGTTTGATTCCTGGATTTCTGGTTGACAATGAATCGGTGTATCTCTCACACATTGGTGTTTCGCTCCCTCTCTGTCTCCTTCTCCCTCCCTTCCCCTGTCCCTAAATAAATAAAAAAAATCTTTTTAAAAACGTTGACATAGGGCTTTACATTTCTCTATAAAGAGCTAACTCCAAAATTTAGCACACCAAAGGGATGTCTGTCACCATTAAAAAAAATTGATACTGTCTCAAAGAGAAAAACTATCCACATTCTCAAGAGAACAGCCTTCCAAGGGGGAGGAGCCTAGACTAGAATCCCCAAACTCAGTTGTGTGACCTCAGGCCAAGTGTTTCACCAATCTGGACCTCAGGTTCCCTACTGAATCTTAAAGACAAATCTCCACCCTGCCCTCTGAATCAGACTGTGACATGAATGCATTCCTTGACTTGGTAGAGGGGTCTGAAGCAAGTGTTCTGATGCTTGGAACTCCAAAAGAGGGCAAATGACTCATGGGAGTCCCACAAGGATGGGGATGGTGGCAGCCTGCAATCACATGAGTGAAGCAAGTGCTTTTTGTTTTTAGAAGACTTCAAGCTGCAGAGAGCTACCAGTTTCAGCTCATTTCAAGGAAGCAATTTCTCCATCATTTGGAACTGTCCAGTGATGGCATAAGCTGAGTTTGGAGGGGGTAGAATAGGAATCGGGGGTCAGGGACCAGCAAATAAGCAGGGCCAGAACACCAGCCAATCAGAGATGATACTGAGCAGTAGTGCTCAATCTGGTTGTGCATCACAGTCCCCCCAATACCTGGGGGAAGCTTGTCTAGAATTCAGAGTCCTAGGTCCAACATACGGGGTCAGAATTTCCAGCAATGGAGTCTGGGAACGGTATGTTTTCAAAACTCTCTGGGGGATTCTTCCACCACCAGTGGTCTGCCAGGGTAACCTCAAAAGGCCCTGACAACTCTGAAGGAGTCCGGGCTGGGTTGCCTGAAGAGGAAGTGGAGTGTCCTTGAGGACTTTTGAGAGCCAGCTGGAAGAAGTGAGGGAATGAGCATTTTCTTGTGTTGGTAATTCTGCCAAGTCAGCTCAGCACTAATGCTTTCAGAGTTCAAGTCCCACTTGCTCATATAATAGGAATGCTGGTGCTGACACAGCAGGCAGACAGGAGCCCAGGCTGTATCAGTGGATGGGAGGTAGGCACAGATATCAGCACCAACTCTTTGTTCTGAGCCTGGGGATGGGAAAGAGCAAAAGGCACCCTTTCCATGCCAAGCTTTGAGCGAATCCAGACAAGTCAGGAGCATGGGGCCTGAACTGCCTTCTAGATTTCAGAGCCAGCCAGATTTCCTCCCTGTCTCCCTGGAGTTTGGGGTTGGGAGTTGGAAGGGATGGCAGAAGGACTCTTGTTCCTCCAGTAGAGGAATCCCTTTGCAGCACCCCATCTTTCCATCTCCTGGGTGGCAGCTCTTGCTAGCACACCTCCAGCCACAGGCAATTACCATTTCCTGAGGTCTCCCTCCCGCTGCGGGACAGCTTTCGCATTCCCAGACCCTGCTCGTTGTTCCTCTTTTTGCCAAGACCCTTTTCCCCAACAGTCTGTTACATTTAAGGCCAGTATAGATGAAGCCTTTTGTCTCCATGTTGGGCAGTTTCCCCAGGAGCTGAAAGTCAATTTCGGCATGTGCTTTTCTCTGCCCATAATGCCTGCTGGGAATGGAGAGATGGCCAAAGGGATGGATCAGCATTACTGAGCTCTTGACACCTCCCTGCCAACACATACACACTTAAGAGGTGTGTGCCCAGAGGGTTACTCAAGGCCTAAGAGCACAACAAGAGGAGGTTTGGCCACCAACCAGAGGACTGCCATCTCCAACCTAGGCTGGGCCAAGTGTCTACCTCAAGGCTGCCTCAGGACCTATAATCAATGCTTAGTCCTCCTCTCCCTAAGTCTGCACCTCAGCTCTAATACTCATGTTGCAAGAAAAAGCCAATAAATGAGAAAAAACAGGAGAGAAAATGTGTTCAACCCATGCCCGCATAGGCAGTAGGGAAGCCACGCTTCAGATGAGGAATTCAAGGCACAGAGAGGTTAAGTAACCTGTCCAGATCACACAGCTAGGAAGCAGAGGGCCTGGGTCATAAAGAGGGCTCATGTCTCCTGTTCCTCATCTCACCACCCAGAAGTACCACCTCAGTGGAGAGAATTAATTTCTCTTTCTTTCTTTCTTTCTTTCATTGGCCCCTTTTCAGAGCCAGTAAAGGCAGGCCTGACTCCCTGCCCACAGCTGGGTTTATTTCTAACCTCTCCTGTGGGAGGATGCAGATAAAGCTGGGGAAAGAGAGGAGAGAGGGAGGAGCTGAGTGACCTGCTCGCTCATGGAAGCGCCGGGGGGGCGGGGGGGAGGCGGCCGGTGGTCCTGCAGGAGGATGAGTCAAAGCCAAGGCCCTCCTGGAGTTGGAGAGACAGAAGCTTCTGGGTGGACTGGCCAAGGCTGTGGCTGTCCGTGCTGGATTCAGGGGCCTGGTACGGCAGACAGAACGCAATGACTTGCTGAAAAACATGAAATTACTTCTCTTCTCTGGATCTCTGTCCCTCTTTTGCAAAATGAGGAACCAATGATCCATCAGTCACTTGGGTAAATACTCAAACCTTTTAATGTTCTTGTCTTCGTTAAAATGATCTGAACTCCAGGTACCATGTGCAGATCAGGATATTTCACAATGATGTAACAGGGTTTTCTTGGATATCTATGACATCATGGAGGTTTCCTGGGTCCTAGGGGTAGGGAGGGTTCAAACAAACGAGTCCTGAGAGGCACCAAGGTTGGGAATCTCAGAATGGACCAGATGCTGCCCTGAAGATTTTTTTAACCAGAAGTGATTTTAAACAAGGGAGAGATAGGGTCAGATTCGCATTTTAGAGCAGTTGCTATGGCAGCTGGGACAGCTGGCGGATTGGTTGGGAGGCCAGAGGAACAGGGAAATTTGGGGGAGTTCCTGTAGCTCCTGTGAGGGGTGGTGAGGGCTGGGTTAGAGCAGCAGTGGTGGCTGTGGAAGATAGGAGATGATTAGCATGGCTCCGGGCAAATGGGTGGACAGGGATTGTCCCATTCTCCTAGACAGAGCAAGTTTAAGGGAAAGATGACAGGATCGGTTTGGGAAGTAATGAATGTGAAAGAATACACCCAAGTGAGACGTCCAGATTCGGTCTGGACATAGAAATGTAAGTTCTGCCCTGGCTGGTGTGGCTCAGTGGGTTGAGTGCCAACCGGTGACAAAGGGTTCAACCCCCCCAGTCAGGGCAGGTGCCTGGGTTGCGGGCCAGGTCCCTAGTAGGGGGCATGTGAGAGGCAATCACACATTGCTGTTTCTCTCCCTCTCTTCCTCCCTCCCTTCCCCCTCTGTCTAAAAATAAATAAATAAAATCTTTAAAAGAAAGAAAGAAATGTAAGTTCTCAGTGGGAGTAGACCCACAAGCCTGAGGAGAGTATAGATGAGCAGAGGGTGAAGTGTGGGAGCAACCAGTGAAGAAGGGCTCAGGAGGAGACCTAGAGAAAGCATTAAGAAAACCAGGAGTCCGTGTGACTCAGGGACCACAGGAGAACATGGCCATCCGGTCCTCATGGTGCTCCATGGTGCCTAATGACTCCAGAAACTCATGTGAGGACAGAAAAGCAGGCCACTTCATGATTAGGGTGTCTCTGTTGACCTTGGTAAGTGCAGTTTGTGGGGAGCCCCACTACAGTGGTTCAGAATGGCAGAAGGTACAGAGGCAACGAATTAGGATTTGGAGATGACTATTTTCATTAGTAATTTAATGGTCAGATAAGGAGGGAAAAGCTGACGTTGCTGGTGGCTCAGGGCAGAGGGAGGGTTTCATTTGTCTGAAAGAGGCTGGAGGTCATTTAAATGCTCAGGGGAAAGAGTCTTGAGAAAGAAAGGTATAAGGATGGTGCAGGTGGAAGGGACGGGTGGATGAACTGAGGTGGGGTGGGGGGTCAGGAGTCCCGGAGGGGGAGTCTGCTGGGATGGAAGGCAGGGGATGGACTTCTGAGTGGAAAGAAGGGAGGTTCCTGGGAACCTCCTTCTCTGAGAAGGAGAAGATGAAGTCATCTGCTGAGTCATGGGAGGAGGAGAGGAGGAGGCTGTGAGCAGATGGAAGGTTTGAGGGAGCCTCTGGGGAGGGTAGGGGAGTGAGCTTCAGAAAGGCTAGCCATTTGAAGCCCAGCTGGGCCTGGAGACCATGGCCCACACTGCCTGGCTCAATGGTTTTCTCCACAGTGTGGGCCAGGAGCTGAGCAAGTCAAGGTCAGACCACCTAGAGCAGGCAGTGCTCAGCTGTGGCCAAGGGACTGGGGTACAGGTGTTACTGGACAGGGGACCTGGCCCTAAGCAGGTCTGTCTAGGGCTAGCCAGTAGTATATGGGTTCTTGATTTCATGCAGGAAAGATTTCACAACGTGAGTCCAAGTGAATATGAAAGTATGTTTACTGAAGCTGGGGATAGTGAGCCCTGGCTGGTGTGGCTCAGCGGATTGAGCACTGGCCTGCGAACCAAATGACCATCTGTTTGATTCCCAGTCAGGGTGCATGCCTGGGTTTCAGGTCAGGTCCCCAGTAGGGGATGCACAAGAGGCAACCACACATTGAGGTTGTCTCCCTCTCTTTCTCCTTCCCTTCCCCTCTCTCTAAAAATCAATTTAAAATATATTTTTTAAAAATAAAGTAAAGTTGGAGATAGTGAAACAAGAAAGGGCTTAGCATTGAAGAAATAACTGGAGAGCCTAAGCTGGGCTGCTTTGGTTCTCTTCAAATGTCACAGGAAAGAAATGCGTCGAGGGCAGAGCTGCTTTAGCTCACTGGGAAGTCAGAGAAAAGAGGGTCTTGGAAACAGGTTGGGGGGTGGGGAATGTTAGCCCAGGACAAGCTCCCGCCTCAGCGGGTCCCTTAGGGTTGGGAGATGCATGCCTGTGGGGGAAGGAGAGAGGGAAGGAAGAGGTGCTGGCACTGGGTCCTTCATCTTGAGGCTTTTATCTCTCTCTTGCTGTTGGGAATCTTAGGGAGGTCTCAGGGGAGGGTTTCAGCAGAATAGTCATCGGTCTTCCAGGTGTGCCCTTTTAGGGTTGTGGTCACCACTGATTGGTTTGCACTGCATCGCCCACCTGGTTTTGCTGCTGCTTTTCTGGGCCTGGAGCCAAAATACAACTGCGGCCTAGATGTTATCTCTAGGGAGGTGACCTTCTGTATCTTCCTGTAAGTTTGTTCAGTTGTTTGTCTCAGTTTCCCCACTCGATTCACCAAGGAATTTTTGTAGCTTCTAACTGTACTGCCTCACAGGGAGCCCAGTATATCAAAGGAGTGAGTGCCAAGATAGGCGAGGGACAAGGTGAGGTGGGGAAAATAAAATTGGGGGGCAGCGGCAGGGTGGGGCAGCGTCCCCAGCTGGAGGCCTCAGGGACAGCACAAGTAGAGGGCATCAGGGAAGTGAGAATGACAGAGGATTGGGAGAATGAGGCGTCACCATTCTGGGAGGTCCCAAGACCCACAGAAAATTCTAGGGAGTGGACATGAGCTAGGGCTGAGGCCCAGGTTTGAGGAGGTTCCCCTGAGAGGCTCTGGTGGGAAATGCTATGTCTTATGGGTGCTGGCATCCCCCAGGGTGAGGCAGGGCCTAGAAAAGGAGGTGAACTGCAACCAGGGGCCAAGAGCCTCGGGGATGCCACCCAGGGATGTCACAGGCTGGGCGAGCAAAGGGATGGTTCAAGAGCTACAAGGCCTAGACCCAAGAAAGGGGGTGTGCCCAAGGTATGTGTAAGAACCAGCGCACCCAGCCAACAGAGCAGCTTGTGGCTTGAACCTTCTCACCTTTCAGTTCTACCTGGCACAGAGGCCTTGCCACCCTCACATCTTGCTCCCCTAACTCCCATCTCTGGGCCAGCGCTTCCATCTCTGTGAGATGAGGACAATTAAGGCTTCATAATGGGGAAAGAGTTAGCCAAGGGCCTGAACAAACTGGAGCATGACTTCGGTATTGCCATGCTTTGTAATTTTTTCATCTAGTGGGTCATGCAGGTGACTGAGGAGAGGAAGCAGGCAGAGTGGGGGCAACTGTGATTCCTGAGTGGCTGGATGCCCTCGGCTACTCCTGGAGTTGGGGAAGAAGGAGGTTACTCCTGGGCAGGGAGGGGGCTCTGAGGCAGAGAAAAAAACAAAAAACAAAAAACAAACCAGAGATGAGAAAAGGGTAATGACAGAGAGACAGACACACAGTGGCAGGGACATAGACCTAGTACACACACACACACACACACACACACACACACACACACACACACACGGATCTGACAGAGAGACAGACAGGCTGCCTGAGCCAGAGACAGGGAGACAGAGCAGGCTGGCTGGGTGCCCACAGCTCATCCCAGAAGTTACTGGGCTAGACCCAATGGTACACAATGGATGGCTGCTCTGGAAAGGCACAGGCCGCCAGGCCAGGCTGCTGGGCCATCTCTTCCACTTCCACAGTCCGCTGCAGAAAGCTCAGCCAGGTAAACCTGTTTGCCCAAAGCAGACTAAGGAATGCCCCCTGAGGACTTCCTCAAGGGAAGCAGGAGGCCTGAGGAGGGGGCTGCTTTGTAGGCATGGGCTCTTGCCTCTCACGAGCTGTGAGGGTTGGTAGCCACTGAGTTCCCTGCGATCTTCATTCCTACCTGTCAGGTGAGAACCACCACCCAACCTTCAGTGATCCTGACACTTTCACCTGCTCCTCATAGACAGGAACCTGGATGGCCGGGGGCATTGAGGACGTTTTTTAGGTCCAAAAAGAATTCGGAGGTAACAGATACCTTTTGTTCCCAGCAGCCTTTGGGGATTGTTCTAAAAATCAGGCCAAGCAGATTGGGCTGAGGGTGATGAGTGCTAAGGGCAGTTCCGATCCCAGCTCCCAGGGCTGCACGATTGATGATGATCCCACCAACTGAGGGTTCCTGCTCACCGACCCTCACACCCAAACCCCAGCACTGGCCCTTATACTGGGTGGTAAGCCGGTCACAACAAGGAAGAAAGGATACATTTCATTCCTCTGTTCTAACCATTCAAGGGATCTGCTCCAGATGGTAGCTCTCCAAAAGTGGACTGGAAGAGACCTTCCTGATCACCACGGCCACCTGCACACCAGCCTCATCCTGCCTCTCCGCCACTCACTTGTCCTTTCATTCATTTCAATTTGGAGTGCCTACAAGATCATAAAGTCTAGTAGGTGAGACAAGTAATATGTGATGATAGGGTGAGCCCAAGATGCTGGGAGAGGACATAGAGGGGTCCCATCACCCTATTCTGGCCTATCCAAATCTGTGGCCTTCAACTCCAGATTAGCTTAAATGTTTCCTCTTCCAGAAAGCTTCCCAGAACATCTACTGGGAGCGTTTTTTCTGTCTCTAAGCCTCATACCTTGGAATCTTATATAAGAGCTAGGAATGTACATGAATTATATCCCTATAGATTGTCTCCTCTTTGGAGCAGAGCCCAGGTCCCATTCATATTTGCATCCCATCAAGCCCAGCACAGTAGGAGAGCATCAGAGTTCAATGGACACATATTAGTTGTGTGTCTTTGAACTTCAAGGGAGTTTGACAGATGCATAACAGTTGTGTTTTTAAGCCTCAGTCTTTTCCGTTGTAAAGTGGGGATAATAATTTTCAATTCCCAGTAGGACCAGAGGGAGCAAATGAGATATTGCACTCGAAGTTCCCTGGCAAGCTGGAGGCTGTACAGCTTTGCTCAACTGTGGGCAGTTGCTAATAATATAGCAATCTCGAGATTGGAGCTGGACAGAGAGAGGCAGAGAGCAGGCGCCCCTCTGTCTGCAGTTTCTCCTCCTGCCTGACGGTGGTGGAGGGGCTCTCTGAGTCTGAAACAACCCAAATGTGTGCAGCCAGAAGTGAGTGCAGTGCAGTGAGAAGAGAAGCCAGTAAGAGCCCAAATCTCCAGGTTCCAAGTTTGCCTCTAACTCAGGGTAGGTGACCTTGGGCAGGTCAGCTCCTTCTCTGAGCATCAGTTTCTCTGTCTGCCAACTAGGAACAATAATCTCTGGCTGGCTGGCATCGAGATGAGGTGAGGCCCTAGTGAGAGCTGGAATACATAGGAACCGCCCCCCCCCCACCGCCCCCTTTCATGTCCAAATACTATGCAGTTGTGGGGTCACAGTGAGGTCTGCACCAACCTCTTCACAGACATTACCCCTTCCCCTCCACACCCTGACTGCGTCAGCAAGTAGCCCCTCTCCCTGGGAGACTGGGCATAATTTCTGGCCCAGAATGGTACTCAAATATTTATTGAATAAGAGAATAAATGAACAAATAAATAAATGGGGTCCCAGGGAGGGAGTGTCACTCTAAGTCTCCGGAAGCATTCCAGCCATCTTCTGTTCACTGTCTCTGCCACTTCCCCAGAATCCAAACCATCATTCTCTCTCCCTGCATTGTGGCAGGGGTCTCCAAACTGGTTTCCCTGCTCCCATCTGATTCTCCCAATAATACCTATCCCTTCTCCACAGGATTCCCAGAGTGATCTCTTAAAAATGCAGATATCATTATGCTTCTTCTGGGCTTAAGACCCTCTGTTAGCTTCCTAGTGCCCTCAGGACAATGTCAGTAATCTTTAATAAGCCTATAAGGCTCCCCTCTCTCCCCAATCCATCTTCTCCCTTGAGCCTCTGTTACAACTGATTCTTATTCGATTCCTCCAGTAAGGACAAGTTCCCTTTCCTCTCCTTAAGTTATTTTCTTCCAAAGGCTTTCCACGGACCCTCCCCAGACTGAGTCAGAGCGCCCTGCAGCCTGCCCCTGATCCGGCACTCTGTTCTTTGCCATCCCAACTTTCACCAGATTCTGATGTAACCATTGGTCTGCCTCCTACTAGATTATAAATTCTAGAAGAGCAGAGACCTGGTTTGCCCTGATGGGCCCTTTCCCCTGCCTGGCACAAGAAGGGGCTCAAATACTTGCTGAGTAGCTGAGTAAGCTGAAAAGAATAAAGACTGAAAGTAGTCTTTGAGAGTAAAATAAACTCCAGCCGACCAAGACACCTCAGGAGCAGAGGTGGGAGGGTGGGGTGCAGTGAGTGTACAGAAAGGGCCAGGGCCAGGGCCAGGGCCAGAGCCGGGGTGGGTGCGTCAGGCCTTGCCTATGAGTTTGAGACGCAAACTACTGAGATCCAGAGACCACCCTCCCCACCTTGACTACATCTCAAAGTCCCCCAGGGCCAACTCTAGAGACCACAGGGGCCACATTCTCAGTGTGACCCCACACCCCATGACTTTGCTGGGGTACCTATACGCAGCTGGTTGTTAAACTCTCAGTCTAGTGTGCATGTCAGTAACTGTCCCAGCCTGTCCCTTTCTAATTCCACTTTTATTGAAAACTGCAGTTTTAATAGGCCTCTCTCTAGATTAATTTTCCTCTCTGAAACCAAGAGTAAAGATCCCAGCGAGGCCCGAATGGAGAGGCCAAACGCTCTTTTCCAACTGTGAGTGGCCGCTTAGACGGGAAAAGATCCCCTTCACCCCTAGCTCTCGGAGGCCCTTCCCAACCCTCCCCTGTCATCCCGGTGTAGGCCTCACCAGGGCTCGGTGCCCAGGGGCGGGCCAGCCCCGCCCCACCCCTCCCCGCCCTCCCCCCTCCCCGCCCAGCGCCTAGTGGAGGAACCCTGGACTCTCCCAAAAGATCCCAGGGGCGCGCCAGGAGGGGCTGGTTCCAGGGGAGGAGAAGGCGGTTCCTATGCCTTCCGTCTCAGGCTCTCCAATCCAGAGGCTGACGCGGAGCCAGGGGTGGGGCTTCGATTTTCAGCGGAGCTGGCTTCCTACTTGCCCTCCTCTGCCATGGCCGCTCTTCCTCTCCCAGCACCGAGGCCGTGACTCAGCAGGAAGGCGCGACCCAACTGGGCCGGAAGGGCGGTCCGCATCGCATCTTCCCTCCCGGTCCACGCCGCTGGCCACTGAGCCAGCGGAGCTGGAGGGAGGTTTTGTAGGTTGAGGAGGGAGTTCCTAGACCTGGTACCCGAGCTTTCTCTGTGACCCCAAAAAACTGAAGATTCTCTGCCCTTGGTTTCCCTTCTGTACCCTGGAGATAATGACAAACACCTCCCAGGTGGTCAAAAAGTGTGGGGCTTTTTGGAGTTCGTCCGTTCAGGGTGTAAATCCCACCCCGTAGTTAGCTAGCTGTGGGGTCCTGGCCAATCCTTCAATCCTCATGTGTAAAATCAGAGAAGGTTATTTTTTAGCTACACCTCAGGTTGTGACAGTGTATACACTTGGGGAGGGAAAATAAAAGGACTTAAGTTTCCAGGTTGGCTGCGTAATTCTAATTACAATGGCTAGCTTTGACTAGCAAAACAAAAAAGACAATTTTGGAAAGCTAGTCTTGGAGGCTAAGCTATAGACAAGATATCTGGACAGTTCTGCATAAGAAATGAGCAAGAACCCAACTGAAAAATGGGCACAGTACGTGAATAGACATTTCTCCAAAGAAGGTATACAAATACACAATAAGCACTAGAAAAGATAACACACTCATCAGGGAAACCCAAACAGGGAGATAACACTAACTTGAGCCACCAGAATCAGGGAATAGTAAGAATTAGCAAGGATGTGGAGAATTGGAGCCCTTGTGCTTTGTAGGTGGGATTGTAAAATGGTGTAACCACCGTGGCAAACACTTTGGCAGTTCCTCAAAATGTTAAACATAGAATTACCATATAGCCCTGCAATTCCACTCTTAGGTGGTATATATCCAAGAGAATTTTAAACAGGTTCTCAAACAGATACCTGTACAGGAATATTCACAGCACTATTATTCATAGTAGCCAAAAGGTGGAAACAGCCCGTGTCCATCAACGGATAACTGGATAAACATAATTTGGTAAGTCCATACAAAGAAATATTATTTCACCATTAAAAGTAATGAAGTACTGATACCTGCCACAATCCAAATGAACCTTGAAAATATTATGCTAATAAAAAAATGCCAGGCACAAAAGGCTGCATATTGCATGATTCTGTGTCCAAGAATTGCCTAGAACAGGCAAATCCATAAACAGAAAGTAGATTAGTCCTTGCCAGGGGCTTGGGGGAGTGGGAGTGGAGAATGACTGCTAATGGATGTGAGAGTTTTTTTTCTGGTGGGGGTGATGAAATGTTCTGGAATTAAGATGGTGGTAGTTGCACAACACTGCAAATTTACAAAAAACTACTGAATTGTATCCTTTAAAAGAGTGAACTTTGCCCTGGCTGGGGTAGCTCAGTGGATTGAGTGTGGGCTGCAAACCAAAGGGTCACAGGTTTGATTCTCAGTCAGGGCACATGCCTGGGTTGTAGGTCAGTTCCCCAGTAGGGGGTGTACAAGAGGCAACCACACATGGATGTTTCTCTCCCTCTCTTTCTTCCTCCCTTCCCCTCTCTCTAAAAATAAATAAATAAAATCTTTAAAAAAAGAGTGAACTTTAACAATAGAACTGTACCCCTGAAACCTATATAATTTTATTTACCAATGTCACCCTGAAAAACTCAATAAAATTTTTAAAAGAATTATAAAAAGGAGTGAACTTTATAGTATGTGAATTAGATTCAATAAAGCTGTTAGTTTTAAAAAAAGCAATGAACACAATTGTGGGAGTTGGATGGCTTGCAAACAGGGGATGAGAAGAAGGATGTGGTAGGAGGGAGGGAGGGAGGGTCCCAGCACTGGGGTAGACCACTAGGGTTAGAACAGAGAAAAATCAATGAAAATTATCTGGGAGTGTGTGTGTGTGTGAATACACAAGGGCTTATTAGAAATAGGGTATCTAGCTCTGGTCAGTGTGGCTTAGTTGGCACATCATCCCATAGCCTAAAGGTTGCTGGTTCGATTCCTGGGCAGGGCACATGGCTGGGTTGTGAGTTCAATCCCTGGTCTGGGGAGCATAGGGGAGGTAACTAATTGATGCTTCTCTCTTGAATTGATGTTTCTCAAGAAAACAAACAATGAAAAAATGTCCTCAGGTGAGGATAATTTTAAAAAACAAAAATAAAAACAGGGTATCTAGCCCTGGCTGGTGTGGTTCAGTGGACTGAGCACTGGCTTGTGAACCAGAGGGTCACCAGTTCGATACCCAGTCAGGGCACATACCTGAGTTGCCGGTCAGGCCCCCAGTAGGGGATGCGTAAGAGGCAACCACACATTGATGTTTCTTTCTCTTTCTTTCTCCCTCCCTTCCTCTCTCTCTAAAAATAAATAAATAAATCTTACACACACACACAAAACAGGGTATCTAATTTTAAAATTTCAGTTGCATGTTGGGCCCTTGCTCCAAATCATCTGACATCTGGGGCATATCTATCATTCATTTTCCAATGGATTCTCATCACCCTTTCATAAAACTCCTTCCATGGCGCAGAAAGCCCTGAGTGGTCTGGTGCTTCCCAGCTTTTCTGACTCATTTCAGCATGACCCTCTTTGCTCCACACACAATGCCCTTCTCACTGGTCCTTTTGCAGGTCAGGCTAACCCCCACTGAAGGACCTGGAATGGCCAAAAGTTCATGGCCAGGTCCCTCCCACTATTGAGGCCTGGCTCAAACCTCACCTACTCAGAGGCCTTGCCTGACCACCCAATTCCTACCACAATACCCTGCTTTATGTTTTTTATAGAACTAATCAGTAGGTCCAATTCTCTTGGCTATTGATTTAATGCCTTATCATCAATCTTCTCTTGAAGGTAATCTCTGTGCTGTGCAAACTGAAACCTGGTCTACATCTCTTCTTGCTCTACAGCCCCAGAGCCCAGCATGGCACTTGGCCTACCACACAGGTGCTCCACAACTGTCTGCTTATGTCCTACTTGACAAATATTACCTGAGCACCTACTGTGTGTGAGATCCTGTGTACAAAGTTGGGCACAACAAACCCAGACCCAGCCCTCCAAGGCCCCCTGGGTTAGTGGAGGGTGCAGCCAAGTTAGCAGTCTCCTGAGACTCGGGTGAGTAGGGTCACTGGGGTGATACAGGGTGCAGTGTGGGTTCCCAGTGAGTGGTCTTAGTGGAGGCCTCTGGAAAAAATGAAAGCCAAGACATGAGGCTAAATAAGAGTTGACTGAGGGGAAGGAGGAGAGAGGGTGACGCCTATTCCAGGCAGAGAGAACAGCATGTGCAGAGGCTTGGTGGGAAGACAGCCCAGACATTAGAGGAATTGAAAGTAGTTCAACCTGGCTAGATCCTGGCAGCGGGAGTGGGGAGGGATGATGCCGAAAACACAGGCAGAGCCAGACTGTGCAGGACCTTGTAAACTGAGCTAAGGAGTTGAGGAAGAGCACCAGGGGACCATAAAAGGGGTTTGAGCAGGCGAATGGCACCATCAGATTTGTAAACATTAGCTCACTGTGGTATGAGGAATGGGCTGGGAGACAGGAAGACGACAGCGAAGAAGACAGGAAGGGGTTTGAGCAGGGGAGTGGCACCCTCAAACTGGTAAACACGAAACAACTCTCGTGATATGGGGAATGGGTTACAAGACAGGCAGGAAGACAGTGAAGAAGCTGTGGTAGTGCTGCCGGTGAAAATAGGGTCCTTTCACGGACTCACAAGAAGAGCACTCTGGGGACCCACACAGGGGAGGATGTGGTAAGATTTACCGTGGTTGAAATGCAAGGCTGCCCCAAGTTCCCAATGTCTCATAGCTGTCTGTCCCACCGTGAAAAAAGTCCAACCTTGTCTTTATCAAGCCCAGTACAAAGACCAGTGTCCAAAAATTCTGTGCCATTTGTTCAATCCATATTGTCCCTGTCCGGCTAGCATAGTCTGTTCTCCTGGCTGCCCTCCGTCGCTGAACCCACGCTTGTGCTCGGAGTCCAAAACGTGGGGATGGAGAGATGTGCATAGATTCCAGCAGGATTTGGGAAATACAGTCAATAGGTTTTAACAGTCAATTATGTTTTGCGTGGGTTGTTGGGGTTAATACCCAGGTTTCTAGATTAAGCTAACGGTGGGTAGTGATACTTACTAAACAGGGAAATCCAGATGTAGGTGTGGGTGACAAAATTCTGAGTGGGACAGGCTGAGTTTCAGGAGTTTACAGGGTATGCAAGTCATTGTTGGATTATTCCATGAGTTTCTTGAGGGGAAAAGCCCTGTCTTATTTTGCTGTGTGCTCCCAGTCCCACTAAGCCCTTGCACACAGAACACCAAAAGTGCTGAATAAAACCGTGACCAGAACCAGCCTGAGTAACTGGCTGGAGAACAGGTTTCAGGTAACCCCGGAAGGAGGTCTCAGTCAGCACGGGCTAGGTAGGTTAGGCTGCTCTGACGGACAACCCCCACTCTCGGTGGTTTACAACGGCAAAGATTTATTTCTCACTCACTCTCTATGTCCATCTTGAGTCAATGAAGACTTTGCCCCAGGTGGCACTCACTTAGGGGCACAGGTTGATGGAGCCTCCATCACCTGGAAGGTCACTGGTCACCCTGAGGACAGGAAACTTGGCAACTGTGTTTGGGTTCTTGAAGGCTTCTGCCTGGGGAGACACTTCCACTCACATTTCACTGGCCAAAGCATGTCATAGGGCCACACCTCACTTCAAGAGGACAGGAGGATGCAAAGCTACCATGTGCCAGGAAGGGGGAGAACCAGATACGTTCATGACCAATATTAGCGGGCATCAGGAATCTGAGGTTCTAGTCCTGGGTCCACTATACAAACCTGGACAAGTCATTTCTCCTCTCTGAGCCTCAGTTTTCCCTGTCAGTAAAAAGGGATGATACTACTTCCCTCACAGAGCTACTATGAGAGTCAAGTGAGAGATCATCAAGAAAAGCACTTGGTTTAGATGGGAAAGGGGAGCCAAGGGGTGGGAAGCTGTGACATTTCCGACAAAGGAGAGGCATGTTCAGACGTGGGTTTGGCTGGAGTGGCTATGACCACAAGCTAAGCAGCATCTGGGTATGCTGGGTTCAGATGCGGGTGCTGTGGGTGCCCAGAGCATCCCTGTCTGACTCCCTGAATTCTTAAGCATTTTCATTCCTTTTTTCCCTTCAGCCCTCATCTCTCCAATGACATGGTGGGTCTCAGGGAGCTCCCTAACAAATGGAGACAAAGCCATTACTGCCAAGAGCAGATGGAATTTGGAGCTGAAGTGTCTGCCTCCCTCTTGGCTGGGAGCCAGAACCCAGGTTTAGAGCCTGTGGGAGGCAAAAGAATGGCCCCTCAAAGATGTCCACATTCTGATCTCTGGAGCTCCTAAATGGGTTACTTTGCATGGCTAAAGGAATTATGCAGATGTAATTTAATTAAAGACCTTGAGATGGAGAGATTATCCTGGATTATCCAGGTGGGTCTAACATAATCACAAGAAAATGAGGATGGAAAAGGGAGGCAGAAGAATCAGGAGAGGAGGTTGAGAGGGTAGAAGCAGCAGTCAGAATGACGTAATTGCTGGCTGGAAAGAAGTCATGAGCAGGCATGGAATGCAGGCTGCTTCTAGAAGCTGGAAAAGGTAAGGAAACAGATTCTTCCCTAGAGCCTCCAGAAAGAACACTACTCTGCAGACATCTTGAACTTAGCCTATTTCAGACTGGTGAACTCAGGAACTGTGAGATAATCAATTTGTGTTGTTTTTAGCCACTAAGTTTGTGGTCCTTTGGTACAGCAGCCATAGGAAACCAATGCAGAGCCTGCAGGCTGGACCTGGAGGGCAGAGGCTTGACATTACTAGCAAGACCTCAGGGCTGAGAGAAGCTCTGGCGGCATCCCCCACTTCTCTCTGCCCCTGGAACTGCAAGTAAGGTGCCCCAAAAGCAGCCTCTGAGGAAGCCCCAATGCTGTTTTACTCTCCCTTACCTGCCTTCCTGACTGCCTCCTCTCACTTTTTTCTGTTCTAGTAACTCTATCACCTTGCTATGTGGCCTTGAGCAGACCCCTTCCTTTTGCAGGACCTAGATTTTTCTATATGTAAAAGGAAAACAGGGATGCACTAGGAAACCCTCTAGAGCCTTTCCAGGCCTGACACTGTGAGTCAGCATTTCCAGGATGTGATGGGCCTTCAGAGAACTCTCTGACGTTGTTGTTGAACCGCCCTCCAACCTCAAGGCTTCAGAGAGTCCTCACCAGAGTCTCTCCTGCTGCCACAAACAATGCACTTGTGTCCAAACACTGACCTCAGTTAAAAGACGGGGGGACAATGTTTTATTGACTTGGCACCTATGAACGGGTGGCTATAGGCCTCCACGGTTCTTTGCTTTTACAAGTGGAGGCTCTGTGGTGGAAGCAGCAAAAGTCAGAGATGCTGGTTCCAGCTGCAGGGAGGGGCCACTGTCCCGCTTTGGCCCCTCCAGTCCCCTTGTCCAGCCGAGCACCATCTGAGTCCGGGCCCTTACAGAGCAGGCTAGGGCAACGACCCAGGTTCCTCTACAGCCCCAGGCAGGCTAAGGTAAAAGCTGCAGGCCTCTCCTGCTTTCCGTCTTGGGATTCCCTGCCTTCGGGATCCCAAGATGGGTGGGGGAAGGGAGGTACCCCATTTCAGAGAGGCCGTGAACCTCATGGAGTGGGTTCCAGGAAGGCAGGATCAGGGGTGTTATAACTGGAGCCCCACCAAAGAAGAGAGTTAGAAGTCATTCCCTACCCCCAATTTTCTGTTTTGGCTGAGCAGAACATGGGAGCTTTCATTGAACTGGGCCCACAACAGTTGATAGCAGGTGAGGTCACATAATAAGCTCATGGGATAGAGCTCGGCAGCCCCGTGCAGGACCACACCTTCAGGGCAGGCTCTTACCCAGGCAAGGGGAGGGAAGGGCTGAGTGAACTGCAGTTGACACAAGAGGAAGGCTTCCTGGAGGCAGAGGGGCAGGCCACAGTAGGTTTCCAGAAAAAATGGTCTGCAGAGTGGGCTGGGTCACAATGGCCGGCACAGGACACTGGCATCCTCACTGTGGTCACAGTTGTGGGCATCCCAGCGGATATGAGAGCAGAGCAGAAGGGCACTCTCATCTCCACGGCACTTGACATTGTCCAGGAGGATAGGGCCTCGGCCTGGGCCAAAGTGGGCCTCTCCAAGAGCTGCCAGAGCCTGGCCACAGCCCAGCTGGTGGCACAGGACACCAGCTGCCCGCAGGTCCCAAGCATCATCACAAACAGTGCCCCACCGCTGTCCTAGGAAGAGCTCTACACGCCCCTCACATCGGTGGGCTCCATTGGCCAGACGTAGGTGCCCTGTAGGGGGACAAGGCTGAGATTTGGAAGGTGCTGGCCTGTGCCAGGCCACTCCTAAGCAAGGCCAGAGGAGGGGTAGAGGAAGCAAAGGGTATTGGTCTGAGACACAGCACTTCCCTGGCAGCCATCAGACCAGGGCAGACAAATGAGATTTAAATAGGGTGCACATCAGTCCAGACTCAGTCTCCACATGTAAGGATATGTATAAGCCTTTGCAGGGTGCTCTGAGCATGTTAGGTTCCATGTCTGCTCTCTCCTTAGTCCTCCCAGTACCTCAGCCCTAGGGCTACTCTCTGGAGACTGTGATTGTATCCTCTGAAGTCATCATTGCCTCCTCTCACTCCCTGGCTCCCCCAGCTAAAGAGTGAATTCTTTCATTTCTCTCCTTAGGAAAGAAATCCCTCATTTCTTTCCTAAGGGAAGCCTGATTTAGGGATAAAGGACTTCACAGGGCCCTCATTTTGATCCCATTTCTAGAAATTTCTAGATTCCTCTAGCTTAAAACCCACCTCCCTCTTTCTGGACATCATCTCTCTATTAATGAGACTTGGGACTAGCACAAAAGGACAAATGTTCCAGGACATGGTACAAATCTGCTGAGCTATATAAACCCAGGCTGTGACTTCCCCTGATTCTGGTTCTTACTATCCTGATGCCTTCACCTCCCTCTTAGGGGTTGTGGGCACCTACCGTCCCTGGGCCGAGGAGTGGGAACTCGGGTGGTCTCAGAACCATCCTGCTGGACTTGTAGACCTAGCTCCTCTGGGCCTGGATCAGCAAAGACAGAAAAAGAGGCGGCTGTAACATTGAGGAACATGTTTCGTGAGGCCAGGTCACCACCTGCCCTTGCAAGGGAAGCCTGATTTATGGATAAAGGACTTCACAGGGCCCTAAAGGATAACTGCTCCTTGGATCAGAAATGGTGATTGTGTTTCTTTCACCAAGGACCAAAGCAGAATCCTTTGTAGCCTACCCTTTGTGGCCAAGGCTACTAGGCCTGGGGCACCAAACCAGGGTGAAGATATCAATTCCTACATCAAGCATTTTAAAATGTATAACACTCTACAAACACTCCTTTCCATTTATTTTTCCTACAGTTCCCAAAAGCTGATCAACTGTCCGTTTATTAGAGCTTTTCGGGTCCTTAACTCAGCAGAGCAATAGCACCCCGGCCCCGCCCTTTATATATAGACTTTCAGAATTTATCCCTGGTCTCTGGTCTCTCAAATCATGCCCCGCCCTTCACTGCTGCAGGACGCACAACCTCCCCAGACCGGGTTCCACACCCTCAAACCGAGGGCGCTCCCTTCCTGCCCCGCCCATGCCGCGCCACGGCCGAGAGAGTTGAGGAACGGCTCCGCCTCTCTGCGGAGAGCGCATCCTCTCCGGTCCCGCCCACGTGGCAGAACCGCAGAGACCTCACGCGCAGCCCCTCCCATTACTCGACAGGTCCCACCCCGCCCATGCCGCAGTGCGTGCCTACGTGCAGCCTCGCTTATTTCTCAGATCCTGCTTTGCCCCGCCCAGAGCTTCGTAAGCAGCCTCACACGCCCACGCTGCAGCTGCAGCGGGTGCTTGCGTGCCGCCCCGCCCTTGCTGCGCTTCCTGGCCCGCTCGGTAGTTCGCCCCGTGCGTGGTCCCGCGGCGCCCTCACCTGAGCAGAGCGCTCCCGCATCCTCGTGGTGGCCACAGTTGTGCTGACCCCAACCCAGGTGGAAGCAGTCGCTCAGGCGGGCTTCCGTGCCCGTGCAGCCCACGTTGTCCAGCAGCACTGGGCCGCGGCCGTAGCCGAAGTGTCCGAGGCCCGTGGCGCCCAGCGCAGGACCGCATCCCGCTTCGCGGCAGGCCACGCGCGCATCCGCGAAATCCCAGTCATCATCGCACACGGTGCCCCAGCCCCCGGCGTACATAACCTCCACACGGCCGCGGCAAGGCCCGGGGCCGCCCACCAGCCGCAGCTGCCCGCCTGCAGGGCGCACAGGCCCGCGGACAGAGGGGCTGAGCTGGAGCCACCTGCTCCGGGGTGGTACCCCAGCCCCCTTCTTTCCCACCCACCATGGAATCCCTGCTCTGCCACTTACTTTTCTTCCCCGCGGCCCAGGAGGCAGTGGTGAACAGTGCTGTCTCTCTGGAAGGGAGGGCACCAAGTCTTGTAGCTGCGGAGACCGGGCGTCTAGATAGAGTATTTGAAGGGGAGGCCTCCTGGCCTACAGCAGGCACCAGGTCTCCTACTGAGATCTCCCAACTGTACCACACATGTACCCCATACTCGGGGCCTCAACTCTGGAGTCACCATGTTGATTGGTGGGTCCTCAGTCAGGAAATTTGCCTGGAATGAACCAAACCCTACTTCCAGGCATTGTCCTAATTTCAACCCTGATGATAGTTTCAGCCCTAATTTTAAAATATATTTCTTCATTCTGCCTTTATCTGAACCCTCGCACAATGCCTCTCAATTCCCAACCTCGGCACTAACCCAAATTTTACTTGAGAGCTTTGAAGAAACCTCTTACCACCTTTTCCCACCTTACTGAACTTTTCAAAGGTCTGGATTTCACCCTTGCTCTATCTGCTCCTCTGCTCTCTCACCCATCTCTACCATCCAGCCAAGAGCTCTGGCCTTCTAGTCAGGGTCCCCTTCCTATGGATCCAAATAGCCTTCTCAATCCCCAGCCCTTCCCACCTTGCCTCTACCATTCTAGCCTGAAGGCTAGCAGGCTGGGGCTGGGCTCCTTACCCTCTGGCTCTGTGCGCCAGGCCCAGTCCTCTCTTGTGGCTGAGGGTGGCAGTGCTGTGATAGTTGGGGGGCCTAAAACTAGAAGAGAAGAGAAGGGAGCCGGGTCAGAAGCCAAGGTTCTGGTTTCTGGTCAGCCTTGGGCTGTCAGGAAGACGGAGGGGTTTCTCTGAAGAAGACAACAGATTTCACTTCTAGAGCTGGGAGCTTAGCCCCAGCTGAGGTCCAGGAGGTCTGCCCCACTTTGACAGTGGTTGTAATTCACATGTTGTGAATTACAGGTGTTCACATCACAGTTTATACAGAACTTTCAAAGACATGCTTTCCTTTCTCTCCCATGTTCTCAGAAATCCCATGTGTGTCCAGAATAGGATGATAAGTCTTATCCACAGGGGAGGGCCAACCACAGTCCTGAAAGTCTTGCAGAACAAGACTTATTATCCCCATCCTACAGATAAAATAGGACTAGAGAGGGCGGGGGCACGCCTGAGACCATGCAGCAAGGTCAGCTGTGACTCTGACAGGGCTCACTGCGTGGCCATGGGTATGGCTCTGCCTCACTGAGCCCCAACTTGATCGTCTATAACCTGGAAATGATGGCCCCTGGTTTGCTGTGAGGCATGGGTAAGCATTTTATATCTTGTAGAGTGGAATCCACCTGTGAAGTGCCATTATTGGCCCTACTATTCGTATTTGCTCAGAAAACCTCTCAAAATGGGCAGAGGCAAGGTGGGGGAAAATAAAGAGCATCAGGAGTAAAGAGGGCTGTGCTAGCTACTTCTAGAGACATACTTGGGCTACAATGGAGTATTTCTGAGGTGATTTTAGAGTTCTATTACTCTGAAATATTCCATGAAGAGTACTTAAAACATGCTCGAGAACTCCATGCCTGCGAGAACGCAGGCATTCTTGGGGTACTGCTGTAATTCTGGAGTATTAGTAGAGCAATATTGTAGTATTATACAGCTGTGGAGCTCACCACAAAGAGCACTGGGGTTTTCTGAGGCACTTCTAGAGCAGTACTGAGACACTAAAAGTAATTTCGGGGCCTTCCTGGATTACTCCGGGAAACACCCAGGCAACCACCAATGCCCTCCCCACCCCAGCCCCACACAGGCTCCGCCTCCATCAGAACACAGCTTGGTCCCTCCCACCGGCCCCGCCCCGATTCCGGAGCCCGCACCTGCGCAAAGCACTCCAGCGTCCTCGTGGTGGCCACAGTTGTGCACACCCCAGCCCAGGCTCAGGCAGGCGGCCAGGCGGGGCTCGCCGCCTTCACAGTGCACGTTGTCTAGCATGATGTGTCCCGTGCCATAGCCGAAGAAGGCGTTAGTGGTGGCGGCCAGCGCCTCCCCGCAGCCCAACTGACGGCAGACCACGGTAGCATCTGGCAGTCCCCAGTCATCGTCGCACACGGTGCCCCACAGGCCGCTATGCAGGATCTCCACTCGGCCCTGACACGGGCCCGCGCCCCCAACCAGGCGCACACTGCCCTCACCTGGTGAGGGCGGGACAGGGGAGGGGGCAAGGAGCAAATCCCACTGGGCTCTGCCTTCCATCCTCTCCTAATCCAATGCATTTCTATAATGCCCTAGGCCCACCCCTGGCCCACTCCATACCCACATACCCACAGTGCTTGGTGCCCCAGGACCTAAAACCCTGGAGGAGCTCCTAACTAACCCCCAAGGCACTGTCTCCTCACATTCCTGATTTGGGTGGTTTGTGGGACTAGAGGACAGATTGGCTTTGACTGTCACTTCCTGCCTAAAAGCAACCCTCCCTGCCCTTGTCCACACTCTCCTAAGCGACCAGGTTGTGCTGCTTCCTCATTTAAGAATGTAGTGAAAGCTGCTCACCTTCCCAGGTGAAGAACCAAGGACTCTTCCAGCAAGCCCTGCCTGATCTGTGATGGATTGGACCCTCTTCCTCTTCTGGACTTCCTGGCCTGTTTATCTGTTCCTTTTGGGGTCACTTCTCATTTTCTTGTTCTACATTATTATCAGCATTGCTGTGCATATCTGACTTTCCCATCAGATTAAGATCCAGTGCTCACCTCTCTCACTTTCTCCAACCTGGTGCTGACTGTTTTTAATCATTCCACAGGAATGAATCCTCTTTCCCTATCCAGGTGAGCTGCTTGAGGAGGTACAAGGGGCATGGTGGGGAGGGGTGATGACCAAACTCAACCATCAGTAATCCCTCTCTTTCTGTCTTAGGGCAGATATCAGAGATTATTCTCTGGGTCCCTCTCCTGAGACCCAGGTGGGCACGGACATTGCCCTTACTTACCATTCCCATTCCTGGGAGTTGTAGGGGGCACCGTAGTGGTTAACACTTTCTTTGTTGGGCGCTGCGAGGGCAAGAACTCTGGAAAGGAAGGGAGGACAACAAATGGACCTTTCTGGTTTTCATCTTTGCACTCACAAGTATATGAGTGACAGGGCCTGGACCCCTAAGGTACCTGTGCCCAGGGTCTCTGGCCACACATAGGGTCAAAGCCAGGGGTACAAGAGGTGAAAGGGCCCTCTGCATCCAGAAAGCAGTAGTTCTAGAGGAGCTCTTTTAGTTCTTAAAGCAGCATTACATCGCTAGAGAAAGGTGAATTTTCAGGTCCCACCCCTGCAGATCTGCAGAATCAGAAACTCTGGGACAGGGCCACCATCAGAGCCATCTGGGGGATTTTCTTGAAAATTAAAACCACTGCTCTCAAGATCAAAGATTTCCTCTCCTCTCAGAGATTTCTGCTGCAACTCTATGCCAAGTGGACCTACAGCTAGTGTTGACCCCGATCATTTGGTTTTAAAAATGAGAAGGGGGCTTTGCTGGAACAGCCAGAACCCAACATGGAAGGAGTGATGCTGGGTTTTGACCAAGGTCACATAATGAGCCAGAAGCACCACTGGGGCCCAGTGCTTCTGATAGCCAGCCTGGGGCTCCTCCCCAGCACCATGCAATGCAGCCACTGGCTTGGCCTTCTACATGGAACAGTGTTACTGCTGGGAAGTCCCTTCGTTTATCTGGCCTTCAGCCCTGCTGCCTGACAGAGTCTGTCTGCCCTCCTAGGTCACAGGGGTCTGCTCACCATTGCACAGGACAGCCACATCCTCGTAGTGAAAGCAGTTGTGGACTCCCCAGCCTCGGCTGCCACACTCGCTCAGAGCAGCTTCCTGTCCCCTGCAGTCCACATTGTCCAGCAGGATGGGGCCTCGGCCCTGGCCAAAGGCAAGGGGCCGCGGCACAGGCAGCGCCAGGCCGCAGCCCAGCTGACGACATACCACATTGGCGTCTACCACGTCCCAATCGTCGTCACAGACGCTGCCCCAGGAGCCACCATGCAGGACCTCCAGGCGACCCCGGCAGCGGCTTGGACCCCCCACCAGCCTCAGTTCTGTGGAGAGGGTTGAGCTGGCACCAGGGGGGTCCCTGGGTCCAACCTCCAGGATGCCCATCTTTCCATGAAGTTATGGGAGGCTTGGGAACTGTCCCTCCTAGGTCTAATTTCTCCCTTCCTATGAAATGGGGAGACTGGCGCAATCCCTTTGGGGCATCTAAAATAATGGAGGTCTTCTTTCTGAGCACCTGAGTACCTGGGGTCAGGACAGGGGTGGGGGAAGAAGGAGCAGGGGCACCTACCTGGAAAGGGCAGTGGGGTGGGCTGTAGGGCACTGGCTGAAACAGAGTGAGGAGAGCATTGGCCCCTCTCCCCCCTCCCTTTGCTGCCTGGCGCTGGGGACACAGCCTCCCCTCCCACCAAGGTCCTAACCGTCACTCCCTCCTCTTCACTACCCCCGCTTTCCCAGTCTCCTCAGTCCCCTGAAGGTCCCAGTTAGTCTCCTTGCTTCACCCCTCTCCTATTGGTCCACAGGCCACCCCAGAGAGATCTGCCTAAGACAGAGTCTACCCCACTCCACTGCTAAATTTCTCAAAGACTCCCCACTTCTTATAGGAGTCCCAGCCCTTGAGCTTTCTCTACAAAGCCTTCTAGTATCTCCTGACCAGCTTCCCTTACTTCTTAATATACCATCAATCTTGTCTGCTGGACTTTACCATGCAGTCTCCTCTGCTTGCACAGTTCTGGCCAATCCTGCTCATCGCAGCCCGTTAGAGCCTTCAAGACCCTACGTGGAGCCCCCTCCTCCATAAAACCTTCCTGGGGAGCTCAGCTGAAAGTGCTCTCTGCTCCCTCTGAATCCTGGGCACCATACACATGCCTTTCAGGGCCGTCTGCCTGGAGACGTGGCCATGCCTACCTCACCTCGGTGTCTCCCAGAGCCCTCTGCCCAGGGCCTGTTACTCAGCAGGTGCTCAGTAGCTCTGCCTTAAGTGTGCAAACTAGTTTTGGGATTCATAATGATTTCCCAAAAGCTTTACCTAGATAAGTCCTTCTGCTTAGCTCTTATGTATGTACATGCCAGGCACTGTGCTCACTGCTTTATGTGGCCTGGTTCACTTAATCCAGGGGTGTCAAATTCATGTTCACTGGGGGCCACATCAACCTCATGGTTGCCTTCAAAGGGCCGAATGTAATTTTAAAACTGTATAAATGTAACTACTCCTTAACAATTAAGTGAGAGCTCGGCACTGCCACCGGCTAGAAACAAGGTACCAGGCCGGATAAAACAAGGTGGAAGGCCAGATTTGGCCCATGGGCCTTGTGTTTGCCACCTGTCACTTAACTGTTAGAACAACTTATAAGATAGGTAGGATTTTGCAGATGGGGAAACTTCAGGTTTAGTGAGGTTAGGCAACTTGCTCAAGGTCACACAACAAAGGGTAGAACTGGTATTCCAACTGAAATAGCCACACTCTTCTTCACCATACAATTCTGAGTATACATTGCCTGGGAGGTGGGGAGGAAACAAGGACACCGGCCCAGCACAGACAATGAAAACTCCATGATAGCCCACTTGTGCAGAGTATTGTGTAGACACTTTCACGTATATCATCTTAGAGAATCTCACAACAATTCTCTGAGACATGTACTAAGGAACCCATTTTACAGATGAAGAAACTGAGACTTGGTTTCTTCTTTTTTAAGTTAGGATAGTCCCTAGGTCATTTGATTCCATCTATTCTATTAGCTGCCTTTCCAACAGCCATAGGTGAGCCCACCTCCTTTCCCTCCTTCTCTGTTTCCAATGTCCCTTAACTGCCTGAACTCTGTGTACACTGATCCCTCATATCTAGCACTGAGCGCTCCATTTCCTCAGCTCAGATGCTTAGCTATCATCAACCCTGGACAAATGTCAGAGCTGGAAAAAATGTTGGAAACCACCTCACTTAGAAACCACCTCCCACCGTAATTTTAGAGCTGGGAAAGTAGAGCCAGAAAGGGAAATGGTTGGGGGTTAGGGGACTGGCACTCACCCAGTGGCAAGAGGAGAAGGAAGGATAGGGCTGGGGGGATGGGTGCAAGGGCCACACTCCTGTCTCCAGGCCTCCACCCCCTGCTCGGATCTGATTGGGGACCAATTCGAATTTCCACTTCCTGGTGCGTCCAGCCAGTCAGTGGCCTTTCTGATGGTTCCATCATGGAGCTGGGGGAGAAGTCACAGCAGAAACATCTGGAATGAAAAACCCAAGTCACTTCTTGCAGCTGGAAGGGCCCAGTGAGAGCTTCAGTTGGCAAAGTGACATTTCCACTTGGGTTTGGCATTCTGAGTGGAGGCAGCAGGAGCAACAGCTGGGAGATGAGAAGGAAGGGAGCGCAGATGGAAGCTAATGAGGAGTTCGGTCAGGCTGGAGCAGAGAGCCTGTGAGGGCGGATGGTGGGAGATGAGGTCGGAGAGTTGTCTGGGCCCAAACCCAGACAGGCCACGCAGCTGGGCCCAGCACTGAGTTTATCGTCTGGGAAAGCACATCCCAGAGAGTGGTGTTGGTGCCCCTGGTGCAACCCACATACATTTAGGGGGTGAAAGATGAATATTTATTGTTTTATTTTCATTGCTTTTTTTTCAATGCCTCCTATTTATGGCAAAGAATTCTGGTTTTCCATTTATTAGAAACAATATAAAGTTACTCTTTAAAGTGAATTTAAATCAGAAGAAATGAGTCAATTAAAGAAAAAACATCAAGGAAATATAGTTCCTGTGACTCACAAATATGCAAAGATGGTGAAGGTCTGGGAGAGTAAATGCCATTTGGGATGCTCTGCCTTTTGGGGATGGGAAGCCCTTGAGGATCTTGTTGTTAAATTTTGGACTGAGATATACAAATAAAAAAGTACTTAAATCTTAAGTGTAGAACTCAGTGCATATTCACACTGTGTTACCAGCACACAGAAGCATGCCCATGCCCCCTGCCCTCACAGACTAAATGGGGCAGGGGGCTTTGCTGGCATAGGGGGTGGTTCTGTTCGGGATATATTGAGATTGCAGGGACATGGTGCTCCTTGCAGCGCTCCCCACCCCATCTCTCCCTGGCTGTGCCTCAGCCCTGGCATACAAAGAGTCTGGTTGGGGAGAGGATGAAAACCTATCTGGATGTGGGCATGGGGTTTTCAATACCCCATTCATGGGGCCCAGGACAGCCCCCAGTGGAATAATCAGCTTTTGTCTTCCCTTTGCTGGGCCTGGAGACAGCTGGGAGATGGGAGTTGAGAGATGTGAGGGGGGGGAGCCAGGGTCCAATCTTTGCTGAGGGGGTCCCTAGTGATCTGGGCCTGCCCCCACTTCTCCTGGGCCACCAAAACTCTCAGGCTGCTGGGACACTGGCCTACAGGTCAGGTCAGCCCTTACTATGTGAGTATGGGGACACCAGCTTCCAGGGAACGTGGCTGGGAATCTTCAAGTCTCCCCACTGTATCTCCTGTCACCCCAGCCCAGGGGTGAGGGATAAGACCCTTGGTCCTGGTTCCTACTGACTTCAAGTCCCAGCTGACCCAAGAGACCCCAGTGTGCCTCTTGGAGCCTGCCTGCCTCCAGCTCCAAACTTGGTTCCAAGCCTGCTCCTGCTCCACTCCCTGGGAAAATTGGTCAAAGCAAGGCTTAACTGTTCCTTGCCCTCTTTGAACTTGGCTTTCAAAAACACTCCTACTCCCTCCCTGCCCTTCATTAGTGTGCCTTTTGCCCTGAACTGTCCCTTTTAGTGGGGACGGCGGGGGGGGGGGGAGGAGGCAGCAGAACACAATGGTTAGAAGCATCAGCTCCACCAACCACTAGCTGTGTAACTTACCTTGCTGCGTTAGCCTTCCCGTCCTCATCTGCAAATGGGGTTAGTGATACACTTACCTCTAACAGTTGTTGCTAGGTTAAATAAGCTAAAGTTTATAAAAAGGTTAGCCTAGTTTAGCCTACTGCCCCACTGTTAGTGTGGTAGCTATTATTACTGTCACTATCTCCCCATCTAGATTGCTTGATGGCAGGGACTGGATTTTAGTCGATAGTACCACCTGGCCTGGGTGGGTACTCAGGAAATGTTTACTGAATGACTAGATGAAGTTTAGTGCTGCAGAATCGTGGAACGAAGAGGTCCAAAGGGGCCTGGGAGATCGTCAAAGACAACCTCACATCTGACCAGTGGAAAACATAGCACACACATACACACACACCAGCAAAAGTGAAGGATTCATACCTGGGGGAATGTTCTGGGCTCTTTCTGTCCCTTCTTCAACAGTCAATCCAAGGTCAAATCACTTTTTCTGCCCCCAGAAGTTTAGGAGGGGGTAGGATCTCCCAAATGCAAATCAACACAGATCTTCCTTTTTTTCTTTCCAAAGCTGGAAGGTGAGCAGAAGCAAAATCTCTGTCCATGGAGCTGGCTGGTGGCCCCAGCCTGTCCCCACCCGACCTTAGGGGCAGAGGGATGCACAGGGAGAGTGGAGGCAGGCTGCACAGTCTGGAGCAGCCCCAGAGAAAGGGCACCCAGGCAGAGGAGGAGCTATAAGGGTAGGGGGGCCAGTTTGGACTCTCAGGGCCAAGCAGCCCCTCCTCCCCCTTCCTCCCCGCCATTCCAGGACTCAGGTTTCAGAAAGGCCTGGATAGGTCTCCACCCCTCTGCAGGGCAGCCAAGCATCCCTGATCTCCTGTGATGGCCCCAATTCAACCCCTTAGTCCTGTTGCCTGAGGAGTCCCTTTGACCATGCCCTGACCCACGTCCCACCAGGGGTTTGGAAATGTGGTCACAGGAGCCAGAGTGGTGGGCTTCGCATGTAGTTGGGGCCTCTGATTTTGCTGATGATTTTGCCTTATCGTGGCTCCTCTTGAGTCCTGGTACCTTTTGGACTTTGGTGGTTATAGGTGACAGGAAGTGGCATGAGACTTATTCTATAGTTTATAGCTTCAATAAAATTCTGTGCTGGAATTCTGCACCTTCCGGCTGGAACCACAGAGCCAGAGACCCCGTAGGGTGGTTCTCAAACCTGACCATGCATCCCATCACCCCCAGGGACACTTTAAAAAATATATATAGGTTATTGTCCCCACCACTACTGCCCCAGAGATTCTGATCCAGCAGTTCAGGGATGGGTTCCCCCTCAAAGTGCGTTTCTGAAAAGCCTCTGATGCTCAGACATGTTTGGGGGCCAGGGGTCTAGCTGAAGCTGTTTATGGTGCAGGTGGGAAGACCGAGACCAAGAGTGGAGAATGGAGACACAGCCATGCACCTCGTGGGACTTAGTTTCCTGTCTCTCACACCTCATCTTGCTTCCTGCTTTTTGGAAAGAGAAAACTCTGATGGGAGGTCTGCCATCATCCCGCCCCCCTCCCTCTTTTCCCCCTGCCTCTCCTTTCCTCCTCTGGCCTGAGGATCCACTCCCCCTCAGTCCAGACCCCATCTCCTTCTGCCTTCTCGGGGACCTCCCTCTCTCCATCTGGGTGCCTTTTCACTTCCCTAGTCAGCGGCTCTTTCCCAACTGGCCTCTTGGCTTTGAGCTTCTAAGCATACTCTGCTCTCTATCATTAAAAGTGACTAATGGAAAACCCTTTCACCCTGTGTCAGTTGGGTCTTCAGGGTAGAAATGGCCAGGTGCTGGTATCCCTGTCATGCTCTGTCACTGGCTGGGAGATGTCTGAGGAGGGTGTGGCCTTGGCCAAATGCCGCAGTACGTCAGAGGGTGCTAGACTGGAGGCTGTCAGCTGACTGAATTCCACAGAGTTCATCAACGAGTTCTTCCTCCAGGGCAGGTCTGTGCAGCGAACCTGCAAGGCCACCCCTGGACTCCACACCCCCTCCTCCTGTGAGCACCCACCTCTCTCCTCCCCATCACAGCCAAACTTCTCCGAAGAGCTCTCTGCACCTGCACCTCTGTTTCCTTACCTCCCACTCACTGCTCAGCGTGCTCCGGTCTGCCTTCTGTCCTCACCACTCAATGGAGGCAGCTCTTCCTGAGGTCACCAGTGACCTTCTTGTCACAAGGTTCAAGGAACTATTTTCATTCCTTGTTTCAGTTGGAATATGAGCTCTGATACGGTAACAGAGAGAACTTGTAGTCATCAGTTTTTGGCTGTGATACCTGCAAAACAAACAACCTCTAAATTGCAGGGGGTTAAAGCAGTGATTTTTTTTCAGCTGGTGTGCCACAAGAATTTTTAAAACATGCAATTTCTGACTAGTCAGGGGAACTGGCCTCTTTTCCTTAGATTGTCAGACTAAAAAATGACAACATCCAACACAACAATGGTTGTGTCCAGTGTGAATAAATCAGAATTATATCTATTTTTCGTCAGATTGGCAAAAAATATATTTTGGGGGTGCCACAGAATTTTAGTAACTACTTTGTGTGTGCTGTGAGATGACAAAAGTTGAAAATCACTGGCTGAAAGCAGCAATCACTTTCCTCTCATGGTTCTGCATGTTGGTTGTGATGACTCTGTCTCGGGCTGTGAGTTGGGTTCGGGTCCGCTCCATTAGCCCCTCATTCTAGGGCCCAGGAAAGGAACAGTGGTCGCTGAGGGCATGCTCTTCCTGCGGAGGAGGCAGGAACCCAGAGACCAAGCCAGGTCGCGCAAGCACACCTCAGCCTCTGCTTTGGCATGATACACATCTCTTCTGCCCTTGTTTCATTGTGTGAAGCAAGTCCCATGGCCAAGCCTGTGTTCTGTCAGTGGGGCAGGGGAAATACACCCCTTCCATAAAGGGGAGGAGGAGAGAAAATGAGTATTTGCTGAAAATTGGTATAACCTGACAGAAAATAAAGGCCTAAACGATACCCAAATTTATTTTTCTCTCTTACTTACAAATCCTGGTAGGAGATGTAGACCTCATGATTGTGAAGGATCCAAATTCCTTCTCTCTTGTTGCTCCATTCTTTTTTTTTTTTTTTTTAGATTTTATTTATTTTTAGAGAGGGAGGGGAAGGAGATAGAGAGAGAGAGAAACATCAATGTGTGGTTGTTGGGGGTCATGGCCTGCAACCCAGGCATGTACTCTGACTGGGAATTGAACCTGCAACACTTTGGTTCACAGTCTGCTCTCAATCCACTGAGCTATGCCAGCCAGGGTTGCTCTGCCATTCTTAACACAGGGCTTCCTTCGATGGTCCAAGTGGGCTGCTCAGGCCTCTGCCGTCAAGTTTGATTTTAGCCACTGCATCAGTCAGATGGGGCTGCCCCATCAAAATACCATAGGCTGTGTAGCTTAGACAACAAAAAGTCATTTTCTCACAGCTCTGGAAGCTTTACAATCCAACATGAAGGTTCTGGAAGTGTTTGGTTCCTGGTGAGGACCCTCTTCCTGGCTTATAGTCAGCCACCTCCTCACTGTGTCCTCGCATGGGGATGAGGAGGATACTCTTTGGTGTCTCTTCTTGTTTTTTAAAAAAATTTATTGATTGATTTTAGAGAGAGACAGAGGAATATTGATCTGTTTAACTTTGCATAGTTTTCAAGATTCATCCATGCTATAGCATGCATCAGCACTTTGTTCCTTTTTATAGCTCAGTAACATTCCACTGCATGTATACCACATGTATGAGTTAATATACTCCTATCGAGAATATATAAAGAACTCTCAAAAGTCAACATTAAAAAAGCAAACACTCCAGTTAGGCAACAGCCAAGCCATAAAAAGAGATTTCACCAAAGGCTGTATACAGATGGCAAATGAACACATGAAAAGATATTCAACAGCACTCTGGCCACTAGGGAGATGTAATTTAAGACCTCAATGAGATAACACCACACACCTATCAGAATGGTTAAAATAAAAATAGTGAAAGTACCAAATGCTAACAAGAATGTGGAAAATACTGGATACATTGCTTGAGGGAATGTAAAAATAGTTCAGTCACTCTGGGAAACAGTTGGGCAGTTTTTAGAAAAACTAAACATACACTTATACAACCCAGCAGATGTACTCCTGGGCATTTGTTTCAGAGAGAGAGAGGATAACTTGTGTCCACACAAAAACCTGTATAAGAATGTCGTAGCAGCTTTATGTGTAATAGTCAAAACCTGAAAACCAGCCCTGGCTGGTGTGATTCAGTGGAATGAGCATAGGCCTGCAAACCAAAGAGTTGCTGGTTCAATTCCCAGTCAGGACACATGCCTGGGTTGTGGGCCAGGTCCCCAGTAGGGGGCGCGTGAGAGGCAACCACACATTGATGTTTCTCTCCCTCTCTTTCTCCCTGTCTTTCCCTCTGTCTAAAATAAATAAATAAAATCTAAAAAAAAAAAGACCAAAACCCTGAAAACCACCTAAATACCCTACAACAGGTACATAATTACAAACTATGGTATGGCCAGTCCATGGAATAATTCTCAACAATACAAAGGAACAAACTATCGGTATAGGCAACACCTTGGATGGCTCTCAAAGTCATTACGCTGTGTAAAACAAGCTGCTTAAAAGATTCCACACTGTATGATTCTATTTATACCATATTTTCAAAATGACAGAATTATAGATATGGAAAACAGTCACGTCCAGGGTTTGGGACTGGGGAGGAGAGGCTGTAACTGTTAAGGGTTATCACAAGAGAGAGCCTCATGATGCCAGAATGGTTCCGTATCCTGATTGCCATGATGGTTACAGGAATCCACATGTATGATAACATTACAGAACCACACACACACACATTGTATACACATCCCACTGCCGGGTCTGATATTGTACTGTCATTATGTGAGATGTAACCATCCACTGGGGGACTCCAGATGGAGGGTGCATGGGACTTCCCTGTATATTTCTTTGCAACTTCCTGCAAACCTATAATCATTTCAAAATAAAACTATTTTTTTTAAAAAACCTGAGCTTATTTACAAGAACAAAACAGATTAATCGTTAAAAATATAAGCAAAAAATGTTTGCGTTTCTCTAAATCATCTGCGGAGTGAAAAAATTGATTCAGACAAGTGGTTCTTCCTAGTATGAGAAACTGCAGGTGCCCAGCGGTCAGTTCACCACTTTACCTTCTCAAAGGTGCTTTGGAAGCACCTGGGCTGGGTTGGCGTGTAAGCAAATCTGCCGTGCAGTGTGTGAGGGGATTTCACTGGGCCTCCACATTCCGGGATGCCTTTCCCAAGTGGGGTGCCTCTCCTACTCTTCAGCTTCCTGGGAGGGCAGAGACACTCAAATGCTTTGATGATTCCGTTTAGGTCATTTATGAAAAGCCCTCCTAATGCACTTCTTTTTTTGTGATTAACATGTAGAAAATTATTGATAAAAAGGCAGAGTTTTCGTGAATATACATAAGGGAGGTGTCAAGAGGGAGTGAGGATAAGTGGAAGCAAAGTTTCTTGATCTGTGATCTTGGGAAACCTAATTTTTTAAAATATAGTTTATTGATTATGCTATTACAGTTGTCCCATTTTTTTCCTCCCTTTTATTCCCCTCCACCTTGCACCACCCTCCCACCAGCATTTCCTCACCTTAGTTCATGTCCATGGGTCCTACATATAAGTTCTTTGGCTTCTACATTTCCCATACTATTCTTACCCTCCCCCTGTCTATTTGTACCCACCATTTATGCTACTTGTTCTCTGTACCTTCCCCCCATTCCCCCTGCTCACTGATAACCCTCCATGTGATCTCCATTTCTGTGATTCTGTTCCTGTTTTAGTTGTTTGCTTTGTTTTTGTTTTTCTGTTTTTTTTTTAGGTTTGGTTGTTGATAGTTGTGAGTTTGCTGTCATTTTACTCTTCATAGTTTTGATCATCTTTTTCTTAGATAAGTCCCTTTAACATTTCATATAATAATAAGGGTTTAGTGATGATGAACTCCTTTAACTTTGCCTTATCTGGGAAAAACTTTATCTTATCTCCCATTCTAAATGATAGCTTTGTTGGATAAAGTAATCTTGGATGAAGGTTCTTGCCTTTCGTGTTTTGAATACTTCTTTCCAGCCTCTTCTTGCCTGCAAAGAGAAACCTGTCTTATTTGTGGTGCCGTCTGCTTCTGGGGTCTGTGATTTTGCCCTGGAAAACTTTAGTTTAAGGTCACCTGTTGGGACTTCCTCCCAGTTGTCTTGAATGTGACCGTGATTTGGGTCTATTTTGGCATGGCTTGCATGAACCTAGCTGGATTTTTCTTCCATTTTGATGGTAGTGAGGTGGTCAGCAGCACTTCATAAGGTCCTTCCCATTCAGGTGACAGTGCATGTTTTCTTCTAGAGACCTTGACGTTCACCTGGTCTCCTGGTTAAAAGGGATGGCAAGGCTTGTCCATCTATGGGGCTGCCTCTTTCACCTTTCTTTATGACGGCTCAGTCAGATGTCCCCAGATCCCTTCGTCTGCCCCAGTCCTCGAGGGAAAGCAGTTTTCCCAGGCAGGAAAAGCAGTTTCTCAGCTAGCCAGTGAAGGCCTTTACCAGCTGTGAAGATCCTGCTCACAGCGCCAAAGCTAGGGAGGGGCCCTAATTCACTTCTAACAGCTCTCCCCATTCTCCGGAAATTTGTTGCGTTAAATCTGACCAGAGTGCGCCAATCACCATTCTTTCTAGGTGTGCCTCTCTAGGCAAGATGGCCAAGTGGAATCCAGTGAAGCTCCTGGTTGTGAAAGGCATTTGTGCTGCCACAAAATGCAGTTTCCACAGAAAAAACAAAAGTGAAATCCAGAGGATAGAAGAGATGTGCCAAATATTTCCCCTTAGAGTCATTCAAGCTTCATCCTTTGATCTTTCCACAGGCAACTGTAGGGAGCATATTTGGTGAAGCACTGGGGTTGAAGGAAAGTTTTGTATGACCAGAACCAGGGGACCATTATATTTGTCCAGCACCTTCGTTCAAAAGCAGCCTAAGGCCTAAGAGCTGCCAAAGCAGAAGCATCCCGAGGAAAAGTACTTTTGTATTGGGCAACCAATGGCCAGAGGAACCTTCTGGAAGCAGCTGCCACATTCTGAGAATCAAGCAGACCCCCTGGACCAGAAACTGCATTCATTTTTTAAAACAATACATTTTTTAAAGAATTTGTTTATTTATTTTTAGAGAGGGAGGGGAGGGAGAAAGAGAGAGAGAAACATCAATATGTGGTTGCTGGGGGCTGTGGCCTGCAACCCAGGCATGTGCCCTGACTGGGAATCAAACCTGCAATGCTTTGGTTCACAGCCCGTGCTCAATCCACTGAGCTACGCCAGCCAGGGCTAAAATAATATTTTTTAAATTTAAAATTTAATTTTTAATTGTAAAATACATATAAAATTTACCATCTTAATCATTTTTCAGTGTATAGTTGTGGTGTTAAACAGTCACATTCTTGTGCAATCTATCTCCAGAACGTTTTCATCTTGCAGAACCAAAACTCTACACCCATTCCTCCTGCAACCACCAACCTGCCCCGTCTCTATGAATCTGACCACTCCAGGTGCCTCGTGGTGGAATCACACAGTATTTGTCTGCTGTCACTGGCTTTTCTCACTTAGCCTAATGTCTTCGAGGTTTATCCATAGTGTAGCATGTGTCAGAATTTCTTTCCTTTTAAAAGCTGAATAATATTCCATTGTACATATATACCACATTTATATATCCATTGAAGTCATTTTTTATTCTTCTTTTTCTTACATTCATCAGCAAATTTTTAGCCCTACCTTCAAAATATACCCAGAGCCGCCCTGACTGGTGTGGCTCAGTAGGTAGAGCATTGTCCCACAAAGCAAGAGGGCACTGGTTCGATTCCCAGTCTGGGCCCACACGTGGGTTGCAGGCCTGGTCCGAAGCTGGGGTGCGTGGGAGAGCCAACCGACTGATGTTTCTCTCACATGTCGATATTCTTTCCCTCTCTCTCTCCCTCCCTCCCCTTCTCTCTAAAAATAAAAAATAAATAAAATCTTAAAAAAGAAATATCCCCAGAGCCAAGCTCTTTTTACCTCCTCCATGTCATTACAATATAGTAACTTATTTCTCACCTTGGGTGATTTTGCCCCCTCAGGCCCATTTGGCAACTTCTAAAACCACTTTTAGTTGACATAGCTAGGGAAGGTAGATAATTTACTTTCACAACCGAGTAAATGCTACTGAACATCCAACAATGCACAGGACAGGCCTCCATGACGAAGAATTATCTGGCCTAAAACATTAATAGCGCCGAGGTCGAGAACCTGCTCTAATGTGGGCCACTCCCATGTTGTGCCTGGATTTCTAAGGTGGCCTAATTGAGCTGGCTTCCATGCTTGCCCCTTGAAATACATGCTCTGCACAGGGACCAGGTGTCCTTTGGAAAGGCAGATCACATCCTCTGACCCTCCTGCTCTCATCCTTGAGTGGCTTCTCATTAGAATGAGATCTAGAGGCCCACAAGATCCTTCATGAATTGGTCCCTGGCCACCTCCCTAAGCTCATCTCCCACCCCTCTCTCTCTCATTCATTCTGCTTCAGCCACCCTGGCCTCCTGGCCATTCCTTGAACATACAAGCCTGCTCCTACTTCAGGGTCTGTGCACTTGCAATTCCCTTGGCTGAAGCTGTCTTTCCCCTGATATTTGCACAACTCCCTCCCTCACCTCACTCAAATGTCACTCCCTCAGAATGTCCACTCCTGTCCACCCTCTCCAGATTAGCAGTCCCCGTCCTCCTTCACACTCACAGTTCTGTTCAAACAGCGCGATGCTCCTGAACTCCAGCGCCAGCCCCCTGCCTGCAGCAGGTGAGCAGGTAGGTGGTCTAAACGCCTGTCAGTCAAGCACACACATGCAGTCTCTTGGGAGATGTTCAAGTGGCTTTTTGCTTTTAGTTCAGAAACATAGTCTGTGCAGCCTGACCCCTGAGAAAGGCACACCAGTGCCTTTCACCTAGATCTTGGTGTGTACAACATGGCCACACCCGAAGTGGCCACCCATGGCCACCCAGAGCTGGCTGAGAGTGTGCTCCACACAACAGCCTGCTGGGCAGGGAATGTAATATGCAGAACATCCCCCACTTGCTGGATCAGGGCACACATCAGGGAGAAGGAGTGTAAAGGCCAGGTGTGTGCAGGGTGGGCTCAGGGGCAGACAGGCATGTCCGTATAAGGTTGGTGGGAACAAAAATGGGTTCAGTGGTGGCATCTACGAAAAATTTAAATGTACGTACCTCTGATCTACAAATCCACTTCTAAGAATTGATCATGCAGAAATATTGTGCAAACATGGGAAGATAGATATACAAGGAAATTCTGGTTTGTTGCAGTGGAAATACGACAAATGTCTAGATGTTTAGCAAGAGGGCATTGTTTGAATAAATTGTGATACACCCATAGAATAGTATTCTATTCAGCCATCAAGAAAAAAGCAAAACCAAAAAAACATGATGTGGAGCCCTAGCCAGGTAGCTCAGTTGGTTAGAGCACAGTCCTGATACAGCAAGTTTGTGGGTTTGATATCCAGTCAGGGCATATACAAAAATCAACCAATGAATGCATAATAAATAAGTGGAAGAACAATCAAAAAATGAAGTTATTTTCAGCATGAAAGATGCCCTCACATCTTGTTATGTGAAAAGCAATTTTCATAACAGTATAGAATATGATTCCCATTTTAAAGTGTGTTTTTAAAATAAGCTTTTCTTTTGGAATAATTTTAGGTTTACAGAAAAGTTGCCAAAATGGTACAAGAGGTCCTATGTATTCTTCACCTAAGTTCCCCTAACGTTAACAAGGATCTTACATAACCACAATAAACTGACATTAATACATTAATATGAACCAAACTCCAGACTTTATTTGGATACTACCAGTTTTCCCACTGTCTTGTTTTCTGTTCCAGGATCCAATCCAGGATACCACATTGCACTTAGTAAGTATGTTTTGAAATGATTATACATGCCTAGAAGAAAATGTCTGGAAGGATTCACCACAAACTGTTAACAATGATTGGGGGTAGGTTTTAATTTTATGTTGGAAATTACTTCTTAAGGTAACTTTAAAAATATATTTTTTATTTATTTGTTTTTAGAGAGAGGGGAAGGGAGGGAGACAAAGAGGGAGAAAAACATCAGCGCGACAGACAGACATCCATCGGCTGCCTCTCCTAAGCGTCTGACTGCTGGAGACCCAACCCACAGCCCAGGCCTGTGCCCTGACTGTCAGCGAGCGACCTTCTGCTTTGCAGATGATGCCTAACCAACTGAGCAGCATTGGTCAGGGCTCTTAAGGTAGTTTTTAACACTCTATAATAAAAAGCCAAAACACTGTGCAGAACTTTGAAAAATAAGTGTTTTCCTTAGCTGCCATCAAGGTCACATAGTCGGTCCGGTGCTCTGTAAATTTTATATACTCTTTGACATTTAGCAATGGAATAGTGAAAAGTTTCCCATATTCTCCAGGGCCCCTTTCCTTTTACACCCCTAAATTTCTCTTCACCTCACCCACTGAACAAAAAAAATATCTACCAAAGCTTAGTCCAAGGGGGTCCCTCCACCAGAAGTCTGGCTACAAAACTAACAAATGGCATAGAATCGGTGGCGTGAGCATAGGTGAGTCAGGCGAATTCCTGCTGCCCCCCCAATTTGTAGCTATTCTTATTCTCTATCACATGCCAACTGTTTTGTCTTCCCAGAGTGACAGGCAGACAGGAAAGTCCTCTGTTTAAAGACCCACTGAATATCTAATATAAACTAGCTGGGGAGATGGGCATGTATACCCCAACATTTGTTTGTATTGGAGTTATTTATCTGGTGTATCTCCCCCTAAAACGCACAGTGGGTGTTTTCAACTCTACTATAAAGTGGCATCGAGACAGTAAGGTGTAGAGACAAAGGAACAGGAGCGGGAGCACAATAGACCTGAGCTGAACCTCGGTTTGTGTCCTCACTAGCTCTGGGAGCTTGGGTGCTTATTCACAAGCACCTCGTGTAAAACAAGCCCAAGGACACTTACCTGGATGGGTGTAAGGCCAAGGACACTTCCCTGGATGGGTTAAGGTACTCAGCCTAGTCCTGGCATATTGTGAGTAAATGATAAATGGTAATTATTATTATTATTATTATTATTATTATTATTATTATTATTATAGCTATATTTATCATAAATTATAAAAGTGCCCTAAAAAATCACCTTTCTTTTAATGACTTACTTTTTGCAAGGTGAGGGGGTGGGAATTGGGATCATATTTAGCAAATACACTCCATGTTACTCTGCTCTAGGAAGTTATATCTTCTTCTAAAAGTTTTAAGGTTTTGCTCATTCACAGTCAGCTCTTTATCTGGAATTCATGTTTATGTATGAAATAGAAATAAGTTTTTCCCACATGGATAATAACTGTTACAGCTTTTATTGAGTTGTCCATCTGTTCCCTTGATTGTGTATCATATTTACACATATGTAAGTGGCTGTTTTGGGTTCTGTCGCCTATTTCACTATTTTACTTTTTTAGCCAAATAGCATTCTGCTTTAATGATCATGTCTATAACATGTCTTAATATCTGCTGGGATGTGTCTCTCACATTTTTTTTTCTTCTTTCTTTTTAAAGATTTTATTATTTATTTTTAAAGAGGGGAAGGGAAGGAGAAGAGAGGGAGAGAAACATCAATGTGTGGTTGCCTCTCACGTGCCCCCTACTGGGGACGTGGCCCACAAGCCAGGCTAGTGCCCTGACTGGGAATCAAACCAGCAACTTTTTGGCTTACAGGCTGGTGCTCAGTCCACTGAGCCACACACACCAGCCAGGACCTTTTTCTTTTTCTTTCTTTTTTTTTTTTAACAGTTATACGTGTTCAGTAATCATAAATAAAAAGAAAACAAAAACAAGTATAACTATTATTATGTCTAATATAATTAGCAGGCAGGTAAAGACAAAATGGATTCTGAATTCAGCATCAATCTACAGATTTACAGGCCTTGTCAATGTCTTGGGTTAGCTGTCTGCCTCTGATTACAGCAGTTTTTCATCCTAAAGGAGTTTTTGATTTTTGCAGACAGAGTAGGTATCTATTCGCAGTTTAGTGCCTGATAAGATCCCTTCTGATGAGGTTGGAGAGTGTCTTTTATTTCATGTCATTTCCAATACACAAAATCACCAGGTGGCAGTTGAATGGTGTTTAAAGTCTTGGTTTCCTTGGGGCCAGCCACACTCACCTGACATGACATGGGGAGCTGGCGGGGCCCCACGGGCCCTTGCTTATACCTTGCACTGGGGCCGGGCCTGCAGTGCTGTCCTGGGTGTGCTTCTTCAGAATTTTGCCAGTTATGCCCAGTAAATGTCAATGCAAGAAATGCTCAACCCTGTAGAAACTTTTTGTAAGAGTTTATTTGATCTAAAGAGACTCCATATGCCAAGGAGCAAGATCTCAAATGTTCCCAGTTCTATTTTTTCAAAAGTCTTAGCTTCTTTGGCTCTTAGCCTTTCCATATAAATTTTAGAGTCAGTTTCTCAAGTTCCATACACATACACACAGATGCTCCTGTTGAAATTTTGATAGAAATTATAGATTGATTTCGAGAGAATTGATGTCTTTATGCATATGGATTCTGTGCATTCAGGTATTCTTTGTTGATTTTCAATGAATTTTCATAAGATTTTCCTCAAAGATCTGACAGATTGTTCGTTTGCTTGTTTTATGCCTAGTAACCTCATATTTTGTTTTAGTAGTTGCTTTTGAAACCTGGGTAATACCCTTCTGAAAATGGATCCCATTGTCTTCTCTTTCACTTGAATCTGACTTAAAGAGGGTTTATTTTTAATTTTGAAATTCTGTTTATCCTTTACCCAGATTCAGCAAATGTGAACATTTTGCTACATATGTGCTCTCCTTCTCTGCATCTCTTGACACTTATGTGTATACGTATGTGTGTCTATATTTATATGCATCCTTGTATGTGTGTCTATACATGTACACACATGCATGCATATGTATGTATGTGTACATATACATCTATGTGCATTTATAAACATGTTTTTTTCCCTAAACACTGGGCATCGTTCCATCACATCAGGAGGCACCTGATGTCAGTTTATCTCACTATTGGGATAGTGTTTATTCCACTAACGGTTAGTTAACTTTGACAATATGGCTAAAGTGTTGTCTGTCAGATTTATCCACTCTAAAGTAACCACTTAATCCTTTGTAATTTATAAAAAATCTTTAGGGAGAAATTTTTTGAGACTTCCATTCAAATTTCCATCAACTGGTTTTATTGTTTTTATTGTGGTGAAGCATATATACCATTAAATTTATCATCTTAACTATTTTAAGTGTACAATTCAGTGGCATTCAGTACATTCACATAGCCATGCAACCATCACCATTATCTGATATGGACTCCAGCAAGCGATATCCGTGGTCCTGTGGTGGATGCGACGAACAAATTCACATGGACTGCAGAAGTCTGGTGGAGAAAAGGGACAGCATGGCCACTCTCTGAGTGAGAGAGGGCCCCAACCCTTGCCTGGACAGGCTTTTATTGCTTTCTGGGAGCATTACACCAAGGAAAGTCCTCATTCATCATTGCCAGGAAGTAATGATCAAACAATAGATCACATACAAAGAACTATGAGGGCTTATTCTGAGTCAGAGCCAGTTAGCTAAAGGGCCATAAAACTTTGGGAAACAAACTCATTTCATGCTTGGACCCATATCAGAAAATTGAGGACATTCTTAGCAAAGCAGGTTTCACAGGATTTTGTGCATTCTTTCTTAGGCCTGATTGCCCTGGGGAACCCGCCCTTTCCAGCACAGGGCTGCACCACCCTCCGGCATTGTTTCAGGCTTAAATCAGGCAGGGAAGCAAGGCAGCCAAGAGATTAGGAGACTTCTTGCAGACAGAATGAGGACTCAGGCTATGTCAAAGCCAAGGGGCGAGGGTCGATTACCCCCTTTTTCTATAGTCCCCCAAGTCCTTCCCTGAAGGCCCCTTCGTGATCGTGTCTGTTTTAGGTCATCCCTCCCTTGAGGAATCTTGCCTGTCTTTGGCTAACCAATCATCTGCCCTGGGGCCAAGCAGGGTGAAGTAAAAGGGGACAGAGGCAGCACCCCTGCTAGAAAAATAAGCTTTGTCTCCTTAGTGGCTTATGGTCCCAAGGTCTCCTTACTCAGCCTTAGCCATGGGGGGATGGGTGTGGGTTACAGCCTCTGGAACCAGGCAGGGTGGTTCCCAATAATTATCCATCTCAGAACTTCCCCTCAGCTTTATCAGGATGTGAGGACACATAATATTATTAAGTTTAAGATGTATAGCTCATTGATTTGATACTTTTATATATTGCAAAATGATCACCACCACAGATTTAGCTAACATCTCCATCATACTGTCAACTAGTTTTTAACATGCACTGATAATTCTTGCCTGAACCTATTACTTCTATGATGGTTGCAAATGGTTATTAGCTGGCATTCTACTGTAAGGAAGATTCCCTTTCAGGGAAAAAGTTTTCCCACTTATGTGTTTTTATGTAGACATTTGTCACCAGCATAGATGCTCATGGATTCTTATTTTATCCGATGTGTAGTTGTATTGTCCTATTCTTTTTGATACACAGTTGTCTCCAATTCATCCCGTGGGATCTGTCCAATACACACACACCGACACACACCCCATTCAATTTGGTTCCTGTGTTCTTTTGACATGCCTCATCATTTTGTGAGCATTTTTTTAAAGATTTTATTTATTTATTTTTAGGGAGGGAATGGAGGGAGAGAGATAGAGAGAGAGAGAGAGGGAGGGAGGGAGAGAGAGAGAGAGAGAAACATCAATGTGCGGTTGCTGAGGGTTATGGCCTGTAACCCAGGAATGTACCCTGGCTGGGAATTGAATCTGGGACACTTTGGTTCCCAGCACACGCTCAATCCACTGAGCTACGCCAGCCAGGGTTAGCATTTTTTTTTTTAAGTGTAACAAGATGTTTCAGAATCTCCATGTATTTTTCTGGTCCTCTCCTAGAATCAGACAATTTTCCAAGGAGCCTGGGTCCTGCTTTTACAGAGGAATAGGATTTAAAAACCCACATCTGGACAATAAAGAGTTTTAGGGAAAACGCTCTGGGCTGGTGACCATGCCTTTGGTGCATTCCGGCCACCAGACAGCAGCACTTCTCAGAAAAACGCAAAAGACCCAGAATCTGGGTTGGGCTGTGCTGGCCAAGCTTCCTGATAGAGGTGTCTTTACTCCTCTTTCCAAAAAATGGGAACACAAGCCCCACCACCACATCTTACCACCACTCTAGTAACACCTCTGTCCTCAGCCAGACTCTCCCCACCAGTACATGCCTCACCCCACCCTCACTGATTTCTTCATATCTTTTTTTCTGAAGTCTCCTAAGGGAGGTGAACTCTGAAGCAGAGGGCAAGAGGGGATAGATATGAGGCTTCAGGGAGGTGCGGATCTCTCATGGCCAGCCCACCCCACTACTGCCATCACAAACCAGAAACACAGCTGTGGGTAACAAGCATGGACAGGCCCCTCCCCCAGTGCATCCCCACTCCTAAGACACAGTCTCTCAGCTAACTGTCCCTCAGGGCCACAGATGACTCCTTCTTTCTGGGCCTGGAAGTCAGGGAACCCAGAGAGGAGGATTTGTACCCAGGTGAGCTTGGAGCCTGAGCTCTGAGTTCCTACCTGCTTCTCTCTGTTGGCTGTCTCTACCCCACCCCCCATGTTGATCAGGTCAGAGGAAGTTGGGGGGGGGGCAATAATCTCTTCCCTCCATTTATTTATTTTCCCACAAGTAAACTTTTTAGAGTATTAAAAAACACACAACAATAAAACCATCAATGGGATATTTTAGCAACTTAAATTTATGGTTCAATTACTTTAGAAACATGGATTTACAAGTGAGTGCATACTTCTACCCCTAGGAATTAAGTGCCATTACTTCTCGCATTTCCCCTTCCCTCCTGAAGGAGTTTCACACAGGCCTGGAGTAGACCATCAGCAAGTGCTAATCCTGCCAGTCCTTCTCCACTCTCTCCCACCAGGACTGGTGGAGTGGTCTCCTGACTCTTGACTGCCCTCCTGACTCTGACTTCCAGGCAGAGACAGCCAGATCACTCACTTGCTTCAGCCCCCTATTGTGGTGTTTCTCAACCACAGAGCAAAATCCAGCCTCTCAGGGGGCCCTTGCATGCTCCTCCCCAACCAGCTAAACTGCCACTCATCCCTCCCACCCACCTGCATCAGAGAATCAGGCAACTCTGTGCTCCTGGGTTTTCCCCCCAAGCCCATCCACTGCCCTTTCTACACCTCTGTTGACACAGCTGCCTCTACCTAAACTGACCTCCCCTCCTACCTTCCATAGAGTTGGGCAGCAGCTCCTAAAATTCCTGGCCCCTAAGGATACCTCCTCCTGTTCTCACTTGGAATGAGCTCCCTGCCTTCTTTGATTAAATTCTCCCCACCCTTCAACCAAGGCTTTCTCTTGGCCTCCCCCATTGAGTTGGAGCAGCTCTGAGCTCCCCTGATGGGCTACCATGGTAGGGCCAGCAAAGGGTGGACACACGGGGTGGGAGTAGATAGGGATGAGAAATATGGCTGGCTAGGCTGCCAGCCTGCCCTTCTCAAACTTTAATGTAAACATGAATCACTTGGGGAGATAGCAAAAAAACAGGTTCTGACTGGGGGGGGCGCTGGGGGAGCTGAGAACTTGCATTTCTAATGAGCTCCAGATGGCACCCACGCTGCTGCACGGGGAGGCCAATTTGAGCAGCGAAGGCCTTGTGAACTGGATTGGCTGGGGAAGGGGGCAGGTGGGAGCCCAGGTGTGAGTGGCCACCATCCAGGGTATAAGACCGCAGGTGGTGGCTGCTCGGCAGTTACCAGTAGGAGTGTTTGTGGACATCATGGCGCCGAGTTGTGGGCTCTTCATCTGCTTTCTGCTCTGGGGAAGCTTGGAGCTGTGCTACCCCCAGCCCCTCTGGCAGGATAGGGTCTCCCGCCTTGTGGTGAAGTGTCTGGAGGCTCAGCTTGTGGTCACTGTCAGCAAAGACCTTTTTGGCACTGGGAAGCTCATCAAGCCTGCAGACCTCACCCTGGGCCCTGAGGGCTGTAAGCCCCTGGTCTCTCTGGACACCGATGATGTGGTCAGGTTTGAAGTTGGGTTACATGAGTGTGGCAACAACCTGCAGGTGAGGTTTGGGCTTCCTTGGCGGCCCTGGCTTTGGTGGGAGGACAGAGAGGCGGCCTGCGATGGGGAGTGTGGAGGCGAGGTGTGGGACTAGGCAGCTCCTTTCCCTTGTGGGGTGGGGGAGGAGGAGGGGGGAGGGGGAGGGGGAGGGGGGAGGGCCTGAGGCCTGAAGCTGGGCATTAGTGCTGTGGGGATGGGCTGGGAGGAGCTCCTGCCTCTAGTTGCCAAAACTAGGTAGCTGGGGGATGGAGTTCAGAGGGGCAGTGCATTTTGGGCTAGGCTGGGGAGAGGGGGCTTAATGCGGCAGGTGTGCCTGGGGGGAGAGCGGAGCAGTCTACGCCAGACAGCTTCCCTCAAGTGTGTGTGGTGGGGGCGGGGGGGGGCAGATACAGTAAGTCCTCAACATCATGAATAGGTCTTGTGACCTCCAGCGAAATGATGTACAATGAGACCAATTTTACCATAGGCTAATTGATTTAAATAAAGCAACTCATCAACATTATAACAAAACTGCTATACTCAGGCTAGGAGGGGCCTTCCAGAAAGGCATGGCTGGCCTGGGCACAGATCCCTAGCTAGTACACAATCCCCTGGACCAACTTCCTGCTGCTTCATGGAGAACCTGTGTTCCCCTCCATCATGGGGCCCCCACTTCTCCCCGCCCAGCTCTAGGCTCAAATCTGGAACCCTCCGCTGGGAGCTCTGGTTTTAGGTGGGGTTCCCAGGGTTTGCCTTGAGGATTCCTGGCCCTTTGTATGTCTGGGGAGAGGGCTGGAAGGCCAGAAGGGCACAGTAGTTAAGGAATTTTTCTAGCTTAGTAACTCTGAAACCCTGTGCATTAGACTCAGCTGTTGAGACTAAGCTGGAGCTTTAAACACTTCCATTCCCATATCCTACACTAAATCAGAACGGAGTGGAAGCCAGTCATCAGTATCTTTAAGATCCCAGAAGACTCTGACTAGCCTGACAAGTGCAGTGTTTTCTGTGATTGGTTTCCCAGTCTTGCCTGATAAGCATCACCGGGGGCCAGGGCTTCTTGGGGATGACACCTGTGCAGTCCCACAGGACCACGCTGGGTTTAATGTCCTGCTGTCCTGGAATTCTTCTGAACATTTTCCTTTTGCAGTGAGCCCTACAAGTTATGCAGCTAGTTGGTCTGGGACACTGATTATGAGAAAACTAGGATTTGCCTCGAAGACTGAGGGGTTAGGGTGGGCCAGGCAGCCATTTGGGTGCCAGGTGATTTCCAAACAAGTTGATTGGGGGATGCAAGTTGCCCCAGTAGCACCTGCCTGAGCTCTTCTGCCTCCGGCAACCACTGAACCAATTTGGCTTTCTGTGAAATGGGCTTGGGAACAAGTCAGAAGTGGGAGAGCACCATAAGTGTTAACTGCTGTGGCCATGAATTCAAGTTTCTGGGACTTTGTGGCTTCTTTGGGCCCCAGGCCTCCCCTGAAAAAGGAAACTGGGTGTATACTGGGAAAGGGGGGTGGCAGCCTGAGCAGGGGAGCACATGCCCAAGCCTCTGGTACCTGCTTGGTGCCTGACAGGGAGCTGAGCCAGACCCCTGCAATGCCATCAACACCACAGGGGCAAAAACCCTGGGGTGTGAGGGTGGAACTGTCCAGGTTCTCCCATGGGTCAGCAGCAGAGCAGGCTTCCAATCCAGGGCCTGTGTCCTCTCCACCTCCTGCTGGCTGCCCTCCCCACTCCCTTGTATAGGTTGGGCCCACTTCTGGCAGGTGAAGCTGGTGGGGTTGACCCTCCTCTTTCCTTCAGGTGTCCAAGGATTCCCTGGTGTACAGCACCTTCCTGCTCCACAACCCTCGCCCTGTTGGGAACCTGTCCATCCTGAGGACTAACCGCATGAAAGTGCCCATCGAGTGCCACTTTCCCAGGTCGGTGTGGGAGAAGCCAGTCTCTGCCCTCTGCCCCTGGTGCTGAGGCCGCTCAGCAGTCACGTCAGCCTCCTGGCCGCACCTGGTGGCATGGCTTCCCTTAGCCCTGGGTGGAGTCGGGGGCCTGCTGAGTCCGCCAAGCCTCTGAAATGCATCTGGGCCACAGCTGCCTCTTGGTGAAAAGGGCAGGGCTGCCCAGCCCAGGCCCCCTTGGGGTTCACAACACTTTTTCAGTAGTGTAGGGAGAGGTTCCAAGCTCTGACCAACATGACCTGCTGTTTCCACATGGTTTAACCCAGTACAGGTGTGTGGGTTGGGGGAAGCCCCTCCAGCCCTGCATGCTAAGCACTGCCTGTGAACTTGGGCATTGAGGTGTGAGGAGAGGGTGACTGCAGCTTCTAACACAATATGAGGCTGAGTGCAGAGTACTAGGCTTTAATCCCTGCTCTCCCCACTGGGAGAAGGTAGGGGAGGATGGGGCTGATACCATGAGGGCACAGGGATGAGCCGTGTGTCTGGAGAGGAGCGGAGGGAGGGGTTTCCAGAACAAGTTCCTGGATGGGGGCCTCGGGACAGCTGGGGCTGAGCCAGTCTAGGTAGAGCCACACACACAAACCACAGGGGAAGGCAGTGTGTCACTAACAGGGGCTGCAGCTGGGGTCCTGGGGTCTACAGCTTAATAAAGGGAGGAGGACAGATGGGTTATAAAGGCCAAGAGATGTAGTGAAGGTGTTCAGGCTAACAACGTAGCAGGCACCCCTCCCTAAGCACCAAGCAGCATGGTGCTTAGAACTGACTTTCAATCTGGAAGGTCCTCTGGTAGCTGGTGGGGGAGACAGATGGGGCTTGGTGGGACCAGCTGGGAGACTGGGATGAGATTAAGACCTGACCCATGGCAGCTGACTTGAGGTGTCTAAAGAGAGCTGGAGGAGCTTGGTGCCTGACAGTGCTGGGGGCGGGGACAGGGGCGGGGACGGGGACACGAAGGGCAGGATGCTGAGCCCACCCTATTGGCCAGAGTGAATGAAGCCTTCCTGGGATCATAGCTGTCTCTTGTGTCAAAACTGCTCCACCTGGGAGTGACCTAAGAATGTTGGCTCACCGGACCTGGTGGCTGCAGACGGTGTGGGTGGCCTGAGATACTTTATCCTAGCTCCAGTAGCTGGGGTCTGGTTCTTAGAGTAGCCTCCCAAGGCTACTTTTGTGAGACCCCCATGGGGTCAGCAGGGCAGCTGTCTGAAAACATCTGCTTCCAGGGGCCTCCTGTCCCAGTACAGGTCTAGAGTATCTTGCCAGCTTCTCAAGAACCGGAGACTTGACTGCATGTATCTCTGAAGGACTCCTTCACTAGGACTGGCCCCAAGAACCCTGAGTGGTACAGGAAGGGACTTCTGCCTCAGACCCCGAGCCTGAGCTTCCAGGGTGAACCTTAACAAGTGGCAGATGTGGGTCTAGAGAGCAAAACAACCTGGGATATATCTTCATGCTGCAGCTCAGGTGCCCTCACGGCTGGAGGGCCCACTCCCAGGCGCCCAATACAGGAGGTTAAGGGACAGGCTCAGACTTCCTGTGTCTGTTCAGCTGCTTTGACTGGCTGCCTGGCTGGGTCACAGCTGAAGGCTTCACAATGAGGTAGAAGTGAAGCCCCCCTCAATGTGGGGCCAGGTGGGGTGAGTCCCACAGCAGGTGTGGGTGGCTCCCCTTCTCTTCCCAGGCAAGGCAACGTGAGCAGCCAAGCCATCCTGCCCACCTGGGTGCCCTTCAGGACCACAGTGTTTTCGGAGGAGAAACTTGCTTTCTTTCTGTACCTGATGGAGGGTAAGCAAAGACGGCTGGCAGGGGGAGCTGGCGGGGGGAGCTGGTGGGGAGCGCTTTGCCAGGGAGGGTCTCTCACATCTACCTGTATGCCCTTCAGAGGACTGGACCTCTCAGAAGAGGTCCCCAACCTTCCAGCTGGGAGATACAGCCCACCTCCAGGCCGAAGTTCACACGGGCAGCCACGTGCCCCTGCTACTGTTCGTGGACCACTGTGTGGCTACACCAACGCTGAATCGGAGTGCTTCCCCTTCCCACACCATCGTGGACTTCCATGGGTGAGGGCTCGGCTCCCTTTCGGGGGAACCTTCATCACAGCATGGCCTGTGCCACCTTCCTCAGCCTGAAACCTCATTCTTCATTCATTCTCTTCAAAGCTGTCTCGTGGATGGCCTCTTCGAGGCTTCGTCTGCTTTCAAAGCACCCAGACCGGGGCCAGAGACTCTCCAGTTCACAGTGGACATGTTCCAGTTTGCTAATGACTCCAGAAACACGGTAATGCCTTTCAATACCCTGAACTTTAGGGGTCAGGCTGAGCGGGTTTACTCTGCTGCTTTAGCTCACTAGCTGTGCTCTCAAGCAGTAACTTGATAGCTCTGCCCCCATTCTAGTAACTCCACAACTTGCCAAGCAGACAAAGCCATGGGCTACAGAGGGATCTGTCAGGAGAAGGCATGGTGACACAACCCCTTAGTTAGGTAGAAAACCCATGGAGGATAGAGAAAGAATCAGAATCAGTGGTCCTAGAAATAGAACAAACGAGGAGAATAGGAACCCAGGTGACTTAGCTGACAGTTCTAATAAGACAAGAGCCAACAACCATGGCATTTGGTGACCAGGGCAGTGATCTTTTGTCTTGTTAAGGTCAGCAGGGCCAAAACCCAGATGACGATGGGTTGAGTGAAGGAGTTGACAAAAGCAAGCATTGGCCTCTCCAGAGGCTTTGAAGAAGGGCAGGGAAAGCGGCACGAACTTCTCACACAGGGGTAGCGTCCTGAACCTGATGAGTGGCTTTTTGAAACCTGAATGCATCGGCATCACCTGGAGAGCTTGTTGAACTCCATTGCCAGGCCCTACCTCCAGAGTCTGGTCCAGTAGGTCTGGATTGGGGCCTAGAGTCTGCATTCCTAACAAGTCTCCCGCAGCTGTTACTCCTGCTCTGGGGGCCACCTCTTCAGAATGAGGAAGCTAAAAAGCCCACAGGAAACTAAGGGGATGTAGGGGTGGGAGCTAAGATGTGGACTGCTTCTGATGCCTGAGGTATGGACAGGTGGGGCAGGAAGCACAGGTAGGACAGGCTTCTAGCTAGAAAGTGCTGGTAGATTCCTTCAAGTAAAAATCATGTAACTTTTAAACAAATTTCCCGAGAATAGGATCCAGGCGTGTCAAGTTTGGAATAGCTGGTCAGGGGAGAGAAGTGATTAAAGCAGGGGTTCTTGACTCTGGCTGTATGCTAATCACCTGAAAAGCTCATCAAACACTGCTTGTGTTTGATTATACACAAATTCTTGTGTATAATCTCATATATTTTCACTTAATTGGGGTGGGGCCTAGCAGTGCCTTTTCCCAACAGCTTATGAAAATCTTCAAACACTAAGCTGAAAGAACTTAATAGCAAACATCTATGTTCTTACCATCTAGGGTCTGCCATTAATATTTTACTATATCATCCATCCACTAGTCTATCTTGTTTTACTTAAATGCATCAGAAGCCATTTAAGCTCCCAGGTGACTCTAATAAGCAGCTAGGTTTGCAAACCACTGAAGCAGAGGCTCAGAGGCTGGGGGTGTGCCTTCACTGACAAGTATGCTGATGCTCCCTCGCCTCACCCAGCAGTTCTGTTCTGAGGACAGAAGTGCTTTGTACAGATGGTAGATAGCAGGAGGAGCGGGAATCAAAGCTGCCAGTGAGATGTCCCGACGTTTCTGGTGATGGCCCTGGGTTGAAGGGAGCTGGGGGTAAAGGAGAACAGACTCTGATAAACGGTTCTGCCCCCACCACCAGTGACTTTGTAGGTCATAGGCTAATGGACACTTTTGGAGATAGGGAGTTGATGTTGACTTCAGAGGTGGTCTAGGTGGGAGGATGGGCATGAGGTTTTATACAGGTGGCGGCCATCAGCATGGGTAGAACCCGTGCTGGGATCTGCATCTCCAGGGGCTGAGAGGGAGCTAAGAGACCAGAGGATGGTGCTGACTGGGGGAAGGTAGACTGAGCTCTGGAAAAGTTCTCCCTCAAAGGCGGGCTCAGCGACCTGGCTGACAGTGGCCACGGCGCAAGGGAGAAGGAACCCCGTATTCAAGAGCTAATAGGGAACCACCCTAGGATCTTAGGCCCCAGTTCGCATCAGAAAAATGAGGAGAATCTGAGGGTAAAAGCAGTTACCTTCCTGGGATTAGGGACTCTCAAGGACCTGGAAGCCTTTTTGGTGGGGCAGGGAGAAGGGCATCCTGGCTTGTTCACGTTTCTGGAACGGTTTGCCTGCCTGTGTATACTTGGCCACTAGGTGGTGGCCAAGGTTTGTGGCTTTGCAGAAAGCTTCAGAGAGAAGGTGATGGAATTTCCCTGTCTTGCACGGTTGGCAGAAGACTGTTGATAGGCCACCTAGAGCATAAAAGGGGACCTCTGGCTGAGGATGCCTCTGTCAAGAGGACCAGAGCTAACTGGGGCCCTGGCTTTGTCAAAATCCTGCCTACCCCTGGTGGTCTGGGGTATATTTGCCCCTTTGGGCTTGATTCCTGGCTCTGAGATTCTGACCTAATGGGTGTGGGTTGGGCCCGCTAAGTGATTGTTGAACAAGTCCGGGAAAGACTGAGGCAATGAATATGACAGGTTCCAATTTATTTATTTTGTTTGATGGGTTCCAATTTAGAATCCAATTTGCTACTTGCTCTGAAATTTTAGACAAGTTAATCTGACCTTCTGTGGCCCCATCTCTAACACCAGGCTCTTCCCCCACCCCCAAGTGTTAAGGGCTGTATAAGAACTGACTTAAAGTCACTCACGCAGCTTAGAACACCCAGTAATAGCTGCTTTTACTTCTAGGTATATATCACCTGCCATCTGAAGGTCACTTCGGCTGACCAAGCCCCAGACCAACTCAACAAAGCCTGTTCCTTCAGCAAGTCCACCAACAGGTGAGATAGGATTGGACAGGGCTGGGGCAGAACCCTAAGCAGCCACCCCTGCGTCCATTCCCCAACTCGAATGTTATCAGCAAACTGCTTCCTGCAGACGGAGCAGCCGCCTAACCCTCTCATCTTTCCCTCCCAGCTGGGTCCCGGTAGAGGGCGCTGCTGAGGTCTGCCAGTGCTGTGCGGAGGGTAACTGTGGCATTTCAGCCCGTTCCAGGAGGCTAGTGGGACAGTGGCACAAGCCTGCTTCCCGCAGTCGCAGACACGGTAGGTCTTAGGTTGGTTACAGGGCTGTTGCCCTCCCCTCGGTCTAGGATACCTGCTGTCACCTCAGGGTGACATTCTTCTCCTTTGTCCCCCATCTAAGGCTGCTTACCCCTGGGGGATGCAGTTTTGAGCTTTCTCACTGAAAATGTAGTTCAGCCCACTGAGGCAGAGTAAAACCCCTGACCGATTCCTGGGGGGGGACTAAGTGAACCTTGGATATCTTCTCTTCCAGTGACAGAAGAGGCAGACGTCACGGTGGGGCCACTGATCTTCCTGGGAAAGACTGGTAACCATGGCGTGGAGAGTTCGCCCTCTTCTCTCACCTCTGTGATGCTGGGGTTAGGCCTGGCAGTGCTGGCGTCCCTGACTCTGGCCACTGTTGTCCTGGGTCTGGCCAGGTGGCGTCAGGCTGCTTTCCACCCTGTGATGTGACCTGTGTGCTTCCTAAATAAAAAGTAGCCTCTGGGTGTAGTGCTGTGACTGTAGGGGAGGGGACAGACTGTAAACAGTGCCTCGGGTTCACATCGCACAATCTAAGTACTGTTGTGCCTCTCATGAGTCTGCCTGTCTACATAGTGAAAGGCCAGGCTGGTTTGTGAAGGCTTCTCTGCCCCTCACACCTTCATTTCATTCTCCCCACATAGGCTGCCTTCCTCCCTCAGCCCCTGGCAGGTCCCAGCAAGGGTATGGTGCCCAGGGAGCTTGTGGCTCCTCTCCAGGGTGAGGGATCAGAATCAGGCTTCCTCTGCTGAGGGCTGTGATGCCCCTCAGAGTGGGATGGCCCTCAGCTAGCTCCAACCTCATCCCAAACCTGACTCATTCTCATTGGGTGAAGGTTGCCTTCCCTACAGAATCCTAGCTTTGCTAGTTACCTGTTCCAAGTCCTGGGGTCCTCGGAAGCAAAACAGGCTGGTACCTGCTGGCTAGGGCGGTTAAACAAACTGATTAGAGCCCATAAATGCATCTTATGGCTGTTTCTATGGCCTTGGGTCTGATTGAGATCAGGGGCTCAGCTGTGTTAACATGGGCATAGAGGCAGATGTCTAAAGCACATTCAGAGCAGGGTCTTGTGATGCTAGGTCTGAGAAGTACAGGAAGGCCCTCAACCCAGGTCCTTGCCCCTCCAAGCGTGCCCTGCGAACACCATTGGCATCGCCTAGGAACTTGTGGGAAGGGCAGAGCCTTAGGTCTCACCCTAGACCTACAAATCTGCACCCTAACAAAATCCCCAGGTGACTCAGGTATGTGTCAAATTGCACAGGGTCAGGGGATTTGCTTCAGGGAAGAATCACATCCCCCAAGTAGGTAATGGTGTGCTGTGTGAGGGAGTGGAAGACTAGGGGTAGGAAGAGTGGGCTTCCTGGTGTCAGTGATCTGGAGCCAAATCCTCAAAGAACTAGCAGAATGGGGAAGATGGGTGTGGAGGGAGGAGAGAACAAGGAGAACCCGTGCCCTGGAGCAGTGGAGGGCCTCGATGTCCAGTAAGGATGGGGGAGTAGAGAGGGCGTAGGGCTGGTAAAAAGCCACTAAAGAACAGGTGGCAAACACAAGGCCTGTGGGCCGAATTCAGCCCTCTACCTTGTTTCTACCAGACGGCAGCGCCGAGCTCCTTGGCCCTAGTTGAGTAGTTACATTTACACAGTCCTAAAGTTACATTCCGCTTTTTGAAAGCAACCTCGAGGCCGATATGGCCCCCAGTGAAAATGAGTCTGACACCACTGCACTGAAGGCTTGAGTGCCATGGATGGATCATCCCTGTTAGGAAAATCAGCTGGGGCAGCAGAGTGTATGGCCTGGAGGCTGAGAAAAAGCCTGTCTCCCTACCACTGAGGGCTCAGTGGGCGGGTCACCGAACTGTAGGATGGGAATGTCTGGAGGTTGGGTGGGTAGGGAACACGGTGGGGCCCTGGCTCCTGCAGCAGGACTCTTGGGGCCAGGTGCCTAGTCTCACAGCCACTCAGCCTACCTCTGTCCAAGCCCGTTTACTCCTGCTTGGCAACATCCTGTTTCAAATGAGGAAGTCCTCCACTGCGGGGTGGTTGTGAAGATTAATGTGATACTTGGTGTCCAGCATGTATTCAGTTGAAACTGTTCTATTAGCAAAGGCTACTCTGAGTATCCTGGGGACATCGCTGCCCAAACACCCATCTGTTACTTGCCCTCATGTTCCTGGATGTTGCAACACCCTGGGAACTCATCTCATTCAACTCTGCTGTCCTCGGCAGAAAGGGGAAGTGGCTGTGACTGGTGTGGAGAGGAACTATGACTAGCAATCGACCCTGAAAATTTGCCCCAGCCAGTTCCAGATGGGCCTCAGCTCAGCCCAAAGCTGGCTCAAGAGGCAACCTCCAGCAGTAATGTCAGAGGGTCCTGCCTTCCCCCTCAAGGTGGAGCTTGGCTGGGAAAGGGAGGGAGATGGCAGAGGACTGACCGCGTCTTGATTTCCAGGGCTTACAGCCTCTTCCCGTGTAGCTTCCTGTTATATCCTGTGACACTCTGAATCAACACTTTTAGTGTGGGTTTAAAACTTTGCCTTTGCAGCCAGGAAAAAGGAGATGAGGTATGTTAGAAGGACAATAGGGGAAAAAAGTAAAATCATCATACAAATACAAAATGAAACTGTCAAAGTTCTTAACTCATTCATTGAGGGGAAACTAAGGTGTGAAAAACTGGTTCAAAAGAAAATACAAATAACCGACTCACGTAACTAATCAGAAATGTAGGAATGAATTTGATAGACGCGCAAATGGCTTCTTCCATGGGCAGAAATCAATTGCACCTCTAAAGACAAGATTATGTACGAGTGTTCACATTACTATTGATTTTTCTACAATTTACAGAATTGTAAAATACCTTAGACAGACTAGGAAAGGTCAAACTCTTTAAAAAATTTTTTTTTTAGCCTTGGCTGGTGTGGCTCAGTGGATTGAGCACTAGCCTGTGAACCGAAGTGTCACTGGTTCAATTCCCAGTCAGGGCACATGTGTGGGTTGCTGGCCAGGTCCCCAGTGAGGGGTGTGTGAGAGGCAACCACACATTGATGTTTCTCTCCCTTTCTCTCTCCCTTTCCCTCTGTCTAAATTAAAGTCTTAAAAAAATTTTTCTAATCCTCACCTGAGGACATTTTTTCATTGCTTTTAGAGGGAAAGGGAGAGAAAAACATTGATTGGCTGCCTCCCAGACCTGCCCAGACCCACCCAGACGGTACTGCAACCTAGATGTGTGCCCTAACCGGGAATTGAAGCCACAAATTTGTGGTTATGGGAGGACATTCCAGCCAGCCGACCCACAGAGGCCACAGCAAGGCCCGAACTTACAGAATCAGATAACATGAAAGGGTGCTGGAGAACACTCAGCAGTCTTTTTGCCCATTTTGAAGTCTTTCATAGTTTTTCCTCACTGGTATTAGATTTATCAGGTATTTTTAGTTATGGATTCTTTTTTTAATATATTTTATTGATTATGCTATTGTAGTTGTCCTATTTTCCTTCCCTTTATTCCCCTCTGCCCTATACCCACCCTCCCACCCACATTCCCCCAGCTTAGTTCATGTCCATGGGTCGTGCGTACAAGTTCCTTGGTTTCTCTATTTTCTATAATATTCTTAACCTCCCTCTGTCTATTTGTACTGACCATTTATGTTTCTTATTCTCCGTACCTTTTTCCCCATTCTCCCTTCCCCTCCCCACTGATAATCCTCCATGGGATCTCCTTTTCTGTGAATTTGTTCCTGTTCTAGTTGTTTGCTTAGTTTGTTTGTTTTTGTTTTTAGGTTCAGTTGTTGATAGTTGTGAGTTTTTTGTCCTTTTACTGTTCATATTTTAGATCATCTTCTTTTTCTTAGATAAGTCCCTTTAACATTTCATATAATAAGGGCTTGGTGATGATGAGCTCCTTTAACTTGACCTCATCTAGGAAGCACTATATCTGCCCTCCCATTCTAAATGATAGCTTTGCTGGATAGAGCAATCTGGGATGCAGGTCCTTGGCTGTCATGACTTTGAATATGTGGGGGAGGGGTCAGAGAGGGAATGCTGCTGCTTGCTGAGCTCTCAGCCGGTTTTCAGTTGCTTTCCCCAACTACCCACAAGCAAATTGGGCTTCTGGTATTGATTCAGGGTGGGTGGTTTTGTGTACATTCTAGGACCCTGTGGGTCTCTCCAATGAACTCTCCTGTGAGGCTGGGAGTTTATCCTGCTGCCACAACCCCCACAGGTTTTTACCACCAGGGGTTTTGGAGCTTTATTTCCCGGCACTGGAACCCTGGGTTGCACAGTCTGTCTCACTCCCCAGTTGTTCCTCCCAGTTACGTGCACGCACATGTGGGACCACCTGGTCCACCAGCTGCCGCCTTACTTGCCTGGTCTTCCAGCCACCACCTTGCTAAGCATCCTCTCCACACAAGCTGCCCATCTCCACCCCTCCTACCAGTCTGAATGAATGTTTCTTCTTTAACTCCTTGATTGTTAGACTTCCATACAGTTTGATTTTCTGGCAGTTCTGGTTATTTTTTATTTTTAAATTTGTTGTCCTTTTGGTTAAATGAGGAGGCAAAGTGTATCTACCCATGCCTCCATCTTGCCTGCAGATCCTCTAGTGATGGATTCTAAACAGCTCCTAGGGGCTAGTGGAAGTTTTCAGAGGAAGGTTGGTTACCACCAGAAAGATAAAATTGTGTCTCCCAAGAGGCCTCTCACCCTCAGCCTTTAGGCTAAGAAGCCTGGCTTGTCCATACATTATAAATTGATCCTTTCTCTTGAGCAAATCAAGATCCCAAACCAGGGTGTTAGAGTATTAATTTGTAACTGGAACACTATCTGGGGGTGGGGGTTACAGGTCAGGTGTGGTTGTTTGGTGTAAAAATGAACTTCTTGGATGAATTCACTGAGTGCACATTATTTTGGAGTTGTGGCAAGGGAACTAGCAAGGAAGAGCCCATTCAAAATGTGTTCCATGGGGCCAGGACTTACATAAGATGATACTTTTAGGGGAGACAGCTTCACTCTTCGGTGCTGCAAAGCCATCGCACCTTTGTTGGCTGTGTAGGTCACACTTGGGTCCTGGGCAGTCACCATCACCTGCAGATGCCAGGTGCTATTCATCAGAAATAATGAGCAAAGCAGCTGTGACTTTAAAAAAGTTTTTTTTTAATTTATTTTTAGAAGGGAAGGAAGGGAGAAAGAGACTTGAGAAATATCAATGTGCAAGAGATACACGCCTCTCGCATGACCCCAACTGGGGATCTGGCCCACAACCCAGGGATGTGCCCTGATCGGGAACTGAACTAACAATCCTTTGGTTTAGTAAACCAGCACTCGGTCCACTGAGCCACATCAGCCAGGCCAGCAGCTGTGACTTCTAATCAGACACTCGCTCCAGAGTGTGGGGTGGAGGACAATCAGCTGAGGCCCTGAGCAACAGAAGTCTGCCTTTCCAAACAAAGCATCAGAAAGTGCTGGAGCCCCTGCACCGTGACACTGGGTCTTAGTGCCTGGCCTTTTCCCAAGTTTACTTTGATCTGTTCTTTCTCCAGGATGAGCTGGGAGCTGGTTCCAGGACTGGAGCCTTTGAAAGCAGTAAGCCCTGACACCTGGACTGAAGTTTAAGGACTTCTTTTTTTTTAAATCTAAGTTTCTCTGGCCACCACCACTCCCCAGTCTATGGCCAACAGCCACATTCCTTCTTGGGCCACGTCATTCAATCTCAGTTGCTTGGGAAGATCTAGGCTACACAAGCCAGCCTTCAAGATATATATATATATATAAAAAGCTGCCTCTCTGGGCAGATGATTTTGGACAAAGAGCCCCTGCCAGGATGGTTTCAGTTCCCACTTACTCCTTGGCTTCACGCCTCTGTGCAAGGCAAACCAAACCCTCTGTGTTTATGTGCACCCTCACATTTTCCTAATAGAAAAAAAATAGCATGAGTACATAGTAAATAAAATAAAAATCCCCCGCTCATCCCCTACCTTCTTGGAGCATTTTAGGTTTACTCTGAGAAATTGTACACCCACAGGCCCGCAAGTGCATTAAAAACATACACACAAACAACACTTTGCCCCCCGCCTCCCGCACACACACAGGTGCAGGTTCCACCTTACCCTCTGCTCTGAAAGTTCCTTTTTTCACCTTTCTTGTCTTTTTTTTTACCTAACAATAGAACTGTGAGGCTTCCTCAGTCTTTCTGCCTAGCATTCCAAGGTTATTTAACCAGCCTCCTTCTGCTGGATAGGTGTTTCTCATCCTTTGCTATGTATATTGGTTTGAAGTTCAGCTTGCAGGTGGCCAATTCTGTTTCCCTCATTTACAGCTTCCTCGTTCTCTCCTGCCTAAAAACTAAGTCTATGCTCCCTATATTCCCTCTTGCTGCTGCCCTATTTTGCTTCTTTTCATGATCAGAACTCTTTATTTTTTCCCAAATATAGTTTTTCTTTTCAGGTTATAAAAGTGGAAACTATTCATTGAACACACTCAAATGATACAGGAAAAGTACAAAGAAAGCAAAAGTTACCCGCTATCCCGCCCCTTGGACGTTGCAATGTTGGCTAGTGTCCTTGCAGGCATACACGGCCATGGGCACCCTCATGTAAGTGGCATCATTACCCAAAAGTGGGTTTATCCTCTGCCGCCCCTCACTCCCTGCCCCACAATCTGTGGACATAAAGACTGTTTTTGGAGGAGCTGTCTATGTTCCTAGACTGCATTCCTGACCTTCATGACTGCAGATAAGTCTGCTTCAGCTCCTGCCTATCCATGGAAACACTCGTGGTTACCAATGGCCTCCGTATGGTAAAGTCAGAACTTTCTCGAAGTCAGCTGGCAGACTGAAAGATGAAAGCCCAGAACTGGAAAGCAGGAGCTCCTATCCCAGAGCTAGGCTGCCCTCCCAGGGGACCAGCCTATTGAGCCTCTCAGGAGTATCTGTCACCACTGAACGCCACCTTCATGGGTTCTCTGCCATCATACTCTCCCAGTGTCCCACCAGCCTGGCTTCCTCCTCAGACACTTCTACCTCTCATCTGTTCTTTAAAGGCCAGTGTTTCTTAGTCCTGGACTCACCTTTTCTCATCATCTGTGTCCTTTTGAAGTCTTCTTAATGTCATTACTAGTGACTCCCAAATAACTGTCTCTACCCCAGATTGCTCCAGAGCCTCACACCTTGTAATTCTCCCCTCTCCCCCCACTCACACTCAGCTCGTTGACTGCCCCCGGTTTTCTACTGTTGTCTCCTTCACGCAACCCAATCTTCCTGCTTCTGTGGAGCTTCTCTACCCCAGCCTCTCCCCTGGACCCCACATTATCCCCAGCTTGGCAGTCCCAACAAGCCCCCCCCCACCCCCACCCCAGAGCTCCATTTCCTCTCCTTTCCAGAGCCTTGGTTCCAGAACCTTTCCAGTCTACTCTCCACTGTTATTGTGTTGGAGTCTCTAGGTGTGTACGCTGTGAAGTTTTTGGCCAGTAACTGTTACTTTGCATTTCACTAAGGGAAAAGGAAGCACTTGAGAATACAACTTTTTAAAAAGTTCTCACCCAAGGATATGTTGTTATTGATTTGAGAGAAAGAGGGAGAGAGAGAGAGAAAGAGAGAGACATCAATGTGAGAGAGAAACATTGATCAGTGGCCTCCCATAAACACCCCAAGTGGGGATTGAACAGCAACCTAAGTATGTGCCCTGGCCTGGAATCAAACCTGCAATCTTTTGTTGTATGGGACAGTGTTCCAACCAACTGAGCCATCCGACCAGGGCAAGAGAATATCTTTGAATGTTAAAAGACTTTTCTAATATTTCAGACTATGTCATCTGCACTGCTCCCCTGATGGAGCCAGTCATATGGGGGTGCTCAAATCTGGAGTTAGACACTACTTCAGTTTAAAGAGGAGCTCTGTCAGTTGCCAGCTGTGTGATCTTAGACGCATGGCTTAAGCTCTGTGCCTCAAGAGTCCTCTTTACAATGGACATAACAATAGCACCTACCTCACTGAGAGGATTCAGGGAGGTGATGCATGTTAAGTGCTCGGCACATACTAGGTACTTTGGAAATGTTGTAGATAGTTATAGCTGAGAAAAGTGAGACTGGGGGAAGGGAAATGTTTCCATCCTAAGCTGTAGCCATGGTAGTCATCTACTATAAATCACAGGTAAAATGCTACCCTTCATTTCTTGATGGAAGTCTGGCTCTGGAAGTAATTGAGAGAATCTGACTTTGGTGTGCTCCCCCATCCGGACTCAAGGGCTGTGTCCTCTAAGTCAGCTCCTGGGTGGTAGAATCCTGGTTTAGGGTCTCAGAGACTTGGCCTACAGGCGCTCCTTCTCCCCCTTCACTGATTTCGAGTGGGTTACTCACCCTTTCTGGACCTTTGTTTCCTCTTGTATAAAATGAAGTTTTTAAACTGAATGATGGGGGGAGGTCTCTTCCTCCATCCCCAGTAGTCTGAATCTTCCTCAAATCCCTGATATAGTAGGAGCGACCTTAGAGTATGTACAAATAGTTAGCTAGAATCCAAGATTCAGAGACTCTGTACCCCTGACAATGTATGCAAAATGTCTGTGTGTAATGTGTGTGCACACATGTGAAAACTGACATCTGAGCATTTTTTTCTGGGAATGGCCTTCTTTAGCTTTGAAAAGCAGGTCTGAGATCCTAGATTAGTCACCGGCCTTGTTTAGGCCTCATCACCTTCAATCTGGACGACAGCAACGATCTCCAAACTGGTCTCCCCACTTCCTTCTCTTTCCCTTAGATCTGTCCTCCACCCACCACACAGCGTATCCTTCTAAAAAATGCAATGCTGACTTGGTCATTCCCCTGCTTAAGTCCTTCCATTGGCTCCAGTTGACTAAATTCCTGGCATGGCATTTAAAGTCCATCATAATCTTACCTAGCCTTCTCCTCATACTCATATCCTGCCACACCCTTATCATTTTCTCTAACCTCAACCCCTTCATGTGCCCTCTGCCCTGACCAAAGGAACATTTTGCTGCTTCCTGAATGCATCAGGCACTTTCACATCTCTCTTCCTTTGCATGGGCTTTCCTGTATTCCATCAGGCAAACTGCTGTGTGGGCTTGAAAAATCCAACTTAGGTGTCACCTGTTGGTAATGTCTTCCTGACTCCCTCCCAAAATTAGGTGTACCCTTCTATGCTCACACTTCTTTTTCATAACATTTATCCCACTATATTGAAATTGTGTGTTTTAGTGTCTGTATCCCCAAAGGATAAGAAGTTCTTCTAGGAGAGAGACCAAATTTCCAATTGACTTGTTAATCCCCAGTACCCAGCACAAGGCCTGGAAACACTATGCACCAATAAAAACTATGTAAAAACAAAACAAAACAAAACAGCAAAACAAAGCAAAACAAAGCAAAACACCAAAACTACACCCTGGCTGGTGTGGCTCAGTGGATTGAGCGCTGGCCTGAGAACCAAAGGATTGCTAGTTCAATTCCCAGTCAGGGCCATGCCTGGGTTGCAGGCCAGGTCTCTGGCTGGGGGTGAATAAGAGGCAACCAATCCAGGTTCTCTCCCTCTCTTTCTCCCTCCCTCCCAACTCTCTAAAAAATAAATAAAATCTTAAAACTGTAAAATAGTTCTGGCTGGGTAGCTCAGTTCGTTAGAGCGTCGTCCCCATGTTCACTCGTTAAGTCCCCATGCACCAAGGCTGTGGGTTCAAATGTCTGGTCAGCACATATGAGAATCAATCAATGAATGCATAAATAACAAACTGATGTTTATCTCTCCCTTCCTCTCTTTCTAAAAAAATCAATAAATAAAATTTGAAACTATGTAAAATAATCAGTAAATTAATGAAGGAGTAACTACGAGTGATCTATGAGTGAAGAGGCTGAGGAGGAACAGTGAATACAACTGAACAGGTCCCCCAGACCCCTCCCCCTCACTGAACTACATTTCCCAGAAGGCCCCGCGTCCCGGGCATGCGTGCCAGAGCGCAAGGAAGCTGCGACGCGGAGTTTCACTCTGGCAGTCTTCTCTTCAGAGTCCCAGACGCGGCCGAAGTCGTGTCCAGGCCAAGCCAGAGCTGCAGCCTCAGGGCGGCGGTGCCCTCATCCTGCCCCCTCGCCCTCCTCAGCCCGGTGAGAAGGGAATGTCAGGTCACCTGCCGGTCGTCAGAGCTAGGGTTCTAGGGCGCGGGAGAGACTAAGCTGAGCTGGGACCGGAAGGGGGCGGGTGTGGAAGTGAAGGAGGGCTGGGCTGGGCTGGGCTGGGCCGGGCCGGGCTCCAGAGGAGTCCGGGCGTGAAGTCCGGAGGGGGTTGAGAGGACGGGTCTAAAGACTGGAGGTCTCGGAGGTGAGAGCTGGCGCTGGGAACTTAGACCGGGTGCTGAGTGGGAGAGTGAACGCCGGGGTCGAAGGCAAAGCGATAGCAGGTGGAGGGCGCAGACCCTGGGAATTTGGGTGGGTCGGCGGGGTTGGGGGTTAGACCTCTCCACAGGACTAGGAGGAGGCGGTGGTGATATTGCCACCGGGCTGCCGGTTAGGGTGTGGGTTCTGCTGGGGTCTGCCTCCAGCGGAATGACTCGCTGGAGCGGGTGCTGTAATTTAGGGGACTTCGCCTCCTAACTCTGGTTCTCTATCCCAATTGGGGTCCGCCTTCCGGAAGCTCCTGTTTCCAAGGACCCTGCGTTACTTTTGCGGGGCGCCTGATGTATGCTGAAGAGGATTGAGAAGACTTTTTCTGCAGCTACCTTTTCATCCCGCCTCTCTCAGCCAGCTTGCTACTGGCTCCACTTCTCTAAGTGCCAGGAGCAGTGGAAATAGTGTGTGCACAGACGCTCGGACCCTTAACAAACTCAAAATGTTTCTGCATGCCATCCCAGCTCCTCTCAAGTTTCAGAAGGTGGACTTCCTGGTAGCCAAAATTAAGCTTTAACTTAAACCATCAGAGTAAATATAACTAGGCCCCTTGTTCATTACTGCGTGATTTTGGCCAAACTTATTACTGTTTCTGATGTTTTGATTTCCTGGATGCCTACACTGCAGATTGGTTTATAAAGTCCTTTTGGATTTTTGTATGAAAGGGAAGGTCTCAGGGTTTATTGTTGTTGTTGTTTTTGTTTTTACAATCCCCTTGATTATTTGAGTGGGCAGAGGAAGACTCCTGTACCGTCTGCTCTGCCTAGGGTGTTGGAAAATAAATCAGGTGTTTTCCAGTCCCCACTCACAGCGCATGGATCCAACATCTGTGCGTTCATTTTCACTCACTGCTGTTTCTCAATTTAAAACTTGATCATCTTCTTCCTTACTGGCAAAGGTGCCTTGGAATTCGTGTTGCTGAGTCAGCAAGCCTTTCAGATTTGCCTGGTTTTTGTTGTCTGCATTTTATATCAAGATGGGAACTCGAACAAGTCATTCCTCCTAAGGATCTGGTGTCTCCATCAAGAAGGGGCAGTTTGTGCCAGCTCTCCAGAGAGAAAAGGTGAGAGCCATGGGGACTTTACATCGCTGCCTTCTTAATCTGGTTTTCAGTAGAGGAGGTGGGAGCTGGGGAGGGTAGAATTTGAGGTCTCCAGGATGAAAGTGAGCCCTGGAAGTAGGTTGTTGATTGCCAACTCTCTCAAATAAATTCACATGGCTTCTTGCCAGTGGCTTCTCCTGTTTAACCAGTCTCAGAGGGTGCTTTCTACATGGTTTGCACTTTAAGACATGCTTTATGGGATAAAGGACATAAGTCACGATTTCTGCATTTAACTGGAAATTTTTATTCCTTTTGTTGCATGAACCTTAAGTGGGTGCCTCCTTTGTGTCAAGCCCCATGCTCAGTGCTGGGGTACAGTGAGGAGTAATAAGACCTCTGTCTTTTGGAATTTGGTTGTTTGGTAGAAGAGGCAGACAAACCATAGACAGTGACAAGGTGTTGTCAGTGGGATATGTGTTGAGGAATAGGGACTCACAGGGCAGAGCCACCACAGCTCCAGGAAGGGGTAGGAGGGAAGGTGAGAAGATCAGGAAAGCTTCTGGAAGCTGATGGCTAAAGTGAGTTGTGAAGCAGTAGGACTTAGAAAGTGGGGGCAGTAGCCAGGCAGAGGAATTGGCAAATGCAAAGTCGTGAGGCTGCCTGGCATGTCTGAGCCTCTGTAAGTAGCTCAGTGGCTAGACAAGGGGTGGGTGAGGGGTAGAAGATGCTAAAAAGATGGGCAGAAGGCCGAGTTCGGGAGGGTTTGTAGGCCCTGCCAAGGCACTGGGGAGCAGAAGGATTTTAGCAGAAGAGTGGGGGGGGGGCATTTAAAATTCTTACACTGGCTGAAAAGTGTGAATTGGATTTGATTGGATTATTCTCTTTGTGACCGTTTCCTTTCACCACGCCAGCTTCTGGTAAGGGGGAGGTGCACATGAGATTTTACCCTCAGCTCATTGATGGGCGTCAAGAGCTGTAAAGGACAGACAGAATGCCATGGAAGTTGATAAAAGGGTGTTTTCTCTCAATTGGGCACGCCAGAGCATCGTGGAAGTGCTATTTAAATGGAGCCTTGAAAGTATGGGACAGGTGAGGTTGGGTGGCCAGGTGAATGGGATTCTGTGTAGAGCTGAGGCCTGGTGGTATATGTGGTCGCAGATCTTCACTTAAATTCTTTGGGAGGGGCTGGGGAGAGGGAAGTATAGATAAAAGAGGGTTTTGAAGGGAAGCACACTGGCAAATACTGTTGATAGGGAGGGACCAGATTGTGATAGGCTTCAATGTGAATCCAAGGAACTTGAATTTTATTCCATAAATCTGGTGGAAGTGTGGAAGAGGCAGGATCAGGACTATACTGCAGGAAGCTCAGTCTTACACCTATCTCTGAGGTGGACTAAAAGGAGAGATAAGAGTTGGGGAAGCCAGTGGGAGAGAATACTTAACCAAGGTGAGAGGCATAAAGGTCCCAGCCAGATGCTGGCTGTGAGTGCTGAGGAGGGAGGGAGGGAGGGAGCCATGGCACCTGTGGGACAGTGGAGGAGGGACAAGACTCCCAGATTTTTCTCCTAACTGTCTGGGTCAGATTGGAGCCAGGGAATCCAGGAGGAAAAGCAGAATTAGGAAGAAGAATGGCGAGTTTAGCTTCAGACATATCGAAGGTATATAAGATGTCAACAGGAAGGGGACCGTGGGCCAGGGAGAAAAGTCCCTGATTCACCCTACATACACCTACTACAGAAATTATATGCCAGGGCTTGTGCTTGACACCTGGAGTACAAAGATAAGTTAAATGGTCTCTTTCATGTGTTTGTTTTACTTTTTACCTCAGGCTTTCTTATATTTATTTATTAAGTTATTTTTAAGGAATGTAGTAAGCTTCTGTATTCCAGCCACTCAAAATAGAAGCTTAGAGTGTGGTTCCATTACACTAGGTTTGCAGGTTTAATCTCTGGTCAGAGGACATGCAAGAATCAATTAATGACCCTGGCTGGTGTAGCTCAGTGGATTGAGCACGGGCTGCAAACCAAAGTGTTGCAGGTTCGATTCCCAGTCAGGGTACATGCCTGGGTTGCAGGCCATGACCCCCAGCAACCGCACATTGATGTGTCTGTCTGTCTGTCTGTCTGTCTCTCTCTCTCTCTCTCTCTCTCTCCCCCTCTCTCTCCCTCCCTCTCCCCCCTTCCATCTCTAAAAAAAAAATAAATAAATGAAAAAGAATCAATTAATGAATGCATAAATAAGTGGAACAACCCATCGATGTCTCCCTCTCTCTCAAATCAATAAATAAAAGGTGACCGGCTCCTGCCATGGGAAGCCATGGCAACTGTGGTAACCTGGAGGGTGTGTGCTAGCTAGTTGTTTCTGGACAAATAATGAATCTAGGTCAGGTCTGAAAATGTGACCAACTTTTCTGGTTTTCACTAAAATTCTGGATTTTTAAAAAATGGTGAATATTTCAATTTTTAAACATCAGCTCAGAATTTTAAAAAAATGGAAAACTGTGGAGGCAAAGAAAAACACATATGGCAGGCCGATTTGTCCAGCTTCAATTTCTCTTCTGTCTTGGTGGACTCTGGAAATAGATTTGGGCTTACTTACATCTGTATGTTCTTGGTCAAGTTGCTTATCTTCTTTTGCCTCACATTTATAAAACAGAGGTAACACTTATCCCCCAGGATTGTGAGGATTAAATGAGGACACTTATAGTCAGCCCAGCGCCTGGTGCACAGTAAGCCCTTGGTCAGTCGCCATTGTTGTCATTACTGCAGGTGGTCAGGTTGCTCCTGGCAGAGAAGCAGCAGCAGGCTCGTGGTGCTGGCAGGGGTTTCCCACCGGGGTCACTGGGACCTGTCCCTGGAGGGCTCAGGGCAGGCACCCACCAGAAGAGGAGCAGTCACTTCCCTCCCAGCAGCCCAGGGTGCGGGGAGCAAGTCAGGTGCTAGTTTCCTTTGTCTCAGAAATCGAGTAAGTTCTGGGTGGCACTGGCTTGAGCCATCTCTTTTTAGGACGATAGCCCCATCTTGCAGTGTTCTCCTGTTGCCATAGTTTAGGCACCTGGATGGTCGGTTTTATGCATTTTCTTGGGACTCAGGGATGGGGGATGTCTTTTGGCAAAGAGGTACCGTGGTACTTTGGCAAGGCCTGTTATCAGTGACACCCTACTGGGATAGTAGCAGCCATTTAAAGTAATGATGGTAAGTGATGGTGGTGGTGGTTTGGTTTATATTTATGACCTTCTAAAAGTGTTAAGGCACTTTCATTTTTTAACCCTCACCCGAGGGTATGCTTTTATTGATTTTAGAGAGCGGGGTGGGGAGTGTGGGAAGAGGGGAGAAAAACATCAATGTGAGAAAGAAACATTGATTGGTTGCCTCCTGTCCATGCCCTGACCAGGGATTGAATCCACAACCCAGGTATGTGTTCTGACTGGGAATCGAACCCACAACCATTTTTGGTGTATGGGACGATGCTTCAGCTCACTGAGCCACCTGGCCAGCACTAAAAGTGTTAGACATTTTAAAAAGATTTGTTTCTGATAACAGAAGTTACACTTTCTCACTTCAGAAAATGTGAAAAGTTCAGATATATAAGTAAAGTCGAACAGAAGGTCTCTTGTAATTTCTCTACTCAAAGGCAGCTGTTGTTAACATTTTGGTACATTTTTATTGAGTTTTCTTTATGCTTCCCTTTTGCCTAGTTAAAATAATGTTATGGTGAATATCTTTATATCGAAGTTTCTCTAAATCTTCTTAGATTTTTAAAATGGATTTGAGAGAGAGAGAGAGAGAAAGGAGAGGGAGAAAGAAAGGAGAAAAACATTGAAGTGTTATCCGCTTATTTATGCATTCATTGGTTGATTCTTGTATGTGCTCTGACCAGGGATCAAACCTGCAACCTTGGTGTATTGGGATGACACTTTAACCAACTGAGCTACCTGGCCAGGGCCCTAGGTAGATTCTTAATTATTGGGTCAAAGCAAGTAAACATTTTTTTTTTAAGATTTTATTTATTTATTTATTTATTTTTAGAGAGGGGAGGGAGGGAGGGAGAGAGAGAGAGAAACATCAATGAGAGAGAGAGAGAAACATCAATGTGCGGTCGCTGGGGGCCATGGCCTGCAACCCAGGCATGTGCTCTGACTGGGAATTGAACCTGTGATGCCTGGTTCGCAGCCCATGCTCAATCCACTGAGCTACGCCAGCCAGGGCACAAGTGAACATTTTTAAACCTCTTGATACATATTACTCAGCTGTTTTCTGGAAGAGTTTTATCCTTCCAGCAGTATGAAGTCTCAGTATACTATTGCCAGCAATGAGTTTTAAAATTAAGTTATTTTTACTACTTTGCTAGGCAAAAGGTGATATTCCATTGTTTTAAATTTGTATTACAAGCAACATTTCTACTAAAGTAGAACATTTCTTTGATGTGTTTTCATGTAGGATTCGACCTTCCCAGGTGGGAAGGCTTCCTGAGAGTGCCCAGGTGGTGGGCTGTACTGTAAGAAGTCTTTAAAGGTCATGCTCCAGTTACAGGTCATGCTCACCCTGTCAGCTGACAGGGTGTGGAGTTCCAGGCCCAGCCTCTTGAAAAGAGCCTGACATTGAGGCAGCTTAGAAAATAGGACTTGAAGTCAGCCGGTGTCGCTGGTTTCCAATCCATGCTCCTGAGAACTGTTCCGTTCTGCGGAAGAGCTTCCTGGGACTCTTGGGAAGTAGGAATGAAGTCCACCTCTGTGTCAAAAAGGGCACCCCTCATTTCTGTGTTTTACATATCAGCGAGTGGCACGTGATCACAGCTGGGGAAGGGTTCTGCTGGAAAACCCATCTGACCACCTGAGTAGTAAGTAGAGCTTGGAGAAGGGGAGGTGACTGTCTCCAGGTCGCTGAGCACATGGGAGACTGAGCAGAGCACAGTGTGCATGACCCGAGAGGAGAGGTCTGACAGGCTGTCTCCATTTCCACTCAGGACAGTAGAGGCAGGACAGACGCTGGCAGCAGTGTGGACTAACGGGTGAACTGCCAAGTTCAGACTTGGGCCAGGCTGTTACATATTTTGGTGGGCTTTGGAAGGATCAAATGGGGTCCTCCCTCACATGTTGGGAACTTGACAGTCACTCAGTCTGAGTTTAAAACCACGCGCATGGCCTTCTTCCCAGAGGCCACAGCTGCAGAGGGACCCATTTACCTGGTCCCCCCCCCACCCCAAGGCCCACAGTCAGGCAGGATGATCCTCACTCGCACTCTTGTGCCATCTCACGTCTTGTTCCAAAGCTTTTCTAACCCTCTGGGGATAGGAAGATTTTGGGACACATGCAGCGTTTTTCTTTCGTGTGAAAACACCTCTGTGGTAGAATGGCAGCGTTCCTCGGTGTCTCAGAGGCACAGCGTTTGTTGGGGACAGGAATTTGCAGCTAAACTCTGTGAGAGAATACAAGGAAAGCAGGATGGGGTTTTTTGTTTGTTTTTTGGTCAAAGTTGTTGATATTAAATTTTTGTTTTATCATAAAAAGTAATATGGCCACTGTAGGACATGTGCAAGTGCAGACACAGGTAAAAAAAATTCTATAATTCCATGACTGTTAAGTAACATTTCACATTGTTCCTTCTGGTCTTTTAAAAATTATTTTATATCAGGTAGAAAGAACATAGGTTTTATGATGTCACAGACTAGCCACCTGACCTTGGGTAAATTCTTAATTTCTTTTGGCTTCAGTTCCTTTATGTGTGAAATGGGAATAACTTCTACTTTCAGAGATGGTAGAGGATTGTGAGAACTCTGACAGAAGCACCACGCGGAGTGTGTGCCACACAGTAGGTGCTCTGTAAATGGCACGCCCACCTGCCTGAGAGCATAGCATGTGCACTCACATAGCCTATGGTTTTGATTTGTCATGGGCATTATCTTAGGTCCATAAGGTTTTTGTAAACATTTTTCAGGACTTATAGTCCATCATTAGGATAGTCCATAATTTCTTTAAGAATTCCATTGTTTTGAGCCCTGACTGGTGTGGCTCACTTGGTTGGGTATAATCCCACAAAGCAAAGGGTTGTTGGTTTGATTCCCGTTCAGGGTACATGGCTGGGTTGTGGGCTCAGTCTCCAGTTGGGGCTTGTGCAGGAGGCAGCTGATCGATGATTCTCTCCCACATTGATGTTTCTCTCCCCCCTTTTCTTCCTTCCTTCCCCTCTCTCTAAATATAAATAAGTAAAGTCTTTAAAAGAAGAATTCCATTAAGGTGTTTTTGCTTTCACATTGAAGCTTTTTTCCATGGCCAATTATAATAATAATAATTTTCATAATTAAGAACACTAAATAGCCCTGTCATTAGGAGCTAAAACAAATTAGGTTTTTGAACCACAGCTCTCCAGTAGCTGAGGTAGGAGAAAATGGGTGCGCTGACAGGGCTCCTATATGTGTGCAATTGCTGCGTTTAAGTGGAACACCAGTGGGCGTTTCTGGGCGGGGCCTCTAATGCTTGGCCTCTGGAGCAGAAGGTTTTCCTTTCTTTTGTCCTCTGGTGCATCAGGCTCTCTGGGATATAGGGCATTGAAGAGCTGCCCTCCAGCTGTGGGTCAGCCCTGACTCCGCCCGCGGGGAGTTCCCGTGCCAGTGGGAGGCAGACATTGAACCCTGGGATAAGCGGAGTGCGGGGTGAAGGTGCTGGTGAAGGCGGAGGTCAGAGGGCTCAGGGGGAGGGTGCTGTGGCTGAGTCTGGAAAGATGGGCATGTTTTTTGGGGGGCTTCTCTGGAGAGAGGGCAGGAGTCTAGACACATGCATCAGCGGGATCCATGGCTTGGAGGTGGGAAGTGGCTCTGAATGTTCTGGAACCCACTAGAATTTCATTTGGCTGGACATAAGGTGGGGGCCTTGATGTAAGTGGGGACAGCACCTAGGCACAGCGGGGCTATGTGCCATGACAGCTTCATCTCTGGGTCTCCAGTCCCTAGATGGGGCCTGGGCCATGGTGGGCCTGCAGTCTGGAGACCAAACACTTCATGAAAAGCTTTAGCTGAAGTTCTCAACAGTATTCCTCAGGCTGTTTGGCAGAGTTCTGCGAGTTGGTTGATCTGGGGATGTGTGGACACGCTGTGTGTGCTGATGTACAGGAGGCATGTGCTGCTTGAGAGTTGAGTGATGCCTGTCAGGAGTTTCCAGCAGGAAAGTCCGGGCTCAGGAGTAATTGACCCTGAGATTGGTCCTGTGGTTCGTACCTGGATGTGGTTCCAGAGACTTCTAATTGCAGGCACTGAGCTAATAAGCCAGCCAGCCAGCCCAAGGGCATCCCAGGTCCCATCCTCCAGGCGCGATGTGCGCTTCTGTTGGAGCAGTTGGCAGCTCAGTGGCAGCCCTGGCACCCACAGGTGTACTCAGTTATTGCAGGCCTGACTCATCGCCTGTGTCCTCATGCCATGCGGATCAGTGCTGCTGTAGGCTGCCACTCCTCACCCAGACTCGAGGGGTGGGAGGTTCTGGGGTTGAGAGAAGAAGGGAAAGGGTGGGAGGCCAAGATTTGCTGATAACTACTCTGTGCCTGTTTCTTTGCTGGGTGCTCTATACACATTTCTGTTTGAGAATAGATGTTGGCATCTTCATTTCCAAACGAAAGGAAAAGAAAGCAAGCTTGGAGAGTTTAGGTACCTTCAGCAGAACAATACTGGGCATCAGAGCCAGATTGATCTCGGTTTGCTCTCTGTGCTGACACTTAGCAGTATAAATGTGACCTCCAATAACAAGACTTTGACTTCTTTGAGCTGTGGTTTCCTGTCCATAAAGTGGAAGAAAAAGCACCTTGTTAGTCTGTTAGGCTTAAATGAGATAAGTACATTTGGTGTTTGCCACTAAATGTTTGTCTTGCCCCTCTCACATTCTGGGAGCTGGTGCCCTGGGGGGCGGCTGTGATTTAGTAGTACATGCACAGGCTTCTTTTCGCCTTCAAACAGCTGCGGTACAGAGGGTCATTGTCTCCTTCCATTCAGCCACATTTGAACTAACGTGCGTATAACACTATGTGACAAAGCCTGTGCTGGGGCTGGTGATTTGGCTGTGGACAGGGCAGACTCGCTGGGTTGCTGCGGGTCAAGGGAGGGGCGGGTAGAAAGACACAACGTCATCATACCTGTACATGTATGTGAGCATAGACCTCTGGGCGGTGCTCTGAAGAGGCTCGTGTGCTGGGTAGCCGGGAAAGCTCCCTGAGTAACAGGCTGGGCCTGAAGATGAATAGAGTATACAAGGGAAGGAAGATGGCTAGAGTGACTGGGAGAAGAATGTCTTAGAAGATGGGTGTAAAGTCACCGGACCTGACCACTGGTCAGTGAGGCCCAGGAACAGAGAGTGAAGTGCAGAGGGGCCAGGTTTCAGCAGCCAGGAGATCTTAATGTTTATCGAGGGCACGCTTCATGGTTAATGATGTTTCCTGGGGCAGCCTGGAGACTCAGGCGGGGGTAGGACCTGTGCTGTGAATTCCAGCTCTGCCATTGAGCCCCTGGCTGTCCTTGAGCCTCAGTGCTTTTTGAGACACAGCTGTTTCCCATCTGTGGCATGGGAAACACAAACAAACCTGCTTTGGAAACTGTGGAGTCCTCGCAGGTGTAAGGGGTCATCGTGGCCTCAGTCAGCAAGGGACTTAGGGTGACTCGTGAAAATACATATGATGAGAAAGGATACATTTAGTAGTGGGTCACAGGGAACTTACTGGTAAAAAGACAGAAACTAAGCTGATAATTAGCACATAAAATTCACTTCACTATATCTTCCTGAACATTTGTGGAGGTAGGTTGGCTTCTTGACTGACTCTGAATTCTTCCTGGCTGCCTGAGCAAAGAGGTAGGTTCAGGTACTTGATTCAAGATGCCTTATGGTATTAGGGGAAAAGGTGACTGGCGAAGCAGTTTTTCCCCTGCACTGAGGCTGACTGTGGCAGGGCCACTGTGTGCATTGGTAATTGCTGATTTGTCCTGTTTACAGGTCTGCTGGAAACACTGGGCGATGAACCAGAGACACCAGCCCAGAGTGGTCTGAGCCATTTGGGAAAGCAGAGGGAGTCCTGGGGAAGATGGCCATGGCCCCAAGCTCTTCCCTAACTCAGGCGTACACCAGCCCTGTGGTAGTGGCCGTGTGGGAATGGCAGGATGGGCTGGGCACCTGGCACCCCTACAGTGCCACTGTCTGCAACTTCATCGAGCAGCAGTTTATCCAGCAGAAGGGCCAGCGCTTTGGGCTGGGGAGCCTGGCCCACAGCATCCCCTTAGGCCAAGCTGACCCCTCGCTGGCCCCTTATATCATTGACCTCCCCAGCTGGACCCAGTTCCGCCAAGACACAGGTAAGACACGTTCTGCCCTCTGGTGTGTGTTCAAGAACCTGCTTTGGGCTGGGCACCATGCTAGGCATTGCAGCTGCAGAATTGGCTCCCAGAGTGTAGTCCTGTCCCTGAAATGCACGTGATTGGGAAGTGGGTGTCATGAACAATAGCAGGCACCACACAATGTGAGATATGCAGTAAGCCTTCACTCAGTGTTGTTGATAGGCTCTGTGACTTTAAGTGAAACGGTGTATAACAGAACCAGTTTTACCACAGGCTAATTGATATAAACAAGAGGTAAGTTCCTGCGGCATCTCATCAGCATATTAATGAGACACCGGTTAATTTGAGTCCCTGCTGCACCTCTTGGTAGTAGAGGGTGCCTTAGGAGCATAGTGCAGAGGCCCTTCCAGCCCCTTGCCCCCTTGTTTTTCAAACCAAAAATGCCTGCTTCTACCTCCAGAGATTTGAGGCTCTCACTGGCAGGTGGTGTGCTGTGCTAGTTAAGACGGCCTGGTGATGAGTTCTGGCTTCAGTGCACCACAGCTGTGTGACCTGGGCAGGTTGCTGCACTCTCCTGTGCACTCATGTTTGGTTTTATTGTGTATTTTGATCACCGGCTTCCTCCCAGAGCTTGCCCTGTCCTTGTACTCCAGTGCTTCTCAGCTAGGGGTGATTTTGTTCCCCAGGACATTTGATGATGTCTGGAGATAGTTTTGATTGTCACGACGGTGTCGGGGTCTACTGGCAGCTCGTAGGTAGAAGTCAGGGATACTGCTAAACATCCTACAGTGCACAGGGCCAGCCCCACGACAAGGAATTATTGGCCCAGAATGCCACTTGTTTCAAGACTGAAAAGCCCTGCTCTGACCCCCGTAGCAGCATTCTCAGGCAAGTGATGAGGATTCTAATCAGTTGGATGTAGATAAAAGTCCCTTCTTCATAATGTTTGCAGGAAACTGAGAAAGATAGCTAATGAGATGATGCATAAGTTGTGCGTTATGTTAGCAGTGAGTGTTAATCGGGGCATGGAAGTATAGTGTTGGCAAATGTTAAGTTGGGAAACGTTGATTTGAAGTTTGAGCTTCGGTGACACTGGCGAGGGACGGAGACAGACCTGAAGGAAAGGCAGGGGGAGGGGCAAGTTTTGCAGTGCTTTGCAGTCTCTCAAAGGGACTTCTTCTATTCTCAAAGAGGGAACCATGGAAAGATTTGGGCCGAGGAGTGACGTGATCCAATTTGGGGTTAAGAGCAGCCCCCTGGCTGGGGTGGGTGGAGGTGAGGGCTGCTGCTGTCAGGAGACCAGGAGGAAAGTGATTGCGGTGACCATCTTTTGTCAAGTGCTGTTGGAAGCGTGCATGGCCAAAATTTATTTTTTTCTTTTTCTTTTTCTCTTTAATCTTCAGGTTTGGTTTTATTAAGAATGTAAGCTAAGAGCAGGGCGTTAAGCCATTATTTTGCTGCGTGTGAAGTCAAAGGGAATGGTACATCCGTGTAAGAGAATTATGTGACAATGAGTTTTACAGAGTTTTAAAGATATATGCTCTTGGTATGGGATACAATACATGAAAATAGCAGGAAAATTTTTCAGTATGATTGTCAGCTACCTTGAATGTATGTGCCTAGAAGACTGCATGGGAAGAAATGCATTGCAATATAAATTGTGTGCTTTCCTCTTGGTAGTTGGATTATGGATGATTTAATTTTCTTTATACTTTTTTATTTTTGATTTTTAAGTGAGTCTACATAAGTTTTAACATTAGAAATATTTTTTAAAGCCTCGTTGAGTCTGAGCCTCGGCAGTTCTTTGACCTGAGCTTCCAGCATCCCGCACTCCTGCCCAGGAGCACAGACCCCCTCCTGCTGCTCAGTCCCTTTGGGCTGCAGCTTCTTTACCTGAAGAGAACTCTCTGTCCTTCACCCAAAATTTGAGAACAACCACCAATGCCAGACAAATGGTACCATGACCCTATGTACACTGTGATCATGTTTGTTTATTTTGGTGATAGACAAAATAATTTATAAATTCTTTGTTTTGGGGGTGCTAGTATATTAACCTTCTATATGTAATTACCCCTTATAAAATAGGCACCATGCGGGCTGTGCGGAGGCACCTGTTCCCCCAACATTCAGCCTTGGGCCGGGGCATCGTCTGGGAGTGGATGAACGACGATGGCTCCTGGATGGCCTATGACGCCAACGTTTGTGACTATCTGGAGCAGCAGGTGGCTAGGGGCATCCAGCTCGTGGACTTGGCGCCTCTGGGGTACAACTACGTCGTCAACTATGCCACCCACACACAAACCAACAAGACTTCAAACTTCTGCCGTAGCGTGCGGCGCCAAGCAGGGCCCCCTTACCCAGTGACCTCCATCATCGCTCCACCGGGCCACACAGGAGTCGCCTGCTCTTGCCATCAGTGCCTCAGTGGCGGCGGAACTGGCCCTGTGTCAGGTCGCTACCGCCACTCCATGACCAGCCTTCCTGCATACCCTGTCCCCCAGCCTCCCCAAAGGACTGCTGTTTTTGGTGCCCACCAGGCCTTTGCCCCATACAATAAGCCCTCACTCTCTGGAGCTAGGTCTGCACCCAGGCTGAACACCACCAACCCCTGGGGTGGTTTGCCAGCCTCCTTGGGGAACCAGCCCCTTTACTGCTCCAGCCTCTCCCACCTGGGACCTCAGCACCATCCCCCAGGATCATCCACTGCCAGTGGAGCCAGGTATCTTGTTTTATTGAGGGTCACTTTGTCTACCTGTGTACCCTGTCAGCCAGCTTAGGTTTTTGCTTTTACTTAGTTGGGAAGACTTGCCCAAAAACCTTCAGACCTGGCACCTGCTTTCTTTGTTGTTTCTGCTATGTTGTCTCCTATGTGTGTGCCACGTGGTGTCACAGCTGTCCACAGCCTTGCAGCGCACAGAGCCTACCTGACCTCTAGGACTCGAGTGCTGGTAGTTGCCACATAGGTTAGAACCCATAACTCCCTCCGTTCACTCAGGAGAGCTGAGCTGTGCAGAGCAGCCGACCACCTGTCGGATGTTCCGTGTACCGTGTCGCTGGTACTGTGTGCCCAAGAACATTTCACTGACTCCTATGTGCCGGGCACTGGGGACACAGACATGGAAGGCTCAGTCTCCTCCCTAAGTCCACAGTCTTGTCCAAGGGAAGTGTGTAAGGTCAGCTTTGATGCTTAAACATTGGTTGAGGAGAGAGCAAAATGTCGAGTAGGGGATGGTGGGGAAGTGGCAGCAGATGACATAGGCAGCTCCCGTGCTGATGAATTCCAGCCCAGTGTCTATCAGAGCTCTCTGTACATTGAGAAAGATGATGGAATAGGCCTCATCCAGACCATCTGGCGCTTTAAAGTGAAGAAAGCTCCTGGAATGGCCAGTTGGGCTGTGTTCCCGGGGTGCTAAGACACCTGTCACTGACAAGGGCCTTGTCAGTGATCATTATTGAGAGTGCTGGGTTTGGAGAGCATTTTGAGGATTCAGAGTGGTAGTTGGGATGGAAGTTGATGTCTGAGAGGGGGTGACCTAGGCCGGTGGTGACTGTACATGTGGGCCCATGGCTGCCCCATTTCCCGGGGAGCGAGCGTCATGTTGGTTTGCGTTGATGTAGGCCAGGCAGCCAGCCCATCCCTGTGCACTTGACCACAGTGAGGGCCGAAGCTTCCTAGTATGGCTGAGACCATGGCAGCTTCTTGGGCTGCCTCCAGCATTTTTTCTTTCTTTTTTTTCTTCACATTTTTTTATTGTTGTTCAGGTGTAGTTGTCTCCATCACCTACCACCCCCACCCCGCCACCACCACCACCACTCCTCTAGCATTTTTTCAGGCTAGGTTTTAGAGGGCCCTACCAGCTTCTAGAAGACACAGAGACAACTGCCATTTAGTGAGCACACATTACAGCCAGCCCCAGAGCAGGCTCTGGGAGTGATTTCATTAACTCTCATAAGGGCCACATGGTAGGTGGTGTCCTGGGCCTACAGGTGACACATTGAGGGTGGTGAGGTTGAGAGCACAGCCAGCAAGTGGCAGAGCTGGGATTAAACCCAGGCCCCAGAGCGGGCCTTGTAGGACACGTGGAGTTCTTGAAGCTTTCTTAAAGGCAGAAGGTGTCTGGAGGGATGAGTGTGGAGGAGTCAGACAAACAGGAGACGAGTGGGTCCTGGGCAGGTCAAGGCATCTTCCTGGCATTTTCTTCCTCCGAGAGTTGGGGCATGTGGATCTGAGACTTTTCCTGGAAATGGGGAGTGTATGGAGGTTTCGCTGGGCCTTCTCTGCGGACTTTCACACAGATGTAAGCAAGCAGGACTCTGCTGGCCAGACTCCCTGATGCCCTTTTGAGGCCCCTCCAATAGGTGGGTCAGTCTCTTTTAGAGAAAAGAGTGCTGTATCTGCTGTCCCAGAATGATTATCAGTAGGGGTGAGAGCCTCTACTAGGTTAACTTTGCTTACCCTCTTGGGTCTTCTTAAATTCTTACTAATTATTTTGAAGCAAACTTCTGTAATCTAGATTGTTCTAGAGCTGGGATTCTGAGGTTGAGCTAGGGGACTTAATAGACTTGATTGTTTTCTCCTAGTACAGGGTTTCCATTGGTTTTCCCTCCCCAGCCCAGGGGCCCCAGGAGACTGTTGATGCAGGCCCAACTGGTACAGGCCAGGCAAGTTACTGAAGGGAAAGTGGGTAGGCCGGATGGTCTTACCTTTGCTGCTGGGCCATGCATGTTGCTGCCTGCCCTGCATTGTAAGCCAGGAGGGAACCAGGCCAGCTGGCTCTGTTGAAACAGCCTCAAAGGGTTCTGCCTCCTTAGGTGGATGTTCATCTTTACCTCCTACAGCTTTGGGGAGCTGGGAGGGACATTCTTTACTTGCATGGGCCTGTCCCTGCTTTGAAAAACTAGGTTTACTTATATCTTATTTGTAGTGGGGCCCTCTCCAGTTAACCCTTCTCTGATGGATGTTGTAGGGCCAGAGGGGCCTTGATAAATAGCTGACGTCTTAACTAAACGGATGGGAGGATTGAAGACACTTGGCAACTTGCTCTCCCTGGGAGCTGTGGTATATATAGTTCCTGAAGCCAAATGAATGTCAGTAGCATTAGGTGAAAGTTGCCATGTGTATGTATGGAGGAGAGGACAAGGCAGCAGGGCAGGCCTCGCCATGGCTGGGGGAAGCCTGAGAATCAGGCAATGTTTACTGGTAGCCACTGCAAAGAACATGAGAGTAAAATCAAAATTTGGGGAACCCATGTGGTTTCAGATTGCTGCTTGCTCAATCTGGGTAAAACCTCGGCTGATTTCCTTATGCCCTGGGAGGCTTTCTGAGTAAGCAGTGATACATGGAGAAGGTGCATCATTTGTCACTGTGCTGCTGGATTTAAGTAAATTTCCTGGTAGCTGAAGTTTATCCCTTTAAGCACCAAAACTTGTGTTTTAATGATGTTGGATGGAAAAGTTTCCAAAGCGTGTCATGCACACTCTTCTTTAATAGAGGGTGTGCCAGTTTGTTGCGAGTTTTAATGACTTGGGGTGGTGATTATGACCAGCAGTCTGTTGTAGCTCTGGTGTGGCTAAGCTTCGGCACGCTCTGTCGCTGCACTAAATGGCCCTAGAAAATGGCTTTTCCAGTTTGCTTTCATCTGCTCTGTTCTCACTGCTATTCTCCTTTCCTCTAAAGCAGTGGTTCCCCAACCTTTATGGCAACAGGGACCAGTTTCATGGAAGACAATTTTTCCATGGACCGAGGAGGTGGGGGGTGGTTTAAGGATAATTCAGTTGTGTTACACTCAAGCTCAGCTCCTCCCTGGTACCACTCCAGGTTCGGGAGTGGTACCTGGAGGTTCGGGACCCCACTCTAACGGGTGCTCTGCTGTCGGCCAGGCTCTTCAGGCTTGTGTGACTTGGAGTCCTAGGTTCTGGGTTCCTCCTGACTCACTGCAGGCCTCTGGGCCAGCTCTGTTCCCTTTCCAGGGCTCTCTTTTCCCTTCTTAAAATTAAGGGGTTGGGCTTTTGAAGCTTCTTTTTGCTGTGATGTTGCTGTGGGCTTCAGGGTTTAGTGAGGGCCCTGTAGAACATTGCCTGGCAGCCTTTCAGCTTTTCTGTGCCTTCTTTGCCCCTCTGAGACCTGGGAAACAATGGACATTTGTATTGGGGTGCAGATCAGGCCTCACAACTGCCTTGGGGACCTTTTGGCATCATTCTCGTCTTACAGATAGAGAAATTGAAGTTCAGAAAGGGGACTTGGCATGCCCAAGGGCACACAGCTTTAAGTGGGGACAGGCACTGGAAGTGGGGTGTCCAGACTTTACATCTGATGTTCCTTGTATCGTACGTGCTGTCAGAGGTCCCCTGGCTGCTGCTGGCTTCCTGGCCTTTGGGGAGCCAGAGGGGAACCATGCATTTCCTTACCCTTCAGCCTCCTAGCGCTGCCCCTTGTCTGGGACTGTCAAACTCATGCCTTTCATTCTCAGCTCCATCTGGAAGCTCCAGAAGATGGTCCCAGAAAGTAAGGCCAGGCAGGGCCTTGTAGGTAGACCTGGAAAGCAGGGAGACAGGGAGGGTCTCCCTGAGGCCTGAGGCAGAGACTGAGGGAATTCTCAGAGAAGCGCACTTGATGGAGCAAGTGATGCCCCACAGCAGGAGCATTCTGTTGCCGGAGCCCTTTGAGGATGGTGGAAGGGCTTGGTGGCCTCCAGGGTTCTGTGTACTCCTGAGAGTCCCCATCTTGGGAACCACTGGATCCTTTTTCTGCTCCAGTTCCTCTCATCAGAGCAGGAAAACATGGGGAGGAACTGGGGTAAGTCGTAGGGGGAGTGATCACATTGGGAGACCCCTAAGCTAATGAGACCCCATGACTAATAGAACTTAGTCATGGTTCCTGGTTCCTGTTCCCAGTTCTAGGTGAGCTGCCCTCTGGAAGTCTCATTGCATGCCTGTTTTCTGCTGCAGTTCTTGGGGGTAGAACCTAAAATTAGGCCTTATCCCTCAGATTTGTGCCTCTCGGTGAAGACCCCACTTCTGGAGCACCTCTGGGCCAGTGATGCCAAGCCCACTGAGTAGCCATAATTTTGTGCAGTTATAGAGCCAAGCTTTGGCTTTCCAGCTTTCTGTCTGAGGGCTGAAGCTCAGTGCTCCCTGGAAAGTTGGCTTGGGAAATGAGAGATGCCTGGAAGGGTTGTATCTTCTCAAATTCCATTACTTATAGGACCTGAGAATTGCAGAGACCATGAGAGACTATGTACCTTCCTTTTAAAAAACAAAATGAAGGAGGAAGACCTAGCCAGGTAGTTCATTTGGTTAAGAGTGTTGTCCCGATATGCCGAAGTTGTGGGTTCGATCCCCGGTAAGGGCACCTGTAAGAAATAACCAGTGAATGCTTAAATAAGCAGGACAGCAAATCAATGTTTCCATATCTCTCTTCCTGTCCCCCTCCTTCTCCCTTTCCCTCCTCTCTCTTCCCCTCCCTGCCCTCCTCTCTCTAAAATCAATCAGTTAAAAAAAAAAGATTTTATTTATTTATTTTTAGAGAGGGGAAGGGAAGGAGAAAGAGAGGGAGAGAAACAGCATCGTGTGGTTGCCTCTCACATGCACTGTACTGGGGACGTTGCTTGCAACCTAGGCATGTGCCCTGACTGGGAATTGAACTGGTAAGCTTTTGGTCCACAGGCTGGCACTCAATCCACTGAGCCACACCATCCAGGGCAAATTTTTTTTTAATGGAGGAAGGCTCAGAAAGTGCAGTAGAGGAGAGTGAGGGTAGAGCTTGTTCTAAATTAAACATAACTTAATGGGCCAAAACCTTAACCCAGGTGCCCTGGCTGCCTGGCTGAGTTGGTTGGAATGGCAGGGCAGGCACCTGCTGCTTATAAACCAAAAGGTTTCCAGTTCGCTTACCAGTCAGGGCACATACTTAGACTGCAGGTTTAATCCCTGGTCAGGGTGTGTACAGGAGACAACTGACCTATGTTTTTCTCTATTTTCCCCCACCGCTGCCTCCTCCCTTTCTGTCTGAAAATCAAAAAACATCCTTGGATGAGGATTAAAAAAACCCTAGCCTGGGTGTCCTGAACACACATTCCTTCCATTGCATTATCAGAGCACTCCAGGCCCGGGTCCTCTGTTCCCTTGGGGTTGGGAGTAGAGGAGGAGGGCAAGAGCCCGCTATTTGAGTAGCAGGCTGCACAGGTTATTCTTTTTGGGAGAACAATCCAGAAATGAAAACAAAACAACCTCTTTATACCCTGGTCAGTGTGGTGCAGTTGGTTGGAGCATCATCCTATAGACCAAAAAGGTCGTGGGTTCAATTCCCAGCCTGGGCACATGCCTAGATTACAAGTTTGTTTCCTGGTCCAGTGTGTACGGAAGGTGGCTGATTGATATTTCTCTCTCTCATTGACGTTTCTCTCCTTCTTTCTCTCCCCGCCTGCCCCTCTCTAAAAACAGTAAGCATGTCCTTGGGTAAGGATGAAAAAACTTTATTCACTCAATTTGCTCAGACATACCAGAGCACCTGCTGTGCTAAGACTCTGTGTGAGGTCCTGGCAGCCTCAGCACCAGCTGAGTGTGAGGGTTTTCTGGTTTGGATCAGAACCAGCCAGCTCCCTGTAGTTTCTGCCGGCAGGATCTGTGACCCTTGGCTGGTGGTAGGGAAGGATCTAGGGCAGCTTGTGGGAGCATTTGCCGTAACCAGGCAGGTTGTCAGTTTGCTGGCAGCTGTAAGAGCAGCACTGGAGCCTGGGGCTGTCCGCTGTTTCCTGAGCGCCTTCCCAGTTCCTGGCTCCCGGCCAGGCCCAGTAGGAAAGAGACAACTGTGCCCAGGCCCTGTCCTTGGGGAGCGCCAGTATGTATGGAAGGGCTCCATAACTTTTCTTACTTCATCATTTTTAACATGTGCGGGGATGAGCGGGTGGACACAGGAATCAGGCTAGGGGGTACTGGCAGGTGTCTTGGGCCATCCACGCCACAGTTGTTCTCCAGTGTGGGACCGCCCCCAACCATAATGGCACGGTCTGTTAACATTTACAAGTATAATGGCTTAAAGCCAAATGAGCAACTTGAACATAGTCACTCTAAGAATCCAGCCCTCATTTAAAAGAAAAATCCCGTTATTTTGAACAATTTTAGATTTACAGAAAAGTTACAAACATAGTACAGAGAGTTTGGACATCCCCCTTACTTCTCATGTTAACATTTTCACACCACTACAGTTTTCAGAACCAGAGAATTACCACTGGTGCAGCACTACTTACTAAACTGGTTGTTCCCCACTGTTCTGATTCTGTCCCAGGGTCCTGTGGGGTCCCACTCTGTACCCAGTTGTCAGTGCCCTTCTGCCATCTGTCACTGCCCCTTGGTCTTTCTTCATCTTACATAACCCTGACACTTTTGTAGTTACTTTGTCCAATGCCCCTTAGTTTGGGCTTGTCAGATGTTTTCTCATGATTTGGGCTGCAGTTAGGCAGTCTTGGCAGGAACCACAAAAATGATGTGTCCTTGGAGCATTGCTTATATTACTGGCCATGTCAGTCTTGACCTCTTGTTGGAGTGGCTTCTGCTGGATTTTTCTTCTACAGCTACCATAGAGTGCTCTCCTTTTTTCTTTTTAAGATTCTGTTTTTTTAGAGAGAGGGCAAGAGGGAGAGAAACATCAATTGGTTGCATTCTGCATGCACCCCAACCAGGCACAAGGGCCGCAACGCAGCCATGTGCCCTGACTGGAAATCAAGCCTGCAACCCTTTGCTTTGTGGTGCGATGCCCAGCCAACTGAGCTGCACTGGTCAGGGCAAGAGCTCTCATTTTGATGAAGCTAGCCTGCTCAAAATTCTTATTTATTTATTTATTTATTTATTTATTTTTAGACAGGAAAGGGAGGGAAATAGAGAGAGAGAGAGAGAGAGAAACATCAGTGTGTGTTTGCTGGGGGTCATGGCCTGCAACCCAGGCATGTACCCTGACTGGGAATCGAACCTGCGACACTTTGGTTCGCAGCCCGCGCTTAATCCACTGAGCTACTCCAGCCAGGGCTTCAAAATTCTTTATCTTCAGAGTCTCTGGATTTCCGAGGAAAACATATTTTGACAGGTAAAGCTTCTTTGTAAAGAGACGAGACCTTACACGCCAGCAGCCCCTGCCTACCATTCCTTCCTGTCCAACACCTGGCCTGGAGTGTGATTCTTGTCACTTTGTTTTTGCAGAGGAAGTGATGGTGGACAGGGCTCTGGGCTTAACATCTTCAGGTTTGGATATTCAGATGCTATAGGTTAGTTTGGGTCTGAGCGTGGTGAAATTCAGATTTCTTTGATAATTGTTCCAGGTACTCCATCAGGAACTTTAATTTAAAAAAAAAGAAAGAAAAAAGCCACCCTGGCTGGCGTGGCTAAGTGGGTTGGAGTGTTGTCCCATAAACCAAAAGGTCATAGGTTCTATTCCTGGTCAGGGTACATGCCTAGGTTGCAGGTTCAGTCCCTGGTTGGGGCGCATGAGACAACCAGTCAATATTTCTCACATTGATGTTTCTCTCCCTCCCTCTCCCTGTCTCTAAAATTCATAAGCATGTTCTTAGGTGAAGATGAAAAAGGAAAAAAATGCAGGCCCCTCACCCAGAAGCAGCTGTGGAAAGAGAAACTGTGACGGGCCCTCGGCAGCACCACGTGTCCCTCACCTGGTGTTTCTCAGGCTTTCGTTTCTGCTAAATTGTCTCCATACACTGAGCTTTGCTCTCTCTCCTCCCACAGTGCCTCCTTCCCCAGCGGTCCTGTGAGCGGTCCTGTGAGCAACCCTGTGAGCAACCCCGGGAGCATCCCCGCCACTGTGCCCGTGCAGATGACAAAGCCCAGCAGAGTCCAGCAAGCCCTTGCAGGTAGGCATGCTGCTGTTGGGCTCTGGGGTCCAGCAGGACTGTGTCTGGCAGGACTTGGGGGCGGTGGGAGGACACTGTGGAATAAGGGTCTTGTTACCCTTTGTATTCTCATGGAAACCTAAAGGGGCTCCTTTGGGGGACAGCGTCTTTTGTCATTGATGGTGTAACACTGGTGAGTGAGCCTGGGGTACCTCTCCTTTCTCTCTCAGGGTGGGTGCCCTGGTGTGGACCTTTCCCCATCTTTTAAATTTTCATCTCACCTTGAATTATGGTTGAAGAGTCACTTCTCTGTCCTGAAATGCAGGAGGCATTTCCCTAAAGAGGCCCTATGGAAAAGTTTGGAACTATTTTGGCTGGAGTGATGTTTTGTGTCCAGCTAGATCTTTTGTTAATCATACATCTTAGAACTGTTTTTTAAGTTCTTTTTACAGGTGTTAGGGAGGCACTGAAAGTTATTTTTTAACTTATGAGAAACATGAAGTGTCACAGAAAGGTAGACTGAATGTAGTTAAGCTCCGTCGTTTAGAGAGCAAAGCAGGAGAGTAAGGTGAGCAGAGTGAGTGTGTTCGGTGAGTCACTGTGGTGGCACGTGGCATTGGAAGAGACAGTCCTGGAGGCAGGGAGACCCTTGTGGAGCCCGACTTCATGCCTCAGGTAAGCCAGCCGAGGCCTGACGAAGGCCATGGCAGTGGGATGGAGGTGAGACCTTCTGACTTGGTGGTGGGCCAGGCTGTGAGCGAGGAGAGCTAGAAGGAGTCCTGGGGTACTGCTGCGGATGGAAGTGCTGTGATAAATGGTTAGTGAGGATTAACGAGGAGCTTTGTAGGTGTGTTGATTCACTTCATCCAAGTCCCAGCTCTGTGAGGTGGGAACTTTTATTATTTTATGCTCTCGGGAACTGAGGCTCAAAGAATTCCAAAACTTCCCCAGGTCAGCCAGCCTGCCCCTGGGGAGCTGGGCTACAGCCCCAAGCCTTCTGTGCACTTAGCGACTGCACTGTGCCGCTCCCGAGTTGGTGGGAACGTTGGGTGGGGGTGGGGGGGTGGGAATAACTGTGTATAGACAGGCAGAACTGGCTTGAAGGCAGGGTGTGCAACTCAGACAAACAGGCTGGGGTGCAGTGGGGTGGCCTCTGCCCGCCCCCCCCCCGGGAGTGTGTGAGCTCATAGAGACCATGGGTAGGACACTGGGAAGAGAGCCCTTGAAGGAAATGGAAGGACCAGTCAAGGAGGTGATAGAAGGTGGGAGAGTGGGGCTGGCAAGGTCCCAGAAGGGGAGAGGCCCTCCACCACCTGCTTCAGTTGCTTAGGTATTAACCCCCTGCTGGAGCTGAGAGGACCATGAGCAAAGGTGGTGACTAGAAATTTCCCGTTCAGTTTAGGTTTTCATGTGGCACCAGATGCCATAGACGAGTCAGACGTGTGTGTGCATGTGTGCAAGTGGGTGCGTGTGTGTGGCAGTGGTCTGGTTGGAGAAAGGTTGTGGGTGAACAGGCCTGCCTCGCCCATGACACAGCTCTGTTCCACTCTGTAAGCACTGAGGCTTTAACACCTGTTATAAGCACCTCCAGAAGTGGTCTGGGTATTGAGTAGCTCTGGCTCCCCTTCTGCTCTTGAGACTGAGGACCCTCTCTGGCCTAGGTCCCAGATTGTTCTCTATTGTGGCCGGTATTTTTGCCACAGCATCTTTGCTGCCTACGCTGAACACAAGGCTCTGGCTCGTACCTGTTGGTGGGATCGTTGTCCAGGGCACCAGAGAACAAGAGATCCCAGGCCAGCCCTCAAGAAGCGAGGCCCGGAGAATGTTCTCTCGGCCTGGGCTGTGTGTATGGATTTGGGAATGTGGACTCAGGGGCGGCCGCAGTGATGTGGGCACATGGACACAGGGCTTTGCAGGTAGGTTTACAAACTAGCGGCCATGCTGCTGGACTGTGCACCCCCTCTGCACTGGTGGAGGAAGTCCACAGGGGAGCCACCTCCGGGTCAGGTCGGAAGTGCCTCAGGTGGCAGCTTCACTGGCTGCGGCATGGCCCAGACCTCTGTTTCGGGGAGTTGTGGAATGGGCCCCCGATGCCAGGGCTGGGTTCCTACCCTGTGAGGGACGAGGAGTACCTGCATTTTATGTGGCTGCCACCTGCCCAAGATCAGTCAGCCTGGGGGAGCAGTGCTGGGCTTGGTCCCTGCTTGGCGGGGCAGAGCTAGGGGAGGGTGAGCTTGGACCCGAGCCCTGGTCACCAGACAAAAGGCCGAGCCTTGGTGTCAGGAAGGGGTGGATACACATCTGCCCGTGTACAAGACTGTGCTCTCCGAGGGCTGTGACAGGTCAGACGAGCGGAGGAAAAGCTGTGGCTCTCTGAGCTGTTACAGTCATACAGGGATGTTAGGGCTTTGGGCGGCTGTCCTGAGCCCATGCTACTGGGGAGGGTGTGATGGTCCACTCTTGGTGTCCTTGACCACCCTGTCCACTGGACGCTTCTGTGAAGTGTTCGGTGTGGCGTGAGTTGGACACTCTCTCACCAGAAGGCTGACCTCTGCAGGCTTCTGAGTAGAGACCTGTGTCTGTGACTCGAATTCAGGGGACTGGGTCCCGCACTGAAAAGGGCAGGAGCGTTGTTCACGCTGGGGACCGGTGATGGTGGCCCAGGGGTGTCTTTGTCCTCCAGTAGAGAGGCGCTGTGCACGTCCTGTGACCTGGCCCTTCCTCGGTGCTCGGTCTAGGGGAAGGCAGTCACAAAAACAGGTAACGCATCCCCTCAGGTGGTAAGAATGCTGAACAGAGTGAAAGAGGCAGGGTTGGAGGGGGACGTGGCCGTTGTGGATGGGGTGGTCAGGAAGGGCCGTCTGCTGAGACGACACTGGAGGAGACGTCTGGCTGAACTGAGGGAGCTAGTTGATGTTGTGGAGAGAGGTCATGGTCAGTAGAGGCCCAAGGTTCTGCTAAGGAATTGCTCCTGTTCTCCATCTTTTTGCCCCATGTCTGCTTGTCAGTCCACCTGACATTTAGTTCCTGAGGGAATCCACACTGGAGCCCATGAGCGAACCTTGGGACACTGGTGGCATCGCATTACCTGGTGAGCAGGCGCCCAGGGTCCAACTCTGATCCTTTAATGTGTACTTTGGAGTCTCCTGCTAAGCGGCCACCACAACATCCCCTGCCTGCTTTGGCTGTGCCACCCAGGCTGCCGGCTGGTGCCTGCTTCTGTCCTGGACTGGCACATTTGCCACTTCAGGAGCCTTTGTTCTGGTCAGTGCCACAATGGCTGGCCTGATGGATCCCAGGGCCAGGTGTCTCCTCATCTCTCTGAATTGCCTCTGGAGTGGCAGCTTAGTTTGCCCAGCCTGGGCGGGGAATGGGACGCAGTAGGGCCACGACCTCCACTTCCTACCATAGACTGTGCCCAGTCCCCTAGTCAGATTCCGAGTGCCCAGAATGCCACACTCAGGCAGCTCCCTTCCTCCTCGGGAGATGACTTTGAGCCAGACTGAGGACAGGAGGGATTAGGGAAGTGGTGCTGTGGGCAGCAGGGTAGGCTGAGGAAGTGGCAGGAGTAGGGACTCCAAGAGGAGGACATGCTGTGTTCCAGAAAGCGTCTGGTCCTCAGGGATTGTGAAGAGAGCAGTGTGGGGTGAGGGTCAGTTAGGACTTGAGGAGTGCCGGGCTGAGGAGTGAGGCTGTCCCCTGCAAACATCAGGAGTACGACAAAAACAGACAGTCCATCTCAGCAGAGCTGCCTGCTGTGGCTCCCTCCCCCTGTGGGCATGCACCCAGAGCAGAGGGGCTGTTTAAGCCCCAGCTGCGGGCCCAGAGAAGGAAGCCATGGCCTGGGACTTGCGCTGCTGCAGAAGAACAGTCACATGGGCCGTGGGGAATGCCTCAGTTGGAGAGCAGGCTCAGGGGTCAGCCTTTCTGCTCGCCCACCCTGGCAATGGCACCGAAGCCATCTAGACAGCCCAGATGGGACATGGGAAGTGACAGTATCCCACTGGAGGCCGTGACTGAAGCCAAGGGGGTGTGCAGGGGGAACGTGGGGAGCACTGAGCTTGAGAGCCCATCCGTGTTACCGTAGCTTGGCCGCACCCTCCCATGTCTCCCTTCCTCTCTATGTCCCTGTGCCTGGCATGGGGAGACGACACCCGGAACTGCTCAGGAGGCTTCCTGGGCGGCAGCCTGCCTGTGTCCCCCTGAGGCAAATGGCTTCACCACCCCCTGCGTGCTGTGGGCGCAGGCTGATTGGTTGCTTGTGTGGACCCCTGTGGAACTTGGCGCCGGGGCTCCGATGACTTGGCCGTCTCACTGGTCCCTTGCCTGGAGCGCAGTCCTGCCGGTTGGGGTAGGCCCTGGCAGCCTTGAGCTGCCAGATTCCCCAGGGAGGCCAGTGGGTCCTGATGGCCATTCACAGCGCCACCTGGACTGAGCTAGGGTTTGCGGACGTCACGTGCCAAATGATTCTTCCTAACGTTTCTCCCCTCTGCATGTCTGATCTCGCACCTTGTGTAGGCATGACGAGTGTTCTGATGTCAGCCATCGGACTCCCTGTGTGTCTTAGCCGCGCACCTCAGCCCGCCAGCCCTCCCGCCTCCTGTCTGGCCTCTAAAAGTCACAGCTCAGTTAAGAGATTGAGGAAAATGTCCATGAAAGGTAGTTTCTGCTCACAAATACTCTTTGGCCTCTGCTCAGCCGCCTCCGAGTCTTGCTGCCTCTGACTCTCCTGCATCAGTCGCTCTTCTCCGACTCCCACGGCCCTTCTCCGCGTCTCTCGCCTGCCAGGGCACGGGCTGCTTGCCCTCCCCCTGCCCTCAGCAGCAGCAGTGGCCTCTTGCGAATCTCCTTTGCCCTGCAGTCCCAGAGTTTGGGTCCCGTCTCCGTGGAACAGCTGGAGTGCGACTGGCCTGTGTTTGAGGATGCTGTGACTTTGTGAACACGGGTGTGGGTTGAGGCCTGATTCAGGGTGAGGGACAGCTCTGTCCCTTCCACGGGGCCAGTGTTTATCTCAGGAAAGGCCCCCAGCCCTGTCTGATACCCCAGGTCGGTCTGCTTCACAGGGGTCTCGCAATGACCACTGCTCTGCCCGTCACCCGTCTGAGGAAGTGGGAATTTAGAACCACAGCAGGTTCCGTGGGTTTTAACAAGACCTGTGTGGAGGGGCCTGTGATGGGTAATACATTCTAAACCCGTCATTTCTAAAGCCGATTGTGCTCTGGGTCCATCATGGGGCCAAGAGAAGCATGGACTGCTGAAAGTGACCTTCAGGATGGTGTGGTGAGCAGGGAGCACAGCCCTAGCTCAGGCATTCCTACGTTCTTGTCTCCAGTGCTTACTAGCGTTGTGATCTCACTCAAGTGTCTCCTCCGTCCGTGGGCTGGTGCCTCCTACTTAGCACATGGGATGTGGGAGGAATAGAAAGTACACATGTGAAGCACCGGGCACATATTAAGGGCAGCTGCTGGTCACCTGATCATGTCCACTGCCTGTCTGATCTGCACCCCTCAGGGCAGACGAAAGGCCCAGGGAGGGGCAGCGCTTTCCTGACCCCACCCCAGCCCACTCCCACCCTTACCCCCAGCAATTGGGCAGGCTCCGAGCTCCTGACCCCGTTCCAGTTCTTACTCTGCCTGGAAAGAACACAGGCTCCTGCCCTCACTGGTGCGGCTCAGTGGGCTGAGCATCGTCCTGCAAAGTGAAAGGTCACCTGCTTGATTCCTGTTCAGGGCACATGCCTGGGTTGTGGGCTCCGTCCCTGGTTGGGGCACATAGGAGAGGCAACCGATCGATGTTTCTCTCTCACATCGACATTTCTCTTCCTCTTTTCCTCTCTCCTTTCTCCTCTGTCTAAAAATAAGTAAAATCTTTTTTTTTTTTAAAGAGCACGGGCTCTCGGCAAACCTCCTGGCCTTCCTGGGCTCAGTTGGCCCTTTCACGGGGTTGGTGGTCACCTGGCTGGCTCCCCTGGGGAATTGTGGCCCCACCCTGGGCCAGGGTGGGTAGGGGAATGGGTTGCTGAGCTGAGTCTCACCGGAAGGGGGCCAGTGGCTCATCCTGGTGGCTGGGGTGCCGAGCTCATCTGCAGACTGCCCCGTAGCTGCCAGACTTTTCTGAGTCTCCTCTCCAAGTCTGAGCAGAGTCCCCGATTCCAGGATGGCCACTCGGTGCTGGTGGTGTTGCGCTTTGGCCTGGCTTTCTCACCACACTGACCAGAGTCAGGTCCTAGGAGAGAGAGAGAGAGAGAGAGAGAGAGAGAGAGAGAGGTGTGTGTGTGTGTGGAGTGGAGGGTGTTTATGTATGAGTGTGTGTGGCGGGGGTGTAGAGAGTGGTATTCTTTTGCCTGTATATGCCTTTCAGGTAATAGCAGCTAGTTCCTCTATAGCAATCAGCTTTGGTTGGTGTTAGGTCTCCTCTTTTTAGACGAGGTAACTGAGACTCAGAGGTAACATGACTTGGTCCCGGCACAAGAGCCAGAATCAAACCCGATGTTGTCCCGTCCCAGCCTCTGCACTCCCCTCGTAACATTACCTGGCCTCTGGTCTAGAGGGAGCTCAGTGTGTGAAGCCGCAGGCCGACGGCCATGAGCTTGGGTGGAAACCAGAGCCCCTTAGTCTCGGAGGCTAGCATCTCCCCAATTACCTTGAGGCAGGATGCGGAGCCCTGGATGGTTGCTTTCCCAGGTTGCTCTGGTCTCCCTGGCCCCTCCTTTCTGCACTCGCATAGGCTTTGCCACCACCCTCTCTCTGATTCTGCTGCTGCCTGTGTCTGGACAAGCCCACCCCCACCCCCACCCCGCCCTCGGCTCTGCGGGTTCCCTCTTGCTGGCTGGGGAGTGCCTTGTCCTCGGGTGAGGCCTGTCAGTGTTTATGTGGGTGCAGGGCTCCCCTCCCAGCTTCTTGCACGTGTGCACAGAAGAGTGGCAGGTTTGAGAGGGGCAGGCGGCCAGGGCACCTCCCTGCTGCATACCTCGGCTGCTGCTGAGTCGCTTGCCTTAGGAACCGAGTAGGTATGTCACTAAGAAGCCACAGCCCAGAGACAGTCTGGAGAAGACTTTGCCTCTTATTGTGACAGTGTCAGTGTGGCCATCGGCTGCAGTCAGAGTACATGAAAGATGCCCACACTGGGTAGGCGCCCGTGATACATTTGCCTCATAAAACTTTTTTCACTGAGACTTTCTTACAAGAATGATGAGAGGAGTGAAGTACCACCAGTATATGCTCTGGAGTAGTTTGTTTTAGAAACTGCTGTCCGGCTCTTCTGCATGTCGTCCGAGGAGCCTGGGTCTAATTTCCTGACCGAACGTGCACAGGGACCTAAAGGCTGTGGCCGGCTACGGTTTCTGCCCCTGTTCCTCTGCCTCTAGCGCTTCTGGGGCTGGGGCTCCGCCAGGCAAGCGTGTTCTGCTTGGCTCCAGGTCTCTCCCCTCTGCATGCCAGCCTTCCTGTCTCAGCCCCACTAACATCCCTGCTGGCAGCTTGGACCTCTCCCTTGTCCTTCTTTCTCTCTGGTTTCTGCACCTCCAGTTTGATACTCACTGGGACCCTGCTGATGTTGTCCTCTCTTCCAGGAGGGCCTCCAAAGCCAGAGCCAGAGCAGGTGATAAGAAACTATACTGAAGAGCTAAAAACAGCCCCGGATGAGGTAGGTGTCGCAGAGGCCACGCTGCGTTCAGTTTTGTCTGGAAACAAGGGGCAGCTGCAGACGAGGACACCGATCTAGTCTCTCCTGGAAGGGCAGCTCTGGACGCCGGCATCGTGCTTGGGCGCTTGGGTTTAACCTCCTGCCTCCTGTAGGAGGCAGGTCTTGCTAGGATGAGGCGGTTGTAGCTTTTGAAACTTGGATTCCAGTCTTAGCTTTGCTCCAAACAGGTGTGATCCTCAGTGAAGCTCCTCTCTCGCACAGGTCTCTGTGTGCCCCGTGCCACCTGGCGGGGCAGAAGGCTCAGAGATGAGGGGTGGGAGAGACTGCCCCACCCCCTGAGGGTGCTGCTGGTGTAGAAGGGCTGTGGTCTTGTCCGGATAGCGGTCCTGCCCCTCTGGCTGCTGGGAGGGCAGGTCAGGTTCCCATAAGTAACAGGACCTGCCAGGCTCCCATAATAGCTTCGGTAGGACACAAACGTCTCTCTGTGGAGCCACATTTTGGGGGCTACAAGTGCCACTTTCCTCTGATTTGAATGGAGAGTCCTGGGGCATCTGGAGGAGGTAGGCGAAATGTCAGTCCTGCCCGTACAGAACCGCGGACTCCTCACCGGCTGCTGCTCCAGCAAGTCCAGCGCATGAGAGATGCCTGGTTGAGAAAGCCTTGGTCTGAAAGGCATCCTGCCTCTCCCACTGTCCCTTCAGCCCCCCGCTCCCATTTCGCAGCACTCAGTCTTTCTCTGCCCGTGTGCTCATCGGGCACAGCTGGCTTCTCTGACCCCAGCCGCTGCCTCTCCAAACTGCAGTCTCCGCAGCCGGCACCCAGCCGCGATCATGGTAGTGCCCCCACCCCCTTGCTTAAAACCCCCCAGTGCGGCCCTGAGGTGTACAACAGAGCCCCGACTCCTGCACTCGATCGGAAGCTTCCAGGATCTGGCCCCCTCCCCATCTTGTCTCATCCCCCACCTCGTTCACCCCGCCTCCTGCAGGAGCTACCCCCCCACCCCCCTACACACACACACGATATGCTGGTTCATGCTTCGGATCATTCCCTTGTCTGGAATGTCCATTCCCGTGCTCGTCCATCTGACAAGTTCCCCTTTTCCTCACACACCCAGCGTGGAGGGTCTCTCCTGCTTTCTCTTCTCTGGCTGTTCCTGCTGCTGTACTGGCCTCTGCTTCTGATAACTCGCTGGCCCCCAGGCTCACACTGCAGTTGCCCCTCCTACTGTGGTGAGCCCCTGGGGCCCAGGTCCCAGTGACCCATCTGTGTTCTCAGCCTCTGCGACAAATGACTGTTGAATTGGCTTTGACTGTAACGCTGACATTTCAGCAGATGAAGGTCTTTTCCTTCGAGTCTCCTCTTTCCATGCAGTGTCTCCTTTGGTGAGTGTCCCCTGTGTTTGGTCCCTTCCAGGACTGCATCATCTGCATGGAGAAACTGTCTGTGGCGTCCGGGTACAGTGATGTGACCAACAACAAGACCGTCGGGCCCATGGCCGTGGGCCGCCTCACCAAGTGCAGTCACCCCTTCCACCTGCTCTGCCTGCTGGCCATGTACTGCAACGGGAACAAGGTGCCAGCGTGCCGGCCCAGGGTGGGGCCAGGGGTGGCCTGTCCCAGTCACACAGCCTCTGAGCAGGCGGCTGTGACTGCTCTGGGAAGGACATGGGTGTGCTCGGAAGCAGCCTCTGCCCTGCGACAGGATGGGGGGTGTGTGGGGGCGGCAGGGGACGCCTGGCTGCGCTTCCTTTGGTGGGGTGTAGCCGAGTGGACGGGGTGGGGAGGGCGGAGGAACCAAGCCCGTGGCGGACCTGCAGGCTTGCCTGGCCTTCCTCCGCGGCACCCCGTGCCGGCCGGGTGCCGGCACCAACAGCTGGCCCGCCATAGGGGTGCATAGGGGTAACCACATTTTGATTCAAAATGTGGTTAGACTGTGGGAACTTTTGCTCGCAAACTTGGTTTTTCTACCTGATGCCAGTCTCTTGGTACTTTGTACCCTTGAATGTAAATTATATAATGAGTTTCTGGTGCAAAACTTACCTTCCTGAGGAAGCTGTTGGAATCAAGTTTCTGTGCAGGGAGGCTGCCTGGGAGCTGGGCCGTCTGCCCAGAACCTGCTGTGTGGCGCAGCCGACCGGTCCCCCCACAGGCCTCCTTCCCATGTCGAGGGTGGCGGCTGTGCCTCCGTGCTCCCTCAGGGCTGCCAGCTCAGCGTGTGGTGTTCTGCCTCGTCTAGGATGGAAGTTTACAGTGTCCTTCCTGCAAAACCATCTATGGGGAGAAAACCGGGACCCAGCCTCGGGGGAAGATGGAAGTGTTCAGCTTCCAGGTGTCCCTCCCTGGCCATGAGGACTGCGGGACGATACTCATAGTTTACAACATTCCTCACGGCATTCAGGTAAGGGTGCCGGCGCAAGAGGCGTCTCCTCGGATCTCTCTGCAGTCGGTCCTTCTCCCTGCAGTCTGCCCCCGGTCACTGCAGGATGCCCAGGTTGCTCAGCTTAGGCTGCCAGGAATCGGGAGGGGCTCGCCTGGGGTGCAGCGAGCTCTTAGGGCCGCGGAAGCACAGGGATGGCCCTCACCCCTTTCCTGAGATAGGGAAGGCTTCCTGGAGGCAGAGACATCGTAACTGGACTTGCCCAGGGCAGAAGACCAAGTATATAAGCAGAGGGAACACGTATTGAAGGGCAGGAGCCATCTGGTGGGGGCTGGGGAGGTGCCAACAGTGAAGATGGATGGAGAGACTGGCTGTGTGGCCAGGGCAGGCCTGGGCTGGGAGCAGCAGGGTTGGGCCTGGACGTCAGGAACAGCAGGACGGGAACCCTAGCACAAGGTCCCAGGGTCCCAGGGTTCCGGAAAGGAACACTCACCCCTTAGACCTCCTTCCTTGGGCCAGGGTTGATCTCAGAGCCTGGGATGGTTTGGGAAGATACAGGGCAGTGGGGACCAGGAGCCTGAAGGTCATGTGCTTTTCCCTGATTTCCTTCTGCTTGTCTTTGGCTCAGAGTGAAATACTAATGTATTGTGGGCAGGGTTGGAGCCACGGGGCCAGAGGGGAGCTTGGAGCTGTCGGGGTGCACACTCCTGTCTAGACCACTGCCGCTGTCTCAGGGCCCTGCTGCAGCTGCGTCTCGAGCACAGGCGGCAAACCCAGGGCCGCGGGCTGCACCCAGCCCAGCACCTTGTTCCTACCCGGCGGCCGTGCTGCTGAGCTCTCGCTTAGCTGTTAAGGAGCAGTTCCATTTATACAGCCCTAAAATGACATTCAGCCCTTTGAAGGCAACCGTGAGGCTGACGTGGCCCCTGGTGAAAGTGAGTCTGACACCCCTGCCCCTGAGTGACGAGCGGAGGGGCCTGTGTGTGGGAGTGAGGGCAGCCCGAAGGCGGGCGGCCCTGCCACGCAGCCCGGGGAGCCTGGGGCCTGGAGGGCTGCTGAAGAAGCAGAGCCTCCATCCCAGCCTCCGGAGGGTCTGGTCTCATCGGGGAGTAGAGCGTTGGTGGCAGCGCCTGGTTCCAGGGGCAGCGGCACACACTCGGGGAGCCATTGTTCACACCGGGTCTCCGGGGGGCAGGACTGGAGAGAGGCAGAGATGTATTTGATCACTTGAGCTCAGGAGTGGCTCCACCCAGGGGGGCAGGGGGCGAGGCGGGGCCTCGGTGTCCTGCGAGCTCCTGTATCCGGTGAGCACTCCCACGTCCGTGTCTTCCCTCTGCAGGGCCCTGAGCACCCCAACCCTGGGAAGCCATTCACCGCCAGAGGGTTTCCCCGCCAGTGCTACCTTCCGGACAATGCCCAGGGCCGCAAGGTAAAGGCCGCTCCCCCCCCCGCCACTGCCACCCTTGGGGACGGCTGCCCCCCCATGCTCACAGTGGGAGGCCTGTGCAAGCTGCTGGCTCCGGAACGGGAGAGAGCAGGGAGGCCTAGACTCACTGATGGTGGGGGAGCTCATCCTAGATGTACCTGAAAGAGGGAATAACCCAGGTGTTTGGGGGCCGAGTAGGTGGCAGCACTGTCTCAGCTGTGGGGTGGGGCCAAGGCAAGTCATGGAGCTGCCCGGTGCAAGGTCCCACTGGACAGTCAGCTCAGCAGTTGGCATTCCACGGGGGTCAGGGCTGGGCTGGAGGCTGGGGACCCCACAGATGGGGCCTCACACCCTGGACTACAGATGACATTACTTACGCAGTGGCGGGAGGGAATGGGGAGGAAAAAGGGCCGGCTCTCAGGGCCCTGTCGCTGGTTAACTGTGCATGTTAAATGGACTAGGGCCTAGCACATGGCACCCCGCCACCCACAGCTGACATGGGTGGGTGGGTGGTGCCGCTGTCCTCATCTTTATCACTGGGGCAGGTCAGTGGGGGCGGCCGATGGATGCTCCCACCCTGTCGCCTGGCCACCCCTGCCCAGGGTGAAAAACCTTGTGGAGAGACAGGCCAGTGCTTACTCACCATCCTCCCTCCCATCTCCTTCCACTTCCTCCGGGGGCAGGTCCTAGAGCTACTGAAGGTGGCCTGGAAAAGGCGGCTTATCTTCACAGTGGGCACGTCCAGCACCACAGGCGAGACTGACACGGTGGTGTGGAACGAGATCCACCACAAGACCGAGATGGACCGCAACGTGACGGGCCACGGCTACCCCGACCCCAACTACCTGCAGAACGTGCTGGCTGAGCTGGCTGCTCAGGGGGTGACTGAGGACTGCCTGGAGCAGCAGTGACCCGCCAGCCTGGCAGCCAGTGCCCCGTCCCCGCTGCCAGCCGGGCTGCCCTGGGATGGACAGGCAGGAAGGTGCCTTTCCTCGGAGGCTGAAATGTTTGTTGGGGAGGGTGGGCATTTTCCACCGGAGCTGGGGCTTCTCCCGTTTGCCTTTCCTCCTTCCTCTCCCCTTCCAGGCCTGGATCTGCATGGGAATTGGGCAAGCCTGGGGAGTTGTTCTTGTGGGGGCTTACGACGCAGCTACCTCAGTGCTGGGGGCCTGGCGTGGGCTGAGGGGAGATGGCCCCAGCCCCAGTCGGGGGCCGGCATGGGTCTGGGTCAGCTTCTCATACCTCAGATGTTCTGTTTGCAATAAATGCCTAATAGCCAAAGTCAGCAGTTCCTGGCGTGTTTGTCAGCGTGCGTGATGCCTGCCCACGTGTGTCCTGCTGTGTCAGCTCCCATTTCCTGCGTGCAGACTGAGGCCGGCCCTGGCCAGGCACCTCAGTGGTTAGAGCACTGTCCTGGGCCACTGAGGCTGCAGGTGAGATCCCCGGTCAGCACGCACAAGAATCAGCCGATGGTTGCACAAATCAGTGGAACAACACATTGATCTCTCTCTCTCTTTCTTTCTCTCTCTGTCTCTCTCTGTCTGTCTCTCTCTGTCTCTCTCTCTGTCTTCCTTTCTCTCTCAAATCAACTTAAAAAATTCAAAACCAAACAAAAAAACAGGCTGCAGGGAGGGCTGGAGAGCCCACGGCACTAACCTGCGCTGTTCCCCAGCCCCCACTCCAGTTCTCGTGGTGTAAAGTCCAGCGACTCAGGGCCCGCCCTCCTGTACTCCCCAGGTTCTGGGGACACTGCTCACAGGGGGCAGGTGCTGCTGTCTCCATTTCACAGGTGGGGAAACAGGCTCAGGGGCGTGACTAGCCCAAGGTCCCAGCTAGTGGTGGACCCAGAGCTGAAATCTGGACCAGGATTGGTTTGATACCATCTTCAAAGTTCTAATTCTTCGGCATCCTCTCAGAGGGAGGATCAAATACTCCGTCACTTGCCGTCTGCCGGCGGGGTGGGGGCGGGGAGTGCGTGAGGCCTGAGACCGGAGGCACACACAGGGCCGTGTTTTGAGTGGGTCTGGGGCACTTTCGCCTTTGCAAGTCCATTTCTCCATAAGAATGAAAAGTTCAATTCTGGGTCTTACAATGTGACTGTGCAAAGATGAACATACGTTAGAGCATTTTCTCCCATCTGAAAGTTCACTTTTTTCCTTCTGATTTTAAAAGAAATCAATCAAGACTTTTCCCGGGCTCCTAAAGGTATCGCGGGCCCTGCACACTGCTCGCTGAGCCTCCTGGAGGAGCTGGTCCTGGGGTGGGCGGGGCCTGGCGGTTCCACGGCACTGGGTTCCACGATGAGACTTGCTCCCCGGCTGCCAGAGCACAGATGTCAGTGGGCGCCCGATGCAGGTGCCCGATGCCGCTGCCCTCTGGACTCCCACATTAAAGTGTAATGGGGGTCGGAGTGGAGAAAATGCAGAATCTACCTGATAAGGGTCTAGTGTCCAGACTGTGTAAGGAACTCAACAACTCAGTAATAAAAAGACAAATACCCAATGTTTTTAAAACAAAGTCCTGGCAGGTGTGACTCCTGCAAACTGAAAACTGTGGCTTCGATCCCCAGCCAGGGCACATGCCTGGGTTGCGGGTTCAGTCCCTGATCGGGGTGCATACAAGAGGCCACCGACTGATGTTTCTCACGTCAATATTTCTCTCCCTCTCCCTCCTTTCCCTCTCTCAAATCAATGAGCATGTCCTTGGATGAGGATTTTTTTAAAAAGCAAGCAAAGGGCATTTCTCCAAAGAAGACACACAGACAGATGACAGGCACGTGATAAGTGCTCCACGTCATCGGGGAAACAGAGATCACAGCCTCGAAGTGACACCTCTTCGTAGCCACGAGAGTGGTTATCATCAATAAATAAAAGGAAAATGACAATGTTGATGCAGATGTGGAGAGTCAGAGCTCTTGTCTGCTGCTGGTCGGAGTGTGAATACAGCTGCTTAGGAGAACAGCTAGGCAGTTTCTCAAGAAGCGATCACCATGTGACCAAGCAGTTCCACTCCTAGGTTCTTATCCAGGAACTGGAAACATGTCCACACCAAAACAGGAATGTTCATACCAATATTATTCATGATAGCCCAAAACTGGAAAACCCCAAGTATCCCCCAGCTGACGAGTGGATAAACCAAATGGTCTATCCATACAGTGCAGCACACTCAGCCCTAAAATCGAAGCGCTTCCCCGGCCGGTGGCTCGGTTGGCGGGAGCATCGTTCCAAGCACCGGAACCTCGTGGGCTCGCTCTGGTCAGGGCGCATGCCTAGGTGGCGTGTTCCATCTCTGATCAGGGCACTGTGGTACGGGAGGCAACCAACGGGTGTTTCTCACATCGATGTTTCTCTCCCTTTCTCTTAAAATCAATAAAAGTATGTCCTCAGGTGAGGATTTAAAAAAAATGTACTGCCATACACAGCACAGATGAACCTTGAAAACATCATGCCAAGTGAAAGAAGCCAGACATGACACGGGAGGCCACGCACCGCGTGATCCCCCTGATGTGAAATGTCTGGAACAGGCAAATCCACGCAGGCAGAAAGGCGAGGGGTTCCCAGAGGGAGGAGGGGAGGGGAAGTGGCCTTTCATGGGTGCTGTGTTTTCTCTCGGGATGATGAAAAGTCTCTGGGATTGGGGTTGATGGCACGGCCCTGCGAATGTGCTAAAAACCAGTGAACTGTACACTGAAGGGTGAATTGTATGATATATGAATTATATCAGTAAATATATATATATATATATATATACTCACAAAGAGAGGCAAAAGTATGTTCGTATGGAAAATATACAAAAATAGAAAATAATATAAGAATAAACTTTCACTTACAACTGTAAACCCACTTTTGCCCACCCACATATACAGTGAGAACTGAAGGGAATAATTGATGCAAGTGGAGGCTCGCCAGCTGTCAAGGGCCCTACAGACCTTTCTCTAAGTTCTTCCCTTGGAGGAGGGAACTGAGGAGCGAGGGAAGGTGTGGCTTCGAGGAGGGAGGGCAGGGCACCAGACGGCGGCAGAGCCAAGTGCCTGTAAGGGCTGGATCAGACAGGTTGTGAGGGGGTCATGATGGGGGTGGGACTGGACTAGTTGGAGCTGCCCCCGGCTTGCTGCTGGGTGGGGATGGAAGGCTAGAGGGAGTCTCCTGGCACATGGGGTGCAGGAATCTCAGGCATGTGGCTCTGGGCCCAAGGTTCCAGATATTTGGTCTCCCCAGGGATGGGAGAATGGGAGGCTGGGTGGGGCCTAAACTGAGACAGGGGATTCTGGGCTCCAGCGGCCTCCCCCTCAGCCCTGGCCAGCCCCACCCTAGAGCCCTGCCCAGTCCCCTCCCTGTGGGGGGCTGGGCTGAGGGGAGGAGTTGGGGTTCGTTCACATTTTCAGGTCTTTCCAGCCCCTGGCCAGCCTGGCAGCCGGACAAACCAGCTCCTCCAGGCCCAAGGCGTTGGGGGAGGGGTGCGGCAGAGGGGCAGTGGGAGCAGCCCCAGGCTGCGGGTGTGGTGGAAGGCGGCCATCATGGGGTTCTCCCAGAGGCAGCCTCGCCCGTGGCTGCTGCTCCTGTTGGAGGCGCTGGTCTGGCACCAGCCCTGCATGAACCTGGGTGAGTGGGGGTCCAGGGATTGGACACACCTGTGGGGCACCTGCTGGAGTGATGGGACCCCGGGAGCCCACGTCCTGTGATCGGGAGGGGCAGCCCCCGGACCCTCACGCCTATCTCCATGGCCGCAGAGCTGATCCCCTACACGCCGCAGATAACAGCCTGGGACCTGGAAGGGAAGGTGACGGCCACCACGTTTTCCTTGGAGCAGCCGCGCTGTGTGCTGGACAGTCACGCCAGTGCTGCCAGCACTGTCTGGCTGGTGGTGGCCTTCAGCAATGGTGTGTCACAGCGTAGGTGTGGGGCCTGGGGTGGGGGGCTGCAGGAGCTGCAGGTTCTGGGGGCCCCTCCATCCCTGTGACCTTCCACAGCCGGGTGTGGGTTAGGAGTTGGGCTTTACAGAGAGGGTGCTCTGAGAGGGCGACAAAGCCCATTTTGGGCCGTAGGGGCCCTCTGGGTGCTGAGGCACGGAGGGCCAGGGCTGGGGTCCTCGGCCCCAGACAGGGGTCGTGGCAAAGGAGACCTGGCTGTTCCTGCCACCAGCCCCGTCTGTCTGTCTGTCTCTGCCTCCTGCAGCCTCCAGGGACTTCCAGAACCCAACGACGCTGGCTGCGATCCCAGCCTCTCCTCAGCTGCTGACCACTGATGGCCACTACATGACGCTGCCCTTGTCCCTGGAGCAGCTGCCCTGCAAGGAGGATCCCGTGGGTGACAGCAGCATCCCCGTGTTGCGGGTGGGCAATGACCCCGACTGCCTGGCTGGCCTCCACCAGCCAGCCTACTGCAATGCCCCCCTCCCGGGCCCCGGACCGTACAGGTGGGTCACTCTGCCTGGAGCCTGGGACCCAAGGGTTGCCCTCCCTGGCCTTTCCCCAGCCCCATCCTGGCTGCAGGGGAAACAGGCCCTTCCCATTTGTAAGCCTTGGCTGCTTCCTCTGGGGTCGGGGGAGGGGATTGGGTGGAGGTGGGGCAAAGGAACCGAGGCACAGAAGCTGCAAGTGACTTGTCGAGGTCAGGGAAGTGCAGGGTGGGAAAGCAGGGCTGTCCAGACCGGGCTGTGCAGGGCACAGGATGAGGCCGGGTGCCCTCAGGGAGACCAAGGCCAGCTGGGAGAACCAGCGGGGGGCACAGAGTAGGCAGTGTGGTGGGGGCGGGGCCCACACCTCCACACTGCCTCCCTCTGCCCTCTCACCCAGCCTTGCCAGGTCTACTTCCCCTCAGCCCCAGGCCCACTCCCGGGCTTGACCTCCACCCCCAGCAGCCACCAGAGCCAGCTTCCCTCAGTGCCAGCCTGCCTGGGGCTCTCAATGCTCAGAAACCTTCCAGAGCTCCCCAGCCCCTGCAAAGATACAACCTGAGCTCCTCTGCACGGCCCTTGGTGCCCTCAGTGCCAGTCCCCCCACCATGACCCTGGGCTCTGAGTGCACCCTGAATACACCGCTCCCTCCCTAGGCCTTTACCTGGGGTGCTTACCTTTACTGGGGGGCTTCCATGGCTTCAGAGACTCCACAGGGCCAGAGGTTCTCCTCTGTGGGGCCCGGTGCCCCCAGCCCATACACCTGCTGAGCCAACGCTCAGAGCCTGGCCCAGAAGAGTGGCCTGGAGCCTGGCTGTGGCCGTTGCCCTGCCTGGGGCGGTTGGGCTCTGAGCCTCATCCCTCCTCCACTTCCCAGGGTGAAGTTCCTCCTGATGGACGCCAGGGGCTCACCCCAGGCCGAAACCAGATGGTCGGACCCCATCACTCTCCACCAAGGTAGCACTGGGGAGGGGGCTTTCTGGCTCCAGGCTGTCCCTTGGAGACTCATCACCCTGGGCGAAATGGTCATGTCCAGCTGCCCCCCTCCCGTCGCTGCTATGGGATGGGGGCTGGTGGCAGTATTCAAGTCCAGCTGACCCTCCACACAGAACCTTGTGCTGGGGGGCGGGGCACGCGGCAGGGGCACGGGCTCTGTCCATCTCCAAATGCTTGCCAGGTCTCTGTCCATCTCCAAATGGTTGCCAGCTCTCGGTAGCCCAGACCCCAGCCCAGTTGAGGGCAGAAACAGCCCTCCCTCTTACAGGGAGGCAGCCCGGGGCCCAGCACTGCCTCAGGGAGGAGGGTCAGGGCAAGAAGGAGGCCAGAGTCAGCCAGGGCTACAGGTTCTGGGAGGCTTCCCTCAGCAGGGCCCCGAGAAGCCAGCATGAATGAGTCACCAGGCCAAAGAAACTGCACTGTGAAGGCCAGAATGTCCGGTGTCTGGACGCCTGGGAGACGGGCTGCCGAAGCTGGGGGTGGCAGTGGCGGCTTGTTGTCTGAAGGCCTTGCATGCCAGGCCCCAGGGAGCAGGGCAGCCTCGTGGCCAGTCCCGAGGTCTGCTGCCACTGCTCTGCCCACCATGGAGCCACGGGTGGGCATGTTGGTGGGAATAGCCTAGAAGGTGAGACGAGGGTGGGGGTTGGAGCCATGGGCGGTGCAGGCTACCAGGCACCAGTGCCCATCTGAGATGGGTGGGCTCAGGAGGCTGTGGACGAGAGGGAGCCAGGCCTCCGGGGCGAGCACGGGTGGAGGGTGACTGCCCTGGGGTCCCAGGGCAGCCTCTGAGCAGCCACTGTGTGTGCAGGGAAATCCCCAGGCTCCATCGACACGTGGCCAGGGCGGCGACATGGTGACATGATTGTCATCACCTCCATCCTCTCCTCTCTGGCCGGCCTGCTGCTCCTGGCCTTCCTGGCAGCCTCCACTGTGCGCTTGTGAGTGGTGACACGCCCAGGGCCCTCTGCCCACCTGGAACCCCCTGGAAGGCCTCCCTGACCCTGTGGTTTTGAGCTGGGCAGTGTCCCTGGAAGGGCTGTGTGGGGAATTTCCACCCGGGGCAGCTCCTCCAACCACAGGTTCAGAGGAGGGGCCACCTGCCTCTGCTCCTCTCCGCCAGTGTGGGGAGAGGCCACAGTGTGGCCTTTGCTTCAGCCTAGTCCTCCTGGGCCGCATTTCTTTCCACAAGCCCTCTGTCATTTCAGTGAATTGACATCTGTGTATTCAGGGTGGCCACCTGGAGGAGGCAGGCCTCCAGCTTGTTCTAGAAGGGAGGAAAGGGAGATGGAGGCTGCGGGAAGAGGAGCGTGGGAGTGGGGACCAGATCCTGCCCAGGCAGCCAGCTCCACCCAGCAGGGCCATAGCTCCTCCTCCTCTCCCATTCTAGCTCCAGCCTGTGGTGGCCTGAGGAAGCCCCTGAGCAGCTTCGGATTGGCTCCTTCAGGGGCAAGCGCTACATGACCCACCACATCCCGCCCAGTGAAGCTGCCACCCTGCCGGTGGGCTGCGAGCTGGGCCTGGACCCCTTCCCCAGCCTCAGCCCTTAGCCTGGCCTGTGTGCCTGGCGCTGGGGCAGGGAAGGGAGGGGAGGGAGAGACATGGGCAGAGTGCTCCTCCTCAGCCCTTGCGCCCACGCGCCCTCCCCTGTCACACTTCCCCCTGCCTGAAATCCCTCCGCCGGCAGCCCTGACTGGCTTTCCCATTTCCCGCTCTCTCAGGCAACTGAAGCTGCATGCAGGGGAGTTTGGGTGAGGGCCACAGTCAGGCTGGGCCTCCAGCCCCCACCGCCCTCCCTACCTCTGTTCTGCACATCCTCCTGTGAGTCAGGATGGAAAGGCCACCCTGACTGGAAGCTTCCAGGCCCCGGGGGAGGCCTAGAGCAGACCTAGGAAGCTGGACTGGGACCACCATGGGAGTGTGGGGCCTGAGCCTCCCCGGTCTCCGTCCCGCCGGCCAGTGGCTGGGGCTGCAGTGAAGCCGTCAGGGGCATCTTCCCTGTCCCTGGGCACAGGCCCTTCTTGAGCGTGGCTAGAAGGTCAGAGTGTAGATGCACCTTATGACCGTGTGGCCACTGATTTGGGCCACCACTTCCAACTCCCCTGCACACACAGAGGGCCCTCGCACTTACCTACTCACTGTCACTCCACAAACTTGTTGAGTGCCTACTGCATGCCAAGCACACTGTTAGACATGTGGCCTCAGGCAGGTCTTGGGGAGCTCACTCACTGCTCTGGACCTCAAACGGCAATATGTCCAGATGTGACCTGTTACCGTTGAGAGGCTGTCGCGCCCTCAGATTGTCACATACACTGGGCCTCACACTCCCTCAGACAATCACCCCAATGGGCTCTCTTGGGTCCACAATCACCCCCCACCTGCAGTCACTGGAGGACAGGTTTCATTCCCCCAGCGTCTGTCTGCCCATAAGGCTGGTGTTACCCTCTGTGGCCACACGAGGGCGACCAGTGCACCGCAGATCTTGCCGAACAGTCCAGCATGAGCACTCCCATTCGCGGACCTGCAGGGCGCCGCTCCCACCCGGTAACCCGACGGTCAAAGAGCAGCACCACTCAGCAGGGTCTCTGGAGGTCAGGGCTCCAGGCCCCACTTCGATCACGCCAGAGGGATAAGCAGTTGCGCTCCTCTTGTCCAATCCACGCAGCCTCACCGTTTTCTAGATGGAGAAACAAGCTCAGTGACTTGCCCACTGCGCTGTCCACTGCTACCCCACACGCTGGCCCCTGGCCCCTGACCCCTCTAGCCTGACTGCAGTGCCTGCGGGCCGGTGGCGGGGGGCAGAGGGGTAGGTAAATAAATGCTGTCTGCCTTTTCTGCCTTTTCAGCAGTTCTTGTGCTGGTTTTGGAAGAGGAGTATTTACACACGGGGCTCAGCCTGGCCTTGCTCTGCCCAGCCCTGCCCGCCACCAGGTCCAGGGGTGCCCTGAGCCTGCCCCCTTGATTGCTAGTCCTAACTGTGTTTCGGGGGTGCCCTCATGTCCTGTCGGGCCCTGGGGAAACCCACCCACGTACTGCAGGGCCAGGAAGCCAGCTACTGAGCATTTCTGGGCATTTAGTCATGCTCCATTCCAGGCAAACTCTTCAGGGGAGTCTTTGCTTTCAAATCCAATGCACACCTGGGCCCTGGTGGCCTTCCCCTTATCCTGCCTGCACCTCCACCAGCTGCAAGACCCCCTCCAGGTGCAGACAGAAGCAGAGTCAAACGCACCCAGGAGGTCAGGCCCTGGTGTCCTGGGTAACATCTGGCCATGGGAGCCAGCCCCTTTGGGCAGCCACCTTTGAAACGCTAATGCTTTGGAGCCCAGGTCCTTCTTGACCTCTTGGAATTGCAGGAGGGTTAAAAGCTCCCCAACCTCACCCTCCCCGGCTGCCCCCAGCAGACCCCGTCTCACACTGTCCTGTTCAGACCTGGTTCCAACACCAGATGACAGGCCCTCCAGGTCCAGGATGTGCAGCTTGGGGCCTGCCCGGGAGGGTGCTCTGGGGGGTGGCGGGGGGGGCGTTGCTGGCGTCTGCTGAGTGAAAGTGTGAACACACCCCACAGAGCAGGAGGGTGAGCCGGGAGGAGAGGTCACTCCAGGCTCTTCCATGTCCCAGGGCCTCTGCTGGCTTGTTCTCAGTGCCAGAATCTGACCCCAGGCACAGCCCCAGTGACACGCTGGGCATGCCTGGGGTGCCCCTTGTTTCTGAGCAGACCCCCACCCAGCCCTCTGACGAGCTGCTCTCCCATCTGGCCTCCCAGGCTCGACCAGGCTCTAAACAGGCATCACAACCTATGGGTGAGGACCAAGAAGGGGCTGGAGAGCCCGGGGGAGGCAGCTGACCCCACGAGAGGGTCAAGGGGGCTTCCTAGTGGCAATTTCTGAGTCGAGTCTTGAGAGGCAAAGGGAAGTTAGTCAAGTAGAGAGGAAAGGAGGGAGGAAGGAGATGAGACCATCTTGCCCCGTGGTGGCTCAGATGGTGCCTGGGTCGGTGGGGGCGGGGGGGAGGCACGGACTGGGGGCTGCGAGGCCAATGAAAGAGGCTGTCCTGGCCTTCCAAGCAGATGAAACGAGCCCTGAACCAGGGCAGACAAAGGGGCTTGGAGAGGAAGAGGTGGATTCTAGAAACATTCAAGAGGTGGCAGGAGGAACTGGGGGCTTCTTAGATGTGGGAGGTGAGGCAGGAGGAGAAGGCTCTGTCGGGGGTTTTGATGTGACGGTGGGTGTGAATGTGAAACGGAGGCCCTCACGCTCTGAGAGTGGCTACATCAGCCCAGCTCACTCCAGCAGATCCCCAGAAAAGGAAGGACTGGGGCCCTCATCTTAGCAGCTGGGTTAGTCCACAAGCAAATCAACAGATTGTTAATATTTTACAACGATGGAGGCCGCCCCCTGGCAGCAGGAGCCCGCCCTGCCAGCCTGTGTGACTGTGGCCCCAGAGCTGAGCTGGCAAGCACGCCAGAGTGTCACTGAATCCACAACGCCAGGGTCGGCGGGATCGGTCATCCCCGCCGCAGGATCGGTCATCCCCGCCGCAGGAGCGGTCACGCCGGGCCCCAGGCGGCTGTGCCAGGGCATTCTGCCCCAGTCACGCTCCAGAGAGGGGGCCATCAGCTGACCCCAGTGCTTCGTGGGCCAGCTCATGGCAGCCCTGAGCAGAGCACCTAGTGACAGCTGTGTTGTGGAGAATCTTTTATTCAATGGAGTTTTAGAGACTCTTTTATTAAATGGCATTTAAAATTTTCCCCAGGGCTGTATTTGGGGAAGCATCTCCAAATCCATTGGCCCATAACATAATGGCTCAGCGATGAAAAACAAGTTCACTGTTGAAGAGGAAAAAAAAACCAGTGATGACTGCGGGGGTGATGACTCGCAGGTGACTCATCAGACCTAAAATCAAAGGAACCAGAATGACAGCAGGTGGAAACCAGGCAGCCAGGTCTCTTGCTGGGATGTCAGTGGCCGCCTGTTGCTGGTCTCCCCACCGCCACCCTGCTGCCAGCACCCAGAGGGACCCGATCACAAACCCGGTGGTGTCACACCGCTGCTCACAGCTCTCAGAGACTTCCTACCGTAAGAACAGGGTCTGGATTCACCATTTCAGTCACGGGGCCCCATGGTCCACCCCCTCCCCCTGAGCTCCAGCCACACGGGCCGCAGGGCCTTTGCACTCGCTTCTCTCTCCGACTGGAGCCCTTCCGCCCCACTCCCCGCCCCCGCTCGCTCCCTTCTTCAGGGGAGCCCTCCCCCACCACTCAGCTCTCCTAAGCTGTGTTCTTCTCCTCCTCTGCACATTTTCCATTTTGCAATTAGACATTCAAAATGGTGAGCTTTTGCATCTCCCCCACCAAACTGTGACCTTAGCGGGGCAGAAACTGACCGCATCTGGTTTGCTCACCAGGGCGCTCCCAGAGCCAGCACAGTGCCCAGCCCTCAGGGGAGCTTAATAAACAATTGTTGACTGAATGCTTTATAAAAGGCACTTTGCACTTTTTTAATATCAGTTTTATGGAGATATAATTCAATAGACCTATTTAAAGTGTGCAATTCAACGGTTTTTAGTGTTCAGAATCGTACCACTACCAACTTCAGAACCATTTAAGCCCTGCACCCACTAACTGGCCACTCCCCATCCCTCTCTGGCCTCCCTTGGTCCCTGGCAACCAACCCCTCACCTACTTTCCAGACATTTCACAGTCGTGGAATCACACAATATGTGATCCTTAGTGACTGGCTCGTTTTCCATGGAGTGCAGTTTGGGGGGAGAGGGAGGGAACAGGAGCCCCGGCACTGCCTGTCGTGGGCGGTTCCTCTCACTCGGCTGAATCGTCCGCCACCCTTTCCGACTGGGCAGAACCGCAGTCTGGTGTCCAGTCTCCGGGGAAAGCAGGGTCTCTTTCGCCCAGGGTGTACAGGACATGTATCAGGGGGGCTCAGGGGCCCAAGCCCCACCCACCTCCCCCTCCTGCCACCACCCGCTGTATGTATTCTCAGCTGCACACAGCAAGAACCAGCCTTGGAGGGCTGGGTGGGATAGGACTATTTGGGAGGAGATCAGGGAGCTCCTGGAGGCCACATCACCTCAGCAATCCTGGCGCAAAAGAATGCTGCCTTTCCTGGACCTGCCACACGAGTTTCTGGGACCTGGCCATGGTGGCCACGGCCCTGGCCACAACGGACTGGCCACGGCACCCTATTCCTTGTCTGGTGTGGGTGCATGCCTGGTGGGCACCCGCTCTGGCAGCTGCAGCGAGGGATGGGCCGTGCACAGGGGGCTCAGGCGTGGTGAAGGGCCAAGTCCACCTGGAGAAGGGACGCCCTGTTGCGACTCCCTCAAAGACATCAGACGGGTAGTGCTGGCTCTGGGGACACGCGGCAGGAAGGCAGTGTCCACGCAGGAGGAGCGTGTGGCAGGAGCTGAGTGGTCAGAAAGAATGGCGACTGTCCCCATGCCTGGAGGCATGAGGAGTTCATGCTGGTCGGCAAGTTCCACTATAATGAAAGGATTTTCATCAAATGCTGGGTGTTCTTCAGAGTTCTGCTGGGGTTCGTGACTGTCTGCCTTCTGGGAAGTCCCCACTGCCAGTGTCGGGGAGAGGGAGGGCCCCAAAGATCAGCCCTGGGGCATGTCACACCCCACCCTCCAGCCTCAGTGTTCACGTCTGCATGGTGGGCACAGTGACCGTTGGCGCCCACGGCTGCTGTGAGCGGCCCCAATAGGAGGGGTTGGCAGGGCTGACGTGCAGATGCTCAGTTAATGAGTTTGTATACCTTCCTTTGAGATGTTTTTTTGTTATTTCAGAGGAAGATGAAGCTGTCACTTTGACCATTGGTGGCTGTCACCTCAGGGCTTCCCATCCCCTCCCCAGCATGGTGACATGAGGACCCCTCTGCGGAGCTAGAAGGAGGCCGGGGCACAGAAAGACCTCTCCACTCCTGCCCAGCCCACTGCCTCCCGGGGCGCCTGGAGCCCCCTACCGCACTGGGCCTGTGGTGGAGAGTGGGGCGGGTTCCGCCTTCTCAGGAGGGACCAGAATGGAACCGGAGCAGAGGGACACAGCCGCCCCTCACTGCTCACTCTGCAGCCTGCCCGGCCCACGCCCCTCCCCAGCGGTGGGGGAGGGGGAGGAATGGGGTGGCGTCGGGGGAGGGGGCACGCCCTACCGGGCAGGACAACAGTCCTGGAGACCTGGCCCAGAGACCCCACAGGCCGTGCTGAAGCCCGACCCCGGTCCTCAGGAACTGTCCTGCTCTCCAGGGACGCACACCCACTGTTACCAAATCCGGTTCCTCCCAATTCACGTGTGGAAATCGTAATCCCCGGTGCCTCAGGATGTGCCTTGGAGAGAGGGCCTTTAAAGAGATAACTAAGGCCTTCGGGGTGGGCCCTAATCCAATGACCACATCTCTATAAGGAAGAATCAGGACACAGAGACATGAGAAAGAAATTCCTGTTGTTTAGGCTGCCAGGTCTGTGGCGAGATGCTATGGCAGTTCAATCAGACCAATCACCCACCAGCTCGGTGTTCTGGGCATGTACGTTAATGGGGGTAGGGTGCGCAGAGCAGGTGGTCAGCGGTCAGCGCTGAGACCACGTCTCCCTGAGAGCCCACAGGCAGGCAGCAGGAGCTGCTTGCACAGAGGCTTGGAGGTGAGAAAGGGTCTGAGCAGCTTACGGCCTTCAGAGTGGACTTGGATGAGTGCAGGGGGAGCCAGCCCGCTCTCTGGCCCTGGCCCTGAGCGGCTCACCCTGGACCCTTGGCCCAGCCTTCTGGGCCACCTTCTCTCTGCCCTGTAACCAGAGAAGCCAGGAGCTGCTGCAGCCATGTGCTGGCCCGCCCCTTCTCTCCCACACACTGGTCCCTGCAGGGGTGTCCCTGACCCCTGGAGACAGCCCCAGGACTGAGACAGGAGCCCGGGGTTCCCCCTTTATGCCTCATTTGCTGTGTGGGAGCCCTGCCCACCTCCCCAGCCTCAGTTTTCCCTGAAAAAATGAGAGAAGCTCTCCAGGCTCCTTTGGCTGAGACACTCCAGTCCCGGCTCCCTGAAACCCCACTCCCTGCGGGTGACGCAGGCTAGAGTTATCCACAGGAAAGAATGTGTTGCTCTTGACAACCATTCTTCTCCTTGACTTCTCCCTCTAAGGGACAGAGAGGAATGTTCCATTAATCATCCTGGCCTCTCCCTTCCCACCTCCAGGCCCTTCCCTCTGCTCCCCCGTGGAGGGGGCCCAAAGCCCACAGGAGAAGTTCATGAAAACACCAGGCTCAGCGTTGCCTGCTCAGCCCCGCGCACGAAGCCCTGTCCTTGTCAGAGCCCTAACTCCGTGGGACCAGGGCAGTGGGATGGGGGTGGGGGCTGAGGGTGGGAGGACGGGCGGGGAAGGCAGGAGCTGAGAGTGGGCTCAGGTCATCGGACAGCTGTGGGCGCCTCTTCCACACGGGGTCCTCTGCTGAGCACAGTGGGGGTGCAGGTAGAACCGTGCACAGAAAGTACAGTACAGAGGGAGGGGACCTGTGGTGGGGACAGCAAGGCAGGTTTAGGATTAGGGTTAGGGGGAGCCCAGAGGAGGCATCTGACCCAGCTTGGGGGGAATGCTGGGGTCGGGGGAGGACACCAGGGGGACTTCCTGAAGGAGGTGATGTCTGAGCACAGCAGTTTTGTTGAGGGGCTCAGGTGGCTGGGATGAAGGAGTCAAAAGTGGGGAGACATGGCTTGGTGCAAGGCATGTAAGTCCCTGAATACCACCTGGAGGAGGTGAGCAATGCAGGGGACGTCCAAGAGAGGAGGGGCAGACTGGGCTTTCAGGAGGTCTTTGATGGCCGGGCTGGAGTGAGCGGCAGGGAGAGGTGAGCAGGGTAGGGAAGTGGCCTAAGCCGGGCCTTGGGGGACAGGGTCTCTTATGAAACCCCCCAGCTTCTCCCAGGGTGAGCATGGGGGTCCTGGGGGTGCCCGATAGGACTGGGTTCCACCTTCCACTCCCAGACAGGACCACTGCAGGCAACGTCCAGCACTGGGTGGCCCGAGCCACCTGGACGCTAATGCAGGGGGCGTCTGAGCTTCAGGGGGTCTCCTGTGCATGTTGGGGTGGAAAGCAAATTTAGAGAGGCTCTCCTTGTTGCCGCCGTGCTTGTCCCTCCCCTGGATGACTCTAGTGGCCTCCTCACTGGCACCCCAAAGCCCTTGCCCCCTGTATTGGGTTGAAGAGTGTCCCCTAAACTCGTGTCCATCTGGAACCTATGGATGTGACCTTGTTTGGAAACAGGCTCTTTGCAGTTAAGATGAGACCGTGCTGAGATTTGGGTGGGCCCTAAACCCGATGTGGCTGGTGCCTCTAGAGGAAGAGGGACACTTGATGACAGAGACGGACACACAGCGGAGAACGGCGTGTGAAGCAGAGCCAGAGATTAGGGCGCTGCCAAGGAGCCCCAAGGACGGCCTCAGCTGCCAGAAAAAAGAAGAGGCAAGGGAGGGCTCTTCCCCAAGCCCGCAGAGGGAATGGCCCTGTGACACCTTGGCTGTGGACCTCCGGCCTCCACATTGTGAGAGGATACATTTCTCTTTCTCTGAGCCGCTCAGCGGGTGGTCCTGGGTTACCTCAGCCCCGAGACAAAGACCCCGCCCCGCCAGCCCCAGTCTGCTCTCTCCGCAGCAGCCAGGGCGATCCTGGCCACACCCTTCTTCCGCTCCAACCCCACCTTGGCTCTCGTCTCTCCCAGGGTCAAAGCCAAAGTCCTGACAGGAACTTGCGTGGCCCCACGCCACCTGTGCTACCCCTTGACCTCACTGACCGTTCTCCTACCCTTTTTCTCGCTCCCTAATTAATCCCGCAGCACGCTGGCTCCTGCAAACCCACCAGCACTGAGATGCTCCGTGCTCGGGCCCACAGGCGACCCTGGCGTTTCCCCCACCCCTGTGTGGGTGCTGCACGTCCCTCCAAGTGGCATGCCCCACCCTTCCCCTTGAGAGGGCTGGCCTGCGGCTCGCTCTGGCCGTGCAGCTCCCAGGCCTAGACCTTGAGAGGCCTGCCAGTTTCCATTTGTGCCCTCTTGGGGTTCTTGCTGCCATGTAAAGAAGCTTGGGCTGGACCACTGAATGCTGAGCAACCTCACGGAGGGAGAAAGAGTAAGGGAGAGACAGGGGAGGGGCGGGGAGAAAAGATGATGTCCAGCCAGCCCTCAGTTGTTCCAGCCCCTCCAGACACGTGAGTGAAGCGTAGCTCCCAGGTGGACATAGCCTCTCGAGCAAGCCCAGCTGATGCCCTGCAGAGTGGAAGAACCACCCTGCTGAGCCCAGCCCTCCTGCAGAATTGTTAGTAATGATTAAATGGCTATTTTAACCCTCAGAGCTTTGGGACATTTGTTACACAGAAAGAGGCAACCGGCCCCAGGGCCTTTGCTCCTGATGACCCTGCTGCCAGCACAGCACTCTCTCAGGGGGGTCCCATGGTGCGCCCTCTCCTGGTTCGTTCAGGTTATGTTTGTACCTCACCTTGTCGGCGGTCCATTACCTCCTTGCCCAAACAGCGCCCCCTTTATAACTAACCTCCTGGCTCTTGCTTCCTTGAGGTCCCTATCACTACCAGACATTCTGTTATACCTGTATTTGTCTATTTACTCTCTGTCCCTCCCAACCAGGATGTCAGACTTGGCTTATTTTCCCCAAGATACCCTGGAGCCTGGCACAGTGCCTGGCCCGGACAGGGGCTCCACGGTGGCCACTGGGGGGGCGAGTGGATAAAATGGGCTGAGGCCCTGTGGCCCGTCCTCTTCCCAGCCCCGACTTCTCCTCTAGAGCTTCCGCCTGCAGCCCACGCCCACGGCGGTCCTGTACGGAGCAGAGGCTCACCAAACAGTGCGTCAGTTGCACTGATCATGACGTGTCCGTGTGGAGCGATGCAGGCCCAGAGCAGGAAGGACCCGTCCCCCAGGCTCAGCGGATCATGGAGGAGCCAGGGCCTCGAAATTCTGAGATTTCACTGAGAAGAGGCATTCACCTGCTCAGAGAGTTTCTGGTTTATGATTCCATGTGTATGAGGTTTTAACTAGACGGGGCAGGGAGTGAGCTGCCTGTCGTGAGGGGTGCACACACAGACTGGGAAGGGGCCAAGCCATCGGACAGTAGAAAAATTCAGGCCCAGAGCAGGGTTGATGAAGTGTGGGGTTTCTCCCCCTTGACGGTAGCAAGAGATGGTAGCAAAGACGAGAGATGGGTCTCTGCTGGGGTCTGGTGGGTGGCCCCAAGGACACTGGGTGGCCCGCAGTTCCCCTCTCTGCCCAGACAAAGTCCCAGGCCACGGATCCAGGGCCTCTCTTCGCTGGGGAAGGGTGGCGGAGGGCACTTCTGTGTCTCCCTGTGCACCTCCCAGGGACAGGGTGTGATGGTTGCTAAGGAGCCAAGACCTTGTTTGGTGACACAGGGCTGGGTGGGCCGTAGGGAGGCTGCCCTACATGAGGGGGTGAGTGGGAGCCCCACCCTGTCCCATGAGTCACCCTAAAGGTACACAGGAAGGTAGGTCCTCAGGAGTAGACTGTGTTGCCCGGGGCTCGGCATGGCCTCCCTCCCCGGCACCTTGGCCCACTCCCTGCACCTGGGACTCACTGGGGCTGGGGACATCTGGACCAAGCAGAGGGGACACAGTAGGGAAGCTGGCCTCTGCCCAGAAGCCATGACATTCTGGTCATCAGCCTGATGCTGTAGAGCAAGATCACGTCCACGGGCCGCCTGTCCAGACACACAGAGCAGGAAGGGGTCCACATGAGCAGGCAAAACAGTATGAGCACAGCTGCTGTGCCGGACCCTGGGCGCGGCGCCGGGGACGGAGCGGGGGCTAAACAGACCTGACGCCTGCCCTCAGGGAGTCACACGGAGAGAAGCGGCCTTCACCGAACGACGAGAGAGCGGGCTGGCGGCCCAGGACTGTGAGGGACCCTTTATCCTGTGGGAGCGTGAACCCCAGCGTCAGGGTGCAACGGCCGAAATGGCCCGGTTCTGGTTCACGGAGAGACGGCAGATCCGAGGGGGGAACCAGAGTCTGGAAACTGACCTGAACGTGCGCGCACGCACACACACACCCACACACCCACACACACACACCCGGCACGAATGTCTTCCAGCCCCTGGGTCTGTTTCCTAAATCGGAGCAACTCTGGTTTCCGGTGTCTGCGCCCCCAGGACAGGGACGGCAACTGTCGCTTGTCACGGCTTCTGTCCCCTCCGAGCACGTGCCAGAGCCCAGGGCTGGCCGGGGCTAGGAAAGAGGCCGTGGGTGGAGGTGGGATCTTAGGCCTGGGGTCTGCCCTGGTCCCCTTGTCACTGTTGTCATTTCTGCCACACAGTGGCACTGCTGCGAGCGGCTTTTGCTCTGGAGACGTTGTTATCCCCAGTGGAGTCCAGACCCCTGGCCGGCTGGCCAGGCCCTTGTCCGGGACTGCGGGAGGGAGCGTCCCCCAGCCTGCCCACTGCCTGGCTCCCCTGTTGTCACCCCAGCGGCCCCAGGATCAACGCAACTCCAGGGAGGACTCCCGGAGCCCTGGGGTCTGGGAAGAAGCTCTCACACCGGTACCTGAGGGGAGGAACGGAGCCAGCCGGTGCCCTAGCAGGCCATGGGTGTGAGCACCCCGATACCGATGGGCAAGGGGGCATGGAGGGTCGCCCACACTGTGGCGTATGACAAAAATGGCATTTAAAATCAATAGGGAAAGGACCAATTTTTCAGTATTTTAGTTTTTTTCAGTATTTATGATTTTTATGGGGGCCTCACGAAACCATTGACCCTTGGTGATTATTTCAACCTCCAGGCCCTCTCCCCTCCCTGGAGACAGGGGTCAGGGGCGGAAAGTTCCCTCTGCAAGCAGCCCCCATCCTGTGCTCCTCTGGGCGCTTTCCAAACGTCACCTCTTCACAGTGTGTGTGTGGGGGGCTTGTTATGAAAAACAAAAAGCACACATTAGGCCCTGACCAGGTAGCTCAGTTGGTCAAACTATCATCCCAATGCACCAAGGTTTTAATGCCTGGTCAGAGCACATATAAGAATCAACCAATGAGACCCTGGCTGGTGTGACTCAGTGGATTGAGTGCCAACCTCTGAACCAAAGGGTCGCTGGTTCGATTCCCAGTCAGGGCACATGCCTGGATTGCGGGCCGGGTCCCCAGTAGGGAGTATGCAAGTGGCAACCACACAGTGATGTTTCTCTCTCTTTCTCGCTCCCTTCCCCTCTGTCTAAAAATAAATAAATAAATATATTTTTTAAAAAAGAATCAACCAATGAACACAAAAATAAGTGGAACAAGTCCATGTTCCTCTCTCTCTAAAACCAATTTTTTAAGACTATATTTTCAGGGATCACTTCTATAGTTCATTAAAATTATTTTTTTAAAACACCCATTCCACCTTCGTCACTCTAGGGCCATTTCAGGCAACACAAGCGGCCCCTGTGGGAGCTCCGGGCCAGGCATCACAGACAAAGGCCTCTCACCACTGCCCCCATGACTGACTGACACGGTCTGCACAGCAAACTGAGGAGGGGCAAGAGTGGGTGAGCGGCTCGCGGGAAGAGGAAAAAACACCAGAATAAAAGCCGTGCTCGTGCAGGGCAGCGGCGAAGCCTGTCACTGTCTGAGAAGGACGCTGGGTCGCTTGCCACACGGGCGCCGAGTCCCAGAGCCTGAGTCCCAGAGCCTGATCTCAGAAGCCCTGCAGTGGGCTTCCAGCCATGCTGCTGCCCGCATAGGAAGTTCCTGTCTGCGTGGAGGCCTGGTTCTCTCATCTGCATAATGAGATTAATAGGAATGCTTGCCCTGCCCACCTCTGGGGACCTGGGGAGAGGCTGAGTCAATGAGGAAGAGCATACTTTCAAAAGGATGGAGCAAGCCCTTCCCAGTTTATGATGTCTGCTTTCAACCACTTTTCAAAAGGGGGAGAGAGAGAGGGAATATATATATATATATATATATATATATAAATATGTTATAGACAACATGTAATATATAAAAACCTATTGCATAAGCATATTATATGTGTGTGTTTGTGTGTGTGTGTGTGTGTGTGTGTGTAGATGTGTTAGTGGTGAAATGGCACCAGGTGTTACCTTGGTCCTTGAGTTTTGGCTAAGAAAGAATTCAGAGCCTAGACTGAAATACAAGCAAAAGTTGATTTAGAAAGTCACAGGGGGAGAAGTGAGCCAGCTGGGCTGTATGGGCTCTGGAAGCAAGTTACAGAGGGAAAAGAAGGGCCTTCGGAAGTTAGGAGAAAGAAAAGAAAAAAAAACAACCCACAAAAACTTGCTTTGGAAAAAGAGTGGGGAAAGGCAAGGGTTATCGAGAGAGAGAGAGAGAGAGAGAGAGAAAGAGAGAGAGAGAGAGAGAGCCTCGCCGAGACCTTTGTCTGGAGGGTCCGTATCTGCAGGTCTCACCGGGAGGGTCTCAGTAGAGTATTCATCAGCTTTCCAGGTGTGTCTCCTCAGGGTCACGGTCCCCACTGACTGGCCCGTGCCGGGGAGATGGGTAGTCCTTGCAGCAGGTCCTGATGTCAGGCATGGCGTCACCCCGCCTGGCCTTGCTGCCTTTCTGGGCCTGGAGCTGAAACACTACTGAGGCCTGGACGTTAGCTCTAGTTTGACCAAAACCCTGTCTCTGGTCAGCAGACCCGAGGCTCTCCTCCCAGCATCCTTCGATACTGATCAGAAGCTCATTGTCCTGAGGGTTTGATGCTCAAGGAAGTGGCCGTGCAAGGAAGCCGCATAAGGCCAACCTTCACCGCCGAGTTCCTCCTCTCAGAGGGCCTACCGAGTGACTGGCGACATGCCAGCGATACGGAAGGTCGGGAAGTCTAAACCACATAACCAGCAACATGCTAGGGGAGAGAAGGTCACCCTGGGGGCAGGGTACCCCCTGCGGTTGCTAGGGGCTTTCCACCCTGGTGACCTTTCATCCTTGGCCTGTGTTCCCTCCGCTGCTCACGCCTAACTGCCTACTAGAGATGTACAGAGAGTAACACAGCGAGTGTGCGCGCGCACACACACACACACACACACACACAGGGTCTGGCAGAAGCAACGCCTGCTTGAGTGTGGTTGGTAAGGTGGTAATGTGGGCGTAATAATTTATAGTTTTAATTTGGGCATTTCACCTAAAATGTCATACGGTGGGTTTGAGTGTGATGTTATTGTGTTACAGAATTCCATGCTTGTGGTTTTGTAATAAAACAGGGAGTTACTTGTGCCGGACCCTGTGCGCGTGGGGGGAGGGGGTGCAGAGCGAACACAGCACAGTGTCGATTGTCGGAGGCTAATAGACAGGTATCCACGGCACTGTATACTTTCGACCTTTCTCTACGGGTGGCCGTTTCTGCAGAGAGACGCTGGGGTGATAAAGGAAGACTCTCCACGGCTGGGACTGACCGCTGGGACTGACCACTGGGACTGACCAGGACTTGCCGGTGGGGCCCCAGTGAGACCCATTCACACCCCCTTTCTTCTGCAACTGGGCAGAGAAGCTCTGGTGATGTTCTCTCTCCGACGCCCACAAGTCCGCTTACAGTTCCACCCGTCCGAGCTCCGCATCCTCTGAGTGCTGATTGCAGGGCGACCTGCCTCTGACACCCAGCAGTGCCACCACCTTTTTGCGGAAAGGCTGCTTGTGGAGGACCCTGTACCAGACACTGGGAGCCCCCCGCCCTCCATCCTCCTGAGTAAGGAGGGTAGTTTCTGCCTTCAGGGAGCTTTCGGCAGGAGGAGGCCCAGGGGCGCACAGGGCTGTGCGCGCTGGAACACTGCGCTCTTACAATGACTAGAGGATGGAGGCAGCGGCCTGGTGCCCCGGGAGCAGTCAGGGGCGGTGCCAAGGCCCGGCAGGGCACATTTCTAGTAGCGCCAATCCCTGGACTAAAGTTTGCTGGGCACTGCGAAGTAGTGAGGGCCCTCCCGGGAAAGACTTGTCTAAGCAAAGTCGGAGAGGGGACAGGATGCCTGAAGAGGTGGTGCCAGCGGCCTTTTGGCTGAGGCCCACCCCCTGCACTGTCAGGACCCCACCCCCCCACCGGCCTCCCCCACCCCATCTGCCTCCCCTGAGCCTTTGCTCTGGGTTTGGCCCCCAGTTCCCTTGGGGCTGAGTCCAATCACTGACGAAATAGAGTAATTTTATCGTGAGAATTCTGACACCATCTGCTAGCGTATCTGACTAAAGCACTGGCCACAAAACCCACCTGGGTGATCCCATCACATCGGCAGGAATATTTTCCTTCTCTGAAGTTCACTGTGATAAACAGTTGGCACAGCTTAGGTATTTGTGCAAAGAGAAATGGTGTATGTGGGTGGGCTGGCAGGTAAAGAGAGCATAAATCATTATAAAAACTAGAGAATATTTGTAATGATCTAAAAAAATTTTTAAGCACCCCCAAACAGAGACTGAGTTTGGGGAGGGTGTCTCTGGCTGGGTGCAGACCTCGGTTGAAAGGGCTGCTGCGTGAGGCAGGGAGCCCCGGCGGGCTGCTGCTCTGATCCAGCTGGGTGGGGGGGGGCGGTCAGGTTGTGCTCTGCCCGCCTGTCCGGGGCCCCATCCGGTCATCTTCCGTGGTGAGGATGGACTGCTGGCCCTGGCAGTAGCCACAGATAGGGGAAGGAGAGAGAGCAGGTCACCTGGATGAGGAGGGGAGCGAGGGTGATGTCGGGGAGCCCCCCAAGCTTGCCTTTGGGTGTGACACTCTAATTCGGGCTCTGCCCTGGCTGGCGGGTCACTGGGCAAGCCCCCTTCCCCTCCGTGTGCCTCATCTAGGAAATGAGGGTGACCCCCTTCTGCACAGGAGGGCTGGGCAGAGCCCCGGCTGCCAGGTCGGGACTGTTGGCACGAGAAGGTTCCGCAGGGTGCGGCGGGCCGTCCTGGGGCTGCCTGGGCCCGGCTGCTTCCTCACCCTGTGGCCCCTCCCGGGCCCGGCCCTCCTAGAGTGGGGGGTGAGGGTGTCTAGGCTTGTTTGGTGCTGATTGTTCCCTTCAGACCCCTCCCTGGCAATGCCAAATCCATGGGGCCAGCACATTCTGCCCCAAAACCTGTCCAACCAGTTGTTGGGGAGGAGGGGGCACTTGGGAGGGGCAGCAGGAGGTGCGAGAAGAGCCTCCCCAAGCCCTGCCCAGATTAAGGAGCTCTGGGGCTCCGGACACTGCAGACAGACCCTCCGACAACCAGCAGCGGCTTGGCCTGGCCATGGGGCTTGGTAGGGGACAGCCGGGGCTGCTGATGCCACCGGTGCTGCTGCTGATCTGCCTGCGGTTGGGAGCCGGCCTAGGTGAGTGAGGGAGGGACGGGGGCAGGGTGCCCACTGAGCCCCGGGCGGGCTTCGGGAGGACCGGCCTCTCCTCCACCAGCTCCCAATCTTCACGTCTGGGGGTGGGTCCTGGGTGGGTCGGGAGAGACAGCCCACCAAACGGGTCAAAGATGGACACCTATCTCCCACCCAAGACTGGGGAGTGAGCAACGCCGCCTCTCTCAGGGCTTCTCATCTCCGTGAACCCTGAGCCTCCACCCGAGTTCTCGCCAGATGGCGCCCCTGCACCCCCCTCCACGCCCTCCTGCCTGTCCCTGAGCAGAGGTTAAAAGAAGTCTACGAGGAGAGCCCCCAGAGGAAGCCCCGTGCGGCACTGCAGGCGTTGTTCACTGCAGCTCTTAAACTGGGGGGGCTCAGAGATGCAGCCTCCCCATCTCCGCTGTTCCGTGCCTTTTCCCTCGTTCAGCGAACATTAAGTGCTTGCTGTATGCAGTGTGCACTGGGCCTCGGAGAGAGAACTGGCCGCTCAGAGAAAGGAGTGTCCTGGTACTCAATCTTGGGAGTTAAGTGGAATTACATGGAAATGAATTTGAACTGAATTGAACGGACCGAGGCAGCGGGTTCTGGAGACTTGTGTAACAGCGCACTTCATGTTTCTGCGGCTTTCCGGTGTTTGGAGCTGGAGAGAGAAGGAGCCCTGCTCTCTCGGGGCCCAGGGCGAAGTCAGGGGCTCTGAGCTCCCTGCAGCAGCAGCAGCAGCGCGGGCGTGGGCATGGGGCCCGGGCTTGTCGTCCTTCCCAGCTCTCCCTGCCGCTTCCCAGATGAGGCTGCGAGGGGCCGAGAGGGAGACGAGTTCCAGAAGGGGAAGCTGCCTCGCGGTGGGGTGGGACGTGGCAGAGCACTGCATAGGGAGGGGAGGGGGTCCAGGTTCTGAGCCAGGACACTGTCCCCCTCTTGGTGACCCACATCCTGGTTTGAGGCCTTGGAGGGGAACTTCCTCTATCACCTCCCAAGCCATTCATTTCTCTCATCAAGCAAAGCAATCTGCACCATGTGGGTGGAGCTGGAGGGGCTTGAGAGGTGGGTAAACTGAGGCCCAGAGAGGCAGAGCTCGAGGCCACTGGGTGCCAGCAGGACTCAGGCCCTCCCATATCTGGGTCTCACCCCAGTGAGGCCTGAGATCCCTCCCCCAGAAGAGCCGTGCCTGCAGCTGGGAGAAGGGGCCCCTGTGCCTTTGGCTGCCCACTTCCCTGGACTCCACCCATCATGCGGAGACCCCAGGTAAGGCAGGGACAGGCGGGCCTCCCCCTGACCTCCCACAGTGCCCACCCTTAGTCGGCTCCGAAGGCAGGGGCCAGGCCTGGGCTCAGGCCATCTGAGCATGACCCACGGACAGAGTCGCTGGGGAGCACTCCTGCATAAAGCCTGAACAGAGCTCCCAGGATAAGCCCCAACTGCTCCCTCGGACGAGGGTGTCCAGGGCAGGCCTGTGCCTCTCCCCTCGGGCCGGGCTCCCAGGACCACGTCCAGCCCTGCTCGGGTTTTCTGGCTGAGCCTCTTCTCTCTGACTCTCCCCGGCCCCAGAGCACATCGACTATGTGCCCCAGCTCTCGAGTGCCACTCTGGCGGGGGCCCTCACCCAGTCCACCTTCACGCTGGAGCAGCCTCGGGGCCAGTTCAGCCACCTCAGCATCTCCGACTTGGACCCCATCTGGCTGGTGGTGGCCCATAGCAATGGTGGGTGCCACAGGGACAGGCCTCGTTTTCCCTCTGTGAGAGGGCAGGGGGCGTGCGAGGAACAGCGGGGTTGGGGGGAGGGGGAGGGAGGTGCTGCCAGGGATGTGGCTGGGGGCTGTCTGGCCTGGTGGGGTGTGCTGGAGCCCTGCCCATGTGGCCCCCATGCCATGCGGGGCCAGACGAGCAGGTCACACTCTAGGCCTGGAGACTTCTGGGTGCCCCTGAGGACTGGGGTGGGCCAGCCCCTGTTGTCAGAGCCACCATTACCTACTGTCTGACCCGGATGCCACCCTCAGCCTTCCGGAACTTCACTGCCCCACAGAGGGTGGAGGACACCCCAGTCCCTGCCGACTTCCCCCAGAGGGGCTACTACCTCACACTGATGGCCAACCGGGCTCTCTATCCGCGTAGTCAGCCTGTCAGCCAGCTCCGGGTCCTCCGTGTCGGCAATGACACCGGCTGTTCACCAACCAGAAGGGGCTGCAATGCCCCCCTGCCCGGCCCAGGCCCCTACCGGTGAGCAGCTCGGCCAGGCCCTGCTGCTCCTGCCTGTGCCCAGGCCTGAGCCCGGGCAGCCCCCAGCTGGGCGCCTGGGCTCCCTGCATGTGGGGGGAGGCCTGGGTGAGTTCCCCTGTCTTTCTTGGGCAGAAGACCCCTGACTTGAGCCCCTGCCCCCGTGGGTCATTTGGATCCCACAGATGGAATCTCCCCATCTGGGAGATTCTCCCCATCCTGGGAGGGACTGGTCCTTTGAGCCACCTCCCCTCACTGATGTTCGGTGCTGGGGGATCTAGTCCACTCCACACACATTTCCCAAGTGAGAACACCGAGGTCAGAGAGAATGAGGGATGCACCCAAGGCCACGCAGCTGGGAAATGTCACAGCTGGGATTGGAGCCCCTTTAGGCCAGTTCCAAGGCTACGCTTTAACCATGGAGCCTTGGGAATCAAGGGGACAGACTGATAGGCACCAGGGCCGAGGGGTTCAGGACCCAGGGACCCTCACTCCCAATGCTGGGTCTTCTGTTCAGAGTAAAGTTCCTGGTGATGAGTGACAAAGGACCCGTGGCTGAGACAGAGTGGTCCAATGACACCCATCTGCTGCAAGGTATGGAGCCTGACGGGCAGGTCCTGCACTCAGGCGGAGGGCCTGGGGAGGTCCCGAGGGCTGGGCGCGGCCAGCCCCTTTGGTCAGAGCCTCCTGTTTTGCCGCTGCAGGCACCCCTCCCCCAGCCTGGGTGTGGGCGGTGGATCTGGAGGCTGTTCCAGGTCCCCCCTCTCAGGTCAGATCCTGTCTCTCTCCTCCCCGCTCGGCCTGCCTGCCTGCCTGCCTGCCTGGGGGTCTCCTCACGCCCCTCAGCTGAGGCGCTCCAGGCCACCTCAGGGCCCCAGAGCGCAGGTGCGGTGGTCATCATTGCCATCCTGTCCGTCCTGCTGACTGTGCTCCTCGCCGCCCTCCTTGCCCTGCTCATCTACACCTGGTAAGTGGACAGGGCCGAGGCCTCCTGGGCCCCTGGCAGGGGACAGTCCCCGACCTGGATCACCTTTATCCCCTTCTCCCTCCCTCACGTGTTCCTCAGAAGGCCCTGGCCTGAGCCCCCAGCCCAGCTCCCCTCCCCCGTGCTGGCCATGCTGGAGTGGCTTTCCCTGAAGGCCAGACATGGGTATCCATTATTGAGCAAGGAACCCCCAAGGTTCCAGAACCTCTAACCTCTCCCTCACTTGTCCCTCTCCCTTCTACCTGCCTCAGGGTCCACAACTGCTGAGTGGGCCCCACTGCTCCCTGGTGACAACTATGGGAATTGTTGGTGGGGTGGGCAGCAGAACTTCCGGCTGGGAGTCACCCAGGTGGAGACGAATTGCTTTCAGGTCAAGCACTAAGCTTTGCCTCAAGCCTTTCATCCAGGGCTCAGACACCAGGGCCTGGTGGAGCGGGCATGCCTACAAAGCCACCTAAAGGAAAAGGGAAACCTATCCCTGGATAGGGTTTGGAGTGGAGGGAGGGAGGCGGTGCTGGGGCCGAAGGGTTGCCGGCAGCCAGGCAAGGCCTGGTGCTGGTTCCCAGCTGGGGAAAGGGCTGCGTCCTGAAGGCCAGAGGCAGCTGCTGGTGGGTTTTGATTAGGGGAGACAGGCATCCTGGCGTATGGGCAGTGGAAGAGGGGGTGTGGGGGCTAGGTGATGGCCAAGTCCAGGGAGGAGAGAGCGGGCTTCATGCAGCTTAGAGGAAATGTCGGGTTCCCTTTGGTGAGTCCAGCCTGGCCAGCGGAGCCTCAGTGTCTGCAGGGCTCCGGCGCCTGGGGCTCTGAGCTGCAGGCATAGCCAGGGGCCTGCAAGCCCTGTGTTCATCACTCTCTCCCCTCTCCTCCTTGTTCCCCACCCGAGCTATGACACTTGTGGAAGCACCTCCATTTCGGAACGAGGGGAGTCGGTGTGCATGAGAAGATACAAACCCCACCACCTGTTCAGCCCTCCTCCAGCTGTGCGGGGCTCCTGAGTGGCTGCGGGGCTCCCATCTGCTCCTCAACCCCCTCCCTGGAGCTTGGGCTGGGAGCACGTCCTACAGCTTCTGGAGCTCAGGAATGAATATCAGAAATAAACGTGCCAACACCCCCCTGTACATCTGTGCCGTTGTAGAGCTGGCAGCCTCCCCACCTGCTGCCCCCAGATCCTCTGGGGGTGGGGGTGGTCGGCAGGAGGATGTAGCGCCAGGGTTGAGGCCCCGGGAGCCCAGGCCAGCTAAGCCATCAGGAGCAGATCAGGCCTCTCTTTGGGCCTCAGTGTCCCTACCTGTAAAATAAGGATGATCACACTGCCCACTGGGCTGAGGCCAAGGGGCCGACCCTGCCCTGCATGTCTGACGCTCGCTGCTCCCTTACCCCAGCACCCTCCTGGGGTCCCTCTCTCCAGCTGACCCCGCCTCCTGGCTGGAGGACTGTGAGCTGTTCATCTCCCCTTTCTCCAGTTCCTGCACGAGACGGGTAGCTTCTAAGCTTCGCCCGCCCCTGGGCTTACTCTGGGCCATGGAGGGGCGGGGGTGGCAGGAACTGCATGTGAAACTCAGCTCCTAAGGAAGTCCGGGCTCAGCCCAGAGCAGACGCCAGCCCTGAACCTCTCCCAGGCACCCAGCACTTTCATCATCAGCTCCACTCTGTGTGGGCCTCAAAGGGCCGGAGGTGACTCGGGCAAGGTTCTGCCCTCAAGTTGCCCGCCACTGTGAGGGAGGAGAGGGTTATTACCACACACAAGGATGGAGGGAACATGGGCGTTGAGGCCTAGAGGAGGTTTCTTAAACAAGTGTGGCCTTGGAGAAGGGGCAGCCCTGTGCCAGGTAGACACGGGAAGTGTGCCCAGGGGAGAGCAGCAGCATGTGCAAAGGCCTGGAAGCACCTGGGGAGCACTGGGTGGGCAGGTTGGGGGCAGCTAGAGGGTTGGGTGGGATGTGGAGGGAGACCAGGAGACACCCCATACCAGGTGGCGGGCCCTACCCGCTGGGGCACAGGGTCAGGGAAGGAGGGCGCTGGCTGGCTTCCCAGGTCCCCATCTCTGGGATGTGCCCACGGCCCTAATTGGTTTATTAGCCCGTGGGCACATCCCGCTCCTGCTGTGCAGGAAGCGCTAACCTGACCCTGGGGGAGCCAGGTGAGGAGAGGCAGGGAGGGGAGGAGGCTGACTCCCAACTTGTCTTGGTCTTCCCACAGCCTTTACAGAGCAGCCATGAGCTCTGTCCCCAGGGCTGGGTGACCCTGGACAGGTCACTCACCCTCTTTGGACCCCAGTGTCCCCTTATATAAAAAGAGAAGGTTGAACTAGGTGACCCTGAGGCCTCGCACTCCGCAAGGCGTGGGCGTGTGTGGGCTGGCCGGGCCCACAGGAAACAGATGGCATGCCTGCCTCTAGCAGGCAATCGAGAGAGTTTACAAAGGTGTGGGCAGTGCTCGGGGAACCGACAGGAGAGGGTGACCTGGGGCACCGAGGGGGCCGTAAGCACTCCAGCACCTGAAGGGCTGATGCGATGGGGGAGAGAGCTGTGTCCGGAGCCAGGGAATAGGAGCCATGGGAGGGTCCGCCTGTCAGAGCCAGGGGCTGTAGGTAGAGGGGTGCCACCACTGGGGGCAGCCAGTGAGTAAATACCCCTGCCTCTCTCCTCCAGCCTTCTGATCTCATATTGGTGCCTCCACTAATGACACCTGGCCAGAAGTAAGAGGGCAGAGGGGTCTGGATAGTGTGGTCCGTGGTCCATGTCCCAGCTTACTGGGTCCACAGCAGGCCAGAGAAGGGCCAAGAATGAACTTGATGGGCATTACAATCTGTTTTGCACCCACAGCACTGCTGACCCCAAATGTGTTGGTTTCCTCACACCAACCAATTCTCCGACTCTCCAGGCGCCACCTGAGTGTCCCACAGTGTAACTCGGTTCTGACACTGACCACCCGGAGTTAATGCAGACGCTGCAATGAAAGGGCTGGGGCCCACAAGACTGCCCCTTCTTCCGGCACCAGTTACAGTAGTACATGCCTAGGGCACCCACACACTTCCGTCCGTCCTGGTTAGAAATCAAGGATTCCCATAACCACTTCCTGAAGCTAGGCAATTGGCTAAAATGGCCTGCAGAACCCAGGAAAACGGTTTACCGAGTATTACTGGTTTGCAGCAAAGGATACAGCTCAGGAACAGCAAAATAGGAGATGCACAGGGCTGGGTTTGAGGGCGTGGAGCAGAGAGCTTCCGTGCCCTCTCTGGGTGCGCCACTCTCCCAGCACCTCTGTGTCTTCGCCAACCTGGAAGCTCTCTGAACTCCACCGTCTGGGGTTTTTATGGAGGCTCCACCACCAGGCACGACTGATTAAATCACGGGCTTTTGGTAATGGAGCTCATTCCCTAGCCCTCTCCTCCCTGGGGATTATTGGGGTAGGGAGTTGGGCTGAAAGTTCTCATGACCAGCCTGCATCCTGAAGCCATCCAGGAGCTCATCTCATTAAGCTCACCTCACTCTGGTCGGTTGGAAAGGGCTCATTGTGAACAGCAAAAGGTGCTCCTCCCACCCCCACCACTCAGAATCCCGAGGGGTTTAGGAGCTCTGTGCCAGGAACCAGGGACAAAGACCAAATGCACCAGGAGCCCCCCATGTCCACAGGGGACACCTCCAACACTCCCACTGGATGCCTGAAAGCTCAGACACCACCAAACCCTGCGTACACTGTGCTCTTTCCTGTACGTAATACTCACGACAAAGTCAAACTTACAAATCAGGCAGAGCGAAGAATAGCAATGACCAACGATGAAATAGAGCAGCTGATCTGGTAAATGAGCTGGCTGCCACGTGACAGCGAGTAAGGAGCATGCTCAGTGCAGATTCGTTGGACGAAGGGGGTGACTCAAGTCCCAAGCAGGACGGAGTGGGACTCAATAATGCTACTGAGAACCATGCACAATTTAAAACATATGAATTGCTTATTTCTGGAATTCTCCATTTAATATTTTTGGACCACAGTTGACCGCGGGTAACTGAGACCGTGATAAGGGAGAGTGACACGTGTCTTACTGTACTGCAACATCACCGAGGAACACGGACGGGCTTTGTGCCGATCCTGTGGAACTGGACCCTTCCCCCCTTTGTGGTCTCCCGACTGGACACAGGTAGACAGATGACCACACAGTCCTGTCCCAGACAGAGGGCAGCCTGAGGCCAGGGAGGGGGCTCTGCAGGAGCTGACTCCAGAGTGCTGGAAGACAGCGGTCCTGGCTGCCTCTGACTGGGCGTCCCAGAGTCCCCTCAGACCACCATGCCACCCCCACAGCCCAGCCTAGAGCTGCCCCCAGCCCCACACCTCCTGGTGTGGTGGTCTTCCAGCCCCCAGACCAGATGCTGGAGAAGACCCCCATGAGCCTGTCTCTCTGACCCACTTGTCCCCACCGGGGACATGTGATAGACCCAGCCTGTCCACAGAAACTGAAGCCACTTTCTTGGGACCTGTCCTGTGCTGAGCCCAGAGCCCAACCTCAGGGGCTGGGGGAGAGCCCACATGCTATGGGTGGGGCTGTCTCACCCCCAAATTCCCATGGGGACCCCTGCCATGCCTGGGCCTGCTTCTCTGGGCTCTTGGGGGCCTGCAGCGCAAGCTGGCGGGGTAACACTGGCTACACGGTGTCGCTGCGCCAACCCCTCAGCTCTCCAGCTCTCCGGGCACATGCCTGGGGCAAACAAACTCAGTGGCAATGGCCTTGAGTCTGTCCAGTAGGCCACATGTCACCTGATATCGGCCTGAAAAATGGACAGATGAATGGGGGGAGGGGACCTACTGAATCCCTCGCTGCCTCTTTCTGTCCCCGTCTCTTCCTTTCCGTCTGTCTGTCTCCCTGTGTCCCCTTCTCTTATGTTTCTGTGCCCGTTTCTCTCTGTCTCCTCTCTATTTTTAACTTGGAGGAGCCATGAGAACTCGCTTCCTGAGGGGAAGCCATCTGAGCTGGCCCGGAGAGGGGCACGGCCGTTTCCCGATACACACAGGATAGAACCAGGAAGCTGGCTCCGGGTTTGTGCTCAGCAGGGACAGGGGCAAAAACAGAGCAGAAAGACGAAGGGAGAAGAGAACGCATGTCAGCGCCGGGACCAGCCACACTGGTAGATACAGAGGGGCCCACCCAGGCCCCCTCCCCTGCTGGCCCCACCCCACCCTTTGCAGCCTCTGGTCCTGACGTGCTGTCTCCGTGCCCAGGACCCTTCTCCAGACACCCAGCTGTCCCCTGCAGCGCGTGCCCAGCTGGCCCAAGTGGACTATCGTAGGAAATTAGGCAGCTCCACTCCCCACCGATGTGTGCTTGCAGCCCCCGTTTGGAACGGGACCCGGGGCTCTCCTAGCAATGCTGGCTCATTCAGAGGGGTCTGTGGATTCCAGCGGGGCCGGAAGCCAGGTGGGCAGGAGGGCCCCTGAGGCCGAGGAGAGAGAGGAACCAGCTGGTCCTGGATTCAGGGGTCTGGGGTACTGCTTCTGGGCCTGACCTCATCAGCCTAAGCTGTCTGGGGGATATTTCTCCCTCAGGGCACCAAGACGCAAGGGACTCACTCACTCACTCACTGAGCCTGCTGGGAGGCACCTCCCTGGGAAGACGTTCCAGGCCAAGATGCAGGGTACTCTTGGAGTCCCTCTGGGGACTTGCAGAGTGCTGGGGACCTGGTGTTGCAGGGGCCGGAATCCCTGCTTGCCGGGCAGTGTGAGCCGCCCAGAGTCGGGCCCTTGCCACTGGGGTGGTGGCCTGAGGGCTCGCATGTGATGCTCTTGCCCTGCCGTCGCCGTCCCCGCCTTCCATCCCTCGCCTGGAGCCCAGGTCCTCTTGGTCCTTCACGCCCAGCTCACACGTCACCTTCTCCTCGTGGCCACCTGTGACCTCTTCCACTGCAAGCTATCAGTCCCCTGTGAATCCCAAGGACCCCGGAATGTTTCCTGTCTGCCCCCAAAGCCAGCTGCCCTTTCCTCCTGGTGGGGGGAGGAGCTGACAGAGACAGGCGGGGAGCAGCAGAAATGGAGAGGGGGGCTCAGACCCCCCTTGTCAGCCACCCCCGGTCACTCCAGCCCAGAGAAGGCCACACGCAAAAGGACGTGGTGACTCAGAGGAGGGGCTGGCCCCTACACAGCGCTTACTGAACTCCAGGAACTGGACTGAGTACCTGCATATGTGAAGCCCCAATCCTTGGGGCGATCCCACAATGAGTCTCATTTTTCAGATGAAAAAACAGGGTCAGAAGTGCCACTAGCACAGAACACACGGGATGGGAGCTCAGCTTGGGGAGGCAAGTTGGGGGGGTCCCAGAGCTTGGCTGGAGGGGGGCAGCATGGGGAAGCAGTTCGCCCACCCCTGCTCCTGACCTAGGCAGCAGCTCTGGGGGGAGGGGCTCCCTCACTGCCCCCACTCACGCTCCCAGCTTCCTCAGTGGGAGGATGAGGCAGGGCATTTCCACTCCTTTCTGGAAGTTTCCGAAGGTTCATGAGGGCAACGCACGTAATTCTATTCAGGGGGTTGAACTTCTGGGAAGAGAGGAACCTGGGTCTGGGCTGAGGGCCAAGGGCGGGGTGGGCGACAGCGCCTGTGGCCCCGGAGCCCGACGGCCCATGGCCCCGGGCCACAGCCGGGCCCCCTGGGGCCCAGCCACCAGCCCCAGAACAGTTTCTGAGGCTGTCAGAGACGTCAAGTGGAGGCCTGCCCTGCCTTGACAGGGCAGGGGCCCCCTTCTCTTTCCACAGTGGGCCTGCTCCAGCCTGGCTGCCTGGGGAGGGTGTGGCTGATGTGGCCTTAGATGTCCCCAGCTGGCCTGCATGAGTCTAAGCGCAGTGGGCCAGGGTGAAGGGAATGACAGGTTTGGGATCCCACCTAGACCCTAAAGGGACAGCAGGCTCGGGCTGAGGTCCTAGGAAGTTAAAAACTGCTTCCTGGGCATTTGAGGAGCATCCCCAGGCACCCCTCACTCAGAGACGGGACCCCGAGCCTACATCTCCTGGCTCGGTCCCCGAGGTGGGGGCATGCATCTGTGGCTGTTCTCTCCCACCCCGCCTTTCTGTGAGTCCCCGGCCACCTGTTGTCCTCCCTGGGCTTCCAGCTGAGCCCCAGGGGCAGGGAAGCTTGGCCACCGTCCCTGTCCTACGAGGGGAAGGTGGCTAAGACAGAGGGACATACCCGAGCAGACAGTCCTGAAGTGCCATGAGGGGAGACCTCAGCCTCCAGAAAGAAAGTTCTGTGTCTTCTTAGAGAAAAGGACTCCCTCCTTGTTGACCAACCCAGTGGGCCCTTCCGTGTGAGGGGGGGGCCTGGGCCCACAGAAGGGTAGGGGTGAGGTCAGGACAGCCGCCCTCTTCAGCCAAAGGCTGAGAATCTCCAGTTTCCACTCCTGGGCTGCTGGAGGGAAGTGAGGGGAGACCTGGTGGGTCCATCGGTGAGAAGGAGGGAGCAGTGTGGAATGCTGGGGAAGGGCGGTAAGAGCCGGCCTGCTCAGGACCCGGCGTTCTCACGTCCACCCGAGGGCTCACACGTTTCCCTGAGAGATCCGAGCCCTCCTGTCTGTGGGACGGCGTGCTCACGCAAGGACGCTCGTAGCAGCCTTCTCCCTGACAGCCCCACGCCGGACGCAACACAGAGGTCCACCCACCAGTGAGGGAGATGCAAGCCGTGGGGAGAACTGCACCCACGCCATGGGATACGCTCAGCAGTGAAGAGCGGACCGTGGGCACGTGCGGCCGTGTGGGTCCGCCCTGGCCGTCGTCCAGCCGAGGAGGAGGAGCCTGGCTCAGAGGGATGCACAGGATAACTCGCTCTGTTGCCCCTCGCAGATCTTTGTGCTTTTTGCAGCCTGAAGGTTTGTGGCAACGCTGCCCCGGGCAAGCCCATCGGCGCTATTTTCCCAACAGGCTCAGGTGACAGTTGGCCTTTTTTGGCAATAAATTATTTTTATATTAAAGTATGTACATTGTTTTCTTAGACATAATGCTATTGCACACTTAACAGACTACAATATAGTGTGAACATACCTTTGATATGCACAGGGAAACCGAAAAGTCTGTGCGACACGCTTTCCAATGATACTCGCTTTTCTTCTGCAGTCTCGGGGACCTGAGCCCCCATGTTCCTGAGCTGTGCCTCTGTACCGCACCGTTCCAGCCGCACCGAGATCAAAAGTAGGCCAGGCTAACGCACGGTGTCCCTCCAAGAGAGGGGTTACCCCCGATGGTGGCAGTGCGCCGACCGGCCGGGGCACGAGGAAGCCTGATGGGGGCTGGGGACCACCTGGATCCCCATCTAGGTGATGGTTACTCAGGCGTAGGCACGCGTGAAAATGCAACAAGCTGTTTCTGTGTGTTGGACTGGAAGAAACGCAGTCTGGGTTTACTCAGCAAGCATCCATGGGCACCCACTGGAGGCCACGGTGGCCACACAGGGAAGAGATAGAGGTCCCCCTCCCCCGAGGGGCTGGGAGTGTGAGGAGCCGCCTGCTGCCTTGGCACGCCTGGACCACCGCGCCGCTCACACCGCTCACACCGTGGAGCTGCCCCTCGCTCAGGCGCCAGCCAGAGAGATGGGGTGAGGAGGAGACTCTGTGGGGAGGGCAGAGCAGAAGCAGAGAGACCCTAGGAGGGACTGTGTGGGCCCTGCTAGAGGCAGCTAGGGCAGGGGGACCCCAGGAACTGCTGAGGGCTAGGGGGCCCCCAGAGGCCGGGGCCCTGAGTACCCGCAGGGCGCCTGGAGCTGTGGAGCCAGAGAGGGGTGGCGGCTGCTGGGTATGCAGGGCGCACGAGAGCTGTCTGAGAGGAGTCGGGCTGAGGACCAGCACGCGCCTCCACCTCCTTCCCCCGCACCGCACCCCGTGGCTCCAACTTTCACCCAGAGGCTCCTGGTTCCTGTCACCCCAGCCAGGGTTCTGTCTGGAGCGGGAGGCCGTGGCGCCAGAAGCCGGACAGGTTTATGTTCCGGCTGCAGCTGCACTGGCCGCAGGCCAAGTCCCCTGTCTGGCACACACACATCCTTCTCTCCCAGGAGCCAGGAGCGGCTCGGCCTGTGAACGTGCCTCCCCAGCGCTGGTGGCATCAGCATGCTCTCTTCACAGCGGCTCTGTGGGGGGCAGCCACCGTTGCCCCACTTTGCATATCAAGCAAATGAGGCCCAGAGAGACTGAGTGAGTTGCTTGCAGTCACACAGCAGGTTCTGTTGTATTAGAGGAGCCACGATTTAAATTAAACTCATTGCTTTGGGCCCTGCCTGGGGTGGCCCAGTGGACTGAGCACCTGGCTGGCCGTGGGAATCTAAGATTGCCAGTGTGATTCCCAGTCATGGCCAGTCCCCAGCTGGAGGCATGCAAGAGGCAACCAATCGATGTTTCTCTACCTCTTTCTCCCTCCCTTCCCTACTCTCTAAAAATAAATAAAATCTTAAAAAAAAAACAACCCTCAGTGCTTCGGCTCAATGGCTTACACTCTTCACTGCGTCAGTTTTATTGTTGAAAATTGTATTTAATCCTCTCTGCTAGAAGGGAGCAGGTAGGGGAGTCGAGACAGGCAGGGCAGGGGGAGCCCACCGAGGAGGCCCGTCTGGCCTGTGAGTGCCTCTCAACTGCCCCTCCAGGCTTCGCACAATTGACCAGACCAGACTCCTTGGCACACCGCCGCCACTCAGCCGGGAGCCCTCAGGAGCTCCGTGCGGCATCCGGTTAGGCGCCAACTCCAGTGCCTGGCACCCACAGGTCCATCGCTTGGCCCCTCTGACCTCGTGTGGGGGCTGCTGTGGAGGCGTGGCTGGCACTGGCAGGGCAGGCGCTGGCTGCCGCATTCGCATTCTGACGGGGAGGCCGGGAGGATGGTGGGAGAAGGCCTTTCCTCCGGGTGGGGCCCGGCTCCCCCGGAGGCCCCCGAGGGCCTGGAGCTTCCAGCTCATCAAAATCCTGGGGAAGTGTGAGGCATTAGTTCCAAAATATTAAAACCATAAAACGTTTAAAAATAGTAAACGTTTACTTAAATATCTTCCAAATGTGACACCACATCAGCTGCACTCACTGCTAGATTTAGTGTCAAAGCGCGTCACCGCAGGAAAACAATCTGCTGGTCACGGGGCAAGAGACCCAAGTTCCCAGGAGTGCACGACATCCGTGGAGAAACCAAGGCCAGCAGTAAATCAGGCCAGTGACTTGTATCCAACTTGCATAACTTAGCTTCAAAAGCGAAGTTATAAAAATCTTTTCAAATATTTTTACATATAAAAATCACATATAGAGTTGGGATATATTTGCAATTTCATGGTAAAACACATAGCATAAAATTTGCCATCTTCACCATTTTTGAGTGTACAGTTAGTGGCGCCGCCCACATGCGCACTGCTGTGCAGCCAACCTCCGGAACTTCTTCCTTCTGCGGAGCTGAAGCCCTGGACTCAGGGAATAGCAACACTCCATCCCCCTCCCTCGGGGAACCTCCCGGCCAGGCAACCACTGCTCTGTGAGTTTTGCTGCCCTCGGTGCTGGTGCCACACGGACGGCAATCGGGCAGCACTTGTTTGTGGTGCCTGAGCCGTTTCACTTGGGACAGGCCATGTCCTCACGTTCAGGCCACGCTGCGGCGAGGACCAAGGCTTCCTCCTGTGTTAGAGCCGAGCAGTATTCCACTGTGTGTGGGTTTCACACTTTCTTCACACATCCTGCCTCTTGGCAACTGTGGACATGAGTGTGCAAATATCTCATCAAGACTCTGTTTTCAGTTCTTTTGCATATATGCTCAGAAGTGGGATTGATAATTCTATTTTAAATATTTTGAGGAAACTGATATGGGTGTATTCTTATTTATTTCCAGTGTTGTTGAGATATAATTTATACATGACAGTGTGTTAGTTTCGGTGTACAATATAATGGTTTGGTGTGTGCGTACATTGGGAAATGACCCCCACAACCAGTTTAGTTAACGTCTGTGACCTCATGTAGTTAAACCTTTTTCCTTGTGATGAGAACTTTTGATATCCACTCTTTTAGCAACTTTCAAATACACAGTACCGTCTTTTTCACTCTTTCCACTCTGGTGTGCTGTGCATCATACCCCCAGGACCCTCTTATCTTGTAACTGGAAACTTGTAACTTTGGACCACCTTCACTCATTTCACCCGCGACCCCCAGCACTTTTAAATGTCGTTTGGGGTGTGAAGCGGAGCCCTGGCCGACGGGCAAGGGGTGCAGCGCACAAGCTCAGGGGTTCCGGGACTGAAACTTTATTTTTCTATCATTCATTGTAATCTTGATTGAACCTTCACTTCTCATCTCAGGCGGTTTGGCCTCTGACCCCCCTGCCTGGGGTAGCGCCCAGGGGACTCCCCCTTCTCTAAGGGTCTCTCCCTGCCCCTGGTGGAGGCGGAGGGGAGAGACGACTGGTCCTTCCCAAGCTCCTCCAGGGCTCAAAGACGTGACTCTGCAGCCCAAACACTGTTTTCTTTCAGCAGTTCGAATCTGCTGGGAAGTTCAAAGGCTCCCATTGAACCTCAGGAGCTGCTTCTGTCCTGTATGATTTTCATGAGCGCTGGGCACTTTATTTTTATCCTCACCCGAGGACATTTAGAGAGGAAGGGAGACAGGCAGGGCAAGAGAGAAACATGGACCAGTTGCCTCTCATGGGTGCTCGGACTGGTGATGGTCTGTACCTGGACTGGAAATTGGACCTACAACCCAGGTATGTGCCCCGACTGGGGATCAAACCCACAGCCCCTCGGTGATGGGATGATACTCCAACCATCTGGGCTGCACTGGCCAGGGTGAGCCCCAGGCACTTTTGACTGGTGTGAATCAAGATATTAAATTTATATTTTATGCCTACTTTGATATAAAGATGAATGAATGCAATCCAGGATGGATGCATGGTTACATATTCATTACTATTATATCCATTTTCCCTTCTGCTTCTAAAATAAATGAAAACATATTTGTGGGCCCCTAAATATATCCTATGAGAAAGGACATTCCAGACTGTTGACCACGTGGGTGAGGCACGTGGAAGGAGACCCACACACCGACTCTTGGAAATGTCAGTCCACTGCACTTCAGCCCTGCCCACCATGTCCCCTCCCCATCCCCCCCCACCACCCCCCCCGCCCCGGTCAGCCCCGCACAGGAAAACATCCAAGCTCTTCCCTGGCAGCCAGGGTCCTTCCTTGGCTGGTTCCTGTCTGTTTTTCCAGCCTCACGTACCTTCAGCTTTCGACACCTCCTTCTTGGATGTCTCCAGAACACCCAGCCTTCCTCACATTTGCACACCTTTGCTCAGGCTCCTCCCACCTCGACCACATCACGCACAGCTGCATCCTTCCAGATCCAGCTTGAATATCACTTTGGCTGTAAAGATCCCAAGCCCCTCTCTCCTCTATAGTCCACACTTACACTCCCTGCCACCTCCATCTCTCCCCTTCAACTTTGAACCCCTCGAGGGCAGGAACTCTGGCTGGCTTTTCCCTGGATACCCAGTGCCCATTGCGGGGCTGGCGCACAACAGGAACTCAGTGAGTGCAGAACACGCAAGCAGACGATGCGTGAACGGATGAATGAGGAGACAGAAAAGGGGGGTGGTGGTCTGCTCAGCAAAGGGGTCCCCCAAATGATTGTAGGGGCTAAGTCGATGGTGGAGCCAGAGCTGAGCTTCCCTCCCAGACCTGCCCTCTGAGTCACCCTCTCCCCAGGGGCTGGTTTCTGGGAATGTGCTGGAAGCTTGGCTCGCCTGCCTGGCTGGATCCTCCATGTTGATCACGTTCTGCCCTGGGCGTCCCCATGCTTCGAGGCTACGCTTCCAGGGCACAGGCCGGGGATGGGCAATGCAGAGGTCAAGGACCTTGTGTGTCAGCAGGGAGGGAATGGGGCAGCAGCTGGCACCCACTGCAGTCCCCAGGAAGCCTCCTCTCTTTCTTCTAAAGTGGAGTTTGACGTCGGATGCTGGGTACCTCATGGGAATACCAGGAAATGGGGATGCCCGCACCTACCTCACAGGTTCTCATGAGAGAGAACCCATGAGAAGGCTTTGTGGGTCCCTGGAGCCCAGGTGGTGTGTAACGGGCGCTCACGAATGTCACCTGGGGTGCAACACGGACAAGTTCAGGGCCCTGAAGTGAATGCTGTCATTCTGGAGTGCCTGGCACCCAAACCCCTTTCTTTGCCTAGGTCCCCTCCACCCCCACCCCCTGCCCAGTCTTCTGAGGTCGACCCCTCCCACACAGGTGCTGACACACTGCCCCAGCCTGCAGCTGATGAGGGGGTGCAGAAATCCAGCGGTCGCAGAGGCAGCTCCTGGTGTCCAGTGTCGGTGTGACATGAGGGGTTTGAGGCCAGGCTGGCGCCAAGCCACAAATGGCATGTGATCTGGGGCATCGTTCCTGGCCAGGGGTGGCCTTTGGGCCTGGTTCTTCAGCCGGCTCAGAGAATCTGAGACACAATCCACAGGCTTCTGATGAACCCCTTTCTGTTTAAATTAGTTGGAGCTGGTTGCTGTTGTTCAGGACCAGAGACCAGAGAAGCGTGGCCCAGCAACGCTAAGGGGATGTGGTGGCATCATTAAAGGGTTGGTGCCCAGAAGAAGAAAGGGTTTTATCTGCTCACGTGTGCCCGGCACAGTGGAACATGGTGTGGAGGCCCAGCCTTATTCTGGAAGCTACTACATTCCTGAAAGGAACATGAGAAAGTGGAGCCTCTCTAGGGGACAATGACCCGGTCAGTGCGGGGTCTAGAACTCATGGCAGGGCAGGGCAAAGGAACACGGAGCTTGGGGCTGAGTGGGCTGAAGGCTCTGGGAAGAACAGCCATGGTTTAGCAGCCACCCCAGCAGCTCAGTGGGGTGGGGGTGCAGGTTTTGCTCACAGCTGGAATAGCTTGAAGATAAACAAAGTTGACTTCGGAGGAGGTAATCTTCCCAGCACTGGAGGTGGGCAAGGACTGTGTCCTGAAGTGGACAAAGAAGCCCAGCCTGGGCCATCCCTGGTTTGGCCAACCAACCACCAACCAGGCCTCATTAGCAGGGGTCACAGAGGCTGTGCTGGTTTGGGTCAAAAACTGCTGAGCACTCAGCACAGTGTGGTCAGGTACACTCGTAAATCACCCATCATGAAATGAATGGGCAAACGTGTTGAAAGAGTCTTCAAAAAAATTCACTGAAGCTGAATGCAGCCTCTCGCTACAACACCAGCTGGTACACTGATACAGATGGGTTCCTAGAACACCCACCTAGCGGGAGAAGCCTGTCCTGCAAGGGGCTGGCCCTGCAGAGGGTGATTCCAGTTTTTTGGCCACCCCCGCCCCCTGTCCCAGGTATGCTTACTGAGTCAGGGTGGACAGTCTGCTTCCAGGAGGGCCAGGAACCAGGAACAGTGGATGCCTCAGGGGAGGGAATTTGTGTGGCTGGGAGAGAAGAGAGACTCAACTTTTCATTTTTCATTGTAAACCTTCAGCACCTTTTGAATCTGGTAAACTGTGCATGCAGTGTATACATAACAAAATAGGAAAACAGAATGTAACAGAAAACAGAACTTGTGCTGGCCCCCACCGCCATGCCTGCTGAGTGTCTCGGACAGGCGTCAGCGCTCCCTCTTTGCAGGTGATGGAACGGAACCAGCTCCTTGAAGTTCGGAAAGCTTCCCAGCGTCACTCAGCAAGGCAGAGGTGGACCTCAGTCTGAGACCCAAGTCTGCAGTCATGCTCTGGGCAGTGTCCTCCTGGGAAGCCAGCCACCCAGCTTCAGTTACCCCTGTGCCATGCCTAGGTCTGTGACCTCTCTGTGTGGGAGGGAACCACAAAGGGGTACAGTTCTAGAGACTCAGCTCTGGGCACAGTCTGGGAGAAGAGTCGTGCCCCAGTTGGAAAGGCTGCAGTCCTGGAGTCCCGGGGAGGCCAAGCCGGGCAGGGGCTGGAGCCAGCTGTGTGATCTCCAGCAAGTAATTTTCCCTCTAAACCTGAGTGCCTCCTCCAGGTTCTCCCTGCGGGGGATGTAGGAGGTGTAAATGAGTGATAACTGAGAAAGCCCCCACCTCCCAGGGAGGCTCTCAAAAATAATCTAGGTCTTTCAGGCTCAAATGCTTGGTCCTCACACCTCTGGGCTGCCTTTGCTCTCGTAGCCTTCTTCTGGGTCCAGGCGGCCCTAACGCACACACTCATACCGTTTGTAAAATTCATCTGATTGTTCATTCAGTGGACACCTAGGCAGGGCCTCCCACGCGCCAGCCTAAGGCAGCCAGGGCAGTCCTCCTTGCACGCCACAGCCCAACGTGTCCCCGTATATGCCCACGTCTCCGGACACACACACACAAGCCCACAGTCCCCGCGCGCCTGGGTACTGGCACTCAGACCACGCCTGCCGCCCACTCGTACCCGTGGCTCAGGCCGCTCAACGCAGATCATCCCCACTAGCCTGGAGGGGTACCCCTGGCTCCACCGCGCCCGCAGGGCGTCAACTCCTCCCCACCGGCCCCTCCTACCCTACCATAGGCGGCCAATAAGCGCCTCAGCTCAAGCCGACCCAGCCCACCCTTGGGAGCCCCAGGCGACGATTGGCCAGCCTGGGTGCAGTGTCCCCCGCACGTGGGGCGGGGGCGGGGTGAATGAAGTGGAAGCGATTCCTCCGCCCCTGCGTTTACCTCCCGCACCCGGCGCGGACCGCCCCCACCCCTCCCCGGGCGCCCAGTCCAGCGCGTGGGCGCCCAGTCCAGCGCTTGCCCGCCCGCTGGAAGGCTGCTTTCTGCACCCGACGCTGGCGTCTGACTCTCCCGGGGCCAGGACCCAGCGTCGCGGACCCACGATGGCCAAGCGCAGCTCGCTGTCCATCCGCATCGTAGAGGGGAAGAACCTGCCCGCCAAGGACATGTGAGCGCGGCCAGGGGTGGGAACCTCAACTTTCCCGGGAGGGGCGCTGCCCCTTACGCCTGACCTTTCCGGGGTCCACACTGCCCGCCCACAAGTAGAGCAGAGGTGAGGGTGTGGCGAGTGTGTCCGCAGTAGGAGACAGGCAGAGAAATGGGGACACTGAGATTTGTTGCAAGGGCCTGACAGGGTGACTGAGTAGGACCGTGGACTGGGGAGGGGGCCGGAATCTCTAAGGGGCTCACAGCAGCTCAAGAGGGGAAGGGACTTTGATTGGACTGGAGCTGGAGATAGGACGTGGAGGTGACACCGCAGGGGAGACCTTTCTGTCAACTACCGAGGCATCAGTAGATTGCTGGGGGTGTGGCTGGAGAGGGCAGCGGTGCCCCTCCTAAAAATCAGGAGCCTTCCTTCGTAGTTCCTGAACACTTTGTATCGGCGAGGGTGCACCTGAAGTACGCCAGAGACCCAGGGGCTGTCCTGGAGCTTCCTGCCCTGCACTTGGGACGGGAGGTCCTGGCATGAAGAGCTGACCTGGAGGCCAGGAGGGCAGGACCAGTGCAAGATGGAGTGGCTCGGGAATAGCTGTTGCTTGTGCCCTGCGCTTCTCGGGAGCCATCGCCTTTAGTCCTCACAGGCGCCCAGCAAGGCAGTTCCCATCCCGACAGCTCACAGAGGAAACCCAGGCTCAGAGACGGGAGACGCTGGCTCCCAGTGCGGAGCCAGGTGTTGAGTCTAGGGCTCCTGGCAGGCGCTGGTGTCGAGGGCTGTCCCTGGTGCCTGGCTGGGTTTGGGAGCTTTCAGCGACCCCTTGCCCTACCTTTCTCAGTAGGTCCCAGAGCTGAGCTGCCTCGCTTGATCCTTGACTCCCTTGTGTGCAGCCTTAGGTTGCTCCCTGTCCCCTAAGCCTCAGTTTCCCCATCTGCAAACTGGGGGAAGGAATCTCAGATGTGAATGGTGGAAAGCACAAAGCTCCAGGGGCTCTGGCGTCCTGGAAGTGGGGGTGGAGGAAGGGGAGCCCTGAGGCAGTGTAGGGTCCAAAGTCTGCTGGGCCGGAGTCTCCCCACACCCAGGCTCTTCACTGAGCTCCTGGATGCAGAGAGGCGGCGAGGCGACGGGGTGGGCAGGGCAGGAGGAAGGGGTCAGGGCACCTCTCCTACCTGAACCGTGGCCCCTACGAGTTTCCCAGCACACTCAGTGCCAGTTCAAGGCCCCCTGGGCCTGATGAGGCTGGGCTTCTGTTGCCATGGCAGTGGGTGAGGGAGAGTGGTGGAAGACCATCTCAGGGTGGGTTTCTGTTGGGGGGGAGGTGGGGTGGGAGCTGGGGGTGTGGTTTCTGGGGCTCGGGGGAGGCAGATGGGCTCTGAGAAGAGTCTCAGCCTTCAGGCCAGGCCCCTGAGCACCCCACCCCCACCCCCTGTGCGGGCACTGATAAACTAGGTCAGCTCGGCCTCCTCTGGCTGGTGGCGGCTGGGAAGAGCAGCTGGGAGGAGCGGCCCCTCTGTCTGCTGCCTCCCTCCCCATCCCTGAGGCGCTCGCCCTCATGCCTGGCTCCAGGCGCCCACCAGCCCAGGGTGGTGAAGCCTCGGACTGCGCCTACCTGGGAGCCAAGGTGCCCGGTTTCCCACACAGCCCTGCCCCCCGAGGCCGAGGGACACCGGGCAAGGTGCCTTCGTTCCCAGGGGTGGGGTCATCCCTGGTTCTGCCTTCAAAATATCTTTTCCTTGCCCTGCCCCACACCCTGCCCTGCTCACCTCCCCTCCCCTCCTTTCCTCTGCTTTTCCTATAGTGGCTGGTATGCACAGTTCTAACCTGTCAACGCTCTCTCCAGTCCAGCTGCGCCCTCCTCCCTCCGCCCCTCACATCTGGGCTACTGCCCTCAAGAGCCCTGCTTCTGCTCGTACTGGGGGCCTTCTGCTTCCAAGCACTCCCCTTCCGAGTCCTCTCGAAAAACTCCTCTTCATCCTTCAGGGCCCCTCTCAAACTTCTCTCCAGGGTTTTCACGGGTACCCTGTGCACAGTTCATTGCCCCCGTTCTGCACCCTGTAGCACTTTGGGGCAGCTGGAGTGAAGACAGAGCCCTTGGCAGCGCCCGCTCCTTCCTGGGCTGCCTGTGCCTCGTGACTGGGAGGGTAGGGACCGTGACTCATTCGTCCTGACATTCCGGGCGCCCCGAGGGACGCCTGGACAGTAAGGAGTGTTGAGGATCTTCTCACTTAATCTTCTCATTAGCCCTATGAGGTAGATATGATCAGTTTGAAGATGGGGAAACTGAGGCTCAGGATGTGGAACTCGTTTGCCGAGGCCATGTAGGTAGGTGGAGCGGCCAGGACTCAGACCCACTCTGCTGCTGCAGGCCGGGAACCCAGCAGGGCAGAGGCTGCTGCGGGCTCAGTGGGGAGAACCTCTCAGACACCAGGCAGAGCATTTGGCTCTGGGATGGCAGGGGTTTGGAGGTTACAGGAAGCCCTCACTGAGTGCCGGAGGCAGAGGTGCTGGGGAACCTGCCTCTTGTGCTTTGTCAGCCTTCAGCCCATCTCCTGAGCAGCATCCCTTCCAGCCAGGGCTTATATACTTCTGAGGACAGGGAGCTCACCACCTGTCATAGTGGCCCATCTTGACTGAGACAGCTCTGTGGAGGGAAGTCCTCTGAGCACAGCTGCCACCTGTCTCCCTGCCACTCCCACTCATGGTGTTTGAGTTCTCGTAAGGGCACAGCCCTTAGAGCCCTTCTGTTCCTGTCGCGCTCCCTCCTGCTGTCTCCCATCCTTGGGGGCCTGGGTCGGACAGACAGGAGCAGAGTCTCATGGTGACCGCTGACCCACTGGCTCCCATGCCCAGTGACCCTGGGGACAGGCCCGGGGCTATTTCAGGGTTTGCCCTGATCCTTCTCTTCCACAGCCTGGGAACTGCCAAGGCCCTAAATATAGAGGCCCCACAAGTAGCCAGGCTGGCCCGAGCCGGCAGGTGGTTCGGGGAAGGAGAAATGGGAGAGGGGGTCAGGCCAGGGGCCTCATCAGGGCAGAGGACATGGGGCCGGGCGCAGGTCCCAACAGCTGGCCAGGGACCACGACTGGGCCCAGGTCCTTCAGTCTGACCTTCGCCCACTCCTGACACTGTCCCCTTCACATCCCTTCGTCCAGCCTCCTCGTGCACCACTGCCCCTGCACACGGGGTCTGCCCCTGCCCCTGGCCTTGCCCACCTCCCCTGCCTACAACCGGGGCCCCGAGCCTCACTGGGCATTCGAAATTCATCCACTGAGCGAGAGCTGAGCGGTGGGTGATGCTGGGCTCGCAAGGCTACACCAGAGGTTTCCTCCCCCCGGGAAGCCCCAGGGCCCCCAGGGCAGGAGGCAGAAGCAGGGCAGAGGGGGACCCGAGTGTGGCAGCCTGCAGAGCTCTTAGCCCACCCGACCTCTCTCTGGTTCCGCCGAACTTCTCGTTCGAACACTTGAGCAGCTCCTGGGCCCTGGGCCCACTCCGGCCCCCGGGTGCACAGGCGTCTGTCACGTGAGGGTGCCTCAAGGATGGCTTGCACCTCACCACCCATTGCCTTGGGGTGGGGGGATGCAAACCAGGGTGTTCCCAAGGGGCTCTCTGGAGGCGGGGGCTCTTGAATGAGGGCGGAGAGGTTGCGGGCAGAGAGGCAAGGAGCCCAGGGCAGGGCTCACACTGATTGAACACCTCCCAGGGCCTGGCCCTCGCCTGTGGGGGCACCAGGGCCACTCCCCAGGAGCTGGCGTGACACGTCCCACTCTAGGGGGAAGCTGAGTCTTGGCGACCGCTCTCCGTTGGCATCGCGAGCCTTCGGAGATGTTTGTGTCAGGTGGTTTCCTGTAGAAAAGAGCTCTTTTGAGAAGGGAAATAGGGCTCGGAATTCCCCAGCCTCCAACATGAAAATACACTTCCTTTTTTTGGACACCAGGCCTGAAGCACATTTCTGGAAATAGTCCTCCCCCCTCCCCTTGCCCACTACCAGCCCTGGGCCTGGCTGGGGCTGCCCGCAACCCCAGAAACCCCCACCAGCGGGACAGGTGGGGCTGGGCAGTCCCAGGTGCGCCTTCCCTGGCTCTTCATTCCCAGATGGCTGGGGGCGCGGGGCAGGCTTTGTATTTGTTCATTCATTCACCCATTCATTTGGCAAACACTCACAGGACCCTGTCTTGTACTAAGCCTTGTCCAGGCCCTGGGGACACAGAAGTGGTCCCTACCCTCAGGTCCCTCAGTCAGGTGGGGGAGGAAACTGACAGAATGTCACGAGCTTTCCAGGGATACAGGGAAACGTACTGAGGAAGGGCAGGTGGCGGGGTCACAGGGGGGACCTTACTCCCCGCCCCACCCCGAGTCTGGAGAGGGCTCTTAGAGGAGGGGCTGAGGCTGGGAGGCTGGGAGGGTGGGAGGGCAGGAGGAACAGCGAAAGCGAAGGCTCAGAGGACCGAGGAAGGGCTGCCTGTGGTGGTGAGGGTAGGGGTGTCGAGAGCTGGCCTGGGGCTGCTGTGGCTGGCGGCTGCTGTTTCTGTCCTCCCTGAGGTGGGGCTGTGGCGAGGCCAAGAGCCTTGGTGTGGGTCCCTGCCTTCCCTAGCCACCCCTCCCAGACGGAGGGCGAGGACACCAGTTTTGGCCTGAGGAGCCTTTGGGCCCCAGCCCAGGGACCTGGTGCCTCAACCTTGACTGTCTTTCTCCTGGGATCACTGAGGGCCCCTGGCGGGGGGAGGGGAGCTATCTGGGAGGCCCTGCCCTTGGCCCTGCCCACAGCGTCTCCCCTCAGTGCCCTCACTCCCCTGTCTGTCTTGCAGCAACGGCAGCAGTGACCCCTATTGCATCGTGAAGGTGGACAATGAGCCCATCATCAGGTACCACCCCCAACCCCAGGACTGAGGCCGAGTGTGGTGGGCTCCCTCCCCCAGTGTCCCCCCTAGTCCGTTTCAACACCCCCCCCAGAGGGTTGTGAAGTCTGTGTGGAGATGGACATCTCACCCCCTCGACCCCCACCACACCGGGACACCCCTAGGAGGAGGTGCTGAAGACCAGCCTGTAACTCATCCTGCTGACTCCTGACTTGAACCCCACCCCGGATTATCTGCTGGGGGCCCCGCTGGGCCCAGGGTCTCTGGGGCAGTTCTTCTGTAGTCTTTACAGCCCCTCAGGAGTGACAGGGGATGATGATGATTCGTAACAGGAGCTGTCGCTTACGGAGCGCTGTCTCCACACCCTGCACTAAAGAAGGCCAGGCTGTTTAATTCTTGCAGTGAGCTACACTTTAAGTATCATTAAACCCCATTTACACGTGAGGAAACTGAGGCTCTGAGAGACAAATAAGTCGCCTAAAGTCACAAACTTAGTAAGTGGCAAAGCCAGACTGGAGCCCAAGTCTGGCTCACCCCAGAGCCTGAGCTCCCTCTCCCCTCGCCGGTCCCTGCTCTGCCTTGGGCCCCTCTCCCCATGTGAGCAGAAAAACTGCCCCTCTCCGGGATGAGCGTCCCCAGTCTGCACCCAGGAAGCCCAGTCCCCCTGGGCCTCCCTTTCTCCGTGGGCTTTACGGTTCCGGGCAGTGTCTATGCCATGCTGTCCCCTCCCTCACCCAGGCCTCTGCCTCAGAGCTCGCGGCCAGAGCCGCCCTGCTGTGCTGCCCAGCTGAGTGCGTGCCCACCGCTCACAGCGGGCCAAGGCCGCCTGGTCCACAGTCCTTCCTGCCTGCAAGCCAGCCCGTCCTCTTTCCAGACTCGCTTCCTAACCACGGGCCCCACCTGAAGAGAGGGAATGGTGGCTCTGTTTCGGTGACACCCAGGGAGACTGATGCCCCAGAGTTCCAGGGACATCTCTGAGAAGCGGTTGGGTGAAGGTTGTCCTCTGAGCCTTCCTCAGCTCCCCCTAACCCACGCACCTGCCGAGTCCAATGAGTCGAGGACTTTGATCCGGGGGTTTGGCCAGAGCTGGGGAGGCCCTGCCCAGCAGAGCTGTCTCCGGGTCAGGCCCTGGACCTTGGCTCCCAGGCCCCCAGGAGGATGGCCTGGCGCCAGAGTCAGCTCGGCCGGTGCCCTGCCTCCACCCGCAGCGAGTCTGTTCGGCATCAGGAGCCGGGGAGCCCTGCTGGGTTACCTACACGGCTGCCAACTGCGGCCTCAGTTTCCCCGAGTGTAAAATGGCCTGAAAGACGAGTCCTGTGCCCCACCCAGGGCAGAGAGGAAGATGGGTGGGGCGTGACCGAGGGTGGGCGGGGGTCTGGGAATGGGAAGTGATCGGACAGAAGAGTGGTGGTTCTCAGGGTGGGAGGGGTGTGGGAAGCGTGGGGTCAAGTCGCATAGTCCTGCCCACCTTGGCCTGGGGCCTGCAGGCGCCCTGGGCAGGCGCTGAGCATCCTCTCCTGCAGGACAGCCACCGTGTGGAAGACCCTGTGCCCCTTCTGGGGGGAGGAGTACCAGGTGCACCTGCCGCCCGCCTTCCACGCGGTGGCCTTCTACGTCCTGGACGAGGACGCCCTCAGGTGCGTGGGCCCCTCCGCCCAGCTGGGGCCCGGGCCCCACCCTCCGCCCCTCCCTTGCCTGTTTCACTGCAGGAAACTGCTGGTCACTCTGCAGCCCCTTTATAGCCTGGAGGGAGAGGGAGCCTGGGGGGGCTCAGGAAGGGTGCGGGGTGTGAGCGTGTGCGTGCCTGTGTGTGGCTGCACCCAGCACACACACTGCGTCATAGGTGTGCATGCGTGGGAACACAGGTGCACTGTGTGAGGGCAGAGATGTGAGGTAGGAACGGGGCACCCAGAGAGCCTGAGCTCAGCACTCGTGTGGACACACGCTCAGCCCATGTGCAGAAATGCCAATGTGCAGAAATACTCACGAGCAGAAAGGCCATGGTCCTTCCTGCTCAGAGAGGGCCCTGTGACTGGGGTGTCACCCTCCCTGCTCCCTACAGGGGCCCTACACTGGGAGGGAGGGGGGCTCCCAGGCCCCCGGCAGGGCACAGCCCAGCTCTGGCTCCCTCTCCACTCTGCAGCCGAGATGACGTTATCGGGAAGGTCTGTCTTACCAGGGACACCCTGGCTGCTCACCCTAAGGGTAAGGTCCCCAGGAGGAAGCCCGCGGCCCATTCCTGCTCCCCCCACCGGGCCCCTGGCCCCTCGCTGATCTGCCCAGTCCGCAGCCTCCCCCCTACTCAGAGACCTTCTCCTAGGCTCCCTCAGGCCCTGTGCTCAGGGAGAGCCATTTCTACCCTCCCAGAAGGGCCAGGTCCTACACACCCAACTCCGTGCCCTGGTCCCTCTTCTGCCTCCGGGTTGGGACCACATCCCCCAGAGCTAAAAGGCTGCTAGTGGTGGGATCCAAGGCCTGTGTCAGCACCCAAAGGGGCCACCTCAGGCTCCTGAAAGAGAGCACTGAATGCTAACCACTAGACCACCAGGGAACCCATCCTCAGGCTCCTGAGATGTAGGGACCTCTCTGCCCAATCCACCTGGCTCCTCTGTACCCCTGCAGTCCCCTCAGCCTCAGCCCCAGTGCTACCGTGTCCTAAGTCTGAGGGGTTGGCCTGGAGCTGGGCTAGGCTGGAGAGCCCCTCGCATGGTTCCTGGGGTGCTGACATTGCTTTGAGGGGTCAGCCCCGCCCCAGCCTTGCTGTGTGACCTGGGGCAGGTGTTGCCTTCTCTGGACTGAGTCTCCACCTGTCCAAGAGTGTTCAGACCGCAAGCTCTTAGATGCTTCAGGCTCTGCCGGCCGAGCCCCTGAGAGTCTCAGAGGCCTCCTGGGCACACACCTGCTCCTGTCCGTGAGGCTGGGGCAGGCGTGTGGGGGCAGGCGTGTGGGGGCCGGCGTGACTCTGCTGACTCATGGAGCCTGTTGGCCCCTTTCAGGCCAGAGGCCTCTCCTGCCAGAGGCCCAGCCAGCCCCTCGGGGCCCCGAGGCCCCCATGTTGCCATTCTCGTGTCACTCTCCCTTCTGGGCTTAGGCCCCCGCCCAGCATCCCTCGGCGAGAGGCCTTCTCCCCCTGTGTGAAGATGGGGAAACTGAGGAAGAGGGCAGTGCTGTGAAGAGTTAGGGCCCGGGCCACCAAGTGCAGCATAGCACAGCAGTGAGGACACAGGGGTCGCATGTCTTTGATCCTAATCTGGGCTCTTTCAATGGCTGTTTTGCAGTCTCCGAGCCTCAGTTTCCCCGTCTGTCACTGGGGACCACAGCCTCTGCCTCGCAGGAGCTTGAGGGTTCCAAGGGGATTGGGGAGGGGCCACGTGGCTCCTGATGGCGGGAGGGTGAAGGGTGTGGGGAGAAAGGAGCCAGGCCGCTGGCTCAACCGCAGCCTCGCAGGTTTCAGTGGGTGGGTCCACCTGGTGGAGATCGACCCCAATGAGGAGGTGCAGGGCGAGATCCACCTGCGGCTGGAGGTGCTGCCGGGGACCCGGGCTGGCCGGCTGCGCTGCTCCGTGCTGGAGGCCAGGTGAGATGTGAGGGGCTGGGGCTCGGGGCAGCGGGCCCCCTGGACCTAGAGAAACCCACTGTGGGTGCTGGGCCTCCTCTCTCCGCCCACCCCCTGTCCCCGTGCCTCCCCCCTCAAGGCCTGCTCTCGGGCAGACTAGAGTGGTTTCCCTGGCCTGAGGATGTGTCCTGGATGGGATGGCCCCACTCGGGAGGTGGGGCTCTTAGGGGAAGGGAGATATGCTAATGACGGAACTTCAGGCCTCACAGAGCAGTGGGAGGGGACCCTGAACTAGGACCACACAACCCCAAAGCCAAGACTGGGCTTTCTCTGGGCTTAACATCGTCACGAACTTGGCCTGCTCTGTGGTGGTGGGAGGGTCCTCGGCATGTAGTCGCTGGGGGAGGTGAAAGAAGGTGCTGAAAATCTCCAGTGGGAAGAGGGGGGTTCTCCTCAGGAGGAGCAGTGACTTGGGTGGGAAGGTGGGCCTGAGTCACCTGTGCCAGGGACTCACCCCTCCCCCAGAGTATTTTTAGCTGCAGGCCTGAGTGTGAGTCACACACACACTCCACGAGAAGCGCCTTCCTTTCTGGCTCCAGCCGCTTCCTCGGGGTCCATGCCCCCTCTGGGGTGGGTGGGCGGCCCCCGGCCTCTGCCTGCTGCCTATGGAGGGACACCCACGGTGTCACGCCAGCACCTACGGGAGCACGCCTCCACTGCGGAGTTGTCGGCCTCTCTGGGAGGGAGACCTCTCCTGAAAATGAAAACCGTGGCTTCTCTGGCTTAGTTTTTCGCCCTGGGGCTGGAATGTGGAAGGGGCACAGCCAGATGGAAAACGGTCGGCCTTGGCCAGAGTCACGGTCATGCATCCTCTTCGAAGTCTCTGTCTCACACGCCACTCGTCCCTTTCCTCACCCACCCAGCAATGTACATGCGTGCACACATGCTCACGCTCACGCTCACACTCACACACGCTGCCCAGACTGCTGGGGACACAGTGGCCCGGCAGCCTGGCCTCCTCTTAGCAAGTCCCCTGAGGGGGGACTGGTCCGTCAGGTCACTCTTTAGAGTGGGGGGGTCTCATCCCCCCATTACCCTCAGCTCAGACCCCTGCTGGAGTTCCGAGACCGCCCAACATGCTGCCTTTGCTGTAGAGACAGAACATTTTCTCCTTATCTTTCTGGGCAGCGTCTCAAGACCAGCTTCTGGAATTCTATTAGATGATTTGGAGGAAGAAAAAGAAAAGCAGGCATGAGAGGCTTAGAACTTAAAATGCGGAAAAGAGCAGGAAATAGTAGTGCTAGCAAACAGAAGCGGGGGTGGGCTAAAACTTCCATGCTGCGGCCGCTGCGGCCGGGCCTGGGCTTTGGAAGGGACCGTCTACGCAGAGAGGACAATCAATCAACCAGACCCGCACCCCAGACCCCTCAGTAGGGGTCTGCCAGGGCAAGCCTTCTAAGAGCTCATTGCCTCAGTAATGGGGTTTATCTTCTTCGTTTTACTGATGAGGAAACCGAGGCTCAGAGAAGCAGCAGCTCCTGCCCAGGGCTGCCCTGGGAACAGAGATCAGGGGCCCAAGGCCCGGGCTGCCACACAACCGTAGCTGCTTCCTCTCCCACCACAGCAGGGGCAGCAGCCTCATCAGAAGGAGCTGTGACTTCCACCTGGGGGCTCCTGGGCCTGGTGTGGGGCCCATGCGGTGACCGTTGTGGGGACAAAGGCCCAGAAAAGGGAGGGATGCTGTCCACAGTCACCCAGCTCGCCAGGGGCCAGATGAGCTCAGGCCTTTTTGGCTTGGTGTGGTTATCCCACCACGGGGGCAGCTTAGGTGACCGTTTTGCTACCTTCCCTCCCCCAGGGATCTGGCCCCCAAGGATCGGAATGGTGCATCTGACCCCTTTGTCCGTGTGCGCTACAATGGCCGGACACAGGAGACCTCGGTGAGAAGGCCTGTGGGCTAGGGAAGGGGCAGGGAAGCTGAGGGTCCCATGTGGGCCCCTCACTGCCTCACAGCCTCCTCACCGTCACCTGGGAGGTCAGGCTAGAACTGCCCTCTTACAAAGGAGGCCCAGCAAACCAGGGTGACCTCTGAGGGTGCCTAGCTGGTTCCAGCCCTTCTGGCACCAACCGCTGTGGCCTCAGCCCAGACAAGCTGCCTCCAGTGCTGTGCTCACATCTGGGAACAGCCGGGGTGGGGTGCTCAGCCTGCAGGGGAGGACGTGGAGACCCGGGGCCTCAGTGCAATCTAGTGTTTTTTGTTGTGTGCCCGTGGACAAGTGCTCACTCCAGACTTCAGTTCCCCACTGGAGAGGTGGGCGGGGCTTGGACAGGAAGTTTTTGCCTCTGCTGTTGCAGGGCCTCTGCCTGGACCCAGGAGAGGAGGCTGCTTCAGTGGCCCTGCAGAGAACCCAAGGGAGCTGTTTGGGGTGGCTCTACCCTTGGCTGGGCCTGGGGAGCCCATGGAGACAGCCCCCCACTTTCTGGGCAGATCATTAAGAAATCATGCTATCCACGCTGGAATGAGACATTTGAGTTCGAGCTGGAGGAGGGGGCCACAGAGGCCCTGTGCGTGGAGGCCTGGGACTGGGACCTCGTCAGCCGCAACGACTTCCTGGGCAGAGTGAGCACCCCACCCCTCCAGGCTGCCCCTGCTGCCTTCTGCACCCACCATCCCGTCCCACCCCTCCAGCTTCCCCAGAGAGGGGCACTCAGGAGACCCAGGACCCCCAGAACCAGCAACTACCCCGTCCCCAACTGCCCCTGGTGCTCAGGGACCTTCCAAAGGTCCACTAGTTGGCTAGGAAGAGACCTGAGTGCATCCAGTGCGGCCCAGCACCCTGCCTCTGCCCTGCCTCCAGGTGGTGGTCAATGTCCAGAGACTGTGGGCCACCCAGCAGGAGGGCTGGTTCCGGCTGCAGCCTGACCAGCCTAAGAGTCGGAGGGAAGAGTGAGTGCTGGGAACTTGGTGGCTGGGGCAGTGGGCTCTGGGCCTGGGGGCAGCTGAGGGTGGCTCCCGCAGGCAGGCGGGTGAACTGGCGGGGGGGGGGGGTGCCACAAGCCGCAGGCTTCTTTCGGCTCCTGCCCGAGGCCGGGACCCCACTCCCTCCAGGCTGGGTCCCACCGCCTTTCCCCACAGTCCTGGACTCAGCTTGGTCCTCTGAGCTCTGAGGCAGGACGGGTCTCCTGCTTTCCTTCTGGAAGTTTCTGGGACAAGACTTCAGACCCTTTCCCTTTAAGAGTTTCGCTACAGTCTCAGACTAGAGTTCAAGTCCCCAGAGCTCTGTGTCAGGGTCCCTGACCCATAGCTCTTGCTTGGCTCCAAATTCCCTGGGAATAAGGTTGCCAGATAAAATACAAGATGTCCAGTTAAAACCGAACTTCAGATAAACAAGTAATTTTTTAGTATAAGTATGTCCATGAAATACTTGAGACAAACTTATACTAGACTTTTCAGATTTAACTGGGTGTCTTGTATTTTTACCTTGCTGAATCTGGCAGCCCTATCTAGGAAGCCCTCTGGCCTCCTTGCCCACCCCTCAACCCAGAAACGGAGGCTCAGCAGTGCCCCCGCCCTTGGGTGGTCTGTCTCTCTGCAGCAGGCCCCATACCCCGAACCCCACACTCAGCAGGACAGGGCAGATTGCTGTACCCAGCACCAGGGCGTTTTCACCTTGCCAGCTTCTGCACGTGAAGCCGTGTGCTGAGCAGCACCGCTCCCTGTGCTGCTCTGTGCTGTGCTGTGCTGTGGGCAGCGGGGCCTCGGAGACTGTTGAGCTTTGGTTGGTGCCCACACCAGGAGTGGTCAGTGCAGGGGAGCATGGAAGGTGGAAGTTAGATCGTGTGGCAAGTTGCTTATGTGCTGGAACCTCAGTTCCCTAGGCAGGTTGCTCTAAGGGTTAGGGATTTGCTTCCAGTGCGAAGTCTGTAGGTGAAGGAGCTCTTGTCCGGGGGTTTACAGACGTGAGGCTGGAGAGCCTAACGTGCACATGGGTCAAGTTCAGAGTCCACAGGAGTCTAAAGGTGGCAGGGAGCAAGGCCTTGAGAACAGATGGAGTTTCCATGAGTATGGAGGCAGGAAGGGTGTTCCAAACAGAGAAAACATCTTGGGCAAAGAGTGGGAGGTGGGGCAGTGCAGGGGAGCAAGGCGGAGGGTTTCAGCGGAGAGGCTGTGAGGCTGGCCCCAAGCAGGGAAGAGGGAGGCAGTGGGGAAGGGCGTGGCCCGGGGATCACTGATGGAGAGGTCACATGCTTCCGCTTCCAGGGGCAACCTGGGCTCCTTGCAGCTAGAGGTGCGACTGCGGGACGAGACAGTGCTCCCCTCCAGTTACTACCAGCCCCTGGTGCAGCTGCTGTGCCGGGAGGTGAAGCTGGGCACCCAGGTGAGAGGGACCGCTGGGGAAGGAGGAAGGGTCCAGGGATGGTAGGCCTGTCCTTCCTGGCCATCCAAACCCACTCTGAAGAACAAAACACAGTTCTCAGGATGGTAAGGAACTAGCCAGTGTCCAGGGACCCTTGCCATCACTCGGGAAAGCTCGCTTTCCCTCCGAGTGGCCCTCTGAGGTCCTCAGAGTGAAGGGTTTGGGTTCCCTTGTGTGTCCTGCAGCCCCGCCTCTTCTTGCTGCCCCCTGCAGGGCCCAGGACAGCTGATACCACTCATTGAGGAGATGACCAGCACAGAGTGCCGCCAGGAAGTGGCCACCAACCTGCTCAAGCTCTTCCTGGGGCAGGGACTGGCTAAAGACTTTCTTGACCTGCTCTTTCAGCTGGAGCTGAGTCGTACCAGTGAGGCCTGGGAAGGAGTAGCCTGTCTGAGGGTGTTGTGGAGAGTGGCACAGGGAGCCAAGGACTCTAGACATACTGAGATGGGAGAGATCCAGGAGGCCCTATTGTAGGAGGTTGATGAACCCAATTAGGAGGAAAAGGATCAGGTTGGGAAGCAAGGGAAAAAGCAAATGGGTTGGAGTGGCAAGGAGGCTTTTTATTGAAGGGCCAGCTTAGAACTCCAGGGTCCTCTGTCCTCTTCCCCAAAGCCTTGCTCCTCTCCCAGCCCTCTACCCACTGGAACCTCTGATTATAGGTGAGACCAACACCCTGTTCCGAAGCAACTCTCTGGCCTCAAAGTCCATGGAGTCTTTTCTGAAGGTGAGGTTGCACGGTATTTTGTTTTCATAGATGTGGAGACTAAGGTTCAGAGAGGCCAAGAGACAGAACTTAAATTCAAGTCTTCTGTCTCTGTGTCCAGGTCTCTTTAAGGCTAAGAATTTTTTCTGTTCCTTTGTTCATTCATTCATTCATTCATTCATTCATTCATGTGGCAGCAGTTTGAGCAGTATTCCTTGTGTGCCTGGCTAGTCTTGAGGGGACACAGCAGGTAGATGGTGCACAGGGTGGCTGGGAAGCCAACTGCGGGGACATGGAGGTGGAAGACAGGACCAATGCTGCTTGCGGTGGCCCTCAGGTGGCTGGGATGCGGTATCTGCATGGTGTCCTGGGCCCCATCATCGACAGGGTATTTGAGGAGAAGAAGTACGTGGAGCTGGATCCCAGCAAAGTGGAGGTCAAGGATGTAGGGTGAGATCAGGGGCGATCCCTGGGGGAACAGGAGGTTGGGGTGGACGGGACAGCCATGTCTGCAAGTGTATGTTTATGATTCTTTCTGCCCAGGCCTACCTTTCGTCTACCTGCTCACCCGTGTGCTGTCTCTGTGCCCTTATCTCGGCTGATGCCTTTTTGCACCTGCCTCTGGGAGCCCTTGCCCAAGTTGTGTGTGCGGACACTGACTGCGACCCTCTCTGACTGTCCGCCTCCCGCCCACGCAGGTGCTCCGGGCTACACCGCCCGCAGACCGAGGCAGAGGTGCTGGAGCAGAGCGCACAGACCCTGCGCGCCTACTTGGGGGCGCTTCTGAGTGCGCTCTGTCGCTCTGTTCGCGCATGCCCAGCGGTGATCCGAGCCACCTTCCGCCAGCTCTTTCGGCGTGTGCGAGAGCGCTTCCCCAGCGCCCAGCACGAGGTGCGCCCTCTGCAGGCTGGGCTGGGAGAGGGACGAAAGCGGGAGGAAAAGGGAAGCACTGGGGCTCCCGGCCCAGTGGAGAGGGGCGGTGGGGCGGGGGCGGGGTGGGTGTGGGCGGGGTGGGTGTGGCGGAATTAGTAGCCAAGGGCGGGAAGAGGGACAGGGTCTTGGGGAAAGACAGGGACAGTTCCAAAGGGGAAAGGGCTGTCCGGAGCTCCCTCGGGCCTTGGGGAATCCAGCCCTCCGCTCTCCCGCTCTCCTCCAGAATGTGCCATTCATCGCTGTCACCAGCTTCCTGTGCTTGCGCTTCTTCTCTCCCGCCATCATGGCGCCCAAGCTCTTCCACCTGCGGGAGCGACACGCAGACGCCCGCACCAGTCGCACTCTGCTCCTACTGGCCAAGGTGTGGCTGCAGACTCGGGCAGGGATGCCCACCTGGGAGCTGAGCAGGGCTCCTTGCCTGGATTGCATTGTGTACCCAACTGGCTTCAGAAAGGCTTGTAACTAGGCCACTGATACTCTCACGTGGCATTACACTTCATAGTTTACAAAGCTTTTTCACAGTCACCCCATCTGATGGATAAGGGAACAGGTCCGTGAGAGGAAGCAGGTTGCTCAAGGCTGCACAGTGTGTTGGTGGTGAATCCTGGGCCTTTCAACCCCAGATCTACTTAATCACAGGCTGTGCTTCTCTGCCCAGCACCGGGCTGGGGCTGGCATACCTCGTGAGGCAGAGTCTGATATAAGACCTGCAGTGGAAGGGCAATAGGCTGGGCCTAGGCAGTCTCAACTCTCAGGTCCTCAGATGCCTCAAACTCCGTGATCTGTTGATGTTTGGTCCCCGGTGGGGATGGAGTGGGCCTGTGAATAGAGTCTGTGCTGCCTCTGCCTCCATTTCTACTGTGCGAGGAGCACAGACTTGTTGGTGGAGGGCAGGCTTCAGTGCTTGGGCCCCTACCCAGCAGAGCCTGGCCCTTCCTGCTGTCATTCCAGGCAGTCCAGAATGTGGGCAACATGGACACACTAGCTTCCAGGGCCAAGGAGGCTTGGATGGAGCCACTGCAGCCCACTGTGCGCCAGGGTGTAGTCCAGCTGAAGGACTTCATCACCAAGCTGGTGGACATCGAAGAGAAGGAGGGTGAGCACTTCCTGGGGGGCCCCGCCCACAGTTTCCTGTCTGTGCCTGTCTTGCCTCCTGTCCGATGGCCCTGTCTACCTGGGTGCCTCTTTGGCTGCGCCCACAGCTCCTAATCACGGTTGCTCCTCCCTGTCCCATGGCCCCGCCACCTGCATGTGCCTCTGGAAGCTCCGCCTACAGCGTGCTGCTGATGTTTGCCCCGCCCCCACCTCAGGCTCACCACTGAGCTCACTTTTTGCCCTCCCTCCCTGGCCTGGCAGAACTGGACTTGCAGAGGGCACTAAGCTTGCAGACCCCGCCGGTGAAGGAGGGGCCACTCTTCATCCACAGGACCAAGGGAAAGGGCCCCCTCATGTCCTCCTCTTTCAAGAAGCTCTACTTCTCCCTCACCGCTGAGGCCCTCAGCTTCTCCAAGACACCGAGCTCCAAGGTGGGTAAGGAGAGAGGCCGCCAAGTAGGATTCTGAGGGATTTGTAATATCCTAGAGGCACCTGTCCCTTCCTCAGAGCCCATCCCAGGGTCCGCCAGGGTCAGAGAAGAAAGCCAGGAAGGACTAGCCTTCTGATGTCAGCTACATATCACTTAAGACCGATGAGGAGAGCAACCCTGCGAAGGGGGCGTGGCAGCCACTGTGGTATCCAGCTCTGGCTTCTCTGTCAGTTGCAGGAGTGGGGTAGGGGTTGACGGGTGCTTCTGGGAGAGCAGGGAAGCCGAGAGGGGCTAAAAGAAATCCTGGGTTTCAACCCTGTGTACCTAGGGGAAGTGTCTCAACCTGTCTGGGCCTTGGTGTCTTGGCTTGTAAATTAGAGATAGTGGTCCCTACTTAAGGGGTTGTTGAGGATTAAATGAGATGACCTTTCTCAGGGGCCAGAGCCAGGATCTTGCCCAGAGCCTAAACCACTGGTGTAACTAAAGACACCATGTCCCCTGGGCTGGCCTCCTCTGTGTGCTCTTCTCCCAAGGAGGGCTTAGTGCATACTTTCTGGGTGGGCCTGTGGACCCCTAGTGGGGCCAACCTGACCCCTAGTCAGCCAGGCTCTGGGGGTGGTCTGCCAGGGGCACCCAGTCCAGTCCTGAGCTGCCGAGGGATACTGAGGGCATGAAGGGGCTCCTTGGGGTGGCCCCGCAGCTTAGGCCTCACCCTTTCCCGCTTCTTTTGCTCTGGGCAACTGCCCAGCACTCAGGTCCCCTCAGCGCTTGCTGCAGCCTCAGCAAAGCCCGGCTCCCTGGCAGTGCCCTCTCTCGCCGTGCTCTGGGCCCCTTTCTGGTCCTTGGCATTGAGCTCGCCTCTCTGTGGGCACATCCATGTACCTCACCCCCCGTGCGGTGCCACCCCCGCTGCCTCCTTTGTGCTGTCTCTCTAGCAAACACACCCCAGCATGGGCAGCGCACCCTCTGGGATGTGCCCTCTGCCCTTTTGGAGGCCTCACCCTGAGATGGCTCAGCTCATGCGTCCCCAAGGCTCCGCTCCAGGTTTCCCCACTCCTCCAAGACATGGCACTGCCCCTCTTTGCTTGTCATTGAGGCCAGTGGGGGTGGTGGGCTTAGGTGCCAGGCTGGGGAGTGTGGGCATTATCCCAAGGGCCAAGGGACTGGCCCATTTGGGTGAGGAGAGGCCCTGGTGAGTTCTCATGGGAGAGGATGCAAGAGGCAAGGGGAGCAGGGTCTGGGGGTGGTAGCATAGATTCATCTTGAGCAGACTGGAGTTGTCTCAGGGATGTTGATATCTTACATCCAGAGCTTCTCTCTGTCCCTTTCGTATCTCATTAGATTCGATGATGTGCAAGTGGCGGGGGGTGGGGGGGGCGGGTGTTAAGAGGTGGGATATGACTGTTAGAGCCTGGGAAAATAAAGGTGAGCTGGGAAATTAATAACTGCAGAGGCACACGGCCTGGTCCATGGCAGGCATTACCTTCCAGCCCTGGGGAATGCTGAGTGCCCAAAGACTTCTCCCAAATTCAGACCTCCCAGGACTGTGGGAGCCCCTGAGAGCCCGGGCACTTGGGCACCATCTGTCTGCATTCTGTCCTGGCTGAGGTCACTCACAGAGCAGGCTCCTGGAGGGACAGGCACTCTGAGTCCCCACGCCAGTCCCCTGGTTTTGTAGGAGGGGAGGCTGAGGCCCCCAGGCAGGAAGTGGTGTGGCTTTGGTTGCGACCCTAAGCCTCCCTTCCTGCCCTTCCCAGAAAAGTGCCCTGATCAAGCTAGCTAACATCCACGCGGCAGAAAAGGTGGAGGAGAAGAGCTTCAGCAGTTCACATGTCATGCAGGTCATCTACACGGACGACGCGGGCAGGCCCCAAACAGCCTACCTGCAGTGCAAGGTGTGGCGGCGTGGTGGGGATGCCCTCAGGGAGGGGTGCTGTGGGAGCCCCTGGGGGGGCTGGGATGAGGAGCGGGTGTCTTACCCCCTTGCTGGCCACATTGGGCACAGCAAGATGCGTGAGATTTGATATGTGTGTGTTGTGTGTGCACATGCGGTGTGTGTGTGCACGTGCATGTGTCTCTGTGGGCCCGCCTCAGCACCCCCAGGTGGGTCTGTGCTTCTCGTGGAACACATTTGTGGGAACTGTGTTTCCAGAGGTCTGAGTTGGTTTGTGTCTGTGCATATCAACAAATACCACTCGTGTTTATGCGTGTGTCTGTGGGAGCATGCTGTCACATCCCCTCCTCTGTTCGTGTACTGGCTCACTCATTCATTCCCTGAGCACCTGCCAGGTTTCAGGCACTGCTCCAGGTGGTAGGGCCACGGCCCCAGGCAAAACGGAGTTGCTGCCCTAGTGGACCTTATGCTCCAGGGAAGAGGATGGACTGATAAATAATAAATATTTACAATGTCACATGGCAAATAGTGCCTTGAAGGAAACCAAAGGAGACTAAGAGAGAGAGGGAGGGGACAAATGGAGACAGCACGAAGAGGTGCTGCTTTATAAAGGGTGGTCAGGAGGGCCTCTGAAAGGCAGCATTTGAGCGGGGGGACAAGCTGAGGAGTGGAGCCTCGAGGGGGAGATCACAAGCAGGAAGTCTGGAGGGGGCCTGGCTTGACCCCAGGAGGGGTGACTGTCCTGGAGAGGTGTCAGGAGGTCACGGACTTGTCCCATTGGGCCCTGCCCTCTACGGGCTCCCTGTTCGGTCAGAGTGCAGAGCCACGGGGGAAAGTAGTGACAGCAGGGCCACAGCACATGGTTGGCAGGTGATGGACTACCCAAGGGCACGGCCACGGGGACCCGTGGCAGCTGGAATCCAGCCCACACTCGGCTCACCCAGCCAGGTGCCCAGGCGTGGGCTGTGTCCGTGGGAGAAAGGGCAGTCTTTCCTAATGCACTGAAAGCTGCTGAGTGTGCCAGCAGGGAACATGTCGTCCCGATTGGCACAGGAGCTCCAGGGAGGGAGGACTTCCCGGAGGGGGTGACTTCTCATCAGCCCCATCCCCTGACCCTCTGGTCCCTGCAGTGCGTGAACGAGCTGAACCAGTGGCTGTCTGCACTGCGGAAGGTGAGCATCAACAACACGGGCCTGCTGGGCTCCTACCATCCTGGCGTCTTCCGTGGGGACAAGTGGAGCTGCTGCCACCAGAGGGACAAGACAGGTGGGAGTGAAGGCCTGGGCCCTGCCGGGCTGCTTCTGTCCATGACAGGCAGCCTGGTACTGGAGCGGGAGGGGGGACTCTGGGCCTCAGGCCCTAGAGGGGTGGCACAGAGAAGCTTCTACGAGAATTTCCAGTGATGACAGAAATGGTGCATTATCTGGTCCCTAGTCACGGGCACAGGCAGCTGCTGAGCACTTGGAGTGTGGCTAGTGCAGCCAAGGAGCTGAATTTTAAGTATTTTTTTATTTAATTTAATTTAATTTATTTTTTAAGATTTTATTTATTTATTTTTAGAGAGCAGGGAAGGGAAGGAGGAAGAGAGGGAATGAAACATCAATGTGTGGTTGCCTCTCACACTCCCCTACTGGGGACCTGGCCCGCAACCCAGGCACGTCCCCTGACTGGGAATTGAATTGGTGACACTTTGGTTCTCAGGCCCGTGCTCAATCCACTGAGCTACAACAGCCAGGGCTAAATTTTATTTTAATTAAATTTAAATCGGCTTACTTAAGTGTGGCTGGAGGCCGTTGGAACATGGTCCACCCGCTCTCGCCCAGCCCTGGATGTGAGGGTGAGCCGTGGGCACAGACTGGTGGCCCAGTGCAAGGGTGCTGTGGCTGGCCGGACTTCCTGAAGCCTCCGACTGTACCCGGCACAGTGGGAGCCCTCGTCACGGGTGAAGGGGGGCTCCCCAGGGCACTGTGAGGCAGAGCCTGGCAGCCCCATTTCGTGGAGGAAGAAACTGAGGCTTAGTGAGGGCAGATGCCTCCTGCCGAGGCAGTAAAGCCAGCGAGTGGTAGGGCGAGCCCGCTCCAGGCACAAACGCCCCCTTGGTGCCCGCACCGTGATACCGCATGCCGGGACACGCTCCACTTCCTTCCAGGCGGGCACTTCTAGAAAGTCGTCCGGCTCCCTAAGCTATACCCTGTGTAATTCCCAGGCTCCACAGTTGTGTATCCCACGGCACAGGAGTGAACCCGGGAGAGGAGCTGCTGTCCCCAGAGTGTGGGGAGCCATAGGCAGCCCTGGGCCAGCTTTCCAGGCTGGGCTCCTAGCGCGGCTCCATGCTGGGGCCCCTGAGTCTGTCCCTTTCCTTCTCCAGGCCTCGGTTTTCCCATCTGAACCACCAGGAAGTTGGACATGAGCTCTCACAGTGCCTCTGCCTTCTCTCTGCCCCCAGATCTGGGCTGTGATAAGACCCGGTCACGGGTGATGCTGCAGGAATGGAATGACCCTCTCGACCATGACCTGGAGGCCCAGCTCATCTACCGGCACCTGCTGGGCATGGAGGCCGCACTGCGGTGAGGAGGCCTGTGCAGGGGCAGTGAGTCCCACTCAAGGGCAGTGAGTTCCACAGGGAGAGTTCATGTAGCCTGGGAAACGTGCCAGGGGCGGGCCAGAGCAGGGGTTCAGGCTTAGGGTTGCTCCCAGGTTCTAATCAGGCCCAGTGCCTCTTAGCCTTTGGCAGCCACATGTGGGGAGGGGTGCCTGAATCTCTGCAACACGAGGCCAGCTCATGTTGGGATGAAGGCCCCGAGGGCTGCAGAAGCCCAGGGTAAGGGCCGTGGCTGCCTCCTGCCTCAGGCTGATGCAGCCTCCCCATCTGCCCAGCCTTCTCGTGGTGCCTTCAGAGCACAGGGGTGGTCCTCAGCCAACTCCCCAAGTTCCTCGGCCATCTCCATGATCTCAGTGGTTCTCAGCCTTGGCTCCAGGGTAGAAAAAGACAGTATGCTTTCGAAAACAACTTTAAAAAGCAGGATGCCCAGGCCCTATCCCAGTGACTAGAATCTCTGGGGTGGGGCCTGCATAGGAATGCTTTAAAGAGATCCAGTGCTTCCCAAGAGCACTGCGGCCCTGGGCAGCTTCGGCCCCGCACTCCCACACCGGGGCCTGGAGGGGCACTGCCTGGCCTCCTCTCCCTGAGCTGCTCTTCCAGGGTGTAGCTCATCAAACTCCTTCAGAGTGCATGCAGTCAGACTCGGACCACTCACCTCCCTGAGATCTGTAGTCACCAGTGGCCTCCGGGTCACTCTGCAGCCACCTCCTTCCTGACAGTGTGGCTCTGTGGCTGTCACCACCTTTGTCTTCACCCCGACTCCACCCCCTTGCTCTGAGACTTCATGGTCCTCCGCCCAGAGACGCAGCCAGCACCCTGCTGCGGTTTAAGAACTCCACACTTCCAGAGACTTACTCTTTCACCCACCTGGACCCTCACTCCCACGGCCATACCCTCAAACCTCCCATTCCTCCTCCTCCTCATCGTCGTTTTCTAGGCTCCACTTGAATTTCACTTCACGTATAAACACATTTAACAGGACAGCCACTGAACCAAGCAGGTACTCTTATTCTCCCCATGAAGCCAGGAGGCAGTGGAGCCAGGATTCAAACCCAAGCTGACTTGGGTTGAGGTGGGTCCCGCCACGGGCCCAGTGCCGGTGGTTCTAAGCACAAGTGCCTTAAGGGCCTCCCCACCCCCAGGACCGCTCCGCCGCCCCTCCCTCATCCCAGCTCACCTCCTCTGGTATCCAGTGCCCACAGACCTCCCGCCCAGCAGGGCCTCGGGCCCCTGCCCCCGGCCCAGCCACCTGCTGCATCAGCTTCCTGTGGCTGCTGTGACATTCCCACCCCTTGGTAGCGTAAAACAGCCCAGGTTTAGTCTCTCACAGTTCTAGAGGTCAGAAGTCAGTCTCAGTGGGCTAAGAGCCAGAGGGGCTCGTGGCCCCTTCCTCCATCATCAAAGTGCATCACTGTAGTCTCTGCGTCCGCCATTACAGCATCACCATCCGCCTTTGACCTTCTTGCCTCCCTCTCACAAGGAACCTGTGATTACAACTGGGCCCACTTTCCTTGCCTTCCCTCACTTGCCCCAGCCCCACATCCAGCCCTTCCGCAGGTCCAGCCCTCGGGCGATACATTCAGAATAAGGCCACATCCGACCCCTTCTCACATTACACTGTGGCTCTCCCTGGCTGAGCCTCTCACGTCCTCCCCTGTGGGGGTGACGTAGGAGCCTCCTAACCCGCCACTCTGCCTCCACCCCCGCGTCCCAGGGTCTGTTCTCCACACGGCCCGGCCCTCGGAGTGATCTTCTCAAACAAAACAGATCGCACCACTCCCCTGCTTAAAACCCCTAATGGCTTCCTACACCCTTGACGCCCTAAGCCTTTGTCCAGGCCGCAGTGCCTGGGTGCCCTGGCGGACCTGCTTCTCAGCTGCGTCTGCCGCCAGAGGCCCTCTGGGCTAAGCTGGCTGAAGCTGTCCTTGCCTTCTTGCTGTCTCTGGGAGTCTCCACCACCAGACCTTTTCACTTGCTGTGTCCTTTACCGGAAGGTTCACACTCAGGTGTTCACATGGCTTGTTCCCTCGCCCGATTCAGGCCCCTGCTCAAATGCCACTTGTCCGAGAGGCCTTCCCTGACCACTGTTACTCCAGAATGTTAGGAACTCATCAGTATGTGCTTTTACTCACTTCTTGCCTGTCGCAGCCACACCTCACTGGGCTTCTGCCGGCAGGGCGGTGTCATCCCTGCTCCAACCCAGTGCTGACAACAGTGCCTGTCGCATTCCAGCCTCTCAGTGACTGGAGTAAGAGCCCGAGGGGAGGAGTAAGGGAAGGATGTTTGAGCTGGTCTATGAGATGCGACAGGACCTCGCAGAGGGTGACACAGGGCAGGGCACTCTGGGCCATGGGGACAGCGTGGGAAAAAGGCCGAAGTGACCATACCGGGGAAGCAGGGAAGCAGGCAAGGCGACCCCACGGGGCCCAGGTGGTGTCTGAGGAGGGGGAGGAGCCTATTAGACGTTAGCAAAGGGAAGCATCTCTCCCTAAGTAGATCAGGGAGACTGTCAAAAAGGCTGAGCCACAAGAATTCCCGAATAAGGAACTTCCACGGACTGAGTCCATGCGCTGCTCCCCTCCCCCCATGTAGGCACATGGGGTCAGACCTGAGGGGACCGGGACCTTCGGTGGACCCAGTCAGGAATAGTGCTTCAAAGGCCCCTGGCTCCATGGCCAGTTAATACTAGAGGGTTTTCAGGTTGGTCCTTTTCCCAAGGGCCCTCCAGAACAGGAGTGGCATGGTTCCGGCTTGGTGCCCAGGGTGCCGTCTGCTGAGGCACAGTTGGGAGGGTGGGGAGGACCAGAGGAGGAGACTGGAAGAGGGAAAGCAGGCGGTAAGCAGGAGCCAAGCCCTGGGCCCACGTTCCTTCCCCGTGGACCGAGAGGGTCAGCCCTGGATCCCCAGAAGGCCCTCCAGTGCAGGAGGCCTCGCTGGGCCACCCAGCCGTCCCAGCAGGGGCAACAGGAGTCCTCGCTCTACCCTCCGCACAGGGAGAAGCAGCAGGAGCTGCGTGCAGGCACAGAGGCGGGCTCTGGGCTCACAGGCCCTGGCGAAGGTAGGTCCCTCCCACCTGGACTCTCTAGGTGGTCTGAGCCCCTTCAGGGATGCTGTGGGTGGGGCTCCCGAGGCCTGCTTCTGGGGGCCCCCTGACTTTCCGGACAGGCCCTGGCAGCAGAGGCCCAGCCTGCTCTGCCTTCAGTCTGCACCTGCTTTCAGCCCCGGAGGACCCACTGGCCCAGCTGCTGCAGGTGCTGCAGGACCTCCAGGAGGCACACAGCTGCAGCCCCGCCAGCTCCCCGCCATCAGAGCCCAACTGCCTCCTGGAGCTGCAGACGTGAGGCCTGCCCCACACTCCACCATCCAGCCCCTGCCTGGTGCTTGGATACCCTGGTGCACTCTCACTGGGGTGCAGGGCCTGGGTCTCTCCTGCACTGGGTAATTGGGACCAGGGGATCCAGAGCTGACAAGGCTTTGCCCCATCACTGCCCACATGAAGTCTCTCGGGGAATCTGGGGGCTCCGGCTCCTCTGTGAGGCCTGGCTGCTCCCTGTGGTCCCTGTAGCCATCACCACCACTAACCCAGACTCTCCAGGGACCTTCCCCTCCTGCCTGGGGCAGGCCCCCTGGATGGTCCGTACCCAAGCAGACTGACACTTCCTTGGACCCAGAGAGGCAGAAGGGAGCACAGGGCCCAGGAGACCAAGTCTTGACCTCAGCATCCACTGTGCTCTCAGCCACCACTCTGCCCGCTCTCCTCACAGACACTGGCTGTGCCCCTGGGAGAGCGTTGCAGTGCTCTGCTGACAACAATAAACCTGCGGTGACTGCTGCTCTGGGGTCTCATGATGGGGGGGTGAGGAGAGGGGGTGGGCCCGGGGACCCCAGAGGCCGCTGGTGGTGGGGGGGCGGGGGCTCCTTTCTCCTCCGAGCTGCTGTCCCCACCACGCCCTCGGGTCCCACTGCCCCGTCTCCCACAGGCTGTCGAGCCCGACCTGGCTCACTAGCTGTCCTCTCCTCGCAGCCCCCAAACAGGCTCCGAGTGTCCGGAAGGCTGCACAGCAGGGGTGGGTTCAGAGCCGTGAATCATGAGGCTGGGCGCTGGCAGCGTTTCTGTCACCAGCCCCTTCCGTCAAAGCAAGGCTCCCTCTGGTCATCACCTCCCTGCCCTCGTTCCAGTCCATCCTTGGGTGTACAGTGGCCTCCAGCATAACGAACAAGGTGGAGGAGGAGCAGGGGCTTCCAGCACATTCTTTAAAACACCCAGCCAAGGTCAGAGCCAGGCCTGTGAATCCTAGGCCTAGGACAGTCCCCAAGGGCGGGGTCACAGGTAGGACCCCTAACCCGGCTGACCAGCCAGGTCCTGGGGCAGGGCCATCTGGGCAGGCCACATAGTGGCTTCTTTGAGGAATGGCTGAGGAAGCAAAGGGGAGATGAAGGAACAGGGGCTGTGCCCTTCCCTTTGCCCTGTAGCTTTGGGGGCTATGTTGACCTTTTCTCCTGGCAGTGCGCCCCTGTCACAGGTGGGCACAGGTAACCAGGTTCTTAGTGATCGAGGACAAAGAATTGGACTGAACACACAAAGTTTATAGCATAAAGAAAGAGGGAAGATTTATTAAGTGATAGTACACTCCACATGACATGGGAGTGGGCCAACTCTGAGCAGAGAAGGGACACGTGGGCTGGGGGTTCTATTCTTATAGAGCAGAAGCTCCCTGGCTAGTCTTTGGCGGGCTTTTCCTGCGCAAGGAGTTGGATTTCAAAGCTACTGTGCATGTGTGGTTTCCCATGATTTTCTTGATTGGCTACTGGAGAAGGGAGTCCCACAATGTTATTTCATTATAATGCTATTATAATGAATTAGGGGTAGCATGCAGGTGCATTCCATGATTCAGAGTTATCCCAGAAAACAGGAACAACCCGTCTTAGGGGGTCTTTGTCATGTATAGATGTTTTCTACCTCAGCCCTGTGGGGCCTCTGGAGCTTCCTTCCTATCTCCTGCCTCACTGCCACAAGAAGCCCACCAACCTGACCCCTTGGATGCTCACCGCTGCTTGGTTGCAGGGCTACACGACCCCTTTCCCTTCCTGGTCCACCGCTGGGGGCCAGGGTGGTTGGGCCTGCTCTGCGCCTGTCCACTCAGGAACACCTGGTTCTCTGGCTGCCACCTTGGAGCCCCACACAGATCCTCACGCCTGTTGGATCTGCTCGGGTTTCAAGGACCTCAGGATCAGAAAGTGTGGGCCCCAGGGTCTCCTGCGCCCTAGTGCTGGGAAGGGAGGGGAAAGAGAGGTGTGCGCTCGTTGGGGCTGCAACAAGTAGAGTTCTGGGCTTTAACTGCACAAACAGCCCCCCGCTGGCAATGCCCGCCACCGTTCTCAGTGGGTCCCGGTGTGGATGTGGCCGCCGCAAACAGAGGGGAGTTCAAATGAGTAAGTGTTTGGCACTGCCCCTACCCCACGGTCTCTTCTCTGGCTCTGAGCAGAGCTGCCGACAGCCCCAGAGGCTGCGTTCTTTTCGGAAGCCACCTGGGAAAAAGGAGAGGGACAGACACGACTCCTGTCCTGCCAGTGGCACAGGGGAGCGCCAGAGGTCGCACTTTCCACTGCCCGGGGATTCTGCACCAACACCATACCCTCAGGATCGCCAGGCCTGTGGCAGACCCGGGCTCTGGGGCAGGGCCCCCAGATGTCCCGAGGCCTGCAGCCCCGGGGGCTGGCCATCGGCCCAGGCAGACCCCTGGGAAGCCTAGCAGGTGCTGCTCGCACAGTACGTGCATCTCTCATCCTCTGGGCCTGTCCCTGGGAAACCTGGGCAAATTCCCACCCACTTGCTTCTGGAAATTCCTGTCAAAAAGTGTAATTTTCAAATATATTTTTAAATGACTCGTACAAATATGGAATGAACCAGGCACCAAAAATCATTACACATCAAGGAGAGAATGAGTGTGGCCAAACTGGTGACAGAAGGTTTTGAGAGGCCAGGCACTGGTGCGCGTTCTGAGAAGCGAACACTGGGATGAGACTGTGACGTTCTCTACGGGGTAGTGTGTGCAAGTTCACAAGTAGCTGCAAGGTCTGGATTCAATAGAATAATAAATATCAAAGTCAAACACAGGTCCACTCCCCAAGATCAGAGATTGGCAAACTTTCTTTTCCTTCTTTTTTTTTATTTTTATTTTTTAAATATTTCATTTATTGTCAGAAGGGAAGGGAGGGAGAAAAAGAGGGAGAGAAACATTGACATGTGAGAGAAACATCAGCTGGTTGTCTTCTGCACGCCCCCAGCCAGGGACCTGGCCCGCAACCCAGGCTTGTGCCCTGACTGGGAATCCAGCGGTGACCTTTCTGTTCATGGTCCCGCATTCAGTCCACTGAGCCACAGCAGCCAGGGCAAAGTTTCTCTTTTAAAAATTTTATCTATTTTTAGAGAGAGGAGAAGGGAAGGAGGAAGAGGGAGAGAAACATCGATGTGAGAAACACTGATTGGTTGTCTCCTGCACCACACCCCCACCCGGGACTGGGCCCTGACAAGGAACCAAATGGGGAATGTTTCGGTTGGTGGGATGAAGCCCAACCGACTGAGTCACGCCTGTCAGGGCAGACTAGCCAACTTTCGGAAAAAGTCCAGGCATGCAAGTATTGGTCACAATTACTCTCAGAGCACAGAAGCAGCCACAGACAATGAGTATGTTTACTAGGCTTGGCTTATTCCAATAAAACTTTATTTACAAAAACACGGCAGGCTTGGTCTGCAAGCCTGCACAGTTGGAGGCACTCTGCCCTAGACAATCAAACAACCCTCGGTCTGGCCGGCTCAACAGTGCCCCAGCAGGGCGCTGACAGAGCACACTGCACCGGCCCCCCCCCCCCCGCAACCTCCCCCCCCCCCCGCCCCTCCGGCACCTATTTCCAAGGCTGAGCCATTTATTTTCCTTTTCACCAAATGTATTGGGGTGACAGTGGTGAACAAAATTATACAGGTTTCAGGTGCAGAATTCTACAACACATCATCTGTACATGGTATTGTGCGTTCACCACCCCAAGTCACATCTCTGTCCATCACCATTTATTCTCCCTGTACCCACCTCCACCTCCCTCCCTCCCCACCCACCCCAGAAATCACCATTTTGTCCACATCCATGAGTTTGTTTTCTTTTTTGCCCAATCCCTCCACCCCCACCCCCAGTACCCCGCCTCTGCCCCCAACAGCTGTCAGCCTGCTCTCTATGAATCTGTTCCTATTTTTAAATATTTTTAAAAGATTTTATTTATTTTTAGAGAGGGAAGGGATGGAGAGAGAGAGAGAGAAACATCAATGTGCAGTTGCTGGGGGCCATGGCCTGCAACCCAGGCATGTGCCCTGACTGGGAATCGAACGTGCGATGCTTTGGTTCACAGCCTGCACTCAATCCACTGAGCTACGCCAGCCAGGGCTGAATCTGTTCCTATTTGGACAATGTTTTATCCCAGCAGCCCCTTTCCCAGTTGTGCCAGGCAGACCTATCTTATCAGAAGATGGGAACGGCCACTTGACCTCCTCTTGGGGCACATTAATATCGAGCCTCTGAAGACTCTTTGGGGATCTCATGTTGGTTTGGGAATCAAAATGTTACAGAACAACAACGGGGGGCCAAGGGCAATGTACTATTACCCAAAAGGAACCCCCAGGTTCATCATGTCCGCCGCCTTATAGGAAAGACATCTCTCAATGCCAGAGATTCGTGAAAAGGAAAGGAAATGTTTATTTAATGCTATACAGACTTAAAGTAGTGACCTAATGTCTTCATCAAAATCCCAAAGTCCCTTAAAACACCCACAAACACACACAGTCCTTCTTTCTCCCTTTGCCCAGTCTGGGGTACCGTATCTCAGGAAAAGAAATAGAAGTCCATGGCTCAGGCAGCCTCCGGTCCTTCCCAGTAATCTCTCTCAGCTGGAAGGCCTCCCTCAGTTCTTAGCACCATCAGCTGTGTCGCCAGGATCTCTGCTAAAGCTGAGTGGTGGTTCCCTCTTCTAAAGCTGCTGGGATCCCCACTCTGGCAGAGCTGTGTGGCTCTTTCTATTGCCACAGCCAAGTGATCCTCTCTGCACAAGGGCCTTGGGAGTCCCCACTCTGGCAAAGCTGCATGGTTCTCTCTCCTATTGCCACAGCCACATGGTTCTCTGCAGTACCACAGCCGTGTGGTCCTCTCTCCAATGGCTGCCACCTCTGGGTTTAAATCCCCAGGCCAATCTTCCTCTACAGCCCCATTTCCGACTCCTCCCACAATTGGCTACACTTGCTAGCCCTCTCATATCTTTCCAGCTTTACTGGGCTGTCATCGTGAGTCTGGGCAGGCATGGCCCCATGTCCTGGAGCCAATCTTCTCCAAGCTCCCACCAGGCGCTGTAATGCCCCCAGTTACGTCTTGCGGGGGAGTTACTTCCATTCCCCTGGCTCAGAGCTTGGCCACAGCTATTCAACATATCTATGCAACCAGTTAAAGGTTATAGATATGTTAAATGACCACACCAGAGGTTAGCTGCAAAGCTGTTGCTATGCAAAACAGCTCTCAATGGCCCTGCTCCATTTGTCCCTTCCCCCAACTCACACCTGGAGGGTGGGGGGTGAGGACATCCTAATATTTCCTGGACACCCTGAGTTCTGGGCTCCATTCCAAATCCCTATTTGGGGCCCCCTTCTTGGCTGCACCCTGTTACAAAAAGGCAAGTGTGACCAGAACTCCCCAAGAGAGGGCACATCTACAGCGGCAAGGAGGGCGAGAGTCCTGCTGGGTGAAAGTTACCCCCCTACCTTAGCCCAGTTAAGGTCAGCCAGTGGAGACTGGCACGTACAGGCACATGCAATCCTGGCAAAGGTCACATCCTTGACCCAAACTTTTCTAGGATGACTCAGAAGGGTGGGAGTTACAGCCTCAGGGCATCATTACCTTCATTGCCTTCTATTCCTTAGCAGTTAAAGAGGTGCCTACCAGCTGGACCTGGAGGGTCAAGGTTGGTGTGGGCCTCCTGTAAGTGACACTTCTCCTCCCCAGGGCTCAAGGCTCCCATAGGAAATGGCCCTTCCCAGGAAATGGTAGTGGAAGCTCAGATTTCTTTGGGGGCTCCTTGGCTGCTGCCCAGACCTAGAGAAACAGGCTGGGCCCTGGCTGGTGTGGCTCAGTGGATTGAGCGCTGGCCTAAGAACCAAGGGGTCACTGGTTTGATTCTCAGTCAGGGCACATGCCTGGGTTTTGGGACAGGTCCCCAGTAGGGGGCATGCGAGAAGCAACCACACATTGATGTTTCTCTCCATCTCTTTTTCCTCCCTCCCCCTCTCCCTAAAAATAAATAAATGAAATCTTTAAAAAAGAAAGAAAAAAGAAAGAAAGAAGCAGCAAGGAAGCTGTTAGTACTCCAGTCGCTAATCTGAGACTCCAGTCCCATTGTTTCTAACTTGGGTAGGGCCTTTATACTCAGCTGTAGTCTGCATAAGATCAACCAATCAAAACTGGGACTGATGCACTCATCCCTCCCAGAGCCTCTTTCACACCGGTATACATACCTGCCTCCTGCCTCCTGCCTCCTGCCCCCGCCCTCACACAATTGTCTCCATAACAAGAAGCTCATGAGGGCACAAGCCCACTTGGTAAACCAGTACAATACAGCAAAGGATCTTGTAGCAAATTGCCCCCGCAGCCTTGGCAGAGGGCTGGTCCTTACCCAGCCGTCTACTTCAGGGAATGGACGCCCATGAGCCCTGAGGTTTCTTCCGCCCCCGCCGGCCACCCCTGCCCCCACACCCCATGGCTCCATTCTCCATTCTCGGTTCAGGGACTTCTTATGCCAAGAGCACATTTCCAAAGATACAAGGGATGTGACGAGCAGAGAGAGGCCAAGTTCTGGGTTGCCGCTTAGTTTGGGCGAGGATATCTCACTATGTAGAGCAGCTCCCAGCTCTCCAAACACGCGACAAAGAGCACCCAAGAAGGGACTTTCTGGACTCACACATGCGCACCTACGAAAGGATGGTCTGGCCTCAAGCCTGCGAAGAACTACCAGCCTCCTTCGGTCCCTGCCTTGGGTTCCAGCGCCTGCGCAAGATCCTCCAGTCCGGCAGGGGGCAGTGGGCCAGTCCTCACACGAGTTTGGCGCCGTCGGCAAACGCAGACGCGGGCGCTAACCCGGAAGAGGTTGCGTTAAAGAGTTCTGGAGGCGCTGGTGTTGGCAGCCGAGACTTTGTCCGCGGCTGGGGCGCTAGGATGAACGCCCCTCCTGCTTTTGAGTCGTTCTTGTTGTTCGAAGGCGAGAAGAAGTAAGTGGAGCCGGCCGGCGAGGAGGTCGAGGGTCGCGGGCCCCTAGCTGTCGGCCGTCCGCCCCTGCAGGTTGTGGGGCTTTTGCCCTCCTCTGCCGCGGCGGGGAAAGGGGCGGGCGGGGAAGCAGCTTTTGCCCGAATGCCCGTTCCCGAAGCGTTTCGCTCCTGCGCCTGCCAAACTTAAGATAGCCCTGCGAGGCGGGGACGGGTCTCCCTTTTGCAGATGAGGACACCGAGACTCAGAGATTCCCCGGGCACAGGGAAAGTGGCGGGTCTGTTTTGGAACCCGGAATGTGTGGATCCAAATGCCTTTTCCTTTGGGTCTGGCAGTCTTCTCACTCGTCCCCTGGCCCGGCACCGTTATCCTCCTTGTTGCAACCAGAGTGATGGCTCTTAGACTCATATCCAACTTCCAAACGCCTGTGTAAAACCTTCAGTGACTCCTCATTGCTTGCAGGGTGAAGGAAAATGCAGCCTAATAGTCAGACAGCCTGGGCTTGGCTCCTGCATCCCCCACTTAAGGACTCTATCTTTGAGCCAGTGACTTAATCTGCCTGAGGCCTACTTTCCTCATCTGGAAAATTGGCTTATTACTGTATTAAACCACAGTACGTAAATCTGGGGGGAGATTAAATGACGTAATTTATGTAACGTGTTTGTAGTCCAGGGCTCAGCACCTAAAGACCCAGTTAAAGATTGGCTTTGCAAACTTCTCTTTACAGACTGGTTATGCAGGGCGCTATGGTCTAGCCCTTTGCCAGTCACTTCATTCTCCCTTGAGAGCAGCGCTTCTCAACTGGCCCCTGACCCCAGGGGACTGTTGGCCATGTCTGCAGACCGTTTTGGCTGTCATAAAGAGGGCACTGCTGGCATCTAGTGGGTAGAGGCCAGGGAATTACCCAGCCTAAAATGTCAGCAGTGCCAAGGCTGAGACACGCTGCTTTAGGAAAAAGGAGCAATCCAAGTAGGTGGCAGTCCCACACAATCGACCCCCAGAAACTAGGTTCAGGGTATAGACACACTGCTGCTAAGTCAGGGAGGTCTTTCCAGAATGAAGAGATGGAGAAAGGCTTCCAGGAGTAGGTGGGACCTGAGCCTACCTTAAAGGGTAGGGTTTAGACTCAGGGAGGAGGGGAGCCCCTGCCCCTCCACCCCCATCTCTTGTTTCTGCCTCTTCCTAGGATCACCATTAACAAGGACACCAAGGTACCCAATGCCTGTTTGTTCACCATCAACAAAGAAGATCATACACTAGGGAACATTATTAAATCGTAAGTTTCAAGTCAAAGGCTTTCGAGTGCTATGTTTAATGGGGCTCTTTGAGGCAAAGTACAAATTCCAGAAGATTTTCTTAAGGGTCCCTGAGCTACATGAAATCCTTCTGTACTTGCTCTGGCAATGCACTCATTCCACTACCTTTTGTTGAAAATGGCACTAATATTTCTTCCCTTAATGTATTTCTGTATTGGCTTATTTATCTAACATAAGTGAATATGCAGGAAGCCACTGAAAAGTAAGCTTACTTGTGTTTTTATGCTAATGTGCATGAAGTAGCAGCAGAGGTTAGCTCCCACCCACCCTGCCTGTTTGTGCAGTGACCTCAGCAACACCTGGCATTCTAAGGTGTGTATGCTGGAGATTGTAACTGAGAGAAATAAGGGGAAGAGGTAAAGGGGGCCTGAGGGGTCTTCCGGTGCCCTGGTGGGTACCCGACTTTGGTTGGTGGGTGCTTGTTTACACCAGTGAAGTCCTGGCCAGGGAGGCAGTTGGCAGTGTGACTGATGCTCTGGCCCAGGGGCTTGTCCTTTCACAGCTGAAAAGCACCGTCAGTGAAGCGGGCTCTTCCCAGGTTTGTGTGTTGGAGACTAGGCTGAGGCCTGCCTGGTCTCCTGGTGAAAGTAGAGGGTGGTGTTGTCCATCTTTGGTTTGGATGACTCCCACCCTGAACCAAGCCAGTGGTGCACCCAGGCTCTTTGGGGGCCCTGCTCTTCCGTTGCTGTGTGAGCTGTGCCCACACCTATGCACAGGCCCCTCCTCTAGGAGCTCAGGCCCCTCTGAGCTGCTCTGGAGAAAAGCCCAGCAAACAACACTGGCTTCACTTCACCACAGCCGAGTAGAGCAGGGCGCTGTGGGGCGAACAGCAGCAGCCAGGGTGTTGCCTAAAGGACTTCCGTTTCTCTAACTGCTCAGAGTCTGGGGCCTTGCACCCCTGCTGCCTTTATCTGTGGTGCCAGATGCTTTTTGGGCTGGGAATGGGGCTTCTGTGGTACTGAATGTTGGCTGGATTTTTACTGCCTAGGGAGGTCTCTTTCAGGGCATTGCAGGTCCTTGACTTCCCCTAAGGGAAGAGGTGATTGGAAACCTTTTTTACCATGATCCTCATGGATAGTGGGGGGGGGACGGGGGGGACGGGAAGAGTCCCCATATGGCATATCTTCTCCAAAATACCTGTTTTACTTGAAGGTTGTGTGTTTTGTTGTTTTGTTTTTGTTTCTGTGGCGGGGGGTGGTAACAACTAAAAATTAAGAGCAGGGGACCACCTGCTGCCAGCTGCATTTGCTTACAGACAACGGGAAGACCCCTTGGCTAGAAGGCCTGGTAAGCTCCAAGGGCACTCGCCGGCCCACTCACGCGGCTTGTCCCTGTATCTCAGACAGCTGTTGAAGGACCCACAGGTGCTGTTTGCTGGCTACAAAGTCCCCCACCCCTTGGAGCACAAGATCATCATCCGTGTGCAGACCACGCCAGACTACAGCCCGCAGGAGGCCTTCACCAATGCCATCACAGACCTCATTAGCGAGCTGTCCCTGCTGGAAGAGCGATTCCGGGTGAGGAGAGAGCTGTGTGGGGGTGGGGTGGGGTGGTCTGGGCACCACCCTGTATGTCTCAGAGATGCAGGTTATCATGCCCAGACCTAGGACAACCTGAGTTGTTTTCTCTGATTTATTTGGGGGAGGGACAGAGGTGATGAGAGAGCAGGGACTTCCACCACAGCCTCCAAGGAGTGTGGATGAGGTTATGATGTTGCAGCCTGGGGCCTGCTGTCTGCATCCACGGGCAGGACCCTCGCCTAGCGCTCTAGGGTCTCCTCGAGCACTCTCATGGTCCCCGAGGAAGCACAGGGCCCACTACCTCTTAGTGCTGCTCCTCCAAGTCTGTATGCAGGTGCTGGCTGCTCTGGTTTGCAAGGCCTGGCTGTGTCCAGGGTGTTTGTCTGTTTAGAGGGCAGCTCATCCTAAGGTGGGGTCACACCTGTTCAGGCAGGGAGCCTCAAAATCTAGATAACCTAGAGTGGGAAAGACCCACAGTCTCAGATTTGCCACAGCTTGCCATATACTCACCAGGAGGCACCTCTGCTCCATCTGACTCCTGTCCTGGGCAACAACAGTAATGGGGTGGGCGGGGCTGGCCCAAAGAGACCCTGGGTTGCTGGCTGCCCGGCCCTCTGGAGCTGTTCAGGGCCTGGTTTACTGTTTCTCTCCAGTTCGTGGCTGCACCCTGGAGGCTTGGAAGCAGTTTCCTGGCAGACCTGGGGCTGAGTTCCCACACCCTCACCCAGCCCCTCCAGCTAAGTGCACTGTCTTTCCTTCCCCTCAGGTGGCCATCAAAGACAAGCAAGAAGGAATTGAGTAGCGGGCTGGAAGCAGTCTGGGTTGGCCAGTTCTTACCCTGCACCAGCCCTTCTCCCGGCACCAAGTAGAAGACTGCAGCCTCTCACAGCTGTGGTCCTCTTTGGAGCTATCCCAGAGAGCCCCTCACCCCGACACCGACGTGTCCTGTACATAGATTCTGTTTCACCTTCCTAATAAAGTGTGGCTGGCAAAGCCCGGGATGTGAGCTGAAGCAGAGGCAACTTCCCAGCAAATGGACTGTCAGGCTCAGTGGACGTAGCTGACCTGTTAAGACAGGGCTACTCTGGGGCCACACTGCAGAGTGGACTGGCCCGGAAGTCCAGATTTCTGCCTGCAGGGGTGGCAGGAACAAACGCATTCTGCACCAACTGGGAACCCGGGGGGCTGCAGGGAAGGCGGGCTTGAACAGGAGGGGACCGCTCAAACCCCTGTACTCCCGTGAGTCTCCACTGTGGAAGCCCCGATGCCAGCTCAGCCTGACTTACTCCTACCAGCACCACCAGATGGGGCCCACAAACAGCTCCCCAGGCTTCTCCATAGTAGAGCATTTAATAAAAATATTCACTCATAGAAAGATTCCCATCCTCTGCCCAAAAGTTGAATAAGTTAAGCTGTATCCCTGGCACTCTGCGCTGGAGGCTAGTGTCTCTTCCAGATGGCTACAATGTTGGAGTCCGTCAGAGCAGTGAGGTAGGTAAAGGTGGGGTTGGCCACCACCGTGTTCACCATAGTCTTGGTCACTGTCTGGTTGAGGGCCCGGGGTTGGGGCCACTTCAGGATCTGGTGGGGAGAGAGAGGGGGGCTGGGCTCCTTCCTGGATACCAGGCCCCCGCAGGGAGGAGAGGGCTGAACTGTGTGTACCTGCGTGGGGGCCTGCGGCACCGCCGGCAGTGGAGGCTGCTGGGTTAGCACGTGCCTGACGTCGTAGATCCACACGCTGCCTTCCTCATCCCCGCAGAGCACAATCCCCTCATCTGCGGGGGGCCAGAGATTGGAATCTAAGGTGGGGTGGAGCTCCGGGAGGTGGGAGGCGGGGTGGGGTGTGTAGGTGGGCTTACCAGGACAGGTGCTGAGTGAAAAATAGGCCAACTCCGTGGGCGACCACTGCAGCCGAGCCAGGACCACCACCGGCACTGCGGACCGGCTGCCCCGGCCCAGCCACGTCTGGCTCCAGCTCCACAGGCAGATGGTGCCCAGGGCACTCCCCTTGGAGGCTGTGAGGGAGAATGAAGAACTGCCTGGGAGGGCCTCTCCAGGCATTTCTTGTTCCACGGTGGGGACCCCCCAGAAGCTCTTGGACCTAACACCTAGCCCAGGGGGAAGCAATCCACGAAGGCACTGTCAGGGCCTAGCAGGGTCCCAGGAGGCCAGACTGCCCTGAGCAGGGCTTGCTCACCCACGACGTCCTCATTCACAAACGCCAGCCCGTCCACTCTCTGGCCAGATGCCTCCGAGCCCTCAGAGAAGACGAACTCCACTTCACACACCCTGTGGGGCCACAGAAGATGCTGGTTAACCTTCAAATATATAGAGTTTCCCATTCATCCAATGAGAACCACTCACTGGGCCCCTACTCTGGGCCCTGCCCTGTGTGGAGGCCAGAAGATGCAACTGAGGATATCTGGTCCGGGCCCTGGAGGGATTGAGTCTCACCCTGGAAGTGGGAGCCAGCAACTGTACACTGCATCACAGGTGGTGGGAGCCCAGAGGCATTAGGGGCTGGTTCTTCCAGCATGGGGGGTGCAGTGGCCAGGGCGGGTTCTGGAGAGAGGCAGCACCTCTGGGACTGGGAGACGAGCAAGAAGGCATTTCTAGCCGAGTGCTGGGGGCCTGAGAAGGGGAACTGGGAAGGGGGTGGCTGTGACCTTGAGGACAGTGGAGAGTGGCTGCTGAATGTTTCTAAGCTGAAAGTGTGTGTAGCATCACGCTGCTTGGAGAGAACGAGAGGACACTTGGAAGCAGGGAAGCAGGCAAGTACTGAGGAGGAGCAGACACATCTAGGATGTGGGGAAGAAATGCCACAGGACTCGGGGACCAGGCAGACGTGAGTGGACAGGGAAGAAGGAGACAGGCCTGGGCCTAACTCCAGGGGTGGCACGGGGCCACCACCAACACTTGGCTGGATGAGCGCCAGAGCCTGCCAGGGCTTCTACTACTTCCCTCCCAGGAGCAGCTCTTTCACCCATGTCACCCGGTCCTAAAGTTCTTTCTAGGCTATTCGCTGTACTTAAGGAAAACCCAGAATCGTACCATGGCCAACAAAGCCAGTGTACTCTGGCCCAAGCAACCATACCACCTCGTCTTACACCAAGCCGCGGCCAGGCCTCCCTGGTCAGCCAGTTCCTCCTACCACTGGCCCTTTGCACATGCTGTTCCCCCTGGGGATGCACTGTTCCTTCTTTCTAGCCACCCGACTCCCTCACAGGGCTCACGTGGAGAGCACGAACCTGTGAGCTTATGCATCTGCCACTGGTCACTTCGAGTCCCTTGGCCTTCCTGTTCCCCTTTCAAAGTGCTGGATTCTCTTTCCTTCATAGCTGACATGACACTTTGTGGGGTTTTAAACATTGGCTGCATTAAACATGTCTCTGCCACTATGTTTGTGGGCCCCGAGAGGGCTGGGACCCCATGCTGTCTTGGTCCTTCCAAGTGGCATTGAAGAGCCACAAGCCTCAACCTGGCCTTCTAGGGCACTGTCCCTGCCCAGACACCATCCCCCTTGTCCTCCACTGGGCTTGGCATGCAGGTGACTCTCCCAGCTCTACGGATGAGGAAATTATGCTAGGACAGGAATGTCACATTGCTAGTAAGTGACAGGACATGGGCACAGTGAAGCCCCAGCTTGACAGTGAGGTGATCACAGCCCAGAGAGGAAACCGACCCAGCTCAAATCCCACAGCCAGACACTAGGGAAGGAACGGGTCACAGGGACCTTTACTCAAAAGGCATCAGGAGGTACGGACAGGCCAGTTCTGTGAAGAGGACCCTGAAGACAATCTCTGGCTGCCAGAGCATCGCGCATGGTTTTGGCACCACCTCTGGCAGGTGGGCCTGGGTCAGACATCTGCACTGGCAGCTGCCCAGCTCTGAGGCTTGGCCTTCAAGGCACCCCAACCACCTCACCTCCTCTTCTGAGGCTGGTCCAGCCGCACGTCCCAGCAGCAGCAGCCACCCTCGCAGCCAGCCAGCAGATAGGCGTCCGGACAGGAGGCCACAGGGCAGAGGCGCAGGGGGGTGGAGGTGGTATCGAGTGTGAGCAGCTGGCTGCCAGCAGGGGAAAGGGAGAGCATGAGGCCACGGGCCCGGGTGTCCACACCCCTGGCAGCCAGCTCTCCTCACACCAGCGCTGCCCAGATCCTCACCTGGCCTGGAAATTGTAGTCTTGGTCGGGAACCCCGATGTCCCAGAGGATGATCTTCTTGTCATAGGAGGCCGCTGAGTAAGAGATAGGAGGGGAGAGGCGGCTCTGAGGAGGCCTTGCGCCCTCCTGAAAGGCCCAGACTGCGGCTCCAAAGCCAACCCCTCTCCAGCACAGAGGGAGGGCTGTGGCCCCAGTCGCTATCTTCCCCTAACCTAGTGAGTGCCACACCCGGCAGTTACCCTTTGTAAGGTGCTGCTCACACATCACCCTCACCACAACTGAAAGGCCATGGGTGTTTGCCCCAGTTGAGAACAGAGTGGCCCAGGTTGTCGGAAAGCCCCAAGGCCACAGAGCAGATTGTGAGAAAAGCCAGGGTCTGAAGCCCAGTCATTTGTCCACAAAGTCGCATCGCTTCTGTCAAGGCCGGAGCCAGCCCTGGCAGCCTGGAGTGAGAGTGCCAGCCGCAGCAGTCCCCTAACATCCCAGGGAGGGAGCGCTGAGGCATCAGGCTGCAGGACAGGGTGCTGGGGGGCCTCTGGGGGTATGCGGAGAGGGTCTTACTGAAGAGGTGGGTCTCGTGGGTGGGGCTGAAGCAGAGGGTGGCGATGGCCTTCTTGTGGGCGCGGATGACCCCGCAGCAGAAGCCAGCACGCACGTGCAGCAGCCGGACCTGGCCCCGTAGGCCTGCAGCCGCCAGTATGCTCCAGCGCCTCTTGTGGCCTGCCTGTGTGACCACGGTCAGGGCTGTCCAGGCCACTGAGAAGAACTCCTGTGGGAGTCAGGGGTGGGGCAGTCACCAAGGGACAGAACTACATGGGTGCACATGCATGCAGGATCAGATCTGGGACACTGAGGCCCAGCATCAAAGAAAAAGGTCACCTGGGGAATAGGTGGCACTCCTGCCCCCAGGGCTCTGCCACCGCCCTGCAGGAGCAGGGCCCTGGCACTCACCTCACCAGGTACCTTGTACTTGTGCAACACGATGCCCGTCTGGCAGTCTATCACACACACAGCCTCCCCGCCGCATGTGGCCACAGTCTGGGACGTGGCCCTCGTGTGCCCTGTTTTGGGGGGATAGCCTAGTGAGAACATTTTCTGTAAAGTTTCCCCCTGCAGTGCCCTCCACCTGGCCTTGATGATGTTTTATTTTTTCCTTTTAAGATTTTTTTTTTTATTTTTAGAGGGGAAGAGAGGAAGAAAGAGAGAAAGAAAAATTGATGTGAGACAGAAACTGATCGTCCACCTCTGGCACGCTCCCCAACTGGGGATCGAACCCACAACCCAGGCATGTGCCCTGACCAGGAAGTAAACTGTGAACTTTTGCTTTGTGGGATGACACCCAACTGAGCCACACTGGTCAGGGTGCCGGGACATTTTTAAGCTCTCTGCCCCTCCTGATTTCCCCATCACCCAGGCCACCCCCCACAGGTGGCACCCCTGTCTAGGAAGCTCGTTCTGCGTGTTCCCTGAGGCCCTTGCTCTGCCTGCCCGCCAAGGGTGTACCCTCGTTCCAGGCTGGCTCGAAGGCGCAGGCCCAGAGCTGGGTCTCCAGGTCCTGAGGACTGTTGTTCTTGCTGTGGCACTGCAGGAAGTGCAGGGGCTCCAACTTCGGGGCAGGCTGTGGGGGCAGAAGCGGGTCACACCTGCCTCAACCCTCGCTCCCAGCCACACACTCCCTGCCACCTTGCTAGAGCTTACCTGGCTGCCACCAGAGCCCATGGGGCGGCCCTCCGCCTGGGCCGGTGGGGAGGCGCACACCCGCTTGCTGGGGGAGAGGCTGAGTGGGATGTCATCCGGCCGTTTTGAGGCCACTGGCCTGGCCTGCATGGGGGAAGGGGTGGCTGAGAGCTGGTGACCATGGGACCATCTACCCAGGGCTTCCTTCCTCCCTCTCACAGGCTGACCTGCGCCCTCCCCGGGGGTGTAGCAAGCGGGAACTGGCCCCAGGTCAGAGGGAGTTAGCTTAGGTATTGCAGGCTGTCTCCTGGGCTCATTCCCAGGACCCTCTGCTTCCCCGCAGCCTCCCTAGGTAGGAAGGGCCAAGGCAGGCTCTCAGAGCCCTGGGAACCACACAGAACCACACTCACCCTGGGCTCCTGGGCAGCCATGGCTTTTAGGGACTTTTCCGGGATGTCAGCCTCGTGCATTTGGGTCCCACTAGAAGCCAACAGCTCCTCAGAGATCATCCGCACCTGGGTGGGGCCAGGCCATCAAGAAGCTGGGCACAGTCCTGGGGCCCCTCAGCCCCTCCTCAGACACCCAGTCAGAGGGAGCTTGCGCTTCCTGAGTTGAGAAAGGGCCTGTCCAACCAATAGTGGTGCCTTTCCTGAGCAGAGACCTCCAGGGTAGCTGAGGGCATGGGAGCCAGCAAGGAGCTGGGGAAACAGACTCTCAGTATAGTCAGGTGAGGACATACCCGCCACTGGGTGAACTCGCTGAGGGACTCGGGCCCATAGTGGACGTCCCTGATGGCAGACCTCACAAAGTCCTCCTGGGCCTTCTCAGCTCCCTCCTCAGGGCTCAGTGAGGCCATGAACTTCTCCCAGTGAGCTGTGACCTGGAACAAGAGGGGCCAGATCCAGGCTCAGTGCACCCCTGGACCCTCCATAGCCCCTCTGCCCCCAATCTCATGGCCACAGGTGCCTCAACCTCACTGCCTCCTAGAAGCCTCCCTAAACCACAGCCTTCTTAGCTGCATGTGGCACAGATCAGAGCAACACACACATACACGGGTAACAGCCCCAGACGGGAGAAGGTAGTCTGTCCCGGGTAAAGTTGCTGTGAAAGTGCCTCAACCTCCCCTGCTGGGTCCTGCACACATGGAGGCCAGGACACTGCCCAAGGACCAGAGGCTTCACACCACAACCAGGCTCAGAGCAACACCAAGTTAGGCTAAGGGCTAAGGGCCACTAGGTGTCAGGGAAGAGGCCCTTGTAACCTCCCTCAGTGTCCTCCAAGTGTCCAAGCCTGCTGCATACTCCTCAGGGCTCCCGACTGTTCCCACACCCCAGAGATACCTCCCAGCCCCCTTACCCTGCTGGTCAGCTCCCGGTTCAGATTCTCCACCTGAGAGGAAGTGGAGGAAGCATCTTTGCCATTGACCTTACGCAGCTTGGGCAGGAGAAAGGAGACCTTCAGGTTGTCATTGACCTGGAGAATGAGAGAAGAATGCTTCCGGGGTTGCTGAGAGCCCAAGCCCAACAGAATGCCGGCCCCAGGCATGGGGGCCACTAGGCGAACCCACTTACTGTCAGGAAGGGGTTGCCCTCCAGGCTGAGCTCCTCCAGCTGCGGAAACTGGCAGAAGGCAGTAACGTCTCCCAGCTGGTTATTGGCACAGCGAAGGATGCGCAGGTGGGACAGGCCCAGGTTGGCAGGCAGTGTCTCCAGCTGGTTGTTGGAGAGGTCCAGCTCCTGCAGCTTCGTCAGACGGCTCAGGAGCTTGGGGTCCAAGTGCTCTGTGAGCAGCTTCAGCCCTGACAGGCTGGGGTGGGGACAGAGGGGAGTCTCAGAGGGCGGGCAGGCCTCAGGCCCCACACCTATGGCAGCCCAGGGTGCCTCCAAAGGCTTTTTCACCTGGCATTTCTTGGGCATGCACACCTCTCCCCAGCACCCTACTTATTAAAATTACTACTTTGTAACTAATTTAGAACTCCCAGCAGCTGGTCCTCTTCAGGATGCTTTTCCCCATCCTCTGGAGGAAGACCTCTGTGCTCCCCAGGCCCTCTGTAATTATCTCAACAGGCTGCTCAATTCTCTTTCTGCACCACTGTCCTCAGCAGCCCGGGCCCTCTTCAGGGGTGAGGCCACTCGGAGCCAACCCTGCCCATCTACTGACGAGAGGACGGCGTTTGGCCCGAGTGATTAGAGACTCTGCCCAACCGACTGGGAGATAATCCGGCCAGGCAAGGGTCCCAGCCTCGCTCCCGAACCCCTCCCTCGTCGCCCCCGGCCCTCCTCTTACTCCAAGCTCCGGATCTTCCCCAGTCGGTCGGTCTTGGGTCGTCCCCGCTCCATCAGCAGCCGCGCCGAGAGGGGACCCATGGCGAGGAAGCCCGGCCCACGCTGGCCGTATCGGGGACACCAGCGTCCTGCAGAGCCCGCGACTCCCGAAGTCCGCTGCTGGTGCCCGCGACTACCGGAGCCCAGGAGGTGGCGCCCCGCAAGTCCCTCACTGATGATGACCGGAAGGAAGTGGCCCCGCGGGCCTCGTGCCCCGCGTGCGGACTACAAGTCCCATTGGTTCCCGCGACTCCGCGCCTGCGCGCTGGCCGCTAGGACACAGCGATGGCGGCTGCGGCGGTGGCGGCCCCCGAGGTCCTTCGGGAATGTGGCTGCAAGGGCATCCGGACCTGTCTAATCTGCGAACGGCAACGTGGAGGTGACCCACCCTGGCAGCATTCCCCACAGGTAAGGGCTGGGTGAGGAGGCGCGCCCGCAGCTTTATTCTTCATATGAGGAAACTGAGGCCCAGACTGACCATGTATACGGTCCTGGATCAAACCGTGTTAGGGGGCCCTCTCCGTGAGGACGTTGCGGGGGCGAGGAGAGCGGGCTCTGAGGAGTGGGCTTGGAGTGGAGAAGGGGTTGGGTCGTGGGTGCAGTCCGACCCTAGCTCATCTCGGGGACCTGGGGGGAGTCTTAACAGCAAACCTCTACATAACAATCCTACCCCCACCCCGCACCGTGTGGGCCTGGGAGCCTTACGGGCAAGTGGGGAGACGATATGGAAAGAGTAGAGGATGCTGAAAACCAGGGCAAAAGTGTCCAGAGGCCTTGGATGGAAATGAGCAAGGAGAAAATTAATTCCAATTAATTAACGAAAAACGACTCTGCCTTTGAACTGGGCCTGGAAGAATTTAATTGATTGAAAGGGCGTTCCAGCAGGGAAAACTGCTTGAGTCTAGGCCTGGGCCAGAGGTGTGTGGTTGGAAGACCGGTGATCCCTCAGGGGAGGGAGATGAGGGCCCTGGGCCGCGTCCACAGAGGGCGGGTCGTGTGGCCACTGGGTAGGCTGGAACTTGTCCTGGGGCATGGAGAGCTAAGGAAGGGTTTTAAAGGAAATTACACGTGGACTCGAGAGCAGTCCTGGGAGCTGGTAGGATGGTGTGAAGGCTGGGAAGCCAGTGAAGAAACTGTTCAGTGTCCTTGGTAAAAGTGTGGAAGATCCTCTGGAAAACAGTGTGAAGGTTTCTCAAAAAATTAAAAGTAGAATTACCATATGACCCAACAATTCTGGCGATATACCCAAAAGAATTGAAAGCAGGGTCTTGAAGGCCCACGGTGGAAGCAGCCGGAGTGTCCACTGATGAATAGATGGGTAAACAAAAGCAGTACATACAATAGAATATTATCCAGCCTTAAAACGGAAGGACATTTTGATGTATGCTACAGTGTGGATAAACCTTGAAAATATTTTGCTAAGTGGGATAAGCCAGTCACAAAATGGCATTGCCAGTCCAATGCCATTGGACTCCACTTACACCAGCTGAAGTAGCCAACATCACAGAGACAGGAAATAAGACAGTGGCATTGGGGGCGGGGGCCGGGAAAAAGGGGAGTTGTTGTTTAAAGGGCAGGCGGCTTCGGTTTTGCAGGGTGAGGTTTTGCAGGGTGAGAACGTTCTGGAGGTTGGTTGCATAACAGAGTGAACGTACTAACACCCTGAACTGTACACAGAAATAATTATTAAAGATGGTAAATTTTATGTTGTATATATTTTACCACAAACACTTTTGGTAAAAAGCGCCAAAAGTCTGAACTGTGTCCGTGGCTGTGGGTGTGCAGACACAGGACACTCCGGGGGTAGCGCCTTCCCGGTCTGATGGCTGAGGGATGAGCAAAATGTCCAGGATGACTCCTACTTTTAACGTGTCCTTTGTGAGGTGCCAGAGACAGGGTGCGGTGGTTCTAGGATGGGGTGGTAGCAGTGCCTGTGGAACACAAAGGGCGAAGAAGCAGAATTAATTGGTCAGGGAGGACCTCAGACTGCCATGTAAGAGTCATGGCCAACCCAGTGAGAGCTCCAGGGCAAACGCTGCCCATAGAGGAGCCCCAGACCGGACAGAAATGGCCTGGTCCATGCTGAGTCACTGGCTGGGAGCTGCTCGGGGCGAGGATGGCCTCCAGTCAAAGCCTGAGGCAGATCCTGGTGGCTCTGCAGCAGGAGACTTTCGGCCCAGCTCTCCTCTCAGTGACCAGCAAGTTCTGCTCTTTTCTGAAGGGAGATTCTGGCGGTGCCTCTGGCTGCCACCGGAGGGGCAGGGCCCAGGGACGTCCCCAGCTTGACTGGAGAGGGCCTCCTTCCTCTGGCCCTCCAACACGTGCTGCTCATGCCCTGGGTAGCCATGGGGTCTCAGCTTTAGGGCTAGCTTGTTTCTCAGACTTCTGGTCCAGCTGGATGTTTTTACACTCGTCTCCTCTAATTTTCACAAGGCAGAGAACAGAAGACACCTTACTGCGACACAGAAACTGGGCTAGCAGGGTGTTCACCAGCTGCGCAGCCTCTGGCTCTTTCCTTATCTTTGCTGAGCCTTGGTTATAAAGGGGAGAACGAAAAATGGTTATGCAGATGCTCTTCCCTTTAGTGGGCGAGGAAAAAGAGAGTCTTCTCTTGGAGGCAGCCCCAGGCAGGGGTGTGGCCTCTCTCTAGACTCGAGCTGCCCTTACAAAGGGGCGTCAGGGGTGGGTGAGCCACTGGGCAGGGGCCGCTGCTGGGAGCACCTCCAGACGGCAGGCTCCCGTGGTTCTGGGACCCCTGTCTTTCTTTTCCAGAAAACGCATCGTTTTGTTTACTACTCGGACACTGGCTGGGCCGTGGGGGCCGAGGAGTCTGACTTTGAAGGCTGGGCCTTCCCTTTCCCTGGCGTGACGCTGATAGAGGACTTCGTGACCCAGGAGGAGGAAGCTGAGATGGTGCAGCTGATGGACCGTGAGCCTTGGAGGCTCTCACAGTCTGGACGGAGGAAGCAGGTAGGGGCCCAGAGCTGGGGAGGAGCGGTGGGGCTGTCAGAGAGGGTGGTCACGTCACTGGGCCCCTTTGCCCACCTCCGCTCAGCGCCCTCTTCTGCATGCGCACCAGGGTGTGCCTGGCTCACTCGGCCGCTCACCTCCCCACAGGACGCCGGTGAGCCGGGCCTCTGAGGCAGATGGCCGGCAGCTCTCTCAGCCCTCGCCTGGCTGGCCCAGTCCCGGCGACTGTCAGGGAGGGCTTCTTGAAGCCTGCCCGATGCCTTCCTGCCCGAAGTTTGCCTCCAGTCGGTCTCACGTATTTCCAGGCCTCCGAGCCCTGGACCTCCTCTTTGTCCGGGGTCATGGCTGGACAGAGTCCTGCTCCTCCCCGTCTAGGTCCCTCCTTCCATTCCTCAGCTCCAGCAGTCCTTGCTGCCACTGGAACCTGTGACATGTGAGCCATCCAGCCGGCCACCCTTCCACTGTCCCTTTCCCAGCGTCTTTCCTTACCCTGCACCACAGCCCACTGTTACTACAGGGACTTCCTCGGGTGCCCCCTCCGCCTTTTGTCCTTCCTTCATACTCTGCTCACCCACAGCCCTGGCCATGTCCAGCTTCCCCTCCCTCGCACCCGTTTGCAGCCCGCTATCAGGTCTCCCCGTCTCTGGGCCCTTCCTGCTACCACAACCGTATCTAACCCCCTCCCCCCTAAGGTCACCACTTTGCTGCTGTCTTTCCAAACCTCTTTCCCCTCCTCACTCCCAGCTCACGACCTGCCTGTCTGAGAAAACAGAGACGCACCGGCACACCCGCCTGCCGAGAGTGGGTGCTCCTGCCTTCTGGCCCGCGCCTGGGCTCTCCGGGCCCCTGCAGCTGCGTGCTGGCCCCTTCTACTCAGGCGACCTTGTCCAGCATCACTCCCCTCTCTCCCCAGGATGGATTTTGCCTCAACTGGATCTTTTCTCCCAGCCTCCCAGTAGGGTCCATCTCCTTATCTCTGCAGTGGAATTCCTCAGAGAGTTTAGTCTCACTGTCTTCAGTCCCTGTCCTCCCCTTCCTGCCTAACCCACTCAAAAACTCCACCCAGCGGCCGGATCTCAGGCTCAGCCCCTGGGCCTCTCCTGGGTCCTGCTTCAGACACCCGCTGCTGACGTCGCGAGTCAGGGCCCTCTGCACCAACCGGCACTGTGTGGGCTCCCGTGTTCCCGCCTCCCACCCAGGCTTCTGGTCGGCAGACCCCAAACTGCGCAGGCCGGAAACGCGCGTCTGTCCGGGTTTCTCTGTCTCTTCGCTTCCACTCCTGTCAGCTCTTTCTTTCAAAAACCATATGAATCTGAGAACACCCTCCCTGCCACCACCACTGCGTGCATGCTGGCCCGGGTTTCCTCCCTGGGGTTTCTTCAGGGGCTTCCTGGGGCAGCCCTCACCCCTCTTCAGTCAGTTTTCAATGAGGAAAGTGACTGCAGAGAAGCCTCATTAGACCCTGTCACTCTCTGCTACGCACCTTCCAGGGCTCCCAGCCCGGCTTAGACACAGGTCCTCACAGTGCCCGGGAGGGCCCTGCATGGCCTCAGCCCAGCCTTTGTTTTCCCGGCTGCTCCCTGGCGCCCCTCACAGCAGCCACAGCAGCCTCCTCCGTGTTCCTCAAGGGCCCAGCTCCTGGGCCCTCTGCCGGCCGCACTCCCGTCTCAGTTTTGCTGCCTAGCGTTGTCCTGCAGGAGGCGCTCACCCACGCACTGTGGGACCTGCCTGGAAGGAGAAGGACCCACCAGAAGGAGCCACCCTTTATTAGAGGGGGGCCTGAGAGGGTAGGAGTCGGCAGATAAATGGCCCCCTTTTTCATACCTCAGGCCAAAAATCTGGGGTATATTCTAGAGGGCACCTCCCTGTTTTGTTTTGCTTTTTAGATAGAAGGCACATACCATGAAATTCATCCATTTAAAATGTAGATTCAGCCCTGGCTGGTGTGACTCACTCTCAGCTGATGACTGCCGAGAGTGCCAGCCTGCGAACCAAAGAGTCGCTGGTTCGATTCCTAGTCAGGACTCGTGCCTGGGTTGCGAGCCAGGTCCCTGGTGGGGGGCACATGACACATGAAAGTCAACCACGCATTGGTGTTTCTCTTCCTCTCTTTCTCCCTCCCTTCTCCTCTGTCTAAAAATAAATAAAATCTTTAAAAAAGTAAAATGTATAATTCAGTGGATTGGCTTTTAGTATAGTCACAATGCAGTCTGACCATTACCACTATTTAGTTTTGAAACTTTTTTTTTCCAAGATTTTATTTATTTACTTTAGGGGTGGGGGGGAGAAACGTCAGTGAGAGAGACATTGACCGGCTGCCTCTCACGCCCGCCCTGACGGGCTGAACCCACAACCCCGGCATGCATCCCCCCGGGAATCAAACCAGTGGCCTGCGCCTTGTGGGACGAGCCCCAGCCAACCAAGCTGCACCGGTCAGGGCCAGTTCTGCAGCATTCTGTCACCCCAAAGGACACTCGCACTGCCTAGCAGTCCCCCTGTTCCCCCAGGTGACCACTGATGTACTCTGTCTGTCCCTGCGGATCGGGCTGTTCTGGACGTTTCCTGTCAACGGGCTTACACAGCACGTGGCCTTCTGTGTCTGGTGTCTTTCACTCAGACGTCCTCGGGTCCGTCAGTCCGCAGCCCGTGTCGATGCTCCACGGCTTTTCGGGACGGCTCACGTTCCGTCGTGTGGCCAGCTGTGCCATTTGTTTATCCCTCCACCTGCTGGTGGCCACCTGGGCCGTCACCACTTTTCGGCTGTTGTGAATAGTGCTGCTGGAACGTTGTGTGCGTGCATCTGTGCGGGCTTGTTTCTGTTTCTCTCGGGTGTATGTGTGTTTGGTAGGACCGCTGGGTGGCATGGTAACTGTTGTCCCTGTTGGTCCCGCACCCCCGCTGTGCCCAGCGCCGCCCAACTGGGCAGCGCCACCTCGGATTGGCCTTCGTTCCCTCGCCGCATGTCCTTCCCAGGGCCCCGCTCCTCAGCACCCTGTCCGGGACGTCCTGCCTACCCATGGGCCTCCTGTCTCTAGCTCTGCCTTCTGGGGTGCTGAGGCTGAGACACCCGCAATGCCGTGTGCGCCCACTTCCCTGCCTTACTATTCTCCCTAGTGTCTGCTGCCCTCTGTGGTGTGCTCCTCTTGTCTCAGTGCCTCTGTGGTGTGCTCCTCTTGTCTCAGTGCCTCTGTGGTGTGCTCCTCTTGTCTCAGTGCCGTCGGCCTCTCCCCCCTGGAACGTCACACCCACGAGTCAGAAATGTCTGCTCTCTGGTCACTGTGACCGAATCCCTGAGGCCTGGTGTGCAGTAACACTTCCGTGAACTCAGTCACTTCTCCACTTCTCTCTGTCCTCTTCCTTCAGGACTACGGTCCCAAAGTCAACTTTCGGAAACAAAAGCTCAAGACCACTGGCTTCCAAGGCCTCCCCAGCTTCAGCCGGGAGGTGGTGCGGAGAATGGGCCTCTACCCCATCCTGGAGGACTTCCGGCCCGTGGAGCAGTGTAACCTGGACTACTGCCCAGAGCGGGGCTCAGCCATCGACCCCCACCTGGACGACACCTGGCTGTGGGGGGAGCGGCTGGTGAGCCTCAACCTCCTGTCTCCCACCGTGCTGTCCATGTCCCGGGAGGCGCCCGGCAGCCTGCTGCTCTGCCTGGCCCCATCCGGCTTCCCGGAAGCCTTGGTGGAAGGCGTGATGGCCCCCAGCAGGTCCGTCCTGTGCCAGGAGGTGGAGGTGGCCGTGCCCTTACCCCGCCGCTCTCTGCTCGTGCTCACTGGGGCCGCACGGCACCAGTGGAAGCACGCCATCCATCGCAGACACATCGAGGCCCGCCGTGTGTGCGCCACCTTCAGGGAGCTGTCAGCCGAGTTCTGTGCTGGGGGGAGGCAGCAAGAGCTTGGGCAGGAGCTCCTGCAAATCTCTCTCTCCTTTCAGGGGAGGCCCTTGTGAGCCGCCTCCCCGGGAACGGCAGCTGGCGCCGGGCCTGGGATGCCGGCCCGGAGTCAGCTCTTTGTCAGGATAGAAGCGGGGAGCCCGGCACAAGGGTCTCCCTTCGCAGCTCATCAGGTGTTCAGAGAAGACTGCTGGCCCCTGGCGCAGGGCAGCGCAAGCCCTGCCAGGAACTGTTTTGATGGGCATGTGCCTCGGGTCAGCCCCTTGGAGCCACACCGTGGCCACTCGCTTGGGTTAATTTGTCACAGTTTGAGGGAAGTGGCATAATTTGAGTTTAAAAAATATCGGCATCACTTAAAGCCATTTTCTCCTTTATCCATCTCTCTCAGGAGGTTTCCCGACACCCCTCTGTGAAGCGCCTCCATCTGGGTAGCATGTGGGATTGGAGAATGGAATTGGTAGAAGATTTGAACTTATTACTGTTCCAAATTTCAGAGCTGGTGACAGCTTCTGAGTCAGACTCTGCCTGGGTTACACTTAATCCAACCTTGGGGCACAGGATGCAGTGAGGACAGGGAAATCCGAGAGTCCGATGCACACACAGCCCACCCCACCCCTGCCCCTCACAATGGTGTTAAAAAGTGAGAGGGGAATTCTCTTCAGCTCCCAGGACAGCACGAGGTGGTGCTGTGTGCGGCACTCACCTGTGTGGGTGGCCGCACCTGTGCGTCTGCGGCCAGGTGTGCAGGCTGTGGAAGTAGAGGGAATGGCAGCATTCCCTGGGCCTGCAGGGCCGACAGGAGAACACTGGGAAGACCCAATGAAGAGGCTGCTGGAGCCTTTAGTGACTGCCTGAGCCCAGCTGCTGGGTGGGGACTGGTGGGCTCCCAGATGCCTTAAGTGCCACTGAGTCAGCTCCCTTGGAGTAGGAGGGCAGAGGACAGGTTCTTCCCAGGTCTTGTAACCTCCACACAAGCCCTCATAGACCCTGCTCTGGGTCCTTAATACCAGGCATTCTTCCAGCCAGTCCTGTTGCACCTGAGCAGCTACAGACGTGCAGGTGTGGTGATCTGCTCCACAGGGCGCAGTGGGGGCTGGGCCCTTGAGCAGCCCACCCCTGGGTGGGGCCTGCAAGATGCTCAGCCAGTAAAGGTGGGAATAGGTGTTCAGGAAATGCTGTACCCCAAGATCTGTCTGGGAGGCCTGTTAAGGCTGGGGAGTCACTCACAGAGAAGCTGCTTCTCCTGGAATCTCCTAGTGCTGGTCAGGTGTTTGACTTCTGGCCTTTCCCATAATCCTGCAGGGCACATGCTAGAGAATGCTCCCTCACTAGTACAGTTGGTGATCCTGGGCCCAGTTGTCCTTGAAGCTGCTACATGAAGAATGTCAGGCTCCAGGTGGCCAGTGTCTCACCTCAGCTACCAGCTAGGATGGGGCTGGGGAGTCTCCTCCAGAGCCGCTCCTAGGCACCACTGCAGCCACAGCCTGCAGTACAATGTCTGCCTCACCCATATTTTAGGGAGCTGTTCCTGCTCTCCTTACACGCCAGACGTCTGTGGTGCGCACTATTTGGTCTGTGCCAGTGCTCTCGGGCCTCAGACTAGAAGGCAGGAGCCTGTGGGAACGTGCTGACAGAATCATCCTCTTCCCGAGCAAGTTGGGGGGACTCTGCTGGTGTTCCCCAGCCCGCCCCGCTTTGGAAAGACGTTGAGGAAGTCTGGGGCCAGTTAGTTGTTCACAGGGTTGGTGAGGCCGAGGCTGGTGTAATGGGCTGAGCTCAGTCCAGGGAGGACCCTCTGGGTTAGTTCTGCCAAGAGGTGCAGAAACTGCCTGTGCTGTGGCCCCATCACCTTGTGGGGGAAGCAGGGGCAGGAAAGGGTTCAGCACGTTCTGAAGGGGCCTAAAGTGGAGTAAACTCAGTCCCATCCCACTTCACTCTGCTGGGCCCTCCCCCTCAACCTTCTAGAAGCATCTGAGTTAGAATGACTTCTCTCAGCAGGTCAGCTGGGTGGTAAGTGGGCCTGGCCACCGTAGGTTTGCTAGACGAACTGGAGAATCGGTCCAGAGAGCCAGTTTGCTGGCCTGGCGCTCTGTGCTGAGCCCAGGCCCTTGGTGCCTTAGGGTCTGGGAAGTCCCCTCTGGGCTGTAGAGGCAGTCAGGCCCCTGTATGGGCAGAACTGTTCCATGTAGTGGTGCCGGCTGCTTTGCACACCTAATTCCTAGGGGCATCCAGGTTGAAGTGCCAGAAAATTACTAATGGATAGAAACTCTTTCCTAAAGGGGGCTTCAGTGGGCAGCCGTTACAAGACAGCTCTGGGCGTTTCCTCCTGAGTGCCAGGGCAGCGGGAGGGACCTGCATTACCACTGCCCAGATGGACACCGGCCTCCCCAGAGCCCCAGGTTCCTGGGGTTGGAGGGAGCCCAGTGGGGCCAGAGCTTCCATGGCTCCGCTCCTGGAGGACCACGAGTTGCCTGTCCGGGTGGCCCTGTCGGCACTCGGCTGTACTAGGCGCCGCCCCTTGCGGTGGCTCTGGAAAGGGGAGCCCTGCTTGGGAACAAAAGCTGCAGGAAGGGGGACTCCCATTTGTCAGGTGCCTCGTGGCATGTGTGGGCCCTAGTGCCCTGCCCGAGAAGTCCCTCACCCGGGAAGCCCGTTAGGACACTGACTGGTGACCAAAATTAGGAGGAGGCAGGAGGGACTTGAGGACCCAGGAGGCAGCAGACACCGAGGAAGGAACAGGGATACCCACAGCATTCCACCAAGGACAGAGTTCGTTTATTCAATCCAGACCAACTTTTAGAAACCTGTACACAGGACAGTGGTTCTGCACCCCATACGTGGTCTGCACAGTGTCATGCATAACGAACTGATGAGCACGAGACAGGTGAGACTGCAGATGAACCTCCTCCACCCGGGCTCCGCGGCTTCATCCCCCAGACCTTCCCAGAAGACACGGACTACCTTCTGCCCTCACCGTCTCTAAAATGGAAACACTTGAGTTTTGAAGCTTCTCATCAGTACTGAAGGGAGACTGCGCCCCACTCTGGAATGGGCCCCCAGTCCTTGCAGGCAGTTGTTGGGAGCACCGGAAGGTCTGTTCAGAGGGAATCGGGCAAGGCCACACCGGCCCCTGGGTGGCCCTGAGCACCTCGCCACAGAATGGCCGCCGTACCAGAACACTCGCAGTCACATTAAACCTCCCAAATCCACATTTCTAGCCTGTCATTTGCCAGCCCCTTCCCCACACTGCCCTGCTGAGCTGTTCCTGCAGCTCCAACAGAAATTCTCTGGAAGGCTGGAGCGGGAAAGCACTCTGGATGAGAAAACGAGGAATTACGAGAAGACCATTCTCCCAGTGTTTGAACATGGCATGTGGCATCTTTCCTGCTCCCATGGCACCATCACTGGGCACCGAGCACCTGACCCTGTTACAGTCAAAACTGCCCACAGGTCCGGCATAACGACAGGCCCCCACTGGCACTGGGAGTGTGCTTCCCAGTCTAGGGGGCGTGGCACTTCAGGGGGCTGGCATCCTTGGGGCAGGGGTACCAGATGCCTGGGGAAGGGCAGCAGGAGTGAGCCCGGCACAGCCCCTCCCAAAAGGCTCCAACCAGAGAGAGGGCTTGCTGCCTGCTCCTGGCTGTGGGGAAAGCCAGCTGTCTCGTCACTGCCGGGACCCAAGTCGCTGTCTTGCTGTGATGCTGACATTCCTTCGCACAGCAGGCACATCAGACCAGGTGAGCCTTCTCGACAAGGCCGTGGGAAAGAGGAAACATGCACGCACTGGAGAGCAAGCAAGTCAGAAAAGACGTCTGCAGAAGCTGCAAGAGCAACAAGCCCCTTAGAAGAGGCCGGGCGGGACATTGTCCAGGACACCTGGAAGTGTCACCACTGACACCGGTGACTCTCAGCACAGCTCCCAGGGAGCCCCTCAGCATTCCCGAGTCACAGGCTAAGGTTTATGTTTTCACCAGTAGGTCACATCCCCAGAAACCTCGGCCAGGCCAGTCAGGATTTCTTGACACAGGCGACCCAGACCCCACAGAGATATTGGGCTGTTAACAGAAATGCCATCACAGCATGAGACTCAGTGACAATTTGTGAAAACAAAGTTTCCTCCAGGTGGCTGCTGGCCAGTGTGGTAAACATGGTTTTTAAAAGCAGCTCAGATAACCAGAGACATTGAAATTAAGAACAAACGGACAGTAACCAGAGGGCAGGTGGGAGGGGATAATGGGGGGAAGGGTTTTCAGGAACAACTATAAAGGACACATGGACAAAACCAAGGGGGGCTGGAATTGGGAGAGAGGTGGGGATGGCTTGGGTGCGGGGGAGAGGTGCAGGGATGAGGCAGAAAACTGTACTTGAACAATAAAATTAAAATAAAATGGGGAAAAATAAAAGCAGCTCAGGGTGCAGCACACTCACACAGAAGCTGAGCTGCAGCCGCATATGAACAGTCGAGAACACGGGCTCAGGTGGCCCCACCCCTGTGAAGAGCAGTGGCGAGAACACCAGCCCCCCATGCTGCGAAGGCAGCGAGCGTGTGAGCTGGTCCCCGGTGTGCTGCTGAGGGGCCCGGGGCCCGGGGGGGGGGGCACTGTGTAGGGGTGTGCCTTCTCTGTAGTTGTTTCATGTCATAAGTGAGACCTGCATGTGGCCAGGGTTGGCCCCTGGTGCCACCACCCACAGGCAGGAAGTCCCCAAGCTGCCCCTTCCGCTGCCTGGCACCAGGGGCAGCAGGGGGATCGGCAGGCGCGGCCACCTGAGCAAGTGCCCTTAGCCTTCCGTGGCCACCGCCCGGACGATCAGCTGACTCAGGCTCAGAGAGCATCCAGGGACCAAGAGTTGGAGGGCTCTGGACTGTGGCCCTTCCCAGCCTGGTGACCCTGCTGGGTTAGTTGGCCAGGGCTCCAGGCAGGCCGGGAAGAAAGAATTTGAGCCTGGCATGCTTCAGAGCACCTCTCCATTAACAGCCTCCTCGAGGGGGCTGCTCCCAGACGTGCCTCCCCGACCCTGCCAGACCCCCACCCTTGGGAGTCTACCCCAGGCCCTGACAAGTCTACCACCTCCTGGAGCACCCAGCACACCTGCTGGGCTGACACATACCCCGGGTGCCAGCCTTCCCCACAAGCCGGACCACCCAGCGCCCCCAGGGCAGGGGAGGGAAGCACCAGGCCCAGCGTGGTCCTGGGCCCATCCGATCACCACAGCCCCCACCCGACCATAGTAGGCCAGCACTGCCATATGTGCCACCCAGCTGCCACGCAGCCCCTTGGCCACGGGGCGACCCTTCTGTGGCTCCTGTCTCAGGATTCCCCAGCGCTGAGCGCTCAGCCTTTCTCTGCCCTGAGCTCTTAGCAACAGAGTCTCCCGTTTAAGGATCCCCACTTCCTGAGGAAAAATGATCCAGCTTTTACAGCATGAAGACAGGAGTAAAACTTTGGTCTTGAACTAGCTGGCAGTGTCCAGGCAGCCTCATGGCAGTCTACATCTCTGAAACGCCCTCACCTGCAGGCTGCTCCTGCCAGCCCCCGCCCCCGCCCCGGCCCCGCCCCGGCCCTCACACAGCCTGCAGGCTACGCTCGTGCCCGTCCAGCTGCACCTTCAGCTTGTGCAGCTCCTCGATCTCTCGGTTGTGCCGCTCGGTTTTGTGGCGCACCAACGAGCGGTAGAAGTGGAGGGTGAAGACAACGAAGATGAGACCCACGGGTACCATGATGATGGTGGACACGAGGGCAGCGTGCCAGCCCGTGTGGCTGCCGGGGCCAGGTGCGGGGCCGGGCTGGTGGCGTGCGTCCACGGGCAGGAACTTGATCCAGCAGAGCATCACCACCTCGGCCAGGAAGAGCAGGATGCCGAGAACAGTGGAGAAGCCCCAGGCCAGCTCGATGTAGGGGTGCATGCGCTCGTGCGGCGACTCGCTGATGGAGTTGAGGTTGTGGATGTTGCTCACGGCCTCCACGTTGGGCAGGATGCACGTGCTGATGAGCAGGGCAAAGAGGTGCACGGCCACCAGCACCGTGGTGCAGGCGCTGAAGGCGATGAGCAGGGGCCTTGGGTACTGGTACTGCGTCTCCAGCTGCACCTCCACCATGGCCACCTGCAAGGCAGACAGGGTGCTGTTGGGCTGGGCCCCCCGTTCCAGGCCCTTACAGAGCACAGAACATCCTCCTTGCTGTTCAACTATTTTGGCCCTGGCTGGTGTGGCTCAGTGGATTGAGTGCCAGCCTGCTAACCAAAAGGTTGCTGGTCTGATTCCCAGTCAGGACACATGCCTGGGTGGTGGGCCAGGTCCCCAGTAGGGGGTGTGTGAGAGGCAACCAAATGATGCATCTTTCAAACATCGATGTTTCTCTCCCATTTTTCCCCCTTCCTGTCATTCTAAAAATAAGTAAATAAAATCTTTTTTAAAGTTAAAAAAAGAAATTCGGTTAAAAAAACTATTTTGAGCTTTCCTTTTTTCTGACTAGCCAAAGAAGATCTCACAGAGGAAAAAAATCTCAGAGTACAGAAGAGACTGGAGAAGCACAGGATGGGGCAGGACCACACCCAGATGCCTCCGCGACACAGAACACAGTAGGTGCTGAGGTGCTCAGCTGTGGGCCAGGGTACAGGCCACCCTCCCCTGGGAACGTGTGGCTTCACTGTTGGTGTCACAGCCAGGCTGCAGTGGGGCTCAGCTGCGAAAAAAACTGTTTAAAAAAATAAAAACTGAACTTTCAAAAGGTAAAAAAAAGTGAAAACAGAGGTTCCGGAGGGTGCCCAGATTCAGAGCTGCACACCGAGCCAGCCTCTCCGAGCCCATGGGTGCGTCTCCCTGCTGACGCCAACAGCCGGCGAGGGCACCTGCGTGTCTGAGGGCCAGGGAGGTGGCGGCCTCGAGGACTGTGGGCAGGAGGCACGGCCGTGGGGAGGAGGCCGGGAGGGGACAGCGAGCTGAGCCACTGACCACAGTCACAGGATGCCAACAGGTGACATCTAAAGGCACAAACCAAGAAACAGCAGTCTCCTAATGGGCTTCCTGGGAACATGGAGACCGAGAAAGCTGCAAGCAGCTGCCCTCGGGCAGTGGGGACAGGGCCCCGCTGGGGCTGCTGCAGGTCTCATCCCGGCGCACTGGGCCCCTGAGCAGTGCAGGAGCGCTGGGGCACCGGGCAGTGTGAGTGGGCTCGTGCAGCTCGAACCCATGCTGTTTAAGAGTCACCTGTTCTTAATTTTTAAACCCTGAGCATATAATAACTGACAAAATAAAAATTATTTTTAAATGAAAGGGCAGGGAAGACTCACAAAGGGAACCAGAAGAAGCCCCAGCTTAGCTGGAGCAGTGAATGCCTACAGCCATTCACACCGTGCCTGCTCACCCCGGGCCTAAGGGGCTTTCAAACCACTGTGCCCCTGCCCCTGCCCGGTCAGGAGCCGCCCATCCGGAATAGCTCCCTGGGAGGCCCAGCCCCCACCACCGCCCCCATCCCAGCTCTCAGCACTGCGGACCTGCCAGTGGAGGGTTTAGTCCAGGCCCAGCAAGGGCTCTGGGCTCGCCAAGGGAAGGCCTCCTCCCAGGTAAACACCAGACCAGCAAGGAGGCAGGAGGCAGAAAGAGGCTGGAGAAGGCTCCCCCGCACCCTGCCCCCTGCCCGCTCCCCACTGTGTTTGCCTCCCAGATCTGAGCCATCCCTGTTTTTAAAAACTACCAAGAAAGATTTCACAACTTCTAGCAACTGCCCCCTCTTCCAGCGAGCACCTCGCCCCCTCAGAGGAGATGGAAGGCTGGGCGGTAACAGGGAAGAGATGGCAGCCCCAGGGGCCGTGCCGGAACGGGAACCAGCAGCGATCACTGTCCTGCAGGACGGCAGCTGACAGCAGGAGTTGAGGGGTCTCTTCTTGGTGCCCCTGTGGCCTGGGCGGGCTCTTGTTGCCACAAAGGATAAGGCCCCCAAGAGGATGTTGTAAACCACAGAGAGCACCAAGATAAGAAGCCAAGATGATCGAAAGGCCTACGAGGAAGCAGTTTTGTTCCGCCTCAGGAGAAAAGGCCGAAAGGCCACCTTCCCTTGTGTTTGTGTGAAGATTTTAAGAGGGGGCCTCAGCTCTCTGGTTCTGTGTGTCAGAAGAAGGCTAACGTGAAGAAATAAGCCACAGGTTGGGCACAAGCCCTCACCGTTGGACAAGGAAACAACTCCTTGGTTCTAACCTTGGTCCTACCGAGGGAGCACACGACATAAAGAGGGCCCTCCTCAGAGCAGCCCGCCTCCTTCCTCTGGGTCCCAGCCCTTATCTGGCCAGGTTCCTGCGGCCTAAGTGCCGGCTGACAGTCGCCCGGTCGCCTCCTTCTCCCGGGCTGCTCCGCCCACGGTCTGAGCAGCAGCCTGACTCACTGGTGGTCTGCTGAACTAATCGAGCGTTGCCGCTGCTTGCCCCACCCCGTCCTGGCTCCATGCTGTTTCCCTGGCTTCCCAGTTCTCACTGTCCTGTGGAGTCTCTGGTGCGCGTGAGGCTGGGGCAGCCTCCCTGAAAGGGACCTTCTAGAAGAGAAGGCAAAGACACTGCGCGGCTTCTAAAAGGTGCCCCCGGCTGCTGACTGAAGCCCTTGCCGGCACACAGGCGATTCCCCATCAGTGCTGCAGAAGCGACGCACTCCTGGGAGGCGTGACTGCCCCTGCAGTGCTGAGGACGGCAGGCACTCTGGGCCCGCGTCCAGGGTCTTCGTCTCTCAGTGGTCACTATTCTCATTCTAAGACCCCTTCAGACCCCTGGAGGCGGCCAGTGCATCTCAACTACTCCTCTGGAATTCACTCATTGTTTGATAACTTCATTCAAGAGCTTGTTTTCAAATTTTGAACGAGTGGTTTTAAAGACTTCAACTTGGATGAGCATTTTGTTGGCTGGAAAGCAGAGACGTTGCCCTAGGTTTGGAAATCCCAAGGTCTGGAAGGCCAGGGTGGAAAAGACAGGTGCAGACAGGAAGTGACCCCAAGATCGGGCCCCACGCGGGCAGGGTGTCCTCGCCGTGCCAGGGGCTCCGCGGAGCCCGTGTTTCTCGAGTTGAAAAGATAATGCAGCACAGGCCAGCATAGCGTAATGCTGCACCACAACTCTCCTGTGGCGTGGAAAACAAGCACTAATCTTGATAGTGATGTGTAAACTTCTCACACACATCCCTTAAGATTAAGCTCAAGAAAACTGTCTTTTCCACATGGCAGGAGCCACAGGAAGAAAGTCACTATGAGCCAGAGTCGGACACCATGGGGTTGTACACTTTTGCAATAATGCTTTAAAAACAGAACATGTGAGGCCTAGTTAAGCCTTTGTTTTAACTAGACCTAAACACAAATTTACTGCCTCTCAGTTGGGTGACCTCCGCTGCACCCTGGATGTCATTTTTCCAAGGGTGGCCCCACCAACGACCAAGCAGACCCTTGTCAGAGCAGCCACAGGGGCTCACTCCCACAGCCTTGTCTTTTCCACATGAGCAATCTGACAGCTGAGCCTCTGGACTACGGTGAAACAACAACTACTTTTGCATTTCAGAAAAACCCACTTCCGGCCCAAAAGGACCTCTAAGCATACAAGAGAGAGACGTGGCTGCAGCCCCAGGAATTCTGACTCCTGACATGTGTGCCCCCAGGGGATAATTCCCTAAAGGGATGAGGGCTGAGGGCTTTAAAGTCAACAGTGCCTGAGCAGGACTCTTGTCTTGGAGGATGACTCAGAAGGAAAGTCACAGCTGGGCGACTGGGAAGGAGGCCAGAGGCTCTGCTTAGTCACCCGGAGGCCACATCTGAGTGCATCTGTCCCCCGGTGGGCTACACTGTGCAAACCCCAAGCAAGCCCACAGTTCCTGCTCAAGCCCTTGAGATTTCCAGACTCTTGGGTGGTGCCCGAGATGGGCAGATGTGGGTACTTTTCTCCAGGAAACCCTATACCCTGAAGCTATTTTAATTACCGCCCTAACTTCTTTGCCAAGCATTTGATGTAGATGTGAGAGCAGTGCTTCCTGTGGGCTCTGAGGCTTGAGAACTCCCCCATATCTCCCAGCAAGCCCTCTGGTTGACAGAGCAGTCGCTGTGGAGGAGATGGGATGCAGGGAAACCTCCTCAAGGTCCATCCTGGCTGCCGATGAGGCCCAGAGGGACTGCTTTGCTCCCTGAAGCATCGCAGGATACTGATTAGCCAGAGCCCATTTTGCAGGCTCCGTTCCCACCAAGTGTTTGCACTTACCATGGCAAAGCCCGAGAGGAGGGCGGACGTTCGGCTGGAGGCTTTCAGTTTGGCCCTGCTCAGGTAGAGCTTCCTCCAGGAGAGGGCCTGCACGGAGTGGTGGTTGGAGGTGACCAGCTCCAGGTAGCTGCGGCGCACCCAGTCCCGGTAATCCATGCCCTTGTGGGCCGGCTCTGAGCAGACGGGAGTGGAGGGGTCCACGGGCACGCTGAGCTCAGCACTCATGACAGCGGCCAGGCTGGGGGGCAGGGCAGGAACACAGTCAGGCATCCCGAACGGTTCCAGGGCCTGGAAAATCCAGAATCCAAGCCCAGTTCATCTTCTCTGCGGCCCACTGTATGCACCTTACACTGCAGCTGCGGGGGCCCGGGGTGTATGCGTGGGGGGCCTGCTCTCCGACACAGTCCCCACACTGGAACATGGGGACCATCTAGGACCAGAGGGTTGGGGGTGCATTTCCGAGAACCGCCACAGCATCCAACATTGTTCCTCCGCAAAGCAGGAATTCGGCCTCCCATCCCGAGCTCTCGGCTGAATGGAATTCCAAGGTGGGTCAAGAGCCTAAGACAATTCTCCCATTTGTACTTATCACCAGGGACTAGTGCGCTGTGGCATTTACAAAGATCCTAGGACCTCAAGTTACCAAGTCTGGATTTGACCCCGATGGTGTGAGGCTGGGTGCCACACCTGACCTTGCTGACCTCACTCATCTTCAAATGAGGACATCCCCACCCCATAGGGCTCTTAAACAAGATAATGGACTCAGAACTGTTTTTCAGTGTTCAAGGATCAACAGTGAAATATACCTTTCCAAGCAGCTGCTAGTTTCTCAAACCCAATTTAAATTTTAATCAGCATGGTTCACCCTAAAAAACACTTGGTTATAAACCTAAAGTACAGCCACATCCAGGCTGAGATGGAAACATTTAGCAAAATGAAAAATTAGCCCTGGTGGCATGGCTCAGTGGACTGAGTGCTGGCCTGCAAACAGAAATATCGCCAGTTTGATTCCCAGTGAGGGCACATGCCTGGGCTGTGCGCCAGGTCCCCAGGTGGGGGCGTGCGAGAGGCAACCGATTGATGTATCTCTCACACATTGCTGTTTCTCTTCTTCTCTTTCTCCCTCCCTTCCCCTCTCTCTAAAAGTAAATAAACAAAATCTTTACAAAGAATTAAATCCACCAACTGACATAAGAATGTTTACGAAGAGTGGAGACTGGAGACCCCTGGAGTTATCCCAGGGAGACATCTGGTGTGACGGTAATACGAATGAAGACTGCAAAGACTGACCTGTTCAGATTTGTGAATCTGAACCTGAATCTCCCCTAAAGCAGACAGGGACTGGTAGTCTCGTGTGGCCCCGGGGCTGGCTGTGTGGGTGCACACAGGGATCGGCTCTAATTAATCTGCAGGGCAAGCTTCAAGGACACAGGCACCTCACAGCTCAGCTGGCATCAGGCATGAACTTGTGCATTTAGGGCCCCCAAAAGGCCCCATGAAAAGCCTACTTAAAGCTCTTACAAACAGACCAAGGAGTGTGGCTGGGGATGGGTGGGTGGGGTCAGGGGTGTTCGCCAGGGCCAGCAGCTGAGAACATAACCCACATCTGATCCATCCATGCCACTCTCTAAAACTATGGGAAGGTCCTGGAAGTCAGAAGGGCTCTGTTCCGGTGTGCTTTCCTCTTTGTTCACTGCCAGGCTGTAGAGGCACAGCTTTTACTGGCCAACAGGACCCCGGGGAACAGTTCTGTGCTCTCCTATTTCTGCTAGGGATGTCAATTACTGGGTCAGCCTTGGTCACTGTCCCCTTGCCCACGTCTGCAGTCACCGGCAGGTCCCTTCCCTGGGGGAGAATTCAGAGTAATGTTGCTCACCAACCAAGCCCTTGGTTAGCTCCAAATAATTTATAATGGCATCATTTGGAAACGTACTTTTTCTTTCTTTTTTCTTTATGTAAAGAAGTGGGCCTACAGGCATGACAAAGACAGTGTACTGCCTGTGGAGGGCTGAAGGCAAACCCTTTGCCCCCTCGGAGCACCTGTCTCTCCATCCAACATCCTGCACCGAAGCGACACTTACTGGGCCCTGAAGTAAGACAGCACTTGGTATCTAGGCATCAAAGATGAAAAAGGTGAGGACTCTGTGAGCTCATGCGCCCACTGTGGCAGCAAGATAAGGGGGTGATTCTCATCCAACAACCTAAATGCTTTAGTGGAGCGGGTGTGAGGGCCGAGGGAGCAGAGGAGGTGCTGGCTGCCTCAGCTTTGGGCAGGGAGAAGGTCACTTTTAGGGAGCAAAGATAGGGCACAAGACATAGGCAGTGAAGGCAACATTGGCAAAGAGGGAACCTCCCTCAGAGACAAGAAGCTCTCCAGTGAGAGGGTTCTGAGAGGCAGGGGACACGGCAGGAAGGCTGGCTGCAGAGGGGGTCATGGAAATGGGGGGTGGGGAGCACGGAATACAGGGACTGCCGGACTCCAGGGAGGCCCGGGCAGTGTGACTGTGCCAGACTTTGTCTGGCAGTGCATGGTGTGAGTCAGGGAAGGAGTTAATTGAGGGGAAGAATCTGGGGCCAGCCTAGTCTGTATGCCCAGTGAAATGGCAGGAAGGCCTGGTGGCCTCCCAAAAGAAAGGCAAGCATGTGGTGAAGGGGAGGAAAGGCCTGGGGCCATCATTGAGCAGGGGGCTGGGCTCAAGCTCTGAAGTGGAGATGGAGAGTTTTCAGGGCAGTGAGGTCTGCCGGTGACCTCCTGGGAGTGTCCAGGGCAGTCCCAGAAGCCCTGTAAACATCCTCAGAATGGCAGGGATGGGAAGGAAGGAGGGCTGCCTGTCTGCTTGGAGCCTGGGTCCTGAAGATAGAAAAGCCACTTCCTGAAGAGGGAGCAGCCTAGACCTGATTCAAATTCACCCTATCCCTGCCAGTCCCACCGCCCTCCCTTGTGCCAGGCGTCCCCTGGCCGAGGAGGGGCAGAGTCTGGTTCTCACACTCAACTCAGGATGCGGGTAGGGAGGGGCAAGATGGAGCCCGGCATTTCAGTCAGGTGGCAGAGGCTCCAAAGGATGCTCTCCTGGCGGAATCTGGAAGGGTTTTCGTTTGTTTCTATATACGGGAAGTCAGAGAAAGGAGGTCTGGTACACTAACAGGGACTCCCTCCGCATTAGTTACTCTCCTTGGCAGGCCTGCTTGAAACATACAGGGGGTGGGTTTGGCGGTCTTAACTTCGTTTAAGCATCTGGGGCGTGAGCAACGGCGAGTGTCCCGCAGAAACGCCTGTTTCTCATTCTCTCTTTGTCATACCCGTGGTGAGCGGGGGCCCAGCAGTCCCCACAGGGGTCTCCCAGAGGCATCCATCTGCATCTCCGTTCCTCCCCCAGGGAAGCCCCAGCGGCCGTAGGACCCAGACTCAGCCCACGCCCCCAACCTCCCAGTCCTCCCGGCGCCGCACCCCGCCCGAGGATCTAGTGGGATTGGGTCACCTGGCCGCCCCCGCACCCCACAGCCGTCCCATTCTGAGCCTGCCCAAGGGAAAGCGCGTCCCCTCCCCAGCCGAGTCTCCTGGTGCAATTCGGATTCCGCCGTTGAGGCGGGGACCCAGCTGTCTCCTCCGGACCCCCAGCGACGCGCACTCACCGAGCTGCTCTGCCCATCCGGCCCTCTCGGTGCCGGCGGCTACAGGGCTGCCCCGCGTCCCGGCCAGGGCGCAGAGCACATATACCTCTCTTCTTCCGCCGGTCCCGCGGAATACCCCTCGGCCCCGCCTCCACCAGCTGCCCCGTCCAGTGGGCAGGCCCCAGCCGCTGCCAAGGCAACAGCGCGCTACCGTCACGTGACCCGCCTGCAGGGGCGCTGCAGGCCACGTGACCCGGTGGGCGGGGAGGGGCGGTGCTTGCGGCCCTCCCTGGGGGTCCGGAGACCCCCTGCCTGGTGGCCGTGATCCCTCCTAGGTGCAAAAACCCTCAAAAGGTGCGCATCTCTCCTGTCCCCGGGCGCGCCTCAGGTAGCACGGGACAGATACTGGCGCAGTGGCTGCCAGATGAGCCGGAAGCCCGGGCATCTCTCGTTCTCTCGCTCACTGGCCGGCCGCGCGGCAGTCCTAGGCCCAGTAACAGAACTATGAAGCTGCGCTGTCCCACCCTAGATCCGGGAGGCAAGTCCAGGAAAGGGTAGGCCCTGCCCGACCCGAGGTGTGAGGGTCTAAGACCAGAACGGGGTTTTCAGGGTGAGTTCCAGAAGATGCCCGGGACCGATCATTGGCTGTGCGGAGGGGTGGAGAGAGACCAAAAGTGCGCATCCTGCAAAGAGAGGGAACAGGGATCCCATTATCTGACTACAGGGCGGGTGGGGTGAGGTAGGGAACGTGGGGAGACGGGTGGAGGGCAGACTCTTTGGGAAGGGTCGAGGCGACCACGCGCGAATTTAGGTGGACTGTGACACTGCGCAGATTGCTAGCTGGAGCTGTCAGGTGGTCACCCAAAGCACTCTCCCCTCTCCCAGGCCCTTTGAAATCCGCGGGGACCTAACCTGGGTACCGCACTCTGGGAATTCCAACCCTGGTGAACGCGCGCGGAGAGCTGGCACCTGGGGTGAACGTGTCTCTTCGGTGCCCCTGCGCCTTCCATCCGCTGCTGCAGGGAACCTCTTGTCCGCAATGGTCAACTCCGCGGTGTTACAACCGAGATATTCGAACAAGAACGTTCTTTTCAGGAAGTGCACACGCATGATTCACTACGAGGCGAGCCCAGACAGCCCCTCAGAGTCTTTCCTGCATGCCCTACATAGGATTTTTCCATCTATCACACTGCACTGCACCGTGACACATTTCTCCAGAAATGATGCCTTTTGATCCAGGAGGACGCTTACAAAGCAGACTAAGCCAGTCCCCCTCTGGTTACTGCCCTAACAAAGGTTATAGGAGAATCAGGATCTGATTACTGCCCCGCCTCGGTGGCTACAGGGGAGGGGTCATCTGAGTTTCAGAGGGCAAAATCCTCAGAAAGCAACCATACTGTGGCTTTCACACCTCAAAGCCCTGCATTAGATGACCTGAAAAACAAGAAAAACATTGTAAACTACAGAAGTTGTGTCATAGACGAGAATTCTTTCAGCAACAAGACCATTTGCCTAATGAGTTCTCAGCCTTGCAGCCAGAGCGCACATCCCCCACAAAGTCCTGTGCTAGTGGGCCCCCCCGTCCCCAGCACACTTATCCAGCACACGAGAGCAGAAGCCACATGTGTCACAGTCACCAGTGCTTTTCAGGGCTAGCTTCCCGCCACAGAGAAACTGCTTCCCCCCACCCCCAGCAGGTTCAGGAAGGTGATGGCGCCCTGTTGAGAGAGATGCACCGATCACAGTGCTAGTGGTTGGAGGTGCCCAGGCAGTTGAGTGAGAGCTGCATGAGGGGCTAGGAGGTTCAAACGAAGGTCCACAAGTACTGGTCCCCCAGCATACGCCTGCGCTACAGTTTGGGCTGTTATTTTCCTAGTTGGTTGACCTTGGCAAGTGGCTTCCTCCCCCAAGGCCTAAGCTACCCCACACTTGAAAAAGACCAGTTCTTTGAGGCATTCCCACCGGGGTCAACCACCCGCTAGTCTTCCTCATGCACAGATGCCCTCCCTTCAGTGAAGACTGTGGTCCCTGCTTTCCTCTCCGCCCCAGATCTCAGCATCCAGCACGCCCACCCCACTGGTGTGAACAACGTATCCAGTCCCCTGACACATCAGGTATCCCCTCGGTCATTCACTCTTATGGTCTAGCCCTTGTCATTACCCTCTGTGAAATCTTCAACTCAAATACCCTGCTTTCTGACCCTTTCTCACTTAGTTCTCTGCCCCCTGCCTCCCTTCCTGCACCCCCTGAGACCCGCCTTTCTCCCTCTCAGCCTCCTTCCATCTTCAGCCCCACCCCTTCTTGCCTCCGTCTTCCCCACTTCAGGCCAAACTTCGGAAGGGAGCTGTCATCACCACTTCCTTCTTTGCTGTGGTCCACTGACTCTGTGTTGCTACATCAGAAGAGATTTCCACCCTGGCCTTTCCTGTCATTTCTCCCTCTACCTGGAGACACTTTTTTTTTGTTGTTCTGGTGACCCCACCTGACTCTCCCCCCGACCACCACCCCGGTGCAGGGTCCACTGCTGCCTGTCCCCTAGACGTGGGTATTTCTCAGGGTTGTCTGGGTCCCCCTCTGTATACCCCTTCCTGATTGGTCTTGCCCACTTCCCTTATCTCAGGAGCCTGGTGACTCAAATCATCACCTCCAGCCCTGACCTTTTCCCAGCCTGTCAAGGGGAGCCCCAAACTTCACCATGTCCACAGCTGAATTCCTCTTACCTCCTGGATCACCTGTCTCAGGGGCTATTTTGTCATCCATCCATCAGCTGGTGACACTACTATAGATCTGGTGTCCTTCCTGACTCCTCCCCTTCCCATCAAGTGCTGTGAATTCTCCTGCCTACATGTCTCTGGAATTTCCCCCATCTCTCCCTGTCCCCGGTGACCTCAATCCTAATTCAGGCCATCACCTCCACTCTGCATTATTGCAAGAGGCTTCCACCTGCCCCCTTCCAATCTATTCTCCACACTGCAAGGTGAAAAACCCCCTTGTGTCTCCCCACTCCACCCTTTACTCCCAGCCCTTTCATTTCCCTGGGGCCTTGGATCCACTTGGCCCCTTAATGTGCTTTAGAGGCAGAGCATCTGCTCCTGCTCAGCTTGCTTTCTTCGCAATCCTGCCGTGGAGGCCTGAGTCACATGCCCACACAGCACTGCATGCTGCCTGCACTGGCCTTTTTTCTCTGACCAGATCTGGAGTTTCTTGAAGATGAGGGCCGTGTCTTGCTCGCCATCATTCCCACTTAGGAATCCTTTTGGATTTAGTAGGTGACCAGTAAACATTCGCTACATTCTATGGAACAAGAAAACTGAACTTGCCCTGACTGGTGCAGCGTGGTGGACTGGGCATTGTTCTGCAAACTGAAAGGTCACAGACTCAATTCCCAGTCAGAGCACATGCCTGGGTTGTGGGCCAGGTCCCCATTTGGGGGCATGTGAGAGGCAACCAAATGTTGTTTCTTCCTCCCTTCCCTTCTCTCTAAAAATGAATACACGTAATCTTGAAAAAAAGAAAACAGAAAACTGAACACTGCCAGACAGGTCCTGTCCTACGTTAGTTTCTGCGGGTGTTGTCCTCACTGAGATGTTAATACACGGTCAGTGTAGCCCACTCCAGTGACGTACGCGTAACAGCAAACATCAATCAGCTTACAGAGAGAAGAGGAAACATGACTTTTTCCAGTGACAATTCCAAAGGAAATATTTCCACGCAGCTCTTTCCATGTAGTCTGGAAACAGGATTTAGTTATAGTCCTATTTCCAAAAGTCAACAATAGAACATCACTCCTCTAACTCAGGTCAGTAATTTTTATTTTTTCTAAAAGATAAATGTTGGAAGCAGAGAAGTAAATTTAAAAAATAGTAATGACATTTAACGTGCTCCAAACCAGTTTCCCAGGGTACAGGCTGGGGTGGGGGGGTTCATAGTGCAGTTTCCTCAGGTGCCTGTTCAGAATGCACGGGCAGGGCCCTGGCTGGTGTGGCTCAGTGCACTGAACAGCGACCTGCGAACCAAAAGGTCATTGGTTCGATTCCCAGTCAGGGCCCATGCCTGGGTTACAGGTCCCCAGTTGGGGGCCTGTGAGAAGCAAGCGATCAATGTTTCTCTCCCTCTCTTTCTCCCTTCCTCTCTAAAAGTAAATACATAAAATCTTTAAAAGAAATAACATGCTTGGGCAGGGAGTCTGGAGTTTCGGGCAGGCCCCTCGGCGGGCCAGCCGCACCGGCACTGGGGGCGTCACTGCAGCGGTCCCCAGCGAGCGTAACCAACCTGCATACCTCTTCTCTTGGGTTCTTCCTGCCACAGAAGCGCCTTTGCAGGTATGAACGACTTACGCATTTGTGTCCGTCACTGGAATTTGTTCCATCGTGTGACATTTACTGAGCATCTACTATGACCTAAGCACTGTGCGGGCATAGGGGCGCAGCAGAGAGCAGGACGGGCAGAGCCTTGCCCTGGTGGAACTCAGAGCTGAGTCTGGGCCAGGGCGCCCATGGGACAGGGCGAGGAGGGTAAGTAAACAGGTGAAGGGTGCAATGAAGAAAATGAAACGGTGGTGGCAGGAAGGTGGAGCGCTGAGGCCTGATGGAAGAGGCAGAACCAGGGCAGGCTCCTGAGGCAGGAACAGCTCCAACAGGGGGTCCTGGAAGCAGGGCAGCAGGGCGTGAGAAAGGCAGGGGTGGAGAGCAGAGCCTGAAAGTGTGAGGGGAGCTGTCAGGGGCTTAACACAGAGAGGAGTGACAAGGTCTGGTTTCTGCTTTTAAAAGATCACTCTGACTGCTGTATGTTGTGGTGGTGGTTGGGGGGTGGGGGGTGGGGGGCACACAGGTAGAAAAAGGCCATGGCATCCACCCAAGCCCAAGAGACACAGTGGTGTAGGCTGTGGGGGGGGGGGGGGACGGACGGACAAGGAAGTATGAGGGGGCCGCTCCAGGACGTGGTGATGGAGGGTGTGGGGAGGGGTGAGGGAAACCGGAAACAAGGATGAGCTCCACTCCCAGACCCGGCGTCGAGCCTCTGGGTGGATGGCGACACAGTTTACCAAGTAGGAAGAAGGAAGAGCAATGCACTTAGGGGGTGAAAAGCTTTCTTTTCTTATATGAAGTGCAAGGTGCCCATGAGACACCCAAGGGGAGGTGGCAAGTGGACGTGTGTCCGAGACTCCGAATGGGGGCTGAAGCACAAGCCCAGCAGGCATCCGTGAGGACGGCGGGTAAAGCCATGGGCTGGACAGAATCTTCTGGAGCCTCAATTTGGTGAACGACAGAAGACAGCCCTCTGGGTCACCCCAGCACGTGGAGTATGGGTAGAGAAGCAAGGGACAGACAGTCCTGTCAAGAATGCGGAGAGGAGTTTGGAACACTGCACAGACAGACACTGAAGGCCGGAGTGGGCAAGATGAGGGTTTCAGTGGAGTGATGGGGAGGAAAACTTGAGGGAGATGAGGGAGAAGAGGTGGAAGTGAGCAGAGAACTCCTAGGGTGCGTTGCTGAGAAGGAAGGCGAGAAATGGTGGTGGTAGGAGGACATGAAGACAGGCTTCTGCTTTGTTTTTCCACCACAGGCGCCTGCAGAGGGTTGCCAAAGGGAGAGACGTCGCGCCGGCAGGCCCAGCTCTAGTGCAGGTGCTGGTGGATGGCAGTGGGGGTCTAAGGAGAGAGGACCCGTAAAAAATGCCTTTCAGAAAGTCGGACAGTTACTATACTAGGGAAGATCTAGGAAGAGGTGAGGAGCTCTCCGTGACACCTGTGACCCTACATTCAAACACAGGGTGGGCCGTCCGACGGCCGTTCTGCAGGTGAGACACAGTACTGCTAGCACTGGGAACACAGACACACGGTGCCACTCCTTGCTTCGGGAAACGTGCCTGTCATTCCAGGATTGCTCATTTACTCTACACACACACACACACACACACACACACACACACACACACACACACACACACACACACACACACACACACACACACACACACACACACACACACACACACACACACACACACACACACACACACACACACACACACACACCCGGCTGTCACTATTCACGGGAGTTATGTTACATGAAGTCGCTGCGGACACTGAAGCAGCAAGCACCAAACCACTGCTGATCAGGAAACAGAGGGCTGGGTTCCCATGAGCCTCTAGTCACATCGGCTGATCAACACATAGCCTTACTTTGTGTTTATGTTTAAAGACACCTTTGTCAGTAATAAATATATATCATTAACCTTGAGCTCACAGCCAACGGTGCTGTAACTCATGCCTGAAGGTCATCTAAGGCTCATCACAGCCTTCTTGGACTTAAACACAAGACGGCTGGCCCTGGCCGGGTGGCTTAGTGAGTTGTGGCATCAGCCTGTGCACCAAAGGCTGTGGGTCTGACTTCTGGCCAGGGGACACAGACTGTGGGTTCAGTCCCAGTTGGGGGCTGTACGGGAGGCAATCAATGTTGTTTTCTCTCTCTCCACTCTTTAACATCAATAAACATATCCTCAGGTGAGGATTTAAACACCCCCCCCACCACCCGACAGATGCTCAGTTGTTTGCATCGTCCCGCAAAGTGAAAGGTCGCTGGTTCGATTCCTGGTCAGGGCACATGCCTGGGTTGCACGTTCAGTCCCTCACAGCGGTGCACACAAGAGGCAACTGATCGATGTTTCTCTCCCATTCTCCCTCCCTTCGCCTCTCTCTAAAAATAAATAAATCTTCATAACACTAGCTGGAACTTCAGCACAACATTTGGGGGCCATTTTATTTTACATATTTATTTTAAGTGACAGAAATTTACTTTTCATAGTTCTGAAGCTTGGAAGTCCAAGGTCAGGGTGCTGGCAGATTAGGTGTCTGGGGAGACTCATTTCCTGTGTACTTACATGGTGAAATTGGGGGCCATTTGAAACAGCAACCACCAACAATTAGCAAAAAATGGAAAAAACTTGCCATTAAATAGGTAAGTTTGAGACAGAACAAGAAGGCAAAGCCTTGTTTAACCTCAGCTGGCAACTCAAATTTTTACTACTCTGTGCATGTCTGAAAATAACAGCAAAAGCCCGAATATTAATTTTGGGATTACAAATAAATTTTAGTGAAGTCACAAACATGGCATTTGTGGAAAATGATAATCAGTTATATACGTAAAACTACATTTTATGATTATTGTGTACGCACGCACGCACGCACGCGCGTCATATTAGAGGTGGGGCCTGCAGCCTACAGCCCTGCGCAGCCCTGGGAGCCCCGCCCCACCAGGTGAGGCTGCAAGGCTCCTCCCCCAGAGCAGAGCTCGCAGTGCTAGGTTGTAGGGACGAGGGTGATGGATTCTGGAGTCACACTGAGTGGGTTCAAAGGCCAGCTCTACCACTTATTTGCTGGCTGACCTGGGCAAGTTTCCAGAACTCTGTTTATAAATCTTGTTTGGTAAATCTATACTGGATCTCCAATTAAAGGGCAAACAGTCTTCTGATACAAATAACTAGGCGCAGGGCTGCCACCGAGTGTTTATGCTCAGCAAATGTCTGGTGATGCACTGACCGAAGGACGGTCCAGTGTCCAGTGCGTCAGAACCCTCTTCACACAGGTCTGCTGAGACAACCAAGCTGTGCACACCCTTGTCGTCTAACTTCTCCCCCCCACAAGCTAGTCAATAAGGGCATTATTTCATGATTCCCCCCAATTGTGGCGTTCTTTAGGGGGGACTGTCCTCTCAGTATCACCCACTGCCTTCTCACTGAGGACATCTAATTGTTCCCTTTCCCAAGTAACACTTTAAAGAAGGAAGACTGAGTCACTCAATCTAAGGTACAGATGACCCCTTCAAAACTGTCAGAAACTGCTACAGGGTGTTTCCTACCTAAACACCATCTTCTGGTACCTAGTAAAGGCATAAAATATACACACCCCTATTTGTTTGGTCTTCTGCCCACCTGCCCAGCACGTGTCTCGCTAAAGCTCCTGGCCAGGTGCACCAGGCAGAGGCAGGAAGTGACTCGCCCCGAGTTCCCCACTTCCGGCTCCGACCTCTGGCACGCTCCCCAGTCTCCAGGGAGAGACAATAGCCGAGAGATCCAGGCTGGACTCAGAGCAAGAGCTGTGACACACACACACTCTGCAGGGAGACAGGGAGACCAGCGAGTCACAGGCAGGGAACAAAAGACAAAATGCAAACCGACCAGCCAGTCCCTGACCGAAGACAAAGGGGTTTCCGGATGTGCAGCCAGGGTGTGTGCCCGATTACCAGAGTTAGCTTTCCCTTCCAGCTTCCTGGGAAACAGAAATTCCTGTGAATCACTTAATAAATATTAACTGGACTTTGATGTATCGCAATTTAAAGGAACTGTTTAAAAAACAAAACCAAACTCGTAACTTCACTGCTGAAAGGACAGAAGTCACGCAGATGCCACCTGGCTTAGGGCAGCAGTGCCAGGGAAATCAGCACCACAAAAGTGAAAGAAGGGTGGAACGGTCACACAAAACCCTAATTTCCATAACTGTATCCAATTCCATAAAAGCCACAGAATAGTCTTAGAAACTTGGAGATGGGGAAAACTAATCCAAATAGGGACCAGAGGCCCTAATCAGAAGCCATCTCTGCCCCCCTGCTGCCTGCAAGGCGGCCTCCAACTTTCTGTTTAGAGCCCCTTCGACCTCGGGACAGAACCGCAGCTCCCAGCCAACGGTCCGGCTCCCGGCTTGGCTGGGGTTCCCATGCCCTCTCCTCCGGCTCGGCCCAGCCTGGATGCGCCATCTGCTGCTTTTTCTGGTCTCCAATTCTTCCCTGAAAGCTCTTTTCACACACCCAGCCCCCGTTCTTCTGGCCCAGCCCTCTGGTCACGTCCTACATCTACCTCCCTCTGCATGTGCCCAGGGCTTCCCAAAACAGTGTGTACAGGGAGCTCGCCCGGGCGGGAGCATGTGTTCTGGGGTGCAGTCTGCACCCTGGGCCAGAGGAAATGAGGGTCAGGTGCTCCGCAGTGTGAGTCAGTGGCAGAACCATGGCCAGCACCCTCGGTGAGTCTGGGAAAAGGCCCATCACCTCTTTCACAGCCTTCCCCACAGCTTCGACATTTCACAGGTCCAAACAAAACCCAAAGTTCTCCTGCTCTTTACTAAATAAACATTCCTTTCATAGAAATCAGCCCAAAACTCATCAATGTCTAAGTACGTGGGAACAAGCACCAGGAGAAGAAGAAGGTTAAACATTTCCCCGCTTTTAGCGGAAACATCAGTGAGCTCTCCTTGGCACTGCCCTTGAGTGTCCAGGAGACAGTCTTTTCTGTCCCCCAGGCTCCGAGCCCTGCCTACTGGCGGGGCCGCGGGCAGTCGGGATGGCTCCCCACTTGGTTGTGTCCAGCGAGGCTTGGGGTAGAAACCGAGTTCAAACAGCCTCCATTCTCCTTGGTTCGTGTGGAGGGTTTTCTGAGGCCCTGGCTGCAGGTAGCCACTGTGACCTGCAGTCATCGCCGCATGATGAAGCTGGGCTCCTCCTCTTCCTCCTCCTCTGTCCCGGATGCCTCCTCAGAGCTACTGGACGGCTGCTCTTGGGGCTGACTGGGTCCTGCAATCACAAAACATTCAGA